>NC_092874.1:258470243-263477743 GCF_028372415.1 Notamacropus eugenii
GATATAATGATAATCTCTATTTCACAGGGTTGTTGTGAGGGTGTCCCAAGAGGCTTAACATAATTTTAAATATTAACAGCATAAAACTTCAGGAAGACTTTTTGACCACCTTGGATATGAAATATTTGCACTATGATCATCTTAGCCTTTATCACCATAACTCCATCATAAATAAGCAAATTTATTGGTGAATAGTTGAGAATTGTTTTTATTCTGAGCCAAAGTTGGACTTAATTGTGTTTTACTTACATTTCCTTTCGTATAGAAGAAATAATAATAAATTAATAATGATGACTACAGTTAACATTTATATAGCACCAGTCACTGTGCTAAGTGCTTTACGATTATTGTCTCATCTGATCCTCATAACAACTCTGGGAGGTAAGTGTGACTGTTATTCCCATTTCGCATGAGAAAATAAAGGCAAATAGAGGTCAAGTGGCCTGCCAGTCACAAAGCTCATAAGTGTCTGAGAATAGATCTTTGTTCAGGTCTTCCTCACCCAGGGACAGTTAGGTGGTACAGTCAATCCTAAATCCAGGAGGACCTGAGTTCAAATCCAGCCTCAAACATTTACTAGATGTGTGACCCTGGGCAAGTCACTTAACCTTCTTTGCCTCAGTTTCCTTATCTATAAAAGGAACTGGAGAAAGAAAGGGAAAACCAATCACTTCAGTATCTTTTTTCAAGAAAACCCCAGTGAGGTAACAAAGAGTCAGAAACAACTAATCAACTAAACATTTAAAAATAAAACAACTTCCTGACTCCAAGTCTAGCACTCTATCTAATCTGCCACCTACCTCTATTACTGACATAACCTCATAATATTCATATTATATATATAATATGTATATATTATATATATGTATACACACACAAACATATGCATGCACAAAGATACATATATGTGTGTTTTAAATAGAATCTGGTAAGATGGAAACAATTTGGGGGGGGGGGCTTAAATTTTTAGCACACTTATATGTAAGCCAAAATTTGGATGGCAGGCAGACATCAGAGCATTATTAATTTAGAACTAGAAGGGCCATCTGGTCTCATCCCCTCATTTTATAGATGAGGAAACTAAATTCTAGATAAAAGAAAAGACCTGCCCAAGGTCACACCTTTTACCTGCATCAATGGTGGTATTTTAACCTAGGTTCTCTGACTCCCAACTCAGTATGCTTTCCACAAGAACAGACTACCTCTTAATTTCTCAGTTTGGATACTTAGTTGCACTATCTTATATTTTAGATTGTCATCTTAGAAGTGGCTGTTGTTTGATTCTTTGCACATACATACCCAGCCTTTATCACAGTATCTGACTCCTGGTGAGTATCTTAACAAGTATTTTTTGATTGATTAAGATTGACTGTTCTTTCTCCCTTCTTCCCTCAAGGGAAGCCAATTCACTTTTCTTGTCACTTTCTGTTCCCAATGCAATTTAACTACATTTCTCTTCCTGTTTGAGTACTCAAAACTCTTTGATTTTTCTTCCTCCACCAGATTAGAATTTCATCCATGTAGGGAGCTACACTTAAGGAAACTTTTTCTACCAATGCAGAATGACACCTACATTTTATAGATTTATAATTAGCTGAGTAAAGTTAAGAGACTTGATCGGAGTCACATTGTTTATAGGAAGAGCTGGGTTCTGACATTTTCATCATGCCTGATTTAGGGCAGGTCATGTGACTTCTCAGGACCTCAGTTTCCTCATCTATAAAATGAGGAGCTAGGACTAGACGACCTCTAAGGTCCCTTCCAAACCTATGATTCTATGTTCTCAAAAGAAGAAACAACAGTAGCCAAAATGGTAGGATCTAGACCTTTAGAGATTCTTATTTTCAGAAGCAAGCTGGAGATTGTAATTTCTGAGCTCTGCTAGTCTTTTCCTCCCCACTCCAGCCCCCACATTAGCAAGTACAGAGGACAGTTTGCAGTCTATTCCTCATCTGAACAGAATTTTGCAATGTGACCCAAGCAAAGCAAGCTCATAATAGAAGTTAACCTTTTAGCTTCTCCTTGATGTTAAAGATGTGCCTTTCAGTTGACATTAGGAGATGTCTAACATGCAATGACTCACCCTTTAGAAGCTGCCACACTGAACACTGGAAAATACAACTTTCTGCTTAGAGGAATAAATGCAGCAAATTCAAGTGAGAGCTGAAAAGTAACAGATTGGATGTCAAGGAATTCAACATTAGAATCCCATCAATTAATTAATTATTTTTATAAAGACCTCCCCTCTTAATTTTGCCAGTCAATTATTACCTGTCTGTTATTGTGGCAAAACTAAACCTTGTCATTGTTGTGAAGGGCTCAAAGTTCCATAGGGAGATTAACATTAAGGTTTCCTGACTGTACTTATCCAAATTAATGTTATAATTCACTTATTAAGCATAAAGTGAATCATCAGAGTGTTATGGATCTCTAGGCAATGCTGGTGGGAAGAACCTGCAAACAATTAGTGAATAATTAAAACTTGCATATGAAATCTGTCCATTTGGACAATTGATTTCTCTAATTGACAGCATGAGCTAAAACACATTTTCTCTTTGGTTAAATATAAGATTGACAACTCAGTGAAACTGTATATAACAGACCACAGCTAAGAATAAGATGCCCTTGCAATTAGTCATTCAGCCATCAAGAAATATTATTGCCATGTGCCAGGCATTGTACCAGCAAATATACTAACAAACGTAAGAAAAAAAATGCCTGTCTTTAAGGAACTTACATTGTAATGAGATACATATTATGTAAATAACTAGATATGCATAAGATATGTACAGAATCAATGAAACATATTTAAAAAATGGAAGCATTAGCTGCTGGATGATCTTGCAGATGGTGGTGTTCAAAATGAGTCTGGAGGAAAGTCAAAGAAACAAAGGGACAAACGTGAAAAGCTCCATGCATTTTAGGCATGGGGGACCATGGCAAAGGCAGAGAGAAACAGAGCATATAGTTTCAGTGGGTAGGCCAGTGTAGCTGGATCATAGTGCGTAGAGAAGAGTAAAATGTAAAAGAACTAGAGAGGAAAAAAGCCAGATATTGAAGACTTTTAAAGGCTAAACAGACAACTTTTTGTTTGATTCAGCAGGTAATTGGGAGCCATTGGAGCTTGGGAGTGATCTGATCAGAGGAGATAGGGAGAGTAAGAGGGAAAAGGAAAGAGGAGGAAGGAAGAGAGGGAGGGAGGGAGAAAGAGCAAGAAGGGAAGGATATATATGTATGTGTATGTATTATATATGTATATAGGTATGTAGTTGAAAATAATTTGCATAGACATAACAATTTAAGTCACAGGAACTGAAAAGATCACTAAATGAGATGGTGAGAAGATGTAGGACTAAGCTTTATGGACAGCTCAAAGCTAGTGGTTATAAAATACATGAAGAACCAACAAAAGTGTTGCCATCTAACCCTCTGAAACACTTGTTCGTATCAGAAAGGAGGAATTCCCCTAAATCTTTTAACATTTTGTGGGAACAAGTAGGCATTCTGGCTGTCCCTCTGTTATTCACTCTATCCATATGAATAGTTCATCTCATTTTGTGATCTTATATAATTTTTATATCACTTCTTGGGCTCATCATCATTGGTAGCATACTTTAACCTGTTTATTCTTACCCTGTCTTTCTCTATCACTCTGTGGATCATTTGCAATTTTGATTCCTCAGAGACCATGATGTTCCATGATTTAGAGCCTCATAACACTATAAATGGGCTATTTTATTTAAAAAAATGAATATTTGTGTCAGGGAGCAGTTTGGTGTTACTAAAACTTGCTTGCAACTTTCCAAAACTATCCTAGCCCACTCTTGTCTGCCTATACAACAACTGGTCCATTGGCATCATTTGTCCAAGATTAATGTTGAGATGGATTAACTCAATAGACTGCTTATCCAGTGGAATGGCATACTTCAATCAATAGATATTTTTCATTCATACAGCTTTTCCTCTGTGGAGCTTTAAGTGAAACTCTTCAAAGTGGTCATGAATCATACTAAAGAGCTCCATTAATAATTTTGGGCTTAATGAAATTGACACAATCTTATTATAAATATTTAGAGAGCCCCATCTACAGGGATTTCCTCTTCTATTTACATACCATGTAAGACATCCTCCATGACAGTGGACAACACCTTTGGCAAGGATATGTTTTCCAGTTTAAAGTCTCATTTGATATTCATAATTGCAGGATTGCAGAACAAATTTATTTGTGGTCATTTCTAGCAAGAAATCTTGGAAAATCTTCACTTATATATTTGACACAATTTTGGAAGAGTAACTTTAAGGATGTATTTCATTCTATTAAGTCAACTTGACTTTTTAAAAAATCAACAAATAATAAATACAAAGAAATTTGTCTTCAATCATGTCAGTAAAAAATGTGGTTTGCTGCAGAAAACCATTGGCAAAAGTGTGCCTCTTCTTTTATTTTCATCAAAGATGCTCTACTTGCACGTGTAGATCATTATCACCAAGATTTTATAGAAATAAGAAAGGAAGTACAAGGGTAAGGTGATTACTGGTAGGTTCTTTTATACTTTTTTTTGGTAATAATATTATTAATAATTCTTTTTATAATTCTTTGAGATCTTCTGCCCTTTGATACATGTAGAAAATCATTCTCTCTATAAGAAATGCTAATTGTGAAAATTTAGAGAAACATGGGGTGACTCACATGAATAATAATAATAAATGACATTTATTTTAAGATATGCAAAGTTCTTTACAGGCATCTCTTTTTAGGGACTGATGCAGCATTGGGAAGACAAAATTAAGCGATCAATACACTCAATAACCATAATAATTAAATGATGACAACAACATTAAAAGACATCAGAAATATGATTCAATATGATACTGAAGCTCCTTTTCCAAGGACAAATGATAATATGAATTTGTCTTCTCTGAGTAGAGGCATGAAGAACTGTATACATCCAGTAGAATATATGCTGTCAAACATAGCATCTAAGTTAGTTAGTTTGGATTGGCTTTTTTTTGCCATGTAATGGCTTTATTGGGAAGTGATCATGATGTGAAAAACCAAATTAAATCATAAAATCTTAAAAAGAAAAAGAAAAGAAAATACCTCTCTTAATGGTTTCAGAACTGGATTATTGACAACACAGTGTCTTCAGTGTGTATTTCTCTGGCCTGGCTACTTTTCCTGACTTAATCATCTCAAGCACCATTTCCAGTTCCTTACAGAGTCTATTAGGTATCAAGGTGTGAGAGTCCAAATGGGGTTATTTCACTGTCATAAATAGTGAGAGTAGATCAATAAAAAAACTCAAAGAAATCTATTTCTCTTTCCATCTGTGTCGTTCTATTTAAAACTGTAAATGCTCTTGAGTTGATCTAGCTTCCTTGGGTCTCACCCCAACCATTCTGCAAATATTTTCTCTCGACACTCTATTTCCTTTTTTTCTGAGTCAGTATTCTTTATAATACACCACTCTTCTATATAAAATTTGAAAATACATTAAATTTCAAACTGGTGTTGCCCCTGGCAGCCATAAGTCTCTGCTTGATAAAAAATGACGTATTTGTTAGCTGAGGCAATGTAGGGGTTCTTTTTGACCTCCTTATTATGACAAATTTTACATGGGTTATATTAACTTAAAATTGTTATAATCATAGTTAATGTATATTCCTTAACCATTTACTGTTTTAATGTCAACATCATACCTTGTTGAAATAGAATACACTGGAATTGTTATAATTATATGAATGATTTTCTCATCTTTGGTGCCAATTTTGATCTTTGCCCTAACTAATTAATGGTATAATTGCTTGCTGACAGATAATTTAGAAATTTAGGTCACTTCTGGGGCCATTTTTCATTCGATACAAATATATTTCCTTTTCGTGATTTTATTTTTAGTGATTTTTATGTCCAATAACTTTCAGTTCTTATGATGAAGAAAGTATTTGATATACAGATAGACAGACAGACAGATGGATAGATAGATAGACAGACAGACAGACAGACAAACAGACAGACAGACAGACAGACAGACAGACAGACAGACAGACAGACAGACAGATAGATAGATAGATAGATAGATAGATAGATAGATAGATAGATAGATAGATAGACAGACAGACAGATAGGCAGACAGACAGAGACAGACAGACAGAGACAGACAGACAGATAGACAGGTAGATAGATAGATTAGATAGATAGATAAATACATAGATAGATAGATAGATAGATAGATAGATAGATAGATAGATAGATAGATAGATAGATAGATAGATGATAGATAGATAGTTTGTATGTCTTTGAATGCTCTAGTGCCTTAATCCTGATCTATATCACCCAACGATCGTCACCAGCACCATCCTCATTGTCATCATGATCACTTGCACCCTACTATTTCTTTGTTCACAATGAAGTAATCAAATGTTGATATCTATTTTGACTTAAGTTTTAACAGGTTCTTCAGAAAAAAATTTACCCCTTTATACCCTGCAGCAACTGTTGGCATGTATGGTGAAATTATCTTAATGGAATTTTTTTGTCTTACGTTCCTCAGGAGTAGCAAAAGCTGAGATGACCAAACATTCCATGAAATTATGTTTCTTGTTCCCTTTGGGAACACAATAAAGGTAGCTATTACGATTGCCATGCTTTTATCTGCCTCTCTAAAGAGAATCTTGCACCTATTTGCCTGAACTTTTTTGTGCAGATAGTTAACAAAAACCAGGAAAGAGAGAAAGATTAGTAATTAAAGGATTCCTATGGTATTTCACTTCTCTAAAAATACATGATCACAGGTTCGTAATTCAATATTTTTGTACTTCCAAAGATCTAAATTTCCATGTATTTCCTTTTGCTTATACAGATTTCAACCTCACTGCCACCACACAGTTCCTAGGCTTTTCTTAACCTCAATTAGAGGGATCTATCCATCACATTACCTAGAAACAATTCTGTTCAACAATAAGTTGAGTATCCATATGAAGTGAAACTCAAAACAAGAAACATAAAAGATCAGAAAGTTTTAGAGCTTGAAGCTACTGCGAAGATCATTTAGTCCAATATACCCATTTTACAAATGAGAAAATTGAAGAATTGAGATTATTACTTGTTCATGTTCATATTTATATATACCTGAATAGATAGGCAGATAAAGATACACACAAAAGTGTATGCATGCATACATGTACACATATGCATACATATGCACACATATAAATATATACACATATATGCAATATAAATTATACATGCAAATATACACATACATATTCATCATCTAAGAGTACATTTTAGACAATCTGAATGGGAAAGTGACTCCCAAGAGACAGTGAGCCACTATAGATGTTTCAATTTTCAAATGACACTGCATTGATCTTATGAAGCCCTGGAATGCTTTAGGGTCAAGTCAACATTTACATAAGAAAACCAAATAGATGAAGAATCCATATAACCATGATTAGTCAATTAGTCAATTAACCAACAAGAATTTATTAAGCACCTACCACTATGTTCCTGGTATCTGGCTGGGTACTGGAGATTTTATATACATACACACACATATGTATTTATGTGTATATATATGTATATATACATATATATACATATATATACACACACAAATACATATATGCGTGTATAAAATATTTATTTATATTTAAAATTAGATAATCCAGACCCTAAAGTATTCTACTTATTATGCCATGCATTTACATTGAGAAGCCCATCAAGTCAGCTATCAGCTCATATGTCTTAGGCACAAAAGATAAACATGGAGAAGGAGATGACAGAGGAAACACAAACGGAGGAGTCAAATGTATTGTATTGCAACTGGAAAATTTTACAGACTTTTCAATGACCTCCAAACTGGTTCCTACCAATGGAATCCATCTTTTAAATATCAATATATTGGTAATGATGTCAATATGGCTATGACTCAAGGAACACCATGATCTACGAAGACAATAATGCAAATCAGAAAAAAATAGCTGAAAGATAGATGATTAGTAAAAGTCGAATTCTGAATATTACTAGCAATAATTTGAATGTGAGAATAGTATAACAGATGGGAGTCATCAATACTTATAATGATTGATGTCTATGAGGAGGTATATTTTTAGTTTATGTTGAGTCTATACAAGTCTGTTTCTTTCTTCATAGAATGTCAGCTTCTTCAGGGCAATATTCATTTCGGTTTTTTTCTTTGTACCCCAATTCTTTTAATATTTCTCATGGACATTGTCATATGAAGAAGCATGTAGCAAAAATCAGTCTGTCTGGGTTTAGGTTTTGTCTCTGACATATCTTGGCAGCAAATTACTTATTCTCGCAGTTCTCTAGGTCAATCTTTAAGACAAGTGGTTCTTGAACTTGTTGGTCTCAGGACCCCTTTACACCGTTAAAAATTTCAGAGAACCCAGCAAAGATATTTTGCTTATAGGTTTAATATTTTCTGTATTAGAAATTTAAACATCAGTATTATGACATTAATTTCAACTTCATGTGCCCCTTGTAAGAGACCCCCAGGGATCCCAGGACCACACTTTAAGGACCGTTGCTTTAGTACTGTACATTTCAAAGTAGGTACTGACCTTCATCAGTAGAAATAATTTCCTCTTCATAATTTCCCTATGTCATAGGAATCACAAGTTCATTTCCATCCCCTATATGCCAGTGAAGTATTTAGACTTAGACACTTTTACCCTTCCCCCTCAGTACATGATTTTTCTACGTTGTTAGTTTTGCTTTAATGGTCATAGTTGTCCTTGATGATGTGTTTGCCCCACTTTATGAATGCTATTTATATGTAAATATACACACAAAGTTATTAGTTTTTTAAAGGTAACTGCTAAAGAGCTCAAGATAAAATAAAAATCTAAATAACTGCTTACCAGAAAACACCCACAGAGCCTTAGAAAATTCAAATGATCACATACTAAATTAGATATTTAAGCACTGAGAGATGAAAATCATTTTTTAAGAAAAACTCAGAAAGGAGTGATATGAACAAATTTCATCATCTGACCTTCACTGATTTCTTATTTTGAGAGAATAATAAAAGTAATTGCTGTAGAAAATGAACAAAGAGTGGCTATTTTGATTTTTGAAACACACTACTGCCTCCTTTTTTATTGCACAATGCCTAATTGATAAGAATCTTACTCCAATAGCTCATCAGAGAGTGGCAGTAACTTTGAGATTTCAAAAGACTATGTGTCAGGGCATTGTGTTCTGCAAGGTCCAACCAAGACAGAAAACCTTCCAGTTTGGACATAATGACAAACTGCAACTTTCATTTGTATAGATCGTGGACAAGGTGTGATGACACACTCTGGAGACATTCTCGTTGGTAATTTCCTTTGGGGTGGGGATGGAAACACACCCAAGGAGAGCTTTCCCCTTGCCTCTTCCTTCAGTGAGGAAGACACGGCATACTATACACAACTCCACACATTCTTATTGGTCCTTTTGACTGGGAACAGTCTACTCAGTTTAGGCTAACTAAGTGTTATGAAATGTATCACTAGAAGGTTGGCCACCAATTGATGAATAATAAACCACAGCAACTCACCCAGGATGGTTTTCTTGACTCATAATTAGCTGCAGCTCATTTCAATGGAAGGAATATCAAAACCCATAAAATCTTGATTCCTTTTACATGGGATGTGAATGTTTTGAGAAGTCACTTATGATATGGAGAAGAACACAGATAATAATCAGCCTGTAAGTTAGTTTAACATTTAAGTCAGTAAGGAAAGCATACATGCCATGATTATACAAAACTTGATGAGCAGAATTTGAATGGACCTAGAGGAGCCATTGTAAGGAGCATGCTGCACCAATTCAACCTCTACTTCACTTAGAAATTGATAGGGAAAAACAAGCTGTTTCAAAATTCAAAACATGGGTGGTTTTTTTTAAGTCAAAGAACTTAGGATGTAACTAAGTTTAGAAATGTGTCTTGAGGCTATTTAAAAATACCCTTTAGGCAGGCTTGCACCTCTAACACCCCAGAGGGGAGATCCTATATTTAAAATCTCATTTTCAAAGAAGGGAATTCCAACAGATCTTTCAGAAACTCATTCAAATGATAAAAAATCTTCATTCTGGGGAACTATCTTTATAGTTATAGCTTACCTAAATCATTATTGCTTCAGTTTATATTAAGTACCACTTCTTATATCCTCTATGGATACTAAGAACAACTCTTCACAGACTTCTAAATGCATGGATATATTTTTATAAGTAAGGTATATGTAGAAAATAGGCAGTGGTTCCCAAATTTTTATGATGATACACTGCCATCAGTATTATTTCTTGGTGGCTACATTTGTGGGGAGGCATAGAAAACTTTTTTCCCCAATGGTACCTGCACAACTGCCCCTGTGGGGTGTGTTCACCTTTCATTGCTGAAGAAGGCCATGCCATCAGAGAAATGATGACATGACTTGCACTCGACTTTGTTTTGAGTGAGGGAGGACTGTGCAGGTCACCAGCCTCACTTCTCCTCCAGAGCCATCTGAATCCAGTGACCAGATATTCATCAAGATGACTGGAGATGACCCAGGACTCCTCAATTGGGGTTAAGTGACTTGCCCAAGGTCAGACAGCTAGTGAGTGTCAAGTGTCTGAGGTGAGATTTGAACTCAGGTCCTCCTGACTCCTGCACTGGTCTTCTATCCACTGCACCACCTAGCTGACCCCCAGTGGGGTATTCCATAATTGAAAATCCTAAAATTGGGTGGAAAAAGTTAAACATAACTGAATATCAGCAAAATCATGCCTTTATGCCAGGCACCCTTCCCTTCTCTAGAGATGGCTACCATTAGAGACACATAAGTGTGTGTATGCATGTGTAGTCATTCTATACATGCTTCTGTTTATCTGTTCTTTTCCTGGATGCAGATATCACCTTCCTTCATGGTCCTTTGTAGTCAATTTGGTTATTTAAAACAGTCAAAATGACTTACTCAAAGTTTTTCTTAAAACAGTATTATTGTTACTGTATACAACGTTCATTTGGTTGTGCTCATTTCACATTTCATCTTTCAGTTCTATCCATATTTTTTCTAAGATCATTGAGCTTATCATTCATATCATTTATAACAGTAGTAATCCACCACAATCATATACCACATCTTGTTTAGCCATTCCCCAGTTGAATGGTATCTCTGCAATTTCCAGTTCTTTGCTACCAGAAAGAGTTGTTCTAAATATTTTAGGATATCTGGGTTCTTCTCCTTTTTTACTTAATCATCTTTGGAAATAGACCCAAAAGTGGTATTACAGGTCAAAGGTTACTTGTAATAGGCAGTTTAATAATTCTTTGGGTATAATCCAGATTCCTCTCCCAAAAGCCTGAATCAGATCACAATTGCACCAACAATGAATGTGTTCCAATTTTTCCACATCCCCTCCAAAATTTATCATTTTAATCTTCAATCATTTTAGCCAGTCTGATAGGTATAAAATGATATTTCAAGACTGTTTTAATTTGCATTTCTCTAATCAATGATGACTGAGAGCATGTTTTCATATGACTGTGATTTCTTCCATTTCATATCCTTTGACCATTTATCATTTGGGGAATGACTCATATTCTTATATATTTTAGAAAGTTGTTTATATATTTGAAATATGAGACCTTTACATGAGAAACTATCTATAAATTTTTCCCTAATTCTCTGCTTTCATTCCGATCTTGGCTACATAGTTTATTTGTATAAAAACTTTTTCATTTAACATAATAAAAATTATCCATTTTACACCTCACTCTGTTCTCTCTTGTTTATTCATAAATTTTTTGTCTATCCAAAAGTCTGATAAGTAATCAGTTCTGTGTTCTTCAAATTTTCTTGTAATAACCTCTGTTTATGTTTATGTCATATATTCATTTTGACTTTACCTTCATAAATAATGTAAAATATTGGTCTGTGCCCAATTTCTGCCAGACTCAGCTCTAAAACATTTGCTTTTATGTTTATATCCCTGGGTCTTAGCACAGTTCTTGGGATTCACTTATTAGATGTATGACAAGCCACTCTCTCTGAATATTATTTTCTTCAGCTATAAAATGGGTATCATAATATTTACACTACTTATTTGTGAGGAAATTTCTTTGTAAACCTTAAATGGTAATATAAATTTGATTTGTTATTCTTACTAACAGTAATAACTTTTCTTGTTTACTGTAGAGCCCCTGTCTTTAAATCTACCTTAAGTATTCCTTTCACTAGGCTAAAACAACCAAGATAGTGTGGTATAGTCAACAATAAGGCATTAGACCTTCAGGCAGGAAGTCCAGGGTTCAAATCCCATCTCAGACGCTCATTTTCTATGTGAACCTAGGTAAATCACTAAGCTCTCAGTCTCTGTTTTCTCATCTATAAAGTGAGGATATTCATAGCAACTACCTCCCAGGGTTGTTGTAAAGCTCAAATGAGATAACCCTGGGCACCTCCCTTCACTTTTCTGTGCCCCATTTTATTCATCTGCCAAATGATAAGTATGCGCCTTCTAGCCTCTAAATTCCTTAGCACTTCTAAATGAGTGAATCTTTCTTTAGAATTCTTGCTTTGAACTTCTCTATAATTTCCACATCCTCCAAGGTTTTTGTAAGTCTGCTCTGCAAGAATGGGGAGGTATGTGACCTTCTTCTACAAAGCTTCAGTGACTTTGTAGCGGAAATGCTACTGTTAGAATTTCTCTGAGGATTAATAAAGAAAGATTTAAGAGGCTTAATTTTATATTTCAATGTATGCAAAGCCTTGCTCAATAACAACACAGAAGTGTCAGAAAGTTAGAGATGATGACTTTGTATTTATAGAAGAATGACCTGAAATAAGCAGTGGCCAGAAATTAAAGCAGAAAAATTAAAACACAGAAAGGATAGGGAGGATTCAGCAGCCTCTTTTCAACTAAACAATTCAAAATGTAGCAGAGCTACAAATATGGATAAAATAAGAAAACAATCTTTAAAACCATTTTTGAAAGATTAAGTATGATTAAACTTCACAAGAAGATTAACACAAGTATGCTATTGTATAGAACTCCAAAAAGGGTAAATTTTAAAAGGTAGGCTTTATATAGAGAATGGATATATAAGGAATGAATACCACCTACAAACTTTTAAAATATAAAATTATAACATAAAACAATTTGATGAAAACTCAGCTGCCCAACTCCCCCCAAAAAAGTGGGAGATTTCTTGAAATCTATAATTTAATTGTCAAGATTTGCATGAGTCTTGACAGTCAAGTGTTCAGGAAAAGATCTCTGTATTCAGGTACTGCCTTTCTATCTCCCTACTATTATTTTCCTTGATAAAAATGGAATGATTTTCCCAAATAAATGCTGCTCCTTTAATGTGGACATTTCTTTATCCATCCAAATTTGTGTGTAACTGTATGTGTATTATGTATATATGTGTGTGCATAGGTGTTTGTATATTATATATGTATATGTATATGTACATCATCGTTTATCTTCCATTTTTGAAGAAGATCGATGCCAACACAAGATGATGTCTTGACTTGTGAATGAATTGAATTTGTGAGGCAGAGTTGCAGAAAATCATCAGCCTTACTCTTACTCTCTCTTCCAGAGTCATCAAAGTCCAGTGGCAACACAGAAGTTGGGATAACTATATGTAGTGGATGACATTGGTATCTTGATGTCTTACCAAACTCTAAGCACTCCACAGCATCCGCTTCAACCACTTTCATGACAGCTGGAAGAAATTGTTCTTATCTATCCATTCCTCCAAGGGGAAGTTTTCTCATGCTTGGGATAGACATCTCCCCAGCTCACCCACGGGTTGATGACCCATCAGTTACTCACAATCTTATTCTGTCTTCCTGGGGTGTGGCATGCTGAATATGCTGAGCATCTTGGAGACACAGCTAAGAGCTGAGTTTACCAGTTGGACACCAAAGGTGGATAAGCAGCTCTGAAAAGGATTTGGCAACCACTCACACAGAGGTGCTAATCCTTCCTTATCACTTCATATGCTACAAATACACAATATACATAAATGTACACATACATATATACACATATACATGTACATATATGACAATATATGTATCATATTTTGTGCATATTATAACCCAATTTATTATGTCACATTTTGTAAAATGATACATTGTAATATAATGTAGTATTATAATTATATGTTAGTGTATCATAGCCTATTATATCATATAATGTAGTATAATATGTGAATAAGAATAAAATATTTATGTTTATAGTACATTTTTTCCTTGAGTAAGGAAATCCCAGTCATCAGCACAACCAAAACACAATGACTAAACTTTGCTCTAGGGAAACCACCTTTCTGATCATGTTGTTTCTCCCCTACCATACAAGTATTTGGTTATTTGTGTGTGTTATAAAGGGATAGTTAGGTAATACAGCGGACAGAACACTGGGTCTGGATTTCAAGAACATCTGAGTTCAAATCCTTTCTTAGATACTTACTAGCTGTGTGACCCTGGGCAAGTCGCTTAAGCTTTATTTGCCTCAGTTTCTCATTTGTCCAAATGGGAACACACTGTAAAAGGAAATTGCAAATGACTCCAGTATCTTTGCCAAGAAACCCTCATGGACTTATTCATGGAGTCACAAACAGTGACCGAGTGATTCAACTGTAACAGCAGCAGCAGTAGTAGTGTATTGCAAATATTGCCTAGCAGTATAGAGTTGGAGTTAGATGTGGTTCAGATCTGTCCCCAAACTTGCTAACTCTGTGACCTTTGACAAGTTCTTGAACCTCTATGTGCCTCAGGCAACTCCCTGGGGCTTAACTACTAAGTCACTGAATAATTATATTCTACTTTGGTGAACAAAGTTCTCATACTAGATGTTTCCTGCCTGATGAGATAACTAATGGAGGCAAAATTAAAAACCACTTAAGGAAAGATACTGTCATTTGACTTTAAAGGAGGAAGAGGGTGGGAAGGGGAAGGAAGAAAGAAAAAGACATTTACGAAATACTATCATATGCCAGTACCGATTACGTATCTAGGTGCTACAGATATAAACACAAAAATCAAGACAATCCTTGTCATCAACAAATTTTCATTCTAATTAGGGGAAATAACATTTCTAGGGTTGGATTTCAAGGAAGGTAGCTTTCTTCTAGGAAGCTGTAGAGATAGTGATAGAAGTCATAGGTCAGTTGACTACTGTATCTTTTCCTTTTAATCATCAGTATTGGGACAGATGGCATGATCCAAAGAGGGATGGGTAGTCTGCTGCTCTTCATATCTTTAAAAAAAAACTGATTAGGAAAGTAGAGGCATTAATTCAAATGTAATTTCCCTTAGCAACCTGTTCCTTGTGGCTTTTAAGATAACTTTTTACAGAACCCAAGTTGGGATGAGCACATTTGCAAATAATCTACTTCCATAAAATTTGTAAAACTGAAAATAGTCATATTCAGAGTATTTATTTGATAACTAGAAATACTGGAAAGAAGACAAGAAGTCGGATGAGCTTTTTAAATCAATAATGAGAGGCTTCAGAGAAGTCAATTGAAGAATAATTATATTTTATCAGGAAGAAAGATTGATTTTTGACCAGTTCTATGTGACATTGCCTTCCATTCTAAGCTTTAAAATGTTTGGTTGGTTAATATGGTAACCAGACAATGGGAATATTTCAAGTGCACAATTCATTTAAAAATAACATTTAGATAGATGAGCCTAGAGAGATAAGGATCAAATAAAATATTAAATGAAAAATTAAGTTCTAGAAAATATATTTACAACATATTGAGGAAGGAATTCACAAATATATACATGGATACTTGCATGTGTATGTATATTTGACCAGATTTTTTATTTCTTTGATTTAGGTGAAGAAATTGCCTTTACCAAAACAGATTGTCCTACATTTTATGAATTGTAGAGTTTTCTGATATCTCTGAGAGGTTAATCCCAGGCTTACACAAACAGTATCTGAGAGAAACAGGACTTGAATCCAAATCTTCATAACTCCAGTTATGACTATCCACAAGTCATATGTCCACAAGCTTCATAGATAAAGGAGAGATATATGGTAGATAGAGAAATGAATAGATAGATAATTGGATGGACAAAAGAAAAAGAATGAATAGATGGAATGACAGATGAAAAGATGAATGGACAGATAAAATGATAGACAGATGGATAAATAGATGATAAATAGTAATCACTGGACATCATTTTCATCAGGATAGATTCTAAAATTTAAAATATCACTAACTTGCAATTTTGACATTACTGATACAGATCACAACCTAAGAAGGTTGACCAAGATTGAGAGAGGTTATATGATTTGCTTAGTCACTCCAGACTTTTTAAAAAAAGGGCCCAGCATTCTATCTACTATGTCATGTTTCTCCTCAAAATATAAAGAGCAGCTATAAAAACAGAAATGTCAATCATCTCTTGTTTATGCAAACATAGCTTGTTTAATTTTTGTTTCTAATTGTCCCTAATTATTAGTGACTTGTTCACAGATTTTCACTGAAAGATATATGATGAGTGGGAAAAAGAAGTAAATCAATCACAACCTTTTTTTTTTCTATTTTATGTTTTAAATGTGTTGCAAATATATTCTCATTGCAAGATTTAATTTAATAATATCCAGTAATAACATAAATATAACTCATTACCACCAACCACAAGCCAGGTTAGAACTAAATCTATGCCTTAAAGTTATTCCTGTCCACAGTAATGCCTATCAGTGAACTAAGTGAAATGGATGAGGGGAATTCTAGTAATCCACTAAAAGATGTGTTTTGGACTGGGTCTTAAATTTCTGAATGGTGGGTCAAGTGCAGCCTTTTTGATCTATCATCACTATCAAAGTCAGACATCTTTCAAGTATCACTAATTTAAATAAGGTTTCTGTTGTTCGATGGAAGTCAATGAACCATTCAGATTGAATGAAGTGATTTTTTTTTTGGTCTTCTACTACATTAGCAATGGAATTCAAGCCATGAAAATAAGTACTAGTGGAATTCCTGACCTAAAGGAAATTAATCTGGGCTAAATGGAAAGGCTGAACATCCAAATATGTATCAGGTAACATTCTTGTCAGGGCAGCATAGGAGCATTGATACATTTGCTATAGGATAACATTTACCTCTATTCTTACAATGTTACAAATTAGAGTAATATATATATATACATATATGTAAACATAAATATGTATATGTATGTATACATATATGTGTATATGTAGATAGAATAATACATGTTAGAGTAATATATAGACAGAGAAATATATACATGTATGTGTGCACTTTGTCACTGATATGTGTGTAAAAGCGTGCACACATATATGTATATTATATATATACATTGATAGACAACTAGGTTGCGTAGCTGATAAAGGTACTGGACTTGCAGTCAGAAATATTTCAGTTCAAAAAACACCTTTGACACATAACTAGCATTTGGCCCTGAATAATTCAATTTAACAATTTCAGCATCAGTTTTCTCATCTATTTTCATTGCTGTTCAGCCCTTTCAGTAGTGTCCAATTCTTCATGATTCCATTTAAGTTTTTCTTGGCAGAGATACCATAGTGATTTGCTATTTCATTCTCTAGCTCATTTTACACATAAGGAAACTGAGGCAAACAGGGTTAAGTGTCTTGCCCATGGTCACATAGTTAATACATGTCTGAGGCTAGATTTGAACTCAGGAAGAAAGGTCTTGTTGACTTCAGGCCCAGCACTCTGGTCACCTAGCTGCCCTATATGCTATAGAGGAAGGCCATTTATTTCCAGAGAAAAAGCACTGAAAAGGATGATAGAGTCAAAATGTGCATTACAGAATGATGACAACACAATTCAGCAGCCTTACTAGCACCACTGGCAAGATGGCTAATATTCATACTTTGTTGAATCATGAAGCAGTTTTTGGAAAACTGTTCATTAGTCATGTTCCATTCACCTCTGTTGGCCAACCTTGATCTTTCAGTGGACTCTCTCTAATGTTGACTCTTACCTTGGTTCTAGGCACTGCTTTTATTGCCTAAGCACTGTCTGCTGCTCAGATACCAATGAAAGTCAATATATAAGCTGCTGTCACCTCAATCTCTACAGTTGTTTCAATATTCACAACATTAATGCTTAAAAAGGGAAGCACACAAGAGAGGCAGTCAGTTACAAGCCCTGGTACAAGACTGGCTAGTTAAGTGCATGCTTCACATTGGGAGTAGAAGCCATCGCTCTCATTATGTTACAGCAGAGAAAGGTCATCCTTCATCCCTCATGAAATTATATTTTGTCACCTGAAGGAGTACATTTTTAAAAATCTATAGTCAGAGGAAGATCAAGGAACCACTCAAGGGTTATCAAATCTTTAATATATATGCACATATGAATCATGTATGTTTACAAAAGTACATGTAGCTATAAACACAGACATATTGCTGGAACAAGATTAGAAGAAATCTTACAGCTAGTACCCAAGGGAGCCCAGAACCATATTTGCACTCCAGAATACAGTGAGCTATGTGTTGGATTTTTCTTTCACCTTTTAGTGGTGTGATGCTGATGTTTGCCATATAACAGTTCATTCTTAGAGTATTAAATAGTATGTCTATTTAATGTTGGGAGATGGACAGGAGAGCCTAAAAAGTTCCCCAAACCTTGGAATTCGTTACTCAAACCAAAACTATGATGAGCCTTTTCGGTGACTGTCTCCCATGGGTGGAATTCCTTCCTTCATCTTTATTTCCTAGCTTTCCTGGCTTCTTTCAAGTCCTACCTAAAACCCCAGCTTTTACCAGAAGGCATTCCTAATCCCCTATAATTCTAGTGTCTCCTCATTGTCACTTATCTCCAATATCTCCTGTGAATAGCATATCTCCTCAAAGTTGCTTGCACACTGCCTCTTCCATTAGACTGAATTCCTAGAAGGCAAAGGCAATCTTTGACATTTTTTTATTCTCAACGCTTAGCACAATGCCTGGCACATAGAAGACATTTAATAAATGTTTATTGACTAACTAAAACAGTGCCTCCCATCCATAATTATTTATTAACAATGAAGAAGTCAATATCTCTAGGAAATACAAATCAAAGTCCTGCATTGGAGAATGTAGAGCAAAAAACCTAGAAAGACAGAAAAAAACTTAGAACTAATAGAAAGGGAAAAAATATCTGAGAACTTTGGGGATATTGAATTTTTTATATATTTATGTATATGTATATTTATGTATGTGTATTGAATAATTGAGTATAGTAGTATAGTTATAACATATGAGTTAAGCGAGCACAACAGAAAAATCAAACTTTTATTTTGCCTTACTAGAAACTTACTAGAAACACAAGGCTTAAAAAAAAAGATGTAGTATTCTGTTGTCTGCACTTCATTTCTTTAAGGGTTTATAAACAGCTCACTTTGTCACTTTTCCCCCCGAGAGTAACATTCTGATTCCCCAAGGTTTTGGTAACCTCAAAGGTCATGCTTTCTTATTCCTCCTCCATGAGTTAAAAAATTACTTTCTACAGACATGTCTCTTGAAAATACTAGGAGTTAATAATAATAATGATCCTATTTCTATGGAAATGGCTTTGATATTATGTAATCAGACTTGCTAAGTTCTAAGCAATTCATAAACTCCTTGTTGAAATTCAATAAGCTGTTCATGCATCCCTGAGTTGGGAAAATCTGCAAAAAGAAAAAAAAAGTCAGAAATGGGTAAACACTGTCAGTGATAAATATACTAACCTATTTAATTTATTCTGGATATAAAACAACTCAGTGCTTAAGTTGGCCCTGAGTTGAATCACAACAGCTGATTTTATGTGGCCACAAAAATGCAGACACAGCTTGACTAGGGAGTGATGGAAGTGATTTCTTCATGTTCTTTCTAAGCTGTCTATAAAATCATTTTGAAAGAGGAATACCAGTGATACTTTGAGTTGTAGTAGCATTACTTTAAAGGAGCTATCCAGAGAGACAATTAGCAAAGATCAACTGGGCCTTGGCCAGAGTGGCAACACAGAGATGAGTGATGGTCCTCTTCCTCTCCAAGGCACAAAAATGTGTGTGTGTTTGTGTATAAGAGGAATTGTATGTATGCATGTATGTATATTTGTAGGTATATGTCTATATGTGAGTGCATACACATACATATGTGAGTATATGTATACATACATACATACACATACATACATACATACATACATATATATCACATAAGTGAGTAGACAATAAAAAAAGGACACCTGTCCTGGAGAGTGTGTCCCTTTTCCCACTGTATGATGGCTTCTTCCAGGGAAAAGACAACCAGCCTAGACCATCCCTAGGATTCCATCACCAGCATGATAAATATCACTTTCCACTACCACCATGCCAAAACAAATTCACCTAACAAGAACAAGCCCCCTGGACTGGGGATCCAAATCATACGTGATAGCTGGAATCAATGGTACCAACAGCACAAAACAGCCTTTGAGCATCCAAGGTCTTTGCATACTTGGCTCCCTTCAATAGAATTTGTCTCAGGTGAAAGAATTATCAGGTTCTCTCCTAATTTGGGGGGGCATTGTTTCTTAAATATAGAAGTTGTGGGGTAATTTATTAAAAGAAATAGAAATCAGCACTTTATAGTCATAATGAATATGTTGACATTAGATATTGCAAATGAAGCCCTTGGAAAGGAATATACAGGGATTACAGTATTTGAGTGCCATAGAAAATTATTGAACCATAAGAAATGATGAAAGAAATAGATTCTGGGGAGAACAGAAAAATTTATGTGAACTGATACAGAGTGAAATGAGCAGAACAAGAATTTTTAAAATAGGAGTAATGGAAGGAAATAAAACTTAGAAACCTATCCCATCTGTAAACACTGCAGCTGCAGATCATGCCTACATCCTAAGTCAATGAGGAAACAAACAGAACTCCCACACCTTGGGGGAGAGGTGATGACTAGAGGTAAAGAATGAAATACACATCTGTTTTACATGACCAGTGGCATGTTTTACTTGACTGCACATATTTTAAGTAAGGGCCTCTACTTTGAGGGATGACAGGAGGTTTATGATTGGTGATTGTGAGAGGTGTAAAAATAGAATAGTTTCAACATTTTATTTTTAATGTACCAAAAAAAACAAAAAAGGTGCAGAAAGGAGTATGAATAGAGCCTTCTTGTTACTGCCTCATTAAACCCAAAATACAGGATATCTCAAAAGTTTTAGTAAAGTTTTAAGCTTTGGAACATACCGTGTGAATTTGTCTGAATGTGTCTATAGCTCTGAATAGATCTGTGGATATATCTATATTTCTGGATATATCTGTATCTCTAAATTTTTCTAGAGACAGATCTGGATTATATATAGCTATAGAGCTATGGATAGATCTCTATCCAGATATAGTAATATATCTACATATAGATATAGAGATATGGATATATCTAGATTCAGGTCTAGATTCAGATTTTAGATCTATAGATGTGTCTATGTCCAGACATAGGTGTGGGTCTAGATATATACAGAAAAAAGATATATCTAGGTCTATATCTCTGAGGCTTTTGAGATACCCTATGTATTAAATTTAAAAGGTAGTAACAAAAATGCTATCTAGAGCTATAAATATATCTATATCCACATATATAAATGAATCCATATTTCTCTATATGTGTGTTTGTACATATGTATATATGTACATATTTATTCCTTTAAAACAACTACGTATAACAGTTCATGGTGGTTTTTTTTTTTAATATAATCTCTGTTCCTGCTCTTCTTTGCAAATTGAACTATCTGTGGCAAAACTCCATCCGCTGAGCTATCAACAGATGCCCTAGACCTGACACACTTTCCTTGTTGAACACCCTCCTTTAGAAGTCTCATCCAAAAGCTGTTGAAGTAAACAGATTTCTGCCACCATTTACAGCCACTGTAAATTTTGTAACATTTCTGAAGAGGGCAGGAAAAGGATGGACAAAGTGGTCTGAAATGGAGAGAATTCTGTCCATATTTTCTTGGGACGATCTTACCTGCCAATTAAACACATGTAATCACTCGCAAATTTAAACTAAATGATTGCTGGACTCCATTGTCTCTGGGAAGCTGAGTGTGCCATAAGGATCTAAGATTCAACAGATACAGCCATGCTGATTTCCCTGAACAGCCGGATTAGTTCTCCAGGGAGCGGAAGCTGCCAGTTCACCCTCCTATCTCCCTTGGTAGAGAGGAGGTGGTAGCAACAATCCACTTGGGAGGAAGCTGAGGAAATGGAATAATCCAGTACAAGAGGCGGGGAAGCCAACCTGGGCACACACACCTATGGAATAAATGACACAGCTTGTATTCAGCTGTGTCTCTGTTTCTGTTTTCAGTCAGAATGTGCACAACTTTGTTTGTTGTTTGGTGTGTGTGTATGTGCTCTTTTTCCTCTCCCTCCTTTTCCTTTTTCCAAATTAGCAAACATAATTCTCACGAAGCACTTGACTGCCTTGTTCTTGAACTACATAGGTTTCTTTCTCCTTTCATCTATTATTCTAGCACAAATACAAACATGGCTGGAGAGCCACAGATGGAATTCTAATGATGTTTTGCCAAGGATAAGAACACTTAAAAATACATCTCTATATCACAGCATCTAGCATTGGAACACTAAGAGCCTAATGATAAGGATAATCAAACATCTTAGGGAGAAAAATCAGTATAACTTTCAAAAGGAAACATTCCTAAGAGCTTATTTTTTCCATGAATCCATATTTTAAATACTAGAGAAATATAATTGCTGCCTGTTTTGTTGTATTGAATTGTGCGCTTCCCAATCTAACTGCGTATTATAGCCTAGAACAGGGGTGAGAAAACTGCAGCCTCAAAGCCACATGTGGCCCTCTAAGTCCTCAAGTGTGGCCCTTTGAAGGAATCCAAAGTTCATAGAACAAATCCTTTTATTAAGAGACCATGTGTGGCCTGAAGGTTTCAGGTTTCCCACCTCTGGCCAAGAATAATTCTTTATTTTGAATGAGTTGGAAAGTATCCCTTACCTAACATCTTTTACACAAAGGCTAGAGCACAGATTTGTTTGTGATGAATATTTCCTGATTGAAAAAGGAAAAAAAATCCATTCAGCAAACATAATTTAATTATATACACTTTTAGAGAGTGGTAAAGAGAAACCAAAACCTTGTTGTACCAGTACATCAAGACACTCCCCTGTTCCGATATATCTATAATGAATTACATGAATGGTTTAAATTCCCTTTGGCTACTCATGTGACTTCAGTCTAACCCCCCCTCAAAGTTCTCTTGCCTCACTGGGATTAGCTGTAAACATTCATTTCCCAGAGAGGATGGTTTAAGGCTTGGAGAAATGGCAGCCTTCAGTACTATTTAGACACCGGAAGATTCAGTTATTACTCAAACAGTGACCTAGCAAGCCCTTTCAAAACTAAACGTGCAAGGCATTTACAGCATAGCTCTTGCTTCTCACGTGAAACCTATTTTCTTCACAGGATCATTTTTTTTTCTCCAGTCCCCATCACTGCATTTTGGTGGGGTGTTTTGGCCTAGGTATACACACTAGGACAAAAGCAGACATTCAGTAGACAGGATTTGTTGCTTCTTGCTATATGAGGGGTTAAAGAATGCTAACTTCCATCGTACCTGATGTTTGAAGAGTTACATAGACAAGACCCACTGAATCAGAATCATCTGTTCTTCAGCAGCCCATATCCCCTCGTGTCTAATGTCTCAATTGTGAGCAGATACAAAAGCTCAGAAAGATAAAATTAAGGAGTCACAATAGCAGGTTAGTGTGCCAATAGGAATATAAAGGAGCTAATGCTGAATTTCCTCCCTGGTTTCTTCAACTTCATCTTCAGCTATCTAAGCAAAGAAGGGTGGACAATAAAGGAAACTACTTAGGTGGCAGGAGCTGGGGAGAGGAGAGGGAAACAGCATTTTTGTTTTGCTTCAGCTATCAGATATTTCAACACAAAGGAACAAAAAGTGGATTGTTTTTAAATAGGAATTTGCTACTAGAATTGTGTATGAGATTGTGAAGGTAGCTCAATTTTAATACTCTATTTCTGATCCTCTTATTAGGAATACCTTCTTTGAAATCGAGGTTATTAGTTCTAAAGTGACTATCTCTCCCCTATTATACTAGGGGGGATTGGTGGAATTGGAGGGGATTAGATGACAACCCTCACGGACTGTCTACAGGGGTTGAACCTATTTGCATATGGGGTAGGGTGGTAAAAATAATTCTAGTATATTTTATTTACTTTGCGGAATATTTGAATCATCACTGCATTTAGCATCAGGGGACTCTCATTCAAGTCCTCACTTTTAAAGTTCCATCCCACCCCCAACTCTAAATACATATGATCCCATTTCCTAATACAAAGCTTTTGCTACTGGATTGATGACTCTCAGCTGGTCCGGTAATACAGACTGTCATCTGGGTGGAGGGCCAAGTTATTATTTGCATTATTAATTATTCTTAGTAGCTTCATTAAACCTGGAAAAAGTAACAAGTAGCTCCAAAGAAAGAGTTTTCAGGAGCCCTGCTCTCATATATATAATAATGACTAGCACATGTGGGGAATTAGACCTGTAAGGGGCATTCATTATGAACATATGACAGAGCTTCCCTGGAAACTTTCAAGGTCTCCAGGGATGCAGATAACTCAAGACTAAAGGACTTGGCGCTTTTAGATGATGAAGAAATTCTCTTGTTGATCACTAAGCAAGAAGATTCAGTTAATCTTTAGATGGAGTGGCTTAATAACACAGACTTAACAAGGCAAGCTTGAGCATAAACCTCTGTCTTCCTTTTTACATCTAGGGTTTGTTTTTTCTTGAGCAGTAATCTTGAGATGGATATTTCCAACCTTGGAGACCACTTAGTTTAGAGTTCTGGAGACCCTGGGTCTCCAACCAACGTTCTCTATACTTTGGAAGAAATTCAGATAACTACTCTAGTGTTTTTGTAGATGACTGTCAGATGGAAGATAAATCCTGTGCTGACTTACCTTTCCAGAAGACCTACTTCTGCAAGAAAGAAAGTGCAGAATCAAAGTGAAATGTAAAATGCCCAGTCAGAAGCCGGGGTAAATGATTTATGTTTTAATGGCTTTACGTTTTAACTTTACAGCAGAATGTAACAGTACTTATGTTATAAACTGCTGACTCTTACTTTAAGTTTTTTTTTTTTTCTCTCAATGTGGACTTGTGAGCACCTTTTGTGCTGAGCACAACTTTTGGGTGTAGGAAACAAATATTTGTTTCATAGACCGCGAAATATTGCATATCGAATATCTTTTTGCTCTCCCCTTTGGGGAAACCTGAGATATGAGCCAAAACTTAAGCTTTAAGTAATTTTTACCCAGATTTCTAGAGCCAGGAGCTATAGAATATGAGAACAAGAAATCCATTTCCTTACATTAGAGGACAGACACCATAAGACTAAACCTAGTCTGTTCTTACTTCTGTCCAGAGATAAGAAGGAGCTCTTACTAGAGACTGAGAAGGTGTAACACCCCAGTCCTTTGGATCCAACATCACCATTTGCTGGTCATGTATTCACATCACATTTATTGTACAGTTTCCAATTCCATATTTAGGGAATAATTTTTCCTCCACATATTATAATATCCTTGACAGAGTTTTGAGTTAAGCTTCTGTTATTGCTAAATGCAATTCAAACAATGCTGTATCACTGCAAAATCTGATACAGTTCAATATTGAGACCTTGACATCAACACTTATTATTGAAATGACATCTTAAAAACTGTCCTTAGATTCACCAAAGACATTTTTTTTTTAGTTTTTAAAATAGGAAGACCATTTAAAGATACCATTCATACTTCCACAAAACTGTAACCAGAGTCAATGTATACCTCTTATGAACTGCAAATAAAAATTAAGGTTAAATTAGAACAGATTAATTGCATCTCTCATTTCAGAATATCAGAGCTGTAGGTTGGGGAATTAATACGTGTCTCTTGGTAACAAATGCATGGAACTTGGGGGTATCCAAGAACTTCTGTGATTAAGTCTAGAGGGAACAGTTGTTTACTAAATCTGTGCCTTCTGATTTATACCACTGCCACATGCAACTGGCCCAAAGGAGGAACCTAAAACATTTAATTCACAAAAAACTAAGACTAAAAGTTGGAGAAAAATGCCCCAAAGTCCAGAAAATAATACAATTTATACCTGGTAGGGGAAAAATGTTACAGTTTTGAGATATCATTTATTCCATGGGACTAGAATGTAGTAAATGAGTCAGCAAATTCTTAATCGGAATTTTTTCATCTTCACATTAAGTGAATAAAACATGGTCTCAGGCAGCATAGGAGAGGTTCTAATTTTGTCAGTTGCTCCAGTTATGAAAAAGACAGAAAATGATTAAGCTCTTTCCCGGCCTAGGCGTAGACCAGATTTTCCTAAGGGAAGAGGGATCAGCCACTGATCTGATTGGCCTAGCAGGAAAGGTGCTTAAAGCCCTTAGACCCTTGCAACTCTGGGAAAGCCTCTGCAACAATCCCCCTCGGTATATAAATTAATACAAATTCTGGGAGATAGTCAGTGATTGCCAGAGACTGAGAAGTGGTTAACCTGGACTGTCATCTATACTGGAACTATCACGCTCTCCACAGCGTGCAGGCTGGAAGGCCAATCTGTTTTCATAAGTAATGTTAAGTTTTCAAATGCAAATTATCCACTGCACTTCAAAAGTTGACCATATAAGGCACAATCCTCAGAATTATTCTACATTTAGAATGGGAGAAGACATTCAGGGTGGGAGAAGACTTGCTGGTGGACTTCACTCCCTTTCCCAATATAACTACCTTGACAGGAATACAACATTTTCCTCCTTTAATATGCATAATAATTGGAATAGATGAGTCACAATAAAATAAGGGAAACTAGTATAGGGAAAGAGGGGGAAAACATTTATTAAGCACCTATTGTATGCCAGACTATTCCAAGCACTTTAAAAATATTATCTCATTCAATTTTCAAAACAACTCTGGGAAGTAAATGCTATTATCAGCCCTATTTTACAGCAGAGAAAGGTAAAAATGACTGGCCCAAGGTCACACAATTAATAAGTGTCTGAGGTAGGATTTCAATGCAAGCCTCTCTAACAGCAAGCCCAATCCTCTATCCTCTACACCAGTAACTTGGCGGCTTCCTCCCTAACCCAGAAAAACTTTGCATTTAATAAAGAGCTAAAGAGGTCACAGACATGCTCTTTGTTCAATGGATCAACACTTCTTTTTCTCATTTGCTCTCTATTTCTGTGATTATATGAGTTTACCCGGGGAGGCTGCTTTTACTACATGCACACATGGGCATTTTGGAAAGGTCCTATGGCTGTATATAAAAATGACCAACAACGGAGTTAGAAAGACCTAGATTAAGTCTGAACTCTGACATCCATTAATTGGACAATATGTAAACCTCACAGACCCCTAGGCAATAGACTAAGACTATATGTTACATGAGTTGTTATTTGGCAGCTCTAGAGGGAAATTCCATACAACTAAATCTCCCACACTTATTAAGTTGCAAGTATAGAAAAATAAAAAAGAGGGAAGGAACAAGAAGTTATAAAGTACAATAGGTTACATGCCCAGCATTGTGTTAAGCACTTTACATATATTATCTCATTTGATCCTCATAACAACCCCTCAAGGTAAGTGCTACTATTATCCCCATTTTTTAGTTGAGGAAACTGAGGTACACAGAGATTAAATGACTTGTCCAGGGTGATTCAACTAATAATTATCTAAGGCTAGTTTGGAACTCTGGTCTTCCTGACTCCAGGTCCAGAGATATCTACTGAACCACCTAGCTGCAGGCAAATTTAAATATTTTAATTCTAAACAAGCACAGTAGCATTTCTCTTTTTTTGAAGAGGGAGAGGGAAGTTGATAGCCTTCACATCTCTCTAGACGTTTTAATTGTTTAAATATGTATTGTACTTGTATGTACTTTTACTTCTCCAACAGTTTCATGTGCATTATATTCCCTACTAGCAGGTAATTTCTTCAAGGTGAAGGAATCTGTCTCATACTTTTCTTACATCCTTTATTAGGACTAAGTACATAGAAGGTTCTCAATTAAAATTGATGGGTAGGGGGAAAAACCATCATCTAGGCTTAATAGATATTAAATGCTCATATCAACTGACTTTTTTTACTTCCATAAACCTATCACTGATTGTTATATTATAACATACATATGCATATATATAATATATACACATATAATAACAGGCTACCTTAAAAATAAACTGTGAGCATCTTTTTAGTAGAAAGGAGAAAGTCATTATATTGGCTGGCAAAACTATTTTCTCCCTAAGCTATACTTGTATAAAGTCCTTTTCTATAACTGATCAAATACCCTAATGAGCTTAGGATTCAAAAGAAAACTCAGTACTCATTCAATCAAGTCTCCAGTTAAACTGAAGAACAAATTTTTCTTCCACCACATGACATCATTCAGCACAAATTAATTTCATTGCCTTCATGAACAGCCTGTGATGAAAATCATTTAAATGAATTTGTGATTTTAAAATCAATTCCTGCTTCTCCTAGAGCAAATTTTATGTTTGCCCTAATAGTGTTTAGGATAACCAGGCCACCTTATTTGGCAGAAGAGATGAAAAATTACTTAAAAAATTCTTTGCCTATCTATAAGAATTAGAAAACAGGAAGGAATACAAGTTTTGTCTAAATCATTTCCACTTGGAGAGTATAATGTGGGAGTATTGTTAATTTGAGTTTTACATCTGGAACATAACAAAGATTCATAACCAGATGGAATTTTTTTTCATCAAGGGATCAGACATCCTCATAAATTGCAGCTCTGATACTTAACACGATGCTATCTTAGCAAGTTACCTACTTTAGCATATTAATGCCACAAGAAAAAAAATACTCCTTTGAAATAAGTGAAAGGATAAACTACTGCCATATTAATCATTTTGCCTCAACTGTCTACACAAATCAACTACTCAGGTGTGACACTGCTACCTAGAAAATGTTAAAAAAAAAAAAAAAAAAAACCTAGAAGAAGGCCTCCATCACATTGGATAGATTTTATTTAGAATAATAAGTAGAAGAACTCAAAATAAAAACTGGAATGGGTGAGGGATGATGTGCATTAGGGGAGCAAATGCCACCATCAATAAGATCACAGATCCCCTAAATTATCAAAAGAATTGAAGGGTTTTGACTTTCTCGTTTTCTTCCAAATTAATATAAAACCCATTTCCTTAAGACTCAGTTTCTTCACATGTGAAATAGGAATCTTAATAACTGTAAAAACTACCTCACAGAGTTGCCGTGAGGCTCAAATAAGATGCTGTCTTTAAAATACTCCATACATGGCAGTATCAGTCACATAGCTTTCTTGACTATTATAATCATAATTACTTTTTTATCAAAAGGAATAACGGTTCAATGGCTCTCGGATTTTGAATGATGAGTCAGACATAAAATACGATGCAGGCTCAAGTGCAGCAAAGAATTCAAGTTCAAAATGGATTTCCTTAAGATGTTCAATCTGTTCCTCTAAATACATTTGTGGAGGGCACTGTCAATTCTTTTATCCTCCCCCCCCACAAAAAAATTGCAAAATCTCCTAAATCATATCCATAATCATTCAAAAGAATATGGCCTTATTGAAAAAAGAAAAGGCGTGAAGAATGCCTAATGGTAAAATTAGTGGTCTTCAAAATGGAAGGCAGAGTAGAATAAGGCAAGGGAAAAGAGATTAGGAAGGGTTGGTGGGAAGTGATTAGAAGGGGCGTAGGATCCACCAGAGTATGGAAAATGGGTTGGATTCCACCTCATTGTGCTAGCCAACTATGGAGCTCCCTTGCTTTGCGATTAGCCCCTTCATATCCATAGATACATACATCCATACCTACATGCATATGTACATACATACATGCATGCATGCATGCATACATACAAACATAAACAGAAAGATAAATAGAAGATTGCATATTTAATTGCTTTCTAGGTGCCAGGCATTATACTAGCTAATCTTTGGGAATATGAAATTCAAAAGAAGTAAGAATGGTCCCTACCCTCAATGAGTTTACATTCTAAATGGGGGTCGCAACACATAGAGGAGAACTGGAGTAAGAGGAGTATCTAGGAAGTGAGGTAGAGAGCTGGTTCCAGGTAATATAAGATAAAAGCTTACTTAAAACCCAGGACTGACAAGGTGTGGAATTAAGATTCCTGGGACAAGAACGTTGGCTCAAAGATCAGAGCCATTTGGGGGGAGTGTCAGGGAGTGACTGTGCCTCCCAGGAGTCCACAATCGCAGCCTGCAGATGCCTCACCTCTTCCTCCCTGTGTCACCTTTTGACAGCACCAAGTATCCTTAGAAGATAGCTCTGTGCTTTTTATTGACCAGCAAATAAGACATTCTCCACCTCACTCATATTTTCATTTTAAATAAGATAGGGTAATGCACTGGAAGAGCAGGCAAGAATGGTTGAAACATATATTGCAAATACATTACAATATCTTACTCTTCAAACCATCCCTTTTTCACATTTCTGCCAAGGGCATTGCTATCCTTCCAATTAAAGATGTTCATCCTCAACTCCATCTTTGATTTCTCATTCATGCTGATCCGTTGCAAACATTCAATCATTCTCCAAATCTTCTCATTTCTACCTCAACAACACTCAAGGCTTCTCTTTCTCCTCATGCATGCAGCCATTAACAAAAGGATAGGTCCTTATGATCTCATGCCAGGACTATTAGACAAACCTCTTAATTGGTTTCCCTGCCTCAAATTTCTCACTTCTTCCATCTCTACACAGCTGCCAAAGTGATTTTCTTAACATGCAGGTCTGATCATGTCACATACCTGAAGATCAAAAGCTATTTCCTCATTAAATTACTAATGTATTTTCTATTGTTGTGTGTTTTTATAAGCTACATAATGTAATTTGTAAATAAATATATGCATTTTGGATGTACATTCTCACTCTTGTTTTTTGTTTGTTTGCTGATGGTGATGCGATATAAAAAATTATTTGGAGACTTCTCATCTAAACTATGATATTCACTTTAACTGACAATCTATAGCAAGAGATCATTCATCACTATGAATGCATATGTACAGATATAGACACAGAGATAGAAATAGAGATGATATATCTATAGAAAGATAGGCCTGTATCCATATATAAATATAAAGAGGACAGGTAGTATATGGCTATGAGAATTGGACTGTGAAAAGGGCTGAGCGTTACAGAGTCTATTCATTCAAGCAGTGGTGCTAAAGAAGACTTTTGAGGGTCTCTTGTACAATGAGGAGATGAAATCAGTTGACACTTCAAGAAACTCATTCACACTATTCATTAGAAAGACAACACAAGCTTAAATACTTTGACCACATAATGAGTACATAGGACTCATTGGAAAAGATCATGGTGCTGGGAAAGACAGATAACAAAAGGAGAAGGGGACGGTAGAGAATGACATGGCCAGATAGTGTCATGGAAGCAATGAACATGAACTTAGACAGACCAGGAGAGAGAGGAGGATAGAAGGACCTAACATGCTGTGACCCATGAGGTCATGAAAAATCAGACACAATTGAATAATTGAACAACGACGACATGGCAAATTGCACCAAGTTAAGAGTTAAACTGAAAGAGAAAGGAAGCCTAGATTGCCTTTTGGACATTGCAGAATTATCATAATGACCTCGGGCTTCTCCCTGAAACAAATACTCATTTTTTAATGCCAATATTCTTCCAGTAATGCTATCTGGCTTCAAGGAATAGAAAAATGCATTCTCTAAGGAAGTGAAACTAAGGATCGGTCATAGGTCTTGAGAAAAAGTCATGGTTTATATTTTTTTTTAGAAAGATACAAGACAATTCAAATTAGTATATTTACTTGTCATATGAGAAATGGTGAAAAGTATGTCAGCATGACTTGCCCCAAATTATGGGCTTGTCACATATCGAGTGAAGAACAACCCACGGACAGTCAATATGCTTCACTGGTACCTCTATAATGCAAAGTCTAGGAAAGATCTCCCAATACACTCTGTGGACCTTTGGTGATGAATTTACAGGAAGACATGGATGAGTCATACAGAATTGGCAGGCATGGCTAGGGTTGGGAACTGCTTCATTGCAGAGAACACATACCCTGATGAGATCATAGATCCATTAGACTATTTCAGTATTATACCTGAAATCTGAATCATGTTTAAAAATATTTTCCTAAAATATCTTCGAAAACATCATGAAAAGGTTCCAATCTCCCCAAATTTTTATTAGCCAAAGAAATAGATATCAGGTTGATCTCTCATTTATATACATATCCCACATTCCTTTTGTACCCCTATCAGTCGTCTAAGAAAAAACAAAATCTATCTTCCTATCCCAAATACATGAATAATTTACTTAAAATTACACAGAGAATTCAAAGGAGAGGTCAAGTAGCATTTCATAATAAACTCTTTTTTACTTATTCAACCAGAAATCTCTATTAATCTGCACTTCCATGCTTCACCAACACCACAATAACCGATGTTTATAATGATGTAAGATTAGGAAGGGACCTCTTAAATTATCAGTGAAGCATTGAATTGCATAATTGTAGTACATATTTTTAAGCTTAGATATGATGAGCATTTTTGAATAATTTGGGGACCTGTGATTTAATCTATGTAAATATTTTTCCACCAATAATCATAAAACATTTCATGACTTAGTTCAGAATCTGTGTATTTCCCTGTCCCCATAAATTAAAAAATGAATAAATATATAATCGTCTGTTCATTCCATTTAATCACATGAAATTATGTGACATTCATAGTAACCCACTTATTAACCAGAAGCCAACATTCTTTGGTCAGGCCTTTTGAAGTCTCTTTAATTCCTTGTACAGAATTATATGAATGCTTATCAAAACTTTTTAATTAAGAGCTAAAAATAGAATTATATTGAAAAACTTTTAACTAAAAGAATACATTATTTATTCCTCATTTCTTCTAAGTGTTTAGAGTCTAATTCAATAGAATTTGCATTTATTGAAATGCATAAATTATTAGAGAAACTAACAAGTTAATAAAAAGACTTCTGTTAATTCCAAAATACTTCTTTTTAAGGAAACAATTTCAATAGTAAGCCTCTATTTTAAAAAATTAAGAGAAAATTTGTGCCTGTATGTGTAGAGCATAGAGAATATAAACATATATGTTATATTTGTATGTATACATATATATATGCACATGTATGTATATACACAAACATAGACATCATACATACATATATTTTAATTTTCAACTTTAACTTGAGATTAGTTCTGCAAAACTATTCTATTTTTTCCTATTTTTCCTTAATGAAGTGATACATTATTGGGAGGTATATAATGAGCAATTGTCACTTGGTACAAGCAGCAAAAAAAAATACTCCAGTGACAGGATTCAATCAAAAATGAGTTTCTAGACATAATCTTATGTGACATTTATCTGAAATTGTCTTCTACTTTGTCATTATACTATTGAAGGTCTGACTTTGAGAGTCCTATAAATTCCCTAACCTCTAATTCTGTCAGAGAAATCAAGGCTGATTTATTAGAATTTATCTGAAACTCCAAGGCCTTTAGAAAATGGATTATTAAATAGAGATGTATTGTTCTTCAAGAAGTGGAAGAAATAGTATTGTTATCTATAGAACCTATATCCATGTTCTGCTCTTTTCTTTCCTCAAGGTGAGAACTGGGTTTGAAAGTGTAATAAATTGCCTCAGATTTATTGACAAGCCACAAGCCATCATGGCTCATTAATATAAAATTTCCCTTAGCACTGATTCCAAGTAGCTTTTCAAAGAAAGGCTTTAACATGTTCTAATTCAAAACCTCCCCTCCAGGGTTACAGATTTTTTTTTTACACATCATAAGTTATTGTTACTTAAAATGCCCTCTAGAGGCGCAGAGTTAGTGATTTTTATCTACATTATGCAAATGATGAAACTGAGAGGTTAGGTGACGTTTTCAATCATCATGGTCAATCCTCAAATGGATTCCTTTGTCTCAAATAATATATGTACCTTTAGGAATGTAATGAAAAAATATATATTTTGCTCTCCTTTTCATTTTCCAGAACATTCAAAAACAAAAATATTTTAAAATGGAAAATAGCATTTAAAAACCTCAAGAATTATGGAACTAAAAATAAATTATTTTAATAAAGCCCTGGATTATTTGGGGGGACTGAAAATGTCCTGGAAATATAACTACTTCATTGATTATGCTCTGGTTTTCTGATCCAATCTTAATATACATATATATATATGTATGTATGTATATTTAGTATATATAGTTTTGTTGTTTAAGTCAGTCATATAGGGTTGTAAGAATTAAATGTGATATTATTGGCACAGTGCTTGATACATAGTAGACACTTGGTAGATGGCTATTCCCTTCCTCCTTCCCCCAGTATGACTGAGGCAAGATTTGAACTTGGTCTTCCTGACTCCAGACTCAGGACTCTTGGCCCACATTGTATTCACTGCACCATTAATCTGCCTTTCCTAGGGAAGCATTATAACAGCTTTGGCTATGATAATTAGAAAAGTCATTTAATCTCTGAAATCTTTTATGTTGCTAGAGATAGATAGACAGTCAGTCAGATAGATAGATTGATGATAGATAGATAGATGATAGATAGATAGATGATAGATAGATAGATAGATAGATAGATAGATAGATAGATAGATAGATAGATAGATAGATAGATAGACACATACATACATATATACATTGTTCAGTCATTTCAGTCAGGTCTTCATGGCCCCATTTGGCATTTTCTTAGCAAAGATACTAGAGTGGCTTCCATTTCCTTCTCCAGTTCGTTTTTACAGAAGAAGAACCTGAAGCAAAAAGGGTTAAGTGACTTGCCTAAGGTCACACAACTAGTATCTAAGATCAGATTTGAACTCAGGGAGATGAATCTTTCTAACTCCAGGCCCAGCGTTCTGTTCACTGTGCCAATGAGCTACCCCACATACATAATACACACATACATACATACATAGGTAGATCACATTCTAGGAAATTGTATATGTAAAAATAGTATGTATATGTATATATGTATTTCATTTTGGAATTTGATTTATTGAAACAAGAAACCACTCCACAAAATGCTTGCCAAGTTTGCGTGCTAATAAAAAATAATAGAAATGTTTCCCCCTCTTTGATCTAGATCAGTAATTTCATCAATGTAGGAAACTGCCAGCATGGAAATATACCACATCAATGCAAATCAGTAACTCATCAGTTAATTATAAATTATTCAAGTATGTGACTAAATTCCCCTAAGAACCTGGATGTGTGTTGAAAAATAAATTTAGGACCCAAGAAAGAAGACTCCTAGCTCTAAATGGCATGAAACTGCTCTGACAGATAAACAACATATGTATAACTTATAGACTTTGAGTTATAAAAATATCAAGCCTAAACTTAGGAAAGTATCAAGTTTCAGAGGTGAGATTTCAAGCCAGGTCTTCCTGTCTTCCTGTCCTCAATCCTATATGACATGCTGCTTATTCTTCTTTTTTTTTTTTGTCTCTCTAGAGGCTTCCTGTACATTAATAGAAATGATGTACTCATTATTATATTATGTTATTATGTGCTAAGTAAGCAATGGAAAATCATCACTTCAAAGCATTAGCTCCTTCAAATCTTCTGGAAAAGTGGTTCCCATAATTTCCACTAATGTTTGCAAATTATGAAGATTCGAGGACATTTTTCATTAGAAAATTTACAACACTCTTCCACCCCCACTCCCCATCTCTTATAGTAGTATTAGAGATTTGCTTAGAAATATGGAATCATTTGGCAAAAAGCTAACACTTATAGTAAAATACACAGACATCCCAAGGATAGCAAGGGAGTACTTGGAATATTATCTTTCACTATTCCTACATGACTAGCTTAGCTTTTTCAAGCATACTTTTTTCATGGATTCTTGACACATCTTCTCCCATGTAATTTCTTGCCTGTAATGTGTTAGTTTAAATTGTAATAATGTGAATTATAGGATAGTATACCTTTCCTAAGTTCAGAGGAAGACAGATTATTAGGGTAGTTTTTGTTAATAACATGTTAAATTTAATATGCCTTTCAAAAAACCAAACTGTACATATTAGAAGTTTGCTGTTTCATATACCATCCTCTTCTAAGTTTTTCTTTGCACATTGAAATGTTCTTGTTTCAATTCATAATACAAATGAAATTTTATATGGAAAAAGTTTCCCACATTTTGTGAGAGATCAAGATAATGATCCATGGCAAATAGGAACCCTGTGAAAATGCTCTCTTACCAACTCATTTGTAAAATGTATCCTGTCACATTGTACCTGGTCTTTTTTTTTTAATGACCAATATTTAAATTAAGTTCTCAGGACAAAAGAAGGGTTGTAATTAATGAGGAAAGTCTTTATATGCATCTAAAAACAGATGATTTCACAGCTGGGCCAGGTAGATGCATAGGTACAGTGTAACTAAGCAATGTTAAAATGTTTTACATTTTTCCATACCTTATGACATTGTGGAATTGATACCTTTTTTCAGCTGTTGTTTCCCATGGGGAAGAACTAGAGAATAAGAAATTGCATTATTTAAATGATTGATGTATTTCTATTCCTACTTAATTCAAATTTTTTAAAAATATAATAGCAATAGAATGAGAACTAAATGAGAAGATTTTACACACTAGCAGGTACAAGAGGAAATGGGTTTCAAAAAGACTATGTAATAATCAACCTAATTATGCCCTTCGGGTTCCATAGTACATTAACACTGCATGCCTTGGTAGTACATAGTTTCCTCTCTTTCCATTGCTAATAGGAGAAGAGTCTGGAACATGCATATAAATTAATTTTTTCCTGGCCTGTAGACATTACTGGAAGGCAGGTTTTGGCTTCATAGCAAAGCTGCCTAGCAATTACATCTATTCAAATGCAGAATGGGTTAGTTATATCCAGGGCAGTGAACTTCTTGGTAGGGGCTGGATGGCCTCATGTTTGTGATACTGCAAAGGAAATTCATGATTTAATAGGAGGGTTGTATATCTATCTATATATCTATTCCATGTATCTATATCTGTAATTGACTTTATTGCAGTGGTCTAGAACCAAACCCACAATATCTCCAAAGCATTCCTATACTTCGATTGTCTGAAAGTGATAGATCATCTCATGGATAAGACCTGATGGTCATATTAGGGACCAAGGGAAGTGTATAATTGTCAAATCTGAAGACCTTTTTATTTCCATCTTCATCCTTAACCTCTTTACACCTTTTGACATTGTTGATTTCTTTTTGGAGACTCTCTCTGCATTTCCCTGACACCTCTCTCCCATCCTTTAATCTGTTTGACCCTCTTTATCAGTTTCTTTTTTCTTTTCTTGACTTTTCATTGATACCACCCACTATATTTGTGGGTGTCCAGCAATGCTTTTTCATGGCCCTTTTATCTTTTCCCTTTTCCTGATATCACCTAGTAGTCTCATCAGATCCCATAAGTTCAGTTATCATCCTTATTAGGATGCTTTGCCAATCTATTTATCCAGTGTTAGTCTCTCTCCTGATCTTCAATACAACATCACAAATTGCCTATTAGGCATCTCAAATTCAGTATGTTCAAAGCAGATTCAATCTTTTCCCTCAAATTCTCCCCTTTTCCAAGCTTCCTTATTACTGTTGAGGACACTGCTATTTTCCTAGGCATCCAGGTTCACAACTGTGGAATTAATCTCAACTCCATACTTTCATTTACCCCACATATTCAATTGTTGTCAAATCTTGTTTCTTCTACCTCCACAAAATCTTTCACATATGTCCCTTTCTCTCTTCTCATACAACTATTGACCCAGTTTAGTGCCTTGTCCCCTCATCTAAACAACTGCAATAGAATTCTGATTGGTCTCCTTGCCTCAAGTCTCTTTCCACTCCAAGTCATCTTCCACTTAAGTCGGCAAGAAGCTTTTGCTAAGTGCCTATTATATGCCAGCATTGTGCGAAATACTGCAGACATAATAAAAACAAAACCAAAGCAAAACAAACAAAACTAGTCTTTGCTTTGAAGGAGCTCACAGTCTAACAGGGGATTATGTGCAAACGAGTCATGCACAGGATAAATTGGAGAGAGTCACATAGGGAAAGCAGTAGAATTAAGGGAATTGTGAATGATCTTGCAAAAAGTGAGCTTTTAGCTAGGATGAAGCTAAAAGATGGAAATGGAAATGAAGATCTAAAAGGAGAAAATTTCAGGCATGAGCGATAATCAACAAAATCATCCAGGGTTTGAAAAGAGAACTATCTTATGTGAGAAAACATCAAGGAGGTCAGTATCACTAGATCAGGCTAGGCAGAGAGGAGTGAGGCATCATAAGACTGAGAATTAGAAAGATTCTAATTGTGAAATACTTTAAAAGCTAGACAGAAGATTTTATATTTGATCCTAAAAACACTGTGGAACCACTGGAGTTTACTGAATGAATGAATGAATGAATGAATGAATGAATGAATGAATGAGGTAAAGTGTTCAAACCTGTACTTTAAGAATATAAATTTGACAGGTAAATAGAGAATGTCCTAGAATGGGGAGAAATATAAAGCAGAAAGACCAATCAGAAAGAGATATTACAATAGTCCAGGCTGAGGTGATGAGGGTCTTCACTAGTCAGTCATTCAGTCAACAGGCACTTTTTTGTTTGCTACTGCCAGGCACTGTGCTAAGTCCTAGTGATACAAAGAGAGTGGGGAAGAGCTCTTATGCTCAAGAAGTTCAATCTCACTGAGGAAATTACATGCAAATAACAATATTCAAAGAAAGAACAAAATTTATAACAAGTAGGATGAATTCGGGGTGATCTCAGAGGGAAGGCATTAAGATTACATAGGACTGGCAAAGGCTTCTTATGGAATGAAATATTAGTGTCAGAGAAGGGGGAGTACCAGAGAAATGCTGTGAAGATAAATTTGACAAAATTTGGCATCATATTGATATGGAAGGTACAAGGGAAAAACTGTCAGGAATTGAGGAAAACACCTGGCTTGCAATCCTGGATAGCTAGCAGAGCATAGATTTGATGTGGTTTCCCTCTTCTCTGCCCACTACTAAAAGCCCATAGTCCCCTGTTACCTCCAAGGTCAAATATAACGTCCTCTGTTTGATCCCTTTCTACCTTTTCTATGTACACTTTGATCCAGCTAAACTGGCCTACCCTATGACTATCTCTTGCATATAGCAAGCCATGTAGACTTTCTGGTCCTTTGCATAGACTGCCTCTGTGCCTGGAAGGGACTGCCTTTGCCTTCTAGAATCCCTGGTTTCCTTCAAAAACATTCAAATTCCACTTTTTTTGTAAGTGCCTAATGATTTCATATTTGTTTCACTTAATAGAATGGGAGCTTGTCAAGAACAGAGATTGCTTTTGCCCCCTTCCCCATTTTTTATATCTCCATTGCTTATTAAAGGTCACAGTGGGGAGTGCTTACTAAATGATGGCTTGATTGATTGGATTATTGAACATGTATCACAAAGAGCAGAAAAAAAAATAAACCATGAAAAGAATTTCTCATAGGCAGGAAGTCAGTAGCATCATCTTAACATTCAACCAAAAGCAGTAAGTGTAAAAATAGATAATCAAAGTAATTAGGTTAAAAAAGTAGGGAAAAATGTCTATCTGTCTAAGAATATCAAAATGTTTTGAAAGCCCCTAAAATGGAGTAAAGGTTTAAGTAACCAATTTATTCTGCATGCCACTGCATGACCCTATCTTCATGGTTAAGAGTAATTCTATCTACAAACTATTATCAGCTATTTCACACAAAAGTCTGCTCAATTTTCTGCTCATTAAAAAAATCCTTTTTTTATCTACTCAGTTTATTTATTTAATTTTTATTGTTGCCTTTTATTTTTCATACTACAATCATTTTCTCTCTCCCATGCTCCCTTCTCTTGGCACTGAACTACATGATATGGAGGATAAGGTATGAGACTTGGAGTCAGAAAGGCCTGGTTCAAATTCCACTGTAGTCACTTAATGGCTATATGACTTTGGGCAAAGTAACTTAATGTCTGTTTGCCTTAATTTCCTCAGCTATAAAATAGGAGTAAATTATTAACTCCTACCTCCCAGGATTGCTATGAGGATGAAATGAAAGATTATTTGGCAAGGCTTAGCACAGTGCCTGGCACATAAGAAGGGCCTTACTAATACATATTTCCTTCCTATGTGACCTTGGACATATCACTTAATATCTTTTGTCTCAGTTTACTCATCTATAAAATGAAGAGGTTGAGCTCTCCCAGCTTCCACTCTTTGAGCTAGGAATACTTTAAAAGGAAAAAAAAAAATATTTGAACAAAACCAAGATACACAAATGACTACATTTGATAGCATATTTCATATTTTATATTCATAATCATCCACTTCTTTACAGAGAGGAAGAGGAGGTGAATTTCACCATCTTTGCTTCATTTTTAAAGCAAAGATTCTATTGGCAAATTAAAGTTAAAGTACCCTATAGAAATCAATTATTAATTAAAATATGTTTTACTCCTTTGTGATATCTTTGCCTGAATTCCCTACAGCTTAACGCTGCTAAATAAAGTGAGGAAGAAAAGACAGAGGCATGATTGAGATACGTTTTCAGCATATTTACAAATAATTACAAGGAGGAATCAATGGATAAAGCAGTAATTGTGAGAGCTGATCCTCTTCCAAATATATATGGCAAAATGGAATGTTCTGAATTTAGACTCAAAACACCTGGGTACAAATAGTAGCTCATTTATTTAGTAGCTGTGTGATCTTGGACAAATGACAATATCTCTGGGCTTCAGTTTTATCAAATGAAGAGTTTGGAAGACGTAATCTCAGGACATAGTCAAGATGGCAGAGTAAAGGTAGAAACTTGCTTGCACTCTCCCAAATTCCCCTCCAAAAAATGTTAAAATAGCACCTTGAAGAGAATTTGAAGAAGCAAAAACAACAAAAGGCTAATAAGAAATTATTTTTCCAGTCCAAGATAGCTTAGAAAGTTCACAGAAAAGGTCTGATTCACTGCAGTGAGAGTGGACTGCAGTTTAATGCATACTGTGGGCACTGCCAGGCAAGCCAGCAGTAAGCCTTAGGGGTGAATGAATCAGTTACAGCGGTTTTTTGAGCTCTCAGTTGATAATGTTTAATACAAAATTTTGGAATAATCTCTTTGTTCTCTCTGAAGCAAACTCAGAGAATGCCTCTTCCTATGTCAGCAAAAGCCAGCCAAAGCTGACTCTGCACTCCTTGGGAGACCTTTAACCTATGACATATCTTGAATAATGGGACTTTCCTTTGTATCTTATTATCTATAGACACATACTATGTTATGGCATATTAATGGTAAAGAAAAAATAGGCATCCTGGGTTTCTATTGAACATTGTTTGCCCTTTCCTGCATCAGTTACCTGTTTGGGGCAGGAAGCCTGCCACTTACTAGTGGTGGGATTTCCTTACCACCTGGGACATATGTTTACCCAGCTTGGAATCTCAAGACTTGACTGACATTGCTTTGTTAATTGTCCTGTCTTACTGAATTTATGATTTGCTCAATTAGGAGAGTTCCTTTCTCACGGCAAAATGTATATAAGCCAGAAGATTTCTGCACTGGGTAGTCAGAACATTTCTGGCTCCATAATGCATTATGTTACTGTTTTCTTTAATAGGGAATTGATCAATTAATTAATTAAATCATAAAATGTATGCATTAGCCTGTTGCCTCTTCTCTAACTAAGTTTTCAGGTCAACACAGTCTACACATGGAAAATAGTTCATAAAATTGGTCAGAAGGGAGATTACATGAGACCCTTTGCACTGGAAGCAGGAGAGATGGTGGTCACAGTTCCAGGGTAGAAAAAGTACTTATGGACACTCACAGATCAGAGCATAGGCCAGGAGAGCAGTGACCACACCTCTCCTAAAGTCATACCACCTTGGAAGAACTGAAAACTTACAGACCCCCAGAACTGGCTCTGAAAACATCAGCATGAAAAATCTGAAGCTTGGGACAATGCCTCCACCACCCTGGAAATAAAGCTCAATCTTAACAATGAGTTAAAAGTCAATAAATAGGTTGGAAAATGAATTTTAAAAACACTGACCACAGAAAGTTACCATGGCGACAAAATGCAAACTCAGAAGATGACAATATTGTCAAAATACCTACAGGCAGAGACTCAGAGAAAAATGGGAATTGATCTAAAAACTTGGAAGAGCTCAACAAGGGTTTTAAAGATCAAATCAGAGAGGGAGAAGAAAAATTGGGAAAAGAAATTAGCCTAATGTAAGAAAATCATGGGGGAAAGCATCAACAACTTGATAAAACAAGCTCAAAAATACTAAAGAAAATAACATGTTTAAAAGCAAAATTGGGAGAGCTGCCAAACCCACGATGTAAAACAAATATCCAGCTCAAGACAACCTGGAAAGTCAACAGGAAGTGTCTATCACAGAGCACTGAGAACAGAGTGCTATCCAGCCTAGGCTGTGCTGGCATGGACAGGACCTTAGCAGACCTTGGAGGACTGAATTTCTGGCACTTGCAGTGGTTTCCAGACATGACAATCCTAAAACACTGAGGACAAATTGGAAGCTCAATGGAAAAAACCTGTGGGACCTGTGTGAAAAAGTAGAATGGTCTGGCCTCAGCCCCAGGGTGGCAGAGGGTTTAAAAGAGTCTGCAGAAGCCACAACAGCACCAGGGGCAGTGACAGCAGCTGTTTCTGGAGCTCTAAACTCACAGATTGTAGGGGGATAGAGCAGTTGATGGTAAACCCTCCTAACCTCCACTGGAAGCACAGAACTACCTTGACAAAGAGCTCAAAAGTCAAGTAACTGGCTGGGAAATGAGCAAAACTTGGAAAAAGAATCAGACTATATAAAATCTTACTTTGGTGGCAAGGAAGACCAAAATATACAAACAGAAGAAGACAACAAAGTCAAAGCTCCTCCATCCAAAGCCTCCAAGAAAAATATGAATTGGTGTCAGGCTATGGAAGAGCTCAAAAAGAATTTTGAAAATCAAGTAAGAGAAGTAGAATAAAAATTGGGTAGAGAAATGAAAGTGATGCAAGAAAATCATGAAAAATGAGTCAATTGCTTGTGAAAAGCAACTCAAAAAATGCTGAAGGAAATAATACTTCAAAATTAGACTAATCCAAATGATGAAAGAGGTCCAAAAAGCCACTGAGGAGAATAATGCCTTAAAAAAGCAAAACTGGCCAGATGGAAAAGGAGGTCTAAAAACTCACTGAAGAAAATAGTTCCCTAAAGATAGAATGGAGCAGATAGAAGCAATAATTTTATGAAAAATCAAGAAATTATAAAACAAAGACAAAGAAATAAAAAAATAGAAGACAATGTGAAATATCTCATTGGAAAAACAACTGACCTGGAAAAAAATCCAGGAGAAACGATTTAAGAATCATTGGACTACTTGAAAGCCATGAACAAAAAAAAAAGAGAGAGAGAGAGGGAGAGCCTAGACATTTTTCAAGAAATTATTAAGGAAAACTGCCTTGATATTGCAGAATCAGAGGGTAAAATAGAATTGAAAGAATCCACTGATCACTTTCTGAAAGAGATACCAAAAGGAAAACTCCTAGGAATATTGTAGCCAAATTCCAGGGCTCCCAGGTCAAGGAGAAAATATTGCAAGCAGTCAGAAAGAAACAATCTAAGTATTGTCGAAACACAATCAGGATAATACGAGATCTAGCAGCTTTTATATTAAGAGTTTGGCGGGGCTTGAAATATGATATTCCAGAGGTCAAAGGAGTTAGGATTAAAACCAAGAATAATCTACCCAGCAAAACTGAGTAGAGTACTTCAGGGAAAAAAATGGTCATTCAATGAAATAAAGGATTTTCAAGCATTCTTGATGAAAAGACAAAAACTGAATAGAAAATTTGACTTTCAAACACAAGAATCAAGAGAAGTATGAAAAGGTGAACAGGAAAGAGAAACCATAAAGCACTTACTAAAGTTGAACTGTTTACATTCCTACATGGAAAGATAATATTTATAATGCTTGAGACTCTTCTCAGTATTAGGGCAGTTGGAGGGCTTATATGCATATAGACAGAGGGCACAGGGTGACTTGAACAGGGAGGGATGACATCTAAAACAATAAAATTAAGGGGTGAGAGAGGAATATATTAGGAGAAGAAGAAAGGGAGAAATGGAATGGGGTAAATTGCCTCTCAACTAAAAGAGGCAAGAAAAAGCTTTTTCATTGGAGAGTAAGAGGGGGGAAGTAAGGGGGAAAGACAAACCTTACTCTCATCATATTTGGCTTAAGAAAGGAATAACATGCACACTGAATTTGGTATAAAAATCTATTTACACTACAGGAAAGTAGGGTGAAGGTGATAAGTGGGAGATGGGGAGGATGACAGAAGGGAGGATAAATGGGAAGGGGGGGGTAATTAGAAGTAAACACTTTTGAAGAGGAACAGGGTCAAAAGAGATAATAGAATAAATTGAGGGGCAGGATAAGGTGGAGGGAAATAGAAGTAGTCTTTCACAACATGATTGTTATGGAAATGTTTTGGATGACTACACATGTATAGCCTATACTGAATTACTTGCCTTGTCAGTGGGGATGGAAGGAGAGGGAGGAAGGGAGAGAAGTTGGAAATCAATGTTTTAAAAACAAGTGTTAAAAATTGTTTTTACATGCCACTGGGAAATAAGACATACAGGCAATGGGGCATAGAAATCTATCTTGCCCAACAAGAAAATAGAGGGGTAGGGGATGAGAAAAGGGAGGGGTGTGATAGAAAGGAGAGCAAATTGGGGTAAGGGGTAATTGGAACACATGATGTCTTAGGGTGAGCAGAGGGGAGAGATGGGGAAAAAATTTGGAATTCAAAATCTTGTGGAAATGAATGTTGAAAACTAAAAATAGATAAATTACAATTTTTAAAAAAAGACATCAAAATTGAGCAAATGATAAAGAAGCACAAAAATGCTCTTAAGTGAAGAGATCCTTAAAAAGCAGAATTAGCCAAATGGAAAAGGAGGTACAATAGTTCAATGAAGAAAATAATTCCTTAAAAATTGGAACTGGGCACATTGAGACTAATGACTCCATGAGAAACAACAAAACAAAATCAAAAGAATGAAAAAGTAGAAGAAAATTTCTAGAAGAAATAGAAAAAAATGTCTCATTTAAAGAAACAACTGATCTGAAAAATAGATCAAGGAGAGAGAATTTAAAAATTATTAGACTACCTGAAAGCAATGATCAAAAAAAAAAAAAAAAGATCCTAGACATCATATTTCAGGAAATTATCAGGGAGCACTGCCCTGATTTCTTAGAACCAGAGAGTAAAATAGAAATTAAAAGACTCTGCCCACTAATTCTTTCCTGAAAGGGTTCCCAAAATGAATATGCCCAAGAATATCATGGTGATATTATATAACACCAATGTCAAGAAGAAAATATTGCAAGCAATCAGTAAGAAACAATTCAAATGTTGTGAGCCACAGTCAAGATAACAGAAGATTTAACAGACTCTGCATTAAGGGATCAGAGGGCTTCATGTGTAACATTCCAGAGGACAAAGAGCTTGGATTACAAGCAAGAATCACCGACTTAGCAAATTTGATTATAATCCCTCAGGGGAAAAAATGTGCATTTAATGAAATTGAGGATTTTCAAGCACTCCTGATGAAAACACCACAACAGAATAGAAAATAGGACTTCTGAATATGACTCAAGAGAAACAGGCAAGAGAAATCATAAGCGATTCAATAAGGTTAAAGTGTTTATATTCCTACATAGAGAAATGATACCTGTAACTGCTGGGAACTTTGTCATTATTAGGACAGTTAGAAAGAGTACATATAAACAGAAGGAACAATTGTGATTTGACTATAATCATGAAATATAAGGGTAAGGAAGAGGGATGCACTGGGAAAAGGGAGAAGGGAGTGGTAGAGCAATTACCTTACATAAAAGAGGTACAAAAGAGTTTTACAGTGGAAGGGAATATGAAGGTGTGATAGCAGGCAATGCTTGAACCTGATTCTTATTGTAATTGATTCATAGGTGTAATAATATACATACTCACCTGGGTATGGAAATCTTTCTTACCCTGCAGAGAAGTAGGAGAGAAGCGAGTATGGAGAAAAAAAAAGTAGGGCTGACAGAAGGACAGTGGATTGGAGACGACAGTCCTTAAAGCAAAACACTTTTAAGGAGGGATAGGGGGCAAGGAGAGAGAGTGTGTGTGTGTGTGTGTGGAGGAGAAGGATAAATGGGGAAAGGTAGGATCCAGGGAAATACAGTTAGTAATCATAGCTGCAAATGTGAATGTGATGGACTAATCCATAAAATGGAAGCAGATAATAGAGTGGATTACATGATTTAGACATAAAGGGTGATACCACAAGAATATTACAGGAGAATAGAGTAGTTCACCTCTCGTATCTAAGATTAAGGGAAGAATTTATGACCAAACAAGAGATAGAGAACATTATGGGATGTAAAATGTATAGTTTTGATCGCATTGAATTAAAAAAATGTTTGCAAAAAGGAAACAAATGCATCCAGGTAGGACATACAGGCAATGGGGCATAGGAAAGTAGAAAACGGGGAAGGAGGGGAGGAGGAGGGAATTTTACAGCAAGTTTCCCTAATAAAGCCTTCATTTCTCACATATATTAAGAACCAACTCAAATTTATAAGACTATAAGTCATTCCTCAGTTGATAGATAGTCAAAGGATATGAAGTTTTCAGATGAAGAAATCAAATCTATCTATAATCATATTTACAATGTTGTAAATCACTAATGTTTAGAGAAAGGCACATTAAAACAACTCTAAGGTACCATCTCACACATATCAGATTGGCTAATACATCAAAAAAGGAAAAGTCACATGGAAAATGGGATACTAATATACAGTTAGTGGAGTTATGAACTGATTCAACCATTTTGGAGAACAATTTGAAACTATGCTCAAAAGATTATGAAACTGTGAATACCTTTTGACTCAGCAATACCATTATTAGATCTGTATTTCAAAGAGACAGAAAACAAAAGGAAAAGAATCAATATGTACAAAAATATCCAAAGCAGCTCTTTTTGGTGGTGACAAAGAATTGGAAATTGAGAAGATGCCTATCAATTGGGGGATGGCTGAACAAATTTTGGTATATGATTGTAATGGTATACTATTGTGCTATAAGAAATGATGAGCAAGATACTTTCAGAAAACCTGAAAAGACTTACATAAACTGATGCAAAGTGAAGTAGGCAGAACCACAAGAATATTATACATAGTAACAGTAATCTTGTAGAATGACCACATGTGAATCACTTACCTAAATTCAGCAACACAATAATTGATGACAATTCCAAAAGACTTAGGATGAAAAATGCTACCCACATTCAGGGAAAGAACAGATGGATTCTGAATGCAAATCAAAAAATACTTTTTAAGTTTCTTTATTTTTCCTGCCTTTTGGAGGGAGGGGGTCTCTGTTTTCTTTCACAAAGTGACTAGTATAGAAATATATTTTGCAAGACTGCACATCTATAACTCATATACAATTGTTTGCATTCTTAAAGAGGAGAGTGGAGAGGGAGGAAGGAAGAGAATTTGGAACACAAAATTAAAAAAAATGTAAAACTTGTTTTTACATGCAATTAGAAAGTAAAATATTAAAAAAAAAAAAAAGTACATAGGAAGAGTTGGCCTCAAGTTCTTTCAAATTCCAAATGTTATATACTAACCTGTCATCAGTTCCATTCTCAGTTGCTACCCCTAGAAACAATCATCATCTCAATTTTCACCAAGGTTTATAACATCATAAATATTGCAATCCTTTTACATCATCTTAAACATTTGATACATTCTTCCAACTTGCTTGTCTACCATGGTTCCTACAATTTTCATTGTAAGTAGTGCTTTAAAAAATATTGAACTTCATTGACTTTTTACTTCCGTCTCTGTATTTTCAGACTTGGAGATCATTTACCTCCATGAGTACCTACTCCTGGCGTTTGGCTTCATGATTCCTTTTCTGTCAGCTTGTTTGATCTTCTTCTCCTTAGATATTAATGTTGATTATAAATCAGTTGCAGTAACAATCTATAAAACATTGTGTTTGACATATTTTAAATATCTCTTGAATTCAAGGTTCTCCATTTTGCAGAATGAAAAAAAATGCAGGAATCCTTCTCTAACATCTTTCAATTTCAGTGCTTTCCCTCTTTTAATTATTTCCTACTAATCTTATATATCACATTTTATATGTATTTACTTGTAGATTGTCTCTTCCATTAGACAATGAACTCCTTGAGGGCAGGGACCCATTTCTCCTCTTTCTGCATCCCTGGTACTTAGTACAATGCCTGTTGGTGATTAATAAATGTTGATTGATTGACTGCAGTATCTTATTTTAATTGTTCTATTAGTTTTAAATTCAATTAAAATACATTTTAAATGAATATATCATAAGTTTTTTTAATACTTTATACAGATTAAAGCACCATATGAAAATTTAAATGTATGCCAAATTTATTAGAAAGCATTACAGCTACTTACCACCCAATCTTTTCAGACATGGTTCTTCCTTTTCCATTTTAAAAAAAATAGCTTTTTTAATCCAATGGCTAAGAACATACACTCTAAAAGGCTATAGGGCTACCACTTTATTCATGATTGATTGTAAAGTGCTTTCAAAAATAGTAGCTAAAAGACTGAAACTGCTGATGGGCCAATTGATAAGCAGAGATCAAACTGTGTTTTAAAAGCAACTCAATGAGCTTTGGAAAACTAAAACCAAATTTCACCTTCAGATTAAACTTTTCTATAAGAACAAAGTTTCCAAGTGGCCTTTCAATGTGGTTTCTTGAAATAAAATATTTAGGCAGTAAATTGAAAGGTTTTTTTTCTTCATATTAAAAAGGTTAGGCTTGCACCAAAAAGCTAAAGATCGAAATACAGGACCATCCAGAATTATAGGTTTAATACATGATTCTCAAATTCCTCGTTTACTTAATGGACCCAGTGTCACAGTTAATAAGCATAAGAGAAATAATTTAAACTTAGGTCTTTCTGATTTCAAGTCCAGTACTCCAACTACTATGTTAGGCACCAGAAGTCTTGTTTTAGGATGATAAAGAATATGAGATATTTCTATATTTCCTTATTCATTTTTATCTTTGTTGCCTTTTATTTTCTTTGTGTAGAACTAGGCTTGGTTTACTTCTTATTATAAGAAAAGTGACAGTATCCACTTCTATCCTGTCACTCAAATAATCTTGAGGACATGGACTTTTAAGATAGTGTTAATTTAGTTACATTTTCTCAGACTAGGATAAGGAAGAACTAAACTTTAGTACTTTTTTTAAAATTTTTTCTCTGTTTATGTTCATGTTCTGTACATATGTCACACATGTGTAGATATTTCAGTAAAGGTATTCCATATTGTGAATCAAAAAGAAGTTGTGAATGCTGGCTTTGTTGTGCTCTGCCTAATGTTGGACAGGTTATTTCAGTTCTCTGGGCCTCAATTTCCTTTTCTATAACATAAGGAGGATTAACTTTCCTGAAAATCTCTTCTAGGTCTCAATCCAATGATTCTGAAAAATATATGATTTTATCAGTGTGGGAATAATATCCACATGGTCATCATGGATTACTAGGGACAAAAAAAAATCGTTGCCTGGTTGAAAACGTTCCACCCGTGGGATTTTTTTTAGAAATGTTTGTCCCAGAATCAAAAAATCTCAGACTCAAAAGAGACTCCAGAATTTAATTCCATATATCAAGCATTTTTAAGGTAACTTGCATATAAATGGCACTATCCCAGATATTGAGGATACAAAGATAAAAATAAAGCAGACCTTGCCCTCAAGAAGCTTACATTCTATTGAAGATAAAGAAGGATATAACATAAACTGAAAGAGTAAATACAAGATTTTGAGAAAGAAGACACTAACAACTACTTGGACAGTCAAGAAAGACCTGCTATAGGAAGTGATATCTGAGGCTAGCCTTTAAAGAAGCTAAGAATTCTAAGAGACAGAGGTGATGAGGGAATACATTTTAGGTGTGGGCAACAGCCCATGGATAGAACAGTGTATCTCTATAGCACAAAAATAGTCCATCATATCATACAAATACCATACTATACCATACATACCATACCAAAAAAATATCCCTCCATGCATTTCAACAAAGCAAAAGAGAACATGTAATTTTGCAAGGGCACTTGAATGTTCACAGATGTTTCTCCATTCAAGAACTAAACAGTAAGAGTCTCCCAAAACATACCATTGCCAAATGGAGAAACCCAGGAGAAATCTCTTTTTTAATCCCTGTCAAACAAAGGTCTGATAACTTCACAAAATCTTTCATACTAATTTTGTAGACAAAATGGAGAACTACTGAAAATCATTGGATTTTGGAACTGGTAGAACAGCTATATTTAAAGAGTTCTTATACACAAATCAAATCCTACTTTAAAGGAAGTGGTTTCTAGTGGAGTATTTCAAATATCTCTCTTCCATTCTATACTACTCAATATTTTTATCAAACTCTTTGTGAAAATCTAGATAGCATACAGGTCATCACATTTCTTGATAAATGAAACTGACAACACTAGTTAGAAAGAGGATAAAATCAGTATCCAAAAAAGATTTTAGTCTGCTTTAATGATGGGTAAAATCTAATAAAAAGTATTTTTTCTTTTTTCTATTCAATTGTTTTAATTATGTCCAACTCTGTGATCCTATTTGGGTTTGTTTCTTTTTTTAGCAAAGGTACTGGAGTGATTTCCCATTTTCTTCTCCAGTTCATTTTACAGATGTGGAACTGAGGCAAACAGGGTTAAGTGACTTTCCTAGGATCACATAGATAGCGAAGGTTTGAAACCATATTTGATTCAGGAAGATGAGTCTTCCTGACTCCAAGCCTGGCATTCTATCAACTTTGCCACCTAGCTGTCAGGTGAGAAGCATAAACAAGATAAACTCTTACTTTTGCTTTTTAAAAAAGGAGATTTAATTGGCATGACTGGAAGATAATAGTGTTGCTCTATCCTGTCCTGATGAGACCACATTCGTTCAGTTCTGAGCACCACATTTGAGGGCAGAGGTTGACTAGCCAGAAAAGGGAACCAAGATGGTGAGATGGTTGGAGCCCGTGTCTTAATGTGGTAGACAAAAAGAATTGGCAGTTATTTGATTGGAGAAGAGAAGACATTATTGTGGGGTGGAGATGACAGTTGTCTGTAAGTGATGAAAGGTTGTTGTGGAGCAAAGAATATACTTTATTTTGCTTTGTCATCAGATGAAAAACTGGGAAGCATGGGTAGACATCATAGAGAGTTAGATTTAGGATTGACGTAGGGAAAACATTCATAATAATTAGAGCTATCCAAATGTACAGCGGGTGAGATCTCTTACTCTAGAGGTGTTTAAGAATAGCCATGAAAGATAATATTGTGGAAGGGATTTCTAGCCATGTAAGATTTAGATCACATGATCTCTAAAGTCCCTTATAACTCTTTGTAGATTCTAAGTCCAGCCAATTTCTGACACATTCCATCTTGCCCATATTCTTTCTACAATGTTGTGCCCCAAATAAAATGTTAATCAATATGCATCTGACCAGGATTGAACACAATAGTAAACTATCCTCGTTTAAATACTCCTCCTTTAATATAGCCCAATAAAACATTATTTGTCATTTCTTCTCCTGTATCAAAGTTTGACTCAAAGATTTATCTTTCTAGTCCGTTAAAATTTCCCTATGTTGGGGGGCGGAGCCAAGATGGCGTAGTAGAAAGACGCACATACACATAGCTCCGAACCCACAACCCATAGAACAACTACAAAGAAGTAACTCACGGCGAATTCTGCACCCAGAGGCCACAGAACATTGGAGTGAGGGAGATTTCTGTTCCGGAGAGACCTGCAAACCTCTCGTAAAAGGTCCTTCGTGCTGCGGACTGGGCGCCGGGACTGGGAGCTGAGTACAGCCCTGCCGTGGCCACGGCACCGAGAGGAACAGATCCGAGCGGGCTTCAGGGACGGGATCTCCAGCGGCCGCACAAGTACCTCCACCCACAGGTGACGGGGGTCTGTGAGAGAGTCCCTTTGGTGGGTCGAGGGGGGAGTGGGGTGCCCCCATGGCTCGGGCCCCCTCGGGAGACAGAAGCTGAGGGGCAGCGGCAGACCAGGGCTCTCCAAGCAGGCAGGAGCCTGGATCCATTGTTGAAGGTCTGTGCATAAACTCCCTGAGGGAACTGAGCCTGAGAGGCAGCCCTGCCCTCACCTGAGCATCTGAATTTAATCTCACACTGAATAGCAGCCCTGCCCCCGCCCAAAGCCCTGAGGCTGGAAGCAGCATTTGAATCTCAGACCCCAAACACTGGCTGGGAGGATCAGGAGGTGAGGTGGGTGTGAGGAAAATATTCAGAGGTCAAGTCACTGGCTGGGAAAATGCCCAGAAAAGGGAAAAGAAATAAGACTATAGAAGGTTACTTTCTTGGTGAACAGGCATTTCCTCCCTTCCTTTCTGATGAGGAAGAGCAATGCTTACCATCAGGCAAAGACACAGAAATCAAGGCTTCTGTGTCCCAGCCCACTCAATGGGCACAGGCCATGGAAGAGCTCAAAAAGAATTTTGAAAATCAAGTTAGAGAGGTGGAGGAAAAGCTGGGAAGAGAAATGAGAGACATGAAGTCAAAGCATGAACAGCAAATCAGCTCCCTGCTAAAGGAGACCCAAAAAAATGTTGAAGAAAATAACACCTTGAAAACTAGCCTAACTCAATTGGCAAAAGAGGTTCAAAAAGCCAATGAGGAGAAGAATGCTTTCAAAAGCAGAATTAGCCAAATGGAAAAGGAGATTCAAAAGCTCACTGAAGAAAATAGTTCTTTCAAAATTAGAATGGAACAGATGGAGGCTAATGACTTTATGAGAAACCAAGAAATCACAAAACAAAACCAAAAGAATGAAAAAATGGAAGATAATGTGAAATATCTCATTGGAAAAACAACTGACCTGGAAAATAGAGCCAGGAGAGACAATTTAAAAATTGTGGGCCTACCTGAAAGCCATGATCAGAAAAAGAGCCTAGACATCATCTTTCATGAAATTATCAATGAAAACTGCCCTGAGATTCTAGAACCAGAGGGCAAAATAAATATTCAAGGAATCCACAGAACACCGCCTGAAAGAGATCCAAAAAGAGAAACTCCTAGGAACATTGTGGCCAAATTCCAGAACTCCCAAGTGAAAGAGAAAATATTGCAAGCAGCTAGAAAGAAACAATTCAAGTATTGTGGAAATACAATCAGGATAACACAAGATCTAGCAGCTTCTACATTAAGGGATCGAAGGGCATGGAATAGGATATTCCAGAAGTCAAAGGAACTAGGACTAAAACCAAGAATCACCTACCCAGCAAAACTGAGTATAATACTTCAGGGGAAAAATTGGTCTTTCAATGAAATAGAGGATTTTCAAGCATTCTTGATGAAAAGACCAGAGCTGAAAAGAAAATTTGACTTCCAAACACAAGAATGAAGAGAAACATGAAAAGGTGAACAGCAAAGAGAAGTCATAAGGGACTTACTAAAGTTGAACTGTTTACATTCCTACATGGAAAGACAATATTTGTAACTCTTGAAACATTTCAGTATCTGGGTACTGGGTGGGATTACACACACACACATGCACACATGCACACACACATAGAGACAGAGTGCACAGAGTGAATTGAAGAGGATGGGATCATATCTTAAAAAAAAAATGAAATCAAGCAGTGAGAGAGAAATATATTGGGAGGAGAAAGGGAGAATTGAATGGGGCAAATTATCTCTCATAAAAGAGGCAAGCAAAAGACTCATTTAGTGGAGGGATAAAGAGGGGAGGTGAGAGAAAAACATGAAGTCTACTCTCATCACATTCCACTAAAGGAAAGAATAAAATGCCTACTCATTTTGGTATGAAAACCTATCTTACAATACAGGAAAGTGGAGGATAAGGGGATAAGCAGAGTGGGGGGGGATGATAGAAGGGAGGGCATGGGGAGGAGAGTGCAATTTGAGGTCAACACTCATGGGGAGGGATAGGATCAAAAGAGAATAGAAGTAATGGGGGACAGGATAGGATGGAGGGAAATATAGTTAGTCCTATACAACACAACTATTATGGAAGTCATTTGCAAAACTACACAGATTTGGCCTATATTGAATTGCTTGCCTTCCAAAGGGAAGGGGTGGAGAGGGAGGGAGCTAAAGAAGTTGGAACTCAAAGTGTTAGGACCAGCTGTAATGTTCTTACCACTAGGAAATAAGAAATACAGGTAAAGGGGTATAGAAAGCTATCTGGCCCTACAGGACAAAAGAGAAGACAGAGACAAGGGCAGAGAGGGACGATAGAAGAGAGAGCAGATTGGTCATAGGGGCAATTAGAATGCTTGGTGTTTGGGGGGGGAGGGGAGAAAAGGGGAAAAATTTGAAACCCAAAATTTTGTGAAAATGAATGTTAAAAGCTAAATAAAAAAAATAAAAAAAAAAAAAATTTCCCTATGTTCTATCATAAATGCTCCTCTCTCGTCACACCTCCTCCATCTTATATTTATGAAGTTAATTTACTGAAGTCAAATGTAAGACAACATCTATCAGGACAATATTTCTAATTATTATATTTAATCCATAGTTCTAGTCTTTCAAGTGATTTTTTGGGGGGTGACACCTACTTTGGCATCATAAGAATTCTTCTAATTTCATATGATTTGGGACCAGACTTGACTTAGACCAGGAGCATGGTAGTTAAGGTTTAATACTGGAACAAAATGTGATACCCATAGGTCATTTAATAGTTTTAAAAATGAGATTTACTAGCCATAGCAACCAACTTGTTTATTTCTCATGAGAATTTCCTTGGGGAACTTCACATATTTTCTTTAAGGGTTGGCTTTTCAACAAAAGTGTCATTTTGACTTTGCAGTGATCCTTATTGGAGTATATACCAAACAAGCCATGTTAATTGTGACCATAGCCAAAATTCATTTCAATTTCTGAAACTGGCAAAGTGTAAAAAATATTACGTTCAGGAGAAAAGGAAAAATATGTGAGATATGGATATAAATCTAAATTTGAATTCAAGATACATAAAAAATATGAGTTCAGGTGATATAGCTAAACATAATCTAGCTACCCAAAGTATAGGTATACAATTCTTAGGAGATACTATTTTGCCTCACTAGGAAGAGACTCTCATATATTGGTTCAGTTGTAATGTTCTCATCTTAGTGAGCAGATTGGCTCCAATGCCATTCCAAGTTTCCATCTCATCTTTGATCTCTCCTTTCTTACATGCTAGCTACAAACATGCCCATATTTCCCCCAGTCTTTAAAAATACTTACTATATATATACTTTTACCTCTACTTCCTCTCCTCTCACTTTCTTCTAATTCCTATGTAATTTGACTTCAATCCTCATTACTAAATTAAAATTACCCTCTCCATTGTTACCAGTAATTTTTAACTGCCCAATAAAATGTCCTTTCCTCAATCTCCATCCTTCTTGACCTTTCTGAAAAACTTAACATTGTTGATAACCTCCTGGATACTTTATTTTCCAGGTTTTTATGACACTACTCTCTCTCATCTCTCTTCTCCCCTGTATGGCTCTTTTTCAGTCTCTTTTGTTGATTGTTTATCCATGTCACATAGTTGTTGTCATGTTCATCCTTCTTTGCCAAAGAAGACCATGCCATCAGAGAAATGATGACATGACTTGCACTTGACTTTGCTTTGAGTGAGGGAGGGCTGTGCAGGTCACCAGCCTCACTTCTCCTCCAGAGCCATCTGAATCCAGTGACCTGATATTCCTCAGAATGACTGGAAATGGCCCAGGATACACTGGGAGACCTTGAGCCCTTTAGGCCAAGGTCTTTGCAGGTACTCACTAGGGTGAGGTATCCAGAGGGCACAGCAAAATGTGATCTGAGGACCACAGATAGTCCCTTGGACCTTTACAGGTCACCCACAAAGTCAAAAATCTTTCCATAATATACTGTCATAATATGATAACAACTGATAAATAAGCTCGAGAGCGAGCTTATCTCACATGAATACACAGAGTAGATATATTTATTTATGTATGTGCGTATACGTATATACATGCACACAAATATATACACATACACACTAATAAATATACATACACATATACATGTGTATATGTGTGTGCATGTGTGTATGTATACATACACTCTTTGTGAATGTCCTCACCGACATTTGGGTTTTCAAAGCAGGGGGTTTCCTTAGCGACTTCCCAGAGTCTCTCTTGTCTGGCCAAACAAGTGAAAGGTATAAAGAGATGCTGAAACCAAAAACATTGAACATCACTGATCTAAAATATACACTCTATCCTCTTAATTCACACAATCCCCCTGTTCAAACCATCATCTAATCTCACCTGGAATAGCCTAGAGTATCATCTAGGTGGTCCAGGGGAATCAGGAAAATCTCAAATTAAATATTTCCCCAGACATTCACTAGCTATTTGTCCATGAGCAAGTCACTTAAAGTCACTTGTCCTTCATTTCTTCATTCATAACTTTTACGGCCCTTCCTAGATCTATATTCGTGGTGCAGAGTTGAGAAGACAGGTAATAGCAACAATCCAAAGCAAGAATTTGACCAGGGATAGAGGGAAGTATAGCTGATGTTAAGAAGAGAAGAAACTGAAATCTGATTGAGAAAGAACTAAAGGGTGGAGTGATTGGAGGCCACAATGAAAGCAAAAATAGTTTTAGGAGGTTTGCGTCATTAAAAGAGATCAAATAACAGGACATTACAGACACAAAAGGTTGTTGTTGATCAGGGATCTAGAAACTTGAAGGTAATAAGGTGGACAATTGGGACAGGGGATTTTAGGAAACAGGGAATGAAAGAATAGGATGACAGAGGGACCATCAACATGAAAAACGAAGTCTCTTTAGTACAATTGCATGAGTTGGGGAGGAGATGAATACAGTGAGCCAGATGCTGAGTTGTTCAAGGAACCTAGTGGCCAAGAGAAAAGAGCTACTATGATCTTTATAGGATGAATGTGATTTAAAACAGTAAACTTCAAAAGAGAGTCTGCTTTGTGATGGGGACATTGAGGCTATCTGGAAATAAAAAAAAGAAAAAGACATGGTGGAATGAATTGGTTGGGGGAGCACATCACAAATATATGTAACAATGGAAACCTGTTGGATACATTTATAACCCACTGAATACAGTGCCCTTTTATTCTCCCTTTTAAAAAATAACATAAAAAGGGGAAATGTCTCCATCTTCAATCTTGCATCCACTTTTAAAACTTGCTCTAGATTTCTCATTCTCTGCTTATGCTTAATAATACTGTGTTGTGATGGGAAAGAAGGAAGGGAATTGTTAGATATAAAATAGATACATATAATTATGCCAAAAAACTTTAAATATATTTCTAAAATTTATAAATAAATCATACTGAATTGCTTGTGGAATTTACATTTTTAACTCCACTTATTCATTTTTTAAAATTTCCATTAAAAAAATTTTCAAAACTTAAATGCTAAAGTTTCCCTCCACTAATCTAAAACATTCTGAATTTCATAATTGTTGTTGCTGTCACTTATAATCCTATTTCTGATCTTCTTCTCTCAGATCTTGTGAGTACCAGATAATTTAGGTTTAACCTCATACTTAACTTTTTAAGTATATTTTATTCTCATACAATGTTGTTTTCATAAAGACCAAAATAAGTGCAGAAATTATGCATACAAGTGAAATTCCAAGAAGATAATGTTTGTAGTCATTTCTGGGATAAGGGATATTTATATCCCTTTGTAAAAACCCATTTCCTGACATTTGTCCCATCACATTATGATCAAAAAACTGATGAGCTGAATGGTAACTGCTACAGGAAGACTATATTGAAATTATTATATAAACTTCCAAAGAAAGTCAACTTCCATAATCCATCCAGTTGTCGGAAATATTTTAGGGCTTGATAGTTCTAGCTATCTGTAAAAGCAAGCACTCTGACATACATGGTGGGGGCCTGCTATCATGGGTCCTTAGATCTGCATTTATAAAAGGAAAGGCAACTTTTGAGGGGTCAACAATCACTTTAATCAAGCACTTGTATTGTTCACTTAGTTCAACGGAAAAGATAAGCACCCTGAACATCAGAAAAAATAGAGAGAAATCAAAGTCAACAGACATGCTTCCAAATGTCTGACATAAGCAATGCATACATCATAGATCAATAGACAGATCCAACTTTCTGACCATAGTTACCAGAGAGGGAAGCACTAACATCTGGGTTTTCAAAGCAGGAGGGTTCCTTAGTGGCTTCCCAGAGTCTCTTTCATCTGGTGAAACACTTCCAGTCAGTAAATCCCAAAGTAAAACCTTACCCTCAGAGTATTTCTACATTATTTTAGAGCCAGAGAGCATCACAACCCTTGAGAAACAGAGCCTCATTAGCAAAAGGCGTAGGCCTTCCTACAAACCTTCCCAGGTCCATTAATGGGTAGGGAAGATTTTCTTTAATCACATTAAAATAATTAACAATACAAATACATATGCTGTTTCTAGCTAACATATACTTGTTTCTGTACTTTACTCCCAGTAAAGACTCATGGTTGATAAAGCTAAGAGTCAATCAGAGGCACTTGATTATATTAAAACAAAAACAGCAACAGATCCTACTTTGCTTGCCATGACACTATAACAGTTTCATTTTTCTTAGTATTTACTGGAAAGATTTTAGGTTGCTTTATTAAATTAAACCAGAAGTAGGTATCCTACTACCAAGGCCTTGGATCCAAATTGATTATTATGTTAGTAAACATGCAAATTGTTTCTATCATATTAGCTACAGATTCTTTTTTTTTCTAAGCAATTGACAAGGATTTCCTTTCAAATATTGAACCTAAGTCTGCTTTCAGATCCATGTCATATAATCCACCAGCTGGAAAATTGTCTTCATGTATTAATCCCACTGAGTTCAGTAGGGGAGTATTTGTACAATGTCTTGGACAAATAAAAACTCAAAATCAGTGTCTTCATGGTGCTGTCATGAGGTCTCACTTTAACATTTTTTTGATGATATAACATGGCAACTAGGAGGCTATGAATGAATGAATTTTTTTTAAAAAAAGGTTTTAATAAGTGTTTACTTATATACCAAGCACAAAACTAATCACTGGACAGAGAAAATAGTGAGGCAGTCTCTACTGTCAAGGAGCTCACACTCTAATTGGGAGAGAGAGAGAACACAAAAAGATATTGTGAGTTTTCCTTGTATTTAGTATTCCCAACACGCTTTGCTCAAGTTCCATCGCTGACGCATCCTGGCCCTGGACCCTGTCAATCTTTTAACCAATTCATGTTTTGAGGAAACTCTTTAAGACTAAGAAACAAAGAATTGATCTGTACTGAAAGGGTAAGTTCCCCACCTGGAACTCCCACCCACAGCGAAATCATAGATCCAGATGCTATCCCTTTGTGCTCCCTCATTCAAAACCCCCTCCCTCAATTTTTATACTCAATCTCTACTGATTCTTACTCCATGGCTCCCATAGGACTAAATCCAAGAGTATTTCTTAAGTACTACTATGTGTAGCCCATGTTTTTCTGGGCATTCCCAAATCACCTAACATAGAAGTATTCTGAGGGGTCTTTGGAGAATGTCCAGATTACCTAATCCCTCTGCACCCTGAATGAATGAATGCAGTCTTCTTTGACTAGATGCACAAGTGAATCAGTCTGTATAACCCAACTGAGAGGCAGCCTGGTTTAGTTATTCAGTCAGTCCAAAGAGACTATACCCACCCCCATGGTAGTAAGATGATTTCTCAGGTATGACCAAAGTTTTACGAAACCATGCTGACTGGCATCATTGTAGTCACTGCTTCCTTTTCAAAATTTTTATTAACCATCCCTTTCATAAATATGTTCTTAAATTTTGTCAGGCAATGAAATCAAATGCAATGGTTTGTAGAATTATTCTTCTACAATTTGCTTGACTTTGCCTATTTTCTACAGTGGCTTAGTGGTTAGACTTGTTGTTGTGTTCATCCTTCGTTGCCAAAGAAGAACATGTCATCAGAGAAGTGATGACATGACTTGCACTTGACTTTGTTTTGAGGGAGGGATGTGCAAGGTCACCAGCCTCACTTCTCCTCCAGAGCCATCTGTATTTAGTATCAGGAAGACCTAGTATCAGATCCCTCTCCAGACACTTATGAGTTATGTGACCCAGGTCAATTTATTTAATACTCCAGGATTCAGGTTCCTCATCTTTAAAATGATGGGGTTGTACTTGATGGCTGTTATGGTCCCTTCAAACTCTAAATCTGTGTTGTTTTGCTTCTATAATCTTACAAAGATAATGAAATGTCTCAGCAATAGCATTTGCCTTGTTTTTTGCTGCCCAGGGATGCAGTTCATTTGGTCTGGAGACTTGAACTCGTTATATGTATATTGCTTTACTACCTGCTTGTTTATCATGGTTTAAACTCTCTGTTTGCTGCATTTGTTCTGCCTTTCTTGTCTAGAGATTCTTTTCATTAACAGAGAAAAGGGGAGAAAAATTACAATTTAGCAGCTCTACTGACCTGTGGTCAGTAATCATTTCTCCATTCACCTCAAGTAGGAATTCCTGTGCCTTCTGTGATCATCCTCTTTCCCTCAACAGAAATAAATCAAAACCAAAACCAAAACCGAAACAAGACATCTTTTTGGTACCCTTTCTTAGCTGAGGCTAGCCTCAGCTCAATCAGAGTATTAACACTTAAGATATTAATACTCCTTTCCTTTGCCATGACTTGCATTCATTCTCCACTCTGGTTTAAACCTTCACCTCTCACAGCTTCTCTCTTTGACTTCTGTAAGACTTGTGATTAGACTTCCAGCCTCAAGTCTTTCCCATGTCCAGACCCTCATCTACATGGCTGCTAAAATGATTCCTAAAATACAGGTGTGATCGTGTCATTCTCCTGCTCGAAAAGTTCCAATAGAAAGCAGTTGTTGTTGTGTGTCCCTCACTCTTAAAGAGGACCATGACATCAGGAAGATGATGTCATGACTTACAAGTGAATTGGATTTAAGTAAGGGACAGCTGTGCAAAGTCACCAGCCTCACTTTCTCCTTTGGAACCATCTGGGTCCAGAGGCAAGACATAGATCAGAATGACTGGAGGTGGTCCCACAGATACCTATTACCTGTAGGATAAAAGAAAACTCATCTGTTTGACTTTCAAAGCCTTCAGAGTCATCGAATATCATTCTCCATTAGTAAACGCTACATCATCCCAAAACATGGCTACTTGCTACTGTTCATGCACAACATTCCATTTTTTCGGATTTTTTGTAAAGTTACTCTCCATCCCTAGAATAGACTCCTTCCTGACTCTCACTTCCTAGTTTCTCTAATTCCCTTTCAAACTCATCTCAATGTGACCTCCTTCTTCAGTCTTTTCCTGTTCCTTGCAACTATTAGTGCAACCCAAATTTCATCCCAAATTATTTTCCATTTAAAAGCCAGTAAGCATTTAGTAAGCACATACTGCATACCAGTCAATTTGCTAATCAAGAAGAATGCAAATAAATTCTAAAAAGAAAAAAACACCCTGCCCTCAAGTAGATCACATTTTACCAGAGAAGATAATGCATATCACTCTGTGGAAACTCTTTTTAACTTATGTCTGCGTTGTTTCCCCAGATAGATTGTAAATTGCTTGAGGCAAAGGACACCTTCATTTTTTGTCTTTGAATTCTCAGTGTCCTGGGCCTCCTTCTCATAGCTCTTTATATTTACTTTATGTTTTGTGTTTGTCTGTCTCCATCGTGTGCTATATCTACTCGGGTAAAATGCAAGCTACTTGAAAGCAGGAATTGTTTCTATTTTTGATTTTGTATCACAAAAGGCAATGTGATACAGAAAGACAGTGAGAAAGACCTGGGTTTAAGTTCTAGCTTTTGACAAGCACTAGCTATGTGATTCTTGTCATTTATGTCTGAGTGTTCTAACAACTAAGGCTATAAGTTACAATGAATGAATAGAAGAAAAATTGATTGAGCATTCACTGTATTTGAGGCAGTGTGCCCTGGACACATACACACACACACACATACACACACACACACACACACACACACACACACACACACACACACACAAAATAATCACCTGCAGGGGTGTGTCTCCTCACCAGAGAGTTCCCTGGATCAGTGAAATCCCAGGTCCAGTTCCTATGGTCATCACTTAGCCCAATGCTTTAGCACTTAATAAAGGATTGTTGAATCATTCCTGACTGATTGCCCTCTAGTGTATAATTCTTCCTAAGATATTATCCTTCCTAGGCAGTAGGAAGATTGAAAAATATCCAGGAAAATCTGACTCTTTGTAGGTACTTTATCTTTTCTTCAACACTGTTCTCACAGCATCTCAGTGGGAAAGCTAATAATGCCATGGGACCTAATACCTTAATTTGGGATATAGATATATATGTGTAGGTATATATATATACATATATATATATATGTGTATATATATATAAAATATATGTATATATATACACACACATATACATAGACATCCATATAATGTGTGTATGTGTGCATGTATATGTGTATATACACACATGTATATGTACATATATAGATGTATGTGTGTATGAATACACACCTATATATGTATATACCGTATTCATAGAATCATAGTTTTAGAGCTAGAAGTGAACTTAGAGGTCATCCAGTCCTATCTTCTCATTTTACAGAAGAAGGAACTGAGGTACAACTACTAAGAATTTGAACCCAGGACCTTCCGACTCCTGTTGTTGCATTCAATTGTGTCAGAAGCTACATTTTCTTGGTAAAGAGACCAGAATGGCTTGCCATTTTCTTCTCCTGTGTGTCTCTACTTTGAGGAATTGAAGCAAATAGGGTTTGAATGACTTTCCCAGGGTCATAAAGCTTGCAAGTACCTGAGGTAGAATTTGAACTCAGATATTCCTGACTCTAGGCATGATGCTCTACCCACTGCACCACCTAGTTGCCCCATCCAGACTTCTCATTTGGTGCTTTGGGTACTGTGTTTATAGATAAGGAAATTAAGACACAACTAGTAAATATGTAAGATAGGATTTGAATCTAGGAACTCTGGATTTCCAGTCCAGTGTTCTCTCTACTATACTCTGCACCCTGCCTTTTCTGAGTATATCTCATGAATGGAATATACCAATCAATTAGGCATTTTATAATGAAACAAAATGTATAGTAATTATCAGTAACTATGGACCTTAGCCAAAATGACATGCAGATTTCTCTGTTTTACATAAAGATTTTTAATTCACTCACTAAAGACTCCATTGCCTGGTTTTAATTAATGCTACATAACTTTTTTTAATAACAACATCTTTCAGCTCTATGATTTTATTCCATCTAAGGCACTGGTTAGAATTCTCCAATATTAATTTAGTGGAAGCTTTCCAATGGCATTCGATTAGATTTTCCCAGTTAAATTAGCATGATGGACTTTTAATGGGTCTTTTAATAGACACTGCAATGAACCAGAATATTGTAAAATCCAAATCAGTTTCTCAATGACTTCTTTAACTTCCCACAGCAATAATCTAAGAAGTCATTGATTCTAGGCCTGTGAGAAATCATCAGAAATACATTATCCATTTAATTCAGCAATATTAACAAGGATGATGACAAAATGAACATGGACATGCCTACACTGAACAAGACTGTTTAAAAAATAACAATAATCATTTCTTTCATAGAATCCCAGTGTTATACCTGAAAGGGATCTTAGAAAGCAGCTAAACAATCTGAAGTTCTCATTTTACTGAAGACCCAGAATGAGGTAGCGATTTGCCCAAGATCTCAAGGGTACTAACTGAAAAAGCTTACATTTGAACTCAGAGCCTATGACTCTGGATCCAGAACTCTTGCCATAAAACCAGGGATATTCACCATAATCCTGTGAACTCCTGATTTCCTAATCAAAATACTGAAAGAAGAGAATTAGACTATAATAATGAATAGGTCATATGCTTCATGCCATGAGGTAGGATGGTCAGTGACTAGAATTCCTTAACTAAAGTAAATCTTGGAGGCACTAATCTTAACAAAAATTCAGAAGGCATTTACTGGAAAGTTGTGCATTCAGAGGGAGGGGCAGGATTCAAGGACTTCTTATGCTGCCAGGGGCTATTTTCTTTAGCCTCAGACCTAGGAGGGAAACCTACCACACTCTTTGAATTAAATGAAGGAAGAAGTTGCTTAGAGACAGCTTGTTTTTATTTTTTGTCTTTGGGGAAAAACTGTAAAGATGTATTTCTGGGATCCTCTGAGGATGCATTTTAAAGAGATTTTTACAGAGAGATGAGTTGAGAGATAGCCTTTATGTAGGGTTGGTAATGGAATAGAAATTACTCTGGGAATGAGGGCTGTAACACTGTTAAATTATTTGTATACTGCTAAAGCGTATTGCAGTGGGGATAGAAAAGCCCACTACAATAATCCCTTTACACCTCTCTATTTACCCTTAGTGGGAAGAGTATTTCAAAACAATTACCTAAGATGCATAATATTCATTCATTCACTCAGCTAATACTTATTGAGCTCCTACTATGTGTCAGGCACAAAAACTTACAAACAGTTCAAGTCTATTTGCAAGTTCATTGTTTGGAATTCAAAAGATTCCCCTCCCCCCATGGAAACCATGTTTTATATATATATATATATATATATATATATATATGTATATGTATATGTATATATATGTAGATGTATGTATATGTATATATATGTGTATGTATATGTATATATGTATACATTATATATGTATATATAATATATAGAGAGAGACATCAAGGATTTTGCTGTTTTTAATGTATTTCTTTTGGCAATCTAGGGTGGCACTTATAGATCCCTTTTCAGACTGAGGTTTCTAAATATACAAAATAAAACTCACAGGACTACAAATGAAGGCAATTATATCAAAATACAGTGCTTTTTTTTTTTAAGTCTAAGAACCTTAAGTTAAGAATTCCAATACCTTAAATGGTTGGCTCCTCTATGTTAATACTCCCAAGCCTATTTATTCCATGATTCCACAGAAATACATTATTTAATTATTTATGAATTGTTTCTTTGGGAAAATGCATTCCTGGGTTCAACTCCTTAAACCTTAAACCAAAAATGCATCTCCACCTTTTTCAACTTCCCTCTTTCTGAGTACCATGTAACTAGAAAGATATTTTGACTTACTCTTGGATATAACAGCCACTGCCAAAAAAAAAAAAAAAAAAAGGAAAAGAATATGACAATTCAGGGAATACTTTTCACTGTCAATGATTCACCTTACCATAGCAGGGTTCATTTGTAACTGTGCTATGTACTATGTGTATTCAAAAATTTACGTGCTTGAAATAGGAGTAATGTCTGAAAGAATGTCTAATAAAATAGATCCCTTTCATTTACCTCTTTAAGGTTTGCAAAGCAAACAATACCTTCACAATAATTCCATGAGGTAGGCAGGCCCAAAATCATTGCCCTCTTTTTATAAGGACAAAACTGAGACCTAAAAATTTTAAATTATCATTTAATCTAGTAAGTGGCAGAATCAAAATTTAACTCCAAATCTTTTGAGTTCAAGTTCAACCCTTTATTCACTATGACATGTGGCTGCTGTGTTTCTTGTTTTATGACCATGCCATGATAAAAAAAGAATTATGATTTAGTGATCAGTTCCATGAAAATAGGATGTCCTTACATCTGGATTTAATACACAGACAAATATTCACATTACGGCCTTGTCGGCTCATTACTTTTCTTCTTTTTTTAAACCTGATACTTCGGTAAATCCTCATTTTGACAGATGCAGCTGTTAACAAGTAGTATTCTCAAACCAAAGGAAGCCTCCTCAAAAGCCTGTTGAATCTTCAATAACAAATAAAGTCGCAACTAGGAGACTTTGCCCTCGCTGTGTTCTAGAAATTTGTTCTCATTTTTTCTGTCAATATGACCTAAGCACATTATTGGAAAGAGGCAAAACTCCATTTTAATTCTAATTATGCTATTGATTTCTTTGGAGACCAAATGAAAGCTACTAAACCTCTAGAACTCAGTTTCTCTTCCTACAAATAAGAAATAACAAAATAATGTCTAATTTTATGAGGAATGGTTATCATTTATGTTGCTAAAGTTTAAAAGCAAGATTTTTTTAAAAAATCAATTGTAATTGTGGCTAGAACTAAGGCTCTTTTGATTATTTATTGCACCTTTTTTTCTGTAGACACATTTTAGAATAAACCAAAAAGTTTGACAACATGAGATAAATTAATTCTTCCATGGTACTCAACTGAAAATGTCATTAGGGTTGGTTGTGCTTCTTTCCTTCTTTCTCCTTAGTAACCTTTTCAAGATTGCTTACATTCTTACATATTTCTTATCAGAGTACCTAAAGAGCTATAGACAGCACCTTTAAAAGTAAAACTTTTTCCTGAAATAACAACATAGTAGACTGGATGAGTGCCAGACTTGGAGTCAGGAAACCCTGAATCTTCCTAGCTATGTGGCCCTGGCATGACCAAATCTCTTAACATTTTAGGAACTTTAATTTGATCATTTGTAAAATAGGGATATTAATACCAATAGTACTTATCTCACTTTACAGATGAGAACACTGAGTCAGACAGGGTTAAGTGACCTACCCAATGTCACACAGCCCGTAAACCACTCCAGTATCTCTGCTAAGAAAATCCCAAATGGATCTCAAAGAGGTGGTTATGACTGAAAACAACAACAACTTATCTCACAGGGCTACTGCAAAGATAAAATTAGGTAATCTTTATAAAAACCTTAAAGCATCATATCATTGGAAGTTATTATTATTGTAATTATTTGTGTTGCTATAATAGTAGTCATTCCGTGGGGTTGTTGTGAAACTAAAATGAACTAAGGTCTAGAAATCACGTTGTGAGCTCTAAATTCCTATACAAATAACATTTATGATTTTTTAAAAATATTATTGTGGTATATTTTAATTTTTATACATAACTTGTTTAGGCTGTAGCTTAAAAAATTGCATTTGGAATGAACATTATCTCAACTGGCACACCAAATTCTGACTAGGATCACAGAATTTTAAAAAATATTTTTATTGACATTTTTATATTGCCCAGATGTTTCCTAGTAATACCATCCCTCTTCACTCCTAAAGAATCAAACTGTAAAAGACTTTTTATAAAAAAGAAGAGGAAAAAAATTCATCTTAACCGTTTCATACCTGTGGATCCTAACTTCTGTAAAAGAATAGAGGGAGCTTCCGTCTTACATCTCTTTAGACCCAGATGTGCTCTTTATAACTTCACAACATTGTTTTGTTTTGGGGATTGTTGGTCATTGTGTAGTTTTCCTGATTCTCTTTACTTGACTGTGCATCAGTTCCTGTTGTCTTTTCATGATTCTCTATTTCTCATGTTGGTTTCTTAGCACAATAATATTCCACACATCCAGATACTGTAGCTTGACCAGCCAGACTGTAACTGTTGGGCACTTCCTTTGTTTCTAGTTATTTGTTGTCACAGCATAGATTGATATTATTTATTTTGATGTGGATGGAACCTTTCTTTTTGTCATTGACCTCTGTGGGATATACGCCTACCAGTGGAATCTCTATTTCAAACAAAGTCTAATTCTGAATTGCTTTCCAAAATGATTGTACTGATTTACAGCTCCATCAACAATGCACTAGCATGCCTTTCTTCCCACAACCCCTCCAACACTGACCATTCTACTCATCTTCACCAATTTGCTGGAAGGGAGCTGAAACCTCAGGGTTTTGATTAGCATTTTTCTTGTCATCTGAAACCTTCTTCCATATGCTCATTAATGGGTAACTATTGTGTAGGGAAATATTAGTTCCTAATCTTTGACTCCTTTTCTATTTAAGAATGGCTTTTTGGTCACTTATTTCTCTTAGTTGTCTACCTATCTTAGAAATCAAATTCTTTGCAGGGTTATCTTACAGAATTTTCCCCCAGTCAACTGCCTCCCTCACGTTACACGCATTTTTCTTTTTTGTGTGGAAAACTTTTTCAATTTCACATAGTCAAAATTAACTATTATGTAATTGTCTCTATCATAGAACGTTAAAATCTGAAAGGTCATTGAGAAATTGTCCAGTGGAATCCCTTAATTTTACATGGAAAGAATTTCAATCTGAGGAGTTAAGTGACTTGCCTAAAGTCATGGGCAGCAAGCAGCAGAACCACATTTCAAACCTCAGTCCTCTGATTTCAAATCCAACGCTCTTTCTGGTACACTAAGCTACAGTGCAAGGTCTTTTTTTTTCTATAAGAGTCAGGGTGAAAATGTAAGGTAAAATGTTATCTCATTCTTCAGCAAACAAGAAAAACACACTGTTGAGATAGGATTTGTTTACATATTATATGATTATGAATATATTTGCTTTTTTAATTTTACACTTGACTCAGTTTTTTTCACCAGTTATTTTTTATATAGCCCAATCCTCCTCCATAGAATCCAATGCCAGGTTCACCTCTTCAACCTTTCACTCCCATAGTCCTACCTCAAAGGAAAGGGTTTCATCCTCGCTTCTTCAGAACTAGTATTAGTCATTGTGCTCAATCCTAGTTAAGTTGCTTAAATGTTTTCACTTGTGACAGCCAAGGTGTATGTTGTGTGTTGGCTTCCTCTTGTCTTTGGAGTAACTCCTGGTGCTGCCATTTACCACTTAAACAAAGCAAAACACTTAAACTATCTTGACTCCAGTTGTCTCAGCTTGTAAAATGAAGGAATTTGGGGATCAAAGTGGTGGAAAAGAACTTAGAGATCATCTTATGCAATACCCTCAGAAACCTGAGGTCCGACAAAGTTAGTGGCTTGACCAAGTCTGAGATTTGAGGCTGGATTCTCTGTTAAGATCAGTGCTCTTCCCACTTATGACACTGCCTCTCAGTACCATCTTAAAATATAGATTAAAAAAAAATTTAAAAACCCTTATTCTCCACTTTCTGACCTTGCCCACATCCAACCTATTTGCTCTAGAAAGAGGAATAAATTATCCTTTAGAGTCTACCATTATTTCCCTAGAAATCTCCCAGTCTCCCTCATGAAAGTCTGAGAAAGGTAAGAATCTTTCCAATTAAGGGGGAAAAAAATCTACATCTTTTATAAGATTTGGGGCTATAATATATCCTAAAGAATCTTTTCTCCTTCTACCCTTTGGCCACATACGTAAAAAAAATAGCTCAAAACATATTTGATCACCAAAAGAAATTTTACATATGACTCTTTTCATACACAGATAGGTCCAAGAAATGTATTGAGTTCTTCTTCTCCATTTATCTATATCCAAGAGATATTCAATGTCCAGCTAACTCCCACTCTCATAGTACCTAGCAGTATTAGGCAAATGAAAGAGCTCCAAAAATAATTACTGAACACAGCTGAAACTTTGCCCCATCAAGATGGAACTGTCACCAATGCAGCTAGTTTGTGTTTCTCTTGGGCATGAGTTGTTTGATGCAAAATAAGATGTGAGCTCTAACCAAAGGCTTTTCCACACTCATTACATCAACAGGGCTTCTCCCCAGTTTGGAATTTCTGATGAACAATGAAGTATGAACTTTGACTGACAGTTTTCCTACATTCCTGATATTCATAGGATTTCTGCCCAGTGTGGAGTCCCTGATGAGAACCAAGGCTTGAGCCTTGACTGAACATTTTTCCAGACACATTACATTTATGGGGTTTTTCTCCAGTATGGACTCTATGATGTCATCCTTGTGAAGGTTCTCCCATACTCCTGACATTCATAAGATTTCTCCTCAGTGTGAATCGTTTGATGTACAATAAGGGTAGAGCTCTGTCTGGAGGCTTTCCCACAGGCATCACATGTACAAGCCTTCTGGAATCTTTTGTGTGTAGCAAGTTTTGAGTCAAGATTGAAACTATCCCCAGTTTTTCACAGTTCTGGCTTTTATCTTCTGAGGGGCTTGTCCATAATTCTTTGGAAGTCTTGGTTCTCTTGGTCCTCTTCCTTCACTATCTTCCTTATATAAATTATCTCTCCCCTCTCCCCCCTTCCCCCACCATGCTCTCCTTCATAAGCTTCTACAAGCTCAGGTCTCAGGAGAATACCTTGCTGGAGTCATCCTGATGCCACTGTATGAGATCCTTTTTCTTCAGAGATTTCATCACTCCCAAGTATAGTCTTAGCACCCAGGGAGGTCACACTCTCATGATTTCTTTCCCTGTATTTGGTTATCACAGTAGGTAGCAAAGAGGTTCCAGTTGATGAATAGTTGTTGGGTAACATCAGAACTATTAACTAGGCTTTTCCCTAGGTTAAATAACTTGACCAGGATTGCTTTTTTTTTTTCCTCAGAGTATTTCCAGTCTCAGGATATGGGTTGAGACCTCACCCCAAGTGTCTTCATCCTCTTCCTCCTCCTTTAAGGACATAGGGCTAACAGATCTAGGTCTATTTTTTTTTCTTTTGTGGCCATCCTCCTCACTCAAGGAACAGTCTCTGTTCTGGTTGGCATCCACCTGGTGGAGAGCAACTCTTGACTGATTTTTAGCTTCCCAAAACTTCTTAGAGTTGGAAGGAATATCATCTAGGAACAAGAGCACAAGCTGGCCTTGGGTCAATCCATTCAGAATGAGGATAGCAGGCTAATGGGCTGGCAGCCCAAGCACAGAAAGCTGCGCCCACAGCCAATGGATGCTGCCCCTACTGCCTGAGAGGACAAACAACACTGTGATTATTAAATCCTTATTTAATTTCTATTTCCTCTTATTTCCATTCACCTCCACTTCTCTCCACACAAGTTTTCTATTTTAAGTTACAAGTGCATAACAGACAGCATGTAGGTCAGGTTGCCAGAAAGACCTGGGTTCCTATCTCACCTATGACTCTGGCTATAAGACTTTAAGCAAGATAGTGAATTTCTCAAAACTATAAGCAATTCTTTAAAAATTACATACTAAGTTATAGAGTCACATTCATATAAAATATTTAATTTTCCTTAAAAAAATAATCTTCAGAAGTTGTTTCAAATGACATCTACTAATACCAAACTCACAAGCTTTTTTTTTCCTTTAGTTTAAAAATAGCTGAAAAAAATAGTTATCTTTAAGGTCTTGTTCTGATTGGATGAATATTTTATTACATTCTTATATCTGATACATAGCTTGTACGTGTGTCACATTCATCTAGGCAGGCTGTTTACACTTTAAAATCTTAACAACAAAAATAATCGTGTTATATTGTACGTTATATATTTACAATAAATTTCATGTTAATTTATTATTGCATAGCACTTTAAGATTTACAAGACACTTTTACCAATATGATTTCATTGTTATCCTCACATCAACCCTGGGAGGTAAGTGTATAGATGAGGGCACTGAGGCAAGCAAAGATTAAATAATTTGACCAGGATTACACAGCTAGAAAATATCTAAGGCAGTATTTGAACTCAAGTCTTCTTGACTTCAGGTCAAGTATTCTATCCAGTGCACCATCAAGATGCCTCTACGTGGATTTGGGAAGACTTTAGTTTAATTCTGTTCTTAAACACTATGTGACCCTGGGTAAGTCACTTCACCTCTGCCTCTGTTCCTCACCTATATAATGTGGGGAAGGGGCAGATGGTGGTGCAGTGGATAGAGCACCAGTGCAGGAGTCAGGAGCAGCTGAGTTCAAATGTCACCTCGGACACTTGACACTCACTAGCTGTGTGACCTTGGGCAAGTCATGTAACCCCAATTGCTTCATCCTGGGTCATCTCCAGTCATCCTGATGAATATCTGGCCACTGGATTCATATGGTTGTGGAGGAGAAGTGAGGCTGGTGACCTGCACAGCCCTCCCTCACTCAAAACAAAGTCAAGTGCAAGTCATGTCATCATTTCTCTGATGTCATGGTCTTCTTTGGCAATGAAGGACGAACACAATAATAGGGACAATAATAGTGCCTGCTACCTCAGAATGCTGTGAAGATAAAATGAGGTAATATTGGTAAAATACTTTGCAAACTTTAAAGTGCTACATGAATGATTACTTATTACCAAAGGTTTAGTTGTTGGTTCGGAAAAGTAATTAGAAAAATTCATGGTAATGACTAACTCAATCTTGCAGCATTATGTTTTCTGAGGAAAATGTTGAGGATCCACATGTTAGTGGCACAAAGAAATGTAGCAAATGAATCACTGAAAACAAACAAAAAAGTCACTAGTGTGATTGAAGTGGGGAAAATAGAAAATAGACTGTACCTTGACAATAAGAATTTTAATTGTGTTCTACCATGCAAAAGTGCACTTTCTTTTTAATAAAAAACACACCTAAGGATATCATAGCAGAAAATATTTTCATAATCATTCTGGAGCTAAAGAAATTCCCACAATCCGTCGGGATATAAAAGATATTAAAGCAAACATTATCCTGTAATACAAGCAAAGAAGGTGAACTCCTACTGTGCTCAGTGTTTAAGAGCAAAGAGAACTATTCAGAAACCATTCTGAAAATGGATTTTGAATGAAAATAGAAAGTACAGTAGAAGCTTTAAAATTAATTTGTGAAGACTAGGAAATAGCATCACATGTCTGTAGCGCTATCTCTGTTCATGTCTCTCTGACCCTCAAAAAAGATAAACTACCAAAATAATCTTTATGTACAATCTTGTAAATCTGAAGCCTATACGTCCCAAGGGTTTACATTTTTTTTTTAACTGAAAATGATTAAATTATGCAACAAAAAGAAATTTTTTAGCTAAAGTTTGAAAACAGCTTAACAGTATTCAAAACTTCCAAAGACAGGGGCTTTCCCTATTTAAGAGGTATATTGTCACTACAGAGGGCTCTGGGACAACTGGAAAATATATTTATCCTTTCCACATCACAACTTTCATCATTGCAGTTTCAATATATCTTAGGTTGGTATAAGAAATTAAATGGAAATTTGGGGGCAGTTTTGTGGAAGCTGAAATTGACACATGAAGTCCAACAGATGACACAGAAAATGTTTAGAAACTCAGAACTGCATAAAGTATATTATAGCATTGTATAATATCAACATATTTTATCTTTTAATACCATAAAAATGAAGACTTCAATGGTATGAAGGAAAGGCCAAAAAAATTTATGTGAATTCCCAGATTGTGGGAGCACCATATCCCTAATGCCTGTGATGTGATAAGTGTAATAACAATGGGGAAAGGTTAAAGAAATAGAGTTAAATTAATGTGGAAAAGATCAGACCTAGGGGTGACATTCCATCATATTTCCCCATGTGTTTATGATGACTGAAGAGGAAATAAGGATCCTTTTATACAGATGACAGATTCCCATAAATAGAAATCTTTACAGCTTTGAAATAGGCACATACCTTAATAAAAGAAAGGGAAAGGAATGACCACCACAGCAAAGTCCCAGTGATTATTCTGATCAGTCAGCATAGTTCAACCTTTGTGAAGAGACTACCCTGCTGTTTTATGAGTTAAGGACTTTGCCTCTCCAAAGCACTATTTCTTTCCATATGTATTCAACTGTAAGTTTGTTTGACTTTGAAGTGACTATATAGTTACAATCCTCTAATGCATAATGGGGAGAACCAGAACTTAAACTCATATAATCTCAGTTCCACCCTCATCGTTCTACTGAAATGATTCTCTTAAAGGTCATAAATTGCCTCCTGTGGCATCTGTGTCCAACAATGGGGGAACAATTAAATAAATGGCAGTAAGTGTATCTAATCCAATGTGATGTTTAGATGATCTTTGAACCAACGCTACCATCCAACAGTGCAAGCTGTAACACAATTATGACCTCCCATCCTGTGCAACTCAATGCACATCCTCCACCAAATTCTACATAGGAAGCACACCTGCAGTTTTCTTAACATCACATGGAAATGTAGCATGTGTGTAGTCCATTTATATTCTTCATTATCAAATAAATGGCCTATCCTCCATTCTATTTATAAATTTATAAATAAATATTAATAAATTATATTTATAAATCTCTCTTATGATAACCTTTATGCAATATCTCACACAGAGCTCTTGACTGGTTATAGAATTATAGATATAGAGCTAAAAGGTAAATGGAATAGATGAGACCAACACCCGCACTTTATAAGTGAGGAAAATGATTTGACTAGTCACAGAGACAGTAATGGAAGAGGAATTTGAATGAACATCTTATTGCAGATAAAATACCCTTTCAATTGTACCATTATGGGAACGTGTTATAGGCTATTAAATACACCGTGTATCTTTCCATTGTCTCTTGTAAAATTCACAGCTTTTAATGTTTGAAGTCTGTGATGTTTAGTGGCTCCTAATCATATAGTATCAACAAAAGAATGATGATAGAGCCTGAATTTGAAATTCCATTAGGAAACTCCCAATTGAGGGAATTCCCTCCATCTATACATTTTCTCTATAATTTATAAACTTAGAGAGCTGACTAGGGCATTGAGGTGAAGTGATTTGCCCAGAGTCATTGGGATATTCCACAAGGCTCTGTATTATTTGACTACTAAATAGAAAATAGCTCTTATCCTTCAAAATTTAAATAAGTTCCTTACCTACTTTGCTTTCCAAGAAACCATGAAAGAAAACTGCAGACATAATAGAAAAAGAGGTTTAGGTATTCCATGTACGAATAGAAAGAATCCACCAATCCAATAACCAGGGGAAAATAGAATTTAGGTGTCAAAAAACCATAGTCAGTATCAAACAAGAATTAGCAGCTACAACTGTAAAAGAATAGAGAGCATGGAATATGATATTACAAAAGGCAAAATTTCTTTGGTTACAAACAAGAATAACTTTCCCAACAAAACTGAATGCAATGATACAGAAGAAAAAAATGGATATTTAAGTAAACTAAGGACAGTTTTGTGTCCCACTATACTCTTTTCTATGGCATAGTCAATAAAGGGTGAGATGTGAAGCCAGGAACAGTTGCGGTCAAGTCCAACATCTGATACATGCTAGTTGTGTGAACATGAGAATATTATAACCCCTCAATGCTTCAGGAAACTAAGATTTTGAATTACATATTATTTGTATACTGTAAGTAAAAAGAGTTTCCATAGCAGAAGTCCCTTAAAGTCACAGATCTGTTCCCAAAATAACAGCAAAAACAGCAATAATAACAACAAACAACACAATACTCTTCAGCAATGTAGGTTCTTAACCTAGAGTCTATGAACTTTAAAGCAGACAGACAGACAGACAGACAGACAGACAGACAGACAGACAGACAGATAGATAGATAGATAGATAGATAGATAGATAGATAGATAGATAGATAGATAGATAGATAGATAGATAGATAGATAGGTAGGTAGGTAGGTAGGTAGGTAGGTAGGTAGATAGGTAGGTAGATAGGTCAGTAGATAGACAAACAGACAGGTAGACAAGTAGACAGATAGGTAGACAGACAGACAGACAGACAGATAGATAGATAGATAGATAGATAGATAGATAGATAGATAGATAGATAGATGATAGATAAACAGATAGATATTTTAATATAATTGCTTTGTAATCTTATATGCTTTAATTTTTTTAATATTTAAAATATCACTTTGAAAAGAGGTCAACAGGCTTCACCAAGCAGCCAAAGGGATCTGTGACACACACCAAAAAGTTGAGAGCCCAGATACTATAGGAACCATTGTATCTGAGGTCATTGTCAGTTGTCTTGACTTATGCATTGTCCCTGCACTCCAATGACTCTGGAGAAGAGAAAAGGGTTGATGACTTTTCGTAGTTGTGCCTCACTTAAATACAATTCACTTACAAGTCAAAGTATCACCCTCCTGAAGTCATTGATCCTCTTTGAGAATGAAGGAGAACAACAATCTACGAGTAGTAGTTGTTGCTCCATGGGGACCCAACCAGCCAGTTACAGTTGGGCAATATTGCTATTCCCTCCTCTTCCTCCTTCTTTTCTCCTTTTCCTTCTGTCCATGTGGGAAGTCATACCTTTACATGTCAGGGCTATGTCCAAAGGCATATAAACTTTGATTGCTTATGGTTTGCAAGGTATCTTGGAGTTTGAGGACTAGATATTTTTCTCCCCTGTTTATTCTATCTTTTTTTTTCAGAAAAAAAAAAAAAACTTGGGCAATTAGTTCTTCACTCACATAGTATTCATTTATGATTTCTTAAAAATATACCTCTGGAAAACCAGGATTTGATAAAGCCCGTTGTGATTCAAATGGAGTTGCTTGACTATGCCTTTAAACTCAAGTCATTATGGCTTTCACTGATTAGACAGTAAGAGGTCCCAGCCCAAGCCTCACTGGATCATTGTTTGGATTTTGATGGCTTAGAGTATGTGTACAGAGCAATTGTTTCTGTTCTGACCAGAAACTCTGATGGTCTTCCCCTCCCTGATTATTCCTTTTGTGAAGGCAAGCTAGGTCATATCTTTTGCCTCAATTCTTACCTGGCCATTAATTGCTTAATACTTGCTGCCTCAGACAAAATGAGACCTGGGAAAGACATTATTACCTTAAAAAGGACAAGGTCTCCCACTGCATCCAAGATCATTGTCAATCATCTTGACCTATGTTTTGCCACTGAATTCTGATGTCTCTGGGGACAGAGTGAGGCTGATGTGATGACTTTGCACAGCCCTACCTCACTTAAATCCAATTCACTTGCAAGTCTCCCTCCTGATCTCACTGGTCCTCTTCAAGAGCAAAGGAGAATAAATGTACATTTTCCTAAACACATGTATTTTTTTCCTCATGGGATTTTGTGTTATGCGAACATAATTAAAATAACTTAAGGTGGACTGATATTTGCTCTCTATTTTATAGGCACCAAAAAATCTACCTCAAATCTAAAAATAAACTCAATAATATATTTTTATTATACTTTAAATGGTATACTTATAATATACTTTAAATTTTAATTAAAAATAATCTTATAGCACCTGCTATCTGCCAAGGGATAAGCATAAAGGAAAATAATCCATGACTTTAAGGAATTTATTTCTATTAGAGTAATTATAAATCATTGAAAATTCAGTCAACTTGATTGGCTACATGATGACAAAAATGAGCACTAAATCTGGAGTCAGATGAGCTGGGTTCTAACCCTGCTTCTCTGTACTTAATGAATATAGTCATCTTTCCTCTTTGGATTTCTTTTCTTATCTAAATAAGGGACTAGGCAAGATAAGAGGCAGCAAGGTGGCACAGTGGCTAGAGCACTAGGTCTGGAGTCAGGAAGACTCATCATCATGAGTTCACATCTAGCCAGATACTTACTAGCTTTGTAATGCTGGCGAAATCATTTAACCACATTTGCCTCAGTTTTCTCATCTGTAAAATGAGTTGGAAAAGGAAAGAACAAACCACTCTACTATCTTTGTCAAGAAAACCCCAGATGGGGTCATGAAGAGTTGAACATGCCTGAAAAGACAGAACAACAACAAAGACTAGAAAACTTTTCCAGATCTAGATCCATTATTCAAGTTTATCCAATTTCAGAAATCAGAAAGTTATGTGACATATTGGATATGTGTTCTTGAAGACTTGCCTTCTAACTATCTCTTTTTTCAGGTCTCTGTTGCTCCCATCTCCTCTTTTTTTCTCTATCCTTTCTTCCATGAGAAACTTAACATTGGAATTGTCCTCTTCTGACCCACACTCTGGCTTGGTTTCTACTCTCTCTGGGACACCAAGAGTTGATTGTCCAATGCCTAAGTCAACCCCAAAGTCAAGATCATGACTTTATTTTAGGATTTCCTTGTCATATATCACAGAAACATCTGAGAGAAGAAATCAAGTGAGTGCAGCATATAAACAAAGAGACCCCTCTTTTGAAGGGTTCCAAAAGTCTCCCCCATCTAAATAGATCTCTTCTACTAACTCTAGCCCAGTGACCAAACTTCCAGTTCCTAGTGCTAAAGAATAGACTGGTCTTCTAAAATAGTCACTTGTTTCCAGACATTAACATCTCTGCACAGGCTAGTTTATTTGATTAATTCTGGAAGATGTCATGGTTCTGAGGAGAAATAGAAAGTTTTAATGCGAAAGAAAAGTTGGTGAACCACAATGCTTTTTAGAGGGAGAGAAGACCTGAGGGAGATGGAGAAGAGAAAATTTAGGTGGGGTTGAGGGGAAATGTAGGGGAAAAGGAACCATAGCGGAAGTGAATGGTAGTATAAGTGTACTGTTGGTTTTTGAATAAAAATAATTTTTACAAATACTTTTTTTCTAATTGAAGAATCAGCAACAATTACATTGTTTCTAGCCTTAAAAGTTAAAAGTCAGTCAAATTCTGAAAATATCACCATTGCAGATTGCTTCTTTATTTTAGTTTTAACACTACTAACTATGCAGTTTGCAAACAAATGAGAGGCTGAAAAATATTTTTTAGATCGCCAAAGCACCATACAAAACTTAAGATCCTACGCACTTAAAAATAAAAACACATCTCTTCTAATTGTATTGATGACATTTAATTTCCAGTTCAAATTGCCATATGTTTTGAAAGCTTTCAGACTTAAATAGAATTGCAAACACTGGGATTGCTTAAAGGAGAAACTCATATTTAGACCGAGGAAACAGATGATCTTTGAAAAGAATTTAGCATTTTATAAAGTTGTTTAATATTCCACAAGTGCCTATCATGGGCTTTCTCCAATGCATGGGCAAAGGAGCAAAGAAAAAAGAAAAAAAATGGTTTCCTATCTTGGAAGGGAACTTTTTCCCTTTAGAGCTTCCTGTATGGGATGATACTTACACAAGAGAAATTTGAATTTAAGGTCAACAGGAAGTCATCCCTTCATTCTTAGGGAAGAAACAAAACCAACTTGACTTGATTTCTATAAATCCAGGAAATCTGGGTACTAAGGAGCTAAAGGGAGTTGTTTGTTCAACCCTCTTTCTAATATTCACCCTGCCCCATCTCCATGGCCTGGACCCACATTCACAGAGATTTAACTATCAAACAACTCCTAACGGGAAAAAAAATCTAGATTCTTGTCTGAGGAAAACTAAATTTTTAACACAGTCCCAGAGAAGTTTAGACTCATTCCACAGAAAGATTAGGAACCAAGGTCTCATCTTCCTGTGAAAAAGTAATATCTTAGGTAAAAATTCTACCAGGATTTCCTCATCCCATATGTCCATTCAACTGAGGACATGCCAGATCTTTTTTCTAAGGGTTTTTGTCCAGTAGATGATCCCCTTAGAGGTCCTGGTAAATTTCCTTTAGGTTCTTATTTCAAAGGGCACCCAAAATTTTCCCCAGTGTATGCCTGGCTCTCCAAGGTCAAGGCAACTAGATTTCAAAACTCAAATAATAGTAGAAAAAGTAAGCTCAGAGAAAAGAGAAAAGAAAATCAAACAAATTCTTAGATGGGCCAAGTTCTCAAGAAAAGGAATTAGGTGGCAAGGGTTGATTACTTGGGGTTTCTGAGCTCACAGGCAAACTTTATCTATGGTACTTATAGGAAATAAATATCTTACAATAAGGCAAGCAGTAGAGGTATATTTACATTCCAAAAGAAGAGAAGAAAGAACATTCCTCAACTAGGTCTCAACATTTCAGCTACATGAACCCTACAGTTCTCGTATTATCCTGAGTATAGATATTCATACAGGATTCAGGAGTATAACAAGTAATTTATAAATATTCAGCATATCAAAAAATGCAGAAGTTTGCAAAATCATCTCAAGTGTAGCTGACTTGTAAGGAAAACAGACTGTATTATTAGACTTTAACAAGGGGGAAAAAGTGCCAGGATCCAAAGGCAAAAGACCCCAGGGGAGAACTACTTCAAGGATCCCTGACAATGTGAAGGCCCCAATTTAATCCTGGATAAGCCTCTATATGTACCCTGTATCCACTCTGCTCAGAGATTGAGGTTAAGATAAAAGGAGAATGTTGTCCTGAGTCTGTGGCGGAGCAAAGGGAAAGCAGAAAAAGATATTTTTCAGTAATATATCTTCTAAGTAAATATCCTCCAGAAGTTAATTGATGTTGTCATCAAGTGGAAGTGGGGTGCCACTGATACACTGGCACCAAACACTGGAAATAACAGAAGAGACACCTTCAAGTCCCCAGAGTACTCCTAGAAACTTGACAGGGATATGTAACTGGCCTATATGTATGCTGGTGAACCTGAACCCACTTACTGAATATCTTAGAAGAAATGTGGTAGGATACTATCTTTTCCCAACCATGTAGTTTATATAATATAGATCCTGGGTATTATATTTCTTCTTTTGGAAGTTCCATAATGGCTTATTAATTTTTCCTTTCCTTGAAGTAGAATATTTCAATTCTCTACTTCAATTAATCTATATATATATATTTTATTATGGTAAAAAATTCATTCATTTCATATTAAGTATTAGGTTGCTGGCAGAAAACTGAATAAAAGTATCTTTATTTGTTGTGAATTCTTCTTTTCTGTTTTTGATACTACTATTTGGTTTTCTCTCTCTTTATATAAGCCTAACTACTCTCCACCCCCAAGAAGACTTTCAGTATTATTCATCAAGTCAATAAGTTTTTTTTTGTTCGAATTCAATTTTGTGAACCTCTTCCTTAATTTTTAATATTTCTACTTTCCTTTTTGTTAGGATTTTAAATTTTGTTTATTTTTTTAGTTTGCAAGTCAAATTGGTTGATTATTTAACTGAAAATATTTAGAGATATAAATATTCTCTGTAGGTTACTATGGTGTATTACAACACTTTTGGTATGTTATTTCATTATTTACTGACATCAACCATTGTTTTTATGATTATTTGACCAATGGTTTAAGATGGTTATTTAGCTTCTAAGTTCTGAATCTTTCTTCAAAGATATTTCATTGAGTATAATTTTATTGTTTTTGTTTAACAAAGTATGTTTTCAATATTACTGCTTTTCTTCCTGTTTGTGAGGAATTTATATTCTATCATATATTTAATTTTTGTAAAGTTTCCATAGAGAGCTGATCAATATGTATATGAATTTCTATTCCAATTCTCCATTTGGGAAGGATTAATCATATCTATCTTTTCTGAAATTTTATTCAAGTTCATAACTTTTTTTCTTGTTTATTTTTTTTACCCAAATCTGGGAGAGGAAACATAAATGTTTCCAAATAGTATAGTTTTAATGCACTTTTCCCTGTAAATTACTTAACTTTTCCTTTAAGTCTTTGATACTATGCTATTCAGTTCACATATTAAATACTGATTTTATTGTCTGTGCTGCTATTACCATTAATACAGCTTTTTTTATCTCTTAATCAACCTTATTTTTATTTCTGTCTTGTCTGAGAACACGATTATTACTTCTGATTTTTGAAGTACACCTGAAGTATAATAGATTTTGCTCTAGACACTTGTTTTAACTCTCTGTAAGTTCTTTGCTTTCAACTACATTCTTTAAATAACATATTAGTGAAATAATAAAATACGCAAATGTCCTCAGTTTTATGTACAAGTTCCTCTTATTCACATTCACGGTTATGACTATCATTTATATATTTCCTTCATCTTATCCTCATATTTTATCTCTATGTTCTTACTATCATCCTATTAAAAAAGAAGAGGGAAGTCACAGTGGAAAAGCAACTAGGCAGTATAAAGGATAGAGCAGCAAGCCTGGTGTCAGGAATGAATAAGTTAAATCTGGACATAGATGCTTAACTAGCTGGTGACCCTGGACAAGTTATATAAGCTCTATGCACCTCAATTTCCTTACCTATAAAATGGAGATAATAATAGAACCTACCTCCTAGCATTATTGTGAGGATAAAAAATGTATTTGTAAAGTGTTTTGCAAATATTAAAATACTTCACAAATGATAGCTATCATTATTATTATTATTCAACACTAGAAATTTATAATTAATCAGATCTGTTTCTATTCTACACATCTTTCTCCCACTCCCATCACAAATTCTTCCCATTTCTTTCATTCTTTATATTAATTCACTTCATAATTGATACTCTAAATTTAGAATTTATTTTGCTTATAATCAATCTCTTCCTGAAACTGCTCTTCCTCTTAATCCCTACTCCTCTCTTCTTCTTGCCTTTTTGCCTGTTGAGTTGTGTATATTGACACATCAAAGTCTGTGTTTATCCCTCCTTTGTCAAATTCCAATGAAAATGAATTTCATGTATAACCCATGATTCCAAATGCTTCTCCCATGTTCATACAGCATTCTTTTCATTCATCCTGATTATGGAAGTTGGTGCATTCCCCACCTTCCTATCTCTTTTTTTTCCTACCATATAACTTTGTCATTCATGCCCCCTTTTTTTCTTAACATCAATTATGAAAAAATCAGGTCCAGGACCTTTGCCTTTAGTTAGTAGTAGGAGTAGTAGTATTGTAGTAGTAGTAGTAGTAGTGGTGGTAGTAGTAGTAGTAGTAGTAGTAGTAGTAGTAGTAGTAGTAGTAGTAGCAGTAGTAGTAGTAGTGGTAGTGGTAGTGGTGGTGGTGGTGGTAGTGGTGGTGATAGTAGTGGTGGTGGTAGTGGTGGTGGTATTAGTAGTAACAGCAGCATCAGAAGCAATTATCACTTGCGTAATACATTAAGGTTTGCAAATCACTTTTATCTCATTTTTCCCCTCACAACAACTCTCTGGGCTCGGTGCTATTATTATCCTGATTTGAATGACTTCTAAAATGAGGTGTACAGGTTCACTGATTTACTCTGTGTTACACAGCTCGTAGGACCTATATATTCATTCCTTCTACAATCTTTAAGAAACTCAGGTTTCAAGGGGACATTGAAATCTGCTCTGTCAATTAGAATGTAAATATTTCCATATAGTTCATTCCAAGTACTGAAATGGATTTACCTTTCCATATTTTCCCTTGACCACTGGGTTTTTATTTCAAAGCATCTACTCAGCTCTGATCTTTTCATCAGGAATGGTTGGAAGTCCTTGATTTTATTAAAATTTCTACTTTTTCCCTGTAGAATTATATTCATTTTTCTAAGTAAATTATTCTTGATGTTAAGCCTTTTTGTCTTTAAAACAGCATATTTGCAACTTTTCCTTTTTTTAACTGATAGCTGCCATGTATTGTGTTATGGTTCACTGCTATTTGAACTCTGGTTTTCTATTTGTACTATATTTTATTTCTTTCCCCCTGAAAGTTCTGGATTTTGGCTATGTTGCTGTTGGGAATTGTAATTTGGGGGTTTCTCCCAGTAACTGATCAGAGTATTATTTCAATTATTTCTACCTATAGTTCTTAGAAATCAAAGAAGTTTTCATTCTTGATTCCTTGAAACACACCAGTTTTTGTTGTTTCATTTTGTGGATTACCAATTTTAGGTAATCTGATGATTCTTAGATTATCTAGCCTTGGCCTGTTTTCCAGCTCATTTGTTTTTCATAGGATAAATGACACTATATATTTTCTTGTGTGTTTTTAGTCTTTTGATTTTGCCTATTTTTCCTTATCTCCTACTCTCTAGATTTACTTAGGCTTAATCTAATTTTCTAGCATTCAGTTATTTAGCAAGGTTTTACATCTCCTCTATGAAGCTATATATTACTGGCCAGGTAAGGGCACAACTAAGGCTGGTGGATCACCCTTGCACAGGAGTTCTGAGTTGCAGTGAGCTAAGTGGATCAGGTGTCTTTACTAAAACTGACATGAATAGGGCAATTCTCCCAGCGTGAGAAATGACAATCAGCTGTCTGCCTATGGGAAGGAAAAATAGCAAAGGCTGGAAAAAATACAGCAAGTTAAAGTTTCATGGCAGGTAAATAATGGGATTGGGGGAAAAACAGGGAGAGCTCATCTCAAACGAAAAACAAAAAAAATCCAACTTGGGTTGTATATACTTTAATTCTTTTAGAAATTTCATTTTCTTTTTGATTCTTTCTTCTTCAGTTCTTACTTATTTTATAGCATTTTTAAAAGTTCTTGCTTCATTTCTTCTAGAAATTTTAGTCAGTCATACAACAAATCATGGTTTTGTTTGAGATTCTCCTTGTACAAGATCTGGTGTTACTCATTGCTTCTGGGCTTGTGTCTGGGGTATCCCTGGCTTCATTCTATTTGATCATCATTTTTTCATTTATTTGTTTCTCTGACTTTCCTACCTGAATTGGAGCTTTGTGACAGTGCCTTGTTCTGGGCACTTCTAGGGGGGTAGGACTTTGGTCTTGATTTCCCTTAGGTACTCCCCTACTTTCAGGTACTGTGATGTGCTCTCCAAGAACCTCAGGGGCAGCTCAAGCCAGCATGCTGTACCAAAACCATATGATCCAGGGTGCTGCTGGATGCAGAAGGGTGCTTATTATTCTTCTGGTCTGAGCTGCCATAGGATTCTGAGATATTACAGAGATTCTGAGTTATAGGCTTCCAGCCCTGTACCTGGGATCAGAGGTAAAGAAAGTAGGTTTCTCTGGCTCATTTTACCCTGAAAGTTAAAAGGATTCTGTGCACTGCACTCCAGGGCTAGGCTTTTCTGGATGGAACCCATCTCTAGGGCCTGCAGGATTCTGGCTATCTCCTTGTGCCAACCCACAGTAGTAGTATGTACCTTCTCTTTATATTTATTCACCATTATTTGGTCTACTGCTCTTTAGTCATCTTTGCTAAAGTAATTGTGAGAGAGCTTTGCTATTCTGTTTCCATTTTTTCTGCCATCTTGAGAACCCCCAAGCAACGTTAGTCTGGCAGTAGTATGAACCTGCAAGGCCTATTAGGAGGTTATTATAGTACTCCAGATGGACTATACTAAGAACATCTACTATGAGAGTGACAATAAAAATGGAGGAAAGAGGATAAATCTGAGAGAAATTACAGAAGAAAAAATAGCAGAATTAGACATGAGAACTGTGGATAAAGAAGTTTACATTCCTAAAAACTTGACTAGCAGAAACCATAGAATGCCATTCACCTTGTCTGGGACATAGTAGCCTCAATTTCCTTTTGGAGGTCTTCAATGACCTGTGATCAATTCATATTTTTCTGGGAGGCTTTGGATTATTGTTTTCTTTTGAGTGTGTGTTTTAATCTTCCTTGTCACTATAATAATTTTCTGTAGTCAGAGGGTTTCCCCCACCTGCTGCTTGCTCATTTTCCCAATCTATTACTTGACTTCTAACTCTTTGTTAAAGTTGGCTTTGGCTTCTAGAATGGAGGGTGCTCTGTCCCAAGATTCAAGGGTTTTGTGCAACTATTTTCAGAGCTACTTCTAGACATGTGTAAGTTTTTAGTTCTTAAAAGGTGGCATGATCAAAGGAGGGGTGTTTACTTTTCTCCTAGCCTGTGCTCTGGTCTGTGAGTGACCACAAGCAATCTTTTTCTGTCCTGAAACTGTGAGGAGCATCCCCCACCCTCCATTGCTGCTACAAGCTGTCCTGTGCTAGTGCTCCTCCTGACCCTAGGATTAGCACCCAGGATTGTGATCCAGATCTGAGTATGGGCAAAGCAACAGAATCTTGCCTCTGAGCTATCAAAAAGACCCCTATAATCACTTTGTGACCAGTTGTTTGACCCCCTTACCATCTGTGGGCTAAGAGCTTCAGAAGCAGCTGCCACAGCCGCCCCTGTCACTGCTTATTCAGTAACTCCCAAAGCCTGCTCCTAGTTTGCTGGGCTTGTGCTGGTGTGGCCTGCACTGGACTGCACTTCTCTCATCCAAGTGCAAGGACAAACTATTCCTACCAACCCTCTAAGGTGTCTTTGACATCTATGGGCTAAGAAGTCTGGAAGCTGCCACTGCTACCAGTGATTCAGTTACCCTGAGGTCTGTTCCTTGTTTGTGGAGGCCTGGTCTGCAGAGGTGTGGCCTGCGCCAGACTGCACTGTTCTCTCACCCAGGTAAGACAGACCTTTTCTGCTGACCTTCCAAGTTGTCTTGGGCTGGAAATTTGTTTCACTTCATTTTTTTGTGGGTTCTATTGCTCTATAATTTGTTCAGTCATTTTTAAAAGTAGTTGGAGGGATTTGGGAGGAGCTCAGGTCGCTGTCTTTTCTCCACCATCTTGGTTCTGCCCCTGGATGTTTTCCTTAAAATGAAAAGAAACATTTATCTAAAAATATTAGCAAGCATTAGTTGTAATGAAGATAAGCTAGAAGCCTTCCCAATATGATCAGGAGTGAAACAAGGGTGTTCATTATCACCAATATTATTCAATATTGTACCAGAAATGCTAGCAATAGCAATAAGAGAAAAAAGATGAAATTGAAGAAATCATAATGGGACGTGAAATAATTAAACGATCTTTGCAAATGATATGATGGTATACATGGAAAATCCTAGAGGTTCAACTAAAAAGCTAGTCAAAACACAAATTTTAGCAAAGTAGCAGGATATAAAACAATGAGCACTTCTGGGTATCACCAACAAAAACCCTGCATAGAGAGATAGTTATATTGAAAATAACCATACACGATATAAAATACCTGGGTGTATACCTGCCAAAACAAACCCAGGAATTTCATGAACATAATTATAAAACAGTTTTTATGCCAATAAATTCGGATTTTAAAAATTGGAGAAATATTAATTGTTCATGGATTGGCAAAGTCAATATAATAAAAATGACAATTCAAGATAGAATTAACTAATCTACTTATTTAATGTCATCCCTATTTTTACTAACAAATTATTTTATTTAGCTAGAAAAAAATGACAAAATTTATTTGGAAAAACAATAGGTCAAGTATATCAAAAGAACTCATAAAAATTTAAAGAAAGGTTGTTTAACAGTACCTGACCTTAAACTATATTATAAAAGAGTAATCTTGTTTTTCATAAATGTAAAGATTTAAACTTTAGGGATAAGAATTCACTGATAAAAAATGTTAGAAAAACTAGAAAGCAGTCTGGAAGAATTTTCATACATACAAATATTTTACACCACTTATCAAGATTGTGTATGTGTTCCTCCATTGCTGAAAAAGACCTTGACATCAGAGAAATAATGACATAACTTGTACTTGACTTTGTTTTGAGTGAGGAAGGGCTGTGCAGGTCACCAGCCTCACTTCTCCCCCAGAGCCATCTCAATCCAGTGACCAGATATTCATCAGGATGACTGGAGATGACCCAGGATGAGGCAATTGGGGTTAAGTGACTTGCCCAAGGTCACACAACTAGTGAGTGTCAAGTGTCTGAGGTGAGATTTGAACTCAGGTCCTTCTGATGCCTGCATTGGTGCTCTATCCACTGTACCACCTCGCTGCCCCACTTACCAAGATAAGGTCAGAATGGATATATGGCCTAGATATAAAGGGAGATAGCATAAGTAAATTAGAAGATGGAATATATTACCTATCAGACTTATGGTAAGAAGTATTTATGAATAAACAAGAGACAGAGATCATTGTGAGATGTAAAATGGATAATTTTGATTTCATTAAATTAAAAGGATTTTGTACAAATAATACCAATGTAGCCAAGATTAGGAAAGCAGAAAATTAGGGGAAATCCTATAGACATTTTCTTTGATAAATATCTCATATCTGAAATATATAAAAAACTTTGTCAAATTTAGAAGAATATGATTCATTCCTCAACTGATAGGTCAGAGCATATGAACAGGCAGTTTTTCAATGAAAAAGTCAAAACAATTGATAGTCATAAAATGCACTAAATCATTACTGATTAGAGAAATGTAAATTAAAACAATTTTAAGATTACTCATATCTATCAGATTAGCTAGAATGATAGAAGGAGGAAATGACAAATGTTGGAGGGGATTTGGAAAAAACTTGGAACATTAACACACCATTGGTAGAACTGTTGACTGATATAACCATTTTGGAGAACAATCCGGAATTACTGTATGTATATATATGTATACATTATTGGGTCTCTGTCCCAAGGTGATCAGGGAAAAGGAAAAGAATCTATGCATTTTGAAATATTTAGAGCTAGGGTTTTTTTGTAGTGGCAAAGAACTGAAAATTGAAAGGATGGCCATCAACTGAGGAATGGTTAAACAAGTTGTGGTACATGATTGTGATGGGATTCTATTGTGCTGTAAGAAATGATGAGCAGGTTGATTTTAGAAAAAAGAAACATGGAATGACTTGCATGAAATAAAGAATTGTGAAATGACCAGAACCAAGAGAATGTTTTATACAGAAACAGCAATATTGTTTGAAGAACAACTGTGAATGATCAAGTTATTCTGAATATTATATGAAGGAAGATGCCATCCCTGTCCAGAGAAAGAACTGACAAATAAAACCATGTACAATATGGTTTTACATGCATATTTTCTGTGTGTGTATCTGTGTCAGATGGTCTTCTCTAGTGTGGGTGGGGAGGAAAGGTGGGAGATGGTTTGGATATTAAAATGTAACAAAAGCAAATATTTTTTTAAAAATGCTCAGTGGATAGAGTGCTGAGCCAAGAGTCAGGAAGACCTGAGAAATGGAATCTATTTATTTTTATAAGCTTTGAGGTTTCACTATAGATGCTGCAAATAACAAAATATAACTACAAGTCATTGTGGGAGGGGCTGTCAGAAAATAGATTAAAATGTAGTGTTGGCAGACTTGTGAATTAATCTCATCCACTGAGATATGCTTTTACATTTATTCAAGTAAAGTGATTAAACTCTTATACCCTTTGAGTCATAGATATTAATCATAATCGTAACAACTAGCATTTTATATTTGTTCTAGGCACTGCGCTGAGTGCTTTGCACTTACTATCTCATTGGACCCTCAAACATCTTTTCTCCAAGTATCCAGTCTCAAGAGGGATTTGTTGTTTCTGTTCAGTCATTTTTTAGTCATGTCTGACTCTTTGTGGCCCCCATTTGGGGTTTTGTGGGCAATGATACTGAAGTGGTTTGCCATTTTTTTCTTCAGCTCATTTGACAAATGAGGAAACTGAGGTGAACAGAGTTAAGTGACTTGCCCAAAGTAATGCAACTAGTGTCTGAAGTGAGATTCAGACTCAGAAAGATAAGTCTTACTGATTACGCCCAGCAATCCATCCACTGTGCCACCTAGTTGTCCCATTCAAGAGAGGTATTGGGCTACTGTTATCCGTGTGTGTGTGTGTGTGTGTGTGTGTGTGTGTGTGTGTGTGTATGTGTGGCCTCTCAAATATCTGTCTGGTCTAGAGGTATGAGTCTGAGTTCAGAAGTTTGCTCTAAAGAAGGGTAACTTTCAGTTTATATTTGCAGTTTAGCAAATTTTTGTTTGTTACATGAAATATCATCACAAATAGCAAGTGACCACTTTTATACAAGCAAAATAAATTGATATTGGAGAAGATCTAAAGATTAGAATATGTCAAAAATGAAATTTTCTGTTGGGAGCAAAATCAGCTTGAAGTAAGAGAGAAAACCTGATCCTAGTCCAAAAGTCTTTGCTCTCAAGTCTCTAGGGAGGCAAGATGGAAATCAGAGACATATCAAATAACTGTTGGAAGCTTCGAAAGTGTCTCTCTGCCTGTCTGTCTGTCCCTGTCTCTGTCTGTCTCTGTCTCTGTCTCTATCTCTCTGTGTCTCTCTGTCTCTGTCTCTCTCTGTCTCTCTGTCTCTGTCTCTCTCTCTCTCGCTGTCTCTCTCTCTCTCGCTGTCTCTCTCTCTCTCTGTCTCTCTCTGTCTCTCTCTGTCTCTGTCTGTCTGTCTGTCTGTCTGTCTCTCTCTGTCTCTCTCTCTGTCTCTCTCTCTCTCTGTCTCTCTCTCTCTCTGTCTCTCTGTCTCTCTCTCTGTCTCTCTCTGTCTCTCTCTCTCTGTCTCTCTCTCTCTCTCTCTCTCTCTCTCTCTCTCTCTCTCTCTCTCTCTCTCTCTCTCTCTCTCTCTCATTTCTGAAATATCTTCTGTGTCTCTCCAAAGAAACTGTGGAAGCAACTCAGTAAATCTCTTATACAGGTAAGAAATATCCTTCTCAGCCTTCTCTCCACCAACCAAGAGTCACATCATGTTTCGCTTCACCTCCATAGCAGTATGCAATACACACCAGACTTAGTTGGAAGCAGAGTTATCTAATAATTCTTGAACTACATCAGTTTCTTAGAGAACTCAGAGGTCATTCTGCTAGGGACAGTATAACAGAAAGTACTTGCTCATAAAACATGTTTTATAGAGATGAAAGCCTTCTCCAGTCACTCGGGCATGTTTAATTTTCAGATAATAGCAACTTTACCTCTATGTATTTTAAATATTATTTTTTTTCATTTCCCAATTTTATAATTGGGAAATTGCCTTAATTTGAATTTCTTTTATTATTAATGAATTGGAGTACTTTTTTTTTTCTTACACTAGTTACTAGCTCACATTTCATTTAGGAATGCCTGAAAAGATTCTTTGACCAGCTAGCATTCTTCTCACTATACTATGCTGTCTCCTTTCTTGTTTTGTTTTCCAAATCTGAATGTAAATGCTTTCTGAGCTGGAACTTCTGTTTGTGTTTTCTTTGGGGAGGGGGTCATTAAATATATAATAAAATATTAGGTAATTAATAATATATTAAGACTATATAGTAATTTCCCATGCTTTAGAGTGCTTTGAATTTTACAAAGTATTTATACTTCATTGACTCTCAATAAATACTTATTTAGTCAATTATTATTAAACTTCTAAAAGTTAGTACTATGGTAGGTGGAAAATGAAATAACTGAGGAAACAAGGTTCAAGCTTCTGGACATATCAATTTATTAAGCAATTTATGGCAGGTGCCTAATAAGTCAGGACCAGGCTCCTTCCTCAGCTTGGGGCTAGATGCCAAAAACAAAGGAGACAGATTTGTATACATTAAAAACAATCAAATAAGGACAATTAATTAAAAAGAAACAATATATTAGGTAATTTGATTTCTAATTGGATGAAAGGTTAGGGACTTTCCAAGATGGGAGGGGGAGAGTGAATAGGTACAATTCCCTGAATTCAGAAAGAGAGGCATCCCTCTCCCTTAAAATGTGTGTAAACAATCAAAATAACATGGAAACAATAACTGATCAGGACAGGGGTAGTTTTCAAATACAACATATAAGTTGCTTGATATGTATAAATGTGAGAAAATTCCATGCATCAGTCTCTGGGTCTAATTGGGTTTCTGGTCAGCATAACATAGATTCTTAGTTAAGAGTCTCTAAACAGCAAGTAGAAGTGATCCAGCTTCTCAGCCACACAATACAATAGTTTCAAACAATACAATACTGCTTTCTCCCAATTTCCAGAATTGTCTGTAATTTTCTCACAAGACAGAAGTTGTACTAAACCCGTAGTCGAACAGAAAAAGAACTGAGCTAGCTCCAAAATAGAATCACAAGATGGAGTCAGTATGGTTCACTCAGTTCTCCCAGTTAACCACTTGCTGCTCCAGTCTCCCTCAGTTTCCTCAGAACCACCTTAGATTCATTCTTATTTATTGTGATAATTTTGGCTCATGTCACTAACAGTGTCATTACAGCTGTAGCTTAGCATCAATTGTACATTAGCAGCATGTCTCTTTCTATGCAGTCCAATCTAAGAAGAGGTTATATCACTGGGATGGCAAACTCCCACAATAACAATCCTATTTAACATTAGCAGGTATAGAACAATATACAGGATCTTCTTCCAACTGATGTAATTTCATTGCTTGCTTTAAGAATAATTTATTTTTTACATATTGATATAATTTCAAGATAGCTATTAAATTTCTTGGCCATTTAAAAAAAGGGTGTAAATGTTTTCAAATGGTTTCCTACATTTTGCCTCCCTCCGCTGTACTCTGCTCTTTGCTGCTTTAAATTTAACAATGCTCAAAAATCCCAAACTTTCAGGAGAGAAAAAAAAGAAGAAATGTGTCTTGCATTTTTAGTGTTTTGTGAGATGTCTATAAAAACATTTCTTTGATTTTTTTTTTTTAGTATAGAAATTCTCATATGGAGGTCTTCTCATATCCTAGACAATTAGCAAAAATCATGCCTCTCTTGCTTTATCGCTGTGACTTTTTTCACTGCAGGTGCTTTCTTCTGCCGTAGAGTATTTGTGTAATACACCATTCATCTTTCTCTCCCTTTTGACTAACATTAGCTCAAATTGCTTTTATTTTGCCCTCGAGATAGATTCACTTAAATAATCTTTGCCGTGTTAACCTTGACACAGTTTCTTCTTTTTGAGTTGCTGCATTTCTTTTCATTTCCAATATTTTCTTAACTGTGACTTTAACAGGAGTCCTTTGTAAAGCCATACTGAGTGCTACTCATTCCTTTTTTCCTTTGCTCAGAAACTGTAAACTATTGTACTCTGACGATGGAATCCTTGCCTCCAAACATCACTTCCCATCTATAAAGGATTTCTCTCCTCAGCCCCTTCTCCCAATTCCCAGTTTCCTGTGCACATTTAAATTGTGAATTTCCAAAGGGTCAAGTTCTCTTTATCTAATTCTCAGAATACGTACCCTGATTCCCAGGCAACAGGGATTTCTAGTTTTTGTAATAGTCATCTACTATCCAAAGGAGTAGCCACAGTAAAAGTAGAAATGGTGTTGGAAGTGCTAGGGTAGAATTAAAATCAAATGGGATTGAATCACTGTCCTTGAAGACATTTCTAGGACAAAGGGGCATGGATAGTGCTGATGAAAATGCTTCTGCCTGGACTGCAGCAATGGTCTCCAAATCAATCTGCCTCAAGCTTTGTCCTTCTCCAGCTCATTCTCCACAGAGCGGCCAAAATGCTATTCCTAAATAATAGATCTAACCAGGTCACTCACTTCCTCAGTAAACACGAGTGATTCCCTATTACCTCTAGAATCAAATCCAAAATGCTCTGTTTACCATTTAGCCATTCAAAACCTGACTCCAGCCTACTTTTCCACCCTTGTATTATTCCCCTTCACAATCTTTGTTTTAGCCAAACTGCTGCTATTTCTCCACTATAACACTCCATCTCCCATCTTCATGACTTTGAACAGGCTGGCCACCATTCCTTAAAATCACTTCTTTCTCACCTCTGACTTCTAGTTTCTTTCAAAATGTCACTCAAATGTAATATCCTATATTAGGCTTTTCTTGATCCAACTGATAGTGCTTTCCTTTCTCTCCAAATGGCTTTGTATTTATTCTGCCTACACTCTACATTTGCCTATTTCACATAGACAAATGTGTACATGATCCTCATATGTATGTGTCCTTTTATTGAATGTAAGCATCTTAAAAGCAGAGACATTGTTGTTTTTGTATCCCAAGTGCCTAGAATAGTTTCTGTTATGTAGCAGGTGCTTGATAAATGTTTGCTGATTCATTCAAGCAATGTGGATAGGAGTACTTGCCTTGGAGTCAGGAAGACCTGAGTTCAAATGCTGCCTTAAACACTTAGTATCTGAATGATCAAGAGCAACTCATTCTACCTTCCTCAGCCTCAGTGACTCTATCTGTAAAACAGGGGAAATAATAGTACCTATCTCAAAGGGCTGTTGTGAAGGTCAAATGAAGTGTGTGAACATACATATGCACACATATACATGTATGTATTGTGTGTGAATGTATGTGAACATACATATACATATACATGTATGTATTTTGTATGCATGTATGTAGTGTGTGTGTGAGTGTCCGTGTGTGTATAAAACCTCATTTGATCTTTGTAACATACTGTAACGTTAATTATGTTAATGAGAGTTAAAGCTCTTCCCCATGCATTAATGGGCCTGCCCATTAAGGAAAGCTTGATTAGAAGAGATTTGTTTTGTAGGAAGGCCCATACCTTCTGTTAATTTCTAATGAGGCACTGATTCTCAAGGGTTATGATGCCCTCTGGCTCTGAAAAATGTGTAAATATTCTGAAGTGAGCTTTTACTTTGGGGCTTACTGAGAAGTGTTTGTTTGGCCAGAAAAGACACTGGGTAGCCACTAAAAAGTCCCCTGCCTTTGAAGATCCAAATGTTGGTGTTTTTCTCTCTGGTAACTCTGTATATACATAATGGTCAGACAGATGGATCTATCTGTTGATCTGTGACATATGTATTGCTTATGGTCAGTGAGTAGGAAGCCCTGTGTGTTGGTCTTTATTTCTCTGTTTGGGTGCTGACTTTTTCCCCTGAATTAAGAGAACAGTATATGTATTTAATTAAAATAATTGTTGACCCTTCAAAAGTTGTTTTCCTTTTAGAAAAGCAGATGTAAGAACATGTACAACAGGCTCTCCTATGTATGTTGGGGTCCTTGCTGTTACACATACACACACACAAATACATACATACATACACACATACACATACAAACACATACGCAGTACTTTGTAAACCTTAAAGAACTATATAGATACTAAGCATGACTATGAATCCTACAATATGTAATTCTCATAAATAATATTTATTAACTGTCCATGTGTCTTTTTCTCAAGAAATCAAGATAAGCATTTCCAAATAAACTACATTTGAAACTAAATAAAAACATACCAATAACAAAAATATACAAGGGATAATGAGCAGAGATACCTTTACAAGCTTGATGGAAAGTGAAGGATTTAAGTTGAACCTTGGGATAAATGGTAGAGGGCAATTCAATCAGAGAAAAGGTTAAGGGAAAATAAAGAATGTGATACATGGGATAGCACAGAAAGGGAAAAAAGGAGAAGAAAAGAAGATGGACTAAGAATGATGGTTTTCTGAGCCAGGTTTGATTCAGTCCACGCCAGGGGGAGTTCAGGTTGTGTATTGGAAGAAAATGAGTACCCATAGACCATCTAACATTTAACAAAAGGAGGTTTCCTAAATAATATGTTTTAGAAAGGATATTCAGCAAACACAGTATTGATACATTTGACAATTTCCTGGACTTTGCATTTGTCATGGTGAAATAACTGGTCAGGATTGTCATTCAAGCCTGAGGAGCTCTTGCTACTCATGCATTGGGCTTTTGTACCAAGATGACCAGGAACCTGCATCAAAATTTGAAACCTAAGTCTCTTAGACCAATAAAATCTCAAAAACAATTTCATTACTTTTTAGGGAAAACAATTAGCCTAGCCTACATGACCAAGACCTTAGTAGATGTGTCTCCTATCTCCTCCTTTGATGGTCCTAAAAGGTCCTAAAAGTCTTGAAGAGTACCCTTTATCACTTCAATGGTTTTAGGACCATTTCAAGACAACTGTGACTTAAGGAATTCAACAATCTGGGCAGGAGAGGAGGAGCTCAGTGTCTGCAGGTAAAAGAAAAAAATTAAAACAGAAAAAATATAAACATTGTAATAACTCCATAAAGAAATGACTAAATATGGAGAAGAATGAAGGATATCTCAGGTCTCCTTGCTGCAGAAATACCATTTCCTAGGTTTTAAGGACCTTGCTCACCTATATGGACAACCAAGCTGGTGGCTGTTTAATTGCCTGATATTTTCAGGGTCCAAGAACTGCTCCCTCCTGCTATTAAGGTAAAAACTTCCCCTCTCCACCAGGGTCTATGTGTTCCTCTCTCATCTTCCAGACCCATACATTGACAATATCCCTTTGTCAATGCATTCCAGCAGGTGCTATCACCATACTTTCTGCTAGTATTGAAACATGAATGAGGTGGCTTGAGCTGCCTAAGATATCTAACGTTCTACTCACTTCTTCAAGCTAGGATATCGTTGTCCTTGGCTATGCCTCCAAATTGAAGACAGAAAAAAAACCCTGAGGAATAACTCAGGCAACTCCAATGATCCAGCCAGGAAAAACAAAATGTGGGCTCTTCTCCCATTGGTAGTTATCCTCTGTAATGAATCCTCCTTCTAACAATATCTGTCTGAGAGACCTGGAAGCTCCTTACCTCTTGAACTACCTAGTCTAGTTGACTTCCTATTCTCCTCAACAAGTCTTGGGTTATGCCATCACAAACACTTCCAAATATATGAAGGACACAGTAGGCAAAGCTTCTGAATAAGGGCAGGGGATTACCCAGAGTTTACCTTGTTTTATGTTGCCTTTCCCCCACTTCAACCATAAGGACTTTATAATCTAATCCTACCAGCTTATACCAAACATTCTGTGCCAGGCTTCACTGGGATCATTTAGTCATTCCAATTTGGCAACAGAATGAAATGAGAGACTCATATACCATCTAACATTAGGGAGATTAGACAGTCTGTGGTAGCTAGAGAAGGTATTGAAACAGAATTGCTTATTATGGAAAAGCTGGTATTCAAAAGTAGCACTATGCAATATATTGGTACAGAACATTCCTCTGAATGAGAGTTTCCTTGATACCTCTCCTGCACTAACACTACTTTTGTGGCTTATAAAAGAACTTGGGGAAGCTTAGCACTTGGTGAGTTTCCAGTTCCTATAAATCCCTATTTTTATTGGTTATTGGGAAAATCTGATATGCATCATAGATTTGGAGAAACGTGTTTTTAAAATATCTGTAAAATGGATGGGTAGGACCTCATGGATTAAAATTCTACATGTAAAGCAGCCTATGAGGATTATGAACTTGTACCTCAAGATGGAGGTACAAAGATACATTTTTAATGATGATAAAGGGGAGGTTACATATAGAGAATGATATGGATGCACAGGAAACTCTCCAACCAACTTAGCATTTTTTAAAAATGCACAGAAAATGAAATCAAACATAGATAACAGGGGATGGATTTTTAAAATATGGCATGGTAAGGAGAGTATCAGAAGCCCTAAATTTCACAATATCCTTAGGATTCAGAGAAAAGTAAGGAAAACTTGGAAAGGATTTCAAAAGCTAGACTGGGGAAAACAAAAGGATCAGAAAAAAGATAGGACTACTCAAGTGGATGGCTTTGTGAAAAGGCTAATAGAAATTAGAGTTGCTCAATTATTTATGCTCCTTTCTTCTGCCTAGGATAATTTCCTGTTGACTGCAAAGGATGAAACAGATTGTGGGAGTAGGGGGAGTTTTTACTCAAGTCATATAGGAAGATAGTAAGAAAGCACCTAACTGCCCTTAATGAGTTCAAGGGACCCAGCCAAGATGAACTCTACAATAGTCAAAGTACTATTGGGTGTTGCAGTTAAGCTATCATTCTCAGTGATCTCTAACATAACAACAAACAAACAGGGAGATGATGTATGAATGTAGAAACAGAAAGGTTCTGATTTTTCAAAATGGAGCAGAATCTGAAGATACACTGAGCTTGACTTTGATTACTTGGGGGCAAGATGTAGAACTTCTCAAAGATTGGTGAAGAAAACCTAGGAAAAGAATCATGAAATTTTAGAGATGGAAGGGACCTAAACAACCAAAGGGCCCAACTCATTAAGAAATGAATCCCTTCTGTGGCATAACTGAAAAATGTTCATCCAACCTTTCCTTAAAGATCATTAACAATTATTCTTTGAATCTGGCAATCCAACTTGTTCTGAATCTATCTAATTGAGTTATCATCTAGTCTGCCTCTTCCCTTTTTCTTCTCAAGAAAAGTATGAATTTCTTTTCAAAAGTTTTGCTAAAATCTAGGCAAAATATGTCCATAGCATTCCACCCAAGTATTAGTTTAGTAATTCTGTCAAAAAAGGAAAAGTATGAGCAGCATGAAAGTCCAAGAGAATGCAAATGTTCACCCATGACTTGTTCTTGAAGAAGTCTTGGTGGCTTTTTCTATCACAGCTTAGCTTTCCAAAAGATCATTAACCATCTCTTTAATGACCCATTCTATAATTTTCCAAGGAAATCAAGGCCTATAGCTCTCTTACCTTTTGTGAAAAATGGTACATGTACTCTTCTCCAATCTTGTGGCAATATTCCCATTTTCTATGACATTTCAAATAGTATTGACAATGGCTTACAAACAATGATGATCACCAAGAAATAAAATGACTTTTTGAGTCTGTGAACAATCTGGCAAGCCCCATTAACTATTTCCTTTTCTATGGGGTAAGTAAACTGGTAGAACAAGGAATGCTAGAGATAAATATATTCCTAGATTTTAGCAAAGAATTGGATAAAATCTCTAAGGTACTCTTATGTACAAAATGGAGTGATATGGAATAGATGATAATAACAATGTATAGATTAGGAAATGTTCAAAAGGACAGAACCAAAGTAGAGTCCTTAAAGATTCAATGGCATCTTTGAAGGATTTCTCCAGTGGGCTGTGTCAGGGATGTATCTATACTTGGGTCTTTGCTATTTAATGGTCTTATCAATTACTCAAATAAAGGCAGAGATTGTGTGTTTATCAAATTTAAAGATGACTCAAAGCTAGAAGGCACAGCTAAGAGGTTGTATGACACATCTGGGATTCAAAAGAGATCTTGAGAGGCTTGTATGTTAAGTTAAATCTAATAAGATAAAATTTAATTAGGATAAATTTAAATGTAGTTTTGTACTTGGGCTCAAAAAAATCCAATCACTGCTTCAAGATGAGGGAAGCATGGTTAGACTACAGTTCACATTAAGAAAAAGATTTGCATTACTTAATGGACTTCAAGCTTGACAGAATTCTGTCTGGAAAAAATGCAATATGGTACCTTTTTGGGTGTTGCAGTGGAGAAGACGAGGCACAGCTGAGAGGTGTCAGTTATCCCCTATACATACATATTCTCACAATTTTAACAGGAACAATGGTGAAGCAACAGATCAGATCAGACATGATTTGAGTTAACCTTGCTCCAAAGGGGATCGATTTGAGACCTTTTGGACAAGGAGATTATAAATCCAGTTTTAGGACTTTGGAGGAAGAATTCCTAAAATCTCAGGGAAGTTCCTTGCTAACTGCTTTTAATCTCCTTGCTGGTAGTTTTTACCTTTCTGAGCTGCTTCTTATCATCTTATGGGTTGTTTTTACCAGGGACTTGTGGATCCATTTTTATTCAAAGAATTGAATATATTTTTTTCTTTTGCCTATTTTTTTATTTTAATATATAATTGATTTATTTTTCAGTTTTCAACATTCACTTCTGCAAGACTTTGAATTCCAGATTTTCTCCCCATCTCTCCCCATCCCCTACCCCATGACAGTGTGTTCTCTATCCACCCCTTTCTCCAGTCTGTCCTCCCTTCTATCACCTCCCCTTCTTCCATTCCCCTCCCCTCAATTTTCCTGTGGGATAAAACAGATTTCTATAACCCATTGCCTGTACACCTTATTTCCCAGTTGCATGCAAAAATTATTTTAACATTCATTTTTAAAGCTTTGAGTTCCATATTCATTCCCTTCCTACCCACTCACCCTTATTGAGAAAGAAAGCAAATCAATATAGGTCATACAAGCGTAGTCATGCAAAACACTTCCATAGCAGTTATTCTGAGAAAGACTAACCACATTTCCTTCTGTCTTGTCCTGCCCTCCATTTATTCCATTTTCTCCCTTGACCTGTCCTCCTACAATAATGTTTGTTTTTGATTATCCCGTTCCCCAATTTGCTGTCCTTTCTATTATCCTCTCTCTCCTATCCCCTTCACCCCTGCCTTCCTGCAGAGTAAAATACATTTCCATACCCAATTGAGTGTGTGTTATTCCCTCCTTGAGCCAAATCCCATGAGAATAAGGCTCACTTATTCCATTTCATCTCCCTCCTTTTCCTCTCCATTGTAAAAGTTTTCTTGCCTCTTTTATGTGAGATGATTTGCTACATTCTAACTCTCTCTTTCTCTTTCTCCTAGCACATTCCATTCAACAGTAGATTTTATTTTTTAGGTAAGGAATTGAATATCTTATCTTAGACCTTAGGCTCTGAATGAGGTATTAAAGCAGACACTGAATCACAACTTAGACATGAGATATAGTTTCAATTTGTTTTTCAGAACAATTGAACCACCCCATAGTTCTATCAACTGTGCTTTAGTTTTACTTTCCTTACACAATTTCTAGTTTCCTTCTTTGACATCTTTTCCAGTCAGATAGGTGAAGGGCTGGACTATTAGATCTATTTAAGAAGAGTTGCAAAATATATTATTAACTTCCTGAAAGACTGCTCTAAATACTCTCTTCTTTTTTTCCTTTGAATATTACAATGTTTGTGTTTGTTGATAATTGTTAAATTTATGATAAAATATTTTTAAGAAAGTCTGATTTTTAAAAAAACAACAAGCTCAATTTAGCAGACACACAAAATAATGCAAACTTAAGCAGTATTAAGAGGCCTGAGGCCTCAACCAAGATGGCAGTCTTGATTCACCTCTATTTTACCATGATCAGATCATGCCTAGATACTTGGGCTCAGTCTTGGATTCCACATCATTCAAAGGATATTGATAAGTTGGAGAGTATCCAGAAGATGATGAAGAGCTTTGAAAGAAATTATAGGAACTAAAATGTTTAGCCTAAGGGAAAAGAAGACTAAGGAATGTATACTAGCTATAAAAATATTAATAATGATCATAGTACTAACAATTATTAGCATTTATATAGTGTTCTAAATTTTATACAGTGCTATATAAATGTTATCGTATTTGATCCTCAAAACAACTAAGAAATAGGTGTTATTATTATCTCCATTTTACAGATGGGGAAATTGAGACAAAGAGGAGTTAACCTTCCCAGGGTCACAGTTCCAAAAATGTCTGAGGTCAAATCTGAATTCAGGTCTTCCTGACTCCAAGTCTGGTGCTCTATTCACCATGCCATCTGGCTGTCCAATAATTAAAGGGCCATCCTGTGGTTGTGTCAGTACATTTGTTCTACTTACTCCCACGAAATAAAAGTTGGCAGCCTTTGATGGAGATGCTAAGGAACTGGATTAAGCTTGACATATGGCAAATCTTCCTAACAATTTGAACTATCCAAAGGTGGAATGGTCTGCCTTGAAGGTAGTAGACTCCCTTGACCAATAATGGTTGAGCGCTTAGTATAGTGCCTATCATACATGGGCATTTAACAATGCTTGTCTTGATTTGTTGGGTATGTAATAGAAAATATTCATTTTCTTGTACAGGTTGAAGTAAATAACCTCTGAGGTTTCTACTAACTCTGAAATTCTGTAAAAATATGCACTAGGTCTTTTAGGGCATCAACCCAATTTAATACTTGCTCTCATCCTGTTGTCTAAAACAGAAAATACATCCCAGTGGAAGAGAGAGAAAACACAAAGGTCTACAGCTGAGGGTCGATGTCTGGATTTGAAAAAAATTGAGAGAGTGATGAGTAAACAGAACTGAATGTTTTAGTTCATTGGTTTCAGTCATGTTCGACTCTTTGCGACACCATTAGGGATTATCTTGGCAAAGATATGGGAGAGGTTTTCCATTTCCTTCTTTGGCTCATTTTATATATGAGGAACTATGGCAAACAGGGTTAGGTGACTTGCCCAGGATCACACAGCTGGTAGGTATCTGAAACCATATTTGAACTCATAAAGATGAGTCTTTCTGACTTCATGTCCAGTACTCTATCCACTGTGACACCTAGCTGCCCAAAACAGCTGAATAGCACAAGACAATTTTAAGAGAAGGGGATTAGGGATATAGAGATTCGGAAAAGAATATTAAAAAGAAGAAAAGTTTGAGAATAAGTTAGTGGTAACTAGCAAAAGAGGGAGATCTATGTTGTGACCGTATCACAGACAAAAGAAACAAGATGGAAAAACAAAGGAGGTCATCAAGTCAAGTCAACAAACATTCATTAAAGGCCATCTATGATCCAGACAATGAGATAAGTGCTGGCAATTCAGAAAAAGGTCAAATAAACCAATCTAGCAAATCAACCAGTCTCTGCTTTCAACTCTAACAGAGGAGTCAGCTTGCAAACTAATATGGACAAACAAAAAATAAGCATGCTCTGTGGGTGTATACCATTCCTCTCTACATATATCCATGTGTGTGCATGTATGTATATACATATACATACATGTATGTGTGTTTGTAGGGCAGTTAGGTGGCACAGTGAATGGGTGCTAGATTTAAAGTAAGGAAGACTTGAGTTCAAATCTGGCCCCAGATACTTCCTGTGATGCTAAGCAAGTCATTTAACCCTATTTACCTCAGTTTCCTGAGGTGTAAAATGAGATGGAGAAGGAAATGGCAAACCACTCCAGTATCTTTGCCAAGAAAACTCCAAATGGAATCATGAAGTCAGAGACAACTGAAATGACTAAACAACAAATACATACATACATACATATGTGTGTATGTATATATGTAAGTACAAACATATATACATAATTATGTCTGTGTGTATGTGTACATACACATATATAAATTGGATAAGTAATCTCCAAATTATTCTGGATATATGTATGTGTGCATATATACATACCTGTACACAAATATAAAATACATGTACATGTGTAGGTATATATCTATATGTATCTACATGTGTGTATACATACACACACACATATATATATAATCTCAGAAAAAAAAACACAGACTGGACAAATGATGCAGCTGATTGTACTTTAATAGGGAAAAGGATATATGAAGGGGGAGAAAAGGCTTTACATTTGTACAGTATAATTCAAATTATCATATATTGTAAAATTTCTAGAGCTAGAAGGGAACATTAAGACAGCAGTCTAGTTTAGTTAGTTCACTTTACATATGAGTAAACTGAGGCCAAGAGAGGTTAAGTGACTCTCCAGCATCACTTTTTTGGAGTCAGAATCAAGACTAGAAGCCAGACCTCCCCACCTCAACCAATACCTCCACTCCATGCTGCATCCCTTCTCCTGCATGTATGTTCATCCTTCATTGCCGAAGAAGACCATGCCATCAGAGAAATAATGACATGACTTCACTTGACTTTGTTTTGAGTGAGAGAGGGCTGTGCAGGTCACCAGCCTCTCTTCTCCTCCAGAGCCATCTGAATCCAATGACCAGATATTCATTAGGATGACTGAAGATGACCCAGGATGAGGCAATTGGGGTTAAGTGACTTGCCCAAGGTCACACAGCTAGTGAGTGTCAAGTGTCTGAGGTGAGATTTGAACTCAGGTTCTCCTGACTCCTGAACTGGTGCTCTATCCACTGCACCACCTAAGCTTACCTAAATGATGTACTGAGCAGTTCCCTAAGAGAATAGTGAGCAAGATTTATAGGAAAGAGGTTCCTCCCTTGGAAAGCTGAAAGAATGAGATGCTTCTTGGTTGTAAAAATATAGGAAAGTCTATCAACCTCCCATCTGCAGATATAATATCCATAACCAGAAATCCCATTAATACTGCAACTAAATCGAATTTGCATAGATAGAGTATTTGCTGGGTGCTGGGAAGAAGAGAGAAAACTCTTCATGACTCCTAGCAAGCCTCAAAGTGAAGCAGCAGTGGGACACAGGAGCAATGAGATCCAATAGCAGATTATCAGTTTGCCCCAAAGGGTTTGCTTTTGGAACAATACTAATTGACATGCATATGCAATCAACAATTCACCTGAAATTAATTTTATTTGCACCTGTAAAATTATTAGGGATATTTGTAAAGACTACATATATTTCTAATTATTAGCAGCTAATAAATATTCATGAACGCATTTTTTTCTCTTAATTGGCACAGTAGCAACTGCCAATTATTTAACAATAATAATCCTAACCCTCATAATAACTAACATTTATATCACGCTTATTATATGTCAGGCACTATGTTAAGAGCTTCACAATTATTATCTCATTTGATCCTCCCACCAATCCTGAGAGGTAAATGCTACTATTTTACAGATAAGGCAATCGAGGCATAGGTGACTTTTACTTTTCAGGACTCTCTTTTTCTTTACTGATTCTGGACTCTCCAGTTTTCCACTTTCCACTTGCAGCTCTGCTTAGTTTGAACTCCAATGAACATGGAGTTCCTCAAGCTAGGTTCTCCCTCCTGGTGTTCCCTCCCCTCCATTCCAACTTCCTTTTTATCTTGTCTTCCCCTGTGGGATTGGAAGCACTTTGAGAGCAAGAAGTGTCTTTCTTTATCTCATTTCTAGTTCTTGGCACATGGTAGACACATAAGGAATGTTTGTTTAATTAAACTGGCTTGTTCTGGTAGCAAAGCTAGTGTCTGAGGCCACATTTGAATTCAGGTCTTGCCTCTCAATCCAGCGCCCTGTCTACTAAGACAGCTGCAAAATATTTCATATGCTTTTTTCCTTTTTTGAGTTTTACATCTAAAATGGGGAAGAGGTTATGAGTCTATTAAAGATCCATCACAACTTGAGCCCTGGGCAAGTAACCATCTCTTGGAGTTTCAGTTTCTCTTCTGTGAAATAAGGAGATCAGACACAATGACTTCCAATGCCTCATATTATTTGAATGATTGATGCCACTCTAAATGTGGGATTTTGTGAATCCTTGAAGAAATTAATTAATTTAAATAGATTGAAGGGTCAGAGATGTATTTATAATGTAATAGTTTACATATATTATATGGCACTTAAAAGTTCACAAGCAATTTACATACTTAACTCATTTCAATCCTCACAAGAACTCTATAACATGATATATTTCACATAAATATATTTCATTTCAATATTTCATTTCACGGAATACAGACTAAGGGAGGTTAAGTGAAACAGTTGGTGTCTGAAGTGGAATTTGAACTATGTCTAGGTCTTTCTAACTTCAAGTCCAGCAATCTAGTAATTAATATATGAATAGACTTCCAATGTCTTGTTGCACAAAGATAAAAAGAAAACCGTCTTTAAGGAGCTTACGTTCCACTGAGTTTTAGATTTTTTTATTGCTTTATAAATTCCATACCCCTTAATGAGTGATATGTCTAATGCACTGCACTATTATCTTTTTATTCTGGCTTGGTTGTGTTTTTTGCCTTTCTCGAAGAGGACTATAACATCAAGATGATGACATGACTTGCAGTTGACTTTAATTTGAGTGAGGGAGGGCTGTGCAAGGTCACCAACTTCACTTTCTTCTCCTGAGCTATCTGGGTCCAGTGGCCTGATATTCATTTTCTTGCCTAGCAACCTTCAGTGGCTCATCTTAACAACATTTATTGGCTGTGTGACCCTGGACAAGTCATTTAACCAAATGCCTCAGTTTCCTCATCTGTAAAAAATGAAGATAATAATAGCACTTTCCTTCCAGAGTGTTTGTCATGAGATTCAAATGAGATAATGTGTGTAAAGTGCTTAGAACAGTACCTGGAACATAGTGCTATAGAAATGTCAGTCATTATTGTTATTATAAGATGAGGTATTTGTAAAGCTCTTAGCACAGTGACTGGCACATAGGAGGCACTTAGAAGATTCTCATTTCTTTTCTTTCTCCAAGAGTATAAATTCTTGATCCTGGAATCCATGGTGCTTCTCCAACCTACCTTTCGAAATTCCTCTGCACAGCTCAAGCTAATCTATGTTAAAATCTTATAGTTTTACATTTTATCTTTGTATAATTACATAGACAAAATATTGTCTTGTCCTCTTCCCACTTTTTTTCCCTTTGCTTGCACTGTCCTCCAAAGCAGGAAGTCTCCAATCATTCCATATCTGTTTAAATTCATCACTTTCTTAGAAGCCTGACTCACAGAATCTTAAATTTAGATCCAGAATCAATCAATCAACAAATATGCAACTTTGGAGGTCATTAATTTCAAGTCTCTTATATTACAGTAGAGAAACTGAGGTATGGAGACTTAGCTTGTTCGGGGTCACATCAATAATACATATTAGTAATGAACTTCCCAGGAAGCCTCCTGAATCTTTCCCCTCACCTGAAGATGATATCTCCTTGCTGAAATTTCTTACAGACCTTCACCTGGACCTCTCTCTTGCAATTACCCCACTCTTACATCACATACACTTGTGTATAAGGTGTTTAAATGGATAAAGGGTTCACCTCAGAACCAGGAAGAACTAGGGATTGAGACCTGTTTTTGCAGCATACTGGTTGAGAGACTTCCTCATGGGAGCTCTCAATGGCCCCAAGCAATTCTCTAAATCTATAAATTGCTGGGAAGTTACATGGGTAACTACATATTTACATAGGTAAAGGGAATTTTTTTTTTAAATAAAAATGTTCAAATCTCTCTTCTCCCACCCCACCCCCATCTTCAACAGGGGGAAAAATGATTGTAAACTACTATCTGTTTTGCAACTCTTTGTACCCCTTTTCCAATTCTACAATTAAGTGTGGGTGGCAAATTGTCCATAAACTGAGAGTTAGGAGAAAATTGGGTATATGAATTTTGCTAACTCTTTATTCAGAAGAGAGAGCTCTGGGATTCACCAGGCATATGAAGAGTAATCTCTCTCTCTAGCTCCCAGCATCCAGCAAATAATCTGTGTATTCAAATTAGATTTAGTTGCAGTATTAATAGGCTTGCAGATTATGGATTTTATGGATACAGATGGGTGGTTTGAGAGCCTTTAGCTCTGACATAGTTATGTAGCCATGTGAGCCATTGTTTTAACCAGTCTCAATTTCCTTAACTGTAAAATGGGAATGATCCCTGCAGTACCCATTTCCCAAAGTTTTTACAAGAATCAAAGAGAAAATGAACATAAAGTTCTCTAGCAAACCTGAAAACCCTATGTACATGGCACCATTGAACTGAATTGCTTCTCTCACATTTCATCTATTAGTTATTTTCTAACAACAAGTGCTAGATATTGTTAATAATAAAAAGCCTTTTAAGAAACGTTTAAAAAATCTTTTAATTTGAGATCTAAAATATGTAACTCAGATCTGTAGTTCTGGGATACTGGGATGTCATAACTCTCAGAACTCCCAGAAATTTAGGGATTTGTCATTTAAAAGGATGCATATACATCCAGTTGTCTTCTTTTTCCCCTCAGAAACAGAGCAGGGATCTTTATATTAAACATAGGCAAAAAGGAGACATTTAATTAAAAGTTCCAGAAATGTGTTACTGTTAATTGAATCCTTGTTATTACAGTTACATTTTGCAAACCAGTGTTAATAAAAGCTCCAGTTCAAAGTGGATGGGTTTGGGGAATTGCGATAGCTATTTATTGCCTTACCTGAACAGTCAGGATAATCTGCTCAGTAAAATAAAGAAGCCAATTAGGAGGCTTCTCATTTGCAGCTATTGATCAGGTTTACACAAACTGCTAGGATTCCCGAGCATTACAAATAAGGCGTTCAGAAACCATTAGCCAGGGTCAAGCCGGGGAAGAAAGCCAAGTACCTTTTTGCATTCTGAAAGCTTTTCACCTGTAGAGGGAATTCAAGGGCTATGGTTTTTGTGTGTGTGTGTGCTTTTTTTTTTTTTTTCAACTTGTGTAGTTCCTGCTCTCCTCACCGCTCCCATCCCCCCACTCTCTAGACCTCCCTGCCTGATATTACCCCGAATTACTGCGCTATAAATTGCCTGAGAGCTTAGAAACAATTAGGTCACCAGCCAACGGGAAAGGCAAAAAAAGCTTCTTACTTAACGACTGAGGAAGCATGGGAAGAGGCCGGAGTCGGGCTTTGGTGACACAGGGGTGGCCAATCCAAAGTGCAAGTTGACACAGATAGGGAAAGAAATAAGGGTTGGAGGAGTAGCGGAAGTTGTTAGGAAAGCATCTCCAAACCACGGTCACACTTTCCCTGTATCCCCAAACTTGCCAGTTTCTGTCTTGGAAACTCGTGATGCACCCAGGACTCGCCTAAAGCCCTGAGCTGGGAGTGGGTGGAGCTCTCTCTCCTCTGCCCCACCTATGGGAGCTGGCTTCCTCTGCACCTACCGCACCCCTTAGGAGGGGCGGCTTGTAATCACCCCACTGGGCGGATTTCGGCACCCCACTCCTCATCCTCAGAAGGCCCAGATCGTCTGTCCTCCCCAGCTGAACATTCCTGCTGGGACCGGCGGCCCGGAGAGAAAGAGAGAGTACCCATTCTTCCCCTCTAGCTCAGGGGGGAGCCAGGGTCCTCGCTGCTTTCATCTTCCCTCCCGCCCTCCTCCTGTCCTGCCTGGCTTCTCTCAGTCAGGTAAAAAATGCCCAAGTAGAACTTCGGCTTCCTCTTCCTTTCCCCCTTCCTCTCTCCCCAAAGCCCTAGAAGAGCGGCATGTACACACAAACTCTTGGGGGGCAGGGGGGCTGTAGCAGACTGGGCATGCTCAATCTCTGAGAAGGTTTTGATGGAAAGTATAAAAAAATAGAGCTTTGTATTACGCTGTCTCTTTCTCCTGTGAGTGGAGCTTGCAGAACAGGTTGAGGGTCTCCCTTCATCCTTCCCACAGGACTTATTTGATGTCCTTGATTGTCATTCCTAGGAAGCTCTCCTCCTCTTCCTCCCCCCTAGTTCCAGCTCTCCCCACCTTCCCTTCACCCCCCATCTCCCTTCCTAAGTCCCCCGTCCGCTGTAGGGATGGAGAGACACTAACAGTACTGGGATGGGCAATGTTGGCTGAACGGATCCACCTATTATTGGTGCTGCCTGATTGGCTCTCCGGGGCAGCGTACCCGCAAGTCAGCCAATCAGGCAGGCGGGGCTGGGGGATGATGGGCTGCCTCCTCCTCACTGGAGGGATTCCTGGAGAAGCTGCAGTGTGGGGATGCTCTAGCCCGTGCACTGCCCCCAGTGTCTTTCCACCTCCTCTTTCTGCAGCGGCAGCAGCAGAAGCAGAAGCAGCGGCAACTTGCAACCGAACCCCTGGGCGAGCCCCCTGGGCGTTGTTGCGCTGAGGGGGGCTCAGACACCACTGGGGTGTGTGTGTGTGTGTGCAGGGCGGGGGCGGCCAGCTGGGACTGCTGGTGGCCCTGGAAGACCTCCCACACACCCACACCCACACACCCCTTTTGTGTTGCAGGCTCTCCTCCAAAGAGCTGGAGGCAGGAGGAGAAAGCGTGTGTATTTCCTACTAGTCACCGAGGGGAGAGCCCTGAAGGACAGAGACCCGGTACCACCTCCTCCAGTTTCTCTAACCAGGTAAGGCGAGAATGTTGGTGGTGCGGCTGCCACTGCTTGTTATTAGCTTGGATCTGCCTGCAGTGTTTTCTTCTCTGTACACTTGGGTTTGGGTAGTGGAAGATGAAGACACGGGGAGCGAGACCCCGGTGGCCTATTGTGAGAAGGATAATAAGAACACATGTGCTGCTAAGGGGAAAGCACTTTGTACAGCGCCAGTCATTTAAAAGCCTGGAGTTGATGTTGGGCATCCCCCATCTTCTCTCTTGCTCTCTTTCCCTCTCTCCTCCGACCCCCTCCCTTCCCAATCCCTCCTTCTCTCTTTCCTCCTCCTTCGCTCTGCCTGTACAGGGTTTCTTTCTCATCCAAGGGAGGATTGCCTTCTGTTAAAAGAAAAATGCAGAGTGAAGGAAAGAAAAGGGGATCTCATTCTCCCCAGAAAAAAAAAATGCACTAAAAAGTATAACCTGTGTTAAATGGAGGGAACCAACGGCTCTAAAACTGCACAAGCCGTCATGTTCCCAGGCTGATAGAAAAAGCATCCCTTTGACATCCCTCCCCAGTGCCCCCCCCCCTCCCCGCACCTCGCAAGTAGATCCGTCTCTCACTTGACTTGTTCAGATCGAACCGAAGTGTGTGGGTGGGGGGTAGGGATTGCCTAATTGTTGTTGATTTTAAGTGTCAACCATCTGACTTACCCTGCTTCTAGCTGTCCTGTATATCAAATAGTTTGACACTACATGGTAGTAAGAGTGTCTCAACAACTTTCGGGGTTGGGGAATTAGCAAAAAAAAAAAAAACAGAAATGACTCCTTTCCTTGGAGGTTCATTGCTGTGACCTTTCCATGCGAGGGGTAGGGGAATCCCCACACATAAAGTTAGATTACAGTTGAACTCCTGAAATCATTATTGTCAGGAAAGTCAATCTTCAACTGTGTAAGACTCATTTTTCTTTTGGTCAAGATGGGGAAACCATACTTTCTGAAATATCAAATACCCTTTCTGAGATATCAAAATAAAAGCTTTTTGCATCGTCATTCAACCTATAAGTGAAAGTTATTTTTTCTTAATTCCTTTCTACCTTCCTGCTGTCTATTCTCCCATTTCTTGTCTAGGTTGCTTCTTGATTTTCTTTTAATAACTCAACAGAATTCTTAATGACTGTCTTCAAGGTGTTTACTCAGTTTCAGCACTTCCTTGAGGAGCCACATGTAGGCTGAAACTGGCTAAGGCTCCTTTTGTATTGGCACAAAGTTTAGGGAGTAATGCTTGAAAGTAGGCAAAATGTTAATTCCACACAAGAAAAATACTCATTCTTTTCTCCTTTCTTGCTACAAGAATGATAAAGATATCAAAACAACCCTGCTTCTTGCTGAGTCTGTAGTAGGGAAATTAAACATTCTTATTGGGAAAAGTCTCAATGGCAGTTTCAACAGTCTGTAATTCAATCATCACTGATACAAGCTGCCTTTAACCATTATTCATCAGACCCAGCTGAGTGATTTCTGTCAGATGGGAAATGGTAGGGAGAAATCTCTAGGTAAATCTGTCTGGAAGGCTTTCCAAGCAAAGTCCTAAATGAGCACAGAAAAGCAGGCAGATGTTCATTTCCAAATAAATCTTTTCCTTTGATTGTTTGGGAGAGGGGGCATTCGGGAGGGGGGACACAAACTGTCAAGTCTCATTTTCTTTACCTAACTTCCATTTCTGACATGAAAAGGGGAATTCCCTTTCTTTAGTGACCTTATATCATTAAGAAACCGCTAGAAAGCATCATTTCTAAATATTATTTTTCATTCAGAGATCAGTCACTTTGGGTACCCATGTGTGATGACTTTGTAACTGCCAAGACTCTAGTGCTAAGCATTGTAATATAGCGATTGGGGGATTAACTGATTAAATTTGCTATCACTATCTTTTCTGTTGTTTTCTATCATATTTGTATATTTCCCTCTATTGAATGGTTGCCCATCTTTTTCATGAAGAAATGACTTCTGTTAGAGGAGACCTAATTTCCTGTAATTTGGCATTTTAAAATACTTGTGTTTTTTTAATGCTATCTCCCTATTCAGAGCTTCTACTAATCTTTCAAAGTACCACCTTTTGGTAACAAGGACAAAAGGACAATCCCTTAATTATCTCATAGATATAACTGAATTTTCAAGTTTGAGCTTAGATAAACTGGATAGTATGCAAAACATCAGCCTTTTACATGTGGGCAACATGAGATTCTCTTTTTATTGATCACTTTCATACAAAAACATGGAACTTTGAGTCCAGGCATCTGTGGGGTTTTTTTTCTTCCTGAGGGTTGTTTTTTTTTAAAGACATTAATTACAGTGATTCTATCTAAAGAAAATGCCTGTGAAAACTTAGTTTTTCACTCACCTTTCAAAAATGACATACAGAAATAATTTATTTTTAAAGTTCAAATAGCTAGTCTAAATTTTGTGGTTAGCTTGGTTTGGGAAAGGACTTTTTAAAAACAACCACAGGGTAGATGATACTGACATACTGATAGTGACATATTGCGCTGTTGCCCTTGCAAAAAGCAACAAATGTTTGAATGCTCCAATTTGATGTAAATTCCATTTTCTTTCCTCCTTGAAAAGCTGTCTTGAAGGGGAGTCTCAATGATCTTTGATATCAAGCGTGTTAATTAGCTTGCATGACTTTTCTGTATAATACAAGAATGTTAACTCTGAAAAAACTTAATTGCAAATTTTCTTGATAAATATATGTGTATGTGGATATGTGTGCATATATATGTGTGTGTGTGTATGTATGTGTGTATATATGTATATATAATGAGTGGTTGTTTACAGTGTAGCATACTACCTTATCTTATAAATGGTGCATATGAGTGCATATATGAATATATATATGAGTATATATTTGGCAAGACTGTTGCTTTATCTCATCAGAAAGTATGAAAGAGTATGACATTATGTTGATATTATGAAATTTGCAAATGTTAGATTTCCTGTCTGTTAAATGTGAGGAGCTAGTACTCAACATTTTGGTTTTGGTTGTACTTGTAGGACTGGGAGTAAGATAAAGAAACTATATTGTTTATTAGAAGTATTGAAGATGGTCTGAATTTCCAGTTAACTAAATGATACCATAAACATAAAATCAAATCTTCATGACATCTCTCAGTATATTGAATTTAGAGTTGGAATTCTTCAAGCAGATTTGTAGAGTCTTGTTATCCTATGGAACTCATTACTGACAAATAGTTAGGTGGTCCTGAAATACTTACTGTCCTTGGTTTTTTTTTTTTTCCTCCTGAAGCAAAAAATAATAAGGTGATAAAATATTTTAGTTTATTTTAGGATAGGGATATGTCTTGGTTAGTTTTCGAGCTGGAAAGTGATGAAATTATTTATAAAGACATTTAAAAGAGCAGTGTTGTTATTTTGCAGTGGAATGCACATGTTGTCTAATTTTATAGATGACTGAGATCAAAGTTGGACTTACTGTTCAGCATTAACATTAACACAAAACCACTAGGATTAGGGCCAAATATTTAAGCACTTGCAAAGTAAAATGTTTTGCCTTCCAATTCATGTCTTCCAATCTTTTCAAAGATCAAGTTATTGTAGTTAGATTTCTTCCTGGTTAACTACCACATGTCTTTATGAATCCACAGAGATTTTACTTTTAATAAGCATCACTATATCAACAGCTTAATGAGAAATATACCTGATGGAAGTTTCCTAACCAACTTTACGTCTTTATATACTACTGGGGAAGGGTAGAAAAAGGAAAATGGGGGTAAGAAAATTTTGACTCAATAAACAAACTATTGTTTTAATTGATATTTTAAGGTTTGATTTTTACAAAGTTTTATGTTAAAATGATGCATTTGAATTGAAGGATGAAACATTCATTCACTTTTAATATTTTTAAAAATTAATGATATTCCAGGATTGAGGCCCATTTAATGTTAAAAAGGGGGATGACATCTTTATTCTGCTTTTAATCGTGCTTTGGTTGAAAGGCTAAGAATGGCTGGAGGCATAATACTAATGTACTGTCTGTTCAAATTTTTCCCTTTACTCTAGATTTATGTGGATTAGACAAGAGGTGATTTGTGGAAAACATTGGTGAAAAGGACTTTGAGTCCAACCAGACGCATATGTGCATTCATTTAAGTTGGAAGCATATTTTTACATGTGAAACTTTATGATTCAAAAGTAGCAGCCACTGGAAAAGGCTGTTTCTGCCTTTCTGGGGCTTTTGGAAGCTGTTGCAATCGGTATTTACGTTAAGGGAAACTTGTTCTTAATTTTTGAAATGATTTAATGACTTTAATGTCATCTGTTTGGGGGAATTAGACCTTACAGTTTAATTCCTCAAGGGAGAGTCAGTATTTTTCTTAGTGGGTTTAAGGAAAAGGGTCAGAACTTATTTCTATTTGAGGACTCTCTCTAAAATGTATCTCTGTATTAACAGAGGATTTATCTTCCTTACTAAAGGGGAGGATGACATTTTTTCTTTAGGCTCCCTGTTTGACATTCCAAGATCTTGCCTTGAAGCTACACTTTATACATTGCCCAAAAGACAAATTGAGGTACTGGGTCTATATCATGGTCACCACATGGGCACTTATTATACAAAATCTGAGTTATATGGATTTTGAAACTTAAATTCTTTATACACATAGGGGAAGAGTGCTTGGCTTTCATTCTACTGCGAAAGATGCCTTGGTGCCTACTGGAAATAATCGAGGAGGCTGTTTAGCTCCATCTATGGTTAAGACTATGGTTTATTGAAAAAGTAATTTCTTTTTAATGGACTGTAAATAATATTGCCTTACTATATAAAGGGTAAACTTTTATCAGTGAAACAGTAAGCAATTTCCGTACATATATATACATGTTCATGTATGTGTATAAGCACACACACACATGCACCCATATATATGTATATATAAGATGAAATGTAATCTGTATTGCAAATGTGTACATATTATATTAAAATATATGAAATACACATCTGTATATACATTTGCATACATAGTTATATCAGAAGACTCTTTAAAACATTTTTGAGAGCTCCAACCCTATTTTAGTGTTTTTTCTTTAAACTTAGGTTAACTAAACTTTGTTAGTTCTCAGATTAGGATGGATCAAGGAGAGTCTTTTAATTGTTTTTTTTATATATAATGTAAAGCTCTCTTTTTGATATATATCTCCCAGTATGCCCAGTGGTATAAAGAACTGGGGAGTGAAGAAGTCTCTAGCAATAACAGGACGTAAAATGAAGGAAACACTGGGAATTGGTTTGTACAACTCATTTTGCTGTCGTTGCCCACATCAAGATAAAGACAATTAATTATTTGCATTCCCAATCACCTAATTGCATGTCTCATCCTTCGGACCTTGAAAACAAATACACTTCCCCCCATGGAAGAAAGCTTTGTTTAAGGGAAATGGGAAGAGATTTTGGGAACTAAGTAGACTTTACTGTGCTGATATTTAGAAATAATGGTTAGAGAATTTGGGAATTGACAATAAACAGCCTCTCAAGTCATTGTAGTTCCTTGATGGGGTGGATTTAGGGGCTAGAACACTGAGTCATTTGAACAAATATGTGCCCTTCTGGGCCAGATGAAGATAGCCATAAATACAGTAACCAGGTAATACAGATAATGCTTTAAAATGACGCATTTTCTTTTCTTTCTTGCTCTACATTATCCAGTTAGACATCCTTAGCTGTGGTGTTTATTTCAAAACTCTTTTAAACAAAATGTGTTCTAAACAAATGGAACTATGTATATCTTTTTATATTTTTGGTGACCCCAAATGATGGCACTCATTTTTCTTTTCTAAATGGCTTACTTGATGAATCAAGGAAAAAGCTCACAAGAGCAAGTAATTTATGAGTTTTAAAAGATTGATTTTTTTAGTGTGAAACATTCTTTTAGCTATAGGCAGAACACATGAGAAGATTTCTCTTCCCCTCCCTGATTATATATAACATTCTGAATTCAAATGGAAATACAGAAGAATCAGATAAAAATGTACTATGAAACCCCTGATAATTCTCTCTTAAGCTAGGTCATTACTAACTTGCAAAGACTTTGTAATCATACCTCTAGATCCATTTCCATTTCTTTCCAAGGCTTCACAAACCCCTTCCTTTAAGCTTATACTATATCATATGAGGAATAGCCAATAAAAGCAGGCACTTGTATGCTTTTCCAGTGCCTGCATAGTAAGCTCTTAATAAATGCTTGCTGACTTACTGACTGACTGGTACAAGGGAAAATTTGTTAGTTGGAGTCCGAGGACCTAGGTTTGAGTCTTAACTCTTCCACTTAATATTTCTGTCATCTGGGACATGTCATTAGCCTGAGTCTCAGTTTCCTCATCTGTAGGATGAAAGAATTGAACTAGACGACCTGAAAGTTCCCTTATAGCCTGAAATCTATTATCCTAGGATCCTAAGAATTGGGTTTACTAATTCTTCACTTTGAGCTTTCTAGGTTTGTAATGATTCTCATGAAAGTGAGAATGGAGAAAATGCTCAAATTACCTTGCATTATTTGGTTTTCAATACTTAGAAAAAGTATTTCTAAGGTAGGAAATAAGGGATATAACCTTGGGTCAATACTTGGCATGTCTTTTCATTCCTTGGGGATGGAGGAAATATATATGTGTGTGCATTATAAACATATATACTATATATGTTTATATGTATGTATGCATATGTAGGTATGTTTATATACACATACACACATGCACATGTGTGTGCATATATGCATGCATGTGTATATATATAATTTTATGATTCAGGTACATTAATAAGAAACAGAAGAAATCACTCATTTAACATGCATTTTATTAAGTACCTGTTGTTTGCCAATTACTTTCCTAAGCCTCAAGAATACAAAATCAAAAGTGAAAGCCCCTACCTTTTAGGAGCTTATATACTGTTTGCCAGAATGTGCAAAGAAAAGTATATACAAAGCGAATTTAGGACAATTTGGGGGCACTTAGGAGACTGAGAAAGGCCTAATGTAGGACATGGCAAAGAGGCTGCCTTGAAAGAACCAGGAATTCTAAGAGGTAAAGTTGGGGAGGAAGGTCATTCTAGGTTTGAGGAATAACCTTAAAATTAGTACAAAGGCATGATGGTATAACTATTCAAATAGAAATTAGTTTTAAAATATTGTATATTAGCAAGACATGTAAAGTGCATTAAAGGAGGAGGCTTAAGCTTCTTCAGCAATTAAAATTTTGATATTCACTTGATTTTACTTTCTCATTACTGATTCTTCTACTATGAGTAGAGATTTTTAATTACATGTTATGATAAAACTCTTGGTTTTTTTTTCTTGTTCTGTGGTAAAAATCAGTGAATTTCATTTTTGACTAATGACATCAATGCCTCTTCTTGCAAGGGCAAGATGCCTACCATTCATTATCAAGCCATGGTTGAACTGCTCAAGTAATCATCCTTTGTTTTGGAAAGAAGAACACTAACCTGATTTCCCACAAGTAAGACAATGTAAAGAGAAAGACAAAGTAGCAGATCAATAAAATGAACTTCTAATGAGAAACCTTCTGATGAGAAATGCACTCCCATAACTCACTCTTTGCCTAAACCCCCAATCTTTTCAACAGATTTGAGAGACAATGAAAAGAAACAGTGGGGCATTAGAATTGTCTGCGTATTGAAATCTTTCTGGAATGGAAGAATATCACCATGCTATGATAACCTGTACTCATAATCTATACCAAAATTGATATAATGTAAGATAAAAGTTTCTTTTCCATACATGCTGGACAATAAAATCCTCAGTGTTTCATGAATTGCTAATGTGAGATAATAAAAAAAAACTATTGGTGATCTTATTACCTGAGTATTTCATGAGTTATTAATGTTAGATATTTGATAAGCTATTGGTGATTTCATTTTAATTCATTGAATCCTAAATCTAGAATTTCATTCACAAGTCAGGAGATCACAGGGAGCTTTATCTCTTAACTGAGAACAATGGCATGTCAACAAAAAACGACATACCTTTATATTAACTGGAATTGATTTCTTCTATGAATGTTATTTGTATTTTATTTATAAACATGTAATATGAAATAATCACATAAATTCCAGGAGTTCCTAAAATACTTTGTGATACTACAAACTACACAAACTAATTAAATTAACACCTTAACAAAGTAAACTAATACTTTAACAAAGAACTTCACAAATATCTTAAAGAATATCCAGCATTTAATATTGTTTCCTTTTATTGTAGTGACTTATTTCACCCAATTCAACATTGATTTCACAATATTTTAATCTTGTAACCATATAGTACATGGATTATTAGGTCTCTTTTTGATGAACAATCCATTTTTCTCCAATCTAACCTTGATTATAACTCATAGATTTTCCCTGATGTTTAAATTATATGTTCTCAGGCTATTGAAATATGTATTTCCATATTTTTTATGCATTTCTTAATTATTTCTGACATATGATATGGCACAAGGTCATATTGCAGGATTACATTTTTGGGGGGTAATATTTATAATTCTGAACCAATTATGCTTCTCAGTGTATCAACATATTTATCTGAATTCATCATTCACTCTATTGGAGTAAGACTTGGTCTAAAAACTAAAATCTTCCCACCAAGGACTTTGATTTTTGCAGGGAGAGAGGTGATATTTTATACTCTGACAAAGTTTTTCAGATATTACAATCCAATCTGACTTCTTTTGACGATGATTTTGGCATAGATTTAAGCAAAAGGTGAGCTACATATGTAAACCTTACACTTACCAATCTTCAGTAGTCCAATCTTTCTTTGTATTGTTTTGCCTAGGACAAACTGTTGGTTTTTTTTTTTTTTATGACAGTAGTTAGTAACTTCTTTTTCTTTGTTTTCTACTGGTCTTCTTGCTGTTCTTCCAAATTCAAGAAGTCTATGATAAATTGTAGAAGTAAAGACAGTTCATACTACAGCTACAACACTAAAAGGATGTTTGCTTGTTTTTGAAAAAAAAGATTAATTAAGAGATTTTATGGCAACATTATGTCAATCAGGCTATTATTTTTTAAATTTTATTTGTTTTTTTACATATAATTTATTTGTCTTTTAAGTTTTCAACATTCACTTCCACAAGAATTTGAATTCCAAATATTCTCCTTATCTCTATCCACCCCCCACCCTAGGATACCATGCATCCTTTCCCCCTGTCTGTCCTCCTTTCTAACACTACCCTTCTTCCATCCCTCTCCCCTCTATTTTCCTGTAGGGCAAAATAGATTTCTATACTCCATTGCCTGGACATTTTTTTCCCACTTGCATGCAAAAATAATTTTTAACATTCATCTTTAAAGCTTTGAGTTCTGTATTCACTCCCTTCCTCCCTCCTCATTCACCCTCACTGAGAAAGGAAGCAATTCAATATAGCTCATTCCTGTGTAGCCATCCAAAACACTTCCATAATAGTTATGCTGAGAAAGACTAACCACATTTCCTTCTGTCCTGTCGTGCCCTCCATTCATTCCATTCTCTCCCTTGACCTATCCCCCTACAATCGTGTTTGCTTCTGATTATTCCTTTCCCCAATTTGCAGTCCTTTCTATTATCCTGCCTCTCCTATCCCCTTCCCTCCTGCCTTTCTGCAGGGTAAAATACATTTCCGTAACCAATTGAGTGTGTGCTATTCCCTCCTTAAGCCAAATTCCATGAAAGTAAGGCTTATTTATTCCATTTCATTTCCCCTTTTCCCCTCCATTGTAAAAACTCTTTCTTGTCTCTTTGATGTGAGATGATTTTTGCTACATTCTACCTCTTCCTTTTTTTTTCTTCTAGTACATTCCACTCAACAGTAAATTTTATTTTTTAGGTATTCTCTCATCATATCCAGCTCACCCTGTACCCTCTGCCTATACATGTATGTATATGTGTATACGCACACACACATAAATATACACACATGTATATGTACACACATATATGTGTATATGTGTGTGTGTGTATACATATACACACATACATATATTTATATTCCCTCTAACTACCCTAAACTGAAAAAAGATCTCATGAGCTACAAATGTCACCTTTCCATGTAGGAATGTAAACAGTCCAACTTTAATGAGTTCCTTATGGCTTCTCTTTTCTGTTTATCTTTTCATGTTTCTCTCAATTCTTATATCTGAAAATCAAATTTTCTTGCAGCTCTGATCTTTTCAACAAGAATGTTTGGAAGTCCTCTATTTCCCTGAATTCCTTTTTTTCCTCTCAAATATTATACTCAGTTTTTCTGGGCAGGTGATTCTTGGTTTTAATCCTACCTCCTTTGACCTCTGAAGAATTATGTTCCAAGTCCTTCGATCCCTTATTGTAGAAGCTGCTGAATCCTGTGTTATCCTGATTGTAGTTCCACAATACTTGAATTGTTCCTAACTAGCTGCTTGTAATATTTTCTCTTTGACCTGGCAACTCTGGAATTTGGCTACAGTATTCCTAGGAGTTTTCCCTTTGGGGTCTCTTTCAGGAGGTAATCAGTGGATTCTTTCCATGTCTATGTTACCCTCTGGTTCTAGAATATCAGAGCCATTTTCCTTGATAAAATTTCTTGGAACATGATGTCTAGGATCTTTTTTGGATCATGGTTTTTAGGTAGTCCAATCATTTTTAAATTGTCTCTCCTGGATCTATTTTCCAGGTCAGTTGTTTTTCCAAAATAGACATTTTCATCTATTTTTTTATTTTTTTGGTTTTTTTTTTTTATAATGTCTTGATTTCTCATAAAGCCATTAGCTTCCATCTGCTCCATTCTAATTTTTAAAGAACTATTTTCTTCATTAAGCTTTTGGGCCTCCTTTTCCATTTGGCCAATTCTGCTTTTTAAGGCATTCTTCTTCTCACTGACTTTTTGGACCTCTTTTGCCATTTGAGTTAATCAGTTTTTAAAAATGTGTTTTCTTCAGCATTTTTGGTGTCTCCTTTAGCAAGCTGTTGGCTCATTTTTCATGATTTTCTTGCATTGCTTTCATTTCTCTTCTCAATTTTTCCTCCACCTCTCTTATTTGATTTTCCAAACCCCCTTTGAGTTCTTCCATGATCTGAGACCATTTTATTTATTTTTTTTGGAGTCTTTGGATATAGGAGCCTTGACCTTGCTGTCTTCTTCCACTTGTATGTTTTGATCTTTCTCATCTGAAATGATAGAAGAAAATACCTTTTCACCAAGAAAATACTCTTCTATTGTCTTATTTTTCCCCTTTTGGGACACTTCCCAGCCAATTACTTCCCTTTGAACCCGTATCAAGTGGAGGGTATACCTAGGCTTCAGAGGTTTTGTGTAGCTGTTCCCCAAGATGTCTCTAGGGACCTGTAAATTCTCAGTTCTTCCATAGTGGCATAATCAGGGGGGAGGTGTTTACTTCTCTCCTGGCCTGCACTCTGATCTGTGAGCAACCACAAGCACTCTTTTCTGCCCTGGAACTCTAAGTAGGATTTCCTTTCCACACCTGCCACTGGCTTTGCCATGTCAGTGCTCCTCCTTACCCCAGGACTGTTACTCAGGATTGAGACTTAGATCAGCTGCTCAATTCCCCACTTTCTATAGGGAGAGAGCTTCAGAAGAGGCCACTGCTGTAGCAGTGGCTACAGCTACCCTCTGGCTGTGGCTGTGGCTGTAGCTGGGCCATGCTCTCCTCTCACCCAGGTGAGAGCTTTCTCGTTGACATTTGATGCTCTCTTTGGTGTTTGTGGGTTGAGAAATCTGGAAACTGCAGCAGCTACCAGTGATTCCGCACCCTGAAACCTGCTCCAGTCCTGTCTGTGCCATGAGATACATGCTATTCTGTGCTCTGCTCCAAGCCCAATGTAATAGACCTTTTCTGTTGGCCTTTCAGGCTGTCTTGGGCTGGAAATCTGTTTCTTTTCTTTCTTTTGTTTGAAATCTGTTTCACTGTGTCATTTTGTGGCTTCTGCTACTCTTGAATTTATTTGAGTCATTTTTTACAGGTGTTTTAAGGCTTTTAGGGGGGAACTTGAGCAGGCCATGTTTCCACTCAGACCATCTTGACTCCACCCCCCTTTTTATTATTTTTGACTACACCTTTATTTTCATTTTGGTGCAACTAATTCTTTTAATTGTGGCCTTGAATAATCCTTCAAATATTTGACATCCTCACACCAATTGTTGTTACAATAACTCCAGTGGTCAGTGAACTATTCTCAAAGAAAAAGGACACCATTTATAAACACAAGATGGTATTATGTGTGCAAACTAAGTGTAAGAGGTATTTGATATTTTCTTAGTTCTTATGGCAATTTACTATTAAATTCAGTTCATCAAATATCTTTCAGTCTGCATCTTAGTAAACCATCTCCTGCAACAGAATAATAAACAGGAAAGAGTTCAGAAAATTTGGTGAACATGTATACTGAGCTTGCTCATGAATGCAGTATTCCACATCTGTAGTCCATTAACTTCAGGTTAAGGGAGTAAAGTGCATTTTCTCATCTTTTCTTCTCTGAGGCTTAACATAGTCCTGGTAATAATATAATATTGCATCATTGTTTCACTTTTTGTTCTTTCTGTTTACGTTTTTGCAGTTATTTTGTATATTGTTTTCCTGGTTCTCCTTTTATCACCCTGCATAATAAGATCATGCAAGTCTTCCCATACTTTTCTGAATTTTTACAATTTTTGTTGACATTGTAGTTGATCAAATGAGATATCTGTAAAGCATTTTATTCAATTCTTGGTACACATTAGGCATTTAATAAATGATTGTTCAGCTTCCCTCCCCTTACCTTCCTTAGACTGCAGTCAGATTGTATTGAATTCATGTACCAACATTTGCTTAGCCATTTAATAAATGAATATCTTCAATGTTTAAAGGCTTTGCTACCCAAAAAGGGGTATTTTCAAACACCACATTTTATGAATGAAGAAACTGAGACTTTGAGAGTTTAAGTGACTTGCCTGAGATCACTCAAGTAGCAGATAACAGAACGCTAGGAGTTGAACTCAGATTTTTAGTCATATGCAGAACTCTTCACCTTGTCCATCTTTTGATAGCTACTCTACCAACTGTTCCTTCCGTACCACTAGACTTCCTGAGACCATGCTCAGAGTCACTTAATGCACTCAGGGTTAGAATCAATTTTTTCCACATTCTTGAAAAATCAGTGCAAATATACATACCTCATTCTGTTTAGTAGGTTTTAGGCAGAGCTTCACACCCATTTGACGATCTGGTACCCACATCTCCTTCCCATCAGTCCTGCTGCTGTGTGAACTTTTTGCTTATAGGAACAGTAATCTTATCAGTGCTATCATTGCTTCTAAAAAGAACAATTCAGTTGAGTCCCACTCACCATCTTTATATGATTCCACTCACCATCTTATACATATATATATGTGTGTGTGTGTGTGTGTGTGTGTGTGTGTGTATTGTCTACACTATTGGAATGTAAGTACTTTGATGAGAGATATTGTTTGACTTTTGTATTTTTATCTTCAGGACATGTAGTTCTTGACCCAAATAAGTGCTTAATGCTTTTTGTTCATTCATTCACATACTATGTATCTAATCCGAATTTAACATTTTATAAAGAAAAATTCAAGATCTATGACAATTTTTATCATATGCATAACCTTTACTCTGTTCCATGGATAATTAGTCATGAATGCTCAGCAGCTTACGAAAGCAATTAGCCTTACACTTATGCAACTTCTTATTACTGAGGTTAGCTAGACATAAGGATTGCTGAAATTGAGAAGGTACTCTGAAATCTTTGGTTCTATAATGCAGGAGGACTTATATGGCCTTACCTTCTTGCATCTGTGGTCCAGGAAATTTGGAATTTGGTAATTCTCTCACCTTTACCAACTAAAAGGATTGCAGATAACTTTAGGAATGGGAAAAATTGGGAAGAACACTCTAAAATTTAAAACTATTCTCAATCACTAACTTAGTGAGTAGAGCCTCAATTCAGGATTGTCCCAGTCTCAGACCCAAAAATCAGGGAAGGAGAAACAGCTCACATATCAGAGAAAATGGTGCTACCTTACCTAAACCACTGGACCCTTAATATTATCATTGACCAGATCTTTATTATGTTGAAGTAATTGTATCTTAAAATACTTGGACTGTGAGAGAAACTTGGAAGTAATAACTGCCTAGGATATCCTGGAATTTTTATAGATCCAGAGATTTTCAGTGTTTTCTCATAGTAGCTTTCTCTTTGACCAAATTCCTTTTTCTACCTTCAACTGGAGGCATGGAACTGGATATTACTTTCTTTTCCCTCCATAGGGAGGAAGAGTAAATTAAATAGTATGGACTAATGGAAGATTCTCTTATTAGAAATCTTAATTTCATTGCCTCAAAGTTCATACCCAATTAATCTTCCCCAACTAGGCAAGAAATTTTTTATTGACTTTTGGATTAGAAAATTTGATTTCCCTTTTGCTTTCTAGTAGAGCACAGGGAATCAGAATTTGAATGGAGGTCAGAGAAAATTCTGGAGAAAGGAGATCTGCATGGAATGCTGCAATTAGAGTTTTATGGGTCAGCAGAGGGCACTGAGTTCCTGTGGAATGGTACAAAGGATGGAGGAGTACTATGGGCATAGAAAAGAGAAGGTTAACAAAGGCAAATTTTGACTATTTTGTCATCTTATCCAGGGCTGGATGGAGCTTTGTTTAATGGAAAGACTAAGGGCACTGAAGCCACAAAATCATAAAACTGAAAAGGACTTTCATGGTCAACTAGTCTAATTCCTTTCCTGAATTGGAATTCCCTCTTCAGCTGCATTAACAGAGGCACAACTTTCAGAAATCAGGGATTTACTGCCCTTGTTAGCCTGCATCTGGAGTATTGTGTTAGTTCTGGACACCCTAGTTTGAGGAAGACATTGGTAAGTTGGGCAGTGTCCAGAGACAGGCAACTAAGAGAGTGAAGCATCTTAAGTTCGTGTCATATGAGATTCAGTTGAAGGCACTAAGCATATTTAGCCTCAAGGAGAGGAAGGCTCAGGGGAATGTGATAGCTATGTTCAGTCAAGTATTTGAAGGGTTGTCATGTGAAGGAGGCAATAAACTTGTTCTGATTGGTCTCTGAGGGCAGAATCGAGACAAGTTTGGGTCTGGTGTTAGGAAACATTCTTAACAATTAGAGCTGTCCAAAAGTAGGATCTTGTGTATAAAGAAGTGATGGGTTGCCTTGACCTCTTGTGATGGCTTTAAGCAGAGACTGGATAACCATTTGCTGGATATATTAGAGGGAAGGTTCATTCAACTGTGGTCTGGACTTACGTCCTGGGCCATCTCCAGTCATCCTAATGAATATCTAGTCATTAGATCCAGATGGCTCAGGAGGAGAAAGTGAGGCTGATAACCTTGCACAGCCCTTCCTCACTCCAAACAAAGTCAAGTGCAAGTCATGTCATGGTCTTCAAAAACAAGGAATGAACACAACGCAAGTCCAGATAACCACCAACGTCCCTTTAAGCTCTCCCTTTCTGTGATTTCAGGACTTCTGGATCTAAAGACTATACAATTTTTCATTCTGTTCTTTGGCCACAAATTTTGTGGTTACATATTTTCTATAGGGCAAGCAGCTAGATGACACAGTGGGGAGAGTGCAGGGCCTGGTATCAGGAAGACTCACCTCCTTGAATTCAAATCTGGCTGTGGACACTTATTTGCTGTGTGACCTTGGGCTGGTCACTTAACTCTGTTTGCTTCAGTTTCTTCATCTGTAAAATGAACTAGAGAAGGAAACAGAAAACCACTTCAGTATTTTTGCAAAAAAAAAAAAAATAGTGCCACAAAGAGTCAGATATGACTGAAAATGACTATGCAATAACAATAACAATTTACTAAAGAATAAAATATTTAATCCTTCAACGATCTTCACAAATCCAGTACTGGCTTGCTTTCCATCCTGACTACTCTCTAAATATTCTAGTCAAACTAGGCTGTGATTCAGTGTTCTATTTCCTCCCTCCATAAATTTTCAAAAGCTATCTCCCATACCTGTGAAATGCTCCTTCCCTAGGTCAGCTTTTCAGAATCCTTATCTTTATTTAAGGCTCAATTTAGGTATGACATTCTCTAAGAATCCCTTCCTGAAGTTCTTCTCTACCTAGTTTGCAGTGTTCTCTTCTTCCTCAATTTATTTGTATATATGTCAAATCCCTTCCAGGAAAATGTAAGCTTCTTGAGAAGAATGTGTTGGGTTTTTTTTTTGTCTTTATTTCCATCTCTTAGCAGAATGTTGTGCACATAGTATTTTAAAAATCATTCAATACACATCTTTCTCTGTGTTCTTAAATGGTAATCCACATAGTTTTACTTCAATAATAACATACAGGGTGTGCCAAAAATCTTAGTGCAGATTTAGGACTTAATTTTCAACAGTTAAGCTTAATAATGAAGCTATTAAACTTGATTCGTAGCTGTTGTAAACTATTAGATCTTAAAAATGCACTGAGATTTCTGTACCACCCTATGGGTCAATAGATCTATGAACACCACAAAAGTAGAAGCAGCTAAAAAGCAGTTTAATATTACTATACTTTATTCTTTTTTTGGTCATTCTTGAGTCATTTTAGTCACATCTGACTTTTTGTGACCCCATTTGAGGTTTCCTTGGCAAAGATAATGGAGTGGTTCACCATTTTCTTCTCTTGTTCACTTTATAGATGAGAAACTAAGGCAAAGAGGGGTAATTGAGTAGCCCACGGTCATATAGCTAGTAAAAGTCTGAGGCTGGATTTGAACTCATGAAAATGAGTCTTCTTGATTCCAAGACCAAATCTGTATCCACTATGCCCCTTTGCTGCATTCCTTTCTGTTCCTTATCATTAAAATGAAATTGAATTAGCAAAGATTTGTGCAAAATGTCCAACACAATTATTTTTTTTTTTACTGGATGACTCATTCTCAAAAGAAACCTTATCCATATATTCTCTAAATTTTAAAATAGGATCTCAAGGATAATTGCTCATGTACATTTTTTCCCCTGGTCATTTCAGTGTTATACTGCAGTCCTGTAAACATGCAATATTAGTATTTTGTTATATATTCTCCCTTCTCTCTTTGTTTTTAAGGTGGGTAAGGCCAGACCTGTGATTTTAATATCAATATAGATCATTATTGCCTTCTTTGTAACTTGATCTTTCAAAATTCCCTGGGGTCATGGAGTAATTAAGTGACTCGCTTGTAGTCACTGAGAGACTGGACTTGAACCCTAATCTTTTAGGCTCCAACCTTGTCTCTCTGTCCACCACACAACAGTACCTCATAGTCCCCCAGAAATGCCCTTGTATCTCTCCTATATGTAACTTTCCCCTTTAACTTTTTTCCTCTTCTAAAATATCCTTACTTTTTAAAAATTTTCATATATTTAAGTGAAAACATTAAAGGGATTTTTAAAATCACAGTTGGCTTTTTTTTTTCTAATTTAATTTCCTTTTGTGGTATACATTTGATACTATCCTACAAATTCCAATTTAGACTTTAGAAGAGTAAATAAATCACCCAAGCAAATCATTTTGTGTCAGTCATTATTTGGGCAACACACGATTCAATGTATTAACCGGATATTATTTTTTTTCATATATCTAGTTTCATATCCTGATTTCAAGAACTCCATAACCCATGTTCTTCTGATCTGTACCTAAGTCACTTCTTGGAAGGATGTTATGTACTTAGAGAGGCACATTAAGTTTCAAAACACTACATGACCACTTAATGTGCTGCAGCAGTAATGAAGCAGTGATTAATGAGTCAGTCTGAAACTGACCTATTTTCTAGTGTGGAGATGTAAAATATGTACATGAAACTCTCATTGAATGACATGTTTAGGCAACCGGATTTTTTAGTTGATCAATTACTGGGGGGAATAGAAAAGAAACTACCATGTGTACTTTAGCTTGCCAAGTTGAAAGAAATTCAATCAAATATAAAAGCTTTTCTTTAATGTTCTGTTTCTTGGCATGAAAGAGACCCTAGGCTTTTGAAACCTTTATTTTTTTCCTCTTTTACTAATAGTATTTTATTTTTCCCCAATTACATGTAAAAACAATTTTCAGCATTCATTTTTTTTTTAAGTTCCAAATTCTCTCCCTCCCTTCCTCTTCTCTCCCTCTGTGAGACAGTAAGCAATCTGATATAGGTTATATATTTGCAGTCATGTAAAACATTTCCATGTTAGTCATTTTGTAGAAGAAAATTCCAACTAAATAATTAATAAAAGTGAAAAAATAGTATGCTTCAGTCTGCGTTAGATTCCGTCAGTTCTTCTTTGGAGGTGGATAACATTTGTCATCATGAGTACTTTGGAATTATCCTGGATCATTGCATTGTTGAGAGGCTAAATCATTCACAGTTGATCATTGTACAGTATTGGTGTTACTGTGTATAGTGTTCTCCTCACTTTACTCTGTATCAGTTCATGTAAGATAAAGTTTTTCTCAGTGATACATGAGAAGCTCTGACAAGTCATACATTGCTGGAAAGACTTCAACAATGGTCCCAAGAATGTGTCTATTTCCCAAGTATGATAGGCTCAAACTGGAAGAAATCTTATAAGAAAACTTTATTTCCAAAAAGTTGGAGTCTAAAATCCCCCTCCCCCATTTCACAGATGAGGAACTGAGAGACAGGATATTGACTTTATGACCTGCTATGACAAACCATGGCTTTTGCTCTATAGCTTTAGCCTCTGAGAACCCAAGGTTGCCTTTGTGCCATGATGAGACATTAGAATAGGAATTTAGTGTGATAAAATAACTCTAAAGCTTTATTGAATGTTTCTTCATTTTTGAATGAATCAGGACTTCGCAGTAGCTCAGTCTTGATCCTGACCATCAAGTGTCATGATACTCAATAGATATGGAATTTATAGAAGAAAACCATCCCTACTACCAAGTTAGTAGAGTTCAAGGGTTCCTAACTTATTCTCCGAATAATATTTTCCTATACTCATAGTCAAAAGTAATGCTAAATTTTAGCTAGAGGTTAATAGAAATAAAGATGTAATTTTTTTCCCATCCACATCCAACCATGACCTATTTGGGGGTTAGTGGACTCTGGGAGAAGAGCTCATGCTATGGTGACTGTATTGACAAATGGATGAGAAAAAGAGATGATGGGTTGTGCAGATGAAAAAGAAATAGGCCATCAAGACTTATGATGGGGAACCCCAAAGTAGATCTTTGTCAGAAGATCTGGTTGGAATCAGGGACCTGTCACTTAATCCTATAGGCTTTGCACAGATCGTTTAATATTGCTTGACTTTCAGTTTCTGAAAAGAGAAAGATAGGGGGAAAATAAAATATATCGGTACTAGCTAAACTTTATATAGAATTGTTCAGTTTTTGTTATTTAGTCATATTTAAAGCTTTATGACCCCATTTGGGGTTTTCTTGCAAATATACTTGGGTAGTTTGCTGGTTCCCTCTCCAGCTGATTTTACAGATAAGGAAACGGAAATAAACAGGGTTAAATGACTTGCCCAGGGTCACACAGATAATAAAAGTCGGAGGCCAGATTTGAACTCAGGTCTTCCTGACTCCAGGCCTGGCACTCTATCCATTGAGCCATTTAACTGCTCAATTTGACATTTTAAAAATACGTAAATAACTTGACAAACTGCCTGTCTAACTTTATGCCAGTGTGGTAAATGTGTATTTTTCATACACTTTATTTTTTCAGTGTGAATGATTTGACCAATGTCTCATGTTATTGTAGACTTCATTGAGGAGTCTCTGTAGTGTGCTTCAAGCAGTTAGGAATAATGATAACTAGTAGTTTAAACAGTGCTCTAAGGTTTGCAAAGTACTTTACAAATATCTACTTTGAAGCTTACAAAACTGCAGGGAGGAAGCCTTTTTGGCAGAAGAGGAAACTGAGGCAAATAAAGCTCAAGTGACTTCCTCAGGACCACACAGCTAATTAAATGTCTAAGATCATATTTGAACTCAGGTCTTTCATACTCAAAGTCCAGTGTTCTATCCAATGTGCCATCTACCTATCAGCTTGAGGTCCTGGTTTTCTTCTTTTTTACTTTATTTCTTGGACAGAGGTAACACCAATTGATATCCTTTATTATTTTGGGAACTTCCAATTAGAGATGAATTTTCAAAATACCTACAGTAGTACCTTCAGAATTGATTTTAAATAGAATTACTCAGATTCAGCTGTTCTCACCATTTTAAGGGGAGAATATTGGATTCTGATTTGGTAGAGAATAAATATAGAAATATGATATGATAAACTTTATTAAGCATCTATTGTGTGTCAGGCAGGGTGCTAAGTGCTGGGGATACAAATTTTTAAAAAAAGATAATCTGTGCCCTCAAGGAATTTACAAGCTTATGAGTATTACAGCATCCAAAAGGAAGATGAAAAAGAAGGGGGAAGAGAGCTCCAGACATGATGGGGACACGAAGATGACAATGGAGTTGAAACCAAGCAGAGCAGCTGTTGGCATATAAGTAGTTTGACCACCATCATTAATTGAAATTAGGTCATTATAAAATGCCATAAAAAGGTTCCATTTTGTATCATTTTGTAGTCTTGCTGGTTTGATATCCAAATATTCTTTAGAGAATTTGGTTTTCTGGACCTCACAGCAGATTCAATGCAAGTTTATTTTCTTCAAAATTGCTTTTTTTCTGTTGATGAGATGCTGTTTCTCATGGTATTCCATCATCTTTCTCAATAATGTTTTCCAAATAAGCTTGTGCTCTAAACCATTGCTGCCAGGTTCAGGGAATACTGATTCTCCATTTGGCAAGATCTGGAGTTCCCTGGCTGAGGATACTCCCTGGGTCCTTTTAGCTTCCTTGATTTAGTATCTACTTTACAAATGGTGAAACATGTCTAAGGATTTCAAATAGCCAATATCTTTGCTGTTGTGCATTTCCATATTTCCTAGAGTGATGGTTCATCTAAATCATTCAGATTGGAGCTACTGTAAACATACTATGTCATTTCACCCTTATCGTTTCTTCTCATTTGGTATTTAGTTTGACCATTGCTCTGGCTAGCTGATCTGACTACATACAGATATCTGATTCAAAGGTGAATTTGTATAATCTGTCATTTCCTATTTAAGAAGTAGTCAATTACTGGGTTTTCTATGTCATTTGTTGCTCCTTACATTCAGGACCTTCTTGATTTGTCTTGATGTTAAAGAGTAAAGCTTTGGGGTTTTTTGTCACTTTCATTGTTGCTGTTATGTGCCCAAGGTACTAGATTTACACTAGAAATAGAGCAGTTCTAAACATCATTTCCTTCAGTTACTTTGAATTTGTAAGCAGTACAACAAGCTAAGATAATTAAACAACTAAAATAATTAATAACATTCTTAAGCAATTGAATTCATGTAAACTTCTATTAAAGAAAACTTTACAATTTAGTTCATCTTTACATACTATAACAATTATGAATGCTAGAGGACAGAGTCTTTGTCATTTAACACTTCCTCTCCGTATTCCCAGACACTGAATACCCTGACCTTGACTGAAATATTATGACAGGTTAGAAATGTGATTCAGTAATAACAGGTAGCTAATTCCATGTTGATCCTGGAAGGAACATCATAGGAAATAGTGATACCCAACAAAGAGAAAATGGAGAGTGGGAGATTTTATTTTATACCTCAGCGTACACACAATGGAGCACTATAGTGCAGAGTTTTAGGGAAAGTGGAAAGACACCAGACCAAGAAAAAAATAAAAGATGATATAACTACTTATGTGAACTCACCTTGCATCTTCCTTACAATCTCCCTGCACAGTTAGGTATTTTGTGTATTGGCCCAATTTTAGAGGTGAAGAAATTGAGATTCAAAGAAAAATGGAGGAGATTCCTTGCATGTTTGCACATTTTCTTAGTTTGGTAGGCCAGACACAACTCTGCCTCTCTGGCCTTCAAGTCCAACATGTTTATAATAAATGAATGAAAAGTATCCATTAAGCATTGTGTATATGTCAAGCATTTTGCCGTGTTAGGGAAAGAAATACAAATAACAAAGAACCTCTTCACAGACCTCATTCCATCCGTGAAGAGTACATACATAGGGGAATAGTGACCAGGGAAGGTAGCTGGGCAGTAGAATTGAAATGAAGTGTGACTAGTAGTTTCCTAAAAAAAATAGTTGAAGAAAGGCAGTCAACTAGTCTAGATTTCCTGCTGCACCTCATTGGAGGTAATTATAGTTATCTAGGTGAGAAGAGAAAGAAAGGCCGGAGTCTCTGGGATTAAATATGCATTGAATAACACAATGAGTATTTTCCTCAGTACCTATGAGCTGGTACTCATGGGGCTCATGGGCAGGTACCAGCACTGCAGCCTTAGTAATGTAAGGAATTGGACCAAGTATTTTAAAAAATACATTATAAAATCCTGAAGGTGAATAGTTGTTTTTTCCCTATTACAGAAAATATGGTTTGCCTATTTCCAAAATCCCCACAGACCTGTCAAAAACCAATAAACTTTATGTACTTGAGAGGAATTTTGAATGGTAATTAAAACTTTCTTAGTTTTTAAGGAACTGTTAGAAAAGTTTGTGATAATTTTAAATGTCTAAAACTGCATTTTCAAAAAGATATTCATAAATTGCACCTTTTACAAGTAAGGAGATATTGATGGAGACTAAGATTATTAGCTCACAGAATACTTAAGTGGGTTCTAGCAATATTCAGTAAATTTTCTATATTCAATTTTTACCTAGAGGGCTTTTTTTCCCCAAGATGATGCCACTGACATGTGATTTTTCAAAATCGTGGCATCACAGTTTGGTTTTCTTTTTTAAAAAAATGGGAACAGACTGTGATCTTACAGCCTCTGGGTGTGAAAACACGTTTTTAGAATAGTTTGGGGAAAAAAAATGCCGTGAAAGAGCTTTTCTCTCTAAAGATAAAACTGCGAGCAAAGACAAAAATGTGGAGACAGATTTTTTTGACTTTGCTTTTTCAATCTTGGAATCTGTATTTGGTTGTATCATAATAGTGTGCAGCAAATACCCCAAGAGTATTGTGAGATTTCCATATTTTCCTATCAAGCAAAAACAAAAGTATTATTAATACAATAGAGAAGAGAAACCTCAGTTTAATGTGTGAAAAAATCGGATAGGAAGAAAATGGATATCAACTTTCCTGTTTTTACTTATGAAACTTTCTCAGTTTCCAGCTTCCTTCAAATCAACAACTGTATATGGTAAATTGATAAGTTAATGAAAAGCTTATAAATCAGAAAGTAGTAAGAGATAATTCTCTGTTTTCTGTATGGATTATCCAAGGTAATCTTGAAATTGTGGCTTGGCTTCTTTTAACTATGCTATACACCCCTGGGCGACGTCACCAAAATGCCCAGATGGTGCGTACTTAGCAAATGTGAGCTAATTTTAATATTAGCTAAGCGAGACATAATTAGGAGAGAAAATGTACTGCAACAATATTATGCTATATTTATATGCCAAGTACATGTGACCAGTCCTTCAGATTATCTGGGTCACTGCTAGTGATTTGCTATGAAAGTGGACAAGCAAGACAAAAAAGGCGTGTTCTAGAGTGTTAGCTCAAATGAGAAAATGGAACTCTGTTAGAATCACATTTTAGGGATTATCTATATTCTTGCTACACGTGCGTGCACAAACACACACAATTTTTTTAAATCATTATTTAGATCAAAAGTATAAACTCATTGGTATACGTAACTTCCTGAGAGCAAATTCCCTGTATATAATACAAATTCGCAGCTGCTTTATAATCTTAAGTCTGAAATCTGTTCTTAAAAAATGTAGGACATGAAAAAGTCATGATTTGCTAGCCCTTAGGTACCAGAGGTGGACCTTTGACCCTGATTTTCCTTTCATCAAGACAGGCTTTCTAGCTAGAATTACCATTTTCCTCTCATATAGCCTAATCTCAATAAATCTGAAATTTACTTTTTTCTCAGAGCAAGGGTAGATAATGTAGTAGGCTCTATTCTCCCTAGTCTGTGCCACCCCAGCTTTTGTATAGTTTTTGTGTTTCCTAGATTTGCTACAGCTCTATATGAGAGAGGTCAAGACCAAACCAAAGTATACTACTACAGACTTTATTGCCTGTGAAGGGGAATATGTATTTCTGTAACAAGAAGTTCTATGTTTAAATAGGAATTAAGAGCAACTTGATTTATTATTCTCTTTCTTATCGTATATAAAATATAATCAGTACCTTTGGAGGTGCTTTGTAAATATCAGTTAACTTCTTTTTCCTTTATATCCAAATAAAGTATAATTTATGGGCTCAAAAAGATGAAAAGCAATTCTCTTTCTCATTGGAATTCAAATTATTTCACCTAAAATGTATTGTAATGCTTGGAAGGCACTGGAAACAGCTCCTCTTAGGTGTGCCTCTTGAGCAAGCTACCACTTCCTTGAGCCTCAGTTGTCTTATCTGGAAAATAAGGAGGTTAGGCTAGATGGCCTATGTAATGCCTTCTAGCTCTAAAATTATGATCCTCTAATTTTTACTTACTAAACTTGATGACAAATTTAATAATAATTTAGTAACTAATTTAATAATAAAGCCAAGTTATTTACTCAGATATTTAGGCTTTTTCCTTTCCATCTAGGTGATTCAGTTTGGTATTTTAAATGCCTTTTCCGGGAATAAATCACACTTCCCGTGACTATATATACATATCACCTCCAGTGATTTTCAAGATTGTAGGTTTCTTTAATTTTTCAACATGGAAAATTTCCCCTGTGTCATGCTAGCAGATATGGTCAATGTAACACACCTTATGTATTAAATTGAGTGCTATTTATATGAACTGTGAAAGGAAAATCTGATTAGATAAATTAAAGGTTACCATTTCCAAGCAAAGGTTCAATTCCTTGATATGCTCAGCCAGCCACCATTGCAAATCTGTTCTAGAAAACTGAACCTGAATTCCATTACTTCATAATATATGGCTTTAGCAACCTGTCTTTTTTTTTTTTGCTTAAATTCAATATATATATATATATTTTTTAAATATGAAGCAATACATTTTAAATCACCTGAAGATTGCAGGATATTGTAAAATTAGTTTATTCAACATTAAAGTAGGTAATTAACTTTAGAAAATAGAAAATATTTAATATTTAAAGCATTGATCCTTTTAATACCAATCCACCTTGAAGGTAGATTTTTGACATGATTGTTGCTCTAGAATAATGAGGGAGATCTCACGTGAGAAAGACTGCCCAATGTTATTTCCACATCCAACAGATCTCGGTATTTGGATAATGAATTTGGATGGCAATTTGCTTTACTTTTAAAAGACAAAAAAAAAACAAAAAAAAAACTGAGGAGGTGGCCGGAGGTCCCTCAACCTCAGTCTAATTTATATCTCTGTTATTGTCTCTGCTACTGCACTATATAATCCCAAGTCCCTCTTCAGTATCACATACATTTTAATTTATAACTTAATTTATATTTAAACAAACAACAAAAAAAACCCAAATAACTTGACAATCTTGTGTATTTTGAGTTCTCCATGATGCTTCTCATTAAATCTAGACTCTTGTAATATACTCAAACCATAACACTATGAAGTCTGTGAAAAATCAGTCATTCTTGGCTGCCTAACCTTCCTATGTTTTTCCTTGTATGATCTAGATTGACTGTTCTAATCACTTTTTATGATGGCCGATCCCAGAGTTTATTTGTGATATTCAAACCAATCCTAGAATTGACTTTGTTTTCTAAGTCTAGCCCATAGTAGGTACATATAAGTAATGCTTGAATTGAGTTGACACTTGAATGCAGACAACACTTTGTATAGAATAATAAAACAGAAATTCAGAGAAGATGGCATAAATCAACTAAATTCAATTCTACAACCATTTAAATACTTGATAGGTAGAAAGTATTCCTATAGGCATTGTGACAAAGATTTTTAAAAATGCACAGTTTCTGTCTTAAAAAATCACCAGTGTAATTGGGGTGGTGGTGAAGGGATATGTCGTTACACAAATAAACATGATACAAAGAGCAAATGAGAGGTGGGCAACTTATAATAAACTTGGGGATCAAGAAAGACATCAGTCACACATGGGAGTCTCCAGAGGAGAGGGGTAGGGGTAGGCAGAAATCAGATATGGCATCATAAAGCATTTTTGTTACAATGGGGGGGACCTATTCCAAACTTAGGCCACAATGTAAGTTGTATAAAAGTACACATGCAGAAGAGTACAGAAGACCAAGAAAGTACCTTACTTCAGCTGGAATCAAGAGAAGTAATGAGATGAATACACAGGTAGGAGGGAGACAAGACCCAGAGTGATATGGTCTAGAATTCAAGCTAACTGGAGAACCTGGAGAACCCTTGCATGTTTTTGAGTGAAGATGTGGTATGATCATAGTAGAACATTTGGAAAATTGCTCAGGCTACATTATTATTGAATACAGCGTTCTTCTGCTTCTGCTTAGGTCATTCTAAAAGTCAAGTAAGACAATTTATGTTAGTCATGGTGGTTTCTCATCATTTCTTACAACACAATAATGTTGCATTACATTCATAGACTACAATTTGCTCATCTATTTCCCAGCGAATGATTTATACGTTTTAAGAACTCTGCTCAGCATCCAATGATCAACCAAAATCCCAAAGCACAGTGATGGATAATCCTGACAGAGAAGGGATAAATTCAGGATGGAAAGCGAGGCGTAATTTTGGGGAGGCATGGATAATATGGGCATTTGTTTAGCTTGAATATGTATATTTGTTATAAGATCTTTTTGCCTTCTTTTTCAGTGGGAAAGAAGAAAAAAGAAGGAACAGAAATAAATTCTTGTTCATTTTAAAAAGTAATTTTACAAGATATTAGTCAGGCATTGTTATGAAACGAGGATTACAGATGGGATAGACTGAAAGTATGAGGACCATCAAGGAGGCTGTTATGCTAGTCTGGGCAAGAAGAGATGAGGAGGGCCTGAACCAAGGTGACTACAGTAGAGAAAGAGGGTAGATTTTAGAGAAATTTTAAAATAGAGACAAGAACACTTACTGATTGACTACACGGCTTGCCTGATGTAATGGAAATAATACTGATTTCCCCAAAAGAAATTCATGGTTTAGAAATTCCTTTCACCAGTTGAGACATAGCCAATGTGTTGACTTATTTTGTTTAATGTATCCAAAGCCAAATCTTGACTCCATGAATCCCTTATATGCTATGCAATATTGCCTCTCCTTCAAAGAACAGGAGCACTTCTCATATTAAAAAGAAAAGTAACTTATTTATAATTTATAATCTTAGTGAGTTCTCTAATGGCACTGAGAGGTCAGTTGACTTTTCCATGAAAACAACAATGAAAGACTCCAGAATTCTGTTCAATGCAGCAACCAGCTTTGATTTAGGGAACTAAAGTTTAAGCTTGCTTTGGCAGAGAGGTGGTGGACTCTGGGTGCAGTATGAGCAATATGTTTTTAAACATGATGGGTCCATACTCCCTCTTCCTTACTCTTCTGGTACTTCCTAATCAGGATGCTACTGATGTTCCTTTTCTAAAACCCATATTGTAATGCCCAAACTCATAACTTCCACTTAGAAGAGGGCTTTTTTCTTTACCTCCTTTTAGAGTAGGTCACCCAAGATGGCAGGAACGTTCACATCTGCCTACTTTTGAGGTCCATCCTTGATTCAAATTGTCAAAATGCATCCATTCAGTCTGAAAGTATAATAAATGATATTGGGCTTTGATGGCTCCTAGAGAAGAGGAACACTCTCCAAGGTCTTAGCTATCATGACATCTGAAGCAGGGAGTATATAAGGAGACTGCAGCTTGTTCAACTGATCACTATTATATAGCAAATCTAGAACTCCCCATTCTTTCAAGTAATGACCACCTTCTTTTCCCTGCCTCTTGATTAGAACAGAGAAAGGAAAAGAATTCATCCCTATAGGGCCAAGTCTTCCACCCCAACCCACCTAAACAAAGATGGAGGCCTTTTATACCAACTGTATAGGGTTCCAAAATGCCATTACAACAAGGAGTACTCAGTTAATTTCCCCATCTTAATGAAAATCAGCCATATTAAACAGTTAACTTAGAGGCAACTGGTGGCACAGTAGATAGAGAACCAGGCCATGGGTAAGGAAGACGAGTTCAGAAATGACTCAGACACTAACCATCTGAGCAAATCACTTAACATCTATCTGCCTCAGTTGTTTTAACCATAAGATGGAGATAATAATAGCACCTACTATGCAGGGTTGTTGTAAGGATCACATTAGATAATAATTTGTAAAAAAAAAGAAAAAGTACTTAGCATAATGTGTGGCATAGAAAGCACAATATTAATATTTATTCACTTCCCTTTTTTCTCCAAATATTGTTGTGTAGAGGCAGTGGTGCGTAATGGAGAGGTTCTTACCTTTTCTTGTTTGTTATGGATCCTTTGGGAATTCTGCTAAAGCCTATGGATCCCTGATGGGGTAATTCTGTTGAATACATAAATAAAATATGATTATGAAGGAAATCAATTATACTGAAAAACAGTTCTCTTTTTCTCTCTCTGTCTGTCTCTCTGTCTCTCTCTGTCTTTCTGTGACACACACACACACACACGCACACGCACACGCACACGCACACACACACACACACACACACACACACACACACACACCCCTCTGGTTATATGCACCTGGTTTAGTTAGCCTCTGTGATCCTTTTCAAATCTTATATTGTGATTCTATGAATAACTACCATTTATGTAATCCTTTACAAAATTCTTTACACAAATTATCTCATTGTATCCTAACAATCCTGTTAGGTAAGCGCTGATATTGTCCTCCTCTTACATTTGAGAAAACTTAGTCTAACAGTGGTTAAGTGACTTGCCTAGGTTCACATAGCTAGGAAGCATGTTAAGATTTGAAGTCAGGCCATCTGCTTATCTCCAACATTCTATGCAACATAGTACCTGACTGCTTCCTAGGTATTGCTAGCTATCCCATGAAGCGATTTGACCAGCATACTGAGTGGTCTGAGTTCTGACCTCTGGAGGTACACCAACTAAGCCTAATACGCATTCCACAAAACAGACCTTCAGAAACCCAAAGATAGTTCTAATGATACTCCTAAGCAGTCTGTTTTCAAGCCTAATCTCATCAGTTCCTTTAGGCATTCCATATGTGATGAGATTTCCACAGTTGTCCGCATCTGATTATTTGCTGAGCTACAATTACCCCACTAATGTACCCCTTCTTCTCATCATGACAGTGATAAGGCCAGGTTCATGATGGCTATAAGAGCTAAGGAGAAGGTCTAGCAGGTTATTTCAAAAGGGGAATAGTGTCAAATACAGGCCTGATCTCACCCTGGGTTTATACCTTGTATGAGTACTTTGGGGTTGATGGTAAAGATCATCAGGAAAAGGCTGACCAGCAGGTGATGAATTTCTTTATCAATGTATGTAGGAATTTTGAGCTTCATTAGAAGATGGAATACCTGTATAAATTTTGGACCCTCTAAAGTATTAATGATGCAGAGTAAGTTAAGCAATAATAAAGGCTTTTGGTGATAGGAACTGGGCAAATCAAAAAAGTATAAGGCAGAGTCTCTCCCCTCAAGGATTTTATGATAGAGTTGGAAAAAGAGAAAGAACTATACATTAGTGATACTTTGTTAAGGGCTAAGGCCTCTGACAAAAATTAGGGTAGGAATTCAGAGAAGGAAAAGTGTGACTAATAGTGGGGGGAAATCATGCAGGAGTTGTCTTCTGAACTTAGTTTGATGGTTAATTAAGATTTGGATTGATGAAAAGGATATTTACTGTAGGCTCTAGAATAAAAAGCAAAGACATGAAGCTATGGATTTTACTCAAATTTGAGACCCCGGATGGAGGGAAGGATATATATAAAGATCTACTTGACTTAAGTGGAACTTTTGTATTTGGTAGTATTTACTAAATATTTGAATTATTAAAAAATGTCTGTGTATTTTAAATACTATACACAATGATGAGATTCCTGGGAAGACAATCTTTTAGCAGACACTTTTTCAATTTAAGAGACAGATCCAGAACTATTCTGAGCCAGTACTTTGACTACTGAGCCAGTATCTTTCTCCGTTAATCTGTTTGCTAATTACACCCTTGTAGAAGAAGCTCATTCTTGCTCTCCCTTTTATTTTTTTCATATTTTAAGCTTATTTTATCTAAATCTTGGTCACTCAATCTAGAATCTATTTTCCATTCTGTAATGAAGTTCTTATGGAATAACTGCCACTTGGAATATTGCATCATCTAAAATCTTGTTTTCACAGAGCTAATTAATAGCCTGAGGCAGTACACAAATCCATTTTCCTATACATTCAACAGACTTAAGCTTATTTATGAAATTTTTCCCCAAGAAATGATTGGATAATGAACATAGGCTTTGCATATCATTTGTTTATCTTACCACTGATCTTAAAATTAATTGAGTATGAGACTAGAAGTAATCAGCATGTACTGCAAATAGAAAAGAAATAGTTTGGGTGATTTTTTTTTTATTTTAGACTCAAACACCAGAACACAAATACAGAATAGAGATAGGAAACAAAAATATATCATGAATTTAAATAGTGAAACTTAAATATAAAATAAGAAAGGGGAAAAGCATGTTGTGCATAGCAGAATATGAGAGGCTTCAAAATACGTAACAATTAATTTTCATTTCAAGAAAGCCTGTATGACAAATATTACATATTGTGTTGAAAGCTGTCCATCTTTTCTTTACTTCCTTGTAAGTTTTCTTTTGTTCTTTGCTGTACACTTTTAATTTTGTCCACCTGCCACCCCAGAAGGCTACAATTAAGTGAGGATATGTTTCTCTATAGCTATAGACATATGTGTGTATATACACATATATGTGTATACACATATATACATACACACATATGTCTATAGCTATATATGTGTGTATATATACATATATATACATATATATGTATATATATACATATATCCCAAACAAATTCTATTTCTGATCTTTGTTTTTATGTTTCTGCATATCTCTTATTTCCCACCCCTCCTGCCTCCTCTATTTCTACTCATTACTTTACCTTCCTGTTACTTGCCCATCCCCCTTCAAGAATCCCTCCCATATCTTCCCATTACCATATATCTTTTTAATTTTAAAAATTTAAAGTCACCTCTCAGCATGTGGAAAGAGGGAAAACATTACTAGAAATGTGTCCTGAAAGCCACAGACATTTGTACTATGTTCAGGAGGAAGCTCATGAACTTCCATATTAAATGAACTACTATAAAGAGTTCTGCTGTATGTTCTTTTAAAAACGACGTAATGGGTACTGAAATAAACCAGAATGAGATGTGCGTCACCTCATGCGTAACTGAAGTTCACCAACCAGTACACGAGCTCTAAAGCTGAAGAACTGAATCTCCTACATGTGATATATATTCTTATCACGTATATAGGGCAAAGGAAATGGGAATACTCTTGCACTGTAAGAAATAATGGATGAGATAAATTCAGAGAATCAAGAAAATGTGTGTATGAGCTAATCTAGGGCAAAGAAAGCAGAGCCCAGAGAACCATATAGCTACAACACTAGCCAAAACACACACACACACACACACACACACACACACGACAACAACAACATTAAAAGGTATCTGAAATTGGATTGAATGCAAGATAATACAGATTAAATATGCAATCTTGGTTCCAGATGATAAGTGATGAGACAAACCAGTTTTCTCTCCAGAGAAAGGTAAAGAACACAGATAAAGAATGATTCATAAGGTATTGGACAAAGTCACCCTATTGTTTGAGTTTGTGTAATTTTTTTTCTCCGTAATGTGGGGAGTTCAATGGCAGAGGTATAATGGGATATGACTCTGGTATAAAAAACAAAAGGAATTGATGAAACCTCTTGAAAATGGGGGGGGGGGGGTAGGGTGAGAAGTTTAACAGAAAAATAAAATTATTATCACACAATAGTTTTATGTCTTGCCATTTCTAGAGTTCTTTTGACATGTGTTGTTTCTTGTCGTGATGCCCATGAGTTGAAAACTGAGGTGTCTGAATTTACTCTCACATCACTTATGAGCTACGTGAACTCTGCAGATTTAGTGAATCCCTACGGAGCTTGAACTAGGATAAGCCTTTTAAATGGGATATAACTTTATGTGATATGATCAAACTGGGTCATGCCTTTTCAGTTTAACCTCTTCTGGGTATACCAGATTAAAAACGATGGTACACCAGTTCAGTGAAATAAAAACAAGCTATCTACCATTACTTTTAAAAACTGAGCTTTCCATGTTGCAAAAAGAGATGACAAAAGATTGAAATAGAATTGGAGGAACTATGGGAGGATAGGTGCACCATTGTACTATTGGTAACATTGTAAATTGGTCCATCTATCCTGGTTAACAATTTGGACTCATGTATAAGTGGGGAAGTAACTAAAAATTTCCAGATCCTTTGACTCAGAGATCTCACTGCTAGGCTTAAAATTTAGGGAGGTAAAGAATAAAAAAAAAGAAATTCCATCAATATCCAAATAGTTATCACAGTCCTTTTTCTGGTAGAAAATAAAACTAGAAACAAAGTAAGAACTGATTGGGGAATGACTGCATGAAAGTAATGGAATGTTATCGCACCTTAAAAAGTGGAAAATGTGATAAATCTGGAGAAATATGTGAGAATTTGTTTTAAACTTTAAATTTAAGCAGAGCAAAGGAACTAGAAGCAGGAAAACAACATACACAGTGACTACAAAAATGTAAACAAAAACTTCTACAAGGCAAACCTGAATGCTTTAGAATTATGAATTTTATGTATTATAAATTATAACATATTGTTATGCTATGTTGTAAATAACTGTAAAGTATGAAGAATTGTTTTATTATAGATCATTATACATTTTAATAAGATCATAGTGTAAGTAATTATTAATTATAATTATATGATAGATCTTGACTTCCAGGAAACATGAGGAAATGCACCTCCATCCTTTCATAGGAGAAATGAAAGGATTTGTAGCTCTATAGTCAGATGTGGTCAAATATGCTTAATCATTTGCTTGATTTAGTTTTTGCTTTTTGCTTTGTGTTAGAAGAGAAAACTGGATAGGAGATGGAGAGGGCAATATTTGGAAAGAACTGACATAAAAGCAAAAGACATAATTAAAACATTTTTAAAATTCTATCAATTCTTTTATATGGTACTGAATTCAATTAGCTAAGTAAGTCATAAGACTAGAAACAGCTTCTAAAAATTCAATAACAATTAAAACTTTATTATATGAATAAAATGGTTTATATTATGCATTATTTTAACAATACATAAAATCACCAATTTCAGTTTAGTTTTTTTTGATGGTTGTATTGCAGTGGAAAGGGCGCTGAATTTTGAGTCAGAAAAATCTGATTTGAACCCAGACTTTATCCCCTTACGACATAAACACTGAACCTTGAAATTATCATCCTTGCCTTTTTGGTCCACAGATTTTTTTACCGGTAAAGTTAGGAGGTTGTACTTAATGACATTCATAGTCATTTCTAGCTCACTCTAGGATTTATATATATATATATATATATGAAATATATAAATATATGTATGCATACATATACATATGTATTATATACATATATTAATATATTATATATTATATACATATATTTATATATACAAATATATATAATTATTTTATCATCCGCCTATAGAAATTCATCTGTTGTATATTGTTAGGATGCAGCCAGGGACTACTCTTAGAACATAAATTTTCTCTGAAAAGTTCAGATAATATTTCTCAGAAATGATGTTAGTAATTTGAGAGTTGTAACACTTATCACCTGTTTTACTTTAGCAGCAATATTTCTTGTAAATGTGTATTGATTGCTGTGTTTCATTTCTACATCACCTTCATTTGCAGATATATCCTTTCCTCCTTCCCCTGCCTCAAGAGCCTTCTTTTATAACAGAGGATTTAAAGAGTAATAAAATCAGCAAAACTAGCCAACCTACCAATCAAGTCTGACTCTGTATGCGCTGTTTCACACCCATAGTCTCCCAATCTCTGCTAGGAGAGTACATTTTTTTTTTCATTGCTTCTTTGAGGTCAGGTTTTTGAAGTAGAGTCTCATGGTATCCATTGAGATAATGGGAGCCATCCTCTGACTTGGAAAACTGGTATGGGAAGGAGTCCTAGGGTTGAAAGTTCAGAAGAGTCATCATGAAGTCAATGACTTGGAACCAAAGAATTGTTCAGTTAATACCACATACTGTATTTCTTATAGTTTGAACACACTGGTAACTGCATCACATATTCTGATCTTCAGAGAGTTCTAGACACATGTGTTTGTGTGTGTATATATAAATGTATGTGTGTGTATATATATATATATATATATGTATATATGTTTTTGAAGTTTGAATTCAGTCAAAGGGCCACACTTGAGGACTTAGAGGGTCACATGGGGTCTTGAGGCCCTGACTCTATACCCTACCCTAAACCTTTAGGTCTTATCCCTATGCTCTATCTCCAGTCCTTTTTCCTTTTTCTTTTTATATCCACACAGTAAACTCAGGGCTTCATGAAAGTTTGATGATCATTTCTGTACAGATGATTCCAAGATTTAGACATTCATCCCCAACCTCTATCCTTAATTGCAGTCCCACACCATCAGGTGTCTATTGATCATTTTTTAACTGTTACAATAGGTTTCTCTAACTCAACCTTTTCAAAATGTTGGAAAGGATACATTGAGAAAAATCTGATAAGACTCGTATGAATGCATGCAGAAAGGCATGAGCAGAACCCAGAGGAGAGTTAATAAAATGACTGCAGTATTGTGAAGAGAAACAAATGTAGCAGACTTAAGAGCTCTATCAATGCAGTAGTCAACTAAGACTGATGATGTGGCATGGTACCCACCTCTTGATGGAGAGATACTTTTTTGGATATGATCAATTGTACACATTAGCTGTGTTTCACTATGCTTAATTGTTAGGAAGGCTGGCTTGTGGGTGGCATGTTGGAAGGGTAGTAAACCCCCACGAAGAAAAGAGAAAAGAATAGTTTTCACATAGCATTTTTAAATGTACCTAAGAAAGGAAAGTTAAAAGGCAGAGATAAACATGGAGGATAGTTCTGAGACTAACATGTACAATCTTTTATATACTGTTTAAGTTGTATGTTGTAGAAATTGACAATTTCAAATACGATCGTTTTTACTTTGTTTATATTTACTGATATTAATCAAACTTATAAAAGTAAAAAAATAAGAATAAAAATAAAAGCTGTCTTAATGAGACAATACTTGCCATTTTGAATTCATGTTCTACATTAATTGTTTTGGTCATATGTATGGGAATGATTTCCTTTTAAAATCTAATTTAGTATGCTATATTTGAATCCAACCCATCCTGTGTATCCTGACCTTTGAAGAGGGCTAAGAAAATTTAAGTTCCCATGTTTGCCAAATAATAGCTCACATTTACACCTTGCTTTATAAGCTAAAAATAAAGAAGAAGAAACTCAAGAGGGCTTGCAGACTTCCTATGTCTCAGCTTAAAAAGAAATAGAATGGAGAAATTGAGTGTATTAAATTTCATTTGTCTTCCTTTCTCTTAAGTTCAGGCATGTGAGCTCATCCTGAAAGTATGTTGATACTTTGATATTAACTTGAAATTCATATGATTGATAAATGTAAGTGAAACCTAGGGATAAAAAAAGCTTCACATAGTATAAGATTAACCCCCAAAAGAGCCATTTGCCAGGGTTTACCTACATAGCGTAGACGAGAGTGAAGTCATCAGTGAGGAAAGGTAGATGACAAGTCAAATCCATATGTGTGTGTGTGTCTATAAAGTGTGTTATTTGTGCTTTTTCTCAGGAATATAAATAGGCCATGTGTAAAACAACATTGCATGCTTTTTCTTATAAGAAGAATTCTTTTCAGTTTCAACTTGTAAGACAATGTCTAGCAAGGAGATCATTTTGAAATTAGAAAATTAAAAAAAAATCCTCTCAAAATTAATCCATGACATTCAGGATTAAAAGATAAAGTAATCAAGAACACATTAAACAGCAAGATCACAAATTCTTCAACTACAATGTTTATACTGTTAATCACTAAATGCAAAATAATATTTGTTTTGGAAATTATTGAATGCCTGGCATTCATACGGCCTCCCACATAATGAACAGACTTCAGAAAATCACATTTGGTGGGTTGAACTCTAACATTTACATTTGAAAAATAAAATATGTTGTAACAGAAAAATTTTCTCTCTGTCATAAAGGCTTATTTTATAATATTTTTAAGGTATTGCATTCCTTTTCCTTTTTGTTGATTATTGTTTTATGGCACATTTGAAAATATTTTAAATGGGTCTATTTCTGAAGCCGTAGGGCAAAAATGCTGAAAGATATGAGAAATAGCAAAAAACAGTTCATTCTAAATTATCTCTGCTTCTCTGGGACAGGTAGAGTGTCAATTTCTGGAGTCTCTTTCCACCGAGAAGAAAAGTCAGAGCCTGTAACTGAAATAAATTTCTATCTGTAGCTTGTTGGTTTTTACTTGCATTCATGTTGTCTTCCCTGTTAGATCAGGAGACCCTCAAGAGCTTGACTGTTTTGCCTTTCTTTCTAGCCCCAGTGCCTGATACAATGGGTGCTTAATAAATGTTTATTGACTGACTCCATAGAATTTCGGTGCTGTAGACACCATCATATTATCTGCCATGAGGTTGTTATTCTCTTACTCATTTCATCAGTGAGGATTATAATAATGATAAAAAAGTTGATGATAGCTTTTTTAAAACTTTGAGGTCTTAAACACACATTACCTTCTGTCTTGTTTAATCCTATTGCAGCACCTGGGTGAATAGAGCAGTAGATCTCAAATCAGGAAGACCAGAGTTCAAATCCTGCTTCTTTCCCTTAATAAGCTGTGTGATCATAGGGAGTTCATTTCACTGTTGTCTTCCTCAGTTTCCATATTGGTAAAATGGGGATAATAATAGCACCTACCTCCCACGATGATGGAGAGAATCAAATGAGTTAATACTTGGAAAAGACTTTGCAGACATTAAAGTGCTCTATACATGTAACTCATTGTTAATCCTGTATAAGAGGAGTTATTGTTATCCTTATTTTACAGATGGGGAAACTGAGTCCAAGAGACCTTAAGTGACATAGCTGCTAAGTATCTGAGGTAGTAGTAGAACTCAGGACTTCTTGGTTTTTATTTCTGTTTTCTACATCTTTTTCACCCTTCGATACCTTAAAAGTTCTGAGGAAAATGCTTTTCAAAGCTTAAAGTGTTATGGGGATAGGGATTGGTACTAGACCTCTGTTATCACATATAGCAATTCACATTGAAATGTTCCTTGTAATATAAAGTCTTAGAGTATGGCCAGAGACCTTAACAGATAAGGAATTTACCCAGAGTCACCAGTCAATAGATATGAAGGGGGGGTGCGGTTGAATTGAGACATTCCTGGCTCCAGGGCAGGCTTTCTTTTACATATGCCATGCTATGCCCTTAGGCATACAATACAAAGCTAAGCATAATTTTTATTTATAAGTAACAATATTTCTCTTCCATCCTAAACATTTCTGTTAATGATGGCTCCAGTAAAGTCTTTTTTAGTGCTTCCTCCTACACTCATGCAATTGGCCCTGTAAAGGGTAGCTCATAATCATTTTACCAGATGTCCCTCCTTGTCTGTTAGGGCAATCATTGTTCTAGTCTGTCAAGGGATAGCTTTTGCTGTTTCTGCTCATAGGACTCTAGAGCTACATTAGGAAAATCAAACTGGGTTGGTCTCCTACTAACCCTGCAGTACTCTTCTACTGCTGCTTCAGGCAGAACACAGATCCAGGGACTGATCTGGCTTAAGATTGCCTTTCTGTGTTTCCTAAGGGCAGCCCTTTGAGTATTGTTGGTAATAGAAGAAAAATAAATAATATTCATATGGCACTTTATAGTTTAAATAGCCCTAGTGGTAAGTGCATGTGTATATATAATATTAACAGTGTGTATGGGTATGCATGTATATGTATGTGTAAGTACTGATATATGTGTTGTGTATGTATCTATATGTGTACATGGATACACATGCATATACACACATTATATGCCTTCTATAGGTGACATATATATAAACAGATATATCAAATCTATTGGATAAACCTATATACCAAATCTACTGTGTGTGTATATATATGTGTGTGTATTCATATATGTGTAAGTGGACATAAGTATGTATTATATACATATATGTAGGTGGAAATATATGTAGAATATGTATATATATACACTCACATATATACACATGCATGTTATGCTTTAAAATTTAAAGTGAATTGCAGCATGCCTTCTGAAAATTTTGAGAGTGTCTCAGGTCAGACTGGGGAACAGCTAAAATCTTGGGGCACTCTGAAGATGATATGAGTCAAATCAGAAAGCAATAAATTTGTCCTGAGAGGAATCATGAGTAAGACTGGTAGAGAAAGCAGGCTCTGATGAAACATGAGAGTTGTGACATAATTGAATTATGTAATGGAAATGACTTAGGGCAGATGACAAAGGAAGGCAATATTGACAACCATTTCCTGGCCAGAAAATAGTTTTGTTCTGTTTTGTTTTTAGCTTTGTGTCTTTTCCCAGAGTCATCCTTGGGGAGGCGGGGTTAGAAGACTTGAAAAGCACATAACAGACCCATAATAGAAAGTAATGACACTCTCAAACTCAGGACAACTTAAGATGCTGATTTAAACAGCAGAAAGTTTCATCATATAATGGAATATTATGATGTTTTCTAAACAGAGTGTAAATTGAATTATTTGTAATTTAAAATAGTGGTGCCTTTGAGAAACCCAAATTATGAAGAAAGAATCAGCAAAGGAAATAGAGATATATTGAGCTTGAATCTACTGTCAGAACTTTTTTTTTGTTTTCCTTTACTGTTGGATTTGATTATTAGGTGGGAAAAGAATGGTTTTCAATTGATCTTTCTGTATCTTTGATCCCATAAGAATATTTCCTGAATATTTTCATATGCAGGGGCCATTTTTTTTAAAAAAAATTGGGACTCAATGCAAATTCACCGTTCAAAATAAATGTACACGTTTTCCTTTGATTTTTTTAAAGGAGAGTTTCTCTAATTTCCTTGGACAGTTTTCTCTTTGAGAGACATCTTGGCATTTTTTTTTCTTTTATTAGTCTTGCTGAGACCTTAGTATTGTCATTTCCTCAGAAGTGCTATCTGAGTGTTTTAACAAAAAGTGTAAAGGATCATTTTCAAAATGGATCAGTAAGGAGAAGGGGAAAAAATAACGGTTATTTTTTTTTCATTTTTTTTTTATAACTTTTAAAATAAACTTTTAAATCCATCCTTTGTTTTTAGACAAGTAGTTCATACACTAGGTACCAGACAGTATGGAGCCAAGCATTTGACTCCTAACAAGATTCCATGCTCTTCCTCCACATTTTATATTAATTTATTAGTGCAACTGAGAGACTAAAGTGAAATACTATTTATGAAAAGAATACAAAGTGTTTCTAGTATCCTTAGTCCCTTTATTATCATTTTATTTTGCAGTGTCTAGACTAGTGCAGGAAACTTGATTTGCTCTTGAGCAACCTTTGTTGAGTGAATGATGAAATTAATGTTTTGTCAGTTACCAGTTATGAAATGGAACATTCTTTTGCAATTTGTTGCAATTTGTTTAGTCATTTCAATTGTGTCTGATTGTTTGCAACCCCATTTGGGGTTTTCTTGTCAAAGATACTAGAGTGGTTTGCCTTTTCCTTCTCCAGCTCATTTTACAGATGAGGAAACTGAGACAGATGAGATTAAGTGACTTGCTCAGGGTCAGGCAGCTAATGAATGTCTGAAGTCAGATTTAAACTCAGTAAAAGGAGATTTCCTGAGTCCAGGCTTGGCACTTTATCCACCGAACCATCTAGCAGCTTTTCTGGGATTACATTTTCAAATATTATACTCTCTTTTAGGTGTGAAGGGTCTAGGACTTAAAACATTTTATAGGCAGTGATAAGCCACAGAATCTATTATGAAGAAAAGGTATACATGCTTATCATATGGAAGAGGTTTTTTAAGTAAACTTTTTAAAAGTAAAATAGTGTATGCTTTCATATGTTGTGCTGTTATGGAAAGTCACAGCTATTAATATGAAAGTCAAAGGTTTATTTTTGATTCAAATTTTACAAATCAAATGGGATCTAGTGGAAAAAAACAAGCTAGGTTGAATATCCAGAGCCTTGGATTCTAGTTCTAGTTTTTGAATTAAAAGAGCCATTGACCAGAAGCAAGTCATTTGCTCTCTACTGTCATCAGCTATCCTGTGTAAACTGAGTGATGGAGAAATTCTTATATTCCTTTCCTGCCCCTAACTTCTCAAAATTCTTTCTTGTGTGATTTGATTCTGTTGCTTTGTTGAAAATTCTACTTAAGGGACATGATTATCTTAAGAAAGATTGAATTAAGTACATTTAGGAAGGAAGAATATGGCTATGGTAATATTCAGGTTTACTAAAACTTTTTGTTACAAAACTGATCTGGAGAATAAATCAGATTAATTTTTTGGAGTGGGTGAATACAGAACAGGAAAAAAACATAAATAACTTCTATTACCTTAACCCTTGGAATTGGTATAATGTCATGAATTCATTTCGATGGATTTTAAATTAACTTTTAAAAATTAGATAAAATGTTTTTCCCTTTTCCTACAAAACTGTATCCTATCTTCAAAACAATCATGAATTCAGAAACTTCCCCACATAGATCTCAGGACTGCTTAAGAGTTGGTTTTTGAATTCTTTTCTTTTTTGTAACAAATAGCTCACTGAGATTTTCTTTCATTGTGAAAAATTGTACAGGCTCACTTATAGAATTGCAAGGGAAAACCAGAGACAATATAGTCTAATTGTCTCATTTTACAAATGGGAAAACTGAGGTTCATGGAGGTTAAATGACATGCCCAAAGTTAAATAGGTAATTCATAATTTGAACCCATGGCCTTTAGACTCCAGAGTCAATCATCTTTCCACTGTACTATACTTCTCATATGTTACACCTGTTATAGAAGGGTAATTAGACCCTAATGACTAGAAAATAACTAGAATTTTAGGCAAAGGTCATTGATATTTCTTGTGAAGTGATATGCATTTAGAACATGATATAAGTATAAAATTATGCACACATACACACATGCTTGTGTGTATGTATGTGTATATATACACATATACATGTGTATGTACACACATGTTCACAGACATACATATATAAGAAAATAAAATGATTAATAAATTATATATATGTATTTGACAGGATGGGGGTTCATTCTATTTTCTGCACTAGAAACTATCTCTTTTCAGATTACTGCTTAATATCACATTTAGGATTGGGGGTGTTGAGGCAGGAAAGCTGTCTTTAAGCAATTAAAGGGTAGTCACACACAAAAAAGATTACGCTTGTTTAGTTTGGAGTGAGAGGGCAAAATTAGGGCTGTGGGTAGAAGTTACAAAGAGGTAAAATTAGACTTTCTGTCAGGAAAAGAAAAAAAATGCACTTCTTACCAGGTCCCCTCTAGGCTGCACTCCTGCCATTTTCTATAATGCCACAGCAGCCTCCTCACTTGTTCAGTCTTTTTCTTGGACTTCTCATCTTCTGCCCTTTGGTCTTTTCCTCTGACTTGGAGATTCTTCCATCAGGAACTTCCATTTTTGAGGAAAAACTTACGCCAACCATCTCTTCATTCCTCTCTGGGCTACACTTCTGACTTTCTGGACTTTCTCTACCAAATCCCAACATGTACCTTCTCTTCCCTGCTGATATTTTCCCCCTTTCATGTGTTTTCTTTCCCCAGGAGAATGTAATCTCCTTGAGGGTAGAACTTGTATTTCTTTTCTGTTGTACTTGTATTCTTAGCATGTAACACAGCACATAGTAAGCACTTAAGAAATGTTCATTGATTTGACTTGACCAGTGCAAAAGTGGAAGATTGTTTCAGAAGGATTATGAACTCCTCTTCACCTGAGGTTTTCAAGTAAAGATGGGATGATCTTATGTTGAGTGTACTTTTGATGTGAAATTATTTTCAGATATGAGTTGAACTCAATGGCCACTGTGAGCCCTTCCAACTCTGAGATTACGTGATCATGACATCATCAATTTCAAGGTGATGAACAGAGAGATGTGGTTCTGAAGATGAAGATGAGATCTGTAATTAAGGAATCTTAATTTAGTTGGGGGACTAGATTCTAATGTGCGTTCTGCTCCTTCTGACAGGGGGTGGGTGGAGTGCCTTTTATGGCTGACTCATAGCTTTTATCCTATCCACCAACTATTCCTCCTTGTGCCTGCTGTTAAGTACTCACCCAAGATCAAGTACTCACTGGAATTTACCCCCAGCCTTTCAGGAGGAGGAATCCCTGATGTTCTTTGGAAGAGGAGGATTGGAAAAAAGAGCTTACAAGGTTTTTGTCTATCAGAATGTCCTTAATTTTCCCTACTTAGATGTTCCACTACATACTGGTATGGGCTGTTTTTGTTATCAAGTAGACTAGAACTAAACATAAGGGCTAGCACACAGAGACCCATTCGCCACTCCCATCAGCTTTCTTTCTACCTTCAAGGATCTAAGGAGTGAGGTGGGTGGAAGGCGAAATCTTGAAAAAATAGAACTCCTTTTATGCTTGGAGTTTTATGTTTTAAGTTTGATGCTTGAGGTTCAGAGTGTTTTTTTCATTTAAAAAATGCCTTTTGTTTTTGCGTCCTATATTTCTGTTTTAGTTTTTAAAAAAATTAACATTTATTTTCTTACCCCCATCCTCAGTGAAAAAAATATCCAAAATCTCTGTAATAAATATTGTCAAGCAAAACTTGGTTGTGTCAAAAAAAAAAATGAATGGCTTACTCTGCATCTTGAGTCTGTCACCTCTCCTTTAAATTTATCACTTCTCTATTTATGCCTTAATATATCCTGACCTCTTCCTCTACCCAGTGAGCCTTCCCTTTGAGCAGAGATTTTAAAATACAAAGAAACAGCACAGAAACATCAACTAGTACATTAATTTAATCTTACTATGTCTATATCTGTATCTCACTCTGTGTAGATACATATTTGTGCACTGTGTGTATGTATGCATGCACGCGTACACAGAAAGAGAGAAATGGAAAGACATTATTATAATTTTATCATCTTAGTTCCTCTCTAGTGTAAATAGATTTTCTCATCTCCTCTCTGGATCCAAGCTTGACAATTATATTTGCATAGCTTTCAGTTGTGCGTTTTTGTCCTTTCATTCAAATTGATGTAGTTATTGCTTTGATTATTTTCCTGATTTTGTTTATTTCACTCTATATTTACTCATAGAAGTCCTCCCATGCTTCTCCTAATTCTTTTTATTAGCAGTTTTTCATAGCATAGTATTTTCCCTAAGAAAAATACTACAGTGATATATCCAAATTCATTCACTATGAAAAATTTAGATTTAAACTTGAAATGAAAATTTGGTTCAAGATCTGGAAAATGATTAAATAAAGATATTAAAAAACTACAGGAACAAAAAAAAAGTATGTATTTTACATGAAGCGCTCAATTTGCTCTGCTCACAGGGTTACCATACATAGCTGATTGAGCTATATTTTTGAAAAAGTGATTGAAGATTGAACTTCAGGTATTTGGTGTATATGGGTCTTTTCTTTTTGTCCATCATATTTTGTGGTATTTGCTTAAAAGTGGGATCTCAGAGTCCAGGTGTATGGTCATTACAAATAATTTTTTGGTTAACTATAATTCCAAATTGCTCTCCAGACAACTTGTTTCAGTTCATAATTTTACAAACAATATATTAGTTAGCTTATCTTCCTTTGTATCTTATAATGCACATGCATCCAATGAGATTACAATGCATGATATTTTGGACATGCTGTCATAATATATTTGCTAGAACTTTATTTAAAATGTTTACATCAATACAACTTTGCAAAATTTGTCCTTCTTTCTCTTTTGTTGTTTCATTCCTTAATAAAGTTCCTTTGTTTTAAGAAATATTCTGTTCCATTCATTCTTCCAGTTTATTGTGACTGCAGAGAAATCCTGGTTTATTGAAATAATAATAGTTCTTTAATAAGAGAAGGATTTTTTCTGACAAACTGTTACTAAAATTGTAACATGTAGTTGTTATATTCTTTGTAGTTTAAGCATTTTTCTCATACAAAATGTGTGAATTCAGTCACCAATTTTTGTTAGTATTCAGATATTCTGTGTATTTTTCTTATTATTTCCTGTCATAGAATTAAGTATTTTTCAGTTGTCATGTTCCTTTGGAAAACTTATTATCTTTAAGTTATGTCTTAGAATCCTATCTTTAATGTCAATTGCTTTGTCTTATGTAGAATTCATGTGATTTTGGAACAGTAATAAATTCAAATCTCTTATGATGAATTTTCTTCCACATCAGTATGTATCATGTTTTACATTTTTCCCTCTCTTTCAGATATTCTGCTTTTTAAAATATTTTCTTCATTTTCTTACTTTTTTCTATCCTGTTCTTTTCTTAATTGTGCTTCAAAAGTTCTAATTCTTAATTTAATTTCCAATTTCTTTTATTTTTTTTTTATTTCTCCTGAGCCATTTTGGAGTTTGTATTACTTTGTAGTTAGTGGGGTCAATAGAATTCCTTTTCTTTTCAAGGACTTTTAGTTCATTTTTCCTTTATGTAATAATACTTTTTTATTATTTTCTAGTCTCTGAATTTTTACTTATTTTCTCTTCAATTTGTGATACTGGTCAGGTTCCAGTACAGAACTCAAACCAGTTAGGTTTTTAATCCACCTTCTCTTAGACATAGCATTCTAACATGACTATTCCCAGCTAGCACTATGGTATTTCTGTCAATTACTTTTTCCTATAGTTCACTTTTCATTATACGGAGGAATCTACCTCATATTCTGGGATATGGAAGATTTAATTCTGAATCATTACCATAGGGTGTACTAAAAAGAGACCCCAATAAATGAACCCTAAAGTAAAAACTGCCAAGTTACCTGTGTTGGCTGTACATAGCCTGTGGTATGGAGTGGGGGTTTGGGAATGCTTAAGCAGGCATTGGTAACTATTATTGTTGCCCAATTTTATTTTTGAGATATTTGCCCTTGTGGTTTTTCTGCCTTCTTATCATAAATTCAGTTTCAGATCCTCTATGTATGGCTTATTATTTCTTTTTCTACAGTTCTGGAGTTGGAAAAAAAACTACACTCCTACTTTGCCAGTCAAATGGTCCTGGATACTTGATTTTCAATAATCATTATTTTTAAATCATTTAAACAATCACATATAGATGATTTCTAGAACATGCCAAAATAGATTTGTTACTTCATGGAAGAGAATTGCTCAGATTGATAGCGTGATCTAGTATAGAGTGGGCTTTTTCGCTTGGGATTCACTTGTTTGTGTTTTAAGTATACATGTATATGTATAGTAATTATTTCAATGTATATTTTACATTATATATTTAAAGTCATTATTTTGAGGAGTCTATATAGACTTTTCCAGACTGTCAAAGAGATCCATGAAAAACGGAAGGGAATAAGCATTTATTAAGTGCCTACTGCATACTAGGCACTGAGCTAAGCAGCTTACAGGTATTATTTCATCTGTTCCATGAAACAAAAAAGATTAAGAACCTCTTGGATAGACAAAACAAGTGGTTGGTCAGCTAACTTATTTAAATGTAATTTGGTAGGGGTTTTCTTCATTATATCAAAGAATGACAAGCCATATAATCCCTTCTCTCAAAACTTCTGAGACACAATGATCTTCCTAGAGAAACAGAAAGTAGAATTTCAAAGGCTTTGTTCCATTTTCTGTCTCAGTAATAGAGCCACGAGTCCATCAAGAAGCCAACGCCATTCTGTGGCTTGTGTTAAACAGAACTCATGATTGTTGTTTCCCCCAGGGTTGAACTACAACCCCAGATGAGAATGGCAGCCAGCCAGTGTATTCTGCCAGCTGGCTTTGCTCTGTACTCTGGTTTGGGAGAACAGGAGTATGGATGCTTTTGATGTTACAGGCCACTTTCAAGTACATTTTGCAGTGAAGAAGACAGCTGGCAAAAGTTTGTTCACATGTAGTAATCTCGTCAATATTTTTTTAAATTATGTTTTTCCATAGTACCAATGTCCACTTTAATTCTAGAAATCTTGACTGAACAGATTGTAAAGCTGAGAGTTTATGAAAAAAGAAAATACTTTTTTCTAGAATACATCTCAAATTTGTAATTTTCAAGAATGTCCTATGGCACTGAAAACTCAAATCACATGTCAGTGGTCAAACAGAAGGCATCTGAAGTAGAAATGGAATCCCAAGTCTTCCTAACTCCAAACATGACTCCTTTCTTTATTATATCAACTTGCCACTCAACAGTTGAAGATAAATTGAGAGATGGTTTTATACTACAGGTTGGTGTGGGTTTTTGAAGGGGTAGTAAAGATATTTTTAGGAAGAGAAAGATGACATTTTAAAATTCTGCTGAGTTAACTGACCAACAGCTTTGATTTGATAAGTGCTACTGCATTAGTGTTGGCATTCTGTTGATTCAGTGATTCTAAAATGCCTCTAGCTGAGCCCGTGTGTGTGTATGTGCATATACATATGTATATGTATACATACACACATATATACATATATATACACATATATATGTTGCTATCACTAGAAGATCACTGTCAAATGAGATGCTGATAAAATCATCTTTTAGGGAAACATACTACCTGTGTGACCACAAACCAAATCTCTTTACCTCCTACTGGCTCAGAGCACCTCTAAGATGATAAGTTAGAGTTGCTGATCCAAATCGGGGGGGTAACTTTGCAATAATAAAATTGCAAATTTGGACCAATAGAAAAAAAGGGTAAATATGCATTTAACTATTAATGCCCATATGCTTTCATAAACAAATTTTTTTTCTTAGCAAGTATGGACAAGATTGGTTTAAAAAGTAAAAATTCACATGTAAAATGAGTTGACAGTTATCTAATATGAGAAATGGTATACTTAATCATGACTTTTTGTTTGCTAATTCAAAAATTATTTAAGAAGGCATAAAGCTAATGATTTTTCAGATTTGTAGTGATACTTCTTAAAAGTATGCTCTTTGAAAATTTTATTTAATAGGAATCTCAGAATCTGGCTTTTAAAATATAATCAGAAAACTATTTGCTTTCATCTTAGATCTGTATTAAATGATACTTAGCAATTATTATTTATATGAATCATATAAAATTATTAGGTAAAGTGATTATTGAGTGGCAAGTGTGTAATAATGGAGACAAAGAGGGCTGACAAGTCAGGAAGATTTGAATTTGAGTCTCTTCTCTGACACAGATTACCCTGATGAAGGTATTTAATTTTCTCCATGTCCCAGGAGAATCTGAGACTGTAAATGGCAGAACAGATGTTGAGCTCCAGTGGTTAAAAGGACTTTCCTTACCTCAAATATCCTATACCAATGAAATCACTAGTTCAGTCTAAAATATTTAATTTTTATATGATCATTTTTGGTGAAAATTCTAAAGGCCTTATAAAGTTGTGTTTGTAATATAAGTAGGATTTATAAACCATTCTTCTAATACATAAGTCATCTGCCTGGAATACTTGTATTTTTGGTGTGTAACTGAACTTGAGTCTTCTTTACTTCCTCTCTTATATTGCATCCTCTGTGAAGGGCTGACCAAGAAATATGAAACCACAGACTAAATTCCATGAAAATGATGATAAATATCATATAATAATTATATTGAAATTAAGCAAAAACTGAGCAGAATGACTTCCCCTACCATAAAATTTATAGTTATTGAGAAAACTGACTTCCTAATACATACAAAGGTAACTTAAAAAAAATATGTGTGAGGAAAATATATACCACATTGAAATCTATTGCAGAAAAGTAACTCAGATTCTTGTCCATCAAAGACTAGATATCTCCCTTATTGATTATGTTAATTCAGATCATACAAATGTCACACAAATAATAAAGAGAGCATGTATTCCTAGAATCATAGCATGATAGATTTAGAGGTAGAGGGAAACTTAGAGGTCATCTCATTCAGCTCCCTTTCCCCCATTTTAGGCTAAATATTCAATTCTCTATCAAGAATAAAAATAAGTTAAATGACTGTTATTAGTATAAATTTGATATTCATTTAAGACCTCCAAACTTAGCATTTTACTACTTTCTACCTTTTGAATGGGTATTTTAAAAATTATTTTTCATCTAATATTTGTCAGTTTGTTGACTGGAGGAAGCAAGAGAGTACAATGGGAAAGACTTCTGACCTGATTTCAAATCTTGACTGATGAGTTTTTGTTGTTGATCGTTCATTAACTTTCAATCATGTATAAACTTTTATGATCCCATTTGGGGTTTTCTTGGCAAAGATACTGAAACAGTTTATCATTTCGTTCTCCTGTTGTCCCCATTTTTCAGTTAAGGAAACTGAGACAAATAAAGATTTGACCAGGGTTGCACCTGTAGTAATTGTGTGAGGTCAGATTTGAACTTCCTGAAGCCAGGTTCAATACTCTCTCTTAGCTCTACCTAGTTGGACCAGACTGATAGATGCTACTTGTTTAAATACTACCTTTAATGCACACTATCTAATACTACCTTGGCAAGTCATATAACCCCCTAGATAGCATTTTTTATCAGTAAAATGAGGGAGTTGGATTACATGGTCTCTGAGGACTCTTTCAGTTACTGACTTGAATTTAGATCCTTCTGTTTAAATGCTGATGTGACCTTGAACACATCATTGTGACTTCTCTTGGCCTCAGTGTCTTTATCTGTAAACTGACAAGAATGGACTAAATGCCTCCTATTTTCCTTCCAGCCCTAAATCTATGAGACTTGATCTTAAATCCATAAATAGAAATATCTTTCTTAAAACCACAGTGTACAGAAGTTGATATGGTTGAGCATATGTATTTTGGTTGACTATATTTATATCCCTTGCTTCAGTTAAGAAGGAAACACAACCTAATCTCAGTAACCCATTGTACCCTTTTCATTAGACAGTGATGTTTGAGACTACTCGTTTTATTAGAAACAAAAACGTATTTGATTTTCTTTTTAAAAAAGTTTTTCCATTTGAAACATTAAGCAACATGAATAAGTTTGATATTTTAGTGAGATAGATGATTCTCTGCCCTCATTTCCTCCCACTGCCACCCCTTGCCATCATTTAAAAATATTATAAAAGCCATGATCTGTCAAGCAAAAACTCTATGCTTAAACCCCTGGGATGTTCAAAAGGGACTGGAGATAGCAAATGGAACTCTTTTATATGTCAGTATCCTCTGTAATTAGCATTTATATCTCAGCATTAATAAAACTACATTTTCAAGCCTTTGATTTTCATTTAGTCGTTAAGGCCATTATTATTTGTGTGAGAGGACAATCAAGCTGTTAAAAGTAACACAAGTGCAAATTGGAAGGTAGTTGGAAGAGATAATTTGCTGTTATGAAAATACGTCCAAATATTTGTTCGTATAATTCTTAACAAAATAGTGATTATGAGGTCTTTTCAATGCTTCTTCTTGAGCAACATGCCTCTAATTTTCTGGGGAATTTGGCCACCATGACAAATGTTCACATGGCTAGACTCTATGGATACATTGGGAAGTCAATCTTTAAAATCTCTCAGTGAAGTAAGTGGTTGTTCCAGCCATCCACTTCAAATTTATGGGGGAAAAGTAACCATAGTCCAAGTTTCAGTCCTCAATCTCAGTAGTAAGTTCAGACAAGGCTGTTTAGATGAACTCAAAGCAATGTATGTAATCCTTTCATGGCACTCCTTACTTGCTTAGACTAACTACAGGCCTGGCAGCTAATGTGGCCTGCAAGGGGCAAAAAAAAAAAAAAAAAAAAAAAGAATTGAATTTTCATTTTTCCTCATCTCTGTTAAGATGTGAGCTAGTGAGCCTTAGTCATTTGAGTCAAATATTTGCTAATAGAAAAAAATTGACCACCACCCCCCCAAAAAAAGTTCTGGCACGTGGAATCAAAGGAAAACAAGCATTTGACTTTGTCTGTGCTCCTTATTGATGAAACATTTCCAGGTGGAAAATATCTCAGCTGCCAATCCCTTTCTCATTCAGTAGACGAATAATTGCTTCTTTATGATCCACAGAGGAATGTGATGTTCTACATTTCTGCTCAGATTAGAGCAAGGTCAGACAAGGGAAAAGATAGTTGCCTGAAAAGAAATGAGTCAGCTTTGCCCTGTTACCTAAGGGAGAGGGAAACCTACAGATAGAAGTTAAATTGTTTTTTGCATTCACAGAAAATGAAAACCAAAAATGTTACAGGAAAAATTAGTCTTTAAAATCAACTGTATGATTTGACCACATTCTTTATGGAATGAGTTTTCAACTATTTAAACAGGCAAGTAAACTTTTTTTTTTTCTGGTAGTTTCAAAATTAGCATTGTGGTTCAGATATGGGATTAAAATAACCTATTTATGAACTTCTCTTTGCCCTCGATGAGTTATATAGGCTTTTTATTAAATAGGATACTAAGTTTAGATTTGGAAGGAACTCCAGAGGGCATCTTATCCTACCCCTTTATTTTACAGATGAGGAAACCAAGGCTTATAGAGGTTAAGCAACTGATTCAAACCCAGGTCCTTGGACTTTAGGGAGAATTCATTCTACCGTACCAAGCTTCATCTTCAAGATAAATTTGAAACTGAAGAACCCTTAGCAGAGTAGAGCTTGTTAATTTTCAACTAGATAAGGGGTGGGGAACCTCCAGGTTGCAGGTTGCCCACCCCAAACTAGAGGCTAAGAAAGCAAATGTAGGCCAAAAAAAAAAAAAGAAAGAAAAGAAAAAGATAGTCCCTGCTCTCAAGGAGTTTACTTTGTAATGGGAGAACATAACAGGTAAAGATCGGGAGGGTGCAGGTGTTCCTGCGGAGACATGGTTGCAAAGAGAGAGGGAAATGTGCTGCTTTGGGTGTTTCTTCAAAATGGTAGTTCAAAGTCAAATTCACCAGTGGGAGAAAGGGATTGCACAGATGGAGGCAGACAGCAGCTAAAGCTTTTTTTTATTTCTTTATTTTGTATCCCCAGCCTTTAGCACAGTGCTTGGAATATTATAACTGCTTATTAAATACACATTCTTGACTTGCAGGTCTATGAACTTTAAAAAATTTTTGGTTAATTGTATTTTTTTAAGGCAATCAGATTTAAGTGACTTGCCTAGAGTCTCATAGCTAGTAAGCGTCTGAGAGCAATTGTTTTTCAATTTCATTGATTTCCTTATAATCCATTTTGAAATGCATTATCTAAAACTTAATCCTGAGAAGGAGGTCTGTTTCATCAGACTCCCAAAAGAGTCTGTGACAGACCAAAAAAAAGGTTAAGAACTCAGCAAATGCTTTCAGATACAGTTGTTTCATTTTGCAAATGAGAACACTTGGGCATCTAAATGGCACAGTGCATAAAACACCGGGTAGGGAGTCAGGAAGACCTAAGTTCAAATCTGGCCTCCGACACTGGCTATGTCACCTGTTTGCCTCAGTAAAATGAACTGGAAAAGGATATGGCAAACTGCTCTAGTATCCCTGCCAAGAAAACCCCAAATGAGATCACTAAGGGTTAGATATAACTGAAAAATGACTGAAATACTTATTCTCAGAAAAGTGAATGTACTTGACCAAGGTCCCACAAATACTAAATAGAAAAACAACTTTTGTGAACTGACGTTTTCTGGCTCCATCTTTACTGTTTCTTTCTAATATATCAAGAATTTATTATTAGCAAAGAGAATTAACTTTATTTTTAATCTTATATTTAAAAGAGTATATTACTTTTTATTATTTTAGAAAAACTTCAAAATCCCATTATACTTTTACAAGTTTTATTTTTATTATATGCATTTTCCCATAGTTTATTATTTTGTTAAAGCAAACCTTAGATAGAAGTGTAATGTATACACTCAGGCATATTATAGTACTCTAGAAAATCCTTTTTAGACATAATCTGATTTTAGGAATCTGGAGGTCTTTGATCCAACAATATTCTGAAGGAAAAGCTCAAATAAAGTAAGTTGTAGGTTTAGCTTTATACTAAAATAATATTCTCATGTCTCACAATATTATCATAGATCTAGACCTGGAAGGGCTTGGAGGTCATAGTTGTAATGATAATTTAAATGGGAAGATCTTTCTCATTAATAGGCCCATGTGATCAGCATGGGTCACATGGAAGCTTGAGTCACATAAGTCTAAGTTACATGGAACAGGGAGGGGTGAAGCAGAAAAGGGTGGAACAGGAAGAGGCAGGGCTAAAGCAGAGCTGAGAGCAAGTTACAGAGCAATCAGAGCCGGGAAGGGCAGCTGGCTAGGGTGAGTGAGAGAGCTTGTCTGTGATTATGTTTAAGGGAGCTGGTTGTGGGAAGCCTGACAGAGGGAAGGCTTGGGGCTGGTGTTGCTCTTAGCATTGTTATTGTGTATCCACTTTTGTTACTACGTTGAATTTGACTTTCTGGTGTCTGAATAAATGTTTTGGTTTTGTCTTCCATGTGGAGAGTCTGTTGTATTTCGTGATCCAGAATTGTGCCAGCATAGTCAGAGCTGCTGTAGGCACTGTGAATGTTGCATTGGCACTACAATAGTCTTGTTCAATGTCTTCATTTTAGAAACAGGAAAACTGAGACCCAAAAGGTTGAAATGACTTGTCCAAGGTCACAGAGGTAGCAAGTGATAAAACCACAGTTGAGTCTAAGTTAAGCACTCTTTCCATTATATCACACTTCCTCAGTGCGGCAGAAAGTTGGTGCTGGGTCCACAAAAGCTATGTCTGTGGAAAGTAACACAAGATCCTACAAATTGGAAACCAGGTAAATCTGTTGTCTAAGACCGTGATAGATAAGTTCAGAAAGGCCTATTAGCACAAGTTTAGCCAAAAAGTGTATAGATTTCTGGCAACTCCCCCTACTTTGGTTGGGGGATGCCCTTCAATTCTGAAATCATGAATCTCTTGAAATATTCATGTAAGTAAATATCATAGATGAGGTATTTAATTCATTTCAGATAGCGATATACGTCTTAAAGCTTTATTAAGTTAAAAACTTCCTATTGAACATGTAATTTCAGGAAAATGTTTTCCAAAATAACTGTTCTGCTACAAAAGTTAACATTAATATTTTATTGATATGTAATTACATTGCTTTAGAAATAACTAAATATTTAAGGCATTGAACCAAGCAAGTGAAATTGGGAAACTTTAGGTATGTATAAAGAGAAATATATTGGTTTGTTTAAATGACTTTATTTGAATGTCAGAATTCTCTACATTCAGTTTCCTTGCATAATATGTGATTATGAATTGATGAAACTAATAACACATAATAATAGCTTATATGTACTGTAATGATTTTTTAAAAGTCATATTTTGTGATATATCAATCTTTAGTATCCTTTGTAGTAGGAATATACTTTGTATTGCTATAAAAAAATCATAAACCACTTTTTTTGCCAGTACTGCCATGTTATACATGAGGCTGCCATATCAGAGATCAGGGAAATTAAGTTATGCTCCTAGATTTGGCAGAAATCTGCTACGTGATCTTGAGCAACACATTTAATCCCTCTAGAGTTAACTCTAAAAAGAAATCAGACTGGATCAGGGATTATTGAACTAGGGTCTGCTAGCTTTTTTTGTTTGTTTGTTTTGTTTTTTGCTATTATTTGAAAAGCACAATTAGATATAATTGTATTCCTCTGTAATGCCATGTATTTGGAAATTATTCTGAGTGGAGGTCTATAGGTTTCACTAGACTGCCAAAGGGGACCAAGACAAAGAAAAAAAGTGGATCAGTCTCCAATTATTTTCCAGATTAACAATTTGTGTTTCATATATCTTACAAGTTGATAGGTAATGAATGGTATTTTGAATACTGGCCCTTTTGCCACATTATGTAAGTATAATGTTTATTCAAATATTATTTATTGACCAGCCAAGTGCATGAAAAGCTCTGTGGTAGGCTCTGGGAGGAGATGCCAAGAATACATCATATGGTCTTTGATTTCCATTAACTTACAAGGCTAATCTTTGTTATCCAATAGCCTAATACTGCCCCCATGGAGCACACACACACACACACACACACACACACACACACACACACACACACACAGACTGTGTCATCATGTTAATGAAGATAATTTTTGGTGTTTTTGTGTTGTTTTTATGTTCAAGGGTAAAGTACCAAACATTTTTTTACACACTAAGCAGATGAAATAGTTTCTGATTTAATTAATGATACTGTAAAATAAACAAAGACTGTCATGTGCATATAGGATCAGAGCAGAATGCAGAAATAAAACTTACCTGTTAATTTGCCGCCATTTTGTGATGTAGATATTTGTACTCAATGGCAATTAGATATTTTGTGAGTGGTTTTTTTGGAAGTAATTGTAGTTAGTATTTAGATTTATATGCCATTGTCAAATATTTTGGTTTTTCTCCTCACCTTTTGCTTGCTATCTGTTTAATCTTAGATAGGTTACTTCAACCCTCTGGGCCTCAGGTTCCTCATTTGTAAGCAGTCTTTTGGTGGAGTGGAGAAGAGGTAAAGGACCCTGCCCCTAAGGATCCTTTTAGCATTAGATTTTTGGTGCTATGACCCCTAAGTACCTACAATTGGAAAATTATGGAATTTTAAGCTAAATAACACAATGAAGACCTCATGCATATATATATACAGCCCTTTTGTTTTTCCAGTTTTGGTCCCATGATAATGTGTTTCATCCTTTTTATGGCATTACTAACATGATGCTGGCTCTTTACATCCTTCATATATCTATTTTTCCATTGGACTTAGGCTTATCTAACCCTTTTATTCTTCTGAGATTTTAGTGTTAAATGTCATAGCCATTTGTGAAACGTTTGCTATATGTTAAATGTTATAAATGTTTATACCTGGAGAATATTGATATTGAAAATAAGATTTTTTTGGGGGGGGGAGGAAAGGGAATTTCCCTAGTAGAAAGTACCATGCAGTTTCCCAAATGCAGGAAATTACTATTTCCTCCTCCTCCTCAATATCATTTTGAACTAATATCAGTATAGATAGTCGTATATTCTGTCCACTGATCTCTTTGTTGGTGTATTAGGAATCTGTGTTGATTATAAGAGAGAAGAAAAATGAAAAATCAGTGGTGAAAAAGACTTTGAGCTTCTTACCATATAAATTGTCATATTCAAGAGTTCTACCCTCTACCTTTCAGTGTCTGTTAAGTAATATTTTCTGTTTCTATTCTAATAATTTCTATTGTTATTGGGGAGATACTGACCACAGTTGATAATGTAAATGACTTATTGACTATCTTTGGATAAATTATCTTTTTTTACCTCACCATGTAAAGTAACATGAAGATATAATCAATCAAAACTAATTCATTCCAGGGGAATAAATTATTAGTCATATCATTAATAGCACCAAGTTATTTGGGGCCATTTTATAAATTTCTAAATATTTAAAAGGCATCAAATTTGTTGTTTAGCTTTTTGCTTTACAGTCTCCTACTTGGAGATTTTATGCTACAAGCTAGTTAATATTTTGGTCATAATTCTTTGCTGAAATGAAAAGGGGATATAATTTGCAAATGTGAAATATTTGTGGATACTCAATACTGCCTATTTTTCTCAGGTACATCCAGTAATATGAATATTTTTCGAGGAAATAGATATAATGGAAAAATATGAAGTAGGAGTTTAGGTAGTATATAGTCAAAGAAATTGAAATAAATAGAATTGATACATCTAAATTATATATTAATAGAATATAACCATAAAGAAAGATGCTTTAGAAATGATGGTGGGAGTAACTCTAATAGGAAAGTTAAGTTACAAATTTTAGGTTTCTTCTGTTTTGTAAGCTCATAGAATTTTGTTTATGAGAAAGAGAAAAAAATTAAAGAGTAACTCTCAAAAATTCATTTTTATACTTGCTTTTAGTTTGTTTAGTTTATATTTCTTTGGTTTTAATACATTAAAAATTAATATTAAATTGATACATTAATATGTTAAATTTAGAACCATGGATATTAGTGAGTTTTTTTCCCTCTTTTCTCTCTTTATTTCCTTTTCTTCCTTTCTTTCTCCTTTTTATCTCTTTCTATCTATTGATCTATCTACCTATCTCAATTTCCTTTCTAATAGATGCTAATATGCTTTCTCTTCAAACATTTTTTAAACCTAACTCTCTGAAAACAAACATTCTGGAAAACTAATGGGCTGGAAGTAACGGGAAGGTGTAATATGTACATTTTTCTGTCTCTGCCAAATCCCCTAAGGTGATGAATTATTGCTCTAATACTGCCCAGCATCAAAATATAATGCGTAATTTATCTTAACTGTAGCTTCCTATCAATGACCTCAGAGAAGCTATGTGTAATATCATGTAATCTCTAAAAGTGCTTGTTTTATACTAACTAGAATACCACTGTTCTTAGTATCCAATGATGACCAAACATAAGTTGTTTTGTTTTGTTATTAATTTTTTCAAACTTGGAATAAAGAAGTGAAAAATTCCTTTTAAAGAAAGGGTAGAGAAAATCTCTGCCACACAATGAAGTATTGCAAAATTGAAGAAAAATTAGAACAGGCTTAATTAAGTGAATATAGCAGGTAGGTACTACCTTTTCTTTTTAGCCTTAAGAATCTGTGAAAACTCAAAACTGCTCATTATTTAAGATGGGAGCAGTTCACTAATCAATGGGAATCTCTACTTCTGCAGGATCTCAAACAGATGCCTAGCTGTCTTGCCCCCTGAGGAAGTCCAAAGAACTTTTGGTAATTTGTAAATGAGCAACTCAGAATAGGACTGAAGTTTTAGCAATAAGAGATTAGAATGTAAAACACCTTAATAGCTTTAAAAATGGGAAAAATTAAAAATAGGTAATGTTTCATTAAAAAGGAATGTGGTATATAACTATACTTATAAGTCCCCTCCCCCGCAAAAAAAACCCCATAGGTAGATTTGAATAGCTCGTCAAATGCCCATTTTCTGACTCTCAAGAAATTTGCTTATTCAATGTTGTATTTAGGACAAAAAGCTAAATTACATCTTATTCATGTTTTATAAATGATTATATAATTATGTTTGCTAATAAATGTATATTTGTTAGAAAATAAAATTGGAGATGTATGCATATATGTGTATATTTATGTGTATATATGGTTGTATACACTCGTTTGTAAATTATACACTTGTATGTACATATATACATTTGTTATATATAATTATTATATTGATATAGAAATGTGATATGCATAAATGCATACATATTTGTTATTCATATATATGCAAACAGATAGGTAGATAGATAGATGAATGTATTGGATGCATAGATAGACAAACAGGTAGATACGCCTGGAAATGCAGTTTCACTGTTCAATGCGAACTGTTTGGTGGTAGAGGTTCTCTAAAGCAATACTGTGCACCTTATATTACTAGAAGTTGTCTTGACCACTGAGAATTCAAATGACTAGCTCAAACTCACATAGCCAGTGTGTGTCAGAGAAGGGATTTAAACACTGAGATTCCTGATTACAAGACTAACTGTCTCTCCATTATGTAGCTTAACAATACTTAAGCTTGTTGAAACTTGTCTTATCAGTTATATGTGAGTGTGTGCATGTATATGTATAAGCATCCTGCAAGTGACATTTTTGTGGATGGCAGGGCTTTGATGAAATGCAAAATAAATAAACTTGACTCTGGAGTTATTTTAATCATCCTTCCTTTTGGTCAAATTAGTTGATGCTTGTCCATTAGATTTTCTAAATGCATTTCTAAAATTAGGTGTTGGGAAGCGAAATTTACCTTTACATCAAAGGACACATTAAGTTCTCTGGGAAATTGTTACTTTGCTGCTTTTTATGGTAATATGGCTGTGATTAATTTGACCTTCCCAAGTTGTACTTCACCTTCTCCTAACACTTTGCTACTGAGAAGAATTTAACATGAAAAATGAAAGAAACAGAATTTTATTCTGAGGAAATTTTTCATATTCTACATTACAAATAAATATGAGCCAGAGAAGAAGGAAGGAAGGAAATATTTATATCTCATTTCATCTTCACCACAATTCTTGCTATGGGATAGGTGCTATTAAGATTGTCATTTAAGCTGAGGAAACTGAGGCAAATAGAAGTTAAGTGATTCACTGAAGGTTACCAGCTAGTAAGTGTCAAAAATCAAATTCATACTCAGACCTAGCCCTCTATTCACTGAACTACACAGCTGTCTCCAATGAAGTCATTATGGTGACATAAAAGAATGCCATTACTAATGTAACAAGATGCTTTATTTTTAGGTATCCTGCATGGTAGGATACAGCCTACAATCTGAAGTATCCCACATAGTACTTCCAAATAAAAATGCATTACAAAATTTCTCTCTTATGAAATTAACCAGCTAAGTTTCTACTACCAAGGGACTAGAAAACATTATTCATTCATCTCTTTATTTATAATGAATGGTGTGTTGTAGTGGATAGATGGTTACCTTACAGAGTCAGGAAGACCTGGATTCAAGTCATGCCTTGGACACATACAGAGTAAACTCACAGTTCCCTAGGTAATTCTTTAAAAATAGAAGTCCTGGATAGGTTGCTGAGCTACATCTTAAGAGGTCAGTCCCTATACCAGTGAAATCAGGTCTGGGTCAATACTAATTGTAATAATAATAATATTAAGAACTCCAGAAGATTTCCAAAATGGCAAAAACAGGAACTATTCAAAGAAGAAAAATCCTATATTCCAAAACAGTCAAACACTTGAATTTTTTACATTTGCACATAAATTTGTATAACTAGAAAGCATGGAAAAAAATAACTAAAATGAGCTGCCAAAACTTAACAAAAGAGAAAACTACAAACTCTTAGTGAATGTATTCCCTCTAGGAAGAAATTAGTACAGCTTTCAAAAGTGCCTATCTTTATCAGACTTCAGGATATGAATTAGTTCATGTATAGGTATAATTTGTTTTAAATTTGTGGAACTATGCTGAGTGACAACTGATTGACTCACCAATGTCTGTGCTTGAAGGAATATGTATGTGATTGATTTGTGATGAAATTGTGAAACAGTAACACAAAGATAACCGAAATGGATTAGAATCACAGATTCTCCAATCCAGCATTTCAGAGAATTTTAATTCAAGTGGCGTTATAATGATCCTTTAGTTTTTGAGAATTGGTGAAAAGTGTAATTGCTACCCATGCTGTCTGTATTGAGGTTCACATGGTATTATTTTAAAGTTAGGAATCAATTAGGTTTGAAAATGTTTTGTAGAACTAGGTCTATTTATAACTGTAATTATAGCCAGTGATAATTCAGTTATAACAATAATAATAAGAGCTTAACCTTAAATATTTGCAAAAGTCCTTACTCTCTATGGAGCATTATACACGATTCTGAATAAAACACCAAATTTAGATAAGACAAGGTCTCTGAGCCTTAAAATTTACCCTTTGTTATATTGATACCTCTGGTAATAAATGAGCAAATGATAAATACTCCCTGGTACTGTAGAAAAGAATTTTCAATGTTTTTCTGATTTTTAAATATTTTCTCATTTATATCTAGTACCTACACAGGGCTCTATGTTTTACAAAATTATTTAAAATTTTTTCCAATTGATAAGATAATCAGCAGCTAGACAATGTAAGTGTTATTATCCCATTTTACAGGTGAAGAAACAATCTCTAAGAAGTTAAGTGAGCTGCCCATGATCAAAGAGGTAGTGATTGTCACAGTGATAACTTGTGGGTAAACCAGAATGTTTGCCTTTGCAGTACACTGGTTCTGCTACATTAATTTTTAAGTAGCCCTTATGCCCTCTTATAGTCAAACTCAATAGAGCTTTAATTCTAAGACATGAATTTGTAGTATGACCATGGATAGTTGAGTTGTTTCAATCTTTGGATTACAAAGGGCCATATCATAGAGGGTTTAATATTATTGAGAAGGGTTGTGATTTCTGTCATTCAAGCCTTAAGCTATTTCTGGTCTACTCTGTTTTTCATGAACGTATCAATTCTCCTCCCCCGTTCTAATTCATCCTCTCCTCATTTGGTAAAGTGACTTTTCCTAAAGTACAGAGTATATATGTCTGAGCCATCTACAAAATAATTACTTGCTGCCAACATGATCAAATCTGAAACTATGTTTGATGTTTGAACCTCTTCACAAATCAAGTCAACAAGATTTTGTTAACATTAAGTACCTTATGTCTGAAATTCTCTTCCTCCCCATATCCACCTCTTAATTTCTAAAATAATAATAACAATAATAATAATAATAATAAATTTCTAATTTCTTAAATATTCAACTGTTCCAATCCCATGTTCTGCAGGAAGCCTTTCTTATACTCACCCTCCCCCTTAGCTATTAATGCTATTACCTCCTATTCATTTTGTATGTATCTTATATATACCAGTTATTTATGAGTTGTCACTTTCATTAGAATGTAAGATCCTTGAGAGAAGAGATCTTTTTTTCTTCCTTTCGTTCTGTCAAAAGCTCTTTGAGGCATGTCTGACATATAGTTAATCCATGATAAATCATTGTGGCCTCATTGGCACTAAGATTTAATTGGAACAAGGGCAAAGATTCCTTTATGAACCTTGTCTCAAGAAATTAGTTTTCTGATCTGGAAAGATGAAGTTCAAAAGAATGGTATAATGGCTTCCACAGAGTAAGAGATCTTTATCTAGAGTCCATGAACTTATGTGGTTATTTTTTAAGATAACTGCATTTCAATATAGTTGGTATCCTTTGTAATCTCATGTATTTTGTTTTATGCACTTAAGGGCTTTCTTCTGATTGGGAGGTCCATGGGTTTTATCAGACTATCAAAATAAAAAAAATGCTCACCCTTAGCATAGAGGATAACAAGACTTTCTAGTAAAATGTCACTCAGCACCATTATCATAGATATGATGCTACATTAGATGGACCACTGGTCTGCTCTTAAGTATCACAGGTCTTATTGAATTGTTTCATTTCTTTTTTTTCTTTTCATTTGTGTTCACTGGTATCTTTTTTCTCATGACCACATTTTCCTCCAGAGGAATGAGAACTGAAGCAAATTGTGCTATGTCCAACTCTGGAATGTCATTAGAGTTTTTGTCTGGATTAAGATTCTAAATGGAGGGTAATTTGCTACTCTGTCTGATGGTGATATTCATTTGGCATATTTCTTTTGGGTTATGCATAATCTACAGAGAAGTATTCCTAGAGACATATCTACTCAGGTACAATAAAGAGATTTTTAGTGAATGGATTCTGAACAAGATGCAAGGAAAAGAGAATATGAAAATGACTACTGAGTTTCTGCCACTCAGTTCATTGTACAAAGTTCCTACAGTCTTTCTCACCGAATAACAAAAGGAAAACCATAGTGCTGGAGAATTTTGTAGGGCATGTAAGTATCAGATATGGACAAGCTGCCTGGCTTCTCTGATTTTAATGAAACGAAAGAATTCATATTAGGCGAAAAGCATGGTAATCCTTTCTATGGCCTTTCAAAGTATCTTTAGCTAGATTCTAACAAAGACAATTTCTGAAAAACAGTACCAGAATTATCCATGGGTCCTGAGAGTAGAAGCAAATAATTTTAGCCAGTGTTTCTTAGATTGTGTTCTTGTCAAATGCTGGGGTTTCCACAGTCCAAAGCCTTCTCAAATTAAAAAAAAATGCCCAGGTGCTCTAAAGGCGGATGAGCACACAATAGAAATCTCTTTTCTGCTTTGCTGTCTCCTTTGGTCATAGACAAGGTATACATTTAGCTAACACAAAGAACCATCAGATTGGTCAAAATTAGAATGTGATTGAAAAGATTGCTTCTGATTGGTTATAAGTCAATTATTAATGTGCCTAATAAGACATGAGGTACACATAATTCATTGCTGGGCTTTCTCAGAAGAGTGAATATAAAAAATTAGTTCCTATATATGGTTTTATTTTTATAATTACTTAATTGTTTTCATACAAAACTATGACTAATTGAGTAAAATTAAGAAGTTTAAAGAGATAACAGAAGTGCAGTAATATATGGTGGGAAGTGTGTGTGTGTGTGTTCGTCCTTCATTGCCAAAGAAGACCATGCCCTCAGAGAAATAATGGCATGACTTGCACTTGACTTTGTTTCGAGTGAGGGAGGGCTGTGCAGGTCACCAGCCTCACTTCTCCTCCAGAGCCATCTGAATCCAGTGACCAGATATTCATCAGGATGACTGGAGATGACCCAGGATGAGGCAATTGGGATTAAGTGACTTGCCCAAGGTCACGCAGCTGGTGAACGCCAAGTGTCTGTGGTGAGATTTGAACTCAGGTCCTCCTGAATCCTGCACAGGTGCTCTATCCACCTCACCACCTAGCAGCCCCTATGGTAGGAAGAACTCTTATGCAACAGAAACCCAGAATTCAAGTCATGCCTTTGATGAAGACTACCTGAGTGACCTTGAACAGTTCACTTACCTTTCCTGTTCTTCAGTTCATTCATCTGTAAAGTAAAGAGTTTGGATTTATTGACTTCTGAGATTCCTTCAAGTTCTAGAGTTGTAGTTCTGTGATTCTGACTGTGCAGCAAATAATCAGATATGTAATTTGAATGTAAAATCCAAGTACATGGAGAAAAAGTAAAGGGGATAATGACACAAGCTCTATGACAATAAATTTTAATTCTAGTGATTCTGAATTTACACTATCAGATTAATAATATGGTTCCATGATTCCCCCAAAATTGGAAAAGCTTTTTCAAATAAAACCAAATTTGCAAGAAAACTCGCATTTTAATAATAAAAATGTAATGAATCAAAAAACATCTGAAGCACACACTTATGTAATTAAAGAGGATTTTTTAAAAATTGTGAAATATTTTAAAAGTATTACATTTAATATTCTCCATAGTTCTAATGCACTTATTGACAGCACATACCCATAGCCTGCTAAAGCAATTGTTGATAGCATTGTAAATTAGCAAGAAATTCACAGTGGATGGGAGGCAGTTTGGTTGCTTTGGGTTTTATTTCTAAATCATCCTTATGTTGTTCAGTACCATTAGAATTGGTATCTTACAAAATGATTTTTAAAATAGTTTATGCAAGATTTATTCTGAAGTTTTAACCAAATTAAATGTCTTTGCCTTTCATTAAAAAAAAAAAACAAGTAAATAAAAAGATCCAAATAGTAGCTTGAACTAACTACTAAAGATGAACTTTCATAGTGGACAGAGAGTAAGTCTCTGGGTAAGAAAGAGCTTCGTTCAATTTCTGGTAAAACTTTCTGCATGATTGTGGTCAAGTTGTTTGACTCCTAGATATTCTCTAGATAATTCTCTAGAACTGTAGTTTTCAGCATAGTTGCTAATTTGCAGCAGCCCTGGAAGTTTTCTCTCTAAGAGTTCCTTATAAGAGTGAAATCCTAGATATTGACCAAATTCTAAATAACAGCTATAGTAATGATGATGGTAATAAGGAAAATGATGATGAGAAAGTGACTAGTGCCGCGGGCAGGATGATTAACTGAATAAACACATCAGCTTTTCCTTTTCCCTTTTACTGACTCGTTTCCTTATTAAGGTTTTTCTCTGGGTTCATAAACAATCTAGTGGATACAAATCACATGGTGGTTACTGACATTAAAAAGATTCTTGAATCTGCACTCCATTCCTACCATGTTTGTACTGAGAAAAATCTCCTTTCCTTTGGAGTTCATTTTCCTTCTCTAAATCCCAAACTATATATACATAGACTGAGATAGAGCTGCACATTTTAATGCCAATTTCAAGTAGCACAGAAATTAAAATATTCATTTAACTAAGAGGTCTCTACTTGCAGACCACAAAAGCTAAAATTAGAGGGGATTAAGTTCTCTTTTTCCCTCCCCCATCTATCAGAAGCTAAAACAGCCACCCATGCTAAATACTGGATATACAAAGACAGTCTCTACCCTCAAGGAGCTTAAAATTTAATGAGGCATCAGTTCTGCTTGCTTTCCATATTGTCTGTACCAGAAGTAGTACCTAGTCCCCCTTCTCCTCTCTGTCACCTGCATGGTGTCTCTGACCTCTGCCTATGTACCTTCTTCGCAGGATATAGTAGCACCTCAAATAGAAACATGAGGAACTCTGGGTAAATGTATACGTATGAATACATGAATAAATCTCCACCAAGATATCATGGCAACATTCCAGCAGCAGGACTTTATTTAAATGCCAAATATTATATAGATATTGTTTGAGGTATGAGATAATAAATTTAAGTGACTAGTTCAGTAGTATCAGAGTTGGAAGGAATGTTAGAAATTATGACATTCCTCTCACTCTACAGATAATGAAATGTGATTTTTTAAATAACCATTCTATAAATGAGAAAACTGAGCTCCCAAGAGGCTGAGGATTTGCCCAAGGTTAGTGATCAGGCCATGACTAAAACCCATCTCTTCTGTTTCCTGATGACTTTTTCCTAATATCACACTGCATTATCCTGGGCCATCTCCAATTGTCCTGATGAGTATCAGGCCACAGGACCCAGGTGACTCAGGAGAAGAAGGTGAGGTTGATGACCTTGCACAGCCCTCCCTCACTCCAGTCAAAGTCAACTGCAAGTCATGTCATCATCTTGATGTCATGGTCCTCTTCAAGAAGGAAGGACAAACACAACGTGTGAGTGAGTAGCAGCTTCTCCTCCTCCTTCTCCTCCTCCTCCATTCTTGAAGAGGACCATGAAATCAAGATGATGATATGACAAATACAACAATCCTCCAGTTACTTTGGGAAGGTGACAAATGTTCATTGTATCAAATATACATAAAAAGGAGAATGACAGAAAAGCAACCCACAATGTGATAAATTAAAGGTTTTCCTTTTTTTTGGCATACATTCCAATGTGTAGTGATTATTGCTTCACTTTTGTTTTTACTTTTCTCCTACGTTAAAAAAAAAAAACCCACAATAGCTTCCTGCCAAGTGAAATGGTTACCTTTGTAAGAAATATTTTAGAGGAGAAGGGGAGAATTCTTCTTTGATCTTATGTTTCAACTTTGAAATATGTTTATTAAAGTATGACATAGTTGTAATTACCCATTAGGATGTCACATTAAGAAACTATATTTTTTTCCAAAAAAGTACTTATCCGAATTTCATAAACATTGATAAATTTTCCTTCCTAGAGATAAGATAAAAACAATATTTGTGATTTAGTTATACTCCTTGTTTTCTTATATTTCAATGAATCTGAAGACATCAAAGTAATATTTTTAGTACAGTCTTAATCAAGCTAGTAAATTAGCATGTGGAACAAATCAAGAAATTTGTGGATAGAATGTGCAGAAAATGGTTCTTGTAATAAAAAAAGGCTGTAGGAGAGAGATTGAATTAACATCAATAACATGTATAAAGTTTTAAATATGTAGAAAATCAAATGGGAAGTTAAATGAAATCTACATAGAAGAAACTGTTGCATGGTCTTTTAAAATTAACAAGAGGCAGGTAAAATTATTATAATGAAAATAATGAATCACCTTAATAGAACTGCTTTAATAAATCCATATTTGGCCAATGGCATTATGATCACCCTCCTGTTTTGTTTAATTCTTTAATGTTTGCAAAACATTTTCCTCAGTCAGTGGGACTGATTACCACAAATAATTAAAAAGTAACTGGATTCCAAGACACCTTCTTACCGTATAAAGAAGTGAGATGCATTTATTGCTTAGGTAGGCAATTTATCATTATTACATATGCTGCATTATTATTTTGCAATCCAGTGCATTTTGGAATAATAAAAACATAGCTCTTTCTGTATCTAAACCAAGTGAGAATTTCTGGCTTTGAAGTCTGGAAGACTTGCATTCAAATTCTACCCTTGACAAATACCAATTGACTTTGTTTTTCTGAGCAAGTAAATTAACCCAGGTAACTTTCCAAGACAATAGATGACAGAAGAGTCGCACATTTGAGTCAGTTAAGACTGTTTCCTAAATGAGAGTTCCTTAGTCAATTTTCCTTCAAAACCTCCTCTTCCCTTGAAAAAATTCAAACAAAGTTAAACTAACACAAAACATTATGCATACGCATACCATTTCTTTTCAAATATCCATTGAGGACAAAGAAATACATTTCAAAGAAATTTTGGTGATGCATAGAAATTCACATCCACTGAGAGGTCATCTGTACCAGAATTTATTAGATTATTTTTTTAATGAAATGACTGAAATCACAAAGGATAAGTTAGCTAAATCTGAAATTAGTTTATGCATAGTTAGGCCAAACATTCTTATGTGTACCAGTTGTTACTGTCATGAAACTATTGCTTATATTGTCCAATGGAATAAGAAATTCAGCTTTTCAGTTGCCACAAGGGTAGGAAAATCCTTTAGACTATCCATTTTATTGTTACTAAATAAAACATTATTACATTTGTTATGCTTCATGTAAAAAAAAAAGACAGAAATCATGTCCAGTTATTGAAGGCATCACAGAAAGGTGAAAATCTTCTTTCTCTCCTCTAGATTTTTTCTGCCAGCTGTAGCTGTCCTGAATTTGTGTCAAAAATAAAATGTCTTATAAACAAAGGGAGCAATAATTGTCCTAAATCTAGGATAGTCTTTCCTGTAGTAAAGTCATTAAGATTGACTTAATTTTATTTTCTGTGACTACAACTTTAAGTGCCTACTGTAACCAGTGTACTGTGTTAAGGATACAGAAGTGAAGCAGGGCAAAGTCCCTCCCCTTAAGGAGCTTCCAACTGAATTATACGCAGCAATATACACAGCTCTGTGAGTACAAAGACAAAAAAGCAACACTATGCCTGCCAATGGGAGGCTTACATTCTGCTGGAAAAAAATAGCTTATACATGTGAAAGGAAATACATGGTTATACTTACATGCATGTAGATATACACATATATGTATACATATATATTTAATCTCATGGATATGACTGTAGAAGATTATCAATGGGCAAGCTTTGAAGAATTCATGGAAAACTCAGGCAAAAATTGAAATATGCTCTCTCTCGCTCTCTCTCTCTCTGTCTCTCCATATATATATATATATATATATATATATATATATATATATATATATATATATATATATATATACACACATACATAAACATTGTATATGTGTATGTATATTTGCCTCTTTTCCCCTCTCCTCTCCTGACCTCTTCCAGACAAGACTGTGATGATGAGGAATTCATAACTGCCAAGCATCTAAGTACAGTATATATAGACTTCCCCTGACGTTAAAACTCTGTCTTGAGGTTACTCTGTGTGTATGTCAGAAAGACAGAGAGAGAGAAAGAAAGCACATATACCTAGTGAGCAGACTTTTTTTGCCTTTCTTTTCTATCTGGCACATAGTAAGCACTTAGGAAATTATTGCTGAATTAATTTGACATATACTCTAGAAATCAGGTGGGAGTACCAAAGAAACTGAAAGAAGAAAAAAAGAGATTCTCCAGTTATCACCTGTACTCAAGAATTGACATAGAGGATATCTTTGAGGAAATGTACAGAAAGAAACAAGGTGAGCTAGTCATGTGCTACGAATGATGAATGATATAGACACCCATACTGGTACTTCCAGAATATAAAAAAGCTAGTGGGAGCCCCTTTAGCATTTTGGGTGGACACTCTCTTTAGGATGTCGTGGAGGAATGGATAAGAATCACAAAAGATAAGAAAACCTGAATGAGCTTAATTTTGTACCTATATAGGAAATGTCTACATCTTTGAGTTTGCAAGTGCATCGATGTGTACTCAGGAATCTCTCTCTCTCTCTCCCTCTCTCTCTCCCTCTCCCTCTCCCTCTCCCTCTCCCTCTCTCCCAGGGTTTTCTTACCATCACCAAGGTCCAAGGTGTGCTTCAAGGCATAACAATTTTAGAATCTTAGTTACATCAGATCTTTGAAATGATCAGGACCTAGAAGTTCAATCACTGTAACCAGAATAAAATGAGCAAGTTATAAATCATAATGACCATATATTAATCTCTGGGAACAACAGGGGATAATATATGTTCCTTGAGGGCAGGAAATGTTTCATTTTTATATTTGCACACTCGATGCCTACCAAAGTGCTTTGTACATGGTAGGGACTTAATAAAAGCGTTTCAAGGGAAATTTTGCTTTGAAGAATATGGAGTCTAAAGATTTCAGTTTGAGTTCTGGTCCTTACCTTGGGGAAGGGACTTAACCTTGGTAAACCACTGTTTCTTTGTTGGTAAAATGATAAGATTGTAGCTAAGGTCCCTTCCAACTCCCAACTCCTGTTGTCCTAAAAACCTTTACGGTGGTTAGTGTATTCTCTTCAACAATCCAGTTTAATTTCTCTCTGGTGTCATTTCCTTGGAAACTAGAAATCTGAAAGTTTCCTGATGAAAATGGAATTAAAATAAAGGAGCTGAATATCACTGGGAGATGCTTCTTCTAGGCAGAACCATGATCCCTGTGCTTTCTAAACACCCAAATATGACTTGAATGGTCCCTTATTTCTCTAAATCTGTGATCCAGTAATCCTATTCAAGTCTTTTGGATAGTGGAGGGATTTCCATCTCTTCTTAGTTCACTGATGGATAAAATATGGCAAGTTTTAAACTATTTATTTATTTGTTTACTTGTTTAGACCCCAAGCAAACCACCATCTTCATTTGGCTGTATCATTATTATGATATAGTTTCCAATATAATGGTACTAATAGCCCATATTTATGCAGAATTTTAAGGTTCACAAAATGTTTTACCTGTATTAACTTATTTGATATGGAGATTCCATTTCATCTTACAGTAGTTGGTGCTGGCCCTGTGATGAAATCCGAGTCTATTTTCTTCTCAGCAATACCTTCACGTAACCTCCCTTGGGATGGATTACTTTCAGCAGAGAGGTATTCCCGTTCATGATTTGTTGATTCTTGCTGGATTCAATATCAGAAAACAACAATATTATTAATAATAGTAATTGTAATACTAATAACAGCTAGAATTTATAAGGAACTTTAAGATTTACAAAGCCCTTACATCTGTTATTCCTTGTTGATCTTGGCAACAAAGTCTGGGAGTTACATTTTTCTCCATTTTACAAATACAGAAATTGAGACTCAATGAGTTTGAGTGAGGAAGGCAGCTTAATAGCATGGAAAGAGAACTGACTTTAATCACAGGACCTGCTTTCAAATCTGATCTCTAATGATTAGTCCTTGTGTGACTTTAGAAGGTTTGCTTAACCTCCCTGAGCCTGTTTTCTCATACATAAAGTGAAGGGATTGGGTTAGATGCCCTCTTGAATTGACTAAATCTCTGAGCTTCTGACTTGCCCACAGTCACAGATCTAGCAAGGACCTGAAGCAGAATCTGAACTTAACTTTTCCTTATTTTCAGTGTTTCCACTCCCTCAGGTTCCAGTGATGTCTGTTTTCTTCAGGCAATGGCTAGCTCCTGATTACCATGCAGTCTTATCGTATTCTGCTCAAAGAAATTTGTAAGCCTCGAGGGTCTCAACCATTTCGCATAATCAAAGAAAAACAGATAAAGAAGATAAGATAAAGAAGACTTTCCACAAAGATATGGAAGCCATCCTTTTTTGGGGGCAAGGATTTCCTTATCTATAACTTCTTGCCCAGGCCCAGCGAAAGCATATTTTTGCTTGTTCTATGCCCAGTGAAACTCAAGTACAGATAATGACCATATTACCACTTTCATTCCTGAAATTACTTGTCCCCATAACTCCATTCTTCAGTTCCTTGAATCTTTGGCCCATTTTGATTTTGATCCATTCTCAAATTTTCAAATAATTTTCAATTCAGTTCCTATCTCCTAAGGTGTGAGCTTTCACACCTATTCTGTTATTTTAAGTCTAATAAACTAGTTTTTATTCAAATTTCACTAAAGACAGTAAATACTAGGGCTTATGTTTCTGTACTTTCTCCTCCATAACATGAGTTACTTTGTTTGATGTCCCTTTTCACCCACCTTGGACTTCTCCACTAACAAATCCAGGTTAATAGTATCCCAGTAATAACTCTTTTGCAGGGAGTAGGTATGGATTTACTTATATTAAAGAGTATTGCTTTATCCACAGTAATAAATACAAAAAGTACTTTCTAATACAAATCACATACTCGAATATTTTTATCAGATAAACAAGACTGGAGCGCTGTGCCCATGATGTCCTAGGAAAGTTTGTATGATGCTTTGTCTATGGGTTAGAGCTTTAGAGTTTGTAACTGTTGCTGGGTAGAAGGAAAAGAGGATTGCAAGTTGAAATCTTTGGGCTTTTGATGATTGATGACATCTCACCAAAAATGGAAGCCAGTGACAGAGCCATAACTAGAAATTTTCCTACCTTATAGTCAATAAACATTTATTAAGCAATTACAATATGTTAAGCACCATGCTAAGTTTGTTGTGTTTGTCCGTTTTTGAAGAGGACCATGACATTGAGAGGATAACATGACTTGCACTTGACTTTGTTTTGAGTGAGAGAGGGCTGTGCAAGGTCACCAGCCTCACTTTCTTCTCCTGAGCCATCTGGGTCCAGTGACCAGATATTCATCAGGACGACTGGAGATGGCCCAGGTTGCAGTAGGAAGGATACAAACAAGGAAAAGAAAGATAATCCTTGCCCTCAAGAAGTTTACAATCTAATGAGGAAAAACAATAGGCAAAAGGAAGATAAATATTAGCCCTGGGCCATAGTCTTCATAGAATCAAAACCAGGCAGACAAGTGTTGGGAAACACAGTATTTCAGAGACAAGAGGAGGGTGTCTCATCTGAGCTGTGGCCACAGATTGGAGAAGGGGAATTTGGAAGAGGCATTCTCCAAGATGGCGCAGAGATGTTTTAGAATAGCAAGGAGGGGAGGAAAATTCATGATGATGCTGTAGCTATCAGCAAAATGTACTGGCCAAGTTGGTGAAAAAGGATGTGGGGCCATAAGGAAATCCAGAGGAGGAATGGGGAGACAGTGAGACAACACACACCCTTACATGGTCTTGTTGAACAGGAAGAAGTAGCACCTCTGGTGCGAGGACTGCTCATCCATAATTGGTATCTGTCTGTCACCCAACTCTTACCTGTGGCTCCAAGAAGGTCTAACATGCAGTGGTGACACTCTGATAAAACTATCTAGGCACATGGACTAAACCAGGTTGAGGGTAACTGACAGACCTCAAGCCTGTCAGTGATTTAGGGGGCAGATGACAACATTTTGTTCCAGAGGCCACATAGGCAGCTGACATAAACACTGTGGAATGCCTAGAGCTTGGTCAGACACCAAAGACTCCAAGGTCATCCACTGTAGCCTGGTCCATCACCAGTCATCTTGCCTTTTATCTTGCCACTGGACTTTGATGACTCTGGAAAAGAGTGAAGCTGAGGACTTTGTGTGTAGCTCCTGATGTCATTGGTCCTCTTTGAAAATGAATGACAAACAACAGTGCCCTCTAAATCATCCATTCGCTGAGTAAAAGCCCTAGGGGCTCTTTCTAGTTATAGTTCTGGACCATGAGGTCACCATGTTTCTTACAGTCCTTTCTCTAATCCATATTCATTTACCTAATCAACAAAAAGTCACTAAATGCCTACTGAGGGCACTGCACTCTTTACTAAGAGATACATAAGAAGTAGAATTAGTCTTGTTCTTTTAAAAAGATGCATGTGTTTAAAATGAGAGAGAAAAACCAAGTGTACACTAATGTGATGTGATCACTGTATACAAAGTTCCCTACGGGAACCCTCGAGACTAATTAGAGTAGGGTGAAATTAATCAACAGAATCTTGCTTGGAAGAAATGATGAACACAAATTGATAGAGGAAAGGCATGAAGCTCTTCCAGATAGGAAAATACAAGATAAGTAAAAATATACAGAGCAGGGAAAGAAATATTTAAATAATCATAAATAGAATGAACAGGCTAGAACAGGATGAGTGTGTTTTTCAAAAAAGATGAGGTGAGATACCTTTCAATACTAAATTGAGAAGTTTAGATTTAATTTACTAGTCAAAAGAAGAAAATTATGGATCGGAAGGGACCTTTAGGTTAGCTTCCTCCTTTTTGATGTGAGGAAACTAAAAACCAGAGAGGTTGAAAGATTTGCCTACTGACACACAGCAGAGCTGAGATTTGAACTTAAGTTCTCTGACTTGGAATCTACTTTTCTTTCCACCACAGCAAAGTGATGACAAGATGAAATAATAAAGAAGTAACATAAGGGAAAGGATTTGAAGGAAATTATCTTGTTAGCTGTATATGGGTTTCATTATTGTAAGTAAGGAGTAGAAGCAGGGACAAAAACTACAGGTTTATTGCAGTATTTCCCAGATAAAGTGTCAGTGTAAATTGATATCTTAAACATGAAAGAATTGGTAGGATGTGGTGAATCAGGTGTTTGGAGTGGGGAGGGTTTTTTACTAGTACATGGAGATAGGAGGCAAAGATTTTAAATATGAAAGCTATCATTATTACTGTTACTATTTCTTAAGAGTTAACAGAGGTAAACAGATATCAATATTCTTTATATCTGTAGCTTCTTAATAGAAACTAGGCTGGAATTGGGATGGCTTAGACTTGAAGACTACCTATACTGTTCTGACTAGAGTGGCCATTCAGGGAAGTCATCAGCATCAGTACAACACAAAGAAGCCCAAATCCACATGTGACTTTGAGTTTGGACTGCTGAAAGACTATGTCTTTTGTTCAGTGACTGCCGACTAAATCTGGAGAGGTTTATCATCTTGAAGACCATTTATTCAGTAATAGAGGGTCTATGAGCTATACCATTGTCAGTGAATAAAATACCCACATGAATGAAATCACCAATCTTAGAGTAAAGTGAATGAATTCATTTAATGTTACCAAACTAATCATTTAAGAAAGCTTTGTGCAAATAAGAGAAAAACAATGAAGTTTTGAGGAAAATGTTAAGAAAAAGCCCAAAAAGGGATAATGTTCTTATGGGGAAGAAAAGTCCTGGGTAGGCCAACACATAGGAAAGGGATGTGGGTCCTGGGTATTCAGGGACCATTGTAAGGGAGGAGACCTTTGACAAAATTTAAGGGTAAAGTACCAAACCATGAGAAGTTGAAAAACACCAGCGAGATTTCTTTCTTTTTCTTTTGTGTGTGTGTGTGGCGGGGGCGGGGGAGGGTAGGGGGGGGGGGTTGGCCTGGATTTTGAGTCTGTCAGAGGTCTTCCCTATCCAATGTTTTGCTGAACATAACCATCATGTAGAATGAATTAAGACTACTGTGACAACTACAAATTATATAGTGCCTTGTTTTCTTTTATTGATATATGTGAGCCTCTGTGTGTCTCAACTGTACTGTTTGAATTTGCATAAGCTTAAATAGGTATTCAAATTATTGCTTTGAAGGTGACGTAGAGTAGTTTTGGGGTCCTTATACCTTCCAATATGTATTTAAAGAAAACTTTGCCTTTGAACAAATTTGACTAAAATGCTCTACTTAGAAATGTCTCCTACCTATAAATTTTCTTGATTTAAATTTTAGCAAAGAATATAGTTTTCTGTTTTCATGGTTTTTTTTAATCCATCCATTTAACAACTATTAAGGAATTAAAAACCTACCACTTTATCAGTTTGTTCAACTGTGTCTGACTCTTTGTGACCCCATTTGGGATTTTATTGGCAAAAATAGTGGAGTGATTTGTCATTTCCATCTCCAGCTCATTTAACATATGAGGAAACTGAGGTAAATAGTGTTAAGTGACTTGTCCAGGCTCACACAGCTAATAAGTGTCTGAGGCCTGATTTGAACTCAAGAAGATGTCTTCCAAACTCCAGGCCTGGCACTCTATCCACTGAACCACTTTAGCAGCCTGCCATTTGAACAATAGTTATTGAAAACAAAGGGATAGGGGGTGACCTATGTTTTCCCTGGGAAGTCTCCTTCTATCAGTATAGGTTGGTGACTTCTCTGCAATTTATAGTCTTAAAGAATTGTCTAGAGAGATCTGAGATGGGAAATATCTTACTCAAGGCCAAACAACTTGTGTGTGTCAGAGATGGAACTTAAAATCTCAGCTTTGTGACTCCAATGAAAGCTCTGAATTGGTTAAGCCACAGCTTCTTGACTGTTGAAAATATGGACAATGCATTTAAAATGGAAGAGATTCTTTAAAAAAGCAATTTAAATAAATTGATTAAAAGCATTTCTGTGGACAACTGTGCCAGATTTCAAATCTTTATTAACACAGGATACCATTGTTGCTCAGAATATTTTGAATAGGTGCTTGCATTTTTTGAATGTAACTTCATGCCTTTTCTATAAAGTAACCATCATTTTGTTCTTGTTTTTGGTCAGTGAATTATTCTTTCATCTTATTATAATGATTGCATCACTTAGAAGATAAAAAATACATAGATGGAGAAATAGGCAGAAAGGAGGAAAATACTTGGTAATGAAAACTGTATATGTGACTTTGGCAAACTTCAAAGTCAGCTGCCTGGTGAGCTGACCTTACCTAAGAAGTATAGAGTGGTTTTAGTAGCAAGACCCTTGCGTCAAGAGACAGAAAGTCTGGGTTTGAACACGAAGTCTACTTCTTAGCTGTATAACCATAGGCAAAAAATAATTTAATCTTTCTAAGCCCTGTTTTCCTTATCTGCAAAGTGAAGAAAATAATACTTAGGTTACTTAAGCTTCATGGAATGGTGATGAAAACACTGTAAAATGTAAAGAGTTGCATAAGCATGGATAGTTTAGCATTAAGTGTAGAGCGTGAAGTATGATTATAGAGCTAATTTGTCTTCTCAGTTCATTTCACTAAGTTGTATAAGGTCCTATGATTGAAACATAAGGTCCTAGCAACAAAAACTTGGTAGATACATACATACATGCATACACATGCCCACACACACACACACACACACACACACACACACACACACACACTCAGAAAACTCAATGGAACAAAAATAATCTCAACAGACATTTTCAAATATTGCTCAGAAGCATATTTGAGTAATCTACTACTACAATGAAAGGAAAATTCATTTCCACTTCTTTTATTCTTTCTTCCTCTGTCTCTTTTTCTTCTTTCCTTCTCTTCCATCCTCCCCCCTTCCCTCATTTCTTCTACCTCTTTCCTTTCCTTCCTTCCTTCCTTCCTTCCTTCCTTCCTTGCTTCCTTCCTTCCTTCCTTCCTTCCTTCCTTGCTTCCTTCCTTCCTTCCTTCTTTTCTTCCTTCCTTCCTTCCATTTGCTCATTCTTGATTCATTTCCCTACCTATCTTGTCCTTTCTGTTAATGTACAGCCATGTATATTTTAGTTGATTACTCATCCATCCTGGGCCATCTCCATTCATCCAGATGAGTAGCTGGTCCCTGGACCCAGATGGCTCAGGAGGAGAAAGTGAGGTTGGTGACCTTGCACAGCCCTCTGTCCCTCAAAACAAAGTCAAGCGTAAGTCATATCATCATTTCTCAGATGCCATGGTCTTCTTTGAAAACAAAGGACAAAGGCAGACAGAGAGACTCATTTATTGACCTTTCTCTTGAATACTCCAATTATCTTTATTTTTGTCTTTTATTTACATGCAAAAATGAACAGGATGTGCTTTGATTAGATGTAACCTTGATTAATTGTGCCCTGATGAAACAATCAAAACCCCCTTTAATTACTTTGAAAGCAGTAGTCTTTGAGGAAGTCTGCATGTTTGTTTGTTTAATCTCTGCTTGAGGGGAATTTTTAATTGGCCTCTTTTGAGGAATGCCACTCACTTGAAGATCTAACCTTTCACAATCTACTTTCAGCAACTTGAAAACACCCATAAAAAAATGTCCTTTTTCTTTCCTTACCTCTGTCTAGTTTTCAATGTGACCCTAGTACTATTTTTCCTCAGTGGTACCCCTGAAAAATATCACTCTTCTTTTACTACTCATGCAAATATTTTGTGCTTGAGGCAATCAATCAACAAGCATTTATTAAGTACCCATAAATATCAGGCATTATGTTAAGTGCTAAGGATACAGAGAATGGCAAAAGATGATCCCTGTCAGCAACTAGTTCATGGTCTCACATGGTGGAGACAACATACATATGGCAGACAAACATACAGGATAATTTGGAGCTAATCTCAGAGTGAATATACTACTTTAAAGGACAGAGAAAAGGCTTCTTGAAGGAGGTAGGATTTAACTGGGGCTTGTAAATGGCAGAAATGAGGAGGGAGAGAATTCCAGTTGTGTGGGATCATCATTACTTCTGGAACAGAAACTCAACCAATTTGGCAGTTTGGGGGTATAATAATTTTAGTTCTGTATAATCTTAGCATTTATTTTCCTTCTCAAACACACACGTTCCCCTAGGAAAGACCCTTCTCATGGGGGATTAGAATAAAATGAGTGAAAGAAAATGCTGTCCAAGGTTAGTGTGTGCGTGTGTTCATCCTTCGTTGCCAAAGACCATGCCATCAGATAAATAATGACATGACTTGCACTTGGCTTTGCTTTTGAGTGAGGGAGGGCTGTGCAGGTCACCAGCCTCACTTTTCCTCCAGAGTCATCTGAATCCAGTGACCAGATACCCATCAGAATGACTGGAGATGACCCAGAATGAGGCAATTGGGGTTAAGTGACTTGCCCAAGATCACACAGCTAGTAAGTGCCAAATATCTGAGGTGAGATTTGAACTTAGGTCCTCCTGACTCCTGCACTAGTGCTCTATCCACTGCACCACCTTAGTATAGGAATGTTAGAAGCATACTTACTCTAAACAAAGAACAACGCTTGTTGTGAAGTCAGGAAAACTTTTACTGATTTTTACATTCATTCCCTCCTGAATGAACAGGTAGTTCCTAATGGGCTGCTACATTTGTTCAGACCAATGCAAGTCTTTTCATGCCCTATTTCCATTTCAAATTTCCTGTCTGCCTCCCACTGGCCAGCATTCCTGTGTTTACTCCACTCTACATGGGATGCATTCCTCATTTTCTTTATAGAATGACATGTTATAATTTTTTTTAAGGGAATTCCCTTAATTGATAAAGAGGCTAAACCCAGGATGTTTTAGCCTCCTTTACCATTTACGTAAGAAGAGTAATGAAATTCTTCTCAGGCCTTTGAAGTTGTGGATTTTATCTAAAGAGTAGTTGGCCATTAGATATGTTAATAAGCAGGTACCTACATCCTTGTGGATTTCAAATTTCTGATTCATTTGTTTTTCTACCTTCTCAGCAAATACAAGACTTCTAGTATATTTCATATTCTCTTATGGAAACAGAAGTTTGGTTCATTTCTTAGAGGGATAAGATAAAGGTGGAAGGGAAAACATTCATAAAGTCTATTAGCCTATGTAAGCAATTCTTATCTTCCTGAAGCTAGTATTAGCATGTACCAAATCATTGCCTCTGGATTGAAGGATCTGGGTTCAAATACAACTTCTGACACTGCCTATGTGACCTTGGACAAGTCATTTATTTTCTTTGAACATCAATTTACTCATCTGTAAAATGAAGGAGTTGAACGAGAGACCTGCCTCTACAGGGGAAATTGTATGAAATCACAAGGTGTCATTTGATCATTTTATCTCCCCAGATTTCATAATGGTCACTTATCACAATATGATCATGCAAATATCAATGATTTGACTAGGAAAAACTGCATAAGGATTTTTTTTAATTTGTGACTTACATATGAAGAGATTTAACTGTTTACCAGAACATGGCATGTTGCCTTGCATTTAGTGGGTGCTTAATTATGTTGAATTGTATTGAATTGAATTGAATTAATTGTATTACTTGCTCAAAAATATAATGATCCTTCCAAATTTTGACTAATTCTATTTGAGATGAAGTTCTATATTTCCAAATGCCTGATGGATATCCCCATCTGGAGGTCCTGCCAATACTTCTAACTGAACATGTCCAAAACTGAACTCGTCATCTCAGAAAAACTGGTCCCTTTTTTCCTCAAATTCCCTATTCCCAGATGTGGAAATCTCAATTATCTTTGACTGTTCTCTCTCCCTCAATCCCCATGACCATTTAGTTGTCAATCTTTCTGTATTCCTCAATTATCCAGTAGTATCTCATTGATATAGATCCTTCTTTGAACAATGAAGATGTTAGCCTTTCCATATCTGCCCATTGTGTACAGCTGTCATCTATAGCCTCCTCCAAGTTCACCTAATAATCATGCTGGGAACTTCTAACCTTTGGCATCTCAAAGATGCCAGTGCAGTCTTTGCTGTCTATCTAGTGGCTATCTATCTAGTTCTTTTACTCTTATGATATGACCAGCCCATTTTCTTTTTTCTGTTACACATGTATTTGATGACTGCCATTTCTTCTGCATCACTCTGTGTTAGCAACGTATTATGACTTGTGCATCCCTAATGGGCACTCAATTTTAGTCCTTCCATCATCATGCTAATAACCTCATATTGCATTTTGCATTGAGCTTTGGATCAAAGTACCTATGCTATAATATACTGTTAGTCCTTTTTTATTTTTTGCATAATTTTCTTAGGGGACATTTGCTACCTTAAAGCAGGGGTTCTTGATATTTTTGGTGTCATGGAATCCTATGAAAGATATAGACTCCTCAGAATAATGTTGTTAAATGCATAAATAACATACTGGGATTACAAAGAAACTTGCTGAAAATAAAGTTATTATTTGTTTTTCTCCAACCCTCTGAAATCTAACAAAGGATCCCAAGTTAAGAAGCTCTGTCTTAAAGGGAAAGACACAGCAGGACATTTTGAATAGGTCACTGAGCTTGGAGTCAGGCAGGCCTAGGTTGTATCTTGTCCCAGATGTTTACTAGGCATATTTTCCTGAGCAAATCATTAACCTCTCTGGCCTCAGTTTCCTCATTTGTAAAATGAAGGGGCTAAGTTCTATGACCTCCAAGATCCTTTCCAGCTCGAAATCTGTGATTCCACTATCTCTCCTATCACTTACACATCTTCACTTAAACTATTGCCCCTCTAGCTCAGGCTACATTCCTTCTCACTTGGGCTAAAGTAATAGTTCTCTAACTGGTCTTTCTAATCTCTCCAAAATCCATCTTTTACATAAGTGACAAAATAAGTTTCCTCCTAAATTTTGACCATGTTTTTCTCCCACTCATAACCACTAAGGTGCTTCCATTATCTACAAGAATACAAGCTAGATGGTAAGGCTTGGTACTTAAAGTCCTTCACAGTCCATCTCTAGCATACAATTTCAGCTCTTTCCCTTGTACATACATGCTACACTCCAGCCAAAGTGGATGACATATTTCCTGATTTCATTCGCTTCTCTACTGTGTCAGTACATACTCATAGGCCCCTCTTTCTGAAACATCATGAATCCACATGTTTCTCTGTTGAAATCTTTCTCTTCCAGAACCAATTTAGGTAATGCTTCCTCCATGAAACCTTCCTTCATCTCCCTCAAAGTATAGGTTCTCTACTGTCTTTTTAGCCCTTTAAGTTGATTGACCTTTATTTTAAAATTTTATTTTGCTTTCAATTATTTGAAATTGATTATCTCTCTTTCCCATGTCCCCTTCTGAATGTTTACATTGCCCTTTACGTATTTTCCTGATGACATATGTGTGTATGCCCATTCCAACCTGAGAAGCATTCATTTAGAGTTTGCTATGTGCTAGGCACCGAGGACACCAAAATAAAACAAATAGATCCTCACAATGCAGCATGTAAAAACAGTATGTGTATATATATATATATATATAATATATATATCATATAGAATATATATATATATATATTCTATATGATAATTTGAGGGAGGAGAGAGCTAACAACCTGGAGGAATCAGAAGGCTTCCTGTATGAAGTAGTACATGAACTGAACCTTGAAGCTAGGGATTCTAAGAGGCATGTTATGATAAAACAGTGCTTTGCACATAACATACTTGTGCTTTTGTTACTTCTCAGGACTGTGGAATGTATGTTTCTTTTACTAATGTAGATCAGGACTTCCAGTGTAACTAAGAGTCCTAAAAAATTGCTTAGACCAATGAAACATTTAAAAAAGAAAACATAGAAGAAAACAGAAGGAAGCAGAGAAGGAGCTACAGACTGATATTCATCACAGTTTAGAAATTCTTGAATTAAAGCTAGAAGTCACATCTCACCCTTCAGCTTTGGTCTTAGGAGGTTTTTGATCTGTACTTTAATAAATAGCTTCTACTCTATGGCAGGGTTTTAACACATTAGAGTCTTCTAACAAACATTTTGCATTCTTACATGTCCAGGGTTGTTGAAAAGTGTACTTATCTTTTTTACTTCAAATATGTCATTTTCCAGGACTTCTGGTACAAATGTCAGAGTTGCTTTTGTGTATTTGTGTTTGTGTGTGTGTGTGTGTGTGTGTGCGTGCGTGCCTGTGTGCCTGCATGAGAGAGAGAGAGAGAGAGAGAGAGAGAGAGAGAGAGAGAGAGAGAGAGAGAGAGAGAGAGAAATCGAGATCCTAGGAAATTTAAAACCAACTCAAACTTGTTTAGGCTTTGAATTTCGATGATAACAATGGAAATGGCACATTTAGATGTTAATAAATTCACATTGTATTTTACATTAGGATTTGACCTCATGTTTTTGTGTCATACTATACCATCAGTGCTCTGTTTTTTTCATTTTTAGGGGAAGTTTGTTACCTTAAAAGAAAGGAGGAAAAATATAGCACTCACCAAATAACACACCTTTGATATGTATAGGATCATAGATTTTGAGCTGAAAGGGACTCCAGAGACCATCTCACCATTTTGTAGATGAGGAAATTGTAGCCTAGAAGCATTCAGTGACTTGCTTAATCACACAAGTAGTCAATGATACAGTCAGGATTCAAACTTGGGTCCTTCTTTTCATTGTTCCACACCGTACACCAAGCAACCAACCTTTGGAATTCATTGCATAAGGTCAGTCATTGACAAAGGTGGAATTCAAATTTAGGCCCTCTGACTACGAATTCAGTGGTCTTTTCCACTGAGCAGCACTGAACATGAACTTCTAATATTTGTTTTATTGATGTAATCCAGTTTCCATTAAATACCGAGATATGTCTGTGATCCTTTCAGATGTAGGTATTCCCTCTACAAGGACACCCCAAACCCCATCATACTTAATCATGCATCATTCTTTTCACTGTCTTTCTATAAAATATGTTTAGAGGTTCCATGAATTACATTGACAGTCACTTCTTGTTTTCAGTATTTCTGGAATACCAGTGCAGCCCTACCCGTCTATCCCTTCCTTTGCTACATTAGAGGCCACCTGTTTTCCAGGTCGGTCATATGCCTGTGATCTTTTCTACAATTTCTTATCTGCAAATCATCATTAGTAATATGCTGCAACTTATCTGCATATCCATCATTTCCCATGGATTAATTACAATTTTGATTCTTATGGAGATTGTAATCACGTGGACCTCACTGGGATGGGGAGGATATTGATGTCAAAAGAATGGACTTTTGTAGCACCAAGCTGCTTTGGAGAATCAGCACTTCTGTGCAGTTTCCAAAATGTGATTCAGTCTGATTTCCTATTCTGAGCCTCACCATGCTTGTTCCAGTCTTTTGTACTGATGGATTAAATGAATAGACTTCCTTTCCAACTATATATCATAATCTCAGGGAGAAATTTGTTTTTATCCACATTTTTCCCCAATGTGGGTGATCACACTCATATCTTTTTAATGAATTTGGATATTTGGTTAATAGAATGTCTTCTGTGAATTGGAGCATTTGGGGGACCTTGTCACTGATACTGAATCTTCTCCTGCACAGAACATCCACCATGATACAGGATACGGCCTTAGGTGAATTTTGTGCCTCAATTGACATTGGTACTCAACAGATAAAGCAGTTAGATGGCATAGTAGATAAAGTCATGACTCTGAAGTCAAGAAAATTCACCTTTGTGAGTTCAAATTTGTCCTCAAACAGTTACCAGCTATATGACCCTGGGCAAGTCATTTAATTCTCTTTACCTCAATTTCTTCATCTGTAAAATAAGCTGGAGAAGGAAATGGCAAAGCCCCTCCTACAACTAAACAACAACAAAACAACAGATGGTTGAACAGCTGTCCCTGTGGTTTCAGTATTATCTCAAAATCTTATAGGCTTGATTGGGAATCACCAATTGGGAAAGGCTTCAAACATCTTTTTTGCTTTACAAAGTCACATCATGTTTTGAAATCAATCACCAAACATTTATTAAATGCCCTCTATATCCCAGGTACTTTGCATAGTGAAGAGAATTTAAAGAAAAAAGCTAGTCTCTCTAGCTTACTTTCTAACAGGTGAACCAACACTTACTTTCTAACAAGTGAATAGGCACTTATATAGACATATATAAAACATGCAGAATCCCGTCTGTGGCCATTACTTGAACATTACATTGAGCAAGGGGGTGAAAGAATTTGTCCTGCTCTTTAGGGAAATCAGAACACACTAGAATGGGAACTTTATGTTCTCATTTATTATAAATATGAGTATACGATCTTCCCATGCATAGCTACATCAATTGACCCATTCACTTAAATGGTTATGCACGCTGTGTTAAAGGCACTAAGCTGAGCGCTAGAGATGAAGAAAACAATAGAATCTCTAACTTAGAAGAATTTGCAACCGATTAGGTTAGAAGACAATGTAGAAATAAAAATTAGGAAGAATAAGATCGAGACAAAAACACAAAGTGCAAGGAGGAAATTTGAGAAGATGAGAACTACCTTTTACCTGGAGGGAACAAGGGCACCTTTAAGGAGGAGGTGATTCTGGAACAGAATCTCTTTTGAATTTAACTCATGCCAAGGAATCATTACACAAGCAATCCTAGGTCTGGGAATTCTTCCCTTCCTGGCATGAGCGTATCCCCAGGGCTTGCCAGACTCTGAAATCCTGACCCTGAAGCAATTATCCAAGTCAGAGGTGAATCATTCTTTAGCTTAGATGCCCATTAAATGTAGTAATTTCCTGTTTTCTGGATATTCTGTTGCTTTCCAGTCTTTTAATATCATTTGAAATAATAGCTTTTCTCTTGGAGGCCAGGAGAGCCCTGAGAAAGGGAAGCCTCTCTTCTTTCAAATGATCACATTTCAGAGCTACCAAAAGCTTCCCCAGTGCCAGTGTTCTGCATAGAGCTGCCAAAGCAAGCCCGTTGTTGAATTATTCAGGTGTGTGGAGCAAAGCTTTCTGGAGGAGCAGTTATGGACAGAGCTCTATGAGTTAGAGTTAGAGCACTGATTGAATGGCCAAATGGGCATATAGACTCCTGCCTAGGTCAAAGTCTTTAGGAAACTAGAACTCTTGCTATGTGCAAGGGTTCCTGTATTCTTATATATTATCCATATATATGTATATATAGTATATTATGATATGATATTATTATAATATATAAATGTTATATATTATATTCATCATCATTCCATTGATGCATTATTATTTTATTTTTATTATCATGCCATACATCATAGTGGCGTATCTTCGTTGAGAATAATGAATTAACCTTGACCTGTTGACCTGAAGATTTTTAGTGTAATGCTCTAGGAATCAGTCTGTGGACTTATTCTATTCAATATTTTTGTCAGTAACTTGGTTCAAAATATCTTCATGTACATATATACACACATATATATATTCATAGAGAGAGAAAGAGAGATGTGTTTCTATTGATAAGATATATGGAGGTGTATATATACCGGCAAAATGAAATTAGAAAGGCAAGACAGTATACCAAATGACAAAATTTAGATTAGAAAAAAATATTTTTTCAGGCTAAAATTATGAACTGAAACTTAAGATGAAATTTAATAGGAATAAATGTAAGTTTCCATACTCAGATTCAATTATGGCTAAGGAGCAGTTTATGTGAAAATGTCCTTAGGGAGAACAGTGCCAGGTGAACTTAATAATAGTCAAAGGCATGATGTAGCAATCAAGAGAGTCCATGCAAAATTTGACTTCATTAAGAAAAAATTTTAAAAGAATGGAGGGAGGTGAGGACTCCACTGTACTCCGTCCTGGTCATACTGCCTCATTCATGCATTCAACTGGAATTTATTCGCTACCTACGGTTTGCTAGGCACTTTGCTTGGCCCTAGGGATACAAAAATATACCTATCTATATCTGTTGTTCACTTGTTCAGTTGAACCTGACACTTCTTGGACCATCTCAGGTCAATACTGTCCGTAACATTTTCTTGGAAAAGATACGGGAGTGGTTTTCTGTTTGCTTCTTTCTCCAATGGATTAAGGCAAACTTGCCCAGGGTCATATAGCTAGTAAATGACTGAGGCCAGATTTTAACTCAGGTCTTCATAAGTTAACGCCCAGTGCTCTGTGCACCAAGCCAAGAGCTACCTTCTAATGTCTATCTATATCTGTCTAAATCATACTAGATTTGTAAATATAGATTGACATTCTTTGTTTTCTCTAAGTGCTTTTACTCTGAAGGAGGACTGTAGCATTGTGCCCAGGTCTAAGTTCCACATTTGGAAGAGACATTGACAAGATGGTCCTCATGTTGATTTAGAAACCATACTTTAGCAGGATCAGCGGAGGAACAAGGACCATGTAGCCTAAGGGAAAATCATGGAAGCTGCATTCAAATATCTAAAGGTCAGCCTTGTGAAAGAGAGATTTTGGTTGTATTTCTAAACCCTGGTGAATAGAGCTAGTACTAATGGATAAAAGATACAGGAAAGTAGATTTTAGCTCAATATTGGGAGAAAAAAAATCCTCACAATAAGATATTAATAAAATACCAACAGTCTGGTTAGTGGCACAAATTGGAATGGAATGGGAATGAAATAGAGTTTGAATGCGTGAATTCTTTTTTATTAGATGTGGTTAAGTGTAGGCTGGGTGACCTCTTGTTGAGATGGCATGAGAAAAATTTGTGGTTTAACTAGATTTGGTCTTGGTGACTTCCAAAACCTTATCCCATTCTGGGAAAGTTTCTACATACATGAGATTTTCCATCATTTCAATGAATCTTACTGTTACATAGCTGACAAACAAGATTACAGTTGGAATCCAAACAGATTTTGCCAATATTGAAAGCTAGACCAAAATATCAAGGTTATGTTTAATATGGATAGCTAGATAGCCCTACTCTTACGTTTAAAAAAAGAGAAAGTTGCTGAAGTTCAGGTAAGAAGAAACCTAATTTATCAGCATTTCCACTGAAAAATCATCTGAAATCATCTATGTGGGCATATACATTGCCAAAAGGCTAATACAATTTTAAAATTGTATGAATAGAAAAATAGTGTTCAGAACACTGAACGCATTGGCATTGTTACACTCTACAAGTCTGCAGTTTCATTTTCAGTTGTGAGCACCATGTTTTAAGAGGACATTAATAACTTGGAGCTTGTCCAGAGGCACTTGTCTACTGAGATGAAGACAGCAACAAGGATGATTAATGAATATAGGAAATGAGGATTGGTAAGTCTGAAAGAAAGGTGAAAGACTTAGGAGTGGTACATGGTAGTTGTTTTAAAGTGTTTTTTTTTTTTAAGTTATAACACTTGGAAATTAAACTTATTTGGCATATATCCATTAAGGAAAACCAGCATCAATGAGTAAACATTACAGACCGAGGGGCAGCTAAATGGTGCAGTGGATAGAACACCAGTGCAGGAGTCAGAAGGACCTGAGTTCAAATTTCACCTTAGACACTTGGCACTCACTAGCTGTTTGACCTTGTGCAAGCCACTTAACCCCAATTGTCTCATCTTGGGTCATCTCCAGTCATCCTGATGAATATCTGGTCACTGGATTCAGATGGCTCTGGAGGAGAAGTGAGGCAGGTGACCTGCACAGCCCTCCCTCACTCAAAACAAAGTCAAGTGCAAGTCATGTCATCATTTCTCTGATGGCATGGTCTTCTTTGGCAATGAAGGATGAACACACACAGACAGACAGACAGATATTAGTATAATTTAAGGAGTGCCTTTCAAACTGTTAATGATGGTTAACAAAAGAAGTTGGGTGAGATAACCTCATCATCCCATGCCAACTCTCTGATTCTTTGATTAGGTACTTGAGACAGGATAGAAATGTACTGTATTAAGAAAGCATGAATTAGATGATTTATGGATGTGCTGTTTCAGCTCTGGTGTCTGTATATTGGTGTTAATATACAGTACAGCATTTCCAAGGATTTGAAAAGCCCATGCTTTATTGTGAGAGTTACACTGTTGATCAGTTTTGAATGAAATAGCACCCAAATGAAATAAATTTAGACTTCATTTCCAGGATATAATGCCAAAAAGTCCTATTTAGTTTATTAATAAACAGAAAAGAGAGGAGGATTAGACTGAAATTAAAGTCACAAAAAATCATAATTAGGTTAATAGCATAGTGGCAGTTTATCAGAATTTTTAGATATTAGTCAATTAAACAATATTTATTAAGGGTATTCTGTGCATTGCCCTGGAATGAGCTTTTGATTTGGATACAGAAAATCTGAGATTAAATCTACACATGTGACCTTGAACAAATCATATCAGCTCTCTGGGTCTCCATTCTTAATCTGTAAAATGAGGGTGTCAGAGTGGATAGACTCTAAGGTCATTTGCAACTATAAATCTAAGAGCACATGATCGTTATATATTTGAGACAATGTGGAAAGAGTACTTGCCCTAAATCCTCGAATTACTGTATTTAAAAGTTGGAAGGGAATCAGTGTGGTAATTGAGACCTAAAAACACCTTCTACCAAAAAGAAGACTATCTGAAGAGGAATCATGTAGCCTCTGGGTCAGAACATTCCACTTGTCAACACTTTTTTAAGGAGAGGTTTGAAATCAATATTTCCCCCTTTTGTAGCTTCCAACTTTTGCTCTTGGGTTCTGCTCCTTGGAACTGAAAAAAAGAAAATTTGATTCCTCATTCACTTTTGACAAACTAGATCTGGAGTAAGGAAGGCTTGATTGATTTCAACTTTGGCTTCACTTACCTACTAGGTATGAGACCTTGGGCAAGTCACTTAATTCCCGAGTTTGCCTCAGTTTTCTCATTTGTAAAATGGAGATTGCATCTACCTCTAAGTGACATTGTGAAGATCCAATGAGATAATATTTGCAAAGTCCTTAGCACATTGCCTGACACATACTAATCACTTTGTTCCTTCTGTCCCCTGCTTCCATGACAAGCCTTCAAATACTTGAAGACAAGTTGTTATGTCTCTCCTGAGTCTTTGGATTTCTAGACTCTATTTTCTCATTTCATATTCCAGTTCTGATGTTTATTTATCAATAGTGTGATCAGGACAAATAACCTTTCAAAGTCTCAGTTTTCTCATTATAAAATTAGGGAATCATGCCTTCCCAAGGTTGTTTTGAGAATGGAATAAGGTAATGATTCCAAATGTGTTATAAAACTTAAGATGCTGTATAAATGTCAGCTATTATTTATTATAAGCTAATAAAATAAATTACTACATGGAACCTGACCTAAAATTTTTTATGACCTAATACAAAATGTAGAATGGAGGTAAAAATAGAGACCACACCATAATATGCTCATATTAGTGTACATGTTTATACATGTATGTACAAAATACATGTATACATGTATTGTAAGTCTATGTATACATATTTACATATATATGTACGTATGCATATACATATACATACACACCATGCTATGGGGAAAAACAGTTAACAATTTGGGTAGAAGTCAGAAGTAGTTTTATTCTGGAATATGTTGATATTGGAGAATTCAAAATGGTGAAGAAATGGTGAGGAAATAGCAAATTTTCAAGGCTAACAACTTATTGTTGAGGTTGTTTGCTGCTGTCTTTGCAAATAGAGCTAGCCAACTGGTTTCTTTTTATGATTGGCCCTGAGAGAAGGCAGAAACAGTGCAATGTGACTCTGTGATTGTTGTCTTAAGAGGAGTAAGATAAAAGTGAACTCAGATACAAGGTGTCCCAAAAGTTTTAGTTCCATTTTAAGCTATTAAAACGTATCCCTTCCCTGAGATTTTTGGGACAATCTTTTTAAAACAGTCAAAGTACTTGATTATTTTATACTAGAATGGAGGGTAGAATCACTCATGCCAATCAAAGAAGATCACAACATGATACCTGGATATAAGTTCAAAGGGATGTTATAATTCCTGATAACAATTCAAGGATGAGCTGGCTAGAGAACAGATGTGAAGCTTAGGATTGACATGGTTTTTTTTTTTATATAAAGAAATAAACTAGTAATGCATTCAGGGAAAAATAAAGAGGATGTAGAAACTGGCGTTATATAAACTATAGCAGTCTCCTTGTTCCTGCAAACTTACTTATTATTACTCATATTGTATTTGTTTTTATTTCAATCTTGGCTCACTGGCAAATCCTAACTCTAAGCGTTCCATATTCATATGACACCAGGGAGACCATTTAAGACAGTTGCTGGATTTAAAACCTATTTACTTATTTTACTTGTTACTGCAGCTGCAGCTTGAGTCTCAGAACCAGCCTCTCTTGATAGTGAATGTAAGAAGAACATATGGGTCATGAGGAGATGAAAGATGGTGAGAATGAGATGCAAACTTTAAGTAAATTATGCATGGGAACTGGAACTAAGCAGTGGAGCAGTGTATTTGCTGTTGCCCTTCTTAAGCAGAGATAGAACAAGAGCACAGGACTAAGAGAAAATTATGATGTTATTCCGATGAAAATGTCTTTGCCTCTTTGTGGTTATTTCATCATATTGTCTGTTTCTCAAATTTCCTTCTTTACAATTCTTCATAAAAAGTCCCACTGAGTTTGCACAAAACCATCCAGGTGCAAATTTCATCAATTTCATGTACATTCTATTTGAAAGGGATTTTGAAGTTTGTGAAACACATCAAAGCCCTTGGCTTGTTTCATTTGCTTGTTTGTTTTTTGTCTTTTTGTTGTGGTTTCCCTTTTTTCAGCCCAGGAAATTGATGACTGTGTCTTTTGTGATCTGTGTAAGTAAGCTCTTTATAAATTTGCCCTATCTTTCTTTCTCACTTTTCTGGCTTTCAGGAGAAGGGATCTCCTTTTTCTCAATATCTTTCTCTTCACAGAGAAAAGATATAGTTATTCTTAAAGGGACCATAGCCATCATCTGGGCCTTTTTTCAGTTTCCCAATCAAAGATTTTGACTTGTCCAAATTCACATAGTTAATAATCATGGATGGCAAGCACAGTGCATCAATTGGCCAGTTCTGGAGAGTAGCGTAATTTTTTCTCAGTCTTAATGTTAGGAAACTGACTATGGTCAAGTAGTATTTTGGTGCCACTGAAGAAATGGTTGCATTTTTCTGTGAAAGCTCTCTGATCATTAGATTTAGAATTAAAGAAATGAGGAAACTTGAGGCATGTTGGAAAAAATAAATAAATTTCATGCTTAAATAATTTTAGAAGATACAGCCCCTCTATCAAGTCAAACTCCAGTAGCTTAAGACAAAATAGGAAACATTACATCATTTGAATCAAGTCTGATTAGAATTTATTCATTTTTAAGGCAGTTCACTGTTTCAAGAGCCCTCTGAAATTGCTTCCTTATCTGTATGAATTCTTATCACATCCGATTATGTCACTTGTGGCATTATGTAAATGTTCCAGAGAACAAACTGGTTCTTTGAGGTACAAACACACATAAAGCCATGGAAACATGCGCTACTTGTCCCCACCAAAATATCTATATCATCAAAGGCCCCATGTTTATTCAGATAAATCTAGTATATTTTTATTGTCATTCAGTCCTTTCAAATCATATCTAACTCTTTGTGATCCCCATTTGGGGATTACTTGGCAAAGATAATAGAGTGAATTGTAATTTCCTTCTCCAGCTCAATTCACAGATTAAAGAGACTGAGGCAAACAGGGTTAAGTGACTTACCCAGAGTCACAAAGCTGAGGCCAGATATGAATTCAGGAAGATAAGTCTTCCTGACTCCAGACTTGGTGCCCTATCCACTGTACCATGTAGCTTCCTAGATCTAGTATATACTTTTAGCCAAATACTCTAAGAATTTCTTTTATTACTACACAGGAAAATTTGTTATTGAATTTTAAAACCTAATTTCACAATAACCTCACATATACAAAAATTTAAAAAAATAGACAACATAAGACAAACAGCAATAATAGATATTCATATTCTGTAAACCCTAAATATTAAATATCAATATATTATAATAGTCTAGGAAGGACTAATATGTTCATTGCTCTAAGAAGTCCCTATTTTTTTCCTTCTGGATGATAATATAAGTAATTAGCTTAGCCCTGGGAGTGGGGATGGTGATAAATGCTTTTGTGGCATCAGTCCGTATGGTTGGCACCATGTTTAGTTGTTAGTTAATGTGGCATAGTGGATAGAGTACTGGGCCTGGAGTCAGGAAGAATCATCTTCCTTAGTTAAAATCTGGTCTCAAATACTTATAAGCTGTGTGACCTTGGGCAAGTCACTTAACCCTATTTGCCTCAGTTTCTTCATCTGTAAAATGAGTAGGAAAAGTAAATGACAAACCACTCCAGTATCTTTGGCAAGAAAAGTCCAAAAGGGGTCATAAAGTCTCACCTGACAAAAAATGACTGAACATTTGCAATAGCAAATAGCAAAATATTTGACAGTCTTAAGTATTTGATTCTGCTTTACAATTCAACAGAATATTGAAAGGGGATTGAGGAATGCTTATGGACTCTGGACTTGACTTAGACTGATTTAACCTAAAAGGATGTTTTAGAGCAGAATATGAAAATGTCACTGCAACATCAAGCGCTGCTGAATTCATTTGCTGTTTTTTTTGTTTTTGTTTGTTTCGTTTTGTTTTGTTGTTTTGTTTGGTTTGGTTTTCCCATTGCCTAGAATGCTCTCTCTCTTCTCCAGTGACTTACTTCCTTGACTTCCGTTAAGTCCTAACTGAAATTTCACCTTCTACTGGAAACCTTCCCTAACTCCTTTTAATTCCATTGCCTTCTTTCTCTTAATTATTTCCTAAATATTCCATACATAGCTTGTTCTGTGTATATTTGTTTGAATGTTGTCTCCTTCATTAGACTGTGAGCTTACTGAGGGCAAAGACTGTCTTTTACCTCTTTTTATATACCCAGCCCTTAGCACAGTGCAGGCAACATAGTAAGCATTTTATATATGTTTATTGATTGATTGATTACTCTCAAAGAATCTCCTCGTATGATTAATTTTGACATGGAAGAAGTTATATAAAATATGGTTCTTATTTTACCAACATTTTTTGATAAAAATTTAGAACGTATTTATCCATATTCTAGATTTTTCAAATTAGCACTTCCTCTGTGAGCTTTCTCCTAGACCTAGCTTCCACTTACTTACACAGACACAAATTGAATCCTTGAAAGAGTGACTGAGTTCTGTATTCCACCGGGTTCTGAAAGTAAACCTGAGGGTGTGGATTTTTAGCATTGTTGCTTAGGAGCCCCCAGCGGTGGCTTCACATTAACAATATGTAAGCCAGATTTCATTTAGTTTTGTTGACAAAGGTATTTATCAAGGTGGTAAAGTAAGACTAGTTGGTTTATGACGCTTTTTCCACTCTCATAGCCATCACCCTAGTTCAGGCCCTCCTTTATCTTTTGCCTGAATAACCACAATAGCTTTGTAATTGGTAGTCTTGCCTCAAATCTCTTCCCATGTGAATTCATCCTCTAAGCAACGGCCAGACTGATTTCCTGAAGTACAGGTTTGGCCATGTCAGCCCCTCCTCAATCAAATCCTGTGGTTCTCTTTTGCCTTCAGGATCAAATATAAAGTGGTTTGTTAAACATTTAAAGCTTCTCTGCAACCAGACTCCTCCTTACCTCTCCAATCTTCATATGCTTCATTTCCTTCTACATATCCAACAATCCAGTTATACTGAATTACTTGCTGTTCTCATGCAAGATACTCTCAGAATTCTTCTTTACCTCTGGCTCTTAGCTTCCCTAGCTTCTATCCAATCTCATCTTTTGCAGGACCTTTCCTGGACTCCCTTTTCCAAAACACACAACTTTAGTGCCTTCCCTCTGATATAGCCTTTCATATGCATTCTGTTTATCCAGTATGTACATAGTCACTAAGCTGCGTGGATAACCTTTGATCTACTAATTACCATTATTAGGACTATACCACTAAAAAGCAAAGAATGAAGGGCTGGTACCTACCAAAATAACAGCTCTTTTCATCATTGTTACTGCTGTTTCTTCTTCATTCTGAAAAAAGGACCATGACATCAGGAAGGTGATGCCATGAGTTGCAAGTGAATCAGATTTAAGGGAGGGAGGACATAGCCTTACTTTCTCCTTTTGGAGCCATCAGGGTCCAGTGGCAAAATCTAGATCAGGATGATTGGAGATGGCCCTGGGTGAATAATGTATCTTCCCCACAGAAAGGCTACCTTATTACTTGGAAGGAGTTCAAGTTGTAACCATGTAGTTCTGACTTTTCCCTGGTAACCCTAGTGCTGGTGTGAGGGGAAACTGGGCTGAGGAAGCCAAGGGGGCTATCAAATATATAGAGAATAAGTAAAAAGAACACGTGCTAGCTGTTAATTAAGAAGCTGCTTATCAATTAAGGAACAGACAAAGAAATTATGATAGGATTGGAGTGGGATAATATTACATCCTAAATTTGTTTTGCTTAAGTATATTGGGGATAACAAGGGTATATTAGGGTTTTTGTTTGTTTTTTTCCCAATAAGGTTAAGAAGCTGAAGGGAAAGAAAGACAAGGATAAGGTTCCAAAATGAGAAAAGAAGGAAGACCAAAAGAAAAAAAGCCAAAAGGAATCATTGACAAGGATACCTTTGAACATTACATTAATCCATTATGTACTTTAAAAGGAAAACAAATTCTACATAAAAGAGATTCATAGTTTCACGTACAATTTTTGTTTCATAATGTACATGGGGCTGTTCATTTTATTTAGTATTTGTTGTGGAGTTTTGTTTTTTTTTAATGGAGAAAAAGAACACGAGTTTATAAAGTAGGAAAATAAAATGAGGGGTAGGACTCAATGCCCTTTGGGGTGCCTTTCAGGTTTAAATCTACAATCTCATCAACTTCCTATATATGGGCATGTGAAATCAAGCCGAATATGTGAAAGTGGCACAGCGAATAAAGCTCTAGACCTAAAGTCAGAAAAAAGACCTGAGTTCAAATCCAGCCTTATTTATACCCTTACTAACTGTATGACGACCCTGGGCAAGTTACTTAATCTTGAAGATTCAGGTTCCTTAGATATCAAATGAGGATAGTAATATGATCTATTATTCAGAGTTGCTGCGTGGATAAAATGAATTCATGTTTGCAAGCTCTTTACAAACCGTACGACTCTATCAGTGCTAGTTTTTATGAAAGTGTGTGCCTGCTGTGAATTTAAGTGATTTTTCTCTTGTGAAAATAACTTCTTCTTAAGGTTTTATCTTTAGGTTCCACATAGTAAATACTAAATAGTAACTGTTTCTCTTTTAAGCAGAAAGTCTGAGGGTCTTCCCCTCCCAGTTTGATTTTTTTTTTTTTATTAAAGGGGCCATCCCTTGAGTAACTACTTTAAAAAGCCTGTACGTTGAATGGGTGTATATCACTGAAAGTAAGAATCTGAAAAGACCTTAGCCTAAAATGGCCAGGGTCTCACATTACGTCCTGGGCCATTTCCAGTCATCCTGATGAATGTCTGGCCCCTAGACCCAGACGACTCTGGAGGAGAAAGTGAGGATGATGATCTTGCACAACCTTCCTTCACTCAAAACAAAGTCAAGTACAAGTCATGTCATCATCTTGATGTCATGGTCCCCTTTGAAAATGAAGGATAAACACAACAATTTTAGGCTCTTCTGCTGTTTCATTTTAGGGGCATTTTTAGATTTTGAATCAGTTTTCTTAAACATCAGTAGAATTACTTTCATGATTCTACCAGCCAATTCTCATCTTTGCCAATTCCTAACAGTCTTCTCCCTCTGCTGGCAACTCTTTTCTGCCAACCTGTAATGGCCCAATTTATTTTCTGACTGCCACTGGTGAAGAGAAAAGGTCTTTAGAGTCAGATGTGCCTGCCAAGGGTATGATTTTCCCTTTGCCAAATGACCTGATGCAGGTAAACAACTGATCACCATCAAAAGGAGAAGGCTGGCAGATCCTTCTGTCCTCTCTACCTCCTCCCACCCCCAAACCCACACCCCCATTGTTCTAATATGAGCAAATTAAAGAGCCATCTTCCTCTGCTACTACAATTTGGCCTTTTATTAAAGATGATAGCCCTGGTATTATAATTATGAGCTATGTGACTGGGCATGATTTAATTGCTAGCATAGAATCAATGATTATTTTCATTTTGTGTTGCACACGTCTGGTGTGGTGTAGTTTTATGTGTGTGTCCAGAGTTACAACTAGCAGAACACTTTCTCAGGGATGATGGAGGAATAGGCCTCACTTCTGAGCTAGGCCTTTGAGTCTACCAAGGCTCAACTTAACGAGGTGATGGAAGAGAACCCTAGGTACATCATGGTGGGAGGGCATGAAGAAAAGAAGGGAGAAGTTAATAGATAGTTTGGAAGGAGTTTATGAAAAAATGGAATAAGAAAATGATTATGCTAACTTTACTGCTTGCTGAGTTTTAAAACTTCTTTTATTTGCAGGAGTTTCTTGCAAATACCAGAATCCTGTTTTTATTTAATATCTTAACTGGCTTTCTCTTGCAAAAGTCACGTGGTCTTATAACGCATAGCCATAGAGAAGAGGTGAGGACAATAGGCTTCTGGACCTATATTTGAATGGGACCTACTGAAACTCTTGTGTCTTCTGAGATTCTCTATCCTCATTTTAAAACATCTCCAGTGGTGGTGCAGTAGATATAGAGCACTGTGACTGGAGTCAGGAAGACATGAATTCAAACTCAGCTTCAGACATTTAGTAGATGTGTGATCCTGGGCAAGTCACTTAATCTCTGAGTGCCTCAGTTTTCTGATCTGTAAAATGAGCTGGAGAAGGAAATGGCAAACCACTCCATTATTTTTGCCAAGAAAAGTTGGACACAACTGAAAAATGACTGAAAGGAAGGTAAATGTTTCCCTTTCTCTCCATTCCTTCCTAAGTTATAGCCAACATGATTATGGATCAGCCAAAGTTGTTGTTGCTATGTTTGGTGTAGAGCTTTGATTTACTGAGTTTAAGTTCTAGCTTTGCTCTATAGTTGCTTTGTTACCTTGGATAATTCACTTTACTCCTCTTGACCCAAATTTTTTTCATCTGTAAAATAAGAGGGTTGGCCTAAATGACCTCTCAAGCCCTTTCTGACTCTTAGCTCTATGAGCCAATGATTCGGGATAGACCTCTACTTCAGACACATACACTGTGACTTTGGGGAAATCATTTCATCTCTCTGTGCCTCAGTTGTTTCATCTGTAAAATAGGAGAAAGTTATATTTGAACTAGCCCTTTTAAGGTTGTTGTGAGGAAATCACTTGATAAACATTAAGGAGCTATAGAAATATTAAATATCTTCATTATGAAGTTATAGTAAAAGGTAGTTATTACTTTAATAAGAATCTTTTAAGTAATCCAGAAATATCTGTGCCCAGCTCCCATCTTCCCTTTCTCCTAGTTACTGTGGGCATTTCTTGCTGAATTATTTGTCAAACCTCTGATGAACTTAGAGGCCTGTTCCATTAGTTCAAATAAGAACTGGATGTATAAACTATACTTTGCATTCCTTCAGAGGGAAAAAATATGCATTAATATATAAAAACTTAATTTGATAAAATTCCTATTATAATTAAATTTGTACATTAAACCTGCCAAAGTCCTTAATCTTTTTTTCTAAAAAATTTTGTTGAAGTCCAATATACTGCACATTGAGTCTGCTGTATGAAATCTTTGCATTTAGGTAAATATTAATCTCCTGTAGGAATCACATTTTGTTAAACTTTATCACCATCACTTATTTTTTATCTCTCTTTCCGTGTAATTTTCTTTCTGTCTGCCCTCAGGGAACAATATGAGAGCTCTTCAAGAACTAATTTAACACCTATCAATTTCTACCAATGAAAATCAAAGATTATACAGCATTGTACAAATATTCTATTCATGAGGCTGAGAATGTGGGGGAGGGAGACAATTTATTTCTGCTGTCTGTTCTCTTATTTAAAAAGAAATTATTTCATTTGCTCCTATCCATGCAGTTGTAAGTTAATACTAGTCTTTTTAAAGCATGAAAAAGCTTTATTCACATTGAGAAAAAAATGTTGGGTAAGGGATTGGACTTATAGACAAGTTGGGGATCCATTCCCAGGTTTGCCTCTTAGGGAGCAAATTTTATGCGCATTCACTTTATTTCCCATTTTCCTCATCTGTAAAAACAGGGAGTTGTACCAGATGTTGGCTTCTCCTTTGGATAAGGTCCCATTTAATGTCTAGCATTTTGTGATTCTGTATTGATCTTTTTGATACATAAGCATTGGGGTTCTTAAGCGTTTTCTTTTAGTCATGGACTCCTTTGGCAGTCTAGCAAAGCCTATGGAACTTTTCTTAGAATATTTGTTGCCCAAGTTTATTATGGAAAGAAATACTACATTTTACGTAGAGGATATAAAAATAAAGATGCAATCCCACCCCCACCCCACTCCACTCTGTGTTCACAGACTTTATGAAATCTATCCACTGATCATGTAGGGATCCATGATCCATGGAATCCAGTTGAAGAACTTCTAAATTAGAGGTTAAGGACTGAACTTGTGATTTCTCTAATTTAGGGATCTCCTAGGTAAGCAGATTCTCCTTCCCATTGCAAGTCAGAACCTTATCTGCAACTAAATGTTTAGTTCCCTAGAGCTTTGAGAAGTTAAATGGTTTTTCCAGGATTATACAACTCATGTATCAAAGGTGAAACTTGAATTCAGGTATTTCTGGTTTCGAGGACAGCTAGACAGCTGTCTACTAGGTGGCACAGAGAGAGGATAAAGTGCCAGAACTGGAGTTAGGAAGACTCATCTTCCTGAGTTAAAATCTGGCCTTAAACACTTATTAGCTATTGGACCCTGGACAAGTCATTAAACCCTGTTTGCCTCCATTTATCCATCTGTCAAATGAACTGGAGAAAGAACTGCAAAACCACTCTATTATCTTTGCCAAGAAAACCCCAAAAAGGGGGGTCCCAAAGAGTTGGACATGACTGAATAACAACAACAACTCTATCTATTATGCCATGACAGCCTCTTCTATGGTTTTATTAAAATATCCAAAATATAGAGATTGTCAGGCAGATCTCCTGATACTCTTAGAAATTATTGCTTTGTTTCTGAAGAGCCTTTCATGATTCCCAGTCCTACATTGCCAACTGTTTTCTAGACAGCCGAACCATAAGCATGTCCCATAGGTATCTCTAACTTGACATGTCCCAAACAGAATTCATTATATTTCCCCACAAATTCTCCCTGCCTTCAAATGTCGCTAAGTCTGTTGAGGGTTTCATCATCCTTCTCATCACTCAGGTTTGTTACCATGGAATCATCCTTGACTTTCCTTTCCCTCAGTCCCCATTTCTATCAAATCAATTGCCAATTCTTGTTGTTTCAAACTCGCCAAAATTCTCAAGAGGCATCCACATGACTGAGTGGATAGAGAGTTAATCTGTGAGTTAGAAAGACCTGAGTCAAATCCAGCCTCGAATTCTCACTAGTTGGATGAGACCCTGGGCAAGTCACTTTACCTGTTTGCCTTAATACACTGGAGAAGGAAATGACAAAGTATTCCAGTATCTTTGCCAAGAAAACCCCATATGAGGTCATGAAAAGTCAGACAAGATTGAACGACTGACTGAACAACAACAACAACAACAAAAAAAAAAACGCCTCCATATCTATGATCTTTTCTGTACTCATAACCTCTACCCCAGGCCAGGCCCTCTTGGCTGATGGTGAAAGCTGCCATTTGGTCTTTCTGCTTCAAGTCTTTTGCTCTGTTCAGTTTATTTTCTCCTCTGCCCCCCTCCCCACGGAGTTTTATTTTGTTGTTTTTTTAACCCATTTGGAAGGGGACATTGGCCAAAGGCAGCTGGACAGAAGGGGTAACCCAGCCCTAACAAATCATTCTGCTGTTAAGGGTTTTTAAAATTTATTTTTAAATTTTATTTTATATTTTTTGCATGTATTTCCTTCAACTTCAGGGAGAAAAAGCACAGAATCTATTTCTTCTTTACTCTCTTTTGAGAAGCTTAGGCAAAAATATCAAGTGATGAGATACTCTTTTATAGTTCTTGATGCTTTAAGGGGAGTCAGGAGTCAAAAGAGAAGTCAGTCTTTCCCTTCTCCCTCTCTCTCTCCCTTCCCTTCTCTTTCCTCTTCCTCTCTCTCTCTTCCTCTCTTTCTTCCTCTCTCTCCCTCTCCCTCTCTATATAAGAAGGCAGGACACGTGCTTCACTGCCCAAATGAGAGGGAAGGTCAAGAAGGGAAATTCCCCATAATCCTGCCTTTCTACTTGATCCACAGGCAGGTCTCTAAACCTGTAGATCAGAGCTGGCTCTCTGGGGCTGGGGTTGCAATTAAACCCCAATCACAGCCCAGTCTTTCTATCTGTTATTACTCTAGGTGGCATAATAGAAATTAATCAATCAGTTGATAAACATTTATTAAGCATCTATTATGTGTCAAGTACTATGCTAAGAGCTGGGGGTTGGTCGCTGTCCTTAGTTCTCAAAGAGGGCTAAAATGACCTCACTATGCTAAAATCAATTTACAGTGTGTCACACTGTGGCTGATCAGACCATTAGGAGCTCAGAATGTGAGTGCTAAGCATAGAGGAAAGGCAAAAGAAAGTTCTCCACCCTGAAGGAACTTATGATCTAATTAATGGCACAACATGCCGATAAATATACACAAAGCAAGTTATGAATATATAAATTAATAGATACAAAGCAAGTGATATATATTATGAATAAATGGATAGAAAGCAATGATAAATAGGAGATCTTTCATAGAGAGAAGGCAATGGAATTAAGAGGGGGTATGGGAAGGGCTTCTCTTAGAAGGTAGGATTTTAATTGAAATTTAAAGGAAGAAAAGGAGTTCGGGAGTCAGAGTGAAGGAGGGTGAGCATCCAGACATGGGGGGGAACCAGAGAAAATGCCCAGAGCTGAGAGATGGGGTGTCTTGTTTATGAAAGAATCAAGAGGATAGTGTTACTGGATCAAAGAAAACATGTCAGGGAATAAATTGTAAGAAGACTAAAAGGGTAGGAGGTCATGTAGGACTTCGAATGACAAACAGAACATTTTATATTTGCTTCTGGTGGTAATAGGGAGCCAGGGGAATCTATTGCGTAGTGGTGGGGTGGGGGGGGGTGCCTTAGTTAAATGTACATTTTAGGAAAATTCATTTAACAGTTGAATGGAGGATGAATTAGATTGGGAAGAAACTTGACTTAGGCAGACCTACCAGCAGGATATTTAAATAACCCAGCAGTTAAGTGATGAGTTCCTTGGCTTGAGCGGTAGGAAAAACACACTGGGCCTGGATTCAGAATGATCTAAGTTTAAATCTAACTTTGGATATTTTCTTACTGTGACCCTGGTCAAGTCATTTAACCTAGGCATGCCTCAGTTTTCTCAAATGTAAAAAGCAGATATTAATAGTGCCTACCTTCCCTTGTTGTAAGGATTAAATGAGATATTTGTACTTAGCGCACTGCCTGGCAACACTAGATACTTAAAAATGCTGGTTTCCTTCCCTTCCCTGGACTTCTCTAACTAAAAGTGAAACTGATCATGCCCCTGACTGAAGCAGAGGCATTTGGTTAAAAACCTCTTAGTTTAAAGCTGTTTCAGTTCTCTCTTTCACCAAATTTAACTTCAAGTTCAAAAGGAAAACAAACTGTCTCTTTGAGACAGTATGATCCAGTGCATAGGGATGTGAACCGGGATTCAGTAAGATCTTCAGTGAGATACTTATTAGCTGTGTGACTGTTGACAAATTATTTAACCTCTCTCAGCCTCAGTTTTGCCACCTGCAAAATAAGAGGGTTAGACCCCACAACCTCTAAAGTTCATTCCAACTCTAAACTAGGATACTACTGGTGATTCAGTCCCACTTCAGTCTACAGTTTATTACAAATCAAAGAGTTCTATCTTGGCCAGTAGAACGTTAACTCCTGTGTGCAATTTTCCCTTGTCAGAGAAGTGGTACCAAGGATAGAATTTGTATTTAATTAATAAATACATAAAATGCAAGATGTTAGCATTCTCCAGAGGGCAACAAAGAGTAAATCAGAGCTCAGGAATAGACAGAGCTAAAACTAGATAAAGAGCCATTATGTCCAATCTTTAATTCCAAAGAATCAATGGTGGCTAGCCCTGCTTCTGCTAACAACCTGGTAGCATACCACTTTCCTTACTGCAAAGTCCAAGTCAGTCAGTTGTGGCCACTTACTCAAAGTATGAGTCTGGATTTAACTTGTGCTTGATTTAGTGGTGACAGGAGTATGAATAGTGGAATCCTAGGATTTTAGGCTAGAAGAGACTTTAGAGGCCATAAAGTCCAACTCTTTAATTTTACAAATGAAGAAGCTGAAACTGAGAGGTTAAGTGCTTTGGCCAGAATCACACAAGTAGTAAGTTCTGGGGTGGGGTTTGAACTCAAGTCTCCCTGACTCCAAGTCCAGTTTTTCAGTCACTGGGCTTCCTAGTTGCTTCAAGTTGCTTTTAAGGTGATTGAAGGATGTCAGGTTTTCCATATGAGGCTTGAATATATGTTCATTTCTATGAGATATGTCAAGGGGGTGAATGAGCCCAATGATAAACTTGTGTTATATTTTGTGTTATTTTTTATCATCATCATCATTGCCTTTGAAATGTCCAAAAAGATATGTATTAAGTGATTGCGAACTAGAATTTCACTAGATCTCATATCCACTCTTTCTTTTCTTATAATGTATACAAGTTCAGTGAATGAATTGTACTTATTCGTTGGTTTGTTGTTTCTTGAGTCCCTTAGTATAACATCTCTAACAAAAAAAAAGTGCATTGGTATTAAAATTTCCATATATCTCTAATCTATTGCCAGCAAGATAATTGCCTGCCTAATGCCTAGAAGAATAATCTGCACTTAGTATGTGCATACAAAAAAATTCATTTTTGAATTAAAAACTTTAGAATTTAAAGAAAGACTGTACAGTTATTTTCAACGAATACTGTTAATAATTAACATTTTGACTCCCCTTTATCTTTTAAAGTCATTCGAAGTCTGACCCCCAGACCAGTGGAGGTTATTCACTCTCCTATATTTTACAATCTAGCTAAACTGGGTTTCTTCACATATAGCACAATATCTCCCCCCTCCATGACTTTGTGCTGACCATCTCACTTGCCTTGAATGTACTCTCTCTCCTCAATTTCACCTTTTTAGAAGCCCTGTCTCCTATGAAAAGCAACCCTTCGTGATCCCCCAACTGCCAGTGCCCTCACTCCCAAATTACCTTATACTTCAGTACTTTCTCTTGCTTTGTAATTATCTGGCATATTTTTATTCCATAGATCCTTGCATTTATTCTCCACATGCTCATGAATATATTTACTGTCTTTTCCATTTTGTTGTGTCTTTCAAGTAGGAATTATTTGTGAAATGACTGTATTGGGTACCTAACACAATGTCTGATATGTTGTAGGTAATTAATGTTTATTGATTGGTTTACAATGCCAGTTTATAGATACTTTCAGAAACACTGGAAAAAACCTTGCCTCTCATTTCATACTGTTATCCTTCCTTTTCTGACCTAAATAGCAAAATGTAATTAGCCAAGAAGCATTATGGTGTGGTAACAGGAGGGCTAGTCTTGGAGTCAGCATAGACGGAGTTCGAGTTCTAAGACACAGTGATATGACCGTGGAGAAATCAACTTTCTGTGGTAGAAGAGTATTATAGATTAAGGATTGGTCTTAGAGTCAGGAAGACCTGAGTTCAAGAACTGCCTCTCACATAGTTGGGTTTTGCCGTCATGTGCAAATGCTTTAACCTTTTAATAAATGCCCCCAGATAACTCTATAACACTCTAAATTTTAGATACGTTGGCCATCTACATCAGTGGAAGGCAATTTTCACTTTGTGAAAGTGTTGAAATTGCAGGTAAAAAAAATAGTGGGTAGAAACTAAGTAAGAATTTCAGCTGAATACCATAGGATAAGAAAAGTTTATTTTAAGTTCATGGTACAGTTGAGAAGAGTGCTATTGTCCTTGGGTTTTCTTTAGATCTTAGCATTGACTTCAAAGCCCTTCCAGCTCAGAGTCCTGAGCACAGTGAAAAGTGGATGCCATTTTAGTAGCATTGTTGAATGCAATGTTGGTAACAATCTCTATTTAGTGCCTATGCAGAGAAAGAGGATGTGGATATTGAATGAAGAATTGTAGATGAAAAGGGAAAACATACTGAAAAGATACTTACATAAGACTAACCAAGCTCATCTCTCAAATAGATTGAGAAAATAAAAATATGTCCATATATTTTCTTCACAGAAAAGACTGTGTTGGATATAATTTTTTTTCTGTTTTTGGAATTTCTAAATTTAAAAAAATATGAGATCCTTTCTGAAATAATTTTTAATGACCCAAAAAAGATTCTTCCTAAGAAGGTACACATTCAAAAAAATATATTGATAGTTAACCAGGAGCCTTTCCGTTCTCTGAAAATATCCAGTTCCATGATTTTTCCATCTGGGAGATCTTGCTTTAGTGATTTTCCCATGACTGGAAGAAAAAGTAACTTTCACTCTTATGCCAAAGATCATAATTAGGCACTAGTAGTGTGGTACTGGTCATGCATGCGAAGAAAGGTTGAGCTGGTAATGCTTCCAGTAGATATAAAGCAATAGACCAAGGAATTTCTTTAAGCCACATCTGAACCAGAGAGAGCCAGAGCTAAAGACAGATTTATTTTTACATCCCTCTTTATTCCTTTCTCCTTAGTTCTTTTAACGCTTCCTATCCTGGCTCATCTCCTTGGTGGCCTTTTACCTTTTTTCACCCTTTTCACTCATTCTCTTTCTCTCTTTCTTTTCTTTTAAAGCTTTCCTTTGCTTGGAAAACAGGACACGGACAGAACATCTAACTTCAGACAGCCATCCGGGAGTAAGTACTAATCACACCCATCCTCACTAAGCCATGTCTGAAAACTCGCTTCTTCTACTGGGCTTAATAGGATAAAGCTAGTAGTGAAAAAGAAATTGAGAAACATGGTTCTACTGATAAGGGAAACCCACCATAAAGTGTGAATTAGCTGCTGTGCACCAGATTAGCTTCTGGAGTGTTTCATTACTATTATAGTGTCTCTTTTACACTTTAGCTCTCTGCAGACATATCACCTGAGATAATGACCCTCCATCTATTTGAACAGGTGCAAGAAAGAAACTAGCTTTTAAAAATCTATTCACGTGCGCATGCACACACACACACACACACACACACAAAATCTAAATTATAGAATAGAATATTTCATCTCTAAAGTAAATGTTATGAAGTTCCCTGCTTGACTCATCATTCATGATTTACTCATATCACAAATTAAAAAGTAATTTTGAAATAAGATGACAGATTGGACTAGAGGCATAAATCTAGGCTATCTATCCAGGAAGTGTAACTGTGCATAATAACCTTATGGGAACAGCTGCTGTCTTTGTGTAGCTCACTACACAGGCTGCTTTTGTAGACCCTAACGAGGACAAAACCAATTAGCAGATTAGAAATTGCCAGAAATCAGAGATACTCAGCTAGAGTAACAGTAAAAATGAATGGTGTTTTTTGCTTATGTGAGTATCTGATGCCAATCTAAAGACTGTAGAGAAGGAAAGTCTCATGCTACAACATGCTTCACAAATAGCTGGCTCTTACCTATAATATGCTTAATGCAGTAGCCAAATTAAATAGATATAGGGTACATTATACATTTGAAAATGCTCTTAAGATGTATGGCATTGGCTCTTATCACTGATCAAAGCCAGCAATCAGGGTTTTGGAAAATAAGTCTAGCTCCTCTTAGAACATTTTAATAGTTTCAAGTAACATGTAATGGGTGTATTTCAAAGATTTCATTTAGATGTAAATGGGAACTGCAAATTATCAAAAGAAATAAGACTTTTTCAAAATCTTTTTTTTTCTAGAGATTTGGGATCAAAGACACTTTTTGGAACTTGAAAAGCAAATATCCCCAATTTGAATCCTTTTTTCCCCAAAATTGGAGCTCCTTTTTTTTATCCTTGGAAAACAGTCATCTATTGCTTGGTTTCCAGTATTCATTTCCCATTGAATACTGGACTAACTGAATTAATGGAAGGTGGGCTATAAAGCTCTTGTTTCATGTCGGGTTACGGTTCTGGGATCTGAGCTTCTGGCAGCTTCAGTCTTAGTGTACAATTAAATATGTAAACAATAAAACATTCATCATCATCATTATCATTATTAATTATAGTCAATATGCAGTAATAATAAGGCCAGAAGAATCTATAGATATTTCATTTATTTTACCACTAAAAATGGTTTACCATCCTAGGAAGGATTTTTTTTTATGATTTTTAATCTTAAACTCTTGGGAAGTTTAATGAGCCTTCATCCCCATTCAGTTATTTATCCAAATTTCTATAAAACTTTAACCAGCAGGAAGTTCTACTTGAAATATGGTTCATTCTCTTCTACCTTTCTAAAACCTTTTTTCCCTGGAAGTCTAAATCGTGTGCCTTTCAGTGGAAATCAGGGTCATTAAACATTATATCAGGATCCCTGTGGACTGCGTATTGATCTAGGAAACTGTAGGTTAATGTTATCTAAATTCTATTGTATTTTTATTTATTTGGTTAAATATTTTCCAATTACATTTTAATCTTGTTCAGATCACACCATTTGCTTCAGCTCCCTTCTTTCCCTCAACCTCAGTCCCCATCTCCAATAATTGCCAAGTCTCATCAAGGTTTTTTTTCATTCATATGTATCTCTTCTTTTTCCTTCCTGATGCTATCTCCTTAGTTCAGAACTTTATTACCTTTGAACTGAATTATCCCAATTAGCTCCTAATTGGTCTCCCTGTTTCCATTCTCACTTTTCTTCTATCCATCCTCCTTATCAGCACTAGACTAGTCTTCCTAAATTATCCACTTGGTCCTCTTATTTGGTTATCTGCTTAGCAATTTCCAACTGATTGTCATTGCTAATTAAATAAAGGCCCATCTTCACATCCTGGCATTCAAAGTCCTCCACTATCCCACTCTAACCTTTCTTTTCAATCCTATCTTCTGCTTTTCTTTTATGTGAGCTTTCTGTTCTGGCCAAATTGTAGTTCTCCCTGTTACAGAAACATTCTATCATTGTATTGTTTTCCTTCTAAGCCCTTTGCCCTGAAATAACCTCTTATCCTCTCAGCCATCACTATCTCTTCCAGGCAACATCTTTTCAATCTCTCAGGTCCCAGCTACAATCTGTAGGCAAAGATATCATGGCACCAAAAAGAGACAAACAGAGAGATAGCTGTGAGGGGGAAGATATACGTGTGTAAACACCCCCTCTTCCTATATACATAGGATAAACATGTTATTTCACTGATAAAAGAACTCTTGATAAGGAAACTTCTACACATACAAATTGGTAGCTATTCCACAACGGATATAGTCTTAGAGAGTTGCCTCAGGATATGGTCCGCTGGTTATCCTGACTGATCATTCCAGCATGTTGCCCCTGTGTGAGTGTGTGTTTGTGTTTCCCTGTTCTTATGTCAGAGGAAGCATATCTAGGCTAATGTCCTGCTTCCAGCACATTAACTCTGTGACTCTGGTTAAGTAAATGGCCACTCTAGGTCATTCTGTATGACTAGTGATAACAGAACACTTGCCACTCTGTATTGGTAAGGGGAGTTTCTTCACCATGAGCAAGTTCTTTATACTAATGAAATCATACGTCTTGACTCTGGGTGAGATTATCTTGTGTCTTGTGTACTATGCTTATATCACAGGCAGACGTACAATCTTGCATATCCAAAATATCAAGGGAAACATAAATAATAGTCTCAGTTCTACCAATGAAATCATTAGTCTGGTCTCCCAAACTCCAGTCTTGGAAAAATTGTGTTTTCATATACATATATGCGTGAATAAATACATACATATCAACATTCACATGTCAACAAAAATGTTTGTTGTTGTTCAGTCATGCCCAATTCTTCATGATCCCATTTGGAGTTTTCTTGACAAAGACACTAGAGTGATTTGCTATTTCCTTCTCCAAATCATTTTACAAATACTGAGGCAAACAGGGTTAAGTGAGTTGCCCAGGGTCACACAACTAGTAAGAGTCTGAGACCAGATTTGAACTCAGAAAGATGACTTTTCCTGATTGGAAAGCCTGACACTTTACCCACTGTGCCACCTAGCTGCCCGTAATGAAAAGATATTGTTTTCAAATAATTTAGACAAATGCACTCTTGCATTTACATGATTTTACAGCTATTAAAGAGATTAATTCAATTTGATGATGCCCTGCAGATGGAATCTGACTATAAGGTGGCAACATTTTTGATAAATGTTACAACAAACAAAACTGTTTTCTCTTAAAAAGTAGAATAGAGGTACAAATTCAGCCTTTCAGCATTATTGGCTGTCATAACATGGTGTGTTTAGATGGATCTTGGATTTACAGATGGAAAAAGACTCTAGAAATCATCTAATCCAGCCATCTCATTCAGTAGAAGAAGAAATTATGGTCCAGAGAGATTGAAGGAATCATCCAGATAACATAAATGTCAGAGTTTGAGACTAACACAAATCCTCTGACTTTAAATCCATTCCACTGTCTTTGGGCCATTGTGTTGTTCAACTGTAGTTACTTATTAAAAGTAGGAGATATTGTCTATCAGTAGAACATTTAGAAACATGTTCTTTGAGGAATCTTATTGAAGTAGAAAGTTAAAAATAGCTGGTGCTTGGAAAGAGTTGGCCCAAACTGGCTCCAATCTTTATATTCATATTTTTAAACTAAATTAAAACAACTTGTATTTCTGTGTAATGAGGGAGAAATGTAGTTATATAATTTGTAATGATTATGGAGCAGATTGGCAAATCATGAAGAATTTCATCTATTTTTGTAAATATTTACATAAAGATACTGTGTATACATATGTATGCATAGAAGCATATACATTTTACATATATGATAAATATATACATAATCTTTATGCTTTGTTGCCCTTTCCAGTTCCGGTAGAAAATCTGGACTAATATATTTATTTACAAACTACTGCAAGAAATTTACGAGTAGTATGTTTTATGACTTTCCTTTATCACAATAGCAATACTGTTAGATTAATATTCTTACCATACATGTCTATGATGAAAAAGTGATTAAATGAAGAAGAATGAAAGTTGAAATTTACCCAAAAAAACACTATAAAGGAAAATGGTAAGAGTAGTTAGGCTGCAAGTAATGTTTATATTATAAACAAAAATTATGCTAGGAAAGTAGCATTCAAGACATCTGAAAAGATATGACCAAAATTAGGACTAACTAATGGAGGAACAGTGCCTGTGTTTCTCTATTGTCAGCGTCATGTCAGAAGGCATAGCAAAATGGCCCCCCTAGGTTGATTGGATTTTCTGTGGAAAGTTTGCAAGAGGTCATGGACAGGAGTCACTCAGGATAAATAATCATGATTGAGCTGTGATCTAAATTATAGGAATATGTTTTCATATCAATGAAATCACAGATTCATGGAAGTAGTGTGGTATTTAATTGACAATAGATAATTTTTGTTGGACAACTGTTTCTGATTAATTTCAAGATATTATTACTTAGATGAAATTTGCCACCAATTAGGAAATTAAATTCATATTCTGATTACCTATAAGGTATTCTAAGCACAGAATAGTAGCACTGATATTTACAACAATTCTAGCAAAGGCTTTAAGGTCAACCATGACACGTGTAGCCTACTTTAGGGTTATCACCCCCTCTCTGTTTGCTACAGGAATTTTTTTCTTTAATCATTTTCATCCAACTCCCCAGGTAATTAAAAGATATTTTCATATTAATTATTACAATTGCATCATTTTTCTGAGTTGATTAAGCAATTAGCTCTGAGCTCCCATACCAATTCATTATCATTTATTTAATAAAATGGTAAAAAAAAATTTCCCCCATAGGTACTTTTTCATTTTTCTCACTCTTTTTTATCTCTCTTCATATGTGTGTATATATATATATATATACATACATACATATATGTATATTTATGTGTATATGTGTGTATAGAGAGAGACACATATGCACATATATGTATATATCTATACATTCACACATATGTGTTTATGTATATTCCACGTAGGGCAGTTAGGTGGCTTGGTGGATAGAGTGACAGATTTGGAATCAGGAAGACTCATCTTAGTGAGCTGAAATCCAGCCTCAGACATTTACTAGCTATGTAACCCTGGCTATGCAAGTCATTTAACTCTGTTCACCTCAGTTTCCTCATCTGTAAAGTGATCTGGAGAAGAAAATGGCGAACTACTCCAGTATCTTTGCCAAGAAAACCCCAAATGGAGTCATGAAGAGTTGGACATGATGGAAAATAATGACTGAATAACAAAAAAATTCTATATAAATATAGATGTACATAAAAATAGACATATTAACCTCCTAACCTCTTAAGCATAAAAAATATTGGCTTATTATTAACAGTATTAAAGAAGAAATACATGGATAATTATTTGTAGCATGTCATCTATGAGAGAGATCACAGCCTAAGTCACCTTTTGCCATTACTACAACTACTGACTTTTCAGTTCTAGAAACACCATCCCACCATTCAGATTTCTCAGGATGACAATTAATATCTTTTCTCTAGAATATTCCTTTTATGTTTCCTTAAATGATAAAGTTTGAACCCTCTTCTCTCAGCACCTAAGTTCTCTTAGTCCTGAAGAAACCTCTATTCTCTCTTTAGCTATGACATTTTATGTTTCTTCAAAATCTACAGTTAAATTCTCACTCTCATCCGATTCCTGAAAAAAATGAGAGCTAGACTTTCAGCATGAGTAACAGTATCTAGTATCTATCTGTGGGAGAGGCTATTGAAGCTGATGTTACAAAGTTATTTTAGTCATAAGGATGAAAATTCAGTTGATTGAAATAAACTTAACTAATCAATTCAGTGGTCTGATTTCAATCAGAACACTTAATATTTAACTTTTCCATATTACTTCTACTTTTAAGGAAGTCAAACCAACTTGACTGAACTTTCTTTTCTGAGCTTACTATTCAAATATTTTGCATTTTATGACTGAGAATTATTTCCTAGCTCTAAGTTTCCTTATCTTGAAACTATTTCATCTCTTCTTTTCTCTTTTTTGCATATGATTTTCTTAGGAATGAGTTTTTGAGGTTAAGCAGTTAGGTATTTATGCAAATATCAGCCAGAACAGTCTTCTTTATTCCCACAACAGGATTAGTTGGACTAATGTGAACCACTCCTGAAAACATCTATTTGCATAAGTACTAGACTTCCCTCTACCGTGGACTTCGGCCTTCTGTAAATGAAAGATCCACACTGAAAAATATTAAAGGATAAAAACATCTTTTTTTCCTAAATAAGAAGCGAGGGAGACAGACAGAGAGACAGAGACAGAGGGAGAAGGGAAAGACAGTGGAAGAGAAGACACCCCCAGCTGTGGAATAGAGGGAAGCTATGGAAAGGGGAGAAAACATCGAGAGCTACAAAAATGGAATAAAAATCATCGTTTATCCTGCCTATGGACTAGAGCCAAGGGAAACATTTTCTTTTCCTGGGGTTCTAAGAAACACCGGAAAACTTAACACTATGTTCACCTGGGTTGCCAGTTTATTTATTTAGTATTTATAATCAACCCATTTTGCAAATAGCTTGAAAATGTTTGACTCTTGTTATAAGGATGAACTTTAGAACTAACAAAGAAAAAATATCTCTAGTTGAAAGATGGGAAGAGATGTGTTTGGGGAGAAGAAGGCGGCACCTCATAATTTCCTTTCTCTCTGTATCTTCCAAAAATCCCTAACTCCCAACTTTTTTGAACTAATGCCATGTTGCTGTGTTAGAAAAAAATGATTAAATAATTACAAAACCCAGCTCTTTGAGAAAATAACTTATCCTTTCAGTTCCCCCAGGCAGCCTTTTAAAGATTGTTACACATGAGTTGATATTTTGATTCAGCCAAAAACTCAGATGAAGTTTCTATTTAGAGTTTCTACCCCCAGGGTTTCCTTAGATTAATGAAATCACAGATCTAGCCTAAATATCTATATATGTTTTGGGGTGTGTGTAGGGGTGGGAGTGTGTGGTTTGTCCTTCATTCTCAAAGAGAGCCATGACATCAGGAAGATGATGCCATGACTTGGAAGTGAATTGGATTTAAGTGAGGGAAGAGTGTGCAAAGTCATCAGCCTCACTTTCTCCTCTCAAGTCATCTGGGTCAAGTCGCCAGATATAGATCAGCATAACTAGACATGGCCCAGGATGCAGTGAAAGACCTGGACCTTTTTAAGCAAAGGTCTTTTTGAGTTCTCACTTTGACTGAGACAATACCCATTCCTGCCCTGTCCTGTCTTGTCGTGTTTTGTCTCATCCTCTCTCCACAGGGGTATCATGCCTTTACCTGAGGGTGGTCTGCCCAAAGGAAGTTAAATTTGGTTCGCTGTAACATATCTGGACATCTTGGGGTTTGCTACCTACTTTTTTCTTAAAGACTATGCCTTAAACTAAAATCACTCTGGTTTTCATTGATTGGACAATAGGTCCCTGCCTGAGTGTCACTTAATGGTTGTTTCTTGGCCCCTAATGGCTCAGAGGGAATGTAAATACATGTGTGAGATTGCAAGACAGAGTTACTCTGCCCATCATGTTTGATCTCTTTGTGACATCTCTAAGACCTACTGAAATGAGACTGTCATAAGCATTTCCTCATCTATGTTTTAGGTTGTTGATCCAAGTCCACCATCTAGAGGGGTGACATCAACTTCCAATTTGAGCTTTCCTTCATAGGACAAAAAAAGTATTGATATCCCAGAAGATATCACGCCACATACCCATTGAGTTCTGTTTCCTACTGATGTCATTACTTCAAAAAAAAAAATCTGATCAATAATGAAAATATATTCCTGTGGTTTAGTTAAAATAGCTTTATTTGTGGCTCTTCTGTCCCCCTATCAGATTTATCATCAAGTAATATTAACAAAGATTGATTTTTATTATAGGCAATTTCAAATATTCTGTCAAGCCAGGAACAATCATTCTATATTTGTTAAAATATAAAGGATTGCTATTGTATGGTCATAATCATACAAAATGTGCTTGCATTTGTTTGCATTACTTAAAACACTAGAAGCAGTGTGATGTAGTGTATAGAATGCTGGCTTTGGAGTCACAAACTCTCGGGTTCATGTTCTTCCTGACTTTGGTATATACTGATAAACCTATGTGTCCACAGGCAAATTACTCAGCTCCCCTGGAAACTCTGTAACACTCTTAGTTATGGACTAGTTGCCAAGCAGCATTGAAACAGTGAGTATCTACATTTGGATTCCACCCACCCCCACAATTATAACAAATGTCCAGACCCACAAAACACAAACCCCTAAATTATTGCTAAGTCAGAATAATATAATATTTTGTCGGTTGACAAATGATCAATGAGCATAGTCCATTGTAGTGGACTCCTTAGCTGTCTCTCTGTTAAGAATTTTAAAAATATTCTATTCAAACTTAGAAGATGAGGATGATGGACTGGGAGACAGGTGTCACTTGGTTTGGTGCTACTTTCCTTCATTCCTTTGATACCTCCTCTATTATCTCCTCTGCTACCTTCTATTTCCACCCAAGTTGGAGGTGCATGAAGCAGGAGGCTAGGAAGTAGCTTCCAAAAAGTCATTTCATATACTTCTTTGACCTGTAAACTGAATAACCTCATGCCCATTTTTCACTTGGCAGAGGACAGCAAAGTGAAAATAACCTTAGTTCCTCTTTTAGGTAAAGTGAAAAGGAAAGAGGGATTTTTTTTTGGAAACCTGAAATTTCTCTACCATCTTATAAAAGGGATATTACTTGTATTAGTGGACAGATTTTCCAGCCTGGACTAGAATTGGATGCGTAGTGTTAACTGAATAGGGGCTGAAGAAAGCCAAGTCAAATAATTTCAGTTAAAATAATGGAGATTTTATACAGCCCATCAAATGGGGCCAGAGGAGAATCTGCCAGAATTTGAACTGAATTTACAAGAAACAAAGTTCCAAGATTTTTAAAAGAAATGCATTTATTGGCATTGTACTTGTTCAGGCTATAAATATTCACTTCTATCCAGCAAATCATCTGAAAGGTCAGCAATGATGAACAAATTTTTTCCTATTCATGAGATTCCTTAGAATCTGTCATTTCCAGAATGGTATTACATTACTCCTTAAAATCACATATGTTATTTGAGTTGCTTTGGAAAAGACTCAAGTTTCTCGCTGAAGATTTGTTGTTGTTTAGTGAGAAAATGTATCAGATTGAATCTCCTTCTTTCTAAATAGCAAATTTTAAGGTCATGTGTATCTTTGATCCATTAATTCTTTTGTGGAGGTATTTACTCCAGTTAAATATTTATTTTATATAATATTTTATTTTTCCCAATTACATGTTAAAACAATTTTTAACTTTTTTTAAGTACAGGGTTCCGAATTCTTTCCTTCTCTCCCTTCCACCCTCCCTGAGATGGTAAGCAATCCAATATAGGTTATACATGTATAATCATGTAAAGGATTTCCATATTAGTCATTTTGTACAAGAAGACTTGGGAAGGAAGGAAGAAAGGAAGAAGGGAGGAAGGAAGGAAGGAAAGAAAAACAATAGCATGCTTCAGTTTATATTCAGACAGTATCAATTCTTCCTCTGGAGTGGTATAACGTGTCATCATGAGTCCTTTGGGACTGTCTTGGATCATTGTATTGCTAAGAAGTGTTAAATCAGTCTCAGTTCTTCATCTTATGAAGTTGCTGTTACTGTGTACAATGTTCTCCTGGTTCTGTTTGCTTCTCTTTGCATCAGTTCATGTAACGCTTTCCAAATTTTTCTGAAATCACCTTGCTCATTATTTCTGATAGCCCAATAATGTTCCATCACAATCATATACCACAACTTGTTTAGCTATTCCTCAATTGATGGGCATCTTCTAGATTTCAGTTCTTAGCCACCACAAAACAGAGCTGCCATAAATATTTTAAACAAATATTTATTAAGTGCCTACTATATGCAGGATATTTTGCAAGGCCCTGGGGATACAGAAACACAACTCACCCTCCAGGAATTTCTATTTTATAGGGGTCATGGGAAATGTAAGATAATGAAATGTGAGATTATATTCAAAACAAAGACACAGAATTTGGGGGACTTAGCTAAAAATTGAAGGAATCAAGATAGGTCTTCTCTAATATCTACTTGAGTTGAGCCTTGAAGAGAGGTAGTGGTTCCAAGAGGTCAGGACGAAACTAGGGAGCATTCAACACTCTAGAGACATCTTATTCAAAGGCAGGGAAACAGGACATGAATTATCTAGTTCTGCTAATATTCTCTGAATTACATACTGATTTTACAAATAACAAGATACTTCGATAAGAACATTTAATAAAGTGGAAATAGTAAAGAAGAAAAAAGCTAATCTTCTGGAAGAAAAACTTTTTTTATGAAAAACTTTGTGAAACAATTAAAAATCCATCCAACACCCTGGAAGTTTTTCTCTGGTTCATTTAATACTTCTCATGTACTAGTACAGTATTCACTCTCTCCATTGGTTGTCCTGGACTCTGGCTAAAGGACTGGCCCATGACATTTTTTGGTTATTCATGGTCCTACTGACGCATTTTGCATGCATTGGTAATATGTTACGATCAGCTTTAATATATTTTTCCTACCAAGTCAAATGAACTGCTATTGAAATAATGCAGTGGATACAAAAGAAACTTGTATTGTCTGCATCTCTCCATTTATAGCTGAAAGATGGTGTCTCTTAAACTCAAATTTAAATGGAGGTAAAGATTCCAGAAAGCAGAGGTGAGGAAAGAGAGCACTGCAGACAAAGTGGTTTGGAGGGTGCGGGAGAGCTTCCTTTGCAAAGGAGACAAGAAGATAAAATGCTGGGTGCTCAGAGTCGCAGGTCGACCAGTCTGGCTGCCACAAAATGAGAGAGAGTAATAGGAAATAAATCTGAAAAGTCATTGGAGCCAAACGGTGAAGGGCTATAAATGCCAAACAGAAGAGTTTTTCATTTATCTTAGAAGCAATAGGGAGCCACTGAAGTATTTTTGATTGGGGAGTGGCATGGTCGGTCCTGTGCATGTGGAATTTCAATTTCATAGCTGTGTGGATGATAAATTAAAAAGAATGAAACCTGAAAACTTATGAAAAGCTATATATAAAATAAATACCCTTATCAGTTAGGTTTTTTTAAGACACAAATGCTTTGCACAAAATTTTATTCAATTAACTTATTTTTTGAAAAGAGATTTTATTATTTTAGTTAAATTTTAACAGTACAATAGAGAAAGCTCTGGTCATATAGTTTTTTATGTGCATTTTTTCTTCCAGAAGATTAGCCTTTTTCTTCTTTCCTATTTCTACCTTATTAAATGTTCTTATTGAAGTATCTTGCTATCTCTATCCATAATCGATATGTAATTTAGAGAATATATTATTTAATCCAGAGATCAGCAATCGCTGTGCAAGAAACAATTAAGTTGAATCAAATACTGTCCATTATTTAGGTCCTCTGCTTTGGTAGAAAGTTAATGCTGATAAGAGTATTTACTTTGATCTATAACCGAGACATTTTTTTCTGAGAAGACACTCTTATGAATGATCCTTATGCTATAAGAAGGTTCATGCAATTTATTGCTGATTGTTTTATTTTTTGCTCTGTATTACTTTGTCAGTGTAGCCAGGGGCAGGCTTCATATTTCAGCCTTTACCAAGGGGAAGTAATTTGCATTTAGCCTATGCATGTGTGTACAAGGTTATGTGAATTTAATCAACAAAATACCTTAAAAATGCATGACAGAGGGATGACTGACAGTGCTTCTGGATTCTGATCTGGTCAAATAATTCATTTTCCTTTCCTCTTATCAGAGCAATATGAGCATCTTAAATTAGACTGAACATTTTAGCATTTTAAGTAACATCCTTGCAAAAGACCATATCTTTTTGTATGCACTGTGCCAAAAACCAGATAAATTCTTACTGTGTCGGTGAAGGTATTTTTTTATTTAATGTGCACTGGTACTTAGATGCCAGATCTCTCTTTCAGAGCTAAAAACTGCTCCAGGGTGAAGCAATCTGGTCCCCTAAGGAAAACAGGAGACTTTTTAGGTCTTCTTAACTGCAAAGCATGCAGAAGAGGGCTACCCACTCCTTCCTTAGACCTTATTGAGACCATTTAAGTAAATAGTTTGCCAAAGCTTCTAGCATTGGAAATACCACTATTTTTGAAAAGACATGGAATGATCATGGACACTGAGGCTGGAGACATCTCCCCTTTTGCACCAAATGCTTTCCTCTTCAGGAGGAAGGAAGGAAGGAAACATTCATACATTTATCAGGCATGTACTGTGTACCACATACATTACAAAAATATTATATTACAAATATCTCCTTTGATCCTCAAATGGGAAATGGATGCTGTCATTATCCTCATTTCATAGTTGATGAAACTGAAACAAAAAGAGTTTAAATTATTTGTCCACAATCACAAAATTACTAAGTATCTGAAGTCATATATGAATTGAGGCATCCCTGACTCCAGGGCCAGTACAGTGCTTTATCTTCTCTGCCACCAACTGCGTTACTGGAATGCAATATCTGTTCCAAACTCTCAAATAATACTGGTTCTATTAAGCTCAGATTTTATAGATGACCCCTGGAGTGTACCAAGTTTTCCTCAGACTATTTGAACGTAATTTCTATGCAAAGTCATTACAAGTCCAATAACGTTTTTTGTAACTTAACATAAAGCTTATCATTGAAGCTGATTGATGAGGTATCTTATAATTAAGTTTAAGTAGGTATTGAGCAAATCACTCAACCCCATCCTTACTGAAGGAATGAATAAAGACATTTATTAAACACTCGATCCTTGACAAGCACTATGTTAAGTCCTGGGAATATATATATATGAAAGTGAGACAGTCTGTACCCCAGAGGAACTTAAATTCTAATAGGGAAAGACAACAAGAGTAAGGGAATGCTATGAGAAGTCATTGGGGTGGTAATGGAGCCAAAAGTGGTTAAGCTGTCATCCAGAAGCATTGGATGATTATAGTTCCAGAATTGGGTAATAGGGAAGGGAGGAAGGATTGGTGCATGGTAGCAGGAAAAAAATATAGTAAGTTTATGAAACAAAGTATGACAGTGCCTTCCTAGAAATGTTGGGCCATGTGAGGTGCTCACCAATCAGGAAAGTAGGAATCCAAAATTGGAAGAGTTAAAACTCCCAAGGCATAAAGTGGTATGGGAAAATGATGAGGAAATATAGAAAAAAAAGTGCTATATGAAGACTAAGTGGGAATTTTGTAAGCTCGTATTTATGCCATGCTTTAAGGTTTACAAAACCCTTTACTAATATCCCTGTGTTTGATGAAACTCATGCTCAGAAAGTGATCTAATCATTATAACTCAGTTGGGATGATAATACATGTTCTTAGCTCCCCAATCTCCTGTTATATCCAGTGACCTTTCCACTCTCATCCCCTTACCTTTTGAAAGATAATTCTGAGCATTGGACCATGATCAATTTGGCTTGATATAATTTCCAGCCAACAAGAAAACATCAAGATAGGATATATACTTCTGGAATGTCCATTTGTTTCTCAGCTTTTAAAATCTTGATAAGTTTTTGGTTTGAGAACATTTGGAAACCCTAAATTACAGAGAAAGTCCACACTAAATTGGTAGGGTTTCTTCATCCAGGAGTTCTCTGTAGTAATGAAATCACAGGTCTACTTCATATCCCTTTCCTATTCTTCCAGTATAATGTATATCCTTTGAGGGCAGAGGCATAGGTTAACATTTTGTTGTTGAGTTGTTTCTGTTGTGTCCAACTCTTTGTTGACCCCCTTTGGGATTTTCTTGGCAAAGATACTGGAGTGGTTTACCATTTCCTTCACTGTCTCGTTTTACAGATGAAGAAGCTGAGGCAAACATGGTTAGGTGATTTGCCCAGGGTTACATGGCTAGTAAGTGTCTGAGGCTGGATTTGAACTCATAAAAATATCTTCATGACTTCAGGTCCAGGTCTATGCATTGCATCACCTAGCTTCCCCCTAGAGGTATAGTTGTTCATCCTTCATTCCTGGAGAGGAACCAATGATATCAAAAGGATGATGTCTTGACTCCCAAGTGAATTGGATTTAAATGCTTCTTGGGTTGAATTGGATTGAACTACACAGATTGGATCTGCCCACACTGCTGGAATGGGCAGATGATGAGAGTGTCATGGACAGAAAAATAAGCCTTTAAGCTGAATAGTAAAAGTTAGTGCAAATCTGACAGCCAAGCTCAAAACCACGGTGGCAGATAATCTCCCAAATCACAGTAAATCAAGTCTTCTCATTTCCGTCTTCACATTTCACAAATTCTCTCCATTCACTCAACTACTGCCCTACTGTATCCTCTCACCTGAACTTCTACAAACAATTTTTCTTCTCATTGCCTCAAATCTCTCCCCATTCCAATCCATCTTTCACTCTGCTGCAAACGTAAGATTACTAATGTGCAGATCTCATCACATCACTCTCCTATCCAATAAATCCCAATGGCTCCCTATTACCTTCAGGATCAAATATAATATTCCTCTGACAATTCTTGGCCTCTTCCTATCTTTTTGTCTTCTTATTTTTTACTGTCCTCTACATACTCTGTGATCTAGAAATAGCAGCCTCTTTTTTAAATTAAATTAAAATTTTATATCATAAAAACTTATTTTCTTCTTCCTCCTCACTTTAAACTAAGAAAACCTGTATGACAAAGATGCATATGAAGCACCAGCCTTCTTGCTCTTCCTCATATATAACTATCTTTCTCCTCACTATGCTTTTATGTTGATTGTTCCTCAAACATGGAATATTCTCTCCCCTCATTTCTGCCAAATGGCTTCTCTGGCTTAGTTCCAGATTTAGCTCAAATCTCACCTTCTGCAGGAGGTTTCAGTCCCATTCCACTACTGCTAATGCCTCCCTTCTGCAGCTACCTCCTAAATGCACTGAATATGTCTTGTACCTACTCCGTTATTTTTGTTGGTTCCACCATTATAATATCGACTCCTTTGGACCAACTCCCCTACACTTATTTTTTTTTTTGCCTTTTCTTTGCATCACTGGAGTTCAGTATAGTGCCTTGAAGATGCTATCTTCTTAATAAATGTTTATTGACTGACTGACTCAGGTGAGGGGGTCTGAGGAATCAACCAGGAATGCTCCCAGAATTGTTTGCTACAGTGGCAGAGAATTGGGGCCAAGCATGGCCTTTTAACTCAGCAGCCCTTTGAAAGGTCATGCCTGTCAGGGTAGCTCGTCTTCCTAGTCCATAACTGAATCTTCCTCCATCCATGAACTCTCAGCAGAGCCTCTGAATTCCTATGGTCCTCCCTCCTGAATTTCCCCATTACAGCTGACACAAAGGGCTCTGAAGCAGAGCTTTTGACAGGGCCCTGACAAAATGGGTCCACCAATCCTGACCTTTCTTCAACTTATAGGAAAGCATTCCAATACTGTAGTGAAACTGTTTTATACCTGTTTAAAAAAAAACTTTAAGCTTTCTGTTTGAGAACATTGTCCTAAATGTGACTGCCTGGCGCAGAGCAGGTCAAACATTTCTCTTGAAAACCACTTCTGACAATCTGACTCCTAGAATTGTGTGCCCACTTGTCCAGATCTCTGCCAGGAATATGTCCTGCTATTAAGGAGCAATTCTGTGTAGCTATAAATAATATCTGACATTTTTGTAGAACTTTAAAGTTTGTTTTAAAAAAAAGAGCCCACTTTGAGTCCCCTTGATTCTCAGAACAGTTTTGTGGGGTAGGTGGTACCTAGCACCTCATTTTCTGGGTAAGGCAATTGGAGCCCAGGGGATACAATCTCCCCACTGTGTCAAAGACAAGAAGCAAGCTATGTGATTAATCTAGGTTTCTGTTGTTGTTTGGAGGGGGGGGTTGGTTTATGCTGCTTTAGGGGAAAATATGGGAGAAGAGAGTGTAAATTGATGAAAGAATGGTGTTGTAGCAGTTTAAAACTCTGAATATTCTTATTCCATCTCCTAACCTCTTAGATGGGTTGGGTCCCCCCAGAACACGTCTCCATCTCCCTCCTCAGGGTGTAATCCTAAGGATACCTGGAGTGGTTTCTCTCATGGTATTATCTCAAGCTTCTACCTGTTAGCTGCCACCACTTAGCATCCCAGTTTCATTTTATCAATATCAAGTTTTACAAAGGGAGTATTTACTGCGACGATATAGCTAGAAAAGAAGTAGAGACATCCCCCTGAGATTTGGGACACACTCTCCCTATACCACATTGCTTCCTAGGGTAAGTGGACTCACTTGCTGCAGGTTTCCCAAAGCCCCAACAAGTTCATTTTTAAATGTGGCGTGGTCAATGGATGGATGTCTCAACACATCTGAAACTGCTAGGATGGGTCATGCCAGTCGCTTGGGACTAACCAGAACTCCCTGGTCAGTGCTCCCTCCCTCCCTTCCTTATACTTTAATTAAACAGAGTGAAAACTGTGAAAAGAGAAGGGAGATCTAAGCCGGAGGGGAAACTAACCATAATTTTAAATTATGAGTACCCCGGGAAGTAATTTTTGACTCTCAAATTAACAGATATGTCAGTGAAATACAAAGAAACATCCTAGTCAGTATTTTTACACAAGAGATGGTAGGATTCAGAGCTGGAAGGGGGACCTTAGAGGGCATCTCATTGAAACTCTTCATTTTCTAGGTAAGGAAATGAAGACCTTGAGAAGTGAAGGTGACTGTCTCAGGACAACAAAGTTAGTAAATAGCAAAACCTGCAATCTGAAGCCAGGTCTTCTGATGTACTGTACATTGCTTCCTTTGTAAGTTAACAAAGAACCATAGGAAAAGTGAAAACAGATGACATTTTGGTTTCTCAGTAGACTGCAATCCCATTCTAAATTACCATCCTTGGGCAAATCTAGGGTTTTGCCACTACTGTGTGTGGCTTGTTGAACGAAACAAAAGAAAACATAAACTAGGAATCTTGCCTTCAGTTTCTTCTCTTTGTAATCATCTTGTGTAGATTATCCAATTAATCTTCCTCAAATACCACTTTCTACATATTTCCTCCTGGTTTTAATAGGTTCCTAATATCTATAATATTAAAGTCTGAACTCTTTTGTCTTGCCTTCAAAGTTTTGCTCTATCTGGCATCAGTCTTCTAATGTAATTCAATCTTCAGAAAATCCATACCAGTCCTTGTTGGCAACATATTGAACTTATCTTGTATGTATTTTTTTCTTTTTATTGATTGGGCCATTATAATATGAAATTCTTGATGTCAGGGTCATTTTTGTCTTTTCTTTGTACTACCAGAATTTGTATAATTCATTGTAGAAAGGAAAGGAAAAAAGAAAAGGAGAGAAAAGAAAAGAATTGGAGTGGAAAGAAGTCACCAATGATTATATGACAGAAAACGGAGAAAGTGAGGAAGGCCTTTACCTTGTTGGGAGGACCTTCTCTGGTTAAGTTTCAGGAGAACATAGACAATAGTCAAATAAGGTGGCCAAGTATGACTGGTCTATGATAAATCTCATTTTGTAAATGCTTGAATCCAGTAGTTTTCATAGATCAATCTCAGATATTCCTGTAAATTTCCCAAGGTAATATCAGAACTTCTGTTGCAGCTTGCTCATACCCACCATACTCCTTTTAATTGCCAGTTGTGATGTTCAGCTTTAGCTCTTCAGAGATAGTAGCACTTCATGTCTTGTTATTATCGTTTGTCCTTCATTCTCTTTTCTTTCTTTTAATCAAATTGACCAATTTGGTTTTTTATTGGTTTTCTCATAAAACCAACTCTTTGTTTTATTTATTAGTTCAATAGTTTTCTTAATTTCAATTTTATTACTCTCTACTTTGATTTTCAGTATTTCTAATTTGGTATTTACTTGGGCATCGTCAATTTGCTCTTTTTTGAGTTTTTTCAGCTGTATACACAATTCATTAATCTCCTCTTTCTCTATTTTATTCATGTAGACATTCAAAGATATAAAGCTTCCCCTAGGAACTGCTTTTGCAGTACCCCATAAGATTTTTGGTCGGTTTTCTCATTATTGTCATTCTCTTGAATGAAGTTGTTGATTCTTTCTATGATTTGTTGTGTAACCCACTTCTTCTTTAGGATTAGATTAATTAGTTTCCAATTAATTTTTGGTCTGTCTTTCCTTGGCCTTTTATTACATGTGATTTTTATTGCATTATGGTCTGACAAAGACACATTGACTATCTCTGCCTTTCTGCATTGGATTTTGGGGTTTTTATGTCCTAGTACATGGTCAATTTTTGTATATGTGCCATGTACTGCTGAGAAAAAGGTATATTCCTTTCTATCCCCATTGAATTTTCTCCAGAGATCTATCATATCTACCTTCTCCAGAGTTTTATTCACCTCCTTAACTTCTTTCTTGTTTATTTTAAGGTCAGATTTATCAAGTTCAGAGAGGGGGATTGTCCTTCATTCTCGAAGAGGACCATGACATCAGGAAGATGATGCCATGACTTGCAAATTAATTGGATTTAAATGAGAGAGGACTGTGCAAAGTTGCCAGCCTCACTTTCTCCTCTAGTAGCAAGATGTATATCAGGATAGCTGGAAATGGCCCTACATTCTACATCATACTGTCATAGAAAAGGAAAAGCTTTGTATTATAATTAGAAAATGAGAGTTCAAGTTTTGGCACCCCTATCTCTTAATTTCATAATATGAAACTAATTCACATAATTCCCTTGAGCCTCACTTTTCTCTATCCTATATAGCATTCTGGACTTAGCAACAGGAAGATGCAGTTTCAGATATTCCTTCTGATGCAAGTTGTTTCTTGATGTTAACCCTTCAGTCCCCTTATCTGAAAAAAAAAGGGAGAGGAATAATACCTTTATTATCCATATCATAGAATTTTTTGAAGTTTAAATATATATATATACATATTAGTATAGAATATATAGTAAAAATCTTCCTAACCAGTAGGATTGTTCTCAATTTCTCAAGACAAAACTCACGTAAAGTACTTTGTAACCATGAATGGGAGTGTTAAAGGTAAAGGATTCTGTGCCTTTGGTACTACGATGAATAATAGGAACTGTCAGAATTCTTGTTTTAAACAGAAGAGAATTGATTTTTATGGACTTAGCATGCATTATATTTTATCTATCTGTTTTGTTTGTTTTTCATTTGAATTTATTTCCAGCTTTTGGGGATAATCTTCAGACCTGAAATTTAACTTAGAATCACTTTCTAGGAAAATCATAATGTCAGAAATCTGCCTCTGACCTTCTACTTTTAACAGGTTCTCACAATTATTAGTAAATCTGGGTTCTAGTCTGAGCTTTATTTGTCCACAGAAAGATTTCATCTCTCATTAATTTTCCACCTTAAATGGACTCCAAGTTTTTTCTTTCAATTTCAAACCAAAATTTCTGTTGAATGCACCACCATTTTCCTAGTTAGCTGTGTTCACAACCCAAGTCAGTCCTTTGCCCTCACTTACCCCCTCTATATCCAATCAGTTGCTAATTTTGATTCTGCCTCTGCATTATCTGTCCCCTATTCTTTACTCACACCACACCCACAGGAATCCCATCTCTCACCTTGCCTATTACAGTATGCTCCAGCAGCTGGTCTAATTCCCACGCCAATCCATCCTCCACACAGTTGCGAAAATAATAATCCTAAGGCACAAGAATGATCATGCCACATCCCTTCTCGAGAAACTTCATTGACTTCCCACTGGCTTTAGAATAAAAACACAAAGTCCTCTGTTTGGTGTTTAAAGTCCTTCACAATCTGGCTCCAGTCTGCCAGGCTGATTATTTATTACTCCCCCTCATGTACTCTGTACTCCAGCCAAACTGTCTCACTTACAGTTCCCCATAGATATCATTTCATCTCCTGTCTCTGTTTCTGCACAAGCTGGCCCCTGAGTCTGAAATCCTCACCTCCACATCTTGGAATCCCTTGCTCCTTTCAAAGCTCATTTCACGTCTTCTCTTGTTTCCCAAGCGATTAATCTTTCCTACCCCAATCACTGCACATTCATGTTGTTTATATCCTATATTTGCTTATCTGTGAATATATTGTTTCATCCCAGTAGAACATAAGCTTCTTGAGGGCAGGAGCTATCTCACTTTTGTATTTACATCCCAAGCAACTAGTATGCTTCCTTCTAGACAATAAAAGCTTTGGATGGATGTGACATAGCTGTAGCCAAAAATGAGCTCCCAACTTCTAGTTTTATGAATGTGGATGGATTGTGGGGCTGATAGCATCCTCTCACCTAAAAGTCACTACCACCCTATCGACTCCTGGAAAGCTTCACACTATGCCATTGGGCATAGTAGAAAAGATACTGAATTTGGATTCAGAAGACTCAAATTCAAATTCTTCATATCTCAGTTATTCCCTTTGAGACTTTGGGCAAATCACATCACTTCTCATTTCAGTTTTCTCATTTGCAAAATGAGGATGTTGGGCTAGATGCTCTTGAAAGGTTGCACCTAGCTTGGAAATTTATAACCCTATGAGCAGTTTTCTTCACTTACTACCTCTTTGACCAGGGCAAATCACGTAAACACCTTATCCCCCATTTTACTGATCTATAAAATGAGAGTTGAATTAGATTCTAAAGTCCCTTCCAGTTTGAAATCAATGCATTTCTTAGGACATCACTGATGTTAAGGAGTTGTTTTGGGTGGAAAAGTGAAGAGCCTTGAAATTGAGTCGTTTGTTTACTTATGATTTCATTGGTGTACAGAGCTCCTGTGAGGAAGCTCCTTTTTTCTATTCTTTTTAATTTATGGAATAAAACAAGCATTCCCATAACATAATACATTGAAAAAAAAGAACTGTGCATAAAACTGCAAATCTATTACACACAAATTGCTATGCTTTTCAAATATACAACAAAATTATCATGGCATTTTTTCTAATGTAGGTTGGCTCTACTTTACAAGTAACTGGGACACTGAGAGGAGGCTTCTTGGCTAAGCAAGGTTCAATCAGAATTTAATATATAATGTAATGATAATTATATCTGTCAATAATATAACATGTTAAGGTTTCAAAAGTGCTTTATTTCTGGCATTTTATATGATTTTCACAGCAGCCTTGTGAATAGGTGCCTTGTTTTCCCTATTTTACAGATAAGTAAACTGAGGGTGAAAGGAAGGTCATAAGGGAACATAAAACATAAGGGAATATAGAATGTAAGCTCCTTAAAGACAAGCTTCACTGTGGTTTTTGCTTCCTCTGCAACCATCACAGTTCTTGATACATTCTTTTTTGTCTCAAAGGAGGCCTATAAATCTGTCTGTATGAGGAGCTCCTCTTGAGAAAATTCCCTCGACCAGTAAAGATCAGCACCTGCTTCATAACTTAGTGGAATTGTAGAGTGATGGCTGTACAAAGACTTCAACCAACTCTTCTAGTTCTAGTTTTCTAGTTCTGTATCAAAGACAGGAATGGAACCCAAGTTTTCCTGATTTCAAAGCCACTTTTGCATCCAAAGTGTCACGATGCCTGCCTTCCAGTTCAATGATTTATTGATTCAGATATCCAAGGCATATTTTTTGGACATGACCAGTTCTTTTCTTTTCCTATTCATCATTGATCCAAGTGTTTTGTTTTCTTCTCTTTTTTTAAAGTTTCCAGTGGGGAAGAGTTGGCACGGAGAGAAAATAGATTTTTGTTTATTGAAAAAAAGTTAAATTTAGTTTAAAAAATCTGAGAAATGATTCAAACCCAGGTTTTCTTGATTCTAAGTCCATCACTTAGTGACTTCTAAGTCCATCCAGTGTAGTAAGTAATCAATTTAATGTTCAGTTTTCTAGACATGACACAGGAATCCGAAGGGTCCGTGTGATTAAAACTATTGTCACAACGATACTTATTTTTAATTTCTAATGTGGTAAATATGAACAGATATAACTCATATAAACAAAAGCACTTCGGAGGGAATTCTTACCAATTTTTAAGAATGCAAAGAGATCTGGAGCCCAAATAGTCTAAAAACAACTGGTTTAATGACAAAGTTAGTGAATCTCAATATCTGATACCTTGTATATAAAACATTCAGATGAATGAAGGACTTGTGATTTTGTTATTACTATGGTCATTGTTTAGGGGGGAGAGGGTGTCACAACTGACTGGTTGCTCTGGCATCATGTGGACAGGACCTCAATGCAATCCTTCCTTTTTGGCTAAGGGATCACCTGCTGCAGCTCATAGGCTGCTCAGGAGTCTCTGGATTCTGCCTTACTGTCTACTTTAATGATTATACTCGGTAAGCCCAACTCTGGAAAGGAGACTCTGCTAATTAGCTCTGCCTATTGAGCATCTGGTAACTGGTTGGTGGGCCCAACAACATTAACAGAAACAGTCAAAACACTCTTCAAGGAAAATACAGAGAAATGTATTCTCCAGGCCAGGAGGGCCAAAATGAAATTACTTCCATGTGACTTAAAGACATTAGGAGCTTGATAAACCTAGATTAGTGGTGTCTGGTCCCTAAATCCTTAGCCAGAAAGATAGATAATTGGAATTACACAATACTCAGCACTTTGTTTTGTCCTCCATTTCATAATATAATAAAACTTATCATCTGTATGCTTGTCTGGTTTTTAGAAGGAAAAAAATAATCCTAAGAACAATTTGATCTGTCCTGCTTCTTTAGACACTGATGCAGGTGGTTTAAAAACAAAGCATTTAATCAGGCAGGTTTTTTCTTAAACTACCTGATGATTCATCATTCAGCCCTTGCTTATTGTCAGTTGTACCCCTCAGGGCTATTATTTATAGAATATTTAAAGAGCCTGGACTACATGTGCTACTGTCTTGAGTTCTATTGTGCTGTAAATTATAGTTCCAATTTGTTTCAGGTTCAGCAGGGATTGTCAGCACTCCAGTGACTCATCTATGGGTTGAGATGAATATTCCATAGCTGCTATACTGGAAAGCAGGCTTGCCCCCCTTTAATTTATTGGTCATTCCAGAATGTTCCTAGACCGCAGTTTATGAGCTTTGTCACTACTCCCAATATACAACAGAAGAAAAGGAAAAAGAAAAGGAAGGAAAAAGAAGGGGGAAAAAAACCTTCCTTCCTTGCTTCTTGTCTTTTTTTGCTCCACTGAAAAGGGATGATTCTTGTCTTCCAAATAAAACTTATCAGAACAGTACTTTGAGGCAAACTGCACATGCTTACTTAAACAGACATTTATCAAGTGGCTACTGCGTACGGGGGTCTGGGGACAAAAAGAATGAAAGGAGAAAGCCTCTGACTTCAAGGTTCTTACGTTCCATTTATTAGGAGTTTACAATAGGTATAGTTAGTAAATACAAGGTCATCAGAGGAAATAAAGATCAATGAGGATGAGAGAAAAGTGGCGAACGCCTCTCTGCACTGAATGGATGACCACAGACACTAGAAATATTTCAGTGAACATCATTTAAATGCCCACTGTATGCCAGACATGGTCTAGAGGTTCAAAAAGAAAAACACAACTGCCCTTTGCCCTTAAGAAGTTTATAGTTTATCAGGAGACTCTCTCTCTGTCTCTGTCTCTGTGTCTGTCTCTGTCTCTGTCTCTCTCTCTGTCTGTCTCTGTCTCTCTCTCTGTCTGTCTCTCTCTCTCTCTCTCTCTCCCTCTCCCTCTCCCTCTCCCTCCCTCCCTCCCTCCTACTCCCTCTCTCCCCCTCTTTCCCTCTCCTCCCCAGCTTCCCTCCCTCTCTCACTTTCTTCCTCTTTCTCTCCTCCCTCTCCCCTCTTATTTTCTCTCCACACATATATATGAAAATGCACATAAATACACATACATGTACACATGTGTGTAGGTACATGCACATATATACCTATACACATATTATATGTGTGTATACACATACACCCATAGGGAATGTATAGGCAGTCAGACATATACTAAGTACTATGTACCATGTTGGAGTTACCCAGAAAAACAAGAACATATTCCCTGACTTTAAACAATTCATATTCAAGTGGGGAAAACAATATGCAAATATGCAAATAACTGTATTATATGTAGTTCATATACACAGTGTACAGCTAGCTCACAATTAGTACAAGTAATAAATCCCCTATACTGGTCTTATGATTGAAATTCAAACTGCATATTTCTCTTGGGATGGAACCAATGACCATATTATACATAGCTATAACTGAATATCAGTATGAATTTAGATGAATGTGACCACTTCAGGTGATTTATCATTTGTACTAGTCATGACCTAGTAGTATATACCTATATGCTGTGCAAATGAAAGGCAGCCTCTGACATGGGAAGGAGAGGGGTGGATACTGGATGCTTTTTGAGGAAATGGATTTAAATAGAGTTTTGAAAGAAGCCAAGGACACAATAAATACTAAGTCATTTTGAAGGGGAGAATATTAGTATAAAATAACATCTAAATAGTCATATACAGGAGAAGGAATAGGGTAGAGGGAATGAACTTAGGACTTCATGCATCTAGGGAGTTCCTGGGTAAGATGAGTACTTTTTCTGTTACTTAAAATCTTAGAAGATCGCTTAGAATATTGGAAGCCTAGCTTATCCAGGGTCCCTAGTCTTTTGCCAGGGGTAAGACTTGAATCCAGGTCTTACTGGGCTTCAAAGCCTACCTTTTTCAAAGTATCTCATTTGTCCTCAACATGGGAGGGTACCAAGATTTAGAGTATCCACAGTGCAATTTTTATCTCTGTAAGACTGATGGTTTTTAACATGCCAAGCTTCTGAGTTATTTTTCAAGTTGAAGAATATTCATTGTATGAAGGATAGAGGAAGCAGGTCAGGGAATCAGTGATTCTTACTGTGAGACATGACAGTGAGATTTCATTAAAATGGAATCCAGATGGTATAGTAAATAAACATTTATTTATTGAGTGCTTATGTGCCAGGCATTGTGCTAAGTGATGGAGATACAAAGAGAGGCAAAAATTAGTCCACATTCTCAAAGATAACTATACAGATAGGTAATATACGTGGTAAGTTGGAAATAACAGAGAGAAGGCACTAGAACTAGGGAAAATATATGATATATATTTGTGTATATATACACATACACATACTCACATACATATATGTATGCATACATAGATACATATGTGTGTACATGCACATTCATATACATATATCTAGCTGAGCTGGCCTCAGATTAGAGAAATTGGAAACTAAGACAATGTGAAACATAGATGAGCCTGTTCACTATAAGCACAGCGTGTATGTACAATTAGAACTTTTGTAAAGTTACCATCTGCCCAAGAACTATAATTGTGAATAATCTGCCATTATCAGCAGACCCTATGCTAATGTCATAATAATTTTTTTTAGAAAAGAAATGAAATATCTTGGGAAATTATATGTCCATAGGTTTAATATCTCAAAGGAAGGCAGCCACTAAGTAATGATTTTAACAAAATTTGGGCACACAAGCTACCATTCTGAATTAAATACTTAGAATTAATTACCCCATGATCAGAATCCTATGAAAAAAAATTAAGCCTTAGGCAACTGGTGGGAGGAGGGTGAGGTGGGAAGAAAGCATCAAATAGGTTACTGAATGTTTCACTCGGCCCTCAGTCTGGCTCTCTTTAGATCTACCATGCTTTCTTTGGGGCAACTAAGTAGTGCCATAGTGCCCAGAGTGCTGGACCTGGAGTCAGCATGACTCATCTTCCTGAGTTCAGATCTGGCCTCAGACACTTAACTGATTGTGTGATCTTGGGCAAGTCACTTAGCTGTTTGCCTCAGTTTCCTTATCTGTAAAAGGAGATGGAGAAGGAAGTGGCAAATCACTCCAGTATCCTTGCCAAGAAAATCCCAAATGGAGTCATGAAGAGTCAGACATGACTAACAAAACAGCTGAACAACTGAAAGAAGTCAGGCACTCAAGAATGCTAGGAATTCTCCATGAAAATTAGCTAGGTGGCATAGTGCATAGACCTCTAGTGCTTGAGTCAGGAAGATTTGAGTTCTAATGTGGCCTCAGACACTTACTAGCCGTGTGACCCTGGGCAAGTCACTTAACCTTGTTTGCCTTAGTTTCCCTATCTGTAAGATAATTTAGAGAAGGAAAAGGCAAACCATTCCATTACCTTTGCCAAAAAAAAAATGGCATCCCAAAGAATCAGACACAACCGAACAAAAGTTCTTTTAGGTTCTCTCCTCCAGAATATTTTCATAGTGGTGCATTAGACTATGAGTTCCTTGAGAGCAGGTACTGTTTTTTGACTTTTTTTGTATTTTTACTGCTTCAAACAGTGCCTGGCATATAATAGATACTTAATAAAAGCTTGCTGACTTACTGACTGATTTGAACTCCATGGAACTGTTACCTATGTTCCAAAAATCATTCATTTTTGAGAACGAATTGTATTTCATGCGTAATTATATGCAGATGAACTCCTCAGCTGCTTGGCAGGTTAGAAAACTCAAGAGATTTCAGTTCTTGGGTTACTTGTAGACAATAAACCAGGCCTGAAAATGTAGTTATTTGAGCTACCTCAATTTGAGGCCTTAGAGAAATACATTAATCTGTGATTAAATCACTTCAGCTTTCAGGATGTTTAGCAAAGGTGAAATGTGTAATTAGACATTTTAAATTGCATGTCATCTGCACCCACAGTGTTGACATATGCTGTGGTTTTTCCCCCCTTGGTACAGTGCTGTGTAAGAATTCATTCAGTATAACCGGAAGTCATTAGATCCACAAAAGTGAGCTTGCCAGAAAATACAGCTAAAGCCTTCATTCAGACAGTTTCTTGCGATGTATTACCATACTCCTTTAGTACGCAAATAATAAATTTTATTCTCAAAAAAAAAAAAAAGGGCGCTGATCTCTATGACTATTGTAATTATATCATGGACATGTTTTACCCTCTGAAAATCCTCCAGCAAGCATCTCCCCATCAGCATTCTGGAATCCTTCCTTTTGTTCTCTTAACACCTCAGGGCGTCCATGTGCCACGTGGACGATCCATCTGTTGTCCCTTTCCCAGCACAGGACCATCACATCACTTTTTCCAGTTATAGTTTTTGTACATCATGCCCTTTTCTTCTACAAGCCACTGTTGGTAAAAATACTGCAGTCATCCTCACCATACTCACTTTTTTATATTTCTCTTTTTTACAAAAGAAAGTAAAAATAAGTTTTCCTTTTAATTATTCTTAGCACCACAAACATATTAGTATCACTAATGAGCACTTTTTTCCTTTCTCCTCAGTTCTACATCGGTAATGTTTTTCAGGATATACATAGTAATGGAGGTTCCTTTCCAAATGCATAACATAATAAAAGCAGTACATGTTTTTTCATCCATTTTATTTTTTATGGTTGGAATAAGCATCCCTGTATTGATGTGAATTTCATTGATATGGCTTTAGGCTTCTCATAATTAGTACAAGATACTTTGTGGCATTGTTTAGTTTTCATATAGGATATCTTCCATGACACTCGTAACAGGCATAAGTTAAGAACAAGTGATTAATTTTAATAACTTATTTAAGACCTTGTTTGATGTCATTTCTCAGCAGATTGTTAACCATTGCCTCCATTTTTATATCTGTGAGGGCTTTATATTATAGTATATAGGTGGGACACGCCTTGTCTAATGAAGGACTTCAAAGATGTAGGTAGAAAACATCCATGTTTTCCGATGGTTAGATTTTTTTCTTAATCCAGTTTGAATAGCATTTTATATGTATTTTACTATTTCCATTATCTTCCAATATTCTATCAGAGCTCCTGCAGCCTCATTGGAGTGAGTACTACTTCTGGTGATTCATATTGCAAAACATCCATGCTGGGATATTCTTATCTATGTCTTCCCAGAAGTTGGCCATAGGAGGTCCACTTAACACGTTAGAGCCCTTCACATTCTTCTAACATTGCAAAGAACAGTCACATGGGCTGGCCATCATTTTGTTCATCCCTCTGACTATAAGAGTGGCTCATCTTTTGTTTTCCACTCATATAATAATCTAATTCAAATCCTTTACTTTATGATTATACCACTTTTTATTGTTTTTCTTAGCTTGGTTGATACTGCTATGTTTATTATTGAAAATTGTTTTTGTATGTGAGTTTAGAAAATGAATTCTCTAAAAATAAATGAATACCTAGTAATTACTTATCTATACCTCGACAATACAAGCATTAAAGACTGAACATACACTTTTAATAGAAAATACTGCTAAACTAGTGGAGGAATGGCAACCATTTATCAAGATTCTACATTCTATTTTTGGCTGTATTATCATCCTTAGCATTGTGTGAAAAGGAAGTGATGATGGAAATTTTATTTTAGTATGAACCACAGTTTTCAAGGGAGCTAATTAAAATCTTTATCTGAACCTTAGCTAGGAGAAAACCCAGTGAATGTGTATGATAATTTTTTCTCCTTTGGGGTTTACTTTTCAATGTACAATTTCATTTTTTTCCTTCTTGCTGACATCAAACACTGAAGCTTTTACTAGGGAAAATGCAATGGAGATACTAAGAAATTTTAATTATGTACATCATGTAAGATAAGGTGGGAAAATCTCATCTTTGATAGCCTTGCTGGTAATTGAGTAATTATCTTAAATGTTGCCTAGCATAGTGTGCAATGTATCGATATATCTACGGTGGACTATGAATTACCAGCAGGATCATTGCTCAGAGACCAAGAAAAGAATTTATTTATCAATTATGGCACACAAATTTATGCAATTTCACAATAGATGTAAGGTGGCAGTACCTTGGAAATTGGTATATTTGGAAAGGCTATTGGAAATAAAAAGGAAACAAATATTTATGTTGGCACTATAAAAGGCTGACTAGTCATTGTGGTTTATTTTAGTATTTTTCTAGTCAAATATTCATAGTCATTAGAACAGAAAACCATTGTAAGCTGACTTCTCCGTCACAGTTTATTAGCTGTATATATATATATATATATATATATATATATATATATATGTGTGTGTGTGTGTGTGTGTGTGTGTGTGTATGTATGTATGTACATATATATACGTGTGTGTATATATGTGTGTGTACATATATGTGTGTATGTACATATATTTATACATGTGTATATATGTATGTACATATGTGTATGTATATATGTACATATATATACGTGTGTGTATATATATGTATGTACGTGTGTGTGTGTGTATATATATATATTTCTTGATCCACCCCACTCCCAGCAAAATAACAGAAACATAAACAGCAATCCCAAACCCTTTGTGTTTTGTTTCTTTCTGCGCTAAAGTATTTTGCTTGCAGATTGATCATATGTCCTGAAGCCTCTCGTAAATCCAAGGTCAAACTTATAGTTTAAGCTTGAGACTTTTCTTTGACAGCAAATAAATGAGTTGATTGCTGTGGAATTAGGTTGTGAAAGATGCCAGAGTTCATACTTATGGACAGAACTTGCCATGATATCAAGAAACATGGAAAAATGAATGCATGATGGTAGTATACCAACGTTTTGCTTTGGGTAAGGGCTTCTTATTACTTTTTGTATCCTTTGTAGAGCCCTAACGTTAATGAGTTATCTGGAAAAGTAAGTTCCTCTCCTGATTTCTTCTTCTTAATGGGGTAATAAAACTGTTCATTTTAATATAGAGCGATTTGGAGACACAATAGAATTTTGCTTGTCTACCATGTATATGTGACATATTTTCCTTTGTCTTCCAAATGCATTTCTTAAAAGGAAATCTTACAGCTATTATCTAGATGATAAAAATAATTCAAAGTACATATTTGAAGGAGAAAAGGATATTTTAACAAATTAATGACCTCCAGAATCAAGGGAGAATGGGCCTTAATTAATACCCATTGAAAGTTACCAGATGGATTTAGGCCAAATATTAGTTCTTAGGTTTATAGCATGCTAATTCCATAGGATTATAGAATTAAAACTAGAAGGGACCACTAATGTCATCTATTCTAACTCACTTATTTTATAAATGGGCTGATGGAAACTCAGAATAGTTAAGTGATTTACTTGAACTTGGATGGGTAAGTACATAACAAAGATCGTATTTGAACCCATACCTTTGATCTATAAAAATCACTGAGCTATTCATTATGTCACAATGTCTTTATGAAGGCAAAAGGAATAAAATACGATAGATAGATAGATAGATAGATAGATAGATAGATAGATAGATAGATAGATAGATAGATAGATATTGTGAGCATGTAAGCAATCTGAAAGTAAATGATAGTAAATAATCAGTTAATCAAGTAGTTTTGTAGCTTTCCTTTATGATTTTCATGATAAAATTAAATAAAATAATATATGAAAGGAATAAATTTTGTTAAAATTATGGTTGTTTAACTGCTTCCCCCATAACTAACATTTAAATAAAATACTAATTGCTAACATTTATAGCACCTACCCTGTTCCAGCCACTATGCTAAATACTTTACAATTATTATCTCGTCATCCCCATTTTACAGTTCAGGAAACTGAGACAAATAGAGGTTAAGTGACTTGCCCAGAGTCACAAAGTTAGTAAGTATCTGAGTCTGGAATTGAATTCAGGTTTCCCTAACTCCAGGTTCAGTGTTCTACCTACCATACTACCTAGATGCCCCTCCTTTATTTTTTTTAACTACTCAAGGGAAAAAACAGCTGTTTTCTTTAATTTCAAGCCTGGTTTTATATACCATTAATCTGGATATTTTTAAGGATACCCTTATGTGATTAACTCATTCACACAACAGCATAAATCCTACGTGAAGTCCTTAGTACATTCCTATATATACTCACTTCAGGAACCAGCTGCCCCCATTCAAAGATGTGTTGAGAACATATTATGTTCAATAAAAATATTGGCATGACTTACATGGAAATATATTCTACACGATTGCACATAGATAACCTATATCAAATTGCTTATCATCTGAGTGAGGGGAAAGGTGAGGGAGGAAGGGAGAAATTTGGAACTCAAAATTTTTTTAAAACATATGTTAAAATTGTTTTTACATATAATAAGGGAAAATACAATGTTGTTTAAAAAATTTAGATAGTGTTGGCAAGCAATCCAATAGCTTGCATGGGTGGAGGGCTACAAGATCATTCAGAAAAGATTTCCAGTTAAGTATATCTCAGATCTGTGGTGATTGAAAGCTATTGCTCATAACTATATAACATTGACATTCTGTGACACATTTCAAATAAAGCTTCAAATTTCTAGTGATCCAAGCATCTCACTCACTAGAACTACTGATGATTGACAGCCTCATCAGCAATCATTTCTGAAAGGTAAAAGAATAAATGAAGATAAAACTAAATCTATCTTTTCATTTCCCAAGGTAGGCACAACTGGTTGGATTTGGAGTCCCATTAATCATAAATTGCTATCAGTATTTTATATAAACTTGTATTCTTAAATAAGATGAAACTATCTACCAACACTGATGGAGACCTAAATGTAAGTCTTCTATAAGACTTCAGTGAATGGGCTGAGAAATACCAGGACTCCATAGATTTACTTGACACTTTCTATTTTCTACATAGAGCTCTGTGCTTTGCCCATATTAGGGCATTAATTAATATATGTTGAATGAGTGTCAAATGGACTTCTTGTTCATACAGTGGAGAAAGCACTGGCTCTGGATTCAGAAAATCTGGGCTCAGATTCCCCTCTAGACTCAAAGCCACCTTCGTGACTTTGGGCAAATCCCATAACCTCCTTGGCTCTCTTAGTTTCTTCTGCAAAAGTGGGGAATTATCCTCCTATTCTCAGAGAATAGTTTGACTTAGTTTGAAAGTTGGACCTTTAGTGGCCATTTAGTTCAATCCGTGTACTAAAGGAATCCCCACTATAACGTATTAAGAATTGGTTATTTTTTAGCCTCTGACTGAAAATCTTTAAGGAAGCTCTGCCTCTTGAGGCAGCTCTCACTGATTTGAAATGGACCTAATTGTTAAGATCTTTTTCTTGACAAATTTAATTTGGTCCATTTGCAGCTTCTACCATTTACCCCTGCTTCTTCTCCCTGAGGCCATACAGAATGAATCTAATTCCCCATTCATCCCATAGCTCTTCAAATTCTCAAAGACAGCTGTCCAGTCATACCTTACTCTTCTTTTCTCCAAAATGAGCATGTTCGTTTCATATATATGTGTGTGTATATGTGTATATGTATCTGAATGTATATATGTATGTGTATACATATATGCATGTGTATACATATGTGCATATATGTATACACGTGCACACATGTGTATGTATACATAGATATACATATGTGTGTGGGTGGATGGATAAATAGGTAGATAGATAGACAGACAGACCGATAGACTAGTAGACAGACCGGTAGACAGACAAACTGGTAGACACAGAGAGAGAGAGAGAGAGAGAGAGAGAGAGAGAGAGAGAGAGAGAGAGAGAGACAGAAAGAGACAGAGAGAGACAGAGAGACAAAGAGAGAGAGAGAGAAAGAAAATGAACCCAAGACCATTCACTACCCTCATTACCTTCCTCTGGACATTCTCCATCTTACCATTGTCCTTAAACTGTATCACCCAGATCTGTACAAAGTGTTTGCAATGAGGTCTGACAAGAACAAGGAACACACATACTATTACATCCCTATATGTGGAAGTTATGTCTCACCTAAGGCAGACCAAAATGGCAGTAGCTTATCTAGCTGCTGCATCAGACTACTGACTCATATTGACCCTATGGCCAATGAGCTCTGCCATCTAATGATACGTCTTCATCCTGACTTTCCTATCTTTTTTGGAAAAGAGCCTTTCTAAATAATCTTTTGTCATCTCTCATGCTAGTCTGGCATACCTTGTTCCAAGTTACAATTGGTCCATCATTCAGAGCACAACAGAAAACCTGTTTTGGCCCTGAAGCTTTTTCTAACTAGAAAAAAATAATAAATATTAGCCCCAGATCTGTGATTTATGGGTAAAAGTACAACAGAGTGAACACTGTAATCTTTGGATATGCCCTCTGGTTATTGCAACAGAGGATTGAGGCGCCTGCTCTAGAAAATGCTCCTTAGTGAAAATTGAACAAGGATTGAGAATAGATAGGTAAGTCCTTTTCTGCTTGGCATATGGGAAGTAACTGCTGTCTTTGGTTATGGTATATTGGCTTATGAATTGACACATGTGTGCCCAGACAGAAAAGCCAGAATACCTGAAGGAGATTTGTTGTTGTTTTCTTTTTTGTGTGTTTAAATGTAAATGGTTTCCCAAAAGTCTTAAAGATAATGAGATTTGTTAGTCTTCTATGAGAGTAAAAATTCTCCAAGCAGACACAAACCATCATACCCTGAAATTGGATCTGTTGAATCAGAGATGACCTGCTTCTGTAACCATCTAGATCTGCATCAATATTGATACTGATGTGTCATTGATGTGTCTATATATTATATATCACATGTAGTATGTAGATAAATATGTATGTATATGGATACATACATGTAAAATTACTTTTTGCCAAAACCTATGATATCAAAAGTATAGAGATTTTCCAATGTGGAAATACTCTTTACCAATCCAGATTGGTTATTTTTCTATACTTGATAGTCATCAAGATTTGCCTGGGACACTAAGAAGTTAAGTAAAGGGACTAGCTCATGAACATGTAAGTTGCATTGGTAACACAAGTGGTCAGAGCTTAAACCTAGATATTCCTAATGTTCACAACAAGCCCTCAAACCACTGTTACTTTACCACTCATAAAAAGTATAATAAAGGTAAGTTCAAAAATATATTTTATTTATCACACAAATAAATCTCATAGAAGACATTCAAAAAAGGGTAATTCAGCAATATATTCTTATATTGCCTTAAAAATCTTATAACTACAATATTCAAACAGATTTACAGTCCCACAAGTTTGGAAGTTACTTCCAAGTCGTACCTCTGTGAAACCTGGAGGACATAGAAGTAGCCTTGGAGATATGAAGATTTAGGTTCCAGTTCTTCTTTTGACAAATAATGGCTGTGTGACCTTGACCAAGCTAGTCTGTCTCAATGCTGTAGGCACCTTTCTAAGACTTGGAGACAATAAGGACCTTTTATCTCAAGGCACTGAGATTAAAGGGTCCTGACAGCAGAGGATTTAAGAGTAAGAATAATTAAATTTAGCACCAGTTTGTGCGAATAAGTTAAAAAAAAAAAAAAGCTACCAAAGGGAATACCCACTGTTCCTGAGGTGGACCTTTACCCTTTCTTTCCTCTGCTTTAGCAGAGTTTACTATGCCCCTAGGTCTCTCCCATTCTCACTCCAACTCATTCCCTAACTGAATTTGTCTTAAAATGTTGACTTAAGGGCAGATTTCATGGACAATTCCCTAAGAGCATTTTGTGAAACTTGCCCTGTATTTGAAAAAAAAATGTTCATTTTAGTTGTGGACTTGTCCGTCTATTTCTTCCTTTGGCAAATCTCTCATTTGACAAATTCTTGACATTTGCCTTATATGCCTTTTAAAGGGATTGCCTAATTTTATGTTTTACTAAGACTGAATATCTTGAGAGTTCTTAGAATTTTCACCTTTAATTACTCTCATTTGCAATGAGCTATTCTAGAACATATATGTGTGTACATACTTGTATATATATATACACACACAATACATATACACATACAGAGACATGCATACAAACATAAATACACATATGCATATGTACCTATGCAAATGCAATGCACATATATGCAATGTGTATGCATACATTTATAAATATATATGTGCTTATATATCTATATATCTATAGATATATAGATATATACACCATATGTACAAAGAAATACATTTTACCCTATATGTCTAAGGTATACTGCAAAAAGATAAACCTTTCTACTTATTGATCTATTTTGGGTTTTTCCTAATATCCTTTCAGAAAGCCATCCTTTTAAATTAGCTATTTTTTTTTAGAAAAGAAAAAGAGGAAGAAGTGTAGGAGGAGGGTGCGAATCATCAAAAAATAATCAGTTCATCCAAAAACATCTGACCTCATCTGCAATTTTCCACACTTGTGTAATCCTTATATGTGCTAAAGGATAGATAGAGAGAACTGCTTCTCATTTCTTTTTTTTTTAAGCTAAACGTGCTCTTTATAATGTTATATCATTCATTATTTTGATACTTTTATGATTATTGATTTTTCTTTTTTCCATTGTTGTATCATTGTGCATATTATTTTCTTGACCCTGCTCATGTTATTGTCAGACTTTTAAGATTTTTAACTAAACTGACAAATGTTTTAACTTAACCTTTTAAAAAATGTATATGTTAATGCCAAAAATTCTATCGAGACACTGCAAAATTAATTCCAAAGCCTACAGAGAAGAAAAAAAAGGCTTAAGTATAAAGGATAGTCTTTGCAAGTTATGCGACATATAAATGTTTATGTTCTTAAAATGTTAATTTACAACTATCTTCAGTCAATTAAAAAATACCTGTGCTATAAACCTGTGAAGAGAAGTGACTAGCTTTCTATTCAAACCTGGGCAGATGTCCAAAGTACTAAATCACCTGGCAAGAATATTATTTTTATTTCTGAATAAATATGTAGAAGTTTTATATGTTCTGTAATTTTTATTTTGTAAGCAATGGCATTGAAATACTTTAGCATATTTAGTAAGGTGTTTTTAAAATAATAATCTCACTAAAATGAGTGGTCATAAGAGAACTCAATCTCATAACGCAAGTGATTCCTAGTACAGTTGAATGTTCTTTAACCTTTCTTGGCTTGTTCTGTCAGCATCATCCTAGAAAATTCATTACCATCTGCTTTGAGGCAATTCTGCTATGATAATGGTGGGGGAAGCAGCCATATTGTTAGGCTGGGATTTCTTAGTACCAACACACAAAGGGCTGGATGAATGAGACAGCACCTTGTGAAAGACATCTGAAAAGTAACCCATTCCATTTCTACTCATCACTTAACAAAGATGGTCAGAACTAGATTTTAGGACATACCAACAGATTTCCAGGTCTGGATTGAAAGACTTTTCTTCCTTTGTAGAATGATGCAGTTACACCTAAATTCAGACTGCTACAAAAGCTAGAAATGTTTTGATGTCTTTTAGAAGAGTAAGAGTAATTCAGTTAGTCTTTAATCAGTTGAGCTGCATGAAATGATTCCATTTCTAAGGAATGTCCTTCTAAAGATTTCAAACTGTAGTCAGTAGACAAAGGAGCGGAACTCATGATTCTAGAATTGAAAACAAAACCTAGTTTGCGAGAGGATGACAGGCCAAAAATGATTTTAAATGTTATATACATTTCAAATAGAGTCAAGGATCCTAGGGACCATCTCACTAGTTTACCTTGATCAGATTACTTTAAGAGAATATTCATTACCTTAATGGAAATTTCCATTTCAAAGTTGAGATTTCTAGATGCTTCAGTGAAAGTTGCATAGGACCAAAAGGGAAATGAATAGGAGATGGTAAGAAAGTAATAAATTATTAGTTCTTCATTTTTTTGCCTCTTATTACATCCCCAATGCTTGCACAATGCCTGGCACATGTTAAGAACTTAACAAAAGCTTTTTAATTGAATAAAATTCAACATTGCCCAAATTTATTCTCTTTGAGCATTTTGCAGACTGGCTTTTCTCTTTTGGCCTTTAGATCGTGAATTCTTACCCATTCAGGTACCTGACTGATAAAAGTTTAGACTTAGAAGAGACTTGAGAAGTCACTTTACATAATGCTTTAATCTGAAAGTCTTTTTACGAGTTATTCTAATCACCTTCCATTTTTCATATGTATTTTATAACATAGTAACATGGTAAGTGATCACTGGTTATTGAATAAATGAATTTTAGAATATGAAATATATCATCAGTTCTAAGCCCAGGTCCCAGTTAGTTATGGGATCATTTTCCCCTTTATCTTTGAAGGCTTAACATTTCACAGTAAAGCATTAAAATTTAACTCATTCAGAGCACAGAGGCAGCTAGAGTATGTAGTGGATAAAATGCTATACTTGGAGTCAGAAGACCTAAGTTCAAATCTCATACAGTAGTTGTATAACTCTCTGTGTGTTCTTTAACCTCTCTCTATATTATTTTACCTATCTATAAAGCAGGGGTAATGATAATATCTACAATACAGGGTTGTTGTAAGAATTAGAAGAGATAATATATGTAGACCACTTTGCCAACATTATACTTACATTTATGTAAATGTTTTAAATGCTTATTATTATTATATTCGCACCTATTTTCGTCTCTCTCTAACAATAGAAGCAGACTTAGAAACCATGCATTTATATTGTCATTACTTACATTGTCACTACTTATATTGTCATAACTACTACTTGTTGGGGTTAACACATTCATCATATGTTGATAATCTTTTATAAAATAAAGTATACTTTTTATTTGTCCTAAATTTTTCTTCAGAAAATGTTCAGCATTCCAGAATTCCTCTCTATAATTTTATCCTCTCTATAATCTTCATGAAGATATGATTGTATTTATGACATTCTATCCTTTCCTTTTGCCTTTCCAGACCAAAAAGTCTATATTATTTTTTTCTTAAATTAGCCTATTTCCGTGATTTTAAAATGGAATATAATCTATGAGATAAGGATGCTTATCTGATTCCTGAAAAGGTCAACAAACTTCAATAAACGATCTCGTACTTACCTAACACTTTCACATTTAAAAGTGCCCTGCTCACCACTCTAGTATCTTTGCCAAATGAAGTCACAAAGTTAGACATGAATAAAAACAACAGAAGAAAAACACAACTCACATTAACCCTGGGAAGAGATCACGCAAGTATTGATCTCTATAGATGAGAAAACTAAGGCTTAGTCAAGTGCAGTGACTTGCTCAGGGTTATAAAATAACTATATGTCAGAGCCTAGATTTAAGCCCAGGTCCCAGTAAGCATTTATTAAGTACTTACTGTGCACCAGACACTGTGCTAAGCACTGGGGATACAAAAAGAAGCAAAATTTTCTGCCCTCAAGGAGCTTAAAATCTCACAAGAGAAACGACAGGCAAACAAATGTGTACCAACAAGCTACAGAATATACAGGATAAATATGACATAATCAAAATGGAAGGCAGCAGAATTCAGAGGATTTGGAAAAGACCTCCCAAAGAAGAAACATGAAGGAATCCAGGGGAAGAAGTAAGATGATGAAAAGGGCATTCCAGACATGGAGAAAATGCCAAGAATCAGAAAATGGAGTGTCTCCTTTGTGGAACAGCAAAGAGACTGATGTCACCCAAAGAGTGTGTGGCAGAGAATAGAGAGTATTAAGATTTGTGTTCGTCCTTCATTGCCGAAGAAGATCATGCCATCAGAGAAATGATGACATGACTTGCACTTGACTTTGTTTTGAGGGAGGGAGGGCTGTGCAGGTCACCAGCCTCACTTCTCCTCCAGAGTCATCTGAATCCAGTGCATCATGGGTCATCTCCAGTCATTTCTAGTCATCCTGATGAGTGTTAAGACTGGAAGGGTAACAGATGGTGTATACATACGTACGTATGCATGTACATGTACGTATATATGTCTTTAAATACAGAGAGGAAGAGAAAGAGAGAGAATGAAGAGCAACATTATAAACAAACAACTTTTGAACACCTTAAGAATTCTTATCAGTGCAATTACAGACCATGATTCTAGAGGACCAGTGATGACTCCTGATATATTCTGCTGTAGAGATGATGGACAGAGACATATATTGTTTACCTATGGCCAGGACATGAATTCATTTTCGCTTGACTATGCACATTTGTCATAAGGGTTTTGTTTATTATTTCCTTCCTCCTCACTCAGTGTGAGGTGAGAGGGAGAGAAAATAAATCCTTGTTAATTGAAAAAAAACTTGGAAAAAAGAGAGAGAAAAAGATGAATTTAGACAGATGATTATAAACATATAGTCCATCATTCAATGCATATTCAAAGTCTTCATGTCTTGATAGAACCTGCTAGAGTTTGTGCTCTGTTGCCTTAACCAACAGAGAATTTGGGGTCATTATCATGCCACAATTGGACATCCATCAGAGTAGAATTTTAGTCAAAGAAATCAATTACCTTCATTGGAAAACTGGCTTGAACTACATGCGTAACTGGCTCTTCGTCAATACTGTCATCTTTTGCAAATGCAGAGCAAATATGTATTCTCCTAGACCTAGTCTATAAAAATCTTCAAAAAAAATTCTGTTTAAATCTAGTGTTTCCCCTAATAAAATATATGGCTAGAAGGAACTATAGGGCCAATCCATTAGGTGTCAGGAGCAACCATTATTTAAATGTACCAAACAGTGTCATGTGTGTTTTCTATTTCTACAGTTCTTTAGTGAAGGAAAAGGCACAACCCCTCTCAATAATTTGTTCTTCTCTTAAGCTTTCAGTTGGAAAAACTTCCTATTTGTCCAAGTCCGATTTAGCTTTCTTTATGTAATTTAATATTCACGTAGCTGAGTTTAAAAATGATTGCTGTGAATTTATTGTAGTTGCTTTTCCTTCATTCTCAAAGGGGACCATGACATTAAGAAGATGATGCCACGGCTTGCAAAGTAAATCGGATTTAAGTGAGGGCTGTGCAAAGTCACCAGCCTCACTTTGTCCTCTGAAATCATCTGGATCCAGTGGCAAGATAGATCAGATGACTGGAGACGATCTCCATTAAGTATTTATAGGAAAGAATCAGTGAGTGACCTAAAATAGCTTTGTTCATCTGTAGTTAATAGATAAGCCAAGTGGGAAAAGGTCATGATTCCTTATCTGAAAGGATTTCATAGGCTATGGAACTAATACCCAAAAACCAACTACGTGAAAAATGGGATATCTGGTGACTTCTATCCTAATATGTATAATACAAAGGCATACTTTTAAATATAGTCTGCTCTGAATATTAAAAAAATTGAAACTCTTCTTATGACCTTTAATATCAGAAAGAGACACTTAAGATGAGAGTCAAGCTTCATGCTAGCAGATCTCTAACTGGCAGCTTCTACCACATTGAAAGACTTGAGTATGGTGGTTACAACAGACTATGTCTAATTTTGGAACTGTCCAGCTAAACATGGAGAGATTTAATACCAAGAAGCTGAATTCCTTGGTCTTTGCAACCTTGAGAATAACAACCAAAAGTGGAACTTATATTTGTGACCCCTTTCTGCTTCAATTAAGAATGACAAGCTGGTAGGAAAGGTGACAGGGGTGCTAAAATTCACATTAATTTTAGACTCTATGTAATTGTTAACCTAACTGGTGGTTAGATGTGACTTTATTACCCAGTGATCCAGGAGTTGGCATACCTTTGGACAACATGAATGATGTCAATGTTAATATTTTCATTGGTCAATACCCTGGTTGTGCTACTTATATGACGTTGGTTAGACTCTCTATTTCCATGGGTGTCAGCTTCTTTATTGGTAGAATGAATGAAATGAACCAGAATATTCTTTTAAAACAACAATTTATAAAACTACTTTGGCATCTGCAGTAAGTTAAGAAGAATTTACCATCCGTGTGGGAGCTGACCTTGATGCATTGTTCATCTTCAAAAGCACTTGATAACATTACTGAAAACATCATCAAGACCAAAGTGGAGGGGAGTGTTGGTGCATAATTTTCTATTTGCTCATGATTGTGCACTCAATGAAACTTCTGAACCTGAGATGCAAGAAAGTATGGATCAATTCTCTGCTGCTTGTGCTAATTTTAGCCTAACACCACCAAAAAACACAGGTGCTCCATCAACCACCACCTCACCATCCATATGTAGAACCATTGGTTACAGCAAATGGAGAAGTTTTGAATGCTATGAATAAGTCCATTTACCTTCGTAGTATGTTTTCCAGGGGCATACACTTTGATGATGAGGTTGATGCGTGCATTGCCAGAAGTAGCTCAGTATTTGGAAGGCTCTGAAGGATAGTATGGGAGAAGAGAGGTGTTGGACTGAATACCAAAATGAAGGTCTATACAGAGCCATTGGGTGACCTTATTGTTGGAAGATTGTGAAACTTTGGACAGTCTACAGGCACCCTGCCAGGAAACTGAATCGCTTCCATTTGACCTGTCTTAGGAAAATTCTGAAGATCACTTGGCAGGATAAGGTCCCAGACACTGAGGTCCTTACTGCAACTAAGCTGCCGTGCATTCAAACTATGCTTCAGAGAGTGCAATCCCAATGGGCTGGCCGCGTTGTTTGAATGCAAAACACACATTTGGCAAAAAGACTGTCTTGTGGAGAACTCACACAGGGCAAGCATTTACATGGTGGTCAGAAGAAGTGATATGAGGACACTTGCAAGGTCTCTCTCAAGAACATTGGAATTGCTTGTGCGACATGAGTACATCAGCATGCACTACTCAGCATGGTGTGCCCACATCAGAGAAGGTGCTATGCTCCATGAGTAAAGCAGAATTGAAACAACTCAAAGGAATCACAGGATGCACAAATTTAGAGTATCCACCCAAAATGTTCCCACGGACTATTTGTGCCTGACATGTGGTAGAACATTCCAAGCTTGTATTAGTCTGATCAGCCACAGCCAGACATGTTGAAACTTGACTCTAACATAATGATGTCATTTTGGTCTTCTTCAAGAGCAAAGGACAGCAACTAACCAACTACCTAAGTTACCTCATTTGGTTTTCACAAAAGTCTTTTGAGCTAGAGGCTGTTATTATCTCCACTTTTACAGGTGTGGAAGCTAAGATCCTCAGACCTTAGGTGACTTGAGGTGGTCACACAGTTAGTACTACAGGCAGGGTTTGAATTAAAGTCTTCCTAATTTTAACTACTAGTAGTTATATCTAAGAATTAAATCTATAGTTTAGACCAGTAAAAGATTATCTAACCTGACCCCTTCATTCAGCAGGCGGAGAAACTAAGAATGACTAGTAGAGACATTTTACCAAAAGTCTTTTTCCTTTCACAAGCAGGCATACAGAAACTTTCATACTAATGATGTTTATCAGTTGACCAGGACATGTACAACATTATACTGGAGTGAAAGGAACATAGGTCTCTACAGTATTTTAGGGTAGAAATTATTTAGCCAGCACCATACCATCACAGGGCAGCTAGGTGGGACAATGCCTGAAGTGAGGAAGACATCTTCCTAAGTTCAAATCCAGCCTCAAACACTTATTATCTGTGTGACCCTGGGTAAGTCATTTAACCCTGTTTGCCTCAGTTTCCTCATCTGTAAAAATGAGTTGGAGAAGGAAGTGGCAGATTAGTATCTGACAAGAAAACCCCATATGGAGTCACAGAGGGTCAGAAATGATTTAAAAAATGACTAGGTAACAAACAACATCCCATCACTGCTATAAGAAGTATCTACTTGTGTCACTGGCCTCTTGTCTTCTATCTGGCAATCCAAAGAGAATAGTTTCCTCCTCCAGAATACTGTGAGCTTTTCAGAAGGTGTACATCAAACATTTCTGTCACGTCTATTGTGTCAGAGAAATCCAAATAAAAACATATTGACAAGCTAAGACACATACCAATTTGTTTACAGTTCCTGCTTAGGGGATAGTCAGCCTAGGCTTGCTGTCTGAACAGACATATGATACAAACACTCAGGAGTACAATTTTCTTCCCTTCAATATCTTTTTGTTATGCATTTGTATGAATGTCTTCTTCCTTTTGTGCCTTGCCAAACATACATGCAAAATTTGTCTTTTAATTTCAGCTATTAAAGCAATACAGTAAAATATTTTATTAACAGAATTTTAAAATCAAATTTCAGTGAAGTTATAATTAAGCTATTCAATCCAAATTAGTTCACTTTAACAACCATTTATTAAATGCCTACTGTACGTTAGGTATTGGAGAAGTAGAGTCAATAATTATATGACTGTTTGACCTCAAGAAGCTTATATTTTCCTGACGGAGATAACACAGATGAAAAAAATATAAAACGTGCAGAATAAATAAAATGTAATTTTGCTGTAGGAATGGAGAGTGCAACTACTGGGGGGAATGAGTAAAGGTTTAATTTAGGAGGTAGCACTTTAATGAATTTTAAATGAATGCTTAAAGGACCTGTTTTTGCCAGCTGCAGCACTTAGAAAATATTCAATATGCATCTAAATAGTACATACAGTTTAGTTGTGATGTAAGTATTAAAATGGAAGGAAATTAGCTTTTTGAATATGTAATTATTGTTATTTTGTATAATTATTAATTTATAGAGGTTAGTTCCTAGCATTTTATTTATGGAGCTTCTGTAATTTGCTTTGATCCACAATGAATCAATTGAATTTGGAAGCATCCATAGTCTCTGGTAACGTTATAGGACAAAGCTATTTTTTGGTCATCTTTATTTTCTTCCTGTTGCCCATATCACAACTGTTGCCCATATGCCCAACTATCCCCTGATGTCTATTTGCTTACCAACCTCTTTCTTCCAAGAGTAATGCTTCTGTCAGGAAAGTCCTGCAAGAGATTCCTGAATAGGAGGGTGGTTGGTCTAGGTCAAGGGTGGGGAATCTGCGCTCCCAAGCCTACATGTGGTCATCTAGGTCCTCAACTGTGGCCCTTTGACTGGATCCAAACTTCACAGAACAGCTTCCCTTAATAAAAGGATTCATTCTGTAAATTTTAGACTCAGTCAAAAGGCTGCACCCAAGGGACTTCTAGGATCCCCACCCTTGGTTTAGGTGAACTCCAAGATACCTTCCAATTCTAAGGTTCTCAGAATCTCAGTAGTGTATGCTACACATGCCTTGGGACCTTAGAAAGGTTTGTAAGCTGACACAAACAAGGATGGCTACATGGAGGTGGGATCTAGGCAGGGCTTTTTTGAATAATAATAATCGTACTAGACAGGAAAATGACAGGGAATTATAGCAGGGGACACAACATAAGAAATCAAGAAGGAAGAATGAATAAAATGGATGAAGAGATTAGGAAGCCTAGAGCTTTGATTGGCCAGGGATTTGTCTTGAGGGGAGGATTGGGAAGCCTGAATGGATAGATAAGCCATCATTCAATCAACAAGCATTTATCTGCATACCTGCTGTGCTCCGTATACTGTTCTAGGTGCTGGTGATGTAAATACAAATAATGAAATAATACAGTCTATTATCAAAGATATTACATCCTAGTGGGGGAGATAAAAGGTATAGAAGTAAACATATATAACAGGTGGGTAACAGAGAAAGAATAAATCTAAAGAGAATAAATACAAATGATGTGGTTAACTACAAGGTAGTTAGAGAGGGCATTAGCAATGGATGGGGGGACAGGGTAGGTCAGAAAATACCCCATGTTTCTACATGAGTATAGATGATGATGCTTGAATTGGGTCAGGGCTTTAAATTGTAACTAGAGGAATTTAAGTATAGCTGTAAAGAACATTAGAGATTTTGGAAAATGAATATTTTAGGGCGATTAATCACATGAAGCTTGGTTAAGAGGCCATTTTCATAATTTAAATGTGAAATGTCAAGGGCTGGCCCCTAATACTGATTGATCCTGCCTCTTACTAGCTGTTTGATTTTGGAGAAGTCATTTAAAAATCTCTAGCCTCTGTTTCCCCATCTGTACAATGAAAGCATTGGGCTAAATGGTGTCTGAGTTTCCCTCCATCTTCGAAGTTTTAATTAGGCTATGAATATAAGCATTTGAAGTCTTTATTCACCCTACCAGTACTTTTTCATTGTTAATTCCATTCATTATTGTATAATATTATAATGATTATATGGTAATTTATGTCATTATTATTATTTTATATTTATATTATCATGATAAAATTATGATCATTTTTCACTATTTTTGTTGTTATTTTGAGACTGGGTCTCTGCATCCTGCCCAAGGTAGAAACACAGTGGGGCTTTAATACTAATACTGATTGGCATGGAAGAGTTGACCTACAGTTTTTATGACCTGATCAGGTTTTGCACCTTGGGAATTCTGGTGACCCCTGCACTGGTGGGGGCCACACTTAATGAGGACAACCAATTGGCTTGAGCCATACTAGAATTCAGAGATCCTGAACTCTAGTAATTTACCAGTCCCAGAATCCCCAGTAGAAGTGACTTGAGATCTATGCCACCATATGCAGTTCCATTCATTGTTAAATATTCTCCTCTTCCTCCTCCACCTCTTCGACTACTCCCTTCCATTTTTCTATCAACATTTCACATTTATAAAGTGCTTTCAACTAAAGAGACAGTTTCATCTACCAAGAAACCAGATAGACCTAGTTACAATCTCATCTCTGCCATATTGGCTGTGGAATACTGGCAAGTAAGTTATCCTCAGTGCCCTAGGTAACTCTCTAAAGATAACAATTTACAGAGAAGGTTCCAGAGTAGATTGGCAGAGAGAATTTCCCTCCCTTGCAGTTCTCTGTGATAATGAAATCACAGGTTCACCTTCTATCCCTAATGAAGGGTTAAGAAGTCCTTTCCTCACAATAGTACTTCAAGGGAAAGAGTAAAATTATTATCACTATATAATGAATGCATAAATTAAAGCTCACTCAGCAAGATTGTATGCCTTGCTCCTGATCACAAAGAAAGCAATTTTCAGAGATAGGACTTAAACATGGATCTTCTAAATCCAGTGGGTAAATCAAGGCCCTATCAAGAAGTCAAATTTCTCCTGTGTGACAAGCAGGGATACCCATCACTCTTTTCTTAGCACCACTTAGAATGAATACACATTGGAAAATTTTCTTTCACTGATTCTTGAACTCAACTAATGTTAAAATAAGATTCTGTAAGGAGTGTAGGATGGCAGAGTAAAGTTGGAAGTCAGTTTAGGGGTCTCTGATAACAGCGTCATTATTTTATAGATGAGGAAACCGAAGAACCTAAGGGTTAAGTCACTTTCCTATGGTCACATAATGGTTAAATTTTCTGAAAAAGAATTTGACCTAAGACCTCCTGGGATGGCCAAATGCCATATCTACTAAGCCATGTTGTTTTCTGATCTATGACCACTTGTGGGGCTTTGTACGTAAAGATCCAAATTTCCCACTGATTATGGAAAGCAGAAACTCCATAGGTCCACCTTTTTATTAGAAAATATCTTTTAAAAACTATTATTGTAACACTCATCAAGATTAGAGATAGTGTTCCATAGTGGAAGGCAAGACAACATAGAATAGAAAATAATGTGTTAGCAAATATTTAACCTACTCCCCTCACCCCATCTCCCACCAAAAAAAAAAAGTATGCAGGACTCATTATAACTTAAGTCTAAGGAATCAACAGCACAATAGGTCAAGCCCTGAGCTGTATCATTCCTGAGGTATAAATGCTCAGATTGACAATTTAAAAATTGGCCTTGAAGAGCTGGTTGGAGCTGGCTCCAGCACATCTCTGATTTTAGAAACCAGAAGACATGAGTATAAGCCCCAGTTCCGCCTTTTATTAATGAGGCTGTCTTTAAACAAAAATCATTTAACTATTCTGAGTCTGGCTCTTTTTTTTCTAAATAAGGATAATACTGGGAAATACCTTCTCACAGAGATTTGTTTTATAAGTAAGTTGTCATCATTTAAATATATGATATGTATTTGCTACCTTCATAAGTGAATATTAACATATTCTTGAAAAATGAATAATATGAAATTGAACATTTATTCAAAGCAAAAATTATAAGAAATGATATCTAGATATAAATTAAGTGCTCAGTTCATGCTATGTTTAGTAATTTATTTCTAGATTTGGAAACTTACTTAGTAATCCCCACTGATAATAAGAATCTGAAGGCCTGTGTGACCTTGGAGAAACTGCTTAGCCACTCTTGAGTTTCCATGTGTACTACTGAAGGAGTTTGACTAAATGATTCCTGTGGTCACTTTCTACCATATTATATTTTCATCATATTTTATTATTGACTAAGAGTTAGACATGGCCTCAGACATTTGTTGAAATCCTTCAACTTACAGATGAGGAAACTGAGGCACAGAGAGTTTGTCACTTGCCCTAAGTCACAGAAATAGTCAACAGTTAGAAATATATTAAAAGTACTGAAAATGAAGCAAACAAAAAAATCCTGAAAATAGTTCCAAAAATGTTAATTTACTTAAAAAGTAGACAAATAAATTCACAGCCCTCCTACTTTATCCCAAGCCCATCCAATCCCTTGCTTTCTTTCACTTTTTTTTAAGTGCTTTGCATACTCATCCACATCTATATAAAGTCCAGTCATTATTATTCACTTACATTCCCACTAGGCACCTTGATGAACATGCACTCCAGTAATCCTTTTCTCTAATTCCTCACTTTGAAAATGGACATTAATTAGCCTTTCTTCTTACAGTAATTAGCTGGTGTTTAGCCTGCTATGTGATCATTTATAAAATCAGCTACCTAGACCATAACCATTATAATCTCTGTTTTCTTCCAATATCTTTGCGCCAAACAGCCTTCCCAGATGAATACACTGCAGGGGAGCTGCTGAATAGTCTTGGTAGAAGGGGTTTTTCTTCACTGTATGTTGCTTACCAGCATCACAGACCTGAGTCAAAACAAAAAAACAAAAAAACCCTCCTAACGAAAACAACAACCCTTTAAGCCAAATGACATATGTAATTACTTCAAGCTATACACAGGAGTTAGTTGTACCTTCCAACTGACAGTGACTTTTAAAATGCTATTTTTTAGTGTAGAATATTCATGAAATTAAGAGTTGGAGCACACTTCAGTTATCATCTGCCCATTTAATAGATGAAGAAGCTGAAGTTCCAAAAAGTTGTCAGATGTCTATTAAGATCTCTGCTTCCATACACTTTCTGCTATATGATATCCCATGATTTTATTGTCATATCTCATTACCATATAAAAGTGACTCTGAGTTCTCAAAGGATGGTAGATCCTAAAAACCTAAAGGTGGGGGAGGTGTGATGATTTATTATCCAAGACAATAGGCTGTCTCTCCTTCCCTTCCTTTCTTCCCTACCTGTCTTTCCTCCTTTGTCTTGCAATGGATGGAACACTGGGTCTGAAGTCAGAAAGACCTGATTTCTAATCCCATCTCAGGCCCTTAGTAACTGTATGACCTTGAGGTTAAGTAACTTAACCTCTCTGTCTAAGTAAGTGCCCTTATTGTCAATTGAGGGTAATAATAACCCCTACCTTCCGGAGATGTTGTGAAGATCAAATGAAATAATGCTTTTAAGTGCTTAGTACAATACTTGGCACATAGTAGAAACTTAATAAAGGCTTGGTTTCAGCCCTTCTGCAGCATAGAGTTGTTAACTCTACCAGCCTCAGCCTTCCCAACATTAAGGACCTCAGGCATGCACTACTCCATCTGCCAAATGAGTTATATTATAAGGCTTGGTGCTTATTACTTTGATGGTTATTATAATGGCTATAAGGAATATCCACTTTTAAATAAATCTACTGCTATATTCTCTATGGACAGGTAAAGGCAATGCAGAAGGTATGATTAGATATGAAACTTGTATGAGAGCCATAGGACTCTGTATATTTTGTTTTGATCATTAATTTTGCAACATTTAGCAGACTTTTTGAATCCAAGTACTTGACAATATAATTTTTTCATTGGGTTTTAAAATATTTGCTTAGTGATAAATTGCCTTACTATCCTCATCTGTTCATTTCTATAAATAATTAAAAATAAAAGATTTTTTTTATTTCTTGCATTTAATGAAAATTAAGGGAAAAATGAGTCCAAAGAAAATGTTGGACTCTTAAATGTCTTTACCTCTGAATTAGTTTCCTGCCTAAGCAAATGATTAGGTATTTGCTATTGATAAAAATAAGAAAAGATTTGTAAATAACAGTGCATTCAATGGACTTCTCAGCAATTACAAAAAGAGAGAGGAAAGCTGCCTGACACCAAGGTATCCTAATATGGAGGCTTGTTAACAAAACAAAGTGTGCATTGCTTGGAGATAATTCCCTGCTGTTTTTAATTCCCCTGGGGTTGCAGTCTATGACAAGGACTAGCTTTTCTCCTCTTTAGACCTGTGCCATTGCATAGGAACATGTCAGAAGAATATGAAAAGGTTATTTTTTGAAACATGTATTCTTCTGGATTATGTGTTTATGTGAATATGATTCATACCTATTAGCTCTTAGTCTGGAACACCTAACACAACCAGGAACTGAACAGCCCATAAATAATGAATGGACTTTCTAAACAACAGTCGTGTGTATGTAACAAGGAGTCAATAGTGAAAGCAAGTGGAGAGGTGCAAGGCAGCATTTTCATGGATTCTCTATTTCTTTCTGTCGCTCTCTCTCTCAAGGGACAAAGAAAAAAGAAAAAAGAAGAGCTTGACTGACAGACAGCCTAGATCCATAGTGGAAGACCGTTCAGTTGACGATCTTGTGAAATTACCCTGGTGCTGCCCACAAAAGGTATTTGAAATGCATTAGAACTGTTTGTCACCACTGGAGGTTGGCGGTGGTTGTGTTCACTTTTCAGTGTTTCCTCCACATTCTGTGTCTGTGAAATGCAAAACAAAACAGGATGCTTTTGTGCAAGAAAAAAATAGAGATGGTCTATTTATTCTCCTCATAAGAATATATCTTTGATATTCAGGGATTTGTCAGATTACTTCGAGCACATCATGGAAGTCATTCCTTTAATGGTTTTGAGGAGGTGATTCATTTTGCTGGTCAATTTTCTCATTGTGTAGGAAATGTTTGCTTTTTCTTACTATTATTTCGTACTTTATCAGATGCCAAGTTGTTTTGCTTCATTATCTATAGATGATCTGGGGCAGTCTTGCATCATAAAAAAAATATGCTGTGGCATCTGCCTTTGTGCTTGAGTGCTCCCCTCTACAGATCACTCTTAACAGGAGTAGTTATTAGTATTATTTTATTTTGTTGGAGGTTTTTTTGGCTGAGGCTTGATTTTATCTTAGCTGTGTATCAAAACAGATAATTATGCTATCACATGTGCATAAATCAACATTAGAGTTATGCATGCATATCTATCATTTCTCTCTGTTGATCCCTTTCTTTCCATCTGATTTTCTTTCTACACACATAGAAGAGGGAGCATCACTTGTTGAATGGAGTGGTGACCTCAGAGTGAGAAAGGCTTGGGTATAAATTCTGCCTTTAACATATACTGTCACGACTTCGGCAACCTAGGGGCTAAAAGTTTGTTCTCATAAAACATGAACTATGAATTGATAGGTACTAATTATTTACACATGGGCAGCTAGGTGGTGCAGGGGATAGAACGTTGGAACTGGAAGACTCTTCTGAGTTTAAATCTGACCTCAAACATTTACTAGCTGTGTGACCCTGGACAAGTCACTTAACCCTGGTTGCCTCAGTTTCCTCATCTATAAAATGAGCTAGAGAAGGAAATGGCAAACCACTTCTCTACCATTGCCAAGAAAACTCAAAATAGAGTCACAAAGAGTTTATATGAGTGAAACAATTCTACAACAACAAAACCTTAGGCAAATAAATCCCCCTCTCCAAGCTTTAGTTTGCTGATTTGTAAAGTAAGGGAATTTCCTTTTAAGTCAATCTATGATCTTATAGATAGGAGCTGGAAGACACCTCAGTCACTATCTTGTCCAGGGACTCTTAAGATCTTTTGAATGGCATTGGTCATTTCCCATGGCAGAGTCTGATGAAGCCTCTGAACCCTTCTCATAATCCTGCTTTTAGGTTGATAAAATAAAACAAATTTTCCACAAGAAGCAAAGATCAGAGCCAGGATTTGAAATTCCCAAAGTTTATGTGGCTAGTAAGTGTCACTGTTGGGAATCAAATCCATATCAAGTGACTCCAACTCTATCAATCTTTATGTTTGATATTTTTTTTGCCTCTAATACCTAAGTGTGTGTGTGTGTGTGTGTGTGTGTGTGTGTGTGTGTGTTTAAAGGACTCAACCATTATGCCAGCCAAAATCAACTGAGGTTTAATTTTAAAAAATTTCCATAGTAATTATGTAGAATTGTTGGAGTTTTCAATCATTTGGTAATAAAGAGCTTTACCATAGGGCCTGACATTATTGAAAGGAGTCATGCTTTCTGTCATTCAACCTTTGCAGTATTTCTGTTCTACTCCCTTCTGTTTGAATGCCAAATGGGAAGAATTTCTTCCAGCTGCTTTCTTTCTATTTGGATCAGCTTCAGAAAGTTAGATCAGGAATCAGGTGACAGGAAGATATTTATAAAGGAATGACATAAATGTGATCACAAATAATTGGGCAGAGAACAGTCAAAGACAAAATATATTTTTCACAAACAACCATATTCCCTAGGAAATTGAACCAATCATTCTGGATAACCTCCTTCATTCCCCTCTTAATGAGACTATTTATGTGTTTTGATGCCAAAGAGGTAGTTTTATTAGGGTTGTGCTAGATGGAGCCAGCTCATTGTGATTCATGAGAGAGGATAGTTAAATTTTCCATGTGAGCATTTAAGCATCAGAAATCGATAAACGCTACAAGTCAGGGTAAGCTTTGTTTTGCTAACTTTAAAGACTTATATAATAGAGCAAATGTTAATAATGCAGAATAAACTTAAAATATGTCTTTTGTGCTTTTTTGATGAGGCATTTACAAGCACACTCTTGGTTTTAGGGTTTTCTATACACACACACACACACATATATATACATATATATATACATATATATACATATATATGTGTATGTATATATATATATATATACATATATATACATATATATGTGTATGTATATATATATATATATATATATATATATATATATATATATATATATATATATATATATATATATATATATATATATATATATCATGGATCTGGGGTATCTGGGTGGACAGTGGATAGAGCATTGAGTCTGGAATCAGGAAGACCTAAGTTCAAATCTTGCCTCAAACATTTACTGGCTGTGTGACCCTGGGCAAGTCACTGAACTCTATAACTGTCTCAGTTTCCTCATCTGTAAAATGAGCTGAAGAAGGAAATGGCAAATCATTTCAGGATCTTTGCCCAGAAAATCCCAAATGAGGTTATGAAGAGTTGGATACAACTGAATAATAAGAAGAAGAAATCATAGATCTAGAGTGGAAAGGTGTCTAGGCTAACCCCCTTATTTTATAGATGAAGAAATTGGGGCTTACAATGGTTAGATCACTTTTCCCTAGGTCTCTCAGGGAGCATAAGGAGTAGAATTTGAACCCAGATCCTAAAACTCTGGAGTCATTGTCGTTTTTCCTGTACCATGTAATACTCAGTTCAAAAGGGATAGTAAGATACATTGTTGAAAAAAATACAAAAACCTGGTTCAAGTTTGCTATTTATGCAATTTGGTGGTTATTATAGTATTTGAATTTCCAATTTTATATATCCTTCAAGAGACTATAGTTCTTACTGCTTGCTCATCTGTAGCATGAGAGGTTTGAACTAGATGACCCCTGAAGTATTCAGCTGTAGCATGAAGATCCTATGACTATATCTAGTATATCCTCTTAGATTTGTGGTTTTGAAGAACCTCTAATGTGGAGAGCCTGGTGTTAGGGAAAGAACTCTGGATCTAGAACCTGCAGACCAAATACTTCCTCTGCCATTTACTCCTAGGGTGACTGAATATTTTACCTCATCATGTGTAAAAATGATTGGATCAAACAAGATTATCTCTTAGATGCAATTAATTCCTCTCTAAGTCAATGATCATGAATGCTAAAATTGCCGTTTCTTCTTTGTTATTTCCCAAAGCTAGATTGGTGACCTAACTGGAACTGAAAAGTTCTCCCAGGCTTTCCTACATATGTGTATATGAATGTATATGTGTATATATAAGCATATGGTCTATGTAAGTGTGTGTGTGTGTGTGTGTGTGTGTGTGTGTGTGTGTGTGTGTATACACATATGGGGGAGAAAATTTCTACAGTTTATAAGCCTAGAGAGTTAGTTAACCTTGAATGGTTTTAGTCCAAACAGAATAGATGTTATCTGTCAGCTTTTGATAGGGCCGATTTTAAATTAAATATGCATTTTCAAGAGACATATGGGATAAAGGAATGTCTTTTGAGCCATGCAAAGACAGAATGTTACTACCTCAGGCCTTGGGAAAGAGCAAACAGCAGCTTTTGTTCTTCTAAGGAAGGTAAGGAGAAAGGTGGGTGACCCATAAAATTAAATCTTGCTTCCTACATGGCAGATGCTGACAAGTCCAACAGCAGTTAAGAAAGTGAAAACTGTCACAGGGTTGGGATTTTTTTTAGTGAAGCAGTTTTACCTCATTGTAAGTAATCCAAATTTTCATAAAAGATTAATATAAGTCAAAATCTGTTTCAAACTCATTAGGCAGCCTTTTTATTTAAGGGAACCCTGTGGTGCATCCTTTTTATAAAGGAAATAATCTTTTTGTAGTATGAATAATTATCCCTCAATTATCTGATTTTTAAATTTGACTTTTTGTTGCACTTAACAACAAAAGTTTAGGTGTTTGGAATTCAGAATACATTTTTTAGGCCTCACTTCTCCTCCAGAGCCATCTTTTTTATATATAGGTTTATATAGGTTCTCCCCTGCTTCTCTGAGGAATATCAGGTCACTGGATTCAGATGGCTCTGGAGGAGAAGTGGGGCTGGTGACCTGCACAGCCCTCCCTCACTCAAAACAAAGTCAAGTGCAAATCATGTCATCATTTCTCTGATGGCATGGTCTTCTTCGGCAATGAAGGACAAACACAACAACATTTTTCAGGGGAAAAATCTAGGCCAATATAAGAATTTCTTTTGCTTGACTATGTCTGTTATGAGTTATTTTTTTAATGGGTAGGGGAGATTTGAGGCAGCTGGATGGCACAGTGAATGGAGTGGTGGGCATGCAGTCCAGAAGACATTGTCATGAGTTCAAAACTGGCCTCAGATACTTATTAGCTATGTGACCCTGAGCGAGTCACTTAACTCTGTTGGCCTCAGTTCCTCATATGTAAAATGAACTGGAGAAGGAAATAGAAGACCACCCTAGTATCTCTGCCAAGAATACCCCAAATAGGATCCCAGAGATGGACATGACTGAAAAATGACTTGACAACAACATCAAAAAGGGGAGAGTTAGGAAGAAGAGAAAATAGATATTTCTTCATTAAAAATGTATTTTTTTTAAAGAGTGGTTGTTAGGTCTATGAACTGCACCTTCAAAATTCTACTTAATATATTTCTTACCTGGAGAATCTGCAATTTCATCAATGTAGGTTCTCCCTTTAACTCCTAATAGCACTTCCTCCATGCCTTAATAGACTGTCTTAATGAATTGCCAAGGCTAAAACTATCTATTACCTGTCAACTAAATCTCTATCAATGAACTGCCTTTAACTTAAATAAGCTAGTTGTCCAATAACAAGCATAAAACCCAGTAAATGAAATGTTTCCTGGTTTGGAAGGACTAATCAGAACTTGTGCTCCATTGGGACAAGCTCTGAGAACCCAAGGCTGGTACTAACACATATTAATATGCGGAGAACATGGACTGGGTGTTCCTACATTTATCTGCATACCCTGGGACAAACAATACCACTGGCCCTTTTCTTTTTTCTATGTTATCATTATAAAACATCAAACTGGAGAATTAGTGAAGTTTTAATTTGTAAAGTAGCTAAAACACTGCATATATTCAATAAAGAATAGGAGGGAAGTCATGGCTGCAACATTGATCTTTTTTTAAAATTTAAGAAAAATATTTTTAAAATTTATTTGAAATGATGTTGCTTAAACATAAGCAAGGGTATTTAGATGAATAAGTGCAGGAGTGCATGTGGCAGAAAATTGAAAAGGGGTTTCTGTGAAGCGAAAGGAGTACCGGACAAAGAAATTCGGGTTCAATTCCTACCCCAACATTTCTTAGACATCTGACTCTGGGTATTATATTATATTTATTATATCTAGGTTTTTCTGAACCTTCTTTTTTTTATTAGTAAAATGATGGCAATCGTATTTGTACGACCTACCTGATAAGACTATCATAGGGAGAAATGTTTGGTGAACCTTGAATATGCTATAAATGTGACAAACATGATTCTTTAAAGGCTGATGGCACTTTAAAAATATCATGTCTAATGATTACCATTATTAATATTATTCATTATACAATGTATGACTCTTCTTTGATAAGCATTATGTATTATATCTCTCATTCAACTACGATTTATATTATTTTTCCTATCCATGGACTGGTTTCAATGGGAAGTAGAGTGAAACTCTTCCTGAGATAATTAGATAAAAGTTCACAATTAAAAAAGAGAAAATGAAGAAAAAGAATGAGATAGAATATTGTGGGCAAAGTAAAATACATTCATGTAGTGTTTCAAGTGGAAATTGACTGAGCTGTTGGGCAAAGGAAAAAGTTGGGGTGATATATATATACACATATACATACATAAAAATATATACATATATGCTTATGTATCTGAATTGTGTATATACATGTATGTGTGTGCATATATGCACACAGATATATACAGTTACATACATATATATGTATGCATTTACATACACATACATATACACATAAAAGCTTTATACTCAGAAGAAAGGAAGTGGTGGGGAAGAGTTTTGAGAATCTTGTTTCCTGCTTACTGCTGGTGTCTGTTATTTGTCCTTCATTTTCAAAGAGCACTAATGACTTCATAAAATGATGTCTTGATTTGTATGTGAGTTAGATTTAAGTGAGGCAAAGTAGCGCGAAGTTTTCAGCCTCTCTCTCTCTTCCAGAGTCGTTGAAATCCAGTGATAGGTCAAAAGTCAAGATGACTGGCAATGGCTGTTCTGATCATAAGTCATATGTTTTAAATGTGGAATAATATCTATATCAAGTTTTCTTAGACAAGAGAAACACCTGTAATAGTTATGCATTTATGGATAAAGGATTAGATATTTTTAAAAGCAGTATTTCTCATGAATGGAAAATATAGTCAGAAGACAGAAAGGAAGATAGGAAATTGAACACAAGAGGAATTGTATATATTAAGAGTTGTAGGTAGAATTAGGCTATTCATATAAGTGTAAATAAATTTGCCTGGTTCAAGTAGAGAGTTCAAGTTAGTTTTTATTGGGAAATGAAAAAATTTTGGTTAGTGGAAGGCCCTGGAAATTATTGGTTTTAATTTGATTTAAGGGGCAATTGGGAGCCATTGTGGGCTTCTGGGAAAGAGAATAATTTGATCAAAATGACACTTGATAAATTGTTGGGTATTTTTTCCTCTGTGTTTGGATAGATTGGTGGAGGAAAGGAAAAGGCAAAGACGAAGTTGGAGTAGCCAGAGAACGAGTTGATTAAAATCTTGACAAACTCTGGCTGTGGGAGTTCAGAGGAAGAGATGCATCTTGGAAATGTTGGCAGGGGAAAAAATCAATAAGACTTTTTGATTTGAGTCATGATGGTGAAGAGATAAAAGCCAGATTTCTGAGGATAGAGTAGCAAGCTGTTGGTGAATAAAAATCTGTAGTGAGTAAAAAGTTTGTCTCTGAAACAAACAAATGAAATAAGGTTATGTCATAAGAGTAGTGATGTCAAGGGCTGGTTTTCCTATTTATACTAGGAGGATTGTAGGAAAACAATGACCTAATACCCTAAAAAGATATAAATTGTACAGATCTCTGACCCAAAATGTAAGTCAGTGACAATCAACCTGTCACCCTACTTTTCAAGAAATTTCACTTCCTGAAAAGTTTCACTTTCTGTCCTTCAGTGGATCTCATCTCCCTTAGGTTTTAGTATTATACATAAATGAATATAGATGGCAACCTATTCAATTCTAGTCAGCAAGCATGTACTAAGCAAGTACTGTGGGCAAGGAAAAATACCAGGCACCAGAGATACAAGAATCAAAGCAAACTCATCATACCTGTCTGCAAAGTGCTTATATTCTGCTGGAAAAAGAGAGATACTCATCTGTACTGTGTCAGCCTATTCAGTCTGCCTTCTGTATCCTCCAGCAATACAGTTTTACCTCTTGTGATTGTTAAATCTTCTGGCCTGGAACCGATCAGAATTAAAAAGTAAATGCAAAACCCTGATTTTCTAATTCATTCCTAGATTTAAGATTGTCTCCTAATGAAACCAGGTATTAGAACAAATTTCCAATACCCAAAGAATTAGGCCCAATTTTCACGTAACTGCCTCATACAGTAGGTGGATTACCCAGGCCTATGACTAGGGTGGGACAACTAGAGTTTTACACCAGGGTACAAAATTTTGAGGACCTGATAAAGTAACTGCAAGGTTCATTTCTTCCTTCCTTCCTAAGATACCATCCTAGATGAATTCTTCCTGTGCCTTACTTCATCCCCAGTGACCTGGCTTTATTTTGAAGTATGTTACCTCCTCTATGTGGCCACATCTACCCCTCTTCTCACCAGTGGTAACATAGAAATCTCTATGTTAGGGCCCCCCCACATGTCACCACAAGTATAAAAATTATTATGGCTCTAGGTTAACCAATCACTGAATTATGGAATTCATCTTATAAGAACAACAGGACTTTTTATCTCAGTGATGGAAATGAAAAATGATGGTGATCAAATTGTTGAAGGCATTAGGAGAAAATCTGGTTGTGTATATTTATGTATTCATACATGAAATAAAGTGTATATCAAAAATAGAGAGTGAAGGAGAAATGGGTCATAGGATCATAAATTTTGTGCTTTCTTTTGAGTTACTTTCTGTCATCTGATATAGCACCTTATATAGAATCATTAGCTGGAGATGACCTTCAAAGTCATTGAGTCCAACCTCCTCATTTTACAAATGAGGAAACTGAGATTTGAAGAGATTAAATTACTTGCCTAGTACAAGATTACCAAACTAGTAAGTGACCAAAGTAAGATTTCAACACAGGTCTTCATGGTTCCAAATCCAGTGCCCAATCAACTCAAGGAATGAATTCGTTAAAACTGTTAAAAATTGAAGGGTTTTTTTTCAGTCATTTATTCAGTTGTGTCCAACTCTTTATGGCCCTATTTAGAATTTTCTTGGTGCAGATAGTGAAATTGTTTGGTATTTCCTTCTCTAGCCCATTCTATAGATGAGGAAACTGAGGCAAGCTGTATTAAGTGACTTGCTTAGGATCACACAGCTAATACATGTTTGAGGTCAGATGTGAATTCAAGAAGGGTCTTCCTGACTTCAAGCGTGGCACTCTATCCACTGTGCCACCTCACTGCCCTAGATAATGAAGAACTACTACTCAGAAAACAGACCAGAGTGGTTAGAGTAGATGATAATTGCAGAAGAACAAATCCACCTTGAATAATTGAAACAATTTCACATGTAGTGATATTGATAATTGTCTCCATTGTATATATTTTTTTTTTAAAAATGGGGATATAAAATATTTCCGATTATAGTGAGGAAAATCAAGCATGCCACCACTTTGACAGCTTGTTTATATATTGTAGATTGCTTTTCAAAAAAAAATTATGATTTTGAAGATACTTGTGTTTGAATGTTGAGGTCTAAGCACTTGCATTAGATACTGTATGCACATCTCATCCCACCCTGAACCCCAGGTAAGTTACACAACCTAGTAAGCTTACCACATATACCCAGGAGCTATAGTAAAGGTCATTTGAACATAGTACAGATCAAGGTGGCTTATAAAGGAAACAGAAAATGGAAAGCAGTCAAGGACAAAAAGTTCATAAAATGAGTGTAGTAATATTTTCAGAAAACTTGTGAGGGGCAAATGAGGATGTGAGACAATGCAGAGATGGATTGAATGAGAGAAATGCATTTCAGGTGCTAGAACACTGAACTCTGGATAGCTTCCAGTTTCCAAATATCTCATAATTCATGTCAATCTCCTTGTAATGATGCCATTTCTAATTTCGTGATAGGTATTTGAATTAATCATGGTTCAGCAATTCATTTTGCATCCACAATGTGGTTTTTAGAATTTTTGTTATTGTAGGGATTATTTTTATTGAGGAATTATGCATTTCTGATCTTGAAAATGTTTATAAGATGAGAACATTGTGTCTAGCTACCAGTAAGCTAGACTTAAAGGAAAGTCCCCTTTACTCCACTAAAACGACTTTATTCACAACTGAGTTGAGTTAAAGACCAAATTTATTGCCTGCCTACCTTTATATTTCATAGAGTTGAAGTGTTTATGATATCAAGCTGAATCCTGGAGACAGCTGACTAAATGGTTTGAACAATACAGGCGAGTCTCCTTAAACTGTCCTCGTCATTTAATTCTTCCCCTGTCTACACTATGACATTGCCATACGTCTGGAAAGTGGCTTTGGAAGTTAAAGCATAGCTCTCTTCGTGGGCCTTCCTCTTTGTTCGTGATCAGATTCCTTAGATCCCACTATTAGTGTTTTGAATTACATATCCAGTCTGTTAGAAGGCTGTGTATCTTCAAAGCAAAACTTGTTCTGTGAACATTCAAGGATATGGACGACAATCAACCAACCAGACTTCTTTGAGAGAAGTATGGTGCAATGGGGAGTACTAGATTTGGAGTGGGAAGACAGTTCAAATCCTATTTCTGCTGCTTCCTACCTGTTTGACTTTGGGCAAGTCACTTCACATCTCTGGGCATCATCTTTTTTTTGTAGAATGAAGGGATTAAACTGGATGAAAGATAAGATTAGGCATATCTGTAAAACGAGACGAGACTGGATGTCAGAGGAGGTCCTTTCTAGCCCTGCTCTGTGATCTGGTGAAACTTATTTGCTATATTAAATAATCAACTCATCAAACATCTATCAAGTACTTATTACACACAAAGTATTGTGCTACCCACTGGGAGTATGAAGGTGAAAAAGGTCACAGTCTCTGTTCAAAGAGCCTTCAGTTAATTGCTGTTTTTCAGTATTTTCAGTCATGTCTGACTCTTCTGTGACCCCATTTGGGGTTTTCTTGGCAAAAATCCTGGACTGGTTGCCATTTCCTTCTCCAGTTCATTTTATATTTGAGGAAACTAAGGAAAACAGGGTTAAATGACTTTCCCAAGGTCACACAGCTAGTAAGTGTCTGGAGTCAGGTTTGAACTCAGAAAGATGAGCCTTTTCCTGACTCTAGGCCCAACACTCTATCCACTGTAACACCTAGCTGCCCTTTTCAGATAATTTGGGGATGGGAAATATGAAATTAACATGCTAGATAAATATGTATGCTACAAAGCAGATTATAAAAAGCAGGTATCTAGGCAAAATGCTATCAAAAATTTAGGAGGGACATTTGGGGATGTCATGGAAAGGCTTTATAGTACTTAAGCTGGGCCTTGCAAGAAAAGATTTTAATAGAAATTGTATTCCAGGTGTGGGGAATGTTGTAAATACATGGTGATGGAACAGGAAGAGTGAGATCTAAGAACAAATAGTCCAATTTGATTGGAGTGGAGGGTGCCTGATGGAGCTATTTCATTATGTTGTCTGCCGAGGAAAGGAAGCCTTTCCATAGTATATCCTCTGTATATTGATTCTGTTTTGGTACCTAGTTTTCATGGGCTCTTAAACAGGTCCAGGATCATAGAATTCTAGAACTGGAGATAGAAATAATCTCAGTGGCTATCTGGTACTATCTCTCCATTTTGTACATGAGGAAACTGAGACAGACAGATGTTAAGTGACTTCCCTTGGGACACACACACACATTAAGTATTTGAGGTAGGATTTTAACTCAGAGCTTCCTGATTCCAAGTCCAGGATTCTACCCAACTCTCTAACTACCTAATCCTTATAAATTCTTTTGTGTAGAAGCACGTCACCACATAACTCAGCCACAGCATGGTAACTCTCTAGGGAAATTTATGCACACCATAATTCATCTGCAGCTATCAAGGGAGCTTTTTAATCCTTAGGTATAACATGCTTGAAATGTGTCCAGGGCAACTATGTAATCTTGAGACGGCAACCATGTCTTACTGATTTTATATGAATATATAGAATATGTAACATCCCCAGGGCCTAGAGCTGTGTATTATACAGAGCAGACACAACTGTTCAGTGGTTACAGAGAAAACATCTATCCTAATTAAAAAGAAACAAAAAACAATTTTTAAAAAACCCTGCACACCTGGGCACCTTACTCATATCCAAATAGCCCCATCAGAACTAAAGCATTTGTATAGTGAAGTGATTATGTTCTGGGAGAGTTTGGAAGATACCATTCAATAGAAATTAAGAGAAAAATAGTTATGGGGAAAAGCAAACAGTCCATAAGGAAGATGGGATAACATAATCACACCATAGCACAGAAAATTATATGGATCTCCCCATGTGTATAAACATATTCAAAGCTTCCGCTTTTTGGTAGAAAAAACAAAACAAACCCTGAAAACAAAATAGATTCCTGTTTGTTTGGGGATGGTCAAACAAACTGCTTTATAAATGTATCATGTACCAAGGTGCAGGTTGTCCCTCATCCCTCAAATGTATTCTGTTCTCGTGTCTGCATCTTAGAATCCCTAATTTCTTTCTGCCACTCCTTAAATGAAACCCACTATGATCTTGCCAGGTGCCAGTGAGTTTCTCCTTATCTTGTATATGCAGTTCTTACATGGATATCTGCTGCTACTCTTATAGGTCCACATAAGAACCTCAAAGGCAGAATTTTTTTCCTTTTTGTCTTTGTACACTGAGCACCTTGAACAATGTCTATGAGCCAGTGGGTTTGTGTAAAAGGCTCTTTGATGGATGTAAGAGAATATTATTGTTATATAAAACATGGCAAATAGAAGTTAATTTAGAGAAATATGGGGATATTTGTATGAGCTGATACTGAGCAAAGGAAGCAGAAAACTAAGATTAATATGTACAATAAGTGCAGTACTAACATTGAGGGTAACACTAAAAAGCAGTGAGACTCAAATTAAATGGGGTTATCACGATATTGGCTGGAACAGTTACCAGATGAAACACATCGAGAGTGGCCTACAGGTGCTGAATGCTGCTTGTGCTGTAAGATCCTGTGACACGTGTTTTGTTTTGTTTTTTTTTAATAATTCTCTTTCTTTCTTCCAATTCTTTTGGGAAGAGCAAAGGATGAATATATTAATGTTAATATTAATTAACACTAATTGATATTAATATATTGAGAATGAATGGTATTTTTAAAGACACAACCTTAATAATAGCCAGAATTCACATAGAACATTAAAGTTTACAAATTTCTTTCTATGTATTATCGTATTTGATCCTCTTAACCCTGTGAGGTAGGTGCTATTATTATACCCATTATACTGTGGGCTTGGAATCAGGAAGCACTCATTGTCCTGAGTTCAAATCTGTCTGTAGATGCTTACTATCAGTGTAGCCCTAGGCGAATTACTTAAGCTGTTGGCCTCAGCTTCTCATCTGTAAAATGAGCTAGAAAAGGAAATGGAAAACCACTCTAGTATCTTTACAAAGAAAAACTCCAATAAGTGATCATGACTATGAACATCAGACATCAGACATGACTAAAACACAACTAAACAAAACAGATAAGGAAACTGAGAAAGGTCAAATGACTTGCCTAGGGTCACATGGCTGTTTAATGTCTAAGATGATATTTGAATTCAGGTCTTCCTGACTCTGTCTCATGCTTAATCCCATTACAATTTATGGCACCTAGTCATCCATAAAAATATAACAGAGGCCTTCATGGTCAATCATAAGCTTTGGATTAAAAAGCAAACATGATATTAGGGAGAGATTTTTAGCATGAAGTAAGCTGGCGAAATTATTTTCCTTTCAACCTAGAATTGGCTAGAATTTACTTTTAAAGTGTTATATTCCATTTTGTTTCCCAAGATTGATACCATTCATTTAAAGTGCAGGGGAGAATAAAAAAAAAAACACATTTAAAACTTTATGGAAACTGGTCTGCAAGGAAGGGATAAAAGAATTAGAGTTTGTTCAGACTAAGCAACTGAAGTCAGAAACGGAGGTTAATAATAGTTAGTGTAAAGGTGGTGAGAAATATCTCTTTTTCCATGCATAAATTGCAGATGGCAATGGAGAGAGGACCTGACTTCAAGTTCCAGCAGTGTTACTCTCTGTATAACCTTGGCAAAACTACTTCTCTTTGGTCCTCAATGATCTTATCTGAAAGAGGGAGAAGGGGAGTTAAGAGTAGATGGTTTCCTCATTCCTTTCCAGCTATGACTTTCCAATCCTATTAGGAGTAAATTGTCAGATGATGGAAAGTTGCACAAAAGAGAATGTGTAATCTTCTCTAGGGATATTTTTTCTTTAGAAGAGTATAAGCAACTATCTTTTGGGGAAAATTTGAATATGACTCAGTCTTATAAAACCTTGAAGCTAGAAAGGATCTGAAGGGAAAGTTATTGAGAAAGACTATGATGAAAGGTAATGAGGAGAGCCTAAAGCTACATTGAAACATGAGGACTGGGCTCACCAAAGACAGTCTGAGAAGAAAAAGGTATCATCTCATTTAGTTCTTTTTGTCTGGATATGGTAAGGAACTTCAGAGGCTTTCTATTGTCTCTAGGATAAAATAAAAACTCCTTTGATTTGTGGAGGATTAGCAACAAAGAAGATTCTCCTAGAGACCCAGTACAGTATTATTGTGTTCCCTCTACCAATTGGGACTCACAAAATCAAATGTTAGTGTAGCATAGCAGAAAGGGGAGACTTGGACTTAGGACTGGAAGGGCAAGTGTCAAGGCACTTGACCATTTCCAAATTTTAATATTTGTTTTCATAATAACTCACCTGTACCATATAATCTGGACATAAATTGCCTTAGAAATAACCCAGTCTGAATCCCAAAGGACTCCTGATGACAAAGGCTGTCTGCCTTCAGAGAAAGAACTAATGCCATCTGAATAGACGAAAATACACTAATTTTCACTTTCCTTCCTTCCTTCCATCCTTCCTTCCATCCTTTCTTCCATATTTCCTTCATTCTTTCCTTTCTTTCTTTATTTCTTTCCTCCTTTCTTTTTCTGTCCTTCCATCCTTCTCTCCTTCCTTCCGTTTTTCCTCCCTTTCTCTCTTTCTTTCTTTCTCCCTTCCTTTCTTTTACTTTCTTATTTTCTAATTTCTTTCTGTTTTCTTCCGCAAAATAAGTAATATGGAAATATATTTTACATGATTGTGCATACATAACCTACATCAGATTGCTTACCATCTCAAAGAGGAGATGAGGAGGAAGGAAGAGATGGAATTTGGAAGTCAGAATTTAAAAGAGAAAGAATGTTAATTATTTTTAATGTAATTGAGGGAAAATAAAATATTATTTAAAAAATAAAATATAGAAAGTTAAAAAAAAAGGAAATGGTCCAGTCTAATTCTCTCATTTTATAACTCACCCAGAGTCACATAGATGGTCAATAGTAGAGTTAGGATTTGAATTCATTTCCCTTGACTCCAGAGCTATTCTTTTATCCACTACCCTGTAGTTTCCCCAGATTATATGACCTTTACTATGTTACTTGCCTTTTTTTGAACCTCATTCAGCTTTAGAGGTAGGGAGACCAGCTTTCAAGCTCTGCTTCTGACATTCATGACCACGGAGGCACTTATCCTGTTAGGGCACTCAGATATATAGACAGTTAAAACTCTCAGACAACATTCTGATCAGTTGTGTCTGACTCTTCATAACCCCATTTGGGGGTTCCTTGGCAAAGATACTGGAGTGGTTTTTCTGTTTCCTTCTCCAGCTCATTTTACCGGAGAAGAAAATGAGGCAAACAAAGTTAAGTAACTTGCCCATGGTCACACAGCTAAGTGTTTGAGACCAGATTTGAATTCAGAAGATGAGTCTTCCTCACTTCAGACTGCAACACCTAGCTGCCCATTGATCTCCATAGATAGAAGAAATTCCCTACATGAGTAAAATCACAAATGTGGGCAAAAAAATTAAAAGAACATAATAATGCTTGTACGGTCTATACGACCAGGTTCTGAGAAAAACATTTTACCACCTATCAAGGCCTGTATAAATGTGAGTAGTTATTATTAGTAATAATTTTATCTAACTTATAGGGTTGTTATGAAGAGCCAATGAGATAATCTATGTAAGGCTTTTTTGCAACAATGAAATCTTATATAAATATGAATTACTTTAATTACTACTGGGGGAATGTATTTTCCAAAAGGGGAAAAATTGTAATGGGCTTTTTATGTCTTTGTATTCCAGCTTTTGGTTCTAAAATAGTGTTATATTTTTAGCTAATTGGTAATTAATTTTTGAGTGACTAGCTAATGGAATTCTGTTAATTAATTTTGTACTTCTGTGACTGCTACATGTACTGTATGTAACAGTGTACGAGTTTAAAACTTTGCAGTGGATAAAATTTGTTAGGCTTGATGTGCTCCAAGAGTCTTACAACTTTTTTTTAAAATTTCATTTCTCTTTTTTTCATTTCACAAGAATAAAAGAGTAGCAAAACAATATCATATAAGAAACCAGGAATTTAATGTATTACTTTTTAAAAATCCATTTTATTTCATGGATCCTAATGAATTCAGAATGTTAATCTAATTTAGCATACATTTCAATTCAACATTGTACCTACTGTGTGTGACACAATTAGGCACTGGAGGCACAAAGATTAAAAAAACCCTATCTTAAGGAGTCAGTCTAGTAAACTCATAAAATATATTTCTGATTATCTAATAAAAATTTCAAAGTATTTATAAGTATTGGTTTTATAAAGCTTCTTTCAAATTAGACAACATTGATTAATCCTACCTACTTCTCTAACCACCTCAATAGCAAAACACAAACTACTTGCTTTGTATTTAAGGCTTTTCACAGACCATATCCATCCTTTCTTTCCAGAGTGATGTCATGTGACTCCCCATCCTACACAGTATATCCCATCCAAACTGTTTCCTTTTCTACCTCCATGCATTTGCAATGTTGTTTTTCCTCTTTGCTTATAATGTTCTCCTTGATTGCCTTTATAGATTAAATGTTCAGTAAAAGTACCACATCCTACTTATGACTCCACCTGGTGTTATTACCTCCCTTCCCCAATTACTTTAAAAACATTAGAGTGTGTGTATTTATGTGTGCACTAATAGATAAGGAGGTAGGGAGAGAGAGACAGAGAGAGACAAGAGAGAGAGACAGAGAGACAGAGAGAAACAGAGACAGAGAGAGACAGAGACAAAGAGGAAACACAGACCAAAAGGAAGAGGAGAAAATAAGAGGGAAGAAAATGAGAGAAAAATTAGGGAAAGGGGAAGAAGAGGAAGAAGGTAAGAGGAGAGGTTGAAGGAGATACACCTATTTCCTTGGTTGTTTACACTTTATTTTTCTCTCAGAAGAATTAATAACACAGACTCTTCTTCTGTTTTTCTTTGTATTTCCAGTACCCAGCAGACTCCCAGTGACAGTGTAGGAGCTTAATAGATGCTTGTTGAATAGAATTGAATTAATCCATGTGGAACATAAGGGCAAACCAGACTTTTCCATCAATTTAGGATCGTAATAACCATAGTTCCTACTTCACTGGATTGTTGTGAGGCAGAAATGAGATAATGTCGGTAGACTGCTTTGCTAGCTTGAACAGGGTATATAAAATGTCAGTTATTATTGTAGCTAAGTGGCAGCAGTGAATGTCATTGTCTAGTTTCCCTATGGAAGCCCTCCATGGGAACCTCAGAGTTGTAAAGATTCATCTATCTCCAAACCATCCTAAACAACACTGATAGAATACTTCCCAACATATAGATTTGGGGAAGGTATATGTGGTATAATGGAAAGAGCCCCAAATTTAGAATGATGAATTCTGAATTCAACCACTTACAGGGTTTCCTCATCTATCAAGTGAGAACAATGTTAACAGCTGTATTACCAACTTTCAGTTATTACCGTGAGACTCAAATAATCTGACAAATGAGAAATACTTTATAAACTGTCCGGTCTTGTATCAAATTTTAGACTTAGAGCTGAAAAGAGCCCTAGAGGACATAAAAGTCAATCCTCTCATTTTACAGGTGAAGAAAAGGAAGATTAAAGAGGTGAAGTGATTTGTCCAAAGTCATTCAGAGAGAAAATTGCAGAGTAGTCATTTGAACACCTATTCTTTGACTCCAAATCCAATATTCCTTTTACTGTGCCTCAACTGTTATTATCCTGACATCACTCTCCTCAAAAACCTCCACTGGCTTTCTTGTGTTACTCATATATGTACAAAGCCTTCCAACATCTGGTTCCAACCTACCTTTCCATTCTTATAGGAATAATCTATGTTCTAGCTTGAAAAAATCATATATTATCTTCTGCCCTCTCTCACCTCTTCATCTGGGCATGTACTATCCCCCATAAAGACCCTGATATTTTGGTATCTGCCTTCTTTCCTCAAGATCCAGTTCAGGTGCCAATTCCTATTTGGGGGAACCAATAAGCCTTCCCTGGTTTCCCTCTCTTCCAAGTATCAATGATGTCTCCTTCCTTTCACCTTCCATATGGTTCCACTTGCACCTCTCCTGGGAGTTAGAGCTATCTATGCCTGTCTCATCTGCCTCTTTTTAAATGATAAGCTCCTTAAGGGTAGAGGCTGTCATTTTTCATTTTTGTCTCCTTATCACCAAATAAAATGTGCGGCAATTTTAAGGAGTGATAATCCGGTTCTGTAAATCCACATGTGGAAAATCCCTCCAGCAATCTCATCAGTTTGTAATTTATCATCTTACTGTGTTTAGGGGGACCTGAGAAATTGGTGCCCACAGTTACCCAGCTAGTGTAGCAGAGACTACATTTGAACTTGTTTCCTTAAATCCAAGGATCGTTCTCTACCCATGATGCCAAGCTACCTCTGTTATCACTCATTTTAGGTGTTCAAGAGATATTTATTAATACAGTTGTTGAAAGAAATCAATATGTAGATCTGAAATAGATGAGTTAGGTTAAAAATACTTGCATAAGAATGAAGTCAAAGAGAATGGGAATCATTCAGGACGGAGGAGTGAAGGAGAGAGGAAGAGACTGGAGGAATTTTGTAGATTGCACCATAGAGAAATCAATGATTTATCCCTAAGTAAGAGTCTGGTGCTTTGTGACTACATTATCAATAGTAGCTGAAAGTTGGCCTGTGTGTGATAATAACTATGTGTGAACCACTTCAATGTTAACTTGTCCAAAAGAGACTAAAGAAGAAAACTTGGTTGAAGATGTATGAGATTGGATGATAATGGACTTTGAAAACAGAGTTAATTGGTAGGACAGAGTTCTGAAACTTTAATAGACCTGATGGATTACAGTAAGAAGATCTTAAACCTGTATAGAGGTTAATAAATAAACAAATCGATCAGTTTATATATGCTTTCATATTTTTTAATAAATGATAACCCAAGCAATTCATTGACTTTTTGTCATGATAAATGGACTTAACACGGGTCCTCTAAGAAAATCAGATCCTTTGTTCTATTTGTTCTATTATAGAAAAGACAATATGAGTTGAAATCTGTGTACTTTTTAAAAGTACACATTCTTATCTGCGTCTGACAATCACACTCTATTGTGAGCAGTCCAAAATTTGCCATCCTTTCTTAGATTTAATTATCTAAGCATTTTCCAACAGCAGGCTGTCTACTATTGACATGCAGAATTTCATTTTGTTCAACTATCTTTTTGTGTGTGTCTCCTTGATATTGATAATAGCAGCTCCTGTTAGAGCTTATCTCCTTTTGATTCTGGAAATGTAATAAAGCAAGGAAACACAAAGTCACCATTGCATGTACCAGTTTATTCAAGCATCCATCAAATTTTGGGATCAAGCTAACATTGGAGGAGATGTGGTATGCATGTTGCAACTTGGCTGCTCTGATCAAAAGGGAACAGGTGTTTCAAGGGACACCTCTTCCCTTACAAATATAAGACAGAATAAATTAGGAAAATAAAACAAGCTGAAGTGGTCTTAGGAGAGTCTGCATTTTCTTTTTCAGAGATTTTTTCTTCATCATATTAGATGCAATGACATACTGGAGTAAGGAAGCGCCGGGCTCTCATCCTACCTCTAATATTTAAGTTATGAGACCCTGAAAAAAAACACATAACCTCTCTGGATCTCAGGCAACTCCTTTGCATTTATGTACTATAGAAGCAGTATACATTAAAAAGAGCACTGGCTTTGGAGTCAGAGAACCTAAGTTTAAATTCTGCCTCAGAAGCTATTAATTGTGTGACCTTGGGCAAGTCATATAACATCCCTGGGCCTCAGTTTCCTCATCTGTAAAAGAGGAGGTTGGACTAGAATGTCTCCTGAGGTTCTTCTAGAATTCTGATGCTATGAATCCTACTAAGACATAGACAGGTAGTTGTGTGTAAGTGGAGAGTGTCCCCTACCCTAAAAGTTTCCCAGAATGATGAAATTGCAAAATTGCCCAGTATTCTGGATAATTATATCTGTGTATTTTCTCTCCTTACTATAGTATTTTACTCATATCCAAACTTTGTGAATGAAAATTCTCTAAAATCATGACAAATATGAAAATGCTATGCTATACATGGGCAGCTAGGTGGTACAGTAGATAGAGTGCCAGGTCTGAAGTCAGGTGGACTCATCTTCCAAATGTGGCCTCAAACACTTACCAGCCATGTGACCCTGGGCATATCATTTAATACTGTTTGCCTCAGTTTCCTCCTCTATAAAATGAGTTGGAGAAGGAAACAACAAACCATTCCAGTATCTTTGCCAAGAAACCTCAAATGGAACAACAAAGAGTCAGACACAACTAAAAATAACTGAACAATAACAAAATGCTATACATGTTGTATCCCATTAGAAATTAATTCAAGTGACCAATTAAATGAAGAGGAATCATTGTGGGGGGGACTGGAAGAAAATTATCTAAAGAAGTTATCTGATTAATCCTTATGTTTAGACAGAATTCTAAATGTTTTAAAAATTTTCAGAAAAGATGTCATATCTTCCTTATGTTTACTCATGAGAAAATATTATATTTGATTTAAGTTATTTAAACATCATCATAAATCCAGTTATGTTTTTGCCCTTGATAAGGATAAATGATATTAGTCATAATGACTTCCTTGGGGAAAAAATACCCTAGAAATGAAACATCTAGATCACTAATGTAGGCATTCATAAAGTTGTGGATCTATAGATACAAGGGAATTTTTGGCATGAAATTGATAAGACAAGGTGACATTTTTGTCATGGGGAATCAATGAATAGTTTATATAAATCTTGTATAGAAGGCAGAACAGAGTTGTTAGAATTACTGTAACGTACAGATAGAGATTGAAAAAGGATCTTTATGGTTAGCAATCTGGCAAAGATATATAATGCTAGTGCTTCCAGTTTGGATTTTAGTTGATTAACAAAAGTATTATAATGTTGTTCTAGTTTTAATGCTATAAAATGACAACTAAAATGCAAAGAAATCAGTCCAGTGTTATTATTGCCTTTCATCCACACTTTTCCTTTTGCAACCAAACCTTTTGCTATATTTTCTAATGAAAATAATATTCATTTACTTTTTAAAAATAAATGAGGTCTGAAGATGATAAACCTGAGTGCTAATTTAAAAAGCCTTCGAATTTCAATAAGAACAATTTGCATTTTTAAGCCAATGAAATAGGACATAAAATTATATATCATCATTTCATCAGCGTTTGAAATCTGGAAGTGCTTATCCCATTGAAAAGCTAATCAAGAATTACTCCTGGAAATATACCAGATTGGTATAGAACATGTGATGATTCCAGTAAAATGATGTGGTAGCCTGTCTTTATTGTGCAGGTGTCCCAGGAAAATATACAAAAGGCTTTAGTCTAAAGCCAGGAAGACCCTGAACCCACATGTGGATATTGGAAAGAGGCAGGATATGCACTGGGAATTATAATGTTAGTATTCTGTGAATTTCTGGGAAACAACTTGTACCCCAACTAGCACTGGCTGGTTAGAAAGAATTAGTTCAGATATTCTGATTATGATATTCAAATAGTCAAAATCTGATTTTGCCTCAAATTGACAAATTTTAAAAGGGGATATTGATTAACTATAGAGGGTGCAGAGAAGGGAGAGTCAAGAAGATAAGGTATTTATTTAGAAACCGCTCTCGGATGAGAAACTGATCAAGGAAATGGGGATGTTAGATCTAGAAGGCTAGGTTGAGCAACCTTCAAATATTTGAAGGACTGTTTCTGAAAGGAATGCATTTTGTCATAGGGAAGTGCTTAGATTAGAGCCAAAAGCACCCTGAGAAATTCACTATTCCAACTCCTTTGTTTTCCAGAAAAAGAAACTAAAAGGAAGAGAGATTGTGTCTTGTATAATGTCAAATAGTGATGGGGAGAACTCATACTTATTCTGGATTACTCAGCAGAGTATTTCCAGAAGCAATGGATGCTTGTTACAGGGAGGCAGGCTCAACATGAAGAAAAGAAATTTAACAATTAAACCTGACTAGAAATGAAGTCAATGGGTTAACCCCCTAGGTGGGGAGTACCTTACCATTCGATATACTTTTAAAAAGAAACTATCAAGGATGATATTGAGATTTATGAATTAGGTAGAAGTTTTGAATCAACGGTTTCTGAACTCCTTTCCAACTATGAGTCTATGATTCAATTAGCTAAGAATTAATAAAGGGGAAAGACCCTAAATAACTTCCCTTTTTTAATATTCTGTGTTTGTGGTACTTCATCTATAGTATATCTTGCATTTGCCCCCATGGCATGAGTGTCATTTTATTGATTTATGTTTGTCTCTACAGTCATTGAGTAAAAATAAGTGAGAATGAGAAAGCCAGATGAAGGAGGAAGAAAAAGAAAAGGATAAGAAAGTTCCTTTTGATATTAAAAATCTAATCTACAGAACTTCAGAGCTTAACTGTGATATTGGTTGTGGAACACAAGCGTTTAGGAAATGCCTTCCAAAATCCCCAGAAAAGTGAGAAGTAGAAATATGATTGGCACTCTGGTCTTCTGACATTGTTTAAGCTGTTGCTGGTTTTTTCAGTGATACAAGACTTTAATAAAATGGACCACATTTGCTGAGAAACTTGACCGCCAAGGACAAAGGTTATTGCTGTTTTTGCTTTTAAACTGAACTTGGCCCTCCATCATACAGATAGAGAACTTCATGAAAAAATGAAGGAATAGCAGCACTGACATCTTGGATGTATGTGATTGTTTTTGACAGCTCCATTGCCATTCATATTATGGTACATTCTGCAAGGTAGTTGCAGTTAGCATTCATATATGACAGCTGGAAGCTCAGCCATATCTATATAGATGCATACACACTGATAGGAGCTAGATAAGTGTAATGGGTAAATTGCTTTTCAGTAAATGTAAGGACATTGTGCTAGACTATAGTAAAACTGAATATGATTTATGGGTTGTTTCTTTATTACCCTTTGGAAAAAGGCATCCAAGTATGTTTTGTTCAAGCATTAGTCAATCTCTGAATTATATTTCTCTGACTTATATAGATAATAATTATAATATAATTATATATGTTATATGCAATTATAATTATTATATACAATATGTTATATAATAATTATTCTCTAGATAATAATAACAATAGCTTAACTTTTCTATAACACCCACATATGCCAGTCACTCTTCTAAGGGCTTCAGAATTATTATCTCATTTGATCCTTACAACAAATCTGGGAGGCAGAGGCTATTGATATGATAATAATCACCCCCATTTTACAGGTGAGGAAGCTGAGGCAGAAAGAGGTTAAGTGACTTCCTTAAGATCACATAACTAGGAAGTGTGTAAGGCTATGTTTGACCTCCAGTCTTCCTGACTCCAACATTAATCACCACAAATGGACGGCCACCCCTGACAGCTGGCATTCCTTTGTAGCAAAAGGTAGTCCCCTTTTTTCCCAGCTTAGGACAATAGAAAGAATACTGGCTCTGGAGTCAGAAGTCTGGTTCAGATCAATCTCAGATAATTCAAAGCTATAAGTGTTCTTAGATTGTATAGAGTTCTACCTCTTCATTTTACAGATTAAGAAATTGAGATCCATTGAGGTTACATGATTTATCAAGAGTTCCATACCTAATAGAATGTATAAGCTAGGATTCACATTCAGGGATTTTTTTTACTCCAAATCTAATACTTTAGCTGTTGTGCCACTTGCTGTTTCAATTTCTTAATCTTCTTGGGCCCCAATTTCATCATCTCTAAAATGAGGACATTTGACTAGATTGTTTCTGGGGTCTCTTTCAAATTCTTGATTTGTGATCCTATGGTTATTTCTCCTCTCATCTCCTCTTAATTCACTGTCTCTTTGGATTATGCCTGGGCTCATCATGGGGACAGAAGAAGATAAATCCCAAAGTCATTCCTTTCTCCCTTCCTCAGGCTTCATTTTCACTGTCCCATCTCCCGCACTGATGTTGTCTCAGTTTCCTCAGCCAGGCAACCAATTCTACAACTATTTCCTAATTTCTGATCTCTACCGTAGATTCAGTTGCATTCTTTGTATCCAGACTCTTGTGCCACCACTATGTCCTTGATGATTTGAATGTCTTTTCCTAGTAGAAATGTAGGTAAATACTTAAATTACTAAAAATATATAAATCCTTACAAAAGTACAGAAGCATCTAAGTACAACTTAATCAGGCCTAGATGACTAAAAAAGGGGGCCTTTGATCTGCCCTCCTTGCTTCTTCCCCATCCTACCATTTGTTAAATATGAAAAGGCAAGTGGGTGATTGGCCAATCCCTGGGACACTAGAAGGAAAAGAAAGAGATGACTGGTGAACTAGAACAGGACAGAAGTGTCCTGGCCAATTATACTGAGCAAAAACCATCCCTTTGTCACTATTTGCCTCCTGGAGTTAATATTCCATACTTTGCCCCATATTAGGAGTTGGGGTTGCTATTCAGTTGTTCAGTGATGTGTGAGTCTTAATGACTCTTAACCATACTATCCATTGGAGTTATCTTGGAAGAGATACTTAAGTGTTTGGTTATTTCCTTCTCCAATGGGTTAAGACAAACAGCGGTTAAATGACTTACCCAGGAGCACAAAGTTAGCAAGTGTCTGAGACCAGATTTGAACTTAAGTCTCCCTCACTCCAGTCTCAGCACTTTTTCCACTGAACTATCTAGCTAGTTGCCTCCTAGTGTTTGGTGAACCCCCACAAGTCTCCTTCCTTCCTCTTTCCCTGTCTAATTCCCTGACAAATATTCATTCCAGAATCCCTATGTCCATTCCCTCTCCACCCTGCTCCCTTCAGCCCAAGCAAAATCCATAAATCAAGAAGAGGACTCCATGGTCACAATACAAATGTAAAGGTATTTCGCATCTATAACCCCTACTTCTGAAAAGAAGCAACTACTTAGATGCTAAAAATGTTATCATGTGCACAGCTAGAACACCACCATTCTGATTGCTCTATGTCTGTTGACTTCCAACCTGTAGAATGCTTTCTGTTTCTAAAGTATGATGTGAAATGTTCAAATTTAGTGTCTTGAGCTCTAGTTTCTAAATAATAGTTCATGAAGAAATTATACGTATTCCTTATCTGGGCCACAAAATCTCTTGTGCATATTGTATCCAATAGAGAAAGGCAATACTAAAATAAGTACGTAAATTTGATTCATTTATGTGTTTGTTTACTTACGGCTCCTTAATTTTCTCTGAGTTGGCTACTTTCCATCCAAGAACTTTCACTCGGAAAATTTAGGGTAAAAACAAGTTTAGATGTTAAATTCCTTCATGTGAATTTTTTTTTCAATCTCTCCATGTTTATTTGCTCTTCCCCCGCTTGACATTTTGCTGCCTGTCTGTGTGTGCCCAGTGAAAAACTCGGCAGTTCCACTGGGATGTGGCCCATTTTTTTGGATCTGGGGGATATCTGCATTTTTTTCCAGCCTTCTGGAAGAACCTTTCAGAATCAAACTTCCCAGTCTGAGCTATTCTGAATAGATTTTTTTGAAAGAGCTGTTCAGTCCTTTTGTTAAGGTAAGACAGTGTCACAAGTCCAAACATGACTCCTCTTACTTTGTCCAAGGTGTTCTCAGATACATCTGAAAGAGAAGGTTCTTGGTTTATTTGTCTGGTTGATGAAGCCTTCTGTAAGGATTCCAGGAAAACCTGTCTGCTCTGTACCTACAATGCCCAAAAGCTTCATTCACATGTTATGAATGTTTGTGAAAGCATTTTTGTTCCTATGGTCTTCAAAATTGAATGTGTAGATAATTTCAAATAACACTTTAATCTATAGTCTTTGGTATTATGGTCATAAGATTTCTTCTTATTGCTTTCAAATCATTTTCTTCCTAAATAGAATCCCTTTATAAAGAGTTTTATAAGTTTCAGATGACTGCCTGTACTTACCTTTGTTCACATTATTTTTCATCTTTGTGCTCTAGTTAACCCACCCTAGCAAGACAGAGCATTGGTTGGCCATAAAGTACAGAAGATAAAATCCTTTGATTAGCATTTAATCGTTTTTGTGTGTCAAGGGGTCCTTTTGTAGTGTGGTGAAGCCACATCCTTCTCAGAATAATGTTTGTAAATGCATAAAGTAAAATACATAGGATCAAAAAGAAAACCAAACATTACTAAAAACAAAGATTCAGTCTACACACACACACACGTACACATGCACACACACACATACACATGCGCACACACACACAGAGAGCGAGAGAGAGACAGACAGACAGATAGACTGACTGAGACTCCTTGGGACATCTATGAAGCACAGGTTAAGAATCCCTTTCTTGAATGAAATTTCACCTTTGAAGTGAATAATTAAGTCTTATTATGATGAAGCAAGTGAAATCATTTATGGTTATTCCTATTTGGAGAGGAATATACTGAGTGTAGAACAGGTTATAAAGGCATAATGAGATAAAAGTGGAAAGAGGAACATGGGAAAAGTAAAGACTGTTGAATTTACAGTCAAGAGAGATCTGAGTTTGAATCTTACATTTGATACATTATCTAAGTGATTATGGGCAAAGTTCTTAGAGCCTCAGTTTCCTCATCTGCAAAACAAGGGTAATAACAGGTTGTTGTAAAGATCAAATAGGATGCTTTGAGAATTTCAAAAAGCTTTGCAAATATCAGCTACTTGAGGGCAGAGACTTTTTTTTTGTGATTGTGTCCCTGGTGTTAGACACATAGTAGTGCTTAATAAAAGCCCTTGGTTAATTAATGTCTTATAGGAGCTGCTTATGTTTGCACTAGCTCACAACACAGAGGAGCTGACCAAGTGCTTTAAAAAAAAAAGTGGAGCATTGTAAGAGAGGGATCACTTGGACAGCAATGAACCCATACTCTCATCAAAACATGGTATGAATCCTTGGAACTGAAAGGATCTGGACTTTAGGAGCCTTCAATCCAGCAGCACCAAGAACAAAATTTCTTATCCAGAATCCTTCTTAGCAATTCATTTCAGTATTTAACTGACCTCTTTTTCCAACATATTCTTCATATCTGACCCAAATTTAGAATCGTGCAGTAATATTCTCAGCAGAGAATAATATCCTCTGCTCTCAACAGAGGTATGGAACATCTGGTGATACCTAAATCATAAATAAATCTTCATTGTCCTAAATGCCATCATTAAATCATTATTTGGGAATGAATGAAACATTATTTTACTGGCCTGTTGATTTGGGTATTTTTATACCAGAGAGTAATTAACATCTGTGTAAAGATGTAATCACCTAAAGGAGCTATATAAGCAAAAGGAAACTCAAGAGTTTTCCTAACGGCAAAGACATTGTATCACAGTAGTATTTCATTTCCATATCTATTTCAGGGCATCACCACAATCAGTATTAGGAGAATGAGGCATTGAGGGACTAAATACAGAAAGATTAATTTCTCTTAAATATCTACATCTGTTGGCTCACTAAAGAAGATTACCAAGGATGGGCTAATGCCAGGTTTACCTGATCTGTTCATCAAAGGGTTTTTTTTTTGTTTGTTTTTTGATGTTTTAACTAATACTCAGCCATACAAAAGCATTAGAAAGGAAGATGCTACTGGGGCCATTGTGTATATTTTAAAAAAAATAACTAGTTCCATGTGAATTGACTGGGCTGTTGGTTACTTGGTATTGATTTTGAATGTAAATGAAAAATTATAATATTTCACTGAGAAGCAGTAGTAGATTTTCTTTCCCCTTAGGATCATCCACCTAGAGCTGGAAGGTATCTTGGGGGTGATCTACTCTAAACATTTCATCAATTGGATTCTAAGCTTCATCAGAGCAAGGACTATCTTTTACTTTTTTGTGTGTCCCCAACACTTAGTACGGTTTCTGGAATATAATCAGTGCTTAAAAAATATTTATTGAATTGAATCTTATAGCTAATGAGCTGAGAGCAGGAGTGATATGATTTAGATTTGACATTTCCAAGGGGAAGGAAGAGTTTGAAGGAAAGGTCGACAATAAGTTGAGTGTTTTTTCACTGCCTCAAAATCCTAAAATATCATTGAAGTAAAACTGACTGTATTTTGACTCTGGTTAACTGTTTCAGCCTCACCTCATCCAGAGCTATTTACATCTATGATTATGATTATGATTATGATATTACTTTACTTGGGATATCACTTTAAATATCTTTTATTTTCTTGCCCTTATTTAATTTAAGATGACAGAAAGATCTGTCACTTTTCTGAGTTTTTAGTCCAGTGATTGAGTGGACAGAAGAGAAAAAAAGTGAGGATTTTTAATAGTTTTCCATGCATTGAGTGACTTGCCTTTGAAGGCCGGTGGTAAGAATTAGAGCTATGATTTGATTTCATTGGTATAGTGAACTCTGTTCCCTCTATTGATGCAGATCAGAACCTTCACTAGTCTCAGAGAGTTATGTAGAACAGTGCTTTCAAACTCAAAAAGAAATGTGGCCACTGAACCATGCATCCACATGCATTTTGACTTAGAAAATAAGATGTTTTAGTGCATGTGTATTCATTTTAATAAATAATTCCCAATTACATTTTAATATAGTTCAGCCAGTATTCAGGAGTATTATGGGCTGCATACCCATGTCCAAGGTGTATGTCAGACAGATCTGCATCTGACCTAGAGCACTGCAATTTTAAATGTTTTGCTAAGAGTCTAATAGACAGTACGTATCAGAGTCAGGTTTTGAATCTTCCTAGCTTCAAGAAACATTCTCTTTCTACTGCGCCAAGCTTTCCCCTAAATTCAGTTGCTCCTAAGAAAATTATTTGACTCCCATCACAACACTCAGTAGCCACTTTATAAAAACTGTTGCCAGACACTGATTTGCAATGATAGAAATTATAAGTTCCAGATTTTCATGGGATAATGAATTTAGGATTGGAAGAAGCCTTAGAAACAATTTAGTCCAAACTTTTTGTTTTATAGTTGAGAAAACTGAGGCAAAAAAAAAAGATAAGTGACTTGTAGAAGATCATGAAGAATATGGCATACAGGATTAGAAGCCAGGTCCTGGGACTCCATTGCCAGAGGTCTTTCTATTTTATAGGTGTCTCTTCCATTGAATTCCATCAACACTTATTAAGAATCAGCATAGTAAAACTGAAGATTTATATTGGACATCTGAGTCACATGAGCCACAAGATAGCAGACCATATTTTCTGTGGTCATCACAACCTCTCAAACTTCTTCAGAATAAAAATCATGCATCAAAGATAAGTCAGCTTCAGGAATCCCAAAGAAGATTAAAAACAGTTGACCACAACTGAGGAACTAATGTTTGCTTGGTTTACCAAGTAACTTTTCCCCAAGTCCCATGCTATCCCCAACAAGGCTGCAGTAGCGGACCCTAGAACATATGTAAGCTTACATCAAATCCACTCCTATACCCTATTCCCTTCTCCTCTTTCTACTACTAGCTCCAGGATGCATAAGTTTACTCAGAGATCAACAGTCAGCTTGGCCACAACCCTTCAAGAGCAAAAGCCTGTCAGGTGCTATATCTTGTAAATAAATACCAGTAAGACAAAATGTTGAACTACTAGTGCCAGAGAAAACAACCTCTGAGCTACTGTTGTTGAATTGGAGAGAACTGAGGAATGGAAGGAGTGGGGCAGATCACCAGTAGAAGACATCATGTCTGTGGGAGGCTATGCAGCCCTCCCCCAGGCCTAAGGAAAGAGCACAGCACCCAGCTGCATCAGTTCTGACCCTAAAAAGTCAGTTGAGGCAGAGATCTAGACTGGTGAATCATGAATTGCCTAGTGCAAAAGGAAGCTGGGATGCTTTCAGATCCAGCCCTCGAGGAAACCACAGTCATACAGGAGAGAGTCATGAAGTGACTGATAAGGAAAATAAGGGAGAGAAAAAGACTGGAAGTACTAAAGATTTCAGGAAGAAAAAATATCAGAGACCTTAAACATAAACAGATAAAACAACAGGAAAAATAATAACTGAAGAAAAGATCTAGTAAGTGTAGGCATACTACAAAATAAAGTAAAATGATCCAGCACTAGATGAGACAGAGGACCCTGTGGAATTTGAGGAGAACATGGAACCACATCACCCTGTTCCTGTGTAATTTAGAAGAGAAATGAGAATTATAGCAGGAGAATTTATATCCTTCAGGGTTGTAATATTAATTAGTTCTTCCCCACTCATTAATAGGCCCCAAGTACCTTTTGTTAATTTCAACTGAGGCACTGGGTCAACAGATCGTGCCCTCCAACTTTGAAAAGTATAAATACTTGGAGGTGAGGTTTTACTTAGGGGCTTACTCATTGGAAGTGTTAATTTGTCCAGAAGAGACTCTGAGCAGGCGAAGGACTCCCCCCACTTTGAAAACCCAGATATTGGTGTTTCTCTCTCTGGTAACAATATATGTATATAATGGTCAGACAGATGGATCTGTCTGTTGATCTGTGATGTATGTATTGCTTATGGTCAGACAGGTGGAAGACCAGTCTGTTGATTATTATTTCTTTGTATTTTCTCTGAAGTTGAGGGTGTTGAATCTTTCCCCTGAACTAAGTGAATGCTATATGTGCTTGATTAAAGTAATCATTGACCCTTCAACAGTTACTTTCCTTTTAGAAAAGCAGATCTAAGAACCTGTACAGCAAGTCTTCCTATGTATGTTGGGGTCCTTGCTCTTGCAATGGTTAAAATGATGAGCAGACTAGAAGAAAAAAGAAAAAAAAACCTTCAAATTCCAATGATAAGCCTCCCCAAAAAAACAAAAGAAAGAACAATGTATTGGAACACAAACGCACAGAAGTGAAGAACAACCTAGAAGAAGAAAAAACAGAAAACAACATTTAAAGAAAATATACTCCCTATGCACACAAAACATACTTATCTTGCAGATAGGATGTGTAGGAGCAACTTAAGTCTCCCAGAAGAACATGTTAGAACAAAAAAACTTCAACACTATAATGAAGAAATAATCGAAGAGAATGATCAAGAACTTATGAATGTAGAAAATGAAATTCCAGTTGAAAGAATTCCCAGGTTGCATTCAGAAAATAACCCAAAGTTGAAAAGAGTCATTGTTTTCAAATCAGATGAGCTGGGGATAAATCCTACCTCTGGCACTACTTGTGTGACCTTACATAAAGAAGTTAACCCCTCTAGTTCTCAGCTTCCTCAACTATAATATGCTGGGTTTGAACTTTATGGCTTTTAAAGATCCTTTCAAGTAGAAGTCTAATTTTATGAATCAAAGTCTACTATATTCAAGGCATAAGTCTAAGCTTAGATTCATTTTATCTTATTTTATTTTATTGGGGGAGGATAGATGCAGAGTCTAGACCTGTGATTTCATCAGTGTGGAGACTTCCCAGTATGGAAACTTTGTCTACTGATGCTCATTACCAACTGTTCTGTTATATATGGTCTCAGAATTTTTCAGAGTCAGAGGGCACTGAGTTGTTATTCCATGCTTCCCAGGAATACAAAGACAAAAACTTTTTAATAGTCTTCCAAGGGCTTTATTTCTTCCATCCTATCCGTGAAATTCTCCTTTTGTTTATGGTTGATTCATATAAGGGGAAAGTAAGTTAGCTGTTACCATACCCCTCCATGTTGAGAAACAATAGATTCTGATAACTTGCTTCTCAGCAATGTGGTGAAAATCAGGCTCTCCTTTCATTGCTTTATGCAAAGTGTCCATAAAGATCTTTTAAATAAATAACTGAAAAGAAGAGAATAACATATTTACATATTTTGTAATGGATCAGTGGTTCTAAGCAGAACACATGTGTGGAACTAGTCCAACAACCCTTTGGTAACTGAAGTCTCTGCAGTCTGATTTGAAAGTTATTCAAGGTCCCATATCCCTTAAAGAGTAACACCATTAATACATCACTGCCTCACACACCATTAGACTCTATCTTATCATTTCTACATTTATAACCTTTTTTAACAATAAAAAATTGAAGATAACCACTTACAAATGGAATTGTTGTCTTGACTTTGAAGAGGTACAGTTTTTTAAAATATAAAAAATCAAATACCTAGTGAGAAAGGTACTCACAAATATATAGCATAAAGACAAAAGTATTTATTAATCCATGCAATAGAAAGAAAAATGGTCTACATATTTGAAAACATATGTCTAAAACTGTTTTCTCAAAGGCTTCAACTTTTAATCATTTTCTGCTTTCTTGTATTCTCTATCCTTGTGATCTAATAATGAGACAAGAATACATAGGATAAAGGAGAAAGGTCTAGAAATTCACAAAAACTGGATGCAGTCTGGTAACCAAAAACTTAGGAATTTATGACTTTATAAAATGGAATGGATGTCCTTTCATTGAACCAATCTTTTTTTCTACCTTTAAAATAGGAAGTGGAAATTAAGCTAGGGAAACAGAGAATAGGTTTTAAAATGAGAAGAAAAATAGAGGTAGAAAGCCATAGGAGAGACAAGACCAAGGGAAAAAAATGGAGAAGGTGTGAAAGTCATAGCCAACCTTTCAGTAGGTGAAATATCTCTATGGTATGATCTCAGAATCTACTATGGCACAGCAGATAGAGAGTTGATCCCAGAGTTAGAGATTCCTGAGTTTAGTTCCCCCTTCTGACACACTGATTTTGTGACCCTGGGCAAGTCACTTAACTTCTTGGTGCCTCTAAACTTATAAGTTCTAGAGCAAATACAGATCTACATTGATAGAAGGAATTTCCTTACAGGAGGTCCCCATACCAACGAATTCACAGGTAATGTCCAAAAAATATTGCAGAGACCTCGGAAAGAGCTCTCTTGTTATCCCCAAATAATTCTAATGAGTCACTGATGTAAAACACATCGCGTTCACAGATACTGGGATAGAATACAATACACTGGCTCAAAATCATTAAGGTATAAAAAAAATAAATGGTATCTGACCCGCCTACCTGGAGGGAAAGCAGTAGGGTGCTAAACAAATTAGATGATGCCAAATAAAGATAGAAAAAAAATATTATTTACTGCCACAGATTTGTCCTAATAAGAAATATATGTTTGGAACAGTTGTTTATTATACATGTGTGGTTCAGTATTATGGAATGACTGCATAAGGGAGTTCTGTGAGGATCAAAGAAGGTTAGGAGGGTGGCATTCAAGAGAATCCAGAAAGGCTTTTTATAGGAAATGACTTTTGAGTTGCCTTGACATTATCTGTCCAAGTGAAAATCCCTTTCCCTTTTCTCCCCTTGGACTCAGTTTTTATGCAGCTAAGTCCCTTCTCCCCACACATCATGTATTCCTCTCTGCCTTTCCCTTTCTCTATTCCCCGCTAAAACCCTTTGTTTACACTCCAGTCGTCTTCTTTGATCTCTTCTTACAGTCTTTCTAACTCCTGCCATTAACTGAAGATACCACATCTCACAACCTCTTCCCTTGGGGATAGCTCCTTCCCTCATGTTCCCCAGTTTATAGAGACAGATGGAGAATTCACAGGAACTAGGAACTGGCAGCTCACTTCTTACAACTGCCAATGGCCCACAAATCAGATCCCTAGACTAATCATTTGAGGTCCTCCTAGATAGTACTAAGGAAGATGGTGCTTGTGTAGACCCCAGTTAAACATAAGGTTCAGAAACCTTAGATGCCCTTCCCACCAGTCCAGAGATTATTTTACTAATCCCTAAATCTAAATTTAGTATATTCCTAGTAAAGCATATATTGTACACTAATGGGGTGCTCAGTTCCATCTTTTCAAAGGGTGGCATATAGCAACAAAACGTCAGTAATGAACTAACTTTACGAGGAAATGTAAATGTTTTTATCCCATTCTTGGATCTCTAATGCCTATGACAGGAGACACTTAATTATTTAAAAAAAGATAGATTGAAAAGAGTACTTGCCCCAGGTTAAGAAGATTTGGGTTCAGATTTAACCTCTGATGCTTAAAGTCTGTATTATCTTGGGCCAGTAATTTATCCTCCCTGAAACTCACTTTATTTATCTGCAAAATGAGAAGTTTAGACTTCATAACTTCTGAGGTCTTCTCATTTCTGTATCTATGATTTTGTGAATTGTTAAATTTCATTGATGAGCATGAGTTTTGGTAATGGTAGGAATGATAAACCATAGGGAAGGAAGGGATTTGATGGAAATTCATTACTTATCAATTCGTAGGGGAAATGAGTTTTGGTAATGGGGAAAAAAGGGTGGATGAAACATCTGCTTATTCATGAATAAAACATTTATATCCTGGAACATTGCCACTTTGTGGTATATTAATGATATGTTGTGCTTTACTCTGTTTCTCTAAGCTATACAAGGAGGTGAATCCAGGAGGCCTGATTGTAACTTCAAAACCCTGGCCAGCGACACTGGCCTTTTACTATTAGCAGCAGTTGGTAACTTTCAACTGCTTGTGGTTTGTCATTTATCAAGATTGATAAAATCTCATTTACAAATCCTGATAAGAAAGACAATGTATGATTTTAAGACAACATGATTGTAGGATCATTAAAGGTAGGACTTTGTTTTTGCAGCATTACTTTTGGAGGTCTAACAAAAAGGCAATGTCTGGAGCTTTGACACTTTTCATATTTGTTTTCCTGAAAGTGAGAGACTAATGGTGTTGATGAGGACTAGGCTAACTGCTGTGCAAACTGCATCTGACAGCCCTTCCAAATGGGAGTTCAAGTCTAATTTGTGTTACCTTACCGTTGTTATTTTGGTCCTTCCCTGTCTCTGTTGAGGAGAAACAGTCAATCTGTGGCTCATCTTGTCTTCTGATGGGAACCTCTGCCCATGATGAGCTAAAATGATTCAGCTCTCTCATACTCAAAATGTTAACCTGGCTGCTTCTGAGGAGGGAAGGCTAGTGTATTGACTGTATCCAGTAGGATTCTCTTTTCTAATGTGCAAGAGATTATTTAAGGAGTAACTCTTAAGGAATCAGTCACTGTCAGCAGCTAATGAACTTAGTGTTGGGAAGGAGCTGAAGTAAGGAGACTGGTTAATATTCCTACAAAGTAGTCATTAACTTCAGCAAGAGGTGATGTGAGGCAAAGGGTTGTAATCATCACATGTTTTAAATAAGCAATATCACTTAACAGGTGCCAGGCATAGGAGAACTAAGGGCTTCCATTATTTCATTGAATATTTCATATTGGAAATATTGGGGCAGGAGGAGGTATGTATGTAAGTAAGTATATTACTGATGTCTAAACCAAATTCAATCTATTCCTAATAAGGAATATACTATGCCCTAATGGGGCACTAAATTCCAGCTTTTCAAAGAGTGGGAAAGATAGCAAAATTTCAGGAGTGAATTGGCCTCACTGGGAAGTATAGATGTTTGTCCCTCATCTTCAGCTGTGCCTATTATATATCAGACATTTGACTTTTTGTTAAATTGATACAATGGAAAGAGTATGTGTGGTTTAAAATCTTGTGTGCTCATCTATAAAACCAGTCAGAATTTGTAAAATTTTAAGAATATTCAATAAATGTCAGTAACATAAGATTAAATTACATAAAATAGTATTAAGGTATGTAAGGTTGCATGATACAAGCTAAAATTTCAAAACAAATTTAATATTATTGCATTTTGATTCTAGTTCAGGCAAAATGGAAAAACCTTATGTAAACAAAGGCTTGGAGTTCATCATATTTATTCTCTTTCCTGGAGAAGCGATGGCATACTTTTACTCCTTACACTCCACAGAATGCATATGCTTTTCAAAGCTACTTAGACTCTCCACTTAATCTGAATGAAGGAAAAAAATCCTTACTCCAGAAATGGGAATCAGATACTTCTTTATATCCAGACATGACGCTGTAATGGCTATGGTTTATATTTGTAACAGTAGCACAGTGACACACAGTGGCCCTTAGCCAAAAAACTCCATTGGACCAACTAAGTTAAGATGGCTCAGTGTCCTAATTGCACATTAATCTAACTTGTGGTTCTGGGTTACTTTATCATTTTTTCCCAGATGAACTGATTATATTTACTTTCCATGAATCCAACTCACTTCATGGGGATAAGGGAGATGATATTTTAAGAATTTTCTCAGGTTGTAATTTTTCTTAGAGACGGTCAAACAACTTTGTCCCTGAGTCCATATGTCACAGCATACAAAAACCAACTCTAAATTCTAACATTATAATGTACAGTTCACTCTCTATAATCATCATCAGCAATGATTCTGACCCGAACATATGTTCTCCAAATGACATGACAACCTAGAGTGTACCCTTCAAGAAACTCTCCAAAAGAAAGCATCTTAATTGCATTGTCAACTGAACAGAAGTAGCTATAGTTAGATTGGGCCAGTTTACCATTAAGTGGTTCAAAATGTTGCTAATTCAATGAATTCAATGAAATAATAATTTTAATGAAACATCATTTTTAAAGCTTAGATTATTTCTTAATTTCTCCATGCTCAAAACAACCCTCCAAAATTAAGTTTCAGAAAGGGAGCTAGCCTGAATTGGAATAGTGATTTTCCTTGGTTGGAAATTCTCTTTACCAATGAAATTATAGGTCCATTCCCTATTCCTATCTCATAGACTGTCAACAAGCAGTGCAGACATATTCCTTGATCCAGAATTGTAGAATCTAGAGATAGAATGAATCTTAGGGATGATCTAATCCAACTCCCTCATGTTGCAAAGGAAGAAACTGAGGTCATTATGTGACTTGCCCAAGATCACATAAGTAGTCAGTGTCAGACTTTGGGTTTACGCTCAAGTCTTATAATTCAAGTCCTATATTCTTCTCATTGTACAAGTCATGTCATCTTTTCTCTGATGTCACAGTCTTCTTCAAAAACAAAGGATTAACGCAACAACAACAACAATCATGCCAGAAGAGTTTCAGAATCAGTGAAACACTATTGTTTATCAATAACATGTACCCTCTTCCCAAATGTAAGAAGTATTTTATCCACTACACAGGATCTGAGCAAATTTCCATGTACCATCTGAGGTAATTAAATCTGATTTGATTGTACCAAAGCAACAGCTAGGTGGTGCAGTGGATAGAGCACCAGGTCTATAATACCTAACTTCAAATCCAGCTTCAGATACTTCTAGTTGTGTGATTCTGGGTAAGTCACTTAACCCTGTTTGCCTTAGTTCCTCATGTGTAAAATGAGCTGGAGAAGGAAACTGCAAACCATTCCAGTATGTCTGCCAAAAAATAAAAATGGGGTCACAAAGAGTCAGACATGACCAAAACAAATCAATGATAATAATATATAATAGATCTTCATTCAGCACTGAATTCTCACTCAACATGAGAAAAATCATACTAACTGGTCATTGACAGAATTGAGAGATCATTTCTGGGGTTTGACTATTTAGGAAACTTTTGCTTGAAAATTTAAGGGAAACTCAATTCAAAACCAAAGCTTTATATTTTTTTCTCTGAGTGAAGATGTCAATTTTAATTTGTCTCATATATAAGAAGCATATCCAAAACAAGTTATTTTACAGAGACAATGTACCTAGTGCTTAGAAGAACAGGGTTCTTTCTTTTTATATCATCCCTTTTATTTGTTAGACTGATGCCTGAGCTATTAGTGGCTACATAATGGCTACAAGACAGCCTTGGTAGTCAGTGCCCTACCATTATCCAACTAATTGCTCTGTGAAGTGCTTTCAGAAAAATTGGGTCTGAAAGGCACTCTATACTACCAATTTGTAGTCTATTCTTAGGCTTCCGTGATGCCTGGAAAAGCAATAGATTGTAAGATCTGTGAAAGAGATAATATTTTTATCATAGTGACGTAGGTTCAGAATATTGTTTGTTGGCTGGAAATGGAAAGTGATCCTCTATTACTCCTAATGTCAAATTTATCATCTATAAGTTTACTTGCATTTCAATTGTCTTCCTAAATTTTCTTGCTTGCTTGCTTTCTTCCTTCTACCCATCCTTTTTTTTTTTCTTTCTCTCTTTTCCTGTCCTTCTTTCTTTCATTCTTTCTCCCTTTCCTTCTTCCTTTCTTTCAATTTAGAACTCATTTCACATTTAAAGGGAAAAGTAGAACTTAACTCATGGATTAATTTCAGAGGCTGAACTAATTAAGAAGGTCTTTGCTTTTAGTAAATTTCAAGACTTTGTAAATTCTGTTTTAATCGTATGCTCAACTTTAATCATTTGCGTGGTGGAACAATTCAAATGCCAAAGACTTACTGCCACAGAGTACATTGCAATGTGACCAAACTACTATCTCAAGATAGCTAAATGTGCTATTTGGTCTTTCAGTTTACCCTCCAAAATGATTAAAATAATTTCACAATCAAGATTCCCATCCCTGGAAGATAATAGTAGCAAGAAATTTTGTGGATAAAGGAAGTTTAATGGAGGATGAAGTCTATCAGTGCCGTCTGCTGCAGGATTGGAGAGAGTAGTAAATTAAAAGTCCTCATGGCATATGCTTTCTGCTCACTCATAATTTACATTCATGAATAACTTATTTTGTCTTGTAGCTGTGATTTTTTGGCAGGAGGAGGAACAATACATTTCCAGTCTCAGGTTGAAAGATTCAGCATGTTTGGGCTAATCCTTTCCTACCAAATGCTTCTGATTTGGAAGGAAAAAAAAATGTGTTTAGAATAATATTTCCAGACTATTTCTCTTCTCCACCCTCCTCAGTTTTACTCTACTGAAATAATTTGACTTCTGAACTGTCTAGTTCAAAATCCAGATGGTTATACACTAAATGCTCTGGTGCTGTATTTATTTAGATGCCCTGAACTCTTGCCTCTAGCTTTATTCAATTTATATTCCACATCTATTCTGTCTCTGTATCTAGTTTAGCATAACTAAACACATTGCATTTGCTTAATGACTATGTGCTCCTTGCATTTAAATTTCTCTGAGTCATCCTTTTGAAATTCCTCTATTATTATTAAAGTAAGAATAGGAGGTAAGCCCAAAGCAGAATGGGAAATCTGGGTAAAGTCATGCAATCTGGACCTGTATTCACTTTGCTAGGAAAACTCTTCTCCTGGTGCCAGTGTGACTATGTTTGCAGAGATGCTTCTGTGATATTGACATCAGTATGTAGCTCCCTGTTAGAAGGAATAGCAGGAGTATGCATTTATCTAGCACCTTTCACCCCCTGTGGAGTGTGGTACAAACTATAGACAGTATGGAAATCACTTTGCCCACCACTGGAGTGGAACACAGCAGCTGTTTAACAGCATACAACAATACTGCAAAATCGTTTAGAAAGGAATTGAATGAGGGGACTGCTTCCAAAAGGAACTACAGGGGGGAGCTAAGGAAGGCAGTATGTAATCCCTCAACTTGGAATTTGTCCAGACTGTTCAAGGCCAAACATCCAAACATCCCATTCATTTCTCGCCCACCTCCTTCCAGGTCCTCCTGCACTCCTGCCATATTCTCTCTCTCTCTCTCTCTCTCTCTCTCTCTCTCTCTCTCTCTCTCTCTCTCTCTCTCTCTCTCTCTCTCTCTCTCAACAATGGTAAGAGCTTTGATGATATCAGCATTCATGATCACAGTTCTGGCCTTTAATTTTCTGTGTCAGACACATAACACATCTGGGATCCAACCCCATGCTAATTACCGTTTCAGGACTAACCCAGGGAGGAGAGTTCCACCTATTGGATTGCAAGAAGCCTGACTTGTCAGGAACTCAGATCTTTCCTTGGGACCCCTTTGTCCATTTCTGATCCAATGTAAAGTTTCCATTCCCCAGCCTGTTTCAGAAACTCAGGCATCTGAACCACAGACTGTAAGGTGGAGCTTCTAGTTTGATGGGAATGTGAAAATATGCCTGTTTACAGCATAACTTCAGTATTAGAGTATATGTAAACAGAGAAATGATTTGTTAATAAAATAGATTAAAATGTGTCAATGAGAGATTTTTTTTTTCATTCTTTCTGGTTATACTAGGGCTTCCTTCAATTTGAACCACATTGCGATGCTTTGCCACCTCCTGAGAGGAAGTAATCATTTTTCACATGAATTTGTAGTGGAAAAAGTTCTTAATTCATTTCATTTTGTTGGTCTTATGAAGTAACATTACACATTTTCATAATTGTTTAGGAGCCACAAAAGATCCAACTTTTTATAAAGCATGTTTGTATGATACACTCTTTGTGCATGTTATATATGTGTTTGTATTGAAAAGTCCTGTTTCATTATATATTATTCTGTAACTACATTCCTTTTTTTTCGACAAAAAAAATTATATGTTTTGAAGTCATATGAGTACTATATTTTTATCTGGCAGGTTTTAATTATGATTAAAAGGATTAATTTTTCACCTTCCTCTTTTAAAGTAACAGTTATTACTATCTTTTAAAGCATTTGGTTCCCTGAAATACTGTCATGACAAGAAATCATATTAAGATAGTTAACCTTGAAATTTAGAATATCAATGAATCCCTTTAGCTGTTATGCTCTCCATTTTTCAAAAAGTTAATGGCATTAGACTTTCTATCCTGGACTTGAATCAAGAATAGCCTTTCTAATCCACCAGCCAACTGCAGCCACCGCAGTCTTTATGAAATTAAGGAATTCAAGTCATCTTAATAGTAATTACTTATTTCATCATTGCTTATGCTTGTTGTGTGTGGGCACATTTCATTTCATTGTAGGAAGATGGATGAGATAAAGGATTTTGAACTTTCTGAAGGTACATAACCCATAAATGCATACTTCAAATCCAGAATATTAGCCAAACAGTAAAGATTTAATTATTACATACAAAAGAAATGACAGGGTTAGGGGATGGACTTGTGATTTCATTGGTACAGGGAACTCCTAAGAGAGTTCTTTCCTTTAGGTTGGCTTTTTCTCTGCCATTTTCGTTCTTAGAGAGTTACCTAGAAGATTGAATGGTCAAATGGCATGCAATCTCTTTTAAACTTGATTGACAATCAGGAACACAAGTGCTATTGGGAAGGAGAAGGAATAAGAAGGAATGAAGTTTAGAAATTATATGTGTTCTTATAGGATTAAACTGCAAGAATAATTGTTAATTTAATAGTTAATAATAGTTAACTCTATTTGGAAAATATTTCAGGAATCTATAGTATTCAAGGATGATTTAGAAAACTGTAGACAAGAAAACTGCTTGGGGGCATTGCCAATTTCAGATTCTAACCCAATACGTGACTCAGCAAATGTTCTTCATAATTGTTAGTTAGCTGAAATATTTCATATTTTTTTGGTATATCCATGCATAAAACTACTATAGATCTATTTCACATTTAGACTGTCTAGCTACTAATGATGACTGCAAACTTTTACATCTAGGGTTGGATGAGAGCTTGTGCTAGTGATGACCTTCAGGGGTTTCTATCACAATGAGGTCTACTTGAGACATTGTGAAGACCTTGTGTAAAGCATAGGGATTATCACGTAAGTTTTTTTTTGTTCTATTTTATTTTATTTTTTTGGAAGCAGTGGAATGCTCTTTTAGCATTTTGCTCTACTTCAGTCATTTTTCAGTTGCATCTGACTCCTCATAACTTCATTTTCTTGGCAAAAATAGTGGAGTGGTTTGCCATTTCCTTCTCCAGCTCATTTTTACATATAAGGAACTGAGGCAAACAGAGTTAAGTGATTCACCCAAGGTCACAGAGCTAGTAAATGTCTTGGACCAAGTTTTAACTCACGAAGATGAGACTCCAGGCACTTTGTACCACCTAGCTGTCCTTTTTAGCATTAACTAACAGTATGATGGTGTAATCTGCGAGCTGCTTGCACCTGTGGCATCAACAAGGCTAGGGCCAAGTGCTATCCATGTAAAAGTGAATGATTCTCCACACTTAGCACTCCAGTGTAGTTTTTTCCTAGACTATAAACTCCTTGAAGGGAGGCACAAATTACATCTTGCATATATTCAGTATCCTTTACAGTGAGGAGCACAGTGCTGAGTATATAGTTTTGATTTAGTTTCTTAGGATCTGTGATTACTTCATTAGTAAACTCCTAGTATGGAATGTCTCTCCAGAGATATAAAATATTCTCAACTAATTTGTGACTTTGTGCCTTCAAGACTGCCTTTTGCAACAAGAGATTAAATGACCAAACAGTCCAGATGGCTGGTATGTGTCAGAGACAGGTCCTGAATCTGAGATTTCCTGGTTCCAGGGTGACCTAACATAGTTCTTCTTGAATATTATAATATGCACCGAATAAATATTTATAATTTGCTGCCTACCTTGTAAAATATAAAATCCTTTGGCTGGAACTCAAGGCTCCTCAAGACCTGCTATTCCATTCCCTTTCTAGCCAAGCTTCCTACTTTTCCCATCTGCCCTCTAAGGCCTGGGCAAACTGGAGTACACCTTGTCTCCAGATCTTTTTTGAATTCCCTGCCTCCTTCTTTCTTTTGGCTCCAGCCTTTCCTTGTCTAGAATGCAGTTCTTTCCCCTTTGTTGTTTATCTTCTACCTGAAATAGAAAGCACTTTTCATGAGCTGTGCTTATCCTTAAGCAAAATGTTTTGTTTTCTCCTTTAGAGTGGTATATTTAGAGACTTGAGTTTCCCTATAAACATGTTTATCTACTGTTCTCAAGATGACTTAGCCTATTAACTTTCTAGTAGGGTCCAGGCATGTGAGTCAAAACTCATTTTGTTCAGTTTTATTGGCTTCCTGACTTGCTGTTTGAAGTCGTGAATACGGCTCAGCTCTCTGTTCCCATCTAGCAGCTTCTGTTGTAGGGTTTATGAAAGGCAAGGTCTTTCTAACAGCTGTCCAAGCTTCTAGTCCTTTTAACAAAAATGATAATACTACTATAAATATATAAATAAACCCTGATAGCACAATAAACTCTGACTAAATAAATTGAATACTCTGATTATATATTCTGCAAAGATCGTAATATGAACTGAAAATATCTAAAACTACTTTTCAGTCCAGTTTAACAAGCATTTATTAAGTACCTACTCTATGTAGGGGGTATGATGGTAAGTGAAAGGGCTACAAAGACAAAAGGATAAAATAACCCCTTCTCTCAGTGAGCCTATATTTAATATGCTGATTGCTTGGTGGGAAGACGGAGGATTGTACAACATGTGAACAGAAGTAGGGATATGCAAATTTGAGGAAGATCATAATAAATTTAAAGATCTCAAAGGCTGCTTAATCAAAACTCTGTCATTTTACATAAAAAAAAGAAAAGAAAAGAAAACTGAGTGCCAGAGAGGTTAAATGATTTAACCAGGTTTCCACATATTGGGAATGGTAGAGAAGGGATTCCGATCTAGCACTCTTCCTTACTACGCTACAACTTGACCTTCTACAGTCAATGAAAATAAATCTAATCCATTTTTCCTTGGGATAAATCTTTGAAGAATTTGGAAAGCACTAGCCACTAGCCAACTCAACTTTTCATTATCTATGGGTCTCAGTAAAATTGTCTGGTTCTCAGTTTCCCCATCAGAAAAATGGGGAGGAGAGTATTGGACTTTTGACGACTGCTAAGGTCTCTTCCAATGCTGGGGGACTATCTATGACTGTTCCAGTGGCATCAGGAAGAGCTTCAACCTTTAATTTAAACATCTAAAGGTTGTTTTTTTAAATAATTTGATTAAAGAACTTTCATTTTTCCATGCACATAAAATCTTCCCTCAGATCCTTCATGGGAATCTACTTTGACTTATCCACTCATGGAGATCTGATCTGTACCTGTGGTGCCGTATGATAATAAAGGCCTAATTTCAGTTTACCATCCACAATGCTCCAAACTTGGTTGCACATTTGGTTTGTGTGTGTTCATCCTTCATTGCCGAAGAAGACCATGCCATCAGAGAAATAATGACATGACTTGCACTTGACTTTGTTTTGAGTGAGGGAAGCTGTGCAGGTCACCAGCCTCACTTCTCCTCCAGAGTCATCTGAATCCAGTGATCAGATACTCATCAGGATGACTGGAGATGACCCAGGATGAGGCAATTGGGGTTGAGTGACTTGCCCAAGGTCACACAGCTAGTGAGTGTCAAGTGTCTGAGGTGAGATTTGAAGTCAGGTCCTCCTGACTCCTGCACTGGTGCTCTATCCACTGCACCACCTAGCTGCCCCTGCACATTTGGTATTTGCAAAAGGAAGATGGATAGACTAACTCTATAACACAATTTTAAAAGTACATAATTAAAGAAGCTAATTCTGCAAGGTGATAGTTAGGGTAATATGCTTTCCAAAATAAAACAGAAAAAAAATCAGTTTTATTATTTTGTATTATTGCATTATTTTTGGATTAACTTTTCTATTATACTCTTCTAGGGAACTGTATTATTTAGAATTCAATGTAAATTTCAAATAAACAACTATATCAAAAGCAAATTTAGAATGAAACATAGAACTGGGACTATATACTTCCAGAATTCTTTGTTGTGTAGCACCATTTTCCCACATTGCCTGACTTAGAGCTTCTATGTCTAGAAATCCAATATACTATTTTAAAGTGAAACTTAAAGACTAGATTGATGACTTTGTGAGTTGCTATTGGTACATATTATGGCATTCTTACTTACTACTGTAGACATATTCTCACACTCTCTTCATAATATTTTTCTTCTAGAATGAAGGTAAATGTAGGGAAAATCAATACAAAAGAGAAAAGAGAATCAGGCTGAACAACTGATCAGAACCAAAGGACGTATTGTTTTTCCAAAGAAAGTCAGGCACTATATTTGTTTTTTCCCTACTTAACTACAGTAATTCAGGGTGGACAATGACATAACTCATCATTCCAATATTTCTTATCTTTCTCCGTATTCTCTCTCTTTCTCCTCTTCCTCTTCTTCTCCCTCTTTCTCTCTCTTTCCCTCTCCCTTTCTCTCTTTCACTCCTCTTTCTTTCTCCCTGTGTAGCATCCTAATTTGTTGCAGGGAAACACATTTTTCCCATATTTATCTATTACGCTTCTCTATTTTGCCTCAACCTAATAAAAACCTGACTCTCTCCAGGGCTGGCATATTCCTCTCTGCTTTTAACCTTAGTTTCCCTCTACTTCCACAAATATTCTATAGCCTACTCTTAGAATCATCCAGACAAGAAATAATAAATGGCTTCATTAGGCCTAGAATGACAATATTGGGAATGAAAGAACAGGAATGGATTAAAGGGATATTATAGGGGTTTTACCATTAAGATTTATATATGGAAGAGGAGAAAGAGGAATCATATATGACATGGACTGTTACAAAAATGAGCTTTTCATGAAGATAATCAGTTATGTTTGACATCTGCTGTATTGAGATGCTGGTGGAGTATACAGTTTAGATAGGTCCAGCAAGCAATTGGAAACATGGGTCTACAGAAACATCTAGCTTGAGTAGCTATCATGGAGTTTTATAATCTAGCCCAATATTACCTACTCAGCTTTCTCTCCCAACATTGCCCCTCAGATGCCTTTCCTCATTGTCAAACTAGCCTCCTCCTTTTCCCACTAGGTACACCATGGTGTGCAATATCTTCACTCTTAGTTCCCCCTGCTTGGAATTCCTTTCCTTCTTTTATCTATTCAAGCATGGGCCATCCCTTCATCTAAACCCTTCCTTCTTCTTGAAATCTTTTCTATCTAGTTCAGTCTTTTCTAATCTTCCTAGCCAATGAACTCCTCTGCCTTACTTTTTTTATTTTTTTCCTTCCTTATTTCGTGCATCATGTCTTCTCAACTATATTGTTAACTCCATTAAGGGAAAGACGAATGATTTCAACTTCTGTTTATTTCCCATAATTCATATCCCTCAATCAAAATCAAAAGTCAGCTTATCAGCTGTTTTTCATCTTGGACCTGGCATTGAACTTCTTTGGGCTTAAATTTCCTCTTCTATGATTTAAGACTAGTATTATCTACTCTCAAAGCATCATAAGGTTGCTATGAGGATACAAATAAATAACCTGTGAGATCTATAGAGGTCCTGTTATATGCATAAAATGATATTTTATTAAATATATGATTATAGCTTATTGATTGGTTTTATAATTCCACATCAAAATGGGATTTCACATCTTGGAAATTCATAGAATAAGTGCCAGGAAAAAATATTTTAAGAAAATCAATATAACCTTCCTAAGCTTCATAAAATATCATTATGACATGTAGAAATCTCCAGGTACTTCCTCCAGTTCAGGCTTAATGTTTCTCATTCAGTAACATTAATAAAATGTGAATAAATTTCTGACCAAGGAAACTTGCAAAGACCACCAATTTGCTTAGGGGCTTTGAAATTAGAATTTATGGTAGGAACTTAAGAAAAGGGTTAAAACCCTACCTCCAACACTTACTTTCTGTATAACCTTCAACAAATTACTGGAAATTTTTGCTCTTTAGGGTCTTCATCTGTGAAATGAAGGAAATGGAGTATAGGACCTCTAGAGTTTTGATCCTATGAATTTTTTTTGCTTATGCCAAAGAAGAGAAAGCTGAAGTGTAACTTGGCACAATACATGTTCCCTGCAAGAAAGGACTGTTTGGTTTTTGTCTTCGGAGCCTCAGCTCCTAACATGATATCTACCAGATAGTAGGCAGTTAATAAGCATTTGTTGAATCAAAAAAAATCATGATAATAACCAACATTTGCAATTCATAGTGTTGTATGGTTACAAAGTATTTTCATACATTATCTCAATTTATCCTCACATCCACCCATCTGCAACAGGAAAACAAGAATTTTAATTTCTCCTATACTAGAGCCAGGGATTGGGATGATTGGTGATTCAGAAACCAAACACAGAGTGATTGACTTTCCCATGACTAGGGAGCTGGGATTGGATCTCAATGCTTCTGGCTCTTTATGTCAACTAACCCAACCTACCCCACTCCACACTCAGAAGGGAAGGTGAAGTTAACAGGCTGCTATATTTCCACTGACTATTTTTAAAAATAGATTCTATTAAAGCATGATGGATTGAGATCCAGCATTAGGAGGAACTTTTAGACTAATGGAAACAATGGGATATATAATGGAAGATACTATCAACTATAAGGATGAAAGTTTTTAGGGGTTTAGTATTGGATTACAGAGATGACTTTTTTCTTACCTAAGTATCTAGTTTCCATTCACATATTTTAGACTCAGACATCAAAGAAGTTTTCCTTCCTAGAGAAGGAGGTAATTGAGAAGGGAATAAATTCTCTGATGTGCCACTGTCTTTGTTTAAAAGAAATACCTTTGTATGCAGAACCCTCCAACTTACATAGACAACAGCAGACTTTTCAGGTGTTCTGTTTCCACACTGGGATTTGTATGGCATCACTACCATTTCCTAGTCTTCTGCCAAACAGGGTAGGAAAAGATGCTTGTGATAACCTTGGTTGATCCCATCTACCTTTTTATGAGATGACAGAGAGACAAACAACATAATGATATATAGTTCCAAGGTTTAGGGGATAAAACAAAGAAAGCAGGAGTTAAAGTAGTCTCAAGATCAAAGTATTTCTCTTTGTAGCTATGGCTATAAATAGTACCTTTCACCCTGGCCAATCGCTAGAAAGTTCTAGGAGACCTGCAAGGAACTGAGGTCAAATTCCAATTCTGATATTTACTACCTATGTGTCCTTGGAAAATTCAATTATTCTGCTGAATGCTCAGTAAACTTATCTATTAAACAAGAGGGCTGGGTGAGGTATCTCTGGCAGTCATTTCAGTTCTTAAGTTCGGAACCTATGACTTTCAGAGAAAAATATTTTATAGCATCTATCAACAGTTTGATCAATCAGTTAATATTTGTTAAGTGCCTACTATGTGTCAGGCACTATACTTACAAACACCTAAGAAGAAGCAGCTTGGAGTAAGGATGCAGAAAGCCAGCCTTGGAATCTGGAAGACTCCTATCTCAGACCCACACTAGCTACATGCCTGACCCTGACAAGCCAATTAATTTCTCAATGCCCACAAGCAATTCTCTAAGACAATTCTAAGACAATTCTCTAAGACAAATCTGAAGTTCAGGTGACAAGCTACATTCCAAGTAGGAGATTCTTAACCGGAAATTCACTACACTAATGAAATCCTGCTTCCCTTTGCTTTCCAAAAAATGTCCAAAGCACTGCTTGAGGCTTTGTAGTCAAAAACAAAAACTCCTGCTGACTGTATTTCCCCTCCAGAAATTTGGTGGGAAGGATATAGTATGCCCATGGATGAGCAAAATACAGGAAAGAATATGATGGAGAAGAGGAGACAAAAGGATCAAATTTTAGAGCTGCAAGAGATCTCAAGGGTCATTCAATCCATCCTCTTCACTTTACAGATGGGGGAACTGAGGCCAGTTTCCTGGGAGGTTGTGATTTACTTGAGCTATATAGGTATTAAGTGTCATTGTTGGAATCTGAACCCAGGTTCTCTGACTTCTCAGACCACTGTTGTATCACAGTACAAAATTGAGATCTAAAGAAAGTAATGGGGGTACAGAGCAAACACTTTGAATTGGGGGTATTGAGAAGGTTTCAGTAGAGAAGGAAGTAGTACCTGAACTGAGTTGTGCAAGAAAAGCAGTATTCCAAAAGGCAGGTAAGAAATGGGGAGTACATCATCCACAAATATGTGGCATGCTGAGTATGAGAAACAGCTACTTAGCTAGCTGAGCTGGAACATAGAATGATGAGAAATAAGTCTTCAAGTTACCTTTCAGCCACAAATTGATAGTCCCCTTTTTTTATAGGCTTCTAGAATCTAGAACTAACAGGAACTTCAATGCTTGCCTGATCCTGTGGCACAGATAAAGAAAATAAAGGCCAGGTATGCAAAGAGACATACTAAGTTCTTGGGTATAGTGAGCAACAGAGCCTAGATTTCAGCCACAAACCTTGATTCCAAATCCATCATCCTGCTATATCTCCATTCTGTCTTCATGGGAGTGATTACTGAAGCCTGTTAAAGACCTTAGCTTGAAGTGGTCAAGGTCCCCCACTGCATCCCAGGTCATCTCTAGTTGGCCTGATCTATATCTGGCCACTGGACCCAGATGACTCCAGAGGAGAAAATGATGCTGGTGACCTTGTGCAGCCCTCCCTCACTAAAATCCAGTTCACTTGCCTGTCATGGCATCAGTTTTCTAATGTCATGGTCTTCCTCAAGAACAAAGAACTAGCAGCTGCAGCAGCAACAAGCCTTAAGTATGCATGAAGACTTATATTAAGATATATTCTTTAGCTTTCCTTTTGTCTTTTAGTCATTCTTTAAAATAACAATTGTATGACATAGTTTTTCTTCTCTTCTTGAGGCCTCTCTGAAATCTCCCCAATTTAATCTCAGGACCCAGAACTAAGTAGGGCACTCTAATAAAGATCTATACTACACAGGATAGAGGAGAAAGCTCATTTCACTTTTCCCAGGCCAAAAGCTTCCTTACAAGCTCTAATACTATACTTGTTTCTGAAATAACAGCTCTACCTCACTGAATTTTGTTTTGTTGGCTCTGTGGCACCCCAATTCCTCTTTGTCTCCTCATTCTCTGTTTAGTAGTGAGGTTCTGCAACAGTTAAAGGTGAACTGAGTTACTAATACATGGGACCCTCCTGCATTGGCAAAGCCAATGGAGTGAGTGGTTCTGGCTGAACAGCTGTTTTGTTTACATTTTACCAAATTTGATGCATCTGTCATGTCTATACTAAATTGACTAAGACAAATGCTAAACCAGTAATTGGTCTGCAGACTAAGAATATGCTTGTCAGACACAACCTGTGCCATCTGATGGCAGCTTGTTCCCTGAATCAGGTGACCGCATTAGTGTTCTGCCATCCGGTTGACCCTTTCTTTCAATATTATTTACTGATCATAAATTTTTAACGTATTCAACGATCCTTTTTTCCTGCCTTGTAAGATAAGTCAGGATTGGCTCCATTTTTACAAATGAAAGATATGAGGCAATGGTGGGGTTAAATGACTTTACCAAGGTCAAACAATAAGTTGATGACAAATCTAAGATTAGAATAAAGTCTTCTGACTTGGAGCGAGGGCAGTGAGCCATGAGGCCTCCCTTTCTTTGAAATAATTTATCAAGCACTTATTGAAAATCAAGACAAATTAGGTTGAAGGATATTTCCTTTTCAGCTAAGCACTTATAGGGAATGTGGTCTTTAGATACATTATTTTTCAGTTGTAAAGAGAGTGTGTAATAAAGAAAATAGAGGGCAAAATGTTTCCTTGCACATAGTATGAACTTAATAAATAAATGAATGGTGAATTGAGTTGAATGTTTTATGAAATTGGTATGTGGCATAGAAGTAAAACTTTAAAGGAAAAGGAGACAGAGTTTGCAGTTATTAGAAATCTTATAATTTAGCATGAATTGCTGAATCAGAAACAATATCGTGTAGCAGTTCCATATGTATTGGATGGAAAAGGTAAAATCCTGCATAAAAATCATATATATATATATGTAATAAACAGATACATATTCACTTTAGTTCATAGATTAGCCACTCTGTGCAAGGAAACAGATATACAAAAAAAAAAAAAATAAGTATTTCCTACCTTCAGGGAGCTTACAGTCCACTAAATGGCTATAGTATGTATACGGATAACTAAGTGCCAAATAATTTAATGACGGGGGAGGGGGGAATACTAAAAAGTAAGGGAACCAGGAAAAGTTTGCCTGGAGTAGGAAGTAGCACCTGAGTTGAGCCTTGGAAGGAGGCAGTAAATCTAAGAGGTAGAAGTGAGGTGGGAATGCATTCTGGGGAAGCTCTAAAAAAAGAGCAGACAGGTGAGAGTAGAGCTTAGAAAAGCTAATAGTAATGCAACTGCTTTGAGTTATTTGACTTTGAATTAGGAATGCATTATTCAAGTGAATCGAGTAATTTTTTTAGTGGTATGCAGCAATAATACTTTAGTTCATTGTCCTGAAGTCTCTGCACATGCTTTGGATTTAAGTATTAATAGCCACAGTTTAAATGTGGCATTGTTTTCAGTTTATGGTCCCTTAGTCAATAATGTCCAAATCCTGAGCAGTTTTGAAGAAAGGTAGGAGAAAGAAATCCACTTTTATAGAGGAAAACTATCTGGTTTGTACAGTGGACCACATGAAGTCAGTGTGATACAAAGGAGAGAGAAGTGGCTCTGGATTCAGAAGCTCTGGCTTCAAATTCTGCGCCTGATGCTTATCTCACTGGGCCTCAGTTTCTTTGCTATAAAATGAGAAAGTTGAATTAAATGAACTGTGGGATCTCTTTCAATTCTAGATCTGTGATTTCAGATATATATATATATATAAAACATATAGGTGTATATGTGTGTATGTATGTATGTATATATACACATAAATACAAAAATACAGATATAAGTGTATATATACGCACATCAGTATGTGTGTAGATATGTATTCATATCACGAATTGGGGAATTTTCTCTGAATGTCATAAATCCTGGTTTTTTGTGGGGGCAGTTTGGGGTTTTATTTGATTATCCCACTGCTTATTTATTTAAGAATCTTTAGATATCATAATGAAATAACATTTTTCAGGATTTGAGTATCATTTAACCTATCAGTGTTTCATGCTGCTAAAATCAAATATAGCCTTTGATTATTTTCACCTTCTTGGCCTCAAATACTCAGGTAAATTAAGCAGATGCATCATTTTTTTAAATTTCCTCTCAGTGATGACAAACAAGTTTTAATACATTCATAGTGATTCCCTTAGATCCATTTCTTAGCCCCAAAGTTACTAGTTGGGAAGTTGTGCCTATCTAGCTAAAATCCCCCATGGTAACAGAAAGAACATAGTAGTAGTACAAGGCCTCAAGAAGACTGTAAAAGATGTTAATATAAGAAGTTTTAATAGTCAATTGAGTATAGATTCTTCTCCCACTGATTTGCCTTGTGACCTTGGGTGCTTGCTTATCTTCTCACTTGTCATCATATGCTTCCCCTTTTGTAACAGGCAGACAGTCATAGTCCAAATGGACTGTTCAGTGGTCTACTATACCCCTGTATCTTGGTTAGGCTAGCAATGGGACCTTGTGTTTTCTTCATGAGTAGTTACGTGTCTAGAAAAAACAGTAGATAACTAGGAAATTAAATGCCTAGAAAAAATGATTTAAAAAAAATTAAAGGTGTGTCAAGGTGCTTTTTAGACCAATATTATTTGTTTCCTAATTTAAAACAACTGAAAAAAAATTCTAATTTGTTACTTGGCTGTAGTGTCTGAAGAATATTTAATGAAATAGGGCAAGAGATATGGTAAGAGAAACATTTATTTATGCTTCCATTTAGCTTCCATTAGGGCCAGTTACTACCCATCTGTACCATCCTAGCCTGAGCATTCTTGTCACGATCTTTTTTGTAAATTATTCATAGAGAATCCATCTAATTTATGAGAATTCTTTTTCGGATTCTTTTCATATGTTCCGGGTACCAATACAACTCCAGAGCTGTTCCTCATCTCTCTGTTATCCTTCATATTCCTTTTATTATCAAAGAAAGCATTAGGACAACTAGGTGGCTCAGTGAATTGAGTTGCAGTGAGGAAGACCTGAACATAAAACCAGACTCTGACACTTACTGATCCTGTGACTGTGGACAAGTCACCAAACCTCTCTGTGCCTTAGTTTCCTCACCTGTAAAATGACCATAATAATAGCACCTACTTCCCAGGGTTTCTATGATAAAAAAAAGTAATAATAATATTTATACAGTACTTTGGAAACCTTAAAGCACTGTCTAAATGCGATTTATATTACTGTTATTGATTTTTGGAAAACACTTGGGTGTGAAAGTATCTTAAAATGACATTTTGAAAGTCACCTGAATTATGGAAAGCTTAGTTCATCCATTGACTACATCTCTTCAGAGCATGCAGAATTTAAAAAAAAAAAATTAGGACATTTAAGAACTAATCCTTTTGTGTTAGTTATAAAGAAACCTCTACTGTGATCTTTTTAGAAATTGTTTTTAACCTCTTTTAAAATTGTTTTGGCTATGTTACATAAGCTTGTTTTGTAACCTCTTTCAGCTTCTGTATCCAGATATGTAAAATGTGGATAACAGCATATGTAAAGGTCTTTGTGAAATGACAATATATAATTGCTAGCTTTAAATGATACAAAAATATATATGTGATATAAATGATATTGAAATATCCATTATTAAGATAAGAGAGAGTTAAACTACTGATAGTTAATCATTGACTCGACCTATGTGCTGGACTTCTATTATGCTGGAGAAGGTAATCAATCGATTGACTAAGGATGTGGTAAATCCCTGGTACTTGACTAGAATAGGGATATAATCACAAAAATGAAATAGTTCCTGCCTTCAGGGAGTTTTCATTTCATTGGAGGAAACTACATTCCTGTATAAGTGTCTACAAAATATTTACAAAGTTAAGTACAGTGAAAATTTTCAGAGTGAGGTTCTCCTAGTGGGTTGGGAAAGATCAGCAAAGGCTCCATGTAGAGGACGAATTTTAAGTTAAGCTTTTTTTTTTAATTTAATTAATTTGTTTTCAGTTTTGAACAATCACTTCCATAAGTCTTAATTTTTCTCCCCCTCCCTCTCCTTTCCCTCCCCAAGATGGCTTGGAGTCTTATAGGAATTCTACACATACTTTGTTATTAAACACATTTTCACATTAGTCATGTTGTATAGAAGAATTAAAACAAATAGGAGAAACCATGAGAAAAACCAAAACAAAGCATAACACAAGAAAAAATAATCTACTTCACTCTGCATTCCGATTCCATAGTTCTCTCTCTGGATGTGAATGGCATTTTGCCTCAAGAGTCCTTTGGGAATGTTTTAGGTCCTTGCATTGCTGTGAAGGGCTTCATCTATCACAAACAGTCCTTGCACACTATGGCTGTTACTGTGTATAATGTTCTCCTGGTTCTGCTCATTTCACTCAGTATCAGTTGATTATTATAAGTCTTTCCAGGTATTTTTGAAGTCCAACTGTTCATCATTTCTTTAAGTTTGAAAGAATCTTGGATTCTGAAATTTGAAAGAATTTAAAAATTCTGAGAGGTAGAGATGAGCAAAGAACTATGCAAAAGCTTATCCATGGAAGATGGAAGAGATGTACCCTAAAGGAAGAGGAAGAACACAAAGAAATATGAGTAAATCACATGAGAAGGGCAGAAGAGTTATTGAAGAAATCACAAGAAGCATCTCAAATTCATGAGATATAGCTCTAACCTTCTCATTTCACAGAGGAGGAAACTGAAGCCCTGGAAGATGTTGGTCCTCCTCTGATTGGGTGGAACTCAGACATAGGAAAAGCAGAAATGGCACTGCCTTCCTATTATTGTTCGCAGTCATGTCCAGTGGTTCATGACCACATTTAGGGTTTTGTTGGCAAGGATACTAAAGTGGTTTGTCTTTGGCTTCACCATTGCCTTCAGGTAGAGGTGGTAATTTTGTGGAGAATTCATAGGATAATGCTATGGCAAAACAAGCATTGGGATTGCTGATTAAAGGAGTTATTTTAGCTATAATAGAATTATAAATTTTGCTCAAAATTGAAAGCAAGCAGAGATAGATATGCCAAGAACTCTTATGCTTCTAAGTTAGAAGTTTCTGTCTTAGCCTGAATGTATTTTTGAAAGGTAGTGGGTTTTCACAAGAAAAAAAAAATCCATGTTTTAATCAAATAATTATGAAAAGCAGCAGAAATATAAACTAGTTAAATCTGAGTTGTATTTACATTTAAATTAAAGAAATATTTAATGATCACCAATTCTGTCAGATATTGTGTTAGGTGTCAGGGATAGACACAAAGATGACAGTCCTTCAAGGAACTTATATTTTACTGAATTCTCTATTAAAAAAAAATCTTCAAACTGTACCTCAAATCATAATTTTTGACACATACAAATAAAGGATGTTTTATTCATATTCATTTTTTAAGAAAGAAAAGTATTTTCTTAAAGTTGCTTCTTTGGAAGACCAAGTCAGTTGAAGAGACTTGGGTCATAAATCTCAGTTACCTAGGAAGCAAACATTGCCATCTAGTGACAGCTCATTGGAATTACTGTCAGAAACCCTAAAAGTGCAATTGTGTTGCATGCACACACACACACATACACACACACACACTCAAGATAATAGAGGATTCTTAAGGATGGATCCTACAGTCATTCCATCTTCCAGTTCAAATATCTCAGAGAATTACTTGCCTGTTCTGTATCTGTCCAAAGAGATAACAGAGAATAACACCAATGTTGTTGTTTTTTTATAGTGCTGAATTTGGGCTTATGCAGATGAACAAGAAGAAAGCTGGATTTTTTTTCTTGTCAATGTCTTTCATAAAAATCAGGAGGAAAATCTGTGGATGAAGCATCCGATGTTAATGGTTATAAGCGAGATAGAGTCAAGTGCCCATCAATTTACTCTATTTGTATAATTTATTTTATAACTCATTTTGCAAGTAGGTACTCCCCTATAAAACAGAATAACTCTCTTGGCCAAATTCTTATGAATTTATTTTGTATGTTACATTGCACCCACAATCTACCAGCACCCATGAAACTGATTAAGAAACAAATCTGGGGAAACAAAATCAGCCCTACTCTCTGTAGTAAGCCGATAGATGTAAGATTCTTAGACTATATAGGTCTGAAACTTGAGAACTAAAATATAAATTACGTAAATAGCATTCATCCCCCTGGATGAAGTGAGCAGAGTGTCAGAGACCTCTTGCTTTATGAAGGCAATTAGACGGCACAGTGGAAAGATCATTGGGCCTGTAGACAAGATGTGAGTTCAGGTGAGGTTTCAAATACTTACTGTTTGTGTGACCCTGGGCAAGTCAGTTAACCTCTGCCTCCATTTCCTTAACTCTAAAATTAGGATAATAATAGCACCTACCTTCCAAGGTCATTATAAGAACCAACTAAGATAATGTTTGTAAAATGCTTATCCCAGCACCTGGCACATAGTAGTTGGTGGCTTAACAATGCCTTGTTTCCTTCCTTCGTTGCGATGAATTAGCAGTTTTTAATCTATGTAACTGTGCCCTTCGATTTATTTTCAAACATGGACCTTCTCTCTAGAACAAGGGAAGAATATGAGTCATTTCATCTGTGCCTGTGGATCGCATTATGTTACTGCCACCAGAAACACCTGACAGATTTCGGAGCCTAGGAAGCTGTCCGTTCCAATTAACAGTAAGCCCAGGACATTCCTCTTTCAGAATGGCAAAAAGCAGTGTGTTGATTTGCTTCTCTTTTGTTTAAGAAAGGAAAACATTATGTGCTCTTAATATAAAGTTGAATTGTTTTTTCATGGAAAAGAATATCCCAGCAGGAGACATGTAAATAACAGGAGGGTCGGGAGAGATCTTTCAGAGCCTAGAGTGTTATTTCTTTTTCTTCACACATTATGTTTTATGTGGCTCTTATTCTTTTCTTGGCACTGTTACCTCAGTAGCAGAATAGATGGACATAGCCATGAATTTATATTGCTGCTATCGCCTGCTGTTACCTGTCCTTGGGGATAGATAGTTGCTTCATTTACTCTTGAAGAGAAACACTTTAAAGGAAATGAATTATTCCTATGATTAGGTATTGTTTACTCTATGAACCCCCTGAAGAAACCCATGGTGTTTATTTCATAGAATAGTGGGAAACATGGATGCTGAATGGACAGCTAAATGAAAACATGGTGCGAAAAGACTCTAGACATTTTGATGAAGTAGTTTGGGGTGTTGATGCTACACAGTGAGATTCAAGTGCATGTATCCATGTGTACACATCCACATGCTCACATGGGTTCCCATACTCAGTCCACATTTACACACACTCGACCTTGATGCATAACTTATTGTGTAAATACATATTCTGGAGCTGGTATTAATTTCTTTCTGCTTTACTTTCAACATATTTTTTCTTCTTTTATTAACAGATGGGATAGAAAATCCATAATGGAAAAGAATATAAAAATGAACAAAACTGAATCCCTTTGATCTTAAACAGATGCACAGAAAAGCTCTATGATAAATATAAGCTTTCTTTAAGGTTATACTCCTTTATATGGTTAAGCTTCAAAAACTTGGCTATATACCAAAAAGCACATTTAGGTGGGGGATAACAGTGATACCCAATTGATTTTAAAACTATTGAGGAAGGAAATTGATACAGAGAGGATATATTTCATCATTACCTGCACAAAACAAAAACATACCTTTATTCACTAAGCATTGCTAAAGTTGCCATATTTTTCTTGATTGAGGGATTTTTTATTAGTAAAACATCTTCCTCTTTAAGATGTTTAGTAGACTTCAACTCATTATACCAGACCTTTACTACATCTTTTTATGATTAACGAACTACTGACAAAAAAATGAAATAAAGGATCTCTTTCTCAAGAACCCTCAAATCAACAGAAGGAATAAGAAAAATGGAAGTGATTATGATAGAATGTAGAATGTTCTGAGTATCAAGGAGAAATTTGGGAACTCTCTCAGCAAGTTTTTATTACGCACTTCCTATTTACCAGACACATGTGCTGGATGTATAAAGGAAAGTGAAAAAATAAAGTCCTATACCTTGAGAAGTAGGCATTCTAATGGGAAAGGCAGCACGTAAATAACTAGGTATATACGCAAGATATATGCAAAGTACTATAGGAGGAAGGTACTCTGAAAAGCAGGTGAAAGCGCAGGGAGAAACCTTCCTTCCTCCCTCCCTTTTCCCTTCCTTCCTCCTTTCCTCTTTTTCTCCCTCCCCCACCTGCCTTTCCTCCCTCCCTCCTTCCCTTCTCTCCTTCCTCCCTCCTTCCCTTTCTTCCTTCCTCCTTCCCTACCTTTTTTCTCCCTTCTTCCTCCCAGCCCCTTTTCCTCCCACCCTTCCTCAGAAGCCTTTCCAACTTTCACCCTCCAGAATTTGTGCTGCGCTTGAACAGACTCAGAGAGCGTAGGATCACCTCCAGATGAAAATGAGGTATCAGGGCATTGTCTCAGGAGAGTACCTTGTTTACATGAATCCAACCTCAGTTTTCATGGGAGCAAAATCTAGTTTACAATGAAAGAAATTATGGCACTTTTGATTGAAATGGAAGTATCTTCTTTTATTTTTAGAACTGAATAGAAGAGCCACCATGCTTTGACAGTTTTAATAATATAAAATTTAGAAAATACAATATATACTTTCCGTTTCAGTGGCATGCAAGGAAAACAAGCATTCACTTTGACTGCAATGAAAAGAAAAACAATGTATGAAGGTTTGGGAATGGAAAATTTGAGATGCTTTGCAAAATATTGCCCTAAAAGCATGGCTTTCTTTGCAATCTCCATTTGAAAATTTTTAGTGTGTTATTTTTTTTTTCCATCTCTTTTAAGACTTTTAGGATGTTTCCTTGAGTGTTAGAAGTATTTTCAGCATAGTGGGGTTTGCTTAGGACTTATTTCCCACCAGTATTGCCTTTAAGAATGCAGGGTCACCTCCACACCAAACCAAGGCATTGGAGTTATACCAATCAGTTCTATCCTATATGATCTAAAGAAATGAAGTAACGGAGTAAATTTAATGCTGTTTCCAGTTACTTATGGATCTGTGTTGCATGTCTATGACCCTTAATTCTTGATTCCTAGAGGTTCTGATAACTCCTCAGTGTGAGAGAAATTAGAATTAATATATCACATTAATAATGATTAATTAATAATAATATAAAAATTATATATAATAATATAATATATTCTAATTTATTATTATATATTCTAATTTGTAATATATAATAATTAATAATAATATAGAAATAAATGGAATAGCTGGCTTTAGAGATAGCATTTTTATGTTTGCAATTGTAGTTCAATGAGACTTCTTCCTTCCAATATTATATGGCCCATCTGTACTTTAAGGAGAGGGAGAGAAAGAGATAGCAAGAGACAGAGACAAAGAGAAACAGAGACAGAGAGAAGGGATGAAGGGAGAGGAGGGACAGAGAGAGAGAGAGAGAGAGAGAGAGAGAGAGAGAGAGAGAGAGAGAGAGAGAGAGAGAGTTAGTTTTATTTCTTGTTATCCTGCTTGCCCACTATTAACAGGGCTGCCACAATGTGCAAGATCTCCATTAAGTGACCTCTTTGTATCTGTTCTTTCCTTTTCCTCTGTTACAATCACCTAAAACTGCCCCTTTATTTCACCTAACATCAAGTGTATTGAACATGAGAAAGCAAACTGATACTCAAAAAACTGACAAATCTTAGGATTTTCTTTTTTCCTCCAAAAATTTAATCAATGGGGCTTTTGTGTGACTGAGAGGACACTTAGGAAAAGAGAGAGTTAAAAAGTTATTAGTATTTTTGTGTTTTAAAAAAATTGTAGCATATCTTTTTATATTTGAGTTTTTGACTTTTTTTATTTCAGAATGAATCTTTCTGCTCCAGTTAAGAGAAATGGAAAATAACTATTAAGAATAAAGAGATATTTCAATTATTAATGTTGTTGGCATGATATTATCATAAAGAATTTAATTTTAAAAGCTTGATTTGTTAATTTTATGCATCATTTCCTTGGGATTCTCGTAGGTCTTAGTTTATCCAAGTTTACTATCCGTGCATTTTAAATTATTTTTTTTGTGGTACTCTCTTAAATTATACCTATAAAAATATATAATATAATTTTAATGTTCTTTAGCAAGGGGGGAAATCTCCTTCAAATTCTTTGAAAGGAAAAAAACATCTCTTCTTTTCCCATGTGCCCTCTAACACCTAGTACATACGTTAATATATCTAGAAGATATATGATAAAAAAAAATGTATAGACTAAAAATTTTAATGGAGTTCACATTACCATTTTTTCTGGAAAAGGTGTCAGTGGACTGCCCTATTATTTCAGTCACTGTTTTTGTGACTGCCCATATTGTAATTCCCTTTCCTTGCTACTATTTCCTTCTACACATTGTCTTTCATCTTAGAATGTTAGCTTTCAGACATAATAGAATTTCTCACTTTTGTATTTGAATCCTGGGAACTTCACACAGTATTTGGCACTTATTAAGTACTTAATCAATGCTTTTCATTCATTTATTCATTTATCTACCATCACATTTTATAATGAAACCTAGAGTTATAACTGGAAATTTGAGCAACCCATTTGGGGAGTGGGAGAGAAAGAAGCGGAGAAAAGTGATAGTGCCAGAATCTAAAACCCAGAATGTGCCACCGTTGTGGTTGGTTGATTCTAGGCATCTCATGACTGGTAGTCCAGTCTGTCTACCCTGACTGGGTACTCTTGGATTAGCTTGACAGTGAGAGTAAGATAGCACCTTGGGAGAAAGGCACAATGCTGATTACACCCTCCTAGAAGATAGGCAGGTTGCAGGGCAAGTCATACTTCACCACAGGTCTTCATACCCTACCCAAGAGGTCAACATCCTGGGCAAAGAAAGTTTCCACCCAATTCCCAAGATGTCGCAATCTCTGACACAAAATCCTATTCAACATGTACAATTTATGTCTCTGATGTAACTATTGGAATTTTTCCTCCATAAAAAAGGAAAATACTTTATACTTTGGTATCTCTATAAAGTAAAATATAATAAGTGCCAATATAGTTATGGGATATAGCCCCTGAGCAAAACAATGGGTAATTACAACAGTCATCAGGAGGTTGTAAGAACTATTTTGAGATTTTTTTCTTTTTCATTGAATTTTATTTTAGAAATATACAAAAAATCAGAAAGCATAGTTGCTAACTCTGTAGATTGCAATTTGACATATAACATAAAACAGATGGCTTCTTTTTATCTTTCCTTCCCCTTGGTAATTATTCACCTGGCATTCTAGTCTTAATGGTTGAAAAGCACATGATTTTAGAAATAACATCTAATAATGTTGCCTGTCTATGACAGTCTCCAAAGAGTAAAAATTGAGGATAACCCAGAGGACAATGAAGGGTTCTACAGCAGGCATAAGCAATTAACAATGCATTACTGATGAAGAAATATGGAGGAAAAATAGTATAAAAGATCAAATCAGGGAACTTTGCAACAAAGGAGAAAAGATAGGCCACTTACAAGTGAGATTACCCTGTTAACTTATGGGTAGTTGGTATTCTGCACTGGTATCTACCCACTGTCAAAAGATCTAGAGCTGAGGTCCTTAACCAGAGGCCCATGAACTAATGAACAAATGAACAAACCACTATGTGTGTGTGTGTGTGTGTGTGTATACATATGTATGTACATATACACATATATAAAGCTGTATTTCAATATAGTTTCTATTATACTACTATGTTTTTTATTTTATCCATTTAAAATATTATGAGAAGGTATTTATGTTTCACCAAATTGCCAGAGGGGTAACTGACAGAAAGAGGAATGATAACATGGACAGATCTAGATCAAAGGGTATTACTTCATATTCCTCTAGTACGTTTATGGGAGGACATGAGCTAGAGTCACATAGGATGGGCAGTACTGGATGGGTTGCGACCTCAGTTATTGAAGGATAGTGCCCATTAATGAGATCATACCTCTATTTTGGCATTACCAGTAGCTTTTCTTTCTTACATTATTGGCACCTTCTTATTATCTGATTACCTAAAGAGTTTCCCCTTGCATGAAGTTGGCATCATTTTTTTACTATTTTAGATTAGTGCCAATCATAGATGTCTAAGGTCATTTTAAATGGTTACCTAATATTTTACCCCAAATTATAGATAAATGTCTTTTTCATTTTTTCCATACCTCTTTGCAAAGTGTATTTATGATGTCTTGCTTTTGGAAGACTTTCATAAATACAAATTTTCTGATTCCAAAATATCACAGAAGAGCAAATTTGTAACTGGAGTGGGCCTTACAGATCCATCCAGTCCAACATGTTTACAAAAATACAGGCACTAAGACCAAGAGGAGCTAATTGAGTTGGCCAAGGTCAAACAAGTAAGTGGAAGAACCAAAATTTGAACCCACATACACTGTTTTTATCATTGTATAACACTTTTCTCTAGGTAAACTACTCTTAAATCTGCCACATTGGTAGTTAAGGAAATTTGCATTAATATTAAGCTACATCTCAGATGCTTTAATTTTAAATTCCTTTCTTAATACCTATCTGATTCATATTCTTTTTATTTGACCTCTTTTGATTTATGTTTTAATTAAAAATCCCTGTCTGAGAGTTTCAAATAATTGTAAGATATTGTAGACACTTACTGGCTTCTGTCCGAAAGCTCTAATCATCTAATTTACAACAATTACCTTAGGAAATGTTCAATGCATTTTTTAGCATTTTATATTCCACATGTTTTTTAAACTGATGGAGAATGTTACACAGTTAAAATTTATAGCAAACAATGGGTCAATTCAATCAATCAACAAGTATTTATTAAATGCGTACTATGTGCCAGGCACTCTTAGTTGCTGAGAATACAAGTGCAAAAAATGAAACAATCCACATTCACAGAAAGCTTATATTACAATGGGGGAGACAGATACATATAAAAATGTAGAGAGCTTATATCCAAAGTTAAAAAATATATGTGCAGATATGCTTATATTAATGTATACACATATATGTAGTATATGTGCATATACACATATATGTAGTATTTAAGGAAAATATAGATTGGGAGGGAGGACTCTGACAGATGAAGAACAGGGTGGAATCAGGCAAGCTCCATGCAGAAAATGCTGCCTGAGCTGAGTCTTAGAGAAATAGAAGGATTCAGTAAGGCAGACATAGAGAGGAACTATGTTCCAGGCACAAGAGAGTGTTCAATGAGGCTGGCAAGATGGAATGGGATCATTCTGTGTAGGATTTAAAACACAAGTTTGTAATTGATGATAGAAACCATAAGAAGTCATTGGAGTTGGTTGAGTCATGGAGTAACATGATCCCACCTGTGTTTAAGGAAAGTTAGTTTGACATCATTACATCTGATCTTATGGATGAGATGCTACTCATTGTGAGAATGCTGACCTCCACAGTGTTTCAGCTTGGTCTCTTTACCCATAGGTTAGCAGTATGTGAACTAAAGAAGGTAGACAAATTTGATGACAAAAATAATGAGAACTGGTGTTTTTACAGTATTTTACCTTTTACTGGATCTGGTTTTTCTTATCAGTTTGCACCTCCTATGATGGAGAGAACAATTCCTTGTTGCCATAGTAAGTAGCCTTCAGGTGTCAGCTTTGGCTGAAAAAAAATCCATCACTTGCCAATAACCTGATGCATTCTTTCTATTGGTGTTATGGTGGGGTTTTTGTTGTTTATCACTGTGACTTTGTTGGGATAGGGGGCTCTCTGTGAATCAACTGCCCTTTCCAATGCAGATCTGCAACATATAATTATGGAGAATTGCCCATGGCAGTGAAAAGTGCCTTATTAATAAGTGCCTTATTCAGGTATCACAATCAGTTTATGTCAAATGTGACTACTGATGGTAGACTTGCTATCCCCTTCACTTCACTTCCTCTGTATCTATGCTGATGACCTAATGAGCTTCTCCAAACTTAGTTTAGCTGTATCTTAGTCAACAAATATTCAACACACCAATAATCTCAGCATTTCCATATTGGTGGAACTTCAGTAAAATTTGTACTCCACTAGCAAAGATTTTGAGAACCCAGCGTCATCTCAGTGCCAGATTCAGGTGAGAAAACACTGAAGACCTCACTGAAAACAACCATATCTACACTTACTTGCTTACATATTGTGACATATTTTGATATGGTTCATTAGATCCACTTAAAGATATCCCCATGATAGTTCTTAGAATATTATAATGTGACAGAAAACTTCAGAAAGGTCATGTACTGTTTTATTTATAAGCTATTTCATACTTCCTTTTTCCAAAAATTAATATTCATGTTTTTCTATTTTTGCCTTATCAGATATTTTCTCTTTGCAATGAAGGAATAAAAATTTTAATGTCTTTTTTATTCAATATTACCCTTTCTTTGACTTTTTACTTATGACTGCTGCATAGTATAATATATATTATTTGTGAGCATAATAGTATATTTCTCTGTGGTAAATACACATATATTCATTCTACCTGTTAAGGAAATGGTGACAAGATCCAGGAAAACTGGGTCAGTGGTGATTGATGTGGACTGACTGCCTTGGAAATCAGTGTCCTGAAGAGGAAATTAGAAGAGATGGGACATTTTTTGTGTGTGTGAAAGTTTCAGGAGGGTATATTTCATGTTTTCTGTCCTTGAAGGGGGAAAAGTATTTGTTTCTAATTGTAGAAAAGAATAAATATTCAAATATGTTTTATTGTAACCATAAACAGAAATATAAAAACATATGAAGCAAGGGGCAAAATCTTGAAAAAAAAATCCAGCTTTTGCATTGACAGAACCAAAATCAGATGAAAGAAACAAAGAAAGTACTCTTGTTTTATGTTCTCTTTCTAGCTGTATCAAAATTACAGCATCTTTGATCTTCTCTTTCTTGACTTTTTTCCCTTCCTTTTTCCTCTTCCTCCTTTTCCCACTTCCCTTCTCCTATTTCCCTCCTCCTTTCCCCTTTCTCTCCTCTCCCCTCTTCCTCTCCTTTCACCTTCTCTCTTCCCTTCCCCTCTCCTTTGTTCCTCTCCATTTTCCTCTCCCCTCCTCCCCTCTCCTCTTCCATCTTCCCTTTCTCCTCTCATTTCTCTTCCCTTTTCTGTATCACTAATATTAGTATTCCTGTTCTACCACTTTCTCTAGGAACATGTATGTCTTTCCATATTTCCTCATAAGTTTCATATAGATCAGAATAACCTGTAGTTTTAAAACACTGGTCATGCTTAATAATAAATGTTATGTAGTAGAAAAAGCAATAGATTTAAAGTAAAAAAGATCCAGGTTGAAATCACCCCTTTGTTACTCATTAGATTTGTGATCATGAGTCACCTGTCCTCTCTGAACTCAGCTTCCACAGTTATAAAATGGGGATAACGTCCCTATTGTTGTGAAGATCAGTGACTTTTGTGAGGTTCAAATGAGACAGATCTTTGAAAGCCTTAAAAGACTTTATAAATGCTGATGCCTATCATTATGATTTCCATTGGTATTTTTGTGCCTCTGTGGGGGATGAAATGTTTTACTTTGAAGGGCATATTATAATAGACACAATTAACTAGATTAAAGGCTGCTGGTAAGACCTTACTGTTTTAACTCACCCAATTCCTCTTGCCTTTTTTATGGCAGGGTTAGTAGAAGAAATACCACAAGATAAAAATTCTGTAATCAAAGAGATTTTTCTGATTCCTTCTTCATCAGAGGGTCTGAAATTTAACTGCTCCCCATGACTAAAGAGTAACAGAGAAGAAGAAAGTGGAATATGTAAGTGACAGGAAATATTTGCAGGTTTCCCCTCTACTCTAATTTTGATAACAGCAGAACCTTATTTTTCCAAGAGAATAATTTCAAAGGAGCCCTTCTTTACATTAAAAAAAAATCACATGAATTTTCTTTCTCCCATTTTCCACGAATGAACATCATTCTCTCCTTCAAGGAACTGAGCAAGATGTATTTGACTTTTTAAGTTCTACATAGGAGTGGAATAGCTTTGAGTTCTTGGGTGATTTGGACTAATATAGACATCAATTATGTTTTGAAACTTCTCAGCATCCTGCACTTTCACGTTATGGGTAGTGAAGATTGTTTTTGTTTTATAGCCTTTGTTAATGTGTTTGCAGATTGCATGGAAAGAGTCTGAGAAAATTACCCCATAAATCAGCATCGACAGTCCCGAGTAATTTTTTTTTCCTTCTGACTGTTCTGGTCTGCTGCTTCACTCAATAAGAAGGGGTGTGAGTGTGTCTGTGTGTGTGTGCGTGTGTGTGTGTGTGTATGTATGCATGCACATGTGGGGGGCGTATGCACAAGTGTGTACTTAGATTTCTTAAGGTGTCTAAAGTAAGACCACCCTCTCATAGCTGATCTGATTCTCACTTCATTGTTGCCCAAAGCTAAGCAACAGTAATATTGAATTAGACTGAGGTTTAGGTCAATCATGTCCCTTCAAAAAGATTTAGAAACATTGCTCCATTTCTAAATTAGTAATTCATTTGGCATCACTTATGGAATTAGAGAAATGAAGATATTTGCCATGTGACCTAATACTATTCTCTAAAAAAAATAGAACTTGAATAAATTTTGTTTTATAGAGATATGTCACAAGTGAACAGAGGAAGTTATGAGGTAATTATTTAATTATAGATATAATAAATGTTCATTTTAGATGCCCTTTGAGCAAATAAAAATAATTTTATAGGCAAACTCATTGACTAGATCATACGTTTCTCTTCTACTCAGTCATTACAGCATAGTGGCCCTAACTGGATTTTATGATTCTAACCACCTACAAAGAGGCAAATTAGAATATATAAAGCAGTAAGTGGTGCTCTGAGTTAGTATATCAGACGTACATTTCTTGATTATTCTTGCTTGCAGATTATCTGGCCTAAAATTACCCTTGTGAAATATACCTTATAGGAAAGGACATCGTTTTAGTCTAGCCATGGCTCACCCCAACTGGTATGGCATAACTTTTAATGGAGGCAGCACTTAAGGAAAAAAAGTAATTAAGATTGCTTCCCCTCCCCGCATTTCCCCTTGGAACATCAACTCTTGAAGGGTAAGGACTGGTTTGCTGTTTTGTTTTGTTTTCTTCCCCCCACTGTATAACGTGTTTAATATGTGCTTGTTGGTATGAAATGAATTATATATTCTTTTCACCTTGAGCCTTCTGCAGCCTTGGATAATATTAATGACTTCTCCTGAATACTCTCTCCTCCCTGGGTTTTATTGACTTATCTCTCTGGCTTCTTTTCCTGTGTACCTTGTGTCCTTCTCGGTGTCCTTTGCTGGATCTTCATGGGAGAGGGAAAGGAAAAACACGAGAAGAGGAGTAAGGGAAGGGAGACATGGAAAGAGGGAGGAGGGACAGAGAGAGAGACAGAAACAGAAACAACGACAGAGAGAAGGACAGAAGAAGAGAGCGAGGAAGAAGGAGAAGGGGAGAAAGGGAGAGGGAGGAAAGGAGAGAGAGGAGAGAGAGAGAGAGAGAGAGAGAAAGAGAGAGAGAGAGAGAGAAGAGAGAGAGAGAGAGAGTTTCCATATGATAGATAAGCACTCATAATCCCAGAGAAGGCAAATGTGCAAAGCAGTCAATGGTACAGCTTATCTAAATCTGGTTACTGTTATTTTACGATATTATCCAGATAAAGTCTATGTGCAATATTTGCAAGGGTTTTTTCTTTTCATTTTCCAATATGAGTGGGGAGGGTAGAAGAAAGGATATTTTTCTTAACCTCTCAAATAGTGAAATTTAGTTTTAAAAAAGGTCTATAGCATGAAATAACGAAGAGCAAAATGAGTACAGCAAGGAGTATGTTGTATGCAGTAATAGCAATATTGTTTTAAGAATGACTTTGAGCAAATCAGTTATTTTGTCTATTATAAATACCCAAATTAACTACAAAGGAAATATGAAGAAAGATACTATCTGCATCTAGAGAAAGAACTGATAAAGAGAAGTATGTATAGAATGATTTTGCATATATATATGCATATGTATATACACACATATATTTGTGTCTAATGGTTGCCATCTCTAGGGAGGAGGGAAGGAAGAAAAATAGGGAAAAAATTAAAAGAAATTCATATGATAACTTTGTTATATTTAAAAGGAATAACAAGTTGTACATAATAGATTTACAGTTTCATGTGCGAACATCTTTTTTTTATTATGCTGTTATTGAAATGCTGGTTTTATTCCACAAATTAAAAATGAAAAAATTTCAAAGGTCTGTACAAGAGACTTTAAGCATGTGCAAAGTTTATCCAATTCCTTATATTCTCTAGGATAGTAAATTCCTTAAAGGAAGTACCTCTTCTCCAAAGTGTCTAGGATAAAACCTATGACTTAGTAAATAAGTTATAGGATCATAGATTGTGCATCACTAGTAGGATTTTAATCTGGCTTTTGGTTCCAGAAATAGAGTTCTTTCCATTGTACTATTATACTTCTTGAGCTATAAAGAAGTTTAGTGATTTGCCCAGGATCAAACAGCTGGTGTCAGAGATGGGATTTGAATACCTCTTCCTGATTCCAAGCCCTACACTCTATCTCGTAACCTCTACTATTCCATATTTATTTTTCCAACACAGGGTGAACAATAGTTACAAAGATAGGTTTCTGGGTTGCATTTGATTGGAGTTGTGGGTATGTTGACTATCTTGCTCTGGCCCTTGATCATCTTGGAGATGGATGGATCTTACCCTTATACTTTGCCACGTAGACACTCATTTCTCCTCAGTGCAAGTGTCATTTCAGCTACTTAAAATGTCACCTTTTAATTTAATATTATCATTGTTACTAAAATTAAATCCGCAAGTATCAATGGTATTACATAGGCTTCATTAATGTTTATTAAAGTGAAATCTTTCATACATTTTCTTAATTTTTTTCTCCAATTTCACACTCTGAACCACAAATTCAGAACTTAAATGAACTTCAAAAGTCATCCAGTCTAAGCCTCTTATGATACAGAAAAGGAAAATGAAGCCTGGAAAGGTTAAATGACTTGATTAAGGTCACCCAGTTGTTAAGTGACCAAAATACACTCTAAACTCAGGTTGTCTCACTCCAAATTCAACCCTCTTTCAACTGAACCAGGGTATCTCTCACAAAGATGATATGAGTGTTGAGGTAATTCCAATAAAATCATTTCTTTAAAAAAGTGAAATTATTGTGCGTATGTGTGTGTGATTATATTGGTATTTGGTATTCTGGTACATTCATATGCCTTAAATCAAAGGAGGATCAAAAATATTCTCTTAACAATGAGAATACAAAGCACCACAAAGAATAAGTCTACAACATGCTAAAGAACTAAAATAACACTCAGTTTTCAAATGGAGAATTGTTCCCTTCAGATGTGTAGAAGGATATTCAAGGACTAGATCAGAACTTTGGTCCATGCCTATGAATTTAGTGGTAGAGGGAATTTCTAGTATGGAAATTCCCTTCATAGGTTGAGGGAGGCAACTGGTCTAACAGTTGTAGGTTTAGAGGATTGCCTGGAGATACTAAGGTTAAAAATAATTGCCCATGTTCACATTGCTAGTATGTGTGAGAAGCAAGAGTTGAACCTAGACCTTACTGACTTTAATGCTAGATCTCTATCCATTATACCATCTTTCCTTTGAAAGTGATAGAAGGGAAAATACATGCTAAATTCTCTGCCACTCAAACTTACTGGTCTGCATTAAGGAAGTGTTCTAACCTTGAATGAAGTTTGTTTTTTTTTTTTAAATTTGCAATTTTTTATTATTTATTTGGGGAGAGTGGAATAGGGATGGCAATGAAAATTATTTATCATTTTACTTTAAACACTTAAAGGATCCAAGAATGAAATCTGAAAAAATAGCTCATCCATGTGATTACCTCATTTGATCGGGTGCTGCTCGTTTCATCATTGGATTATTTCATGGATGAACTAACTGCCTATTCTGAGGCATCATTATAACACTTAAATTTTTATGAGAAAAAATCTTGAACCAATTAAAATATGTCTTTCAAATGTACTATAAAGGTGTTCCTAACTTGGGGTCCATGAACTGGATTCTCTTAACATTTTCCTATGTTGCATGATAATTGATTTCCTTTGTAATTCTTTGTATTTTATTTTATGCATTATTTTGAGACTGGACCATGTACTTTACTAGGCTACCAGAAAGATCTCTGATACACAAAAGGTTAAAAATCTCTGCTTTTAAAGTACCCTAATGTTTTCCATAAGAAGAAAAGGGTGTAAATTGCACTGTTCTGTGATTAAAAATGATTGTCTGTTGGACCACTTAAAACTATCAATTAGTATGAAAGAAACTGACTTTATTAATTATTGCAGTGTTAGCTCTAAAGCGCAATTGATCTGTACATAGTCAGATATAGGCTATCTTCCTTGAAAATATTTAGAAGTCTGATGCTTTCTGTCTTGAATAAATCATTGATTTAGAATCACATAGGGTCACATGTCATGTTCACATTTTCCCCAAGAGAATCGGTTTTTGACAAAAATAGGCTGCAGGTAACGAAATTCTGTTCAATTGGTCCCACTTTCTTCAGCCTTCCTTTCTACCTCATACCATCCCCAATTCCATCACCATCTAGTTAGGTAGTGGGCCATGCAGAGCTCTGGTGCTTTTTTGCCCTTGGACCATAATTGCTTCAGGGATTTGGGGACCAAGAGATTAACTGGGCTTTTGAATTGAGCTGGGGATATGCGAATGGTTCCTGTTGCTTCCCCAGGCATGTCCAAAAGGGGTAGGTGGTGGGAACAATCATTAGTGATGAGCTTAGAAAAAAATTTTGTTGTTCTTGTCCAGTTGTTTCACTTGCATCCTATTCTTTGTGACCTCATTTGGGGATTTCTTGGCAAAGATGCTGGAATAGTTTCCAGCTTATTTATAGATGAGAAACTGAGACAAACAAGTTTAAATGACCGGGACACAAAGCTAGTAAGTATCTCAGGCCAGATTTGAATTCAGCAAGATGAGCCTTTTTTTTTTTTTTTTTTTTTTGACATCAGCCCTGGCACTCTATCCCCTCTACTATCTAGCTGGGGGAAGAAATGGCATTAAGAAAATATTCCTATTAGCAAACTGGACTTCATTTTTTTATAGTGATGTGTATTTGATGACACTGAGCTAGTACTACATCCACACATCTCCATCCAGTGATGCAGTTCCCAGCCTTCTCACCTTATGTGATGATTGCTATTTTTGTCCATATCTTTCTGCAAATCCTCTTGGACAGACCAATCTAAAGCACATCCTTCTGTCCTCTTCATATCTCATGGTTACATACCAGTGTAACACATGGGCTGGCCGTCTGTTGCCTCTTGACCTCATTAGATAACCAGAATGGACAAGATAAAGGCTGGACCTGTGAATTTCCTTGGCTATAGATAAGTCATTGGTGAAGAAACTCCCTCTACCAGTACAGTTTGGCATCTTCTCTACAATTTATAGTGTCAGAGCAAGGTTTCTTGTTGTGTATCTCTTTGGCAGTCTGATGAGGTCTATGAACTCCTCACAATAATACTTCAGAATACACAAAATGAAGCAATATAGCACAGGAAATAAATTGTATTCAAATGTAGTCATCAGATTATTTTTTTTTAAATCTCATGGCTCCCAGGCTAAGAACTTCTATCTTAGAGGCTCACTGGAGCCCTGAGAGCTGAAGAATTTAATGCAGGATGATATAGCCAGTTTGTGTCGGTAAGTCCTGGTTGCAAGGCAGGATCTCTATTTAGTACACCAATAGGCATCAAAAATATGGCCCATATGGCCTGTATCAGGAACAGGATTAGAATGTAATTGGGAAATCTGACAATTTTTTTTAGAAAACTTAAATAAAGTTAATATGGGATTTGGTAAGTCAATATGTATCCAGCCGGGATCCTTATATATGAGTTAATGTTCCCTATTTCTATTTGTTTGAAGCCTCTGTATCACATCAAATTATTACTCTTTTTGGGGGGGCTTATTTAATTATGTAACTGATTTTTGTTTCCTCAAACTCATTGTTGACAGTATGTTGCTACCCGCTCACACCCACCTTTTCATTGACCTTTGAGTATCTTGAATTTTTTTTTATTTTCCAAGATTATGACAAACCACGATTTACAGCTATATAGCATCCCTAGGAGAGTGTTAATACTTAAAAGATTAGTTTCTTTAACATCAGGAAGCTTGGGATCATTGAAAGATCTGAGAAGATCTTTAACACCCGATAAACAGATAACAGGCAACTAATTAGAAAATGAAAAAAAAAATTCTGATTCCTCTTGTTCCAAGGGCTATGAGAGCTGAAGAAACCCTATACTTTGAAACATTTGGGCAGTGGTTGTATTTGGGAAATGTCTTTTTTTATTTTAATTAATCAGCTATCATTTTATACACCTAATACTGACATGGAACTCAGAGGTCTCTTTTTCCTTTCTTTACCTAAGACCATGACTTAGAAGAGACAGTGTGCTGTAGTGGATAGAGTGCTGGCTTTGGAGTTAGGAAGAAACTGTTCAAATCCTCAGTGTCCTAGGTAACTCTCAATTCAATCTAATGCAAAGTGCTAAGGATACAAATAAAAAGAAAGACATCCCCTGCCCTGAAGGAGCTTACAATCTAATGGCAGAGACAACACACAAAAGGAAGGGAAATTGAAGTGGGGAAGAGGATTCATGCTCTGTGGAGTTGAAACCAGGCAGAGCAGTAGCTATAAAGTGGAGTGAGCCAAAAAGTCAAATTTCTACCATCTCCAAAGGAAGGCTTTGGGAGGAATTTGCTACTCCACCCTCCAGTCAGATGAGAGGAGGCTAAGGTGGTGGGGGTAAGGGGGAGAGTGTCAGTCCGTGCTTGAGTCAGGGGTGTGATGGTGAGTTTAGCAGTAGTGAAGATTATCCTGGAAGGGGAATCTTGTTCCATGGAGTCGAGATCAGTTAGACCCTTAGATGTAGGTCAGAGAAAGTTTTAAGTGGAATACAAGAGTCTAAGACTAAATTGCAAAGCCAGTTTCAATGTGCATTGGTTTCCTCACTGAAATTTCCATTTATCCATACAATCACAAGTTTAGAAAACGAAATAAATAGATGAAACAAAAATCATAAATTTGTGTAAATATGTACTTTTGATCCACAAAAAAAGTATGGCCACAAACAATGAGGCAGATGGTCTTGAATTCTTAAACCTTCTGTTAAGGCACTTTCAGCATGGTGTTGGGAATGGAGGTCTGAACATAGAAGTCAGAAAGATCTGAGTTCAAATCCGCAACAGCATCTTGAATACTACATTATTCTGGGCCAAATCTTTCTGTACCTCTGTTTCCTCATCTGTATAATGAGGGAATTTGGACTCCAAGGTCTATTTCAATTCAAAGTCCAATCCTATCTATCCATTTTTCTGAATCTCTAATTATAATATTCATGGGTGACTCAAAAAAAGAATTCTGAAGGAAATTCCAAGGGGTAAAAAAATGTACAATGGCAGCATCTTGAGAAGGAAGTCATTGGAATAGATGAATTCTAGTATGTTTGCTAAAAATAACAAATACAATATTCTAGCCTTGAAGAGAAATCTAGCTGCGCCTAGATTTAGGAAGAGCTGAGTTCAGATCTGGTTTCAGATACTTACTAGCTATGTGGCCTTCAGCAAGTTACTTCACTTCAGTCTGCCTCAGTTTGTTCATTGGTAAAATGGGGATAATAATAGCAGTTATTTCCCAGGGTTGTTGTAAGGATAAAAGAAGATATTTATAAAGCATTTTGAAAAACTTAAAGTGCTAGACAAAAGCTAGCTTTTATAATTATAATTACACTACCTATATTCCTTATGCTTAGACTGAAAGGACAAAAGATTTTTATATTAGGAGGTTATGTTTTTCTGTACTGATGATTTCATTGGTGTAGAGAATTCATGACATAACACTTTGCACTGATGGAGGCTAGCAACCCATGCGTTACTTTTCTGGGGGGAGGGGAAAAATATATACTTCCTCAATTTCCATAATATCTCTTGTTTCAATCTGCAATATTCATAGAAACCTGAGTTCTACTACTGTCTGTGATGCCTACTGTCATGGTGATCAAGGAAATCAATGAACTGCTCAGTGCTGTAGGAATCACTCTGAGTCTATAATGTGCAGAGAAGGTGCCAATCCCATGTTGGTAGAAATAGTTTTCTCACTTAAGGTTTTCCCTATACCAATGAAATCACGGGTCCAGTCCCTATTCCCATCCCTATCTAAAAGTTTTATGTGTGTGTGTGATGGTGTCACATTGAAGTAAATCTACAACAAAACATCCTTTCAAAGGGCCAGCTGTAGCAGTCCAGAGTAGGAGGCTACCTATGTAATGATGTCAGCTTCCTCAGCATCTTCCTTGACTCCTGAAATATTTCCCATAGTTTTGCTGATAGATGAAGTCATTTTAACAAGGTAAAATAATTTTCATTCTCTAGCTAATCATTTATAAGTCTTAAAGGACATCCCATCACTACCTTGGAAAGGAAACACACTCATGCTATGGAGCAAATGACAGATCTTGGGCTGGTTCCCTAGAGCAGATTTTACTTGTCGGGAGTATAAGAAAGACTGAGTAATGAGTTTCTAAGAAGGGAGAGCAGGGAAGACATGAAGTAGGCAATGAGTATAGAAGGACAGGGAACAATATAGTTAACTTTATCCACTCTTTCAGCATTGAATTACCCAGCAACCCTCAATAGCTTATGATAGCATGGTGCGGTTAGAAATTGTGTTAAATTTGAAATCAAGGCACCTGTATTCAAACTCTGGCTCTGACTCTGCATCACTTTAGATAAGTTATTTAGCTTTTCTTGAATTTAGCAGTCTCCTCAATTATTAAATGAGAGGTTTGCACTAGGTGATCGCTAAGGCACCTTCCAGCTCTCAGGCTGAGACCCTATGAGTTGTTAGGCTGAACTAAGCATTTCTAAACTTTAAATGCTATTGTGTTAATGCTTTTTTTCTAACACTGGGTTCACTATGATCCTAATGAAGTTGAGTGACTTTAAGGTTGTCCTTTTTTCTAATTCACCCATTTCTTTGTGTCCTCTGTCTTTTTCGTGCTCTTCTCTCTTACCTTACACCTGTGCTCTCTGACCATCTCTAAGTCTGGGGGAAGGGTGGGATGGTGTTCAGTTTGAATGCGCTTTAACCCGTGAAAGATTGTGGGCTGCCAAAACTGAGAAAAATCACAGAATCGCAAAATTTGAGCACTGGAAGGAATCTCAGTGATCATCTGATCCAGTCCATCCACCCCAGTATATCATAATCACCAAATGATCATTCAGACTCTACATGAAGATTTGCAAGGAAGGAAAAGTGTGGAAGACCCAGAAGCAAATGAAGTCCAATATTTAGACATTCCTCTGTTCCAATCTTTTAATGGATGGGGGGAGGGAGGGACATCTCCAGTTGTCCTGATCAAAGGATATAATGAGGCTGGTGATTTTGCACAACCCTCCCTCACTTAAATCCAATTCACTTGAAAGTCATGACATCACCTTCCTGATATCATGGTCCTCTTTCAGAACAAAGGACAAACATCGACAATAATGAATGAGAGGGAGGGGTGTGTTACTTCTCAAGTCGTGACTCCAGGAACTTCTGCTGTTGATACAATTCTTTAAAGAAAGTTTCCCTTCTTCTGCCAAATATAGAAAAATCAACTCCTTACTGCCAATCTCTCCCATTAGAAATACTCTTGCTGTGTAGACTGTAATGGCCAGAAAAAGCTTTTTAGGAGATGTAGGACTTGAGCTGGATCCTAATTCTAATCTTTTCTACAAACTAGGAAAGCTAAATCTCATACCTACCATAATAAGTCTTTTTAAGCAGCTAAATAACACAATGGATATAATGAAACCAGAAATCCCAGAGTTCAAATCCAGCCTGAGACACTTATTCATTGTGCAAGCTGATTGGCCACATTGCTTCGATACTTTTCCTTCCTTGCAAATCTTCACGTAGAGGCTGAATGATCACTTGGTGGTTATGATATAATGGGGTGGATAGTCTGGATTAGATGATCACTGAGACCCCTTCTAATGCTCAAATTTTGTGAGTCTGTGATCTTCCTCAGCTTTGACAACCCATCCTCATCAGCAATCTGAGGATAAAAATTGCACCTTACTAACCGGTGTTCTAAGAGGGTTAAAGGAGGTAACCCACAGAACATGTTTTGTAAACTTTAAAGCATTGTGTAAATACTCTTCTTCTGTCAACTCAATTACATTTTGTTCCTGAACATGCTACCTTCCTGATAAAATATAAAATCTAAGACTGAAGTAGTTGGGTACTAATTCTTTTTTGACTGTAGCAGAATAACCTTAAAGTTTCTGTAATCTTTTCTGCTTGAACATCTTGATATTAACAATTTATTGTAAAATAACTCTTCACATTCACAAAGAACATTGTCACTTTTGAATTTTCTTCCATTTTTTCTTTTGTACTTTAATCTGTACTCTATAAGTTTTTGTCCTTTAATATGTCTTGTGTAGATATCTTCTATGAATTACTTCATACTATTTTAAGGATTTTTGTTATTCTTTTAATGATACTTTCCATTTATCCCAAATAGCTCTTTCAGTGGAATTAATAGCTGGTCATTTTACCTAAGAAGTCTGAAAAATACCAATTGTGTTATTTACAGGACCACCGAATTTTAAAACTAAGAGAATCACAGAGACAGAGGACCCATTCTAGCCCCTCTCCTCACCATTTTTAGACATTGACAAGGTCTAAAATTAAATGGAGGTACACAGAGGTGAAATGATTTTTGCCCAGTTTCATGGAACTAGTGTAATCCTGAACTCCCATGTTTGGATATATCACAGTCTGGTCAACATATGTTTTGCATCCACCTACTTTGTCCAATATAAATAGTGATACCATTCCCTTTTACTCTGCAGTGACTTTCATTGAGGAGAGGAGGAGACTATTTAATATGCTGGAGTTTGACACAAATAGCACAAGACCATCTGCAAATAGTTTTTGGTAAACCTTCCCCCAGCCCCAGAGAACTCTTCTGTTTGCTCCCTCCACAGGATATCTTCCATGACATAATATGCTAGTCCCTTTGGGCTCAGTTGAAGTAATAGTTCTGTAAGGTACATCAAACCACCCTTTAGGTGCTGAGGTCTTATAGTCTACACATATAGTTCCACTGTTTTAGATGATAAAAATAGGTAACTATTATAGTGATGGCAGATTTGTTGCATTTTGCACCCATCTATTATCGACCTCCTTATGGTTTCATCTGTAGTATAAATATATTCTCTTTGAATGATCTGGCTTAGTTACTTCTTAAGTCAAGCTCCCAGACTCATTCCTCTTCCATTCCTTTTCACTATTTTGTAAGTTGACACTATTACCTTCTGTAATGTTTCACAAATGCACTCTAAACTCTGGATGCCCGTGACTGCCATGTATTTTCAATTGGTTCAGAGATTAATTATTTTTTAGTACTTTCTGGGAGGCTTTCTGCCTCCTTGTGGTGGCGACTGTTTTTTGCTTGTTAAGACATCTCTTTAAAATGGCAATCAAATCAAATCTTTCCTTTGGTTCATTTCTCATTTTTCTCAGTTGACAACTTGTTCAAACCTCTTTGGAGCTGCTAAAAATACAGACCAGATCATCCTTTCCCTCTTCTAAATGGCCATTTACTTTGACCTTTGTGCCAACTGGTCAGCGATAGAATGGGGTTAAGATCATATCAACATGATAACATGAAATAGCATGTAAAAATTGTGTCTGTGCCAGGTAAGAAATAAATAAGGTGATGAATAATTTTTGTATCTTACATTATAGCAGGCAGTATTTTAAAATAAGAATGATTTCCTACACACAGACACACACTTCATTTCCTTTATTTCAACCTTTTTTTGGTAAATATTTGCCTTTGCCTTGTCAAGGAGATTTTTCCCAGACATAAGCCTCCTAATTGGTTTTCAGTTAATAAACAAAGAAGCTAAAAGGACATTATAAGACAAACAATAAGATGTACTTTTAACGTATTTCACTAACTTTTCACAGAAATTTGTTTCATTATTTTCTATGTCTCACTATTTCAACCCTTTTCAGTGTGGATGGTGAATGTACTATTTTCAGAATAACACAGGTTTCTTCATGATTTTAATTGTTTGATATTTTTCCTACTCCCTAATATTATCGCTATTTAACCTGAAGAAAATCATCATTGTTCACAGTGATTAAACTAGAAAATGTTTTGTACTCTTATTAAGGTTCATAAGAAATAATGTAGGCACATTTAATTGTAACCCCATTGTGTAGCTGTGTGGAAATCCAAGGTTTGTTTTGTGATTAAAGGCCTAAGTTCAGCCAGTAATGACCTGAATAGGGCCTGCTTTTAATGTAATCTGTGCCTGCTGACTGCTGTTCCAAGAATAAGAATTTAAGCCAAAAGATTTAATGAAATCCCTCTGGATTAATGCCACCTGGGCTGAGGAATTGGCTCACTTCATAGCTGTGCTCTAACCAGAAGGTTTGGTGTCTCAATCAAGGAGTGTCCAAGAGAGGCAACTCTGAGTTCATCAATAATTTACATTTTTTGTTGTTACTGACAAACCTGGTAGTTATGATTCTGTTGCCATAGCAGTCTATCTGGGTCTCAAGGGATTGGACTTCTAAGTGGTGATCATATAGGCACCCACAGTGTGTGCTGGAAATCCAATGCTAAACAGATCTTTTGCTCTGTGCTATGACTTAGTTAAAGCTCAGCTAAAATCAATAATTCAGTTAATTGTGAAGTGACTGAAATATTTGAAAGGAAAGTTTGGTTGTGATCATCGGTTTTTGTATTTCCATTTCCATTTTTCCAAAATCATTTCCATTTTTTTAAAGAAGAAGGTTTTATTGTATTAAACGATATGAATATAAAATAATGAAACTATTTAATTTGTTAAAGATTTCAGAAAAATGAAATATTTGTAAGCCTCCTGCAGTATATTCTATTCCAAGTTTAATTCTACAAATAGAATTATGATTTGGATTTCTAGGTATCAGAGGTTTACATCTTAGCTTCTGTAGAAACATCAATAATCCCTGAGTCTCAGAGTAATTTTCTGTTATTTCTGTGTTGGGTCTGGTTCTAAGACTAGAAGTGGGAATTTTAAGGCTCCATCTGCTTTATTGACAATAGATGTGTGTGGTATTTTACGAGGAATCTGAATGTCTCAGTAAATTCATAATAATAATATTGTTATGCAAAGACATAAAAAGGCATAGTGACCCTGATGAATATGGTTTGTGCCAGGCAAACACTATGAACTGCAGGACTGCAAAAGCATCTGAATGTGAGAGGTGCGAAATTAACCTAGGTATTGTTGCAGATCTCTCAAATAAAGCAAAAATAATTTTAAGTTAGAGATTCTGTGGCAAATGGGATATACTCTGTGCATTTATATTCAGTGAACAAATGGAAGAAATGGTTTGCTCCCTACTGTAGAATGAGTCTACCCATTCATCCTTTTGATAGATGCCCATGTAAAAAACAAATGAAATAAACTCCCAAAAGATGACCCCACAAGCCCTAGAAAATGTTTAATTACATGACCTTCTCCCTTTGGAAAACCGGTCCCTTGCTAAGTCATAATATATTAATTACAAGAGAATGATTTTTTTCTTCATTTTTAAATGGAAGCCTTTAAAAATAGACTTTAGAGGGGACTTTATTACAGAGGATTTTTTTTTTTGAGGAATGGGTATAATCAATCAATAAAAATTTGTTAAGCATCTGTTATTTGTTAGGCACTGGGTGATACAAACATAAAAAAATAAAGCCTCAGACCTTAAGAAGTGTATATTCTATTGAAGGAAATAATATACATATATGATAACTAAATGGCTTAGTTTAAAGCAGGACAACCTGAGTTCAAATCCTATTTTCGACGCAAACAAGCAGTTATGTGACCTTTGTTTTCTCATTTGTAAAATACAAATAATCATGGCACCCAACTCACAGGATTGTATGAGGACCAACTAAGATTATACATACATACATACATACATACATGCGTACATACATACATACATACATATATATATGGCACTTTGCAAATCTTAAAGGACTATAGAATTCTAGTTATGGTGGCTGTTGTTATTATTTACAGATCACGCAAAACAGGTACATAATAACCTGAATGGGGAGGCATTAGCAGCTGGAAAGACCAGGAAAATCCTCATACATGCATAGAAATGGTTCTTTAGCTAAGACTTGAAGGAAACAAGATATTACAAGAGATGAAGTGAAGAGGGAGGGCATTCCCAGGAATGAGGAACAGCCATCTCAAGGACAGAGAGATAACAGATGGAATGATATGGATGAGAAACACAAAGAAGTCCACTTTGGCTGGATTAAAGCATGCCAGGCTTATTAATTTAATATGGACACCCAGAGATTGAATGAGTAGTAAGATATTTTTTTTAAATAAATGATATCAGCTTTTCATAAGAAATGCAATGATGATATACACACACATATGTATATATGTATATATGATGGATAATAGACCTAGATAATTCTAAGAAGCAGTCTAGTATATAGGGTGTTTTTTTTTTTTTAAATAATATCACAATTTCTAGTTGGTTTTATTAGAAAACTGTTGACTTTCAAGAAACATTGACATGAAGTCAGGTCTGGCAAGCTCTATCATGGAACAGGTACATTAAACAAAGCTTTGGAAATAAAACTGTCACTTCATAGGCATTCTATCAAATGCTTATATAAGACAGTAACTAATACTGTTGATGCTTAAACATTCTAGGATCCCTATAGAAAACAGTACTAAAGCTTTGTCAGAATTCTAAAAGCATTGTGGTATGCCAATTAAAGATTAGTATTTGTAATTTCTTTAAGATTTTTTTGTTCTATCTTTATGTCTCTCTGCCTACCTAGAAAGAAACCTAAGAACAATTATTCAGTGCTATATATCATGTGTGTACATGCATATACATGTATTATATATGTATGCATACACATTATATTTGTGTAATAAATGATAAATCCAAATATGTGTTTATCATATATATATATATATATATATATATATATATATATAGTATATGGGGATAAATATTGTATTTGCAATGCCTTGATATGTCAAATCAAATCAGAAATTTTTGACATCTTTAACAAATTAGAAGAGCTTCCTATATTGATATTTGAGGAGGACTTCACTTTTACTTGTTTAAAGGATGACTTTGACTTGGAATTCCCTTAAAGTAGATTATGTTGGATTCCAAACCTTAAGTGACTAATGCTGAACCTGGGTAAGAGAGGGACTAAGAATTTATGGTCCCCAACGACCCCTCCCAGGGTGAACAGATCCCGTGGCAGTCACAAAGTCCTCATGTTATATCTTGGTGAGATCACGTCATTTCTAGTATTGGTCTCAACTGAGAACCCAATACCTGCAAAACTCTTAAGGTTGTCCTTGCATCACAATGAATTGTTCTCCCCCTCTAAATGTCACATCAGACCTATATGTGAATGCAACAAGTGATACGGAATAGTTTATTCTAATTATTTTCACTCAAAGTCAATCTTTCTGCCACAAGATGTGTTTGTTTAGGCTTTTTTCTCCTTTCCCTCAAATAATCTTGCTTATTTAAGGTCAAAAGAGCATTTTCTTATCACAGTTTGAAAGACGATTATAATTGTTATTCTGTGTTTAGGAATCATGGTTGAGGGAAGGAAGGAAACTGTATTATGGAGAATTTCCAGGAGTTGAAGATAGTGACAATTTGGAGATCTCATTACTTGTTTGGTAATGATGGCGCTCAGAATTATTGCAACTAAGTCTTTTTATGCCTGGAGTAAATACAAAGCTCCCTCAAGGAGGTGCTCACCTGGGGTAGAGGAAGTGTATACCATCTGTTAGCTTCCTATTTGAACTAATTATTTTTGCTACCTGGGGCTAAGCTTAGTTATTTCTAAGCTACAAAAGGACAGCAGACACTGTCAACCTCCAGTAAATGCTTTTGCCCTGGAACTAAGTTCTGATTGCCCTATCTTGTTTACAACTCTACTGGCCTGGGTAATAAAATAAAAATTTTTCCAAGGGGTGAACAAGATTCTTCTTCTTTTTCTTTTTGGTCTTTTCCCATATATTCTCACCACCTATCTATTCTCTGCTAGAAAAAAAAAACTAGCATAAAGTGAAACTTCTCAGTTCACTTTATATATGCTCACCACTACTTCTAGCTCTCTCTAGTTGCTTTTCCATTGGTTTGCCTCTACCTGGATATATCTTTCCCACCTTCTTTCTTTTAATAGTTTATTTCCTATTACTCTTCCAAATAAGCACCTCCCTCCCTTAATTTACAGAGAGTTGCATGTTTGGAAAATAAACTGAAAAGATGAATATTATATTTTAATGAAATACCAATTGAGTCACCCAGTCACCTGAATTTCAAATGTCAGTGTCATAAAATCATAGAGCTAAATTTAGAAGATCCTTAGTAGGTAGGTACTTAGTCTGACTCATTTAGAGTGAAGAAAATGAGGATCTAGAGAGATAAAGTGATTTGCTTCACAAGTAGTAAATTGTACAATTTGAATTTGAACTCAGGTCCTGTCACTCCAAGTTCAGCACTTTTTGTACTCAATACTCTTTTTTTTTACTTTTCCCTTTCCTCTGTCATATCCAATGTCCATGATATCCTTCACATAATTTCTCCCGTGTCTAAACTTACCACCACCACCACCCTAGTTGAGGCATATGCTTGAAAACTTCCAGAAAGTAGAACCCACCACTTCTGAGTCTATTCCACTGTGGGATAATTTTAGGAAGGTTTTTTTTACTCCTTTAGATCAAATCTGATATTTCCTATCTGCAAATTCTACCAGTTACTCCATTTCCATTCCCTAGAATCAAGTACAAAAATATCTTCTATATGACCCTCCTTCCAAATCAAAGACAACTTTCTCATCCTTCTTACATCTTCTTTTCTTCTGGTTAAATATGTCTAGCACCTTGTATGGCATGTACTTCACTCCTCTAGCCTTCTGATAGTAATCTCCTAGAGGTATCCCAGCCCACCAGTATGCGTGTTAAAATTCAGCAAAAAGAAGTGAACGTTCCACTGCAGATGTTATCTCACCAAAAACTCGCTCCTTCCTGGTACTTCTAGAACCTCCATTTTAAGGGAAGTACACAGGCCACCCATGTTCCCTCCACATCCTAACTCCACTCCTGACTTTCTGAATGGCTTTCTCCACCATTATGCAGCAGCCTTCTTGCTCTGGAAGATCACTCTGCCCCTCTAGCCTTTTCTTCCGTTTGATGAGTTTTTCTTGGAAGTTCTATTTTAAGACAACTGCCCAGATTGGTCATGTTCAGGGCACTTTATTCCTCTTTGCACTCCTCTCCTGACTTTCTTTCTCCAGACAGTTATGTCCCTCCCCTTCTTCTTTTTCAACTTCCTTAATCAATTGTCTTCTACCATTAGAATGTAAGCCCCTTGTGGGCAAGTATTTTCTTTCCTTTTTCTTGGATTTGGATTTTAACATTCAGCACTGTACGTCATCCTTTGTAAGCACCTGCATGCTCACCAATTTGATTTGATTTGTTCACATTATGTCTGCTAATGTAGCTGAACATCATATTAGCTTTTGGGAGTACCATGATTGCTGTCCTTTGTTTTCAAAGAGGACCAAAATGACATCACTATGATAAAGTCAAGTTTCAGTGTGTCTGACTGTGGCTGATCAGATCTACACAAGATCAGAATGCTTTACCACAACTTGGGGATAAATAGTCCATGTGAACTCTTGGGGTGGATACTCTAAATGTGTGTATCCTGTGTTTCCTTTGAGCTGTTTCAATTCTGTTTTGCTCATACAGCACAGTACTTTTTCTGATGTGGGCATACCATGCTGAGTGGTCCTGTGCCCATATCTCCCATGTCACACAATCAATTCCAAAGTTCTTGACAGAGAGTCAAGAGTGTCCTTATATCACTTCTTCTGACCACCATATGATCACCTGCCCTGTGTGAGTTCTCCATAAAATAGTCTTTTTTGGTGAGCGTACTTTTGCATTCAAACAACATGGCCAGTCCGTCAGAATTGCACTCTCTGAAGCATAATTTGAATGCTTCACTGTTTAGTTCAAGTAAGGACCTCAGTGTCTGGTACCTTATCCTTCTAGATGATCTTTAGAATCTTCCTAAGACAATTCAAATGGAAACAACTTAGTTTCCTGGCATGGTGCTGGTAGATTATGTTTCCCAGGCATACAGCAATGAGGTCAGTACGAGGGCTCTGTAGACCTTCAGTTTGGTAGTCAGTCTAATACCTCTTCAGAGTCTCCCAAACACTGAGCTAGCTCTGGCAATGAGTGCATCAACCTCATTATCAATGTGTACATCCCTGGAAAGTATACTACCAAAGTACCACCACCGCACCATCCATACGTGAAACCATTGGTTACAGCAAGTGGAGAAGTTTTGAATGCTCTGAACAAGTTCACTTACCTGGGGTGGGGGTGGGGGTACTATATCAAGTTGTTGGTTCATGTAGAGCTTGTAAATGTACTAAGATTAAAGTCTTTATCACAAGGCCACCTCCCTGTCCTATACTTGCAGAGCTGATTTTCTAAAATCAAAATTTGCAGATAGGTATTTCATATTTTATGCTTTTCTTTAACCTACATCTCAAAGACCACCCCTTCAAAGAATCATTTTCTGATCTCTATAGCTTTAATTTGTCATTTCTTAGAAGTATTGTATCATTTTGTGCCTATGCTAAATATTATACTTACTTAATATTACACCTATTTGTGTATTTGTGTACTTACAGTGTTTTATATGCTTTATTATTATTTTGAAATATTATTTTTATTTTGTTTTAGGTTAGTATTTTATATAGAAGAATGATTCATAAGTGCTTTTTTAATGAATGAGTAAAAACTTCTGAAAATTCAATGTGTGGGCTTTGTAGATTACACGTGAAACAATGTGTAAATAGACTGGATTGAAGGAATGGAAAGGTTTTGCCACATTAATTATTAACTAGATTTCAAAAGGCAGTATCTTGTAGGTTTACTTTTTTGTCTATGTCTGAATAGTCATTTTAGATTCTTTTATTGAAAAGTCTAGATGCAGCTTTAAAAGAAAATCTCCATACTTCAGAATGTCTCCAGAGAATTAAGGTGCATTCAGAATATCCAAGTGGGAGAATTCAACTGCTTTGGGAAATGTATAAATGATTGCATATTTAAGTATTCATCATTTAGATAAATAATACCAAATTTCAAAGGCTATATGTGATACAGAGTAGGTTAGTGTATGCAGCCCAGTTATGCTGCCTCATAATAGCATACTCCATCTCATACTTTTATAATACCTTTCTTCAAAGGCTACAATTACTCTGTAGATAACACTTAGTAATTGATCAAATATTTACTAAATTTAACATAAGAAATTTATGTATATATGTATTTGTGCATGCACATGAATATGTTAATAAACACATATATCCTTGTATGTATGTTTGAATACATGTATGTATGTATATACACACATATATAAATATGTTTGTGTATATGTAAACATATATTTCCCACTTATACTATTCCCCTGGTGGGGGAAATAATGGTGCCCTGTAGCTAAAGATATACTTTTTTAATAAAAATCAAGTTATACAAGAAAAATTGATATCTTGAAATTATTATAAAGGTGTGTTTTCTTCAACTTACATCTTGAAATGTTGTTTTTCTTTTTTAGTAAAGTGCAACACTGAAGAAAGAGGATAAAGAGTAAAAGATCACGGACTTTGTAAAGAGAACAGTAAGTCCTTTAATAGAAAAATAATGGCTGTATCACTGCCATAAAGTTCATCTGTCGCACACACGCTTCTGTTAGACATATGCACTCCCCTTCCCTTTACCAGGATGAGAAATTGATATCGTAAGCAATCACAGCCTTCTCTTTAAATTCAATTTCATTTTACTGGAGTGGATTGTGAATCATTTATCCCATAATCCTCTTAGATCAGAAGGCAAGATAATCCTTGTGATATATCTTTATGGCGCTGCATACTGAAAACTTTAGTGATGAAATCAGAATTGTCTTAAAAAAAAACAAAAGTTCATTATTTTAAATGTCAGAAATTCTGATAGAAACAAAGCTATTAAATTTGATCATCTTGATCTTAGTGAAATTGATTTGGTTTCCCCCTCCCGTTCTGTACTATAAAATGCATTCAGCATAAACAGAATTTATTTCTTATCTCTTTATAGTCATCAAATCAGAATGAAAAAGTGATCAAGTTAACTATATTTATCAACCTATATCTGTTGCTTAATTAGTCCTTGATTTCTGCTGCTCTGTAATTTAGTTAATTAAATTTACATATTCCCTATTCAATAGTTATCAATGAAATTTGATGGCAAGCATCTTTCATAATTTTCCATTTAGTAATCACTTTGTAGAAATAATTTGCATCTTTTTGGTTGAATCATAAAGAATACATAGGTTCAGGCAACTACATTCTCACCATGTATTTTAATAAATAAAATAGCAGATGGATATGCAAATTCCACAATGATGACTCTTATTGCATCATTTTTCATACCATTGGTAATTTAAAATTGTTTTTCATACCATTGGTAATTTAAAATTGTATCATGAATGTACAAATGCAGTTCTTGCATAATTATGATGAAGATCTTTTAAACAGAGAGAATGTGGTATTGTAGGGAGGACCATCACAGATAGATACATTGGAATTTTAATATGAGGTTAAAGAATTCACTTCAAAGGAAGGTCTACAAGACTGATACAAAGGAAACTTCATGCCTTTTTTGGGACCTCTATCAAATGGAATCACAAAATGAAATTTCTTTATCTTAGCAAACCTCTATTCACCAAACCAACATGAATCCACAATTTATTATAAATGAATGTGTGATTAACAGCGGTTTATCCATTGAATTGTGGATCAGTCCTTATCTTTGTTTTTGCAAATGATTATTTCCTTTCTATGCTTTCCATTTAGCCCTGGGGTAATAGGAAACAGGTGGGGTTGAAGAACTTTTCTCTGTTTACCTGCCTGAAATAATGTCCTTATCTGGTTTGACACAACATTAAGATTTCTCTTATTTAGCTGCCTATCTGAATCCACCAATAAGGCTTAATCTTTTCACTTTTGGGGGGAATGGGGGGAGCTTGTCATGTTTTTTTACTCCACTCAACTTGATAGATCACAATTTAAGGAATTATTTGAAAATGTAATTGCTAAACTCCAGTTTTAAACCATGGAATGCAAAATACAAGCTTCCCATATACTTTGAAAAGGAAAACAAAATCTCAAAATGTGGACAAGTTTTGAGGATTTTTTTTAAGGATCTGATTCAGCAGATCCCATGCAATGTATAATACCCATAGTTTAGAAACTTAAGAAGTTTTTTATATTCCAAATTTCTATTTATGGGCAAAAATCTGATTTTTTAGCATGCCAAAGAGGTCTTGATTGGACTGGGTTGTGAAGTCTGATAAAGTAAAGGTCCTGTTTCTATTCTATTATTTTAGTCAGCTTACTGTTGTGAGTGAATCAAACCTATTATGTCCTTGTCATCTTAACTAAGCAAGCAACCTTCTAGCAACTGGGTTCCTGATCCATGTAAACTGGACCTTTGTTGAACTAAATAATTTCTTAGGAATCTTTTCCAATACATTAGTATGACCACAAGCATAAGTTGCTTTTTCATGGGCAACTAGGTTGGGTGTTATTAAAAAAAGTTTATGACAGGGCTACATAGTTTTTTCTTAACCCTTGCAAATTTCTCTGTCTCTAGTGTTGCTATGTCACCATTTTTGTAAAGGTTCTTCTTCAAGGTCTGTGTTCTCATGATTAGAGTTGGCCTGTGACTATCCATCCCTGGTGTCATAATAGAATACCATTCAGTCCTGACCTAGAGGCTATTTGACATCAAATCAATAAGTATTGATTAAGTGTTCAATCACTGTGTTATTTACTAGGAATAGAAAGACAAAAGCCAGTCCTTGCTCTCAAGGAGTTCATATTTTAATCAGGGAGCTCACATGCAAACCACTATGTATATGTAATATTTATGCAGGATAAACTGGATATAAATTAACAGTTTTCAAAGAGCCAAATCCAAAGTCTGTTCTAAATTCACAAGGATTTTTTGAGCATCTTACTAATTTGAACAATGAGGTGGACAGGTGGTGTGGTGCAGGATAAATGGTGTTAAATTTAGAGTCCAAGGTCCTGGCTTTGCCAATCAGTGCCAGTGGGAAAATGGGCAAATCACTTCTCTATTTTAGGTCTAGGTTTCCTCATCTGTAAAATTAGGAGGTTGGATTGTATATTTTCTGAGGGTGTCGCCAATCTCATTCCACAATCCTAAAATACATGATGTCTTCTAGCTCTGAATCTATGATTCTATAATTTTGTCATATTATTTAGAAAAAAAGTTCAGAAAAGTATGTTTAAAGGCAAGAATAGCATGTTGTTTCTCATGTATACTCTGTGATTAATGGAAGTTTCCATATTGACTTTTCATGATCAATTTCTGTTTAACCAGTACATGCTCATAAACAGCATGAAAAGGTCTTGTGCTGTCATTATCTCCAAGTTCTCATGATTATCACATGCTGTTTCTTCCTGAAGTTTTTCTTCTAAAATAATTGCAAAGAGATGGGCTCTAGATTAAGTTGGAATTACTGGAGTGTAACATGTAGTTTAAAATGTGCCTCTGCTTCCAAAGATGGCATGAAATAGAGACCAGAATATAAAAAGTTATGTAAGGTAAGAGGCCAGATAATATAGAGAATGATTTCTCTGTCTCTCTCTGTGAAATTGATGTCTGGGTTTCAAAGCATGAATTATGGATATCAAAATTTATATTTGAATTTTAAACTTAAAATGGATAGATTTTCTTTTTTTGGAAAAGTAAAATGGAATCCATTGTAATTTTGACTTGAAGTCAAAGTTTTAAGTAGAATTTTGTTAATTGATAAAAATGTGCTTGATTTTAACAAATTACCTTTTTTCTAATTGATGAAAAAGAAAAAAATGGGCTCTTTAATCACTGTGTATAGCAGGAATTTCTTTCCCCTTTTTTCCATGCACTTAAGTCTGCTCTCCACAAACATACCATGTTAAAATCTTTTAAAATACATAAAATATCAATGTAATATTACTCACTGCATTTTATAGCATTTTAATTTGCAAGATGATTTCCATAAATCATCCATTTGATCTTCATAACAACCCTTTGAGGGTTTGTAGTGGTACAGACATCATTATTCTCACTTTGTACATGTGGAAACTGAGACTGAAGGAGGATAAATAATTTAGCCAGAATCACACTTGTCTTGTAAGATAGTATTTGAATCAGGTTTTTCTGAATCCCAGTGAAGCCTTCTGTCCAGTGTGCTAAACTGCTTCCAGAAAAGTTATTTTAGAATATTCTTAATAAAGCCATATCCTTAAAGAAAACATTTGAAAAGCATATATTAAAAAGTATGACTTATTTCCCTCTGAAAACACAGACTTATTGGCCTTTATTTTACTTGATAAAAGCATCTTAATGCCAATGTATGTTTTTACTATGAAAATCTTTATGCTCTTTTAAAAGAGTTTTTGTGCAGACCAAATGAGATAACATATAAAGAAAGCTGTTTCCAAACCTTAAAACGCTATGTAAATGCCAGCTATTATTGTTACCCAAAAGGTCCTTGGAAAATGTCTTCATGCCTTTTCATTAGGCAGTATTCTATTTTTTGAAAGTAACAAATTATCATTACTAAAAATAATTTGTTAAAGAACATTTCTTTTCAAATAATATAGCTTATAAGATAAAAAGTGTGCACATGGCTGGCTAACTCACAGAATCTAGAATTGGAAAGCATCCTAGAGAATTTTCAGTCCAAGCCTTCCATTTTGAAGATGAAACTTGAGACCAGAAAAGTTAAGTAGGTAAAGTCCCACAGCTAGTTAGGGGAAGAGTAAAGATGTAGAATCCCCACATTTTCTGGAATTTTTCCATTATAACTATGCTGTATCACTAAATGAAAATGTTGACTTGTTTAAGCGGAGATATAGTCTTAGATCTATCTACCCAAGAACCTAATCCTCTGTAGTACACAACTTCCTTCATCCTTACTACTTAAAAGAATCATATTTGCAACTCTTTTCTCTGCCTTACACTTTGGTGTATCAACAGGATCTTCATGGCGGGATCTGTAGCTCAATTAGGGAATGATGCTAACGAGGCCAGTTACTGTGGTTTCTGTCTTGGCCATCGTCTTTACATAGGCTCCCACACATGCACATGTACAATTTGTATTTCTTTGCCACACCTAAATATAGTCAACAATCATATAGACATGTGAATTAAGTCTCAGTGGGAACTAGATTGGAAGGAAACAAAAAAGATATTGCCAAGTTAATGATTCCCTAGTCAAGAATGCCCTTTCCTATTAGGTCTCATATAAAATTTTGAGTTAGAATAGTATAAAATATTTATTATGTTTTATTTTGTATTTTGCTTTATAATTATTTGTGTCAGCATCTATACTTTTTACTACATGATAAAAATTCCCTGATTTTTAAGTTTGTTTCTCAATGGAAAGTTCTCTAAAGCAGGTTTCTTCTTACAAGCAAGTGTTTGCATCATGACAATTCATTGCATTTTGTTGGGAGAGGGAAGCAAATAATATAAGAATTCTTCAGCCCTCTATCCTGGAAGCTTTGTCTTATAAAATCTTTGCCTTAGGTTCTATGATTGTTCCATAAATTATATTATGCAGTTCTGTGGAGATCACAAAACAAATTCAGCCTGACCTTTATGTAGTGTTTAGATGAACCAATAACATACCTTAACTTCGTCACGTTTCTCTCCAACCCAATCCCACGTACATACTCCTGAACTCTGCATATGTTAGCTGTTTAATAATGTTTGTTGAATGAATGATAACTTATTCAAAATACCCAGGCTATCAGTAGTTAGTTAGAAGCATACTATTTCTAGAAATAAACTGAACATCATTTTCTCCATGTGAAGAATGGAATTTTAATATTAATTATTAAATTGTTTAAGGTTAATATTTTTCAAACATGTGCCTAGAAATTACATCCTCGATTGATGGATGGGCTGCTTTTTATTTTTAACACTGCCCATCAACAAACACTCGGTTCCAATTTGCTTATTTGTCCTTCCCAAACCCAATTAAAATTCTGTTGGAAAATGTAATCATTTGTGACAGTTGATTGAAAGTAGAGTTCAAAGTAACTTAGATACTAACCATAAATATACAAAGTTGTCTAATAAAAGGGAAAATTTATTTTCAGTTGCTAAAGGAAAAGTTCACAGCATCTACTTATTGATTTTTATTCTTAAAAATACATTGTTATTCCTGGCATATCATGTAGCTTTTTCCTAATTAAGTCTTTCTGTTATGACTTTGAATAGCAGGTAAAAATACTGCAGTATTTACAGAAGAGCAACATTTTTTCTTAGTATTCATTCCGTTAACAGTCATCAGAATCCACCCAATACATTCTGGCTTATGGTTCTATTTACAGTTTTTACAATATAAAGTTTAGGGTAGAAAAAGACAATGGGTTTTGAAGTCTGAGAACTGGGTTCAAATCCTCCCTTTTGTTTACTACAGTTATGAACTTGGACAAATCACTTAAATTCTTTGACCCTCAGTTTCCTAATTTTAAAACACAGGAAAGGGGATTTGGAGGATGAACTACATTGCCTCTGAGACCACTTAAGATCCCAAATGCTTTTCAGAGAATACTAGCCTGAACTGTTCTTACAACTTTCCTCCTATCCCCAGAATTAATGGGTGATAAAAAAAAATTATGCAGTGTTATATAAAATCAGGTCTTATTTAGAACAGTAAAGAAGAATCTTTTATAACTGCCGCCTTTATAAGTTCAAGAAGAGGAGGAAAGTTTGTAGCTAGGATTAGCATATTGAAAATAATTTTAAGTGGCTTTAGTCATTATTTCAAGCAGAATTAAATTCAAGTGTGAATCATTAACCTAGAAGTTCCCAGGACATTATATATTCTTTAATTTTAATTCTCAGAGAAAAAAATACTTCTGAAATGTACATTTGAATAGTTAGTAGATTTTTATTAGCTTTTAGAAAAATGACATTGTTTTGCAGCCTTGTTGGGTGAAATTAAAACGTTTTAGAAGGAAGTAAAGTGCTTTCTGAGTTTAAGATTAATTTTCATGTGTATGTTAAGCTAAAGCTGCATGATCCTGTACTTTTTCCCCCTTGATTTTTGAGTCAATACTTGGCCCCCAAAATAATACATAGGTATATTCTCATATATCTATGAGAAGGAGTTGAGTAGCCAAAATAAATGAACCTCATGTCAACTTTTCTGGCTTTATAAATAGGCAAAATAACTGGTAGTCTGTTTCTGTGACTTGAGGGATATATTATACCTTTCTTGGAATTTTATCTGTTAATGGTTCTGTACCTTGAAGGAAACAACATTGACCTTAGAAAGAGACCTGGCCATCACCACTGGACAAATGACTTAGCCTCTTCATCCAACCTTTGTCATTTTAGAGCTCTTCTAGCTAGCTTGACCTTCTTTGATTTTTAAGTCACTAATTCATTAAATAATAAAGATGCCAGGAGTAACAACACATTTTAAAAAATAGAAATTAATAAGTATCAGAAACATTTCCTTTAGAATTGAAAATAAATTTTCCCTTTCATTAGACAGCTTTCTATATTTAGGGTCAGTTATCTTTCTACAAAAGACTTCAATAGCTGCCTTGTACTTGTTCGACTTTTATCATCTAGCACATCCCTTGAAGCAAAAAGCAGATTTGTGCATTACGTTGTAAAATGAAGTTGTTTTCCATTTCTTTTATATCTTGTTTATGAAATTAAATCAATAAAATTATATTTCCACATTAAAAGAAAATCTTGCACAACCATTTGCTGGCACTTATATCATCCCTTCTCCCCTTCAATTGACCTATTCCTGTACTTTGATGATTTCCATGCCTTTTCTCTCTCATTTTAAGGCCTTGATTAATTAATTATTCTGTACATATTAACCTTATAGCCATGATTGAGCTTCTTTCCTTTGGTGGGATCATTTTTGGAGACACATTTTGTAAAAATGGAAATGCAAAGCAGAACTAACACAAGGCTGAAGATAACTATCTTATAGCATGTCTTTATTTCATTTTTTAGAGAATATTATTTGACTAAGGGAATGGCCAATTCAGTTCAGCAAGCATTTATTTATCATTTACTATAAGGAAGTCTCTATGCTATAATCTAGCAATACATAGACCAGAAAGAAAAAATTCAACTCCAGCCCTGAAATGGCTTTGCAATCGCCTGGGAAGAAGGGTAGACTTTTTTTTCTTTCTTTCTTTGTTGTTTGCAGATTAATGTATTTGTTTTCAGTCTTCAACAATTACTTACATAAATTTTAAATTTTCTTTCCCTTCCTCTCCCCTCCCTCTCTAAGAAAGCATGCAATGTTATATGGGTTTGGCATATACATTCTCATAAAACACATTTTCATATTAGTCATGTTGCATAGAAGAATTAAAATGAATGAGAGAAACCACGAGAAAAACCAAAACCAAAACAAAACATAATACAAGAGAAAATAGGCTGCTTCATTCTGCATTCCAACTCTATAGTTCTTTCTCTGGAGGTGGCTGGCATTTTGCGTTAAGTTGTGTTAGATTCTTATGTTTCTTTGAAGGGCTAAATCTATTAGAAACAGTCCTCACACGCTGTGACTAATGTAACTATGTATAATATTCTCCTGGTTCTGCTCATTTCACTTCATCAGTTCATATAAGTCTTTGCAGGTTTTTCTGAAGTCTGCCGGTTTTTCATTTCTTATAGCACAATAGTATTCCATTACATTCATATATCACAGCTTATGCAGCCATTCCCCAGTTGATTGACATCCCCTCAATTTCTAGTTCTTAGCCACCATAAAAAGAGCTGGTATAAATATTTTTGTAATTGTGGAACCTTTTCCCATTTTTGTGATCTCTTTGGGATTCAGCCCTAGAAATGATATTGCTGGATTCAAGGGTATGCACATTTTTGTGGCCCTTTGGGTTTACTTTCAATTTGCTCTCCAGAATGGTGGGATCAGCTCACAGCTCCACCAATAATGAATTAGTGTTCCAACTCTCCCACATTTTCTCCAAAGTATCGTTTTCCTATTTTGTCATGCTAGCCACTCTGATAGGTGTGATGTGGTACCTCACAGTTGTTTTGATTTGCATCTCTCTAATCAATAGTGATTTAGAGCATTTTTTCATATGACTGTGGATAGCTTTAATTTCTTCCTCTGAAAACTACCTGTTCATATCTTTTGACCATTTATCAATTGGGGAATGACTTGTATTCTTGTAAATTTGACTCAGTTCTCTCTATACATTTTAGAAATGAGTCTTTTATCACAGACACTAGTTGTAAAAATTCTTTCCCAGTTTTCTGCTGCTCTCTTAATCTTGGTTACATTGGGTTTGTTTGTGCAAAACCTTTTCAATTTAATGTAATCAAAATTATCCATTTTGCATTTCATAATGTTCTCTATCTCTTCCTTGGTCATAAATTTCTCCATTCTCCATAAATCTGACAAGTAAACTATTCCTTGCTCCCCTAATTTATTTATAGAATTAGTTTATTTGTTTATAGAATCAGCCTTCATACCTAGATTGTGTACCCAGTTGGAATTTTTTCTGATATACAGTGTCAAGCATTGGTCTATGCCCAGTTTCCACTACACTATTTTCCAGTTTTCCCAGCAGTTTTTTTCAAATGGTGAGTTCTTATCCCAGAAGCTGGGGTCCTTGGGTTTATCAAACAGTAGACTGCTGTAATAATTGACTGCTATGTCTTGTGTATTTAGCTATTCCACTGGTCTACCCCTCTATTTCTTAGCCAGTATCAAGTGGTTTTGATGATTGCTTCTTCATAATGCAATTTGAGATCTGGTATGGCTAGCATTTCTTTTCATTAATTCCTTTGATATTCTGGACCTTTTGTTCTTCCAAATGAATTTTGATATTATTTTTTCTAGCTCTAGAAAATAATTTTTGGTAGTTTGATTGGTATGGCACTGAATAAGTAAATTAATGTAGGCAGAATTGTCATTTTATTATATTAGCTAAGTCTATCCATGAACATCTGATGTTTTTCAGATTATTTGAATCTGACTTTATTTGTGTGAAAAGTGTTTTGTAATTATATTCATAGAGTCTCTATATAGTTTTGGCAGGTAGGCTTCCAAATATCTTATAGTGTCTATCATAACTTTAAAAGGAATTTCTCTTTCTATGTCTTGCTGTTGCACTTTGTTAGTGATAAATAGAAATGCAGATGATTTATATGGGTTTATTTTGTATCCCGTAACTTTGCCAAAGTTGTTTATTATTTCAAGTAGTTTTTTACTTGATTCTCTAGGATTCTCTAAGTATATTATCATATCATCTGCATAGAGTGATAACTTTGTTTTTTTCTTTGCCTCTTCTAATTCCTTCAATTAGTTTTTCTTCTCTTATTGCTAAAGCTAGTATTTCTAGTAACATATTGAATAACAGTGGTGATAAAATAGACATCCTTGTTTCACCCCCAATCTTATTGGAAATACATCTAGCTTATCCCCATTACATATAATGCTTACTGATGGTTTTAGGTAGATACTAATGATTTTAAGGAAGGCTCCATTTATTCCTATGCTCTCCAGTGTTTTCAATAGGAATATGTGTTGTATTTTGTCAAAAGCTTTTTCTGCATCTATTGAGATAATCATATGGTTTCTGTTAGCTTTGTTGTTGTTATGATTAATAATGCTAATAGTATTCCTAATATTGGACTGGTCCTGCATTCATGGTATAAATCTTACCTGATCAAAGTCTATCATTCTCATGATAAATTGCTGTAATCTTTTTGCAAATATTTTATTTAAATTTTTGAACCTATATTCGTTAGGAAATTAGTATATAATTTTCTTTCTCTGTTTTGACTCTTCCTGGTTTAGATATCAGAACCATATCTGTATCATAAAAAGACCTTGGTGTAGGACTCCTGAAGAAGGGTAGGCTTGAGCCTCCTTAAAATGACTCATAGAGCCAATGATCAAATTTTCATTATGAGCGTTCAGAAATTGACAAAAGCTGCAAATCAAGAATTTATTTTTTGGTTTATTCCTAGCTCAGAAAAGAAGACACCCCACCATGCTGTAATTTTAGGTCAAGTTCCATTTGCCTCATTTTAGTTACAGCTTTAAATATAAATAATTTTCCTACTTGACTTATGACTCAATGAAATTACTGGGGTATAGTTGCATGGCTAGTAAATTTCAGAGTTGGAATCTATGGCTATTCCTCTAGATTAGAAGTCCCATGCTTTTTTTCCCACCATGCCAAACTGTTTTTGATGATCCTATGGGGGGGGAAAGCTTTGTGTGTACTGTAAAGGCTATTTGCTAACTGTGATCTGATACATTCCAGTTAACCTCTCTGGGTCTCAGTTTCCTCTTGTGTAAAATGAGTAAGTTGGAACAGATATTCTCTGTATTCCTTCTAGAGCTGAAATTCCTTGGAGGCATTCCAGTAAGCACAGACTTAGAACCTGTCTGTGATGAGACAATGTCAAATACATAAAATGACATAAAACTATCATTTTCACAGAACCTCAGAATAACAAGGTACCTCAGAGGCTACCTAATCCAACATCCAGCCAACATCCAAAGAACATAATTTGATCAGGGTCATATAGGTCACATAATTTGCCAGAGTCACAAGCATTAATCCATACCTTACCAAGAATCCTTTCTAAAGCAAATACACCATTGTTATCATTATCATTTACATTTATATAGAGCTTCACTTGTATTATCTTATTCGAGCTTCATTACAAGTTTGAGGTAAATTCTTTTTTATAACATTGCAGAACTGAACACAGTGCTTCAGTATTCTCTGATTATAGATTGATTAAGACTAAGTACAATTATTATCTCTCTCAATCAGACACTATTCCGCAATCCATGCAAAGAAAGATGAAGTCTTTTATGGATGTTATGACATATATGTGATACAAATTAGACAAATTTTTCACTAAAAAAAAATACTTTTTTTTCTTATTAACTTCAATTAAGCCTTCTTCTCTATTTAACTTCTCTATTTCATTAGCAGCCAGGTGGTTTAGTGGTTAGATAGTTGAAGTCAGGAAGATCTGAGTTCAAATCCTGCCTGGAACATTTACTAATTCTGAAACCCTGAGGAAGTCCCTGAAGCTTCCTGGGCTTCAGTCTGCATCTGTAAAATGGAGATAATAATAGCAACTACTGCCCAGAGTTGTTCTGAAAATAAAATGAGATAATATTTCTATTAGCTTTAAAGAACTTATAGAGTCTTATAAAGGATCTGATAAAGCCTTAAAGAACAACAAATACTATTTATTATTGTTATTTTTGCATATTGTTTCCTCCAACATTGGACCTTTTAAAAGATTTTATTAAGTTGAACTCAGTGTTTATCCTTTCCAATTTTTTTTTGCTCTGCATGTTTCATTTTTAAAATAGTTTAATATGCATTATCTCATTTGATCTTTACAACAGGGAAGTAGGTAGGGAAGGTATTTTTATACCCATGTTACAGATTATAAAGTAGAAATAACAATTTAAGTGATTTGATCATGATCAAATAGAACATTAATGAGAGAAGCACAGAGGGGGCAGGTAGACAGACAGAAATAGCGACAGAATATATGAATATTTATTGTTAGCTATGTGCCGAGCACTGTGCTAAGCACTTGCAATACAGATACAAATTAAAAAAAAAAATAAAAGAATTGTGACTGGAATCCATCTCCTAATTAGAAGTCCCATTCTGTTTCCATCATACTACAAATTACTCAGATTATGCAAATGACTATATGACTGTATTAATCTGGCTAACATCGCTCAAGAAAATAGTCTTTGAAATTGTGAAAAGGCTTGCCTAATTACTTTCCATAATAATTTACTCATGTTTTCATAGAACTAATTAATGAATTTTAGTACCCCTTTGAGGTAGACAGATTACTGAAATCATTGGTATTAAAATTATCACCACGTCAAAGTATATAAAGTTAAATACTGAAATAATGGATGTTGCTCTGATAAAGAGATAAATCCAACTTCAAACCAGGGAACACATTTATTTGTAAGCACTGAGTCATAAGCCTAATCCTTGATTTTTAAAAATGGGTTTATATAGCTTCCCTTAATGTAATTTGGGTCTTATCCATTTTTTTAAATGATCATTTAGACTTCTTGTTTTCTATTTGTTTCTTTGTTTTGCTCAGTGTGGGGGGAGGGGAGGGGAGGAGAATAATAGTGGGAGGAATAAATTAATTTGAAAACTACTTATTACTTAAAAAAAACACCTGAGTTCAAATCCAGCTTTTTCTGTCTATGTGTGTGACCATTGGTCATTCTAAGTCTTAGTTTTTTCATAATACCGCTTGTGCTAACTTGAAGGCTATATAGAAATGGCAGTTAAGATCATTACTCCCAAAATGACTTTCCTTCTGCTTGATGTAGGGAAGAGGAATAGGGATGATTGAGATATCTTGGTCTTAGTCTACAAAACCTTTAACACCTTCTGCCCTATAAGAGACAAAGGATGCTGTGTTTCTCAAGGCCTCTTAAGGAAGCAAACTGCTGTTTCTAAACAGAAAAGGGAGGGGAAAAAAGAAGTATTTGTAAAGGGTTGGAATTGGGAGGGCAGGTACAGATTATATAGGAAAACCATTTAAAAATGGAGCTGGGGGATATGGATGGAGGCAGAATGAAAATACAAGGTATGATGGGGGATGCAGGTGCCAAATAAAGAGAATAAATCAATTTGAAGATATCTTGTGAAAAATATCATATCATTACTCTAATATGCTATCATGGACAAAGTGGGGAAGAAGGTGAAGATCGGAAAAAGAAATGGAAACAAATATGCATAATAAAACTTTGTAGTTCAGAAAGCTGGTTTTTTAAAGGGCAAGCAAAAATGCTTCATTGTCTCCCATGGCAGCAGACACATTCTTCTTATTATTACTTTTGTGGAGATTTTTTGGGGGGAAAGGTATTGTTAGTTCTTTAAGGGGAAATAAAAATGGCACATATGGGGGAGTGATGCAGAGGGATTGGGAAAATGATTTCATCCCGTAAAAAAAATGACTATGTTAATAACAGTCACCAACATCAATGATCACAGCAGCAACTCGAAGGCTTTTAAAACATATCACATACATTATCTCTTTTGATCCTCCCAACAACCCTTTGATAGAGGCTCTTTCATTATCTCCATATTATTTCTAAGGAAACTAGTCAAGATAAGGCAAATGACTTGCCCAGGTTCACACAACTAGGAAGTGCCTAAGACAGGATTTGCACTCAAGTCTTCCTTACTCCAAGTCAATGGAATATTTGTTAAATATTATTAATGAAATCTAATATGAAATGTATAAATCAGAGTCCCCTATTCATTTTTATGTTAAAAATTATACTCTTTCCTTTAAAACTCTTCCTCTCCCTGAAATCCATCATTCAACAAATATCGATAAAATGGAAGTAAGTAATCACTGTGCAGCAAGGTATTGTGAAAAGTGTGGTGGAGTTGGAGTCAAGAGATCTTGATATGTGTCACAGGACCATAGATTTAGAAATGGAAGGGACCTTGAAGTTCATCTAGTTCAATCCCTTCACTTTAGAAGTGAATAAAAAGTAGTCCCAAAGAGGGTAAGTGATTTTACACAGGGGAGTTCACGACGCAAGTAGGATTCAAATCTGCATCATCTGATTCCAAATCCAGTGTTCTTTTCATGGTACCATATTGGATCCTACCATGGACAAGTCACCTAACTTTTCTGAAACTGGGGATAATAATTCTATGTCCAACCTCATAGGGTGATTTTTGAGAATATCCTATGTAAACCTAAAAAAGCTGGATTTATGTGAGCAATTATTATTTTGGGGCTATAGTTAGGAGTTAAAGGGGCACAAAACATGTTATTTGACTTAGAAAATATATGTCCTATTAAAAAAGAGCAATTATCCCATGAAGAGTACAAAGGCTAGAGAGTAGACAAGTGATTTCTTTGGTACAAGGAAATCTCAGGTGAAGAAATTCCCTCCACCAGAGTAGACTAGCCCCTTCTCTATAGCTTATCATTTCAGAGATGTGGTCAAAGAACTGAGAGATTAAGAAATCTTCCAGGGTCATTATGTGTTTGACATGGGACTTGTAGCCAGGTGTTTCTATTTGCTGTGCCTTGTTAGTATCTAACTAAATGGTAAATTTTGGGATGTGAACTATAAGTAGTTAAAAAAAAGGTAAGTTTATGAAAACCTGAGGAATCAGGAAAAGTTTCAAGAAAAGATATGACTTGAGGTAGGATTGATTAAGAAAGATACAGGAGAAGTGGAAAGAGATATTTTGAAGATATTTTGAGTAATAAGAGAAAATATGAACAAGGAAATAATATAGCCATGACACCTTAAGGAGATTAGCATAACCACCACCAAAGGATGCTTTCATAGTAGCAGAAAAGAAAGTTGTATAACACTTCTGTTGGCCATCTCAATAGATTTCAATATTTTGGAAATCTTGTTAATTATAAAAAATTTTGAGGACCCTCATGTGGTAACAGTTAAATTAGTAGTACCTGTTTATTGAGAAAATGCCTACTATGATTTCATTAACACTTTTAACCTATTTTATATTTGGTTAGTCAAAGCAGGCACGTGTATTGTGAATGAAAGTCTTCTTAGACGCATGTAGTCATCTGGCTTTGGAATCAGGAAGACATGAGTTTGAACTCTGACACATACGAGGAACCTAACTGGGCAAAATTCTTACCCTCTAATCATCTAGGCTACACTGCAAAGACTTAGAAGTTTCAAAAGTATGAACCTATATTTGTTGAGGGAATTTATTCATCTAGGAGTTCTCTATAGAAATGAAATCTCGGACCTAGTTCTCTCCTTATCCTAATTGTATTAGCCTCTACATACACTTAAAAATTGGTAAGACATACATGTGTGAGACATCACTTGTTTGGTCAACAGAAGGTATGATTACTTATTTATTATCCTTAGTCATGCTACATATTTTATTTGAGCTAAATAAAGAACAAAATAACTAGAAATGGTGCATATTGATTTTTTGGACCCTTCCAAAAAGTTTTCAGTCCACAAGTTGAAAATGACTGGATAAAATTATTGAGGGCCTTGAAAACCAGGCAGAAGTATATTGAGTCATTGTGGAAAGCATATTCAATTCAAGAAGCATTTTAAAAACACTTACTATGTGAAAGAAACAGAACATCCATAGATGCTAAGATGTTTATTTGGAAAATTTCACAATTCTTTCTTTCTGGAGTTTGCAGTCTAATGGAAACAATATGATTAATTCACATATCTATAAAATTGACTATGATGTGAGCATATGAAGAGTCCAGACAAAAGGCTGTAAGCATAAGATGCAAGCAATCACTTTCAGCTAGGAAGGATCATGGAGATGACAAGTTAACTGAACCTTGAAAAAAGGTTTGTATAAGCAATCAACAAGCTTTTATTAAGCACCTACTATGTGCCTGGCACTGTGCTAGCTGCTGAGGATATTACTATAAAGAATGAAACAATCCCAAATTACAGGGAGCTCAAATTCTAATTGAGGGGAGGAAGTTATGTGCACAATAAACATGAAGGAAATGAATATAATATAGTTAAATCTGATGTAGTTTGAGAGGAAAGGCACTAAGTAGTCAGGAGTTTCGTTAAGGATTCTTGTAGGAAATGGTGTCTGAACTGCTTTTTGAAGGAAAAGAAGGATTCTGCAAGGTAGAGATGAGAAAAGAGTGCATTTCTGACATGTGGAATGACCAGTGAAAGGGTATTAAGATAAGTTATGCAGTGCTAGGTCCAAAGAACAGAGAAAAGGCCAAAGTGGCTGGATTTTAGAATATAAGAGAAGTAATATCCAGTGAGTCTGGAAAGATAGATTGGAGTCAGGTTGTGAAGAACTTTAGAAGATCTATAGAGTTTATTTTTTTTTCTCAAGTCAATAGGGAGTGACTGGAATTTATTGAGTAAGGGAGAGATATGGCCAGTCCATTGCTTAAAGAAAGTCACTTTGGCAGCACTGAGGAAGATAGAAGATATTTGGTGGAGGGAGACCAATTAGGATACCTATACAATAATCAAAGTCACAAATGCTGAGGACATGGAATATGTTAGTAATTTTGTGAGTTTCAAGAGAGGTAGACTGTACTATTGTGGAGGTAAAAACAGGAAAAGGTGTAGGAAGTGTGTTCCAGTATAGACGATGTACTCTGAGTGCCCAGGTGGCAGGACAGTATCTGAATAACACTACTGATTAGTTTGGCTAGAACTGTGGGATACATGAGAGTGGAATAAGGTGGGAAAGATAACTTGAAGGTAAATTGTAGGTGCCAGAGAAAATTTATAGTTTATCTACAATGTAATGGGAACCACTGATTGGTTTGGAGGAGGGAAATCTTATGTTTAGTTCTCTGCATTAGGAAGATTAATTTGATATCTCGATTAGATAGAGGAGAAGTTTATGTCACATAAAAACCATTACAAATCCGCCCCACCAAAAAATGCAAGCCTGAACTTCAGTGGTGGCAATAAGAGTAAAAAGGAGATCCAAAGGCTTGTGGAGATATACTTATAAGGAATTGGCAAGTGACAGAATCCAAAGACTGAAGGAGAAGGGAATGACAGAGATACTGAGATTTTAAGGCTGGATAACTAAAAAAAAAATGATGTGGCTTTCAACAGAAATAGTGGAATTTGGGGCAGGTTTGGGAGAAAGGATGAATTTATTTTAGCAATGGACCATAGACCATCTCTCTGCAGATAAGGAAGCTGAGGCACCAGCAGGTTAAATGACCTGTCCAGCATCTCACAGTCTGTAAGTGTCAGATATGGCATTCATTTTTTCTGACTTCAGGGGACATATTGAGTCTGTGTCAATGGGACATCCATACAGAAATGTCTAGCAAGCAGGTGGAAGGGCAGAATGGGAACTCAAGTGAAAGATGAGAGTTGTAGATACAAACTTCACAGTCATCAGTACAGAGGTGATAATTAAGGTCATGGGAACAAAGAATACATATATATCATATATTTATACACATACATATATATATACATATATATCATATAGATTGCATAGGAACTCAGGAGAAAGATCAGAACTGTCGATATAAATGTGGCGGTAGTCAGTATAGAGGTTCTAATTGAGATCATGTGAATAAAGAACATAATTTAGGAAGAGGACATAAAATAAGAAAAGTGGCCAGGAAAAAAATCTTGGAAAACATCCATCCCTAAAGGGTAGGAGATGAAAAAGGAACCAGTAAAGATGTCTGAGATAGAATTATGAAGGGTGTTGGAGAAGAGCCAGGGGAGAACAGTATGGCTCTAGAAAGAGTCTCAAAGAGAGAGTGGTCACCAATGTTGAATAATGGGGAAGTTCAAGGAAGTTGCCAGCCATTGAAAAAGCAAGTTATTTATTATAAACTCTGGAGAGTTCAATGACTCAATGACTTTTTTTCTGGAAATTTAGCACTAAATGTGGGCCAAGAGCTACATTAGTTTTTTCCCATAAGATGAGCAGTAAAGTGGTAAAGAGCTTTAGAATTATACCTTGAGGGGGTATCAAGGTCAAAGGAAAAATACTTACTTAGCATAGGAGAGGGACTTTTTGATACGCAGAGAACACAAATCCTGGAAGAAAATGGAGAAGTAGAGGTAGGGAAAGTAGGGATTGATGGAAAGGGGTCCTAAAGGGAACTGACAACTAGACGGATTAGATGGTAAAGAAAACTGGAGAGGAGAGAGAGATAGACAGGGAAAGAGGGAGATGAGATGGAGGGAGAGAGAGTGGGGGAAGGAGGGAAGGAGAAAGATTTAAAGTGAGAAGGAGAGAGGGAAGGAAAAAGCAAGAAACAGACAGGGAGGATGAAAGAGACAGAAAGAGAGAGGGCATGGAGGGAAAGGGAAAAAGGGAGAGAGACTTACAGTGAAAAAGAGGGAGGGAAGGAGAGAGAGAGAGTGAGTGTGTGTGTGTGTGTGTGTGTGTGAGTGAGTGAGTGAGTGAGTGAGTGTAGGAGAGAGAGAGAAGGACCAGAAGATTACTGAGAACACAGAGAAGTCAGGAGATGCATGAGAATGACATGGGTCACATTAGTCTTGGTAAAATTTGAAGCAGGCTTTACTGCTGAGGAGCTTAGCGAGTGGGTCTTGAGAGGAAAGGAGTAGGTTAAGAATTGCTTCTGTTTAGCGTTTGATAAGATATCAGGCAGGAGAAACAGGACTTTCTTGGCACATTAAAAGCCTAGTTATAGCTGAATAATGAAAATTTGTAGTGAACCCTGTGTGCGCTTCCTGGGTTTCTTCCACCAGTGTGAGATTTTTAAGGAACCCCAGTGAAGAAAGCAGACAAAATGGAGGAACCCAAATCTGAGGACCCAAAAGGTGTGGGGACCAGAATGGGAGGAGGCCTAGGTGCTTTGGGATGTTAGAGGTTGCCTTGTAGGGGTGCCGGAGCATAGATATTGGCTGCATGAACAGAGTATGCATCGGCTGCAGGTCAGAAGCAGGATTAATCGGAGAGAAGTGATGAGAGAGGCAAAAGGGAAAAGATTGTAGTTAAAGGTGGGATTTGTAGGGAAGATACACGATAAAAGTGCTATTTAACAAAGATGGTCCTGGTCAGACTATGTAAATCCCTTAAAATCAAGTAACACCAAATAATTTCCAATTTACTTGTTATTCATTCACAAAATATTTATAGGTTATTTCCTAGAGGAAGAAAAAATGGAGTTGTGGAGCATATATAAGTGTGACAGTTTTATGGGCAAAGCAATTCTTGTTTAAATTGGCCTGTGAGAACATTCATGACAAAATAAAAGCAGCAGGAAAAAAAATAGTTGTTTCAGTTTACCATTCCCAAGCTATATAAGAATTAATTTTTAATTAAATTCCTTACCAAAAAGAACACCTTGTATTAAAATTGCCAGGATGAAATAAAATTTGTAGGACTATGGAAAATGGGAAAAGCAAATAGTGGTTAGGCCAGACACAAAGTAGTGAAGCAAGGGATTTATCTAGATATCTAAAATCCTCATGAGATTTGAGAATTACTCACATAACACCTAAATCTCATTATAGCCAACACCTATCTAACCAAAAACTAACTCTGATTCTCTCTCTCTCTCTCTCTCTCTCTCTCTCTCTCTCTCTCTCTCTCTCTCTCTCTCTCTCTCTCTCTCTCCATTTCTCTGTCTCGCTCTCTAGATACACACACACACATACATATACATATATATATATATATATATACATATACATATATAAAGTATATGCATGCATACATGGGTCTGTTTCCAGAGTTGTTTACCAGTAACAGAAATCACAATATTTCTCTCTCCTCCCATCCCTGGCTATGCTTTGATGAAAATGCTGATTCCATGTCCCAAAGTACACAATAGAAGAGACAAAGAAATGTGGGAAACAGGAACAATACAAAAACTGGATAATTAACCTCTTAATGAACACAGATGGAAATACAGGATATAGCTCCTATCACAGCTCAAGAATATCAGTAAATAGGTCTGTGAATTTTAGTATCATCTGTAATTGGTATTGCCATCTTTGAACAATAATGACGTATGGAATTTGATTATGATCAGGTTGCTTGGTGTGACAGAGAATATTCCCAAGACTAGGAAGCAAATTCTATATCTTTTCTTCGGCTTACTTCTGTTCTGTGCATGCTACTAAAGTGTTAGAATGGTAGTGACTTAGCACATGGGCTTTTTTGTCATGAGGTCCATGGTGGCATGACCCATAATCATACAACTCTTGAGGACATTTTTATCTAATTCTTCTCTGACCTGTTGGCTAATCTGCCAAGTCTTACTAACCCCAGCCTATGTTTCTTTCAGTTGCAGTACTGGGGAAATTTCACAGTGCGGTCACGCTTTTGGTTATACAGAACCAGAGAAAGACAATTCTGATAGTGCCTTATTGATTCAGATGTTTTTTGACAGGAGCTGCAGACCAGGTTTATCTTCATTGACTTTTCAATGTTCTGTTACAAATAACTTGCATGTACAATTTGATATTGAATGGTGCAGAAGGCTTCCCACTGTGCATGAAGTTAGAGCAGCCTTGAGCCATGGGGTGGTGAGTGTTTATATTATTCTGAAAATCATCCAGGTGTCTTGGGCAGCCTTCACAGAAAGGACTGGAATTTTTTTTGTTTTGTTCTGTTTTGTTTTCTGGCAGCTCTTTATTTTCTTCAAAACATTCTAGCACACACTTCATTCTTTAAAGATTTAAATGTCATTCAAAGAAGTCCCTGTCTGTCTAAAACTAGGAATATAAAATCTGATTTTTTTAAAATAAAAAATAGGAAGTGGAAGTACTTTAAATCCAAACTTTTTATTTATTAACTCAGGAAGTTACCTATAGTGTGCTGCCTCTCTCTCTCTCTCTCTCTCTCTCTCTCTCTCTCTCTCTCTCTCTCTCTCTCTCTCTCTCTCTCTCTCTCTCACACACACACACACACACACACACACACACAGTAATTATCACATGGACTAGATCTCATCTTAGAACATGACCCTAAAAGAGAGTCTATTTCTCCCTTTAACACTGCTCTTATTAGGAGTTAGTCCAGGAAAATCTTCAAAATATCTCTTGTCTATCACCTTTCTCCCTCTGTTACTTATCATCTGTTGTCTATCTATCAGCTAGCTAGCCAGCCATCTATTTATTCAAGATAGTGTGTTCTTAAACCTCAAAGCATGTTTCAATTTAATCCAACAAACATTTATGAAATACCTACTATATGAGAGCCATTGTACATTCCAGGCATTGCAGATACAGAAGCAAGCCCTGAAGGACCTTCCATCTTTTTGGGGAGTGACACACACATAGATAAATGCAAAACAGATAATACAACCTAATTTCATGAGGGAGACAGCCAGAACAACTGAGGAGAGTCAGAAAATTCCTTGTATCAAAAGGTGTTTTGTTAGCTGTGTGTTGAAGGAAATTAGGCATTCTAAGCAGGCAAAGGTGAGGAGGCAGTACCTTCCAGGGAAGGAGAAACCCCACGAAAAGGCATAAAACAGAGGCTGGGGACAGAATGAGCATTGAACTAGTCAATTTGACTGGAATGAAGACTGCCAGGAGAATTATAAGAGCAAAGGTTTCCCTCAATCTGTTTTCAAATCAGCTAGTAATTTTCCTGGAACATCAGCTTTCTCAGTGCAAGAGCCTGAAGACGTCTCTATGTCTGTGTTCATTACTATAAAGAATATAGTACTTAAGGGAGTTTAGTCTGACTCTCATATATAGGTTGGATTGAAATAGGAAAGCCTACCCTTTGTTACTTGGCAAGTCATCATTCTAATATTGTTTGTAATTTCCACGCTGTCCACAAATACTTTGGGGGGACCAGAGGGCATGTGATGTCCTTGTAGTATCTGGTAATATTGTGCTTATCCATGCAATATCTGCCTGAAGGAAAAGAATAATAATGTTTTTGAAGCCTAACTTCCAAACCCCATAAAGCTGTTATTTCCTGCAGGGCGACTTCATTTCCTGGGATGACCCACTATCCTGGGATCTCAGCCACAAGGCATCCTTGCCCTTTGCTGTCTTTCCCACCCCTCAATCTGTTCTCAAATCATCTGGTAGTTTTCCTATAAGCTAGAGCTCTGTTGGGTATAGGACCAAAGGCATATGTACATCTGTTTATGTTCACTACTCACATGCCTCCAGTGAGGCTGAGGCAACATTGAAATGAGCAGTAAGCTTCAATCTATCCACTCTGACCATCTCCAGACTTAATGAAACTATTCAATGGAGGGAAGGGACAACTGAGGGACATGAGCAATTAACAGAAAGTTTGGAGATTAAGTGAGGGAAAATGTATAATGCACACTGCATGCATGTGCACAAAATAAAAGTAGGGAAAATTAAATGTTCTGCTATGTGCAGAGATGGAATAAGGATTGGGCCTGTGGTTTCATTGGTAAAGGGAGGCCCCCCCCCATTGAGGAAATACCCTTTGATGATGCAGATGGACCCCTTCCCTGCAAATTATAATTGTTGAGATTTGTCTAGAGTATTGAGAGGGTAAGTCATTGCCCAGGGTCACACAGTAAGTATCTGTTATGTAGAACTCTCACCCAGGTCTTTCTGGCTCCTCGCCCAATTCTATCTATTATGCCTCACTGCCACTCATATAGTATAGTCTCTTGAAAAAAATAAGGAAATTTAGTATGGATAAAGCATGTTTGAGTATTTCATCATTTAAAAAGATATTGTTTATATGTATAAACATATGTGTATGATATATACATTTATATGTTTATACAACTGATTGTAGGTTATTGACACAAAAAGCAATTAGCAAGTATTCCATTTAGCAAAAGGAATATTTTAAGGAAGAAAATCTACTTTCATGATACCAGAGAAAAGACAGAGGACATGTGGGGATAAGAGAGGATAATGAGGAAGGACTTGTTTACTTGTTTCTTTTTCATTTTCTTAATAGTATTCAATTTTTTTCCAATTACACATAAAAATAGTTTTCTACATTCATTTTTGTAAAATTTTGAGTTCCAAATGTTTCTCCCTCCCCAAGGCAGCAAGCAATCCAATACAGGTTATACATATACAATCTTGTCAAACATAATTTCCACATAAGTCACTTTGTGAACAAAGGGGGAAAACTATGAGAAAGAAGAAAATAAAAGACAAAATTGAAAATAGCGTTGTTCAATATGCATTTAGACTCCAGAGCTGGGATGTGGTTAGCATTTTCTATCACGAGTCTTTTGAAATTGTCTTGAATGACTATATTGCTGAGAAGAGCTAAGTCAGTCATAGTCAATCATCCCATGGCGTTGCTTTTACTATGTACAATGTTCTCCTGGTTCTTCTCACTTCACTCATGTTTGCTTATTTCTTAACAAGAGCTTCCTCTTTGTGTTGATAACGTTACCTTTTCCACGCAAAAAATTATTGTAGCATGTATTATAGAGTGCTGAATTTGGAAGAAGAGGGACTGAGTTTTAATCCCCTCCCTGCCTTTTTTATTCATGTGACACTCCTTGACCATCTGATTCCTAACCTATAAAAGGGGGAGGGGAATAAATGAGATGCCCTCTGGGAACCTCTCCAGTTCTGGGAAATTCAATGAGGTTTTTACTATTTTTGCCTGGTTTTATTTTAAGCATATAGCTGAATATAAACTATTTCTGTCCCAATTGGATTTTTTCCAAAAAGGTATCAGGGATTTTCATCCAATCTGCAAATTATTATGCTTAATTCCTTACAGGTAGGACTCAGATCACCCTAATGTTTTGTTGACCCATAAATGCCTGTGTGTGATGAAGTAGCTAAGAATAATAAGAGGGAGGTGGCCTTTCTCCTTTTCTATAGTCTTGTCCTCAGGTCCTCTCTCCTGCATTTACACTCCTCAAGTTCCCTTGAATCCTGTGCCCATTGCTTCCCTCCTCCTTCCCCTGCCTCCACTAGCCTTCTAGAGGAGACACACAGTGCCATTCTGCTCTGCCATAGTCACTCCAATTAACGTGAAGCAGCCAGGACAAGCTGCTGAGCCTGGATCACAGATTTTTCTTGTTCAGCTTTAATGTATGCAATTTTTTCTTTGATTGCTGCTTGATTTCAAGCTCAGACCATACCTTGCAGGCAGGACAAGTACGAAGCATCTTGATATTCAGGGTAGCTAAAAAATGCATATCCCAGTACTAATAGTTAGCAGTCACTGCAGGGTAGCTCTGGGCAAAGAAGAAAGAAGATAGGCAAGGCTCTAGCAAAATAAAGTTTTGAAAAGAAAAAGTAGAGATGAAATCCTGAATATTCAGTACAATACCTCAGCATTCTTTCTCAATCTTCTACCATCCTCTGGCCAGAATTCTTTTCACTGACTTCTCCTGGGATTATCTGGCAAAAACATGTTTCTACAATGAGGGAAATGATATGTTTCCTCCCCCACCCCCCAATATTTCTCTGAATAGCAAAATCTGTTTTCTTGTTTCCTTTTGATCAATTTGTACATTTTTATAGAAGACAGGGCAAATCTGGAAAGATTTGAAAGAGATTAATAGTAGATCCTTGCCAATTTCAGAGAGCAAGATTGAGTCTTGATTAGAGATCACACATTCAATATGGCTCCACAGGCTAGGATTTGAAGGGGCAGAGAGCCATCTGCCACTCTGGATCGTACTTGGATTCATCCAGTGTGAGTGTTTGATTTTCTTTGTCTTTTGACTTCTCAAGACTCACATAGTTGAAAGGACTGTGAAATGTTTGACCCAAGGAGAATTGGTATCCTAACTTTTGATGGCAAAAGAGCTAATGTCCCTTTTAATCTCTTTGAGTCCTTATTCTGATCACAAACCAGTCACCTCTTGGATTTGTTTATCTTTGATGACTGTTGATAGCATAAGAAAGAGTCTAGCTGGCATGGTCAGTTCTTTAATCAGAGCCAGCTCCTGGTTATATGGGCACAGGTTGGCTACATTGCAAATGATGTAGGATGAGAGAATATTTCCCAAGAAATAGAATCTTTGCTACTCTAGAATATCAGGGTCATTGGACACAAGGGAGTGCCACTGCCAAAGTGGCATTGACCTATGTCAGAAGATTGTTAACATTTGCAAAATATTAATATATTTTTAAATTTAAAAATACTCCTAGCTAGTGGCATGAAGGATTTTTTAAAATGCATTGTTTTCCCAGCAGCAAGGTATAATGAAAACAACACTGGACATAGAGGCAAAAAAGACATGGACTCAAATACCACTCCAGATATGTCATAGCTAAAACATTTAACTTCTCAAAGCTTCAGTGTCCTCATTTGAACACTGAGGATGATAAATATAGCAGTTAACAGAGAGAGTTGTTTAGAGTATCCCAATTTAAAGGAAAAAGAGACCTCAGAAACTATGTAGTCCCTCTCACTTTTATGGATTAGAAAATTTCAGTCAAAAGAGATTGAGATTGCCCAAGATCACACTCAATGGAAACAGGAATTGAAACTGTATCATCTGACTCTTTCTGCTATACTACTGTGCCTCTGTTATAAGATTCAATTGAGATAATATATGTAAAGTACTTTGAAAATGCTAAAGTTCTAAATGAATGTAATAGAATACTATTGTGCTCTAAGAAATGGTGAGCAGGTGGACTTCAGAAAAACCTGGAAAGACTTATAATATATATATATATATTTGAACTGCTGCTGAGTGAAATGAGCAGAAGCTGGAGAACATTGTATACGATAACAACCATAATTGTGATGACTGATTTTCATAGACTTAGCTCTTCCAAGCAATGCAGGGATCTAAGACAACTCCAAAAGACTCACAAATGGAAAGAATTTTGGAGTCTGAATGAAGAGGGAAGCATACTATTTTCTCTTTTTCTTTGGTTGTTATGTTATGTTCTTATTTCTTCTTTCTCATGGTTCCTCCCATTAGTTTTGATTCTTCTTTACATCATGGCTAATGTTAAAATATGTTTAATATGAATGTATATGTAGAACGTATATCAGATTGCATGCTGTCCTGGGAAGGGGAGAAAAAAAGGAGTGGGAGAAAATTTAAAACTCAAAATCTTATGGAAGTGAATGTTGAAAACTAAAAATAAATAAACTATTTTTAAAAGAAAAAGCTAAAATTCTAAATAAAAATTGCTGTTGTTCAGTTGTTTCAGTCATGTCCGACTCTTTGGGTCCCCTTTTGGAGTTTTCTTGGCAAGGATACTAGAGTGCTTGTCATCTCTTTCTCCATCTCATTTGACAGATGAGCAAACTAAGGCAAACAGGGCCATGTGACTTGTCCAAGATCACCCAGCTAGGATGTGTTTGAGGCCAGATTTGAACTCAGGAAGATGATTCTTCCTGACTGTAGGCCCAGTGCTCCACTGACATCTAGCTGCAGCTACATGAAGAAAAGGTATTATTTTTTATCTGTATCAATAGTAGGTTAAAAAAACAAAAGATTCAAAGCATGATTTTATCCACTGGGCAGTTTGAGATACTAAGTGGAATTATTTTAATTCCCCTCTTATTTATAGTTTAGGTGCTAGTAAGCAGTAAAATATATAAAAGACAGGGAAGGAAAAAGAGAAAATATTTAAGTCATAGGACAGAGGAGCTATCCCAAGACAAGCAAAAGGGGTAAACTGAAAGGCAGAGGAAAGGAAGAAAATAAAACAAGATAAGGAAAAGAGTGAAAGAAAAGAAAAAGCAAACATCGTAAAATGTACAACAAATTAACATCAGGTTCAAATTCACTCATAGATGAACAAATTAATTGTTATTATATTCAGCATGATAAATGGGCTAAGAATTTTTATTTTTAAAGTAAATGTCATATCCTTGTCAATAACAATGTGGTATTCTCGCTTCTACAACTGGTATCAAATGGACCCTTCTTATCCTATGTGATGATCTGGCTCAAAATTCTGGAAAATCAATTCATAGATGCTAAGATATGGTAAATGTGCTTCCATGACATATGAAAACTAGTCAGAAACCTAGGAGCATAGAAAAGCAGAATGATCATTAGGAAGACTAGTCCCACTTACGTAATACTCTAAGATGTGGCATAGTGTCTCTCTTTGTTCACAAATAGAATCTGTGGGGAAACCATTCTGTCTAGACCAACAAGTAAGTTGGTATTGCTATGAACATTTACCAATGGTTATTAAAACCAAACAAACTAGCGTTTACCCTCTGCTAATCCAAAAGGGCTATTTTGAGACTAGATTAAAAAAAAAGAAATATAAAATTATTAGAGTTGCCATATCCAAGAAACGTTAGTGCTACAAATCTTGTTGAAAATTAGCCTGCTAACTTTTCCCTCATTTCCTGCAGATGTTATGCCCCCACCCACCCATCTACCCAAAGAGTATAGCTTTTTCATCTGCCTTGAAATATGCCCAACTGACTTCCATTTAGCATCCTATACCACTCTTCCTAAAGGATGGATCAGAAACTGCACAACTGGGATTTGGAGGACTAGACTTAAATGTCATTTAAAAATCATAAAAATAAATGGAAATTCAGGCATTTTTGAGTTCCAGTTCTGTAACTGGAAGGATCTCCTCCAGATCCTTCATTAAAGTTTGTTAGAGAAGACTTTGATACTCCAAGGGAATTGTGACCTCCTTGATATGGGTGCTCCCTTCAACAAAGCAGGTTGCAGTTCATGCATACCTACACATACTATTGGATTCTTGGAAGGAAATGGGATGGAAATATATTTTGAAGCATTTACCATATGCCAATCACAGATGAGGGATAAAAATAGACAAAGAAGGACTTTTCATTCTAATTAGAAGGATAACACTTATCAGCTGCAAGTCATTTGGAAAGGCCATATATCCTTAGGGTTGCAGATGCAGAGGGAAAGGCCTAGTTTTTCTTGGTAGAATAGCATGGTAAATGGAAAGGCCTACTTCAGAGACAACAGCAGTCCACCACCATATAAGGAATATAGTTATTTACTCCCTACTCATTTAGATTTTATGAACAGACATGCACGCAACGAAAGACTTTTGGGAAGAAGCTAATGGGATTGGATAGAGTATAATGAACCTTGGCTGTTAGGAAAGGAGGGGTAAGGGGAAATCATTATCATGCTTTTAATAGGTATCTGAGGCACAATAGAGATAACACATATAGCACCTACTTCACAAGATTTTTACAGGATCAAAGAATTAGAGCTGGAATGTACCTCAGGGGCTATCCAATCTAATCTTTCTATGGAGAAAATTAAAATTATCCATGTTTTCCCATAACTTCGCAGGGCATCCTCTCAATATTCTGGGGCCATCTTTATTTTCTCTCAACATCATGATATCAATAAACTGACCTTTTGTCTCATTATTTGACCAACTCATCTTTTTTTTTTTTTGCTAATATGGTCTTTTGATTGGACAATTATCTAATTGTTTGATTTTAAAAATTTCATATTTGTTGTTGAAATATCAATTACTAATGGTCCTAATTATATGGTGATGGAAGTTGAGGAAAATGCTATATGGTAATAAACTATATATTTAGGGTGATCAAATTCTTCTAAAGCACTAGACCATTATTAAAGAGGAAGGAATTACACATATCATATGTGATCCCTGAAGATAAAACTAGGAAAAATGAATGGAGTTGTGTTGCTTGAGAACAAACAGTAGAAACCTAAAAAGATCTTAAGAAAGAATTTTATTAAGTCATTTCAACAAAGGAGAGAGCTGGATAAAAAGGTGTGGTTTGTTCTTGAGTATTATATAGAGTTCAGTCAAGGCATAGACAGTTTTCTTTTGATATATTATCAGGATATAAGTATGAATATTCAATAAAATTGAAGTGAAACCAAAACATGAACTATTAGGGAATCCAAAGTACACTTAACCTGAATGGGCTCAAAACAAGCACTCTGGCATCCTTTGAAGACCTCTGAGGTCATGATGATCTACCATTTCAGTTTAGACAAATTTCTATCCACCTAAAGCTGGGTTCAGACAATTTTAATAAATAATAAAGTATTTTCCCACAGTTTCTTTGAGGCAGATAAAGCTCAATTAATCAATCAATATACATTTTAAAATACAATTTGTTTGTGTGGCACTGATCTTAAGGCAAATTTCCTAATGGCTTAAGCTATCCAATAATGTAAGGGACTGTCAAAGGGAGTATATCTCCTCTCACTAGAAATTGTCATACAAAGGCTGGATGATCACTTTGGGGGGCATGAGCAATATTATGGAGGAAATTCTTCATTAGGTGTAACTTGCACTAGATGGCTTTTTGGAATTTCTTTCAGTTCTAAGTTGATATGATATTAGTGCTTTGAAATAAATACAAGGTCATATGAGAAATGGTCTAGTCATACTGAAAAGAAATTTAGATGTATGCCCAAAATCTTACTAAAATCTACACAGACAAGCAATATCACTATTAAGCATACGCCATAATAAGATCCAAGATAAACATCACATATGTACACAAGTGTTTATAATAGCTCTTTTATATGGTGGCAAAAAAAATTAGAAACTAAGGATGAGATGCTTATCAATTTGGGAATGGATGAATTATGAATATATGAATGATGAATGCTGAATGGTGAAATATGAATGTATTTTGATGACTGTAATATGTGTATATTATAGATATGTCACATATTACATAATATTATATAATAATGCATATGATTATACCTTGAGCAATTACAAAATGGATAGTTTCAGAGAAACCTGATGAAAATTTGTATGAGCTAATGCAGAATGGAGTGAGTAGAACTAGGTGAAAAAATATACAGTAATAAAAATAATGTAATGAAATTCAAGTTTAAAAGACTTTAAAACTTTAAAAGAGCTCTCATCGATGTAACAATGACCGTGAAGTATTCCAGAGTATTTATGAGCATAGCTTCTGAAAGAAAAGTGATGGATTCAGGGTGCACGATGAAACATACATTTTTGGACAAGGCTAATGTTATAATTTGTCTTGCTTCACTATGAAAACTTGCTACAATAGTTTTGCTTCTTTTTTAATTGAGGGAGGGGGAAGTATAAAAGACATTTCAGGAAAGAGAGAAAAGAAAGTAGAAGGAAAACTAGGAGGAATCAGAGACAAGGAGAATGTCTTTGAAACTCACATGTCAAATTTATTATATACTTTTTTTTAAAAAATGCAGTCTATACATAATGAGATTCATAGCTTCATGTGCTATATCTTTTTTCAGTTCTGCAATGTAAATGGAAGCGAACATTTTATTTGACTTTTGTTCAGAATAAAAAAATTAAATATCACATAAGACTAACTGCTTTATTAAAAGCTTTCTGTGAGTTTAGAACCTCTTGCTTTCAAGACAGGAATTTGAGAGAGGCTAAGAACTGTTCTCTCCAGCTAGCATTTCTGTGGGAGACTACCACATAAGTCAACACTGATGATGATAACATCCTATTTACTCAGTAAATGATGAAGAATATTGGCAGATTGCAGACTACAGTCACCAAGTCCTGAGCTTTAAGGAGACTAATAAACTTTATTAAATTCTTTCCATTCCCTTTACACCCAGTGCTGACAAATTAACCTGGTAATATATATATAGAATAGATACTAAATAGGAGTAGACAATGGATTGATCTATATCTCTCCCACATTTCCAGAATTGCTGATTATCATCACGTTGTAGGACTTAGAGCTGGATGATATTTATTACAGGGATTCTTAAACTAGAAAACATCCATTAACATTTAAAGACATATATTTTGATAATTGCGTTTCACTATGATTCATTTCTTTTATAATCATATGTCTTATGCATTTAAAAGCATTATTCTGGGAAGAAGTCCATAGGCTTTATTAGATTGTTTAAAGGGTCCATGATGCAGAGAAAAATTTCAGAACTCCTGATTTATTCCAATCTTCTCATTTTAGAGAAGCCTGCACAAATGGCATCTTGCCAAAACTCATACACTGCAGAAAAAGCAGCAGGGCTGGGATCTGAAGCCACTTTCTCCAGATTCATTCCTTGTTCTATCACATTGTTACACTTCCCAATCATTTGGCTGTATGGAAATCAAGACCCAGTTTCAAATTAGTGCCCTCATTTTATTTGTTTTTATTTTCACTCTTATTTCTACACAGTTCCTTTATTAACAATAAACCTGAATGGGACACATTTGTGTGTCAGTGAAGTTGTCTGAGGAGGAAAGCATTCTTACACTTCCATGTCGATTATGTTTTCATCCCCTTTGCCATTTTGCTGCCTACATTTGCAAAAAAATTCAGGTCTGTGTTGACCTCCCATCCTTCTATAAAATCTCTACCTTCTTAGAAAACTCAGACATGCAAAACAGCTCAAATTAAGTTCGCTTTGACTTTGGTTGGATGCCAAATGGAATGAAGCCTTAGATGGGCTGGACAGCTCTATATCCAGCTCTCCAATTCAGAGCCCAATTAATAAATCAAACTTTTAGAACTGCCTAAAACAATTAATTAGGCCATAATTATTCAGAAGGAGATTTTATGGCATACTATAATCTAGTATCTCATCTAAATGCTTGAGAAGGGCGTCACACTTGTTATTAAAACATTAATTATAAGTGGTCTCTTCTATCTTTAGACTTATGATCCTATAACCACTTGAAATTACAGATAGGCATATTATCCTAGATGTCTGCCATAAAAGAACCCTTTTCCATGTGAGAAAAGATTGGGGCTATGGTAGAAGGTGGGTTTGGGTGCTCGTGAATGTTGGACAAGACTTGAAACATCCTGAATTGAATGAAGCTTGGTCAGAAGATTGTGGAAAGGGGAGACAGTAGGATGGTTATTGATTCAGACTACCCAGCTTAAACCCAGTCATGTTGGTAGCATTGCTCCTTGGAGGGCTCTGAAGCATAATACCTGGCTTGGCACAAGGATAAGACCCAGGGAAAAAACACAGGGATTTGTCTTGCTCAGGAGAGGTGGAAGGAAAGGAATGCTGAAAGACAGAACAGCTTGAACGTGATCAGTTGGTAGATTTACCTTACCAGAGAGGATAGCATTTCATACAAGATGGTGTCAGTTAATAAGAGAGAATTGGAGAAATATTTTAATAACTTATAGGTAGCTACGTGGTACAGTTGATAGAACACTGGGTCTGGAGTCAGGAAGACCTGCGTTGAAATCTGCCCTCTAACGGACTAGCTAGACCAACAAGCTGTGTGACCCTTGGCAAGTCATTTAACCTCTGTCTGCCTCAGTTTCCTCATCTGTAAAATGAGGATAATAATAGTATCTACCTCCTAGGGCTGTTGAAAAGATAAAATGAGATATCCACAAAGTACTTTGCAAACCTTAAAGCACTATGTAAGTGCTGTTATAAGTTAAAATTATTATATCTAACTGAATTATGTTTTTATGTAAGATGTAATTTGCAACATGAGCTTTTGAGGAGAGGAATGGTGCAATCATATAAGGTTTAGAGAACATGATTCTTATCATTTTATGTATTTTAATAGTTTAAAATTTTGCTTTTAATAGTGTTCATTTGCCCCAATTTTGCATACATTTTAAAGAGTTTTGTGGAAAGGGTTATAATATCTGTCCTCAGCTAGAACAGTATGTCCTTTATTGAGAAATAGCTTTTCTCAACTAACATTTCAATGCCATATCTCCATGAAAACATCCAGGAATACTGAGTAAAGTTCATACTGTCAGTGAAGAAGGATTTTTTAATGACTTTCCATGGAGTTGATGACTGGAATATCAGAGGTGATGATCTCCATCAAAAATCTCTTCAACAGAGGAAATATGAATAATCAACAAAAGATTAATAAATCTATTAATGTAAATCTATTCCATTTTTAAAAAATTTATAGTACCATTGCTTCTAAAGCTATAAGGGACTTTAGATGTCATTTAGTCAGATCCCCTCATTTTAAAGAAGAGGGTATTTGGACAGAGAGGTTACAAGAAAAACAAAATAATTCAATATCCAATCCCCTCTTTTGGCTCTGGAAAAACTGAATTTTGACAAGATTAAGTAATTCACCCAAGATTATACAAGGCAATAAGTGGTAGAATTTGAACGCAGATCCTCTAAATCCCAAATTCAATGTTCCAAGTTTAGCACTCTTTCAACTCTACCACACTTCTTCCTTGCAATGTAAAGTTGAAACTTAAAGTCAATGTTCTTCCTATATCATTTCCCGACCTGCCAGCAATCAATTCTGGTGCTTAATAAATAGAGTTATTTATGATAGAAAAAGCAGTAGACTTGGAATTCAGTGTTCAAATGTTAGTTCACTAGCTAACTCTGACCTTGGATAAATGATTTCTCCTCTCTGGATAAAAGATTCCAATTATTGGTTCTTTGAAATAAGGATGCTGAACAAGATAATCTTCAAAGCTGCTTGTATCTCTAAATGCTATGATCTTGTAATATAATATTTTATTGAAAGAACTAGGACTATTCAGCCTGCAGGAGAAAATGCTCAGGGCTGGCTTCAGAAACTTAAAAGGTGGTCATTTGGAAGCAAATTATAGTTGTTCTTTCACCCTAGGCAGGGAGCACTAAAAGCAATACATAGAAGCTACAAAGAGACTAGATAAGGCATAATGTCAGGGGAAAGTCCTTAATAACCACGATCATTCAGAGGAGAATGTACTACCTTGGAAGATCATGGGTTTCCACTCACTGGAGGTCTTCAGAGATCTGTGTTCAGTTTTTTCTAATACAGGTATTCTTTGTTTTCATGTATAAATTAGAGTCCATGGCCGTGGAGATTCTGTGACTAGCTGACTTCTAAAAATTTGCTCACAGCTAGTAATAGTCTTCATTTAGCTCTTCTTGATCATTACACATACTAAAAAGCTTCCTGTTGGAATTTGACTGCCTTTTTTCCTTCTTTTTTTCTTCTTAGTATTTACCATACCCTAGGGACCCTTGAAATATTTGCAGATCATTATGAAATTGACCATCACAATATAAGGATGTTATCAGATCCGAGGTTTTGTTTTGAACATCTAGCAAATACAAGCCCCTTTCTTCTACTGTCTTTCTGTGTCTTGTCATACAATTAAAAACCTCTAAAGTTCATTAACGTTATCCATAACTAAAAGCAGAAGAGTTGCCTTGTTGTAATCTATCAAAAAACAGAGCCCAGGAAGTAAATATGAATGAGTAGACCTGACACTGACCCATATCTTTCTTGTCAATGTAGAAAAAATGTAATTTGTCTGAAAGAGAAGGGCAGTGAGCTCTCTGTAGAAGTAACAAAGGGAGAGTGCTTAATAGTGTATTTTTATTTATCAGTAAGAAAGAGTGAATTAATGTATTGTCCAAAACAGAATAAAGATGACATATCATCTGTAAATTTCTTTGAGTGATGAAAGCCCAGAAAGCAGTTAATTTTCTTCATAAGAACTTTGTGGGAGTGATAAATCAAGGAACCTACAAAGACGTAGTTTGAAAGTAGACATTTTAATCAAGAATGCCTTTTTATTGATGTATCTTTCCATGGATTTTTCCAACTTCACTGACCATGGTGAAGAATGCAAAATGTAATCATGATTTCTAAACACTTTTAAATCTCTCTTTTTATATGGAATTATGCATATTAGATGCTGGAGGATAAATTCTCTGAGCTTTTGAGAGAAAGATGCTATGTAGCGGTGTTATTATTTTAATGAAACTGAGATGATTTACTTTTTTTTGTCAACACTGGAGTAGCTGCACTTTTCATTTTCAATCGGAGGTTTGAGGGCAGATTCATCTTCATCTTTCATCTTTTTCCAAAATCTCATATTCTAGTGGCTTAAGATAAAGAAAATAAACAAAGAAAAGGAACAGAGATACAGATCTCCTTTTTATTTGCTTTTCTAAATAGAAAATAAAAATAAGCAGATCCGAAAATTGTTTATGGAACAGTGAATAGGGTGAGTGTTTTGAGTGATTATAGGTGTTCTCAACAGCTCTGAATTTTTAATTCTCTCATTTAATTTTCCCAAATCTATCTGAGGTACATTCATTGGGTTACCTTTTGTCCATTTTTTATGGTGTCTGATATTTTGAAAACTTTCACTTTCACTTTAGGCATTTTAGCCTATTTTAAAATAAGGATTGAAACATGGTGTTGTGTCAGCCCTGTACACATATTATGTATTCTATAAATGAAATATCACAACAGTGAGGAACAAAACCCATAATGCTGGAGAGGTACAATTAGCAACAGCAAGGTGCAGTCTTTAAAACCCTCTAGTTGGCTTGGTAGAAAATTCCCAGTGTGGTCTTTCTCAGAATGGTTCACGTTGAAATATTAATGTTGCTGTTAACTTCAGATTCTACAAATAGACTAAAAGTGAAGAAACTTCTTTTTTTATAGAAGTATTTGTCTCCTTTCATTTGAAAAGGAAGCTTGGAGAGAGAGAGAGAGAGATCCAAAAATGACTCTAGCCAGACTTTTGTCATACTCTTTGCCTGAGAATTTATCAGCCTCTTTAATTTGTCACTGGATGATTGATCTTGGAGCTGGCCTTAGAGGTCATTTAGTCTCTTTTTCTGAAATTGAAGAAGACTTTTCCAAGATCACATAGGTTATGAAGAGCTGAGCCAGTATTTGAGTCCAGATCTTCTATGTCCAAATGCAACACATCTCTGGAAATATTGTAAATGCAACACATCTATGCAAATATTAAGTACTATAAAATCAAATGTTTTTCAATAGTACCACTAATATCTTAGAATTTCTGTAGCTTAGTTATTGCCATCATTAATTACGTACTGGAAATGTTCCCTATGTGCTCAATAATGTTAAGGATAAAGTTTGTTTGTTTTTTTAAACCAGGATTTTGAATGAGCCAGGGATATATTCTTGTGGCATATTCTATGTTTCCTTTTCATGGCATATTCTCAGAAAATACCATTTGAAATGGAATCCATTGCAGAAATGCTATGTAACTCATACTTGTGAGTAAAAAGTACTTAATAAATCTTGACCACCTAATATACAACGAGATTTTTCTTGAGAATAAAAAAACTTGAAAATGCAAATTTGTGTGTGTATACACACATATGTATACATGTACATACAACTATTTGTGTTCAATGGTAGTTATCTCTAGAGCAGAGTGGGGGGGAAGAAAAAAAGAAATCTGCAAAATAATTTGGTTGTCAGTTTCAAAGGTATAGTAAATTGTGCATAGTAAATTTGCAGTTCCATGTGCAATCATCTTTTTTTATTGTACTATGTTATGGAAATGCTTGTTTTATTCCACAAATTAAAAATAAATTTAAAAAATGCAATTTACCTTATATTGAGTCTCATAATACATGGGATTCAAGATCTTCTGTAGGCCTATAGCGCAAGTCTTTCTGTAGTTACTTCCCATGACCTAAGGTTATAGATACTATGAGGTACACTTGAAAGGGTTAGGTTTCAGTGTTTCCAAATTCTTCACTTTTCCCGTATTCACTTGCTTTGTTCAGGAGAGACACTGTTCTCTTCATTGAACAGGATCCAAGATCTTTCTATGGGATCCAAGTTTTAAAATATTTAGGAACTGATATGGAACAATTGTTAACAAAAGGTTATATCAGTTAACACCCCTAAAGAAGGCACACAGGGCTAGTTTATGTCTCTGGTGTCCGGAGGGCAAGGAACGCAGAATTTCACATAATAGAGTACATTTTTGTGACCTCCAACTGCTCATGAAAAGTATGGTCACCTTGCATTTCAGGTCATCTTATATTTGTGTCATTATGATGTAATACTGGCAGATAATTATGATATTCCCTTTACAGAGTGAAGAAAAATCAATTCACTTTCTCAAGAGCTCTGAAATAGTTTTGATGTGATAGCTGAGCTCTCTATCTAAAGATGCTTCAGATCCCCACTAAATTCTGGGTAATCTGGGTAAATTTCATGGAAGAGGTGAAATTTGAAAGAGGGTTTGGCAAAAGAATGGTGGGAATTTTTCCAAGCATAGCAATGAATCCCTACAGTCTAAAGGCTTTATTTGGACCCTAGTTATAAAGGCAAAAGATATAATAGACTTAACAAGTTTTAGGATGATTAATGTACCAAGCTACCATAAATAACAGTGGTAAATCCAGATAACAGTTCTAGCCTCAAAGCTTTTATCTTCACAATGCTTTACAAGCATACAGTAATTCTTAACTCCTTTGAGTGGTAATTAAGTTTTACCCTCATTTTACAGGGGGTAAGTTGAAAACTAACTGATTTGCCCAAGGCCACAGAATGTCAGATTTGGATGTTGAGTCTGATTCCAAGTCCACTAGATTAGATCTTGGCTCACTGAAGGGAGGGAAGTAGATTCTTTTCTAAAGCAACCTGACATTACTTGTTATTTACAACGAAACTTGTCCTTGAGATGGCATTTCCAATTTAAACATCTATTTTCAGCCTCTAATGACTTTTTTCTAAAGCTTTCCCCATCTGCATTTAATGGTTTTTAGAGGGAGAAAGCTAGATGTTTCCCTGCTTGATTTCATCCTAAAAGTGAGACTTAGAAGTTTCATTAAAATTTGTTTGGCCAGATATAAGTGACCAAAAATGCCATGCAAGGAAATGATTGTTTCATTTTTTAGAGAAATGCCTAAGTTTGGATTCTAAGCTAACTCAAAATTAATTTGCTTCTCAAGTCTAAGCTAGACACAGACCTGAAAAATGGGCAAAAGTTGTTGATTTTTTAGAAAGTATCAGTACTGTATGTATGTGTTCATCTTTCATTGCCAAAGAAGACCATGCCATCAGAGAAATAATGACATGACTTGCACTTGACTTTGTTTTGAGTGAAGGAGGGCTGAGCAGGTCACCAGTCTCACTTCTCCTCCAGAGTCATCTGAATCCAGGGACCAGATATACATCAGGATGACTGGAGATGACCCAGGATGAGGCAATTGGGGTTAAGTGACTTGCCCAAGGTCACATAGCTAGTGAGTGTCAAGTGTCTGAGGTGAGATTTGAACTCAGGTCCTCCTGACTTCTGCACTGGTGCTCTATCCACTGCACCAGCTATCTGGCCCATCAGTACTATGAGAGAAGATGAGACACAAAACCCCTTCCCTTGCTTTCTTCCTACCTCTTAGGATACTATCTGTTTCAAAGCAAAGCTCAAGTTCCACCAGCTATGACAGCAAGGCTAAGAGCAGTGTGATTCTGGGAATAAAAGCACTGTCTCTAGAAAGAAATAAACAGAGTTTAACACTGACTGCCTGTGTGATTTTTGTCTTCACTTATCCATCCTATACCTTAATTTCTTAATCCCTGAAATTAGAAGGTTCCCTTCTAGTTCTGTATTTAATTTCCAATGATGTTATTCTCCAATTCACCTTCACCTTAGTTGTTCATGCTCAACTCCTCTCAACATTATTTATAAAATCTTGATCTGCTTTATATTTACTTATGGAAACTGTTGGATCTTTCCAGTTAAGAACTGGCTGTTGTTATTGTTTCATTTTGTTTTGATATCTATAAAATATAGCACAGTCTTATACATCTTTTTTCTTTGTCATTAATTCGTGTCTGACTCTTCATGACTCCCTTGGGGGTTTTCTTGGCAAAGATAATGGAGTGGCTTTTCATTTTCTTCTCCAACTCATTTTTTTAGATGAGAAAACTGAGGCAAACAGGGTGAAGAGACTTGCCCAGGATTACACAGCTGGTAGTATACGAGGACAGATTTGAACTCAGAAAGATGAGGCATCCTACCTCCCCTCTTGGCATTTTATCCACTGTGCCCCTTAACTGCTTCTCTATCCACCTAGTGGCCCAATATTATACAAAGTACTTAATAACGTTTCTTTTTTTTAAGATCAAGTTTTTGTACAATGAATTACAACAAATTTACAGGATAGGAATTTATTGGTATGTGTGTCATCATCAATCTAGAGCCCAAAACAATCCCCTGAAGGGAATGCTTGTTTTGTTTCAAAAAAAAGATCAGTACTGTATCCCAGATGCAATGGGTTTCAATCAACGTAACGAAGAGAATGCTGGATCTGAGTTTTGACACAGACGCTACCTTTTTGCTACCCATGAAACTTTGGGCAAGCCACTTCTGTGCTTAATCTTAATCCTCCAGTTTAAAGAAGGGGGAGTTAGATTAGAGAGTGTCTAAGGCCCTTTTCTGATCCAAATTCTATGAGCCTATGATCTATCCACTCAGATATCCTAATAAAATAACCCAACAATTTAAATGCCTTCTTTTGCTTAATTTTACATTTCAAATTAACCTTGTCCAGGTGGGTTTCCCCCCCATACTTTTCTGTCAGCAGTAAGTTGATAGTCATGGTATTTTTTTTATTTTTTTATCTTTACATATGAGAGGTTATTATATGATAAGTGGTTGGTCTCTATCTGCACTGCACAAGTTAAAATAGAAAATTGATTGAATTTGAAATAAGAAATTGAGTTTAGGAATAAAGAAGGAAATTCTAGCTGTAGGGATTTCAGATACTAGAAGAGATTAATAAAGGCTTCTGTAGAATGACTTTCCCAAAGGATGTTTTAAAATCACAATGATAATAGATAGTTTAAGAATAATCTTGCCTTCAGTCAGGCAACTGTCTTAAATGACCTCTGGAGGTCCCTTCTATATCTGTAAGTTTTGAATGTGATGAAATTTGGAATTTTTTAAAATAACAAAGCCCAAGTGAAAATTTTTTTCATTAGCTTCAGGATATCTAAAATGAATGTTTACATGTCCAGCTGGATGTATTTTCTTGGGATAGGTTTTGAAATGTTACATTTTCCCATCTTCCTTGAGATTATAAAAGGTAGATATTTGATAATCTCAATATATTGCAGCTGGTTCATTTATGTATGGTTGAATCAGCTATACGTGTATATGTGCAATTAATACAAATTTATTCATGTTTGCCTCCATTTTACCACATTGAATATTAAACTTATTACCATCCACCCATCCCCCCCAAAAAAATCTATCATTTATTCATATACATTTCAACAACCACTTACTATGTACTTACTGCAGGCAGAACACGATATTAGCTGCTGAGAGTAATGAAATTTGCATGATTTAATTCTTGCCATAATAATAATAGTTAATATTTATATAGTGTTTACTATGTGTCAGACACTGTACTAAGTGCTTTACAGTTATCTCATTTGATTCTCACAACATCCATTGAAGGTAGGTACCATCATTATCCCCATTTCATAATTGAGAAAACTGAGGCAAACAGAAGTTAAGGGACTTGCCCAGGGTCACACTGGTAGTAATTGTCTGAGACCAGATTTGAACTGAGGTCTTCCTGGAGAGCTAGGTGGTGCAGTAGATAGAATGTTTGCTGGGCCAGGAGTCAGGAAGATTCATCTTTCTGAGTTCAAATCCAGTGTTAGACACTTACTAGTTGTGTGACCCTAGTCAAGTCATTTAACCCTGTTTACCTCAGTTCCTCATCTATATAATGAGCTGGAGAAGGAAATGGCAAACCACTCCAGTATCTTTGTCAAGAAAACCCCAAATGTGATCAGACATGAGTAAAATAACTGAAAACCAGCAACAACTTGACTCCAGGTCCTGGGGTATTTTCTAGAAGAAGGACATGACATATGCACAAGTAACTCTAATACACACACACACACACACACACACACACACACACACAGGACAAGTGCATTAGAGACAAACCAGGTCCTTTTTAAATGTCTGAAGGGGTGAGGTGAAAGAAGACATTAAAAATTAAGGAAATGAGAGAAAGTTTCATGGAATAGGTGATATCTATTTAGTTTGTTGGTGATTTTTTTCCTTTGAAAGGGGTAGGATTTATTTTCTTCTTTATTACTATGAACTTAACAAGGATCTACATGTATGAACATTTCCTCTTATACAAAGAAGAAATACGTTTGTAAGAGGCTGAGAAATGAGAAATCTTTACATTCCAGTAGAGGAGACAAGTATCCATTCAAAATTTTATTTCAAAGGTCACATAAATTCTTTTGAATTGCATCTATTTTTCTTTTGATTTTAATATATTTTCTACTAAACTCCTTAGCATTCTCAAAAGGCTTTCCTCTCTTCCCTAATTCATCATTTAGCCTCTTGTAATAGTTCAGATATATTTACATCCATATGTTTCTCTTGACTCCCATGTTTGCATGTCATAATTTCTACTCAGCTCTGGTCTTTTCATTTGGAATGCTTGAAAGTTTCCTATTAGAATGGAAATCCTTTCCTCACCCCCATACCCTACAAAGCTACATTTGGTTTTGCTGTGCCAATAATTCTTATTTGCAAGTTTTTTCTTTCTTCCGAGATCTTTTTCTCCTCTGAAGTAGTTGTAGCATGGTCTTCTGTGATCCTCACTGGAGTTCCTGGGTATTTGCATATTTTCTGGCTGCTTGCAGTATTATTAATTTGACCTGACATCTCTGGATTTGGGGTATGGTGTTCCTGATTGCCTTTAATTTGGGGTTTCTTTCAAAAAATATCAGTGCTTTGTTTCTATTTTCACTTTGCCCTCTCATTCTAATAGAACTGGACAATTTTCCTTGATGATTTCCTTAATATAGTATCTAGATTTTTCAATAGTTCATTTTTTTCCCAGAGAGTATGGTGATTCTTAAATTATCTTTCCTTGACCTACTTTCCACATTAGTTGTTTTTGATAATATACAACTAGCTGTCAGCACTGAGCTGATAGCTATGGATTTTATTCTCTGTCTTTAAATATGAAAGGGGGTTATTATACACTAAGTAGCTGTTCTTTCCTGAGAAAGAAAACACAGACAGTAGATTTAATTAGAAATAAGAGATTGACGTTAGGAATGCGTTTTCTTCATATTTGCCAATCTTTTAACTTTGTTCTTAAATTTCCTATTCTGTTCTCTGGTCTGTTGCTCTATTCTGTTTTTTGGAGACTCCCACTTACGTAAAGTTTTCTACCTTATGTTCCAAGCTATTTTCCTTCCAATTATTTCTTTCAAAACTCATTTCATTATTTCCCTTTTTTATCTCTTGCTTTATTTCTTCCAGCTATTGTTTCAATTCTTGTGGCCAAGACATTTTTACTCTATGGTTATGCTCATTTTTGTGGAATATTTATTCTTCACTTATTTCTTTGTATTCATTCTTTGTTTTTCTTATTTGCTTTTTTTTCTGTATTTATCTCCTGAGCTTATTTCTTTATTTCATTTGGGTTTTCTTCTGTTAACTCATATTTCTACCTCAATTCTTTGTCTACAACTTTGATGAGGACCAGACTTTGTTCATTCTCGTACACTTGGAAGGGTTGACTAGGCTTTGCTTGGTCCCATAACCTCTGAAGTATGAATGTTGTTGCCACTGATGTTCTGCTAATGTGGCTGGTACAAGGACCCAACCTCTGCCTCAATCCCTGTTTCAGTCTTCTAATGGTCTACTATGAGTGCTGGCCTCAACTCCCCTCTTCTAGCAATAATCTCCAGCCTAGAATAGGAAAGGAATCCCAAGGCTCTCTTGACTCTCAACAAATTCAGTCTGTCTCCTTTTCCTTTCCATACCCCTACAGAAATTGGTTCTGCCCTTTGCTGTGGATTCTTCAGGTCACATTTAGATACATGAGATCACACTGGTCTTCAGCATCTTAATAAGGCCACCTTCCTCAAACTTATGTGTTGAGTTATGTTTCTCTTCATTCCTGTGTTTCCCATGTATCCCTGTCTCCTGTTGTAGCTAACAGTCCTCACAACAGTGGATAGGCTATCCCTGATTCTCAGAGAAGTCTAATATTGGGGCTGGTTCTCTCCTGGGCACTGTTTCAATAGGCCAGAGACAGGATCTGACTTCATGCCCTGATTATCAGTTGGCTTGCCACCCTGGAGAGAGTCGTCCTTTAGTGCACCTGCTGGTTTTAGGAGTGTTTATTGGAGCTTTCATTGGTTTCCCTGGGGCCACTCTCCCCAGTGTTAGCAAGCTTCGAGCATATTTTCTTGGGCTTGTACTAGCATCCCTCACACAGCACCTCTCCCAGCAATCACAGGCAGCAGACTCCTTCATGGAGCTCACTATAGCTTCCCTGGTGAGACCTCTTTCCCAGCTTTCCCAGACTTCTGGCCATCCTTTTATCTGTTTCTCTTCATTATTTTTCTTTATCATTCTTCTGTTTGAGTCCCTTTCCCGATATTTGCTAGTGTCTAGGTCAGTTGGCACCTACATCCCAAAGTTGTTGTGAGGATCAAATGTGATAATATTTGTAAAATATTTTGCAAATCCTAAAGTAGGATATAAATGTGAGATGCTACTACTATTATTGTTATTTATATCATTGGTGTGATTGTAATTGCTGTTGTTTACGAGAGAGAAAGCTGATTTCCCTTCCAAATTTTCATATGGTTGTGTTAATTGGGAATGACGTTTCAATAAATATCGAAAGTAGGAGTCAGCAAACTACAGGGCATGGACCAAGTCCATCCTGCTGTCTGTTTTTATACATCCTGTGAGTTAAGAATGGGACCTACAGAAACAGGCGACAAGACTCATTTGGTCCACAGGTAATAGTTGGCTTTTCTTTTCTCTAAGAAAAGCTCATCCTTTGTTCTCATGGAGAGAAAACCAATGACATTAAGAAGGTGATGATTTGATTCGCAAATGAACTGGATTTAAGTGAGGCAGTACAAAGTTGTCACCCTCACACTCTCCTCCAGAGTCATCAGACTCCAGTGGCAAGACATAGGTCAAGACAACGGGCGATGGCCCCAGATGTAGTGGGAGACCTTGGCCTTTTTGAGCTAAGGTCTCAATTTTGCTGTACAGGATAGATTCAGATTAAACATAGCAGGGAAAAGGAAGATAGGCCAGGAATTGGTAATAACATTTGGAGAAACATCGAGGCTATTTGGGGACAAAAAGTAAATTTTGGCTTCATGGTAGAATCTACAGAGGAAGGATAGTACAGTTAAGGGTTAGGAACGTATTGTGGCAAACCTCAAGTGCTGGACAAAGGAGATTCAGCTTTTCTTGGCAAAGAGCTTAACAAAGAGCTACTGAAGATATTTGAGAAGAATGGCAACTGTAAGTGTGTGTGTGTGTGTGTGTGTGTGTGTGTGTGTGTGTGTCTGTCTAAAGGCTATATTGGAGAAAGGTTTGAGTGGAGGTGGGAAACCTCTTAGGATACTACAATAGTGGTAATGAGGCTCTTTCTATAATGGCAGTGCAATAGAAAAGATTAAACAGAACCAAAAAAGGAGTCATTGAGAGAGAAATAAGAGAAAAAAGAAAGGAGAAGTTTGGGACAGTAAAGACAGTGTGGTGTCTCAGAAGCTGGGGAAGCAGAGTATATCCAAAAGGAAGATATGGTCAGTAGTACTAGATGATCCAGAAAGGTCAAAGAAGTTGAGGACTGAAAAGTGACCATTGGGTAAACAGAAAGGGCAGTAAAATTAAACTGAACACCATCTACTTATAAACCCAAACTTGACTCTGGAGTAGTTTGAAAAAAAAATGCTTCTCCCTCCTTTCATTACAGAGAAAATGTGGCTGAAGAACATCAAATGTACTGTGAGGCTATTGGTATTGCTGTGAGACTTTGGTATTTCCTTTTTCTATTTTAATATTGTTTCAACAGGTTACTCACTGGGTAAAAGAGAGAAAAGGGATATATTCAAAAATTAATGTGTTGCAAGATATTGATTTTTTTAAATTGAAGTAAAAGGAGTATTGGAAATTGTGATTAAGAAGTCATCGATCGACTTTGAGAGAGAAGTTTTGGTGGGATAATAATTATGGATTGGAGACTGGAAGGAGTTGAAGAAGAGTCTGAGGGGGAGAAAATGGATACTGAATTTAGGCAACTTTTTCCCCAGAAGACTTGCAGTGATTAGAAGGAGGAAGGTGCATAAAAGCTAAATGACTCAAGAGATTTGTTTTGTTTTTGAACTGAATATGTTTGCAGATGTTAAGTAATAATGGAGATAGGGAGAATGGAAATGCACGAGAGGACGGGGATTATTGCTAGAATATGGCCCTAGAGGAGACCCAAAGATCATCCAAAGGGTTGATCATAGAATCAGGTGTCAGCCCAGTCTGAGAATATGGCTCTCTTCCCTTGTGATCCAAGGGAAAAAGTATGTAGGCGATGGTGTTTTTCCCACGGAAGTAGGAGGCTAACACATATCTTCTAAGAATGCGTGGGAAGTGGAGTAGGAATTGGAGGGTAAGATTCGAAGGTTAAAGCAATTTTGTTAATCATCTGAATTAGACAGAAGTATTCGTTCTGTTGGCACAAAATAGAACTCAAAACTTAAAGCATGTTACTTGGATAATCTTATGTAATCCTGTGTTGGAGGTACCAGTGGCATGAAAGGGTCAGGCCACTTTCATTCCATTTCTCCTAGCTCAGGCAACCTCCCTAGGCAACTTTGTCCAATGGACAAACCAGTAGGGTAATCCCAAGCTGTATCTCTTCTGGACATAAAAGGTCAAAAGAAAATTTTATTAAAATGAAAGAATGAATGAGCTTGATCTATTCTAAAAATAAGTAAGTTAAAATAATCCCTTCAAGGCTCAAATCATGGGCCATCTTCTACAAGATGCCTTTCCTGATTTTGCCAATTGTTAGTTTTCTCCTTAAATTTACTTAGTATTTCTTTTGTCTTTGTATATTTTGTATTTCTCTGTCAAATATAATCTACTTGTTGACATTATTGGGGCCAGGAACCATAGGTCAGCTCCATGGGCACAATGTAAGAGAGTCTCTTATGGCCCCAGCCAATAGTGGTAATTATTGGGTAGTTAGGTGGGTCAAGAGACAGTATGATGTAGTAGATAAAGAATCTTGTTGTGTAACCCTGGACAAGTCACTAATCTCTTGGTCTTCTAGATAATCCTATAAGACTATTGTGCTTGTCCTTTGTTGCTGAAGAAGACCACCTCATCAGAGAAATGATGACATGACTTGCACTTGACTTAGTTTTGAGTGAGGGAGGGCGGCGTAGGTCACCAGCCTCACTTCTCCTCTGGAGCCATCTGAATCCAGTGACCAGATATTCATCAGGATGACTGGAGATGACCCAGGATGCACTGGGAGACCGTGGGCCCTTTAGGCCAAGGTCTTTGCATGCACTCGCTTAGGATGAGGCAACATCCATTCATTGAATAGGCCTGTTTAAGAAGTAGGCATTTATCAGCATCCCACTTGTACACCTAGAAGGATCCCCATTACCACATGGCCAGGAAATAGTCATGTGACCTTTGCTTGAAAAATTTCATTTAAGAGGATTTCACTCTCTTGCAAAACAGCACATTCCACTTTTGCTTGCCTCTAATTATTAGGATTTTTTGCCCTTATATCAAGCCTAAATTTACCCCTTTGCACTTTCATTCCTTTACTCTTGTTTCTGTTATTTGGATCCAAAAAGAAGAAATGGAATTCCTTTAAATACTCAATGAATGCTGTCCTGTCTCCTTTGAAACTTCTCTTCTCTAGGCTGGAGATCTCCAGCTCTGTAAATCAATTCTTGTATGGCATTCATTCAGGCCCTTAACCATTCTCTTTGTCCTTTTCTGAACTGTCTTTACCTTATTAATGTCCTTCTCTTACTGCATCATTCAAAACTGAACAGTATTCCATCTGTGATATGACAAGAGCAGACAAGAGAAGTCATCTAACCAGCAGGAGTCTCACCTCCTCATTCCTAGATGTTTTGATTTTTTTCAGCCAGAGCTTTGAGGTTACCATAATCAATCAGTCTACAAACATTTATTAAGTTCCTACTATGTACCAGGCATTAAGTACCATATCCCACCATTTGTGCCATTTCTAAAGTCATAACTATTTTCCAGGTTACTATTTAATAATACTCTTCTCTATTTTGTACTTGTGAAGTTTATTTTTTTTCAGCTCATATGTGTGATCATACATTTAGTTGTACTTGTCTTCGTCTAATAAGATTTTACCCAGTAGACTAATATGTTAAGATATTTTTGGATCCTGAGTCTATCATGCCAATGTATTACCCATTCCTCTCAGATTCCTATTAACTATAAAACTGTTGGCATATCCTTTACTGTCTCTTGGCTTCCATTTCCTCATTGGAAAAATTAAGGAGGTCACACTAGACAATCTCTAAGATTTTGCAATATATGACACTATGATTTCTACCCATTTTAAGTTTACGATTTTGTGACTATGTGCTAAAGAATGTCTATCCTCTAAATAGTACACTATTAATCCACTAGTTACTTGACACTCAATTAAATAACCAAATTTATTATATCAAAGGGCATAAAAGGCCATATTTACATAAAATGAACAAAGTATTGCTAATTCTCCTTGCTGTCAGAATTCCAGTTTGGATTTTTTTTAATTGCACTATTGAAGTCCAAATGAATGATCCACTGGAACCATGAAGATATGTAATAATCTTTTGTGATTAAGTATATTTCATTCATCAAATTCAAATATCAAATTCAGTTTTCAAAAGTCAATATTCAAATATCAAGTAAAATAACTAGATAAAGCACTTAGAACAGTGCAGCTAGATGATGCAGTAGATAAAGCATGGAGCTTGGAATCAAGAAGACTTGTCTTCCTGAGTCCAAATCAAGTTTGAGATACTTATTGGGTGACCCTGGGCAAGTCACGTAATCCTTTTTCCCTCAGTTCTTCTTCTGTAAAATGAACTGAAGAAGGAAATGGCTCATGAAGAGTTAGATACAGCTGAAACAATGGAACAGTGCCTGGAATGTAGTAGATACTTCATAAATGCTCATTCACCTTACATACTCTTGTTTTCTGTGACCATAACATTCTTGATTGGCCCTTGTAGTGGGACCATGAGTGTATCCATTCAGATCCTCTTTGGTTCTACAGAAGTGTCCTTAGATTGGAGGATTTGAATCAATTTGGCATTGGAAATACCTGTTGAGAGGCTGTTAATCATCACCTATTACACTGTAGGCTCTGCTGTGCCTTGTAGTCAATAATCAGAACTCAAATTTGTGCCATTTACTATAATTAAATTAATTCTTGATCCAAGAAACATAAACATTATTAGTACAACCAAACACACTTCTGGAGCTGCCATTCTATACCAAATTCATACCCTAAACTGAAATTTAAGTGTTAAATGTTCATTTACTTTTGAGACAGGAAGATTCTTTAATTCAAATCTCCCCCTCTCCAGGTGCACATATTTGCTTCCTTCTTTTGACTGTTGATGACTTTCAAATACAGATAAGTGAATATAAAAGTCCAATGTCATTAAAGTACTTTTCCATTCTTAGCTGTCTTCCACTTTCAGAACCTGAGGGACAAAACAAACACAGTAATTCTGTGATTTCAATATGAACACTGTCCTACTTATCAAAATGAGGGTCCAAGTTGAGTTCACCAGTCCAGGACTCCCAGGAAACATCAGTAGCCACATTCAGTTCAGAAGTTGAGGTTGCTTTAAGGCAAAACCACATGGACCCTTCCCTAGAGATTAAATCTGTTTATCTTCTGACTGCTATAGGTTTCTGCTTACTGTGAAGGGAGAATAATAGATGTTACCCTTTCATGTTGACAGGACTGTCAAGACAAGACAGCAGGCTTTTCATTTGAAAAAATTAAATACAAAACTCATTTGGCCTAACAAAGGAAATCTTCCTAATAAACTCATCTAGCAGGGCATTTCTAGACTTTAATGATGTCATCATTTACCAAAAACTGCTGTGTTTTCAATTCCATCTCTTCTCTCCGTAGGTAAAGACTTACTCTGTCAACGTTCCTCATTGGCCGAGTAAGAGGTAGATTTTCCTCATGAAGTATGCATGAAATTTTAAAGACATATTACAAATTTTTTAAAATGTGGATTGAATGCAAATGAGCAACTTGATGATGTAAATAAAAATAAGTTGTATTGAGATGAAATGAGAAGTGTTATTATATAAAGAATTTTTTTCTCTTAAAATATCTTATATGAGATCCATGAATGGTAATTCAATAGATGTAATTTTTAATTCCATACTTCATTTTCTCTCTGATCCAATTACTTAGGGAATATATCCTCCACCCTATGCAGAATTGCAAGACTTCTAAAGATAATCTAAATCATTGATTTAGAGATGGAAGGAACCTTGGAGATCATCAAGTCCATCTCCCCCTTTTACAAATAAGGAAACGATTATCAGAGAGATAAAATGAGCTGCCCATATGTGTATATACGTGTGTGTGTGTGTGTGTGTGTGTGTGCATGCTGACAAAATGTTGGAAGTTTTCCTTTAGGTTTTACAAAAATATATTTCTTGGTTACCAATGTCACACTTCAACTGTCCATCAACTGTCTTATATTTTTACCACATGATCTCCTGCTTTCAGTTATCAATTTCCAAAAAGGATAAACAATGTCTTCAATATTCCTTATTCACATGATATCTTTTAATATTCCTATATCATATCTTTTTCATAGATTGTCACTGAGTAAATGTAATATGCTTTTGAGAAATGTACTAGAATTCTCATTTTATTAATGAATCCAAGTCAACAAATTCTACAGACCTTTTGGAACATTTATAATCTAGCCATATGCAAATAATAAAATTACTTTGGCTTTAATGGATTTGTTAAGTACATGGCTAATATGTATGGATTCTTATATTGAGATTAAGGTTCAAACTCAAGCTAATGTCAATATTAGCTTTTTGGATCTTTAGAAGGATAGGGAGAGGCTGCTTGTTACCTGGATTTAAAGAGGTTTCACCCTCATATTTAAAATAGTAGTAACTGCAGTAAGTGCTAGTTTTTTCATAACCATGTTGTACGTTTCCCTTTGTCTTTTCAAGGTTTGATATTAGCCAAACCTCTCTCTGTTGACATCACCAGAAAGTAGAATTTGACCCAGAACATAGATAAGACATGTCTTGGTTAAAGACCCAGTTGAAACTACCTCCATGAAGAAGGCAATTGGATTAACAGTTTCCTGTTCACAGTTGATTTGCAAGTCTAGCAATTTAATTTTCTGAATTAGGATTCTCCAACTTCATAGGTTGAAATTTCATATGTTAGTACTGCACACTTCTCAGGTATTTCCAAACCATACCATGACCTCTCAGTTCATCCTCCTCACATATCTCCAGTCCCCATGCAGAAACTTGGATTCTCAATCAGGACTCTGGGCTCTGTCAAGTGAGCTTTAATCTTACCTTTCAAGCAGCCAGGCCTTCAAGTCACTTCCTGTTCATTTCTAAAACCTACCTCTGGGCAATGAGGTTGATGCATGCATTGCCAGAGCTAGCTCAGTATTTGGGAAGCTCCAAAGAAAAGTTTGGGAGAGAAGAGGTATTAGACTGCCTACTAAACCGAAGATCTACAGAGCCCTTGTGCTGACCTCATTGTTGTATGCCTGTGAAACATGTCATTTTGGTCCTCTTCAAAAACAAAGGACAGCAACCAACTAACCATTTATATGCTCAGTTCTTAGCATTGTGCCCAGCACATTGTAAATACTTAATCCTTTTTTCATTCATTAATTCACCTTCGGGAAGAAAATTCAGACAACATTTCCGCCTACTGAAGGGCATGACATTGTAATCAAAGTAATTGGGCTTAAATTGTGGATCTTTTACTTCCTACCTGTTTGACCTTGGTCAAGTCCCCTCATTTCCTTTAGACTTCACATTCCTATCTGGAAAAGCTGGGCATAGAGGTTACTAAACTTAAGTCCCTTCTAGTGCTAAATCCTATAAATACCATAATCAAGATACAAGGTCAATTTAACAAAGGTTAGTCTTTGTGGTAGTATTACAGAGAAAATTTTAATTCACACACGTGGTAATAGTTCTTTCCTTTTATAAACCTAACCCCCCTTTTAGTATTCCAACTTAGCATGTATATATGCACTTATATATGGATTTATTTATAAGTACATATGCTTATCCTTTGTGTCCAGGGTGGATGATGCTCAAGTTGCTGTCCATACATTCAGCTGTGACAGAAAAAGATGTATACTTCTTTCCACGGTATATATGTACCTGTGATGACTGTCCTTTGTAACCCAAGAGAACTCTTTTAATGCCAACAAGTGAAGGCAGACTTTACTTTTTTCACCTAGGCTGCCAATTTTATAATCATAGACTATGAATTAGAAAGACCATTAATATCTGTTGATATAGACACTTTATAGATGAGGAAACTGAGGCACAGAGTGGTTAAGTAACTTCAAGGGGTCACACAGACAGGAAGTATCTGAGAGAGGGTTTCAACCCTCATCTTCTTGACTATAAGTCTAATATCCTGTCCAGTGCATCATGTTGCCTTTCATCTTTGTCTACTAGTGTATCACTGGGAAGTATGGCATATGGGGAACAGAGTGCATCTCTTTAGTGTCATAGAAAACTTTGAGAATTTCATGGTTTGGTATTAGCCATGGTATTAGCCATCAGGAAGTGGGAAATGGCATTTCTATCAGTCTGTGGTATTGTGTTGACTCTGCTGAGAAGTTCCCAATGTTTATACATTTTTCTAAATATAAACATACATAAACTTGTATACCAAACTGACAGTTGGACAATTGTCTCAGAGATGTTGATGATGCCTCCCAATGGTCAAGTTAAAAGATAAATCTTATGTTTTATCATTTAAAAAATAACAACACATTTGATAGGTAGCCACAGTAAAGTGGTTAGAGAGTTGACTTCAGAAACAGGAAGACCTGAGTTCATGTCTAAACTCATGCATCCTGGCTCTGTGACCCTGGACAAGTCATTTCAACTCTCAGTGCTCTAGGACACCCTGTGAAATTCTAAGTTGTAGAGAAGAGTGCAGTCTCCATTAGTAGAGGGGATTTCCTCATCTCTCAGTTCCCTATCATCTGTTCAGGCTGTACCATCCTATATATACTACATCCATTAGTCCATACTCTGACTTCATTAGTGTGGAGGTTTCTCAATATTGAAACTTCTCCCATTTATGCCAATTGTCCTCTTGTTTATAACTTAGAATCAAATGTGGAAGAGATCTTAAATAGCATCTAACCCTTGGCCCTCATTTTATAAATAAAGAAGCCAAAGCCCACAGAGGTCAAGGGATTGTCTGAGGGCACACAGGTAACAAGTAGTAGAGAAAAGATTCAAATGAGAAGAAAAAAAAGAAAGGAAGGAAGGAAGAAAGAGAGAGAAAGAAAGAGAAGGTGAGGGAGGAAAGGAAGGGAAAGACAAAGAAAAAGGAAGAGAGAGAAAAAAATGGAAGGAAGAGAGAGAAGGAGGCTATAGTCAGTGTTAGGATTTTAAACCACCATGCAAAACTGTCTTTCATATTGCCAAAATGTAGCCTTAAAATTTTGTTGAAATTCTTAAAGCAGTTGGAAATTGTATAGGAGTGGCCTGAGTCTGCGACCAACAAGAGCAAAGGCTATTCTATTGAGGTCATCAGAGAACTCTTTGTTGCATTTCTTACATATTTTATTCACATCATAGATCACAGTAGTGTGGCACAAAATTATATTCCAATTCTAGTGGCATAATGGTGATAAAGTATGGTAGCTGATGCAGAAAGATCATGACCCCAAGAGGAATGAGTTGCTGTGATGAATTCTCCTCAACTTATTATTAGTTATGATGACCACTTCTTTAAAAATATAATACATTTCCAGGGTTTCCAGTCATCCAGGACATTAGGATATTACCTAGTCATACTTCTAATTGAATAAGGAAAACTACTCTACATCATTACTGACAAATAGTCATCCACTCTCCTCTTGGACATTTCCTGAGAATTACCTTAGATAAATTCTGAAGTCCTTAACTTACCTTTCAAACCACTCCATGATCTGTCTCTAACCAAATGTCAATGGCTTTATTTAATTAAATACATTCCAACAAGCATTTTTTTAGGTTTCTACTATGTCTGAGGGCTGGTAACTGTTATTTGTATGTGTTCTCTCTGTATTGATTCTGTATATATCTGTCCTTTGTCCCCCCAATAAAATGTAAGCTTCTTGAGGATAGAGATTGTTTTTGCTTTTTCTTTGTATCTTCAGCACCAGGAAAGTGCTTGGCACATAGTAGGCACTTTTCATAAATGGTTATTGATTGCTTATGAGGTACTAGGGCCTATTTCTTCTAAACCTGATGCTTACGGCTCCTCAAACATTTTATGTAATCTATTTCTTTGGGTTCTATTATACCCTTTGTCTGAAATATTCTTCCTCCCACTTTTTCTCTAATACCTTAAATCCTACTCATCCTTCAAGGAATAATTAAGTATGATCTTTCTTCAAGAAACTGTCTCAGAGCCCTTGAACTTAGAACTAACACCGACCTTTTAAAATCTCTCCTGGGATTTTCCTTTTTTCTTTCTCACACTCTGTTAAACTCTGCTTTATGTGTGAACACTTTTCCCTAATATACTGTTTAGTTCACCAGTGCAAAGCACAGTTGAGGATAAAAAAATGGACTACCCGTGTTGTCTTCATGAAGCTTCTAGTATGGTATAGAAGGTTGCACTTGTGTATAAATAATTGTAATAGGAGGCATAATTGAAAAAAGCAGAGTAATGTGTTACTTCAGAGGAAGTGGGATGCTGCTTACAGGTGGGAGAGCCAGAGAAGATTTCACTGAGAACAAAAAGGAAGTATCTAACCTAGGCCTTGGAAGGTTGGTCAGAAACTGACCAAACAGCAGAGGAGGAAGGTCATTCCAGGGAATGAACAGAAAACGAGTGATAGTACGTAGGTGAGGAAACATAGGTTTTGTTTAAACAGAATGGAATCCATTTTAACTGAAAGCTAGAATGAATGAAGGGGAGCATTTAGAGAAAATGTTGGAAAGGCGCACAAAGCTTGGAGTAGAAGGCTGCAATGATTTTTATCTTTTTTTCAGTAGATAATGCATAGCCATTGGACATATAGCCTTAGCTCTACTAAGCGTATTGTATTGCAGACCTTGATCAAGATCATGTAGAACCTGATTAAGGATATTAATTATTAATAATGAAATTTGAGGGAGATTTGACCCTACTTAGAGTCATCTTTCTAAAATAACAAATGACACTAACCAATGTGGAAATAAATATCCCCACCAACTGCATTTTTGTTGCCGGGTTGGATAAGAGAATTAAATGGGTGGAACTAAATATAGAAAGGTGTATCACGTATTCCTTGTCTCTCCAGATCCAGTTACTCTCCTTGTAAATGGGTAGCTGAAGGGGAAGATAAAAAGTAATTGAAAACAGTGCCATGAAAATAAATGCTGTACTATTCTCATGGCTACTAGTCTTGAAAATACCCCACTGTGATAAGTAGCAAATGCTAAGCCCATTTCAAAATATGGAAGGTTTTCTATGCTGCCTTTGGATGTGTGTTTTTTTTTCATTTAAAATGTGTCCGTTGAAAATAATGGTACGGTTCAAAATCTTTCAGGTACATTGCCTACATAATATTTTTCACAGATTTACTCCTTAAGTATGTGAAAACGAATTTAAAACTTCCTTATTACATCTTTATATGTATGTATATGCATATGGAAATATTTATATGTATATCTTTTTATCTTCATAACCCCTTTAGTTTCACATGAAAGAATGAGTTTAAATGTTTCTTAGGGTAGAGCTTTTTGGAGCAATTATTCTGTATTAAGATTTTTGTTGGTTATCAGTAGAGCATCAAATTATCACTGGTCATTGTGTGATTGTAACCCAATAAAATTTATAATTTAACTGCCTTGCCTATTAGGTTCTGGGAAGTAATGAGGTTTAATTACAGCTCTGTAAAAGCATAAAAGGGACTAGAATTAAAACAAATCACACCACCTCGTTTTCAGAGTAATCTGATTGTGTTCAACCTTTTATAGAAAAAAAAATAAAGAACTTTGCCATCAAGAAAAATGATAGCCTTTGACTGAAAGAATCTTTCCTTTGAGATAGTCACTCCCTATCCTCACCATGCAAGTATGTATGTATATGTATGTGCACATGTTTGCATGTGTGTACATGCTCATAGAAACACACAAGGATAGTTGACATTTACTTTAAAGTGTATATGCCATTTTACATATACAAGGTATTCCAAGTTTTTAATGCAACTTTTGGATCACCCTGTATTATATTATCTGCACCTTTTAAGAAATGCTTCAAGTTAGATACTACAAGTAATACTCTCGCCCTTTACTCGATGAGGAAACCATTGCTCAGTGAGGTTAGATAACTGGCCCAAAGTCTCCCAGCTCCTGAGTGTCAGGAGCAGGATCTGAACTCCTCAGGTCTCTCCTGACTCAAAGTCTAACATTCCTCTGTCCTGCCTTTCCCATGTGATTTTATGAAGTTATATTTAGCTTTTATACTGAAAGAGATTCAAAACAGATATCCAACAAAAAGATAGGGGAAGGGGCTAAGCCATTAAGTGAGAACTGGAGACAGATACGTAGGCGATAAAGCGAACTCTGAGTCCGAAGATGAGTTCAGGTTCAGTCTTTAGACACTGCATCGTTCTGTAAGACAAGTCATTTTAAGCTCCAACTACTTCAGTTTCCTGATGTGGAAAATGGGGAAGCATCTACGAGTCAGGGTTGTTGTGGGGGTAACTTAAGATAATATTTATAAGTTTTAATGCCTCTATATGTATTTTTAATATTTATACATTTTATAATTTATATTTTAGTCATATATTATGTATAAAATTATATGAATTATAACTAGCGTAAGATAATATTTATAAGTTTTAATGCCTCTATATGTATTTTTAATATTTATACATTTTATAATTTATATTTTAGTCATATATTATGTATAAAATTATATGAATTATAACTAGCGTAAGATAATATTTATAATTTTACTTCACAAAGTAGTGAACTTAAAACACTACATAAACACAAACTATATATATACATATACACATACGTGCATATGTGTATATTATGTATACATATGTACATACATATACATGTGTGTACATATATTTTATTAGCCCTGATATGATGTAAGTTTTTCGAGGGTAGAAACTTGGTTTCCTCAGTACCTAGTCCATGATACATAGGACAGCACACTGTAGGCATTTAATAAACACTTGTTGATTGATTAATTGGATTACATTAACAGAAACTTAATGTCACAAGTGAGATAGGTTATAATTCCACTGTACTTACTATGTAATAGCTCGAGTATAGATAGAGTATGATTTTCTTTTCTGGATGCCACATTGTAAGAATAATAATGATAAAGGGGAGCATGGCCAAAGGATGATGACTACGATGATGCTGGGCTTACATTTCTATTTCTTGACACTGAAAGAACAAAGTAAAGCACATAGAGAGATAGATTTGGGGTAATTTAGGGGAGAAAAAAACCAATTAGTGGACTCTGAAAATGAAATAGTTCTCCTTAGGCAATAGTGAAAATCACTAGAAGCTACAAGATCATGAATTTAGAGCTGGTTGGAACTCCAGAGATCATTTAGTGTGTTCTCTTCATTTTGTAGTTCAAAAAACTAGAAATTCAGAGAATGAAATTCATTTCCCCAAAGTTATGCACATTCATTTGCATAGCTGTGATTTCCACCCGGGTCCTTTGAGCCCAATACCAATCTTCCTTCTGTTCCACTCTCTTCCCTTCCTCTTCTCTCTCCAAAGGTTGGGTGGCCTTTTCTTCCTTAGAACACGTCTAACATTACTTGAAATGGTCAAAAACAGTAAAAACAAAAACAGAACCCTAATCTGAACAGAGATCCCAGAGATCCCTTTTTCCTGTACATAAGTATAAGCTGAAATTTCATCTAAAACTTCGTAGAAGTTAAAGAAAATTGTCCAAAGTTCCATTTCCCCCTGGGTGAAAGCTACAATTCATTTAATGTGCTGTACTTTAAAACTCAAAATGTTTCCTTCAGTCTCTGGTCAGATTATCCTTTTAAAAGAAAAATCATTCCTTGAACATTTTGATGCATTTTAAAAATACTAATTGAACCTTATGTACTTAGCTATCAACCTAAAGTTCCAACCTATTCAAACCCTGCCTCATTCATGCTTGTATATTTGATATAATCAGTGTCCAAATCAAGGTGGTATGAACCCACATTCAGACTGGTGGAAAAACATCCTTAGTTTAAGGACCTTTAAGAACAGTGACAAATCTGACACTGGGGAAGTACTTTAGTCTTAGGCAAATGACTGGAGAGATGGAAGACAGAAGCATGGAACTGGGTAAATTAACAAATCAGTTGACAACTACTGCCCTCCTATGGAAAAATGTAAGGCCCTTTTCTTGGAAAAACAGGGGGAACAGTTTGGGTTTGGGTTTTTTATTCTTTAGAGAAACTGGTTTTCATTGCAAATGAAATTTGTAAGGCATAGGCAACCTTGCAAACTTCTCTATCATTTTTCATTCAAGAAAAATATCTTCTAGTTTGGGAATTTTAAAATATTATACTTAATTTTAGCAAGAAATGTCTTTTACGTTGGAAGATTCATTTTCTGTTTTGTTGTTGTTTTTCACTGGGAGACTCAGAACAAAAATATATTGATTTGTTGGATAAAAGTAGATTGCTTGAACCAGGTTTACTAAATAATCTATAAATTATGGAATTTAATTCTACTTTTAGCTTTACCATGTGAGCTAAGATTACTAAATAATTTATAGATTTTTGGAATTTAATTTTAACCCGAGATGTCAATAAGTATTTCTTAAATTCTTGCCTGGAATGTAGTATAATACTAGATGCTAAAGAGATGGAAAATTGTGGTATGAAAATGTTTGTTTTGTTCCATAAATTGAATTTTTTTTAAAAAGAGGAGATAGTAAGGTTAAAAAAAAAGAAAGTTGAACAAAGAATTGATTCCTGATCTCTAAGACTTCACTCTCTAGTTGACAAGTTTACACTGTCACTGTTGAGAATGGTGGTCAGTGCAATGTTCCAGTAGCACAGGTCACAGCCAGGACCAAGGTAACCAAGGTAGACCAGAAAAGGAAAGATAGGAGGCACAAATGGGAGAGATCCAGACTCAGTGAAGTACCCAGAGACTGTTGGCCAATGCATAGAAATTGTCAAGAGACTAATTTCAGCTAAACTTAAGGAAAAACATTCTAATAATTTGGTACTACCCCAATAGAATGGACTACCTCTTTGCTGTTGATGGTTTTTCAGTCTTTCCCATAACTGTGCAGGATTTGTGATTTAGTCCATTTCAGAGACCTGACTCCTGGTGTGGGAACTCTTTTCAATAATTGCTATGTCTATGGGTTAAAATGTGGGTGTCTGTGTGCCTGCATCTGTGTTTGTGCATGTATATGTGTATACACACATATGTGTATATGTATATATATATATACATACACACACATATACACACACAATCCATTCTGAAATCCTATAGTAATCACATGGGAGAAATATGTATAAGTAAAACATTCCAAATGAAAATGTCACTCCTGAGCTTGAAGTTTGAGGGCTTCCACGTCTACTGATGACTCTTGACTAGATCCATGTGTTTGTGTGTGTGTGTGTGTGTGTGTCTATGTGTATACCAAATTATTAGAAAGTTTTTCCTTGAGTTAAGCTGAAATTAGTCTTCTGTTAACTTCTACCCATCAGCCAATAGTCTCTGGGTACTTCACTGAGTCTGATCCACTCCCATTTTTGCCCTTTATCTTTCCTTTTCTGGTCTACCTTGGTTACCATGGTCCTGGCTGTAACCTGTGCTGCTGGAACATTGTGCTGCCCACCATCTTCAATAGCAATAATGTTAATTTACCAACTACATAGTAAATTCCTAGAGATCACGGATCATTTCTTTGTCCAAGGACAAAGGAGAGAAAGGGGGAAAGAAGGGGAGAATGACAGAGTGGGGAGTAGACAGAGAGACACAAACACAGAGATAAGGAAAGAAAAGACAGAAAGAAAGAAAGATAGGAGAGAGGAAAGTCTTACCCATTCTTTCTATTGACTCAAATATGGTGGATCAAGACCAAGACCAGGCCTTCCAAGTACAGGGCTCAGTGCTGTGGAGAAAGAGAATCTTATCTGTAGAAGCGTCTAATGAAAGAGGGTTAGACTTTAATTTGGAGTCAGAGGAACTGGGTTCCACTATGGGCTCTGTCTGTTACAATTTGGATGACATTGAGCACATCACTTTGCTCCTCCAGGTCTCAGTTTCCTTCTCTGTAAGATTAGATGACATTTAATATCCCTTCCAGCTCTGAATCTATGATTCCTGAGCCTGGGTTTCCTTGACTTAAACGCAAGACAACTGTCTACTATTCCAAACTGTTTCTTTTTTGCTAAATTCCTCATTTTTCATTTAGGGATAGAGACTGGCCCTGGGAGTCCATTGCCATGGACAACTTCCAGATGAGGAAATTTCTTCTATCAATGCTGTCCACTATACCACACCACATAGATATAATACCAATATATTTAAATAGACATTTTTAAAAACTCATATAATTATCTTTTTCAATTCTATAACACCAAACATTTGATGAGTTTGAAACATATGGATTTGGGATTTCTTAGACAAACCATCAAGATTACTAATAACAATTTACAATAGCCATCAAATTATTTGACATTGTAGGGCAAAAAGTCAACTTTTAAAAATTAGACTGAAAAGATTTCAGTGGTCAGGAAGATAAAGTCAAGTTACTGACTTCACTGGAAATTCACATGAATCTGTATTTGATGGCAATTGAAATAGCTGCTAATGGAGAATAGAGAATCTCATTCAACATGTGTTTCCTTTATAAGTATATGAAATTTTACTTCCATCTCTTAGACCAACTAGCAAAAAAATCAATGAATTATGTTAGCTGGAGATTTTTACTGACTCATTCGTAGAAGTAAAAGTTAGATGAAAAGTGTTAAAAATTTTCAGTATACTTTAACTTGTAGAACATGAAGGCAAGAAGCAAGAAAGAGATCTAGCTTGTAATTCTGAAAGTTTCATTGCTTCTCCATCTCCCTCTAAAGTCAACAGAAAAGTGGATAGAGTGCCGTCTCTGAAGTCAGGGAGACCTGAGTTCAAATTGAGCCTCAGATAGTTAAAGGTCATGTAATCTTACAGAGGAGGAAACTGAGACCTAGAGAAGTAAAGGGATGTACTCAATGTCACTCAAATTGTAATGGACAGATCCCATAGCTGTGTAATCCTGGACAAGTCACTTAACCCCAATTGCCTCACAATGAGAGGGAGAGAGGAAAGGAGAGGGGAAGGGAAGAGGAGAAAGAGGATGGAAGATGGAAGAGGAAAGAGGAAAGGGAAAAGAAAAGGTATTATTTCCAATGGACCTCACAAGAAACTTAACAGTGATAGATAGGGTTGCACTGAAGCTTTTGTTTAATAGCATCAGCAAAAAAAGTTATTTCAGTGCAGATTAAACCTGATGACACCCAAGTCTCTTTGGAAATTCTATGGTTCTATGAAATATCAAGTCCTGTATTAGCAGCTGGTACATTGGAGTTGAATGGAAAAAGAAACTGACATTATTTCATGTGCAAAGTCCCAGTAGCTTCTCCTTCTCTGGATAGTTTAACTTCAGCAAACAGTCCCAGTCATGCTGGCATATGAAATGTTCATTAGTGCCAATGTCATAGTGACTGGCTTGCAATGTTGATGTATGAATTATTTGTGTGGGGGTTTGTCTGGAATTTGGACAAGTTGGCCATTGGAGCAGAAAAAGCATAGCCAATGTTGTCAGATATTATCGGTGTACTGGGTCTTTCTGTGTGCCCGGCTGAGTAGCTTTAAATGGCATTTGACATAGTTCTTTCCCAAGGCTTTAGCTTGCTATGCGCAAAAGACTCTGAGTTGATTCACTCAACTCCAGAGGATGTGTACTTGGGAGTGCCTCAAGAAAGTTCTTATTCATATATGAAATGCCTTCTTTTCCTACTTCAAATTAATCCTTTAATTTTTCCAATCAAATCCATGATCCCTTTTTAGCTTTACATTCTGATAAATTTGAGATAGTTTGATAGAGTTGAACAGAAAAAAAAATCAAAAGCTCTCACTGCAATAGTGGGGAGCAAATAAATGAATTCACCAAACCAGATGGTGCCTTCATTGCTGTACCAATCAGTTTGCAGAGACTTTTCTAGTTTTCCCTCATTAAATTACTCCTTTTTTTGGAATTAAATTGTGGATTGCATTTACAAAGCAGTTAATCTTTATCTTAAATATGTAACATTCCTGATCTTTCTCTGGTTTTCCTTGCAAATGGAACTTGAATCCCTTGATTGCAGCAGTAATCCTAAAATAGCAAAAGGAGAGACTGAGTCCTTACCACAAATATCTTTATTGAAGTCATTAGACAGTAGAAACTAATCTGAGTAAGACATTTACTTCTTCTGTTCCAATAAAGACAGACTTTTGTTCCAGCAATGAAACAAAATATTGGGAGAGAGAGAAAGAGAAGAGAAAGATAATGAGTTTCTTTTGGACATGTCTAGTTTAGAAAGATAGAAACAGATAGTGGATGATACTAGACTGAAGTTCAGGGGAGAGACTGAGGCTTCTCATTTATTTCTAGCAGTCATTTGCATATTTTAACCCATGAGAGCTGAAGAAGTCATTGAGAGAATGTATAAGAGGAATGATCAGGGAGCCTAGGACAGAGCCTTTGGGAAAACCCATAGTTTAAAGATATAATCTAGATAATTAACCTGTAAAGGAAATGGAAGGGTTCTCATTTAGGTAGGAGAAGAGGGAAGAAAGGAGAGAGAGACACACAGACAGACCCAGACTCAGAAAAAAAGAGAGACAGAAAAAATAGGAGGGAAAAAGGGGGTAATAAACATCCAGAAAGAGAGGGTGCTCAACAAATATCAAGTGAAGCAGATAAGTTAAGGATAAGTTCTTAGAAAAAGGCAACTAAGATATAATTATTGACTTTGTAGAGAAATGTTTTCATTTGAGTGATGAGGTTAGAAGTTAGATTGTAAACTCCTTGCAGAGTTGAGATTGTCTCAGTTATTGTATTCCCAGTACCTGACATAGTGCTTGGAATATAGTGGTTTCTTAATAACTGATTGTTGATTGACTGATTTAATTATATTAATTAGTTTAATTGATCTAATTCATGAATATATGACCATTTACATACAAATGTTTACCAAATTACTGGTCACTTTTCTATTTTTGTGTCTTTCTAGTCAGGTAGAAGTTAACAAGTTAATGACAGTGGCAATATTTTTTCTGTAGATGTTACATGACTGCAAGTCTTGGAACACTGCAGTCTCTCAAGCATAGAGGCTGAAAGTTACCCTGAAGCTAATGGAGAGGTATATGGTAGATGTAAACAGGAATAAAGGCTTTATGAATGGGGAATTATGCAGGAAATTTGGTGCAAAGGGGATCATCAGAAAAATGTATGATTGGAAAGACAGATGGACTGATCACATAATAAAAATAATGAACAGCTTGCATACTCCATTGCTATCTACTAATGTCAGGATAACTCAAGGAAGACCTCATCCTTTCCTAATCCCCCCCTTCCTATTCAATGGACTTCATTTGGTTAATTTCCTGGAGCATATGGTTGTAGGTTGCATAGTTTGAGTAGTCATGGATGCATTGTCATCTTTATTGGTGGAAGGAATACCCACATCCATGATATCATAGATTTATCGGAAAATTGGAACAATAATGGCAATTTATTTTAGGAAGAAGTATATACTTTGTTATGCCGAGAGAGAGAGAGAGAGAGAGAGAGAGAGAGAGATGGTAGTTGTCATTTGGTCATTTCTCAGTCGTGTCCAGCTCTTTGTGACTCCTTTTTGAGTTTTCTTGGCAAAGATACTGAATGGTTTGCCATTTCCTTCCCCAGCTTATTTTACAGATGAAGAAACTGAGGCAAACAGAGTTGAGCAACTTGCCCAGGGTCACATAGCTTGTATGTGTCTGAGTCAGATTTGAATTCAGGTCTTCCTGACTCTAGGTTCAGCACCCTAGCCACTGTACTATCTAATTGCCCTAGATAGGTTTAGATGTATATGAATGAAATTTTGAAATCAAAACCTGCTGTGAATCTAAAATGTAGTTCTAAACGTTAGTATTTATTTCTTCCAAAAACAATACCTCATGACATCTCTTCCATCACTGACTGGGAAGGCTCCTGATGTGAGGGTTCCTCATCTTGGCCTATCACTGATCACTAATCCATTATATTCCTAGGATGTCAAGCACTTTAGAAAGAGAACTTGATTTAGAGTTAGGAGACCCAGGACCCTTAGTAATATGTTTGTGACATTGTATATATCTTTTTGCTTCTCGATGTTTTCCACTTCCTCATTTGTAAAATAATGGGACTCAGTTTTGAGATATCAGTCAATCCGCAAGCACTTCTTAGTATGTACTCCCAAGCATATTACTGTGATCCCTTTCTGCTCTGTAATTTTGTCCCTTCTCCACACTGATAGGCAATACTCCCCAAAGGCCACAGAGGATGCCTAATGGTTGGGCAGTATCTCACTGCATTTGGCACTAGAGTTGGAAAAAGCATTTGGATCCCTCCCTTTTCTCCTCTACTTTTGCCTAATTTGTTAAACTGTAAGTCAAATTGGATCCTAATCGTTCTGAAACGAAAATAGAGATGACTTTTTCACCTTCAGTGTTGTTTGATGTTTGTACTGTATTTCATTCAAAACTCAGAGGGGGAAAAAAACACATTTATATTGAAATAGTCATGTCACATTGATTCCTCCCTGTGTGATTATTCCAGTAATGACTGGGTAACAATTTGGGGTGAAAATAATCTCTGTAGCCAGTCTTGTATGAGATACCTCCCTAGTGAGAAGGACAAATAGCCTAAGATTCTGTGTTACTTGTATTTGAGACATCACTTTTCAATGCGCGTTTATTTACTATACCTCCTGCATGCTTTTGGGTACAGATGTATTTCTTGAAGGCAGTATGCATTCTTTCATTTTCTTTGGAAAAGGCATTTTTGCTCATTGCAGTAAAACTATCCATCAGAAACCCTCTGAAAAGCCCAGTGAAGGGTGTTATTTCAGCAAGTACATTCAGTTCATGTTTTGATGAAAAATAAATTAGGCTGGAGGCATATGCAGGCAATTTTTTAATCTCCATTCGTAGCTTGGCCCCCTCTCGTGCCAGTGTGGCTGCCTGCTTCCTAACTCTTCATTTTATCACTTTTCTCTATCTCGTTATCTTCCCTTCCACCACTCCAGTCATACATCCTTACTGTTTTCCTTTCATATAATTTCTGTCTCCATGTCAAAGAATCCAGATACCTTCTAGACAATTCCTCAGTTAAGCCCACTCCAGCCCAAAGCTGGAGTGCTATGGTTAGCTAAGCCCCTTCCCTTCCATAGCCCTTCCCATGAGGAGCTCAAGGGATCAATAAATATTGATGGAATAAATGAATAAAAACACAGCACTTAGTGGAGGAGACAAAGCTACTCACAGGATACAGGGGAATCATTGGTTCATCCAACAAGTTTTTACTCATCATTTCCTTAAGTACTCAAGGTGATGAAGACACAGTCTCTAACCTCATGTCAATTATAAGTCAAAAACTTTGACTTATGTAGTGTTTTAGAGGTAGAAAGTACTTTCACATACACAGTTCCTTTATATCTTCATGGCAACCTTGTGAAGTTGGTAGAGTGACATTGTCATTTCTGTTTTATAGAACTCGGCTGAATTTAAGTTCATTAAATGCTTTCTAGATGTAGTATACTGTGAGAGGTATTGTGGATACGACGATAAAGAAAACTAAATTTTCCCTGTCCTTAGGGAAATTATTTTCAACTGGGGTTGTTACAACAGATACACAAAGAAGTAAACAAAATGTTGCTTGAGGAGCAGACCCATAAATCACGATTTTTTGTAAGACCAAAAAGAGTTAGTGAATATAGAGAGACCTCAGAATATGAATAAAACCCATTTTAAGAAGTCTACCAGGGAAGTGTGTACGTATGAAGGAAACTGGGCTTGACCAGAGAGTCGCTCCCTTGAAATAGGGCACCTTACAAAAGGAAATCCATTCTTATAATTATTCTTACTAGGTGTTAAGCATAATTGAGTTTTTTTCTTTAGATTTTGTCAGCCAGGGACAACTCACTGGTCATCTTTCCATAGTTACAATTCCATTAAAGACAGAAAGAGGTTAATATTGATATGGAGAAGGGACCAGGACAGGCTTCACAGAGCAGTTGGCACTGCATGGGCATTGGAAGAAGATGAGGATTCCAAGGAAGAGGGAGAAGGGAGGAATATATTCTAGGAATGGGGGAAAGTCTATACAAGTGCTCAGGGGAAGGAGGTGTAATATTAGGTTTAGGGAAGAGCTGGTTGTCCAGTTTGCCTTGTAAATAGAGTGTGTTAAGATGAGTAGCATGAAATAGAATTGAAGCTAATTTGTGGATAGATTTAAATACTAGACTGAGGAGTTTGAGGTGCTAAGAGCTTATTATGCAGCTGGCATGAAATACAATGTAGTATTAGATTACATGAAAAAAAGGATTATGGAAGATTGAGTGAAAGCTATAGATATTTACAGAAAAGGGAGATCAGTATGGATTAGATTAGTTGGAGAGTTGAAGGCTTCATGAAGGAGATACAACTTGGGCTGGTTCCTAATGAGTGGAGTGGATTTGGAGGGGCAGAGAGGAGAGCCTTTCTAGGTAGGGACATTATGATCAAGGCTGAGGAGGTAATCTGATTCAAGGAAAGAGAAATTGATTTGGAATCATAGAAGCAATAAGCTCCTAGATTTAGAGCTAAGATGGACCTTAGATGCAATCACATCTCACCCTCTCACTTTACAAATGGTGAAACTGAGGTACAGAACAGTTAAGTAACTTGCTCGCATGATAAGTTTTTGACGTGGGATTTGAATTTGGGTCTTTCTGACTCCAAGTCTAGTGCCCTATCCACTATCCCATGCTTTTTCTCCAAATCAAAGGATCTGAGTTTAATTTTGGACTCTACCTTTTACTGTGTGACCTGGGAAAAGCCATTGCATTTCTCTGGGTCTCCATTTCCTCATTTGTATAAATGAGAGTTTTAACTAGATAGGTGATCTCTGAAGTTCTTTCTGCCTCTAAATTTGTTTCTCAGTGATTCTAGAAAAGAGACTAGACATGACTTACTCTTCTGCATGCCCATGCAGTCTATGTTGCCTATTTAGAAATTAAATAGAACCATCACTGAGAAATTTTGGAGACATTGTCAGCATCCTTTTCCTCTTCACCTTTGATTTGATCCTAAGGGGAAGGGAAAGGAGTCTACTTCAATTACACAGGAAGTTAATGAGAACAAAATGTCTTTGACAGAATTTATACAAAAACACATTTGTACCATACTCTGAATTTAAATTATGCCACATTTTAAGATATTCTTCCAGTGACAGTTTTGTGCCTTTAAAACATGGAACCAGAATTTCAGGTAACATAGAATATATTCTCAATGAAAGAATTTCAGGGAAACTTGAAAATGAAATTAATTTTGCAAACTAAAAACCCATCTGTACATTAGGTGATGATTTTTAAAGTCTTAGCTTAAGACACTAGCAAATAACACTGCCTGCTTCCCCCAGGTCCTTGACTATGGTAAAATCTTGGCTGTACTATGTATCTCAGATGGCTTTCTAGGATACCCACCACTTGCCAGTGGAGGCACCTGTCATGATCTGTTGATGTATTGAGGTTCTCTGTCAACTTGGGCAGCTTCTGAGACAGATCTGATTTAATAAGAACATGATCCTAAAATTGTTGCCTCCACACATGCAATTTCCGAACATGTAAGCAGCACACTAAGTAGTTTGGCCAAAGAGAAACTTAAAGTTTGCCGATAGAGGAGTATTGATTTTTTTGTCCTTTGGGACCTTACCATAGCTCTGCAAAGGACAAATGGAAAAATGATTCCAGAAGGCACAGCCCAAGATAATTTCCCTCATTGTGAGAGAAAGAATAGAAGAATGAAAAACAAAAGCTACTGCTTTCCATGATGAACTGTATTCTAAATAGCTCTGGTCCAGCACACTGTTGACATATTTCCATGTACCTATCATTTAAAGAAAATCAAGCCACGCGTATTATGCTCCCATACCTGCCCTCTGTTACCTAGCTTGTCATCACTCATGTTTCTGATACTGAGAAAATTTAAAGTTGCTGTTATTGAAATGAAGGTATCCAAATGAATATTATTTTATAGATCTTTCAATTTTTTTAAATTTATGGAATAAAATAAGCATTTCTATAACATAGTAAAATAAAAAAGATGATTACACATGAAACCACAAATATATTATGTACAACGTGCTGTTCCTTTTAAAAACATAATAGTTATTTTTAATAAATTTCTTTTTTTTCCCTTTTTTCTTGTAAATTCTATTTTTCCTTTTTTTTCTTTTCTTCCCCACCCCCACCCCCGGCCTAGAGATGGCTACATTAGACACAAGTAGTTGTGTTTGTGTGGGTATAGTTACATATATATATATATATATATATATATATATATATATATGCAAAATCACATGTACATATGCATATATATATGATATATATTAACACAGACTATATATGTAAAATTATTCTACATATACTTCTATTCATCATTTCTTTTTCTGGATGCAGATAGTGTCTTTTTTCATATGTCCTCTATAATTAATATGAGTATTTATTGTAGACAAAATGACTTATTCACTCAAAAAACACACTTATTTTAAAAGCCAAATTCAGTTGCTCTTCCCCTCCTCCCAAAAATCAAAACTTGTGCACAGCACCCTCCCTTTCTCATGATCATTACATATTCATTGCAATCACTTTTACAGCAAGGTAATTTGAAGTCACCAGAAGCACTGTTAATGTTAGTCTTTGCAGAGGAATAAAAATTAATATTTTAAAGCAATAGAGCTTGAAGGCAGCTTTTTGGTGGAAGACCATCTTCCTGTCTTTTCTCCAAGTATGTGAGAGATAGGAATAATTGTTTTTCTTAGTATTGTCAGAGGAAAAAGATCATTTTATTTGTTGCATAGTAGATGCTCATCTGTAATTTAAGACTGGACCTTGTTATTTCCAATGTCATCTTAATTGAACTGGAGAAAATTAATTGACAGATAATCTTGTGAAGATTACTATGATAAAATGTTGCATGCCCAGGTCTGTATTCTAACACATATAATGATCTGCTTATGAGAAGATTGCCACTTATCTTCAATGTCCTTTTATTGGAGAGGCATATCTACACTTTGTGCCAATGACTTCCTTACTAAAATCAGTTGAAGAATCTGCAAATGTGTCCAAATGTCTCAAAGCACAAAACTATATTGTTTTTGTAGCTGTATACCATGTACTATTTTTGTACAATGACCTAATGATTAAAAAAACTAGTAAATAGCACTAGAAAATAGTAATATTCAGTGAGTGAATAGAAAGTTGACCTTGGAATCGGGATTGTTTGGATTTAATCCGTACCTCTAACGCACATATTGGGCATGATATGGGCCTGGGCAAAGACCATAAGAATGGCTATTCTGCATTATCAAATCTTCAGTGGTAGGAACTTCCTAGAACATTTAAGTCACATATCTGGGAACCAGAGAGAGACAGACACAGAGACAGAGGCAGAGACAGAGACAGAGGCAGAGATAAAGAAAAAAGAGAAAGAGGGAGCAGCTTTAAGATTGACGTAAAGAATGTATTTCTTCTTACTAGACTATGGCCCCTTTATACTTTAGTGAGTGCTATTACGAGGTACTATGCTTAATTCCATTTTCTCACACAATATGAAAGGTATCATTACATTAAAGTTTTCCAGGGGGAATTATGATTATTAAAAAAAAATCTACATAGTAGATCATTTATTTATATTAGTAGCTAGCAACCTAAGTTCTTGTAAATGTTTATTTTCATTTAGATAGTCATACTCATTTTTATTTAACTATTTATATTCATTTTGATTTGGATTTTACAAGATTAATTCAACTTCAATTTGGAGAAATGTCCTTAGATAAAATGGAGATTAGGTAGAAAGCCAGTACTTTTCTTATAAAAATTGATTTATATTTTATTCCATTAGCCACTCTTATTTTCCTATTTTGCAAATGACTAATGGGCCTACAAGAGTTACTCTGAAGCTTCTCTCAAATGGAACATTGGGTCAAACTGGAATAAAAAGAGTTTTATGGCTTCTAGTCAACCCTGCCCCATTTTACAGGTCAAAAGCTTTCAACAGCCCTAGAAAAATGCAAAGCAAAGCTTTCTTAAGTATTCAAAGACTGTGCATTAGAACAAGGCTGTCAAACTCAAACAGAAATGCGGCCACTATACCATACATAGAGATCCTGATAAGCCACATAGTGTTTTAGAAAACCACATATTAACATTACCTATGTTCTACTTTATTTTTATTTTTTTTGTTAAGTATTTCCCAGTTACATTAAGATAGTTCCAGTGGTACTGGGTAGAGGCATTACCCATGCTTAATGCCTCTGCTCTGGAAAATTTCACATTTAAAATTCTACATCTGAGAACAGTGGCAGAATCCATAGTATTAATGGATAAAAACCTGTATTATAATCTAAGTATTCTACAAGTATTAAAAGATCAAGGAAGATTTTGGTACAATTTTGCCTCTGATACTTGTTGGCTATGTGAACCACTCAATGCTCCATGCAAATAAGACTACAAGTTGTAGATGTGCCAGTCTTCATTGATAGAGGGAGTTCTACTGTTGATAAAATCTCAGGCCAAGAGAAAAAAAAACATTCATACAATAAAAATCCATACAGTGTCTGTTCATATTCTTTTGAGAAATAATCCTTAGATATGAGAAACCAATTTTTCTGTTTTTTTCATTTATCCCATGAACAAAGAAATTTGGACCAGTGATGTTGAAAATGAATATGCAGTTTGCAACATTGCAACGAGCAGTTTCATCACATCTCTTATTTCTCCTGCTCTCCAATCACATTACAGATATAGAAAAAGAAAGGCTAGGTGATGAATTTTAGTAGTAGCAACCAGAATTGTTATTTTGGTTTAGTATTAGTATTCTGATGAAGCAAATTTCACCTTATATGCAAAGGTAAGATATTTCTGGATAATTTTTTAACTTGTCATAATTTCTTAAGATGAAGGGTATAGAACTGGTAGAGACATGGGAAGCCATCTAGACCAATTTTACATATCAGAAAATATACTAATATTTAACTCAAGTTCACGTAGGTAGTGGATATATCAGAAGCAGGATTCTAACTCCTCTGCAACCAAAGTTCTTTCTATTTTACCACAATGATATTTTAAAATGCTATATTCTCTTTAGATTAATAATAATATCATTAATATTAACATAATATTAATAAATTAAGACATTGATATTAATAATAATATTAATCTCAAATTGCCCATTTTCATGATTTGGATTTATAAAGACATTTTGTTGCTGTGGGACCCTACACTACTGATTTTGTGAGTATTCTATATAACTAGCCCCAACCAAATCCATCATTTTGCTGTCCTTCCTCTTTTCCAATCTGGTCTCCCATGTCCATTCTAAAACCTTGTGTTCCAAAATGGTGAAAGTTCTGCGTAACTAGTCTAAACCCAGACCTACCACTTCTTGAGGTTATCTTTATGCTTTGAAAATTGGCAAATGATCAAAATCAGGTTTGATTTATTGCTTTATTTGTGTATACTTAAGTTAGTTGGTGCTGTAATCAGAGCTAGACTTGGAGTTGGGAAGACTCATCTTCCTAAGTTCAAATCTGGCCTCAAACACTTACTAGCTGTGTGACCCTGTCCAGGTCATTTAACCCTACTGGCCTCAGTTTCCTCATCTGTAAAATGAGCTAGAGAAAGAGATAGCATGTCACTCCATGTCTTTGCAGAGAAAACCCCAAAAGTGGGGTCAAGAAGAGTTGGATACAATTAAAAATGACTGAACAAAAGACTCTTTTTAGAAAGTAACAGGAAAAAAAAACGTTACTAATGCAGATAGAAGTTAAAAGTCGTAGATAACATGAATTTTCCAGTGTGAAAATTCAAGTTTTGCCCTCTCTTTACCATAGAAGTTGACGCCTGTCCTCTTTCTGCTCCTCTTGCTAGCTGAGTTTCCTCTAACTTGCTGCTTAAGCAGCTGTTGCTGAGTTTGGATCAGTCTAGAAGGCTTGCCCATTAGGAGGTCTTTAACCCTTTAGCTGTAGCTGCTGACACACAGAGCATGAGGGCAGCTCACCTGCTAGCTTGTATCAGCTCTAATTCAGAGGACTTTTTCTAGCTTTAAAGTTTAGAATAAAGTTGGTTTATAAGGTATTCTATAAATGGGCTCGGTGTCTATATATGAATAGCTACCGTTCTGTAGACTATTTTGTTTCAGGGGAAAAAATGGAGAAACACCTTGGTGCAGTGAAAAACCTGGGACTCAGTTTCCTCCTCTTTAAAATGAGGGGCTTGGATTAAATAATTTACAAGTCTCCTTGTAGGACTAAATTTGTGATCTGATTTTTAGAACTTTTTTCAAATGCACTTGTTTTCCTAAAAAAAAGTTTTAATTTTGCATGTATTCAATTTATAGTGCTTTTTTAAAAAAGCATTTAGGTTCAACTGGGCATCTTAGGCCATTGCTGGGGAAATCAGCATTGTGTGTTATTAGATCAGGTCAGTACCTTCCCAGTTTGATCTCATTTTAAATGAGATTTTCATCATTTTAAAAATAAGCTTTTATTGATAGGTTTTGTTTTACATAAAATTCCTCCTGTGTTTCTCCTCTCCCTCTTCCCAAAGTGTACATAATCATTTATTTTAGCAACACAGAAGAACAGAATTGTAGAGCTGAAAGGGACTATAGAGAACATTTACCTATTCCAACCTCCTGGTTTTACAGATAAGGATATGGAATCCCTCTCACCCCAAAGTTAAGTGATACACCCAAGGTCACACAGACAATTATTTCCAGAGTCATTAGATTCCCAGTGGAATCCACTTTCCACTGAATGCTAGGAATTTTTAGAGCTCTGGCTCCTCCAGGCACACCATCCAACTAACTCTTCTTTTCTTTGTTAAGGGATAGGATATCAGAACTGTAGAGCATACCAGTATATAGCAGCATGGTGGCATTTAGGGAGATAAAACATCACCCATATTTAATGGCAGCAATAGTAATTAGCATGTTCTCTCAAGGAGTTTACATTCTGTTGGGGGAAAACAACATTTAGTTTGTTTCAGTCACTGAGACATCAAACTCAATTTGGTAGCTCTTCTAAATGTATATCCTGGTCATTTGAAATAACCAGCACAGAACTGTAGAAGTGATGCCATACCTGTCCTTCCTGCTGGTGACCACCCAAAGAGCTGAATTTTAGCAGAATTTCTAGACTCAGTAGGATTGTTTTGTATATTCCTGGAGTCATATTGTAAGCTATCCTAGAGGAAGATAACACCATGAATTCAGAACCAGAAGAATACTTAAAGGTCATCTAGTATAGACCCCTTATTTTATATATGTGGAAGCAGAGACCTATAGAAGTCATGACTTGTCCAAGCACGGGCAGATTATTTCAAACCCATGTCCCTAGCAGACCTTTCCCCGTTGTACTAAACTTAAGTGAAAATATTATTGCTTCAATATTGTTATATATGACATCTTGATTTCAATATTACAATAGATTCAGTTACTCTGACAATTAACCCCCAAAACCCTAAATTTATTTTTTAAAACAACGTGTTCCTTTTCTCAATATAACAAAGATATGGTTTCCAATGCAGTCAGCTAAATTACTAGGGGACAGGTGTGACTTCAAAGTATGAAGGCATCTCTGAGTTATATTCCATGGTAAATTTCCTTTTCATTCGTGAAATGAAAACCTAGGATTCATTGTTTGGCTATAAATTATGCTAGAACAACCCCACTGAAAGTCAAGATTTAGTCATTCTTTCTACATGAAGCCCTGATATAAACAATTTAATTCCTTCCCTCTCACCTCTGCTCCCAACTAAATTGGCTGATCTTTTGTTATTTTACTGACCCAGTTGGAATTCTTAACCTTGTTTGCCTTCTTCTTTGAATGTTTGTGATGTGGTTTCCTGATTTGTTTTCAAGACCTTCATTGTTTTTCTGGCATAGTCCTATTTCTAAATCTCTGAATAACTTCATGGAGTCATAAGATATTCAGATCTTAAAGACTTTCCTCGAAAATATATTGTAACAATATGAAAGGATTTCTCCTGCTATGTAATAGCTGGAGGCGATGACTTTCTTATCTCTTGAAAAGATAGTAGTATCAGGGTTGCTTTTAAAAATTGCATTTGAGAATAGTTATCATAAAGGCTGAAGGAAAAAACCCTTGACATTTTCCCCACTTTTAATCAAAAATTAAAACTCTTTTTCATCAAAGAGAATATTGGTATAATCAGGATTCCTTTCATATTTCTAAAATAATAAAGGTAGCTGATCATCAGACTATAATCAGACTATATAGAGGTTCTATTAATGGAATGGTTTCCTTAAAATCTCAATTTTCACTGCAATTTGTTATTTTTCATAGATACATAATTTAATGTGTAAATCACTTAAGAAAGAATGATAAAACAATTTTAATTAAGAAAGTTTTTGCCAGTTTTCTTTTTTGTTTAGTTAAGATTAAATAAGTTAGCATGGAGAGTTCAAGTGGATTCAGTATTTCAGTTTTTCACCGATTCATAATATTACATAAGTGAATGAAGAATTTGAAAGTGGTGAATTTGAGATTGTTTCCATTCTACTAAGGCTTCCCAATTCTCAAAATTATTATTTGTTTGCAGATACCAGTACACATAACACTTTCCCTGTGCCAATTTCAGAGAAAGACCACTGGTAGTGAAGGATGCTAACAACTCGTAGAAGATCCAACTCTGCTTTGAATAAGATGAACCCAAATTTGTAGATCGGTTTTGATATCATGCCATAATTTCTTATACTACTACTATTCGTAGTTTTCAATATGATCAATTTTGCCCCGAGAAAGATAATACTAATAGACCAGGTCTATAAAGTTTCAAATTTCTTTGGAAATACAGAGAAAAAAATCCATGTTCATTTTTTCCATCATTTAAGAAAGGTAAGGGATATTTTAAATGAATTTCTAGATAGTTCATGTTATATATTTCAGGCTGTAAGAGACTTCAGAGGACATCTAGTCCAACTTGCTCATTTTACAAATGAGGCCCAAAAAGGTGAAATGACATACCCAAAGTCACACAAAACAGTAAGTGTGAGATCTGGATGTTAAACCCAGATCGCCTGACTCCAAGGTCTATGCTTTTCCATTCTATTTCATGATACTGTTTTTTTCCCAGCTTCTGTTTCAGTCTGGGTATAAAGCAAAATTTTGGGTTCCAGGAAGTGATATGCTAGTTAAAACACTTTTAAATTTAATCTGCATTATTATTAACATTTTCTCCAATTACTTTTTTAAAATTCTAGATGATCCACAAAACAATTATTCAAACGCTGATTTAAAGTAATTACCATTTTCAAGGTGTAAGTGATCCCACTGAAAAATTAATATTTGAATCTCCAGAACTTCCCAGTTCTACAAAATGTTCCATTTAGCCGTGATGGTTTGTTTAACCTCTTGCATTGTTTTTTTTTTCTTAAGAGTGGAGAGGTTGTTATTTGGTTTTGATATGTCATCATTAACACTAATTTTGCTCACAATATACTGAAATATTTTGGGACTATCATACAACATACTAGCCACATTTCTTTTTAAGAGGTTCTATGAGTGAACTTTACTAAAGTCCAATCAATATAATGGAAATGAGGAAGTTCTCTCTTGGACAGATGTAGAATAGCATAGGGCAGGGATTCTTAATCTGGGATAGATATACAAAAGTGCCCTAAGGGTTGTTTTTTAGTACCTTATGAAGCACCTCCTGAGTTTGAGGGCATCCTAAAGTCTCTTCCGCTTATTTTGAAATATCGTAAAAATATAAAAATACCCTTATCTTAGACGATAAAATTCCTTGTCTCCCCCCATCCTGGGTCATAAAATTCCCCTCTCCCCCTTATCTTGTGTCATCCATCTTCCTTCTCTTGTCCCTAAATTTCTAACCCCCATTAAAAACCCTAAAAATTACATCATCATCTTACAGACTGTATAGCTTTCTGTCTATTTAAGTCTGGTTCTTTTCCTATATCAGTGCTTTAGTTTAGGTCCTTGCTAAATCTCAGATCCATGTGCTTTTGTGTCAGTAAAACTCCCACTGGCTAAAGAGAAGGTCCAAATGAATTCTTTCAAATCTGAACCAGCTCTCCCAACTCCGACCTCAACAAATGAATGGATGGATAGATGGATGGATGGATATATAATCATTCACCCAAGCAACTAGGTGGCACAGAGCATTGGGCCTAAAGTCAGGAAAGCCTAAGTTCAAATTTGACCTCAAACACTTACTAGCTGTGTGACCCTGGGCAAGTCACTGTTTGTCTTACTTTCCTCATCTGTAAAATGAATGGAGAAAATAATGGCAAATTATTCCAATATCTTGGCCAAGAGAATTCCAAATGGGGTCATGAAGAGTGGAACATGACTGAAATGACTGAACAAAAATCTATTTATCAAGGACTCGTTAAGCACCTACTTTGTGCAATGAATATCAGTGCCTTCAAGGACATTACAGACTATCAGAGAAGATAACCAGTAAAATATGAAAAATAAAAATGAGTTAGTTTTTAGGGGAAATAAGGAAAGGTGTCACATAAATTACGACTAACCACCAAAATATAATCTTAGGATATAGAAGACTGATTCAATTAGACTCAGATCAATAAGGCTTAAGTCAACACTTTTTTGTGTGCAAGATGTCATGGTAGGCAGTAGGGATGCAAAGACAAATGAAAAACAGCCCTGCTCTTCAAGAACTTATATTTACCTGCTTTCCTCTCCAGACTCCACTTACCTTATTTTCATTACTTTTATTGGCTCTGCTCTTTAACAGTAAATGGTCAACACTTGGCAGGTGATGCACAAATTTGCTTGGTCCTTTGAAACATTTTTCAATTTTAGTCCTTCTCCTGTAAGAATAAGGACTGGCCAGTGATGTCTTTGGTATTGAGATCTCCCAAATGGGGAAAAGCTCTTTACCATTACAGATCTGTAGAGCTGCCTAGAATCCTGAGAGTTAGGTGACTTTCCCATGGTCATACAAGCAGTATTTGTCAGAAATAAAACTTGAACCCCCAGTATAGCAGATTTATCCACTGATACATTTGTGCTAGATCCTCCTACTTTATCATTTTATGTTTGAGCTGTTGTGTACCAGGTGTTATTGGTTAGTGTTTCATTATAGCCCAAATGACTGGAGCCTTCTCTGGAAGTTAGTCCCCCAAAACAGAGCCCAGTCTTGGTGCAGCAGAGTTTACATTCAATATAATGAGATTGTGGTAGCCATAGCAACAGCTGCTCACTATATTTCACCACAACTAAAGCTTTCTTGATGAGGCATAATAGAAGTTTTAACTACTTGGCATTAAAAATGTAGTAAAGCACTTTGTAAACAGGTATCTTTAGCATTTTTGCTAAATTTCTGTTGAGTTGCTCCTTCCTACAACCCCCCTCATTTCTCCCTAAATCTAGTTACCCTAAGAAATTTGTCATATTTCCCTCTGTGTCACTTTTGGTACCATTTTACAAGAGGACTGCTCCAGATAAATAGGGCGCATCTTATGAACTGATGTTTGCTTTTATGAACAAAAAATTAAAGGAAGAACCTGCCAGAAAGGCAGAATTGTACGTGATAAATTGCCAGAAAAATGGAACAATTTATTGTAATGAAGAGAGCACATGTTGGCTCTTGATACTTATTCTGTGCTGATGCTAGAAAACTCAAAAAAGAAATCAAGAATCTTTTTTTTAACAGAGACCCTTTATTTGGCCACATATGAATCTGCATATGTCTTGATACGTATTGACTCAAACGACTAAATTTTAGTTAGAGGTTAATGAAAATAAGGATGTAATTTTTTTTCCTATCCAAGTTCACTGACCTTTAGAAATCTATCTATGGGCACCCTGATGATCTATGGAGTCCAGATTAATAACCCCTGTACTAGAGCATTCACAGTCTTCTTGTAAATGAGTAGAAAGTAACATAGAATCAATTACATGTTTCAGAGAATTTAAACACGGATTACAAAATGGCATGTTGTGGGTGATGAGTGAGGGCTTAATGTTAACCAAATTCAATCATTACAAAAGCAGACCTTACTTGTAACCTAATCTAAGTGTAAGACTTCAGGATAGATTCCTAGTATTCCAAATGCTTTTCTCCAGAAGGTTTTGTTTCGATAAATTTCTTTTGTAGTACAACAATTAAAGAATTTCCAAATAGGAATGGACATTGAGAGTAAACTCACCCATCACATATAACAATAGTGACAGCAACAATGAGAACAATTAATTCAGATTCCAGATTAACAGGACCCTCTCTCCAGTCCTGGAGTTTATAAAGTGGTGTAATGGCTTCCAAATATTCCATGACCTGATGACTCAAAATTTAAATTGTAGAATTCAGCAACAGTGATTCCTCTCTACCTTTCCCCTTTTCTTGAACCTCTCCCCTGCTTTACAAAGATTAAAGGACAATCTACCATGTTAAAGAAGATGATCTACATCTGTGAGAACAATGCATTTGAAGTGAAAACTCAAAGTGGAACTATAACACATATGTGCCATATTATCACATAGAGCAAGAAGGGACCTTCAAGGCCATTGTCCAGCCTTTATCCAAAACTGAATCCCCTCTACTCACTCCCAATAAGTAGTGATCCAGCTTTTACTTGAAGGCCTCTATTGAGGAGTAACCCACTCTCTACTGAGGCAGCCATCCCATTAGACATTTGCATAACTTTAGTGGTTAGGAAATTTTTCCTTATATCAAATGTAAAATTGCTTCTTTGCAGCTCTTAACAATTGCTTCTGGTTCTATCCTGTGTACTAAGCAGAAAAAGCCTAATTTGTCTTTTATATGATGGTGCTTCAAGTAACTGAAGACAGACAGCTATCATGTCTCACCAGTCAATCACTTTTTCATTTTTTAAGCTTTTAATTGAAATGAAAAAACAAGTTTCTTTGAAAAATACGTTAAGCTTGTGCCATCTTACTAAACAATTATGTCTGAGGATCCTGGTAAAAAGTGAGAGCTTTTGGTTCATTCTTCTAAAAAAGAAGAGAGATGGTTTTTTGTTTTTATTGTTGTTTTTAAGAGAGTCACCACCGAAGCTCTCTGGGGCCACACAAAATAGCTATTAGGACAAGAGATTGAGACTCAATGTGGTTAAATTAGATTTGTTATTTCTTGAGTCTGAAGTCCCTTTGGTAGTTGGATGGAGTTCCTACCACAGATAAAAAAAAAAAGCATGAAGCACACACCAATTTTTCATACTTATTGCAGATGACATCTAAACCGGTCAAATGCAGACAAAGGAAGGGCATCTAAATTAGACAAATAAAAGTGTTTCTTTAGGGGTACTCAAAAGTGACAAGTAAAATACATAAAGAAAGCTATGAATGTGAATAAGGTAGCTTTAGAATAAGCAATTACATTTTGTCCTATCAAAAATCTTTTTCTGAGAAAAAAATTCGATACTGATTGATGGATACTCTAAAGAAGTCAGCTTAAACATATAAACTACTTAAGCTTTAGATAATATATATTAAAAATATTTTCTATACTAGGTGTGTATATATTTTATCATAGATGTGAATAGTATTTTTCTTTCTACACAAAATCTTAAGATAATGTTAACTAATATTTATATAACATTTTGAGATTAGCAAAACACTTTAAAAATATTATTTCATTTATCATCACAAACAACCTCTATGAGGTATGTGCTATTATTAATCCCTCATTTTAAAGAAGAGGGTGTTAAAAGTGAGAGAAGTAGAGTAATTTGCTGAAGACATCACAGCATCAGAGCCAGGAAGTTAACTGCAGTCTTCAGATTCCAAATCCGACACTCTTTGTGCACACTACACCATCCTCTTCTTAACCCAGAAAACAAGAGAACAGAAGAGAAAGTCAACAGAGTCCACTAAAATGCTTGATTTTAAGAGGTTCTTAGAATGAAAGTCCGTGCTTACATCCATTTTAAGATGTCCTTGGAATGAAAGCCTACGCTTATGTTTCTACCTTTAGTGCTTGGTGAAGTGAAACTTCTGGGAGCCTAATCTTGACCCCACTCAAGAGAATTTCAAAGTAGAGACTGGTATTTTGCAAGTAGTGCACTCCCTTACCTCTTTATATGCCAATATTTAGGCATAAAACCCAGGAAAAAAAAAACCTCAATCCTTATATTTCTAGATTACTTCCTGGAGAAGAGTCACTGTTGGCATCTTTCAGAGGCCTTTATCTCCATTCTGGAACTTTATCTTTGGATCAGGTCTATGGAAATGACCATAAGAAAAGTATCTACCAATGGAGATCAGTCCCTGTCTAAGGCTATGAAACATTAAGTAATTTGCCCAAAGTTACGGAACTATTATGAGTCAGAGGTGACCTTATATATCAGCGACACTCCACTGCCATTCTAGGATAAATAACTAGTGTATGGTTACAAATGAGACAGCTTCCGTGGGTAGAGTGCTTAGTCTGCAACCGGCAAAACCTGAATTCAAGTGTGACTTCTGCAGACCCTTAGTAGCTCTGTGACCTTGGACAGATCTCTTAACCTTTGTTTGCCTCCTCAGAGGAGGATCCTCTATAAAATCGGGACAGTAATAGCACCTACTTTGCAGGGTTATTGTGGGAATCAAATAAGATTGTTTGCTTTACGTTTAATTTATATCTTATTGTTTTCAATTACATGTAAACAAAAATTTTTAATACTCATTTTTAAAATGTTGACTTCCCAGTTCTCTCTCTTTTTCCCTCCCCCTTCCTTGAGAAGGCAAGCAATTTGCTATGGGTTATAAGTGTGCAGTCATGCAAAATATTTCCATATTAGCTATATTGCAAAAGAAAATGCAGAGAAAAAAGCCAAGAAAAATAAAGTTTTTTAAAACTTTATCTGCATTCAGATACAATCTGTATTCAGATTCCATCAGTTCTTTCGCTGGAGGTGGGTAGCATTTTTCATCATGAGTCCTTTGGAGTGTTTTTAGATCACTGTATTGCTGAGAACAGCTAAGTTATTCACAGTTGATCGTCATACAGAATTGCTTTAACTTGTGTTCAGCATACTTTTGGTTCTGCCAAATGAGATAGTTCTTTTCAAAAAAAAAAAGCACACTGTCTGGTACAAAGTAAGCATGAAATAATTGCCTGCCATTGGTTTTTTTGGCATTGTTATTACATTTATATAACCCTTTCCAGTTTACAAAACACTTACCTTATAACTACCTTGTGATTTAGATATGGCAAGTATTAGTCACCACTTTAGAGACAGAGAAATCTGAGGGACACAGCTGAAGTGATGACATTTCCAAGGACACTGAAAATACATGGCAAGCAAAGATGCATGTTTTGTAAAAGCAAAATTTGTGACTGCCAAGTTGAGGGATTCCCTTTTATTAAACTGTGCCACCCTAGAAACTTGGGACAAAATATGTGCTGATCCTACTCCCAGGAATATGTAGACTTATCAGAAGATGTCCCCATACTGCTTGCATCACTGTTATGAGATCCCTCCACTCAAACCAACCAAAAGATGGGGAACTAGAGAGAAGAGGCAAGGATGACTTAATAGTTGCAAACCTAGGTGAGTAAGAGGATAATGGCATCCTCCAAAGGATTGGAGGAGAAACATGGGTTTGAAGAAATATATGAGTTGTATTTTGAGGTGTGAGTTAGTGTGTATATCCAGGTAGAATTGCCTAGTAAGTAGTTAGTAATACAACACTGGAATTCAGGAGAAATATCTGAGCTGCAAAGAAAAGATAATTGAATCCATCGGAGTTCTTGGGGGGTCACCAAATGAGAAAGTATAGTGGTAAACTAGAAGAGTGCCCAGGACAGAGCCTTAGGGGGTGCTTAGTGGGCAGGCACATGGTGATGACCGAGCAAAGGAGATTGAGGGGGAACGAACAAACAGGTCAAAGAACCAAGAGAATGGCTTTATAGACATCTAGGGAGGAGGAAGTCAAAAGACTGGAGAGAGAGAGCGCAATAAGAGATGCTTGCTTTAGTCATGCACTTGTTAACAAACATAAATGTTGGCCAGCAAGACTCCAGTCATGTGATCTTATCCTGCTGCATCTAGGAGTTTTCATAAAGCATTTTGTTACGGCAAGTTTGTTTCCATATTAGGATACAGCAGCTAAGGCTCTCTTCCACAGCTACATTCCTTGTTTGCTTTCATGTAGATACATTCTTAATCTTGTATGTGGATTATATTTCTGTAATGCCCACAGACAGGACTTAAAACAGGACAGTTTCTAATACTGCAAATGCCAGCGTTGCTTTTATTAACTCCGAATTACCACCAATACAAGAGCAGTCGAGGAGAATGAAAAATGAAGATTTGACTTGACAATATTGGAAAATAAAATTAGAAAAGAAAGGAAATATTGTTGAACACAATGACTTTTCCATTGCTTTAAAGGGGGAAAGGTGCACTTGAGTGTACAGATCATTTATCATGTTGTACAGAATTTTCCTGTTCTATTTTTTCATTTAAGTCTAGAAATCATGCAATTATTCTGTTATGCCTCGTAAACACAGTAAACGATCTTCAATTATGGTAAATTCGTAGTAGCAGTAAAATGCTTGTGTAGCCCAACATTTTCCCTATGGTTATCTTTGAATTTATCTGAAAATCATGAAATTTATATTTCTGGAAAAGATCTCAGCCTCTCCTCTATTTTATACTTATGGACAAAACTGACCTCAGAAAGCACCCAAAAGATAACTGCCCACCCTTTTCTTTAAAATCAACAGAGAAGTTTCACAATCCTTCCTGCTGTCCATAGTTTCCTACCATGTTTTTTTTTCCTAATATCTAATACTTTCATTATATTTTTAGCTGGTCCCAGACTCAGTCCTCATTCTTGACACATGTAAACTATAGAGGTAGAATATTGAATTGTGATCTCGTTCCAACAGTTATTATTTAAACCTGAGAAAATATTTTCTATACCTTAGTTCCCCTATCTGCATCTAACAAATAATGACTTTTTTAGTACCATTGATCTACCTTTAGTTGCACTATTACCAAAAGCTTTAAGATTTTTATCAGTACACAGACTACTTTTCATGCCCACAGAAACTATAAAGGAGGTATGGTCCCACTCCTCTCTCCTCACTATAACAGAATATTAGGAGTTAATAAAATCCTTTACCTGAAAATCATATTTGTAGCAGCTCTGGGAGATCCCTCCTGTCCTGGAGTTAGCTTTAATCCAGGTTGTTGATTCTCTTTTATTGCCTAGAATTTCATCAATTCTTCAAGGTGATCTCACTTTTCCCTTCTGGGTTGTTATCAGAGGTCACTAGCTTTGTTATGGACATTGGCCAACCCAAAAGTATCATTGAGTTCCCACTATGTGCCAGACAGTGTATTAAAGTGCAAGCTTGCTCATATCATATGTATGTACATATTTATTTAGCTCCACTGGCTCCCTATTACCTCCAGAATCAAATATAAAATTCTATTTGACTTTTAACACCTCCAGAGCCTAGCCTCCTCCTACTTTTCCAGTCTTTTTACAACTGCCCCCCCACTCCAAACTCTTTTACTCAGTGAAACCAACCTCCTTGCAATTTCCACTTCCCAACCTCAAGCATTTGCCTTTGCTGTCACCATCTTCTTCATCTCAAACTCCTAGTATCCCTACCTTCCATCAAGTCTCACCTTCTGTAAGAAGTCTTTCCCCATCCTCCTTAATATTAATGTCTTCCTTCTGGCTTTTTGTCTGCCCCATTAGACTCTGAGTGCCTTACTAATAGGGACTCTTTTGCGGGGTTTGAATGGGAAGAAGGGATTTCCAGATCCTTCAGCACCTGGCACATAGTGGGTCATTAATATATTCTAGATGACTGCTTTCCCTTAGTGGCATGAGATATTATGTAGAGCATTGTGTAACTGTAAGGGGTTATGCTAAACAAACATTTATTAAGTGTCATTTGTGGTACAGGAAACTTTGCAAGGTGCCAAAGATACTCTGTTATACAAATAAATACATAAAGTAGAAGCAGAGTATGTGAGATCTCAGAAAGAAAAGGTCACTGATGATTAAAGGAGTCAGGGAGAGCTTTTTGGAGATGGCATTTGAACTTATCTTCAAAGGATAAAGGGGAATTTGGTTGGTTGGCTGTTGTCTTTCATCTTTGAAGAAAACCAAAAGGGGAATTTAAGCAATAAAGGAAGGAAGAATATTTAATACAGAGAACATTGTGGAAAATAGGTGTAGAGGATCCCTAAAAAAGGCAGAGGAGGGTCAGAGTGTAATCTGGTTTAATTGGATTGTAAAGTATGTTGAAGGGAATCATATGTGACAAGGCAGGAAGGCACCTTTATCTGGATGACCTTGGATGACAGGCAAAGGAACTTGACCTTTATTTTGGTACGTAATAGGAAGCCACTAAAAGATTTTAAGCAGAAGAATGACATGGTCACATCTTCATTTAAGAAGTATGATTAATCTGCTTGTGTTATAAAAGATGAATTTGAGAGGAAATACCTGCCATGTTATAGATTCTATACATAATTCTCACACTACTATTCATGCTATGATATTTTAACTTCAGGCATTAGATGGAGCCTCACAGTCCAGCAAGGGGGAATGTCTGCAGGGGTGGGGAACCTGCAGCCTCAAGGCCACATGTGGCCCTGTAGATCCTCAAGTGTGGCCCTTTGAATCCAAACTTCACAAAATAAATCCCCTACAAAAAGGATCTGTTCTGTAAAACTTGGACTCAGTCAAAAGGCCACATCCAAGAACCTGAAAGGCCACAGGTAGGCTCTAGACTGCAGGTTCCCTAACCCTGTTTAGCCAATTTATTTCCAGCAATAATAAAGTGAATAACCTGATGGAACAGAGCGATATAAATTGAGAATAGGAAACGAATTTGCTTGACTGGACCATGTAGACAGGTTGCAGTGATTTAGATGTACTTATATATTGTAAACACCACCCCCCCAAATTAGAATGTAAGCAACTAAAAGAGAGGCATTTTAATTTTTTTTTTAATTCCCAGCTATTAGCTGAATGCTAAGTGCTTAGACAGTACCTGACCCATCTTAGACAATAAATATTTGTTGATTGATTAATGTCATTCACCCATACTTTGACTTGAACTCGTTCATTTGAACCCTTACCATTGTCTAACTTAAATTTTAATTATCTATTAACCATTTTATGATCTTTCTTAATGCAAAGATTATTAACCTTAGCTGAGATAATGGATTCCAAAGAAGTGTTGAGTTATCCGTCCTTCTGTCAATTACCTGTTGTGCATCATTCCCCTTTAATATTTCTCTCGCCCCCAGTAGCCATTTAAACTTCATTTCATTGTAAACTTTAGGTCTCCTGACACGATTTTAATAGGATTATGACATCACCTTGCCATTTTTTTCTTACCATCTTTATATGTCAAAAATCAAAAACCCAGAGGTTGCCCAATGAGTTGCCTCTGCATCTGTATGACAGTCTTCTGACAGCCATTTGCCCCTTTTCTCCTTCATATGCCACATACTGTGCTGACTTGTGGATATATAAAGACAAAAGTGAAATCTGTTCCTCTCCTCTGGGAACTTACATTTTACTCATATAAGGACATGATGTTTCACCTCATTAGAACATAAGCCCCATGCAGTCAGGGACCTTTTCACTTTTATCTTTGTATTCCAAGTGCTTAACACGGGGCCTTGTGCATTCTAAGTGCTTGCTGACTATAACGAACATGTATAGGGAAATACAGAGTACCTCCAAGATAATCTTGGATGGGAGTCATAGCAGATGAGTGAACCAGGAAAGACCTCATGTAGAAAATGAATTGAAGTGAGCCTTAAAAGAAACTAGAAATGCTAAAAGGTAGAAGTGAAGTGGAATGCACCCCAGGAATGGGGGAACCCATTGTAGAATCAGTATTTCATTCTTCAAAGCATCCCATCCTACTGGGTTTCTACTGGCTACATATTCCAATTCTGCGACTGTGGCTTAGTTTCAATTCTCTTCACCGTCCTTGACACTGTTCTGTTTTATTTACAATCCATCCTTGAGGTACATTCCTGTCAAGGTCCCTCCTAAAATTAAAGGCAAAATTGCCTGACATAGTCTGATAAGGGCAGAGTATAGTAGATGATCATTTTCTTTATTTTGGCTGCAACATGGTAGGATGAAATTAGTTTCAGAGAAGGGAGAGGACAGGAAACATGAGATCAGTTGAAAAAGAAATTGTGATTAAGAAAGAGTTTGAGCTAAACATTGGAAAATATATTTAGGATTGGGAAAGTACATTCTAATTGGGGAGAAACAGCATGAAATAAATGGAAAGAAACATGACTAGGCTAGAGGACGGTAAAATTAATGACAAATTACTTCTGATGGGAGCTTTAGGAAACAAAAGTTGAATCAGTAATGTGGGGCCAGATTGCAGAGGTCTTTAAATGCCAGGCTGGGGAGTTGAATGTGATCAGATAAACAGCAGGGAGCCATCATAGGTTCTAGAGCAGAGAAGTCACATGTTAGATAATATGTTTTAAGAAGATTAATCTTGTGATGTAATGGTGGCTGAGATAGACCCTAGGGAGGTATTAGAGGTCTTGGCAATTAAAACTTTCCTATAGAATTATGTAGCCAATACGTTTCCTCTCCTGTCATTTTCTACAATAAAAATGGAAAATTTTTTTAACATCTTGGAATGACTTAATATGTATTTGAAAGCAAATACTCTCTCTTTTCTCCTGTTTCTGTATATTTATTTTATTCTAATGCAATAAGTCTCCTTGCAAGTCCACAGTGTGCTGTGGTAAATTCACCCACTGCTGTTCTGCACATCCCTCAGCCAATTTATTTCAATTTTAGTCAGAGCAGCCAGCTCCGTAGTGGATGGCTGCTGACTGCCGTTCCACACCATCTCCCTTCAGAAGTAAACTTGTATCAAGCACCAAGCTTCCATGTGTGGGCATGGATGTGATCAATTGACTGTCAGCTGCAGAAGTGCTTGGTTTGGGAGATGTCAGCTTCTGACGCATGGAAGTGCAAGGTGGCAGTGAGCACTCATCTGTCATACAGTTCCCTGCTTCTAGAGGAGTAACGCGACATGTCTGGCATCCTGAAAACATTTTGAAATGAGTTCTTAGAACCTCAGCCTACACGTTTAGTTACTGGATAACCACACATTGCCTTAGCCTCTCTGCCCCTCAGTTTTCTCGTTGCTTAATGGAGGTAGTCAAAGCACTTACTGACAAAAGGTGTTAGAATCAAATGAGATAATGGGTGCAAAGTTCCCTGCAAATCATAAAGTGCTGTGTAAATGTCAGCCAGTAGCAGCAATGGTAGTAGTAGCAGTAGAGATATTACTTGTAGTCGTTCCAGTCATCATTGTCATCGCTGTAGCAGTTGGGCAGCTAGGTGGCACCGTGGATAGAGCACGGAATTGGAATCAGGAAGACTCATCTTCACGAGGACATACCCAGCCTCAAACTCTTGTTTACTGTGTCTAAGCAAGTAAAAGTTTATTGTGTCTGAGCAACTTACCCTAGGCAAGTCACTTTACCCTCTTTGCCTCAATTTCCTCATATGTAAAGTGAGTTAGATAAAGGGCAAACTACTTCACTGTTTTTACCAAGAAAACCCTGAAAGGGGTCACAGAAAGACAAAACTGAAAAACAACTAAACAACAAAAAAAATAGTGATGGTGGTAGTGGTGTTAGTGGCATTAGTAGTGGCAGCAGGAATAATAATGATAATGCCATTATTAATAATGTAGTAATAAATTATAATTAATTATTAATAGTAGTAATAAATAGTAATTAATAATATAGTAATAAAGTAGTAATAATGGTAGTAGTAAGATTGCTAGTGGTAGTAGTAGCAGTGAAAGTATTGATAATGATGGGGGTAGCATTAGTAATAGTGCGTGTGTGTGTGCGCGCGTGTGCGTGTGCGTGCTCGTCTTTCGTTGCTGAAGAAGACCATGCCATCAGAAACAATGACATGACTTGCACCTGACTTTGTTTTGAGTGAGGGAGGGCTGCGCAGGTCACCAGCCTCAGTTCTCCTCCAGAGCCATCTGAATCCAGTGACCAGATATTCATCAGGATGACTGGAGATGACTCAGGATGAGGCAGTTGGGGTTCAGTGACTTGCCCAAGGTCACACAGCTAGTGAGTGTCAAGTGACTAAGGTGAGATTTGAGTTCAGGTCCTCCTGACTCCTGAACTGGTGCTTTATCCACTGCACCACCTAGCTGCCCCAAAATAGTAATAGTAGTAGTATTGGTAATGGTGGTAGTAGTAGTGTTGGTAATAGTAGATGATAATAAAATTGTACAATTGTCAAGTTAACAGCTTAGAGCTCAGAACTTTCAGAGGAACAGTGTTTGACAAACCCAAGGGCCCCAATTTCTCTCAAATGGTCACCCTTTATGTGAAATAATTGTTTCAGATAAATGTATTAAGTCATTACAAATTGAACAGAAAATCTAGAGTGGAAAGAACTAGCATGGACTGACCCTGTTCTTGGATGGTGTGCTCCTACAAATATGCTGATTTTATCCAATAATTTAATTTTAATAGAAATGACTTATTAGATACTTGACAAGACCCTTTATTCCTGAACTGCATTCCTGGTTACCCCATTACCCTGCATTTCTGAACACTGCATTAGATTGCATGGTTTTCACCACCCCCACTTAACATGCATACTTATGAATTATTGGTTAGACATTATGAAGTACCAGCTAAAACTGTCATTATAACCCAGAAACAGCAGCTTATGAAAATGCATATCCAGCTCACTATTTGGGATAGGTTTTTCAAAATGTACTTTGCATATGAATACAAGGTTAAACACCTTTCAAGTGAACTATTAAGCAGAGCCCTACTTCATGGAATGAGAAGAGACAAGCAGCGACATTCCTTTGATATGTAATTTTCACGTGTCAAGATGTGTAAAAAACTCAAAGTATGGGCTTCTAGTTTCCACCTTTTTAAATAACTCTAATGAAGTTTAGTAAGGCCACATTAGATAGTGGGTTAGGGAGCTAGGTCTTTGAATCAAGATGTGGGATCAGGTTTTATCTCTGACACATACAAGTAGGAATGTGCTGGAAAACGTTTAACCACCAGCTGTTTGGAGATAAAAATACAAGAGGGTACATTTTTAAGTTTAATCTATATTACAAATATTTTTTCATCACATTCTTAAGTCTAGACAATCAACAAAATAAATCAATTCCTGATTTCATCAATTTCTAAGGTGCAAATACTCACACTAAAAATTTAGCAATTGACTCAAAGAGCTGTTTCAAGCATGCCTCGGCTATAAGCCAGGTGGATCTAGCTGGTTGCTAAATTTTTTAGTGCCCCAGGCTGTTGAATTAATAGTCTGCCTTGGTTGAGGGAGTTTCTTTACCTAGAGTTCCCTATAAGCAATGGACAAAAATATGATACCTACTATTGAGTTTAATACCAATTTCATTTTTTTCCTGTAAAGTGTGGCCTGGAATATACTTCCTTCCCCAGGTCAATCTCCCAGAGTTCTTTTTCTTCCTTTAATGGTCAGCTCAGGTCTCCCATATGAAGCCTTTCCTGACCTCCCTAACTGTCAATGTTCTATCCCTTCTCAAATTGTCTTTTTATTTTCTATCTATAAAATGCTCTCTCCCCTCACTTGAAAAATGTAAGGTCTTGAGCTCACAGGAACCATTTTTCTAATCCTCATAAAATTAGTACCCAGTCCGGCATCTAGGAAATTGCAAAATCATTGTAGAATTCAGTCATTTATGTTGCATTATAGGTTTGTTGTTCCGTCCTTTCAGATATTCTTTCACTGACACTTTGTGAACCCATCTGGGGTTTTCTTGGCAAAGATAATAGAGTAGTTTGCCATTTTCTTCTCCAGTTCATTTTGCAGATGAGGAATAGAGGAAAGTTAAGTGACTTGCCCACGGTCACACAGCTAATAATGTCTGAGGCCAGAATCGAACTCAAGAAAAGGAGTCTTCCTGACTCTAGGCTCAGCACTCTATCCACTGGACCATCTAGCTGCCTGTGTATAATAGGTAGGCATTGCTTTAAGTGAACCTAATCTATGAATATCTGGAATTATGGGAAAGGTAAACTGACCAGATGTATCTTTCTTTTATAAGAAGACTCATCAGTGAAGATCTTTAAATAGTTCCCTCCCTTATTGGACCTAAAATAGTGTAATATATGATGAAATTTTAAGAACATCTCTCTCATATAAGCTTAAGTATATCTGTCTTTTGTCATTCAACTATAGGATAAGAGATTTAGCTTTAAAAGGGACTTCAAAGGGCACTGCTCATTTTGCCAAAAAGGAAGTTGAGGACCAGAATGCTTAAGTGACTTATCCAATATAACACAAGTAGCAGAACTGAGATTTGAACCTGAGTCTCCAGACTCTAAAAACAGTGATCTTTCCCTAACAATATACTGTTCTTCTGTTGTTTGTTATTGTTCAGTATTTTCAGTTGTGTCTAACTCTTCATTGGCCACATTTGGGTTTTCTTGGCAAAGATGATGGGTGGTTTACCATTTCCTTCTCCAGCTCCTTTTATAGATGAGGCAAACTGAGGCAAACAGGGTTAAGTGACTTGCCTAAGGTGACATAGCTGTATCTGAAGCCAGATTTGATCTCAGGAAGATGAGTTGTCCTGACAATAGGTCTGTCACTCCTTTCACCGTGTCACCCAGCTGCCCACTGTTCTTCTGACTATACCTTTATTTTCTACTGAATCCAGAGCTATTCTGAATTCCCCCTCCCTGTTTTCCAAGTTGTGAGCTGATGTCTAAAGGTTTAGTATTACCCAATTACTTCAGGGATTATTGAGCACAAAGCTCTGTCTCCTCCTGAACTTGAAACTTCTGTGACTGTGCTGAATGGAAAAACAGCAACTGCTACAGATTGTTTCGTGACATTCGTTTATTTCCTGAATTGGGTGGTTAAGTGAAAAAAGCCGAATGACTAAAATATCTTTATTCTTCCCTTGAGTCAGGAAGGAAGCTAATTAGGCATCCTCTAAGGCACAGATAAAAGGAAAATCTCCCTCCATCCCATTCCCTTGTTCTCCAGGGCAGCCAAGCTTGGCAAATGCAGCTGCCACTTTCAGGCATGCTCTGGTTGCACAGAGTCCAAGAGGATGAGCCAGCCATAACGCACAAAGTTCTACCTAGGTTCATGTCAGTCTTAAAGGACTTCTGATAGCTAGATAAGACAGATATTATATATGGATCAATAGATACATAGAGATATGATATACATAAAGAGATAAATATTATAAGGAGATATATAGATATCTAGATAGATTATATATCTTATAGATATTATCTAGATATAGATACATAGATATATATTATATCCATATGTAGATATATAGAGAGAGATTATATAGATATCATATATAGATATAAATTGTTAGGTGTTATAGATAGCTACATAGATACATATTATCCGAAGTTTTCATATGATACAAAATCCAACTCCCCTAAGACCATAGAACCATTGGTCTTCCATGAGTCCTCCATAGATCCAGGTCAGTTACTAGCTTTTTCCTTTGGAAGATCAGCTCACTGGCTATCAGTCCCTTTCCCTTTTCTTGGAATTGAGTCTGGAAATCTAGGAGGAGTTCACAAATCTTTCATGTAAGTTCCCTCCATTACTTTCTAGTATTTGGGATGTAAGGGCTTTCCAGCCCTTTAAAATCTGGCAGCTTCTTATGGTTACTAAATGAAGATATGATTTTCGGTGTGTCTAGTTTCTGTCTGACCTTTTGAAGACTCTTGAATGAAAAGTACTTTGTAAGCATACTGTTGGTGCCAAATATAATCTAAAAGGAGAAAATGCTTCCGCTTTTATATTGCTATTTTAGTGATTTCAAATGGATTTTCTTGTCCTATGTTCTAAGAAATAATATGTCCTCTTCTTTCTTCTTTCCTTCCTTCCATCCCCCTTGAAAAGAGTAAGATTTATTAGCTTACCAAGAGATAACCTCCTTATTCATAGGAGCATGAATATAGAACTGGAAAACAGCACAAAGGACACCTAGTCTAACCCCTTGGTTTTACAGATTAGGAAACAGATTGAAGAAGGTTAAGTGACTTGTCAAAAACCATGCTGCTCTATGTATCAGGAGGGAGATTTGAACTGGAGTCCTCTGGCTCAGGAATCAATGCCCTTTCCTTTGAACCATTCAGGTAGAGGAGACTCGAACCTTCTTCCACAGATGAGCAGAACGTATTTGTTTGGGACTTTTCCACTAGACTCTTTACCCAGTTTGATTTCTGGTGATCCATAGAGCATCCCTCCATATACATACATCAAAAATCATCTTTAAGTATTGAATAGTCAGAGTATAAAGTAAGAATTTAATGCATTTCATCTGAAACTGAAAGAGGAAAAAGACTAATAGTTACTTGGTATGTATTTGAATATGTCAGTTCCTTGAGGTAAGTCACTGTTTAATTTTTCTCTTATATTCGTATTTCAGTGCTTAACAATATATGCCAAAATTGGCATTTAATAAGTGCTTGTGGATTCATTAATTAAAAATAAGAGATTAGAGCTAACATAGAGAACCACATGAACATTCACCATTTATGTCCTGCATCTTCTACACATTGTTTCATTCTTTCCTAGTCATAGGATCATAGATTTGCAAGCTAGACAGGACTTTAGAGGTCATTGAGTCCAACACCATGGTCTTACAGAAGAGATGTAGACAGTTTAGGTGACTTGCCCAGGGTACTCAGCTAGTAACATCTGAGTCAGGATTTGAAACCATGTCCTCTTGACCCCAACTAACACTCTGTCTCCTCTACCACATTTCCCTCATTGAGCAGCATTGGCTTAGGTTTTCTTGTGCCTACAGGAAAAGTAGAAATCTGCCCCTTCCTTGCTATGAGTTGAAGGACACAGAGAGAAAGTCAAGGCTTTTCTTCTATCCCTGAGAGATAAATCGTAAGACTCCTAAGAATAATGAATAAGGATTCTTCAAATATTTAGGTAGAAGATAAAGTATTAGAACTTGATTTTTCTCATTCCATCTGATCTCTCCCATCCCACCTCCTCCTACCCCCAACTTCTTAGCAAACATTTTAAAGAAAAGTCTTAGGAAAATCTGTTTGTTTACAAAGATAGTGAACTATGAAACTTAGAAGTACAAAGTACCGATCATTCTTGCAACAATTTTGACAGCCACTGGAGGTTCACAGCATAAAGGCTAATAAGAGATCCCCATGCACTGCCTATTAATGAAACTTTGTGTTTTCAAAGCTCTCTGCTTCTATGATTAGGCTTCACACACTGGTAGAAATTATTTACAGCACATTGTAAATGAATAGCTTGTATGTAATTGCTTGTTTTTGTTATGTAACACATATAATCAGGTGTTTGGAAACTGTGAAAAACATCTTTAATAATATGGTATGGTTGTCACTTGACAGAAGTAGTTATCGAGTGTTATGCTCCACATGGGATAATTCATTACTGCAGTGACAAACAAAAGAGACACCTCTGAAGATAAAAAGAATTTTCAGTTCTGGACAATTATAAACTTCTAGATCTGCTCCATGAGCAACTTTAGTTTGGACCAGGATTATTAGTAACTCATGCATCTGGTGTCTTTCATTATTGCCAGAATTGACTCGACTATTCATTTGGATTGTCAAACTTGTTTTATAGTTCTGTTAATAGATACCACCCATAGGTTCATTGTCCTGGACTTTGGGCTAGAAGGAACTTTAAAGGCTGTCCATCTATTCCAGCCCTTCTGATTTTATAGAGGCATGACTGAGGATCAGAGAGGTAGAGGGACTTGCCTATATCCACACAAGTTATTGGAAGAATCATGATTTAAATATCTTTCTTCTGACTCCATATACCTGTGTTCTCTACTCTAGCACGGATGAAGTCAGAGGGAGAGGTACCTACAGAAGTCAACCTGACTACCTATTGCTACCAGGTTGAGGACTGGTAATTGAGGTCAGGGCCTCATTCCATACTCATATGTCAAGGACTGGTCAACCCTGCAATAGCTGTGCTGAAAAAGAGTCAAATATCAGTTATTCACAGAAAACCTTCCTTATGAGTTTGAGAATTAGCACATTCTGCATAAAGGCTTAATCAGTTTACATCTCAACTACTTCTGATTAATTCATAGGTACTAAAATTCAAACACTGAACCATCTCTCTTTTCCAAGTGTGAAAATGGGTCAAATTTGCCCTCTAAGAAGGTAAGGCTACTTCCCCACTTCAAGTCTAGAAGCTTTGGGCTAGACAATGGAAAATGGAAACCTTCTCAGCTTGTTCTGAGTTAGAGCTTCACATTATACCTTCATTATTTTAACTTGAGATTGATTTCTAGAACACCGGATACTTTTAAATTTAGGTATAAGTTCAAAAACAAATGTTGAAGTCAAATGAAAAGGGATTTGGTTATCAATACATCTGGTGCCTTTCATTATTGCCAAACTCAGCTGTAGTATTCGTTTGAATCACCAAACTTGTTTTAGAATTCTCTTAATGTATACCAAAAAAAGATCTATCATCCAATCATCAAACATTGATTCTGTACTTTAACTCTGCTAGACACTAGAGGAAAAAAAAGATGGAAAAACAGTCTTACAGTGTTTCCTGAAACATTAAAAGATTAAGTGACTTGCCCAGAGATAATCAACCAACCTATATCACAGGTATGGTGAGAATTTCAGGTTTGGCTTTGCAACTGGTTTTCTATTAACATTGTCAGATTGATCTTCTAACAACATAAGTTTGAGATAAAATAATACTTTTCTTCACTTGATGGTGTAATAAGTATTTATTAAGCACCTACTCTTTGCATACATATGATGTAGGATAATGGTGTCAATTTCGAATTGAAAGGAATCCCTGCTGGCTGCATATTGACTTAGAAAATCACAAATTAGTATGTCTCTGTTGTACTGTATTGTATTTTTCATTTTTAGTTTTAATTTATGGACTATAACAAGCATTTCTACCATTATAGTATAATAAAAATATGATTGCATATGAAATTGCAAATCTACTGTGTGTGATTTGCTATTCCTTTAAAATATATAATGAAGTTATGATATAATTATTTTTCCCTTTTCTTCCCTTCCCCACCTAGAGATAGCTACCATTCGACACAAATACGTGTGTAAAATTTAATCTGATTCAGGCTGCATGTGAGAGTTTTGTGTGCTTTGAGTTTGATACCTTTGCTATGGGGCATAAAAAGTGAAATAAGACAAGGGATCTGCCCACAAATAGGGCATCTCTTCTGGAAAACCAAAATATATTTTGAATGAGGGAAAATGTCAAATGCATGGTATAAGTAGTCAAGAGTTCAGACGAAAGAAAGATCACTGTCAGCTGAAGTGGTCAGGGAAATATACAGGAGGTAAAATTTGTACTTAGTTAATATTTGATTTCTGAAACGATGGAAAAAAACATGAATAAGGATGTAACAATGAACAAGGCATGTTAGGGGGTAGGTGGTAGGGGCACTGAGTTGACCACCTTGAGTAAAATGGAAGACTTTGGTTAAAACTGACTGGGAAATAATAGAAACTAAGGTAAAACAATAAATTGGATTGAAGTCGTGAAGGGTCTTGGATATTAGGACCTTAGACTTTATTATAATGGTAATTGCTCACGTTTATGTAGGATTTGACTAAATGCTTCCTCACAACTCTTTGTGGTAAGTATTGTAAATACATTAAGAATAATTGATTTTCCCCTAGTTTATTCTTGATATAGAAATGCCCTTCAGCTGTGTGAAGCAGAGGTCATTTATGACTTAGTATTTAAGCCCTTCGGGCAGCTAGGTGGTCCACTGGATGGAGAGCTTAGCCTGGAGTCAGGAAGACCTGAGTTCAAATGTGGCCTAAAACATTTGGTTGTATGACCCTGGGCAAGTCACTTAGCCTCTGTTTGTCTTAATCCACTGGAGAAGAAAATGGCAAACTACTCCAGTATCATTGCCAAGAAAACTCCATGGACAGTGTGGTTCATGGGGTGACAGGGTCAGACACTACTGAAGGACTGAACTCTAAGTCCTAGGAATTACCTGAAGTACATAAAGATTAAGTGATTCAGTCAAGATCCCAAGCTAACAGTAAGGGTTTGAAACTAGAGCTTAACTCCAAACTGAGCATTTTACCAATTATTCTACTCTGTATGAACAATTATGACCACATAAGTGGACCAATTGTCCACTTATGACCAGTGAGGAAATCAAGCCTTGAACAAGTTAAATAATAATCCACAAAACTAGTAAGCTTTAGGATCAGTATTTGAATTCAAATCTATTGACATTAATTCTAGTACTGTTTTCACTGTCTCATACTTTTATTGCTTTGTTTGTTACTCATTTGTGTACTTATTTTTGGAGCAAGGGAGATCTATTGGGAAAGCATTTTAATAAAATTAATTATTGAGTGGAAGACCTAAACTAGCTTCATCCTTCATTTTATAGATGAGGAAATTAACCATAAAGTAGTAAAAATGACTTGACCTTGCACACAGTAAGTAACTGAAACACAGGCAGCAGTCTCAAGGATGATGTGTTGACAGGGAAACCACTGAGAAGCCTATTATAAGTTCATATGGTAATGTTATACACACACATACATATATATATGGGTGCATCATATGCATGCACCCATAAATGACAAAATAAGGTGTATATATATGTATACATATATATGTATATATACACACATGCATGTATATATATACACATATATGTATATATACATATATATGCATGTATATATGTATTATGTATGTATGTGTGTGTTATTTTGTGTATGAGTTCAGATGTGAGGCACTGCTCTAAGAGGGTAGCAATGGGAAACAAAACAAAAAGAAGAAATCAATGAGTATGGGAAAAAATCAACCTGCTTTAGTGACTAATTGGAGTCTAAATGAATCTAAAACTCCATGCCTAGGTGAAAGGAAAAATAGTTGATAGAATTGAATAAAATAAGGAAGACAAGCTTGGGGCTGCAGATTTGTAAAAAATGTACCTCATTTTTAGCTCTGTAAAATTTGAACTGACAGGAGGATCACCAAATGAAAATGTCCATTAGGCAGACTGGAGCTTGAAAGAGAGGTCATGGCTAGAAAGCTAGCTTTTGCTGTCCTCTACATCTGCAGATTGCAAGATTCAGAGAGCACAGATTACCTGTTATTCTCAAATACAGGTTGGGCTGCCTATTTTCTAAAACTTTTTGTCCCCAGAGTAGTAGACATTTTCAATGTGACAGTAGAGTAAATTGTTCCAAGTGCTATACATGTGTTTCTTCCTTGCATAGTATTAAACCCATTTACCTCCATACTCAGGCTTTAGTGTTTTAAAAATGCAGTGTTGTGTGCATGCAAAGTCAACAGTTACATCTAACTTTGCTTGGAACAGAAAAAACAAAAATAAAAATCACAACAGTGCAATTCCTTCAGGGAGACAGAGGCACACTTGAATATGAATTCTTAAAAAAAAAAAAAAAGACAAAGCAAGAAAACTACATAGTTGTTTCTTTGTGGCATGAAGCATCACCAAAATTACAAGGTAAACCTTTTGGAATTTAAAATGAGATGGTAAATTTTCTTAATTGGGGGAAAATTGACTAGATATTCAGCAGAAGCTAAATGAAAATGTCAGGGTAGTGATAAAGGTTTGCTCTTTAACATATCCTGATGATTGGTACATAGCAAGATTTGATCATGCCTGCAAAAGAGGCAATCAAGGCTTCAAACACATTGATTGTTCTCCTAGCCTGGTATATTTTCTTTACATCAGAAATACCTGAGTAATGTGAATTATTTTTAAATACTGTAACCTTTGGATAGTTGGGGGGGTTTTGCTGTTTTGTTGTCGCTGTTGTCTTTTAACATGTAAGTCGTATCTGTTTTCTCTGTTGTAACACTTGGGAGACTTCAGAAGTCCCACAAGCATTATTTAAGCTAGGGGCTGTGCTAGCTGCAAAGGGTAGAAAGACCAAATGAAAAACATTCCTTACCTCTAGTAAGTTTACATTATTTTTAGGGGAGAAGAGAAGGGAATGAGATGAACATATAAGCAAATAAGGCCATACATAGTTTATGGAGAGGGGGAGCACTGACCATGGTGGAGTCAGGGCTGATTATCAGACTAAGTTACGCTTGAGTTGAGCTTTGAATGAAGCTAGGGATTCTGAGAGATAAAGATGTGAAAGGGGAGTACATTACAGATGTGGTAGGACACTCTAGGTTTCAGTCATTCTTACCATTTTTACATGTTAGCAAAGTAGGAATATAATAAGCAGATAATAAAAGATACAAAAAGACAACAATTTCAAGAATAAAGGTCATTATTGGACTTGATGAAGATGAATAAGTGAGGGCAGGAACAGTTGTTAGACTGGGAGAAAATGCAGGAATTAAAAGACAAAAGTTTCCAAGGAGAGCAAAGAATAACTTTGAAAAGGATAGTGGAAGAAAAGCAGTGAAAAGAAAGGAAGGACATTTCAGACTCTGGGATCTTAGATTTGAAAGAGTTAGAAATGATTATAAGGTCTAAGATGGAGTTCTGGCATCTAAAGGAAAGTGGAGACAGAAATCATAGTTGGTAAGGTCAAGCAATGATGAATTCTGGGTTTTTAAAAAGTCACGAATGTGGCTATTGAAATGAATACGCCATCAATGATGACAAGGCAAAGTGGACAAAAAGATCTTAAACCAAGTGCCAGCATCACCAAGTGAAAGAGCATCCAGGTTGGTAAGAGATGTCAGTGACAGGCTTCAGGAGAGGATGGCATAGTTCAGTGCAAGACCTACAAAGGACACTTGGTTGAGTAGCACTGGTAAATAGTTCAAATAGTGTTGTGCAATATTGAGACAGTGGGGAAAACCATAGTATCTTAGAGGAAAAAAGCTTTGTCCTTCACAATTTCAAGTAGAAAAGTCAAAAAGTTCCAGAGATTAATAAGTACAGTATTTATCAGGAAAGGTGGGAGAAACAGAGAGAGATGGAGACAGAGAGAAGGAGGGAGAGAAAAAGGAAAAAGAGGAGGGGAAGCGAGAGAGAAACAGAGAGACAGAGAGGAAGAGAAAGAGGAAGGAGGGAGGAGGGAGAAAAAGAGAGGAAAGAAGGAGAGAGAGAGAGAGAGAGAGAGAGAGAGAGAGAGAGAGAGAGAGAGAGAGAGAGAGAGAGAGAGAGAGAGAGAGAGAGAGAGGAAAAAATAGGGAGAGGGAGGGAAAAGAGGAAAGGAAGGAAAGAAACAAAGACAGAAAAGAGAGACAGGTAAGAAAAGAGACAGAAAGATGGGGGGAAAGGGACAGAAGGAATGTGGGAGAGAAAGGGGAGAAAGAATTTATTCAAAGGTATATAATCATGATTGCTTCATTAGTAAGTATGCAAATCAAGCTAAGGCTACAGATAGTCAGGATAAGGAGCTGTGTAGTTGAAAACTTTGAGACTCTCTACTATTACTTTTGATAAATGCCCAAGCATTATGACAAATAATTCAACTTTCTGGGCCCTGTGAGTATTTATTTTATAACCAGTTAAGTTGCATAGGCTACAATGAAGGCTAAAATTCTTTGGCAGGCAATAACAAAGTCAGAGACACATTTTTAAATCTTTGCTGAAGGAGTATATCACCTTTTCCATTCCTTGACTCCATTGTATGACTGGAACCACACCCTCCCAGGAAACACTACATCAAAGGAACATAAGGACTTATCAGAGATGAGAGAAGTAACTTGAAGGGAAAATTCTTCTATCAGAAAGGTGAGGAATTGGGTGTCCTTGGGTTAGATGGACATGTGAACAAACATGATCCTAGCTTGTGTAATTATGGTTAGTGGCTAATTAAAGCTTTTGATGCTTGAAGTGGGTGAAGCAGATCAAACTGGCAATCTTTCAAATGGAGTTGAATAGCATTTCTGAAATACTTGCCAGGAAGAATGTAGTCTAAAATCCTTCTGATTCCAGGAAGGGAATTTAAGGAAAACTGTAGACCCAGAAGTTGATCCAGAAATAGAAGTAGTCATTGGAAATAAGTGAAAGGAGTAGCTCTCTTAGTACTTTAAAAATTGTGCTCTACATTTTGTCTCTCTGAATTTATGTAACAATGATACTGAGTTATTAGTGGTTTTTACTATTCTGTACTCACATGCATATATACATATATGAAAAAATAATATTTACTATGTATTTGTCTTAATTGTAGGGGAAACTACTAACAATGCTTGTGATTATTTATTCTACACTTCTAGAAGTCAAGGCTTATCCACTCACCTGGTGATTATTTTTGGAATTCCCAGTGAAATTCCTACAATGAAATGACCATCTCTTTGGGGGGTGATTTTGCAAAATCAGAACTGCAAATGTTATGCTGTGCAAAGGTATTGCTATCAACTGTTAAAATGTAATCATGTTATTAAACATGACTATAATTCTGCTTTCCATATCATTCAGCAAAAGTGTCACATTACAATGTCAGTAGTGGTACACTTCAGTGTTCAAAGTGGTTTCTTTAATTTTATATGTGTTTGTGTGTGTAATGAAATGAAAATGATTTGAAATTTAACCTCATTTTTCTTTTTGGCATCTATTAAAATTGAATATAAAATGAAATTATAATAGAACAAATATACAATATAAGTATAATAGAATAAAATTCTAACCAAATAATATAAGTATATAATATAAAAATTACAATTTAAACTTAATTTTAGCAAATACTAAAAAAGCAAAATGATCAGTAAAATCTTAAATTTCAAACTATTTACATTTTATTACATGTATACATTTAGCAAAATAATTATTATTTTAGTTAAGAAATTTTTTATTCTTACAAGCTCTTTTTTGTCTCTTCACCTATGTAAAGTTGTTTTTTTTCCCCTACTGGATCTTAAAAAAAATAATTGTAATATATATGTTGTGCTAATTCTATTTTTTCCTTCTGCTACTTTTCATATATTTTTCTATTTCTTGGTAGTTTTCATATTCATTGTTTCATAGAGTATAATCATATTTCATATAAACTACTATCCCATAGTTTTTTCAATGACATGCATTTGATGTTCCTTTTGAGGGAGGCGGGGTTGAGAACGGGGTGAGGGGGGCATACTCTATTTGATCCCATAGAACTTTCTTTTTATTCAGTATCCCACAGTTTTACTGACCATGGCTTAGAATTATTGATTAAATGGCCAGAGTTGTGGTTGTGTTCATCCTTCATGAGAGAGAAGAAGCACTAAACTTGGAGTTAGAAGATGGGGATGCAAGGACCAGTTCTGCTTTTTATCAGTGAAACGTTGAATAAGTCAATGCTTCTGAACCTTAGTTTTCTTATCCATAAAATAGCACTAAAAAAACTTACATTGTCTACAGAGTTGTAGTAAGGATTATATAAGATAATAGATGTGACAGCTGCATGTGTATTATGTACATCTATATTATGTACCTACAAATGCAAGGTATCATCTAATAAAATAATCTAAACCAGATTTTTTTATTTAAAATAATTATTTTGATCAGGAACTTACTAAGTTTGCTAAACTTATTAATTAAACTCATTACGTGAAAATATAAATGTAAAATGCTTCCAAATTAGAAATTCACACATTTTTCATTATTTTAATAATAATGGATCACTTTTTAAATTTCTAGTCTTTCTGCACATCAAAGTCAACTTTTCTTTCCCTGCAGTCATGACTTTTACTGCCCTGGATTTTTATTATTTTAATATACTTTAAAGGAAAATTAATGAGTGAAAAAAGTATTTATTGAATGTGCCAAGTATTGTGTTAAATATTGGAGATACAAAAGAAAAGTGAAGCCAGTTTCTACCCTCTAATATCTTGCATTTGAATAGAAGAAGTTAATACACATAAATCAGTGGTAACTATAGAGGGGTATTTTGGCTTGGAAAGCGTCAGGGATAATGAACAGAGCTATAACAGAGTTAACATGACCTTTTCAAAAAAAATGACACAATCAATATCATTATTGCTCTAGAACTGAAAAATGAGAAAATGGTTAGGAGGGTAGGAAGGACAGGGCATATGTTCGTGGAAACATGACAGCTGATAAAGTGATGCTAGGATGAAGTAAATCATGGTGGGAGCCCCTGCCTAGACTAACTGGATGAATTCATGGCATGTTAGCTCCATGAGTCAAACAACTTTTTGTTGATACAGTTTGCTATCCCTTTGCCTCCCATAAATCTCAAGCATGTGTATTTATATGTCTTTAAAATATTAAAATATTAAAGACTGTTAATATTAAAGAATATTATAAGTCCAAAAATGAGATCTCTATCATCCCCCAAAAATATTTGGGATCATATTTATAATCAGTCTTGGGCAGATTCATGGTGAGGGGCTCCTGATTTATTTCTCTACCTACTGAATGATATATTAACCCTTAGTTAGTCAACCAGTCTCTTCAAAGCAGTGACCCTGCTTTCATGGTGACTGAGGGTGTTTATTTCTTCTCCATTCCCATACAAAAATGTACTTGCTGTCATGTCAGTGACAGATATTTATTTCATGCCTGCAAGCAGTAGTGCATAGAAATGTGATCACAGATAGTCATATTTTTTCTCTAGCCCCATCACACACTGATTTCACCATAATGTCATTTATATATTTATTTAACTAAAATAAGAATGACATAAAATATTGATGCTCATTCCTTTGATTTTGCCTCTAACCCTTTCACTAGCCCCGATTGATAGATAAATATTTTATCTCTAAAGCACTAAAATTTGAATATTTGATTTCCATATCATTACTCACTATTTCTGAGAGTGCATTGTGTTGCAATTCAGCATGACTCAGGAAATCATTAGCTCTTGGTACTTTGACAGGGGAAACCCATGCATCTCCACTGAGATTTGAAAAGGCACCACAAGAAACTTAGATCATGAGCAATAAATATCCAGTTTATTATCTCATTCAAAAAGGCAGAAGGTTTATTGCTCCTTGAAGAAAACTTTTGAACATAATTTCTTAACTGCACTTCACAGATATAGCAGTAGCTATTGTAATCATTTCATACAAGCTAACAAGGTGAGGTCATCAGGGCTTTGCCCCAGGGAAGGAAGTGTTGAACGCCCCAGAGGTGCTACGTAGGACTCATTCATACCTGTAGCTAACTCTACCTACAACAGCAATTGTGGATTTATCACAAATCATGCTTCATCTCCTTCATATTCATACCTAATGTTAGGGTCACATCATTCTGTTTTGTCCTAAACACAAATATATTGCAAGCTATAGCTCTCTATATGTCCTTTAATATCTCTATCTGTATTTGTACATGCAATACCTTGTTGAGGCAGCTAGATGATCCAATGGATAGAATGCTGGATCTGGAATTAAAAAGACCTGAGTTCAAATGTGGCCTGAGACACCAGTTGTATGACCTTGGATGGATCACCTAACCTCTTTTTGCTTTAATCCACTGGAGGAGATGGCAAACCATTCCAGTATCTTTACCAAGAAAACCTCATAGACAGTATGGTCCACAGGATCATGAAGAGTTGGACACAACTAAAAATAACTAAACAACAACAATCTTTTGTTGAGAATTCTTTACAAAAGTTGTGCAACCATGTACAGACACATTTCATAGCTTTTCTCCACCAACATCACCCTAGAAGTCATTCTTTCTAGGCATTCATGGTTCTCAGTCCCTGAGACTCTCTACATCCCATCATATGACTATTCTTTTGAATTTTAGTTTCCTATATTTCAGGCCATCCAAAACATTGAGACGAAGATTTTGAGATTTTAAGGCTTAGGCAAGGAGCTAGATTTTCCCATGATTTCATGATTCCATGACCTTCTTAGCACTTTCTATAGGATGTATCTAAACACAAATTGTATATTAATTTAGGAAGGATTTTGTTTTCTACATATATGTGATAAGCATATGCATGTTTATATGAGTATACATGTATATATACATGCATACATGTATACATAAGCAAATACACTTGAGATCCATTCTCTTCACATGGTTAAAGAGAGCCTTCATTGTCCCTTGATTTCCCAGAATGGAGTTAGACTTTGTCATCTCCTATGCTTAGGAGTTGTACCATTTCCAGTCTGCGCAGTGCCCCAGTATGCTTTTTCTATATTTGGCTATTGAAGAGTCTTTCATTTTCTGTATTCCTTCTCACCAGGCTTTATACAGGGCATGAAAAATATGCCTATGATTTTACTAATGAGCAAAAATCAAGGTATTTCATCATTGTCATTATGATCTCAGCCAAATTATAAAAAGATAGCATAATTCTCTCTCTTTCTTGCCCACATGGGATATATATTGGTATGGGGATAGGATCTGTGATTTTATTGGTACAGGGATCTCCCTGATGAGGAAATTCCCTCTACCATGTCAAACTAGCACATTACCTGCAATTTATCATCTTCAAGAGTCACCTAGAGCACTGAGGGGTTAAGTGACTTGTCCAGAATTATACAGTGTGTACATTTACTAAAGAAATGAATTGTACAGTAAATCTTCAACCAAATTCTTCCAGGCTTTAAGGCAAACTTTGTATCCAATACACCATAATTTCAATAAAATATTTTAAAATAAGAAAAGAGGGAAGAGTAGGAGAGAGTAACTAACATTTATATATTACTTGAGGACTGCAGAGTGTTTTACTTGTATTATGTCTTTTGGTTCTTATAACAACCCCATAAAAGATGGATGGCATTATCATTGTTATTTTAGAGATGAGAACACTGAGTCAGAGGTTAGATGACTTGCTTAATATTATACAACTACTCAATTTTCAGGCAGAATTTAAACACGAGTCTTCCTGGTACTGGATCCATTCAATGTCCTATCCACTATGTCAAGCTGCTTTTCTCGTAGCATTGTATTGGATCAGAACAATTTTTTCCTATTCTTTCTTTCTACACAATGAATACCTCATATTTACTGTGAAAAGATTCCCAATATGCTTTATAGCCATCATCTCATCTCATTTGAACCTCACCATAATTTTATGAGAGGGGCACTACTGTCCTCATTTTCCAGATGAGTAAATTCATGCTTAGAGGGGCTTACGTGCCTTACTCATGGTCTTCCAAGCTGTGTACTCCAAATAATTCTGCATAGTTTTCCTGGCCATGCCAAAGTGATCTTGTAGGCAGAATCATGACAATGTCAGGAGACATGGAAAATTCTACTGTTTGTCTTCATGTTGTCTTCAACATGTTAGTGGATTTATGATTTCATCAATGGGGGAAGTCACCCAACATGGTAAAAATCATCATACAGCTTTGCTTTTTCTTCTTGGGTAAATCTTGTCCTTACCCTCACGTAAGTCCTTCGTGGAAGACCCACTCAGTGCATTGGATACCTTACTCTAGGTTTTTCAAAGTAGAATAGGTTATAATTATCATGTGGACTATTTTCAAAAATTCACCAGCAATGATTAAGCAAAACACATAGTGGTGCTAGGAATAACAACTGATGACACAGTCCATTCCCTCAAGAAACTTATATTCTACTGGAGGAATTAATGGATAAATGAATATATATGTATATACATACATATGCATATGTAAGTTATATATACAAAATTAGGATTTTTTTCTAAATCTTGTTTGAAGTCTTTTCACAATGACTGCTTTGATAAATGTACAAAATTATATTCTATCTTGAAACATCAAAGTCAAATATTTTCTTCTATTCCCTCAATAAATGCTTATTTATTGCCTCTTCATCCTTGCCATCTCTCACCCCACTATACTGACAAGATTAAAATAGTGCATACCAAATCTTTATTCTATTACTTCCTTAACTAGAACATTTTTTCTTTCATCTTTTAATATTTTTTCATGGCACTTATGACTTCTTGATTCATTATTTGAGTTTTAAGTTTCTGTTGGGAATATCACTTATTGTACATACCGTACATTTGCAGTTTGTCTTAGGACATTGTTTAGCACTGAGAGAGTGATATTGTACATGAATTTTGTTACTATGGAAATATGATAGAGTGCATGGTTTAAGCTAGCGTAAGCTATTTATTTTGCTCATTCCGTTAATGTTCTGATGCCTACACTGGTCTCTTATATAACACATCAACATATATTTGGAAAATAGGAAAATAGATGCTCAGTAGATTAATTTACACTGACTGGTGACCTAAAACGGAGCAAAGGAATCTTGCATGGAGTATCTATAGAAAAAACTGATAAGGGATTCTTATGTAACTGTTAGAAATCTAGCAAATATATTAGTTGGTAATGGTTGTTTTAATACTAGGGGCCAGCTCAGCTACAATTTATTTCTTTAGTAAAAACCCAGACAGCTACTAGAAGTTTTTTGTCTGCCAATGTTAAGTTGGGTCTACTATGTGTAATATTATTGCCTTTGGTACCAGTGTGACTTTTAATAGCTTATTGATCCCATATTTTCTAAGGAACTTTATGATAACCTTAAAAAAAAACAACATGCATTAGGATGTATAATTCATTAGGTTAAACAGTCTATGTCATTGCCTTGGCTTTCTTTCTTCAAGGTACTCTGATGTGCATCAGGACCCAGTTTAGCTAGAAGCAGTTTGAGATACAGAATTAGCATATTGTTTCTCGGGGAATGCCCTTGAATGTGCTTGAGTAGCTGTCTTGTGTGAGACGTGAGCAGAATTGCTGAAAGCCGGGGAGGAAATGTGTTTCAGGCACCATGCAGTAATCCTGTGTGGCTGTGCCTACTTTTGTATCTCAGGAAAGCTCCTCAGGAAATGTCAGGACCATTGTTCAGTGATTAAGGAACAGTCAGTGTTGGACTAGTGTCGCACCTGGGGAATCAGTGCTAGTTCACTTTACAGCACACTTGTGCAGAATTCCAAAGAGGGTCTATTTGGTGCCAGGTAAGAATCTAATCTTCACTTCTAATGCTCTGAAGAGACGACTGAGAAATTAGAGATAAGTTAAGACCCTTCTTTTACCACGACTTGGGAAAATGACCTCACTGTGTATTGTTGTAAAGACAGCTTGTAAAATATGGCTATTATCTAGGAGATATTTAAGATGTAAATAAAGTCACATCTGATGAGTCTAAGTAAACTAAAAATGTCAACCAAGAAAATCAACCTTCGCATGTCAACCAGGAGATACCAGGAACATGACTCTTTATGGATGTCACATGTCAGAAAGCATTGAGTCACTAAGATAGATGCAATGGAATGTGTCCATTTGGCAAAAATGTTTTGAAATGGGAGAAAATGCAATCAGTCAAATGCTGGGACTTTGGTAAAATAAGGGAAAAGAGGGACTTGTGAGCATCTCATGATTTCATAGGAGCATTCATTTCTCTTTGAAAAAGAAGATAAAGTCTCTTGTGTTTCTTATAGGCACTTGAGCACCAGAAATCCTTTCAGACTTCTTGCATCACTTACAATTGAAAATACTTAATGCATAGATTTAAGATTTAATGCTTGAAAATTAGGCTCATTTATTTATGGTGACAATTTCAGTCACAGAATACTTGAAGGAATATGGAGAAATAAAATTCATTCTTAACGGGAAGACGTGGTAGGAAATGTCAGCATGCATCAGGTACATTTTAAAGACAGGACTTAAGTTGTCCTTGGACATGTGAAAAATAGGAATATGTATTAAAAATATAGACACTAAATGGTCATCATGTTACTCTGTTTATGTGTGTCTATGTGATTTTTGAAAAATGCCCACTTTCTCAAGAGATAGGACGTTACGTATGCAGAGATATGTACATTTCTCTCTGGTGATACACTCAAAATGGAATCTTAAGAGCAGGTCCTGCTAGGATCATTTCATGTTGCCAGGAGCAGTTGTTACCATAGGAACATTGCTACTAGTAAGCATCCCTTACATACACATAATTCTGAAAATTATTTAATTAAAAGATCTTTAAAAATTATATTCTGTTATCCTGAATATCATTTGTTTTCTGCTATTTATTAAGCCCGACTTTCAAACAACTGAATGTGAAATTAACCCATCAATAGCTTGTTTACCCATCTTGTTTCACTTAACTTTTACTTCTGAATGTAAAGGGGAAGGGGTTTTAATATTTAGCGTTTTACTGTCATTTATATTAAGAATATTGAGTCATCACAGTTACAAGTGCTTTTTTGAAAGCAGTGGTGGGGTTGGCATAATCAGATAGCTTTAAAAAAATTCAGAGGAGCTATTGATCCCTTAGCACCTTTGAGTCACGTTTCACCTACAACCTTACCCTTTTTACTTAAAATTTTATTTTGTAGACCTCCTATCAGAAAAAAAAAATCATTTTCAACTTCCTGTTTTCAATTTTAAAAATAAACACTTAAATTCCAAAGATCATGATGATAGTGACAAACATAATAAACTAACATCTACGTAGTATTTTAAGGTTTGCAAAGTGAGGCATATGCATTAGTTTCTTTGAGCTTCTGCAGATAGTATTGATCTTAATATTCCTATTTTATAGATGGGAAAATCTGAGTTCACTGAAGTGATTTTGTGGCTTTATGTGAATACCTTAAGTTTGGAGTATCTCAGTTTCCTCATCTGTAAAATGAGAGGTTTGGAATAGATGACTTGAAACTTCTATACTGCCATAATCTATAATTCAGTAAAAAATCTGTCTATGGGCACAAACCTACTAATTGTTAGAAGCAGAATTTGTACTTAAGCCCTCCTGATTCTCAGACCATTACTCTATGGTTATTACAATTTGAAGCTGGAGAGAACTTCAAAGATCACCTGCTCCATCTCAGTCATGTTTCTGATAGAGAAATTAAATGTCAGAGAGATTAAGTTAACTGACTAAGGTCACAAAGACTATATGGGACATTGGCAAATTAGGAGGAAATAGGAACCTGTATCTCACTTAACGCTTGAATTGAAGACCTCTGATCCTAGAACCCAAGCTCTTTTCTACTTCATTATGATCACTGATCAAGAGCAAAGGTAGTTTTGACCAAGACACTTGAATAGTTAGGGAATGTATCATCTTTTTTCCCTCAAAAGAAGAGCAAATGTGAACATATTCTGCAGACTTCCATTTATTGCCCCCTTCATATGCTAAAATTGTAGATCCTGGGCAAAACCTTAATGGGAATAGATGAAAAATGTATCGATGCATTTGGGGGACAGAATGAAAGTTTTAACATATTGTCAGGGTGCATGAACAAGAATGAATGGGCTTGATTCTTCCCCCCATCGAGTAGTATTAAAATTTTATACTAAATGCTTAACTGGTAACCTATAGGGATACACAAACTTCCTCTAACACTTTATCATGCTTTAGTTAGTCTATATAAAAACCTACTGGAAAATACAAAGTGTGGCCTTTGACCTCAGCAATCTTTAGTAATATAACTCCTACCATCATCATCCTCTTAGTCATTGCCTTCCTATTGAAAGTAGTCAGCTTGTTTTCCTTCATATTGAATATCATTGTGATAAAGCACTGAAATCCTCTGAAAATGCTATGAATATCCATCCACTTATCTAAAAATTCTTGTAGGGAAGTGATATCCCACCATACTAGTATTGATGAAAAGAGTATGTGCTTCGATGTTCATTAGCAGAAATTTGTTTCTGAGATAGGAAAGATGTAGAATTAGAGAACAGGCATTCTTTCCATTTCTCTCCATGGTTCAGTGAATAGAGTGCTGGGCCTGGAGTCTGGAAGACCTGAGTTCAGATCTGGTCTTAGGTGTTTACTAGGTGTTTACAAACCACTTAATCTCCGTTTGCTTAAATCCTCTGGAGAAGATAATGGCAAACCACTTTGGTATCTTTGCTAAGAAAATCCCATGGATAATATGATACATGAGATCATAAAGAGTCAGACACAATTGAATGATTGAACAACAACAACATTTCTTTCCCTACCCATCTTTCAAGAACACATCCATTCTTCCTTCAAGACAATGTGAGCTGTAGCTTTATGGTTATCTTGCGTCCATCAGGGAATCCTCGCTCATTTCTAATTAAAATCTACCAGTACCCTTGGTGTCATACATAGCCATGACCTTGAGTGGTGTAGTGGGAGTAAATTTGTGTGATAAATGGTAAGCTAGTGATCCGTAAGCTATGTAGGCCTTATAGCATGAACCTCCTTTCAGATGTACCAACCTTGGTCATAAAAAGCATCTACTTGAGCTAGTCCACTTCTCTGTCAGAGCACAAAGCTAATGAGACCACTGTTCTGCATCCCCCACTAATAACACCAAGCTAACTTTAGCAAAAAGAGGCTTTGCTCACCAAAGATTTTTTTATTGAAGTAGCAGTTTACTGCTAATAAACTGCATTTATTCATTCAATTTTTACTGTGTGCAAGGTTCTATGCTAAAAAATGTCAAAACAAAGCAGTCCCTGACCTTGAGGAGCTTACATTCTGCTTGGTGGAAGACATGAAAATCATTTCTAGTAGATAAGAAAATAAAAAAATAAGTACAAAGCAATTTGGATGGCAACTAGCCTCTGGGTAGGGTCAGACTAGATAAAGATGGAGTTTCTTTTGAACCTTAAAAGAAACTCAAAGGCATAAGATTCAGAAATGAGGAAGCAATACACTCCATGCATGTGGGACAGCCAGTACAGAGGCATAGAGATGTGAGGTGGAATTTCATTTTAGAGGAAAGCTATTTGGATGAATTATAGAGTATGTGGTGGGAGAGGGGCACAGCGCAATATTCCTGGCTAGGTAGACAGGAGCCAAATTGAAGAGTTTCAGATTAAAAATAAATTCATTTTTGTTTGATCTAAGAGACAATGAGGAGCCAACCCCTGGAAGTTCTTGAGTAAGGGTATGGCATTGTTGGGCAGCTGGGCAGCACAGTGGGGAGAGTGCCAGACCTGGAATTAGGAAGACTCATCTTCAAAAATCCAACCTTAGGCACCATTAGCCAAGTCACTTAACTCTGTTTGCCTTAGTTTCCTTATCTGTAAAATCAACTGGAGAAGATAAATGGCAAACCACTCCAGTATCTTTGCCAGGAAAACCCCAAATAGGGTCATGAAAAGTCAGACATGACTGAAAATGACTCAACAAAAAAACCAAATGGGTTCTAAAACTCATGTTTGAGAAATATTGGTCTGAAAGGCACCTGGAAGATCTATTGGAGAGAGAGGATACTTGGGGCCAAGAGACCAATAAAGAGGCTATTGTGAGAGATATGAGAACATGAACTAGCTGATGACCATGTGAGTAAAGAGGAGATTGATTTTAGTGGTATCTATTCTCCCCTTGCACTCTTCAAGTTATGGAGGAAATAAGCCTTCTGTGTGCCAACCAATGAATCCATTGCCTGATGTCCTATTATAAGCTATAGAGTCACTAGGATGGGAGCCTCAAACATTTAAGATTTCAATATCTACAGCACCTTTCTCTATTTCTCCTTATATAAAGTACCCAGGGCAACTCACAAATAAAGAGGTATGAAAAAGGGCAATATTCCTGGGTAATTCTTCATCCCCTATAGAAACTACATATTGGCAGTGAGCTTCTGCTTCCTTGTGTCAGTAAGTATGATTATTTTTACTTGGATTCCTTTTTTAAACTTCTTTTTCTTGTTGTGCTCCATGAATCTTTTCCTTCAAATAAAGAAATATTTCATACGTGAAACTTGTATTCCTTCAACTTTCATAAAAGAAAATGTTCACAAGGCTGCAGAAATATTTGTAGGAAATAGCATTGTAGGTGAAAATGAGAAAATCTCTTTGTCATAATTCAAGAAGTACAATGGTGAAAAATCATCAAGTCATAGGAACCTGAAATAGAAAAATACTAACAAGTCATCAATCCTGACTGCTGGCTACATACCCTCGAGCATTCTGTTCAGCTTCAGTTTTAAACATCCCAAGGGATGAAGCTTCCCTTATTTTCCTTGAAAAATTATCCCATGATCAATAAATCTTATCATCTAATCTATCTTGGTTTTAAGCACAAATTTCCTGTTTTTATTTCATTCTGCTCTCTTCAGTTATGACCCATACTCTTCCCAAAGATTGTCTTTTATAATTATTATAATTATATATAGTATGTATATATAATATTTAATTATAATTCTGCCTTCTGGGCTCTCATACACTGCTTAACCAACCCAGTTATTTTATTTCCTACATATTTCTGGTTTTTGCCTTTTTGTTTTCTCTTGACTTCATGTTCCTGATGGAATAGTGTACATGTATATTATATATATGTGTGTGTGTGTGTGTGTGTGTATGTGTACATATATATATATGTATACACACTGTATATATGGCCCATATTAGAGTCTTGTTAGAGAATACTGTCTTTTGATAGGTTGGTTCAATGCAATATTTAACTCTGTCCTTTTACATGAGGGCACCTTTCCCTAGTTTGCTTCTTTAGACTTGGGAAAATGTATATAAGATTTGATGGGTAATATGCCACAGTGGAAATGGAAGTATACTTGGAGTTGAAAAACCTGTCTCATCTCCTTGATAGTTATATAGAGTTGGAAAAGTAACTTCATTTCCCTTTCTGAACCTTATTTTTCTACATGGAAAATGAGAGTGATCATTCTTTGATAGGGTTATTGTATTAAAAATTGTAATGAAGGAACAAAATATGTAAAACAAATATGCATATACCTACATAGATATAGCAACAGATACCATGCAAACCCAACAAAGGAGACAATGCAGAAATGTCTGAAACTTAGGAGGAAATCCATAGCAGGATAGTATCACTGAAGCCAGAGGAGCAGAGGTGAGCATCTTGATGGTGAGGTGGTCATCTGGGTCAAATACTGTAGAATACAAGTGAGATGAAGACATAGTACAGACTATCAGATATAGTTACTGAGACTATTAGTAATCTTTAAGAGAGCACTTTTATTCAGATTGCTAGGAGCTTCGAAGTGAGGTTCTGGTAAGGAAGTAGCACTAATAAAGGTAAATACTTATCAGGATTTTCTTAGCTGGAATAAAAGGAGATGAAGGACAATAGCTTAAGGGGGGTGGCAGGGACAAAGGAAAGAGTGAGTTTTTTTTTTTTTTGGAGGGGAAGATGTTGTTTTGTTGGGGAGGGTTAAGTATAGAGTAGACATAAGTATATTTATAGGTAACCAGAAGAAGCAAATAAGCTAAGAAACTGATTAAATGTGGAGAGTGGTAGTAAATGATCAATAGAGCGAGCACCCAGGAGAGCTAGGATGGTTCTGAGCTGATGGCACATCTAGAGGGATAGACCTTGACAAGGCACCTTTCACTCAGAGCTTGGAGTAAAAGAGACAGTGGGTGAAAATGTGGAGGAGTTTGAAATACAAAATAGGAAAAATAAGGAAACTCATCTATAATGATCTGGATTTTCTCATTAGAGTAAGATGAGATCATTTGCTGAGAAAGTAGAGTGTGGAATTTAGACAGAAGAGAGGAGAATCACACTGGAAATGTGATTGGGAATCAATCAGAGAAGAAAATTAAGATTGTCATGTAGTAGTGAATCCCCACTTAAGATTAGATAGCATGAATTTAGAGTGGATTCTCTGATTATGATAGATTTAACAACACTATCTGTGACTAGATATAAATGGTGAAGGGGAGGGGAGAATCAGGTATGATGTAAGGCAATAAATGTGAGTGACCCAGAAAATGATGACACACTTAACAAAAATGTAGACGAGAACCAAGGCCATAAAACTAAAGGGCATCCATGCTGAGTAGGTCAGAGATTGGTGGTGATCCATTAAAGAAGACTGAGAAGGAGATTTCAGTTAGGAAGAAGAATAACCAGGAGAAGACAGTCTAGGGGAAGAGAGGGCATAAATAACCAAAATCATTTCAGTCATAGGAAATTAAACAAAAACATCATATATTAGGACCTAAAGATAACCCAAAAAGTTTGCTAAAATGGAAAGAGCATAATGAAGGCAAGGACCATTCTTTATTTTTTCATGGAGGAGCTAAAATTTTAGTAGTACTAGTAGTGGTAGTAAGAGTAGTAATAGTACTAATAGTAGTACTAGAACTAGTAGTAGTAGTAGTAATAGGAATTTCAAAAGCTTCTTAAATTATTTAGGATTGATATATGATCCATTAATAAGTGTCCTCTAGTTGAAGTAGGCTTCCCATTCAGACTTAAGTAGAAAAGTTACAAGGAGGGAGGAGGGAAGGGAGAGGAAGGGAGAAAAAAAATTTGGAAGTCAAAATCTTATAAAAGTAAATGTTGAAAACTATCTTTACATATAATTGGAAAAATACCATTAAGTGGAAAAATGAATAAAATTAAATTAAAAGTAAAATTTTTAAAAGGTAAGGTTGTAAGAATACTAACTGCCTAGGGTCTTATAGATTGGCTAATCAAAATATTTAATTGTCTCTATTGCCTTCCAAGTTAGTATCACCTCATTTTATGTCCCCTTCTCTTATCAGGCTATATTTTCCCATATTGTGTTCTCCTTTTGTCTCTTTGTAGCTTCCACTACTGTCTTCACCCTTACCTTCCACAACAGTGTTTTTTTTTCACATCCTAGTCATAGTTAAACATGTCATTTTCCAGATTTTCATTAGAGTTTTAACCCAGACTTGAGATTTGGTATCACTTGAAGCTAAAACTTCAATTATATGACATATAACTTAAATAGTTTATACACTGGCAAAATGTGCCATATTAGGCAAATTAGTAATTGTTGAAAATACTCTGAAGTCAGTCTTTTAATTCTGCCTTGAATAATTATGAGTTAGCAAAATATGCAAATGAGGGTACTACCTTACATTCATCTGTGTATGAGAATCCATAGATATGATTTCTCAAAATACTACTACTAGGGATATCCATTGATAAGAAAATTTAAGTCATTTTTCACCTTTGGAAACTTGATCCTAGGAAAGCTAGGTAGATGAGTGGGAAGGTAGATGGATGGATACTCAGATAAGTGATCTGATACAACATATAATATGATATACAGATATAATTATATTTGTAGATATTGATAGGCCCTACTAAGGAGCTAGAAAGCTAGGAGAAGTGAGGCTGGTGACCTGCACAGCCCTCCCTCACTCAAAACAAAGTCAAGTGCAAGTCATGTCATCATTTCTCTGATGGCATGGACTTCTTTGGTAATGAAGGACAAACAGCTGTTAAGTAGACATTTTTTTTGCCCTCAATTTGGAAGGGAATATTAGCCTGTTGCCATTGGTGGTGAGAACTGAATGATGATAGTAATGCAAAGGATATTCTAATCATCAGTATAATCCTGTTTGGACACAGAGTGTTCCCAAAAGTCTGGCCCTTATGTCAGCAGGACCAGGAGAAAAGTGGGAGGAGGGAGTGGAAGAGAGATAGGCCAGAGATGGGGCAAAGAATTTGACACCTTGGGAGTTTAAGAAGACATCAGACTATACCCCACAGCTCAAGTCATTTGAGCACAAGGTGCTCCATGAAATGCCTTGACAAGCCAGCTTCAGGGGAGTAACTAAAGGACAAAACCTTAGTTACTCTGCCCTAGTTATGGTTCTCCAATCTCATTTAAATGTTTATTCAGCAAAATCATTGCTGTCCCCTTAATGGAAGCCTCATCACCAGAACAGCTGCTACTAAGGTAGGTTGAGTTATTCATTCATGATTTCTCAATCAAGTAGAAATGTAATTAGTGCAACCAATTCCTACTGCCTTCCTAGGAAGAGTGTTGATACAACAATGCTGAAATAACCAATCTCTGATCAGAAATCAGTCAGTTTAGCAAAATAAGAGTTCATCTAGTTGGTGTTATAAAGATGAAATCCAATCAAATTAATGTTTATTAAGCACCTATTATCTTTAAGACATTGAAATATGTATACTAGATAGTAGAGGTACAAAGACAAAATAATGAACAATATCTGTCTTCATGGTGCTTTCATGCTACTGGGAAAAACAACTTAGTGGGACATTTTAATTGTCCAGGGTTTTTCTTTGCTTTCCAGGGGATTTTTCGTACAGATATAGGAATAAAATATCATATCTTTAATTATTACATAACAGTACAGTGAAAAGAGCTCTGGATTTAATCAGAAGACCTGGATTCAATTTTTGACTCTTGTATCACATCATCTCTGTGCTCAGTTTCTCCATCTGCAAAATTAGTAATGGGAGAAGTGAGATGATCTCTCTGATCACTTAGCTCTAAATTTATGTTCCTATGATCTGAAGAGTATCATGATTTTAGTCATGACAGTCTATTCTCTTGGTGGCATTTTTATTTTCATATTCACTCAGTACTAAAAACTGCTGTAACTTTTCTCTAACACATTTTTCATGCACAGGTTATTTATTGATTATGGTTTCACTGACCTTGGAATGTTTAGAACTTCCTTTTTCATCATTTGCTTCATCAACTTGCTAATCAAAGATTTCTGACTTTCCAGAGCAACACTTTCCATTCTGTTTAAGAAATCAATAGCTAGTCTGCTCTTTTCTAGTCTTCCCCAAAGTGCTTGAGACATTTTGATAACAAAATCTCTTAATATTCTAGAATGGATGCTAATGAGGAGCTAATGACATATCATTTATTAGATTTGCCAACACTTCATCTTCTTGTCCCAATTTTTAAGAGAGTATTTTTATATTTCCATTCATATAAAGTTAAAACATCTTCTTAGCAGGGACAATATCAATTTAGATATGAATATGTATATATAGTGAATCTATGCATATATTCCATATATGGACTCTATCGGTTTTATATTTATGTGCATATATGTCTGTATGCGTTTATATATGTTTTATATAACTTTTATCACTTCATAAACTATCATTTTCAAATCAGTCAAACATTGATTAAAAGCCTGATCTGTTCAAGGTATTATGATAGATACTGGAGCTACAAAAGCACAAATAAATGTCCCTGACACCAAGCAGCTTACATCCATGAATTTAAAAATCTTTCCTGGTTACGATAGTCACTGTGCAAATGACTGCAAAAATAGAAAATTTTATTTAATGTAATACAAACCCTTGTTGCAATTATTTTCTGAGTCTTGTAATGTTTCTCAGAGCAGAATGTGTTGTCTTCTTGCTCCTCTACTCAAAAACCTTTGGTGGCACCTACTGATTAAAGTATAAAACCCTGACATTCTAGGATCTCCAGAAATCTGTCTGTATCTCCTTATTACCTTCTGTTTCCAATCCAAGAGGTACTGTTTTCTGTTCGCTGTTCTTATCCTGCCATTTCCTTTGCCCATATTATTTCCCAGACCTGGAATGGAATTTCCTCCTTTCTGTCCCCTATTTCTATCCAGGAATGACTGCCTTTGTCCTCCTTTCCACCCAAATTCCATATCTTCCATAAGACTTTTCTTGAATCACCCTTATGACCCTAGGAGAAAAGCATCTTTGGTTCCCCAGATTTCTCATAGTACTTTGCTTTTAAAGTCTTTCTTGTTTCATAGGGGTTTGTGTACCATATCATTCTTACCTTTTAGGTTAATCCTTTAAAATAAGATCTCTGGTACATATGTCTTTGTAGTCCCTCTACCTATCCCAGTCTCTTGTCCAAAGCTTTGAAGTTCCCCCAATATAGAAACTCCCTAGAGTGACTTAAATTAGCAACTCATTTCTAACCTATGCTCTTAAAGACTTAATGGGTTTACTGAGAGTAATTTATCCAAGGTCCCATAATTAACATGTATCAGAGGCAGGACACCTGAACGAAGACATTCCTGACCTGAGAACTAGACCTCTATCCACTAATTCATAATGCCTGTTGCCTGACATAGGAGTTTAGAATTATAGATAAAATTGAAAGAAGCCTTAGAGAATAGCTAATCCAAGTCCTCTCTCTGCAGATAAGAAACCTGAGTCCAAGAAAGGCTACCTGATTGGTCTACCATCATAGAGGTAGCAAGTAGTGTTGAAGTCAAATACTCTGACTCCAAACCTGATATTATTTCATTTGTGCCATACTTTATCAATGAAAGTAAATGTTACAACACTGAACCGGACTCAGTGCCCCCAGTTGCCCTTAAAAGATTGGTAACATGTAATGTTGTAGACTGAATATCTACCAAAATGATACAGGACAAGAAAAAAGTTTATGTACCTTGGGAGTTCAAGCTTAGCGCACTGTTGACCTCAAAAGTGACCCCTGATTTTAAGAGAATGGCTGAAGCTGGAATATTTTAACAGCTTATCATTGAACAAAGAATAGCTTGTACTTTCCAAGACCTATTAGTCCATAGCACTATATCCTATTTTGAGGGTCTATTGATCTCAGATGGTAGCAGATGGGATGTAAGAGGTGTGAGATCTATACTTAATACATTCAAAGAAAAGTTTTGATTAAACAATAATGTTTTGGTGGTTTATACTTCAGGACCATGACATCAGGACCATGACATGCAAGTGAATTGAATTTAACCAAGGGAGCGCTGTGCAAAGTCACCAGCCTTACTTTCTCCTCCAGAGCCATCTTGGTCTGGTGGCAAGATATAAATAAGGACAACTGGAGATCGCCTTGGATGCAGAGGGAGATCTTGGTCTTTTTAAGCTGAGATCTTTAACAGGTCTCAGTATGACTGAGGCAACAGCCTTTCAGTGATTAAGGCTAGGTAAGAAATGAGGCAGAACTTTTTTACCTAGTCAAAAAAAAAAAAAAAAGAAGAAGAAGAAAAACAATCAGTCTGGGAAGGGGAGACCCTAGAGGATTCTGGCCAAAACAGAAACAATTGCTATTTACGTTCACTCTCAGCCAATCAGGGTCCAGACAGTGAGCAAGTGCTCTATTTTTGGCCAGTCCATGAGAACCAGAGTGATTTAGATTTGAAGCATGGTCCCTAAGAAAGAACTCTAGCCTATAACCCTAAGATATCTTGCAAGGTTTCAGTAATCAAAATTTGCATTCCTTTGGGTAGAACACCCACAGATAAGGATATGAAAGAAGAGCTGGGTTGCCCAACTGGCCAGTTCCAATACTCACAGAGGTGGTTGTTTGTCCATTATTCTCAAAGAGGACCATGACATCAAGAGTTGATGTCATGACATGCAAGTGAATTGGACTTAAGTGAGGGAGATAACCTCCCTTTCTCTTCCCTCAAAGCAAAATACAACGGATTTACTATACTTTCCTATAGAGCACATAATAAGACTTAAAAAATGTTTGTGGACTTGAATTATGAAAGTCAGCATCTGAACTTGTCATCATAAGATGTAGGTTTTGAATTCCAACTCTGCTATTTCTCAGTTGTGAGATCTTAGGTAAGTTATTCCACCATTCTGGTATTCAGATTTCTTGGATATAAAATGAGGTACATAATGACAGTTCCCACCTCACTAAATTGTGGTATGGGAGAAGAGTTTTGAGAGTCCCTTGGACAGCAAAGAGATCAAATTAGTCGGTACATAAAGATATTAATTCAAGCTATTCACTTGAAAGTCAAATACTGAAGCTGAAGTTTAAATACTTTGACCACATAAGGAGAAGACCAGATTCACATGAAAAGAGCCTGATGTTAGGAATAATTGAAGGCAAAGGAAAAGAGCACAGCAGCAGATCTGATGGATAGATAGTGTCATAGAAACAAAGAGTATGAACTTGGGGAACTTCTAGAGAGTAGAGAATGGAAGGTCCTGGCATGCTGTGATACTTGAGGTCATAAGAGTCAGACATGACTGAGAACAACAAAACCTCACACACTAATAGGAGGAAAGGACTTTGCTAAGACAGAATCTAGCATTATCCCCCAAACATAGGCACTTGATAAATTCTTGCTGTTTAGACCCTAAGGCAATTTCTACTTAGCCGCAGAGGAAAGAACTAGAAACAATTGGTAAAAATTGCAAAGAGGTGTACTTAGTATTATGAAGGAAGGAAAAGCCTTGCTTCCAATTAGGATTGAAAATAACCAATAGAAAATGGGGGACCTGGGTCATGCTTTGGGGTTTTTCTTAGTTATTTTTGTAAACTGGATCACAATAGTCACACTACAGTTTTGTATTGCTAGAGAAAAAAGTATCAAAATTGAAAATAATATTTGGGTGCTTAAGTCAAATTAATAAAGCTTAGATACTCTGTCAGCTAGTGGGTAGGCAAATAAAGTGGCTTGGTCATTGAGTGTGATTCACCAATATGTTTAATATTTAACTTGGATGGCTGGGTGACTGTAACTCATAAAATGGTAATCAGTTCTTAAGCAATAATTTTACCAATTCACTTCAGGGAAGAAAGCTTGCAGGAGTTTGCCAAGATTTCATCAACAAGATTAAGAATAAAGTCAGTTTTCCAAGGTGATAAGGAGCAGAAAATATTGGTATTGGGATTTGAGGATTTTTTTTTTTGTTTTAGAATATGAAAGTCAGAATAATTCCAACTTGAAATCTTTCAAGAGAGTGTATAGGAATCCTTATTTAGTGAAGGAGGAATAAATACCAACACTAATATGTAATTGATTGGAAATAGAACTTTTGATGCTACATCTGGAGAAGAGAATAATATAAACGACTACAGGTAGTAATTACTGGAGGTAATTGTAATGCAGCTTGAGTGGTAAACATTAATGAGAAAGATTCTCAAGCAAATAAAATCACGAGCATCCAAAAGACAAAAACTTTGTGATAAATGGTTCATTTAGGCATGCGATGCTGTGTGGGCAAAATTGGATTGCAATCATAGCCATTTCAAAAAAAAATGAAAACATTTAGGAGAAAAGGAAATTGGACAGAAATGGCATGGAAATTACAGCCTTTGATCCATTTTTGAAGAACCCTTTTTAAGGCATCATCATGAGTGGGCAACAAATTCCTTACAATCTCCTGCGAAAACTCTTGTGATAGCTTGGAGACCATGAGTTAGAAATAATCATGTTGGAACAAACAACAGATTATTTCTCAACGATGATTTCTCTTTTGCCATGGAAAAATTCAAGCTCACTCTTTAAAGTGACTTCTGATTTTTGAAGTTTGTAATTTTTGTAAAACTTACTTGCCATTGTTTGATTTGTCCACTAACGGGATAATTGAAAAAGACTACAGAACTGGAGGAGGAAGTGGGAGGGCAGCACTAGGATAGGGGGGGAATTCCTAAAGATGGTTGACCAATATTTGGTCTAGTCTTAGAATTTCATTGACAAAGGGAACATCCTGGTCAGGAAACTCCCTCAACCAATGAACAATGGCCCCTTCTCTACAACTGAGTCTTAGACATTTGCCTAGAGGATTGAGAGATTGCATGACTTATCCAGGGACTTTCAGTCAGTATATATCAGAGGTAGGAGGAATTGAACCTCGGTCTTAATTCAACCTAGATCTCTATTTACTATGTCTTCTGGATTCTGCTCTCCTAATGATCTGTTGGTAATCATACATTTTATTGCTATATGGTTAAAGGGTTGTTGTGAAGACCCAAATGAGAGAATGTGTAGAAACCACTTTGAAAATTTTAAGTGCTTTATAAATGTCTATTTTTTATTGCTGCCAGTGAAGTAACACATTCATACACATATACATACACATACACAAATACGTACGGTGTTTTAATCTTTCTCATTTTGTACAGTTAAGACTATCATGAATCATGGGATGTGAGTGTCCCTATGTGAATAATAGCACATTTTGAATTAAAATTTAAAATGCATATTATGAGTTGGAAATAGGTTATTAGTTATTATAAATTATACTGGTCATTTGCCCGAATCTTTATTTGCAGGAATTAGATTAAGTCCTAGGGCTATAAAACAATCACCATCTCCTGTTCATTCCTTTGCTATTAAAACATCTGTAACTTGGTTTCATTATATTAATATTTTAAAATATCCTTTGGCATTCTTTATTAAGTATCACTAATTAGTGACTTCTATTTAGCTTTGTTGACCTATTTCGTTCAATCCAATTTTTAAAATTAGCTTATAAGTAATCACTTAAATTCGTTCCTGTACGTAAAAAGATGTTGGGTTATTGTCTTTGGAAGAAATATTACATCCTGATATCAAGAATAAAAATTGCTCGCATACAGGACCATAAGCGCATTGTTTTACATGTCAGTAAATAACAGTTGGATCTTTGGAGAGGGCTGTTTAAATCAGATTTGGAATGCCTGAAGCAAAATCTCTGCTTATTTTCTTATTTTATTTGACTTGACTGGGCTCTGTTTTCATTAACATTTTCTCTTTGACCTTTCAAATCATAGACCCTTTCTAACCTAAAAAGATGTTGTTTTAAAAGAAGAATGTGCTTATTTCTTACAAGTCTTTGAAAGATTGTGCCTTTTTGAAGTATTATTCTTTTTTAAAAGAAAGTAGCCTGAAATTTCGGGTAAAATAAATGACTGACTTCTGAAAAATTTTTCATGTTTTTATTGGACTATAGGTGAAATACTACTAGTAAAAGAAGTTTTATTATATCCATATATCCATATATATGTATACATGTATACAATTTGACAGATAAAACTGCTGATTAGTAGGATTGCTTAGAGGCTTTAATGGTATGCTTCTTTAATTTGAAAAAGTCTGGCTCATAAAGATAAGATTCATAATAGAGTTTCCCAACTAGTGATTATGTCTTTGCATGTTTTGGGGGGCTCCATCTCACCTCTTCATCCTGAAAGAATGAATGCTAGTCAGATATCATAGTATACATTCTGAAGTTTAAATAAGGGAGCAGAAACATAAAGTACAAAGTGGTTTTTTAAAGTCTTAAGTTCAGTAAATGTTTTTAAGTGACTATAAGCCTGGGTTGTTGTTGGTTTGGTTTGGTTTGGTTTTTTTTGCAGAGAGGGATGGACTTTAGTTATTCATTTGTTATTTGAAATATTCAAATACTTAAAAAGAACTGTGAGCTTGTAGATATACAGAGACAGTGGAGTAGAGTGGAAAGAGGTCAGGGGAACTGGGTTTCAAATATAATCTCTGACACTATCAGTGTTACCTTTGGTCAAGTCATTTAATTTTTCTTTTCCTCAATTTCTTCTTTTTTAAAATGGGGGGATGGGTGGGATTAGATTTTTTTCCCACTAACATATTACTCTTGATAATCCCATATGTGTTCCCTCCAATAATAATGATAGTGATATAGTGCCTTAAAGTTTCCAAAGCATTATACATGTTATTAGATACAAAGGACAACCTTCTGAACTAAGTGCTATTGTTACCCCCACTTAAAATATGAGAAAACTGAGGTTGAGAGAGGTTGAGTGACTTGTCCAGAGTTTCCAAGGAAATACGTGTCTGAGATGGAATTTGAGCTCAGATGTTGCTGATACCATCTTTGATGACATCCTTCCAATTCTTCATAGTTTCTAGTTTGTTTTGTATCATGGTCTCTTAAGACACATCATATTCTTTGCCCTTGCCTTCTAAAACACTCTTTTAAAAAAATTTAGATAATTTTGTACAAACCTCTTAATTTATACATAAGGGGACAACTATTTCATGATCTAACACTGGGACCCAAAATCTCTGCATTGTAGCCTAGTGCTCTTTATGTTTCACCACATTAACATATGAAAAACAACTGTACCTAAGAAGCAAGAGGTACTTTGTGAGTCTATTGATTTATGGTGCATCTGAGAGCCATGTTTTTAATTCAATTTTTTGCATGTTTCTTCATCTCTTGTGCATTTCTTTTACCTTGGATACAAGTATTCAGTTGTGAGTCACCTAAATGGCAGTGAAAAAATCGTAACCTGTTCTTGAGACTGTCTATAGAGCTCAATGAATGAATTTCTTGGGAATTCTTCATTCCACCAAATATCAAGTCTTTAGTAAAAACCACAATAATGAATGACTTTGCTGCTGAAAGGATGAGTCACTGGCTATTGTGTGTGTGATTCAGTCAGTAACAGGCAAATCTCTTACCAGATACCTGGTAGTATACCACAATTTCATTCTTTTTGTTGTTGGCATGACACAGACATCCAAACTGGAATCTTGCTACCTAATTTTACCTATGGTTCTGACGGGACACTTGATTCTTTATTTTGCTTGGGGATACCATCCCTCTAACTCTAGACTCTCCTATTGTCCTTTTTCATTGTAACATATTATGTGCTGCTATCTTAATAAAGAGTGAAGTTTCAGACTGTTGAAATGCAAAGGGAGGTCTTTACAAGATATTTGCAGGTTTGCAACCACTCAGATTCAGAGGAGAATAAATAGGAATTTAGATATAGCAATATGGATACCCCAAATGAGGGGGACTGAATCAGTTTCCAGAAGTAAGCTGCCAGATTGATGGAGGTAAGTAAGATGATTTTAAATGACATTATAGAATTACTGGAAACCAAAAAAATATATAATTAGTAGACAGATATACATTTTTATTACTGTTTTAAGGGTGGTTCCAATGTGGTATAGTGTGAAGGAGATCACGAGGCAGAAGACTTTGGTTCAAATCCTATGTCTATCATGACCTGTTTAACCTGGGACAACACGTCATATCACTTCTGTGGGGCTCTTTTTTCTCACCTAAGAAATGAAAGAATATTTTTAGAAAATCTCCATGGCTCCTTCCACCTGTAGCATTTTAGTGAAAGATATCATAGAACAAGAAAATCATGACCCTCCTTCCTGCCCCTTTATTTCTGAGAAATTGCATTGATATTTATTTTCTGTGTCTATTGTCCTTATTTATAAAAGTGTATGATAAAGTTAAAAGGTTTCAGTATTTTAAGACTCTTGGCTATGTGAAGAAAGAACTTACAGACAGGAGTTATGTCTTTCTCAACACCCCCTCCCCTTCTCAAAGGACACTTTTAATGGAGGCAAATAGGTGGTATCACCCTTTCCAACTTTAGATAACTAAGCCATCTGATCTGAAGAACTTTCTAAAACAACATCTCTTCCCCAAAATCTCATTTATTTTCTCTCTGGCAAATTGTGCATGCCTGCTCTTCTATATTTCAGCTCAGAAAGAACTTCTTCCTTTCTCTTCTTCCACCAATAGGGTGGGAAAGGCTAAGTCACAGAGAAATAAGATTTCATTGATATAGATCCAAGTGATATAAAGAAATTAGCCTTTACTAAGACCACAAGGGATCAAAACCTCCAGGAACTCTCCTCAGAAGATATCTCTGTCATCTGAGAATCACTGAATATTAGAGTTTAAAAAAAAATAGAAATGTAGTTCAATCCCTTCATTTTATAGTTGAAAGATTAATTGAGTGATTCATCTTGTAAATATTAGAACTGAGATTGTAACCAAGGATTTCTAACTCCTAGTCTAGTTCTTTTTCTATCATTCTCAAGTGTGTCCTAAATAAATTATAGGACTTGTTTCTGGGATTTTGAAACATCCAATCTAACTAAGGGACCTAGAACTGTTTCATTTAACAGCCTGTTTAAAGCCTAGAACTGCCTAGGGTTGTGAGGAAATTGGGAAGGCCCGAATTTCCTCAAAGAATTAGGAGGACTTGAGGGAAAAGCTTGAAGTTTTCCTGAGCAAAAGAACTGGCTTGGAGCTATCCTTGGTGCTGACTGTGATTCTTCTTCATCTAACATTCAGTGCCTAACTTAGGTTTTAAAAAAAAAAAAAAAAGTCTCACTGCCTTTATCCCTATTTGTTACCATAGGGCATTCTTGTATCTCAAACAGTCCCATTATGAACCAGCATCTGGATTCAAATTCACACAGCCTAATAAATGAAACTATGGCAAACACGTCCTACCTACCTATAAACTCATTTGGTCCTGATCCTACTTGTTTGACCACTTCTCTCATTTAATCCCTGCTAGTTTTCCGTCCCATTACCAGCCCCTCCTGCTCTCAGGGTAAGAGAGGGTAATGATTTTTCCATACATATTTTAAACACACTCTTTCAACTTTTCCTCAGTTACTTCAAGAAAACCTTCACCTTCTTTCCCTCTCCTCTTCATTCCATTGGTGAGCCATGAGTGCACCATGGTAGCATGGTAGGTGAAACAAACCTATGTGAAACAAAAGGAAAAACAAGTGTTTTGAGATAGAATTAAACACATTTTTAAGTAACCAAAAATTTTCTTTTAAATACCTACAAAAGACTTGTATCTACCTCCTCCTGTAATTACATCTGCTTCACTTCAAGCACCTCATTCAAAAGAGATAAACAAAAACTATTTCTTATTCAATTTAATTGCTTTCCTCTTCTGTTTAATTAATAGCGATGTAGCAACATTATTTTATATTATACTATCTGACCACTGCTCTCATTGCTGGTATTTATTTACCTAATTCTGGTACAAGATGATGCCCATGAGTTATGAAACAACATGGGCTGAATGCAAAAGCAGAGCATTTATGGAGTCTGGAGATTTACACATCTGTCCTTTGGCCATCATATCTGCTTGAATGGGTTCAATGAGTACCTCTATGAAGATGTGTCTTAATTCTGTATTTCCCAACCCCAGCATCTCCCCATAGTTTCTCTACTATGTTTTAACTGCCACCTAGATGTCCTTCTAGTATCCTGAACTCATTTCTTTCCCTCTAAAACTGACCCCTTCTCCCTACTTCCCTCTTTCCAGTGATGGCACTATGATGTTTTCAGTTGCCCAAGATTCAAAATTCAGATTTGTGTCCTATTCTTTTCATTCCCATATTTCTCCAGTTCCAGTCAGTTGTCATGTGATTTTAATGCCTTATCACTGACTCCAAGAGGATAAAATAGAAAACCATTATCCTAGAATTGAAGGACATCTATGATCTGGATCTCACCTATCTTTTCAGCAATGTTTTACTGCAGTCTCCTTCACTAGTCTTCCTACATCTAGTTTCTCTCTCCAAACTACTTTGCCTATAACTACCAAGGTGATCTTCCCAAAGCAAAGGTTTAACCTTGTGACTCCCTTGCTCAAGAAACTCAAGTTACCTTGTTACCTGTAGTTTCTAATGTCAATCCCTGTTTGTCAATAACTGATCTATCTTTGTAACCTTATTATGTACTGCTCTGCTTCAGGCAGTCCATAGTCTACCCAAACTGACTTCCTTTCTTTGTCTTGCCTGTAACATACAGTGTAGTGTAGTGAATAGATCCCTGGACTTAGAATTGGAAAAACTTGGGTTCAAAACTTATCTCAGGCATTACCTAGCTATGTGACTTTGGGAAAATCATGTGAATGCTCTGTGTCTCAATTTCCTCCTCTTAAAATAAGAGGATTGAACTCAGTAGCATATAAATCCCTTTTAGCTATAATTCTGTTATCTTGGTCTCATTTCTGTGCTTTTTCGCAACTTGTTCTACAAGCCTGGAATTCATGCCCTTCTCACTTCAGCCTCTTGAAATCCTTAGATTCCTTCAGTATTTAGCTCCATTGCCTCCAATATGAGGTATCTCTTTATCCCCCACAGTGCTGGTGCTATCATTTGGAAACACTTTCTATTTAATTATATACATTTATGTGTTGTTTTTCTCTATTTAAGCTTTTTGTGGTCAAGAATATTTCATGTTTATCTTTGTAGCTCCTGTGCCTATCACAGTACTGACACAGGAAAGGTGCTTCATTTAATGCATATTGATTAAGAGCAGAATGTAAATAAGTGCCTTATGTGCAGTGTGGTTTCAGAACCTTTGAAAGTTCCACATGCCAATATTACCCTTCTCCCCCTGCCTTCCTTCCCCTGGCTTTCCTACAACTGGTCATGGACCAAATAAGAAAGTATAGATTAATAGTAAACCAAGAAAATAATGCTTGCCATACCAACCTTACAAGGATTGTTGTAAGGGAAGCACCTTGCAAACTTTAGGGTGCTATCAAAACAGGAGTTGTTGCTGCTGTTGTCATCATGTGTAGAATTCCCCAAATCATTCTCTCTTTTTCATATAGTCTTAGCATGTCAGGGATTTTCTAGTTTAATCTCTATGGTCAAAACATAAATCTGATCTACCGCATCTCAGATGGTCCCCTAACTGTTTCTTGATGTTTGATGACAGAGAACTTATTATTCTTTAGACAACACGCTCCATTTTAGATAGCTGTAATTGTTAGGATGTTGTTTTTTCCTGTTATTTAGAAGAATAATACGTTAGTTGGGTAACATGGAGTTTCACAGGGCATGATTTATCTGATTAACCAATTACTACCTCCCAGTAGACAGGAGGGGTCCAAAGAGGACAGATCTTCAAAGGAATGTAAGGTTCTTGAGGGCAGACTTTTTGTTTTTATCTTTCACCCATAGTATATAGTGTAGTGTATTGCACATAGTAGGCACATAATCTATATTGAATAGAGTGAAATAAAAGAAGGTACATTTTGACAACTCAATTACTTCCTGCAGTCTCCCAACAGCAAAACAAATTCTATTTATTCAGTTTTAATTAAGACTACAAAGCCCTTGAGCAGACTACTAATTAATTCAACCACTCAGAAAAGCATGTTCTTAAATATAGGGATTCCTCCTGTCAGAAGAGTAGAAGGTAGTATTTGTTCATTTTAATAATGTTGTAGTATAATTCTAGTTCTGTGGGCAGGTGCATCTTGTGTACTTATTTGTTTATAGCAGAAACAAAAAACAAAAATAAAAACCCAAAGTGTTGCTCTATCTTAACCAGATAATGAACAGTAAACAAACATAAGTTCTAAGTCCTGAATCATGACCTGAATGGAGTTATGTTGTGAAAAGCAAGTTAAAAACCATCCATGCAGAGCTCCTAGGGGAGCCTCAGTAAAGACAGCATAGGTTGATGTGAGCATAGGAATCATTTCTGGAATTCCCCATCTGAAAGATCCACAAGTTAATTCAACATAAAGTTAGAACTTTTCCATCTAGCAAAAAACAGAAACTTATAAAAAGCACGATTATATAGCATGCAGATATTAAAATTGGATCAGACCTCAAGTAAATTTAATCTGTTTGACATTTGAGAATTGAGGCACTATCCAGAATCAGTTTCTGAGTGCCACGAAAATTGATTGCAGTGACAAAAGCACTGCTCTGATTATATCAAGGGAACTGTATTCTGATCTTCCCTATACCATTAACCAATTGTATCATCCTGGGCATAATATTGCCTGTTCTCTGGAAAGCAGTTCATATTAGTACCTATGTAATCTTGGATGGAAATCATATTCACTTCTTCAGTTTCCACAGGTATACAATTGAGGGGTTTAAGTAGAACACCTCTAAGTTCCCTTCCAAATCGAAGTCTTATAATACATTGAAAGAAAAGAGCTTTAACTAAGATACCTCTCTTGAAGTATGAATAAATAGAATGAAATTCTATTATAAAACCCAAACACAAGTTTTTAGATAGCTACAAAACTGAGTGTTGAGTTTGCTTGATTTTTTCAAATTTACGTTTGAATTTCTACATAGATAATGACCCATATCAGCCCCTTTATACAGTCTATCTCCATTTTCCTTTTCTCTCACCAGCTGTAAGGAAGGGAGGAAAAATATAAGAGAAGATAATAAAAGGAAATATGTAATTAGCAGTTATAACCCTGAATGTGAATAGTAAAAACTCAATCATAAAAAGTAGGTGGTTAGCATAATGGCTTAAAAAGCAATATTCAATGTGTCATTTATAAGAACCACATTTAAAAGTTAAATATTATTCATACTTAAAATCAGAAACAAGAGCAGAAATTATTTTTACCCTTCAGTAATTCTTTTTAAATTATTGTGATTATCAATGATCACATTCCTGGGTGTTATCAATTTAAGGTTTCTTTCCAAAAGCAGAACCTTTCTATTTTCATTTTGCCTGAAGGCTTAAATAGATTAGGACAATTTTCTCTTCTAAATTGATGGAGTGTGTCTAAGCTTTTTATTTGATTATTCTCTCCTTCCCAGGGAATCCAGTGATTCTTAAATTCTCTCTTTTTGACCTGTTTTCAAAGAAAGATATTATTGTGGGTTTTTTGGAGTGGTAGCAGTAGTAGTAACAGTAGCAACAGCAGTAGCAGGAACAGTAGTGATAGTAGTGATAGTAGTAGTACTACTAGTACTAGTAGTAGTAATAGATATCTTCCATTTTCTTTTTTTTTAATCTTTTGACTTTGTTCTAATATTTCTTGACATGTCATGGAATATTTGAGTTTTGTTTTTGTCATTCTGTTTTTAGGGATCCCCTACTTAGGTAAGATTTCCATCTTCTCCTCTAAGTTATTTATTTCCCCAGTTGTTTTTCCTCAGGGGCACTAATATGATAATAATTTCATTTTTATATATGTAAAAAGATTCTTGCATATGGAAGACCCAGTGTGTGGCAAGGGCTGTCATTGTATGACTTGAAGATATATCTATCTACCCTTTTCTCCCCCCACCCTTCTCCAAGGGAAACTTTTATTCCTTCTAGGAGAAGAAACAGTAGGTTAGGGTCAGAGGCTACCCTGCTTTCCTCAGAGAGAGGATATGGTTGAGGATACGCTGAGATTTGAGACAAGAGTTACATATCTAAACCATGCTACCATGCTAGAATTATATCTTTCTGGTTCCTTAAATATTGTTAGTCTAGGGAATATGCTCAAATTTCTTCTAACTTCTGATTGCTTTGTTATTTGAGTGGAGGACCCCAAGCTCTATATTGAAGGATAGACCTCTTACCCACCTAATACCAGTTCTACAATGAACACACATCAGGACTAGCAAAGAAATTCATTTATCCAAACTACAACAATATGAGAACACATACCAGACAATACTGAATAAAGGAGCTCTTCCATTGGAAGTAAGATAACTGAGAGACAGAAACAAAGACAAAGAGAGACCTAAATCTCACCCAAGAAGACAGTCCTTGCAGTCTCTAATGTATTAAGCTGGGAATAGTGATACAATGGAGATGTCAGGTCTTCTCATGTCTTCCTAAAGTCTATCTTTGACAACCTGAAGTGGAGTTGGCCTCTTCCATATTCTTTCTTGAATCTGGAAGCCAGAAGTGCCCAAGCAACTCAATTCCAAGTCTGATAAGTCTGAAAGTCCCTTGAAGAGTCTGGAAAAGGACCAAAGAATTGGGGCTCTCCTGATCTCTCAAAAACTCCTTCCCACCCCTCACAAAAGACAGGACATTCATCTCCATCAGTGATGAGAGAGTTCCATACATTGAGATTTGAGACAAGAGTTACATATCTAAAACATTTTGACTTAACCTCAAAGTTCTATACTAACCTTAGGTCTTATTGTTACTATTATTTTGGCCGGTCTACTGTTTTCAAGGCTTTGCTTTTTCTTGTTGTAGAAGTTACTCTCTCCCTCTGGGATTGCCTTAAACCACAGTAATCCTTCATTATGTTCCTTCTCTTCACTCGTATTTCCTGCCTCTGCTTCTTGATTGCGACTATGTTACAACCATCCTCCACTCTTAATACTATACCTTATTTAGCCTGATTCCACTGTCACTGCAGTTCTCAATCTGATTAGCCTCTCTGCCAGAATCCCTGGCTTGAGATCTTTTTCAGGGTGTCCCAACACAACTTTTGTCCATGGCCCTTCTCCATCTCCCTCTAGTTATACAAACTCCATTAAGGACAGGTCCCAAAAGAATGTTACAGCCTGTGGTTGTCAGAAGACTTGGACGGCCCCATTGTACTGTAGCTCCCAATACAAGCTTCAGCACTCTTTTTGGGCTCCTGATGTGGGAGCTGTCTGAATCCTGTGCTGGCTTTATTTTCTTCTGATACTCCAAAGTAAACTGCCTGGGGGTTTCAGGAGTCCTACTTTCTGCTATAGCAACACTAGGTACCACCTTCAAGCCTCTTGGGAAAACCGAGCCAGGGGTGCATGTCTCCCTGAAAAGTGAGCTATAGGAGTTCCTTCTGTCTCCTGCTGCTCTACCAAATCTCTGTCTTTAGGCCACAGTCCTGGGAACTGGCTTCATCCTCATCATCATGGCCTTGTTTCACTTTGAATTCCTTCAGGCTTTTGGCCATCCTCTCATGCAGACTTGCATGGAAGGAAGGAATGTATTGCTGTTTCTCTTTGGTTTTCTTCATAACACTTCCTCCTTGTTCATCGTTTCTTTTTTTTTTTCTTTCTTTCTTTTTTTTACTTTGCTGGACTGTTTGTTGGAGGGCTGCTCTCTTTTTGAACCTTCCATGCCTCCATCTCAAACAGAACTCATTGGCTCACTATTATCATAACTGTTGTTGTAAGATCTAGAAACCTGACCCTGCAGAACAATAACTATTCCCTGTTAATTGAAATTCTGCACATTGCACACTGACTTAAATTCCTATGCCATCATGGCTAAATTATCTTGTCAAAAGGCTAACAAATTTCTAGTTATTTCACTGATTTGTTTAAAAGTTACTTTTAATTGATTGTGCTTTATAGAATACCCAAATGAAAATTATCTGTTTATAAAATTATTTTGATTTAAAATAAAGACAGGGTCATATTAATTAATACTCAGGCAAATAAACTGTCAGCTATTCAAATGAATCTGTGATCATTTCAATATATAGCAATTCCTTCTCACAGTCCAGATTTTAATCCTTACATGTTATACTAAACAACTCACCCAGGTCCTTTCATAAGTTTTTCTTTGTGAATCCATCTAAGGTTTTGGAAGTTTTCATCATGTCTCCTGACATCATGAGGGTAACAATGGAGCACTCCAGCTATTTACCTCTCATCCCTCATTTTTAACACATGACTTGCCCATATTCTCTTCCTATCATGCAATTCTTTTGATACCTTTTATTCCTATTCTTTAGAATTTATAACATTAACTCTATGTTGCAACCTGCTCATACTCAACTTGTACCTCTCTATTGCCTTCTGTGATTAATACTAATTTCTGATTCTTCAGAAGTAGTCCTATTCCATGTCTTATTGTCATACAGGAAAACATGGACTTTTACTTTAATGGAAAATATGGGGTGAGTAAAGGGAATATGTAGTTTGTCAGAAGTAATTCAGTCCTTTTCTCCTCTTCTGGTTCAATTCTACACCCAACTTATCATCCATCTGTACTCTCTCATATATACATATGATCCCTTTTCCCACCAAATACCAGTTCAACAATGATGATACATCAAGATAACAAACACAAACCCATTTATCCAAATCATAGCAAAACAGAAATCAGAGAAGGTATACATGAAAGAATATCATCAGACCTAACCCATAGTCCAAGCAGATCCATTTTTTTTAATAAAGTCTTCATAACCAAAATCTGTTAATGAAGAAATGATCAGACTGTCCCTAAATGTGTGAAGGCTCTTGCTAAAATACATGCTGATCACTGGATAGAAAAAGTGTTAGAGTTCATCTGGTCCAACCCCTTCAGAGTTCAAAAGAAAACAGGTTTTCCCAAAGCCCAGTAAGGTAAGCAGAATTGAAATCTAGGTCCTCAAACACCAAGTTCAGTGTCTTTCCCACCACACTATGATATTCTCATTTATTTCAACTTCAGTGTCAGCACAAAGAAGAGTTAATGGGTTAAAAATTAAAGAAAATTATATTAAATAGGACACAAATAAGAGTGTCTTGACTATACAGGTGGCCTAAAGAAATGTGGAAGAATTGTATGTATTATTTCGATCCTAAAAGCAAGATGAGACCACACAGTTCTCCATAGTGTTGTTTTCACTCATTTTCAGTCGATCCCAACTCTTTGTGATTCCATTTGGGGTTTTCTTGGAAAAGATACCGGAGCCATTTGCCATTTCCTTCTCCAGTTCATTTTGGAGATGAGGAAACTGAGCCACACAGGGCTAAGTGACTTACCCAGGGTCACACAACTAGTGAAAATCTAAGGGCAAATTTGAACTTTCTGATTCCAAGCTCAGTGCTCAATCTAACACACCACCTGGTTACCCATTCTCCATACTAGAATATATTAAACATCCACCTGTCTCAAAGTAGCTGAATAGAGTAGATTTCTTGAAGCATCTTCTCTTAGGATTTCTTATAGAACTGTGGTGGTCATCTTCGATGCTTAGATTATTTAAGTATACTTTATGAACACTGTTATTTTCTTCTTTTGAAAAGGGAGGAATTGGAAAACGTTCTTTCCACCTAGATATGAAACCATTTTTCTGTGTTTTGTTTAAAACCTGTGAATAATTCAGTCATGTCCTAAATTCACAAAGTAATGTCTCTAAATAATACAAAATACTTTTAAAATACTTTTCATTTTTTATAAATACATTATTTCAGAGGACAGCATGTTTTGTAATTATCCTAATGTACTCTTTCTTGCAAATGAAAATGTCTGGCTTATTACTTCTAAGTTATTCTCTCTTATTTTATATAACTTTTCTGTATCAGAATTCTGACTGACTACATTCAAGAACTCCTGTTCAGGTTACAGACCTGAAAAGAAAATGAAATTTCCAGCATTTAAGTTTTTCTATGTAATGATGGTCATTAAGTACTTGCTAACTAATTTGTATCACCTAGTTAGTAAGGTTGTTATTTTTATCCTACTTTAGTTCATATGATTTAGTTGTCTAAAGAATTATCACTATGGATCTTAAATACTCGACCAAGTTGTTTGATCATTGGGCATGAAACACCTTTGATGAATCTGTCTGTTGAGTCCTATTAAGGTTTCAGTGCTTTATCATTATCACCATCATCATCCTCTCCTAATGTTTCAGGGATACTTTGCACGTATAGTGCTATAAATGTACAAGGTACTTCTGGACAGGTTATTTTTGTTAATATATCCAAGGTTTTTAATTGCATTGTTATGGGAAATACCTTCATAGGTTCATAAATTTAGATTTGTAGAGATCTTAGTAGTCAAGGAACTAACTCCCTCACTTTACATAAAAAATAAAACTGAGTCCTAGAAAGGTTGTGACTTTTCTAGAGTCACAGTGCTAGTATCTGACAAAAGAATTCAAACCCAGATTTTCTAGACTTTAAGTCAAACCCTTATCCACACTGTCTTTTGGCAACACTATATTTTAATTGCATGAGGCCCTAGATATTAAATGATTTACCAAGAACACACTAGTAAACTACCAAGTATGAGAGGTGGGATTATTAGAACCCAATTCTTCCTGACCCTGTATCCACCATTCCATCTGCTATAGTACTCTGCCTCTCACATAAAAGTTATTCAGAAAAGGCTCCGAATTTGGAAACTGAGGGAATGCCCATCAACTGGGGAATGGCTGAACAAGTGGTGGCATATGAATGTAATGGTATACGATTATGTGGTTATAAATGATGAACAGGTAGATTTCAGAAAAATCTGAAAAGACTTAGATGAATTAATCTTGAGTGAAGTGAGCAGAACCAGGAGAATATTATAACAATAACAGTAACACTGTGAATGACTTAGCTCTTCTCGGCAATACACTGACAATTCCAAAAGACTCATAATAGAAAATGCTATCCACATCCAGAGAAAGTATGGAAACTGTGGAGTCTGAGTGCAGATCGAGGCATATTGCTTTCACTTTTTTGTTTGTTGTGGCTTTTCCCTTTTGTTTCTTCTTTCACAGCATGACTAATGTGGAAATATGTTTCCATGACTGTATGTATGGAACCTGTATCAGAATGCTTGCTGTCTTAGGAGGAGGAGAAGAAGGGAGGGAAGGAGAAACATTTGGAATTCAAAATCTTATAAAAACAAATGTTGAAAACCATCTCTCCATGACACTGGAAAAAAGAAAATACTATTTACCAAAAAAAAAAAATTCAGATTCTCTACTAACATGGAACTTTGATGGAATGATGGACCATAAGATTATAAAATTATAGCAGGGAGGAACCACAAAGACCATCTTATCCAGATGTGGAAAGGAGGGTGACATGCCCAAGGTCAAACAAATAGAAAGTAGCAGAAAAGAAATTAAAACCCAAGTCTTCTGTTTCCAAATGCAGAATTCTTTCCTCTGTACATATATGAGGCTAAAACAACTGCATATAAATTGATAAATCTATCTTAGCAGTTACACTGTCTATTAAACATGAGGCTTGGTGGCTTTCTTTTCACCTAAGTGAAAATTATATGGATTGGACATTTTTTTCATATAATGGAGAGAATCGAAGGATGGAATATGGTACGTAACTAGGTGAAAAAAAATGAAATGAATGTAGAGTAATTTTATATCCAGGTGACTCAGAACCCATGGAGCAGGCATGAGTCAAGTTTGGGGGTTAATCTTTAATCTACCTATCTGGCATGAGTCAACACTGACTGGAACCAGATGATGAGTCTCTCATAGCTACTAAACTTACAAGAGAACTCTTACAAGAAATCTACTACTCAGTGCTGACTGGCATGGGCAGAAAGTACCACTTTGTGCCAAAAGTTACTCAGTTATTCAGTCTCAAGTGAGAGAAAGGAGGGAGGGGATTGAGGTGAAAAGATAATGGAAGTAGTCGTCAAAGAGAGAATAAAATGGGAGAAGAGTAAGGTGGACACTAACGATGACTTCTGGGCAAATGAGTAAGAAACAAGTATACGCAGGTATCAAGAATAGGCAGGCACGTGAGAGCAATCTTGGACATTGATTTCCTTTTCTTGCTACTGCATTCTCTGCACCCTGCGGTGCTCAATCTTCTATCCTTTCTACTCTTAGGAAAGCTTATTCTTATCTTGCTAAGACACAAAGTAAATTTCATGCAGTTTTTTTGCAAGGGAACATTTCAGATGTGACCTTTAAAAGCGCAATAGTCTTTAGGCATGACTACCAAAGCACCTTTGCCCTGATGTGGTTGGTTGGAGTTGATGCCAAGTTGAGATCTTTAGGCAATTAGGACCTTCAAAAAGCTGAATGATAGAAGTAGAGAAACTGAGACAGCTAACCTGAGGCTGATTTTCAATTCTGCCATTGACTTAAGTCTAACTAGACTAAAAAGGAAGATAGTTCCCCATTCTAAATAAAAATGCAACTCTCTTGACTCCCCCTTTATGCAACATCCTGAAAAATAAACTTTCCTATCTACTTTTACTTGTAGAGAATCCTAGGTGGTTAGTGTATAGCTTTTGATTGGTTGATTTATAATAAATGAAAAAGTACCTACACTGATGTGTTCAAAAATACTGTAAAGTATAGAACTTTTTAGATGTTGATATGTGTGTTAAAGTATAGAAATATACGTATATGTGTGTATTAATTTGTAGAAATATATGTGTGTTAAAGTACAAAAATATATCTGTGTTAAAATGTAGAGCTATGTACATTGGTCTGTACTTTAATGCATAGATAATGTGTCTATATATACATTTGTGTTTATGTTAAATATAGAATTATATATGTGTGTTAAAGTATAGAACTAAATATATGTCCATACTTTAACATAAGGACATAATGTGTGTGTAAATACATTTGTGTATGTGTGAAATATAGAATTTTATATATATTATTATATATATTAGGTATATAGGTCTGTATTTTAACACATAGATATAATATGTGTATAAATATATTTATATGTGTGTGTTAAGTATAAAATTATATATGTATTATGTTAAAACATAGAACTATATATTTAGGTCTTTAATATACAGACACATGCATATGTGTATATATATATATATATATATATATATGCACATTTGCATGCTTGTGTTAAATATAGAATTATATATGTATTATGCTTAAGTATAGACCTTTGTATATAGGTCCATAGTTTAGCATGTAGAAATAACATGTATGAATATGTACATTTATGTATGTATCTTTATAGAAATGACTTTCAATGTGTTATAAGGCAATGTGATATAGTGGATAGAAGGTTGGCCTTAGAGTAAGAAGTCTTGGATTCAAATCTTCCCTTGATGTATATCGGTATATGATTAGGCAAGTCACGTGACCTCTGAGTGTCCCAGACCACTCACTAAAACTATGTCACAGATGAGTTACTGATATGCCTGCATCAGGAGAAAGAATCTCTGTGCCAGGGGTTCCCTAAAGTGATGAAATCACAGGTCTGTACAGCTCACACCTTCCAAAAAATCACAATCTTCTGTTATACAGAATAGATAGTCTTAATATCTATTAAAGAAATAGAGGGAGGGAAGTTCTCACCACCAAAGGACTGAGTTAAATTTCATCATGTTAATTTCAGGTTACTCTTCCAGCCTCTTGAGATTTTTGTGAAAGATATTTGCTATCCTTCTCAGCTTCTTGTCATCCAGAAATATGGTAAACATGCTTTCAGACTTCATCTGAATCACTGATAAAAATTGTTATACAGTTACTTGTGTTGGGTGGGTTAAACATCATGGCAGAAGGTTATTCTAGGGTAGATAAAGGTCTACTGATAAATTGTGTAAGTGCTGATTAATTGTGTAAATAAATAGCAAAATTATATTCTAAACATATCATGATTATTCATTATAAATCAAATTTTCTATCTGGGTGGGCAATGGCCTAAGTCAGATTGATAAAATTGCTAGAACTGTAAATTCCTGTAAGGCAATGTGTAATGTGACCTTGGAAAAATTACAAGTTCCCTGGGTCTCAAAGCCTTCAACTATAAGATGAAATTTTCGGGTTGGATTAGATGGCCACTGAGGACTGCCTCTGGATCGGTCATCCTATCTTTCTCATGTTTTAATCCATCCTTTACCTAAGAAAGTGTCTTGTACGTAGAAGACAATGAATAAATATTTGTTGAAAATCTTAAAAGATTTAGGCACTAAGCTTAATATCAAAGTGATGGATATTCCCTTCATGTAATTTCTTTCAGAGAGTAACAATAGCTTACATTTATATGAGAGGCAGTATGGTATAGTGGATAGAAAACTAATTGATGCCAGGAAGACCTGGATCCAGGTCCCACCTTTGGTCTATACTGCTTGTCTGACCCTGTAAAGCTCTAGTCAAATTCCTAAATTTATAAATTCCCAAGGAGACAAAAATCTGCATAGACAGGAGTTTTCTCATCCAGAAATTCCTTCTATCAATAAAATCACAGGTCCAGTAATTCTAAAGCTACACACACACACACACACACACACACACACACACACACACACACATACACATACACATATAGTTTTATGATTATGAAGTATACATGTTCTATTTGTTTCTTTTCACTTTGAGGCAGACAATAAAATTAGCATTATCTCCATTTTATAGATTAGGAAACTGAGGTCCAGAAAATTTAAACAACTTCCCCCTGGCCACACTCCTACTAAGAGTAAGAGATAAGCTTATAACTCAGGGCTCTGCTGACTCCAGGCCCAGTGTTTTTATTTAATATACTGTACTGACAGACCAAATGATCCACAAAAAATGCAAAGACTATTCTATTAAAATATGTTTCACTGAAAAGTCATCCTTCAAGCAGATGCTCAGAGATTTGTCTTGATTGCAAGGGAAGATGGCAATTTTGGACAATTATTTATTCTTATAATAGCTCAAGAGCTTTTATCGTCAAGCACTTGCTATTTGTAGACATCTTCCATCTCTAAACAAGTGAATATTAATCAACTTGCTTTTAATCCTTGTAACATGACTTAATCTTTTGCTGGTGTGTTCCATGAACTAATGAGTAAATATTGTATGGCAGACAGAGTTATCAATTATGTCCATTCTTCTTAAGAGAAATAAAAATATGTAACCAAAAGCAAACTAGTTTTTAAAAAAAATAATAATTCTGCTAATCTTAAAAACATTGACTCATTTCTTAGGCACCAGTAACTAAAAGTTAAAGCTTCATTGTAGTTTTATTGTAATTTTTACTATAGATTTTTGTAGTTCATATATGATCTGTCCATAATCTTTTTTTTTGTCTAATCTATTTTTATCAATAAGAAGCCATATCTTTCTTTGCTTCTTTATACACAGGAGAGGTGGGCATTGAATGGAGTATGTTAAGATGGCCACTTTATTCAAGATGAACTCTTCTGTCAAATTCATTGATACAATTATTTAGAGATTATATATCTAGATCAGTGGTATGCAACTCAAATAGAAATGAATTCCTTTGAGGGTCATATTGACTTAGAAAATTACAAATTAACTGTTTTATTGATTTTTTTTATTTTGTTAAAAATTTCCCTGTTACATTTTAAGCTGGTTCCTGACACACTAGAGTTTTAGGGGAAGTGAGTTTGACACCTCTTATCTAGATCAGAAATTCAGCCCTTAGAAACCATGAGAATTATCAGGAAAACATCATCACAGTTTATTTTTTAAAATACAACAATCTAGGAGTTTAAAATTCTCAAGACTAGAAAATGGCACTTCTGTGAAATTAAACTTTTCCTCACCCTATCAGTCCTTCACAAAGCAATAGCAATAAGGAATTTTAATTAGTGGCAAATAAAAAAAGCTTAATGTTTTGTGGGAGGTAAGCACTCGGTAACTTGTTTGGGAGCATGTTCGTTTTGCAGTCTGTGTGAGAAAGTTCTTTGTCTTATTGCCAAGTTCATATACAATACATGATCATCTCCATTCATTATTCATCCAATAAGCATTTATTATGCTTCTCCTACATGCCAGGCAGCATTCTTGGGGTTGGGAAAGAAAAAAAACCAAATAGTCCCTATTCTCAGGGAGCCTGTAATCCACTGAGAGAAAATATGTACACAGATAAATAAATACAGTCAATACAAGGTGATTTGGTGAGGGGAGGAGACCTTGGAGAAGGCTTTGTATAGGATATGGCACTTTAGCCAAGGCTTTATCTAAAGAAGTATATTTGAGATGGCCGAGAGTTTTCAGTATTTAATGAGCTACTTTAGCATAGTGGAGAAGATACCTCACTTAAGAGTCCAGAATACCTCAGTTTAAAACTTGGCTCAGATGCTTCCTAGCTGCGCGACATTAGAGTGTGACTCCCCCAGAACAGGAACTATTTTTGCCTTTCTCTGTAACCTCTGTAATAAAGTATGGTGACTGGCATGATCGTTGATAATCCTGGACAAATTAATTAATCTTTCTCAGCCTCAAAAATTTTAATCTGGAGAATGCAAATGGTATTAGTAGCACCAATCTTACAAGACTGCTTAAAGATCAAAGGAGATAATATAAACAAAGTGTTTTGCAAACCTTAAAACATTATATAAATGCTATCTGTGACTAAATATTTAGATACCCAAGGAATTTCATTTCATTTCTTTGAGATGATATTCAAAAAACAATAATCACAAGCCACTTGTATTCTGTGTCATCATTTTTCTGCCCTATTTTTATCATTTCAGTGTCTCCTTAGTGCATAGTAATTTACCTATGAAATAATCTAGATGAAATATGTAGATTATGAGGTGTATCCAAAAATAAATACTGTTTGCTCACAAGGCCAATTGTTCAATTATTTTAGTCATGGCTAACTCTTCATGACCGCATTTGGGGTTATCTTTCAAAGATGCTGGAGTGGTTTTTGCCATTTCCTTCTCTAGCTCATTTTACAGATAAGGAAACTGAGGCAATTAGGGTTTAAGTAACTTACCCAGGGTCACACAGCTGTTAAGTGTCTGAGGCTAAATTTGAACTCAGGAAGATGAGTCCTTCTAACTCCAGACCTAGCACTCTATCCCTTGTGTCACTTAGGAGCCCATTTGTCTATATCAACTTATTTTTAAGACAGAACGCAGTTGTACGAAGAACAATAGAAACCGTAGGCATTCTACTTGCTCTTGAAAAATACACGCAAAGGAACAATTAAATCATATATGTGTATATATGGTACATTGGGAAAAGCACTGGCTCTGGAGTAAGAGCAGTTGGATTTAAATGCTGCCCCCTGTGTTACTGCACATGTGATGGTGGGTAAGTCACTTCAGTCTCCTCATCTGTAAAATGAAAGAATTGGACTTGATGGTCTCCAAGGTCCTATATTTCTAAGTTCTATATAAATACTTTTTCAAAGATTGAAACCATTTTATTGGTTATTTACAAACATTTTATTGACTGAATTGAATCCATTGCAACATCCATTTTTATTGCTAAGAATAAACAATAATTGACTATAAAGGATTACACTAGTTATTTGGTATAGGAGATGAGGAAAAGAATGACTATAATCTATGCTGCCCTTGAATATACTAGATCATTGGGGTGATACTCCCCAACAATTCTAGGATTCATGATTTCATTGAAGTCCAAAGGACCTACAGGTCCAAAGTACCACATCTCCACAATTGAGCAGACAATCTTCCTCTGTTTCCCTTGGTGAGGGGTGGAGAGGGAGACAAAAAGCAGCCAAAGATGTAATGCCAAAATCGAAACCAAGAATGCTATAATACAAATGAGTACATAAAGTGACAAATAATATAGATTCTTTCTAAAGCTTTTTATTGTGATACAACCCTTCCCTTTAAATGCAACTTTCATGTAGTCTTCACAGTAAAATATTTTTTACTTAAAAAAAAAAAACAACTACTGCTAATAATATCAAATAATATAAGACTGGGATTTTTTTTAATCTTGTTTTTTCTTGTCAGCATTATTCTTATTCTAACAATATTATGAATAACTAAATGATTCAGAGGGTCCTTTCTAGGTTTAAATCCTATTATGCTAGGACGATCTCTCTCTTTTTTTATGCCTTGGGATTTAAATTTTAAATTATCCTCTATTAGAATTTAAATGATTAAATTATGTAGACTGAGTAGGATAAAGGGAAATGTTCAGGAGAGTTATGAAACAATCACACAAGTTCCTAATGGTCTTTTCATAGAAGGAAATGTACATGTTAAAAATCTAGCCAAGTCTGCCTAAATCTTTGGGCTTAGGTTTAGTTATTACATATTTTAAGTTGGAGGATGTGATTTCAGGGTCCCGACCTTCTGTTGTTCATCAAATACTTAAAGTAAGTGTCTTGTTCCCTGTGACTTGACTTTAATTAGAAGATAACATTTTCCAATTTAACTGGTTCTCTGAGATAATAACGGGCAATCATGTTTTTAAATAGTTTCCTTGCATCTTTTTTGGACTGGCAGTCAGTTTTCTCATCTCAACCCAAGTTTTAGTTATTCTTTGAAAGGGATGTAGAAAAGTTGAGCAGCAGTTCTCTTGGTCAGCAAGAGTAACCAATTTGGTTGCCTTTGTGAATATGAAATTAAATGTGTTTGCTACACCACAGATGCTTCTAATTTAGAGCTCTAGTGTAATTGGGGATGAATCAAGGGGTAGTGAGCAGGCTATGCTTTTCAGTATTTTGCAGATGTCTTTTGATACATTTTTGAAATACTTTTCAGCATTTTATAGATGTCTTTTTGAGAAAGCTAACTTTCAAAAAGCTATTCACAGGTAATGATCCCCATCTTTTCAGGTATTTATTGTCTTCTGCATGTCTTAATTCCCCTAGTAGATTTCACAAGACAAGTTAGTGAATATGAATTTGCTGAATTGTGTAGACAGTGTTTTGCTAAGTATTATGGGAGGAAGGGGGTACAAAAGAATAAAAATAGTCTGGCCCTATTCAAGTGCTAAATGCAATGACATATAGTTTATACATGGAAAATGTGTACAGGGCAGATAAACAGCTGAAATTTAATATTGCTATGTATTTATCTATATAATTGCCAGCACAGAGTGTAAAAGACTATAGTAATACTAGGAAAGGATGAACTAGGATAGGATAGAGTATGTACATAAAGGATACTACTCATATTGCAGTAAGGGGTTACTACACTACGTTATATTAATCACACTATATTAGTAGGTTGCATTAGTTCCTATACTTTTCCAGACTCCACTCATTGCACTGTATTAATGTGTAGCATTAGCTTCCTTCTTGAAGGAAGTGAATGAAGTAGGTTTGAGGGGGAAGGACTTGTGTGGTTTTACAGGTGGGAGATATCAGAGATAATCACAATACTAATAGCTGGAAATTGTATAGAACTTTAAGGTTTGTAAGATACGTTATGTATATCAACTCATTTGGTCACCACCACTTGGTAAAATATGTAGTCTGAGTATTATTGCCTGGTGGAGAAAAACAAAGCTTAGAAACATTAATTGTGACTTGTCCAGAATGACGCTACTATAGAGGCAGGATTCAAACTTTCCTCTTTCTTCCTAATTCCAAATTCAGTACTTTTTCTACCATACTCTTCTTTTTTCTGCTTTCTTCTAGTGAGGAGATATAGTTTGTGTATACATATGTGTATATGTATATGTGTAAATGTGTTGTGTGTGCATATGTGTACATGTATGTGTGCTGTATATGTGTATGTTATTGCATTACCTCTACATATATATAGGTATATATAAACAGGTGTGTATGTATTATAGCAAATTAAATGTATTCATTACATATGCCATCATGTGTATATATATATATACACCAATTTATATCTATACATATACATACAATAGCATTATACATATCTCCATATACATAGTATTATCTAACTATATCTATCTTCTATGTTTACTTGTCTACTTCTCTATCTACCTACATAAATACCTACCTGTCTCTCTCTTTATCCATCTCTCAGTCTAAATATCTCAGTGCTCAGAAGCAGAAGTCAGCCATCTGCAGGAAATAAAACGCAAACTAACCTGACTGATAGCATCAACTGAAGCTGTGAATTTTGGCAAGAGACAATTTGTGTAGGTTTTGTAGCACCTTGTGTAGGTTTCTAAGCAGGAGTGTGATAGAATCAAAATGATATTTAAGAAGGTAAAAAACACCAGAGCCATAATAGAATATACATTTTAGCATCTCTCAGAGTAAACTACCAGCTGCTACTGTGTTCACTAAATAGGCTAGAAATCAGAATCCTTTGACAGATACACTGCTTATATCTTTCAAAAGTACAGGATCATTCATCTAATACAGTCTTAGCCCACATTTTTCTCCTATCTATTCCAGAAGTAAACCTTCAATTGGAAATACTTTTCCTATTTTACAAGTTTGCAGAATTTCTAATGAAATGAGTGAGTGAATGAAAAATGAATGGATCTGCAACATTTAGGTAACTGGTTGACGCTACTGAAATGGGCCAACCCAAATGAGTCCTTCTCAAACAGGTTTGAGCAATTAAGGAAATCAAATTCCTTCAATACTTTTATTGGTGTTAGACAACCTGTTCTTAGAATTTAGACTAGAATCACAGCGTGTTAACACTAGAAGAGAGGGTGGATAGAGATTATCTAGTCCAAAATCCTCACTGGATACATGAGAAAACCTAGACCAAAAGTGGGGAAGGATCTTGCACAAGGTCACGTGATTAATTAATGGCAAAGCAAGGAATGTAGTTCAGGTTTCCTGATTTTTCAGGGCAGCTGTTGTGGCACCTGCACAGAATAGGTGCTTAATAAATGTGTATTCTTGATTGATTATGCTTTGAGCTACATTATGCTTTAAGGACCCTGTTAGAGTGTTTCTCTAGAAGACTGGGAGTTTTTAGAGACATATGTGTTCTTTTCAACACATTTTCCTGTAGAGATAATGCCATTCACTGATTAGTTCGACAGCTTTATGATGTTTTGTTTTGCACCAGTAAATATGAGATAGTGAATATTAGCTTGTGTTGTATGCAACATCTTGCATAAAATACTTTTTTTTTAATTTTCATAAATAATGTTTGTGGGATTCAATTTGCTCCCATGACAGATTTATACAGTAAGCAAACTATTCATGGTATAATTTTTGATGTGATCAGATAAATATAATCAAAATATGTACAGACACAGTTCCCATGGTTAACATTTTTCGAATGGCTGAGTCATTAAGATTGAATGTCTCACTAGTTAAAAGTCCATTGGTGGCAACTTCTGATTAAAAAATTGCTTGAATAAGCAAACTTTTAGAAATTTTCATTACTAACTAGACATAAAAATGATCAAAGCTTTTAAAAATTCAGTGAAATCTTTTATAGGAATGTTAGGAATAGGACTAATAGCCCTTTCCATGTGGAAAAGAGTGAACAAAAATTCATTAAGTGGTTACTATGTGCCAGGCATTATGCTAAATGTTGAGTGTTCCAAGGAAGACAAAAACAGCCTTTGCCCTCAAATGCTCATATTTTCTTGCAGTAAGCAACATGTAAATACTAGGATCATACAAGATGTGTGTCTGTGCTTCATTGCCAAAGAAGACCATGCCATCAGAGAAATAATGACATGACTTGCACTTGACTTTGTTTTGAGTGAGGGAGGGCTGTGCAGGTCACCAGCCTCACTTCTCCATCAGAGCCGTCTGAATCCAGTGACCAGACATTCATCAGGATGACTGGAGATGACCCAGGATGAGGCAATTGGGGTTGTGACTTGCCCAAGGTCACACAGCTAGTGAGGGTCAAGTGTCTGAAGTGAGATTTGAACTCAGGTCCTCCTGACTCCTGCACTAGTACTCTATGCACTATACCACGTAGCTGCCCCAATCATACAAGATATATACAAAGTAGATGGAAGATAATCTCAGAGGGGAAGGTACTTACAGTGGGTACAGGAGGGATCCAGATAATGAGAAATGAATAGTTACTGAAGATCATGGGTGGTGGTAGTGTCTGTCTGACCTGGGATTGTGGAGAAGAGGGGAAAAAATGGTTGTTCTAGCATTACAGGGACTAGTTGACTGGCTTAGCAGAGAAATTATCTTTTAGTTAGCTCTAGTGGCAATGGCCTGGAGTCAGGAAGACTTATCTATGTGACTTCAAATCCAGCCTCAGACACTCACCAGCTATGTGACCCTGGGCAAGTTACTTTACCCTGCTTACCTCAGTTTCCTCATCTGTAAAATGAGCTGAAGAAGGAAATATCAAAATACTCCAGTATCTTTGCCAAGAGCACCCCAAATGGGGTCATGAAGTGTTGGACATAACTGAACAACAACCAAGTTGTAGAAGGTGTTTCCCAACTTGCTGAAGCTTAAAAGTGGAAAATTTATGCATGTACCCTGTGATGTTTGCTATCTCAGTATTTTTGGAAATGTCAGATCATCCCCAGACAACTTTATTGTTTTTGAGTTTCAAGACCTCCTTTGTTTAAAGCTTATGGATTCAGTAACTGCATCCAGGTAAATAGTGACTAGGGTTTGGATGTATAAATCTTGTCTAAACCCTAACCGGAGGCATAAATAACAGAGGGAAACTGTAATTGAAACAGTAACAATCTAGTCTAATGTCATTTTTTATCTATAAAAATAAAACTTTGTTAACATTTTTTGAAGGCAGAATCTTTGTGGATACTTCTGTGCTCAGAACTCCCAGGGAGGAAGTGTCCTCCTCCAACACAGATTGACATCATATTTTCAACTTACAGTCTTAGAAAGTCACCTGGATCACAGAGAAATTAACTGATTTACCCCAGAGCCACATGGGTAGAATATGCCATAGGGTATGACTCTGAGGGCATTTCTCTCTTTGCACTGTGCCATGACTGCCTCTTTGTTAATCATTTAAATTATTGAACTAAATATCAATCCCTGATTTTAGGAATATTAAAGGTAAGTTAGAATACAAACTAACATTTTAAGAACTTCAAATATCTAGTTATTATAAATAATTTAGACGTCAGAGTTTCAAGAGCATTCATTGGTCCTCACAACAGCTCTTTTTAGGTAGTAATGAAAGTATTATTATCTTCAGATGAGAAAACTGAAACTCAAAAAGATTAAGTGACTTAAAGTTGTGAAGCTAGTATGTATCAGAGGTAGACTTTCAAGTTGGTTTTCCCACCTACATCTGTTTCTCATTGTAAATACATTCTTGGTATAGCCTATGTAAGTTTTAAAGATGAGCATCCCAACTTCTACTTTCACAGACAAGTCTTGAGTTCTGGAGCAATCCAATTTCTCCCACTCAGAATTCCATAGGTGCCCCTAAGGAGTTAGGAATGATTCTTTAATTCCATAATCTTTAGGGCTTCCCTTGGAAGATTATTATTTGGGAATCATTTTAGTAAGCCAGCCATTTGGAAAGGGGCATTTAGAATGGTATAGTCAGAAATTATTATAAAATATCCTCCCTCCCAAAAAACGGCTATCATATGCTCTTTCACTGTCTTGGCTTATCCAACCATGTTTTTCATGTAATTTTTCATCCAACTTAAGAACTTTTTGCACATAGGTCTAAAGCCTCTGACTGACAAATTGGTTGAGTAGCTCATCACTTGCATTAAGTAGAGTACGATGACTTGATGGAGTAAATGTCCATCAATCTCACCTTTATATTACTACACTAACTACTCTCATTGATTATTAACTGAACAGTGTTTGTTCATGCGTAAAATGAAGAGGGTGATTTGAGATAACCTAGTCGATCAATGTAAATCTTTCCAGCATAAAGAAATTCTATGATTATAAGTCATATAAATCACTATTATAAATACCTTAATTAGCTGTAAAAGACAAATGAAGAAAGGCATTATTTGCATAAAAAGAAAGAACTAATAAATAGGATATATACAGTAATTATATGTGTATATGTGTGTGTATTCAAATATATAGACACACCCCTATTTTTGTCTAATGGTAGCCAACTCTAGGGCAGGGGGAGGGAGGGAAGGAACAAAAATAAATTACATTATAATTTTATTATATATTTAAAAGGAATAACAAGTTGTATATTCTAGATTTACAGTTCCATGTGCAGTCATCATTTTATTATATTATGCTGTAGAAATGCTTGTTTTATTCCATAAATTAAAAATAAAATTTTTAAAAGGTATTCTGTGATTCTACATTCATCATTCATGAATGATTCATCATTCCACATCAAGTAAATTTTAATTTGGAGTTGAAGTACTGTTACATACTGTCTCCAGCTTCCTGAATTGAATGAGACTCAGTCCATAGCACCAATTCCTATTCACAGAGCTAATTACCTCACTTATTTGTAAGTTCTGTGCCTTCTAGAAAAGGGTTCAAATCTTTGCTCTGCCACTGACTGTACACTTGACATTGGATAAATCGCTAAACCTCTCAGTTCTGGTTTTCTTAGTGGTAGCAGCAGCAGCAGCAGCATGTATATTATGATTTAAGGTTTGTAAAGAGATTTACATGTTATTTTACTTATTCCTCATAACAGTTCAGGGAGGTAAGTGCCATCATTATCCCCATTTTACAAATGGGAACATGGAGGCTGAAAAGAAGTGATTTAACAAGGGTCATACAGTGTTTGAAGCAAAATTTGAACACTCATCTTCCTGACTCCAAGTCCACTGTTCTAACCACTGTACCACCAAAGCTGCTAGGTACAATAAAAATGACAAAATTGGACCAAATTATTTCTTTTTTTTGAGGGGGGAGGTGAGGCAATCGGGGTTAAGTGACTTGCCCAAAGTCACAGTTGGTGTCTGGTGTCTGAGGCCAAATTTGAACTCAGGTCCTCCTGACTCCAGGGCCACTGCTCAATTTACTGTGCCACATAGCTGCCCGAAGATTACTTTTAAGGCCCCTTCCAGTTCCATACTTTTAGATCAGAGGCCTTATCTTCTTATTTCTTTTATAAATTACTTGTCATTTTTGTCTCAAATTTTAAATAATTGTAATACTATCACTTTGATTGAATTCAGCTGTGGGATAATTTTGAACCTGGTATTTCTTCAGTTAACAATATCTCAAATCATGATGTTGCTTTAGAAGTGTAATTATGGATATATAGAGATATATCTATATATACACACATACATACACTATATATAACATTTGCATGCACATATATGATATAAACATATATATTATGACTGAAGAGTAACCAGAATGTTTATATACATATCTCTAAAAATATTTTCATATCCAACATACATAATGAATCGTAGTGCATTAGTTTCAACAAACTTCTGAAACATACACACAGGGTTAGACTACCACCGAATCACTTGTCTAAGTTTGGAGGGGGTTCCTATCATTGGTTGGGGGTTCATTTGAGCTGCCCCATTCTAGGGCTTTCTCTAGTAGAATAGGAACCATTAATAATATTTCTATCATAGCCTTTCTTTCGTTCTATTTTCCTTCTTCCCTGGCAGTCCATTCTTCTTACCTACCCCATGGTTCTTTACACTTTTTGTGTCTTGGACCACCTTAGCAGTCTAATGAGGGCCATTGGAGCCTCCTTCTCAGATGAATATTGTTTTGTCTATGTTTATAGTAAAAAGGAATGCTAAATTTCAGCTGGATTTTAGTGAAAATAAAGATGTAAATTTTTTTCCCATCTGAAATCAGACCCTCTAAAATCTATCCCTACATCCCAAGTTAAAAAAATCCCTGATCTAACCCATAAATGTGTTCATAGTTTCTTACTTTCCATCTTTTCCCAGGTGATCATGCACAGTCTTTACTCATGTTTTTTTTTTTTTTTCTGTCCTTGGGTCACTTAATCCATGAAAAAAGGGGGTTTTTTGTTGTTGTTTTTAAGCAGATCCCCAAAGTACTTCTGTACCTGCTGAGCCTAATTGCTGGGCACAAAGAGTTAGTTGTGAAACTCTGATAACAAGGCAAGTTATCACAACCCGCAAATTATGGTTCCCTCCTTGAATGTTTGTGCCCTTAGTGACTCACAGCGAGGGCCAAAATTATAATCACTTTCTGCAGCCACTTTTCTGGCTGCTTTCCTGAAGTGTCAGGTCCAACAAAACTCCCAGGGTGAGAATCTGGGTTTGTAGCTTTACACATGAATTGCTGTTTGCCTGTGTAGTTGCGAGACTACAAGGCAAACATCCTACATTTGATTCTTTAGGGCAAAATGGGGAGGTATTAGTGACTTCATTTTTTTTAAATGATGCCCATTGTTTTTACCTCCCTTCACTTCTGAGTAAAGCCTTCCCCTTTCTACTTAGGGAGCCTTTCATTATAAGCAAAGATTTTAAAAGAAAAAAGGGAAAACATATTTGGCCAAAATCATCACCCAACCAGTTTATGTGATCTGGCAATATAGGCAATATGGCATGCCCATAATTCCATGTCTTTTTAATGAAGGGAAGGAAATGCATGTTCTCAACTCTTCTCTGGGATCAGTCTTAGTCATTATATAATACAGTTCCATTTGACTCTATTATGCTTTCCATTTACATTCACAGTCATTTTCATGAAAGAAGGGAATGTACACTGAAGTTTATTTTTAGTTCAAAATTAAAATGTTTTCCCTCTAAAGGCTGGTTAAAGTTTTACTGACTATAAAGTGAAATGATCTCACTTGTTCAATTGCATTACTGACTGTGGATTCAGTTTTTTATGAGCAAGACTGTCAACAAAACTTATCAACTACAAGATGTCTTGTGTGGTTACCCATGAGTCTAGATCAGGTCCATGGCATGTTCATTGGAATTCTATGCTTTAACTTATTATAAGTGAAATAGCTGTGTTCTTATTGGGGGATAGGAAAGTTTACATCCAACAAGTGGGGTAGGAGTTTGGGAGAAGGAACACTTTTCACTATTACTTTTTTACAAAGTGCCTATTTTTTTATGTTAGGAAATTTTGCTCTCTATAGCATTCAGGTCTCCAAGGCTAACCTATTACTTTAATGCATAGAATTTCAGGGTAGCAAACATTTTGCCCTAATACAAGATAGAGACCATCACTCATGCAAGCTGATTTATATAACCAAAGGATGGGGGTAGTGGTGAAGAGAATTGTGTGTCTGGATTGGATAACTGGATGCCAGGTAAATGTGATTGTACTATGGCTTAATTATCTATTCCCACATAATGCAGTGGAGTGTTCCTTAGTAAGGGAAGTAGTTACTCAATAATTGCTATTGATTAAGTACTAGGGCACAGATGAGACAGCATTCACATAATCAGACATTTATTGCCTGGATTCATTCCCTGGATGAAACCAGACCTGTCAGCTGGCTGGCAGTGCCAAACTGTAATCATGTCCTTTTTAGAGGTTGTCTGGCTTGAGTTGTCTTCTGTCTACTGGGCAAATACCTGGTAGCTACTGATGCTATTGGGAACGCCAAGAAACTCAGACTTGTTGGTGCTACTGTTGTTCATAAGGGAAATTATGAAGAAATAAACAAAAATTTTTCAGGGAACATTTTTTTTTTGTCACCACTTGTCTGGAATGGAAGCTCTCCCTCTACTGAATCATTCAGGCTGTAAGTGAGTGTTAAGGAAAGTGATATTAGAAATCATTGAGATAAATTGCTTCTTATAACATCCCTAGGGATAGTGGGAAAGGCACTGAATTTGTATTCAAAAGTCCTGGATTCTAATCCCTTTGTTGTGTGTGTATTTGTCTTTCATTGCCAAAGAAGACTATGCCATCAGAGAAATAATGACATGACTTGCACTTGACTTTGTTTTGAGGGAGGGAGGGCTGTGCAGGTCACCAGCCTCAGTTCTCCTCCAGAGCCATCTGAATCCAGAGACCTAGAGATGACCCAGGATGAAGCAATTGGGGTTAAGTGACTTGCCCAAGGTCACACCTAGTGAGTGTCAAGTGTGTGAGGGGAGATTTGAACTCAGGTCCTCCTGACTCCTGCACAGGTGCTCTATCCGCTGCACCACCTAGCTGCCCCAATCTCTTTGCTGTAGTTTCTCCATAGATACCTCCTCAAAATTTTGATATCATGATTGTCTTTATGAATGCATGGAGAATGATACATTGAATCTACGATTACGGTTAACACATAACTACTAGATACTCGGAAGGACTATGCACTGTTCCTGTGAATAGTGTTCCTTTTATAACCTTAATGCACAGAGAAAAGATAGATGGATATATACACATATATACATATATATGCATGTGTGTATCATTTGTATAAATATATACATATATGCATAGTCGCCTAGCTAGAATCATGGTAGTCTGGAAAATGCCCTAATCTGATGTTTCAGGACCCATAACCTAACCCATGATAATATTAACAACTAAACCTCACATTTAGTCATTTTTCCAGGCTTATGAGGAAACTTAAGCACAACCATCTTCTAAATAAATTGGGCACTCAAACTCAAATTACTCTGATAATATTTATGAGAAATATTTGAGCATAATAAGTATTATGATAATAAATGTTTAATACATATTAAATTTTGTAGGTGATATTTAGAATTAAATTAAATGAATTCATTTTGTTAGATATGCCCCCTTGATAAATATAAATTAAATGTAAGTGGACTTTATTATTTATTAATTATATTAATAGGGCAGTGTAATATAAGTATATACTGGTATAAAATGAATAAATAATGATATCTCATGTATATATAGTACTGAATGGTTTTCAAAAATTGCTTGTAATCACAGTATCCCTGAAAGAGAAGGGTACAAGTAGTTAGATCCATATTTGAAAGATCCTTATCTTTGAAATGAGACTCAGAGAGGTTAAGTAGCTTGTGCAATCACAAAGCTAATAAATGACAGTATTAGAAAAATTAGAATCACTGAAAACCATTGCCATTGTTTTTCGTTGATGACCATGAAAAGTTTGGGTTTTTTTTCAGTAGCCAACCAATATGAATTGAGAGGAAAGAGATTCTACATCTCCTGGCAAAATATGAGTACCTTCCAGAGAATGTATCACACAGTCATAGACGTTGACCTGATAATGATGTCAAAGGGTATCTAGTCTAGTCTTTTTCTTTTACAGATAAGAAAACTTAAAGCCATCTTAACCATTGTTTTTAGTGCTAGCCTTTGGATCCAAATGAACACGTATAATTTCTTTCATATACAACAATCACATTCTTCCCACCAACATCCCAGTTTTTTCTTCTCTTAGCTAAATGTGCCCAAGTCCTTCAACCAGGCCTGACATGGCATCAGCTCAAGGCCTTTCTCAGTTGTGGCTTCTCTCCTCTGGACATGTTCTAGTTAACCTTCAAGAATGGTTTGATTTTTGGCTAAACGGTATTAAATATGGACACTACAGGATTGATTCTTTTTCCAAATTGATTATATTTTTCCATTTCATCTAAAGAGAAGACTATGTATCCCTCACTTTAATGAGCTACCTCATTATACCAATTTGGATGTTCATATTTCATAGAAACTGGGTCAGTCAAGAATTATTAGATCACAAGTCCATTGTCCTGATGTCTGGCTCTCAGTTCTAATATTAATTATATCTAAGTACATAGGTTAATATGTAGATAAATAAAAGCAACTTCTTAGATAAATAATGTGGATACAAACAGGTCTATAGATAAATGATAGATAGACAGACAGACAGACAGACAGACAGATAGATAGATAGATAGATAGATAGATAGATAGATAGATAGATAGATAGATAGACAGATAGATAGTAGATAGATAGATAGATGATAGATAGAATGAGGCACATAGCAAAAGGAATAGAAAAAACTGGCCCTAGAGATCCTGGGCTTCAAGTCCCATTATGATGTACTGTTGTGTGACCCTTGGCAAATCTCATCCCAGTTCTCCTGGCAACTTTTCAAGACTGTAAGTTGCCAAGAGAGTATCTGTGCAAGTGGAGTAAGTTGTTCATAAAGAGCCTCATTGTGACATAGTGGTGACTCTTAGTTTTCAAAGGTCACATATACGTGTCAGTAGAGGACAAACTTTGGCAGGTTACCTAGCTGAAAAGACTTTGAATAAGATCCGACAGTTGATTATACACCTATTACCCAAGGGTTGTCAACTAAATCCACATTTTAGGACTACAGGTTTGGAGCTGAAAGAGACCTAAGAGGTCATCCAGTCCAGTTCGCCTCATTTTACAGAAGAGGAAACTGCAGCCCACAGAGGTTAAATGACTGGCCCAAATTCGCACAAATAGAGGACCAGAGAAAAGAATTCAAACCCAGTTACTCTGACTCCAAATCCACTTTTTTCCCCATTGTACCACAATGCCTTATCACTAGGTTGATGAAGAATGACTAACTTTTCAGCCAAAGTAATGGATAAAGATTATCTACTAAACAAAGGGAATTTCTTTCTGTTTTGTTTAACTGAATATAATTTGAATTTTCTTAGCTATGTATAGGTTTTATGAAATAGAATGTAAGTCCCTGAGGTATGGACCCTGAGTTTTTTTGGTGGAATTTTGTTGGTTTTTGTTGTGTCGTATCTCTGCATCATAGATATATAGATATATCATAGGCTTTTAATTTTAAAAAATTTAATTTGTTGAATTGAATTGAATTGTGACCTGCCTCAGGAGACTCTCACACTGATCAAATCACAGATTTTCAAGGTGTGGCCACATACCAATTAATATGAATAATAAATCTCCTGAAGTGGTCACTTTATTTGAATTTGTACTGCACATTTCCATTGGGTTGGAAGCAATTCCCATATTTTATATACTCATAACTTTCACGTGAATTCTAATACAGGTGACCATTTCAGGAGATTCATCATTTACACTAATAGGGACCGAGCTGTATTACTGTTTCAAAGTAATGATATGGTACACTATGAAGTGGCACCATTTGTAAAACCAGTGCTGTAACTGAAAGGCAAGTTAACCCCAACAAACAGGTAGCGAGAGAATTATGTTCTAACAATAAGGTCATTCTCTGTTTTTATTGCATTTTCAATGAGCATGGCTTACCTTTGTGTTCCATATGAATTAAAGGGAAAAGGAGCCTACCTAGCTGAGCAAATAGACCTGCCCAACCAAAGACTAGAAGCAAATAAGGATGTTACTATGGACATTTACTTTGTAGTAAATTGTTTTGGGAGGAGAGCCAACCTCTATGAATGCTAACTTTCCATTTATGAAAATGAGGAGAGAATGGACACATATGGAAGATTGCGTTGCTCTAGATGTTTACCCTACCCCTACTCTTTCTGTATTTCTCAGATACCTAAAACCATCCCGGATCCAAATAATTGTTTTTCAAATGTTCCAAAAGAACCCTCTCTGGCCCTTCTAGAGACAGTTTGGCATAGCTTGGTACAGTGGCAAGAAGCAAGGAGCCAGCATTCATAGAATCCAGCTTTAAATCCTGCCTGTATGATATTGGGTAAATGTTTCCACATCTGTAAAATGGGCAAATATTTCCCCAGCTGTTAAATGAGGGATTTGGGAAAGATGATCTCTGAGGTCCCTTCTAGCTCTAGACCCCGTAATCCTATGATCTCTTCCTTAAAGAAATTTGTTATCTAGTTGGGGAAATAAGATATGAAAGCGAATAAATATAGGACAGATGGAACAGCTAATGATAATAAAGCATAAAAATATGCTATATATATTAAATATAAATAAGTATAAATTATAAATATGGTAGATAAATATAATGTAAATGAACATGAACAACAATCAACATAAATGTATAATAAATATAAACTAACAATATATTATATAATAAATATATGAACAATATATAAATATAAGCAATAACCAATATAAGCATTAATCAATATTAATAAATTATTGATAAGAAAAGCTGACATCTATATGCTATTCATTTGAAGTATTTCATATTGATTATCTCCTTTGCTCATCATAACAATTCTGTAAGACAAGTACTATTACTATTTGCATTTAACAGATGATCTGAGCTCGGTGATATTAAATGATTTGTCCGGTTCTCACAAGTCTGCTAGGTGGAATTCAAGCCCTGGTCTTCCTTAATGGCAAGCGTAGTACTCTCTATTAGTAATTAATAATTAATTAGTATTAATTAATTAGTATAATACTCTATATTAGTATTAATTAATTAATTAATAAGAAAGAGGAGGAGGAAAGGGAAGAGGAAAGAAAAAGAGAAGAAAGAGAAGAATTTATATTTAAGATTTGCACAGCACTTATATGTACAAATTCATTGTGTCTCATACAACCCTGGAAGGTAGGTGCTATTATCATCTGAATTGTGTTGTTGTTCATTCATGTCCAATACTTTGTGACCCCATTTAGGGTTTTCTTGGCAAAGATATTAGAGTGGTTTCCCATTTCCCTCTCCAGCTCATTTCACAGATGAGTAAACTGAGGCAAACAGGGTTAAGGGACTTGCCTAGGATCACATAGCTAGTCAATGTCTTTGGCCAGATTGGAACTCAGGAAGAAGAGTCTTCCTGACTCCAGATGCAGCACTCTATCCACTGCAACACCTTGCTGCCCAATATCTGAATTTTACAGGGGAGGAAACTGAGGTAGGCAGAGCTTAAGTGACTTGCCCGGTGACACAGCTAATAAAAGTCTGAGTCAGGATTCCAACTCGACACTCACTACCCAATGGTAGTAAACCGAGAAACAAATTGGAGTTAACTTAGCTTGCAGCGAACTTTTTCACACCACTGAACAAAACCTTTGTCCCTTCCAGAGGCAGCATAGTACATTGGAAAGGGCAAAAGAATGTGAAGTCCGGTCCAAATTTGGGTTCAAATCACAGCTCTGCCATTTAGCTGTCTGACCTCAAACAAGTCAATGTGTGTACTTTAACCCCTAACAGTTCCCTTTATTTCCAAATGAGCAACTTGAACCCAGTGACTTGAAGTTCCCTTCCATCTGTAAAACTTTGACCTATGACATGCCTCCTAAAACAGCCAAGTGCCCTTTTCTAAGCAGTGGACAATTAGCTCACAGCATTATTTTCTTATGCAAATGGATCATTTGTGAATGTCAGTTTCATGAGAGGCCAGTCCATGAAAGAGGACACAGTGAAATATTCAAAAATCCCCTTAGTTCTAGTAATGTGCTAATTCATTCAGCTATTGTGTGCAGATTTTTTTATTTTCATCTTTACAATATCATCTTAGCCTGGCTCCATCAAAGTTCATTTAACATTTCTGTTCCCTAGATGTGTTTCAGTGCGGTTAAGCTAACTAGATACATGCAAAACATCCCCTAATCTAAAGTACTTTTTAAATTTACTGCTTTTTTGTTTGTTTTTTATTTGTTTCCTACCCTCCCCTTCCCCCATCACTTCTCAGGCACAAGGTAAGCAGCTCCTGTCCCAAACAGCTGCCATCTGGCCTGTTTTACATAACTATCCAAGCCCAGTCAAGTAGCAATATACCAGTGAAGAGTAAAAAGTGTTGGATGAGGTCCAGAAATCTGGGCCCAAAATAGCTTTTAAAAAGTCATTGAGCATAACAGTGCAAATAATAGACAGGTCATAAGCAGCAGCTGCCCAGTGTATTCAGGTATAATTCCCTCATCATCAAGCTAGAGAGGTTCAGGCCAGATTAGAAATGCTCCCAGGGCCTCCACTTTCCTTGAGTTTTCCAGAGCGGCTGTCACTCTCATTTGCACACCTGACAAGCACCTGGAATTAGATTCCTGGTGGATTTGATCAATTACCATTCATCTGGGTAATTTCACCTTCCTCTCCTCTCCTTCCTCCCGACCCCATACCACAGTCAGCAAAGTGGTAATAATTCTTCACTCCATATTCATGCATCACCCCATGTGATGTTTCTGTCTCTGATGGAGAGAATAGGCAAGCCTTGGTGAAAAGGAATCCTGCAAATAGCTTTTCCCCTTGTCCAGGTTCCCTCCCCTTTTTTCTCCTCTGAAAGGACAGGCAAGAATTCCCATCAGAGGTATAATCCTTGTTCTTAAATGAAAGGGAAGCTGCTGGGGACCACTGAAGCTATCTCCAGATAGGTGAGCATATCTTGTCCGTATTCCCTACAAGACAGCTTGCCACAATGGTACAGTTCAGCTGTTTTATCAAACCAGCTCATCTGTACAATTTGTTTCTTTTTCTTTTCTTCTCATTTCTCCTCCTTTATATTATAGAAATGACTTGTCGTGTTTCATTATTGCACCAATTTTTTTTAGTAAGATGCCAAGCCCTAACACTGAATGTGGGGTACTTTAAAAAATCAGCCATGTTTACACAGTCAAATTTATTCCTTTTCAAATCCATAGGAACTGGTCCTTTACTTTATGGTGGATATACTTTTCACCACTGCTATCCTCTCTATATTTTTTTCTAAATGAGCTGTCCAATTTCACATATTCATCCTGAGGTGTTTTCAGGTTATACAGTATGTAATTTGGTAGAAAGCCCCATATACCAGATAATATTTTTAGAATGGAGACATTTTCCGAAAGACAGAAGTTTTCCATTTTAGAACTTATGAAAAATGTATTTGGAACTTATAAAAAATGTATTAGGAACATCTGAATACATGATTTCTGATTGGATTTTGAGAATTAAGACCTATGATTTTTAAAGCAATTCTTTCCTTTCCATATGTAGTTAGACAGAATTATCTTTGAAAGGGAGGGAAAGGTAAAAGTTAGTTACATGCCCTTTCCTCCCAAAATAATTCAGCTTTCTTTTATATTATAGAGTGGGATAGTCACTCAAGTCACTCAAGTGACTCAAATCAAGAAGACCTGAGTTCATATCCCTTCTAAGATATTAATTAATTTGGCCCTGAGCAAATCATTTAACTAATCTCTTTGAGCCTCCATTTCTCCATCTGTAAAATGAAATATCGGACTCAGTGGCCTCTAAGGTTTTTTCTGTTATTCTCAGATCACCTAGTTATGAAGTTTGGAGGGGAAGATAGCATGTTTACCATATTCTTGGGCCTAATAGCAAATAGAGGGGCATAATTTGCGTCAGGATTCAAGGACCTGTCTCTGACACATACTAACTATGTGACCATGGGCACATCATTTACTCTCTCAATGCCATAGGCAGCTTCACCGCTACACCTGACATATACCCAGACCTCTTTCTTTCCCAAAAGTCAGCAAGTAGCCCAGTGGATAAAGCAGTGAGCCTGGAGTCAGGAAACCTTGAGTTCAAATATGGACTTAGACACTAACCTCCTCCCCTCCCCAGCTTTGTTAAATAATTAGTTTGGAAAAAATGAAAAATGTAAAAAGGCAATGGCCCCTTATTGCCATTCCAATGAAATAAAAACTCCTTAAGCTCAACATTTAAAACCCTTCCCAAGCTGACTCTCACCTCATTTTTCCAAGTATTATATTTCAGGACAAATAGGCAATGAAGTAGATAAAGAGTTTCATCTGGATTCAGGAAGATCTGAGTCCAAATGTGGCCTTGGATTCCTTCTAGCTGTGAGATTGTGGACATGTACTCTAACCTCTATGTGCATCAGTTTCCTCATTTATAAAATGGAATAATAATAGCACTGTCTTCAGGTTTTGTTTTGTTTTTGAATCTTTATCTTAAGGCAAGTGCTGACTTCCCAGGGTTGGAGGGAAGGTAAAATGAGACAAAATTTGCAGATCTTAAAGCAGCATATAACTTCTAACTCTTACTACTATCATCACCATCATTATTTCATGCCCTCTAACTTCCAGCCACCCTGCACTTACTGATTATTCCCTGACCTTGTCATGCCATGCCCAGCTTCTGTGAATCCCCAGCTCAACCATTTATTAGCTATGTGACCTGGGACAAGTCACTTGATCTTTTTGGATATGTGTCCTCATCTCGAAAGCAAGGGGCTTAGACTTAATGATCCCTAAGGTCCCATTGGGCTTTAACATTCCAGGATTCTGTAACTGAGTTTCTTTTCTTACTCTACAGGAACTTTACAATGGTAAAGTTAAGACAGACATACTTAGCAAATAACTATAACTGTTGAAATAAATCTAATTTTTAAATGTTTGTATCTACTTCTGTTATACAGATGATTCACATGTTTTTAAGCACAGGAGGAGAGGGACTAATTACTCTTGAAATTTTCCAATGTTACAGAATTTAATCCTGACTCAATTTTATTTGCATGTTATTTGGCAAAATCTCAGTGCACTATGGAAAGAGAAAGAGAATAATCATTTTGATAGTGCCTACTATGTACCCAGCACTGTGCTAAATGCTTTTTATACATATTTCATTTGATCTTCACAACAACTCTAGGAGGTAGGTATTATAAGTATCCCCATTTTATAATTGAGGATAATGAGGCAAATAGGTTGTGACTTGGCCAGGATCACAGAGCTAGTCAGCATCTGAGACTGAATTTGAACTCGATTCCTCTTGACTCAAGGACCAATGTTCTTTCCATCAGTTCTGCCTCACTTAAAACCAGTTCACTTGCAAGTCAAGATATCACCCTCCTGATGCCATTGGTCTAGCAACAAGAACAAGTTGCCTCTAAATGAAAGTGTATATATGTATATATATATATATATATATATGTACTTATATGCTTATATATATATACTCATATATAAAATATATGAGTATATATATATATATGAGTGTATATATATACGTGACTATATATATGAGAGTGTATATATATATATGTAAATGTCCATTATCTTCCTGTATTTTAAAATTGCAAACAGATATTCAAATGATACCTTCTGACCTCCTCTTTGTGATTTGCCCCTTCAACCATGTACAGAAACATAGAATTTTCCTTGGAATATATCCAAGAGGCTGTTGCACCCAAACCATTACATATGAAGGATCAAGTTCCAAGGGGGACAGACATATAGAATGAAATCCCCCTTGAGCTAGTTGTCATGAGCTTGTCTCTGTTTTGTTGTGCTTGTGAGAACACCAAAGACACAGTAACATCCAAATACAAATAAAAATTTTGGTTTCTCATGTTCAAATAAATCACTTCAAACAGAAGGGCTTCAGGTTCTGAATTTTCCTTCTTTCCTTTCCATAAATGGTAGAAAATGACGATCTTTGAAATTGGTCTGTTTCAGGATCTCTCTTAGTTAGGTTGACAGCACAGGGAATAGATATTAATGTTCCCTTTTTCTATGAAAGTTTAATGCTTTCATTTTTTTGAGAAAAACAACTTTCAGTCTTTCAGAACTGGTGCCCCTCATTTCACATGCAAATTATGTTCCCTCCCACAGAGTTTTAATTTTCTAAAATCACCATAGATTGGTAGTATTTAAAAGCTAATGTTTTCATTAATTTTGTTTTGCAAGCCACTGTTTTAAAAAAAAAAAAGCAGATAGTCATTACTTTCAAGTGAACCCTTTCAAGGCTGTATCTCACAATCAGACTCTGGGTCAGTCAGAGGTAGAAGGTTGACTTTTGGTCCAGACTTGATGATTTCATAGAAATTCCCAGTATGGAAGCTCCATCCACTGATAATGATTGGCATCTTGCCTGGAATTTGTGGTCAGTACTGGGGATACTGAGTGCTTCAGTGACTTTCTCCAAGTTTGTCAGAACCATTATATGTCAGAGTCAATCAGCCAGTCAATCAATAAACGTTTACTAAATCCCTACTATGTGCCAGGCACTGTGCTCATTGCTAGGGTTGCAAAGAAAGGTAAAAGAGTTTCTTTTCTTAAGGAGGTGACAGTCTAATGGGGAAGCAATGTGAAAACTACATACAAAAATTTTAAAAAGCTGTAAACAGGATAAATTGGAATTAAGTGGGATTGGAAAAGATCTGCTATAGAAGGCGGGAATTTAGGTAGGGCTTGAACTCAGGTCTTCCCAATTCCATAGCATTCTGTCCATTATGTCAGAGTGCTTCTCATGACTTTAATTCTTCCTTTTTTAATATTGTTTACTTTCTGGGACCTTTAGAGTAGTGGATAGATTACTGGACTTTAAGTCAGGAAGAGTTGGGTTCATATCTAATCCTAGACACTTATTATTGGGAGGATCCTAAACAAGACACTTGACCTCTTTGTGCCTCAATTTCCACAGCTAAAAAGTGAGATTAGACTTCATTGCCCCAAGGGTCTCTTCTGGTTATCACAAGATACTGTGACGCTATAATCCTTTGATTCCTACTACCCACAATGGATAGTTATGAAGATAAATACTATTACAAGTGCTAGAATCTTCACTTTCATTTTGAGGTAGGAGAATTAAGGTACGTGTTATATGTGTCTTGTATCAGAAATAGCCAGTAGTACAGATGCCCTTGTTACATGGATATGAGTGTGTAACTCATAAGCTACCAACATGGAGAATTTCAAAAGGCTGGTAGTTTATACTGAACATATCCAAATCTTTTGCTTTGTTTCTCATCCTTTCTATTATTGGTTATAATGGAGCTGCTATTTGGTTAAATAAAAAACATACTCATACAGTTACTAATCTTTAATCATAGTTCCTTCACCACAAAAACCATAGATGATAGTAAGGAATGTTGGAGGAAAGAAGAAAGGAGCACATTGCTAATCTGGAAACTGACACACATCCCAAATCTCTTATCAGATTTTATTAACCAAGATTTCACATAAAATAGCTAGTAAATTTGCCGATCAAAGACAAAGATATAGATTTCTTTTCTCCTGAAGTATAGGTAGAGTATAAGTCTTTGGTGGTTAAAAAGATGCAGTTCTTGGTCATCAGGAGTCCAGGGTGGACTGGGACAGTCTGAAAACCAAGGTGACATCCAATTTTCAGTTCATTTACTGTTTCACTTCATCTTCAGCTCTATACAGGCTGAGCTTGTTCTATGCTGTGCCTAACCGAGCAGATCACCTATATCATTGCCTTCAGTGAAACCCTAGTAGTTCAAAAAAGTAACCTGCTTCCCCAATTTGCTACCAATGAATTAGAGTCTTAGAAAATCTGAGTCCACTTCTTTGTAAAGAACAGAGCAGTATGGTAGGTGGCTTTAAAATATGTTTTCCTAAAGTTTCAGTATGTCATACATTTCCTACTCACTCATCTGTTGCCTCCTCTTGTGTGAACATATCAGATTCTCTTGCCTTTTAAAATCAATAATGTCAGAATTTGTATTTCTGAAAGTGTATTTTTTTAGTCTGATATGCCTTACCTACTGCCCACAGATTCTTAAATAGATGCTCTTGCATTTGATGAAAAACAGTTTGAAAGCACAAAGATTGATGATAAAAGGCAATTATTTTTCATTCAATGTGGCTGTTTTGTTGGGTTGGTATGAAGGAATGTGAAGAAGCAAAGGCTGAAATATAGTGTTCTTCATGCATAATGGTATGCATGAAACAATCAGTGATTAACTACCTAATCCAGTGGCTTTTTGAATTCTTTCAGAAAATCTCTGCAGCTGGGCTTTTGGGTTTGATTTCTAGATGGGTGGGGAGGAATGGTTCTTGAGTAATTCAGATCAATTCTCAGTTGTTCTGGCACAAGGACAGAGACTGGATCCATGATTTCAGCAATAATATGGAATCCTAGGGGAAGAAAGTGGTATTTGTGCTACAGTGGATAGACAGCTGCCCTCCAAGTCAGGAAGAGCAGGGTTCAAATTCTGTCTCTGATTGTTGTCTCTTTGTAACTGTTAGAGATCTTTTGAACACTGTGGAGAAGGTGCCAATATAAAAGAACTTTTGTTACAGTGCTGTTTTGTCATTGTTCAATTGGATCTGATTCTTTGTGATCCCATTTGGGGTTTTCTTGGCAAAAATACTGCAGTGGTTTGCCATTTCCTTCTCCAACTCATTTTACAGATGAGGAAACTGAGGCCAACAGGGTTAAGTGACTTGCCTAGGGTGATATAGCTAGTAGGTGTCTGAAGCCAAATTTGAACTCAGGTCTTTCTAACTCCAGACCAAGCACTCTATCCACTATGCCAGCTAGGAGTAGAAGTTTTCTACTCCAGAAGTAAGTTATAGGAGGAGTTTCTACTAAACCAAAGAAATCATAAGTGTAGTTCTTTTCTCTATACAAGTGAGGAAACTCTAGGAGTGTGCTGGTAAATGTTTAACTCACCAGGGGGAAAAACTGTAGAGATAACACACTTTTTAGTATAATTTGCATTTTTAACCTTTTCTCCATCACTTCCTTAAGTCTAGACAATCAAGAAAACATTAAATCAAGCGCTGATGGGTAGCTTTTGCCATTTTCTGAGGTATAAATTCACACTGAAAATCCAGCATACACCTGGGAAACTCCCTCTCCCAATTCAGATCAGCACATTTTTCAGAGAGGGAAATTGAACCCAGGTCTTCTCAGCATCAGCAAGCTTTCTATCCACTTGCCCATAGTGACCTCTCAAAGTTTTCTGCTGCATAGATATTTAAGTGCTCAAATTATGTAAAAGACCAAAATAAAGGTAAAAATTCAGCTGTGATGCAAATCACTGACATTTTTTTATCATCATAGTAATTGTGGAACTTAATTGAATATAATTTAACTCTCTGCCAAATCACCCTGAGCAAACATTACCTCTGTTTGCCTCAGTTTCCTCATCTGTAAATTGGGGATAATAATAGTAACTACCTCACAGAGTTGTTGTAAGAATTAAATAAGATAATTTAAAGTACTGAGTACAGTGCCTGGCACATAATAGGTGCTATATAAAATTGTGTTGTAGTAGTAGTAATCATTACAGATAGGAGAAAGGCAAACTCAGTGCTAAAAGCCAATTTTTAACTATATTTTATTTTAATTGTTAAAAAGTCACATTTTTATTTGGTTCCATTGTTGCACCTTACTACTGCATCACAGACCAGCCGACGAAGAGAACAGACATCATTTCCATTCTAAAAAGTTAGTTCCTTGGATCTTCCCACTGAGTTTTGGCTGTTGTTGTCCAGAGATATTATAGTCCTTCACCTAAGTTGAGAAAGTCATATGTTGATTGTCATTCTTGTTGCATGATCTACTTCTTTTCACATGATATTACTCAAAAGTCTAAAGCAGCATTCCAGTGCAATGCAATTGATATAACACTGGTCCTGGAATCAGAAGATTTGGATTCAAATCCCACCTCTGTCATGTACTATCTATATCAACTTGAGATAGTCACCATCTCTATGGATCTCAGTTTCCTTAACTCTAAAAAGAAGAGGTTGACCTAGATAGCCTCATCTACAGAAATGTAGATCTCTGATCATATGATCTTAAAGAATCTGTGGCAATAGCTCTTAATTTTTTTTATATATCATGAACCCCTTAGGCCATCTGGTAAAACCAATGGAGCCCTTTGGGGACAGGTAGGTGGCTAGGTGGTACAGTGTATAGAGCGGTGGTCCTGAAGTCAGTAGGACTTGAGTTCAAATCCATCCTCAGACACTAATTAGAAGTCGCTTAACCCAGTTTGTCTCAGTTTTCTCATCTGTAAAATGAAATAGAGAAGAAAATGACAAGCCACTCTAGTATCTTTGCCAAAGAGAACCCCAAATAGGATCATGAAGAGTCAGACGCAATTGAAACAACTCAACACATGGACCCCTTCTCAGAATAATTTTTTAAATTATTTTTTTAAATTTAAAAATTAAAAATTAATTTTAATTTAATTTAAATAATTTTCTAAAACATTTTTACAATTGATGCAAATGCCAAATCTCCCTTAGAAGATAACAGAAATAAAGATGTAATTTTTTCCTGCTTTTCCTAATTCCCTAATTTTTTTCAGAGTTCACCCTAAAACCTATCCATAGACTCTCTGGAGGATCTCAGGTTAAGATTCTTTGATCTATGGGATGACTGAATTCTTGTTAACAGACGGGACATGAAAAAGGCAGCTTTTGAAATAAGCAATACATCTGCAGGGTGGTTGGTTGGACTTTTTTTTAAGATACCTGTTCATTTTATATTCAGTTTACTGTGTATGTAGTACTGGTAAACACCCCTTTCTTAGTAATCCTTTGAGTTGATGATCACTGCTGCCCCTGTGAGACTCCATTGATGTGCAAAGATGACAGAATCAATACTCAGCTGCTGTGTCAGATTTAAATGATGAGGTCAGGTTGCCAATGGACTCCAGTCTGGGTGGATTTACTGCTGTTATGATAGAGGTAAAATTGGCATTTCAATAAGCTCCTTTGCTTAACTTTAATCAAGCAAACTCAGTTAACCTTGAGGCCCTGATTAAAACACAAAGAGGTGAAGTAATCCATGTCATTAAATAAGTACATTGTGCATATTTATTGGAATCTTTTTTTTCCCATTGCAAGGGCACAATCTTTGAAACAGATGTTATTCTCAATGGGCCCATTCTTTATTTTGGCCTCAAATCTTTGCCTTGACTTGGTGCTGCTTGTCTAATCTGATTTGATCAGCAAGTGCACAATTGTTGGTGGAAATGAAAACCCTCAGTGGACATCTGTCATTGGGACATTTATCATTCTTTTATCATTTTTTTCTGTCCTTGTCAGTAATACTGTTATTTTCAGATTCCAAGAAATTTGAAAAGGAAAATGAAAAAATGGAAAATGAAAAAAAATTCAATCTTACTAGATTCATTTTCTGAAAATGAAAATATAAACAAAGTAAATTCACCATCTCTAACATTTATATAGCATTTTCAGTAGTCAAAGCCTTTTCTTCACTCTACTCCTAGGAGGTACAGGTAACACACAGTATTTTTAGGAGTTTTGTACCATTTGGGATTTGATTGGTTTAGAGAATTCCCAATGAGGAAAATCCCTCCACTGATACAGAGTGGCTCCTGGTCTATGACTTAGAGTGTAGAGAAAGTTGACTGGTGAACTGAGAAGTCAAGTCACTTCCCAGGATCACACAAGCAGTGTTTGCTAAAGGTGTGACTTTAGCACAAGTATTTGAGATTCTAAGGCCTGCCATGCTGTGTGTCCAGCATATGCAGTATAAATATATTACCTCCAATCTACAGATCTTCTGAGAGTTCAAGAAATTTTCCCAGTCACATAACTAAAGCTTAGTCCCACAACTTCTGAATTCTAGCATAGATCCTTTCCCCATTATAAATTGTTGCCTCTTATGTAGATTTATAGGTGTTGTGGGGTGGGAGTTATACATGTTTTATATTTACACATACACATACATATAGATACACATAAAACACCTGTATGTGTGTGTGTGTGTGTGTGTGTTATATAGAGTTACAGGTGTTCTAGATTTTAGCACAGAAAGAGCACAGTGGCATCACTTAGCTATTCAATCTTCCTGTTTCCCAACTGAAGAGACCGAGGCCCAGAGAGTTTAAATGATTGGCTCAAGATGACTCATTTATCAAGTAGTCAAGAAAGAATTCAAATCCAAGTCCGCTGATATCAAACCTAGTACACTTTGTTCATTCATTCAAAAAGAAAATTTATTAAGTGCTTATTATGAGCAAAACAATGAGGCACATGCTAGGAAAAATAGATGCACAATGTGTCCCTGGATGGATTTAAATTAGACATAATTCCTGGCATCATGGAATGTATAGTCTATTGGGACATAAGATATAAACACATGACTGTAATGCGCAGCATTATTTAATTTAATTCAACAAGTTATTATTAAGTGCCTACTATGTGCAAGATAGATACTATGTATACTTGGTGTTCATGATACAAAGAAAAAAAATGAAAATTCTTGACCTCCAGGAGTTTACATCCTACTGAGGAGAAATAGAATGTACAGAGACTTTTTAAAAATACAAGGAAATTGAGAGGAGAAGACATTCAAATAGACCTTGTGTAGAAGGTAGCACATGAGGTTGGTCTTACAGGGAGATAGTATTTCAAGAGACGGAAGTGAGGAGAGAGCACATTTCAGACTGTGTACAAAGACAGAGATGAGAGATAGAATGTCACATAGAGAGACCTTCAAATAGGACAGTTTAATGGAGTATATGTTTAGTAAATGAAGGATAGTGGTGTATTATGAGCCTGGAGAGGTAGGTTGGAATAAGATTTAAAGGTCTTTAAATGGTTAATAGAGAGGTTTATTTTGTCCTACAGGCAGTAGGGAATGTCTGTATCTTCTTACACAGAGGAGTGACCTGGTGAAATCTGAGAAAACTGAGATCCAAGGGCAAGGGACTTACTCAGAGTTTTGTGTTGTCCATCTATAAAATGAGGGAATTGAGCTGGGTGGTCTTAGAGGTCTTTTCCAGTTCTAAATCTCATGATTCTGCTATCCTCGGGTCATGGAGGAAAAGATATGTAGCCAACCAGACCACCACCAATTCTTCTTTACTCTCTTTCTCCTTCTCACCCTTAAAGACTTATAGTTTTTAATTGTAATACATAATATGAGAAGAGGAACCCTATGAAGTAAGACTAGGAAGGTAAGTTATAACCCAACTTATAACCAGTCTCTGAAGGGCTGTAGAGAGCCATTGCAGACTTTTCCAGAGTGGAGTGACATTGTCATCTGGTATCAGAGACATTAGTCTGACAACTCTGTAAATGATGAATGGGAGAGGGGGACAGGTAAGAGGAAGGGATTCCAGGCAGGAGAGAATTTTTCAATAGTCTTTGTGAGGGATGAGAATGATCAGAACCAATATGGTGACAAAGTGAGTAGAGAGAAGGGGTTGCAAGATATGGAATGAAGCAGAGTTGATCCAACTGGTCAGTTTGGCGATGGAGGGGCAGAAGGATGCATTAAGGGGAACACAGATTCTTGTTGATTATATAATCATCTGCTGAGCTTGGCCTCATTGGCAGCTGTAACCAACTGGAATGGTGATCAAAGTGTCCGGAACCAAAATTTCTCCTTGTTACCAGCTTTAGGAGAGAATCTTCAACCAAACGTTGCTACCTTTAACTACGCTCTGGGGATTTCTTTCATCAAATCATACTAGTTTTAATGAATGCAGGACTTTAGGTTCTGTTATAGCTATTATCTTTTATGACCTTCATAGCCACCATACAAGATAGAGATGGCAGCTATTCTTATCCCCATTTTCAGATAAAAAAACTGAGGTTCAAAGTACTTGATTTGTTGTAAATTATTCAGTGAGTATATGCATTTGTGTTATTTGAGCCTCACTACACTCTCGTGAAGTAAGTAGCATCAGCATTCTAATCCCTAATTAGAGGAAACTATGCCTGGGGAAAGTTGGATGAATTATCCAAGGTAAACAACTAACTATATGATAAAGAGCTCCCAAGTTGTTGCTATTGTACCACACTATCTTTCGGTCTATGTGATGTTCTATTTGCATAGATAACAGAGAGTTGACTAGATGTTTTCATAATAGAAGAATATAAAGCCTGCTGTCAAGTCATTCTGCCTCCAGGAATCTTCTTTGTAGAATTTTCTTTAATTTTGGAAGCATCTGAAACAAATCTCCAAAGAATGTATTTCTTTGCATGGCAAAAACTTCAGAGTGGGATATCCTTGCCCTTAAGATGAAAAGAGTTTGCAACACTTTTTGTAAGAGCAAAGTATTGGAAACAAAGTAAGTGCCTATCCATAGGCAAAAGACTGAGCAAATTGGGGTCTAAGAATGAAATGAATTATTATTTCACCATGAGAAAATATTTTTATGAGGAATTGAGGTAGACTTGAGAAGACTTATTTGAACTGATAAAGGTCCAAAGGAAATAGAAATAGAGGAATATTAGAACTGTGTAGATGTAGAGATACAGAGATGGGGGGAGAAATAAAGAGAGATAAAGACAGAGATAGAGAAAAGGATGGGGAGAGAGAGTATGTGTGAGTGTGTATGCATATGTGTCTATATATGTGTGTGTGTGTGTGTGTTTGTGTGCGCATATATATGTATATATATATATATGCACACACACATACATATATAGTGACCACAATTATTGTGCAAAAGAAAACAACATAATGAAATCAGATCAATGAAATGACCAATCTTGACAACAAAGAAGTGAAAGTCCTCTCTTTTCAGGACTCCAGATGTACACTGAGGTACATGCTCCTGACTCTATCCCTTTGTTGGGTTTTGTTTAGTACATTTTTTTGCAGGGGAGGATTGAAATAGAAGGAGAAAGGGAACACAGTGCAGTGCAGTACTGGATAATAGATAGTGACAACAATGAAGTCTTGGTATCCCTACAGAGTTTATCACATAGTAAGTGCTTCGAAATTTTTTTAGTGAGTGAATGAGTCAAAGAATTAAGGGTGGATTCTCCTATGGAGGTCTTCAAATAGAGACTGGATGACAACTTAATTCTAGTAAGAATTTATTTCTTAAATAATATTTTATTTTTTCCCAATTATATGTAAAGATAATTTTAACATTCACTTTTTTAAATTTTGAGTTCTCCCTCCCTCACTCATCTTCCCCCTCCCTAAGACAGTAGGCAATTTGATATAAGTGATAAATGTGCACTCATGTAAACACATTTCAATTATGAATTTATTTTGAATATGGCTTGAAGCTAGATGGCTACTGAGGTCCTTTCTGGCTCTGAAATTATGTGCTTCCTTGATGAAAACTTTTTTTTTTACCACTTTAAATAAGGATATTTTAATTTTCATCAGAAAAAAAGTGACAGATCAAAACTAATTGTTATTTGATTGATTGATATTCTTCTCTCCCATCATGCATAGAATACTACATCCAGCCTAGATGACATGCATTGTACCCACAACAGGAGGTAGGAAAATCAATCAATTAAGGAGCAATTAACTCTCATTTCCATTATTTATTTTAGCTTGTAGAAAGAAATTGCCTTCAAATGTTATGAAAACCATAAAGAGCTGTGATTAAACTTAAGGAAATAATTTTAAAGTCAACATTTTAAAGGCTGATGCTTCGTGGATGCCCCTCTTTTTTTGGAGAGGTGACATTAATGCAATAACAATTAGTATTTGGCAGCAATTAATAAATAGGCTGTCACAGCCAGTCAAGTTGAGCTCGTGGTTTTCGAAGGCTGCTGATTTAAGTTTTGACATGATGGAGCTGCAGTGTTCCTGCAAACCTCAGCATTGCTCATTAATTTAGAATGTGAAGTTCTGTTTCTCCCCACTCTAAAACAAAGGCACAGTCCACACATCAGAAATTCTCCAGAGCCTCAACCATTCTGTGCAACATGTTCACTTCCTTGAGGATCCAACAGATAATTTCAGAATGGTTAACAACAAGCCCTCACATCACATGGTTGGAGACCTAGAATAAAACTATAATCATCTCTCCCCATCCCCTGATTTTATCAAGGAAACCAAAGCTCAGATATAAGAGCTGTACAATTGTGGACAAATGGCCACCACTCAGTTTTGATATGTAGTAAATCTGTGCTCATGTCCTAATGACTAAATCCAAACGTAAATTTGGATTTCTTTAATAACAAGAACAATGAAAAACACCACAAAAATAAAAACAAAACAACCTATTTTGTTCATCTGCACTTCTAACACTAAACTAATTGTATAATCTTGTTCCAGTCATTTAACCTCTCTGTGCCTCAGTTTCCTCATCTGTAAAATAGTAATAATAATAGCACCTACCTCACTGGGCTGTTGTGAGGATCAAGTGAGATAGTTATGCATAGCCCTTTATAAACCTTAAAAGGGTTCTATTATTGTCATTGCTACACTAACAAGCACTTTCTACTCTGACAAGACATAAAAAGCATGATTCTTCATCTGAAATTGTCATTGGTCATTGGTCATTGAGCAGAGTTTTTAAGTCTTGGACCATGTGTTTCTCTACACTGGTGTAGTAGTTATTGCTTAAACTGTTCTCCTGGTTTTGCTCATTTCACTTTGTATCAGTTCATATAAGTCTTCCCAGGTTTCTCTGAATCTCTCCTTCATTAATATTCTACTATGTGGTGTATACCATAATTCGTTCAGTCAGTCCAAACTGATAGGTATCCACTTTGTTTCCAATACTTTGCTACAATAAAAAATCATGCTACAAATAGCTGTAGACATATGGATCCTTTCCCTCTTTCTTTGATCTCTTTCATGCATAAGCCTCATTATATCATTGAGACAGAGATACCTTCTGACTCTATACACTTTACTCATATCTTTTAGAATATAGCTAAAACTTGCTTTCCAGAATGGTTGGAATACTCCATGGTTCCACAAACAGAATATTAGTGTGCCTGTCCTCCTAATTCTCTCCAATAGTTCTAAGAAGTAAGTATATTCTTAGAAGAGAGTAAGCCTACTCTGAACTCAGAAGACGGGTTCAAATCCTACCCCTCATACTTACTACTTGCATGATCTTAGACAGATGATTTAATCTCCCTAGGTCTCAGTTTCTTAATCTGTATAACAAATGGGTCGGACTACATGGATTCAAAGCTCCCTTCCACATGTAGTTCTACATTATATTTCACTATCTTTAAGAAGGAATTATTTCTGTTGAATAAATATCTTTGTGATTGATGCTTCACTGGTACCACCACATTATAAATAGCAAATGTAAACAACAAGGAATGTAAATGTTTCATTAAGATTATAGCTTTATAGCTATAGATGACTTAGAGATGATCTAGTCCAACCCTCATTTTACAGATGAGGAAACTGAAAACTATTTAACCACCAACATGACTTTCCAAAGATCATGTCAGCAACAAGGGTCAGTCAATCAGTTAGCTACCTTTTATTAAGATGCCAGGCAGTATAAATGCGAGAGATAGAAAGAAAGGCAAAAGGCAGCCCCTGACTTCAAGAAGCTTACACTGTAATATTGTGTCAGATCTGGCATTTGAACCCTGGTCCATGCATCAGTCCTCCAGAACATTAGCCATTCCTGATTACCATAGTTCAGTTAAATCTGAAATTCATTTCCAGTGATTCAATTTCTATCTTAGACAAACCAGGGAAAATTCTACAAGTAGACATAACATAACCTAGCCAGAAAATTCTTGCAAAGAGTTATTTTTAAAGTTCCATTTTGAGAGCTAATTTGAAGAATTAACTTCAAGTAAAATAAATTGTGATTCTCAGTTCTTTATCCTAGATGCCTGATTCGACCTCACCTTTTGCATTCTAATTAATTTTTATTAATCATTTTAGTTCATGAATAAGCACTTAAGAACCAGTGCAAAAAAGTGTCAATTACAAAAATAGAGAAAGTTGAGAATTGAAAAGTGACCCATAGCAGCCAAAGTGAAAATGTCAGTAGCTTTTTTTTCCTCTCGTTGATTTGTTTTATTGTACTTCATAAAGCCTAATGTTTCATAGTTAATCTCCATGGTATCTTTGTCTCCAGGCTCTCAGAAAGGCATTGACTTTGCAGTAGCCAAATATGTGAACATAAATTGATTTTATTCAGTACACACAAAACAAGGAATTTATTGATATAAATGTTTTCTTTAGTTGTCAAATTACACTAAAATTATTTTGGGAACAGCAAGAGCTCTCTCTGAAGTATATTAGAATTTCATGCCTAAATCTAGTTGAACATTAATTTTTATATGAGTTGTTTGTGTTTGTCGGTCTGTGTGTATATGGTGTGTGTGTGTGTGTGTATGTGTGTGTGCATGCATCATCTACTAATCTAATAGTCCTCTCTTGTCAGAAATAAATATCAAGTGAATATAAATGCAGGAAATAAAGTTCTGGGAAATAAGATTGTTAGTGTGAATGACACCAGTGACCAAGAGGAAAAAAGGTACCATAGTTTCTTTATCTCTTTAATTCCTATTCACAAAACTGATTATTATGAGAAAGAAACTCAGTAAGTTTACTGTGTTATTGGTAGAGAGGCAATGCAGTATGATAGAAGTGGGTTCGAATGCCACTTTTGATGATGATTGATTTCTGTGACCTCAGGTAGGTCATTTCACACCTGGAAACCCTACTTCCTCAGCTGTAAAGCAAGAAGGTTGAATTAGATGGGGGGGGGGGCTCTCCCAGGTCTAATTCTATAATTATAATTTATATCCCAAGTGACCTTAGTGATCCTTTCCCCCCAGAAAAAAAAAAGAAGCAAGGAAAATGGGGACAAAACTCTTGACATAAGACTTATCAAAAGGCAGGGAATGAGGGGGAGAGGGAGAGGGAGAGGGAGAGGGAGAGGGAGAGGGAGAGGGAGAGAGAGAGAGAGAGAGAGGGAGAGAGAGAGAGAGAGAGAAATTAAGAGGTTCTACTCTTCTCTGCAGTGTTCAAATTGCATCTGTAATGGGGCAATCATTTTGGAAATTGGCAAACTGAAGCTTATGCAAAGAAGATAGTATGAGATGGTCAGCATCCAAAATAATCACTTCATACAGAGAGAAGTTGAAGGCACATGAATATTTAGCCTAGAAAAATTATGAGGATCCAAGACAGCTCTCTTCAAATGTTTGAAGACCTATCATTTAGAGAAAGGTTAGGCTTTTTTTCTGTGCAGATCTGGAGGGCAAAATTAGAACCTGTGGGTGGAAGTGAGGTAGAGTTGAGTTCAATCTAAGGAATAATTTTCTAACAGTTATAACTTCCAAAGTGGGATGAGCTAATGTTGCAAAATTGGGCATTTCCAGTAACTGTTTCCAAATGGAAGCTAGATGCATGATTATTAGTGTTCTTGTCTTGAGGATTTCTACATTGGTTAGGAGGCTGTTTTTCTATGTGACTCCATGTTGTGCATTGGGAAGAATGCAGGATTTGGAATCAGAGACCTGGGTTTTGAATCCTCTCTCCATTCCCTGTGCAAGCTTGAGGAACTCCCCATATCTCTAGAATTCAGTTTTTCTTTTCTGCAAGATGAGTTTGATTCACTGACCTCTTCAGTCCCTTCCGATACTATGACCTCTAACATTCTAACTCTGAGATTCTGTGTACTTCTTGTTTTGTAACTCCAGCAGAACAGAGAAAACCAAAACTGAATAGGAAATTGAAATTAAAAGCATGTATTTTTTAATTTCTAAAAAACTTCTTTATCTCATTTCATTCCAATTTGCAACTTGATTCAGACATAATGAGGGATTAGAATACAGAAAAATAATAAACCATTTATTGTATTTTTTAAAATGAATTCTGAAGGAAAGACAAGCTCAGATGTTTGCTTCAACTAATCTCAAATAAGACATTGCCACCCTCTTGAAATGTCTTTACCATGACAGCTGGGAGTCATACAGACATCCTTTAAAAAGATAAATCTACAGTCTTACCTCTCACTAGCATCTGCCTTTTAATGTATAAAAGTATTGCCTGGCTTATTCCCATAGGAGTGTCTTACACTTATTAAAGTAGAACCTCTCAATTTCTGGGGGTTTTTTTCTTTCTTTCTACCTTTCTTTCCCTTCCTTCCTAACAAGCATTTGTAGAATTGGTTGAATAGGATACTTTTCTTGTGTATTGGAAGAAAGGGTCAACAAAGAAATCCAGGAGCTCAAAGAAAAGGAAGGCCTGGAAGAACCTCCAAAATTTTAAGAGATTAAAATGGATATAACAACAAATAGAATATCTTTTCCAGGCTCCAAATCACAGTAGTCTCTTGTGATGACTTGACTCTGTACTGTCTATTTTTCTGTCCTCTGTTGGATAGAAACTGATAACACTATAACCAGATAACTTGCCTTCCATTTATAAATTTCTTTTATATTTCAACCACATGATGGCCAGCAGACATGTATGGGTTGTAGTCTACATGACTAGATGGAAGACTGACCTTGATGATCTTGAGAGATAGCTAGCTGAGGGAGGAAATGGTAATAAGACTTAGAGCCAGGGAGACTGACTACAAATCTTTTACTAGCAGTACAATTCTGGGCAAGTCATTTAACCATAGTCTGCCTCAATTTCCTCATCTGTAAAATAAGAGTAATAATAGCTACTACTTTCCAGGTTTGTTATGGGATAATAATATAATATGATTATAATATAAGATAAAATGAGATAATATTTATAAAGGATTTCATAAACTTAAAAGCATTGTATACACATGTATATGTTTTTTACTATTATATAAAAGATCAAAAACTATTGGCACATTTAGTATTCCAAAGTGAATTATTTTATCCAAAAGTAATTTCAAAAAATCTATTTCTTTACGTTAGTTATTATTTTTATTGCTGAAAAGATCCAAACCCATTGATACATTTGATCAGTCTAAACTCAATGTTAACTTTATCAAAAAGAAGTTAAAAGTGAAAGCTGCTGCCTTACCCTCAGAAGCACAATTAGTTTGAATGAAGTTGGACAAAATCAAATCTGCCTTTATGTTTCTAGTTGTAAAGATGCAGTTTGTTGTTATAGTTCAGTTATTTTTTTAGTCGTGTGTGACTCTTCATAACCCCTTTTGGAGTTTTCTTGGCAAAGATAATGGAGTGGTTTGACATTTTCTTCTCTAGCTCATTTTACAGATGAGGAAACTGAGGCAAACAGGGTTAAGTGACTTGCTTAAGGTCACACAACTAGTGTGTGAGGCAGGGTTTGAACTCAAAGAGGCAGTTTAGCAAAGTGATTAATATAGACTCTAAAAGTATGTTGATATATCTATGTGGGCTCAATGGCAGTTTAGAATTAGAAACAAAATGGAGGGGAATAAAATGGTGGATGGGATATGACATGTAAAAAGGTATTAAGTAGAGGAAGTTAGGACTGGAACCCAAGGCCTTGAGCTTTTTCTGCAGTAATAAATCACTTCTAAGTCCATTGTTTGTAAGGAACTTTCCTATTATTTGTCAATTTTTCTCACTTCTCTACAAGAACAAAATCTTTGCAAAGCCAAGTGGCAGTAATACTGAGGTTATATGAATCTGAAAGACTGGCCAATTACTCACTCAAATCTGCAAACTCTTTTGATGACTGGTGACATTTTATTGGGGGTCAGTTAGTGTTTTGGGCTTATAGAAGCATTAGACAGGGCCTTTGTCTGTATTCACAGAGAATGATGAATGGTTTCCATCACTTCAACAGCCTTCAGCATAAAAAAAAAAGAAACAGAATTAAATTTCATGGCTTTTACAAATATGCTTTTGAACTCAATATGTTTTAAAGGACTACAAGAGTTTGACCCAAGCTGTCCATTTTTCCTCTCTGCTGATAAATGACAAATGTATTTCATTACAAAAATGGGTAGAACCTCAGATAAATGGATAGAAGGTATTAGTTATAGACCCTGACATTTTCTCACTTTCATATTCTCTAACATACAGTTTTCTTTTGATTGATTGAAATGAACACTCATATTTATTCATCTTATCAGTCTTTCTCTTAATGAAAGAGCTGCTGTCTGATTTTCAAAATTGACTTTGTGTTAGCATGCCCTGACACAAATTTCTTCTAAGCCAATCAGATTTAATGAACTTAGATTTAGTCGCTGCTGCTATCCCCATTAAAGGAAAGTATTTCATATTTAACAAATCAGTGAGGGTGCTGAAAGAAGTAAAAATAATTCACTTAAATTTAAACAGATTTTTTTAAAATAGGGAAACAGCACAGTCCAGTGAGTTCATAACCCAATAAGTTAAAGCCTTCTGGTGTTCCTGTCCTGCCCCATAATAAGCTATGCAATTGAACTATTTGCTTTTCTGTGACTTTTCTATAAATTGGAGATCTTACATAGCTCAGACAGATGGAGTGGGTTATCGGATAGATCTTGCGTATGGAAAATCATTTTAATTAATGTTATTTTATGTGTTAGTAGCAAATAGTAAGGGCTTAATAAATGTTTGTTGGGTGATGGTTAGATGGATGGATGGATAGATGGATGAATGTCAATCTGGATAAATAAGAGACAGTGGCATAATGTCTAGAAATCTAGACTCAAAGTCAAGGAGACCTGGGTTCGATTTTCATTTCTGGGCACGTCCTGGTTAAGTGACTCAGGGTGAGTCCCTTAACTTCTCAGTGCCCTGGTTAACTCTGTAAGTTAACTTCTAACTCTTCAAAACAAGGGACAGAAAACAACGGTAAAACCTGCAGAAGGCCGGCTGATTGCTTGAGGCAGATTCCTCATCCAGGAGTCTGCTATTTCTATAAAATCACAGATCCAGCCAACATCCCTATCCCTGCTTCAGATGAATGAAAATATAGCTATAATGTTTACAAAGAAAAGGTATGGCCAATTCAAGACCAGTCACTTGGCCAAGCTTAGTATTTTATTTGGAGGCTTTTCAATCTCAAATTATTGAACCTAGGTTTGTAAAAATGGATTATTTGAAGTATTAAAAAAAATCTTGCCTGTCAGCTTTTTTAAAATACTAATGAGTTAAGCAATGGAATTCCAAATGCAGCTCTTATCATTGACCCCAGTATGTTCCTTCATGATTAAAAAAAAAGAGGTCAGACTTCAAAAAGCAAAATATTAAAGAGAACTTTTACTTCAAAGTGGCAAGTTAAAAATGTCTTTAGAATTGCTGTCTTGTTACAGGCAATGGTGAAATCACTTCAAGTCCAGTCAGGGGTCATGAGGGGAATGGAAAATGTAGTCCATGAATATGACCCCGTTTATAATTTACTTAAACAATTCAAAGTATATCAAAGAACTTCTGAGTGCCAGGCACAATGCTGGACTCTGGAGATGCAAAGCAAAAATGAAAAAGCCCCAAAGGAATTTACATTGGTCTAGGACAATGGTTCTAAAAAAACTTTTTTTTTTTTATTTTGGGACTCTTTTCCATTCTTAAAAACTGTTGAGTACCCAAAAGAACTTTTTGTTTTATGCCTATCGATATTTATCATATTCAAAATAAAAAATGTGTTCATATTATTGTGAAAAAAGTTGTTTTTTTGACCTCATAGACCCTCTAAAAGGGTATCAAGGCTCCCCAGGGCACCTCGACCACCCTTTGAGAACCACTGTACTTGGGGTACAACATGGACACAAACTACTAAGTAGAGGATGATTTTAGATGGGAGAAGGCACTAACAGGAATGATTGTTGTAAGATCCATAAAGGCAGGGACTGTCTTTTTGTGTCCCTCCTGAATAACACGGTGACTGGAACATAATAAGAGATGAATAAATGTTTACTGATTGGTTGATTGATTGAAGATGGAGAAGAAAAAACTGGCACTGAGGTTGAGCCTTGAAGACAGCTAGGGATTCTAAGATGCAAAAGCAGAGAAGGCAAGGATTCTAGCCTGTACAAAGGCACTTATGTATGAAGGGACATGGTGTGTTGTTTGGTTATGTTTTTAATGTTAGCGTTAAAATGTCATACAGCGTTACGACGAAATGTCCTGGAAAAGACATCCTTAACTATAGATTCTAGAGATATCTCTGAATAGTATTTATCAGAGTGCAAAGTAAACTAAGGAGACTTTTGTTTTGCAATTTTATTTTTAATGTATTTTTATTCTGAACACCAGATAAAATGGGGGTTGTATACATACATATACATATATATGCACATGCATATACATACACACACACATAGTAGAACAGGAAAAGAGGAACTGCAGATCTATGTTAGGTACAGCTTAGCTTTTCTAAATTCAGTCAGTAGCTTTCAAAGTTCTGGTGCTTTTCCAATATGTCATTCTGGTCTTCCTTATGTTGTTCTTTTCTAAATTATTTTTAAAGATACCTCAATGACCTTTTTTCTTTTTTTTTGAAAAGACTCTTCTTACCAAGCAGTATCCTTATTCCATCTGGATGTAGTATTTCATCACAGGGAACTTCAGGTCTATATGAATCACCAGTGTATAATCTTGGAGAGTTGACAAAGACACAGAGTTCCTTGATTTGTTGCTAGGCATACAGTTACCATGTGTCAGAGGCGAGACTTCACCCCAAGTGTTCCTGACTCTATCCATTAAGAGCTATGAATGTTAGTGAGCAAGAATATTGATCATTTGATAGTATTCCTTTTGTTGAGCACTGGGATGAAAGTATTGAGAAAAGGTGCAGAAACTGAATTCTGTGAGTTAGGGGACAACACCTCCCCAGAAATTTGACCTTGAAGGTCAAAGAACTGGAGCCTGAATAACGGTGCTCATTCTATTTCAAAAGGGAGGCCTCTACTCTGGTCCCACCTGGATATTCTAAAGAGATAAACTGAACCTAAGTAACCTATCAGGATAATCTAACTAGATTAACTAAAGGAAGTGCCCCTACCAAAACAAACCTGATCTTGGGTGACACCAGAGGTACCTCGAAATTAAAACATTCTCCCTCCCCCAAGTCTGAAATCACCCAACACATTGTCCCTACTCTAGCTCTGAAATTAGCAAAGTAAGTGAGCAGTCTAATCTGATAAGCTTCTTTTGCCCTAAAGCTGTGAAGCCCTATACACTTGTGCATCTCCCTCTCTTCTCCAGTTGCTAGCGATCTGACAACTGCTGATGCTAAGCAAAAGCAAAACAGAAACAAAAAAAGTTCAAAGTTCTAGTTTTGCCTCCTGAATTCTTGACCTCCATTCAAATGGACCTAGGTGAAAGGAATTACTCTCCAAGAGGATCTTAGAATCAGTAGACTGAGGAATTCCCCAACAGGAGACGGAAGGAGACGATGCTACCCAAGATGGCGCCTATCTGTCAAGTGTTCCTATTTCTTTTCCTTTGGAATTATTCTTGAAGTCCTTCCTGCTAGAGGCATAGCATAGATGACCTCACTGACTCATGCTGGCTCATCCTCACAGTTGGATTAATGATGGTACATTAGAAGGTGGAGCATTCAATTTGAATAAAATGTACAAAATTGGAAGGCTTACCTGTACCTTTCAAGTCCTTGGAAATTAGATGAAGGCAATCACCAGAGTAATTTTCTTGTATTTCTAAGGCACTTCTAAATCAGTTCAATTCATATTTATCAGGCACCATGGGGTACAGGGTATTGAACTAGACTGTAATTTACAAGATTGTAAAAGATGCAGTCCCTGATGAGAAGCAGTATACCTTTACAGAAAATCTACTCTCAAACCCAAGGAGAATTGGGAAGAGCATGGAAACAGCACCCAAAAAAATGGTATGAGGAAAGACCAAGGAAGTACATTTAACAACAATAAAAGTAATAATAGCAATTCACATTTAAAATTTGTAAAGCACTTTATATGCATTTTATTACCTGGATCTCATATTCTACTTAGTCCATAAAAAAGTCAGATGTGAGTTGTGATCTTTCCTTTCAGCCAGTTTTTCTCTCTTGCAAATTGAATCGTAAACTCTTGGTCAACATTATTCAAAAGTCTGTAGGTCTTGCTAAATCACATTGTCATATTCCAAGATGAAATCGTTGGCACGCGAAGAAAGGTAGAAATGGGAAAAGGAATAAATCATTCAAAATCCATTACACTTCGTGTCTGATGTACTTAGGATCTAAATTCCCTCTCTAGGTCATCCTGTGTTCTCATATTAAAAATTCCCAATAGTTTTGGCCACGGAAGCATGTTGTTTAGATATGTCTGCCATCTATGTCTGCCATTCCATTGACCACAATCCAAAATGTCTGCAAAACAATTTTATAGCTTTGTTTATGACTGTTTGACAGTGGGTACAATGGCAGTTTGAACACAGTTTGATGAAAGAGGACTTGGAGTTGCAAGCTTACATTTTCTCTTGAATGCCTGCCGCTCCAAAACAGCAAGATCTCAGAACTGAGTGATAGCAAAGCCCTGGAAAACAGGAGTTTTCAAATTATTTATCCTCAGCTATTACAGGGGGAAAAAGTTTGAGTCAATTGACTTGATCTAGCTCAGCTGTATCTCTTGGAAAGGTGCCAAAGAAATCTATTCTCTTCTAGCTGTACAAAGACAGGTAACTTCAATTAATATTACATATACAGTCTATTCCCTGCATACTGACTGGAATTGATCCTAGGGAGATTTCAATTCCATCTCAACGTTTCATGTCTATTTTTTCTACCAACAAAAGGTTTGACCCTGACCGGCCTCCTTTCAAATGCTATCAGATACATCTGAAACCTTCATAATATTGTTGAAAAGGCTATTTAGATACCACATCTTTATTCTGACCCTGTCATTCTGAAATCTTAAAAGTCTCTCTTTGCAAAAAGCCTATAAAAGCTTTCTTTAATATGCCTGTCTCCTAAAATAAATGCCAGTATCTAAAAATGGCTGCAGCCAATTTTAACGGGATCAAAAAATGATTTTTAAGTAAATATATTAAACTTAGGTGATCATTATATGTAAGATTAGACACTGCCCAAATATATATGTTTAGTAATCTTTTCTTTCCAAATGCATTCTAAAGGCCCTCTCAATTCCCAGTAAATAGCACTATAATTCTTTTGTATGGAATTTAGAAGTCTGAGTGCACAGGTTTTTTTTGTTTTATTTCACATTCATACCCCCAGAGAAAGAGGACTACTAGAAAAATCTCAGTTCCACTGATAGATTTTTAGGGAGGCAATGTGCAACAGTCAAGAACCATTTATTAAGCATCTATTATATGGGAAACACCGTGCTTAGTCCTCTGACCTAGAAGAGTTCATCTTCCAGTGGGGCAGACAACATGCACAGAACTACGTACGCGCAAGACACATACAGAGAAAATGGGAAGTAATCTCATTTGGAATCAGAACCTGAGTTTGAATCCAGCCTCTGGAAGTTACCAACTTTGTGATCTTGTATAAATTGGTTCTCCTTTCTGGGCCTTAGTTCCTTCATCTGTAAAATGAATGGATTGGATTCAATGACCTCTAAATTCCCTTCTATCTCTGTGCCCAACTTGATGACTACAATGCTGTGCTTCTTAAATAGCTGCTATGTGTTAGGGAGTGTACAAACCACTGGGAATGCAGATTTTTTTTTTAAAGAGGAGAGAGGGCAACTATTAGTTGCCTTTAAGGGGTACCCTGGAGTGAACACCATATGTACCCTGATTAAGTAAATAGTAGATAGCTTGGGGAGAAAGCAAATACTAACTGCAAAGAGGGAGAGGACAAGCTTTCTGCAGGCAGTGACCCCTGAGTCTTGAAGGAAGATAGGGTTTTGTAAAATGGAGATGAGGAGCAAGTTAATTCCAGGCATGGAGTGAGGAAATGGAATGACAGAGCAGTAAAGATAATTTTAACTTGGCATATGTTCAATTTTATTCATTAAAATTATTTTGTAAAAAATTTATATTATAGTAATTTAATAATAATGATAATTTATTGTATATAATAATATAATTTATAATGAATTTATATTATAAATTATAATGAAAATTAAAATTAATTTAAAAATTAATATTATTTAATATAATTTTCTATAAATAAATATTATATTATATAAGTATTTATACATTTATTATTATAAATTAAATGTTATTACATTATTAAATATATAAATTGTAAATTGAATTCATATTAATATTAAACTTTTATTGGAATTTTTATCAAGTTCATTGCTAAATATAATTATTCTGTTTTAGCTATTTGGAATAATATATGGAGTTTGTATTAACTACATCTCATTTGAAATTTTATAAAAGTTTGACCCTTAGTGCCTTCCTTATTCATAATTTTTTTTATGTATTCTACATAATCTCATTTTATATATTCTCAGGAGTATATCTGTTAAAATGAAAATGTGTTTGCCTTCCAAAATAATTTGTAATAATCTCTTAGCTTTCAGTCATTCCACATAGGATTGAGTTGTAATGAAATAAGCCACTTTACAGTGAGATCTCACCACAATTTGAGTGTGTCCTTAAGACATTTCCAGAAAAGGAAGAAAGTCTCATATTCACTTCCTAACTGTTGAACCATTATAAAATGACAGTCAACACATAATTAAACCCTTAATATGTTCCAGCACTGAGCCAATGCTGAGAATACCAAAACCAAACAAAAAAAAAAAAACAGTCCCTGCCTTAAAAAAAGCTCACATTCTAAATATCCTGGAAAATAGAGAATGTCAGACCTAAGGGATCGAGGTACAGACCTGGTCAGACAAACCACTTTAACAGTCATTCATTCATCCATTTATCAAATACAGCTCATCTTTGGGCAACCAAAATTAAATACAGACAGAATGTACAAGGTGCTGTTCGGACCTTCAGAGATGACTGAAAAGGTAGTAACACTCATAGACTGTACTAAGTCCAGACTATACTAAGTGCCGGAGATACAAAGAAAGGTAAAAACAGTTGCAATCTGGATTCAGATCTTCATAGCATCTTGTCACAAGTCGCAAAGACAACTGGAATTATTAAGTTAACTGCCCAGGTGCAATCCTGTTAAGAAATATTCTCCTAGCTCATCTTTATCTGTCGAATAACCTAGCTGTGGGTGGGTAGATAAGTAAGTACAATTCACAGAGGTCTCTATTTATGCCAGGAGAAGGATTCCAGGTGCATAAAGTTGGGGGCCTTTGGGGAGAATGGCATGCCTGGGAAGCACCCAGATGTTCCACATGTGCCAAGTTTTGGAAATTAGGCTTTTTTTTTTTTTTTATTCTTAATCATCTGAATAAACCTAGATTGGGAACCTTGCCAGAAGCTAGCTCCTTCACAGTGACAAGAAGCTACATAATCCTTTAACTCTTCCCTAACTCTTTCAAAGAAATTATGCCTCAGACAGGGGAGCAGCTATAACTGCAACTGTGCATTTGAAGACTTGCTGGGGATTTTAGAGGCACTAAATGCTTATTGCTGCCTTGGGGAGCTCAGATTTCCTCTGTGTTGTTTTAAATATAACTTTGAATGCCGGGTCATTTTCGTTTAAGGGATTTTTCATTATTTGTAATGGAAAAGTATAAGGGAACAGAGTGAGACACTCTAAGGCCTTCCTCACGTGCGCTAACACTTTTCAGACAAAGCCAGGGAATTTTTATAGTGTTACTTATATATTTATTTGGTACTATTTCTGTTCTTTTTTCCATGAGTATTTTCTTATGAAGGGCTTTCAATATCATTTCTAACAGCCTCCATCTGTTGGATGGATTCATTCTTTGCTCTTTAAATACAAATGTTAGCAGGACAAAATAGCCTTTTAAAGTGTAGAAATCACTCTGTTGAGTGTATTTTTGTAGGAAACGGTTTCATCACATAATCCGACACTATTTCCCATCATGTTGTCTTTGGAAATCCTTATCAATTGGTAGATCTATACATAGGATATATAATCTTTAAACTGCCATGAAGCAGAAGGGGGGAAGGATACAGAGGTTTCCATAGCAACTAAAATTCTGAATTTCCTGACTCTGGGGGACAAAAAGCCCTCTGATGCTTTCACTTTTATCCCCCCCACCCACTTCTGTCTCTGTCTGTCACTGTCTCTCTCTGTCTCTCTCTCTCTCACTGTCTCTCTCTCTCTCTCACACACACACACAGGCACATACGCACACATACACATACACATTCACACACACACACTCTTTGTATGGGAACCTATAGTCATTTTTTTCATTAAACCAGTTAAATGCTTAGCTGAATTGTACCTATTTTTCCCCACTTTTTTGTTTCCTTTTTTGGATTGGACCTGTGATTCCACTGATATAAAGAATTCACTCTGCCAATGCAGATTAACACTCTTCCTGACTGTTCATGACCTTTTTGGGGGTTTTCTTAGCAAAAGATACTAGAAGGGTTTGTCATTTCCTTCTCCACCTCATTTTACAGTTGAAAAAACTGAGGTAAACAGACTTAAGTGACTTGCTCAGGGTCACACAGCTAGTGTCTGAAGCCAGATTTGACCTCAGGAAATGAGTCTTCTTTGGTGTCAGGGATTAAGATAAAAAATATTAGGACATCAATTACCCTCCCTTTGTTTTCAGCGTTATTCACTGCTGATTATAATTTCAAGTGGTACTGAATGTATGTATGTATATGCATATATATAATTAAGTGTATATGTATATTTTTTCATGTCTTACCATACCAAGTGTGAGTATAATTTTAGCTTAGATTCTTGTTTATATAACTTTTTATGGCTTGCACAGAACGATTTTGCTCATGAGTTAAATAGTACCAGTAACATAACTTTCCCTTTACAGATTAGGAAACTGAGACTCAGAAGTTGGTGACTTGCTGAGGATCATTCAGTTGGAAAACTAGACCTCAAATGCAGGTCTTCAGGCTTTCCAAACCAGTACCTCTTCCCCAGTGCCATCTTTGTCTGCAGAATTATTGCATCTGTCCTGGCTACTGTTATAATATCTGTTAGGGGAACCTTTATAGAAGTCTTTGACATTTATAAAAAGACTTCTTTTTTATTTACATTACAGTAAAGTGTTTCACCATGTAAGCCCACAATATTCTCCTCATATAGAAGAAAATGTCACGATTTTATCTTTGTGAAGCAAGGGTTAAAAGTTCATGGCAAGGGTCAGAATTTGATTAACTGGAGTGACAGCCAAATAATCCTTTTATCTGTAGAAGTATATTTCTATATTTATTTTCCCACTCTCAAAAAACTGCTTGAGTATCCTTTAAGAATACCTACTTTTCAAGCATATTTTCCAAATGTAATCCCCCCCAAATCAATTTGTTTTCTGTCACGTTTTAGGAGACTCAGTTTCACTCATAGAAATTATTTATGTTGCATCACAACCAATAATAACCAACTCCCAGAACAGGAATACCAGCTATAGTCAGGTACTATAGCTTTAATGTAATGTCGGTGATGCATTTTACTCTTGATCTGAATGTGATTTCCCTTTAAAATCCCATAACATACTGTTACTTCCACAAAATATATAATTAATGCAACTAAGTACTGTGCATCATATATGAGCAAGCACCAGAGCGAATGAATAGATTCCTCTTCAGTTTTCAGCTACATGTCTCCTGGTATTTCCTATGCTTTGAAGAAGAGGAAAACACCTGATAAAAAAAAAAGAAAAAACGGGAGATTAGTTTGAAATGTCCCTTGTGGTCAATGGATAAAAATGTATTTCTGCTGACTTGAAAGTGATGTGATTTTAATCCACAGCATTAAGTGATTCTGAAACATAACATTATTTCTATGCAATGCAGAGAAAGCTCTGGAACTTTGATTTAAGTCAATCCAGGATTGGACACATAGAGGTGTGATCCCTAAACAAGGACACAGAATTGGGGAAAGTCCTATCATAGAAGGAATCTGCAGTGGGGCAAAAATGTCTTTCCAGATCAGAGCTTCAGGATAAGAGGGGAAAGACAGAAGTCATAATGGATGGGGAGATATTTCATAACTATTTATTTGGGGCACTCAATTTTTTACCTATGTATTATATATTCAAAGCTGGGTGAACACTTGTCCTGGATATTGAAGGTAGGATTTATAATTTATAATAACCTCTTCAGATCTCTAACTTTGCAATTGTTTACTTTCATATTCAACTTTGCATGTGAGATATTGCCTTGAGAAATATTAGTAGGAGTTGATTGATTGTTGTCGTTTATTGCCAGAGGACCAAAATGGCATTGCTAGGTTAGAGTCAAGATACAATATATCCAGCTATGGTGGACCACACCAATATGAGTTTGGAATGCTCTACCACAGGTTAGACACAAATAGTGCATGTAAACATTTTGAGTGGATTCTCTAAGTTTGTGCATCTCATGTTTCTCTTGAACTACTTCAATTCCACTTTGCTCTTGAGCACAGCACCCGAACAGTCCTGTGCCAGTGTCTCCCACGTCACACAGTCAATTCCAGAGTTCTTAAGAGAGGCTTTGAGAGTGTCCTTGTATCACTTCTGACCACCATGTGAGTGCTTACCCTGTGTGAATTCTCCACAAAACAGCCTTTTAGGCAAGCAATCATATTATTAGCTGTAATAACTGGTAAAATACTGATGAATCTTATCAAATATATGTTTATCAAATAAAGACTTTATGTGATATGAGCCCAAAGAAAGAATTGTAGTACTCTGGATTGTGTGTGAATTCTCTCAGATTTTTCTAGATCCTCTCCTCTCAATTCCTAAAGCACGTAGTCTTTAGTGCTTAATTATTTTCCATCTCGCATCATTTGCTAACAATAAATATTTCATGTGCCCCAGTCATATCTTTCCTAGTAAGGCAGAAAGTCATTGAGACCAGTGTTTACACTCTCTGTCTCTATAGCATCTAGCATGATGCTGAGCATGTAGAAGGTCATTGTAAGTACTTGTGTTTTGAGGTAAGAGATGTTTGGTGTTTGATCAAGCAGGAAAAAATAGAAAATTGATGGAAGAAAATTATCTGGAAATTGTATTTTTACATGTAGTCTCCTCACAAAAAAAAAAAATGACAACTGAAGGTGCATTCTGTTTGCAATGAGGCTTTGGCAGGAATCTGCTAAATATGAAGGAAAAGTAATTGAGTAAACTGAAACAAAAGCAGGAAGTCTCCTTCTTGAAGTTTGGAAACCAAAGGGAACCTTGTAGTGTTATCCACAGAATGTGCTGTTTGTGTTTCCGCCAGTGATAAGGAACAGCTAAACAGTCACAAAGCATAGGCTACAGGCTCTCCTGGAGGAGAAAGTAAAAGAGATGAAGAGATTGCTATCTACTCAACAGATCAATGGGAAAGATAAAGAGTTTAAAAAATGAATGGAATGAGGGTTTCCAAGGGACGACAAAAAAAGAAAAAATGCGTCAAAATGTAATTGTAACATGAGAGAGAGATGGGGGAAGGAAGGAAGAGGAGAAGAGTAAAGGGAAGGGAAAAGAGAGGAAGAGAGGTAGGAGGAAGGAGTGAGTGGGGAGGTAGGACAGGAGAAGGGAGGAAGGAGAGGATGAGAAGAGAGAATGAATGACTGGTGGAGAGAGAAGAAAGAAATGGGGGGAAAGACTTCTGTATGTCACAAAAGTAGCCTCTCTCCATCTCTGCTTGAAGGGAAACTGGGAGCCCCTCTGTCCTGCCCTGTTCCATTCCTCAAAAACAGAGAGAGCAGAGTTTGAAAAAAAAGTAGAGAACAGTTCAAAAGACTATTATCAAACTCTTGGGTTGAAAGGAAAGGAGGAAGAACAAGTTCAAGGTCAAAGAATTGTTTGAATGCCTGCCTACTAATTCTGCTAAGATTGGGTTGCATGCTTCTGGTTATGTGCCTTCTTCTTCCTCAATCCAAACTCTTCTAGGGAAAGTTAATTTTGAAGTGAAGGATTCCTTCCTCCCCCTGATGAACTGAATGTTATGCCCACAATCCAGTATCTAAGAAGCAGTAAGAACCACAACTTTAAATCAGTGGGGTCTTGCCCCATTCAAGGAAGCAGAAAACCACCTCTATCCAACGTACAACTCATTAGGGGCCATTTCAGTTTTGCCTGGGGCCAAGTGAAAGAGGTAGCCCCAGTTTCTCTCCTGTCAAAAATGAAAGAACACTACTTCATGACATAGACCTAAGACTATCTTCTTGACCTAGAAGTTAAAAATGAATATCAACAAATATATTCATGGTTTATAAATTAAATTGGTGTAAGCTTTGTGGAATTTTAAGATCTTTTCTGATTTATTTTCTTCATTCACTCTAATATTTGCCAGAGATATGATACTTTTTTTCCCAAAGAGCCTTGACAAGTAGAGGAAAGAAGTAAATAGAATGAAATTCAGCGGTGATAAATACAATACTAAAAGCTTAAGAAAAAAATTGCACACTTACAATATAGCAAACAACCAATTATGTGCAAATATAGTCATCTCTTTCTCTTAGAAAACACTAGCTGTGACATTTCACTATAGATTTCACTAGTTTTGAAATTCTCTTATCTCTTAGTTCTGCTAGAAGACTATTACGTTTGAAATTGTTTTAGCTGATAGAAATATGAAATTTCAAAACTGAGGTTGTTTCTACTTCTGTAAAATTCCCTTTTTCTTCCTTTGGTTCAAATGGTAGCTGTTTATATTTCTTGATAAGACAGAGTTAATTTATATGCTAGATGCATTTCCTGCAAGAACTGTGGAGATACTACTGCCCAGGCTTGCCAGCACTAATTTTTTTTCCTGCTTGAAAGCATATTCACTATTACAGTCCCACAGCTTCACTCATCTGTAGTCACACAGTAAGACAATAACCCATATAAGAGTAGTCTCCATGTCTCTTAATTGCCTGTTCAAACCCTGGACCATGTCTTGCTCTTACACATGAGGATCAGTTCTCATTTCCTGTCTCTTATCACGGAATACTCTTTCAGAATTTCCAGGGTGCATTTTTCTAAACTATTAATGGCATGTCTCCATTTCTACATCTTTGGGGGAAAAAAATAATCTCAGTGATACAAGTAAAGTTCATTTTGCAAGAATGCCATCAGGATTAATAAATATTTCCCAACATCCTGGGAGCAAACAAAAATCAAAACTATATTTAACTATGTTTATAGTTATTTATAACTATATTTATAAAATATTTATAGTTATTTATAACTATATTTAACAGATCTGGTTATTAATATTGTAGGTGCTTTAATGTACATTAAAATCTGTAGCTGTGCTACAGATATGGTGGTTTCACAAATGCATAGATAAGACAAGTTAATAATTTAGCAGAGTTTTGTCTGTAGCAAATGTCAGAGGACATGACTGAAAGGAAAATTCCCATCAATAAATGAGTCAAAACCTAGTTTCTGAATAATGTAGAAGTATGCTTAGAGAACTCTTGCCTTAATACTATTACCGTATTATGGTTTCAATAGATCTATGAGGCATTTTCAAATTTACGACATGGTTTATCATCATTTGTAATATAAACACCGTGACCTCCTCTGAGCATAAGCAGTATTTAAACACAACAGTTTATTTTCTTCCCCCACTCACAACTTTGTGTGTGTGTGTGTGTGTGTGTGTTTGTTGTTGTAAGCCTACAGAAGAGATTCCTGACAGTTCTTAAAGAGTTAGGAGGTTTGACAACTCACACTCAGTATTGTTGAGGGGAAATAATAAGAAATAATTACATTTAATATTACCTTTTTGAAAAGGCTTTCCTCTGTAGCTAAATAAATATTTCATGAACCAACATGAAGTAATATGCTAATGATACAATATTTATCCCGTAAGCAGGTGCACCTCCTGATGTTTCACTTCTTTGCTTTACCTTTGATGTGAGATCATTTTAAAGCTTTCTGAATTTATTTTTCTTTCTTTGCTCTTTTCCCTGTCCCCACAGCTTTACTTGGAATCAAAATGGTGAGCGAAAGTGAAAGTCACCATGAGGCCCTGGCAGCCCCCCCAGTGACAACTGCTGCACCTGCGCCCCCACATAATGTTACCGAACCGGCCGCCCCAGGAGAAGGGAAGGAAGATCCTTTTTCTAAGATTAAGGAGAAATTTATGAATGAGTTGAATAAAATTCCATGTGAGTATTATATTTCTTAATATAATAAAAGTAAATGGTCAAGATTCATGCCAATCTACTGCAAATAATGTGGTTCTTTCTTTTGAATCTATCAAGATTCTAGTTATGATTGGAGCTTCTTATGTATTCTATCAAATCACTTAGGCAGAGACAAGAACTCCATTTATGATAAAGTTTCCAGTTCATATGTAATCTATGAGCATCTTATTCCATCCAAAATACTAATTTAATCTTTTCAGAGACTATACTTTTAAAATCATTCATGACTAAGTATCTTGATCTCAGATTCAGAAATATGTCTCTAAAGTTTTAGCTTTTTGGTTGATGATCTGATGATCAAAAACTCTGAGTAGCTGTTGTCTCTAGGACAGTTGTTTCTTATCAACAATGACTAACATTTATTTTCTTAATAGTGGGTGAGTTTTACTTTTTCTCTCTGTTAAAATTCTACTATGTCTTCTAAGCAATAACACTTGTTTTTTCTTGCTGAATCTGTTTCCAAATGTAATATTTTTTTAACTACCTTTTTTGTTGTCTTCGATGAAAAATCTCTTCCTTAGCTTATTTTTATACCTATGGCAATAATTCTAGTGAATGTAGCTTAAATTAAATATTTGACTTTTGTGCTACATAGAAAATTCTATCATATGCTTGAGTTTATAGTTTTCCTTCTAGAATTGCCTTAGAAATAGAGACAGGGTCTATGATTTTATTGGTATAGGAAAGTTCTGGGTAGGGAATCTCCCTCTACCAATTCTCTGCAAATTAAAGTTTTTGAGTTCCAAGAGTACTGAGAAGGTAAGTAATTTACCCAGAATCACACAACCAATATATGTTAGAGGCAGGACTGAATCCAGCCTTTGCTGACTTTAGGTCCAGTTCTCAATTCATTATGCCATAATGCCCATCTTAGAGTTGCCATATAACTTAAACATTTGAAATAGTCAAAAGAAAGGTTGCCAGTATATCTCTTTCTTTGAACCTCTAATGATAGAATGTCAAGGCTGAACATCAAAGCCCTTTAGACTGAGGAAAGTTTCTGGGTCCTAATATATAATGTGTAATTCATGAATGATACTTAAGCATCAGCTATGGACATGACTCTGTGCTAGGTGATGGAAATACAAAGACAAAACTGAGATGGTCCTTGCTCTCAAAGTTGAGAAGTAGAAAAATAAGTGAACACAAGGCAATTTGATAAGGAAAAGGTCACTAACAATCCAGAGGTTCAAGGGACGCTTGTGTAGAAAGCATCTGGGCTGAACCTCGAAGGAAGATTAAGCTTCTGAGAAGTGGTGATGAGAAAGAACTGCCTTCTAGGCATGGAAAATGAGTCATGCCCATGCATATGTGGTAGATGATGAATAGCCAAGCTTGAGAACAGCTAGTAGTCTACTTTGGCTACAATGGAGTGTGTGAAGAAGAAGAAAAAATGTACAATAAAGCAGGAAAGGTAAGTTGAAATTAATTTTTTTCAATGAATGCGAAGCAGAGAACTGATATTTTATGCTACAATAGGGAGCCATTGAAAGTTTTTCATCACTAGTGCACCAACTAAAAACCTAGAGCTTTAGGGGGACATATTTTTGAAGCTGAGAGATCAAGTCAAAAATATTGGAATCTAGGTCATTTTTTCTGTCACTATTAGATAGGAAATTGTTGATGTGTCTATCCTTTTAAGAAAAAAAATTCAAGTTGGTCTGAGAGAACCCATCACTACTCTGGGCACTAATTAGAATTCTCAGCAGGAAGGTGAATAATTAAATGGAAATGTAGGGGTAGCTTGGTCTAGTGGATAGAGCACTGAACCGCGACTCATGAGACCTCTGTGTCATCTTTGGCCCTGCTGCTTTGCGGACTGGCAGTTTAACCTTGAGGAAATGTTTTTGGCATTCCTCTGTTTCATGCTACATTTACATAACAAGAAAGAAAACACTTCGGAGGTGACTGTATCATTACATATCAATTGGATACAAGTTGTACCCTATAAAAGTTTCACCAGTATATATGCATTGAAACAATTTGTTGTATGGGAGATGAGGAGACAATGGGCAACTAGGTGGGACAGTGGATAGAGTATCAGACCTGGAGTCAGTTCCTATTTGACTTCAGACACTTACTAGCTATATGACCCTGGGCAAATCGCTTCACCCTGTTTGCCTCAGTTTCCTCATCTGGAAAATGAGCTCAGGAAACAATGGCAAGCCATTCAAGTATCTTTGCCAAGAAAACCCCAACTGGAATCACAAAGAGTCAGACAGGAGTGAAACCACTGATGAACAAGAGGTGGCACTGGAGGCAATCCCCTCAGTAGAATGAAAGTTCCCTGAAGGTAGGGACAGTTTAATTTTTTGTCTTTGAATCCCCAGCAATCTGGCATGGTATTCAGAGTAGTCCTTTAGTAAATGCTCAGTGAACTGAATTGGATTAAATGGTTGACCCAAGTCCAATGAACATCCCACTTTCTTTGTAAGATTCTTCCAAAGGCTAACATGAAAAGCAGAAAAATATTTAGGGCCATGCTCCAGTTTCACCATACAAGAAGCTGTGCTAATGGTGAGCACCACTTATCAACTGTGGTAATGTTTGGATTTCTAGTGATTCATTCAATTAATAGAAGCGATGTGTGTTGGTGTAGTGCTCAAATTCTCCTTCCCTCAGTTCCCCTCCCTTTGCTCCCACTGGGAGGGCAGGGGCTCCCACCAATGCTCCCACAATGACTTGGAAGTCACTCTTAGGGATTTAGCAATAACCCTGGTATGGGCAAATTATACGACCATTTTACTACTAATAACATAGCTCCTTAGCTCCCTACTTATCATTTAATAAATCAAGCAAGTTATACTTACTCCTAATCGGAAACATCTCATATATGCAAGGCAAAGCAAGAATCACAAAAACATAACATTCCACCCTTAAACTTGGAACATTCTCCCTCCAATTCACTGGAAGTTCCAGGGGAATAATCAACAAGCATTTATCAAGTACTTACCACATGCTGGTCACCGGGGAAACAAATTTGCAAAACCGTTGCGTGAGGACACATCTGAGGGGAGTATATGTGCCTGAGGCAACTCAGAATTCTGGGCTTCGGGCCTTGCCGGGTCACTTGTCCCTTCAGGAACAATGCGCATTACCGTTCAATAAACAGTACTGTAAGCTTTTATCATGTGCCTCCAGGCACTGTGATAAGCAATGAGGATATAAATAAGAAAAAACAGCATTGAAAAGATAGTCCCTGACCTTAAGGAGCTTACAATCAAATGGGGGTGGGTGCGTAGAACTCTCAAAAGAAGTCTAGAAAAGGACGTATGAAGTGGGGAGGGGGCGGTGATGCCAGGGGGCATCCTGGTCTGTGGAATAGGAACCTGGCAGAGCTCCAGATGCAAAGGGGAATGAGTTTAAAGTCCAATTTTATAAAGGAATGCTTTGGGAGGAGTTCAGTGCCCACCCTCTAGCCTTCCAATCAGAAGGGAGAAGAGGCTGAGTGAGGTGGAATCCTGGTTTGAGGTAGCAATACTGTGGTGAGATTAGAAGTGATGGATTAATCCTGGGAGGGGCATCTTCTTACTTGAAACTGAAACCTAGATCAATAGCAGGTTGGAGTTCACTGACAAACATGGCGGTTCTTCTCTGTCTCTCTGCTCTCTTGCTACCTGTTGGCTGGGGACTCAAAACCTAGCATGGTGAGAGGGAAAGCATATTTATCATTAATAGCTATTCCCTAGAACCTTCAAAGAGTATGAGCATAATACCAACAGTCACCATTCCCAAAATATATTCTTTATGTGTGTGTATCTGTGTGCTCTGAGTTCCCATGCCTAGAGACGCGCTCCAAAATGTAAACTGGACTATGCACCCGTGAGGCATTCTATAACTATTCATGTTATCTAGTGGCGGCATTCTTGTCACCTAGGCATGGTAGTGAGATAAATGTAAAGCCCAAGAGATAGAGTTTGTGGTTTTAATAACCAATTTATTAGGCTAGCTGATAATTAATACATTGATGGTCAGTGGTTTTTCTCCATAACCAAAGATAAAACCATGATGATCTCTGAATGTTTAAATACCTTTAGAAAAGAAAATGCTTCTGACGGGTAAAATTAGTGAACAGTTAATGAGAACATGGACATATTAATGAGGAGGTAGTTGAGAAGACATCAACTCTTCCTACTGAGAATGTGACTTGATCTTGAGATTCAGCCACCTCCAGCAATCGGGACAAAAGAATTCATTTCCACCCAGACCATTCTGGTTGATTTTCTCCTTCATAAGCTGAGTTCCTCTAGACCACAGTGGAAGGGTACCAGGGCGTGGACTCAATGCTTTAGGACTAGAATGCGCCTAGACTAGATTCTGTAGATCGCTCTAAAAAGAAGTTTGGTCTTCTAGTTGGGTGAGACCCTGCGTAAGACTACAGAACATGTACCCGGAGGATTTAATCAATCTGATCTATCAGTTTTGTCCTTCAGAGATTAGTTAAATAACCTACAGAGAACTGGTCTCTGTATGGGGAAATTGAAAGAAAAAACCTCAATCCTAATTTAATAATTGGTTATTCACATAATAGAAAAATAATCACAACTCTTAGCAGCATTTATCATGTTATAGGATGACTTCCTTACTTCATACTACCCTTGTTCAGAAGGATCCAATTCCTAGGAATAAATCACCTCAAACATTCTAATTCTTGACACCTCCTCCATCTGATGTGTTTCTCATTCACACATGGGAATGATATTTGCACAACAAGCCACTCACAGTGACACTTTTTAAATATTAAACAACCATTTACTTGTCAGAAAGGCGAATAAATAATTGTGACATCATAGATATTCATAAATTAAAAGTAAATGCATAAATGACAAAATATATCATAATCTGTATATAAACTTTGATCCTTCTTCTGTCAGTATACTCGGTAGCCATCGTAGAAAGGGCGCACACACAGGAAACTGGAAGGAAAGCTGCTAATTTCATAGATGAAGAAGAAGGAGGTTGAATGACTTTCTTAAAGTCACCCATCAATTTGTTAGCAGAGTCACAATTGGAATCCAAGTGTCCTGATTTCCATTTCAGAGTTCTTTTCACTGCTGTATTGTCATTTCTTACCTCCATGATGAAGCTAAATACAGATAATCCAAAAAAATTGGAGAAAGTTATTATTATAAATATTTATTGTAAATAAGTATAGTGAACAACGCACACTTTAATAACAATGACATTAGCTAGCATTTATATGGTGCTTTTCCATTTTCAAAGTGCATTGTATGTTTTGTCTCATTAGATCCTCATAACAACCCTGTGAGTTAGAGGCCATTGTGATTCCAAATTTACAGATATGGAAATTGAAGCCAGAAGAAGTTACATGACTTGTCCAAGATTGTATGACTTGTAAGTGTGAGAGGTGGCATTTGAACTCAGATATTTCTGATTCCAGGTCTGAGGAGCTGCCCCCAAGGGCCTAGACTAAGCAAACGCTTTCATTAGACCCCCAAGCAGCTTTTACTGCCTATGTAATTGGAATCTTTCACACACAAGGAATGAGACCAAAGAAAAATAAAACATATGCTCAAAATGAATCCCTTTCAAGACATAGATTCTATAAACGTTCTCACTTTGGTCTAGGTATAATTTAGTGTGATGCTAATTACAAGTAACAAATTAGAATATTAATCAATTTTTGTCTCTGAACTAAATCTTGGCTATCTGGCAGATGTGATTTTTGCAAAATTGATGGTCAGCAGCTTTAGTCTGTCACTTGAAATTCCCCCTTGCAAGAAGAGAGGTGTTACAGTGGAAATAAGTATGCATGTCATTAGTTGGATATCTGCATAGTCCAGCATGGAACATATTTAGACCAAACTGCCTGATATCATCCCCAGTAGCACAAAGCTTAAAATATTTTTTAAAAAAGAAATGGTAAATATTGAAGGATTTTTATCTTTCATTTTATACCTCAGAGTGTTTTCTAAATGAAACAGACAAGGATTTCCATCATGCTTCTTTATTTTGCAAACTTTGATTTAAAAAAAAATAAGACTAGGGTCATGGATGGTTTGCAAAGCATGAACTCATGTTTTTCAAGTTGCTGTGATTAAGGCCTGGGATATTCATGAGCTCTTTCAAGTAGAATGCCATTTTCCCTTAAATACAGCAGAAGGCCAGATAGCTAGAACCACTTTGCACTCAAAGAAAAATGAACAAGTCTACCCAGGGAAGGTACAAAATTCCTAGGCATGTTTTATGCTATTAAAATATATTGAACTATGTTATTAAAATATTAATTAATTAAAACATTATTATAATTAAGGCTATTAAAATACATCGAAATACTTCCACTTAAGATGCCATTTCAGGACAAATTGTCACTGGGTCTGAAGAAGCTCCAGAGGCTTTGTATAACCCACACTGATTTTCTCTTGGTTCCTTATATGTAATATTCTACCTGTCTTCATCATGCCCTCATAAGAACCAACCCCACATTTGGAATACGCTGTCTCCTCACTTCCGTCTTACAGAATCGCTCACCTTCTAAGAGTCAGTTCAAGTGACACTTTCTGCAGTCTTTTCTGATTTCCCCTCACACAACTACCAATGCTCTCCTCTACTATCTTTATGTACTGATTTAGTTGCTATGTATTGATTTTGCTTTCATTCAGAATATATTTTCACATAGATTTATGTATATGTTGGCTTTCTAGAGAGAATGTAATGTCTTTTGAGAACAGGGAATGTTTAATTTTTTGACATTCCCAGTAACTAACATTGCCTAGCCCCTGGAGGTGCTTAATAAATATTTGTTGATAGATTTTAATTGATTTCTAACTTTCTGATGCAATGAAAGCCTAGAGCACTGATTTTCAACTTTTCGAATTCATGGACTACTTGGATGAGGCATAAATTCTATATGCAACTTTTCTGCCCTCCAATAGGAGCCCATAATCAAGGGCAGTTATATATTGTTCTACGGTTTATATCATGAGTGTTGCCTCAGTCAAACTGAGACTTGGGAGAGACCTTAGCTTCAAAAGACCAAGGTCTCCCACTGCACCCTGAGCCATCTCCAGTCATCCTGATTGGTATCTGACCATTGGACCAGATGGCTCCGGAAGAGAGAGTGAGGCTGGTGACTTCGCACAGCCCTCTCTCACTAAATCCAATTCACTTGCATGGCATGGCATCACCTTCCGTAGTCGTCATTGAGAACGAAAGACAAACACATCATGGCTACTTCAAATCTTTTAGCTCTTTGTTATCTCACAACAACCCTGGAAGGTAGGTAATCCAAGTATTATTACTCATGTTTTACAGATAAGAAAGCTAAGGCTCAGAGATTAAACTGCTTGTCTATGGTTATATAACTAGTAGGCCTCAGGGATGAGATTTGAATCCAAATCTTTTGTGAATCCTGTGTTTTTGCAGCTGTGCAGTCCTAACCCACCACCCTCCTCCCCCAGATTAATGACAAGAGTGCTGCTGAGGCTTGGATGAGATAGTGGTACAGACTGTGAAAAGCTAACTGTTAATTTGCTCCAGGAACATGAGCAGACACACTGCCCTATTGCAAATAATACTTTTGCACTAGGAGAGATAAGCCTCATAGAGGCATTGCCCTATTGCAGGGTCTATGAAGATCTATCATTAATTAGACAGGTAGATAGGTAGATAGATAGATAGATAGATAGATAGATAGATAGATAGATAGATAGATAGATAGATAGATAGATAGATAGATGATAGAGAACTGTATTTGAATATAATTTGCTTTCTTTGTTAGCCTACATATTTTATTTTATGTATTTAAAAACATTTTCCTGAAAAAAGATACCATTGGCTTTACCAGACTAAACCATGACACAAAGATCAAGAAATCCTAGCTTAGATTTACTCACAAGTCTGTAATACTACAGTTTTGCATCTAATGAAAGAAAGAGATGGGAGAAGTACCTTTGATTCTGCTGATTAAAGAGTCATCAATCAGCAAGGAAAGGAGTTTATTTTTCTCCTCTTTATTACATATTTTTAAAATAATTTTCTCTCCCACTTCTCCTTTCCCATTGGAAAAAAGAAAAAAATCCCTGTGTTTATTACATCTAATATATCTGAAAGTCAGAATAGCAGACTGTGGAATGTCTAGTAGAGTCAAAGAGGGGGTTACCCCTGAAAACAGCTGAGAATGCAGCCTTGGGGAAATCATGTGAGTAAACTGGCTGTACTCCAGTTGATTCAGGCTCAGGTTTCTTCATCTATAAAATGGGGATAATAATAGCACCCCCCTCCCAGGGTTTCTGGGAGGAAAAAAATAGATCATATGGGGCTTTTTAAAAGTCTTTTGTATGTCTTCCTTTAAATAGTATCACAAAAACTAAATCAAACTTCATTCAATTCAATAAGCAATTATTAAACACCTATAATATACTGTAATAAGTGCTAGGTGTATAAAGACAAAAAATAAAAATGGTCCCTTCGAAGAAGCTTACATTCTCGGGAAGGGGGAATCAGAGATAAAGAGAAAAAAATAACCCATATAGGGTATCCCAAAAGTCTTAGACTAAATAAATACAATACATATATATGTATGAATGTATGTATACATGCATACATATGTTAAGTAATTCAGGGAAAGGGGTTGAAAGACTAATAACTTATGGAATTGGGGAAAATCTCTTGGAGGAAGACACATTTGAGCTAAGCCTTGTGGGAAACAGGGGTTTGTAAGAAGAAAAATGAGAGTAAACTTTCCAGAGATGGGTGTAGCCTATACTTCTAGGAGGATATTAAATTTACTGACAGTCTCTCTAGTTCTTAGCTTATGGTGCATTTTTTAAGGCTCTGTAGGGTGGTTGACTGGTTTGCTTGCTTGGGTTTTTTGGGGGGGGGCGGGAGGGAATGGTGACAAGGACCAGATATTCCCTGATAGCACTCCGTTAATGATTAACTGCAGAAAAGCCATGAGAGCCTATATAGGATCATTGTATTTTATCTTCAGAGCTGGAAGTAAGCCTAGAAGTCATTTAGTTCAACTGTCTCATTTTGCAGGAAAGGAAACAGAGGCCTAGGGAGGTTTTGTGATGTGCAAAATGTTACACAGGTAGTAATCATCAGAGGTGGGATTTAAACGTAGGTCCTTTGATACAGAGACAGTGCCCTTTCCACAGTAACGTACAGTCTCCTTGATAAAATGCCTCTAAGGGATGATGTTCTTGTTACATAACAGCTAAAAGTACTAATCCAGTTTTACAGGCTGTATTAGTATAAGCATAACACCTAGAATGAATGTGGTGGTAGTCCTGATGTAGTGTCTCTAAGCTGGGCGCAGTACACCTAACCACCATGAACATGTTGTGCTCAACATGATTCACCACATTTTAGAGAAACCAATGGCAAGCTATATCACATCCATAGGACAATTCTTTTCACATATGCATGTGTGTATCTCTATATGTATATGTATGTGTATGTGTGTATATACATATATATGTATATATATTCCCCCTTCAATTAACCAACCAATGAGAATTTATTTAACATCTTGGGAATCTAGCTAATAAAAGAAAAGTGAACCAATCCCTGCCTTTAAAGAGTTTACATTTTATCAGGGGAAACTGAGGCACAGAGAGGTTTAGAATCAAATATCAGAAACTAGTTTCAACACAGGTCCTCTGATTCAAGAGCTAGAACTCTTTCCATTGTACCATGCCCTGTCTAAGCCTTTTTGTTGATTGGTTTTTGTATGTACAGATAGAAACCAAGACATCTGTATGCCTTTTTATAATTTTTTAATGATTAGGATTAGAGGCTCAGACACTTGTCTGAGGCACTAATATATCTCAAAGTTAGAATAGCAGTCTATAGAATTGATCGCTTCCTAGTAGAGTCAAAGAGGGGATTACCTCTGAAGACAACTGAGAATGCAGCCTTGGGGAAACCATCTCAGCAATCTCAATGTCAGCTGATGCTTGTCATATTTTTTTCCTCTCTGCAACTGTAGGCAAGTCATTTAACCCCTTTAGGTCAGGTTCTGTAATTTTTCCACTGACCTTCTCTACCCAAATAGGAGACTATTTTTTTCATCATTTTAATAACTGTCTTGTCTCTAGTACTAAACAGTAACAGTTTGTTCCACTGCCTAGGATGACTTTTATGTATATAGCCTTGATTCCCCAGCTGTCTCTATGGAGAGTCTTCGTTCTGAAATGCGTCCTCCAAAAATGACAAGTGGACTTCTTAATCTCTTCCTTCCAGTATAATGAAATATCATTACCTGTAAGAAATAGGGGAGATGATGACAAGCGTTAATAATGCAAAGCTCTTGCCCTGTGAATACATGACATCATTCTACAAAACCTTCCCACTGCTAAAGGAAGCTATTTGGAAGCAACATAGTAAGTTAGTGGTACAGTCTGGCACCAGATTTCATGGCAGATCATGTCCAGGCTGGGTGACTCATGCTCATCTCTTGAATACAGATTTATGGAGCACCCACTGCGTTATCAGACAGCTTTCATTTTCATCATAGTCCATAATTCTAAATGCCTTACTTTTGTTGTAAGGACAGTTGTTGTGTTCAGCTGTCATTAAATAACAATGCTTAATTGAAGGAGGTTTATCTGGTCTATCCAAAAGGGTCTCGGAGAAATAGAGTGTTATTGTCCTATCACTGTGGAATCTGACAGAAGGAAATGTGATACAAATTGTGTGGAAGGCTGCCCTCAAAGAGTTCAGTGGGGATTTCATAAAAGATGTTTTTTTATATGCTGCTGGGTTTTATTTTCCTTTTAGAAACCTGTGGTTCAGTGAAATTTTCCCAGAAGATCATGTTATTAAAATGAACCAGAGCTGTGGGGTAGTTATGAATTTATAGAATATTGAACTCGTACTGGGGGTCAACAAATTCAACAATTTTCCTAACAAAAATCAATCAATCAACAAGCATTTATTAAACATTTGTCCTTAATCAGATACTGTGCTAGGTGCTAGGGATTCAGAAACAAACACAAAGCAGTCCCTAACCTCAGGGAATTTATATTCTCTCTGGAAAAACAACATATACACATTTCAATAAAAACAAAACAAATGCCAAGAAAATAGAAAGTAAGTTAATATGGAAAAAAAGAAAAGACAGTGAATTATCACCACAGCTGAATTTCTAGAGCACCCCCATTTTTTGTTTTGTTCTTATACATTTACTTGTTCATGTTATTCAAACATTTTCAGCATTCTCCCAGGATAGCTATGAATAACTAGGAAGAAAATCTTATTTCAGTCTCCAGAAAATTATATTAGAATCATTTTTATACATATAGATGATATCCTTAATGAGAATATATGGGAAAGAAGAGGATGACTTCCACAAATGATATTCAGTCAGTCAACAAACATATATTAAGAACCTACTATGTACATTTAGCTAGGTGATGGGAAGCTAGGTGGTGTACTGGATAGAGCCCTGAGCTGGCAGTCAGGAAGATCAAAGTTCACTAACCATATGATCCTGGGAAAGCCACTTAACCCTGATTGCCTCAGTTTCCTCAGCTATAAAATTTAACTAGAAAAAGAAATGCAAACCATTCTAGTATCTCTGTCAAGAAAACCCCAATTGGAGTCATGACGAGTCCAGTGCAACTGAAATGAAAGAACAAAACATAATTACATTAATAATGATAATTTTATTGTTAATACTGTCAAATTTGGGGATTATTGAAATATTATTTGGAATAGAAAAATAATATTTGGATATTATTAATGCTGTGTAGTTTTAGAATACCACTGTCTCTGAAAAATTAACATCACGAGTCACCCAAAGGGCAGTGGAGAAGCTATAATGACTAGACTATATAATGTATTATCCCTCAGACTTATATAGATGAGGGGGCATAAAAAATGTCATCAGAGTTATAGGAATGGAGAAAAATAAGCCAGTTATTCAGTAAAAATAAGGGAACACCAATGGATAACTCACATGTGATGCATTAGTGCACACAAAAGATCTACAGGAAGACCTCCAGAATGTTAGATGGACTTGCTTTGGGAGGATTTACAAGGGAACATGGACAGGAGCAACAGGATGAGGAGGTATAAATGGTATCACAACTTCCTACAATTGAGGCATTGTCTGCATAGATGAAATCATAAATTCATGTAGATACTGAGGCAATAAAAAAGGTCATAAGATCATAGGTGTTGAATTTGAAGGGACCTTAAAAGTCATTGAGTCTAATCTCCTTCATGTTACATATGAGGAAACTGAGGCCCAACATTACACACTTGACAAATGTAGGAACCTGGATTTGAATCTATATCTTCTGGCTCCAAATACAGCATTCTTTTCACCATATTTCAAGGACTACTACACAAATACACATCCACACCAATACACATTTTTCTAAAAAATGTAGTCTGAAACAATCAATTATTCACCATGTTGTAATGTAGATTGAATGTTAAAATTAAATTCTCATTAAATTAAACACATCTATAAAGGCAAATCTATAAAGAAAACTTTAATGTGAGAAGCGGTATGGATATTGTTTTCCATTCTTTCTGACTTTTTAAAAATTGTCAACCTGTCAAAGTCATGTCAGCTTATATTAAATTGAACACAGAATGTAAATGGAGAAAACTGGTTATAAAGAGGTTATAAATGAGTTTAAACTTGATAGGCCTCTCCAGTGTATCAGAGTGCATCTCAATTTTTTTAAATTGATATTAAAAACACACACACACACACACACACACACACACTTTGGCTCATAGATGAAGCATTCAAAGTTTTCCCCACAAACCAATATCTTTCCCTGAAACTGCTGCTTTGAAGTGATTTTAAAACTCCAATAAATGTTCTTTCTTAATTGTTCATCTTTAAGTTGTTTTCACATACAAATGTGAGAGATAAAATGTTATGAAAGGGTAGATAACACAATAAAAGGGGATATTTGCCCAATTTGCCATTTGTTGAGAACAATGGATATATGGCCCCAAATACTTATAATAGCACAGATCTGGGGTCTCAGTGAAGCAAATAAACAATTCCTCAAAACCTAATTGCTCTTTGCCTTGAAAATGAAAGACAAATGTCAGATTTTCCATTCTGTGATACCTTAGGTCAGATTCTTTGACCTGAGTCAACTGGTACTAAGAGTTTAAAAAAACATCAAAGGTGCCTTAATTCTTTGGGGATCTCATAGACACAATTTCATCAAGCCTTCAATAAATTAAAGTACTTGTTATGTGACAGAATAAACCCATCTCCCAATAGTGCCACATATTTGATGGGACTATATCATTATTATTTTGTTTTAGCTGTTCAGTTGTCTCAGTCATAGCCAGTTCATCATGACCCCACTTGGGGTTTTTTTGGCAAAGATACTTATAGTGGTTTGCCAATTCCTTCTCCAGCTCATTTGACAGATGTGAAAATTGAGGCAAAAAAGGTTAAGTGACTTGCCCGGAAGTGTACGCAGGAAGGGAAGTCTTCCTGGCTTCAGGTCTGGCCTTCTACCCACTGAATCACCTGGCTACCCAAGAGTTTGTTACTTGAGGCAAAGGATGTCAGTTCCCTTAAGGAACACAATAGAAACTTGTTTTTACATTCTTTCTGGGTCTCTTTAAACCAATTCACTCTGTGAAGAAGTCTAAATAATCAAAATTTGTATGACTCACTAGCAAGAAAATAAATGGGTCTCTCAGAAGGACTGTACCTAACAACAAATTTATATTTCTCACGATAACCAAAGCCTGCTTTAAAATATTGGTGGCTATAACATCATTGAGTAGCTACTTTTAATGAACCTACATCCCTCTCTCTAAACCATCATTTTCTATTTCTCCCTTTCTTTTTATGGTCCCTCCTTTCTTCTTCCCATTTTCTCACTCTGTTTTGGTTTTTAATCTTCCTTTCTTTGTCTGTCTTTTTTTCCCCTTTTTTCCTTTTCTTGTCTGGACTCAGTAAATATTTGTAGATTGACTGCCTGGTCCATTAACTCCATGAGCTGCTTCTTGTTCACTCATTTGTCAGTTGTGTCCAACTCTTCATGACCCCATTTGGGGTTTTCTTGGTAAAGATACTAGAGTGGTTTGCCATTTCCTTCTTCAGCTCATTTTACAGAGGAGGAAGCTGAGGCAAACAGGTTCAAGTGACTTTCCCAGGGTCGCCTAGCTAAGGATCAGAGGCCAGATCTGATTTACAAAGCTGAAAGGCCAGCCACTAGATTCATGGCCAGAGTACACAGTTCTCATCACGTGATGGAGTAATCACCAAGACAGAAAAGAATGATCTAGAATCAGTACTGCCTATCAGACTGTAAGTGCTATTAAAACAACTGTTGATAGATTCAGAATACAGATGGTAAACTGCCCTTCTCTATCACCATCAGCCTAGGGACTGATATATAGATATATATGTGTGTGTGTGTATGTGTGTACATATATGTAGGTGTAGGTATATACATATATACATATGTACACACACATAAATGTGTGTGTATATCTATATATGTGTGTATAGTACGTGTGTGTAGCTAGACTCCAGTACTATAGATGATGATGATGATGATGATAATGGTGGTGATGGTGGTGGTGGTGGTGATGGTGGTGTTCTGCCCAAAGGAAGGAGAATTTTGAAGGCTGAAACCTATTAGATTTCTTTCTCAAAGACCAAGTCTTAAACCCAATTCACTCAGGCTGTCCTTGACTGGACAATAATAGGTCCCTGCCCAAACACCACTTAATGGTTATTTTGGGGGACCTCCTGGCTCAGAATGAAAGTACATAGTAGCTATTTCTCTTTTGGTCAGCAACTTTGAGGGTCTTCTCCCAGTTTGATTATTGTTTATTAAAGGGACCATCCCTTGACTCACTTCTTAAAGAGCCCTATTCACTGAATAGAGGGCAGCTAGATGGTGCAGTGGATAGAGCACCAGTGCAGGAGTCAGGAGGGACCTAAGTTCAAATCTCTCCTCAGACACTTGACACTCACTAGCTATGTGACCTTGATCAAGTCATTTAACCCCAATTGCCTCATCCTGGGTCATCTCCAGTCATACTGATGAATATCTGGTCACTGGATTCAGATGGCTCTGGAGGAGAAGTGAGGCTGGTGACCTGCACAGTCCTCCCTCACTCACAACAAAGTCAAATACAAGTCATATCATCATTTCTCTGATGGCATGGTCTTCTTTGGCAATGAAGGATGAACACACACACACATGCACACACACATGCACGCACACACGCACATGCACACGTTGCCTCATTCAAAGTGAGAACTTGAAAAGACCTTAGCTTAAAAAGGCCAAGATCTCCCACTGTGTCCTGGGCCATCTCAAGTCATTCTGATCAATATCCAGCCCCTGGACCCAGATGATTCTGGAGGAGAAAGTGAGGCTGGTGACTTTGCATAGCCCTTCCTCACTCAAATCAAATTCAATTGCAAGTCATGTCATCATCTACCTGATGTCATGGCCCTCTTTGAGAATAAAGGACAAACCTCACAACCAATGCTATAAGGGAAAACAGATTAGCAATTTTAGTTAGCCCCTTTCTTTATTTTCTATCCCTAAATGCTATAATCAAAATCTGAATAATATTTACAAGGCTGAGAAGATCTAAATGTGTTCAGATACAACTGCAAAAGTAAAAGAAGGAACAGAAATATTTGAGCTGAATCTTGAAGTAAGATAAAGAGTTCTAAGAGGCAGAGGTGAAAAGGAAAAACATGCCAGGCCTGGGGATAGCCAATGCCCATGGCAAACATAGGATGCACAGGAACAGTATATAGACCACTTTGGCAAAACGGCACAGGATGTGAGGGTAAAATACAATGAAGTTAGTCTAGAGCTGGGCTTCCTACCCTTTTTTTGTGTAATGGACTCCTTTGACAGTACAATGTAATCTATGTGCCCCTTCTCAAAATATTTTAAATTAATAAAACGATAAAGAATTGGATTACAAATGAAATCAATTGTGTTAAAATGCAGTTATCAAAATATTAAAACATACAATTCACTTACCCCCTGAAACCTATCCATAAACCATTTAGGGACCCATTGACCCCATTTTAAAAACTCCTGCTTTAGAAAAATAGATGTAGTAAGATTGTAAAAGATTTTAAATTCCACCTCAACCTCACCTGGTATTTTTGTTTCATGTGTTTCTTCTCTGACTTATTTTGATATATGACCTTAATATAGTGATACGTTGTTTCTGTTTTCATCTGAAGATCACTTTTATTTAAATATGAAGTTTAAGATTATTACATTCCAGGAATGTATTTATTTATATATGTATGTATTTATCATATTGTAAGAATATAAATATATGTGTATATACTACATACATGTTACAAGTACTTCTTTATTATAACCTCTATGTATATTATGTATTTATTAAATCCTTGTGGTGGGAGTATATATTACATTTTTTGATGGAAACATTAGGAAATTGAAATTCACCATACAAAGATCCACACCACTAACCCATCAGATTTGTAAGCTGAAGGATTCTAAAGCAAAAAGTCCAAGACCTGCCCCGGTGATTCCCAGTACCACAACTGGTCAGCAAGGGAATAATTATCACCCCAAAAGATGGCAGTCACACTTCTCCTTCTTTTCTGGGAATCTAAGTGAGATAACAAGCTGTCTAATCACAGGGGGAAAACCAATGCCCATACATGTTCTGTTTGTTTTGTGCAGAAAGCTTCTGTGATGGTAGTCCTCCAAGGTCATGTCTAAACATATCCATCATTCCTCTCTTATTACCGACTTGCAGTAGTTCTGCACATTGGTAGGAATAAGCATCCCTTCAGAGCTCTGCTACCACTTTAGATTTTCAGCAGCAGGTCTTCACAAAAACTCAGGATTAGAGTTCTTTTGCTATGCATCATGACATTATTCTAAGTAAATAATTGGGTTTTCTTGCGGGATCTTTTCCTGTCAGCACATCAAGACACACACCTGCCAATTCTTCTCCATATCCCCAAAGCTGAATCTCAGCTTCTTTAACCACTCCAGTGAGACTTTCCTAATTCTTTGCATTCTGCTTCTCATCTGGGATCACATTCATTTGAATATCCTAGCAGGTATCCTTACCAAAATTAGGTAGTGCCTAATTTGGGAGCTCGTTTGTGCTTACTGTCACTTAGTCTTCGATAAGAAAACCACGCTCCCAAACAGATTTAGGATCATTCTGTTTGGGCAAAGCACTTTCATCACGCTATAGTTCACACTTTTCATTTCTATTGATTGTATTTGACTGTATGTATACACATGTGTATACAAATTATTGTAATTATATGTGTGGTTGTACATGTGTGTAAACATATGTGTGCATGTGTGTGCATAGCACAGGTGTGTATACATGCATGTGGGTATATAGGCTCTTTGTATGCATGTATTTATGTGTGTGGATGTGTTTGTGGATGTGTGTAATTTGATCCAAACTTGTGACTTCATCAGTGTAATAGGGAAATCTAATCATGGAGAGGTTTATTGCTACAGTGGAAAGAATGAAATTCAAGGACTTGAATTCAAATTCAAATTCTAGCCCTGCCAGGCTTAGCAGGATTTTGCATGATTGTTATATACAGATCATTGCTGAAAGAGCTCCCTTGTTACCTGTATGTGAGTTAGCAAGTCATTTAATCTCTCTGGGCCTCAATTACTCATCTGTAAATTAAAATTTTGGATTAAATGAGTTATAAGATATTTCCAGCTTCAAATTTTTATCCTATTATACAACATAGATTAATGAGTCAGGTGTAACTTTAGTTTTAGGAAGCTGTCTTGGGCCACTTGGAGGGTAAGTGACTCAGTCATCACGCTACTAGCATATATCAAAAGCTAGACTTGAATTGTAATCGTCTTGACTCCAAGCCTGGCCTTCTATCCATTATGTTTTGATGCTTCTCTTGACAATGTTTTAAAGAGCTACATCGCACTGTCTCCATGCCTAGAGATGTGTCTTGATTCCATGGATGAAATATAAAGTTGTGACATGTGTTGTTATGCAGTCATTTCTGTCATGTCTGACTCTTTATGACTTGATTTGAGGATTTTTTGGCAAAGATACTGGAGTGGTTTGTCATTTCCTTCTCTAGTTCATTTTACAGAAGAGGAAACTGAGGCAAGCAGACTTAAGTAACTTGCCAAGGGACACACAGCTAGTGTCTGAGGCCAGATTTGAACTCAGGAGTTCAGGCCCGGCACTCTATCCACTGTGCTACCTAACTGCTACCAAGTAATGTGATTTATACACATACATACACATATGTGTGCACATTTTTGTATGTGTATATGAATATGTATACACATAGATACACATACATATATACACGTTTGTATGTATATGTCCATATGATATATATGTGTGATGTGTGCATATATACTATATTTAGGTATGTGTGCATACATACATATCATATATATATATATATATAACACAATTATCAGGGTTTCACATTATCGTTGTGACCAGATTATTGTTGAAACAGCTCCATTTGTCCATCTTGATATTTTGTTTTTGTGGAGGAATTACTATCTTGAACAACATAATTCAATTTGGTGTAGCCATCCACTGTTGCTTTGCTTGATGCTTCTGACCATATGCAAGGCTGGCTGAGTGTCTGTGTACATGTCTCATTGGTTCCTAGGGGAAGTGGTTGTCAATTTAAGGACTTCTTTTCTGTCAGTTTTCCCCTCTGTTGCTCTATGGGCACCCTGAAAATCATCCTACTTTCACTTCAAGAGTTACTTCTATCCCTTCGCCCAAGGCTAGCCACTCCATTCCTCTTATTGTCTGTGAAGCTATAACGCTCCAGCATTATTTAAAGTGGTGTGCCAGACAATGCTCAGTCAGCTTGGGGTTTTTCTACATCACTTCATGTTGCATCAGCTACTGCTGCTACCTTTCCTTTCTAGTACCATCTAGTTCTGTAGAGTTTTCATGCTACCTTTCAGAAATCCATTGCCTGTGAGCTTATCGTGTTATGTTAAATAGACTTTTTGTTCGTGCTTTAATGCTTACTATGGGCCAGACATTATGCTAAGCATGGAAAATACAGAGAGACACAAAAGCCAGGACCTGCCCTTAAGGAACTTACGTATTAATGGAAGAGACAATATGTAAATAACAAGGTCCATAAAAGATATATGCAGAATAAATAGAGGGCAATCCAAGAGATGAAGGCATGATAAGTTGGAGAGACCAACAAAGTCCTCCTTCAGAAGTTGCCATTGTGCTGAATCTTGAAGGAAGTAAGAGAAACAAAGATGCGTAGGTGAGAGGGTGTGTGTTCGTCCTTCGTTGCCAAAGAATACCATGCCATAAGAGAATCGATGATATGACTTGAACTTGACTTTGTTTTGAGTGAGGGAGGGCTGTGCAGGTCACCAGCCTCACTTCTCCTCCAGAGCCATCTGAATCCAGTGACCAGATATTCATCAGGATGACTGGAGATGACCCAGGATGAGGCAATTGAGGTTAAGTGACTTGCCCAAGGTCACACAGCTAGTATCAAGTGTCTGAGGTGAGATATGAACTCAGGTCCTCCTGACTCCTGCACTGGTGCTCTATCTACTGTACTACCTAGTAAGGTATTCCATAAAATGGAATATATACTCCTACCACAAGGATATAATAAATCCATAATATACATTGAGGATATAATAAATACATGCATATAATATCCATATATTATATGCACACATAATATATACATACAATATAATAGTTTAATATAAATGCATAAAAGTGAATTGGAGTCAGGATAAATCAAAGCTTTCGTTCCATCATCCATTTCTGTGTGCCTTCATTTTGACTTGAATATGCTGGTTTTGGGGGTCTAACCTTTCTTGTAATGACTCTCTCACCTCTAGACGTGATGTCTCTTTGTACCCATTTTCTTGTCATTCTTGTTCCTTTTCTGGAAGACCCATAAATTTGAACTCTTCCAGCTTCACAAACTTCCAGCTTCCTGGTCAGTTGGTACCCTTGCCTATGATGTCAGAAGTAGAACATCAGTAAGACTCTTTCTCACCATGTAAAACTCCAGACCCTCTTTCCCATTCCCATGGAGCCCTGTAACATGAAATGGAACCCAGGTTTTACTGCATCAGACTAAGAAACTTGACAAGAAACTGATATAACCTAGAAACCAGGCCAGGGGGATACTGGATATTCTTTTCCTCCTTCTACCATGGGCTGGATGGAACTTCTAACACCCAAAGTCCAAAGGTGAATGTAGGCATCTTTTAGTATCCACAGCTTGTTATAGTGGCTAGAAAGCTAGAGGTAAAGCCAAAAAGCCCTGGGTTTGTCCCACCTCTTACTTATTGACTTTTTGTCTTTAGGCCAATAGTTTACTTTCCCAGTACTGAAAGTAACTCTCTAAGACTCTCAGTTGCAGAGAAGGTGTCCACCCCTCATGTAGAGGGAGTTCCCTCACGTGGAAGTTCCCCATATCATTGCAGTCACAGATTCATTACTTGTCCCTGTCCTGTCTTTGAGGACTGTGATCCAGAAATACCCTTGCTACCATACTTCATGTCACTAAGAAACCATTCATTGAAACATGCTAAATGAATTCTTAATTATTTGTTGTCTTGTCTACCTCTTCTGTGGGTGCCTCTGAGCCCTCCCCATCAAAAGCATTTGCTAGAAACTATGATAATGCTTCAATGACTCTGTTGGCTAGCCTTCCAGGGGTGGTTTTCTTGATTTGGTCACTTTTCAAGCATTTGAAAAATATTGGTCATTCCTACTAGAGATCAGATTGGAATGATGGGAAGAACTTTGAAATGGGAGATGTGAGACCCAGGTTCTATTTTTAGTCATGCCACTGATGACCAGCTGTGTGACCTTGGGCAATTCATATACCCTCTCTGCAGCTGCTTCATTTTTCTTATGTATACAATATAACAGGATTAGAACAAATTATCTCTAAGGACCCCTATAGTTGTAATATTCTTTGACTACCAAGAAGGATCTTAAAGAGATCACAATCCATCAGGGGAAATGTATATAAATAGTGGAAAAATGCAGCAGTACATGTCACATTTCATAAGAGAAGTATAACAAGTAATATGGTATATTACGTCAAGGATGGGGGATAGCGACTGGACCTGTTATAAAGGAAGCTCTCTCTTTTCCAGTGTAGATTGTCCCCTTTTCTACAACGTATAGTCTTGAAGGATTTTTTAGAGGACTGAAAAGCTGTGACTTTCTCAGGGTCATGTAGCTAGCTAGTAAATATCAGAGGTACAACTCTAAGACCAAATGTCTGCACCCATTATTGCATGCTGCCTCTCTATGGGAAACTAAAGGAAGAAAAATTCAGAGAAAATGTTCAAAAGGAAAGACAGAAATGTGGATAAAGTATGGACAGGAGCTACTGTCTGCCTCCATCTTTATTATTAATAATATGTATTTATTATTCATTAAAATTAAATGATCTATTGATGTTTTCTAAAATATTAGTCATTTCTTGATGATAGTCATGTAACCCTTTCCTCACCAATTCCCACACTACTTTAGAAGCATGACAAAGGAGCATATTTAAATAAAAGACACACTTGCATTCTACCTCTCAATAAATTAATGAATTGGCAAAAATATCTTCTGAAAATAAAGGGAGCAAGGTGAGTTTGGGGGCTTAGGGAGAGTGGAAAAGGCTGGGGAATGGTTCATCATAGGAGTATGACAGGGAGTCAGTAAGAAAAAGCGGAAAGGAATAGGCAGGTAGCCTTGAGGTTAAGCATGAACATAGAGTGGACCCAAGCACCATAGTTTCGTGACTTTCTCTGGCAAAGCTCAGAAACCTAGGAATAGGAGTGCAGAAGTAATACAGATTATCCAAGTCCGGACTAGGGGTGTATGTGAATCTAGTTCTGCCATACTCTAACTCCGCCCACCTTTCTGATGCTGGCTAACCCATTTCTATGTACCTCTCCTAGCTCCTAAGCACTGGGGTTGTTGCAGGCTATGAACTTACAATACCATCAGGAATTTGCCCACATATACAATGTTTTTATTGACCTTTTTTCTTCCTCTTGAAAGAAACGTATCTGATAAGAACAGAGTAAGATTTAAAGTAATGTTGCAGTAGAAGGAAGCTCTTTTAAATATAAGCCTAAAATTCTGCCAAGTAACTATAAGGAAACCAAGGCCCAGAGTAAATAAATAAGTTGCCCAAAGACACACAGAGAAGCATTTGAGATTTGAAACCAAGTTCTCTGGTGTACCATTTATCTAAATAATGCTTTAAACTCTAACCCACCTTTGTGATCCCTTTAATATTTCAGGTTTGAGTTAACCAGAGAGGATTTCTAATTTTGGAAAGTAGCATATTACATTAGTATCTTCTTAGTCTGTATGGAAATAGAGATAGGGCAGGAGAAGTAAGGTGAGGAGGGAGGGAGGAATGAACTTTCCTCCTGAGATTGTAGCAAGATGTTATTTTTCCTTCTTTCATTTCACTCCTCTTTAATTTTACTGTTTATAACTTGAACTTGGCTGAAATTTAGTATCATCAATCTACTCTACTGGTTACTACTCTGCATCCCCATAGGATGTTAGGCATAAGAAACCCTCTTGACCAGCAATATCAATTCTCTGTTAAAGGATTAACTATCTGTTTTATGAGCTAAGACATTCAGGCGTTTGGAAGTACCACTTCAGCAAATAGGTTGGTGTAGTAAATAGAGTACCAGACTTGGAGTCAGAAAGACCTGGATTCAGATCCTGCCTCTGACACTACTTATGTGACCCTGGACAAAGCTATTTCATCTCCCTAAGCAGGAGTTTCCTCACTTGTAAAATAAAGGGATTGAACTAAATGGCCTCCAGTTCCCTCTTAGTAATATATCTATGATTGCTCTTTTAGAAGTTAGGTAGTTTGTGACTGGTACTTGGTTAACCAAATAAAAGATCGTACAGTCAGTTAAGGTCCATCTCTTCTATGTAACTTATTCTGCTTGCTCCCTACTCCCTTAGAGGACCATGGAAATTCATCCCAAGTCTTTAGGTTAGAGGAAAGAGTGTTGGATTTGGAATGAGTAGAGATGTGTGTTCAAATCCCACCTCTGACACTAACTACAGGCAAGTAAATGAACCATGGCAGTGCCCCAATTAAACAGTTGACTATAGGCAAGTAAATGAGCCCTGGCAGAGTTCCCATATAGACACTTGACTAGAGATAAGTAAATGAGCCATGATAGGGTCCCCATATAGACACCTGACTAGAGGAAAGAAAATGAGCCATGGCAGTGTCCTCATATAAACACTTGATAAGAGGAAAGTAAATGAGCCATGGCACTCTCCTTATATTAAGGTGAAGAATGAACATAACTTGACTGACTGTTGGCAAAATTATCATAGAAATCCTAAAGAAAAAGAGAGGTTGACTGGGCTCCCAAAAGATCTTGAGACCATGTGAGGTAGTAGAGAGTGTGCTGGATTTGGATACAAAGAACTTGGGTTCAAATCAAGCTTATATGACCTTAGACAAGTCATTTAGCTTTAATTTTCTTCTCCTATAACAAGAGAAGGTTGAGTCAGGACACCTCTAAGGTCCCTTCTAGCCCTACATCTACGATCGTATGATCTTTGAGGTAGTGTGGAGGTGATACCCAGCTTTGTCAACGGTTATCTGACCAACACAAATTACTTAACAGTTTTTCTTATCTTCTGATAAGAAGATAAATATTTATTAAGCACCTGCTGTGTGCCAGGCACTATGATGCGTATTGAGTCTACTCAGCCTGATGCCTTTCTGGGTCCTAAAATCCATTCCTTTCTGAGTTCCCAGTTCTCCCCTTAAACACAGGGAGACTCTAAACTCTTAAACACTCTAGAACTCCTCATTGTGTGTCTCTCCATTTCTTCTTTGAATCCTATGCTACCCCTATCTCTTTCCACTTTTATTTTCATGAGCTTTTTAATTATTATTTTTGGGAAGGATCTTTAGAATTCTCATTTAGATCTTTTCTTCTTTTGGTTACAGTCTTTTCTCTCCAGTGAAACATTCATCTCCAAGCACCTTTCCAAATTTTCAGGGAACAAGGTTTTACTGGAGAGATAATGCCAGTGCCAGGTCCTCTGGAGTATGAACAGTGAAAGAGAGACTGCTGATGATAAGGCAACTTAGCTATTCATAACCTGCAGCCTAGCATATCCTTTTTAGATTATACTTTGGCAGCGGTAATCAGTTCACAGGAAATCGTTCCAGAATGTCAATTTCCAAGACCATCTTCTCTGTGAAACAATTGTTGATGAGTTTAAGATGTGTTGCTGGTGACTGGTTCCAATTCACAGGAAAGCACACCTTTGTTTAAAATGAAGGATTTGCAGAAAAGTAAGAGTTCAATATTTGGTCTGAACTCTATGCTAGAACTTGGAATTACAAAACAGCATGCCTTCCACTGGCCTGATTGATAGCAATTGTGAGCAAGCCACACATGTTTTAAAATGGTTATATATTACAGTATCCTGTCATTCTCCTTCAGAAGAAATATACCTATGGGGGGAAAAAAGAAAGAAAGAAAAAGCACTGCTTTACTTGTTCAAAACCAATCCTTTTCCTTAACCAACTGAATGCAAACAACAAAAATGGAAGTTTGGAAAACTTTAGTCATTTGACAAGTTCTCAAGCTTCCAAAATTCCTTTTAACTTAAGTTGCTGCTGTAACTCACTCTAGATAACTGACATGTCTCCAGGTAAAGGGAGTTTTTAAAATCATCTATAATTGTAAACAAAAAAAGTAATTTTTGAGGTCATAATATGATTTAAGTATGAACAAAGAAAGGGAGCAAAATTCCTTCTTTAGTTTTAACCCTGTTTCCAAAAACAATCTAGTCCTAGGATGCGTAAGTTTCCCTGCAGTAGAAAAACTGGGAATATTATCATGTGATAAATATAGATATTTGATGTTTTATACTCTTATAGGGAATTTTTTCCTATTGATTTTTAAAGAATGTCTCAAAACAACTTAGAGAAAGATGTAAAATAAATATGTATGATTTGATCAGTCAGTGAGCACTTATTATATACATACAAGGTGCCAGACTCTATGCTAACTTAATACCAGTTGTTTTCATACTTGGCACAGATTTTTTTCCTATATTTTTTGAGACATAGAGTATATAGAATATCATTAGAAACTGGAGGAAAATTAAAATTAATAATATATACAAAAAAGAAAATCAACATGTATGATATAAAATTAGACATGTTTGACTATATGAACAGTTGAACATAATTGAGCATTTTACAAGCCCTGTGTTACTCCTAACCAAAACCATTCAATTTGACATCTGTTTAACGCTTACTGTATACAACTTATACCACCTGTTAATACTCTGATTCTGCTTTTGAAAGCATTCTTCTCCTCATTGACTTTTTGAACCTCATTTGCCAATTGAGTTAGCCTATTTTTCAAGGTGTTATTTTCTTCAGCATTTTTTGGGGTCTCCTTTAGCAAGGTCTCCTTTAGCTTTTCATGTTTTTCTTAAATCTCTCTCATTTCTCTTCCCAGTTTTTCCTCCACCTCTCTTACTTGATTTTCAAAATCCTTTTTGAGCTCTTCCATGGCCTGAGCCCAATGAATATTTATTTTGGATGTTTGGGATACAGAAGCCTTGACTTTTATGTCTTTCCCTGATGGTAAGCATTGTTCTTCCTCATCTGAAAGGATGGGAGAAGATATCTGTTCACCAAGAAAGTAATCTTCTATAGTCTTATTTTTTTTTCCCTGTTTTGGGCATTTTCCCAACCAGTTAATTGACTTTTGGATCCTTTGTCAAGAGTAGGGTATACTCTGGGAATCCAGAAGATCTCAGTTCCTCCAAGGTGGCACAATCCAGCGTGTACACTGATCTAGAAACAGTGAGAGATTTTTGTGTCCAGAATCTTAGCAGTTACCTCTTCACCCACCTGCTAATACTCTAACAGGTACTGGGGGTACACAAAAATGAATAAGAAATAGTTTTTGGTTTTTTTTTATCAGAGAGCTTATGGGAGGATTAACATATAAATAGATCTGATAGAGAACAGAATATGAGAAATGCATAAAAATAAGACTTCTGAGAAATAGGAGAAAAGGGACTATTTGAAGGTAGAGAGATAAGGAAAGAGTTCATGATGGAGGGACTTTGGAACTGGAATTCAGGGACAAATAGAGGCTTTGTAGGCAGAGAAAATAGCATAATTGAATACCTAGAATTGGAGGGGGGGAAAGCAAGATGTATTTGGCAAACAGTGAGTTTGACAGGATCATAAAATAGATGAAGAAGAGTCCTATGAGATGAGCTTATCAATGTAGATTGGAGCAAGATTTTAGGAGTCCTTGGGTGCTTGGAATTTGGACCTTATTCAGTAGGCAATGGGGAGTCATTTGAGACTTTAGAGCAGAGGATTGACATGAAAATAAAATTTCCAGGAATTATGAGTGGGGTAGTTTGGAAAAGGAATAAGGGAGCCTAGTTATAAGGCTATTGAAATAGTTCATGAGGAGTAATGAGGTTCTCAACAAAGCCTGGCTTTTACTGTCAGGGGAGAGTATTTCTCAGACATGTCTAGGGAGTAATTTGACTGTAAGCCATCTTCTTTTGAATGACCCAGAACTAGGCCATGACTTGTTCCAGCTCCCAGTAATATACGCTGACCAACAGGGAACCTGCCTTTCTCGAAGGTAGAATACACCTACCTTGAGTTATTGGTACTCTGACATTTAATTTCTGGACTTCTCTCTGAGGTTTGGATCACCACACAAGGGATGAACTGAAAGGTAATGTACTGCAGAGGCTGAGGACTTTATTACACTGAGTCTTATTTCCAAGTACACACTGTATGCCTTAAAATATCCATCTACCCCACCCCCAAGGATACTTGGAATTTGCCATGTAGGTAGATTGGACTCTAGGTCTGGAGTCAGGAAGGCCTTACTTTAAGTTGTGTGTCCCTAGATAAATCACTTAATCTCTCTCAGTCTCAGTCTCCTCATCTGTAAAAAAAAAAAAAAAAAAAAGTGAAAAAGGCTTAGATTTAATGATTTCCAGGATCTCTTCTGTTGCTAAATCTGTGATTCTCTGAGAGGAAAAAATGATGCTGATAACCAGCAAACGTTGAGAAAAAATGTGCTGGTTCTGACAATTTGTACCTCTCTCTCTTTTGTCCTGGATTGTGAACCTATTGGTCTGGCTCCATAGCCATTAGTTAGCAAAGCTGCATTGAAAGGATTATGGGTTTACCTGCAGTGTGTAGCTGTCAAACCTCCTGGGGTTAAGCTATGCTAAATTTATGTGCAATTATCTGCTCAAAAATCTGTTGGTTAGGGGTTATGTCTGGTGATAGAGATGTAGGGGTCAACCTCATAGAGGTGATCATTCAAATTGTGTGAGTGCCTGAGATTGCCAAGGGAGAGAGTGAAAAGGAAAGGGAAATAGGGATATGCACTCTGCAATCACTATAGTTAGGAGGAAGGGTGGTCAGTGAAAGAAATGAAGGAGCAGAAGTCAAGAGAAAACCTAGAGTTCAGTGTCATGGAAACCAAAAGAAAGCAAGAGTATTAGGGCATTCCTTAATGGTGCCATTTGCTGAAGAAAGTTCAAAGATGAAGACAGAGAAAAGGGCCCTGGATTTGTCAATTAGTGAGGCCATTTGGAGAAAGCTTTTTTCAGGAAACTAATGGGGAGAAAAGCTAAATAGTGAGGGGTTGAGGAGTGAATGGCTGATGTGGAAACAAAAGCAGCAATTGTAAAAATATTCTATATAGAAATCTGGCAATGATAGGGCAGAAAAAAGCTCATTTTTTAAAAACTCATTTAATGACCACCAAGAACAAAAATCAAATAAATATACATATTATTGGATTAATATCTAGCATATAACAAAACAGAACCAAAGCAATTAACAAAAAGGAAACAAGGAAAGAAATTGCTTTTTTATTGTCTTCTTCCAGATATATTAAGTCCTAATGCTTCCTTTTTTTTCCTTTCAAAGTGGTTTTGATATAACTTGAAGAATACTAGGGGAAAAAATTAGAATGGGAAAAAATATAAGTATACAGATGAGGAAACTGGGGATGAGGAGTTAAGTGACTTGCCCAAGGTCACACAGCTAGTAAGCTAAGATTTAAACACAAAACTTGGGACTGCAAATTTACTGTTCTTTCCATTATAAATTGCTGTATATCTTAACTTCAGGAGACAAGGGGATTGAGGAAAGTTCTTTCAGGTTTTAGGATGACCTAAGTCTACTGAGAATCAAGGAGGAGTCAGGAGAGAGAGAGAGACAGAGATTGAATATAAAAGGGAAGGTTGGGGGGAGAGAATAACAATGGGAGTGTTTACTTTAGGAAAGTTCTGGAAGATATATGATATTATGGAATCACAGGAACTGACCTTGGAAATAGTGGCTTACTGCATCCCCCGAAAGTGAAGGGGAAGATGAAAAGATAGATGAATAAAAAGTTTAAGATATGGAAGAAGGGATTTGATCTTAATGGTGGGGCATAGGAAAGTTGTGGGGAAGGGGAATTCCTTACTAAACAGGAGACAGAGGTGGTCATAGAAGATAGAGACAATTCTGAGAATATAAAAGTACATATTGGACTATATGTATAAGTAGCACTTACTATGGGCTGTGTTAAGAGAAGTGGGTGACAGGATGTGTGAAGGGAGTCCTTTGGAAAAAGGAGAGGAAGGGAGAGAAAGGAAGAGAAGAGATTGGTTTTTGATGAAGTAACAAGAGATTGGTTTTTGATGAAGTAACAAGAGTAACAAGATGTTTTCAAATTTCATCATAAAGCATGAGTTTTCCTGCCAAAGTCTGAAACATTTCTAGGGGGGAAAGCCATTGTACTGATATCTTATCTCTTTAAAAAGCCCTTTGCAAGTTACCTAACCAGAAAAACTATATAAATAACAAGCATTGCCTTGGCTTTATGATCAGATTATGCTTAGAAGTTCTATCTGAGAAAAAAGGAAGAAAATGCCAAAAAAAAAAAAAAAGGGGAAAATCATATTGGAGAAGGAAATCACTTTCAGAGTCTCCTTCATTCTTACCAAAGTACACAACCCTAAACAATATAGTAGGGTTTCAGCTGCTTTAGCTTGGTCTTTGCAAATTTTAGTTCACCTGAGTAAATGCTACTGAGATGCTGCTGTGACAGCCCTGGGAGAAGCATCTTGGGAGGCAGAAGGATGGCAGGGTAGTCTCTGTCTGTGTCCCATTGTTTTATGAAACAGTTTTATGTCTTATTGTGGAGACAAGACATATATAAATGAAACTGTTAAATGACAGTGCAAGGTAATATGTAATCCAGGGCTAAAGTGAGTAGGACAGACAATAAGTGCTCTGGGATTGCGGAAAAGAGAAAACTTAGTGGAGGGGTCAGAGAAGTCAGGGAAGGTTTTGTGGAGGAAATAAATGTTTATTGAGTTGAATTGAAGGGAATGGAGGAGGTGAGATTTGAGATGTTTCTGAGAAAATGAAGTTAGGCAGAGTGGACCAAGCTGGTCGGAGCAGATGCAATTTGGTAGAGGTAGAGAGAACTCAATTTAGAGTTCAAGGACCTGGGGTTCAAATTCCAGCTCCATCATTTAGTTCCTATTTAACCTTGGACAAGTCACTTTTGTTTGGGTCCCATTTTCCTCATCTGCAAAATGAAAGGGTTGGACTTTAATTCTGTGATCATAAGATTGAGATCAAATTTTGGAAACTCTTGAATAATAGACTAAGGAGTCTGAAGTTTTTTTGTAGAATTTTGAGCAGCAAAAAAAATATAACTAGAGTCAAGGTGAGGATTATAGAAAGAAAGGGATAGCATTGCTGTGCATTGGTGCATAGACATCTGAGTACTTCCTAGTCTTCTTCCTAGTAATGAACTCCTGCAAATTACTGGGTACCTACTCCACAGTTAAGTAGGTAGGAGGAGAAAGAGGGCTAAGAAACAAAATGAAGAGAAAGCAAGAGAAGCAGGAAAAGATGTTGGCTCAAGACCCAAGGGAGAAAGATTTTCAAGAACATAGTAGTGAACAATAACACTACAATAAAGGACAGTAGAGAGCTTTGGATTCAGTAGTTATAACCTCATTGTTATTTCTAACCTCATTGTTATAATAGTGGCAATGAACACTAAATTAAAGAAGTCATAGGGAGTATAAAGGAAATGGGAATTTGTATAGAAAGAAATGTGGTTCTGAATTTGGCTTCCAGCCTAACATAAGCATATGGGTCTGTCTTCAGCACTTGGTCGTTCCTTTTTCATTCCTCTTCCCATTTTTTTTCCCCTCCTACACATCCTTCCCCGATCCCCAAACCGTGTTCATCACCCAATACTCCCATGCATGAGACTTGGACAATGCCCCATGTTCCTGAACTTACTTCCCTATAAGAACCTCCTTAACCTGTATTCCATTCCTTACCTGGTAATCTGCTTGCTAGCAAATGTGTGTTACTGTCTCAGAATGGCTGTTCGCTCTTAAATAAGAGTAACGCTAGGAATACCAAGTCAGTGCCAAGTCAGACGAGAAAGGAGATTTTTAGTTGATGGAACATTCAATGTCAGTCAAATCATACTATGTGGAGCATGAAAAGTAATGAACCATTGTCTGGGACTGAAGATCTGATTATGATGGAGGAACAAGAAAGAAAATGAGAAAGAATGTGCCAGAAGCGGCAGTACAACCAGAGGCTAACAGGATTTTCTCCCTCAGTCTGTGCCTGCTCACTCCATGGATGTCTATTCCAGAAAGTAACTTGCCTTCTTATTCTGAAACTATACTCCCAGGTAGGTCTGCCTTTCGTTCCCTTGTGCTGGTTGAAGGTAGCTGAAAAACACACTTGGAATCCAAACAGATTCAACACCTCCTCCTCTTCCTTGGGAGGTATCCAATCATTTCTTCACCTTGGACTCACAAGTCACTGAACATATTGGGATGGAATCTGAGGGTTGTGGTATAATACAATCAACCTTTAGCATTCCTGAATTTAACCTTCGACACTTCAAGTGTTGGTGTGATTTTATTAGTAACCTCATTTTCACTTTCCCATTGGCAACTACACACATTTGTGGCTGTGCAGAATGAGCAGGGGGGCAAAATGAGAGGTTCTGGTATCCTCTGTCTGGTGCTGTGGGAACAGCACTGGCTAACCTGCTTGCCAGCCCTTGGAGAACTGTACAGGGCCAATACTAGCCATCCCAGGCTGAAGTTCTGAGCTCAGACTGGGAGTTAGGGACTCACCCTGATGTGCTTTTCATGTGCTTTATCATGAAAGGCATGATCTTTTCATCTTGGAACAGTTCGACCATAATACCAAAAGGGAGATTAGAGAAGTCAAGTTGCCCTTTTCCCTTTTCTATCTTGCAGTTCTGTAGCCCCTGCCATTCCCCATCCCATCCCGAGTTGCCTCTCCTTCCCCTGCATTTTATAGGTTATTTTGTGGTTATTTTGTTAGGAAAAGTACATATTCTCAGAATAAATGCTTTGTTCTAAAGAATTGTATGAAGATAAGTGTATTTTCAGCAATCTTTAGCGAAAGATTATGGTTTTTTGAATGTCACAAGAACCTAATCCCTGTTACCCATAGGTTCAGTGTATCAACATTCACATTTTTTTTTTACTTTTGCACTGTTTTCTAGGGTTACCCCCTCAAAAGTTTAGAATTGATTGTAGATAGATTGCTTGGGCAGTAGTCTGGAAGACCTGTGTGTGGGTCCTGCTTGCGGCTTTACTAGTTGTGTGGCCATGGGAAATTCACTTAAATTCTCCGAATCTGTGTTTCTTCATTTCCAAAAAGGAGATCATAACACCTCTAGTATCTGGCTTTCATGTTGGTTGTAAGGTTTACATTAGATGATATAATTTTTGTAAATTTTAAAGCATTGTATATATTGGTTATTATTATTAGATATTAGAATAATTGCACCAACAGTAATCACAAGGGCGTATATGATCATAATATGAGTATATGCTTGTTTTCTCTCTCTCATATGCTTTCTCTCTCTTGCTCTGTCTACCCCCCTTTCTTTCTCTCCCTTTCCCCCCCCCTGTTTTTCCCTCTCCCTCTCTTCCTCTGTCTCACTCCATCTCTTCCCCTCCCTCCCTTCCTCCCCCTACTCTCTTTCTCTCTCTCTCTCTGTCTTTCTCTCCCTTTCCCTCTCTCCTTCCCTCCCTTCCTCCTTCCTTCCCCCTCTCTCCCTCTTTTCTTCCCTCCTCTCTTACTCCTTCCCTCCCTCTCTCTTTTTCTCTTCCTTCCTCTCTTTCTCCCTACCCTCCCCTCACACAAACACATACACACACACAATAATTCAACAAGGTCAATAGTGGTATACAACCCCTTTGCATCACTTGACTAAGAACTATTTCATAACTAGGAATAAAGATAGGCACTAGACACCAGATCTACAATTTCCCTAGTGTAGGAAATTTCCAGCAGTCTCTCTCTACCAATGCAGATCCTTCTCTTGCAAGTTTTATAGTTTCATAGAGATGCCCAGAGAACTAAGAGTGATTTGCTCCAAAGCTACACAGCCAGTGTGCTTGAAAGATGCAATCTCACAGTGTATGGAACATTGCAGGTATTTAACTTATGTTTAATGATTGGTTCATATTGATTGATGTGATTGGAACCCAGGCCTCCCTAACTCCAAGACCAACTCTCTAATTATTGCCTTTATGTACCTTCCCTAAAATTTTCATTTCCTCTAGTACCTAATGTGATATAGAAAGTTTATGCTAAGTTGAGAGGTTGACCTTACTAATATGTGAACTCTGATGTGATTTAAGAGATCTTGTTTATAATCTGTCTACTCCCAAATACATCCTTCACTGGCCTTTCATAATGTCAGGTTTAACATAATGGGAAATAAATGTCCAGAGCATAGAATTGTGGAGAATGAGGAACCCTTTGAATGCTCTTCTGCTCAGTCGATGAACAAGTCAGCCATTTTTCAACAGGACAGCACAAGAAAAAGAATGTTCTATGATTAAAGGTGTCCTGTCACTCTTCTGTCCCCATAGAGCAAATAGATAGCATGTATCTTCCATTTACCACAAGCTTCCCCTTTGGCTTGTTGCCTTTTGCAGAGAGCCAAAGATATAATATGAGCCAGTAAGTACAATCTGTCACCTAAGGATGAGTAGAAGCATACTATTCTTTTACAACTACTGTCTCTTAAAGCATAGCACTGCTTCTTGGCATGAAAATCTCATTCCCACGCTGAGTATATAATGATCCAATGTGGAGGAAGGCAAGAAAAAAAGTGATAATTCACAAAGTAGATGGATTGACTCCCCATCATGAAGTAAACAACTTTTGCAGGACATTATTAAGAACTGTGAGGCTGTCTACAGGATACCACCGAATGTAAGTGAATCATGAGGTTCAGTCACAGCAGGATGCTATGCACCCACCTACACAGTGACAGTCAATCATTTGGTGCTTATTGAGTAATGTCCCTTCCAACTCTAATGATTTATTATTCTGCAATTCCATAAACTCACTCAAGGACTCTGTATAACATTCTACCAAGTGTTATAAGTATGTAGAGGATGTAGAAGACAAAGAATCTTAAAGACCTTAAAAATACATGAAGAATTTATTTTGAGGAGGAAGGAGGTTTCCTTAAGCTTGTAAGGATCTGCTTTGGGAGGAGAGGATGGAAAAAGGTTATTCTGTCTTTGAACTAAAGTAGAACTTGCTAATGAGGACAACGTCCCTGTTCCATCCCTTTCTGGGTCAATTAGCCTGACTCTATGAGCACAGGTCACAAAACCCACCCAGGGTCCCACAAATGCATATCATTGCTTATCAGGTAATAAAGTCAGGGAGCAGAATTGTGGGAAAGAAAAAAGATTAAAAAGATCAGAGAATCACTGTTTGGATTGGGATGGTAGTTGAATAGGAGGGTGATAACTGATAATAGGGGGAAAAATATTCTAATTATGACTCTTGTCTGCCAAGGAAGGTTACTTTTAGACTTGAGAGGGCTCATCTGGGAATTAAAAACAAGATAAGAAAGGAGTTGCTTTATATGTGTTCAAGTTCCTTTGTCCAAAGGGCAAAGCTACTGAAAGCAATGGGAAATGTGATTCCTTTGTCACCACCAGGAGTATCTGAATGATTCTCAAAAACAAGAGACTTATCATAGGTCCTGAGAGGAGCAAGCATTATTCCATTTTTGTCAGCAAAGGGAAGAAAATGTGATCTGTAAACCATAGGTCAGTGAGCTTGATTTAGATTCCTGGTAAAACTGTAGAAAGTATTGTTAAAGAGAGGTTTTTAGATTGTAAGTTCCTCCGCTAGAGAGCAAGTTCCTGTCTTTTGCCTCTTTTGTATCCAAAGTGCCTGGCACATAGTAGATGCTTAATAAAGATTGATTGATTGATTAACCATTAAGAATAGGATGCAATGATCACAAAAACCAATATGTTTCATCCAGAACAAGTCGTACCAAACTAACCTTACTTCCTTTTTTCAAAAGATTGCTAATCCGAGAGATCTGTTGTAAATGAAATAGACATAGACTTTAGCACAACATTTGACAGAGAATTTCATACTATTCCTGTTGAAAAGACAGATGTGGATTAGATGATAATAAAATTATATTCAGAGCAGATTGGCTAGACTGAAGTTGTAAGATGATTCAAATGTCACTGTAGAAGGAGTTCCAAGGACATGTGTTTGATCCTGTGCTAGTCGATACATTTGGACAAAACATGCTTATAAAATTTACAGGCAAGAAGTCATGGGGAGGGATAGCTAACACACTAGATGACTGAGTCATGGAAATCAATATGCTAAAATACTGGAATGCATCTAATAAGACTGAATCTGCCAGGGATAAATGTTTTGACTCACACTTGAGTTTTAAAATTTGACTTTTAGAGACAAGATTGAAGCATGGCTGGAGAACAGTTTATCTGAAAAAGTCTGGAAGTTTTGGTGGAAAGCAATCTCAATATCATTCAACTGCATGGTATAGAAGCCAGACAAAGCATATGCAATCTTGGGACACAGCTTCTAGGAAAAAAAGAGTCCCCAAAAAAGAGTTCTCTGCCCTGGTTAAGACTACATCTGGATTATTACATTCAGTTTGGGGCACTGTATTTTAAAAAGGATATTGACAATCTAGATAATATCCATAGGAGGGCAATCATGCGGAAGGGACTTGTGTACATTGTGTTTAGGTTAAAAAAAAGAAGATGGGGAGGAAGGGGGCAGGGAAAGGAATAGTAGCTGTCATCTAGCATCTGAAGGGCTACCCTATGGAAGGCAGATCAGATTTGTTCAGTTTGTCCCACAGGTGAGGAGCAGGAGCATAGCAGAAGTGATAAAGTAGCACATTTAAGGTTGCTGTTAAACTTATTAATAATCAGATTTATCCAAAAGTGGAGCAAGCTACCTTGAAAGCTAATACTTTCCCTCTCCTTGAAGGTTTGTAAGCAAAAACTAGGTGACTGTTTGTTAGGTATGTTGAGAACTAGGCAACAGTGAGATTTCTTCAAATCCTGAAATTCTGGGATTCTTTGACCTTCAGCTTTATAGCAAATTCATCAGGGTGGAAAAATATTTCAAAATATATTCCCTACTGATGGGGGGAAGAGGGGTTGTTTGCAGTTATTAACATCATTGTCTTAGTCAAAGACAGAATATCAATAGGTTATAGAAAAGGTATAACTTGTGTGTAGTGGACAGTAAACGGTTTACCTTGCTAAGGTCAGGAAGAAATGAGGAATGAAATTGTTCAGATGAGCGAAAGTGGATAACGAACAATTCCACAGTTAAGTTCTATGCAAAAAGAAAGACAACCTAGGGTACAGGAAGAAGGAAGAGGGAATTACATGATGTCGCAGAAGAATTATTTTAGCAACTATATAAAGATGGGAGCATAATTTGAAGGACTTGAGATCAGCTGGAAAGTTATTGTAATAACATTATAATTTACAATGATTAAATGAGAAAGGTTTTTTGTAAATCTTAAAGCACAATACAAATCTTAGCTATTATTAGTTATTATTAAGCCTGAGAAGAATGAGGGTTTGGCTTAGGCATATAGTAGGGGCTTACTAAATGTTGATTGATTGGAGTGATCATTCTAACATTGAGCAGAGGCTGTAAAGCTAAGAAGTACAGAGAAAGACTGTAGGACTTGTACTGGAGGTTGAATAGGAGGTGGGGAGATGAAAGTTAATTTAAAAATTATTCCAAGAGTGCAAACAAAAAAGGTGCCACGATGATGGTGATGTTATCAGTAAGGACAAAGTTAGGAACATCCCTGTTTGCAGCGAGGAATGAAGTTAAGGAGTTCTGTCTTGGCTATGTCAAGTCTTTAGATGCAGGAGACATCCAAAAGGAATAACCCTATCAGACAAGAAGTGATTTAATACTGAGAGGTCTTTGTGATGAAGATACACATTTTCCACGGTATAGAAGTGGTATTTGATTGAATTAACTAAAACAAATGAATAATTGAATGGTTGAACTGGTTGAATTCTGGCTGAACCTCAGCATTTTCCACTGACTAGTGAATCAGGAAGCCTACCTCTGATCTGCAGCAGCTGTGGGAACCTCATCCATGATCCCAAAGTTGAGCTGTTCCAAAGAAAATGAGACCACTCCAAGTAAACTTTTAAATAGCTTTTGTTAAAATAAAGACAGCAGAAGAGAATATACTTGAACTGAAGCATTCTTTTGTTCAAGCCTTTTGCCCAAATTCACAATCTCATTCACCTCTCCTCTCTGCCTCTCATCACACCCCAATCAGAACTCTACTCCAAAAATTCAATCCAGCAATGATTTAATAAGTGTTTTCTATGTCTTTTGTCTTTGTATCTTCACCTTTAAGCAACATGCTAACGTAGAGTAAGACATATAATAATGGGAGTTTGGTGCTACTTTTATCCCCATTTGGCAGATGAGAAAATTGAGGCAAACAGGGGTTGGGTGACTTGCCCAGAGTCACACAGCTAGTAAGTATTTGAGGCTGAATTTGAACTTAGATCTTCCTGACATAAGGCTTGGTGCTACATCCAATTGCACCACCTACAGCCCTCACTAGATGCTGTCAATTGACTGATGTGCAAAGCATTGTGCTGAATGAGAGGGAAAAGAAGACAAGGTAGGGGAGAGACAATCAGTTACTACCTTCTGCTGGTAAATGTTGATGGCTGAAACCTCCCTAGTTATCTTGGGATTTACTGGTTAGATTTCTTTCTTAAAGACCAGGCCTTAAACCCAATTCACTTAGGCTCTCATTGATTGGATAGTAATGTGGCCCTGCCCAAGCACCATTTAATGGATACTATTTGGGGTCCTTCTTGCTCAGAGTGAATGTAAATAGTACCTGTTTCTTTTTTGACCAGCAACCCTGAGGGTCTTCCCCTCCCAGTTTTATTTTTGTCTTTTGGATTAAAGGGGCCATTTCCAATGGGCATTGCCTCACTCAGAGTGAGACTTCAGAAAGTCCTTAGCTTAAAAAGGCCAAGGTGTCCCTGTATCCTAGGCCAGCTCCCAACATTCTGATCTGTATCTGGCCACTGGACCCAGATGACTCTGGAGGAGAAAGTAAGACTGGTAACTTTACACAGCCCTGCCTCACTTAAATCCATTTCATTTGCAAGTCATGTCATCACCTTGCCTGATGTCATGGTCTCCTCAAGAATGAAGGACAAACCACACAATTCTGCTGGAAGAGACTGGTTATCCTAACCTACAGGGAAATATTCTGCACTAAACTCTTCTTTGGAAACATTTCTAGCCTACTGTTTGAAGACTGAGGGTGACCTTTAGCCCACTAGGGAAGTGTTCTAAAGGTTAAGGTAAATCAGTATTTAAAAACCAGTCATTCTTTTTTATATAAGTAAAGGCCCTGGCAGTCAGGCCAACATGCCATTTCCCATTCAGTCAATTTAATTGAACTCCACAGTCTTCTGAAAGAGTATGTAATTTCTAATTGGATCCTTTTCTATTCTTACCTACTTTTCCCTTCCCCCTCCAAGATAAATGAGATGATTACATAAAGCCTTACCGCATTTAATGTAACCTGAGGACCTCTAAGCTTTGCCTTGCACGCCACCATTGAAATCTTAGGATGTTACCATGTACATTGAGGCTGCAGATGTCTTTTCTGTGTTATTTAATTCAATTAGAGTGAGCTTCCTAAGAATAGTGACTATCCCTTTTTTTAATTTGCATCTCTGGCACTTAGTACAGTGCTTAGGTACACAGTAAGCACTTAATAAATACTTTTCTCATTCACATTCAATCAGCTCAGATCTATAGGACCACAGCTAAATAAATTGTTTGGTTTTAGCCTAACTCTAATCTCTTGATTTCATCTCTTTTTTGCTTGACCTTTGGATCCCAGATGCAACCCTATTAGCTAGAAGATGGAGGTAGCTGAGTTTTAGGTGTAGCGATACAAATACTGTACAACCCTCATTGGGTACCTCTTTGCATAGGTATAGATGACGATGTAAATACATATTAGTTCTTATTATCTGAAAGTAATTCAATTGCAACTTACTTAAATGGAAGTATTTTCTAAGCCCCAGAAGATTTAATGATATTAGTTAGCACGTGTATAGTGCTTATTTGCAGAGTGTTTCACAAATACTCTTATTTGATCCTCACAACAACCCTGGGAGGCTGCTTCTGTATTACCCCCATTTTACAGATGAAGAACCTGAGACAAACCGAGGTTAAGGGACTTGCTGGGGTCCTACAGCTGGTAAGTGTCTGAGACCAGATTTGAACTTGGGTCTTGATGACTTCAGTTCTAGTGTTCTATCCACTGCGCCACTTAGCTAAATCTAGTATTTTAACTTTTAAATCAGCTCTACCAGAACAAAAATATTAATGAATCCCTGAATACTCAAGTGCATAGATGAGCATTTTTTAAGAAATCTCTATCCAAACATTCAAAGTAGTGACTCAGTGTAGAGCCATTGAATTGATCCTAGCCCTGTTGCTTAATGTGAAGAAATCCTCCCATCACCTTTGAAGAGGAAAGACCCAAGATAAAAATTTGATTTAAGCAAAAATTCTCATTGAGAAGACTTGAAAGGGAGACCAAGTTTGATCCCGGATAGTACTTATCTGAGCAAGAAAAAGTTGGTTGAATCAAATCAGGGCTCTTTATGACAGCATAAGAATTAAACAGTCACCAGTCATAAAACACTCAGTTCAACTGTCAGATAGTGGTAGGAAAAAAGTCTAATAATGAGCAGTGAGACTATTGTCTTTGTATGGCCAGTACTGGTCTGAATGGGTGCATTTTTCAGTCACTAAATGTTAGGAATCATGCATGTAGGTTCTCAGGATCTAGTACTGCACTTATACATTCATTCCCTTGTCACCTCCCCCCCCCCCCCTTCCCCAGGGAAGCTGGATTTAAGTAGTTCAAAAGAACCTAGCTCAGGCATTATTTATTTATTTGTTTGTTATTTCATAATAGACTTTTTTGTATTGATGAAAGATTTCCACCTAAGTTTTGGTTTGGCTAAAAGTTTTTTCTCATAAAACATGAACTGTGAATGGGCACATGCTAATTATTCATATATGGGTAGTTAGGTGGTGCAGTGGATAGAATGCTAGCCCTGGAGTCAGGAAGACTGTTCAAAAGTGGCCTCAGACTCTTACTAACTATGTGACCTTAAGCAAGTTACTTAACTCTGTTTGCCTCAATTTCCTCATCTGTAAAATGTGCTGGAGAAGGAAATGGCAAACCACTCCACTATCTTTCCCAAGAAAACTGCAAATGAGGTCACAAAGTGTCAGACATGACTGAAACAGCTCTATAATAACAACAATTATTCATGAGTACCATCTCTCCAAAAAGCTTTTGTTTTCCAATTTTGGAAGCAGCCATTGGAATCTCATGCCTTTCTATAAGGCATTCAGGAGTGGAAACACAGGCGCACAAACAAATTTCAATGATCACAACATACGAAGATGGTCTTCTATGCTAGTGATATAGACATCCTATCAAAAGGGAAAGAATGCTATATGATTGAGAATAGACTGAGATGAAATCTTTTCGCTAGTCTCTTGCAGCAGATAAAGTAGAATTCTGAATAGGCATCTGGAGCCTCATTATTAGATGGGCACCTAGTAATTTAATGTACATTGAAGCACCTTAAGAGAGCGAAGGCTAGATTGGGGATTAATTATTTCAGACTATAATTATCCCAACTTTATGCAGTTCCTGAGTTAAAAATGTATTCCTAGAACGCAGAATGAATAATTTTACGTTGTTCCTTCAAGGTATGGGAAGAGAAAATGCTTACCAAAGATAATGATGGTTTCATTCTGGAGTCCTCAAATACAATAGATCTAAGATAAAAGAAACAATTTGCAGCTTTGAAAGCCTGGAATGTGGAGGAGAAAAAAAAGCTAAAGCCAGATTGCTGTCCTTTCTTTTCGCAATGTAATCATCTGAGGACAGAAAAACAGGAAAACAAATCCACCATTGAGATGAAGGCTTTCATTACTATTACTGGTCATTCCAATTTTGTAAGAGCACAATATATAGGATATTGGGATGTGAACTCTTTCAGTGTTTAAAAAGAAAGACTCAAATAAGGAAGCCAGGGCTTTGTTGGCTAGAAGAATCCTACAGCTGCAGAAACTGGTTTTTAATATATCTGGGGAAATTATTAAAAATTTCTGCTATTCTGCTTCCTCTAGAATAGCTTTTGAAAATTATTGCACTGTGACCCTCTCAAGCACAAATTTTCTGCTCCCGTCATTTTTTCCAGGCTCTTTATGCTGAATTTGGGAGAGTTCTACCAAATAGTTGAAGAAGTCCATTAATGGGAAAACACATTTTTTCTCATGACTACTTTCCAAGGACTTTTAAAAGGGTCAGTAGCCTACACAGATGGTTTTGAACCACACAGTTCAATCTATTCTTAACTCTCCTAAGGTGCTTTAGTGATTTGAAGTGAGTACCTAAAAGTCTCATTCTACTTCCTATCCCTAATGTGAAAACTAAAAATGCCACACTTCTAAATCTGCAATTCACATTTAATGGGTGATCATCCTAAATGTGTCCCTCATCTTTGTGGATCTTAAACCAACATTATTAAACCTGTATGACAATAGCAAAAAACGTGTTGGGTACTGAGTTTGGGGATCCTAAGAAAAAATTTTAAAAAAAAATTCATATCCTCAATGAGCTTATATCCTACTAAAAATAATAAAGGACTATATCATCCCTGAGGAATAACTATAGATCATTGGAACTGGGAGCGACCTTAGGGTTCATTTGGTCCAATTTCCTCATTTTATTATTTTTTTTACTAGACTCACAGAGGGCAAAATAGAATTCTCAGTATACATCCCTAGTCTCATTATTCCAAATGTACCCAGTGATTTAATGGAAAGATAACATGAGGAAGGAGTACTAATTTAAAATGAGAAAACTGAAACTCAGAAGGTGAAGTAGTTTCCCCAGTGCCATATAAGCTTTAGTTAATAGACTTGGGGTTCAAATTCTCTCCATTACTGCACAATCCCACCTAAGAAATAGTTCTTTTAAAAAAAGATAGAAAGAAAACCTGCTACTTTAAAATGCTTTCCCATTCCAAGCTAGAAACCCACATCACTAACAAAAAACAAAATTAGTCTCTAGCTGCTTGTCTACTATGTCTCTGTGGACATCACTGTAAAAATACACGTGCATGCAAAGTAAAAAAGCAAATGAATAAATCTGTTTGAAAAGTGACGTAACAGATATTGAGATCTACCTATTAGAATTCTGTTTTAGCTGAAACTTAAGGAAATGTGTTGGAGTCTTAAAAGAGAAAGCATGTCATCATCCATTCCCCTTCACCACTACCCCTAATAAAGGGCTTACAAAGTTGTCATTTTTCAGTCATATCCAACTCTCCCTGATGCTATTTGGGGTTTTCTTGGCAAAGATTCTGAAGTGGTTTGCCATTCCCTACCCCAGCTCATTTTTCAGGTGAGCAAGATTAAATGACTTGTCCAAGGTTACACAGCTAGTAAGTATCTAAGGCTGGATGTGAACTCAGGTAAGATGAGTCTTCCTTACTCCAGGTCTGGGACCTCTATCTGATGCACTACTTAGCTAACACTTAAATGAGACAGCAAATCATCTTCCATCTCCTTACACCACCATTCCCAATAAAGTCTTTGGAAAGAGATTTTTGCAAATCACAGTCTTTGAGCTTTTCAAAAAGTGATCCACATGCTACTTTAAGATTATTGACTGGCTCCTCAGGTAGCCCTGAGCCTGAATTTGATGATTAGCAAACCATTACTGAGGTCAAATGATGTTCTGGTCTTGCAGCTAATACAAAGCAAATCTATTTATCACCTTCCCAGGGGTTATTGCTTTGAGGTCATGTTTCTGGTGCAGAACAAACAAAAACCAGGAATCTATCATCATTATCCCTACTATAGCAATACTGTTAAGTGAACCAAGAAAGAAAAGCATCTTAACTATTAACCTGAAATACCTTCTGGAAATGGATTTTTGTATCTGTATCCTCCTGATGCACTGGGTTATAGCTTGAGAGGTGAAAATCTCTTGCTTTGCACAGTAGATCAGAGGAGTGGGAAAGAAGCCAAGTTCAATGTTTTAAGATACATCACAAAGACATCTGAATCTTTCCTTTTGATACTTGACATTTCATTTCCCCAAAGGTAGTGTTATATAACAGGAGGAAGCCCCAACTTCTTTAAGAAAAAAAAACAAAAAGAAACCAGAATTAAGCAGTTAATGTGATAGCAACCTTAGCGCTGAAAAAAAAAAGGAAAGATTTCCCACTCCCAGATGCATGCCAACTCCAAGTGTCTTTGTTTCTAATTGCATGCCTATAATATGCAGAGTTAAGAAATATTTGAAAAAGAACAATGATACTGATCACTTGCTTTTTACAGGCTGGTAATCACAGAATTAAATTGTAAAAAAGTTTTATTTGGCATCCCCACCTAATCTACTTAAACAGAGATGCCTTGGTTGGGGGAAAGAGGTAAAGGATTCTGTGACTTCATCTATGCCAAATGGCCATTCTTTTAACTGAGGCAAACCGTTGGTGATGAATTGTAAAATGGCACACAAAGCCTGAATTTCCATTTATCTAAAATGGGTCTTAGTAAGGCAGTATTACTTGATTATGATATGATTTTGAAGTTGGAGGGAAGCTATTTTTATAATTATACATCAAAGATTGTGCTGTGATGTATGCATAGGGTCTCTTAAGAATTAACGGGCTATCCCAACAGAGATGTGATAGATTCAGGATGCATGACAGGACTGATTTTGGAAGTGGCCAGTTGCTTGACTCTGCATATTTGTTATATAAGGATTCAATTTTTTTTTTCCATTGGGGAAGGGGTGGTAAGAGAGAGAGAAAATAAATGCTTGTTCATCGAAAAAAACTTTTTTGCAATTTGACCTCCTCCATGCCCATCCTTCCTCCCCTCCCCAACAATAATAATAATAGGGAATTTTTAAAGGAAATGATTTGGAGGTTTAGAGAGACAAAAGGTACTAACTTAATCCAAAGAAAATCTGGGCTCTCTGGATATAAAATCAGCAAAATTGCAAGCATGTATTTGTTACCCTAATGTTATGATCCGTGCTTTTCCTTTTCTTCTATTCTCTTATCATCACCAAACTGTTTCTTTTCTTTAACCCTTTAAAGCTTTCTTTTCTTTTATATTTTTTTCTTGGTTTCTCAGGTCACAATAAGTGTTCCACCTGTTTCTGTAAGGAAATAAAATTCAAAACTCTGGGTTTAGGACAACAAAATATTTTCCTCATTTTGGATTTTACAAAAATGATGACTACTCTGTTCAAATTATTAACTGATATTGATCAACCACTAAATTGAGGAGACGTATATGTCTGGTAGGTTCATAACTTAAACTAGACAGATGCCCTTCAGCTCCCATCAACAAATAATTATAAGATAATTTGAAGAGGGAAAAAACATTAGCAGCTAGTGAGGATTCACGGGAATCCCCGAAATCATCCTGGAGATTCTAAGGGAGAGAAGGGAGGAGGGAGGACATTCAGGTGAGTGGAGCGACTTGTCCAATGGTAGGGCAAGATAAAATGGCAAGTTCACAGAACAACAAATAGATTAGTTAAGTTGAAACACAAAATGAATAAAGGAAAATATTGGGAAATGTCTATAAAGGTAAGCTGTCGTAAGTACCAAGCTGAAGATAGAGGCTAGATCTCTAATTTCATTCACATAGAGAACTCCCATGTAAAAAACTCTATCCACCAATGCAGGTTTGCATCTTCTCCACTTTTTATAGTCTTAGAGAGATGCCTAAAGCATTGAAAAGTTAAGTAACTTATCCAGGGTCACCTAGCCAATATGTGACCAAGGCAGAATTTGAACCCAGAACTTCCTATTTGTGTACAACTGGAAACTCCTTCAAGGCAGGATTGTTTTGATATCTTCGGGCCATTCCTTCACACATAGTAGTCAGTCTTATAAATATTGTTCTTGTTGGTCAGTCATGTTCAGTTCTTCATAACCTCATGCATTATATTATCCATGGGATTTTCTTGGAAAAGATACAGGAGTGCTTTGCCATTTCCTTCTCCAGTGGATTAAGACAAGCAGACATTAAGTGACTCGCCCAGTCACATAACTAATAAGTGTCTGAAGATGGATTTTAACTCAGATCTTCCTGACTCCAGACCCAGCACTCTATCCTCTGAGCCATCTAACTGAGCTCCTAGGCAAACAGAGGTTAAGTGACTTGCCCAAGGTCACATGGCTAGTAAGTGTCTGAGGTCAGATTTGGACTCAGATCTTCCTCTCTGCATCCACTGTGACATCTAGCTGCCTATTATATAGTATAAGGTTATATAATATGAGAAATGTTAATTTATATCAGTTAGTCTTCTGTAAAAAAAAAACAGATCAAAACAATGCTCAATTTAAATTTCAAAAAACTTTTTTCTTTTCTTTTTGGAAAGTTTTCCTTCTTTATCTCCAATTTTAACTTAGGTACATTCAAGTGTAACAGTTTCTTGACAGAATGTAGTATGGAGCCTATCATCTGTCCTCTAGAACTCATTGGATTTTGATCAATTTCATTTGGGTCTATTTGAAATTGAAGGTAGACTTTTTAGATAATGACATTCCTTGATTTGTTGAAGTTAAAACACATCCTTAAGGTTTTGAAGTTAGAGGTTGTTTGCAGCTTTATTCAATTCAATGAATTTTAAGTCTTTGCTCTTGCTTTTTTGGACTTAATAGGGTAAACAAAAGCACTGTCATATTTATTCTGCATCAGAGAAGATATTAGCTTTGCCGTCAACTTCAAGCCTACACAAAAATGCCAAAGCAGTCAAGGACATGGAGCTCATCACAAATATACTTCCTTTGTTACCAAGTTTTCAGTAAAAGCCACAGGAAAAACAAAATCCAGCCAAGCACCATTTTGAGGAAAAGTCATTTTTACAGAAACATCAAGTGTATGAAATGGAAGCTGACTCTGAAATTTGAATATTCAAATCTACCAGAATATTCCAAAGGTTGTAGCAATTCTCAGTTTCCTTGCCAGTCCAAATGTACTTTAAAGTAAGGCAATTGTGTGGATATAGGATGGATTTTCTTTTAAAAACTCTCAAGTTCAGAGAAGTATTAGAAGACTTAAATGAATTGACACAGGATGAAGTCAACAGAACTGTAAATATAGACCATAATTACAGAAACAAAAATGTAAAACACAAAATCAATCTAAATGTATAATTATAATGTCTAAGCTTGGCCCCAGATGAGAGTTGAGAAAATTTATCTCCACCCTCCCTTTATAGAAATTTTGACTCCAAGACTAAAAGCAACCTGCTGAAAAGATTCCACTTATTCTCTTTGTCCTTTAACAATTTGGATAGGATGGTAGAGACTGTACTTGAGATTTCACTGGTATAGGAAACTGCTAGGTGAGAAAAGTTCATCTACCAATTCCAGTCAGCAATTTATCTGCGATATATAATATTAGAGATTTGTCTGAAGCATTGAGAGGTTAAATGATTTACCCAATGTCACACATCCAGAATGTCTCATAAACAAGATGTGAACACAAGTTTTCCTGGATTCAAGGCTGGTTCTCTATCCTTGATGTGACAGGGAGGAACATATTTGAATATAAATATGATAAAATAAAACACATAAAAAATCCAAAAGAAGATGGTTCTTCAAACTCCTCAATTTATGGAAGGAGAATTGATAGGATTTAGCAGCTAATTTGATGTGGAAAGTAGAGAAAGAGAATGAAGAATCAGTAGGAATGCTGATGTTAAGCCTAAATGACTTGGAAGAAAGTGATGCCCCCAAAATAAATTGGTACATTTGAAGGAAGGGTAGATTCGGAGAGGATGATGATGAAGTTAGTTTTTGATATGTTCAGTTTTTTAATTGTGTAAATGAAATCCAGGTCCAGCATGCAATTGGGGATGTGGAATGGAGGTCAGAGGAGAAGTTGGGAATGATAACATAAGATTTGGGACTTTACTGCATAAAGGGACATGGTAATAAGTCCACAGAAAATGGAGAGAGAAGAGAGATAAAAAAAAGAGAACACACACCAAGTGAATGGAAAGGAGGAGGCTGAATCTAGAAAAGAAGAGATTTAGGAAGAAGGGTTAGATGAGTGAGAGGAAAATCAAAAGGGAGTCATGTCCCTGAAGTCACGTGAGAATATCTAAGGGAGGTGAGTGATTGATTATCTTCTGTCAAATGTTGCAGAAAATCCAGGAAGAAGAGGATGGAAAAAGACTCATTTGTTTGTAGAATTTAATTGAATTCAATTTCTAAAAATCTCTATTTTCATTTGTTAAAATTAGATAATTAATCAATTGATTCATGTACCAAACCCTGCTATAATTTAAGTAAACAGTCCCCTGTGTGTTTAAAACCTAAGCTACCTGTGTATCCTTCAGATGTTAATGAATCATTGATTTCTGGTGTTTTCATCATTACAGGAATGAAGATTTTTCTGCAAGGAAAATTAATGATTCTGGTTGGCTATAAGAGTCCTTAGTTCTCTTTATTTCTTTTGTACTCATAACCTATTTTGTCTTATCTTGTCTTCTTTTGTTTTGTTTTCTATAGTTGAGATTTTGCCTAGAGAACTGCAAAATCTCTTTAACTGGCCAGAATCTATTCAAAAAAGCTTCTCCAATCTAACAACACCAACTTCTGGACTTTTTTGCTAATATTTGCTAACTGTAGGCTTAAGCATCTGTTAATACATGATTTATTTGGGGTTGGTCAGTATTTGTATATGTGTATGTGTGTGTGGCATGTGTGTGTATGTATATACTTTCCAAAAGTAATGGACTGAAAGCCATGAAGTTGCAACACTAGTAGGTTAAAAATTATGTAAATAAATAGAATATACTAGTATGGAAGGAATGGCGAGGGGAGTATTGAATGAAAGAGCAATATAGAGAGAGGAAATGTTGGGTTTATGAGATTTGGGGCAGAAAGGGATCCTGGAAATCTTTTATTCCAGCACATTCTTTTTTTATAGATGAAGAAACCAGGGTCCCAAGATCATTTGACTTGTCCAATACTGGGATTAATTAGAGGAGCAGAATTGAAGGTGGTAAAAACAATTCTTAGCCTAATATATCTGGTTATTTCACTAGCTCAGAGCATATTGACAATGAGGTCAAAGGTGTGTGTTGAACTAACTATATTAAAGAAAGTCTTCATTCTGACCTCATGGAAATAGACTACATGGAATAATCATAGCCTATCTGCCTTGCAAGTAAAACATGCTAGTCTTAAGAAAGCCTGGCCAAAGAACTGTCCTTGCTCCTAGTTAAATCCATCATCCCAATTTTGAAAACACTGTACATGAAGATAGGTGAGTCAGTCATCTTTCTATACAAAGGACAATAATAGCTAGTTACTTCTAATAAAATGAAAAGAACAGTTTCTGGAGTAAGGAAATATGCCCTTCTGAATTACCAGTGATCTTTCCTTACCAAATCTAATGTCCTCTTACCTTCCCACAATCTCCTTGACCTCTCTCTAAGGACAACTTTCAAGCTCTCTCCAACTTTAAAATTATGAACAACCCATTCCTTCTTTATACTCTCTCATCTCTGTGTTTTTGTCACAATGTTCCTTCCTAACTTTTTTCCAACCTATCTGAATGCTCCTCTTCAGTCTCTGTTGCTTAACGGTTAAGCCCTTAACTGTAGATGTACCCCTTTCCTCTCACTTGATGATCTTATTAATTCCCATGGATTTACTTAGCATCTCTATGCAGATGAATCTCAGATCCATGTATCCAACCCTAGCCTCTTGCTTAATTAAGCTTCCATCCCATATCACCCTCTTTCTATTAAATATTTCAAATTGAATGTCCCAGAGGCATCTGAAGATACTCAAAACAGAACTCATTTTCCTAATACATTCCCCTATTCCCTTTCCAAACTTTCATATTACTCTTGAGGACACCACTATCCTTCCTCCAGGTTTGCCCTGTGAGCAACAACCTCAGCTTCTCACTTAGCTCACATAGCCAGTCAGATGCCAAATATTGGCATTTCTACCCTTGAAACATACCTTCATTCATTCCCCTCTGCTCACATAGCCACCACCCTAATTCAGTCTCTCACCACCTCTCTCAATTGCCAGTTTGATCAAATAGAAATCCCTCAACTTGAGTTCTTCACAGCTTGGTCTCTTTCTGCCTTTCCAATTCCTTTTTTTTTAATTTATGAAATAAAACAAGCAAGGCCATAACAGTACAATTAAAAAAAGATGATTACTTATTAAACTTTATGAAAAAAGATACTATCTGCATCCAGAGAAAGAGCTGAGAAATAGATGTCTAGAATAATTTAACATATATATGATATACATAATTATCATATGTATGTAATTAGACACTGCTTGCTTTTATTTTTAAGGGAGGAGCTCTAGCAGCACATGTGACACAGTGGATAGAGTGCTAGGCCTGGAGTCAGGAAGACCTGAGTTCAACTTCAGCCTCAGACGTTTACCCGCTGTGTGGCCCTGTTTGCCTCAGTTTGCTCATCTGCAAAATGGGCTAGAGAAGGAAATAGCAAACCACTCAATATATTTGCCAAGAAAATACCAAAGGGGTCACAAAAAGTTGGACACAACTGAAAACAATTGAACAACAAAAATAACACAAGAAAATAGTGTTAGAGGCAGGAAGTTTTCCCTGGCAGAGGGGATGTGCACTCTACAAGATTATGATTCTTGAAGTGAATTTTCTGGCTTACCTATCTTTTTTTCCTTCTAGTTCCTATCTCCTTCCTCATCTCAATCTTTAATTAAAAAAAAACCAAAAAGCCAAGTTCTTGTTTTCCTGTTGATGAGCACAGATTGACTCCTGACACAGAAGGATTAATGAACACCAGTCCATGGGTCTCTGTTTGATCTTCTTTCATTTCAAAAGCATTATGGAGATAAGCCTCAGTTATGAAATTTGAAGTAGCTCAGAAATATTTGCTAAAATATGATAATTATCTATTATAATGTTCAATGAATTTTAATCAGCAACAAGTATCAGAACAAAAATACCTGTCATACTCCCTTCCAGAGAATGTCTGGACTTACTGACCCTAAAGGACTCTAAATACTACAATATTTTCATACCAACCATTTCCCAGAGGAAAAAAACATACAGAATAAATGAAACAACCTTTTCAGTTGAATTCCCTTTGTATTTGTCAAGAAAGTACTTTAGTTATTATGCTGTCTTAGAACAATCACATGAAATTTTCAGTTTATTTTCTATTTGTGCTGTGATTCAAGTGACTAAAACCACTACCAAAAAATATGTCTCTTTCTAAACTTTTATTTTGAAGATTAATGAACAAATATAAAAGAAAATAAAAAGATTTTGCCCATTAGGATATGTTGGTTAGTTTGAGTTTATCTAAAAACTAACAAAAAAATTTGTGATGACTATTATTTATGCAAAAGTAGAAATTAGAAGGGAAATGAATATATATTCATGTATACATACAAACATATATGTGTGTGTGTGTAGATGTATGTGTATATGAATGGTATACCTGAGCAGTTAGGTAGTGCAGTGATAGAGCTTCAGGTCTAGAGTCAGTAAAACCTGAGCTCAGATCTGGTCTCAGGCATTTATTTCCCAGGAGGAAACTATTTACTATCTCCTATTTCTGCTAGAGGGCAGATAAATGGTACAGTAAATGGAGCACTGGGCTTGGAATTAGGAAGACTCATCTTCATGAGTTCAAATCTAGACTCAGATACTTACTATGGGACCCTAGACAAGTCACTTAGCCCAGTTCATCATCTGTAAAATGAGCTGGAGAAGGAAATGGCAAACCACTCTGGTATTATTGCTGTAAAACCCCAAGTGGTCTCTCAAAGAAAGAGTCTGAAACAACTGAACAACATATGATATACATAGATACAGCTATATCTACATGCATACTGGTCTGCTTATTTTTATTTGACCAGGACCTGTGATTTCCTTGGTATAGAGCACTTGTTTCCAATTCAAGTAGAAATGTTTCAGTTGTTTCAGTTGTATTTAATTCTTCATGACCCCATTTGGAATTTTCTTTTCAAACATATTTCAGACAGAAATAGGGACCACCAAATCATACTTAAGTATCTGTCCAGGCAGCATATTCACTTAGAAAACCATGTATTAACATTATCTGTATTTTATGTATTTTGTTAAATATTTCCCACTATTTTAAATTGGTTCATCTGTACTTGAGAGTGTTGTGAGTCACATGGGATGATACTTCTGGTAAAAAAAACTCCCCCTATCAATGAAGATTGGAATCTATATCCTGTAAGTCTAAAAAAGTTGTCTAGGGCCCTCAGAGGTTAAGTGACTTGCTTAGGGTCACAAAACCTGAATTTCTTTACTTGAACCCTATGCACATTGGGTTTCACATCTGTGTAATTCTTGGCATACCTTATTTCATCGGATCCTCCCACCCCCCACCCTGTAATGCGGGTAGAACAAGCAAGCATCTTTGTCCTTATTTTGTATATGAGGCAGTCAAGACCTGGAGAAGAAGTCAAAGTGCTGAAGGTGACCCAACTGGTTAAGCCATAGGGCTATACTGGGAGCTAAGCTTTCATACAAATCTACTGTTCTTTCCTTTGCATCAAGATGTGTGCTATAGTACTTTAATGAGTAAAGTACTAGACTAAAAGTCAGGCTACCCCAAGTTATCCAGTCTTTACCATTAATTCCAGGTGACTTTGAATGGGCATTTAGCCACACTGTGCCTCAGTTTCTCCATTTGTAATAAAAGATACTACTAGTATTGATTCTGAGTCCAATAAGTCAAAAAGTAATTTGAATTCTCTGGAAGAAATGAAACCTTTGAGGTTATTGCTAATGTAATCGATGACAAAAAAAAATGTAATTGATGACAAAAAAAAAATCAAGGATGCAGCATCATTTAAATTGATATTTAAATAACAAATTACTATTCCAGATAGTTTGCCAGTCACATGGCTAATTGTTTTTCAAATTTTTCATGCAACCAGGGGAAAAAATGGTTATATCCTTTTCATTCATGATATTTCTCTTCTAGAATGAGTATTTATAAGAAAAACACTTCCCTAGGCCAGTAGAGAAATTGTCAAAAATCTCCACATGCCTTTATCTTTATGACTGCTTAACAATACTCAGCTTGGATTATTAGGGGTAGGTTGACATCATAATTACCAAAAATAAAAGCAGGTCATTTTGTTTTATTCATTTCCATGATTATCCCAATTTTAACATTCTAATGCTGACTGCATTGTTTGCCTAACATAAAGCTAAACAGTTGTGGGCTAGCCTCACTTCAAAGGGCTGTTACTTAATGGAAAAGATAAAAAGAATTTGATGGCTTAAATTCTTATTATGTATGCGAGAATAGCTTGAGTACAACTAAAACACATTCCCTTTTGATTTCCAGACAGATTTCTTTATTTTCGAAGGTTAAGCTGACATTTTGAAATGTTTTTAAGGAAAGTGCTTTGGAAGGAGGGAAAGAAGTTTTACATATAAAATAGCTAGGTTATTTTTTTTATCAAAGATTTTTAAGAAAGTTTTTCAGACATTTTTCACCATTTCAAGGTTAGAAAGTTTAATGGGGGAGTCGGTAATAAATGAATGGTACTTTAGAAAGCAACTTACTTGTAGGAAAAGAATAGAAGCTTTATTTTTTTAAAGTTAAACAAACCTAGGTTGGCATATTTTCACAACTAGATTTCCTACAAGAGTAATGGTATTATTGTGTATTTGTTCCCCAAATCAGAGATTTTGAGCTAGAAAAGAACCCGAGAGATCATCTAATCCCACCCGTACATTTTACAATTGAGAAATGGGATATCCAGAGATTTAGTGATTTATTCATGATCCCATGGCTAGTAAGTGCCAGGGATTAGATTGGAACTCACATCTCTCCTGACTCTTGAACTTTCTACCACACACTATATTTATGGCCTTGCTCTCTTGAACATAGTAAATAAGGGGTTCTTAACCTGGCATTCATGGACCCACAGGGAATGTGAAAAGATTTCAAGAGGTCTCTGAACTTGGAAGGGGAAAATAATTACATCTTTATTTTCATCAACATTTCATTAAAATTTAACATTTCCATCAATTATGAATTTTTTTAAAAATTCTCATAAGGAGTCTACTTCCTCAGGTGGCCAAATAACTAAAAAGATCGTAAAGCCTTACAACAAATGCTTTTAAAAGCATTGAATGAATGAGAATATCACTGAATAAAACTGAATCAGCAAACAGATGGATAAACAGTTGCCATATTCAATACTTTATACATTTTTGACATTTTAGCCAATGTCATAAAGGGGTTTGAAGAAACTGTCTACCTAAATCAAAATACAAGAACGTAATTTCACCGTAATTGGATCAAGCACTTTACATGAAAGCACTTTTCTAATTTTGAGATCTTCAAATATAAAACCAAGACTTGACTAAAGGTAAATTTTGCTTCTTATTTTTAAAAATGCAACAACAAAGAAATATCTTTCAGCACTGTGGTAAGAAATCAAATCGAGAGAGAGAGAGACTCACTACCAATTCCATAGGATAAATGGATTTCCCTTTAACCTTGAAATTGCATTGTCCACAACATGATTGAAAATGCCTTCGAACTTGCAATATGCCTTGGAAGTGATCAGTTCCTTGAATGTCCATCACCTCTGCAAACTCACCTGGCATTGCTTTATGCTGACAAATGCCCTTTTTCTGTAAGCCTGCAAACATCCAAGCTTCTCAGCTAACTCCATAGCCTTATCTAAATCCATGGAAAGTTGTCTTGCGGCTTATCTTTGACTAAAGCCCAAACATCATTTTTCTTGTCAAATTTCAGGCATTTCAGCTTCGTGAGGATTTGAATGCTTTAGCCTTATCGTTTAAAACAGACTTTTAGGGTGGCCATATTTAGAACAATTACATTATTTCATTAGTTATATATGCAGATAAGATGGTTTTCAGTTAGGCAAGTTTTCTTAGCCAAGAATGATCCTTTAATTCTCCCAAAAACATCAATAATCTTCTTCACAGGCTCTTCTGCAGGGGACTGTGAATTTTAATAGCTCAGTGAGAGCCCAAGCCATATGAATAGACAAAGAAATTTGAACATGTACTCAGGAAAGCATGAATATCACTTTGTGTCTTTTTGATGAGTCACAGTTATATAATGATCATACAGATGTTTATTTGCCAGTTAGGCAAAATATTCAGGAATTAGACCAGTTTAATAAAACTCTTTTGAAAAAAACTTTTGTAAGATACAAGAAAATGTAAAATTCCAAGGGCAGGTGCATAATTAATACTGTTAAATCAGACTGAATGGAATTTTCCCCTATTTTCCGGAAGGAGCTGTCCACTGAGGAAACTGCATTGAATTAAACTGAATTGAATTATTACCAGTGTAACTATATGGGACAGGGCAGGGGGAGATAAAAAGAAATTAAAGAATTTGTTTTTAAATAGATAGATTTTAAATAAATACATATATTAAACTTTGGAGTAGCTAGGTGGCACAGTGCATAGAGTGCTAGTCTTGGAGCCAAGATGACCTGAATTCAGATTTGACCTCAGACACTTAATAGCTGATGACTCTAGGCAAAGCATTTAACCATGTTTGCCTCAGTTTCTTCATCTCTCAAATGAGCTGAAGAAGGAAATGGAAAACTACTCCAGTATCATTGCCAAGAAAACCCCAAATGGGGTCTACTACCTTCCAATTGTGCTTCAGTTTGTCAACATTCTTTACAAAATGGAGTCCTTAGAACTGAACACAAGTTTAATCATGTTTCTCCCATTGTGTTGTATTCCTTTAAAAAAAAAATAGTGTTTTCTTCTGATTTTACGTTGCAAACATTTACAAACTACTCCCACTTCCTGAGGGGACAGCTAAGTGGCATCATAGTGCACAGAGTGCCAGGCCTAAAGTCAGGAAGATTCATCTTTGCGAATTCAAATCTGGCCTAAGAATTTTACTAACTGTGTGACCCTGGGCAAGTCATTTAACCCTGTTTGCTTCAGTTTTATCATCTGGAAGATGAGCTAGAGAAGGAAATGGCAAATCACTCTAGTATCTTAGCCAAGAAAACCCCAAACAGAGTCATGAAGACTCAGATACAATTGAAAATGACTAAAAACAGTAAACTCACCTCCTGTGGCATTTCTCATAGCAAAATTTTGAAATTAAGTAAAATTAATACTATAGTGACATTATCTGAAAATATAAACAGCATTTCACACCAGTATTACTCCCCCCACCCTTCTATTTTAAAAAAGTTAACAAAAGCCTATTTTTTCTCCTCCATACTCTGTTTAAAAAAAATGAAAGAAAAAAATTTCTTGCAACAAATAATAGTAAAGCAAAACAAATTTCCTTGGTTTATGAAAATATATGTCTCAATCTATATTCTAATTCCATCACCTCTCTGTAATGTAAGGCATGCTTCATCATCCATGCTCTGAAATCATGAATGGTCATTGCATTAATCATAGTTCTTACAACTTTCAAAGTTGTGATTTTTTTCTCAAATTGGTCTCCTGGTTCTACCCATTTTATTCATGAGTTTCTAAAAGTTTTCAAATGCCTTATTTTTATGACATTGATCTCATAGCATAAATTGTTCTCCTGTACTCATATCAGTCTGCATCAGTTTATAATTAATCTTTCCATGACTTTTTTTTTAAATCATTTGTTTTCTCATTTCTTATTGTGCAATAGTTATGGCATAAGAATGTAATAGTTAATTTTTTAAAATTCAATTAATGGTTTACGTTAAGTTTCATCTTATGAGATTTGGTTCCTCATCCTAACCTACTGAAATCCTGTTGGGTCCTGACCCTGTCAATCCAACATATTAGCTATCTGCACCAGCTTTATGTCATCTTTGGTTTCACAGATTTACCAACTCTGCCTTCATCCAAGTCACAGTTATAATTTCTGAATAGCACAAGGTCAGGGGCAGATCCCAAGGACACTGCAGTAGAGGCTTGGTTCCACATTGATAATCACCTCTTAATTAATGTCTTCTCTTAGGTATCAAACCAGATATCAAATCCTTTTAATGACCAGTGTTGTCTAGCCCATATTTCTCTATGTTGCACAAGAATAGGATTTTGTCCAATGATTTGCATTGGACAATGGAACTGAGATCCAGTTGTAACATGTCTCCAGCATACTAGAACTCTGAAAGGGAAAGTCATTTCACTTTTATGAAACACATCTGTAAAATGGGAGCAATATGCGCTACTAACTTTCAAGGTTTTTTCTTAAGAAAATGCTAAAAGTTCTACATAAAATTGAGGTATGGTTTTTTAAAATATACGAAGAGCTCTATTCTAAGCATTTCAAATGATAGAGAAAGTGTGAAACATAGTTCTCTTGCCTATAAGAAGCTCTAAATATATTTTAAGCATTAAGCATCAGGCATAAACAAAAACAGAAAGCCAGGCACATAAAGCCAAAATGAAATTAAGTGCCAATAATTAATACAGACAACAAAGTTTACAGGGGTATTCATGGGAGTCTTCATAGATCTTGAAGGATAAACAGGAATCTCATAGGCAGAAAAAGTAGGAGAGAGTCTTTCAGGCACGGAAAACAGTATGCACAAAGTCAAAGAAAAAGTCAATACATGAGACAAATAGAAAGCAGACAGATGTATTTACTGTAGTGAGCAATAAGGAACCCAGCATGGTATATTTGAAAGAGTACTAGATTTGGAATCTGAAATCCTAGGTTCTAAACCCATGTTCTTGCAGTTATTGGGCAGGTGACTATCTGCCCCACAGTTTCCTCATCATTAAAAGGTGACTGGACAAAGTGATCTCTAAGGTTCCTTCCAGCTTTAAATCCTATGACCTCGAGTAAAATAAATTAGGGGCAGACCAAGGTTTGAATGAATTAGTTGTAAAAAAAAAAAAATAATAATTAGGGGGATAAAGGATATTAAATGTTAGGCTGAGGAATTTGAATTTTGTTGGTAGCCATAGGAAGATTTTGGGTGGAAGAATGACACAGAACTGGTGTTTTAGGAAAATTCATTTTGTGCATGTTAAAGAATATGGTGTCCCCCCAAATAGAGAGTCAGTTTCCTGAGGAAAAGGGTGGTTCTGTCTGTATGCTTTTATCCCCAACTTCTTCTAACTCAATGTTTTGTACATAGTAAACACTCAGTGTACATTGAATTGAATTAAAAGAAAACTGGGGAATATTCCAAAAATCCCTTTAACAATTGAAGAATTAAGCGAAAAATATTTTAACTAGAAGAATTGCATTGAAAATAAGGAAGGAATGGTTGAATGGAAGGCATATCATGAAGGAAGGCTTGCTTTCCCTTCTACTCTAAATACCTAAAATCCTTACAGCCTATACCACATAATTATTATATAGCTTGTATACATCAAATTACAGAAGCATAGAATGCTAGAGTTGGAAGGGACCTTAGGAAATTGACATGAACCTAGAACATAAAAAATGTCTGAACTGGGAGGGGCTGTAGAACATAAAATGGTAGAACAGAGAATGCTTAGACATAAAATGTTAGACTTAGCACCTTAGAATGTAGAAAGTGGGAATTCAAAAGGACTTTAGTACATAGAATGACAAAACTAGAAAAGCTCATTTGAGTCTTAATACCCTTCTTTAGCAAATAGGTAAACTGGGAGAGAGGGAATGATGTGCCTGGGGTCTCCAGGTACTGCTTTTTCCATGTTTATTCATTAATTTTTCTTGTACTAAACATCATCCTAGAGAAATTATAAGTTTCTTGAGGGTACAGTTCACAGATGAACAAATTATTATGCATTACTATACTAATATGCGTAAAGGCGTTTGGCAAATATTTAAAGAACTCTATAAAACTAGCTATTAGCAAGCACTCTGAATGTTGAGAATATGATCAACAAATATCTGTTGAATGTATGAGTAAATAAATACATGAACTAGTGAATGAATGAATGAGAATTCCCCCCAGGGATTAATGGAATATATATTCAGTGTTATACCAGAGACAGGGAAAACTCCAAAGCACCTAAAGGCCAAGAATCATAAGTAAATTTTTAGGACTTTTTTAGGCTGTTTAGGGAAATCTTTCATTTGATCTGTTAACTAGTTGTTAGTCTTTTAGTCTGTGCTTATTTTGCATTTAATTCAGATCCTGGATTTAGTATGATTTTGCCAGAGATGGCTAATGAGTATGTTAGCCCACATACTTCCAGATTCATTCCCATTTGCATCTTGTCATTTGGTTATGGCTTTTAAAATGCAAGGTCTGATTTTTGGGGGAAGTCCATTTTCATAGAACTACTGTCACAAATGTGCCTTTTAGGCAAATATCCCTAATCATCCTCACAGTCATTGCTGCTGAACACAGAATGTACCAAAATTCTCCTGATAGTTAATGTCAAAATAGTTCTTTACATATTGATAAGCTGCTCCTCCCTCCTGCTCATCCTCTGCACCTTCCATCTGTGTTCCATGTTCTGGAAATGGGCGCTTGTTATTTGTGTAACAAGCAGATGTCAATGAGCTTCACTATCTACAAGGGAGAAGAAAAGATATTGATATTTCATTAAATGGGTGAGATTCATCTTGCTCCAGTGCTGAGACACTAACTAATATGTCAAAATATAGGCATGTTAGAGGTAAGAAATATCCTGTTGATGCTGGATTTCTATTCTGATTATATTGAACCTGTCACTTTGCCTCCCTTTGAGGTTTCCTCATGAAAAATTCTGTGTAAACACAGAGAGTTACAAACCATCCTTTCCAGGTCCAGATAATATAACTCCTATTGGGAAGGTCTTTTGACTTTAAAGTCATTTGAAAGGGAAGGTATTTGATAGCTAATTCAGAACTGTCCTTGTAAAAGACAATGAAGGAAGAAATAAAAGTTAATCAAGCTTGTCCTGGACGAGAACCATAACTTCACTTAGAGTAGGCACACTCACTGTGGGACCAACCCAGAAACCAGGATATTGAAGCATCTGGATTGGTGTAGCAATTAAATTGGGAAAGGACAGAGAAGTGAGAGCTTCTTTCATTAAGAATTTACATGTCTATAGAGAACCATTTTTGAAATCAAGAGGACTTGAATTTGAATCCTACCTCAGACATTTACTACCTGTATGACCCTGGGCAAGTCACAACCCAAATTGCCTTCAAAACACAAAACTAAACTTAAAAAAAAGTATTTACATACTTATTCAATAAGAATTTCCCCTTCCTCTTGTTCCTTCCCTCTGTGGTCGTATCCTTTGCAAAACTTCCAATAAAGAACCTTTGTGACTCATTACACTGGCCCTATGACCTCATTGGTAACCCAGGTTTCACTCTGTTCAAGAGCCTTCACTGGCTCCCTACTGCTTCCATGTAAAAATGCAGATTCCTTGTTTTAGCACTGAAAACCCTCTAGCATCTAGGTCCTACTTACTTTTTAAGCATCATTTACATTATTTCCCTTCATGCTCTCCATATTACATTCCAGATTACCATCTGTTCCATGAACTCAACAGGCTATGACCTACATCTGAGTGTTTACCCAGTCTATCCCCCAAGTCTGGAAAGCACTTCCTCCTCATTTCTCCATTTTTAAAATTCTTAATTTTTACCAAGATTCAGCTCCAATATGTAGCCTTCTCGGATTCCTCCAATTAAAGAGTTTCCTTTAATCTTCAAATATCCCTGACATTTAATATTTATTTGTGCATATATCATTTGGCCCTTTGTCCAAATTTAGGCTCCTAGAAAGCAGGTACTATCACCCGGTTTGTCTTTTCTCCTATAGTGACTACCATCATTTTCACACATCAGCTGATGTCCAGAATGAATAGCACTCTAGACTTAAAATCAGTCAGTCAACAAGCTTTTATTAAATACTAGGTATCAGGCACTGTGCCAAGTACTGAAGATACAAAGAAAGGTAAAAGACAGAAGGGAGGAAACAACTATGTAGAAACAAGTTACACATGTCAGAAATTGGGGATAATCTTAGAGGAAAGGCATTAACATTTAGAAAGACTCAGAAAGGGGTTCTTACAGAAAGTCAGACATTAGCTGAGACTTAAAGGAAGCCAAAGAAACTGTGAGATTGACATGAGGAGAAAGAATTCCAAACATGGGAAACAACCAATCAAAAATATGCTGAGTTAGGAGATGGAATATCTTGTGTGAGGAGCACCCAGGAGACCAGTGTCATTAAGTTACAGAGAATGTTGGGTGTAAGGTATAAGGAGACTGAATCAGTTGAAAGAGGTTATGGGCCTTCATTTAGCTCCTTGCTAAATCTCACTACAGAGAAGGTCTAAGTGAATTCATTCACCTTTTGAACCATCTCTCTCATCTCTCTTCAACAATATCTTTAATTGTTTTCTCTTGTTTTATTATATTGGTATTTTCATAGCAGAAGGCTCTTTCTTGAGATATGTTCTCTCAAAATGAAGGTTTTCAAACTTAGACTGGCTAATATCGTTGTGCCATACGTTTGCACAAGATTGTTTTAAGTCCCTTCTAACTTTAAAATCCTGTTTTTCTGATTATATATTCTGAAATGTTATTGATAAAATTATGTCTCTTGATCAAAGTTAACCCTGTTTAATATGGAGCTATTGTAGCATTTCTGATTACTATAGAATGAGGGAGTTACAGCAAATTACCCCTATGGTTCCTCCTAGTAGTGAAAACAGGTGGCCTTACTCTCTGAAAGCTGAGTTATAGTCATGTCTAACAACACTAGTAGGTTAAAGGTATTGTATTGTATATATTATTTATATGTATATGCATGTATGTATACATCCATATATGCATGTACATATACACATATACATATAGATACATACATATTGCAAAGTATATGTATGTGTGCATATAGGCACGTAATTTTTCTTTTTTATTCAGTTTATGATCAGCTACAGACTCTGGGAACTTTCTTGAACTCTCCTTGAATCTTCCCACTTAATCTGGCTTTTCATACCCAAATCTGTTTCCCTTAACCTAGTCTGGCCCATCCTTGATTATTTCCCACCCAACCCCTCCATTGTTTGATACCTCCCAATTGCCTCCAGCTGTTTTCCACCCTTTATTATATCACTAGTTACCCAGTCTCATCAAGTTCCTCCTTAGACCCTCCTCCCAGACTACTAGACCACCCTCCTACAGTCTATTCTATAGAAATTCTGTATATAAATTCCATCTCCCCTCCATTAAGTCACACAGATTCAATCCAGTTCTGATTTTGTCTACATGAGATTCCATGTGCTCTGCTTGTCGATACAAGTGTCACAAATGGTTAGGCTTCTTAAGAGTCAACCCAATATGGTGAATCTTTAATAAACTTTGTTTTACTTTGACTAAAAAAAAAGGGGGGAGGGGGTAGTTATGAAGGATTTTCAAAGCCAAACAGAGGATGTTCTTTTATATCCTGGAGGTGATGGGGAATCACTAGAGTTTATTGAAAGGAGGGGCAAGATGGTCAGAACTATGCTTTAAGAAGATCAATTTGATAATTGAGGGAAGGATGAATTGGATTGGGGAGAACCTTGAGGCAAGGAGGCCAGCCAGCAGGTTATTGCAGTGGGCCAGGTGTGTGGTGATAAGGACCCATAGTAGGCTGGTGGCACTTTCAAAGCAGATATAATCAGAGATGTTATGAAAGTAGAAAAACCAGTATTTGACAATTGGATACTGGGAGTGAAGGAGTAAGATGTTGAGCATTACCCCCTAGATTGGGAGCCTGGGAAGATGGGCAAATCCTCAACAGTAATAGAAAAGCTAGGAAGAAGAGAGGATGTGGGGGTAAAGAGTGCAATTTTAGACAAGTTTAAAAGGGTTATGGGACATCCAGTTCAAAACTGTAATAAACAGTCAGAGAATTAGGAAGATTTGCATTTCAGTTCTGCTTTAGATATTTACTAGCTATGCAGCCCTAGCCAAGTCTTTTCAGCAGCAATGTGGAAGAGTGGATAGTGCTCCGGATCTGCAATCAGGAAGACCTGAATTCTAATCTGAACTCAGACTTGCTAGCTATGTGACCCTGGGAAAGTCACTTGACCTCTGTTTGCCTCACTTTCCTCAACTGTCAAATGGAGAAAATAACAACTACTTCCCAGGGTGGTTGTGAGGTTCAAATAAGATAACATTTGTAAAGCACAGTGCCTGGCACATAGTAGGTGCTATAAAACATTTTTGTGCTCCCAGACTTGGTTTCCTCATCAATCTAGAACAGAGGAAAGATTGTTGGAATCAGTGATAAATGCCAGAGTAAGTAGGGTAGAACCAGAAAGTCTTAAAGGAATTTGAAAGTAGTGGTTTTGAAAGGTTCTTCTTCTGGCACTGAGTGGTGCCGGATTTAGGGCCAAATCTAGAAGCCAGGAAAACAAACTCTATGTCTATTGAAGTGAGCTAGGCATGAAGTGATCCAGGCTCAGCCTGGAATGGGCTGGGTTGTCCAGAGAATACAACGCTGATGCAAGTGAAGCAATGAATGAATAAGAGAACTTCCAAGGTCCCTTCCAGTCCTAAATCTATGAGCCAAGGACTCAACACATAAAGGAAAGGAAAAAGCTTGTGAAAGGCATTTCCAAAGAACAATAGAATCCAATGATAGTTTGGATATAAGAGCTATACAGAAGGGGAGGGGGGGAGAGATACACACACACACACACACACACACACACACACACACACACAGCACCTTCAATGTGTCAGGCACTTTGCTAAGTACTTTACAAATGCTATTTCATTTAATCCTCACAACAATGTGAGGAAGGTGCTATTATTAGTCTCACTTTATAGATGAGGAAAACTAAGGCAGATAGAGGTTAAGGGACTTGCCCAAGGTCACACAGCTAGGAAGAGTCTGAAGACAAATTTGAATTTAGACCTTCTTGATTCCAAGCCCAGCACTCTATCCACTGTTTCACCTAGGGGAAAGCTTACTATAAAATTTCCAATCCAATAAACTGAAAATACTAAAGCACTATAAACAGCAATTCAATACATCTGAAACCAAACTAATAATGATTTTCCCCAAAACCCTTCCATACATGCCTCTTAGGCTCTTTATTACTGTCTGAGGAATATGCTGTCCTCCTATTCACTCAAACTTGAAGCCTTGGATTGGGCTTTGGTTCTGCTTTCTCATGTAATTGCCAAGTCCTGTTCGTTTTACCTCCACAATACAATTTCAATCAATTCCCTCCATGCCTTAAGTTTGAGCCCTCATCACTTCGCCCTGGGACTCTTGTAATTACATCCTCACTAGTCTGCATGCCTCTAGTCTTTCCTCCCTCCAGTATCTCCTCTTGATTGCCAAAATGATTTTCCTAATGTAATTTTTCAAATAACCTTAGCATTCCCCTGTTCAAACACCTTCAAAGGCTCTTTACTCCCCTCCCCTGTCTGCCTTTCACGTTCCTTCCTGTCTTGTCCTCTATATTCTGTCAGAGTGGATTATTTGCTGGTGTTCCAGGCTCTTGTCCTGTCTGTTCACATATTCAGACCTAATTCTAAAATACTCTTCCTCCCTTTCTACCTGTTTAAATCATCCTCCTCCTTCAAAATCTAGCTCAAATGAAAGTGACTTCTTTCCTCAAATACTCCAAGAATATTTTATTCCTATGATTTTGTATCATATTCTACCATATAATATACTAAATTGAATACTCATAATTTCTTCCCATTTGATTGTTTCTTCTTGAGGGAAGGGACCATATTGTTTTCCATCCTTATATCCCCCAGTATCTCGCAAAGAATTTGTTGTTGTTCAGTAATTACAGACATGTCCTACTCTTCATGACCCCATCTGGGGTTTTCTTGGAAAAGATACTGGATGTGGTTTGCCATTTCCTTTTCTTGCTCATTTTACAGATGAGGAAACTGAGGTAAACAGAGTTTGCCCAGGATCACGTAGCCAGAAAGTGTCCGAGGCTAGATTTGAACTCATGAAGATGAGAACTCCTAACACCAAGTCCAACTTTATCCACTTTGCCACCCAGCTACCCCTACAAAGAGTAGCTAAGAAATATTTTTTTAATTCATCACACAATCAATAAGTATTATTATCTGTCAAGCACAATGCTGGTTTTGTGGAGAAGTAGAAATAATTTTTTGGCATGTTGAACTTGAGGAGTGGAGATGCCTGCATTCAGCTGAGAATCCAAGGCTAGAGTATAGATGAAAGTACAAGGCTGGAGATTTCAGTTTTGGAATTGCTCACACAGAGATGCTAGTTTAGACCACAGTAAAAAAATGAATATAGATGAAGGTAAGCAGAGGATAATGGGCGGATCCTTGAGGGCCACAGCACAGGTATGGGAGAAGTTCAGAAAGGAGACCAACAAAGGAGACATGCCATGAATGCTGAGAGGGAATTGGAAGGGAACTAGGAACATCCAGCAACATGAAGAAAGGAGACAGTTTCAAGGAGTAACTGTTGAGTATTATACAATGCTACAGAGAAGTCGAGAAGGATCAGGAATGAGCAATAACTATTAAATTTATCAAGGATGCCAATGATAATTCTTGAGAAAGAGATCTGAATAAAACATTAGAGACATAATTCAGATTGTGGATCAAAGAGGTTAGAAGGAAAAAGATGGAGAAAAAAGAGGAGAGAGTAAGTATAGATATTTTACATTAAAATAGAGTTTTAAAAAATCAGGACATAATACAGTTATGTGGCTAGCCATGTACAGTAAAGATTAGCATGTCTCATGAAGTCTCCCAATATAAGAAGAGACTTCAAAGGCCAAATTCAAGGGCATCTGTCCATAAATTTAATGAAGTATCTTGCCCCAAATCCATAGCCCAAATATGTATTGTAGTACTGAGCAAACATTACAAATTAACGCATTAGTGACATTGGTCCCCTGATTTGGCAATCTCAGTCTTTCAGAATTCAATCATATAATACTTTGGGTGTGAGATTTAATTCATTAACTAAAGTCCATGTAACATTTGTAGCCCAAAGTTTTAGAAACAACTAAGATCTATTACTTTTGGTGGAAAAGCTTTTATTTGTACATGTTATATCACTTAAATTTATTTTTATATTACTTTGCATTTAGTGGATGGTTGGTCGATAGCAATCACATTAAGTTATCACTTTCTGCCAGTGGCAATATTGTGTTAAGACTCCTTCTGTCAGATGTAATGTTCTTACATATAAAAAAAAACACTTTCAGAAGCCTCTGGGGTTGTTTATATGGCTGACATTGTGTGTGTTTCAATATGTGTGTATATGTATACATATATACATGCTATCTATATATTCCAAAATATTCTACTAAAGTATTTTCTAGGTTCTTTGTCTTTACATTTTTTTACTTAATCTAAAAAGCATCTTAAAATTGCTCTAAATCTAATTTATATCATGGGAGTTTTGCACATTAAAGTCAACAGCCCATTACATTGAACATTATAAAGAAAATTCTATTTCTGGATGTTTGGTTTTTGAGGGAGAAAACTAGTCACAGTCCTTAAATACTTCACAGTATTTAGTTCAATACAGTTCAAAAAGCATTTGTTAAATCAATTCCTATGTGCCAGATACTGTGTTAGGTGCTGGAGATTCAAGGATAAAAACTAATACAGCACTTGACCTCAAGGAATTCATATTCCATTAGGATGGGAGTAAGAGGAGGGGCAAGATAACAGGTGCACAGACTGGTAAATACAAAGTAATCTGAGGAATGTGGAGGAGATCTTGGAGAATAGGAAGGGATTTGATCAAGAAAAGCTTCATGAAGGAGTTGGTGCTTGAGATGATTTTTGAATGGAGATAAGGATTCAAAAGGTAGAGGTAAGAAATGAGAGCATTTTAGGCATGGGGTACTGCTTATGCAAAGGTATGGAAGTGAGAGATGTTACATACATGGAATTGCAAGTAGTCCATTTTGTCCAACATCAAGTAGCATATCATCTGCCCACTAACATTTCTTTTTAATTCATAGTCAATTCTAATTGTTCCTTTTCTACAAACTGGTTTTATAAACTTTTTTTGAAAGTAGAATTTACCAGTCACTGAAATCATAACCATCAAACTGACTAAGAAAATAAAAATTCCATTGATGCTTTTTGTTTTTATCAGTCATTTCTAGATTTCCCTTTTACCCCAGAATTGTAAAAAAATGAAAAGAAAAAAACCCAATATGATGACCATTTCTAACAATGTATGCTACAACCCACCTTTGTGCCTCACCACACATACTTAAACTCTCTGAGAACATGTTTCATTATTAGCTCTCTGGAACCATTATTAGGTTTTCCTTTCCTCAAAATATAATTTCCATTTGGTGATCTTTTCATTAGGGGGGGAAGGAAAAGGTACAAACATATTAAGCACCTACCACGTGCCAAATGCTTTACAAATTCTATCTCATTTGATCCTCATAATAATCCTAACAAACGGAGACAGGCAGGGGTTAAGTAACTTGCCTAGGGTCACATAGCTAGTAAGTATCTGAAGCTGGATTTGAACTTGGGCCTTTCTGACAGCAGATCCAGCACTCTATCCAGAGCGCCACTGAGAGGCCTCATCATCATTGAAGTCATAGAATATGTTTATCTTGGTAGGAGTATTTCACAGTGGGTTAGTTGTCATACATCTTTCTATGCTTCTCTAAATGTCTCACAGTTACAATAATACAACAGTTTTCTCAGCCACTTGTTAATGTTCGCGACTGCTTTCTTGGTCCTGATCTCCCCAGCGGCCTTTGCCTGGTCTCCCCAACTACCTCGTATTTCATTTGCAGCCATTCCTTACATCTGTGTACACCAATTGCCCTTTGAATACTGCTCTGAACAAGGAAGGCTCCAGCAGACACTGTTCTCAAATTCACCAGTTTAACTTCACTGTCTAGGGCTATTTTGGGAAGCCTCTGGGAGAAAGAAACTAGAAGATAATCCATCTTGTTCACACCATACAGAAGGAAGTACATAGGCAAGGTTGAGCACCCATGTTCCTTTTCTCCATGACCCTGAAAACTCTTATTCCAGAAAATGAATGTTGAGTGCTGAGAAGTGACCCTCTCCCACTGCCCTTCTCCCACAATGACTGATGGGATATGACAGTGAGGTTGTAAAGCAGCTAGGCAAAGTTTTGCTTTCTCCAGCTGCCTGTTAAAGAAGGAGTTAGTTCAAAGGTTGTATCTCAATTAAGCAACTGAATGATTGTTTCTTGGTTCCTTCATGGTAAAGGAAAGGGTGGCTCTTAGGGGAAGAAGTTGATTCTGTATCCCATGGCAGGCAGCTGTTTTCTCACTAATTTTCTGTATGCTATTGTGATGACTTATAAACCTATACTCACCTTTACAAAAAAAGAAAATCCAATGGCTTCTCAGTCCTCATTTGGTGCAATCAATGACAACAGTGGGGAGAAATCTGGGAAGAGGTTTTTATCTTTCAATAGAGATGAGCAACACATTCTTTCTTCAGTAAGGCTTGGGGAAAGGGCAGAGCTATGGGAAGGAAGAGTGGGCACTGCTGTCCTACGGAAATCCCAGAATCAAGGGATGCATAGTATTATTGTATCCCTGTGCAAGTCCATGTTCTTTAAACAGGAAAGCTTGTATGCAACAACAAGAAAGAGGAAGAGAGGAAGAAAAAAGGAAGGGAGGAAGAAAGGAAAAAAGAAAAGAAGGAAGGGAGGGAGGGAGAAAGAGAGGAAATAAAAGAGAAAAGAAGAAGAAGGAAGGGAGGGAGGGAGGGAGAAAGAGAGGGAATAAAAGAGAAAAGAAGAAGAGGGAAAGAAGGAGGGACCCCAAACATAAGTGTGGTAAAGCCTTGAGTTGGAAATGATACATTACCAGTCTCCCAAAGAACTATGCCACACACAGGGTACCCACCCTTAAAGGAATGCCAACCCTGCAGACAGTAATCCACCCAAACACGTAGATGCTTTGCATATGAAGAGTGGGATAAAGAATTTACATATATGTGTGTATGCATATATGTACATATACACATAGATATGTCATATAAATACGCATATATATTATATATACATATATAATATGATATATTATGTCATATATTATATTATATATGTATATATGTATGTATATATATTATATATACACATTTGTGTATATGTGGTACATCCATTTTTCTGTATATGTGCACATGCTCATGCATAAACGTACATGCACATATTCATAAACACACTCTGTATTCCCCAAAAGAAAGTAAGCTCCTTAAAGGCAGGAATTGCTACCATTTTATCTTTCCATGGTACATAGTAGCACTTAATACTTTTTGATAGATGGGTTTCCAGTTCTTTGCTACTATGAATATTTTGGTATGTTAATCATCCTTTGAAAACCCTCCTAAGTACTCTTTCAAAGTTAGTCTATTCTTAGTGGGGGCAGCTAGGTGGTGCAGTGGATAGAGCACCAGTACAGGAGTCAGGAGGACCTGAGTTCAAATCTCACCTCAGACACTTGGCACTCACTAGCTGTGTGACCTTTGGCAAGTCACAACCCCAATTGCCTCATCCTGGGTCATCTCCAGTCATCCTGATGAATATCTGGTCGCTGGATTCAGATGGCTCTGGAGGAGAAGTGAGACTGGTGACCTGCACAGCCCTCCCTCACTCAAAACAAAGTCAAGTACAAGTCATGTCATCATTTCTCTGATGGTCTTCTTTGGCAATGAAGGACAAGCACAAAAAGAGTAAATAGAAGGATCTGATTTTTTTTAACACATTTCCACAAAATTAGTCAAATGAGCAGCCAGGTGGCACAGTGGATAAAGCACTGGACCTAGAGTCAGTAAGACTCATCTTCATGAGTTCAAATCTGGCCTCAGACACATACTAGCCATGTGACCCTGGACAAGCCATTTAACCCTGTTTTCTTCAGTTTTCTCAGCTGCAAAATGAGATGGAAAAGAAAAATGACAAACTACTCCAGTATCTTTGCCAAGAAAACCTCAAATGGGGTCATGGAGAGTATATTGAGAAAATGTGCAACTAGATCTTAATAGAGGGAGTCTAAATCTAGATATATTGACTTGGGACTTGCAAGTTGAGTGAAGGGTATAGTGGACATATAGATGGGGTTAAATATTAGAGGGCCTTAAATGAACCAGAATTCTCTATTTCCTAACCTGGAACCAGACTCTCCTGATTGTCAGAGTTTCCCATGTCTAGACAATACCAGATTCTTCCACGATGAATCCTGTTTGCCATCCTGCCATACATACTACCACATACCACGTATACTCCATTCTGCCTTTGACCTGGGAACAGAAATCAAGTCAGCACTACCATTCCTAGGGAAAGGTATATCACTGTCACCCTGTGACTCCACTCACCATCCCTGTGATTTCTCAAACCAAAGCATCACATTTGTAGTTGTCATCCCTCTGTCGTTTTCTGTCACTTAGACTACTACATGACACATAGTTCGTCCTTAATAAATGTTTGACTTGCTTGTTGATTTTTCTTCATTTAGAATATAGGCTACTTGAGGTCAGAATCTTCTTAATTTTTGTGTTTTTGTCCCCAAGATTTAGCACAATGCCAGGCACCTAGTAAGTACTTAATAAATGCTTTTTAATTCATGTAAATGGCACACTGAGTTGGAAAATTTGTTTAAAGTCATTGAGAGGCATTGAAGAGTTGAGGGCAGGAGAATAAAATAATCAGAGCTGTGCTTTGGGAAATTTCCATCATCGTCTATGTCTAAAATGGTTTGGAGAAATGAGGGGGTAGAAGCATAGTAACTGATTGGGAGGATAATCCAGGAGAGATGTAATGAAGCTTTGAATTAAAGTTAGGGCAAATAAAAACTATAATATCTACATTCACAACTGATTACTCTCCAAAAGAGCAGCAGTCTGGATATTTTTCTCCTTTTTGAGATATCATGACCCAGTTTCAAAAACAGTTAATTATGCAGAAAATTTTCCTTAAATTGGGAGTATTCTTTAAAGATCCAATAAAACTTGAAATTTGAAAACAAATTTAGGATTCAACACTATTTTTTTTAATGAAACTTAGGGGGTGGAATCAAGATGGTAAAATAGAAAGAAGGACCTGTAGAAGCTTCCCTCCATAGCCCATAAAATACCTATAAAAATTACTCTAAACAAATTCTAGAGCAGCAAGCCTCAAAACGACAGAGTGAAAGAGATTTCTAGCCCAAGACAGCCTAGAAAGCTGACAGGAAAGGTCTACCACTCTGGGTGTAGAGTGGAGCACAGCCTGGCCTTGACTGTGGCTTGGCAGGGACAGGACCAGAACAGGCTTCAGGTGGTGGAATTCCCAGCAGCAGCTGTGGTTCACAGAGTGCTCAACCCACAAATGCCAACAACAGCTTCAAAGGTCAGTGAGAAAGTACTTTCACCTGCCTGAGAAGGGAACTGGGTCTGGTTCCCCTGGCAGCAGCAACTGCAGCAGCAGCATCCATTTTTGGAGCCCTCAGACTGAAGTCCCTGGGGGAATTGAACAGCTGATCTGGATCTCAACCCTGACTGACTCTCCTAGGTTGAGGAAGACTGCTGGCATGGTGGAACTGGAGGTGGTTGTGGAGAGGGAATTGTACTCACATATCCTGGATAGAACAGAGCACTTGTGGTTGCTCACAGACAAGAGTGCAGGCCAGGAGAGAAGTAAGCTCCTCTCCCTTGATTGTGCCACCTTGGAGGAACTGAGAACTTACAGGTCCCCAGAGTATACCCTCGTCTTGACAAAGGGCTCAAAAGTCAAGCAATTGGCTAGGAAGATGCCCAAAAAAGGAGAAAAAAATAAGACTATAGAAGGTTAATTTTTGGTGAACAGGTATTTTCTTCCATCCTTTCAAATGAGGAAGAACAATGCATACCATCAGAGGAAGACATGGAAGTCAAGGTTTCTGCATCCAAAATCTCCAAAATAAATATGCAGTGGTCTCAGGCCATGGAAGAGCTCAAAAGGATTTTGAAAATCAAGTAAGAGAGGTGGAGGAAAAATTGGGAAGAGAAATGAGAGCAACGCAAGACAAGCATGAAAAGCAAGTCAACAGTTTGTAAAGGAGACCCAAAAAAATACTGGAGAAAATAACCCCTTTACAAATAGGCTAACTCAATGGGCAAAAGAGGTTCAAAAAGCCAATGAGGAGAAGAATGCTTTCAAAAGCAGAATTAGTCAAATGAAAAGGGAGGTTCAAAAGCTGAAGAAAATAGTTCTTTAAAAATTAGAATGGAGGTAAATGGAAGCTAATGATTTTATGAGAAACCAAGAAATTACAAAAGAAAAAACCAAAAGAATGAAAAAATAGAAGACAATGTGAAATATCTCATTGGAAAAACAACTGATCTGGAAAATAGATCTGGGAGAGACAGTTTAAAAATTATGGGACTACCTGAAAGCCATGATCAAAAAAAGAGCCTAGACATCATCTTTCATGAAATTATCAAGGAAAACTGCCCTGAGATTCTAGAACCAGAGAGCAAAATAAATATTGAAAGAATTCATCAATCACCTCCTGAAAGAGATCCAAAAAGAGAAACTCCTAGGAATATTGTAGCCAAATCCCAGAGTTCCAAGGTCAAGGAGAAAATATTGCGAGCAGCTAGAAAGAAACAATTCAAGTATTGTGGAAATACAATCAGGATAACACAAGATCTAGCAGCTTCTATATTAAAGGAAAGAAGGGTGTGGATTATGATATTCCAGAAGACAAAGAAACTAGAATTAAAACCAAGAATCATCTATCCAGCAAAACTAAGTATAATACTTCAGGGGAAAAGGTGTTTATTCAATGAAATAGAGGACTTTCAAGTATTCTTGATGAAAAGACCAGAGCTGAATAGAAAATCTGACTTTCAAACACGAGAATCAAGAGAAGCATGAAAAGATAAATAGGAAAGAGAAATCATAAGGGACTTACTAAAGTTGTACTGTTTACATACCTACATGGAAAGATAATATTTGTAACTCTTGAAACTTTTCTCAGTATGTGGGTGGTTGGAGGGATTATACACATACACACACACACATACATATGTGTGTATGTATATATTATATATATATATATATGCACATATATAGAGAGAGAGAGACAGAGAGAGAGATAGAGAACACAGGGTGAGTTGAATAGGAAGGGATGATACCTAAAAAAATAAAATCAAGGGATGAGAGAGGAATATATCGGGAGGAGAAAGGGAATGGGGCAGGTTATCTCTCATGAAAGACGCAAGATAAAGCTTTTCCAATGGAGGGGAAAGGGGGGGAGGTGAGAGGGGAAAAGTGAAGCTTACTCTCATCACATTTGATTTAAGGAGGGAATAACATGCACATTCAGTTTGGTTTGAAAGTCTATCTTACACTACAGGAGAGTAGGGGAGAAGAGGATAAGTGGGATGGGGGATGATAGAAGAGAGGGCAAATGGGAGGAGGCAATAATTAGAAGTAAACATTTTTGGGGAGGGACAAGGACAAAAGAGAGAATAGAATAAATGGAGGGCAGGATAGGATGAAGGGAAATATAGTTTGTCTTACACACCATGCCTATTATGGAAATCTTTAGCAAAATTACACATATACAGCCTATATTGAATTGCTTGACTACTCAGTGGGAATGGGTGGGGAGGGAGGAAGGGAGAGAAATTGGAACTCAAAGTTTTAGGAATGAAGGTTGAGAAATGTTTTGCATACAACCTGGAAATAAGAAATACAGGCAACGAGGTATAGAAATCTATCTCACCCTACAGGAAAAGAGAGAAGATGGGATAAGGGAAGGGAAGGGTGTGATAGAAGGGAGGGCAGATTGGGGAAAGGGGTAATCAGAATGCATGGCATTTTTCGAGGAGGCGGGAAGAGATGGGGAGAAAATTTGGAACTCATAATTTTGTGGAAAAGAATGTTGAAAACTAAAAATAAATAAAAATAAAAAATTTGGAGAAAAAATAAAACTTACTAAAGTAAGAAAATTGCTTACAATATTGTTTCAAGCCCTTTAATTTCCTTTCAACAGGGAACGGCTGGATTAACTTCCTGGAGTGGTATGATCCTATCTCTCCAGGCCTTTTTAAATGATAATTTTCCTGTGCTTCTACTGTCCATTTTCTTTTATGAACTTGTTAAATTGATTCAGTTTTGTCTTGTGTAATTTAAAAGTCTTTTATCTTGTTCTTTAGAAAATTCTTACACAGGTTTGATAGGGGGAATAAATAACATCTTACAGAATGGTAGTTCATAATTAATATTCCATTGTCTGTAACAATATACTTTCTACTTTGGTCACATATTACTAGATTGGGGGACAACATGGCATAATAACTACGGACCTTGAAGCTAGGAAAATCTAGTTTTCAGTTTCATATTTCTGACATATGTTAGCTGTGTATCCCTGGGCAAGTCACTTAACCTCTTCATGCCCTAGGCAATTATCTGTGACTTAGTAACAAAAAAGAGATAAATCTGTTTTGGTAGAGTGATTCTTGTACAGCTAGGTGGTGTGGTGGACAGAGTGCCAGGTCTGGAGTCAGGAAGATTCCTCTTCCTGGGTTCAAACTGGCCACAGACACTAACTATGTGGCCCTGGATTAGTCACTTATGAGCTGGAGAAGAAAAGGGGCACACTACTCTAGTATCTTAGCCAAGAAACCCTCAAAGAGTTGGACATAACAGAGCTGACTGAACAACAGAGAGATTCTGCTGTACCGCTGAAACCTGATCCTTATTCAGGGAGAATTAGATCATCAGAAGAAGAACAGATTTTAAAGTGTATTGCAATGGTGTATGTTATATGTCCTATCTACATTTAAACATTTAAATGCAGTGAGATTTTCATAGAGTTCCAAAGGAAACTGGCATTGGATGTTCATAAGATTATGTGAAATATGGTTATGATCTGAAGCAATCTATTCAATCAGATAACATCTATTAATTACTTGCTAGGTTCTAGGTACTGTGCTAAGTGCTGGGAGTATAAAGAAAGGCCAAAATACAAAAATAGTCCCTGCCCTCAAGGAGCTCACCTTCTAGTGAGACAGAAAACATGTACATGGAAGATCCATGCAAAGTAGGAAGAAAATGAAACATTATCAATTCTAAGAGTCCAAAGAATCATATATATACATATACATATATATGATGTCATAAAGCAATGAATGGATTGCATTAGAAAGAGTGCTGAACTTTTGCATTGACTCTTAGGACTGTATGTCAATTCTATTGCTGCCACTATCTATGTGACCTCAGGAGACTCATTTAATCTTTTCAGGTCTCAGTTTTCTCATCTTCAAATTGGGGAGGCTGGACTAAATGACCTTCGAGATCACCTTCTAGCTCTGGATCTGTGAGCAGCTAAATGGTCTAATGAACAGTGATCGACTTGAAGTCAATTAGACCTGAGTTCAAATCCAACCTCAGACACTTACAAGCTGTAGGACCCTCGGCAAGTCATTTAACTTCTGTTTGCCTCAGTTTCCTCATCTATAAAACAGGGATAAAAATAGCACTTACCTACCTCCCAGTATTGTTGTGAGGATCACATGAGTTTTGATTTTTGAAGCGCTTTACAATCTCAAAGCACTGGACAAATGCCAGGGATGATAATGATGATAGTCTTACATGCACAAATTAGTAGTTGTCCGTAGTGGTAGGGATTGAAGGGAACTTCAAGATTACCCAATCTGTTTTTCTCATCATGTAGATGGGGGAAAAATAAAGCATAGGGAGAATTTTCCCAAAGCCACATAGGTCATAAGATCTGGGATATGAACCCAGCTTCTTAGATTTTAAATCTATTGCCCTTTCTGCTAAACCACGTTGAATTTCAATGCTGCTGTGTGACCTGAGTGACTACGAGTAAGTCACTCATTCCTTAAAATAAAGATACTAAACTAGAACATCTTTAACATCCCTCCTCCATCTCTAAATTCTCTTGATTTTTCTGAATCCAGGACCTGTGCTCTTTCTACTACACCATTTTCCCTGGGTGGCTGCTTATGGAATCTCAGAATTGGAAGGAATCTCAGAGACTATCTAGTATAACCCATTAAAATTATGTCTATAACATTCCTAACTAGTAGTCATACATCTTCCCTTAAAAATCTCCAGAGCTATTCCCCCCCATTATTTCCTCAGGGAGTCTATTTCCCCGTTAGTTAATTGTTAAGAAGTCTTTCAGGCTTTTTCTGATTGTCCCCCATACCTGAAATATTCTCCCTTCTCATCTCTGACTCCTCACTTCTCCAGCCTCCTTTAAGTCCCAACTAAAATTCCACCTTCTACAGGAAGCCTAGTTACATGTGGTTTTGCTTCTTGTCCTCATAATAACCCTTTCAAGTAGGTATTATTATATCCATTTTGCAGGAGAGGAAGCTGAGATTGAGAGATTAAGTGATACACAGCTAGTAGGTTTATGAGGGAGCATGCTGAACTAAAGTCCAGCTCTCTAGCCATTGTGCCACCTAGCTGTTGCAAATAACTTTTTTAGTCATTTTGTTTCAATCTTATTATACAGCATAATCCCAGTTATTACTTCTGATTATTCTTAGTAACTGAAGTTTACATCCTATGTTTACGATTCCAAATGTTTCTGTTAATATGAATATTCACACCTGTCTAATGAGATCTACAAGAATGTACATCCCTTGAGGGCAGGGATCTTTTCATTTTTATCCATGTATGTCTAGCACCCAGGAGAGTGCTTGGGTACATAATGGGCATTTAATAAATATTGATTGATTGATGCAAAATATTTTATCTATTGAAATACAGGCAAATATAATAAAAATATAGGTGCTTTTAATATCATATTTGATTTGAAAAACAACATAATATAATGGCTAGAGATGGCCCCCAAGTTAGGAAGGACTCAAGTTCAAGTGTCATATCAGTGACACATACTGTCTATATGACCTTGAGCAAATCACTTAAGCTTTCAGTATAGCTCTGTAATCTACAGTGATAAAATTCCTTACCAAGAACTGCCTACACCAATTAAATAATATACATAAGAGAAGGAGGGAAAGGAATAAACTTACGGTATGCTATACAGTAGCACATAGCACTGTATTCAGCACATTACAATCATTTGAACCTCACAGTGAGGTAGGTGCTATTATCTGCATTTTACAGTTTGAGGAAAATGAGGCAAACAGAAGTTAAGTGACTTGCCCAGGGTCACACAGCATCTGAACTCAGGGAGTCTTCCTGATTCCAGGCCCAGACCTCAGTGTATTATAGAGTGAATTAGTGGTCTACAAAGAGACATGTATGTGTGCATTATAATTGTAAAGTTATATAAAATGTAATTATGAAATATATGATGCATATGTAGCTATACATGTAGATATTATATATATATATGTGGTTGATACTTTAAAAACAAACTGATTACAAACTTGGTAGCGACATGAATTCAAGGTTGCTGCCTCTCTGATTAATCATATCCCTTTGCTCTCTGTGTGCTTTTTTCTCCTCCAGTGCCATCATGGGCCTTAATAGCCATAGCCATGGTTGCTGTCCTCTTAATCCTGACCTGCTGCTTTTGTATCTGCAAGAAATGTTTATTCAAGAAGAAGAACAAGAAGAAGGGAAAAGAAAAGGGTGGGAAAAATGCCATAAACATGAAAGACGTAAAAGACTTAGGGAAGACCATGAAAGATCAGGTAATGTGATCATTCCATTGAATGCCTCTTAATTCATGTTTTTAAAGATTATTAGGAGTTGGGGGTGGTTGTGAGTGTTTTTTGGAGAGCTTATATCAGCATGGTGGAAAAATAGATTTCATTATTCCCATTTAACTAAAAAATTCCTAGACAACCTTGGTTAAAACATACCAAGAGTTGACCTCTTTAAGAAGTAGTCAAGGGATGGCCCCTTTAATAAGAAAAAGAAAACAAAAAAATCACATTGAGAGAGAAAGACCTTCAGGGTTGCTGTTCTAAAGAGAAACAGTTACCATTGATATTCTCTGTAAGCCAGGAGGGCCCAAAAAGACAGCCATTAAGTGGAGCTTTGGCAGGGACCTATTGTGGTCCAATCTATGGGCTTCAGAGTGAAGGGGGTTTAAGGTTTTAGGAAAGAAATAAAGAAAGGGAGGGAGGAAAAAAGGGAGGGAGGGAGGAAATCTAGCCAGTCAACTCCAAGTTAGCTGCTCAGCTTCTGGCCTCCAAAATTTACCTTCTATTGGAGAGGAGAAGGAAAAGGAAAGGGAGAAGGAGAGGGCTAGCTGAGTTAGTGAATTTACCTGGGTCCATATTCGTGAAGCTTGGTGTACTTACAGGTTGTGGTTGTCCTTCGTTTTCGAAGAGGACTATGCCATCAGCAAAATGATGACATGACTTGCAGTTGACTTTGATTTGAGTGAGGGAGGGCTGTGCAAGGTCACTAGCCTCACTTTCTCCTCCAGAGCCATCTGCATCCAGTGACCAGATAGTCATCAGGATGACTGGAGATGGCTCAGGATGCAAGTTACACAAGTAGTAACATCAAGTGCTTCTAATTCCAAATGCACTGTTCTTTTCAATGAATCACAATTACCTTTCCTAATAGTTATTCTTCCTTGGCATATCACCATCAATATGATCTTTTCCTAGCTCCAATGTCCTCATTGTTAAACTCTATCATATTCTTTGATCTCCCTGACCTTCCCCCAATTCCCAAACTACCCTTCTCTTTTTCCATAGAGAGAATGGGTCATTGAATCCTCAGAGTAGGAAATGAAATTCACTTATATAATCTAAAGGACTTGAGAGGTCATGTAGTTCAACGCCTTCACTTCACCGAGTAAAAAACTCAGACCAGAAGTGATGACTGATATGGTCAAAGAGGATAATAGTAGACCTGGAGTTTGAACTCAGGTCTGCTCAAGATAAATCTATAGATTTATAGAGAGGTAAAACATTCTTTATATCACATTGCTGCTTATCTTAAGATAAAAACTCCATCCTTGGAGTCTAAACTCTAATGTCACCCTATCTATTCCTTTCCACTATCTTGATGGCTCATACAAATTGGAATGACTGAGATATTGTACTTTTGCTCCACAACCCTTAATTACAAAAATGTGTGCTCAGATGTAAGCCAAACAGGGAAGAAACTTGATAGTAGATTCCTTCTTGTATCTTGGTCTCAATAGATTTTTCACTGACAAGAATTAGTGGTGACTTGAAAACTAGCCCTATTATTACACATATGTCACTTGCCAGTGAAATACCACATTACTGGCTCTCTACCAATAGGATAAGCCAGTCATCTTGACTTTTGTCCTGCCACTGGACTTCTATGACTATGGGAGAGAGTGAGGCTGATGACTTTGTGTAACTCTGCCTCACTTAAATCCAATTTACCCACAAGTCAAGATGTTACCTGTGATATCACTGATCCTCTTTGAAAACATGGGACAGACAACATTAGGATAAGTAGTGAAAAATCACGTGTACCATTAGAAGGGGGAGTGTGAGCTCTAAATAATGGATGATGATTAAAACAAAACTTCTATATTTACTTTCTTTGGGATCAATAGATTCTACTAGACAAATTTAATCAAGAAGTTTTGCCCTAAAGACTACAAAGAACCAATATGAACATTGGATTTGGGTTTGGTTTTTGTAGGGGAATTAATTTAATGTCATCTTAGCCTTGGTCAAAGGCTAATGAAACATCCATTTATACCCCTTTTAACCCACATTTAGTTAATCATGTATTTTCAAAGATTTTCTAATTCACATAAAATCTACTATTGGAAAAAGTGATACTTTTCAGTCAATATTTTTGCTGTTTAAAAAAGCTTTTTTAAGTTTCAAGTATATTGTATCCCAAAAAGTAATGTAGAGTTCCAGATTTTACTTCTTATCAGCTAATACTCTAATATATGCAACCTTCAAAGAATCTCCACTGTACTGTGATTGGGTAAATTCTTAAGTTTTCAAATATGCTTATTTCATTTTCAGAGAGCAGTTTGCTTATGTTATTAACATTTGCAGGTCATTTGCTTAGTTCTTAGTTGCCAAGAAAGCCCTTGGTCTAGACTTCTTCTCTCACCCTTAAAAAAAAAAGTCTTCTTTTGGACTTACAGGAAGAGTTGCTTTCAGATAAAATCTATTAAAATATAATTGACCAATTGTTCCATTAGCACCTCTTCCCTCCCCATTCCCCTTTGTCATGCTATTCATTTAAACGTTTACTATACTTCCAAAAGATTTGTGTGCATAAGGAGTTAAATTTCCTGAGTTTTTAATCATGGCACCAGAGATCCAACTGGGCTTCAAGTCCACTCTGCTTCAGGTAATGTGTGAGAAAAAACTGACATTTTAAACCATGTCCTACTTTATCTCAATACCTTCTGTTGCAAACAGTACCTAGCATAAAGTTTTTTAAAACTTCTTGTAAGATTGCATGTGAAATAATCCTTTACATGGATATGGACTGAAATATGCTTAGGTTAATTTTCAGCTATCACTGGAGAGACATTTATATGGAAAACATGGTGATTTTGGATTCACACCCTCTACAACATTCAAACATGATCATCCCTTTGTGGCCTGGAAATTACAGTTAATCCCACTGAATGATACTAAATGATAGGAACTCAAATATTTCTTCTAGGACAAATGATACATACTTTTGATAGTGATCTTTGTGGAATTTGTTCTGTATTCTGTTCCTAATAGTATACAAAGTGGTGTTTATTACCTTTATTATGACCTGGACAAATGACTTGTCTCTCAGTACAAACAATCATGGAAGAACTAATCCATAATCTCATACTTCTGAAGGAGAATGGAAATAGCAATGATCATTGATTCTACTTATCCATTTATTGTCATCTGAGGAAGACTGAACAATACACTGAAATCTTAGAACAATAACTGTCTTTGTTTCAAGCAATTTAGACCCTCATGTACTCATTTGTGATCATTTTGAGGACATTGAATTTTAACTAGAACTCATTTATAACTTGTAGTCAATTGAATGTACAGTCTGGAAGACAGTTTAGTAAATGACAATAGTCCCTATTGAAAATCATTTTCTATTTGCAGATGCTTGCAATATTTTTGCCAAACAAAAGTGACTAATAACAGATTCTTTATGCATTTTGTGGGGAGGATGACAGTGGAAGACTAGAGAAAATGTGCAATCTTTGAGAAGGCATTATATAACACGGATTGTCGGTGCAGTGACTTTTAAAAGAGCCTGAAAAAAATGAACTAGAAATTATTCTTACACCCTTGGTAGATTTTGGGAGGCATATTTGAAAGGCAATTTGGAGAGAGGGAGAAAGATCGACTTGCAGAACCAAGAAGACCTGAGTTCAAGTCCTATCTCTGATACCTTCTGACTTTGTCATCCTGAGCAAATCACTCTAACTCCCACTGATCTAGCAACTCTCTAAGACTATAAATTGCAGAAAAAGTGACAGCCTATATTGGTGGATGGAGTCTCCTAATCCAGGAGGTTCCCTACTACCAATGAAATCAGAGGTCCCATGCTTTTTTAAACACGGAGTATTTTAATGTATGCATAGTTACACGTGATCATAATAATGGTACAGCATTACATATGGCCTTCATACTTCTGAAATGGACCAAAGAGGAGAGTCATTTAGATTGACTTCAGTTCTCCATGTTTATCAAAGTCATCATCAATCCTAGTACAATCTTTGAGTTCTTCCATCATCAGTGCCTTTTTTTTGAATAATTCAAGGAAATATAATTTGCAAAGTTCAAGAATACACCTGTATTTGGTGAAATTCTGCCACCACCACCACCCCAAAGAATTCCAATATGATTTGGTGAGGGAATGAGACCCCTGTGAGTCATAGACCTGTGCAGTTTCCAACATAAATTTTACAGTTAGATTTCTGATCTTCAAAGTTTAAGAACCCTAAAAATATCAATCCATATACCAAAATTATATCAATGGGAAAAAGTCATTTCTCCATGGTTTTTCTCCTGATGTTTGTGTGTGAATGTTTTAATTTTTTTATTTTTTCCTTCTATGTCCTCCTTATCTGTCTTGTGTCTCATGACTGTTCTGGATTTTCACCTGCGGTAGGTTTATTTTGCTCTTTAGACACACTTAGTCCAAAGCTCTAATATATTTAGTTCCTTGGCAGCTGGGCTCCTCAGCTGAGATTTTTAAAATGGAGTTCTGGCACATATCAAAAGGCTGAACTAAATTGATTTTTCCTCCCCAAGATAAAGGGTTCTCATTTTCTTTATTATTAATGTATCAATTTGAGAAGTACTAAAAACTTCAAGTTGAAAACTGGCATGCACAAATAGGAAATATATTTGGTTGCATTTCCTTTTGTTAATCATGCCTCATCAGATCTGAGTCCAAAGAATAACATTTGAGAGACAACTTGGTTGAGGTTAGAGAGCAAGCCTTGAGGCCCTGAAAACATGAGTTCAAATCTTAGCTCGCACACATATTGGCAGTGTGATCCTGGACAAGTCACTTACCTTCTCAATGCCCCTTGCTTATACGATGTAGAATGAGTACTAATTCTCCATTGATAGAGGGAGTTTCTTACCCAGTGCTCCCAGGGCTGATGAAACAATAGGTTTAGTTTAAAAAAAAAACCCTCAATACCAATAAGTATGAACAAATATGCTCTCTTAAGGTGATAAGATGACTGGCATGAGAATCATGTTACAGACATTCGACAGATGTACTCTGAACGCTGCATTTTAAAGAGATATCTCCCCATCACAAATTTTTCTGCAGCAGTTTATCAAAGTCTCAGCTGCTAGATCTACAAGCTTTCTCTCCCGCATTTTTTCCATGACAGAAAAAAATGCCACTCTAGAGACATCATAATAGCTGCTGATTTAATGGGTCTGAATTTAATGTATTGGTACAGAAAATTTCTTGCTTAAATGCAGCCTTTGGGAAAGGAGTGGACTTAATCACTTCAATGATGAACTATGGCTCTGAAAAATTATCAAAAAAAATTTAGCCCTATTTCATGCAGAATGATTACAAAGATGGTTCTGTACATTTTATTGGGTCACAAGCCACTTAGGGAGAAGGAGATTTAATATCTCAGGCCTTTTGAATTGCAATGGACTGAAACATGATATATAAATTGTCAGTTGTTAGGGATTATTTAAAATTATTTAATCCATCAAAAAGTGTGTATGTTTTAATTATATGGTGGAAGGAAAAAATGTACAGATTGCTTTTTAACTAGGAACAGGTATTGGACAGCTTGCTATTATTATAAAAATGGAAATCTTGCAGGGAGGTAATTTCCCTCTCTGCAGTTTTCTAAGCACATCAAGCATGACAAGTGTGATAGCTACCAGTAAAGTAAAGTCTTTAAGAAGTCCATGTGATTCCTGCTACAAGAAATCCTCAGACAAGACCCTGGGTCATTCCTTAGCATAGGGTTAGTGCCTTTTCCCATTTGTGACCCCAGAAGTTAAGGATTTAAGGAAGGTATCAAAATAACAGGATGCTTTTTTGCCTTTGGCTATTTTAGGCAAGAAATCCCAGATATTAAAATTCTAGACATGTCCATCAGTCAACATTTCAATGGTTGAAGAAAAAGACTGAATATACATTAGACTCTCAAATAAGATACTGGGAAGCTAAGAAAAAATTAGAAATGGTTTCACTGTGAAATCAGCACTGGCTATTCTTAATAGTAGCTGAGAAAATAGAATCCTGTCTACTCTCCATAATAGCTTCTCAGAGTTTTCAAGAAGGAAGCTAAGGGGTGAGCCTCTAGTGCTATTTCAACATTGTCTCTCTGACTGATTCACAAGTCTTTATCTACCGTGACCTAGGATTTAAAGCCTTGGATCAAAATGGCAACTAAGCATTTGAGAGATTTCCTTTCCAATGTACTTACCTATGAAGGAAGGGGGATTCCTTTCCCCTCTTCCTTCCCATCTCCCAAACTTTTTACTCATAGTTTCTGGGAGATTCCAGAAAATTATGAAGTATATGACAATCCCCCAAACAAGAAAACAAGAATATTCATCTTTGTTGGTGATACTCATTAATGAGAAACACAGAAAAATGACAATAAATATTTTGTCACCTGTCTCTAAGGGCAAAGGTAGTATGGGAGAAAGAGCACTGGTTTTGAAATCAGAGGACCTAGATTCTAATCCTACCACTGACTCTAACTGCCTCTGTGACCTTTGGGAAGTCATTTCACCTCTATGGGCCTATTTCTTCTTCTGTAAAATAAAGGGATTGGACTAGAATGATTTCTAAAGTCTCTTCCAGATCTAGAACTATGATTCTCTGCATTCTTTTTATGTTGATTAGGAAAATTAGTTCATTTGAATGATCATCTTATCACTTTCTTGATGTATTTTGATAAGACAAGGAAAAGCACCTAAAATAAGTTTCCAGGAAGAAAACTGCTTGCTAGCATCATGTTTATGATGCGTTTAAGTTTTCAATATCAAAGAATCTTCAGTCGTACAGAAGTGACTTTCTGAGAGCAGTGCCAAGTAGCTTCATTCACGTATTTTGACATAAAATTTTACTGAGGGTACAGTCATTCCAAATCCAGCTAAAATAACACGTGTACTTCTCACATTTCTGAAATGAACAGACCCTTGAATCAATTTAATTCAACCAAGCTTTTGATGGAGCTGTTAGGAAAGCAACATGGAAGTGGTTTTCTTGGGACTTGCATTTGCCGATGGCATGGTACTGCCTCCTTTTACATTCCCATTGCAGATATGTGTGTGAAATCTCCAGAATCATAATTTTCTGACAACTCAACACATATGACACTGCCTTTGCACAGAAAATAATATTGTAGAACTTTATGACTTTCTAATTATAGAAATGCTTTCACTGCATGCAGAATGACATTTGAATTTTTGTCATTTCTTTAAATGGAATGGGGATGTGACATGATCTAGCTAATAGCATGTTTATCCATGTTTGTCTCTGTAAGAAGCGATTAGATTAGAGCAGACTTTTTAGTGTCAAGCTGACATTTTCTTTGTATTTCAGCCTTTGCAAAAGTTGAAAATTATTTGCTTGGGATATTCTAAGGGCTTCAGTTGCTTCTTTCTTGCTTGCTGGTTAATAAGAAACAAAATTTGTGCACAGATGGAATAAAAAAAAAAAGATCTGTAAGCAGCCTATAGGAATGCGTGTCAGACCAACTGGGACTCTGGGCAGCTTTGCACTGGCTTTTAATGGCTTGGGGGTAAAACGTCAGGCATCATCACCTCACTCGTGTCTTGATGAAAGTGAATAGATTTCCCATTTCCCTCCTTGTAGGCCCTCAAGGATGATGATGCTGAAACTGGCTTGACTGATGGGGAAGAAAAAGAAGAACCCAAAGAAGAAGAAAAACTAGGGAAACTCCAGTACTCATTGGATTACGACTTCCAGAATAATCAGGTTTGAGGAAAAAATAAAGCAATTTTCAATTTGATCTCATTTTCTACATAGCCAAGTAAAAGTTGGTACTTGGGTGCTTAGGATAGATTGCAATAATAACTAGAATTTATAAAGGGTTTTAAAGAGGCAGATAGGTTCAATATTTGGAGTTAGGAAAACCTGAGTTTAAATCCCACCTCAAACACTTACTAGCTGCGTGGACCTGGACAAGTTATCTTCTGTCTACCTCAGTTTTCTCTGTGTAAAATGGGGGTGATCATAGAATTTACCTTGAAGAGCTTCTTTGAAGATCAAATGAGATTACAGAGAGAGAGAGAGTTCTGGAAACCTTAAAGCACTTTATACATGCTAGGAGTTGGTATTTGATCAGTGTTTCAATTGTAGTAACATGGGAAATGCAAATAACAAAACTACCCAAGAAATAATTTGCAATTATAGTTAGTAATAGATTTTTTTCCCATTTGACTCCTAGCTATTTACAACCGTAGTTTTCAGCCTATTGTAATCATTTCTGATGTTGACACCAAAAAACTTGCATCAACCAACCCCCTCCCTGGTGACTCCTAGGCTCAGTCTTGCCTCAAAGACGCTCTTTTCCAGGAGAGGGTTTCTCTTGAGCCCAACACCACTGCTGTATTACAAAGGATCCTTGGATCAAGGTCACTGCCATTCTCATAGGAAAGGTTTGAACACCATTGCCTGGGAAGTGAATAGATAAATATACCTGAGTGAGGAAGACTGACCTTCGACTGTGAAATAGTGACTGATTTCTCTTGTTTAGTTTGACTAATGAATCAGGTCCAGTGGGAATCTCCAAAGTTTCAATAGTGTTTTAAGAAAGGTGATGCCTTTGAAGGTCAATATTCATTTGTGTTGTCCATGCAGGAAATTGTAGAGTCTATTAGTTTATACTCACAATTTGCATTAGATCTTTTTAAATGGCCAAATTGGGGAGAGGGGGAGAATATTCCAGGAATAGATAAAGCATGAGAGAGAAGACTAAACAGTGAAGTACAAAGGATAACGATTGGAATTGGAGGACCCCCATTCAAATCTCACTTTGACACTTTGGTACGACCTTGGTCAAGTCACCTTACTTTGTAGCCAGAGTTTCCTCAACTGTAAAATGCATACTTTGAACTAAATGATTCCTTCCAGTTCTAAGTATATGAATTTGACGACTCATCATTCAGGCCAAAGCTTTGAGATTCTTTATTAGTCTTACATTACAGACAACATAGAGAATGACCAAAGTCAGGAAAATTCAATAAGAGTAAAGGTTCTCAAAGCAGTTAAATTTTGAATATCATCAGGGCACAAGGTAAAGATGATGCTTCTGGTGAGAAGTCCATTCAAGAAAGCAGAAAAACCCACAACTTGACATATGCATACATATGTATATGTATGTAGACATTTATATAGCACTTACCATGTGCCAGTCACTTTGCTAAGCACTTTACAGTTATTCTCTTTTGATCTTCATAACAACCCTGTGAGATAAGTATTATTATTGCCTCCATTTTTTTATAGATGATGATACTGAGGCAAACAGGAGTTAAGTGACTTGCCCCAGATCACACATAGCTATTAAGGATCTGATGCTGAAATGGAACTTAGATCTTCCAGACTCCAGACCCAGTGCTCTGACCACAATGCCAACCTACCTGCCCAGAGAATTTATAAGAAAAATAGGAAAATGAAACATAATATCCTGGATGAATTTTCAATCACAAATCAATTGTCCCTTCAGCTCCCTAAATATCTCCCTCTAAGAAGTCTTTGTGAATTCTATAACCCTGAAAAGCAATTTTTTTCACTTTATGACTTGTTGCAATAAAAATAAGAAAGGAACTTTATTGAATAGATTTTGATGTTCTATCAAATTAAACAGATATTTACTGAGCTCTTGGTATAATGAAAAGAGCCACTGGCTTTGGAATCAGAGCCTCTGAAACTAACCGTCTCCATGACTTCAAGCAAATTATGTCAATATCCTGGGCCTCCTCATCTGTAAAAGATTAGAGTTGAACTAGATACTTCTGGGGGCCCTTCTAGTTCTAGACCTCTGAATCTATAAAGCAATGTGCAAGACCTAACATTAGCTGCTGTAAGACAATGATGAGTAAAACATGGTCCTTGCCTTTTAAGAACTCAAAAATCTAATTGCAGGTATCAATCAGTAATCAATAAACATTTATTAACCACCTATTATATGCCAGACACCATACTGAGCTCTAGGTTATATAGAGAGATATGAGTCAAGTTGACAAATAGGTAGAGGTAGAATGTGATAAGGGGTTTGGGGGTTGTTGTTTTTTAAGTACTGTAGGAATTCTGAGGGACAACTCTCATGGAGACTGATAGAGTACTAGTTCATCACCAAAATGATGAAATTCAGAGAAGCTGAATTTCTTCATTTCATGAGCAAAAGTACAAAATGGCTCCCTGCCCTACGTATTCTCCTTTTGCTTCCATAATGTCAGAATGGTAAACAAAGTATGCTGAAAAATCACCTAATGCTGTCTATCTACAAACATTGATGGAATTGTTAGCATTTTTACTATAAATCTCTTGGTCCACTCACCAAGTTGAGACACTAATGGAGGATTTACACCAGGGTTCTGGGCTGTCTCCATCAGAGTCCAAGGGGAGGTAGTCACCAAGATGCTAATGGAGGTGTTTTGACTTACCTGGCACTTGCTGCCCCCTGTCACTCCCTTAAGGTGCCCTGTTGCTTCATCTAGGCTGGCTTACCTGCCATATTTATGGCAGTTAATTGGGCTAGATGCAGGACCAGAGGTCAAGTAGGTGACACAACTGCTAAAGTCCTTAAGGATCTGAGAAAGGGAAATATTCTAAAAGAATAGAAAAGTTAGCAGATTCTGCTTCTACAAAAAAAAAAAAAAAGACAACAACAAAACAGTTACTGAGAAGATGGAAGCAACTACTCTTTTATTTCTATAAAAATATGTATAATTATGCACTGTTTACATGTTGAGGATCTTTGATGAAAACATTAGATAAGATCACATTAGCATAGGTTTAGAGATGTAATGAATCTTAGAAGAGACTAAAAGAAGACAAAAGATACTTATCTGAATTTTACCTCTGGTTACTGAGAGATGAAGAACATTCTTGCTAGGAGAGCAGACTTGGCAAGGCTTTTGCCAAACTTATAATATATGCTGTCACCTTTTCTAAAAAAAGCATGACTGTTTCAGCCGAATGTATCAGCTAAATCTGAAGTTGAGCAAGATGGATACTACAGTTCCTATTGAGTATCAACCCCAACTGATCAAAGGAATAACTTAAAAATGGAGCATTGAGGAATTTGTTCAGCAGATTAACTCATGCAGTTGAGATGCCATGCCTAGTGAGGTGTTAGTGCATCACAGTATGGTCCATCCCAGCTTAGCAAAAGAAGCATGTATTCAGTGAACAAGCTATGCCCATCAAGAAACTTTAAGAGACAGATAGAGGATTTTCAGTTGCACTGGCCATATTTACTCCATGTTAGCTTTAACACCCAGGGATTTTAAGTGTGTACCCACTCTGCCCATGGACACTTCATGAGAGCATTAGTAAGAGTGTGACTCAAATGCATGGACATAATATTAAGTAAATATTATGTGCTTGATGTGCATTTTTCTTTTTTGCTTTTCTTTTTTTGGCAAGACAATTAGGGTTAAGTGATTTGCCCAGAGTCACACAGCTAGTAAGTTTCAAATGTCTGAGGCCAAATTTGAACTCAGGTCCTCCTGACTCCAGAGCCAGTGCCCTATCTACTGTGCTACCTACCAGCCCTTTGATGTACATTTTTTCAGTAAATGTCTTGATTAATGTTAATTGAGTATTAATAGTTGTTTTATTAATGGGAACTCTATTAGTGGAGGTTCATGAGCTAAAAGAAATAGTCATCCACAGAGATTATACCTAGAACCCTGAGAGCATTATTACTATAGCCGCTAAGAGTCATTTGGATAAACTTCTCCCTTACAGTGTGAAATCAAGTTGAGGGGAAATGAGCTACAGAGAGAGAATACTGAGGGAGGTAGTAAAGATATCAAGAATATTACCAGCTATATTATGGGTTGGCTTGCACCAGACCATCACTTCACTAGAAAAATCAAAATTTATAAGAAACTTATTTGATTCTAATTTTATATATTCTAATGGAAATAAAAAATATTATTTCACATTAATTTTTCAATTTGGTTATTTCTAGATGAATTTGCATTAGGTTGTAAGTAGCATTTTAAAGAGCTCTATTCATAAAAAAATAAAGTTTTCTGATTTTCTATGTTCCCACTCTGGTGAGAGTACATTTCCTGATAGATAGATAAGTAGATAGATAGAAACATAGATAGATAGACAGATAGAGAGAGAGAAAGAGAGAGAGAGACATTCTAGAAGGAGAGAGAGAAGAGAGGGAGGGAGGAAGAGATGACAAGAGAGGGAAGGAAGGAAAGAGGGTGCAGAGAAAGAGAGAGAAAATGAAAATCAAAATAGGGACATGATCTGAGATTCTTCCTGATGAAATCTTTAGCATTATACATAAGTTTTTCTGCCATTCAGTTTGTTAATTGAAAGATTGATGTTCAGTAGGAAGAAAAGAATCTAAAATAAAATTTAAAACCCAAAGCTGCATTCTAATAAAAATTGTACATCCTTGCTTAGCAGAAATAGTGGGCCCCAGGAGAATGCCATTGGGGAGATCGCTTAATATTTCACCAAGAAAAAAAGAAGTGAAACTTCTTTCTTGGACAGGAATCTGAGAAAGAAGGAAATGGGTAACTTTACATTTCCAAATTAGAATTTTCCAAAAGTTTAAAATTAGAAATAATCACTTCTTCCTTGACGATGTTGTGAGTTTGATTTCTCAGAAGTGAAAAATGGGTTTGATTAGTGAAGCAAATGACTTCCTGATTGTGTATATTGTTAGATAAATAGTAGATATAATACCCTGCAGGGTGGATTTTTTATTGTTTTCCTGGTGAACATTTAAAAATCTCATGCCAGCCTGTATGTATTGTTTGATTATCTTCCAGAATTTACTTTCCTATCTAAATCTTTACATCCTTTTAAGTAAAACAGAATGCTGATGTTGCAAAAGGCAGTGAAAGCAATAAACCAGAAAATCCATTACCATTGAAGGCATCAGGCTGGGATAGGAACTGGGTCATGCAGACCACATCACACTTAGAAGCAGAGTGGTTGAGTTGTGTACATTATGGGTTGGTCAGAATTTTTGTTGTTTAGGAAGTGAATCGGTTCTTTACTCAGTTAGCTAAAACTCATGGATCCATTTTTTACTCTTGAGTAAGTAAAGTTCCTGTGATAGATCCAGACCCCATAGCTTTACTAGTGAACTTTTATGCTCCTAAAGTAACAGAGATGGGAGATGACTCAGTAGTCTGTCCCCAGAATCTCTGGTGATAAGATAGTGGAGGAACAAACTTGAATATGAGCACAAAGTTTATTTGAATATTTGGTTAAAAACAAAATATTTCTCATTTTGACATTAGAAAACACATTAATATTCATTTTACTATACAAAGCTAAAATTACAGTGTCAGGGTATGATGTCTGAGTGTTAGAACAGGAAGAAATTTTAGAAATAATCTCCAGGGTTTCTTAACCTGTTTGTGAACTTCTTTTAATATTTTGATGATTGCATTTCAATATAATTGGTTTTCTCGGTAATCCTCATGAATTTTATTTTATATCCTTCCAAAAAAAAAAAATTATTCTGAGAAGGTGTCCATTGGCTTCATCAGATTGTCAAAGGAGTCATAATACAAAAAAAGGTCAAGAACTTCCTGATCCACTCCAACCTTCTCCTTTTACAGATGAGGAAGAAAGCACCTCAGAGGAGTGATATGACTGATCCAAGTCCCATAGCTAATATATGATACACCAAGATTCAAGTACACATCTTCTGATTCCTTTCACACACCATGTTTCCTCTCTGATTCCATCAAAAAGATAATATTAATTAAGTTACAAGTAAAATGAATCATTGCTAGATATTTGTACCAAAGTGAAGGTCAAGTGTGAAGGAGACTGGATGATCTAATTTTTGCTTCCAAAATGCTCCCTATTTTCTAAGAAATTTATATTTAACTGGTTGAAGGGGGATGCTTTAGAATAGAAACTGCTTAGTTATAATTATAGATGTATGATTGTTTAACAATGTATTTCCATCTACAAATCATGCCCTTCAAAGAAAAATAATGCACAAGAGCTTTTAGCAACTGGAAAGTTATTTGATTGCAACCCTTTTGCAAATATGAATTCCATATTTAACTGTAATCAGCAGCCCTTTAAAAACCTCTTTTGTGCTTAAAACCAGGCTTCCTAGAGCCAGCATCTGCCATAATTGGTTTTCTGAAGCCTATAGCATCCCTTCATTTGCCTTCTGCGATTCAGGTTCCTGCAGGGATGAAAGTTTATTAAAAAGGGAGCAAGAAGCAAAAAATTAAAAAGTGGGAGAGGGCGAAATGCTAGAAAATGGTACATGTGTAAATAAATCAATGTCTCCCCCCCCCCCAAAAAAAATAGCAATTTAATGATTTTATCTGATGTCTGGGTTTTTTTCCCCTCTTTTCTCTTAGCTTTTGGTAGGAATCATCCAAGCAGCTGAGCTTCCTGCCTTAGATATGGGTGGTACATCAGATCCCTACGTGAAAGTGTTCCTGCTGCCTGATAAAAAGAAGAAATTTGAGACAAAAGTCCACAGAAAGACTCTTAATCCTGTCTTCAATGAGCAGTTTACTTTCAAGGTATTTTTTTAAATAATGTCATCCTTATTTTCTTTAGTTTCTTGTATATTCTAATGTTTCATCTAACTTCATAAAATTTCTAATACATAATTTATGATCCATGGTCTCCATAGAGTTTTATTTTTCATATAAAAATCTTTGTAAGGTTTTCTTTTGATACAATGATTTAAACTGTGTGTATATGTGTGTGTGGTCCCCTGTTAGGGTCAGATACCCAGTTATTTTAATATGGATCTCATGTATCTTAAAATAATACATTTATAATCTTTTACCAAAAAAAAAAATTCTGACTCAAATCAGAGTACATATAAAATTTAGTTTATTTCTGAATTATAAGTAGAATAAACACACGATATGTCCTTTGGAAGTCCTGTATGTGTGCAAGGTGTTATTGGGTAATCTAAAACCACATAGCTTAACTTACTATCAAGAATGATTCTATTATTTTGATTTGGGGGGATCTTCTATTACTTTTGGCCTTTCCTTTGGTGTGTTCTGTCTTGGCACTACAGTTGCCCTTCACAAAGAGCAAATCTGGGGCTCTTGTAATAGCTCAGCAAGAGAGATCTCCCTGAAGGCCTACCAGGGTGGTGAACCTGCATCCTCAAGGCCATAGGTTCCCCACCCTTGCAGTCCATTACTGCATACAGAAGTTTTGAGGGTTTTAGCTTGAAACCATTCATAGCAATTATCCCCTTGAGGTATGTCTTTAGTGGACTATTTTATGTGAGAATTTTTTTTTAAAATCCATAAATTTCTGAGAAATGAAATACCTATGTATTGAAACGTCCTTCTCCCTATCAATTCAGTTCATATTCTACATTTAGCATAGGTCAGCAGGATAGCAAACATTTAGTAGAATATAAATAAGTGTAGGTGGCAGTGTCCCAAATCTCACTGCTAGTCTTGTTTCACAATGTTCTTTTCAGTTCCCCAAAAGTTTTTAAAGTAGTCTCCTGATTATTAGTCAATTAAAGAGATTCATGCCCTGCCTTTGTTACTTCCTCTAGATCCATGTAGGTAGTAATTGAGAGAATTAAATGGAAATATTTCATTTATACAAACTCAGTCATAGTTTTGCAATCCCACAAAACCAGAAATATAAAGGAAACATTGCAAATAAATAAATTTATTAACGTTAAATTAATAAATATAACATTGCTAATAGCAATCAACAATCAATAATAAACATAAATTAATAATAAAATTAAAATAAATCATTAACAAATTTAATTAATAAAAATAAATGAAATGCTCGTACTTTCTGAATATCTCATCATAATATCAAAAACACTAGTTGTTTTTATTATTCCTTTATTCCTGGGAGAACATTATAATAACACACATGCACACACACACACACATATATATATACATATATATTAAATACATAATAGATTGATAGATTGTTATTGTTTAATTGTTAACTCATGTCAGACTCTTCATGACCCCATAACCCATAGCACCCCAGTACTGTTGTAACAGCGGGACCCTGACCTACGCAGGAGGGCCTTCGCTACAGGTTCTCAGATCTGCTTTTCTAAAAGGAAAGCAACTTTTGAGGGGTCAACAATCACTTTAATCAAGCGAATATATCATTCACTTAGTTTAGGGGAAAAAAGTCAACACCCAAAATACAAAGAAACAAAGATCAACAGACAGGGCTTCCAACTGTCTGATCATAAGCAATACATACATCACAGATCAATAGGCTGATCCAACTGTCTGATCATTATATACATAGTTACCAAAGAGAGAAGCACCAACATCTGGGTTTTCAAAGCCAGAGGACTCCTTAGCAGCTGCCCAGAGTCTCATCTGACCAAACAAACACTTCCAATGAGTAAGCCCCAAAGTAAAACCTCACCTCAAAGTATTTATACACTTTTCAGGGTTGGAGGACAGGACCCTCTGACCCAATGCCTCAACAGAAATTAACAAAAGGTATTAAGGCCTATTAATGGGCAGGGAAGATCTTTAACTCTTCCCCTTTTCCCACCATTGACCTTAAATTACCATTACAACTGTCCATGATATTTTCTTAGCAAAGATACTTCAGTGGTTTACCATTCCCTTCATGTATGTGTGTATACACCATATACATATGTATCATATGCATGTGCATACATACATGTGCATATATGTGTATATGCAGTATATACTTAGGTGCATCTATATAACATACACATATACATACCTGTGTGTACATATATACATATATATATATATATACACACACGCAATGCTTTAAAGTTTGCAAAGCACTTTAACATAGATGATTTCATTTGATCTTCACTACAACCTCATGAAGCAGGTGCTATTAGTATCCCCAATTTACGGTTGATGCTGAGTGCCCAACATCATATTCTACTTCTGGTTGCCTTTGCCCTGGCTATCTCCCATACCTAGTGTTACACCCTCCTCATTTCTAAATCTTAGTATCTCTAGTTTCCTTCCATGATTAGTCAAAGTACTACTGCTTTCTACATGAATTCTTTCCTAGTCCCTTCAGTTGCTAGTGTCTTCCCCTCAAGATCACCATATGGCCATTTTGTTTCTGATAAATAAATAAATGGATGGATGAATGAATATGTATGTATGTATATACACACACACACATACACATATATACATATATATGTGTGTGTATACATATATATATGTATGTATATATATACATATATACATACATATATATATATTAGTATGTGTTTTGTTTGGTCAACCATGATGCTATCTCCACTTTATTTTCATGCCTTATTCTATATTGTTTGGCTGTGATCATTATTTTAGATGCAGTTCAAGAGACACAGAATAATAAATGCCCACACTGCAAATTTAACAATTGGCTCTTGAGAACCAGTTTGAGCTGGATCTAGCACACTTTTAAATACTGTTGCAACCTAGATAGCAACCTGAAACATTCTCTTCACAACCTTTAGAAGAATATTTGCATTTAAAACCCAAAAGCATATTTTTCATCTGGTGCCTATGGAGCTGAAAAAGTAATCAGAAACAATTAATTAGGATGTTGTCCTTTTTGATAGTAGAAACAAAGGGAGCCAAAGAAACATCTAGTTATTCTAGCTGGGGGTAGAGTGATGGCGGCAATTGTCACCAATTACCACCAATCCTAGCAAGTTAACCAGATCAGGCTCATGCTTCTTCCCACAGTCCACACAGATAAACACAGGTTATGAGCTCCTTGAAAGCAGGGATTGTCTTTCACTTTTCTTCATATCCTCAGCTCTTAGAATATTGCCTGGCATATTGTAGGTACTTAATAAATGCTTGTTAATGTGACAGGTATTCCAGGGGTCCCCATTCTCATAGGTATACAAGGTAAGGACATGTCATCCTCGTGACAGCTAGTTCTTAAGTCTGAATTCAAGAAGGGAATCCCAGGCACTGGAGACCCAGAGCTCCCCTGAGTAAAAAGTCTCATTTGTTTCCTGACCATGGAATCATTTGTAGTCTGCATTCATACTCACATAATAACCTTTCCAATACAACTGAGAAATGAGGAAAGGAGTTCAAATTGCCAGAATCAGCAGAATTATCAATGCTGATGAACACTCTATTTCTTTTTTCTTTTACTAGAAGGTAGGATGTGATGGATAAGGAATGGGCAGCATCTAATAGGAATGCAGTCCCAGATGCACCCATATGCTTGATTACTCACCTCCTGCCATGCTTCTATGCCCTCACTCTCAGCCTCTTTGCTGTGACAGGAAGATTCCCTTGACTGTAGCTATGTGGTGTGAATAAAGCTCTCTCCAGATTTGTTCACCTCCTTCTGGGCACCTTTTTTTCTTTTTTTAGGAGATCCCTGTTGTTAACTTTCAAGAATTTAAGCTGCCGATAACTATAGTTGATCAGTTGCACTCTGTTGCCATGCATTCAAAATATTCAGCTACCAACAAAATCATTGCATTTTATGTATAATTCATCTGTCATCTTGTTTTTTATTAGTGAGAGCCAAGTACTTAATAAATTAACCTAACCCAGTCATGTATTCATTTTATTAGGAACCTTCTTAAGGCAATTCTTTAAATGAAAAGGAAGGGCCCAGATGGCAAAAATTTCAGGGCTTGTGACAAAACAATAGAAGAAGTATTATTTCAGGTCAGGTAAAGGCTTTGTGCTGCCTTGCAAATTACCTCATATAGGTAATCACCCAATCCACTTGTATGTAAGATCAGCCCTTCTCTGCACAGTGCCTGAAAACCTGATTGATTTAGTTCAGTTCAGTTTTATTTTTAATGAGTCAACCCAATGTAAAATGTAATAAAAAGGGTTTGGGGGGATGTTAAGAGTAGCTTGTTGATTAACTAAACTTTGTACTTTTTGATTCATTTTTTGGTATTACATTAAAAACGCAAATGAGATAAATTCAGAGAAATTAAACCATTAGGTTTACTAAAAGTTAATATGTGTTATATTTTATATTTATGCAAAATAAAAGGGGCAGTGGTATGTAATGAATAGGGAGCTGACCTTGAAGACAGGAAAAGCTAGATTCAGATCCTGTCTCTGACATAGATGGCTCCTGCAACCCTGGGCAAGGAAGCTCTCTAAGGCTTGAAATTACACAGCAGTTGCCAACTGCGTTGATGGAGGGAGTTTCCTCTCCTTGGAGTTCAGAAGAACCATTAAAATCATAGGTTTAGTCTTTATTCCCTCATATGTAGCTTAATACTTTAAAGGTAATGCGTTAAGAATGCTTATGAAATTTTTAAAAATGATTAACATCCTAACAAAATATTTAATCCCAGAGCTTCAGATTTAGCTAAAGTTTACGTAGGGGTTGGAGGGTAGGGTGTGGGGCAGAAGTAGGTAGGAATAGACCGGGGAATGTCGATGGAGGGAAGGTTGGCAGCTACTGTGGAAATGACCAATAACTTAGACGTACTAAATCTTTTTAAATGGGAGAAAGAAATGACCTGCTAATCCTGAATCTATATTAACATTCCTTCCCTGCTTAATCATCCATAGGAAAATGGGAGTTAGGGAAGAGAAGGGGAAAATTTTTCAAGGTTTTAAAACAGGCATGAAAATAAAGAAGCAGAAAAATAGAAACTGAAAACCCAATTTAAGGTTCAAATATTCTTAATTTTTTTAATGTGCTATCTTCTTAATTGGAAAGATGTTAGATAAGTTGTAAGCCCCTCTATTTGATTGTAAACTTCTTAAGAGAAGTAACTATCTTTTGCCTCTTTTTTGTATCTCCTATGCTTACTACAGTGCCTGACACATAGTAGGTATTTAACAAATGTTTATTATTGATTGCTTCTTACATGCCCTCATGAAGCTCACAGTCTAGTTGGGATAGAAATCATTCAAACAACTATGTTGTTTATAAGTTATATATGGTAAATTTAAGATAATCTACAGAGGGAAGGCACTAACATTAAGGCAGCTAAGGAAAGGTTTCTAGTAATTTTTTGAAATATGTAATGAAAATTTGAAGTTCAAAGTAATAGCTTCTTTATAAAATAAGCAATACCAAAGAGATTTTTTAAATCGTAGAGATTTTAAGGAATTGAAATACTTGTTTGATAATATAGCAAAATATCCTACCTCTTATTTCCCTTTTTGATATATATGTGTAAATAATTGAAAAATGTTAACTGGACCAAAGATTATCATTTTTGCCATAAATGTGGTAGGAAGTATATTAAAATCAACTGAGCCTTCAGCACATCTGAATAATTTCTTAACCATTTCTAGCTAGCTCTTCGTTGTAACTTACTTGATGTATATTGCTTTTCCTGAATTCTAAAAAATGTTACTAATAAGTATCCCAATCCAGTACCTTTATCTTGGGAACATTTGAACAGTTAGGGGATTTAGCAGGATTTAACATTCTCCTACCATATATTTTTAAGCATGTGGCACCTGAGAATTATCATATAATGATAGTAATAATATTGTAAATAATTATTTATTAGTTAAAGCTTACTAATGAGTAAATGATTTAAAGAGAATAAGACAACTTGAGAGGTGCATTTAAATCATCCAGTTGTCTACAGCCCTATTTATTAATTCAATTTAGTTCAACATTTTTAAGTGTTCATTGAGTACTGATATCATGATAGGTGCTAAGAATTCAAAAACAAACAAAAACAAATATTCCTCAATTAGGGGAAAGGCAGGTAGTTATCATAATATAAAAGAAGAAGAGTACAGTCATTTCAGGAGGGAGAGAATACTAATGACTACGGGGATCAAGTGAGGCTACTAGGCTATGATATTCCAATTGTTTAAAAAAATTCATGAACCTTTCAAAATGTGTAAGCTACTCCTCTGAATAAGTTACTCATTTTAAGGAGCTGACTCATTTTAGCAAGAAATTCTTACTATAAGAAAACTAATTCTAACAGTAGCCTATGCAATTGACCTGCTTTATGTGTTTTTCCTGAACAGATGCATGAATCTTCTCAGTTTTGATAGCATGGCTATGCAGGAATTATTGTTCTTATTAAGATTGTTACAAGCCACTGAATCTCTGAGGCAAAGAGATAAATGAGTGTTGTAGCCTCATTTTCCCCTGAATAATTCAAGTCTCAGAAAGTAAAGTCAAGTGAGTCAATTAAAAAAAGAAAAGAAAAGAAAACACTACAACCATAATTTTCTTCCAGTGCTACTTATTAAGCTTGGCTATTAAAAGCTAAGTACTGTAAACTCATTTGCATTATAGCAAGTTCTTTATTTTCTGAGCCAGACATTTCATCTCTCTATTTAATTTTTTTTTTAATATAGGTGCCCTACTCTGAATTAGGAGGGAAAACTCTGGTGATGGCAGTCTATGATTTTGATCGTTTCTCCAAGCATGATATCATTGGGGAATTTAAAGTAGCCATGAATACAGTGGACTTTGGCCATGTGACTGAAGAATGGAGGGATTTGCAAAGTGCTGAGAAGGAAGAGGTAAGAAAACCATTGCTGTTTTAGTGTTTTATGTTAACTTAATGTCTCTTATTGTCCTCTAGACTTATTAATTAATTACACAAAGAAAGATATTCTTGACCAAGGTTATGCAATGTTCTGGGCTACTGATCAGATTCAGTCACATATAGAGTCCTAGAAATTGGTAGTCTCCTAAAAAATATATTGGTTTTGCAGGAACCACATAAAAGAAAATGAAGAGATTGATGTATAGCATCTAGAAACAATTCCCACATTCACTTTTATTTGACACAAAAATACTCTTACAAATATGTCCCAAAGGGGCTACAAAAATCCTTTGTCCTCAAAAGGACAGTGAGAAATATGATGTTTCCCTTTTTTCTTTTTTTAATAATTAATTTGTTTTCAGTTTTCAACAATCACTTCAATAAGTTTTAAATTTTTCTCCCCCTCCCTTCCCATTTCCTCCCTGAGATGGCATGCAATCTTATATGCATTCTACACATACATTCTTATTAAGCACATTTTCACATTAGTCATGTTGTATAGGAGAATTAAAACAAATGGGAGAAACCATGAGAAAAAAAACAAAACAAAATATGATAAAATAGAAAATAGTCTGTTTCATTCTGAATTTGACTCTATATTTCTTTTTCTGTATGGGGATGGCATTTTGCATCAAGAGTTCCTTGGAAGTGTTTTAGGTCCTTGCATTGCTGTGAAGGGCTAAATCTATTAGAAACAGTCCTTGCATGCTGTGGCTATTACCATCTATAATGTTCTCCTGGTTCTATTCATTTCACTCAGCATCAGTTCATTTAAGTCTTTCCAGATTTAAGCCCACATGTTCATCATTTCCTATAGCACCATAGTATTCCATTACATTCATGTACTACAACTTGTTCAGCCATACCCCAATTGATGGGCATCCCCTCAATTTCCAGTTCTTGACCTCCACAAAAAGAAGTGCTATAAATGTTTTTCTACATTTTTATGATCTCTTTGGGATACAGCCCTGGAAGTGATATTACTGGGTCAAAGGGTATGAACGTTTTTGTAGCCCTTTGGGCATAGTTCCAAATTGTTCTCCAAAATGGTTGAATCAGCTCCCAGCTCCACCAACAATGAATTAGTGTTCCAACTCTCCCACGTCCTCTCCAACATTTATCATCTTCCTGCTTTGTCATGTTTGTCAATCTGACAGGTGTGATGTGGTACCTCAGAGTTGTTTTGATTTGCATCTTTCTAATCAATAGTGATTTAAAGCATTTTTTTCATATGACTATAGATAGCTTTAATTTCTTCCTCTGAAAACTGCCTGTTCATATCCTTTGACCATTTATCAATTGGGGAATTATTTGTATTCTTATAAATTTGACACAGTTCTCTATATATTTTAGAAATGAGGCCTTTATCACTGACACTGGTTGTAAAAATTATTTCCCAGTTTTCTACTTCCCTCCTAGTATTGTTGCTTTATTAGTGCAAAAACTTTTCAATTTAATGTAATCAGAATTATCCATTTTGCACTTCATGATGCTTTCTATCTCTTGTTTAGTCATAAATTGCTCCATCCTCCATAAATCTGACAAATAAATTATTCCTTGCTCCCATAAATTATTTCTAGAATCAGCCTTTATACCTAGATAGTGTACCCATTTGGACTTCATTCTGGTACACAGTTTCAGACATTGGTCTATTCTCAGTTTCCTAGTAGGCATTGGTCTATGCCCACTTTCTGCCACACTATTTTACAGTTTTCCCAGCAGTTTTTGTCAGACAGTGAGGTTCTTATCCAAGAAGCTCAGGTTCTGGGGTGTATCAAACAGTAGCCTGCTATAATCATTGGCTGCTGTGTGTTATGAACCTGACCTATTCCACTGGTCTATCCCTCTATTTCTTAGCCAGTGCCAAGTGGTTTTGATGACTGCTGCTTTATAATACAATTTGAGATCTGGTATAACTAGGCTACCTTCCCTAGCAATTTTTTTCATTAATTCACTTTATATTCTAGACCTTTTTTTCTTCCAGATGAATTTTTTTCTTCTTTTTTTGTTATTGTCTTATTTGTTTTCAGTGTTCTGCAATCACTTCCTTAAGTAACTCTATCTTAGATTTTTCCCTCCCTTCCCCACCTCCCCCCTACCTCCCCACTCCCTCCCTGAGATGGCATACAGTTTTATATAGGTTCTACACATATATTCCTATTAAATACATTTTCACCTTAGTCATGTTGCATAGAAGAATTAAAATGAATCGGAGAAATCATAAAACAAACCAAAACCTAATACAAAAGAGAAATGATCTGCTTCATTCTGCAATCAAATTCCATAGTTCTTACCCTGAATGTGGAAGGCATTTTGCCTTAAGAGACTATTGGAAACTATTTAAGTCCTTGCATTGCAATGAAGTACTAAGTCTATCAGAAAAATTCCTCGCACATTGTGGTTGTTGCTGTGTACAAAGTTCTCCTGGTTCTGCTCCTTTCACTCAGTATCAGATCATATAAGTCTTTCCAGGCCTCTCTGAAGTCTTCCTGTTCATCATTTCTTATAGCACAATAGTATTCCATTACATTCATATACCACATTTTGTTCAGCCATTCCCCAATGGTTGGGCATCCCCTTGATTTCCAGTTTTTGGCCACCACAAAGAGAGCTGCTATAAATATTCCAGATGAATTTTGATATTATTTTTTCTAGCTCTAGAAATAATTTTGATTGGTACGACACTGAATAAGTAAATTAATTTAGGTAGGATTGTTATTTTGACTATATTAGCTTGGCCTACCCATGAGCAACTGGTGTTTTTCCAATTATTTAGATCTGACTTGATTTGTGTGAAAAGTGTTTTGTAGTTGTATTCACATAGTCCCTGGGTTTGTTTTGGCAGGTAGACTCCCAAATTTTTTATAGAGTTTAATGTAACTTTAAATGAAATTTCTCTTTCTATCTCTTGTTTGTTTCCCTTTTTCTATAGTCATTCTGGTATTTTCTGCTCTGGGTTACCTACCTAATAAGAGGAACAAAAACATCATATTTTCCATAATTATTTCTCTTGCTGGAAGACAATTCATTGTTCCTCCGAAAGACAGACTAAGCATGATGGGTGAAACATTAGATGGAATTCACAAAGGCTGAGACTTAAATACATTTTTTTTATTGGATCCTCTTTTGACAGCACTTTTCACAGAGTTTTTTCCCCCAGGTTTTAATAGTGTAGTCCATTATTTTTTAGCTATTTAAAATGAGAAATTCAATATTTTCATCGCATTTAAACTATACCAGAATCAACTTTATTTGGTTATACTTTGCCTGCCTGGCATGAAATGGCACAGCATGGACATGTTGGCATCTGTCTCAGCAGCCCGATGGGAACAGTCTAAACAGCTGTCTCACTCACTGAATTACTGAGGCAGTCTCATTACCAACCCGATTGGGGTCTCTTTCTGCCATCACAACACCAGCATTCTCAAGTTACCTCTGCTATTTCTGGTCTTCCAGATTACAAACTAGCTCAGTTGTGAATATTCAAAAAGTGCAAGTTACCATTTGGTGAGCAAAGGACCAAAGTACCTTGGCAGAGAAAGGATTCAAATCTTCCCTGGTATTTCTGTATCCAACACATCTGCTCAGAGTTCTCTGTAAAAAGGGCATCTACTCTGGTTGAGTACCTAATGATGGCTCCATTCAGCAGGGTCACTAACCAGGGTTTTCAACTGTACCAAGGCTGAATATATTTCAGTGAAAAAGGTCAAGTTGTTCAGAATTGTTTCTATATCATTATGATCATTTTGCTTCTAGTCTTCCTCCTGGTAGGATTTTTTTTCTTCTTATAGGATACGGAATATGAAGACAAGACCAGTGATTTCACTAGTGTAGGGATTTCTGTGCCTATCCAAGTCTTCACCTTCTCTGCAACCAGGAGTCTGAGAGAGTTGCCTAAAGCAGAGGAGGAGGCACAGAGCCCATAACACTTCAGAGTGCTGCCTGGTGCAGATCAAAGTATAATTGGGAAATATTTAACAAAATAAATAAAAACAAACCATAAGTAATATTAGTATGTGGTTTTCTAAGTTATATGTGCACAGCTAGGTGGCGTAGTGGATAAAGTGCTGGACCAGGAAAACGCATCTTTCTGAGTTCAAATCCAGCTTCAGATACTTTCTAGCTGTGTGACCCTGGGCAAGTCACTGAACCCTGTTTGCCTCAGTTTTCTTAAAACGAAAAATGAAAAAAATAAATGAAATGGAGAAAGAAATTGCAAGACACTCCAGTATCTTTGCCAAGAAAGTCCCAAATGGGGCCACAAAGAGTTGGACATGACTGAAATAAATGAACAGGAAAGTCAGTATGTGGCTCACAGGAGGAGTCCTTCTGTATGGTTTGGTGGCCTCCGTTTCTATTTGAGTTTGACACCATTGGCCTATAGTATTGAAAGTCAAGCAACTTACCCAAGGTGACACAGCCAGTATCATCAGAGTCAAGAACTGAATTCAGGTCTTCTGAACTCTGAGGCTGGCTGTGTACTACACCATGTTGCCTCTGTCTTATTTTTTGATATCTAAATAAAATGTCATCAATCTAAGAAGGAAATTCAGATCATTCCAAAACAAGATTTTTGCCTTTTTTTGTCTTACTTAACTAAAAAGGTTATTTGAAACTGGCCAATTATTTAGTGCATAGAGTGAATACATCGATAGGTGCAAGCCAATACACACATATGCACATGTACACACACACACACAATCTTTATAGACCTATACATGTACATAGACACATACACACATAGCTGTGTCTATATACACGTGTATATAAGCATCTCTGTGTGTACATATGTATGTGCCCATACATGTTTGCCCATACCTACATATGTATTCTGTCTCATGTATATTGTGTAGACCCATAAATGGGTTCCCCACTTACATGCATTGACACAGAACAGAAACTTTTTTATCTATATAAATTCATTTATTAATATAAATGTACTTCTTTATTCAGTATGAATAAGTCCTTATGTAGAAACATAAAGCCAAATATCTGGATGCAAAGAGAAACAATGAATCACTCATTCAGAATGTTTCCAGGTGTCTAGATTTGAACATCAAACAGACAAACATTCAATGTTTGAATTTTTCCATTTCTCTTCAAGTGTTGGACTGCACAATAATATCTTCATGGTCAGGGAACCGAGGATCATGCTTCTTTTTGTAGCCTCCAGTCCCTGGCTAGTCCCAGTGCAAGCCCCTGGACCAGGAGAGCTGGAAATAGTCCTATAAACCTAGGTCTGTATCTTGTAAAGTTGTTAGGGGTGGGAATAGAGAGTGGACTTGTGATTTCATTGGTCCATGAGAACTGTGGGTGAGGAAACTCCTTTTTTCAATGCAGGTGGTCACCTTCTCTTCAATTTAGTCATAGAGTGTTGTCTAGAACACTGACAGGTTAAGTGACTTAACCAGGACCACACCTCCAGTATGTATCAGGTAGAATTGGAACCCAGGTCTTCCTGACTTTTAGAGGGGTTTTCTATCCACTCTACCAAAGCTGCCTCTCTTGAAGAGAAGTATTTGGTATTGTTTTTTAAACATCATTATTATTTTTAAAACTCTTGTTGGAAGGGTTTCTGAGTTTTGCTGCTGTGTGCTTCATTCTCTTTATGTCTGTCCTCCATTCTTGAAGAAGATCATGACATCAGGGAGATGAAGACATGACTTGTAGTTGACTTTGTTCTGAGTGAGAGAGGGCTGTGCAAGGTCACCAGCCTCACTTTCTCCTCCAGATCCATCTAGATCCAGTGGCCAGATATTCATCAGGATGACTAGAGATAGCCCAGGATGCAATGGGACACCCTGTCCCTTTTAGCCTAAGGGCTTTTCAGGTTCTCACTTTGAGTGAAGTAGCACCCATTCAGTGGATAGACCTGTTTAAAAAGTGAGTCAGGGAATGGTCCCTTTAATCAAAAAAAAAAAAATCAAACTGGGAGGGGGAGACCTTCAGGGTTGCTGACCAAAAGAGGTTGTTGTATTTGGTTGAAGAGGACCATAAAATCAGGGATATGATGACATGACTTGCAGTTGACTTTGATTTGAGCAAGGGAGGGCTGTGCAAGGTCACCAGCCTCACTTTCTCTTCCAGAGTCATCCTTCATTCTTTTTATGTATACAACATTTAGTTGAGATTCAAATTATTCATTCTGGTGCCTTCGTTAATGGATGCCAACACTAGATTCATAGTCACAGTGTCCACCATATTGCTTGACAACATTCTGCTAACTTCAGTATTCCCATTGATGTATCTTCTAGTCACCTGGATTAACCATTGATTTCTAATGAATTTTTCCACCATACATTTTAGTCATTCACAAACATGGTAATGTCTTGCAGCTTATTTCTATAATTTTCTCCATTTCCAAGATCGTGAATTCAGAAATTTTTCTCTGATCAACATTTCTTAACATTGTACAATCTCTTTCTCTTTTGCTGCTCCCTATTCCCCCAGGCCCCCAAGCAATTTTGTTTTCACTTGCCTCCCTACCCTACCTGGCTCCATGATCAGCCTTTTCAACGATGTTGTTTTCTTGATTATCTGCTGCACATTGCCTTACAATCTCAGTTCTGGGTACACAGTACCATCTTCCATCATTCGTTCCTCCTCCCTTACTTTAGTGTACTGAAGATATTAGAGTAAAGTTTACAAACATGCTGACTTTTTACATAATTATTTCATGCTGTCTAGTGTTAGGTGGGTCCTTACTTCCTCAGAACTATCCCTTTATTCTTCTCTATTTGTTTCCCTTTTACTTTTCCCACATTTTTTTTTTCAATTTCCCCTAAGCTCTACTCCTGCCCCTTCACTTTCAGAATCCAAATTTACTTCATACTTTATTGGCATTAGGTCTTTCTGGTAGGAGTGAGCTCAGCTTTTCTGCCTTTTTAAAATTTGCCTATATCCTCTCCTTTCCAATGACTCAGTTAGAAGGGTCTCTCCTTTTCAAAGCAAAATAATAATGCCTAGCATTTATATGGCACTTTAAAGTTTGCAAAACACTGTCCATATGTAATAATAAATAATAGTTAACATTTATATGTTAACACTTTCAGGTTTGGAAAGCACTTTACACATATAAGAAAAATGGTATTCATATCATATTCTAAGGGCTTGCAAAGCACTTTATACATATTATTTCATTTGATCTGGACAACAGCTCTGTGACGTGGGTACTGTTACTATCCTCATTTAACAGATGAGGAAACTGAGACTAAGTTGGTTAAGTGACTGGCTAAGGACCACACAACTCAGATCTTTCTGATTCCAAGTTAAGCCTTCTGTCTACTATCTGATATAAATACTACTCTTGATTTATGCCTATATCTCTTGAAGACATTACATCCTCTTAATCAGTCTAGAAACCTTGAAGAAATCCATGCTTTTTCCAATTAATCATCAAGGGCTATTCTTGGAAAGACCCAGCGTCTACTGGGTTCCCATGCTCATTAACTTGGACCCAAACCATTTCAATGACCCATTAAAGGCCTTCTATATAATGTTTCCAATCTATTTTTCCAGATTTCTCTCCCATCATTGTTCTTCAGGCACTCTATAATCCAGCTGAATTAGTCTCATAACATGTGTCTTCTTGCCTCTAATATACCATGTTTTTTGCCTGGAATACATCTTTCTTCACTTCTAGGTCTAAACCTAAGATCTCATGATCCCCAAAATTCCCTCCCTCAAACTCTGCTCATTGAAAGATTCAAAGAATCTCTCAAAGTTCTGTTCCAAGGCTACTTTTTTCATGAAGTTTTCTTTGACTCCCCCATCCAAAAGTATTTTCTATCTTCTCTACCTTCCTATCACATTCTACTACTACCTCTCCTAGCACTTCTGATTATTTTGTACTATGGTAATTTGCCTGTTTAAGGCAGCAGCCTAATCAAAGAAAAATGACCAACAATGAGGTATTAGATTAACTATAAAAATGTTCCCAGGATGAACAACGATAAGCTATAGCCCTGGTGTCCTTTCGGAAAGTCAGTCCATACTTTGGGAGGAGAAAGTGAGGCTGGTGACCTTGCACAGCCCTTCCTCACTCAAATCAAAGTCAACTGCAAGTCAGGTCACCATCTTGATGTCATGGTCCTCTTCGAGAACAAGGACAAACACAACCACACTAGTCTGATATGGATTATTATAAGATCTTAGGTCCTTCTATGCCTAGAAAGGACTTCAGAGGCAACCTTATCCAACATCCTCATTTCACAGATTAGGAAACTGAAGCCAAGAGATATTATATAACTTGCCCAAGATAGAAAGAGTCAGAGCTGAGATTTGACTATAGATCTGACCTACAGCTAGGTAGAGTAGATAGAGCACCAGGTCTGAATTTAATTCAAATCCAGGCTCAGACACTTATTAGCTTTGTGATCCTGAGTGAGTCACTTAACCCTGTTTGCCTCAGTTTCCTGATATGAAAAATGAGCTGAGGAAGAAGATGGCAAACCACTCCAGTATCTCTGCCAACAAAACCCAACTTGAACAGTCAAATACAACAAAAATGATTGAAAAATCCCAACATCTGACTTCAAAGTCAATGCTCTTCCAAAGTGCCCACTTCTTGATAGCAGGTATAAAGGATAGCAGGAGTTGGCAAAGGAAAGAAGGTCATGAGAACAGTGATAAAAGTGAACATTTATACATGCTTTAAGGTCTGCAATGTGCTTTACATGTTATTTCAATACTCATAATGTAGATGAGGTAGGTACTATTATCATTCCCATTTTACAAGAAACTGAGACAGAGAGGTTAAGACACAACTGGTGTTTGTCCGAGGCCACATTTGAGCTCCAAGGCCAGTGGCTATCTGCTGTACCAGCCTGGGGAAAATCCCATGATGTCAGAAGAGCCAAAGCCCAGGCAGACACAGCCACCACAAGCAAAGGCTCCAATAAGAGTAAAGTTGTTCATTCCTGACAGAATCCTGGTCCTTTTCTCTGTGGCAGCTGCCTCTGCCCAGACTTCTGCTCTCCAGTCCATATGACTTCTCTACTCATGAACCCCCTTTTTCTCCCCTGGCCAGGAGCTGCCTTTTTCATAAGAATCTGATTTCCAACTAGGCTGATATTATTGACTTTTAAAGGTCAACCCCCTTGCAGTGGCCTATCATGGTTCACCTTTAGCTCAACTCCTTATTTAATTCACTCAAAGTACTTGTTCATACCGCATAATGAAATCGTCTGACTTTCATCATTTTTATAGTTAAGTACCTCCTTATCGGCCCCTTTCCTGTAATTAGGTCTAGGTCTTTTAAGAACCAAGTCTATTGCATGCCCATTTAATCTCCTCTCCCTCCAAAGGGCAGAGCTCCTTGAGGGCAGAGACTGTGACTTGTCCATCTTTGTGTTCTTCAGTGGTACCTAACATTTGCCTTTTATTTGAAAGGTGCACATTAAATTTTGGCCATATGTAATTGAATTGCATCTCTGTCTCCTTTTGCTTTCTTATCCTTTTTCTTCCTCCTCTACCTTCAGACTGGACACATTCTTCATTGACATAGCCAAGAGAAATTGGTCTACTTTACATAGGGGTTTCCTTTTTTTTCTCTATACCTTGGCATTTTCCTTTATTACTATGTGGGAAACTTAGCAGAAAAAGAATTTCCAGTTTATGAAATAAATCTTTGGAAAACTAAACCTGTCTTCCAGACTTCCAGACTGCACAGACTTCTCTATAATAAATGGAGTAAGTTTCCAATTACATTTTATATCTGAAGGATTGCTTATTCTTACCATTGTATTCTATGTCTATTCATGCTACTGTCCATTAATTGCAGAAAATTATATTGAAGTGAATAAATTGAAGTCTTAGACTGATTTTCTTCTCTTGATTTTAGAGAAACTGGTTTTCCATTTCACATGCCTTCATTTGGTTCCTGATTTTGGTTGTGGTTTCATCAGACAGTTTGAAATGTTATTTTAATGCCAGAACCAACAAAAAAGCACCAGCACAATGATCTCTAAGGAAGTAAGAAAAGCAAATTCAAGGCAATTCTTTCAGATCTCAGATTTGTGCCACTGGACATGGGGTCTTTGTAGTTAGGAAAATAGGATGTGAAAACTGATTAAATCTATCCATTTTAGTCCTGTGTAACTTTAAAAGAGAAGGAGTAGGATTTGTCAAGATGGGAGAAAAATATGAAAGTTGTACAAATCAGGAAGCAATTACAAGAATAGGGATTTTATGTTACTCATACCTGGGGAAATTCTAGTCTTATGACCTAGGAAAGGCAATTCACAAGGAAAAGGATAGTATATATGAAAATATGGGACATAAGGGCTAAGCCTTCTAAACTAAGCACCAAGATGTTTGGTAAAAAAGGGGAAAGGAGAAATTTTGTCAAGGAGATCTACAAGTTGATCCTACTGTAGAAATGACTCCCGCTGACATAGTCATTGCCAGTATTTCTTTTCTGGTTTGGTTATAGTCACTCATAAAATAACAGACCGCATAGCAACCTACTGGTAAGAGCTCTGCTGAGGAGAAGTGGGTTCAGATACAGAATACAAGGGATGACTTACTGGAGTGACTAGGCAAGTCATTCCTTTTACAGCCTCAGTTTCCTCATCTGTTGAATGAGCTGTTCTGAGGCTCCAAGGAGACTGTGTATGTAAAGTGCTCTGTGTACCTAAAAACACTCTGAAAATGTCAGTTAATAATTCCTACTGCCTGATAGACTTATTCTGACTTCTGAAAATGGCCTCTGCCCTAGAATAATTGATATTTCTGTAGGTTCAAAAATTTTAAAAACTTATACTATCTCATTAGCCCCTCTCAACAATTCTGGAAGGAAGCACCATGTATTATCTCCATTTTACAAATGAAGAAACCAAGTCTCACAGAAGTTAATCAATATATCTGTCAAGGGTCAACAGTTAGGAAACATAGGAAGAATCAAACCCAGGACTTTTCAAATTCCAAGTTCATTTTTCTTGACACTAACAACTATTTCATCATTAACATTTCATCACTAAACATATAATCAGAGTCCAGCCTTCTTTCTCATGTTTTTTTTTTTTTAATCACAGGAATTTACCTCCTCTAAATGCAATTGTCTGGGGGACAGAATCAGAGGATAGAGGTGGGGTCATCTTGATATCCTTTGGTTTCCTGCAATCTTATTTATTTCCCTTCCAAACAATTCTTGGATACAAATGCCTTGATGGGGAATCAAAATAGGTGTTTCAGTATTCTTATAGACCTAGTTTTAGCATAACAGTAATTTAGCATAACTGTTCTTGAGGTTTTCCTCCTTTTACACCTGGATCCAATCCAATGATCATTTGTTAAGCACCTAGTATGTGCAAGAATGGGTGCTGTGCTAAGATCTTAAGAAAAACAGATGAAATGGTGGGGGGAGGTGCTGCCCTTCAGGATCTTACATTTTTTTTTCTTTTCTCTTTTTGTGGGGTATAGGGGAGAGAGATTGGATCTCCCTACCTCACCCACACTGGAAGTTCAGCAGTTTCCCAGGGTCTTACCCCACTGTTGATCAACACAGAAACATTCATGTAACTGGCTTCATTTTTCCAACCTGGGTCACTTCCACCCTCAGATAGTCTAGTAGCCAACCACTCCTTAGGGGTTCACCATATTGGCACCAGATTTAGGATAGGCACCCAATCAGCTTTACCACTCTGGAGCTCAGAAGTCCCAGACTCAAACAATGGATCATCCTCATCCCTACCCAGGAGCAGGGATTATAGGCTTGTACCATCCTGCCCACAGGAGCTTATAGTCTACCAAGGGGGAAGCAGGAGAGAGGAACACAATTTTTCTAACAGTTTCTTCATTTCATACTTCTCTCAAATTCTGGAAATCCATCAGCCCTCACTTCATATATCACCCACCTCCTTCAAGGGCCTATCTTCATTCTCCTGATTCTTAGTGCTCAACCCTCAACCCCAGTGAAATTACTTTGGACTTATTTTTGCATACTTTGTATTTAGTCATCTGTTACATGTTATTTCCCCCCAGAATAATGTAATTTTCGTGCTGTTGTGGACCCTTTCATTTTGTCTTTGTATCCATTGCCTTGAACCTCGTAGGCATAAATGCTTACTGAATTATGAGAAATGAACCACTGCTTCCTTAGACTACTGCAAACATGGTCTATCTGAATCTTTAAGGTTAGACCTTGACTCAGAACTTTCCATATTTTTAAGAACCCTGGAAAGAATCTCTGTACCCTGACCACTGGTAACATGTCAAGTATCTGAACTGATTGAACTATCATTTTCCTTTTTGCTGTTCATCATTTCTGATGCCTGAGACTTCTATACCTTTTCTTCAAACAAAAATATTAGGGAAAAGTGTTCCCAGAAATGAGCTAGGCATTTTGGTGCACACTCAGATAATACATGCAAAGTGACTACATTCAGGCAGTCCATTCCACAAGTGTTTGTTAAGCACCTACTCCATGCTGAGCACTTTGCTAGGAACTAATGATACAAAGACAGAACAGTTCCTACCCTTAGGTATTGTGGTCGAGTCTTTTTCCAGTCCTGTCTGGCTCTTTGTGACCTCATGTGGGATCTTCTTGGCAAAGATACTGGAATGGTTTGCCATTTCCTTCACCAGTTCATTTTACAGGTGAGGAAACTGAAGCAAACAAGGTTAAGTGACTTGCTCAGGGGCACACAATCAGGCTGAATTTGAACTCTGGTCTTCCTAACTCCAAGACCAGCATTCTATCCATTGCCATTACCATTCTAGGTAACTTACATTCTTATGGGATACTGTATGCATACACACACGTGTGCACACACACACACATACACACACACATACACACACACACACACCTACTTAGGCGAATAAATAGAAAATATAATCTATACAAAGTATTTGGGGGGTGCTACTTTTTTGTCCTCCTTGGAAAGCAAATTTGTCATCTCTCATTCTTATGGCCTTTGTTGAAAGGTTGTTTCAAGATGAAATTTTGTGATACAGTGCAAATATAACAAATAAATTGATTGCTGAATTTCAAACAAGCTGGAATGTAATTTAATTAGCACCGAAGAAGAAAAGAGAGACTGCTTTGGTGGTTAATAGAAAATCTATTTTACAAGGGGGAAAAAATTGCTATTTTAATCCCTAATAAAGTAAATATGTATTCCACAGAAAAATGGATAATGTATGTAATCAAATGTCAAGCATTTTTCATTTTAGAAAGTTAAGGACCAGTTGATTTCATACAATAAGTGTAAGAAAGGGAAAGTAGTTTGCTGAACCATTAATACACTGTTCTGAAAAAAGAAAGTCAATGCCATTTCCAAGCTCCTGAGGTATGTTCATATGAACAAATTCACTATTTTTTAAGAAATTTGATTGAATCGCAAACATACACACACATACACACACACACACACACACACACACATACACATTAAGTCCCCACCATTTGCAGAACCCTGTGCTAGATGCTAAAGGAGATACTAAAAAAACTAAGTACAGTCCCTGCCTTCAAGGAGTTTACAGTTTATTGGGAAAATAAGAGACACACAAAGAACTCTGGACATTTTAATGTTACGCTGGATCTGTGATCTCATAGATAAGAGTGGGTACTCCTTCAAAGGGCATTCCATTTGTACTTGCTTTATATACTGATAACTCTCTCTTTCTGACTATAATCAATCCAGAAGTAAAAGTGATAACAAATAGTGTTGCATAGCTACAAAATACTTTGCATGCATTATCTCCTTTGATGTTCATTACAAGCTTATAAGATACCTATTACAAATATAATAGGGACAACACCATGTTTCCTTCAGCACTCCATTTCCCAGAATTCTTTAGGAGTTTAGCAAATGATCGTGACTTCTGGATACCCCCAAATATTTTGTTGTTGTTCAGTTGTGTCCAACTCTTTGTGACCTCATTTGAGGTTTTCTTGGCAAAGCTTCTGGAGTGGTTTGCCATTTCCTTCTCCAGTTCATTTGACAGAGGAGGAAACTGAGGCAAGCAGGTAATTTGCCCAGAATCACAGAGTAAGTGTCTGAGGACAGATATGAATTTACAAAGAGGAGTCTTCCTGACTCCATGCCCGGGACTCTATCCACTGCCCCAGCGCAAATATTTACCTCCCCATTTTGAAGCTACAGTGAGGCTCAGAAAGGTCAAAGAATTTGTCTGTGAAAAGACAAAGCCTTTTTTTATTGAAGCCTTATTGAAAGCCTTTTTATTGAAACCAAGGCATCTCATTTCAAGTTCAGGGTTCTCTGAACTATATATAGCAGGCTGCCTCTCAGAACTCTGTAGAAAAAAGAAGAAAGGACATACCCTTTTAAATCAAGGCTATGTTCCAATATTTCTTCCTATTGTAGGCATCTTTTCTTTCCCTTCATATCTGTTCTTCCTAGAAGAGTTCACATTTACACAGTTGCTCTCCTCCTATGCAGTTCAGGTGCTTTGAGATTTAACTATTGTACAAAACTACTTGCCTCAAAGTGAGATTGGTAGATGTTGATCTAGCAGAAGGATTCTTGACCCTTTTTGTACTATGACCCCCTTTGGGAGTCTGGTGAAGGCTATGAAAAATATGTAGGATCATAAGAAAACAAATTATGTTGAAATATAGTCAACAACTACCAGAATATTTTTAAAATAAATTCATTATATTTCAATATAATTGGCTTTTGTTTTAATCCTATGAATTTAAAAAAAGTATTATTCTAAGAAAGGTCTGTAGGCTTCATCCAATTGCCAAAGGGGTCCGTGACTCAAAATAAGGTAAGAAAACTTATTTAAAACTGATTTTGAGGTGTTTTCCTGCTCTCATTGGGAAAGAAAACAGAATAACTGGGGTAACTCATATTTCTTCTCTGACCAGTATCTTTTCCATCTGTGCATCTCAGGTCAACCTAACACTCAGGGGAAACAGTTTACTATCTCCCATTTCTGCTGGATGGTAGCTAGGTGGTGCAATGGATAGAGCACTGGGCTTGAATTCAGGAAGACCCATCTTTATGAGCTCAAATCCAGCCTCTGTCTATGTAACTCTGGGTAAATCATTTAACCCTATTTGCCTCAGTTTCCTCATCTATAAAATGAGCCAGAGAAGGAAATGGCAAACCACTTTGGTATGTTTGCCAAGAAAACCTTAAATGGGGTCATAAGGATTCAGACATGACCAAAACAACTGAAACAGGAACAAAATTTCTGCTAAAGAACCTTGCCTATCAGTCAGCCAGGTGACTTGGCTGTTGCTCACAACTCTTCCAAACACCTTTGTTTTCCTCTTCAAAACATCATAACACAATCTGAACCTAGAAGAGAAGGACAGCTATTGTAAAGATAGAGAGCCTTAGTCTCTTCTCCAATAAACGCCGCTGAACAAGTGACAGTTTTTTTCCTTTCTTGGCTTCCTGACAGGCGATGCAAGACTGAAATGCATTCTCATAGACAATTTCTTTTTGAAAGGGCCTTGGGGATCATTCCAGTGCAGTGTTCCACCCCGAACAAGGATTCCCTCTGCAGCCTTCCGGCAGATGTTCATCCAGGCTGTGCCCAATCATTCTCAGTGACCCAGAATCCACTGCCTCACAAGGCAGTCTTTTGGGACAGGATGAATTGTTAGAAAGTTCTTTTTATGTTAAAAGTTAGCCTCTATACTATTTCCATCTTTTGGGGGTACCTGCTAACACTTTTCTATATGATATTCCTTCCATTCCTGGTCTCCCCTTTCCCCGGATTCATGAAAAATGTTTCTTGCCTGACAGGGATAGAGCTCTGAAGCTGGAGTCAGGAAGTCCTGAGTTCAAAATCAGTCTTGGACACTTACTAATTATATGACCCTGGTAAAGTCACTTAACCTCTACCTGCCCCAGTTTCCTCATCTATAAAACAGGAGCACCTTCTTCTTAGGTTTGTTGTGAGAATCAAATGAGATAATATTTGCAAAGGTTTTTGCAAATTTTAACGTGCTGTATAAATACTACCTTTTTTTATTGTGGTTGTTAGTGGAATTCTTAAATATTTGGCATTTTTATCTCATTCAATCCCCACAGCAATCCTGTGAGTCAGGTGCTATCATTATCCCCATTTTATAGATGCAAAAACTGAGGTTGAGGGAAGTAAGTGACTTCTACAGAAAGCTTTTCCCCATCTCTTTTAATTCTAGTGCCTTCCTTCTATTGATTATTTTTCCATTTCTCCTGTATGTGGCTCGTTTGTATGTCTCTCTTAGTGTATTGTTTCCCGTATTAGAATGTGAGGTCCTTGAAAGCAGGAATGTTCTTTTGCCTTTCTTTTTATTTTTATCATTTAATACAGTGCTAGGCACCTAGTAGGTGCTTAATAAATGCTCATGAACTGACTTAGCCCCTAAGTGACTGCTGGAAAGCAGGTCTTCCAAACACCAAATCCAAAACAATATTCACTGGTCTTCTATGCTTTTGAAAGCAGCCTAAAATGACATTAGTTTCCCCAGCATCCTAGGGACATTTATGAAACTTGAAATGAGCTAAGTCCCCTAAGTCTTTTTCTCATTGAAAGCTTTAAGCCAGGACTCCTTAATCCTGTGTAGTTGATTGTTTGGACCCAAATGCCAACCTTTACATTTATCCCTATTTCTCACAGACTCTCAGAGTGGGAAGGGACCAAAGTGTTCATCTAGGTCAACCTACACCTGATGTAGAATTCACTCTACAAAAACCCCACAAGTAGTTGCCAAGACTTTGCTATAAGATATCTGGTGAGAGAAAATCCACTACTTCCCAAAACAGCCCATTTCATTTTGGGGTATCCATAACTATTCAGATGCTTTTCCTTATATCAAACCTAAATCTTTGTAACTGGGTATCTAGGTGGCACAATGGATAGAGTGTTTGGTCTGGAGTAAAGAAAGTTCAAATCCAACTTCAAACCTTTACTAGTTGTGCGATTCTGTGCAAATCACTGCCTCTGTCTACCTCAATTTTCGCAGCTGTAGTATAGGGATAAAAATAGTACCTACCTAAGGGCATCAAGGATAAAGAGCATAAGAGGATCAAATTCAATAATATTTGAGAAGCTAGTTATACTTAATATTTGTAAAACAGCTGCAGGGCTTAAAACAGAGTAGATTTGTTTCTTTCCTTTCTCCATTCAACTTCTATGCATTCCTTCTAGTTCAGCCCTTTAGGGTATCTTGATCTATCCAACATGATATTATAGCTGGTCAGTATTAACTTTGAGCCTCAGTTTTCTCATCTATAAAAGGGGGAAAATAATTGCCTATCATTTAGGATTATTGTAAAGAAAATGTAGATGTGACAATTAGGTGGCATAGTGAATAGCGTGCCTGCCCTGGAGTCAGAAAGACTCATCTTTATGAGTTCAAATCCAGCCTCAGACACTTACTAGCTGTATGACCCTTGGCAAGTCACTTCACCCTGTTTGCCTCAGTTTCCTCATCTGTAGAATGAACTGGAGAAGGAGCAAACCAATCTAATATCTTTGCCAAGAAAACCCCAAATACCCACGACTGAAACAATTGAACAACAACAGAAAGAAAACAGTGTTATCCTAAATTTAGGCTTGGTGAGTTGTTACTAGAAAAGTTTGGAAATGTAGATTGGGGCCTGTGGATGAATTTAAATGCGGAGCCTTAACTAACATACTTGCAAGTTATTCTTCCATACAGTAAACATCATCCAACATTTACAAGTTGGATGTACCTTTTAATTCTTCTCAGATAAGGCAATAACATTGCTTATTTAACTTGTAGTTACAGCGTGTATATCTCAATGAGTATTGCTAAACTCAAAATAGTTACCTTCAGAAGTCACTCATCACTTATCTCAAAATGCTGCCACTACTCAAATCAATTTTGTAATTTCTTTTCCATAATTCCTTTAAGAGGCCAGAGTTACAAATCTTCGTCCTTTAAGGATAGATTTAAAGAGCCAGCATGGCCAAGGAGACTCCAGGTTCCTCTAGTGTGAGAAAGGCCTGAGTTCAAAACCCACTTCTAACACCTACCAGTTATGTGACCTTCAGCATTTAACCTCTATACACCATGGGCAACTTTCTAGGAATTATCTACTAAGTCTTACTTAGGTTACCCTGAACACTGGTGGAGGGGATTCCTATACTGGGAGTTAATCGAATAAATAATGTAACTCTTATTCTAAAAGCAGCCAAAAGTAATTTTGAACCAAATAAAATGGGTGATCAAGCTGCATCATCCTGTTTGGAGTTCAAAGAAGGGCGAGAATACAAGGTAACGAAACTTGCTATCTTCAGTGATTCATTTACTAACTCTAAAAACAATCCCGGAAGAAATACATTTAAGTCATATCTTGCATATGCAAAAGTACAAAACTCAGGTATTCTGTGTCATGCCCAGAACAACTATGTATTGTCTGTGATATATACACGTCCTACATTTTCTTAGAAGCCAGTGGAATGGTTGTTTGGTTGAACTTTAGAGAGAGGAGGCGTAGGATTTTTTAGATGAGTTTTAAATGCAGAGTCAAAGGTGGTTTGAATCTGCATGATTTACAGGCATATCGGTTGGCACAGAGACAAATGCAGAGGTGGAAGTAGAAAGAGGGGATAAACAGAGCCCACAAAAGAGATTGAGGAAATAATGGAGACATGATCAGTCTGGAAAGGGGCCTCTGTGATGTGAACCTATTGAAAATAAGTAGAATTCTGAGTACAAGGTAACATGACCAAAGCTGAAGAGGAGAAAAATTCTGCTTCAGAATTGCTTTTGGATATTTGATGATGGTTTCCAATGAAGCTGATTTTATGTTGCGAACCCTTTTCTTCTTGTTGTTTGGTGAATTGTTTGAATTAAATGCTTTCACCTTCTGTGCTGCTTCTGACTAGCATAAAACCTGCCAAATGTTTGTATTGTGAAATCTTAATCCATTACAATCTGTTACCATGCAATTAAACAAAATGTCAGAAATTGAGTTGTACCAGTTTACTATAGCATTGACGAAGGAGGGAAATGAACAGGAGCTTTTAAAAAGTTCCTTAGATAATTAAGAACTAGAGGAAAACAAAACAGAAAAAGAATTTCTTTTAAATGTTGTTGAGTAGAATTGTGGGTTGGTTGACTTGGAATCAGAAAGAATTGGGTTTAAGTTTTCTTTTCATGTGATGATGAGCAAGTCAAATGTGAAGAATATTTAGAGTAAGAAGCCCTGGGTTCAAGTCTAATTTTTGTATATACTATCTGTGTGATTTTAGACGTCATTTCACTTCTCTGACTTGGGTTTCCTCATCTGTAAAAGAACGGGGAAGAAATGGATGAACTATATAAGGTCTCTTCCCACTAGAGTCATCAGGTCACAGATTTAGAAGGGAAAGGGAAATCAGAGCCCACTTAGGCCAACCTTTCCGTCAACATCTAAATCTTAATCATCTCTCTGTGGTACTCAGGTTGTAAGGAAAAGTATGCTGATGTGGATTCAGAAGACTTGACTTTAAATCCCACTAATGAGGCTTTCTACCTGAATAACTTTGGACAAATGATTTAACATTTCCTGACCCTCAGTTTCCTCATGTATAAAGTGAAGGAATAGCGTTAGGTAAGACTCCGAGTTCCTTCTCCCTTTTGATCGATATCTCCACCTCTTTCTGCTGTGTCAGATTTTCTCCAGGACCACCAGACTGAATGCTCTTGATGTTTTTTTAGCTTTTTTTCTGATGGCAACCTCTCAGGTATACTCTCAGATTTGCCCTCCTTTCTGGACCTTCTGTAACTGCCCTGTCTGCCCTGAGGCTCAGTGATGACAATTCTGCATAGCGTTTCATGGAGGAACATACTCTGGTTTTTCATATAAGTAGTACTGTATTCCCTTTCCTGTTTTCAGTCTTGGTCCTAATGATACCCTTCACAATTCTGGTCTCAGCATTACTTTTTCAGCCCTCAATATGACCTTTATTACTTATTGGTCTATTCCTTCGATTTAAAAAGAACCTCCTCTCTGCAACCTAAAAGAAATGTTATTTACATCTTATTTTCCTGTACCTCTTAATTATTGAACATACTTTTTAAGATTAATGCTCATTCTCTACCTTCCTTCATATGCTAGTAGGTTATGCCAACTCAGTTTTTGATGTTTGCTTCTTATATTCTCTTTCATTCAGTCAATCAACAAACATTTATTAAGTGCTTATTATGCACCAGGAAATTTGCTAAGAGATGAGCATACAAATAAAAGGGTAAAATAACCCCTGCCTTTAAGAAGTTTGAATTCTAGTTGGGGAGAAAACACATAAATAGGCAAGTACAAGATAGATATGGTAAATGGAAGATAATCTGAAAGAAGAATTCATTGGCAGCTAAGAAGACCAGGAAAGCTTCCTGCGAAAGGTGGGCTTTTGAGCTAAAATTTGAAGGAAGCCGGGGAAGGTTAGAGATGGAAGGGAGGAGACAGAATATTCTAGGAGTGCAAGACAACCAGTGCAAAGCCAATCTTTGATGGCCTGTACCACATAGCCCTAAACTATGTTATTACAAAATAACAAAATCTTAGAATTGGAAAGACCTCTAGTCCAACCCACATCCATAAAAGAATCCCCATTGTCTATTCCCCATAAGTAGTTGTCTAGTTTCTAGGTGGAATACACACTCTCTCAAGGAAGCCTATACTATTATTATGGGAGAACTAATAGTAAATTTCTCCTTATCACAAGACTACCATTGCAACTACCTCCACTACACCCTTGGCTACTGGTCTGACTTGGGGCAAAACAAAAGAAACACATGATGGCCTTTCCCAAACTTGAAGATATCCTATCTCCCTTAAATCTTGTTTTATGCAGCCTTAAGATCCTCACTTCCTTCAAGCGATCCTTCTATAGTATGGACTTAGTTCCTTCAACCTTCCTGGTTGTCCTCAAGTCCTCTGTACATTTTCCAGATGATTGGTGTCTTTCCTAATCTATGTCATGGGAAATTGAACATAATACTCCTGATCAGGATCACATCAAACTATATTAGCACATAATATTTTTATTCTTTTCTTAGACCAGATCTACGATATGTTCTAAGAAATTCCCAATGAGAAAACCCACTCTGCCAATATAGATCAGAATCTGCTCTGAAACTTGGAGAGTTGCCTGAAAAACCAAGAAGTTGAATAATTTACCCAAGTTAATATAACCATTGTATGTGAGAGGCAGAACTAGACCCCAGGTCTTTCTCATTCTAAACTGTTTCTTATCGATAAATTGTAATCTCTTTGACAGAAAGGACTGGTGTTTGGACTTGCGGGGGGGAGGGTGTGGGGGTGTTTGTATGTGTTTACCACAGCACTTACCTGCCACATAGTAGGTATTTAATAAATGTTGGCAGATTGACTTATCTTCTACATGGCACTGCCTCACTTTATACATAATGCTATTAGATATGATGCTGTTTTATTTAGTAATTGATCTATGTACATCTATCTCAACAGCCAATGCATGGGCTCCTTGTGAGCCTGGAGCATATAGTTCTATTTCTTTGGCTATCTCTAAGGTTTATCCTTGAAGGGCATACAGGGAGTGATCAGTCAATACCATTTGTTTAATAGACTGATCTGCAGCAAGTAGTTTACAGCAATTACCAAGTCTTGGGTCATGAATGATAACTTAGAGTCCAAAGCTCTTTAACTATAGTTTGGATATTTTCCCCTAAATGCATTGCCTCCCTGAAGCCCAACCATCTTTCTTAACACCCCGATATAATCAGGGCTTCAGAAAGAGTAATGAGAGGGGAGGGGCTGGAACAGGAGAGGAATTCTTCCATATCTAAGAGGAAGCAGAGCTAACAAATGAAGGGGAAAGAAGCTAAGCATATTTATAGGCAATGCTGCCTTATGCTCTATGTCACCTGTTATCATTATATAACTAATGTACTATTTTAGCACACACACAAAAAGAAAAGACTTAAATTTCTTTAGAATGTTTATTCAGAGCCACAGCCTGTGCCCAGTGAATTCACGAGATAATTGATTAAATTTGTCAAGTAGTGATTCACTTCTGTCGTTTTAAAATATGCAATTTGGCCAAGAAGTGAAAAGAATATGGATTATTTTCCTATACCGTGGATAGCAAATGGCATTCTCAGTATCCTCCCACTTCTATCTTCACCTGCACTTCCCAAATTTGATGTAAATTAGAATGCTAAATAGCAGTCCAGTGCCCTGGGAGAGTTGGAAAAGTCTCATTCCATTTCATACACACACAAACACAATTGGAGAAAGAAGCGTCAATTCACTTAGTGGAAGGAGCCTGGGGGCCATCTTGTTTAACTCCCTCATTTTACAGATCAAGAAATTGAATTCCAGATTGGGTAAAGTGACTTGCCCGGGGTCAGACAGGTAGGATGCACATCAGAGGCAGAATTTAAACCTAGAATCTCTGAATCCAAGCTCAGTGCTCTTTCCCTTGCACCATGCCTCTAATTCTTACTCTTCTCCCTTTCGATTTCTTCTCTCATTCTCTCTTCTCCTCCCTTTTTCCTTCCTTCTCTTCTTTGTCCTCTCCAGAAGGGAAAGAAACAAGGAAGGAAACTATTCAATTGCTTTTTTTCCACTCCACTTTAAATCCTGACTAATTGACTGACAAAAGTAAGGATTTGGTCCAGTGTTCCCACTGAGCTCTCCACATGCTTGACTGGGCACAACACAGAATATACAGTTGCTATTTATCCACCTTCTGCTGGAGGTAAACAGTGACTGCCTGAGGCAAAGCTGTGAGGTTTGTCTTTGCAAACATTTGGGATGTCATTTCTTATTCTGTGATGACTCCTTCCTATAGGTACTCAGTAAGCTAACTTCCTCCCCTTCAAGTCAAGTCAACAAGCATTTATTAAGCACCTACTCTGTGCTAGTCAAAATGCTAAGCCGGAAAGTAAAAAAAAAAAAAAAAAAAACGGTTCCTCCCCTCAAGGAGTTCATAGTCTAATGGGGGAAATGCCAAAAAACAACTTCATACAGACAAGATGGTTGCAGGTTTAGAGATACTTACAGGAAAGACATGAAAATTAAGGAGGATCAGAAAATGCTTTTTAGAGAAGGTGGGATTTTAGCAAAGAGTCCAATACTAGTTGTTTTCACATTAGTGTGTCAGAAATTGTGGCACATAATAAATGCTTATCCCTTTCTCCTCCCCCTTCCCAAACCAAGCAAGTATTTATTAAGTCACTACTATGTGTCAGGTACTGAGAATACAAAAACAAAACAAAACAAAACAAAGGACAGTCATTGCCCTCAAGGAGCTTATAATCTAATGGTGGAGATGACATGCAAATATATCTGTACACACATATACATATATATATTTGGTTATTTTCTATTTTCCTGCAAACTCAGTAAGTTAATTGTATGATAAATAGAAAATAATCAACAAAAGGATAGGCACTAAAATCGACAGGGGTTAGGAAAAACTTCCAGTAAACATGGGATTTTAGTTGGGATTTATAGGAAGCCAGGGATGTCTGTGGGTGGAGATAAAGAGGAAGAATGGTCCAGGAATGCAGAGCCAGAGGAAATGCCAGGAGCTTCAAGATGGAATGTCTTGTTCTGGAACAGCCAGGAAGACAATGTCACTGAATGGAAGAGCCCTTGTCAGGGAGTAAGCTATAAGAAGATTTGGAGAGGTAGGAGGGGATAAGGTTACGAAGGGCTTTGAAGGGCAAACAGCATTTTGCATCTGTTCCTGGAGGCGATAGGGAGTCACTGGAGTTTATTGAGTAGGTCAATGATATGATTGGACTTTTGCTTTAGGAAAATCATTTTAGTGTCTGAATGGGGAATAGATTGGAGGAAGGAATGACTTGACAGGCAGACTTTTGCAATGGTCCAGACATGAGATTGTCTCTCAACAGTCAAATGACACATTTCTTGATGTCTTAAAGAAAGTTTAGACATCAATGAGCAAGGTAGGCAAAATTCCCAGGAAATCCTTGGTGGTGGTGGTCTTAGTGTAGCCACTGTGGTTGCTGCTGTTTTTTAATATGTCTGTGTATATGAATGTCTCTCCGTAATACATTAAAAACAGTTTAATCAATCTTAAAATACTATATAAAAATGAAATTATTGCTAGTAGAAACTTTGCCTAACTTCACAAAATTAGTGAGATGGCATCCTTTCTTTTTTAGAATAATATTCCACTTGTACTATACATTGGGAAATTAGGTGGCATAATGGATAGAGTGCTGGACCTGTAGTCAACAAGATTGATCTTCCTGAGTTCAAATTCGACCTCAGATACTTAGTAACTGTGGAACCCTGAGCAAGTCACTTAATGCTGTTTGCCTTAGTTTCCTCATTTATAAAATGAACTGGAGAAGGAAATGGCAAACCACTCATATCTCTGCCAAGAAAACTGCAAATGGGGTTACAGATACAACTGAAACAACTAGCCAATTATACATTCTCAAAGGTAATTAAAATATCCAAATTATCATTTTTCTTTTCAAATGAAACAATTGGCTCCTATCCAGGAGTAAATTTCAGATGTGTGCATGGGTGAACTTCTAAGAGAAGAAACACATATGATATACAATCCTGGTTAAATACATCAAAGAGATCCATCAAAGTCTGCTTAGGTCATAGGTCAGTGGTCATAGGTCAGTGTTTACAGAAAGTTAATTAGTTGCTCTAGGCTCAAAATTTTATTGCATTCAATAGGTTACAAGCTGTCCTGATTTTGTCTTTGATTCTAGTGTCAGTATATATTTTAGGTTTTTAAAAAAAATTAGCATATACAAACTGCCTAGATATAGATTAAACAATGCTAACTCTTGAAAGACAATCACAATGTGTGTATTACATGTATACACACGCATACATATGTGTGCACATGCAGATATATACATGTGTATACAGATATGCTAATGTACTCATGTGTACATATATAGATACCTGTGTATACATGTATTATATGTGCACATACAAATGTATCATATATGTGTATTACTGTATATGCATGTGTATCACATATAGACTGTGCATGTTACGCATGTGTGTGTATCACATACATGCACACATATGTGCATGCTGCACTGTGAGTGTATAACATGCATGTACACTTTGTGTTCCAATTGTGTTGCAATTGCATGTGTGTTCCACACATGTACACTGATGTTATAAGTGTACTGCATGCATATTACATGTGTATATGTGTCTATACATCTCTCTGTCACCCATTAGAGTATGAGCCCCTTGAAGGCAAGACTTTTTTTTCGCTTCTCACTTTTCCTTGTATCTCTAGGGTATCTCTAGTACTTAAAGTTGTAGGCACTTGATAAATATTAATTGATTAATTGATATACCAATATGTGTATATATACATATCTATATTATATATGTCTACATGTTTACATTATACACAGATCTGTATGTGTGTGTACTTACTGTCTTTCAAAAGGTAATATACAGTGTCAGAGGAAAAAAAAAACATTCATGATCATTCAGACAGGAGTTCAACCAATGAATAAAATAAGAAACAATCAGTGGAATGGAAATTGTTTTGTTTTGTTGTCTTGTTTTAAAAGAGGATAAAGTATTTTTAGACGATTTAAATCATAAATAGTGGATGCAGAGAGCAGACTTTGAAATGCCAGCAGGAGGGTAAATCAACATGCACGTTTTAACTGGTAGTCTGAAAAGAAAGAGGCCCTTCTTCTTAAGGTCATGGGCTTTCCATACTGCCTCAGCTTGTCATTTTGTTTATACTGAGGACTCCTCTGAAAATAGTATCAGGACAATGGCTCTGTCAGCAGCACCAAAGAACTGCTTAATTTTAGGGTACTCGTCTATTTTTTTTTTTTGGCTGGTGTAGACAGTGCTTTATAAGAAGCATTGAGAATATTCTAAGATTTGGAAAAGCAAGTACAGACTAAATTTAGAAGACAGAGAGTAATGTTGGGGAGGGGTGATGATTTGGTAACCGAGACTAAGGAAGTAGCAAGTATATACACTAGGTAGATTTCGTGGCCTCCACTCTGTGTCTGGATTTGCCCCATCTTGAGAGACAGAGTGGTGCAGTAGACAAGACAGAGCATTAAAATCCTGCCTCCAACAGTGGTCACTTTTATGACCCTGGATAAACTGCTCCATCTCTCTGGTCCTCCAGTTCTTTATCTGTAAAATGTGGTTAACAATTCTTGCACCATGGAGTTCTCCTGAGGCTTAAGTTAGTGAAGGCATGTAAAATGCTTTTGGAAACCTTAAAATACTACAAACATGTGACCTTAGCTTCTTGGGACCCTTTAGCTCATCCTTTTTCCAGATACTAGTACCTACCACAAATGAGAGAATATAATATATTCTGATCCCAATTCATCTCACCCTCATTAGTAGATTCCATAGCTATGTCCCAGCTTTCTGGCATGTATATATTGTCCAACCAATAACCAGGGATAACTGTACCCAGAAAGAACTAGTGTTTTTCCTGCTACTGCTTCTGGCCTGCCATGTGTCCCCAAAACCAGAGTAGAAAAAAAAGAACAGATATCAACAGAGCAGTGTATCACCAGGATGACAGGCAAGTGAATACTAGAGGACAGTGTGAGAAAATACATAGAGAAGAGCATGAGTAGATTAATGAATTGGATGGTGAATGGATAAATGAGAATATGTATAGAAACTCTAAGTTTATAACAACAAGAACCAAGGAATTCTTCTCTGTATCTTCCTCAATACTGTGTGCATAGTAGGTTCCTAAAAATGTCTGTTGATTTGAATCCATAAAGAGAAAATAGAAGTCTAAGAAAAAATAATCAGTATTTGGGGTAAATGTAATTATTTGTAACATAATTATTTATATTGTGTGCTATAAGTTTGACTCATATAAGAAAACTAGCTAGTAAAATGTGAGGGGAAGGCTCATTACTTTTTTATTTTTATTTGTGGAATAAATTAATAAAGAAGAAATTCCATCACATACTATAATAAAAAAAGATAATTGCACATGAAACTACAAATCTGTACAACTTGCTATTACTTTTAAATATATAATAAAGTTATGTAAATTTCTTTTTTTCTTCTCTTTCCCCCGCCCTAGAGATAGCTACCATTAGATATAGACAGACAGACAGACAGACAGACAGACAGACAGTTAGATAGATAGATAGATAGATAGATAGATAGATAGATAGATAGATAGATAGATAGATAGATAGATAGATAGATAGATAGATAGATATGGAAGATTATTCTATACACACTTACATTTATCAGTTCTTTCTCCAGATGCAGATAGCATCTTTCTTCATAAGTCCTTTATAGTTAGTTTCGTTATTTATAACAGTCAAAATGACTTCACTCAAAGTCATTCTTAAAACAACATTGTTGTTATTGTACACAATGTTCTCTTGGTTCTGGTCGTTTTTTTTTTTTCATTATTTCATACAAGTCTTTCCATGTTTTTCTAAAATCATTGAACTCCTCATTTCTTATAGCACAGTAGTATTCCATCAAAATTATATACCACAACTTGTTCAGTCATTTCCCAGTTGATGGGAATCCATGCATTTTCCTGTACTTTATAATATAGAAGTTAGGGGGGTCTGAAAACATTCCTATAAATCTGGTATAACTAATAGAAATACTATGTATACCTAGACACATAAACGTTTAAATGCATCAACCATTGTAGCCTTTCTAAGAGTTTGCAAAAGTGATTAAGGCTGAAGACATCATCAAATCAGCAAATTAGACTGCCTCCATGCCTTCCTTGCTTGAATCACTGGACAGGGATGGTTTTATTTTCATCTTTCCATCTCCAATGCCTGCGCAGTATCTGACCCGTAATAGGCACTTAATCAATAGATTCCAAAGGGTTTTTTAAGATCTTTATGTGAAGTATGGGAACGTTATCTGTCCATCTCTGAAAGACACTGGTGGAACTGTGCGCAGAAAATGGGGTATAAAAAGTCAGATTTAGAACACCACAGATAAACTTCATAGTTTTACCCAGGACCAACCAGAATTGTACAGTAACCAACTACTTCTTGTAGAAATTCAGTCATTGGGCCATTTCTTACTAGATGTTTGGTAAGAATGACATTTGAATAGTGTGTAGCGATTCTTTCCTTATGCACTCTGCATTAGTTCCTAATTATTTGTGATGATATCGTTCACAAGGTCAAGTTCTGCTAGTGTTCCTGTATTTCAGACAGCAGGGATGGAGAACCTGCAGCCTCAAGGTCACATGTGGTCCTCTGGGTCCTCAAGTGCAGTCCGTTGACTGAAGCCTTGGGGATTCAGGACCAAGAGGGCCTCGAGGCCACGGGTTCCCTACCCCTGAAGTTGTCCTAGTTTCGTTCTTCTGGGGGAAATGAGAATGCTGAATTCCTTAAGATTGGACAAAAAAAAAGTTATAAATAATCCAAAAAGAAAATTCAAACCTGGTAAAAATGGAGGACTTTTCTGCAAAGTGTTAAAACTGAAATATGACATATGCTACCCTCATGGATTACCCTTTCAAAGTTCTATAAGCAGTTCAATATCTTATAAAACCAATTGCAGCTGCTGAATGCCAATGCAATCTTCACTTCTTCTCGGTCTTCAAATCCAAATCCTTATTATTTTTGAAAAACAAAATTGCTACCTTCCAGCCTTCTGGTTTTCATAGTCTTTTTTACTTAAAATTTTAAAAAGGAAAAAAATAAACCTTTGGAAAAATTTCCCACAAACTTGTTTTTGAGTTCGCTGATTTAGTCTGTATTTTACTTAATGGATCAGCCTTCATTCCGCATATGTAATCTTAACTTTAAAGAAGGCTCAGACCTATACATAAAAGGACCAAGCACATTTTTGCCTCAGTTCTAACCCATATGTAAAAGAATTTCTAACTGCAGTATATAAATGGTCATCCTGCCTATGTTCAAAGACTTCCAAGGTAGGGAACATGCCACCTCTCCAGGAAACCTATTCCAAATTTGGCCAGCTCTAAGTGTTAGGCAGATTTTTCTGACATCAGATCTAAAATGACCTTTTCTCAGCTTCTGCCTATTGTTCCAGGTTCTCCCTTATGGAGCCAAATGAAACAAATATAATCCTCCCTCCATTATGCCATCCCTTCAAAATATTAGAGCACAGCTATCATCTGTCTAACCCCTCCCCCAGTTTTCTCCATTTTCATCTTTCCAACTTAAGGCTATTTAATAGAGATAGCACCTTAAATTGCCATTACTTTTTTATATCTTACTGTGAATCTGAAAACAAGATCGTATGTTTTTTTTTAAATGCATTAACAAAAAGGCATAGGGAAACTTATGGCAGCATCAGGTACTGGGGATGCTGGTGAAACTGTGTGAGAAAAGGGGTATAAAAAGTCAGATTTAGAGGCACTACAAATAGACTTCATAATTTTACCCAGGACCAACCAGGACTGTAAAGTAACTAACTACTTCTTTCTTATTCAGAGCAGTCTATGTCTTTGGTGGCTCTCAGGAAAACTTTCTTGTTATTTCTTCCTTGGAGGCTTACATATCTTACATGTCTTCCTTAGAGACCCTTGTGTGTCTCTGCTCTGGGTTTTATATGTAATAAAACTATAATATTCAACTGACAACCTATCCCAGGTTATGACCCAAAGCAGAAGTCCAGAATGCAAAATATCCTCCCTCATACCATTATAAGGGAAAACTGGTGGTGCATTGGATAGAGCACTACCCCTGGAGTCAAGAGGATGTGAGTTCAAATGTGACCTCAGACACTTATTAGCTGTGTGATCCTGGGCAAGTCACTTAACTCTTTTTGCCTCAGTTTCCTAATCTGTAAAATTAGCTCGAGATGAAAATGGCAAACCACTCCAGTATTTTTACCAAGGAAACCCTAAATGGGGTCATGAAGGAGTTGGACACAACTTACATGACCAACAACAAAAATTCCATGATAAAGCATTTCTCTTATTTAAAGAGGTAGTTAGTGAGTTAGGTAGGGTGCTGGGATTGAGATCTGTAAGAGCTGGGTTCCACTATGGCTTCTCTTGTATATTACCTATGTAAGGCTGGCCAGGTCCTTTGAATTCTAATCCAACAAGCATTTACTCAGCACTCTGAAAAGTCTGACTCTTGTTTCATGTCAAGGAAGTAAAGACAAAAAAGAAACACTCCTATATGCCTCAGGCAACTTCCTAAGACTTATCTACGTACAAGATCATAGACAGGTGATGGTCTATGTCAGTGGAATAAGGAGGATTTCTCACAAAGGTCCTTTTTGTCAAAATCATATCAGCTTTTTCTATTATATATGTTAGTTACCAAAGAGCAGGGATCCCTTAATTAAACTGGACGTGGAACCTCAAAGCAGTCCCTGAATCTCAAGAATTATCTTCCTGGTAAGACTATCCCCCTTTCTTCTAGGACCACAATAGTCAACAGAAGCTATGAGGTGGGATGCTAATCTCATTCTACAGTTAAAAATGTGGGCTATTTTCTTCTGCATTATAAGCAGGTTTGGTAAGAGTCTCCATATAGATAAGAAATCATTTTTGATAGTGCTTCGTTTTCTTCTCCCACATTGGAGAAAAGGAAATTGTTTAGCCCAATGGTTTTTGCAGATGGAATTGAGATTACAGAGCACAGATGAGAAGACATAAATGCTTCCTAATGAAGCTTACTTGGTCCAAAGCTGACACTGCTGTAGTTCTATTTGAGTCAGAGATAAGTATTTATTGGGATGAGTAGAAGTCACCAGGGGATGCATTTGGAGAGATGACCTGTAACATCAGCTTTGTGAACAGGTCTTCTCTCAGGTTCAACATGTAATGGACTTGGTGCACTGGGTTTGCATATAAGTTACTGAAAGCAGAATTTGGCTCATCATCTATAATTTCTCCCAAGAAGATAATGTTTGAGACTGATCATCTTTGAGTGCCACATGACCAGTCATTTGTCCTTGCCCTGAGACTGGAAATGGGAATAGGTCTAGATGTTGAACACGGGGAATGCAAAGAGAGAGAGAAGAATTTGGGGTTTTTTCTTTGCCAGTGCTGACATCCTGATCTTTTAAGTACAATATTCCATTTTTGCTCCTTTTTCCCCTCAACCACTTTTCTCTAAGTAAGTCTTCTCTTGGGTGGACAGCTTCCTTTTCAACCAAAACAATGTGTACTTGACTTCAGCACTGAGAGGAGGGGTATTTCATTTCCCAATTGCTAACTCTTGGACACCTATATATAATCTTCATAAATTAGGTTATATCCTTGGGAATTTCAAATATAAGATTAAGAGTTCCTGATATCATGTATTTAGAGTTAGAATGGACTTCAGAGGTCATCCCCTCATTTTAGAGTTAGTTAAATAGTTAGCCTAAATATACTTATCTTGAAAGCATAAAGATCATAGATTGATCATGGATTTAGAATGGGAAAGGAATCACAGAGGTCATTCCAACGAGACCCCTCATTTGACTGATGAGGAAAACAAGGACATTTTTAATGATCAGATCAAAAATCACACTGATAGCCATTGATAGAATTGGGATTCAAACAAATGTCCCCTTGCTTCCAAATCCAGCATCCTTTCTGCTGTAAATGAATTCCTGCCCCAAAAAGTGACTGGTCCTAATACGATCTTTTATAGCTTATTGTGATAGAGAATTACAATCCCTAGGGCCCTTAGGCGCCAAGAATTGAGAGATCTTTCCTTTTAATGTGTGATATTATAACAATAAGAGCCAACAAGAGCATTCTGGGATCATACTGAGAAACTTTCAAAAGCTTATTACTGTACTTTTTAATGGAAAACAGGGCTACTGTTCTATTCAAATGCTAGCAGATATTTTTATAGATATCTAAAATTTTAAAGCATTTATAGAAATTATCTCACAACAAGCCTGTGGTAGGCGCTATTATTGTCTCCATTTTACTGGTAGGAAAACTGAAACTCAGAGAGTTTAAATGACCTGCCCAAGGTCATATAGCTGGCAGGTGTCTAAGGCAGGATTCACACTCATATTCCCCTGATCCCAAGTCCAGCAATCAGTCCGTTATAACACATTGCCAAGTATTTTGTTTACAAGTAATTTGGAGAATTTTAATTCAGACTCATCTATTGTCGTCCCTTGAATACAGCAAAGACTTAAAAAGCTACAAAAGAAAAGAAAAAAAAACAGATTCAGAAAATACATAAATTATGTCCATTGTAAATTGAGTGAAACTCTTAACAAAGATGAAGCAAAAGAAAAAGAATTGGGGAGGAAAAAACCGACAGGCATTGAATGAAATAAAAAATCTTGACAAAATAATATATTCCTCTCCTAATAACATGAGAATAATAACCTCATGTAATAACTATAATAACATAACCCAAGAGAAAAGGGGTAGAGTGGGAAGGGGAGAATATATTATATAAAATCATTTTTTTCACTAAGCTATCATAGCCTTAAAAGCATCAAGTCATAGCACATATGACCCAATTGATTTGTCACCAAAATCAATTACATCCACTAAATTCTATGAAAATGTGGTCTAGCTACACAAAAGCACTCTCTATTGTAAATTCCAAACCTGGAAATGCTTTGTAATGCCTAAAATACATCCTTCTGGTCTTGGGAATTACTTGTGATCCCTTTAATTGTCAGGGCCCCAGTGGCAGAGTCCACAGAGATGAGGCCAAAATTAAAATCCAGTCTCCTGGTCATTCATAAGAAAATGCCAACCAGATGAGATGAAGTGTAAATGAGATCTCCAGGGAGGTTCCAGAAACAATGCCAGTGTCAACCCAATGGTCTTAATGGAAAAGCTGGAAAACAGAGATATGGATTCCAGGTCAACAGGCAGTTGTGAGGTGTGATATACCAGAGCCTTCCTCATTCAGGTGCTCTGTTTAGCTCTGACTGGTATTTGAGTTAATCTAAGCTTCAGAGCACCATTATCAAGGGTGAGTACTGAATCTTAGGCTCAAGAAGTATCTACAGGTGATTTTTAGGTTTACTAAAGCTTGTTTTTGTTTGAAACCCAAGAATACAAGATTCATGGATTTCTTTCTAAGAGGCAAAACAAGACTTCTGCTTGCTACCCTGCTAGCTTCCTTGAGGCATCTACATCGACATCTATAGGTAGATAGATAGATAGATAGATAGATAGATAGATAGATAGATAGATAGATAGATAGATATGTATATATACATGTATGTATATGTGTATATGTATGTACATATATACATACATGTGTATATGTGTATATGTATATATGTGTACATATACATGTGTGTGTGTGTACATATATACACATACATGTGTGTGTGTGCCATTTTGGTACTTTCTTTGCCTGTGGCTCTCATAATGAAAAAGATTAAATCCCAGCCTTTTCTTTCTATTTTGAAAATGTTCATCATACCTTTACTGTTTCACCCTTCCTTCAGACAAATCTAGCTTATTAAACAAGATTAAATAAGGGGCAGAGAAACAGCCTAGCATGAGAGACAGAGGGATGGCGTTGGAGACTGGAAGAGTTGGGTTCAAGTCCTTCCTCTGAAGGAAATGGCAAACCAGTCCAATATCTTTGCCAAAAAAGCCCCAGATGGGGTCACAAAGAGTTGGACACAATTAAACCTCACCAAACAAGAAGTGTTTTATGGCAGCTAGGTTGCACAGTAGATAAAGAGCACCAGGCCTAGAATCATGAAGACTTGAGTTCAAATCCATCATTAGACTCTTACTAGCTGTGTGACCCTAGGTAAGTCACTTAACCCTGTTTGCCTCAGTTTTCTCATCTGTAAAATAAGCTGGAGAAGGAAATGGCAAACCACTCCAGCATCTTTGCCAAGAAAACCCCAAATGGGGTCATGAAAAGTCAGACTCAACTGAAAATGACTGAGCAACTGCTTCTGACATATACTATGTGACTGTAGTCAAGTCATGTGATCTCTCAATGCCCCCTGGCAACTCCCTAAGATCTTAAATTGCAAATAAGTTGAAGAAGTGATATACTTGAGAAAGTATCTATACTTTTAGAATCTCAGGTACAAAAAGGAGGGAGGGTGGGAAGAAGGATGAGGGAGGGAATAGATAAGATGCCTTATACATTATCTCACCAGTTTCTAGATTAAAATCTAGATGAGAAAGCAGGAACCAAAAAGAACGTGGCTTCATCAAAAATTGGTATGCCAGGCTAGCCTTATTTCCTTTTGCTGACAAGATAACTAAATCAGTGGATCAGAGAGATGGTATGAATATTGTCTACTTAGATTTAAGAAAAGTGTTTCACAAATTCTCGGAGTATGCTTATTGAAAAGGATAGAAAAGAGATTTTTTTTAAAAGATACAGTTAATTATATTTGGAACTGGTTGGATGGCTGCATTCAAAGTGTAGTTGTTAACAGTTTCTATGTCAAGTTGGAAGAAAGTATCCAACAGAGAATCCCAAAGATCTGTACTTATCTCAGTGTTATGTAACTTGGATTATTAGATTATTAATAGTTGTTATTATTGACTTGGATAGTTAGAATAGTATTTGATAGTACTTTAAGGTTTGCAAAGAGCTTTATTAATTAGATATAAATGTATCATATATGTATGTATGTACATATACATACATATTTATACATGTTTGTGTTTGTAAGGATATACATATATCCTTACAACAACCCAGGGAAGTAGATGCATTTATTATCCTCATTTTACGGATGAGAAAATAAAAGATAAGGGACTTGGCCATGGTCATCCAGCAATTAGTATCTGAGGTGGCATTTGGACTCAGGTCTTCCTGAGTTCAGGACAGATGTTCCATGTACTGTACCACCTAGCTGCTGAAAAATAAATGATTTGTTTATCAAATTTGCAGATAAACTAGAAGGGATAGATACTAGGTGGGTGCAAAAGTTTAGGATCTAAAAATATCTCAAGAGGGTTTAGCGCCCAGTAAGATGAATTTGAATTTAAAATATATACATCTGATGAGGATAAATGTAAAATGTTATCTTTGGTTCAATAAAATCAATTTTACTAGGGCAACATGGGGGATTTCTGACTAGTTAGCAATGTCTTGGGAAAAGATCTCCAGATTTTAGAGGTCAGTAAATTTAATATGAATAGACAGTGTGGTATGGTGACCAGTAATGTTGGTGTGATTTTAGGACACATTAAAAGAGGATGTGCCCAAAACTACAGAGTTTCAAGGAATTCTACTTTGGTCAGAACGTATTTGGAATATTGTGTTCAGTTCTAGGCACCACATTTTGAGAAGGAAGTTGATAAGGTGGGAGAACTCCAGAGGAGGGTGTCTAGGACAATGAAATGCCTTAAGGTCTTTTGATACAGAGATCATTTGAAGTAACTTGAGATATTGAAGGGAACATGATATCCTTCAAATATTTGAAAGGTTTTCATGTAGAAGAATAATTGCACTTGTTTTCATTGATCCCAGAGATGAGAACTAGGAGTAATAGGACAAAGTTACAAAGATGTACACTTTGACTTACATTTAAAACAAGACTTCCTAAAAATGAGTACAATTGAAAAATCAAACAGACAGTCTCTGAAAGGAGTGGACTCCCCTTCACTTTGGGTCAAGTGATGGAGTATGATTGTTTGTTGAATAAATCATAGAGCAAGGTGTTCTATTCAGGTGTGAGTTGGACTAGGGGCCCTCTGAGGTCCCTTCCTACTCTGAGATTCTATATGAAAATTCCCCTTTTCTTAACCCTGCAAGGCGGCAGGGAATCCCTGAAACACTCTCATATTTTTCCTTTCTGCTTGCTGCAGAGAACCAAAAAAAAAAAGTGTCTTGCAAATGCGATCTGAAGGATTTAAATTAAACATAAAGAAGAATTTCCTGGCAATGGATCTCATTAAATATTGACATATATGCCTAAAAGAGTCCAGGGAATCTCAGAAGATTTTTAAAAATAAGATTGGGGGATGGTTTATATGTAGTTTAATCTTGCTGAGAGATGGACCATTTAAACTCTTGAAACTCTCTACCAGGTCTATTTTGTTCACCAAATAAGGCATTTTTAAAAGAAAACATTTTTTTTTAAAAAAGCTGTAGAGTGAGACTAGCCTCAGAAGAACATTGGATAGCGGGTTTTTTTTTTTTTTTTTTTTATCTTCTAACACATCTCTGCATTTCTGCATTGACTGTCACTGTAGGATATATTATAGGTTTTCTGACAAGCCGATAAAGGTGCCTCTTCAAAAGTAATCATTTTTTGACAATGAAAAATACAAGAAACAGACTTTGGAAGCTGTGGACCCCAGGGTTATGACTTAGCAGGGTCTGTTTCTTTATAGTCACCGCATGGGCTAACGTTCTGGGGAAAGTGCTTACCTGTTGCCAACTCTCAGAAGAATATTAGGTGAAAAAAAGCAAAAATAGTCATCTCACACACAATCTCCTCACGAGTACCCTATTCACTCAGAAATCCTGCTAGATGAAACATGGTGACTTCCACTAATAATTCTGCTTACAGCAGGTCAGTTTTACTCAATGGAGTGATTCTACCGATGGCCGATAGCACTCACAAACAGAAAGGAAAGATGGAATCTCAGTGTCCCAGAATCTTAGACTTGGAAGTGGCCACCTAGTCCAACATGCACCTGGACAAAATGACCTTCTGTCTCAAACCTCACATTCCTGCCCTACCTGACGATCTCCAGTGAGGAGGAACCCGTTACTTCCAGAGGCTGTTTATTCTGTTTTAGACAACTTTACTGGGAGTTTTCCCTTAATTCAAGCTGAAATCATTTTGTCTGCAATTTCCCACTAGATGGTCAGGTGGCAGAGTGAGTAGAGCAATGGGTCTGAAGTCGGGAAGACCCTGACTTCAAATATCCTGAGTTCAAATACAACTTTATGCATTAACCAGCTAAATGACTATGGGTCAGTCAGTTAAGATTTATCAGCCTCAGTTTCCTTGACTGCAAAATGAGGATAATAACACATTAATAACATAATAATGAGAGTATTTGCAAGGATTAAATGAGGTAATATTTATAAAGTACTTAGTCATGTTTGAAACATAGTAGATGCTATATTAGTACTTTTTATCTTGCTTCCTTCCCTCCCTTTGCTCCTCATTTTGCCTCTGGAGCCAAGTCTATTTCCTTATCCTGATGATTATCCAATTAATTTAAAAAAAAAAAAAAAAGGATGTTCCTAGAAAGTTTCCTCTTCTCCAGTTCCTTCCAAGAGTCTTTATATAGTTTGATTTCAAAGCCTTTCATTGTCCTCTGAATCTTTTCCAGCTTATTATTGTCCTTTCCAAAACATGATACATATTTATGGCAATATGTAATTGATGGATATAATTGGATGGGTATAAATGATGGATATAATTATATATATCAAAAAATGAGTCAGCCTAAAAAGTTGTCACCCTTTCTACGTTTGGCCCAATGTGTAATGTCCAGCTTTGTAGAAGGGATTCTTCTGCAGATACAGACTGGATTACATGGGATGCTGAGGGCTCTTCCTTGTCTAAAGTTCTGTGATTTTCCCAAATCATGAGGCATCTTTCAAAATCTAGTTCCATCTTAGGGGCTAACTATGCAACTTTGTACAAGTCACTTCCTCTGTTTAGGATTCCATTTCACCATTTATAAAATGATGAAGATTAGCTATATGACTTCATGATCATCCTCATTAATATAAGCATTTCATACACACACACACACACATATACACACACATATACACACATACACAAACACATTTAATTTGCAAGTTAACTTCCTCTTCCTTTTCCAAATCAGATTGCCCAGTTAAACAATCTGGTAAATCTTTTTTAAAAGATTGTAAATAATCTTTTCCCAGAAAAACAGGCCTTGCCCACTGAGCCCTAACTAGAGATTTGGGTGCCTTGGGCAAGTGGCTTGAAACATGGCCTTAAAGAATTAAGATTATCAGACAAAAGGTAGAGAGCCAAAGATTGAAGGAAAGCCATAGAGCATTCTGGGAAGGCTTAGGGGGAAGGAGACTGTGTAGTTAGGGAATAGCTCAGATGGCCTGAGAAAGGCTATCATCTGTTAGGTCCCTGTTCTAACTAATTCTTCTTGAAAACAATGACTTATGAAGTGTGGTTATTTCTTCTTGCTGAAGGTGCTTAGGTGCTCCAGCCTACTGGACATAGCCATTCACTCTGCCTCTCTACCATTTTGATCCCCAGGCTTTGACAAGTGAACCATCCTATACGCAAAGTCAGTTACATTAGAGTGTGAGCTCCTCAAGTGTATTTGTATCACCAGTCCTTAGAGTCAGAGTAGGACACTTTGAAGACCCTGTGGACTTAAGAAATGCTCTTTCATTCATTCCTTCATTGGCATCTAAAATTTTAGTTCCCTGAGGCAAAATACTAGTCACCTTCATGCTTACCCATAAGAAATTCATCACCGTTGTACTGTAGTAAAAAGAGTTCTAGGTTTTGAATCCATAAGAGAACCATGATTCATTCCTTTTATTTATGACCTGTTATGGCCTTGGGCAAGAAACTTACCCTCTGGGGATCTGGATCCCCTCATGTGTAAAATGAAGATGTTAACCTAGGTGATTTCTAAAGCTCCTTCCATCCCTAAATCCTATAACCTAAGAAGATAAAAATATTCATTAAAATCAAACATATGGCAGTTCTGTTTCTTAAACAACAAAACCTACTCTCCTAATATATTGTATATAACTATATGTTATCCCTTTGGCTATTTTGCAAAAATAGTTAAGGCCTTCTCAAATACATTATTTATCCTAGTAGGGAGGAGAATAAATTCTATCCACTTATTTCTTGAAAACTTAGGTCCAACTTCTGACTGTCAAACAGATTTGACTTTCTGGTTTACTTAACAGATTCTCAGTGCGGTGTGGTACAAACTTTCCTGTTTCTACTGTATCACTTTTTGAAATCAGAGTTGCTCAGTGGGATGTTACATATCTTCTGAGGCAGAACAGGGCTTTGTTGTAGATGTGAAGGAAAATATAAGAGGTCATTATGTGCTTTTGGTGAATGTGAAAGGACCAGATGATTGAGATACTAAACTGGAAAATAAGTATTATTTTCTCTGATTTCACAGAGAAATTACAGAAATCATACACTCGATCTTGTCTTTGATTTAAGAGAGCCAAATTCTGATCAATCAACATAAGTGACCAGTTGTGGGTCATATTTGACTTTGTGCACCAACATTCCCCCGAAAGTAATGAGTATCCCCTCAGAAAATTGAGGTGAAATTTCCTACTTTTATTTTATTGGGAAATCCATTGTCCAGTTGCTAAAATCGGACTGAATCTGATTCTGGATAGGCCCTGGGAATGTGGTCACGTATACCTTTACCTTAACTACCTCTTCCATTCTGATCTCCAAATTCTTATTAGATATACTCAAATTTTCAAGTGGATCTATAATCTCCTGCAGATGGATGTTCCAAAGATTTAGAACATGGTCCATTTATACCTGCTTATCCTATGTGACATTTGTCCATAGCCTGCCATAAATTTACCCCCACTGGTGGGGAAGAGGATAGACGCAATTCCTTGGCAACTAGGTCATGAGGTGGATAGAGTGTCCAACCTCAAGTCAGGAAGACTGGAGTTCAAATCCAGCCTCTGATACCAACTATGTGAGTCTGTGTAAATCAATCTCTGTCTGCCTCAGTTTCCTTATCTGTAAAATGGGGATAATAATTGCACCTATTTCTCAGAGTCGTTACAAGGAATAAATGATATGATTTTTGTAAAGCATTCTACAAACCTTAAAGTACTATTTTAATAATAGCTATTATTATCATTACTATGAATATCATTGTTTCTCACTTTCTCTTGACATTTTGAGGATAATAGTAGAACACACAAACTATGTATCAGTTGCATGTGTATCACTCCCTCCTGTGACCAGTCCATCTTCTTTTTCAATCATGAATTTCTTGGGTGACCATTTCTATTACATTTCTTCTTGATAGTTCCATATATGTTAAGTGTGACTGCCTGCTTACATCCCCCATGAGCTTCTCTACTGCCCTCTGAGAGATAATCACTTTCAACGGAGATTATTTGAAATGTGCCATGACTCATAGCCATGAGATACAGCAGGAGAGTATTGGGTGTTAGAAAGATGGATCTTCATTTCAGGGGAAAGTTTAGGGTCCTTAAAGGAACTCTGCAGTTTTGCTAAAGACAATACAACCTTCTCATAGACACTTCTAAATCGGAAGATAATTTTTCAGACCTCAAAGAAAACACATCTTTTCTATCACTTGTAAGAAAGCATTGCTAAAGATTTCATTAGTCCTTTGGAGTAGAACCTTTAAAGTAAGATTGTTTTTTATCTTTTAGATTACCTTCAGAGTCCATTTATAGCTATGATTCTTATGCAAATCAAAATAACCCTGTGAGAGAGGTGCCGTTATTATCCCCATTGTACAGATGGGGAAACTGAGGCTGAAAAAGTTAAAAAATGACTAGGATTTGAACTTGCTATCCTGACTCCAAGGCCGACATGCTGTCTAGCCACTGCACCATCTGGTTGCCTCCATAAACATAGAATCCCACCATTGTTATCAGAGCCCTCTCTCTGCTCCTTGATTTAGCAAACTGTCTGGAAATCCATGTCATCCTGAGACCACATTAAATTTCCTCTCAGCATTGGATGTGGGCTGTTTGCTCAGGGAACAGCCTCATGACAAGCCAGAGTTAATAAGTTTTCCATGCTGTCAAAAGTAATAATATTAATGTGCCATTCTGAGTTAAATTAATTTTGTTTTGTGCACTGGCCTGCATAAACGTGAGTGACATTTAGAAATACAACTAGGCAGGCATTGAGAAGAAGCCAAGAAAGTAGAGTCGAATGAGATGCAGTCATCAGAGCAGAGCCACCAGCTGCAGGCATTTGTAAGGCGAGACTGAGAGGAGAGGGTGTCATTACAGCAAACTTGGGGCTTTGGCTTTTACTTCATTTCCTTCTTTTCTTTCTTTTTTTTTTTAAATTTAGAAGAGACATTTCCGTCTTCAGAAAAAAAAAAAAAGAAACTCAAGATGTTTGACATCTTGGCCCCCTGTTTGGAAATGAAAGTACATCTTCTTTCAAATCTCTGATTTCAAGTGCCTTCAAACACAGATTATTTTTCTTCCTATGTCTAGAAGAGGAAACTGATTGGTAATAGCTTTTAAAATGATGACTGTAAAGTGGCATTTTCAACCCAGAATGTGGAGGTGTTTACTTCATAGACTACTTCAGGGTGTTCCTGCTCAAAGGCAGATAGGAGTTATGTCTGTAAACAGTTAAAAGAAAGATGTTGAACACAGAAAGATAATAGCAAAGGATGACTCACGGGTTACATGGCCAAAATGATTGGTGAAAGTAGATTGCCTCTTTCTCCTGGAGCATTAATATTTCAAAAAAAATTAGTCACAAATCAAATCATAGCTTAACTGCAGATTTCCCAGTTAATATGAACACTATAAACAGGGACTGGGTAAGGTTTAGATTTCCCTCGATTTGGTGAGTTTCACGGAAATACTCAATTAACCAATATCTCATAGAAGTTAGTCACAGAATCATAGGTCTAGAGTTGGAAAGGACCTTCCAAGGTCTCCCACTCTTTCTTTTTAAAGATGAAACTGGATTAAAGAGATGATAAATGACTGACCCAAGGTCACATAGGCGGTAACAGAGTCAGGATTTGAACTCAAGTCTATGGCTCCTAAGTTCAGCATTCCAGGTTTAGTTTTCTTTCTACCCCACCCATCTCTACCTTTTCCTTTACCAGTGGATCACATTTTTTTTGTTAATGGTACCTTTTGACTTCTAATTCTAGTTCCTGGGCCTCCTCTGAATACAGATTGTAAGTAAAGTTTTCTTTCCTCATTGTAGAGGACCTAATGGCCCAGCACTAGCCTTCCTTAATTTTTTTTTTTCCTTCACTAATGGATGAGCGAACTGAGCACCTAGTATGTGCAAGACATTTCAATACTTTAATAAGCACATGATCGGGGTACTCTGCCCATCTGTACAAAGTTCACAACTTGCCCTTTCACCCTTTACTTTATTCTTAGGGCAGTGATGGGGTGGGAAGACCCATCTAGGATGTCTCAAGCCTTCCCTTTATTCCATTGATGCAACATACAAGGAAGGCACTATCTACAATTAAATCTTTAAGTTGAAAAATATACCATATGTATCTGGTAATGAGTTTGCTGACATATTAAATGAGTCAGAGTAACACTTTTTCCCCAATAATTTTATCAGGGCTTATTTTGAGTTTTGATTTGTTTGTTTGTTTTGTTGTAACAACATGGAAAATTTTCCTCTAAGCAAATGAAATTTTGAATCACCATCTATGACAAACAATCCACTTCTCACACTCAGGCTGAGTCCTATCAAGTGAGATAATATTTGTAAAATGCTTAGCACCGGGCCTGGCACATTGAAGGTGCTATATAAATGTGGATTCCCTTTCCTTTTCTCCTTCTTCCTCTTGTTATCTGATCCCTTCTTGGACCAGTGATCTTCCTGCTTTAAAATTGCTCTTGGTTTAGAATCATAGATTATTCAGAGATTGAAAAGATCTCAGGGGTCACCTTGTCCACCCTTCTCTCTTAACAAAGGAACAAATGAAGGTCCAACAAAAAGAGAGATTTGTTCTAGATAACTTCTTTTGTCCAGATCTGTGATTTTTTTTTTCCCATGGAGGAAATTCCCTGTAAGGAAAATATACCAAAACATCTAAGTACCTGTTTGAAAACTTACAATTTTAGACAGTTGTCTGGGAGTGGAAGAGTTAAATGGCTTGCTGAGGATCTCTCAACTAGCATGTGACCAAAACAAGATTTGTAGCCAGGTCTTCTTGATCATAGGACCAACTGTCTAGCTGCTATGACACTCTCCATTTGACTGAGTTCATCCGTTTACTTGTGAGCTGATACAGAACCCAAAATCCATTCCCTGTGCTCCTCTTACTACTCCACATTGATTTTCTCTGTTTTACCCATATGAGCTACTGATTGGGAAACACAAAGCCAAGGGACATCACTTGTTAAAGTTTTCATTAAATGGAATTCAGGAGAGTGGAAAAAGAGATTACATCGATCCTAGTCCTCATGGTACAGAAGCAAGCACTTCTAATTTGACATCTCTAATGTGTCTATACTTTATGCTAAGGTTCCACTTTTGAAAACTCAATTCTCTGGAAGAATCAGGAAATGAACAAACCATTGGGCTTTCATTCCATCTTTATTCTACAAGGTAGATGCCTCCATCAAAAGGCAAAATTCTTCATATCTAAACATTTGTTGCCAGCTACTTACTTTAAAGTGTCTAAGTCAAGATCTCCATCAACACTTGAGAAGAAGAAGGATTGTGGGGAGGGAGAGAAAAGGGAGATTAGTGGCTTCCTCTTGGTTTTCATAAAACTTTCTCTATTTTTCAGTTTATTTGCTTCAGGTATGTCATTAGCAAATGATGCCATTAAAGATGGACAAGTGCTCATCAACACATTTTCAGGGAATGATTATGCAAGAAATGTTATTTTCCCATATGCTCTTCCTTCTTCAATCAACCACCTGACCTATTTCTTCTCCTCTTCCTCCTCTGTTTTGAAGTCCCATACTTTCACCTTTTTGAAAACATTTCTGAAAACTCATCTTAGGAAAGAGAGTGCTATGCTTTCTTACTTAAAAGTAGAAGTAACTTCCTTGAGGGTAGAAGGTATTTTGCCTTTGTTTCCACAGTTTGTAGTAAAGTACCAACCATATAGTAGATGCTTAATAAATGTTTCTTGATTGATTGATTGATCATAGCTTAGGACAATTTATTTTGAAGCCCTACATCCCCACTGACTTACAAATGACCCAGTAGTTACAACTTATCCCAACTTCTCATTGCTTACTATGCACCCACTTACAGAGTAGAGGTGGTGACTGAAGCTGCATATGCCCACAACCCCACTGACTTACAAATGACCCAGTAGTTACAACTTATCCCAACTTCTCATTGCTTACTATGCACCCACTTACAGAGTAGAGGTGGTGACTGAAGCTGCATATGCCCACAACCCCACTGACTTACAAATGACCCAGTAGTTACAACTTATCCCAACTTCTCATTGCTTACTATGCACCCACTTACAGAGTAGAGGTGGTGACTGAAGCTGCATATGCCCACAACCCCACTGACTTACAAATGACCCAGTAGTTACAACTTATCCCAACTTCTCATTGCTTACTATGCACCCACTTACAGAGTAGAGGTGGTGACTGAAGCTGCATATGCCCACAACCCCACTGACTTACAAATGACCCAGTAGTTACAACTTATCCCAACTTCTCATTGCTTACTATGCACCCACTTACAGAGTAGAGGTGGTGACTGAAGCTGCATATGCCCACAACCCCACTGACTTACAAATGACCCAGTAGTTACAACTTATCCCAACTTCTCATTGCTTACTATGCACCCACTTACAGAGTAGAGGTGGTGACTGAAGCTGCATGTGCCCTCTTCAATCAATCAACCAATAAAAATTTATCAAGCTCCTACTATGGATGAGGCACTGTTCTAGGTGCTAGAAAGACAGAAATGAAGGTTAATTAGCTCCTGACTTCAAGTAGCTTACATTCTGTCTTCCTCACACCACTCTTACCTGCTCTGGGCTCCACTCACTTCCTCTGCTGGGACAGGGTTGTCTGGGAATGGCTAAGATTGTCTCTATGACAACCAATGGGTGCAGATGAATGGCAATGTGCAAAAGGGATTGAATTTGGAAATTCTGAAGTTTCCCTAACACAGGTTTTCAAGACAAAGTCACAACTGTCAATTAGCTACTCTTTCTGGTCAACAAAATCTTGGCTAGAGGGGTTTTTTTGTTTGTTTGTTTTACATGAACTTAGTGACATTATCAAGAATAAGCTCTGAATGATCTTGTTGCTTAGGCAATTCAGGAGTATGATTTCTATAGCCCAAAACATTCTGGGAATGACCTTCAAACTGTCTCCATTGATTATTTAATTCATTTTTTTAAATTAAAGCATAAAACACAACTATTTTCAAAAAAGACATAAACATATCCTAAAGTTTTCAATGTAAAATATATATTTGAAATATCCCCCCGAACCAATCCTTCCTGATATTTATCCTTTTCTCACCTTACAAGTCACCTTTCCTATCCAGAAGAGCTTCATTCTCAGAATCACCACATGCTCTTATGGATTTCCTCCTCCAAAGCCTCCAAACACTTTGCCACTGGGAGATCTAGGCTAGAGATTTGATATAGTTGAACTTGTGTCCAGATAGTTGAGTTTAAATGGTAATTTTAGAATTGTTGGTATTTTTTCCTAATTCATAGCTGATAACTAAGAATAATTACATCCCTAGACATATTTATCTTCTTTCTGCCAAAGAGGTTTTATTCTCATAAATATGATCTCATTTGACCTCCTTAAATCTCACTGGGATAGAGATGAGCAGATTGTAATCTCTTTATGGATAGAGGGGCAGTGTATCCTGGGTACTTTCAGTCAATCTGTTTCACTCAACCAAGCTCCAGGAGGCAAAAAAAAAAAATGTGGAAACCCATGTTTGGATATCGTTCTGTTCCTCTGAGAAACCCTCTTACCTAAATGAACTGAACATTTTTATGGAAAGACCTTGAGAAAGCCATTTAGGAATTGTTGCCTATGATTGCTGTATCCTGGAAGCGCACACAGGAAGGCATGAGCACACTTTAATCTTTCCTACTGAGTCTGCATAATAGCATAAGAAGAAGCCTGAAGAAAATTGAGGCTGGGAACCAGTATACACCAGGGCAACTTTGCTTTCTATTTTTTTCCTCCCAATTCAGGGCTTATTTCTCTGACATTCTCTCAGTGCTGTACTAATAATAATGAATTGAGTGACCAGTTGGTTGAATGAGCAACCCTGAAAAGGGCTTAGCAAGTCCTCATAACAGGGGTCCTCCCTTGACATCCTCACCTGTTGCTCTAAGAAGTTGTAATATGCCTAGTAGCCACATCCCAGTGAAACCATCTTGGCAGACCAGACTGAAGGTAACCAGCAGGTTGCAAACCCACTGTGAGTTAGGAGGATGTTGACCCAAGAATGTGAAGAATATCCTCCACCCCTAGTAGAAAAGGCAGATGAGAACAGTTAGTTCAAATGGCCATGTAGGCAGCTGAAGCAGGTGCTATGGAGCCTTAGAGCTTGGACAAACATAAATGACACCAGGGCCATCCTCTGTATCCTAAACCATTGTCAGTCATCTTGACTTTTGTCTTACCACTAGACTTTGATAACTCTGGAAGAGAGAGTGAGGCTGACGACTTTATGCAACTCTGCCTCACTTAAAGCCAACACACTCAAGCCAAGATGTCACCCCGTGATGTCATTTGTCCTCTTTAAAAACTATGGACAAACAATAACAATAATGATACAGTATAGAAAAGTGAAGAGGTAATGAAATGTTGCAGATGAGAATTCTGGGCTTAAACTCAGGATATCCTGGGTTCAAATCTCAGCTCTGAAACTAAGTATTTGATAATGGGCACATGGCTGAGATTTTCTAAACCTCCAAGAGTTACCTAAGGCTCTTAATTAAAGAGGAAAAATGTTTTGCCAGGAGAGAGAGTCCCCACCTCAGTAAAAAAAATCCATGAATCACAAATATAAAAGTGAAGAAAATGTCATTAAAAATCAATATAACTTTTAGAAGCTAAGAGCGTATTTGGTAGCATAGAAAGTTAGAAGTGGGAGAAAAATTATCTAGTCCAACCTTCTAATTTGACAGATTAAACCAAAACCTAGAGAAATCAGTCTCTGCCCAAAGTCAAAAATTGAGTTGATTGATTGAGTTTGGAATTCAAATACCTACTTTGAGGGAGAAGTCCCTCTGTGAACTTGCCTGGCTTATAATTCTCTTTCTTTGAAGTACAGTTGCACCTTAATTATGTAAAAAAGATGTATTTCATTTGTAAAGACTTCTAGGAAAGTCTTTTTTTTACCTTTTTTTAATTTTAAAATTTTAATTTTTTAATTTTTTAAAATTTAAATTTTTAATTTTTTAAAATAGGGAGCTCACAGATTCTTTCCTTCCCTCTATCCCCTCTCTTACTCATTGAGAAGGCAAGAAATGGGATACATATATTATACATTCATCTATATGTTTATAAGCACACAAAACATATTTCCACATTAGTCATGTTGTGAAAAAAGCAAGAAAAGTAAAATTTCAAAAGCATACTTCAATCTTTACTCAAAGTTCATCAGTTCCTTCTCTTGGAGTTAGCCTTTTTCGTCTTGGATGATTGTTTTAATCAGTGTTGTTAAGTCTTTCATAGTTAATCGTATTACAATATCTCTGTTTATGTAGTACCAATGTGATATTCAAAGTGCCTACTGCAGCTATGAATATGCCAGCATAATTGCAAAATATAACAGACTCTCCACGTGGAAGACAGAACCAAAACATTTATTCAAACACCAAAAAAGTCAAATCTCAATACTAGAAAGCCAAATCCATCATAGTAATAAAGAAATTCATCATAGTAACCAAGAAATCTATGCATATCAGGTCTTCCCACAAATGAACACCCTCAAGCAAAATACCCTTCTCTCATCCACAGCCTGCTGCCTGCTTCTTCTCTCTCTTTCAAATCTTACTAGTCTACTTCCTCTCAGCTCTGCTCCACTCATTCAGCAAACTCCTCCCACCACAGTCTCCTTGTAACTCCAACTTCCATGTGACTGAAGCAGGTCACATGGACCTATTAATGAATGGGAAAGATCTTCCCATTTAAATTACCATTACATACTGTTCTCCTGATACAGCTCATTGCACTTTGCATTAGTTCAAATAAGTCTTAACCAACCTTTGTAACCTGTTCATGTTAACCACCACTCACCAACAGGGAATTGATTTTTTATGCAATAAAAATAATGGCATCTCACATTTATATATGACTTTAAGATTTCTAAAATACTTTCATTATCTTTTTTGATCTTTATGACCACCCCATGAGCTACATGATACTATTATCCTATTGTATAGATCCAAAATCTGAGGAAGGCTAAATGACTTACCCCCAGTCAAATAAGCACTAAATGTATGTGAAGCAGAATTAGAACCCATGTTTTTCTGACTCAAAATTCAACACTGTGTCCACTATGTAAATCTAACTAAAAAAAACCCACCTTCTCAAAAAATCTCTTTTTTTTTTTTCAGCTACCCTTTCCCCATGTCTCACCTACTGAGGCCAATCACTGACCCTCTCCTCCACCTTGATGTACCCTTGATAAAATTCAGTGCTCTATTACAGTGCCATGAACTTACTGAATGTCTTCGTAACCTCTTCACTTCCAACAGTCATCCTGTCTTCTATCTCACCTCAAGTCTCACTAGTCTTCACTATTTATATCCTAGTATTAGTTAATGTAATACCTCATTGATAATAATAATAATAATACCTGGTTGATTACCATTCTGTAGAAGCAATCCTATTTGTATTTGTGCTACAATCCCTAGATCTGTCTAATTCTCATCTCCTACTCTAATACTTAGATGGCAGTCCATTAAAAAGTATACCAGGCAGTGTGCTAAGGACACAAAGAAAGGCAAAACGTAATCCTTGATCTTGGGAGCTCATAATCTAATGGGGGAGAAAATATTCCAACAACTGTGAACAAACAGGTGATATATAGGACAAATAGGAAATGATCAACATAGGGAAGGCACTAAAATAAAAAATGATTGGAAAAGACTTCTTGTATAAGGGAGGATTTTAGCAAGGTCTTAAGTAAAGCAAGGGAAGGTAAGAGGTAGAGATGAGGAGAGAGAGTGCTCCAGACTCAGGGGACAGTCAGAGAAAATGTCCAGAACTGAGACATGGTGGAGTGTCTTGGTCAAGTAATAGCAAGCAAGACTGTGCTCCTGTATGACTTGAAGGTTGGGGCAGGGGGAGGACATGTAAGGTATAAGGAGGCAGTGTGTAGTGGTGGATGGAAACAAAGAAGGTAAAATGGACATTTGTGGTTACGTAAAATACAAAAGTTCTTTCATAAACAAAACCAATACTGCTAAAATGAAAAGAAAGGTAACTGGGGGAAAAATCTTTTCAGCATTTCTCCAGTTTTAGAGGATGAAATACTGACTATCAGTTGCCATACAAAACATTACTGATCCAAACCATGAAATAATTTGAGAAATACAAATTAAAAGAGTTTTAATGTTCTATTTCATATCCATCATATTGGGAAAGTTGACCAAAAAAGCTAAAATGGCAAATACTGGAGAAGCTGGGGGAAACAGGAATATTACTAGTGGGTGGAGTTGTACGCTGTTCCAACCAACAAATTGGAACTGTCCTTGCCAAGTTACTGAAGTTTATATATTCTTTGACCTAGCAATACCACTGCTAGGCTATTATTATGTAAAAGGACGTTATTCTCCTTTATTAGGAGAAGAGGATCCATATGTACAAAAATGTTTGTAGTCACATTTTTTGTGGTGGCAAGAAACCATAAACTACAAAATGTGAATTTTTGTTAGCTGAAAAATATTTTAAAAGCAATCTAGTTGGAGGAGATATGTTTATGCAAAATATAAGATGATTTTTAAGGCAAAGACACTTGCAATTGGAGACATCATGTGGAAGATAGCACTTGAACTGGAACTTGAAGGGAACTAGATATTCTGAGAGATGGAGGTGGAAAGAACATGCATTTTAGATATGGGAGACAACCAATGCAAAGGCCTGGGGGTAGGAAATAGAAATCCATGCATGAAGACCAGCAGAAACAGTTTACCTACATCACAGTGTGCATGGTTGGGACTAACATACATTAAAAATGGGAAGTTTAGTTGAAACTGGACTATGGAGAACTTTAAATGCTAAATAGAAATGTTATTTATTCTAGAGGTAATAAGGAGACATTAATGTTTGTTGAGGAGGGGAATGACATGGTCAGATGTATGCTTTAGGAAAATCAGTCTGGTAGCTTCATGAAGTTTGGAGGCACTGAGATCAATGAGAAAGCTATTACAGTGGTCCAGGCAAGAGGTGATGAGATCCTAGATTGGTATGGTGGCTATATTAGTTATCTTAGTTTCAATATTTTCCAGTACTATTTCTTGAATTGGTATATACTTTTGGAGCTATGAAAAATGAGAATTGTTTCTGTCTCTTTAATCTTTCGTATGTGCTTTTAATGGTACTCAAATGAGAATAACTGTTCTTTTCAAATAGGTTTGGATAGTTTTAAGCTGCTGTGTTAGTAAATAGGACTTTTATGCTTTTTATTGGTCTAATATTTTAGTGCAGGCATTGGCTTTATTTTTTTCATGTTTTACTGATGTCTTTTTTATTTATATGTCACTTCCCAATGCCTCCCTCATCTCCATAGAACCACCCCTTCCCTGTAACAGATAGATGTAGTCAAGCAAGACAAATCAGAACACTGACCAAGTTGGAAAAGATATGCCTCATTTTGTACCCATTATCACCAGTTCTTTGCCCACAGGCAGGAGACAGGCTTCCCCATGAAGTCCTCTAGAGTCCCACTTGGTCACTACTGAGCAACTTTCCCTGAATTCTTCCTACTTGTCATTTTTCTCATTCAGTAATATTTTATTACATTCATATGCCACAAAATGTTCAGCTTTTCCCAGATGTATGAACATCCTCTTTCTTTCTAGTTCCTTAATTTTATCAAAAGCTTTTAAGTTAGTCAGTTTCACATATGTTACTCTTAAGATAGATATTCATAAGTGAAGAGAGTGGATAATAATAATAGCTTCTATTTATACAATGCTTTAAAGTTTCAAAAAGAAATTTGCATATATAATCTCACTGTATCTTCGCTATAGCCCTGTGAGGTAAGTATGCTAGAATCATTCCCTCTTTACAAATGAAGAAACTGAGAATCAGGTTATTGTGATTATTAAGGTAACTTTTTTTAAATGCAGGGAAGAAAATAGTAGGAAGGCCAGAAAGACGCACGAATTTGAAAACCACAAATTTAACTTACTGTGTACTTTAAAAGGGAGCAGCTAGGTGGTACAGTGCGTAGAGCATCCGCCCTGAAGTCAGGAAGACTCATCTTCCTGAGTTCAAATGTGGCCTCAGACACTTACTAGCTGTGTGATCCTAGGCAAGTCACTTACCCTGTTTGCCTCAGTTTCCTCATCTGTAAAATGAGTTGGAGAAGAAAATGGCAAATTATTCCAGGAGCTTTGTCAAGTAGACCTCAAATGGAGTCATGAATAGGCAGATATAACTAAAAAGTGACTGAACACTGTTTGTTGTTTGTTCTTGAAGAGGATCATGATACGAGAAAGGTGATGCCATGCCAAGTGATTTGGATTTAAATTTAAAAGAAAAGCAAGCTTACATACACATACACACACACACACACACACACACACACACACATATTAGAGATCTGTAGTTTCATGTGCAGTTCTCTACTTATGTTTTACTATGTATGTGGAAATATCCATTCTATTTGATATTTGTTACATTTAGAATAATATAATAAAATTTAAAAATAATGAAAACTACAAAGAAAATGTGACTTACCCAAGGTTATATGATCAATTTGGGGTGGTTTTTGAGCTGGAAGGGACTATAAAGATCTTTGAGTACAATCTCATTTTACAAATGGGAAAACGGAGGCACAGTGAAATGAAATGGCTAAGGTCACATAGCCTAGAAGGATCTAATGCAGGATTTTAATCCAGGTCTGACTGACTCCAAGTCCAATGCTCTATCCTCTCTCTCTCTCTCTTGCCATGTCCTCAAGTTAGGGCACAATTATGAGAGTCTCTGAATCAAAATAATAAGTAATTAGTGGCTCTGTAAGTTTCTCCGCTGCTTTATCCAGAAACCTCCAGGAATCTCTTTATTTGAACAGGATTCTACTGTGAAGAAGCCCAGACCCATCACAAAAAGGGAAAGGCAGTAAATGTTTCATCAGTATGATACTTGAAAATGCATTGAATTGCAGTTGTGTGTAACAAGCTTTAGGGAAATGAAAAGGGGGCAAAAAGGGAGGGGGAGACTTTCTGCTAGTCATGTCTCATAAAAATGTGATATACTTTATGGAGCAAAAAAACCTCAGATATCTCTTCAGGGTCACTCCAGCTGTCAAGATGATTTCATGATTCCATGCAAATGAGTCAAACAAGGCATTAAGTGTACCTGTGTTCAGGCTTTGTATAATGAGAATGGCGATCATTCCAATTCACATCATACCCATTTGCAGATAGATGGCATTTTTGCATCATACTATCCACTGGCATCCACATTCCTATTTCAGGGACCTTTGTATTCCCTGCCAGTACGTTGATTTCCTTAACAATGAACACCAGTGAACTTTCCCCTAGGCAAACCAGATGGGATCCAAATTGTTTCTGCAAAATGAACAATTTGTGAAATCTTTGCAAATTGAATTCCAAATATACTTAGAAATGATCTTGACTTCCACTGATAATCATGCCACAATGTGAGATGCTTTTAAAGCCTACATGCGAGATACACTAATTAGTTCTATAACCTTTAAGAAAAGTGAATGAGAACAGCAAATCACCACGCTAGACAAAAAAAGCAAAAACCTTAAAAAAATAAAGTAATTTGCACTTGGGGTATCCTTGGCAGGAACGTATTAGCTGAATTAGGAGACAGGCTGAGAGATTTAGTGGGTAGAAGGCTGACATTGGTGTCAAAATTCAAGTCCCCCACCTGATATGTGGGACCACAGGCAAGCCATGTAACTTGTCGGTGTCCCCCAGAAATCTCTTGAAAATTCTAAGTTAGAGACAAGTTGTCATTCATGGAAATTAATCAGATTAAATAAATTAAATTGGGTGGGGACCCCAATCTAATGGAATATCCCACATAACTGAAATCATAAATCCAAATATTCCTCAAATACATTACAACAGAAAATCCCTTATCCTATTCAGTTAGAACATATTCTACCCTATTTGGTGAAGAAAGTAAGTGAGCTACTGTAAGGATGACAAATTTTCCTTCCATCCATGTGAGTCAACTCGCATGGTGCAGTGGAGAGAACATGGGGGCCTGAAATTAGGCAAGATCAGAGTTCAAATCTACTCTTAGATACTTACTAGCTGTGCAATCCTTAGCAAGTCATTCAACCTCTGTCTGTCTCAAAAACCTCTAAGGCTACCTCTAAGGGTTGTTGTGAGGATCACATGAGATGATAATTGTAGGGTACTTAACATGGTGTCTGGCACATAGTAAGTACTAAATAAACATTAGGTATTATTATTATTCATTTTAGTTGGCTAAGAATGGAACTCCGATTTCCAGTTTCCCTTATCAGCTCCCTGATAATTGCTTCTCTAGATATTTATGTGTGCAGGACAAAATTGCGTTGAATGTGCTATGCATGAGAAGAGCTTTGTTTATTCCATTTAGAATCTAACAGTATTTTGAAGCAAGAGTAACAGCCAACTCAAGGCACATCATCGAGGCATCTAATATATACATCACTCTCATCGAACAAAAAACATGCTATGTTTTTCTACTTATAATAAAGGCCTTTTTGCACTTTCTATAACATTTGATCCATCAAAAATAGTAATTTCCTTGAATATGCTTCAATTCATCGTCTTCACGATTTAATGGTACATCTGTTTTCAAATATAAACATGCCAGGTCACCTTAGTTATCTTACGATTAAGTAATATAGCATATTTGGGTAGAATCCTCTTGAGATTTTACAAGACCAAGGCACACAATACCTAAAAATGTAACAACATGTTTTGGTTTTTTATTATTCCAAACGTGATACAAATAGTTATTCCCCTATAAAAGCAGCTAGCTTATTGGTTAGAGTCCTTGATGAGGGAGGAAACTGTGTTTTAAGTATTTACAATGATATTGACTTTCCTGCTAATGACCCCAAATGGGAAGTGTTTATACTTCTACTGGCATTTTCATTTTTAGTGAGCTTTCTTGTCTTTTCTATTGTATCCTTATTAGCTTTTTAAATAAAAATTATTGGCATGTTATATAGATGTACATATTTCTAATTCTCCCACTACCAAAAACACACATAGATGTCTTTTTTTAACTCTAATTATTTCTCTTTATATGTTTACCTTTCTCTTTTCAATAATGTGATATAATTTCCTAGTGAGTTTTTTTTATTTTGAATTTAAACACCAAGTAAAATGGACATTTCTATATATGGAAAATAAAAGAAAGATGATACATGACATACTACAAATGTTCCTTTCTCTTACCTCTCCATCCTTCTCTTTCCTCCCCTTCTCTCTTTTTTTCTCCTCTGACAGTATCCCTTGCTTTTCTGAGCTGTCTTGTTTGTCCATATTTTTACAGTCTTCTAGAAAAGAAGAGTATTCAATTCTCTTCTCTGAATTTTTAAATGCCTCAAATTTTTTTCTTTTATTATCTTTTTTCTTTGTTCATTGTTTTGGGTTTGTTTTGGTTTTGGCTATCCTCCCTTTCCCTCTTCATACCCAACTCCTCATTGCAAAAAAAAAAAAAAAAGGAAAAAGAAAATAGATCCCTGGTAACAAATATGCGTACTCAGGCAAAACAAATCACCACATTGGTCATGTCTTAAAATGTGTATCTCATTCTTCATGTTGGTCCATCTCTCTGCCAACAAGTGGGTAGCATAGTTTATCATGGGTCCTCTGGAGTCATGATTGGCCATTATATTGATTAGAGTTAAATTTTTCAGAATCAAAATTGTTCTCCTGATTCTGTTTATTTCAATTTGTATCAGTTCATACAAATTTTCACAGGGTTCTCCAAAACCAGCTTCACCATTTCTTCTAGCACACTAATCCTCCATTATACTCATTCACAGTTTAGCCATTTCCCAGTAGTTGGGCAGCTCCATTTATAATTCTTTGCTACTATAAAAAGAGCTGTTACAATTATTTTTGTATACATGGGTCTTTTGCTTCTTTCTTGGATCTTTTTGGGGTACTGGTCTAGTAACTCTATTGTTGTGCCAAGGATTATGCACAGATAAGCAATTTTTAGAGCATAGTTCCAAACTCATTTCCCAAATGGCTGGACCACTTCACCGCTCCACTAACAGAGCATTCCCATGATTGTTTATACCACAACTCTTCGAACAACTGTCATTTTCATTTTTTGTCATCTTTACCAGTTAATATGAGATGAAACCTCAGAGTTTCTTTAATTTACCTATTTCCAGTTATTATTGTTTTGGAGAACGTATTGATATAATTGTTGAGAACTTGAGTTTCTTCCTTTGAAAATTCCTATTCATATATTTTTATTTATCCTTTATTTATTGGAAGAATGACTCTTGTTCTGAAAAAATGTTGAATCTGTTCCTAATACATTGTGGATAAGAGACTTTTATCAGAGAAATTTGATGCAGATTTTTCCAATTACCTGGTTCCCTTCTAATTTTAACTACGTTGGCTTTGTTTTGAGAAAAACTTCTTTTAAATTTTATATAATCAAAATGATCCATTTTATTTTCTTTAATCTCTATATTTTGTTTGGATGTGACCTCTTTTTTTAGCCTGAGACCAGATAAGTAACTTCTTCCTTGCTCCTATAATTTATTTAAGATGTTACCATTTATGTCTAAGTCATATAACCATTTAGAGCTTATCTTGGCATATGGCATAGTATTTTAGCCTATATTTCATTTCTGCCAGACTGATTTCCTAGCAGTTTTTGTCAGATAATGAGTCCTTACTCAGTCTTCGCTATTTCTGACTTTTATAGGCTTTTCCATTTTATTGTCTCAGAGAGTCTCAGTTTATAATAAAAAAAATTCTTTTTCCTCCTTACATTTATTTTTCTTCCTAACAAGATGACCTAAGTTCTTTCTTGATAAGTGTAGTTTGCTGGCTTTTTTGTCCCCTTAACCTTGGCCAACCAGTTCCCAAACTCATTCACTTCCTGCCTCACCCTATACTTTTATATTCATTTTAACTCACAATATGTTACATATGACACTCTATACAACATCTCTGCCTGCTCCTTGCTCTCTTCCCTGCAGACTCACAAAGAAAGATCTTTTTAATGCTCTTTCAAGTACAGCAATTTCCATTTTATAAGTATAGATCCCTCTTGACAAGTCTTGGTATATAATATTTTTCTGGGTTTCTTTTTAACATCCTCAGCCTTTATTCCTCTCATTTTTCACTTTCACCAAATCCTTTCCATAGGTTGCCTTTTTATTTAAAAAAATTCTTTTCAATAGAAAGCTTCCTTTTCTTTTAGAAGGAACACAATTGCCCTAAGATTCTGGGATGCTGAAACTCAATGGAAATAAAGAAATTCACTTGTAGGCCAAAAATGCCCGCCACAAAAGCAGGCAGGGGTGCCTGCTGGCCTTGTGAAGATCGAGGGGTTGGACACCCAATAGAGAAGAGATCCCTACTCTAAGGTGTTCTGTATCATGGACCCTGTTAGCAGTCTCGTGAAGCCTTATAATACTGTGTCATAATTGAAGAAAATGCTAAATTTCAGTTAGAGGTTAGTAAAGATAAAGATTTCCTTTTTTCTCATCAATTTCCTGCCCCCAGGTTAAGAACCCCACAGACACAAGGAGAATAATTGTGTAGGCAGCCCAGCCAGAAGAAACTGCTTGTCAGATACTGTCTTCCTTTGGAGATACTTAGCCTTGATTGCATTAGCTGTTGTCATAGATTCTTCTAATGCGCCACGGTGATCAGGTTGGCCATTTTTTCAGCTGGGATGCAGAATAAGGGCTCTGTTTAATATCACAACCAAGAAATTCATGCAGGACTGTGTCAACCAGGAAATCCCCTCCTTTCAGTGTCTCAGATCGTTTCTTCAAAAGGTCTTTGTGGGAGTTGGTTGGAGTCAACCATTTGGGATTAGTACAATCAATATGGTCTTCTTTGAAAATGAAGGATGAACAACTACAAAAACAATAATCAATAAATCAACAAGTATTTATTAAATGTCTACTATGTATCAAGAGTTGGGGATCTGTTTCTTCATACTCTTATCTGGTTTCTTCCTACCTGCTACTACCATTGGGAACAAGGGGGGTAAACTTTTCCATTTAAAGGCATGTCCTTGAGTCTTTTCCCTTCTTTCTTCTCTCCTTCTCTCCTTTCCTTCTCTCCCCCTTTCACTTTCCCTTTCCTGTTCATCTCTCCCTTTCCTTTCCTTTTCTTCTCTTCTTCTATGCTTTTCTCCCTTTCCATCCCTCCTTTTCCTCTACTTTCTTCCCTTCCCTTCTCTCCTCTTGTAGCAATAAGCACCCCAATATACACAAGACAGTCTGCTATCACAGGTTCTTAGATCCACTTTTCTAAAAGGAAAGCAACTTTTGAGGGGTCAACAATCCCTTTAATCAGACATATATGCCAACAGAGAGAATGCAAGAAGGACCAATAGACAGGGCTTCCAACTGTCTGACCATAGATAGTACATACCAGAGAGACAAGCACCAACATCTGGGTTTTCAAAGCTCAGAGGGCCCTCTTAAAAGGGCTGCCCAGAGTCTCATCTGGCACACGAAACTTCTTCCAAAAATTAAGCACCAAAGTAAAACCCACTCAGAGTATATATACAATTTTCAGGGCTAGAGGGCATGACGCTTGTGACCCAGGGCCTCATTAGAAATGAACAAAAGTTATCTGAGACCTCTTAATGGGTGGGGAAGATCTTTAACTCTTCCCTCTACCCACCATTAACCTTACATTAACTTTACAATAACATTATGCTTCTCTCTTTTTCAACATCTCTCACTTTTCTTCCCTTCTCTTTGCTCTTTCCATGCTCCTCTCTCTTTCCTTTCTTCTCCATCCCTCCCCTTCCTCCCTTTCTCTTTTTCTGTCTTTCTCCTCTGAAAGTACCCCTTTCTTTTATCATATCTATTACAATCTGATAAACAAAGACAGTCTTGATCTATAACTGAGCAGTATGAAAGAATTTCAAGGTACCAGTGATACAACTGAATTGCTTCCGTAAAGTTTCTTGTTGTTTACTAAGCTTAGTGGAAGTTTCATTCAATCATAGAACTGCTGCTTCCAGTGACAGTTCAAGTTTAAAAGTGCAGAACATTTCCTTCTAGGCATCGTCTGTCATAGTCTTCCATTAGTGCTCAAGTTTCTTTCCAACTGAGCCCCACTAGTTTCTGATTGAAACCACGATTGTCATCATCTCCCTCACCAATTAAGCAGATGTCCCAGGCTGTGATCCTTGGAGAGCCAGTTTTTCTACTATGTCCCCTCTCTAAGCTAGAGCCTAGCCTCTTCTTTTCCAGCCCTTGAAATGTTTTGCTCCCCATTATTCTTTCCATTCTTTTCTTTGATGTGCTTTCAACTACTGTACCCTAGCTCTCATCCCCACAGTACTCTCATTCCACTACCTAAGATTTAATTTAACATAATGTAATATAACATAATGTAAACATATAATACATATTATAATGTAACATAACAATATAAACATATTTCCATACATATTATAATGTAATATAACATAATATGAATATGTATATCATGTTATAATATAATGTAACATATAAATATATTATAATGCATATGATATAATGTAATATAACAGAATATAAATATATTATAATTTAATATAAAAATATATAAATCATAATATACCATACTATACAACATATTAGCACATTTATTAAGTGTATCATTTACCTCTGATGTTTCATTCCTTCTCCTTAACCTGAACATTTTACACATCTTCATTTTCATAACAATTCTCAGAGGTTGATAGAATAAGATCCTAAGATTTAGAGTTTATAGGAACCTTAGAGATCATCTTAGTGAAGGCCATCTGCCCCATTGCACAGATGAGGAGACTGAAACTTAAAAAAGACAAGTGACTTTTCCAGTGTCACATATCTGCTAAGTAGCAAAGCCAAGAATCAAACCCAAGTTGGCTGACTCCAAAATTAGTGCCCTTTCCATTTATAGAAAATACTAAAACCCCACAGGTACATTGAAATACCTACAAATCTGCCCCCTTTCTAGTACATCTCCCCAAAATTTACAGTTCCCTTTTGAGGGCCAAAAACTCTTTAAGTTTTTAAAAGTGATGCAAAAAGAAAATGAAATTGACCTTAAAAACAGAATCGAACATTATAAGTCCCATTTAGAACTGGCAGAGTCAGGGATTCAAATAATGACTCTTGCTGCCAATGTGACCACGTGAAGGTCCTTTAACTTCTGTAGACTTCAGGTTCCTCCCGTATAAATTAACGGAGCTGATCAAAGTGATCTAACATCCCTTCCAGCTCAACATCATAGTCCTATAACATTAGAGGACATTTTTCCCCCAAATTACTCATTTTATAGTTGAGGAAACTGAGACTTAAAGAAATAAGCAAAGAAGAAGTACATGGAAAATGAAGTTTAAAAAGTGGCAAAAAATGAGCCTGGCCCTAGCCCAAATTAGAAAGTCATGATAAAAACTATTTCTAAGCCACCTCCAGATTTCTCAGTTGCTCTTCTTACAATAACCCTCTTCAACTAGGTAGTATAACTAGGTGGCACAGTGGGTAATATGCCAGGCATGGAGTCAGGAAGACCTGAGTTCAAATCCAGCATCAAACACTTACTAGTTTGTGTGACCCTAGGCAAGTAACTTACTTTCTACCTGTTTCCTCATTTGTAAAATGAGGATAATAATAGAATTTCACTCCTAGCATTGTTGTGAGGATATGAAATTATATGTGTAAAGCACTTTGTAAACCATAAAGAGCTATAGAAAGGCTTTGTTGCTGGTTATTGTTCAGTTATGTCAGTCATTTCCAACTCTTTGTGACCCCATCTGGAGCTTTCTTGGCAGAGATACTGAAGGGGTTTGCTATTTCCTTCTCCAGCTCATTTTACAGATGAGAAAATTGAGGCAGACCAGATTAAATTATTTGTCCAGGGTCACACAGCTAGTGTCTGAGGCCAGATTTGAACTCAGGTCTTCCTGACCCCATGTTCTGTACCCTATTCACTATACCTCCTAGATAATCTATAAAAAGTCTAGCTATTATTGATGTCAGCCCTGTTCCATGAAGATACAAAAAGGTGACTTGTCCCTGATCACACAGCTTCTAAATTTTCAGAGACAGGATTTGATCCTGGTTCTCCTGATTCCAGGTCCTGTGTTCTAGGTTCACTATACTATATTAAAATTTACCTTTCTGGTCTTCCTTTCTCCTTCTTTTTGATGGCTTCTCTCTAAGCTTTTCTTCATGGTGGTTCCAGACCAGGGTGACCCCCATTCCCTGCAATACTCCCCCACCCTGGCCTTTTATTTGTTATAGCAAAACAAACCTGTTAAACTCCAATCTCCCTCAGTCACCTTCAACTTTAAAAGTAGTCTGCTAAAACTGTATTGTCCTTTCCCTTTAGAAATCATGGGATCATAAATTTAGACCTGGAAGTAATCTCCAAGGTCATCTAATTCAACAATTTCATTTTACAGATGGGAAAACTGAGACTTAGTTATGTGGCCAAGGTGGAGTAAGAATCCAGAGCACTTACCCTGGAGAGAAAAAATCTTTAATCAAAAGGAATGGAGCTTCAGTGATAGAACCTCACCTACCTGCTCATGGTTGAAATGTTTTAGAGCAGAGCGCTTTTTCATGCTATACATACCTCACCAACAATCAGAGTGATGGCACAGTAGAAAAGCATTTAAGTGCCTACTGTGTGTCAGGGATGATACTAAGTGCTAGGGATACAAAGAGAGGTAAAAACATAATTCCTACTCTCAACAAGTATCCATTCTAATATGAAAAAATCCTTACATTTGGAGCCAGAATGGTCAGGTTCACATCCTTGTAATACTTATTACTTGTACGACTTTGGATGAGTCCCAGGATCTCAGTTTCCTCAACTATAAAATGATGTCTGAGTTCTCTTCCAGGTGTAATTCTATGATCCATTGACCATGGAGTGCTCATGAATGAGTTACACAAATTTTCTCTGTGTATAAATGAGAAGTACCTGTGCTTTATGAACTTTTTGCTTTTCCATTCTTATTAACTTTACATTGAACACATTAGCAATACCTGCTTTTACGTATTTTTATAATTCAATAAAGGAAGAGAAGTACATGTTTTAAAATCATCAAATCACAATGCGTAATAAAGGTGCCAACAGGGAAAAATTCACCGAAATCTAGCTCATAAAACTTAAAAAGCATCGTCTTGTCAGTATCATCCATTTTACATTCATGTACCAGGAATTTGGTTTTAGGCTCAGACTTCAAATGTTTATTGAATTCAATTCAACTCAGATTTATTGGATTTCATACTATCTTCATAAAATGAGTTGTTTTATTATATAAAGTGAAGTCCCACTTGCCTGAGAGTTGTTGTATCTCACACATATGCTTGAAAGAGCATTTCTATCACTGTTCAACCCAGGTTCATATTTTTTAGATTTTAGAATATTTCGCAGATATCGGAAATGTTTTACTGTGCCAGTCTAGACTAATAGATGTAAATACAAATAAAGCTGACAAGTCAGGGAAGTAAAATTGTATAAGTGGGTATCAAGTGGTCTTGAAATATTCCTTTGCAAAGAATGACCTGTTTAACAGACTAGGTTGCTATTTCCTAAAATAAACACACAAACATCATTTAAAAAATTTCTTTGCAAATTGATACTATTTCAATTTTAATCAAAAAGGTTATTAGAGCAGCTAGGTGATGTAGTACATAGAATGCTGGACCTGCCTGGAGCGAGGAAGACCTGAGTTCAAAACTAACCTTAGACACTAATTGTTTGACCCTGGGAAAGTTACTGACCTCTGTTTGCCTCAATTTTCTCATCTGTAAAATAAGGAATAATAAGAACAACATCTACCTCCTAGAATTGTAGTAAGGATCAAATGAGATGATAATTATAACGTGTTTAGCACAATGCCTGGCACATAGTAGGTGCTTAACAAATGTTAGCTATCATGATCATGGTCATCATCATCTTCATTATTATTCCTTAGAATGTTCTAAATATCTGGATGATTTTAATATTCACACAACTATTTCATCTGTGTCTCTAGTATTTGAAGTTCCTCTCAGATCGCCCTACCTAAACCTGGAGAGAATACCACTGAGAATCTTATTATTAATTTCTTTCATTAAAATAAGTTGAATCCATCAGAAAAGTTCAAATTCAAAAGTCATTTGCAAAGACCTTTCTTCCTAGATTTAATTATAAAAACCTTTCTAACAGACATTTGAATTCAATCCACTTTTCAAAGGTCATTGAAGTGACCCCTTCTCCGTAGACACAGAGAAGATCCCCAGATAAATGTCCATCATTTTATAGGGCCACAGATTTAGTTCTGGAAGGGACTTTAGAGGTCATATATTCTAACCCTTTAATTTAGCCAGTGTAGAAACTGAGGTCCAAAAAGAGAAAGTGATTTATGCAAGCTAACACAGGTAGTAACAAAGCCTGGGTTTAAATCCAGGTCTTGTGGCTCTGATTCTAGCACTGTCTTCATTATACTCGAATGCTTTTTGAAGTAATTCATTTTATTAGTGCATGAAGTCTGGCCAATTTCTATGCTGCTTTTCAAAAAAGAAAAAAAAGTAGTACTATTAAGTCATTAATTCATTTCACATCACTCAGTTGTTACTTTTTTAAAAAATACTTTGGAATTATTAAGCTACTTAGAGCAAAAGATATTTTCAGTTGTCAATTCTTCATTCTAAAGGAGCAGATTAATGTCTCTGAATCTCAGTAGGAACTTTATAACACTAAGTGGCAACCTCTATGTAGCCATCAAAGTAATTTATTAAAATAAATTACACATAAAGCTGGGAGACATCTCTAATAGCAATAAGGCCACCTCCATGAGATAATCACACCAGCTAAAGCATTCATCTGTAACACATAACACCATAGAACCTTGAAATTATAACAGCCACACCTCCAGAAATGCCTTCCTGGTAATAGTTTCCTGGAAGTCCTGATACCATATGGCAAATGTAATAAAAACTCAACAGATACTTAATGGTTGTTTGACTGAATGGGAAACTTCTCCACTGGAAGGGTGGGCTTACTATGTGCTAGGCACTGTGCTAAGTGCTGGAGGTGCAAAGAAAGGCAAAAGCACTGTTCCTGCTTTCAAGGAGCATGTAACATGATAGGAAAGAAATGTGAAACATGGTCATAGGACTATAGATTAAAAGCCAGAAGGGAACACCCATTTTGAGAACACCCAGTTCAGTCCCATCATTTTACAGATGACAAAACTGAGTCCCAGAAAATGTAAGTATTTGTCCAAGGTCACATAACTAAGGTCATGGGACAGCATTCAAACCCAGTTCCTTCTTCTCCAAATCCCGTGCTTTATCTACTACCCTACCCTCAGTGAGTTTAGCTAGAGAGAGAAAAATGAACACCCATGAAATAAGAGAATGATAGGACTGCATTACATCTTAAAGGTTCTCCAGAAGCAAAACCAATAAAGCTAAAATTAGAGGGAAAACAGGAAACTGATAAAAATAAAACCTTGCAACAAGTTTCCCTGATAAACATCACATACTCCAGTTGATACAATGGTCAAAAAACATGAACAGGCAGTTTTTAGAGGAAGAAATCAAAAGTATCAATAGTCATATGACAAAATGCTTTAAATCATTAACAATTAGAGACATGTGAAGTAAAACACCTTTGAGATCCTACCTTATATCCATCAGATTGCCAAAGCTGACAAAAAAAGGAAAATGATCAATTCTGGAGAGGCTTTGGGGAAAACAGGCACGTTAATGCATTATTGGTGGAACTGTGAATTGGTCCAACCATTCTGAAAGGCTGTTGAGAACTATACTCAAAAATTCATTGAACTCTGCATAAGCTTTGATCCAAACAGCTGCATATAATTCAGTGGATAGAGGGCCAGGCCTGGAGTCAGGACAACTTAAATTCAAATTCAGCCTCAGACACTAGCTGTGTTACCCTGGGCAAGTCACTTAACCTTGTTTGCCTCAGTTTCCTTATCTGTAAAATGATCTGAAGAAAGAAACGGCAAATCACCTCATTATTTTTGCCAAGAAAACCCCAAATGGGCTTACAAAGAGTCAAACACAATTGAATTGACCGAACAAGAAAAAAACAATACTTTGACCTAGCAATACCACCATTAGTCCTGTACCACAAAATGATTTTTAAATGAGAAAAAACACATATATGCAAAAGTATTTATAGAAGCTCTTTCTGTTAGTAGCAAAGGAATGGGCACTAATAGGGTACCCCTTTATTGGGGAATGACTGAACAAGTTGTGGCACATGAATGAAGTAGAATAAACAGTGAGAGATGGTTTCAAAGAAACCTGGGATTGTCTTCATTGCCAAAGAAGACCATGCCATCAGAGAAACTGACATGACTTGAAATTGACTTTGTTTTGAGTGAGGGAGGGCTGTGCAGGTCACCAGCCTCACTGCTCCTCCAGAGCCACCTGAATCCAGTGACCAGATATTCATCAGGATGAGAGAAACCTGGGAAGACTTGTATGAACTGATCCAGAGTGCAGTAAATAGAATCGAGTACAGTTTATACAATACCAACGATATTGTAAAACTAAAAACTTAGAAGGACTTACAGACTCGATCTAGGCAATACAATACAATCTTGTTTCCAGAGGACCAATGATAAGCATGCTTATCATCCCCTCCTGACAGATGAATGGACAAAGGATGTGGAATAAGACATATTTTTTTGGATGTGACCAAAGCAGGAATTTGTTTTGCTTAACTGTGCATTTGTTACAAGGATTTTTGTTTTTCCAGTGATATGAAGGGAAGATGGGAGGGTGAGAAAATCCATGTTTGATTATTAAGAAAATTTTTCCCATTTTTAAATGGGAAGAAAGAAGACAGGCACTTCCAATTGGAGGATGGTAAGGAGGTGCTAGAAGCCTCTATGTTTATCGCTTGTGATATTGTTACTGTTAAGGGAGATCAGGTTAAGGATACTCACCCAGAGTCAGCACCAGAAAAAGAATAGGTCTTCAAAAGTGGGTAATAGTGGGCCATGGGACTGGTTTAAGGAGGCAGATTTTTATGGTCAACAAAGTTGGACCTATGTGATTCAAAACTGGCCTATTACTTAAAACAGATCAGTGACCCCAATGACCTTGAGAACCACCATGGAGCTTGAGAAGGAGATGGTACGATTTTGTTTCTAATGTTGAAAGGGATCTGAAGATCTCTTGGAAGAGGGAAGGTAACTTGTACTTGACCTGCCAAGATGAGATATGGTGAGAGGTACACAGGGATAGGGACAGTCTTTTTGCCCTTCTGTCTGATGGATAAAGCAACAAAGTGCCATTCTCTTTTCTGGAGAGCTTTTTCTGTCTCTCCTCACTGGTGACCTTAGCAGCACCTGGATGAGCCCTTTTCTCTGGCTCCACGCCACAGGCCAGAGCTCTCTTTTGTGAAGTGCTGGCTTCTTTTTGGATGGTCAGAGCAAGCAATGGTCACCTGAAGAGATCTCATTCCCTACATTATTTTCTTCCAGAGATTTGTGTGTGCTTTAAGGTTATTATTAAGAATACCCTCTTCACTTGCCAGAAGGCATTTCTATAAATTCACATTTGTTCTGGAATTTCCCTGAAAGTATTTGCAAGTTGTGTTTTGTAAAGACCCATTAACCCAACATCTTATAAACCACTTCTTATTATTAAAATTGGGTTTCCTTGGGTCCAGGCTCACCTCTCTTCAATCCATTCCCCATACAGCTGCCTAACCCATATTCCTTAATACCAGTCTCTTCTATTCAAAAATCTTCAGTGATTCCCTCTTGCTACTTGGATAAAGTTCAGAATCCTTTACCTGGAATTTAGAGCCCTCTCCTTATGGCTACCACCTACATTTCCAGTCTCACCTCATCCTGTTCCCCTTCAGACACTTAACTGCAGCCAAACATTTGGCTGTGTCTGTACAGGGCAAGCCATAATACATCTGGAATGCACTCTCTCCTTTTCAGTCATTCCGTAGTCTTTCAGTCCTGTCCTACTCTTTGTAGCCTCATTTGGAGTTTTCTTGTCCAAGACATTGAAGTGATTTGCCATTTCCTTCTTCAGCTCATTTCACAGATGAGGAAATTGAGGCAAATAGGATTTAAGTGACTTGCCCAGGATCACACAATTAATAAGTGTCTAAACCCAGATTTGAACTGAGGAAGGCCCAGCACTCTAACCCCTGTGCCACCTATCAGCAACAAAAGTGTAAGATCTTTCTCAGTCATTAGCATACTCATGAATAACTTTGCATAAATTTTAGAGCTACTTCTCTGCATGTAGGTTAAGTCTTCCCCTGACCGACACCTCCTCCATTAAATTGTAAGTTCCTTGAGGGCATTCCATTTTTGTCTTTTTCTCCCCATACCTAGCATAGTGCTTTTCATGTATTTAGTAAATATTTGTTCAAGTGAAAATTACTGGCCAGGAAAGGGAGGTAATCACACTTCCCTGACACATAACAGAGATACAACAGGGGAGAGGGGGAATGTGATACAATGTCCAGAGTTGCAGACTCGGAGTCCAGAGACCTAGATTTAGGCTCTACCTCTGTCTGAGCACATTGGGCAAGTGATTTAATCTCTTTTGGCCTCAGGTTCCTCAATTTCAAAATGATTGGGTTGTATCAAATTACCTTTAATGTCCTTTCAAGTTCGAAATTCACAATCTTTAGAGCAGAGAGTGGGGATGTCAGTAAAGACAATGAATGGCCTTTCTAAAGCAGGGAAGGGAATAGATGGAAGCCATAGACTAGGTTCAGACTGACAATTCACAAGTGACTTTTGAAAATCCATTCAGTGACAAAAAATGCAAATGATTAATATGAGAGGGATTAGGGGGACACAAGCACACTAATGTACTTTGTAGCTGTGGAGCGATCTCATTTTAGATGATTTGGGGCAACACTAATTAAAAGATCACTAAATTGGACAGATTCTTTGACCCAGTGATACTGCCAATAATCATATACCCAGTGTTGAAGATAGAAGGAAAGGTCATTCATATGTGTGTGGGTGTATAAATACACACATATATTTACATATATGTATATATATATCAAACAATATTTTTAGCAATACTTTTTGCAACAAAAAAAAAACAGTAGGAGATATAGCAAAATAGAGTTGCAAAGAACTATAAGAAAAGTGAATGCCCATCAGCTGCCTAAATAAACAGCTGATATGGATAGCTGATAGGTTCATAAAATGGACCTAGGTGTCACAGCGGGCAGAGCGCTGAGCTTGGAATCGGCAAGACTCATCTTCTTGAGTTCAAATCCAGCCTCAGAAGCTTAGTAGTTGGGTTACCCTGGGCAAGCCACTTAACCCTGTTGGCCTCAATTGTAAGATGAGCTGAAGAAGGAGATGGCAAATCACTCTAGTGTCTTTGCCAAGAAAATCCCAAATGGGGTCACAAAGCATTGGACATTACTGAACTTAAATTTGTGGAAAATCCCAGTTTGAAGAAACTCCCTCCAGTGTAGACTGGTAACTTTTTCTACAGCTTAGAGTCTTAGCACGCTCCCTAGAGTTTGCCTGGAGAGCCACTATGTGTTAGGGGAAGGACTTCATGACTTGAGACAAAGTTGATATGCCATGCTGCCTCTGGCATGTGAATATAATGGAAAATGGTAACACCAAAAGAAATGACAAGTATGAAAAATTCAGAGAAATCTTGTATGTACTGGTGCAGAGCGAGCAGACCCAAGAAAGCCATGCATACCATGACTACATTAATTCAGAGAAAATTAGCAAGCAAAAACCTAAAACTGTGATCAAGGGGTGCTAGATTTAATGTTAGAGGATCCACCTTTGAATTCTAACTGTGCCACATATAACTTGAATAACCCTGGGCAGGTCACAGCCTCTCACCATTTCAGTTTGCTCATCTACAAAATAAAGAGGTTGAATTAGGTGAACTAAAGTCTCTTCCAAATCTACATAAGACATCCCATGATTCCACCTCTCATAATTTCAGAAGATTCATGCCTCAAACGTGTTGGCAAAAAAAAGTGGTGGACTATGAGGCATACATCTTCTAACATGACCAATGTGTTGATTTATTTTACTTAGATGCGCATATTTATTTTGGTGGAGGGTTCGGTTTGGGGGACAATGCAGTCATTAGGAAATAACAGTGATTTTGGTTTTTGTTTTGTTTTTAGGTTGGGTTTTGGGGGGCAGGTTGTGAAGGGGAGGTTAGTAGCCTATCTAAAGATTTGGGACTTGAAGCAGTAATCAATAGAAAATCTCCTGTAGGTTCTTGAGAAGATTGTGATGTGCTGCTGTTTTATAATGATTACCTCGATGTTGTTATGTCAAAGAAATGTAATATACTTAACATGGGTAGGCCAACAAGAAGGTTGCTATAATAGATGAAGTTGCAGAGTCATTGATCCAGAGGGTCACATGCTACAAAGAAACACAAAAGGGCTCTGGAAAGGGAACTGGGTTTTGCAAAAAGCTGGTACATTGGTCACTGATAAACTTAGAGAATAAAAAGATGTATCCAACATATTTCAGAACTGAAGACTGATAAAGAATTTATTATTTAGCCTTGTAGCAGTTTTAAAAAGCTGTTTCAGAACAGATTTTAATGGGCATTTGGTAGCATACCTTCAGAAAGGCTAAATCTTCTGAATATGTTGTATTTGCAGGATATATGGAGGCCTCAGTCTACACTATGACATAAAGTGGATTATTTTGTAAGTTTCACTTGAGTCAAATGAAGCCTGTTAAGGCTGCATGAAGGGCAATAGGCTTATGATCTTTACCTGTATGTGAGATTGTAATTGGGAAGACCACGTATGGCCACATTGTGTAGATGTAAAAAGATCCCTTGATTTTTTTTTTATTGGTAGCCAGCTTTTTCACTGTTTGCCCTTTCTTACTCTTGCAATTCAGTCAAGGATTTGTTAAAAAAAAAAAAAAAAGAGCTGGACATCTTGGAAAGAGAAAGGAGAAAAGAAAGAAAACTCAAAGAGAAATCTTGTTTCTATTTTAACCAAAAAAAATTTGAAAAATTCTGGATTATGATTTCCTAGAATGATGAATAAAATGTTTCAAAAGAGGTTTATTAGCCTCTCAGTATTCCAAGGCAATTCTTTAATTGGTACCAATCTGCAGTGGTAGAAGGAGGTCCTCACCAAGCCCTCTCTACACAGATGAAATCAGAGGGAAGGGAGAAATAGAGGGATGGATAGATGGATATAGGGAAGAGGAATAGATGGATGGAAGGGAAAGAAAGGAAAGGGAAAGGATACATAAATAGCACTTATTGTCCCAAAATGATTCCTTCAAAAACTAACAATAGGTGGACATATTATGGTCAACCATCTGCAGTCACATCGTTATAATTCCTGTATGCTAAGGATAAACACAACAGTAAACTTTGAATTGAAAAACAAGTTAAGTTTCTGTCCCAAGGAGCAAAAGTATACCTTCGCTTAGAAGGAAGTCCAAAGAAAAGCAGAGTAAGAAACTTTATTAAGAAACAGAAAAAAAAATGTCATCAGATGATTCATGCTGCTGCAGACTTCTTAGATCCAGACTAAGAAGGAGAAAAATAGATGATTTCATCCTCTGCCACATTGGACTCGGTTATAAAACAAGCAGAATGCTAGTGGTTCAGTGTTGGAAAGGTGATTTCAGATGTGAGAGAATACAGAGCAGCCCTCAGTGTCTGTTCCAGGATCTTAGGCTGGGCGGCTGCCAAGCAGAGCCTCCCTGCAACACAGCCACAAAGGCCTTGGAACAAAATAGCCTCTGACTCCTTTTGTTCTTGGGCTGCTTCAGATTTTTCCATTTTCTTCAGTGTGAGAAAGAAACTGTCCTGGGTTTGAAAACACTCACAGCAAATCAAGAAAGGATATAGAAAAGGATAGAGACGCTTACTTCAATACGGGGAAACCTCTGTTTTAAGTCTGTATCCATAACTAAAATGAAGACAAGCCAAAAGTGTTTGTTTGTAACGGAGAGCAGAGGGAGAGCTGAGACTCAGAGTTCTTGGCCGTCTCTTTAAGAATTAGACAATGGGCTCTCCTTTTATGTCTGCAGCCAAAAAAGGCTGGTGCAGTCTTGAGTTACATTAAGCAAAGCAGAGAGGGGCAAGGCTGGCTTTGCTTGGTCCTTTTCAGACCACTTCAGGAGTCTCATGTTCCATTCTGAGTGCCCGATTTAAGGTTGAAGAACGTCCAAAGCAGGGCAGTCAGGATGATGCAGGACATCAGGTTAATCCCATCTTAGAACCTGTTGTAGGAATGGGGATATGGGGATTTGGGGCATGGAGAAGAGAAAACTCAGGGCAGGGGGAGACCAATGGGTATCTTCAAACATTAGTAAGGTGATCAAAGTGTCGGTTTTTTAAACTATTTATTTTTCAATTTCAAATTCTCCACATCCCTCTACCACCTCCCATACCCACTGAGAAGGCAAGAGATACAGTACTCGTTATACGTATGAAGTATATTAATTAGTGTGTGTGTATATATATTATGTATACATATATTTATCATATATGAAAATGGGTAAACCCATGGAAATACATACATTTCAGTTCTGTCTGACTCTTCTTGACTCACCTTGGGGTTTTCTTGGTAAAGACATTGGAGGGCTTTCCCATTTCCCTTTCCAGCTCATTTTATAGATGAGGAAACTGAGGCAAACAGGGTTAAGTGACTTGCCCAGGGTCACATAAGTAGGATATGTCTGAGGCTAGAGTTGACCACAGAAAGATGAGTCTTCCTGACTCCAGACCCAGCATTCTGTCCACTGCTCTACCCAGTTGCAATGAATTATCGAATACTCTGCCTCATTTATTATTTAGCCTTAATTACTGAATGGGTATTGTCTCAGTCAAACTAAGACCTATTAAAGACCTTAACTTAAAAAGGCCAAGGTTGCCCAGTGCATCCTTGGCCATCTCCAATTGTCCTAATCTATGTGGGCCACTGGACCCAGTTAGCTCCAGAGAAGAAAGTGAGACTGGACAGCCTCAGCCCTCCCTCACTTAAATCCAATTCACTTTCATGTCATGGCATCACCTCCCTGGTGTCTTGGGAATGAATAACATCTGACTTTGTGGTGTATTATGTAGTCTAAGAGATAGAAAGTTAGGCTTGAAGTCAGTAGGTTTGAATCTCACTTTGATGCTTTCTCTGTATAAGCACTACCTTAAATAAAGTGTAGTATTTGAAAGCACCTTATTTTGTGTTTTTGCAATTATTTAATTTTTTCAGTCATATCCGACTATCCATGATCACATTTGGAGGTTTTCTAGGCAAAGATATTAGAGTGGTTTAATAGTTCCTTCTCCAGTCTTTTTACAGATGAGAAAACTGAGGCAAACAGGGTTAAGTGACTTGTCCAGGCTCACACAGCTAGTAAGTGTCCAAGGCTGGATCTGAAATCAAGATGAGTCTTCCTGATTCCAAGCCCAGTGCTCTATCCACTGTACCACCTAGCTGCCCTAGAAATACATATATCTATTATATATTATGTATGTATGTATGTATATATATATACACACATGCAGAATCTATTTCTATATTATCCATGTTGCAGGGGTAGGGGTAGGGAAGAGCAAGAAAAATAAAGTGAAAAAGCACGTGCTTCAATATGCATTCAGAATTCGTCAGTCCTTTCTCCGAAGGTAGATCACATTTTTCATCATGAGTCCTTCAGAGTTGGCATGGGTCATGATATTGATCAGAGCAAAGGCAATCACAGTGAAGAAGGATCCGATTGTTCTGCTTGGCCCTGAGGGCAGATATGGGAGGAAGGAATAGAAGCTGCAAAAAAAGGCCAATTTAGACTTAATGTAAAAAGATACCATCTATCAATTAGTGTTATCCAAAAGTGAACTGGAGTCCCTCAGGATCACCGAAGGTTTTCAAGTGAAAATTATATGTCCAGATGTCAGTTTAGTATAGGGGGCATTGATTTTAGTCATGGATTGAACTTGAGAGGCAACACAGTGCAGTGGTCAGAGGGTGGATCTCACAATCAGGAAGTCTTGGGTTCAAGCCCTATCTCTAACCCAGACTGGCTTTGTGGCCTTGGGCAAGGCATTTCACATCTTACTGCCACAGATGTTTAAGATTATGAGTTGCAGAAAAAGTGCTGACCTAAATTGGTAGAAAGAGCTTCCTTCCCTGGGAGCTCCCTATACCAATGAAATTACACGTTTCTTTCCTATCCCTGTCTCCTAGGAGTCAAGCTGGCAAGACAACTTTTAAATGCTACAATTATATTACAGATGACTCTCTGAAAGTCCCTGTTTGCCACTTGACATGTTGTTTGCACAGGTTCAGGGCACTGGGAAGGCTTTTTGACAAGGCCTTTTTATGTACTAAAATCCTTTTTCTCAACTCCATCCCACTTGCCTATAATCCTAGAAGTTTCCATTGGCATCCTTTAATGAGAAACTTTCATCCCTAGAGATATAGAATACAACAGATTCATTCCTGAGACTAAGTCACAGCCTCACCTTTCACATTTCATCTTATTTTATCTTGGGACACAAAAATATGGATGGATGGGATGGATGGATGGATGGATGGATGGATGGATGGATGGATGGATAAATGAATAGCATTTATTAAGCATTTCTATTTGTAAAGTGCTTGGGGATACAACTACAAATTAGATTTGTAAGCTCTGAGGATACAAATAGCAAAACCAGATAGTCTCTGATCTCAAGAAGTTCACATTCTGATAGGGAGAGATAGCATATATAAGCAATTCCAGCTGTAAATTAGATGGAAAGACCTAGTGGTCCTCAGGGCAGCAAAGTGTCTTCTTTAATGCCCTTTCCAATGAGAAAACCATATCTTTTTCTGATACTGGCACTGATACTGATAAGGTCAAGGTTTTTCTATTATGCCTTTTCTCCTCAAGAAGCATTTACCACATGCTACCAGGGGACCAGCAGCAGGGGAAACAGTACCTGTGTCAGGCTTTTCTTCAGAAATCACAAGGGACTGGCCCGTAAGTTAGCCATGCTACTTCTTCTGAATCTATGACTGGAGTTAAATGTTTCTACAGAGGTAGAAAAGATGCCAGAAAACAGACATTTTGGGAGTCTACTAGAAAGATGAATTCCATTATTTTTCCTTTGTTTAAAACAGTTGTGGTCCTTCGAATTACTGTAGAATTAGATTATGGACCATAAGGAGAGTTGTCATCTGAGAGAACAGTAGTGCCTGAAATGCCTAATTGAAGTGGTTAGGGCAACCTGATTCCTCTGGGCTGAAGCAGCACTGGGAGTCCCCAGAGAGACTATTGTGGAGACAAGATAAAAGACAACCAAGATAACCCTCCTCCTAACAAGCATTTTTGAACAGCAATTTTGTTCATTTACGTTTCTCCTGTCTCTGAAAGTTCAGATGTATTTGTCTGTGCTTTGTATTAATTTTCGGTTATATTGATTATAAGGCTATATTTTTGGAGACAGTGAAAAGTAATTTATTCCACTTAGATTCTCTTGATGTGAACATTAATTCCCCAGGAGTAAGTAGACATTTAAGGTAAAATTTAGCAAATTGTACTCAGTGTTCCATCCTTCTTGTGCAAGGGAGCACAGACCTGGAAAGACCAAAAATGGGACATTTATCCAAAATTCATTTATATTTGGGTGAAACACTGTACCCCTCTACGCCTCAGTTTCTTCATTTGTGAAATTAGAGGGTTGGACTAGATCACGTCTGAGGAATACTTCCAACTCCAAGTCCAGAGGAGACTTCTGAGGGCTAGGCAGCTATCCTCAAGATTTAGAGAAAGATGGAAAAGCCAGTATAGAGGAGGCTTACAATAGGACTTCAGGCCAGAAAATATATAGAATTCTAGAAATATGTATTTCAAGATAGGATCTTTGAAGTCATCTAGTAGAAACCCTTGTGTTCATCCTTCATTGCTGAAGAAGACCATGCCATCAGAGAAAAGATGACATTATTTTATAACTGAAGGAACTGAGGCCAGGAGAGGTTACATGACTTTCCCAAGGTCACAAGGCTTAAGTGGCAGTGCCAGGATTTGAACCTCATTCATCTGAGTGTAGAAGAAAACAAATGTGGTAGGGTTTTTTTATTTTAAAAATAATTAAATTAAAATTTAAAAATACATAGTATCATAGGATCTATACTTCCCTTGCTTTTTCCCTGGCCTCTTTTCTCCTGTCTCCTCCAAGGTTTATTTCACTCATTGTCTAATACTGTTTCTCCCTTCTCTAACCCACTTCCTCCATTGAAACTTATCTATTTTGCATCTCTTTCTCAGAGAGGCCAAGATATCAGTTATAAGATGAGAAACCCAACCTGTACTAATTAGGGAGGCTGTAAGACTTCCCCAAGCTCTGAAGTGAAATATATCTATCTGTTTTATAGGACTGAAAAAATTATCCACTTTCTATCCTGGTCCAGTGCTTTTCACCCCGTGCTTGGACTAAGCTACATGGCATTTAAGGCTAATCCAAAGTCTTATGGAACACTTACCTTCTAAGTTTTCTTTACTGAGTTCAGACCAGCCTTATTGATAGGGAAAGCCATTAAGCATTTTCTTTTAAGAGCAGGGGAAAATCAGACCTCTTCTAGGCTTTTTTGTGCTGTGGCAAAGATGTCAACAAAAGAGTCAATTAAGCAGAAAAGGTCATGTCACAAAAAAATATTCCTCACCTGTGGTTAACTAGCAATTCAAACAATCTCCCCTCACATAACTTAAATTTTATTATTAACACTAGTTACTTGCTGACTTGAAAGAAATAACATGTTTCTTCAAATAGGGGAATTTTCATCCGGATATTATAATAAAATCTAGGAAAATAAGGATGACTAACTTGTAAATTGCATGATGATGCATGGACACATGCATCACCAAGTCACTGTTGAGATCAAATGTACCTACAGGAACCTAAAGAAGCCAGGGCTAGACTTACAATCTGTCTTTCCCAGTCTCATACGGCAATTCAGGTTGATTAAATCAGCCCTTTCATCTAAAGGATGGGCAGATATATGCATGTAAAGGCAGCTTGAAAGACTGATAATTAACTATTAGTAGAGCCCTGGACTCCAATGAAGTCTACCACTCTTCATCTCTCTCTTTCCCTTGAGGTCAGTGTGACATGATATGATATTCATAGTCGGCTGGGGTTTGTTCAACATACGCTAGAGCTCCCTTTGTTCATCCCCGTATAAACCCATAGCTCCCTAACATCTGTGGGCCATCCAACACTAATTGGTTCACTGTACTATGCTTGAAATCCTGAGATCTAATAATCATATTAAATTACATCCCTCCCTCCTTTGGAGTGGGAATTCATATTTATAGAAAATTATTAAGATGCTAACACCAGTTTACTGCCTCCCTAATGACCTATCTCAAGGTGCAGGGATACAAACCAAATACTGACTTAAGGAAGGATTTTTTTTTTAAGTTTCTGTTGACATCTTTTATCACTTCCATTTCCATATATATCTCTCCCATACCCAGAAACCTATTCTTTATAAGAAATAATAAAAAAAAAGAAAGAGGGAGGAGAGAAAAGTTCAGCAAAACTAATCACACACCAATTAGTACTGACAGTATATTAACCAATCAACAAGTAATTATTAAACATTTACTACATTGGGCACGATGCTAGACAAAGGAGATATAAAGACAAAAATAAAACAGTTCCTACCCTCAAGAAGCTTATATTCTAAAATGGTTAGGAGGGGTCCACTCAATAATAAACAGTTAGTACACTGTTATACCTTCTGCTATTTTGGGATGACTGAATGAAAATCCTATCTATGTTGAACTACAGGGTACTACATAAAAGGCAATTGTAGAGAATGAGACTTTCAAACCAATTAAGCTGAAGTCAAAACTGACACATTTCCTTGCTCCAAAATTTTTTATTATATGTATAATTATTTTAGCCTCAAAATCATCTCTTCAGAAATGCCTAAGTGCCATCAGATTTGAAACTGGGGAGGGACCTTAGACGTCAGGGTCATTTCAAAATATTCTTTTTGGTTTGAAAATAAGACTGCCTAAGTGAATTAATTCTTTTGAGATAGTGAGAAATTATTTGTCTCAGATTTTGATAGATTTTTTGAGATTTACCAGGGATGTTCACATTCATTTAAAAAATAGGTTAATAGTGAAAAGAAATAATGATGTTTGGGGAGTGGGGAAAGGGGATGAAGAGGATGTTGGGAGCAAGGGTCCAAAATGATTGGAAAAAACTAAAGTTGACTTCTTTATCCATCAACTTTCCCACATTTTTGCATTCTAACTATTTGAAGTAGAGCTCTCTTCCTCAGTAAATGCAATAATGAATGGTAGCCATTGTCAGGGGAAGGGGAGGGAAGAATAAAAAAGAAGAAATTTACATGATAGCTTTATTATATTTTTAAAAGGAATCACAAGTGGTCCATGATAGAATTGAAGTTTCATGTGCAATCATCTTTATTATACTTACATATCTTTATATACTGTGGTGGAAATGCCTATTTTATTCCATGAATTAAAAATAAAATAAAAAATGAATGCAGTCCAATGCATTTATTAAATGCATATTGGCCTTTTTTCTATAAATTACCAGCCCAGAGGGCAATGGAAAGGGTGAATTTAGGGAGAGTAGAGCTGAGTTCAAATCCCAGCTCTCCCAATTTATCTGTGTGACATTGAGAAGGTCACTTCACTTTGTGGAACTCTAGTTTCCTCATCTGTAAAATGAATGCGATGAACTATATAGCCTCTGGATCGCCTTTCAACTCTAAGAATATGATCCAGAATGGGACAAGTCAAAGGTGTGCTAGTAAAGGTTTAACAAGCAGCTTGGGGTTTGGGGGGGAAGGGTAGAATGTATGTACAGGGTAATTTTAGGTTTACTCCACATAAGTCACATTTTTCTGCATCACTTTCTTAAGTCTAGAGTCCAGGCAGGGGTGGGAAACCTGTGCCCTTGAGGCACATGCGACCTTGTAGGTCCTGGGATGTGGCTTTTTAACTGAGTCCAAGTTTTGAAGAACAAATCTTTTATTAAGGGGAGTTGTTCTGTGAAGTTTTGGATTCACTCTTGAGGACCTAGAGGGTTACGTGGTCCCGAGGCCTTAGGTTCCTCAGCCCTGGCTCTAGACAATCAATAAAACAATAAATTGATCACTGATTTGTAGCATTTGCCAGTTTCAAGATTAAATGCTCACAATGAAAACTTAAGAATTGTATGAGCTATCTGAATCCAACACACCCCAACTAAAATCCAGGCCTTAGCAGGTTGATCCTGTGTGTGTGTGTGTGTGTGTGTGTGTGTGTGTGTGTTCGTTCATCCTTCTTTGCCGAAGAAGACCTTGACATCAGAGAAATAATAACATGACTTGCATTTGACTTTATTTTGAGTGAGGGAGGGCTGTGCAGGTCACCAGCCTCACTTCTCCTCCAGAGCCATCTGAATCCAGTGACCAGATATTCATCAGTATGACTGGAGATGACCCAGGATGAGGCAATTGGGGTTAAGTGACTTGCCCAAGGTCACAATAGCTAGTGAGTGTCAAGTGTCTGAGGTGAGATTTGACCTCAGGTCCTCCTGACTCCTGCACTGGTGCTCTATCCACTGCACCACCTAGCTGTCATCAGGTTGATCCTATTATAAAATAAGACTATCCATGTTGGACTTTTTGAGCTAGAAGAATTGCGAAGTCATCCAAAGAATCTGTAGTATTTCTCATTCCTCTGCTGCCATCATGGTCTCATCTTTTACACTGTTGACCTCAGCATTTGTATTGATTTCTTCCAGTATGGGAGGAGTGTAGGAGCTCCCTCTGCTGAGGCAAATTGTAGCCAGTCTAGAATTTCCTATGTTAAAGAATTATCTGATGTTTAGAATGGTTAAAAGAGTTAGTAATAAAGAAAAGGTCATGAACCCAGGGGTCTTCCTGATCTAAATGGAGCCTTATTTACCATATAAATGAATGTCAGAAATAAAAAAATAATTAGACTTTAAAACTATTTGAATTGTACTGAAAATAGCGGCATTGGATTTGGTTCCCTAAGATTTTATCAATTTGTTTGACATGACTCTTGTTCTCAAGGTGCTTATAAATTATACTTACAAAACATGTTCCTGTTCATTTAATTAAATAACAAATATGCTTTTGTTTGTTTTTACAGCAGGAGAAGTTGGGTGATATCTGTTTCTCCCTCCGCTATGTACCCACTGCTGGCAAGCTGACTGTCGTCATCCTTGAGGCAAAGAATCTGAAAAAGATGGATGTGGGCGGCTTATCGGGTGAGTGTACAATGTCTGTCAATGGCAGAAAAGTTGCCAATGGCCACAGCACATGGTATCCAGTGCCCGGTCTATATTACTGTAAGTCAAATATTTTTGCTCCTCTTTTGGCAGGTTGTGTTTTGGGGTGTTTGGAAGTGAAAGGGACAGGAAAAGCAAGGGGGAAATTCTCCCACTCATGCTGAATAAATTACAAATAAAAAGACCTGTCATCTAAGCATATACCCATCCATGGCTAAAACCATTGTCTCCTGAATGATTCAGGACTTAGAAGAGATGTGAACAAGGAAAGCTTTGACTGACAATGGATAGCCAAACTATTTATTTACTGTTGCCTAAAGATAAATTCATGAAAGGAAAATGGGGCTAACTGATTACATTTTCTGCACAAGCCAATCTGTTACTGCTGAGGCAAACAAAGCATGTTACAGCATAGCTGTGAGGTCTTTGCCTCACCATGGAAATATGACTTTCACAATCAAACTCTCTCCACTCCCTCCCACCCCCCATCCTTTGCTATGTGATTTGAGTTAGAGAAGCAGCATGGTGTAGTGAGTAGAAGGCTAGCCTAGAGTCAAGAACATGTGAGTTCAAGTCGTGCACCTACTGGCTACATATTTGTTTGTTTAGTCATTTTCAGTTGTGTTCAATTCTTAATGACCCCTTTGGGGGTTTTCTTGGTGAAGATACTGGAATAGTTTGCCATTTTCTTCTCCAGCTCATTTTACAGATGAGGAAAATGAGGCAGAGTTAGGTGACTTGCCCAGGGTCACATAGCTAGTAAGTGTCTGATGCCTCATTTGAAGTCAGGTCCTTCTGACTTCAAGCCTGGCATTTTATTCATTGTGCCACCTAGCTGCTCCAAACTACTCTTAGCTTCATGCCACTCCTTTGATGTGTGTGTGCACATGTGTGTGCAAGCAGGCATGCGGGTGTGTGCCTGGCACACAGTAAATGCTTGATACTTTTTGATTAACTACCTACCACAGTATAGAAGAATTGCCATCGGCATTCAGTGGAAGGGAATTTCTACCATTGGGTTCTGATACGATTGGATTAATTGTATTTCAGACTTTCCAGCAAATTATGAGGGCAAAGATAACTGATTTCTTCTCCTGCCCCGATGATGGCCTTTTGTGTCACATGCACATAACATAAAACAGGCTCATGGTTACAGTTCATTTTACATGGAGGTGGTTTAGTCTTTTTGTAAGCAAACTCTACCTGTAATCGACATACAACTTGAAAAGTACACATTCGGAGTCATAGTCGCTAAGACACGCTGACACAGACCTTCCATTTATTGGTCCATTAATTTACCAACTAATGCGTTAGTTTCTCCCTTGAGCTCACGTCACTCCCCAGTTATGTACTAGGCACCTTTGAGGGCTACGTGAATTCCTTCAAGTTACCACAACTTGTTTAGTGTCTTACTGCTTCATTGTGCCCAAGAGTAATTTAGAAGCAGAGTATACAGCTCCCTCTAAGAATATAAAGGAGTATTTAATGAACCCAGATGTGAGAGATGCAGAGATGTTTGTCTTCACAAGAGTAATTCATTCCCAGGGCACTATTCGGTATTCAGAAGTAGTACCTTTAAAATGTCTTTTGAGCCTTTGCTGTTCCTCCCACTTCCCATCAGCTGTCAGGTCTTGCCAATGTTTTGTTGCTATTGTCATCGTTCAGTCTTTTCAGTCCTATCCAACTCTCCATGACCCTATTTTGGGCTTTATTGGAAAAGAAACCGGAGTGGTTTGTTATTCCTTCTCTAGCTCATTTTACAGATGAGGAAATTGAGGCAAGTAGGCTTAACTGATCTGCTCAAAGTTACATAGCTAGTAAGTAGGCCTAATATGAACTCATGAAGATGAGTCTTCCTGATTCTAAGCCTAGTGCTCTATCCACTGCATCCCCTGGTTGGCCTTATTTTTGTTGTAATATTTCTTAAATTCATCCCTTCCCTTCTATCCCTTGGCACAATCCAAGTTTAAGACTTTATAAACTTATACCCAGATGATACTAGTAACCACCTAATAAGTCTCCTGCTTTAAAGCTCTTCTTCTTCTAATCCATCTATATACACCATCATTTTATTTCTGATTGGGCCTGTGATTTCTTTGGAGTAGGACACTCTCAGATGAGGAAACTCTCTCTACCAATTTAGGTAGAAACCTTCTCGGCAACTTAAGAGTTTAGGGGTTTCAGCTTAGTGGGAATCTGCACTTTGCCTGCAGTAAAGGAGCATTTGAGTTCAAATCCAACCTCAGACACTTAGTAGCTGTGTGACTGTGAGCAATTCACTCAGTGTCTACCTCAGTTTCCTCAAATGTAAAATGAGGCTCATAATAGGACCTACATCACAGGATTATTGTGAGAATCAAATGAGATGATATTGTAAGTCATAAACTGTTTAGCACTGCCGGACTTATAGAAAGCACCCAAGAAAAATTTGTGTCCTTTCTGCCTTCCTTTCATTTGGAGTAATTCTTGTCAATGTCCTATATATCCTTCATAGAAGATCCACCCAAAACATAAGGACCCTTCCTCTAATTCCCTTGACATTGTTTGAATATCAGAGCAACACATGAATGTTCCATCAGTTTTTCCCTTACTCTTATCCTCTTGGTGGCCCACCTTCTTTTCTGTCCATACATTTCTCTAATGACATCCCAGAAAGGGATGGGAGCACCATTTTAACTATTCTGGAAGCAGAAAAGGGGAAGCACTCATCAGATATATTAATGCAAGGAAGAAAAGGAAATAAGTACTTACCCTTTGTCAAGCATTGTGCTAAATGTTCCCCAAACATTATTACATTTATGCCAAGGCTTTCCTGCCATTTTGTTAACTCAGACCTTCACGCTATTGATTTCTAAATGGTGGTCTTCTTTCTCTACAGATCCATGCTAATATAATTATAACATGCATACTCATATTCTTTCATTGGTAAGCTTCTCTGGGCTTCTCAATCTATATTCATTTAAGTCTTACTTTCCCATCAACATATACTCTTTATGCTAAGGCAATTGTATACATTTCTTTGTTCCAAGACAAATTTCCTGTCCTTGTTTACTTTGGGATTTCCAAACGTGAATAGCTAATCTCATTCTCAAACTTCACCCTTTTTTGAAAACTTAGGAATCAGGAGTCTTCTAATTGGATTCTACTTTGTCTCTACCTTTCAGAATTAGAAGTCCAAATGTGTTTTCAACTGCAAATTAGATAAAAGACAGTTATTTCTAGCTGTAAAAAAAAAATCACATTATCTTAGTTTGTAAATGACTGGAAAGCTTTTACCACAATATTTTCCTTTCAACTTCAATTTACCACATTAAGTTCAAAATTAGCAAATTGAAAGTTAATGTTTTAGGGTAGAGGCTCATCTAGTCACAAGTTGTTAATTATCACATGGGTTTTTTGTACTGTTTATAACATGAACAGCTCTTGGTACAAGAAAGCACTGTCATACAAGGGTTTTGTTTCTCTTTTTAATAGTATTTTTCTAATTTCATGTAAAGATGAATTTAAACATTTAAAAAAAATTTTGAGTTCCAAATTTGCTCCCTTCCTTCCCTCCCTTCTCCCTGAGATGGTAAGCAATTTGATATAGGTTATATATATATATATGATCATGTAAAACATGTTTCCATATTAGTCATCTTGCAAAAGAAAAAAACAGATCAAAAGGAGAAAAACACACAAAAAAAGTAAAAAATAGTATGCTTCAATCTGCATTCAGACTCAGTCAATCCTTTCTCTGCATGTAGATAGCATTTTCCATCTTGAGCTTTTGGAATTGTCTTGGATCTTGGTATTGCTGAGAAGAGCTAAGTTGATCATAGTTAATCACTAAACAATGTTGCTGTTACTGTTGATGGTGTTCTCCTGTTCTGCTCGTTCCACTTGCATCAGTTCATGTAAGTCTTTCCAGGTTTTTCTGAAATTTACCTGCATGTCATTTCTTATAGGGCAATGGTATTTCATCATATCCATATACCATAACTTGTTTAGTCATTCCCCTCAATTTTCAATTCTTTGTCACTACAAAGAGCTGCTATAAATATTTTTGTACATGTGAGTCTTTTTCCCTTTTTTATAATCTCTTTGGTATACAGACCTAGTATTGACATTACTAGGTCAAAGGGTATACACAGTTTGATTGCCTCTTGGAAAGGTTTTGTTTTTCTTTTCTTTTTTCCAGTGGAGGAAAGAGAGAGAAAATTGATTTTTTGTTAAATGAAAAAAATGTTTTCTAAGTGCTTTGGCATAGCAGAAAGAGCATTATGGACTTTGCAAATGCATAAACTGAGTTCAAATCCAGCTTCTGTCATTTGTTAATTGAATGATTTTTTGACAAATCCCTTAATCTTTTGGAGCCTCAATTTCCTCATTTGTAAGATTAGAAGAGTTGAATTTATTGGCTTCTAATATCCCTGCCAGCCCTAAATCTGTGATTCTGTATCCCATTCCTATAAGAGGATATGTTGAGAGTCACACTGAATGGGCTATAACTAGTAACACTGAAGAAATTAGCCACAATTACATAATCACCAAAGTATTTGAGCTCTTCTGAACATCAGTGACAAGAAAAGGAACAGTAGGTTCAACATGACTACATATCATTGCTATAGATCTATTCTGGAAATTATTGCATTGTCAGCTTCCCATGCACCAAAGGAAGAAAGCACTAAAGTATTCCAGAAACTAACATTGGTACATATAGCACAGCGTCGCTAACAGGAGATCTAGGACTATATATTGTCTTCTTGGAGGTATTACAGCATTACGTGGGTTAAGGTAGGCAGATTATCCTAACAAGGGTTGCCCTTAAGGTGAAGCAAATCAAATAGGAACCCAGTTTTATAAGCAGCAATGCTGATTGCAATTTAAATGAATCTTTGTTATTGGCAGTATTAGGTCCACTGAATATTACTACTGATTTCACTGTGAAGAAAACCATACAGTGTATTTTTACCTAGAAGAGAAGTTAAACAAAGTGATCTCTGATGTTTCCTCCTACAATGAGATTCAATGGGACCAAATCAAGAGTGAGACAACCCATGTACTCAGTGAGAGAGAAATACTTCTTTCTTCTCTTATTATCATAGTTTTCCTTGAGTACTCATTTGCTGAGTAAACTAGAAAGAGTATTTGGATGTATTTATCATTACTTATAAAGAAATGGTTTCTGGAATTACTCAAGGGATTATGGTTTATCTCTTTTAAAAAGATGTTCAGAAACCACAGCTTTTCTAGGAACCTCACTCTTCTTGAGGGTTTAGGATTATAGAATTTAGAGTACAGTGGGACCTCAGGGGTCATCCATTCTACCATCCCATACCCTTCAAGAAATTTTTATACATCAAACAAATGGAGATATGCATTGTGCTCTTCTGAGAAATCTATGCAAAGGTAGGAAATATGTCTCTAGAAACCTAAAGAGGTTTTGTGAGGAAAAGATTATGGAAACGGGGAAATAGAAACTTCAGTAATTGACCTGTTTATATTTAGAGATTCCTGATTTAGATACCATCTAGTCCAATTCCCTCCATTCACTTTTCAGAGGAGGAAATGGAGGCCCAGGGAAAGAAAATCAGTTGCTCATGAGTTGCAGAGTTGGTACTTGAATCCAGGCCTCCTGCTTCCATATTGCATTCTCTTTTCACAGGTTTCACTGTGTATGAGTTTAGTATGGAAGTCCTTTATTTCCCTCTGCCCTTTTGTCTTTCCTACCCTCATCTAGCCTATTATACCACTACTATATCACATCAGTCCCTCTTTAACCATTTTCCCCCATTTTTATCATCTCCAAATTACTTGGAATTAAAACACTTTGTTGGTTTAGAAACCTATCAGATCTTGTTCTTATTATTATCTCCTTAGATAGTCAAATGTTTATAATGGGTCTACTGTGCTAGCCCCAGGGAAAGAAGATCAATATAACATTGCCCTTGTCCTCAAGTCACCAACAATCTTTTAGGACAGATAAGAAATATATATAAATAAATATGTACCTAAAAAAGGTACAAACAGAATTTCCAGAGTTAATAAAAGAGTGAAATGACTTCTAGCTAATGGAATCAGCAAAGGTTTCCTTTAAAGGGCGGTGTACTGGAAGGGAGGGTAGAATCATTCTTTCTTTTGCCTTATGTCCATTCTATAACAAGTATAGCAGAAGTGGGCCTCCCTTCTCTTCTGGAATCTTCCAGAAAACTGTTCTTGGCAGTTGCTATTGAGCATCCCACCATTGGAATGGAAAGCATAGCAAGCAACACCACACACAGTTTTTTGCTATTATATGAACTGAAAAACCAAGTGGCCAAAAGTGGGGCCAACAAATGAAATGGCAAAGACTTTTCTGAGCCAATTGGATCACAGTATGCAAATTAATTTAGCTCTAGTGTCCAGATTGGGCAGGAGTATGCAAATGAATTGGCAGAGTATTTGAGTTAATGAGCCATGAATATGCAAATAATCTGGCTGTGATGTCAGAAGACTTCAGCATAATTTTAGTCCAGGAGATTATAACGTAAAATTAATTCTGGGGCACTTCAGAGTATCTAATTAGTTGTTGAGTGAGTCACCAGAAGTTCTTAGACATGAACTTGATCTAGAAAAAAAAATTCCTTTATTTGCGAACATGAAATGAGAACAAAAATGAAAAACAGTTGGATTAGAAGAGTATCTTGGGCAAATTGCTTCACTTCTCTGGGACTCAGTTTTCTCATCTGTAAAATAGAGATAATATTAGTACCTTCCTCATAGTATTGCTTTAAGGTTCAACTGAGGTATCATAAAATGTTTTGCAAACCTTTGAGCACAACAGAAATGCTCATTATTTTTTTTTTCAAAATGTTTCCAGAAAACTCTTCCTTATGCATAGATCTCATGTCATTTCTCTGCTCAAAAATCTTCAATGATTCTACCTTCTAAAAAAGTTCAAGTTTCTTTGTCTGGCATTCAAAGCATTTAACAATCTGACAGCAGCGTTCCATTTTAGCCTTCTGTTACTGCCCTCTGCATACTTTATTCTCCCAGCTTCTTTTCCCTACACATACTCTATGTTCCTTCATCTCCATGCCTTTGGTAATACCATTCTATATGCCTACAATATCATCCCTACCCATCTTCAGTTGCTGAGTTCTTATCCATCCTTAAAGCGAATTTAAATGTTGTTCCTTCCATGAAATCTCCTCTTGGCAATAGGGAGCACTCAACATAAAATTTTGTTGTTATCTGGTTTGGGATCCTATCCCATTACCCAACCACTTATTTTTTAAAGCCACTGTACAAACCAACAGCTTTTATGTCGGAATCAAATGGTGTCCTGTAGCCTTCTCCTAGATTACCACATATTGGTATGTCATCTTATCCTCCATCATGATCTGGGTAGGAAAGAAATACAGGACAGGTAATTTTCAGCAGAGAATTCAGGATTGAGGGGCAGGCTGGAAGAATGATACCAATGCCCTTTAGAGGATGGGGGACAATGGAGGCTAGGGGAGAAGCAAAGAAGAGCTTTAGACCAAGAAACATATAGAATTGCCGATTTAGAGTTGGAAGTCATCTCAGAAGTCATCTCTCCCAGCCCCCTCATTCTCCAGAGGAGCAAGCTGAGACCTAGAGAGTTTTCACAGTTTGCCCAAAGTTACCCATGTAATAAGTGGCAAAATAAGGATTTGAATCAAATCTTCTATCTCTACCATGATACCAAGTATGTGTCCCATTGAACAAGGCTGGCCCCCAGTGTGCCAAAGGTGATCAAGGCACCAGGTAAAGAGGCAGCTGAAGACAGATTTTACCTGTTTGGCTACAGTTAGCCCTAGGAAAGAATGTACCACAATATGTGCAGTAATAATGGGCATAATCCTGGACATTAAAAAATGCCATGGAAACATGATTAGAACTGCCTCACTCAATTTATTTTTTTGTTTGGTTTGGTTTTTTTAATTTAATTTTTAATTTATGGAACAAGGCAAGTATTTCCATAATGTAGTACAATAAAAAGATGATGGTACATGAAAGTTTAAATCTACTATCAAATGTACAACAAAATTATCATGTAAATTTCCTTATTTCTTCCCTCCCTTCTCCCCCAGAACTGGCTAACTAACTGGCTTAGACATAAATAGGTGCATATAGAGAGTCTTTCTTCATATGTCCTTTATAGTTGTTGTTTTTCCATAACACAGCACAACAAAAAAAGATGATTGCACATGAAACTGCAAATCTACTATGTACAGCTTGCTGTTTTTTCAAATAAACAAAATTATCATGTGAATTTCTTTTTTTTCTTTCTTTCTCCACATCTCACCCTAGAGATGGGTGGCCCTTAGACACAAATACACACACACACACACACACACACACACACACACACATACGGGTATGTATACAAATACATATATACTTATGTGTATATACATATATAATATACACATGTAATAAATAACATACACAAACACATAGAGGTATATATGTGTAAAATTATTTTATATACATACTTCTATTTATCAGTTCCTTTTCTGGATGCAAATAGTAACTTTCATTGCAGTCAGGCTATACAAACAAAGCAGTTTGACTACAACACTGAGACCCAGATGGTTTCTATTTGTATCGGTATAGGAACTACCTCTACAAATAAATTTAACAACTTGTTTTTAGTTTAGTAGATAGTCTTAGATAGTTGCCCAAGGCTCAGAGAGGCTTGATTTGTATGTGGTCACCTACCTAGCAAGTTTCAAAGGTAAGAACAAAGTTTAAGGCAGGAAAAGTCAATAGAAATGTGTAAATAATGAAGTCATCCATGGAGAAATTGTGAGACTGACTCATCTAACCCATTTATTGAGAAATCTATTATACTTGGTAAATATTTATGGCTTGTGGGGATAGGTATAGGGACTAGACCTGTGATTACCTTCCCTGGAAGTTAAAGAACTGTCTAGATCACTAAGACCTTGACTTAGCCTGCCTCAGAGAGCTGCTATGTGTCACAGGCACAACAAGAACCTAGGTTTTCATGGCTTCAAGGCCAAGAGATGAGAGGAGAGAAAAAGAGGAGAGAGGAAAAAATAGAGGAGAGAAGAGGAGAGAGGAGAGAAGAAGAGGAGAGGAGTGAAAGAGGACAGAAAAAGAACAAAGAAGATGAGGAAAGGAGAGAGGAGAGGAAAGAAGAAGAGAAAAGGGGGGGAAATATGAGTGGAAAAGAGGAAAGAGAGAGAGATAAGAGGAGAGGAAAAGAGAGGGGAGAGGAGAGAACAAAGGCTCCTTCAGCTTGTTCTCTTAAAGCCATCTTTTTGCCTCAGAATTTCCACTGCTTCCTTTTCTAAGTACTAATCAACAATTTTTTAGTAATCATTTCAGAATTTGGCCAGGAAACAAGCTGAAGCTCCCTTGTGGATGATCAATATTTAAAGGGAAACTAGTCTGTTTCAGGAGATACATTCCTAACCTTTGGAGGTAGAACAGAAATATTGCCCTCTCATAATATGTCCTTTGATACCACTTTCAGGGGAAAAAAATATACTAGCTGTATGTCTAGCCCAGGATGGCAATCTTCCTATTTTCATGTGGTCCCTTTATATTTTCAGCTCTTATCCTCTGGAGCAGAAAAAAAGAATTTCTAGAATTTCCTAGTTAAGCTATCATATTGGGAGAGCCATTAAACAATGTGCCCGTGGGTTTAAATTATATGTAGCACAATCTTACTGAATAAATTCTATTTTGCGACATTCAGTAATGAAGAGATTTTCCTGATTATAATTCGCATTTACCTAATGCTTTGGGATTTGGGAAATATTTCCCTCACAAAAACCCTATAAGACAGGTAGCACAGGTGCCATTCCCATTTTACAGATGAGGAAACTGAGGTACAAAGAATTTAAGTGACTTGCTCATGGTCTCAAAGCCAGTGAGTATGTGAGGAGAGATTCAAAGCTAGTTGTATTAAATATAGCCTCTCCACTACACCATGGCTACCAATGAAGCAAGATAACAAGTAAAAAAAGAAAACAAATTATTCTTCCTTTTGATTCAGTTAAAAAAAAGAATATATTCTTAGGCTCACAGGCTTAAAGCTAGAAAGAACTACAGAGGTCACTAAATTCAATTCTCTTATTTTATAATTGAAGGAAATAAGGCATAGAGAGGTTAAGTGGCATGTCACATAACTAGTGAGTGGCTAGGGCAGAATTCAAACTCAAGTCTTTCTGACCTCAGCTCAGGCCCTCCATGTGCTGCACCACCCAGCTGCCTCTGTACATTTAGAGAGACGTGCAGTCCGTGCAAGTACGTGATATACTGAAAATCACTCGACTTTGAGAAGTGGCTCCATGGACAAATCAATAGCAGTTTTTTATCCTTATTTGGACTTAGGAATCTCCTGTAATTTCCTAAAACCACAATAAATCATTCAGAAGAAATGTTAAAATTCTGTCCATCAACATGGAATGGCTGGGCTAGCCCAATGATCTGAGAGACAACATGATGTAACGTCACATGCATTGAAGCTGGAGACCAGAAGACCTGGTTAAAAGACCCTGACTGCTCCTTCTAGCCTGTGTGTGATCTTGGACAAGTTGTTTCTCCTCCCTCAGTCTCTTCATCAGTAAAATGAGGGAATCACACTATAGGATTATTAAATCTGTAATCCCACGATTGCTAGTTATTTCTCACTTTGCCCACTGACTTATTTGGACATTATTACCTTGAATCTTGGGCAGCTAGGTGGCACAGTGGATAGAGCATCAGACCCAGAGTCAGGAAGAGCTCAAATCTAGCCTCAGACACTTCCTACCAGTATGACCCTGGGCAAGTCACTTAACCCTGTTTGCTTCAGTTTCTTCATCTGTCAAATGAGCAGGAGAAGGAAGCAGCAAACAGTTCCAGTGTCTTTGCCAAGAAAACCCCAAATGGGGTCACGAAAAGTCATACACAACTGAAATGAATGAACAACAACAAAAGCCAGCTTCAGAGTCAGAAAAGCCTGACTCTTGAATTTTACTTCTGACACATACTGGCTGTGTGGCCTTGGATACATCGTTTAACTTTTCAAGACTCCAGGCAATTCTCTAAAGAACAGCATATAGAACAGTTGTTGACTTTCCTCTGTGAATTGTGAATTCCTTACACCAATAAAACCACAGATCTGGACACCTCCACTCCCCAAAAAGAAACCCAATTGCAAATAGATAGATGGAGAGAGGGAGGGAGAAAGGGAGGGAGGATGGATGGATGGATGGATGGATGGATGGATGGATGGATGGAACAAAATAAAATGAAACAAAAATGGAGTTTGGGCAAAATATATACTTTAAATTTTGCAAATGTTATCAATAAAACCAATTAAACTTAATTTAATGGCCATTATTAGTAGTATTATGAAATTATTTTTATACTTTTATCTTTTTCCCCCTATTTTACTTTTAATAGAAAACAGAATGAGACAAGGTCCCCAAAATGGAAAGAAAAAGTAAACCATAAATACATATGAAATGGAATTTTACCTCAATGCTAATCATAAACTAGGTAGAAGTACCTCCATTTTCTGTGTCAGAAAGAAAGGATAAAAATGCAGGGAATGACGATCTATAGCATCTCTTTGCCCAGCAGGAAGAGATAAGGGAATGGCTGAGCATCTTAGAATCCATTTCATCTTTTGCCGCTGCTACTGACTAATACCTTGGAAATGGAAATAGAAAGCAACCAGGGTAGCAGATAATCTTCACTGTGTTGCTAAAAGCCTCAGTATTGGCCATTTTGAATGGAACGTGAAATTGTTGGTGGGTTTGTCACATCATTCAAACTTGGTTTGGAAAAACTGGATGTTTTTTTGTGTTTTTCCCCCTCTGTATTTAAACTTTGTGGGTGTTTTCTTATTTATTTGGGTGACAGAGGAAATTAAAATGAAAGAAATAATAGAGTATATCTGTATATTTCACTAGTTCTGAAAATGCCTGTCTCAAAGCAACATTTACTTATACTAGAGCGATGATAATCAAAAGACTCCTTTATGATTTCAAATCTGGCCTCAGGCTCTTACTAGCTGTGTCACCTTGGGCAAATCACTTAACCCTGTTTGCCTCAGCTTACCGATCTATTAAAATGAGCTAGAGAAGGAAATGGCAAACCACTCCAGTATCTCTGCCAAGAAAACCCCAAATGAAGTCACAAAGAGTTAGACAGGACTGAATAACAACTCAACAGTAACAACAGATTAATGATAACAAATGTAAGCTGTGTGAGGTTAGGGACTCCTTTTTTTGTCTTTGTATCCATAGTGATCTGGCTTAACAGGTGCTTGATATGAATAGATGAGTTGCACCAACGGTGGATCTTGATCTTGTCAGAAATTATATCAGACATTATTCAGCCAATGTAATAATATAACAAATATTCCCTATAGGATCTCTAGCTGAAAGGGACCCACATAGGTCATATAGTCTAACTCTTGCATATTACAAAAAAAAAAGAGGAGGGGATAGAAACCAAGAAGAAATGGTTTGTTTAAAGTCACAAGGGTAATAAACATTAGAAGTAGACTTTAAACCCAGAACCTCTGATTTCAGAGTCATCACACATTCCATTATGCTACATTACCTCCATCCCCTTCCAATTCTGAGATTCTGTGATTCTAGTGTAATAACTAGAACCATCCCTGAGCTGGAGGTGATGAGGTAGAGGTGGGGAAAAAGTATTGTATGCTCACCCTTCTCCCTTCTGCTAAGGAGCTCTTCTTAGCTGTGTCTCTAATGGAAGGAAGGACAATTACAGCTACACCCCAGAAAGAGATGTTCTTTATATCCCCACTCCAGAGCGCTGGGACACTAACCTAAAATTTAAATTGTTTCATGCCCAGTAGAAAGGTACAGTGTGTGTAAGGAAGAACAGGTATAGGACAGCTATTTATTTACTTCACATAAAAGAAATGTTTAACATACCCAAGACCCACAAATGCTCAAACAAGAAACAATAATTTAAAATTACTTTACTCTTTTCTGGGAAGTTGAGATTTAAGCATCAGAACAGGAAGTAATTTGCATGGTGGATCAATAGACATTGTGTAATTCACCTCAGCTCTACACTGTGCAAACAATTCACTCTAGATCCATGTCTTCTGACAAGGTCAGAGCTTGGGTTCATCTCCCTGTAAATGGTCATGCTCTCCAATGCAGAAACTCTACCTACTTCCAATCAGTTCATATTCAAAAGTTCCTACATCTAGAGCTCCTGAGGCTACCTTCAGGGCTGGAAATGTCCATCTCAGTATTACTAGTCACTTATGATCCAGTTAGAAGCACCAAGCAGAAAAGGTCTGAAAGAGCCTGCTTAGCTGCTGTCACTACCGTTAGCTTGGGGACCTCATCCTTGATTGGAGGAGGGGGAGAAGGCAAGAGATCAGGGAGGAGGAGGGTTCAATCCTCCTCCATCCCTTCCCAGAAATCCTAGCAAAGGAGAGCTATTTGTCACATGCCAGGGATGGTCAAAACCAGAAGCTTTCTCTCCTCTTAACTAAATAAGCTGCCCAGCCCTACCCAGAATGGTACCCAGCTTTGTTTCATCATACCAGAAGGTAGGACCAAAGTCCTCTAGGCATTGAAAGGACTACATGTTTGAATACAGCTTTCGGACTCTGCAGAGTGTGAACTAGCCAGAACAGATCAGGGTAGCCTACTGTTTTTCTTCTCTACCCATCTTGCCACTGAGAAACAGACCTATACTAAATGATATTGACATTGATTCCAATGTTGGAGCTGATCCATTTAGAAAGTCAATGGTAGTTTAAACATTTATATTACAAATATGACAGATTTCATCTGTTGATCTGACATAGATACATCCATATCCTAATTAACAAAACAAATATTTTCCCAGCACTTATGTTTTATAAAAAAAAAAAAAATTAGCATTTTTAGTTCAGACTAACTTATTCTTACCTCCTCAGCCTCTGTTGCTGAGCAGTAAGACAGGATATTTCAACCATCTCCTCTTGCTTCTAAATGAGAAAAGCTTTTAAAGTATGATGCAATTACTACAAGTTCAAACCTTAAAAAACTTGCTTTAGAAAACAACTTGTATTGATTGCGAAGTGTGTACCAGGTCATTAGCTCAGAGATTTTTGTCAGCTATTTTTGCAGGCATGTGAGTACATTTAAAAGAATCAATCCACTATATTGTTTCACTAGTGAGTGGAAGATTTCTATGACAGTCACCTGAAGTCTAAGACCCTACCTCCATCCCCTCAAAATACCTTTCCGAAATCTTGAAACTCCTGGTTTTTAAACAGTATTTCTACATCATGTAAACCCTCAAATTATACTTTTGGAAGCATGTCAAAATACAAGCTGTCAATTTGAGTTTTTCTGGATAGACAGAAAACATTCTTGAATTTTTAGCACCTTCTTTGTATGCAGGAGAAAGGATGTAAATGTAAACTGTCCCAGGGAATGATACTGTTTTACAGGGGACCGTTGGTTGGCTGTAATTAGAAATCATTTTCAACAAAAAGAAAGATTTGCCTTGTGTTTTATAAAAGGATTTTAGGAGGGGTTGGAGGGTGGAAAGAAGTTTAGAGGCAGGTTTTTAAAAGAGCTAGGGAATGTTTATGAATTATGCAAGCCTGAACTTTCATTTTAATACCTTCATTAAAATATAAAAACCTTAAAAGCTTCCCAACAGGAATTTAACTCCATAGAAATGCTTTATAAGTGCTCTGACCTTGCCCTGAGGCACACCTAAGGCATGATTTAATAATTATTATGACGGAAAGTATAATAATAAACCTCTATGTGGAAAGGCCAACATATGTCCTTGTTTCCTGGACCTCCAGTGGAGCCCTGACTCAGGTACAATCAGATCTTCTCTCTCTACATTGCTTTATTTTATTTCATCTGAGATGCAAGATAACTTGTGTTTCTATCGGGGTGACAGCAGTGAGGCTACCTATGCAGTGAGTCCCAAAATTGATCTTACATTTCAGCCCAGAGATTCTACTATTAGGGCTTCACCCTCATCATCTCTATAAAGAAAATATACCTAGATTCTATTTGTGATAGCAAACAAGACGAGGGGGAGGAGGTGACAACCTAAATATTCAATGGATTATAGGTGAAAAAATCATGGCATTGTAGGCTATCAGTGAAATGTAAAATTATAGGATCACAAATAATGATAAATATGAAGTAAAGAAGGAAATGCAAAAAGTGGATATATGAAGTGATGCAAAGGAAATTCAGCAGAGCCAAAACCTTATCTACTTTAACTACAACCATATGAGAGAAAAAGGAGGAAGAGAAATAAGGAGGGATGGAATACAAAAGGGGAGAGAAAGAAGAAAAGGGGAGAAAGAGGGAGAAAAGAAAAGGGAAAGGACAATAAGAAAGGGAGAGGAAGAGAGGCAGAAGAGAGAGAGGAAAGAAGAGAAAGAAGAGGTGGAAGAAGAGAGAGTAAGAGAGGTAGACAAAGCAAAAGGAAGAAGGAGAAAGAGACAGGGAAAGAAAGGAAGAGGGAAGAAAGAGGGAGAAGAGAGAGAAAAGGACAGTGAGAGAGAAAAGAAAATAGTGCTAGTTGGATGTGGGTTCAAATTCTGACCTCTGCTATTTGGTCAGTCCATCAACAAGCATTTGTTAAGAGCTTACCGATGCGCTGGCCACTTTGCTTAAATTCTTGGGATACCAAGAAAAGCCAAAAAGAGTCCCCCCTCTCAAAGAGGGAGCCATTGGAGTTTATTGAGTAGGAAGGTGACATGGTCAGACCTCTTCATGGTAGGAAAATTACTTTGTGAGTTATGTGTAGGATGGAAAGAAGAACGAAGAGACTTGAAGCAGGGAGACCAATTAGAAGGCTATTGCCCATATTCTTGCAACAGTAACAAGAATATTATTTTTATTGACAATACTAATTTTATTTTAAGTGATTTGTCCTATGGTCATTTCTATCTGAACTCCATCTAACATAAAAATGAGAACAAAATACTAATAGTAGTAATAAAGAGGAGGAAAAGAAGGAGGTTACAGTGCACAAATGGATGAAGGCAGTACCTACAATGTAACCTTGGACAAGTTGCACCATATCCCTGTGCCTCAGTTTATTCATCTGTAAAGTGAGAATTTACTCCTAGATAATCTCTAAGGTCCCTTCCAACTCTAGAGGATGATTTGGTTATTCAGTTTTCAATCTTTGATGCTATGTGTATAAGAGGGAGAAAGGAAGGGAGAGAGAGAAGAGAGAATGTATAAAAATATTATTTTGCCTGATGATTGTTAGCTCATTTGGTTTTGCCTTATTCAATGCTAAGGCTTTTGTGTAAGATTGTACTCTTTATTTTGTATGTTCTTTTGATTATTTGTTTTTGTTTATTATTATTAACTTTATACAAAAGATATTGCCCTTCTACTGGCTATGAGACCATATCTAAGCATGAGACATCCAATGCCCAGCATCCTTAGAGGGACAGTCATCAAGTGGCTACTGCCCAGTGAAGACTTCTCAGCAATCAGGCTCATGATGAGTTTGCTCTCCACCCCCATGATCCTTTCTGTCCTAGTCTTCTATTAGAATTCTACTACTTCCTACTCCTACAAGGTACAACTTTTAAAACGAAAAAACAGAATTTAACCTCTTCTCATATGGTAAATTTCTACTACTTTAAAAACTCTACAGACCATGCAATTTAGTTTTTTAAGATACCAAGTTTACTTCCCTGTGGTGCTGTCCTCTCTTATGGTAATGGGGTCCATACCAGTTGGAAAGTTGGACCACACTAATTGGTCAACCAAATAGGTATGGATGGGAAGGATGGAGCCCATGTCCTCCCAATTATCAGGCTAATGCCTAGTTACAGGACAGACTCTCTCTATCTCTCTCTTTCAAATAAAAGACCCAAAAAATGGAACCTGCTGTTGCTATGTCAGTTTAAATAGAAGTGGCAGCAATTGGTCCCAAAGCAACCCCCGCATGTCTTTCCAAATGATTGTGCCCCAGCTAATGAATACCTAATTGGGTACAGTATGAGTCAGCATTCATTGCTCATGCTGGTGCATAATTGAGTGGTCAAAAATCCAAATTTCATTTAGGACTGCCAATTCTCAAATCTCTCCTAATAAAGCCACCACAGTCATGGCAAGAGAAGTAGCATGCAAACCCCCAGATCCTTGCAGGCAGGGACCCTTTGCAGCTTATGTACTTAACTGACACTCCCACAAGTAAAATCCATCCTCAGGATGTGCCCACCCAGGAACAAAGAACCTGCTAAGCTTAATGGGGAAAGAGGGGTTTGATTCAGCAGTGGGCATACCACCTGCATGAATACAGCATTCTTCCTCCAACCAAATGAATTACCCTACTTACTGAAGTGTTACTGAGTGACAGGAAAACCAGATCAGTGAAAACACCTGCTTTCCTCCTAGGCAAGGAAGGGGACAATTTTCATTCTTTTGCCCTGATGGCAAAGATCTTTGCTCCATACTAATTTTTTTCACTAACCACTCAATCAACAAGCATTTAAATACCAACTTTGAGACAGGAACTGTAATGCGAAGATAAAAATTAAACAGTCCTTGACCTCAAGGAGCATGCATTCTATCTAAAAACAGCAGATACCAACAGCTGGGGGAACAGAAAAGGCTTCATGTAGAAGGTGGCAATTAAGCAGAATTTTAAATACATACGTACATACATATATATATATATATATGTATATATATATAAACATATGGGATTCTAAGAGGCAGAAGTTGTAGGGGTTATAGATTCTAAACATGTAGGATAGCTAGTGCAAAAGTGAAGAGATGGGAAATGGAGTGTGATGTATGAGGAACATAAGAAGACCAGTTTGACTAGACCACAGGAAGAGATGTCTAATAAGACTAGAAATGTGAGTTAGGGCCAGTTTTTTTAGGGTTAGGTTGTGAAAATCTTTAAAAGCCAGAGGAACTTCTATCTGATCCTAGAGGCAATAGGGCCATGAGAATTTACTGAATAGGAAGGTGCCATGGGTCCAACCTTTTCATTGCAGCAAAATTACTCTGTCTGTTATGTGTAGGATGGAAGGGAGAAGGAAGAGGTTTGAAGCAGGGAGACCAATTAGAAGACTATTGCCCATAAAAGAATAACAAGAATATTATTATTATTAATAACACTAATTACAAGTGACTTGTCCTAGGATCATTACAATCTGAACTCAATCTAACATAAAAATGAGAATAAATAATGATAACAATAATACTAATAAAGAAAAGAAGAGAAAGAGGTTACAGTGCACAAATGGAGGAAGGCAGTACCTACAAATGCCTTGGTCTTCTCCGTGAAAGATACATCAAGCATAAAACCATCAAGAAGGAGGTCTTCATTGAATACACTAAGAGACTTCATGCATCTTGAAGTCAAAATTGAATGGGAAGAATATATTAACAGCAATTAACACCTGTCTAATACCAGTCTTCCTATGTACTTTTAGAAAATAACCCAACACCACCAACAATAAATTAAACCTATACAACTGTTTAAAAAAAAACAGAGAGCATAATAAGGTGATTATAGAAAGATTGAGATTTCCTTGTCAAAAAGGTAGAGGAGGATTGACAGACATTCCTAGCACCTCCTGCATATTTAGCAATGCCTGGCCTTGAAACTATAATTGTACATTAGAAGTTTACTAAGTTTCAATGGACTGATAGACGATAAATCTCCGTGTAAAAATACAGACCTCAACACGTCTTGCAAAACTCAGTCAGCTTCTTAAACAGAATCAGTGTCTCAGACAAGACTTTGCCTATAGTTGTCCAAGCATTACATTAATCCATAAAAACTAAGAAATGCTTTTAATAGATGTTGCTGTATCAAATACTCATTTGCTCCAAGATCTATGGAATGAAAAGCTTTCAAAATGTATAAACAGATCTGGATGAGATCAAAATTGTTTGGGAAGAGATGAGGTCTATGTCATCCATCTTGCCTTGTCTTCTATCACATGTACCTTGTACCGAAGAAGTATTCTCTGAGCTTGCAGTAGAGAATTGCCATCAAAATACTATTTTCCTACAACAAAGAGCAGCTATACCATCCATCGATGCAATAAATAGTACATGGAACACTGAATATAAAACCGAAATAGGATAGCAACTTGTCTCAAGGCAGCGTCTCTCTAAAGACTATAGAAGAAAATGGGAACAAAATAGTGGGGGTGATGATGATGATGATGAAGGTGACAAATAACATATTTATAACCTTTTAAGTCTTATGAAGGGTTTTATATTCACATTCAATTTGAACAGATGCCACTTTGGTAAGAGGATATACTTTGGAAACATTAATAGTCCTCCTTGCCCACTTGGACTCAGGAAACTGAACTTCGATTCAGGAAAACCTGGGTTCAGATTCACCTCTGACACTCATAATGTGGCCATGGATAAGTGAGTTAATTTCTCTGTAACCAGGTTTCATCTAAAAATGGGGAAAATGTTAACACCCACCTAGGAGGGGAGTTTTGAGTCTTATATGATATTATATGATTTGATATTTGCACCTTTTTAGAGCATTATATCAATATCACTTAATACAAGGGTTTTTATTAGGGGCAGGGTCCCAGAGGCAACCTCTGGTGTAGAAACTCCCTCCACCGATATGATTTCTCTTGTCTGAGACACAACAGGTTAGGCAACTTGCCCATGATCGTATAGACAGAATGTGTCAGAGGAAGAACTTAGATTCAGGTCTTCCTGATTCTAAGATTTATATTATGCTGTGTCTCATTCTTACAGACATCATCATCCTCACCTTCTTCATCTTGTTTCATCTTTCTCCTCCTTAAAACTAAAGGTGAATTGCAATGCAAAGTGGTAAACTCTTCAAGGACAGGCACTGTAGCCTTGTGGACCTTTCAACTCAATACACACTTCTTTAACTACATGGAAGGTATTTGGTGCTAGGTGCTGGGGATGCAAAGAAACAATCTTCAGGTTTACATACAATTGGGAGGATGATAAACAGATAAATATAAAGATAAGAGCTCAACAATCCCTACCTTAAAAAGCCTATACCTATCAGGGGACACAACCAGTATCAACAGCTGGAGAAGACAATAACTCAGAAGATGAGGAAAGGCTTCATGTAGAAGGTGGTAGTACCTGAACCTGAGAGGTTCACCTCTGTATCCCTCATCCCTTTGCACATAAAACTTTTCTTTCCAAATAAGCATTTGCAAGCAGGGCCGTTTGTTGTCATTGTTTTTTAAAATGATTCAATTTCTTTTTTTTCCTTTTCATGAGATGGAATTAAATGACTAGGTGAAATTTTAGCCTAAAGCATTTAATCTAGGAGAGAAGTTGCAATCCCTAAGCAACCAAAAATTGAGTTTTTTTAAATTTAATTAGCCTGCCTACATACTATTATAGCCTATCAAGATGTTTCTTCTGATAATTGCCACTTGAAATAAAATAAATCTAATTAGTCTGGCATGCTCTTTAATGCTGCCAAAAAAAAAAACCCACTAAGCTAATGCTTTAAAATATTCAGTAGGCCAATTGAATGCTTGCCTGTGAGTTGGTAATTAGGGATGGACTTTTTTTTTGCAATTCAGATGATGGAATGACCAACAGGAGGATTTCTTCTCAAAATTTCTATTTGGTTGCTTTTGGGGATGGAACTTGCTCTGATATTCATCACTTCATGATATCTTTCCATGTGACTTATAGAATGAGATGCCCTGAAATAGACAGCATCAGTATTTTTGTAGTCCCTGCTGGGCTATAATTCTAAGATGAGATGTGCAAAAAACAAGGTGTCTTTGAATCCTGGCTTTAAATTTCTCCTCTCAAACTGAATGACTTCAGGCAAGTCCCTGAACCTCCCTGGGCCTCAGCATCCACTTCTATCAAATGGAAACCACATCCAAGGGAGGTAACCTGCCCAAGGTCACACAATAAAGATGAGAAGGTTAGACTACATGACTTCTAGAATACCTTCCAGCTCTAGATATATGATCCCTGAGTCCAAGACCAAGACTTTTTAAAGCCCTTTTGATTGGGTTCTAGAGCCCTTCCCACCCTGGCTTCTTCTTACCTTTCCAGACTTCTTATGTTCACTCCTCTGTCTGCGATCCAGTGATACTGACCTTTTCACTGAGTGTCTCCAAGCTTGGAGAGCTCTCTATCTCTGCTTCCCCAGATTCCTTTAAGACTTAGGTCAAATCCTGCCTTCTACAAGAGGCCTTTCCTGATCCTCTCTCCCTTGCTAGTTCCCTTCCTTTTAAGAGGACTTTCCATTTACACAGTTTAAAATATGTACATACATAGTTGTTTGCATGTTGTCTCCCCATTAGGTGTGAGCTCCTTGAGGCCAGTGACTGTATCTTTTGTATCTCTAGAATTTAACACAACATCTGGCCCATAGTAAATATTTACTAAATAATTGTTGACTGATCAAAGATGACAAACAATGTGTTGTTGTTATCCAGTCATTTTGGTTGTGTCTGAGTCTTCATGACCCCATTTGGGGTTTTCTTGGCAAAGATGCTGGAGTGGTGCGCCATTTTCTTCTCCAGCTCATTTTATAAATAGGGAAACTGAAGCAAACAGGGTTAAGTGACTTGCCCAGAGTCACAGATCTAATATGTGAGACCTAATTGGAACCCAGGTCTTCCTGACTCAAGGCCTGGCATTCTTTCCACTGCACCACCTCGCTGCCCCCAACAAAGTGTTCTATAGCATATAGTTGGAGGACCAGGCTTACAGAAAATATGGTTGTGTGACCATGTGTGTCCAAGATGTTTAAATTCTCAGTGCCCCTAGGGCATCCCTCTTACTTGCTGGTCTGCATTTCTAAAAGGAATTTCCACACTAGGAATTCTGTCCTTATGAAATCACAGGTCTCTAAAAACATTTCCCCACAAGATCACTCTTCAGCCATATCCTAACATTTTTGTTGAGGATGGGTGCACCTATGAGGCCTGTTACCTCATTGTACATCCCTGAAAGTATCTTCATTTTTTCTCTGTCTTCAGTAAATTTCCAGTGGGATAAAAGACTAGGCTGTATACACTATTACTCCCAACGGATCATAATTGTTCAACGCAAACAGCAGAATTCAAAGAAGGGTTTGTTGGTGTTGGTTTGTTGGCTTTTGTTGGGTTTTTTTTCTGTCAGATCTGTTATTTTTATTCGTGTAAGAATCTCCTGCGGAAGAAACTTCCTCCCCCAATCTAGACTGTCACATACTCTGCAAGTTAAAGTCTTAGTGAATAGCCTGATGGTGAAGGAAGCGAGTGGGGAAGGGGTCACATGACTTGCCCAGGGTCACATAGCCAGAATGTGTCAGAGACAGCACTTGAACCCAGGTCTCCCTAACTCTTCCACCATTGTCTTTCCAAGATGCCATACTGCCTCCGTTCTAAGTTCACTATATGTTTTAATTCCAAAAGTGACTCTTGGTTCATTCAGAATTAATATCTTCCATGGGTTCAGTGGTGTAGTGGATATTTATTATGCTGGCATTTGGGATTCAAATTCTAGCTCTTTCACTAGTTCAATGAGTGACCAAGGGTAAGTCACTGAACTTCTCTGACCTTCCTCCAGTAAGTGAGCTGGACTCAAGGATCATGTCATATCAACAAGCATTTCTTAAGTACTTACCATCTGCCAGACAGTGTGCTAAGTAAGGGGGATGCAGCACAAAAATTCTATGATTCCGATGGTGTTTTAACAGTGTGACAATTTCCAGTTGGACACAAAAGCCCACATGCATGCAGAGTGGCAGGTTTAATAGAGGAACAGAAAGTGTTCTCATGGAAAAGGGGTTAGGAAACCTCTGGGCTTCATTCATTCCTTTAGTGTATTTATTTTTACCTAAAAATAATGTCCAGAAGTTCTTTCTGTGCTTTTCAGGGTCCAAAAAGTGACAAGGTTAATGCACACAAGTTTATATAATCCTAATAACATCACACAAAGACGAGCGGCCAGGAACCAGCAAGCTCTGGATTCCCCGTGGGCAGACAATCATATACCACTAGTAAATTCCTGGGCAGTTTTAATTTATTTTTAATCATTTCCAAAGCTGTGCCTTAGAGATGCTAGCTAAAAAGCTTTCTGGCAGTTTTTTTTTTTTTAACTTAGTTTAGAAAGGCATGTAAAGTAGGCAGTAGAAAAAACAAGGATTTGAAAGCCGAGTTTCTCCTTCCCAAGCTAATCTGGTTCATGGTGATCTCTTACATCTTCAGTTTTCTATTGCACAGTGAACAAACTACTGGACTTAAGGGTTAGGAAGACCTGAGTTAAAATCCAGCCTCAGATACTGGCTGTGTGACCTCGGATAAATTACTTACCCTCTCACTCTCAATTTCATCATCTGTAAAATGGGGATCATAATAGTGTCTACCTCCCAGGACTGTTGTGAGGATAAAAATGAGGCAGTATTTGTAAAGTTCTGTGTAAACACTAGCTATTGCTTCTGTTCTAATTGTTTCATGCCTTCTATTGCCAGGGAGATAATAAGTTCTTTAAAATTCAGGGAGCATGCCTGGACTTCTTTTTGGCCAATCCTTGGACTAGGCACATCATTGCCCCTTATGTAACCCTTTAAAATATATAAAGCACTTTCCTCATAAGATCCCTGAAGTACAGAATACAAATACTAGTATGCCCATTTTATAGTTGAGCAAACGGAAGCTCAGAAAGATAGTGTTTAATCAATGCTCATATTTCTATTAAGCTTTGGAAACAAGATTTGAACCCAAATCTGACTCTTAAGACTAGTGTTCCCTCTGAACTGCATCATGCTTACACATGCTTGTTTACTGAATTAAAATGAGTAAAAGGTTTCAGTTCAATACATGAGCTGCCTAAGGAATCATCAATGCATGAGTTCAAGTGGTGCTTCTAACGTGCACAGGCTTTAGGACCCTTCGCTACCGCTCAGTGTCCTCAAACAATTCTCTAAGACACTTAATCTACAGTGGAAGAAGGAACTCCCCTACATGGATGAAATCACAGGTCTAGACCAAAAAGAAAAAAAACACATATTAGTGGCAGAATGGTGGTTAGAATTGTTCTGATTGAAATTTTTAGTCAAATCAACACACTTTGTCTACACGATGAAGTCACTTCCATTCATAGTGACTGATACCACTGGTATTCTCCTAGTCATTGTGCTATAGAATTAAACTACAGTGATTATTTTACCCTGCATGGTGCAGGTTCTTGAGTAAATTAATGGAATGAATGGATTTTAACCTAAAGTTACATTTAGATTTCATCTCTTCGCTGTTCTGCTGTCATATTGGCAGACCTAGCCTACATCACATTATAATTGGTCCTAGCTTTTTTCTAAGTCATTGTTTATTGTTTATTTAGAATATGACAGAGAAACCAAGAACACATTCTGAAAGTTCTAGACCGCTTTGAAGAAAACAAATGATTTTTAGAGTAGCATGGGAATTGAGTCCATTGTACATGCAGGATCAGTGACCTCCAACAGTATGTACAATAGAGGTTCCCAAACTTATTTGGCCTACTGCCCCCTTTTCAAAAAATATTACTCAGTACCCCCCTGGAAATCTGCTTTCTTTAACCCTTTAAGTTTTTTTTTTTAATGACCCATCTTAAATTTAATAATTTATTGTTAATTTGTGGCGTTTTTCCTGCATTGAAATTCTGATGATACAATATTACATCATATAACTATATAGTATCATATTGTAAACAAGTCATTACATGCACATATTCCTGCCAATGCATGATGAACTTCCTGTCAGCATGTGACACATCAGCCTGCCAAACCTAGGTTGTTAAGACCTATTGGTGGACTTGACCACTCATAGGTTCTAACTTGCATTTTGTGTGTTTATTTGGAAAATAAGGTAATCACTATGACTTTAACTCTGTCACACATCAGATGAAACGTGTATGAATGGTTTTTCAAAATGTTCCATGCTTCCACCCCTCTCTTATTTTTATTCAATGCCACCCAATTGCACCCAAGGCTACTGCTGCCCCCTGAATTGTTCCAATGCCCCCCCAGGGGTTAGTATCACCTACTTTGAGAAGCTATTTAATAGAAATCTAGAAACAAACTTTTAAGGAATCTTACATTATGGAACTTCAGAACTGAAAAGAACTTTAGAGATTAACCAGTTCAACTCTTCCATTTTATGTCTGAGGAAATCAAGTTTTGGCAAGGTTGAGTGATTTTTCCAAGGTCACACAGAGTGTTAGTTGTAGAACCATAATCAAACTCAGATCTTTTCCCTCCTAGACCATGACCATTCCATACTACTTCTACCATTCATCTTGTCCAACCCCTTCCCAATCCCAATATCCCTTCTTGAATTTTCTCCTACAGTGATCTTCTAATAGATTTCAAAACCAAATTGCCACCATAACAGTCTTTTTGTTACATGAACACCCTCTCCTTGCCCCATCACACCTTGAGATTTCCTGAGATTCTTAGGAGTAAAGAGAATATACCAGTGGTTCCACATCTCTACATCCCATCCTTCTCCTGCCATGCACACCCAAACAAATCTGCATACTACTGAGATATAAAAGTCTGGGGCCAATTAAAAGTGGTTCTCCATAACAAAAAATATTAGAGACTACGGTCTCAGGATCAGGAAGTGGAGTGCAAATCTTACTTCTGCATTCTAACAATAATAACAACCTCTTCTTCTTCAGTAGTTTTTCAGTCATGTCTGATTCCTCATAAACCCCTTTGGAGTTTCTTAGCAAAGACACTGATGTAGTTTGCCATTTCCATCTCCAGTTCATTTTATAAATGAGGAAACTGAGGCAAACAGGGTTAAGTGACTTGCCCAGGGTCACACATCTAGTAAGTATCCAAGGCCACATTTGAACTTGGGTCTTCCTCACTCCAGGTGTGGTGATTTATTCACGGTACCACCTTACTGCCCCTCTTTCAAGTTTACAAAATGCTTTGTAAGTATTATCTCATTTTATCCTCACGACAAACCTCAGAGATAGATGATAAAATTTATACCCATTTTATAGATAAGGAAACCGAGGCATTTAAAGGTTAAGAGGCTAGCCCAGAGTCTGAGGCCACATTTGAATTCAGATCTTCTTGCTTTCATACTCCAAGCCTAGAACTTTTATCTACTTTGCCATCTATTTTCCTATTTTATATTTTCTGTCCTCAATTGTGCTGTTGAAGTGTTGAATGTATTTGTATAGCTTCTGAAGGACTCCAAAGTGGTTTACATAAGCCCAGACTCTTTTGTCTTTGAATGAGCTGATTGTAACTATTATTTTAAAAAGTAATAAAGCAGAAATCAAAAAACAAATAATCTTTTTCACTAGTGTTTTTTTCTTATACAACCATGATGCCTACTGTGAATTCTCTGAATCCTTCATATTCATCATTTCTTATGGTGCAGTAATATTCTATTATATTTATGTAAATGATTTGTAAAACCATTGTCAATCAATTCATATAACCCTTCCCAGACTTCTCTGAATTCTTAATATTCATCATTTCTTGTGGCACAGTAATAATCCATTACACTCGTATATCATAATTTGTAAAGCTATTTATTCTCCAATCAATGTAAGATTACTTTGTTTCCAATTCTTTGTTGCCACCAAAAAAAAAATTGCTAGGGATATTTTTATACATGTAGGACCTTTCTGTCTCTAAGTTTCTTAGTGCATATTCTTGACATTGAGAGAATATTCGATCATAATATCAGTTTTAAAGTTTGGATTGAACTAAGCTTAAAGATAAGCATAGCACAGGCTATACATATGTTTACAATTTGTGAAGAAATAGAAATCTCAAAGATGATACATAAGCTAGGTCTCAAATGCCAATATTCTTTCTTGAACTAAATAACAAAACATGATTCTAACCTTCAAAATCCTCCATTTCCCTCATCACCACATATCAGGGATGTTGTTCATCCTTGATTCTCAAAGAGGGCCAATGACATTTTGGCTTGCAAGTCAATTGGAATTAAGTAAAATAGAGCTGTGAAAAATCATCAGCTTCACTCTCTCCTCCAGAGTTATTGGGGTCCAGTGGCAAAACATAAGGGCAGGATGACTGGCGATGCCCCCCCCCCCCAATGTCAAGGATGTGTGGGCAGAAAAGAAATATATGTAGTTTTAATAAAAGTTCTTGAGACATCATAGGAAAAGACAGAAAGCTGACCTTGGATTCAGAAAAACTTGAGTCCAAGCTCTGTTTGTAATGCATATAAGCTGAGTAACCATTGGCAAGATGTTTAACCTCTCTTTCCCCACATGATTCTTTTAAATTCTCTAAATGCAAGTGTTGAATTTGGAGTCATAGGATCAGTTAAAACCCCAGCTCTAGTGCTTAGTGTCTATATGACTTTGGGTCAGTCACTTTACTTCTGAGTCTGTTTTTCATCTCTAAAATGAGGAAAGTGCACTAGCTGACCTTTCTGCACTCTACTCGAAAGCTCTGATATTGGAAAACTACCTAGAAGTTGCTGGTCTACATTGTTAGAGAGAGTTTTCATGCTGGGAGATCCCTACACAGATGAAATCAGGACCAGATAAAAAATAAAATAAAATCTAATATTTATAGTTGTTGAGCCGTTTCAGTTGTGTCTGACCCTTTGTGACCCCAATTGGGGTTTTCTTGGCAAAGATACTAGAGTGGTTCTTCATTCCCATTCCAGTTCAATTTATAAATGAGGAAACTGAGGCAAACAGGGTTAAGTGACTTGCCCATGGTCACATAGCTAGTAAGTATCTGAGGCCAGATTTGAACTCCCTGAGATGAGTCTTCCTGATGCCAAGCCCAATGTTGTATCCACTGTGCCACCTAGCTTCCAATATTGATACACTTTATAAAGTCCTTTCTCCATAATGACCCTATGGAGTAGAAAGCATAGGTATTATTGTCCCTACTTTGCCCAACCTCTAAGAGGTTAAGAGGCTTAGGTCATGGACACATAGTCAAGAAGTGAGAAGAATAAAAACCAAATCCCAGAATTCTGAGTCCATGTCATATGAAGTAACTTGGAGAAGATGATCTCTAAGGTTCTTTCCAGATCTATGATTTATGATCCTATGATCCTATAGGATTCAGGGCAGGGATGGGAAGGGGGAGGGGGAGATAACGTAATAACTAGTTCTAGTATCTAGTATACCAAATAGAATGTCTTGTTCTCTTTGGCTGCAATGAGGCCAATTAAGGTTCGATGTTAGGGAAGAAATGAGAAGTGTTTCGAAGTGGAGGTGACTGCTTTGAGGAATGGTGTCCCCTCCCTACAGGAGGTTTTCATGCAGGGACTGGTTGACCATATGTTATACGTGTTACAGTGCAAATTCCTTCCAGATATGGTTAGACTGCTAAGGTCCCTTCCATCTCTCAAATTCTGGGATTCTTTCCACTATATTATGCTGCCCCAAACTGGTATTTTCCTCTAATCAATGTAAATTGTAAAAAAATAAAAAGATTAAACCATTGCTGAGTTTCTTCAAGTTATGTCTTTTCCAATCCTAGATAAGGTAATTAAGGAAACTTAATTTTCATTTTGCTAAAGAGCTTATTTTTTGAGCAACAAAATGAGTTTTTCCCTCTAACTAAATGGGAAAATATAACTTACAGAGCCAAAGCAGGATGGATTTAGCAATTCATTTAAAAAAAAAAAAACCCTCCCAACCAATTTAAATCTTGTGCAGATTTTGTGACGCACTTTCTGCCAGTCCTTTTGGCCCTCTTTTTATTTTAGAGGCAAACACTGAATACCTCAGTACTTTGAGATCTCAGACCATTTATGTGAAAGCTGTTTATAGAAATTTCAACTGTGGCCATGTTTGCTTATTTACAAGAGCCAATATCTTCATTTCCCTTTCTCTTCTCAAGATCAAGCATCATGAAATGCTCATTATAAACCAAGAATGTGCAGAGTTCCAAATGATGCACAACTCCTCCAGTATACGTAATCTGACATGATGACATGACAACCCTTTTTCTAAGGAAGACAATATGATTATGTTCAAACACATTTTGGCATCTGTCCAGCCTTGAATAGAATTAAGCAGAAACTGGGTAATTTAATTAAGTTTCTGAAATTGAATTGTATTCCTATAAAAAGCATCTTCCAAATTGGAAAAGATCTTCAAGGATCTTTTAATATGGTTGTTATGACTTTTGTATTAAAAAGGAAATGGGAAAGGGCCATTCATACATTTTATAAATATATAGATATATTTTAGGGTATTTGAGCTCAACCACTGAGTATCAAAACAAGATTTTTTAATGAAGATGTTTCAGAGTGCACATAGCGAGAACTTAATATATTTAATTAATTTAAAGTGTCACCAAATCTAATATTAGCATCCCCTCTCTCTCTCCTTCCATACATCTTTCTTTGTATGCCTCACTTTTTCTCTCCCATGAACAAATTCCCTACCCCTTTCTTTTCATCTCAACTAAAGTAAACTTCTCTCCAATCTTCTTTTGTTTTTTTCTCTATTCATCTGATAGCCTTTGGCAAAGGGCTCTCTCCTCTTTCCCTTACTGCATTCTCTTCAAATTATTCAGCTATATGATTGTTGGTTGTAATATTCAAGATTAAGAACCAAGAGATAGCTGAAATCATTGCTTTTTTTTTAATCCCACCACCATCTATTTATACCTGCCTACTCCTTCCAACTCCATTCTGTCTCAGTTTTTTCATCTTCCAACTATTGTGTAGCAAATGCCAATGTAATAATGATAAATAAGGGCAAAGGTTAGGTGGCAAAGTGGATAAAGCCCTAGCCCTTCAGTCAGGAGGACCTGAATTCAAATGTGGCCTCAGACACTTACTAAGCTGTGTGACCCTGGGCAAGTCACTTAACCTGATTGCCTCCAAAACTCAAAAACAAGAAAAAAAATCACAAATAGCTTACAATTATAGGGTGCTTTGAGGTTTGCAAAGTCCTTTACCATGTAGTATTCTATTTGATCTTCACAATAGCTCTGACAGCTATTGTGTGAGAGCTCTGAGAGTTGATATTATTATCCCCATTGTACAGATGATGAGAATTAAGTAACTTGCCCAGGTTCATGGAGCTAATAACTATCTAAGTCCAGGTGCGAACTAAGGTCTCTTTGATTTCAAATCCAGTAACGGATCCACTGGGTTGCAACACCTTCCATAGACTGTTGTAACAGCCTCCAAAGTGGTCTTGCCTCCACTTTCTTCCCTTTTTAACCTGTCTTTCACTGCTCTCCGTGTGATCCTCTTAACATTATGTAACAATGTTAAGAGTAGCAAGAGTATCAGTATTATACTTAAAGACTGGCAAACTTCTTTCCATGTATTATCTCATTTGATCCTCAGAGCAAGTCCTATCATTGTCCATATTTTACAGAGGATGAAACTGAGGCTGAAAGAGGTTAGGTGACTCATTCAGGGTTGATCTGAAGCAAGATTCGAATTTAGGACTCCCCAGTTCATGTCATAGAGTGATCACATCACTCTTTTACATATAAAAAAATCAGTCGCTCTCCATCATCTACCCTCTTCAGTTTGGCATTTAAAGCCGCCCACAAAACAGAAAAAGCTAAAGGAGACTCAGAAGTGCAATGATGGGTTAGTTTTTATATGTTTAATATGTTGGAGATCTTTTTCTTTCCAAATATAAATAGGTATAATGTAAATTTGATTGGTTTTATTGATATTTCAAGTTTCAGCTGATCCCTGACTCTTGTGAGCCTGGGGACCACAGAACAGATGTGTTCTCAATGAAAAAAAAATGTAATCCTAGGGCAACAGAGAACTCTTTGAACATTTATTTAAAATTAGCATGGAAGGGAGGAAAGTAAGGAGAGAGGGAAAGAAGAAGGAAGAGAAAACCAATCTGATTCCAGTCCTGTGTCATTTTAAAAGACAGTGTGGCATAGTGGGTAAAAAGCTAGCTACAGAGCCAGGAAGACCTGAGTTCAGGTCCTATTTCTGCCACATGATGACTCTTTTAACCTTTTAGGTTATGTACCTATGTACAAGAGGGGAAAATTGAATATTATGTCTGAGAAACAGCAAGAAAGTCAATGTGGCTTGACTAAAAAGAGTGAGGAAAAGAGTAGATTGGACCAGGTTGAGTAGAGCTTTACATGGAAAACTAGGGATTTTATAGTTGATCCTAGAGATTATAGAGAACTACTGGAATTCATTGAACAAAGGAGCAACTTGATTAGATTTGGGCTGTGGGAATGTCGCTTTGTCATCTAGTTGGAAGTTTTAGTTGGTCTGCACTATCTTGAGAAGTCTGACAAGTTTAGCTTTTTCTGTCTTATAATCTATAACAGGGCTTAGAAATGCTAAAAATAAAATCAGAAAGAAAAAAATGACTTCATTGGACCATTTCAATTATCAAAATAGAACGAACAATATAGTCTATTATGGGAGCATAGATCTAGAAGTGGAAGAAATTTCAAAGACCATCTGGTTCAACTCTTTCATATTTTAGATGAGGATACTGAGACTGAGAGGGTTTAATACCTCATCTAAGATCATACAGGTAGTGAGTATCAGAGTTGGAATTGGAAACCAGGTTCTCTGACGCTAGATTAGAGTGCTTTCCACTGTGGTGGTGGTGGTGGTGTTCAATCATTTCGGTCATGTCCAACTCTTTGTGACATATTTTTAGCAAAGATGCTGAAGCAGTTGCCATTTCCTTTTCCAGTTCATTTTACAGATGAGGAACTAAGGCAAGCACAGGTAAGTGACTTACCCATGGAGTATCTGAGGCCAGATTTGAACTCAGAAAGATGAGTCTTTCTGACTTCAGGCTCAACACCCTATTCACTGCACACACCATCCAGCCGCCCTCTTTTCAGTATAGGCTCTTAATAAAGACTTCTTGGTTTGACTTGTCTGTATCATGTTGTTGCACTGACTGTGCCTTGGTATGGAAGATTTAACCATAGAATCTCATAGAGAGAAGCAAACTCAGAGACCATCTTATTCAAATTATTCATGAATAAAAATTTTTCACTGCAACATCCCTGATAAGTCTTTGTTTGATGATTTCCAATGAGAGGGAATGCATCTCAGCTTGAGAAAGCCCATCCTACTTTTAGAAAGTTTTAGTTAGGTCTTAGGAAGTCTTTCCCTACCCATTCACTTGGTTTAACCATAAAACGTACCAGCCAACATGCAACCTCCCATTAACACTAAGTTCTTGGCTGACAGACATACTGTCTGTAACTGAGCCTATGTGCAAAGCCTTTCTATCTTGGTAGGACCTGCCAGTGAATCATTAGAAAAGGAAAATAAATCCCTGACTTCTGCCAAGAAGAAAATCATAGAGATTAACATACTATAAGCACTCCCAAGACCTCAAGTGGTCTATGGACCACACTCTAGGATGGACTGAAACATGTCATAACTAAGTATCATTAGGGAAAAAGAATCCTGGCACTCAAGTGGTAATTGAAGTGATTTGGTTGCTGAGGGTTGTTAAAAACCCACTTCAGCTGGGGTTGGGTTTTTGTCTTTTTTTTTTTCTTTCTTAGTCTACCGGATGTTTTTTCTCCCCATGTCTGTGCATGGATAGGCCAAAATGGGAAAATTCTTTCACTGCTAACTTGGACATAACTCCTAGCGATTTTGTGGAGGCAAGGGCTACCACTTCCCATGAATCATTGCTGTCATTGTTACTGGAACCAGGATTGGAACCAATTCACTTTGTACAGTGGGAGGGGAACAGAGAAGGAAGAGGAGAGGAAACCAATCCTGTTCTTCCTATCCTCTGCAGATTCTCATGGTAATGAATTTAGGAGAAAGGAAACATTTTTAATTCAAGTGCTCCTGTCATATTTCTGACAATTTACATACTAATTTTCAGGTTTGAGAATATGGTGTTGGTAACTGGTACTTGGGCCAAATAAGCATATCAGCAGAGAATTTTTAAGCAAGTTAATCAGAATGCAGGCAAGACAATAGGATATGCTTGAAATAACAAATCACTTGATTACTTAATTAGGTTAGCAAGACCTCTGCAAAATGAAACGGCTGTAGTTTTTAAAACCACAGATCAAAACATTTCAGGGTAATGACATGCACATTGTTGAGTAAAGAATGAAATTGGCCTTTTTGGAGATTCCCCAAAGGTTCCAGCTATGGGCCACACAAAGTCCTTTTGGGGCCCTTAGATCACATATGGGTTTTGTTTAATTATCATAAAAACACAAAGAACAGGACAAGCTGCATCATAATTCCACTCAATCCACATGAAGCTTCCTAGGGTTTTATGTAAAGCCCTGATGGGTGCCAGCATTTGGATGAGTTCAGATGTTTGTTTCTAAGCTTAACAGCAGCACCCTGGACAGCTTTGTTTTTCCAAAGCCTGTTCTGCTATATCTTCTGCTTTTAACATAGTAATCGTATACATTTATCTATGTAAGCATCATCTATTTAGAACTGCTCACATGACAAAGATGCTTATTGGTCTAATAGAATGCTGTTGTAAAACATCTAATTTACACAAAACAGAGATCCAAGAAGTAAGTAGGGAGTTCATAGGATGTTGAAAGCAATGCCAGTTAGATTATTAACCATTTATTTTCTCAACTGTAGTTCTACAAACCTTTTCCAGAAACAAATCCACATTCCTTGAGCCTTTGGGGGGAAAGGTATTAAAAAATACTACAAGGGGGGAGAAAATTTGGAGCCCAAAAATTCTGTGAAAATGAAAGTTAAAAGTGAAATAAAAAAAAATACTACACTTTATATAAATTAAACAAAAGGGTTAGGATCAAATTTTGCCCATCTTTCCACCATGATCTCTTTTCTTTCTTCTTCCCCTCATTTCTAATGAGAATACCTTGGTGCGATGGAGAGTCCAAATTCAAGCCCTGGATCTATCACTGTGTGACGTTAAGCAAGTCACTTAATCTGTCTATGAGCGATAGTTTCCTTATTTGTAAAATGACAGGGTTGATTAGATTACCTCTGGGACTCCATCCTGCATCATTAAATCCTAAAACCTATTATTTCCCCTGATGGTAATAACACCTGTCATTGAGAGGCCCAAGGAAAGATCATTACCTTCAGAGCCAAAGGACCTGGGTTTGAATCCTTCCTTTGAATCTTTGAGACCTTAGAAAGATCATTTCATTTCTCTGCGCCTCTGTTTCCTTATTCAAACTTTGGAATAGATCATTCCTAAAGCCCCTTCCATCTTTAAAACAAAAAACCTAATAAATGTAGGATACAGGAAATAATTGCCATCATAGTAACTGATATTCATAGGAAATTTGGTGTTTACAAAGATCTTTAGTTTCATCTGACCTTTACCAGAGCCTAATAAATAAAAATTAGGGTTATTGTCCCCATTTGACAGATGAAGAAACTGAGGATCAAAATTGTTAACTAAGTTGTCAAAGATCACAGATAATAAATTTTGGAGTCAAGACTCAAACCCTGTTGCTTTTTTCCAAATCTGATGCGAGCTCTACTATACTGTAGTGGCAGCTACAAAGTCAAGTCAATCAGTTTTTATTAAGCACTTAGTAAGCACCAGGTATTATGCTAAGCCTGGTGCTACAAACACAAGCATAAAGACAGTCCCTGCCCTCCCAGAGCTTGTTGCATTTTTGTCCTTCATTCTTGAAGAGGACCATGACATCTAGATGATGACATGACTTGCATTTGACTTTGTCTTGAGGGAGGGAGGGCTGTGCAAGGTCACCAACCTCCCTTTCTCCTCCAAAGCCATCTGAGTTCAACGGCCAGATATATCAATCAGATTGACTGGAGATGGTCTAGGATGCAATGTGGAACCCTGACCATTTTAGATTAAGGTCTTATCACATTCTCACTTTGAGTGAAATACACCCATTCAATGAATAGGCTTCTTTAAGTAGTTACTCAAGGAATGGCTCCTTTTAATAAAAAAAAAAAAAAATTAACAAAATAATCAGACTGGGAGGGGAAGACCCCCAGGGCTCCTGGGTAAAAGAGAAACAGTTGCTATTGAGTATTTAGAAAGAAAACACACAAAATGGAACTGAAAAGAGAGATGGAGATTATGCAACAAAGAGTATTTCTGTCTGTGAAAAGGGATAGAGCCAAAATACTCCCTATGGAATGTTTTAGTAACTCTCATGTATGTTGCTACTGAAAGATTCTTCACAACAACGCAGTAAGGTGAGTAATGAGATTATCTCTCAATATTGCCATTTTATTGATGTGAAATTTAGACATGAAGAAGTTAAAAGACTTGCCTGGCATCACAGAGTTACAAAGTGTCAGAGATGGAACTTGAATCAAGGTCTGGTGATTCACAGTGAACTGCTCTTTCCACTCTACCACATACGTTCCCAAGGTTTTTAACTTGTTTTAGTCTACAATGTACATTCATCAAGATAGCCATGGATGGTACATTGTATTGTGTCATCATATCATCCGAAAGGGAAGCCCAGAAAAGTTGCTTCTTACCCAGCATCATCCAGTTAACAAGTGATGCAATAGAACTTCATGCCAGTCCTTGACTCTAAATCCAATGGGCTTTGCACCATCAGACTGGGAGCTTATTCGCAGAACACTTAGCACAAGTATGCCTTAAAATGTTTCCATGCACTACATTATGGCACAGAAATAATTCAATTAACCATTCAATTAGTCAACAAAGATTAACTGAACATCTGCATGGGTCCAGCACTATTTTAATTTTTGTTATTAAGGTATAATGCTCTGATTTGGAAGGGGTAGCACAAATTTCGCTCTGGGTGCCCAAGTACAATTTTTTTCATCCCATTGCCCCAAGAAACACTTGCCTATGCTCTATGACAAGCTAGAACCCCAAACTCCTTCAGACTAGATTGGGTTATGCCCACATCCATCTGTGAGAGCCTACAGTTAGATCTAGGACAGGGATGGGGAACCTGTGGCCTCAAGGCTATATGTGGCCCTCTAGGTCCTCAAGTGCAGCCCTTTGACTGAATCCAAACTTCACAGAACAAATTGCCTTAATAAAAGGATTTGTTCCGTAAAATTTGGACTCAGTCAAAAGGCCAAATCCAAGGACCTAGAAGGCCATATGTGGCCTGCAGGCCGCAGGTTCCCCACCCCTGATCAAGGATTCAATTCAATCTGATCTCAAAAGTACAACAAAAAGACCTGAACACAACATTCCAAATGAGGTCTGGCTAGAGCATCAAACACGGTGAGGTAGATAGATTACAAATGCATAAAGGGCTGACCTTGGAGTCAGAAAGATCAGATTCTAAGTCCTCCCTTGGACACTTCCCAAATATTATGACTCCAGGCAAGTCATTTATCTTCTGTCTGACTCCATTTCCTCATCTGTAAAAATGGGTAGATTAATAACATCTGTCTCACAGGGTTGTTGTCAGATTCAAGTGAGACAATATTTTTTAAAACTTCTCAAACCTTAAAGCCTTACATAAATTCTAGGTATCATTACTTTGCTATATGTTATAATGGGCAGTGAGGAGGTACATGAGATAGAATACTGGGCCTAAAGTCAGGAAAATTCATCTTCCCGAGTTAAAATCTGGCCTCAGACATGTAGTGGCTTATGACCCTGGGCAAGTCACTTAACCCTGTTTGCCTCAATTTCTTCATCTGTAAAATGAGCTGGATAAGGAAATGGCAAACCACTCCAATATCTTTGCCAAGTAAACCCCAAATGAGGTAACAAAGAGTCAGACATGACTGATAACTGATTAACCAAAACAAAAACATGTTATAATAAGAGGGGGGAAGAAAAAAGAGACCCCAACTTTAAGTAGCTTGATTGGAGGTAGGGGTTTTAAAGGGTATGTAGAAACATGATCATTTGTGGAAAATGAAAGTACTAATAACTGGGGAGATGACAAATGACTTTGCATAGAAAGAAGCTCTTGACTCAGGCTTCAGGAAACCAGGATTAAATCTAAGAATTAGGGATAAACCAAGAAAAACAAAATAGTCATGGAGACAGGAGATAAAGTCTGAGTTTGGGGAATAGTTAGTAGGTCAATTTGGCTAAGAAGTAGAAAGTTGATGGATACATCATTAGTTCATAAATTTGACCAAACTGACTAATATGAAGGGAAATGTACCCCATACAAAAATAACATGCTATACATGAGATGAATTGGATATGGACCTGTAATTTCAGTGATGTTGGGAGTACCCAAGGGGGAACTACTTTTAACAAGACAGATCCTATTCCATAACTCATAGTATTAGAGATCTGAGGGGGCACTGAAAGGTTAAGTGACTTGCCCAGGCTTATATAACCAATGTATGTCAAAGGCAAGATTTGAATCCAGATCTTCCTGGCTTTTAGATTGGCTTTCATTCTAATGTATTCATTGTCTCCTAACATAGTATAGATTTCTTTTTACTTTATTAAATAATTGTCAATGAAAGTTATTCATTATGTTGAGGTATGATTATCCTGAAGAAGCCTTCCTATAGTCCTGGGCTGGCCAACGCCCACTAAAAATCTAATCAATGGTCCCGATTTTTTTCAAGGTAGATTCTGTCTTCCTCTCATCTACTCAATGGGACCACAGCTAAACAAGGTAAACTGGTATGCCTGAACTTTGTTCAGCTCTCTAGATGAAAGTTTCTCCAGTGTCCTCTGAAATTAGATCATTCTTAGCATATCTCCTTAAAGAAGATGAAGGGATCACCACTTTCATAAAATACAAAGCATTTGAAAAATAATAATAAGAGCCAGTCCAGTTAAGAAGTGCTTCATTAAATGCATGGTGCATCTGTCCCAGGCACCCATCCTGGCACACAGCATGGAAAGTGTTTTCAAGGATTTAAATCTGAATTTCTGTTAGAATAACATCTGCCAGGAACAAGCCCTGAATGTATGACTTGTCCCCATAGAGTAAAATGAGGAGCTTATCATGCAGGTCTTTGTCTAGATAATGCCTACACCTGTTGTTCGGAAGAAGATTAAGATGCTTCTGGTTGAAAAAGCAGGTCTGCAGTGTAAGGGTGAGGAAGGATAGTTAAGCTACAAATTGCTTTGAAGCAGCTGATTTTAAGTTGCCATGGCAAAGACAAATGCAGACAAAGGGAAGCTTTCACATTAATATTTTTGTAAGCCGTGTTATGATCAAATTGTCCTGCTGGAGGGCAAGTTCTCTTTTGCTTCTACTGACATGCATTGATCAAATTGTAAGCACTAATTATGGTGTATTATAATGATTTCTGGGTCTCTCCTGCAAGGGGCGTATCTCTCCCTGGGTAATTATTACTCTGATAGATAGGTTTCCATAGGAGAACAGGTTACCCGGAGCCCATTTTATGTCTTCTGATGAGACCATTGGGGAGAAAGGTCAGTAGGGGTGTATATTAGGACCATTTTATAGCCATGTACTTTTCAATCAGTTGTCAAGGTACCCACCTCTGATTAAAATAAATCTGGCTTAGGAAAATGGCACCGAGATTTATTTTCAGGGAGTCTGCTACTGGAAGAAAATGGTCAAACAACGAGACTTTTTCAGGTTGAAAAGGAAAATATTTTCTTGAAACACATAGCTTATGCCTGTAGTTCTTTAAAATTAATCCCAAGTGTGGCATAGGAGGATTCTGCTATGAGATTGTGCTTTTATTCCCTAATTGTTGAGTTTGTTTTTCACTCTTTTATGTAGTTTATATTTTATGTGTAATGCCCTCACTGTTTGGGGTGATATATAAAATTAGAAATCCCTTTTCTGAAGGAATTCCTACCATAAAAGGCTTTAAAAAAAAATACTGAGCAGTAATAAGCATTCTGGTAAACATTCCTGGAGCAAAGTGTATTCTGAGGTAAATTTCCCTCAAGCAAACCATCAATCTACAAGTATTGTTGAAAGACAGATAGGTAGGTAGGTAGATAGCAGAGAGAGTGAGAACTTTTATTAAGTACCTACTTTGTACTAGGGATTGTGCTAAGTAGGGATGCAAATGCATACGAGCTTTGCCTTCTGGAGCTTATATTTCTCATGTGGGAATGCAACATATAAAGGAGAGCCGACCTGGCAAGACTGGGGAGTGCTAGGGAAACTTGGTTTCTAGATATTTAAAATCAGCATTCAGAGAAGGGATCCAGAGGCTTTACCAGACTACAAAAGAATCTATGACTCAAAAAAAACTAAGAATTCCTTTTCTCGAATGTACACACTAAAACTCTTTTAAGTAATTTTTTTCTGGTTAACTCATTTCAGTTGTTTCCGTTTTTGAAAAAGGCAAAGTGCTATCAGAGCTCTCTAAATTTCATCACTTTAGGGCCAAGTTCCAGATTCACTCTAGTTCCGCTTTTCTATACAAACACACCATTGCCTTCTCCAGTTTAACCTTTCAGCCTCTTCCCCCACCCCCAAAGAATAGGTAGGTAGGTAGGTAGGTAGGTAGGTAGGTAAGCAGATAGATAAATAGACAGACAGACAGACAGACAGACAGACAGACAGACAGACAGACAGACAGACAGACAGATAGATAGATAGATAGATAGATAGATAGATAGATAGATAGATAGATAGCAATATAATGGTCTATAGATAGAAAGGGAGAATTAGAAAGAAAAGAAAGAAAAGGTAAACAATAAAATTCTTCTGAAAATGGACTTTGCTTTGTATATGCTGAAGTACTGAGAACTCTGGAAATGAGCCATTGTGTCAACCAATTCGATCTGAGGATAAATATTGGTCATTTGTATCTTATTAAGGTTATGATAACTTTAAGGTGATAAACACTTATCATCCCAGAAGTTTGAATATATGTGTGTGTGTGTGTGTGTGTGTATATATATGTATGTATGTATGTATGTATGTATCCCCCCAAAAGGCTATGAGAAATACCAAAGATAAAACTGATTTAAGACTTTACAGTTACATATAACTGAATTATTCAATAAATGCAAAAGGTAACTGGTCAGACTTTTAAATTACAAACTCAGAAAGAGGAGAAATGCCATCACAGCTCCTCAGACTATAAGATATAATGGTTTCCCCCAGTAACACATGTGGTGGCTCAGATTATAAATAATAAATCCTGAGTGAGTTGCCATTTTTACTGTGAGTGCTTTAGGGGAAAATATTCAGGCCCCAATGTAGCTGAAGAAATGCCTATGACATAATGATGGAAACCCTTAAAATAGTCTTAGAATAGTGATGTCCATTTCTTCCAAGTCTATAGACTTTTATATCATATTTGCTATGGCACAGAAAGAAAACAAATTGAATAGTAGCAGTACCTAGGGGTCAGATGAGCCTTTTTGTTTATTGGGTTTTTTTTTATTTTTTCAAAGCTCCTTATGCTTCTCTCCCTACCCTTTATACACATTTTTGTTTTCCCTCACAGAATTTAAGGTGTCAGACAAAACATACAGTGGAATGATCAGAATTTAATTAGGTTTATTTGTTGTTGCAACAGCTTTTACATTCTTTCATCCTAGAAAGGAGTGAATCCCCAGCTTATTCAGATGTATGAAAATGGAAAATTTAACTACATGGAAGAATTTTTGCACTTCTCAGTTCCTAATCATGTAAAGCACCTGTACTTTTCTAAAAGAGGCAAATCCCTTCCCCCATCCTCTTTATCACTACTATTTCGATGATCTGACAACATTGCACTCATCTCTAAAACCAAATTGAGATTCATAGCCTCAGAGCATACGGCCTTTCCTTGATCATATGTTCCACGTGGACACTCTCTGAAAGAACATGAAATCCCATAGGGAATTAATTCAGTTTTATCCCTCTGGGGAATGGTAGATGAGTCTATGAAGGATAATTTCCATCTGGAAGATCTTCCCTAAGTAATGGGGAAAGCAGCTTAGTAACTAGAGCAAATGCTCTGTCAAAATACAAGTCATATTTGTGCATTTCCAGGAGTCTCAAAATCGGATAGAAGAAGGCAATAATCATATTATTTGGAAAGACCTGTAATTAAAGAAATGTATTGGAAGTCAAAACATCCAGAAGTTTTAAGAATTATTCATTCTCCTGATTATGTCATATATATCTATATAGAGATATATAGAGATATACACACATATATATATTCATTGTAACAGTAATGGCTATCTTTTGTATGAGTAGTCTTTATAACTTGGAGGAGATGGGTAAGGGAATGTCAGGATCTATAACTTGGAGGAGATGAGTGGGGGAATGTCAGGACCTATAAGCACATTAGTATAGTGAATGTCAGGACCTATAATCACATTAGTATAGTGAACTCCCAGTGCGGCAGCTCCTTCCATCAATTGTAGTCTTAGAAAATTGCCTGAATCACCGAGGGGTCAGATGATTTGCCCATAGCAACACAGCTACTTTATGTCAGATGTAGGGCTTGAATCCAGGCCTTCTAGATCGCAAAAACAATTCTCCATCCACTATCCTCTATTGCCTCTCCTTCATGATATATACATTTTATACGTAAAATATAATAAACCAAACTCTTAAATAATGCAGTTTTCCTATCTAAAAGAAACTTTGAGAGCCCCAACATCTCTTCCACTTTACATTCCCCTAGTTCCTAAATATCAAGGACTAGATGAACAATTCAATACTGAAATAAGAAGTAATTTCTTCCCAAAATACTATAAGAGAACAGTCTAAAGTAGATATGAAAGAAGTGCCCAAAACTCAACTTAAATCTGATATCTGACATTCCCATGGTTCCTAGAAAATAAAACTAACATAAATTAGTCACATTTCCTGACTATTCAAGTTATCATTTGAAGGCTTACAACATCAAGATTCAAGATTCTGTTATGACACAAATCTATGCTCATGCTGTATGATGGGAGACCTAGAGCATTATACATGTATCTCATCATAGTTGGCAATCTTAATTATAGTTTTACGTTTCAAGTTGTGAATAGTTGCACATCAACCAATAAGAAAGTTGAAAATGGCTTGGTGGCAGCTGTGAGGGAATATCATTGTTCATTGTGTGATAGGTTTAATTAGCTTTCTCCTAAATTACATAGACATTCTGTTCCTAATCTGTTTGTATATAGGTGTTTAATATCCAAATCCTTGATTTATTGTTGAATTGTTTACTCTTTTCTGATGGCGATTATACCCAGAAAGCAATTTATTGTAATCAGCTTATTTGTGGGTATTGGGTTTCACTGTGGAATAAGTTGCTAACAAAAAGGTTGTGTTTTTCAAATCTATGTAGAAATGCAATATATAATCAGTTACTGATAATGAACTCATGGGATTGTTATGGGTAATTTTTGTTTTCTCTGTCTTGTGGATGTTTAATCAAGGTTTATGTATATTCATTGATTTCCTGATTTGATTAGCATTAAAACATAACTTTCATCTTTATGCTGACCCAATGAAAATGTCCATTGAGATTTAAATTAAAGTCATGATGTAACAGAAAATAAGCACTGGGAGGGTTCCAGAGCATACAATCCAACAAAGACATCAGGGGACAATTTTAGGTAAGACTCATTTTCTGTACACAATTCAGTATGGGTTTTCAAATTGCTAGACAATTTTGGCTTGCTGTACCAATTTCTATTTTGAGTCAATCAGTTATTAGCAAATCTTTGGTTTTTTTCCCTAAAGGGAAAAATGTATTGTACATAGGTATGTGCTAAAATGTGACATTTCAACTCCTCTTGAATGTACCATGGCCATATTCTACAGGTGAAATGGATTAGCCACACATAGTGTGGATTATGTGTATGAAAATATGATGATCTTTATAACTTTCAGGCATTTTTAAAAAAGAAACAGAATCTCAGGCTTGAATGGGACGTCAGAGGTCATCTATTTCAACCCATACTCAAATGACAAATGTTATGTCCAAAGTATTCTTAACAATCTGAACTTGAGCAAATCCCATAGTTTCTCTGAGCCTCAGTTTCCTCATCTCTAAAATGAGGGGTTGAGCTTGATGGCCTCTAAAGTCTTGTCCAACACTCAATTTATGATTCTAAGACCTCCAGAGATCAAGAAATATGACATATGATTGACCTAAATTGAAATCAATTTCTTCAGAGTCAATTATTAGGAAGTATGTCCTTAGACTGAGTCAAAATCTTCCTCTTTTTAATTTCTATCCACTACTCCTATTCATTTCTCTGGAGCCATGCAAAATAAACCTAATCTATCTTCCACACGACAGCTTTTCAAAAACTTGAAGGCATATCTTTTCTTCTTTCTTTGTCTTCTATTTCTACAGACTAAGCTTTCCCAATTTCTTCAACTAATACTTCTCATTAGCATGGTTTGGAGTCCTATTTGCTATTCTGGAAAGCAACCTCTAAACATACTTCCACCTCACTTAAAGATCCAGCTAAAATATGGTTCCCCAAAGTGAACACAATTTTCAAACTATGAGGTGACTTGTTTTACTAAGATGATTATATCCCCTTGTTCTTTAGACTCTGCTTTCATTAATGAAAACTAAGTTCATATTAGCCTTTTTGGCTGCCATGTCCTTCTCTGATTAAGTTTAGATACCACTAAAACCTCCATGTTCTTTACACACCAACTATCGTCTGGCCATGTGAAACTAAGTGTAGGTGTTTATATTTAACCATATTGGATTTCATCTTACATGATGCCCATCATTTTAGTTTATTGAGATATTTTGATACAATTTCTGTCTTCCTTGATAAGCCAGAACAATAGACCACATCTAAACAGGTTAATTTTATAGTTATTTTATATGGCTACATTTTACTTTTTCTGCTCTCTTCCCCCAGTTGAGTCCTTGAAAATGATGGTTATAAATGTATTCTGGAAGATATTTAGATATTACCCTAGTTAGCCTGTCAGGCAACTCACCCAAAGATATTCCAAAAAGAGGCAAATGCCCTTAATAAAAGGATTATTCTGTAAAAGTTAGATTCTGTCAAAGGGCCACACTTAAGAACCTAGAGGGTCACATGTGACCTCAAAGCTACAGGTTTCCCACACCTGATATTGAGTATATAAAACTGTTTAGATAGGTAGGTAGATAGATGGATGAATGGATAGATAGATAGATAGATAGATAGATAGATAGATAGATAGATAAACTGTATTTCAATGCAATTGGTTTTCTTTTGTAAATCCAGTGTATTTTATTTTATGCATTAAAAACATTAGTCTTGAAAGGGGGTGCATAAGCTTTGCCAGACTGCTAAAGTTCTACTTGACACAAAATAAGGTTTAAAAACCCTGAGCTAACACCAAACCAGAGAAAAAGATTATAGAAGTTTTATTAGAATTGACTGAGTTCATAAGCTAATTTTCAGTTTGTTTCTCTTTCATCCAATGGTTCACTTTCCTAGCAAAAATTAACTCACAAGCACCAAATTTGTTTGAGATCCCTATTATTTTATAAGTACTGTTCTATAAACTCAACTCTTCCCTCGTCTTTCACTCCTTTTCTGTATTACCATGAGAGTTCCTTCCTTCATTGATTTTGATGCTTTCATATATCTGCACTCCTGCTATTCCACAGGGTTTTATGTCCATTATAATTTTCATTGGTATCTCCTCACTTTTTCCCCCTTTGAGGAGATTTCAAACACCTTTTCCTTTTAGATATACTTTCAAATCAGCCTTTGCAGCTCTGTGACTGCTTCTGCCAAGGGCCCACCTACAATCCTCCTCAGCCTTCTTTTTCTCTCTTTACTTTTCTCTGCTGCTTCAGAAATGCAACATTTCTTCTTCTTCACTCCCTTACCACACCTCTTGCCTTCTAAACAAATAGATGCATCCATATATCTAAAGGAGATTGTGCCACTTACACTAGTAATATACTCCAGGCTTTAAAGGGGAGCCACCTGCCCAGAAGTCACCTGAAAGGCCTGACTAGTGCCCTAAAGAAAGAACACATAGACATAAAAGCTATTAATAATTAAGCTTTTCTTTAAAAAGTCAAATCTGTGGTTTCAATGGGGTGGGGAGCTGTCCATGGTAGAACTCCTCTTCCAATGATGATCAATATCTACTCTGAAAGTAACAGTCTTAGACAGTTTCCTCGGCTTCTTCAGGTCCAGGCACTTAAGTCACACAGCTAGAATGTGTGTCAGATTTAAATGCAAGATTTTAAGGCATGTTTTCCTGACTCCAAAGACAGCTTACCATCCACAATACCATACTCCCTCTCAGAAATGAAATGTTTTGTTAAAACTGTTGCTTCACCCAGGCTTCTCCCAGATCATGTTTTACTTCACTTTCTCATCATCAATTCCCTTACCTTACCTTATTGATGTAGTAAACTATGACCAAAGGTAGTCCTACTTTCATTCTCAGGAAATTTTCCTATTTACTACAGACATATACTTTGAGAAACTATAATAAAACATTCAATGGTATAAGGAAGAAAATGGGAATCTGATGATAGTCTACATTCAGGATTTGACTCTTATTTTGCCCTAGATGAGTTAGTTTTAAAGAGTATGAAACTGGATCTCAGGTGATTTGAGTTCTAGACCCATTTCTCTTGCCCTTACTTCACTCTAAGTTCATGAGTCATTTAACTTCAATCAGTTTTAACTTCCTTATCTTTAAAATTACCATGTTGAACTAGATAATCTCTAAAGTCCACTGATAACCGCAAATCTTGTGGTTCTCTTATCTGAACTATTAAATGGGAGCAAGAATATTGACCTATCTAATGAACCTAATGAGCGAAAATAACTAATAAAAATACCTTTAAATAGCTTCTCAAATGGAAATCTAGTTAAATGCCCCTGGGGCAGACATTATGGAAACAATTCTGTGGAGTTAAAATTAACACTTTCTGACTTGGTCCTCCTGGCTTCTTTTGATAGAGATTTTTTCACAGATAGAACAGATTATTTTTCTCTATTTTGGGAGTTGTTTATAAATGTCCATACATTTTTTATGAAGTGGTCAAAATATAGTCACCAGGAGGAGAGTCTAAGTGTTAATGAGAAGTTCTTAGAAATTATTGTCACATTTGGTTATACCTAGAGTCAGACTGTATACACAGACTTAATCTAATTACTGGAAATTAAATGGACCTGGGAAATATAAGTATTGGAATGAATATATTTTTAAACAATATTCCTCTCCTCTTTCCTATGCTGGTCTTTTTTTTGCATCAATGATGAATGAATGATAAAGAACTAATTAAGCCCTTACAAAGTGCCAACCACTACCCTAATTCTAGGTATGTAAAGGCAACAAAAAGAGAGACAGCCCCTGTCCTCAAAGAGGTTATATTTTAATGAGAAAAGACAATATACAAAGGAGAGCTGGAAAGCATGGAGGAGTTGGTATATTGTAGAAGTGATGTGAGGGCCTGATTCCAAGCAAGATAAGGTGAAAGTTCAGTTCTGAGAGGCCAGCGTGATTTCAGAATTGTGAACTATTTTTTTAATTAAAATTTTAAGTCAGAACTTGGTGCCTCATTCTCTGTCTTATGGGAAAATATAGACTATACCCCACCATGGGATGCCTTCTCTAGGCTTACACACCAAAGATGAGTAGAACTCAGTGTTGAGCGGCAGTGTTATAATGATGCAGCTTATGGACCTGTAAGAAAATTTGATCCAGAGTTGGACAGGAAAGGCCAAGAGTGGGATCATTCAGATCTTGGATTTAGAAATGGAAGAAACCATAGAGGTCTTTGAGTCCCACCCTTTCATTTTTCACATAAAGAAACAGAAGCATAGAAAGGAATAACATTAGTAATTTTCAGAGACAGAATTTGGTCTTCTGAACTCCAAGTCTGATGCCCTATTCATCACAACAACATGCTACCTCTGCACATAGCTCAGCTACCACCATTGAATTTTCTGCTTCCATTCTACTTCTAATCAAGACACAAACACCCCATTATAGACGGAAATAGAACAATCAAAGGGTGGTACAGTGGATAGAGCACTGGGCCTGAAGTTAGGAAGACCTGAGTTGAAATCTGGCCTCAAGCATCTACTAGTTATGTCACCCTGGACTAGTCACTTAACCTTGTTTACCTCAGTTTCTGCATCTGTAAAATGAGCCTGAAAAGGAAATGGCAAACTACTCTAGTATCTTTGCTAAGAAAACCTCATATTGGGTTATAAAGTGTTGGACACAAATGAAACATCCAAATGACAAAGAGCAAGCAAAAGTAGGCAGCCACCCTGAGGACAAAGCACAAGGGGCATCACAAGGCTCACTTTTAAAAATTATTTTATCTACGTATTTATTTATTTTTTTAATTCCACATAATATAGCCATAGAGTAAGATGGCAAAACAGCATTGGCTTTGTACTTTATCAAGTCATCCAGTGTGACAGTGAAGGTTCATGGCCTACGATAACAATAACACACAAGGGTGTGATTCCCAAATGCAGAGGATTCAAAGCCTTCCCCAGGGTGCACAAATGTCTTGTCCTGGATCTGCAAACTGCATTTTCCTATGCTGCTTTTAAAAGAGGTCACTGGTTTCAGGGGAGCAATTGTGTCTATGAACCAGATAGGAACCTGATTGTAGTGGGCTATCCTGGGAAAGGAAGAGAGAGATTCTTAATCCCTGTGCTGGAAGGCCTAATAGAAGAAGCACTTTCTTTTCATCCTAATTTTCAAAGCCAAATTCTTTATTTAAAAAAAAAAGTGCTTGTTAAGCACCTAATTGTGAATGGTATGGAAGCCATTATTTCTCCAGTCTTCTTTTTCTAAACCTGGATGAAATACTGCTCAAACATCACCTTGACACAAATGTCAGCCCTATAGGAACTGTCTTTTGAAAACCTTGCAGGCTGAAGTACTTGGAAACCATTATCGCCTGTACAACCATTTGAAAAATTTGCATAGTAAGTTAATTTGCCTGTCATCTACCCTCCTGCCTTTATCTGTTAGACAATGAGGTGATTAAATGTGATGGAAAGGTTTGCTGGGTATGGCTTGGTATCTTATAACCCTCACAAAGAGGGAGTCCTTGAAATACCAGCTCCATGGCTGGAGGAGCTGTTCTAATGAGCAGTGGCACATTAAATGAAATACCAAGGCAGTGTGGGACAGAGGGGAAAGTGCTGGATTTAGAGTCAAATGACCCGAGATCAAATTCTGGCTTTGCCATTTATTACCTTGCAACCTTGGGCAAGTGTCTTAACCACTCTGGGACTCAGTTTTGTCATCTATTAAGTAAGAGAGGTGGATTAGATAACCTCTTGTGTCCCTTTCTGTTCTGGATATGACTTTAAGTCAAATCTTTCAATATCACCTCATTCTACTATGAATGTATATGGAAAGGATCACCAAATCTGTCTCCCTTTCTAATCTAGCCCCTGGGAGACACTATCTTGCCTCTACAGTCCTGATCATTGGTGAAAAGTCTGAACCCCAAATGAAATAATATATCTAATAAGAAATCTTGTGGTTACTCATTCCAGCAGCCTAGAATATCCAGGCTAACATGAAAAATAGTTTGATTTTTTTTTTTTAATTTGTGCTCTTCTTAAAGCAGTTAATCTAAAAGGAAAGTGTCTGGGTATTCATTGTTCTCATACTTCGGGAGGGGTGTGCATGCGTAGTGGAGAAAATGGAGCTGTGGGGGAAATTGCCCGTGACCGCTTCTAGCTATGAGAAAAATGGCAAGTCACATAACCTTTCTGAACCTCAGTTTCTCCATCAGTAAAATAGTAATAATACTTGTGGTATCTATTTCATAGGATGGTTGTGAGGCTCAAATTTGGCAACAGATGTGTATATACACATATATACATATATGTATGTGTATGTGGAGAGAGAGAGAGTGAGTGAGTGAGTTATCTTTGGCACCAGTGGAATATATCCATATATCCCACTTATTCCAGGAATCGTTTCCCAATCTCTCTTAATTCTAGTGTTTTTACAGTCAATGACTATTTCTATTCCCAAAATTTAAAACTTAAAACATTTTAACCTTTTCTGTTTCTTTGTAACTATGAAACTCCCATCCACTTAACTTATAAGGCTACATTGCATGGACAGAACAAAATTATTATCCTTGAGTTCCATATGATTACATGTGTAGCTACCATAATGAATGAAATTTAAATAAATTTTAGTATGTCTGGAAAAAAATTCTAGTCTTTTTCCCCTGTTGATTATTTCCTATTATCCTGAGCATAGCATGTTCATACAAAATTGGTTACATTTTGTCTGCCCTCCTTAGGTTGTAAATTCTTTAGGACAAGAGCTTATTTTGCCTTTCTTGGTATCTTCAGTACTTAGCACAGTGCCTGACTCATAGTAGGTACTTAATAAATGTTTGTTGATTGACTGACATAGATACATGTACATAATATACATATTTTACATATCTAACACTTTGAAATCTTAAGTCCTGTATAAATGTCAAGCACTATTATTTATTCTTGTACCTTTTTATAATGCTTAGAGAAATTACAGTAACCTTGTGAGACAGGTGCTGTAGTTATTATGAGCCTTATTTTAAAAATGAGGAAACTGAGGCTCCAAAAGGTAATATGACTTGCCTATAGTCACAGAGCTATGTGTCAAAGGTCACATTCAAATCTCAGATCCAAGTAGAGCACTACACTAGAGCACTACACTACCATAAGTTCCTGAGGACAAGACTGATAAGTTAATATAAAATTTACGTCTCCCCTTATGTCTTATCATCCATGCTTTCCACACTGTACATCTTTATTTGATATTTATGGATCTGAAACTGTTAGCCAACAAAGAAAAGATATTTCTGGAGCAACCAATATAGACATGATACCCAGTAATCACAACTTGAATTTACCACTACCTTTCAGGTTCTTGAACTGATTTTATATTCTTGATTTGCCTAATTTGGTCTGGTTCATCTAAGGCAAAGTCTGTGTAATGAGCTGCCCATCAGTTTGGGAATGGTTGAACAAATTTCAATATATGAACTAATGGAATACTATAATACTGTAAGAAATAATGAAGGGAACAGTTTGGAGAAACCTGGAAAGTCTTGCGTGAACTCACACAGAGTGAAATGGACAGAACTAGGAGAACAGTTTACCTAGTAAAAAAACATTATAAAGACGAGCCATTTGGAAAGACTTAAAAATTCTGATGAATGCCATGACCAACCACAATTCCACAGGACTCATAATGAAACATATTACCTACCTCTTGAAAGATAGGTGATGAACTTTGGGTGCAGAATAAGGCATTTTATATGCCCACTGTGAAAATTTGTTTGGTTTTACCATGAATATCTGTTACAAAATTTTTGTTTTCTTTCTGAGGGGAGGGAGGTGAAGGAGGGAAGGAAAGAATATTGATTTTCTTCTCTTCTTGACTGGAAAAGAAACAAATTAAAAATAAAGAGAGTATGCAGTTACCATTGGTAAAGTGGAGATCACAAGTTTTCAAGATCCAGTTACAAAAGTGTCTTAGGCACCTTCAATCTACAGAATGATTCGACTGACAAAGAAAACATTATTTTAAAAAAAAACTAACTCAAAAAAAGTATTTTGAAATTTTTTTCCAAAGACCAAAATGTAAGCATCAAGGGGGTGCCAGAAATCCTAGTGCTTACAGTTTTGAAAAACTCCCTGAGAATGGGGGAATGGAAAACCCTAATTTAATACAGAAAGACATAGTCTATAGGTCATTAGCTCTAAAGCCTATATCAGGAAGATGGCCAAGAATTAAAATGGTCCATATATTATTTTCTAAGTGAAGGAAAGATGCTGCCAAGAGCAATGAGAAAAAGACATTATCTTTTGTAATCATGAAAATAGAATCTTTAGTTGATTCCCCCAATGGTATTGAATAGACAGCAAGAATTATACATGATTATACCACTTGAGAAAACAAGAAAAGGGAGTAGATGGATTTTTTTTTTTTATTCACACTGGCTGATTTGTTGTGATCAGAAGCTACAGAATCCTAAAATAGTGGGGAGTACTAAATCCATCCACAAGAGAAACATAAGACAATAGAGAAGAGTATAGCTGTCACAACTAATAATAAGACCCTCAACACAGCAATTTTCACATGAGTTATAAGTCAAATACCCATGGAGTCATTCCATCTCTGATGACTCTCCAATTTGTGAACATTTTTAACTCTTACCAAAGCATGTGACATTCTCTTTAATCAAATGTAGACCGTGTAGAAATGAGTCATGTTGTTTAAGTAAAAGATACTGTTAAAAAAAGACAAGTAAATAGAACTTCTTTCCATGAATTATCTTTCTCCTTTTTAGGAAGGACTGCAAAAATGTTATGGAAGTAACCTAACAATGTATGCTGATATAAACAATTTTTTAATTTAATTTAAAAATATAAACAATTTTTCTTTTCCTAATAAAAATAATTCAATTATCCTATTCAAATGATTATGCGAGAATTTGTGCTGGGCAGCATTTTGCCAATAAACTAAAACAAAAAGATTTTCAAAAGCATTTACCTGACTGTCATTATTACCCAAATCAAAGAGTCACATCAACTGAAACTATTCCCCTTCCAAAACTAAAGGTTTGATTATTTTAATGTCAGTCAATCAAAAAATGTATTAAATACCTCTTATGTCCCAAGCATAGTGGTAGGCTCTGGACATACAAATACGATGAATGAAATAATCCCAATTCACATGGAATCTACATCTATCAAAGTAAAAGACAGTTTTTAAAAGGACTTTAGAGGAACTCCTAGTGTAGGAACTCCCTTCACCTAACGAAGAACAACTCCTTTGTAACCTAGAGTCTTAGTGAGCTGCCGAGGACCCTGAGAAGCTATGTGGTTTGTCAGTGGTCATAGAGCTGGTATCTGTTGGAGTTCAGATATTCCTGACTCCAAGACCAAACTTTTAGCTGCTATGCCATTCTGCTTAGGTTCTTAACGTGTGTGTGTGTGTGTGTGTGTGTGTGTGTGTGTGTGTAGACCCTTGTCAAATGGGATGAAGTCTATGAATCTCTTCTCAGAATATTTTTAAACATATAAAATCAAATATGTACAAGTTACAAAAGAGAAGAGATAGTATCTGCTCTCAAGGAACTCACAGTCTAACAATATGCAAACAATGCAGGATAAATTGGAGATGTTGCTGTTGTCTTTGTCCTTCAAAAGAAAATATCAGCATTAAGAGGGGACCAGGAAAAGCTTCTGGTGCAAAATGGGATTTCATGCAGGACTTGAAAGAAGCTATGAAAGTCAGGAGGTGGAGAGGAAAAGGGATAGAGTTCAAGGCATGAGATTCCAGGTCAGTGAAAATGCATGGAATTGGGGATGAGGAAAAGGGGCGCGTATGTTGTGTGAGGAACAAGAAGGCCTGTGTCACTGAACCACAAAATCTGTAGGTGAATAACGTGTAACATGAATGGAAATATAAGAGGGAGTCAGGTTATGAAGGGCTTGAATGCCAGATGATTTTATTTTATATTGGAGGTCATAGGGAGCCACTGAAATTTATTGAATCAGGTGGAAGGTTGGGATAGGTGATGTGATAGACAGGGAAATTAACCAAAAGGAAGTTGTAGTACTCCAGGTTTCAGGTGATGCGGACCTAACCTAGGTGGTGGCAATGTCGGAGGAGAGAAAGGGCCATACGTAAAAGATATAAAGGCAAAAATCAATAAGGTTTGACAACAGATTGCTTGGGACAGGGGCACTAATACATCAAGGTTTCAAAGGTAACCCCAATAATGTAGATGCCATCTGTACACAGAATGTATAGAAATGGATGAATTTAAAAATCTGGATTGCAGACATTTCTATATTATCTTTTCTTCCAAATCCATTCCTCTTCTGAACTTACCTATTCCTTTTGAGTGTACCAATCTCCTCAACCAGGTTTATAACCCTGGTGTCATCTCCACTCACCCTCCTTCACTTCACATATCCCATCAAATGCCACAACTTGTCATTGCAAGCTCTACCACATCTCTTTCATCTGTCTCCTTCTCTCTACTGGATGCTCTTCCCCAATAGGGAAGTTAGAAAGAGGAGAGGGGGTGGGGTGGGGTGAGAATATTATGTATTCATGGACTTGTTGAGTTTAAGATGCCCTATGGGACATCTAATTCAAGATAATATGTTGAGACAGAATCAAGATTGGATTGAGGGAAACGGGAATAAGTTAGGGTATGGGAGAACAAGGTTTGAATGATGGCAGCTGGAAGCTATCCATCTAACTTACCCATGAAGGAGAAATTAAACACCATATGACAAAATCAAGTTCAGGCTGATGCTGGACTAAACCAGATGACATTCTTGCGTTTAGAGTTGGCTGTTTGTTTTTTACCAGATCTGTGATCTTGTTCTTATAAGAAGTTCCCAGTAAGGAACTTCCTTTAGTAATACAGATAAGTACCTTCCCTTCAACTTAAGGGTTTCCTAGAGTTACTGGAGCACTGTGATTTGAAATGATTTGCCAAGGGTCATTCAGCTCACAAATGGTAGAAGTCTCCTGGACTCTAAAGCCAGCTGTCTTTCTGCCATACTAGGCTGTTCTTCTACAAGATGATGTTTAATATGTTCTAGAAAAATCAGCAACTCTTCTTAAACTTGGTCTCAATCTCCAGTTTAAGAAGCACTGAAGGAGTCATGTAGGGAAAAAGTTTAAGAAGCCCTGCCCTAGACTAGTGACCTACTCAGTAGAATGATTAACCAATCAAAGAGTGGAGACACAGATCAGACATATTCTCCCCTCCCCATGATTGACAGTTGTGGAATTTGTCTCCCATTCACCCATACCTGTTTTACCCCATTAACACTACCTTTCCATTATCCATTCTCCCCGTTTCTGAGCTTTGACTCAACCCCTGGGGCAGTTATAACAAACCCACTCCCAGGTAAGCAGCAGCTTAGTGAGCTGCCAAGAACCCTGAGAAGTAGATTCCATTGGGAAAATTCTTTCTCCTCACAACCCTTCCAATTATACTTACCTTCTGCCCACCCCCCCAGTCTCCTCATGGCTATGGCAGGTTCCATTTCCCTCAGGGACAGATAGTTAAGTAAATCCTCACTCCTACCCATTCCTTTTGGTTTTAGGTAGAATAAAGTTACACAGGATGTATAGAATGAATAACTTAAATAATCTGCCTTACCAACATTTCTTCATTATCTTTCTTCCAAATCCATTCCCCTTATGAACTTACCTAGTCCTTTTGAGTATACCACCCTTCCTTCCAGTCAATCAGGTTTTTAACCTTGGTGTCCTCTCTACTTACTCTTCCTCACCTCGAATTTCCAATCAGATGCCACAACTTGTCCTTTTGATCTCTACCACATCTCTTTCATCTGCCTCCTTCTCTCTACTTGATCAACTATCACCTTCCCTTCAGAACCTGTTCACCTCTTTTCTGGAAAAATACAGTAGTTTCCTAGTTGGTCCCTCTGCCTCCATTCTCTCCTTACCCTAACCCATCCTCCAAACAACTGCCAAAGTAAATCTCCTAAAGTTCAGATCTGGCCATGTCAGTCCCCTGCCCAATAAGCTCCAGTGATGCCCTGTTGTCTCTAGGATTGAATATTATTCATCTTAATCTCCATTCATATATATATATACATATGTGAGTTTTATAATGTACCTGTTATTAAAAAATAATAATAGCTAATATTTATATGGTACTTTAAGGTTCACAGAGAGTCTTCCAGATATAATTTTCATTTGACTCTCACAACAACTGTGTGAGAAAGCTGTTATTATGATCATCATTTTACAGCTGAAGAAATAGACTGGCAGAGGTTAAGTGACTTAGCCAGAGTCACACAGCCAGAAAGAAGGCAAGAGCCTGTTTTCAGTCTTCTTGATTCTGAGTCTAGCAATCTATCCACTGCAACACTTACTAGCTTCTTGTAATATGTATATTATATAATATATGTGTGTGTATACACTATTATAGTAATCAAGTATTCAGAAGTAAGTAAATATACACATATTGGGAGTTCATGCTCAAAAATGTTTTAATAGGGGCAAGTGATGAAAAGCATTTGGGGAACACTGCCCCAGACCAGAGTCATGTGAGAAACAAGAATTTTAGATGGGTGCAGTTCTTTAACAAGCATTTATTAAATGACTACTGTGCCAGGAAATGGTGCTTGGAACTAGGGTTAAAAAGACAAAAAAAAAAAACCATAAATGTGATTCTTTGATGTGAACCAGCTACCAAAAAAAAAAACCCAAAACCATTTGATCTTAGACTGAATTAATAAAAGTGTTGTATTCAGAAAATGGAAAATAATAGCTCCAACGTGTCAACATTTGGAGTACTGTATGTATTTCTGGGTATCACCTTTTCAGGAGGACATTAACACACTAGGGAACTGTAAGAGTCAATGACCAAAGTAAAGAAAGGACACTAAGCTATTTCACATGAGGAATAATTAAGATGAATGGATATCTTTAGGCTGGATAAGAGAAGATTTTAAAGAAAGAGGAGAAGGCTGCCATCGATCCTTTGAAAGGTCATTCCTGGAAGGTGGGATTGCACCTTTTCTGTAGCTTCAAATGGAAGAACTTAAACCAGTGGGGGTGGAGGAAGGGGTGGAGTTACAAGATATATTTTCAGCACAATACAAGTAGGAACTTCTTAATAATTAGATACATATAAAGGCTAGACCTGTGATTTTATTTTTACTGATGTAGAAATTCCCTGTCCTAAAGCAGGTTAATACTTGCCTTGAAAGGGGGCTTAGATGCCTGAAACTTTATGTGACTCATCTGGAGTCACATAACCGGTGTGTGTCAGAGGTGGGATGCTCAGTTTTTCTCGATCTCAAGGCCAGCTTTCTATTTACTGTACCATACTGCCTTTCTTACATTTGTCCAAAAATGAAATGGGCTGCCTCATTAAGTAATGCATTTTCTATTCCTGGATGAATCCTTATCAGGAATGTTACGAAGAAGGGTCTTTTGTGGAGTAGGAAACTGGTCTAGATGGCTTCTTGCATCCCTTCTAATTCTAAGAATCTTTGACGAATGGATGGTGAGGACTGAAAGAAGTTTCCTTTATCAATAAAGTAAGCCAAGTGAGTTGGTTTTAACAGGATCCAGGAACATCATTCTTAATTGCACCTCTCTAGATTTCTCCATCAGCCTTCCTCAAGCATAACATGACTTTTTCTGCCTCTTGGGAAAGAAACAGAGCCACACCGGAACTTCTATTGCTCATCACTGACTATCCTCCCCCATTCCTGAGGTCTTTTAGTGAGGGAGGATAAATGCCAGAGGGAGAAATCATTTCTAACTGGAAGTTTCCAGTAGCTTCAAAGTTTATCTTGGGAGTTTTATAATCATGGCATTTAAAAAAAAATTGCTTCTGACTCTTCTAGAATTTATAGCAGGTGCAAATGGGAAAGGAAACATGTTATGTTGCAGAGCACTGACCCCTTAGCATATGGTCCCATGCATTACTTAAAATCAGGCAAATACATAAAGTGTCTATACAGTCGAGATATCCCACTGATGAGCATCTGGCAAATGTAAAGAAAACTAGGGTATTGATTTGAATTGCACTGGGCAGACTAATATCAATATGAGTTGAGATGTCACTGAGGCAGTTGTCAAAATGGAAATAAGTATTGCTTTTTCTAGGAAGGAAAAAATTGAAAGCAGAAAAAATAAAGCTGGAAAAAAATTGCAGGCAGGAGTTCAAACTATGTGTCAGCATTAACCCAGGTAGGCAACTGATAAACCCTGATAAAGGTGGATGTCTGTGATGGTATATGAAACAGAGCAACCATGACGATTCAGTCTCCAAATGTAAACTCATTCGAACTTCCTGAAGATCAATCCCAATCAGAGGATGATTGTATATTACCCATGCTTGATTCTTGCACCTAATCATGGGGCTGACACATTTCAGAAATTGCACATTTAAAGACATCTGAGTATTGTATGACAACCAATCTGTTTGGTTTATCTTATGTTAAACAAAAATCATTCCATCCCACATCAACCTTGTAATATACAGCACCTTACCCATGCACATGAAAATGGATTTCCACCACATCAGATTACAATGTTTGGAAATAAGTGTTTACCACTTGTATTCATCCTCCATCACACCCAGAGACATTTGATATCCTCACTGTGGGCATTCTCTGCAGTGATGCAGATCACATCCTTCCATCCTTCCTGCCCATCCTGTGTGCCCATCTTTGGATGAAGGGTTTGCCCTTGCAAATATTTTCATTACAGGAAGGTCAGTCAGTCAATATACATGTATGTAGTGTTTACCACATGCCATGTGCTATGCTAAGAACTGGAGATACAAAGAAAGGGAACTTTTTTTTTAAACCTTGTCACTACCCTCAAGATTCTAACAGAATTCTAACAACCAAGTTGATGAAGGTAATCTGAAAGAAAGCATTAGAAGCTAGGGAATGGGGAAAGGGAAAAAAGGTTTCTCAGAAAAGTAGGTATTTGAGCTGAGTCTTGAAAGAAGCCAGGGAAGCTAAGAGGTAGAGGGGAGGGGGCAGAGTATTATAAGCATGGAAGAGAGCCAGTACTTTTTACACTACAGCCAAACCACACTCTCCCATTCCCTCTTGATCTTATCTTTCCCCTCCTCTGCCTCCATGGCTTTGTATATGCCATCTCCACATGCAGAATAGTCCCCCTTTCCTCCTAGATGTTTGTCTCCTAGAATACTTCCCTTCTTCCAGGCCTAGCTTAGATACCAGCACCTCTAGGAAATCTTCCTCGATTCTCCCAGCTAGAAGCGATCTCTTTCTCTTTGAGCTTTTCCTGTTATTCTGCTCAGAACTTTTCAGAACAGTTGTCTGTGGGCCAGTTAGGTGACACAGTGGATGGAGTGTTGGGCCATGTTACCAGGAAATCTCATCTCCCCAAGTATAGATCTGTCCTCAGACACATACTAACTGAGTAACCCTGGGCAAGTCACTCAACTCTATTTGCTCCCTTATCTGTAAAATGAGCTGGAGAAGGAAATGGCAAACCATTCCAGTATCTTTGGCAAGAAAATCTCAAAAGGGGTCACAGAGAGTTGGACATTACCGAAACAATTGAACATCAACAATTGTCTATAGACAAATCAAATTCCTCTGCTAGACAACAGACACTTTGAAGGCAAGGAGTGTCTTGGTATATCTATGAATCCATAGAATCTAGGAAAGCATGTTTCTAGTCTTCAAAACCAATAAATGTTTATTAGCTAAAAAGACAGAGCATTTAGTATATACTTACTATGTTCCAAAAACTGTATTAAGCCCTGGGAATACAAATACAAGCAAATAAGATATCTCTGCCCTCAGGCAGCTTATATTTTAATGGGGGAAGATGACACATAGAGTGGCAAGGTGGAAGGATGAGGAAGTTACTAGGAATTAATAAAGAGGTCTGCTTCTGAGAAAGAGATGGTAAAAGTTCCCATATTTGAGCCCTGTATCTCAGAGACCTAGTCCAAGTTTCTTTGGGAAGGGAGATGAGAAGAATAAGAACATTGGCCAGAGGACAGGCACCATGATATAGAAATGGTCAGGAAGCGATATGGACACAATAAGAAAAAAAAAGCCCAGTCTTACAGGTAAAGCATCCAAGGTTTTGGTAGGAAGACAATGAGAAGGATGAGAAAGGTAGCTCGAGTACACGTGAAAGTAACTGGGAAGTAACTTGGAGACTTGATTCCAGGCAAGACAAGGCAAAAACTCACCTGTCAGACCCAGAGTCTCAGAGGCAGAGTCCAAGGTTCCAGGTGGGAGGTGGATGCCTTAAATTGAATTTAATCTCTAAGTACCTAACTTGTAAATTTCAATGGATGATATCATCAAGAAGCAGCCTATGTCGAGTAAGACGATAAAAGTTATAGTGCCTCTAAGAATGCACAAAGTTGATCTTTAGTTGTATAGACTGCTTTTAAAGCATATTCTAATGGAGGATGTGAATAGACTTCCAGAGATGTCTTGACTTCACAGAAGAGGTAATTGGTTGGAAGGGTCAGGAGTCATTATGTATAAAGGTCTCCACCTCAAATAAGGAGCTTACCTGCAGGTTGGTCACCTACAATTCCTTCTCAGCATTGATTTTTCTGTCACCTGAATATTTTTGTGGGTTGAGATACTTGATAACTTTGCAGTGTATTTAAACCCAATATTGATTCAACTAGGGCTGTTCTTCAAATGAGCTTAAGACAAATTCCTCACAGAATGGTAGACTTTAATTACAAAAAAACTGCAGAGTCTGGGCACGTCATTAGAGGCTAATTATAGGAAAATTATGGGTGGCGATAGCTTTGTTCCACTGGGTTTAAAGGATTGCACTTATCCATGGCAGAAAGGTGCTCAATGGTTTCCAAGATAAACAAACACTGCTTTTCTTTTATATTCTCTTTGGACAAAGCATGCACTCAGCTTACATTTTCTTAAATATCAAGAACAAGAATAGATAGAACGTGAAGATGAAATAAGAGCCCTCCCTGATTTGTCATTCTAATGCCACTTGAAATTCTAAGAACTGGATGGTGTCTTCAAGGTCACATAGGTCAGCCTCTCCCTGAATCCATCCTACAACATTCCCAAACAGTAGCTGTTGAGTCGGGTGGCACAGTGACTAAAGCATTGGACTTTGAAATAAGAAGACCTAAATTCCAGTCCTACTTCAGAAACTTACTAGCTTTAGGACCTCAAGCAAGTTAATTAACCTCTTTCAGCCTCAGTTTTCTCATTTGTACCTCACAGGGTTGTTGTAAGGATCAAATGAGCTATTGCATATAAAACACTTTGCAAACTTTAAAAAGCTACATAAATGTTTAGTATTGTTATTTTTATGAACTTCAGTTTTTTCAATGAAGTCCTTCCCATTTTTGGACAAATCTAGTTGTCAATGAGTCATTACTCATTCAGCTTCAAAATTTGCCTCCTAATTCAATACAATAATAGTTTACTAAGCACTAAAATTGGGGTTAAGGTTAGGGTTGTGTTTCAAGGCACTGTCCAAGACTCAGAAGATGCAAAACAAAAATGAAAAACAGTCCTGCTTACAGTCTATTGAATAAGGAGCATCATTTTAATCCATTCATCCTATTCCTGCTTTATAAAGCCAGACAGGGTAAGGCTAGCCCCTTTTATTTGCCAAGCCTTGGCCCCATTAGGATAGTTGTAACCTAACTAGGATCTGGGCACCTGAACCAGTAGCTGCACAGATACTGCTCAGAAAATATTCCCTCCCAGCAAACCCATATCCTTCCCCCCCCCCCCAAATTGCTTTATGAGTTCCACAGGCAACTCTACCTTCCCAACTCTCAGCAAATCCTATACCGCAGAACAGTAACCACTGAAAGAGAGTCCTGACCTGCCACCTTTTCACTCTCTGTACTCTCCAAAGTCTCCTATTTCTGTTGAGGCCCCCACCTTCCTTCCATTCATCTACATTAGCAATCCAGGTGTAATCCTCAGCTCCTTCCATGCTACGCCACACCTCTAATCAACTTTAAAAATTTTGTTGTTTGCACCTCCTTGCCTCTTCAACTTTTGCATCCGTCCCCTTCTCTCTACTCAAGTAGCTACCACCCTAATTTTCACCCTCGTTTCCTCTCCTTATGACGATTGGAGGAGCCACCTAATTGCTCTCCCTATTGCAGGTCTGTCCTCTGTCCAATACACCCTTCACACACCAGCTGCCAGACTGGTCTGCTTAGCTCCCAGGCCTGATCATGTCACTCTCCTACTCAGTAAACGCCATCACTATTTATTGATTCTAGAACGGTAGTCCTTAATCTGTAGCCTGTGAACCTATTTTTTTAATATTTTGATAACTATATTCCAAAATAATTGGTGGTTTTCTTGGAAATACTGTGTATTTTATTTTATGCATTTGAAAACTTTATTCTAATGAGTCCATAGGTTTCATCAGATTACCAAAAGGGAGTCACGACACAGAAAAGGTTAAAAATCCCTGATTTAGGATCAACTGTAATTTCCTCTTTGTCTCATAACCATTTAATCTCTTTCTTATGTAATAAAAATTATTAGTACAATAGTATATTCATATAATTTATAAACAAATAGATACATTTATTGAGGCTATATTCTCAAAAATATTTTTTCTGATGGGATATATAAAATATTTTTGCAGAAGCAAAAGTATAATCACACAATTTTGGTAAAGACACAGAGAAATGATGAGGAGGGTAGCATGCAAGAGCCCCAAGAAGAAGGTTTTCTTTTTTGGAGAAGAGTTCTTTGATTCTATGTGTAATATTCCTGCCAATATCTTCCTGCCTGTCCTCTCCCCAACCTCCACCTCAGCCCTCTGGCCATGCTGGAATACTAACAACCAAGACAGATCAAAAGGAAACACAAATCTCCTAGAAATCATCTCTGTATCTTCTGCACCTTGATAAGTCAGTGCTGACTGTACTGGGCATGTAACAGCAGCCTGTTTGAACTCATTCAAATTTGCAGTTTTACCTCTCCTAACTTTTTTTCATCTGATAAAATTAAAGCTTCATTTGCCATATTCTCAGGGTATCAAGAGGCTTTTTTATTATTGTTACTTTATGGAATGCATATGGATAGGTATGTGCCTAAACATTTCCCTCAGGACGGGTTTTGATTCATTTCTTAGCCTTTTAAAATATTAATCCCCATCTTAGGCAGGTAAGTTCAAAAACAATGATGCTGCGATAAAAGGCAAACTAAAACTTAGCTCTAAAGCTGTCACTGTGAAAAAGTTTTACTGAATATTCTCCAGAAAGAGTATTAAGAGATTTAAACTGCATGAAAGGAGGGGAGAAAACATTTCTTCACTATATTTGCAGTTGAAGCTGTCCAACATTACTAAATTTATATCTTCTTCTGCAACATATCAGGAGAAGGAAAAATAGACAAAGATCTCTCCAATGAATAAAATATGTGTTGAAGGACTTGTTTCAAAGGCACCTTTTTCACATATGACTAAATAAAGTTTTTAAAAGGCAGATGTTAAGGAATGGAGGATGTTTCAGTAACATTTGGACAGTAATATCTAGGATCAATCAATTAGCAATGCCACTTTGGCATTAGTGAAAACTAGCAGTCTAGCAAGAGCTTTTGTAATCATACTACATATCTTTCATAAACATTTATACTAGGCAAACAAAATGAATGAGAGAAGCAAATGCTATATATTCTAAACTCCTCCATGGCTAACATAATTTGCCAATCAAGTCTGCCTCTAAACTAGGATTATAGAACTGGAACTAGAAGGAATCTTATAAGATCATTTAATTCAGCACTTTCTTTTTATACAAGAAGAATTCAAAGTCCAGAGTAGGGGGAAAGAGTTTTTCAAATCTCAAATAAGTACCAAAAAAAAAAAAAAAATGCTCAAGAATGGGTATGACCTGAATTTTGCTAGACTGGGAGTCAGAAAGACCTGAGTTCCAGTCCTGCTACACACACTTTCTCTGAGAACAATATTAGCACCTATCTTACAGAATTGTTGCAAAATTCAAATGAGTAAACGTATGTAAAATCCTTTGGAAACAATGAAATGCTACATAAATGTTGGTCATTTTTGTCATGAAATAAAATCTCATACATTAAAGATAAAAGAGAACTTGCTTTTCCAACTATGGTCGGGAGGAAAATTCTTAACAAAGGATAAAACATATCTTAAGAGACAAAAGACGATTTAACTGCACAACATTTTTAAAGCTTTTGCACCAAAAAAATCTATTGAATATTAGAAGAGAAACTGTAAAGCAGAGAAGCTGCATCAAATATCACCAATAAAAAGTCTCATTGAGCGTATACATGAAACTGATAGAAACATATATACCAACAATTACTGTCTAATAAATCAAGAGTCAATAGGTATGGATTTTTCACAAGAAGAACTACAACCACAAATAACCATAAGAAATTATGCCAAAAATCATAAATGGAAATGGGAATGCAAATCCCAAATTTCTCTGAGGTTTTTACCTCAAAGCCTGCAGATTAGCAAAGGTGAAACTCTCCCCTCCCCGCCCCAAAAAAGGAACAATCAGTGTTGGAAGGGGAAGATAGACATAGTAATGCACTGCTGTTGTTGCTATGAATTGGTTGAATCATCCTGGGAATCAGTTTGGGATCATGCCAGAAAAGTGACTGAATAGTGTAGCCCCCTTGATCCAATAATCCTAGTCCTATGTATTGAGCCTAAGATGAGACTCCTTCTAACTCACTGTTACTCTTTGAATAGCTTCCCAAGAGCATAGTTGTAGAACTGGGAGGGACCTTAAAGACCACTTTAGAGATAAAGAACTGAAGACCAGAGACATTAAGTGATTTTCCCATGATCACACAGGGAGCAAATAAAGACTGCAGGATTTGAACCCAGGTTCACTGACTCCAAAGCCAATGTTCTTTTCAGATTTATTCTGGAAAGGTTGGCTATTCTGCATATTTCCACAAAAGAAATCCTATTTTCCCTTTCCCTTCCACTGAAAAGTAGTTTTTTCATAGAAAAAAAAGCTCCCATAGGTTCAGAAATCATAGTAAGGAAATGATCATGAAAGCAGTCAATAGTAGTGTTTGACTTGTTTTAGAGTGTTTTGCAAAAATTCTCAGGACTTCCCTCCTTCACTGAAACTCACTTCAGTCCTAGGGTTCATGCACACATCCACAAACATACACAAGCCACACATACCCTTTCATCATAAGGATTTCTTCCACCCCTGGAGATCCTGCATAAACTCCAGGAATCCTTTTCCTTAGGAGTCTAGCTAATAGAGATGTGATATCCCACTTGACCAGTAGGTGCTGCTGTCCAACACATATTCTACCTCATTGTGAAAAGGTCTTGAGTTCAAAGTTTCAGAGTTTTGAAAAACAAATGCAGAGCTTCAAGTTCTTACATGAGTGACTTTTGCTACCTGCATTATCAATTCTGTAAGTTCTAACTTGTATTCATCAAGTCTTTTAAACAAGGCAGAGTCGTGATAAGAATTTAGCTGTAACCTAGAAACCAGATTTCTACAAGTGTTTCTCTCTGTTCAACAGACTGAAATAGCTCTTTAAATTCAGTCACATATACACCAGGGGAGAAAGAAAGAGACAGCAACAAAAGATAAAAGACAGACAGCTCAGAGAGACCTTTGACTCCCAACAAGCTGTTTTGATGTAGAGGTCTTTCTGAAAACTCATTAAATCCTCGGTGTGTAAGGGCAAGATTTAAGAGAAAGTCAAAATGAAGCTAATCAGAAACCATTTCTTTCCATCCAAATTCTTGCAGGGATAAGTTAACTTTGTTCTCTGGCCTATTGGGATACCTAAACTTAGTCCAAATTGATTAGCACACAAGGGTGTGGTGGTCGAGGTCAAGAGTTGCTGATTGCCTAATACCTAAATTCCCTACCAGTTGTCTGCCTTGCAAAGTTATGTTATTGGCCACAAAGAGACTGGATTAAGTGTTGATATTTTCGGGCAGAGCCCCCATCCCTATGAGCAAAACAACACAAAGCATTATTATGATTACCTCAAGCCATCCCTGAAGATGGGGAATAGTGGAAAACACTTTGGCCGGAGTCAAAAAATCTGGATTTACATCCGGTTCTCCTACTTACAATTTGTGTGTTCTTGGTCATGTCACCTATCCCTTAAGGGTTTCAGTTACCTTCCCTGTAAAATGACTTAGGAGTCATGTGAATGAAATGACCTCTGAGGCCCCCTCAAGCTATTCTTATCCTCTAGAAGAGGGGGAACCAGGGTGGGGGTCCCATATGTGATCCTAGCCATGTATACATAGCCTTATACAACTAACTTCTCTCAATCTCATTTTCTACATCTCTAGAAAATGGGTACAATAATATCTATAGCACCTTTCTCCAAGTGTTGTGGTGGAGAGCAAATGAAATAAGTAGCAATGATAACTATTATTATTATATAATGTAGTATAAATAATATATTATAATATACAAATTAATATTGCATAATATTAGTTATTATTATTATTATACAAAGAGTAATATACTATAAGTACCCTCAGAGTATGATTTCAAGCACAGGTAGCAGATAATTGTAAAGGAAGAAAGTCAAAGAGGCTGGTTATAGGTATTCTTTCTTTCTGACACTTGTTCCCCAGGCTCTAGCCAAAACACAAATAGAAATAAGACAGAAGGAGTCTTTGTGATCCAAGTCTCCCAGAATATACATGTAAAATATTGGCAAAGATTTACTTTTCTCAGGGGATGTTTGATTATAAGGACACTGTCACATCCCACCTTTTCCACAAAAATGAATATAATTATAAAAGAATTAAAATGTTCTTTAAAAGTGCTCAAGTTATTCATGTCTCATAAATGCGCCAGTGGATATGCTCCTTCTTTACACAACTTCCACACAATACCAGGGCGCTAAGGATGAATGTCACCACATTGGAGGAGAAATATTTGGCCCTTGAGTCTGGATTTCGCAGTACAAAAGCAAAATGGGAGACGCCTCCAAAAGCCTGCTTATCAAATACCAGACCAATCTAATCTTTGTTGGGCATGAATCTGCAACTGTCTTATTCATTGCCCTTGCAGGGCAAGATACATTATAAGGGCTGAAGATAGTTAAATCTCCCCAATCCTCCTCCAGAATCTTAGGTAACACCCTCTAAACATAACTATTAAAGGATACCTTTGCAGCAAAAATCAGATTTATGCTATACTTTATTGTTTTCTTTCAAGCATCATTTTTGCCAGCTCCTGTAGTGCCACAATATGTCCTTTCAAATCCAACAATGATGTAGCTGTCCAAGGTAATAAATGGGACATGTGGATTTCCCCATATGCCCTGAGAAAACAGACACACACAACAATAGGCCTTTTCATCACACCTTTGAAAAAATAACAAGATTAAATTCTGTCAGGAATTATTTCCACACTTTATTGAGTGTTTTAATCTGATTTTTTAAATTCACTTTCAGCCATCCAAGACTTCATCCATTGAATGCTTTCCCACTTCTAGTTCCTGACCCCAAGACAGACCTTCATAATCCATTTAATGACTTAGAATGGTCAAAAAAATTTGATCAGCTGATGCCTAACCTTTTAGTGCCGAACCTCTGCAAATTTAGCTGTGTTGTTCTTCAGAATGCAGATGTACTGTCCTTCAACAAGCTGATATCACCAAACCTGAGTATGGAAGCCATCTAACTGATAACATCTGGTGTGGTTTTAGACAACCTGGGTCTCTTCCATACACATAATTACATATACACATAATTCCCATAAATATATAGGGTAAATAACTTCTTTTGTGGAAAAGACTATTTAGATTTATGATGTGTGTGTCTGTATGTATGTATACATGTATGTATGTGTATATCACTTAATAATTCATGTTAGAAAAGGAAATTTACAGGAAGAACATAATATTAATCTCTAAACAATGTGAAGCCAGGTGAAAGGAATGGATGTATTCTGCATGGATTAGGATCGATTGATAGATGCTACAATGAATCATAAAGTTTGTATCAAGCAGTTAGATAAATGTATAGAGGACTTGTCAAATTGACAAGTGAAAAAAAAAGATGGGAATTATAAGTAACACACAGAATGATCGAATCTGGATTATAATACATGAGGACTCCCTGGAACAATGAGTTAGTCCCTTCTCTAGCCACCTGCTACCTCCTACAATTCTGGAAACATGAACCGTGATTAAATCCACTCTACCTTTGTACCTAGATGGGTGTGTCAATCTATTCCCCTATGGCACAGCTCCTTATCTCTAGAATTTTCTGGACCAAAGTGCCCCTCCTTCAGTACCCACACCCCTGCATATTTTTGCAATTGTAAACTCCTTCAGGATAGAGACTATCTTTGCTTTGAAACCCCAGTATTTAGCACAGAGATTGATACATGATAAGCACTTAATAAATGTTTTCTCTCTCTAAGAAGTGTTTAATAAATTCTTTTCCATTCATTCTCAAATTTAATGAAATTAAATATTTGGTTATACAACAGTCTTTGAGTTCAAGAAATCAGCTTTACAAGTACAAATTGGCTAAAGAGCAATTCATCTGAAAAGAAAATTTGAAGATTTTAGTGAATTGTAAACTAACTGTCATTCATTGATGCAACATAGCAATTGGGTTGCCAAGAATAAGGGAATGCCCTCATGGAGAGACGTGATAATCACAGTGAAGTGCCTAAGTCAGACCTCAGATGGAGGACTGCATTCAGTGCTGGGTCCCACATTTTAGACAGGATGTTTCCAGAGACAAAAAACAAGGATGGTGAAGTACCTCAAAATCATTCATACAAAGATCAGCTCAAGGAACTATGACAGTTTACTCTGGAGAAGGCTTAGAGTTGTCTTTCACCTATCTGAAGGGCTAAAATGTGCAGAACAGAGCAGTTGTTTTTTTAAGAGTAGACTATAGAGCAGAAAGATCTATCTCTTTCAGCAAACAGGAGAGGGAAAAGATTTCTTCCTCAATCTGAGGATTCCAAGCTTACTGAATTCCATGAGTATTTGACATAAATAGCTTCCCAGAATAGCAGAGGGAAAAGACAGAAGTGAACCCAGGAGACCAATTGCACTCGACTTTAAAAGATAAAACTCAAAAACCTCAATTCCATTCTCTGTCAACCTAAAAAAGCTTTCTAGGACATCACCATCCTTCCAGTCTCCCAGCCTAGCCACCTCGATATCATCCGCAGCTCCTCACTCACTCTCTGATACAATTCCTCTCCAGTGGCTCAGTCTGCTTCAGACCCCTCTTCTGGACTACTATAATAGCTTTCCACTTGGTCTCTTGGCCTCAAGTCTCTTCTCACTCCATTATCAAATGCCAGAGAGTTTCCTAAAGCATAGGTCTGACCATGGTACCCCCCCTTCTCCTCTAGTGGCTACTTGTTCCCTCCAGGATCATATATCAAGTTCTCTATTTGGTGCTTAAAGCCCTACATAACCCAATCCTCTCACCTTTCCAGGCTTCTCATACTTTACTCCTCTCCGTACCCTCTATGACCCAGCTATATTGGTCTTGCATCACCCTCTGCCTCCTGACTCCTTTCCTTTTCATGGGCTGTGTCCCATGCCTCAAATCCTTTCCCTCTTCCTTGCCATATCTTATCTTCCCTGGCTGTCTTCAAGATCCATTGTCTGAACACTTTGAAATAAATCTACATTGTATAAGTCAAATTATACACATGTATTTACTCCAGAGACTGAAATCAAAAATATTAATTTTCTTCCTTTGGAAGGGTGACTCCATGATTCTTTCTCTGGATGTGGATAGTATTTTACATCATGAGTCCTTTGGAAATGTTTTAGATCCTTGCATTGCTGTGAAGGATAGTCTATCAAAAACAGTCCTTGACCACTGTGGCTGTTACTGTGTACAGTGTTCTCCTGGTTCTGCTCACTTCACTTAGCATCAGTTCATATAAGTCTATCCAAATATATCTGAAGTCCACCTGTTCATCATTTCTTATAGCACAATAGTATTCCATTGCAACAAGTCCCCACCCACCTAGCACAGAGTGGATTTAAATACTAAATAGTAATTGTTTCTCTTTTACCCAGGAACCCTGAGGGTCTTCTCCTCCAAGTTTGATTTTTTTTTTTTATTAAAGGGGTAACTTTTTTTCTTGGGCAACTACTTATAGAAGCCTATTCATTGAATGAGTGTATCTCACTCAAAGTGAGAATGCTATAAGACCTTAGCCTTGAAAGGGCCAGGGTCTCCCATTGCATCCTGGACCATCTCCAGCCATCCTGATGAATATCAGGCCACTGGACCCTGATGGCTCAGGAGAAGAAAGTGAGGTTGGTGACCTTACACAGCCCTCCCTCACTCAGAACAAAGTCAACTGCAAGTCATGGTCCTCTTCAAGAATGAAGGACAAACACACACACACAAAAATAAAGATTCAGCTCAAATCCTATGACCTTTCCCAGCCCAACTTACTGCTAAGACATCCCACAGAACCTTGTCTTGTATGTACCTGTTTATTTATACGTTGTCTCCCTCTTCAGAATGTGAGCTCCTTGAAAGCAAGAATATTTGTACCTTCTTTGTGTCCCCAGCTCCCCAGAGACGCTTTGGCCTGGGTTTAGGACAGATTCAGAGGACAGTTGCGGGGCTCAGCTGGACATCCCCTTGAGGCAAAAGCAGCAGTAGTCTTAGTAATGGGACGCCCTGGTCCCAGGGACTTCCAGTAAACGCTTCTCCTTTCCTGTATACATAAATGTTTCCCAAGTCTTCTCATCTGCTTGCCTTACCAAAGTCAAAGGCTGTATCCTGGGTCTAATTCAGAATTCTTTGGGAGTTTCACATTATTTGTTAAAGGACCAGATAAGATGGACAGAAGAATACTGACTCCCTGTTAAAGCATCATTAGGACAAATCCCCTGACTCTCATTTCGTGGGATAGAGGGGACCTCTAGAAAAGAAACAGAAACTCATACTTGGGTTGGCATGTTCTCATTTTAACATGATGCATATGAATCTCTCCCTTGTACCTCCTTGTTGCTCACTATCTGATTCCATGTAATATGGCAAGAGGTGACCCATCCATAATATCTATAGACTTTCTGATAATAATTTCTTTAGTTACAGCGTACAAAGATAAATCAAGATAATATATATGAAAGCACTTTGCAAACTATAACGTACTATATAAATATTACCTATTGTTGGTTATTTTTAAAGAACTTTGTAATAAATGATTATGTTATTTCCCTTCCTCCCCTTGTCTCTGACACATACTAGTTGGTGACCCTGGGCAAATCACTTGACCTTTTAGTAGTCCAGATGAGCGTTATCCAACTACTGGCCCTGAAAACCCTCCAGTGCTAGAACCATGTTAAAATGTAATTGGGAAATGTTTAACAAAAATACAGTACAACATAGATAATGTTAATTTGTGGTTTTCTGAGTTAACATTCAGCTTAGTTTGACATCACTGCTCTAGGCAAATAATCTAAGATTATAAATTGAAAAGAAACTGGTTTTCATTGGTTAATGGAGCTTACTTAACAGGGAGAGCCTTATACCAATGAATTTACTGATCTAGTTACTATCCTATTGTATCTACAAGTCCTTACCCATGTTTCTAGTCATTTACCATCTACATTTATATGATTTCTTTTCTAATCTCATTTGTAATATCTACCTACTTTGAAACTTACAGAATTCATTGAAAAGTCATACTTATCTCTACTAATGATCCCAAAGAGGCAGCATGGTATCATGGGTAGGGTTGACCTCTTAACCAGAAAGCACTAGGTTCAAATATAGCTTTTAATGCTTACTAATTGTTTGACCTTGGATAAATCACTTATCCTCTTGATGCCCCAGACTACTCTCCAAGATTAAAAACTGCAGAATTATATAATGTAGTTGTATATTATCCTTATATACCATAGCTCAGATGCGAAACCCTTCACGATCTGGCTCCATATGACTTTTTCAGACATATGCATGATTCCCCTTCCTCTCCTCCCCAGGCCAGCCAAACTGGCTCACTCACTTTTCCTCATTCTTTACATCTTACCTCTTACCTCTTGCTTTTGCCCAGGTTGACTGCCATGCCTGGAAGACTCCCCCTCCTCTGCCTCTTACACTCTCCTATTCCTTCCAAATTCAGTTCAGTTTCCACCTTCCATAGGAAATATTTGCTCAGCCCCCAAGGTACTAGAGTCTACCCTGGAAAATGATTTGGTTTTACATTGTATCTTTTTAATATTGACCTATACATAGACATCTTGCTTCCCCTGATAGAATATGAACTCCTTGAGGGCAGGTAACTTAGAGTTTTATCTGTGGGTCCCCAGTGCCTGGTACACAGTAAGTACTTAATAAATGTTTATTGATTGGCTGGCCAGTCAAATGGAGAGCATTGTCACAGACTGAAACCCACCCCCAAAACAAAATCACCTATCCTGTAAGTCCTCTTTACTGACTTCTGAAATCACAGTGGAATGGGTTCTAAGGACTACATGAGGTTAGCCCACATGTTGATTTAGCCCAGTCAATCAACAAGATACATAGAGTGCCTAGTAAGAGTCAGATACCATGCTAGATTCTTGAATTATAAAGACACAGAATGGAACAACTAGTTCATATTCTAATAGGAATTCACAAGAACATCTGTAAGTATATGCAGAATAAATACAATATTTCTTGGGAGGTAGAGTAAGAGTAATGTTGTTTAGCTGATAAGTCATATGCGACTCTTCATGACCCCATATGGCAAAGATCCTGGAGTGGTTTGCCATTTCCTTCTCCAGGTCATTTTATAGAAGAGAGAACTAAGGCAAACAGGGTTAAGTGATTTGCCCAGGGTCATACAGTTAGAACATATCTGAGGCTACATTTGAACTGAGGTCCTCCTGACCCAATCCTTGCTCTCCCTGTTTCTTGACTGATCTCTCATTGATTCATTTGCTTATCATAGGTCATACTTACAAGAATATTATAGTATACAAAGGTCTTACCTCAAAACAACTTTATGAGGTGGGTGGTTTGTTTTATAAAGGAGGAAACTGGCTCTCTATCCACTGTGCCATCTAACTATGGGAATAGAAAAAGCGTCAGTAATAATAACAGTTATTTCTGGCATTTATACAGTGCTTTAAAGTTTCTAAAGCATTTTACAAAAACATCTCATTTTATCCTCACTACAGTCCTCAGAGGTAGCTGGTATTACTATCCCCATTTTACAGATGAGGAAGGTGAGGCAGACAGAGGTTAAGTACCTTGCTTGGAATCATGCAACTAAAAAGTATCTGAAGCCATATTTGAACTTAGGACTTGTTGACTCTCGATCTCTCCCTTGAAGACACCAAGAAAAGCTTGAGTTGGAAGTGAGTACATGAGCTACATCCTGAAGGGAGAGGGGAACACCAAGGATGCCCTGTGCACTTCAGGTCTGTGTATAAATATAGGTATAGCTCAGCTTGGTGATTTTCCCTTGGAATTTCCATCATCGTCCTGGAAGCATTGTTTCACAGCTGACAAGTTTTCCCGGTCCTTGCTGTGCTTTCAGACTTTGCAAAAATTTGAAAATACCTAAATATTTGAAGATTACATAAGGAGCAGTTTTAGATTGTGGTGGGAGATTTATTATTCATGCAACCACTCGTAAATCTGAATATAGTTAGACATAAGAAGGAGAGACATAGACAGAAGATTGGGGGGGAGGGAGAGGAAGAGATAAGGAGAAGTAGAAGAGAGAGGGAGAAGGAGAGAAGAAGAAAAGGAGAGAGAGAGAGAAAGACATGTGTGTGTGTGAGAGAGAGAGAGAGAGAGAGAGAAAGAGAGAGAAGAAAGAGAGGAGGGGAAGGGGTAGAAGTGACTAAAAGAGGAAGAGATAGAGAGAAGTAGAAGAGAGAGAGGAGAGAAGAAGAAAAGGAGAGAAAGAGAGAGGAAGATGGGAGAGAGAAAGAGAGAGAGAGAGAGGAGGGGAAGGGGTAGAAGAGACTGAAAGAGGAAGAGAGAGAGATATTGAAATTTGGTAATGGAGAGATTTTTTATTCCTTAGGGAAATGAAATCTAAGCAGTGATGTGTATTTGAATGGCCATGAGCTATGAAAATTCCCAGTAAAGGGTTATTAGAAAGGAAGCTGTAAAGAGGCCATAATCTAAAGTCCAGTCCTTGGTTTTATTATTTATTTTGCCGCCTTGATCATCTTTCTGTACTCATTTGGCTTGAAGGCCCAGACATTCCCTGTTGATTATCTCGGCTTGGCAGTGGGCTTTTACTACACATTTTGATTCCTAATATGGTAGCAGAAGAGGGTTTTGTACAAGTTCCAGAGAGTTCCTCTCAGTTTGTGGAATGTGGCAAGGAAAGAATCCCACCGAGATGAAAAATGTGCGTATTTGGATTGATAACGAACAGAAAATGGGGGTAGCTTTGCCCTTAAAAGTTTCCTTGTGTTTTTATTGCCTGAACAAGTTGTTTTTAGATTTTTTAAAAGGAGCATTTTAAGGGAATTAGTGCTTTGTTCCTATCTTGCATAGACTTTCATGGACATTTCAAAAAATCACTTCTTGGATTGCTTGCTTTGTTTTGGTTTGGGTTTTTTTCACAAAGTCTCTTCTGTCGAAATGAAGTTCTCACCACCAGCTCACAGCCTACTAGCAGGCTGTCACGGTGCCTGGGAAATTAGTTACAGAAGAATAAAATGTCAGAGAAACTAAAATGTTATAGCTTTCATCTCCCCCAAAAGTGGGTACAAGAATTGTTCATAAAATGTACACATGCACACAGACACATACACAGACACACTGAGTAATGGTTATGAGTCTGTGGAGTTCATCCTAATAGCTATAAAAATTGAGTTGAACCAAATGGAGTGTCATTTTGAGCCTATGAATAGACAGTAAGGTCCTCCAAGGTAAACTTATCTCTATATATTATGTATGTGTGTGCATATAGATAGATAGATAGATAGATATAGATATGGTAATATGTATCACATATATGATAATGATCATATGTCACAAATATAATTATATTCATCACATGTAATATATTATTTATGATTGTATATATAACATATATACAATAATATATTATATACACATGGGGGGGGTGTTTGTGTATGTAATCTTATAGGGCCTTGCCATCTATTCATAGGCTCAAAATGACACTCAGTTTGGTTCAACTCAATTTTTTTAGCTATCATAATTAACTCCCATGGACCCATAACTGTTGCTCAACTGACCTTACTGGAGACCAGTGACGATTCTCTTCCCAAATCTGTTTGTTATTTCACAGAAAACTCACCCTTGGGAAGATTTTTAAAGAGTTACCCTAGATTAGGCATCTTAGCCTGGGATATACAGTCCCTCTCAAGGGGTACATATATAAAATTTCAGAAGGTCCACAAACTTGGATGGAAAAAAAATTCAATCTTTACTGTCACTAACTTCTGGCCAAAATTCAGTATTTTTCTTTCATTCGTGAATGTAGGCATAAACATTATTACAAGGAAGAATCCATAGATCTCTCTCTCTCTCTCTCTCTCTCTCTCTCTCTCTCTCTCTCTCTCTCTCTCTCTCTCTCTCTCTCTCTCTCTTCTCTCCCTCCCTCCCTCCCTCCCTCTCTGTCTCTCTGTCTATCTCTCTCTCTCCCTCTCTCTCTCTCTCTCCCTCTCTCTCTCTCTCCCTCTCTCTCTCTTTCTCTCTATTTTTCTCTCTCTCTCCCTCCCTCTCTTTCTCTCTGTCTCTCTCAGTCACACATGCACATAAACACACACACACACACACACACACAGACATTAAGAACCCTTACCCTTTTATCATTGCAAGGCTCACCCTTTGCTGATTTTTTAAAAAGCAAATTCTTTTTACAAATATTATCTGCCTGCTGATTTAGGGTCACTGATCTTGCTTTGGAATTTGCCTAAAGAACTTTATATCACCTTTTCAAGCAAACAAGCATAAAGGCAAAGGACTGCTACTTCAATGGGTAATCTCATCAGCTCCTTAGGATTTAATTAGCATCTCTTTACTGATGCTTCTCAAATCTACCTTTCTTCCCCATCTCTCTACTGACCTCCAATCTCAGATCTTCAACTGACTTTTAAATATCTCAAACTGGATGGATGTCCAGTAGACATCTTAAAATTCAATATGTCTAAAATAGAACTCATTATCTTTCCCCCTAAATCTTCCCCCTCTCCTAACTTCCTGTATTAGTGTAGAGGGCAGCACCATCCTCCCAGTCCCACAGTTTCACAGTCTAGGAAACCTTCCCTCACTGTGTCTCACCCCTATATCCAATCTCTTGCTGGTGCCTGACGATTTTACCTTTTCAGCATCTCAAATATGCCCCCATCTCTCTTCTGATACTGCCACCAATTTAATGTGCACTTTTATCACTTCATGCCTAGATTACTAGGGTAGCCTGAGGATGCCCTTTCTTCAATCCATTCAGCCTCTAAAGTGATTTTCCTAAAACATAGATCTGACCATGTCAGCCTCTTACACTATAAACTTCAGTGGCTCCCTATTGCCTCTAGGAACAAATACAAAATGTTCTGTTTGGTATTCAAAGCCCTTCATAACATAGTCCCCTCCTATCTCTCCAGTCTTCTTACATCTCACTCCCCAACATGTACTCTTTGAACTAGTGACATTGGCCTCCCTAGTTCCAGGAACAAGACATTCCATCTCTGGGCTCCAATCATTTTCTCTGGTTTTTTTCCCATTCCTGGAACACTGTTCCTCCTCCACTAGAAATCTCCCTGGTTTCCCTTAAGTCCTAACTAAATTCTTCCTTCTATAGAAAACCTTCCCCAATTTCTCTAAATTCCAGTGCCTTCCCTAGGTTAATTATTCCCTATTTATCCTATAGATAGCTTTCTTTGTATATATTTGTTTGCATGTCATCTCCCTCATTAGATTGTAAAGGGGACAGAGACTGTTTTTTGCCTCTTTTTCTGTCCCTGGTGCTTAGCACAGTGCAGAGCACATAATAAATATTTATTGAATTGTTAATAGAGTGACTCTTTCCTTTAGCAGCTAAGCAATATGCTGTATTGAGGACTGGCCTTGGAGGCAGGAAAACGGGTTCAAATCCTGTTTCAGCCACTTCCTAGCTATGTTATCTTAGACACTTAGCCTCGCTCATGCTTGCTTTTTTCCCTCTGTACATCAGAGATAGGAACAGAGGTTCAGATGAGATGATATATGCAGTGTGCTTTGCAAGCTCAAAGTGTTATATAAGTGTTTTTTAAGTGTTATCTATCATCTTATCTGTTCACCTTATGGGGTAGTTTGCTGGTACAGCTGTTGGTGTTTAAATTGCTGGCCCCAGAATAGTTGGAGATGCAAAGCACAGTCAGTTTGGGGAGCATTCCAGACAAAAGCCTCCCTTTGCCTGGTTACCAAGGAGCTGCAGTCAGGCTGAGAAACCAAAGCTTGTTTCAGATCAGTCTGTTCACATGTTCACAGTATCAGAGATTCCGGTATCCAAAGGACCTCAGAGGCCATTCATTTAGCACAACCTCCATTTTCGAGTGGAGAAGCAGAAATTGAGGAAGGTGACTTGTCCCAGGCCAAGGTACAAAGTGACAGGCGGGTTTGGAGCACCAGTCTCAGCTCTTTCAAGACAGGGCTTGTTTCTACTTTGTCTCCATGAAAGCAGAAGAGACTTGTGGGGTTGGATGTGGAATTTTTATCATGAGAGAACATAACAGCAGAAGCAGCAACTTCTGTAACTTAACTTTATGTAATTCTTAAGTGGTATGCCAGCCTAAGAGAACTCTAGTCCCCATCCCCCAAAGCTCTAGTGAAGGGTCCATAAGACCACGTCAACCAAAGTGTTCCACAGTTAATCATCCTTCGTCAAGAAGAGGCAGCCATCATTCTAACAAGCATTGTTTCCAGCCAGGAAGACCTTGTCTTTCTTATATGATTTATGGGTTTTCCTTCCATGGCAGATGTTCCCTTGAGTAGATGCTGTCAAGATTGTGTCTCAGGCAGAATGGCAAGGAAAAGTATTCTGAGCCATTCAGATTTAATTTGGGTAGTCAGTGAACCACAAGATCTGTCTACTCAACGACTTATATACCAAACAGGATATCTGCTGCCTAAATGCAGTGCAGGTATCTAAGCTGAAAACTTCTCCGTGCCTTGAAATTTCTGATGGTATGTCACATTTCACAGCATTTGAAGCCCCTGGCAAAGTGTAGTAAGTGGCCATGTCACAACGTGTCAGTCAAACATCAATGTGCGCTACTCCCTGGCATTTGCTAAATGAAGAATTTGAAATCATGCAGGGCAGAGGTCACAGAACAAGTAATCTAACAAGTATAGTAGGACTGTTACATGTCCCTGCTCCTGTTGTGAAGAAACTACCCTTTGGGACGATCACTTGTCTTTGGGAGGGTTAACTCTTACCTAATGCCAGGTATCATGTAATCAATTATTAAGCATTAATAATGTTCTTCAAGCAAAGAGGTTTGCTCACCAAATATAGTTTGTTCACTAAAGAATCAATCTCAGACCAGGAAATTTCACAAAAATCATCCACTTGGATACTAAAGTAGAAATAAGGATATAGATAAATTTTAAATTTAAAGATAAAGTAAGGTTAAAGACAAAATTTATCCTTTAGAATCAAAACCGACAAGGCAGAGGGTGCAGATTCTGTAACGTAGTACAAATATAGTAATATAGTACGCTGTTTGAAAGCCATATTGCAACATGCAATGAGAGTCTTAAAATTGATCAGGCCTTTTTGGCTGATGATTCCATGGCTAGCTCTTAATTTTAAAAAATGTATTTACCTATACAAAAAACAAAATTCATACCTGCTTTATTTATAATAGCAAAATATTGAAAATAACCTACATATCCAACCACAGAAAAATGGATAAATTGTTATATTAATGTAATAGTAGGTTCTTAATGATTTCTTGATAATTTATAGGAAGATTGTAGCCCAGTGGATAGAATACTGGGTCTGAAGTAGAAAAGACACCTTCCTGAGTTCAAATCCCACCTAAGACACTTACTAGCTGCATGATTCTGGGCAAGTCACTTAATCCTATTTATCTCAATTTCCTCATCTGTGAAATGAGCTACAGAAGGAAATGGCAAACCACTCTAACATCTTTTCCAAGAAAACCCCCAAAAGGGGGGTCACAAACAGTCAGATATGACTGAACACAATGGGATCATTAAGCATACAAGAAAATATGGAAAGGTCTATACAAAGTGAAGTACTGTAAAATCATCAGAACCCTTTATTCTTTATAGTATAACTGCATTAAAAAAGAAGGAAAGAGAAGAGCAGAGGAGAGAATAAGGAGAGGAAGAGGAAAGGAAGAGGGAAGGGAAGAGGGAAGAGAGGAAAGAAGAAAAGATAAGGGAAGGAACAGTTTAGGATAGTGGTAAAAACACTAGCTTTAGTCATCAGATCATAAATCTTTAGCTGAAAGTGGGTCAAAGGTCATCTAGCTGAACCTCCTCATTTTATATAAAAAGAAATTGAGACCAAAGAAGGCTAAATCACTATTCCAAGTGAGATGACCCAAATTTGAGTGGCCTTGGGCAAGTCACTTTGGATCTCAGTTTCCTCACCAGTCAAACTGAGGAACTGGATTAGATGAACTTCAAGATTTCTTTCATCTCAAACCTGAAAAAAATATGAACCTCCAAGACTCCTTCAGGCTTTCAACCTATGATCTAAATGAGATATTTTGCTAATCTTCAAGTCCTATAAAAATTTGAGCTTTTTTCTAAAGAACCTTGTAAAACATATAGTGCTATATAAATGGGTAGGGAGGAAGCATTTATGTAGAGCCTACTTTGTGCCAGGCACAAAATGTGTTCCATTTGATCCTTACCACAACCCTGCAAGGTGGGTGCTGTTATTGTCCTCGTTTTACAATTGAGGAAACTGAGGCAAACAGAGGCTAAATGGCTTGTCCAGAGTTACAGAGGTAGGAAATATCTGAGGCTGGATTTAAACTCAGGTCTTCCTGACTCCAGGTCCAGCGTTTTTTACACTGCACCAGCAGCTACCTCTATATATAGCTAACCTATAAATGTTAGCTGTTCTTATTATCCTGTGATCACATAAAAGAATGTTCTGAAAAGGACTGCAAAAGATATGTCCAAAAAAATTCCAAGATGGTAAGGAAAAAAAATTATCTGGATAATTTGATATTCTCTGTTTCTAAATACCTGCAAAAGGCATGAAGTTCATTTGAGTTTACCTTGCAATATTTCTTACCCACTACAAGAAAGGGTTTGGCGTTTTGATGGACATTCCTTTGGTAAATAGAGATAATGAGGTGTGGCAAGAAAAGTCAGAAGACTCCAGTTTGGACCCCATATCTAACACTTATTAGGTGTGTGACCTTGGCAAATACTGAACCTCAGCTTGTCTCAGCTTCCTCCTATCTAAAATGTGAATAATGATACTTGTTATTACTCAATTCCCAGGGCTGGTATAAGGATGATGCTTTGTAAAATTAAATTGCCAAATAAATGTGAATTGTTATTATATTTAGAAAAACAGATACTGGTGTTGCAAGGAGTTATAGATGTCATTTAACTCAACCCTTTCAGCTTATGGATCAGGAAACTGAGGCTCAGACAGCTTTTTTTTTACTTTAAAAGTGGAAGGGATGAGAAAAGAAGAGGAAAAGGGAAAGGGAGAGGAGGAAAGAGAGAAATGGCATTTTAACCTTTGTAATTTAACTTGAGATTTTGTCGAAGAACTTTAAAATCCTCAGTTAAAAGACTGCTAACCACTCATAAATAATTACTGTTATTGATTTTACCCTAAAGTAATACAGAAATGATTCTAATATTTATTTACTAAATAAGAAAAATACCAAAGAAAAAAATATCCAGTTACATAAACATCTCAAGTTGCAACATATCAAAATTTGTTTCAACTTTAAAGAAAAGCTAAAATTAACATTTCTTTATGTTTGAGTCATTATGAAAAAGATGTGATATAAAAGGTGTGAGAAGTTCTTGAAAATGAATATATCCTTCAGTGTAATGTAATAAGGAATGCGGCTTCCTTCTCAACTGAACAGTAAAGAAATCAAGTCTATTTGAGCCTTATTTTTGTCAGATACTATTTGAAAGCACACGGAAATCAAATTGTATTTTTTATTCTTTCTGTTCTTCATGGTTCCTACAGTTTTACCTGACAGTGATTTGATATTTTTAACTAAATCTTATGAATTGTAAAATATGTCTCTATCATATTGTCAGCTGTCCAAAGCTCCCAAGTTTACTACAGCTGAGAAAAGTACAGAAAAGTCCAATGGGTGGGCAATTTGTCATTTTGGGGTTGTTGGGATTCCCCCCCCCACCCCCTTTCATTCACATTTATTGAATTTTACTTAAATTTTGTATTGATGCCAGTGCATTATAATGGAAGCTTTATTTTTTTTCATATACCAGGCAACTCATTTTTATTTCTAAAGGAGAGTGCTATAGATTGATTCTCTTTAAGCCCCTGCCTTGCACGGGGAGGGAGAAACAGAGACAGACAGATGGAGAGGGGTAGAGAGAGAGACAAAGAGAAGGGAGGGGAGAGAGGAAAGGCATGGAGAGAAAGATAAGAGACAGAGAGGGAGAGAGGGGGGAGAGGGAAAGGGGAGAGAGGGAGAAAGGAAGGGAAAGAGGGAAGGAAGGCAGGAGAGAGAGAGCTAGAATTAAATAAGCACAGATCAACTCATTCCCTTTTCCCTGACTTCATGTCTTTCTTGTGAAACTAGACTTAGTTTCAGGAAAACCTGAAATCAAATCCTTCCTCAGACACTTACTAGCTGTGTGAGACTAGACAGATGATTTAACCTTTGTTAGCTTAATTTGCTCCTCTCTAAAAGAGACATAATAGTCATAAGACCTACCTCACAGGTCTCTTGTGAAAATCTATGAAAACCTCAAGTGTTATGTAAACATAACTTTAGCCATTTTATTATTATCATTCTGAATTATGCTTCTCCCTACCACTCCCTCCCCTTGTGCTCCCATCATCTGTAACAGAGAATGAGGAGCTCAGCACATCTGGCGGATCATCTGGGAATCTGGCATTCTTCTTGTGGGTCAGCAGGGATTCTGTAAACTAATTCAGATGTTTCAGCTTCCAAAGAATACTTAATTGGGAGATGAGAACGTCAGAAAAGTCACTTTCAGCAGTGACAAAAGTATATGTCCTGAACTCTAACTTCCCCAGGTAGCTTTAGCTCCAAAAGCCTAAAGAGAGAGATACAGTAAGTAGCAGGGGACCAGGGAGGAAGGGAGGAGGGTAATATACCTCTGTGGGATGTACTTTGCACCACTGCCTGCCTGCCTGTCTGCCTGCCTCCCTGCCTACCCACCCCCACTAGGGACGCCTCTGACATTCTCCTTTATCAACAGCTCCCTTTTCCTTGCTCTGCTTCTTGAACTCCTATGACCCCTTCTAAATGATTTCCTCCTCCAGCCATCCTTCCATCCAGTCATCACTCCTGGAGTTGGTGGTGTCTCAGGGTAACAAATGTCTCAGTGCTGAGAACCGCCTCTGCACTCCCTGTCCCTTCAGGAGAGAAGCCGGGGCTCAGCACTGCCGAATTCAATCGTCATTTAGAAGGATGGGGCTTTGGTTTTGTTTTTAAAGTGCAGGAACAGACATGTTGGCCTGTGTAGTCTCTTAGGTTCTTCAGAAATCTAATTAGGAAAGCACAGTACCTGATCATAAAATGGTATTGTAAAAAATACCAAGAAGAAGGAAAGGAAAGCAAGGGAAAGAAGGGAGGAAGGAAGGAAGGAAGGAAGGAAGGAAGGAAGGAAGGAAGGAAGGAAGGAAGGAAGGAAGGAAGGGAGGAAGGAAGGAAGGAAGGAAGGAAGGAAGGAAGGAAGGAAGGAAGGAAGGAAGGAAGGAAGGAAGGAAGGAAGGAAGGAAGGAAAGGAGAGAGGGAGGGAGGGAGGGATGAAAAAAGTGAAGAAAGAGGGAAAGAAGGAGAGAAAGAAAGAAAGAGAAAGAGGGAGGGAAGGAAGGAAAGAAGAAAGACAGTGAGGGAAAGAGGAAGAGAAGGAAAAAAGGAAGGAACAATAGTGGTGATTTTTTTTCTTCCTAGAAAGATACACACTTGTTCCCCTTCCTTCTCAGTTATATTGGTCATGTTGCTGTTAAGGAATGAAGAGTATTTTAAGGGTATAGTGTCCTGTCCAGTCCTCTTTGCAATTTTGCCCTCTACCAAAGTCCTATTAAATCTAGAGTTATATGGAGTGAAGGTCACATTCAAAGGAGGATTTTTTTTTTTAAACAAACTCAATATGAAATTTTGGTCTATTTAATGTTTTGAAGTATTTCAATCCCTGAAGTCATCTTTTTTCCTTCCAAGCTTTCTACCTGCCCCCAATGGTAAAGTCACAAATCAAACAGAATTTGCCTCTGCCTTTATAATTGCCCCCTTCATGACTATTTAGAGGGGCAGTACAGCCCAGTGTATACAGTGCAGGCCCAGAATAAGTAGATAGCATTGAAATTGGAATATGGAAGACCTGGGTTCAAGTCCTGTCTCTGACACTTCCTAGGTATACCCCTGAGCAAGTGTCTTAATCTCTTTTAACTTCAGTTTGCTCAGCTGGGGATAGTAATAATACTTACTTCACAGGGTTGTAAGGATCAAATGTGATAATACATGTAAGAAGCTTTGCAAATCTCAAGGTGCTATATAAAATGTTAGCTATTATTATTTAGACTCGACTCAATAAACACACTTCTCCCTTTTAATTCAAAATATTGTTGCAATATTGGCTTAAGTGAAATCGAGAAGATTGGATCATGTATTCTCTCAACTAAGTGCGCTTAGTTAAGTTTTCATTCTTTTGTCATAAAGGCATTGCTTTGGTCTCCAGGTTTAAATTATCAGAGGTGTCCATTGGTGTACAATGGAGTCTCCTTGAAGAAACCTTTCCTCTCTCTCAATCACCACTACCACTGCCAAAAAAATTTTTCTATGTATTGTATTCACACCTAGTTACTTTGAGGAAATGTGGCACAATGTCATATTTAAATCATATGCCCCATCAAGGATCACTTACTGGTTCCCAATCAATCCTCACTGACTCTATGGCAGGTAGCCTGCTAAAGTGCTGGAGATACACAGAAAGTCAAACCGTTCCTGTACTCTACATTCTAACAAGGTAGACAATGAATGACTACATATTGAAATTGATAGATATTTCATTGAAAATCCATACAAAATGTATCAGTGTCATTTTGACAGGAAGGGTACTTGAGGGATTATGAAAAGCTTCATGTAGAAGTTGGTTTTAGAGCTGAGTTTTGAAGGAAGTCAGAGGTTTCAAGAGGTGAAGATAGAGAGGGCATCTTCCATTGAGTATGGAAGACCAAGGGGTCCCCCTTTACCCCAGCTCTGATGTTCTGAGGTTTAGTTATAAGCCTTTTGCATCCAAATAGTAACTATTTTTTAAGACTTTAAACATTTCATTCAGGTTCTTCTTAAAGTAGGTGGGTTATTTCATATACAGCTTCATCCATTGGGAATTACTTTCCTAGCAATGACATTTTTCATTCTATTAGAAATCTCCCAACTTTTATCCTTTCATCTTTCCTTAAAGAGGGTTAGACATTCACCATCTTTTTAGAATTAAAAAGGTCCTCAGATATCATCTAGTCCAACCTCCTCCTCATATTTCAGAAATGTTGAAAGGTTGAATAAGTTACCTAAGGTCACCCAAGGAAAGATATCTTAGAGCAGGATTAGAACCCAAATCCTCTGACTTGGATTCTAGTACTCTTTCCACTACATAGCATTTAACTCTTGACTATATTTGACTGATTTAATTCAATAATCATTTCAAAAAAACCAACTATGTGAGAGATATTAGATACCAGGCTACAAAAGTGAAATGAAACTGTCCCTTCCTTCCAAGAAACTTACAGTGTAGTGGTATACTGCAATCAGGAAAGCACACTTAGCTGTGTGACCCTGAACAAGTCACGTAACCCTGTTTGCATCAGTTTTCTCATCTGTAGAATGAGATGGAGAAGGAAATGGCAAACCACTCCAATATCTTTTGCCAAATAGGGTCATGAAGAGTCTGACATGACTGAATGATAACAACCACAAAAGCAGGAAGGGGGTGGATCCTCTGAGCATCTCCTGGGTCATGACCACTCAAAAAGATGTGAGTGCTTACACTAACCTAGTTAAATAAAAGAACCCAACATGAGTGTCTTTTCTAATGGGTTGCAGACATTTAGGCACTCAACTATGGGCCACTCCTCCTAAATAAACCATGCTAGACTGGGATTGTGTTTATCAAAAAGTTATTTTTGCAAAGGAATTTGGAGGGCACAGACTTGGGTCTTACTGTGCTAGTCTGGTACCTGCATTATTATTCCCCACCCAAACACAAAATCCTCACTTGGTTACCTTGAGGGTTGGTTACCTTGGAGACGATCATCCTTATTCTGATGACCTACTTAAAGGAATTTTTTAACATTCCTGGAGAGTATAACCATGGCTAAATACTTACAAATTGCAGGCTGCTGCTCTTTCTTTCTTTCATTTTCTTTTTCAAATGTCCTTACTGCCAACTTAGTTCTCAGTTCAAGGAAACATGCATCCTATGTCTAGCATTGTTCATAATTAGGGTGTTTTTCAAATGTCTCTGTGCAATATGACTTGGCCTTAAGAAGAATTCCACAAGTAGAGGAAGGCAGTACAAACAACCCCATGAGTTACTGGAGCACAGAGAAAAATTTTCACTTTCTCTGTCCTCTGAAATACACCGCCATGGTTGTATTGATTTCTTAACAATGTGAACATATTTTCCATCTCCACTGGATAGCTGCTTCTTTCTTTCTCTGTCTTAGTCTACCTAAGGTTTTTCTCACCAGGGGGGAGAGAGACAAAGAGGGATATTGATTGTGGTAAACCAACTGAATGGCCATGGAACACTCTCTAAATGAAACTGTGATGGTTTTTGGATTCCTTCCTTGTTAAACCAAAATGAGTCTATATTTTCATCCTCACGTATTTCAATGAAGTTTGCCTTTTAGGCTGTATCTAGATCGGTCTTTCATGAGTTGAAGCCTCCTCCAGCATGTCACTCACTCTTCAGGGCCAAAACTCTTGGCTTTGGAGGTAGAGAGCTTTCAGCATAGGGCAACAGAGATGATAAAGCCCCTCAGAATCACAACAGATGAGTATCCCTTGAAGAAACTGGCGGTTTAGTGTAGGTAAGAGAAGTCTCAAAGAGAACATGATAACTGAGCTCAAATATTTGAAGGTGAAAGAGGAAAGAGTCTTATTAGAGCTAGAAAGCAAAATGAGGAGATTGGTGTGGAAGGTAAAAAGAATCTATTTAGGCCAATTATTAGGAAAGACTTCCAAACTGTTAGAAGTGACCAAAGTGGAGTGGGCTGCCTTGGGCGATAGTGGTTTCAACCTCATTGGTGGTCTTCAAGCAAAGGCTGGGTGACCATCCACAAGAGATTCAAAGCCAGAAGGCACCATTCACAGCATCATATTCAACCCTGTCATTTGATGGATGAGAAGTCTGAGGTTCAGAGAAGTGGAGAGACTTGTTCAAGGTTTTACAGGGAGTAAGCTGCCATGCTGATTCTGTATATAGCATTGGTGCTGAGATTCAAGAGACATGGGTTCAAAATCCTATTCTGCCACTAATTTACTAAAAAAAAAAAAAAATGCATGAGTCATTTGAACTCTCTGGACCACAGTTTCTTCATCTAAGAAAATGAAGATATTAGATTATGTGGCCCTTCAACCCTAATGGTCCTCTCAGAGTGGCCAAAGCTTTGATCTTAGAAACTTCAGTTTACTAATATTTCAAATTGGGGATTGAACTATTTGTCTTTTAAGATTATTGTAAAGCAGACATCTTACAAGTTCTAAAGTAACATGTAAATGTTAATTTTGTACTTTTCTGGCCTCTTCCTGACCTTTCCAGGTTAGACTGCAAAGGAAGGGATGAGGTCATCTATCTCTTTCTTTTCTATCTTTCCAAGCAGAGAGCATCGTCTACACTGGGTACACAGCTCTCCTATGGTTTGGATCAGATTTTCAACAACATTTTCAATTTTTATTTTTGTTGTTGGGTTGTTTCAATCATTTCTGACTCTCTGTGATCCCATCTGGGGTTTTCTTAGCAAAGATACTGGACTGGCTCAATATTTCTTTCTTCAATGTTTCCAATAGAGAAAGGAAAACTGGCAGACAGCTCCTTCTCCAAATTTCCTTTCTTATCATCATCTCTGCAATAGAATGTAAGCTCCTTGAGGCCAGTGAGTGTTTCATTTTTGTCATCTAGGTAACACAATGAATAAAGCACTAGACCTGGAGTTAGGAAGACCTGAGTTCAAGTCTAGCCTCAGACACTTTTTAGCTGTGTGACTCTGGCAAGTCACTGAACCTCTGTCTATGCTTCCTCATCTGTAAAATGGGGATAATAAGGGCACCTACCTCCCCAAGCTGTTGTGAGGATCCAGTGAGATAATATTTGTAAAGTGCTTTGCAAACCTTAAAGGACTTAAAAAATATTATTGTTGTTATTTTCTCTGGATCTCAAACACTTAATGCCGTGCTTGGGACACAGTAAGCTCTTCATAAATCCCTCCGATTATGTGGCTCGTCATTGCAAGTTGCCCATAAGTATCTTTCACAAATATTTGTTTTTATTCACAATTTTTTCTATTAATAATCCTAATAGATTTACTATTCTCTATTTATTTAACCAAAAGCAATTCCTCTAGGAAATCAACAACCACAATTGCCAACTTTTTTCTTCTGACTTAAATTTCTGTTTCTTAAACAAAAAATAAAATAACTATTTTCCTGTGTCATCTTCCCTATTTCTAACAGCTCACATTTTTTTTAACTAGACTTGTGATTTCATCAGCGTCAGGCACTCCTAATGAAAAACTTAGTCTACAAAGGCAGATACTGCTATATCTGCTTTAGAATATATAGAAAAAGAGAGAGAAAGAATGACAGACAGAGAGAAAGACAGACTTAGTGATTTGTCTGGAGCACTTAGAGGTCAAGTCCAGAAGTCATCCAGCCCTTGAATGACAAAGGCAGAAACTGGACCAAGGACTTCAGTAGTGCCAGCCAAGTTCTCTATCCCTTAGATCAAGCTGCCTCTCATCCCACACTTATATTAGATGGCAATAAAAAAGAGAGACTGCAAGTATTTTTCAAGGATAAATATCTTTATGATCATATTTTCAACTCAACCAGTCAATGACTTCAACACCCCCAGACAATTTTTTCCATCTTTTCTAAGGCAGGAACAGTAATAATTTTTAATTAACTATTGATGAGCTATCATTTAACTTTAACTTAGAATCCATTATTCTTAAAGTCTCACTCCTTGATGGCAGCCCAGAATGTCATTTCTTCCTTTCATGTGTGTCTTCAGTCGTTTCAGTCACGTCTGACACTTTGTGAACCCATTTGGGGTTTTCTTAACAAAAACACAAGAGCAGTTTGCCGTTTCCTTCTCCGGTTCATTTTACAGATGAAAAAACTGAGGCATGCAGGATTAAGTGACTGTCCAGGATCACATAACAAGTGTCTCAAGTGATCTTCACAACAATCCCAAGGAATAGGTGCTTCCATTATTACCTCCATATTGAAGTTAAGGAAACTGAGACAGGTAGAGGTTAAGTTACTTGCTCAGAGTCCCATAACTAGTAAATGTCTCAGGCTGTATTTGAACTTAGGTCTTCTTGATTCCAGGCCCAGTCCTCTATCTACTTTGCCACCAGATGCTTACATACATATGTTTGTCTCCTCTAGTACAAATTCCTTGAGGATACGGACTATTTTGCTTTTGTCTTTTGTTTCCCTAGCACCTAACACAGGGCCTGACACATAGTAGGTCCTCACTAAATAGTCGCTGCCTCTCTGATAGATCCTTCTCTAGAGGCTTCCTCTCTTCTTTCAATTACTGGAGGTTCTCTTGCACCACTCTACTTGTCGATCTATTATCTCCTCACTACGTGAACATCCCATCACAGTCATGCATGCCCTTGCTCATGTATTTTATACAAATTTTCATGTAAGTCAGGGATGTCATTAAGGAAATTCACCCATGATAGGAAGAAAAGATGGACTGATCACATAGCTAGGGGGAAGGATGACCAGTAGCCCAACCTGAGCACTCTACTGCTACCCTGCAGTGTTGATAAGTGAGAAAGGCCTCCAGCATGTTGGGTGGACATTCTGTGGCAGACTTGTAAAGAAACCAAGGACGAGAATCACACAGGACGGGCAGGCATGAATGAGCTACAAGCTGCCATGTTGGATGGATACGGCAAATCAGTAAGGTCCATTTGGATATTTGAGGGCAGCCAATGAATCACATAGCTCTGAATCATGGGATCACAGAAACTCCAAGTTGGGATGTCATAAATACTCTGGTTTGAATCCCAGGAAATAGGAGCCTTTTATAAAATGGAGGTAGGTAATGATACATATCTGATAGGGTTGGATTAAAGGGGAAAATGCTTTTCAAAACTGGAAGCAATAAAAACAGCCACCATACATGACATTATTGCCCAGAACTAGAAGACAGATCTGTTGGCCTGCCAATTTTCAGTAGGCATGATTGGCATGTGTGAGGGACCCACAAAAGAACATAGTATGTCCTTAATGCATATAGTACAAAACATAAAAATGAGCTGATTTACAAACTAGGAATGAGGACTGCTGGGAGAACCTGGCTTATCCAGGATGATTTGGTGTCTTCCAAAACACTACAAGTTTCCCCAGAATGGATTCAGTTCTTCTAAGGATGCCTAGAAGTAGAATGGAGGCCAGAGGAAGGGTTGTGTTCCTTCTTGCCCTAAAATTATAATTCCAACATTCTACGCTATATGACCATAGGTAACAGACAACAGCGCGAGAGCTAGCATTTCTATAGTATTTTAAGAATGCAAAACACTTTAGCTAAGTTATCTTGTTCAATCCTCACAACAAGCCTGGGAAGTAAATACTATTATTATCCCCATTTTACATCTGAGAAAAGTGGCTTGCCTGAGCTCATACAGCTAGTAAGAGTCTGAGGAAAGATTTGAACTCAGGTCTTCCTGACTCCAAGCCTAGCATTCTAGGCACTGTACCACCTAGCTGCCTACAGTGTAGTAGCCAGTGGTTACTGACTGCTTCTCCTCTGTACAGATAATCCTTAGAGGTCCTTCTAGCCATCAAACATGGAAAGCAGCACAACAGACAAGCCTCAGTGATCCAAGAAGAAAAGTTGGAAACATGAGTGTCACTAACAGCCGATAAACCCTTTAAAGCTGGTGCCCCCGTGCCAAAGATGTCAAACCAAGAGGTAGAATGAATGGCACATTATGATGAAGGGAGCAGAGTGATAGAATTCAAGTCAAAAAAACCTGAGTTCAAATCCTGCCTAAGGTGACACTGGGCACGTCATGAAACCTCTGTTTCTCCCAGTTTCCTTATGTATAAAAAAGGATAATAATAATAGCACTTACCTCCCTGGGCTGTTGTGAAAATCAAATGAGAAAACATGTAAACCTTAAAGCACTATATAAATGCCAGTTAATTAATGATGTATTAGAAAAGGACCTGAGTTCAAATCTCACCTCTGTTTACTATTTGTCATTTCAACTGCTTATATTTCAGTTTCTTGATCTACCAAGTGAAGGAGTTAGGCTGGTCAACCTATAAGGTCCTCTCTAGATAGTCCTATAATAGGACTATTGCTGTTACTATTAACAATTGCCTATTCTATAACATTTTGCTGTTACTGTATCATTTTTCAGTTGAGTCCGACTCTCTGTGACTCTGGGGTTTTCTCGGCAAAATTACTGGAATGGTTTGCCATTTCCTTCTCTAGCTTTTTTTACATTGAGAAACTGAGGCAAACAGGATTAAGGGACTTGCCCAGGGTCACACAGCTAGTAAGTGTCTCAGAGGCCAAATTTGAACTCAGAAGATGAGTTTTTCTGACTCCAGGTCCAGCACTCTATCCCCTGCACCTCCTAGCTGCCCACTTTATGTAATGTCTTACAGTTAACCAAACACCTCACACATGATTTCTGAAATCGGTGGTGCAAATAATTATATCCCTCATCTCACAATGAGGAGACTGAGAAAGGCATCCTGACTGGAGATAGTCACATGGTGACAAGATCTCCTGACTCCAGGACTAGCATCTTTTCTCCTGAGTCCCACTGCCTCACTAAATGGTCGGTAGTTGAAGTGACTCTTAAGTCAGCTTTGTATTCTGCATAGCACCTAGCCTAGAAATCTGTGTATAGTAAAGATTAGGAAATATGGCTCCAATGTTGCATCACTCAATGAATGACGGCTCGAAAGTAGTAAAGCTACAGAGGAAACTCTTTCAAGAAGGGATTTGTTGAACATTATCAGTGCCTGATATATACCACGTAAGGAGGTCCCTAAGTACATGATTCTACATTATTTTAATATAGTATCCACTGAATTTGTTTGCCATCTATAATTATATATTTGCCAAAAATAATTTATTCTGCATATGAAAATTCATCATTCATAAAGTTTCTCATCTAAAGGGAGAAATAATAATATCTGATACTTCTTAGGCTGGCCACAGAGAAGATATGAGAGGCAGCTTATAGACTGCCTGGGCACTTCTTTGGTGTCAATATAATGTCAAAGGGTCTAGAAGGCATAATGAGCTGACCATCTACAAAGGAATGAAGGAAGGAAGGAGGGAAAAGGAAGAAAGGAAGGAAGGGAAGAAAGAAAAGAAGAAACAGAGGAAAGAAGGGAAGGAGGGAGAAAGCAAGGAAGGAAGGAAGGGAGAGGAAGAAAGACAAGAAGGAAAGAAGAGGAAGAAAGAAAAGGAAGAAGAAACAGGAAGGAAGGGAGAGAGAAGGGAAGAAAGAAAAGGAAGAAGAAACAGGCAAAAAGGAAGGAAGGAAGGAAGGAAGGAAGGAAGGAAGGAAGGAAGGAAGGAAGGAAGGGAGAGAAAAGGAAGAAGAAAGAGGAGAGAGAAGAAAGAAACAGAGGAAGAGAGGGAGAGAGGGAGGAAGAACAAGAATCTTATCTGTAAAACACAGAGCCTGATAGGATTAAAGCCAGGATCAGATGGAGAGCCTTAAAATGCTGTTTAGATGGAAGCTGCTAGAGTCCTTTTCAGCACTGAGCCCAGTATCACATCTAGAAATACTAAAGAGAGTAGTGAGCTTAGAAAACCTAGGTTCAAATCTACGCTCTGACATTTACCAGTTTCAAGACCCTGGACTTGTGAAGCAGTAACATCTTCTCTGGCTCGAGACCAAGGATCTGGGTTCAAGCTCTGCTTCGAACAGTTAATTCCTATGTGACTTTGGACATGTCACTTCATTTGGGGGGGGGGGGTCTCAGTTTCCTAATCTGTCAAATTAGAGAGTTGGGTTAGATGACCTTCAGGGTCCTTTCTAATTGTAACTCTGTGATGATTGATCCCTTTTACTACTATGTGCCTCAGACCATTCCAAAGGGTTTATCTACCAAGTTCTATTCAAGTCTCAACTTTTGTCCTGCCTCTGGATTTGATATTGCTGGAAGAGAAAGTGAGGCTGCTGATTATCCCTTGCTTAAATCCAATTCACTTGCAGATCAGGACACTACCCTGTAATGTCATGGGTCTTCTTCAAAAACAACAATACAGGCTTCCACAGGCATTGGTAGAGTTTTCTCCCCAGTACAATCATGGATCTTTCTTTTCTTTAGCATTAGGAGTCTTCTATGGAGTGAACAGCTCCTATCTAATTATTTTCATGATTAACAAGAACCAAAAACTCATCACATAACTATTTCTATCCAAGTTATTTTCCCTTACCATATTAACATTATAGTTTATTTATTCTCCATAGGACTGTAGGGAACCTGGATTGCCAAGGTAGAAGAGAGAGTTCCAGAGTATTTGAGATCGAATGTGATCTCTATATCTATCTATCTATCTTCCAGACATGCTTTGCTTCCTTTAGGAAAGTGAACCATATTTGGCCATTAATGAACACAAAGAAATGTCTCTGTGGAAGCATAAGAAAAACCAGAATTTAAATAAAGAAAGTGGATAATCAGTCAGCCAGGGTATTTGGAGTTTTAAAAAAAGAAATCCTTACATTAGTCAAATTTATAAAATTCCACAAAAGGTGGGAAAGATAGAAGAGCAAGAGATATTTTGAGTCTTAACAAAACAGCATGGTTTGGGTTTTCTGATGAGAAAAGAGTGATCCTTTGCAATTCCGTGACGTGACAATGATGATTAAAAAAAAAAACCTACATTATTCAAATTTCTAAAATCCCAAAATAGAAAGGAGAAATAGGAAGAGCAAGAGATATTTTGAGGTTTAGCAAAACAACCTGATTTTGATTTTTCAAAGAGGAAACAGTGATCCGTTGCAAGTCCAAGCATATGAGGACAATATACACAGGAGAACCTTCATCTACTATCTACTCAAAATGAATTAATTGGACTTTGTTGTTTTATTTTGTTTTTATATTTTTCACACAAGAGGAGTTGGCAGCGCAGACCCATTTCCAACTCTGACTGTGACTATCAGACTTTTATTCTGCCATGTTTTGTGACCATCAGCTCTAGTACCAACACCCTTCTTCCCGTTTTTAAGTTATATTATCCCTAAGCAGGTCCTAGGAGCAGAGTAATGTTGATAAGTGGACAGTTGCCCCTCTCCTACAGAGGACATTTCTTATTCTCTCCTCCTAAGGGGGAGAAGTAGGGGTTTGGAGGAGGAAGGTGTTCATTTTCATCTTTAAGCTAAATCTCCAATCTAACCTTGAGTGGAAGAAGATTTCAGGGGCCCTCCATTCCCACTTGTCCTCTTCATTTTACAGATGAGGAAATCGAGGCCTATAGAAGCTAAGTGGCTTGTCCAAGGTCATAGAAGCAAATAACGAACATCAGAAGTAAGATTTGAACTCAGATTTTCTGACTCCAGACTCAGTACTGTTACTGCCCTACTCTTACTGACTGAAAGGGTCAGGTGAAACTAGACAGTACTGTATTTCATAAGTATGTGTTTCAGAAAGAAAACTAGAATTAAAAAAATACTTTCATTCATGTTGAGGAAATATCCTGTTACTACACATTAGATAAACTGAAGTCAGATAAATAAACTATTAGATGGAAGGTAGGTTGATAGGTTAGACAGAAGTCAATTAGATTAGACAGATTCGGTAGAAGTCAAATTCTGGGGCTATCAAAGAGAAAATCCGGGCTCCAGAGATTTATAGGGAAAAAAAATCGAACCAGGTCTCTGAAAGCCAGGAAGACAATGGAGCTCTGAAATATCAATTCCCCAGGGCAAGATGAGAAACTAGGGAACAGGAGGGCAAACGAAAGTTATAGTCAGTGGAAGATAAATGTTCCGAGAGCCTAGAGGAATTAAGTCTATCACACCAGTTAAAGCCCAGGGAATCTGAGGTTATCACCTGCTATAAATGAGGCAAATATCTGAGAATCAGAATGTTAATGCAGAAAAATAAATGTGTGTCTCAGTAGCCAAGGAGGGCAAAGATGTGAATTCCAGGAGATTGGTGTCTCTTTGCAAATCTATGCACCCATGAGTACGTACCCAAGGTAATGGGACAAGGCATGAGAATTCAGGAATGAACATGATCCTGGACAAAGGTGGCTCACCCTCTCATCTCTATAATGCTTCTTGCAAAATCTGAGTAGCCCCTGGGCTTGTGGACATATGTAATAAGTAGCTGCAGCTCTCGGAAAGCCTTGGCTACAGGGTGTATCCTGATTACAGCAAGGAGGAGGAGAAAGAGAGAACTGGTGCTCCAGGGGATTCCTATGAATCCAGATGAAGCTGGACAGATTTTTAGCCTTTATAATATGAACAGGAAATCCAGTGTAGCCTAACTGGGGAGAAGAAGAGGACATATTGAGAGAGAGAGAGAGAGAGAGAGAGAGAGAGAGAGAGAGAGAGAGAGAGAGAGAGAAGAGAGAATGAGAGAAAAGAGAGAATGAGAGAAAGGGGATAAGCGAGAAGAGGGAAAAGAAAGAAGAGAAAAGAGAAACAACAGGTAAGAGAACTAGCTTCTGAATCAGAAAATCTGGTTTCCAAGCCTGTCTCTGACACATACTGGCTGTTTAACACTGAGCAAATCCTTTAACTTCTTACTGCACTAGTCATTAAAGCAAGAATGCTTCACCTTTTTTGCATTCAGATGTCTTGGACCCCCTTTGGGTCTGAATCCAGTCTCAGACACACTAACTAGCTGTGTGACCCTGGTTCAAGTCACTTAAACTTTCTCTCTCAGTTTACTCATCTGTAAAAAGAGGGAGTTAGACAAGTCATCTGAGCTGATCTTGTTATACCTATAGTGATAAGATCACAGAACCATGGACCTTTTATCATCATATGAATTAATATTTAGCATCCCACATCCTCAAATGAATTTGATGCTACCAAAAAAAACACAACAGCAGTGATTCAAACCATTTTCTATTTACAGATGCAACCCCACTCTGTGTAGTGGACCCTAAAGACTTGAACAATATGTTGAGCACAAATTTGCCAAAATGCCTGTTTCTCTGTCTCATGCTGTCTTCTTCAATTACCCAAGCACAGGAGACAGAGGACTGGGTGATATGAGAGCTTTAGAATTTCACCACAATAAGTGAACAAGAAAAAAAAAAAAAGATTTTGATTATAAGAAAAAAAAATGCATTCCTTCAGCTGTGGAAAGGCCGCCTCCAAAATGGCTATTTCTTCTGCATATAAACATCTCCTACCTGCAACACATGTTTACATTCTGTATCGTTCTCACCGTTTGTTCATGAATTCCTACCCAGGTAGGTGAACAGTAGAGAAAAGAATTATGTCCTTCTCTGAGACCTGGCACTCACACTGAATACAACTGGAAAGGCTAGTGCCAATTTTTAACTCTCATGTTCATTGTCATTGTAAATAATATTATGCATTTATTTATAATAACCATTCCTTTTGCATTTATGTTTTCATCTCTTCAAAGCTATTTGCCAGAATTAATGAATTAATTCCACCTTTGCTATTTTATGATCTGTCGCATTATAATGGGGATGGTCTTCTCTTTGGTAGTCACTTGTGTAAGGATGTGTGTTTTTCAGCAAATACAGCATTAAATTAATGCAAATTCATTTTTATGTTGTGCTTTCAGATGGAAAATTTGCCCAGATATAAAAATATACTTTTAATGCTTTGTCCTCACTCATGCATCAAAGGGAGCATTACCCCCTGAAATACATTTCCAACTATAAACATATAAGCTATTTAGTACAGCTTTTCTTTCTAAGTCTTTGTCAATTATTTATAAAAATCCCCTTTAGTAAATTTGCAACAACAGCCAGTGATGGAAATGGGAATTGTTTGCTCCACAAAGGCGATTACTATTTAATTATTTGTAGAACATTAAACAAATGGATTGGCTTACCTATGGGCCTAGCAGCTTGCACCATGAGTGCAAATGAAGCTTTGTAGGGTTCAAGATCACAAGAAGTAGAAATGAGCTCTGAATGCCGAAACCACCAATCATATTCTACCTCAACCACTTGAGCTAGGCAAGACATTTCATCTCTGAATTTTAGTTTCCTCATCCAGAAGATGAGGAGAAAAAAATCAGATGTTGTACCATTTCTGACAAGTAATAACTTCTCCATACCTGGGAAAAGTATTGGAATGATCAGGAAACATCTCTACACACACACACACACACACACACACACACACACACACACACACACACACACACCCCTTCTGCAGTACTAGAACCAAGAACCATGGTCAAATCCATTATGCCATTGAGCCTCAAAGGGATGTGTCAATCCAGTCTCCTGTTTCTCCACTTCCCATTCTTGTAACTTTCTGGACCAGAGTCCTTTCTCTCCCCACCCACTTCCACATGTATACTTGTCTTGCCCTATTAAAACGAAAGTTCCTTCAGAGCAAAGACTGTCTTTGCTCAGTATTTGTATCCAAACTGCTTCAAATACTAAGCAACATATTATTTTTATCCATTTATTCATTTTTCCTCTTCCAATCTGGGTTATAGAAAAAATGGCAGTAATTTAAATTTAGAATGAAAACAATATAGAGAAAAATGAATTTTGAATCATGTCTCCTTGAACACCAATCAGATGAGAGATCTAAATACTAAAAAGTAGACTGGAAGAAAAGAGAATAAGATATTTATCTCAGTTGTGGAGAGGAGAAAATGTGTAATCTATCAACTGATAAAAGGAATTATTAAAGATAAAATTTTAATGGGAGAGTCCCACAAGATGGGTTGAGATACACATCTTTTGGAAGGAGCACCCAGCTTGATTATACAACAGATCCAAGCAAAATAAGCATTGATTAGACAAAAATAATGAATTGTACTTGATACAAAGCAGTGTTTCTAAAAGAAAAAGGAAAAAAAGATGACTGGAAAACTTTTCAGTCAATGCTTCAGTGAAACCATTATTTTATCGGTATGAGTAATCCTTCTCTGGGTAAAGATCATAACCCTCCATGCCATTTCATGTGTCTTTTAATAAATTCTCTATAGAGATCTACCCAACACCCTGATGGCCTTCTTCTGCTTCTTTTAATATCTCATTGATAGCAGTAGGACTCTAGCTGCTTATCATTCTCAGTATATGACCTTTCCAATCATACAGAACCTTGATGGTGGCTTTCAGTTCATTTTCTATATAGTACTCTGTTGCAGTATGTTTAAAGCCCCTGTGTATCTTTCCATTGTACTTTGGGACAACTGAAATTTTTTAGTTTTCTGATATTGTGGCTCTAGATATCACCAGAAAAATACTGGTGTGAAAAAGATGGGCTTTTGTTCCACAGAGGTGTTTGAAGTTATTTAAAGTACTAGTCAGATTCTCTAGTGAAATTCAGTCCAATTCATCCTTCCTTTTTATTTCTGGACCTTTTGTGTTCATTTGAAATGCCTCTCAAAAAAGAGACAGAAAGAGGATCAAGAAATAGAACTATGGACCTATGGGTATTGATACCAAGATAGATGATATATATACATAGACAGAGGGGGGGAGGGGGTAGATCTCTCCATTTGTATTTCACAACATAGTAAGTATATGTTTAGGTTTGGTTGTTTTTTTTTTTAGTCTACTTTGTTTTTCCAGTGTGGAAGATTAGGTTGCTTTCTTTCAAATGACAATGGATTTCATTGAGAAGACATTGTAGGGGGAACGATACATTTAGCACAATGGCATTCATGAATAGTGAAATTTGGAGACACATTGATAGGGAATCCCTCTTTTACCTGAACTATGCTTAGAACATCTTCCATTGCACTGGCAAACACCATAGGATCCCTATGTCATGTTTTCCTTGAATGTTGACACTTTACATATCACTGATCTTTAATTGCATCTGTAGTAGAAATTTATGTGATGTTAGCACCTAGCTGGACACAGTAGATGAGTACCAGACCTGGAATCAACAAGACCCAAGTTCAAAATCAGCCTCAGAAGCTTTAATAAGCTATGTGACCCTGGGCAAGTCACTTAACCAATTGGCCTCAATTTCTCTACTGTAAAAAAAAAAAAACCCACCTCACCTTCCTCACAGAGTTGTTGTGAGGATCCAATGAGAATATTTGTAAAGCCTAGCACAGTGTCTGGTATACAGTCAGTACTATCTTCATGCTTATTCCCTTTCCTTCCATTTTCCCTGTATGGGAGATAATTTTATCAAAGAGATTCTTTAAAACTAAATTTTGTTCTCCCAAATCAAATGCTTTTTGGAAATCAATAAATAGGAGACATATCAAAGTCTTAAATTCTCTCTATCTGTAAGCATTTGACATAAAGATGTAGTCTCCTACATAAAATCTCTTATGAAACTCTGACTATTCCTTTCTATTGTTTTCATCAAGAACATTTTTGATGAGCATATCAACCATTCTCATGATTTTTTAGATGAAAAAGTAGTTATGTAAGTCAGCGATGACCTCAGTCATCTTCTTTTGGTAACAGTAACAGCCATATTTTTTATTTCCATTGGAATTTGCCATTGTAGGTCATGCCTTTAAAATCAATTCCTTTAAAATTTGTCACCATCAGCACAGATTTGTCCTGAATATATTTGGTTGAGTATTTGGCTATAATATATTTGGCTTCTCTTCCTGAGTTCATCTTTTTCAATGCCTTTGAGTTCTGAGGTTGTAGTCTAAATGTAATGAATTTTCTAACATCCAAAGTGAGAAATGAACATCATAGAAGCACCAAGAGATTTCCTACATTTTGTTTCTATCTCTAGCCTTCTAGTCTCATCTACAAATATTGTCTGGATGATCTGGCTTATCTTGGTCTCATGCTGTATTCTCTGCAGGCTCATTTTCCTCTTCAACTGCTTTTTATTTAATTTTGAAGTGATAATAATCATCTTACTTTAACCTCTGTAATTTTTTTGGTAAATAAGCATTGTTACCCTTGGCCGCCATGTTTCTATGACTTGACAAGGATAGAAGATGTTTTCTGAATGTAGTTTCTTTTCTATTGTAGCTTCTTCTTGGGGCAACTGTTCTTCGCTAGTTAAATTTCTCTAAGGAAGGGTAATCAATTACTCATTTTTGTTCATTTTTCATTTTATAAAGTTGAAAAATTGCATGAACCTGTCTGACACAACCTCCAGAATCTAAAAGGAACTAATATAATACACATTCCCCAGTAACAGTACAAGGACATGAAAAGAAATTTTTCAAAATAATCATTATTTTTCAAATAATCATTTGAAAAAGTGTTCAAATTCCATAATAGTCAAGTAAATTCAAATTAAAGCAACTTTTAAGTTACCACCTTACAGCCATTAATTAAAATGTCAAAATGTCTTCAAAAATAAAACTCACGATAAGGGAAACAGGAAATATATAACATTCTGATAGGATTATAAATTGGTACAGGCATTTTGAAGAGTTATCAAGCAGCATTTACCAAGAGTTATAAAACTTCCAATTCCTGATGCCAGAGTAATCTCCCTGGTCTACCACGGTCTTAAGGATTCTTTTTTGGTGTGACAGTTTCTAGGTACATTATAATCAATATTATTAACTATGTTTAAAAAGTAGTCAACAAAATAGGCTCATTGTTCCCCAATGAGAGACCCAGTCTGTCAAACCTTTGATATTTATAAAGCCTTTGGAAATCAATTCTGGTTGGTTAACAAGTAATGAGGGAGTGATATTATATTGAGAGGTAGGCTTATTGTGATGAGGGTCTTGTGACACTGAACACCCAATCTTGGTCAAAGAGATTCATCAATATCCATATCACCTACAAGACAAAAGGGAGAATCCACATTTTCCCATACCTGTCTGAGTAAACACAGTGAGCAGGAATCCAGCATTTCACCTAAACTTAGAATTTCTTTACTCTCTTTGATTAGACCTTAGCCTTCCTGGATGGCTAAGCCTTGCCCAAGATTTCCCACAATGGTTGACTTCCAAATGAGGAAGTAGAAAACCTTTAGTCTTAACTCAATAATAGGTTATTAATATATGAAAGAAATAATCATTTCTCTAATTGGACTAAACTATGAATTCATTGGATAAGTAATTCCCAGTAAAAGAAATTTTCTTTGGCAATGCAGATGAAGACATGTTTGTCTATGGCACCAACAGGTTGCAACTGACTTACCCAAAATCACATTGTCAATTGTGCGTCAGAAGCAGAATTTGAACCGATGTCTTTCTAACTCTAAGGCTGATTTTCTATTTACGATGCCATGCTAACTTTGAAGAATGTTATTAAATAGAAATACATATATATAAAAATGTATATATAAACACATATATATTTTCACAAAAATATTTGTAGTTACTTTATACTTGAGAAAATTAGTAATAGCTTCTCAGCTCAAAAATTGGAGAACTGCTAAATAAACTGTAGTACATAGATGTAATCCAATACTATTCTACCATAAAAATAACAAATATGAAGTAAACAATGAAATACAGACAGACTTCTACAACACTATATGAGGCAAAGGTAGGATTAGTAGGACAACAGATAGATTTACCATAGCAATATTAGTAAAGAAAAAATGGCAGTACTTTACCCGCACACAAAGAAACTCTAACGAAAGGGGACACCAGGGAAACACACTGTGATATTTTTTTGCTTTGTTAAAGTTCATGTTGTAGGATTATATCTTTTTTAAATTTTAAATCTGAATAGTTCTGGTTAGATGGATTTATTTGGGCAGCTAGGTAGTGTAGGGGACAGAGTGCTACAAGTGGTGTTTGGAAAACCCGAGTTCAAATTCAGCCTCAAATACTTGCTGGTGGTTTGACCCTGGGGAAGTCATTCAATCTCCCACAGCCTCAATTTCCTTACCAGTAAAATGTAGATTATAAAAGCATGTCCTCCCAGAGTTCTTATGAGCATAAAAGCATTTGCAAACCTTAAAATAGTACATTTATATTCTACTTTGTATATTATAAACATTAGTATATAATTAAATATATGTAGTATGTGTTTGACCTTCGTTGCTGAAGAAGACCACGCCATCAGAGAAATGATGACATGACTTGCACTCGACTTTGTTTTGAGTGAGGGAGGGCTGTGCAGGTCACCAGCCTCACTTCTACTCCAGAGCCATCTGAGTCCAGTGACCAGATATTCATCAGTATGACTGGAGATGACCCAGGATGAGGCTATTGGGGTTAAGTGACTTGCCCAAGGTCACACAGCTAGTGACTGCCAAGTGTCTGAGGTGAGATTTGAACTCAGGTCCTCCTGACTCCAGCACTGGTGCTCTGTCCACTGCACCACCTAGCTGCCCCAATTATATGTATATACTACATATATAAAATAATATATAAACACTAGCTATAGTTTATCATCATCATCATCATCATCATTATTGTTATTATTATTCAGGGTTCCAGTTTTAATTAATGTTAATTGAGAGTATGAATGAGTTTATAATAAAAACACGTGTGTGTGTTTTTTTTTCCTTGAGAAAATTATATAAAGGTTATATAGATTAGAGTAGAGTAGAGGTCACAAAGAGTAGAACATGACTGAAAAGACTGAACAATACCATTATTCTTGAGAACTAGACTTGGAGGACCTTTGTTCAAATGGTACTGTGTGACCTTGAATGAGTCCTTTAATTTCTTTGTCCCTCAGTTTTCTCATCTGTAAATTTTGGGGTTGGACTATTAAGGATCACTAAGGTCCCTTCTCAGTCTATGATCACTCTCAAAAAAAATTTTAAAGATTGGTACTTGATAGTTTTCCTTCTGTGTGTGTGTGTGTGTGTGTGTGTGTGTGTGTGTGTGTGTGTGTGTGTGTGTGTGTACACACAGGCACACCTCTAGTTAGGTGTTTGTTTCTTTAGTCAGTTAGTGGTTTTCTTGGCAAAAATCCTGGATTAGTTTGACATTGCCCTCTCCAGCTCATTTTACAGATGAGGGAACTGAGGCAAACAGGATTAGTTTAGTTAGTTCAGTTTTTGTAGTTGCATCTAACTCTTCATGACCCCATTTGGAGTTTTCTTGACAAAGATACTGGGGTAGTTTGCCATTTCCTTCTCTAGCTCATTTTACAGATGCAGAAACTGAAGCAAAAAGGTTAAATGACTTGCCCAGGGTGACACATATCTGAGGCTAGATTTTAACTCAGGTAGATGAGTCTTCCTAATTCCAAGCCCAGTGCAGGTCTATCCACTGTGCCACCTAGGTGCCCCATTCTAAGTATGGGACACTATTAATGCTCATATAACCAGAGAAGTTCTGGTTATAGAATTTCTAATGAGCAAAGTCCTTTTCTAAAATTAAAGACAAGGGTTATAAGGTCCCTAGTTTCCTGATAGGAGGAAGGAAGAAAAACAAAGAGGCAGAGAAGGAAAAGACAAAAACTGAAGATGTCTTTGTGCCAAGTCGTCAGAAAGACCACTGCAGGAATCTGGCATTCGGGAGCTTTAGCCTGGCACTTTCTAGTTCTCTGTGTAAATACAAAAAAAAAAAAAAGTCTTTTGTGCTTCCTTTATTTGTTACACAAAGGAATCATTGCTTACAGCCAGCTGCTTTGCAATTATAACCCTACAAAGAAAGTATAATTTAACATCAGAATTGCCTAAGGGAAATAGGGCTGTTACGGCATTATAGAGCATTAAGGGGTTCTATGATATATTATTACATTCAGTCCCCAACTTACAAATAGGTTGTGTTCCAAAAGTTCTGTTGAGTCAGTTTGAAATTCAGAATGAGGTTTTACCTGGGTTTAAATCTGTTTCTAGTGCTTACCATCTGTGTAACTTTGGGTAAGTCCTCTAACTTTTCTGGGCCTCAGTTTCCTCATGTGTAAAATGAAGGGTGTTGGACTAGGTCTATGAAGACCCTTCTCTATAAATGAATGGATGTTTCTATAAAACCATTGCTACACAACAGTGCTTAGGTCCAGAGGCTAGTCAACAAAATCCCATAACGTAGCTAAAATATTCTTCAGTGAGTTTCACTAGAAATAATAAAAAAGCACCCACTCCATTCCAAGGAGGCCCATTTCAATACTGAGTTGCTCTAATTGTTTCTCCATAAAAATAGACTAATTTTGCCTCTGAAATTCTCTCCTTATTTCTCCCAGTTCCATCCTCTGGAGCCACATGGAACAACAACTTTCCACATCTCAGCAAACAGCTATCTTGGCCTCCCAGATTTTCTCTTCTAGGCACACTGTCTTCAGTTATTTGTCCCTATGCCCCTAAGGGAAAAGAAAGGAGTAGGTACAGAAGACATTAGTTTAAACTTTCATTTCCCCACCAATGAATGCTGGGTGGTCTTCACAGCTCAGAACTATTTGGTTGATATCTGAGGGTAAAGAGGAGTGGGGAAGGAGAGTGAAGGTGCCCCTCAGTGGTTTATTGTATATAAGCAAAAGTTCGTATTGTATGAAATGTGGGATATTCACAGGTTGGAGGTTTGTAACAGAGAGAGTGCCTCTATGCTGAATTTTGTGTAGTCTTGTGAAATACAGAATAAATTAAAATTTTCCCCTAAGTGCATTTTTCTGTGATACCAAAATACTATTACAACTTTACTATAAAAAAGAGGATGCGTTTTGATGACAAACTATATCACCAGAAACTGTTTTCCCAAAAAAGTAGAAACAATTTAGGAGATACGAAGATATAACATAGGTACGCATTGAACCACTGAGAGCTGCATGCCAGGATGTCAGAAAGGGGAATTATGGTAAATCACTAAAGAATAATGAAAACAGCATCGAATGCGACAAAAAAAATAAAATATGAATTTTGGGGAGTCATAGATAGGAGAAGCAGGTAGGAGGAGAGGAACCTGTCAGGCCAGGAAGAAAGGGGAATGGAAAGAAGAGAAGGGGTCTATTAAATACACTCCTCTGCTTCTAGAATCTCCTGGCAATTCACATCCTACAATGATAACTAGGCCAGCTTCCCTACTCATTCTCTCCAAGAGAGTAGAGGGATATTTTGATTTTCACCCCAAAAAGATCATTCCATTTTTGAGGATAGTCTTACGAGGAGATGCCATATTATTGTTGTAGAGGGACAGTTGAATCATCCTCTTCCCACATCAAAGAAGGAATCTCTCTGCCTACCAGTTGATGCAAGGCACTGCTTTAATAGGATGAGAATTTAATAGTATTAAGGGTTTTTTCATTTGAAAAATAAGGGAAGAGGGAACCTTCCCTTCATAGGTTCCTAAAGTGGGAGATATCTCCTGGGGGAGGGGCCACTGGAATGATCCAGGGGGGCAGTAGTAGCCTAAGGGGGGCATGGAATAAAATAAGGAGGTGGTGGAAGCATAAGAAAAGAAGAAAATTTTGTAAAACTATTTGTGCATGTTTCATCTGTTGCGTAACAGCGTTAACGTCATAGTGATTACATTAGTTTCCAAATAAAGACACAAAATTCAAGTTAAAACCTATCAGTGGTCAAGTCCACTGACGGGTCTTAACAAACAAGTGATGGCAGGCTAGTATGTCACATTTTGTCGGGAAGTCCAGCATGCACTGGCAAGCATATGTGCAAATAATGACTTATTTACAATACTATAGGTTGTCTCATAAAATTTCAAGGGTGGAAAAAAGTCACAAATTTACGATAAATTATCAAAATTTAAGATGCATCATTTTCATTTAAAAGATTTAATATTTTTTTGAAATGGTGCAAATTTAAAAAAAAATTAAAAGGTTAAAGAAAATAGGTTTCCAAGGGGCCACTGAGCAATTTTTTTTTTCTAAAGGGGGAAGTAGGCCAAATAAGTTTGGGAATCTCTGCTTTAGGTAATCCAGGCTCTAAAATTCACTTATACTAAAGTGTAAGACAGAGCAGTTAGGTGGTACAGTTTGGATAGAGTGCAGAGCCTATAATTAGAAGGACCTGAGTTCAAATGTGACCTGAGTCACTTACTAGCTGTGTGACCCTGGGTAAGTCACTTCACCCTGTGTGCCTCAGTTTCCTCATCTGTAAAATGAGCTGGAGAAGGAAATGACAAACCACTCTAGTATCTTTGCCAAGAAAACCCAAAACAGACTCACAAAGAGTGGGACATGAGTAAAAAAAATTAAAAAATAACAACAAAGGTATAAGTGCAATTTTTCTGATAGCGTAGGATCATAAGAGATCTATGATGGGACCTTAAAAACCCATCTAATCCAACTCTCTTATTTTACAGTTGAGGAAACATGGAGTCAGAGAGGTGACAACTCGTATTCAAGTCCATACCTGCTAGAGCAAGGAAACATTTTTTTTCCAGAATCATACAGTTCTGGGCATAAATCAATGCCATCGCCAACAAACACAAGTTAATTGCAAATACCAGTCACCTAGGGTTCTTTTCCCGCTCCCATAAGGGCTGAGATAATCCATTTCTTCTTCTTAAGAAACTAAACAAATTTGGATCCTTCAAACATTCTAGCCTATTTTTGAAATCACCCCTCCCACATAGATCCTTATTAACCGGACTTTCTGTGTTTCAAAAACTCAATAAATCATAGTTTTGACCACACAGTATCCAAAACATCTCAGTAATTCAGCTCGGTATTCCCGATATCACTTTATAGCCATGAATAACTTGATCTGTTGACTTCAGGAGTGGGAGGAAGCTGAGGTGGCTGAGGGAGAATGGGGAATGGAGAATGGAGATCTTGAATTAGTTTAGAGCCTCCCATACCAATATTATCTCACGTCAAAGGCACTGAAAGAGCTACTTCCGTTCAGGTTCCCATCATGCACTATTAAATTTTTTACATTATGAACAAGATGCTAGGTTTGGAAATATGAGTCTCTTAAATCGATAGCCATCCTTTAACTTCCATCTTTACCTTCCACAAGCCATCTCTAATTCTTTTTTGCTGTAATTATCTCTAATCAACCAATCAACAAACATTTATTAAGTCCCCTACTATGTGCAAGACATTATATTAGTTTATGGGGACACAGAGATAAAAATGAGACAATCCCTCAAGGAGCTTATATTCTATCAAGGGAAACATGTACACATGTAAGTACATGCAAAAATATATGCAGGTCAATATAAGGTAATTTAGGGATGGGAGGTGAGGAGCTAGCAGTTGGTAGAAGAGTTGGGGAGTCAGGAAAGGTCTCATGTTGGAACTTGAGCTGAGTTTTGTGAACCTTAAAGTACTACATGAGCTCAGATTCATTCTGGCTAGCTTGCATTAGTGATACAAATGCTCAGATTCCTTAAGAGTCTGGTCAATATGGGGGCCTTTTAGAATTACGCCTACCTTCTATCGGTGTTCTATTAAACCTCATCTTTGATTGAAAAAAACTACTATGTAGATTATTATTATTCTTATATAAGGCACAGGTTCTTATCCTCTTTGGACCCCTTGGGCAGTGATACAACAACCTATGGGCCCCTTCTCAGAATGATGTTTTCTAAATGCATAAAATAAAATGGTAGAGAATTACAAAGGAAGCAAATAATGTTGAATTCCAGTTATCAGAAAACATTTTAATAACTCATATAACTCATGGTTAAGAACCCCAAATTAAAGGTCAGTTTCAGCTCTAATATCCTATTATTGATTGAATGAATGAAGTTAATCAGTTGCTACAAAAATAAATAGGCCAATTGTTACTAGTCTAATCCAGTTTAACACAGCTGGAATGGAATAAATTCATAGATATTCTTTAAATATGAACCATTTCAAAGCCTGAAGAATTTAAAGATTGGAACTCATACCAAGATTTCTTCCCAGCTCCCATTTTTATTTTTTAATTATGTCATGAATACTAAAACATATGTTTTAGTCTGTATGCGTGTGTGTATATAATACATCCACATTTTCTGGTTGTGTTCTACTCTAGAACAATGGTATTTAGAAAACAGTTTTCTTAACCTTCATGAAGGTCATTGCCTTGTAAACTACAATAATCATTTTATAAGAAAGGAAAGAAAATCAATTTTATCCAAAAAGATCATTTTTCAGACCTGTTTAACTTTATTCAAGGCCTTTTACCTTAATGATTTATATATACTACCCTCCCTATCTTCAGCTACAGCTTTCAGAGCAGAGCCTTAAATAGAAGTTTTCTCTTCTGGGGCAAAAAAAAAAATAGAACAACACACTCAGTTGGGAGGGTTGTGGAACAGAGTGTACCAGAGGCACAAAGGACATTCCAAACCTGGGTACAATTATGCTGAGAAAGGGAGTTGTTTTACACACACACACACACACACACACACACACACACACACACACACACCGACACACACACACACAGGGTTGGAGGGAGACAGACCCTGAGAGGGGGGCACCAAAGAAATGGAACCAGTGAGAGTAGCAAACCAAATCCAGACAGAGGTAAACTATGTAGTTGCACAAGCCATCAGAAGATCATATGGTAAGGTTCAGAGACAGCATTTGTCTGATGGAAGAAGTACTGCCCCCACCCCCACCCCAGATATTGGCCCTCTGGGACAAAACCCTATTTCTCCAAGTTAGTTACAGCTCTGTGTAAGAATAAGGATGCCTACAACAACCTGGTCCATTCAAATGGCTAAGATAAAAGTTTAGAATGATTTGGCCATAGTATCACAAGAAACTAAAACCACCATTCCTCTTACAAAAGAAAGGAAATTTTTTAAATCAAACTGGATTGAATTTGGAGGGTGAAGGGGTAAATTCCACATACTGAATGAGAGATGAGAGTCCAGAATTCATGAAGACATAAAGTTGACAAGCTCAAGATATATCCAAAATGGAGCTTCCTATCTGAACGCGTTATACGTTGACTGCTCTATGTTATTAGAACGGGAAATTCTTTCAGATAACTGCAGCATTGTTTCCTGCAAGGGAAAAATTAATGTATTACAGAGTAAGAGACAGGCAGACATTATAAAAGAGATTTAACTTTCTTACCAAGTTATACATTTTCCTTTAAGGAAAAAAAAAATAAATGAGTCCAGGGAAGGAAAGTAAAATGCTCTAAGCCGTACACAGCTCCAGAAAAGAGATAGTGAATTTGCAATGAAGGTCTGACTGTGTCCTTAAAGGAGCTAAGTTTAGGAGTTTGTTTGGTTTTTTTTTTCCATGAACTTGGCAAAGAAGATACTAGAGCACAGCTACAATTACACAGCTCTGTATTTTGCATCTTTCTCCATGGTGTTTACAAGTTTCAAAAAAGCTGATCAGGCTCCTGGCTGCTTGGAGGAGAGACTGAGCTGCTGGAGTTGCCAGTAACAGTAGGGACATAAATGCGTCTCATTAAAGTCTATTTTGTCATTTCAATCAAACTTAATCCTCTTTAAGCAATCGACAGGACTTCTAAGACTCCAGGAAACTTTGAACTCATGAGATTGAGGATAATTTGCTTTCTGGGAAAAGTAGTTTGTAGACACCAAAAAGTGAACATAGAAATTACCTATTCTTATTTATTTAAAATATACAGATTTGCTTTGCAATGCAGGTGGCCCTGGCTTTACAATTATAAAAAATATTCACAGAGGGACAGCTTCAGAGCTAGAAGACATCTTAGAGGTCATCCAGTTCAACCCTCTCGTTTTACAAAAGAGGAAATAGAGGCCATGAGAGGGTACTTGTCCAAGGTCATAGAAGTAATCATAACAGCCAAAGGTGAAGATTTGAACCCAGGACCTCTGGCTTGGCCTAATTTTTTTTCCATTATACAATATATCTCACTGTTCCTAAAAAGCGGAAATCAAAATTTTATAAATCTGATACAAAATGTACTATGAGAGGGTACTGTTGAGCAAAATCCTGCAGCAAATCCTTTGGAGAAGCAATGTATCACTGTCTCATTTATATGTAAAATGCCAACTAGTCTATCAGCAGTATTTATTAAGAGCTCACTATGTGTCAAACACTTGTACTAAGCACTGGGAGTGTAAAAAATAAAGTAAAACACTGTCTTTGCCCTCAAGGAGCTTATATTTTCTATATGGGAAACCAAAATGAAAATCCATAAAGTAGACATAGAACAGATGGCGTATTCAGATGGGACTGGGAAAGGTCTCTTGCAGAGCGTAAAGTTTGAGTTGAGTAAGGATGAGCTCATTCTAAGCATGGGGAACTGCCAGCGCAAATGTATGGGGGTGGGAGAGAGAGTGTAATTTAGGAGGAATGTTGGTGGTGGTGTTCAGTCATTTTAGGTGTATCTGATTCTTCTTGATCTCATTTGGGGTTTTCTTAGGAAAGATACTTGAATGGTTTGCCATTTCCTTCTCCAGTTCATTTTACAGATAAGGAAACCAAGGCAAACAGGGTGAAGTGACTTCTCCAGGATCACACAGTTAGTAAATGTTTGAGGCTGAATTTTAAGTCAGGTCTTCCTGACCCCAGGCCTGGAGCTCTATGCACTGTGCCACCTAGTAAAGATAGAAGCTGACCAGTAATCTGTCTTCCCTAGCACTTTCACAAGCCTCTTTAACTGGCTGTACTGCTCCAGAAAAATTCATCTTACACTTTCATTCTGTACCTCAAGAATGGAAACAGAAAGTATTCACATAAAGTCCAAGAGTCAGGCTCAGGTTTTAGCAGAACCATGCTCTAGGTCAAGGACATTTTGTTGAGTCCAGATGGGAGAGACATTATTTTAAAGCAGATCACCCACATATATAGGCATCACTCCAAAGTATCCTTAACCTATGAGCCCCTAGCATCACCCCACAGGGCTTCTTTTTCCAACTCCCAACCTCTTTCTACCACAGTTGTTTTCAAACTACTTAGGCTGTTTTGTTTTCTCAGCCTTTGAGTTTAGGATTGGGCAGAGCCTGATGGAAGAGACCACCCTTCATTTCAGGAAGCTCTGAGAGAGTCCTCATAGAACCCAGAGATTCCACTGGACATGGGTTTAGGAACCAGATCATACTCTGGTCCATGAACTGTGTGTCATTTTCAGGGAGTCCTTGAACTTGGATGGGGGAAAAAAATACATCTTTATTTCAATATAATTACTTTCCTTTATGCATTTAAAAACATTATTTCAAATGTTCCACAGACTTCACCAGACTGGCAAACCAAACCAGGATGCAAAAAAAGATGGAGAACTCTTGGATTACTCCAATTCAATCCAATAAACATTTATTAGGTGCCTACTATATGCCAGGCTCTGTGTTAAGTCCTGGGAATGCAATTGATTAAAAGTAATATAGTCCCTGCCCTCAAGAACTTGATAACCTAATGGGAGAAAACAACGCACAAAAGGAGGAAGGAAAGTTGGGGAGGGAAGACCAAGGGATATCCCTGCATTAAAAGGAGTTTTTACTACTCCACTCTCTAGCCCTCCAATCAAAGAAGAGAACAGGCTGAGGGAGGGGGTAATGGAAATGCCCTCCCTAAAATAAATCCTACCACAAACTCTAGGGTCTGTTTTGCGTTCTTTCTGCAATTCATCCTCTCTTCTAGCCCAGTCACCACCAGTTTATGTAGACCCTCTAGAATAAACTTGTGGGAGAACATGGTCAAGAGTCCCATAGGATGTGCAAGCATGGATGGGTTTCTAGCTGCATCGCTGGAGGCAATATGCGTATCAATGAGATCAAAGACCCACTAAAGTGTTGAGAGCTCCTTACCCCTGGTAATTTTTAAAAAGATATCTAGGAATGAAGGGTAAGTAACAGAGGATTATGGGAAACTCTGATGCCACCTCCTACAAAGGGCCTCTTCTGATTTTTCCAGTTGCTAGACCAAACCAATTTTATTCAAAACAGATCAATGTTACAGCTTTTGAAGATCTTTTTGGATCCTGACCCCCTCATCTAATACATTAGCTAATCTCTGTTTTGTGTCATCTGGAAATGTGATAAGTATGCCTTTCTATGCTACTATCTAAGAGATTAATGGGAATGTTAAGGATTGTAAGGGCCTCTTGTCATGTTGACATTGAATCATCAACAATCTATTCATTGAGTCTGATCATTCTCCAGGTCTGAATCCATCCAATGGAATTGCCATTTAATCCATATCCCTCCATCTTCTCTACAAGAATAAAAGAAGATACTTGATCAAAAGCTTTGCTAAAATCTAAGTAAACTATTTCCATAGCATTCCCCTCTTCTGTTAGCTTAATAAGCTTGCCAGAAGAGGAAATAAGATAAGTCTGGCTTGACTTGTTGATGAAGCCATGTTGGCTTTTTTATAATCACAGCTTTTCTTTCAAAATGTTCATTCTTCTAAGATACCTCTTTAATTCCATTTTAGAATTTTCCCAAGAATCAAAGTCAAGTTCACTGGCCTAGAATTTGTAGAATCCTCTCTTCCCTTTTTTGAAAACTGAGATGATGTATTCCTTTCTCCCATCTTGTGGTACCGCTTATAATATTTAAAATATTACTAACAAATGACTCAGCTATCACATCTGCCAGTTCTTTCGGTATCCAAATACGGCATTCCATGGGGGTCTGATGCCTTGAACTCACATGTCAAGGCTAACTAGGTGTTCTCTAATTTTTCTCTTTACTTGTCTTTAATATCAATGGCATTAGTCACTTTTATTCCATCATTTGCAATGCAAATGTAATTTTCCTTGTCAGAGAAAAGAGATGCAAAAACATAATCAAGTGCCTGTGCTCGGTATCATCATCCCATCTACCCCAAGGTCCTCATCCTTCTTTAAGCCTCTTTTTTCTCCTAATATAACTTTTTTAAAAGATTTTTTTTCTTTTTGTTGGCATTAGCTTCCCTCATCAAGCTCAGCTCATTCAGAGATTTAATAGTCCCGACTTTGTTTTTACAGAACTATGCCAGGCTCTTATATTTATCTTTTCATTACCTGATTTTGCTTCTATCTTCTATACATTTCTTTTTTTTAACTAGACTTAAGATTTCGTTGGTAGAGAAAACCCTTCGATGAGAAAACTCTTTATCCCAGCAGTTCTCAAACAGTTTGTTCTCAGTATCTCTTATAGTCTAAAAAATTGAGAACCCTTCCAAAAGCTTTTGTGAATGTGGGTTATATCTAGTGATATTTACTGCATTAAAAATTAAAATTCCTTAGTATTATTATGAAAATAGTTTTGACCTTTCAGGTAGCCAGAAAGAGATCTGTTCTGTTTGGTGAAGTTTGGATTCAGTCCAAAGGTCACACTTGAGGACCTAGAGGGTCACATATGGCCTCAAGGCTGTCCCAATGCCTGATCTAGCCCATCAAGGGTTAGATAGTCTTTTGATGTTACAGACCCCTTTAGCAGATTGATGTAATCTATGGACCCCTTCTGTGAATATTTTTAAATGCTTTTAAAAATGGAATTAATTATATTTGTTTACATTTGTTGAAATACAGTAATAATCTATTTTTTAAAGTTCACAGATTCCAGTCTAGATTCTAGAGAAATCCAGATGTTTTACAAATAAGGAAACTGAGGCCCAGAAAAGCAAAATGACTTAAAAGTTCACTCCATGAGGAGCAAAGGGAGGATCAGAACACAGTTCTTCAAACTCTCAATCTAATATTCCACATTTTCAGTCCATAGATTCCAATTACTCCAAGATCCCTGACATGCCTAGAGATATCATGGCTCCGAAGTCAGACAAGAAGGGAAAAGAAAGGTGTAGCATCTTGTATGAAGAAAGTCAGTGTGTTATCATGGAAAGAGGATACTAATTCTGGATTTAGATTCAAAAGTTGTTTGTTACTCAGTCACTTTTCAGTCATGTCTGACTCTTCCTGACCCCATTTGCAAAATTTGCAAAGCATTTTTTTCCATAATTCTGTAAAATAGGTGGTAAGATTTTATTTTTGTTCAAACTCTTTGAGGCACCATTTGGGGTTTTCTTGGCAAAGTGATTTGCCACTTCCTTCTCCCATTCATTTTACAGATGGGTAAATTAAGGCAGTTAAATGACTTGCCCAGAGTCACAAAGCTAGCAAGTATCTGAGACCAGATTTAAATTCAGGAAGATGACTCTTCCTGACCCCAGGCCAGGCAATCCATCCCCACCTAGCTGACCCTAGAGTCAAAGGACCCAAGTTCAAATTCTGCCGTTGCCATTTACTACCCCTAAGACCTTAAGCAAATCACTTCTCACCCCTGGTCCTCAGTCTTCATCTATTGAAATTGGTATACCCTAAAATCCCTTCCAGATGAAGATCTGCGATGCTTTGGTGTTAATGTTTTAAGAATATTTATTGTCTGAGCCTCATTAGGCTAACCTAACTTGTTTTCAGCCCTGGGGTATGGACCAGTGCTTGTTTTCATGGCTGATTTCACAGCAAACAAAGGATCGCCCAGAGACGCAGTTGGGATTACCACGGCAAATCAATCTCTTTCCCACAGTGCCAACCATCCGGCTCCTTTGCCTAAATGAGTTCCTGAGTCCTGGTGGGAAGACTAGATGTATTTAAACTTGGGAGCACAAATGCCATCGCTGGTTTCAGACCCTGTGCCAATCCAAAAACACAGGTTGACAGTCATCGCTGCTGTAATTATGTTATTTGTAAAGGTGCCAGGGAGGGGGAGTGAGGAAAAGGCTTTACCAACTAAACAAAGCCTCTTGTCATCAAGATATATTCATAATGAAAAGGCCAAATTCCTTTACATTCCAGGATGGGGCTGCAGATGTATCTGTTTACACTGGGATTTCTAGTAATTAAGCAGTTCTTTTGTCGATGGGACTGATTACTGGCTCATCAGCTTTGGTCTGCGGACATAGGAAGATTTGGCGGGGGGAGGGTTGTAGGGTAGTTTTCCCCGAGGGAATTTTAGAGAAACCAGAAGACTTGAACTCTTAGAGAGAAAAATTAGCATGCTGCTTTGTACATATAGAAAAATTAAATAAGACAATTCCAGTCAAAGCCTCACTTCCCAAGGGGTATTCAGACTGGTATTTGCCCCGTGAACCTTCATAGAAAATGCTAAGGAAATCTCAGGTTGGTCAGTAGAGGAGAGGAGCCCCTCTGTTCCATGACTTTTGCTTTCTTTTTTTTAATTTATGGAATAAAACAAACATTTCAATAACACAGTACAATAAAAAAGATAATTGCGCAAGAAACTGCAAATCACTATCCACAACTTGCTATTTCTTTTAAATATACAGCAAAATTATCAAATAAATTTTTTTCTTCCCTTCTCCCCTACATCCTAGAGACGACCACTATTAGTTGAAAATAGGTGTGTGTGTGTGTGTGTGTGTGTGTGTGTGTGTGTGTGTGTATGAAAAAGAGAGAATGTGTGGATGTGGGGGGTGAGAGAGTAGCTGTGGGTGAGGGTGTATGTGTGGGAATGTATGTTTAAAATTATTCTATACACACTTCTATTTATCAGTTCTTTCTCTGGATGCAGATAGCATCTTTCTTCATATGTCCTTTATAGCTAATCTGGGTATTTACAATAGTCAAAATAACTTTTGCTTCTTCCTTGAAAATACAGCCTCTAACATTGAGATGGTATGGAGGAATATACCTCTTTTAAAGTTCTTAAAATCTGGGAAATGAAAGATTCTTGAAAATAATTTTTTCCAGCTGCCTCCCGTGATTTCATTAGCATAGGGTATTCCCAGAGCAGAGACTCCCTCCATTGGTGCCTATGAGTTACTTCTCTATACATTATAGTCTTAGAGACTTGTGAGATAGGGGGAGTGGCAGGCAGGAAGAGGATAAATGATTTTCCCCTGGTCACACACACATGTCAGAGATGGAATATGAACACAGATCTTCTTGACTCCATGGCTAGCCCTCTATCCGCTATGCCAAGTTGTCCTTCTATTTATGATATACTTATTATTAAGTTAGATTAGATTTTATATCATATTACATTATGTTATGTTATATATTAGAGTAGAGCAGATTACATTTATAATATATTATTAGATTATATATATAATATTTATAGTAATGATGATAAAAGCTAGCATTTCTATATGGCACTTTAAGGTCTGCAAAGCACTTTACAAATAATAGCTCAATTTATCTTCACAACGACCCTGAGAGCTAGGTGCTATTATTATCCCTATTTTGCAAATGAAGAAACTTTGAGGGATATTAAGGGACTTGCCCGCAGTCACCCAGCTGGGTGGCAAGTGTCTGGGGCAGAATTCAAACTCAGATCTTCCTAACTCTGGGTCCAGCACTCTCTCCACTGTACCACCTAAATGTACTCAACTATGTTTAATTACAAATATATTATTTTAAGTAAAAAAATGATTAAGAAATGCAAATTCTTACATGGATGTAGAAACCTAAGTTCTTTGAGGACAGACGCTGTCCAGGTTTTGTCTTTGTATTCTCAGCACCTCACACAAAATTGGTGCTTAATAACGTTTTGGATTTGGTTTTTTGTTATTTTTGTTTGGTTGGTTGGGTTTTTATTGATACCATTTAAGTCTCACAACAACCTCATGACATAAGAACTACAAGTATTAATATCTTTATTTGTAGAGGAGGAAAATGAAGCTCAGGGAATAAAACCACGAATACTGAGTTGCAAAGTACCTTGGAAGCATTCATGTTCAGTCCTCTCATTTTATAAATGAGGAAACTGAGACTCCAAGAAAGTATTTACCCAGGATCATAGATTCAGAGCTGGGGAGAACTTTAGAGGCCTTCAAGACCAATCTCCTCATTTAACAAATGAGGAAACTGAGGCAGACAGAGGTTAAGTGCCTTGCCGCAGGGCCACATTGCTAATAACTATCAAAGATCAGGTGTGAACCTAGGTCCTCCTGACTATAATTCCAGAGGCAGTAAAAGGCAGAATAGATAGAGTGCTGGACCTGGAGTCAGGAAGACCTAAGTTCAAATCCAGCCTCAGACACTTACTAGTTATGTGACCATGGTAACCTTTGTCTGCCTCAGTTTCCTCAAGTGTAAAATAATATGAGCACCTACCTCCCAGAGCTATTGTGAGAATCAAACGTAAAGCACTTAGCACAGTACCTGGTAACCAGTAGGTGCCATATTTTTTCTCCACTTGGGAGATACTCTTATCAAAGTCTTTAAAACTCAATTTTAGCACATTGCCTTGTACATAATGAGTACTTAATGAATGCTTGTTTCCTTCCTTCCTCTTACTGCATTCAAAATCCATGATAAAGTTGTTTCCCTACAGGGAGGTACCTGTCTCCTTTACAAGATTCCACCAGGAACCAAAATAATATGTCACTGAATTCCTAACTCAATGTACCATTTGCTTTCCTCAGATCCCTATGTGAAGATTCACCTGATGCAGAACGGTAAGAGGTTGAAGAAGAAAAAGACCACCATTAAGAAGAACACACTGAATCCCTACTATAATGAGTCATTCAGCTTTGAAGTACCCTTCGAGCAAATCCAGGTAATGCCAAGCACAAGGATGTCTTTGAGTTTCACTCCTCCAGATCTCCAAAATATCCAGCACAGACTTCATTAATTAGCAAGGGAGCTTTTTCTCATTTTCCTCCCACGATGCTTAGGAGATGCCCAAGGATATTTAGGGAGGATCAATTTGTCTACCAGGCCCCACCCTCTCCCTGGCTCCACCTCCTACCCCAGCCCCAAAACACAGAAGAAGAAGAAAAAAAAAAAAGACCAGGTTAGAGTTTTTTTTGTATTGAGTAGAAATGAATTAACAAAAAGAAACCTCTAATAATGCTGATAGATTAACAAATGCATCCATAATCTTTAGAGCCCTAAGAACAGCAGATGGGTTTTTGTCCCTTTTTCTTTACATTGTATGAAATATTTCATAGACCAAGGTTTCCCACTGCATCCTTGGCCATTTCTAGTTGTCCTTATCAAAATCTGGCCACTGGACCCAGATGGCTCTGAAGGAGAAAGGGAGGCAGGTGACTGCCCAGCCCAGTCCAATTCACTTACGAGTCACTTCCTGTTGTCATGGTCCTCTTTGAGATGGAAGGACAAACCACACAACCATGCACAATTTCCTTTCCCAGCTCTTTACAGCCTATGAATAAGAAACATAAGAGAAGTTTGTCCTTGTTGCTTGTATCCTAACTGTGTGGTATCTTTCCTCTTTAATTAGTATAGAAATGATTAAGGAACTCAAGAAGGAAGAAAGAATAGTTGCTTACAATTCAGACTCCTTGGCATCAATTGGGAATGGATGTGTCAGTATCTATCCAAACGGCAAGCCTTTCTTAACCTTTCAGCAATAGCAGGGGAGAGGGAGAGAGGCAAAGGATTCACCATCTGGAGACCTTTAGAATGAGAAGCTGTAGTCACACTGATCATTTATGACCGTATGATTGGAGGCCTTTTCATGTTTGCAATTCCATGCTTTGTAATGATAGGATGCAAATTCCAGTTTCTGACAGGCTCTCTATGGATGGGAGCCTTCTCCTGCTGCTTCTCAGTGGGTACCAGAGTCAGATTGTTGTACTTAGAGCAACATCATTCCTCTATTTTAATGAAATAATTGATATAGGTGATCCTTTCAATACCAAAATAATTAGACCATGAATAGGAAGGAAGGCCTCTGAGATAAAGGGGAATTGACAAAAGTGCAGAGTGGATTTTTGTTTTAATTTCCCATCATCCTCTGAGCAGTAGAGGTTGATTTTCTTCTTGCTGAACATTATTTTTAGACATAGTGCTTTACCAGTAGATCACACCTTCTTTCTCTTCAGAAGACTTCTCTTCTGGAGGGGGACAGGGGACTTACCTAGAGTAGAACCGAGAACAAATGGACCCATGTCCTTGCTGACCCTTATGCCGTAATCATTTGGGGGCAGCTAAGGGCCATAGTAGATAGAGCGCTGGGCCTGGCATCAGGAAGACTCATCCTCGTGAGTTCAAAATTGGCCTCAAACACTTACTAGTTGTGTGATCCTGGGCAAGTTACTTTATGCTCTTTGCCTCAGTTTCCTCATCCATGAAATGAGCTGGTAAAGGAAATTGCAAACCCCCAAAGTATCTTTGCCAAGAAAACCCCAAAATGGCTTCATGAAGAAAAGGGCATGATGAAAAAACACAACAGAGAAACAGCAATAGTAATTTCTAGGTTGGACTATATGGCCCCCAAGGTCAGTCCATAAGCATTTATCAAATTTCTATTATGTGTCAGAGCGCTAAGTGCCCAGCCTACAAATATGAGTAAAAAGGATGATAGTACCTGACCTCAAAGAGTTCTAAATCTAATGGAAGAAGACAACACATAAAATGGAGTTGAAAGGTTGGGACAATGGTATTTACAGCAGGAGTGGTGTGGCCAAGTCAGGAGAGATAGAGGCTGAGCTGGGAGATAGTTGGCTATTCTGGGCCTTTCCTCAAAATGGAGGCTCTAATTGGAACTTACCAATGGGAGGAGGGGGCCATAGGAATGGAGGAAGTCCAAAATGTGAGAATAAATGAAATTATGTTATTGGAAGAGGTTTTTAACCTACTTTAACCTATATTCAGCTTAGGTGGTCCAGTGGATAGACTGCAGGGTCTAAAGTCAGGAAGACCTGAGTTCAAATCCAGGCATTTTCTAGCTTGGTGACTCTGGGACATTTGCCTCAGTTTCTTCAAATATAAAATGGAAATAATAAAAGGACCTATCTCCCAGGGTTATTAGGAGGATTAAATGAGATAATATTTATAAAGCACTTAGCACGTGGTAAGTGCTATGTAAATGTTAGCTTTATTTTTATGGTTATTAGCTTTATAATATTATTTTAATATAATAACTTTATATATTATTATAACATATATTATTATAACATATATAACTTTAATAACTTTACATATTATTATAACATATTATTATAACATATATAACTTTTTATATATCACATATTTATATATAACTTTAACTTATTTATAATTATTTGTTTTATTATATTAATTACTATTAATATTAAGGATTAATATTAATTACTATTAATTATTAAGGATTATGCTTATATGATCATCACCTCTAAGCTTTCAACCTCTGAGTCAAAAAGATGGGTCAGTACCTTTGTTCATTCACCCTTAGTCAGTTTCAGTCTAGTCTAGGTATCCACTTGGCTAACACACACTTGACACTTCTGTCCCAGAAGGTGCTAGAATTTCAGTTGATAATGACTCCCAGCCTCATCACAGCCAAACTTGAGTCAGTGAACTCAGATTTAAAAAACTGATCCTATTGGCAAATCCCTAAGATATCCAGTTTCCTCTACCAATTTATTTTTCATCGCATGTTATTCGTGTGCATTTTGGGGTTCTAAGACCTTATTCCTATGGTAACTAACACCTTCTGGCATTTCTTTTTAATTCGGCAAAACAATAATAAAAGGACAGGCACTGAGATTAAAAATACTACCATAGAGCTTCTCCTTAGGGCTGCAATTCTACACCACACAATATAAATTCCCTTTTTTTTAAGCCATCCATAGCAGGCAAGCATGTTGGAACTGAAACACATATACACATTAAGAACAAAACATGTTGTTTCTAGGAAAAGGGTGTGGAAAATATCACTTTTTCAAGACAGAGATATAGATGTAGATAAAATGTAGATAAAAAATGTAGATAAAAAAGCATAAAAATGATGATTATCTTGTTCTCCTTCCTTTTGCATTTAGGGATGGCTGCTCTATATTCTTCACCCCTATTATGCAAGATAAATGAGTACTCCATGCAATAAAAAGGAGATTGTAGTTTCCCCCACTCTGAGTTCCAAAGATATCACATAGCATAGGTTATGTCTGAAATGCTTCTGGGCTGAGTGGAGCCCAAGTTTTTTAAAACTAGGAACAACACCTTCAGTGAAGAAAATCCTGCCAAGTCTTGTTTGGAGGTCTCATCTTGAGTACTCCTAGAAAAGTACATCCTTTCACAGAATCAACAATATCTCTCTCTCTCTCTCTCTCTCTCTCTCTCTCTCTCTCTCTCTCTCTCTCTCTCTCTCTCTCTCTCTCTGTCTCTCTCCCCCCCCCCCCCCTCCCTCTTGTCTTCTACAGACATGGAAATTTCACATTAGCTTTTAAGGAAATAAAGGTGGTTCCCCTTAACTATGATTGCAATGCAATGGATTGCTTTGAAAAATGTAGCCAGAAAGGTTCTATTGGAGAGGAAGGACAAGTGACATGTTTTTTTAAAGCATTTTTCAAGGTAGCCCAAAAGGAAACTTCTGGTTTTGTTTTTCATCTCTAAAATAAGGGACTTGGGCTGGGTAACCACTAACAAAAATTGCCCCAATAATGTTTTCAATGTTCTAGCCTAATAGCTTCCACCTCCTCTATGAGTAAGTCACATGACTTTTTAAAATACTTCTTATTTTGTCCACAAAACAACCATGTTAATCACCTTTTTTTTATGTTGATCTAGCTAAAGTAGAGCAAGGTTTAGAGACTTGCCCAAACTATCTAGTGGCCAAACTGAATGAATGAAAAAGTATTTACTAAATGCCTCCTGTGCTAGCCAAGTAAGCAGTGGGGATATAAATAAACAATTCCTACCCTCAATGATCATATTCTCTACTTGAGAGAGACAAAATATAAAAGAAAGTTCAACCAAAGGGCAGATGGAAAGACCCAGGGGACGTAAGGGGGTAGCTGTGGATGGACCACGAGGGCCATCAGTAGGTCAAACCAGGAATTTTGGAATCCTCATTTCCAGCCACTGGGAAAGTCACTTGGCTTTATCTTGCTTGATTTCCAGCCCCTTTGAATTTAGACTGCTTTATCAGGAAGCATTTGGTCCCTGTCCCCTTGTGATCTCCTTGTTCTTTTTTTTCTTCTCTTTTAGAAAGTGCAAGTTGTGGTGACTGTTTTGGACTATGACAAGATTGGCAAGAATGATGCCATCGGCAAGGTCTTTGTGGGCTACAACAGCACCGGCGCGGAGCTGCGGCATTGGTCAGACATGTTGGCCAATCCCAGGCGACCTATTGCACAGTGGCACACCTTACAGGTAGAGGAGGAGGTGGACGCCATGCTTGCCATCAAGAAATAAAGGGAAAAAAGAAGCCTTTCTGCATTTTCCCACATAGTCTCTCTAGCCAGTATCTGTAAATACCTCAGTAATATGGGTTCTTTAATTTCCAGCCATGCATTCTTAACCCAAATCAGTGATCCTTCAATTCCCATTTTAATTTGCACAACTTTAAATGTAGAGAGCCCCCTAAGATCTTTGCCACCCTGCTGCCCCCCAAATCTACTCTTCTTTTAAGCAATATGATGTGTAGATAGAGCATGATAGAAATTATTTATTGTATCACACTGTTGTATATACCAGTATGCTAAAAATTTATTTCTAGTTTGTGTATTTGTATGTTGTACGAGTTTCCTAATCCGTGTATATCTAGATGTTTTTAATAAGATGTTCTATTTTAAATTATGTAAATTGACTGAGATATAGGAGAGCTGATAATATATATATATATTAGGGTTAAATATTGTATCGTCTGCATTCCAGCAAAAATTCCAACTTGTAAGGCACTAGTACAGTTACAGTGACATCTTAAGGGACAACAAATCTGAGTTTTCAGCTGAACCATTCAAATAACTGGATATTCTTAACACTGCACACTTGGAGGGGGTAGATCCCATTTTGTAGAATTCTTTTACAGGCAACTTAGCATGATCTGAGCAGCTCCACAGCTGACCTCAAGGAAGCGTAGCCACAAGCCAATAGAGTACAGTTATCCCTTACACATCTCGACTTTCCCCATCAAGGTTTCGATATATTGTGGGTCGGCACAGGAAATTAAATGAGGATTCCTTGGGAGTTTTGCAGAAGTCACTGATGATGCATGAAGGCCAGCAGATGACAGAAAAATTATCGAAGCTCAGAAATGCAGGATTGTTATTAAAAAAAAAAAAAGGCAATTCCGGTAGACTCTGGTATCATACAAAAAAAGACTAAGTCCTTATATGATTTCCTCAAGGGAAATGAAGGTGGTGTATCTACCCCTATGGATTTTCCTTATCACAGTGGAGGGTGGGGGAACTGTACCCCTAATCTCCTTGATGTAGAAGGGATAACTGTATAGCATTTGTCTGTACATACATTAAAAAGCTGAAATCCTGGCTTTATATTTAACAGATGAGGAAAAAGTTGAATGGGAGGGAATTATTTCTTATTATTGCACTTAGAGTAAATAACATGATGGTGTTTGGTATGTATGTGTGTGTGTACATGTATGTTCATTGTGGGGACTGGGGTGGGGCGGGGAAGGGAAAAAGGCTGGGAGGAGAGAAGTCAGCATTTGTGAAACACCACCTGGCCATCCAAGAAGACACTCTCCATTCTCACCTTTATATAAAATGTGCATCCTGGGAATTCTGTTGGAGATTTCCCATTCTGGATGAACTCTTAATGGGTTTGCACATTAAACTTTATAATGAAATATTTTATTATACAAAACCAGATTAGAAAGGAATGCAGAATATTTTTCAACACAGCAATCTGTGCTTATTACACAAAATGACTTTGTGGTCAACAGTATTGTAATCCCATCAAAACAAAAAAAGAAAAGGATAAAATTTAGCCATAGTTCTGAACGCACTTCGATAAAGCCAAAACAGCTAGCGATCTTTTTATATGCTCTTTATACTGAAATGAGTTTTAATTTGTCCTTTAAAAAAAAGATGAAACTAAACAAAGAACAAGTTCTAGAAAACTGAAGCAACCTCTTATGTACACTAGATGCTCGTTTCAGGAGGAGTTTTTAAATGTTTTCAATGTTATTATGTAGTAATGGCACTATTATGAAGCTATCTGTCATTCCCTAAGAGTCTTAAAAGACTGCTCTGTGTATCACTGTGACTGCCATGTGTGCTTAGAAATCTAGTTTTCTCAGTGGATAGCAATCAATTTATTCTGTAGTGATATTGTTATAATACTGCCATACTGCACTGCCGGAGGCCTACGTAGCACTAACAGTTCTAGTTACAAATGGACCAATCCAGAACTGAGGAGCTGCACATCGGACAGGGAAATTTCAGAGAATGGGTGGACCACACAGCATATTGTTGAACACTGTGCAATTTTCCATACCTTAGCCCACCCCAGTAAGTCATTGCCTTATTAAATGAAGGGCAATCTACCATCTCATTCTGCATCTAGACTCTTTTTCCACATCACTTCAGACTTTTTCTTTTTTCTCTTTCTCCCAAGACCAAATTTTGAGTTGACCAGGTCACAGACAGCAACAATTCTCTGAAGTGAAAGCTCATTTTTCCGACAAATCAGAAACATATAACTTGGCCTCATGTTCCAAATTTGCTCTACTTATCTTCATACCAGCATGCCATGTTCCTCCCTAACTCCAACGAAAATTAGCTAGGGCTTCCAGACAAAAGACTGTAGGCTTTCCCAGCTATCCCCCAATGAGTGGAGATCCTTCCTTTATACTTTCTTGATAAAGGATGAGGTGGGTCATTTGGTAGTTCAGCCCAGTCAAGGCAAAAGCCACCAAACTCTTTGGAACTGGGACAAGCACAGAATGAAAATAATGATTGGGGAGAGAGGGGGGACAATTCCCCCTCCCAACTTTATCATCTCTAAGGCGTAATTTCCTTTACGTTCATTTCCCATGGAAGAGGCATCCTATGAGAGTAATTGCCTCTATATGAAGGAAGAAAAAAAGGTCAAACAGGACGTCTTTTAATCAATTTTAAGGGACCAAACCCTACCAAAGAGAGGGGCTAGACTGACTTTTAGATTGTTGTTTGTGAGTAATACAGAGATTTAACTTCATCATATCCAGCTTTGAGTTGTTCATACAGAACCCAGAAACAAGCAGGTTCCAGCTGCCAGATAATTACACATTCTCTATTGCGTTAAGTACTCTTAATGTATTCTCTTCCAACACTGCCAGACACACTGTTGCCGTAGAATTGGTTGGTACTCTCTGCCATCATGCCCATGACAGTGACTGAACCTGCTTTTTTGACCAAGATGACCATCCATCCTCAGATAAGCCACATGTACCTTTCTGACAAAGCTGTGTAAAGTATTAGAAATCTGATGCTGTAGAGAGATCCTAGTTGCCTTCGTGTATATTTACTGCCTGCTTGAGTGTTCCTATATGTGGGTTTTCTCTGTATCTTGTAGAAATGTTGGGGTGTTCTATCCTGCCATAACGGCCCGTGGCCCACGAGCCGACAACTTTAGCTGTATTTGACCTTCATTTTTTGATGAGGTGGTTGAAATTTTGTTTCACTTTGTGTAGTGAACCCCATAGTAGATTTCTGATTGTTGTTACCAATGACTTGACCTATTACACAGATATTCAATAAAAATGTTTTATTTCCTGTTGATGTCGTGGTGTTTCTGCTCTTTTCTTGACCCCACCTCCCCTCATCCTGAGCTGTGGAATAAGGAACTCTAGCTCTTTTCCTAAGTCAATGGCATATTACTTTGGGATCCCAATGGCAGATTACTTTGGGCAGCCTTGGGAAGCCAAATAAAAGCCTACAGCTGAATGCCAGCTTTTGTCTCACGTCGATGAATACAGAGCTGACTGAGGGGAAAACAAAGCCTGATGAGGATTTGGCTCTCTCTTCCTAGCATTCCTAGGCAGTGTTATTCTCAACATGTGTTTCTCTGTTTGTATTTATGGGCAATTCATTTGGCCCACCTTCAGACTTTCTAGTGTGCCCAAAATATGTCCTCCGGGGTTTTCTCTCAGTAGCTGGCTGAGTCACATACACATATCTCTTAGCACAGAATGGGATTGAAAACAAGATTTTTCTTAATTTCATCATCATTTTCAGAAGAAATGATAAAACATTAAATTTCCCACCTGGTAGAAGAAAGGGGGTGGGGTGGGGGTGAAGAACAATTCAAAGTCACAGCATGTAGAGATATTCTTTGGAGGAATAAAATACATACTGCAGAATTTCTTTTCTTTGATGAAGATCAAAGTGTGAGAACTTTGCAATTTCTTTTTTCATAGACTCCAGTCACCACTGGATTTAATCACATATTCTAGAATCAGTTTTATCAGTTTTCTAACTAGGTTTCATGCCACCCATCACCAAACAGGCAGTAATTAAGTTAAAATTATTGGACAAGCCAGGGAGAGGGCAAATGGTCAAACCACGCAACAAGAAGTCGTTTTGCAAAATGACATTTACTATACAGGCAAAGAAAAAGCGATGTAAAGCTTTGTAAGATTGTTTTCAAAAATAAATTACTGTAATTAAAACTGGCTACATGTAAGCATTTAAGTGGTTTAGATTTTGTTCTCTTTAAATAATCAGGTGAATACGGCCAAAAACTTTTTTTAATGCTTCCTTACCAGTTGGTTTTTAAAAAAAAAAAAAAAAAGCTAACACAAATTGGGACTACATTCAACTTTTTTTTTTTCCAAATTGATTTATGACTATATACATACTCAAAGTGTGTGGTAGGAAGTCATTCACTAAAGACAGGTTCCCAGTTTCCTCCCTATCTTTGTAAGCACAGAATCTGAGAATTGGAAGGGACCTGTGAAGGCCATCTTGATCAATCCATAAAAGCTGGCTAATCATTCTGTTAGCAACCTACCCAACAAATACTTTCCTCTGCTTGACAATCTGTCTAGGAACCACAGAACTCACTCCTTCCAGAAATGGCTTATGCCACTTTTGGACAGCTTTCATTGTTAGGAAATTTGGGGGGTTTTGTTTTGAGTTTGTTTTGGGGTTTTTTTCCCACACAATTTGTTTCTTTCATGTTTCCTAACACTATTGGAGACCTAAAGTCACGTCCATATTTTATTTATGACCATCCATTTGGAAATTCCAAATGTGCCTGCTACTGTCTTTCCCCAGCTCATCTTTATTGCATATTCACTGGGATAAAAGGTCTCTGATGCTCAGTGATGGATACAGGCTATACTCCTAACTGCAAAGTAAGACAGTGAAAAAGGGACTTTTAAAGAAGGGAGCCAAGTAAAGAAAACAAGAACCAAACAACTAAAAATTCAAAAAAAGGAAAACATTTTCCTAAACATGAAGAGTAAGACATATGCAGGATGAACCACTGAAATTAGCAGGCAGAACATCATATGCATTTTTGTCGATGTGCTTGGGAACAGCATGATTCTTTTTGTTTGTGTTCCCATGAGCTGCAGCTGTTTTGAATATTCTGTTTACCTATTGCTTTTACTAGCCCATTTACCAACCTCAACTCCCTTATTTTCCAACATAGACACTTCCTATGGTGAAAAGAAAACCAAGAAAAGCATGCTGTCCCCTACACCATCTTCATAAACAAATACACACCCGTGCACACTTCTCTAAAACAACAAATAGATTGTCAGAATATACTTCTCTCAGTAAAGAAGATTGCTTTGTTCCTTCTAGAGCTGGTGGTTTTCTCTCTAAGTCATTCAGGACACCCTCCTTCAACCTATTCATCTTCTTATGCTCTTACTGGCTCAGTTCTACTTTCCTCTTACCTTTACTGGAGTTGGGGTGAAGTGCTGTTAACATCCCCAATGAACTGTGAGACTGAGGCAGTGAATTAGAGCTGTAATATCTGCCTACTCGTTCTTCCTTTCCTCTCTAGGGCAGCTAGGTGGAGAAGTGGGCAGAGCACTGGGCTTGGAACTAGGAAGGCTCATCTTCATGAGTTCAAATCTAACCTCTGACGCTTCCTACCTGTATGACGCCAGGCAGGTTGTTTAATCCTGTTTGCCTCAGTTTCTTCCTCTGTAAAGTGAGCTGGAGAAGGAAATGGCAAACCATTCCGGTATCTTTGCCAAGAAAACCACAAATAGGATCATGACTGAACAACCTATTTCCTTTGGGTCAAAGGACCTTTTAACTCAAACTTGAAACCTGAGATCTTAAAAATAAATAATAATAAATTTATTAATATAAATGTATGTAAATAAACAAAAATATATAAATGATAAATAAATTTATTATTATAAATAATATAAATAAATAAAAATAAGTAGCCCCTTCATTTTTCAGTTACTAGCAAATCAAGTCCCTCTCTAGCCCATGTTTCTCACAAATTCTCCTGCAGGTCATTCAAGGCAGTCTTTCCATTTAAGCAAAAACTTACCTACAAAATCCAAAATTTAGAGTTAGAGGGGACCATAAAGAGCACCCAACCCAACTTCTCATTTTGCACATAAGGAAACTAAGGCCAGAGAAGTAAAGGTGAAATGGCTTGTCCAAGGTCATGGCTAATTAATGGAAAAATCAATACTAGAATGTAGGTCTGTGCTTTTCACACTAAATTATTTTTCAAAAATAGCATGACATGGGGAAATTATTTAATATTAAAGTTTTAATCAGTTTAAAATCTCAAGGAAATAACAGAAATAATACATTGAAAAGTTATCATAAATGGGGAGACAAGGTCACATAGCAGCTCATGGGAACTGGATTTTATAAACTAGGTAACTCTAAAGAAGTACCCAGAGTCACACAGCTAAGTGTCTGAGGCTGGATTTGAATTCAGGTCTCCCTGACTCTGAGTCCAATGATCATTATGATAACTTTTATCATACTTTTAACAAGCCTGGCTGCCTCAATGAAAACCACCCTAACTCTAGAATTATAGGACCTAGTTTCAAATGGTGCCTCTGATGTTTATTTTACTACTGCTTGAACTTTGGGCAATTCACTACCTACCTGAGCTTCAATTTTCTCCTCTGTAAAATGTGAGGGTTGGAGACTTTTCAGTCAGTTGTTTTTCAGTCATGTTCAACTTTTCATGACCCTCTTTGGGGTTTTCTTGGCAACAATATTGGAGTGGTTTGCCATTTCCTTCTCCAAACCATTTTATGGATGAGGAAACTGAGGTAAACAGGGTTGCCCAAGGTTACACAGCTAGAAAGTATCTGAGGCTGGATTTGAACTCAGATCTTTCTTACGCTAGGCCTGACACTTTATCCACTGTATCACCTAGCTGCCCAGGGTTTGGAGACCAAATGACCTCTAAGATCCCTTTCAGTTCTAGTTTTATTCTCTGATAGGGGAGAGAGAGTAGACTTGTGATTTCATTGGTTATAGTGAATTCCCAGATGAAGAAATTCTCTCTATTAATGCTAGTCTGTGCCTTCTCCATAACTCTCAGAGAGTTGTCTATAGGAGAAGAGGGTTGAGTGACTTTGCCAGAGTCACATCACCAGTGTCAGAAGGGAGATTTGGAACCCACTTCCTCCTGGTCTGCTTTCTATATACCACACCTCACTGCCTCTCTGCAAACTTGGGATGGTTTATAAATCTTGCCCCATGTATCAGGGTTGTCCAAAGTCTCTTGCAATTTCCAAAACCATGTGGTCACAAGTCAGGTTAATTAAACCAAGGAGGAAGTGAAGAGCCATATCAAAGCCTTCAGCCTGACAAATCCTGGCTGCATCATTAAATTGGTTGTTCACTGACCTGTTCAGTATGTCAAGAAAGAAAATTTAGTAGCCAGGCAGCTATCTGTCCTACCCTACTTTTTCACCCTCAGCATCAAGCCTATCCATAGACTCACCCAAAGCTGTGCCTCTAACCTAGAAAGCTCTTGATTGGTTTTCCAAAGTAGCTCTAAGTCACCCAATAATTCAGAAGAGAAAGATGCCTTCCTAGTTCATAACAAAGCAGCAGAAGGAAACCTTTAGTGAGTTCCTCTGCTGTGCCAGGTATTAGCCTAGGGCCTGGGCATGTTTTCAAAGCAGGTACTGATTCCAAGCTAGGACACTTACAAAACAGGGCTCAAGAACACCGATGACTACAATAGCTAACTGGTGAATGTTTTTCTATGAGCAAAAAATAAAATAACATAAAACTAACTAAGCTCAGTTATGGGGCCCAGCAGGGTGTTGGGGGAACTACTGAGCTCAAACCAAGTCTTTCAGCTGATACAGACCTGACAAGGCCAGGCTTACCAGTCCAACCTTGACTATCCTCTGTCCCAAAATGAAGCATTGTCTTTCTCTTGGGATTTTAAATTTTCAATTTAGTTTAAATTTTAATTATTTTATTCTGAACTTAAGAAATAAAACAAGCATTTCCATAACAAAGTAGAACAGAAAAAAAATGGTTGTACATGAAACTGAACATCTTTTATGTACAATTTGCTATTCCTTGTAAATATATAATAAACCTATCATGTAACTTTTTTCCCTCTTTGGTTTCACACACACACACATACACACACACACACACACACACACATTATTTGTGACTAATGGTAGCCATCTCTAGGATTATAGCTTTACAAATTTAGAGGTGGAAAGGACCTCCAAAAGATTACAGCTGAATAAACAAAAACCCAGGGATATTAAATGACTTGCCTTGTGTCAGACAGGCCTTTAGCATCAGAGGCAGTATTAAACTCAGATCCTCTGACTGCAGCGTTCTTTCCACAGTACCATTTGGCTACTCAAACCTGCCCTGGGGCAGATGATTTCTCCTCCTTCCTTCCCTTGGCCACTGGCTTGGTTTATAACCATCCAGACTTTGAGCAGTAGGGGATGCAATATGTAGAGATGGCTTTCTTTTATTAAAAAAAGCATTCAGTGCTCACCCTGCCTAGCTCCCCTTAAAGCCAAGGCTGACCCCATCATAGCATTATACTCATTTGTCCTACTCAAGTATCCTGAGAAAATGGAATCATCTCCCCTCCCATCTAGACTGAACTCTGACACGGCTCTCAGTTTTCCTCTTTCCTGTCTGATCTCTTCATCTCAGTCTTCTGAGCTGCATCATTATTTATCAGGCAAGTGATCTGAAAGGTACAGAGGAGGAAGGATTCTACTGCAGTTGTGGTGGAGGTGGGGAAGTGGGAATGAGCTGTATAAATAGAGATGGAAAATGGTGGGTGAAAGGTCAAGATCAGGACCCAGCTAACAGTCTAGTTTGACTACAGTGTACAAGGGGAGAAAGGGAATGAGGTGAAATAAAGCTCAAAAGTAGGAATCACATTGTGGACAGCCTTAAATGCCACGCACAGAAGAGAATAACAACAAAAAAGGACAGAAGATATGCAAATAAAAAGAGCACTTCTGTTACCACCTTATTAGTAGGGGATCACTAAGCAGGGGTGTTCCACAAGTGTTCTGCACAATTCCCTTTGCTGATAACTCTAAAATAGGCATGGATTCAATTATCTCCCGTAAATAAAGTCTGAATCTATCCATCCAACGTACATCTCCTCTCTCTCTCTCTCTCTCTCTCTTTCTCTCTCTCTCTCTCTCTCTCTCTCTCTCTCTCTCTCTCTCTCTCTCTCTCCTCCTCCTCCTCCTCCTCCTCCTCCTCCTCCTCCTCCTCCTCCTCCTTCTCCTCCTCCTCCTCCACTTCCCATCTCCCTCCCTCCCTTAAATTCCAGTCCCACATTTCATAGTACCTGTTGGACAGCTCCAGCAACTCCAACCTAACACATCCAAACCAGAATTCATTATCTTCTCCTCTAAGGCCCCTTCTCCTCCAAATTTTGCTGTTTCTTTCCAGGATATCCCCATCCTCTCAGTTACCCACATTCAAAACCCAAGACTTTTCAATTAGACTTTTCTCTCATCTTCCATATCCAATCAATTGCTAAGTCTTGTAGATTCTGTATCTTTACATCTCTAACATCTGTCCCTTTTCTTCTACCTCTACATCTCCCTTTATCAAACCCTTCATCACCTCTCATAAGATCTATTGTAAGCCTTAACTGGTCTTTCTACTTCTAAGGGCTCCCCTCTCCATGCTAGCCATCAAACAGCTACCAACATAATCTCTCCAAAATACAGGTAGGATAATACATCATTTCCCTGCTCAAAAATCTGCAATGGTTCCCCATAGCTTCTATAATAACATACAAATCTCCTGGTCTATCTTTTTTGATATTATGAACTTAACAATGATCAAAAAACATTGCAAGAAGAACATGAAGCGTATGAATAACAAGAAAGAGAATTATATAAGAAAAGGTGAGCTTATCTATGTAGTTTGTGATCTATAATATGCATTATACAATATATGTAAGGGATAGAGATATCTACAGATCAGTAACTATATACTGACAGAGAAAATTGGAGGAATAGAGGGGAGAAAGAGGAGGAGAGGTAGAGAGTGAGAGAGGGGAGAGAAGAGAGAGGGAGGAGAGAGAGAAAGGAGAGAAAGAGAAGAGGGGGGAGAGAGATAAGAGAAGGGGGAGAGAGAGGGAGAGAAGAGAGAAGAGAGAAGGGGTAGAGGGAGAGAATGTGAGAGAGAGAGAGAGAAGGAGGAGAGAGAAGGGAGAGAGAAGGAGAGAGGGAGAGGGGAGAGGAGAGAGAGAAGAGGAAGAAGAGAAGGGAAAGAGAGAAAACCTGTTTTTATTGGTATTAGGAACTCCCAGATGAGGAAACTCCCTCTCCCAATACAAAGATGGCAGCTTTTTCCAGCTTATAGTCATAAAGAGTTGCACTAAGAAGTTAACTCACTTCACCAAAGTGATCTGTCCAGTGTGTGTCAGGTCTTCCTGGCTCCAAGGCCAACTCTCTGTCCTCTTCACCACTACCAATAAGGCAATAATAGCATTGTTCTCCCCATTTAAATTCCCTTCTGTACTTATGGTTCTCTTCTGTCTATGGTATTTAAGTCTCTCCACAATCTGACTCCAAAATGCCTTTCCAGCCTTATTTAGTATCACTCACATTCCTAGAGCACTTTTTCTCACTTCTCCCTTGACCCCTCCCTTCCTCACCTTCTATGTTTGTCACATATCCCAAGAAAAGTATTATGTCAATAAGGTTCTTCCTTTTTCCTTTCTTTCTCCCTCTTCCTCACTTTCTTTCTCTTTCCTTCTTTCCTTTTCTTTCTTTCTCTCTCTTCTTTAGTTTCAATGCAGAGTATAAAATCATGCACATGGTAAAGCTAATAACATATATTATGTGTGATATATATTATGTAATACATAATATATCACACATATATAATATTCATTTGTCTCTAGCTGCTCTACTTGGTTTCATTTCCACTTACATCATCAATAGCAGCATCATGCCCTATCCAGAAAACTCATCATCATCCTTGAGAGTTCTTCAGCTTTCGTACTCGGAGCCCTCTAATTAGAGAGCTGGAAGATGAGGCAAAAATTTCTCTCATAGCCTGTCTTTATAGAGGACTCAAAATGCCAGTCGTCTCTTCATCTGTCACGAGCTGCTCTGCTTTATTTTGACTTCCTTACCATGATCACATCATGCCCCCTCACCAAGTATTCTCTGGCTCATCCCTTCACCTTCTCAACTTCCTTTTGTATATATTTTTTCTCCATTTGGATTGTAAGTTCCTTGAGAGTAGGGACTATCTCTTTTTTATTTAAATTCTAAGCACTTAGCATAGCACCTGGCATATACAGGCATTTAATAAAATTTTAACATATGGGATATATAGTAAAAGTTTGGGACATGGAATTGAATTGATCTGAACTAACTGATTTGCCCATGGTCCCAGAACTAATAATCGAAATCTCATCCCCTAACACCAGATTTATTTCCACGCATGCCTGTAAGGTCACTCTCTCTAAGTGCTACTTTCCCACTTGTGGTTAATAATTTTTCCCCCAGCAGTGATGATGGATTTATACTGTGTCACCCATATTCTCCATCCACTTCTACTTGAGACCACTGGAATGCATTTGGCAAATTAGCTGGTTGGCATGGAGGTACAATCTGTGGCCAAAGCTAAGTGGTTTAGACTGGGAATTTTACCCATAAATTTGGCTGTATTAATGCCATGCTCTTCCCAGCTGAGTGAATAGGAGCTATTTATAATGTTCTGCTGAATAATTAAACAAAAGATGAGACACTCATGTATGTAATATAATTTATTCCAGAAAATGCTGTACCATCCAGACCTTGAACATTTTAAAGACATCTTTCAAGATTTATCACTGCTTTAACAGATTTTGAGATAGAATTCTTATCCTTCAAAGAACCCAAAGCTTCAAATCCCAGTTGCCCTTTTGACATTCCAGATCAGTTTTTCTTACACAGATAATTGTTTAAACCTAGTCTTTTGAACTGACAGTAAGAAAAAATTCAGATAATTGCTGTTAGAATAAATGGAAAAGCAGCAAAAATTACCAATTTTATTCAGTTCATTTAACCCCTAATCAACTGTCAAGCAAAACCTTCTTCCCATCTGACAACTACAGTTAGCACCGACGGGATGCATTTCTCAGGCCCCCCTCACATCAGGCTTCTCAGAAAGCCAACTAATTGCTTAGCATTTATACAGGCTGGGAAGTAGGGCATTATATTTTCTTATTACTGTACCAGTCTATTTTCCTACTTGTTTATATTTTAGCATTAACCATCTTGAATTCTAAATTGCAACATCTCTCAGTCTGCATAGATTCCAGATGTTCATTACTTTAAAACACAATCAAGGTCTTAACTTTGCTTGACTTGGCTTCTTGTCCTTAAAAATTACATTGACCATGACTTTATTGTAAATATGCTTCAGCCTTTTTTTTTAAAGAGACGTTCAATGTACCAAAGTAGGCTTTGCTTCCATCAATAAAATCCTTAGGTGGTATACACATTTTTTAAGTGTTTCTTAGTGTTCCCCAAAATAGAGATGGTAGGCACAGAAGATTGAGAATCAGAAGGAATTCCAGAGATCAAGTCCAACCTGATAAGTTTACAGATTAGGAAACAAGGACCCAGAAAATTGAAGTGATTTGCCCGAAGGAGTGTTCAAGAACCCATAATAGAAGTTACCAGAAGATAAAGGAGGATGGCTGAACCTAACAAAAATGTGTGTGATGGCCAGAGGAGAAAAGCAATATTATAATCTTCAAATCTGAAATTTCTGAGTTGAGCCTGACAACAATCCAGGGAAATCTACCCTTCACCATGTTAACTACAGAGTGATGAATTTTTCAGCCATAGTAGCTCTTAATAACCGTCTTCTATGTAAGAGAAGAACTGAAATGTGGGTCCATGGAGGGAATATCCACACTCATCCTTGGAGTATAACTAAAGCTCAGAAATGAGCTCCAGCTAAAATTTATGCAACACAAGTCTGATGGATACAAGTGGCCCTTGTGGTCTGACTTTCTGGATGTAAAGGTTCAAGTCACATCCCACTTTCTTCCCACTCAAGAATTGCACCTCCTATGACCTTTCCCAAATGTCCTTCAAAAATCAATCCTAAACATGCTCAGATTCCACATTGGCTTCCTAATTGGCTTCCTTGATTCAAGACTTTCTCCTCTCTAATCCACCATCCATACAGTTGCCAAAGTGATTTTTCTAAAGTGAGCATCTGACCATGTCATTAGATTATAAACTCCTTGAGGGCAGATACCATCTTATGCCTTTCTTTGTATCCCCCGTGCTTAGCACAATGAATGGCTTTCTATTTACTGCACCATACTACCAGTGGTTAACTTGGACTAAGATTACTGGTTTTATTCCTGCAGCCTTCCATAATTCTCTTCCTCTTATTGTTACCTAGTAAATCTTTTATGTGTCAGTCTTTATAAAACAAAGTCTCCAATTTCTTCCATTTATCCTGTCTCCCCCTGAGAACTTGAGATAAGATATTTGAAATGTAACCTTCTTAAAATATTTCTAAAGATATAACTAACAAAGTTATTGTAAATACCACTGAGGGAACTTCTGCCAACCTCCAAAGCAGATTGTAACTGTATTTGTAAGTTAAAGTACTGAAAGTTATGTAAATCATTCTGTTTATGCACTTAGTGATTCTTCTGAGTTAAGCATGTTTTTTCAGTGTAGGAACAAATGACCTGTCCTGTACCTGGTTTATATTGTACATCAGGTATCTCTTACTTTCCGCTTTGGGGAGACCTAGACACAAACCATAATACAAATTATAATTAGCATTATTCTTGGGATACCAGGAAAGAAGTTTGCGTGTGAGAGTGAAGATCCTAAAACACTCTTAATTAGAGATCAGGCATCTCCAAAGATGAAGGTCAGGCAAGTCACAATGCCTTGGTAGAGTATAGGGAGTGGTGCAGATGACCAGCCCCTGTGAGTCTCAGCTGACTGGTGCTTCTGTGTTACACATACATTATCTCATTTGAACCTCACAGCAACCCTGTGAGGTAATACTAGAGATATCATTATCATCATTTAATAGATAAAACCACCAGTGGGGGAGAGATTAAGTAATTCGTTCATGGGCATACAACAAGTAAGTGCAGTAAGGCATCATACTCAGGTCTCCCTGATTCCAAGTCCATCACCCTAATCCTCCGATACAATTAGATTGCCTTTCTGACTCCCACTTTGATTTTCTTCCATTGAGCCTAAGCACTTCATTTTCTAATTAATCAATCAACAAGCATTTGGCAAATATCTATTACATTTCAAGCATTGTGTAAAGGATACAAAGACAAAGGTACAAGAAAAGTTGCATTGTGAATATCAAGATATTGCCACGGATTTCGGTATGGTATTTCTGTATATCTATTATATATGTGTAAATAGATATACAAAAATACATAAATGCATGAATATATAAACACATACCATACATATATATATCTGTATATAACTAGAAAGATGAATCTCAATATATTTACACAGATATCTATATTTACATATAGACATATCTGTATATAACTAGATATCTGAATACATACAAATATCTTTCTGCATAAAAATAGATATCTGTATGTAGATAGATATCTGAATACATATATAGATATCCATATCTACATGATAAATATCTACAGATAGATATCTGAATATATACAGATATCTACATGTAGAGATAGATATCTATTTGAATACATATGTTGCTGTTTGTCGTTGAGTTCATCCTTCATTTTCAAAGAAGACCATGCTATCAGAGAAATGATGACATGACTTGAATTTGACTTTGTTTTCAGTGAAGGAAGGCTGTGCAAGGTCACCAACTTCACTTTCTCCTCCTGAGCTATCTGGATCCAGTGACCAGGTATTGATCAAGATGACTAGAGATGACCCAGGATGTACTGGGAGACCTTGGCCTTTTCAGGTACTCACTTAGAGGGAGCTAACGCCCATTGAGTGAATAGGCCTCTTTAAGAAGTAGTCAGGGAATGGCCTTTTTAATAAGCAAAAGAAAAAAAAAACTAAATCACGCTGGGAGGGAAAGAGAAACTGTTACTATTGATAATCACTCTAAGCCAGTCATTAAGTGAAGCTTGGGCAGGGACCTTCTGTTGTCCAACCTATGGCCTTCAGAGTGCACTGGGTTTAAGGTTATGGGAAAAGGAAGGGAGGAAGGAAGGAAGGAAGGAAGGAAGGAAGGAAGGAAGGAAGGAAGGAAGGAAGGAAGGAAGGAAGGAAGGAAGGAAGGAAGGAAGGAAGGAAGGAAGGAAGGGAAGGAAGGAAGGAAGGGAAGGAAGGAAGGACGGAGGGAGGGAGGGAGGGAAGGACATTTAGCCAGTATACCACAAAGGAAGGGGAGAGAGGGACAGCAGAGAAGATGAGCTGGGTTACCCAGCTAGCTGGGTCCCTGTGCAGGCAGCTTGATCTACTCACAGGTTGTGTATCACAGATATCTGTATTTACATGATAGATATCTACAGATAGATACCTGAATATATACAGAAATCTATATGTAGAGATAGATATCTATATATAGATATATATCCGAATACATATACAGATATCTGTATCTACACAATAGATATCTACAGATAGATATCTGAATATATACAAATATCCATATGTAAAGATAGATGTCTGTATGTAGATAGATATCTGAATCCATATACAGATATCTGTATCTACATGATGGATATCTGTAGATGGATATGTACAGATATCTCTCTCTACATAGAAATAGATATCTAAATATATATGCAGATATCTATCTGCATATATAACTGTATATATCTATAGAGAAATATCCATGTATATATAGATTTTGATATTTTTATGCATATATCTGTTTATGTATACTATATACAGAAGTGTATATAAATATAGATACACAGAAAGTATGGCCACATCTCAATATATGTTTGTGTATGTAGATATGTATGTACACATGTAGGTGGGTGTGTTTACTTTTTGTTTTTAAATAGATTAAAGGCATCACAAACTGCTTCTGGCATCTTAAACATCTGGGTTTTTTTCCAGCTACCACTGAGGCAAGAAATCCACACCCAGAGTCCTGTGAATGCTGGAAAAATGAGAGCCCTGAAAGAAGGTAATGGAATAAATAGCTGGAAAACCATCAGAACCCTGTTGGCCCGGCAGTCTCTGCCTGGGTTACCTCAGATGCGACTTTCCGACTGAGATGAGAGCTACGATTGAACTCCGGGAGCCAGCAGAAGAAACCACTTTCCCAGTCCTGCTCCGAGACGATGTTGCTTCTGCAGCCATAGCAAATTGCCCTGCAATTTTCAAAGGTAACTATTGAGACAGGAATTTTTTTTCCTGTGTGCACAAGTGATGAGACAGAATCCTAGGATAATTTAGGAAGCTTACACCGGATTGGAAAGGTTCAAGAAGGTCACCGCCAATTGAGTTGGACCTATTAGTGTTTCATAATTACTAAATGGGGTGAAGAAGAGTGCTGAGGCTGTCTGTCACTCAAAGATCCTTCCAGGAAAAGAGAGAAAGCCTGAAGAGTTAATCTGTAGATACACAGGGAAAAGTCAACGTGAAATAATGTGAGAGAGAGAACGCAGAAGTAAATGCATAATCTTCACACTGACGAGAAATCACCTTCTACGTGCCAGGTACAGCGCCAAGAACTTTACAAATACCTTACTTGCTCCTCAAAGCAAATCTTTGAGGCAAGTGCTATAATTATCTTCATTTTACAGTTGAGGAAACTGAGGTAGAGGTTAAGGGATTTATCCAGGGTCACCAAGAGAGTATCTGAGAGCAGATTTGAATTTATGTCGTCCTGACTCCAGGTCCACTGTACGCTGCCTTCATTGACTACACTTATATGCAATCCAAATATATACATGTTATAATGGATCCACAAGCATGTACTCAGCATTTACTTTGTGCCAGGCACCAGATGAAGACAATAGCCCAAATGAAGATGTAGCATTAGTCATTGATGAATTGCTAGTGGTGTCCAAATGTCTAAGCTGATTTCTTGCAATAAAGTTGACTAAATGCACAGCTAATCATTCCCTCTTACATTTTTGCTTTCTTTGCAGTTGTGCCTGAAGAAAGAAAAGAACTGCCCTTACTTCTCCTGGCCCCCAAGTATCCATCACTCTGGTTGATATACCAAGGGGAGAGGTAAAAGACACTGTGCTAGCCACTGGATATGCTGTGACGAATAAGATGCTTGTCTCATATTTTGCTTTTGTCAAAGAGGAAAGGATCAACCACCAGCCAAAAGACTTTGTTCATGTTGTTCAACCTGTCTGAAATTCAGTTTCTTCATTCATTTTTTTAATTATGAAAAAAATACTTTGCCCATCTCATAAGATTATTGAGAGTCTTGAGTGATATGATATGGGTGAAAACTTTCAAAAAAACAAATCAAATGTTAGATATTATTTTGGGGCAATGGGGAACCAGTGCAGACTTTTCTTCTTTGAAGACCAGGCAGGGGAGGGGGGGTGTGTGTCAAATAGCATTTCAGAAAAATCTAGCAGAGATCCACAGTACAGATTAAGAAGAGGGAGACCATTTAGGAGGTTATGATAGTGGTGCAGATACAAGATAAAGATTATTCCAGCTCCTTACAAAGAAGCCTGGAAGCATTTTTAATTGACCAACACTAAGGAAGTGTAATAATAACAAGTCTTTATATAGCACTTCAAGATTGGCAAAGTACTTTACAATGTTATCTCTTTTTATCCTAACAACAACTTTGGGAGATAGGTACTATTATTATCCCCATTTTACAGAGGAAGAAACTGAGGCAGATGGTGGTTAAATGATTTGCCCTGCGTCATGAAGTATATGTGTGTCAAGACAGATTTGAAATTAGGTCTTCTGACTTCAGGTCCACATCTCTAGCCACTGGCCACCTAGTTGCCTTTCACAAAGCAGGTTCAGAAGGAACAGTATGAAAGAGTAAGAAGATCCAGACAAAGGAAGAGCTCTCCAGCCTGTTCTGCTTCTCACCAGCTACCTGGACACGTGGCTACCCACCTCTCCTCATCCCTAGCCCCTTCTCCCGAATTGTTCTGTTTTTCCCTATAAGAATGTAAGCTGCCCTAGGGACCATCTTGTCTCTCTGATTTTTTTGTATCTTCAGTACTTAGCTCTGGCCCTGGCACGTAAAAGCTTGATAAATGCTCTTTCTGAATAATTCTTATCCACGTCCTCCCCAGAATCTTCCATAATGAATCTAAAAGTTAGTGCATTCCAAATTACTACCCAAATGCCAAATACATAACAGAATGAAGGCTAAGATTCAGAAAGACCTTGGTTCAATGCCGGCTTCTGAAACATATGAGCATGGTAACCATGGGCAACGTACAACCTCTCAATCTCCCCACCCCACCCCACCCCCCAGGAAATCTTTGAGACTATAAGTGAACAAATAAAATCACAAATCTATCCAAAATAAATAAATAAATCAACGAGAGGTCCCATATATGAAAAATAGCTCTAACTTCACTAGGAAGAATGAAATAGGACCCAGCACAGATGTTGACAATGTAGTCAGAGGACCTGGTTCTCATGCCTATGTTTGATGGCTACTAGTTAGTTGACCTTGGACAAGTCACTTAACCTCCGAGGGCCTGTTTCCTGATCTGGCAAATGTATATGTTAGACTAGATAGCCTCAGAGGTCCCTTCTACCTCTAAATCTATGATCCTAAATTTCTGATCCATAAAACTGCAAAAGCATTTCCTGCCCCTTCACCAGTAGCCATCAGAACTGGCTCTGGACATTGTACACAGTAACAGTAACACTGTGCTTGATCATCTATGACAGACTTAGCTCTTCTCAGCAATCCAATGATCCAAGACAAGTCCAAAAGAGGAAAATGCTATGCACATCCAGAGAAAGGACTCGTGGACTCTGAATGCAGATCGAAGTATACTATTTGCACGCTCTTTATCTTTTTTGTGGTTTTCCCCTTTAGTCTCTTTCTTCTTTAACAATATGACTAGTATGGAGATGTTTTACATGATTTCACATATATAACCTATATTAAATTGCTTATCATCTTAGGGAGGTGTGGGAGGGAGGGAGAAAATTTGGAACTCAGAATTTTATTAAAATATGAATGTTAAAAATGTCTTTACATGTAATTGGAAATAATAAAACACTATATTTAAAGTCATATTGACAATTATACTCAAGTTAACTACAAAGTACATACGAAGGAAGATGCTATCTGTATCCAGAGAAAGAACTGATAAATAGAAGTATGCATGGAATGATTTTACGTGTGTGTTTGTGTATACACACATGCAACCATAAACATATATTTGTGTCAAATGGTAGCCATCTCTAGGGCAGAAGAGAGGGCAGGAAGAAAAGGGGAAAAAAAGAAATTTACATAACTTTATTATCTATTTAAAATGAGTAACATAGCAATAGATTTACAATTTTAGGTGCAGTCATCCTTTTCTTATTCTACTATGGTATGGAAATGCTTGTTTTATTTCATAAATTAAAATCAAATTAAATTAGAAAAGTAACTGGTTCTGAATCAGTAATCCTTTAAAATCTGTCCATAATTTCCAAATGGTAAGGTTAATGAAAATGGGCAATATACTTGCATGAGGCATTTTATTAACATGACAACTGAGAATCTCAGAATCTTTGTCCGTTGATTTGTTGCTTTAGTATGGCACCATTAAATTTCCCTCTCTCTTCCCTACTTGACATGTAAAGCCAAGGAAATGGTCCACTGGTTACTCATGTAGACAATCTAATTAAAATCACTGTAGTCCAGGCTTCTGCCAAAAGATATGTTCAATCATCTGAGCACTATGAAGAGGGTAAAAGAATGGCAGCTTGGTTTCCCAGTATGCTTTCGAAATTTTATCCATACCCTATTCTAATTAGAATTACAAGGATTTCCTGTAGGAAACCTCAACATTTTCATACACTAACCATCTGTTATTGACCTCCACTCATTATGACCTAATTCCAACTTCTTCCAGGGACACTCATTCCTGTCTGGTTTTGTTTTCTTTTTTTTTTTCTAGGATATATCCACCTCCTCTTATCAATATACTTAGAAAACAGGAAGACACTCAAAGAATTTCTTGCCCAGTGTTGGGCCCCATTTGTCTTTCTCCGTCATTCATTTATCATAGGGAGTGGTCTGCTGTGGTAAATCCTGATTGAAAGCCTGTATGTTCTCTTGTGTACATCTTAGAATTGAGCACTGAAGAAAGGGAATTGCTATCATCCCAAGTACTGGAAGAAAGCCATGTGGGCAGTGATCACTCATACTGCCCTTGTCAAGTTCCTTGTTTAGAAGGGGGAAGGTGTGATCATGTCTGCTAATCAAATACTTGGGAATACAGTCTACAATCTATACAAAAACTGTTATACTTTTATATATGCATTTTAAATTTTTACCCTCTATGGAAAGAGCTTCTTTTTAATGTTAAATAATTACATTTGTAACGGTCTTTTTGTTGATAGGTCTAGTAATCATAAAACCAAAACAAATCAAAGGCAAGGTGGGTACCAAGACATGCGCATGTTAGGATGACTGGACCCTCTGCCTCTCCTCTACTTTCCTAACTCCATCCCCCTTATCATCCCCTCTTGCATTGCAGTATTGAGGGGCAGGAGAGGGGAGGAAGAAGGAATGCCTCTATAACAAAAGTCAGGGAATGGTTGGGTTTTTTTGTTATAATCAAATCTTGTTTTAAAAATGAATGCTTTGATACTTTGAAAGTACAGGAAGTGGTCATTTTAAGAAGATTCCATAATACATTGCTAAAAAATCACATCTTCAGTCTACAAGACCTAGAAACAGTCCTAGGAACATTTAAACACAGTGCCTGGTACATGGAACCTGCTTAATAGATGTTGACTGATTTATTGATCCACCTCTTCAGAATTGTTTCCCCATCTGCAAAATGAAGGGATTTTACTAGATGGACTCCTAAGATTCTTTCCAAATGCTACCCACCTCCTGAGAGGGAACTGATGAACTCTCACTGCAAATTGAAATATAATTTTCTTGGATTTTTGTTTTGCTTTTTTTTCTTTTGCAATATGGCTAATATGGAAATATGTTTTGCATGAGTTCATATGTGTAATTGATTGATATCATTCTGCATGCCTTTTCAGTAGGTGGGGGAAGTGGGAGGGAGTGAGAGAGAAGAAGGGGAAAGGAAGAGGGAAGAAAGGGGAGAGAGAGGGAGGGGAGAGAACCCAATTTTAAAAGAAAAGAATGTTAAAATAAATAAACAAATGAAATCATAAATAAATGTAGATATAATAAGATTCTTTTCTAAAATTCTACTACCCTATTGCTCCTAGGATGAACACAAACTTCTCTATTTCACTTTTAAAGCTCTGTACAACCTGACCCCCTCCAGCTGAATCAGATATTACTCTGCCTTCCTCACTCTATGATCCAAACAAACTGATCTTTTCTGTTCTCTGTCCTTTACACATGATGCTTCATTTCCCTCCCCTGTGCCTTTGTACTGGCCATCCTCCATGCCTGGAATACACTCTCTCCACACCTCCACTCCAGAGAATCCCTCTTTTCCTTTAAGATCAAACTCAAGCTCTACCTTCTACATCAGGCTTTTCTGATCCCAACACATGGTACTTACCTTCTTCCCCAACCCCCTTGAATTTTTGTTTATTGTCTTTGTATTGATTGTGTGTATTTTCATATATGTATTTTTGTAGGCTGTGTTGGCAAATGATTAATAGCTCTCCAGAAATAAAAAAAAAAAAAGGAAATAGGACACACTTGTTAACATTTTCCCCATCATTTTCTCACTTTCAAACAATCAACAAAACAGTAAGTCAAACCCTGATGTGTAACACTTGCCAGTTGCTGAGGTGCAAATACTCACTCTGAAAATTCACCAAGTGAATCCAAGCTGACTCTAGCAAACCTCCTACTTATTGTCTCCCCATTGAGAGCAGGGATTAACTCATACTTTGTGGTAGAATTCCCAATACCTAGCACTGTGCCTAGAACCCAGTAAGTACTTAATAAATGCATGTTAATGGATTGATTCTATGATCAGCTTTTCTTGGAAACAGCAACCTGCCTTTATTTTTATGGATGTTTTTGTTTTTCGGTCACCTTCATTTCTTAATGCATCCCTTTCTTCTTCCTACTGAGCTATCCACTGTATCAAATAAAAAAAGAAAGAGAATTCCAACCATTCTGGACAGCAATTTGGAACTCTGCCCAAAGGGCTACAAAACTGTGCATCCCCTTTGACTCAGCAATATCGCTTCTAGAAATGTATCCCAAAGAGATCATAAAAATGGGAAAGGGTCCCACATGTACAAAAATATTTATAGCAGCTCTCTTTGTGGTGGCCAAGAATTAGAAATCAAGGGAATGTCCCTCAGCTGGGGAATGGCTGAGTAAGTTGTGGTATATGAATGTAATGGAATACTATTGAGCTATAAGAAATGATGAACAGGAAGACTTCAGACAGGCCTGGAAAGACTTATATGAACTGATGCTGAGTGAAAGGAGCAGAACCAGGAGAACTTTGTACACAGCAACAACCACATTGTGCAAGGAATTTTTCTGATACACTTAGTCCTTCACAACAATGCAAGGACCTAAAAAATTCCCAATGGACTCAAGGCAAAACACCTTCCACATCCAGAGAAAGAACTATGGAATTGGATCACAGAATGAAGCAGACCATTTTCTTTTGTGTTATATTTTGTTTTGTTTTATGGTTTCTTTCATTCATTTTAGTTCTTCCGTGCAACGTGACTAAGGTGAAAATGTATTTAATAGGAATGTATGTGTAGAACCTATAATGGGGGAAAGGGGAGAAGGAGGGTGAAAAAATCTAAGATATATGGAAGCAATTATAGAACACTGAAAACAAAACATATTTTTTTAAAAAAGAGAGAATTAAACAAACACTGAGTAAAATCAGTCAAAAAGGCTTCTCTTGTGTTAGCTCGGACCAGCCCTGAAAAGTAGGTGTTGTTATTATCTTTATTTTACAGATGAGGCACAGAGAATTAAGTGATTTGCCTAGGGGTCACAATGCTATATAAGGCAGTGAGGTGGTGCAGTGGAGAAAGCACTGGGCTTGGAATCAGGAAGACTCATCTTCCTGAGTTCAAATCTGGTTGTGTGACCTTGGCCAAGTCACTTAACCCTGTTTGCCTCTATTTTCTCACCTGTAAAATGACCTGCAGAAGGAAATGGCCAGCCATTCTAATATCTTTGTAAAAAAAATACCAAATGAAGTCATGAAGAGTCAGACACAACCAAACAACAACAACACTCAGTTATTAACCATCTGAGGTCACATTTGAACTCATAACAAAATAAAATACATTACAAAAGAAGCCAATTTTATGAAGATACAGTTATAAGACATATTTTATAAGCAAGCTCACACATCCCAGGTTAAGAATCCCTGGGCTAGCTACTACCCACAGTGGCTTTACAAAAATGCAAATAATTGCACTTTGGTTTGGCTCTCCTTTTCTCACAACAATGCAAAGAGCAAACATTCTCTAACTCCATTTGGTGAAAGCCATTAACATTTCCATGAAATGGACATGGAAGAACCTCAAACCTCTTGCCCTGTAAAGTAAGTTTCCAATTCTCTCCAAGCTGATTTCAGCCAAGAATGTACAAGGGAGGACTGCCCAGGTTATCCTGACAATCTCCTTGGGGACTTCCACACTTCTTTTGATAGAAGGTATTAATGATCCACTCTCAGTAACTGTACCATTCCGAACCAGCTTAGGACATTCTTTTCAATGACTGTCCAGGTTTCAATTGTGTTCCTCATGGGTCACTGTGGCTAAGATAAATTCTAAGAAAAGAATAAGCCAGTGACACCTAGTATCCAAAAGAAATGAACACTTCTTTCTTATTAACTTGATTGTGAGAGTGCTGTCTCTCCCCAAAGAGGACACAACTGATCTGCCAATAGAAAGACCTGCTGTACTTTTGGGTTGCTTTTTCACCCCAAAAAATGTAGAGATGGGAGAATTATATTGATCTATACATTTTGCCATAAAATCAGCTAAGATAAAACCAAGGAGCAATTCAAATCCTGACTCTATAGAGGACCTCAAAAGGTCATCAAAAGCCTCTTCCCCAAAGAATATCTAATGTCCCAATTAAATAAGAGTCAATCCTATGTGTAAATGCCATCAGGAAGGCGAGATTTCCCAACTGGCTTTGGTAATGTTAGAGAGACCAGCATGTCTGTGCTGGTCAGAATGCTTTATTTGTCCTTTATTTGGCATTTAAAGTTCTTCACAATCTCTTTGCACTTTATTCCCTTCCTTATATTTTGTTTTGCAGCCACACTCACTTTTACAAACATGCCACACTCCATCTCCAATCCAATTCTTTTGCACCGGTTGTCCTCACACACCTCTAACACTCTCTCATCTCCCTTCACCTCTTAATTTCTTCCTGCACTGAGGTGGAGGGCAAAGGAAAAAGCATTTATATAGTGCTTACTATGTGCCAGTGCTAAGTGCTAAGCACTTTTTACCAATATCTCATTTGATCTTCCCAACAACCCTGCAAGGTAAGTGCTATTACCATCAACCCCATTTTTACAATTGAAGAAACTGAGGTAAACAGAGTAACCTTTGTGGCTTGCTCAGGATCAAGTACCTAGCATTTGAGGTCTGATTTGAAGTCAGGTCTTCCTCTTATTTACTGCAGTCTTTCCCTATAGTGTTAACTTTCGTGTGTGTGTGTGTGTATGTGTGTGTAGGTAGGTAGAGAGGAAGAGAGGGGGTAGAAGGGAAAGGGAAGAGGAAGGAGGGAGGGAGGAGGGGAGAAGGAGAGAGAGAGAGAGAGAGAGAGAGAGAGAGAGAGAGAGAGAGAGAGAGAGAGAGAGAGAGAGAGAGAGAACACAAGAGAATAAGTATCTATTTACTTACATGATGTCTCCTCCATTATAAGGGTATACTCCCTGAGGGCAGGGACGGTTTTTGCCTGTCTTTGTACCCCTTGACAGTAGCACAGTATCCTTAAGACAGCATCTTATCCCTTGGACAATAGTTGATAAATCAGTCTGTTGACTGATTTATAAAACACTGAATAGATCTTATTGCTGGTATGCATTTATTTTAAAAAGGCAGCAATGCAGGGCAAAGAATAGCCTATCTAGTGTCTGTTCCTACTTCATGTAACACCAAATACTCCTCATCTCTTACCTCCAGAGGTCAGCCTAGGACCTGAGCCTCAGACATAACACAATCGCTTCTAGGATTCAGTTTAGGACCTGACACTCAAATACCAGACCCCTCAAAACTAGGATCAGAGCCCTAGGCAACCAGGCTGATCACCTCAAAACCATAACCTTCATCACCAAGTTCTCCCCTCAAGGACCTAACTCAGGACCAAAGATTCAGATACCTAACCTCTATCTGCCAAGATAGCATATACAAGAATGGCCTTTTCTTTCTCCTCCAGTACTTAAAAGAGAATCTACTCTACCTATCTAGGCTTTTCACAGAACACTTGAGGGTAGTAGAATCAGTCAAGTACTATATTGCCATCCAATAGTTGGCAACTTTTTTTCCCAATCCCAGTGACAGTGGTCCCTAAAAACCACCCATCTCTTGCCAACATTTCCCATACTCTCATCCCCTTTAACCTCAAGCCTAATCCTCCCAAGTCCAAACCTAGTTCTGCCTGACCCTTCCAATGCGGTCTTTCAAATCCCCATTTTAATTATTAACAAAAATTCTTAAAACTCTTCCTCTTGTGTTCCTTCCATCTTCTAGAATTCATGTGGGATTTCCCCAGCCTCAGACAACATTGCATGCCTAACCAGCCCCAGGAGAACGAACAGGCAAACTACCTCTTAAGCAACATTACCCCTTCAACATCCTCCCTTTTCAACCACCACTCAGTAATCTCCTCTAATTTTAGGTTCACTTGTGATTCAACCTATCCATATTCTGATAGCAATTTTCCACTAGCCCCCAAATTATCCTCTCTCCTTTCTCAAAGAGTTTGATATCAGGATCACAGTCTTCCTTTCCACTCCAGCTCTTGCCCTTATACTGGGGGATTTCACATTGCTGTTCCTTTGAACATCTTGGTTCCCAATTCATTCAGAAGCAGTATAGAGGATTAGCACCATGATCCTGGAGTCAGAAAAACCTAGGGTCAAATTCTTTCTCAGACACTTAATAATTTTCACCTACCTGGGGAAGTCAGTTAATCTCCCTGGGCCTCAGTCTCCTTATTCATAATATGAGGAGGTTGGAATTGAGAGTTTCTAAGATCCTTTTCAAATCTAAATCTATTGCCCTCTGATCCTTAGCTCTCATGTCTAACACCTTCACTATACCTCAACCACACACAGGGATAAGTGCATTGTTGATGTGGCCATCTCTCTCAAATGTTCTATTTCTATGATGAAGAATTCTAAAATTCTTCTATCCAGCCTTATACTGCTATGATTCCATATCTTTCTGGTTATTTATTATATTTTAGTCTTACAACTATTGGATCAAACCTGCATTCTTGATACCAAACCAGTCTGGTCATAGTGTATGATACTTATATGTTCTTGCAGTCTATTTGCTAATATTTTATCTACATTTTTTGTATCAATGTTCATTAAAGATATTAGTTTTGTAGTTTTCTTTCTCCATTTTATCTCTCCCTGGTTTAAGTACCAAGGCCATGTTTATTTATGTCATGAAAGAGACAAGAAGGGTTCCTTTTAATCTTATATTACAAATTGTTTGTGTAGTATGAGAATTAACTGTTCTTTTAATGTTTGATAAAATTCACTTGTGAATCCATCTGCTTCTGGATGGAGTGGGTTTATTTCCTTCTTTAGGGAGCCTTCACTTCTCTTGAGTTCTGTGTGACACTAAAGGTGACAACAGCTGGAACAAAAGTATTCTTCTTATACAACGTAGTAACTGAAGTCTTTAGTCAACCCATCAGAAATTAATAACTGGGCCTTAGTATTAACTAAATGCTTCAGTTGCTGGGGGTTTTTTTCCCTATTGAGCCTTCCCTTCCCCTTTATCCTTGACTACTACAACCTCAGTGGTGGCTAATTTATCCTCAGTGGCTTAAAAGAGTTCCCTGCTACTCAATGATTTCACTTTGGAGGTAGCAACTCTCTGGTTTTCTCCTTTGAAAGCAATAGTCTTTTAATTACCCCCTTGGTCTCCAGTTATGATTTCTTATTTTTTGAGATTTACTTTCTTCAATTATAAAAGTTACATGCAGATGAGTAAGAGACCTTAATGCCCCACAGCTTTTATTTCTCAAAATGATCCTCCATCACATAAGCTTATTCCCTGAACCTTACCAATATTTCTTCCTGTTTTAACAAATAAAAGTTTTCTTGCCCCCTTTAAGCCATTAAACTCTTCACCTATGAATAAGGCATCACCTTACATTATTTGCAAGATGACTTAAGTCTCTATTTTTATGCCACTGTTCATTTTCTGTCCTAAACTGATCAAATCCTGTTTAAAAACTGTATTTCTATATTCACCTTCTTCAGCAGTTTTTACTAAGCCAAACTTCTTTTCCTATTCCTCTCAAGCATCAAAATGTTTGTCTTTTAAAAAAAAGGCAATATCTTATATCTTTTGCCAGTCAACTCTTTTATGCAAAAGTATTTCAGCTCTAAACTGCCCCATATACCTTAAAGGGACAATGCCTTATATAAATCTATACTTCAATCTCACTGTGATCTCTGGCCCCTCAATCCCTCAATGCTCTCGCTTAGCTATCACCATTCCACTGAGCTTCATTCCCAACCTTCACCTCAGATGCCTATTAGCTGTGTGACCCTGGGTAAATCACTTAACCTCTCTGAGCCACATTTCTCTCATCTGTAAAATGAGGTTAGAATTAATAATCTCTAAGGTGCCTTCCAGTTACAAATCTACAACCCTATTATTAACTATTTCAAATTTAAATTACCTCCTGGTCTCAAGTTCCTTGCCCCTTATCCTAAAATCACTCATGACTTGCCAAATACCAACTATGAAATCTTTTCATCATTTTCAGGCTTTGTCACTGAAGTCTGTTGAGTGACGTTTTGGGTTAAGTGACTGGCCTGGGGTCACACAGCTAGTAAGTGTCTGAGGCCAGATTTGAACTCCGAAGATGAGTCTTCCTGATTTCAAGCCCAGTGTGCTATCCACCACACAACCTAGCTGCCCCTAAATAGTCACCACCTTTCACTTGAACTGTTTCAATAAAAGTCTTTTTGTCACAGATCTCTCCCTTCCCCAATCTCTCCTCCACAAAGAAGTTAAATAAACTAAATCACGATTCCTCTACTTAAGAAGATCTAGCTTACCTCTAGGATAAAATACAAATTCCTCTATTTGGCATATAAAGCATTTCATAATCTTGCTCCAAACTAACTTTCCTCATTTATTACATACCACTCCTCTACACACACTCTACAATCCACCGTGACTGGCCAATTTGCTGTCCTTCACATGCAACATTCTACCTTCCATCCCCATGCCTTTGCAAAGGCTCTCCTCTCCAGGCCTAGAATTCCCCTCACTTCTGCCTCTTATATTTCCTGGTTTCCTCCAAAGGTTAGTTCAAGTACCACCTCCTATATGAAGCCTAGGATCATGCGATGCTGGAGCACTGTAGTGCCCAGGAAGAGTCCATGCACAAAGGCAAGAGGAGATTCAGATCACACCAGGCCACTATGACAGGGACAGGTGCCAACTGGCAGTTCTGTCATTCACTACACAGTTCCAGGTCACAGAACTGAGGGTGACTGAGAAGGAGACTTGTGCAGAGAAGCAGCTTCCTAAGTAGGAAGTCTTGGGTTGTATATGGAAAAAGGAGAAAGTTCAGAAATCAGCAGCAGTGGTATGGCTCAGACACCAAGCTCAGAGCAGGATCTCACTTCCAGCATCTAGCCCAGCCTACAAAGGAATAACCAAGGCAAGAAACTTAGACCAAATGAGAATCTAAAGTTCTGTCACTCTTCACCAACAGAGTTTTCCAGTTGGTTGGTAGGAGCCAAGTTCAGCAGCAATCTACTCTTGTTCAGACTCAAACTTGCAGACTGGGGTAAGGAGCAGGGAAGGGGGGCAAGGAGGGCAGACAGCAAATAGACTCTGCCTGATTCAGATCACTTTGGAAGCACTGAAAGTTTGCAGGTCCCAGCCTGTTCCCAAGATCCTGAAACAATCCAGTAAATGACCCAAGAAAGTACTAACAGGACCAGCTCAAACCTTCCTTCCCTCCAGAAGAGTGGCAGAGTTCAGCACTGTCATCAAGTCCAAAGTCAAGCAAGAAAATGAGCAAAAATAATAATAATAATGAGTATTATGGTGTAAAGAATATTCAAGACACAAACACAGCAGAAAAGGTGACTCCAAAGTACCTACAAGCAAAGTCTAAGAGAAAAAAAACACAGCTTGATCTCAAACTCAACTAGAATTCTTGGAGGAAGTGAAACAAATTATTTTTTAAAATATTTTTATAAATGCATTAGGAATGTGAGGGGAAAATGTAAAAGAAATGAAAGCTATGGAAGAAAGTATTGGAAATGAAATTGACATAATGGACCAAATAGAAGCCAAAGACTCTATGAGCCAACAAAAATATATTACAACAAAGTCAAAAGACTGAAAAAATAGAAGAAAAAGTAAGGTTACCTGTAGCAAGAAAAACTGACTGGTAAGATAGATCAAGGAGAAAAATATTTAAGAATTATTGGACTATTTGAAGGCCATGAATAAAACAAGAGTCTTGACATACTTAAAGCAATCTTAAATGAAAATTTCCTGGGTCTCTTAAAACCAGAAGGCAAGTTGGAAATAGAAAGAATTCACGAGTCATATCCTGAAAGAAACTCCAAAATGAAACTCCCAGGTACATCCTAACCAAAATTCAGAGCTTCCTGGTCAAAGAAAAATTACTACAAGTAGCTAGAAAGGATGCGTCAAGTAATTCTATCAGAGCCATTTTTCCAACCGCATGTGCTCACATCATGCCTCTGTGTCACATTTTGGTAATTCTTACAACATTTCAAACAGTTTTATTATTGTTATATCTGTTGTGGTGGTCTATCATCAGTGATCTTCGATGTTACTATTGTAATTGTTTTGGGGCACCACAATCTGCCCCCATATAAGACTTCCCTCTAAGCATTCAAGTGAGAGGAAAAGTCAATCGATGGGGCGAGTTTCACTGTTGTCTTATTTTGGAAACTGCCACAGCCATCCCATTCTTCAGCCACTACCCTGATCAGTCACCAACCATCAACATCAGGGCAAGACTCTCTACCAGCAAAAAAGATTGCCATTCACTCAGGTGATGGTTAGCATTTTTTTTTTAGCAATAAAGTATTTTTAAATTAAGGTACATACATTGGGGTTTTTTAGACACAACCCTATTTTACACTTAGTGGACTATGCTATAAAGGATAACTTATGTGCACTATGAAACCAAAAATTTGTGAGACTCACTTTATTGTGGTAGTATGGAACCAAACCCACAATATCTCCAAGGTATGCCTGTACAAAAGTAGAGACTTCTGAGCAATGTCTTGAATGAATGTTGGCCTTTACTAAGTACTTCAGACCTGAGGCAGCTTTCTGGGGACTCGTGAGTGGCACCTGAGAGCTACATAACTCAGTCAAGAAAAAATGTCACCTTCTTCACCACCTTCAATAATTCCGTACTATATAAAGCATTCTCTTGTTCAGTTCTCAGTGGAGGTAATGAACAATTTGTTATCTTTTCACAGAGTCAAGAAGTGTAAATCAGTCTTCAACCGTTCTCTAGATTAAAAACAAAAATCCTAATTTCTTTACCATTTCCTCATTAATCACATTTTCTGTCTTTGAATCTGCTTTTTCTTTACTTTCCACTGAAGTCCTTCCAAATTGTACAGATCCTTAATTATATACATCTCCCCCCTTTTGAATTAGAGAGGAAGAATGAGATAACATTTTCAGACACAGCAATTGTCTGTGGATTTGTTTTGACTGTGCATATTAATTATGAGGCTTTTTGTTTTAATTTGGTTTATTTTTAATTTGGGGGTGGAACAATTGTGGAGGGAAGTAGAGGAAAGGGTAACAATAATGGTGCCTCCCAAAAATAATATTTTTAATGAAGAATTTTTTAAGTGCAAGGAACAAATAATTAGGCAGCTCAGAAAGAAATTTAGAAAAGCAGGACAGCTTGGGGACTAATGTGCTAAATGTATTATATAGTTCAAAAAATATGATTTATTTTTTCTGAACTTAAATAAAACAAACATTTCCATAACATAGTAGAATAGAAAAAAAGATAATTGTCCATGAAACTGCAAATTTTGCTATTTCTTTTAAATAAAGTTCTCATGTACCTTTGTCTTTATTTTTTTTCCTTTTTACTTCCTTCCCCATCCCTTGCCCTAGAGATGGCTACTATTAGCCACAAATATGTATCTGCATGTAAAATCACTCTACACATACTTCTGTTTATCAGTTCTTTCTCTGGGGGCAGATATCTTCCTTCACAGGTCCTTTGTAGTTAATTTGAGTATTTATAAGAAACAAAATGACTAAGCTACTCAAAATTGTTCTTAAAACAATATTACTGTTACTGTATATTATGTCCTCTTGGTTCTGCTTATTTCTCTCTTACATGCAAGTCTATCGATGTTTTTTCTAAGATCATCTTTTTATGCATTATGGAGATCTGAAGTTTCATATACAATCTTCTGTTCTTTGTTTATGGAAGCATCCATATTTGCAAGTATTTGTCAAGTTCAGAAGAAAAATTAAAAATTTATTTTTTAAAATGCCTCATCTACTCTTTAATTATAGAGTCCTCAGTTCTGAAGCTTACTTTAATATTTCTATAAATCTTGTTTAGAATTTACTATATTTTTAAATATATGTGTAGGGTTAAAACAGTTTAATAGTAAAGGAGGTTGCTTACAATAGAGTGAAATATAAACAGGGGTTGGGGGACAGTGAAATACGGTGGTCTGTAGTATGATAGTATCAGGATATACTTCTATTTCTCTCCTCAAGGTGAGGGAGACAAACTAAGCTAAAGTATGTTTAAAAAGATACAAGGGCAAGTTCATTATGAGATATAGATATACATACACACACGTATGCATACATGTGTACATACATGTGCATATACATATGCATGTGTGTGCATATATATACCACCATATATACATATACATGCGTGCATGCATATGCACACATGTATTTGCGTGCATACACATGCATACATGTATATACATATGCATGTGGGTATGCAGATATGCATATACACACATGTATGCATGCATACATACACGTGTGTGTGTATACATATACATTCAAACATATAGCATTTAAAGGGGGGAAACATAATACCAACCTAAGAGCACAGGATGTTGACTATGTAAGGTAGCTCTATAATGTACTATAAACCCCTATTAGATGTATTACTAATATACTACTCCCAGATGTGTTCAAGGATCAGAAACTTCTTTTATCCCCTCCTCAAAGAGACCAAAATATCATGATCTTGACAAGCCTGAAAGCAGCAATATTTCCAGGCTATGGTATCTCAGATGAGTATGTGAAACTCTGTCCTCTTGAATCCATCTCTACTGATCCCCCCCAATCTGATATTCACACTTGCTCCATTCCAGTTTTCCCATCATGACTTGTTCTTCTTAAAAAATAAATGCTTTTTAAAGTGTTAGCAGTCACTTCCTCATGATCTTTCTTTTCACCAATGAACCCTCCCTTGTAACAAAAGACAACCCTAATTAACCAACCCTAACTCTCTCCCTCTCTTAAAAAGAACAAACCAATATACTGGGCATGTCTGACATCATATACCTCATTCTGTATCCATGATCTACACCTTTTCTAGCAAGAGGAAGAAGGCAAGTTTGACCCTCAGTCTCCTTCACTCAAGACTGGTGAATACATTGGTCAGAATCCTGATGGTGGTTTTTTTTTTTCATTTTTCAAAGTTGTATCCTTTCTTCATGTTGCATATCTTCTTGTACTCTATACTCTAGTCAGACAAGACTATCATTCCTTAATATTTTCCACTGTTTTTCCATTCCACTTCCATGCTTTCCCATCTCCATGCCTTTTCAATGACATTTCTGATATCCAGAACTCCTTCCACCCTCATTTCTACCTGTTGAATTCTGACCATCCAATAATAGCCCCATCACATACCACTCCCTCAAAGAAGCCTTGATTGATCAGTCATCAACGATATTTCATGCCTTAGCATTCCTATTGCTTTTTACGCCTTGGGATGGTAACCTGGAGGACAGAATGGAGTTGGAATCAGGAAGTCCTGAGTCTGACTCCAGCCTTCATTATCTAATAGCTGTGTTACCCTCAGCAAATCTCAGTATTAGTTCTCTCACCTGCAAAATGGAAATAATGTTTACTTGAAAAACCACTCACTCAACCATACCATCTTCTCAGACTCCTCAGACTACCTTTAGGCAGCTCGTTGGTACGGTGAATATAGCCTAGAGACAGCAAAACCTGAGTTCAAATCCAGCTTCAGAGACTTGCCAGCAGTATAACCCTGGGCAAGTCTTAACTTCTGTTTGCCTCCATTTTTCCATCTGTAAAATGGGGATAATAATGGCATCTATCTCACTGGGTTTTCGTGAGGATCAAATGAGATAATAAGTGTTTAGCATAGAACTAGGCACATAAGTACTATATTAGTCTCTCCCCTCCCAATTTTCAGTCAAACTTTCATTTTCCCCATCTCCCCTAATGTAAGTGCCCTCTCTCCGAGATCATCTCCAATATAACCTGTAGATTCCTCTACATACATAGTTGGTTGGAATCCTTCCCCATTAGATTGTGAGCTCCTTGAGAGCAGAGATGCTTTTTTCCCCTTTCTTTGTGTCTCCAACATTTACCAGGGTAACTGGCATAGAGCAGATGCTTAATAAATACTTGTTGATTCTTTTTTGAAAAGCTGACTTCACTCTCATTACTGCTACTTCCTCTGCTCTAATACCTGAAACCTTTTGCTAGTACAGCTTCCAACCTCAACACTCAACTAAAATTGCTGTCTCCCGAGTTGCTGATGACATCTCAATGGCCAGATCCAGTGACCTTTCTCAGTCTGCTGACCTGTGCATTATTTAATACCATTAACCTGCCTTTTCCTCTTGGATAATCTGTCTTCTTGGGGTTTTTGTCACGTTGTTCTTCCTTGTTTATCTTCCCATCTGGCTCACCAACGCTTTTTCAGTCTTCTTTCCTGGTTTGTCTTGCTTCAGTCACTGGAACTCCTCTCTCTCTCTCTCCCCCTCTCACTCTCTCTTTCTCTCTCCCTCTCTCCTAATTGGATGTATATCATCTCTCTTACTAGGTGGTACACTTCTTTAGGGCTATGTAACATTTTGCAAATATCTTTTAAAGAATGAATAATATATTTGATGGCACCACAAAAGTTACCTCTTGTAATAGTAGCCATTTATTTTTTACAAACCTAGCAAGAAAATTAGTAGAACAAGAAAAGGTAAGTATACAAATTAAGGAAATTATGATAAAAGATCTCCTGACTATCATCATCACTTTCGTAGTTTATGCTTAAGATAAAAATACAAAATTAGGCTCCCCTCTCCTTTATCTTAATGGCAGGAGGTACTTGGGATATTAAATACATATTTTATATATTTTTTTCTATCTTCCTCAGCTTTACACCCCTGAAGCAAGGGCCTCACTGGTGTAGTCCTTACTGGAAGGCTCTGCAACCTACTACCATTAAACTTACCAATCAGTAAATTAGTAGTCAATAGATTTTCAGTGTCAATTACGTAAAGGCATCTTTATCTAAGATGTATCTTGGATACAGTTCCAAGGTTCACTGAACAGAAACTTCAGAGGATTGGCAGGGGAAAAATACCAAACCAGATAATAACAATGATAGTGGATTTTTATCAGTAACAAACTTGACTTATCAGAAAAGCAAATTATCCAATCCAGCCAGACTCCCCATTTCAAATAAAGATGTGATCTGGATGCAATGTAGAGATTTCAAAGCAGGCCCTAAGGAAGAGCATGGCGGTGATGGGGGACTTGACCATTCAGACATTGTCAGAAGGTCCTGTCAAGAAAAACAAAGCAGAGAACTATTGCTGCTTATCTCACTGATGACTTCATTTTTCAAACAGCAGAAATAACTTGTAGGAGAACTATTCTGCACTCAATTCTGCCTTGTAAAGAAAGAGTGGTGACTGAAAGAGAAATGATGAAAACTTTGGGAGCCCATATTAAAGGTCATGGCAGATAAGGAGGTGCAAGCTCAACAGTCTGGTGGGCACTTGTATTTTTCACCAAGATGATTGCAATGGGCATACCTATCACAAATCAAATCATTTTTAAAGATTTTTCAGCTCTTTCATTCATTCATTCAACAGTGAATGAATTCTCTAACAAATGGTCAAATGAAATAAATTAAAAATTTTTCGAAAGAGTTACAAATGATCAACAACTATATAAGAGACTGCTCCAAGTCCTTAATAATAAAGAAAGAAAAATGTAAAAAGCTCTGAGGTTTCATCTCACATTGATAAAGATTTTTTAAAAAATAGAATTAGTAAGTGCCCCTAGAATTGTGGGAAAACATACACACACTAATATAATGTTGGAACTATAAATTGATCTAACTCATCTGAAAACCAACTTGGAATTATACAAAAAATGCAAATAATTTGTTTATATCCTTTGACCTGGAGAACCACTTCTAAATACATATCAGAAGGAGGTCAATGAGAAAAAGAAAAGTCTTATATAATAATAACAATAACAATCTCTTGATTACATATCCAGCATTCTTTTCCCCTAAAACCAAGGTGCTGAGCCATTACTAAACTCAATCACTACAACCATGCATGTACACATTCAAACTAAGGCACTTCTTCTAGAGGAGAAAACTGGAGGACACATCTTTTAAGAGAAACAAGAAAAATTCACTTCTTTGAAAGAAATACACTAGACTACTTTAAGATAAGATTTATATCCTAAGATTAAAAAAAAATGGTTTGTCATGAGCAAGATACTTAGGCAGGTCATCTCCCACTTGGGCTTAGATTAAGATCTAAATCCCTTTTCCAGCACCCTGAGATTCCCAAGCTGGGTTCCATGAGTGATTTCTCATTTCTAGTCAATCTACAAACAACAACTTCTAGTTATTTCTCACTATCTGTCCTTTCCTCAAGCTTCCATTTCTAGAACTCTGTCTACTCCAGCACGGTGAAGTTATAGCTCCACATTGTGGAAAACTGAGGAAGATGGAAGCTTACAATAGGTATGTTACCTGCCTGATCTCTGTGAGAATCTATGGTATTCTGGGATCCAAGGCTGAAAAAGTAGGGAGCAGGGGTAGAGTGGGAGGGAAGGACTCATCATTATTGTTGGAAGAACCAGATAGGTAGATATTATTTCGAATACAAGAAAGAAGTATTGGAAGGAAATAAATGCTAATTTACTCATTCTCTTTTTTGTCTGTATCCCTTCTAAAAATATATATATTTTATAAATATTATTTATATCAGACCACTATTTATGCACTCTGCCTTTAATCCTGGGTCCTTTTTAGCAGCTACCAGGGCATAGTCACAAATACACAACACATGGTTCCTTTTGGTTACACACAGAAATGAGGAGATTAAAAGCAAATGATTTCCTATATCTAGACACCTACAAGCGCAGCCATGGAAACTACCCAGAGCCCCACATTGCCTGCTCTGAAAAGGGAAGGAATATTTATCATTAACTAGAGTCCCTTGACCCTTGTTCAGGGGAAAAGCTCTTTGGCAGAACTGCCAATAGCTATCTGTAACACCCCATCAAAAGCCAATCAATGTCCTTTGACCTCAACTTCCAAGGGACCAGGTGGATGATGCAGAAATGAGTTAATGATCCCTCTCGGAGACAGACAACAAATATTTTCATAGTTATTAATATATCTGTTGCACTGGGATGCTGAATCTCTAAGATTTGGAAGCTTAAGATTAGCAGTAGAATAGCTTTTGCAGTTTTTCTATCCACTGGGTAAAAAATAGCAAATCGTGATGAGTCAAGCTCTTTAGTCTAAAAACATTTTAGATTTAGCCTCAATCTCTAATCAATAAACAGCCTCTGCTGCAAAGAAGTTTGCTGTCTAATTCAAGACATGAGACATAAACATAAAGCAGGTCAAACAGCAACATAGGAAGGATGGACAAGTCTAAACTAAAAGTCATGAGGGCAGGGACAGATCTTACCTCAATTTTGTATTCCCTCCAGCTTTGGGCAGAGGCCAGTCATTGTTTAATCTTCTCCCTTGTGTCTCCAACGCTTGGAGGTAAAAGTTACAGAATAAGTATTCATGGAGGTGATTGGAACATGGTAGGTGCTTAATAAATTATTTTTAAATAAATACAGTAGCAGATATTACATGGTAACATAAACTTCCCTTCATTATAGACCTCTTCTTCCCTGTCTTCTGGAGTTCACTGGGACACACATGCCTGACTATCCTTTCTAGTACTGGCTGCACTTGGCATCATGTCTCCCAACTCTGTGATCCCAGACTAGAAGCCAGAATATTCCTTGATCCCCATTACTCCTTCTAGACTCCCCTTCTAAGGTCATCCCTCAGCAGCTCCCTCTCCTTCACTCTGTCCATTAATCACCCAATCCAGATCTTGGTGGCTGTTATCCATCAATCCCCCAAGACATTCACTCTCCTTTCTCAGGGCATTCAATTTCTGGCTCAGTCTTCCTCTCTCCCTGAAGTCCTAGCTTCATATTAGGAGACTTGGACATAAATGTTCAAAACCTTTTCCTGACATTCATTACCTGGATAATCATGGACAAGGCACAACCTCCTTAGCCTCCCTAACCTTCCATGTAGTATAGGAGTCTGTATTAGATAGCCTCAGCAGTACCTTTCATCTCAAGATATATGATGTTGATTTTCCCTCAAAACATACTATAGCTGGCATATATATGTGTGTGTGTATGTGTGTGTATACTATATATATACATATAGTATACACACACATATATGGTGCATTGAGGCTTCCAGAGTTCTTAAACATCAATTTATTTTATCCTCACAATAACTCTGAGAGGTAAATGATACTACTACCCCTATTTTTATGGATGAGGAAACCATGCTAGAGGTTTCAGCTTCTCAATCTACTTGACTTCCATGTCCTAATCCATATTATCTCAAGTACAGAGGGGGATGGTCACACTGTTGATTTTGCCATCAATCTCATGTCATTTCCATGATCAAGAACTCTGAGCTTGCTTTCACAATCTCCTATCATGCCATCTCTTCCTATGTTTTACTCCATCTAAACCTTTATCCTTACCATCACCTGCAAAATCTCTATTCAGTTCTTTTCAAGGCTATCATTCCTACTCTAACTATATCTCCTCCCTTCCCGGTCTTGACTCCCTAGTGAACAAGTGGCACGCTACATGATCCTTTGCTCTCAAATTCCTCATCCTATTGTCAATTTCACTTTACCAAACCCCAGTTCTAGATTATTTCCACCATCTATGACCTCCACTCCTACTCACATCAGTGTTAAAGAGAGTTGGGTCAAGTCACACAACCATGATGATTGGATCAACTACAAATTTATGCTATCCAATTTCAAATGGGTCTTCACCCATTTCCATCAAAGTTTTATATATATAATATATATATGTAAGTGTGTGTGTGTATATATATGTATGTGTGTGTGTGTGTGTGTGTGTGTGTGTGTGTGTGTGTGTGTGTGTATATATATATATATATATATATATATATATATATATATATATATATATATATATATATATATATATATATATATATATATAAAAAACTCCTCCCTAATTGATTCTCTGTCCTCCTCACCAGAGCAACTGTTCCAGATTTTCTCTTTTCTCCTCAAGCTTCCAATAATGGTCCCCTCTTCCCACCATCTCAGATGAGGAGCTTGCCTAAAATTTTATCAAAAGATTGAGGCCAGTTTCTGAGAATTCCCTCACCTTTTTATCTACCATTTCCCTGACATGTCTCCTCCGTCCCCCACTGTCTCTTCCTTCACTTCAGGCTTAGATGAAGAAGGGTCTCTTCTCCTTGAAAATGTCAGTCCCTCAGGTATCCTTGATCCCATCTCCTCTGTCTTCTCAGACAGAACACCCCTATTCTCACTCTCATTTTCTCTCTAATCTTCAATTTCTCCTTATCAGCAGTTTCTTTCCCTAATGCCTACAAATATGTATGAGACTTCTCCAGCCTTAAAAACCTCACCAAATTTTACCATTTGCAAGCCATTCTTATTTTTTTCTATTCCTTTCTCAGTTAAACTCTTTGAAAAAGCTGTCTCACTTTCCTCAGTATTTGGGTAGTTGGAGGGATTATACACACACATACATACACACACACACACACACACACACACACACACACACACACACATAGACAGAAAGCACAGGGAGAGTTGAATAAAAAAGGATGATAACTAAAAAAAGTAAAATTAAGGGGTGAAAGAGGAATATATTGGGAGGAGAAAGGGAGACATGGAATGGGGCAAATTATCTCTCATAAAAGAGGCAAGAAAAAGCTTTTTCAATGGAGGAGAAAAGGTAAGAGGTGAGAGGAAAAAAGTGAAGCTTACTGTCTTCACATTTGGCTTAAGGAGGGAATAACATGCTCACTAAATTTGGCATGAAAATCTATCTTACACTACAGGAAAGCAGGGGAGAAAGGGAAGTGGGGGGGGATGATAGAAGGGAGGGCAAATGGGAGGAGGGGGGTAATTAGAAGCAAACACTTTTGGGGAGGGACAAGGTCAAAAAAGAGAATAGAAGAAATGGGGGGCAGACAGGATAGAGGGAAATATAGTTAGTGTTACACAATATGACTATTATGGAAGTCTTTTGCAAAACTACCCATATACAGCCTATATTGAATTGCTTCTCAATGGGGATGGGTGGGGAGGGAGGGAGGAAGAGAAGTTGGAATTCATTAGAAATGAATGTTGAGGACTGTTCTTGCATACAACTGGAAAATTAGAAATACAGGTAATGGGGTATAGAAATTTATCTTGCCCTGCAAGAAAAGAGAGAGCATGAGGATAAGGGAAGGGTGGGTTGTGATAGAAGGGAGGGCATATTGAGGGAAAATGTAATCAGAATGCAAGGCATTATGGGGTGGGAGGAGGGGAGAGATGGTGAGAAAATTTGGAACTCAAAATTTTGTGGAAATGAATGTCAAAAACTAAAAATAAATAAATTAACATAAAAAAAAGAAAAAGCTGGCTCATCACTTACTCTCCTTTTATTCTTATATATAATACACACACACACACACACATATTTCCCTTGCTGAAGTTTGACTGCTCCCAGTTAGATAGAGCCCCATGTAATGTGGTGCACCTCAGACTACTTCCTATAAACAGATTTGGGGAAAACCTATGAAAATCATCTGGAAGTATACCTGGCATCTTTTTTACAAAGCAATGAGAATAGATAAGTTTGTGCAACAAGTTGGGATCTGTGTCTGTCTCAGTGCCCATTATGGACCAAACTATGCCATAGTGCATTCAGCACTGAGCAAGCCCACTGATGCCGAAACCCACCCCCATGCCTGTCTTAGGTTGGTCCCTCAGTCACTCATTCACCCTGACTGTTGTATCTGGAGTCCCTGTTTTCTTCAACTAAAAAGGTAAGTAATATTTCCATCTCCTTTTGCACTTATTAATATGTAAATTGTAGTATGGATTATAGTATTTGGAGTTTATTTTTAAAGAAAATGCACCAACTAACTTTGACATATTTTATTAAATGTATGATTTTATTAAATCTCATTTTATTAAAATGTATGATTAACTTAACTGAAGAAAGGTGAAGATTCCCCTTGGGAGTACGTTGTCATGACATTTAGAGAGATTTCCCCTCATTTAAGCTAAATGCTTGTTCTGTGTTGATCTCTCTTTTTCTGTATATTTGCCACAGAAATGCTTCCATCTGCTTGGGTGTATTGGAACAATAAACTTTGAGTTCTAAAGAAAAAATAATAATCATTTTGCTTTCCTTGAAAATGATCAAAAATACCCTTGCATCTACGATAACATCAGGATGCCCTTGGCCTGCATGTTGAAATATTCAAGTCACTGGGGAATCTCTGTGCTCTTTTTGGTGTGTTGTGTGTTCATCCTTTGTTGCCAAAGAAGATCATGCCTTCAGAGAAATAATGACATGACTTGCACTTGATTTCGTTTTGAGTGAGGAAGGGCTGTGCAGGTCACCAGCCTCACTTCTCCTCCAGAGCCATCTGAATCCAGTGACCAGATATTCATCAGGATGACTGGAGATGACCCAGGATGAGGCAACTAGGGTTAAGTGACTTGCCCAAGGTCACAACACCTAGTGAGTGTCAAATGTCTGAGATGAGATTTGAACTCAGGTCCTCCTGACTTTTGCACTGGTGCTCTGTCCACTGCACCACCTAGATGGCCCCCTTTTTTTTGGTAGATGTCTAGCAGATATCCTTCCCAGTTATAGGTTGGATAAACATTTTCATTAAGTTGGAAGCTTTCCTATAGTCTGGAGGAAGACTTTTCAATGCATTAAGGTCAGAAGTTGATCCAGTCATTCAACAGAGAGTTGGAGTCCATGTTGTAGTAAGTAGAATACAATTCAAGACAGAATCAGGTGCTTAGGAATTGTACGATGTTAGAAAAGTCACTTCAATTCCTGGGTTTCATCATTGTCTACAGAATGAGGGCATGACAAGGAGCTCCCTTTGAGTTCCAGATCTGTGACCTTAATAAATAATAATTATAGCTAACATTTATATATCACCTACAATGTGCCTGGCACTGTGCTAAGCTCTTTATAAACATTTCCTCATTTGTCTTCACAGCAACCCTCCAAGGTAGGTGCTATTATTGTGCATATTTTAAAGATGAGAAAACTAAGACAAACAGAGGTTAAATGACTTGCCCAGGGTTACACAGCTAGTGTCAGAGGTCTTCTCTAGACACATTACTTCCTCATTAAGTGAACTCAGGTTTTCCTAAGGCCAGTGCTCTAACCACTGTACCACCTAGCTTGCCCCAAAAGATTACTACTACTACTCTGCTACTGTTACAACTATTACTGCCCCTACTACTATTTCTACCACTACTATCGCCATTACAATTACCACTACCACTACTACCACTACTGCTACTACTACTATCACTACAATTTCAACCGTCACCACTACAACTACTGCTACTACTACTATTATTGTCACTGCTATCACTACTACCTTTACTGTAACTTCTACCATGATAACTGCTTCTACTATTACTACTTTCGGTTGTTGATTAGTCCTTCTTCAGTAGTGTGCAAGTCTCCATGACCCCATTTGGGATTTTCTTGGCAAAATTGCTGGAGTGACTTACCATTTCCTTCTCCATCATTTCTACCACTACTATTATGGCTACTACTACCACTACTATTACTAAGACCACTACTATCTCTATGAATATAACTGCCAATACTACTACCACGACTACTGCCACTATTACTATTACCACCACTGTTACTACTACTTTTACTGCCATTCCTACCACTATTAAAACTACCTCTATTTTTACTACTACTACACCACCACCACTACTACTACTACATCTACCACTATTTATACTGGTGGTGGTGGTAGTAGTGGTAGTAGTAGTAGTAGTAGTAGTAGTAGTAGTAGTAGTAGTAGTAGTAGCAGTAGCAATAGTGGTAGTAGAGTAGTAGTAGTAGTAACAGTAGTAGTAGTAGTAGTAGTAGTAGTAGTAGTAGCAGAAGCAGTAGTAATAGTAGTAGCAGTAGCAGCAGTAGCAGTAGTAATAGTACTGATAGAGTAGTAGTAGTAGTAGTAACAGTAGTAGTATTAGTATTAGTAGCAGAAGCAGTAGTAGTAGTAGTAGTAGTAGTAGTAGTAGTAGTAGTAGCAGCAGCAGCAGTAGTAGCAGTAGTAATAGTAATATTGTTGCTTGTCCTTCATTCTCTAAGAGGATCAATGACATCAGGGTGGTGAGGTCTTGACTTGCAAGTCAATTTAAGTCAATTTAAGTGAGGCAGAGTTGTGCAAAGTCACCAGCCTCATTCTCTCCTCCAAAGCCATGTGGGTCCATTGGCAAGACATAGATCGGGACAACTGGGGATAGCTCCAGATGCAGTGGAAAATCTTGGCCTTTTTAAGCTAACGTCTTTTCTAGGTCTCAGTTTGGCTGAGGCAACACCCATTCAGTAAGTCTAGGTAAGAAATGAGGCAAAAAAAAAAATACTTCTTTTACTTAGTCAAAAAAAAAATCCATCTGGGAGGGGAAGAACTTCAAGGTTTCTGGACAGAACAGAAGCAGTTGCTATTTACACTCACTCTGAGTTATCAAAAGCCAAACAATGACCAAGCAAGGCTTAGGCTGGGACCTGTTGTTGGCCAATCAATGAGAGCCAGAGTGGTTTGGGTTTAAGTCATGGTCATGGCTTTATCAATATCTGGTTTCCCAGTGCTTTGCTTCAGGAAATCATAAATGAAACTACATGGGGCAAAAGGTAATTATCCCAGTTTGTTGAGTTGTTTTTTGTTATGATAGAATACATAAATAAAGAAAAAAGGGGGAAAAAATCTGACCTGATATCTTGCAAGGTTTTAGCAATCAAAATTGATATTCCTTTGGGCAGAGCACCCACCCTACCATTACAACTACTATCATTCCTACCATTGCTGCCACTATCACCATCATTAATTAAAAACAACAACAATAATAATACCTGACACGTACCCCAGTAGAATATAAGCTCTTTGTGAAGGGAAACTGTTTGATTCACTGTATTTGTATCCACAACATGTTGCACAATGCCTGACTCATGTGCTTAACATATATTTGTTGACTAATGAGTTGATATAAATTCAAAGTTTAGAAAGTTTGTACATGCGTTATCTCATTGAATTCTTTAAAATCCCTGGAAAGCAGGGATTGTATGTTTGCCCCTTTTTTACAGATGGGGAAAATGAAGTTGAGACTTGCCCAAGGTCACATACAAAGAAAATAAAGCTTGAGGAGTTTGCATGTGATTATACATGAGAAAAAAGGACACAGAGAAATTTCTCTGCGTAAAAGGCAAGACTCAAACCGATGACCATCCCAAGCTGAGTGTTCATTGCCATGAATTTCTTCCATGAAATATGAAGCAAAGTTCTCAGCTCAGGGGGAAGGGGAAGCTTGTGGGCACCCTAAGAAAGGCTAAAAGCCTTTGTAGTGAGTAGGATAGTGAATCAGTTAAGGAGGTATAAAAGGGTTGTCTTGCCAAAATGAGGGCGAAGTTGAGATTATGTATTATGAACTTGTAGTAGACTGAGGCAGCAGTGTTTTGTAAATTTCTTCAGTTTGGTTCAATGGCACCTGAGCAGGGGTAAGGCAGCAGATAAAGCAATCCAAGGCTGAGGTTTGGAAGGCAAGATCTTCTGTTGGAATAATTGACAAGAGACTCAAGAAAAGATAGCATAGAGTTGAACTGGTTCACCAGGAGGTCAAGACGAATAACAGATGAGAGTAACCAGGGCTGGGAAAGAACTGAAAGGATCAAGAGACTGGATATCATAGTTAAGATGTAGAACAGGCTTTGGAATCACAAGACAGAGAGAAAGTTGAGATGACACCAGATTACTATCGGATAAAGGAATTTCAGAGTTCATGAACATGGATATGTTCACCTTGAAGGTGATGCCAAGATGCAGGGTATGACCTTCTCTGTGTGTAGTTGTGGTGAGGAGGAGGTCATAATAAATGAGAAATTGGAACGTTGTGCTATTTCAGGGAATTATTAATATGCACATTCAAGTCTCCTAAGATGAGGGCAGGATTTGGGGAAGAGAGAAGGGCTTTCAGCTAGGAACTGAATTCATTTAAGAAGAAAGGTGAGTGTCTGTAGAAAACCACTTCAATACTGAAAGAGTGATAAATAAGTATTGAATTAACCTTAAGAGAGGAGAGGTTAGTAAGTGATGGTGGTCCTGGGAGAACTTGGAAATGGCATTGGGGATTGACTCATATTGTTACAGATTTGACAAAATTCTTTATAAATTTAAGATGAGACCTTTATCTGACAAATATTCTATAAATATTTTTTTCAATTTTCCACTTTCCTTCTGATCAAAAAGGTTTTTTTTGTACAAAACCTTTTTAGTTTAATGTAATTAAAATTCTCCATTTTATACTTTACACTGCTCTCTCTCTGTTTGCCTATCCATAAATCTGATAAACAATATGTACCATGTTCTTCAAAATTTCTTATAATATCTCTCTTGAGATTCAGCTACACCGCCAAGACTAGTATAGGTGGAGAAGTGGATGGAAGGTCAATCAGGGCTGGAAAGGGTGGCCAAGGAAGTTGAGTCATCAGGAGGGAGTGAGAAGGGAAAAGATTTAGGATGAATTCTCCAGGTCACATGGTGGAAATGTTAAAGAACTTTAGAGTAGGAGGTTGGGGGTGAGTTGATAAAGAAGCTGCTAGCAGAGAATGGAGTACTGGGTTTGAACAATGACAATTAGGCGTTCAGAATCCCCTGAAAGGGTTGAGTATGATGGAGTAGAAAGAGTACATGGTAGGTTATCATTGCCCGTAGGGGTTAATCCTCAGATAGAGTTGTCCCAGGGTGTCAGGCAGCCTTTAGCTGGAAAGGCGGGATGGGTGTAGAGGCCAGGAAGGCCCTGAGGAGGTGAAGGTGGCCATAGGTGCCTGAAATATATATTAGAAGCATAAGACTGGCCCACATATGACGCTTGGGGGAAGCAACGGAAGGGCCCAGCAAGGCAGGCGTTTGGCATAACATGGATGAAAAATCTGCAAAGGAGACTAAGAAGGCCTCATTGAACAAGTAATAGGTGAACCAGAGGAGAGAGGAATATCATGGTGATCTAGAGAAGTCAGATTGTCAAGGAAGAGTTCATCAATACTCTCAAATGCTACAAACAGGTCAAGAAGTATAGGGACTGAAAATAAAATGTCTTTAGGATCGGTAATAAAGAGAGCCTTGGTAAAACTGGAGAGAATATTTTCAGTTGAATGATGAGGTCAGCAGTCAAACTGAAGAGGGTTTAAAAGAGAGTTAGAGGAAGCAAAATGGCGGCCCTCAATGTGAACACCTCACACAAGGAGTTTAGCCAAGATGGCGCACGCAGACCGCTAGCATGGATGCCAGATCAGGGAAGGAGCCAGTGGGCAGAGAGAGACTGAAGGTAAGAGAGAAGGCAGACAGAGTGGGAATAACCTGCTGGAGAAGTCAGAAGGGCATAAGATCAAAGGTACAGGCAGAGGGACTCCCTGCCTTATAAGTACTTGGGTTAAGAATATAACGGTAAGACAGTATTTGTCTGCATCCAGAGAAAGAACTGATAGATGTGTATAGGATACAAACATAGAAATAAATATGTAAATAAATAAATAGAAATAACAAAAAATATAGAAATAAATAGTTTACATATATACACACATATTCTTGTCTAATAGCAGACATCTCCAGGACAGAGTGTAAAAAGAGGGGAAAGAAAGTTATATCACTTTATTTTACATTTTAAAGGAATATCATGTTGTGTACAATCATTTTTTTTCTATTCTTCCATGTTATGGAAATGCTTGTTTTGTTTCTTAAACACAGAAATGAAATAAAAACAATAACAAAAGACATTACCTCCTTTCTTCTAATAAGTGGAGATAAACATGAATAGAAGGTTTCATCTCCAAGGCCAATTTTGTATAATGGACTCATTCGGATAACAGGCCCCAAAATGCTACACAAAAGTCATCTTATTTTTCCAGTGGTTCTGATATTCAGGAGAAACAATCGTCCTAAGAGGACTCAAGGTGAGGCCACAATATAGTGAAGGAGGGAAGAAATAGGGGAGGGAACAAGATGAGACCATTAGTGAGTTGTGACAGGCACTAAGAAAAATGTCTTCCAAAAAAAAATGCCAGAAATTTTCAGCACCGACATCAGCTCTTAAATGATCCTAGAAGTGACAAAATGATCCTGGAAGTGCTAATAAGTAAATTTGTCACCTAATGGAGGGCAAATCCCCAGAGGACATTATGTGGGGAGGGAAGGAGGGATTCTGAAGCATGGGATGACCTCCGGGACCCATGGGGTTTCACAGTTGGAAATGTGGGGAGTCAACAGGCAGGAGTGGGGGGTCACAGAAGGACTGGATGTGTTGGAGGGGAAGAGGCTACAAAGTCCTGAAGCTGACCTTTGCCTGTGTCTAAGTGCTGCCTACAACCAGTCCCAGCAGGCAGATGCACTGCACAGGCAGCAGCAGTGAGCCAGCCTGCCTAGGCTGATGAGCTACCTGGGAATGGAATGGGGGCAGGAACTGAGCCTGTGGCCTGCAGACCTTCAGGGTCACTGAGGTGACAGGATCCAGCCCTGGCACGAGCCACAGGCTCAGGTGCCCTCTCTTAAAGAGACTGGTGCTACCTTTTCCTCCTTTTCTGTCTGGCCCCTCTGTTCCTGATCAACATTCCCCGACCCCTTTCTCAGTTCTCCTTTCCCTGTTCTCCCCTTTTTTTACCTCCTTTCTTTTTCTGTCTCTCTCCCCCATTTCTCTTTCTTCTCCTTCCTCTCTGTATCTGTCTTTCTCCCTCTCCCCTCTTCGTATCCCCTTTCTTTCTCCTGTGTCTCTCTCCCTTCTCGCCTCTCTTTTTATCTCCTCTTTCTTCCTCCTGTATCTCTCCCCTTCTTTCTCTCTTCTCCCTCTCTCCTCCCTCTCCCACCCCTTGTCTTTTAAATATCTGGTTTATCAACACAATAAATGAGAAACTCTTAGAGAAAAACATCGGATAAAATAAATCAACTCAAAGAGACCTTGGCTACCTGAGGGTTCTGGCTCACCTTCCAGAGGAGCCACTGGAGGGCAGCGTAACCTCAGTTACTTGAGCTTCCCCAACTTTCAACTTTGGCACAGAAATAAAACCAGGGCTGATGTACACGCACACATCCTGGGACAGGATGTTTCTGGACAAATTATTTCATCGTGAATGTAAATACAGACAATCCGGCCCGCTAAAGCAGGATGCCTGCTGCAGAACCACACCACCGGCCAGTCTTCATTTGGAAAATGAAATTGACGTAGAGTATCCAATCTTAGAAAGGGCCACAGGCTCGTGGATTTCAGAGCTGAAGGTTTAAGGCTGAAGAGGTCCTCAAATCCAATCCCCACACAACGTAAAGAAACTGAGCCCTTTTGGGGTTAAATGATCTGCTCACAGTTGTATAACTGTTAAAAGTTAGAAGTAAAGTTCTTCTAATAACTAGCATTTATTTATATAATGGTTTGCAAAATGCTTCACAAAGATTTTCCCATTTTTGTCCTCGTAACAACCCTCCCTGTAAGGTAGTACAATTATTACCCCTATTTTATTAATGGGGAAATTGAGGCAGATGACAGTGACTTGCCCAGGGTCACATAAGCTAGTAACCAAAGGTCATCTTTGAACTGATTCCTGACCCAGGGTTTTCTCCACTGACCAACCCTTGGGACTCTTTCCAACCTAGTTGCCTCTTTCCCCTCTGACAAACATAAAACTTTCCTTATTATTGTTCTACCATAATTGTAAATCTTTTACTTGGTTTAAGATAGTTTTTATCATTTTAAATTTATGTAAAGAATTCTGTCTTAAAAAAAAAAAAAACATAAGGGACAACTAGGTGGTTCAGTGAATGGACCACCAGCCCTGGAGTCAAGAGGACCTAAATTCAAATTCAGCCTCAGAGATTTGACTCTAATTAGCTGTGTGACCTTGGGCAAGTCACTTAACCCAAATTGCCTAGCCTTTCCCCCTCCAAAAACAAAAACACATAAGATAAACATGGAACATAGCACAAATTAGTTATATGTGGGGATGTAGTTCATTTTCAGTTGTCTTTGAGGCAGTATATGAATTGTTTTGTTAACTGAATACCACTCTAATTGCAAAAAAAAAAAAAAAGTTACAGTCATTTTGTTGACATTCTGAATATCTCTAAGTAAATACAATTTTTTTTTTAATTGGGGCAGCTAGGTGATAATAGGTATGGCACCAGCCCAGGAGTCAGGAAGAGTTCAAACCCAGCCTCATATACTTACTAGGTGTATGACCCTGGGCAAGTCCCTTAACCCCAATTGCTTCCAGAACAATAATTAAAAAAAAAAATCTTTAGAACTGGAAGGAATCTCAGAGGTCATCTAATCCAATCTCCCTATTTTATAGAGCAGTAAATATCAAATATCAAAAGGAAATGTTTATCTCTGCATATTGTCCTTATGATTTCAAAAGGGGTCTCTAGATCTCTTTTAAAGTCACAGTCTCTAAAGGAAACAGGAAAACATTAAATCTGAACAGAAATGGAAAGCATGCAATCTGTCCCACTACTGATTTCTGTTCATTTCAGTGCAAGGACCTAACTCAGCCAGGACTGAAGAAATAAAAAGTGAAAAAAAAACATTTGCTACCCTTATAGAGCTTATGGTCTACTGGGGGTAGGGGCGTGCTGGTATATGCTTGACAAGCAGCTCACTCTCCAAATATAGATGACAGAGAGACAGATAGCATGCTTTTAGATTTAATCTGGGGCAGCTAGGTGGCTGTTCAAATCTAGCCTCAGACACTTACTAGCTGTGTGACTTTGGGCAAGTCACTTAACCCTGATTACCTCCCCAAAATAATTCACATCAACCAATTTTGAGATTTAATCTGCATTAACATTTTCTTCAGTACTTTCTTAAATCTATACAATCAACAAAACAATAAACCAAGCCCTGATGTGTAGTGTTTGCTGATTTCTAAGGCACACACGCTCACAATGTTTTGCTCTCCAAGCCTGTGTAAGCTGGGTTTCAGCACCCCTACCTGATTAGAGGGTACAATAAGTACAGAGATAACTATAATACAAGGAAGAGAGTGAAAGGGACAAGGGAGAGATAAGGGAAGAAGGTGGAAGAGAACAATAACCAATAGGGGAAAGGAAAGTTGCATGAGGGAAGGGTCATCAGAATGGAACTTTGAAGGAAGACATTAATTCTGACAGACAAAGACAAGCAATAGAAGGGTTTGGTGATTTATATAGTTCTGAATCAATGGGCAGGCCACTTTCCCTGGAATGGAAAGCTCATGAAAAGGAATGATGTGGGACAGGTACAGAGTGTTGGCCCTGGAGTCAGAAGAACCCAAGGTCAAACATGGCCTCACACACTTTCTAGCTGTATGACCCTGGGCAAGTCACTTAAACCTGATTACTTCCAATGTAAAATTTTTTATAAAAGAAAGAAAGAAAAGAAACAATGTGAAAGAGTATAGAAAGCTAGATAGAAGTCAGATTGTTGAAGGCATTTCAACATCAGGCCTTCTTCTCCAGGCCAAGGACTTTGTATTTTTTTCCTAGATATTAGGTCACTTCTGAGGACTTTTGACCAAGGGAGGGACATGCTTAGATTTATGCCTTGGGAAGTTAAGCAGCTGCAGGGTTTTTTCTAGGTCAGGGATTGTTGGCACTGGTAGATATTGTAGTCTAACATGATGCCAAAGTCACAGGGCCAGAAGCAAAGCTTTGAAGTGGGGAATGGATTGGAAGAGAGGACTTGTACCTGAGAAAGTAAGTCTGTAGTTTGGGATTCAGTCCCTCCACACACTTGTGATACTAGATTAATAAGCCTAGAGCTAGAGGGGACCTCAGAGGCCATCTTGTCCACCATCCTCCCTCCCATTTGACAGATGAGGAAACCAAGGCCAGGGATGGTATTGTCTAAGGTCACCCAAGAAGCATCATAGATGGAATTCAAGAGTCAGAGAGCTCTTCCCACTGGGCCATCATCACACCTCAGAATATCACTTCATGAAAGGTTTCCCTTAGATACTGATTTTTTAACATGAATGTGCACACAGTTGAGTGTGCTTGTACATGCATCATGCATGAGTACATACATAAAGAACAGTCTCCATACTCAGAAGACCTACATTCAAATCCTGATACTTACATGGTCAACAAAACCCCAAAAACCCAAAAACATGTTGTCTGATGGTTAGGAAAAAGTCTTAGTCTTTGGAATCTGAAGAATTTAGGAATGATTATTGAGAGGATCGGAGAAGAGGAAAGTAGACCTAATCAGAGTGTAGTGAGAAAAGGTACTGGATTGGGAATTAGTGGGTCTGGGTTTGAATCCTACCTTGGCCACTTATGACTTGCGTGGTCTGAGCCAAATCATTTCCCCTTTGGGGGCCCCATTTCTTCAACTGTGAAATGTGTAGAGGACTAGATGGTCTTTTAAAGATCTAGCACTTTGTGTTTTGTCCATCTAATGATTCTGCAGTCCTAATTTCTGAGTATTTAAAAGACAGACAAGATCAACAGGCATTAAGAAGTTTGGCTGAGAGGTCAACTGAAATTGAGCCAGGCACCAAAGAAACCAGATTGCGCACACAAAGGGAAATTTTTGCAAAGATCAAAATTACCGATCCCAACCACTGCTACTTTCACAGTAGGGATGCCAGCAGGTTCCTTATCAGTATGTGGTGATTCATTGTGGGCAGGGCTGGAGAGAGGCTTTTTTGGACACTCTCTGCACCACTGAAATATCAAACATATGCCCATCTGCATGCAGGTCACAGGAACCTTATTTGGACAATGATTGCTGTGGGAGATTTCAGTACTTTAGCTGGGATAAAATAACATTCACACCCATCTGACGGGGTCACTGCTACTGACGTAAGATTGTCCCAAAGGTCTCTCCTGTTCCTCTTTCCAGTGTTCTCTCAATGAAGGGTCAGCAGCCAGTTCTGTGTTTTGAGAAGAAAAAGAAAGAAAGAAAGAAAAATATACAGGAAAGCCTTCTCTCAAAAGCCAGGTGGGGCCTCATGACTAATTCTGAAAGTTAGATTTGGGCATTTTGATGTGGGCAGAGGGAGACACATCAGAGACATAGTCCTGAGGATGAAAGATTACATTTCAACAGAATGATCCCAGGGATGGACCAACATGTTGTTTTTTGTGTTTCCCAGTAGGTGAAAGGAGGGGAAAAAAAGGGAGAAAAGTAAATAAGGATGAAGGGTAGAAATCGAAATGTTTGCTATTGACTGAAAAATAATCTGACAAGAACAAATGAACTGCAGAGCTGGGAGTGGCGCGGCAAGGCTTTACCAACCAAGCAGCATCTCTGGCCATCCCTCAAGGCTCACCCCCTGCTTATTGAACTTGGTTTACTTCTGACGCCATCCTCTCAATATCATTCTTAAAAGAGGCATCATGGTCTGCTGCAGTGATGGTCAGAGAACATCAGCTTGAATCCTACCACTTACTGCTGGAGTGACTCTGTAGGCCTCAACTTCTCCATCTTCCCTGTAATTACCAAAAATGAATTTTCTTTTTTTTCCCCCACCTTTTGAATTTTATTTCTTTTTAAAAATACAAAAATTTTATTTTTCCCTAATTACATGTTAAAACAATTTTAAACTTCTTTTAAACTTTTGAGTTCTAAATTCTATCCCTAACTCCCCACTCCCTGAGATGGCAAGCAATCAAATAGAGAGAGAGAGAGAGATGGACAGGCAGACAGACCACAGACAGGGATAGATATTTTAGCTCATCTGACAAAAAAAAGTTTGCCAGGGTGTAGCTGCTGAGCATGTTACAGTTTCTTGGAGCTACAGGTGAGAATTAGGTAGAATAGGTGGACATCAAAGGTGGAAAGCATTCCTAAAAAGGACTCAGGAGCCATTACACCAGAGGTACTAGTCTCCTCTGAATACAACATGGAATTGATCATGTGACATGGAAGACACTGGCATAGGACCACTCAGCAAGGCGTGCCCTCATCAAAAGAAATGCTGGGTTCTATGAGCAAGGCAGAATTGAAGTAGCTCAAAAGAAATCCAAGATATGCAAATTTAGAGAATCCACCCCAAATGTTCACATGGACTATGCGTGCCCAGTAGAACATTCCAAGCTTGTATTGGTCCAAACAGCTAGTAGGACACACTGTAACTTAACTCTAGCATAGTGATATCATTTTGGTCCTCTTCAAGAACGAAGAACAACCAGCTAACCTGTGTGTGTGAGTGTGTGTGTGTGTGTGCGTGTGTGTACAAAATCATGTAAAACATTACCATATTAGTCACAAGACGGGTTTTTTTAAGCACAGAATTGACCTTGTCGCTCCCCTACTCAGTAATGGTGTCCTATTGCCTCTAGAGTTCAAATACAAACACCACCGTTTGTCTTTTAAAGTCCTTAACAGCCTGGCCCCAACCTGTCTATCTCTCTAGCCTCATTTGAACATCACCTCCCCTGCTTCCTTCACTCATTTATCCCTCCAAACTGGCCACCTCTGTCTTTCTCACACTTGACACTTTACCGTGTCTTTGCTGTAACCCTAAATACCTAAAATACATACCCTTCTCTCCTCCCCCTTAATGGAAAATCTGCCTTTTTCTTCAAGGCAAACACGAAGCAATGCCTTCTAGAAGCCTTTCCTGACCCCTGCTCCTCAACAGATGCTACCGCCCTCCCTCCCAAACTGCTTTAGTCAAGAATCAAAATAGATTATGAAGGAACTCAAGCCACTGCTTCACCTTGTATACATTTGAATTCATTCTCTTTATATTTATTTTTACAGAACTACATAATGCTTACCTCGTGCCCCCCAGAAAAATCTAGCATATAGGCTTCTTGATAAGAGATTTGTTTTTCATTCTTTGTATTCGTACCCTGGTAACTAACATAGCACCTGGTGGAGTCACTTAATAAATGCTTGGTGATTCACTGATCTGAAAAGTAGAGGGGGTTGGACGATAAGATCTTAAAGACCCCTTTCAACTCTCACTCCATGATCCTTTGATTTTCTTGCCAAATAAATAAATAAAATTGCACTTTCTGATGTTATTAGGTTATAATTCAGCCCAGATTTTTGTGATTTGGAGGCATTTGGAAGAGGGAGAGGGTGAGAAGGAAAGAAGGGAGAGAGAAAGAGTAGAAAGAGAGGGAAAGGAGGAGAGGAGAGGAGAGGAAAAGGAGAGGAGATAGCAGAGAATTGAGGAGAAAGGGAGGCAATTGTGGTAGCTTCTTGTCACTTTTGGAATTAAGCTGTTTTCTAATAAGGCAAGTTGCTTTCAATCAGAGTCCTTCCAAATGCATAATTGGTGTGATCTGACTGTTTTCAGGGAAGGGAGCTTTGTTTTTCTTCAAAGGCTTTCTCATTAGGCAACGTTCACATGCCCTCTGAAAATGTGTTTGGAATATAGAGATTCCCCGGCATCACAGATTAAAACGCCAGCAGAACAGAGGATGTGCTCCACCATTCTGAGTTCGATAAATGAGGCCTCATGCAGTTGTCTGAGCAGGGAATCTCTCAGGTAAGACCATTTAAAAGCATGGTGCCATCTATTTAGTGTGTATATTTTAAAAAATCTGTAGCAAGCTGTTGCCTGAAACAGAAAGCTGGCAGCCAGGAGACACAAGATCTGTTCCCAGCTCCTCGGCACTGATGGATGGGAATTTACAGAAGATGCCACCACCATCGAAATCTCTGGGGTTTGCTAATGTCCCAGTAGGAATAATTTAAAGGGCGGAAGGAAAAACTTCCAAGCTCTTTTCTAACATGCTATCCTGCCGATCACAGCTTCTTTGGGTTAGGAAAGTTGGATGTTGGCCAGTATTTTGCTGACCATGAAGCCAACAAATCCTGGAACACAGGGCCTCTTGTTCATGGTCCAAAGTTTGGAGAGAAAGGAACAAGTTTATTTCAGTTCAATAAACATTTATTAAGCACTTCCTGTATTCATCCTTTGGTGCTAAGGATACAGACACAAAGCAAGAGGTCATTACCCTAAAAGAATTTATAGTCTACTGGGGGAAGGGGATGTGAAGGAAGATTTTACATATACACAGATAAGTAAACACCAGGATAGAACTAGACCCTGAATTTCAATGGTATAGGAATCTTCCAGGTGAGGAAACTCCTTTAACCAATGTAGATCGGAGATTTTTTAATTTCTTTTTCATGAAACTTACAATTTTAGATACCTATAGCCCTGAGAATTTAAGTGATTGCCCAAGATAACACAGGAAATATATATCAGAAACACAGTTTAAACCCTGGCTTTGGCACCAAGTCTCCATTCACAATGTCCTACTGCCTGTCAAGTAAATATAGGAAAGGTAGAAAAGGAGGGGTCTGCATTTTTTTACCACACTGATAGTACTCTGTGTTTCTCCTTTGTTGCCAAAGACCATACCATCAGAGAAATAATGACATGACTGGAACTTGACTTTGTTTTGAGTGAGGGAGGGCTGTGCAGGTCACCAGACTCACTTCTCCTCCAAAGCCATCCGAATTCAGTGACCAGATATTCATCAAGATGACTGGAGATGACCCAGGATGAGACAGTAGGGGTTAAGTGACTTGCCCAAGGTCACACAGCTAGTGGGTGTCAAGTGTCTGAGGTGAGATTTGAACTCAGGTCCTCCTAACTCCTACACTGGTGCTCTATCCACTGTACCACTTAGCTGCCCCACCACACTGATAGTATAGTGTGGTAGTGAAGTCCCCATATAGACTTAGACACTGGAGATAAAGGAACCCAGGAGAGCCTAGCTGTCAGGCTGAGCCTAATTCAGGTCAATCCTCTTATAGTGTAGGTCTGAAACTAGAATGAAATAAGATACCTATTCTCTGACAAAAAGAAGTTTACTTAGCCATAGGAAGGGAAGGCTGTTCAGAGCAAGGAAAGACTAAGCATTAATACAGTGGAGCACAGTCCCAGCCTTGTTTATACTGCTGATCTTTGGTGTGAAAACTCAGGTCAGGGCACTAGTCTCTCACTTTCTGGCTGTTTTGTGCCCAATTGACCATGAGATTATGTCAATGGCCTGAGCCAGTCAAATCTCAAGGATTGTTTCAATGCCATATAAGGAAAATTAGCCTAACCTGCATGGGGGGAAGAAGTAGAGAAGGATATTGCTAGGATATTGCTTCCACCACATCCTAACTCCTTGGTGGTAAGGTCCTTAAGGTCTTCTAGAGGATCTTCCACCACTTAAATGACTTTAAGACCAATACTAGACAGAGTAGAAGCCAAGATGGCAGTGTGAAGGCAACAACCCATCTGAATTCTCCCAACATTTCCCTCCAAACAATTTTAAAATAACACTTCAAATTGAACTCTGGAGAAACAGAGCCAACAAAAGGTTGGGATGAGACATTTTTCCAGCCTAAGACAACTTAGGAAGTTGTAAGGAGAGGTCTTTGATGCAGGATGGGGGCTTGTCCAGAGTACAAGGGGCTATGCAACCAATAATGGGCCTTGGAGGCAGCTGAAACAGTAGCAGCATCTTTAGGGTCTGACAGCCCAGAAACAACAAGGGGGTCAGATAACTGATCAGAAAGGGATTACAGGGATCCCTTTGTTGGCACTGAGTAGAGCTAGCACTGATTGGCAACTATTACCCTTACACAGTTCTGGGTCTGGGGTCATACTCTCCACAGTAGAGGGAAACATTTGTGACTGATCATCAGAGAACAGGGGCCCTGGTCACAGGTCTGATGCAGAGAGAAGCACTAGATTTTGTTGCTACAGGAGAGCAGAGGAACTGGTCAAAGTTCCATAGCCAGGAGAAACATTAGCTTTTGTGCCTGCAAAGGAACAGGGGCCTTTAAGAATAAAGACCAGAGCCAGAGCTCAGACCAGGAGAGCAGTGACCACATCTCTCCCCAAATCATACCACTTTGGAAGCATCAAAAACTTTCAGACCCCCAGAACCAGCTCTAAAAGTAGCAACACAAAAAAAGCCTGAATCTTGGCCTGGTATCTCCCCACCTCCATGTGATCAGAGTCTAACTTCAATATTAATTTCAAATTCAAGAAAAAGGCTGGAAAAGTGAGCAAACAACAATAACAAAAGAATTTGACCATTAAAGAAACTACTTATAAGAGTAAGGAAGTCTAAAACAATCTCAGAAGATAACATTTAAACAACTACAAGCAAAGCTTAAAGAAAAAATGCAAATTTGACACAAATCCAACAAGAATTCCTGGAAGAGTTAAAGGAAGAAATAACAGCGATAGAGGAAAAATTAAGAAATAAAGGTGATGTAAGAAAATTATGAAAAGAGAATTAATAGCTTAGTAAAAGAGGCACAAAAATTAACTGAAGAAAAGAATTGCTTAAAAAGCAGAACTAGCCAAATGGAAAAAAAGTTACAAAAGCCCACTAAAGAAAATAATTGCTTAAAAATTAGAATTGGGCAAATGGAAGCTAATGATTGCATGTGACATCAAGAAACAATAAAGTTAAAGAATGAAAAATATTATGTCTAGATTCTTTTTTATAATCATGGTTTTCAGTTAGTCCAGTAATTCTTTTTTTAAATTAAATTATTTTATTTGTTTTCAGTGTTCTACAGTCACTTCCATATATCTTAGACTTTTTTCCCCTCCCTCCACTTCATTTCCTCCCTCCTTCCTCACTCCCTCCCTGAGATGGTGTACAATCTTATATACATTGTATTAAATACACATACATTCTTATCAAATACATTTTGCATAGAAGGACTAAAATGAATGATAGAAACCATAAAACAAACATAATACAAAAGAAAATGATCTGCTTCTATCTGTGATCCAATTCCACAGTTCTTTCTCTGGATGTGGAAGGCATTTTGCCTTATAAGGTCCCTGGAAATTTTTTAAGTCCTTGCATTGCTATGAAGGACTAAGTCTACCAGAAAAATTCCTCACACACTGTGGTTGTTGCTGTGCTCAAAGTTCTCCTGGTTCTGCTCCTTTCACTCAGCATCAGATCATATAAGTCCTTCCAGGTCTCTCTGAAGTCTTCCTATTCATCATTTCTTACAGCACAATAGTATTCCATTACATTCATATACCACAATTTATTCAGCCATTCCCCAATTGATGGGCATCCCCTTGATTTCCAGTTTGGGGCCACTATAAAGAGAGCTGCTATAAATATTTTTGTGCATGTGGGACCCTTTCCCATTTCTTTGATCTTTTTGGGATACAGCCATAGAAGTGATATTGCTGGGTCAAAGGGTATGCACATTTTTGCAGCCCTTTGGGCACAGTTCCAAATTGCTCTCCGGAATAGTTGGATCAGCTCACAGCTCCACCAATAATGTATTAGTGTTCCAACTCCCCCACATCTTCTCTAACATTTATCATCTTCCTGTTCTGTCATGTTAGCCAATCTGATAGGTGTGATTAATCCAGTAATTCTTAAATTATCTCTCTTCAACCTATTTTCCAGGTTAGTTGTTTTTCCATGAGATATCTACTTATTGCCCACTGCCACAGCCACTGTGCTGCTGTTCCCATGCTGCAATGGGCATCTGTCCCACTGCCCACTCTAACAGAGTGCTACATACCTGTGCCAGGGTCTGAACACTGTCATGGGTGCTGTTATCTCCCCCAGTGATGAGGCAAATCATCACAATGGGACCTGACTCCTATATTAGGGTGGAACATCACTCCTTACTCATGCTGAGGCCTCTCTCTTTCTCCCTTATGCCAGAGAAGGACACTGTCCCCTCCCTCCATGCCTGACTGGGTGATTCAGATCACTGTGTTATTGTCCTTGTCTAGTCCAAATGGTTATTCAGGTGAGGAATTGCCACTTAGGATAGCTCATGAACTTCCAAATGATTCTAGTCAACTGACACAGAGAAAGGAGAATAGTAGGTAAGAAGAAGGACACAGAGAGAAAAAAAAGTAGGGAAGGAAGGAGAGAGAAGGGCAAAGGGAGGGTGAGAACAGGGAGGAAGGGAAGGTGAGAGAGAGAAAGGAGGGAGGTAGGAGAAAGAGGAGAGAGATAGAGAGAGGGAGAAAAAAGGAGAGAGAGGGAGAGAGAAATCACAGTTCTAGAAGGTGGCTGTTGTCTTTCTTTTTAAATTGATACAAGAATCCTAGGTCTCAGTGAGTCACTTGGTGCCTTTTTTCCATATCCCCGTTTAAGAAAGCTCTCTAGCTCTGGGGAGAATCAGGCATTGGCCTTTCCAGTGCCTTCTCTAATGCCTAAAGAAAGAATTCTAACAAAGTCAGTGTGGCACCATTCACCTGGTCTCTCAAATGCCAACTTTTTAAAAATCTCCAGTACTTCCTTCAGCACGATTGTTAGGCAGCCCTAACATTTCCAAGTTCTGTCTTGGTTTACATTTCCTCACTTTTTCCCCCCCAAATCAAGTAAAGACATTTATTATTCCTCACCTTGGGGGTTCCCTTATGCCACCCTCTCAACTGTCTGGTTATGTCCATATCAGTTATAGCTACATTTTCATTTTTTAAAAAGCCATTTTCTTCCATTCACACACAAATCTCACAATAACGTACAAAAGATTCAAACTCTTTCTTTAAGTTGACCAAGATACAAGATGCATTAAAGGTGACTCAAAGCCAGGACTACATCTGCTAGACGGAGCATGGCCAGGGGTAGTCTCTTACCCTGAGGCTCCCCAACACACACACACACACACACACACACACACACACACACACACACACACACACACCACACATACACACACACACACACACACACACACACACACACTCCCCTTTCGGTAGGATTTTCCCAAGCCAATAAAGTGAAGATTATTATCTAAACAAAGGCAAAGGCATCAGGTCTCCACAAGGGCAAAGCACATGAGTTTCTTCTGAAACTGTCTTTTGCTACTGGGGAACAAATAACTTTCAGTCCCTCTGTGGTGCCTTGAAGATAAAATGTACCAGGCTAGATGGCCCAGGAGCAACATAAATGGTGGGTCTAAAAGAGTTTACGACATTCATCTTCGAGGTAATTCCTTTAGGACATGGAGCATATGTGAAGTGGTCTTTCCTGGCTGAGTGGCAAGTAGGAGCTCACTCACCAATCCCACAGGAGGGACGGGGGAGCCTCAGGGCAACAGCTTCTATTGCCAGCATGATGGCCACCTAGGGCTCGGCACCATCCATCCGTGGGAGCCCAGAAGGCCTTGGAGAAGAACCTTTTCTTTTTTGGCTGTTTCTGCTCATTTTATTTTAATTTATGGAATAAAACAAACATTTCCATAGCATTATACAATGAAAAAAGATGATCATCCATTCAGCTACCAATGTACTGGGCACAACTTCCTATTCCTTTACAAGGACCCCAGAAAGCAAAAGCCTATCAAGTGCAAGATGGCCTTCATTTCACCCCACGGAAGAAGTAAAAGGCACCAGTTTCTCATGGGAGTCCATACACAGGTAATAGAACACATAAAGCATTCATCATAGCCCATAAGCCATCAACAGCAATTGGCTTTTCTTCAGCAGGTCCCATTTTCCCACGAGGGACATGGTACAGTTCCAAATCAGTAAATACCTAAGGGGTTCGGACTCCTTTATTTCAGAAAGAAACTAAATTCAAGATTGCCAGTGTGACCAAGAAATCATTACAGTGAATCCTTAGTTTTCCTCCGATTATTACATAATTCTTTCTAGATATATATAGATATGTGAGTGTACGTGTGTGTGCGTGTGTGTGTGTGTGTAGCAGTACCCTGTAGTTAGTTAGGACTATCCTCAGAAAGCAAACACATTGGGATCTGTTAGACAGAAGATCCTTTCCCATTAGATGATGACTCTTCTAATAACTCAGAATACTAACAAGATATACTGTCCTGTACTCCTATGTTACAGCTTTAGTCCCTTATTTCCTTTTCTTCCCTCCTTGCATTAGTATATCTGATGAGTGGGGCACCTAGGTGGTGCAGTGGATAGAGCACCAGTGCAGGAGTCAGAAGGACCTGACTTCAAATCTCACCTCAGACACTTGACACTCACTAGCTGTGTGACCTTGGGTAAGTCACTTAACCCCAATTGCCTCATCCTGGGTCATCTCCAGTCATCCTGATGAATATCTGGTCACTGAATTCGGATGGCTCTGGAGGAGAAGTGAGGCTGGTGACCTGCACAGCCCTCCCTCACTCAAAACCAAGTCAAGTGCAAGTCATGTCATCATTTCTCTGATGGCATGGTCTTCTTCAGCAAAGAAGGACAAATACACACAAATCCTCCAATGATCCACATGGACAATCTTCTTCCCTCTCCAGGAAACATCTCCATTCAAAAATTCCTCTCTTCTCTGTAGAGAATCAGATTTTCAGGCTCATAAATTTGAATTGCTTGTAACTCCTTAGACATCTCCCTCCTAAGACATTCCCCTTATTTAGCTAGGAGGTCAAATCTGTCACCATATGGCTAGGAAACCAATCTCCCTTTAAGACAAAGGGGTTCTGAAATGACATTGCCCTTCTCTTCTCCCTGAGCTTTGGGAATTTCTTCAGGAATCTTTGGTAGTCAGCCATGGTCTAGGCTGATGCCATATCTTGGGCCACAAAAGTTCCTTCTTGGGGATTCTCCCCAAGTCACAGCAAGTGCAGGATACATATGATTCTTCCAAAACTGTCCTTTTCTGCTAGCGAACAAATAACTTTCAATCTGTCTATGATGTTTTGAAAATAAACTGTACCAGGCTAGGTACTGACTTGTGAGTAGCTTGGTAGCTCCCATGTTTGCTGGCACCAACTCAGTGAGGGAGTTTGAGGAGGAGAGCTAAAGGAAAACAATGGAAAGAATCACCCCTCTCCCACCCTTTTCAGGGCTAGTAGTTGGTAGGGGGTTGGGAAGGATGCTAATAGAAAACATGGCTCTTCCTAACATAGTCCAACCTCCCAAGATTCTAAGTCAATGGAAAAATCTCAAGAATAGCCTGAATCACTAAGATATACTCCTCTTTGGGGAACCCAATCTCTGCCCAAATGTGAGGCATTTTTCTAATTGGGGGCTTGAAGCGATTGTAACTAAACTCAGAATTTTTCACTTAAAATGGCAGAAAGGGGAGGGAACCAAGTGCACCTTAGGAGACAATGTATTGCCCCCAGGCTTAAAATAAAATAAGCTATTTATTTTGACAAGGTATTACAAAGTGTGTGTGTGTGTGCATGTGTGTGTGTACACAGACACACATGCATATATACATATATGGTTATTAATTGTATATTTATTTTAGTATGTATTTGTCTTCTACTGCCTCTACCATTAGAATGTTAGAACGTAAATTCACTGGGACCAAAGATTATTTTCTTCTTTGTATCTCCAGCACAGGCACGTTGTAGGGGCTTAATAAATATTTGTTGATTAATTGTTTGATTTAGGTGGGGAGAGGAGGAGTATGCACAAAGATAAAATGTAAACTCTTTTCAAGATGTGCTTCTCTGATTTGCTTATATCAAGAGATTAGCACCAAGATCAGTCTGTCTATTCCTGTGCACAAAGGGCCACTAGCACTCAGCATATCATCAAGAGAACGACAGTTAGTTATAAATTACTAATCCTCCTGAGCTGGTGTTTGCCCAGCCAACAAATGAAGTCAGTTTGCATTCACGGAGTCTTAAGCACCATTTAAAAGTCAAATTATTTAAATGCAATCCCAAACTTCGGAATCTGGGCCATTCCCCAGACGGCTCATCAAATCTCATTGTTGGGGTTCAGTGACTGAGTCCAAAGTTCCAGGTAAAATATTTCTTTTCTAGAGTTCAACATAACTCCCAGGCAGCAGACCATGTAAACAATTTGAGACTCTGAATGAATGGAATGTTGTCTGGAATGATAATGTGGAAATGGAATACACTTCACATAAACACAGCAGGACCATTTAATTTAAAGAAACACATTTAGATAGCCACCTAGTGGTTTCTAGGCATGGGCATCTGGTTCAAGTTGCTTAGGGAAAGAATATGACTGTTAAAAAAAAAGGGGGGGGGGAGCACAGAAGAGACTGGAAAGTAATGAAGTTGACATTAAATCTTACTTAAGGAGATGATCCTTGTCAGCTCCTAAAACCCTGCTCGTAAGGGTCATCCTTTACCAAGATGTGCACAGCCCCCAGGCTGAAAGTGAATTCTGACAAAGATTATCCCAGACCTCCAGAGAGATCATAAAATCATATGATCATAGATTTTAGAGCTTGAAGAGACCTTGGAGGTTATGTAACCCAGCCCATTTGATAAAGAGTGAGACAAGATTGCAGAGTTATGGTGACTTGCTCAAATTACGTTGGTAGAGTTGGGAACTAAAATGAACTCCAAGTCCAGCCCCCTTTCCAGAGCACTAACTACTAGTGAATATACGTCTTCTTTATATTTTACATATGTTGGGGGTGGAGGGAGAGAGAAGAAAATTCCTTCCATGCCTCAAATACAAGGAAAACCCCTGAATATTCATAAGGAAAATTTTAGGTAAGGCTACAATTCTTCAAAAGACCTGGGGATTTCATGGCCGCACCTAGTGACTAACCTGTTTGTAACGAGGGATTCAGAATTCACTCAGCCTAGTCCCACAATCCCAGAAGCATGGTTCCACTCTGTTTCCCACTAGCAGCTATACTTGACTTTGACTCCATGAATACCACACCACACCTTTCCCCTCCCCTAGGATAAACTGCTCACCTGAAAATCTCCTTACCACTCAGGTTCTGCTAGTATCTTAGCAGCTCACCTTCAGTTACTTCTCTCCCTCTGATTGGAGGATTTAGCTAGCTGATCATTAAACTCCTTCCAAAGCCTTCTTTCTTAGAGAGCTCATAACATTTGAAGTGACTCCTTTTTTCTATCAGCAGCTCTGCTTAGCTTTGATTCCATGTGAAGAACATGCCCCTTCCCTAGCACCTTCCCCCCCCCCCACCCCCCAGCCCAGGAGATGATCACCTGAAATCTCTTCACTAAGTAGATTGACTTAGGTTTTGATCACTCAACTCTTAACTCACTCTCACTTTTCTGTCTCCCTCTGAGGACTGATGGATAGAGCATTTCTTTCTTCCCAAAGCTTTCTTCTGTAGAGGGCTCATAATCTTTCAATTAACTCCTTTATTTTTCCATCAGTAGCCCTGCTTGACTTCATCTCCACAAAACACTACACTCCAGGGTTGGGGTACTGCCTGTGGGCCCTCTCACACCGTTTAGTGCGTCCTCTTTCCCATTCAATTACAAATTCCTTGAGGTCAGGGATTTGTCACCTTAATATTTGTATCTGCTTAGCATGTAGTGGGCACTTAAATGTTTACTGAATTGAACTGAAATCCATGGCTAGCTAATACATAAAACTTTCCCAGCTTGGTAGGATCTGCCAAAACTGCACTGGGCTGGGACATTCTACCCCCTCCCCCAACTCTGCATCATTTCTTATCATTATGGCTTCAGCTTAAGACTTAAAATATGTGTTTTCATAGGCTCATAAAATCCTAGATTTTGAACTACAAGGGACCTTAGAGGGCATCTAATCCAGCTGCCCTCTGAGGTACAGCAAGGCTGAGACCCACTATGAGTAGAAAGTAATGGAAACGGAATTTGAACCTGGGTTCTCGGATGCAGGTCAGTTTCCACTGCCTTATTGAGGAGACAATATTCCAGAGTATGCCTGTTGAATGCACATATTTGGGATCTTTATAGAGTTTCGCTCCCCTTGTTTTATTTGGTTTGGTGCATTTTCCTAAAGTCATTTTTCCCATCAATGAAACCTTTACAATAAACATTCTTCCTGCAAGCATCTCCCTCCTGGGTGAAACTACCCTGGTAGCCATACAGCAGGGTACAGAGGAGACATACATGCAATGGGTTTTAACCTTCACAAGGTGGCAGAAACAGACTAGAAATTCACCTCTAACCAGTTTCTCCAGCAAAGGGAATTTCACAGAACACTAGGGACTAAGTTCCACAACTGAATTCCATTAGGAAATGTCCTGGGCTTCCCAGTTTGACTTAGCTGTGTCTCTAAAAGTAAGGTTCGTGTCCAAAAAGGACCTTTCAGAGTGCCAGAGCTTGGAAGTAACCATGGTTGGCTATTCTTGAAGAAGGATTGAAACAGTAAGACCCTGAGGGCAGAGGCTGTTTCACTTTTTCTAGTATGGTATCTAGCACATAGTAGGTGATTAAGAAATACATGATTGATTGATTAATTGAAAAGAGGCTAAGTTATGAACCTAAGAATTCAAAGCCAGTACTTCTGATGCCCTCCTCAGAGCTCTGATCACTATACCAATGTTAATCCTTAAACACAATCATAGGATCAAAGATTTAGAGACCTAGAGAAGTCAGCAAGTCTTACTCCCTCATTTTACAGATGACACCTAAGGATCTAGTGACTTGCCCAGGGTCATACAGCTAGGAAATGAACCCAAGGAGGGATTCAGACCCACTGTCTTCCTGACTCCAAAATCTATCTACCAGACCAAGAAGCCTCTTACAGAAGGGCTATTGTTTTCTTTTGTTTAACCATTTCCTATGAAAAGTAGTTTGGCCACATTAAAAGAGCAAATAGTGACTGTCCAAGAGGAAGTGAATCCCATTTATCACACGTAAATGTGCCCTCACATTCCAGAAACTCATGCATGCTTAGTCTTTGGTCTTTCTTCTTTTAGAATGTTCTTAGGTAACAATCTTTGCTCCTGTTTTCCGCTGCATCTGACTCCAGGAAGGCTCTTCTTCAGATGCCTCCTGATCTCCGAATGAGCTCTAAATCAAAGGCAGGCTAAATCCAAAAACACACGTTAGTGCTTTTGTCTGCCCCTCATGGCTCTATTCATCAGAAGCAGGCGTGCTCAGAACTCCTCCTCAGTGCCTTTGATAAAGCTTCCCGTTCCCCTAAATGCTTTCAGCCATTTTTCAGAAAGGGGATTTCCAGGGCTCTGTAAGCCAAGGTTAAATCCCTAGCCATCCAACAGGTTCAGAGTTGCTGTTATGCATAGAGGGGCAGCTTAAATATATCAGTGGAATGTCTTTGTGGAAGGCAGTTTCCAAGAGACTTGGGTTTGAATCTCCATTCCAAGATGAAATAGTTGGGTGAAAAGTCTCTTTGTTTCTATGAGTTTCATTTTTTAAAAAACTTTTGAAATGGGTTTGATAATCCTGAGTCTACCTATTTCACAGGATTGCTGTGGGGGAGGGGGGAGTTCTTTAGAGCTAAATGCAAGTCATAGGATCAGGAAGCTATTCCATTAAGCCCCCCCACTCATTTTACAGACAAGGAAACTGAGGCACATGCAGTTGAGGTGACTTGCCCAAGGTCACACAAGTAACTAGCATCAGTGGCATGATTTCCAGTCATCTAATCCAGAACTAGTGCTCATGCCACTGAATCAGAATACTTCCTGAAATGCAAAAGCTGAGTTATTGTTATTTACTCAGTACTTTAAAAAACTGTTATAAATTTATTTTAGAGGCAATTGTGATTCAGTGACTTGCCCAGGGTCACTGTGTTTGAGGCTGGATTTGAACTCAGGTCCTCTTGACCCTAGTGTTTTTTTTTATATTTTTATTTTGTTTTAGTTAAACAAACAAGCATTAATTTTCTCTCTCTTCTACCTTAGACCTTGTCTGAAAAAAACAAACTTTCGAAACAAACATACATAGTCAGACAGAACATAGACCATGTCCAAAAATGTATGCCTCATGCATCTTGAGTTTTGTCCCATTCCTTCATATCAGTTTGTCCAGCTTTCACACTTCCAACTGAGACACAAAAGTAGGCACAACAATCTAAATATATAATGCAAAGGATTTGTGGATTTTTATCAGAATGAGGAAGTCCTGGTATGAGAATCCCCTCCACCAAAATGTAGATTGTAACCTGTCAATTACTTACTAGACAAGTCCTGCAGAGTTGCTTAAAGCAAATGAAGGTAAAGTCCCTTGCCCAGGGCCACACAAGTGGTATAAAGGGTGATATTTGAATCCAGGTTCTAGGGTAATAGTCATTGGTTTAGAGATAGATAGGACCTCCAGAATTATATAGTACAACCCTATCATTTTATAGCTGAGGAAACTGTGACTCATAAAGAACAAATACAGGTAGTAAGTACCAGAGTCAGAATGTGAACCCAGGATCTCTGACTCCTAATTCAACATTCTCTCTACTGTACCTGATTCCTAATCCAGCACTTTACTACATCACCTTGATTCTATTTACCATTGTAATTCTACACTGATATATAATAAGAATTTAGAATAAATTTAGACTGGATGACCAGCAAGGTCCCTTTTAGCTCTATCCCAATAATTCTATGAACTTTGTGTTGCATCTATAGCAAGACTCTTATGAGTCCTCTCCCAACTCCCACTTGTTCTGGCATGATGGGCTTCCAGAGGGCAGTTACATCTTCCCTCCTTGTTATTCTAAGGGTAACAGCAAGAGTTTGGGTGTCTTCCAATGCTGTTGACTCCAGACCCCATTCTGATTTGTTCTCCCCCAGTATCAACCATCAATTACACTTAGTATCTTCCCTATACTTATTCAACCAGTGATTAACGTCCTACTACCAATGTAATCAATTAACATCAGTTAGCTTCTACAATGGAATATACATATATATAGATAGATAGATAGATAGATAGATAGATAGATAGATAGATAGAGAGAGAGAGAGAGAGAGAAACAGGAACCAAATTATAAATACATTTCCTGCCCCACCCTCACCCTCTTATATATCACCTCAGTCCCTGTGAAGAGTAGATTCAAACTTAAAATGATCTCTACAAAGCCTTCAGCCCATCAAGTTCACTTCTGAATGTAGCAAAGCTGAATTTGAACTCAGGTCCTCTTAACCTCAGTACTTCTTTTAAAAATATTTTTATTTTGTTTTATTTAAATGAACAAGTATTAATTTTCTCTACCTTCTCCCTTATCAGAAAAAATAAAGTCTTGAAACAAACATGCATAGTCAGAGAGAACCCAGGCCATGTACAAAAATGTATGCCTCATTTTGCATCTTGATCTTGCATCTTTGCATCTTTTACCCGTTACTTGCTTGCAAAAACAAAGTCTCAACTGCTCATTCAATTAATTGCTATACTGGGTGAAGTATGTGTGTGTTCATCCTTCATTGCTGAAGAAGACCATGCTATCAGAGAAATGATGACATGACTTGTACTTGACTTTGTTTTGAGTGAGGGAGGGCTGTGCAGGTCACCAGCCTCACTTCTCCTCCGGAGTCATCTGAATCCAGTGACCTGATGTTCCTCAAGATGACTGGAGATGACCCAGGATGAGGCAGGTGGGGTTAAGTGACTTGTCCAAGGTCACACAGCTAGTGAGTGTCAAGTGTCTGAGGTGAGATTTGAACTCAGGTCCTCCTGACTCCTGCACTGGTGCTCTATCCACTGCACCACCTAGCTATCCCTACTGGGTGAAGTAGGTTACTGCTCAAGGCCATACTATGTAATGGCAATCAAAATCCCACTAAAGGAGCCCCCTGGTTTTGGGAACCCAGATATTGTGCTTCCCTCTCTGGTTATTATGGTCAGACAGTTGGACTTGTCTGTTGAATTCAGGCAGAGGAAACCATGTCTGTTGACTTTTCATTTCTCTGTATTTTCTTTGAAGTTTAGGGTGCCGACTCCCCTGAAACAGGTAAATGATATGTGTACTTGGTTAAAGGATTGATACATGTGCTTGATTAAAGTGATTGTTAACCCCTTGAAAGCTGCTTTCCTTTTGTGAATGCAGATTTAAGAACCTGTGATCACAGGCCCACCTGTGTATGCTGGGACACCTCACTAGGCTCAGCTAACAGAAAATTTGAGTATGGACTCTAGTTGTTGGACCCATTATGGGTGTCCTGACTTCCAGGCTTACAAGGTCCCAACATAGCCCTTCCCCTAAGTTCAAGAGAGAATGGATACAACAGGGGTAAAAGTGAAAGCCAGGGACATGAGCTCAGAGTATCATGGCAGCAACCCAGATTGAGAAGCAAAGACCCAAGACATCTCTCCCCACCCAGAAGCTTATGGCATTTAGTCCTCCTCACTCATATATAACCAAGGGGAGAGGAGTTGACCCGGTAAGTCAATGTCTTTCCATCACTTTTCAGCTGAGCAGCTAATCAGAAGTCTCACAAAGAATGCAGACAGAAAATAGAGAAAACCTGAGAATGCTCTGGAGTTCACAGTGAGGATTGTATCAACATGATGAAGCAAATGCTCACAAAGACTGGGCTCTCATTGGCCAATCCTCTGTCACACACCAGTAGAAGATAAAACTACCTATGGATTTAAGGTATCTAGTATTAGAGCCAAGGGGATTAACTCACCTTACTTCTTAAATAACTAAATGGAAAAAATCAATCATTGCGAACCTCTCTTGGGATCAGCTAAAACTCTTGTGCTAAAAGACAAAAACTCAATGTCAAGTATTCTGAAGGCCATTTCTCCCCGAAATTTCTAATAAAACAAATAGTGCACATTTTGGCACTGAACACCATTCCTCACAGAAGTTGTTTGATGCTAAGATATTTCCCCTTCTTGTTGTTTTTTTCCTTCTTCTCTTCTTTTTTCACATGGATGGAGCCAAAATGGGATTATCCCAAACCAGTTTGAGTTTAATCCAAGCCACACACCCCCTCTGTTCCATGCCAAATCAGCTTTAAATTACTAACATCCATGAGCCCCAAATGAATGATCTACTAGAATTCACGGAAAGGGTCAGAGAAGAGGCCTGTAGGCCAAAAAAAAGAATGTGAAAGAGCATATGTCAGACGGAAAACAGATCAGCCCAGAGACAGACCCTTGGTCAAAAACTGTTTTACGTGGAATTTGGCTGCCAAAAGATCACATCTCCCAGTTGGGAAAGGCAACAAAGGGAAAAGTAGCTGACATCCACATGCACAGCACTGGAGAGTCTGCCTCTCTGTACCTCAGCCCTTCACCTTGATTTTCATTTGCTTAATGGTTTCTGAGTCCTTTCTTTAAGTTTAGGGTCCAGGGAACAAAAATCACTGGGAGAGAGGTCTTGCAATTTTATCTTTTGCTTAGCTGATACTTGATTGAAAAACTCTTGTTTTGGGCAAATTATATTTTTCTTTCTGAGCACCACAAATCAAAAGGATTTTATTTGCATTGTCGTCTATCCTTCTTTCTCTGAGAGGACCAAGGACATCAGGAGGGTGATGTCTTGACTTGAGGGAAGTGGATTTAAATGAAGCAGAGCTGTTCAGTCATCAGCTTCACTCTCTCTTCCAGAGTCACTGGAGTCCAGTGACAAGACAAAAGTCTGACGACTGGCAATGAGGGGAACAGGGAGCAGCTAGGTGACACAGCGGATAGAACACTGGCCCTGGAGGCGGGAGGACCTGAGCTCAAATCCAGCCTCAGACCGTGTGACTTTGGATAAGTCACTTAACCCCAATTGCCTCACAAAAAAAGACAAAGACAACAGGCAATGCAACCCAAAATGATTTTAGGATTTATTTGAAGGCCAAAAAGTATGAAAGTCAGTTCTTAGAATAAAATCATTTTTTTTCTAGTTTTGAATCCAGTTTCATTCAATTCCCCAATAGTAATTATGTGCCCACTCTAGAGAGTCAAAGACAAAAACCAACACAATTATTGCCCTCAAGAAACTTACATTTTACTAAGGGAATGTATTATGTACACCAATGTATAAAATATAAGATACAGTGTGGTAAGGGGGAGCAAGAGAAATCCAGACCACGTAGATTAAGAAAAATTGAGGAGGGAAAAATTGCTTCCTTTAGAAAAAAATAGACTGGCTGGGGAGAATGCCCAGAAAAGGGAAAAGAAATAAAACTATTGACGGCTACTTTCTTGGAGAACAGACATTTCCTCCCTTCCTTTCTGATGAGGAAGAACAATGCTTACCATCAGGCAAAGACACAGAAATCAAGGCTTCTGTGTCCCAGCCCACCCAATGGGCTCAGGCCATGGAAGAGCTCAAAAAGAATTTTGAAAATCAAGTTAGAGAGGTGGAGGAAAAACTGGGAAGAGAAATGAGAGAGATGCAAGAAAAGCATGAAAAGCAGGTCAACAGCTTGCTAAAGGAGAACCAAAAAAATGTTGAAGAAATTAACACCTTAAAAACTAGCCTAACTCAATTGGCAAAAGAGGTTCAAAAAGCCAATGAGGAGAAGAATGCTTTCAAAAGCAGAATTAGCCAAATGGAAAAGGAGATTCAAAAGCTCACTGAAGAAAATAGTTCTTTCAAAACTAGAATGGCACAGATGGACACTAAGGACTTTGTGAGAAAGCAAGATATCACAGAACATAGCGAGAAGATTGGAAAAATGGAAGATAATGTGAAATATCTCATTGGAAAAACAACTGACCTGGAAAATAGATTCAGGAGAGACAATGTAAAAATTTTGGGACTACCTGAAAACCATGATCAAAAGAAGAGCCTAGACATCATCTTCCATGAAATTATCAAGGAAAACTGCCCTGAGATTCTAGAACCAGAGGGCAAAATAAATATTCAAGGAATCCACAGAACACTGCCTGAAATAGATCCAAAAAGAGAAACTCCTAGGAACATTGTGGCCAAATTCCAGAGTTCCCAGGTCAAGGAGAAAATATTACAAGCAGCTAGAAAGAAACAATTCAAGTATTGTGGAAATACAATCAGGATAACACAAGATCTAGCAGCCTCTACATTAAGGGATCAAAGGGCATGGAATAGGGTATTCCAGAAGTCAAAGGAACTAGGACTAAAACCAAGAATCACCTACCCAGCAAAACTGAGTATAATACTTCGGGAGAAAAAATGGTCTTTCAATGAAATAGAGGATTTTCAAATTTTCTTGATGAAAAGACCAGAGCTGAAAAGAAAATTTGACTTTCAAACACAAGAATGAAGAGAACCATGAAAAGGTGAACAGGAAAGAGAAGTCATAAGGGACTTACTAAAGTTGAACTGTTTACATTCCTACATGGAAAGACAATATTTGTAACTCTTGAAACATTTCAGTATCTGGGTACTGGGTGGGAGTACACACACACACGCACACACGCACACATACAGAGAGACAGAGTGCACAGAGTGAATTGAAGAGGATGGGATCATATCTTAAAAAAAAAATGAAATCAAGCAGTGAGAGAGAAATATTGGGAGGAAAAAGGGAGAAATTGAATGGGGCAAATTATCTCTCATAAAAGAGGCAAGCAAAAGACTCATTAGTGGAGGGATAAAGAGGGGAGGCAAGAGAAAAACATGAGGTCTACTCTCATCACATTCCACTAAAGGAAAGAATAAAACGCACACTCATTTTGATAGGAAAACCTATCTCACAATACAGGAGAGTGGGGGACAAGGGCACAAGCAGGGTGGGGGGGATGAGAGAGGGAAGGGCATGGGGAGGAGAATGTAATCCGAGATCGACACTCATGGGGAGGGAAAGGATCATAAGAGAATAGAAGTAATGGGGGACAGGATAGGATGGAGGGAAATATAGTTAGTCCTATACAACACAACTATTATGGAAATCATTTGCAAAACTACACAGATTTGGCCTATATTGAATTGCTTGCTTTCCAAAGGGAAGGGGTGGAGAGGGAGGGAGCTAAAGAAGTTGGAACTCAAAGTGTTAGGATCAACTGTAATGTTCTTACCACTGGGAAATAAGAAATACAAGTTAAGGGGTAAAGAAAGCTATCTGGCCCTACAGGACAAAAGAGAAGACAGAGACAAGGGCAGAGAGGGATGATAGAAGAGAGAGCAGATTGGTCACAGGGGCAATTAGAATGCTTGGGTTTGGGGGGGGGAGGGGATAAAAGGGGAGAAAATTTGTAACCCAAAATGTTGTGAAAATAAATGTTAAAAGTTAAATAAAAAAAAATAATAAATAAATAAAAAGAAAAAAAGAAAAGAAAATAATATTAGATATCTTTGATTTTGTACACTACCAGTTTTACCCAGTATCCCCTCTGCCTTCTGCCTACCCCCTAGAATACCATCCCAATTTTTAAAGGAAAAGTAGAAGAGAAAATATTGTTAAAAAGCATCAATACATCAAGAAAAGTCTGAAAACACATGCAATGTCCCACATGTGTAGGTAAGATCTCCCACTTCTTCTAAGCAGTGTCTTCTCATGTCTTCTCTTTGGCAGTTATGCTTTTTTCCTTGAGGCAGCTCAGTGTCCCAGTAGATAGACTCTGAACCTGTAGTCAGGAAGTCCTAGGTTCAAATCCAGCCTCAGATACTTACTAACTGGGCAAGTCACTTAATATCTGCTTGCCTCTATTTTCTCATAGGTAAAATGGGGATAATATCAATGTGGTGAGGAGGTAGTATGGCCTTGAGCAGTAACCTACTTTATGCACAGTTCAAAGGATTATTGATTTAGGGCTGCCTTCCAGGGTGGTGATGAGGATGAAATAATATAATATTTGTAAACAGTGCCTGGCACATAGTAGGCCCTCTATAAATGTTTATTGTCTTCCTTTCTTTGTCATTTTACAACATTCACTTTTGAATGTTTTGTGATCATTCCTTCCATTTACATCATGACAATCGTTGTATATATGTTTTCCTTGGCTTTGCTTGTTTTATTTTATCTGCAGTCAATCGTGTAAATCTTTCCATGAGAAATTACTCTTCAACTGGGGGTTGCTCCAGAAAGACTTTAGGAAAGAGAGGGTTCTAAAGCTGGGCTCTTAATCAATAAGCACCTACTGTGTGTCAGGTACTGTACTAGCCCCTGGAAAACAAGGAAGAGGACTTTGTCAACAGATGGAAATAAAAAAGGAATGCATTCCAAGGCTTAGAAAATAGCCTTGGTGGAAGTGGAGAGGGCAAGGACAAGATTGGAGCTAATATACAATTTGGCTGAAATGCAGAGTGGGTGAAGAATATTATGAACCATAGATTGAAAGGTAAGTAGGAGTCAGCCTGCAGAAGTCCATTAAATCTTGTTCTATTTTATCTTCTAATCCAGGAGACATTGAAGGTTTCTGAGCAGAGGCATGGTCTCCCCAGAGCATTGGTGCTAAGAGTGGTGTCTGTCTTGGGCTGGGCTGATTTCTCTTCAAAGGGAAAGGAGGTGGTCCTTAGACTTGACTGGTCCAGGGGTCTGAGACTTGAAATTGGCACAGTTCCCTCATTACCTGAGATATAAAAAGCCCAGCCTATGAAGACTCAGTGATACTTGGGCCTCATAGAATTCCCACTGGCATGAAAGTCAACATCTCTCTGATTGGGCGTTGTATCCCTAACAGATGCAGAGAAAGAGGGAGGCCTCTTCCACCTGAATCAATGTTGTATCCTCATTGATCTCCTTTACGGTTGAGTAAACCATTCTTTGTTAAATAGTTTATGGCCCTTGAGTATCTCATCTCACTCTAATGTGAAGCTTGAGTCATCAGACCTGCCTGACAGGCTTGGCCCACAACAGCTATAAAAGAGATATTTTAGCAGCTATGTGAGGGATGGACTGGGGGGAAACTGAGGCCAAGAAGCTCAATTTGCCCAACAATAAGCATTTATTCAGCACCAACTGTGTACCAGGTACTGTGCCAAGTTCCAGTGATGCAAAAAGAAACAAAATACAGTCCCTTCCCTCAAGGAACTCCCAAACTAATAGGGAAACAGCATGCAAAAAACTACACACAAATCATAGACAGGATAAATTGAAAATAATCAACAGAGGGTAGACACTAGAATTCAGAGAGGAAGTGAAAGGTTTCCTGTAGAAGAAGAGATTTTAGTTGGGATTTGAAGGAAGCAGGGAAGCCAGGACAGGGAGATGAGGAGAGAGTATTCCAGGCACAGGGATAGCCAAGGAAAATATCTGGAATCTAGAGATGGAGTCTGATTAAAGGAACAGCAAAAACCGGTGGTATTGGATCACAGAGTATGGGAGGAGGTAGGGGTATACCAGAAACCCAAGAAAGGGTCCAACATGGTAAAGACCTGAATTAGGTGATAACAGTTCAAGTAGACAGAAGACAAAGATGAGGAATATTATAGAAGACTATGTATATAAGTTCTTGAAAGGTTAAAGTTTACCAGAGAGTGAAAAAGAATTATGTGGTCTACATATGGGATCAGAAATGAGTCTTTTGGATTTTGTCATGTCCAGTGAAGACTTCACTGTATTTAAAAAGAAAGAATGGGAGGGAGGGAGGGCGAGAGAGAGAGACAAAGAGACAGAGAGACAGAGGGAGGGAAGGAAGGAAGGAAGGGAGGAAGGGAGGAAGGGAGGAAGATAAAGAAAGAATCCATAGTTAGGAAAATGAGAGGACAGTAGAATGGAACAGAAATAGAAATTTGGACTGAGAGACTGTGGGTCTGAATCTTGGTTCTGTGACTTACTACCTATGTGAGTTAGAGCTTCAATCTCTCTCAAGCTTCCATTTCCTCACCTATACAAGAAGAGCTTACCTCTAAGGTTCTTTCCACCTGTAAATCCTGTGATCAGATATTGGGCATGAGAAAAAGAAAAGCCAAATGTGACCAGAGCTGAAGCCTGGTCATCTCTGGGAGGTGCTGGATAGTTGGGAGAAAGGAGTTGGTTTAGAAAGGGGAGGGTGAGGAGTTTAGTTTTGTCCCTGAATGTGAGGCGCCAGCCAGACAAGACGTCCAGATGGAGATACTGAGCAGGCAGTTGGAGAGGCAGGGTTAGAGCTCTGGGAAGAGACCAATTCTAGTTTGGATTTGGAAATATACAAATGTCTCCAAATTATTGGAATTAATGCCACTAAATTCCTTCTGGTCAAGCACCCAAATCCTTATTATTTTTGCATCCTCATTCCCAGCACAGGGCTATTAATGGCAACTTGGTGGCTCAATGGATAGAGCACCAGGCCTACAGTTAGGAAGACTCATCGTCATGAGTTCAAATCTGGCCTCAGATACTTACTAGTTGAGTGACCCTGGGAAAGTTATTTAACCCTGTTTGCCTCAGTTTCCTCAACTGCAAAATGATCTGGAGAAGGAAATGGGAAACTATTCCAGTATCTTTGCCAAGAAAACCCCAAATGGGGTCATGAAGAGCCAGACAGGACTGAAAACTGCCTCAATAATAACAATTTATAAAGCACTTTTAGATTTGGAAAACACTTTATAAATATTATCTCATTTGGTCCTCACAAGAACGCTAGGAGTAAGTTGTTATTATTATCCCCATTTTACAGATAAGGAAATGGAGACTGAGAGAAATTAAATGGTTTGCCCAGGGTCACACAGCTAGGAAGTGTCTGAGACTGGATGTAAACCCAGATCTTCCTGAATCCAGGTATAGCGCTCTACCCACTGTGCCAGTACATAACTGCCTACCAAACAGAAATGTTTGCAGAATTGAATTAAATCCATTTTGCTGCTACCTATGTCAGGTGGAGAGGTAGCTTGTGACTTTGTGGATAGAGCACTGGACCTAGAGTCAGGAAGACCTGAATTCAAATCCAGCCTCAGACACTTCCCAGCTGTGTGACCCAGGGCAAGTCACTTAACCTCTTTTTTCCTGAGAAAATGGATCCCCTGGAGAAGGAAATGTCAAACCACTCTAGTTTCTTTGCCCAAAAAAGCCCAGATAGCATCACAAAGGAGCAGACATTACTGAAACAGCTGAAAGAATGTCAGGTTGAGCTGTATGACCTTGAACAAGGCAACTAACTTCTCCAGACCTCAATTTCCTAATCTATACAATGAGAGCATTGGATTCAATGATCTCCAAGGTCATGATCCACTCATGATCTATGAATTTAACTTTTAACCTCCATTATTTTCAGTAAAACTAACTTAAATCGTCTTCTCTCTCATATGTTTTATGCCTTGGAATTGCTGTAAATAATAAAGATTTTGTTTTTTAAGTCCATATGATTCCAAATATTTCTAGCTAGTCCTCTGTTGCTTCAGCTACATATATGCCATCTGCTCTGGGCAGTTTGAAGGGAAAAGTCCAACACATGAATAAGGCAAAGACCTATATGAGGTTTCTGTAAATAGACCAAAAATAAATCTTGCTTAGTTTAAATGGAATATTTCATTTGGCTGAACAGGAAGAGGGGAGACCTGCTTTTTCCACATTCCACCAAGAAATAGGTTAATCAGTTTTGGGCTCCATTGAATGAGTATAGAAATAGGAATTTTTGCCAGCCAAAAAGATTAATGAAACAGTTTTAACATGCCTTACATACTAGCTAAAGAATTCAGCCCTATGGTATAAGAATTCTGAAAAGGGAGATAACAGGGAGTTTCAGGTTTCTTCTTATCCAATAGCTCAGCGGACCAGGCCCATTCTTCTAGAGGGTCTTGTTCAACACCTAGCATGCTGAGTTCACATTCAGTGAATTCCTCAGATTCCTTCTGCTCAGTCATCCCTTAAGGCCAAGGATCCCAAATGATAGAGGCCTTTTCCTATTCAAGACATAGAGGAAGCGACTTTGCTAAAGTGACCCAGTCAGAGGGTCAAGGGTCAAGTCTTCCAATATCCTAAAGATGCCTGGACCATTAGGCCATTCGCTAGGTAATTTACTCTCCGCTTGCACAAATAGTACCAATAGGCCCTCAACTTGCTATCACTTTCAATGTCTCCCTCCACTGATTGCCCTTAAAAGGGAACGTCTAATAAGCAGTAAAATTGATTTCACTTGCCCCTTCTTTTCCTTCCACCACTTATTTTTGTTGTTGTTGAACTGTTTCAAATGTGTCTGACTCTTCGTGACCCTGTTTAGGGTCTTGGCAAAGATACTGGAGTGGTTTGCTATTTTCTTCACCAGTTTATTTTACAGATGAAGAAACTGAGGCAAACAGGGTTAAGTGACCTGTGCAGGATCACACAGTTAATAAGTGTCTGAGGCCACATTTGAACTCAAGACAACGAGTCTTCCTGACTCTGGTGCTAGCACTCTATCCACTATACCACCTAGCAACCTTCCATCTATAGCAATTTAACTTAATTCAGTTCAACAAACATTTATCAACTGACTGACTGAATATGCTAGGCTCTGGAGATACATCCATAGATGTGATATAGATCCTGTTCTCAGGCAATTTAATAGAGGGTTGATAAATACATACACAGGTAACTAAGATAAAAGGAAGACTGTACGGAAAGAAAGATGTGTGTAAAAGGAAGATACATCTACAGAGGACATACTGGCCAAAGCTATGAGAAATTTCTGAAGGAAGCTATGTAATAAAATGAGTAGTCCACTGACCTTGGAGTCAGGAAGACATGTTCCAATCCTACTTCAGATCCTTGCTAGCTTTATGACCTAGGACAAGTCACTTAACCTTTCCCAGTCTCAGTTTCCTCATGTATAAAATGGGGAGAGGGGTAGTAGACTCCATGGTCTCCAAGGTTCTTTCCAGCTCTATATCCATGATTCTATGACTTTTAATTAGGGGAGACCTGGAAGTACTTATGGATGAGTTGGCCTCCATCTTGAATGGATGGACATGGGGCGGAGTGGAGTCCATTTCAGGCATGGGTCTAACAGCAAAAGCAAAAAGGCAGAGATGGCAGGATGAGAACAGCAGATGGAGATTAGGACAGTTTGGCTGGAATGCAAACAAAGCAAAAGTGTCTGGAAAGGACACCTGGAAAGGGTGGATTGGAAGGAGATTGTACATTGATTCTATGTGTTAAGTGCAATAAGATCACCGGGTCAGAGCTGAGAGGAACCTCATAGGTTATGGAATCCAACAACTTCATTTTTCAGATGAGAAGACTGAGCCTCAAGAATGTTAAGTGACTTGCCTAAGGTGCCACTGAAGAAAAATACATTCAGATATGAGAGAGAGAGAGAGACAGAGAGACAGAGACAGAGGGAAGGAGGGAGGGAAAGAACAAGAGAGAGAAACAGAGAGGTTTCTCCAGTGCTTCCTTTGGATCCTGCCATAAATCTGTGCACTGAGAATCTTCCCCAACCCCTTACACACACCTGATGGCCAAGGGAAAGGGAATATTCTCTCAGCCCTAGGTTCACAGGCCTCTAAACCATAAGCATGAGAAATAACTGTCTTATTCCCATCTCCTTCACTTTAAAAAAAAACATAAAAGGAAGGGCACTGACGATAGCTGGAAAAACCATCTTAAATACTAGGATACGTTAAAAGGTTGGATGATCTGTTACAAGGGGATGGCCTTATTGCTACAATCAGTAGGGAAACTTTTAATGGATTTAGTCTCATACTGAAATCTAGCTACTTGTTAAAAATTCACATTGGATTAAGTAACTGCCACCTTTTAGAAATGGAGCTCCCAAATATTTCTTTATCTTCTGCATCTTTCTCTTCATGTATTTTGTTAACCCTGGGAGGGAGGGAGCAGACAACAAACCTACAAGTCATGATGACCATTCAAACCTAACAAACTTTTGCCCTCCTTATTTTTTCTGCATACACAAGGACATCATCCACACGCCTGAGGATCTGATTAAACAATGCGTAGCCTGGATAAAGAATGGTAATGCTGGATCACATAGGGCCAGTAACCATTGTTCCATGGAGTTGAAACCAGACAGAACAGTCAATGCAAAGTAGAATGAGCCGAGTCCAGTCTCTGCTATCTATGTTGAGTTAGGCATTTTTAGTCACGTCCAACTCTTCGTGACCCATTATGGGGTTTTCTTGGCAAAGATACTGACTGGTTTGCCATTTTCTTCTCATTTGAGACATGAGGAAACTGAGGCAAGGAGGGTTAAGTGACTTGCCCAGAGTCACACAGCTAGAAAGTGCCTGAGAATGGATTTAAACTCAGATCTTCCTGACTCTAGACCTTCTCAGCTTTCAGTGGTCCCTCAAACAAGAGCCAATCCTTCAGCACTGAGTGTGTATGGCTTCTTTCCTCTGAGCAGCACCCCTAAATGATCTTTCCTCAAACTGTTGCCACATCATACAAATGCAAATATTGCTTATCCCAGTTCTGCTCACTATGACCCTATGAAATAGAGACTATAAGTGTGACGATCCCCATTTTACAGATGAGGAAGGATAGGCTTTATAGGTCCTTTCCAGCTCTAACAAGGTAAATGGCTTGCCCAGTGGTCACATCAGTCTTAAGCAAACCCTCCAAGTCCAACATGCTTTGCACATTCTGGACAATTTTTTAAAGGTCAGAGAACAATATTTAAGCTTCATACCTATGTAATTGAGGAGGGAAAACATTCTGTTCCAGCTCCCTTCAAATACCATAATGGCCTTCTGCCATTATGGGTGGGAAAAAAAAAAATCATCTCTCTTGAGCACTATCAACTCTAGGCTGTATCCTGTGCCCTATGGCTTTCTAATGTTCAAGAACAAGGCTTCAGAGAGAAACATGAGGCCCCGGTACACAGGAGTAGGCCAAGACACAAACAATCACTTGCTAGGATAAGCTTCCTGTTCTCTGATATCAGGACACACGGTCGCCCACAATCAGGTATCCTGAAAAAACAAGCTGAGAAATTAGAGAAAAGAAAGGCAGAGCCGCCAGGAGGCATGAATCGGAGCTGATTCACCCTGTTTGTTTAGTACCCATATCAGGCTGCTTAATGATACTGCCCTAGAACATATTTGTTCAGGAGTCTGGTCAGAACAACTCCTCAAGAGGAGAGAACAGGCCCTCTATTGATCCTGGGAATGGAAGTGAAATGAAGACCAGCCTAAACTCAAGAGATTTTCCTGGCTTGTTTTTGTTTTTAGTGGGGTTTTTTGTAATTTGCATTTTTATTAAGAACTTAATCATCAAACAAAAACATTTTGATATACAACAAAAAATAATAATGCACATGAACTTGTGAACTTGTTGCATAATTTTGGATTGGTTTTTAAAAGTATATTAAATTTGGACAGCTGTGTGGCACAGTGGATCGAGTACTGGGCTGGGTATCAGGAAGATTGATCTTCCCCAGTTCAAATCTGGCTCAGACTTTCTAGCTGAGTGACCTTGAGCAAGTCACTTAATCCTGTTTGCCTCAGTTTCCCATCTGTAAAATGGGTTGGAAAAGGAAATGGCAAATCACTCCAATATCTCGGCCAAGAAAAAGAACCAGACAAGACTGAAACAACTCAACAAAACAACAGTTGAAATTTAACATAATAGTTTAAAAAGACTGCCTGTTCATGTCTCCTTCTGAATTTATTTTTGTTAATACAATCTGTCTTTGGCCATGCCCACAGGGAGTGGTGACTCCAGTGCTTTTGGGAGTGACCTGTTAACCAGAAAGTTGATCTAGCATTTCCAAGACCTGGGTTCCACCCCTGATCTTGAAATAATTTATTCTACAAAGAAGTTACGCTTCATACAAGAAAACTGGCAGCTATGTGACATAGTAGATAGACTGCTCAACTTGGAATCATGAAGACCTGAGTTCAAATACTGCCCATATTCTTACTGGCTTTATTATTTGCTTATCCTCAGTTTCCTTCTCTGTAACATGAAAATAATGGCACCTACCTCACAAGGTTTCTGTGAAGATCAAATGAGATAATATGTGCAAAATCCTACCGAATTTTAAAGCGTTGTATACATACTGGCTGTTTTTATGGTGATTATTATTAAAAATAGTTCACTTAAAAATTTTTATTTTATTTATTTTGTCATATTTTAAGTTCCAGACCATCTCCTTCCTTTCCTTCCTCCCCACTCTGCACTACAGAAGGCCATCATTTAATACAAATTTATAAATATATGTAAAACCATATTATGTATTCTTCTATTTATTAGTGCTTTCTCTGGAGGAAGATAGCATCTTCTTCCATAGGTCCTTTGCAGTTAATTTACTCAGAATAACGTAGTTGTTCACGATCATTCTTTAAATATCTATTTTTAAAAAATAGCTCACTTTTTATTATTGAACTCAATAATGATGGTGAGGATGGTGAGAATGATGATGATACGTTATTATTATGAAGAGCTCACATGATTGCTTAAGGTTTGCAAAGCCCGAGAGAGCAGATGATTTAAGTATCATGTTCATATTTTTACAGATGAAAAAAACTGACCCTTTAAAGAAATGAAGGCAGTCACTCAGAGAAGGCATGGGTCAGAAGTAGGGTTCAAACCCAAGTCTCTGGAGCCCTGAATTCAGGAATCTTCTCCCTCCCCCTTACTATTCCCTCTGTGTTAGTGCACATTTGGTTTGGTTTTTAGGATCTAAATGGACCAGGTATCACACAGGACCCTAACATGATCCCTGCCTTCCAATTACATCCCCCTTAAGAATCATCATCCGCTGATGCCCAGATATATTGTCCAGCTACATTCAGTGGAATGTTGCCAGAGCTCTGATTTATTTCAACTGGACATCTAAGAACAAAAACGTTTCCAGGACAAGGAAAGGGAGATGACAACATGGAGATTTTGTCCCTGAGCCAGACATTTCCTGGTAGCTGAAAGAGATTCATGACATAGCCGCACTTCCTGGTAATTGCTTTCCCTAACTTTAGGGAAGATGTCTGTTACAGTCCTCTGCAGCTTCCCGTCACGGGAAACAGACCAAACTAGGAAGTTCTCATTTCCCAAGGATGGATGTGTACAAGGGTCCCAAGAAGCAACAAACAGATATAACAAACATGACTCATCGGACTTGAGAGAGTTCACATTTTCTCATAGAACAGTCTGGATTAAGTTTTCAGGGTTATTGGAGTTTTATCTGTATAACTCATACTCTAGGAAGGAAAAATGAAACAAAAACAAAAAGAGGAAAGCGGAATGTTTATCTTCTGTGAAAAGACATAGAAAGAAAAGAACAAGAAAAATCTTATTTTCAGCCCCTCAAGTGATTATCATTTAGAACAATTTGCTATCTGGAGAAGCCGTGTGCCATTGTAGAGGAAGAGCTGGCCTTTTTTTAGTCAGAAGCACCTACTTTCTGGTGTTGCTTCTGAGACATACTGGCTGTGAAACTCTGAGAAAATCCCTTAATCTCTGAGTACCCTAGGCCACTTTTGAAGGCAGTTAAGTTGCAGAAAAATTTCCAACTGCATTAGTAAAGGGGATGGGTCTCCTTTCTGGGAGTTCCTTATACCAATATAATAAAAGATCCAAAGATGCATTCCATTTCCCTGTTTTTCAGTCATGTCTGACACTTTGTGACCCCATTTGGGATTTTCCTGGCAAAGATACGGAATGGTTTGCCATTTCCTTCTCCATCTCATTTTACAGATGAGGAAACTGAGGCAAACAGGGTTAAGTGACTTGCCCAAGGTCACACAGCTAGAAAGTGTCTGAGGCCAGATTTGAACTCAGGAAGATTCATCTCCAGACCTAACATTCTATTCACCGTGCCACCTGGCTGCCCCTTTGTAGCTAACATTTCTAAAGTATTTCATAACCCCAAACTTTACTCAAGAAGAGCCTACTGTTTAAGATTAAACTCATGATTAGTAGTAAGGCACCAGCTTTTGGTGGGGGAGGAAAAATAACAGGACCTGATCCTATCACATGAGGGGAATAACCTCCTATCTGATTTCCCTGTCTGTTAATTATAATCACTAGCTAGGATTTACTTGTACTTTAGAGTTTAGAAAGCACTACAGATACATGAACTCACTTGATCCTCACAAAACCCTGTGAATTTGGTACTGTTATTATCCCCATTTTACAGATAAGGAAACTGAGGCAAACAGATGTAACCGACTTGCCCAAGGTAGGCAGCAGGTAAGTATTTGAGGCAGAATTCAAACTTAGGTCTTCCTGATTCTAAAACAGAGATAACACCTATCCTCCAAGTATAAAAAGAAGTTAAGATTTAGCATAAAGGAAATCAAACATGGAATCATTGGAAAGCAATAAACGGGAGAAAAAAAGATTTTTAGGTATATGATAGCGCAACAACTAGGAAAAATGATAGGGGCTGCTTCCCAGGGTGCCAAAATTCAGAGAACATTGATAGCATTTGTATGTCTCCATTAAATAGAAACAACTGAGAATAGCGCCTACCTTGCTTAAAACAGGAAGGCAAAATTAATTTATAATTAGTTAAAATAGGAAGATCTCAGAATGTATGCTTCAACATTCCTACCCCAGTGGCTGCACTGCGAGGCAAACTCCTCCTTGGCCGCGCTACCCACCCAGGTGTAGTCCTCTGGTGTCCCAAGGTTTCCTACTCGCAGAGCCCAAGGTGGTCCTCACTTACCCATACCCATATAGGGCAGTCCCAGGTTCCCTCCCAACAATGAAGCCTTGGGTCCCAAGGAGCCAGATCTCCCCTCCATATTTAGTTGAGCTTTTGCACTGAACCCTGAACAGCTAATAATGAACGGTAGCTCTGTTAATAACTAGTATTTATACTGCAGGTTTTCAAAAATATTTTATATAGTCCAGGTCGTTTGAGCCTCACACAAACCTAGGGAGGAAGGCACAAGAGTTATCATTGTTCTCATTAAGCAGATGAAGCAAATTGCCCATGGTCACATAGCAGGAATTGTTAGAGGCAGGATGCAGCCTCAGCTTTCTCCTGACTTCAAATGCCTCACTCTAAGTCAGAAGTCCCCAATTCTCCAATTTAGGTTTGCTTTCCCAAATGGTGTTTAATTCTCCGACCAATTCTTACTATTCCTTTAAAATGAAAAATGAATGTCACGCTGAAAGGTAATAAATAGAAAGAGAAAAAAAGGAAGGAAGAAGGAAGGAAGGAAGGAAGGAAGGGAAGAAGGGAGGGAGGGAGGGAGGAAGGAAAGGGAAGGAGGAAGGAAGAGAAAAGAAAAAGAGAAAGACAGAGACAGAGAGACAGAGAGAAGAAAGAGAGAGAAGAAAATGGTCCAGATTGGGGAGGAGAGACAAAAAAAGGTGGGTGACAGATTTCAGCAGAAGTTGATTTCAGGCATAGCTAGCAGCTTGGTCTAAAATGCACACATCTTGGGGAATAACTCACTCCCCCTCATTTACCGAGCTAAGAACAGGAGCATCCAGTAGGCCCCAAAGTAATCTGATGAGTACAGTCCACCCCAGAACTTGTGAAGAAATTGTGCCTCAGAGGATCAGAATGTACATGTAAGCTTCTTACATTATTATCAGGAAACAAGTGGTGAGAATGAAAGCTAGGTAACAGATCTGAGAAACAGGAGGAGAGCGTCGACCAAGAGTGTGGACCTGTAGTCACACAACTCCTCAGGAAAGAAAACAAGGGGGGGAAATGTACAGGCTAAGCCTTAAAGAAAATGTTTAAGTTGACATTGAGTTGAATGAGAAAGGAAAGTTTTTAAATAATTAAATTGCATTCCCTTTGAACATAAAAATCACCCAACCTCAACCCCATTTCCGGTTCTGGTGGATGGAATGTTGTTGACTTACTCAGCAGGTGGACAAGTGGGAAGTCATTTGCCCTCTGACCTTCTTAACCTTCTTGGCATCTCTTAAGTGGGAATGATAATACCTAAACTACATATCTTTTAGGGTTGCTCTGAGAAAATTATTTTGTACACTGCTAAAACAACTGTAAGAAAGTGAGCTAGCTGGTCACTGGTGGTAGCAGGATAGACACTGAGCTCACATATACACACACAGACTCCCTGTGTCTTGACCCAGGCCCAGCTCCTGCATCCACTTCTAAATGTTTCACTCACCAGAAATCAGGGCCAGCTGGGAACACCCACAACTGCCTCAGGGCCATGGTGAGCCTGAGCCTGGCTGGAGGTGGAGGAGTATAGTAGAAAGAGAGATAAAGGTTGGGGAAGCTGGAATGCCAGTGTATATGGTAAGTACAAACAAAATTCACATGCTGAAAAAACTAGGACCACTTACATAAATAATTTTACTTTTCTTTATGAACTTAAATAGGAAAAAAACCACAACATGACATGTTCTATTGGACAGACAGCAGGTTTTAGAGTCAAGGGGCCCAGGTTCAACTGTGACCATCTGACATATAAGAGCTTTGTGACTCTGAGGAAGGTTTTGGCAACCTCTCAGTGATTCTCTAAAACAGCTAAGTTATAGAAAGGTAGCCATCTTGTCAATTCAGTTCAATAAACATTTATTAAGCGCCTACTATGTGCTAGGCACTGTGTTAACCCTCCACATTAGTAAAGGGAGTTTCCTCACCTCAGAGTTCTCTATGACAATGAATAGTCCCCATCCCTATTAATTTTACATAAATTTTCATTACATTAACAGAGGCTGAGAAGAACTGTGGATATGGAACAGGAGTCAGGAGGACCTGAGTTCAAGTCTTATACATAATAGCTGTGTGTCCCTGTTCTGGTTGATTAAACCTCTGAGTTCCCTGGGCAACACACTCTCTCTTAATATTTTATTGTCCCCCAGTTATATATGTAAAGACAATTTTTAACATTCATTTTTTTAACAATTCAGTTCCAAATTTTCTCTCTCCCTTCCTCCCTCCCTCACTACCCCCCCAGATGATAAACAATTTCATATAGGTTATATATGTTCAATCATGCAAAACTTATTACCATATTAGTCATGCTGTGAAAGAAGACATAGACCCCAAAGGGAAACACACACACTCACAAACACACACACACACACACACACACACACACACCAATACAGAAAATGAAAAAAAGTATGCTTTGATCTGCATTCAGACTCTTAACAGTTCTTTCTTTGGAGGTGGACAGCATTTTCCATCATGAGTCTTTTGGAAGTGCCTTGGATCATTGTATGACTGAGAAGAACTAAGTCATTCATAGTTGATCACTGTACAATGTTGTTACAGTGTACAATGTGTTCCTGGTTCTGCTTACTTCACTTTGCATCAGTTCATATAAGTCTTTTCTGGGCAACTCTCTTAAAACTCTAATTTGCAGAGTAGTTACTGACTTACCTTGGTGGATGGAATCCCTCACCTGAAGTTCCCTTGAAATTACAAGTCCATTTTTTTTTTTTTAAAGTGAACGTTAAACTCTAAGCTGCCTCTCTCCCTCCAGGGGAATGGAAATTTCTTCAAGGCAGTCAATGTTTTCATTGACTTTGTATTTTCAGTACCTGGCATCTAATTAATGCTTGGATGAAGCCAAATCCATCATTTCTGGTCTAATCCTTATTGATAAAATATGCATATAATTTTTAGCATTGTACTACAATCAGTGTATACATAATATTTTGCATATGCCAATTTTTGATGCACATTTTGAGGCAGTCTTGCTGAGCCAATACAATGCTGAACTTGGAATCAAGGAAGACTTGGGTTCAAATCCCTCCTTTGATACCTACTAGCTGTGTGACCTTTGATAAGTCACTTAATCACTCTTTGCTTGACTTTCCCCCTTCCAGTCAGGAAGCTATAACAGAAAGTTGGAAACTGCATTGAGTTGATGCCCACAATTGGAACATCTAAGTTTCCACTGAAGTCTTAGTTGGATGCCATGTCATGTGACAATGGCTGTGACAGCAGAGAAAGAACGTGCTCTCAAGGTCTTATAGAACCAGAAAGATGTCATGTAATAGCTGCACCTGAGGTCCAAAGTCCACCTTGCTTATGATCAAAAGGTTGGCCATCCAGTGATAAAATTCCTTGGCCACAGCTTCCAGAAGACTGTCTACTAAGGAGCTGAAGGTTTGTAGTATGAGTCAGTGGAGTGAGCACTTAGAAAAATGAAATCAGAGCTCTCTGAAAGTACTTACCACAACACACACACGTATATGTATATAAAGTCTCTATGTACACATATACATATACATGTATGTGTACATATGTGCATTACAGGAAAAGTGCATGTGTATGCACACATGCATTATTATATGTGTATGTACATCTATAAATCATGTACACAGACATGTGTATGTATATATGTGGGTATATATTTATACATACACACATGCATATAGTATTTCCCTCTTAGAACGTATGCTCCCTGCAGGTAGGACCTAGTCTCACTTTTGTCTTTGCATCTCCACTCCCTAGAACAGTGTTTGGCACTCAGCAGATACTTACTAAATGCCTCCAGATGGAGGCACTATAGCACAGTGGAAAGAAATTTGGCTTTGCAGTCAGTCTCTCTATGTGACCTTGGAAAAGCTTTTCAAACCTCTGAGCCTCAGTTTCCCCACTTGTCAAATAAAAGGGTTAGAGCCAGGGGTGGGGAACCTGTAGCCTCAATGTCACATGTGGCCCTCTAGGTCCTCATGTACGGCCCTATAACTGAATCCAAACTTCATGGAAAAAAACATCCTTTTATTAAGGGCTCAGACTAAATGATTTCTAAAGTTTCTTTCCAAATTTAGATTTCTGACATGATCTCAGAGCACCCAACTAGATGAAAAGGCAGATGTGATTAAGGAAATAAACCAATTAGGCTTCTAACATTTGGCTTAATATACAAGAAAACATGAATGAGAAATCATATTTCATTGTCCTTCTACCCTTAGTTAGGAAGCTCTTTATAAAGTTTTTGGCATACTGTCCTTATTAAGAATGGTAATTCATATAGATGTGCTGATCCTACAGAAATAAATGAATCATAAATTAAGAAATTCTCCATTGGAATACTCGACTGTGGTTTGTTTTTTTTTTCTCTCATTTGTGGAATTACTTGAGAACGGTCCCAGTTAGCTAGAGATCACACATGGTAAAAGTTGGTGTTTCTTTTTTTCCCCTTCCTCACAATGCTTCTATTTGAAAGGAGTGTGTAGTTATGAATTGCATGCACTTGGTTGGTTTCAGTGAAGTCTGAAACATTGATTAGAATGCATTATTGTTACCAAGAGCCTTTAGGCAAGAGCAGAGATAAACCTTCTTAATGCAGAAAAACAAAGATTTCATTCCACCAACTCTTGGACCACAAACCCCAGCTGAGTTCCAGAGATAATAAATGCTAAACTAATGGGGCCATGTCAGGCTGCCAGTATGAATGTTGAGCCATTTTCAGATACAATCTTGTGCAACTTAAGCAAGAAATGAGAAGGCCAACTTTTCTAAAATTTTTATTTTACATCTTAGATAATATTTAATAAGAAAAAACAAGAATCATGGTTAAAAACATGAATGGAAGATGCCAATTATATTTAATGAATATTTTTGTGACATGAATTAGCATTGAAAATATACCCAAAATGTTATATACTGTAAATGTCTCTGTAGACCACTCTCTAGGTTCATGCCCCCCTCCATACTCCAATCAATTGGCTGGGTCCTAGAAGGCAGCTACTTCAGTTTTAAGGGTATCTCTGAAGGAACAGTTTCTACTAGTTTCAATCATGAGCCCCCACGGTCTGCTTTCCATTATCAACTAGTTAAACCACATTAGCTTTTAGAAAAGAGATTTACTGAGAAGGTATATCAAAACAGTTATTAATGTATTCCCCTCTCTCCCTCCAAATCAATGGAGACATGTTCTCTTGCACACACAAGGTCCCTGGGAAAAGTGGATTCAAATTTAAGAGTGCAGTGGTAGAAGCTGTACGTCATTAAATAAGTCACTTAACCTCTGTTCACCTTAATTTCCTCGTTTGTAAAATTGGATAATAATAGCACCTACCTTCCAAAACTGTTGTGGGGATCAAATGAGATCATTTCTGTAAAAGCCTTAGCACAGGGCCTGGTATACAGTGCAATATAAATGCTAGTTGTTATTAACTAGCTATTAAGAAGTAGTAAGATACGGTTATATTTTATATTGTATATTCCCCTCAAAGTGGGGCAGTTCTTCCCTTGCACACACAAGTTCCTAAGAAGTAGGTACAAAGGTAATGAGACACATAAGCAGAGAATATGTATAGCCTATGGCTACCTCCTGATTCCAGGTTCTTGAAGTCCTTTTCTTCAAGTTCTCCTTAAATTCCCCTTAGCAGTAAGATACTCCTGTCATTCTATGGCTCCAACTCTGCTAGTTGCTGATGAGACTTTTTATGGAATCTCAGAATCTGCTAAAGCTAAAAGGTTACCATCTGGACCATTCCATCTTGGGACATTCATTCCCTTAAGATCAGGAAAGAAGAAACACAAGAGACACAATTAAACCACATGCTCATGGACACGGTGGCTGGGTGGGACATAGGGTAGATGCCTCTCCTCTCACCCAGCAGTGCATAGCAGCTCTTGTCTCACCACCAGAAAGTATAAGAAACTGAGAAATTGTAGGATCTTCTCCTTCTCATTCCAACTCAGATAAAATGAGCAATTTTGATTCTGTAAAATCAATTTATTTTTGCACAAACAAAACCAATGCAATTAGAAGGGAAATAGCTGGGGTGGGGGGAGTAATATCTTTGCAACGTTTCTCTGAAAAAGCTCTAATTTCCAAGATATACAAGTGTCAAGACTCAGGAAAATCTTCATGCAGAAGGTAGTGTCTGAGTTGCATGTTAAAGAGGGAAAAAAGTCTATTAAAGATGGGAGCAGATTCCAGGCCTAAAAGATGGCCAATATCAAGGTAGGGAGATGGAAAATGGTCTGTCAAATGAGCAACAGAAGGTCAGTTCAGCTCCATCACAGAAGACAGGAGTGGGTGTAATGTCCAATGTGGCTGAAAATAGAGGTTTGGGCCAGGCTATGTAGGGCAAATGATGTTTTATTTTGGAGGCAATAGGAAGCCACTGAACTTAGTTGAGAAGGGGAATTGTGTGCTTGGATATGCGCTGAGGTCAGGGGTGGGGAACCTGTGGCCTTGACTACATATGTGACCTCAAGGCCTCAGGTTCCCCACCCCTAGCTTAGATAAGGTTATCTGTGTGACAGTGTACAGAATGTACTGAAATTTCTAGAGACTTGAGAACAGAGACCAGTTAATAAGCTGTTATAATAAACTAGACAAGAGATGATAAGGACCTGAATGAACTTGAAAGAAGTATTGGCAAGGATTGGCATCTGATTAGATATGTGGGATGAGGGAGAGTGAAGAGTTCAGTTACTGTATAAGAATACAATAACAACAATATTATAAAGACAAACATCTTTGAATGACTAAGAACTCTAACCAATAGAATGACAAAATATGGTTTTAGAGCCATGTCACCATGAGCCACACCACCTTTCTCCTGACAGGGATCCATGACGAATTCAAGACACAAAATGAGATAAGACTTTTGGACAATGCTAAGGTGGGAATTTGTTTTTCTTGACTATGAGTATTTGTTACAAGGGTTTTTCTCTTTTCTTTCAAGGGATGGTGAAGGTGGGAGGGAGAAAAAAGAAGTACTTGTTGATCAAAAAAAATAAATTAAAAGTTACATTAAAATTTTCTTAAAAGAGAGGGAGAATACACAAATACAGATAAGTAAAACCAAGAAATACCAAGCAATTTGGGGTAATTGAAAGATCTCTAACAAGTGGAAAGACTAGGTCTTGTGTAGAAAGAGGTACGCAAGGTAATTTTTTTAAGGGAGCTGGGAATCCAGTAATAGGGGGAAGCAACCTAGGGAGAATTATGAGATGGCTATGAGGAAAGTTAATATTTATTAAAGACCTATGGGCCAGGAATAGTGGAAGCTACTGGAAAGCATTGTGTAAACTTTAAGGCAGTATATAAATATGAGTTCTCATTTAGTTATATTTATTTCAAAGGATAAAGTTAGAAAGTTAATTTTTTTCTCCTTTATTCAGCAATTTCTTTATAAAGTATATACTTAAGTTACCAACTTGGGTATTAGATATTGTTAAATTAAATTATGTATTATATATTAAACTTAGATACTGGGACCTTGCTCTGTATACAGCATTGTGTCTAAGTATTCAGAGTATTTAGCGCAGGGCCTGTGTCTAATGATGTTATGACATACTCATTTGGCTAAGATTTTGAGCTGAGACCTGAGTGGTCATCTGGTCCTGCTTCTTCCCTTCATACCTGACAAAATAAACCCTGAAAGGTGAATTTACACATCCGTGATCACACTATGGTAGAAGTAGGATCTGAACCCACATTTCCAAACTGGCATTCTATCAATTACCTCTTGTTCCCGCCAGAGAGATGTATTCTCAGCATCATTCTTACATGTCAAAAGCAGTCAAGAAGATATGAATACATTATAAAGATGGAAATAAGATTAAAAAACAAAGGGTGTGCAGAGACCAATCAATCAATACGTATTTATTAAGTGTTTACTGTATGCCTGGACAGATAACGAAATATTCTTTCCACTTCTCAGCAACAAAATCTTTTTCCCCAAAGTACCCGTGTACTGCTGTGAACCTGCTACAACCAGAAACTTCATCCCTGTCTTATCTTGCCTTTCTAAAAAGGCAATCAGTCCTTTTACTAGCTACGGATGAATGAATGGAGTCTTCTTAACAAAAAACCAGTTTACAAAAATGCACTGAAACGTAGCCATGGCTTTGATGAACTGTTCTATCTCAATAATAGTAATGGGCACTGATTCCTTTTAAGGATTTTAGTCACAGCAAATCTAGGGTCTAATAAATATTTGCTTCATTAAAGGCTAAAGTACCCATTGTTGACAGGTCACCACTGTTTAATGTCAGTGAAGTTTACATTTTTTAAAGGAATGCAAATATTTATCGGAACCCGAGAAAAATCTGACAGCACATTTGGTAAAGTTGTGAATTTCAAGTCCCATGAGACTGATTAAGAGGGAAAACACTGGTCATCCTTGGATTTACACAGTTCAAATAGTGAAGAGGCATTAGATAATAATGTAATAAAATTGTTAATCATAGTTATACGAAAACTCTAATATGGAAAAAACCTAGGTTGCATAACGCCAACTCCAAAGTATTAACTTAGTGACCGCTTTACATGTTGTCTCCTCAGTCAGACTGTGCACTTTTCCAGGATAAAGAATATCTTTAAAACTTTCTTTCACTTCTGAGTGTTTAGCATAGGGGCTGGTACATGGTAGATGCTTAATAAACGTTTATTGGCTGACTCATGTGGCTTTTAGCCAATGTTCTTAATAGTATTTTCTCTGATGCATAAGGTGGAACTAAAATTATCTTTATAATTTGGCTAAAATTTCATAGGATCATAGGATTGAGCCCTGTAGTGTACCTTCACTATTACTTAGCTCAGGGGAGTGGAACCTGCAGCCACGTGTGGCTCTCTAGGTCCTCAAGTGCTGCCCTTCGATTGAATTCGAACTTCTCAGAACAAATGCCCTTAATACAAGGATTTGTTCTGTAAAACTTGAACTCAGTCAAAAGGTCGCACCCAAAGACCTACCACATGTAGTTTGGAGGCCACAGATTGCCCACCACAGATGTAGCTCAACCCCTCACCTCATCTTACAAATAAGAGAAGTGAGGGGAAAGTTAATTCTGCAGCCAGAGGCCCAGCACAACCACTTAGAACCTGTGTAGCTCTGGGCAGATCTCTTAACCCACTCTAGATATCAAATTCTTCACTTTATAAAATGAAGGAACTGCAGAGATAATGAATCATACCTCTCAACTTTTTGCAGATATGGGTACTATATTTGGTTGTTTTTGCTAACTTACTTTTCTTTGTTACAAGAGAGGGGATCTATTCTAGGCCATGCTGGGGATAGAGCACCAGTTGGGAAGACCTGTGTGGCCCTGGGCAAGTCATATAACCACTATTAGCCTCAATTTCATCATCTGTAAAATTGGAAATTAAAGCTCCTACCACCCAACCAAAAGAGATAATAAATGTAAAACACTTAGCACACCTGACACATTACGGTAAGTGCTATAAAAAGCTAGTTACTATTATCATCAATGCTATTATTATTACTAATTTTGGCTAGGGAATGGGTAAAAAAGAAAAAGGCATAACTACAAAGAGAGATATGAACCAAGTGAGCTCTAAGGTCCATTCCAATTCTAAACTGATCTCCAGGAAACCCTCCTGCTCAGAATCCACAAATCTAAAAGTCTCAGATGGGTTAGACTTGTTAAAGGTCACACAGACAGATTTGAACCCAAACATTCTAAAATTCACTTTTATGGATTCCCCAGGATCACACATTCTCTGAATGAGAAGGAAACTAAGAAGTCATTTGGTTCAACTTCCACATTGCCAAGTGGTCTTCCAGCTTTGGGTCTAACGAATCGCAGTGATGGTAGTTCCCTCCCTTCTAAGGCATACCATTCCTGTTTATATCACTTCTAATTATTAAGGATTTTTTTTTCTAAGAGTCAAAATCTGTCTCTTTGCACTTGTAGATACTCAAATCAATAACCATTACTAAGTGCCTGCTACCTTGCTAAGTAAGCACTAGGGTTACAAAAAAAACGCAAAAGTTCCTGTCTTCAAGGAGCTTGAAATCTAATGGGGCAGGCAACGTGCAAATAAATACATACAAACAAGCTACATGCACAGGATAAATTGGAATTAATCAACAGAGGGAAGGAGAACTACCTTCTCAGCTAGTTTTGCTCTCTGGAGCCTAGCAGATCACATCTTATCCCTTTTCTATGTGATAGTACTTGAAGACAGTTATTGAGTTAGTCCTTAATTCTTCTTTTGACACTGTGAAAAAAAGATTTGGTTAGACAGGTACATAAAATTTACAAGATAGACTTTTTCTTAATTTCTTCACCTTGGTTCCTCAAAAGGAGGGCAAGGGAATGCCTTTTTTTCTGATCATGTCACTCCTCTACTTAAAAAAAATCCAGTGCCTCCCCATTACTTCATGGGGTCAAATGTAAAATCCTGTTTGGTATTTCAAACCCTTTCTAACCTGTCCCCCTCACTCTCCAACCACATACTTGGAAGAGACTATCTTACACATCTTGCAACGTCCCTCTTTTCTTACCATGTACTCCAATACTGTGACACTGGCCTCTTTACTGTTCCTTGAAAAGATACTATATCCCAACTCTAGGCATTTTCAGACTGTCCCCCATGCAGACAGTGCCCTCTCTCATATCTAACCTCCTGGCTTCCTTCAAGTCCCAGCTAAAAGCTTGCCTTTTATAGGAATGCTTCTGATCCCTCAACGCCAGTGTCTTCCCTCTGTTGATTATTTACAATTTAACCTGTATATATAGCTTGTTTGTACACTGTAGCCAGTTGAGTCTGGCTCTTCATGACCCCATTTGGGGTTTTCATGGGAAAGATCCTGGAATGGTTTGCAATTTCTTTCTCCAACTCAATTTACACATGAGAAAACTGAGGAAAAGAGTTAAATGATTTGTCCAGGGTCACATAGCTAGTGTCTGAGGCTGCATTTGAACTCAGGTTGTTCCGGCTCCAGGCTTGGCACTCTATCCACTGTTCCACCTAGCTACCATCCTATTTGTACAGTTATTTTCAATGTTTTCTCCCCTATTAGACTGTGATCTCCTTAAAAGTAGGGACTTATCTGTCTTACCTTTGCATTCCTAGTACTTAGCATATAATACGTGCTTAATTAATATTTATTAAATGATGATTCTGGCTACCTAGTCCTTCAAAGGGGTAAAACTAATGAACTTCAAAGGGCATCTGTCATAGCCAGTTCTTTTCCAGCAGGGAAGGCCAATGTGACACAATGCTTTTTGAAAATATAACCTTTTGCTGAGGTAGCAAGAAATGCACAACTATTCGCTGTAGGAGTTAAATAGGAAAAAAAAAAGGGAACAGGGATTTGATGGAAGCCCAAGATAAGGGGGTTGGGTTACAATTAAGAATGTAGGATCTTGCAAGAATGTTTTAAGGCAAGCACTGAGGGAGTGTGTTCTTATATAAGGGGTTTAGGTATTATCTCATCAGATAGACTGAAGGATGCTTGTTCCCTTGTTAGACATGTATGGCATTACTGAGAAGATTAATTGGAGTTCTGGCAAGTGAGGGAGGCTGATTAGCCCGTGCAGGTGTATGAACTAACACAATTAGGTAAAAGGTTATATACACTATTCACTCCAGAAACAAAGAATGGATTCTTACATTCCCAGACCCCTACTTGTTTTTTCCAAAATATGACAGTGAAGAATTTCCTTCCCAGTATGTCTGTTTGAATTTTAAGAAGTTATTCAGACAGTCTTAACAAGTAAACAAGGCAATCCCTAGAATACCGGTGTCGTAGTGAAACGTGTGTAGACTTCCTGGTTTACTCAAGAAGCCTTGCAGTGAATGTAATCAGCTTTTATCAACTGGAAGTTTTTGGCTTAAAAACAAAATTCCTCAAGCATAAAATGCCCCACACAAATAAAAAAGCAAGCCACACACTATAGTTTCAGTAAAAGATATATAAAATTTTATTATATTAGCACTATCCTTTCATTTCACAAGTAACCTTTGAAGGTGAGGATTTTCATGATCTTAGAAATCAAATTAACCAGTGTTCAAAACTAAAATGAAAATTTAGCTTCCGAATGACACTTCAATTTTTACATGCGTAAAATTAAAATATTTAAAGTGAACTCTGATACAGTTAATGAATCTGGAGCGATGAATGGCTTTATATAGCAGAAAGAATGACAGGGATGTCTACAGAACACCAGCACATCCAGATAATTATCCAGATGTTTTTACACAACAGCAACAAACCATCTGGACATACTTGAATGGTCCGATTTTTTTTTTCCCATGGAAGATGCTTTTGGCTCCATGTAGACATAACCAGAAGCAGAAGCCTCTGGTTCAAATTTTGTAGAATAATGCAATTACCAGAACCCTGAATAGAGCAGCCAACTTTTTCAAGAAAGTAAAAAAAATTAAGATTACTTTTAAAAATCCATTGAGTATTCAGAACAGCAGTTATGTAGATTTTGTGGAACTTCCAAGCAATAATTTTAATATCACAGATTCTACCAGATTATATTTCCTATGTGTTTTGTACATACTGTGAATAGTAACTTTATGTAAATGCTTGAGTGTAGCACTAATACTAACAGAGAGCAAGTCCATGCTAGAAAGGATATTTATTTCAAGTTTGAAGTAGCTTGCAGTTTCATTCATTTGGCAAATGCTGCAGTTTTCTCCTTTTCCCTCCCCTCAGAAGTTGTGGAGAGAGCCAGCCCTGGAATCAGAAAGACCTGAGTTCAAATCTAGCCTCAGACACTTAACTAATTGTGCAACCTTGGGCAAGTCACTAAACTTCCATTTGCCTCAGTTTTCTCACTTGTAAGATAGGAATAACAAATAAATCATGGTCCCTCATAGGCAGTGTGCCATGTCACTTGGTTTTTTCCTTACCTGCTATTAACAACCAGCCACTCACTGGATTCCTATCAGACACCCAACCAGCCCCAGAGGGTCGATATGCTGCAAGACGGTCTAGTTTGTTCTTGGAAGAGCAATCTACATGCTAGAGGAATCCTGTGAAATACTGCCTAAAAGACAAAGAGTCTCTCATCATGGCTTCCCACAACTTACAGGCTTATTTTTTCTTAATTATTTTTTAAAAAATATTTTCATTCAAGTCTCCCAATTCTGATACAACTGAGGAAAATTCAGACACAAATACATAGTGGGAAGGTTGAGAAAGAGAAATGTGGACTTTTGTCCATTTGCGTCATGTGTCCCTGAGCTACACTGTGGTCATTGGCTGTTCAGGAAGTATTCGGCTTCCAGCTGAATGGAAAGGAGAAAGTCAAATATTTCACTGGCTCTTGCCTGAGAGTATCATGAGGTTGTTTCCTCAATCATAGGGGGAAAATTCCAATGGTACCCCCCTACAAAAAGGGACATGTATTACTCCTACTTAAGAATGATTCAAATTTTAAAAGTACACAAAGTAATAAACTAGAACAGTAACTTTTATAACCATCCATTTCCAGGACAAAAAAATAAATTTTGGGGAAATAAGATTCCATTTAACCTAAAAAAATTTTGTATAATAAAATTAAATTTAGAAAAGGTACAATTAAAATAATTTCAGCATATCCAAATTTTTGTCAAACTATTCCAAGAAAGTCTATAAACATATGTTCATCAAATCTGTGGTTAAAAACTTTGACCAATATTAAATTGAAAAATGAGGATCATTGAAGATAGATATAAGTTTAATCATCATTACTGGGATATTCAAAAGCAACTTGGGCTACTGGATAGAGGGGCAGCCTCAACCTCCCTTACCTCAAGAGCTTTCAAGGACTATGTTGCTTATTAACAGCTGCTGATCCCCATTGGTTAAGGGTTCCTAAACAAAGGTTCTCTACAATATGAAATCATAGTTCTAGGCTATCTTACTAGAAGTTCAAGAATGCCAACATATATTTTACATTGTGGATCCTGACTCGATGGGATTTTATGTTCTAGTTTGAATTCCACTATTAACAAATTCTATTTTTTAAATTGACTGACTAGAGTAAGTATCACCATGTGGTATTTTCAAATTTAGTTCTTCACTATTACAGAACTGGTTCTATTGGATAATACTACTATGAAACACAAAGGTACATTTCATCCCTTGATGAAATTGATGTACTGTCAAACAAGAGCACAAATATCCCAGGCTTTGATTTTGAAATGGAAATTTAAAATGAAAATAAAAAATAAAATAATTTCTTAAAAAATGGGTCCAGCTGACCCGGTCCATTACACCTGCAAGGTCTTTGGACTTTGATCTGTTCCAGAGTAGTGCATATGGATGATCCCATAGTATTCTACCGCGTTGTTTACAACGAAACATCAGTGAAAACTCAAATGACTTCATCTCAAAAATACAGATTAATCTGGATAACAAAGTCTTGCCCCAATGAGTTAGGTTTTCCCTTTAAAGGTGAATATTTTGCTTGAGTTGTCCTTTAGGTCAAACTGACTATTTTTTCACCAATTTTGGAGTTTCTTTGAAAGAACTGGTTATTGTACTGGGTAAATTTGAATAGATTTATTCAGATTTTAATGACAAAAAGTCAACATTTAATAATTAGTCTTTCAAAAGAAAAATATTTCCCCACATAAGCTATCCCTTATAAAGATAATTTCAGGGCAACAAAATGATCAAGTGTCTCAAAAAATTAGAAGGCATCATGGTGGGGTGGATGGAGACATGATATTGAAGTCAGGAAGACCTGGGTCCATGTCCTACTTGTGGCACGCACTGGCACTGGTTCTCACTCAACCTGTAAGCATGCTAGGCAACTCTCTCGGACCCTGTCCAAGTCTTTCCATCTTTCTTGTTTCCCAGCAACCCTCTCACCTTATAAACCTAAGTGAAAGTACTTATTTATATTAAGGAAGGGAGTTTCCTTGGGGTTTCGTAAAAAGGAAATCAGTGGTCTGGTCCCTGTATCACAAAATTATGCAACGTTGCCTTTCAAAAGAAAATGGAGGCCAGCTCTTAGAAAGTCAGAATGAAGGTAATTTGAAAGACCGCTGAGCTTGCTATCAGAGAAGTCCTAAAAAGTCTATGTGAAAGTAGCTGCTTTGAATCCTGTTTGAATACAGTACACTCAGAAGAATGAATAAATGTTCGGGAGAAGCAGTTATTTTTGACTGGTGCTATCTATTGAACATTGGTGCTATGACCAATACCTATTTTCTACTAGGGAATCACTGTATTATTGGATAGAAGCAGATACCTAAGGTTCTACCAACAGGTTAAAAAAAACTTTAATACAAATTTTAATTGAGAAGCATCTCTCAGCGGCTAAAATCCAAAAGCTTTATTCAAAATGGACCATTCAGCTTCCTGATCCTCTCCTCCTTCCTCCCCAGTGACATATTAATAAAATATGCTGGTTCAATTTTTATTTGCTATTATTATTATGACTGATTATTACCAATGAGCAGATCCCATGTGGAAGAAAAAAATGGAAAAAACTGATGAATGGCTGATGAATGGCCTGGCGGATGGATCTCATGTCTCTCTGACAGCTTGGAAGGGCAGGCAGCGTGACATGTTGGTAGACAAGTCACTGTCTTTACTGCAAACATTTCTGATATCAAATTGGGTAGAATATTCAACAGCTAACTGTAAAACACCAGTGGTTGAGGCAGTATAAAACCACATGCTTTGACATTTCACCCAATACAGGGATCAAGTGGCAAATTTAGAAGAATCACACGTGCCTCTAGAACCTGATTAAATTTGTTTTATTTAGGTGAGTTTATGAGTTGTAACTTTAAATAACAACCATCATCACAACCACCACCACCAACAACAAAAAAAAAAAATCCCAGAAGTATAAACTGTTGCTAATTTCATACTGTATTTCTTTAGAGGATTCACGGGTGAGTGGGTTATTTATCAATTGTGCTTTCTTTACCACCTCTGTCACTTAACCAAGGGGAGGAATTCAGGAGTGAAGATAGTGAATGGTAACTTTTGGAAATTAGTGGCTGAGCCTCATTTACAACCCTATGACACATGCTGGAAATTACCAATCCTATGGCAATGATCTAAAACATTTAACCTCTAAACTATGAATTTTCCAGCATCAAATTATTAGCCAACAGAATATAAATTCCTTGAGGGCAGGAACCATTTTACTTTTGTCTTTGTATATCAAGTTTCAAGGCACAGTGCCTAGAAATAAGATTATGGAGGAACTAAAGTTAAGTAAAAATAAAACTAACTACACCAATCAGCATATATCCCCTCCCTCAAAACCATCCCCCTTCTTCTCTTCTCAGTACAAAGAACAGGGGTTGTGGGAGATAACCAAAGGGGATGGGGTTTAGATGAGGTAGCCAGAATGGCTTTCTCTCAAGAGGACTAGACTTGTAATGTGCACGCTGCGCACTGTGACATATCCATAGAAGGTAGAAACATTGAGAAAAATCAGGAGAGAATTTCTGTAGTGATGTTAAAGGTTCAAACAGATCCAAATTGTTAGGCTATTTCGAAAGAGTATTAGAAATACACCTGTCCCCAAAATATTCAAAATGTATATTTGGAGTAAAAGACCATTCTATGACTATGAAATTCAAGTTAACAACATGTTCACAACTTGTAAATCTTTAAAAGAAAAACATTCTTATTTGTTCCTAAAATTCCAACAAAATGAATACGAACTGCTTCCAATTTGGGGTGGGAAATGTCTAGTTAGAGAAGGACAAAAAATACCATGTAGGATCTTATCTCAATTATAAGTAACAGACAACACAGAATGAAGCTGACATTAGTCTTACTGACAGTTAGTGCTTGTGAAATACCATAATTGTTTAAGTCCAGATAAACATTTTCATTTTTATTTTAAGGCAAAAAGATGTTAAGAATACGTATTTTATTTATAAACTGAAATTGTGTATAAGCTTGAACTAACTTCCTTTTTTTCCTTTTTACAAACATGTTCTCTTACCTTTCTTTTTACAAACATGTTTTAATAAACCTCCAAACAATAAAAAATAGTACCTACAAATTTCATAAGAACATTTACATAAACATTACATTTGTACGTATTTGCAGAAGTTAAAGCGCTTTCTTTAAATTCTCAATATACAGACCAAAGAGAGTAAATTTGTACTTACTATGGAGCACAATTCAAGTACTTTTCTAAAAAAAAAAAAATTATATCTAGCTGAACTCTACTACATGAGATTGACTGTAATTTCATAACAGCTTTCCTTTAAAAAGATGACTGCAATACAGAACAGAGAACGCCTATTATTCTAATCTCTTAGAATAAGTAAAAACAAACCCCCATGAACAATGGAATACCAAGGTTTTTGTCAGAGGGAGCCATCAATATGTAAAAATGTTACACACCACTAATAAGGCATCTGCACGAACAGCAAGTGACTCCCAAAATATATTTGGATCTATGTAAACAAAGCTTTATACTTCTATTTCTTTTTTTTTTTTTTTGAGGATGAGAGGGGAGCTACATCCCCAGAGGTGAAGACATAGTCTGAGACATTTTGGACCGTATTATCTGAATACATAAAACTAGAGAATTTCATAACCCCTTATCGATTATTTCAATAACTGAAAAATGTTGCTTATTCATTAAATGAAGTGGATACCTTATTTTTATTGGTATTGAGAAAGAAAAATATTATGAAAATAAACATCCATGAGTTTCCAAGAAATAAATACACACTTAGTTACTTTAATGTATTGCAGCATGGGAAACATTGCCCTAGCATTGACCTCAACATTCAATCAGTAGTTTTACAAATCCTCCTCCTCACTGAGGCTGGGATCTTCTACCTTGTCAGCTGCCCAACCACTTTCAAAAGGGTTTTGTTTTCCTGCTTTAGTTGTTCATTTTCATCTTCTGTGTCATCTAGGTCCTTGGGGAGGAAGGAAAATAGGTACCAAATTAAAGAGACTTCAAGAAAGAGGTGATGATACTTTATTAATTTCAATTGTTTAATGACAAAATCACTGTATTGTGGGAGAAGGGAAAATTTTCTAGAATCACGAGAAAAACAAATTTATACCACATCTCTTCTCCCCTACCTTTCCCTGAATGCAATGTGTTAGAGTGAAAAGAGAACTCACTACCTTTGGACACCTAAGGTCTGGGCTCAGATCCTGCCTCTGAAGCTACGACCTGGATGACTTTGGGATTAATTAAGGGCCAAAGTGGCTGCAATTTTCTCATCTTTAAATGAGGACGGACTAGGATTCTGGTACCATCCACCTCTGGACTTCTGATTCTTAAATAAACAAGGTTCAGACTGCCACTTATTCTGTGGGACTTTCATCAAGTCACTGAAAGTCTTTGTGACTTAGTTTCCTCTTCTGTAAAATGGAGATGATACTACTCACACTATTTCACAGAGCTGTTACGAATACAGTGTTATGTAAACCTTAGAGTACTTTATGAATAAGAATTATTATGAGGACTGTAAGGAAACCTACCACTGTCTTCAGTTGAACATCAAACAGAGCCCTCACTTAGAAATACTAGGAAATCCACTGTGGACACCCACAGAAATTAACAATTTAAATAATAAAGGAAGAGCACAGATTTAATCTGTCAATTTAAATTAGTGAGAATGGAAATACAATAATCTTGAGTTATATATGTTTTAAGACAGCAGCATTTTAAGAAGCTTGAACTATCTTTAGACAGCAGTGCAAAAGCATTTTTAAAAATCTAAAGGCATTTTACACAAACAGATTTTAATTCATTAAAATTAAGTGAAATGAAAGACTTTGGTAGATAGATTTGGAGTAAAAAAAACAACAACAACAAAACACCACTAAAACTTCAACTTGCCAATCATGGGTGAGTGAGTTATACAGCAATGTGCTTTCTTTGCCAAGAAATTTTTGGTTATTTTTCCAAGATTCAAATTATTGAATTATTTGCTGGCAAGTTAACCACATCATGAAATTACACATTCCAGTTATCATCATGCCTGGATTGGAAACTCCCTGAAGACAGGCAGTTAATCATTTTACTTTTGGACAGCCCACAACACTGAGCATGCTGCTTACACAGTGGAGGCCCCTTCAAAATACTGACCAAACTTTAATCTTGTGGACAAATGAATGATCCAGGTATACTGAAGAAAGGTGGGAGATTATTGTAAAGCTAGAGAGGTTGGCCCAGGAAGAGCTGGAGAATAGGGGTGGTGAGCAAATCACTTTGAAGCATGAAAAGAAAACTGCAATGGAAGGGCTGGGGATATGGAAAGGGAGTATGTATTGAGTAGAAGAGGCAGGAGGATGGTACAAAAAGGGGTCTGAGAGGTCATCTGCCATGCCCTCATTTTAGCTGGGCAACCTGAGGCCCACAGAGGTGAGATGATTTGCTCAAGGCCCCACAGAATATTACACTTAAGAGCTCTGTTTCCCAAAGCCCTTGATGATGGAGGGGATTTGGTAGGGCACAGTCCTCATCTCCAATACAGCATTAAGCACTGCCAATTGGATCAACCATTTAGAATAAAAGGGGTAGCATGACTCAGCCTAATAAATGAACAAACACACTATTGTTATTTTTCAACCATTAAAACCTTGGCTCAGGTTCTGCCCCAGACACCTCCTAGCTGTGTTGTTGTTGTTGAATTGTGCCTGACTCTTTGTGACCCCATGTGGGGTTTACTTGGCAAAGATATTGGAGTGGTTTATCAATTCCTTCTCCAGCTCATTTTATAGAGGAGGAAACAGAGGCAAATTGGGTTAAGTGACTTGCCCAGGGTCACACAAGCCTAAATATAAATAATTTAAAAACAAAACCCAACAGTAAGTGTCTGAGGACAGATTTGGACTCAGGAATACCAGACCCAGCACTCTATCCACCTAACAACATCACCTAGGCCAGCTAAATGACTTCTCCAAGATCACAGAAGTAGGTTAATTGCAGAATCTGAAAACATTCTAAATTCAGAGCCCTTTCCATTACACCACATTGCTATCTCAGAATCAGTCAAAGCAGCCAATCAAATTAGATATGTAGTCACATGGTAATCAAAGGTATGATTTCTACCACAAGCCAGATATAAGATGGCAGAATCTATAAGCATAAACTCATTAATATAAAAAAGTCATATTTATGTCTTCATGTATTTTCCCATAAATAGAAGGCTAGACCATCCAACTGAGATGTCTACAGTACTTACCCTATTTAATAAATCAATTTCTTCTTTGAGTTTTCCAATTATGTCTTCTTTATCCTGAATCAGTTTCTGGAGTCTTAAGTTTTCTTGTCTCTCCTTTATTACCTCCTGGTAGATACAGTTATAAAAAAATAAAGTTATTATTTAGACAAAAGTGGATTTACATACTAAAAGAATGTTTATGGTCTTCTTAAAAAACAGGGACTTGTCACATCTCTTCAAGTCACTTAGAAATATTCAGCATTCCTACTTAGAGGTCCCCCAAGGTAGCTTACTTAAAATTGCCTTTTGTTGAGTTAGGTGTGTGAGAGAATTCACCCACAGGAGGGAAGGAGAATGAAGGGAATGCAGAAACTAAAAAGGAATCTGGCAAATTAAATTGAGGCTTAGCCAAGTCTCTAACAAATGTTAATCGATTTCTCAATGGTGTACTTACCCCCTTTATCCACCCAGCCTACATATCTCCACTATTAACTGCCCAGAAAACATTTTACTCACTCTCTAGTTGTTATTAGAACTAGTCTACGATGTTATTTTCACTTTAGGGAAAAGCATCATTATTTAGGAGAAACAGAACCCCAAGAAACTTGGAAAATAACAATTCTAAGTACAGGCTGGTGTTAAAGCTTGAGAATTTACTTTCACATTAAATCAAAATTCTCCAAAACAAAAACAGCTTTCCCCTAGTCCAAAATGAAATTTCTATTTGGGCCAATCTTGAGTCACTGGGAATATCACAATTACAGGGAATAATTTGGTTTCAGTTGATTAGAACAGATGTCCCATGCTTGTCCATTGGGTTGAGAAGTTCTTTTCAAGGACATAGATAATAACAACATTAACATTAACCGGGATCCATTTGAACAGCTGAATGTGCATGAAAATTTAACCCTTTGGGGGATGAAAGGAATCTTCTTTGAACTATTTTGGGGACCCTTCAAACCCAGATAGAATTTTCTAGTAGGAAGTGTTCTAAAGGCAGAGACCAAAATCTGCTTAAGCTTTGGATGCAAATCCTACAATCAGTAGGTACTATGTATGAATATTAAACATGCAACTAGCAAACCATTTGATCTACCATCTGGTATAATCAGAACCTACTCTAAAACTAATCGATTTCATTTCTACAGTTTCATCAGCAACAAAAGGGGTAACAAGGGAAGGAAACAGGGAAATAAAAACTTGGTCACCACATAGGGCTAGATATCAAATGAACAAAACCACAGGACCACACTGTGACACTACAGTGGCTAAGCAGCTTTCAAAGGTTAAAGCTGTTTTCTGCTCCTACCTCCCCCTACCCCAGGCCCCTTAGCCCAAATTCTCTCTCAGGTTTAGTTCCGGTTTTTCTACACCTCTCTTCAAGGACAAAAACCCCTGGGGTATTTATTTGGCTTTTAGTATGTCTTCTAGTTTTCTGAGCACAGGATAAGGTCATGTTAAGATATCAGACCATCTAAAATAATCTTGAGGCCATACATACCTTTTCAAGATCTTCAATCTTGTTTTGCAATATGACTAAATGAGAAGAAGGTGGATCCCTGCTGTGCCTAGACGCTACCCTGTCTGTTCGAGAGTAGCGACTTGAAACATCATCTTCAGGGTTAACATTTGTGCTGTGGAGTGAAGAAATAAACTTTAAGAAGACCTTGAACACAAAGAGCCAGAGTAAACACTCAACACTTTTCTTTTTTAAAACAGCTATCACATTCCCCAATTGATAAATGGTCAAAGGATATGAACAGACAGTTTTCAGAGGAAGAAATTAAAAATATCTATAGTCATATGAAAAAATGCTCTAAATCACTATTGATTAAAGATGCAAATCAAAACAACTCTGAGGTACCACATCACACCTGTCAGATTGGCAAACATGACAGAACAAGAAGATGATAAAGGTTGGAGAGGATGTGGGAGAGTTGGAACACTAATTCATTGTTGGTGGAGCTGTGAGCTGATCCAACTATTCTGGAGAGCAATTTGGAACTATGCCCAAAGGGCTACAAAAATGGGCATACCCTTTGACCCAGCAATATTGCTTCTTGGACTGTATCCCTAAGAGATCATAAAAATGGGAAAGGGTCCCACATATACACAAATATTTATAGCAGCCCCCTTTGTGGTGGCCAAAAACCGGAAATCAAGGGGATGCCCATCAATTGGGGAATGGCTGAATAGATTATGGTATATGAATGTAATGGAGTACTATTGTGCCATAAGAAACGATGATCAAGAAGACTTCAGAGAGGCCTGGAAAGACTTAAATGAACTGATGCTGAGTGAAAGGAGCAGAACCAGAAGAACTTTGTACACAGCAATAACCACAGTGTGCGAGGAATTTTTCTAGTAAACTTAGTCCTTCATAGCCATCTTTCCGAGGCTAGCACACTCTTAACTTCCCTCCCTGGTCTGCAAAAATATGGGCAGGAGCAATGCAGGGCAGGAAGAAGATAACAACTACATGTGTAGAACACCACAAAGACTGTCAACAAGCAGCTGGTGTGTTGGTGAGGTTTTGCCAAACTTTTCCCCCCACCCCCATTTTTTGTTAAAGGATAACTCATCTCTAGGTAAGAGGAAATACGTATTTGAAAATTAAGGTGATGTTTTAAAAAAAAGATCAACAACATATTTTTTAAAATTAAGAAGTTCATTTTTCTTTAATAAGGACTCAGGTAAAAAAAAGCACCATACTAAATTTAGAATAGACTTTAAAAAACTGATCTCCCTGAATGGCATTGTGATTTCCTAAAGTATCATAAACATGCATTTAGTCAAAAACTAAAAACTTTACAAAAGGTTCTACCAATCCCAAGTGTGAATAAATATGGTGTCTATCAAAAGCAAGGCCAAATGCGGGCTGAGGAGTAAAGCACAGGTGCCCTGCAGAGCTTGCCACAGTTATGAGGGATACTATTGACATAATTGCAGAATTTTGTACTTTGAACTCCTTAACATGTTTAGCACTGTTTGTTCTACAAATAGAAGTGTTTTCGAGCTTATTTCTACAACCGGATATGCTCAATACAAAACAAGAGAATGAAAAAATGTTACATTTGCTCTAAAACAGCTTGCAATATTTTGATTAAGAGGACTTTATCACCAATGTCAATAAAACTCCAAAAGGAATCCCCCTAAAGCCACTGGCTATGAAGGTGTTAAAAGGGAAAAAAATTGATGGCACCAAAGAAAAATGCCCTTCATTGGAAATGTTCTTCCTCTGGGAACTTTTCACATCTTTTGTGCAAAGATGAAAGCAGTTTTAGGAAAGTATTATTGTAGGGACAGAGAAATCCTGTTATCTTAAAAATATCAAGTTTGGATGAAAGCAAGCTAGGATGCCTCAAATGAGGGTACACAGAGAGGAATTTTCCACTAGGGACAACACAGGAAAGCTTAGCACTTCAGAGACATGCTGGTGGTGAGCTGAGGGACGTGAGAGTAGGGTGGGCAGCTAGGTACCAGGTTCAAAACCCTGCCTGGGACAAACGTTAACTGTGATCATGGGGAAGTCACTGCACCTTGTGAGCCTTGGGTGTTCCCACCTATAAAATGGAGATAAGAATACTTGCACTTATCTACCTCATAGAAATGTTGTAAGGAAAATCCTTTCCAGAATAGTAAAGCATTATATGAAAATTTGGCATGGTGATTATTATTACCAATACTAACAGTTTATGAGAAAAAAATTTTACTGTGAAAGTGGCCACAGAAAACTAAGGGAAGTTGGATAAAATGTGAAATGCCTAGCCAAGTTATCACTGATCATTGTAGCAATAGGAATTAATTCTCCCACCTCAATCCTCACAATATTCCAGTTCATGTCACTGTACCTTTAGCATTACAATGTGCTCTATCTGCTGGTCAGTTATTTTTCAGTTGTGTCTGACTCTTCATGACCCCATTTGAGGGTTTTTTGGCAGAGATACTGGAATGGTTTACCATTTCCTTCTCCAGTTCACTTGATAGATGAGGACACTAAGGCAAAGAGGGTTAAGTGACTTGCCCAGGGTCACACAGCTAGTAGGTGTCCAAGACCAGAGCTGAACTCAGGAAGATGACTCTTCCTGGCTTCAGGCCCATCGCTCTATTCATCGAGCTGCCTTCTCCATTCTGTGTTACCTCTTAAAATCTCTAGTTTCCCTCAAGGATCAGTTTAAGCACCACTTCCTACATGAAGCTTTTCCTGCTCTTCCTAGATGGTCATGTCTCTACCTCAGAATTAATTTGTATGTTCTTATGTATACACATTGTTTTCTCCAACAGAATACAAGTTTCTTGAGAACAGGGCTGTTTCATTATTGCCTTTTACTCTTTCCTTCTTCTGCAGTGCCTAGCACTAAGAGCATCCACCTTGAACATAATATATATTAAGTTCCTCATACATTTGCCTGATTCCCTGCCCTTTGGATCATAAAGGTGTCTGTCTGTCTTGACTGACATAGACATAGGGAGGATGGTAAGATCGTAGATTTAGAGCTGGAAGCCAATCTTGTTTTACAGATAAGGAAAATGAGGCACAGAGAAATGACTTGCTCAGGATCACACAATTACTAAGTGTCTGGGAAAGGGATTTGAACTCAGATCTCCTGACTCCAAGTCCAGCACTCTATCCATCCAATAAGCCACTTAACTGCTTCACACCACCTCCAGCTAAGGTTAATTATATTATATAAACAAACAAATTCATTATTTCTTTGAATGTATCTAGTTAAAGCAGAAATGCCTGTTTTAAAAGGTTTATTTTTAGTTTTCAACATTCACTTCCATAAATTTAAAATTTTCTCCCCTTCCCTTTCTCTCCTCCCCTCCCCAAGATGGCATGCAATCTGATATAGAATCTACATATACATTCCTATTAAACATATAGAAATGCCAGTTTAAAGAACTAGAAAAGTATAACACAAAAAAGAAAATTATCTAAACATAAAATAGCTTACTCAAGATAGCATTTCCTTTCACCTGCCATGTATACCACACACTTCCCTTAAAATAATGCAAACAATGCAGGGTGAAGAGTGGATGAAATGTGTCCTGTTTATCTGCATATTCTGTTAAACTGAAAGATACAGAAATGCAATGAGTCTGGTCTTCCAATGGTGCTCCCCAATGTGCTGGGGAACCATCCTTCTAGAGATGATATGGATATCAATGAAACATGCCAGCTCTTCAGTTAGTCTTCTCCGTTGCTCCCTAATATGTTTACCTCTTTTTCTCTACTGATATCTGGGCATGTTTCTTGTGTACATTATCATTGGTAGTAATAAGCTTCAGCTACTTACCCCCAACATGCATATTCCCATTGCCTACAGGATGACCCATAATCTTGAATCCTAAGAGACAGTGGTATTCAAATCAGCCTATCAATTGTTTATCAAGCACCAGCTAGGTGCTAAATGCTAAGCATGCAAGTGCTGAAACAATTCCTATTTGTGATGAGTTCACATTACAATAGGAGAAATACAAGTACACGTGTTCAGAGAGATATACAACATAAAGCTAATAAAAACAAATACATACAAAGTAGATAAGTACAAGGTAATTTGGGGGGGGGGGAGAACGACAACAAGCACTTGCGGGGATTAGAAAACGCCACATGCATAACTCGAACTCCTGTGGCATCAACGGAAGGATATTATGGTTAAAAACTCCGGTTTCTGTTTTAGGAAAAACATTGTTCCCAAAAGTAATTCAAACCCTTCTTTTTCCTACTCAATTCTAGCCCCAGTTCACTCATCATCTGCAGTTTCTAAGATATATGTACTGAGCAGTATTGTGGACTGTATACCTCAAAGTATTTTGTAATCTACACAATGTGTTTCTTCATCTACTTGTTCTCCACCCCCATTCCAGATAGATGGGGATGTCCTGCTTATCTGTATTTGCATATCCAGCACTTAGCACAAAGCATGGCATATAGTAAATATTTTAGGTGTGTATCTCTGTGTATATCTGTGTGTGTCTGTCTCTACCTACCTACCTATTTACCAGGTCAAGGAGCATCCAGAGTATCTTCAACTGGGATTCTCCCATGACTAGCAAACAACTGTCTTGATCATCCATCTCCCTGTTTTATGCCTTATTTGATATTAACATATCCAAAGACTGACACACTCTCTCAAATCTGTAAGGCAATATGATAATCTATGGATCTACTCCAAATCTACAGAACATTGTTCACAAAAGTCCATCAGGTCTTTTCCAACCTTCATCAAAGATGCCTTTGATCAAGGTGAATATCATTTTCTAAGATTTTGTAGAATTGGGGTGATAGATATATGGGATGGTAGTTATTGTTGGGTTTTGTTTTGTTGTTGTTTTGCATTATCTCTTCAGTAGTATCAGGGAGCAATATGAAATAATTCATGATTATTTCTAAGTATTTGGTGTCCCCATCCTCCAACCTCCTATTAAGCAAAGTTTGAGAATCAGCCTCTTAATATCTAGAAAACTGTACTGTTTTAATCACTAGAAACAATTCTCTACATATTTGATTCTTTCTCTTTATACTTGGCCAGGTCCCTTTGCTCCTTCCTTTCTTTAGAACCATGTGCAGCGCAATGAGGACAATGATGCTGGAACCCAAATAAATTGGGCTCCACTAAGTCAGTGATAGCGAAATGTGTTAGAAAAATTTTGATAGGCCTCATGCGTGTGCATGTGCTTGAATTTTTGTCTTATTTAATATTTTATCTTAAAAAGCTTTTAGGATGCTCTGGCTTAACTGGATTTCTTAGTAAGCTTTCTATAAATTTGTTTTCCCTCCACTGCTTCTGTTTTTTGAGACAATACTACCCATAACCTTCTAACACTATCCTCTGTTAAGATATTCTAAAGTGGTAATAACCTCATATTCCATCCTTTGGCAAGGAACTTTAGTTCTAACTGAATAAATTGGTTTCTAGGTTCTTTAACTTCTTCATAGTAGTGATTTATATTAATTCAACAACAACAGGAAATGGTTCTGGGCAACACTGATGTATTTTCCTTTAAATAGTTTCCATATTTTGGATTCAACAGCTCATTTGAATAGGTCTGGTTAAAGCTATTTTCATTGAATACCAGATCTTCTCATGTTCAGTTTCTCCTATTTTGGTGTTGATGTTAACCTTAGCTTCTAGAAAAACTGATGGCCCAATCCAGCTGTTTCCTATTATAATCTGGTCAGTTTTACCTTCCATGAGGAAATCTGGCTCTTGCCATGTTTAATTCCTCCAAACCATTCTTGAAGCAACTATTCATGCACAGAAGCGAAACTTCTAGATTATCTTTAGCCTTTCATCTGTTATTCCTGAACTAGTTCCTTTTTTTTTTTGTATTTAAATTTATTTATTTAAGTTTTCAACATTCATTTCCACAAAATTTTGGGTTCCAAATTTTCTTCCCATTTCTCCCCTCCCCTCCCCCAAAAGGTGAGCATTCTAATTACCCCTATCACCAATCTGCCCTCCCTTCCTTTATCCCCTTCTTCTCTTTTGTCCAATAGGGCAAGATAACTTTCTATACCCATTACCTGTATTTCTTATTGCCTAGTTCCAAGAACAATACTCAACAGTTGTTCCTAAAACTTTGAATTTCAACTTCTCTTCCTTCCTCCCTCCCCACCCATTCCCTCTGGGAAGGCAAGCAATTCAATATAGGCCATATGTGTGTAGTTTTGCAAATGATCTCCAAAATAGTCGTGATGTGCAAGTCTAACTATATTTCCCTCCATCCTATCCTGCCCACCATTTCTTCTGCTCTCTCTTTTGACCCTGTCACTCCCCAAGAGTGTTGACTTCTAACTGCTCCCTCCTCCCATTGCCCTCCCTTCCATCATCCTCCCCGACCCTGCTTATCCTCTTCTCCCCTACTTTCCTGTGTTGTAAGATAGGTTTTTCATACCAAAATGAGTGTGCATTTTATTCCTTCCTTTAGTCAAAGGTGATGAGAGTAAGCTTCATGTTTTTTCTCTCACCTCCCCGCTTTTTCCCTCCACTGAAAAGTCTTTTACTTGCCTCTTTTATGAGAGATTATTTGCCCCATTCCATTTCTTCCTTTCTCCTTCCAATATATCTCTCACCCCTTGATTTCATTTTTTTAAAGATATGACCCCATCCTATTCAATTCACCCTGTGCTCTGTGTGTGCATCTGTGCATGTGTGCGTGCGTACGTGTATGTGTGTAATCCCACCAACAACCCAGATACTGAAAAAAGTTTGAAGAGTTACAAATATTGTCTTTCCATGTAGGAATGTAAACAGTTCAACTTTAGTAAGTCCCTTATGATTTCTCTTTGCTGTTTACCTTTTCATGCTTCTCTTGATTTTGTGTTTGAAGTCAACCTGAGCTAGTTCTTGCAATACTTTGGGGGTGGGGAGGTCCATCCATCTTCTCCCATGCTTACTTTTGCATTGCAACTGTTAATCACTGAAGAATATTTTGATTTCATTTGGAAGGTCTCACTAACATACTTCTCATAGAAATTGTTCCTGCTTCTCATCCTCTGCAACAGATGCTGGTGGCTCAGACTGCAAGTAGGTCCCTGGAAATCTCTTTGCTTATTGTCAGTCTAAATAATGCAAAGCAAGATGACTATGTATCTCAGGAAAGGTTTCTTGTTGCCTCTGAATATACCATAAAACCATCTTCTTTATCTGCCTGTTTAAGGAGAACTGGAAGACCAGCATTCTTCCATCTAACAGCAATTTCTTATCTTCTGATTTTATTATAAGAATATAACATACTGTGGTTAATCTCAAATTGAAGCACCAACAGTTATATTCATGTTTACAGGGCCAAAATCTAATTGCAAGCACTCCTTAGTCCTTCCAATCTGGGAGTTTACAATCTAGCTGGGGGAAACAAGAAGTACATGTTACACGTGTGCACACACACACACACACCTATCCCTGCCAATGTGGAATTAGAAGACATAATGCAAAAGAAAAAAAATGGTATTTTTCTTTGCTTTATGGCCTGTCACCAAAGAATTTATCATCTCCTGATAATGAGCTTCCCCATCCCTAACTAGGTTGGTCCTTGGAAAGCAGCCACAATCTCTCCCAAGGACTATACTGTAAGTCTTTCCATTATGGTAGAACCTGACAAGACTTGCAGTCAGTTGGCACAGATTCTGAGACCCAAGGGTCAATGGTAAACTCATACTGAACATAATTATATAATTCAATCTTGCTTTGAGCTGTCAGAAGTACTTTAGTATTCTATGGTCATTATTATGATTACTGCTTATTTTCAAGTACTAGAATCAATTACTTAATGTTCAACAAATAGTTACTAAGCACCTACTGTGTACAAAGACCATATGCTAAGTTCCAGAGAAGATTTAAAGTTTATATAAGATCCCTATACTTGTAAAAATTATAATCTAGTACTTGGATATAACATATACAAAGTCACAATACAAAATAACCCAAGTACTAAAAGATAAAGAGCTATGAGATCTAAGGTGAAAAAAAAAAAAAAACAGGGTAAAAGGCTAAGAGATTCAAATGGACAAAAGTCACTGTAGACTGGGGAAATCTAAAAATGCTTTTTGGAAGAAGCAGTAGATGGGGCACAATCTGTACAGATCCTAAGATGTGAACAAAAATTTCCTTTTTATTACATTAGTTCGTTTGTCTCTTCATGTTTCCAACTTACTAACAACAATTTTTTTTCCTCAGGGGAAAAAATCAAGTTGGTTGAGCTTTCTAGTTGTTTGGATAAAGATAAAAAAAGTCTACTATATTTCACATGAGTTAAAGCCTCCAAATTAAAACGTATATTTAGCTTTTCAAATGATACAGTACATACTGCTTTAACTTTCTAAATTCCTCATTAAGTTATTTATTTCCCCCAACTTTGTGATTTCCAGTGACTATAGCATTTCATACTTTCTTGCCTATTACCACAGAAAAAAGACCTAAGTGTCATTTCTGATTCTTAAGTCAATCAACATTTATTAAGTACCTACTATTTGACATAGATATCTACACTATCATATTTACCTATAGACTACACTATTTATTAAGTACATATACTACCTATCTGATATAGATGTATAATATCTACACATATGCAGATCATGTACATACATGCACACATAGGCATAAATCACACAGATGTACATACACACATGTATATGCACACACATATCAGGTACTTCAACAAGCAATGGGGATTCAAAAGCAAGGTGAAAACAGTGCCAGGCATAAATCACACAGATGTACATACACACATGTATATGCACACACATATCAGGTACTTCAACAAGCAATGGGGATTCAAAAGCAAGGTGAAAACAGTGCCTCCACTCAAGAAGTTCACAATCTAGCTGGGGGAAACAAGAAGAAACACATGTGTGTATATGCACATACAAAATATATTTAAGACAGATAAAAGGTGATTTGGGGGGCAGCTAGATGACACAGTGCTGGTCCTGGAGTCAGAAAGATCTGAGCTCAAATCTGGCCTGAAACAATTCCTAGCTATGTGACCCTGAACAAGTTACTTAACCCAGTTAGCCTCAGTTTCTTCATCTGTAAAACAAACTGGAGAAGAAGATGGCAAACCACTCCAGTATCTTTGCCAAGAAAATCCCCAAAGGGGCCACGAATAGTCAGACATGACTGAAAAACAACTAAACAACAACAAAAGGTGATTCGAAGGGGAAGGCATTATGGGGGGAGGGATGATAAAAAGCTTCAGGTAGTACATGGTGGGCAAGCTGAAAGAAACTAGGGAATCCAGACATGGAGGCAGAGTGCTAAGAGGGAGTACCAAACAGACCAGTTAGGCTGAGTTTCAGTGGATGCTGTAAGAAGGGATCCCCTTTTCCCCTACTCCACCCCTGAAAAAACAATCAACTGCCAAATCCCCAAAATTCTAATTTCCCAATACCTTTCCCACATCTCATCCTCTCCACTTGTATTGCTACCACCCTAACTCAGATTTACCTCTCTCCAATCCATCTTCTATGTAAGGAATCAAAACATGCTTCTTCAGTCACAGATCTGACGGTGTTATTCCATCACTCAAAAACAGTCATTAACTTGCCCATAAACTAGCAACAAAAGGCTCAAGAAGTATGGTCTTGAGGATACTGGATTACACTGTCACCAACTGGCAGAGGCCTTTGGATCTGTTTTGGCTTGGACTTCTCATCTCTCAAGAATTCTGGTAATTTCCAAGGCTTGGTTCTGATTGACAAAACCAAAAGATTCTTAAGTGATTCTCAAAACATAATGTGTAACCCAACAAGTATGACTGGTTTTTTAAACAATAGCTGTAAAGATACTTCCCCTAGGGGTAAAAAAAAATTATCATAGTGGTGAAGCAATGTCTTGATCTTTGCATAAAAACACAAAAAAGCCACTCATTCATTCCACCTTTAAGACAATTGTACAAATGGGACCCATTTCCTGTCCTCTTTCTTGCCAAATGCCAAAGACAGCAAAACTTGGAGAACACACCAAATTTATTTTGATCAGATAAATCACTAGGCTAGGTTTTAGCCATTTCTAAGAGTTTCTTGGTGTGAGTCAATTAACAAGGATCTTCTAAGTTGATCTACAAGAACAAACAAAAATCTATTTGGGTATACTTGAGCTCCTTGAGACAAACCTCTCCTGAACACTCCCTAATGTTCAAAGTTCTCAAGTGACCATTTATTTATGTCTAGTGCTCATTCACTCATTCTCTCTCCCCCCCCACACACAATTGAGCTCATAACCAATTGGTAATGATATCCATCTTCCAAAATCTAATCCAACGGCATTATTGTCAACCAACAAGACCACATCCATTTTCCAAATTTCTTCTAAATTGAAAATTGTATTCCTTAGGTCAGTCTTTACTTAATTTTACTTCTTGGCCACTGATTATAATCTGTTTCTACTTAACTCATTTTTGGTTCTCTGACAGAATGGACTTGTAGATAATATGTAAATTCTTCAATTATAAATAACTGTTAGCTCAAATGAGCAAAGCCTATACTCATTCCATTCTGTAACAGGAGGGTCTGTGGCTTATGTGAGGGAGCAAAATGCAATAATACCTTGGTCAGAGACCTTGCCAGACCTTCTCACTCATGCCCACCATTTCAGTGAATTTGCTTGACCAAATTCATGCAGATTACCCCTACCATAGTTCACCGCACAGCATTACCTCTTTTTGATCATCAAAATCTCACTTTCAAGCTTCTTGGTTATCAACAGACCCCTGCTTTAGTGTGAACCTCGATTAACTTTAAGGTCTGTCCACACCCAGCAAAAACAGGTGCCTAGGAGCCTCAGGGTACACCTTCCCTGATGACAGCCATTATCTCTTGATTAGGAATTACAAATTCAGTTGGATTCAACATTCATTTATTATGTGCCTGGAATATTTAAGGCCATATTCTAACCACTATTCTGTTATAAAGAACTGCTAAATCCTAAGCCTAGGTAGAACCAATTCTCCTGCCTCTTCCCACTGGTGACAGGACCGGCTGGCTAGCATTATATAATCTGGCCATTGTGTGTTGTTCAAGGAAGGCCACCTAACACTCCTAGCATTCTCAGACACACTGCCTAAAACAGATGTATGCCTTGTCAAACCAGAGCCAGCTGCCAACCAGAAAGCTAAAGCTCCTTCCTCAGTCTTGAGAGTATCAATATTCTTTTTAAAACACTGTTGGTGGAAGGGGAGTTACCTTTCAAAAGAACCATATGCCTATGCAATTAACTTACTTCAGGCCTCCTATTCTAGACAGTCCACTAATCAGCCAGATCAGAAATAGCAATATTTACAGGAATTTATGTAATAAAGACCTAAGAATTAACCTGGCCCTCCAGTTCTGACTATGTAAGTCAGAATTATGCAACTGCTATAGCTGCCCTAATAGAACACAACCAATTTGTCTCTGATATTAGGCCTGACAATTGGAGAGCTCTAGCACCAAGCAATTTGAGCCAAATATACAAAGATAACGAAAGATGTGGTAGAAGGACTATCTACCAAGGTCCTAGCAAAGTAGGCTGGGGTAGTTCTTTTCTTTAAAAGGTAATGAAATTACCTTTAGCTCACAGGCTAAAGGCCCTGATTGTGGCTTACAGATCAACTGAGTATAATAAGCAAGTCAAAGCATTAGTACAAAGCACCTGCTCCCTGTTCCCTCAGGGTTGGGTAGTATGACCTACCCATGGACAACATAGAGACAAGGGGGCTATGCTCAACTGAATCAAGGCTAGATTCTCCTTCAAAACCCAATTCCTTGTTAAGGATAAGTAAACATTTTTTGGTTAATGGTTAGATCTTCTACAAATGTGTCCTTTCTAATTTTGAATTTAAGGTAACACCAGCCCTGTCCAGAAAGGTATGATCTGTATGATTGCCGGATCATACTGTATGTTGGATTTTTTAAAAAAGTGCTAACAGATCTCTCCTTTTTTATTATAAATTTATTACAGCAAATATTTCTATGTACAAAGAAAAAAGATCGCTATGAAGTTGTGAACTTCTATGACATGATTCTTTTTTCAAATTGTGTTGAACAAGATAGTAACAAAATTACCGTTTGTATCTACTCTTTTGAATTTTTCTTCCGCTTTTAATGTTTTATTGCTGCTCTTTTCTTCTTTTAGACAGTTTTTCCATCTTTAGCACTAGCCATTGAGGGAAAACAAAGGAGGGTCCCACAATGGCCATATAAAAGTGCTATTTTGCACACTCCTAATCTCTCACTCACCCGGGTAGGAGGTTTGCTTCATTTTCAGTCTTATAAAATCATGACTAACAGTTGTCTAGAAATTTAAAAGTTTTTTCCCCCCTTAAAGAACTGTAAGGTGTGGGGGATAAGGGAATGATATCAATGATGATGAGACTGACAAAGAATGACCAGACAGGTAAAGAGGGCAGTGTCACAAAATCTGAAAGTGGAAATAGACAGTCCTCTGACCTCCAGAGGTCAGAGAATTTGGTGGTGGTGGTGGTGGTGGTAGGAAACCTCAAAAGTCACCAAGTCCAACCCATAAAGTTACAGATAAGAAACTGAGTGAGGCCCAGAGAAGCAAAAGTCATACATGCAGTAAACCGCACGGGAAAGCTTCAAACCCTGCCCTCCTGCCTCCAAATACACATTACAGTAAGCTGCCTCTAGTATTATTTAAACTTTGCAAATGGAGACACTTTAAAACACTTGTTATTATTTACTCCAAAGTACTTGCCACACATTTAAATTTTTTTTTTAAGTTTTTAATGGAGGAAAACTAATGGAAATGCTGACTATGACATAAAGTAAATCTGAATTCTGACAATCCATTGTTTGTTTGTTTTGGGGGGTGCACCTTTCTCTGCTTTTGCCTCTGCATTGAATCAGATGTCGAATTGTGCACTTAGGACCACAAAGGTAAATCAGAGGCTCAATTCCAGACTCAAATATTGAGAAAAGCTTTTTTTTTAACCCTAAGTATTCTAAACACAGTTAAGTAACCATTCAGTTAGGAAAATTACACATATTTTTTAAAAAACTCACAATATCAAATATCTTAAACCTTTTACAAGTCAACGAAGGTTTGGTGGGGAGGGGGAGGTGTACACCTGAAGAATACAGAGAGAGTATCTGATGGCCAAGCATTTTATCAATCTCAATCATGTACCATAAATAGGAATATTTACATCAGCAGTTCTTTTTTTTCCCCTCATCACCCAATCATGTACCATAAATAGGAATATTTACATCAGCAGTTCTTTTTTTTCCCCTCATCACCCGGTAGGAGTAATGTTCCTGAGGAATCATAGCCCTTCAGGCCATTTAGGTTGGGAATATTTACTCTAAGACACTGATGAATTCTCAGTTTCTCTTCCATAAAATTTGCTATATTTGGTTCTTGCAAGTTTGACATGCTTTGAGGATAGTAGATGTAATCAACATGTTTGATTTTCCAAGTACCCTACTACATGCTTTAGAAAAGTAAAATATACCTGAGTTTTTAAATATTTTATTGACATCTTTGTTTTTTACATCACCCAAATACAGCTTAATATAGCTCTCCTTCTTGTACATCCCACAGAATCTTCTTTTAAATGACAACAAAAAAGGGAGGAATGGAGAAGAGATCAGTAAAACTAACCAATTTGTGCGGATAAAATCTGATATTACACAGGTATATACATATGTAACATATACCCATATTCCCCAGCTAACTGAGCAAAATTATTTACCAATTTTCCTTTATCTGAAATAGCCCAACATCCAAAATTGTGTAGTTCATCTAGAACAATTCATGGCATGGTGATGACATGGCACATATCCTTTGGGAACCACTACTTTCAATGAACTATTATGATGTTCAAAAAGAATCCTTGATTTTTCTAAAATCTTTGGTTAATACTTCAGAACAGTCCTAACAGGTCATATTTCTGAAGTGCTCTAAGATTCACAAAATGCTTTCCTCCCAATCCTGTGATGTCACCAAGCCAAGTATGATTATTGACATTTCGCTGAGGCCTAAGTACTTTAACAACAGGGAGGTCAAGTTACTTTTACATGGTCACACAATTAGTGCATTCTGGCCCGAGCTAAGGTTTACTGATCCCAGGGACAGTTCTTACATGTCACTAAAGCACACTGGGGCTTCTCTGCCACAGGTCAGACTGTGACACCTCCATGAAATGGTAGCCACCTTCCTTGATTCATTAGGTGACAGTGACTGACATGCACAAGCCACCAGATTGGTCGTAGGTTGTTATGACCTGTCAGCCTAGGTCCCACAGTGGATAGAGTACCTGGCCTGGAGTCAAGAAGACTCATCTTCATAAGTTCAAATCTGGCCTCAGATACTTACTAGCTGTGTGACTCTGGACAAGTCACTTCATTCTCTTTTGCCTCATTTTCCTCATCTTCCTCATCTGGAAAATGAACTGGACAAAGAAAAGGCAACTACTCCAGTATCTTTGCCAAGAAAACTCCAGACGGGGTCACAAAAAGTCGGATCTGACTAAAATGACTGAACAATAAGAAAGAAGGGGGTCAAATAATAAAAAACAAAACAAAACTGTGAGTTGGTTCCCTGCCTACATTACAACCCCAAAGAAGAATTCTTAATATCACATTAAAAATCTCATTAAAGATCACTTGACTTTTGGACAAAGAACAAAAAAATCTTTAACTTTACAAAAGTAAAAAAAAAAAAAAGTTATTTTTTGGGTGGTGGTTTACTTTACCAGAAGTAAAAGTTATTTTCAGATATTTGTCACAAAAGCCTGGATTTTCTGTAGACATTTTTAACCAAGCAGTTTTCAGATACCTTTTACTCTTTAGCTTATTGCTTGGGTCTCATCTAACACTGTTTTCAATAAATATTTCTTCCCAAATAAATTTTACAATTTGGTAAAACATGGCAAAGAAAGAAATTTCCATGTTAACAGCTCCTAGTACTTAAAAGGTAGATAATTATTAAAACTAGATCATAGAGGTTTCTTCCCCCTCATTGTTAACATTATTGGGACTAAGGCTACTTCTACTCAACTAATATTCATGCATCAGTGGGGGAAAAACTTTTTATTAGCAAAAAGATAAAAAGAAGAGGAAATTAGCAAAAAGATAAAAAGAAGAGGAAAAATTGAAGGAGAGGAAAGCAAAAAATGAATATGTTGACTAATTTTATGTTTCAGGTCAGTGACAAAAAGTAAAAAAAAAAACCAACCCACAAATAAAAATTGATTAGAAAAAATATATAAAAAGTGGTGGAGTTAAAGCAGCTTCTCAATTTGAGAAGCATAATATTAATAGAAAAATTGTTTCTGGAGAGAATAAAGAAATCAATTAATCATAAATTGCATCTGTCACATTTGAAAAGGTTTATAATTGAGTGACAGTCAACTGTAGAACATACAAGGTGGCAGATTCATTAACTGAAATTTACACCTGAGAACAAGTGATATGAAAACAGAAGTAATATAAAGATAATGTTTTGCTATTTGACTTTTTTTATAAAGTCCTTGAATTTGGTAGCTTAAACCCAGATGTGGTAGTTTAAAAGAATTGCTGTCATTACAATTCACAATTATTTTGAGATAAGGTGTAGGGGTGTGTGCATGAGATCTTTCTTACTAAGTTTCATGAAGGCAAGGATTTTGCTTTGTTCCTTCCCCAGTGCCAAGCACAGGGCTTTCAGCAAACGTCTGTTGACTTGATGACTAAGTGACCACAGCATTTTGTCAATTTCTCTCTCTAGTATGTACTGAATACATTTAATGGCTCTAAAACCCTGGTCAGGGCAGTTAATCTCTCTGACCCTCTGTTTCCTCCTCTGTAAAATAGGGTGAATAAAAAGCAACTATAAGAATATTATTAGAAGGGTCAAATAAAATAATGTACATAAAATAGTCTGCAAATTTTAAAGTGCTATATGACTACGCATCTTTATGATTTGGGCATTATGGGAGCATTTTGAAAAATGTAACCTCAGACTTTTCAATTTCTACTGAAGTCATCTCATTATGTCAAGTGCTTTATAAGTCTTGAAGAGCTATATAAATGGGAGCCATATTGTGTATCATGGCAGCTGCTTTCTTTACTTTTTTTTAAAAATTATAACTTCACAGCTTTAAATTTCTACTCGAGTCCTACTCTTATGTCCCATCGTGCCTTGAAAGTGATCATGGTGGGCGTCAAAGGCTGTGCGTGTTACAGAAGTGCAAGCTGTGGCAGGTTCTACCATGCTGGAAAGCCTCTGACACCAGCCTGGTAAACAGACTGAGAATCAGTCTGGAAAGGACTAGACCAGATTAAGTTTGGAGAAGCTCATAACCATTCTGGTGGCAGGATGATGAATTTTCAGCCACAGAAATTCTCAAAGATCATCTAAGTTGTGGAGGGGTTATCGTTTGCATCTGCAATGAGGGCTCACATCTTGAAAAAAACAGATTCTCTACACATGGAAGTTTTAAAGTCATATTTTTCCATGTCTTATCTCTCCTGCTGGACTACAGGCCAGTAAAAGGGAGGAATATTCATCTTGATAAACTCTCCCCCACCTCTACCCCTCCCCTAACTTAGCACAGTGACTTCCATATGGCAGTTACTTGGTAAATGTTTGCTCAATTTAATTATCTTGACTCTCTTTACTGCTAGGAATCCTAACAATTCACGTTTATACAGAACGTTGCGGTTATAAAATGCTTTTATATACATTCTCAGTAAGTACAGCAACCTTTTGAGTTCATCATCATAAATGACTATTTCAGTTTCCTCTTCCTCATACGACAAAGGCGAAAAATCTATTTTTGTGAAGCATATAAATATGAATGGTTAGAAGGACAAAATTAATGGACATCATGCCACTGAAAGACATACAAAGTGAACACACATGTCCCAGACTCTTTAGCTACTTTGGTCATGAGTGGGAAACAGCTGTAATCCTAACAGATATTGCTTATAAAAGATAGCTGTTGTCCATCCTGGAAATGAGCAGCTTTGATTTCTACCTTCAAGCTGAAACAGACAGGCTGGAGACATAGCAGTATATCTATAAACTTCAAACCCTTCTATAAGTGTGAGTTGTTGTTAGAGTTGACACACAAGCAAATATGCTATATCTCAATACACACCCAGGAATGAGGTTTGAGAGGAGGGAGAAGACTTAATAAGAAAAGCAGACATGTTAATACAATATAGCATAGTAGAGAGAGCAGTCAAGTAAGTAAAACATGGTGTTAGACCTGTACTGATGGCAATATATACATATGTATACATATATACATACATATACATATGTAACATACATGTATATAATATACATGTACAAATTATATGATACAAAAGTTTCTTACCTTTTATATCTACTTGAAACAGTTCTAGATGTTTCCTATAGTAAACAAAAAAGGGTAATACATTTTAGGAAATTTTGTTCAAGAATACAACTTGCAAACAATACAATAAGATTCCAAAGATAAATGGGGGAAAATATCTAATATTGAAAATGAATAATTTGGTGACACCAATCATTACTTTTGTTTTATTGACTTACTTATTTTGAAACTAGGTCAGAAGTACCAGGACCACTCAGAGATCTAATTTCACTACCAATCAGGTTCTGATTATGCCCCAGGCTGGCTGAGCCCTTCTGAAAGGACCTGGTGAACCTTCTCCCCCACCCTTACCACACTAGTGTCAAGACTTAAGGAGGACAGCTGATGTATAGGCTTGGCAGGACTGAAGCTCAACACTCCCAAGTTCAAGTGATTTCCCCAACTTCAGCTTCCCCTTGTGATGGCAAGCAAAATAGAATCTTCTGCTGTTTTTGTTTTAGTATAATCAAGTGCCTCTGACTGAATCTTGCCTTTACTCATAAAGTACAGAAACAAGAGTTTCTTTAACTAGAAACAGTATATGTATTTGTATTAATTATTTTAATGTGATTAAAGATCTTCGTCATCCATTAATGGGCCTGCCCATTAAGGGGAGTTTGATTAGGAAAGATTTATGGGAAGGCCCAAGTATTTTGTAAATGAGGCGCTGGTTCTCAAGGGTTGTGATGCCCTCTGGCTCTAAAAAAAGGTATAAATACTTGAGTTGAGGTTTTACTTTGGAGGCTTACTGACTGGAAGTGTTTGTTTGCCCAGAAGAAAACTCTGGGAAGCCACTTAAGGAACGCTGCAGCTTTGAAAACCCAGATGTCAGTGCTTCCCTCTCTGGTAACTACAGTCAGACAGCTGGAACTGTCTGCTGAATTCAGACAGAGGAAGCTATGTCTCTTGAGCTTTGATTTCTCTGTATTTTCTTATTTTCAGTGCTTACTCCTCTGAACTAGTGCATGATATATGTGCTTGGTTAAAGTGATCATTAACCCCTGAAAAGTTGCCTTTCCTTTTATGAATGCTGATCTAAGAACTTGTGGTACCAGACACCCCCTGTGTACGTTGGGGTGCTTACTGTTACACCCCTGGAGAAGGGATCACACCCAGGTATGTGCACCAGCACACCTGGCCAATCACTACATTTAAAAATATAAACACTCCAAGTAAACTTTGGAACATCATATTATACGTATCCAAGCATGGGAAGAGGAAAGAAAAATCCAAACCAAAAACACCTGAAGCCATTTGTAAATAAGCTTCTAAGAACTCTTCTGTTGAATAGAATTATTAGCACAAATGACAGCTCAATTTTGTAATTAAAAATGAAAACTGGCTAACATGAGCAGATGGTTTTGCAGATGTCTCCAAGTATTATTTGTTTTCGGACTGGGTTTGTGACTTCATTGGTGAGCAATTTCCTGGTCAGTAAATTCCTACTAATGCAAAAAGGCAGATACTTGGTGGCTAAAGAACCCTGGAGTGCTGCAGAGCACACTTCAAGGTTAAATGACTTGTGTCATGTCACCTAGCCCATGTGTCTAAGGCTGGACTTAAATCAAGATCTCCTTAACCCTGAGGTGGGCTTTGGACCCAACAGATTATACAGGCTTTCCAATATCCACATCTGTCAATTCATAAAATGGATAAGAAACAACTTCCTGTCACCACAACTATACTGTTCTAAATCTAAATTTGATCTGCCCCACAGCATCAACAAATAGAAGTCAGTCAACATTCTGGTAGCACACATACAACCTGACCAACCAACTTAGTCATAATTCCTTGGTTTCTTAGTCCTGGCTCTCAAACTTACTCACTCTTTATTTTTGCTCAAGCAGACAGAATTAAATGAAAAAACTGTTTTTCAACTTGACTCTAACATGTCCTTATTCTATCTGATCTCTAAAACTTTAAAAGAAACAACCCACAGTCCTAGTAAGATTTCCATCTAGGTTAGTAAACAAACAAACAGATGAGCAGACCCACTTTGGGGTAAAAAAAGAAGTCACTGGGTCATTATGGAGCACATAATTATCATCATCATCATGCTGTTTTAACAATAAATTTATATTTATATTACTATGTGTGTACATATACCTATATTATGCTCTAGCCAATGTATACAAAGCCCTAGAAAAACTCATTAACAGCAGTAGAAGAAAATGGCCCTCAAGCTGATTGACAGAAATTCCATCAAGCTTGCATAAAAATATGCCTCATATAGCTGCATAACTGTGATCAAGAGCACAGGTGGGTGACAAAGTCCTGACCCCCATCCACAAGGTGAAGGCCTTGGAGAGGAAATTATGACTTTGGTTACGCTTTGACAGTTGGAACTGAGATATTTTAAGACTGGAGTGACCAGCTATTCTTATATCCAGGAAAGCTACTGAAACTCAGTATTCAACACTTAAGAATCTCTTATCTGTCTTTACTGGGGAGGCTACCACAATAAAGGCAGATAGCAAAGCCATTCCAGTTTGGTAGGGGGACGGGTTTTTCCAAGCCTGGGAAAATCTGGAGCAATGTGACAGATAAGCCAAGATCCCAAGCCAGGGATCATTAAGGGTGGGACCCTTCCTAGGCAGCAAGTGATCTTATCTATATGTATCTTGGGCATCATACAGCTGTAAAGGAAAAGACAAAAAAAACAAACAAACCCCAAAACAACAACTGAATGAACAATATATAACTTTTAATCCTGGGGTTTCTAAAGATATTAATGAGAGCTAGGCCTCAACAAGTAAATTAAATATTTTCCCAACTGTTCTATAGCCATTCTCTGGAAGAGAGTTGGAGGATGGGGGAAGGGAAAAAAAATGAAAAAATACTAAAAACCAAACCAAACGTGGTCATGGTTCAACTTTGGGAGGGAAGGAGTGAAGGAAGGCCAACCTTAAACGTACTGACTAGATATTATGTACATGTGTGCATATATGCATACATATATGTACGTACACACACACATACACACACACACTCCTGTTTATATCTCATTTAATCTTCAGAAGTCTAAAGGGTTCAAGTGACTTGTCCAAGGTCAACAAAGCAAACAGAAGAGCCCAGTGCAGCACAAAAGTTTTCCACTACTGCACAATGTCTGGTACACTCACTGCTATGGAATGTTTAAAAAAAAAAAAAAAAGATAAGCGACCAGTTAGTTTGCATTTGTAAAAAACGAAAGAATGAATTTTATCTCCAGAAAAACACCAGGCACAAGTATGGTAAGACCTTGTAGTGACAACTAAGGATACCAAGAAAAACATTCACATCAGAACTGTTGGCTATTAAAGAATTAATACTCGAAGGAGTGGAATTTAAGAATACCCCAAATGACCAAGCTTCGATGCAATGCATTTTTAAAAATCCACAGAGTAAAGAAAATAAATATGATGGAAATTTTTATCTCAGAGTAAAATTACAATAAAATTTTTGCATCAATTAATTGACATGCCTGGTCCCTCTAGAGTTAAAGGTATCCAAATATTTCAGGGAGGTTAGTCCATTATTTTTATACAGTTTGCTTTTCTTTTGAAAGTAATTTATTCCTTTAATTTACAAACCAGTTAATCACAAACACTACCAAGATTCCTAAAAATCTCTCTTAAAGAAGCACAAAAATAAACTGGAGGAGAGGAGAAAAAGTTTTTAAAATCTAAGTGATAGCTATAGGAAACTCTAAAACATAAAAGAATTTTGTTAATAATATCTATATCTACAGCTAAAATAAAGGTTCCTGCAACTTTTAAAAAATAAATAATATACTAGACCAATAAGAGCCTAATTGTTTGTGTGTTTTTTTTTAATTTTTAATTTTTAACACAGTTCACATCACATAACACAATTCCAACTTTTGGTCAGGTGATCTTTCTTTTAAAGCATTTACCATATAGACCACAAATGGATTTTTTTTTAACATTAACCAACTGAGATACAAATAATAACTTTGTATGCTAACTTCATAAGCCCTTGACCTAACTGTCTCCCCACTATTACTGAATTAAAGGACCCTAACTTATTGTTGTTGGTCTAAAGTCCTAAACTTAGCTTAATTTTAAACCTAAGCTTAATTTTAGACTTGACCTCTGATGTTCCCCTACCAACAATCTATAATTTAATAGATCTGGTATTAAATTTACAAACCTTTTGACTATAGGAAATTGTCACTAAGAGTAGGGACATTGCAGGGAAACAATATCTCCCCAACTTCATGTCAGTTCCAGGCAGAAATAGATTGTCAATCTGCATTCAGTGAGGCTTAGAGTCTGCCAGGTGTCAGTGGAGAAACTGAGTCAGGAGAATCCTACCTCAGCCCAGGCTGAACAGCCACTCTCCCACCTTTCCCATGAGATCACCTTTTTCAGTTCACACCAGCATCTCACAGGCTTACTGGAATCATGGGTTGGAGGCTCAGACCTCCTTTTCTTACTACCCATACCTGGAGTTAGACTCCCACAGCATCTTAAAATAGCAAGTTCCAATAACCAGGTTTCAGATATGACTAAAATTTCACATTGGCTAAGGAACACCTTTTGAGGCAAGTAGTAAGTGGCTTACATGTCTTTCTATACACGTTCTAGTTCCTGCTTAAATAACAGTCATAAAATCAATTTTACCATTAAAACCTTCACTTTTCCATCAATGCCAAATTTTACCCAAAGTTACCTGCCTCTAGGAGACTTAGACTAAAACTCATTTCCTAATTGTTTTGAACTACTGAATGAAAATAGCCAAATTTGAGAAACAATGGATTATTAGGCAGCCTAGTCCCTACCCTCTACCCTCCTCAGCTCACAAGCCACCCTTTCTTCCCACTGCCTCCCTGCTCACAGAATAGAAGTTTCTTGAGAGTAAGGATCATTTCCCTTTAGTCTTTCTAAACGCTAGAGCCTAGAAACTAGCAGAGTTACTGGAAGATAATATGTGCTTAACAAATGCTTACTGATTATAAATGTGAGAGTACCAATTAAATACTAAGGGTAGCAAAAACCAAGCATTACTATCAACTTCTGAACTGAACCCAAACTTCACAGAACAAATCCCCCTGATAAAAGGATTTGTTCTGTAAAACTTGGTCTCAGTCAAAAGGCTGCACCCAAGGAGCTAGAAGGCCACATGTGGCATCAAGGTCACAGGTTGCCCACCCCTGGGCTCATCTCCATGCCAAGGAGGGTAGAACTTTAGTGAACCTTGAATAGGCAAGGAAAAAAAAACACCTCACTAGGAAAGATGTTTCCATTCACTCAAAAGAACTGAAATGTGATTCTGCTAGAATTCTAGGACCTCACAAAAAGGTCTAAAACAAATGGGGCAGAAGTCTGTCAAATCACTATTTACTGGTTTAGAAACGGGGCAGTTGCTGTGACTTCAGCTAGTATGTGTCTTGGTAAAGGGTAGCTTTTGGTAATGATCACTATCTTGGAAGATGGAATCTTTTCCCTTTGGATTCCCATAATGCCTAGAAGCTTTTAGACTTCCCTAAAATGTTCCTAAGAACTCTAAACATCCCATTAATAGCTGTCAACTACCAGACTCCGCTAACAAAGGTAGAGTATGACAGTTGACTTCCTGACTTTTATTTTCTCTTCTCTCCAATTCTTAAAAACTGGGCTATGAAAAGTCTCTTATTATTTACACTATAATTACCTGCATAGTGAACAAAAGACGATTTTGAGGCAAAATGAAAGAAGTAGCCAAAGAAAACTTCAAGAGTTGCTAGTCTTGTGAGTTTAGAAGAAAATCAAAATCAAAGGAGAAATAATACACCAGAAATCACTGGAGGTGATTTTTTCCAGTGTTTGCTGGCTCACCCTCTGCCCAGGCTGCCTGGCCCTCAGTACCTAACCTTCCCTTCCTTTACCCCCTCCAGTTTTCCTTCATGCTTTGTCTTCCCTTATTAGAAATGAAAAGGCCTCATTGTTTCCATATCGCTGGTACTTGCACAATGCCTAGCACACAATAAGCATTTAATAAATGTTCTTTCTCAATCTAAGCTCCTACTGGTGTTATGAGTGTTCTCTTAACAGAAAATCTGGGAAGGCAAAGGCAAAGGAAAAAATGATATTTCAAGACAGCGTTTCCAAAATCAAATGTACATTGTGCAGTTTTTAAAGAACATTTTGCTTTAAACATATAATTCTAAAGGAGTGGTCATGAATGCTGGATCTCTAATTTCTCTCCTCAGCCAGTTCCAAAATGCTAAATCCAAACATCATACAGGATCAGAGTCGGAGCTAAAAGGAAGGCTGGAGGTCACTTAAGTCCAACCTGCTCACTTTGCAGAGGAAACTGAGACCCAGAAAAGTGAATTGCCTTGCAATTTGCTTCACAAAGGTAGCAAAGCAGAAAGGCCTAGATTTAAACCCAGTTCTATACTTTGAATTCATCAGTTTTTCTTATGCAACAAAACCAAATTTGAGTGTCTGCATTCATTGGGTATTTCCCATAAGATTGCAGAGATCAATGTCATTTATGTCACCCAAAAAAGAGATGAAACTGGACCTGGGGATATAACTGGAAAGGCTCTGAAAACAGGAAGTGATTTCAAGCTCATGGGCAGAACTTTCATAATGCATTTTAACCTGACTCTTCCAAATTCTCATTTAGTTGGAGAAAAACAGAAGTAATCTGCAAAGAGAAGAGAAAATAACTTTTCATCTATTCCAACTGCAGGCTGAGCAGGGTTTCAGATCTTTTTCTTGTAGAGAAGAATAATCACACTGGACAGACTGTTAGATTTAAGGCAAGTAGCGAAGGGCTGGCCTACCTCTACCTCTACAAATTTCTAGGCTCCAGGTCACTGAACATTTTGCATGGGAAGCAAGCTACTGCCTGTCACCCATTTGGGCAGTATGGTGTAATGTTAGTAGCCTTGGTCCTCAAGTCACAAGACTGAATTCACAAAACCTCTATGATGTTTTCTTAAATCTGATAGAAGTCACTCAACCTAGCTGAGTCTTAGTTTTCTCAACTATAAAATAGAAACCATAACATTTGTACCTCACAGCTTTGTTGTAAGGGAAGGCACTTTGTAAATATGAAAGTGCTCTATAAATGAAGGTTACTTCTCACAAATTCTAAAAGAACAAAACATTCAGAGTACTTTCCAAAAGCCACTGGGTAAATGGCAAACATCCCTTGGGGTGATCCAACCCAAAGCTAGGGACTGACCTTTCTCTACCCTGTCATGCATCACTCAAATCCCTGCTACTGGGGAACTAGGCTTATACTTCAAATTTGAGTTACACTGAGGTTCAGTGAGAAGAAGAAGACATGAAATTTAACAAAAAGAGCCTCAGGCAGAGTTCAGACTCTAGAAATAGTTGAGTACAAGTAACAGGGCTAAAGATGAAAAAGACTGAACATCTTGCATACCAAATGTTTAAAACAGATCTAGTGTTATCCAAATGCCATTTTTGTGGTCAACCACCACTAAAAACCTTCCACATACATAGAAAAGCTAGTTTTCAATTATATTTTTTAAAAAGCTTAATGAGTAAATGAAAATGTTTAGCCAGTGGTATTTAGATGCAACCCTGGAAAGAAAAATGAAGTTTAATGTTTATATGCTAAAAGTACATTTTATTGAACACAGATGATGAAACTACGTGATATATTCACAAGAACTATTTCCTATAAAAGTTTACCCCCCTTCCCCACCAAGAAGTGTGCTTATCAGGCTATTTTAGTGACCACACAAAAGTTCTTAGTTTAGAAAATCTGTACTCTTACATTTGCATGAACTGGTCCTTTATAATAAGGGTTCTTAGGTTGGAACGGGAAGGGTTCTGTTTACTTGAGGTAATACATCACACACATGCATATGTAAACATATACCATATGTATCACATGATACATAACTCAACCACGTAAACATATACATCATATATTGATAGCTATTTTGATATAGCTGATTTCCTATGCAATCTTATGTTTTAATTTATACAATTAAAAACATTAATCTGAGAAAAGGGTCCATAGATTTAACTAGACTGACTGCCCAAGGAGTCCATACCGCAAAAGGTTAAGAACTTCTGTAAATTATATTCTTAAAACAGCATACCACTAAAAGTATTAAGTACAAAGTCAACTTCTATTTTTTATCAGGTCCTAAAACGACTCTGTCTTTCTTATATTCTGAGGCAGCTAGGTAGAAAGGATGTTAGATATAAACAAGTTCAGATTCTGCTTCTAACACCAACGACTCTGGGCAAGTCACCTACCTTTTCAGTATCCGTTTCCTCATCTGTAAAGTGGGGAATAATGATAGTACCTACTTTTAAAGGCTTATGAGGATTTCAATATATGTAAAGCACTTTCCAAACTTTAAAGCATTACGTAAGTGTAATGTAAATTATTATCATATCTCTAAGTTGACTGTTTTATATCCCTACTATACTGGCAGAAATGTTTTCAATATTTGGAAACATTTACAGTACATTTTCATCATCTTTCAAAACCCCTACACAAAATGGGTTATTTTTTCCAGTCTTAACACAATAATTCTCCCTTTCATATACTATCATGGCTTCAGTATCTTTTCTATGCCATCTCTTACTTTTATGCATTTGCCTAAGTCAACCCCCATTCCTAGAATGTGTACTCCCTCCTGTGCCATCACCAGTCATCTTGACTTATGTCTTGCCACTGGACCCCAATGACTCTGGAGGAGATAGTGAGGCTAAGGACTTTGTACAGCGCTGCCTCATGTAAATCCAATTCATTCACACACAATTGGTCCTCTCAAAGAATGAAAGACAACTCCCTCATCTTCTCAAAATCCTTTTATTTCTTCTAAGTTCACCTCCAGTGTCATCTCTTTTAGTCGCTTTTCCTCCATCTTTTGCTAGTTCGCTTCTCTCTCTCTCTCTGCCTCCCTCACTGTCCCTATTATCTTGATTAAACCTCTATGAACATGTAAAATTTCCTACTCTGATTTACCATCCATCCTCCAGTAAATATATATATATAAACTCCACGAGGGCAAAAACTGTCTTTTTTTTTTCTTTGCATACCAAAAGTCTTACAGTGCTTTGTACAAAGTGGGTATTTAATAAATGTGTGGACTTGAAGCTAGTTCACCCTGATCTCATTCCAAATAAAGGGTAAACAAGATGCAATAAACCCAAACAGCAACAGCCCATGCTGGGATCAAGTGGTACCACATATTAATAACTGGGTAATTGGCAGACCAAGAATGAAGACCTTGGCCACAGAGAAATTTCTGAAGCTATACTAGCTGGAAGGAGAGTATCTCCCTAATGAAACTTCCTAAATTGGTAAAGCCTCCACGAACAGATTTACCACTAGACTTTTAACAAATAAACCAGATACTGATGGACTTAGTTTTCACCAACACTAAAGTAGGGAGGCATTATACTCATTTAAAAAAATCGAAACATCACATTCTTGAGGTCAGTATTGGGAAGGTCTCCAATTGTTTGCTAATGGGAAGCCATGTAATATATCAATTTCCTGCATTCCTAGCAATTTTTTGAACAATTAGTCATTTGAAACTTTAATACAAGAAAATCTTAAGTATTTCTACATAACTTGCTTGGCATATCTGATACGTTCAAGAATTCTGTTATTAGTGAAATTGTTGCTTAGAAAAACTGACACACTGAGTGTAAAATTACAATATGTTTATACTTCATAATGTTTAAGCAATTAGTATGAAAACAATGGTGCTACTATGTCTAGTCCTGAATTACTGACTTATCCTAATAGTTTAGGTTCTAATTTGAACACTTAAAGACTTGTTCTTTGTTTATGTATTAGGATACATTCTTTTCTTACATAATAAAAATTCTGTGAATAAATGCTATACTATTTCACTGTAATTCTAGTAAATCAAATTACATATTGAATAGTGGAGAACTCTAAAAATTGGGACAATGGAACCACTCTGAATAAGGTTCATGATTGCACAACTCTGGGACCTTTTAAATTTATTTAGTCTATTGTTGGATTAATTTAAAAGCCATTTAAAATATTCTGATTACACTGCATTTGCTGTGTTTTTAGAGCATATTCTAGCTACAATATTTTGAATATAAAGGCTAAAAATAATTATATGCCTGTAAAATTATTTTATGTAGAATGAGCTCTAGATTTTTCTAGTAGCATCCTCCTCAGATGACCTTTCACTATGTGGAGATGACTTTGGGTTCAGCAGAACATAAGTGCAGATATGTCCTAGGGCAGGTGTGGGGAACCTGCAGCCCAAGATCACATATGTCTTAGGACATGTCTGCACTTATGTTCTGCTGGACCAGGTCAGCTGACTTTCAGTAGAAGGCTAGCCAGCAGGTGAAATTTTTTTTGAGGGGGAAGAGGGGGGGGGCAGCAATTCACAAAAATTACAAGATTACATACTGTACCTGTTGACTGAGTGATCCTTCAAAGTACAGGTTCAGTAAATTAATATTTTAACTCACCATAACTGATGAAGTAACTTATTTAATTATTATGGCTAATTCAGAGTCTCAAAGGTCCTCCACAGTCTGGCATCATACCACTTTTATAGCCTTATCTCTCTCAGATTTCCCTTTACATACTCTAGGGTTCAGCCAAACTGGACATTATTATTTGCCTTCTGAACCTGCACTATGTTTACCTGCCTTGGTACCCTTACTAAGACTCTTATCTAACACCATGAATGTCCTCCCATCTCCTCTTTATCTGCTGCATTCTTACCACCCAATCCCTCAAGTGGTTCCCCATTACCACTAAGCTAAAATACCCACTCCTCATTTTGGCTTCTATAGTCCTCCAAAACATCACTGCAGTTCACGTTTTCGGGCTTCCCAGAGTATTCTCCTTCATTCACAGGCCACAGTCTGGCAAAGTTGACCTCTCTGCAGCTTCCCAGATCCTATCTCCGTGCTCTTGCAGAGATCTCTTTGCCATCTTCACCTCAGGATATTTCACTTCCTTCACAGTACAGTTTAAACGTTGCCTCCAACAGGAAGCCTGTCCTGATATCACTGGCTGCTAGTCTTCCCTCCCCGCAAATGTCTTTATATTAATAAATTAATATTGCTTTATATTTATCTGAGGATGTGTTATTCCAGCCAAGATAATATGCTAGCTACTGAGGGTAAGAATAGTCTACTTTTGTTTTTGTTGCCTCAGTGCCTAACACAATGTCTGGCATAATTAGGCATTTAATAGATGCTGTTAAACTGAATTAAAGTCTGGGTCAAACGCCACCTCCTCTGAAGGCAGCCTTTCCTGCTCCCCTTTAGTCAATATACATGAAGAAACAACACAGAGTTTAAATGAGATACCAAAGGTATACAGTGGCTGAGTAGGGATTCCAATCCAAGTCATCTGACCCCATTCTTGTACTAAAGAATTCTTGACTAATGAAGAGAAAACTCAACATTTAATTTTTGAAGATGAGCCTTGTCCTTAAAGGAAGGCCTTTATATAAAATTATTTGTTTATGAAATTCATTCCTTTAAAAAAAAGATAAAATTAAAAATTTATACTTAGAAATGATCATCAGTTCTCTACATTTGGTGAGGGCACCCTCAGGTACACACAGACACAGAAATAGCCTTACTGCTTCTTGCTTTAGGAGATGTTTTCCATACATTACCATGGCTACCAACTTCATAAGTGCCACTCGACTTCTGGCAAGCAGCTCCTATGAACTGAGGAAAGTAGACCCTTCAATGAGACAGATGAAGGTATGCTTCAAAGTCATTCCTGCTTAACTGTATTGGCCAGAGGCCAGCCTCCCAGAGCAGAGCTCCCAAGGATCAGAGCTCTCTCTACCTCCAAATAATGCACGTGAGGAGGACTTTTAGCAATGGTAGACTTTTAAACTCCAATAAAAACTGACCCTTACACAGTTTGTCCTGTGTCATATGGTGTCATAGGCAGAGTCAGTGTCCCCCATGCATGTTGAGAAAGACAGTGAAAAACACTAAGATATTGTGAAACATTTTGCAGAACTTCACTTTCTTCCAAGTCAGAGACTACAAATTCTCAATGAAGATCTGAAAGAACATAAAGCAAAGCATGCCTTCTACCTCAGGGCTGCAAGAGGAGAAACTACTGGGACTGAGTATCAGATTCTTTGTCACAAAAGGTTTCCATACTGGATCACAATCAGAGTTAGAGCTTGGAGGAACCTTAAAGACTATCTGGTCCAACCTTCTTCATTTTTACAGACAAGGCACTGAAGCTAAGGAAGTAGTGACTTGGCCACATTCACAGGGACAAGTGATGGGACCATAAATTCAGTTCTGCACATAGTAGGTGTTTAATGAATACTTACTAACTTGATTAATCGTTTTTAATTGTCACAAAGAAGGATTCAATCTTGGGCAGTGGAAGGAGGTGGGAAAGGACTATTGTAAAATCTCCCCCCAAAAAAGGCATCAGTGAAACTTTTTTAAACAAAGATTCAGGAAAAAACAAAATAAAACCTTCCAACACAGTAAGCCAAAGTATTACACAATTGGTTTAAGATATACTTTTCCTTAATGAAAGCTTCCTTGCAGATGGTTTATGTTTCAGAGCAGGGGTGCAGGGAGGGAGTAGACAAGGTATGGTGAGCTGAGAAAATGCTCTCTAAGCCCATTCTCTTTGTACCCATGTGAAAGAATTGTTCTACTGCATCATGGCTTAGAAATGGTCAAGGAGGAAAATCCTGCGGACATTGTCTTTGCAGGTGCATTGGCAACTCGGTCTGTAAAGTGTAAACAAATATAAAACCTCACCTGTAATAGGATCAGACAAAAATAAATTCAGTTGAATGCAATGGGATATAATTTAGAATTGTGCCAAATAAGGTCAATACTAACAGTTCCATGTAAATCAAAGTAACATCACTAAAAATTTATGAATCCTCTTTTGCAGACATATGAACATTAAGAGATAGAAAACAAGGTTAATGAAAAACACTGATCTTCCCTAAATATTTCCAACACGTAAATGACTCTTTTCTACCTGGTGTTCAACACATGTTGGTCTTGGACTATACTTGTGATACCCTACCTCTCCAGCATTAACTCATTATTACATCTTCAACATGTTCTATGCTAAAAAAAAAAACAAAACTCTGCCACCCCCTCCATACACACACATTCTCACACCTCCATGCCTTTGTTCAGAAATTCCCTTCCTCCTCCTCCTCTGTCCTGAAGGGTTACATTCTACTTTATTCTTTACAAATCAATTCAAATGTCCATTCCTCTGGAAAGTATTCTTTGATTAGCCCCTGGTTGGCACCAACCTTACCCCCCCAGCTCTCAATCACATTCTGATGTCCTCGACCATATAGTATTTTATATACAGTTATATGTGTGGATGTTCTATTTCTTTGCCCATTTAACTGAAGTTCATCAAGAAAAGGGTCTGTGCTAATTAATCTTTGCCTGTTTCAATTTTCCTCATTCTAGCAAAGTGCAGTGCAAACAGCTAGCACTTCAACTATTATCTGTTGCATTATATTGTATTGGGCTATAATACAAACTTCCATCGCTGAATTTTATGTTTCACTGACTCTCGCTATTGTGCCACGAAGTGGGCCCTACAGCAGAGCCAATTGTAGCCCTCCCCTTAGCATTTCCCACTTTCATACATAACACTTCAGCTGGGGATGATACATTTTCCTAAGGTAAATCAAGATCAATTAATATTATTACTGATATTACACACTGCCCTGTACCAGGCCCAATGCTGGATCTTAGAAACATGAAGATATACACAAGTCCCTGACCTACCAGCACAGGCAGTGAGGCATGATATAGAGAATGCTAGATTTAGGGCTCAGAAGACCTGGGTTCACATCATGCTTCTGAAACAGACAGGTACTTCACTTGATCATCTCCCTTTCAGCTATAATCTGTTACCCTACGATCCTATGATCTTATGATCTTACTGGTGACAACCAAGTAAGCACACAGATCATATGCATAAATACAAAGTAACTTCGGGTAAGGCAAGAACTGGGTGAATCAGGGAAGGTTTCTGAGTCTCTAAAGGAGACAGCAGGTTTGTATTCTAGGGATTGTATTCCTGAGTGAGAGACAACCTGTACAAAGGCACAGAGAGGGAACTGCAAGCACAGTGCACTTGGGGGACAGGAAAGGTGGGTATAGAGAGGACATGCAAACAACCTGAGCAAGTAGGCTAGAGAGGCAGACTGTGAGAAGTTCAGACTCCAGTTTTTACTTTATTCTGTTGTGCGAAGAATAAAATTCCAAAGTGAATAAAGAGAATTTCCCACGCACAAGAAACTAAATAATTATATTTGTTATCCAACGTCCTTTCAAAAGTTGTAAGAACAGAACTACGTTATAACAGTAGGCAACCTAGACATAGGAGTGACTATGATTAAAAACTAAGCATGGGTTTGAGATTAATTAGTATCTTAGAAAAAGGACAGAGCTCTAATCCCACCACTATTTCCAAAGGCAACAGCCACTCTGGCCAATGCCTAAGAGAAGTGGAGGGAGGGAAGGGGAATGGATGGAGCAGCAAGGCACAGCTGACCACATGCTGGAATTAGGAATCAGCAGACTTGGATTTGAATTCCACTTGGTATATTTCCTGTCGATGGGAACAAAGAAAAGTCATTTAGCTTCTCAGAGCCTCATTTTTCTCATCTGTAAAACAGGGATATGACCACTTGCACCACATCTACCTCATAGGATGAAATCTGAAAAAAAAAAATTTTAATGGTAACATGAAGGAAACCAGATAGAACTTCTGTAGAAATAACTAGGAGTTTAGTCAAACCTCTAGCATTCTCTCAACCAGGTCCTCTAAGAGGTAAAGGATTTCAGTTCTATGAGTTAGACTTGAATCCCAACCCTCCTAACTTACTACTTTTGTGGCCTTGATCAGTGACATCATTTGACATCTCTGGATCTCCAATTTCTCATCTTTCCAATGAGGTGATCTCTAAGATCCCATCTAGAATTAAATCCTATGTTCCTCCCACAAAGATGGTGGGAGGTCAGGAAAACCAGGAGATATGAGTTAACAAGAATTTATTAAGTATGTGCTATGTGCAAAGGCACTTGGCGAAGCATTGCAGCAATGGTTAAATAAGGAGAAAGGGGGAGAACTGCATGCTTATTTGGCACAGGATAACAGCCATTCATAAATGTTTGAGAATCAATGAGCAAAAATCACAGGGAGGCAGGTTTCTGCTTAATGTCAATCCAATTAAAGCTGTAAACAAATCAAATAGTTTCTTTCCACTGGTTTTGAGTTTCCTATCCACAGAAATATTCCAGCAGAGGTTAAATGAATACTTTTCAAGGCTGCTGTGAAGGGGAGTAATTTAGAAAACCTTTTCAACTACAAGATTCTATGACTTCCTGAAATTCAGCAGATAGTTATATACTCCTATAGATTAAGACAGTTTTTTAAAATGCATGCATTACCAAGAAAGTAAAGGAAGAGACACAAAGAAGTTGTTTTCTTCATAGCTTCCTGCTAGTTAATTTAATCAGAGTGCCTTTTGTTTTAATAGCACCTCTAGATGATTGCTATTTTTACAAATTTGATCACTTTCCTAGAAGTACTAAAGAGAAAAAGGTTTTAAGGGGATGGGGTGGGGGTGGTATAAGGGGAAACTATGGAGAAGTTGAGTCCAAATTTTAGTTGCTTATTATGATAATCATATTTTCAGGTTTTGGTTTGCTCACTGCTTAGACCTGTCAAGGACATTGCTGTATTCTCTTGATTACAACATACTATGGCAATAAGAAGTGCCAGATTTTCACACTGGTTTAAGTCTTACTTTCAATAATGACCAGTAGCTACCTAAGGTATGACCGTGGGTAAGTCCTTAACCTCCTGGACTCCTAATTTTCTTTCTATAAAATGAAGGGGTAAAATGTGGGGGAGGGCAGGGAAGGGCACTAGATGGCCCCAAGTCATTTCCTCTTTGTTATCTGTAACTAAACCTGAACTAGAAAGAATCTAAGCAACCACCAACTCCAGTGGTTCCCAGTAATATTTTATTCATAACATTCTTCAATTATTTATCTTAAGGCACCATTAAAAAACAGTGAGCACAAACCCCTTGACCATTGTCCAGAAGCCATTAACCACTAAACAGGAACCACAGACCTACTTTAACCATTTTGCTGAGCAAACTGAGGCCAAGAAAGCAAATGTCTTGATTAAATGATTTCCTCCTGATTGGGTACAGACTCTGGGAACCTCCTTGAATCTTCCCACTTAATATCCAAATCTGTTACCCTGAACCTAGACTGGCCCTCCATTGTCTGTTGCCTCCAGATTGCCTCGGGATGATTACTTCCCATCCAAGCTTCCAGCTGTTTCCCACCTTGATTATATCACTAGTTATCACACAGTCCCATCAAGATCTTCCTTAGATCCCTCCTCCCAGACTACCCCCAGATCCCTCCTCCCACAGTCTTTCTGTATATAAATTCCATGTCACCTCCAGGAAGGTGCTCAGATTCAATCCAGGTCTGGTTCTGTCTAGCTGAGATTCTATCTGCCTCTCCTTGTCAACACAAGTGTCACAAATGGTGAGGCTTCTTAAGAGCCAACCCAATATGGCGAACCTTTAATAAATTTTGTTTTACTTTGGCTGAAACAAGGCTTAAGTCAAATTCATTTGGCAGGATGTGGCATGTCAGTATTTTGGGGTCCCAAGTACCCCAACCTCAACAATATGGTTTCCTGACCTCAACACTCCCTCTGGATATCAGTTTTCTCATATGTAAAAGTAGATATAATAATATTTGCAACAGCCTACCTTATAGCTGTTGTAAGAAATGGCCTTAGGTAAACTAAAAAGCATTTTCTAAATATAAACTTCTTTGCTTTTACTCCTAATATTTTGAAAAATTTAGAATGGAAAGTAAGGCTTTGTAAACAAAAATACTGTGCAGCAGAAACCAGTATTACCCTGAACCATGCAGAGGAAGCAGCAGTACCCAACAGCCAAAGCAAGTCCAGAGTGACTTGCTTGAATTCGTCAGGGCAAGCCTAGGAGATTTATCTGATCTGCCTTCCTTTGCTTCTTTATGTCACTGGAAGTACAAAATTCCCTTCATCAGACATGACTGAATTGAAATCATTCTAAAAGTCAATTACAAGTGATTTCTTCATTAATCATCAGATGATCATCCCTCAACAAAGAGGCATCTCCCTTTTCTATTAGCAGCGTTCAAGCAATGGCCTGACTGGCCCCCACAAATTCCATGCCCATTCCTACATCTGTGCCTTTGGCTCAAGTTGCCATGCCAGCCAGGAACACTGCCCTTCATTCTCTCTATTCATACTGTTTTAACATGGAAGATAAGCTCATGCTCAATTTCCTTCACCTAGCTCTCTCCTCTGTTCTAAGCCTTGGTGATCCCTCCCTTCTCTGCATTCTTGTCACATTAAATATATAACCCATACTAATACTGTAGTTTTTGCACAGCGAGTCTCATATTCCAAAGCCAAGTGCCCCTGCCCCCATATCTGGGAATAAAGTTAAGACTAAATACCATTCTCTAAAACTGAAGTTGGTAAGAATTAAGAAAAGATAAGCAAAGCTTGAAAGCAGCTGCAGAAGTAACCCAGTCTAAGAGAATTTATAAATATGATGGTGATAACACTAAGGTGGCTATTAAAAATATGGCCAAGAAGTTATGCAGGAGATCCAAGTCCCCCCCTGCCATGTAAGCTTCTATCCAGAGACAAAGCCACCTCTATGCTGTTTCTTGAACAAGATGATTCATCTCTAGACTCCAGGCATTCTTCATCTGTCCCCCATGCCTGAAATGTTCTCCCTCCTCATCTCTACCTACTGGATTCCCTGGTTTCCTTCTAAATTCCATCTTCTACAGGAAACTCTTCTGATCACTCTTAATTCTTGTGCCTTCCCTCTTTGAATTATTGCCTCTTTTTCCCACATATGGCCTATTAATACATATTTGTTTGCTTGTTTCTTCCACTGGACTCCTTGAAGGCAGGAACTGTCTTTAGACTCTTTTTTTGTACCCCGACTGCTTAACAAGATGCCTGTGATATAGCAGGCACTTCATAGGTACTTACTGACTGTAAGCAACCAAGGGTATAAGCTTAAGAAAGATGTAGGGTTTTAACTGTAATATAAGATTTATCTTTTTCTTGAAAACTCTATGTTTGTGTATAGGTGATTTTATGACAGGTTCAAGCTAAGATCTAAGAATTCAATTATGCACAGGGCTAGGAAGGGGCCAGAAGACAAAAACAAGGCAGTGTCAGCCCTTCAGGAACTTTCTCCTTCTACTGAGAGAATACAAGTTCACAAATATATAAAGTACAAAGTATTTCCAAAGCAATTTCCTGGGAGAGCCGCCCCATCAACTAGAGGGATCAGGCCTGGCCTCAGGAAGGAGGTGGTACCTGGGATGGGTTCCAAGGAGCTAGGGATCCCATAAGGCAAAAAGGAAGCTCCACTCTTAAGGGGGAAGGAACGAGGTTGTGCAAAGGCCCAGGGTCAGAAAATGAAAGGCCCTTTGCAGCAAACAGAGACAAGGACAAAATGACAGCAGGGATGACTGTGTGAAGAATGGGAGCATGAAAAAAGACTGGAAAGGTAGATGAGACATCCCTCCAACATGATGCAGGACAAATTTTAGACTGCCAATACCAGTCCTTCTGGTGATTCTTCCCACCCTAGATGCTATCTTTTTTTAAGAAAGCAAAAAGAGCAGGACTGATAATGGCCAATAAAGTTAAATTTGCCTTAAAGATGAAAAAAAAACACCCTTTAAATTTATTTTCTTCTTATTCTCTTCCTTCTAAGTTCAGAAGCAACTAGGCAGAACAATTTGCCTTTTTGTTGTGTCCAATGAATCAGCAAACTAAATATAAACTATATTCAATAATCCAGGTAAAAAAACAAAGCCTTCACTGGGCACTGGAGCCAAGCTGGGCTGTAGGTCAAGACATTATTACAGTCTGGGCAACTTTATGAGCTTATACTCAGCACTTCTGTTTTACTTGTTTTCCCAAGTATTCAATTTACACTTTTCTCATGCACTTATGATCTGTTCTGTATTAGTTGTTTGCAAACAGGTTATAGTTACCTTCTAGATTGTAAGTTCCATGAGAGCCTGGCAAGACTTTTTTTAATCTCCCATAATGACTAGCACAGACCTCGGGATAAAAGAGGTGATAAAAGATTGCTGAACTGACTTCTCCATCTAGATATAAAGAACAAAACTTAAGAGGTTAAAAAGAAATTGAAACCCAAGAAAAGTACTACAGCACAGAAAGTGAATATTTTACTGTCATAAAGGGAAAGGATCATCCCAAAGTTAGAAAAAGAACTTGCAAATGTGAGGAATAGGGAGAACGGCAGAGATACTACATATTAGCAAAATCTTTTATTTTTTAAAAGATCCCACAAATCAAATGCCACAGTTTTACATCAATATTCAGCAAAATCCTAGCAGTTATTAAAATAATAAAGAAAAATGACAAAATGAGTCAGTCAACTTCATTACGAACAAGCCAGGCAAGATAATATACCTATAAGGCCTATATTCCAAAGACTTCAAAGAAAAAAGGTTCTACATATACAAAATTATAGTGGCTCTCTGTATAGTGGCAAAGAACCAGAAGTAAGAAAATACCCTGGAAAACAGCTTAATAAATTATGGTGTATGAATACAATGGGATATTATACTGCTATAAGAGATTATAGAGGGAGCGATTTCAGAGAAACCTTGGGAGACTTACATGTGGGTAAGTGGTCATAAAATAAAAATTCCATTAAGTTTTCTTAAAAAGTGGTGCTAATGCAATACATCTTCTCCCTTAAAGGTGGGAGACTACTAAAAGGGATTAATTTAGGTACACACTATCAGACACGATTTCGTGATCAATGTTTTTTGCTTGTTTTTGTTTAAAAGAAGAACTTATGTTAGACTGACTCCATTTACTCTTCTGATATAGAGAATAGGCAAAAAGATCAAAGACATGCTATAGCATTCTCTGAATTTAAACAGACCACGGGGTAAAGATTCTCATGAAAACCTAATGGCTAAGATAGAGAGATGTGACTTGGATGACAATAGGATTTAGATTCAGAACTGGCTGAATATCCAGAACCAGTGCTGATTATTGGGTTAACGTCAACCTGGTTAGAAGACTCAAGGCTCCATTGCTGGCCCTGTTCTAGATGACTTCTATTAACCACTTAGATGTAAAATCCTGAACGCAGTGGGGTTTTGTTGTTCTTGTTTTAAAGTACCAGATGGGGAACTGTTGGTTAGGTAGCAATTAATGTTTTGCTTTTTAAGTCTGGAAATTTCTGGAAATATACTTTCTTAAATTCATTCCAATACACAGTTATCAGAAAGTATAATACCCATTACCAAGCACCTTCATAAAACAAAGGCTTATCTGTTTATTTTTTAAAAAATTAATAATCTTCTGGAAGAACACTAGTCTGTAAAGATTCAAGATTGTAAGTCCCATCCAACAGACAACAGAAAGGAGTATGATGGGCATGAGTAGGAACTATTACGTATATAGCAGTGAAAAATGATATAGTAGGGAGGGTAGGTGTGTCATGTACAAAGGATAACCAATGGAGAGCTTCCCCACAGGCATCCCTGTTATGTCAAGAGAACTACAAAGAATGAAAATCACTCTTCTCAAAGAGTTTACATTCTAACAGAAAAAACAAGTAGATGTACAAGCTGATATAAAAATAAATACAAAGAAAATAAACACAAATAAGTAGAAAGCAGTGTTTGAACTCAGTTTTGAAAGAAAATAAGGATTCTATGAAGCAGAGATGAAGATGGAGTTCATTTCAGGTATGGGGGACAGTCAGTACAAAGGCAAAAGATAGGAGATGGCTTGCTATTGTGTGAAAAACTGCATTGCAGAGTACAGGAGAGTAACGTGACTATGTATTGTTTATGTACACACACACACACACACATTTTATATGTTTGTATGTATGCGTGTATCTTTACCCAGGTGTATATAAATACCCAAATGGGAATCAAACCAAAATTTATCTTTTTACAACTTTCATTCACTGCTTATATGTGTGTATGTAAATTAGTATTGTGACTATTCGTGGACTGAAGAAGAGCCAGTCTAATATTGTCAGGGCTAGCACTTGTAAGTTCATTTATATCACACACACAAGCACACACACACACACATTTGGAGATGAGTTGTTCTAAAATAATTTAATTAAAATAAGTAGATAATATTAGATCATATCTGACAGTAAAATTCATTATACATCACTAGAAATTTGGGAGGTGACTAGTTAAGATGATTTATTGATGTACTCACTCATAATTTTAAAATCCTTACCTGCAATAGGGATGAAGCCCCAGGATCTGAGGTTGCAGATTCATTCTGCATCGTATTCTGTTGTGTGATAGCATCTTCTCTTTTCCTCTCTTTTTGGCCTGCTTCATCATCTTCATATTCATCTAGACACTTAAAAATAAAAAAAGATTTATCACTATATGCAACTAATGGATGATTCCGGTGGCAAGATATATTTGCCCACTGTTAGCATGCAAACCTAACAGATCTGTTCCTGAAGAACTAAATTTAAAGTAAACTTTAATAAATTGAGCCACATTTTAAATGCATCAAGAGTGGCTGCAACCAGTGATTCCAAATTAGCAAAACCTTCCATCAAGCAAAGGCAAAACCAAAAATCCTTGAAGAGGTAGCTTAAACCTTCCTGAGTCTCAGTCTCCTAACTTGTAAAATGATGAGGCTGATCTAAATGATCCAACTCCTATTTCAGCTCTAAATTCTATGGTTCTTTTGTAATGCTAATAACCTAAATCAGCCTACTAGCAGTTCCTCCTTCAGGACATTCTCTCCAGTCCCCAGACCCAAGACATCCAATCTGCCAACCCTGAAGGGTATTCCCTCCACAAAGCCACTGCCTAGCAATGCTCAGTTTAACTCAACTGAGGTCTTCCCTGAAATCCTCCATTATTAGTGGTCTCCTCTCTCTCTGAAGCTAAAATGATTTTATATATAATTTATATTTTTCATATCTCACTCCCCACCCCAAAATAAGAATGTGAGTTCCCTAACATTAGTTATGAGCATCATGGACATCATCATGGTCAACATTTACCAGCTATGAGACAAAATGGAGTTTAAGTGACTTGGCTAAACTCTCCTCATCTACAGAGCAAGGGTCTTGGTATAAATGGCCTCCAAAGTCCCTGCCAAAGGACTGGAATGGAATTTTCCTTCTTTTCCTGTTATTGTTTCTCAGTATTTCCAGAGTCCTTGGCCACTTTGTTACTTCAATCCACATTTACTCTCTCATCCTCATATCTTTATACACCAACTCCCTTTTACCTAAAAGCAGCAGCAACAGTATAAGCACTCATGTTTTCAAACAGCAGCCATCTCCCACGTGCATTTCTGGTAAATCACAGCCTTCAACAATTCAGTTCAGGCCATCACATGTTGGTTCCCATATACATATAAATATAAATACACACACGATGACTAACACTTCTCATCCAATTTGAGTCACTTTTGTAAAATAGGTTTAACATGCGCATAATCAAACAGAATGCAATTAAATGACTCCTATATTCCATCATTTACATATAGTACATAAAGGTTTGGTCATTTGCCTCATCTTCATCAATGGATTCCAGAGGCCCACTATCTATTACGTGATGTCTGGGCAAGCATGGCCAAAGTGGAGGATCAGAATAACAAGACTGCCATTATCTTGTGCTTGGGAAAGTGGAATGGAACTATTTGTACTTCATTTGTACTGAATTATTTGTACTTCAGCTAATATTGATATATACATGCTGTTTGTAGCAATTAACTGCAAGTTTAGCTGGAATTAGAGCATTTGGGAGAATCATTAACTTAATTCTTGCTAGAGTTTTTAAATGTTTTAAGAATAAGGTTGACACAGAGGCAACAATGTAGAGGACTAAGAGAGGGGTCACATTTATCTGTGTTCCTATGAAAACTATTTGAATATTCTTTGTTTTTTTTCCACTTCACCTTTTACTTCCTAACATGCCATACAGGCCTCAGTCAGAACCAGACCAGAGGGACCAGAGCTTCACACCAGGACCTTATAATCCAACAGGTTGACTCCAGAAATGTGCACTTTCCGTCTCTCCAGAGATTACATTCACACTAGGTTCTGTCTCCTAGCCCCAGGTTGCTACCCCAACAGCATCATTCTCCCCAAGCATCACCAGGTTCCAGCTCCTATTCTTATAATTTGTTCATTTCTATATAGTGGCACATTTTTTTTCCTAGTGAAAATCAGTTTAAACCAGGCCTATCCAAAGAGGCTTGGGCAGAAGAACTATAAATAAAAATTTTCCTTTATTCTTAACTTTGATTTTATTTAATAATTAAATTATTAGTAGAAAAGTGGAATCTAACTTTGTCATATGACCAAGAGATCAAGACAAGGAGAAAAAATAATACCCCTCCTTCCTCTTCTGCCCAATTACCCATCTAACCACTTTTCCGTGCCACATCCATTTTCCAGGCCTTAATTTCTTCAGTTGTAAAAGGAGGTTGAACTAGAAGATCTCTAAAGTACTTTTCAGCTCTAATATCAAAAGACTTTTGAATGAGAGCTAAAGATTCTATGCTGTTTCTGTGGGGAAGTAGAGATGGCATGACAAAGAAAAATCGGAAAAAAAAAAATCTTTTTTTGGATGGAGTAAAAGCCTGAGACTCAAAGAGAAGAGGCAAATGATGAAAAATAAACTAAAGATTCCTTTCCAGAAATGAGAATACTTGAAGGAAGGGTACTGATGGTCCTCAACAGGAGCTATGCTTTTCTGCATATAAGGAAAGATGTTTGTTATTCTGCCTGACCAACATTCTTCACTTTCAACTTCATGGACCAGAAATATGGGAAAGAGGTACCAATCCAAATTGGTTCTCAATCCAATTAGGAAGAAAGTCAGCTTTTTACACAGTACACAATCACAAAATGTACAGAAGTCCTCCCTCTATTAAATCAAATAGTACACTCATGACGTACGTGTTCTGCCTCAGAGGCATGGCCTGTATCATGCATCTCAGATTAAGTTTGGAAGGATGATAAATAATATTTTGGAAAGTAAAATAACTGAACCAAAAAGGAAGTTAAAAAAGAAACCACTGTTTTTCAATGCTAACAAAATAAAGATTCCCACTAATGGAACTACTGACCTCCAAAGTTTCTCAAATAAGGGAATACATGCTGTTCAAAAATATGAAAACATTATGATTTAGACTTCTATAACAGATATGACCAAGTTAAAAAAAAGTAACCTAATAAAATGAAAACTATGTGTAACATCAAACAAATGTCAATTTAATCAAGACAAAAGAAAACTCTGCCCTGAATGTATTTGTTCAGAAGAACCCAAAATGCTGAAACAAAATAAGATAAAATAAAACAAGAGATTGTATCAATTAAATAAACAATATTTATGAAGTTCCTACCAGGCACCAGGAACTATACAAGGTGCTGGGGAAACAAGCACAAATGAAAAATAAAACAATGCTCTTTGCTCAGAAGAAGCACACGGTCAAATGGGGTAAATGTAAATGTATCATAAATAAAAGTAAATAAGTACAAATACATAAAAAGTAGTTAAAACATAGCAATGGTGACAAAGAACTTTTAAGTCTTGTTAGTTAAAAGATAGGTGGGTGGATCAAAAATGGTAAAAGCAAAGACGAGGATTGTTTAAGGAATCTCCAAGTATTTATGAAGCACCTGGTAAGTACCTGGCAGTGGGGTGGCATTCAAGGAAAGAACACCAGGTCTAGAGTTAGGAAGACTCATCTTGAGGTCAAACCTGGCCTCAGACACTTACTAGCTGTGTGACCCTGGGCAACTCATTTCACCCTGCTTGCCTCAGCTTGCTCATCTGTAAAACAAGCTGGAGAAGGAAATGCCAAACCATTCTGGTATCTTTGCCAAGAAAACCACAAATGGGACTACAGAGTTGGAGATGACTGCAGAACAAAATAAGGACCAAAATAAAACAGTGCTAGGCACTGTGGGAGAGAAAACTACACATCATGTTGCTTATGGCAACTTTTAATAACCTCACCTTTTGAGGCCCCCTTGGGGAGGTGCCTCACTTGTGAACTCAGCTAGGTTGCTCTTTTGGATATGCACCCCATCTCAGTGTCCATTTTATTTTGTACATTGCTTCATTATTGTCCTCTAACTGAAGATATCAAACCTTAGATCATTTCAATTAGTTCTACTGAGGCTCTGCATTCCATTCACTTCATGAGCCTCGCTTTGCAATTCACAAAATACTTTGAATGATGGAGACATAACAGACACACTTCAATCCCCTCCTGATAGACAATGGAACAGTAATCTCATACAACTAAGGAAGCGATACCGATCCCAAACAATTCTTGTTGTTCTAATTTTGCTCCTAGATATGTGGCAATTCAGAAATCTCAAATATTTTCCATCTAAACCACTTTTATCCAAATATGGAAGATATTCTGTGCAACGTTTGCACATCTGATCTTAATATAAGGAATCCACAGAAATTTCTTAGGCTTTCTAGCTTCTCAAACATTTGAGTGGAAGAATGAACATGTTCCTATAGCTCTCCACCCCACCATGGAAAATACAGCAGGCTTTTCTTTTTCTTTACATGAATCACAGTGATGGGGAATGCTCAGAACACCATCAGCCTCACCACTAACGAACAGGGACAGAAAAAGAGGTCAGACAAGATAAAAACCAATAGGTTAGAAAAACTGCTTGGAGAGGCCTTAGAATTATTAGTGACTCACTTTAATTTGGTAAAGTCTTCTGAAACTTTACAGGAAAAGGGATATAGTCTGTAAGTAAAAATTATGTGGCATGTGGTAAAACAATTGCCAATTGTGATTCTGCATTGCTAAATAAATGGTCACCTTGCCTCTCAAAGTAGAGATTATAGTCACCATGGAAAGCACTGAAGAAAATCCTGACGTGCCTACTTCCTTAGTAGGATTCATTTCATTTTTCCTCTCTAAACCATAAGTATTTCCTCTTTCCTACTTAAAAAAAATTTACTCTTAAAATTTTAAGATTTTAAATTGGGGGGGGGGGGGGGGGGGGGGATAAGGAGATCGGGTGGTGCAGTATCTGAAATGGTGACTTCATGCCTGGCCTGAGACTTGTTCCATCAAAGCATATCAACAATTTATCTGTAACTTAAAACTCTCAAGTTTTCCCGACGATGCTTTAATCCATGATCCCACAGCTGCAAGTAGGACTCAAACATAGGCTCTTCCATCCCACCTTTATCCACCAGGTCAGGGTCTCTTTCTCTTTCACCTCTTCATCCTCCATTATTAACTCTATAGCTGAAGTTCACCAACATCTTATTGGCTGCTCACAATTAATAGTTCCCATTTATGATCCATCTACTTTGTCTTCATTAGCCAGGAATATATTCTAAAATTTAGTGAGTTGAACAGTGCCAATTTACTAAGACAATCCTTATGACAGAATGACAAAAATCTAACCCACAAGCCTTGTCTACAATTTACCAGGTTCTAGTCAAGGTTCACAACTCAATTCAAAAAACATTTCTCAAATGCTGCTATGTACAAAACACCATGCTCGGTGCTTGGGATACGACAAAAGATAACTTTCCGTGTCCTCGAATTCCACTGGTGGCATACACAGATGTGTACACATGTCCACAGATAAAACAAAGACAAAATGAACCCAGGAGGGAGAGATGCACTAACCAGGGAGGTGGAGGGGACAGTGACTTCCAACAGGGTAACACAAGAGACTTATAGTTAATTCAATAAAGGAAGACATTTCAGGAATAACTATTTAGTAGCCTATGTAGGTGGCTTATTCAAAGTAAAGACTGAAACATGGCAGACTAGAGGGGAAAGAAAAATTTCCTAAATAAATTTTGGAATTACTCATTCTCAATACAAATGTCATAAGTACCTCCTATATATGCCAGTCACTGAGTTTTGTGTTGGGAATATAAAGAGAAATGAGGTAGTTCCTGCATCAGGGATATTGCCTTCTATTGGAGGGATACATTATGCAGAGAGGTAGGAGTATGTATATATATAAAATAAACAGCATTTAATGGGGGAGGGGGGAGAGGGGGAAATGTCAACTAGAAGGAGTAGATCCTCATCTACGCTGGGAAGGCAAGGGTGAGGAGAGGAGAGGGCTTTTCAGGCACAGAGGTGAAGAAGAAATGTAAGTTGGCCAGTTTGGCTTGAAAAAAATGCGAGGGAATAGTGGATAAGAAAGCCTGAAATGATGGATTGGGACCCAATGATAAAACAGAAGAGTTTGTGGTTTACCCTAGAGTTGGTAGGGAGTCAGTCAAATTCATATTTTACAGATAACATTTCACCAGACTGGCCAGAGAGAGAGACATTTTTTTCCACACCAGCTACATCCAACATCTTCCTCACTATTCTTTGGCTGTGACCCTACATTCTCAAAAGGAAAGACTGAAAATGGAATGAAAAAGTAGTATCTATCATTCCATTCATTTTGCATATAGATCAGTGATCTATATGCCCAGATTCAACCTAGTTAATTAAGGCCAGAGAGTTTTATCACCAGGTGATAATGAATAATGAATTTTTAGTCACAGCCACTCCTGAAGACCATTTACCATGGTGTATGTATACTAAAATATACCCTGATTTCAAAAACCAAACAGGTCAGACTAACCTCATTTCTTTTGACAGGTTAATCCAAGTGGTAGAATAGATGAATACTGCAGCTATAATATACTTAGATTTCAAGAAGGTATTTGAAAGTCTTGTTATCCTGATGGACAAAATTGAGAGCTACAGACTAGGTGGAAAAAATGACATCAACTAAACCATAGATACTTTAAGTATGGAGGAATATTCTCTGCAAATTCCTAATTACTCCAAAGGAGAAGAGTAACCACTTCTAATGGTCCTTCATCATCTATGTGCAAAAACTTACCCAAAAGATAATTTAATCACAGAAATCTGTGGAAAATCCACCTTTATCTTATGAATAAGCCCTTCAAAGTGCTGAATAAGCCATGTAATTTCTGTTGTTTACAGAAGGTATATACTATGTGTTTTGAGAACAACCTAACCTCAATTTTAGTCATCTAATCTTCATATAAAACTATCTTAGGTAATATTTATGTGTTTGGAAACTCGGTCATTTGCAGAGTTAGTACTGAGGGTTGGAATTACAAACAGAACTCTTCTCTATATTATTGTGGTTCTTTGATCTTATTTTAGTTAATTTTGAAATTAGCTAGCTTCAAATTTCAGATGCATATTCGACTCATTACAATCAAGCATAACTCACATCTTGGCTTCTACGAATAATCTCTGAATAACAAAACCAAATTACTTGACTACACAACCAAATGTATTATAATGAAAACTTGAGGAAAATTCCCATTCATTGCTTCAGATGTCTGGGATGATCAATCTGTCAAGAACCATTTTATACTAGGCATGAGGACAGAGACAAAAAGTTGGGAGTTTCTTAAGAATCTGAATAACAGACAGCTCTGAGAATTGAACAAATCTATTCTTCTTCTGCTTCTGTTTTCTTTTCCAAAGAGAATAATGCTTGAACATGGAAAGACGAAACTCTAAAGTCAGTCAGAAGGCAAATCAGATGGACTAAGCTGTCCTCCATGCGTTCAACTCTCTAGACTCCAAATCCTAGCACACCAGAATGAATTGGCAATTGGATTGCTCAGTTCCTTTCTTGATTTTTGAAAGTTCTTGGAGAAGGTAAAAGGTGCTTCAGGACTGGAGAAAGGAAAACTCCTGATTTTCATTAAAGAGAAAAAGGGAGGCATTTGTAAATTGAAACCTAATGAGTTTGACTTCTATCCTTTACAAAATTAAAAAGCAAATAGGATGGATGGTCTTTAGCAATTAGAAAGGGAAATGATCATTAAAAGCCAACCTGGCTTCATCAAGAACCAAACAGGTCAGACTAGCTTCATTTCATTTGACAGGATAATCCTATCAGATAGAACAGGTCAGTACTGTGGCTATAATTACTTAGATTTCAGCAAGGCATTTGAAAGTGTCTTATTCTTAATAATACTCTCATGGACAAAACTGATAGCTACAAGGTAGATGACATAGCGCGCTTATGTGGATTTGAAGCTAACTGAATGACTGGACACAGAGATCTGTCATTAATAAGCTGTGATTTAAAAGATCTATTTAGTATCCCAGGTTTACATCTGTCCCTGGTCTTTTGCTACGAGATTTATTAATGGACCCTGAAGTATCGATGGCATGTCAAATTTGTGGAATATTAAGAAAAGATTCTGACAGGCCAAAAAAAGGAGCCAAAATGACCAAAATTAGGTTTTGTAAGGGTAATTATTAATTTACATATTCAGAAATTGATCAAGTTACTGCACAAATACAGTGTGCACATAGCATACATCAACAATAATAGCTAGCCCCTTCACAGCAATGCAAGGACCTAAAACATCCCCAAAGGATGCCATCCACATCCAGAGAAAGAAATATGGAATTGGATCACAGAAGCAGACCATTTTCTCTTGTATTGTGTTTTGTTTTGTTTGGGTTTTTCTTGTGGTTTCTTCCATTCATTTTAATTCTTCTATGCAACATGACTAATGTGAAAATGTGTTTAATAAAAATGAATGTGTAGAACCCATATAAGATTGCATGCCATCTGGGGAGGCTGGGGGAGAGAAAATCTAGATTTATGGAAGTGATTGCAGAAAACTGAAAACAAATTAATAATAAAAATTTTTTAAAATAAAATAAGCAATAATAGCTAACAATAGCTGACATTTATATAACTCTTACAATGTGCCAGGCTCTGTTAGATGTTTTACAAATATCATCTCAATATTATCTCATTTAATCCTCACAATAACTCTGGATGATGGGTGTTCTTATTATTCCCATTTAACAGATAAGGAAACTGAGGCAGACAGAAGTTAAATGACTTGCCCCAGCAGTAAACACTACGTGTCTGAGGTTGGATTTGAACTCAAGTCCAGTGCTCTATTCATTGTATCAGCATGTTCTTAAGAAAAAAATCTGGGGAGTTTATTAGACTACAAACTCAATGAGTCAACAGTGACGTTGCAGCCAAAAAAACTAATGGTTTGCTAGGCTACATAAGAAAGATAGTATTCAAAACAAAGAAACTATTATCTCCTTATACTCTTCCTTAAACCAATTATTTGAGTCCTAAGTTTTAGGAAGGACTTAAACAAGCCTGAGTGGATCCATAAAAGGGTGAACAGGATGGAGGTGAGTCTCCAGAATATGCCGTAAAATGATTGGTTTGTGTTGCAGAAAAAAAAAATGAGGGAGAGATGCTAGCAGTCTTTAAGTATTTGAGAAGTTATAATTTGGACAGAGAGATTAGAATGACTCATAATTTGGCTCCCAAAGGCAGAAATAGAGTCAATGGGTAGAAGACCAAGAGAAATAATTAGGACTGAAGTATGGAAAAGCTTCTTGACATGGACCTCCTGAGAAGGTATCTCATTTTCCAGTTATACTAACTAGGCTAGGGAACTTGTCCCCACCAGGTCTTCCAGAAAACTCAATGACTGCTGGGGGGGAATGGGGGGAAGTTCTGATTAGGATTAGGTTTAAGTATGTTCTCTTAGATTCACTGAGTCTGTTCAGTCTAAGAAATATCAGAGTAGTTTTGAAACAATGTTGGTGTTAATTTGAGTTACTGCAAATTAATCACTACTGGAAAAAAAATAATCCAAAAGAGAGTTCCTATGGCCACCCATCACCCATTCACCCCTCCCAGGTTTTTCTCCTTTGCCCTTTCCCATAGATTTGGTGGGATCACTATCTCTTTGACCATCACTTCAAGTCACTTAATGGGTCTCCTCCTCATGTATAAAATAAGGGGGCCGGACCAGATGGCTTCTATATCTGAGACATTATGAAATATAATCGACAAATAAGAATAAACGGGGGAGGGGGGGAGGAGGAAGAAAGAAAGAAAAAGAGAGAAAGAGAGAGAGAGAGGGAGCACGCACCCACGTACACATGTGGTGGTGGTAGAGGATGTGAGGCTTAAGGTATGACCAACAGACTTACAGATTTGTTACAAACAAACAAACAAATAAAGCTGAAAAAAGGCCAAGAAGGGCTTGCCTTTCTTTGTGTCCCCTTTACTCAGAACAATGCTTGGCACAGAGTAAGAGCTTAATGAATGCTAGTTGACTGAATAACTGAATTAGTGGTGAAAAAGGAGCCAAATGGAGTAATGCTATTTCTTTTTCCTAAACACTGAGTGAAAACTAAGGAAATCCCAGAAGACCACTGCTTTAGCGTCCGTGTATCCAGTTTTCCAACATATTGATCCTCTTTGGAGCTACTCATACCGCCAAAAGGCATCAAGTCCACTATATATTCACATAAAACCAGTCCCTTTTATGTCACCAGAGGATAACAACAGCAGCAGCTAGCACTTGGCCAAGTACTTTGTAAATGTTATTTCATCTGATTCTCTCACAACCACCTGAGGCAGGTGCTACTATTATTTCCATTTTTCAGATGAAGAAACTGAAGTCACAGAGATTAAGTAACTTGGTCCAGGGTTAGATAACAAGCAAGGGAGCCCAAATTTATACTCAAGTCTTCCTAGCCCCAGGCCGGGCATTCTATCCATTATGCCACCAAGGATTCATCAATAAATGTCACTGTTGTTTTTCCAGCATTTCAGTTGTGTCTGACTCTCCATGACTCCATATGGAGTTTTCCTGGCAAAAATACTGGGGTGGTTTGTCATTTCCTTGTACAGTTCATTTTACAGATGAAGAAACTGAGGCAAACAGGGTGAAGTGACTTGTTTGGAGTCACAAAGCTAGAAAATATCTGAGGTTAGATTTGAACTCATGAAGTCTTCTTGACTCCAAGTCGGACACACTATCCATTGAGTTACCTAGCTGTCCCAATAAATGTCAAGGATCTTAATTTTCTCATATGGAAACTCTTTCCACTAATGAAAATCATGTAATAAGTCAAATACATCTAAAGACATTGCATCGGGATTCATCTCTGTATTGTGCTGACTAGTTAACAAGCACGCTAAGGATAACAAAAAGCGATGCCATATGCTAAAGGATTTTCATATAGCAAAAAAAAAAAAATCAACATATATGGTAATCCATTTCATTAGTTAATCCTTGCAATAACCTCAATTTCACAAACTCTATTTTTAAAGGACTAGTGATAACACAAAAATGTAAGCATTTCAAGATTAAAAAAATTTTTTAAGATTCTATCCGATTTTCAGAAATCCTAAAATGTAATCTCCACTTGGATCATGATCCCCAAACCTACAGGGTAAGTAAGAACAGTTAAAGGATCTCAACCTTTAAAAATTCAGAAAGTCCTCATAGCACTATGAGCCTACTCCTATCACCCAGGACTTTAATCATGCATTATATCCAACCATACCAACTCCTTCCTCTGAGATCCCATCAGATCTCTGCACTAAGCAGTGTCAGATTCCCTAAACAGCAATATATGTGATGAAGGAGGTGTTAGTCCTTCCACTGATTCAGCAGATATTCCAAAAACCTCCCAAGGCACTCCTAAATCCAGAAGCCAGGGTGTCAAGCAAGGTTAACAGTCTTCAGAGCCATTAAAGAGATAACCTCCCTTTTTTGAGTAGAAAATCTAAAATGTAGTATTACCACTAAATTCTTCCTGAATTTTCTTCTCTAATTAGTTTAGGACAGATACTGGTGGGGTAGGGGGATTATGGAGGCAAAATACTAATAATATGGAACAGCTAGACAAATTCTGCATTCTAATGACAAGTATATTCTATATGACATTAAAACAGCCACATAGGAAATGGTAAATTCAATTATTGTAATTAAATTATTTCTTCTTTAGATATTCAGCAATTTTAACGTATGGCAAATCCCTTTTTGTTATCCCTCAGAGAACCTTGCACCTCTCATGTTACTCCTACTATACTGGTAATTATGGTATTCGTGGGTGAATTTTATGTCTTCCCAGTACAGCGAGGTGCTACAGTGAATAGACTGCTGCAAGATTCATCTTCCTGAGTTCAAATGTGGCCTCAGACACTTACTAGCTGTGCGACCCTGGGCAAGTCACTTAACCCTGGTTTGCTTCAGTTTCCTCATGAAATGAGGTAGAAAAGGAAATGGCATATCCCTCTGATAACACTGCCAAGAAATCCCCAAACAGATCATGAACAGTTTGCTGAACAACCAATTAGATACATTATAAGCTCCTTGAGGGCAGAGATTACTTCACATTTGATTCCCTAGCATTAAACCTGTAGATGAAAATGAGATCATGAGAATAAAAGGATTTAGAACTAGAAGCAACCTTGAAGGATTCTTAACCTTTTGGGTAACACTAACACCTTTGAAGTCTGGTGAAGCCAATGAAGCTCTTATCAAAGAAATGTTTTTGAATATAGAAAACAAAAAGGATTACTAGGGAAAACAATTATGTCAAATGTTTTTTTTTTTTCCAAGTTCATAGACTCTAGATTAAGAATTCCTGATCTAGACAAATCCTTTCATCTGAAAGATGAAAACTGAGGTTCAAAGATAAACCTGGTCAAGGCCACCCACCAAATAACTAGCAAAACTGATACTGGAATCTAGATCCAAATCCTGTCCTCTTTCCACTGCACCAATACTTGAAAGTTAATCTAACCTAGTAAATATCATGTCCTAGGCTGCTCGTTTTAATTAAGTTTGAGATTAGCCAATTTTCAGCTTTAGCCAGGAGTATCAAATCCTTATGGCACAGAAACAACAGAACTTACTTCTCAGTTGACAGCATTGCCAACATATAAAATCATAACTTTGGAACAAATCCATTCACATATTCAGGCATTTTATCTTTTATCGTGCTATAATTTTAACACTGAGTCAGAGTGGTAGTAGTTATGTTTCTTTTTCCTCATATGCTGGCTTTCCTCTCTGGGTCATTACTGTGGGCGATGGTTCAAATAGGCATACTGCTGAAGCTAGTTTTTTATTCACTCAGGCAAATTTAAAAGGAATAAACACATCTTCTCATCAAATATTAATTCTCTACCTTCAAAGGCTAAAAAAAATGTTAAGCTTACTACTTGCCCTAGATCCAACTCCACTAAGAAAACTTAATAAGCAACATTTTCACCACGCTATTCCATTACATTTGGAATGAATAGCAGAGGGATCATTCCACACGGTTGTTAAAAACCAAACCCACAAACTGTCGACTCACAAGCAAGTCCTGACAAGCCACAACATTGAATGGGCAAGCAAAAGTACAAATGTTACATCAAATTTTTTTTTATGATGTGATTCAGAATAAGGCATCATTGTCTCACCAATATTAGAGCTCCCTTCCCTCCTCCAGAATATTTGCTTTCTTTTTGGTGTTCTAAATCTAGTATTCTTGTATTCCAATAATGTCTACCTTTATTCAGCTATCTAATCTTCTGCTTAGTCAGTAAGCCCTCCCCTTCCTAACCTACAAGCAGCAGCAGCAGCACCATTCAGAATACACTCACCTTTCCTTTATTGTCCCCCCACCCCAAGTTATGTCTCCTACAAGTCACAGCTTAAAAGCACCTCCTTCAAAACACCTTCCTTGAAATGCAGTAAACAGCCTTATACTCTGTGTTTTCTCTAGTCTACACTTCACCACCCTAACCACACCCCTTGGGACTCTGAAGTAGGGTGGGGAACTGTTTCACTTCTACTTTTTGTGTACTTTCTTCCCCCTTACCAGATTCCAGGTCCACAGTGGGAACTTAATATTCACATAATACTCAATACAACTGTACCTACAAATTAATTCAATAGTTTTAAATCTTACTCTAATTTCCAAAAAGCAAATCACACTCTATTACAGTAAAGTCTCTACTTATTCAACTAACATTTAGAGCCCTAGTCATAAGGCCTGGGCTTCTGATAAACACCACCTTACTTATCACTTACCTGTGGATCTTGGTGAGGTCAGGACTCCTTTGAATGTCAGTTTCCTGAGATATCCTCAACCAGTAAAGATATCTTGTCTTGGTCTACACACTGTCTACATAATGTTCCTTGAGTGTTTTTCACTTTGACTTTGTTTTAGTTACTTGTCTTCATCTTCTTGCTAGTCTATAAGCTCTTTGCTTTTCCATTTCCCACAGAGTACCGCTAACAAATACTGGTTGAAATCACAGAAAGGATCTTTCATAGGCATTCAGACCAAATCATTTCTTGAAGAATTCCCTCTACAACATTCAACACATGGTTTGCCATCCAGCTGTTTGGCAGTCAGCACACACAGACACACGCACACACAGACACACGCACACGCGCGCGCGCGCGCGCACACACACACACACACACACACACACACACACACACACACACACTCTCTCTCTCACTCTGTCTCACTCACTCCTTATGGGGCACAGATCTCTTTCCTAACAGAAATTCTATCAAGATATCTCTACCAAGACTTTCACCAATTTTCTCTACGCACGGAAGGCTCTCGTCTTTGCCTTCTGGATTTCCTGGCTTCCTTTAAGTCCCAACTAAAAGCCCACCTTCTACAGAAAGTCTTTCTCAATCCCTTCTCTCTGCTGATTATTTCCAATTTGTCCTGTATGTATCTTATTATACATAGTTGTTTACATGCTATCTCCCTCATTAGACGGATGGCTCTTAGCACAGTGCCTGGCACATGATAATGTGCCTGGAAAATTAACAAATGTTTATAAATAGACTGTCCAGAGACCTCCGCATTGAAGGGAAAACTAGTACTTCCAAGGCAGCCCATTTTACTTTAGGATACCTCTAATAATTAGGGCATTTCCCCTCTACATCTCACTTTTATTTGTTTTTCTCTTAATAAGTTCTACCTATGGTTACTCTGATTTACGATGAATCCAAGCCCATCAATATCCCAGGAAGGCTAATCCACTCATCTGGAGCTCTGACCCTATGGCTGGGTGACAGCACACACCAGCCTACTTAGCAAGCTCCCTTTATTTACTAGCTGGCCTCAGACACCAAACCATTCTTCACCTTCACCTTGGCAGTCTGCCCGCTGCTGTACCCCTCTGATTCTTTTAGGCCCCCTAGCCCATCCACCTCTTATTCCTGCTGCAGTAGTGAAGTTAACAAGACCTTTGTTTCTTGAAAGGAATGTCAGATGACTGCTCTACATACAACTGCAAATCAATCTGCTTTTCTACCCAGATCACAGCTCTCTTTCCTCACCACCACTACTCCCTATATACCATCTTTCCCTCTTTGGAGGCAAGCTCCATAAACACTAAGGCTATTCCACATTTGTATCCTTAGGGTTAAGCTGAGTATTGGACACATAGCTTTTTCGTTCACCATCTCTCCCAGTCTTGACTTGTGGGGCTGACGCTCCTATTCTGAAATTCTCAAAGACTCTGTGAAAGACATCATGGTCTAACAAAGAGAGTGCTGGACCTGTGAGTTAGGAAGAACTGGGGGTTCAAGTTACCTCCTCAATGACCAGCTATATATGTGACTTTGGACAAGTCACAACATCTCTTAGCTTTAGCTCCTTATCTATAAAATGAGAGGTCTGGATTAGATGGATGGACTCTAAGGTGCCTACAAATTCTAAATCCTATGATACCTGAGCTATATATGACATATGGAAGCAAAAATTCATTTTAGGAAACACTCTGCTTGGTACAAAAGAGTCCTCCCGCATGGTTCCTGCAGGACTAAGCTAGCAGAACTTTGCCATTGCTATCATTTGGAATGTTTTGCCTCCCGCAAAAAATAAGTCATTAGCACATGTAGAAGGTCTGAAATAAATCAAATTGGATGTGAAGTATAACCAGAAGGGTTTCTGAAAGTGCTATACAAAATTCTAGCTCTCTCGCTTCATTTTTCTAGGCCTCATATTTGGAGGAATATTTGGTAGTATTTTCTATAAACAGACATTTGATGACTGGGAACTGGAACTAGGAATATTATTAAGACATAGATGTTGGGGCAGCCCTAAATCCCTGCTTCTCCAAATTCATACATATTTTATTAGGAAAAATGACAGAATGATTTGTATACATATTTGAACATTTGATACGGCAGCATTAAATCATTTGGAGTTGAGCAATTATCTGTCCCCATCCCCTCCCCACCCCCCAAACCAACCATTCTCTCATGAACTTTCTAAGCGCTGAAGTAGTCATCTATGTCTGGGATTTTCCGTGCTTATCACAGTCATGAGGAGCAGCACTGCACTACAGAACTGGCCTCCATCAAGAAGACCAGGATTCAAAAGTCCTGCCTCTGACACGCACTAGCCAGTATTAGCCTGGTCAAATCACTTAAATATCCCCGCCCTCCTCCCAGTATTCCCAGGAAACTCTCTAAAGACCAGAAACTGAAGAGCAGGTCTGCTTTTGCTGAGAAGGTTTCTTCTCTGGGAATTCCCCTTCATTAGTAAGATCACAGGTCTGTCAATGACATAGAATCTGGGGCATCAAGGAATTTTCAGAAGGGCACTGATAAACTGGAAAGCATCCAAGAAATCAACTGGCTTGGTCCTACAAAAGCAGCTGTAGGAACTTAGAATGCTCAGCACAGAGAACAAAAGACTCAGAGAAGATGTAACGGCTCTCTCCAAGCATCTAAACATTAAAAAGCAGGGCAGGGGGCAGGAAGAACATAACTGCCCTGCTTGGCCCTAGAGGTCAGAACCAGGAGCCACCGGAAGGAGCTGCAAAGAGACAAAGTTTAGCTTCAAGTAAACAAATAACTTGTGAACATGACTGCAGCACCAGAGTGCAGCTGGCTGACTCCAGAGGTGAAAAGCTGGGCCAAGGCTGGAGAGATGACCATGACATACCCTGGATCCTTGGTCAGGTACATGCCGGCCTACAGATTATACCAAGTTATCTGAAGCACTTATGTACATAGCTTCTTTGCCCAAGGATAAAAGTAACTTCAACATTTCAATCCTCTTAAGTAGAAGAGAGTGGCAGGTTGTTGTTGTTGGGGGGGGGGGGGGGGGGGGGGCGTGGAGAAGAACCTTAGAGGGTGATATTTCTTACTACTAAAAATCACATACTCCCTAAAGGCAGGTTCAGAATGTCAATGTGCTTTGATGGGCAGAAGAAGGGAAGGTAGTGGGTCCACAAGCATTTATTGATTTATTAAGTGCTTTCTATGGGTCAGACACTCTGCTATGTGCTGGGGTTGTGGCAGTCAGACTTGAGTTCCAGGAGGACCACTCTGGCAGAATGCTATGAAATAGGTTTGAGGTAATGAGAGAATGCACCAGGGTAATGGGTATAGGAGATATTGTGAAAGGACAAAGGACAAGCCTTGACAACTGATTTGATATGTAGAGTCGACATGAGTAAGAAGTGAAAGATGACACCTTGGTTGTGAGGCTATGTGACTGGGAGGATAGTAGTACTCGACAGTAAAAGGGAATCTGGGACAAGGAAAGGGATTTGTCAGGAAGTATAAAGAGTTCTACAACAGATATGTTGCATTCAAGATAGCGAAGAGTCATTTAGTTTGAGGTGACCACTGATAGGCAGTTGAATATACAAGACTAGATGTCAGGAGAGAGGTTAAGGCTGGATAAATAAAAGTGAGAATCATCTCTGTGCCCCATCTCATGAAGTTCCACAAAAATAGAAAGAATGCTCCTTTCAGCTGAATCCCTCACTCCCCATTTCCCCAAATTAAAAAGCTAGAGAAATAGAAAACATTCTCACCTGTACTTTCTTTCCATCCCATCCCAGTTTCCATTCCCAGCAGGATAAGCGGGGTGACTGTTAACAACCTAAATCCCTAACTTTACCCCTGAAAATTTTTGCTGACTCCTGATAGCTTAAACTTATGCTAGAGAGGCATTTGGACAAGTAGATGAAAAGAAAAGGATAAAGCTCTGTGGAAAATAGAGGAAGGAGGGGAACGGTGATAAAGATGGGTATCATATAAATAATACATGACCTCGGGGGAAACTGCTGACATTGCCCTGACTGCAAATATTGAGAAATAAAGGTTAAAGAGAAAAACTAAAAACTTGGTCTGGCAGTGTCAAAGTTATGCTAATTACAGTCATTTATGGGAACTGCTTCTCGTTTATGCCTCATTACCATGTAAGCACAATAATGATTATGTGTACCATTAAGTTCATATCAGATTAACTTTGTTTCAAGTTTTATTGGATTACACCAGTAAATTCTCTACATGCGTTTGCTCAGTCTTCTTAACTCATTGATTATGAATCAGTGTTATCTGCTCATAAAGTGTGGTCCAACTTGATGAAAAGAAAGCGTCAAATACAGGGAAAAACACTTCAATAATTTTAGTAATCTTAAAGAGGAATTATCCTCCTAAGAATAGGAAGAATTATCCTTCTAAATATGGTGATTAGCTATTTGCCACTTTTCCTGACAAAAAAGGGAGCACAACTTGCTGCATTTAAAAAAAAAAAAAATAGCTGGAGAGGACCTTGGATGCCAGGGGTTCTTAAGCTGAGGCCTGTGAGTTTGCGGGGTTCTTTTTTTTAATAGTTTGATTACTATCTTAATACAATTGGTTTCTTTTGTAATCCTGTCATTTTATTCCACGCACATTAAAAGAAAAAATTCTGAAAGACAGTCATAGGATTCCCTAGACCACCAGAGGGGTCAAGACACAAAAACGGTAAAGCACCCCAGATTCTAGTCCAGCCTCATTTGACAGATGAAAAACTGAGATCCAGAGAAGTTAATTAACTTGCCTAAAGTCACACAAGCAGCCAAGCTAGAAACTGACTCCAAATTCACGGCTCTTTCCACCATATCACTTAGATAACAGAACTTTCACCACTACATAATCTCTTTCCCTAAAGATATTTAGGAATAGCAGAAAGGCATTTTGTTGAAGCCATACAGTTGGAATTCTGAAAGGAATTAGTTGGTAATGGGTGAGATGAACTATTCCAAATGTACATAGGTCATATCATGAATTCACTGGTGCTAATATTTCTAAAAATATTGTAAAAGAAAGATCCAGGGCCAACTTTGACATCTAATCCTCTGATAACTACTTTGGGAGAACAGCTACTAAACTCTAACCTTCATGAAGCTAAGGGCCCTGTCTGAATTAAACTCAAAGCTCTGTAAATAAATCTTCCCCATACTGATATAATATTTGTTATTGAACATACTTCAAGAAAGAAAATTAGTATCAATCAGAATCCTGCCTTCATGAGGCCTGCTGTCAGGGTTCACTGAATCTACCAATTTGAAGTAATCAGAAACTAGGTTCTCAGCAAGGACCAACTGTGATTCCAAAGGACAACAGTTCATTTTGCTTGACTTTACATATTTGTTATAAAAGTGCCCCTTCCCTCGCAATCTCCCAATTTGGAGACAAGCAGAGAAGAAGGTAGAGGTACAGAAGATTGATTTTTGTTAATTAAAAATAAAATTTAATTTAAAAAATTGGGATCCCATTATGATTGTGATTAAGTATAACTTAGGCCTAATATTTGTCTAATCTCGTTCAAATTCCTGTTTCAGTAATACAAAGTATCTAACATCAATATATTTCTCAAATTCGTGGCATTCGATAAAGACAATTTTCAATAATAGCAATACTTTTTAAAAAACAAGATGGCTGCTATTCTGAGGTTGTGCACAATAATATTTTCTTTATTCTGCTTAAGAGCTCAGAGGTATCTGTGGACCAATACAGTAAGAACCAAAAACAAAGTATAACTGACCTCCGTATTTTTAACTACTAAGGCAAAACTTACTTTCAAAGCCTATTGGCCCAAATAAGCACAGCAGGATATAAATTCATGTGTTGACTTTCTTACCTATTTCTTACTTTTACATCTCCCCAAAGTCTGGTACCCAATAGGTCACTTAATTTTTAAAAAATTCAATTAAGGGCCCCAATCCAAAAAACATCGCCAAATAAACTAAAGAAGCTTACTGTAGCCATCTTTAAGTTGGTTTTTTCACCCCAGTTCTCAGACTGATAAAAGTGGAAGGAGGGAAAAATTCTGAGAAAAAGGAAGGACAACTTTCTGGTTACTGGTGAGGACTGTTTTCAATACTGTTTTGCGGATGGACCTATCCAATTCTTTTTAAGGCTTAGGGATCCATAAAGAAAATCCCGGAAGACACAGTAGCCTGCTGTTGCAGTCAGCCAATAATTCAACAAGGAATAATTACAAAATTACAATTTATTGACTGGAGAATGCACTTGACTCCTATAAAACTATGTAAGTCCTTTATAAGACTTAGGATGTCAGACTTATCAGAAATGTTTTTTGGTAAAGATTTCTCTCCCCCATCGATTTCTTTCCTTTTCATTCCAGATGGATTTATTATTATTGTACAAAAGCTCTTTATTTCTATATAACAAAAAAATTCATCTCTGGTAAAAAAATAATCTGACATTTTAACATCTCTCATTCTTCAATAAGTAAGTGTTCAAAAGATTACAAATAGGTTGGTCTTGAAACACAAATGATAAATAATGTGAAAAAGTGTTCAAACTGCTCCACAATCAGAGAAATACAAATTAGATGCCACTTTCTAATTATACAAAAAGACCTACAAAATTATTCATATTTGAGTCACTGATCTCACCTCTCAGAACACTGTACTTGAAGATGAGGGGGGAAATGACCTATTTTAAAACAACAATAATATTCCTGGTAACATTACTTTAATAGCTGGAAATAATCCAAATGTCACAGCAATTAAGGAATAGCTGAAAAAATTGCAGCATAGGAATATGACATGATATTATTTTCCTAAGGAATACAAAGAATTACAGAGTTACATGAGGGGTCAGAACAGAAAGCAGAACATGATATGTGCATATACATACATATACACATATATGTATATATAATGTGCACATATGTATACATATGTGTATATATGCACACAATTGCAAATTATTTAATAACCATACATGTATATATGTAACATGTACTTATCTATCCACATATGGACATACATAAACTTACTCACATACACATGCATACACAGATGCACACATACTTGCTATCTACAACTGCATAAACAGTAACAACAAAATTGGCTGGAGGGCACACAGTAAGTTCACAAAGACAAAAAAAAGTTGTTACTGCCTTTTAAAAATTAATGTGCATATATTCTAAAAGTATAAATAAAAACTATTTGATTTGACAAAGTTTTTGTTCCTGTGTGATTAGGATATTCTCTTATCATTTAGGTTTAGAGTTGAAATAATTATTTGTTAAAAATATATTCCTAAAGAACTCCAAAGGACATTGACAAAAGATAATATTATTATACAAACCTCAACTACCATTGGTCAGTTAAGAGTTAATTGCTGTGACGGCTTGAGCGAGCGTAGGAAAAGTGGGTGAAAAAGAAACTAGGTCAAAGAAACCAATCACTCCTTAAAACCTTTTTTCTGGCTCGAAAGGTAGACAGAAAATATCAACAAGTACATTATTTATGTATTTATTTTACACTTGAAGCACTTTCTCATGTATTTGCTTGGGGACCTACACATTCCCATCTCAGTGGCATTCCAAAAGCATCAGATTACAAGGACAAAGAGAAGCCTTTTTTTTAAAAATGCTCTACAATTTCAATGTGTCCCTCTAATAAACCTAGTCTTCCTCCATTAATGCATACAATCTAAAATCTCACGCCCTCTTCACAGGTTTAAAATCCCCTACTCATATTAGAATGATGAAGATGCAGAACTATTTATTTGTACCCATTGGTACAAATGTGTTAGTTCTTAGTAAATGACAAATTCGAATAACTTACATTTCAGATATCAGGCCTTAATTTTAAAGAGGATTCAGAGTTCTTAATTCCATATTTCGGTATGACTGAATAGGACTCTGTTAGTGAGAGGGAGGGAGAACAAGATATTTACTGAGTATGATGAGTTCTTTCTCCTATAATTCTGACATTTATTGAGAGTGTTTTCATAGGACATGTTTTACCATTTAGGATCAGAGTCTTCCAAAGAATGATAATAACATGTTTTCCCCATTACACAGTTAAGATCAAATTATATGCCTCCCAATTACAACCATGAAGTATCCATTTACATATCTTCCCTCTCAGTGTTCAGCCCATAGACCCTCAATAATGTTGTAAAATGTCACTAAAGTGAGAGACATAAGTAGGACACTTTTCTCCATACCTAAGTGTTTTTCCTTTATTCACTCTGCAAATAACTTCTTATTCCCCTTTACAAATAGGGAGTTCCTTCCTTTCAAGGAGTTTAAGGCAATGATTTTACTGAGATCACCTCCATTCTCAATTCCAAAATAAAAAGTTTCTAATAATATGAACGAAAAGAACACTGAAGTAGATTAAATACTGCATAATGAATGAATGATCAACCTTGGCCCTGGAAAAAGGATGAAGACATCTCCCTCCCCCTTTGGGTAGGCTAGGAGATTGACCACAGCGGGAAATGATACCTCAAATACCAGGGTCACTGGATAGACGGGCTTTGCTTAGCTGTTTCTCTTTCTTACAATGGAAGGTTCATTACATCAATGGGGGAATGGCTGAACAAATTCTGTTTTATGAATGCAGAGAAATAAATACTATTGTGTGCTAAGAAACCACAGGAGGGATGGTTTCAAAGAAGCATGGAAAGATGTGTATAAACAGATGCAGAGCCAGAGCAATTTATGTATTAACAACTAAAGACAAAACATTTTGACCAACCAACCCACAACTGTACAAGAATGGCCATGAAGCAAGTCATCCAATTCCTGATATGGAGGTAATGAACTTAAGATGCAGAATAAGACATATATTTTTTTGGAGAGGGCAAATGTGGGAAATCTGTTTTATTTGGCTAGGCATATTTTTTCAAGCATTTTGTTTTTCTTTTTTCTTTCCAATGGCAGAGAGAGGGAGAAAAATGTCTATTTTTTAACTAACTTTACCCAGGCCTCAACTTCGACAATGCATACAAAATCCCACTGAGAGGGATTTCTCTGCACCTAAGCAATGAGAAAAATGAAACAGTTTATCAGTCAACTGTTTCAAACAGACACCATTATTGGAATGTTATTATTTAACAAAAATAGTATAATAAGGCATGAGGAGGGGTTGGTTTGATGTTTCCTAAAGTCCATAACCAGCTCTGAATTTATAATCCTGTGATAATTGATAGATTCTTGTCAGAAATACTAGAGACTTCTAAAATGTATAGGAAACTGGAGGCTCCCAACAGTCATGTCTTGTTCATAGGAAGAAGACATATGAAATCTTCATATGCACTTTTCCAAGCAATCACATTATCTATTATACCATCTTCAATGGTTTAAGGCAAAGAGCACTGAGCTTAACATCTAGAAGACCTGGGTTCTAATGCATGCTCTGACTCTTTCTGACTGCATGTTCCTGGATAAATCATCACATCTCTTCATAACCTCAGTTTCTTCATTTGTAAAATGGAAATACAAGTATACCTATTACATGGGCACATCTTAGGATTTTTGTGAAACTCTAATGAAACAACACATTATATATACTGTGAAATAGTATATGTCAAACATGATCTATTTTTATCTATTTTTAATCTTAATTAAACTACATTATTTCTATCTCCCTATCATGCCAAGGTACACGATTCTATATGGGAGAAGAATCAGATCTTCAGTTTTCACTAATCCTCTAACCAAATTTAGCATTACTATTAATACATTAATTATTCTAAAACTTTCTTCTGAGGAGGGGTCCGGAGGTTCCACCAGATTGCCAAGGGGTCCATGACACAAAAAGGTTAAGACCTCCCATTTTACATCAATATTCTCCAAAGTGGAAGATGTGGCCGTTTTGGATGCCGTGGCCTAACAGTATGCTATCAATCCATCAGAGGGTTAAGAAGAGGGCTAGCTAGTGCCTCTCACCACTTTCCTCACACCCTCTCTACACAGCTACCAAAATGATGGTCCCTAAAGGGCAGGTCCGACCATGCCACTCCCCTACTCAACCTCCAGGGGCTCCCTACTGACTCTTACTTCAAATATTATTTGATCTACCTCATTTTTTGAGCTTCCTGTTTTGTGTCAGTTCTTTAAAATATATATAATTGCTAGTAATTGAACATGTATATATTTTATAAATAAGTAAAAACATCGATGATAAGGCCCACTGAGATGTCTTATTGATGCAGAAACAGCTGATTCTATACAGAGAATATTCAAGTAGAACTAGTCTCCAAAACAGTCACCGGTTTGTGCTGATTGTGTGCTGTTTTTTATAGGCATCTGACTCAATAAAATTTCAATTATCCTCCTCACATCAAATCAGCAACATTTATAATTCCCCCCCCCAAAAAAACAATCTCAACCAAAAACCTGAGGAAACATTTATAATTCCTCCCCTCCCCAAAAAACAATCTCAACCAAAAACCTGAGGAGAGACTGTAGCATAAAGGTAACCATTGCGTACTTTTTAATACGAATTTTTAAATGTATTTATTTTTAAAGCCAGAAAACTCTGATCTTCAAAGTTGAAGGGTATTTACTTTGTGATGAGTCAAGTGGAATGTCTTTCAGGGCCCCAAGAGGCCCTTGGGCAGGAACACACAAGGGAAAATTTTCAATCCCTGCCGCCCAAGGACCACAGATGCCTTTGTTCAGGCTCAGACCCTAAATCACCCACCAAAACTCGATACAAAAGGAAGCAAACGCTGCTAAGAGAATGAAAAAACAGGGGAGGATACAGAGGGACAAGAAGAAGGGGGATAAAATAGCAGGAAACCTCCTCAGGTCCCCAGTCATACAAAGCCACTTATTTTCCCCTGGCTAGCTAAATAAATACACCAGAGGCAGGCCTCTTCATTTCCAGATCCAGTCACTGGTGATTGTGATTTCCAAATGATTATGTTCTCACTATAAGCAACAAAATCTGATGACAGTAAAATCATCTGAATGGTTCACTGGCAATCTGCTCACGGTTTACTAAGAAAATATTTGGTAAAATAAAAATTTTTTTTTATTATATTGATGATATTTCTGAGAAATTAGTGTGGTTTGGGCCTGAGGCTCACGACTGAAGTTTGAGTGAAAGCATAAAGGTTCCCTTTCTGAGAACCAATCTTCACAGCACTGGAGCTGACTCCTAACCACTCCCCTTTTGGGAGTTCTACAATGAGTTAAACATGAAGAAAAAAGGCAACTGAAAGGAGATTAAAGATAAAAATGAGAGGCTATTAGAGAAATAAAATGCATGATGTGATTTTAAAATTAATTTAGAAAAAAATCCACAAAATTTGACTAGATTGCACATTGTACATTGATCACCAGGTACTTTTAGATCCAAAATATACTTTTCACATTCAATCCTCATAACCACCCAGTGAAGGAGATAAAAAGGAATTATTATCCCCTTTTTTCAAATGAGTAAATGGAGGCTCAGATGGGGCAGCTTATCCTGTGATTACAGACTCTGAGTCAGAAGGAATCTTCAAGACCATCTAGCTCAGCCTTGTCATTTAACAGATAAGGGAATGGGCTAAGAGAGTTTGTGTGACTTGCCGGTGGTCACAAGTCTATCAAGTACTTTCCCATGATACTTAAATTGTTTCTTTCCCAACAGACTCCAGGAAATACAAAGGAACATCATTCCTTGGGTGACCAGCCTATGGCATACAGGTCAATCTAGCCTGATTAAATTATATCAGCATTCTGCTTAGGATAACCTTCAATTTGCTGGTCACATCTCTTACTGGGTTTTGGCCATATCCCTGCTTTCATTCATTCCAAAAGGCAGTAGGTACTTGCCCCTACTCCTGTGCTATGGGGGATGGGCAGCTAGGTGGTACAGTGGACAGAGCACCAGTGCAGAAGCCAGGAGGACCTGACTTCAAATCTCACCTCAGACACTTGACACTCACTAGCTGTGTGACCTTGGGCAAGTCACTTAATCCCAATTGCCTCATCCTGGGTCATCTCCAGTCATCCTGATGAATATCTGGTCACTGAATTCGGATGGCTCTGGAGGAGAAGTGAGGCTGGTGACCTGCACAGCCCTCCCTCACTCAAAGCAAAGTCAGTGCCAAGTCATGTCATTACTTCTCTGAAGGCATGGTCTTCTTAGGCAACGAAGAACAAACACACGCTATGGGGAAAGCCTATTGGCTCTTCACCATTACCCAATTCAAGGAGTACTCTATTTAATGACCACTTACTCTTATGTCAAAAGAGAGCTGGGTTCCAAGCCAGAAGGTTTAAGTCCTGCATTCTGATGGGGTGACCCTAAGCAACTCTTTTACCATTTCTGTGTTCTAGATTAAAAATGTCAAACTCAAGGAAGCCCAGCAAAATTCCTAATCCTGAACCAGATTAAAATGTAATTGGGAAAACGTTTAACAAAATAAATACAATAAAGCACGATAATGTTCATTTGTGGTTTTAAGTCAACATGCAGTGGTGGGGATCCATTTCTATGCTGAGTTTAACACCATTGCTCTTGGAGCTAACCTTTATTAGTAATGAGACTTTTTTCATCAGGAGCTCCCCATAAACTAAAGAAATCACAAATCAGTCATCTCCTTATCCTGCTATATAGCAACAGTGTGCTAAACTCAGCTTATCATTTTCTCTCCTATTAGGAACTAAAACAGACTAACCTCTTCTCTCACTAAGAATTATCATGATTCTTTTATAACATTTATAGAGACTGTCCCAAAAGTCTTAGTGCAGTTTTAAACCTTAATAGCTTAAAAATTGTGCGAAGAATTTCGAAACACCATGTAGAGTACTTTTAAAGTTCACTTTTAAAATTTTTATATGCAGTCCTCATTTGATCCTTGATCTTTATGTCTATGATTTAGATCTCCAAGATGCCATATTATTTAGCAGTTAAAATTAAATTCTCCGAACTTTCATAAATCCTCCCACAAACTGCATCTATCATAAAAAGTAATCCTTATGTGCAACTAAAGGAAGATTCTGCTACTCATGCTTTTAAAATGTGCTTTTAATTTCTCAGACTACTGCTAAAGCCTATAATAATGTCACTTGGAAAACAGAAGGCTGAGTGAGCATCTGAGGGTGAAAAGGAATGTTTTCACAGGCGCAGTTAGTAAATACCACTGGCTCTAGCAGAACATTCTTCCTTAAATGGAAACTAATCATGATTTAACAAAAAAGAAAAATTCCCTTGTTACACAGGGTGAAGAGGGCATCTATTGATCTCAATTACACCTGCACATAAAACACAAGGATAGCAAACAATACTTTCAACATTTACTGAACATGAATAAGAATGTCTCAGTGTGCCCCCCTTTTAATCACTATTTAGAACTATATAATGGATGTAAGAATCAGCTGAGCCAGCCGGCAGGCTCAGACATCTACCCTCCAGTTCACCTTCACTGAACAACAAATTTAAAAACCACATTCCTTCATTTAGAGACTGCTGATTGGGCACCTAGAAGTGAGAGCAACATTAGTATTAAAGTAGGTCCACAAATAGATGCCTCACATTCAGGCTCCCAAATAAATCAGACATAGCACAGTAATGTAAATCGGGTCAGCCTGGTGGGAAGCGTAGACACCAACACATACTATAACTATAAATCTATAACCAGAAATCACTATCAATATGGAATAGATTTTTCATGTTTAAAGTGATAGCCTAGTTGGGGATAAAGGGGTAAGACTGCAAGTGGCTACTGTAGTATAAATGTTAAAACTGCTAGGGCCATTTTGTCACCAGGATTTTATGAAGAGAACCCAGACACTTAGGAAATATTACTCAAAGCCAACACTCAACTCAAAGACACTGACTCAAAATTTTCTTTAAAAAAAAAAAACAAAACACAATTACATTTCTTAAATTATTTCTTGAAACATGGTTAATATTTATCATAGGTTACTGAATATGAGATATACCCTAAGCTATAATTTGCTCCAAGATGGGAAGGAGATGTGATGTTGTGAAAGACCCCTCAATTTGAAGACAGAACAATTAAGGTCCAAGTTCTATGCCTGTGGGTTGTTCCATTTCTGGGCCTTGAAGGATTAGACAAGATGCCCTAGAAGAGTGTCTCCAATCCCAAAGTTCTAGGATTCTAAAAAAGGGGGCACATATTACAATGACCTATGTTTGAACCCTACACTGCCATTTCATGAAATATTAATTTTTTAATTATAAAGATAAAATGAGATAATGGATGCAAGTACTCTGTAAAGTAGCTACAGAAGCAACTAGTGTTTTTTTACTTTGATTCAGAAGTACCAATAATTAGAAAAAAATGCAAATTAAAACAAGTCTGAAGAACAAACCTCACAATCAGACTGGCAAAAATGACAACTGTGGGAAGAAGACAAGGGACACCGTGTTTTAGTGAAGCTACAATTTGGTCCAGCCATTCTAGAAATCAGATTGGAACTATGACCAAAAGGTCACTAAACTGCATTCCTTTTGACCCGGCCTATCACTCTTAGGCCCATTCCTAGTGACCAGGACCAAGTGTTTGATGTCAAAGAAGTCAAAAAAAAAGAAAAAAGAAAAGAGAAAGATATACATGGACAAAAAATATTTATAGCAGCTCTTCTGGCTGTGGAAAAAAAACCACTGGAAACAAAAGAAATAGAAATTAAATGAGAAATGACCAAATACATTAGGGTATGTGAATATAAAGGAATATGCTGCCAGGGTGTTGGCAAGAAAAGACAAACGAATTCAGAGAAACCCCCTAAGACTTATATTAACTGATGTAGGGTGAAATCAGAAAGACTAAAACTATTTTAAACAGTAACAATAAGGTCATAAAGAAAAACCCCTTGGAAGTTCAGAGCTCCAGTCACAGAATGAGCAGATCTGATGACTACAGAAGAAGCCTGAGGAACTTGAGGAGAAGAGTAAGGTACACTTGTGCACTGGGCAGCGCCAGGGTTTCTGCTGTTTGGCAAGTGCTCATTTGCTATCAGGATTTTGTGGTTCTTTTTTTCCATTTGCAGAAGAGGAGAAAAGGGCTGGGGAGGGAGATAACGATTGCTGTTGTTCAGTCATATCCAACTCTTCAATTCCCAAACAAAAAGCAAGAAATCACGGAAGCATTTTTAAATGCAAAGAGAGAAAGAGAGAGACAGACAAAAAGGGAGAGAGGAGAAAGAGAGAGAGAAGTTCAGAAGAAAACAGAGAAGTAGAACAGTTTTGAAAATAATGTTAAATTACATATTTATATGTATCTAGATACAGATATTAAAAAACAAGCCACAATGGAGATGTTTTGACCTATAATACTCCTTTTCTATTCTACTCTATATACAGAAATAGAAGGGAGAATATTCACTAAAATCAGAATTTAAACAAAAGATTGCTCTAAAAATTTTTTTAAAATAAGATTCTATTTGTGGGAGTGTGTCATTGTGAAGTAACAGTAGTGTCAATAGAAAGACAGTAAAAAAAAATTTTTTGGAAACAAGTTCATACAGTAGGGACATGGCAAATGTCTCTGAAAGTCTGAGTCTTACCATTCCTTAAGAGAAGAAGGGCTGCTTTCAATGGAAGGCTCATCAAAACCATAGCTACTACACTGTACCAGCAGCAACATCCAACTCCACCTACCCAGAAATGTGGGGGGTCTTAAGTCTTCACAGCATCAGGAATTTAAAACTCGATGGGAATCTCACTCACGACCCTGGACAAATCACTTAACCTCTCACTGCCCCAATTTCTCCAAACATAAAATGGGATAACAACAGGGTTGTTACTCTATTTACTCTACAGGGCTGTTGTGAGGATCAAATGAAAGAAGATTTCTAAAGTGCTTGGCACAGTGCCTGGCACATAGTAGGCATCATATTTATTTCTTTCCCTTCTGCCTACCATCTCAATCTGACAAAAGGAGGGTAGTGAGAGTGGGCAGTGAAATGACTATACAGAGGAGACTAAGTAAATAAAGGAAAAAGCAGCCAGCCATGAGGCCCAACCCGATATATCCAATATATTACCCAGGAAAGGGCCTGGCAGGTGCATCCAACTGCTTCTTTGAACCCTGCCATAAGACTGTTCTGTAACTGAAGCATAGATAGGCAAAAGTAAAAGTTAGACACAAAACTGTAATTAATAATGATGATAATAATAATAATGATAAATAGCTAGCATTGACACAGTTCTTTAAGATTTGCAAAGGGCTTTACAAATATTATTCCATTTGATCCTCAAGAGAGCCCTGTGAAGTAGGTACTACATAATTAACACTCCCATTTTACAGATGAGGAAACTGATGCAAAGTTTCTGCCCTCAGTCAGATAGCTAAGTAAATGTCTCAGGTCATTTCTGAACTCAGGCTTTCCAAACTCAAGGTCTAGAACTTGTGATGTTGTCATTGCCTACTGTCAATCTAAAAGCTGCCATCAACAGAACAAAACACACTTTCAGTTTGTACCCAGGTAGGAAATTTTTAAAGTGTTCACCAAGCAAAGTTTGCACAATACAATCCCATGGTCTGTCATATGTCAGAATTTGAAATGATCCAACGAAATGACAGAAAGGCAGACTTATCTTTTTTTCATTAGTTTGAGTTCCTCCGGTACAGGGCCACACATTAAATTGGAGCCTTAAATATACAGAATGTTTAGTTTTAAAAGATGTTTGTAAATAATCTCAGTGGAAAGGAAGAAAATAACATTGGGCCTCTTTAGCTTAAAGACAAACCTTTCACTGCTGTGTACTTGCAAAGAATGCATATTCTGAAGCAAATCTTTTCATCAATTACCATGTGCAAACCTTTGGCAGGGGGACACTTGCACATTACTGGGAAGATTTAAATGAGTTGGAAGACTGAAACCTGGTTCATGTGCAAAGAAGTGCATTTGGATTTTTCACAAAGATTTACTTTTCACAAAATACTTAAATTTCCTATCATGAGTATTCCACATTTATACTGCCTATCATGATCAAGGATTCCAAGGAATATGAAATGTCAATTTCAGCAATATCAACAATCAAATGGTTTTCTTTTTCTTTTAAGTCCATCTCATTTTTTTAATGGTCATTAACAAGGTAGTTTAAACATCCTCATTCTCTGCATACAGGCTATGAATGAAAAATTGCAGCTGTAGATGAACCTTTGGTTAATGTGCATGATTTAAAAAGCATAAGAAAATGAACTTTTACAGTTCTTTATATATAAGGAGGAGGTCCATTTTAATTATACAAATTAGCTTAGTTTCCCTAAGCATGTTTTATTTCAATCTTTTCGGTGCCTACCTAACACAACTTTCCAATTTTAGGTTTTTTCATGAAGTTAGAGCTAAAAATGTTTTAGCACGTTCGTTCCAAAATATATGCTTTCTTAAAGCTTTTCTTTCAGATGAATTGGTACTAGGAAGATACAATGGATAGAGTACCGGATTAAGAATCAGTGAGACCTGAGTTCAAGACCTGACTCAGACACATGATCAAGCTCTTTGACTTCTCCAAGTCTCTATTTCTTCATCTATAAAATGAAGGTGGGTGGGCTAAATGGCTTTCAAGGCCCCTTCTATGAGAAACAAATTGTTAATAATAATTTATAGTATATGTTATATTATAATACAAATATTATATAGGTTATTGTACAATAAATTATGCATGATTATATCCTAAATATTGGATTATGTATTGTTCTATAATACTATTACATATTACAAGTATTATTATATAAACATGCATCCTGTCGTTCAGCATAGCCATCATGTCGGACTCTTCATAACCCCCTCTGGGGTCTTCTTAGCAAAGACAATCGAGTGGTTTGCCATTTCTTTCTCCAGTACATTTTACAGATGAAGAAACTGAGGCCAACAAGGTTAAGTGACTTCCTCAGGGGCACATAGCTAGTAAGGGTCTAAGGCCAGATTTGAACTCAGGAAAATGAGTCTTCCTAACTCCAGGCTGGCACTCTATCGATTGCACCACCTAACTGCCCATTACATAAGTATAATAATGGCATAATACAGCAAATAAAATATAATGCTAATTTATAACACATATACCAATTTAAGATTTGGAAAGTACTCTACATGTGTTGCTTCATTTGATTCTAACAACAATCCAGGTGGGTGGGTGCTACACATCTCAACTAGTTAAATACCTAAGGCAGGATTCTCTCTCAGGACTCCTTGACTCCACATACAGCACTCTACCCACTGGATCAATTCCTATAATGTTGTCAGCTGCCTAAATGACTGGTATAGTCACGCAGTGCTAATTCCACTGAAGGATGCCATAGTGGACATTATAGGAAACTGCTTGAACAGACCATGATCTGAAAAGCATGCAGTTCTCCAATGATCACAGATAGTCTCCCTTATAAATAAAACTTTAACATGTTAAGATAGGCTGCCACAAAAACCAGAAAAACACGATGAAAGAATGGCAACAGTAAAAGAAGGAGCAGGTTTGAGGAAGAACTGGAGGGGGTAGTGGGGGATGCCCAAACATTCTGGTAATCACACTGGTAGAATGTTCTTTGTAGGGTGACTCACAGACAGTATTCTTATGGTACACACACACAACTATTAGAATGATGGATGAAAGCCTACTCAGAATTGCCTGAAGGCACCCATGATTCAATGAACATAAATGATGTTTTGTTGAAGGTGGTACACCTGAGACTTACCTTAATTAAAAATGCTATTCAAAATAAGGAGCCAATAAAAGGAGAGGGAGGTGAAGAAGGGGAGGAAGAGACCAGCAGGTGACAATCAAAAGGTCCCTCTATGCCTTTCTATGTCATCAATTCAAGGATCACATTGGATACTTTCCAGTACTCCTTGTCCCAGGGTAGATCACAAACAGTCCCTCTACACCAGTTTTATGAGGCAGCTAAGTGACTAAATGAATACACGACTTCATTTCAAGCAAGATCCGAAGGTACTTACCTACATGACCCTAGTCAAGTCACTTAGCCTGTCCACCTCAGTGTCCTCATCTGTAAAAAGAAGGCATTAATAAATAGTACCTACCTGCCAAAATGGTTGGGAGGGCAAAATAAGTTAGTATATGTAAAGCATTTTGCAAGCTATGAAGATCCATATAAACACTAGTGACAATAGTGATGATGATGATGATGAGCTTGCAGTAGCCTCTTCCAAAATCAACTGACAACTCATCCACTATTGACAAACCCATCCTATTAGTCTGATGTTTATTACATTGAGATACAGAGGGAAAGAAAAAAGCATATACAGGTATACCCCAGAGATATTGCAGGTTCAGGTCCAGACCACCACAATAAAGGGAGTATTACAATAAAGCGAATCACACAAATTTGTTTCCCAGTGCATATAAAAGTCATATTTACACCACATTGTGGTCTATTTAGTATGAAATAGTAATATGCCTTAAAAAATTGTACATACTTTAATTAAAAATACTTTACTGCTAAAAATGCTAACCATCATCTGAGCCTTCAGCAAGTTGTAATTTTTTTTTTTTGTTGGAGGATCTTACCTCGATATTGATGACTACTGAGTGATCAGGGTGGTGGCTGGTGAAGGTTGGGTGGCTGTGGCAATTTCTTAAAGTAAGACAACAATGAAGTTTGCCACATTGATTGACTATTCCTTTCACTTGAACACTCAGAAGCCACTGTGGAATTATTAACTGGACTAATTTCAATATTGTTGAGTCTCAGGTTACAGGGAGGTCCAAGAAGAAGTAGAGAAATGGGAAACCAACCATCTGTTGGTGGAGCAATCACAGCACACAGAATGTTTACAGATTAAGTTCGCCATCTTTTATGGGTACCATTCATGGTGCCCCACAACAATTACAATAGTAACATCAATGACCACTTTAACATCAAAGATCACTGATCGCCATAAAAGATAGAACGATAATGAAAAAATCTGAAATTGCAAGAATTACCAAAACGCAACACAGAGACACAACATGAGTGCACAGTGTTGGAAAACTGGCACTAACAGAGTTGCTCATGCACCGTTGCCACAGACCTTCAATTTGTAAAAAATGTAATATCTGCAAATAACAATAAAGTGAAGCGCAATAAAGTGAGAGATGCCTGTCATTTTGTTTGTTCTGCTTTTTAAACATGGGTTTTAGAGCTGGTAGGGAGGGACATTAGGAAGAGCATTCACAGATGAGGAAACTGGGCCCACAGAGACTGAGTATCTTACCTAATGTCACACATGTAATTTTAGAGGAAAAAAAAAAGGCAGGGTTTCTACAAGGGGATTGGGGGCAATTGTAGAGATGCAGAGGTGGTGAGGCAGTGATCATAATGGCAAGAAAGAAAAGAGGTGTGGTTTCACAAACAACCCCCTTTTTATGTTCTACATGGATCGAAATTTTCTCATTTTTTAGTTTAAGTTCAAAATAAATAAAACATTTAAATTAAAAAAAAAGAAGTAGGCAGGCCCAGGCCTCTACTCAGCACATCAAGCTCTTTTCATTCTAACACAATGCCCATGGATCAAGCTTTGTGGCAGCCCTATCTTATTGTTTTTTTCAAAGGCGCTGAATACAACTCATGTTCCCAAGGTCCTCTAGGGATTTTAAGCCAGTGAAGTGACAGGCTAGGTCAGTGTGATCACTTCTGGAGGTGGCAAACTGCTCATCAAGCTTGACTTCTCGCTGTAATGGGGAGGGATGTAGTCCTCATTTTTTGCAAGGACTGGTACCCTCTTCCAAGTGATTTACTACAATCAAGCTTCAAAATAGCATGGACTTTCTAGTTTTATTTGGACTTCATCTCTGCCCTTGGAATCCCATTGGAAGTACATCCCTTTAGGTTTCCCTCATCTTTTCCTTTCTTCACTAGATTGTGAAACTCCTTAAAAAGACAGATCCTGTCTTCTTTCATCATGGTAGTCACAATTCCAGGACTCAGTCAATTTCCGTTATGGGCTTACCTAGGAAATCTCAGTGAGTCAATGAGCTTGCACAAATAAAAGCTAGAAAGCTTGAAATAACGAATCCTAAATGACAACTGATTGTCACATCTGGCATTTGTACCTTCCTGTTTTACTGGACATATTTATTTAAGCAACAAAAGTTATTTATATCTTTAAAGGAAAAGAAAACTAGAGTCCAGAAAAAGGTCATTGAAGAAAAGTCATTAATTGTGAGGAAAAGTCCAACTTGGAAGGCTATCTTCTCATCTAAATTTAATAAGGAATTAAATATTTGAAAATGTTCCAGTTTTCTATGAGAACTTATTTTTGCAGACATTCTCTTCTTAATGAAGACTCTTTTTAGCCAGCGAGATGGGCAGAGCCCACATTTTTCAAGAAGTGGTGGACACAACACTGGCCTGGGAGGAATCGGATCAGGGTTTTTAGTCCCTTGTCAGCCATTAACCAATTGTATGCCTTTTAGAAAGCCCCTTCAGTCTCTTGGCCTCAGTTTTCTCATCTGTTAAATGAAAGGGTTGGAATGAATGACAGAGGAGATGAGTACCTATAATATATACAATTACTCTGTGATTTTTTTTTTTTAAAGAGGGGTAAAGAGTAAATAGGACAACATAAGAGGCAAGAAAGGAAGTTATAAGAATGCAGAAGAAAAACTCACTTTAACTACTTTGCTCCAGTGACAGAAATGAGATCTAAGAAGAAAAATCTGAGTAGCGAGATATATGCCTTCTCTCCTGTCCTCTCCCCCAGCACCAAGACCACATAATCATTAGGAAGACAACAGCTAAAAAAAAAATCCAAAAGGGGTGACCAGGAACAGGGTGAGGAATTAGACTTTGTATAAATGAAAAGTTAAAAATAAACTTCATGTGAAAATCAAGATTTTTATTTTACTTTTGAAAATGTCCCACATTTCATTAGATCACTAATAGGATGATTTTTAACAACATGAAAAGAAGGTATATAAAATATTTTGCAAGGTGTCATTCTCCCTAAATAGCCATCCAGCTTCTACTGAAAAACATTACACCATGAGAAGTTCACTACCTTTCCAAGAGAGCTCATTATACTTTTAGACAGCTGTAATTTTTAGTAAGGTTTTTGTTTGTTTTTCATATGTGCTGTACAAATCAGTCCCCTTACGACTTATGACCCATCATTCCAAGCTCGACCTTTTGGTTACAGAACATGGTAGACGGTACAGATTTCACTCATGTATTTTATACAGAAGATCTTCTCTATCAAGCCATCTTCAGAATCTTCAGCTATAGGTACAATGACTAACCAAGAATTATACAAAAGTTTCTTTATACTACTACATTCTTCTTATTATACTGTGAGGAGAGACCATTTCATTTGGGGGTTGTTTTGCCTTTCTTTGCACATCAAGAATTTAGCACAGTGTGTGGCATATGTCAGCTAGGTAATGCAGCAGACAGAATGCTGGGTCTAAAGTTCAGAAGACTCATCTTCATGAGTTCAAATCTGGCCTGAGATACTTAACTAGCTGTGTGTCCCTGGGCAAGTCACTTTACCCTGTTTGCCTCAGTTTCCTCATATGTCAAATGAGCTGGAGTAAAAAATGGAAAACTACTCCATTATTTTTGCTAAAAAATTCCAAATGGAGTCACAGATAAGTGGACACAACTGCAACTAATGAACAACAAACTATATAGTAAGAGGATGCTTAATAAATATTGCTGACTGACTTGATCACATTTTTCCTCCCCCTCCACATACCATCTCTCTACATCAACCATTCAATAACCATATATTACATCAAAAATAATTAAATTGTGACTTTACTTCTCTTTCATGATTTCCTTTCCCATATATGCTAAATAGAGGTCCACACCTTAGCATACTGGTCATACTAGTTAAGTTATGCTGAAGAATTCATAGGCTTCCTCAGACTGCCAAAATACCACAAAATGTCAAAAACCACTACTTTGTAGGACACTTTAAAGCTGGCAAGGGACTTAAGAGTTTCCCAGCTCTAAAGCCCTCATTTCACAGATGAGAAAACTGAGGTCCAAAGAAGCTCAGCGACTTACCCAAGATTACCCGAGTAGGGAGCTGGACTGCAAAGGCAGTGGCTGCTCTTTCCACTATACATCCCACTGCCTAATTAATTAATGCCTAAGTTTTGCGTCAGCTTGTGTTTTCTGTTTTTAGCCAAAGGCAATGAATATGTCCTATGTTTTGCCCGTACGATCAATCCTTTGGCAGGTGAAAGGACCTGTCCAGACCACTTTTTGGTGCCTTTGACACTGGATGTCTTCATAATCTTGTTAGTGAGACAAATTAAGACACATGAAAGGATAGAACAAGAATAAGACAGGGAGACCTTGTAGTACTCAGTGTGTCCAAGATAATCCATCTATTTACAGGTTCCAATACTTTGACCTCACAGAGGGGACAACTTTCAATGGCTGTGGCTCTGAGAATTCCCAGGGCCTGGGACACTGTTAAAATTGATTACTAGACATCTGTGGTTGGAAGATATCAGGAATCAATATTTCAAGGATCCATGATTGACTAGCAAATTACTATTAACAGTGATAAAAAAAAAAAAAAAAAACAGTGATAGTGACAGATTAGTAGGCTGAAAAGCAATTCTTCAAGGATCCATGATTTATGGGGGCTCCCTCCATCACTGGAAAGCCCTTTATGCCTTAGTAGGTGGCCTTCGTGAGTTACAATGGCCAAGAAAATTCACCATCCTGTAGTCAAATAGGATATTTTAGATTTAGATCTTCCCAGATTAAACAATGGAACTTATGTTTCCATGGTATACATAGCCTTCAAGAGGGGCAGCTAGGTGGTGCAGTGGATAGAGCACCAGTGCAGGAGTCAGGAGGACCTGACTTTCAAATCTCACCTCAGACACTTGACACTCACTAGCTGTGTGACCTTGGGCAAGTCACTTAACCCCAACTGCCTCATCCTGGGTCATCTCCAGTCATCCTGATGAATATCTGGTCACTGGATTCAGATGGCTCTGGAGGAGAAGTGAAGCTGGTGACCTGCACAGCCCTCCCTCACTCAAAACAAAGTCAAGCGCAAGTCATGTCATCATTTCTCTGATGGCATGGTCCTCTTTGGCAACGAAGGATGAACACACACACAGCTTTCAAGAACTAAAGGCTACCTCCACCACTAGAGTGGAGGCTCACAAGCTAACAACTGTTATTTTCTTCTGGTTTTTTTTTTTTTTAAGTTTCTAGTTGAGGCTTTCTCATGCAAGCAATCAGAAGTGAAAAGAATATGGAAAAAGAGAAAGTTGTGACAATCAATGTTTTTCCTATTTATGAGACTCCCAAGTTCTAAAACATGAAGTACAGATCAAAACAAGAGAAGGCTCAAGAAGGGGAGAGATGAGTGTGGACTGGAATTGTCAGGGAAAATTTCATGGTAGGCTGAACAACTGAGGCAGAAAAAAGGGTCAAGAACAGTGATGAATAAGGTTTATAGAGAACCTGATATCAGAATGACAGACCTGATGAAAAGAACAACAGGGATTAGAAGAGGGTAAAACTGGACAGAAAGTTTAAAAGTGGAGGAAGTCATCAGTGCTAAAGAAATAAAGTCAAATTTAAATATGCACTTAGGTTTGATTTTGGTTTTTTTTGGAGAGGTGCTCCCTAAATTGATACAAAATCTAGACTGTAGCTATTTTATAGCCCACAAAGAAATCATCTTCAGAGCATAAATTATGGAATAGAAAGGACTTAAGATCATCTGGTTATTTTGTTTGTTATTTTACAGCTAATGATACTAAGATACAGGATTCCAGGTTTGAAGCTGGAAGGCACCTTGAAGGCCACCCAATTCAACCCATTCATTTTACAGATAGAGAAACTGAGGCCTGAAGGACTTAAGCTGCTTGCCCAGGGTCACACAGACAGCAAGCATCTCAGATGGTTTTTAGCCCAGGTAAGTCCAGCACTCTGGCCCACTAACCCAGAGTGATTGAGTAAGGGATCGCTCAAAGTCACACATGTGATAAGGAGCAGGGACAGGATTCACACACTGACTACAAAGTTAGCTCTTTCCTCTAGCAATGCCACAAGGGAGGGAGCGGGGGTGGGACATAGGGGGAGCATCAGAGTCCTAAAATTAATCATTTCTTCTTTTATCTGATGAAGTCATCCCTCATTATGCTTTTTCTTTCATCCAATATCAGACTTGTGAGCGAAATTATTTCTCTCTCATATTAACAACCAATTATTAAAATTGGGGAGATGCCTGCTTCCTCCCCTGTCCCCTTCCCCGCACTCCAAAGCCCACCTTTCCCCGTCCTATTTCCTGGTCCAATCTCTCAAGCACAGGGCTGATGGAAGACAGGATTAACATTTTCCTCACTCTGGGTATTGCCACTTTATTCAACTGGCTTAGGCTTGGGTAGAGGATATAGATTCTTTGTCTAGACTGCCAAAGGGGTGGTCTGGGTACAGGGATAGCCTCTCTGTCCAAGAGTGACCCGATGTCACTCTCAGGCCCCTCATTGGAATGGACTTAACTTCTCTTTGTAAAGTCCACCCCTTATTAAGTGCTAACCAATCAGAGTTGATTACCAGCCTTGGGAACACCTCTCTTCCAAGGCCATATAAGCCATAAGTGGCAATCAAGAGTGTCATTGACTTCTTTTTATTAAAATGCTGGCATTATTAATAAAATGACTAATTACCCAGAAATTATGTCTCTGGAACTTTTTAAATGCTATGCTTGAAAAGGACTATTAATTATGCACAAAGAAGTGTATCACCCAAGTAGTCGTCATTCTCACCAGCTACATAATGATGTAATGTCCAAAATGCTCAGCAAATCTCTAACAAAGCAAAAGTTTATTTTTAAACTCTTCCAGCTCTGAACCCTATGAGACTATGAATTCTAATATAACTCATATTTTGCTGAGATATGGCATTTGTTTTTGTTAAATTTAACAATTATTATTCCATGTAAAGTTAATAATTCATTTAACAAAATATATCACAATATCAAAAGTAGAGAACTTTATTAAAATAAATCTGAATTGTGAACGTGGTTTACTTGAATAAAAATTAGTCCCCCGACATTACATCTTTTGAGTCTTTTGTTTTGAGGACTCCTAAGTAGAATATAAAGCAACATAAACATATTTAGGGACCTGTGCTTGAAGACCTAGAAACCTAGGAGGAAGGTAGAGCAGAGAACCAAAAACAGCTAACTCACTCTTCTCTCCCTCTATGAGAAAAAGCCAATATGGGGACTGTGACAGTATCGCCAAGTTCCCCAGCAGAGTAATGAGAATAATTCTTACCCTGGTTACTCCTGCTTACCCAACACAATACCAAGAAAATAAAGGCCACTCGGTGGCACTGGATCTGGGAGTCAGCAAGAGCTGAATTCAAATTCACTTTCAGACATCAGAAGATCATAGATTTATATCTGAAAAGGATCTTCGAGGCCACCGACTCCAGCTCCCTCATGTTACAGAAGTTAAACAGTTGTTCAGGGTCACTGAGTTGTCTGAGATGGCATTTGAGCTCAGATCTTCCTGCTCTCAAGTTCAATGCTGTATCTACTGCTCCACTTTGTCCTTAAGAAGCAAAGAGAGTAGGGGCAGCACCAGAACCCTCATCTCAATTTTTCCACAACTAGACTTTTAAGAGCCTGGAGACCAGAGACCAAGTCTTATAGCATCTATTGTACTTAACAGATTATTGAGTACAGAGTAGATCCTCAATAAACATTTGTTTTGTTAAGCTGTTTCTTCTTCCCTTGGGTTGTGCTCTAGTAAACGTATAGCTATCATTTATTGGTCTTTTTGCCCAGCAAGGCACTGGGCAGTGTCTTTAGAGAAACATACAAATGAAACCTAGCTCTCTTTCTTTTTCTTTCTTTCTCCCTTTGTTTCTTCCAACTGGAATACTGTGTACAGTCCTGGGTGACAAACCTTAAAGACAAACTTAGCAGGAACGAGGTCAGAGGGAAAAAAAACAAATGGAGAGACTGCCATGGGAGGGCCCAGAATTCCTGTCTGAAAAATTGAACATATAAATAGCTTCAACACCACTTTATACATATATGTGGATAATACATAATAGATATTAACAGGTTATCATGAGATACTAGAAATGTTAAGGGACGGGGCAGGCCTTGGGAATCTTCAACTAGCAAATGAACAAGAACAGCAGCCAAAGGCAGATGAATGAAGAGCAAATCCTGGATCTGCCCCTCACCATGTTACCTTGGACAAGTTACTCAATTTGCTCTGGCCCTCAGTTTCCTCATCTGGAACATAAGAAGGATTATCTAGATAGCTGGCTTTTGTCTTTTTTATCCATCATGAACTCTTTTGGCAATCGGGTAAAGCCTATATAACTCTTCTCATAATAATGTTTTTAAATGCATAACATACACAGGATTGTAAAAGAAACTGAATACATTTAAATATATTAAAAATTACATGCATTTAAATGCAAACATTTATTATATCATGATATATCATATATTTGTATATTATATCATGATTTATAATATTTCTACGTGAGTAATTTTTAAAACAAATTCAACAACTGGACATTAAGAACCTCTGGTTTTAAAGGATGGAATGAACGAATGAATGAAAAAGTACCTACTAAGTACTTATTATGTACAAATCATTGTGCTAAGTTCTAGAGATACAAAGAGGGAAAAAAATGAGATAGCCCCCGGGCTTTCAAAGAGTTCACATAATAGGGAAACAAAACTTACAGGCATTTTTATTTACTAGTTCAGTGCAAAGTTCCAGGGGACTTCCAATGAGTCTTTCAGCTCCAAATCTAATATTTTATGAGCTATCTGATTTAATGTTCTTGTTTTCAGCAAAGAAAATGAGTTGTCCATAAGTTTTAGCAAAAGACCAAGGAATGGCATCTCCTTGCCTCTTCCCATTCATTTGCCATTCGCCCACCTAAAAGGTTTTCATAAAACACAGTCTGTCTGGGTTACCTTTACACTCAAACTCTAGTGTCTTCCCTTCTGCCCTCCAAGATGACATACAAAGTCCTCTGTTTGGCATTTAAAGCTGTTTATAACCAGGACCAGCATGGCATTGTTCTTCCACTCAACTTCCTGCTGCATTTTCAAGGCTCCATGGTGTCCTGGCTGTTCCTCTCGCAAGACCCTCTCCTCTCCCCCCCTCATTTCTAACCCTTTGCACTGGTTATAATTATTTTCCTAGGTTTCCTTCAAGACTTACATCTCACCTCCCATAGGTTGTTCCCAATTCCTTTTCAGTGCCATTTGCCCCAAGATCACCTTCCATCTACTCTGTATGGAGTGTATAAAAAGGTTTCTCCATGTTGTTTCCCACTGGTGAGCTCCTGGAGGGCAGGAACAGTGAGTTTGCTTTTCCCCAGAACTTACCAGGCTTTGGCACATGAAGAAGCGCTGAGTAAATATTTGCTGAGTGACTCACATAGCAGAGATAGGAATCTAAGTCCCTTCACTCCTGGAAGAAGGATCTTCCTACTACATGGAAGCAAAATAGCCCAGTAGAGAGAAGACTATAAGCTTGGAGCAGATGGAATTCAAGGAAAAAGTTCAAATGAACCTCATTTCCCTCATCAAATGGTGATGACAGTACCACACACAATGCAGAGGGAATCCAAATTTTTACCTCAATGTGAGGGAACAATTATTTGTAAATCCAAAGTCCTATCTATATAAATAACAGGAGCACAGAATTCAGACCTGGAAAGAGCCTTGGGAGGGCTCCTCTAGTCCAGTCTTCTTGTTGAATGAATAAGGGAATGAATAAGGGAAACTGAGGCACAAAGAGTTGAAGTAACTCACCCAGGATTACAAAAGTCCAAGAGCTGATATTCTGAAGCTCCTTGTACAACACCAGACTGTCTCCCTTGAACACAGTAATAATCCCAACACTGCTTCTGATGTGAGAACTGACATCATATGCGACAACCACTCAATCATTATCCACTAGAGTGAGTCACAACATAATGCCAGGTTAGATAGACAAGCTCCAAGAGGAGGCTCTAAGAACATTAACCAGTTACCTTCTTTCTGCACATTTTTCCCCCTACTTAAAAAAAAAGTGGACAGAATATTTATCAACCCAAAGAAAGGAATATTACACCACAAACTGGAGCTCACTGTTTAAAAGAGAGAGAGATTGAGATTGAGAAAGAGTCAGCCATTAAATATGGTCTGGAAACCAAACACTTTCAAATGTGCTTGTTTAGTGAGGCCAAGCTAGCAAAATCACTTAATATCAGAAAAGCAATATAATACTTCTTTAGAATTTTTACCTATGAATTCAAAATTGAATTAGAAGGAATGACTAGGGCGGGGGGAGCATAGCAAGACAAATGCAATAAAATATTATTCTTCAGTAAGAAAATGACAAGAGAGGCAGTATGGTATCGTGGATAGTGAGCCAAATTCTAGGTCAGAGAAACTTGGGTTCAAATCCAGCTTCTGACCTGGTGCCCCAGGCAACACTAAAACTACACTGGAGAACAACTGCTGAGCTGCAGCAGCAGAAATGATTTCTTCCTCAACAGCAGTTCCCAACAAGAAAAATCACAGATTCCAACCTCCTATCCCTTGATAAAATGAGGAATTCAAAGCAAGATCAGAAGATCTGTATGCACAAAGAAAGGCAGAGAGAAATAAACAGAACACAAGAAATCAAACCAATAACTGTAAGAAAGAAATAAAAACAATGAAATGAAGTCCAACCCGAGTAACAAAATTAGTAGTTGGCATTTACATAGGGCTTTATGATTCCAGTGTGCTTATCTCATCTACCTTCTCAACTACCCAGGAAAGTCCAAGCTGTTATTATCCCCTTTTCAGAGATGAGGAAACTGAGGCAGGCAGAAGTTCACTGACTTGCTAATAAACGTGAGTCAGGATCTGAGCTCAGATCTTCCCGACTGCCGGTCTAGCACACTAGCCACTGCACTAGCCATCAAGACCATACACAGTGGAGAAACTAGGACAATGATTACATTTTCACAGTCAAAAGGTTGAACCTTTGAGTGACTTTCCATTTCTAAAATTATGATACAATGAACTGGAAGTGGGACAGAAATGACTGCTGACAAAGGAAAAAAAATGTATTTTTTTAAAAAATAATTAAATTTTAAGTAATCTAGTCAATAAATCCAAATTAGAGGTTTTTCAGATTTGTTAGCTTGTGATGAGTTTTCTCTAGGGAGATGTCCACATGTTGCTGAATGACCATTTTGAACACTTTCTTTTGAGAGATATTTGCTCACTTTTTTTTTTTAACCATTCAGCTATCAGGGAATAGATCTAACATGTTTCTGTTATTTGTTTTTATATTTTGGCTGTCAAATATCAAAGATCTATAAAAAGTTTTTCCCAATTGGCTGCTTTTATTCTTAGCCTAGTTGCATTAATTTTGTTGAGGCAAAAACTTTTCAATCTCGTATGATGGCTACACTAAATTTCATTGTTCATTCTGTTAGTTTTGGCCCAAATACCGTCCTCTTGAGAGTTTTTTAAAATCTTGATTCAATCCTCCAGAGAATTAACTATCATTCCCATCTCTGTGTAACCAACAAACTGAATAAAATATGCCTCTTATAACTCATCCAACTAGTTGATAAATTTTTTAAACAGTAAGTACAAAGTCTTGAGACATACCAGGGGATCAGATAGTAGAATGCTCAGAGGACAGACAGAAAAAACAAAAATATTTCACTCTTGTTTTGCTTCTATGTTCTCTATGCAGGAAAATAAATCTCCCAACTAGAAAGGGTACCACAAATGGGTAAGAAGGAATAAAATGAAAAACCCAGGACAGAGGAAAATATAAGAGATGTCCCTTCGGACTCATGCCTATACATTAATCAACATTCTTTCTGTGCATATTTTAGCTACTTACAAATCTCCTAACCTGACAACTAACTACCCTGGTATGATTTTCTCCATCTTGTTCAGAAGAGGATCATGAGAGTCCCCATCTTTTTCCCAATAGTATAATACTGCGGAGAATCAAGAAACTCCATTTTTAAAGGCACTGCTATTCTTACACTAGTAATTTTGGCATGGCAACTAGCCTATACCTATGCAGTCTCCTATTACCAATTATTAAATAATGTGTTCTAGAATTTTGCCAAAACCAACATTGACCTTATATGTTTGTTAGTTTCCAGAAATCACCTTCCATTTATTTGCCTAGCTCATTCTCCTGGCATCTCTCCAACTTAAGGATTACTAAGAGTGGTTTCAGTATCATATCTGCAAGTCCTTTCAGTATCTAAAAATGAAATTCTTCTGGGTCTAAAGACATGAAATCATTTAACAGTTAGCCTTTCTCTTACCACATACTTTCCCTCTTAATCACATTTGCAATAAACTCTCTAATTTGAAGATCCTTCTCCTTGATAGACAAAGGGAAGTAAAATAGTATTCAAAACCAAAGAAGAATTTATTCAATACCTAACAGGAACCAGACATTGAACTATGTATTGTGCTACGTGGTCACCATATTAATATTAAGCAGCTCCTTCCTTCAAGAAGCTTCTTTCTAGCCAAGGAAACAACATGGCAACTTTTCTTTCATCTGTTAACATGACACCATCTGCTCCTAGCAAGCAAATCTCTTCCTTTCCTGGCTTTGAAATTAACTTCAAAAAAGGGGGGGAGAGGGAGTGTCATATTATATTTCTGTATTGTTCAATTTTTCTTTTCCACTACCTCCAGTTCATTCAGGACTTTAGCAATCCTGATACTACTCTCAAAGGTTAGTGTCATTCTTGTGCATCCAACTTTGAACACATGTTCTTCCTTCTGCCTTTCACGCATTTTCTAAACACTTCAGAGAATTGTGAATTCTATCTATGAGGAAATGAAGGGTAAAGATGACATGTTGTGTAGTGACTGGAATATTGAACTAGAAGGCAGAAGGACCTTGGCTCACATTCCATCTCAAACAATCACTAGCTGGATGGATCCATGCTTAGTTAACCTCTCTGTGCCTCCATCTTCTGATTTGGGGGGAAAAGGGGGGTGGGGGGGTGGGACTTAATGGCTTCTAAGGTGTTTTCCAGATCTAAATCAATGATCCTGTTATTCTATCAAATACCTACAACGTTTGCTGACTGGTCTAGAAACCATTATACAGCAGTGTTTCTGTCAGGTAAATAATCTTCACATTCCAAATAACCATCATCATCATGTTTGTCCTTTGATGCTGAAGAAGACCAAGCCATCAGAGAAATGATGACATGACTTGCATTTGACTTTGTTTTGAGTGAGGGAGGGCTGTGCAGGTCACCAGCTTCACTTCTCCTCCAGAGCCATCTGAATCCAGTGACCTGATGTTCCTCAAGATGACTGGAGATGGCCCAGGATGCATTGAGGGGCCTTTAGGTCAAGGTCTTTGCAGATACTCACTTAGTGTGAGGCAAAGTCCATTCATTGCATAGGTCTGTTTAAGAAGTAGCCAGGGCATGGCCCCTTTAATGAGGTCCAAATAACCATTTTAGTTCTGAAAGAATCCATTTGTGGGGTATTCATGTACATTTCTGGTCTAGAATATAATGCTGGAATGCATCGCCTCCTGAATTTTATTTGTTTGCAATTTTATGGTACCCAGCTGTTCTCAACACATATAAGGTCAGTCAATTTTAGTTCATGTCAATAAATTCAATTAAGCAAATATAAAGCATCTGCTATGGGTGAGGCAATAGGGACACCAAGATGAATGTGACAAGTTCTACTTTTGTGGAACTTAAAATCTAATTGGGGAGAGGGGAAAAATATACAGAGAACTATGACACAACTCTGAAATTCAAAGGAGGGATATCCCAGTAAAGTGCTATGAAAAATTTGAGAAGGAAGAAATATTTTTTTTAAGTGGGTGAAGCTTACAGGTCTAGAGAAAGATATGGAGGTAAAAGGCAGGTCATGCCAGGCTTCAGTTTGAGAGGTGTGGCATATGAGCAAAGGCACCGAGCTAGTATAGGACAAGATAAGAAGAAACCAATGTGAATTCCTCAAGAACAGGGATCATTTTTTCTTTGACATCCCTAGCCTCTAGCACAGTACCTCGTTCATATCAAATGCTTTTTATATGATGAATTGAACAAAATAGGCCAGTTTAGTTAGAACGTAGAACAGCTCCAGGTATTACACGAGACTGGACAAGCAGATCAAATCCAGGGTACAGGGCACTTTGAATACCAGAAGATATGTTAATATTAAGGAGCCAGAGAACTCTTACACCCTGAGACAATAAGCTCAGAGACATGTAGTGAAAAAGATTCTTTGGCTAGAGTGATAAACTGATTTAGCAAGAAAAGGCTGAGCAGGAAGATCCCTTAAGGAAAGTCTTACAAGAGCCTTGGCGAGATGTTCTCAGCACCAGAGCAAACACCGCTATGATGGGATTGGCAAGAAAAGACCACATTAGAGATCACGAAGAAGAGATGTGAACAGTGTGAGGAAAAGGAAGACGTCCAAGAGGTTCTGAGCCTAAGCAACTGAGAAGGCAACAATACTCTAGCAGAAATAAAGAAGTCACAACAAAAGGCAGACTTACAGATGAAGATGTCCAATCTGCAGGTAAAAATGTGGTAATGTAGTTCCGAAGATAAGTGGGAGTTAAAGAGAGAACGGTAGGTAAGTGGACAACATGTACAAATATAAGCAAAAAGAAAGATGGGCCATGACCTCCAGGACCTCATTCTATGTTGGGGGAGTGGGACAGTACACAAAAAAGGGGCTAGAGGAAGAAAAGGTAAGCTGGACAGAAGCACGATAGTAAAGACAAGGGAGTCCGATGTATATATGATTAGTGAGGGAATGAAGCATGGTCCATCAGGTCCCATTCCCAAAATGGAGGCTCTGGAAGGAAATCACTAATGGCAGAGACGGTTTTGATTGGAAGTTGCAACTGATACTACCACTGGATGAGACAGTTCATCATGGGAAAGATGAAAGAGAAGACTAAGGCCTTGAGGAACACCACATTTAGGGAGCAGGAGAAAGAGGCACCAATGAAAAAGGATGGTATGACAAGACACAGAGAGAAGGAGAACCAGGTAAGGAAAGGAGCATCAGAGAAGTCACGGGAGAAGATACTATCAAGAAGGAGGGGGTGATTCAGAGTTGTAAAATGATATGGAAAGGATCCCATGATCATAGACTGGAAGGAATCTTACAGGTCATCTGGTCCAACCCCTTCATCTTACAGATAAGGAAATTGAGGAACAGAGGTGATAAACAGCTTGCCCCCTGTCATAAAAATAGGCCTCAGAGGAATGAGAGAAAAATGAATGAAACCACAGAGGTTTGAAGTGTGAAGAAAATAACTATTCATCGGTATAACAGGTTTTCCTGAAAATAAAGAAGAGGTGATTAAAAAAAAAAAGTTGGGTGGTTGAGCAAAAAGGGAGGTCAAGGACAGCTGTTGGGAGTTAAAAATTGTCATGCAGATGGGAAATGCCTCCTCTCCACCCCCAGCTCAGAAAGAAGGAATTTGTAGCAGACCAAGTCAGCTTTCATGCCTTCTTCCAGCACCAAAGACTCTACTACTTGGGAAATGACCAGAGAAGGAAAATGGCCAGGGTTACTTGACATTGATTTTCAATAAAAGCATACTGAACTTTCTTCTTCAAAGACTTGAGATAAACTAAGTGTAACTCTAATATTTTTCTTGGGTAATTAATTACACACTTGGTATTCTATTTAATATGCCAGGGTTGTTTATTTTAATAAAAAACACAAAGTTTACTTCTTTAAAAATAAAATTCTGATTACTCTCCAGAGCAACCACTCTCACGTTCCTCTACTACTGCTACTAGAATTACTAGAATTTTAAACTTTATTAGCTCAAATAAAAAATACGGTCTGCTTAGCATATTCTTTGAAAACACAAGCAACTATTCTTTGATATGGGATGCTGAGTAAGTTATAGGCAGAATGAACAAAAGAGAGTCATCTCTTTTGGAGGTGTGTTTTACTACAAAATCAACTATCCCGACACAACAGAGAATGTAGCAGTAAGCAAAGGAGGTCTCTAAAATAGAGGAAAGAGTCTACGGACATTTATGGATTTTGCCTGTACTGGCACCTTGTGAATCTGTTCATTCTTATTTTTGTCATAATCCTAACAACTACATGTTGTTATACAGTCATGTCTGACTCTTCATGACCCCATTTGGAGTATTCTTGGTAAAGATACTGGAATAGTTTGCCATTTCCTTCTCAGGCTCATTTGACAGATGAGGAAACTGAGGCAAGAAGGCTAAATGACTTGTCCAGGGTCACACAGCTAGTAAAACTCTGAGGGTGAACTGATTCCAAGCCCAGTGCTCCATCTGCTACGTCACCTAGCTGCCCCTGACAACTATTGTCATTTGCTTTTTTCAGTCCACGGTAGATTTTAGACAATAAATTAGAAGGATATAAGAGGATGCAAGAGAAGAAACACTGAGAGAACAAGAAGTCACAGTCTAATAATATAGGGAGAAGAGGAAAAAGTTTTAAGAATTTATCAAGTATGGCAGTATATCACACACACTTAAATGTGCACATGTGCATATGCATACACACACAGTTCTGTCTTAAGCTATTAAACATTACAACAGAACTAAGAAATCTGAACCACTTCATGTATGTATATGCACATAGATCTATTAAACACATATATATGTGAGCTTTAATAGCTTAAAATGGAACTAAGACTTTTGGGATACCTTGTATATACATACAGACATAAACAGAGATAGATGCTATGGATACACACACACACACACACACACACACACACACACACACACACACACACACACATTTCAAGACCCCCTATAAAAGCACAGCATAACAACATGTATGACAGCCCTTTGCTTTAAGCTTCTCCCAGAAATAAAGACCCACCTTTTCCAGGCCGATATTCCTCCAATGAGGATGTATGGCTATGAATCATGACATACTATGTCCAAAGAACTACGGTCAATAATGAGCTAACGGACAGTATAGTGTGTGTGTGTGTGTGTGTGTGTGTGTGTGTATGTGTGTATGTGTGTGTGCATGCATATGAAGATGGACCAGACACAGCAAGATTAAGTGATAAGCAACAGACAGTGCATTTGTTTTATTAGTAAAACTCAAGGAACTGAAGGAAGGTGCCTGCCAAATTGGGCACCCAGACCCTCCGGAAAGTGACAGTGATGGCTGTAATTAACCAAGAACTACACCAGTATAGGCAAACAGCATTTTAGAAATCCTTCTTCCAAAACCTCCACTAAAGTTTTTCTCTTAACCCTGATATTAATTTCACACTGCAAACTGGTAAAGATGAGAAAGTGTAGAATAGTAGATGCTGGAGGTGCTACAAGATGGAACAACAAGACTGTTGGTGGTGAACCCCTCTTCTCCTTAACACTCTTTTCTCTAGGTTTTCCTGCCACTGCTATCTCTTAGTTCTCTTTCTATCTGTCCTACCAATCCTTCTCAATCTCCTTTGCTGGATCTTCACCTCAGTCACACCTGCTAACAGTGGCAGTCCCCTCTACGGTTTTGTCCTGAGCCCTTTTCTTTTCTTCCTTTAAACTACTATTGTGCTTGGTAAATCAGCATCGCCTCCTGAGATTCAATTATCAGCTCTACAAAGATGGGCCTAAGTTCTCTTGATCCAGCTCTAACCTCTCTCCTGACCCCCAGTCTCACATCTCTAACTGTGCCACTGGACATCTCAAACTGGCTGTCCCATACAAGCTTAAACTCAATGTGTCCAAAATTTAGCTCATAATCTTTACCCCTCAAAGTTTCCCTTTTTCCTAACTTACTGTCAAGGGTACCACTATCCTTATACCCAGTCAGCCAGGCTTGAAAATTAGGTGGCATCCTCCACGTCTCCTCTTTAACTCTTTTCATATGCCAAGAACTGTTGGTTTTACCCATATTTCTCATATACTCTCCTTTCTCGCCTCATCATCTCACACTTAAACAATTACAACAGTTTTTTGTTTGGTCTCCTTGCCTCATGTCTCACCCCAGTCCAAGCCATTCTCAGACATGTCTGGCCATATCCCTCCCTCCACTCCCAGTAAAACTTCCAGGTCTTCCTGTTATTCCAGGATCAAATATAAAATCTTGTGCCTCTATAATCTGGCTCCTTCCTACACTGCACTCCCCTCCGAGTACCATTTATTGCAGTAACACTGGCTGCCCCTCTTCCTCTTCATCTTTTATCATTTGGCTTGCTTTAAGATTCAGATATACCTTCTGCAAGAAGTCTTTCCTAAAACAAAGGGCTACAAAAATGTGCATACCCTTTGACCCAGCAATAATCACTTCTAGGACTGTATCCCAAAGAAACCATAAAAATGGAAAAGGGCCCCTCATGTACAAAAATATTTATAGCAGCTCTCTTTGTGGACCAAGAACTGGAAATCGAAGGCATGCCCCTCAATTGGGGAATGGTTGAACAAGTTGTGATATAGGAATGTAATGGAATGCTACTGTGCTATAAGAAATGATGAGCAGGAAGATTTCAGAGAGGCCTGGAAGGACTTATATGAACTGATGCTTAGTGAAAGGAGCAGAACCAGAAGAACTTTGTACATAGTAACAACCATAGGGTACAAGGAATTTTATGGATTTAGCCCTTCACAGCAATGCAAGGACCTAAAACATTCCCAAAGGACTCGAGGCAAAATGCCATCCACATCCAGAGAAAGAACTATGGAATTAGAATGCAGAATGAAGCAGAATATTTTTTCTTGTGTCATGCTTTATTTGGATTTTTCTCATGCTTTCTCCTATTCATTTTAATTCTTCTATGCAACATGACTAATGTGAAAATGTGTTTAATAAGAATGTTTGTGTAGAATCCATATAAGATTGAATGCCATCTCAGGGAGGAAGGGGGGAAGGAGGGGGAGAAAAATCTAAGACTTATGGAAGTGACTGTAGCAAACTGAAAACAAATAAATAAAAAAAATTTTTAAGTCTTTCTTAATTCTCCTCAATGCAAGTGTCTTCCCGTTGAGATTATCTCCAGTTTATACATTGTATTATCTTGTTTGTACAAAGTTGTTTGCATGTCATCTCCCCCATTAGACTGCGTGTTCCTTAACAGCAGACTGTGACTGTCTAGTAGAGTGCCTTACATATTACAAGCCACCTAATCACTCACTACTTGCGTCTTAACTTGAATAGGTATGCACACTATGGAAAGCAATTTTTAATTATACTTTTATGAGAGAGAGAATAAGAATTTCATGTCCTTCCACCCTGAAATTGCTCTTATACTTAAAGATAGTCAAAGACAAAATAACATCCTATGCATACCAAGAATACTCATCACAACCTTTTTTAGCAGTAGCAAAGAACTATAAATTAATTAGATGCCCACTGATTGAGAAGAGCTGAATAAATGACTAAACAAAATATGGTGGCAACATTTTGGAATATTTTTTTCAATGTAAGAAACGACAACTATGAAGAACTTAAAGAATCATGGGAAGATTTGCAAGAATTAATAGTGTAAGACAAGTAGAACTAGGCAAATAACATAAACAGTGGTTGGACAATGTCAATGGAAAAAATAAAATAAAATTTAAGGTTGACCAGACTCTGATTCAAAGATCTTTAAAAAAAACTGTATTCATTGCAGAGATAGGGGGGTCCATCAATAAGAACAAGGGTCCTGAACTCCATGCCTAGATTCCAGGGAGTCCATGAAATTTGATAAGGGAAAAAAAAACCCGCATTTTTATTTTCATTGCCCTTCAAATGAAATTTATCATATCCTTTTATGAATGTAGATCACAAATCAGAGTAGATCTAGCAGTATCTGTGATACATTACAAATATGTTCATATCAAATTACAGTGCAAAACTGATTGCCTGTCTAACATATCAAGGCTACTATTTTGTTACGCAACACCCCCACAGCTGGAATGTCCTTAGTCAGGGTAAGAACCACCCTTCAGAAGAGTGATGTCTTTTAAAAAATGAAATTTAACTTTAACTTGCCTCTTGCTGTTTAATGTCTTAATAATAAAGTTACTGCATCACAAATTTTTTTTAAGGTTTATACAACTATTTCAATATAATTGGTTTCTTTTCTAATCATATGTATTTTATTTGCTGCATTAAAAAACATTACTCTGAGAAAGTCCATCACTTACACCAGCCTGCCCAAGAGGTTCACAAAAAAGATAAAGAATACTGCATATACTATCAAATATGGTCCCTGTGCTGGCTGGTTTTCTGGAACTGATTTTTCCTCCCTTTTAAAATCTTCTGTTATATGGCAGGACAACTCCTCAGACCAGGAAGGGGATACAATCAGACACTAATGTGATACATCAACAGAGGGAATTAATAAAAAAAAAAAATCAACAATAACTGCAAAATAAATTTTCTCTCTGAACCTTCATTGTGGCATGGCGCTCCAAAGGCTATTTATGGTAGCAGATCCCAAGCTCTACCAAGGCCCTCCACACTCAAAAGGCAGCAGACATCATATCTGTTGTCCAAGGATTAGCCTAAGTTCCAAGAGGATTATCTCCATATTAGGATCAGAGTGTTCACTTACCAAGACACAAACAGGAATTATACCCATAGAATCACAAAGACAAATCCTTGGAGAGTTATTTTGCCCTCTGGGCTATGCTGACGTAACAAAAATGACAAATAATACCTAAACTGATTTACAAATTCAGCACCATAACAAGCAAAGCATCTACAGGAATGAAAGATCAAGAATACCAAGGAAGTTATGGGGGAAAAAAGGAAGGAGACCTAACAGTACTAGAGCTTAAATCATATTACAATGCAATAAACATCAAAAGAATTTAGTCCTGGTTAAAAGATAGAAAGTTGATCAACCTAACAGATTAAGTACACAAGACCCAGAAACAATGAAATATACTTGTATAGTATTCAGTAAACTCAAGGATACCAATTACTTTGATGAACACTTTCTATCTGACTAAAAAAATCTAATGAGAAAAGTGGGAAGCAGTCTGGGAGACAGCAGGTTTAGACCAACATCTAATACCATGTACCATAGTAAGATCTAAATGAATATGTCATAGACAGAAAAAAAAAGTCCTATCATAAGCAAAGTAGGGAAGGGAAGTATACCCTTTTACAAATATGGATGAGAAAGAATGTTTGAATAAAGAAGGGCAGAAGTATCAAAAGAGATAAAATGGAAAATTTTGAGATTAAGAATCAGATTCAGGAAAAACTGGAATAACTTGTATGAACACAGTAAAATGAGCAGAATCAGTAAAAGTAATTTGTACAGGGACTGCAATATTGTTACAGAAAGAAACTGAAAGACTTTAGAACTTCAATTAATACAATAACTACTCACAACTCCAAGAGATTCCCACCCCTTAAGTAGATGAGTCAAGCTGTAGGTAACCAATGTAACAATTTTGTTTGAATATATTTATTTATTATGAAGAAGAGCCTCTATTTGGGGGAGGAAGTTAGATTAGGATGGTGTGAGAAGACAGTGATAGTAATGCAAAAAAAAAAAAAAAAAGGAAAAAGAAAAGTATGCCAATGAAACATTTAAAATACATAGAAAGGCAAAGGGAAGAGCATAAGGAAAGAAAATGCTTTCTGGTATTTTAATTTAAAAAATACGTGGAATGCAGAATTCAGAAGGGATGTCAGATTATCATGTTATATTTAATATATACTTCTTTAAATGTATAAACAAAAGAAACTCCTGGTTTTATATATAAGCCTCTCTTTTTGGTATTCCTCTACAAAAACATTCAAGTGCATAATGAAAATAAAACATTTTTTAAAGGGACAAAACCTAGACAATTTTAGGAATCAAGGAAAATTCAACAGCCAAACCAAAGTGTCAAAATTAAACAAAATGGACTTGATTATATGGATGAGCACTTGGGTTTTTGCCAAATTCTGAGTTTCCATATTCTAGAAAATCATCTTTTCTTTTACAAAGTATTTGCTACATATACAGTAATCTATTAACTTGTTTCCAAAGCTTTAGAGGACCTTAAGTCAGGTTATTTAGTAACAGTAACATGATTAATAAAAATTATGGACATGTTCCTCCTCCCAAAAAAATCATATTCTATTGGGTTTTACAATGGATAGCAAGAATTTTCCCATCTTACAACAGTGGGTTCATACTCTTAATGCAGTCCAACTTTGGCTAGCCTTTAAGTGAATGTGCATTCCTTATACACTAGTGGACTTATAGGGGTGGGGAGCCAGGCCATATATTCCCCATTCCTGGTAGACAAATGGGCAGGTGGACCAGATGCTGGGTGAATATAGAATTAAACTAAAATGAAATAAAATATGAACTTTAAAATTAAAATAAAATATGGAATTAAACATTTGTTTGTTTTAACTTGCAACACACATGACCAATATAAATGTAGATGTCTTATAAAAACAAATTATCTGAAAATCTATTTTCACTTGATTTCTCCTTGAGAATATGTGGACATGTGATTTCACTGGTGCAGAGAGATCCTCACGAGGAACTTCCCTGACCAATTCAAGGCATCGGCAAGCACCTCTTGGCAACTTCAGAAGTCCGAGACTTAAAGAACTGCCAGAGCACCAAAAGGTTAAGTAACTTGCCTTAGGTAACACACTCCATGCATGTCAGAGTCATGAGTCTTCCTGGATCCAAGGCCATCTATCTAGTTACTGGGCCATTCTGTTTCTCTTTATCTTTACCACTAATTATTCTAAGATAGAATTAAAACTGTGGAGAAATTTCTCTATTTACTTTATTAGGATGGTATCTATACATACAATGAAATTAAACTGTGAAAGGAGAGGGAGGCAGGAAAACAGTCTAATTACAAGGACTCACAAGTCATCTGAAATTTAAGGGTATAAGACAAAAGGTCACTCATCCAGTTACCAAGCTTTTCTCAACACTACTAATATTGAACAGTCTAGGTACTGTGTTGTGTATTTTCAGAAGAGATACAATGAATATCTAACAAGCACAAGCAGAATTTCTTGGCCAGTTTTATATATGGTATACACTTTTTACGCTGTTTATAGCGCAGCAATCTAGACTGCAAGTATACCATTTGGTTTGGTTTTTGTGGGTCAGCATTTGCCTTCTCCAATACAGAAATAAATATAACAGTTTAATGGTCTTATTGTAGGCAATTTGGCTATCTCAAAATATCATTAATACTCTAAACTTTTTATACTAGTTTAGTAAAATTAGGTTAAAAATGAAGGCTCTTAAATTTTCTTATGTATAGTCTGAAGTCTAGGAGCTCATTAGTATTACAACAGGCAATGAGAAACTCCAAGCAGAACATCAGAGAATATCAAACATTTGCCTCAGCACCTTGGGTATCATCCCAAATCTCCTATCCTCTTGTAAATGTACCGAGTGCTTCCAATCATGGGATTAGAGATCCCCGGCCTGTAATCCACAAGGCAGGAAACCAACCTATTGGTAGTTGTTAAATGGGATAACCACAAAACACCAAGTCAGCGTACAATCAGTTCTCAGAAAGTAACCAGCTGCTAAGCTTTATGATGAGAACTCTGTGTTATTTTGTGACTAGCTAGCTGTTTTTGAAAGTGTTGTAATTTTATAATGAATATACACTGGAAAATGTGTATAGAGGCAGCAGATAAATAATAACACATAAAAACCTGATAGTATAAATTCCACTGTTTCTGGCTTTATTTTTTTTACCATGATTAATGTGCTACATTTCTAAAAATATTTTCACGACAGCTTATTTTTAAAATAATCTATCTTCACATTCAACATACCTAAGAAGTTTGCAATAATTCCAAGAAATCTGAACAAAAGTGGGATATTCTTAAAGGCGATCTCAACAAAAATAAATCAGGGACAAGTTTAATAAGCTTGAGCCAGTTAGGATGCAGCCACAGGTAAACTCTTTAAGTAGTATAATCTGAACACAGAGCAACCCCACTATTTTAGAGGTGCAGTAAAAGACTAAATAGGAAACACAAAGCTAATATACTCTGGCTCTAAAGACTGCCTCCATATGCCCAGTAAACACACCTTCCTGGGCATTTTTGATATTTTGCTGGATATGTGACCTTCATCAACATGTGAGTTTCCTGCCAAGATCAGAGCTCACCCATGGTCTCATTCTGCACCAGCTTTATCTGTCTTCCTGTAACTCCTCCAGAGAGAACACTCAATGTACCAAAGACTTTCCTTTAGGTCCCAACATTGTGTGGAAATCAAAGAGGGCAGAAGCGCTTTCCATTCATTACTTCTTACCCTCACTACAAGCCCAGCCCATCTTTTTCCAATTATACATTTCTCTGATGAAATTCTTTATTCCACTTTTCTTGTCCAATTCCTGAATGGTAGCAGCTGCTCCATAGCTCTCTGGGTGACTATCAGTCTTTTAAATATACAACTACAAGGTACTGTATCCAGAAGTCAAGGACCATCAAGCATTAATGTCATGTCTTCGGGGTAGGCAGTGGTATACATTCCTCAAGAAAAATTTTTTTCTCTTTTCTTAAGGAATTATATAGTTATGGGCACAGCTGGGTGGCACAGTGAATAGAGTGCCAGGCATGGAGTCAGGGAAGACTCATTTTCCTGAGTTCAAATTTGGTCTCAGAGACTTACTGTAGAGGATCTGTGACCCTGGGCAAGTCTCCCCATCTGTCAAATGAGCTGGAGAAGGAAATGGCAAAACACTCCAGTTTCTTTGCCAAGAAAAGCCCAGATGGGGTCACAAACAGTGGTATATGACTAAAGACAAGTGAACTTCAAACAAATACAATTACACAGTGAATAGATCTGTAGTAGGAAACTCAGTACCAACTTTCTTTAACAATAGCTCCTATTTATAAAGTGGTTTATAAAGCAACTTCTTCCCAGCAACTAGGGGTGGGGAGAAGGTCGTGGTCATACTACTATCTCTATTTTATAATCCAAATCAACAAGCATTTAGTAAGCACTTACTATGTGCCAGAAACAGTGCTAGGCAAAAGTGAAACACTTTCTGTCCTCTAGGACAACATATGTATAAAGGTATAGAGGAAACAGCTATCAGATAATTGGGGGGGAGGCAGCCATCAGGAGCACAGGTCAAGATAGACGTCACCTAGAATGAGATACTAGAGCTGAGGAATAAAGAAACCCAGAGATTCTCCAAGATGAGACAAAGAATTCCTTTAAGGCATGGAGATAAGCATCTCTATGTCTCTAGGGCTAGGAGATAGAGTGCTATGTATGAGGAATGCATGAAGGGGAATAGTATAAAATAAGACTGGAAAGGTGGGTTGGAAAGGGTTTTCCATGACAAATAAAGTAGTTTATATTTGATCACAGAGGGAATAAAGAGCCCTGGTGTTTAATGAGAAAAGGAGTAACATGGCCAGATCTGTTACTTAGGAAAATGCCTCTGTCAACTGGGTAGAAAGCATGAATTGGAGCAGGAGGAGACTTAAGATAGGGAAACCAATCAATAGATTACTGAAATCTTTTAGGCAAAATGTCAGGGGGGCCTGAACTAGAGTAGCAAAGATAAAGAGACAGCCTGAAAAGATGCTATAGAACTAAGAACAAAGAACTGGCAAGGTATGGTCCCGGATGGATACTGAGGATGCAAACTTGGGGGACTGCAAGCTGGAGATTAGGGGGCTAAAGAAAAGGGTGCCATAGTAGGAGCCAGCATTGGGTTTTAAAGCCAAGTCTAATGACATCTTTTTGTTCAGTTGTTTCAGTCTTGCTGGACTCTTTGTGACTCCTTTTGGGGTTTTCTTGGCAGAGATACTGGAACGACTTGCCATTTCCTTCTCCAGCTCATTTTACAGATAAGGAGACTGAGGCAAACAGGGTTAAGAGACTTGCCCAGGATCACATAGCCAGTAAGTATCTGAAGCCAGATTTTGAACTCATGAAGATGAGTCTTCCTGATTTTAGACCTAGCACTCCACTATGTCACATAACTGCCCTTCTAATGACACATATCCAGTACTTTTTCCATTATACCATACTACCTTAGAGAAAAGGGGCTTATAATAATTTTAAAAAGCAACTTGGGTCAAATTCTTTCTCCAAGAGCCTCTTGTCAGTAAATAGTAATAAAAACCATGGGGGGGGGGGGGGGGCCGGGCGGCGGCGGCTGAGCTCCAGTCTCTTGCATCATTCTGTCTTTGGGGAAATGGGCAGAATTAGCAAAACTTCAACAGTGAAAGACTAAACCGCATAGAACCTTTTCCATATCTCTCTAGAAGCTTTCTAAAACACAACTGTGCTTTTCAGTTACTCAAATTCATCAATACAAGTATGAATTAATGCCATATTGAAGATTGGACTGAAACTGTATAAACTACAGATCATTTCATACAAGTTCCTTTAAACAATTTATCTACTTTTCTTTGTCCTCCATGCCATGGGAAATGAGCTAGGTTAAAAACTAAAAACTCTCATTTCTAAAAAGATGAAAACTTGGAAAACTGTAAATCACATACATTTATATTTCAAGACATCTTCTCTAAGTAAACATAAAATAAAATGCATGGGACCCAGAGAAAACAAATGTACATTCTAGTTATAAGATTTCATCACCTCTAAGTCCATCTTGTACATTTCAAAAGTTTGAAGGAGGTTCTTTAAAATTTTCTCATCTATTCAACAGCAGACAGAGGTCTTGGGATTTTTATTATCTAACAGCATAAAGAAGATTTAACTGTGGTGTTTGGTGTATTTTGAAAGAATAAATGAGAATAAAAAGGTAAAGACAATTTAAAAACAGATTTTTAAGAGACAACTATGAAATAAAAGTAAAACAAAGAATTAAGAATAGAAGAGCAGAGATGAAAAAATCTGTAAATATAAACTAATATTCTTGTGGTTAATAAATATAAGGCTAAAACAGAGGTCAAAAACTATTACAGTATGATATTTTCAATCTGCAAAACCATTTTGATCAAGTCCAAAAACAACAAGAGATTATATATAATGGGTAAAAATTTATTCTGCTGAGTATTTACTCTAATTGGACAGCTTCTTTCCTTCCTTCAGTTCATATCCTTCCCACTTCTAGCTCACATTAACCAACTATTAAAACTGCCAAATATTTTAAGATCTATAGATAGTTGACTCGAACATGTCTCAACATATTTTCATTATACTGTAAAAATGCCAGGAAGTATTTTTTTAAATTGGAAAGTATAGGAAAATTAATTTTGCATTTTATCTCAAGTATATACAAGTCTAAAGAATTAAAAGGGCCTCCCCTCTTCATTTGTCTTTGAGAACAGGAATTGAGATTTTATTATGTCCAATTAATCCACTGCATAAAGTACCCATCATGGAACTCCTTTTTCACACTCTATTCCAAGTCTCAACTTCTGGGTTTTATCACTTATGACAGCTTCCAACTCCCTGTTCTGTTTCAAGGGCACTCAAATTTTGGAAGCAATGCTGAAAGGAGAGGAGACAAGTGAGTCATCTAAACCTAACCTTGGCACACCTCACCGTCTGTGACAGAAGATCCCAGGGTTTTCCTTATATAGAGTTAAGAGTCATTTATCTCACAAGTTTGATCAAAGAAGTCCAAAGTATTTACAGACATTATCTCTTTAAAGTTCATAGCATTCCTGAGAGAAGGAGATAGGCAGGTGATAGAGTCTTATAGAAATGGAAAGGCCTCCAAACTCTTCGGACACTACACAAGCCATTTGGGTGAGGGTGATATTACGCCACTTGATCTGCACTTCTCTTTATTAAAATAATCAATAAGCCTATGATACAACTAACATAACTGTATTACCCAAAGCCCCTCTCCTCTTTGGAGAGGTGATTCAGATTAGTGCACACGCCTGAAAGGCTGGTCCTGTAGCATCTCACTGTGGCAAACTTGGAAATCTCAATCTGCTAAAATGTTCAGCATCAACAGAAATTTACTCAAAGGAAAACCTCCCTGAGGGCATTAAGAAATTATAATTCTTTTACCTGGCATTAGTTCATATTTTTTTCAAAATTATTCAGTATATGCTACATAAATAACAATGGAAGTATTATTCCTGAAAGGCGGAGTGAAAAAAAAAAGTATGAAGATTAAAAAGAAACTGTGAATAGATTTTTAAAGTGCTTACCTACTAACCTAACCTTTGTGTTGAGGTAAGCACTGCAAGTATCATGCCCATTTTTCAGATGAAGAAGTTAAGGCTCACAGTAGAATCACCTGTGTAAACATTTCTTAAATTTTAAGGCTGAGAACTGAACTCATCTCTTAAACCTCTGCTTTCAATGTCCTTTTCATGCTGCCACAGTGCAACCTCCAGAATGTTGAGTTTACATTTGTAAAATAAAGTATTTAATCTAAAAAATGTGTTTGGTTAATAGAATTTAGAGCTAGTATTTTAGACTCTAGTATTTGCAATCCCAGCACTTAGCCTAATGCCTGGAACATAGTAGGTGCTTAAAAAGTAAATTCCTGGAGGGCAAGTTAGGTGGTGCAATGGCTAGAGCACTGGTTCTGGAGTGAGAAAGACCTGAGTTCAAATGAGACCTCAGGCACTTGATGCTTAACTAGCTGTGTGACCCTAGACAAGTCACTTAACTCCAACTGCCTCACCAAAAAAAAAAAAAGAAAGAAAGTACATTCCTACTGATGGATAGGAAGACAAGAGTAATAACCAAGGGATGGAAAAAATAGTTTTCTTTATCCACCAGAGTTGAAAGTAGATAGAAGTGACCTTAAAAATGGGAGTTTTATAAGACCACAAATTTCGACCTTGAAGATCATTTACACCAGCACACTGACCATACAAATGAGTAAAGTGCGGTCCACAGAGGTTAAGCAACTTCCCCAAAGCCACAATGGCACAGGTGGAAGTGGCCCTCTGATGCTGTTCAAGTCCTAATCTCACTGTACCATACCAGCTGGTTTTCCGAGCTATGCCTTACCCCACTCTCTCGAATGGACGTCCTCCTCCAAGAGATGAAAAGCAGTATGCTTTACACCACACAAATAAATACATTCAAAGGTGATCCCAAATTTAGGCACTGTTTATTGGAAAGGAGGTAAGGGAAGAAGAATATAGATACAAAGGAGGAAGTTGGGAAGTGGAGCCACATTAATGTTCTAGTGTAGAACCAAGAGAGGATATGTGAGGGAATTAAAAAGAAAGCAGCTTTTTCTGGGTTCTTTTGATTCAGGGATATCTCCAGGGGTGGGAAGGGTCATTCTCAGGCACCTCAATTCTCTTCCAAGCAAATATGAAGGTCTAAGAGCTGGATACAGACAGATCAAAGGGGTGGGAGGTTCCTCTGGCCAGCTCTGGGGAAGCCTTGAGAAAAAAATGGGTCTTTGGAGACAGTTGTGATGGTCAAAAGAAAATGCGTCACATTTGTAGTGAGAGAACTTGGGTGGTTTAAGTCTGGGCTCAGCCACTAATTCAACTGTATAAAACTAGGAGTTATTTCACCTTTCTGGGTCTCAGTTTCCTCAGATGTAATATAGTTGGGGGAGGGGAGAGGTACATTTGATTACTTCTTAGGTACTTTAAAATAGGAGGCAGCTAGGTGGCTCTGGAGTCAAGAAAACCTAAGGCCAAATTTGAACTCAAGACATTAGCTATGTGACCCTGGACAAGTCACTTAATGCTCTGTTTGCCTTAATCCACAGGACAAAGAAATGGTAAGTCATTCTAGGTTTTTTTGCCAAGAAAACTCCACGGATAGTATGGTCCACAGGGTGACAAAGAGTTGGACACAATGAACAGTAACAAAGTCCTTTACAGGGCTTAATCTAAGATCCCCTGATGATCAATGGTGCAAGAAGTTAAATTAGTTAAAAAGTTACTGTCTCACCACCATTAACTTCACTGATCAAAACAACATGGGTCAGCCTCTAGGTGCCACTGCCCATCAGTTGGGATTGGTTTGATGAATCTGGAGAAAGGTTCCCTTAGACCTATCTCTCCCAACACTTTCTGACTACAGTCTGCAACAGTATGTGGACAGCCTTAAGTTGGAATAGAATTGGATAGGGGAGAGAGATTTAGCAACACTACTAAAGGGAAAAAAAACTTAAAGGGGCTTTCTCTCCTATCCTTCCTAGTAGTGTGCTTCCTTTGATGCTCTCATCCTAGTATCTGCATCTATGAGATCAAAGACTGACTGGTCATTTTACACTTCAGTGTGAATTCATTTCAGGTCCAGGGCTGCCACAAATCCTATTCCCAAGAACTTTAAAAGTCAAAGGACCTTGAGTCTGGTAGTAACCAACTCCTTCTTTTGAGCCATAGACCGAGGCCAGATCCACAGTCCATTCTGCTTCTGCCCTACGTAAGGAAGGGAAGATTTTTCTCCCCCCAAAGTTCCTGCCTCTTAAGTCTTTCTGTACCCAAGATAGGGCCTTGCTCGGTAGGGAAGAGTGAGACTAAAAACAGGGAATAAGAACAAGAAATGGAAGACATAAGGAACTTTAACATTCTAGAAGACTGATCCAACACTTTTGCCTTTTAATAACCATGAGCTTCAGTGTGTGTAGTGAGGATGAAATTGAACAGCGAGGGAAACAGTTTATCAACAAGAGAAAGGGGGGATTAGGGGTGTGAAGAGGAAAGGTTTGCTTGTTCATATGAAATAAATATTAGTTACAATTATCACTGATCACTGTACTTCATTACTGCATTTAAAATAATTATTAGCTATTTTAGATTCTTAGATTGACTTAAACATAGGTTTTATTCCATTACAATTTAAACCCTACTCCAGCAGTGACCACAGCAGCAATAGCAAAACTTTAGAAGATCAGATGAAACGTTGTTTAGGGCAGCTAAATGGCAGAGTAGATAGAACACCTGCCCCGGATGCAGAAAGACCTGAGTTCAACTGTGGCCTCAGACACTTACTAGCTATGTGACCCTGGGCAAGTCACTTAACCCTGTTTCAGTTTCCTCATCTGTAAAGTAAGCTGGAGAAGAAAATGGCAAACTACTGCAATATCTTTGCGAAGAAAATCCCAAATGGGGTCACCAAGAGACAGACAGGACTGAAAAACAATAAAAACACTGTTGTATTCACCCCGTCTTCAAGTCTTTGAAGTTTTATAATAAGATTGCTCTACCTGTTTCATTTTAAAAAGGAAATATTTCACCTTTTATCACCTTTTATTGAGCTAAGCATTTTTATGCCTCTATATTTGAGATGGCTCCAATGCAGACTATCCTTGCCAGCAGAGCCCAGAGTTCTACAGCAGTCCCCACTTGAGGATGGCTGACATTTCCGTTCAGAGAGAGAACTATTCCCCCAATGCAAAGGTTATGCCTCATTAAGTCTGGGTAAAATATAGGGAAGCATTTTCTCCTAGAGACAATGTTATGAACAAGGAGTTTATCCTCTGGCATAAAAAAAAAAGCTTATTTATACAATCTTGGAAGGGTCATGGGATCTATACCTAGACAGAAAACGCCCTCTAGAATAGAAGTAGTGTGACTTGAGTCAGCAGAAACCTAAGTTCAAATCCAGACACTAACAGATACTCCCTTAGCTCTATGGCCACCAGCAAGTCACTTAACCCTTTCCTATTCTGTACAACAGAGACCATAACAACAAATCTAATATCTACCTTATGAGGCTTCTGAGGATCAAATGAGATAAATGTATAAAAATCATTTTGCCAACCTTAGATAAATATATAAATGTCATCTATTATTAGCCCTGCAAAGTTGTCATTCACTTGAAGACCTCTAGTGACAGGGAACTTACTACCTACACCAAAACCGCCCATTTAACTTGTGAACTGTTCTAATTACGTTTAAACAGTTTTTTCTCCCTTTTATTTGGAAGATTCTGACTCTTCCACCCACTAACCCTAGCTATGTCCTCTGAGGTCAGGAAAAACAAGTATAGGCCAAGACTGCCCCGAAAAAGCTTCAAGACAGTTAGCAAATGTGTTTCCCCTCCCCCACCCAACCAAGCCTTCTCTCTTCCAAGTGAAACATTCCTAGTAACTTCAAGCAATCACTCCCACCCATCAAGCCCAGTTCCACAAATTGTAGGCATAGTTTCAGAAGCATCCTCAGGGCTGGAGGAAGGGATTCCTGATTAGAGCTCCCAGCACTCATTCTCCTTGTCTCTCTCTCTCAATACCAATTTCTTCCCCAGCTTCCCTGTATCTTTCTTTACAGAGGAACTCAAATAAACCCAGGGTTCCCTTGCCAAACCATGACTCATTTTATTACAGAATATTCCCATGTTATATATCTGAAGTATCAATATTACTACTATTTCATATGCACCTAAATCCTCTTTTGTAGCATTTGTTATATAGGAAAAATGAATTAGGGAGACTTAAGAGAGGCACTTCGTAATTTGTAACTAACACATTTTCTCTGCCTCTGCCTCTCCTTTCTTCCCTCCCTCTCTCTTAATATGAGGATGACTATATAAGGAAAGATGAGTCAGAGAATTTCAGAACATAATTTCTTCCTAAGGTATTCTCAGAGACCATTGTCTTAGGTACTGTTTTCTACTTAAAACCAACCAATTAAGTTACCTCCAAATAAAACTACATATTCCAAGGGTGTCAAACACCACAGCATGTGGTTGAGCAAAATTAAAATGTAATTGGGAAATATTTAACAAAATAAATAAAAATATAATAAAACAGAGAAAATGCTTACGTGGTTTTCTAGGTCACTGTGCATCCACAGGGATCATTAGGCATGGTTTAACGGTCCTCATCTCTATTTCAGTTTGACAGTACTTATGTAACACCACTAATAGGGAGGACAGGTAGAAAACTAGCACTGATTAAGCACCAAACACTGTGCTAATGCTTTACAAATATTATCTTATTTGACCCTCAAAGTAACAACTGGGAGTTGGATGTTGGAAAACTATTATTACCATCCTTGTTTTACAATTAAGGCAAACAGGTTAAGTGACTTGCTCAGGGTCATACAGTCAATGTCTGAGGCCAGATTTAAACTTGGATTTTCTTGACTACAGTCCCAGCGCTATATATACTGGGCTACCTGTGCTTTCATGGATGTAGGGAACTCTCCAATTCTTTGACTTGGAGTCTTGAGAGTTGTCTGAGGTATTGATATATTAAGTGACTTGACTAGGGCCACACATCCAGGAGGTGTCAGAGGCTGGACTTGAATCTCCACATTCACAACTCTGAATCTAGAAGTTGCTTTTCTTTCTCTCATCCCCTCTGTCTGTTTCTCTTTCTGTCTTTCTCTCCTATGTCACATTGTCTCTAACACACAGGACATAAGTGTTTAAAGATATTTTAATTTACTTTTTTAAAATGTTTCATGGGTTCCAGGAAATTTTGGCAAGGTATATATTGACTAGATTCCATTTCATTACAAGAAATAGAGTAAATAGCATCACCAAAGTCTTATGGGGCCAAGGAAGGAGATGGATGGAAGAGTTTCAAAGTATTTTTATACAAAGAGATACAGAAGAAAGCCTCTACTATATTGAGAAAATTCCCTATAGAGAATTTATAAGAGTAAGAAATAACCAAAATGGCACAGGATGTAAAAGAAAGCCTGCATAGACTACATTTGCCTCCGGTATTAACGTGAGCAGGGATCCCCACACAGGAAATCAAAGCATTCTGAACGCCCAAATTCATTTCCAGGAGTTAATTACATAAAATTAACTCCATTTTACATAAGAAAAAACACACCACAAAAGAAGCACACAACCCAGTTTTCCAAAGAGAAGCCACGCCTGGTAAAGGAATGAGCAAGGGAACAAGATTTACAAGACGTGGCTGGGCCACTAATGAGGTGCATGACCACCGACAAGTCACCTCTCCAGGCTCCAGTTTCCCACGTAAATGAAGGGTTGGTTGATTATGATAGGCCCTTCCAAGCACAGAAGGTTTCCTAAATGTAAGTGATCTGAAATACCATGATAAACACCAATTAACACTTTCTTGTCCTTCATATATAATTTTAGGCACCAGTCTTCCTTTTGTATTTTTAATGTCTAAAAACTGACTGAAAGACTATAGGGAATAATTAAATGTTATCACTTAAAGATAACTACAGTTAGTACCACTTAAAGTACTATACTTGGACTTTCAATCTTACTTCAAGATTTAACTATTTTTAAGTAAGTTTCTAGGGAGAAAACACTATCTCATTTAAATAAATCCACCTTCTTCCATCTAACAAATCTTCTGGGGGCAATTTTCTCATTCTTTTCAAGAAAGGATTGTACTTCAGGCAAGTTACAAGACAAACACGAAATTCCCTAAATTAAAAGGAAGGGGTAGCAATTTATGCCAGGACTTAACAGAGTTTCTTGTTGTTTTCCAGTCATTTCAGTCATGTCTGATTCTTTGTGACCCCATTTGTGGTTTTCTTGGCAAAAGTATTGAAATGGTTTGCCACTTACTTCTCCAGTTCCTTTTAAAGATGAGGAAACTGAGGTAAACAGGGTTAAGTGACTTGTCCAGGGTCACATAATAAGTGTCTGAGGCTACCTCCAACTCCAACCCTGACTCCAGGCCTGGTACTCTAGCTATTGTGCCACCTTATCAAAGTTAAGTTACTTCAAAGACCTAATTTGGCTTTCAATTTCTGGAAGACTTAACATAACCAAGAATTTAAGTACAATACATTGGTGGAGAAGCATCCCTTTCTTCCTGGCAAGGAATGCCACCAAAGACACTTCAACACCCCCAATAAGACAATCTCTTCTTTACATGAATTCTCTTTCTAAATAATAAAGCAGTGTGATTCAGTTTTATTTTTAGAAAATAAAACTCTAAAAGAACTAGAGCAACACCCAACACAAGCACAAAGGTCTTCATTTCTATGTACCTAAGGTGGCAATAACTTCTCTGAAATCAACTGCCCTGCCACCTACCTCCAGGGATAAAGCCAAACCCAGTGAAAGCACCTAGGCTTTTTATTTATTTTTCTGCTGCTTCAAGTGCCAAAAAAGGAAATAACCATCCAGGCTAGAAGGATCTCTTGGAAGTAAAAGAAGTATTTCGATAATAACCAACAGAATCCTGATTTCTTTGGGAAAAGATAGAAAACAATAAGCAAAATGTTTCGGCAAATGGGGGTTATGGCATCCACTATGTATGGCACACGACAGATTTTGTTATTGAATAAGTATTCATTACTTATACATGCAAATACTCCCTTGGGAGACTCCTATCCAGGGACTACCAGTGCTTGAAACTTCTATTTCTCGACTGCCTCACTTTTTCAAGCTACCGAAAAAAAGTCACTTGAATTAAAAAGAGAAGAGATTAATCTGGACAATACCATTTCTGGTCAAAAAATGAGATATGGTCATATAAAGTAACGAGACTGCATTTCTTGTGTGGCTCATCAACTAAGCTTGAAATAAATTCCAAAAGAAGAGTTCCAAAAATATCTTGAGCAACATCATTAAAATAAGTGCTGAGCCACCCAAGGTGACTACTTAGAAAGACAAAAAACTCATTTCGATAAATAAATTATGTTATGTGTGTTCAGTAGTTTTACTCAAATCCAACTCTTCATGACCCCTTTTGGGGGTTTTCTTGCAAAGATAATGGACTGCTTGGCCATTTCCTTCCCAAACACCTGAGGAAACAGGCAAACTAAGTTAAGTGACTTGCCCAGGGTCACATGGCTAGAGTCTCAGGTCAGATTTGATCTCAGGAAAACAAATCTTCCTGATTCCAAGTCCAGTACTCCATCTACGTCAGCAAAAAAAAAAAAAAAAAAAAAGTAATGGCTTTATGAAGTCATTATCCTAATAAACAGTGATAAAAACTGCATTAGCAATTCCGTAAGTACAGGGAACTCCCAAATGAGGAATTTCCCACTACCAATGGCACTCAGGTTTCTTGTTCCCTTTATAATTAGTGCACTGAATTAAAGTGCTTTGCCTAGAATGACACAGATAATATGTGTGTCAAAGGCAGGATCTAAACTTACAATCTTTCTGCCTTCATTAAATACTTTCCTGTATTTTTGCTAAAATTTCTTATAGCAATGAGTGGACTACACTAGTTCACTTATGGAATATTTTCCTCTTGTAAAGAATTTTAGAAGTTTGCAAACTTGTTTTGTGTCCTGATTCAGAAAAAGGAATATACTCCCTCAACTGATTTTTAACAATCTTCAATCTTGTATAAACAAGATACAAATGACTCTCAAATTTAATACAAAACATTGAGGGACAACCAAGTTTTTTCATTAACCCTGCACCTCAATCACATTTTTCCACACAACAGAAGTCATTGCCTTTCGAGCATTCTCAATCCTAATGAAAGATTCCCTGTGACGTTCTAAAGCATAGGAAATAATTATCCACCTACACTTCTCCCACTTAAACCATAATAACTTTGGGAAAAAAATATTGCCTGTAAACTTTAAAAGTAAGACTTTGAAGAATTTTGTTTTGGACATAATTTCCTTTCCAGCTATAAGGCATGACCTTTCAGACAGTATTCACCAAAATAATACATCTTTTTTTAGAAGACAGTATTATTCTTACAAGTAAAAGAAAAATGTTAGACATATTTAGGCATGTGCTAGTTGGAGTCACCTCCACCACATAGGAATACTACATTTCCCAGATACTTCAGATGGGACTTACCCCTCAGGGAAATCCATTTGAGATACAGGTGGACAGGTCTGAAGTTCTAGTATTTACAATAATATGAATATAACTGAAAGGAAGAAGCAACCAAATTCTGGCCAAACACGTTAGGACCATAGTGCCAAAACTAAAAGAAAACATCCCATCCTTTCAGTTAACAACAGTATATCCAACTGTTTTCTAGGAGAATGCACTTTGGAAAGAGGTTTGTTTTGATTATTTGCCGGAAAGTATCTCATGGCATAATAAAATGTATTAGTCCTTTCCTTAGGAGTTATGTTATATCCTCTTAGCCTATCCCTTCTGGCCAGAGAATTATGGAAAGAATGGTAACAGGACAAGAGACTCAAGGTTCACTATTTTTCCTATGGCAGATGCATCCAAAGTAGGGTGTGGGTAATTTCATCCATGTTTGTCTTTGAGTGCATTAATAGAGTAAATTCATCCCAGTACATGGAGACCAGGGAAAAACTGCCCCCAAGCCCCTTTATCGGTTATTCAAATAATTCATGTGTAAATAAATTTAAAAACTGCTTTGAAATCTAAGATTTATGAAAACTGGAATCCGCACATGAAGAGGAGTTTTTCATTTTTACCTCACAAATTTGGTTACACCAAGTTATTAGAACATTCTAGAGTCTCCTGGAAAGTTTGACCTGACCAATCACTCTGGAAAGACCAAAGGGATGAAAAATATCGATTGCCCTGTTCATGACACTCAACTGGATAGACAATACCTTAAGTTTGCTAATGAGTAGGTGTATCAGTTAGTAAGTATAAAGGACAAAGAGTAAATGGACAAACCAGAATTAAGTAGGAGACTAGGCTGGAATGATTTCAAGAAACTGTAAAATGTCTTTAATGACTCCAAGCTTCTCCTAAAAATTAAAGGATAAACTTTTCTAATAACAATATGCTACTGGTATTGTTTTGAGACTTCAAGGCATGGGGCAACAGTCTCCAAATTTTAAAGAACATCACACAGATGTCCATGAAGAAATATATAGGCTGCGATGAACAACCAAGAAGGAACCTGTAGGAAAAACAGGAGTAAGAAATAACATAGAAGGGGAAGAAAAGGATGGGCGCGTCCAGTGGCAAAGTTTGTTTGGTAGTCATGCTTAATCCTCCACTAGTTCCTTAATTATGTGGAAAAAAAGTAAAGAAGGCCTGCAGAATCTTGGGTGGACCCCCTGTAGCAAACTTATGGGAAAACATGAATGAGTCACAAGATAGGCAGGCACAGATAAGCTGAAAGGGTCTGCATCACTGGAGAGACCATACAAATGAATGTGAACACAGAAAAAAAGGGCCTTCTTCTGAGTAAAGGAAGAATATGATATTCTGAATGGTATTACACAAAGGATTTTAAGTGATCTCTTACAATACAGGAAATACAATGCAGGAGAAGAAAAACATACACCAAAAACTACAATAATATAGATGAAAACAACAAAAGGCTGCTAGATTCAGGTTAACAGAAATGAAAACCTCCAGTTCAGGAGAAAAGATGACATTGGAATCCTTCCCCTTGGTAGAGAGTTAGGGGGGCCATGGATGCAGGATGTCACAGACGCATAAGTTTTTGCTCTGATTCTTCTGTGCACAGATTTAACTTACCTCTTTGTTATAAGAAGAGGCCAGAAAGGAGGTGTAAACATATAAAGAAGCAACATGTTAAAAATGAAGCAGCATTATTTAAAAAAGAGAAAAACACAACAGGAAAGCATTTGTATTCCACAAAAAAAAAAAAATAAACTTACAAGTTCTCAAAGACAGAATGGATAAATTATCTGCCCTTTCCTGAATACTGAATTTGCCTAGACAGATTTTTAACTCCTGTGGATAACTATCAAAGGATTTTTTTTAATGTTTCAAAATGCAGGATTTCTAATTTCCTAATGTAACAATCAGAAAGTTAGCATGATATAAATCCATTTTTAACTTCAAACTTTGATGGCACAATAAAAGCCTTCATCATGGCACTGAAGTCTGATATCACAACAAAACCCAGAAGCTAAGGAAAGTGAAGCATCTGCATTATTCCTCTATAAAGATGCAAACACAGCCTGACTTTAAATAGTATTTAGCAGCAACGTCCTAACCAGGTATAACCAAAATTATGCATGCTGTAAGTATAACTGACTGTTCTAGTGCAAGAACCAGAGAGTAATTTCAAACCTACTAAGAAAATGCTTAATGACAATGTTTTCATAATTACCAGGCAAAAAAAGTCAAAGGACACTTGCTAAAAAGACAGTAAAAATAATTGTTATTCTTAGAACCAAGCAATCAATGTGGGAGAAACCTGTTTCATCCCTTCATTCTTCCACCAAGGGCAGTTATATTTACTAGGAAAAGAATATTAGAGACAAGAGGTTTCATTTAGTACAAGTAACTTTACCATTCCCTCGTTATCTTGGGCATTGTCTTATAGGCAGGTCCATTAGTTTCTTTGGGGCTCAGTTTACTAATGTGTAATCTCTAAGGACCCTTGACACTCCAAAATTCTCCTCATACGTTACAAAATACAAGCAACTGGCTATAGATTCTATATTCCACCTTAAAAAAAATTTTTTTTAAATAAACCATAGGCAAAATGAAAAAAAAAGTTTCTATCTGAAATTAACATTGCACCTTTGGAGGCAACTTTTTTCCCCCAAAGAAAAGGACCAAAGAATTAAAGGCATGTTCAACTTCTGAGTCTACCCACTGTAATTATTTTATTCTAAAGGTAATCATGACCAAAATTCCTTTTTCTCCAACTCCCCCCAGCCAACCTACATCCTACTTTCATCCTCAAATCTACTCTAAGGTTAACTGTAATTAGGGAAGAAATTGGTGATTCCAAAATTGGCCAAAATCTAAATGGAGGTGAATGATGACAATAGACAGGTACTGAAGGACCTTCAAAAAAAATGTAGAACCTAACTCCTCCAATCCACCCCAAAAAGAAGATGTGGGGGGAGAGCAGGGCAGAAGACAGGGAAGACTTTCTGACGAGAGAAAACTGGGAAGTGAGGCCTCCTCAGAGACAAAAGCCTCTTTCGGCTCCAACGGTGAGAGTAGCAATGGCACCTCATTCAATGAGAAATAAAGGATGAAGCCATTGTTTTCATTTGCTGAGAAAGCTCTCTGCACCTGTGAAACGAAGCTCAATGGGGCAAAAATGATCACCAAGTACAGATTAAGCAGCTACTATGAGCCAGCCACTGTTCTAAGGACTTGGGCTACAAAAGTTTCTGGCCTCAAGTATCTTATATTCTCCATAGAGAAACAAATACAAAACGCACACAAAACAGAGGGTGTTAAATCAGTACAATCATTTCTGAAGCAACCTGGAATTATGTAAATGAAGCAACTAAAATATCCATTCCCTTTCACCCAAAGATGGCCTTATACCCCAAGAATACCTATTCACAAGAAAATCACCGCGTACAATAAAATAGTTATAACGGCCCTTTTTGTCATACCAAAAAATTAGAAGCAAAAAACCCATCAATCTGTAGGATAGCTAAACAAAATGCGATACGTAAACACAATGGAATATTTCTGGGCTATAAGAAACTACAAATATGATAAATACAGGGAAGCATGGAAAGATTGACATGATCTGATGCAAAGTAAGAAAATAACATATATGACTCCAAGCAATGTCAATGGAAGCAACAACCACAGAACAATCAGAAATGAAAGCTGAAAAATTACAAACAAGCATTGCTCTGAGGGAGGAGATAGGAGATGATGCTGCCATCCCTATTTCTTCGCAGAAGTGAAAGGTCCACAGGTGTGGTACTGTGCATACTTTCAAACTTGGATATACTGATCAATTCTGCCAGGTTGTTTTCTCTTTGTATTCTTTTCTTTAAAAATATTATTTACTGTATGAGCTAGCTCTCTGGGAGGGTGTATGAGGAGGAATATTGGGAGAAAATTTGGTGAATTAAACAAGGTATCACTAAAATTCTCTTAAAAAACAAAAAGTAATGGGGGGAAAGAGTTAGTAAAAACTGGGAGAAACCAGTCCTTGAAGAAACCAAGGAGAAAGTCCTTGAAGGGAGCTAGAGATGCCCAGAAGAAAAAGTGAGGAGGGAGAGCATCCCAGACATGAGAGAAAGGCCATGTTAAGGCACATAGATGGGAATGGTTACGTACAGATGGGGAAGACGTAAATAGGCCATTTTGCCTAACGCAGAGTATGCAAGGAGAAGCAATAAGAAAACGCTGCAGAAAGATGATAGGTTGGAGGCAAACTTTGAAAAGTTTTAAATGCTAGAGAGCAACTGTATTTGGTCCTACTGGTAACGAGGTGACTATGAAGCTTCTTGAGCAAGTAAAGACATATGGTCAGCTTTGGGCTTTAGAAGTACCATTTCAGCAGCTCTATGGAGGGCAGACAGATTGCAGAGGGAAGAAGTCTGACCTAGGAAAAACTGGGAGGGTACCACAATAGGCAGAGCCAGAGGTGATAAGGACCTGAACAAAGCTAGTTATGGTGGGGTTAGGGAGAAGGAGGTAGATGCAAGAGATGTTGTACTTGTAGATAGAATCTACAAGCCTAGGCAATTGATTGGATATAGGAGGGTGGAGACAGGGGTGGGAGAAGAGTCAGGAGACCACATGACTTCTTGTTTACAAACTTGGGTAACTAAGAAGAATCACTGTGCTCTGGAAAGAAACAGAAAAGTCACAAGGGGTTTATTTAGGAGGGCAGATGAGTTTGGGTTTGGGACATGTTTTTCACATTCCTATGGTGAATCTAGGTGGGAGATAAGAGTCTATGTCCCATCCCTTCCCCTTCTCACTATAATCACTTTCTATTTACTTTGTAAAAGCTCAGAATTTATTCAATTGTATAAATGTCCTACCCCCCTCCACAAAAATAAAAACTCAAGAGTAGGAAATGATTTTGTCTCCCAAGGATCTACCTTACACATAATAAATGCTTTATGAAACAAATTTTAGCATTTCTATGCATTTCAACAATGCCTAGACAACACAAACAGTCCCTTTGGCAGCCCCAATAAAAACAGGGCCTCCAGTAAGTGAGCTGGCTCTTTTATGGAAGATTTATGGAAGACACAGAGAAGAACTGGCCAGCACCAGACAAGGAGGGGCTGTCATCTACATACATGAGTAGGACAAAAAGAAAGACCAACGTAACTGCAGATTGGACTTAAGGTAGCAAATGTACATTTAGAGGTTACAAAACTTTTCCTGATATCACATTTAGGGTCACAAGATAAAAAGGTCAAGTATAACTCTTTGTTATAATGATGGATGGCTCTCTTGGACAAGGGAAAGGGAACATTAAAAGGGGAAATCTTGGTGATGCAAAACAAAACATTATTGAAAATCTTTTAAAAAATTGAAAACATCTTAGGCAGATTTATCCAGCTTCAGCTATTTACAATATCCATCTCTCAGGATAAGCTTTCATCCTTCATACAAATAACAAACCAACCTCATGAATTTCAAATTAAGGAACACATGAAGTCAGAAATTGCCTATAGGAATCAGCTCTCTGAAGCGGCAGAGCTAAAGCTGTTTCATCAATAACTTGGATCCTTTGGCAGCTGCCAAATGAAGTATTCATCTTATCCAACTGAATGTTCCTTGTTTGTTAGAAATAAGTAAGGTACCTTTTCCCTGGGCCCAATTTTTTGTTACTGCATGTGTCAGAGATTAACACTCAGTACCTTCAAGGCAAATTAATTTATTCTAACACGGAATAAAGCTCAAACTGATAGAAAGGTATCCATTCCAACTCGAGTGCATGAGTCAAGGAAGGCTGCTAATAGAGACAGTGTCCATGGGATCATATATCTGAGGATCAGATTTTAGAGTTGGAAGGTACCTTATAGACCAGCTCATCCAACTCCCTCAATTTACAGATGAGGACAATGAGGCATGCAGAGAGGTTGCCTGTGGACCAGAAAGCCAGCAACTGTCAGAGGTAAGACTTTAACACAAGTCTAAATACTACACCAGTGGGTCCCAAACTTTTCAGTCTTAGAACTTTACACTCTTAAAAACTAAGGATTCCCCCCCCCCCACAAGACCTTTCGTTTATAGCTATCAGTATTTACTATATTAAAAATTAAAATGTCTTGGCATCACTGTAAAAATAGCTTTGACCTCAAAGACCCTCTGCAAAGGTCTCAGGGATCCCCAGGGGTAGCCAAATGACACTGATAATCCTTGATCAGCTGAAAACAAACTGTAGCCAGTCCAGTTCTGTTATTCCCTGGGTAACCTTGGCCAAAACCCAAGTCTCTGGGTCTCAGTTTTCCCATTTATAAAATGAGGGTTGGGGTGGACTATATGAACTCTGAGTTGTCTTTTGGCTCTCAATTTTATAATCCTGCGATGCTGATCCCGTGGTAGTACACACAGACATTAAAAGGACAAACCAAACTGGGCTCATTTCTTCAATAGCAACTTGGGAAAAAGGCATTACATGTGCCTTAGCTATAAAGATCTGTTAGGGCTCCATGAGTTACACGTAAATTAATTATCAGGTGATGGTCAGCATAAATGAAGGCTCCCTGATGCACCTGTATAGAATTGCTTTTGCTCCACGGTGTTAATCGTCCAGGTGTGTGCACCATCAGTCACTGAGTGGAAAGGATATAATTCCAACCCTCTTTGGATGATAAATAATCAAAAGGGGTTACTGGCAGTCACCAAGGTTATTATTGTAATGAAGTAAGTACTAAGACAAACAATACTGGAGTCTACATTTGTCCATACATGTCTATATTACATATATATGTATGTATATACACACACAAATATACACACACGTAAGGATAAGTTGTATTGAGAATTCTTTGATAAGTTAAGTGAAGAAATATTCAGCAGAAGTACACAGTAAGGTCCTTGAGAGAAGCAATTGCCTTATTGCACCTCTCTATTTCTACTGTTTTTCTCATAAAATATGGCAGCTAGATAGCCTCAGAGGTTCCTTCTATCTCCAGATCTATGATCCTGTGAACTTTCTACGCCTCAGTTTCCTCATCTGTAAAATGAGGTTAGGCTTTGAAGGCCCCCTCTAGCTGTAGGACTATAATCTTTAATACCTTATGACATTTCTGAGCATAATTTCATATGTCTCTAAGTCAGGGGGTAGGACTAGATGTGCCCTGAGTCCCCTTACATCTCTACATCTATGAACCTTGGCAGCTACATGTCAATGGAGAGAATAAGGACCTATAGTCAAGAAGATGGAGTTCAAATCCAGGACAGTTAACAACTGTGTGAGTCTAGGCAAGTACTTAGCCCCTGTCTGCCTCAGTTTCCTGATCAGTAAAACAGGGATGATGAAGAACACCTACCTCAAAGGGTTCTAAATGAAGATAAAATGAGATAGTACAGAAGAATACACTCAGAGCCTCAGAGCTAAACAGATGTTAGCTAATGTTACTGCCTTATGATAAGGACTGAGAATCTCTTGCGTTCTCAGCACTGTAAGGGATAGATGTGCAAGTGGAACACTCATCCTTGCACTAAAGGGGGTGAATTTAACTAAGGAGACAGGTCCAGCAACAAACCACTAGAAAGCAATAAAAGACAGTGTGTGGTTACCTGAAAGATGGTACAAAGTCTAAGGGCCTACCTGATGGCTGTCTTAAGTTAAAACCACTTGGAGGAAGGTGGAACAGAAAGAGGGGACAGAAGGGAACCATGAATTCAAGTTCAGATTCAGATACTGGATTTTTTTTTTTTAATCAGTTTGTCAGTTCATGCAAGCTAAGCAAATTCACGAGAGACTAATTTTTAAAACAGAATGTCCTTATTAATTTAAAACGGGAGAAAGAACCAGCCTCACAGGACCGATTATCAGTACAGGACACTGCCTCATGATGGATAAAGTCTGCTCAAAATAAGATTTCTTAGTAAGCTTAGAATTAGAACAAAGGGGATTGGATGTCCTCAAGGGATATTTCCATCAAGCTCTGGTAAATTAATGAATTAATTTCTGCACTCTAGAAGTTTGTATCAAAACACTTAATTTTTAATTGCTGAAAAATCATACCATCTCTCTCTTCCCTCTTTCCTGGACAGTACTAGGAAACACTGGCTAATTCTAAATCTTCAATTCCTCTTTTTTAAAAGTACTTTTTATCAGAGGTAAAACACCTACCATTTTACTTAACCTTAAACAAATGTGTAACAATTTCCACTATAGTACATAAATAAACTTAGATTACAGATTATCAGGACACTCTTTAATTTTCTAGTTCTTGGTTTCTGGATGTATTCTGGTCACAACAGTACCATTATAAATATTCTCTTGTAAGAAGTCCCTTCTACAACTGCTGCCTAATCTTATCTCCTACATTGTTTGAGGAAAATGAGACTCAGAAAGGTAACATTGTTTTGGAAAGTGCTCCAACAAATATTATCTCCTTTTATGTTCATAATAACCATTTTACAAATGAATACACTTAGGCAGATATTGGTTAAGTGACTTGCCCAGGGTCACATAGCTATTGTGAAGTAGAATTCAAACTCAGGGCTTCTTGACTCTGGGTCCAATATTTTATCTACTGCACCATCTAACTTTGTAGTAAGCATCACAGAAAAGATCAAGACTCATAAATCTAGAGATGGAAGGAACATCGAGTCTACCCCTTTCATTTTTCAAGGATAAGAGAGATCCAAAAAGGTTCAAGTATTTGCTCAAGATCACATGGGCAGTGAAACAGCGGATCCAAACCCAGAAACTATTCCAAAGCCAAGGCCTCTGCTGGTAGATATGCTTGTGTTGATTAATAAATCAACTAATCTGCTGATTATCTCGCATAGAATTCAGTTGCCAGACAGTGTTATCCCAAGCTTCCAATGATTAGCAAGGATTAGATAATTCATTCCTTAACTTTACATGTCCCCCATTCAATATGAACATAAACAAAAGGGTCAAGTTTTGCGAAGTGACCAACCAATCTGATGGAAAATGTGAAAAACTTTTAAAGAACTTACAAAGTCAGAAGAATTGAGGAAAAACTGGTAACTAAATTTTGCATTCAATTTGTGAGAATTCAGAAGAGGAAGTGAATGGCCTTGGAGTTAGGAAGACCTGGACTCAAGCATCTCTCTTCCAAGGCACAACCTCTCAATCCCCCAGGCCAATGTGTAACACTGTAAGTCACAGACAAGTCAGGTTTCGTTTTGTTTCTTAGGATTAAAAAGGAAAAGAATATTTAACCATAAGATTTTCTTTAGAGAATACTTATTAAAGCAAGAGATAGCTCAGTATTTGCCTCTCTTTTTGGTCAGATGACACTTAAGAGATGTGGAGTGATAATAGTATGGAAGACAGTGAGGCTTACCACCTCAATGGGGAAACCCCCAACATACACACAGGATTTTGGAAGCAAGCAGACCTAGCGGCTAGTCCTGCTTCTGTCATGTAATGTGTGTCCTTCATGAGTTTTCCCCCCCATCTATATAGTATGGACTTCCTAGGGAACTCTTTTAGAACATTACAATATTAAAACTGTAGATTTCTATGATTCTAACATGGGTACGTTTCTCATATCATTTCCCTTCCAGACTTAATTATCTCAGGTCTGATCTATTAATCGCCTTAGATCTCACTCCATCCTACTCATGGCATGTGATTAACATTGAAAAGATTCTGCAAGGATCACCTCCCATTGCTCCCAAAACTTGATACGACCCCTCAAAACCCACAGCATAAAAGTGTAAACTACTTGGTTTGCATTCCAAGCCTTTAACCTATCTGCTCCAACTTTTCTTCTATTACTCTCTTAAAGGGACTTTTGGCTTCAACTTGGTTGACTCAATTTATCACTGACCCATCTCATCTGTTTTACTCACACCATATACCATTGCCCCTCTTCTTCTCTCAGTTTAGACAAATCCTGGCTCTTCAGAGATTTCATGGGGCTTTAGTCCCTTCATCTTGTCCTGAAGGGCTATTTTTCAAACTGAAAACATCTCAGACAATGTCCCATAAACTGGCACAATACAGTAGTCAGAAAGTCTGGATTCAAACCCTATCTGTGCTACTGATTTACTACTTGTAAGACTTCAGGGGCTTCAAAATCTTGGTCCTCAGTTTACTCAAGGTGTTGTATTAAATGTTCTCCAAAGCTCTTTCTGGCTCTACTTTTACAACCCAAAAGAGAAACAGACCCTGGCTCCTTCTGGGTCTTCAAAATGCAACCTTACACCCTAAAATTTACATGAAGAGTGCATGAAGTAGGTGATTCAGCTACTGTACAACTACACAATCAAATATCAGAAAATAAAATCAAACAAAACTGTCAAAGCATTACCAAGCGACAACCTAAAAATAAGACACAGGTAGTTCAACTGTTACTAATTATACCTTCAAGACAGATTATAAACAAACAAAAGATGGCGTAGCCTATAAACTTATCTAATACTAGGAAATTTCAAAGGACTACCTTGGAATACTTTGAGTCACCAAGTTTCTCGTCTTTCTAAACCTTTGTTTTTGTGCAATTGTTTTAGATCCAGAGATGATTATGATCTAAAAACGTAAAGGGATCAATAAAAATAGTTTTTGTTTTTTAAAGTAAGGCCCTGAAAGACACTTGCTGAGTGCCTACAAAATATATAGTCTTAGCAGTTCTCCTGTTGCTATATTCTCTCTTATATACTTATGATCTCTCCACTCAGGTCCGAGGACAAAATAATTATGAGCAGCCTTAGGAGGAGGCCTGAAAAAGACACAGAAAAATAAATGGCCATCACCTATGGTGGAATGGTTTAATAAGCTGAAGACATAATCCATAAGGTCAAACAACATATTCTTTTTCTCGGCTGGCCTGAAAGCGACATGAAGGGAACACTAAGGTACATCTGTGCATTCATCAACGTCTTGGTGTCTTTCCTGATAACTACTACTGGCCAGACATCAGAGCTTAAACATTCACCAAGATGAACAGAGGTCATATTGCAGTTCTCAACAGTACAATACACTGCAATGATTTAAGAATTTATCTCAGAAGTTCCAAGAAGGGATGGGAGTATGGGGGAGGGAAGGTTACTTTCTAATAAATGTTCTCATTTAAAGTGACTTCAAATTGCTTCAAGGTACAAGGTCCAGATAGCTAAACTCCATAAAGACAAAGACTGTTTTGGTTAATTGTTTTTAATACCTCTAGTACCATGCCCTTTGGCATTAAGCTCCATAGTAGGAGCTTAATAAATGCTTAATGGTCTGAAATTAAGCTAGCTTTCCTAACACAGCATTTCCTAAAACTTAGCTATACAAAAGCGGAATGCTCAGAGGTGCTCTCAGGCTGAAGAAAGGGAAAAAAGCATTATTAACTGCCTACTATGTGCCAGTACTGTGCTAAGTGCTTTACAAATATTTCATTTGATGTTTATAACAAACACGGGAGGTAGACACTACTATTACCCCCATTTTACAGTTAAAGAAAGTGAGGTTAAAAAGAGATTAAGTGACTAGTAAGTGTCTGAGACCACATATGAACTCAGGTCTACTCCAGGTCCAGTGTTCTATTCACTGGGCCATCTCACTGTGACTAGACTGGAAGACCACTTGTCCAGTTTGTTAGGATTTTGGTGAAGGTCTGTATCATCTGGACTAAGTGGAAGTCAAGGTCCCCTCCAAGTCTGAAATGCCATTATTCCATGCTTAGCAAAGATTACTGGAATCACAGATTTAGAGCTAAGTCCATCTAGTCCAACTCATTTTACAGATGATGAAACCAATTCTGGTTAAGTGACATGCCCAAAGTCATACAGAATGAGAGATTCTTTGATTTTTCTAAATATCATCTTCTCAACATTATAATTGTTATTCTAATAAAAATAAATGCCTAAAATATACCAATAAAGCAGTTTTAAGACCATAGGAAAACCAACAAGACCAACCCATCAATGTTTTTTTTCCCCCTTTCAGTATATTTAAGTATTACTAACTTCCCCCTTTGAAATGAGGTCATTTGAGTCTTTGGTGTGTTTGTGTTTCCTCTGAAGAAAACAAACTAGTAAATCATTTAAGTGCTCTTGTAAAAATATGCAAAATGGTCTGTGTTTAGAGGAACGGTAGCTATGAAACTGGGGTACTAAGGTCAGGAAAATGACCCCATGAGTCTAACACTTGAAACAACAAAAGGGGTGTGGAGGGGAGGGAAGGGAATGGGTAAAGATGGCATTACAATTTACATAACTGCTTTGTCACATCAAATGTCCTTACTGAACTAGCCAGTCAAGACCATGAGCAGCAGGTGACAAGTTTGCTTATATGCCTCTCTCTCCTCTGAAAAAGGTGACTCCCATAAAGAATACCTTGGCAAGACACTCAAGAAAGCCTTCTTTTCATCAGTCAAAGGAGAATGACTAAGTTAGGATGCTGAAGTTCCTAGGCACCACTTGTAAAAAAATAATCCAGCATCTAAATAACTATTTACAAACTATCTGTCTCAGCCAAGATTCTAACATTATTAATTAAATATTGGCATATGTGGTTCACATTTATGAGAAATGAGAGGTGAGGAGACAGGCATGGAGGAAGAAAAATCTCCAATTCTCATTTTTACCAATAATACCAAACTTCCTCCCCACCTTCAAAAAAAATCCTTTAACAAGTAGCATGAATGTTTCATCTCTATTTCCTGCCCACCTTGGGCCCACTGCTAATAAAACAGTGTAATACCACTAAAAAGAGGGAGAGAAGGTACACAGAGTATGACTAATCCATTGAAGGAATGGAATCTGTCTGATCAAGGAAGACTACGCCTCAGCTTGGTGCGTTCATCCCAATGCCCCAACCAATCCACAGTTTTTATTTTCTTAATTCTAATAAAGTTGTAGCAGCAAGTTTAACTATCACCAGGAAAATAATCTTTGTTCTCTTGGCACTCCATATACTTTTTACCTTGTCTGTGTATACTTTTATGGGAACAGGCACTAAGGTGATCCACCAAAAACATATCTATAATATCAAAAGAAAAACTGAGAGGCTTTGAGACTGGTTTCATTCTTCTAACAGTCTCCTTAGTGTGTCTGTATCCTAACTAACTTTTTCACAAGTTCAATTTTCTCTAGCTCTGAGTCATTAATAGTTTCTCTCCTGACTCATCACATAGAAAGGTAGACAGTCTGGAAAATAATGACCATGCCAAAGGTGTTGTGGGTGGGGTTTTTTTTTAAAAGCTATTTGGATTTATAAGGCCTACTAAATAGTGCTGATGCTACAACTGCTTGAGAAATATCAACTGAATTGTTACCATCTCTAAGTGGTTTGGGGCAGCTAGGTAGCACAGTAAAGAGAGTGTCAAGCCTGGAGTCAAGAAGATTCACCTTCCTGAGTTCAAACTTGGCCTCAGACACTTATTAGCCACTTGACCATGAGCAAGTCACTTCACTGTGTCTGCCTCAGTTTTCACAACTGTAAATTAAGCTGGAGAAGGAAATAGCAAACCACTCTAGTATCTTTGTCAAGAAAACCCTAAAAGGGGTCATGAAGGGTCAGACATGACTGAACTACAAAACTGATGGTATCAGAAATTAAAAGCGATGTTATTATAATATTACAATTGTACAATATTTATTGAGTAATTTAAGTAAAAATAAATCCATTATATGCTAACATAAATAACATTTTTACGAAAAAATAACTAAATTTTCCAAAACAAAAAAAACTAGTGAGAGAAGTGGTCTTATTTTCTATGTTTTTTGCTAATCTCTCTCATGTCTGGCTTTGGATTCTCATCTGCTTCTTCATTCAATCTGTTGCAATGTGTTGTTTGGGTTGAAGTATATGAAGAAAACCTGGCCTCCCCCAGATCTGTAGTTGGAAAAAAGAGGAGTGTTTTAATAGGCCAATAACATCTTAACATTATTATGAAAATAGCTTTGTCCCCACAAAAGGGTTTTGGGGACTTTCAGGGGCTCAAGCACCACTTTGAAAATTGAAGCTATAGGAAACTCCCAAGTGAAGAAAATCCCTTTGGGAACGAAGGTGGGCCCCTTCTCTACAATTATAATCTTAGAGAGTTGCTTGGCACACTGATAAGATCAATCGCCTAGCCATGGTGCCACACAGCCAGTATAGCTGAGGACTTGACCCACTAAGCCAAGCTGTCGAGATTTGATTTAGTCTTTAGTCTAATTTATATTACTGCTTGGTTCTATAGCTTCCCCCTCCTTTTTTCTCATTCACCATTTTACAATCAATAAACAAGCATTTATTAAATAACCACAGCATACCAGGCCCTGTTAGGCCCTGGGAGTATGAAGAATGTACTACAGTACGTAAAAAGAATGAAACTATCCCTGCTCACCAAAAAGCTTACAGTCTAATGGTGAAGATATTAAATGCATATAAAAATCTATACCTAATAATCATTATATTACTTGCCTTCTCAAGAGGGGTGAGAAGGATCAGGAGAAAGGGAGAGAATTTGGAAATCCAACTTAAAACAATGAACTGTTAACAATTTTTTCAAAATGTAATTAGGAAATATTTAACAAAATTATATACATAGAAGAAAAAATAAAAACTATATCCATAAATATTAAGTTAATAAATACAAATATATACATAATAGTCATAGACTAGGAAATTCGTGAAGGGTACCAACTGCTTGGGGGGAACAGGGGAAGAGTCAGGAAAAGTTTCATGCAGAAGATAATCCTTAAGCTCCATCTTAAAGAGAGTGATTCTAAGAGGCCGAGGTGAAGGTGGGAGTGCATTCCAGACACAGGGAGGGGGCAGGGAGGTGGCCAGAACCAAGACACAGAAACAGAACACAGAAACGTCCTGTGCAAGAAAAAGAAATCTTGGCCAGATCACAGAGTGAGAGAGGGGGAGTAATGTCCAATGCGGCTGAAAGGAAAGATTGGGGCCAGCCTGGAAAGAGCTTTAAAAGCTAAACATGGGAGTTTATATTTTATTTAGGCAACAGTAGAAAGCCACTGGAATTGGCTTAGGAGGGGAGACAAAGGGCGAGATCTGTGGTTAAGAAAAATTATTTTGGCAGTAGGATGTAAGCGGGACTAGGGTGGGAAAAGCTAGGAAACACTGTGTGTGTGTGTGTGTGTGTGTGTGTGTGTGTGTGTGTGTGTGTGTGTGTGTGTGTGTGTGTGTGAAGAGGTTGAGTGAGAGGTATAGATGATGGCAGAATGATGTTGTGATGGTAGAAATAACAAGATTTGGCAACTCATTGGATATGTCGGGACAATTCCATTTTAAACATTGGAGTTGAAGATATTTGTTGGTCATCTAGTTTGAAATAACCAGGAGACAACTGAGACTGGAGTGAGATGGCAGTTCTGGGAAGAAGCTGAAAATACAGATTTAGATCTAGGAATCATCTGTATAGAGATAATAGTTAAACAATGGAGCTGTTGTGGTTACATAAAGAACACAGAGAAGAAGGACCAAGACACTGGGGAATCCCTACAATTAGGGAGTGTGTGATGGGGACAGCAAAGTTGACAGGGAAGGAACAGTCAGAGAAGAGTGAAATGAGGCAGGAAGAGGGAAATGTCACCAAAACTCAGAGAGGAGAACATATCTAGGAACAGGTCAATGATGGGTTGAGGGGATAGGGTCTAGCAAAGGTTTTTTTAAAGGGTGGAGGAGATGGGCATATTTGAAGACACTGAAGGAACCAGTTGGAGACTGAAGATTCCAGGTATAGGGGTAGGTGGACTGAGGATGCAATCTGTCGCTGAAGATGGGAAGGGATGGGATCAAGTAGAAATTAACAAGAAGGTTAAACCTTTTTGTTAAATTGGCAGAAAGGAAAAGAGTAGGAGTTCGTTTTTAAGGGGTTTTGAGATTAGAATAGGAAAAAAAAGCTCACATCAAATGCCTTTTTTTTTTTTCCAATTAAAGGATGAGGCAGGAGTTCTTAGCTGAGGAGGGAGGCAGAGGCATGTGGGGCTTGAGGATGTCTGGAATAGCTTCTGTGGGCAGAGAAATATAAATCTGTCTAACCAATCTATAACCCAAAGATCACTTCTGATCAAAACTTCATGAGAGTCATAAGGTAAAAGTTAAGAAATGAAAAAGATGTCAGGATAACAAGGAAGTCGAATGGCATTTCTCTTTACACCTGTGAGCTGGTTTTCTCCTCCCTACAAGTGCCCTGAGAACTGGGTTCTAGTCCCTCCATATTATCACTATCAATGTGACACTGGACAAGTGACAACCTCTTTGGAATTCAGCACCCTCATCTACAAAATGACAAAGTTAACTCAGATGACCTCCAAAGCTGACTTAAAACTCTAACAACAAAGTTCTAGAACACTAGAGTCTATAACGTAATTCCAAAAAGAAATAATATTATAGGTTACATGATTAAACCAAAAACCAGTTCAAATACCAACTTTGCTGCTTACTCTTAGAGACACAAGGCAAACTGCATCTCTCCCCTCCCTCCCCCAATCTCTTTGGTCCTCAGTTTCCTAATCTGCAAAATGAAGGGTTTGGGCCTCTTTTCCTTTTAAAACTAAACTCCCATAAACTTGTCTTTCTCCTCTTCAGACGTCTTACATGGCAACAACTGTATTTCAGATAGCTACTAAGCCATTTGCGTGCTTTTTAAAATCTTGTTTTTCTTTCAAACATAAAAAAGACCCTCCTCCATAAATCCTTTTCAGCCCAATATAATCTCTCCCACCTCATAACTAACAGCATATATTGTTTCTAGCACTCATTTGGCAAAAAATTATGTCGTGCAGCATGACACCTCTTTGTATTATTATCTACTATCTCCCTCAATCCCCACATTTAGGACCCTGGAGAGTCTACAGTTCCTTATGGTTCTCCTATCACTTAAATCATATAGCTTCCAAAGCTTTGCACAGTGTGGGGTAAAGGAGGGGGTGATTAAAGAATGATTTAATAAGGAAGCATTAAGAAACAGCTCAATATTATACTGTGTAAGTCAGAGGAAGGGGGAGATACCTAGACTATCTCTCGAGGGAGGGAGGGAAGGAAGGAAGGAAGGAAGGAAGGAAGGAAGGAAGGAAGGAAGGAAGGAAGGGAATTAGATGATTCTCTTTTTGGGGAGTGGTAATTCCCAGTAAGTAAATTCCTTTCACCAAAGCATAGCAGCTTTGACACTCTTGAAGTTGCCTGGGGGTACCAAGAACAACTCTGGTCACAGAACCAGCATGTGTCAAGCCAGGACATGGACCCAAGTCTTCTTGACTGTTCTAACAACTTTATGTTGTCTACGCCACAATGCCTCTTCTCAGGGTACCTCCCTAAATACATACACCCATACACATATATAGACATGTACATACACACTCAAGAGCACACCTGATTCACAAACAAATTGTAAGGTGATGATCTATTAAAACATTATAAAAAACCAAACGAACAACAACAGAAAGTGTAGTCTTCTATCCTGTAGACTTTTGTCCTAATCACCAGTAATAGTACTTTTTGGTTCATTAGTTTAACATGTTTTTTCCCCATAACAAGTGCTTAATAAATATGTGCTTAACTAATTAATAAAATAATATCTTCACCTGCCTTCAGCCTGACAATAGATACTCAAACATCTTGCAGATATTGGATAGCAGAAGACATAATAAATGTGTCACCAAACAGACCCAAAGTATATGCTGATTTTGTCAAGTACTCATCAGAAGTTGGTCTTGGACTGATATGTAACTAAATCTATTTTTGAAACTTAAAATAAAGGTTTTTTTTCAGATTTACGAAGCTTCAACTTGAAAGTCAATGCATGGTCCTCTCTACGTATTTTAGTGCCTGGAGAACAAAACTCAAGAAACTCTTTACAAGTCCAATGGAATCCTCATTACTAAAACTTAACAAGGCAGACTGCAAATAAAGAAATGGAACAGACCTTCCAAAGGCAACAACCCAATTCTATCCAAATGCCTTACCTGAAAAGTTTCTATTTTATCTGGCACCTATTTTGAACTCTTACTGCTTTAACAGAGAAAAAAAAGTTACTTCTAAAAAGCAAACCACTACAAATCTTGGGAGTGCTCACGCCCTGAGCCTGCTAATAATTAGGCACCGTAAAAAAAAAAAAAAAAACATTACAGTGTAGTAGTTGTGGGGCTATACTATATGTAAAGACAGGGCCCATGGTTACCACTGAAAGAAGACAGCCTTCAATTCCTTATTCAATAAAACAGGATCAAATTCCACAGACAAAAATGGTACCCTGGGTTGTTTGTTTTTAGAGGAAGATTAAATTTGGGAGTTAGCAACACCCAAACAGAAAACATTCCACAGTATTTAGACTCAATTGTACTTGGGAGTCATCTACATTCCCAGCACTACATTCTCCAGCTAAGAGCATGGGTATTAACAAAAGATGTTTCTCAAGATTTCACGTGATACACCCTATTTATTTCCCCCACTAAACACTAATCTTCATATAAAAAGAATAGTGCTTGCAGAAATTATTTGAGAAGAAACAAATACAAAAATATGTTAATATTAGCCAAGATACAGTAGTTTGGCTCAACTCTCTCAGAAAGATGAAAAGGGAGAACCGTTTTGAAAGTGAAGCAGTCCATTTTCATTTGAATCATCAACTTTCCTTTTTAAAAATAAAGTTGAGGAATGTAGTTTTCCTCAAGCCTTTTGTCCTAAGTTTCCCAACAATCTTTATATTTTTAACTCAAAAAAAAAAACCCTAGAAATTTGATTACCATTCTTATGAATTCCTTTTAAAGTAATTTAATGAATACCAGATCTTTTTTGTGCAAGTAGCAAACCACAGAGGACAGTTTTGTTGACTGATAAAAATGTCTTTCTCCCTCTTAAACACAGAGAACCGCTGCATTTTTCTACTTCAGAAATTCCTGTGAGATTCAAAACTGAGGTCTGCTCAAACCTACACCTTAATTTACCACAAACGGTAGGAACAAAGTACCATTTTAAAAGCCCTAAATCCTTAACATAGCTGTACAATGAATTCTCAACCTAAGTGAGCCAAATGCCATAAAGGGGCAGGAGTAAAAACAATGGAAAATATGATCAAAGAGATAAGGACAGGAAGGATGAGGCAACATGGGTGAATGTTTAGACCCAAGGTTTCAATTCAGAGGCCCTCCCCTCCCCCAAAGAGGAGAGTGGCAGACACCAGACAAGACTTTTTCTCCCTCTTCTGCAGTGGGAAGGTGCCTCCTGCTTGCTTGCTGTGTGTCTGAAAACTATTTGGGAACAAACTGCAACCTCCAAATATCTGCCCTGGATCCACTACTTAGGTTTTCCAGGTAGTCGATCCCACTTCATTTTAAATTATTGTATTTTAAAATGCCCCCTTCGTAGGTGGCTGCAGCTTTATTCACGCCTTAAACATCTTACTCCAGCCAGGTAGTCCACCCCACTTTTTAAATTACTGGATTTTAAAACGCCACCTGCTGCACTTGGACTCATGCCTTCAATGTCCTATTCCCAAAAGGGGGGAGGGGCGGTGAGTGTGGGAATCCGCCCTGGGCAGGCACGTCTGGAGGTAAGGCCAGGACGGTCCTGGGACTCCAGAGCCCAAGTCCCGGACTCCAAGGTCCCCACACAACGTGTAACTGCATGGAGCTAAACGGCCAAGCCCAAGAAAGGAAAGAGGGTGCTGCGGCCCCAGGTGCAGCGCCAGATGGGGGGGGCGCAGCACGTGCCTGCCCGCTCGGCCCCCGCCCCGCCCCCACCCCGGCCCCGCGGGGCACCCCAGGCAGCCCGGCCCCCCCCGGCCCTCTCACCTCGGCCGCAGGGATGTTCACCACGCCCGTGGAGCGCCTCTTCTCCCGCAGCTTCCTCTTCTCGATCTGCCCCTTGCCCTTCCGCGCGCTGGGGCCCGAGCTCTTCCCCTTGTCGCGGCCGCCGTCCCGCTCCTCCCGCTCGCCCGGCGGGGGCTGCCCGCCCGCCTCGGGGCCGCCACGGGACGACGGGCCCGGCGGCTCCTCGTCCTCGGCCCTGCGGGGGTCCGGGGCGGCGGGGGCGGCAGGTGCCGGCGCGCTGGGGGCGGGGGGGTGGCTGTTGAGCTCGTCGCTCCCCGCGCCCCCCGCTGTGGCCGCCGCGGCCGCCAGGCCCTGGGGGCTTTGCTTGGCTCGCATCTTCTCCCTCTTGGCCTTCCATTCCTCCAGGAAGTCCGTGGTGGGGCCCGGGCCGGTGCGGTAGCCCCCCGTCGCCATGTTCCCAGAGGGGGCGGGGAGCCCCTCGCCCACCCCCGGTCCGGGGAGAACTAGAGGGAACGACCCCCGGGCGGGGGCGACGGCGCCACTGCCCCTGCGGGAAGAAGCACAAAAGGGGAGGGGGCGGGAGGTGAGACACGGGGGAGCCGGGCCCCCAGCACCGCCCCCCAAAGCTGGCTGGTCCCGGACAGCGCTTCCCGGGATCCCCGCACGGGACGCACCCCGTGGGCGTCACAATTAACTTAGAGGGAGTTGCGTTTGGGGGGGCGCTCCCTCTCTTCTGCAAACCAGCTGGGGGGAGCGCACCTCCACCTGCCAGCCTTCCCTTTTCTCCCGAAATCCAGAACCCCCCCGAAAAGTAACTAAATCACCGGCCCGACGGTGGCGCCCCCCACCCGGCGGGGGCGCCGTCCACGCCTTTCCCCGCGGGAGGCGGGAACCTGTCCGGACACATGGACGCCCGGGTCCGGCCGCGGGAAGGAGGGCACGGCGCCCCCCACCCCCAGTCCTTCCCAGCCCCCCGGGGCGCCCGAGCCCGCTTACCCCGCGAGAGTCCGGCGGTGGCGGCCTCGCGGCCCCAGGTGAGCGCCGCAGCCCCGACAGCTGCGTGCGGCCGCCTCGCCCCTCGCTCGCGCGCCCGCCCGCTTCCCAGGCCCGGAAGGAGCCGCGGCAAACTCCTTTTCCCCAAGCTCCCCGTTCTCTCCAGGGACAGAGCCGAGACAAGCCGAAGGGCCGGCGGAAAGGACCGAGGCCCGGGAGGTGGGGGGGGCCGGAGTCGGAGGGAGGACGCCCCGGCTGAGCAGATTGGTTTGTGGCGTGGGCCCCGCCCCCTGGCCGGCCCCCTCGGGCCCCGCCCCCGCCGGTGGGGCTCAGGTGCGAGACACTGGGGAGCTAGGTGCGCTTCCCTCGGCGCCTCCGCCCTTCTCCGCAAACCTTGGCAGAGGCCCGGGGGCGGGCCGGGGAGGGGGCACCCCTCTCCTGGCCCTGGACGGTAGGGAGGGTGCCGAGCTCACCTCCTTCTCCCCTTCTCCAGGGCCGCCGCCAGCCCGGACCCAGAGGGCTGGGGAGGAGAAAGCGTGGCTGGGACTCTGCACTGCCCTCTCTCACGTTAAGCCATTTCACCCGCACGTCCCGGTAGTATCCCCTCCCTGCTGTCCTGGGCCTCCTAAAAAGTCAAGGACAAACAACCGGAACGTGGGTGCCCGACCGGAGCACTGATGGATCGGTGCCCAGCGCCTTTCTGAGAGTGGCTCAGTCGGGCACTTTCTCTGTGCCAGGTACTGGACCAAGCTCTGAGCTTACCAAGAAAAGCAAACCCAAAGAGGGTACACTGCCCTTCCCCTCCTCCCTCCCGCAGGTCTGAAGCCTTCTGCGATCATCCCTCCACCCCACTCCCTCCTCCTCACTCCACCCCACCTACATGCCGGCACCTTTCAACTCTTTGCACCTACCCCATTTTAATGCCTCAGACTCTCCTTTTCCTGTCCTCCCAGGCTGGGGGGAGGATTGACTACAATCAATTCTTGATTATGAATAATCAGTGTCAAGAATTATCTAGATCCTTGGCTATTTTCACCGTTCAAACTGGTAGGTTGGGAAAAACTGAATCAGAAACCTAAACGGGATTCATGGAATCCTAGATTTTAGAATTAGGATGGACACCAAAGAAGACCTCTCTTGAAAAAACAAACAAACCATTTTTACATGTATTTATAATATGTCCCTTCCACTACCTTAGCATAGACCCCCTCCAAAAAATAAACAAATAGGGAGAAAAGCCTTATCATAATCATACATAATTCAGCAAAACAAATGACCAAACTGGTCATGCCTAAAATCATCCTCACTTTTTATAGATGTGGGAACTGAAGCACAGGGAAGGGGAATGTCTTGGCCAAGGCCACAGGTTCTCAGATTGCAAATCCGGCAGTTCTTCCACTATTCCAAATTGTCTGCTGGCAATACTGGTGAAAGACTTGTAAAAGGGAAAGGAAAAGCCAAGTGAAAAAGTTTAAAAATAAGCTTTTGAATGTCTCTGGGAAAGAGAGAGAGACACAGACAGAGAGACAGAGACAGATATTAAAAAGAGAATAATCGACATTTAGGGCAAGCCTAGGGCAAAGCTACCCCATTCTAGAGTTAATACCTTATCTATGCAAGAACATTTTTTGATTGAATCAAACTATGAGACTGAATCAAACTTTCAGAGGGTAAAAGGGGTATATAGACAATGACAAGCAGTTTATATAAAAAAAGACACTATCAGAATCATTAGGGAAAGATTCTGTGGGAATGGATTGGAGGGATAAGAGCAATCTTGGAATCTTCAGCCCACTTTTGAGGAGCAAAAGAAGGACTTAGTTGTTGCAAAGGAGATATATTTTGATAAAAGTGATCAGCTCTATAGGCATCTCAGAGTAAAGAACACAGGTTGCTGAGAAAAGGTCAGTTCTTTCCCTCCTGGTATCTCTCTGTCCCCAAGCACTATAATTCAGATCAATTGGTCAGTTACGTCCAACTTTTCATGACCTCACTTGGGGTTTTCTTGGCAAAGACACGAGCGATTTATCTTTTCCTTCTCTAACTCGTCTGACAAATTGGAGAACTGAGGCAAAGGATTAAGTGATTTGCCCAGAGTCACATAGCTAGTAAGTGTCTGAGACTAGATTTGAACTCAGGAAGAGGAATCTTCCTGACTCCAGATTCAGCTCTCTTATCCATTGTGCCACCTAGCTGTCCTTTATATAAAATATAATCTATTTGTAATATAGTAAACTGAATTTTGCCTTAAACGCAAGGAGGTCATCTGTTAACTAGGGATAGATATCAATGTAACGTTAGGCAGAGAGTTCAATCTCTGTCTGGGTATGAAGAATTTTCTTAACTGGGAGCTCAGAGCTATATTGTAACACAGGTTATTTGTTTGTTTTTTTTGTCTAAAATAAACTCCCTGAAGCTGAAAATGAGGGAACTATGTGAATTTTAGTGCACCTTAAATTGACCCCAAGTCTTGAAATGAGCTTACTACCTTATACAAGAAAGCAGCACAGCAAATATTTCTATAGGGAAATAAGGGAGCCCTGGAAGTCCTCATAAAATGAACAGATTGGTGAAAAAACCAGGAAGTGGCAAAATCTACGCTTGGACTTGAAGATTTCATTTGTTGCATTGTCCTTGAAAAGCTTCCTGGCTACCCTTTTGGGCACACTAAGAACAGAGACTCATGGAGGTTGAAATAAGGATTCCTAATGGACATAGTGGCAGCAGACTTTGGAAGTAAGATTCAACAGCCCATACCTTCATCTCCAGTGCATAAAAGCAAGCCAAGAGAGGAGGGTGAGATGATTGGTTTTAGGGCTGGACCTAAAGAGACAGAGAGTCACAGTTCACAGTGTGAGCTTCAGTTCAATGCTGGGACAAAATAAGGCACTTGTAGGTCATTGAACAATTAACAATTAATTAACAATTAACAAAAGGAGATTTACTTGGCTCTAAGATGGCAAGCATGTGCAACAGGATATAGTGACTTTCATACATACCACCCTCCTCCATATGGAAACAAGTGTGATTAGCAAGACAAGGTTGGTCACTTCATTAGATAATTATTATAGTGACATACTGCCTTTCTGTGGACCTAAAGTAGGTAGCACATTAGCTAAAAAGAGTTTCTTACACTACTGCAGTGCCCAAAGTGTCATATCCATCATGTTGGAAGGACACCAACCCAAGTAAGTGGGACCATTTATGCTCCTAGGTGACCAGGAACACACATCAACATAGCTAATAGCTAAAGGGAAGCTGCATGGAGGGAAGCACTGGCAAGACAATCAAGTCCTGATTTTGTTGCCTTCTAGGGAAGATCTAGCCTAACCTGTATTAGTGAGCTAGAAGGGTAGTGGAGAGAATTCTAGGAAATAATGATCTTATCAAAATTGGGGACCAGTGCATGTGGCAAGAAGATTAATGATCAGCATGCTGAGCTGAATTCAGATCAACAACCAGAAATAGCCATTTTTAAGATTTCTATCAGTTAGTAAGATGGAGAAAAGGAAAGTTTCCCCTCCTACTGAATATCTCCTGATATCTCTTCATTCAGTCTGGATCCAAAACTGAGTCCCAGATACACACACACACACACACACACACACACACACACACACTTGTATATACATACATACATACATACATACATACATACATACATACATATATATATATATATATATTTTAAAGACTGCTGTCTTCCTTTCCTTACTTTAAAAGACCTGTAAGCACTTGAAGAGCTTCAGGAAATGAATGAATGGATGCTCCAGGCATAGACCATCCCAGTCTATTACTTTTCCATTTTCTTCTATGTTCAATAAACTAAGGCCATGGTAAATTGTGTTCTATGAATGTGAGGATTATTTGTATTGAAAGAAGGTATTTCAGATGTGGAGCAGGCATAACTAGAATCATAGACTTTAAATTTTGATATTTTTAGTGACATTCTCTTTTTCATATGCTACCTTAAATTGAACTCCTTGTCAACATCACCACTAGAAATTTCTCATCCAGTGGGTACACTAAAGAAACTCATCTGAGTTTGCTGGCTAAGGTCCCTCTGGTGGCCAGTGGGAATACTGAAGTTCCTAAGAAAGGCTATTCCACCCAGGTGGCAGAGGATCTCTGAAAAGACCACTTGATCCGTAACTTGAGTATAGTTCCCCCTGATGGACACATAAAATATTGCACTCCCTCTTTGGATGATTATTATAGTGACATACTGTCTCTGGTTTTAAGGGAGGCAGCACATAACAGCTAACAAAATTTGATTGTGCTACTACAGTGTCTGAGTGTCACATGAGGTACCCACAACATGTCATGTGCAGCCTACAAATGTCACCCTTAATTTGAGTAATACTCCTTTCCAAAAATGTCCCTCCCACCCAGATACCACAGTACTTGAAATTTCAGCATTAAGGTCTTCTTTTAACATCTAATAATCTGAAGGAGATAATTCATTACATTAATTCACATTAAGGTGTTAGTGATTTATCAGACTATTTCTGCCTTACAGTAGGATGCTCAGCATAAGAATATGGGGTCCCTGGTAAAGTGTGTGCAGGGGAGGAATTGAGGGGCCATCTAACAATTTACAAACATGAAAAAAAAATGTAAAATGAGATAAGCTTTACACTGCGTACATTTTTCACTGAGCATTTTAATCTAATTGTTAGAGTTAGTGGGCTCTGAGTCAGTAATGTTGGAAACTACTGACTTGTGTACCCTTAGGCAAATTGCTTAATGGTGCCTCAACATACTTGTGTGTGAAAAGGGGATAATAATATTATCTAGTATTAGAGTTGATGAGGTCCTTAGATAACAGGCACTATATAAGCATACTAAAGTAGCTATTATCACTCATAAATGCCCCAGGAGTCCTGGATGAAAGGATTACTGATGTACAAAGCATTATTTATACTATTATTGTTTATTATAACCATGTTGCCTATACTTTACTATTATTCCCAAAGATATATTTTATGCTAAGATTCCTTTCAGTTTTGAACTTGGTTATTTTGCCAAGTAAATCTGAAAATAGTAAGATGTTCACATATCCTAAAATCTTGATGTATAATACCTGAATATTAGATACAAGATTATACTGTATTAAGGAAGACTTCTATCTTTGATCCTTTTCATCAACCCCTGCAGAGCCATGCATGACCAGAAAAGGTAGGTTGATAAGTTGTGGAGCAAGATTGTAGAATAAGCACTGGATTGCCTTTGTATTGCATTACTATGCATGAATTATTAAAAGAATCAGGCTTCTACCATTATGGGTGACTCTTCTCTGGAGAATTTATGGAAAGACATAGACAATTAATTACACATGATGAAAAACCATGGGTGCATTGCAATCTTCACTGATGGAGAAAGTGCCTCTATCAATAAGGTCTTGGAATTTCTATTTTTGAAGTTACTTTAAAATACAGTAACCTGATAAAATAAACTTCATTGATTTGGAGACTAGATTACTACAACTAATTAATCTCCAATGGCCTATCCAATTGTAAGGAAGGCAAATTGATTGTCTAGTGTATGAAGCATAAGGAACACTGAATTTTATGAATGCACGTAACATTTTTCTTCAGGGAAATACTAAACATTAATCATCATTTTACATGTTTTCTGATGAAAATGTGAAATAATGTGAAAGAGAATGTTTGCGTAATTCAAAATAATTGTAATTGTTTTGGGAAACATCATTGTGTCTGCAGCAAATTATTTTTTGTATTTTATTTTTTGTAATGACTGTTACAATACTATATTTAAATGAAATGACCGGCACAAATATTTTAATGTCCATTTATTGTAAAATTAGAAGATCCCTCAAGGAAACCTTGACATCACAAATAAACTGCCAAGTTATACAACTTAAAAAAAAAATTGTATTCATTTTTAGCATAGCATGACCATTCCTAAAGGATTTCATTCTCATTTTACTTAGCTATAATAAAACAAAACATAAATCTTAATACAATATTAAAATCTCTTTTTAAAAAAAGCCAGCTGATGGACATTTTATCTTTCTGTAGGAGGATGTTGCTTAAAAATACTCTTATACTGACATCATCAAAGAGTCTATCAGCAATGTGTTCACTGAATAAAGAAGATGGTCAATTTAAAAATTCAAATAAAATAGGATTAATTTTTACAAGCAAAAATTATGCACTGAAGTTTTTTTCTGTTTGTTTCTAGGGAAAGTCAATTCTTAAGTTGCCAAACCCAAAAGGAAAAACATTCCACAGTATTTAAAAGAAAATTTACTTAGGGGTCATTTACATTCTCCATCATTGTTTCTTCTAACTAAAAATAGGAGCACTAAAAAAAGAGTATATCGTAAAAAGTCATTCATTCCATTAACTTTCCATGAGTAGCTCCTTTGGATTTTTTAAATGGTCACTTTGTAAGCTCATAGGGGACAAAGATTCAATTTGTATTTATCTTCATATTCCCCATAGTACCTAACACATCACTTTTCACAGAGGAAATACTCAGGAACTATTTGTGCAATTAAATGAATACGTGAATTCTGAATACGTGGAAATCTAAAGAACATAGTTTTTCTCAGCACTTTCTCTTCAATTCCCAAAATAAATCTGGTAAAGGGATGCTACTATACTAAGTAAATGATATAAAAATTATATCATATACTTCTGTTGTTTAGTTTTTATCATTTTGCTCTAGAATTTTTTAGAAAACAAAGATTGTTTTTGCACTGAAAAATGAAAATGGATACTATTGAGGTACATGGTAAGTCCAGGGAGGTATGTACACTGTGTCTGTTTTACCAGATGGGCACGTGGGGAAAAGAACACTAGACTAGGAGTCAAAATGTGGGTTTGAATCAGGACAATGCTACCCAGTGGGGAGAGTCAATTAGTAAATGTTCTGTATGATACTTTGGAAATTGGTAATCACTACAAATCAGAGCTTCACTTATTGTTTTGTTAATTAAAGTGATGGAGAAAATGCTAAGAATGCAAATTAAACGTAAAAGTGTGTTGTAGGGACAGCTAGATGGCACCGTGGATAGAGCATCCACCTTGGAGTCAAGAGGACCTGAATTAAAATCTAACCTTAGACACTTACTAGCTGTGTGAACCTGGGTAAGTCACTTAACCCTGATTGCCTTGAAAACAAAAAGAGTTGTGTGGATACATTTGTTGGGGGAAGGGAGCCAATTTTTAAACATTTACCAATGTGCTCTATGCATAGTAGCTTTGTGGCCTTAGGCAAGACAATTCATCTCTTTTAGCCTCAGCTTTCTCATCTGTGAAATGAAAAGGTTGTATTAGATCAAGGGTTCTAATCTTCTGTGTGTCATGGACCCTTTTGACTGTTGGCTAAAGCCAATGACTCCATCTCAGAATCAAATAATTAAAAGACATGTCAAGTTCCACTTAGAGGTTAGTGGGGACAAAAAGATATAATTTTTTCTTATTCAAGTAGATAGACCCCCTGAAAACTTTCCACAGACCTCTGAGGAGATCCCCAGGTTAAGAACCCCAGAACTAGATGTTCTCTAAGGTCCTTCCAGATTTAACATTCTGAGTTATTATAGACAAGGTTGAACACATCCAGAAGAAAATTTCCGATTTGGTAAGAGAACCAGAGACCATACTGAAGAACTGGTTGAAGGAACTATAGATATTTAGCCTAGAGAGATGAGAATTTAGGGGAGAAATGATAGGGGTCTCTAAATATTTGAAGAGCTGGCACTTGGAAGATGAATTATATTTGTTCAACCTGGCCCCTGGAGCCAACTAAAAGCAATGAACATAAGTACAGAGAAGCAGATTTCTTTCTTTCTTTTTTGCATATATTATTTCATTTATTCTTCACAACCCTGGGAGGTAGGTACTATTATTATCCTCAATTTATAGATGGAAAAACTGAGGCAAAGAGAGGGGAGGTGATTTGGCCAATGTCATAAAGCTGGGAAATGTTTGAGAGCAGGATTAGAACTCATTTCAGCCTGACTCCAAGTCCAGAATTCTAACCACAGAACTACCTAGCTGCCTGAAGGATAGATTGAATAGGTTCTGTAAGAACTCTTCTAACACTGAGATTAGATGGTCTTCTAAGGACTAAACTCTATTATTTATTATCTTTGCTGAGATATTTAACCTCCCTAAACCTCACTATCCTTATCTGTAAAATGGGTTTGATACTAATTCTCACACTATCTACCTCACAGGATTATTGTATGAGTCATGTGTGAAAGGTTGACACCTTCCAGAAGGGGACTCCCTCAGTACACATTGAATAAGGCATGCTGTGGCTTCTGATAGATGAAGTGGGATCAAGGTCAGAACATTGACAGAGCCTGGATCCAGACTGTGCTAAGAGAAGCAGATTTCTGCTCTGTAAGGAAAAATCTTCCTAACAATCACAGTCTCCCCAAATCTAATGGACCAATCTAATGAATAATAAATAGCTTCCCCTACACTTTTGGTTTTTAAACAAAGGGTTACTTGACCATTTGAGGGAGGAGCAATTGGGGTTAAGTGGCTTGCCCAGGGTCACAGGGCTAGTGTCAAGTGTCTAAAACTGGATTTGAACTCAGGTTCAAATCTGACTCCAGCGCCTATGCTTTGTCCATTGTTCCACCTCACTGCCTTCCTGCTTGACCATTTGTGAAGAACTCTCACTAATGCGATTTTTACCTTGGAACAGGCTAGACTAATTGTCCCTGGAGGTCCTTTTACAACTCAGAGATACTGTGAAAGAAGAGTATTATCAGATTCTCAAACTACTTTTCTCTACTTCATGGTGTGTCTCAAATCTTAGGATTGCCTCAGATAGGACTCTGTTCAGTCAATGAACACTTTAATTAAGCACATACTATGTATATCTCCGATCCAGTGCCATTTTGGGGTATGTTTCATACTGTAAACATATCTATCATCTTTAATCTAAGACAGGGTTCTTAACTTTTTTGTTAATTATGCACCCTGTCGAAACCTATGGACTCTTCCCAGAAAGATGTTTTTAAATGAATAAAGTAAAATACATAGGATCACAAAGGAAATTGATTTTTATTGAAATAGTTATTAAAATATTTTGTCCTATCCAAGTTCACAGGTCCTATGAAATCTATCTGTAGACTCAAGTTAAGAACTTTTGATCTAAAGGATCTTTCTTCAGAAAATGGTGCTTTTAATGCAAGGAGCTCACAATGGAAAGACTCACAATGGAAAATGCTCTCCACACCCAGAGAAAGAAATTTGGAGTCTGATTGCAGGTGGAAGCACACTATTTGCTCTCCTTTTCTTTTACTGTTTTGTTTTGTTTCCTCTTTTTTGTGGCTCCTCCCATTAGTTCTAATTTTTCTTTACATCATGACTTGTGAAAATATGTTTAATATGAATATATAAATGGAACCCATATCAGATTGCACTCCATCTTGGAAAGAAGGAGGGGGAGAAAATTTAAAACTCAGAATCTTATGGAAGTGAATGTTGAAAACTAAAAATAAATAATTATATGTTTTTTTAAAAAGAAAAGGATGGATTTATTATTATTATGCCCTACAGCAGTCAAACCTTGGGATGTAGGGTCATAGATTCAGAGCTGGGAGGAAATAATTGAGAGTTCATCTAGTTCAAACTCTCATTTTTTACAGTTCAAGATACTGAATTCCAAGGTCATATAGGTAAGAAGTGGCAAAGTTTGGATCTGAACTCATTTTCTGACTCCAAATGCAGTGTACTCTTGCTTGCTGAAGCAAGAGCCTTTGGTGAATGAGACCAGAGAAGACACCAAGAATAGAAAGCACCATTTTAAAAAAAAGACAAAGGAGAAAGAGGAGAAAGAAGAATGAGAAGAAGGAAGAGCAGAAGAAAAGAAGGAGAAGAAGAAAAAGAAGAAGGAGGAGGAGGAAGAAAAGGAGAAGAAAGGAGAAGAAGGAGAAGAAGGAGAAGAAAACACGTGCACCTCTTTGGCTATAGTAGGTCAATTTCTCGGCTTCCCTCCTTCCTCCAACTTCTCTAATGTTTACAGTAGATTGGAATCTTCCCAACTCTGCCCCTTCCCCTGTGTTCCCTTGGAAATGATGACTCAGTCGCCTCCTGAAACTGATCCCCCAACTACTGGGTGATCTGACTGACAGAGAGAGGTGGCAGGTTTGTCTGTGTCAAACTTGTTATTACAGTCTAGTGGAGCCTATGAGTCTTATCTGTAGTGGCAAGCTTGAAATTGAGGGACTTCTCCCTTGAGGGGTCAGAGGCATCAAGGTCACCCACATTAAGTGAGAGGGTCAGAAGATGCTCCCCCTTTCGGAGTTAGTTATCATAGGTCAGGGGGAGAATTTCTTCCCCTTCTTCCTCTCCTCTCTCTGTCTCTCTCTTTTTGCAGAGAAGGAATATAGGCTCAAAGAATTAGAACTTGAAAGGACTCATGGTATCTAGCCTAGCCCTTTAATTGTGTAGATGATCAAACTGGGTAGTTGAAGTGTCTCAGGCACATATACAGGACAGCTGAGGTTCTTCCAGTTGGAACAGAACTTGTTGGATTATCTAGTGTATGACAGATTGCCTGTGCTCTAGCAAGGGCTCCTCCTCGTGTCTAGGACCCTCTCCCTTTTCTGAAACCTTCCTCGCTAGGAGGTTCTACACCCCACTCTGTACTTGGCCAGAACCCACCAGTTCATCCCTGACAACTTCCCTGTCTATATCATTAGAGGTGGGGAGAAAAATCAGGTGCGACTGAGTCCCTACCCTACTTCTAAAAAAACCCTCACTTGCATCACTAAGCTGCACTGGTATGAAGGAGAGATTGCAAGCATCCCCACATTGAAGGAGTGATGAGAGTTCGGCCTAAAGTGGATGTATGTGTGGCCAAAGAGCAATTTCTTGAAGGACCATCCTTCCTTTTGCTGACAAAGCCCAATGATCATTGTACCTAAGATTCAATAATGTCCCTCTGGTAACTGAACTCTGATTGTATTTTTCTTTTACCGGAAATCCCTCTTCCCTTACCCTTACTCCTTCACATCCTTAGATGTCTAAATTTAAGCCTTATATCTTCCTGAGGGAGGTAAAAGTGCTTGTTTTATTCCATAAATTAAAAACAAAATTTTTTTAAAATCTAGGTGAATTCCACTATAATAAAGGCTTATCATTTTTCATTTTATTAACCAGTTTTTTGTAAAATCTCTAAGTCTCAAAAAGTTGCAATCAAGTGGGATAGATGGCATGATCTCAAGACCCTCCACCGTTTTGTTTTGCCTCCTATTGTTTCTCTCTGGAAGAGAGTTGTCGGTATCCAACTTAATACAGCATATACTCTGGGCCTGCTATCTCAACTCCCACTAGAATGGCAAGTTTGGTACCCAGAGCACTGTTACTATATCCTCTCAGGGCTCTAGGGGTAGTCCTGAGGGCTGGGGAGGTCTTTCTAATGCTACATAACCCATGAATCCACACTGATGTGCTTACCCTCATGATTATCAATTGATATCAATTAGCAAAAATTAATTAGCTTTGAGAAGGGGGTATTAATGGGGTAGTGTAGTAACAACAGTTAGCACAAACCCTTCTCCCCAAAGTCTCTGACAAATTCACTCACTGGCTTATCTGGAGTTCAGGGAAACTGGTTTCAAGTTTACAGAACACATTTGACAGAAGGCTAACTCAGAAGTCCCAGAAGTCCTTTTCAAGTTCTCAAGATGGTACGGTCTAGCTTTTCTATAGTCTCCTTATACAGTCTTGAATCTGCCAGTCTTTTCTTAGCTCCCCATGCAGACACTGCATCAGCTGTTACTGTCCCAGGGACACTGTTGGGATACCCATGAAAAATTCCAAATCCTCCATTCCTCTACAATTCATGTAATCTTTCTCTGGCTAAGAGGGAGAGGGAGAGAGAAGTAGATCAAACCTATACTAATCTCTTCCCCTCCTTCCTCTCCCCACAAATAACCAGTTATTTCTCAGGCAGTTACCTGGGATGGTTCTACCACTTAAACTTCATGATTCTGGAATCCTCATCCCAAATTTCTAACTTTCTGATTTTATGCAAACCTCATGCTCGGGAGGAGGTGAAGGGAGGTCTTTAAAGGGAGGTTAGGAGGAGGGGAATGAAATGACCAAGTCCCTCAATCAAACTGAGCAAACTCCTTGATACAGTCAATAATGCCTTTCAATGACATTACAGTGATAATGCAATTTGATTCCATACCTAGTTCACACCTTTCACTTAACCAAGCTATGTTTCCATGTGATAAAGATATCAGGACTGAGATGGCATGACTGATTGATCATTCACCCAATCCACCTTCACCTTTACATTACACTAGGGCACTAAGAACTAAGCATTCTGAATGTGACCAGAATTGTAAAGCAGGGCTATCAAGTCCGTAAATAATGACACTGAGATAATATTTGTCAAGCACTTAGTATAGTTCCTGGTCTTAATAAATGCTTGCTTGATTCATTAATTATTTCCTTCTCCCTCCACCCTGCTCTATTAAGACAGCCTACAACTACATTAGCTTTCTGATTGCCAGACCACATTACGGATTCATTTGTGACTCACTAAATCCCAAGATTTTTTTTTCCAGATGGGCTGTTATATAGTCATACCCTGCCCATTTCCTAACATCTTTGGAGCTGATTTTAAACAACAACAATGCTATTAAATTTCATCTTGATACTTTTGATCCAACATTTTAACCTATTAAGATCTTTTTGGATCCTGACTCTAGAATCCATTATGTTATTTATACCCCCCCCCCCCAATCTTTGTGTTATTCACAAATTTGATAAATATGCCACCTAAATTTTTATCCAAGTATTTGATGAAGACCTTAAACTTTATAGGTTCAAACCAAAATTTTGAAGGCAGTCCACTGGAGACTTCCTTCCAACATTCTTTAGAAACATGAATGACTCTTCACATCAATCAGTTCGATGTAAAAAGGGCCATTTGACCAGTTCCAAATACTCTTACCTGAACAATAGCTCTTATCACATTTCTCCATCTTTTTGAGGCTTTATCAAAGGCTTTGCTAAAATCTAGATGAATAAAAGTATGTATAGAATAATTTTACATACATGCATACACACATACATATACTTACCTGTGTCTAATGGTAGCCATCTCTGTGGTGGGTGGGGGAGGGAAAAAAGGAGAAAAATAAACTTACGTAATAGTTTTATTACATAATTAAAAGGAATAACAAGTTGTACATAACGATTTTCATTTTCACGTGCAATCATCTTTTTTTACATTATACCATGTTATGGAAATGCTTTTTTTAATTCCATAAACTAAAAATAAAATACATTTTTTAAAATTCTTGGTGTCTTCCATAATCAAAACTTGATGATCAGCGAGTCTCATGACCTTATCAAAATAGGAAGTGAGCTTAGTCCTAAAATGAAGTCAAGCTAACTCTCTGTGGTCACTAATTCCTTTCCTAAATGTTCACTGCCTGGTTCTTCAATAATACATTCAAGAATATTTCCAGTTGAAATTATTGGCCTAAAGTTTGTAGACTCCATTCTCTTTCTTTTTTTTTTCTTTTGCCCATCAGACCACTATCTTCCCTTTCCCAATTCTGCAATCCCTCTTCCATTCTCCATTATCTTTCAAAGTTCACTAACAACAATTCAGCAAACACATCTGCCCTTTCTTTCACAGCATTGTACAATGTAGTTCATCTGGGTCTGGTGACTCATCAAACCTGCCAAGACTCATCAGATCTGATGGGTGCTTTCTACTTCTACTGACTCATGTAGAAACAAATGAACTAACAGAAGACATTTAGAAAGGATAGATAGTCACTGAAGACCTGATCTTTAGGGACTTTGACCCATGTTTTCTTTATCTAAATGAAGGAAGGAACTGTGGAAGAAAATGAAGGGTATGAAAAATGAACAGTTGTCTGTGAGGATATGGTCCAAGAATGGGATTTTTTATTCTGCAGCGTTGTTAAAGATTTTTTTTAAAACTATGAGCTCTTGGCTTGTCAAGAGGCTTGATGATTTAAAGTGAAAATACAGAGCAAGGGAGAAAAAGACCTAGATAAAATGATAAATCTGGATGATGTAGGGAGAGTCAGCTATGGCACACACAAAAAATAATCAAGGAAATTTCTAGCAATTCACAAAAGAAAATAACAGGGAGAGGATCAGGAACAATATTCATGGTCTCATAATTCCTTATATGAATGTACATTGCATATGTAATAAAGAAAGATACTTGAGGTTTTAATGTAAGGAGATGGTAGTTATCCCTGAGATTTGGTGAGAGAGGACTCACCAGTGGAATATTACAAAAGACATGGCTGATAGAAGTAGTGGCAAAATAGTATTATATCATGGCAAGAAGATGTTCCTCCTAAAAGTCCATTCACCTGAGGAATGAAATAATAATAGAAAGCATTTAGGTACAGATGCAAGGAGAGAATAACAGGAATTATATTACTGTAGGAGGACACTCTAAACTCACTGGCTCAATGGAGGAAATGGGAGGATGATGTAGTTACAGAGATCACAAAACTGGCACCAAGGCAAGAGAGATTAGTGATGAAGTACTTCAACTATCCAGACACTTAATTTCCATTTCAACTCAACAAACGTTTAAGTGATTATTTGGTACAAGACATTGTACAGAATTCTTGACCTGCTTTTCTGGTAATTCCACTTCTGGATAAAGTTCTGGATAAGGTAAGAAAATATCCAGGGCTATGTCTCTGGATTTAATTTTTTAGTTGTTGAAATGAACCAGACATGAGCTTTCCTATCATTGCACCATATATTTAGAGCAGGAAGGGACTTTGTTAGCGTTGTTCAGTTGTGTCCCACTCTTTGTGACCTTGCAGACCATAGCATGCCAGGCCATTCCATGGGGTTTTCCTGGCAAAGACACTGAAGTGATTTGCCGTTTCCTTCTCCAGTGAATCACCTTTTATCAGAATTCTCCACTATGACCTGTCTGTCTTGGGTAACCCTGTACAGCATAGCTCATAGTTTCATTGAACTATGTATACCCCTTGCCCACGACAAGGCAGTGATCCAGAAGAGGGGAAGGCACTTTAGAGATCATTAAACTCAGCCCACTTACTTTACATACAATAATCCTGAGTCTCAGAAAAGTTCAGTGAGTCACTCAAGGTCACACAGGTAGTAACAGTGAAAAGATCCTCCAACTCCAAAGTGAGTGCTTTCTCCATTGCATTTATTGGAAAAAAGCAATTGTTATTATCTCTGTGTTAATGATAACTAAGCAAGATCAATCAATCACTAAACATATATGTGTGCCAGTCACTGTGCTAAGCACTAGGTATATAAACAGAGGTAAAAGATAGTCTCTGCCCTCAAGGAGCTTAAGTCAAATGGAAGAGAAAATATGCAAACAAATAAATACAGAGTGAGGAAGAGTGTAGCTAGATGTATGACTTAGGCTAAAGAAAAGCAAATTCACAAAGTTCAAAAGTATGGTAAGTGTGATCCAAAGGTCTGAGATTCTAACAGGGAACTGGGCTCAAAAGAAATGGGAAGTTCTCACAGTTCTGATGATACAATTGTGGATGATCCCAATAAGGCAAAAAAGAGGGAAGCAGTCAAAGTAGATGGAGCTGCATGGGAAGCTCTCTAATGAGTTAAGATTTTAAAAGACCCTGTAAAAGTTGAAAACAGAAGCAAGTAACTAAAAATCAATACAAAATAATTTCTTATACCTCTATGGAATGTATCAGGAAAACTAGAGATCACAATGGCATTGGATTTGTCAAAAACATTGAGGACAACAATAACACAAAGAGCTTTTAAGCCACAGTCTGTGTTTGATAGTCTCAGGACACTCTCTCTCCTGGTTCTCCTCCTACCTGTCTGACTGCCCCTTCTTAATCTCCTTTGTAGAAGCCTCCTCCATGTTGTTCACACTGATTGTGAATGTCTTCCCTGCTCTGCCCCTGAACCCTTCTCCTCTTTCCCCTTTACAGTATTTCACTTAGTGATTTCATAGGTCCCACAGGTTTGATTATCATTTCTATGTAGATGATTCCCAGATCAGTATATCCAGGCCTAGACTCTCTTCTGAGCTCCGATTCTGCATCGTTGACTGACTATTGGACAGTTCATATTAACATGTCCAAAACAGAACTTGTAGGCTTTCCTTCCAAGTTCTCCCTTCTTCCTAGTTTCCCTATGATCATCCAGTGTAACACTATGATTCCAGGACTCAAACTCCTGAAAGGCAGGGACCTCTTTTTATTTATTAATTATTATTGTTGCCTTTCTTTGTATCCTCCATGTTTTAACACAATTTTTGGCACATGATAGTGCTTAAATAGATCCTTGTTGACTGACTGAATTGCTTATTTTCTTCTGTCTGCTCTAAAAGAATAATCTCCAGACTAGAAAAAGAGGCACATAGTTAAAGAGAATTTGAATATCAAGATATAAAATATCAGCACAAGAAACTAGAATAACTATAATAACATTAATTGTAGCTAGCATTTACATACAATAACTCCTTTGATCCTTATACCTGATCCTGTGAGGCAAGTGCTATTATTATCCCCATTTTACAAATGAAAAAACTGAGACATGGCTCTTTTGGATGACTTGCTCAGGGCCACTGGTGTTAAGTGACTGAGGTAGGATTGAAATTCAGATCTCCCTGAATCCAAGACTCACTCTCTATCCACCATCTCCCTCTATATGAGCCCTTCTCCTGACTAGGATAAATTACACTTACACCCAGGGACAGGACAGTAAATTTAATCTTCATTATTAAACTTTTCTCCATCACTTTCCTAAGTCTAGACAACCAAAAAAATATATAGTTATTCCTTCTGCCTCACAGGGGTTAGGGTTGTAGTGCCCTATCAATCTGGAAAATCCATGTAAAATTTATTGGCTCTCTCTTCATATCAAAGAAGAAGTCTGAATTTTTTTTCTTTTATGGGATATTTGCTGGGGTATTTATGGGATATTTTCTTTATGGGGGACTTACTTTATTGCAAAATCTGGGTTAAGTATTTGGTCATAAGCTCCATGTCATCTGCTGGCCTACACCTTCCTCAAAACTCCCAAAAAATTCCCATTTAATTTCTTACACTGATCCCCCAATATGTTGAAGCCACAATGGGGAAGGTCAAGATGTGGAAGGGATAACTGTAAATCAAACCTTAGTTTGCAGCAGATTATCACAGACTGAAAATTTAACAATCATATATCACAAGACCAATTCAAGTTGGTCTCAGTACACTCCAAGGCATAGAAAAAATTTAGAGATGTGGTCATTTAAGTGATGTTGGTTATCTTTTAGAAATTGTAGAAAATGAGATTATATGGTCATAGACCACTTGAAAGAGAACTCAGAGGTTGTCTAGTCTAATCTCTTTGTTTTATAAATGAGGACCAGGAAGATTAGATAACATGCCCAAGGTCACCTGGGTAGTACATGTCAAAGACAGAATTCCACAAAATTTGAGAGCTGGGAAGGATTTCAGCATCCAACCAGACCAAATGGGATCCCAACCATAATATACCTAAGAAGTAGTCCTCTAGTCTCTGATTGAAATCCTCAAGGAGAGGGAAGTCACCATCTTTCTAGGTAACTCATTCCAACTGTTGGATAGCCCTCCTTGTTAGTATAATGATGAGGGAGTGGCCAGGTAGGACCTAGTCCTTACAGCATACTTATATTCTCCTTTCTTCGTGGATTACTTGGAGCATTAAATGATATTCCCTACCTCGATCCACCCAAGAAACTGTACAGAAAATTGAGGGGAGACTCTTTTCCAGCCATAAATGATTGAGCATCTGATACTAAGTGATAGCCAAATGTCTTCTAATTGGCTGGGGAATCGAAGGTGCATACAAGGGAATGACCCTTTGATTTCTCACTCTTTTCCTTTCTGAGGCAAGAACCTCTGTGATCTGCAAGGTTGGGGAGAAGAACAGCAGTGGTTTCTTACACCCACTCTCTTCTAGGTCCAAGAACACATGACTCCTCTATTTTTGTGTGTATATGTATTTAATAGATACTAGTTGACTGACTGACTGTTTATTCTTTCCTGATCCAAGATAAATGAGTATTCTGATAGGGGAGTACCCAGGTGGCCATGTGAGTTTGGGAGAGTCATTAGATGTTACATTGTCAATAAGGGGAAAAAATAGAAATACAAACAATATAATACAAAAATAAAATACAAGACACAATAATACAAATATAAAATAAAATTTTAAAATAAAAACATGGGGTTCAGTAAGGTCTTATGTAATACTTTCATCAAAAATTTGATATTGCATCTGACGGGGGTTTGGGAGCTGAAAGGAACTTATTCTTATCACAGAAGAAAAAACTAAGCTCTACAGAAGTTAGGGATATCAATTATCACCATTATCATTTGACATTATACTAGAAATAGTAGCTATATAAAACAAGATAAAAACTGAAGGAATAATAATAAGTGGTGAGGAAACAAAGCTATTATTTTTTTGCAGATGATATGATGATTTAGTTAGGGAACCCTACTGAGCCAAATAAAAGAACTGGTCAAAACAATAACTTCAGTAACGTTGCAAGATATGGGATTAACCCACACAAATCAGCAGCATTTCCATATAACACCAGCAAAAGTCATCAGGAATAAATAGAAAGAGAAATCCCATTTAAAATAACTACATACAGTTTAAAATACTTGGGAGTCTATCTTCTAAGATATACATAGGAACTATAAGAACATTATTACAAAATACTCTTCACACAAATAAAGACAGATCTAAATAACTGGAGAAGTATTAATTGCTCATAAGTAGGCCAAGCCAATATAATAAAAATGAGAATAGTATCTAAATCAATTCACTTATTCACTGCCATGCCAAACAAATGACCAAAGCATTACTTTATAGAGCTAGAAAAAATAATAACAGAATTCATCTGGAGGAACAAAGGGTCAAGAATATCAGGGGAATCAATTAAAAAACAATAACAAAAACAAGAAGGAAGGTGGCTTAGCAATAGCAGAGCTCAAACTATGCAACAAAGCTGTAATTGTCAAAACAGTCTGATACTGGAGAAGAAATAGAGAGGTTGTTCAAGGGAATAGATTAGGTACACAGTCTACAGAAGTAAATGAGCTCAGTAAGCTACTACTTGGTAAACCCAAAGATCCCAGCTATTGGGGCAAGATTTCACTATTTGACAAGAACTGATGTGAAATCTGGAAAGCAGACTGGCAAAAACTAGGCACTGACCAACATCTCATGCCAAATGCCTCCAAATTTGCTTAAAATTGATACATGATTTAGACATGTAGAGTGATATCCTAAGAAAATTAATGGAACAAGGAAGAAATTACCTTTCAGATCTATGGCTAGGGGAGGAGATCATCAACAAATAACAAAATGGATAATTTTGATTATGTAAAGTTAAAAACCAATAAACAAAACCAATGAAGCTAAAATTAGAAGAAAAGCAGGAAATAGGGGAGGGAGGGTGGATATCTTTGCAGTAAATTTCTTTGATAAAAAGCTCATTTCTCAAATGCATATGGAACTGAGTCAAATCTACAAGAATTAGAGTCATTTATCAATTGATAAATGTAGAAGGGTTACAAATAGGCAGTTTTGAAAGGAAGGTATCAAAGCTATCATTAGCCATATGAAAAATGCTCTAAATCAGTAATAATTAGAGAAATGCAAATTAAAACAACTCCAAAGTACTGCCTCACATCCAAAAGATTGGCTAAGATCACAGAAAAGGAAAATAAATACTGGAAGGGATATGGACAGGTAATCCACACACTGTTAGTGGAACTATGAACTAGTCCAACCATTCTGGAAAGCAATTGGGAGCTATGCCCAAAGAGCTATTAAACTGTATAATACCCTTTGACTCCACAGTATCCTACTAGATCTATACCCCAAAGAGATCAAATAAGGAGGAAAAGGACCTATATGTACAAAAGTATTTATGGCAGCTCTTTTTGTGGTAGCAAAGAATTAACTGAAAAATGACTAAACAAGCTGTGGTATATGAATCTTATGATTATTGTGCTGTAAAACAATGATCAAGGAGGTAGTTTCAGAATTGTATGAACTGATGAAAAATGAAGTGAGTAGGACCAGGAGCACAATTTATAAAGTGACCATAATTTTGTATTGACAAACCACTTTGAAAGACTTAGAAACTCAGATCAACACAATGAGCAACCACAATTCCAAAGGTATAAGAAATGAGGAAAAGACATTTTCAGAGAATCCCGAGAATTACGAACTGACTCATAGTGATGTAAGGAGAATGAAACACACACTGTCCATGTCCAGAAAGAGTGCAGACTGAAACATATTTTCTTCTATTTCTTTTTCTTCTTGCCCTTTTATTGGGAATGGAGGGTAGGAGTGCAGGTGGGTGGAGAACATGGTCAATGTAGAAATTTATTTTGCACATCTACGCATATTTGTAATGGGTTTTAGTTTTCTTGTCTTGTCCATAGGTTGGGAAGAGAAGGAGGAATGAAGAGATTTGGAAGTGAAGATAAAAATCAATTTTTAAAAAGTGGGGTGAGAGAACAAACAAACATGGATTAAGGAATGGGAGAAGTGGGAATTAGAGCAATCTCATTCTTATCTGAACCTGACAAAGAGGAATTGAACACACACACACACACACACACACACACACACACACACACACACGCTTTTTTTTGAAATGCACCAAATTCAGCAGAAAAACAAATGAGGATATGGAGAGATGGTGTTAATGGCGAGCTTAATACCAGAGAGAGAATATCAATACTATTAATAATACTGTTATTATTAATTAATAAGAATAATTAGAAGTTCCTGAATTTGGAAGGGAGATTAAAAAGAAAGAAAAGAAAAGCCCAGTAAGCTAAAAAGGTGTCTATTAATAGAGGTATGGCTGAACAAGTGGTGACATATGAATGTAATGGAATGTTACTGTGCTATAAGACATTAGGAAAAAAACATTTTCATAGAATTCTAGGAATTATGAACAATTCATAGTGAAATAAGGAGAATCAGAAGAACAATTTACATAATAACAACATGGTAATAAAAAATAACCTGAAAGACTTGAAAACTCTGATCAATGTAATGACTGACTAACATGGTTTCCATGAACTATGATGAAGTCACCCACCTTCTGATGAAGCGGTAATAGACTCAAGATACAGAGAGATAGAGATACATTTTTTTTTTGCACATGGCCACTATGAGGATTTGTTTCGCTTAACCATGCTTATGTGTTACAAGGTTCTCCCTTCCCATGCCCCACTGACACCCTCTTTCTAAATGGAAGAGGGAATTTGGTTAGAGGGAAGGTTACCAATATTGATGCCATACACACAAAAAGAGGATTAGTGAAACATTTTTTAGAAAAGAATTAAATTCAGAAGGAAAGAGAGATGACAGTTTTGAAAATAAAATGCTGAATGAATTATATATATAGATATAGATATACATATGTATGTATATCTATATATACATACATACATACATATATGTATTTACTTAAAACAAATGGCAGCACCTCTTTTTGTGCTGACAAATAATAGGAAATTGAAGGGGTGCCCATTGATTGGAGAATAGCTGAAAAAATTATGGTGAGTAAACGTAATAGAAGAAGAAAGCTAGACTCAGTGGATAGAGCACTGAGCATGGAGTCAAGAAGACCTGAGTTCAAATCTGGCCTCAGACATTTACTAGCTGCGTGACCTTGGGCAAGTCACTTAACTTCTCTTTGCTTTATCCATTGGAGAAAGAAATGGTAAACCACTCCAGTATTTTTGCCAAGAAAACTCCATGGACAGAATGGGCCACAGAGTCACAAAGAGTCAGACATGACTGAATAACTGAAAAGCAATAACAAAATGTAATAGAATAACATTGTGTTATAAAATATGATGCAGTAGTTACAGAGAAACCTGAGAAGACTTGTATGAACTGATACAAAGTAAAATGAGCAGAACCAGAATAACAGTTTATACGGTAATAGTAACTTTGTAAAAATGAACAATTTTGAAAGATTTAAGAACTCTAATCAATTCAATGATCATTCATAATTCCAGAGTATGGATGAGGAAGCATGCCTCCCACCTCTTGACACAAAAGTGATGGACTACGTATGTGAAATGAGACACACATTTTTTGACATGGCCAATGTAGGATTTGTTTTACTTAATTCTACATATTTGCTAACATGATTTTTTTCCTACTGGGAGAGGGAAACAAGTGAGAAAAATAAATGCTTGATAACTTTTACAAAAACATTAATTTTAAAAAGCAAGGGGCATGAAATGGAGACTTCATATACAGCTCTCTTTTTGGATCTTGCTGTGTATATGGAAATATTCCTTTTATGGATTTTAAATTCAGAATTAACAAAAAAAATTAAAAACAAAATAAGTCACACTGTAAGCACTTAACTAAATGTGTGCCCATATTCAAGTCAATTAACCTCTCAGAGTTTTAGTTTCCTTGGCCGTAAAATCAAGATAATAATATAGTACTACTCACATCATAGAGTTATTGTGAGCCAAGTCCTTTGCAAACCTGAAAGTACCATTTAAATGTGAGTTATTGAATCTTTCAATAGACTGGGGCAGACTAGTCACTGGAGACATGGGAGCCATTCCCATGCTGGCACAGTAATGAGAGAAATGGCATACCGATGGGGTCTCAGTCACAAAAGGCAGGTTTGGAAGTACCTTTGCCTAAGCACAATGAACTAAGAATTAGTGTAGGAAGTCATTGCTGAGACAGATCAACCTTCTGAAGCCCCAAGACTGCCTTGAAAATAAGGGAATCCTAACGACAGTGAAGGAAAGTTTCCCACGACAGCACCAGAATGTGCAGTAACACTGATTCTAATTAGACTGACCATTTTGTTCCAAAGTAGCCTGGGTAAGCTAGCAGAACTAATGAGGTCACATTTTTAAAAAGAAATTGGCAAACTGGGCCACTAATTAGAGGAGTTACCATATCTTTAAAAAGCTATGATAACTCTCTTTAAACATTCAAAGGTAGAGCTGGAAGCAACTTTAGATACCATCTAGTCCAAACCCTTCATTTTAGGGATAAAGAAACCAAGGCCCAGAAAGGTCAAGATACTTGTCCAAGGTCATACAGGTAGTAATTGGACAAAGATGGCATTCATACCTGGTTCCTCTGAAGTCAAGTTCAGCCTCTCTCCACTGGGTCCCTTACACTTTCCACTGTATCACTTACCACAGTGGGCAAAAATAGGAACAATGGACAGAAGGCATTGTGTTACAAGATGTTGGTACCATATTCTTTAAATTTCATTCCTAATCATGACCACCCAAACAGCCTTAGAGGGTTTTTTCCCCCTTAAAACATCCATTGCTATGCATTCTGGAATTGCTTTGCCTAGAAATGAGAGGCTGCATAACGAAAGAATTCCTAAAACTTAAAGCTGTTGAAATGGGTTAGATGGGTTGTCTGCTGTGGGAGGGAGTTCCTTGTTATTTTAAGTATTCAGAGGCCTGATGAGCACAAACCAAGGTTGTTGTAGAGGCAATTCATGATTGAGGTAGAGGTTTGGAGTAGAGAACCTCTAAGGTCCCTTACATTTTTAAGATTCTGTGATTCTTTCATTGGACCTTACTGAAGACAAAGACAATGAATGCTCAAATTTAAAATGCCCTCAAAAGACAGGCTGACTGATTGGTGGTTTACTTCTCTCACTTTCCCTGGCTACACTTTTGTGCAGTCTCCAGTGGATGGTGAAATTACCACCCAACTGCCATCACATCCACAGGTCCTTTGTAATTCAGACAGTATCCTTTTCATTTCCCTTTAGACCAGAGGTTCCCAAATTTATTTGACCTACAGCCCCCTTTAAAAAAAAAAATTACTCAGTGCCTCCCCCCATAAATCTACTTTCTTTAATGTTTTTTAAAAATTACATCATTTCAAAAAATATAAAATATATATGTATATATTTTAAATGATGCATCTTAAATTTAATAATTTATTGTAAATTTGTGGTGTTTTTCCTGCATTGAAATTTTGATGACACAACATTGTGTCATGTAACTGTAGAGCATCGTATTGTAAATAAGCCATTACATGCACATATTCCTGCCAATGCATGCTGGACTTCCTGACAACGCACAACATGTTCACCTGCTTGTTAAGACTTATCAGTGAACTTGACCACTCAGCAGTTATAACTTGCATTTTGTATGATTATTTGGAAAATAAAGTCATCACCACAACTTTAACTGTTACACAACAGATAAGACATATATGAACAGTTTTTCAAAATTTTCTTTTCTTCTTTCCTTATGCTTCCACCGCCCCCTTATTTTTATTCAATACCCTCCAATTGTAACTGAGGCTACTACTGCCCCACTGGATCTGTTCAATGCCCTGCAGGGGGTGGTATCATCCACTTTGGGAACGTATGCATCTAGACAAAGGACTCTCCTGCATTTTATTCTTTCTTTTTTTAATTTTTATTTAACTTTTAACATTTATTTTCACAAAATTTTGGGTTACAAATTTTCTCCCCTTTTATCCCTTCCCCGCCCCAAACACCAAGCATTCTAATTGCCCCTATGACCAATCTACTCTCTCTTCTATCATCCCTCTCTGTCCTTGTCTCTGTCTTCTCATTTGTCCTGTAGGGCCAGATAGCTTTCTATACCCCTTTATCTGTATTTCTTATTTCCTAGTGGCAAGAACATTACTCGACAGTTGATCCTAACACTTTGACTTCCAACTTCTTTACCTCCCTCCCTCTCCACCCCTTCCCTTTGGAAGGCAAGCAATTCAATATAGGCCAAATCTGTGTAGTTTTGCAAATGACTTTCATAATAGTTCTGTTGTATAGGACTAACTATATTTCCCTCCATCCTCTCCAGTCCCCCATTACTTCTATTCTCTTTTGATCCTATCCCTCCCCATGAGTGTCGACCTCAAATTGCACTCTCCTCCCCATGCCCTCCCTTCTATCATCCCCCCAACCCTGCTTGTCCCCTTATCCCCCACTTTCCTGTATTGTGAGATAGGTTTTCCTACCAAAATGAGTGTGCATTTTATTCTTTCCTTTAGTGGAATGTGATGAGAGTAGACTTCATGTTTTTTTCTCACCTCCCCTCTTTATCCCTCCACTAATGAGTCTTTTGCTTGCCTCTTTTATGAGAGATAATTTGCCCCATTCAATTTCTCCCTTTCTCCTCCCAATATATTTCTCTCTCACTGCTTGATTTCATTTTTTTTTTAAGATATGATCTCATCCTCTTCAATTCACTCTGTGCACTCTGTCTCTATGTATGTGTGCGTGCGTGCATGTGTATGTGTGTAATCCTACCCAGTACCCAGATACTGAAATGTTTCAAGAGTTACAAATATTGTCTTTCCATGTAGGAATGTAAACAGTTCAACTTTAGTAAGTCCCTTATGACTTCTCTTTGCTGTTCACCTTTTCATGGTTCTCTTCATTCTTGTGTTTGAAAGTCAAATTTTCTTTTCAGCTCTGGTCTTTTCATCAAGAATGCTTGAAAATCCTCTATTTCATTGAAAGACCAATTTTTCCCCTGAAGTATTATACTCAGTTTTGCTGGGTGGGTGATTCTTGGTTTTAGTCCTAGTTCCTTTGACTTCTGGAATATCCTATTCCATGCCCTTCGATCCCTTAATGTAGAGGCTGCTAGATCTTGTGTTATCCTGATTGTATTTCCACAATACTTGAATTGTTTCTTTCTAGCTGCTTGCAATATTTTCTCCTTGACCTGGGAACTCTGGAATTTGGCCACAATGTTCCTAGGAGTTTCTCTTTTTGGATCTCTTTCATGCGGTGTTCTGTGGATTCCTTGAATATTTATTTTGCCCTCTGGTTCTAGAATCTCAGGGCAGTTTTCCTTGATAATTTCATGAAGGATGATGTCTAGGCTCTTCTTTTGATCATGGCTTTCAGGTAGTCCCATAATTTTTAAATTGTCTCTCCTGGATCTATTTTCCAGGTCAGTTGTTTTTCCAATGAGATATTTCACATTATCTTCCATTTTTCCATTCTTCTCGCTTTGTTCTGTGATTTCTTGCTTTCTCATAAAGTCCTTAGCCTCCATCTGTGCCATTCTAATTTTGAAAGAACTATTTTCTTCAGTGAGCTTTTGAATCTCCTTTTCCATTTGGCTAATTCTGCTTTTGAAAGCATTCTTCTCCTCATTGGCTTTTTGAACCTCTTTTGCCAATTGAGTTAGGCTAGTTTTCAAGGTGTTATTTTCTTCAACATTTTTTTGGGTCTCCTTTAGCAGGGAGCTGATCTGCTGTTCATGCTTTGACTTCATGACTCTCATTTCTCTTCCCAGCTTTTCCTCTACCTCTCTAACTTGATTTTCAAAATTCTTTTTGAGCTCTTCCATGGCCTGAGCCCATTGGGTGGGCTGGGACACAGAAGCCTTGATTTCTGTGTCTTTGCCTGATGGTAAGCATTGTTCTACCTCATCAGAAAGGAAGGGAGGAAATGCCTGTTCACCAAGAAAGTAACCTTCTATAGTCTTATTTCTTTTCCCTTTTCTGGGCATTTTCCCAGACAGTGACTTGACCTCTGAATATTTTCCTCATACTCACCTCGCCTCCTGATCCTCCCAGCCAGCATTTGGGGTCTGAGATTCAAATTCTGCTTCCAGCCTCAGGGCTTTGGGCGGGGGCAGGGCTGCTATTCAGTGTGAGATTAAGTTCAGGTGGTCAGGGCGGGGCAGGGCCGCCTCTCAGGCTCATTTCCCTCAGGGGGTTTATGCACAGACCTTCCACAATGGATCCAGGCTCCTGCCCCCTTGGGGAACCCTGGTCTGCAGCTGCCTCTCAGCTTCTACCTCCCGGGGGGGCCTGAGTTATGGGGGCACCCCACTCCCCTCTCGACCTGCCAAAGAGACTCTCTCACCGACCCCTGTCACCTGTGGGTGGAGGGACTTGTGTGGCTGCTGGAGATCCCGTCCCTGAAGCCCGCTTGGATCTTTTCCTCTCGGCGCTGGGTCTGTTGCCGGGCTGCACTCAGCTCCCAGTGCTGGTGCCCAGTCCGCAGCGCAAAGGAACCCCCACGAGAGGTTTGCAGGTCTCTCCAGAACAGAAATCTCCCTCGCTCCAATGTTGCGTGGCCTCTGGGTGCAGAATTCACCGTGAGTTACTTCTTTGTAGTTGTTCTATGGGTTGTGGGTTCGGAGCTATGTGTATGTGCGTCTTTCTACTCCGCCATCTTGGCTCCGCCCCCCATTTTATTCTTTCAATACACTTGAACATAAATCCGAGCTCTTCTATTGACTTTGGGAAAGTCACTTAATTCCTTTGGTTCTCAATTTCTTAATCCAAAAAATAAGGGGGTTGGATTAGGGGACCTGTAGGGTCCCTTCCAACTCGAGTTCTACTACTCTTGCTCTAGAATTTTGGATTCAGTTGTGGATACTTTATTTACTATATATACTTTATTTACTATACTACCAATCACAAAAGATCAGTGTTTTACACATAGAAGGGTAAAGACCAGATCTGTGATTTCTTTGATATAAAGGACCAATTCTAAGAGTATGGTCTGAGAATTTGTTGGGTCCCTTAGACGCTTTCAGAGAGACTATGAAGTAAAAATTATTTTCATAATAATACTAAGATATTTAATTTGTAATGTAGCAAATATCAATAGATATAACAACAGAAGCAAAAGTATTTGAGGGGATTCTTAGTTATTTTTAAAAGTGAAAAGGAGTCTGAAGACTAAGAACTTTGAGAAGGAAGTCCCAAGTAAGGAAATTTCTTTTACATATGCAAGTCGGCTCTTTTTCTGAAATTTATAGTATTGGAGAATTGCTTAGAAGACTGAAAAATTAAGTGACTTGACTGGGGTTACATGTTAGTATATGTTAGGATTTTAACTTGAACTCAGGAGTTTCATTTTAAAGACCACCACTTTCTCTATTGCATTACACTGCCTTTGTATTTATAGAAGGTACTTAATAAATGTTGAATGAATGTATGAATGCTTGCATTGAAGGGAGATGATAAAATGTTCTTAAAATAAAGGAAAAATTTTGGGTTGTTGACTAATATTTCAAACACATACAAAAAGAGAAGATCTTTGAAGTAATGTCATTGTAATATATATGATATTGGTATATGGCTATCAATAGGATTTTCAGTGTAGTATACATAATTCAACTAACTTTCATTGCTATAGGCAGCTAAATGGCACAGTGGATAGAGTGGTAGACTTGGAGTAAGAAAGACTCCACCCTTCCTGAGTTCCAATCTGGCCTCAGACATTTATTAGCTGGGTGACCCTGGGCAAGTCACTGAACTCTGCCTCAGTTCCTCATCTGTAACTGGAAAAGGAAATGGCCAACCACTCTAGTATCTTTGCCAGTAAAACCCCAAATGGGGTCATGAAGAGTTGGACACAACTGGAAGGACTGAACAACTTTCATAGTTAACTTCCATTCTACCTTCTATCTGCTTTGCAAGAAAAAAAAGTTTCTCTTCAAATTTCAGAAAAAGTACTGAAATTCTCTGTATCTGTTACTTATTAACTACTGCTAAGTTGTGGGAAGACCATTTCAAATGCCCAATGCAAAAATGCTGACATTTAGCTATTTGCATCCCAATGGGAGCGCCATTCTGGGTATAATTTCAGAAATAAAGTACCAAATCACTTACTGTAAGTGTGACTCTACATGTGTAAATTGGGAGAAATATAATACCCTTGAAAGGGTTTTTAATACATCTTTTCTGGCCTTTCTTACTGAAATTCTTAAAAGCCAAATACTTTCAAGACTTGGAGATACATTGCTTTAAGGGAGCCATTGCCAACAAAGACTCATAATTATAGAATTCTGGAGCCGAGAGAGACCTTAGACATCTTGAGTCTGGTGCTTTTTAGCCTTTTTTGTGTAATGGACCCTTTGGAAGTCAGGGAAAATCTATGAAGCCCTTCTCAGAATAATATTTTTAAATGATTGAAGGAAATGTTGAAATTTCAGTTAGAGGTTAATGAAAATAAAGATATAAAATTTTTTCCCCTTGCAAGTTCATGGATTCCTTGAAATCTATCAGCATACCCCTTGGGGAGGGGGTGCTCATGGATATAATCTCACCCTCTAATTTCAGATGAGATAACTGAGGCAAAGATGGTTGAGCAACCTGTCCAAGGTAGAACAACTAGCTCATAGTGAGGCTCTTGGGCTCCTGGATTAGCCCACTGCCCCTTTAACCACTTTTCCAATCCTGAAAACATAATTCATGTGCAATTCATTATCATTTCAATTTGTAAAGTCATAGAGTAGGATTTTAATAAATGTTTTTTGAATGAATGAGTGAATTAATATAAAGATTAATTATCTTGACATGCTTTTAGCTAGGAAATTTTGCTTTTCCTATTTCATTATAGGACTCACACTCAGTAGCTTCTCCTAATGAGCTGATTTGATTATTTAGTAGAAATGGTGATGTAGGTACTCTCTCCAACAGAGTGCCACTCATTCGTGACTTCGTCTTGTAGCTAACATTTAGGCTTTGCACGATCCTTTATATCTGTCATCTCCTCCTATTCTCATAAGAACTTAGGCAACTCTTGTCCATGTCAGCCCTTATATTCTCCACAGTGGGGCCACCCAATGTACTGAAAGACTAGCTGTGTTGACAATGTGTGGATATCAGTGGAACAGACAAGATATTCATTGATTATTCCTTTATTTCAATACAAGACTGGCCCACTTCTTTTTGGTTTACCAATATCTTTGATAATATCTTTGATGTCATTTGTTCTCCCCAGTTCTTCATTGGCAATATGCTGTAGGCTATTAAAGTCAGATTGGTGATACGGTGGATGGAGCCTGGATTCAGGAAGTCCTAGCTTCAAATCCAGCTTCTAACCCTTACTATTTGATGCTGGATAAGTCACTTAACATCTGTCTGTCTCAGTTTCCTCAGCTGTAAAATGAGGATAATAGCCTCAACCACCCAGGGTTGTTGTGAAGATCAAATGAATTAGTATTTATAAAGCATTTAGCACAGTGGTTGGCACATAGTAGGCACCTAATAGATATTTGTTTCTTCCTCCTCCTAGTCATATTCATCAAAAATCTCTGTTATCATCCTTTTTTAAACTTGCAACTTTAATTCTTCCAAGACTATGACATCCTGTTCTTTGCAGTCATATGTGGTTGTTAGGAAAATATTATTCTTAAAAATTTAAGTTCTTGTTTCAGGGAGGAGCTGAGAAAGAACCTTGTAGAATCTCCTAAATGTCAATCAGATTTGCTAAAAAAAATTTTCAGTGTCTTCTTCAGTTTACTTTTATCTCTAGCATCACTTCCTGATTTAGGACTTTATGATGGGCCAGGCTCTCCCTCCTGTACTTTTAGATGGGAGTAGTCTTTTTGGCATGACCTTGCTTTCCTCAGTTCCCAGACACTGGCTTCCACTTCTCTTGCTATATCTACTTTCAGAATTCTGGTAGAGCATTTGAATCAGCTCTAGAGTTGGCTTCTCTGTTGTGAAGATTTGCCTTCCAGCTGGAATTTCTTACATCAGGTGCTGGCTGATTTGTTGACTCTGGGTCTTCCTCAGTCAGCATGTGGAGTAATGTTCTATCATCCCCAGAGCTTCCTTGGTCAGGGTATTACCTCAAGCTTCCTCTTCCACAGGCTGATGGCTGTTTCTGGCTTGTTTATATGTACTACAGTCAGCTTCTTTGGTATGACCTCTCTACCATTGTCCATAAATTCCAGCTTCTTTTTTTATAATACTTGGCTGGGTAAAGGAGTTTCTCTTTGAATTTCTTGGTCATTATTAGATTTAAATTAAGTAATCAATCAATATTTATTAATAAGTGCCAGGTACTGGGATATATTTGGTGCTCTTTGTGGGTCATTAGGGATAAAGACTGGACCCATGGTTTCATTGCTATAGGGAGCTCCAAGGTAAGGAAACTCCCTCTACCAACGCAGGTTGGTAACTTCTCTGCAACTTTTGAGAGTTACTTATTGCACTGAGGGTGTAAAGTCACATAGCCATATGTATTAGAGGTAGACTTGAACCTGTCTTCCTGCCTCTGATTCCATGTATATACTACATACTATATATACTGTATACTCTGTATACTACATATATGTGTATATATGTATATATACACTTTCTCTCTATATATAACTTACATATATGTATACACATGTACATACACATATATACATATATGCAAATATACATTCTAGATATACTTATATATACACTTTATACATGTACGTGCATGTGCTTTTGTGTATGTATATGTATACACACATACACACATAAATATATACTCTGAGTTCATGTATATACTATACTGAGTCCATCTATATGCTATAAACATGAATACCTCTTTCTAGATCACTGCTGGAGTAAAAGTGGGAATGTTGGGTTTCTGTATGATCTTTCACACTGCCATTTTAACTAGAAGCCTCCCTATCTCACTCAAAAGATTTTGACTGAACCATGCACACAAGGAAAACAAAGTGGATCAAGAATGCCTCTGGTTCAAACAATGATATGCAGATGGATGAACAATCCATAGAGTTAGCCCATCAGTTGTATCACCAAGGCAATATTCACTGCACTGATGGTGACTATGAATATACCGGTGTAGTTTTCAATTGCAAACAGACTCTCCATATAGAAGGCAGAAGGAAAACATTTATTCAGACACCAGAAAGCCAGATCCATCATAGTAATCAAGAAGTCAATACACATCAGCACTGCAGGGGACAAAGCCATTCTCAATCATTCCCTCCCACCACCACCAGGACCTTCCCACAAGCTACACTCCCAATACTCACAATGCTAGCTGTGCTTGACTGCCTGCATCCTCTCTCCTCTGCCCTAATTGCTCTCATCAATTTCCTTCCAGTTCTGCTCCACCCTTCCTGTACCACCCATTCAGCAAGCTCCTCCCACCATATGCGACGTAGGCTTCCATGTGATTAAAGCAGGTCACATGGACCTATTAATGAATGGGAAAGATCTTCCAATTTAAATTACCATTACATTCAGCCCCAAGAGCTTTCACATTCATTACATAGGGCAACCGGTATCAATAGAATTGTAATAGGGATAACAGAAAATAAGCATATAAAACAATATCTTAGGCAACTGGTGTCAACAGAACTTTACAACAATATAACAGGGATCACACAAAATAAGCACGTGAAACAATATTTTAATATTTTAAACAGTCTCTTCCCTCAAGGAACTTATACTGTATTTAGTTGTAGGGAAACATTTACTATAAAGTTTTATTTAAAAGAAAATATTTATATATAGAGAGACAGACAGATGATTAGATAGATGGATGGATAGATAGATAGATAGATAGATAGATAGATAGATAGATAGATAGATAGATAGATAGATAGATAGATAGATAGATAGATAGATGGATGGATGGATGGATGGATGGATGGATGGATGGATGGATGGATGGATGGATGGATTTGGACCTGTGGTTTCATCACTGCAGGCAACTCCTTGATGAAGAAATTCCCTTTACCAAAGTGGAGGGTCCACAAATTATAGTCCTGAAGAGTCACCTAGGGCATTCTTGAGATGCAGGGTCATGTAGTCAATATGTATCAGAGGCAGGATTTGAATCCTAGTCATCTGAACTTGGAGGGGAGTCCTCTGTGCATTGTACCAATCTGCCTCTTGTATATAGTAAAATTTGTTGTTGTTCAGTAGTGTCCAACTCTTCACAACTCCATGGACCATACAGTTCAGTGGGTTTTTTGACCAAGATATTGGAGTGGTTTGCCATTTCCTTCTCTAATATAATAGTACTGCAAATAATATACAAATAAATATTAACATTTATCTTCTGAGTTATCTTAAGAAAGATAAGATCTAATTTGGAAATATGTCAAAGGGCAAACAAACTGTGATCCAATAAAGGCACTACTAGATTTATATCCCAAAGAGATTTAAAAGGGGTGGGGGTGGGGGGAAGACCTATGTGTACAAAAATATTTATAGCAGCTCTTCTTGTGGTGGCAAAGAACTGGACATTGATGGGAAGCCCATCAATTGAGGGATGGCTGACCAAGTTGTGATATATGATTATGATGAAATACTGTTGTGCCATAAGAAATGATGAGCATGAACAGGCAGTTTTCAGAGGAAGAAATCAAAGCTACCTATAATCATATGAAAAATTGCTCTAAATCACTATTGATTAGAGAGATACAAATCAAAACAACTCTGAGGTACCACATCACACCTATCAGACTGGCTAATATGACAAAACAGGAAAATTATAAATGTTGGAGAAGATGTGGGAAAGTTGGAACACTAATTCATTGTTTGTTGGTGGTGCTGTGAGCTGATCCAACCATTCTGGAGAGCAATTTGGAACTATGCCTAAAGGGCTACAAAAATGTTCATACCCTTTGACTCAGCAACATTGCTTCTAGGGCTGTATCCCAAAGAGGTCATAAAAATGGGAAAATGACCCACATGTACAAAAATATTTATAGCAACTCTTTTTGTGGTGGCCAAGAACTGGAAATTGAGAGGATGCCCATCAATTAGGGAATGGTTGAAGATGTTGTGATATGTGAATGTAACAGTATACTACTGTGCTATAAGAAATGATGAAGGGGCAGATTGCAGAAAAACCTGGAAAGATTTATATGAGCAGATGCTCAGTGAAGTGAGCAGAATCAGGAGAACATTGTACACAGTAACAGCCAGCGTGTGCAATGATTGATTTTGATAGACTTCTTCTCAGCAATGCAAGGACCTAAAACAATTCCAGAGGACTCATAATGGAAAATGCCATTCACATTCAGAGAACTACAGAGTCTGAATGTAGAGCAAAGCAGACTATTTTCTTTTTTGTTTTGTTTTTTTCTTTCTCATGGTTTCTCCCATTCATTACAATCTTAATGTGAAAATATGTTTAATAGGAACTCAAAATTTTTGTAAGTGCTGAAAATTGTTGCTACATGTAATTGGGGATATTATTTTTTTAAATTAAATTATTTTATTTTCAGTGTTCTACAATCACTTCCATATATCTTAGATTTTTTCCTCTCCCTCCCTTTCCTTCCCCCCTCCCTCCTCACTCCCTCCTTGAGACAGCATACAATTTTATATAGGTTCTATACATACATTCCTATTAAATACATTTTTACCTTAGTCACATTGCATAGAAGAATTAAAATGAATGGGAGAAATCATAAAACAAATCAAAACATAATACAAAAGAAAATGGTCTGCTTCATTCTGCGATCAAATTCCATAGTTCTTTCTCTGGATATGGATGGTGTTTTGCCTCCAGTCCACTGGGAATTTTTTAAGTCCTTGCATTGCAATGAAGTACTAAGTCTACCAGAAAAATTCCTCACACACTGTGGTTGTTGTTGTGTACAAAGTTCTCCTGGTTCTGCTCCTTTCACTCAGTGTCAGTTCATATAAGTCTTTCCAGGCCTCTCTGAAGTCTTCCTGTTCATTATTTCTTATAGCACAATAGTATTCCATTACATTCATACACCACAATTTCTTCAGCTGTTCCCTAATTGATGGGCATCCTGTTGATTTCCAGTTTTTGGCCACCACAAAGAGAGCTGCTATAAATATTTTTGTACATATGGGAGACCCTTTCCCATTTTTATGATCTCTTGGGACTACAGTCTTAGAAGCAATATTGCTGGATCAAAGAGTATGCACATTTTTGTAGTCCTTTGGGCATAGTTCCAGATTGCTCTCCAGAATGGTTGGATCAGCTCACAGCTCCAGCAACAATGAATTAATATTCCAACTCTCTCACATCTTCCCCAACATTTATCATCTTCCTGTTTTGTCATGTTAGCCAATCTGAGAGGTGTGATGTGGTACCTCAGAGTTGTTTTGATTTGCTTCTCTCTAATCAATAGTATTTTAGGGCATTTTTTCATATGATTATAGATAGCTTTAATTTCTTCCTCTGAAAACTGTCTGTTCATATCCTTTAAAATATTATTTTTTAAAAAGAAAGATAAGTTCTACAACTCTTTGTGCAGCAAAAAAACTGAAAACAGGGCAATGATTAAATAAATTGTGGTGTATGAATATAATGAGATAGTGTTGCCTTATAAAAAATAATGGATAAAAGAAATTCAGAAGAACATGGAAAGATATATGTGAACTGATGAAGAAAAGCAGATCCAGGAGAACAATATACACAGAGACTATGATAGTATAAATGAAAACAGTAAAAATAAGGTGAAACTGGCACGTTTTGTGTTAGCAAAGAACTGGAAACAAGGACAAAAGGATGAAGGTAGAATATGTATAGAGACAACAGGGGTATTCTACTGGAGTTCTGGCAAAATGCTGAAATAGAATGTTTGGCTTAGAATAAGAGAGGTAAGGCTTCAAATTCTGCCTCAAGTTACTTACTAGCTGTATAATCCTGGGCAAGTCACTTCACCTATCTATGCTCCATTTTTCTCATCTGTCAAGTGATGGCATTGGACTAAATGACCTCTAAGGTCCCTTTCAGCTCCAAATCTATGATCCTATGTTGATTTTGAACCATTAAAAATTAAATTAAATTTTAAAAAAAGTGGAACCATTAACAATTACTCTTTGAATCTTTGAACCCAACCAGTTTTGATCTATCTAATATTATTATAACCTAGTCTGTATCTCTACATTTTCTTTTCAAGGATAGCAAGATATTGTTTATTAAAAGTTTTGCTAAAAATCCAAGTAAACTATACCTAAAGCTATATTCCCCCCCCCCTTCTACTAAAGGGATCCTGTCAAAAAAAAAAGTGAAATTATTGTGTCATGACCTGTTCTTGATGTTGACCAACCATTTCTAAAATGATCTGTTCTAGAATTTTCCCAGGAAATTTTACAACCCCAAAGTCTGATCATTTCCTCCTTTTCATATTATTTCTACTAGGGATTTAGTAATTCTTAAAGCTTTAGCAATTTAGATAAGCATTTCACCAGTCTGAAAAGTACCTTAACATTTCTGACAATGTAATTCTACCTTTCTTTCTTTCTTTCTTTTTTACCATCATTTGAACTTATTGTCCTCCTTCCAGACATCTTTACCAGTTGACACCTTGCCAACTTGAATTATCCTTGGGCTAAGGAGAGAGTAGAGGTGAAGTCAGAAATGCTTCATCCTTACTCAACAAAGGGAGCTCACCCAAATGTCTGTTGAACCATATGCAGAAAATTAGGTTAGGGTTCCCCCTATCCCCAGGGAAATGGTTCATTTCACTGGTAATGACTTATTAGGTGTTATCTGAACTTAACAAAATGGCATTTAATTTAGCTGACAAAAGGGTGATTTTATAAGGTCTATCTATTATCAGAGATTGGATAGAGAGACCTGAAGTCAGGGACTTCCCTGATCTCTGCTCCCTTTACAATTACAGCCCCCTTCAGACCTCTCATAACATTTGGTTTCATAAATCATTAACTATATTATAGTCATCTCTTGTGGTGTTTCATCTCCCTATTAGACTGGAGCTCCTTGAGGACAGGGAATTATATTTTACTGCATTTTGTATATATGTCAGTACCTAGCATGGTGTATACACAGAGGGTATTTAATAAATATTTGTTCTGTTGTATTGTAAGACTCTTCTAAGTAGAGCAGAAACCAGGTGATCAATAATCATTCATCCTCCAGAAGATGATGTAATGTGTCTTCTTCTGTCCAGCATTCTGTTCTGACCTTCTATTCACCAGCAGTTCTCCTGAGTTCCCAGCAGCTGCCGTTATGTTCAGTTCCTTGGGCAACTTGCTCTGTATCTATAACATGTAAGAGCATACTTCCAGAAGCTCTACCTCTGAAGAAATCTACACCTTCAGTCTTAGCTATTGTTGGGCTGGGCTGGGTCCCAAAGACCACTCCTAAAGGTCATTCCTTGTTTTTCAGGATATCAGTGCTTGCTGAAAAGTCCAGATGTTGGGATGCCTGACACCTTAGAAGGCTCACTCTTCACTCTCCTGACTTTTTGACCCTTGTGAGATTGGAGTCTCCAATATCTCCATTTAAAATGGATTGGAAGAAATGCTGAGGCAAAAGGCAGAGACCAATTTCACAGGATCACAGAGTTGATTCTCATCAGACACTATCATCAAAGAAGTCAAATCAAGACAGAGTAGTTGAAGAGACTATCCAAGGCTACCTAAGGATTTAAAATATATACATACATATGTATATATGTATATACATAATATATATGCATATATACTTTTTTCAATTATATATAAAAACAATTTTTAACATTTCTTTTTAAAAAGTGAGTTCCAGATTCTCTGCCCTCTTCCCTCTCCTCCCTCCTCATTGAGAAGGCAATAAATTTGATATAGGTTATACATGCACAGTCATGCAAAACATATTTCCATATTAGTCATACTGTGAAATAAAACACAAACCCCCTCCCCACCAAAAAATAAAGCAACAAAAGTATACTTCAGCCTGCATTCAGACTCTATCAGTTCTATCAGTTCTTTCTTTGGAGGTGGATAGCATTTTTCATCATAAGTTCTTCAGAATTGTCATAGATCATTGCACTGCTGAGAATAGCTAAGGCTTCACAGCTGATCATCATAGAATATTGCTAGTACTATGGACACTGTTCTCCTGGTTATGCTGACTTCATTTTGTATCAGCTTATATAAGTCTTTCCAAGTTTTTCTGAGGGTATTCTGCTTTGCATTTCTTACAGTATGATAGCATTCCATCACAGTCATATACCACAACTTAATCAGCTATTCCCCAATTGATGAGTATCCCCTCAATAACCAGTTCTTTGTCACCACAAAAAGGACTGCTGTAAATATGTTTGCATTAGGCACAATTCATCATAGTCATCACTCTTTCAAACCCCTTAATTTAATTATTTTTAGATATCAGCTCATCATAGTTGACTCACAACCATGCCTTCTATCTATGCATACTTTTTTTAACTGCTCTAATAATGATTAAGTTCTTAGGAGTTACAAGTATCAGGAGTATAAACAGTTTAGCCTTATTGAATCACTTGTGATTTCATGCTTCTCTTGGGTCTTGTATTTGAAAGTCACATTTCCTATTCAGCTTTGATCTTTTCCTCAGGAGTGCTTGACAGTTCTAGTTCTCTATTTCATTGAAAATTCATTTTCCCCCTGAAGAACTATACTCCTTTTTGCTGGGTAAGTGATCCTTGGTTGCAATCTTAGCTCTTTTGCCCCCTGGAATAGCATATTCCAAGCCCTCCAGTCCTTTAATGTAGCAGTTGCCAAATTTTGTGTTATACTGTGAATTCATGAGGTCTGAATTGTTTCTTTCTGGCTAGGAGTAATATTTTTTCCTTGACCCAGGAGTTCTGGAACATGGCTATAATATTGCTGAGAGTTTTCATTTTTGGATCTCTTTAAGGAGGTGCTCGATGGATTCTTTTAATTTCTATTTTATCCTCTGGTTTTATAATATCAGGATAGTTTTTCTTGATAATTTCTTGAAAGATGACATCTAGGCTCTTTTTTTGATCATGACTTTCAAACAGTTTAATAATTCTTAAATTTTCTCTCCTTGATCTATTTTCCAAGTCAGTTGTTTTTCTAATGAGGTCACATTTTCTTCTATTTTTTCATTCTTTTTATTGTTTCTTGATGTCTCATAAAGTCATTTGCTTCTACTTGCCTGATTCTAATTTTTAAGGAATTGTTTTCTTTGGTAAGTTTTTCTATCTTGTTTTCCATGTGGCCAATTCTACATTCTAAAGGAGTTTTTTCTTCAGCGAATTTTTTGCACATTTTTTTTCATTTGACTGGTTCTGCTTTTTAAGGAGTTCTTCTCTTCATTGGATCTTTATGTCTTTTTTACCATTTGGCCTAATCTGTTTTTAAAGATTTTTTAAGAAGATGTTGTCTTCAGTATTTTTGTTCTTTTTTTCTTAAACTAAGTGGTTGATTCTTTTTTTATGATGTTCTTGCATCATTGTCATTTCTTTTTTTAAAAATTCAGTCAATTATTTTAATACTAATTGCTTTTACATCACTTTGTAATTTGTCCAATTTTTCTCCCCATGTCTCCCCTCCCTCCCACCTAATACTTTGTATTCTGATTACCCCTTCCCTCAATGAGTCCTCCCTTCTATCACACCCCACCATTCCCTTATTCTCATCTTCTCTCTTTTCTTGTAGGGCAAGATAAATTTCTATACCCCATTACCTGTGTTTCTTATTTCCCAGTTAAATGCAATAATAATTCTCAACATTTGTTACAAATACTTTGAATTCCAACTTCACTCCCTCCCCTCCTCCCTACCCATCCCCACTGAGAAGGCAAGCAACTCAATACAGACTAAATATGTGTTGTTTTGCAAAAGACTTCCATAGTAATCATGTTCTGTAATACTAACTATATTGCCCTCTAGCCTACTCTATCCTCCCTTGTTTTTTTTTATTCCCACATTTGACCTTGTCCCTTCCCAAAAGTGTTTATTTCTAGTTACTCCCTTCTCCCATTTGCTCTTCCTTCTATCATTTCCCTCACCCCACTTGTCACCTCCTCCCCTACTTTCCTATAGTATAAGATAGATTTTCATACCAAATTTAGTGAGCATGTTATTCCCTCCTTAAGCCATATGTGGAGAGAGTAGCTTCACTTTTCCCCTCTCCCCTTATCCCTTTTCTCCTCCATTGAACAAGATTTTTCTTTATCTCTTTTATGAGTTATAGCCTGCCCCATTCCATTTCTCCCTTTCTCCTCCCAGTATTTTTCTCCCTCACCCCTTAATTTTTATTTTATTTTATTTTATTGTGGATATCACCTCTTCTGATTCAACACACCCTATACTCTCTGTCTATAAGTGTGTGTGTGTGTGTGCATGTACAATCCCTCCACCTACCCAAATACTGAGAAGAGTCTCAAGACTTATAAATATTTTCTTTCCATGTAGGAATGTAAATAGTTCAGCTTTAGAAAGTTTTTTATGATTTCTCTTTTCTGTTTACCTTTTCATGGTTCTCTTGATTCTTGTGTTCAAAAATCAAATTTTCTCTTCAGTTCTGGTCTTTTCATCATGAATGCTTGAAAGTCCTCTATATCATTGAATGACCACTTATTTCCTTGAAGTATTATGCTCAGTTTTGCTAGGTAGGTGATTCTTGGTTTTAATCCCAGTTCCTTTGACTTCTGGAATATCCTATTCCGAACCCCTCAATCCCTTAATGTAGAAGCTGCTAGATCTTGTGTTATCCTGATTGTATTTCCACAATACTCAAATTGTTTCTTTCTAGCTGCTTGCAATATTTTCTCCGTGACCTGGGAACCCTGAAATTTGGCCACAATATTCCTCAGAGTTTCTCTTTTTGGGTCTCTTTCAGGAGGTGATCAGTGGATTCTTTCAATATTTATTTTACCCTCTGATTCTAGAATATCAGGACAGTTTTCCTTGATAATTTCATGAAAGATAATGCCTTGGCTCTTTTTTTGATCATGGCTTTCAAGTAGTCCCATAATTTTTAAATTGTCTCTCCTGGATCTATTTTCCAGGTCAGTTGTTTTTCCAATGAGATGTTTCACATTTTCTTCTATTTTTTCAAACTTTTGGTTTTCTTTTTTAACTGCTTGGTTTATCTCATAGGCATTCATTTTCCTGACCTCAATTCTCTCTTTGAAAGAATTATTTTGTTCAGTGAGCTTTTGAACATTCTCCTCCATTTGGCTAATTCTGCTTTTTAATGCCTCCTTCTCCTCATTGACTTTTTGGACCTCTTTTTCCATTTGAGTTAGCCTCTTTTTAAAGATGTTATTTTCCTCAGCATTTTTTTGGTTCTCCTTTAGCAAGCTGCTAACTTGCTTTTCAAGCTCTTCTATTGACTGAGTTCAGTTTAAGTTCACTTTGGAGGCCGTGGAGGCAGGGGTCTTAACTTCCTGTGACAGTAAGCTTTATTCTTCCTCATCCTAAAGGATGGGAGGAGACACCTGTTCACCAAGAAAGTAACTTTCTATGGTCTTATTTTTTCCTACCTTTTTGGGCATTTTTCCAGCTAGTTACTTGATTTCTGAATCCTTTGTCAAGAGATTTGACTCAGCTGCAGGGTTCCCCTGGGCTTTGTGTGGTGGTGGAGCCATCACTCAGGGCTGAATTTTTGATCAGCTGCTCCCTACTGCCAGAGGCTTTAATCTGAGCTGCCTGGACAATGGACCCAGGTTGCTTCCCAGCCACCATAGCTGCCTGCAGTCTGCTACTGGGGCCTCTGCCATTGCCTGGGTCTATTGCTGGAGGAATCCCTTCCCCTTTTGCCCAGCTGGGAAAGCCCTCCCACACTGACCTTTGGAGCTTTCTTTGTCACTTGTGGGTTGAGGTGTCTGGGACCCTTCCTGCTGGAGATCCTGCCCTGGAGGCTTGTTCTGGTCCTGTTCCTCTCCATGCCACATGGCCAGGTCTGGGCTCTGCTCAGCTCAGCATCCCATGAAATCGACCTTTCCTGTCAGCCTTCCAGGTTACCTTTGGCTGGAAACCTCTTTTTCTCTGTTGTTCTATGACTTCTGCTGCTCTAGACTTTGTTGAGAGTTATTTTTTACAGGTATTTTGTGGGCTGTGGGGGAAGCACTAGAGTATATGGGTCTTTCTACTCCACCATCTTGGCTCCGCCCCATCATTTCTTTTCCCAATTTTTTCTTTACCTCTCCTATTCAATTTTTGAAATCCTTTCAGAGCTCTTCCAGCAATTCTTCCTGGGGCCAATTCACATTTTTCTTTGAGGTTTTGCATGGAGCTGCTTTGATTTTATTGTCTTCTTATGAGTTTGTTTTTGCTCTTGCTTGTCACTATAGTAACTTTCTGTAATAGGTTCTTTTTTTGTTGTTTGTTCATTTTTCCAGCCTATTTCTTAGGTTTTAACTTTATGTTAAAGCTGAGCTCTGCTCTCAGGGTATTTTCATTGTTTCTGCTGTTTTCAGAGCTATATCTGGGAGTTTTATAAATTTACAATTCCTCCAACTTGGTACGACTTAAGGAGAAGTGTGGTCATTGTTCTCCTGGTCTCTGTTTTGGTCTGTATGTGACCACAAGCATTCTTTTCCACCCTAGAACTGTGACTAGAGCACCTGTTCCCTTGTAGCCACAAATTCTACTGTGGTAGTTCTCTTCCTTGCCCTGGGACTACCACCCAGAACCATGTAAGGGCAATGCCATTGAGTCCTATACCCAGTGCCAGAAAAAGGGTTCACGTAATTTGCTGATGTGTTGTCTGAACCCTTTACCATTTGTGGGCTGAGAGACCTGGAAGTTACCATTCCAATATAGTCTCCATCACAACCCCCCACCCCCACCCCAAGTCTACTTCTAGCTTGCTGGGCTCATCCTGAGTTGCATTCTGCTTTACTCTCATCCCAGTGAGGCAGATCTTTCTTCTAAGTTGTCTTGAGCTGGACGTTTGTTTCACCCCATACTTTTGTTGGTTCAATTAAACCAGAATTCATTTTGAGGCATTATTTTAAAGTTATTTGGAGGAGAAGGTGAGCAGATGAGTCTTGCCTTTACTCTGCCATCTTATGACCTAAGGCTTTTTTAAAACACCCCTCCCCCCCATTCTGACTCCAAAATTGCAGTCAAAGAGGCCTCTATTCCCACATGGTTAGCAGAATAGAATCATCAGTTATAGACTGTCTGTGTCCAATGGTTTTCCAAGGTACTTAAATTATGCAATCATCATGAGTCTCCCAGAAGAAGGCTTTCATCCTCTTCCATGTGAAGAAGGTTATCAGTGATGCTCCACACATAAGCCAGTCCTTGTTAAACAAGGTCACGTTGGTAGCTAGTATGTGTCAGAGGTCAAATTGGAACCTAGGTCCCTAGATTCCAAACTCAGGACTTTTTTCACTGTACCTGCATGATCATCAACTGAAAACAAACGAACAAAAAAGTTTTGGCTCTGGCATTTCACTTGACAACTTACCCCACTGAGTTTATCCATCTATAGCACCTACCCCAAAACTGATAGAGTTCCCTGGACCTGTACACAGGTAGTAAAAGAAAACAAAACAGAAGAGAGATGGTCAAACCTTCTACACAGACAGGCTAGATTGCAAGCAGTGCATGGGCATGGAGATACCTTTCTTTGTTTTGTCCTTTGTATCACCTCACACACAGCCAGGTATCCCATGGGCATCAAATACATTGTTAATTGAATAATGTTGAAAGGAGAAAATCACTTTGAAAATTTTCCCAAATTTCAACTTTGCCTTGGGCTGGTTTCTTTCGAAAGCTGAATAAATAGCAGAGGGGGAAATACTCATTAATTTCTGAACAACTCGGATCATGACTGTATTCTCTGTTACTCAATGTTGTTATTGCATTTAAAGAGTGTTATTAATGCAAAAGGTGCCGCTCAACAAGTAAGACTGAGAACAGCAGGTCCGTGGGATGGAAGGTGAGACCTGAAGATCCAGACATTGCACGCAATACAGTGATTTCTGCAGAGTCAGAGATTCGGGTCGAGATAGTGCAGAGGATCTTGGGGTGAGAAGAAGCTTGAAGAATGAGGAAGAGGAGGAGGAGAAACCAGGGCAAGGGTTGACCTAGTGAAAGAGACTATGCAAAGACCCAGTGGGGGTGAGAAAGACAAAGGAAACTAAGATGAGCCAAGACTGGGTGGAGCAGGGTTGTTTCTAAAAGCAAAGGACCCAGGCTTTAACTAGGTGGAGGATGCTTGGATTTCAAAGGCCTGAGCAAACAGAAAAAAATTTAAAAAACCATTTCCATCACTCCTCCATCCAAAAGGAAACTGACAAGCTGATTGCCAAGATTTCAAAAGGTACGTGTAGAACAAATATGGACTTAGTACTTAATATTTCTATATTATTGTATGTAATATATTCATATTTTACTATTTATTAATTCCCTGAGGCATTCTGAGTACTACACATTTTCCTATATTCTCATAATTGCCCAAGTCATAGAATAGTGACATTCATTTCAAGAAATTATTCCTGTTTGCACAAATGAGAGACTAACAGTGTCCTGTTATGTGTTATATTAGTTTGGATGAACTAAATTAAACACCTTTTTAATTAATTAAATTTAATTTTTTAATTAGCTAACAAAATTTTTTTTCTACTAGTCTTCTTGTTACAAGAGAGGGATCCCTGGGAGAGGACGAGGAAAGGAATTTTTTAAAATAAAGGGTATGTAAAAACAAAAGAAAGCAGGGTGGAATAGCACACACTTTCTAGAGCATTGGCCCCAAGCTCAAATACCTTTAAAAAAATATCTCTAAACAAATTCTGCAGCTGCTGAACCCACAGAATGAAGCAAATCTCCAGCCCAAGACAGCCTGGAAAGTCACTGGGAAGTATCTACTGTACCATGCAGGGGGCAGGGCACAATCCAGTATGGGCTGCACAGACAGCACCTGAGCAGGCCTTGGGGAGATTAAATCTCTCATACCTGTGTCCATTTCCAGACTTCAGGACCCCAAAACACTGAGGACAAATTGGAAGGTCAGTGGAAAAAGCCTGTGGGACCAGTGTGGGAGAGTGGAGTGGTCCAGCTCTAGCTCCTTGGTGGCAGAGGGGGGAGGGGATGAAGGAACCCATGACAGCCACAGCAGCATCAGGGGCTGAGACAGTAACTATTTCTGGAAGCAGAGATCTACCTTGACAAAGAGCTTAAAAGTCAAGTAAATGCTTGGGGAAATGAACAAAAACTGAAAAAAGAATCAGACTATAGAATCTTACTTTGGTGACAAGGAAGACCAAATTATAAAAACAGAAGACAACAAAGTCAAAGCTCCTCCATCCAAAGCCTCCAAGAAAATATGAATTGGTCTCAGGCCATGGGAGAGCTCAAAAAGAATTTTGAAAATCAAGTAAGAGAAGTAGAGCAAAAATTGGGAAGAGATATGAGAGTGATGCAAGAAAATCATGCAAAATAAGTCAACCTATTTTGCTTAAGGAGACCCAAAAAAATGCTGAAGAAAATAATACTGTAAAAAATAGGCTAATACGAATATCAAGAGATCCAAAAAGCCAACGAAGAGAAAAATGCCCTAAAAAGCAGAATTGGCCAGATGGAGAAGGAGGTCCAAAAAGCACACTGAAGAAAATAATTCCTTAAAGATTAGAATGATGCAGATGGAAGCTAATGACTTTACGAAAAATCAAGAAATTATAAAACAAAACCAAAGGAATGAAAACATAGCAGACAATGTGAAATATCTCACTGGAATAACAACTGACCTAGAAAATAGATCCAGGAGAAACAATTTAAAAATTATGGGACTACCTGAAAGCCATGATCAAAAAAAGAGCCTAGACATCATCTTTCAAGAAATTATCAAGGAAAACTGTCCTGATATTCTAGAATCAGAGGGTAAAATAAATATTGAAAGAATCCACCAATCACCTCCTGAAAGAGATTCCAAAAGGAAAAGTTCTAGGGATATTGTGGCCAGATTCCAGAGCTCCCAGGTAAAGGAGAAAATATTGTAAGCAGCTAGAAAGAAACAATTTGAGTATTGTTGAAAAACAATCAGGATAACATAAGATCTAGCAGCTTCTACATTAAAGGACCTCAGGACTTGGAATATGATATTCCAGAAGTCAAAGGAACTAGGATTAAAACCAAAAATCACCTACCCAGAAAGACTGAATATAATACTTCAGGGGAAAAAAATGGTCACTCAATGAAATAGAGGACTTTTAAGCATTCTTGATGAAAAGACTAGAACTGAATAGTAAACATAAGAATCAAAAGAAGCATGAAAAGGTGAACAAGAAAGAGAAATCATAAAGGACTTACTAAAGTTGAATTGTTTACAGTCTTACATGAAAAGATAATATTTGTAACTCTTGAGACTTTTCTCAGTACTAGGGTAGTTAGAGGGATTATGTACATATAGACAGAAAGCACAGATTGAGTTGAATAGGAAGGGATGATATAAAAAAATAAAATCAAGTGGTGAGAGGGGAATATATTGGGAGGAGAAAGGGGAAAAATAGAATGGGGCAAAGCATCTTCCGCAGAAAAGAGGCAAGAAAAAGCTTTTTCAATAGAAGGAAAGAGAGGGGAGGTGAGAGGGAAAATGTGAACCTTAGTCTCATCACATTTGGCTTAAGGAGGGAATAACTTGCATACTCAATTTACTATGAAACTCTATCTTACCCTACAGGAAAGTAGGGGAGAAGGGGATAAACAAGGGCAGGGGGGATGATTGCAAATGGGAGGAGAGTGTAATTAGAAGTTAATACTTTTGAGAAGGGATAGGGTCAAAAGAGAGAATAGAATAAATGGGAGCAGGATAGGATGTAGGGAAATATAATTAGTCTTCCACAACATGACTTTTATGGAAGTCTTTTGCATAACTATACATGTATAACATATATCGAATTGCTTGCCTTCTCAATGGGGATAGGTGGGGAGGGAGGAAGAGAGAGGTTAGAATTTAAAATTATAAAAACAAATGTTAAAAATTGTTCTTACATGCAACTGGAAAATAAGATATACAGGCACTAGGGTATAGAAATCTATCTTATCCTCCAAGAAATAGAGGGAATGGAGAGAAGAGAAGAGAGGGGTGTGAGAGAAGAGAGGGCAGATTGGGGAAAGGGTAATCAGAATGCACACTGTCTTGGGGTGGGGGGAGGGGAGAGATGGGGAGAAAATTTGGAACTTGTGGAAATGAATATTGGAAGTAAAAATAAATAAATATATTAGAATTTTAAAAAATGAAAAAAAAACCAAAAGAAAGCAATACAATTTTTCTTTTTTTTTTTAAATTTATTTATTTGACTTTTAACATTCATTTTCACAAAATTTTGGGTTCCAAATTTTCTCCCCATTTGTCCCCTCCCCCACCCCAAAACACCGAGCATTCTAATTGCCCCAATCACCAATCTGCCCTCTCTTCTATCAACCCTCCCTTCCCTTGTCCCTGTCTTCTCTTTTGTCCTGTAGGGCCAGATAACTTTCTATACCCCATTGCCTGTATTTCTTATTTCCTAGTAGCAAGAACAGTACTTGACAGTTGTTCCTAAAACTTTGAGTTCCAACTTCTCTTCATTCCCCCCCCCTCCCCACCTATTCCCTTTGGAAAGGCAAGCAATTCAATATAGGCCATATCTGTGTAATTTTGCAAATGACTTCCATGATAGTCGTGTTGTGTAAGACTAACTATATTTCCATCCTATCCTGCCCCCCATTGCTTCTATTCTCTCTTTTGATCCTGTCCCTCCCCAGGAGTGTTGACTTCAAATTGCTCCCTCCTCCCACTGCCCTCCCTTCCATCATTCCTCCCCCCACCACCATGCTTATCCCTGTTGGGGATGGAAGCTCAATTCCATGTGGACAGTCTCGGGCGGGTAAAGGTGGGAACTTCTAAATCTTAGAGTTCTCATGAGGCCCCCCATGAAACACCAGGGAATCGAGGAGTGAGACCGAGCTATCTCGTGTATTTCCGCCTCTTCCCGTGAGAAACGTGATGGGAGGAGCATCCCCGCCCTCGAGACTGTCCCAGATCTGGGCACACCTATTGTTATCTAACAGGCATGGTATTCAGGTGCAAACTACACGGCCGGAGAGCTTAATTAGGGTCAGGAAAGCCTGAAGGTGCTCTTAGCGCGGAGGGGCCCTGACAGGACAGAAGGCTCCGTTTTTCCTCTCTTCGCTCTCCCCTCCCCCTCTCTCCCCACTTACACTTCTGCTTCCAATCTCTTACTGTAAGATCTTTGCCTCCTTGGGAGATTTCTCTCTCCCTCCTAAGGAAGAGCTCCCCCTGCACATGTAACCAGGACCCTGAATAAAGCCTAACCCTTGTTCGACTCCGGAAAGTCTCTTCTCTCATACGTTTATCCGGTTTGGCCAACCGAAGACCTGGGACAGGTAAGGTAAGACTCGGGTAGCCCTCAGGCCTCTAGGCCTGGCATATCCCCTTCTCCCCACCTTGCCTGTATTATAAGATAGGTTTTCACAGCAAAATGAGTGTGCATTTTATTCCTTCCTTTAGTGGAATGTGATGAGAGTAAACTTCATGTTTTTCTCTCATCTCCCCTCTTTTTCCCTCCACTAAAAGGTCTTTTGCCTGTCTCTTTTATGAGAGATAATTTGCTCCATTCCATTTCTCCCTTTCTCCTCCCAATATATTTCTCTCTCACTGCTTAATTTCATTTTTTTAAGATATGATCCCATCCTATTCTATTCACTCTGTGCTCTCTGTCTCTGTGTGTATGCGTGTGTGTGTGTGTGTGTGTGTGTGTGTGTGTGTAATCCCACCTACTACCCAGATACTGAAAAGTTTCAAGAGTTACAAATACCGTCTTTCCATGTAGGAATGTAAACAGTTCAACTTTAGTAAGTCCCTTATGACTTGTCTTTGCTGTTTACCTTTTCATGCTTCTCTTCATTCTTGTGTTTGAAAGTCAAATTTTCTTTTCAGCTCTGGTCTTTTCATCAAGAATCCTTAAAAGTCCTCTATTTCATTGAAAGACCATTTTTTCTCCTGAAGTATTATACTCAGTTTTGCTGGGTAGGTGATTCTTGGTTTAAGTCCTAGTTCCTTTGACTTCTGGAATATCCTATTCCATGCCCTTCGATCCCTTAATGTAGAAGCTGCTAGATCTTGTGTTATCCTGATTGTATTTCCACAATACTTGAATTGTTTCTTTCTAGCTGCTTGCAATATTTTCTCCTTGACCAGGGAACTCTGGAATTTGGCCACAATGTTCCTAGGAGTTTCTCTTTTTGGATCTCTTTCAGGAGGTGATCTGTGGATTCCTTGAATACTTATTTTGCCCTCTGGTTCTAGAATATCAGGGCAGTTTTCCTTAATAATTTCATGAAAGATGATGTCTAGTCTCTTTTTTTGGTCATGGCTTTCAGGTAGTCCCATAATTTTTAAATTGTCTCTCCTGGATCTATTTTCCAGGTCAGTTGTTTTTCCAATGAGATATTTCACATTATCTTCCATTTTTTCATTCTTTTGGTTTTGTTTTGTGATTTCTTGGTTTCTCATAAAGTCATTAGCCTCCATCTGTTCCATTCTAATTTTGAAAGAACTATTTTCTTCAGTGAGCTTTTGAAGCTCCTTTTCCATTTGGCTAATTCTGCTTTTGAAAGCATTCTTCTCCTCATTTGCTTTTTGAACCTCTTTTGCCAATTGAGTTAGGCTATTTTTCAAGGTGTTATTTTCTTCAGCATTTTTTTGGGTCTCCTTTAGGAAGCTGTTGACCTGCTTTTCATGCTTTTCTTGCATCTCTCTCATTTCTCTTCCCAGTTTTTCCTCTACCTCTCTAACTTGCTTTTCAAAATCCTTTTTGAGCTCTTCCATGGCTTGAGACCATTGAATATTTATTCTGGGTGTTTGGGATACACAAGCTTTGACTTCTGTGTCTTTCCCTGATGGTAAGCCTTGTTCTTCCTCATCAGAAAGGATGGGAGGAGATCTCTGTCCACCAAGAAAGTAATCTTCTATGGTCTTATTTTTTTTCCCTTTTCTGGGCATTTTCCCAGACAGTGACTTGACTTCTGAGTGTCCTCTCCACACCCACCTCGCCCACCCAGCCAGCACTTGGGGTCTGAGATTCAAATGCTGCTTCCCAGTCTCAGGGCTTTGGGTGGGGGTGGGGCTGCTATTCAGTGTGAGATTAAGTTCAGGTGCTCAGGTGGGGGCAAGGCCACCACACAGGGCTCAGTTCCCTCGGGGGGTTTATGTGGAGACCTTCAACAATGGATCCTGGCTCCTGCCTGCTTTGGGAGCCCTTGTCCCCTGCTGCCTCTGCTGCTGCCTCCCCTGCTGCCTCTGCTGCTGCCTCCCCTGCTGCCTCCCAAGGGGGTCTGAGTTATGGAGACACCCCACTCCCCTCTCAGCGAGCCAAAAAGACTCTCTCACTGACCTTTGCGCCAGTGGGTAGAGGGACCTGTGTGGCTGCTGGAGATTCTGTCCCTGAAGCCTGCTCAGATCTGCTCCTCTCGGTGCCGCATGGCCAAGGCAGGGCTGGGCTCTGCTCGGGGTCCAGTGCGTGACGGACCTTTCATGTCAGTTTTTCAAGGCTCTCTGGAACAGATATCTCCTCCACTCCATTTTTCTGTGGCTTCTGCTGCTCCAGAATTTGTTGGGAGTTCTTCTTTACAGGAATTTTATGGGCTGTGTGTTCGGAGCCAGCATATGTATGTCTTTCTACTCCGCCATCTTGGCTCCTCCCCGCAATACAATTTTTCAAAGAAAATATTTGAATTTTGAATATTTTTTGAAATGGCATTTTTCAGAGAATTTTTGCCCATTTATTTTTGTTGTTGTTGTTTGTCTTTCATTCTCAAAGAGTACCATGACATCAGGAAGATGATGCCATGACTTGTAAGTGAATTGGATTTCAGTGAGGCAGGGCTGTGTAAAGTCACCAGTCTCACTTTCACCTCTGGAGCCATCTGGGTCCAGTGGAAAGACACAGATCAGAACAACTGGAGATAATCCTGGATACCTACCCATTTATTATGACTTTGGAGTCAGAGGATCTGGATTTGAATTTTGACTGCCCCTTTTAACCTGTGAGACCTCAAGCAGGCTACATCTTCTTTCTAGGTCTCAGTTTTTCTTTCTGTAAAATGAAGAGACTGATTAGATGACCTCTAAGGTTTCTTTCAGCTTTCCCTCTGTGCATTCTACAATCCAGCTACTCTGAATGACTTGCTTTTCTTTACATAGGGCACTCCATCCATTGACATTAGCTAGCTTGGTTCTCCCATTCCTGGGAAATTCTCATTCCTCCATTACAACTTCTAACTTCCCTATCTTCCTTCAAGACTCAGCTCCAATTGACTAAATCTTTGATCTTATATCAATTAATTAATGAACTAACAAGCATTTATTAAGTGCTTACACTGGGCAGGAACTGTGAAAAGCCCTGGGAATATAAACAAAAGACAAAATCAGGTCTTGCCTTGAAAGATACCAGTTAGAAGGATATTGTAGTAAAGGTGATAAGAGTATGAACCTGAATGGTGGCTTTGTGAGTGGAAAGAATAGGAGAAATGGGACAAATCTTGTGGAGCTAGAAACAAAAATATTTGGGAACTAATTGGGTACAATAGATGAATGAGAAGAAGAGGTTGATGCCAAAATTACCCACCTGAGTGAATGAGAGGATGACTGTGTCCTTGACAACAACATGCAAGTTTGGATGAGGGGTTGCTTCATGGAAAAGATAATGAGCTCTCCTTCGAACATATTCAGTTTGAGATGCCTGTGGGATATTCAGTCCAAAATGTCCAGTAGGGAGTTCACAATCAAGGACTTTATCTTTGGTGAGAGGTGAGGGATGGATATATCAGTTTAGGAGTCATCTGAATAGAGATGATCATTGAACTCATGAGAGCTTGTGGAGTTGTTACTTAGTTGTTTCAGTCATGTCCAGGCCTAGAATGTCCTCCCTCTTCATATCTACCTCCTGGCTTCCTTCAAGACCCAGCCCCAAACTTACATTCTATAGGAAGCCTTTTCTGATTCCCCTAAGGCTAGTGCCATCCTTTTGTTCATTTTTTTTTTTTTTTTTTTTTTGCAATTTATCCTGTATGTAGCATGTTTGTATCTGTGGTTGCTGTTCAGTCATGTCTGACTTTTCATGACCCCATTTGGGTCTTCTTTGCAAAGATCCTGGAGTGGTTTGCCATTTCCTTCTCTGACTCATTTTACAAATGAGAAAATTCAGGCAAACAGAGCTAAGTGAATTGCCCAGGTTCACATAGCTGGTAAATGTCTGAGGCTTGTGAATTTACCAAAAGGGATAATATAGAGAGAGAAATGAAGAGGCCTTAGGACTGAACATGGGAGACACCCACAATGAGTAGACATGAGAGGGATGGAGATCCATGGAAAGACAAAGAAAGTCTCTGTCGCACAAGAGAGAGCAGGTTCATGAAAACTTGTAAAGAAGAGTATGCAGGAGGAAAAAGTGGTTAAACATATCAAATGTTTCAGACAGGTCAGGAAGGATGACAAATGAAGAATGAGAAAGACTTAAATTTAGTGACTAAAAGATGGTCGGTAACATTGGAGAAAGCAGTTTCAGTACAATGATGAGGTCAGAAGGTATGTTGCAGAAAGTTTATAGAAGAAGAGGAAGTGTTGGCACCAAGCATATATGGCTTCTCCAGGACTTTAGCAGAAAAGAGGAAGAGACAGATGCAGGATGGTAGCTAGCAGGAATTACAGGATCTAGTGAGGGAGTTTTAAGCATGGGGAGACATAGGTTGGCTTGCACCTAGACGGAAGGGAACCAGTAGATAGCAAAAGACTGAAGATTAGAGGAATTTTTGGAAAATAATGGAAACAACTCACTGGAGAAGGAAGGAAGGGACAGAATCATGGGAACTTGAAGGGTTGACTTTGGAAAAGGGCCGTTTGCTGCTGTTCTGCCTTTGTCCTTGAAGAGGACCAATGACATCAGGAGGGTGATTCTTGACTTGCAAGTGAGTTGGATTTAAGTGTGGCAGAGCTGTGTAAAATCATCAGCCTCACTTGCACCTCTGGAGTCATATGGGTCCAGTGGTAAGATATGTCAGGACTACTGGAGATGACCCCAGATTCAGTGGCACACTGACCTTTTTAAGCAAAGGTCTTCTGCAGGTATCAGTTTGTCTGAGGTAATGCCCATTCAGTAATTAAGGTTAGTAAGGAATTGAGGCAAAAGATGGTCTAGTTTGTCTTCATAAAAGAATGATTCTGGGAGGGGAAGATGCTCAGAGTTTCTGGCCAGAACCAACACTCACTCTGAGCCATCAAAATCCAAACAACAACCAAGTGAGGCTTGGGCTGGAAAGTATTATTGGCCAGTCTGTGAAAGCCAGAGTCATTTGGGTTCAAAGACATGGTCAAGTTGCTCATTTGAATCACAACGGGCTTTAACAAAATCTGGTTTTACAGATTTCAAGAATCATGAATGAAAAACCACATGAGTCATAAAAGGTAATTATCCCAGTTTTGCGGGGAAATGATACAATAAATAGGGAAAGAAAAAAATCTAACCCCAAGATCTCCAGGTACCTTGAAAATACATGCAATCAAAATTTATATTCCTTTGGACAGAGCACCTACATGTATGACTCCCTATGTGGACAGAGGGAAAGGGAGACAAGGAGGAACTGAAAAGAGCTATCTCTTTATTAGAGACTAGAGTGAAGGAAAAGATAATGGAGAATGATGTCAGAAGAAAATGGGATGAGGGGAAAGGAAGAAGGAGGACCTCGTGGTGAATGGTCTAAATTTTTTTGTGAAGGATGAGGCAAGATGCTCAGATGAAAGGGTGTATGTGTGTGTGTGTGTGTGTGTGTGTGTGTGTGTGTGTGTGTGTGTGTGTGTGTGTGTGTAAGGTTTGGAACAAGAAGAGAAAAAGAAAAGAGAAGGTCTAGAATAACTGCTATGGAGAGTGAGACAGGGAATTCATTAGGCAGGAGTAAAGGGATTATCTTGCTATGCTGATAGCCCAGTTGAAATAAGATAACGTAAACTTGTAGTGGACCCAGCTGACACAGCTGACACAGCTTTGAAATTTCCTCCAATTCTATTCAGCAGCACATGAGTAGAAATGAAGGTAGTAGGTGTTAGGAGTAATCTAGGGTTCCCTTACTCTATGGCATCATCAGTCATAGAGTAAGGGAACAAAGTGTAGAGATGAACTGGATCATCATGGAGCTGAGACTGAGAAAGTAGTGGACTAATCAGGGGAAAGTTGGTTGACTGGTTGTTGTCCTTCATTTTCAAAGAGGACCAACATGATATTACCATGATAAAGCGAAGTTTCAGTGTGTCCCACTGTGGCTGATCAGACCAATATGAGCTTGGAGTGCTCTACCCTAGGTTGGGCACAGATAGTCTAAGTGAACATTTGGGGCAGTTTCTCCAAATTTGTACATCCTACATTTACTTGGTTGCTGTCTCAATTCTGCTTTGCTCATAGAGCACAACACCCTTTCTGATGTGGGCGCTCCATGCTGAACGGTCCTGTGCCAGTGTCTCCCATGTTCACAGTCAAATTCAAAGTTCTTGAGAGAGACCTTGAGAGTGTCCTTGTATCGCTTCCTTTGGTCATCATGTGATTGCCTGCCCCATGTGAGTTCTCCATAAAATAGTCTCTTTGGCAAGCATACATTTTGCATCAGAACAACATGGTCAGCCCATTGGAGTTAGGCTCTCTGGAACATAGTTTGAATGCTTGCCAGTTCAGCTTGAGCAAGGACTGTCTGGTACCTTATCCTGCCAGGTGATCCTCAGAATCTTCCTAAGACAGTTCAAATGGAAGCGATTCAGTTTCCTGGGAAAGTACTGAAGAGTAGAGTGATTGGAAGTCATTATGATAAATAGTAGGCTTAGGAAAAATGAGGACTATGGAGGGATGGAAAGACAAAAGACAATGATTAGATTCAGGAATTTCAGGGTTCTTTGTGAAAGTAGAGCACTAGCGTGGGTAATGACAAGACCAAGAGTATGACCATCCCTATATATAGTTGAGATACAATGGATTATCCAGCTTTGTTTTTTGATAGTTTTTTGAATGTAATCAATTCAGCTTTTTCTAATGCAGGAGATGAAATCATACCAAGGGCTAGCTCAGGTTCCCTGAATCAACTAAATCCTGAGAACAGCCCAGAAAGGGAAATCGAGCTAGCCAAAACATATCAAAATCAGCCTCAGAATTTGGTCTCAAGATTCTTGTTCTTTAAGTCATTTATGGAGCATAGTTATAAGAGTATGATAGAATATTGAACTATGAGTTGGGAAGAGCTATGCCTGGTTCCTGCCTCAGGCACTTACTAGCTGTGGGACCCTTGGTAAATCTCTCTCTGTCTCAGTCTCCTCATTTGTAAAATGGGAATAGTGTTGGGAAGATCAAATGAGACGACATACCTAAAGCACTTTTACAAGCCTTAAAGTGATGTAAATATAAACGCTAGCTATTATTATAGTTTTGCGTTGGGAATATTACTTTGTTACTTTCTTTTAGAAAAGGGTCCCAACGATGAAAAAAGATGAACCAGGTAAAATCTCATTTCCCCTCCTTTCTCATATTTAGTGAATGGAGGAAAACCTTACTTGGATCTAGTTGTAATTAGGTTCAGTGTGGCTGGAATGAGTGGGAGGAAATCTTGGCAGAGGGATATTCCCCATGCTGGTGGGTGGAGCAGAAGGCAAAGGAGGAACACAGCTGGGCTAATTTCTATGTAGTCCCCCTTCCTCCTTCCCTTTTGACCGCTGTCACCCTCTAAGACTTCTGAAGCAAGCCTTTTGTGGTAGAGAGGCCTATACAACCAGAAATATTTATTTGACTGAAATGTCTGTGGCAAGGAGGAACACAACGCTTTGATGAAATCAACCAGGAAAATTTGTCTTGGGGGTGGTAACCAGAAAAGAAAGACACCAAGCGGTGAGAATGAGAAATGATGAGCTTGTTCCTAAGCGCCGAGAGGGCGTGTTGGAGAAGAAAGAAAGCTTCTTGGCTTAGACTGCCTGCCCAAAAAGGAAAAAAAAATGAATTCAAAGATGATATCACTGGTATGCATTTGATTAATGGAAAGGACAATGGTTTTGGTTATGAAGAAAGCACTTCTTCGTAACTTGAAAAGGTAAAAATTGATGCAAAACTTTCGGACATTTCATGGACCAAGAATGTGTTTTTCCCTGAGGCCTTAGAACATTAAAGCCACATAAAGTATTTCATCTGTCTTGTGAGTCATAGTGCTGGCACACCTTAGATGATATTCAATTAAAGAATAACTCCTGCCTCCACATACCTCCTTCCCACAGAGAAACTGAGGCAAGGGGAAGTTATATATTAACAGAGTCTCAAAGATAATTAGTGATGGACTGGAGCAAAATCAAAACTTTTATACTGTCTACCCTTTTTCTAGACTTGTCAGGTCCAATCCTACCTGATTTTTCATTTCCATCTCCATGGCTACCATATGCTCCCACTTTCCTAGATAACTATCAGTCTGGAATAGTTTAGGTTTGGTTTGGACTAAGCAGATGGTGCCTGGAGGCCTGTTCCAGATGTATCCTATTGTGATTCCCAAAAGAAAGAGGTATAATTAGCCCTGATTAACAATAGCTTGAATGAGGGCTAGCCTCCTAGTAGAGCTAGGGTGCTTTTATTAGGGTGTCTACTTAGTTGGGAGGGAATGTTTTCTTAAATGCCCTCCCCTGAACCATGAAGGTTTCCCAGCACACAGAGATACTTGTATTTCTTCCTCTGAACTTGGTACTCAGTCATATACTACTTTGTGGGGTGTCTTTTAGTTTACAGGGTTGGGGACTACACCTGAGATTTCAATTGATATAAGGCACTCTCAAGTGAATAAAGTTCCTCTCTCAGTACAGGTTAGCACCACCTCTACAATTTATGGTCTTAGAGAATTGCCTTAACCACCGAAACGTTGTGATTTGCCTAGGATAATACAACTAGTGGAGACTGCTAGGTGGCATTACAATGGGTACGAAGTTGGAGTCAGGAAGCCCCGAGGTCGAATGAGCCTCGAATACCTACCAGCTATGTGACCCTGGGCAAACCCCTGCTTTAATCCACTGGAGAAGGAAATAGCAAACCACTCCAGTATCTTTGGCAAGAAAACCCCACAGGATTGATGTGGTATTGTCCTCAGGGTTAAGAAGAGTCAGACAAAATTGAACAACAATGTATCGCTAGCATATATCAAAGGCGGGACGTGAATCCAGATTTTCCTTATTATCCATTATGATGATTTAACTTATGTAGTTACTGAATTTGGTTATTTGACTTTCCATGTATTTATACCTTGTCTGTCCAATTAAACTAAAGACTTTACTCTCCCTTTTGGTTCATGCTCTCCAACATGGCCCAGTACCTTGGAGAAAGTACATGCTTAGTAAATGTGTTGATTCATTGAAATAATATTTGGAATAGTATGATGAGAGGCGGAAAGATGTAGTGGAAACAGGGAAGCCCTTTGATTCAGAAAGGTCTGGATTTATGTCTTGCTTCTCGGCTGTGTGATAGTAGGCAAGTCATTTAGTGACCCCAGATAATTCTCTACAACTGTAAATTACAGACAAATTGTCATTATTCACCGGTGTAGAGAGTTTCCCCATTGGAAGCTGTCTAAGCCAATGAAATCAAAGATCTATATGTGCCCATCTCCCTCAACTGACATACAAACATGTCATAGTAAGACAGCCTGTGTTGTAGATGGAAAAACCATATCTACTCATTTAAAAGAAAAGGACTGTTTTATTTTTTTCTTAAGTTGGATAAGAGAGTCACTGAGGTCCCTTTCACATCTGAAATTTTGTGACTCTGAAATGAGAAACAAAGGCTCAATAATTTTCCTGAAAATATAGGCCATAAGAATGTTCATTTTGCAGACTGAATTATCTGTGTAATTAAAGCCAGTTGGGAAATGGTTTACCTTTAAGAGTCAAGACCCAAAAGATGTAAATAGACATTGAATGTAATGTTCATATATTTGCTTCTGTGAAATTGAACAAGCATTTCACAGAATCAGGCAGAAGTGAAGAGTTGTTAGGGTCCTCATCCTTGGCCAGCTCATCTAATCCATAACCCCCAAAGAATCCCTGCTATAACATACCAGACAAGCCTCTGCTTGCAGACTTCAAGTGAGGGGGTTTCCGCTATCTCCTGAGGCAGTTCATTCCACTTGTGAAGGAGCTCTAATTGTCAGGAAGAAATTCCTGACACAGATTCTACACTGGTTGGATTCTTACTGGCAGGCAGACCACTTGGCAACCCCATCTCCTTCTGACTGTTTCCCTGACTATACTGGAAGGAAGCTTTTGCTGTAACTGGAAGACCACAGCTTACCATATGGACCTTTGGTTTCAAGGTGAAGGTGAAATCCTCCAAGAAATAGCAGTGGTGATGGCATTTGCTAGGAAATTGAGATAGTTCCATTAGCAATTTACAAGCAGTGACCAATACCATGACAATTTTCACTGGGTCCTAACTAGAAGGAGGAATGGTTTCAGTTTGTTCATCAAGAATGGCAATGCTTTGGATTCCTCTTAAAATCCTTGGGGACTTATGGGTTTTGGGCCCAAGTAGTTTTTAAATATTTGTTTGAGACTACATAGTTCTTCAATAGCTATAGGGCTCAAGGGACTGAAGAAAAATAGTCACATTTAATATGCTCTCAGTGGAGTTGTGAATTAGTACAGCTATTTTGGAAAACAATTTGGAACTAAAGCTCCAAAGTTATGAAACTGTGCATACCCTTTGAGCCTGCTACTAGACCAAAGGGGAAAAAAGGCCCAATATATCTAAAGATATTTCTAGCAGCTCTTCTCATGGTGGCAAAGAGCTAGATACTAAGGACATGGCTAAACAAATTATGATATATGAATGTAAAGGAATAACATTGTGCCAAAAGAAATGACAAAAGGGTTGGATTCTCTCTTCCAAGTATGGGCAGACTTGCACAAGTCTAGAGTGAAGGGAGAAGAGATAGATCAATTTACACAATAACCACAGTATTGCAAAAATGAAAAACTTTGAAAGACTTAAGACTGTCCAATATAATGATCAACTGTGATTCCAGAGGACTGATGATGAAGAATGTTACCCACCTCCTGATAGACAGGTGATTGACTCAGTATACAGAAAGACACATTTTTAGACCTGGCCAATGAGGGAATTTGTTTTGCTTGTCCAAGCACATTTATCATATAGGTTTTGGTTTTCTTTTATTTTCAGTAGTGGGGGGAAGGGGTACCAAGGTTGAAGAGAGGGAAAATAAATTCTTATTCTTTGAAAAAAAGTGTCAAAAATAGAAAAATAGCTATAGGGCTCTTTGTATGTGAAAATTAACTTTCACCTCTTGTCCATTCCAAGTATTTCTTAGACTCTTCCTTCAAGGATCAACCTAAATCCCATCTACCACATGATATCTCAGGGCACCATTCCAGCTTTTTTTGGTCTCCCTCCACCACCACCCCCTCAGTTTGGACTGTACTTACAAAAGACAAAAAACTAGACATTGGACAGCCTGAAAACTGCACTCAGAGGAAGTAGCCTAAAATATGCCTTAATTTAAAGGCTGAGTCTGTTATACAGTAAGAGTAATACTATAAAGATAATCAACTTTGAAAGACCTAGTAATTCTGATCAACACAATTCTGAAAGAATCATGATGAAACACATTATCCACTTCCAGACAGAGAATTGATGGACTCAATGTAGAGACATATTTTTCCCCTTTTCTTGCTTTTTTTTGGGAGGGGGAGAGACAGGAAGAATATGGATGATATAGAAATTTGCTTTGCATGATTATAAATCTTTGTAATAGCTTTTGTTTTTCTTAACTTCTCAATGGGAGGTAAAGGGGGACAGAGGAAGGAGGGAATTTGGAACCAAAAATAAGGCAAAATTGAATTAAGAAAAAAATAAAGGAAGGGCCTGGGAGTCAGAGACCATAAGACTTGTGAGGTCTCTGTGTGCTGTTTGAAGAGGAGGGGACAGAAAAAGCAGAGGGGTGGCTCAGAAGAGGAGCTCATATCAGTTTGGCACCTGAGAGCTTCTTAGTTTAATTTAAAAATGTTTTTAATATTTTATTTTTTCCCAAATTACATGTAAAAACAATTTTTAACATTCATTTTTTAAAATTTTGAGTTCCAAATTCTCTCCCTCTCTTCCTCCCCTTCCTCTCATTGAGATGGCAGGCAATTTGATCTAGGTCATACATGTTCAGTCATAAAAAAATTTTCTGTATTAATCATGTTGTGAAAGAAAACAAAGAAGAAAAACAAAATAAAACAACAGGAAAAATAAATAAAATTAAAAAATTTTTTTCTATCTGCACTCAAAATCCATCAGTTCTTTCTCTGGAGATTGCTGGCATTTTTCATCGTGTCTTTTGGAACTGTCTTGGATTATTTTATTCCTGAGAATAGCTAATCACAATTGATCATCATACAGTATTGCTGTTACCATGTACAACATTCTCCTGGTTCTGCTCATTTCATTTTGCATCAATTCACATAAATCTTTCCAGGTTTTTCTGATAGCACCCCACTCAATATTTCTTATAGCACAATAGTATTCCATCACAATCATATATTGCAACTTATTCAATTCTTTGTCACCATAGAAAGAGCTGTTATCAATAGTACATGTAGGTCCTGTTCCTTTTAAAAAAATTAAATCTCTTTGGGATATAGTCCTAGTAGTGGTATTTCTGAGTCAGAAAGTATGCATGGTTTTATAGCCCTTTGGGCATAGCTCCAAATTGCTCTCCCATAATGATCAAATCAGTTCACAACTCCACCAACAGGGCATTAGTGTCTCAGTTTTCCTATATCCCCTCTAACATCTGTCATTTTACTTTACTTTTCATATTAATCAATCTGATTGACAGATGTGAGGTGGTATCTCAGAGTTGCTTTAATTTGCATTTATCTAATTAGTAGCGACAGAGTATTGTTTCATATGACTATAGATAGCTTTTATTTCTTTGTCTTTAAACTGCCTATTCTTATCCTTTGACCATCTATCAATTGTGGAACAGCTCTTATTTTTCATAAATTTGACTCAGTTCTCTAAATAAAAGTGAGTGCTTTATCAGAGAAACTTGTTATAAAATTTTTTCACAGTTATGATTATTAACTGTGTATGTCCTTCCATCCTATTTTCCCCCTGTTTATTCTACTTTCTATCCTCTCTCTCTCTCCTTTCACCCTGTCCAGTATCTTCTGACTTCTACTTCCCCTCATTGTAGCAGCAAGCACCTTGACACATCCAGGATGACCTGCTAGCACAGGTTCTTAGATCTACTTTTCTAAAAGGAAAGCAATTTTTTCAGGGATCAACAATCTTCTTCCATCACATACACCAACAGAAAAAATACAAGCAGAGAAATAAAGACCAACAGACAGGGTTTCTGTCTGATCATAAGCAATATAAACATCACAGATCAACAGACAGGTCCAACTGTCTGACCATCACATACATACATAGTGATCAGAGAGAGAAGCACCAACATTTAGGTTTTCAAATGGATGGGGAGTCCTTAATGGCTACCCAGAGTCTCATCTGGCATATGAACCTCCTTCTAAAGAACCCCTCAAAGAAAACCTCACCTCAGGGTATATATACTTTTCAGAACTGGACAGCATCACCACCCTCTGACCCAGTGCCTTATTAATTAAAAAAAGGTGTGGGCTTTCCTACAAAACAAGCTTCCCCTAATCAAGCTTCCCCCAAGGAGTTCCACCCATAATGGATGGGTAAGAGTTTTCATTAACGTAAATCTTATTAACATTACATTCATCTACCTTCCTTTCTATCAGCCACCCCCATCCCAACTCCCTTATCATCTTCTCCTCCTACTTTCCTGTAGGGTAAGACAGATTTTATGCCCATCCAAGTGTGTATCCCTCTTTGAGCCAGTTCTGATGAGAATAAGGTTGAGGTGCTCCCGTTTGATTCTCCCATCTTCTCCTCTACTATAAAAGCTCTTTTATGTGACACAATTTACCCTACTTTACCTCTTCCTTTCCCCTTCTCCCAATGAATTCCTCTTGATACCACTGATCACCCTCCTGGGAATACTCTTATGTCTGGTTTTTCATGACACCCTGACACCATTCTCTTGGTTCTCCTCCCACCTGGCTGATCTCTCCTTTACAGCCTTCTTCACTGCATCCTCTTCCATATCTTGCCCCATAACCATATGTTTGCCCCCAAACTCGCTCTTGGCCCCTCTTCCCTTCCTTTCATAAATATTCTCTTGATGACTTTATCCCACTAGTTCAATGATGATTCCTACAGTTGTATCACCAATTGCCTACTGGACATTCCAATTGGACATCCCATAGTTGCCACAAACTCAACACGTCCAAAAGAGAACTCATCTTTCCCCTCAAACCCACCTCCCCTCAGAACTGCCCTATTTCTGCAAAAACATCATCATCCTTGTAGTCACCCAGGTCCATAACCTTGGAGTCATTCCTTGCCCTTCCATACTGTATAATATATGCAATCAGTTTTTGACGCTACCTCCATGAGAGTTCTCACACCCATCCTCCTGTTTCCACTCATACAGCTGCTATAGGTCCTCTTCAGCAGTGGTTTAGACTATTGTCACAGTCTCCTAACTGGTCTTCCTGCCTCCAGTCCTTCACCTGTCCAGCTCATCTTCCACACAGCTGCTACAGTAACATTCCTTTTATTTATTTATTTTAAAATTTATTTTACTTTCAGTTCAGGGAGCAAAATAAGCATTTCTGTAACATAGTACAATTAAAAAAATTGCACAGGTGATACTTTCCACCATAAGCCTGCGATCCAGCAACACTGGCCTCCTTGATTTTCCTCACACAAGACACTCCATCTCCTGACTCCATGTGTTTTCACTGGCTTTTCTCAATGGTTAAAATGTTGACGCTTTACATCTCTACTTCCTACCTTGCTTGGCTTTCATCAAGTCTCAGGTAAAGGACCATTGTCTGCAATAAGTCTTTCTCAGACCACCTTAATCTTAGCACCTTTTCTTTGAGATTACCCTCCAGTTTATCCTGCCTGCATCTTGTTTGTACGCAATTGTTTGCAAAATGTTTCCTGCATCAGACCTGGAGCTCCCAGAGAATGGGCACTACTCTTTTCTTTGTATCCCTCGTGCTTATCACAGTGCCTACCATGGAGCAAGTCGTTGCTTAAAAAATGCTAGTGGACCTGCTGATCAAATATCTCCTCCCTATTACCTTTAGGTAAAAGCAAATTTGGGATTTGGCATTAAAAACTCTCCCCCACCTAGTACTGGCCAGTTCCTCAGGTTTCATGTATGTCACTGCCCTTTGCGCGTACTGTGATACTCCCAAAGTGATCTGCTTGGTGTTTCTCACATGTAACACCCCATCTCCCTTCTCCATGCCTTTGTTGCTCTGCTGACCTCAAATCACCTTGCATTTGTTTTTCATATACTTGTGTTATTAATCTGTGTTCATGCCCATGGGCTGTCTAAATGCAGTTCTCAGGTGAGACCGTGGCTTCTACCTAGAGAGAAAACAGAAAAGAGCCTACTTGCTCCTTGACTTTTCTCCCTCCAAGAGAAATAGCAGAATAGAATTATTTCTAACTTCTCCTCTCTGTTCTCTACCCCTAGAGTACCCAGAGAGTAATAGGTTCAGAACAAAAGCTTTCTCCCAGTTGATCTTCTTGTTGAGAACAGCCCCAAGCGTGCATAACCTCAGCAGGCCCCGTCCCGCAAAATATTGATTATACAAAAGATCATCACAGGCAACAAAAAGATTAGATTGAATATAAGAACAGAATTAGATTGAATAGATTAGCTACAGTAGGCACAGTGGGCAGAGTGCTGGGAGTGGAGTGAGAAGACATGAGCTCAAATCTGACCTCAGACATTGACTAGCTGTGTGCCCCTGGGCAAGTCATTTAATTTCTGCCTCAGTTTCCTCACCTGTAAAATGAAAATAATAGCACTTACCTCCCAGGATTTTGTGAGTATCAAATGAGATATTTGTAAAGCACTTAGCACAGTACCTGGTATATAATAAACATTATATAAATGCTAGGTATTATTATCGATTATAGATTAAGACATTAGGTGCTTACCGTGTGCCAGGAACTATGCTAAACAAAAGAAAGCTGATATATCCAAGTAAACAGTAAACAGAAATCCAAGAAATTAACAAATATACCAGAACATATACAAGATGAATGAGCTCACTAGAACAGAGTAAGGACCTGATCTCTGTCACAGTATTGTTTCCAATGTCTCTAGGAAGACAAGCTGGAGATCAGGAAAACGTAGAGGAGCCAGCTTCTCCTGAATGTCTTCAGCAATGAAATTCTTTATGCATTTCTTTCTTGGAGTTTCTTTCTCCCAAGAATTTCTTGCTTCCATGCCCTCCTCTCCCCACCATGTAGGTATTTAGCATCATGTACTCGGGATTCTTTTCACCAATCTGGTTTCACTGTTCTACATAGGTAGCCTACAAAACACCTCAACCTAGAGTGAAAGTCTAGTTACACTTCAACATTTATGTACATACATGCACACACACACACACACACACACACACACATACACACACCGCTTTTGAATGTCAGCTCTCTGAAGACAAGGATTTCCTTTTTTTTTTTTAAATTTTGAACTTAGTAAATGCCTAATAAATGTTTGATGATTGATGGACCCTTTAATTCTGAACAGTCATGGAATTCTTTAACTGGAGATTTGTTGCCTCTCCCTACTGACTTCTATTGCTGTTTTATTTATTTATTTATTTTTACTTTTGGAAGCAATTGGGCGACTTGCCCAGGGTCACACAGTAAGTATGAGATTTGAACTCAGGTCCTCCTGACTCAGGCAGGTGCTTTATCCATTGCGCCATCTAGCTGCCCCCTCATTGTATTCATTTCGTATACGTTTCTTATAGCCCTGCAAATTCAGAATTCCTTAAGTAGCAACGACAGCTGAAATATTTATAGGCCTAACAGGTTTATCTAAGGTTTAGGAAATCCCTTTCCTTAGTGAAGAATGTACTGTAAGGATTCTGCTAGGGTATGTATCTTTAGGTTGGCTGGTGTTAAAGGGATTTGGCTTTGCAGTTAAACCATCTCCTCCCTCTTGGATGGCCCCCACCTGAATATGGGAGAAGCCATTCTGCTCCTTCCTGCTTCCTTCACTGCCCTCCGCTGAGGCTGGGGGGAAGACAAGATGGAGGCTTTTTAAAATCTGCTAGGAGAGAATAAAGGAATTTTTGAGATAAGAAAGAAGTCCTGCTCTGCCATTGTTTAGCTCACTTTTGCCTAGGGCATTTCATGAAAAGTTGGGATTCATTTTTTGATCTGTTTTTGGAAAGTTTAATAGTATGTTTTCAATAAAATCTTTTTGGTTCATTTGATTCCTCCAGCTGGTAACTAAGTCATTTAGCAAAAGAGTTTCCTTTTCTCTCTCTGTGCTACTGACCATAGCTTTTCTTAGTGACTTTCACTTTTCTCCTGAGGATTCCCAGTAGAATCTTAGATAAAAAGTGTTTTAATTTTTGAGAACACACAGCAATAAAAATACAAAAAAGGAACAGGCTTTTAAAGAAACTCAGGACTAGACATTCTTCTCTGGTCTTAAGTCCTAATTGGGTGAGGCAGCAGCACTTAGCACAGTCCCTGGCACATAGTAGCTGTTTAATTAATGTTTATTAATTGATTCGCAAGGTGATGCTCTCTTTCCCTCTCATTCTTTAGTATAAAGCACACCCCATCAGGGTGGGAGGGAATAGTGTCCTAGTTGTTGCTGTGGCCACACATTCTCTAGGCTCTCTCATCAACATTTCAGGAAACTCGTCCCTCTCACTCACATTCCCTTAGGAAAATTTCTGTTCTCTCTTAGGGAGAGGATGAACTGAATTTCTGTTCCATGGGTGAACCACTGGTGATATGAAGTGCCCAGTATTGTGTGCTAAGAGCTGTGGATACAATTAATTTTTAAAAAGAGGAGACACACAAAAGGAGGAAGGAAGGTGAGAAAGGCACTCCACGGGGTACCTAGTACAGGAACATCTTGTTCTGTGGGGTTGAGTCCAGGGCAAGCAGCAGATGCAGACTAGAGAGAACTTAATCCAGTTCCTGCCCTCTCTAAAGGAAGGCATTGGAGGAATTTGGTACTCTGCCCTCCAGCTCTCCAATCAGAGAGGAGAGGAAGCTGAGGGAGGTGGTGTCCATCAGGGCTTGAGTGACGAGTTCAGAAGCGATGAGTTTATCCTGGGAAGGGCATCTTGTTCTATGGAGTTGAAACCAGGCAAAGGAAAAGATGCAAAGTAGAGTGATTATGGATAAAGAAACTGAGGAATGAAGACTGGATCTAGACTTCAGAAACTTCTTTTTCCAAGATGAGCATTCCTTCCAGATCAAGGGTTCTTAACTTTCTTTATGTCCCTTTGCTGGTCTGGAGAAGCAGATGATCTCTCTTTGCAGAATCATATTTTTAAATGCACAAAAGAAAACACATAGGTTTAGAGAGGAAAAAGATTATGCTGAAAGATAGTCATCAGAATATAAAAAGTAGAATTTTTAAATTAAAATTTTATATTAATAAAATATAATCTTAAAACTAAACTAATTTAATTTTAAATTAATTAAAGTTTAAACTAAAGTAATTTAATTTCAATGAAAATTTAGTTTCAAATGTAATATCTTTAATATAATTTTATTATAATGAACTTAATAATATTACAATGAACTTTATTATAATGAATATTAAATTATAATGAATATAATAATAAAACATAAATGCTTTAACATACAAAAAACAAAAACAGGAATACGTATGAGATCACGAACTCCTGTATAAAATGAGATATTATATGTAAAGTGCTTAGCAAATCTTAAAGTACTATAGAAAGATTACTTTAAAAGTATCTTTTAAATTTAACAAGGTTGTAACAAATTTGCCTTGTTTGTGTGGTCATATATGTATGTACACACATGTACAATACACACGTTTATATATGCACACACTATATATCTACATGCATATATTACACATGCATGTGTGTGCACATTCGTACACTCCTGATGTACCTTACGAAGCTTGCTCTCACTAAAAGTAATGAAGTACAGGCTGGAATATTAACAGGGTAGGGAACCTGCGGCCTCGAGGCCATATATGGCCCTGTAGGTCCTCAAGTGTGCTCCTTTGACAACAATGTTGTGTGAAGTTTGGATTCAGTCAAAGGGCAGCACTTGAGGACCAAGAGGGTCACACGTGCTCTCTAGGCCTCAGGTTCCCCCGACCCCTACTCAAAGTCCCTTCTAAATCAGAGTGTTAAGATGCTATGCCCTGCATCTGATATTGTCTTCCTAAGTAGATCTACAGATCTTAGGGCTGTTATATAAGTTTTTCTCTCTGGGATATCAGGTGACCATATCCTCCCTCAGGCAGCACCATGAATCACTAAATGTATACTGCTTTAAATATCTGAAAAAACTTGCCACCTAGTGCCACCTAGTGACTTCAGTGTTAATAATAGTAGGGCTGCCAGTTTCTTAATCCTGAGGCTACTGCATCCTAAACCAAACCAAAACAAAAACAAGACGCTGAAGAACATAACCCCCAAACTAGAATACACTTTCTTTTCCTCAAAATAGTCGTCTTAATAACATTAGAAATAAAGGCAAAAATGCCTTTACTCTGTAAAATACAGGCTTTTGTTTAAAGTGTCTGTAAACATAAAACACAGTACAACGTTAACGATGGACTCTCCTAATTGTCTATCTGAAATTTATTCTTCTTTGTTAGTTGAAACTCAATAAATAAGTGAAAATTAAATATTCTGAGAACAAATTATTTTCAAACACTTTAACAAGAGTTCTTAATCTGTGGTCCATGAACTTTAAAAAAAAAAAAGCTTTGATAACTGAATTTCAATCTAATTGGTCTCCGTTGTAATCCTATGCATGTTATGCATTGAAAAACTTAAATTTAAATACTTCTTCTGAGAAGGGGTCCATGGGCTTCAACAGACTCTCAAAGGAGTCCATCCATGACACAAAAAGGTTAAACATTTTTGTTTTATAAGCACTCAATTACACAAGACACTGGTAGAAAACTACAATATTATATATTACATATATGTTTGTATATGAACATATCAGTTATTTCACTTTTTACCCTCCAGAAGTATTTTAATATCCAGAGTAAATAAAAAATCTGGTGAGATAGAAAATGGTCCTTCTCTAAAAGTTAAGATACAGATGACAGAAATACAAAAGGAACTTAATTTTGCTTTGTAAATCATAAATGATTTTTATCTATTCATGAAGCAGTCTCAGAACCTTCCTGAATTCTCCTTGAATCTCCTCACTGAATCTGGCCTTTCATACTCAGATCTGTTGCCCTGGGCCTAGCCTGGCCTTCCATTGTCTGTTACCTCTTGATTGCCCCACCTACATCCCACCCAAGCCCTCTATTGTCTGATACCTCCCAATTCCTTCCCTTCCTTCCTTATTTCCTTCCCTCCCTCTCTCCCTCCCTCCCTTCCTTCTTTCCTCCCTTCCTCCCTTCCTCCCTTTCTTCCTTCCTTCCTTCACATTTAGTGAACACTTCTCAGGAATATGGAGTGGAAGAGATCTTAGACCCAGGTTTCCATTCCTCCAGAGTCAGGTGACTTCCATATAATGCTATGTATTGTGTTAGGATCTATGATTGGATATGACTCACTAACTCCTCAATACCTAATTTCCATATGCCCACGCAGTCTGCAGTCCTCACACAGGTCCACCTTATTTGCATAAGTTCTCAATGCCCAGTTTGCATGAGTCATCAATGCTTCATTTGCATATATTTTCAATGCCTAATTTGCATACAATGTATTTTCGCAAGCTTTGTAACATCCAGGAACGGGAAATTTGAACCAGGTTTCTAAAGGGTTTGGTTAGATTTCACACCTAGAATGTAAGACCCACTTCTCAGCCAATGAGAATAATGGTCAGCTGTGGGAGGGGGATTTTCGGGTCAAGGTCTATATAAATTGCCATTCTGCTTCTGTAAGGCGCCTCCCTACACCAGCTTTACTGGTGAAGGGACCGCCCAGTTTCTCGCTAGAACTGAATAAAGGAGATTTTCTGTTTTTACCTTGAGACGCCTCTGAGCAGTCAATTTGAGTAAGGGGGGTTCGTGCTTTCCCCCACATCCTTCCTTCCTTCCTTCCTTCCTTCCTTCCTTCCTTCCTTCCTTCCTTCCTTCCTTCCTTCCTTCCTTCCTTCCTTCCTTCCTTCCTTCCTTCCCTCCTTCCCTCCTTCCTTCCTTCCTTCCTTCCCTCCTTCCCTCCTTCCCTTCCTGCCTTCCTTCCTGCCTTCCTCCCTCCCTCTCTTCCTCCCTTCTTTCCTTCCTTCCCTCCCTCCCTTCCTTCCCTCCTCTTCCCCTGAGGAATGGGGACTCGTACCCTCATCTGTAGATGCTCTGCCCAAAGGAATACAAATTTTGATCACTGAAGCCTTACAAAATATCTTGGGTTTTGGAGGCTAGATTTTTTTTCCTCTTCACAACTTACTTATTCTACCATTAAAAAAAATCAGGACAACTCTTTTGTCCCATGCAGTTACATTTATGATTTCTTGAAACAGAGCTCTGGAAAACCAGCCTTGACAAAGGCCATTGGGATTCAAACGGAACTACTTGACCATGCCTCAAACCCAGATCACTCTGGCTAATACTATGACGATGACAACTACGAGCATTTCTATAGTGCCTACTATCTTCCAGCCACAGTGCTAAGCACTTTACAGATATTATCTCATTTGATCCTCCCTACAACCCTTGGAGGTAGACATTGCTATTATCTCTACCATCTATAAAAAAAAGTCATGAGGTAGACAGAAGCTAAATGATTTGCCTAAATGTCTGAGGCTGCGTTTGAATTCAGGTCTTCCTGACTCTTAAGTGCAGTGCACCATAAGAAGTTTACTGTCTTTAGAAACTGTTCATCTTCTGGGCTGTTTCACCTTTCAAAATCATACCTCATCCCCCTAGTAAACATTCTATCCCTCTTGACATTGCTTTATAATGATCATATTATTATATTTTACATTATTATATGATATATTACATATATTATATATAATACATTGTATTATATTATTATTGTAATTATTGTTTTTACCTATATTTTATATTTGTTTATTTAATTATAAGTTGTATTCTTCTAATAGAACACTAAGTAAGCTCCTTGAGATCCAAGAGATTCATTTTTGTTATTGCTATTCTCCCCCTCCCCCTCACCCCCCCAGTTCCTTGTAAAGTATTTAATAAATGAAAACAATTGGTGATTTGAATCTAAAAGGGGAGTGTTGGATGAATTTTCCATAAGCATAGCATATGCACATGCATTTGAACATACTTGTCATGACTATACCTGAATGAGTACACAATTCCCTTGATATAAAGTGGGAAACACTTTTCTTCATGTTTCTTTTCTTTCGAAGATAAGATTAAATTCAACTCAATTATTGTACTTTAGCTCAGTTATGAGGAGGATTAAATACTCATGCCTATGAAAGCTATTTGGGAATGGAGAAAAAGGGAAGTTGTTACAAGGCAGTGATGAAAGCCAGGATAAATCTAAGAATGACAGAATACAATAAGGGCTATTGAGAATGGGATGAATGGCATACAAAAGAAGGAAATGAGGGTTGAAAGTACAAGGTATACATTCTTGTCCCCACTGTGTAAAAGGAAAGTACATTTAGATTAAAGGAAGTGATCAATTGAACTGGCATGATGGCAGCAAAAAGACAAAGAAAGAAAGGATAGAGAAGAAATACTAGCACCAGTTGTTAAGAGAGTTTAGGTTAGAAGAAGTGAGCGATTCAACTGGCACAGTAGCAGCAAAGAGACAAAGAAAAAAAGCAAGAAATACTAGTGGACTTGGAAGAGATCACCAGTTGTTAAGTGTTGTTGTTACTGAGTCATTTTCAGTCATATCCTACTCTTCATGACCTCATTTGGGGTTTTCTTGGCAAAGTTACTGGACTGGTTTGCCATTTGCTTTTCCAGTTCATTTTATAGCTGAGGAAACTGAGGCAAACAATATTTAGTGACTTGCCCAGGGTCACACGACTAGTAAGGGTCTGAGGCTAGATTTGAACTTAAGAAGATGAGTCTTCCCGACTCCAGGTCTAGCACTCTACCCGCTGTTCTACCTAGCTGACCTCCCCTTGTTGAGTACTAAAGGTCAATTTTGATTTGTATACATTGTACTCTCTAGTGCTCTGGGCTTTTTCATAATAACCATTTTTAAACTTAAATAATTTATTTTCATTTTCCACAATCACTTCCATAAGTTTTTAATTTTCTCCCCCTCTCTTCCTTCCCTCCCCTCTCCATTTTATATGGGTTCTACACATACGTTCTTATTAAACATCTTTTCACATTAGTCATGTTGCATAGAAGAATTAAAACAAATGGGAGAAACCATGAGAAAAAAACAAAACATAACACAAGAGAAAATAGTCTGCTTCATTCTGCTTTCTGATTCCAAAGTTCTTTCTCTGGATGCAGATGGCATTTTGTCTCGAGTCCTTTGGGAATGTTTTAGGTCCTTGCATTGCTGTGAAGGGCTAAGTCTGTCAGAAACAGTCCTTGCACGCTGTGGCTGTTACTGTGTATAATGTTCTCCTGGTTCTGCTCATTTCACTCAGTATCAGTTCATACAAGTCGTTCCAGGTTTTTCTGAAGTTGCACTATTTGTCATTTCTTATAGCATAACAGTATTCCATTACATTCATATACAACAACTTGTTCAGCATTCCTTCAATTTCCAGTTCTTGGCCACCACAAAAAGAGCTGCTATAAATATTTTTGTACATGTGGGACCTTTTCCCATTTTTATGATCTCTTTGGAATACAGTCCTAGAAGCAGTATTGCTGGGTCAAAGGGTATGCACATTTTTGTAGCCCTTTGGGTATAGTTCCGAATTGCTCTCCAGAATGGTTGGATCAGCTCACAGCTCCAACAACAATGAGTTAGTGTTCCAACTTTATCACATTATCATCTTCCTGTTTTGTCATATTAGCCAATCTGATATGTGTGATGTGGTACCTCAGAGTTGTTTTGATTTATATTTCTTTAATCAATAGTGATTTAGAACATTTTTTATATGACTATAGATGACTTTAATTTCTTCCTCTGAAAACTGCCTGTTCATATTCTTTGCCCATTTATCAATTGGGGAATGACTTGTATTCTTATAAATTTGACTCAGTTCTCTATGTATTTTAGAAATGAGGCCTTTATCACATCCACTAGTTGTAAAAATTCTTTCGTGATTTTCTGATTTCCATAACAATTTTTAATCTTTGACTTAGAGACATACTTTCAGAATTCCAGTTAAGTGGATGTTTGTTTAAAAAAAATTAGATGCAAACATAGCCCATATCCAGAGGTCAGAAGAAAATTAAGGTAATACTTGTCTAGGGTGCAGGCTCACAAATCATTCCAGAAAGAGTAATTATGCCATCTTAGATTTGTTCTTCAGTCATTTCAATTGTGTTGGACTCTTTGTGATTCCAATGGGGTTTTCTTGGGAAAGATACTGGAGTAATTTGCCATTTCCTTCTCCAGCTCATTTTACAATGAGGAAACTAAGGCAAAGAGGTTAAGTGACTTGTCCAGGGTCACACAGCTAGTGTCTGAGGCCAGATTGAACTCTTGACTTCAGGTCAGGCATTGTACCCATTGTGCCACCTAGCTGCCCAATGTCTTAAATATAACCTGGCAAATTGAAGAATATTTCTTCTTCATTAAAACTGTAAACTATAGGTTAGTTTTCAAGTTTCTGTAGTTGTCTGTCTAAAAGTAATAAACTATGTCTAAAGATCTGTGGAATGGGATCATAATATAGGAAGAACTTTGATACTATTCATAGCACTAGCAATACTAGGCAACATTTGGAGTGGCAATCACCAGGATATTCAGAAGTTCTTTCATATGGCCCTCTTTGCTTTATTGAAAGAACAGAACTGCATGGGAAAAGGAGACATGAGTTGGTTGTAAAAGTTTTGTACAGAATTCTTAATGATTAACAGATCTTATACAAATGGTAACAAATTATATTGCAACTTACTATAGGCACACAGTTAGTTACACATTTTCCTTGTATTGTTTGAGGCAGTAAAACTCAATTGCTCCATTTTGACTTAACTTGTAAACACATTAATGTGAAATATCAGAGCACAATTTGTATAGGAGGAAAAAATGCATGAAGATGAAATATATGGAAGAAAATGTGTTCTATCATCCCTAAGATATACTGGTCTGAGAAATGATAAGGTTAATGGACTCTTTGAAAATCTTCTGTGAAATGTTGAATGAGTGTAATGGATAATTCTTTGAAGGACAGACTGATTCAACACCTTCTTCCTATTTAATTGTATTTGGTATCATCAAGGAAGGCCTCTCACCTGCTTTGGCTAAGGGAACATTCTTAGAAATAAGCCTCTTTCAAGGTTACATGGCTATCTTTATAGCTGGACCCCTCCCAGTGGTCCTTTTCTGTATGGTGAAAGGCTTGGTGCTGAAAGACTGGGTACTTTTAGGATGAATCAGCAATCCCATAGACACCCCCTAAAAGCAGCAGGAGGAAGGGGTTACATTCAAGAAGTTTGGCCATTGTGGCAGGAAGAGCTGCCTGTTTGGAAGACCTCAAAACGGGAGTCCCTAACCTGGGGTCCATGAACTTACTTGCTTTTATAATTATTTTGACAATTGTATAATATAATTGGTATCCTCTGTAATTCTAAGAATTTAATTTTATGCATTTAAAAACACAAGACGGGGAGTTCTCAGAATCCACCAGATTGTCAAGGAGTCTATAGAAAACAACTACTGCTGAGCAGTTAAGTACTCTGATTGACTCTCTCTTGCAGAGGGTGCCCACTCTCACCTCAGGCAGTTATAGGGATCTCAAACTTAGGATGTCTAAGATAGCTTGAACTTGTGCTTCAAGCCTCTGGCTGTCTCTTTAACTCTGTATTTCCTTCCTGGGTTACAGATGACTGAGCTGCTTCTAAAATGGCTGCTTCTAGTTTTGAAAGTCATCTTGTTAGTTTAAGAAGTGAAGCATCTCTGGGTTCCTAAACTGGGGCTGGGCTGCATGCATGATGGGAGTGCTACTACAGCTCTTTGGAGAAGATCATGGCCGTCAGGAAGAAGATCCCATTCAATGGCTTAGCTTGTCAGAGCACATGGATCATGAGAAATTGAATGCTGTTATGTCAAAGGAGAAATGCTGATCTACTCTTCAACCAAATGCTTCCTATTTTGATATTTCAAGTAGATTTCAAAAATGTTTAATTGCTGTTTTAAGTTACTGCTCTATGCTTACATCTTTGTCAATGCATATCTTGTGAGTCTTTTGTGTTTTAGCCATTTCTTTTGTATAGATCTCTTGCATTTTGTGTCCTTAGGTCTTCTTCGTGTTCACAAGGGATCCTTCCCACTTTCCAGGAATAAAGAAACCGTTCCATTCTGCTCCCACCACCCATATTTTGACTTGGCCTTCCTGAAGGGACAGAAGAGAAACACTATTACATCAGTTCCCCTCAGTGATTCCTCCATACCCTGAGAGGGCACCACCCAGGCCAACCTCCTAGTGATGCTAACAGTGTTCTAGAACTCAATCAACAATGATTTACAAACTCCTCCCCAGTCATATACTCTCCATCTCAGTGGTCCTGGAAACCTCCCCCCTTCCAAACCCCAGTTACTATACAAATCCTGTTCTCCATCCTCTTCTGCTGTGTTCTCTCAGTTCCACATCTCCTCAATGTAACCTTTCCCCCCAACGTCACTCTCTAAATCTATCCACCCCACCCCAGTTATATGTAGATGGTCGTACCTTGCCATCACTCAAAGATGCACCACTTCTATGTTAACGAACTCTGACATTCTCTTATCACAATCTGCTATTCCATCTCTCTCTCTCTCTCTCTCCCTCCCTCTGTCTCTCCTCTTTCTCCTTCTCTCCCTCCCTCCCTCCCTCCCTTTCTCCCTCCAGCCCCCCCTTTGTCTTGCAACCACAAATCCTGTTCTTGGTGCTCACTGTGGTTTCCATTCCTTTATTCCCTCAGTTCTTTCCCAGGTCATCATCCCTCCACTGGATACACTCTCCCTCCTTCTACATCTTGACCCTTTGGTAAACTGACTCAATTCTACACTGTCCTTACCTCTTGAATTCCTTGCCCCTTTAGCTTCAGCCCTGGATTGCTCTCACCATCTACTGCCTTCACTCCTACTCATGTTAATGGCTAATTAAGCTGGGGAATGGTGATGATGGGAAGCTAGGAGGTGCAGTGGATAGACAGGTCTCGAGCCAATAAGACTCATCTTCATGAATTCAAATTTGGATTCAGATATTTACTAGCTATGTGACCCTGGGCATGTCACCTAACCCTGTTTGCCTGGGTTTCCTCATCTGTGAAATGGCAAACCACATCAGTATCTTTGCCAAGAAAATCCCAAATGGGGTCACAAAAAAATAGGACATGAGAGAAATGATTGAATAAAAAAAATATGGAGAAAACAATGAAACCATGCTGCCCAGACCCACTTCAAATTTGTTATGTCTACCATTCAAATTATGTAAAGCAATGAACAAGTTATCTTTCCAATGTTGATAAGAATTATTAGAATTTAACTTCCTTAACTGTCCTTTCAATAATCCATTCATTCTTTCAATTAACCCAGATGCTTGTGGATAATATGGGATATGATATATCCATTCTATGTTGTTTAATATACCGTATCTCTTCATTTCATTACCTTTGAAATGTGACCCAATTTTGATTTTTCCACATGGGCATCCATGTAGCTAACCCATTAGCTCCTGCCCATGAATTGGTGAATATATGACACTGTTCTCCTTGTTTTGTTTTGATAGCTTGGTGTACTGCCAGAAGTTCAGCATATGACTACTTCCACCTATCTCATTGCTTTCCAAAGTTTGCTTTGTACACAGGTTCTAGGCTAACACTTTCCAGTGTCGTTTGTGGCCCAAATATTTTGCTGTCCCATCAGTAAACCATGCATGTCTCTTCTGCTCTTCAGTTAATGCATCATATCCCTCATTCCATTTTACCAAGGACTGTAGCAACTGTTGCTTTGGTTCAGAGGGTGAACCATTTCCCTCAGTATCTATGTTTGCTATAGATTCATGTAAAGCAGAAACTCCACTTTTGCCTATTTTAGATCTGTTCTGAGTATACCATTTCCATTTAATTATGCTTGCTTTCTGTGCATGTCCAATTCCATGAGAAGCTGGGGTACTCGTTACCCAGGTCATAATTGGGATTCCAGGACTTAATATTACCTCATGGCTTAAAGTCAGCTGTTCAGTCTCTACCACAGCCCACCATGCAGCTAACAACTGCTTTTCAAAAGGGGTATATTGAGCCCCAGATGAAGGGAGTTTCCTAGACCAAAATCCTAAGGGTACATTTTGGCTTTGTCGTTTTTGCCATAAACACGAGTTTGCATATTCATCCTGTACAGTCACTTGTAATTCCACGGGGACATTTGCATAGGCCATAAATCTGGGGTCAAATGAATAGCCACCTTAGCTTCATCAAAAGTTTTGGTCTGCTCAAGTTCCCAATCAAATTCATGTTTTTTCTAGTAATTTTATATAAAGGTTTCAAAATTTATCCTAGATGCAGTATGTGATGTCACCAATATCCAAATAATTCTGTAAACTTTTGGGCCTTTTTCTTATTGGTGGGGATAGGAAAATCCTGAATCTTTTGTCGGGCTTGTGGAAGAATCTCTCACAGCCCCTGATTCCTTTGTATACCCCAAAACTTTACAGTTTGAGCTAGCCCTTGAATCTTTGCTTTTCATATGCTCAATTAAAGTGTCAAACTCTTCACCCCTTCTTCTACAGTTTTAGTCTGTATTATATCATCTATGTAATAGGCAAGCTGTACACCAGGTAGCTCTAATTCATCCAAATGTTCAGCCACAATCCTACGACAAATGGTGGGACTATGCAGATATCCTTGTAGCAAGCGTATAAAAGCATATTGTCGTCCCTGCCAAGTGAAAGCAAATTGGTCCCATTGTTTCGAAATCTATTGGGATAGTAAAGAAAGCAATGACTAAATCAATAACTGTACCAAGTCTCATCATATTTCTGAATTTTTTCTATTGGGGTAATGGCATCTGGAACAGCAGCATACAAAGGAGGAGTGACTTTATTCAATTGTCTATAATCCACTGTCATTCTCCATGTTCCATCTGACTTTCATATTGGCAAGACAGGATTATTCCATCTAGTGGTTATAGAGACTAACACTCCTGCTTCAACACATTTCTTTATAGTATTGGTAATCCCATCTTGTCCATCTGGCAAATGATACTGCTTTAAAGTAATCACTTCAGAAGGTTCAGGTAAAGTGACTGGGTCCATTTCTATTTTACCTACTAAAACTGTATTAATTCCTATCTTCCTTACTGCAAACTGGCATCTCCACTCAGGTAAATTTAAAGTCATACCTCTCAATATGTCTATTCCAATGATGTATTCAGGAATGGGTACAATTACCATGGTATATTCTTTCTTAGGTAACTGTCCAATTTTGATTGTTAGATTAACTTGTCTGGCTGATATTTCAGCCCCTCCCAATCCCTGTGATGGTGATAGGAGTTTCATGTTTAAACTTATCAGGATTTCCATATATAAGGGAGGCCTCTGCCCCAGTATCTATTAATGCCCTGGTTACAGTATTTGATCCATTTTTCTAATATATGATCAAATTGATATGGGGTTTGTAATCCTGTCTGTGTGTTTCTTTAATGTGAACTGGGGCTCAGCCAACTTCCTATTCTCCCTGAAGGTGTGACAGACTTGGATACAAGGGTTCAGCAGGATGTGTAGGGGCAGTTCTTACTTCTCTGTTTTATCTAGTTATCAAGTCCCTTTTCTTGGTATATTCTGTATAGTTCATTAGTTGGAATACCACCTATGTTTCTAAAATCTACCTTTGATCTTAATAGAGCAGTAAACAATTCTTTCCTTGTCAATTTATCCTGATTTTGAATCCACTGGCTATTTGCTCTTCTCTCTCTAGCAATTTTGTCTTTTCCTCAGTCTCCTGTCACCTAACTGTGAAAACTTGTCCAGGACCTCTGAAAGAGGGTGCCCAGTTTCCCCAGTTATTAGAGTCAAAATCAAGTGCTTGTAAGTAGGAGGAGCTGTCTTCACTATTACATTCCTATGGTACACTGCAAAGGGAGTATCATAGTATACATCTGCATTTCTGGTCATTATGGCAGTCTTCATTACCTCCTCTTTTAACTTTCTTATACAGTTCCTAAGGAATACCAAGGTCTGTCTCCACTAGGCCACATAGAGTCATTAGGATACTGTCTACTATAGTCTTCTGCAGCCAAAGCTAACAGATTAGTTGTATTGTTACCTCCTTGCATATTGTAATCTCTAAACATTTGCTGTACAAAAGGATTCTGACTAATACCTATACATTTCAGATAGTCAACGGGATCTAAGGCTATTCCTCCAGCTCCATCGTCACTGATTCTCACCATCCAAGAGAGTAACGATTCTCCCATCCTTTGGGTGAATTTACTCAAAATTTCTGTGACCTCCTGCTGAGTAAAATCCTCAATTAGTTCCTTAAACAATGAGTTACCTCCTTGGTTCTCCTGTTTCTGCCTCAGTATTGGGCATGCTTCTGACTGAGAAACTTCATCCTCTAAAATTATTTCACTGTCACTGTGGGAACTAGGCTGGGTCTGCACAAAGGTCAGATGTGCATTTCTTTTGTTAGCCTGCAGCTTCTTCTGAGCTAAATAAACAGCCTTTCCTTCTACCTGAGACCCCCCAGCCTACTCTTGTACTCTTTTTCCATCTGAACTTTTTCAAGCAGTTCATCTCTGTTTCTACACATAATATGGTAAGCCATTAGTAAAATTCAGCCTCTCCTACTTACCTCTGCCAACTCCTTCCCTGGTCTTACTGGCATTCCTTGTGAACACCTTTCCAAATCTCCAGGTCCTGCCTCCTGTAGCCTCACTTTCCAGTTTTCACAGAGTCCAGTGCTTTTAGCCCATTCTCTTACTAGTGAGGAAAATGGTAAATTCTCCCATCCTAGGATATTAACGTCTTCCTCTAAATCATTTCTACCTCCAAATAGAGATTTTATACCTTGCGATCCTGTTCATGACACCAAATGCATTGTAGCACTGGTGGTAATGATGAATATGCCAGAGTAGTCCTCAATTTCAAAATATAAAAGACTCTCCATATAGAAGGCAGAATAAAAACATTTAAACACCAGAAAGCCAAATCCCACAACCAGAAAGCCAAATATATCATGGTGACCAAGAAGTTAATAAATGTGATCACAGCAGGGGGCAAAGCCATTCTCAGACCTCCCCTCCCCCAGCCAGGGCCTTCTCCGCTATCAACTGTAACAATGTGTCAGTATCAAACCTCCCCTCCCCCAGCCAGGGCCTTCTCAGCTATCAACTGTAACAATGTGTCAGTATCAAACCTCCCCTCCCCCAGCCAGGGCCTTCTGAACTATCAACTGTAACAATGTGTCAGTATCAAACCTCCCCTCCCCTAGCCAGGGCCTTCTGAACTATCAACTGTAACAATGTGTCAGTTGACCTGCATTCTTCCCCCTCTGACCTGGCCCCACTCACTCACTTCCTCCCAGTTCTATTCCACCCTTTCTGTTCCACCTCTTTAGCAACCTCCTCCCACTACGGGCCGCAGGTCTTCCAGAGGATCTAAGCAGATCATATGGGCCTATTAATGAGAAAGATCTTTCCATCCAAATTACTATTACACTTGTACATTCATATTAAACTTATTTTCACATTATTCATGTTGTACAGAAGAATCAGAACCAATGGCAGAAACCATGAGAAAGAAGAAACAAACAAAAAAGCCAATAAGATGCTTCAATCTGCACTCAGATTCTATAGTTCTTTTTCTGGATGTGGATGGCATTTTGCCTCGAGTCTTTTGGAATTAGATCTTCCATGTCTTAGATCCTTACACTGCTAAGAGGAGATGTCTATCAAAGTCAGTCATCATACAACGTGGCTTTTATTAAACACATTTTTCTCCTGGTTCTGCTCATTTCCCTCAGCATTAGTTCACATAAGTCTTTCCGGGTTTTTCTAACATCTGCCTGCTCATCATTTCTTATAGCACTATAGTACTCAATTACATTCATATACCACAACTTGCTCAGTCATTCCTCAACTGATCAGCATCTCAATTTCCAATTCTTTGCTACCACAAAAAGACATGCTATGTATAATTTTGTACATTTGGATTCTTTTCCCATTTGTAATATCTCTGGGATACAGACCTAGAAGTGGTATTGCTGAGTGAAAGGGTATGCACAGTTTCATAACCATTTGGGCATAGTTCCAAATTGCTCTCCAGAATGGTTGGATCAGTTCGTAACTCCACTTAACGCATTAGTGTTCCAATATTCTCACATCTTCTCCAGCATAAATTTATCATTTTCCAGGTTTGTCATGCTAGCCATTCTGATAGGTGTGATGTGGTACCTAAGAGTTGTTTTGATTTGCATTTCTCTAATCACCAGTGCTTTAATATTTTTTCATGACTATAGATAGCTTTAATTTCTTCATCTGAAAACTGCCTGTTCATATCCTTTGACCATTTAGATTGCTATGTTTTTCAAGGATTTCAGAGATAGCTCAGAGGCTGGAGACATGTACGATTTTGGTGAGTCCAAACCAGTCCTATCCAGGGCAAAGTTTGAGCACTGCTCCCTTGTCTGAATTCTGCAGTTCCCAACATGGGTTTGGATCTGAGCAACACTCTTCAGGGACTACCCCTAGTTGGAACTTTAGTAGAATGCTGCTGGACTCAGCCACTAGCAGTCAGCTGGAAAGTTTTTTAGATTTAGAGTGACTGACCCGCAGGCTCTCCCTTTGTCTGGTCTTCCTGGCCTGGCTACTCCACTGTAGGCTCCAGAATAGGCTAGGAAATGGATCTGAGACCTTGTTCTGCTTTTGGGGTCAGAGCGATAGAGCTACTGCTTGCATCTGTTCTTGCTCCCTTGCTCAGCATGCAACTGAATGCATCTTCCACTCCTGGACACAGATCCTTTTCTCAGTACACACTGAATTCTACCATTGGAAACCATCAGTAAGTCCAAACCTTTACCTACAGCATGAAAATGGTTTCAAGTACATTTTGAAAAAAGGGCCACCCATCATCCATTCTGTGACAGAATTGTCCACTGACATCTGTTCCCATTTCTTATACAAGGTCAGCCCCTTCTGTGATGAACATGACCTCTTCTTGTCCTGGTGCAGCGTTATGGATGTGCCATGCTCTGTGTGGCATGCAATTAGCTAAACCAGGGTCCACATATTTCTTTTTCCTCATGCCAGCCTAGACTGGAAAAATGCCTTTTTTTCCTGGGATTTCTTGATGAGAACACATTCTGGTAACTTCTATATTTTTGTGGAGAAGTTATTGGGGAGAATGGAGCCATATTGCTTCCGCCATTGTCATCTTGGTTAGGTGACTCCTCTTTGGGAGATGTGGGTTCCAAAATGCTGGTTTTACTTACTGTGTGACCTTCGGGTAAATCACCCAATCTTTCTAGGACCCAGTTTTCTTATTTTCACAAGATAAATGATTTTCACAAACTACATGATTTCTAAGGAAACTCTGGCATCTGGATATAAATTTGGTTACCCTATTAACATTTCATTTGTTGGTGATATAATCTTAAGCCTCTATCTAGCATAAAACATGCAAGAAATTATAGATTACTCCTTTTTAAAGTAAACAGGGAAATAGAAAACTGAACTTGGCCCTGTATATGTGTGTTTATACACATATGCACATTTTAATATAGTGTAGAAATAGCAATAAGTACTTTCCATAGTGGAACAGAGGACTGGATTTGGTGTCAGGAGACAGTTCAGAGCCTGGCCACTTTCAGCTCTCAACCCATTCCCTGATCTAGAAAATAAAGGGGTTTGGACTAGATGACCTGTAGGGACCCACATAGCTCCAAATTTATGATTTAATTAATATTAGTTGTATTGGATGTATATAGCAAGGGACAGTCCATATGGCCCACTGATAGCCACAGAATGTCAAAAGCACTTGAGGAAGTTTTCCCTCCTGCCAAACATGGCCTCCAGTTTCACAGAGTTGGAAGATGTAGGGCTGTGACCTGCAGTGTCAGAGAGATACTCACACTGATAAATGAGATCAAAGATCAAGTGAAGAACTAGATAATTTCCAAAATGTTTTAATCAGTGTTGTATCTGGCATGGACAGATATAACAGAACTGTGTCTTGTACAGATTTTTATACTTCTGTGATTACAACTATAATAAAAGAGCCTAATAAAAATAATAGAAGTCACTGATTTCTTGTGTTCTAAAGTGGCTCTCTTAGGAAATTCATTCCTGTATCCTTACTAGAAAATAAATAATCACAAAAACCCAACCTAGTTTTCAGATTCTGCATATAGACAGATATACATGAAATACATAAACATTTCCCCAAATTGGTATGTGGCTTACATAAATATAACAATTACTATTACAAATACACGTCCATGTACAATAAACTGCAATTTACCAAAATATTACCATTTTTGAAAATAACTTGGCAACCATAATTATAATGGACAGAGAGCTGGTCTCAAAGAGAGGAAAATTTAGCTTCAAGTTCTGTTTCTGACACAGAATGGCTGTGGGATCCAGGGTAAGTCACTTAACTTGTAAATTCCACCCTTTCCTCCCCCCAGACATTTTATAAGGCCATAAATTGCAAAAAGTTGACAATTTGAATGGGAAGAACAAGTTACCTCACTGGAAGTTCCTTATACCAATGCTATCACAGGCCTAACAAATCAAAACAAAAAAGCCCCAGGCCAAAAAAATAGCTCAATAACCAAAAAAACTCATAACATGGATCGAAATAGTAGGGAAAAAAAATGCCCAATCAAACTTTAAATATTAAACTCAAAATGGAATTTAACATGCCTTCAGAAAAGTTTCAGACATTTAAAATAGTTTTATTTATTTTATTTGTATATGTCAAAATACATTTTTTCCAAAATAGTGGGTTTTGCAACTAGTTTCATGCAGAAACAAAGTCTGCGCAATACTACCAATAAAATCAATAAAGCACAGTAGCCGTTCAGTTTTAGATACAAAGAATAAATAACCTAAATACAAAACACTAAAATATTAGAAACACGCATTTAATCATTCTTCACAGGCACCCAAACATCACGAAATATAATCCTCAGCATGCCTAACTGTTGTGCAACACTGTTAAAAGGTTGCAGCCACTCAAACTGATCAGTTACCTGCATATTTTACCTCAGACCATGGAAAGTCTGCATATTCATATTCAGACCCACCTTTCATACAGTTCAATTATGACAAAAGAAAGATCCCAAAACTATCCGTGTACCTTTAAAAATCAAGAATCCTGAGCTTGGTAGTAAGAGCATAACCTTGTATCTTCATAAAACCAATCAACAGAAAGACTTAAAGTCTTACTAACCAAAATACCCTCCCCACCCCCCAAATAACCTAAATTAGGCAGTTGAACACAATGACCTTTTTAAATGAAGGGGTACAAATTCACATTTAATATAGTATACAATATAATCAATAATACAACAGCTACTTCAAGCTTTACAATGTACAATTTATTTTAATGGCTGAACTGTTCAGTGGTTTTAGGAGACAGATTATGTGCCAGTAAGATGTCATTTTTTCACATGGTTAAATGAAAATATAAAAGCTATTTGCCTCTTAACAAAAGACATCTTTGCTTAAGTACTCTTTTTTTTGTTTTTGTTTTTTTGAAAAAGGCCACTGAAATGTACAAAATGGTCTGACATGATGATGGTGGTGGTATCAAATTAGATGCCCCTTCACATGGCAATAACAGTGCATATAAACATTAATATGAGTTAATGAATTAGGTTTGGAAATGATTTAATAACATTACTTTGGCTAGCACAACAGTTTCGGACAGCACTCAGATAAATACAGGTATGTGAAATGTAGTGAAAGCAATTATATTTAAGCAACTTTAGTTATGGTGAACACTATCAAATGAAAACTGGAAAGAAAATTACTTTACAGTAGAAACCTTTTGTAAAGATAGGACTCCATAAAATGCATAATATTTAAATTCTTGATACCACAAAGTTTGCAGATTTTTAACACTATTCTGGAGTAGCCTACTTTGCATGAACAGACATTTGCAATAATGAAGTAAGTCAAGCATGCCATGTGGTAGTTTAAAAATCCAAACAGTACACTTATTGATATATACAACATCACTCAGTACCTGCTAAAATAAACGTGAAGATTACAGTATTCAACATCTTACTCTACAATTAAAAAAAAAACCAACAAACAAAAAACCCCAAACAAACCCCAAACAATAAACATTGACCAATGAAAGCAGAGAATAGGATTTGTGGAATTCTAATTTGAACTGACATTAAAGCATTTCATATAAGAAATAAATGCATATTGCACAAACAGTGAAAGCAAATGTTCCACCTAGATTTTCTGTTCTAGGTGGTTAAACAACACAATACTATATCACTATACAAAGATGTACTTTAGAAGACGTGTTCTTTGCAAATGATGAAGCTGTGAAAACACTGTACAAGGGGCTGGGGGAAGCCTGGCACATGAGTAGTTAGAAGGGAAAAAGACAAATCCAAACTTAAGATTTAAAACAACAACAAAAAATGGAATATAAGAAAACTGGAAGCTGTGGCACAACATCAAAAAAACTATGTTGAGTAACTGTCTTCTGTGAGAGCTGAAAGCATTTGTTGATGCAAAAGTGTTTCTGTACAACTAAGGCTTACTGGTTAAATATCTGAGGCGTATCTGGCCTTGAACACTTTCCTTATGTATGTTGTAGCTGTAAACAAGATTTCTTAGTCATTTTCATCTTCTCAGCAGCTGCATTAACATGAAACAATGGTCTTGGTGCAAAAATGAAGCAAATCAAAAAACCAAAACCAAAAAAGAACCCCATAAAATAAACCCACAGGTAAGAGGGCATTTGGCAGGATATTTGAAAATGACAGTCTTGAAGGATTCCTTCTCCATGAATCCAATGACTGCCAACCATGGTCCACTGGGGTTACTAGTATGTGCAATATCATTACTTGCTGCTTTTCTTTTATTTGGAAAGTTTGCTTATAACTCTGATCAAGGCCCCGTTTTCATCTTTTAGCCTCTGGTTGTCTGCTTTCAGGTCTGGTAGCATCTGAAAGTAAAAAAAGAAGCCAAGGTTAACTGTAGAAAATCGAGAAATGAAACAATGGGGTAAGATCTCAGTGCAACAGTCAATACTATTTTCTAGGTATTTTAACAAATTCTCTTTCAACAAATGTTATACTTTCACCACAAACAAAAAGCAAGCTGTGTCAGTTAAATATATTTTCAGTGGCTAAATAAGATGGAACAGAAGGACAGCATGGAAAAGTCAGTGATCTTTGTGAAGAAATTTCTAATTTGTTTAATATAAAGACTCAATCAGATTCTCTAAAGGCAGGGAGTGAAATTTACGAGATTCATTTTGGTATCAAGATTAATATTCAGTCTATATTAGTACTCTGTTTCATTACTATTAAAAGACACCCCCTTGGAAGTCCAACTAGGAAACAGCTTTCTGGATTTCAACAAAATCTCAAACTTTTTATTTCTTGTAAACTATAAAGCACTTTGCACTGTGTGTGTGTAGTACGCTCAGTTTAATATCTCTTTTTGGGAATAAAACACTTAATAATATCTTTAATAATACCAAAATATGCACAACAAATGGAGTGAAGATGGAGAAAATCCCACAGAAAATTTTCTTATAAAATTATATATTTTTCTTATAAAAATAAATTTGAAAAGAGGGTGGAAAAGAGAATAAATGAAATATCAAGAATTGTTCATGGTATGGCAATACCAATGTCAACTACGAAAAGGCACAGGGGTTTGAGCCACATGATTTTCTTTTGAGGGAACAAGGCAAGGAAGAAACAATTTAGATTTAGAAACACCAGAGTAATTCATTTTAGGAAGTGCAAACCTAATTTTCACTGGTTTCTCCAATGACAAACGTTATTCTCTCCATTGAGAAATTATACCTTCCCATGTCTTCTATATTATTCCACCAGATTAGGTAACGGCAAAATACTGACAAAATTACCTATTAAGTTGAAATGTAAGCGTATTATTCTGAATGGAGTTTTTAGGCACACTTTGGGAGAAAAAAAGATTTGATTATAAGGAAAGACTTCTATATATTTCAACATAAAACAACTAAATAAGGCAAAACTGTCATTAAGAAATGTGGTTTGATGAAAACAGGCACAATACAGAAAGTGAATATGAGTCAGAACAGGTCTAAATAAAAATTAACTTTGGGGGGACCTAGAGGGCCTACAATAACAGGGTTGGACTAGATAATCTCTAGGGTTCCTTTCAGTTTTAAATCCTCTAACACATACTTAAAAAGACTTAAAAAGACACTATAAAAGATAACTGTGACATTAAAAACCAAAACCTCAAACACCTTATCAAGAGTAATTCTGGAGTACATATTCATACAATAAAAACCTTTAATTTGATTCTTAAATCATTCCCTGACTAATGTGACTGCATGAATGTGACTGTTTTAATGTGACTGCAGCTTATCAATTGCCATGTATAATTAGTGAACACTCTAAAAACTCCAAGAAGCAGCATGCATAATTAAAACAGTTACATGACAGTCTTTAGACACACAGGGATTAATTGTAAAAGCGGGCCCAGCACACTAATACTAGAACAAAAAACACCTGCCTGGCTCTACCAAGAAGAAATGAAGCAAATACAAATTACAACTTGACAGCCTGTAGTTGCCTACAGGACCCTGATCGCTTGGCTACCACTCTGGTCAAGGCCCTATTCTCAGTCACCAGTCGCTCATGTAACTGTCTCAGAGTCTGAATCTGCTTTATTTGATGTAGGTTCTGCAGGAATCAGAACACAAAAGAAAAATGAATGAGAACAGAAGGGGAAAAAACAGCACAACAGGTAGAAAGAAAGTATAGGTGAGGAATAAAAAAATTAAGTCCTTAGAAATAAATCTTGCCAAGATCTTTAGAAAGGGGATACATTCTTAAAGTATACTTCAGAAAAGCCAACGATTAGACACTTATAAAACCCTTCAGTCTCCAATGGCAAAGCATCTTGTTTGCGAAATTCTTTTTTTGTTTTAAATTTTATTACACACAATACATACTGTATTTGGAAGTTAAAACTAAAAGCACCAAATATACCAATTTTACAATGAAGGCTAAGCACACCTCTCAAGTACCCCCTGCAGCAATTTAAACATTTCTGCACTAGCATTTTATTCCTAATCATTCCCACAGGTAAAGCACGGTCTTTAACCAACTTTCTGGTGCTTTTCTTTTAAAAAAGTGGCATATCCTTTCTTGTATTTGTACTGATTCTCCCCCTCCCCCTTTTATTCCATTAGAAACTCAAAAGTAAAAACTCAAAGTAAAATAAAAACAGGTTAGAGATTTTCTCCCTAAAGGTATACACAGCTAAGTAACTTTTCCTAGGTCAAATATATGAGCAATCCTCAGATAGTGAAGTTTATGTTTTGAGAATAAAGAAGTCAATGTTATACATTCAACACTTTGGAATAATTTCTATACCTAAAAATATAGAACAATTTCTGACTTATCAATGCTAATGGAGAACAGATTTACACCCATAGTTCACAAGGACTGTGAAGCTACAAACTTAATGACTGAGTTTTATTTTCCTGTTCAGCTTATTTCTGTGGTAAAAATGCCATTTAATAGTCTGGTCCAAATTAAGAGGCAATAGAAAAGAGAAGGGAAGGCATGAGCAATCTAGAATCTGAGCCATCAGTTTAATGTTGTTACTCCAAAGAGGATGACACCTCTAAACTTGAACTCATTTTAAATAGCACAGTTTACTTACTTTCAGTTCTTCTTCCATTTCAGATATTCTTCTTTCTAGAGCTCTTCGTTCCTAGGATTGAATAATGTGTTAATATTAGTAATGATAAAATAATTACATTTTTAAAGCTTTTACATATATATATATATATATAGTGAAATAGTGATACAAGATTTAAATAAAAAATCAAATCAGGAGCAGTATAGACAGAAGATGTGATGCAAGTGATGTGTAGAAAGCTTTCCAAAGTCTGAAAAAACTCAAAATGTTTTTAATATATTTCTATTAACATATAATCTTTTCATTAAAGGGTTGAAATGCTGATAGATACAATGCTTCATAGTAAGTTTATTTAAGCTGTATAGGTAAACTATTTTAGGTAAAATTATAGCATAGATTATACCACTCCAAAGATGAAGAAATTCATATGGAAGTTAAAAAAAAAACCCCAAACCCACATATGCACACACAAAAAGAAACCCCAAACAATTATGCTAAAGTGGTATATGCAAAAAAGCAGACAAGCAAATGTGAATAAAATGTATGCTATACTTGGAAAATCTGAGAGGTCTATGCTATTTTTATCTCTAGCCCAATTATTTTTCCAAAGTGATTATATAGATTACAGAGGCTTACTTCTAAGTTGATTTCTTTGTGTAGGATTAGTGCAGTGAATCTAATTTAACAGCAGTTGCAGTATTTGTTATCTTTTTTCAAAGAGTGATATGCAAAAGCAGCATACAGTATATTATGGCAGCATTGGTTTGTTTTTTTGAATTAGCATATTGAGGTGTTATGCAAAAAGCAAGCAGTAGTAACTGATGTGCTATAAAACTTCGGTTAGGTCATACCGCCCAGAAGATACTGACTCTTGCCGGTCACCTTTCAGATATAAACCATTTGAATTTAGTTTAATCATACTGAAGCTCTTTTAATGACAACCTTTTCCCAATTAGTAACTACTGTCAATCTTTATTTAGTAAAAGCGCTTATTTACTGCCATTGTTAATGTCTTTATGATTTTATTCAATTGATTTTTAAAACCTACTTCAGCAGTCTACAAACATTCCTAAAAGCAACTTATTATTCCAGTATTGGATATGCTCAAGAAACACACACACAAAACTTTATAAACTACAAATTATGTTACTATCACCAGCTCCTGGTAAAGAAGCCCATCATCTCTTTTCATTTATCTAGATATTTAAATGTTTTTCAATGAGTTCTCACAAACGTCATGTCATATTTTCTGAAAACCACCCTATAGACTAGACTGAGCATGCTTTATTATTCCCATGTAACAGATCAGGTGGTAGCACACTGAAAAAAAAAATGGTAAAAGCCCCTAGCTATGGAGATTGGAAACTTTTTGTGTATATCATGGAGGCCTGCCTTGAGAAGTCTGGTAAAGCCTGTGGATTCCTCAGAATAATGCTTTCCCAACATAAAATAGAAAATAATGAAATTACAAAGGACTCTGATTATAGTGAAATATCAATCATAATTAGAATAGCCCTGCCCTACGTTCTCTGTGTGAGAGGTGGACCCTCTAAGAAGACCAAACGGAAGAATCCAAGATGATGATAAGTCATGATTGGGTTCTGACTTGTACTGCAAGAAACACCAATCACATCAAGGAGCTACTTAAATAAGCTGACAAGTAATGAAATGACAAAGTGAATTGAAGGGGCTTCTAGGTGATGGGTTAACTTCGGCAGATACAGCAGAAAACGCCCTGCTAAGAATTTTTGGAAACCCTGGTCTTGCCTCCCTCTATCTAGGTAGCTTTGGGCAAGTCATATCCCCATTTTAGGCCTCAGCTTATCCTTATCTATGAACTGAGATGGATGGAGAAGATGATTTTGAATATCTAATGAATGAACTTGACATTTTATTTTTCTTTTAATAATACTATTTTATTTTCCCCCAATTATAAGTAAAAACAATTTTTAACACTAGTTTTTTTTAAATTAAGAGTTTTGCATTCCAAATTCTAACTTTCCCTCTCTTCCATCCCCTTCCCCAAGACAGTAAACAATCTGATACAGGTTATACATGAGCAATCATGTAAAATGTTTCCAAATTAGAACTTGACATTAATAGGTCATTTGTAGTAGGAGGCCAGGACATGAAGGATATCTGAGTTAGTGTCACAGTATGAATTTGTGTCTGTGTGATGGGTATAAAAAGAAAAGGTTTTTTGTATTATTTGTTATTCTGAGACATCCATATGCTTTTTTTCTCATCTTGTCCAGTATTGGCAAATATGTAATAGATGACCACATTATTCAGAGATAAATAAAACTTAATGTTAAAATATTGAAAGGACACAAAACGGATATGAAGCATTAATAAGAAATTTTCAATTATAATCTAATAACAGAGAAAGCTAAACTGTTCCAAGAAATGCTTTCTTCACTAAGTACTCTAATGAAAACAGTTGAGCCACCAACTTATTTCAAATTATTAAAAAAAATTAGAATGGCTATTAAAAATCTAATAAGTGATTATTTTAACATCCAGGATGTAATTTTGCATATGAAACACATTAAAATACTATCTTTACTCTTACTTTCGTTTTTATAATTTTGTTTCTACAATAGGGAGAAAAATCTCCAGATTTTTGGCTCCTGAATCTATAAATCAAGAGAACACAGAGGCTATAGTTGGAAGAAGAATCACATTTTACAATTAAAAAATAATTCCCATTGATGTTTATGAAAATTTAACATAAAGTAGTCATAATAGAAGATTTAAAGGCTGTTTTCCCCAAAGCACATAGTTTAAGGGAAAAGACGTTGAGAGTAAAGAATGAACTTTTAATTGAGCAAAACTCCATTAAACTGGGCATATGTTTTCAGTACATTACTCTATATAATACATGGTATGAGATGATAGACAGCATTTAAAAAATTCTTCAATCCACTAAAGACATTTTGGAATCAAGAGGAAAACTTCTTTAAAAAAAAACACACACAACATCACTTGGCTTTTAGGGTATTTTACACTATAAATTACTAAAGAGTTTTAAAGGGTTAATGAATCTATAGAATTTATAAACTTAAATTTAATACCCCTGGTAGCCAAGGGAAAAAATGATTCTTATTTCAACAAAATATCTGAAGCTTACCTTTTTTTCCATTTCCAAAAGTGATCTGTCTGCAAATCTTTCTTGTCTCTGTAATGTAAAGTTAATATGTTATAAAAAGAAGGAAATGGGAGAGACAAGCACTAAAGGGAAAAGCAGGATCATTTCTTTCCCCTAATTACGATTAAAAGAAAGCCCTACTGTAAGCTAGGCACATGATCTGAAAAAGCTTAAAGCAAGTAAAAAAAAAAATGGACCCAACACACTTACTCAAAACAACGCAACTGTTTTCTTTTCCTAGATGGGCAGGAGAAAGAAAGTAACCAAGGATAATAAAACCTCTTCCCTCTCATAACTTTGGTTGCTATTTCTTTTGTTCACTTTTGGTGTAGTAATAGCCAAAAACAGCTAACATTTATTTCTATGGTGTTTACTAGGTGCTAGGTACTTTACAGACATCTCATTTCATCCTCCCAACAAGCCTGTGTAGAGATGAGGGTCTGATTAAAGAATTAGCCAAGAAGAAAAAACAAGGTTAGTAAGGAAATATCAAAAAGTACAATGAAATCAGTAGGAAGAGGAACGGTGTCAAGCTCTCCCAGTTTAATCTGCCCCACAGCTGACATTTTCAGACCTAAGGACTCACCTTCGGCCTCTAAAGCATTATTACTCAGCTCTACGATCCTACCCCAATCAACACTTTGAGAGCTTTTAGTTTTAGAAACAATTTAGTCATAAGGAAAATTCCTCGTGACTATATAAAGGCTGCCACTACTAAAACTCCCTAATAATGCAAATACTGCATAGTGTTTTGCTTAATAAATGTTGACTGAATGGTTTTATTTTCATGTCAAAGTCCAAGAAAACATCTAAATTGTCATAGATGGCATAGTGTTGCTTTTTAAAGATATTCACAAGATTTAAGGATTTATGATTCCCCCTTTCACTATTTAAGTTAAACACACCTGAGACACTGCTATAGATATTCACGAGTTTACAATGGGAATATTCTGCTTCTCCAGAGTGAAATTGGGGAAAAGGAAGAGGGGTAAAGGGAAAACCAATAATAAGTATGAAAAGGAAGAAATGGTAAAAAATCAAGAATGAGGAAAAAAGGAACATGAAGAATCCAATGGAGAAAACACCAGCACTAATTAAAATTTAATGGAACAATGAATCAACACTCATTTTCCTCTGACTACTACTTTGGGACTTCTATGACTGACATTGCCAGGGCCCAGGAAGCTCATCACTAGGATATGCTTATCATTCCGTCAGACCTCACTCACCTGAGCACTTCACCTCATCGCAACCCTCAGTTTTAAAGACTGGAGGGTAGGGCTGTGAATTCCAAATCTAGTAAGAAGAGAATTCAGCTTCGACATTCTTGATCTCTAACCTGGCTGCTCTACTTCAGGACTTCTCTGACTGACTTCTTCACTATTTTTTTCCCTCCCCATTTCCCCCTTCATCTTCTTTTTGTGGGTTGACTTCCTCCATTAGACAGTAAGCTCTTTGAGGGCAGGGATTCTTTTTGTGTGGCGCATAGCAGGTGTTTAATTAAATGATAGCACTATGTGCTAGGTACTGTGCTAAATGCTGGATTGACTGGAGTACTTGCTTTACACTTGACATTTAGAAACAACCAGTGGGTTTAATAACTCAGCTGTATAACAAGGTAGAGGCAGATTCTGCTCATGAACAGCTGACAACCTGAGCAGCTGGAGTTCCAACTGTCACAAAGCCCAAGTCCTTATTAAAGACACCCAGATACACCAGAAGTTTACCACAAATGGGCTATTTTTGGGAAGCAGAATCTTATTATTTCTCTATAAATAGCCAGTCCCAAATGAGATACCAGGTTAATTGTCAGTCGTCCTCCATCAATAAATACTGCAAATATAGGGAGTTTTAAGTCCTTCAAAGTTTGACCTTTTAAAAAGAAAGAATAACTAAAGCAGGGGTTTTTTGTAGAGAAAATCTCTGGACTTCATCTAAAATAATGTTTTTAAATGCATAAAATAAAATACACAGTAAGATTACAAAGGAAAGTGATTATAGTGAAATAATTTCCAAAATATATAAAATAACCTCCCTCCCCCAAGTTCATGGACTCTCAAGTTGAGAACTCCTAATATACCAGATATTTAATAAATGTTTGTAATCAAATTTTACCTCCATTAACCTTGTTAGAAACCAAACAAGCAGGGCTCAAAAAAGAACTTTTAAAAACAAAACACATACAATTTTGCCCCATGCTACTTAAAAGGAAATTTTAGTCATAAAATTTTAAAAATACTACTAATGACTAGTTATAATTTGTAAGGAGACAGATTTTTCAACACACATTTTTCAATAGTTTAATAGCTTAAAGAAAAAACACAACCATATTGTGAGAGGAGAAGCAAATGTGGCACTTCCTGTATTATCTCTGTTTTCTAATGTTTTACCAAAAAAGGATTCTATTGCATCAAGATACCATAATTTTAGCCAGAACAATTATTGCTGGAGACAATCCTAATTCTATTTTTTAGACTGCTTGAATGAAAAACATGATATTAAAAGTCTCTATTAGAGATGAAAAAGAACAATGAACCAACCTGGGTGGCCTTTTCCAACTGCAGTTTAAGGTCTGTCAGTTCCATATTCGTATCATGTAGCTGTGTTTTCAGTTTTTCATTTTCAGCTAGAATTTGTTCATAAAGCTAGGACAAAAGATGGGGTAGAATTAGAGAAAAATTAATCTATTATTTGTGTCCAAACATTAGGATTTCATCCCAATAACTGTTCTCCTACGCTAAAGGAGAATTTAGTATCATATATTTATTATAAAAGTTTTTTAACACCCGAAATTACCTATGTTGGTACCTTGAGGCTGAAAATAATTCTCACATCAAATTATCCATATAAAAATTCTATGGTAGTATTATTTTTGTTTCCATGAATAGAAGAAAACTTGTCTGAGGAGCTGGGAGATATGTCATCTATAAAATGGGACAGAAAAATATTAAACCTTTTATACAACCTTTTAAAAGGTTGTTGGGAGGAAAATCGTTTGTTAATTTTTGGTATGGACCCGTGATTTCATTAGTATAGGAAATTCAGTGAGGAAAACACCTTCTACAAATACCCAGTGGCAGTCTGCTTTGAATGTGTATTTTGGGAGAACTGCCCAGGGCACTGAGAAGGTAAATGATTTGTTAAAATATTAATCCCCTCCCCAAAAAAACATTCTATGTCCAAGGTAGGACTTGAATTCAGGCCTTCTTGACTCCTAGGCTGGCTGTTTATACACTTAAACACACTGCTGTGTAAGCTCTCAAGTGCTAGAGAAATGTGAACTTCTTTATTAGGAACAGACTGAATTTGGATACATCTCTGTGCCTGTATGGGGCACCTAACACCTTCTGTCTTATATTATTAGTTTTCTGGATGACTGCTCTCTTACTAGCTACAACCTCCTAGCCGGAGGAATTTATATCTTTGAAAAAATACCTTCCATGCCACCTTACACAAATGTGCCTTCAGTAAATATTTCTTACGCAGCTTGTTTAAGCTTACTGATTATACAATATTAGAAAACTTAATGTAGCTGTGGGGGGCAGCTAGCTGACTCGGTGGATAGAGGACCATACCTGGAATCAGGAAGACTTATCTTCCCAAGTTCAAATCCAGCCTGAGATACTTACTTACATACTTAGTTGTGTGGCCCTGGGCAATTTGTTTTACTCTATTTGCCTCAGTTTCCTCATCGGTAAGATAAGTTGGAGAAGGAAATGGCAAACCACTCCAGCAACTTTGCCAAGAAAACCCCAAAGGCGTCATGAGTTCATGAAGAGTTGGACACCACTGAAAATGTAGCTGTGGAAGATCTCTGCCTTACCTAACCTCACCTCTTTGGATAATTTGTAGTACTGCTAGTAGGCTCAGGGGAAATATCTAATCACCAAAACATTCAAGTTCTCAGTTCCTTCATATTTGGTTTAGAATCCTATAGATTATTACTCAAAATTATTGCTTTCTGTTGAACACCCCCAAATTCCTTTACTACTTTTTCTTCTGATTCTGAACAGTTAATACTTAGGTAGCTCTGCACCATTCTTGTTCCAAGTGTCTCAGTTCCTTGACTCTTAAATTCCCTGGAAAAATCTAATATAATCCTTCATTAGTTGTCTCACTGTGGCAAAGATCTAAAGTCTACTTATGGTCAACACCACATAATCATAAACCTATTCGTCTTTGCCTTCTCATACCACCTACCATTAGGTGGAATTTAAGTCATTGGGGTAAGTATCAGAAACCCTGGTCTTGTCATTTAAAGAAAATACACGTCAATTTTTATGTTACATCCATTATGAATAGCCTTTATTAGAAGGCATTTTCTTAATTTGTGATCTTTGAGGAATAATATCAGAAGAGAAGAATCTTAATAGCAAAAGATGATTTGACTTTTCTTAAAAGATCAGATGCACTAAATACCTTTTTAAAGTCAGTTGAATCTTCTCTTTCTAGTCTGCTAGAGTAAAGTTTTCTTTCTTCCAAGTAACTGTAAGACCCAGATCGACTCAGCAAGGAATCACAACGCTCAGTGGATGATGTGGAACCTGTGTCATGTCTTCAGAAAAAAATATACTGACAAGTTAAAATTATGATGGCTACTGCTAATGTTATTACATAAAGATATATTTAATTCAAATGTATTCATGAACAAGGAGATCCACTAGATGAAAACCAACTTAGTAAGCCATGATAGCACAGAATATTCTAAAATGCCAACATTAAATCTTTGACTCTGAGCTATTAAAGTCATGGCCTCAATACAGAAATTAGCGTTTTTGAAAATTTTACTACTTGAAATAACCAATAAAGTTCAAATGCTTGCTTTTTTAAAAATTTCAAAACAAAAATTAAGCAATAAAACATTTAACTATATATATACATATACATATACATATATATATATATAAAACTCTCTATATATAAATGTATGTGCATCCTAGGAAGAATGCACTCCTAAATAACATTTTTATCATCCTATTTTGAATTCTGGTCATTTTTTAGATGAACTTTCTAGGTTAATCCAACTGAGTTAATCAAGCAGGATCTATAGTTGAGTTTGAGCTTTGTCTTACAGAATATTTCAGCAACCACTGACATCTGTTTTGGCAACTTTAAGTAAACTGTGTGAATAGAATAGTTTATTTCTTTTGGGATGTTGTTCAGACTAGAAGGATAAATGACTTTATAGAACAATTAGTCCAATCCCCTCATTTTTTAGATGAAGAACTATGAAAGAGGTTAAGTGATTTGTCTGAAGTTATAGATCTAGGTAATCGCAAAACCAGGACTAGAACCCAGGTCTCTAAGCATGAAGCAGTAAAAGTTATGAACAGCAGTCAGTCAGGTGACAAACATTTTCTTAAGCACCTGCTGTGTGCCAGGTACTATGATAAGTGCTCAGGATATAAAGAGGCAAAAACAGTTCCTGTCTTCAAGCAATTCACATTCTAACGGGGTAGACAACATGTAAATAACTAGGTAAATGTAATAAACACACACACACGATGGAAAGCAACCTCAGAGAGGAAAGCACTAGCAGCTAGGAAAGAGTGGCTTAACTTCTTTTGTGTCATGGACTCCTTGTCAAGTTTGGTTAAGCCTACAGACTTCTCAGTGTTTTTAAACGTATAAAATAAAACCTCTGGAATAACCAAAAAAACCCAAACCATTTATAACATAAATAAAATAATTAAAAAAGGGAATTGGAAAGAGCCTTCTGCAGAAGATGCCATCTGAGTGGTATGTTAAAGGAAGCTGACAGGTAAAGGGGGAACAGAGCAGGTAGAGGGGACAACTAGTGAAAAGGCACCATGTCAAGATCCAAAGTGTCATGGGCAGGTGTCACTGGATTGTAAAATAAATGTAAAAGCATTAAAGTGTAAGAAGACTAGAAACAGAAAACAGGGCAAGGGTGTGAAAGGCTTTACAACATGCTAATTTTATATTTTATATTTGACCCCAGAGGGAACCACTGGCCACGGTAGGGAGGAGAAATGTGCCAGGCCCATGTTTTAGGAAAATCACTTTGGCAGCTGAGTGGAGGAGGCATTAGAACATGAAGAACTATGAGGCAGGAAGACTAATTAGAAGTCTAGGACGGTAGTTTGTTTGAGTAGAGAGAAGGGGACAGGATGAGAAAAATCATGTGAATGCAGAAATGACAATGGATTATATATGTAAAGTAAATTTTAGTCAAGAGTCAGGGAATGACACCGAGGCTGTGGCCTGGGTAACTGGAGGAAGGGTGGGATCACTGATAGTAGAGAGTAGTATATACCTAGAGGGATATACAGGAAGAGAAAATGATCAATAGTGTCAAAAGCCAAAGGGGTGGGAATAGGGGTAATCAATAAAAATAAGAATTGAGAAGTCGTCACTGGATTTGGCAATTAAGAGAGATCCCCCACAACTTTGAAGTGGACAGTTTCAGATGAAGTTAGAAGCCAGAAAGCAGAGGGTTAAGAAAAGACTCAGAGGAGAGGAAGTGGATACATTACTTAGTCTAGATGGATTTCTTAAGTAGCTTAGGTGAGGTGAAGAGAATATTTACAACAATATTTCATGTGGAGGATAGAATCAAGGGAGGGGTTTTGTTCTGTGTTTGAAAGAAAGAGGGAGTCATCATCAGCAGGGAGAGAGAGCAGACAGGGAGTGATTAGAAGAGAAAGTCAGGATGATGGTGGCTTTGATAATAAAGGCAATCTGCTGTAGAAGATAAGGGATTATAGATGCATGTAGGGTAGCTAGGGGGCACAGTGGATAGAATATCATTAAGCCTGGAGGCAGGAAGACCTGAGTTCAAATGTGGCCTCAGACACTTACTAGTTGTATAACCCTGGGTAAGTCACTTAACCCTGTTTGTCTCAGTTTCCCCATATGTAAAATAAGCTGGAGAAGGAAATGGCAAACCACTCCACTATCTTTATCAAGGAAGTCCCAACAGGGGTCACAGTCAGAGATGAATTCAATGACTAATCAAGAACAACAACAGAGAGGTTGGTCTTGGCAAAGGGAAATGTCACTTCTTTATCTACAGACAGTTTCCTACATTTGCCTCATGTATATGACTTGCAGTAATGCTGCTGCAGCCCCAGGCTAGGGATCCTTCCCTCCAGGCACTGAAGCCAGCCTGAAGAGTCGTAGGGGGTTTGAGGCCCCAAAAAGCCCCGAGATGGGAGGGCAAGGTCTGTGGACCTTATACTATGCAAGAACTGGCTCAAAAAAGAAGTGACAAAAAATACCCATAGGGACAGTGTGAGATCTCTGGTTGATGTAAGATGAGGACAGAAGGAGAGGAGCACTTAGCAAATGGCTTCAATTTCTTCAGCGAAGTATGAGATAGAAAGCCTGGCTGAGAGGCTGAGAAGTGTTGTGAGAATTTGGGGCAGCAATGAGGTTTTTAAAAGTCATGGTATGGAGCAGGATTGTGAAGCAATAAGGGAAGAGATGATTTTTTTGCTGCAGTGAGGACTCAGTTGGGATTGGATGACATAAATTTATACATAATCTAATCAGCAAAGTTTCATGTTTTTTTCTTCAGTTCAGCAGTATGCGAAAGATACAGATGGCAGGAGTAATCTATAGTTTAGCAAGGTGTGATAAGCAACAGAACAAGGGTCAAAGCATTTTCTAAGAGGTAGTACTGAAAGAATTCAACAAAAATTAAGGAAAGAGAAGAAAGGGAGATTGATGGTGCCAGTACAAGGCTGATGTCCTAAAAAAGATAAGAAATAGAGAGAATAGAGGTCAGGATGAGGATGAAGAATAGGGTTGGGATCATAAGACACAGGGAAAAATGAAATGAAAACTGAATTGAACATCTAAGAAGGTTAGAAATATTAAATGTTTTAGTAATATTAACAAATAGCCTACTAGTTTCAGAAAAACTTACAATTGGTATAATTTTTGCGCTGTTTGTACAGACTTTCAAGCCTCCTGCACCTTTTGTACAATCAATGTAAGGTTTTTAAATGTCTACTTTATGAAAGCCTGGTGTACAAAAGGGCATGGACTTAAAACACTGCAAATCCAGGACCTCCTCTTAATGAGAATTCTTCTTCCCCCTCCTTCCCGAGGAAGCTTTGCTGTCCCTCATCTCCACTGTGAAAGGAGGTTCACTGGGTAACCTGCACCTGGCATGCAGGCCTGGACATCTAGAGGCTTTCAAGGTCTGGTATTGCTCTAGTAGCCTGAGAGTCAGCTCAGTGTAGGAAATAGTGCACTTAACTTACAGTTACACACACATGGTTTCAAGTTCTGCCTCTGACAATGTTTATCACAACCCCATATGCCAGAGCAACTCACTGGACCATCAACTGCAAAGAAGGTACCGACCTGAATTTCTTTATGTGAGAGTACATTATAGCAATTAAGTCACAGCCCCTTTCTATATTTTTTAAGACACGGGGAATGATATAATCACCTGGAATACTAAGCAGTTGGTAGTTTTACCCTATCTTTTACTAAGGGGCTCATCTCTGGATGGTCTTCAGGACACTAAGGACAGGATGGGAAAGCATAGATAAGCCAAAAGCTGCACTATTAGAGGAAATACCTATATCAATGAGATAAAAGACCCATTCAAGTACTGAATTATGTTGATTCTGGGACATTAGATGTTAAATAACTGGTTACAAAGACTACATAAAAAGGTCTGCTTTACAATGATCCTTTTTATGACACTACCCCAAGAAATGTACTACACCAACTACTGGGGATCTCTTTCACATAAAAATAAGCCATGGTTACAAAATAGACATTAGAGAATGAAGAGTAGCAAGTCTCGAAATAATCCAATGTTGTAATCCATTCCATGATCTCCTATACAATACAATACATGTAGAGGTTCCAGTGCTTCTTTTCCCAAATCATTTATAAGTAGGTCAAAGATACAATTTGATTTAGTTTATATGTCAATGCTACTTTAAAGTATATGACTTTATTATGAATGGAAAAGGTTCTTAATCAAAAAAAGGCTAGGAAAAGAAATTACAGAATATTATAGGATAAAATAATAATATTTCATTCTGTTTGAGGTCATCAACTGTTAGAAATTCTCTCAGGCTGGGCACTACTTTTAGTGGTCTCTCAATTTGACAGCATCCTTTCCAGATATTAATTTGTAATGATACAATGGAGTCTTCAAAGTACACACTAGGGAAAAAAATCTACCCAGTCCTTTATACCTGGAATGCATACCCTCCATCACACTCATTTCTTAGAATTCTTGTTTTCCCTTCAGTCTGAGCTCAGGTGCCTGTAGGAAGACTTTCCTAATTCTCTCATAGGTTTTTTCTCACTTCACATTATCGTGTACTTTTGTTTTACATGTTGCAACCTCCAAATTGAATAAAGGCTCCTTAAAGGAAGGGGAAGCTTTTGTCTTTTGTCTTTTTATTCTCAGTACTTAGCACTTCGTCTAGCATACATCACATGACTAATAAATATTAGACTGAAATGTATGGGTCATAGGAACATGCATGGCCAATGTAGGACTGTGTTCCAATACATTATAAATACATTAATTAACTGACTTATTGTTGTGCCAAGCCAACAAAATTAGATAAAATAAAATCCATTTGGAGGAACAAAAGGTATGGACTATCAAGAAAAAAATAAAGAAAAAAGTACAAGTGAAGGGGGACCTAGCACTGCCAAACCTACAAAGTAGTAGCGATCTTCAAAACTACTTGGTGTTGGTTAAAAAACAGAAAATCAGCTCCGCTGAAGAGACAAGAAAGACATGCAAATGAAATAATCATGCAATGTTTCATATACACAAGAACAAAAAGTGCTAGGGCAGATATATTTTTTTTTAACAAGAACTACTGGAAATCTAGAAAGCAGCGTGGCACAAAACAGGAATAGCTCAGCATGCTATAGTATACACCAAAATAACAACTAAAAGGTCTTATTATGGAAAAAAAAAAATAAAAGAACAGAAGCTGACCCTTTTCACAACTTGGATCAGAGGAAAAAAATAACAATCAAAGAAGGATAGGAGATGAAAAAAGAGAAAATAGCTTATATTGTATAAAAAATTAAAAAGAATTCACACGAACAAAATCAATGACAACAGAATAACAAGAGCTGGGGAAAAGGGAAACATTTTCACATAAAACATCTCTGATAAAAATCTGATATCTAAGTTATATAAGAAAACTGACACAAATATAAGAACTATTTCTTAATGAATTAAAGGATATAAACAATAATCAACATAACAAATATAAACTATCAATAAGTACACAAGAGAAATACAAACTAAAACAATTCTAAAAGTTTAACCTAATATGTACCAAATTGTCAGCTGTAAGTTCTTTTTAGGATATACTAGAAATTAACCGGTATAAAACACAAAAGTCAACAATAATTTTAAAAATAAAATACAAACAACATAGCTTTGTTAATTAAACATTACAGTATGGTACAATGGAAAGTGCACATGATTTGGAGGCAGAGGAGCTAGGTCTGAGCTGCTATTTATTACCCGTGTGACCCTGGGCAAGTCATAATATTGTAGAACACAACGTAACTCTCTTAAGATTCAAAGCTACAGACAAGTTGCTGGCCTGTACTGGTGAAGGAAATTTTCATGTAAAGAGCTCCTAATAAGCTTGGACCCATCTCTACCAACAAGCACACACATATACATACGTGTAATAAAAATATATATACAAATGTCTATTTTTTAAAGCATAACTTGCAAATGAATTATGACTGCTTACTACTAAAATAAATTCCAAGGGAATTTTACTTACAAAAAGAATCACCAGATCTATTTTTTTAAAGTTAGATTTTTCTATGGTGGGATTTTGTTTAAAGGAAACATTTTTTTATTGAAATATGTTCAAGAAAATCATTAAAAATGGGGGAAAAAAAGCAAGTATACACATGAAGCCAGGTTTTCTACATAAAAGATTTATCTTATCATATCAGTCTATGGACAAGCGCCTAGTGAATACTCTACCAGTACTTGATATATGCTGGAATGTAATATGTACTATGTACATATATACTACGGTGACAACCCTCAATATATAATAAATCTTGTAAAAGGACTTTATTTTAGCAGACGGCAAAGTCTGAAACTACAGCATTCTGAATGAAATGGCATAATAAAGATACTTCATATTATGTAGGGTTCCTTAAAATCCAGTCAGCCTAGTCAAAGATGTTAATACTGTCCTAAGGAGTGAGCTCCTAGCAACAGATCTCCAGTGTTTATTTAAAGTATTAAAGCCATAACTATCAGACCTTTCAATTATGTTAAACTGTGTTGCTGTTTTACGATCTAATTTAATGAACATATATTAAGTACCTACTATGTGTTAGGTACTGTGCGACACACTGGGACACAAATGAAACAGTGACTGCACTCAAGAGTTTTTACATTGTAAAAGGAGGAAACAGCACATCCTCTGACAAGTAAACTTTTTAAATGCATAAAAAATAATTTCCAGGGGTAAGGGCATGGATGTAAATGAAGGCAGCTTGTTACCAGTAGAATAGAAGTTCTGGAAGGCACAAAATGCAAGGGACAGGGATGTTGGAAAGATCAGGCTAACTGGGAATGACAGTAGAAATGGAATACTAGTGCAGGAAGAGAGTTTGGCCTAGGTGGCCTACCATTCAGAATCACAAGAATTTCTTCTGGTAGAACAAGAGGACAGTTTTAGATCATTATGTCTTTTAGTTTAACAAAAGTAATGTTAAAGGTAACCAACCTCTGAAAGGGGCAGTATATATGTATGAGCAGAAGAGATGTCTTATCTACTGCTATTATACTATACAATCTATACTGTTTCACCTATACTAGTATACTGTAGAAGTAACAAACCCAAAAGCAATCCCTTCTTTAGTCTCAAATGTCTAGTTTTTTTTTAACCCACAACTATTTGGTAATGGAATAGACAATTAACTTAAAATTTTAAATATTTGAACACATGAGTCAAATGGCTCTTATTTCTTAAAATGAAACACACACAAAACCATCATACGTACCTTGAAAATGAATCAGTCTAAAAAGAAGGGGAAAAAAAGGATTAATTTTTTTGCTTTCATTGGAAAATAAACTATAACATGGCAACAATCAAGTTAAGGCACCCAAGAAAAAAGGCAAACCATTTACTGGCAGTAGACTGACTTATCTGAACAACACATACAATTTTAACATTGTTTTGTTATAAATAAATAGCACGTGCTAAAATATACTGCCAGAGAGACAGCTTATGAAGGTAACTCATTAGGTGGCTTAAGACTTCAGGTTCTTAGGAGTCTTAATAAATTTTTATGTTTATATAGTTGAATATGCCAATGTTCACTATGGCGTATAAACTTTTAAGGCACAGTTTTGACTTGCTTCTAATTTCTTACTTTTAAAACAAATCAGAAGAACATTTTAATGATGTAGGTGACTTAATGATTAGCTCATAAATTCATGAAAGACTCAAGTATTACGCCAAAATTATCAGAGCAAAATATTTTAAGAGATAATAGATTCTGGGAAAATATCAACTATTTTCTATTACTTTTTTTGTTAAAGCAGCAAGATAAAAGAAGCTAACTCATGTGCATTCACAAAACATTTCGAAAATACTTAAGAGCAAAGAGACACTGATGAAAATTTATTGTTTGGAATTCAAACTAATATCTTGCAAAGTGTACTGCTAAATGGAAACAAGAACACAGGAAATCTGGAGTACAACTGCCCTCTCAAGGAGATGACAAGCTATGTAAATAATCTATTAACAAACATTTAGTAAGGGACTACTATGTCACACACTGCATATGGAAGTCAAAAGACCCAGCTTTGATTTAGGTCAGATATCTATGGGATCCTGAGCAAATTATTTTACTTTCTGTGAGATTTCCTTACCTGTAAGAGATATAAAATATAGATCTCTCAAGCTCAAGTTTAGAATCCTATGAAAGTATTTTGTATACAGCACCTATTATGTGCAGAATACTGTACTAGGTAGTACCCTATCTACATTCAGTGATTTGTAACTTAATTTACGAAGTATATAGTATCCAGTCCCATCCTTACCTTTCTAGCCTTATCCCACACTACCTTCCTTCACATAAACTATGTTTTAGCTAAAATGAATTCCTTTGCCATCACTTATATATATCTTTGTAGCTTATTAAATTAGTCTTTGTGGACAACATTCCTCATCATGAAATACCACTTCCATAGTCTTTCTACTGAAATGCTATCAACTTATCCTGAATATATGTTCAAACACCACCTACTCTAATACAATCCCCAAACCATTTATTAATCACGTACTATGTGCAAGATACTGTTGTGGGAGTTAAAGATACAAAGACAAAATGAAAAAGCAGTCCATGCCCACAAGAAGCACACATCCAAAGAGGGTTATGGAGAAGAAACTAACAAAATATACACCTTCTCTTCTCTTTTGTTTATGTTATTCAATGAAGCATTTCATGATTATACCATTGGAAATTCTCATTCTTCTCAGGTCTGAAATAGCACTCAAGCAAGTCATTATTCCCCATTATAATTACTGGTATAAATGTTGTATCTCCACACTAGGTCATTAACTTCTTGAGGACAGAGGATAACTAACTAATGCTTCTATGTCCTACTAGAGAGTGACAAAATAGTAAGCTTATAGCAGCACTGAAAAGTCGAATTTGGATGGTGATGCTGTTTACAAAAATAAAGGAGATATTTAGAGAAAATAATAATCATGGATTCAATGTTTTAAACATGGGTTTGAGTTGCCTTCAGTTAGAGTTTGGAAGTGTAAAACTGGGGCTTGAGAGAGAGCACAGGGGTGGAGGGACACATCTATAGACATATCTGGACTGTTACAGTTATGGTAGTAGATGAGATCCAGAGGAAGAGTGAAAGCCAGAGAAGGAATGGTAAGAGGTGTAGCAGGAGGAAGATTTGAGTAGTGTAGAGGAGCCAAGGAAAGACAGAGTGATAAGGAGGGTTAAGCACTAGAGAGGCTATGAAGGGTAGAGACTCAGAAAAAGTGATTGGACTTTTGGTATTAGGCAATCTACTTCTGGGAAAACAACTCTGGTGGAATACTTGGAAAGGAGCTTGAGGGGTACATAAATAAAGTTTAAGTGGCTAATGAAAATAAGTGTGACAAGTTTTGTTCATTTAAAACCATTTCCTTAGGATTTTAACAAGGTTCTAAATTCATCCATATTTTATTTTCTATCATATATACATACTCTTGAATATATATTGTTACGAGCAACAGAATAAAATTTATATGTTTTGATTTGAGAACCAAAAATTTCCTAACAGTTTAATATACATACAATATAATTTCATACATATAATAAATATAATTTCTTTTTCACTATTATAAATGGTAATCAGCCATTCAATGGATCACTACTAATGATCTTCTTCTGGCTTTAGTTAATAAAAAGAAAAAGAAATGAAGAGTGGAGGAAGAATAGGGAAAGAATTCTGACAGGTGGCACAAAACACCGCTTTTACTAATTCTTATTTGTAAGGGAAGCTAAATTACTATCTAGTAATTTAAAAAGACTTCTAAATCTAAAGTGCAACTCAAATCAAGTTTTCTTTTACCTTTGCAAGGTGTTTAGTAAAAAGCAGTAGCTTTTTTTCCTTAAGAGCAAAAAGTTAATCATACTTGTATCAGAACAGGAATTGTGCAGTGTTAAGAGGCAGTTAGTGTGAAAGGACTTAAGTTTTCTTATCTGTAAAAAGGAAGTGATTGGACTAGATCAGGCATTAGATTCAAACAGAAAAGTATCCCTGGGGGCAGCACACTCATTTCAAAAAAACTAATTAACATTATTTTTGTAGTACTTTATTTTTATTTATTTTGGTTAAACATTTCACAATTGCAGTATAATCTGATTTGGGATAGCTTTTGACACCTCTGGACTAGATGACCTCAAGGGCCCCCCTTTTAAATCTCAAGCTCCAATTTCACAATCTTATAAATGAATTAAGTTGCTGGATTTCTTTACATCTATAGTCAATTACAATGAAGGCTGAGTGCCCCTCCAGATTCCAAGGTCCAGTATTCTGTCCATCATGCCATGCTGCCTCTTAACAGACAAACTATAAGGATGACACTTTTTGTGGGTTAAGCCATATAAACTAAAAATTTTAATGGAAAATAATAGAAAATAGATTAAACAATATATATTCTTCACGCAGATATCATCTGGACTTCTCAAAATACAGTAGAATGATCTAAGACTTTTAAACATTTGACAAAATGTCATTTTCCTTTGTAGTTAACTAAATTCAACAAACGTTTTTCTAGACTTGGAATCGTGCTAGGCATTTTGGAAATACAAAGATGAGTTACAGCATGATTCCAGCCTAGAAAAAATTCAGTCAGGAAGGTTAAGGCAGTTGTACAGATATCAGCTACAATAAGTGTGACAGAAGAGGCAACAAAATACACTAGGAGCTTAGAGGAAGAGAGTAAATATCCATTATAATCAAAGATAAGAAGTGGGGGGAATCCAATAGATCAGCAAATATTTATTTAACAGTGGCAGACACTGGGGAGACAAAGGCAAAAACGAAACGGAACCTAACCTCCTCAAGGAGCTTTCATCAGAGATAATATGTATGTAAAAAGTATATGAAGAACACGTACAAACACACATATATACATGCATGTGTACATATGTACACACACAACACACATATATGTTAGTATTGGCAAGGAGGGCACTAAGAATTGGAGGAGAATCAGCAAAAGCTGAAAGTAGAAGGTGGCAATTAAAGGATCTTTAAAAGAGGTTATGAATTTGACAGGCACCAACAAACCTTGAGAAGGCTATCTATAATAGGTGTTTCTGATCTATTCCCATCATACCACAGAAACTGCTTTTTCCCAAATTACCAAATATTTCTGTATTGCCAAATTCAACAGACTGTTCTCAAACCTCAACCTTCTTGACCTGGTTTCAGCCTCCGACATTGCTGATAACCCCTTTCTCCTTGATACTCTAAGCTTTTGTGACAGTGTTCTCTCTGGGTTCTCCTCTTACTTCTCTGACCATTCCTTCTGTTTACTTTTCATTACCTGATAACTATGGGTGTCCCACAAGGCTCTATCCAAGGTCCTCATCTCTTTTTCCTCTATTTTATTTCACTTGGTGATTTTATCAGCTCCCATGGATTTAATTATCACCTCTATGCAGATGACTCTCAGATCTACTACACTAGCCTTAACCTCTCCTAATCTCTAACCATGCATCTCCAAATTAGATAGCATTATGTAAAGCTCTTCACAAACCTTAAAAAGTACTGCATTATTATGATTAAAATACAAATCTCATTTTGTACTTTTTTTTCCCTTAAAGCATGTGCTAAATTCAGGCAGATGGTTCTAAAAGTTGTTTCACTTGTTTGTATTTGCCTCCAAACATGTTTCTGTTCTCTTTCTGTGCATTTCTAAAACACTTCATTCAAGCCTTTTTTTCATTGTTCTCACTACCCACTTTGTTTCTCCTTTAGTAATTAAAAAAAAAAATCCTACTCATATATCAAGTTAGCATAATCATACAAAGTAGATCAATGTAATTTCCATGTCCAAAAATGTAGGTTTCATTTGCTGCCCCTAATCCAAAGAGAGATAATATGAACTCTGATTAATGCAATGACCAACCATAGGATCTACACCATCCACCTTCTCAGAGAGGTGATAAGACTCAAGGTGCAGAAAGTGACATTCCTTTTTGGACATGGCAACTGTATAAAACTATTCTGCCTGACAATGCTTATTTGTCTATTTTTTTCCCTCTCACATTTTTAATTGATCAGGGGAGTGTAAGGTGCAGAAGGAGGGTTAGTTATACATAATGGAAAAAAAATAGCCATTGGAATTCCTTAAATGTATAGGAAAAACTATAAAGCAGTAGTTATTAAAAGTTTGGTACTGATTAAAAAATATAGCCAATCAAGGGAAAAGCTTGGGTATACAGCATAGAAAGCAAACAAATCTACTACATTAATATGTGATAAAACTGAAGGCCTCAACTACTGGGGTAAGGACTCTACTTGACAAGAACTGTTGGGAAAACAAGACACTTGTGTGCTGAAATTAAATGTCGATATACAGAGGGGGGAAGAGTTCATGATCAAATGGGTTAGAAAGGATTAAAGAAGATAAAACACAGTTTTGATTACGTGAAATGTAAAAAGTTTACGCATGAACAAATGCAATGCAGCTAAGATGAGAAGAAAAAGTCACCTGGGAAAAATCACTGCAGAAAATTTCTGTTAAGAATTTCATTTTCAAGAAATACAAGGAAGTAATTCAAACTTTATAAAAGAACAAATGACAAATAGTTGAAAGATATATGTAAGCAGTTGTCAAAGGAAGAAATCCAATCTATCTATAGTCATACAAAAAAAGTACTTTAAATGCAAATTAGGGCAATTGTACTGTTGCCTTACACTCATCAGATCGGAAAAAAAAAAGAATTAGAGGGCGTGTAGAAAACAGACATATTAACTCACATGGTAGGGCTAGGAATTGGTCTGCTATAGGCAATTTGGAATTATGGCCCAAAGTTAATAAGCTGTAAGAGTAGTAACCACATTGTCTGACTCAGAAAAAAATCACTATGAGTACCATATCCTAAAGAATTAGAGAGAGAGAATCCATATATACAAACATATTTACAGCAAGTCTTCTTGTAGTGGAGAAGTACTGCAGGGCTTCCATCAATTGGTTCACCTCTGTGAGTTTCCATTTTCCATTTGGTTAATAACATGGCAATGTCTACATTACAGAGTTGTTGAGAAATAAATCCTTTTTTAAAATAAAATGTGTGTTTTCTCTTAAAAACACCTCAAATCCATTGTAATATTTAGTTTTAGTGTTACCAGGAAAATGGTAGCCTCTGGCTGCTTACTAACATGTCAAAACAAAATTAAAAAAACAAAAAACAAAAACTTTTCCTAAAGTCCCAGACTGGACATTTTGGCTAATAAAAGAGTCTTTTTTTGTTTGTTTGTTTCCTCATGCTCTGTCGGGGTACCTAAGAAGTTGAAAGTAGAGTTGCAGAGAAATGCTTATAATAAGTCACTGCTTTAAGTAACCTGTTAAGGCCTGGAAGATAGGCTTTGGTCAGTGTCAACTAACCCATCCAAGCAGTTGCCCAAGAGCTCTCAAAGGATAACACAACTTCCAAATGTGCTGTCCCATCAGAAACAACAAGAAGAGATTTGGAAAAGTTAGAGTTTAATAATGTAGATAAGGTAAATGTCTCCAGGACATAATTAACAGATATCTTCTGACTTTAAAGTTATTTTTAGGTTGAAGGCTGATAGTAACATCTTAGTCTCTCTGTAAAAACTCATTACTAATAATGTCTCTGTTAATTCTGATTTCTCTTCTGGGAGGAATAGGGAGGGAGGGTCTGCAACTGTGATCTAATTGGGAGAGAAGTCCAGGAGAAAGTCTAATAATAGTTTTTAAGTCTTTAAGAAGTGCTGAGGCATAAGGAGGCTAAGTTAGAGTCACACAACCGGGGCAGAATTTGAGCCTATATTTTCTTGATTTTATGGCCAGCTCTATAACCCACTATAGCTTACACTACCTCTCAACTCTAAATGTCACCTCAAAATTGACTAACACCTTATTCGAAATAAAAAATAAGGCTTCATAAAAACAGCTGGATAACAAAGTTGTATTATCTAAACCTATCTTTAGAATGCATTTTCAATTCAGAACGTAAAGAGAAACAAGAGGAAGATACTTTGTCAAACTTCTGATTTTTCTTCAAAAAAAAAAAAAAAATCATGCTAAGAATGAAAATACAAAGTCATGAGCCAGAGAGAATTTAATGAATTCATATTATTATATTTAACTGCAATGAAAAAGTTATATTAGCATATCATTTCTTCCCCAAAAGATATCTGAATAATGAAATTTACCTGAGTGTCTTTTTTATTTGAACTCTCTTCAGAATCAGACTGTTGTTCCTGTTCATTTTCATCACTCTGAAACAGATTTTTAATGTTTTTAGATAACTAAATTTAAAAATTATCAATAGCTGGCATGAAAGAATCTTAAGTCTTATTTAAAATTTCCTCTGAGAAAATTCTAACATGGAGTAAACAATTTTAAAACAGGAATTATTTTCTACCGTTTAAGCTTTATAGCATCCTAAAGTGTTTGTAATACTGACTAGAAGTCTAGGAGGAAAGAGTTATATAGGAATATAGCAAAACAGCTGGAATAAATATCAACAATGGTTAATGACAACTTTGGAGAGAAAGAGGTGACAAGCAAACGAGCGAAGGTAGATAAACATACTATAATTTGGTAGTAAAATAATCCTTTAATTCAGCAGTCAAGCACCACAGGCTTTGGCTGTTCAACGAGAGGCTGAATGGCTTCTTGTCAGTATATAACTCAGGATATTTATGCTTCAGATGGGCTGAAGTAGAAAACTCTTAAAATACTTTGGAATTCTATGAATTTTAGGAAGGAAAAATGGTAAGGGAAGTTGACTGAAATGAGTTTCATTTCCCACTTTGCTTTGTGAAACCTTGGGCAAGTCTTAGAAGCCCTCTGGACCTCAACTGATGCAGAATGAACCAAATGGATCAGAGAAATCAGCAGGGGAAACAACCCATGGGATACAGCTGTCTACACTGTTTTTCCCCCCTCCAATGTCTTAACAAGTTTCTTTCTCTTATATTGTGCTACATATGTTTAGGAATTTAGTTAGAAGGCCAACGAAGGTAGTTATTGCTGAAAGCAAAATATTTATTAAGACAATGCAGACTTGGAATTGAAAAGAAGTTTACAGATGAGTTTTATCTTACCTACTAGCAGAAGAAAGTATTCTCAATTTTTAAACTCAATACACTTACATAAAGAATATGGCCTCTGAAATTGGGGCTGTGTCTTGTACCTTCATTAAGTTGCTAAATAAATATTTGCATAAAGGAAATAGCCTTCTTAATATTATCAATGAAAAGTAAAACTAATAGTTGAGGGTCTATGAGAATGCAAAAATACTTAGGGTCATCAAAGTCTGGACTTAGGAATAATAGTGTGTAGATTCTGCGTCTTTTTGTCAGATGCCTGGGTCAAAGAGAATATTTTGAATTAACATCACCATTTTGTAGCTCTTATTTAGGGCAAAAGGAACACATCAAATATATTAATTTTGACAGGAGAATAAATTATTTTTACATGATCAGTTGTAGAGAATTTCTGACAAGGAAAACAAAAAAATCAATGTTTTATAGACTATACACTGGGGTTCAAATTACTGTTACAGAAATCTTCTTTGTAACACCATTTGGATCTTTCTTTTATGAATCTCCAAAATAAATGAGAGATACAAGTTAAGTCCTTATGTGCAAGAAAAACAAAATGGGCTAGTCTGGAGCTGTTAATATTTTAGCTTCTTATTCAAATAAACAACTCCTGACCTTAGGTACTACCAAAAGGCCAAGATGTATAGTAATTATTTTTGGACAAAGGAGTATGATGGTTTTTTTAAACAACTCTATGATAAAAACTATAGAGCCAGTTCAAAAGTGTATCTGACAAATCCTTTAGCTCCTTCAAGTGCAAAAAATATTAGTGAATAACAATGTGTAAGGCACTGTTATATATTACAGCACGTCACAATGAGTAAGATATGATCTTAACATTTAAGGAAATTTTGAAATCTAATCTATACACTTGGTAACATCTAAAGTACTTGAAAGGAGCCATTTCAGCAGCTTCTTCACTCACATCTTGTGTCCAGACTGGAACTCCAGTCGACCTTCGCTTTTCTCTTGGTCGTCGTCGTTCTCTTATTGATTTTGTTTGTGATTTATCTTCTCCTTCTTTTTCTTCCTCTTTTTTTTCACCATCTGCTAAAAACAAGTGACTAATACAGTGACCAGAATGTATTCTTTTCTTTCCAGCATCACAGTAATAATGAGGAGATGCATATAACAGAGTGCAATTAATCCTAGGTGTGAAAATATCTCCAGTTAGGGGCTAGCATGATTACCCTTGCTAACCATTACCTTTAAATATGTTTTCGTTCTCAAAACTATCAACATGGCCTGTCTGAAAGAGTAAGTTCTTATTTCAATTACTGAGAACATTACTTAACAATTCTATTACTAGGGAACTTAGGAATAAATTGTGTTTGCCTGGAAAAAGATATGCAATATTAAAGAAACAGAATAGTAGTACAGTCAAAATGCTGGAGTTAGAGCTAGAAACTTTGCTCTAGTTCCTCCACAAACTATTCTATAACAACCAGAACGAATTCTCAGTGGGGAAAGTCAAAAAAAAAAAAAATCACAGTGACTCAATTTTTCAGCCCAGGGGAAATTAGAAAGATGATAAGAGAGATCTGTAGACACTGGTATATAATGGTAATTTAAATGGGAAGATCTTTCCCATCCATTAGTAGGCTCATGTGACCTGCCTGGGTCACATGGAAGTCTGAGTCACATGGAATCTATGGTGGGAAGAGTCTGCTGAACAGGTAGAGCAGGAAATTAGTCACAGCTGGGAAAGAGAGAGCAGGCAGCAATTAGTGTGAATGGGGGAGCTTGTTTGTGGTTTTGTTTAAGGGAGTCTCTGATGTGTTTGATGGAGCTGGTTTGTGGGAAGCCTAACAGAGAGAAGGCTTGGGGATGGCAGTGTACCCTGCATTGTTATTGTGTACAGATTTCTTTGTTGCTATGATGGATTCAGTTTTCTGGTGTAGGGATTCAGCTTTCTGGTATTTGAATAAATGTTTTGGTTCTGTCTTTCATATGGAGAGTCTGTTATATTTTGTGATTCAGAACTGTGCTGGCATATTCAAGGCCAATGTAGGCACTGTAAATATGGCATTGGCGCTAGATGGGGTGTGGGATGGCCAGAAGTACAGCACAATGTTAACCCAGTGCTCAGGGATGCAAAGGGGACAAAACACCTAGGCTGAAAGAGGCCCCAGGGGAACAGGTGCCATCTAGCAGCTCTGTTGCTCATTAGTTCTCAGTCACAGTTCCAGGGTGGTGAGGAAGGAGGGGCCCTACCTGTGTAAGGACCAAGGAACATGTTCCAGAAACATAGCTATATGGCTCTGACACCAAGAGCAGACAGAGGAATTAGGCCTAATCTTTAGTCCCTTATATAAGCCAGCAGTGGATTACAGGGCAGGATGCCAAAACTAAGGGAAAATTAGCAGTTTAGTCACTCTGAACCTGAGTGGGCTAACTGTCTGTGATGCAATTCACCAGCAGTTTACAGAAACTCACACAAGCCTAGGGACCCAAAATGGGTCAAAAATTTGAAGAGTGCAGATACGGAGGGTAGTGAACAGACTTCTTCCCACATCACACCACTTTGGAAGCCCAGAAAAAATACAGATCCCCAAAAGAAGCTATAAAAGCAGCAGAAATACATAAAAGACAGAAGCTCAGGCCCATTATTCTCCCCCATCACCCTAAGAAGCAGGCATAGAGCTCAACACTGATATAAAACCCGAAGTCAAGAAGTAGGCTAGAAAAACAAATAAATAAAGAACCTGACCATAAAAGGCTACCATGGTGACAAGGAAGCTCAAGACACAAACACAGAAGAATACCAGACATGAAAACATCTACAAGCAAAGCCTCAAAAAAAAAAAAATGCAAATTGGACACAAGGCCAACAAAATTTCCAAGAAGAGCTAAAAAAAGATTAAAAGGGGGGAGGGTGAATTTAAAAATCAAATAAGAGCAGTAGTAGAAAAACTGAGATATGAAATGAGAACAATGTAACACATTATGAAAAGAAAATTAACAACTTGGTATAAAAGAGGCACAAAAATACTGAAGAAAATAACCTCTTAAAAATTAGAAATTGCTAAGAGGAAGCTAATAACTATAAGAGACATCAAAAAACAATACATATTTCATAAGAAAAAGAACTAATCTGGAAAAAAAAGATTGAGGGGAGCTAGTTTAAGAATCATCAGACTATCCAAAAATCATAAGAAAAAAAAAAAGAGTGTAGGGATCTTAGTTCAAGATATTATGAAGGAAAATTACTCACATGAGATGGGAGCATAGTGGGCAAAATAGAAACTGAAAGAATCTACCAGTCACTTCAAAGAAATCCCCCCCATAACTCCTTGCCAACAAAAGAAAAAAACTCCCAGGAATATTAGAGCCAAAGTCAAGAACTTGAAGTTTACGGAGAAAATGGTACAAGGAGCCAGAAAGAAAGAATTCAAACACTGTAGAGCCACAGTTAGGATTACATAAGACTTAGCAGATACACAATAAAAAAAAAGGGCTTGGAATATGACATTCCAGAAGGCAAAGGAGAGATGATTACAACCAAGGATACCCTACCCAACAAAACTGAGCAAAATATAATGGGGAGAAATGGACATTAATGAAATAGAGAACCATCAAGCATTTCTAATGAAAAGGCCAGAGCTGAACATAAAGTCTGACATTCAAACACAAGATTCAAATGATCATAAAAAGGTAAAGATGAGTGAGAAATCATAAGAGACTAAACAAGGTTAAACTGTTTATATCCCTCTATGGGAAGATAATAAATACATGTATGCAACATGAGATACCACTCAGAACTCTGTCATCATCACTAGAGCTGCAAGAGGGAGAGACAGAGGGCATGAGTGTGAGTCTATTATGTAGATATGATCTCAAAAGAATAATGTAAGAGTAAGAAAAGGATGTCCTGGGAGTGGAGTAAAGAGGCAGGAATAGGGAAAATAATCTCAAATAAGTGGGGCACCAAGGAAGAGTTTATACAATGGAGGGGAGAATGGGAGTGGGAGAGGCGTGAGAAAACAATTAAACCTCACTCTCTTCTGAACTGGGTTCAAGGAAAGAAGAACATACATACGTAAGTAGATGGGTAAAATTCATTTTATTCAATCACGAAGTAGGAGGAAAGGGGGCTAACCTAGTGTTTGATAAACCCAAAGACTTCAGCTGTTGGGGCAGAAAAACATCTGACAAAACCTGTTGAGAAACCTAGAAATAATCTGGTCGAAAATGGACATAGACTAATAACGCACTCACATTGTATACCAAAAAAAAAAAAAAAAATCCAACAAAAAACCTCTCAAAATGGGTTCATGATTTAGATATAAAGCATTATTTATGCAAAATGGAAGAAATTGTCTATCACAAGTATGGGCAGATGAAGGGTTTATGACTCAACAAGAGATAAATAGGTTCATGGGAGGTAAACTTGAGCATTCTGATCACATAAAAGTAAAGTTTTTACAAAGACAAGACCAATGCAGCCAAAATTACAAGAAAAGCAGGAAACTGGGAAAAAAAAATTTACAGCAAGATTCTCTGATAAAGATCTCTTTTCTCTAATATACAGGGAAATGAATCAGGTTTATAAAAATAAGAGACATTCCTCAATTGATAAATGGTCTCAGTAGTTTTCAAATGAAGAAATCAAAGCTATCAACAGTGATATGAAAAAATGCTTCAAGTCACCAATAATTAGAAAAACGCAAATTAAAACAACTCCAAGCAACCACCTCACAGTCATTAGATTGGCTACAATGATTGAAAAAGAAATTGACAAATGTGGGAAAGGATGTGGGGAAAATAGTTTTGACCAGATATTAGGTCTAAACCTCAAAGATATAAAAGGAAAGTAATCCATATATGCAAAAACAGTTAGAGATCTTTTTGTTCTAGTAAAGAACTGGAAACTGAGGGGATGGCCATTGATTACGGAACTGCCTAGCAAGTTATGGTATGAATGTAATAGAATACTACTGTGCTATAATAAATGATTTTCATATAATAAATATATATATTTATATATTATTATATATGTATATATATTATTATATATGTATATATATTATATATACATATAATAAAAGATTTTCAGACAAATCTGGGATGATACATATGAATTAATACAAAATAGAATGAGCAGAACTAAGAGAATAATAGAGTAACAGCAATATTGTAAAGATAATCAACTTTTGAAGAAATTAGTAACCTTGATCAACACAATATCATGCTATAATTCCAAAGACCTCATAAAGAAAATTTCGATTCCCCTCCACAGACAGAATGGATGAACTCAGGTATATACTGAAGCGTGTTTTTTTTCACTTTCTTTTCTTTCTTTCTTTCTGTTACATGATATGGCTAATATGGTAATGTTTTGCATAATTTCACATGTGTAATTGATATCATATTGCTTGCCTTCTCAGTGGATGGGGAGTGGCTGAAGAGAGGGAGATAATTTAGAATTCAAAATTAAAAAAAAAACATGAAGGCAGAATTTAGACAAGTGGACAATCAAATTTTTTTTTCATCGGAAGGCTGAAAGTTGAGGCTGGCTGAATACCCCTAGGAGATACTATAGAAAAAACTTATAATTCAGGGACAAGTTGGAATAGATGATCTTTGTGGTCCCATCTAAGACTGTATGCACTTGTTCAGTCTCCACTTTCAAAGGTCTATAGAAAAGGTGGTATTCTTTTTTTAATTTTTGTTTAGTTTATATTTCCTCAATTACATGTAAAAACAATTTTTAACATTTCTTCTTTAAAACTTTGACTTCCAAATTCTCTCCCTTCCTCCCTCCCCACCATACCTCATTGAGAAGACAAGTAATTTGATACAGGTTATATGTGTAGTCGTGCAAAACATATTTCCATATTAGTCATGTTGTGAAAGAAAACATAACCCACCCCCCCCCCCTTCCAAAAAAAACCTCAGGAAAAGTAAAGCAAGTAAAAAAAAAGTCTGCTTCAGTCTGTATTCACACACTACCAGTTCTTTGTTTTGGGATAGATAGCATTTTTCATCAAAGGCCTTCAGAATTGTCTTGGGTCATTGTATTGCTGAGAATAGTTAAGTCATTCACAGCTTGATCATCTTACAGTATCGCTGTTAGTTTGTACACAGTACATTTCACTCTGCATCAACTCATGTAAGTCTTTCAAGGTTTTTCTGAGAGCATCCTGCTCATCATTTCTTATAGCACAATAGTATTCCATTACAATCACATACGACAATGTGTTCAGTCATTCTCTAATTCATGGGCATTCCTTCAATTTCCAATTCTTTGCCACCACAAAAGAGCTGCTATAAATATTTTGGTACATATAGGTCAAAAAGGTGGTATTTCTCTGACCAGTTGTACTGTTTATTTAAAAAGGTCATCTGAATTCATTATGTAGTATTTTTCCAAGGGGGTAAGGAACTACAAAAGGAAAACAATTCAAGTAAGGAAATGCCTTCTTACCTCTTTCATTCTCTTTTGTTAAACCTCTGGAATAAGCAGATGTTATACCTATGAGACTATTTGGCCTGTTTAACTGACTTGGAGTATAGAGAGAACTGCTGATGGTGGAAAGTGAAGATGATGGTGTAGTTGAACTTGAGGTTGACACTGGTCTATAACGCTGATAGGGCTATTGAATAGAAAATTTTAAAAAAATATAAGCAATCATTATATTTCACTTTAAGGAAAGCTAATCATCATTTGAGTGTTATTATAAAAATCATTCAAAGTTCCCAATTAGAGCCTTTATTTCAAGAAAAATTACTCATTACCTCATCATATGTCCTAGAGTATTTTTGTTTATAGTCATCTTCTCGGGAAGTGTCTGACTCCTTTTTGTCTTCCTGCTTTTCTTTGTCTTGTTTTTCTTTTTCTTCTTTCTCTTTTTCTTCACTTTCTTGTTCTCTGGTTCGAGTAGATCGACTTCTCCCTATAGTTTTCTCTGCTTCCTGAAGATCAGTCAATGTCACTCCCTGTCGGCAAAAAAGATAAACTAAGCTATAATATATACCTTCCATTCCACTGACAAAAGTCACTTCACAGACACACAAGTGTGTACACACGCTGACAAAAGCAGATCCCCAGAATAAAGTAACTGATAAGAAAGTAGTGTGCGTGAATTAAAAAAGTAAAGTCCATTTAGAATAGGCTTTGAAATTGAGGAAAAGTTTATTCTCCCAGTCATTCTGTCATTCAATGAACCAATCAAATATTGAGCAAAAGAGTTGGCAAGATGCTGAGGGATACGAGGAAGAAGTGGTTCTTGTCCTGAAAAAATATATAACCTAGTTCAGGAGAGGTGGCATATACACATTTATAAAACAAATATAAAAACAAAAAACTAAGAATGAAAAATGCTTCTATTTTGGTTCATTTCTGAATATGGGCTGCATCCTTCTAAGACTAAATGTTTTTGAAAGGAAACTGAGTCTGTGTTTAATATGTAGGTATGCATTTAAGAAGTGGTAATGCACACTGAATGAGTCTGATTTGGCTGTAGCACAAGGTTCTAACAGGGGAAGACAGGTACAATGGCAAGTTAAATCAGATTGGGAAGGGTCATATGTCTGATTAAAAAAAAGTGGACCTCAGTCCAACATTGGGAAAGGAAGGAACGAGTGGTGGAAGAATATGGCTATTACAATGGCAAATTTATTTAAAAATGTTAAAAAGAAACACAACTTGGTCATGACAATATATTAAGGACACACAAATTCCTCCTTTCCTCTCCAGAGCTAGGACCAAGATGTTCCCTAAAAAGAAATGTGCAATGAGGTCTTCTGAAAGAGAAGTATTTTTAAAGTGAATTATCTTTCAAATTAATGCTAATGGAAACAATCCCTTTGATTATTCCTCTTTCACAATACTAATGGATAGTTAACTCTTTGTAAGTGAGTCACTGTTAGAAATATTCTATTAATTCTTTATTGAAGTAGGCCTGGAGATCCTAGGTGAGATTAAAAAAAAATCATACATTTATAGATAAAAGGTATATACTGTAAAAATTCTCTAGATGGAAAAATTACACAAGGCCCTTAGTCTGCCATACTTATTACTGATTCATATGGCAGTTTTCAACTCCAGTTAAGTGCTCCTGAATAATGTATATCTAAATATCTTCTAAAATATAGAGGCAGGCAAACTTCATAATAAAGTAGTATGCCAAGCTCCTCACCCTTTTCCTTTTAGCATTCCAAGGACAGTGCTCACAGCCTGTCCGCAACCCTGAGAAAGGTAGGGAAAGATTCTCCTGGCAGGTGGTGAGCACTGGTTTTCCAAAGTGACTAGGAAGGACCTGCAGAGGTGATGGGACAGGGGAGAGACCTGCACAACACTGAAAGACCAACCAGCATTTCTGAAGTACCTACACACCAGATACTCTCCCCAAAGGACACAATCCCTACTCTCAAGGAGTTTACATTCTAGTGGCTTGTGTCTGGCATTTGCATCACAGGTTCCTGATATCTCATTCAGAAAACAAGATTTGCTTTTATACTATAGGGAAAGTATTTTGTGAATTTGATCTCAATAACAGAAATACGTCTGAAAAATAAAAATAAGCATTTTTGACAGGATGATGCCAATAATCACTCTAATACGAACACAAATAAGCCTTTAATTTTTTTTCATTGCTGTGTAACATTTCTAAGGATAAGGAAGTCTTATGATGATGATGACTCCAAACTTCCATTTAAGAAGAGAGCTAGCTCAGAGACTGCCCCACGTGGGTTACCTTACCCTTACCTTCTCCACTCCCCATGCCACCAGTCTTCCTTTTGTGTTGTTTTTTAGACTGTGAATTAGAGAGCAAGGACTATCTTTTTTGATATTTGTATTCCCAGCCACCTGGCACCTAGTGGGCACTTAAATATTTAGTGACTGAACGATGACACTTATATATCTCTTTTAGGCTTTTAAAGTCCCTGAAGTCAACACTGCGGGTAGGATCCCTTCATCTTACAAATTAAGAAACTGAAGCTAGAAAAGGTGACGTGATCTGACTGTAGTCACGTGAAGCTGGAACTGAAGCCAGGCCTTTATGATCTGAGCTCCAGAAGTCTATTCAATGTGCTTACATATTTACATCAATGAAATTGAAGTCAAATGAATGAGTTCAAAATAAACATTATTGATCTTTTGCTTCATGTTTTTTATTTCAATGTAATAGGTAGGATGGGGCAGTGGACTTAGAAGGGAAAGCTTTGGAATGAGGCTCCCATTCCACCTCTCTTAGTACCCCCAGGAATTTCCTAAGGCTAAGCTGTGGTTTTGAATTGGCAGACAGTGCTTCAAATACCAGACTACTTGTGCCACTTTAATGAAATTCTAGGTGTTATTACATATGTATGTATCTATCTCCTACCCCCCATCCCTGGGCAAAGTTCAATGTATTTACACATTTAGTACATCAAGCATACCTGGGTTGATCTTCTAGACTGTCTTGCTTGTCTTGATCGTGCTTTTCTTTGGGATTCAGACTCTTCGTCTCTAACTGGAGTGAGGTATGATCTACAGTCAAAAATAAAAATCATTAGTCAGATATCTAACATGTTAAAGAAAACATGGAATGTTATTGAGTGGGAATGAAATGTTCACTTTTTCATTAAAAAAATGTTGCTGAGAAAATTCCTTAGAAACTTGTATGTTCTACAAAATAAAAAAATTTGGTGTCAATTTATAACAACATTAATTTTTGAAACATGTTCCTTTTTGAATGTGAAAGCTAAAGCTTGTCGTTTTTGTTTTTATGCTTCAGATACCATTCTGGAAGTTGGAGATCAGTTCCACATGAGAACCAAATCTCTAGTCAATTATATTCTCTTAGGTTTCCCTTGCTTAATAATTCCTCTCCCCTCAAATTTTGAGGAAGACTGATTCTGGGGAAGAGAAAAACATTCCATAAACTAAAATTTGACATAGTGAGAAAGCTCAGTAAATAGATATCATGAGAAAAGGCAAGCTCTTTTTTTCTTTAAAGAAATGACGGACAATGAGTGTGCAACACTGGATATACAGCCAGGTAATGTGTTCATTAGTTTTAATGAACTACTACTCCCTACCCTGCACACCATCATCTTAATTCTGTGTTTTACAAGGGATGGCTCACTAGGAGGGACAGGGGAGAAGGATACATTCACAAATGAAGGTGATATTAAAAAAATGAAAAAAATGTTTACAAAGTAAATGTTCCTTATTATTTCCTACTTACTAAGATAGTGATTTTCTGCACTGTAAGTAGAGAGCACATCTTCTCATGGCATCCACCTCCATTCAGTCAACATGATTAAAAATCTTGTGGTGCTTAGGGGTCATCATTACAAATAAATGTTCAGTAATTTTCAGTTGAATAAGCACTGCACTACAATAAGTGTCAAATGCACTATCTTTGCGCTGCCTGAACCAGATTAAAATGTAATTGGGAAATGTTTAATAAAAGACATTTGACTGCTACGGATTTTTTTTTTTAACTTTCTAAACTTTATAAAATTAAACATTACTCCGTACTTACTGTATTTAGTAGAAGGTGAAATTGTAGGTATATTTAAAAGCATATTTTTTAAAAAAAATTATATCCTACAGAATGTTTCCTATTCTTTTTATTTATTTATCATCATCTTATGTGTCTTTACTTTGAACAAAAAATGGCTAAAATGAGATATTTAACTAAAGAATGATGGAATTTCAAAGTTTTCATTATAAATGTTCATTGATTTAGGGGAAATGTTAAACAGTTTCATGACATCACTCAACTATGAATATAATTTATGAGCTATACTTGTGTGTCATGAAAACTTTTTCTTCAGTACAAATATATAATTTCTAATAAATGCATGGAAAAATTAAAAAATCTTCATAAAGATCTTCAAAAAATTCATATTATCAGTCTAAATTCAAGAAATAGAACTTACTTTTGTTTTTTAAACAGCTTGTCTATACTAGGTATAATTTAAATAACAAAAAATAAATCTTGATTTGAAGCTTTGTTTGAAATGAAAAAAACACAAACATGTTGAATTTTAATGAGCAGATCAGTTCTTTAAATTAGGTATACACCACATTTCTTATCACAATTAAGTCTGGTTCTTTTTGGACAAATAATGTGGTTGGAAAAGCCAAAGTGGTGAATCAACAATAATTTAAAATAATGTGGCTTCCTTGATCAGCACAGCTCTGCTTTTCCTTATACCGCTCTTCCCTGCCTATTCCACTGGTTCTTTTAGGACCTGTACCTCCAGGAGTCATTTGAATAGGAGACAAACCACAAATTCTTGAGTTAATCTCAGAGAGGTTCAAGCTTCAGGACTACAAGTGGCTCTTCTGAGCTTCTTGTCTGGTCCATAATGAAAGCAAGAAGGATAAAAAAAATCCATGAAAAAAACTCAGGGGCACTATAAATAATGAGAATGGAGGAATTCAGTTACTTCCAACACCAGTTCAGGTTCATAAGAGAGAACCACTGTAATGACTCTAGAAAATTATAGTCTTTTCATACCCTATTACTACTATTGAATTTTACTAAAAGATTATTATGAAGAGAATGCATAGCAATTAAATGAATAATTTCATGGCTTTAATCCTTGCAACTGTCACTAGGCCTTAATATGTTTAGTATGATATGACTTTTCTTTTTAAAGAACATTTTGTATTTAGCAAAGGAATTCATTTCAAATATAATAATTATAATATTAATTTCTAATGTAAAAAATTTTAAGGCACTGATCTTATTGAAATTTCCAATTTGAAAAATCAATGAATTTATAGCTATGACTGTCATTCAAATCACACCTAAAAAGGATAACATGTACCTGTCCACTGTCTTTGCTATCTTACCTACCTTAGTCTTTTTCCAATCTAAATCTTGGATGACTATAAAGGCAAGGGAACTCACACATAATGTAAGATTGTCAATCCTATATAAACCTGGTGCTCTCAAACAACACATATGCAAAACCTAAACACACTGGTGAAGGTGATTAATAAGAAATCTTTCTGAATTCCCTTGTTCTGGCATTAAGACTGGCCCTTTAAAAATACATATTTGTGTAAAAAAGCCTATGTTCAATGAAAGCTTTTTTTTGGGTGGGTGAATAATATTGTGATTTAATTAAAAGACAAGCAAAGGATAACAACTATTAAAAATAGCAAACAACTATTTCACATAGAACAAAACACAAGCATTAAAATTACTGCAGACATTATTAAAACAAAGTACGCCACAAAATTTCTATAATGGAAACAAAAACATTTCTGACACTTTTAAGATTTTGTTTCGTACTGGCAAACTAAATGACATTAAAACAACTTCAGCAAGTACCACTGAGGTAGACTTTCAATAATAGCTCTAAGTGTTCCCAGGAAAATATAAATTTGGATCCTTAAAGAAGAAAAGATTTGAAGTTGTACTATTTATGACTGACGCTTTTAAAATTAGGCTTAGGGCCGAGACCTGGATTTTGGAAGTGTAATTTGAACGACAAATTTTGTCATTCTTTAAACCTATATATAAGCTAAATATTTAGCCAACTTTCCTGGTACTTTTGAAAGGTAAAATGCAAATTATCTTCCTTTAATTAATAAATATATAAGATTAAAAAGTAGAAAATAAGATTTTGGTGATGTTTCCTTGAATCTACCCCTTTAACAGAGCACTAAAGCAGACAACCAAGGTTCTCCATCCAGGCTCTGGCATTAATTAGTTCTGTGGCCTTGGACAAATTACCTAACCTCCATGGGTCTTAATTTCCTGAAGTTCTCATCTGTAAATTAAGTGATTAGATGATTTCTAAAATCTGTTCCAGCTCTATACCTCTATATCAAAATATGTGCACCAGTATATGAGGGAGTCTTGCTTTCCTCAGCTAAAAAGAATTCCTTCCACCAAAGCATATCCCCTCCAGGTTATAACTTTAAGTGCTAGGAAATCACCTGAGACATACAGAGGTTAGGTGACATACTGACAAAGTAGTCACAAAGCTAGCATGTCAGGGCTGGCACTGGAACAGAGAGGTCTTCCTGACTCCAACCAAGCCCAAAACTCTATATTATATTATACTGTTGCAGCTTGATGGGAATTGAGGGAGGGAGAAGTTAAGGCAAGGGAATAGTACAATTAAATGAATTTAGGAATAGAAGGAAGGGGAAACCCTTTAATGTAATATGGACATACAAATGCAGGTATGCATGTTCAGGAAAAATGAAATATTGGCCTATGCAGATATGGCGTTGTTTTATCCAAGTGGTTTTTAATATGAATTTTTCTTTTAAAAATCTTTTTTTCTTATCAGCAGGGAAAAATGATGAAGAAGAAACAAACTAATTTTGACAAATGGCAGCATACGCTGAAATGCCAAATAATTATTAATAATAGTTGTCCACTGAAAGTTCTCTTGTACTCAACACACTTGGTATGAAGGTAACCTTGTCTGTGTTCTTAAAGGTTATAATAGTGTAATGGAAGTTTTCAGGTGCATGTGTATGTATGATGGTTACAGCAACTCATGGAATTAAATATTAAGATGTTGAGAACTACAGGTGAAGAGAATACTTCTATCTATCACACTTTTTTGGACATATTGCTGCTAATAATTTTAAAATGTCCAGAATCCTTAAGCTGCTGTACTGCTTTGGTTTTTTTTTTTTTTTTTTAGAATTTCTGTACACCTCTTACATTTTGTAACTCAAAGGAAAAAAAACTTAAACTAAAGAATTATACAGCTAGATAATTCATTGAAAAAAAGCTTGAAACCATGTAAGAGAAATGGTTATTGAAGTTAAAAATAAGAGTAATAATGATACCATATTACAATTGTATATAATAGTTTTGGCTATATCAGCTGCTGTTCCAGGATAAATAGAGTCAGGGAAGAGGGAAACTAAGACTCAGGGAGGTTATGTCAAGGAACGAAGGAACAGTAAAATCTCAGTGTGGGGAATCTTAAGAGGCATTAGTCAAGAACATCAAATATCACTGTAGTAGACTACTTTGATAACAGGCCTGATTTGCCTTAAGGACCAGTTAAAAAGGACCAGAGCCAAGATGAGAAGCCGAGTATGACTCCTATTTTTCAGTGATTTTCCTAGTCAACAATGCCACTTCTTTGCCTTCGAATTATAAGAGCTAATAATTAGATCTTAATGGATTGATGCTTGTTTCTGTTACAGTTTCTAGGGAAATAACATGTATTACTTCATTTATCCCAACAGAAAGATAGATGGTCAACTAGACAAAATTTAAAAACAAAACAAAAGAAAACCAAACCACCCCTTCCTCCCGTCACCCACAAAACCACCTATCCCTGGGTATGCTCTCCCCACATGGGGTTCTTTTACACACCTGCGTCTCTCCCTGACCTCTGATGTTGAGGACACAGTACCAGCAGTAGTTGTAGTCAAGGATGTGGTAGAAGCGGCAGCGTTTACAACAGTTGGTGCAACAGGAATGGTCACTGCCGTGGGAACACTGTCCTTGTCTTTTTCAGCACTATCCTCAGCCCACAAACGATGTGAGGTACTATAACATTATAAGCAGCAACACAAAAAGAGAAAAGGAAACAGCTAAACACCGAAAGCACTTGCTAAACAGCTGATAACATGTAACTCCAGGGATGGATTTTTTAAACACACCAAGTGAGAAATCTCTCAGCTATGAACAACAAAGCTCGCTAGGAGTAATCAGGATAAATTCACATTTAAGATTTTCATGAAAGAGTAGTTAATAATGACTAAATTTCATGTTTTATTTTTTCTTCACAGAGACATGCATAATTGCTACTTTAAGGCTGATGCCCCTAACTTTTTGTACAATATTTTTTCTGTCTGTGAAGTAGCCAAATAAGTTGAACAGGGTAAAATGAAAAAATCCAGAGTCCCAATACCTACTAAACAAAAATGCATGCACATACAAAAGCACACAGTAGACCTGAACACAAAACACAACTGTGCACTGACCTGCTTTGTGTGCCTGCTGGAGAGGAGCTGGCTGCAACCTTTGTGGTAGTGCTTGTGCCCGAAAGCAGGCTTTTCTGGAGCCCAGTTGCAGAGGTAACTGTTGGTGTTGATGTGGTACTTGGAACGCTAGAATTAACCATATCATCTTGTCTTCTACCAAAGGAACAACTGAAGGAAAGAGTCATATCCATATAGAGTGTGTCTGATGGTGGACACTAAAGTCACTGTCTCCACGTTACACAAATTGGTAAGGCTTGAAATCATCAGAAACACCACCAGATTTCCACTCACTACTTGCCAGAGTATAGAAAGGGTTACTAATTTGAAAATACAACATTTTATGAACAAGCACCATATTTAAACTAGTTTTGCTCATCTGGCATATGTCTTAAAATGTCCCAGCTCTTAGGTCCATGGTACAATGGGCCTGAGTAGAGCACTCTGGTGTGGAATGGCCTAAGGGAACCTAGTCAGAGCCAGTCATTGTGAAGGTCTGAAAAAAACCATTTCAGAAACCCTAGGCTAAGTCTTAAACTCTTAATAGGGCCTTCAAATAGATCCAGAATATTAGGCACTCTGGGGACCTCTAAGAAGAACCACTGCACTTATTCCAGTACACAAATATAAATAGTTCAGATTTAGACCACATTTCTGGCATGGTCCTAAAAGAAGACCAGTGAAACCTAAAGTCCAAAATGTCATTCATAATCTGGGCTCACTAAGATAAAAACTGATGAAGTAGCATATAGTCCTACATCTTATATAAACTAGTATCTGCATAAAAAAAATGAAACACAAAATGACTTCTTGTGAAGCTTTAAAACTTTTGTAAATTTTTCTTGTCACCTTTGATAGGAGAAAAGAAGCAAGTGTACGAAATGAGAATTAAGCAATTTTGCTCCAAGGCTGCTGACTGGTAGAAAATTCATACTCTTAGTCTTATGTTCTTCTTCATATATTTCCCTAAATATTGCTTACCATTTTCTTCCCTCAGGTCATATGAACGCTACTAGAGCAGTCAACATTCTGTCTGTAGCATTCTAACTGAATTCAAGTTGGTTGCAGAGACCTGACTTTTCATAAGCAGAATTTTGGGTTATCTACTGGGGATCAATTAGCTGGTTAGCATTCTCATTCAGCTCTTCCAGTCAAGTTATATGAAGAGCTCCAGTTCCACCCATTTATGAATGAATTTTCTATGGGGTGGCAAATTTAATGTAATAGAAATGATGGAGCTGTTGCTGTGAACAAATATTTATCAATCACATCCTAAAGGCTAAAAATATAAAAGCTAAGTTTCCCATAAAGAATGAAAAGGATTTTTTTTGAGGAGAACTGCTTAATTCTATATACTCTAAATAAACGTCTCTTGTTCGATAAAGGTTAAACTAACCCCAGTATTTCTAAATACACACAATAACATTACCTTTTATAATAAGGTGGGCCGAGGGAGGATAGTCCTTCATTAATTGAGCTATTCTTCTTGATGTCATCTTCCCATTTTCTTCTTGTATACGAACCACTTGTTCGTAAGCTTGAAGAATCTCTGTGAAAAGATCACACTTCAGTTATATGGCTCTGCACTAAAATGTAAACATTTATCATATGATCAACTGATATTCTCAAATTTTATACTGACCACTAAAAAAATCAAAGAAAAGTAACATGAACATATCAAAACTAAATTATGGACATAAGGATAACCGTCAAAAAGAGCTGTTGTGAGGTAGTAAACAGGTAGACACACTGAAAACTACATTCTGAGGTACTGTAAGCTCTGCTTTGGCAGAAGCTTTATCATGCAAAACATATAATGATTTTGCAAAAGGCATTTCAAATGGTATAGCTTCCTAATTATAGATAAGGAATACTTCATCAATACTTTACATTGTAAAAATGCAGATGTTCCAGTTAATAGACATTTCTGATCAGCAGAATAGGTTAAAACAGCCTTTTATTAACCAAAAATTCTAGGCATATTATGAAAATTTTAATTATTTTCCTGAATACCAGACTTGATATGATATGAGCATGTTACTGGACTAATATATGAGAGGGAATTAGAGATAAAATACATAGGACTCTATGTTCAATGAAAGGGTATACTTATTTAGAACATTACACATATTCCATGGATTTCTCTATCTATTCTTCACACATCTAGTATGTACTGAGCAACAGATAACACAGGCAAGACACTGTGCTTTTGGAAGATGATGGGAGGAAGACAGGAAAGGAATATACAAGGAAGGCAAGATCTTTAGCCTCAAGGAATCTGATCCTCAGAAAAATACATTTAGCATCCTATTCATGTCCTTGATGGAAGTGTCAGCATATATGTTAAGAATAATATCTTAGCCATATTAGCTTTAGCTAATATTAAAACTTCATAGCAGTAAACAAACTAGGTACGCACATTAAAAATTTAATGGGAGCACCTACAAATCACTTAAGTACTAATAAACACCGGCACTGATTTAGTGATAATGCTATAAAATTTCAGTATCTAAGGTTGACAGAGAAAATCCAGAAAGAAACATCATAGAAACTGTTACACTGCATTTAAATGTTTAAAGAAAAAAGGGGACTGGTACTGTTTTAATGGTTAAAAGCAGAGGTACGGTAGCAACTCATTCTGCTGTAACTAGTTTTGAAATCAGTACAAGTTTTAATAAAATGTAAAATTTTCCAAAATGTTGTTTTATTGGAGAACAGAGGATGGTTTATTCTAGTTTTGGTACAGAGGCTGGTGGAGGTTATAATAAGACAGCACCATGGTGAGTAGAATGTGGACAATTAGGAAAGCAAAAATCATAAACGTGTGAAGGGCTTTGAATTATTCACAAGTGGTCACACCAGATTTTATCTATACCCATTATTCCACAGCAATGGTTTACATGGACTTTTAAAGGTTAGTAACTGTAATAACAAAAAAAAATTATCAGTCCCTTTGATTTGAATGCTCCAGAAAGCACTTCTTCTAATATTGTCATACAAATTTCTAAGATATGTAGTACTGATATTAACAGGAAAACTAGAAGAAAGAAACCTTGGGAATTGGCCAATGCTACAAATCAGGGCATGAATTACTGTTTTGTTGATTGTCTAGACTTAAAAAAGTGACAGAGAAAACATGAATGATGCAGATTAAAATTAAAAGCATGTTGTGTGTACATTAAAAAAAAAAAATCCAGATAGCTAATTGTTAAGTATTTGCCAACAGGGGCTATGACTAGGTCTGTAGCAACTTACACAACAGAACTTTAGTTTTTCAGCCTGAAAAAAGGTCCAAACCTCTGTGAGCTCAATCGACCAAAACAGGTACTGCAAACTGCAGTCAGCAGTGTGGGTGATGTGCCGTCTGAGCCAGTTTTGAGTGAGTATCTGTATGTCTCTTCACTTGTTACATTTATTTGATTCAGATTTAGCCAAAGTTCTTTCTGTTTTGGATACAGCAATTAATATAACCAATATTTAGTAAGGTCTTGCTTCCTTTCTAAGACACTGTCTAGTGACTCTAAACTGAGTCCACTAAAGGGTAATCTTTTAGTTCTTCTGGACATGGGTGGATAAGTGGTTTTTGATGTACTGCTTTGTGAACTGGAGTCTTTGTCTCTGCTGCTGTCATTTGATGGACATAAATTTTTTCCATCATACTCCAAAATAAACTTGCACCATAAAAGTCCAGTAAGCTTCTCAAATTACTACAGAACTATTCATCCTTTCTGCCTTTTAAAAATGTTAAGTTAAAAAAGCTCACTGCTTAAGAGATAAGATGATGTATAAAATACTGTTTTCTCATTCTTTTCACAGATCTTAGAAAGGAAAGAAAAGGGACACTACCTGATATTTAAATGGAAATTTTAAATAAAATGGCATGCCTATCTTAACTAAATTCAAAGATTTTATTTTTAAACTTTTATATTATAAAATAAAGCAAATTATTTAGAGTTCACTAAGAAGTCACCTGTTTTCTTTCTCCTCAATGTCCGATGTACTGGCCAGACGCCTGGGTATTGTAGGTATAACATATGCAAGTCTAGTTCCTTTATTATCTTTCTCCTGCAAAACAGGGGGAAAAATTAAACTAAAACACAATCAATATTTATTAAAAAATGTGCAAGCATTCAGCTATTGTAACTTAGAATATAATTAGGAACCATGCACTATAATCTTGGCCCATTTGATCTCGGGCAAATGCTATTTTGTTAGGACCTTGGTTTTCTAATTTGTAAAATGAGGGAATAGAACCAGATAAACTCTAAGATTTCTTCCCTCACAAATACCCGTAACTCTTATTATTCCTTACTTATTCTATTATTCCTTACTTACTGGTTCAATCCCTTTGCCTTTATTAAAAGATCACCTAAAGTTTGAAATTCAGGAAATGAAAATTCCTTTACAATTCTGTGAAATTTCCTACAACTGGTAAAAAATAAGTTACTCAAAATGTCATTTTATATTTGAAGGCTATGTTTATTAATTTAAAAGACACAGATACCTCAAAAATTCTGTTTCATGTGGTTCAACAAGGTCAAAAACATTTTTGCACACTATATTATGTTTAGGGTAACATAAGTTTATTCTCACTTTTTGCCATTACTAAACACACTACTGTATATAATGACTTTAAATTAGTACAGGAAGATTTATTATTAAAATAATTAAAAGGTGAGTCATTTTTTAGTGTATTAGGAGGGAATTGTTCTATAATTTAATTTTTATATAGTCCAGTTAAAATATTTTTGTGACACCTTTAAATAATAAACTCTTAAAAGAAAATGCTGGTAAAAACAAACCCAAATTAAAAAAAAACAACAACAAAAAACCAAACTGGTTTATAAGCTACAGGTGGAAGAACAGTCACTGAAGTAGTCCCTAAAAACATGTATCTTGGTGAGGCATTGTATATAGGCTAGAATTAGAGGAGGAAATGGGGCCTGGCATACAACTCAAATGATCCCAAGTGCCTTTGTGATATAAGAGCTTATCTTTTCAAGACCACCAGTGCCCTCCTATGTGCCTGTGAATCACTGAACACCATAGTTTGCAAAAAAATCAAAATGTGAAGTGATCTAAAAAGAAAATAATGAACAAACATATTATGTGAGGTAGGCTATGGTATATTATGGTGATATTTGTAAGACATGCAATAATAATATTAGTTAACATTTATATATAATGCATACTGTGTTGCCAGGCATTATCCTAAGTGCTTTATAATTATGATCTTATTTGATTCTCACAACAACCTTGGGAGGTAGGAACTATTATTAACTCCATTTTATAGAAGAGGAAACTAAGGCAAACAAGGTTAAGTGACTTGTCTAAGGTCACATACAACTTGTAAGTGTCTGAGGCTGGATTTGAACTCAGGTCTTCCTGACTGCCGATCCAGCAGTTTAACACTGTCAATAAGTGTGCAAAATATGATGAAAGGAAGAGGCAGGGAGGACACATGGCAAGAATGAGGCACAGAAGATGAAAAGCACTGATGTATTAAAACCTACAAAATGTTAAAATATGTAAAAGAATCTCCACTGAACAGCAACCTAACACTCTATTACATAGAGTATTTATGGGAGAAAAAGAATCACATGATATGAAAATTCATTAATGGGGTACATTCACCTGACAAAGCATCTAAGATTTAGATTCAAAGCAAAAGTGAGGCTTACCCATATTAAACCGCACAACTTATTAATCCAGGCAATTAATACATGCATTCCAGATCCAGTACCTGACTACAGCAGGTACTCAAATGTACCAGACAAGGTATGCCATGACAGTTTTTGTTCTTTCTGATTATTATTAAACATGCAATTCTTCTTTGAGGACAGTACACAGTAGATCTAGTAGGATATGGCACCATTCCCTTAGCCCACAGAAGCCAGTTCACAGTTGTGGAAACAGTAATTGCCTAGTTGTGAGAGTTCTCACTTATTGGCTATTTTACTTAAATTCCCTTGGTCTGTTTCCTCATCTGTAATTCAGTAAGTAGTACTGATACAGAAAAGTCTGGCTCTGGAGTCAAAGGACCTGGAATCAAGGCACATAACTTCCCTGAACCTCTATTTTCATATCTGTAAAAATAAAGGGGTTGGAGAAGATGGTTTCTGAAGTTCTTTCAAGCACTAGGTCCATGATCCTAGTGGGAATTTTAGCAGACTACTGAGGGGAGGAGTCAAGTAAGATGATACATGTCAAAGTGCCTTGTAACACTTTAGTAACTAGAGAGATTTGGTGTGCTACAAATGATTATTAGCTGTGGTACTATGAGAAAAACAATTAGATACAAGTGTGATAATTTACCTTTTCTTTATTATCCAATGAAGAAGAAAGCCTGGGGCTGGAGGCTGAGCGCATAACCCCTGTTGTGTCCTTTCCTTTCTGGGCTTCTTTAGAGGCTGTGTTTTCAGCAAGGGCACCAGAGCTACCCGTCTTCCTCAGACCAAGTCTCCAAGAAGCTGGGGATTCATCTTTTCTCTCCTCTTCTTTTGGAGAAACTTTTGTAGAAGTTGGAAACTGTTTTTGTTTGTAAAAAGTGGGGGAAAAAAGTAAATCCATCATACTAGGGCTTGAATCAAGATAATGCTTGTAGGCAAACAGGACATAAAAATATGATCTTAAGAGAAAATACTGTTTTCCTATGTTAATGACTTCATCAATAATGACGACATCCATAGCTGAAAAAATGGAATAGAATTTTAGAAGTTAGGCTTACGAAAATACACTCCACACATTTTAATCACACAGACACCAAGATGCAAATCTAGACAAAACAGAAGTCATCACACAGTAAAAATTTTAAACCATGCAAATGTAGCACTGGCATTTGGATTAAGTTTGTTATACTGTAACCTAAAACAAAGTCTTGTACATACAAAATCCTCACCAGAAGTTTTTCACCTTTACTGGGCACAAGAACAATGCCAGTTTTGCGTAACCCCTGCCTCCATGATGCAGGATCTATTGATTCCGCCACAGGAATGATAGGAGGAATGAAATCATACTAAAGCCAATTAAAACATGACATGTAAAGAAATGAAGATTGAAAGAAAGAACACAAAAGAGTTAAGAAGAGATACCATATTCATTTGCTTAATTAAGTCCAGAAACTAGAAATAATGATTTTAGGCTTTAAAATAACTGGGAATAAGCTTTAATCTTAACACAGAGGACAGTACAATGAAAGAAGCTGTTAGAGAAATAAGCTGTACTCCCAAGACAGTTAAAAATAAACAACATTCATTAAAATAGCAGTCCAGAGTACCTAGTATATAAAGGTAGTTCAATTTAAAAACATGAACAAAAGAACACCAACCATTCTGAGGCTAACAGATAAAATCAAAATAGTGAAATATGAATTTTGGCTTTTAGTCAGTCATACAGTTTGCTTTAAAAACTTTGTTGTACAGATTCAAAAATGGAAAAAAAAGCATTGGTTTTATTTTTCTGATCCAAATTTAATATACATTAATTATATGAATTCTCAGGGAAATTGAAGTTGGAATATTTTAAGAGATGATAAAGGTGTTTATTGTTGTGAGATCTCTTAAAAAAGATAAATTTTTATAATTTTACACAATTTATCTCAGGAATGATTTTTGATTGATGATTACCATAAGAAATTCGAGCTTCATAAATAATTAAAAAACACATTCATTTCTATTGATTGTGAGCTCCAAGAGAACAAAAATTGCATCTTATTTTAACTTTGTATTTCCCTCCCACATCTCCTTGTACAATATTCTGCACAAAGTATATGCTTACTAAAATCTTGCAGGAGTTGGAAGATAATTAATGTGTCTTCACATGAGGAATGGAGCCTCAAATTAAAATGAGGAGTTGGTTATTAATTCCCATGAAAGAAGAAAATTCTGACAGCAGACTGCTCAAGGTCAATTGAACTGCTCAAAGGAGTTATGAAACAAGAAAATAATGGTGCTATTTTATAGGCACACTTTGTTGTATAAAGGTGATACTGCCCAATGATTCTGTGATGTGGCTCCAAATGATTTTTGACTATGTCCAAAATAAGTTATACTCTCTCCTCAATGGGTAAAAATTTGCTCATTCAAAATAAAGCGTTGCAATTTTTGAAGGCAATTTTGAAAAAAGGGGAAGAAAACCTTTTAACAATAGTATTATCACTGTAATAAATGTTATTCTCTTCCTAAGGCGAATAGCTTTGAAGATGATTAGTTCTTTGAATGGATTAGTTCTGATAAACTTGAACTTGTTAATAAGTGAGAGTACAATATACCGCTGAAATTTGTACTTTTATTTTTAGTTAAATACCACAGAAATGTCTTCTTGTCTATAGAGTTACTTTATAGATTCTGAGTTGAGGTTTCAAATTTTAAGACAAATAACCAAGAAAAACTAGAGACACCAATTAATAAGTTCCCTAAAATAGAATACTTTACAAAGTAAGTAGATTGATAAATTTTTTTTAGTAATTTATAGAATTAGGTTAAAGGGCATATGAATAAGAAATGTTTCAGTTCTTCAATGTGCCATATTTAATTTTGCATTTAGTAATAAGTAACTAATAAATTTAATGACAAGTAAATTAATCAGATCATAGTACTGGAGAATTCTAGTAAACTGAGTGTCTACTGTAGAAAGAACAGAATCTATGTTTTAAATGTGACAATTCACTATGCATGTGTGAAGTATTAAATAAATGACTGATGCACAAAAATATCTATGGCTATTAGAGGACAATGAACAGACTCTAGAAATAATGAGGTGAATAAACAGGTTCCTACATGGTGATGTGCATTACTAGAGGAATTGAAATATACCAGAATATAGAAGGAAATATATTTCAGCAGATCTCCTGAGAGTCAAATCAAGGAGTTGCCAGAGATGGCTTTATTATGTATGCAAAAGCAGTAAGACACTGTTCATCTTACAGTCAGGGCAAATGAACCAAAATCCCAAACCACACACAAAAAACTACTATGAAAATTGAAACTCACGTGCCAATATAACAGAGGATGATGAACTTGGTGTTAACACTCTTCAAATTAAATCAACATAACCATTGACAGTTGCAGACTTCAATACAACAGTAAACAAAGGGGAGGATGGCAAACTTTCTGATGGAGTAGTTATAAAAGTTGGTGGATCAAGTAATGTGAAACAAGTGAATGGAAAGTAAGATCAAATTACAGAAGCACTAAATGCTACATGTGTCACTGTTGAAGAAGGTATAGTTCTAGAAGGTGGCTGTGCATTTCTTTGATGATAATGGCCTTATTATTTATAATTATTAATGGCCAGTTAATTTCAGCAAATGAGGCTAAAAAAAACCGAAAAGGAAAATAAAAAAGACAATGAAAATTCCTGCAGTGACCATTGCTAAGTATGTAGGTTCAAAGCTCATTGATAGTTCAGAAATTTTTACAAAGCTCTTCAGAGATTGGTTATGATACAGTGCTCTGAGATTTTATGAATATGTTTGAAAATTAATTGATCCAATTAAGGTGAGACCTGTTTTGTTGGATGCAACTGGTATGGCTTCTCTCTTTATTTTCATAGAAGCTGTCACCAAAATTCTAAAAGCGGGCATGTGAGGAAGGAGGCATGTTCTAATTTCCTAGAATTGTGCTCTACCACAATGAACTATGACATGAGCAAGACTTAAAGACAGTGGTCCTTGCTAACTCCAGAAATCAAATGGAAAGAGAGTGACTCAATTCAAAGCTGATGTTCAATAAAATCACTAAATGACCAATTACTGGTTTCAGTTGATAAAATAGGTAACTGTTTACTGTTTTCATTATTCATGCCAAAAGACAATTTGTTCTGTGCTTTTTTGAATAAAAAGACATTTGTACATTTCTGACAGAGGCATAAGATCCATGTATATGATGTTCTGCCTTCAACTTCAATCAGTGGAGGCAGTTTTACTACTATTCTGCTAAATCAGAATTTAATGTTTGCCATCACAAAGTTCCAAAGTGGCTTTTGTTTTTGTGTGTAGATGAAGACTGTTTAAGATTATGTAGAAAGTAGGACTATCCAATTACGTGACAACCTTTGTATAATAAAATGGTTTGAAATAAATATATATATGAATAAGGTGATGGCAAAAATGGAAAATAGACAAGGAAAAGATATATATACTGCATAACATTATAAGTTTAACTGATGTGAATGAAATTCTGTTGAAGTAATTTAAGGATGGAGGTGTAATGTTGATGGGATTTATGTTAATAGGTGTTAAAGATCTTCCCTGCCTAAAAGACCTCATTGAGGGAGGAACTTGTTTAAAGAGAAAGTTTGCTTATGGGTAGGTTAGCTTCCTTGAAGGGTTTCACATTTTTTGTTTTATATATATACGTACATACATACATACATACATATATACGTATATGTATATTCTCATGTGAAGTTTTGCTTTGGGGCTCACTGTATGGAAGAAGGCTTGAGTGGCAGATGAGACTCTGGGTAGTCATTAAGGAGCCCAACCTAGCTTCCCCTTCTCCGCCCCCAAACCCAGATGCTGGTGCTTCTCTCTCTGATCACTATATATGTAATGGTCAGACAGTTAGAAGCCCTGTTTGTTGGTCTTTATTTCTGTACTTGTATTTCCTCTGTTGGTATATGTGATTAAAGAAGATTGCTGACACCTCAAAATTTCCTTTCCTTTTAGAAAAGCAGATGTAAGAACCTGTGCTAGCAGGTCATCCTGGATGTGTTAGGGTGCTTGCTGCACCCTAGGCTGTAAAAACTTTTTAAATTAACCTTTATACCATCATATTGGAACTCAAAAATCATAGCATGTTTGGCTTAAGGATGCAGAAATACTACTGAAGAAAGCCAAGACAGAAAAATAGCTGAACCAGATAAATGAAACAAAGAGTAGATCTGTGCCAGAAATTATAATCTAGAGGATACAGAGGGATCAACTGTCATGGAAGAAAAGAAACCAAAGGTATGGAAAATATCTCAGAATTTTCCACTATCAAGAAAAAAAAGGGTGAAAGGGAAAGAAAGTGTAAATCACTACTGCCTACTTTATCATCAAAATAAAATTTTTAATAGAAATACTATTCCATAGTGGAATATCACATTTCAGCACCACACAATTGACTAAAAGACAGAAAGAATGCAAAATGTTTGGTTCTTGGCTAAAAAAGTATTTGATTCAGTAGAACAAAACATTATAAACTTAAAAGCTCTCCTTCAACAACATGTCTCCCACATGGTCAGAATTATACAAGATCCCTTGAAATAAAAACTTATTCAGTGATCCTCTGTTCTATTTGATTACTAATATGAGTGAGGCATAAAAGAGACACATATGATGAACTAAAGTTTTTGTCCTTGTCACAAAAGAGCCAGTGTACAGTTTAACATTCCCTATAGATGATGAGGTCCCTTCACATGCTTTTGTATGTAGATAATATGTGATAAATGCCGACTGCATCAATTCTAAGAACACTGCAGGACCTCCTAAAGGAGACCCACAATCACTCAAAAGAATGAAAAACCATGTGGATGAAGAATGTGTATTATCCAGATTCTGAAATGCAATTCAGAGGAAAACTTTTAAGAACTTATACACATACAAGACAATAAACTGAGCTCAGTGGTGAACAAAAGAGTGGGCTGGACTGTTCTGGGGAAATCGAAAAGTCCTTAAGATCCTACCTGAAACAAAGGTGCTTCTTTTTAAAATAATACTCTTCTCTGATTTCTATAACTGAGTCATGAAATGCTGGAGTGTTTCAAAAACTGAAACTAAGGATGGCCCGAAAGACAACGAAGAGGTATGTGGAGAGCGTGAAGAGAAAACTTATGCACAAAAGAGAGGATGTATGATTTTCATAATGAGGCAATGGTATAAAATTGTCTATGTGCTCCATTGGTATCCTTGTGATGTCAGAAAAGTCAGAGGAAGATTGAGCACATTTGGTTGATCTCTGTGTCAAACTTAAGAGAGGAGACAGAGAGGAATCACACTGGATTGGCAGGCATAGATTTTTTAAAATTTGCATCAATGGAGGGAATGCCCAATCAAATCAATTAATCAATGAGAATTTATTAGATGCCTACTACTTACTATGCGGCTGACCCGGGAGACATAAGCACAAAAAAAAAAATGAAACAGTCTCTTCTCATAGTGTACTTATGTTCAAATAGAGGAGATACTAATACATAAATATGTAGTAAATAAATACAAATAAAAACAAACTAGTTAAATACAAGATATTTAACTACCTTAAGGCTAATTCTTAACAAGAGGTGGAGGTAAGAGAGCATTCCAGCCATGTAGAAAGGTCAGTACAAAAGCACAGAGATGGGAACTGAGAGTGTTGTGGGTGACAGAGAGAAAGCCAGTTTGGCTAAAGGGCAGAGGGCAAGCATAATAACATTCCATTATTTGGAATAAAGCACCAAGGGTTGCTGTAATCATCAAGAAGATAGTATTTTCAAGTGCTCAGCACGCTGCCTGGCACACAGGCACTACATAAACATCATTACTAATTCTGTGGGTAGTGGTGGTGAACCCTGTAATTTCACTGTATCTTTTGCTTTCCTACCATTAAAAATGGAGCGGATTTTTACATTTTTGCTTAAATAATGAAAAAAAGACCTGCACTGTGAAAACAGGTAGAAAAGGGCAGGTATCATAGCTTGGTAATAAATTTGAAGATTCTAAGTAAAGTCTCTCCTAGTTCAATTTTTATCACAAGTAATTGATTAGTATTTTCATATCTTCTGTGTAAGAAATACTTATGAATAGTACATTATGTAGAAATTAGAGTCTTGTAAAATTTTTCCCCCCATCACGATTGCTAATAGTCACAAAAATTTTTTATAGTGGAAAAAATACTGTTTGTAGGGAATAGAGGTTCAATAGTTGGCTGTGTAACTTACTAATTTTTGTAACTTTTGGCAAATCATGTCATCTTTCTGTATCTCAATTTCCTCATCTATGAACCTGAGATTAGAAAACTTCTATACAATATACTGTATCAAATAAGCTAAAATGTGAAATAATTTGTAAATTATAATGTGATGAGGACAAAAATTCTAATATTCCAATCTTCAATAGTACCTTGCAACCAATAAGGTCACACTCAGGCATGACATTAGGTACTTTTATGACTGAATAAACAATAACTTGTTTTGGTATAACATTCAAATCTTTGTCCAGTCTTTGTACAACCTGTCAATTTCTAAATGTGCCATCATGTTCATTTAGGGGAACAACTGGTGGGGGGAAGAAGGCAAATGGAGATAATTACATCTAGTAAGGAAAACTAGCATATGGAAATGTGTTCTGTGTCACCAACCATGTTGGATGTAGTGGAAAACAATGCTGGGCAAATAATTTCCAAATCTCCACAAATCCATCCCTCAATTAGTCAATCAAAAACTAAATATTAAAACCCACCATGTACCAGGGACAGTGTTAAGAACACTGAGGATAAAAAGAAAAACAAAACCAAAACCAACTCTTGATCATAAAACACCCACAATCTAATGGGATATACAACATGCCAACAAATAATTACAAACAAGCTCTCTCTAAGGCAGGGGCAGGGAACCTGCAGCCCTGAAGCCACACATGGGTCTTCTAGATCCTTAGTGCAGTCAAATTTGTTTTGTAAAAATTTGGATTCAGTTAAAAGGTTGCCTTAAAGATCCAGAAGGTTACATGTGGCCTCAAGGCTGCAGGTTCCTCACCCCTGTTAGGGTAAATTAGAGATAATCTCAGAGAGAAAGCATTAGTATCAAGATGAATTAGAAGACACTTCTGAGAGAAGGTGAGATTTTAGTTAAGACTTGAAAGAAACCAGGGAAGCCAAGAGGCAAAGATAAGGAGGGAGAGACAGCAGTAAAAAGTGTGTAGGTGTGAGGATGGGGGGGTGACAGAAGGAAACAGGATAGGACAGGAACAGAATTTCTGGTATGAAGACAATCATGGAGCCCAGTGCCACTGGACTGCAGAGGACAGAAAGTTTTAAGAAGACAGGAGGCAGGAGGGGGTCAATGTGTGAGGGCTTTGAACACTATATAGACAATTTAATATCTCATCTTAGAGGTAACAGAATTTATTGGATGAGGTTAACAGTCAGATCTGTGATTTAGGAATATTACTTTGATAGCAAGGTGGAGGATAAATTGGAAGGGGAAGAGATTTGTGGCCGCAAAAACAACCATTCAGCTGTTGTAATGGTCTAGGATCGAGAAGGCAGCTAGATGGTGCAGTGGATAAAGCATGAGTCAGGAGGACCTGAGTTCCAATCTCACCTCAGACACTTAACTCTTACTAGCTGTGTGACCTTGGGCAAGTCACTTAACCCCAAATGCCTCATCCTGGGTCATCTCCAGTCATCCTGATGAATATCTGGTCACTGGCTTCAGGTGGCTCTGGAGGAAAAGGGAGGCTGGTGACCTGCACAGCCCTCCCTCACTCAAAACAAAGTCAAGTGCAAGTCATGTCATCATTTCTCTGATGGCATGGTCTTCTTCAGCAACGAAGGAAGAACACACCATGCTCGAGCTGATCAGGGTCTACACCAGCGAGGTGACAATGTCACAGAAAGTAGCATACACAAGAGATGTTACACAGGTAGAAGGAAAGTCTTGGCAACAGGTTGGATATAGGGGGTGATAGTGAGCTTGGTAAGAGCTTGGTTACTGGGAGGAAGGAGGCTGGTACTCTTAATAAAAAGGTCAGAAAGAGGGAAAAGATTTAGGAGAAAAGACTATATGATCATGGACAAGTTCTTACAAGACGTATAATGACAGCTATAGTACCTATCTCACATGGTTAAGAGGGAGATATAAAATGAACTAAGGTATATATAAAAGCACTTTATAAATGCTAAAGTTTAGATGAATGTCAGCTATTATTGTGCTAATATGGATAGTTAGTAAAGTCTGCAAGTTTTCTCATCTATAGGCCTACTACTATTCTATCCATAATGTGATTTGTTTTATTATCAATATTCCTCAATTAATTTTTCTTGGTCCTGTTACAAATGAAATAATGAAAATCAAATGAAATTGCACAAATATCAACAAAACACAAATATTGTAAGGAAATGTCAGCTCAATCTATAAAAACCTGAAAAGTAGCTTCATGTTTCAAAACCAAATATTTTGTGAAAATATTTTTAAAATTACAATTAGCCAATAATTATCAATATGTAATTGTTAATAACCCATTCTGTACCTCTAAGCAAAATGTACATTTCAATAAATAGATTTTTTAACTTACCTTTTTAATGGGTGACGTAGGTGTCACCTGGCCAGAAGACAAAGTAGGTGTTGTGACAGCTACAGGAGCTGCTGGCACATTGGAGGTATTGGTGTTAGTAACAGATGCCATAGGTTTTGTCTTATCTTAAAGACACAAAAGCAAACATTTGGACATTAATAGATAAGACTAAAAGTATTTTTGTTCAACTTGTACAACATGAAAAAATATCAAATCTTCTTTTGAAATTATTTTTCTAAAAATAAAAAACACTAAAAATGATATATGAGAACTCAATATGTAAAATGAAATAAATCATGAAAATAAAATGGAAACAGGGTCCAAGAAAAATATGTTACAAAAAGGGTAAATTTTGCTGCATTTATAATATTAATAAAATTTGATAAAAACATACTAAATGGTCTCTAGAGAAAATGGTGGTGATCATACAATTCTACATTGACTTATATAGCATAAAATTGTAAAAATAATTAAAATAAGCATTTACAAAACTGATGAAGACTTTGCTATTACTAATCCTCATTAGAAATCAACTACTGGGACTCTATGAAACAAGTCCATAAATACTAAATAACTAGCTCTTCTCTCTAAATGATGAGAAACAGCACTGACTAGACACAGACACAAACAGACGGATAATAATCTTTGTTACAACAGAAAACAAAATATGATGTACATGAAAATCCTAAGTATGGGGACCAAAAAAATATTTCCCTGGCACTCTTTCTGGTAATGGTTAACAGATTTTTAATGATTCATTGCTGATTTTACCCAGTTCCCATAGAAAGCAATAATAAATGTGTATAAAGTGGGTAATAGGGGTAAAGGTATGAACCATCGCCATGGAACAAAGATTTGAGATAACTAACAAAATCTAGAAATCAGCTAAAACCTCATTGGCAGCTACAATGAATTACAATCTAGTTCTTTCTCTCTTAAAGCCTACATGGCTCTTCTATCTTAATAGGACTTTTAAGAACCTAATTAACCAATCAACTGATAAATGACCGCAAGAATCCGTGAGTTTAAAAAAAAAGCACAATTAGAATATTTCTTTATAAAGAAAATATCAATTTGCTTCCAATTCAAAATTTGAACAAGGGATTTTTAAAAGATTTTCACAAATCATTCAAAAGAAAAGGGAAGTTTTATCCTTTGTCTTGATTGTTCTTTTTTGGTTAATAAAACAGCTGTCTTTTCTAACTAGACAGGTACAGTTTTTTAAAAAGTTACTTTAAGCAAAATATTTTTACATGAGCTACAATTAAAGCTTAAAAAAAAAGACAAAGTTTCATACATTAAACAGCCTTTACAAAGAAATGCCTAGTTTTTTATCTTACCAAATGAAATGACAAGTTAGATTAAAAAAACAAAAAGAAATCCTATGGAGATATAAATTTCCTGTCAAAATATTTCAAATGTAATGGACTTTTAAAACAAGAAGAATAAAATCATTACTATGATTCTACACTTAGAACTTGAAGAACTTCTGCTCAAAGGCTAAGGTGAAGGCAAAAAAAAGAAGGAAGGGAATCAAAGGCTGGTCCTTGCTGGTTTCATGTTCAGAATGTGTTATTTTAAAATATACAAGCTTTATGATATAAAGGAGAAAGAACACAGAAGAAAACTAAGGTCCTGTACCTAGAAACTGATACGTGCAGTACACCTGACACCTGCAAGGAAGGTGCACAGGGGAGACCTAGCAGGAAGTAAGCCCACAAGAACACAGTATTATTGGAACTGAAGATAGCTAGAAAATGATTCCAGAATAAACCAATTAAAGAACGAAAAATCATTTATTAAGCACTTATTATATGCAAAGCACTGAGCTAAGTGTGGGATATGGATATCAATAGAAAAGTAAGATGTTATTTGCTGCCAAGAAGATCACACATTTTAGCTGTAAAGCAGATGGAAAGACCCCACATTCCGTAGATATGCACTTTCCTTAATGTCTTTTTCAGTTATGTAACTCTATCCCTGTCTAATGCTGGCCCTCGGCTAGGGTCAACAGCTTTGAAGGTGAAGACTTTCTGGGGGCCTTGAGGACCTAAGGTTGCTGGGAAGGTAGTTTGCAGTAGCTACAAAGGAAGTGTCAGATCGCATCTCCACTTGGGTTGCTTTCTAAACGTTGGCTGCAGGGGCCAGCCTGGCCAAGAATGAAGCCAAACAACGATATACAAGAGCTAAAGAAAGGTTACTAAGACAATGGAGTGTGGATTCAGACAGGACATATGTATGGCTAGACAAACTTAAGGAAGCAAAAAGAGTGGGGAAATGACTAGGGGAGGAGTAGGGAAGAAACACCTGTGAGAATGTTATGGACGGGAGGAAAGCAGAATATGATTTAATAAAGATAATGCCTTGTTCTCAGAGCTGAGAGGAACTTAAACTATACATACAGAGCAAGTTCACTCTAAATATCTTTGAACTTTGAGCAATAAAGGTTTGTTTCAAGCTACTATTTAACCTAAAGGATTACGATGTAGAGTTTCAGATACATAAAAATGAATTCACATAAGAATTTATGTATGTGGAACCCTCATGGCAGATGGAATAGGAGGGGTGGGGGAAGAAGGCTTGCTGTATGATGATTTTAATTCTCTGTATCTCTGAAGCTATAAATGCAGTATGTAACTTGAAGAATGCTGCAATCAACAAAATATCAAAAATAGCAGGTACACTGAAGGGCAATGGCAGACTAAGGAAAATATAACATACTGTCCAAGCAGCAATTTGCATAAAAGATTCAAACACATAGCAAAATCAGCCAAATTTATTAAAAAAATAAGAGCCATTCCCCAATTGATAAATGGCCAAAGGATATGAACAGGCAACTTTCAGAAGAAGAAATCAAAGCTATTAATAATCACATGACAAATGCTGGAGAGAATGTGTTGGCGGAGTTGTGAACTGGTCCAACCATTCTGGAGAACAATTTGGAACTATGCCCAAACGACTATAAAATTGCGCATACCCTTAGGTCTGTATCCCAAAGAGATTAAAAAAAGGAAAAAGGATCTATATGCACAAATATATTTAGAGCAGCTCTTTCTGTGATGGCAAAAAACTGGAAACTGAGGGGATGTGCATCAATTAGGGAATGGCTGAAGAAGTTGTGGAATATGATTGATGGAATACTATTTTGCTTTAAGAAATGACAAACTGGATGGTTTCAGAAAAACCTGGGAAGACCTATATGATCTGATGCACAATGAAGTATGTAGAACCAGGAGAACAATGCATACAAGACTTAGCTACTCTGGTCAACAATTCTAAAAGATTCATGATGAGAAATGCAATCCACCTCCAGCAAGAAAAATGAAGAATTCTACAGTTAAAAGCATATTTTTTTTCACTTTCAAGTATGATACTGGCAGGCTGGTCATATAGACAGTGAGAAATAACAAATGGTTGGCCAGCCAGCCTGTATGCTGTACTGAAGTTCACATAATGTTAAAAGACCTGGATAAAGATTTAAATCTCCAACACTGGGTAGAACTTTTTTACTGAGTATTTATGGTAGAACATGGACAAGATAGTTGGCGATCTTCTATTGTGATTGAGGGGGCACCCACAATGCAGAGATCACAAATTCACTGAAATGTGGCACTAGAATTTTATCATTTCAGGAACTCTGAGTTAGTTTAGAACCTGACTGATCATGCATGGCCTAACAAACTTTATTTCTCCACTTCAAAACACAGAATGAAAACTGTGCCACATACTAGTAGCTTCCCTCCAATAAACAAAAGCAGAAAATCTAAGTCAATTTATATCAATCATTTATTAAAACTAGTATTTAGTTAGAGTGCTTTGCATATAGGAAGTGCTCAGTAAGCACTTGGAGAATGAAGGCCTATTTTAGTGAACTGCACAAAACAATTTTTTAAAAAAGTTAGCTGATAGTCACTAGCAAATAATTAAGATTTGGTCAACAAACATTGAATGCCTACTATTTTCCAGGCACTATAAACAGTCTAATTTGTACCTGTGAGCAAAATGTATGTTTAAACAAATACATTTTTTCTTACCTTTTTAAATAGGTCCACAAATATTTATAGTAGTATTATTTGTAATTGCAAAGAACTGGCAACAACATAAATGAACTGGCAACAACATAAATGATCAATAGCTGGTAAATGACTGAAAACAACATGGGACAATAGAAGTGAATGGAGTTTGGAATCAAGAGGACCAGTCTCTTTGGGCTTTAATGTCCTCATTTTTGTTAGAATGGAGGACCTTAAAGGTCCATATTCCCATTCTAAATTTACAATCCTATGTATCAATGGAATGGAATGCTAAAATGCAAATTAAAATATCACAAAGATTATGAGAAAATACGAACCTTTATGAAGCAATGCTAAGTCAAGAATACTGAACAAAAAGAACAGTATGCACACTGACTTCAACTATGCAAAAATAAAAATTCATATATACAAAGAGGTAAAGAACCAGTGAACTGAAGAAAATAAAGGGAAAAGGCACTATTATGCTTGACAAACATTTAAAATATATTTGAATAGTTTCAATATCATTTTATGATGTGATATTTTACATGCAGAATGAATTATACATCAGTTGTTCCCAAGATTTTAGTGCACCTTTAAGCTTTAATAAGCTTACAATTGCACAAATTTAAAATTAAAGGGATGAAAATTCTTCAAAAGGTTAAATGACTTTAACCAATGATTTCGAGTGGAGCCACCCTCTTTTAGGGTTATAAATTGGCTCTGTGAAAGGATGAAAATTATTGGAGGCAATAGCAACAATGTTAGGGACCAGCAGTATCTGCTCTCTAGAAGGGCACTACAATGTAGTTCCGTTAAATTCTATTAACATTGTCAATCACTGCTAACTAGGGCAACATTACACAGGGTATGCATGCAGACTGTAATATGGACACTTTGCTCAGGAAATGACTGCTCAAGTCTAAGAACAAGCATTACTCTTCCTATACCAGTAAGTTCTCACTCCAGAGTTCATTAGAAGTCTACAAGTCCTCTGATTCTAAAAAAGATTTACCTGTTTCAGCTTCTGATTCTGAGTCATCTTCCTCATCTTCTTCACTAGAACAGCTGGATTCATCTTTCTTGCCTTCTTCTTCCTCATCTGCCTTTTCATGCTCCAGAGATTCAATACTGGTTGCATTTTTCTCTGGCTCAATAATTAATGTTTCTTTACTGTAGGTGAAAAACATATGGCTAATTACAAAATCATGCCAAAGAGAAAGCTCAAATTTTACAAAGGTTACCTAGATTCCTAAAAACCAAATAACTTTAAAATTTCCCCCAACCATAATGAAGCTCATGTAAATATTTTACTTACTTTTTAAATGTTTTTTGTGATTGATTGTTATCCATATTGGCCGTAGACTCAATTAGCGGAGACTTCTTTTCTCGCTTCTCACTATGGAGCTTTCATAAAATCATGGGTGGAAAAAATACTATTAAAATGATATGAAGCAGTAACATGGAGGGTTACATGTATCATGCAGACGAGCTATCAGTCTGCGTCATTTTCTTTAAAAAGGCTCTATTTTACCTGAAACATGAGGGCTGAAGGAGAGAGGAAACAGTAACAAAGTAGACAGTTTTCAAGCTCATTTTCAAGGACACACAGAGTTCAACTGAACTACCTAGCTATTCTCTACGTTTAGTTCCATTTAATAGATATGGTTTCCCACCAAGATAAACATGAAAAAGTAACTGATGGGTATTTTGGTCAAAGAGTATTAATATAAGTATTTTTTTTTTATGAAGTCAGAAGGTAGTAAGAAGTTCCTACTTACTTCTAACCATACTGACACATTAAGCAACAGAGTCAAAATGCTAAATTTGTCCAGAAAAAAAAACTTTTCCTCATTGGGGCCAAAATTAATTTGACTGTCAGGAAAAGATTAAAAGAGCCACAACAAAACATCATTGGAAAAGAAAATTGCTAACATTTAAAGTTGAAAAGTATCTATGTGTTTTATATAATTCTTAAACATACCAGATTTTGTTTCTTTTGCAGTTCTTCTAAGTATCCTAGAATGTCTTCATCTGCTACATCAAAGGCAGTCTGACCCTACATGGGGAAAATTTTTTTAAGGTTTTCTTTTTTTTAGTTAACATAGTATAACATTCATTTTCTTTATAATTATACCAAAAGCCACCCATGTGCTTGAGTAAATATACAAGAATTATGTGTCTCCAGGGGCTGTTCGCCCAGCTATGATCCTATAGATGGGAGAAGTCAACCTCCTATGTCTCCCCCTTATTCCCACTCAGCACCTGCTACATCTATTTGGCATGTAGAGAGCTTTCTTTCTTTCTTTCTTTTCCTTGGCTTTTGTGTTCTGTATTGGTGTGACTGGTCAAGGAGGGTAAACACACCTATTTAATAGCAAAGTGCCAAAGCCACAATATGATTAAAAATGAAATTTCTAAAAAATGCAATCCATGGCAGTTATGGAGCAATTAACATGACTGTCCTATTCTTCACCTTTCAAAATAAGCTATAGCCTCAGGTACTATCATAAATCATCAAGTTTTAAAAAATATTCAGAGGAACATCTGTCATTCTGTACCTGTCCACTGACCAAACAGTAACACTGCTTGGCTATCCTGCATTGTCCCTATTTGCAGCCTCATTAATTCAAATTTCCAGAACGTCAAAAATTCATTCTTTAAGAAAAGTGATATACTGTTCAGGGAAAAGTGCTATATATCAACAAAGACATGATTCTCAGAACCAATTCTTCTTCACATGGAAAACAATATCATACGAAAAAACAATTCTAGCTTCAGAGATATAGGAAATGTAAACCGTAATCAGAATAGGACTAAATGGAAAGTCCCAAAATTAAATTAATGTAAATTTGGAAATGTATATATACTTCAGTAGCAATTGATCTTTCCAAAGAAAAGGTTTCTGTTTTTTAATTTTACTTAAAGAACAGGATATTTGCACCTTCTAGAGGAAAGGACATACATTTCTTGTTGTGGTCTAAGTCAGTGTATGCATAAATATACCTCAAATGTAAAGTAAATTTTCTGCGCATACGTCAAACAAGAAACATTCTATCTTTATTTATTCCTAAATACGCAAATATCTGTATCAAAAAAGGTGTAAAGAATGTGTTTAGGTTAAAGGGAGCTTACCTATACATACCAAAAAAGCAACTTTTGAAAATTTCACCTATAAAAATTGCTCTTGAATTTTGTTGTGCCAGATGAGCTTACTAGTCTAACTAGCATTTCCCCTTCTTTTGGCCCAGAGTAAGAAAAGTGTTGGCTGAAGGAAAGAATGTTTCTTTTTCAGTTTCTAGTGCTGAAAATCAAAGATAGTTTCCACATAAGTGGAATATTCTTGAACAAACTGAAAATTTCAATTTGGGCCTATAGTTCTCCTAGATAATCTAAATAATATCCTAAAGAAATCTAAATGTTTTCTTTTGACTTACTGGCTATTCTACATGCCTCCATAGATTCAGGGCTACAAAAGAATGCTCTTTAAAGCAGCTTTGATTCAAAAACTGTGTTTAAAGCTACTGATTTGTAAAATTTGGCTTTGTAAAGAGCTTGGCAAAGGAGAGGAATTATTTGTGTAAAATAATTAACAGAATTAGAATCAGAATATTCCAGAGTTGTCAAAGCTTAGAGATCACTTAGTTTAATTTCCTTGTTTTACGATGGGGCAAATGAAGTCCGGAGATTTTTTCAAGGTTAAATTGTAACTGAAGCTGAACTAGAACCCACAGCTTCTGATGCCCTGTATTCAATGGACTTTTTACATCACCACTAATAATAGACTTTGAAGCATGTGTCAACACTCCTATTCAAAAAACAAAACAAACAAAACATATTTTGATCATTTTAGCGCATTTAAACAGAAAGGAGTTTTTTGTTTATTAGTAGTTTTCCTTTTTTTAATGATAAGAAATGTGGTCACCTTACTAACCTTTCTTTTCACTTTCTCCCTCGACAAATGAGTCTACTTTGCAAACAGCAGCTGATAGAGAATAAAAACTAGAGTAAAATGTAGGCTGTGAACATGTAAAAATCAAACCTATCAATTTAACCTATTAGCGTAGACATGCATTCTAAATAGTCTACAGGACACTTATAAACCCAGTAGCTGTCAAATTACACACATCACGTGATTCTTAACCATCTTTTAAGGCTCCTTTGCTCAACCAATTAAACAGTATATTAAAGGAATCACACTATGGAATGATTCATTAATACTCAAGACTATTGGGAAGATAAGCCAGGAGGATATATAAGTAGCCTAGATGGAGAAGATGAGAATTACATAATCAAACTACTGTGATACTTCAGAGTGAGACCACTTGAAAACATATTCTAATTACATAGCATCATATGCAATAGTTCTCACTCTGCATAGTCTAACTTTATTTCATTCATTTATTCTCAATAGCCTCACATTTGTATATTGCCTTGCACCTTTCAAAAATGCTTTCAAATACATGATCAAATCCATCTTGTCACAACAAAAGTGAGCAACACAGGTATTCCGCACTTCTGGCTCAGAGTACATGCCCAAGGTTACAGTGCCAGTAGGTGGCAGAGTCAGGTGCAGAACTCAGATCTCCAAATAAAACACTTCTAAGGAAAAGATGAATGATTTTCTTTTAAACAAATAAAATCCCTCACGTCCATTAATGGTATGAACAAAATAACGTCCCAACTAATTTAAGTCTTCATGACACCACAAAAATGCACATGCATTTTTGTGTAATTTGTTTATGGGTAAAAACAAAATCTTGTAGCAGAATGGGATAGTAAATATTCTAGGTACATCACAGCAAAATAATTCTCCTTTTTATTAAAATATGAAAATAATCAACTGTGATGCCACAGTTTTAAAGTTACACATCTATATGACATTAAAGTTATGAAAATCCATCATTAAGGAAAACCAGTATAGGCAAAAGATTTCCAAATATTTAAAAACAAAGTATATCTTTTTTCCATTCACATGTGGGAGTCAGGAAGAAATGATTTATAAATCTTACAATGCATGGGTTTTTTTTTTAATGATTTCTAAAAGTCATGTTCCCCAGAATTATTTACTTTTGTTGATTTAGAAACATCTACATAAACTTTTCAGAGTCTATGAAACTTTAAAAAGAATTGTGGCAAAAATCTTTACTATATCATTATAGAAGTATAAAAAAAACCCTGCAAATTCATATGCAACATCAAAAGATAAGCTTATCTCGACACAACAAAAAGCGATTTATGTTTTGATAAATATAGAGTGCTATGGAAACATAAAGTGTTATTGTTAAAATATAAAGTTATCTTTAAAGACCAGAGAAAAGCTCAATGAAATTTTAAATACTGAAGTGATTGAAAAGTAAATAAAAACAGAATTTGGAGACTTAAGAAGGGTGTGATGCTAACTAAACAAAAAGACAGATTAATCTGCCACACAATGGTTCTAACTTCCATGTGTCTCAGTTTTCTCATTTATAAAATGGAGATAATAATAATTAGGACCATCTACCTCAAAAGGCTGTGAAGAATTCCTTTGTGAAACTTAAAACGCCACATAAAGTGAGTTATTACTATTCCCAGTTATACAAAATGATTAGTATCATTAATCCACCAGTAAGTAATTAGCTTTGTGAGATGATGTGCAGAGGCTTTTGAAGTAGCTATATTTATCTGGGGGGTGGGAAGGAGAGGAGGGTTTTATGGACCGTAAACTCTTTGAAGGCAGGTACTATGTGTTTTTAATCTCTCAATGTCAAGCATAATGTTATGTGCTTAATAAGCAGTGGATGAGTTAAGTGAACTATCATTACAGAATAGTGTGATGTTTGATTTTGTCTTTCTGTGACTTTTCTAAAAGATTCTGAAACTCCCTATAATTTTCTATGTCTCATATTACCCAAAGAAACTGTTTGGGATATTTGTACATTCCTAAGTGAGAACATCCCCAAAGCACTCTTCCAGAAACTGCAAAGGATTCTACCATTTGCAAATGGATGAGCAGTCCTTCAACTGGCACTATATGCGATAGGGAAAAGCAAGAGATATAGTAATACAAGTTAGGTGAGTCATTCCTACTCTGTTATTTCAGCAAAAAAGGCAATTACCTGTTTTGAAAGGTGGGAAATCAAAGACAGTTCAATAGCGAGTAAGTTTTATGTTCAAAGTACATAGCTGAAACAGTGACACTTGCATGAAGATAAGCGTGTATTGGTGCTACTGGGAACTGATGGTACAAACAAGGGAGCTAGTAGAAAGATAGTTCAAATGTCATGTTTTGTTCTTTGATGTGAGAGCAAGGAGATTAAGAGAAGACAACAAGAGCCTGAAACCTTAGGAGGGATCTACATAACAAGGGGTGTGTGTGTGTGTGTGTGTGTGTGTGTGTGTGTGTGTGTGTGTGTGTGTGTGTGTGTGTGTGTGTGTGTGTGTGTGTGTGTGTGTGTGTGTGTGTGTGTGTGTGTGTGTGTGTGTGTGTGTGTGTGTGTGTGTGTGTGTGTGTGTGTGTGTGTGTGTGTGTGTGTGTGTGTGTGTGTGTGTGTGTGTGTGTGTGTGTGTGTGTGTGTGTGTGTGTGTGTGTGTGTGTTTTGGATGGAGCTAGGAGGTTAGTAGATCCTTAGTGCAAATTACAAATATGTGTGACAGACATCTCTGCAAAATTTCTATGAGCCACCAAAAAATACCATCATTACTACAGGAAATAAACTTAAGAGACTGACTCTAAACCATATAGAGACATATCCATACATACATGTACACACAGGAGATTTCATCCATAGCAGCCAGAATGCAGAAGGAGAAGGAGCAGCTGTGTTCTCCAACTACTGACTAATCTGACTTTAAAGTAGTAAATTGTGATTTAGCTAAGGTTCTATAATTAGTAAATAAATGGTTACTAGTAGTAGAGTGAAACTATAATAGGTTCACTCAGTCCAGTAGGCTTTCTGCTATGCTATTTTAGCTATGTAGTAACTAGAATTAGTTAGAAAGCATCACTGCTAAAATATGTATGTTTCCCTGCTCATGTATATGTAAAAAGTCAGTGCCCTAATTAGTAATAAAAACATGGCAGCAATGAAAAGTAAATTTCATTCTGATTAGCTATCCATCCTAAATAAGGAACAATTTGAGAGTTAATGGGGACCGTGAATGATGAAGGAAAAAAAATCACTTATTATCACTATGTTCATAAAACATCTGTTAAAAAAACCCCAAATCTCCTCATTTCATTTCTTAAGCCATAAGATTATTGTATTGGTGGGCTTACCAGAAACTAGCATGAATATCAATCTCAAAATAGTATTTCTTCTCCTTCAGAAAAAGATCAGAAACAGATCATAAAAGGTACTCAAAATAAATACAAAATTAGGGAATGTACTCTCCCTACCAAAAAAGGCTAAATACCTATGATTATTAATTCCAAAAGTACAACATAAAACCAAACTAAATACCAATATATTTTTTTGTATACCACTTGAGAAGCTATAATTATATTTCTTACACTAAAACATGTGCACGTTTCAACTGCTTACCACTTTGTTGATCATCTCCATATCACAAAGATTGTCCACTAAAATTCGGCAGGCTTCTTCTTTACCCCAGTGAGCTGCAGCATGAAGAGGTGTCCAACCATCATAATCTTTAATATTTACATCATAGCCTGCCTGTAGTAAGAGTCTAAAGAGATTATATAACAAATTAGCGAGGACATACGTTAACTTGGGAACCTGTAAAGCTACTCATCAGTTTGATTTCATGCACATTAAGTAAAAGTCGGGCAACAGGATAGGGTTAACTATTTTGCTTTTCATATTTCAACAGTTTCTCCTGCAATATCTAAACTGGGACAGGTAGAAAGTAGTTAAGAGAAAAATATATTCTAAATTACCAAAATGAAATACTATATCCTGTGGTAGATATACTTTCATTTTCATTATCTGCTAGGTCTGATAGGCAAGTTTAGTATGAAAAATTTTATTATTACTAAGATTTTTATATGAGAATTTTCTTAGGGTGAATCTAGTTTTCCTGGTCTGAGACAACCACTGAACTAAACTGCCCACAAATCTGATTTAAGGTAGTAGTAAACTACCTTGACTGTCCAAATAATATTTACTACAGGGCAAATTTTATTTTTAATTATTTACTAGTGATTATATACAATCCTATATCACTTTTTACATACTAAACAATTATTTATTACAGGGCAGCTAGATGGTACAGTGGATACAGTGTCAAGTCTGGAGTCAGGAAGACTTATTAGCTATGTGACCTTGGGCAAGTCACTTAACTCTGTTTGCCTCAGTTTCCTCATCTGTAAAATGAGCTGAAGGAAATGTCAAACCACTTCACTATCTCTGCCAAGAAAATCCCAAATGAGGTCACAGAGTCAAACATGACTGAAAAAAATGACTGAACACATTTTATTTTACATGTTAAATACATGTTGGAGTATATACTTTGAAAAAAGATTTGGTGTGATCTTACAGGATAATAGAAAAGGGCTATATTATACTACACAGTTGCTTTTAGGATTGTATCTTATTTTACAAATGAAATTTGAGGGGAAAAATGACAATTTCTTCATTAAGTTTTTAAAATATGAAAGGACCTTGATTTCATTTTAGAGCAGTAGTAGTAAGCAAGAGATTCTAACCAACATTACTAGAACATCAGTTATAATTTTTAATAAAATGCAGAGTTGCAAAAATTGTTAGCATGCCCTTTTAACTGTACATAGGCACCACTCTTACCTGTATTTAGAACGTTAAGCTCCTAGAAGGCAGAGAACAGGTCTATAACTTGCAGGCAGCACAGCCCAACACACAAACACTGAACAACTTAATAATAATAATCATGATGAAAAGAAAAGTGATGAGCCTTTACCTCACTGTCCATGCTGGGAGCTTGAGAAGTCCTTCTTTTTACCTAAGGAGGTGGCAGTGATATCTAATGTATAACCCTTCATTTACATTTCAAGAACTTAATCTATGGCCTAATAAAGCACTTCAAATAGGTGCTTAACAAAAGACTACTGGATTACTGAAAAACTCTTCCTATCTCTTACTAGGACCAAACAAATATCAAGTGCCGAAAGCAATCCCAGTAAGTCACATTTCGGGACACTTCTTTGTTGAGAACTCCATAACTAGAGGCAGAAATAACATAAGAGGTAGAAAGCACATACCAGAAGGAAGGTTAAAGTACAAAACCCCACTAAATATTAACTAAAACAAGATCATCCACAGCAGTAAACATAAACTATGTGTCTAGGGGAGGGCAAGGCAAGAGTGAAGTCAAGGTGGAGTAAAGAGAGGGTCCTGGAAGGAAGAGGATACTGCAATAGCCTAGAAAGGCAGTAAGGTAAAAAGTCTTAGAATGATCTACAACTAGGAGAATGTATGGATCGGAATCCTCTTTTCTGATAGGAGGAGACCGTAAAAGGGCAAGAAGAACAATGGATATGTTAAATGAGGGAAATTATGAATTTTTAAAGAAAAAAAAGAGTACAGAAAGGCAGTAAGAGAAAAATTTGGTAGAGGTATACCCAACTCCACCTTCAATTGAGCAGCAGAATCTGTGCGCTCAATTATTTCTGTTATGCAGCTATAGATAGCTCTGCCTCACGTGATTTATTAACATTCTAAATGTGGCTGACTGGTTTTATTCTCAAGGATTTTTTAATCAAGAAACCACTGTTTACTATAAGCTTTGTTAGGCTTCTTGTAGGGAGCTTCAGGTTTCTTATTAGTAAAATGGGAAAAATACCTGTTGTACATAGTACATGAACACTGTAAAGATCAATCGATAATTTCCTGAATTCATTAAGCCCATCAGAAGTCTTACCATCTTTACATAATAGTTCTTTTGTCTGACATTAAAGCTACAAACAACAATTCAAGTGTCACTGTGAATTTTATCATGAGATTCAAGAGAAATTTTTTGTTCTTACTCCTAAGGTGACTTTCACCTTAATTTTAAAAGGTCAAAAGCACACCAAAAAAACTTAACTGGAAACTAAGAAATAATACAAACACACAATTACACAGACACATGTGGATATGTGTGTGCATAAATTTTAGAAAAAAGTCACATCAAAACAGATTTGCTCTCCAAGGTGAAAAAAAAGGACATTAAATAATCCTTAAATTTAGAGTCTCTTCAAAACAACACTTGGGGGAAGAAGGAGAACAATAGCTGGCAATCTCAAGAGACAGTGATGAGAAGATGAAAGCACAGGGAAAAAATGCCCCACGCTTAAGGAAACATTACTTACTTTAAAACTTCTGTATAGCCTTTAGCAGCTGCTACATGGAGTGCAGTACCACCAGACTTTGCATGCCTAACATCATTGATGTGGCCACTATTGAGCCACTGTCTTGCATCCCGAAGCATAATCCGTTCTTCTTCCTTACGGGCTGCCTCTATATCGACCCCTGAAGCAGGTGGGAGGAAGAAATGAGTGATATATAATTTTGCTTACATTAATCAAATTTTTTAATGCTAAAATAAATCCAATAAAAAATGTTTCAAGCTTAAGAAGCATCAAACTGGCAATTAATAAGGTGTAGGGGTTCAGAGGCATTGCAGAATTACTTACAGGACAGTGTTACCTCTTCCTCTCCATTCCTCCCCATTTTTGGAGTTCTCTGACCAAAAGGAACTAGTTTTCCTCATAAGAAGCCTCTTATTGCTACTTCTGGCTACTTCGCTAGACTGTCTTCGCTGTCTCCTCACATAACTCTTATGATTTTCCTGGAAACACTTCTTAAACCTCTGTTCTTTTCTTGGAATATTCTTTCCTTAAAAAATTACATCTATTCTTGTGACTTCTACGAGCACTAAATGTGCCTCCAACTCCAGACTAAATTTCTAGCCTTAACCATACTCCTAAACTCAAGTTCTGTGTCTCTAAATGTTCACTGTTATTTCCACCTGGATATACAATATACTCCAAATTGAAAAACTCTGATTTCTGTATTTTTTGGCATTGCACAACCATTTTTCTGGTCATAAATTATCTTGCCTTTGTCCTCTACTTGTACACTTGCTATAGTTTACTTCCATCCTGTCACTGCCTTTACTGTCTTCTAATCAGTGGTAATACTGAAGTCCTCATAACAACCTTGAAAAGTAGGTGTTTCAAACTCAGGGCTTCTAAAATTCAGGATTAGTGCTTTATCCACTAAGCTACCAATTTTATCATCTGTTATGTTTGGATGACAATTTAACCCAATCTAGCTTTTCTCAAAGTACACTTATTCCAGGATCTCCCTTTTACAATTACTGCATTTTACTTTGTATTATATGTATGAATCTTATCTTCCAATCTTATTATACATTTCTATGTAATTTCTCCTTCGTATTCCAAATACCTAGCAATGGTACCTTTCACATTGTAGATATCTGAATTTAGTTTCATGCAAATTATATATTTTATATGTATGTATGTATGTATACAAATTAATTCTCTCCCTACGAACAAGTAATCTGACCTCAAGGGATTAAGACAGTCCCCTAGAGGAGGCAATCAAGTGAAGTAGACAGAAGAGCAATGCAACATAAGAAAAAGTAGAATATCATCTCAAAGAACTCAGAGAGCAGGGCTGTGGCAGAATATGTCACAGCATTGCAGCATCGATGCCTCCTTCACATTCTCTCTCCTCATCCTCTAATCTCTGAAAAGAAACTGACTAACCTTAAACAGTTAACTCTTTTTCCTATGATCTTCTGTTTTCTCCAGGGCCTTGTTCCATTTCATATTCTCTCATCTTAATTCTCACTCTCTCTATTGAGTCATTTTCCTTGTCCTAATCATGTTTGAGTCTTCTATTCCACAGAGAAAAAAATCCTCCTATTTTTGTGCCATTTCCTTCAAGCTATAGTTCTCCCTAAATCAGACTTGAAGAAAAGTTTATATTCAACTTCACACTATTCAAACTACTACAAACCTGCTCTACTCCAACTTCTCCAGTGTCACTGATGAAATCTTTAAAAATCTCAATCCTCTTCCTTGATCCTTTTCCAACAACTGATACGACCAATCTCTTCCTTTTTGGTATTCTCTCCTCCCTCAGCTTCTCATCTTGTAATACTACCTATTAATGGGCTTACCTAACACATCATCTTAGTCATCTGGACCACTAAGCATAGATTTCACTGTAAGGCTCTGTTCTTGGTCCCCCTTCTCTTTCTCCTTTGACTTCAATTGACATGCATTTATGAAATCTACCATATGTCAAGTACCATACAAAGCACCAGGGGCAGAAATGCAAAGAATGAATTAATTTCTCCTCATGATCATTTCTACTCATGATATAGTTAATACTCAAATCTACATATCCATTCTCGATTAATTCCCTGATCTTCAGTCTGGTTTTTCCACTTGGCAGGGGTAGCTAGATAGCAATTTGTCTAAAAGAGAGCCTGGGGTTCTTGTGGATGGGAACTCATGAGGGATCAATAGCATGCAGTGTGTGTGTTTGTTCTTCGCTGCCAAAGACCATGCCATCAGAGAAATGACGACATGACTTGCACTTGACTTTGTTTTGAGTAAGGGAGGGCAGTGCAGGTCACCAGCCTCACTTCTCCTCCAGAGCCATCTGAATCCAGCAACCAGATATTCCTCAGGATAACTGGGGATAACCCAGGAAGAGGCAGTTGGGGTTAAGTGGCTTGCCCAAGGTCACACAGCTAGTGAGTGTCAAGTCTCTGAGGTGACATTTGAACTCAGGTCTTCCTGACTCCTGCACTGGTGCTTTATCCACCGTACCACCTGGCTGCCCCAATAGTATGCTATAGCACTCAAGAAACCTAATGAATTTTAGGCTGCATTAAGAAGTTTTATGTTTCAGTATTTTAAAGATGATGTCTGCTGAAAGCTTACATGAACAGCTCATATCTAGAGAATTATGATCAACTCTGGGGACCATTTATATGGAAAGATTGCTAAGCAGGGTAATATTGTGATAGCCAGGAGGATTGAAAGGCCTTAATGCCCTATTAGGATTGACTGAAGGAAATGTAAATGTTTAGCAGACAGAAGATCTAAGAGAGACATAAAGCAAAGCTAACTTGAAATAGCTCTCACAAGAGACTATTCCTGCTTGGACTTAGAGAGCAGTGGTAGAATGAAGAGACTGGGAAAGAGTTAGATTTTAGTTTGACAAAAGGAAAGCTTTCCTAACAGAATTATCTGAAATTTAAGAGGCCTGCCCCTAGAGGCAGTGACTGGGAGTCTTCAGGCCTTTAAAGCAAAGGTTTTGTTGGGGATTCTTGGTCAAATATGTGCTTCTATGTCTTTTCCAACTTGGAGACTTCCATTCAGACATACCACTAATATCTCCAATTCATATTCAAAAGTAAAATTAGCATTTCCCCCTGACTCCATACACTTCTACCTTCAGTATTTTCTCCACATCTCAGCCGATGTAAAACATATAATCACTAATTTACAGCTGGAAGATTACTCAAGAATTCAGAGTTCACTCCAACCATTTTACAGATGAAGAAACTGAGGCTCAGAAGTTAAATAACTTGCCCAGAGTCATTTAGTATATAGTATAGTATGATCGTCCTTCATTGCTGAAGAAGACCATGCCATCAGAGAAATGATGACATGACTTGCACTTGACTTTGTTTTGAGTGAGGGAGGGCTGTGCAGGTCACCAGCCTCACTTCTCCTCCAGAGCCATCTGAATTCAGTGACCAGATATTCCTCAAGATGACTGGAGATGACCCAGAATGAGGCAATTGGGGTTAAGTGACTTGCCAAAGGTCACACAGCTAGTGAGTGTCAAGTGTCGGTGGTGCAGTAGATAGAGCACCAGTGCAGGAGTCAGGAGGACCTGAGTTCCAGTCATTTAGTTAGTCAGTGAATAGACTGGTTTCAAAAAACAAAGCCAACTATGTTCCTTAAGCTAATTCTAGCCCTGTACCCACCACCATCCCAGGCTGAGGAATGACCTCCAGCTAGCACTCCCACTTCCTTCATTAATATTTCTTGATCTCTTCCTACAACTTTCCCACAGAATACTCTGCACAGATATTTTCACACTACTTCAGAGCATTCTTCCCCTTTCTCATGTTTATATCTTGTACTTATTTGTATCTACAACCCCATGGTCTCTTTCCTATGACCTTTGCAGAGAAAAAACGCTTCTACTCACCTCACCAGGAAACAGGCCTTGGAGCCCAGTCCTGGCCCCACTGGGGTGATTCTCCCCATGGCCTCTTCTACTCCCCTTTCCCATTTATCCTCTCTCAGGGTTACACTGCTTTATTGAAAGCTATCTATTTAAGGAATAGGGTTTGCTGGGTACCAGGGAAGAGGCAGAGAATTCAATTTAAAATCTCAGTACTTAATATACTATGTGAAGGCAAATCACTTACTCTTTCTGCCCTTCAAGTTTTTAATAAGCAAAATGAAGGGGGTTGGAACGTATGACCTGAGTTCTTTTCCAACTCTTGAGTCTCTGACCATCTAATTACAAGATGTGAAAACGAAACAAAACAAAAAACCTAGACCTTGTACAGAGTGTTCAGTGCAATCTGAAGAAGACATAAAATCTGTTTCCCTCAAATATTTGTTTTGAAGCACAATGCTCTCAGCGAAAGAACACAGGCCTTTTCTGGCCAGAGACAGAAAAAGTCACTCAAGTTTTGGGGACATAAGGGAGTGGGGGTGGGAAGGCATGGCAAAAAGAGAGGGTGAACTAATCTCAAGAAATTTTCTACTAGTAGATTAAGAATACAAGTAACCTTTGTCAAAGTTTGCTATAAAGTTAAAACTTGATAACAAATATTTTAAGGGTGTACTTCAATTATTAAAGAAAAAAAGACTACTCTTTTGCTTTGGAAAATTAGTGTCATAGGTAACAACCACTATCTGGAGAAAATATTAATGCTTTTGCATCTAAAAGCATTTGGTTGAGTTTTTGTAACTATCAGCATATGAAGTCTGAAGTCCAAGATTGCTACTTTTCTATGTATTTTACCTTGCACTTACCAAACAACCTTGGGATGTTTGTCATTATCACTTTAAAACTTACTTCTGTAGCTTCAGCTTTTGAGGGGGAAATTTAGCAACCTCAAAACTATATCCTAAAATTTAAAAATAAAACTTTTTTTGGTAAATAGTATTTTATTTTTTTTTCAAATTACCCGTAAAGATAGTTTTTGACATTAAATTCCTGCAAGATTTTGAGTACCAAATTTTTCTCCCTCCCAACACAGCAAACGATATAATATAAGTTACACATGTGAAATCGTGGTCAACATATTTCCACATTAGTCATGTTGTGAAAGAAGAAACAGAACTAAAGGAAAAAATCATGAAAAAAAGCAAGGAAAGAGAAAACAGTATGCTTTTGATCTGCACTCAGCCTCCATAGTTCTTTCTCTAGATAAGGAGAGCATTTTCCATGAGTTTCTTGGAATTGTCTTAGATCACTATATTGCTGAGAAAAGTTAAGTCTATCATACTTGATCACTCACAATGTTGCTGTTGTCATGTACATCATTCTCCTGGTTCTGCTCACTTCATTCAGCATCAGTTCATGTAAACATAAAACTTTATTTTAAATGTTAAAAGGCTGCTTTGGTCATATGAGCCTATGCTTTAGAAAATATTCAAATCACAGTAATTTCTTTTCTATTAATTCTTTAAAAGATATAGCTTTATTAAAATAATAAAATATAATTCTAAATGTTTTGGTACACAGCATGCTTTTGAAACAAATATATGTTAAGGATAAAATTTTCAAAAATTATTTTCTGAGTTTAGCAATATTTGAAATTAAATAATGTTTTATTCCCAGACTTTTATTCTGGGTGAGTCTTGTTCATTTCTTTACCTAAACTCTTCATTGGCATCTGCTGGAGTCTTTCTGGTTCTTCAATACCTCGAGCTGTCCACTGGCTGTCTTTTATTCTCAATATATTGAGGGGCTACATATCCTTGAAGTGTATTTAATTTTACTTCTCACAGAGAAGTCAGGGAATAACACCCCATGGCCTGCTTAAATCCACCATGTACCTTCCCACTCCAATTTTGATTTTTCAAAGAATGCAGTACTCATTTGTTCACAGGAATGAGAATAAGAGAAAGGAAAGAAACAACTTTTTATAGACTCAAATGATTTAGTCACAGTTAAGAAAAAATAGAATGAAAGCCTGCTTTTTAATTAATGGAATGACAAATGAATTAAGAAATATAGCCCATTGAGCCAAATACATTAAATGGCATTTGGTAGGACACACATCCTTTTCTGGTCATGCATGTCTTTACCAATCTTTTTAAGCCCATAAAAAAGGGAAGAAGAGACAGAGAAAAGGAAGGCACTTGTTAAACCTCTTCTATGCTAAACTCTTCACAAATATTATCTCCTTTGATCCTTCAACAACCCTGAAAGGTAGGTCTTATTATTATTTTTATAGATGAGGAAACTGAAGCAGAGACAGGTTAAATGACTTGCCCAGGTTCACATAACTAGTACGTGTTCAGCTGGTTTCTGAATTCAGGCATTCCTGACCCCAGGTCCAGTAACCTATACTTACAGCAACTTAGTTGCCTTTAGAAAATATAAGGTATATTGTAGCAAAAATAACCGACCCAGAAAACAAATAAGCAAAGATAATTTAAGAATCACTGGACTATCTAAAAGGCTATGACCAAAAAATAGAGGTACAGGGATTAGATAACAGAAATTTTTTTTAAATTTTAGTTTTAAAATTTATTTTAAGCTTAAATACAAAAATAAGAACACAGCAGAACATATTAGAGGATTCAATATAAAGCAATAAATTTCCACTTTGAGGAAAACTACACATTTTCAAAGCTGTTCATCTTTTCTTTGTTTCCTTATATGTTTTCTTTTGTCCTCTGCTGTGCACTTTACATTTATTTTTTACCACCTGCCTGCCCCCCCACAAAGGCTACAATTAATGCTACATAAACATATGCATATATGCACCTATACACTCAAATACATATATACGTAAGACCACTTTATGCTTATTTCTACCTGTCATCTTCTTCTCTAAAGGGTGCACTTTCCTTCTTTTGTCCAAGTCCTCCATACTTCTCTCAAGTCACCAGTTCCTCATTTCCCAGACCACAACAATCCAAACCCATCTGAGAGATCGTCTATGAGAGTTTTCCCCCCAGTTTCTGTCTCTACTTTTGGCTACCTAGGGTTTATACAGAAAAATTTTAATTTCAAACAATCAAAATGATTCATTTGACGCTTCAATGCTACTCTCACCTTACATGATTATGGCCTGACACTACTGAATCTAGTTTTTATATCTTTTCCCCCTGGTTTCCTTGAAGTTTCTGACCCTGTGCTCTTCCAAATGAAACCTGTTGTTATTTTTTTTGACACAGCAAGATAAAATTTTTAGTAATTTAACTGAGATGACATTACATAAATAAACATAAAGACAATTCTGAAAGATTTAAGAACTTTGAGTAGTATAATGATGAACCAATAATTTGAGAGAACTCAAAGTGAAAAATGCTACCTACCTCCAGTGCTGAATAAGATCTTGGCTGCTATATGACTCTGTTAACTCTTGCTGAGTTAACTATTATTTATCACTTTATCTCATCTATAAGTTTGTTAAGTATGCTATTTCTACCTTTATCCAAGTCATCAGTAAAATGATAAACAGTCTTAACACCAAGCAAAGATCCCTCCTGGGGCGATTCATTTGAGATCTCCCTCCAAGCTGCCTCAAGACATGAATGACAAGTCTGTGATATAGTTATCCAATCTACTCACAATTTACTTAATTGTACGATATTGTCTGATGTATATTTGTTTGCAGCCAACAGTATTGGAGAGGCTTTGTCAAATGCTTTGCTAAAATCTAGGTAAACTATTTCTACAGTATGCCCCTGAGCTACTATTCTACTAAGATTGTCAAAAAAGGGAAAAAAGGTTCATCTGGTACAATACGTTCTCGATTAAGTTGTACTTCTTTGTCACTGTGAATTCTTTTTCTAAAAATTCACTAAATATTCCTCTTAGAATTCACTGAATATTCTCAACTTTAAGAATTTTGCTGGGAATTAAAAGTCATACACACTGGCCAAGAGGATAGAGACTTAATTGATTTCTCTTTTTGAAAATCACTACATTTGTCCTTCAGTCTTATGGTATTTATTCTGTCTTCTATGATCTTTCAAGAAGCATAGATACCAATTCTATCAGATTCCTGGAATGCATCTTCAGGGCTTGGTGGCAAACTCAATTAAGGACAACTATCTTACTATCTTCCTAATGATTTTAATTTGCAATTCTCTCAAAGCCAGTTTTTGTTCTCTCATTTCCAGTCAAAAGATGGTTCTCTAGTAGGAGAATAGAAGAAAAGTAGAGTAATTCTGCCTTCTCTTCATTGTTATGAATATTGATCAGCTGCAAGCCCCTTGACCCAATACAGCTTCCTTAAAGCAAACAAACCCCCCAAATCTTTTGTTGTCCTTAGTATTCCTCCTAAAATGTATCTTATTTGATCTTTAATGCATCTGATTTTAATAAAACCACAACCATGCTTTCATAGCAATCATTTAACCTGTCCTATCTTTTGTAGCTCTTTAAATCTTTTCCTACTCAACAATATCTCAGTTACCTTTACATTATTTTGCCCTACCCACTTCTATTATCACCACAAAGTATCATCATTGTCACACAGGCAATAAAAAAGATAAGGACCACGACCTGGAGAATGATTTTTGAGATCTACTCTGTAGCCCTATAAATTCCAGGTAACAAAGATACTTATGTGAAGTAAATTCTGTCCTTGTACCTGTCAATCAAGAGCAGAGTTTAGACAATGTCATCAATGACAATGCCATCTATGACAGAATGAACTTTAAAAAAGTGTTCTTCCCCCAACACTGAGAAAACTCTTGACTGTCATGAAAAAAAATGAAGGGCCACCCAAAATAGAGTTTATATAAACTTATCACTTTTAATAGCACAAATGGTAAATGATACAATGATTTTTATTTTCAAAACATTTTTTAAGACTCAGTAAAGAACTGTTAGTTTTGGACTAATCTGCTACTTCTAAGGATAAGACAAGATGAAGAACATGAATAGGAAGAAGTTACTTGGGGATAATGAAAGAGCTCAAAAATGGCAAGATTACACATGAAAGAAAATGAAGGATTGTTAACCAAATTCTGGTTACTAGTTGGGGAATTGGGCACAGTAACCATAGAAAGATTTTATTCTCAGTAATTCATCAGCTATACAATCACATATAATGATATACTTAGAGCTAACAGAGACTGAAGGGGTGACTATATCACACTACCTCTCAATTTATCTTCAAAGAGTTTCCTAATTATTTCCCTGAAATAATTGGAAAATTAGACTGGAATTTACAATCTCCAGAGCAAAGAAAATCTCAGGGCCCTTTTGAAGATGGGCCAACAGTGTGGTCTTTCCAATTTCTTACAACAAACAACTCTGAAAAATGAGTAATGCTGCTTTAAATCACCTTGTCGATTGACTTCATTTTGAAGTAGCTCTTCCATTGCCTCCTCTTCAGCAATATCTAAGGGTGTGTCCCCTTCACTGTTGACAGCTCCTACATGTGCTCCTTGACCAATTAAAAACCTGCAAAATAAAGAGACAGACAGTTAAACAAGAGAAAGCTAAAGAACTAGGAAATGAAAAATAAAATGACTAAATACAATCACTAACTTGTTAAAAAGGAAACAATACAAATGCATATTTGGGTGTACAAAGAATGTGCATACACGTGTATATGCACACATACATGCATTCTGTGCAAGTGTGCACACACTAACACACATATAAACACACACACGTATGTGTGCATATAAAATATCCCACAAGTCTTAGCACAACTTTAATTAAGCTCCTAGAGCTTAAGATAGACAGACAGGTACTGGTGCAGTGCATAATGTTGGGCCAGGAGTCAGGAAGACCCAAGTTCAAATCTGAACTCAGGCACTTACTAGCTAGGTGACCCTGGACAAGTCACTTAACCCTCTCTGCCTCACTTCCTCATCTGTAGAATGAGCAAGAGAAGGCAATGGCAAACCACTCCAGTATATTCGCCAAGAAAACCCCAAATGGGGTCATGAAGAGTCAGACATTAATGAATAACTACTTAACAAAAAAACTTCAGGCTGTTCTAAGACTTGTAGGACACTCTGTCTAGATCGATTAAAATTTCCATTTAAAACCCTTTAAGGTCCAGGAATTGTATTATAGTTTTTTATCACTACTTTGCCATATTGACTATAAGGCTTTCTAAACCTGTACATTATAGTTATGTCTCTATGGATTTTTGCTAGCCTTTTCATGTTCCTTTCTACCTAAAATGCCCTAGGAGACTCAATTAAGAGAACACATTTAGATGGGACAAATTACTATCTTCAAATATTTTAATACTTATGTTTTTGGAAGATTATTTTATTCTAAATTATTCTAGATGGCAGAACCAGGACCAACAAGTGGAAGTTAAAAGCAGACAGACTGTAGTGCCACACAGGGAAGAAATATTTAACAAAAGTTGTTTAAAAACGTAATGGAATCCTCTGAAAAATAAAAAATTTATAGGCAGACAATATACTGAGTGACCACCTATCAGGGACACTGCTGACAGAATTTCTACATTGAATAAGAGACTGGCAGAGGGCTGTTTAAGGTGTCTTCCTATGGTCACTTTTTTCAAAGTACTCCCTTATTCTGAGTATCTCATGTGAATCTTGTCAAATTCAGTACGACGGCTATAATAGTATCTATTAGTCTGTCACTTAATAAGCACATGTATCAGACACCATATATCTTAGTCCTATGGATAAGTCTTTGCCTTAAAGGAGTTTTCAGTCTAGTGGTGGAGGTAACATGCAAACAACTATGTACGAAAAGATATTATATACACGATAAATTTAGAGATAAACAGATGGATGGTGCTAGTATTAAGTGGGACAAGGCAAAGACTTCTAGCTGAAGGCACGATTTTAGTAAGAGAGGGAAGTCAGAGAAGCCTGCAGGCAGAGTTGAGGAAACAGTGAGTTCCAGTGTCACTGATTTGCAGCGCATGTAGGGAGGAGGTGGTTATATGGTATGAAATCACAGGAAAGGGAGCAGGGGAGGGAAAGTTATGAGGCTTCTGAATGCTAGAGGCGTATTTGTGTGCACTCACATGTATGGTAATGGAGGTGACACAGTCAAACTTACATTTTAGAAAGATCATTTTGGTAGTTAAGTGGAGTGAAGACTGAAGTGGGAAAAGACTTGTGGTAGGGAGATCAACCATCAGGTTATTGCAATGTGGGGGCATGAAGGCATTGCTTCAGACTGGTGGTAGTGTCATAGGAGAGAAGGGGCATACAAAAGAGAGGTTACAAAGAGAAAATCAATTTTGTCTTAGAAACAGATTGGATACAGGGTGCGAGAATGAGGATTCGAGGTTGCAAATTAGGGTGACTGGAAGGATGGTGGTATCCTAGAAAGCAAAAAGAAAGTTAAAACAAAGAGAGGAGGATTTAAGGGGAACACTGAGTTTAAAATGTCTATGGGACATCTAGTCTGAGATATACAAACAGTGAGTTGGAGATGAAAAACTAGAAATTGACAGAGAAGTTAGGGTTGAACAGGCAGATTAAAAATGAGAACTGACAATCCAAGAGAGATGATGAGATCATTAAATGAAACAATAAAGATGGAGAAGAGAAGAAAGCTTCAATTAATTAAATATAGTTGCAGTCAGTCAAATGTAAAATGTTACACAATTCTAAAAGCCCAATTAACTACCCTGAATTTTGAAAATGATTTTCTTCTATACTTTGGCACAACTTCCCTTTAAATCACAGTCCTGATTAACTCCACTATTCAGCAAATTCATACATTTCCAGAACCTATTCCTTTCACATACAGTACAGGAGTTCCTCTGCCCCATGTCAACATTAGGTTTCATTAATTTGTGCGTTTCCTTAATTGTAAGATAAGGATAATAACAATATCTATCTTAAAGTGTTATCCTAAGAATAGAAGGATATATATATATATATATATATATATATATAAAATACAGTTTTCAAAGCTTAATGAGGTGTGTAAATGCTAGTTACTAAATATTAAGTGACCAGTACAGTTTAAAAAAAAGAATTTAAAGACTTTTACATGCATCCAGGAAAAACAACCACAAAAAAAAAAAAAAAACCCACAACAAAAGAACCCACTCATTTGCAAACCAAAGAACTTTCCCTTTTATGTTGCTTATTCAGGTAGATACTAGAACTAAAGACATCAAATCATTAACAAATCTTCCTCCTAGTTTTGTCTGAAAGGCAAGGAAGAGAGAGACAGAGACATGCAAATAGAAAGGGGAGGGGGAAGGATAAAAAAAGGACTCCGATAAGCCAGCTTTATTATAATGAAAGGTCTTCACTTTGGAGGTATCTGTTGTACCTTAATATACGAATCTAACAAACAAACAAACAAACAAAAAAGGAAGAAAAAGCTTCATTATCTGGTTACCAAGCTCACAGCAGTTTTAGAAGCAGAAAAGATGTGGCTCTCATAGGCAGCCATTCCAAAAACAGTGAGAAGTGAGAATAAGAAAAAATACACAAAACAAACAAAGAAATCCAAACATAACTTAAAAGTTCTGGGGTCATTCAGTTCTATACACTTCACTAACCACTGAGATCATTACTAATACACTCAAGTGTACCATAAAATAAGTCATCAATCTTTTACAATTAGATAGTAAATTCCTGTTAGAGGAAATATTTTGTTTCATTTTTGTATCTTCGTCCACTCTGAAATTCTACTAGTGATAAATGCCTCTTGGATGTCAAATGATTATGGAGGTGACCTGGTTATTGAAGGTGATGTCAGTAAAGTCACTCTCAGAGGTGCTATATCAAGTTGGAAAGAGTGAGTACGGATCCTGTTAGGGACCATAAAACCTAGTTTATCACTACAGGGTTAGCCATTAAATGATTTTTTTGCAGTCTACTGTACTTTTCATTTCCATCCCAAATGGCAAAAATGCAAGTTTTGATAACTGAAGGGGAGATACCTTAAACTGTACAAGACGATGCATTTCGTTTTTTTTAACGTTTATTTTTAGTTTTCAACATTCATTTCCACAAAATTTTGAGTTCCAAATTTTCTCCCCATCTCTCCCGTCCCCCCACTCCATAACGCCTTGTATTCCGATTACCCCTTCCTTCAATATGGTCACTCTTCTATCACACCCCTCCCTTCGCTTATCCTCATCTTCTCTCTTTTCCTCTAGGGCAAGACAGATTTCTATACCCCATCACCTGTATTTCTTATTTCACAGTTGTATGCAAAAACAATTCTCAACATTCGTCCCTAAAACATCTCTCCCTTCCTCCCTCCCCACCCATCCCTACTGAGAAGACAAGAAATTCAATATAGGCTATATATGGGTAGTTTTGCAAAAGACTTTCATAATAGTCATGTTATGAAAGACTAACTATAGTTCCCTCCATCCTATCCTGCCCCCCATATATTCTATTCTCTTTTGACCCTGTCCCTCCCCAAAAGCGTTTACTTCTAATTACCCCGTCCTCCTATCTGCCCTCCCTTCTGTCATCCCCCCACCCCACTTGTCCCCTTCTCCCCTATTTTCCTGTAGTGTAAGATAGATTTTTATACCAAATTGAGTGAGCATGTTATTCCCTCCTTAAGCCAAATGTGAAGAGAGTATGCTAAGACAATGTATTTCTTGAAAGTATCTCGATAGCTGAAATTTTATTGTTATTTTATTTGCAGTTGTAAAAAGGTCCAAAGGCTACCTGTATTTCCACCTATTTTCTATAGGAAGGGATGCTTATCCTTCCATCCTGCCACTGTTTAAGAAGTAGTGTACTAGAAAAGAGGAGTGATGTAAGACCTGGGTTTCATACTGAGCTGCAACATATCCTAGATATATGATTCCATAGACTCACCATCTTTCTGAGTCTTGTTTAGAGCAATAATCATTGCATTGTATCAGAGGACTATTACGAAGACAGTGCTTGGACAACCATAAGGCAAAGCTTTCTGGACTTGGGGTGTGCTATTTTTTTTTATAATGGATTTGAAGCAATGACCAAAAGTACTGAATATTTTTAAGTACAATATAACTTTTTTGATATATGTAATAAATATAACTTTATCAAAGCTAAAATCAAAAATATCAAAAGTGACAGTAAAAGTGAATTTATTCTCACTGAGATTAAATGTAGTACCAGCAATCATTTAATGTGCTAAGAAAGGCCTTAAGTCAGCTAACATCAATAACTGTCAACATCCATCTGTAAATGCTTATGACAGACTGTCTTCACAACTTATTTGAACATGAAGCATAAAGTCAAAGTTAAATAATTTTTGTGGAGTTAAAAGTACCAAAATTATACATTCCTCAAATTTATTCATTTTGATCATACAATTGGCAATAATATTCTCCCTTCACCTAGAAAACTCCATTCCTATCTCAAAATAGCTATGATTGATATTTAAATATAAATCCTTCATTTTATTTTCTCTACTTTGCAAAAAAATGAAATCTCCCATCACTGATGTATATTTAACTGGTCTGACGAGAACGACCACCAGAGCAGTTCAAAGTAGTAAAACTAAAGACAATAAAGACAGCTCAACTATGGACAACACAAAAACAAAGAAAAAAGTTCAAATTCAAAAAAGACAAACCACTATATTTATCATTGGGATTCAAAATACTGGTACTGATGGAGTGAACAGGGCACTGTGTTTTTGCCTGACACAAATATTTAGTTGCAGATGGCATGAAATATCTTGAATATATTCATCCAGAGAGAGAAATGGAAGGAAAAAATTTCAGTAATGCCTCCAAGGTTAGAAATCTGAATCCCTGGGAGGATGTGCATGACAGGCCCAGAGAAGATCCAGGAGATGTTGAAGAGACAGGTGGTGATGTGAGACTGGACTTCAAAGGAGAAGTTAGGTCTAGAAAGAAAGACAGGTCATTTATCCAGCACATGAAGTAGCAAATAGTTTTCCTTTATTCAAGGAATAAAAAAAATCCAGATATATAAATGTTACTACTTAATTCAATTCAGAATTTTTTTCTAAATCCGTAGGTAGCAATGATAAAACAAGATAGGCAACCCAAACTTAAAAGAGTCAATGTCTCTACATAAGAATGAAAACAAGACAAATACTATGATGAACATTTCATGATTGAAAATCATTATTTTACATGGAAAGTACATTGATTTATTTGTCTTTTGGGAGGCAATTGGGGTTAAGTGACTCACCCAGGGTCACATGGCTAGTAAGTGTTTGTGGCCACATTTTAGCTCAGGTCTTTCTGGCTCCATGGCCAGTACTCTATGAAAACTATAGCTTTAATAATTATTAAGGGAATTTCTTTTTTTGTGCAAAGGAAAATATATAAACTAAAGCAATATAAATATTTTAAAGTGACCTCAATTAGCTTAGTAACTAAGAAATAAAAAATAAAAATCTATTCTGTACTATTTCTGCATAATGTCAAAATATAATGGACCTAAATTCTGTCTTAAAATGCAAACTGTCAAAAAGAAAAGCCTTTTAAAAATTTGCAGTGATAGCCTTGGGGGGAGGGGAACCCATCATAGATGAAATGTTTAAAATAAAATATAGTTTGTGTTTAACTTTATAATTCAAAAAGCAATTACAAAAGAAAAAAAATCTGTAAGCCTAAACGTGCATTTATATTTACTTGTAGCCAAAATACTCATTTTTCCTTTTGTAAATGTATAAACAGGTATTCTATTTAGACAGATATACAAAAAAATGACTACTGATAAAGGAATTGTGGGTGGGGTGAAGGGAATGAAATGGTTAGTATAGTATAGAAGATTAGTGAAAATTTATTGAATTAAATATATTATAGTTTACCAGGATCACTGTAAGTACTAAAGGATGGCAAAGTGGCAGCACAGTGCAGTCAGGCCTGGAGTCAGGAAGACTTATCTTCTGGAGTTCAAATCTGGTCTTAGACACACACATAATAGCTGGGTGACCCTGGGCAAGGTACTTAAATCTGTTTGTCTCAGTTTCCTCATCTATAAAATGAGCTGGATAAAGAAAAGGCAAACCACTCTAATATGTTTAACAAGAAAATTCCAACTGGGGTCTCACAGAGTCAGACACTACTGAAAAATGACTGAATTAATACGTAAGTACTATGAGATTACAGGAAGGAGAGACATTAAGTAAATAGATGAAATCTGGAAAGGCATCCAATTGGGAATCTCTGAAAGCTAAGACTGATTTGGATAAGCTGTTTACTTACTTAGTCTGTCAAATTATTTAAAAGGATAGAAGTATATTTGCATAGATTACACATGACTGAGTTCAAATTAATAATTTCACATCTCCAGTCAAACAGGGTGTTTAACATATAATAAGTTCTTTTAGATCACTTCATTGATATTCCACATTCCTTGAAGAAGATGATAGTTTTAGAGAACTGAAAGCCAATGATAATTTAAAAGAAGCTTTATCTTATGTTGATTTGCATAATGTTTCCTCACAATTAGTGTAACGTTAGGAACTGTCTGTTTGGCTCCAAACCCAGCTACTGACACCGGCCATGTAAAGAGGCTGGCTTCAGCTTAATCTAGCATTGCTGCTCTTTACATATTAGCACAATCTCCCAATATTTTCATAAGCTGTCCATTAATATAACATGATGAAACATTCGTTAAGTACTGATCAGCAAGTTCTTAGGATACAAATAAAGGCAGTCCTTGCCCACATAGAGCTTACAATCCAAAGGTAAAAGACAATACGTAAAAGCAAAGTGAAAAGCAGGGAGCGGGGGAAAGCCAGAAGGTTCCTGGCTCTGGGGGTAGGAGGCCCCATGAAGATGGTGGGGGAACTGAAACAAAGCAGCAGCAGATAACTACGCCTGTCATCATCTCTGAATCCTTACCTTTCTCCAAGGCTCAGCTGTTACACAATTAAATAGCCAGTCCTGATACCTTTGGTTGTTAGTACATTCTTCCTCCTTAAATTACCTTCTCCCAATTTTCCATATTTATGGTTCTCCTCCCCCTTTTAAAGGTTTTCCCTTTTTCTTTGCATTCCAAGCTCAGTGCTGGGATATGGGCTTGTAGATCAGTGACCTTTCTTATTGACCTGTTTTTGACTGTTACTTTTATCACCCCAGCAAGTGAACTGTGCTCATCCACCTGAACCCACTATACCTACACATTCTTACAGAAGTTCTCACGTCTTCAAGAACTGGAGGTCAACAACCTTTAAGGAAGCCATTGCAAAAAATAAGTGAATGAATGAATGAATCAACGAAGTTTTAGAATCTTTCATTGTCACTGAAGTAAATTTATATTTGATACTGTTTTCCTGCCAAATAATATTAAAGATATTTTGTACCAAATGCTATACAGTACTGGCTGATATATTTTTTGTTTTATTTAACAAGCTAATTTAATAAAGACCAAATAATTAACCCTGAAAGATGGCACATACGTGGCATAAAACACTGAAAGCAGATGGAGTCAGAAGACCTGGAGTCCAAATTATGACTCACACATTTACTAATCACGTGATCTGGCCACGTCATTTAATGTCTAACTGCTATCTGCCTCAGTTCCACCATCTGTAAAATGGAGATAATAATACCATCTACCTCTCTCATGGTTGTTGTGAAGACAAAATGAGATGATATTTGTAAAGTGACTTGCAACTATTAAAGCAATACATAAATGCTAATAATGACAATGATGATAATGATGGGGACAACTATGTGGGGCAGCGGACAGAGCATCAGGTCTGGAGTGAGAAGACCTAGTTTCAAGTATGTCCTGTGAGATCTTGCTTGCCTGTCAGATGCTTGCTAGCTGTGTGACCCTGGGCAAGTCACTTAACCTCAAATGCCTCCAAAAAAATTAATGCTGGTAATTCTGAGAAGCCCCAGTACTTTTTCCCATTAGGCACAGGATTACAAGGAGGTTATCAGATTAAATGTCACCTTGGAAAGCAAAAATCATTTGATCCTGGTTAGATAAGGTACAGGACAAAATATAGGGAAGGAGAAGAGATGCCAGATTAGGACATTAGTGAAAGGTAGCCGATGAAAGGGGGATGGGAAAATATCTAGTACCACTTTAGAAAGTAGTGCAAAGAGAAAGGCCCTGGAGTCCAAAGGGTCAAGGCCCTTTGGAGAAGAACTGAAACAACCAATACCCATCTGTTATTAGTTTTGTTTTGGCTGAAAGCTCCCACTAAAGTATTTTACCCAGAGCTTCTTAGATGATTTGTTGACTCCTATAATAGACTAGGGTTTCTGAATTCAGTTCCCTACCCAAGGAGGGTTGCTACACGTGCTCATTAGCCCATTCCTATCTTAAACAGCTCCTCTGTCCTCACTTAACTGCTCCCTTCCCCTGTAGTGTCAGCCAAACTGTTCCTACTTGAATGGATTCTTCATGACCTACCCTACCCCAGTACTGTCCATTTTGAAACGTGACAAAATGTAAAAATAGGGAAACATAATTATATCCAAACAATTCTCTAGAAGGTACCTACTGGATTAACCAATAAGCACCTATTAAATATCTAGTATGTTCCAATCAATGTGCTAGGCACTAGGGACCAAAATTGATATATTTAATGAGACAACATGCTGACTGGGACTGTACATCAATCATATGATTTCACTTTAATGAATGTGAGGGGACATAAGTCTCAGTGCCTTCTGAGTGGAAAAATTCTTGCAAATAGAAGTAAAAAGCCAACAAAAACAAAAAACCTCATACCTGCTCATTCTGAAAATATATTTAAAGATGTGGGGATTCTTTTCATGCTAAGAAAGATCAATTTAGAAAAGTTAGGACGCTTCCAAAACTTTGATTTGCCATTTCACAAAACCTTTCCTTGAAGCATCATATAAAAATGCATACTAGACTGTCAAGAAAAGAAGCCTATACTACTAAAGAAACTGCAATAGAGAGAAAAATTAGATGCAGTTCTATTGTTAAATGATATGATATATTGCAGAATAGTTGATACTTCTTTTAACATTTTGAAGCAGGTCACTGAGGAACTGGAAGCCATGATGATGCTTTTCTTAAATATGTAACTGAATGAAATTGCAGACATCTTGTAAAAACAGCCAGCTTTTGGTTTTTGTTGACCACATGCATCCCAAAACCAAAGAAGAATTCTTATTTTTGAGAGTCCTTTTTGGACACAGTGAAAAGTTTATTTCCCAAACAATGGGATGAGAAAGAAAAACTTCGTATTCTTTACCCAAGAAGGGGCTCCAGCAATGCTCAGTAATACATCTAGTTTTGTTACTTTCAGGAAGAAGAAAGCTCTTCATTGCAATCATAGCTCAAGCCTTCTAAAGAGATACACACTGGCAACAGAGACACTTACAATGGCAACATTCATAAAAGTTTCCAACGTTATTAGGAGGTCTCCACACCATCACATTTTTTAAATGTGATGATACCACACCAAATGGGAGCAGAATATCAGTGCTCCTCTACCATACAGGAACAAAGCACTTGTTTAAAATAAGGGCAGAAGTTTAACTTTTTTTTGAAAGAAAAAAGAAAATTCACTATTGGAGCACTGGAAAAAAAATGGATTTGATCCTTTGACTAACCTGGAAGATTATTTTTAACCATATGAATGAGTTAAATCTTTCAAATCAAGTGATCTACTGAAGAATTATAAGTTTTCTTGGCAGCGCTGCCAATATAAAAATGAACAGAGGCTGCTATCTTTGCCATCTTTCAAATGATGGAGGTTTTAAGTGCTTTATCAAGATGGAAGCTGAGATACAAAATTCTTTTTCAATTGCTTTTAAAAGAGAGATCTGCAAACATCTGAATACACTTCAGGACTTTTTCAAAAGTTATTTCTATATTGATGGGACTACAGTTTAATCATGAACTCACAATTGTTTTCCTTCTGATATAATCGATATCAAAGATGTTGACCACCATAACCATAGATGAACTCACTGATCTTATGATAAGAAATTTAAGACTATTCAAGTTTAACTCAAAAAGTCTTAGAGAATCCAGTGTTCCTTGTGAAGTTCAGCTTTGCTTTGTAAAGGCAACTGTGGAAACTTTAATTCCATTTGAGAGTGCTTATCTTTACAAACTCGGATTTTCAACATGTGTAACCACAACAAATAATGAATCAAAAGAAATGGCATCCCCAGTTTAATATTCTCATTCAAGCTAAGCAATTAAAACTTTCAGTTAGATTATATTTAACTTTAATATACAGATATTACTATATCACAAAGTTGTTTTAATATCTTGATAAGTGAATTTCAATATAACTTGCTTCCTTAGTAATCCTATTTATAATTTTTTCATGTAATTAAAAACATTTTTCCAAGAGTACAAAGGCATCATTAGAATGTCAAATGGGTCCATGACAAAATAAAAGGTCAAGATCCTGATTGTAGAAGAAGAAACATCAATACCTGGCAGCCAACTGAATGTGAGGTGAGTAAGGAGGAGGAGCTAAAAGTGACGCCAGAGTTCCCCTCAACAGTAAATTGGAAATAGTAAATTTGGAAGAATGTTTTTTTTGAAATGCTGAGTATTGGGGAGATGGGGAAAAGACTTTTGTTTTTGACATGTTGAGTTTGAGATATCCAATAAGAAGCTGATGATGGTTAAGGTTAGAGCTGGGGCTCACCAGGACTCTATCTATAGATATGGAAGTCATTTGCATAAATATGGTAATTAAACTCATACGATCTGACAGTCACCAAGTAAGAGGTAAGAATAGGAATAAAATAAGCAAGGTTTAATTCAGAATTAAAATCTCTAAATCAGTCCCATATGTAAAAGAGTCCATATTCTTTGCTGCCATATCATGCCATCCTTTGCTATGTGAATCACTCTTCTTGCTCTTTGTATGATAAATTGTCTCCAACATATGTACACCCATAATTGCCACATGATTGTGCAATCCAGATTGTAGTTTCTCTATATTACTTTTGTGCAGTTTTAATTATAGGAAAAAACTAGCACTTTGTGCTGCACAGAACATTAAATTAGGATTTTGATTCTGTTACTAGTAGATATGCTCTAGAATTTTGTTACTTGTACATCATAGGGAGTGTAACCGTAACTCAATGCCCCAGTATACACTAAGATTACCACAGGGTTTTGCTAAACAGAGTCCCTGAAAAGATTAAGGGTGGAGGAAGGAAGGGGAGGAGAAATGGATTAATAATCAAGGAACTTAACAAGAGCAAAAATGAATTTTCTAAAATTAGGTCAGAGGTGTAAGGGACAAAGAATCAGTACTAGATAAGGGTGGTAACCAAATAGTACTTTAACTTAGCCTGAGGGTTCCTGCTAGTTTTTTGCCAGTTTCCTGGCTGAAGGTGGTGGGTTACAGCACTACAATGTGCAGTAAAAGATACTCAGGGTTTCCTTTGCCACTAAGAGGCATAATTACCCCAAAATTCCAGAAGATGTCATAAGGTACCATGGTATCAGAGAACTGTAAACTAAAGTAATGAGAAGACCAAAAGATGATGTGATGCTGAGCAAATGAAAGAATAAATAAGTAATTAATCAACAAACTAGTACTATGTGTGACCTGCAGTAAGAGAGCAGCATGAGGATATTATGAGAAGTCACTGTGGTTCTGTCCCCTCAGAGTTGTACACTGCCTCAGACACATGAGTTTCTGGCATGTTACATGCACATGAAAGATTATCTAGTCACATGTGTTCTCTGTATGCTTCTCCTTCCATGTGTGCTCCACACAGTTACATGGTGTGCATGTAAGAAGGGGGAAATCATTACTGTCATTCAACTCACTAGACTATTTTGGTTGGTTTTTTTTTTTGGTTGCTTTCCTGCTGCTGCCTCATTGCCAGGATCCTCAGGTATGAAGTAGAACCATAGTTCCTCAGACCTCATTACTGCCTTGTGCTTTCCTGGGCACAGAATATCTTCTGAGGAAAGGCTTCAAGGGGCAAAGTCAGGCATCTTGCATCCACTTCTATTAAGTTCCCAAAGATCTCATGCCTGCATGAGATCTTTCTTCCAGGCGCGAATGAATGAGGCGGGAGCAAGGATGGTATGCACTCCGTTTATTCTCAGCTAGCTCAGAGTATATATAGGCATTCTACTTCCATTCAAGCAAGAAGTTTGTAAACACTGCGTGCTGAGCTTATGTGCTTGGCTGTTGTTATTCTTGCTCAAGATAATTGTGAAGGTTGGTAATTGGGTAGGGGTGGTCCATCACGTAAGTCATGAAAGAACATGACGTCTCAAAGAGGTTTCTCCCGAGGGCATCATGACCCTAATAACCAGAGAGTTCCAGACCCCTTACACACCTCAAAGAACTTCCTCTTGCACAGGGTGTTTAATATTTCCTGACACTACCTTATAGTGAGACTTGTCAAGTAAGAAGACCTCAGACCATGTGCAAGCTAGGTACGTTGTGTGGTCCCCTGACAAAAAGCTGTCAGGGGCTGGGCCAGGCCAAGTCAGGTCTTCTACCTTTCCAAAGCAATCATTTCCATCTGTAGCAGAACAAGACAAATTCCACCTCCTGCTGACTGCCTGATCTCTCAAATGAGTTATGAAGAACCTCTAAGGAAAAGAAAAGCAATCCTTTCACTGACTTCAGGATTTTAATTTCCTGCTGTATCTTGTTCTTTGAGAGAAGAGGAAAGTTGGTAGTAAAGAGAGACTTCTTTCTCCTGCTATGCAAAAATATGACTTTCATTTCCAGTTCTGCCCCATTCCTGCCTCATCTCCAGCCTTTAGAGAGATACAGAGTTGGGAAATGGAGCTTCCCATTTGACCATGTGCTTCCCATCTCATACTGCATTTGCCTCCTGTCCAATATGGTCTACCCACTTCTGATGGGTAGAGGAGTAGCACCCTTTACATCCCAGTATCTCTGAACTCCTGTAGGTTATTGTCCAAAGCCCTTTCCACATCCCACCCCCCCCCATTCTTCATTTCCATCTTCCCCAACCATCCCACCCCAAAGTTCCAATCTAATTCTACTGTCCTTCCACTGTAACCTCTGGACTGCCTGTTCCATAATTATGCAACAAATTTCCTTTAACCTTAATTTTCTTCTAATCATATTCCTTCCACCTACTATCTCTTAATGAAACCTGGCTCTCCATTAATGACAGCCTCCCTGGGCCACCCTTTCCAATAATGGATGCGTCTTCACTCATTATCCTCAGTTCACAGGTTAAATCAGTGAAGTTAGAATTCTTCTTGCATCATACCTCACATTCTCCCCTTTCCTACATCACTAAGTAAACTCTCTTCCTTTGAAATGTATGCTATTTGTATCTACCACTCAATCCAAATCCAAGCTGCTGTCTACAGACCCTCCCCTCCCTGCTCCATCACTCCCCTTTCCTTCCTCAATGAATTTGGTGCCTGCTTCACAATTTTTCTTCCCTCCCCCATTCCAGCCTTATTCTAGGGGATTGTGAACAAACATACTGATTTTTCCCTCAAATACCCTAACCACTCAGTTCCTTAACCTACTTAGTTACTATGACCTACTCCTCCACCTAACTCCAGTCACACAAAAGATGGTCATACCCTTGATCTTGCCATCACTCACAAATGTACTACCTCTTTTTTCAAGAAATCTGAAATCCTCCTATATGACTACAGTCTATTTGCTTTCCCCCCCTTCCTCTGCCTGCCCTTACTTTAAAATGCTACTCTTTATCCACACCATCATCTCCAGGTCCTTGACCCCCCCAGTCTTTCCCAGGCCATCTCTCCTGTACTATCCATTCTCCTCTCTTTTCCCCCCGACTTGAATCTCTAGACCCCTTATCATATTGTTGATTATGCCAAGACAAGCGTCATCCTTGGGTTCACTCCCAGCCTCTGCCATCTCTGCTCCTACACACTTGCTACTGAACGAAGATGAAGAAAATCATACAACCCTTCCAAATAGATTCACTATAAATTTAGGCTTACACAACCTCAACTGTGCCCTCACTGCCCTCATACATCGCGTTATCAACACACTGTCCTATATTCCTGACTTCAAGTCTGTCCCTCTGCAATTTCTACCTCATTACTTGTCATTCTGCCCTTTAGGGTCAAAGAGAGCAAGTTTAATCTTTTCTTTACAAAATAATCTTTCAGATACTAGAAGAAATCAATTAAATAATTTCATTTTATTAGATTTTGTTCACTGTTCTGGTGTATCAAGTTGTTTCTGAATTATGAAAGTGTTTGATTTTGTATCAAATGAAAAGGTGATAAACACACCATCTTTGCTCCTGTCCAAATCAATGACACAAATATTAAAAAGTACAGAACTCAATATAGGAGGACTCCTCCAACTTATAACTGAATCAAATTCTTACTGAGTTTAGTCATTTAATCACTTCAAAAATTCATCTATCACCTAGTCTACCATATCCATATTCCAGTAACATAAAGTATACTTTGATCAAATATTTTAGTAAAACTTTGGTAAATGATGATCAACAGCATCCCAGTACAGCATAATATACTTGTACGTATGTATGAGTGCACAACACACACACACACATACACCCCCCCACACACACATACACACAACCAGTATAGTAATCCTGTCAAAAGAAATAATGTTAGTCGAGCATAACTTCGTGGAGATCAGACATTATCTTCCTACCACTACCAACTGCCACCAATGGGTTGGCAAACTAGTTTAGCTGAAAGAGGAGGTGGCATCTACCAGGTGGGTGAAACTGTGAGTGAAACCTCACAAGGCTCTTGACTGAGCCAATCCAAGATGCAGAGTCCAGAAGCCCTGGGAACTGGGATTAGTGTTCCCACTTCCACCCTGCCTCTTCACCCCAACTGGCCCAGCCCCCACAAAATCTACCCTTGTGGAGATGTAACCTGTCACCTAGCTCTGCAGGTGCTAATGCAGGCCCTGGCTCCACAGCAGCCATAGCTACTGAATATTCAAAAAAAGTTCTTGCCCCCAAGGTCCCTTGCACCACTACCAAATGGCTCAAAAAATAAACTTAAGAGTTTTATGACCAGAGACATTAAATAAGATGGATCTTTAAATTAAATAAGACATTAAATAAGATGGACCTGCTTTGCTGCTGTACCCTAGGGATCATCTGATATGCAACCAAACAAAACTTCCTCAGCATGCTTTCTCCCTTATTAAAGTGATAGCTCCTTGAGAGAAAGGGCTGTTTTACTTTTCTATTTGTATTTTCTTAGCACAGTGTTTTCCACACAGTAAGTACTTAATAAATGCTCACTCACTCACTCATGATGAAGTCCTCTAGCTCTCTGCCATCACCTCTTCCTTCTCTAGATGATCACTAAATATTCATTTAATAACATCTTAGAATTTGCCCAGGGATCAAAATTGAGTTCAATGGCCATTCTCTTCAATATTTGAAAATCAGGACATTTGTCCTTTCTGCAGGCCTATGGTACCTTTCCTGTTTCACCATGTTTCAAGTATCACTGATAGTGGCTCAGCAATCAAGTACACCAGCTCTTCTGGGCCAGGTTATACGAATCCATCAAGGGAAACTGGGTGTTCTCTTTACCATCTCATTCATCTTGAGAATCAATTCCTCATTTGCCATTTCTATTCTGTCCTTTCAAGTCCAAAGGTCATACTCCTTGGCAGAGAAAAACAGAAGTGAAATACAGCTGAATAGTTCTGCCTTACTCTTCAGACCAGTCATCCAATCAAACAGCAGTCCAAGGCAGTCTCTGAACCTCTTTCCCCCAGGATAGCTTAAAAACTCCTTTTGCTGTCTTGAGCTTCTTGAGCCAGCCTTAGCTCTTTCAGCTCCCCTCCAACTGAAGGAGCACAGCAGACTGCTGACCCCAGTTTTCCTTTCCTCCACTACAATCTCTGAAAGGCAGCACAACTGATAGAGTGCTGGGCTTGGGAGTCCTGACTTCAAATCCAGCCGCAGATACTTATTAATTGTGTAGTACTAGCCAAGTCATTAAATTTCTGTCTGCTTGAGTTTCCTTAAATGTAAAATGGTATATAGCACTGCCTACCTTGTAGGTCAGTTGTGAAGACCAAATAAAATGACACTGTAAAGTGTTTAGCACAGTACCCAGAACAAAGTAGGTGCTATATAAATGCTTATACCCTCTCCCTGTGGGCACCCTTCCTTTTCAAAACCTCCAAAGAGGTCATATCATTTATTTCTATTCCAGCACCCAGTTAGTTACTCCACCACTGGTAAGGAATCAGATCCAGAATAGTATTTCCCTTTATTGACTGTTTGAACCATAAAATGAATATCAGGACAAGTTAAGAAGTTATTAGCTATTCTGCTTTTGCGGGGAGAGAGAGCAAGTGAACACCTTCTGTTTAGCAGATTATGGATCACTGAAGTCCCCCCACTATTACTGTATCATGCCTCTGGACTATATTTGTGATACTCATTCATGTCCACAAATAGAACCCTCTCTCAAAACAAACTGATGGGGCAATTTTTAACTTAAGTCTCACGTTTGCAATATTCAGTTCCCACGTTCTTTCCCCTGTCAGTCCAGACAAAGTAAATAAATTAAGCTGCCATTTGGAGTATTTTCACTTGTATTATCATCATCAATGCAGATAATGTTACCTTGACTTGGCTTTCCTCTTCTTTTTTGCTTTGCATCAATTCCTACAAGTCTTCCCATATTCATTTGAATTCTTCATAGTCTGTGTATCTTACAGGGCACTTGTGTCACATCCACATGAAGCAATTTGTTAAGCCATTCTCCAATTGATGAGCACAAGTTTTATTTTCAAGTTTTTCCCCCTCACACTACAAATAGTTCTAAGACTCTGTTAGCATATATAAAGGACCTCTCTATCATAAATATTCTTAGGATAGATGCCTTGTCATGTTATTACAGAAGCAAAGAATATGAATAGTTTAATTGTCTCACATGGTGGTCAAATGATTACTAGAATACCTGAACCAATTCATAATTCCAATAACAATGTATTAGTGTTGCCAGACTTCCTAACCTCACCAACAGGAACTATTTCTTTTACATCTTTTACCATCTTTGCAAATCTATCAGGTGCAAGATAAAACCTAGTTGATTCAAGATAAATAAAATATTATTTCTTACTCAATTTACTTTGTTTAATGAACAGCACAATAATAACCCAAATACTAGAGAATCCTGCAATTCGATTATTTCCTCAAAGGTTTCACAGCAGATAGGTAGCACTGAAACTACATTATGTACTAAGTATGTTTGTGGGCTAAGCACGAAATTGAACTGTCTTTTATAATGAGGTATCTAGAGGGAAGTCAGTTAAGTTGCCTGCTACTGAGTTATAAATTAGCCTTATGGAACACTAATCTGCCTACAAAGGCCAAATACTATTTACTAACTGTTAATGCTATTTACACTAACTATGATCATTCCCTCCTGGTTTTTTAAATGGCTAAATAGAAATACTGAGGATTTTATGGATTTAACTTGTATTCTGCTGTTTTAATAAAATCTCAATTGTCTCCCTATAGCCTTGCCTCTCCTTATAGCCAGGGGAGCAGGGCAGCAGCAGCATGGTATGAAATGTTCTGTCTAGACTTATCCTCAATTGTCGCATTAGTTTTCTTTGCTGATTTTTTTGTTGTTTTTAAGTAAGTCAGCAATTAAACTGAACACAGGAATAACTTTGTCTCTTTACTGGCAGGGTTTATAGTTTAATTTCTCATATTATTATTACTATCATTTTTTAAAGAATTATGTCAAATGAAACCTGGTAGTGTATGTAGTGTCTTTATTTAGAAAGCTTTTGGTGTCTCTACTCCATTAACACTAGATTTTGGTTTAGACACAAACTTTTTAAAAAATCATATTTTAAAACTGCTTTTACATGCCTGTGCTTTTTTTTGAAGGGTTGTGGATTTTTTAAAAAGCATAAAAAAGCACAGTTTTTGGTTAAAGGCTTTTAATGATTCTACTTCTATCACCATATGGCTTTATTTTCATTTTTAATATGATCTTGAGTATCTGAGAAGGGGAGGAAGAAGAATGCTCTGGACCTATGACTTCACTGAAACATGGAACTCTGGCCTGAAAATGACTTTTTACTAATACTAACCGACAACTTGTCATCTCTGACTTAAAGACTTAACTTGCCCAGGATCACATAACTATTCTGTTGTTACAGGATGAACTTGAATCTGGGTCTTTCTGAATTCAAGGCCAACACTTGAGCAGTGAATCTCTTGCTACCTCCATGGTCTTTATGCTTGTCCAGGATCAAAAATATGAGTGAGCTGCCCATATGACCTAGGAATAGAGAAATGTGAAGATGCAAGGACACAAAGAACAAATAAATTAAAGAAGCAATGCCTGTGCCCAATCTGGGCAATATTAGAAGCTTCTACTGGTAGAAGCACATCCAGCCTCCTCCATAGACTCTTTCTGCCCCTAGCTTAGCCAGAATTCTGCACAGGGAGATGCTCCCACACGTTTTACCTTGTCAATCACTTTCTTTTCTATAAACCCTCAGACCACTAAAGAAAAGGGGCTAAAGGAAAGTAAGGATAGAAATTCAAACTACAACATTAATACTGACTGCTTTAAATGTGTTTGCATTTTCTGTTATTTAAAAAGGCTAACAGATCAATGGCTATTAAAAAAAGTTACATAAATAAGAACTATTATCATAGAATCCTGGAACTTCAAAGAAGGATTAATCCCAGAAGTTATGTAATCTGATCCACACCTGACAAGGTATCCTCTGTAGACCAGGGCTTCTTGAAATTTTGCAGCTCATGACCCAGTCTAGACCACACCTCACAAGTGATCATCTATACTTTATTTCAAGTCCTTAAACATTAAGAATTGAATTTTTGAGTCCCTTGCTTCAGTCAAAAGACATTTCTTTAGTACTTATTAGATGCCACACATATCAAATGCTCATGGTAAAAGCAAAAAAGGACAGTCCCTGTGCTCATGGAGGCACATTCCAATGGGAGAGAAGACTAACAAAAATCTGTACATACAAAATATACAGTGTAAACAGAAAGTAATCTTAGAGAGAAGGCACTAGCAGTATCGAGTTAGGGGAAGATAAAGAAAAAGAATACAGAAAGGTCTCCTGTAGAAGAATGTCAAAAATAATACATACTAAATCTAAGAGTATTATTAAGCATTATCTATTCAATCACATCTTATAAGTCTAGACTCCAAGATCTTATTGCGGAAATTCTTCTCCTATATCCATTACAAGGCCTAGCTCACAGCTGGCTGAGTGTAATCACTAAATAAACAGATGCTGATGAACTAGGATTACAGCCCCTTTATAAGTCCATGATGATTTAACTCAAATGGCAGTCAATTAGTCAACAATCATTTATCAAATGCCTAATATATGTTAGGTACTGGGATATAAAGGAAGGCAAGAAAGTTCCTACTCTCAAGAAATTCACAGTCTGATTAACGGCAGAGACAATATGCAGGACAAATAAGTACAAACAAAATATATAAAGAAATAGGAAAGAATCAACAGGGGGAAGGCAGTGGAATTAAGAGGGATTGGAAAAGGCTTTCTGTAAAAGGTAGGATTCTAATAGCCTTACCTTCAGAAAGAATGACAAATCATGAATTTTACTCTGATATTAAAATGTGGATAACTTTTATTATACTATCTATCTCATTCCCCCCCCTCTATTTGACCTTAACTCAGATAGATGTCATTGGAATACCAGAAAGGAGAAAAACAAAGGAATGGGTAATCAATTGCTGGAAACTGGGGAAAAGAACAGTCTTTTAGAATTAGACACAGAGAGTTGAAAAGAAATATGAGAAACAAAGTGAAATATCACGTTCAAATGAAAACAGAAAGAGAAAGGTGGATATTACAAAAGGAAGAGGGTGACTAATGGATAACCAGAGCTGCATACTCTGACCCTAAATTATTGCCAGATTACACATTAAGGTAATCAGACGCAACAGTGGATTGATAAGTGAACACTGATGAATCAACATGGAAGCATGGCACACAATAAACGAATAAACCAGTTTTACTAGAAATGTAAAAGTATAAATAATAATTCAAGTTCTTTTTTAAAAATTGTTTTCAATAATCATTTCCACAAAATTTTGAGTCCCAAATTTTCTCACCATCTCTCTCCTCTCCCCACCCCAAAATGCTGAGAATTCTAATTGCCCCTATCACCGATCTGCCCTTCCTTCTAACATCCCTCCCTTCCCTTATCCCCATCTTCTCTTTTGTCCAGTAGGGCAAGATAACTTTCTATACCCCATTACCTGTATTTCTTATTTCCCAGTTGTATACAAGAACAATACTCAACAGTTGTTCCCAAAACTTTGAGTTCCAACTTCTCTTCCTTCCTCCCTCCCCACCCATCCCCATTGGGAAGGCAAGCAATTCAATACAGGCCACATATGTGTAGTTTTGCAAATGATCTCCATAATAGTCATGTTGTATAAGACTAACTATATTTCCCTTCATCCTATCCTGCCCCTATTTCTTCTATTGTCTCTTTTGACCTTGTCCCTCCCCAAGAGTATTGAGTTCTAATTCCTGCCTCCTCCTACTGCCCTCCCCTCCATCATTCCCCCCACCCTGCTTATCCCTTTCTCCCCCACATTTCTGCACTGTAAGACAGGTTTGCATACCAAAATGAGTGTGCATTTTATTCCTTCCTCACCTCCCTTCTTTCCTCCACTGAAAAGTCTTTTTCTTGCCTCTTTTATGAGATAATTTGCCCCATTCCATTTGTCCCTTTCTCCTCCCAATATATTCCTCTCTCATCCCTTAATTTTATTTTTTTAGATATAATCCCTTCCTATTCAACTCACCTTGTGCTCTCTGCCTCTCTCTCTATGTATGTGTGTGTGTGTGTGTGTGTGTGTGTGTGTGTGTGTGTGTGTGTGTAATCCCACCAACTACCCAGATACTGAAAAAAGTTTCAAGAGTTACAAATATTGCCTTTCAATGTAGGAATATAAACAGTTCAACTTTAGTAAATCCCTTATGATTTCTCTTTCCTGTTTACCTTGTCATGCTTCTCTTGATTCTTGCGTTTAAAAGTCAAATATTCTTTTCAGCTCTGGTCTTTTCATCAAGAATGCTTGAAAGTCCTCTATTTCATTGAAAGATCACTTTTTCCCCTGAAGTATTATACTAAGTTTTGCTGAGTAAGTGATTCTTGGTTTTAGTCCTAGTTCCTTTGACTTCTGGAATATCCTATTCCATGCCCTTCGATCCCTTAATGTAGAAGCTGCTAGGTCTTGTGTTATGCTGACTGTATTTCCACAATACTTGAATTGTTTCTTTCTAGCGGCTTGCAACATTTTCTCCTTGACCAGGGAACTCTGGAATTTGGCCACAATGTTCCTAGGAGTTTCTCTTTTTGGATCTCTTTCAGGTGGTGATCTGTGGATTCCCTGAACACTTATTTTGTCCTCTGGTTCTAGAATCTCAGGGCAGTTTTCCTTGATAATTTCATGAAAGATGATGTCTAGGCTCTTTTTTTGATCATGGCTTTCAGGTAGTCCCATAATTTTTAAATTGTCTCTCCTGGATCTATTTTCCAGGTCAGTTGTTTTTCCAATGAGATATTTCACATTACCTTCCATTTTTTCATTCTTTTGGTTTTGTTTTGTGATTTCTTGGTTTCTCATAAAGTCATTAGTCTCCATCTGTTCCATTCTAATTTTTAAAGAACTATTTTCTTCAGTGAGCTTTTGAACCTCCTTTTCCATTTGTCTAATTCTGCTTTTGAAAGCATTCTTCTCCTCATTGGCTTTTTGAACCTCTTTTGCCAATTGAGTTAGCCTATTTTTCAAGGTGTTATTTTCTTCAGCATTTTTTTGGGAGGGTCTCCTTTAGCAAGCTGTTGACCTGCTTTTCATGCTTTTCTTGCATCTCTCTCATTTCTCTTCCCAATTTTTCCTCCACCTCTCTTACTTGATTTTCAAAACCCTTTTTGAACTCTTCCATGGCCTGAGACCATTGAATATTTATTTTGGATGTTTGGGATACAGAAGCCTTGATTTCTACGTCTTTCCCTGATGGTAAACATTGTTTTTCCTCATCTGAAAGGATGGGAGAAGATATCTGTTCACCAAGAAAGTAACCTTTTATAGTCTTATTTTTTTCCCTTTTTTGGGCATTTTCCCAACCAGTTACTTGACTTTTCGGTCTTTTGTCAAGAGTAGGGTATACTCTGGGGATCTGCAAGATCTCAGTTCCTCCAAGCTAACAATCAAGCGTGTACACTGATCTGGGAGAAACCAGAAACTTTTGTGCCCAGAATCTGTGAGTAGTACTTTTCTCTCCACAACCATCTGGCCTCCAGTTCCACCAAGCCAGCACTGGGGGCTGAGATTCAGATAAGCTGCTCAATATACCCAGGGGCTTTAGGCAGGGGCAGGGCCACCACACAGGGCTGAGGTAAGAATCAGTTGCTCAAGTGCCCCAGGAGCATTAGGTGGGGGCAGGGTCAGCACACAGGGTTGAGGTAAGAATCAGCTGCTCAGTTCCCCCAGGGGCTTTAAGATCCACCAATGGATGCAGGCTGCTGTGGGAGCTGCTGCAGTCCTATGTGTCCTCTGCTGCCGCCTGAGGCTGGAGTTATGGGAAGACCCTGCTCCCTTCTCAGCCAGCTGAAAAAACCCTCTCACTGACCTTTGGCTCCTGTGGGTTGAGGGATCTGCAAACCTCAGTCACTGCTACTGGGGATTCTGCCCCTGAGTCCTGTTCTAGTCCTCCTCCCAGCACCGTGCCACGTGGCCGAGGCTGGACTGGGCTCCACTCAGCGTCCAGTGTGACAGATCTTTCCCGTTGGCCTTTCAGGTCACCCTGGGCTGGAAATCTCCTCCACTCCATTGTTCTGTGGCTTCTGCTGCTCTAGAATTTGTTGAGCCTTTCTTTACAGGTATTTTATGGGCTGTGGGGGAAGAGCTAGTGTATGTGCATCTTTCTACTCCACCATCTTGGCTCTGCCCTCCCACAATTCAAGTTCTTTCCAAGAATCTGCTCAAATGGATCTGTGATCTCATTGATGTGGATATTTTCATCAATAACACAAACTGACAGTTAGCCATCAAGTGTGACTCTCACCATGTCTCCCCATAAAAACACCACAATAATTCACCCATCATAGGAACTTAATTGTCCTGAAATTTTTTTCAATTTTAGATTTCTTTATGACATCCTTTGTACTGTTTCTTGTTTCTAATTTGATGGAGACCTGCTCTTGCACAGTACACCATCTCCAATGCCCTCTGAATGATCCTCAACTTCAAACTTCTGGAGACTGTTGTGTTCCATGACTGTCCTTCAAGTAATGTCCTACAACATTACTTGAAGAAGAGAAAAGGGTCTTATTAAAGGGAGAAACTTGGGGTCACTAAAGGAACTCTGCAATTAACCAAAGGCAGTTGAATGTATGCTCTTTCTTTTGAGTCCCAGGTCCAACTTACTGTTCATTTTTGCAATGCTTGTACCAGGGGTGGGGGTGTGTGCGTGTGTGGCTCCACAGCTTTATCCATCTGCATTACCATGCATAAATGAGAGACACTTTTCAAACACTTGGTTTTGCTTACACAAATAGTAAGGGAAAATATTTTTGAGTCATTTGGGATCTTATTTAGGCTGTTTTTAGCAGAGAGGACCTAGGACTAGAGATGAGGAATAAAATGCACATTCTCAGACTTCACCAAAGATTAATTTCTTTTGCTTAAACTATTTTTATTTGATACAACTGTAGTTTCTATGAGAAGAGTTTGGTCAAAAGTGGCAGTAACATTAAACAAAAAAATTAACAAAACACCTTAAAACTTAAAAGCGGCATTCCATAACAATGGTGTGGAAAAATTTCCAGCAGTGAAAAAGAATACACTTTCACATTTCAATAATTACATTTCATTATTTTATGTTTAGGAAATTAGAATATCTTTTTAAAAATTATGAAATTTTTACTATGAAGAACTAATTCAAGGGAAGATAAAAATGATCAGTTATGCATTTATATTATGTTTTTAAGTGTTATAAGAACTCTACTACAGTTATTTATGTCCCCAATTATGCTGCAAGATCATAATTTATTCTCATCTTCCTTACAAGGGAAGATAACTGTTTTGATTTAAAAGCTAAGGAAACCAAAATATATGGAGGGTCTTTTCTTTGTCGTTCCTGGTAAGCTAAAAGCCCACTGGAGAGGTGGTAAAATGTCAGCAAGTACTATGTTAAAGGAAAACAGATTCGCATTATCATCTCATTGTTGAAAATGTAGTCATTAAAAGGAATTATAACTAATTACATATAATTTATTCATTTCTAATTTTAGTCTGGGTCAAGTTTCTTGTTTTCCTTCCATTATTTTCCAAACAAGGTGAGGTTAAAGGTGGATAACAATAATTTAAATCACCCTCAAAGCCCAATCTATCAATCCATCTGACAGAGTTTGGAGGGATGAGGGGAATGGCAAAGTCAAAGAACACCAGTCACAGTTATATGCAGCAGGGTAATTTGTGTGCCCTAAGACACTTATGATAGCTCTAAAGGCCTGGTAAGTACACTAAAATGCTGTCCAACTGGGCTTAAAGTGATACTATTGGTTGGATTAAGCACCCAGGTCAGTGGGGATAGAATTACTCCTATGAGTCAAAGGCAAAAGGTCAAAGGTGGATTATACTTAAAACCATTGAGATGATTAGCTTGAAATGGATGGTTAGTGAGTAAATGGCACTGCTTCAAGTTCAAGTACCACAAGGAGGCAAAATATACCACAACAAATCAAATACACCAATACCCTACACCTGCTGGAAATGCTTTAGTACAGATGGTGCTGACTGCTAAACCAGGCAAACCACAAGTGAGCTTGGAATGAACTGGAGACAGGAACACATTATTTATATGTTAAGAGTACGTCAGAATAAAATTGGAAAGAAATCTCACCAGCTACTGGCAAAAGTTTCATGATGTCTTTTGTCAATAGTATCCTTAGCTCCTAGTCACACAACTTACTCCTGACCAGTGCAGGGCAATCCTAAAGAACAATTTCATCCTTAAATTTAGATGCATATAAAATAAGAAATAAGGGAGTTATTAGAATCTGAAAAGAAAAATGTGAAGAACCTAAGGTCACTGAAAATCTTCACTTAACACAAACTGAGAAATTATACCTAATAACAAAATGGATAAAATGTCAATGAAACACATGATTTTGAAAATAAGATGGACGTACTATACTCTCATTTTGAAAAACCCTTTTTGAGTCTGACATTACAAATACAACTAAAAGGATAATTACACCAAAAAAAGAAAACATTCAAAAAGGCTGACAATTGTTCTAACCATCATGAGCCAACATATTCTCCTACAATATGTCACTTGGCAGCCTATGTATATACCCACACAAAATTGTAAGAAAACAATGTATTGACTGAGGAGCAGAAAGGGTATGCCCCAAAATAAAAATTGCTACTTAGTAATTATATTGAACAAATTGCCTGAAAAATGTCATAAAGATTATACTGCTTTTATTAATTCAAAGCCTTTAACTCAATGTAACCTTTAAGATTTGTTCAGTACTGTCAAAACACAAAACACAAAAATACAAAGATCCAAATACAATGAGAACGCCAGATTATTTTATGCCCCTATGGAAAACTGTTGGCTACTTGAAAAATACTACCAACACAATATCAAGATCAATTCACATAAAACATGTCATTTTCCTGGAAAACAATTTAAGCCCAAAGAGTCAAACTAAATAATATTAAGAATTCCCTGATATTATGAAGGCAACAAGTTATACAGATGCACTGAAAGATGTTATTTTGTTGAATCTCCAATAATATCAAAATTCCATTTGAACTTGATTAGGAATAATCGACCTTGAAGACAAGCTATGGCAACCCTTAACACTCTTAGGAACAGAGTTATAGTTAAATGTGTTGAAAAACTCATTGACATCTGGAAGGCTCAACGAGATATCATTTAAAGCAACAAACACCTATGTAGCATCAGTCTTAATTGTGCACTTCCAGATCTTTTAGCCAGTCTGACAAGCATTTATTAAGTGATTACCATTTGCAAACTAAATGCTGGCAATATAGAATAGGCAAAAACACAGCCCCTGTCTTTAAATCTGTCTGCTCCTATATTTTACTGGAGGTGACAACATGCAAATAACTACATATAAATATAAATGTGTGTATGTGTGTGTATATACACACATGTATATAAAAGATATAAATGGAGTACATGTATATTAAATCCAAATCTGAGCTGAAATTCCCCTCAAGGATCAGGCAATTACTTTTCAATTTTATAAATTATGAACCTGAGTCAAAGATATTAAGTAATTTGCCTAAGGTCACAGAGTTTCTCAGAGGCAAAACATTTATGTGAGGAACTCAAAAAGGGATATGATATGGTTGAAGAAAAATCCACAGGTTACGAGAGGTATAGCTGGTGCTTAAATGATAGTGATATAATGAAAACCATGTTTTAGAAAGGACTGTAATAAATGAAGACAAAAGATGCATCACTGTAGTCAGAGGATGTTTTTTTGCATAATCAATGGCACAGACACCTTTGACTACATCAGCATTTCAGAGCTGGAAGGGAGCTTAGATTTTTATTTTACCAATGAGAAAACTGAGGTTCAGAAACACTCACTGATGCTCTAGACTGATCAGTCTATGCATGGTTAAGGGAGAATGAGGAGAATCACATCAGGGGTCCACGAGAGGGAAAAGACAAAGTTTAGCAAGTAAGCTGAGGCAAATCAACAGGCAGCTATGAATAGCAAGTTAAAGAGTAGATATAATGCCACAGACTAGAGGTATCAAACTCAAACAGAAACAGTTAAAGTGCCAAGTTGACTTAAAAAAGTAATTTGACCCATCAATACCACTATTCGGTGTGTTTCCCAAGGTGATTAGGTAAACAAAGCAAAGAACATATACAGTATAAAATATTTATAGCTGCTCTCTTTGTGATGACAAAGAATTGGAAATCAAAGAGATGCCCATGAACTGAGGAATAACTAAACAAGTTGTGGTATTATGATTGTGATGGAATACTATTGTGCTATGAGAAATAATGAGCTGATTTTTAGAAAAACATGCAAAGATTTGTATGAAATAATGAAGAGTGAAATAAGAACCAAAAGAACTTTTGTACATAATAATAATATTGCTCTAAGAACAATCTTGAACAACTAAGTCATTTTAAGTATTATAAATACCAAATCAAGTACAAAGGACCTATGAGGGAAGATGCCATCCATTTCTAGAGAAAGAATTGATAAATATTAAGTATTTATAGCACAATTTTGTGTGTGTGTGTATGTGTGTGTGTGTATGTGTCTAACGTCTCTAGGGCACAGTAGGAAGGGAGAAAAAAGCACACAGCAGAGAACAAAAGAAAATTTAGAAGGAAGAACAAAAAAGAAAAGTAGCTGTGAAAATATGTAATATTTGTCACATCATTTATCAAAAAAGGTAAATAGTGTGAAATGAACTTCAGTTTTATATTGAATCTTTTTATGTTGTGCTGTGTGCATGGCTATGTTCTTTTCTCATTTTGTCTTTTTGTATTTAAGTTCAAATTGAATAAAAATTTTTAAAAGCAAAAGGAAGTTGAGAAGGAAGTACAGACAAGTAGGACAGTGTTGAAAGTAACATGTAGGATTTCTGTTGCACATATATGTGTATATATTTTAATAGCTGGTAAAACATGGAGATACAAATACAATGAATGAGGTAATTACTAAGGTTTATTCCTCAAGAGTGTGGCATAGCACAAGAAACACTGCACGTGGAGTTAGAAGATCTGCTTTCCAGTGGCTCTGAGGTAATCATTGCAAATCTCTCAAATATGAGCCTCATGTTCCTTACCAATACACTTGCAAGGTTGGGGTGACAAAAGTCATGACGAGGGATGTATAATTCCTAATTTAACTGTGTCAGGTAGACAAAGTAGGGGCACATCTGTGATACCACTCATTCCTTAATTTTTATGTCTTTTCCTCTTAAATACAGGCATGTTAATGTATTATGGTGGAGCTACGAATGGGTCCAACCATTACGAAAAGGGCAGTAGAGATACTGTTCTTTCAAAAGGTGAAAAAAAACCTACAAAAATAATTTCAACAACCAATAAAAGCAGACGGAAAGATCACAGATAACTATGATAGCTCTGTGAGTATCATGTTGAATTTATTAGATACTTTAAAAAGAAAAGCAAGATCTACCTAATGCAGAATTGAATTTTCATGTACAAGCTCCTTTTGCTCTGCAATGTATATGAAAATGCTTATTTTATTTGAGGTCTGTTAAATTCAGATTTTAAGAAAACAAAAGTAGAGAAAAGAAACTGAGACCTTAAGGGCCATGTCCAAAGTCCAGCTGGTAATAAGTAGTAGAAACAATTTCCACCCACATCCTGAGACCTTAAATCCAGCCCACTTTCCATCGCATCATGCAGACTTCTGTTCTTTTATAAGAAACATTATCTTTATAAGAGATTACTCAAAATCATTTTTCCTTAGCTAGGTATCATATTAAGATCATTTTGTTCTCAAAATCTAAATGATATTAGAGTGAATTTACTGGTTTAATAATGATTTCTAAAGAAAATTGAGGAACAGATCAATGCTAATCCAAACTGTGTCGCTGGTTGTATATGGGTATGTGTATGTATTTGTGTGTTTTAAAAGAAATTTGTAGATGGCACAAAATTGGGAGCAATAAATAATACAAGACATAAGAATGATGTCAACAGACTGAAATGCCAGATCACACCAAAATGAAATTTATGTTAATAAAGAAAGAAATGAAACATCCTGATTATGTGACCACAGTTAAATCCCTTAAACCTCTAAGTGCCCAGCAACCCTCCAGGTCTAAGCTGCAGAAGAGTTACTGATCTGTATGGGAAAAGGAAGTTTCACAACAGGTAATTTCCTAAAGCTATAAAGTAATTTTTCTGGTAACCTTCCCAGGAAGTTGTATATTTAAGTTGCAAAAATCAATTCCATTTCAAAGACACAAATATGCTTCTTACGTCCAGAATGCGTTCCCCTTACTGTTCCTCCTTATGAGCTTTATTTAAGTCAGGGGACACTTAGGATTGAAATATTTCCTGATTCCCTCTGTACTGCTGAAATTACTTTGTATTTTTGTATCCTTGTACACAGGACACTTTTCAAATTGTATGTAAATTCTTTGAAAGATACTTGTCATTTTTGATTTGCAGGGCCTAGCACAGTGCTGTCCATATGGCAGGAACTTAATATTCACAGACTGTATTGTTTATGAACACCATTACACGAATCCTATGAATGTATTGTTATCCTTTTTTACAGATGAGAAAATTAAGTCACATGTTAAATAACTTATCCAAGATTAGAAATCAGGTTCAATCTCCTTTATAAAGCATTTTCTTCTTAGTCCATCTTACATCACTCTCCTTGCTCTATAAATTTTTACAAAATTTATCTGTAACAGACATTTGTTTCCTCAGAATCAGAAATTGTCATAGCCCAACCAAATTTAGAATCTAGATACAAAGTGACCTGTTAAGAGTCACGATTATTAAAAAGCAGACTTGAACCCAGGTTTCCTGAATCCCAGTTCCCTACTATATCATTCTGGGAAGACATCATGTTTAAAAAAAAAAAAATTAACCTTTTATCTGTATTAGTTTTATAGCACCAATTAGATGGAGTCTCCTCAAGAAACTTGAGACCACATTTTACATTGCCTTTCCTGAGTTCAATATCAATAAATTCAAAATGAACCATAAATTTGCAGAAAAATTTGTTAAGGGCAACACTATGTGAAAGGTGAGTAACTACTATGTGATGATTTGAAATATATGAACATAATCCAGGAAAACGGAAATTTGGAATTTTGCTTCCTGAAATAAGCATATTTCTTTCTTATCCCAAGTACATTAATTTTGTCTGTGCAGAAGCTTTTTAGTTTCATGTGATCAGTTATCTATTTTATTTTTTACAACTGCCTCTATTGCTTGTCTGATTAAATAAATACATCTCCTACTCTTAGCTACACACACACACACACACACACACACACACACACACAGTCTTAGATATACACACACTCTTAGATACATATGTTATGCTTATCTTCTAACTTTTTAAATAGAATGTTCTTTAATATTAAGGTCTTATAACCATTTAGAATGTTTTGTGAAATATAGTGTAAAGTTGTTGGTCTAAGTCTAATTTCTGCTAGACTACTTTTCCAGTTTTCCCAGCAGTTTTTTTTTCAAATAAGTTGTTTTTCCAAAAGGTAATTTATGTTTTCCACTTTATCAAACACTGGATTATTGAATTTCATGGCTTCTGATTCTCCCTTGCCTAGTATGTTCTACTAATCTATCTCTATTTTTTAATTACAGTTTCGGTAACTGTTGCTTTACTATATAGTTTGATATCTGGAAATGCTACTTCCCCCTTTATTCCTATTTCTTTTCATAATTTCCTTTGATATTCTTTATCTTTTCCAAATGAATTGTTATTATTTTTATCAAGTTCCCTAAAGTATTCTCTTCATAATTTCATTGGTATAGCATCAAAAGTATAAACTAATTTTGATAGCATTGTAATCAGTATTGTAGTAGCAGTCCTAATCATGAGTGCTGAATATTCCTCAAGCAATTCAATTTATTCTTTATTTCTTTAAGGAGTACTTTGTAACTGAATCTATAGAAGTCGTTTGTGTGCTTTGGTAGAGTCAATCAATTTTATGCATTTTGTAGTTATCTGGTATAGGACTTCTCTTTATGTTTTTGCCAAGTTTTATTATTATGTAGAAATGCAGGTGATTTTAGAGGGCTGATTTTGTACCAAAAGATTTAAAACAGCAAAGAATTGGAAATAAAGTTGATGCCCATCAACAGAAGACTAGCTAAATAAACTGAGGTACATGAATGTAACGGAATTCTACTGTGCTAGAGAAATAATGTATGAGGTAAATACAGAGAAGCACGGAAGTTCTATGTGAACTGATGCAGAGTGAAGGAAGCAGAGTAGAGAAAAGAATGTACAAAATAACTATAAAAATATAAGTGGAAAGATCATCACCTCCCCCATTAAAGTGAATGTAACAAAATTAAGATCAAGTCTGACTGGAATGAAAAGAGGAGACAACCACAACCTTTCATGGAAGTGGGAAAGTCCACAGGTGTTACAGATTACACATGTTATGGGACTTTTCCCAACATATCAATCATTTGAAAAACAATTGATTTGTTTTTCCTTATTAAAAATACTATATAAAAATATGAGAGCTGTCTGGGAAAGAAAAGGGAATGCTGAGGATAATTATAATGATGTTATGAAACAGAAGACATCAATAAAAACATGAAAAAAGAAAAACAATGCATATGTTTGGTTTAAAGATGATAGATATATTAACCACACAATCTCCCCACATCATCATCTTGACCAATTAACCAACTAACAGAATACAATAATATACAATATTAAAAATTATTTTCTTCTACATCATCACATGAAAGAAACATATTTTGTAGATAAATAATGATAAACATATCAAAGCTTCCATTGGTAAAGCCGGAAAAACTTGATTATTTAGGAGGCACCAATTCATGACAAGTGTCACTTAAGAATGTGGTTTTTGGGGAACCACCCCAAGCTCATCTGGCAGAGAAATATTTGTTCATTGAGAGAGTTACTATTCAAAATGTATTTGGATCATTTTCTCACCCAAAAGTAGCCCAGTTAAAAATTGATAATGAAGTTTCTTATTAATTCAGGGGTACATATGGGCAAATAAATCAAGAAATGAAAAGATAAAATAGGTAACACTATAGTTCTCGCAAACAATTTAAGTGGAGATATATAAAGTAGTTATTTTAATATACAAAGTTACAAGTGAGGTATCTTCTGCTTTGTGGGAAAACGTGCTTCACATCATTTGAGAAATGCTGAGACTAAAATATTACAGATATGAACATCTAAGAAAACTCTCTATTGAGGAGAGTTAGCCTCCAAGGTCAAGGTAATACCAAAGAGTACAATCAAAGACCTTAGATTATATAGGGATTCCTATGAAACCTCAGGTGGTCTTTAAACCACCAGCAATGTATAAATCCCAGATTAACATAAAGAATACAGAACTAGCTTACTCTGCTATATCAAGATATCCACAGGAAGCAGCTGCATGTAGTGGTATCCAGCCCTCGTTATCAGGTTGATTAATATTTGCTCCATTTTCCACCAGAAATTTCACCATATCAACATTATCATCAATGCATGCCTGAAAATGAAACAGAAAGCATTATTAAAATTCTGTTTCAGATGTTAAGATACGATGGTTTCAGATACTACACCCAATTCCAAAAGTGTTTACCTTCAACCCCTAATTTTTTTAGTCTTATCGCCCCATTCTAGCTTCACTTACCTCCATTTGTAGTCATTAACCTATGATCAAATAATTGAGTGGCTACCATCTTAGAATCCTGCCTCCCACTCATCTTGCACCATTTTTTACCCATTAATTCTCAACACTGGGTAATCACAATAATCTAATTTAATTGACAATATTCCTGACCAATGATGGGGATATGACCCACTATATTAAGTATTGAAGTCATGCTGATTCCAACCACTATAATTTATGGTGCCCATAACTTAAGCTGAGCCCTCATCCTTTCCTCATTCTCCACAGTAATTGTTCCAAATCTTCTCTATGTTCAAGTCACCAAATACAGTCTTCAACCCCAACAATGGCAGGAGATGATTCACTCTCCTACTTCAGTGAGGATACTAAAATTATGCAGTTAGAGCTCCTTCGAGTTCCCTTCTCAAAATGCCCATATCTTCACCCATTTTATCACCTCCAAACTCAGAGGAGAAAATTTCATACTCTTCACCAAAGCTGCACAGTTTCACTCTATAATCATGCAATTTCCATCCTCCTTACTACTACCAAAGTAATTTTCCTAATGCTCAGAGGAAATTTCCCTGATCAAAACCTTCAGTTAATGGTTTATATTATAGTTATACACGTGCCTCACCCCATATTAGACTTAAAAGTTCCTTGAACTTTTTTTTGCTTTTGTTTTTATATGTGCAGTCCCTCTTATATAGCTACTGTTGCTGTTCAATCATTTTTCTGTCATGTCTGACTCATGACCCTGTTTGAAGTTTTCTTGGCAAAGATAATGGAGTGTTTTGCCATTTCCTTCTCCAGCTCATCTGGCAGATAATGAACTGAGGCAAACAGGGTTAAGTGACTTGCTTAGGGTTACATAAATGTCTGAGGCCAGATTTGAACAGAGGAAGATGAGTCTTCTTAACTCCAGACCTGGCACTCTACCCATTGTGCCACCCAGTTGTCCCTTCATCTACAGCAGACATTTAAACAACACTGAATTGAATTTTCCACTCAAACTCAATATTCTACTTCTGTTAATTAGAAAAGTGCCTCCTTGATGACAGAATGAGAGAGATTAGAGCTAAGGTAGTAGGAAGAAGGAGACTATTACAGTAGTCTATGCTGTATTTGATAGTTTGCAACTGAATTTCTAAAATCTAAGTGCAATATCTTAAATCAATCCCTGTTAAATTTGATTTGGTTTCAGATTATTTTAGTTTTGAAATATTAGTTTATTCTTCCTGTTATTTTAAAACCTAATAACTGTGTTTTTGTGTCCTCATTTCTAAGAGAACCTAGTGCATATCACTGGAGGCCTCCTTGATTCTTTTTTAATAATCATTCTTTTGGTTTGGAGGCTGAACTGACTTATGTCAACATGAGAGTTGTCTGAGGCCACTTAAAAGTGACATGCCTAGGATCACTTGCCTATTACACAACTCTCGTGATATGGCAGCAGCTCACATTAAAAATTCCTGGGGCTTCCATTTAACCAAATGAGTCAGTGTAGCAGGGTTGCTTGCATTAGACTGTATTAACACAAGTAGAACACTCCAGTTACAGGAAATAACTGTCTTACTGTGCTCCATAATGTTCAAACCACGTATAAGTATATAGTATATTGCTACATAGGAGGTGCCATTTTTAAAGGAGGAATCTCACAAACTAGAAGTGATCAGGATGATAAGAGATCTTGAAGTTTTATGAACTAAGAAACAAGTGAAAGAATTTTAGTTGTTTGGCTCGGAAAAAAGAACTATGCAGGTATGTGAAGACCATTACTACGTTCTTTCTGACACCTGGGGTGTAGAAGGCAGGGATGATTTATTTTGAAGTACTCCAAAGAAAAGAACTTAGAACAACAGGATAAATATTATGAGATGACAAGTTTCAGGTCACAAGAAAGAACTTCCCAAATAAGTAATCAGATAGTAGTCAAAAGAAAAGTACTCAAGGTTACATGACCATCTACTGCAGATATTATCAAAGAGGTAAGCTCGTTTGGAATCCCATAGTTCCAAATTTTGACCTTAGGTTTATGTTAGCTTGTCAAAATACACTAAATACTTTTCTAAGAATCTGACTATCTCTTTAGCATAAGTTCTGCTCTGAGGGTCTTCTCCTAAGGCAACCTAAATATTCTGTATGCTGTTCAATTTCCTTCCTCTTTCAAAAATCTTAAGCCTTCATTGCTAAGATTATTCTGGGTCTAGTCACAGGACTTACAATAATAATATTATTTCATATTTATATGATGCATTACAGTTTGCAAAGTATTTTCCTCATTAACAACTCTATGTATAAATATTCCTATTTTACAGAGAAGGAAACTCAGACCTTACAATAAAGCTGTATGCTAAAAAAATTAAATTACAAAATGAATATGGCAAAGTCATAACCCAAGGGCTAAATGCAATTCTTCAAGGTTTTAAATAAGTCTGAAAAGAAAAATCAAATTACCATCATAAATTGTATTGTTTCTGTGATTAGTAACATCAGGTTCTTTGAAAGACCAAAAATGTTACAACATATAGACAGAAGATGGTGCTCTAAACAAATAGAAATAATAAATGAGGCAACTATAAAAGTTTCAGAGGAAATGTATTGCCATTTCTACACAATACTAATAAATTCTAGCTCATAGCCTTATTTAACCAGCTTAAGAAATAAAGATCAACTTTAATTTTTGAGTGCAGTGTCATCTATCCTGAATTCCCTTGTCATCCCTAGGTATAATCCCAGAGTTGATAGGAAAAATTGATTTCTGTGATTATAATATCCCCATGTCAAGAAGGGGTAAGTATACCTACAGGGTGGGCCAGTAGCCCTCTCAACACAATGGGGCTGCCATAGATCTGGATCCTAACGCTGGTCTCTGGGGCTCCAGGTTGTTGAAGCAGACTGCCACTGCTGTTACTTCTACTTTTCCCCCTCTGCTTCATACCTGTGCCCTCTGCCACTCCCTATGTGGTATGGTGCATGAGAGATGTCAGAGAGGGGATCAGGAACTGAGAAGAGAGAATCAAACAATCATTTTCCCCCTTTTGGTCACTGTTTTCCATGGCTCAACCCCACGATAGAAATAAAAACTTAAATTTTAAAAGGATACAATTCTAGTTGCTAGTCCTTAAATTCCAGTGGGTCCTGCATGGCAAAGAACTACACTAGAGGAACAGGACTGAGGTAGGAAAATGCATTTTTAGCTAACAAGATGAGGCTGAAAAGGTTCTGTATTTTCAGGGTGAAGATTTAAGTATAAGGAGCTTTTTGAAAAGTTTATAAGCAAATTAGCTGCCAATTTCTTTTATTAAGTATTAGTTTCCTTCAATTTATAAGAATGACCTTCACTGAGTATTCAATAAATATTCACTTTAAAATTTATATAAAATTCTGAGTGAAACACCCTAATTAAATGTGCTGTGTGTGCATACGGAGTCTGAAACCAAGGATATAACGTTCCAACTCCTTAGAAACTGGCTGTCCAGTGAAACCATAATAGACAACCCAACTTTCTCTGCTGTGAGTGAAGAATATTTTTACGTTGGATGTGAAAATAAAAGACAATTTGCAAAACACTTTTGTCCTAACAATTCTGTGAAATAGACAATGCAAGTAGTACATCATTCCTAAGAAACTGAACAACACGGAGCATCATGATACAATGGAAAGAGTATTTAGCTTTGGAGTCAGAGGGAGTGAATTCCAATCCTGCTTCTGCAAACAATACTTGTATGATTTTGGATGAGTTATGTAACCTGAGAATAAGTTTCCTTATCTGTAAAATGAGGGGGGTTCAGTTAAATGATTTTTAAGTGATGCCATGATTCTGTGAAGTGACTTGCATGGGATATCATACACCTGTGTATAGGAGTCAATTCTCATGTTTCCTGATCTAAGACCAGCGTTCTTCTATCACACTAAGCAATAGGCAGGGAGAGCCAGACAAGAGAAAGGTACTTTGGAAGGGTTAGTTTGGTTGCTTCAACCCATAAATCTAGGAAGACTTCCAGAGAAACAGTGAGACTTGAGGTAAATGGAATCAGAGAAAAGAAGCGTGGCAATTTGAAAGGCAAGTGTTGGGTAGGGGCAAGGGAAGACACATCTAAATAGTGCCAGTATGCTTTTCTTTTGCTAGGTATCTATTAGGAAGTGAAAACCCCTGCCCCCTTTCAGGGAGCTTAAAGTTTAAGGAGTGGAAGTGGAGAGATAAAAAAACAAATGTTCATACTTCAAAGACACAAAAATCTATAATTTTATCATTGTGGCACCCTTCTTTATCAAGGCAGATTACAACCTCTTCTTAGAAAACAGTCTTTGAGAACTATGACCAAGCTTAACGAGCAGAGCAGCTGACGTGATGGTGAGCCTCTCCAAACTTAGCCAGACTGATCAGACAATGTTCATCACCAGACCCAGAAGAGGGAAAAATCATTCTGATTTGCTAGAACCTTCAACACCTTGTGTTATCCCCATCAACACAGCTTTAAAGAAAAAAGCCATTCTCTTCACTACAATGATATAAGTCTTTAATGGAGGAAAACACAGGGCGTTAAATAACATTACAAAAGACAAATGACACTCATTATAGCAAATATCATGGGACAGGGGATAATAAATTGACAATCGTTTAGGAGTCAGGAAGTTGAAAAGAACAGTTATATCTTAGTTGAAAGAGCAAGAATCCAAAAGATGTCAATAGGCTAGAATAACAAACTAATGAGATAAAATTTAATAGAAGCAATTTTAAAATCTTTTTTTTATACTATTATCATTTCTAATGTATTTTTCCCTTTTCTACTCTTCAGAGCTCTATCCCATAAAGTAAACTGAGTAGTTCCACAAAAGGAATTCATCTACCATGTCTAATAGCAAATACAACATTCTATAATCACTATGTAAAGAGACACAATGGGTCCATTTCCTCAGTTCTTTTAAAGGATTCAGGATTGGTCATCATCATGATCTGAAAAATGGGGAAATTAATAGCACCTACCTTACAGGGTGGTTCTGAGGATCTACTGAGTTTGTAACGTAAATTAAATGTAAAGTGTTTGGGCAAACTTTAAAGTGCTACATAACTTCTAGTCAATCTTAGCAGAAGTAGTATTATCATTGAGTAGTTCTAGTAATAATCTAATTCATAGTGGCAGAACATTGGAAATTATCTTTATAGGGTCAATCCAAAGAAAAATCACATACACATAAAAGGTGACACCAAGAGTTTGCATCTTGAGAACATAGTATAAAAAGATTTTGCAAGTGGCAGAAGGAGAAGAGAATGAAGACAAAGAAGGTGGAGGAAGATAGCTGTGCCTTCCTGACTTAGCTTCTATTATAATCTGTAATTCATTATACACCAAAGACAACAGGGAGGGCATTCTGGCATCTTGCTCTCTATTCAGCTCTATTCGGGTTTTTTTAAAGGGACAAACCCATTTGGGGAACACAAAACCCTAATCAAGGCTGTAACAGCTGTTAAAAGGAATTTCCAAACTTTATGTCAGATCTCTGGGACCATGGATTTCAAATCTGTTTAAGACATATCAATTAAAAGAATAAACTACTATCTTAGGCTGCCCAGCTCACTGCGGTATTTCAAAGCCCTTGGCAATACCACAAAAATATGTCGTTTTTCCTGTTAAAGGGAAGTTTTTCTAGCATTTTGCCTCAGCAGACTCAGATACAGAACAGAAGATAACCCAGAAGAGGCCAGCCAGCTTCAGCGACACGATTGCGTGAGCAGCTCGGTGACCACAAGACAGACACCTCAGCAGAGCAGGTGCCACTTAGGCAAGACTTTGCAACAGTGCAAGTGTGAGCTGCTACAGTCAAGTGCATACCCTTGACGATAGATACCACTATGGGTATGCTACCCAAACAGGTACCTTGCCATGCATGTTCCCTAGAGTTGTATGTTTGCTTTCTTCATTGCTGGTATGGTAGCCGAGGGGGCAGCTAGGTGGTGCAGGAATCAGGAGGACCTGAGTTCAAATCTCACCTCAGACACTTGACACTCATTAGCTGTGTGACCTTGGGCAAGTCACTTAACCCCAACTGCCTCATCCTGGGTCATCTCCAGTCATCCTGATGAATATCTGGTCACTGGATTCAGATGGCTCTGGAGGAGAAGTGAGGCTGGTGACCTGTACAGCCCTCCCTCACTCACAACAAAGTCAAGTGCCAGTCATGTCATCACTTCTCTGATGGCTTGGTCTTTTTCAGCAATGAAGGGTGAACACACACACACAGTAATGTAAAAGAGAGTAGACCCTATACGTACATGAGCTAGTGGGACAGAGGGATCTTTTCCCATCACTTTACGGGCTACAACATCAAATTAAAGGTAAATGTAAATGTGTCCTCTGGCTGGCCAAAGTAAATATTGGTGAGAGAGATCCTACTTCAAATGTTAGTCCATGTTCGTAAACTCTTAAATCTTTGACTCACTTTCAAACTTAAGATAACTTTTCTAGGAATCCAGAGGGGAAAGGAGTAGCTTAAGTACTACAAGGTCTAGTCACACATCCTTACTTCTGATAACCAGGAACTGAACTTGATGGGCGGCTAGCTGCCTCTTTATTTTTCAGGTAACCAAGGAAAGCAGAAGATATTACTTTGGAATAACAGGAATCACATGAGGAGGTATTCGGTGACTCTGACTTGAAAGAATAGAGCGCTCTGAAGCTTAGCCTTCAGTAAGTACAGTATTGTGAAAAGAACAACGGAATTGGAATAAGAAGACCTAGCTCTGTTAAGTTTTATGACCTGTGTGACCTTAAGCATCATTTAACCACCAGGACTGTTTCCGCATCCATAAAATGAGAGTATTAGACAAAAATGGCCTCTGATTCCTTCCAGGTCTGAATTCCAGGACCACCCCTCAACAGAGTTCATCATTAGCTCTAATCACTCAAAAATCTTGCTTTTCTGCAGCTTCTACACTACAGATCCTAGAGTTTACAGGATCAAAGTATCATAGATTTGGAGCTGCAAGTACTTCCCCCTAGAACCAAACAGAAAAGGCTCAATTTCTCCTCCACAATACAGTCCTCCAAATACTTAAAGGCCCTAATATATCTCCTTCCCCATTCTGTCTTCTCCAGGTGAAATAGTCACAGTTCCTACAATCAATCCTTACAGGGAACGATCTCGATTACCCCTGCCAATTCAGTTATGCTCTTTTAGATATCTTACAGCTTGTTAAAATTTTTCCTAAAATGTGGCATCCAGCAAAATACTTAAGATATGTTAAGACCAGAACAGACCATGAGAGGATGGGTCTCCTCCTTTGTTCTGGGCCTAAACCTTTCTCATTCTATCCTGAGATTGTGGTAGAATTTTTTAGCTTCAAGTCCTTTTACTGAATCACAGTGATCTTTAAAAACACACAGATTTTTTTATTCTAAATAAACTGTCCACCCATACCTCTCCATCTTGCATTTGGGAAGTTTGTTTTTAACCCAAGTGCAGGCCTTTGCTTTTTCTTCACCTCTCAAATTTTGTTTTAACTGTCAAGGTAATTATAAATCTCATTTGTCACCTGTCATTTTAGCCATCTCTATCAGTTTCATGGAATTTTAAAACATGAATGCCATTTATGCCTCTGTAGAAGTCACTGATAAAAATGTTAAAACAATCCAGAGTCAAGGATAATTCTTTGGAGCACTCCACCATAGCTATTCCTCCAAACTGGCACCAAGCCAATAATTAATCTTTTCTGGTTGCAGTAATAGAACCATTTTCAAATTAAATCTTTCCATTTTATCCACAAGGATAACATGCTACACTTTGTTAAATAGCTTGCTGAAATCAGGTAAACTCTTATCTAAAGCATTCCTCTTATTTCTAGGTCTAATAACTATAAAAAAGGAAATGAGGTCAGTCTGGCATGACTTGTTCTACATGAAGTCATGCTACATCTCACTGACTACCACATCCCTTTCCAAACATTTACAAACTATGCCTTTAATATATACCGTAATCAAGACTTTTTTTAAAAAGGATATATTCAACTATAGGATTGGAGGAAAAGGTTGTCTAAATTCTCATATGGAGGGCAGGGCAACAATCTAAGAATCCTAAAGGATCAACAGGAATCAGCAGTATGACATGATGTCTAAGAACAGGCTAATGTCATCCCATACTAGGTAAGCTAGATGGCACAATGAATAAGAGTGCCAGGTCTGGAGTCAGGAAGATTCATCTCCCTGAGTTCAACATCGGCCTCAGACACTTTCAGATTGGCTATGTGACCCTGGGCAAGACGCTTAACCCTGTCAGTCTCTCTTTCCTGATCTGTAAGATGAGCTAGAGAAAAAAATGGCAGGTCATTCCAGTATCTCTGCCAAGAAAACTCCAAATGGGATCATGAAGAGTCTGACATGATTGAAAAATGAACACCTAATCTGACATTAAAAAACACTTTCCAGAAAAAGACAGGTGATAATTGCGGCTTCTAGTCTGCCATCTAATTTCTAATTCTATCCCAGTTATGCTACATTATGGATGTTGTATTCTGGTGTCAGAAATTTTAGAATGGGCATCAACAAACTAGCAAATAGAGAGTGACCAGAAAAGTAACTGAAGGAATTGGAGAAGAAAAGGTTTGAGAGACTTTTCACCATTTAAAAATTATCAGGTTAATTATCAAATAGAAAAGTCGATCCAATTGTTTTGCTTGCTTCCAGAGGCCAGAGTAGTCCAAAAGAGTTACCTAAAAAATTCAAGATTATGTCAAAGTCCTTTGACTTTCATGATTTTATTTACATCATCTGACAAGATTTCCTGAATTTTTAAGTCACAGAACCTAGAAATATGCTTGGCACTTAAACTTAGGTACCCTTTATTTGAAACCATATAGGAGAAATAGTTGTTTTATAGAAAAGCAGAATTTGTAACACAGACTTAGTTAAAAGAAAATGATAGCCCAGTACCCTTTCCTTGATTGATGGTATAGAATCGTCATTCTGTCCCTATCCAACAAAGGCCTTTATAATAGGGGGATGTGAGATCAGGATGCTGAGGACAGACCAATAGTATTTTCAAAACCATTAAACACAGTCTGAAAAATCTGTTACTAATAGATTATTTTTGTTTTTTAACAAGTGTGCTTTTAAGAACTGTCAGTAGAAATGATATTTAAATGTTAATGACCCCATCAGAAAACATACATTGAGCCTGATAGTGGCATTAATTGTTTATAGAATAATCCTTTTGCACATTCTTAAAGTATACACAAGAAACTGGCAAGACATACCCATAAAAATATTGTTGCTAAGAGAATCAAAAGCTTACACATGCAGCACATTAAGAGACACATGACTAGCTGACTTAAAATATTTGACCAAATTTGGTCACTTTATTGTGCCGTATATGGAGAGAAACAGAACAGCTTAAATATACTTGCAGGGTCTTATCTGAGATTGTTTGTTTTAAGTTTCTCATGAATCTGTACCCGAGTGATTATCTGTAAGAAGAAGCCGCATGAAAACACAGTTGCAGTTTACTTCCAGGTATAGATGAATTTAACATTGCTTTGCAAATTATAGCACTGAAACTAATCTAAGAAACTGTCTTCACAAAACAGAGAAGAAACAACTGTTCTACTTTAAAAGTTGTTACTTTCTCAGCAAATTATTTCAAGGTTGTTCATAATACTTCTTATCTAGCTTTTGTTTTATTTTGAGGATAAAAATCAGAAGAATAGCATGAAATTGTAGATAAGAAAACAAAAAGAAATAGCCATGACACAGGATAACTACAATTCACTTAACTACTTCATAGCTTTGAACCGGGAATTTAGGGAAAGAAACATGTTCAAATGATGGAAAAACTCAACTTTAAAGGAAATAAATGTTTTACCATTACAAAACAAGTGAAGTAACTAAAGCCATGTATTTTGAAAACCAACACTGTTTTCCTTCTTTGCACAGGCCAAACATACCAAAATCACTTCAGATGTTAAGTCTACACTTCTATGTCTCTAATTAGAACGTGGATTACCAATAACGTTACCCAAATTTTTTGAATGGCTGGACAGACTATAATGCTCCATCACTAATCATTAAAATTATTTGGCTCTACATTTCTCACTCTCTATTTTCTCTCTTTGAATATGAAAAAAAAAGTACATCAAAAAACTAAAATAATTTAAGCAATAGGAAAAGAAAACACTTTTTCTATCTAAAAGTCATCTTCCTAACCTTCCTTCCATTAACTTCTCCTTTCTCATATTAAAAACAACAACAACATAACCCTAGCAAAGAACACTGGAATTGTAAAAATACACATACAGAGGACATGACCAGGAAACATGGTGACAGAAAAAGTGAAATACAGAGAAATTCTCCTTTAATTATTCCTTTTGCTGCACAGCCATTATGAGCTAGGAGCAGAGTCCTGGAAAAATATGTTATATTACAAGAAGAAAAACTGGTCAAGTTCAATTCAAAAAGCATTTATTAAATGCCTATGTATCGGTGCTGGCTAAGAACTAATAACAGTAAGGGGAGAATTTCCAGGTTCTAATTAACAATAGTTGGCATGGTGCCTGTCATACAACAAGTATTTAATAAACGCTTGTGTGTTTGATCTGACCATAGACTACGTAGTAGAGGGTAAAACTAAAATAATGCAAATTTTAAAGACAAAAAGTAAATCAATTACAAATCAGCATATTAAATAATATCCAGACAAGGAAGGCAACATTATTCAATAATCTCTGTAGTGACATTCCCAGCATCTTTTAGATATCCTGCAGGTGGCAGAAACAGAATGTGATTCACAGGTATACAGAATACAATTGCCTTCCTAACCCTCTAAACAAAGAAGCAACCTGAAAGCCTCTAACGCCCCAGTGACCCAGTCAGAACAAGACCAATGGTAAGGGTCCTAAGCCCCTTTTCACTGGGAGTCTGAATATCAGCTAACTAGTAATGTACTCTCAGCATGAATCAGTACCAGTCCTGAACTTTGACCTTTATCTCAGGTCTCTTTACTGGCTCTGATCCTTAATGTCTGGTCCTGTTTGACATATATAAAAACCCTTGAAAAAACAACCCACATCAGACCTGGGAAAAGCTCAAAAAGGGCTCAGAAAATTTTGAAAATTATGTTAGAGGACTGGAGGAAAAACTGGAAAGAGTAATCAAAGACATGCAAGCAAAGTATGAACAGCAGATCAGCACCCTGCTAAAGGAGACCCAAAAAAATGCCGAAGAAAATAACACCCTGAAAAATAGGCTAACTCAATTGGCAAAGGAGGTTCAAGAAGCCAATGAGGAGAAGAATGCTTTCAAAAGCAGAATTCGCCAAATGGAAAAGGAGATTCAAAAGCTCACTGAAGAATATAGTTCTTTCAAAATCAGAATGGAACAGATGGAGACTAATGACTTTATGAAAAACCAAGAAATCACAAAACAAAACCAAAAGAATGAAAAAATGGAAGATAATGTGAAATATCTCATTGGAAAAACAACTGACCTGGAAAATAGATCCAGGAGAGACAATTTAAAAATTATGGGACTACCTGAAAGCCATGATCAAAAAAAGAGCCTAGACATCATCTTTCATGAAATTATCAAGGAAAACTGCCCTGAGATTCTAGAACCAGAGGGCAAAATAAGTATACAAGGAATCCACAGAACACTGCCTGAAAGAGATCCAAAAAGAGAAACTCCTAGGAACATTGTGGCCAAATTCCAGAATTCCCAGGTCAAGGAGAAAATATTGCAAGCAGCTAGAAAGAAACAATTCAAGTATTGTGGAAATACAATCAGGATAACACAAGATCTAGCAGCTTCTACATTAAGGGATCGAAGGGCATGGAATAGGATATTCCAGAAGTCAAAGGAATTAGGACTAAAACCAAGAATCACCTACCCAGCAAAACTGAGTATAATACTTCAGGGGAAAAACTGGTCTTTCAAAGAAATAAAGTACTTTCAAGCATTCTTGATGAAAAGACCAGAGCTGAAAAGAAAATCTGACTTTCAAACACAAGAATGAAGAGAAGCATGAAAAGGTGAACAGCAAAGAGAAGTCATAAGGGACTTACTAAAGTTGAACTGTTTACATTCCTACATGGAAAGACAATATTTGTAACTCTGGAAACTATTCAGTATCTGGGTACCGGGTGGGATTACACACACACACACACATACACACACACACACACACACACACACAGCACAGAGTGAATTGAAGAGGATGGGATCATATCTTAAAAAAATGAAATCAAGCAGTGAGAGAGAAATATATTGGGAGGAGAAAGGGAGAAATGGAATGGGGCAAATTATCTCTCACAAAAGAGGCAAGCAAAAGACTTATTAGTGGAGGGATAAAGAGGGGAGGTGAGAGAAAAACATGAAGTTTACTCTCATCACATTCCACTAAAGGAAGGAATAAAATGCACACTCATTTTGGTATGAAAACCTATCTTACAATACAGGAAAGTGGGGGACAAGGGGTTAAGCAGGGTGGGGGGGATGATGGAAGGGAGGGCATGGGGAGGAGGGAGCAATTTGAGGTCGACACTCATGGGGAGGGACAGGATCAAAAGAGAATAGAAGTAATGGGGGACAGGATAGGTTGGAGGGAAATATAGTTAGTCTTATACAACACAACTATTATGGAAGTCATTTGCAAAACTACACAGATTTGGCCTATACTGAATTGCTTGCCTTCCAAAGGGAAGGGGTGGGGAGGGAGGGAGGAAGAGAAGTTGGAACTCAAAGTTTTAGGAACAACTGTCGAGTAATGTTCTTGCCACTAGGAAATAAGAAATACAGGTAAAGGGGTATAGAAAGTTATCTGGCCCTACAGGACAAAAGAAGTTGGAGACAAGGGCAGAGAGGGATGATAGAAGAGAGAGCAGATTGGTCATAGGGGCAATTAGAATGCTTGGTGTGTGTGGGGGGGGGGGGGAGACAAAAGGGGAGAAAATTTGGAACCCAAAATTTTGTGAAAATGAATGTTAAAAGTTAAATAAAGAAAAAAAAAAGAAAAGAAAAAACAACTCACATTGGGCACCTAATGACCCCAGCTGTCTGCCCTATATATGCCACCTCCTTGACCATCTGTGCACTGTGTATCTCTCCCTCAATAAAGTTTGTGGGCTATACTTTTAGTCAATGACTTCTCATCCTGCATTTGGGTTTGTCCTGGGATCCATGCCTCCCAGACCTGCCAATTTAGTCCTCAGAGACATTAATTGTCCTTTAAGACAATGACTAAGGATTCAGCAGCCTTGGCTAATTTACTGCTACTTTACAAGGCTGACAAGAAATACAGAAAGCAAGGGTTGCATTGGGAAACACATGCCACAAAAGCAGAGTCCTACCTTGACCCTCACCCTCCAATTCTATGTTCCTCAAGTTTTCCCCATCAACATAAATGGCAAATAAGGGGGCTTAAGGCCTTTCTGAGTATTCAAAATCTCTTTAAGTCTGCATTTAAGATAAGTTTTTAGCATTTAGAGGTGGTAAACTTTGGAGTTACCTAGTAGAAATCCTCAGTTTAGGAAGGAGAAAAAAAGAATGACTGATCTAAAAAATGTACAAATAATAAAACAAGATCTCATGAGCAATTCCAGTACCTTTCCCACTACATCACATTGAAATGGCATCATGGTACATATGCAACCTATCTGTGACAATGGGCAAAGCAATTATTTTAGGCCTCCATTTATTTACTTTCAGGTACAGATAACATGAATGCTGCTTTGTCAATTGCAGCACTTAAGCTAATTTAAGAAACTGGTTCAATCACATAAGAAAGTTTTATTGAAAAAGGATTTATTTCCTCTGGTAATGGTCTGCTCCTTTGTGACAAACACAGGTTTACTTCTTTAAAACCATATTAAAGTAAACTTATCAAAAGTGCCCATGTAGCCTTTTTGCTTGGGGGCGGGAGAGAGCTCCTCCCAGAACCATCATTGAAAAGGGTGCCCAGGCAGCCATCCCTTCCCACCTGGCTGCATGCTTTTAGAATTCTCCATCACACTCTCTTCCCAGGTACTTTGCTCCCCAACTTTTTGCTTTTCAGCTTCTTTTTTATGGATTGTCTTCTTCACTAGAATGTAAGCTCCTTGAAGGCAGGGACAGTTTTTGTATTTTGTATTTGTATCCTGAGAGCTTAGCATAGTGCCTGGAATACAGTAGGCATGCAATAAAGGTTTGACAAAATAAAGACAAATAACTCTGAAAGACCTACCAACTCTATTGTATATATAATGACCAAGTACCGTTCCAGAGAATGATGATGGGCTTATCAACAGAGAAGGCTGGGATTCAAAATACAGAATGAGATATACATTTTGTAACTTGGCCAATGTGGGAATTTGTTTTTCTTGCCTATAATTGCCTCAGGAGTTTTGTTTTGCTTGTTTTACCTGGGGTAGGGGGTGAGTGTGCGGGAGGGTAAGATGGGGAGAGAAAATAAAGCTTATTAATTTAAAAATATCAAACTGAAAAATTCTTAAAGAGAAAACAAAACACTTTTAACAAATAAGCACAGGGAAAACAAATCCACAAAGAGGCTATGTCCAAAAATTGTATATGTCTGTGGACCTTGAGTCAAGAGGTGAATAACACATTTTCTCACTGGTCCTCTAAAATCACGGTTGGTCTTCACATTGATCAGAATTCTTAGGCCATTCAAAGTTGTTTTCTTTTACTGTTTTTGTCCTTGCGTACAGTGTTTTCCTGGTTTTGCTTACTTGCCTCTGCATCAATTCATACTACTACCCAGGACTCTCTGGAAGTCTCTTCATTTCTTATGATGTTATGACATTCCATTATGACATACCACAATTTGTACCCCCATCTCTGAACTGATCAGTAGTCCCCTCAATGCCCAATTGGTAAATTTTCTTTTTTTAATCCCCACCCCAAATCAGGAAGTTCATTTTGTTTGCAACTCTCTTCTCCCAAAAGGATATCTATTGTAATTCTTTGTCTTCTTGTGTTTACTTATCTGGTCTAATTACAGAATGGAGGCTTTTGTGCTAGGGCCAAGCTTTGCTACCTGTTGTGCTTTTGGGTAGGTAGGAGGTGGTCAGCCCTTGTATGGATCTTAAACTGGCACACCTGGAACCCACCTCCAACGGTTCGCACTCCTCCTCCCAACCTCTGAGTTTCAGAGTGGTGGATTTTTGAGACTCTCTGAGTTAAGACCTCTGAGGAAAGAATACTGCCGACCTCATAGCCCACAGATCTGGCTGTGCTACTCTAAGGCTTCTTAGGAGGTCCCTCTGCTCTTGCTGCCTCCAGATACAGTCTGGAAGACTACAAGTGTCTCTGGACCATCTCTGTTAATGCTGGGAAGTTGCTGGCTTGTTTGCCTAAGTACAGGTACTGGCTTTTCACTGCAGCCGTCTTTCCTATGGTCCATAAGCTTCTAACTTAGTTTTCGTGGACTTTTTAGGGCAGAAGAAGTCACTTACTCTAGTTTCTAACTAGATATCTTAATTATTATTTGGGCTGTTGTGATTTTTAGGTTTTGGAGTCCAGTGAAAGCTGGACTGCCTGTCTCCCTTTAGGCAGCTATCTTGATAAAAAGAAGCATGAGCTATTATAATTATAAACATTCTGTGTCAGACAGCATCCAAATAGTTTTATTACTTTAAATACTAGAAGGATCTCATTTTAATATTCTCCCAGTGCTATACAGATGGCTACTTTACAGATTTCATTATGTTAAATACCAGTATTTTCATTAATATTTAAAAGTTTATCTCAAAATTTTGAATCTTAACAACTTCTCTTTCCCATTTCGTTTAAATTTCAGTAAGTTGTTTAAATTCAGGTGTTTAAAGACCAGACATAAATATATGAATGGGGCTTAAAATTCAACTGACCATAAATGTGTGCAGTCTACCAAATACTAACTTATCTCTGAAACACTGGATCTTAAGAATATCAGCGAAAATCCTAGAAATGCTAAGTGAGTGTGTGTGTGTGTGTGTATTTTTCCCCCCTATGGATCTCAAATGGGTTCATTGCTAGATTTCAGGAGGTCTGTGAATTTGGCTGGGGATATATGTGCATGTGTTTGATATGAGATTCATAAGCATGTGTATTATCTATATCTTTATTTTCATAAAACTATGTAGCATTTCCTTCAATTATTAATGTGGACAATAAACATTCTGAGAGTAGGCTTTCACAACACTGTCCAAAGGGTTCAGGACACAAAACAGCTCAAGAACTCCATATCTAATTCAACTTTCATTTTATACAGAAGCAAGCTGGGGCCTCATTATGCTTGTTATTTTCCTAATGATCCAAACCAATTAAAGGTAGAGTGGGAACTAGAGGGCCAATGTACTTTCTAGTAAACTTTCTTCAGCTGGGAGGAAATAAAAAAAAAGTCACCCTATTCATTTTGGAGTTAATTTCTACTTTTAAGACATTTTCAATTCTCATGTAAATGACGGGGAATACATTTTTGTATCTGAATATTATACTTCCCATAACTGTGAAAAACTTATACAAACACTGACTAGATGTTACAAGTTTCTGTTGTATACTCTCAATAAAACGAATTCCCCAAACACAGAAAATTAACAATAGAAAAATGAGGATGAGGTACTGTACCTTAAGGCAAAATCCAAGTATAACACACTTAACAGGTCCTCAAATTGGTAGTTTTAACTTCAATCAAGCTAGTTTAAATCCCAGTTACTTGGAATAGACAGAATGCTTGTTTAATACTCTAGCATGTATAATACTGGGCAAACATAACAAGTTCTTGACTGCTTTTTGTTTGTTTAGGGTGGGAGAGATGTAAAAATCCAGGTATTTGGAGATTTTTTCAAGCAAGGTATTAGGAGGAAACCACTACTGTCAAGGACATCACCATTCTCTCAGATCCTCAGGCTTACAACCTCAGAGTCATTCATTCACAACTCATCCCATGCATCCAATTCAAGGCCAAATCCTGTTTCTACCTTCCCAACATGTCTCCTGCCTCATTTTTCCTCACACAGCCATTACACTAGTTCAGAAACTTAGAACCTCTTGCCTGGATTATTGAAAGAGCTTACTAAAAAGAGGTTTCCATGCCTCAAGTGTCCACTTACATCAATCCATTCTCCATTCAGCTATCAAAGTAATTTTCCCAAAACACAGACCTGACCACGTCATGCCTGGCTCCTCTCAATAAACTACAGTGGTTTCCTCTTACCTTCCAAATCAAGCACAACCTCTATTTAGCACATAAAGTTCTTCACGACCTGACCCCTTCCTTTCCATCCTTCTTACACCTTATTCCCCCATCCATGAAGGCCCAACTGCACTGGTATATTTGAAGTTGCTCCATCTCATATCACTCTCCATGCTCTGCCTCATAGTTTCCTTAGCTTTCCTTCAAACCCCCAACCTTCTGCTAGGAGGCCTTTTTCAGTCCCTCAGTTCCTAGCATCTTATTCTATAAAACCGCTTTCCACTGATGATAGATAAATATAGTACACTTAGTTATTTCTATATTGTCTCCCTCATTAGAATGTGAGGTCCCTGATGGCAGGGACTATCTTCACCTTTCTTTGTATCTCTAGCACTTACATAGTGCCTGACACAAAGAAACTACTTGATAAATGTTTGTTATTGCTTTTCAGTGTTTGGATTAATACGATACAGAATTATTTTGCAAAAAAATTTTTTTTATTTCACCCTCCCATTCAAGAAACCACAACTATTTATAAAAACAGTAGTAGCAGCTATCATATATATGGTGCTTTAACGTTTACAAAAGTGCTTTACAAATATTACCTCTTTTTATCTTTTAACTCCACTGGTACTATTTCTATCTCCCATTTAACAGATGAACAAATTTAATTCAGATAGAGGTCTAGTGACTTAGTCACATAGCTAGGAAGTATGTGCAGCAGCAGACTCGTGTCTTCCTTGCTCCAGTCTCAATGCTCTATATACTGTGACACTTCTCTTCCTATTTATTATGTCTAAACTCCTTTACCTGGCTTCCAAAGTCCTCTATCATCCTCCTCATTTTACTAAATAAATGCTATTTTCTCCTACCTATTCTCCACCCCACTCCCCAGTGACTTTGAAAGGAACATTTAAGCCACTCTTGTCACTGGCCCTTTCTTGAGTCTATATATATGTGCATACCTACTAATAGAAATGGGTATCAGTAAATTTCTCTGGACTTCAATTTTCTCACTGGTAAAATGAAGTCATTTCTAACTCTAAATTGTCAATATATTTAAAGATTCTCATGCCTTGGATCATAAATTCTCTGACTATAATAATTTGTCTTTTCATCTTCATTTATTAAAGTCCTTTCTAAACCACAGTTTTCAGTGAATTACCATTTTGCAAGGCCTGAATCAGAGCCTACATAATCTGTGGAGCTTCCTTCAACTACATCACACCAATGAGGTCCTTCTGAATAATATTATGTGCTGTGAAAATGATGAGCTGTGTAACCTGAAGTGATTTAAAATTTATAGTTAAAATTCTTCATTTATAAAATCAAAAAGTTGGACTGCATGATATGAAGGGGATTTCAGTTCAAATTCTGATTTAATATCACACTGTTAATATTACTTAATTGCTGTATTACTCCTTCTTTCCTCACCTAGACTACAAGCTTCCTGTGTGCGATGACCATTCATTCCCATCTTGTGCTTCTTTATTATCCACATCACACTGTAGGGAAACGTTTTTGTGACTCACTGCCAATACCCTGAATCCAAAAATGATTTCTGCTTTATTTAGTGGAGGCAGAAAGCTGGGCCTTGAGGGCAGTGATTCCAATGCACATTCTGTTCCATGCTCTAGAGAGCAAAAGGTAAATAACAGGTCTTTGGATTCCACTTCAGGTTAACCAGTCCTGTGGAGATTGCAAGGTCTACCACAGAGAAACAAGTCACTCCAATTTCCTCCTAGACTAACTGAAATTTAAAAGATAAGTTAGTATTTCTCAGTGTAAAAAACGCTTGATTTATGCAGTTTCTCCAGAATCCTTACCTCTGAATTCCAAAGACTTAGACCTATGTGTTCTTTTGCTTTCTGACAGTGTGTTGGATAAAACATGTTTCTTTTGAATTGGTTTTCCATCTTAAATATTTTGTGTCACCATAATTGAGCACCATGTTTATTTTCATGCAGCACCTCAAGATTTATAAAGTACAGGATCCAAGATGGCAAAATAGCAGGAAGAAGAAGAGAGTTTCTCCCTTCCCCACCCCAACTCGTTCAAACAGATCCAGAAAATGCACTAGATCAAATTCTGATTGGGAAAGTAAATCAAAAGTTTCAGTGAGCTATTTTTTCAGCTCAGGTCAGCAGAGTAGGACAGAGAGATCTGTAGCACTCAAATCTAAACAGAGAGGCTACACACTAGGGTTAGAGGAAGTCTTTGACACTGGCAGCGTTGTCTTTCACCATACAGTTCCAAGTCACAGATTCAGGGAAATGGAGGAGGTACCTATGTTTAAAGGTGGCAGTGCAGGAGGAAAAGTGGTATTAGTCACCACGTTATATACAGAAACAAGAGCAAATTCAGAAGCAAGCAAAGGCACAGTGTGGACCACAAGGGTGGAGGAGGGTCTCAGGTTCACCATCTAGCCCAGGCAGCAAAGGGATAAACAGCATAGAAATCCCAGAAACCAAGAGGGAGTCTACCATTTGGTCATTATGAACCAACAGAGCTTTTCAAGCTGGTTGATAAGGGCCTAATACAGCACCATTCTGTTTTTGCTCAGCCGCAAACCCGGGGTTGGAGGGCAGCAATCACTCTGCCCTGGATCAGATCACTCTGGAAGTATGGAAAGATTACAGATCCCCCACCTGTCTCTGAGATTATAGAATAAGACAAAACTCATTCTTTCAGGAATGTAGCAATACTAGACCTTCCCTCCAGAAGTATACAAAGCTAGACTCTAAAGTAGGCTGGAAGCCTTACCAAATAAATCTTTCTCACAATAAAAAGCTACCAGGGTGACAGGGACATTCAAGACAAAACAAGAAAAAAAAGAATGACTCCAAAATATCAACAAACAAAGCCTCAAAGAAAAATATGGTTCGGGCAAAATTTCAACTAGAATTCCTAGGAGACAAAAATAAGAGTGAGGTTTAAAAAAAAATTTTTTTTTAATAAAATGAGAGAACTAGAAGAGAAAAATTGGAAAAGAAATGAGAGCTATGGAAGGAATTGGAAAGAAAATTAACAGCTTGTTACAAAATAAAACCTTGTCCAAGCAATAAACTTTTTGAAAATTAGAATAGATCAAATGAAAGCCAGTGACACCATTTAGACAACAAGGAACATTAAAGCTAAAAAGAGAAAAAGTAAGAGAAATGTAAAGTATTTCATTGCAAAAACAACTGATTTGGAAAATATTCAGGAGAAAAATAATTTAAGAATTGATAATCCCAGGAACTTTATAGCCAAAATTGAGAGCTTCCAGATTAAAGGCCATCAAATCTAGATTAAAACAATCAAAATGAAAGAGCCATAATCAGGATCATACACAATATAGCAGCTACCTGTTCAACAATGCTGGCAATTACTGAGGAAAAACATAGATAATGTAATTATGAAATCTGATGATGATTAAAAGCAAGGTTTAGCTGATTGCACTGGATGATGTAATCAAGATACATAAAAAGGGTCCTAAATAATGTAACAATGGCTCTCCCTCCTCTCTCTGTAGGAAGACCTCTCTCTAGAGAGTCTCCCCACGTAAACTTGGGATGGAAGCTTGATACGCTGATGACAAATTTAGGAAATAAGGAATCTACAGAAGATTTTATAGAGAAAGATAGACTGAACAAGAGGTCTTCTCTAGGTTTCTGATAGTACTGCTATCAGAACCTGGCCAAAAGAATTACATGCAACTTACTCCACCAGGTAGTGACCAGAATTGCTTTTGAAACTCATATGATTCTCTAGGTTGCAGTCTTGTTGAATTCTCCCATCTAGTTCAAACCAGTGATGCTAAAGATTACCATACAGGTTCAGCAGCTTTGTAGGGATTTTGTCGGCACTTCTCTACTGATCTTTAAGAGAAGTTTCTTTTTGCTGTACATTGTGATTCTCATCCTGGACCTCTAATTCAAACCCAAGGCCTGCACTGGACAAAATGGGAGTAAATTTTGGTCCGAATACATTATGGAATAGTCACTGTTAAGAAAGGAACTTGTATGTGTTAGATCTTCCTTAATGGTAATTTAATTATTCAAAAACATAGAGGAAACAATGATGGTTGTCAAAGTAAAAAGAAAATGATGGGCATCTAAGGAGAAAGTAAATTCTCCATCGAAGAGGTAAAGGAAGGAAAAAGCTGGAAATGATGACATTCACTGCATTTATTCATGCATTGCGGGAGAGACTTTATCCTCTCTCTACTTGTACCTTAAACCAATCTTCTTTCATCTCCTTCAGGAGACTGCTCTTTCAATAATCATCCCTTTGTCTAATCTTCATTTTCTCTTTTTCATCGATTTCTCTGCTGCCTAGGAATAAGCAAAAGTCTTCCTATGCTTAAAAAACAAAAACCTTTCACTTGATACAACCATCCCCCTCAAGTTACTATCCTGTATCTCTTGTCAGACAAGTGCCTAGTAGCCTGTATGCCACTTTCTCTTCTTCCAATATTCAAATCTTTGCTGTCTCGCTTCTGGTCTCAGTGCCCAACAGAAGCAATTTTTTTTCAGTTATATCTACAATCTTCTTAAAAAATTAATTTCATTTAAATCTTCTGTTTTTTACATCACTTTCATTTCCCAATGCATCTCTCAGCAAAAGTAGCCAACCTATTTTTTAAGCCCTAGAGTATATACAGCATTCCACATTCAGTATCACCTTCCCTTGCACCCTCCTCTCCCACCCTTTTAATTTCCTTTCCCCTTTCCCTCCCCCCAAAATAACAAGGGAAAAGAAAAAGAAAGGAGGGACCTTCTGTTCTTTCTTCTTCCAGGGTAATGGTTCTTCAGTAGAATCTAGAGCACTCACTTGTGATTTTGGGGGGGTTTACATGGCTGAAGTCACTGTGTATATTGTGGCGCTATTCCTGCACACTGCATCAGTTCATAACAGTCTTTCCATACTCCCCCAGCATTCTTCATTGTCAGTATTCTGTATGGTGATGTTAACCTTGCTAAGAGATCTGCATGTTATATTATTCAAATACCAGTCAATAATATTCACTAAATATTTTCCAGTTTGAATATTCTCTATACATTCTACAATTCTTTGTGAATACCTCTAAATTACTATCTCTTATTTACTAAGTAAATTTTTCAAAGCTATTCAAAATAGTTAAGTAAAAGTATGAAGAATATTGGAAGTATTTTAAGAAAGATAAAGAAAATTAGCCAACTCGTAAAATATTTTAAAAGTCATTTTCATAACATTCATTCATAATATGCATTTATTATCTTTTTGCATGGTTGCTCACTGTTTTAAAACATGTGAATAAAACATTATGAAAAATACATAACTTGAGACCTGGGGAATCCCCAGAAATTCTGATTTCTTATTCCCCAATCTCAAAGATTAATCTGTTGGTAATCTGAAAGTACTAGGACCTTTTCTCAGTTCTCATCCTCAATTTCTCTACAGTTTTTGACACTGGTGACCCCTCCTTTCCCGGATATTCTTTCCTTCCCATATTTTCATGATATCACTTTCTGAGAGTACAAATGAGGTAACATTTATAAAGCACTGAGGACAATACTGGACATGTAGCCCTTGGGAACAAACGGTTGTTCCCTCCCCTTTCCTCTTCATTCCACCCCCTACTTGCTAGACCACTCCTCCTTGAGCTGATTAGCTAGAACACTATTTTGTCCAGGGTTCTTCTCTCTAGTTGACAGCAACATTTCCTATGCATGGGGTCACAAAAAGTCAAACACAACTGAACAACCATACCCCTTCTTATTGCCAAGATTCACAAACCTGAAAGGCATCCTTGACTCTTTCCTTTCCCTCACCCTCCTTGGTCCAAGTTTAACCAGTTGCCAGATTTTGTTTCTATTTCCACAATATATCCAGCATCTCTCTCCTTTTCTCCACTCATATACCCTTATCTTCATTCAAGCCCTTATTACCTCCTACCTAGGGGCAGCTAGGTGGTACAGTGGATAGAGCACCAGTGCAGGAGTCAGGAGGATCTAAGTTCAAATCTCACCGCAGACACTTGACACTCACTAGCTGTGTGACCTTGGACAAGTCACTCAATCCCAATTACCTCATCCTGGGTCATCTCCAATCATCCTGATGAATATCTGGTCACTGGATTCAGATGGCTCTGGAGGAAAAGTGAGGCTGGTGACCCGCACAGTCCTCCCTCACTCAAAACAAAGTTGAGTGCAAGTCATGTCATCATTTCTCTGATGGCATGGTCTTCTTTGGCAATGAAGAACAAACACGCACACCTCCTATCTATACTATGGTAACAGATTACTCCTGCCTGTACTACCAGCTACTAGTCCCTTCTCTTCCCAATCCAGACCAACTACCAAAATAATCTTCTTATTGCACAGATAGCACTTTTAGTTGTGCCTCTAAGATAAAATATAAACTACTCTGTTTGGAATTTAAAGCCTTTCAGGCTCTAGCCTATCTTTTCAGACTTATAATACGCCACTCTCCTATACATATTTTATATCCCAGCCAACCTACCATTTGCTGTTTTGAACCTGGTTTTCTATCTTCCACCTCTAAATTTGCACAGGCTTACATCCTTACCTCCAACTCTTAGAACTTCTCCCTTCAAGGATAAGTTCAGGTGACACCTCCTCTGTCTACCCCAGGTGTTTCTCTCCTCTCTCTGTCTCTCCCCTTTCCCTCCCTTCTTCCTCATATCCAACATACATAGTTTTCTCTTTATAGATTGTAACCCCTCAGTAGAATATAAGTTTCTTAAGAAGAGGGTCTATTTTTCTTTTTGTCTCTCTACTCCAGGACCCAGCACACAGCCCTGAACATTAGCAGACTCTAAATAAATGATTACTGGATTCATTAGACTGAAAGCGATTCAGAGTAAAGAAAACAAAACCAGAAGAACAAATATACACACAACAACTATAAGATAAATAATGACAATGCTAAAAGTCAATATGAGGTCAAATACAACAGACAAATGTTAGTATCATACCATCCAATTTAAAGAACACAGTCTTCCTTTCTAGTAACAACTGTGAGCTATAAAAGTTGCAAGTAAGTATACCATCAGTTCCAATGATACAATTTTTTTTTTTTTTTGGAAATAGTGGAAGCGAGGGAAAAATACAAGAAGGTATAAAAGTCAGATGAATATTTTGCAAGTGTCCATTATACCAAAACAAAATGTAACGATAAAATGCCTTAAAAAAGAGTAAATGGAGAGAAATTGCTAAATAACAATGAATACAAGAACAGCATGATGCTAAAATCTTAGAATAACCTGAAGCTGGTAATGACAGATGCAGAACAACAAAATAGTTGTTTGTTAATCTACAAAAACTGGAAACAAGAGGAAAATCATAGTGGGACAGAGCTGCAGATGCTCCAACTTATCTTGTTCCAGAAAAATGTCAGGGCCATTTACTCCTCAGGCACTTGTCCTGAGAGCTGCCCAAACCCAAAAATCTTAAGAATATCTGTAGATGAAACTGAAGGTAAAGAACACATATACCAAATCAAATAGATGTGTCAAAATAAAGATGCTTCTGTAGTGACATAACTCATTAGAGACTTAGTAGCATCTTGCAGCAAAGTATTATTCCACTAATGTCTTTGCATCCCCAGTGCTTGGCATAGAGTTGCCTTTTTGAATGACATAGAAATAATACCATTTGACCTGTTCCTGGCACATACATGGTTTAGTGACTGACCTGACCAAATGGGAATCCCAAAACAATGGAAAAGATGATACATTGTTTTTTTTTCCCTCTCTTCAGGTGACCAAGATGATAGCAGCAACCAAAGACCCATGATTCCGTTTACTAATGCTTCAGTCCCCAATCAGATTCCAAATTCCTTTCACTTTATTTCTAAGATCTCTTGAAACTCCTTTTTCTACAACCATTAATCAAGATGCTAGAGGCACTGATACCCACAGTCTGGACTGTTTCCACATTAGTTTATGAATAGGTAATCTTGTCAGAAAGGTCATCTTGCTTTGAAGTCTTCCTCTACTGTTGTTGTTCAATTGTTTTTTTGTGGTGTCTAACTCTTCAGGACTCTGTTTGGGGTTTTCTTGGCAAAGATACTAGAGTGGTTTGGTTATTTCCTATTCCAGCTCATTTTACAGAGGAAGAAACTGAAGCAAACAAAATTAATTGATATGTCCAAGGTAACACAGCAACTAAGTGTCTGAGGCCATATTTGAACTCAAGATAGTGAGTCTTGCCAACTTCAAGCCAGGCACTCTATCCACTGTGCCATCTAGCTGCCCTTTTCCTTCTGTAGCTTGACAAATTCCTTTGGCCTGGCAGTCACAGTCAATGACAATGGGACACTATCCAATCTTCCAGCCTTCCCTCATATTACCACCCCCTCCACCTACAACTTAGGCAAAATGGAGAACTTTCCATCTACTGAACATACCTCTCTGCTTTCCTATCAACCAAGTTACTGCTTACACACAGTCCATCAGGGCCTGGAATACCCTCCACCATTCTCTGCTTACTGAATCCCCAACACAGGGATTTAAAGGTATCCGAGATGGGGAATTAGGACTGGAACTGTGGAATTCCAACACGTAGAAAGTCCCCACTACCAATACAAGTAGACAGCTTTGTAACTTACACTCAGATGTACCTGTCTTCTCACTCCTGGCTGGTTCACCAGAAACCTCAAGGGCAAGGTCTTCCACTCTGGAGAGCTCAGAGATGTGGGACTTGAACTCAGGTCTTTCTTATTTTGAGCTCTCCACTCACTACACCATAGTATTTCTTTCACTGTCTCTGCACATATGTATATAATAAGTATAGATAGCTGAGAAATACATCTCTAAAATACGCTTCAAACGTATATAAATGAAGAGATTCAAACCATATCACTGAACAAAAATCACAAAGTATTCTTTGAAAACATTACCCATGCATGAGAAATGTTAACTGGTTGCCTTATATTCACATAGAGCTTCATGCCGTATTCTTGTAAGCTATTTATATCAACAATCCCCTAATAATTGATGCCCAGCAATAAAAGAGATGTATGTTTTCAAAAGTATTTGCCATGTTTCAAAAAATATCAAGTACATACTGTAAGAAGTATTTTTTTTAACAGATGGTTTTTTGGATGAGTTTGCTGCAGATGGCAGATTTCTGACTGTATCAAGCTCTAAACAATGAAGAGCATCCCAAAAGAGATCCCAAATCACTCCAAATTTTATTACCAACAAAAATTTACATTTACATAGCACTTTAAAGTTTTTTTTTTTTTTAAAAAACACTATATCTTTATTTAATCCTCACATTAATGCAAAGAGATACTACTGGTGTTAATTCCACTTTATAGATGAGGAAATGGAGGCTTAAAGACATAAAGTGATATGCCCATGGTCACTCAAACATAAATTTGGCCTAAATACCTACAGATGAAAAACCAAATGAATGAAGAGCGTCTATTGCTCAGGGTATGATAGCTGGTTAGACAGGTAACCCATTAAGCTTGTTAACACTGTAGATCATTAATATTGTATATCATATGGACACTGAGTTAGGTCCACAATTAGAATCAGACTAGATTTAGGAAACTATATAGAACTTTGAATGACTCCAAGTTTCTCCCTGAACAAAAGTCTCTCTTCAACACACATGCGCACGTGCACGCGCATGCACACACACACACACACACACACACACACACACACACACTCACTCTCTTTTGGTGATGCCATGACACTCTGAATCACGATGAACATATTTTTCATGGAAACAAAATTAGATGAATCAAATAGTATAGAAGTGTTTGGTGCTATAAGTAAGGTGCAACATATTACTAAATGATAAATTAAGAGCAAAAAATCAAGGAGGGGGAATCAAAGATATCTTGTAAGAAACAGAGGTAGGTTAATGATGTGGTATAAACAAAGGATGTTCAGTGCAAATGCTATTTTTCACAATGTCAGGCAAGTTGGAGGAAGTTTCCTAGTTCATTAGAGAAGACCTGGTTGGGTTGCAATTTGCATCTGTCACATGGATGAGATCATAAATCCACTGAAAGAGATGTTTCTGACAGACATTTCTATAGCACTCAAATAAATGCATAACATAAGAAACATTATGCTGACAAAAAAATATAACATTCCTGATGTTGAAAAATACCTACATACACTTGCTTTCCATTATGAACGTCACTATGCCATAGTAAATTAAAAGCATGTCATGAGGAGGAAAAAGGAAAAAATGGATTCAAGTCCTGCTTCTAAAATACATTGGTTTTGTAACCCTGGGCAAGTCATTTTCCCTACTGCTACTCTGGGCAACATGAATGCAGTAAATTTCAGAGTATTTAGTTGCTCATTCCAGTTTCCTCAATGGAAGCTCCCAACAACAAAAAAAGTACAGGTCTAGACATATTTAAAAATAATTTTCAATTTAGGAGACTGCAGTCTGCCAATCAGTAAGTATTTATTGAGTACTATTTGATGTCTGGAACATAAACAAAAGAATCAGAAGGTTTAAACTTTACTCTCAGATATGATGGATTATGGATGGATTATACAGTATGGATTATGCATTTATGAGAAGAGCAGAGAAAACTGTAGCTCAACCCCCAACTTTCAAATGACCTATGCTTGTTACCCAGACATATGCTAGGCAAGGCAATATCCCACAGCATTACTCCTACCAATCCTTCCCGTGCATGTCCGATTATCTCCTTTGTAATTTCTTCAACTGATCCTCACTTGCTATGACATCAAATCCCTTTTATCATCCTACTTGTCAATATCCCTTCTAAAATATAATACCCAGAACTATACACCAGACAGATGGCATGGTCAGGATACGGTACAGCAGGACCACCATCTCTCTTGCTTTCTACGCTATACTTTTAATGCAACCTAAAAGCACACAATATCCATCAATATCATATATCCAGAAAAGGCAATACAAATCAACAATTAAGTAGGCCGAGAAAAAGATGAGAAGCTAGTCAACTGAGCTGCATTTGGAAAACTAAAGTATGTTGCTGACAATCTAAGCTATTCTGACAAAATTCCCTATTTTTATTTTTTTAATATATTCATTTTATTTATTTTTAATGCTCTAAAATCACTACCATAAAACTCAGATTTTTTCCCCCTACTACTCCCCTCCCTCCCCAAGACAGCATACAATTCTATATAGGATCTACACATACATTCCTATTGAATACATTTTCATTCTAGTCATGCTGTGTAGAAGAACTAAAATAAATGGGAGAAATCACATAACAAACCAAAACATAACACACACATACACACACAAAATGATCTGCTACATTCTACGATTGAATTCCATAGTTCTTTCTCTGAATGTAGAAGGCATTTTGCCTTAGAAGATCACTGAAAATTCCCTATTTTTAAACATCAAAATTCTCTACTGATGCTATATGGTGGTAAAGCACAGAAAACCATTACGTCCACAATAGACTTCAAGTTGCAATGGATAGAACATCCAGTAGATAGATGCTACCTGTAATATATTATAAATGCACTGAAGAAATAAAAAGACCAAAAAAGGAAGGAAACTAGTTATCCAGAATGGAGAACAGATGAACCTGAGTGCTGCATTGGTATCCATGGAATGTCATTTGTTCATTCATTAATTTATTTAGAAACTTGGTCTCCCTAATTCACCCAGGCTGGAAGTACAGTGGCAACTCACAGGCCTGATCCCACTGGTCATAGTATGGAAGCTGCCAGTTCACCCATCCTTAGGCAGCACTGTGGTCCCCTACTCCCTGGGGCTCAGCATAGTGGCACCAGACTTAGTGTGGATATTCAATCAGCCGAAACACTACTGCAGCTCAAAACTCCTACACTCAAGTGATCAACCTGCTTTACCATCCACACTAAAAGGTATTTATAGGTGTGCATGGCTATGCACAGCATCATAGAATGTTAAAGGTTGATGGGAAAGCCTCCAGCATGTTAGGTAGAACCTATATAGAAGATTAGTAAGAATCACATAGGATGAAGACACAACTGACTAATCTGTACTACTGGAGGAAATATCCACATCGATGATATTATAGATCATCTGAAGTATTGGAGATCTAGTTCAATATTTTAGGCCTGCACCATACTAAGTGACCCATCAAGGGTGCAGTACACTAGAACTCCTAGGTCCACCTCACAAAAACTGTTAAAAGCCACAGCTCCTCCATCCACTATTTGTACATTTCACACACACAGATTTGCTTTAGTCCACAATTCCAGCCTTTTGGGACTTTCTTTAGAGCCCTATTTCTGTCACGAAATTACTATACCTTTATCCTTAAAACACATTAATAAGCATAGACTCTATACCCTCATACAAATAAAGTTTAAAATGGAGGGGAAGCATGGATAGGAATAAGCCTGATGTAGAATTTGGTTTGAGAAGCTGTAGAGCCTGCCAAGACCCAGCTGGGAATAAAAGGAGATACTTCTCCCATGAATTATAAGGAAAAGTCGAATGTACTTCAGACTGAATAATAATAGCACACTGTGTAGATGTTTCTACATTCTGCCCACTTTTAAACTTTGCTGTAATGCTGGAGATTCAAAGCATACTTCAACACTGTGATGCAGCACTCTATCTTATACCAGATAATTCTTTCTACATGGAAATTTACTTTATCTAATAAATGCATAAATAAATTTTTAATAATATTAAAACTAAATTAATAAATTGATTGATTAAAATAATTAATATTTAATATTTTAAATTTATCTTCATTAAAATTAGCTAACTCTTTATGGAACAAGAGAGAAAAATAGGTATTTTTGTTTGAAAGGCCTCCCCTTCTAGAGGCTATAAAACGTATTATCATGACTTCAACACGTGATCCACTCTTCCTTCTCAACCTTCCACTATCATCCTCATGGAATTCAATCAATGATCTTTTAAAAATACTGTCTGAACCAGTTCTTCACTTAATTTACGAAGCCCTTTTCTATCTCCACTGTTTTAGTCCTAAACCACACCATTACTAAAAACTACTAGACCATTAAGATACACTGAACTCTTAAAATCTCTTCTCTGAACCAACTCCTATCTTTCTACTTTTCCTACTCCCTTTCCCCTCCTAACAATTCTTTAGTGTCACCACGCCCTTCAATACTTAAATTCAACATTCTTCCCTCCCAGTTCGCTAACCATGTTTTGATCTGACCTTCCTCCCTATCCAATCCTGACACAATAATCCTTTCTCCACACTTGAATAGCTTGCAACCTACTACCCTTGACCTCATATTGTATTTGCCCCATTAAAACTTTTGAACCTGGGTTATTCCTATCTAACAACCACTTCCTCTGCTTCTGTTCATATGTTACCAAACATTTACGGAGGAAGTGGCAAAATTGTATTGTCCGATCCCACTGAATTTTATACTATCTAACCACAACTGGATTTTTGTCGCTGAACAGCCATCATTCTTGTCAATCAGCATATTTCCCACTAGGGTGATTCCCTCCATTGAGAATAGACAAGAGTTCCACCTGTGTCATTATCTTTGTATCTAGCACCTGCAACAGTGCCTTTTACACACAGATGCTTAATAAACATGTATTAAATCTGTTTAAAGGGAAGGAACAGTACTCTAGTTAAAAGAAAGTAGTATTCCCTGCTAGCCCTCCAACCTTTCAAACCCTACAAAATAGAAATCATACGCCAAATATAAAGCAACTTCAGCTATCTCCATGGCCTAGGACACCCAGAATCTAAAACAAGGTTAAACTCTATAAAATCTCATGAAATGACACATGTTCACTGACACTGAACTCATTCAGCATCTGTTCCTCACCTTCCACACTATTTGGCACCTAGATGACAGCAAGGTGGCAATAGTAGATCAAAGGACTTGACTCTAGGCTTTACAATAAAACACAACCCTACACTCTAGCTGTCCTCCTTTTTTGTGTCATGATGACCCTGCTGTGAAAGTTTGCACAAGCCATGTAGCTACAGACCTTCAGGAACAAAGGCTGGCTAGGATCATAATCCTGTGGTACTATCACTGCAGAGCTCTAACTACCTGGTAAAGGGCCAGAGAATTAAGGAACAGCATTTCACTATTTCTGAGGGAAAGAGCACAGCATCTAACTAAGGCCAATTATGACCACCCCAAAGTCATGTGGGGCAGACAGCTAAGGCTGGTGGACTATTAGAAGGCAGCTGAGAGGCTCTGAGATCAAGTTCCAGGAAAACCACAAGAGGGGACAAAAGCATCAAGTGAACAGGAGAAGGCAGGGTGGAAAAAACTAACATTACCCAAGATCTAAGGAAAAAGAAAACTCAAAGCCATGAACATAAATTAATAGAGATAATTTAACAGATAAATTAACAGAGAAAACATTAATAACATAAGAAAATGACTTCTAAATCTAGTAAGCAAGAAAAAATGGATTTCTTGTCATTGTGAGGCAGAGTAACTAATACAAAGAAAGAGCATCATACAGAAGAAAGGACTTAGATTTGATATCAGGAGAGATATGGGCTTTATATTCCACCTCAGATACTTGATAATTTAACTAAGCTGTAAACCTCAGTTTTATGTATAAAACGCCCATAATACCTACAAAGAGCTTCAGAGAAGATTAAATGAGAATATATATATAAAACATTTCACAATACACTATATATAAATAAGTCAGTTTATTATTATTATTATTATTAGCAAACCCTTCTATTCTCCTTATAAAGAAGGCTATTACTTTGAGCTTCATTTTTCAGATAAGCAATTTACAATTACAAAAGAAGGTAATGAAGGAGAAATATGTGAATGAATTTCTAATCTGCCTCTCAAAACATCATTTTAGATCTGTTTTAAAAACCATTTACCCAAAATTTCATTTTGTACAAACTGCCTCTGCAACCCTGTGATTCATTAACGCTGGTTACTTTGGTTCACATCTACAAAGGAAACCAAAAATATCAATTACAGTATGCACTAAAACATGCATCCACCCACACTGACCAAGTAGGCTACAATGTTAGCCAGTTATTTTCTGCGATATAACACAGATGGAAAGCTGAGTTTATCACTGCTATGTTTGCGGAGTCTTTATGTTAGTGGTCTAAAACGCAACTCAACATTTCATAATTAATAATCCATCATTTTAAAACAAAAGGGACCAACAGTTAAAAGAAGACAGGATCCAGAGTCACATGATTGGAATATGACTGCTACTTACTACCACTATAACCTTTGGTAACGTACTTGAGTTTCTAAATCTATGTTCCTTTTATGATTTCCCTTGTTATACAGAAGAAAAAATACATTTTGGGCAAGGCCACACCCTAAATTAGGTAAAGATGCTAAGAAGAAAAAAATATAGGACTGATCCCTTTACTAAACTCTCTTGGGGCACATTTTCAACTCAGTCTAATTATAAACCAGCATATCAGCAAATTAGGGAAAATCATCACTTTTCCATAATAGCAGGTTCAAATACATCATGTATAGCATCACAGATTTTAACAGAAAGGGCATATAGAGATCATTTAGTCAAAGGCCCTCATGTTACAAAAGAGAAAACTAAGTCTCTAGTCTAAGAGGTAAAGTAAAGGCCTTGCCCAAGATCTCACAGGTAATAAGGAGAAAAGTCAATGGAAAAAACATTCTTTCCACTCTATCACACTGGGGTTTTCACTGTATTTAGTGGTCCTCTAGTTATCCAACTAGACATAACCATGCAATCAAACAGCATTCAAGGAAAATAGGTTATGGTTTATAGTTTTCTGTAAAACCCAGTTGCCAAAGGAAAATTACCAAGTCACTAGAATGAATCTAAAAGTAAATTTAAACCTCAGTTATTACACTATTACAGAAATAATTTTGTCCTTGTACCTACCTGCCCTATAGGGAACTTGTTGCACTGCTGTCACTGAGTAACAACCAAAGTTTCATCAGTGATACCCTACCAATCCTCACTACAAACACAACCCTTATGTGTTCTCCTGTCTGGATCTTAATTCTGCCTAATACGCAAGCACTACCTGGCTTCACCGATAATGCTCAGAGAAAAGTTTGTCAACCAATAACGATAACATTTACATAACTTTCTCTTGTAAAGTATATGCCAGGAACTTTACAATTATTATCTCATTTAATCATCACAATAATCCTTGCTATATTACCCCCATTTTATTGATCAGGAAACTGAGGCAAACAGGTTAAGTGATCTGCTCAGGATCACACAGCTAGTAAGTGTCTGAGGCTAAATTTGAACTCAAATTTTCCCGACTCTGGACCCACAGCTGTTTTACACCACGAGGTTGATGGTCAGAAAATGGGTTAAAATCTCTAAAACATTTGACTTTCTCAGAAAGAGATGATATATAAATACATGATATTCCTCTGATTCCTAAAGGCCTTCTCCTGGAAACTGTTGAGAAACAGTAAAGATGAACATATGCTCAGACAAAAAGTCCAATATGGCAAACTGGTCATGCTGGAGAGCTCCAAGATTCCCATTCAGTACTGTATTTATTTATTTTCTAGGAGACTGTGCTCAAGATTGGATAACTGGTTCTATTTCCTTAAAGGTCAGCCTTTGGTCTGGTATCACCAGTGGAGAGCAGGGCATTCTGTTCCTGAGATCCTACACAGCTTTTGATTTTTATTTTTCACCCATTAGCTTTTGCTTATGCCACAAAGGCATTGAGGAAAGTACTGTGAGGAATAAAATCCCTTTTCCAGGCCCTTTTTCACTTTCCTGCAGCCCTCAACTCCCAGGAAGGACAGCCTATGCCTGGATGATTCACACTATGAACACATGAGGAAAACCAACATGGATAAATCACCTGGTGAGGAGCTTGTTATGTAAAGTTGAAGTCCACTTAAGTAAATATTTGTAAAAATTAGGTTTTATAATCAATAAATGGTAATGTCTTATTAAAATAAGATTAAGATTAGGATGACACTGTTGCCTCAAAAGGATTTCTTTTTAAATGGTTATGGTAGATTCCTGATGCATGCAATTTAGCTACTGTGCTAGTAAAGGCTGCCAAGAAGGGTGGGGGTGGGGAGAAGTAATACAAACAAAGTTAAAGCCAAACTAGAGTGGATTTGGGTGTTGTTTGCTTGTTTTTTGAATTTGTGTGTTTGATTTCACCACAAGACTCTGACCATATAAAGTTTTGGGATTCCCATAAAAATGCCTATACAATGAATTAGATACATACACTGGCTTCTGTTAACTATACATGAAGCACATTTACCAAAGTTAGACTGAAAATCATTTACCAGACACATAAGCATATATAGCTCCAAAATTCCTATTATAAATATTTTACATAATCTTAGTGTTTTCAAAACAAAATATTATTATGATGAACTTTCTGCTTTTTAAAATAAGTAAACAAACATTTATTAAGTAGCTACCATGTGCCAAGCATTAGACTAAGCATTGAGAATACAAAGAAGGCAATATGTACTCCCTGCCCTTGAGGAATTCAACTATGTAAAAAAACATGTATGTGACAATTTGAAAATTATCCCAAGAGAAGGCATTTGAATTAAGAGGGCTAGGGAAAGGCTTTCTATGGAAGGTAGGCTTTTATCTGGGACTTGATAGAAGGCAAGAAAGCAGAGATGTGGAAGGACATTCCATTCATGGTGGACAGTAGTGAAAATGCCCGGAATTGGAAGATGGAGTATCTGGTTTGAGGAACAGCAAGGACACTAGTGTGAATGGATTAAAGAGAATGTGGATGAATGGTTATAAAGGGATTTTAACTCCAAAGAGAGGACTTTATATTTTATTCTGAAGGTGATAGGGAGTAACTAGAGTTTAGTGAGTAGAAGAGTGACATAGTCAAACCTGTACCTTAGAAAGATCACTTTGACAAGAGTGAGAAGCTTGTGGCAGGCAAATCAACCACAAAACTATTGCAACGGTCCAGGCATATGGTGATAAAGGCCTGCACCAAGGTAGTGAGTGACAATGCCAGAGGAGTGTACAAGCCATGTTTCAAAGGTAAAATGAACAGGTTTTGGCAAGAAGTGAGAGAGATGAGGTGGTATGAGGGGAAGTGAGAGAGTGAGGAGTGGAAGAAGACACCTAGGTTATGAAATTGAGGTGATGGTGCCCTCAACAGTAATAGGGAATTTTGGAAGTGGAAAGGATTTGGAGGAAAAGCTAATGAAAACCGAAAGACAATGAAACTGAAGAGATAATTCAGTTTTAGACATGTAGAGTTTAAGATGTCCACAGGCTAACCAGTTTAAGATGTCTGATAGACAGTCACTTTTCCAGCACTGATGGGAAATGAGATGCTCCACCTAAATGAATTTTCAGGAAAACAGCATTCTCTCTGTACTGTGATCACTTCTTTGATTGAAATACTAAGGTAAGTTAGTAATGTGTAATGCTCCGGCATAATCACAAGAAGCCAATTCTTTATCAGTGATTATACATTAGGAAGAATAACATATAAATAACAGGGAGTCCTAAAGCTTCATTAATCTGTCACAAAAATGAATTTCTTCCTTCAGCAAATTTTAAGATATTATCATTTAACTGCTTGCCCTATTCAATGGTGGTAAACAGCATTTTTAGCAAGAAAATACTCAAAGAGTATGAAGTAAAAAGAAGGTAAAAGATAGGAAGTAGATAAGAAATTTTGTTCCATTACTACACATTTTCTACCATATCTTTTTATAGCATTATAGATTAATATTTGAGTGTTTGCAATATTTTTGGAACAATGGAGTCTAAAAGAACATGGAATCCCTGCTCTCTGGATCCGGATAGGAATAGAACCAAAACACAACTTACTTTAAAAAAAAATAAATGGGCATACAAAATTTCAGTAAGCTGGAGAAAAAAACTAGCAGAAGACAATGATACAAACGTTAGTGTCAACATTAAATGGTGTAATGGGCGGAGTGCCTGGTCTGTACTAAGGACTACTGATTTCAAATCTAGCCCCAAATACTTACTGTGCTGATCCTGGGCAACTAACTCATCCTGTCTGCCTTAGTTTCCTTAACTATAAAATGGGTATAAGAGAACTTAGCTCTCAGACTTGTGGTGAGGATCAAATGAGATAATAACTATAAAGCACTTAGGCATAGTTACTAGTACATAGTAAATGCTATATAAATATGACCTAATATTGTTGTTGCTGCTGTTAAATTTTCACCTAAGGAGCCAAGTAACATGCTGAATGGGCAGCCAGGTGGCACACTGGTTAGAGTGCCAGGCCTAGAGTCAGGAAGACTCATCTTCCAGAGTTCAAAATTGGCCTCAGGCATTTACTGTGCCTGGGCAAGTCACTTAACCATGTTAGCCTTAGTTTCCTCATCTGTAAAATGAACTGAAGAAGGAAATGGCAAACCACTTCAATATCTTTGCCAAGACAATCCCAAAAGAGGTCACAAAGAGTTAGACATGACTGAAAAATGACAACAAAAAAAACACGTTGAATAAATGTGATGTTTTTGTTTTAATTAAATACCTTTATGTTTTGCACAATTATTTTTATAAACGTAAGAGGAAAATAAGTTATGTCTTAGCAGTGAATTGCTTATCTGGGAAATATTTTAGCTATAAGAAGTGAAATATTAACTCTTCATTGATTGGATCTAGATGGGAAATAGTATTGGGGAAATTTAGCAAAGGTAAATGAAATTTCAAACAAGAGCTTTTGGACTTCTACCTATTTACAATTCCTGACATTAGTATTCACAAATCTTTAACATGATATAAATTAATTTTCTAAAAGGGTTTTTATACATTTAAGATAACATTCTTGCTTACAAGAAAAATCTACTACGTGTAGAAATGAGAATGAATTTGAGATAATTTTGTTTGCCTAAGATCATCCAAAGGTATATATGGTACATTGTATAATGGTATTTCCTTAGGAGGGGTCAAGAGCTAACAAAGAAAGATTAACGTTTATAATATGCATGTCTTTTCAATAACATTAGTGTTAGCCTAATTCAGTCACAATGTTCTGTAAAGCAATAAAACTCTTTTAAAGTCATATAATTCAAGTGATCCAAATTCAGTCCTATATTAGTACAAATTAATGAGATTTCACAGTAATTCTAATTACTATGTACAGGGGAAATTCCAACACTATCAAATGACTTAGTCACTTGGAAATAAAAAATCTAGTTAAATTTTTTCTTAAAAGAACATGACCACTGGCAAGTGCTGAGAAATGTCTGTTACAACACGAATTTAGTTTATAATAGATTTTTCCCGTGTAGTTGCCTTAAAGATACTGTATTTTGCAGCAGACTATGGAAATCTAAATTTTGTATAGCCAAGACTAGATGAGACTTAGTGGAAAAAACTTATACTTTGCACAGTATGAAAATCTAAACAATTGGTATTTTGGGATTTCTGATTCTCAAAATGGAATCATTACATTAATACTGTTTTTAAAGGATCTATGATAATTATGTACCAAAGCTAGGTCCTACCCTTATTTTTATTCCAAAATAGGAATAGCATGGTTAACGTAGAAAAAACAGACTGCAGAAACTTTTTTTTTGTTGCAATCAGGAACTGCTTTTCTAATAGTCAGTTTTTATCTCTCTATCGCCCCACAGTCCTGTAAAACATAGATGTTCTAAACTTGGAATGAACACATCCAATAAAAACAAATGAGCTTTTTAGTCATGGAAAAAATTACTTAATGCAAATATAGGACCTAGCAGAAAAGTAGGTATATTATTATCACATGCATTTAGCTTAGATATGAAACAGAAGCATTTGCTTAGTTTTTCCAACACAATATTTTCTGGCAAAAAAAACAAAAAAGGTAACTTTTTTCTTAAGGTTCAATATTCCAGAAAATAATTACAACTTCAAAATGATTCTCTCCCTGTGTCTCTCTCACTGCTTCTACAAAAAATTCTAACCACTCTTTGTGGGTACTCAGTTACACCCAGGAGAGGCAATGAGAACAAGGAGCTGGACCAATAAAACTAGCATATTGAAGAAAAGACCTAAGGCTCTGTTCGCTTCACTGCCATGCTGAAGAGTAAGTCCATGAACTATCCAGCTGCCATGATTTCCAGCCTGCCACAGGCTGGCCTTTGACTGTATTTTAGGAAGACATTTTAAATTATACAACATTTGGTCATCCAAATCCAGCTGGAAGGAAAGTAAAAATCAGGGTGTCCCGTAGACTAGCACCCGAAATTTTAACTGCTCTCGAGGACAAACAAATCAACTATCATTTATTAAGCACCTACTATACGGACATCCTTGGTACTGCAGGTACAAAGACAAAAATAAAACCGTTTCTGCCCTCAATGAGTCCTCAATACCTCATGGCCAGTAGGGAAGACAGTATGTACAACAGATAAGTATCTACAAAATAGAAGCAAAGTAATTTGAAGGAGTAGAGGGGAATAGCCAGAAACTGGGGGTAGGGGAAATCAGTAAAATGGATGTGATACTTCCAAAAAACTCTGAAGGAAAAGGGGGCTTTGAAGAGGTGAAGATGAGAAAGTATCAGGGAAAAAGCCAGCTTTAATGGATGAGAGGAGACAGAATGCAGTGTATGAGGAACCGGAAAAAGGCCTGTTTGGTTGAACTACAAAGTGTAGAAAGCCTTGAAAAGTATGTGCCTAGGCCAGGTCTTAAAGGGCTTTTTAAATGAGAAACGGAGGAGTTTGCACTGGATCCCAAAGGTAGCAAAAAGCCATTGGAGTACAACAATGGGAGTAACAGGAGTATCCCTTTGGCAACTCTGGGGATGACAGATTGGAGAGGGAAGAGGCTGGAGGCTAGGAGACCAATTATAAGGCTATCAGTAGCAATCCAGGGAAGTGATGAGGGCTTGAATTAAGATGGTGGCTACATCAGTAGAGATAAGGGAACAGATGCAAGAACTGTGGAAGATTGCCTAGTAAAATTCCTGCTTACCTAGGGATGGAAAAACGTTCCTCCTTACATTCACCCTGAAGAATAGTTTAATGTATGATTTATACCCAACCAATGCAATAAAATTGGGGAAATTCACTATTCAACTTTTAAGGGAATGGTCTATTAGAGCTTAAAAGAGAGGTGTGTGAACACTAGCATTCAGCATTGATTATTTACAAAGAAGTCACACAAAATTAAACACCTTTGGTAGGTGGATCAGAAGAATATTATTGGACAAAAAAAAAATTAGAGATGTAGAATTGGAAAGGACCTTAAGAAATAACCTACTCATAAGGTCATAAGATTTTACAGAGCTAAAAGAGATCTAAGGCCCACTAGTTCAATCTTCCTCATTTTGCAGATGAGGAAATCAGGCTCAGAGATTTTAAATGACCTATCTATCCAAGGTTAGAGAGACTGTAAGAGATAGAAGCAAAATTTGAACCTAGGTCCTTGGACTCTAGAACCATAGTTTCTGACTCTTTCCACTGTACCATGCTGGGCACCTGTATTTCAACAAAGCATGTAACAAGCTCTCTCAGGATATTCCTATGGATAAGAGAATGATGTGGTGTGGGGTTAATAACATATATTCATAAATGAATGAACAATACAAAATAAAGAGTAATAATGAATCAATGTCGTAGAGAAGATTCCTATTTAAGCACCTGTTGGAAGACTTGTAATTAATCTTCAACTCTGAGATTATGTCAATCCACTGATAGAGAGTTTGTGAAATGTCCCAAAGTTCTATCCTTGGCCCAATTCTGTTTAATGTTTTCATCAATGGCTTGAAGGCATAGATGCCATGCTTATTAAATATTTCAATGACAGGACACAGTAACTAATATGCCAGATGACAGAAATAGGATCTAAAAGTACTGCTACAGGTTGGAACCATGCTACAAATCTAAAAAGTTGAAATTTAATAAAAAATAATGCCAAGTACCATCTATAGTTTTAAAAAATGTACAACTACAGGATGAATAGAAAGCAGTTCAAGTGAAAACTACTTGAGTTTTATTAGTGCACTATAAGCTCAACAACTCAAAGACAGCCAAAATTTTATTATTAAAAGAAATTAAGACCATAGGCTGAATTAATGGTAATCTTTTCAAGAACAAGATGAGAATTCTTACCATACTCTGAATTGGCACATTTTGGAACGGTTGTTCTGGATATACAAGTGTAACCAGGATGGTAAGTCAACTCAAAACCATGCCATATGAGCAGTAATTGCAGGAAGCATGACTATTTATAAGTTAGAGAAAATAATAGTTAAAGGAGGCAGTAGCTTTATAGAAACTACAGGAAAAGCAGGCTTCTGTTCAATACAGGGAAGAAGTTTATAACAATCAGTCATCAAAAAATTAAAAAAAAAAGATGCCCCTAAGAGGTAATGAGGTTCCAGACATTAACATTTTTCAAGCAGAAGCTGAATGACTAGTAGTCAATAATGTCATGGAAGATTCATATTTCAGGTAAGTAGTTAAGCTAAATAATGTCTGAAATCCCTCAAAGCTCTGGCATCCTATTGTATGGCCTCATGCCAAAATACCTGAACTGTTAACAGAGCACTTAGATAGGTTGATCATAAACAGTTCATTTTACTTATTATATGAATTCTATGATTCACACACACATATGAATTAAAGTGTATTCATAAAAATGTGATACAAAATTACTTTATAACACTTTGGCAAAAGCTTTCCCTATTCCTTGTCTAATTTTTTAAAAGGAAATATAAAAATAATATATACTTGGACCTGCGGACACTTTTTTTTTGAAGTTTGCTACTTCAATCTCTCTTGAAGATGTGATTCTCATATTCTGTCTGAAATATGGCTGTTTAATTAAAACTATATCTAAGATATATATGTGTAAATTACATAAATTAGTGTTATTACTGTTATTCATTTAATGTCATACTGAGACTGAGAGAATAATTCAATTGTTTAGTGCCGGTTTACACACTTACAGCTACAAGTAATACAACTGGCAACATTTGAAATCAATAAATCCTGAGGATAGAAAGAGACAACATTAAAATAAGTAAGTTATGTTGAATGTGCAGCTAGATGGCACAATGGATAGAGCACTTGGCCTGCAGTCAGAAAGACTCTTCATCTTTCTTAGTAATACAGCCTCAGACACTAGCTGTATGACCCTGGGCAAGTCCCTTTGCCTCAGTTTCATCATCTGTAAAATATTCTGGAGAAGGAAATGGCAAATCACTCCAGTATCTTTACCAAGAAAACCCCAAACAGCACTACAAAGAATCAGCCAAGACTGAACAACAACAACAATGTTGAAGGTAGACCTTAGTCCAGAATGGTTTCTGTTTACAGTTAACCTGACTCAGTTTTGTTAAAAAAAATATGTGAATGCCTACTATCAGTAAGACATGTTGTTGCAGACAACTGGATAGTACAGTATACAGAGCACCAGGACTGAAGTCAGGAAGAGCTGAATACAAATCCAGTCTCAGACACTTACTAGCTGTTCCCTGAGCAAGTCACTTAACCTCTGTCTGCCTCAGTTTCTTCATCCATAAAACTCCCTGGGTTATTGTGAGAATCAAATGATAATAACTACAAAGTGCTTAGCACAGTGCCTGGTATATAATAAGCACTACATAAACATTAGTTATTATTATTATGTCTAGGTGAGATATGAAACTCAAAATGTAATTGTTCTTTATGGAAATAAATACTAAATCTCATTAGTTTTAAAGCGAAAGCAAATTGACCTGGAAAATTTTACAGAAACCACACCCTTTTTTATTTTTGAAAAGACTTTTTAAAAATTTCTCCCTCAACCAGATTTAGATAGAATTTTGTAAAGCCTTTTTTAGAATAGCTTCTATTTCAGTAAATTTTATGTGGCATTTCTAACTTAATTTCATTATCTCACATGATGCTGTTTATATAAATGACACTAAATACAGAGATAATAAAACCTAATGCTTCCAATTCTGATTAAATTCTTTACTTTCCTAAACATTAAAACTGGTGAACATTACTGAAATATGAAAAGACAAAGTCTAGCTTGTCTCATTTATCCTACTCAAAATGTGGCAACTGTGAACAAAACAATTCAAATGAAATCCAATCAAACATAAAACACAAAGAAGTTAAAGTACCCTACAACCTAGTATTATATTTCTGTAGCCTAAGATTTTATTTGCTATTTTACTAGTTCTATTCAATTTAAACATTTATAAGGGGCTACTCTACGTCAAAGCACTAGAGAAAACAAGGACAAAAACACCAGTCCTGCTTCAGGAAGGTACATTCTAATGGAGTGATACTGCACTACACAGGTGAGCAAATACAAAGTAATTTCAGAAGAGAGAACTAACAACTCCAAAAAAACAAAAAAGGCCTTCAGTATAAGAAGTAGAACCTGAAAGGAGCCTTGAAGGAAGAAAACTAGGGATTCTAACCTGAGGAGACGATGAGGAAGAGGGATTTCAGGAATAAAAGTGATAAATTAAAATCCTCCTTCTTTGGTTTCACTTGAACTACTGACAAAAGAGGTTACCCTCTAACTAGAACAACTGATTTTCACAATTGAAATGTACAATGCTCAATTATAAATTTCATCTTGTTCCTTGTAGACTAGAATTGTTATGATTTGATTTTGTTTATTACTTATAGATCCTAACTGTGTATAATTTGCAAAACATTGCCTTCATAAGTCTTTGATATGAGAGACAGAAACAGAGAGAGACAGAAAGAGAATAAAGCCTGTGGGGCACATCATTAGAAACTAATGCAGTAGGTTGGCATCTCCTAGTCAACATTCTTTGCATAGCTGTTCAACTAGTAAATCTACTTCACTGTCTAATAGCAGCTGAGGGGAAAATGAGCTTGCAGTGAACTGAATGTAAGATCCAGCTAGGGAAGATTTCCTTGACAGCATTTATAGAAGAAACTTTAGAGAATCAAGTTTGTTACAATGGAAAGAGTACTGAACTAGAAATTAAAGACTTGAAATCAAATAGTGACTGTCACTACCTGTACAATCTTGAGCAAGTCACAACCTCTCAGTCTCTGCTTCCTCAAACTCTAAGATAAGAGGGTTGGACTAGACTTCTTATTCTATGATCCTATGAAAACAACTGGTGATAAATGGAATAGAATGGAAAATATTTCAACACTTTCTCATCAAAAATTGGACCCTGCCACTTCAACGCGTAATAAACTACACGAGGAAGTGGCAAGAGCACTTACAAAGATGAATCTCAAACACATAAGTAAGAAATCCATGCAAGAAATGATCATTTTTTAAAGCACTTGGCTAAGAATTTTCAAGAGCTCTAAGTGGATAAAATTCCAAAGGAGAACCAAAGAACAAAGACAAGTAATTTTACCAGTGAAAGTAAAACTGAGACTACACAACCACTACTAATTAAGGCTTACTTTCATTATCTGAAATTTTTGTAAGAATATTTTAAGCATGAACCCAAGGTATCTATGATGAACCATGAAAAGGGAAGAGGAATTAAACTTCAGTTTTGCTGCTGACTCAAAGCTGCAAGATTATATAATCTCCCCAGACCTATTATATGATCATTGGATCCTGATTTCAAAAAAGCATTTCAAAAGCAGAAATAACATTTTCAACAGATGCATTCCATTATTATAGTAGATGTCCAGTACTCCTATAAATGGTGAGTGAATGGGGTGATGGGTTGATTGCATTAAAACTGGAGACCACTTACAGAGATTATTCAATGAAATCCACAATTCCTCAAAAGACAGATATATAAAGTATCTTTATCTATCTCATACAGGACCCACAGATAGAGAGTAATCAGAGCATATCATGTAACAAAATAGTAATAAACTTGGAGTCCGGAAAGACCTGGCTTCAAATTCCTTTTCTGATACTTACTAGATATATGGCCAAATGCAAATCACTAATCTTCCAAACCCTCAGTCTCCTTATTTGTAAAAAAGAGATAATACTTATAGCACCTACCTCACAGGGTTGGTATGAGAAAGTAAGACAATGTAGGCCAACTAGCTTAAATGAAGTAGCAAGGGACCCTCAGGGAAAGATAAAAAGTGTGAGAGGTGAGGAAAACCACTACAGCCACCTTTACTCTCTACTACCTCCTTTGGACTTAGAGACAGTCTCAAAGCCTGAGCCCACGAGCCTTGGGAAAACCAGCACTTTCAAGAGCACTGGACCTTCTTCTAATCTAGCCCTTATAACTACTATCCTAGGAACCAATCCTTGTAGGGATGTGGCCTGCTTCACAAGCAGTATATTCCTGCCTCCTCAACAGCCATAATTACAGAAGACTTGAAAAAAAAGGTTCTCATCCAAAAAGTCTTTAGCATTGTCAAATGATTCAACATCAGAAAGCGATATGATTTAATCAGCAGAAATAACATTAAAGAAGATGCATTACCCTCTGCCTTACTGCCGTACCCTAAGAACCCTGGCCTCTTTCAACCTGACCTGTGGCTGAAACCTCTATGTGTTGTCTCCTCTATTAGATTGTGAGCTCTTTGGGAGCAGAGACAGTCTTGCTTTCCTATATGTATCCTCAATCTTTGGCACGTAGTAAGAGTTTAATGTTTTAGGTTGTTTTTTTTATTCATTTGGTATATCTAAAGGTTCTTGTAAACCTTAAAATGCTACATTATTAATAGAAAGACACTAGAGATCATTCAGTGCTTATACTGACGCCAAGTTGTTTCCTGTCACAAAACCCCATCGTTATACCAGTATTTTCCCTATGATGTCATGACTGTAAAATCAGGGAACCCCTTGCTTAATACACTCAAAATTTCAAATGAACCAAAGTTTAACAGAAAACTATTTAGTGGCTATTTATCTGTAGTGATCACCTGCTTACAGGTGTGAACCAGAAATGGTGTGAACAATATTAAGAACATGTAAGACCAGAACAAGAGATGAGATGATGCGTAGGAAGAATATGACAACAGATGGACGTCTAAGGACTGCACTTTAACAGGTCTCAGTTTGGCCGAGGCAATGCCCACTCAGTGATTAAAGTTAGGTAAAAAATGAGGTAGAGAATGGCCTCTTTTACCTAACGGGGTGGAGAACTTGTGGCCTTGAGGACACGTGTCCTTCTAGGTCCTTCGGTGCAGTCTTTTGACTGAGTCCAGGTTTTACCGAACAAATCCTTTTGTTAAGGGATTTGTTCTGTGAAGTTTAGATTCAATGAAAGGGCCACTCTTGAGGACCCAGAGGGCCATGTGGCCTTGGGGCTGTAGGTTCCCCACCCCTAAAACTGACACCAACCTGGTGCATGCCCTCACTGTCTCATGCCTGCATCTAGGGCCATCTCCGGTTGTCCTGATCTGCATCTTGCCACTGGACCTAGATGGCTCCAGAGGAGACTTTGACAGCCCTCCCTCACTTAAATCCAATTCACTTGCATGTCATGGCATCACCTCCCTGATGTCATGGCCCTCTTTGACAAAAAAGGAAAAACAACAACTGTCTAGAGAAGATTTATAAGATCACAAAGGAAGCCAGAGTATGAAAGAGTCACAATCAGCACCAGTAGAGGAATCATAGAATCTGAGAATTGGAAAAACTGCCATCCAGACCAAATTGTGCATCAAAAGAATTCCCACTACAACAAGCCTAACAAGTGGTCACCAGGTTCTACTTGAAGACCTTCAAAAAAGGGCAAGTTACCACCCTGAAGAGCAGTATGTTGTACTTTTAGACAACTCTAAATGTTAGGAAGCTTTCTGAACATAGAACCTGAATTATCCTCTTTGCAACTTCCACCAAGAGTTGGTTCTGCCTTTTGGAGACAAAAAGAAGGAAACTTAATTCTTCTTCGTTATAGCCCTTCAAATATTTGAAGAAAGCTGTCAGGTCCACCCCAACATCTTCTCTTCTCCAGTAAGACATGCCCAGTTCCTTCAACCGATTTTCATATGACACGATTTAAGGTCCCTCACCATTCTGGTTACCCTCCTCTGGATACTCTCTAGTATATCAGTGCTATTCTTAAACTCTAGTGTTCAAAACAGAATACAATAATCCCAATGAGAGCAACTGATGAAAGACTGCCTCTCCTGCCTCTCACAATGTGGTCCAAAGTCACAGTTTTTGGGGTTTTTTTTGCTACCACAGTACACAACTAAGTCATATTGATCTTGTAAGTATGCTAAAACACCAAGGTCTTTTCCAGAGCTGCTTCCTAATCATTATTCCCTCATCCTATATTTGTGAATTTGTGTGAGTGCGTATGTTTTTAACTTAAGTACAAGAGAGGATTATTCATTCCTATTGAATTTAATGTGTTCCTATCACTCCAAGTTTGTGTCGATTGCAAATTTCAGGAAACACGGGGGCATGCCATTTTTTCCTTGATACAAGACATTAATTAAAAAAGATGAACAGTGTAGTGCACTTCAAGCACAGATCTGTAAGATACTTCCATGATTACCTCTGACTGTGATACTGAATCATTAAAAACTATTCTTTAGAGAGTCTGGCCATGTAATCAGCTCTGAATTCACCTGATTTTATAATCATTTACATAATTTCTCTCCATCTACTCCACAATAATAATACAATGCATCTTAATCAAAAGCTTTGCTAACATTTCTGTAAACTATTTACACGGTAATTCCTTTCATCAATTATTTTAGTAATCCTGTCAAAAAAGAAATTAAGTTAGTCTGGCATAACTTGTTCTTGACGAAAGTGTGCTAACTCTCTGCAATCTCCCTTTTATATATGTTCACCAACTATCTCTTTAATAATCCATTCTATTGGTCTATAGAGTTTACAAACTTTTCCATTTTTTTGAAAATCAATACTTTTGTCCTTTTTCCAATTTTGCAGTATGCCACTGAGATGTGGTTCAACGATCACATCTGCTAGCCCTTTCCATGTTCAAAGGTGTAGTTCATCTGGGCCAGGCAATCTGAATGCACTATGGGCAGCTAGGTGGTCTTTTACTATGTCATTACTTATTTTGGGTTTCCACTCCACGTTAGCAATTTGTTATTCTATTATTTCTAGGACACATTTTAATCTCTTTGGAAGAGAAAAAGTAGGCAAAATAAAAACTGAGCAACAGTACTTCCTCTGTTAATGATCATCATGCAACTTACCACCAAAGCAAAGGTTGTATTCTTTCTTAAAATAACTTTTCTCAATTACATGTGAACATTTTAACATTCATTTTTTAAAATGTTGAGTTCCAAAATCTCTCCCTCTTTGTCCTCCTCCTTCTTTAGAAGTCAAGCAATTTGATGTAGATTATACATGTGAAACCATAAAAAACATTTCCATATTAGCAATGTCGCAATAGAAAACAGACCAAAAAAGAAAGAAAAATAAAGAAAGTAAAAGCATGCTTCAGTCTGCAGACTTGATCAGTTCTCTCTCTGGATGTGGATAGCATCGTCATGAATCCTTCAGGAATTGTCTTTGATCACTGTATTGCTCAGAATAGCTAAGTCATTCATAGTTGATCATCAGACAATATTGCTGTTACTGCGTATAACATTCTCCTATTTCTGCTCCCTTCATTTTGGATCAATTCATATAAGTCTTCTCAGGTTTCTTCTGAAACAATCCTGCTCCTTATTTCTTATAGTACAAAATGTTCCATCACAATCTTATACCACAACTTGTTCAGTCATTCCTCAAATGATGGGCATCCCTTCAATTTCCAATTCTTTGCCACCAGAAAAAGAGCTGCTATTGCACATATAGGTCCTTTTCCTTTTTCTTTGATTTCTTTGGGATATAGATCTAGTAGTGGTATTTCGGGTCAAAGGGTATACACAGTTTTATTGCCCTTTAGGTATAGTTTCAAATTGCTCTCCAAAATGGCTGAATCAGTTCACAACTCCACCAACAGTGCATTAATATTCCAATTTTTACACACATCCCCTTCATATTATGTCATTCTCCTTTTCTGATTGACCAACCTGATAGGTGTGAGGTACCACTGAGTTGCCTTATTTTGTATTTCTCTAATCAATAGTGATTTAGACATTTTTAAAAATGACTGTAGACAGCTTTGATTTTTTTCTTCTGAAAACAACTTGTTCATATCTTTTGACCATTTCTCAACTGGTAAATGACTCATATTCATATAAATTTGACTATATATATTTTGACTATATATTTGAGAAATAAGTCCTTTATCAGAGAAATACTGTAAAAATCACTCCCCCCTTCCGGCTTTCTTTCTAAATCTTGGCTGCACTGTTTTGTTTGTGCAGAAACCTTTTAATTTATCTATTTTATATCCTATAATGCTCTCTTCTTATTTGGTCATAAATTCTTCCCTCATCCGTAGAAATGACAGGTAAAATCTTCCATGTTCATCTAATCTGCTTATGGTATCACCTTTTCTGTTTAAATCACGTACTCATTTTGACCATATCTTGGTATAGAATGTGTGATGTTGTCCTATACCTTTGCCTATACTTACTTTCTGCCAAACTACTTTACAATTTTCCCAGCAATTTTTGTCAAATAGTGAGTTCTTATCCCAAAAACCTGGATATTTGAGTCTATCAAACACTAGATTGTTATGTTCATTTACTATGATTGTGTAGCTAATCTATTCCACTGACTCACTATTCTACTTAACCAATACCAGATTGTTTTGATTACCACTTTGTAATACAGTTGAGAACTGGTCTTGCTAGGCCCACCTTCCTTCACATTTTTTCCCACTGATATGCTTGACCTTTTGTTCTTCCAGATGAACTTTGCTATTTTTTTCTAGCCCTATGAATAATTTTTTGATAAGCTGATGGCACTGGATAAGTAAATTAGGTAAGACTGTCATGTTTATCATTGGCTCAGCTTACTCAAAAGCAATAATATTTCTCCAATTGTTTAGATCTGGCTTTATTTGTATGAAAAGTTTTGTAATGTTCAATGTAGCTCCTGGTTTGTCTGGCAGGTAGATTCCCAAGTGTTTTATATTGTTTGCAGTTGTTTTAAATGGCATTTATCTATCTCTTCCTACTGAATTTTATTGGTAATATACAGAAATGCTGATATTTCATGAAGTTTTATTTTATATACTGGAACTTTGCTAAAGTTAATTATTTTGACTAGTTTTTTAATTGATTCTCTAGGTTTCACTAAGAATACCATCACATCGTCTGTAAAGAATGATAGTTTTATTTCCTCAATGCCTATTTTAATTCCTTCAATTAAGTATCTTCTTTAAATCTGGGCAATTTCTATTTTTACAAACGTTCACCAATTTCAGTGACTGCTAGATGTATGGGCACAAAGATTCATTCTTGATTCTCTTGAGCATCCCACCCATATACCTTAAAATTTTTGTTGTTGTTATCCTTAACCTCCCCAGAGAGCCCTAATTCATTCTAAGATTAAACACACCTGACACTATTTTAGAGGACTTAACCTCACCCTTATAATCATCCTCTTTTACTTTGCCTTACTCCCATCATCTTCTTCTTCTTCTTCCTCTTCCTTCTTTAAAAATATCATCTGGTTGATAAGTTCCCTGAGCATCAGAGTATTTAGGCAAATTTCATTTGTTTTCTTTGGAATTTCTTCCCTTTGTGTTTTCAAAATTTTATTTGTTAACATTTCCCATTTCTGTTTTGAAAGTATCTATACCACTGAGACAAAAAAAATCTACCTTAGCATAAGATTTTGATAATTTGTCATGAAATGGTAATAAAATTTTCTATAAATAGTTCTCAAAAGGGAATTTCTAACATATATTCCTAATTCTTTTGCACATAAATTAAGCTATAGGGTATTGCTGAAGGTATCATTTTCTTTACAATCTAAAATAAATATAATTATGGATATGCACATGTGCATCGTTAAGTGAGATTGTATATGCCTAAATTTCAAGGATATATATAGAAGGCAGTATATATTACCAATGTTAAAATATGGAGAAATCATGTTGTTTCAGTTTAAGCAGAAACAAGTCTAGCACTGACTGACTAACTTTACTATCAGAAAAACTCACAATTTGGGGGGGGGGGGGGGGAAGCATTATATAACAGCTACTTCATTAGCTAGGCAAATCCAGATAGACATTTCATTGTGTGACCCTGGGTTCAAATTAGTCAAACATACAAAGAAATTTGAATTAAAGTTTTCTAAAATGGCTGCTCTTATGAACAATATTATTTAGCAATGATCATGATAATATCTGGGTAGTTACAAAAGTTATTCTAGGGAATATTTTAGTTTGGTAGAAAACTATTCCAACTCTATGTTAATTCTTTACATATTCCATTAATAGCCAAAAAACAAACAGCTGAGGAAACTTCCAAAAGTTTTAAGTATCTTAATCTGCAACAATAATTTTCATGGATTAGTAATTGGCAAGACCATAGACTAAAACAGTGCCAAAAAAGCAAATAATTGTAAAGTATTTGTATATATTCACTCTATAAAACTACATAAACATCTGGGAGCCAAAGTGCCATTTTATGAACATTTTCATTATGGAGAAACATTTTCCATGTTAAAGATACACAGCTATTAAAGCCAACTTTTTATTAACTGGGTGTCTTAAGACTAAAGTGCTCATGGGACAAGACCTGTTTTTTGAAAACTGGAATGCAAAAAGAAATATAAAGCAGAAATAATACATTTTCAAAACTACCTAATATTGCTAACTACTGAAATATATTATCAGTGATGCAATGTGTTTCTGACCATCTGAGTTGGAAGGTACTTCAAGGATCACTAAGTCTAAACCCCAACCCCACTATTTCTGAAGATGGCAAACAGGCCTTTCAAGCAGTATTTACCCCATTTCACGCAGCAAATGAATAGCCAGGAATAGTCTTTACTCCAAATCCAATGCTTTCCAAAACACCTGAAAGAATGAATATTTTAGTTGGCCAAAGGCTATCCTTAAAAGCAATGATTTGTCAATCATTTCGTCTGTTTCAACTCTGTTCAACAATCATCTGAGTGCCAACTATTTACAAAGTAGCATGCTAGGTGATGGGGATGCAAAGACAAAATGAACAAATAGTGCCCCCTCCATCCCTTTCAAGTCTACTGTGGGCAAACAATATTACATAGGAAAGTAAACATAAGATCATTTGGGAAGGGAAAGAACACTAGCAACCCAAAGAATCAGGGACATGGCATCCAAGATTAGCTTTGAAGGAAAAAGGATTCCCAAAAACAGGAGAAGGAAGGAAAGCATTCTCAGCATGTAGGTGAGCTCAGAGTTCAACACCAAAGAACTCTATGACAAGAAGAGAAGGCAGGCCAACTATACAAGGAAAATGAGGGAGAACAAAGTGAATAGCCCAAGGGGTGCACTGACAGCAGCAAAATATTAAAAGAACCATGAAAGTATGCTGTGTCCTCTCAGATTTGCATTTTTGCTGTGTGGAATCACGTAGAACAATAACACCTAGATGACTGGGATCTGATCAGTTTTTCAATCAATACAGATCCATTCAAGTATTCAACAGTACCTCCAAGTATCTTGCTTGGGACTAATCCAAAACCCCCTCTTTCAGGAATAAACTTTCATGATTATGTTCTTATTGCTTTACACATAAAGCATTTAAAGGATTACTAGAAAGGTAACAGCTGAAAAAGTCTTCATTCCTAGGCCACAGTTTCTATCCACTGTCATTTCAGGAATGCTGATGGCAACTCAAGACACGTAGGAACATATCTACCAGTACAAATGCATAAGGAACAAGCACTGCTTACAAGCAGACTTGCAATGTAATGCAGCGCAGCTCATTCACCTTTTTATACTAATAAAGACTGAATATATTTACTAAAATGTTTCACATAGGACATGTTATTTGAAAAAAGCTGGCCATTTAAAAATGATGCAAATATATTCATATCTCAAACCTCAAAATATCCATTTTCTCCCTAGTTTTCTTCTAAAGAAATATCCAAAAGTTATAAGCAATGACACTTAACAACTGATTCTGTTAATCAGAATACTTTCTATGTCAAAATTAAACTGCAGCATTACAAATTTTAACAACCCTTTATAAAGTCTATCTCCTTTTATTTTAAGACATTTATCCATCTCCGAGATAATTTATTATATTTCCATAGGTTTTGATTTTCTAGATCAAATTTAGATTTCCTCAATCATGAAATATGTACTACATGCATTTTAAAGTACAGAACACCATATTAATAAATAAATAAATAAAAATAAATCTTAAAGAGATTACATCCTCAGGAGATAGCATCACATACACAGTGAGCATCATGCAAAAAGAACTGGAGGTGGAATCAGAGGATCTGGATACTCAGAATGCTGGTCCTGCCAAGTAACTTCTCTGGTACTGCAGAAAGCCAGCTAACATCTTTGGGTCTATTTCTTTCTCTGTAATTCCCTAGAGCTGGGCTCTAAGGATTCTAACACTAATAATGTATAATACTCCAAAAAGCAAATACAAGGCAATGTTAAATTTCCACATGTCAACTTAGAAAGAAGTATATCTACTGTGATGAGCATAGACTGGGGCAGTCCTGGGAACAGGTGAGGCCTGAGGTATATAAATAAGGTACTTGGTATTCAGAAAAGGAACATATTGTGCCAAATGTGGGATATCAGGAAACACTTTTAAAAGGCAGCATTTGAGCTACTATAGAATGTTATCTCTTTGAGGGCAGGCACTGTTTTTACCTTGAACAAAGCATTTAGTGGGTTCTTCATATATGCTTAATTATATATTTTGGACAAAGGGAAAACTGAAGGTACAGTTAGAAGTGTGGAATCTGAGGAAAAGACTGGAGAAAAGTCTGATTTGCCTTCAAGTCTTTGTTCTGCCACTTATGATGTGTATAACCTTGGCTGTGCTCTTCTCTCTAGGGTTCAGTAATTTCTAAAACAAATTTTTTTGGGGGGGAAATATTAGCCTAAAGAATCTCTAAGATCCCTTCCATTTCCAAACCCTTCAGTCCTAGCATCTGTAAAGTCCCTTTCCAAGTCCAAAATTCTGTCATTCTAAGTTTGGAATGAATATGGATGGAATCTAGAATCAAGGAAGGAAGGGATGGGACAGCAGAAAAAGGATGGAATATATATGTTAGGCTAAGACCAAATCCTGGAGAGCCTCAAAGGCTGTGTATCAAAAATGTAAGAGATTTGCAAGAGCTCTCTCTTCAGTCTCATCGAGAAGTATGGTTTTAGTAAGAAGAATGACAGGAAGTCAGGAAACAGAGATCAGATCTCTGGGTAATTGGTTGTGTAAATGAGACTTGAAAAAAGGTAAACGTCTTGCTCAAAGTTTCATTATCTATGAGGCTGCTGTTGGCACCACCTAGGCAATGAGTCAACAAACTGTGGTATATGGATTTAATGAAATATTATGCCATAAGAAATGAATGACAAATTTAGGGAAAGGAAAAGGGCAAACTTATACAAACTGACACAGAAGAAAGAAAGTAGACCCAGGAGACCATATATGTTTACAATAATGTAAAACATTCAAAGACAGCTGAATTCAGATTAAATATAACGATCACTATTGTTTCCAGAAATTCAGATGATAAAATGCATTTCCTCTTCCCAGTAAAGATGTAGGGACTACAGATGCAGAACGTTTGGTTTTGCTTAACTGTTACTCCTACTAACTTAAAGAAGTCTATAATTCTAAATATAACCAACTTGCTTTACGCCCATCATGTGTTAAAGTTAAGTAAGATCATTATTTATACAGATTAAGTCTAATAGTTCTGTAAAATCTAAATGCCATTTCAGAAATAAATAGCTAAACCAGGAGATCGCAACCTTTCAAAAAGGAGTTTGCCAACATGGCAAGTTTCTTTTCTTCTGGTAAGACCGCTGCAAAGTGGAAAGTAGCAACTTCACTGGAAATAAGACTGCGTAGACTGTGGGCTGCAGACTCCAAGCCAAAATTTTGCTAAATCTGTCTTAATGTTAAATATGTTTAAAATCACCATATTGTACATAATTTTGGAACAAATTATTAAAAATAAGTTTTTTTCTATGTATATATAATTCCAAGATTGAGAGCCTAAGATGTTTTCCAAATAAAAAAATCAGGACATTAATTTGACATTAATGACAAAGGACGTTAATTTGAAATCTTTTTTAAAAGTACACGTAAGTATCTTGCAATGGACTGTTCCAAATTTGAGGCAGTTATCACACATGGCTATTCCCACCTATGTGCAAAGAGTTTATTTTTTCCCAGTTTTATTTTTGCTTACTTATATCTAGACATACAGAAAAAAGGACTATCCACTGCTTGGAGTTATACTTTGGCTACTCCAACTGAGAAAGGATTTAGTTATGCCACTTCAAAGTCAGACCACAAAGCTCCTGCCAAGAAGTCCTAGAGCTGTCCAAAAATGGAATGGGCCTGCCTCAGAGCACAGAGCTCCTCTCCACTGGCTTCATCAGAGGCTAGGTGAAAACTACTTGAGAACAATTCTAGACAGAATTCATGATTTTGGGAGGAGGTCGTCATGATTTTTTGAAATTTCCTTCAGTTCTCTAATTCTGTGATTTTTTTTTTTAGAAGCAGAAAGAGTGGTGATTCTTAGCTGAGTGCTGTTACCACTACCTACCATGGGAAAAGAATGAGGTGTTTGCGCTATACTATTTAAAAGACAACAAAAGCTATGCTAGGTCCAAGGGGGGGGGAAGGGAGAGAGGGGAGACACACATCATTTTGAAAGAATTTTTAAAAAACCTTGTATTTTTAATTCAAATAAATTCCATAAAACAAGTCAAGCTCAATTTTAAGACTAATTCAAGTTGTTTCAAACTGAAGATGCTTAAGTTTTCAGTTTTCTAGGTAACCTTGACTGTTACAAGTTTAAAATTCTAAGTTAAATGTACTCTCAGTATTACTTTAAACCCCATAACATTTTCCTAACTTCCAAATATATATAAGTGTGCAACAGTTATTAAAAAAATTTTTTTAGATAGCACCTCTCATCTAACAATTAAGTAGAGAAAATAGGGATTTGTACAATACATTACTTTCAATGGACAGCTTTATAATTTTAAGTGTCTTTTTAAATTCTGCTCCTGAAAAACTATTTGAAAGTATTTGAAGATTAATAAAATATTCATAACATAAACCTCCGACTTCAATCCCTCAGCTATAGAAGAGACAATATACCTCCAACACAGTAATTACAACATATTAATATAGAATTTGCAAACTACTGGTTCACAGCTGGCATTTTCCTAAGCTCTCAAAACTCTTTGTGGAATTTCATGACAGTGCATTTGAAAATAAAAAATAATTAGGGGGTTGCCAAAGGTTTGTCTGTTATCAAACACTTGAGTAGTTTTCCTTTTACTGACAAGAGGTGAGGAAAGCAACACTTTGCATATAAGCCTACGGAGTTTATAACATTTTAAATTTCATCTATTTTTAAGATTCAATTCTAGAATAACTGCCTATGTGTTAATACAAAATTTGAAAAATAAAGCTAACTTATAATTACATCAATGTGGAAATTTGTATTGAAATTTAATTTGAAAAGAGTTAAATGATGATTAAAAAAATTTAGTTGGGGTGGATGAACAGTAAAGAGTTCAATCAGGAACATTCTTTCTAGCATATAATTAGGATCTGGGCTGGTTTATTTTATCATTACCAGGAAAAGGGGAGGAGGGGAGGTTTGATAACAAGAGCAATAAAAAGAATAACAGCAACAGAAAATTATTATTTTTTAAATCTTCCCAATATGTACAGCAAGAGATATATGCCTGGTTCCCAAACAAACCATTTCTTTAATCTGTTATCTGAACGTAGACTTTTTAAAATTTGTACACAAGACATACAATTTTGTCTATGTCTGATGAGTTTACACGTTAGCAGGGAAAAACATATATATATGTATGTATATATGCACACATAGATATGTATATAGATATATACATATAGATAAATGCATGCATGTGAGCGCGCGCGCACACACACACACACACACCCGAATAAAGCATAATACAAAGGAATATGGTATATCTGGTAGAAACAGAATTGACACATCACTTCCGGGTGGAGTCACAAGGAGGGGTTTCATGGTGGAGTTGACAATGAGCTAGGCCTTGGAGCACAGGGGGCTTGTTTTGGGAAACAACCAAGGGAAAAATCCAAAAATGAATGACTTAAAGTAGGGAGGCGGAGAAGCGCAGATTGACTTGATAGAACCATAAGGTAAAGGTGAGGCTATTGAATGTAAGGCTGCACTGTTCAGATGTCATCCTTTGGAAAGTGATGCTGCAACAGTGAGTGATCCTGGAGTCAGGAAGAACTGAATTGAAATGCTATCCCAGACATTTATTAGCTGTGTGACCCTAAGCAAGGCACTTCACCTCTCAGACTCAGTTTTGACATCTATAGATAGGGATAATAATAGCATCTATCTCAAAAGTTTGCATCAGATGTGCTAACATTTGCACAAAATACTTTGAAAAGCTTAAAACAATTTATAAATGCTAGCTCCTAAAAAAGTGGAAAACTAATGGAGATTTTTGAGCCAAAGTGATAAAAATGCTATTTTAGGAAAATTAAACTGGTAGAAGTACACAGGGTGGACTGAGATAGAGAGATCAGTACTCTTGGCGGTAACTCACACATGTGGTAAACTGGGACTTCAACTAGGATGGCAGCATTGAAACTAGAAAAAAGGAAGAATACTAAGAAACTTAGCAACTGAGTATTTGAGGTCTCAGGGATTTAAGAAGACTGAGAAACTTCTAGTCAGTACCATTAATGGAAGTAGGTAATGTATACTGAAGAGTTGGTGCTTTTTGACTTAGGCAAGTAAGAAGGAAGGTGAAAGGATAAACTGATGAAGTCTATCTTATAGCATCTGAATTTGAAGTTACTACAGTACTTCTATGCAGCTGGAACAGGTAGTTGGAAAAGTAGAAGAGCTCAGCAGAGAGGTCAAGGTTACAGCTATGGAAGGCAGGGGGAGTGGGGAAGTGGAAGAGATTTTCAAGAGTGGCTGTAAAGAAAAAAAAGAGGGAATTAAACACAACCTAACTGATACCTAGATCTATGAAATGATCACAATCCTGCACTGAAAAAACTAATCACATCAGACAGAAAATATGAGTGTGTGTGTATCCCAAGTTATACATCTTTAAATCACTTTTAAATGACATTTATTTCTAAGAGGGAAATACCTAAAAAAGTCCTGCTAGAAAAACTGATTTTTCTGGTAAGCAAGAAACATGACATTTCTATTCTGATGGGGTTTTGGCTAGAAAATTGGAAAAAATAATACTAAAAAAGGCTTCACATTCCTTGTATCTCCAATATCTAATACAGCGACTGACACAGTATGCACTACATAAATAATATTTGCTGATTGATGTGGATAACAAAATTTCTATTTAAAAAACAGCTTTTGTAATTTATAACAAAATAAGAAAGTGCATTAACCTCTCCAAACCTCAGTTTCTTTATCTGTGCAATAAGATTGGCCTGGATGATTTCTAAGGTCCCACCTTTCAGTTCTAAACCTATGATCCTATAATTTTTTTAAAATTAAAGTGCAATTATATAAGCAAAATGTCAGAACAATGAATATTAATCAGTGGAATAGGAAATTCTTAATGATTTTCCACATCAAAGTGAAATCCGCAATTTTTTTTGTTGAAGAGACTAATAAACTAAAACAGACCAATATTTAATCCATTAAGAATTTCTGCACTGTAATATGTTTTGATGTGTCCGGCTGACACGTTATTAAATATAAAACGCTCAATTATATTTGAGGTTTTATTTAATGGATTAGTATTAAAAAAATTATTGAATTAGCTTTTTTATCATCCTTGTTATTAGGTCTGTCTTACAGCAGGAACTACAGTGGCTGATAAAACACAGGTAGCGGAGCTCTCTTAAAGATCTTTCAAACAGCTTTCTCTGTTTCAAACAAATTTCCTTTGGAACTTCCAGATCCTCTACTCTTTTCACTTTTCCAAGAGAGAAGTGCCTGCTTCCCTCACCACAATGGCAAAGTACACTCAGTGTCCAAAAAGGTTAGTGCACAAGAAATACCAATTAAGAAAAACACATGACAAAAAATAAAAAATTATCTTTCATATTTTAAAAAATATAAAACTTCACTAGTCTGAGGGCTGTAAAAATCAGATACTTCAAAGTTCTTATGCAAAAAAAGTTTTTTCTAACTAGGACTTTCTACTTACATGATGAGATAAATTATATAAACTAGTTAAAATACATTAAAGTTTACAGAGTATCAAAAATTCAACTCACTAACTCCAAAATAAAAATGAGTACTTGTTTAAAACCAAGTCAAAGTGATTGCTGTGACACTGTGTAGACAGAGACTGAAACAGTAGCTATAGAAATGGAACTGAAAAGTCACTAAATATAAATCGTGGAGTTTGAACCAATATCGTCATTAACGTATCACAAATGACCCCTTTTCTCCTCCCATTCAAATATACTGTGGTCACAGCTATAACAGGGACAAATGAAGAAAAGGTGAAACATTTTAAAATACTAAAACCAACCCTTCACGGTCTTGACGTCTGCCCAACTATATTTGCCTCTTCAAAAACCGTATTTCATAACAAAATAAACAGCACAGAATGACTTATAAAGGCATGAAGCTCTTCTCCCTAAGAATAAAGACACAAATTGCCAGGGCTGGTCATATTTAGAATTTTATCTTAATTTGAAAGGAAATCAATTTACGAAAATGCCTTTTCATTCTGACCACCTGAAGCATGAAGCGTAATCAGCTTAACCATAAAACAAACCTCAGACAACTATCATTTTGCTAGAACGGGTTACATGAGAGGAAGACAGTGACATCTCCACCATATTTTGAGGGGCATTTTACCCTACTACTTTGTGAGTAGTTTTAAGTCACGTAATTAACTTGGTAAACAAAGACTTGCCTGATCCCATGAAACAAAACTTCAAATGTACGTATTTCACTTAGACTGAAAGCAGTCAATGGCAAAGGGCTCAGAGACCTCCCTAAAATATGAGGCAAGCTCACACACATGAAACCCAAGCCCTCAGCTTCGCCCCCACGGTATCGCTCAGAGCAAAGCCGCAGCCTTCACACCCCACTTCGGTCTGAGATGCAGAGAGGTGCGCAAGGCTGTCCACTCCGACCATTCAGTCAAACATCAGCTTTCCTCTGACGAACCGTGTGCGGTTCGGTACCATGACTTCGAGCCTGGGGAAGGCAAAGCTCCACGTTATCTCTGCATCGCCCAGGGTCTCTCCTTATTTGGCTAACACTGAGAGATCCCGATCGGACTCCACTATAAAACTTTAACATGCACAAAGCATCCATTTTGAGCAAAGTTCCCAGTTTCCTTCTCCCCACCTGGCCTCGAGACGTGCACCCCGAGACGATCTCCGACCCCCCCCCCCCACTCCAGAACAGTTCCATGTCACCGATGGGCGAGTTTCGCTACAGCCGGCCCTAGAGGGGAGAGCAGGGACGGAAGGTCCCAGGCACTGCGGCACAAAGCTCCGTAGCAGACTCCCCACTTCAACCTTCCGGCGGGGGATGGGGTGGGGGGAGCCCTTCACTGTCTCCCCCCCACCCCCTCCACGTCCAGCCCTACAAGGAGAAGTGCGGCGCCAGAGTCAGGGAGGGGGACCGGCAGGAAATCGCCCCGAGGCCCGCGGGGATCCGGTCCCCCAAGTCCCCGGGCGGCCCCCCTCCCCCACACAGTATTGGGGGGCAGAAGGGTTTCTGGGCACGTAGTAGGCGCTTCTGCAGCGCTCCCGCACCGACTACTCCCCCAGTCTCACAGATCCCTAAATGCCCCCCCTTTACACACCGACGAGGGATCTCCAAGCACGCTCGCCCTGCAGCTTACAAGGCAACACACAGTAGGCGCTTAATAAGTGCTGGAGGGCTCGGCCGGGCTGTCCACGTCGGCTGGCGAAGAGAAGAGGGATCCCCCAGCGCTGGCCCATCACCCCCTCTTTCCTCTCCACTCCCACGCCTCGGACCCACCCCGCGCCGTCCTTCCCGTCCGTCCTAGGTCTCTCCCCGGGGAGGTCGCAGGCCCGGGCAGGCGGGCCGGCCGGGGGGGAGGGGACGGGGCTCCGGGCCTCGGCGCTCGGACAGACCTGGTGCAGGGCAGTGAGTCCGTCCACATTGGCGTAGTTGATGTCGGCGCCGCGGTGCAGCAGCTCGAGCACCTCGTCCGTGTCCCCGCTGGAGCAGGCCGCCAGGAACACGGCGCCGTCGTCGAACTTCACCTTGGTCTTCTGGCGCTTCACCACGGGCGGCTCGAGGTCCGTCTCGGAGCCGATCCAGCGCTTCAGCTGCTCGTTCCGCTTCTGCTTCGCGTCCGCCATCTTCATCCCCCCCTCTCCGGCCGCCGGGTCTTCTTATCGCGAGGGGAGGAGGGAGGGAGGGAGGGGGGAGAGGTGGAGGGGGGGAGCGGGCGCGGGGGCGCGCGCCGGAGCGACGAGGAGGAGGAGGAGGAGGAGGAGGGTGTGGGGAGGCAGGGAGGAGACGGGAGGAGGAGACGACTTCCGGTCTCCCACAGAGCACTGGGGCGGCGCGCACCTGGCGGGCGGACCGAGCCGGGACACAAACACTCTTTCCCTCCCCGCCCCCGCCCCCGCCCCCGCCCCTCTCAGGGCAGGCCGCTACCCGTCACCAGCCGCCTCCCGTAGGGAGACATCGCGAGAGTTGAGCGGGGAGGCGCCCTTCGCCCACTGCGCATGCTCTGTCTGCCTGCCTCCCCACACGGAGGAGGAGGAGGAGGAGGAGGAAGAGAAGGGTAACCGCCGAGAGCGGGCGCGGTGGTTTTCGGAGGGGAAGAGGGTGGGGCCTCGAGAGCCTCCGGAACCGGAGGAAGGGAAGGGGCGGGGACTGTCTTTGTGGGCCAAGGTGGGGTCGGATTGACTGTGAGCCGTCGCCCGTCGGGGACTGTGCGGAGACATCTCAATCCAAGACCTGGGTCTGATGTCGGGAAGACGCAGGTTCGAATCCTGCCTCGGACCCTCCCTGACTGACCCTGGCCCACCCATCTAATCGGCCTCAGTTTCCTCGTCTGTAAAACGGGGATAATGCCCACTTTCGCGGGGGCAGGAAGGACAAAATAACCCAACCTTTCTGTGCCTCAGTTTCCCCATCTGTAAAATGGGGGTAATTAGAGCACCTCCCTCCCAGGATTGTTTTTCTGGATCAAATGAGCTAACGCAGGTAAAATAACTTTAAGGCAAATTAGAAATGCTAGCTAGCAGTTGTTCTTAGAGAAAGAAAGACCTGGGTGTTTTAATAACAGCCTCCCCAAGCCGTAAGGATCAGAAAAGTCCATTTTACATAAAGTACTTTGCAAACCTTTAATCGATATTTCAATTTTGGATGTTGTCATTCTTATAGTGGAAGACCTAGGCTCAGATACCATAGCTGACCATCCCTAACTGTGGGACCCTGGGCCAGTCATTTAACTTCACAGTTCCTCAGTTACCTCATCTGTAAAATGGGGGGGGGGGGGGAGCTGGATGACCTCTCAGGTTCCTTCCAGCTCCAAATCTGTGGTTACTGTGATCCCTCACTGTAACTATTTATAAAGCACATTTCAGTTTACAAGGTCATGCCTCTGTGATATATGGAGTGTATTTCAGAGGGATAGTCTCAGAGCTTGACTGTAATCCTGGTATTTATACTTCAAGGTCTATATAGGTGCTGGCATCCATGATCTCATTTGGTTCTAATGTAGCAAGCCTGTGCAGGATGTACAGGTATTATCCTTCCACTTTGCAGATGAGGAAACTGAGGCCCAGAGAGGTTAAAGTGACTTGACTTAGTCACACAGCTAGAAAGTATCAGAGGTGAGTCTCTGGAGTTGCTCATTTAGGGCCTTTTTTTTTCTTTTTTTTTTCCTAATACTATGCCTCCAACTTGAAGTAAAATATATTGTTCCTTCTCAACTTATCAGGGCATGATCAAGATTATTTGATCTAGAACTATAAGATCATTTAGAGGCCATCTAGTGCAACCTTCTCATTTAATAGATGAGTTAGGCCTAAGGAAATAAAGTCAATTGGCTAAGATTTCAGAGGTGAGATTAAAACCAGGGCTTTTGACTCCTCAGCCCAGTGGTCTGGCCACTGAAACAAATGAGGACTAGATGACGCCATGGGCCCCCGTATAGCTTTGTATCTATAGCTATCTCACCTATTTCAGTCAATCAGTAAACATTCATTAAGTGCTATGTGTCATGCATTGTGCTAAATAAGCACTGGTTTCAATTCCACAAGCATTTATTGAGAGGTATTGTACCTTGGTAGGTACAATAATTGGTACCTTGGTAGGTACAAGAACCTTAATTCTGAAAGACCTGGGTTCAACTTGTCCTCCTTTGACTTAACAGGCTCTTTTTACCCTAGGAAAGTCACAACCCTCAGTGCCCCTAGGCAACTTAAATTACTGAATTGATGCTGATTTACACTGGTAAGAGTTTCTTCTTCAGGAGAAATCACAAGTCCCACCCCACCAAAAACATTATGCCTTTTATTTACTTGACGTTGTGAACCCTACCCTCAAAGAGGGAGAAATATAGGTAATTAAAAACGGAGAACTGATACAAAACAAATAAAAAATTGGGCTGAGATTAACAATTGTGGGAGGTAATAATAAGGAAGTATTCACATTCTGAATAAACTTTCTAATGTAAGGCAGCAGGTAAGTCAAATAAAGGAAGCAACTAGGTGACTCAGCTGGGCCTAGAGTCTGGAAGACCTGTGTTCAAATCCAGCCTCATACTGGCTGTGTGACTTTGGGCAAGCCACTTAACCTCCCTTTGCCTTAGTCCGCTGGAGAAGAAAATGGCAAACCTCTCCAGTATCTTTGCCAGGAAAATCCCAAATGGGGTCAGGATGAATAGGACATAAGTGAACAAGGTTGGATAATCCTAAATCTCAAGTGCAGGTGCTTTGTCACTAGTAATACCCAGTAGTGGTCCTCTCCTAATCATGCTAGACCAGCGATAAAGAAGACTACTGAACCTTGACATAGGAAAATGCAAATTCCTATCTTGTCACTGAAACAGTAAGACCATGGAGCTATGACAATGAAGTGAGATAATGTGCGTAAAGCATTTTGAAATTATTATTTCTCCCCACTGCATTTTATAGACTCTCAGAGTTGGATCTGAGGGATAATTTTGTCTTATCCACATTTAAAATCCTTTATTTTTCTTGCATAATTAATATCATATATGGGTCTTTATGACATACAGAAACATGTACTTTATCTCATATGCAGTAGCATCATGTAGACCTGGGATCAACTCCAGCCTCTGATACACACTTTGTAATCCTGGGCAAATCACTGGACCTCTCAGTATTCTAGGCAACTCTCTGAGACTACAAGAGGCAGAGAAGGTAACAATGTGCTTGAGTCATGGGAACTTGCGCAGATGGGGAAAATGAGGCATGTGAGACACAGACTCTCCCAGAATCTGTCCCATGATCTTACGTGTAGAAAACTGCAGAACCAAGATTCTAATCCAGTTCTGAGTGTGGTATAGAGGAAAGCATGATGGATTTGGAGTCACAGGACTTGGGGTCTGCTCTCAGCTCTGCCACTTGTTCCATTTGTGACTTTAGGAAAGCCATTTAAACTCCCTGGACTTCAGTTTCCTCTTCTGCCAAATGAAGGGGTTAGATTCCAGCTTTCAAACTATGACTAGAAGCGCAGATCTAGTGTTCTTAGCACAGCACTGTTTTGTGCCCCCTTTATATGTTCCTTTGCTCTTTAAGTAACCTGGTGCAATTTGTTGCTGAAGTAACAAGTTTAAGGAGAATTCAGCGTCTTTTGTATGCCTCCACCACCTAGTAGGGCAATGTACATACTTAATATTACATATTTAATTTTAAAAAACTATGTTACTACAATAATACAAATCCTTAATCAAAATTTTTTCTCATGTTTAGAGTTAGCACCACAAAGCAGTAAAAGGGTCCCTAAAGGCCATGCCTAGGACATCTGCCATACCTTTGAAAGGTCTCAGCTCTCGATTATGGAAAGCAATTGGAAAAAATCCTTTCTTGTCAGCTACTGTTTTCTCCACCCCCCAAGAAACCCAATCAGAATAACCCAGAGAAGAACCAAGGGTCACCATTTAGCCTTAGATAGCTGTTTTCCAAGAATATTTGGGTCTATTTGATAGCTCTTATAAAAGCCTTGAAAAATAGCCCCAAATACCTGTTTTGGGAACAGAGACAAGATAAAGAGGTGGCCATGCCTTGTTTTTGACTGTTGCTACAAGATGTAAAATAATTCATAGTCGAGATGAAATACTTATACAATAGTAAGAGCACTACAGAAAGAACCAGAGGCTTAAGTTTGAGTCCTGCTTCCAGGTCCAACTTTTGAGTACAACTTCCTAGTAGTGTCATTGTGGTTTGTCACTTAGTCACTCAAAAAAAAATCATTCAGCCTTATTTTCCTCATCTATTAAATGGGATAATAATTCTTTTATATAGCTAGTAGTCTTGTAAGAAAAGTCATTTTCAAACTTTAAGGCCTTATAAATATGAGTAACAAAATATAAACTACAGTGAACCTACTTTTGAGGACTACCTGTCAAAAGACAACTGTGGACAATACATACACAGGTTTGGGTTTACCTAGATTTTTCTTTCTCTTAATCTCAGTTTCAGAATGTATTCCATGATAACCCAGTGTTAATACTGATGGAACCATAAGTTATTATTACTAAAAGAAATTTGCTTCATTAATACATAATACATTAAAAGATAGCTAATTCGACAGCGATGAAGAGAAAAAACTTAATTATGATTCCTTTATAGCACTTAGACCTGGAAAAGACCTTGAAAATTGCTACGTAGTTCAACTCTTTTTACAAATAGCTTGTTTGGGCCTTTGTTTCCTTAAGAAACTGCCCTAAATCACAGTTAGTATCAGAATCAGAATTAATCCCATGTCTTCATATTTCAAACACTTTATTGTATGGTACTGTATGCTTTTATGTAGCATGCCTAAGTTCTAGCCCAACTCTCTCAGTCCTCACCCAAATAGGTAGGTAAGTTCTCTAAACCAAGAATATTATTCCTTTCAGGGTTAAAATCCTGAAGAGTTGGAGGGTAATTTTTCTGTAATAATGTTTGTTCATGAGCCTTCATCCGGTAATTTCTCCCCAATATTAATTACCAGTGATTATTGTCCCAATATCTTTTAGACCAGTTAGTATCTTCTCTTTATCATCAGAAATTAACCAATTAAAATCAGTTAGTTTTTATAAAGGAAAATTTGCTGAGAAGTTCTATAGTAAGTACCAAAATACAACAACCTCTGAAAACAGAAAGCCCACTCTTCTACATACCACCTTGATTGCTGAGGAGAGTGGACTCAAAGTGGCTACCAATCACTGTCCTCATCAAGTTCACTTCTGTTCATGGCATAACCACATGCACTGACTGATTCCGAGTGTATTCTCACTATTGATGAGAATCTAGCCAGTGTTTCCTCACCATTTTAAGCTACTTGGCTACCAGATGACTGCAACCAATTTCTGGATGAGTGGTGGTTCTTCCAACCTTTTGAAGCTCATAAGGTCATAATCTGGTCTAGTCTGTCTAAGATACTCATTCACCCCTAAAATCATTAAAGAAGACAGAAAGAAAAATAGTCCAGTGAGTTGGTTCCAAGGTCTTTCCCCCACCTGGAGGCCCACAGCAGTTCCTCCTCAAGGGCCAGGGAAGAGAGTTCTTTTGTTAGCATGAACTTTTTGGATGCACATTCTGTTCTAGCTCAGCTGCCAATTAAAATGCTTTTCATCCCTATGACAGAAAATAGTCGTTCTTTTATTTACTTATAGTCTTTGATGTCCATTAGTTTTCAAGGATCCTTTAAGTCACTCAAAACATATTGCTTATATGGAAAATGTTCTGGTACAATTTCTAGAGTCAGAAAGACCTGAATTCAAATCCTGCCTCGAGCATTTTACTAGCCAAGATCTTAGACAAGTCATTTAACCTTTCTGTCTCAGTTTTCTCATCTATAAAATGAGGGAATTGGATTTAATGACCTCTAAAGGCTTTTTTTCAGCTCTAATTCTATGATCCTAAGCCTTGCAAGAAAAGGAAAAAATGATCTGGCCATTGAGGACAAGATCTGAAATAAAGAAGAGTCAGATTTGAGAGGGAAAACAAGAAATAAAACCAAATATCTAACGTATTTGCACATGACTAAGTAAAACTAGAAACTTCATGATTAGAGCTCTGTTAATTTATATGTTTTATTATTTTATTATTATTATTTTTCTCTGTATATTCTTGCCTTGGAGTTTTAGAGGACTATGCATTAGTAAGTCAATAACATATGTACAACAGTCAAAAAATCTAATATGTTCTTAGTCTAAATTAAAAGCAGTGACACTTCAAGGACTAAAGAGATAAGCTTTAGTCTACCTTCGGAGTATTGTCTTCTGGATGCCCTGTTTTAGAAAGGACCTGCGTAAACCAGACAGTGGTGGAGGGAAGTCACTAGAAAGGTGAGGGCCTTTTGAAGGAACTGGAAATGAGAGAGAAAAGTCTTAGGGGAAACATAACTGGTTTTAATTATTTGAAGGGTTTTCACCTAAATGAATGATTATCTTGACTTTCTTAGTCTAAGAGGACAGAACTAGAAAATAATTTTGGGGGATTGCAAAAAGGGAATTCAGGTCTCATTTAAGGAAAAACTTAATAGCAATTAAGAGTTGTCCAAAAGAAGAGTGGACTTCTTCAGGAAGCAGTGGGTTCCCCACCCTTGAAAGTCTTCAGACTGCCTGAGCATTTTTCCAGTATATTATACAGGGATTCTTATTCAGCTCTCAGCTTGGTTACATGACCTCTGAGATGACTTGCAACCCTCAGATTCTATGATATACTTTACTACAACACAGTAATAAGCCCTTAAAAAGTACACTAGGTAAACATGTTATTTTCAGAGAGCCGGTAAGGAAGAAAAAGATCTCTCTAGCAACCTAGGTTAAAGAACAAAATTCAGTTCAACATGTTATTAATTGATGGTTGACAGTTATATAGTGCTTTAGGATTTGCAAAAGACTTAAAATATTTTTTCTCATTTGATCCTCACAACAACCCTGTAAAGCTGGTGCTATTTATCTTCATTTAACAGATGAGGAAACTGAGGCCAAGAGGTTGAATGACTGACTTACCTAGGATCGCATACCTAGAAAGTATCTCAGGCAGAATTTGAACTTATCATCCAGACTCGAGGCCTGTTGGTCTATCCGCTCCATCAAGCTGTCTGATTACAAAGCCTCTTGTTGGGAAAAGGACTATGTCAGAGTTTGCAAACAGAAAAATGAAATTAGATACAGTTCTCACACAAATAACTACAGTCAACTTTTAAAATAGGTACGTAGGAGAGGTTCATCAGAAGTGTTTTAAGAAGTTTGAAGAGAGAGAGAGAGTACTTCCAGCTAGGAAAATTAGCAAAGGTTTCATGGAGGAATGAGATCATAAGTCTAGAGGTAAAAGAGACTTCAGAGTCCATTGAGGTCTACCTCTTCATTTTACAGACAAGGAAAAAAAGTCATGGAAACTAAGTGACTTGCTTAAGGTCACATAGATAATATCAGATGAGATGAGCCATGAAGGAAGGAAAAGATTTCAGCAAGCTTAGATGGAAAAAATATTCCAGGTCTTGGGAGATGGCATGAGCAAAGGTAAGGAGACAGGACTGGAGCACCATGCTGATATTCTCTGTAACTACTTAAAATATGTTACTTAATCATGTTACAAAATATGGGTGCAGACTGAAAGATAGTAAAACTGAATCAAATTTGAATATTAGAATCTACTTATTGAAAAAGTTTAAAATGAAACTCTTGGAATCATGTCTGTCATCCTTCCTTCCATGGCTTTAACAACCATGCTTTCTGCAATTCAATAAGAATTTTTGAGTGATAGGAAGCAACTTTGAATTGCAAAGATAAAAGTGGATTCTGAGTCCCTTTTTTTGCTCTTTAATAGTTTGTGTAGCCTTACCTAAAAGAAAAGTAAAGATATTTTTCATTGTAGTAGGTGCATGCAATAAAATTTGCAATAGATCAGTAAATCATTCTATAAACTTTAGTATGAAATTGGATATACAAAAATAACAACTTCTTACCTTCAAGCAGTTTCTTATATATTCTTTTTGGAGAGAATATGTGAGCATAGGTCGGTAAATACAAAGCCAATCACCCCCATTACATTTATACCAGTGTTTAACTCAATTCTACAAACATTTTGAAAGCTCTGTTCTGTTCTGTTCAAAGCATTGAGCTGGGTGATGAGGATGAATTGAATATAGGGTCCAATACAGAATTTTACCTAAGAATTCAATAAACATTTTAGATAATTTTTTTTTGTTTCATAGTGTTGCACTTATGTCCAACTCTTTGTGATTCCTTTCCTTTTTTTGGAGGGGAGGGGGCAAAGGTTGCTTAACTGGAGTGATTGGTCACTTCCTTCCCCAACTCATTTTAGAAATGAGGAAACTGAAGTAAACAGGGTTAAGTGACTTGTCCAGGATCACACAGGTGGTAAGTATCTGAGGCCAAATTTGAATACCAGTCTTCTTGACTCTAGCACTTGATCCATTGTGCCACCTAACTGCCCTGTTTTGGATAATATGTTTTAAAATAAATATTTAATCATCTCTTTTAATTTTTTACGTCACTTGCATTTCCCACTATATTCCTTTCCCAGACTGTCCAGGGATCATCTCACCCAGGAAAACTTCCCTTATAATAAAGAATTTCTTAAAAGTTCAGCAAAACTAACCACCAGACCAAAAAACAGATGTGACATTATATGCAGTATTCCACACCTAGAGACCTCTCACCTTTTCAAAGTGAAGGTCAGTGAAAGAAGTATCTTCTTATATCTTTTCTTTGGGGCCAGGATATGTGTATGTATGTATGTATGTATGTGTATGTGTGTGTGTGTGTGTGTGTGTGTGTGTGTACACACCCATATATGTATATATAATATTTTTAGTTTAAATTTTTCCTTCTTCTTTCATTTGTTATTATAATCATTGTATATACTGTTTCCAGGTTCTACTTACTTCACTTAGAATCAGTTCATATGAATATGTTTCTCCATACTCATCATGTCCTACAGAGTAGTAATAATTGATGATATCACTGTTATAAAATTTGTGTAACCATTCCTCAATTGATGGTTATTTACTTTTTTTCCAGTTCTTTGCTACTATAAAAAGTGTTGCTATAAATATTTTGGCCTAAATGGGCTTCTTGTGTGTATGTTTATCTTCCTTGGAGTATATGTTTAACCATAGAATGTCTGGGTTAAAAAGTATGGACATTTTACTCACTTTTTTTCACATAATTCTAAATTGTTTTCTAGAATGAGCGGACCAATGTCTAGTTCCACCAATAATGCGTTTGTATGCTAAACGGCACAATCACTCTTTATCATTGATTATTTTCATCACTTGCCATGTTCACTAATTTGTAGCATTTTTTTCATATGGTTGTAAATAGTTTGCAATTCTTGTTTTGATAACTTTTTTCATATCCTTTGACCACTTAACTATTGGGGAATGGCCTTTGATCATATATAGTTCTGTTAGTTGTTTATATATCTTGGATATCAGACCCATATCAAAGATCTTTAAAATAGAGATTTTTTTCCTCCAATTTACTTCCCTTCTTATACTAGCTCAGTTAATTTTGATTGTGCATAGAATCAAAATTGCATCTGTTTTATCTTCTGTAATTGTCTCTATCCATTGTTTGGTTAAGAATTCACCTGCCACATGTCCATCAGTTGGGGAACAGCTGAACGAATTATGGTATATGAATATAATTAAAAACTATTGTTCCGTAAGAAATGGCAAATTAGATGATTTCAGAAAAACCTAGAAAGATTCATGTGAACTGGTGCTAAGTACAGTAAGCAGAACCAGGAGAACAATTTATATTATAACAACATTGTAAACACAAACAACTTTAAAAGGTTTAAGAACTCTTTTCAACATAATAAACAACCAAGATTCCAGAAAAAAGACAATGATGGTGATGTGAAGATACCTACTTCCTGACAGAGAGCTAATTAAATATGCAAAAATGAAACCCATTTTTGGACATGGCCAGTGTGGAAATTTGTTTTGCTTTACTATGTATATCTGTTTTTGCTTCCTCCACCCCATGGGGGGAGGGAGGAAAAATATTGCTTGATAATTGAAAGAAATTTAATTTTAAAAATCCACCTCCCTCATGGCTGTAAAAGGTATATGATCTACTTATTCTTAGATAATATGTTTTAAAAACTAATTAATTTTATGTAATACTAACATGATTAATGATTTTAATGGACCAAAAGGTACTGAAAGAGAAAATAGCTCACATAACTCATATTTACATAATTCAAGGTTTATGACTTCCAGTCAGTCTAAACATTTAACTGTTCAGACACTTAGACCCTGTGCTAAGCTCCACTGATTTCTATGCTGCATTATGGTGTGGTGGGAACCCTTGGTTTTGAAGGCTATGCTGGCTGAGTAGGTCCTACCAAACTGGAAAGGTTTTGAATATGGGCTGGTGATGGACTGCCTATCTGATTTTTGAGACCCACCCTAAATAACATTAGAAAGGTTCATCACAAAGTTGTCTGCATGGTGATTACTTTTTCAGCCTTATCAACTCAAGAAAGATATGTGGTCATTGTTCCATAGCTCTGAAGTTGAAACTCTTTTAAAGGAGTTCTTAATCTGAGATCCAAGGACCTCAAAGAAGTCTGTGGATAAATTTCAGGGAGTCCATGAATTTAGATGGGAAAAAATCTGATCTTTCTTTTTAGTGACATCTAGCTGAAATTTAGCATTTGCTTCAGTTATTTGTTTATTTTTTTAAATTTAATTTTATTATTATTATTTTTTAGTGTTTTACAATCACTGCCATAAAATTAAGATTTTACCCCCCCACACCTATCCCCCACTACCCCCCTCCCTCCCCACGACAGCATACAATTCTGTATAGGTTCTACCTATACTTTCCTATTGAGTACGTTTTCACTATAGTCATGCTATGTAGTCGAACTAAAATAAATGGAAGAAATCATATAACAAATCAAAACATGATACACAAAAACACTCACACACACAAACATGATCTGCTACATTCTGCAAATGACTTCCATATTTCTTTCTCTGAGTGTGGAAGGCATTTTGCCTTAGAAAACCACCATTGGGATTTTTTTAAAATAAGTTCTTGCGTTATTACGAAATTCCAAGTCTACCAGAAAAACTCTCTCACACTGTGGTCGTTGCTGTGCACAAAGTTCTCCTGGTTCTGCTCCTTTCACTCAGCATCAGATCATATAAGTCCTTCCAGGCCTCTCTGAAGTCTTCTTGTTCATTATTTCTTATGGCAGAATAGTGCTCCATTACATTCATATACCATAATTTATTCAGCCATTCCCCAATTGATGGGCATCCCCTTGACTTCCAGTTTTTGGCCACTACAAAGAGTGCTGCTATAAATATTTTTGTACATGTGGAACCCTTTCCCATTTTTATGATCTCTTACAGTCCTAGAAGCAGTATTGCTGGGTCAAAGGGAAGGCACATTTTTGTAGCCCTTTGGGCATAGTTCCAAATTGCTCTCCAGAATGGTTGGATGAGTTCACAGCTCCACCAACAATGAATTAGTGTTCCAACTCTCCCACATCTTCTCTAAAATTTATCATCTTCCTGTTTTGTCATGTTAGCCAATCTGACAGGTGTGATGTGGTACCTCAGAGGTGTTTTGATTTGCATCTCTCTAACCAATAGTGATTTAGAGCATTTTTTCATATGATTATAGATGTCTTTAATTTCTTCCTCTGAAAACTGCCTGTTCATATCCTTGACCATTTATCAATTGGGGAATTGCTTCAGTTATTTAAAAGCATTATTCTGAGGTGTCCATAGATTTCATTAGATTGCCAAAAGAGTCTGTGACACAAAAAAGATTATAAATCTCAGTACTATTTAAAAAGTTTGTGTCAGTAGAGAGAATTCCTTCAAAAAACTACCTATCCTTATGATCTTGAAAAACTGAGGTTGACAAAGTGCTTTCCTCCTGTGAGGTAAATTACTATTATTATTAGAGAAGTACTTCTAATATGAGAAGATGATATCTCCAAAGTTCATTTTTAATATACTTATTTGGGACTTGGAATGTGTTTTCCCCCATAGAAACAATATTAGGAGTGAAGGTTGGATTCCTAGACCAGCCAACAAACTCCCATTTAATGTGCTGTGGACCTGAAATATTGTGGGCTTGCTTGATAACCTCTAATGTCCTTTACAGCTCTTAACATTATCTAAATTTATTTGTTGAAACTCTGAGGGTCCCCAGTTAGATTTCTTTGATATAATTACTAGCATTTGTAGACCCTTTTTTGAGTCTGGGAAACAGCATACATGTGCTTACCTTTCTCTTCCAGTATCAGGAAAGCTGCTTAAAAGCAGGGCAGAAATCAGCACCTTTGTAGCATAACTTAATTATGCTATGAATCCATTCAGATCCTGAAATCTCTTAAGTCCAAACTATTTCCAAACTATTTGTTTATGCTTGACTTCAACCCCTAACCTTGATCCATCCCTGTATGCACAGATTTTCTACGTCATCTTATTGGACTTGAATCTCTGTCACTGTGCCACTTAGCCCATATATTTCCAAATATCTGTCTCTCCCTCAAGCTTGGATTTTTGAACATCAACCTCTTGCTTGCCTACTCAGACTTAAGACTTTGCCTGTGGCTTCTGGTTTGACCCAACAATTTGAAGTCCCAATTATTTAGTACATCTATGTGAATTGGGCTCAGTAATTGTGACCTTTAACTTTGTAACTCTGTTTGCTGGCACCACCAAGTATCTGTCTCTGGTGTAACTAGCCCAACCCTTGTGCCTAAAACACCTAAAACTCAGCACCGTCAGTATTTCAAGTACATCTAGCCAGTATGTGACGTTGTTTCTCTGGTAGAGTACATTCTGAATTTCAAGTAGGGACACCAATAAGTCATTTTCCATCAAGCACAAGAGCTCTGTCAAGGAGTCGAACTTCATACTTTTGAACATCAGACTCATTTCCATGAGATGTGATTAGGGCTGGAATGGATCTTAGAGGCCATCTCCAATCCATTCCTTTATTTGGCAGATGAGGAAATTAAAGCCCAGAGAGGTTAAATGTCTTAACTAAGGTCCCACAAGTAGTAACAGAGGTGATATTGGAACACAGGGCCTCTGAATCTAGTGACAATGTTCTTTCCATTCTGCCACTAGTAATTTCTTTAGCTCTAAATCTACAAGACAAAGCACTCCTGCATCTCTACATCTTCATATTAGAATGAATTCTCTGCATAACTACATTTCTGTATCTGCCTAAGAGAAGGCACCTGTATATTGGCCTATGAGAAAGTAGCTCTCTATAATGATTAAGAGAAGTTTCATATCATTCACAAAATCATCAGAGCATGAGATTTTTGAGATCAGAGGGACCTTAGATCTAATCAGACCCTGCATTTTTTCAGAGGAGGATGCTATGAAGGTATTTTTAGTTGAGATATAGAAAACAATTGGTTAACCCCAGTCCAACTCTCCTGGGATTCCTGTGTGTACAGAAGTCACTTCCTAGAAGTCTAATGTTACGTTGAGATTTCCTTATAGTAATGTTAGAATATCATTTGAGAGTCCTTAAGTGGATAAGAAGGGGTTTATTAGAGGAGAGAATACCTATTGCAACTAGGTATTTAATAACCTCAGACATTCTTTTGCTTTTCCACTTAATAAATAGTATTTTATTTTTTTACAATTACATACAAAGATAGTTTTCAGCCTTCACTTTTACAAGATTTTATGTTCCAAATTTTTTTCTCCCTTCCTCTTCTCCCCGCTTCCTAAGATGTGTGTTTGTCCTTTGCTGCTGAAGAAGACCATGCCATCAGAGAAATGATGTCATGACTTGCACTTGACTTTGTTTTGAGTGAGGGAGGGCTATGCAGATTACCAGCTTCACTTCTCCTCCAGAGCCATCTGAATTCAGTGACCAGATATTCATCAGGATGACAGGAGATGACCCAGGATGCACTGGGAGACCTAAGATGGCATGCAATTTGATATAGGTTTTACATGTATGATCATATTAAACATATTTCCACATTAGTCATGTTGTGAAAGAAGAATCAGAAAAAAGGGGAAAAAAAAACCACAAGAAAGAAAAAAATAAAAAACCATATGCTTTGATCTACATTCAGACTCCATAGCTTTTCTCTGAATGTGAATAGCATTTTCCATCATGAGTCCCTTGGAATTGCCTGAGACACTCTTGCTTCTGTGAAGCAGAATTTTTGTAATTCCCCATTCCTCCTAACTCTACCCTCCTGTACCTGGTCATAGCTTGGTAACATGACACAGGCCTTTTATGAGCTATATATATTTCCCCCCAGATCTTGTTCTCTGCATTTCTGATTCCAGCCCTATGACCCCATGAGCCCCATTTCTAATTGTTCGCTTTTGATATTCTTGACTCTAGCCTCCCCTAACTTTAATTAAATCAACCCTAGGTACTCAGCAGGAAAGCACTGAAATCCTTATTTAACCCTGCAGAGGCTTTCTGCACAGTCACTGGCCCTATTCAGTTGTGAGGGCCGAGGTCCTACTAATTACATTCATCTCCTTGTTTTTGTGGGCTCCACCCAACAGCAGGAGCACTCAGGGAGAACTTTAAAGACTATGTAGTTCCTAGAGAGCTCCTACCTCCCTCTTTTGTTGGCAGCAGCTGTTAGTAGGAGAGTCTGTGGTCAGTGTGGACTTACTGAATGAGGATCTTGGATTGAGGCCTCACCCACCAGGAGAACTCCACCCTCCTCTTCACTGTACTATATTCCAGTGAACTCTAGTCACAATAATATGTCATAATGGAGTCTTCATAAACATGACTAAACTTTATACAATCTTTACTTATGACCACCAAGTAAAAGAAACATAATAAAAATGTTAACTGAACAGTAGGTAGGTTGATTAAGTTAATTTAATCTCTCTCCCCCTTGATAAGATCCTGGGTCCTGATATATTAGGTAAGAACCTATCTCAGTTGTTCATTTCTTGTGAACTTAGACACTAAACTAGATGTGAGTAGAAATCTGCTCAAATTGAATGAGGGACCTACTTGGCCATGCACTCTGGAGCCTGTATAAAACCATCAAGGTAGTTGGAGATTTGAGCACTTGGCATTTAAGACTACATTCTAACAAAAAACTCTAGAAAAAAATGTCATTTGGAGGAATAAGAAGAGGTGTGCTTTGGGGCTCAGTGTCCGTCTCTCTACCATAGCCAGATGAGTGTTTTGGGCTTCTCACAGACTAGATAAAATGAGGAAAGCCAATTCAAGACTCTATGAAGAACTCAACAGAAAAACATCACACCTAAAGGGAATATTTGGTTGACTAGCAAAGAAACTTCCAGGTCCTGTGAAATGCCACCGCTAAACTTGAGCCTACTTTCCTCTGAACTTTTTATGTACTGGTGGAACAGTGGGTCACAGATTTGGAGGGGTGGTTTTGTGGCAACTTCTTATTGTATCACCTTAATCAATACCCTTTTTAAAAATCTAATTATGTCTCACTATATGCTTGATAATTATGGTGGGACGCACATTGGTGTATGCTCATATATAGTATTAGAAAGACATCCTCCAACCTCTCAAGGCTATTCCTAGTACTCTGAGGGAATGAAGTAGCTGACCCTCTGAAAACCTGACCTGCCAGTGTGAATGGGGATTGGGATAGTCTCTCCAGAGCATGGACTATATTTAAATAGCTATCAGTAGATCACATCTTGGTATCTTCTCTGATAGCCAGGCCCTTCTATCCTCTCCAGGTGATGTGTTATATCATCCATCTTTTGTAAAATGAGGATGAAGAGGCACCTTGGTACAGTGCTTCACTGAGCTCAAATTTGGCATTGCATAACTTTACTGCCTTCATAATGTTAGGCAACTCACTTAATTTTACTAGACTTCAGTTTCTTCATCTGTAAAATGAGGGAATTTTACTATATGGTCTCCACAGTGTTTTTCAACTCTAGATCATTGGATCCTCTCTCTCATCTGGAGTCACAACGCCCTGCATGTTCATAATGGCCACTGGCATCTAGTATTATTTCTGGCATTGAACTACTTTTTACATGATCTCAGCTTTATAAGAAGAAGCATCTTGGAATGTGGGGCTCATAGTTCATCAGATGTAATATTATAACCCTTGCTATACCTAAATAGCAGAAATATTTTACTTGTTAGGAAAAGTATTATTGAAGAAAAGAAATGTTATTTCTTTTATTTCAAAGGTAGCAATCACTAAAACTCTGACAATTTGACTTAATTTTTTGATCAACCTCAATCAACTAACAATTCTAAATTTATATTCAAGATAATTATTGTACCCCCTTTTCCCCTTCCCCCCCAAGGCAATTACTTTTTCTGTTACTTGAATTTAGTGGTCTCTTTTCCCAGGAATATCTAGATGAGGAGTTCTTAACCTTTTTTTATATGTCATAGATCCCTTTGACAGTCTGATGAAGCTTTCTCAAAGTAATCTTTTAAAATGCATATCACAAAACACATAGGATTACAATAGAAACCAATTGTATTAAAATAAAGTTTAAAAAATACTTAAAAAACAAGTGCACTGACCACAGGTAAGCACTTCTAACCTATATTGCTAGAGCACAAGATATGAATAGGAAGCCATTAAGATCCAACTCCATCTCAAATCTTTGTCCTAAAAACAACTTAGTTCAGTCTGGTCACAAACACTAATGGAACTGAATAAACTTTATGGGCAATGCCCTGTCCATCACAGTTTGGGAAAAGAAGGAAAGGAGACACAGGTTATCTCTTCCCCCACCAGGAGAAACTCCCCTGCCACCAATCTGAGTGGGGAGACGTGGCCCTAGTTAAAGGAAGGAAAAATGGAAGCTTTAGTGAATGTCCTTGTCTAAGAGGGAAAACGACTCACAGCCTATGATTGAATAGGAAGGAGAAAGTGGGCTGGATTGTATTTCGGAACATTTTCAATGAATAAGTTTCTGCCTGATCAAAAAACCCATCATTTTAGCATCACTCTTCTAGTTATACCACTTCTAATTATAGATTTCCAAACCCTCTGAGGAATCATAATTTGGGGTCACCCAAAGGGCAGTGGAGAGCTACATGATAGACATAAATATGATGCAATACTATTACCACCAAAAAATTGCACTTAAAAAGTGGTCTAAAATATCATCAGAGCTTTATGGTTGATAAAAGAGATTGTGTGTAGACAAATGAGGGATAACTGATGGACAGGAAGCATTCTGTAGAGGTACCTATGTCACAAGGATGAAAGCCATGAGGACTAAAGAAATGCCTCTGGAGGATTTCTGGGGCAACTTAGATAAGACTCTTAAGATGAAGAGGTATGAATAGGTTACCATCTGCACTGATAAAGCCAGTACATTTATTGAGAAGACTACAGATTTGTAGCCTGAGAGTGTACTGCTCTGTTTATTCTTGGCTGCACCATAGAATCAAACCAACTAATATTTTTTAGTCTCTTGCAGAAATTGGGAGGGGGTTTCTGTGTGTGTGTATGCAGAGGAGCACAGACAGCTTCCTTTCTCAGCCACGGAGATGGATAAATGGAGACCAAAGACATCCTGGTTTGTTTTTTAATCTAGTATGAGTATGTATGTGTGAGAAAGATGAGGATTATTATTAATAACATATAGCACTTACATAGTGCTTTAAAGTTTGTGTCAAAAAACTTTGCTTATGTCATTTCATTGTACCCTCACAGTTAACTTATTTTTGTAATTTAACATTTTTCCCCAATTACATGTAAGAACAGTTTTAACATTCTTTTAAAATTTTGAGTTCCAAATTCTCTCCCTTGCTCCCTTATCTCCCCCTCACCTTGAGAAGGCAAACAATTTGACATAGGTTATATACATGTGTAGTCATGCAAAACACATTTCTGTGTAAGTCATGTGCAACAAAGATAGGTGCTGCTATTATTAAATTCTACATTGTATTTATAAAACTCTTGTTGATGTTGCTTGGAAACTTTGGAGAACTTTCAGAAGAGGAAAAATTAAATATTTTGTTTATAAGAAGAATAATAAGTTGTATTACTCCAATACTAACATCTATAAAAAGTTCTTTGTAATCTGGTTTAAAATTTTTTACTCTACTTCATGATACTAGAAGATGAGTTATGAAGCATGTTACCCACTTCCTGACAGAGAAGGAACACAAGATTAAGAATGAGATGTATACTTTTGGACTTGGCCAATGTGGAAAATTTGTTTTATTTGGCTATGTATATTTATGGTATGAGTTTGGGGTTTTGTTTTTCTTTTTTTTTTCCCAAGGAAAGGAAAGGAAGTAGAGAAAAGAAAAATGCTTATTAATTGAAAAATTAATAAAAATTATATTACTTTTTTCTTTAGTAGGTATCAAATGGTAGTACAGAAAAAAGGATCTATTCCATTTAAAAAGCTAGTGAAGAACTTTGAATGAATGAACTAGCATCAAGCCAGAAATGCAGGGACATTAGTTGCTACCATTTTGAGAAAAGGAATTCAGAGCCTTGTGGCACAGTGGTAACAGTCAGCGATTCAGAACTCCAGATGGTAGGCCAAGGACAACATTGGCAGAGTGACAATCAACAATTAGCAATTGCTGAGTAATAGGGAGGTAATTAATGCCTTTCATTTGAATAGCAGCCAGAAATAGACAAGGCCAGGAGCCATGAAAAAATCCTTAGATTAGAGAGGGAAGAGAAGAGATGTTTTTCCTTCTAGGTTCAAAGGATAGTGAAATTTTACATAAATGGAACTTAAAACAGTAAAGTAAGAGAAAACACTTAATTTGTAGTTTTAAGTCTTATATTTCTTTATGCCTTTACTTTGTAGGGGTATTTTATTGCCCAAAGTGTCAACTAGAATTTGTTACCTGTATTTTTTTTAAATAAGGAATTCTGTTCCTGTAGGGAAAGCATAGGTGTCTGGAGCATGTGCTTTAATGCTGCTGTCCTCTGAAAACCAGACTTGAAGAAAGTCTGCTTCTTGTACCCAAGATACTTCTTAAGCAGGTACCATCGTAGATTTCATGAAAGCTACCAAAAATACAAGCATATAGTTCTTAGCTGTTGTTATTTCACCTCTATAAGGATAGGCTCTAAGTTATTTACTCTCTTGTAAAGTTTGATATTTCATCCTATTTGAGACCACCCTCTTCTCTTCTTTCTCTACATCTTCTCAGTAATTGATGGACTTTGATTCATTCAACAATCACCTCCATGAAGATAATTCCCAAATCTATATATCCAATCCTAATATTGTATCAGAAGGAAAATATAGATGGTTTATGTATCTATGAGGATTTAGAGATCATTGAAAATTCTGTGTTTTCCAAATGCAATCCAGATTTATCTAATTGTCCTACTATTACTTACTGTCTCTTTCAGCACCTTTGCTGATTTTATAGACCACTGAGCAAGGAGACATGTTCCACCTTTATGTTCCTCACTGCCTTAAAGCCAGTGATGAGAGGGCATTGTAGGAAGTTTGAGACCAGTGCAATCTACAATATCTAACCAGAGCTTGTCAGGGCTACAGCAGAGGGTGGAACCACTTCTAATAGTTAATTGGGCAAGGAGAAGGAGATAGAGATTAGGTAAGGTCAACACCCACAGTAGACCCCTAAGAGACTGAGATAGAAGCCCTGGATGGAGGCAAAGCATGGGGCCGAGTACTTGCCACTCCATACAGATTAACAGTTGTAATGAAAGCCAGAAAACAGATTAGAATAAAAAAGTCCAATCAATCCATCCAAGAGTACCCAAGGGAATGGCTGTCTAGCCTGGCAGAAAACCCCAATCTAAGATCTGAGGTTGGAAAGATGAGTAAAGAGAAAGAGTGAATACAAGTGAAAAATAAGGCCAAGAGCAAGTACAAGCACTTGCTGTTCAGTTGTTTTTCAGTCAGATCTGACTCTTTGTGACTTCATTTTCACTGCAGAGATGCTAGAGTGATTTGTCATTTCCTTCTCCAGCTCATTTTACAGCTGAGGAAACTGAGGCAAACAGAGTTAAGGGACTTGCTCAGGATCATACAGCTTGTAAGTATCTGAGGCCAGATCTAAACTAAGGAACTAACTTCCTGACTCCAGGCCTGGCACTCTGTCATCCATGGCAACACCTAGTTGCCCCAAGCAGAGCCTCAGATAAAAAAAAAGTAGATTGGCCACAAGAATTCTAAGAGTAAATGGAAGGAATTAAATAAGAAATAAAATTAAATTAAAGGCCTTGAGGAAAGAATTAGATGGAGAACAAATAGCTTAAAACACAAGGAGAAAACCTTATACAAGTAGAGAACTCCTTGAAAAATATAATGGAGCAATCAAAACTCAATAACCCAATGAGACAACAAAAAATATTAGAACAGTCAAAAGATTGAAAAAATAGCATAAAATGTAAGTACCAACTATAAAAAAACCTAACCTAGAAAACACATCAGAGAGAAAATCTAAGAATTATCAGCCAAACAATAGCCAAACAAAAAGAATCCGAGTACTATATTTAAAGAAACAATAAAACTGACCAGATCTACTGTCAATCATTTAACAAGCATTTATCAAGAATTTACTATGTGCAGACACTGTGCTATCCACTAGGAATACAAAGTAAGAGCAAAAATAGTCTTTATTCACAAAGAATTTACATACACATGGAGATGACATTTAAATTAGAATACAAAAGATAAATACAGAGAAGAGGGAGAGTACCTTTAGGGGAGCTGGTACTAGCTACAACAGGTGTCACTTGTATTGAATCTTAAAGAGAGCCAAGAACTCTAAGAGGTGGAGCTTCAGAGGGAGAGAATTCCAGGTGTGAGGGAATGGCCAATGCAAAGGCATGAAGAAGGAAGATACAGTGTCATGTGTAAGGAACAGTAAAAAGGCATTATAGCTGGGTCTGAACATATATAGAAATGAACAGAATGTAACAAAATCGGAAAGAGAGGAAGGAAGTTGTGAAGAATTTTATATGACAAATAACTGTAGATGAATTTAAAGGGTAATTCAGGTGTCTTTCAGTGAGAACCAGTTTTTCTCTACCTAGCCAATCAGGAAGTAGCATTTGAAAACTTCTTGTCAATTGATTTGCCTTATTGCTGGTTTTTTCACACAATTGCATAATTGCAAGCTTCCCTCCTCCTTCCCCCTCTCCCCCCCACGCTTTTCAGTTCTTTTGGGGCCTATTCTTGACAGGTTCTTTACCTGTAATTCCCTGAATTACTCTAATTAGTGTTTCACCTTTCCCTTATGAAGAGAAAAGTAAAATAAAGTAAAAACCACAGTCATCTCTTTTCTATTGGCTACTAAACCAATAGCTTCTATTTAATCATTCTGTAATTTTCAAACATACGTGTTATTTGCCATTTCATGAATTTTAACTTCTTAAGCCTAAAAACAGTAACATACAGATGATGTGATGGGCCATAATGCCTTCCCAGCTTCAGCCCTTTCTTAGTCCTCAGACTCTTAACATTCTGTGTCTCTTAAAACTGTGTTCCTTCACATTTGAATTTTATATTTTTATTAAATAAAAAGGGCAGCTAGGTGGCCCTGTGGATAGAGCACTAGGTCTGGAGTCAGGATGAGTGCCACCCAGCTGCCCATGCAAAAAGCTACATTTTGGGTATTTCGAACCTCACAACAACCCTGTAAAGTAGATAATACAGGTATTATCTAAAGGTTTTATCTCCATTTTACATCTGAGGAAACTGAGTCTCAGAGAAGTTAAGTGATTTGCCAACAGGCAGAAAGCTAGTAAGTATCAGAGATGGCATTGAACTATGGTTTTCCTGACTCCAAATCTCTGCTGTCTATCCATTACATCATGATGCCTCTCAGAATTTCAAACTGGAAGAGACATTGGAAATGATCTAGTCTAAATACCTCATTATACAAATGAGGAAACTGAGGCCTAGAGAGATTTAAATCACACAGATATTATAGCAGAACTAGGATTTGAACCAAAATACTCCAAATAAATTTTTATTTCTACTATGTCATTTGCCTCAGAGGCTGAATGATCACTTACTGGCAATGGTATAGATGAGCATCATCGTTTGGGCATTGCTTGAGTTCACTGCATTTTAAGTTTCTAACCCAATTCAGAGTCTATGAGACCATGATTTATTGGTGCCATAAAAGCAGTTCTTGGTAAAGTTCCTTAGGGAGAGGAAGATAAGTTTTAATGAACAGATATACATCATTCCTATTTTACTTTTTATTTGCTTGTAAGTTGTAATGAATTTCAACCAGAGGTGTAAAAGGAATAATAATATCACCTACTTACAGTTCAGAGTTGTGGTGATGATAAAATGAGATATTTGTAAAGAACTTTTCTTACTTTGAAGTGCTATATAAATACTAGTTGTTGTTATTATTTCTTTAAAAAACAGAAAAAGAAGAGCATGTTAGTGAATCTCTCAAAGATAAGTAGGAGACAACAGAAAAGTTCAAAAGAGGATTCATAAGCAGGTCAGTATTGGGACTACCATGTTAAATTTGAATTATATAAAAAATTATAAGCTTCACATAATGAATAAAAAACAAATTAGACGACACAAGTTCTTATTTCATATGCAACCCCATTTAAGTTTTTCTTTGTATATTGAAATATTGATATTTAAATTTATAATAAAAAAATTACAATAAAAACATATTGAGCAACTGGATTTTTTAGTGGAAGTAGAAAATTACAGGATTTGAGGTTTTATTTTTTTAAATTTGTAATGAGAAGTTGATATTTGACCACAGTGACCAATACTGCTTCAAGGGACAAATGATGAAACACCTCCTTCCTCTTGGTAGAGCAATAGGGAACTACAGGTGCTGAAAGTCCTATGCTTGGCATACTGCTGCATCAGCTCGTTCTGTTTAACTTTTCCTTTGGAAAAAGGGGAGGATTCTATTCCAATATGGCGAGGAGAGCATGTATAGTAGAAGATATCTGTGATGTAAGAAACAAAAGCTATCAATAAAACTTTAAAACAACAAAACCAGGAAGTGATAGTAAGCTAAGCGGGTGTTTTCAACTTAATTCTTGTACTCTGAACCCATTTTTTTTAAGTTAGATATGTAACAGTGGGCATTATGTAACAAAGTAGCACCCTGTCTTCTTGTTGATTATCTTAGAAGAAGCAGTGCTGCCTATGGTATACAGCATTAACAGTCTAACAGTAATCTTGAAATTCAGTTTTCCTGAAATATTGCTTTTCATGTTCTCTTTTCCCATAAATTTCTTTTAAACAATTGTAATAAAAGATGTACTTGTTGGCACTTTATGAGTGTGTGCCTTTTACTTATGTCACCATTCAACAGTTTCAGATAGACTTTTTTATAAAATGATATTTTTTTTCTTTTCATTTTCTGGGTTGTCTGGCAATCATTTGACTAACTTTGTTCCATGTTAGAAAAAAACAAAACAAAACAAAAGGTGCTAGTATTGTTGTACAATAAGTTCATATTTTTAATGTCTTAGATAAATACCCATTCAAGCTATTATTTTCTTGTTTGGAGGAAGTTGATCATAAATAAATCACAGTTAATTAAAACTAGATCTTTTATATCAGCAAATGCAGTAGTTTCAAAAATACAGAGTAAAAATTACCAAGAACTTCATTCATTCATTCATTCATGAGTTTTTAAGTACCATGCCCAATGTACTTTGCTATGCATTCAGGAAGAATATCAGGATAGATAAGACACAGTACTTAAAATTAGAGTCATTTAAAAAAATCATATTACTTTCTAAATATTACAACAAAAATGAACATATTTTTCTGATTTTCTGTTTGAACACATATTAATTTGGTGTTTACCTATAAATTTTCCATAAATAAATTAACCTTAAAACATAGATGTTGACTATAAATTCCTGGATTCTTTTTTTCTACATGTTAATTTAAGAGTTGCCTAGTATGGGAAGATATGCATGGATTTTGGTCTGAATTGTTGGAATGAATACCTATGTTGATAAGATAACAGATTCATTGCCATCATAGAGTATTTTTTTAAATGGAAAAAAAAGTAAAAATTGTGTTGATATTTTTTGTTTAACATACCACAGGCAGTTTTCTGCTATCATTTCTCATTCCCAATCAACCCTTGAAGAGTCAAGTCTTTTATGTAATAAAGAAAAACAATGAAGAAAAACTATCTGACAAAATGACGTTGACAGTGAATACATAGCTTCTCATTTCTCTACCAAGAGAAGAGGCATGTGTTTCATCACTGATTTTCTAGGATCAAGATTAGTTATAATTAATGTTTGTTTATTTTTTGTGTTTATTATCATAGTCATGTATTTTGTTCTTCTGGTTCTTTTCAATTATGTGATATTCTCATGAGTCTTCCTGTGTTTCTCTGAATTCCTTGTATTGCATCATTTTAGTTCAGTAGATCCAATTAGCACAATTTGTTTAGCTAGTTCATGATTAATGGACAGTTATTTGGTTTTCATTTTTTTTGTTAGCATGAAAAGTGCTGCTGTGATTATAGGACCTTCTTTTCAGTCTTTGACCTTCTTGGGGTATTTGCTTAAGAGTCTTCTCATTAAATTTAGTAAGAGATAGATCTACCTAAGCAGAGGGGGATATACCATTTGAAATGTTCATACTTATCAGAGATTTGTACTTAAATTTTAGCTTTGATGTTACTACTTAAATGACCTTGGACAAGACTTTTTTCTTCCCTAGACTAAAGTTCCCTTATTTTTTTTTTACATTTTCACCATAGTCATGTTGTATAGAAGAATTAGAATGAATATAATGAGCCAAAACATATTACAAAAGAAAATGATCTGCTATATTCTGTGATTGAATTCCATAGTTCTTTCTTTCTCTGGATATGGAAGGCATTTTGCCTTAAAAGATCACTGGGAATTTTTTAAGTCCTTGCATTGTAATGAAGTTCTAAGTCTACCAGAAAGAATCCTCGCATACTGTGGTTGTTGCTGTGTACAAAGTTCTCCTGGTTCTGCTCCTTTCACTCAGCATCAGATCATATAAGTCTTTCTAGGCCTCTCTGAAGTCTTTCTGTTCATCATTTCTTATAGCACAATAGTATTCTATTACATTCATATACCATAATTTATTCAGCCATTCCCCAATTGATGGGCATCCCCTTGATTTCCAGTTTTTGGCCATCAAAAAGGGCTGTTATAAATATTTTTGTACATATGGGACCCTTTCTCACTTTTATGATCTTTTGGGAATACAGTCCTAGAAGTGGTATTGTTGGGTCAAAGGGTATGTACATTTTGGTAGCCCTTTGGGTATAGTTCCAAATTGCTCTCCAGAATGGTTGGATCAGCTTACAGCTCCACCAACAATGAATTCGTGTTCCAACTCTCCCACATCTTCTCTAAAATTTATCATCTTCCTGTTTTGTCATGTTAGCCAATCTGATAGGTGTGATGTGGTACCTCAGAGTTGTTTTGATTTGCATCTCTCTAACCAATAGTGATTTAGAGCATTTTTTCATATAACTATAGATATCTTCAATTTCTTCTTCTGAAAACTGCCTGTTCATATCCGTTGACCATTTATCAATTGGGGAATGACTTGGATTCTTGTACATTTCACTCAGTTCTCTATATATTTTAGAAATGAGACCATTATCACATACACTAGTAAGTTCCCTCATTTCTAACCTGAGAGATTTGGGCTAAATGGCCTGTGTTCCTTTCCAGGTCCAAATCTGTGGTCCTAGAATTCTGTGACCTAAAAAGAGAAATTCCTGATCGTATAATTTGCACCTCTCCTTTAAGTAGGTCATCTGAAACCTCACCATAATGGAGGTGACACTGGTGGCCTTCAAGGCTGCATCTATAGAACACAAACTCTGTAAGGTTTTACCACGCTTTGGTCATGGGCCTGGTAGTATTTGTTTGTCACCTGAGAATCAATATAGAAGTGTAGGTAAAGAATCCTCAACAAGGTCACCCACTAAGTGATGAATTTTTTCAGCTAAATCAACTCTTGAAACCCTTTACTAAGTCATGAAGGAAGTGAAGAAATCACTCATGTGAGGGAAGTCAAAAGTCTTTGAAGTTAGTGTACAACTTCCAAACCTCTGCCAAAATTTGAAAAAGGTGAACTTGGTCTTAAGAACAATTACCTTCTTTCCTATAGCTTCAGCACTCTTCCTTTAATGGAATAACAATTATCTAAAAACTAGTTTTTACTTTAAAAAATGGTAGTAAATATTTTAATGAACTGATTGACTGACTTCCCTTAAAAAGCTAATGCATTGGATAGTAGAATCAGGATCCAAAACATTTTGACAGGCTAGAGCACTGGGCTGAATCCCTAAAGGTAACATTCAACAAGTCATAATTTTGAAATGTTATATGTTTAAAAAGTTAGAGCATAATGTTGACTACAGAAGCTTACTGGCAACCTAGTTGAAGAAGAATCATAAATGATGCTTTGCTGAGGAAGTGCAGTTCACTGTAATGAGCAAAAGACAGAAACCCTAAACTCCAGCCTTGCCTCTGTCTTGATAAGTCTTGTTAACCTCCATAGGCCTTGTTTTCTGCCTTTCTGACTGGACCATAGAGCCATGCTTCCTGACTCAAATTATTGTGAGGATGCTAGGAAGGCTAAATTTGTCTACCATGGACTCTTTGACCCAATCTCAGGCTAGTGGTTCTCATTGGCACAGTGGGCAGTAATAAGAGCTAAAGAAAAGAAGAAAGTAAAAGACTTTTAATAGAAGAATCTTTCAGGTGTATAAAACTTTGGCATAGATCAGTTTGGAAACCTTTCATTTTTTTTTTCATTTCTTTTTCTTTCTTTTTTTATTTTTTTATTTTATTTTATTTTTTAAATTTATTTATTTAACTTTTAACATTCATTTTCACAAAATTTTGGGTTCCAAATTTTCTCCCCTTTTATCCCCTCCCCCCCCAACACCAAGCATTCTAATTGCCCCTATCACCAATCTGCTCTCTCTTCTATCATCCCTCTCTGCCCTTGTCTCCGTCTTCTCTTTTGTCCTGTAGGGCCAGATAGCTTTCTATACCCCTTTACCTGTATTTCTTATTTCCTAGTGGCAAGAACATTACAGTTGATCCTAACACTTTGAGTTCCAACTTCTTTACCTCCCTCCCTCTCCACCCCTTCCCTTTGGAAGGCAAGCAATTCAATATAGGCCAAATCTGTGTAGTTTTGCAAATGACTTCCATAATAGTTGTGTTGTATAGGACTAACTATATTTCCCTCCATCCTATCCTGTCCCCCATTACTTCTATTCTCTTTTGATCCTATCCCTCCCCATGAGTGTCGACCTTGAATTGCACTCTCCTCCCCGTGCCCTCCCTTCTATCATCCCCCCCACCCTGCTTGTCCGCTTATCCCCCACTTTCCTGTATTGTGAGATAGGTTTTCCTACCAAAATGAGTGTGCATTTTATTCTTTCCTTTAGTGGAATGTGATGAGAGTAGACTTCATGTTTTTCTCTCACCTCCCCTCATTATCCCTCCACTAATGAGTCTTTTGCTTGCCTCTTTTATGAGAGATAATTTGCCCCATTCAATTTCTCCCTTTCTCCTCCCAATATATTTCTCTCTCACTGCTTGATTTCATTTTTTTTTTAAGATATGATCCCATCCTCTTCAATTCACTCTGTGCACTCTGTCTCTCTGTATGTGTGAGTGTGTGCATGTGTGTGTGTGTAATCCCACCCAGTACCCAGATACTGAAATGTTTCAAGAGTTACAAATATTGTCTTTCCATGTAGGAATGTAAACAGTTCAACTTTAGTAAGTCCCTTGTGACTTCTCTTTGCTGTTCACCTTTTCATGGTTCTCTTCATTCTTGTGCTTGAAAGTCAAATTTTCTTTTTAGCTCTGGTCTTTTCATCAAGAATGCTTGAAAATCCTCTATTTCATTGAAAGATCATTTTTTTCCCCTGAAGTATTATACTCAGTTTTGCTGGGTAGGTGATTCTTGGTTTTAGTCCTAGTTCCTTTGACTTCTGGAATATCCTATTTCATGCCCTTCGATCCCTTAATGTAGAGGCTGCTAGATCTTGTGTTATCCTGATTATATTTCCACAATACTTGAATTGTTTCTTTCTAGCTGCTTGCAATATTTTCTCCTTGACCTGGGAATTCTGGAATTTGGCCACAATGTTCCTAGGAGTTTCTCTTTTTGGATCTCTTTCCTGCGGTGTTCTGTGGATTCCTTGAATATTTATTTTGCCCTCTAGTTCTAGAATCTCAGGGCAGTTTTCTTTGATAATTTCATGAAAGATGATGTCTAGGCTCTTCTTTTGATCATGGCTTTCAGGTAGTCCCAAAATTTTTAAATTGTCTCTCCTGGATCTATTTTCCAGGTCAGTTGTTTTTCCAATGAGATATTTCACATTATCTTCCATTTTTCCATTCTTTTGGGCTTGTATTGTGATATCTTGCTTTCTCACAAAGTCCTTAGCCTCCATCTGTGCCATTCTAATTTTGAAAGAACTATTTTCTTCAGTGAGCTTTTGAATCTCCTTTTCCATTTGTCTAATTCTGCTTTTGAAAGCATTCTTCTCCTCATTGGCTTTTTGAACCTCTTTTGCCAATTGAGTTAGGCTAATTTTCAAGGTGTTATTTTCTTCAACATTTTTTTGGGTCTCCTTTAGCACGGAGCTGATCTGCTGTTCATGCTTTGACTTCAAGTCTCTCATTTCTCTTCCCAGCTTTTCCTCTACCTCTCTAACTTGATTTTCAAAATTCTTTTTGAGCTCTTCCATGGCCTGAGCCCATTGGGTGGGCTGGGACACAGAAGTCTTTACTTCTGTGTCTTTGCCTGATGGTAAGCATTGTTCTTCCTCATCAGAAAGGAAGGGAGGAAATGCCTGTTCACCAAGAAAGTAACCTTCTATAGTCTTATTTCTTTTCCCTTTTCTGGGCATTTTCCCAGACAGTGACTTGACCTCTGAATATTCTCCTCACACCCACCTCGCCTCCTGATCCTCCCAGCCAGTGTTTGGGGTCTGAGATTCAAATGCTGCTTCCAGCCTCAGGGCTTTGGGCGGGGGCAGGGCTGCTATTCAGTGTGAGATTAAGTTCAGGTGGTCAGGTCGGGGCAGGGCCGCCTCTCAGGCTCATTTCCCTCAGGGGGTTTATGCACAGACCTTCCACAATGGATCCAGGCTCCTGCCCGCTTGGGGAGCCCTGGTCTGCAGCCGCCTCTCAGCTTCTACCTCCCGGGGGGGTCCTGAATTATGGGGGCACCCCACTCCCCTCTCGACCTGCCAAAGAGACTCTCTCACCGACCCCTGTCACCTGTGGGTGGAGGGACCTGTGCGGCCGCTGGAGATCCTGTCCCTGAAGCCTGCTCGGATCTGTTTCTCTCGGTGCCGCGGCCACGGCCGCAGCAGGTCTGGGCTGGGCTCCGCGTCTGCAGCGCGATGGACCTTTTGCGAGAGGTTTGCAGGTCCCTCTGTGGGTGGAGGGACCCACGTGGCTGCTGGAGATCCCGTCCCTGAAGCCCGCTTGGATCTTTTCCTCTCGGTGCCGCGGCCGTGGCAGGGCTGCACTCAGCTCCCAGTCCCATCGCCCAGTCCGCAACGCGAAGGACCCCCCGCGAGAGGTTTGCAGGTCTCTCTGGAACAGAAATCTCCCTCGCTCCAATGTTCCGTGGCCTCTGGGTGCAGAATTAGCCATGAGTTACTTCCCTGTAGCCGTTCTATGGGTTGTGGATCTCAGTTTGGAAACCTTAACATAAAGTATATGAAATAGAATAGCTTGGGATAAGACTGGAAAGGTAGGTTGGAAGCTTGATTGTGGAGCATCTTCATGATAATCAGTACATCTTTTAGAAGGTAACGTGGTGCCATAGACTAAATATAAAGTTTAGAAAGTGTATAAAGGTGTGTCCATTGGAGTTATTGAAGATTTTTTTATTTAACTTCTTGAATGATTTCATGAGCCATATTTATAAGGCACAATTAATTCAATTCAACATTAAATGTCTGCTATGTGCAAGACACTTTATAGGTTTTGAGAGTTCAGAGACAAAAAAATGACATAATCTCTACATCTAGAGATTTTATGTTATAGTGAGGAAGTAGGAGAAGAGCAGCAGGACACCACATCTATCTCTATCTATCTCTATCTATCTATCTATCTATCTATCTATATACACAAAAAAGTCAATTTACTATAATTTTAAGAGGGAGATCACAGTAGGAAGTGACAATTGAGATTAGATCTGAAGGAAGCTAGGGATGAATTGGTTTATCCTTTCTTTTCTGGGATGGGGTATGGTAGGGCGAGTTGAGAAGAGATACTAAGAGGAAAGAAAATTATAATATCTTTAGAGTTGTATGGAAATTTAAAGAAAATCTGGTCTAAGTCTCACAGGCAGCAAGTACCAGAGTCATGACTCAGAAGCTGGTACTCTGGCTAATTACCATTAAAAATCACATTAACGCCCCTAATAATATTTCTAGGGACTGGTCAGTCCATTTACATGACATGTGGTTTTGTAACTCATCTTAGTTTGGCAACATGTTTTGAAGAGTTATGGAAATTTCATCATTATGATCATTGCCTTAACTTGCTTGGAACCAGGCCTACAAGTTACTTACTGGACATCCATAAGTAACCCTGATTCTTCATAAGCCTGAGGCAGTTTTCCTGAAGGACTGCTCTGTGATACTGTATGCTATGTATGGGAACAGAGGTTTGACTCCTGGGTGACTGAGCTGATGATTCTTTGTAGCTGAATAGAAGGCAGATAAGTTTCAGAGAAGTAGTTCGGGAGAGATGGTTCAAGGTGAGTGGGAAGTAAGGATAAACTTCTGAATGGCAGATGGGACATCTCAGAACCAGCCAGAGATATGTTCATTGATTCTTGGTACCTGCTACCCTAGAGACTAAGAGCTGATTGAGTTGATTCATCCTCCTGCCTCCCTCTCCCAATCAGGTTTGCTTTCTGCTTGGATGTGTGAAGTTTGAACTCATTCACAATTCATAGAACTGAGTTACTCTGCTGTATTATTTATGCTAATCTTTATAATTTCTTTGATTTCTATTTAGTATTCACTTTGATAAAGAGGTTTACTAATTATCCGTGACAATTCTTTAGGAAACCAACATTTAGAGATAGTGAGCCAACCTGGCAATTGTAAACTATTACCCTCACCTTGGGAGTAATCAGGAGAAATGATTTTTATTCTAAACCCTTTATTGTACTCAAGAAGAGAAATATTTGAAATATGGCAGGAAGACATCAATCTGGTCTGATATTCTTCTTAGAGATAGGAGAATAAAGTAGTGATTGCCTGGTGACAGTGTTCCTGGATTCTGATTGCTCCTTCCCTGATGCAGTTGATTGTACTGATGTGGCCCTCCTCCTCCTCTCTCTCTTTGTATCTCCAGTACTTAGCACAGTTCCTGACATATAGTAAGTGCTTAATAAATATCTTATGATTCATTTGTTACTTACCATTCAAAAATACCATCTTCATTTTAAAGAAAAAACTTTTATTAAAGCATACTTATGCAAGGCATGATATAGATCTAGTAGAAGTGATTTCTATCCATTGATGTTTGCAGATTGGTCCCTATGTGATGGGATTATGAAGTAATGAATTTTCTTCCACAAGCCAAACATAAAATTAGTTTTCATTGCATTTATATTACTTGCACACAAAGGATATACAGAATAGCAAATTTTTTTGATAATGGAAAGGGACTTCAGCAATTCCTCCCCATAACATACCCCAAAATTTATTGTCTAGTCACTACTTCAAGATACCCAAAGAGGGAAAACCTCTCAAAGCAAACCATTCCAGTTTTTGACAACTAACTTTTAGAAAGTTTTTCTTTTTGTTGTCGTTGTTGAATCATTTCAGTCATGTCTGACTCATTTCAGTCATGTCTGACTCTCTGTGATCCAATTTGAAGTTTTCTTGGCAAAGACATGAATTCATTTGTTATTTCCTTCTCTAGCTTATTCTACAGATGAGGAAACTGAGGCAAAGAGGATTAAGTGACTTGTCCAGGGTCACAGAGCTAGTAAGTGTCTAAGGCCAGATCTGAACTCAGGAGCAGGAGTCTTGATGACTCCAGGCTTGGCACTCTATCCATTTCACTATCTAGCCACCCCATTTCATAGAAGCTATGTCTCTCTTAATGCAGACTAATGTGGTATTAACTATTTTTTTAAACTTCTGCATCATACTACTGACTCATATTGAGCTTGAAGTACACTATAGCACCAAGATTTTTCATAATAATTACTCTCTAACCATGGTTCTCTCAGCTTGTACTTGTCAAATTGATTTTTTGAATACTCATGCACAAGACTTCATATTTATCCGTGTTGAATGTTACCTTTAGACAGCACTCCAGCCTGTCAGAATCATTTTGGATCCTGATTCTGTTATCCAATGTATTAACCATCCTTCCTGGTTTTGTTTCTTCTGCAAACCTTATGAATAGATCCACTTTATCAATAAGCAAGTCATCGATATAAACATCAAGCAGCACAGACCCCTGGGGTACTTCACTGGAGACTTCCTTCTTTGACATTGAACCACTAATAAATACCTTTTGAGTTTGACCACTTAGACAGTTCTGTATGAATCTGACAATGTTACCATGCAATCTTTATTTCTCACTTCTGTGTCTATGTGACATGCTACCTAATTTCAATTAGAGCAGGCTTTGTGGGGAAAAGAAGATTTTAAGAACTGTGTAGCCAAAGGCAAGGAGAGGGCTTTGAGGGCTCTGGAGATAAGGTGTTCTAGGAACATAGTGTCTCTAGAAGAAACAAGTAGGATGATTAAAAAATGGAGATTTGAGCAAATTAGCATGTGAGGGTACTGTTGGGTAGATTATTGGAGGTAACCATAAGGTAAGTGGGTAGCAAAACTTTTTTAAAGAATAAATTGAAATAAATTATGCAACAGTATGTTTTTCCATGGCCTCAGAAAGGAGCTGGGAAATACTGTGGGTTGGCATGTTGCAAAGACTATTTAGGGTCTTTTATTGGCATGAAAGCTTTGCAAAGAAGCTCAGCTTGAAGCTTTGCTTATGTCATTCCCTTGTTCCCAGTGTGTTTTCCATCACGTTGAAACCACGTTTCTCCCCCTTCCTTTCAAGGCCCTTTGTAATCTCGCTCCACCCTTTGGATCCAAGTTCTATTATCAAGAACATACAAAAGACACCCTTCATTTTATCTAGCCATTCTCTTCAGCTGCTCATAACGCGTATCCTTTCTTGTCTCTGTCCTTGCTTACTTTCTCCCATCCTGCACCTAGACTATTGTTTTATCTATTGCTTGACTCACATCAAGTCCTCCCTCTTTTAAGAATATTCGGGCCCACTTTATTCTTTCTTTCCTTCAGTATTCTATTACACTGATGACTGAAACACAGAGTTTAGCACTGGATTATTCTCCTGAATTTGTGTACAAACCCTTTGAGGACAGTAACCATGTCTTCTTTTTTTTTTATATTCTCCATTGTACCTAGCATAGTGCAGAAGCTGAAAGGAAAGCCTTTATAAGCTTGTGTGATAGACTTGTAGCATGGTGATACCACCTAGCTACAATATTCTTGATATTGGACTGGAGATGGCAGCTACTTTGGAGAATGGATACTAGCAATGCTTCCTTCTTGGTTTAGCCCTCTATTATTTACCATATCTTTTTAAAAGTGGTTTATGGTTTCCCAATCTAGGATAGGTTCTGAGGTCACTCTCTTGACACCTATTCACCTGGACAAGTTGGGCCTGAAGAGAGACTGGCTCTCCTCTCAGGGTTCTGGGGTTTAAAACAAAATAAAATAAAACTAGTGTTAAATACCTCATGAGTCCCTACTTTGATTCTTTCCCCATTGACTATTAGTTGACATCAATTAGCCAACCAAAATTAATTAGCTTTACAAAATGGATGTATACTAAAATGATATTCTTAGAACATTTTGTACAAACATTCCCCCTAAAGTTTGGGACACACTTTTCCACAAGTACATACAAAGTTCAGGTCAAAGTGGGCTCAAGCTTAGAGAGCAAACATGACCAAGGGCTAACTCATAGCTTCTGATTACTTAAAGTCGTTTTCTCCCCTTTGTAAGATCTTTGTCAAGTTCCCTTTAGGTATGCTACAGATTTAAGTTGGGCTTCTTGTAGAGTCCTGAAGTTGTCTTTCCTTAGTGTATCTAGTTTGTCTTCAGATACCACTGCACACACTACCATCAGCTATTCCAGGGATATTTCTAGAATCCCCACGGGAAGCACAAAATCCTTTCAAAGTTTAAAAGGTCATCCTATTGGGGAGAGGAGCCAGGGTAACAGAAGCCCTCTTTCATTCCACCCCCCTCAAGCAGTCTTTCTCAGAAGCTTAGTGGGAATCACTTCCATTCTGGAGGTGGCCTACTGTTCAAATCCTGGGGTCCAAATTGGCTTGCTATTTTACATAAGACCCACAGGGCATAACTAATCCCAGCACACTCTATTTATAGTGTCATTTCATTTATTCCAAAGATCGGAGACACTTCTGACTAATTTAGTTTAGTCAATTCAATAGAAGTAATCTCACTTGAGAAGGTATCAGGATTGTAGTGTTTTGTTAGTTACCTTAAGTGAGATGTAATGATCATAGAGTTAGTCTACTTTTACCCTTATGCTATGATGTCATATGCTTAATTCTACTTGTCAGGGTGAGATTCAGAGGAAAATGGCACCATGCGAGCAGGAGCAGATGATGGAACCAAATATTTTGTAGGAATCTGCATATAGCTTGTGTCACCACGTACCAATTAGATACTAGACCTGGGAATATTTCACTATATATATATATATATAAAACATATACATATATGTATACACATTATATATAGACATACACATATATGGACATATATATATGTATATACCTATTGCAACCTAGTACATTTATAGGCCAAATTACAATGAGGTGGAGTCTACAAGCTAAGTGGTGAATTAGGGAATTAAGAATTCTGCTATTCCTTCACAGCAAAAAAAGCTATGGGATCATGCTTTCTTTTAAAATCAGTATTCCTTCAAAGAAATAGTAGCACATTTGACATTATCTTCAAATGTAGAGGCCAATAATATTAAAAAATGCAGCAGTGGTTTCAGTAAAATGGAACTAAATATTCTTTGCAGAGAAACTTGTCTGGAAAGTATGAAAATTCACTTTTAATCAGAGGCTTTTGCTAAATAAAAGAAGAAACTGTTCTTGCCTAAATATGGTCCTATTAATTGCTTGATTCCTCTCTGATCCCTATTGCTGTGTGCTACATTAAGTTCTCATTGCATGTGCACTTGCTTCTTGGGCAATGAAAATAAATTAATCTTGAACATTTATCTGAAAATATTTCTCTTTAGTCTTCCAGCTGAGTTACTTCTTGTTGATTCTGCTGAAGTGCTAAGGCATTTTGGACCCAGATAAAGAAGTTTTTAAAAATCACCTTTGTTAAAATTCCATCCTAATTTAGGCAGAAATGGCAAAGAAGTAAATGAATTTGTCCTCCCTTGTTGACTCTGTCTTCTAAATAGGGTAGTTAATTGGTCCTTTGTCAATATCTTACTTATCTTCAATTCAATTCCATTTAACAAACATGTTTAACATGTTTAATAAACAGTGCCTTATTTGTGAAACTCTGTCCTCAGCTATGGATTCAAAGATTGAATGATAACAAGATTCTGCCCTCACAGAGCTTACTCTTTGCTAGCTGTTTTTGTTCTGTCTTTCTTTGTTTTAATTCATTGCCTTTGGTAATGAACAAAGAAGCCAAAGGGAGTTAAATGGTTCCATCTTTTCTTTCATACATATCATCATCATCATTCCTTGGACTTAGAGTGAGGATAGACTGGAGTTCAAATCCTGCCTCACTGTGTGACCTGGGCATGTCACACAAACTTTCTCAGCTTCAATTTATCTGTGAAATGGGGACAATAAATAACTTTTACCTAACCTCATAGGGTTGTTTCAAGGACCAAGTGAGAGAACATATATAAAGCACATTGCAAACCTTAAAGAGCTATATAAATACTACTGTTATTCTTACTCCAGGCAGGAAATTCTAGCCCTTCTTTGATCTTTCTTGATCTATGGTTCAATGAGAATAGGATCTAGCCATTAGAGAATCCCTGAATTTTCTCTTACATGATCCCTACCATACTCTACCCCTTCCTTGACTTAGGGGAACTATGTTTTCCAACTATAGTTAAATGCAGAGCCTAGATTAACTTCTCTAAGCTTTTGAGTCACCTGTTATATCTTCACTGATCTGGCTCTTGGCATTGCCAAGCTATAGCTGCAAAAGGAAAATCAGCAAACATTACAAGGAAAAGAGATAGAGATGAACTGTTGGAAGAAAGGGGAATAAATGCAGAAGATTCAACTGGGCACAGATAGTGTTGTAAGCTGGTCCTGATTCAAACGAGTCTGGTGTCCATTCATACACCACTTATTTAATGATTAACAAGAGATTTGCTTAGCTAAAGCAAGGAAAGGATATCCAGCAAGGTCATTACATTCATTCAGGTGAATGTAGTGTTCCTGCCTCTGTGCTGGTCAAACTTGAGGAAACACCTGCTCCTTCATCCTGATGGAAGAACTTTGGCCACCAGAAAATTACACCAAACTCTGACACCTTAGTTCCCCAAGACGATGAAGTCTCTGTGATGATTTCAACTTTTTAAAGGAATTACCATTCCTACCCCAGAGAAGAACATTCTTGATAATAAAATCCTAAATTCAGAGCTGGAACAAACCCCAGAGATCATCTAGTCCAACCTCTTTCATTTAGAGATGAGGAATTTGAGGTTCGGAGAAAGCAAATGAATTGTCCAAGGTCACATGGGTAGTAATGAACCCTTTCAGAGCAAGCCATAGATCTAATTGTTAGGAAGTTTTTCCTGACGTCAAGTGTGTTTAATTTTTTTATGTAGGTCATGGGCCCCTTACAAGCATGTCTTTAGGTGAGGTTTATGAAATCCCTCTCAAAATAATGCTTGCAAATGAATAAAATAAAAACACATAGAATTACAAAAGAAACCAATTATATTCAAATATACTTATCAATTTTTTTCTAAGTTCTTGTTTAGAGGTTAAACAATCCTGCCACAGGGGCAGCAAAATGTTGCAGTGAATAGTACAGTGGGTCTGAAATCAGGAAGAGACTAGTTCAAATCAGCCTTGGAAGCTTGCTAGTTTGGGACACTGGGCAAGTCATGTAACCTTTATATTCCCCAGTTCCCTCAATTGTAAAAAGGGATTATCCCAATCCCTACCCCTGAGGGTTGTTGTGAGGATCAAATGAGACATTCTTAAAGCACTTGCCACAGTGTCTGGCACATAGTAGGTGCTTAAAAAGTGCTCTCCCCCCCCACCCTCCCCTCCCCTCCCTCCCCCCCCCCCCCCCCCCCCCCGCCCCTGTCTTTCCTTTCTTCTGTACAAAATCTGCCTCTGCCCTGTCCTATTGCTCCCAGTTCTACAAAGTCTGAATTCAAACCCAGGGCTTCTTATTAGTATGAAAAGATTTTCTTGTTCAGATAATTTTACTTTAAAAATAGACATTGGCAAGAGAAGTGTGACTTTTGAGAGTTTGAGATTTTAAATATTACAACCTAAAATGAAATACTTGGTAAAAATTGGTCCATCTTAGTATTTGTACAGCAGAGCATAAAGGTATAGCTAGCTCTCTGTTAACATTAAATAGGTCTTAGAGATATTGAGCAAATGCTTTCTCCATAAATCTCCAGTATCCATATAAAGACAAAAAAATAATAAAAGCCTCATTTAAAAATTTAGCCAGGACCACCCACCCTTGTGGAACTGTAGGTAACACTGCTTCAGTAGTTTCATGGTCAGCTTTATGTTTTGGGAGTTTCTGCTCTATCATAGGGAACTGTGCTTAAGTGAAACTTAAAAATTAAAAGAATAAATTCATTCTCAGGCTTTTTAGCTGCTTTCCTTACATGTTTTTAATGGAGATTGTTTTCATTGTACTAAATAGTAGAGTGCACAAAGTACTGTGGTGATAGGCCCTACAAATACAGAGCTATGGAGGGAAGAATGTTCTTGTCCCCTTCCAATATCTAGTATTTCCTGAACCTGCTTTTTGGACTGACTTATCTGATTGAAAAAGCTTTCAGTAAGAATTTCCATTGTAGACATGCAGAATGTCCATGACCAGAAAGTATTTTATAATAATTTGTTTTCCATTCATGGAAAGTTAAAGAACTCATGGATATTTTAAGGAGAAACCCACATTGTTTCTTTTTTCCAAAATTAACCAGTAAAGATGACTAATATTGCTATTTTGTCTTCAAAAATTCCTAGCTCCCTTCCTCTCTTTGTCTCTCTTTGTTTCTGTCTTTCTCTCTCTATCTGTCTCTTTGCCTCTCTGTCATGGTCTCTATTTCTGTTTCTTATGTCCATTTCTCTCTGTCTCTTGCTCTCTCTAGCTCTTTCTGTCTCTGTATCTCAGTCTCTCTCTCTTTCTCTCTCTTTCTTGACCTCTAATTCCTCTGTATAGGGAACATCCACTCCCTCCACTAATGTAGACTGTTACTTCACTGGTCCCAGTGTGGGATCTCACTCCACCAATGAGGACTTGTGAACCCTAATGGAACTCATATACTTAAAGAACTCCCTGGTGTCCTGAAAGGTTGGCTGACTTGCCCAGGTCACACAGTCAGTATGTGTTAGGGGCAAGACTTGAAGCCAGGTCTTCTCGACTTTGATACTTTCCTTGTGTCAAATGTCTCTATAGCTTTACAAAGACTTATATGCACCAAAAATGTGTCCTTGAGGTGGGGACAACCCAAGGTAGGTTTTGTGACATTAGGCAATCCAACAACAAAAAAACCTTCATAGAATATTTCTGTGCAAAATATGTTGTCCATACATTTTTGTGAGGCACAATGATATGATGAAAAGAAGGCTAGAGTTGGGTTGAGGAGACCTAGTTTGGAATCCTACCTTCAACTCTTCCTACAGTGAACCACTTCAAATCTTAATTTGCTCATCCAAAATAATGGGGATAAGAATATCAACCTTACTGGATTGTTGTGAGTATACCACCTGATTATTATATAGCTCTTTAAGATTTTCAGAACATTTTCTATATCTTGTCTCCAAACCTGCATCTTGAGCTAGATATTACAGACATCATTATCCAAGTTTTACAGATGGAGTAACTTGGATCAGAGAGATTACATGACTCAGGGTAATATGTTACTCAAGGTCACATAGCAAGTATCAAAAACCAGATCTGAAACTATTTTTTCCCGACTCTAAGTCCAGCACTCTATCTATTATGCAATATTACCTCTATCAAATAATAACTGCTGAATTCTAAAGGGGAAAGACAACACAAAGGAGATTTGAAAAGCAGGTGCAAGTTTGGGAGAAGATATCTCTGTAGGAGTAAGAGGGGAAAGTTGTCCAGAGAATCAGGAGCTGACTCAGATTTGAAGTAAGCATAACAGTTATCAATACTTTCTAAAATGGAGATTCCAAAGAAGATTCCACCAATAGGAGGAAAGGTCATGAGAAGACTTCTTGGGGGAGAGGTGGAAAAATAGACTGGAGAGTTGGGTCAGAGGTGACAATGTACCTGTTTTCCCATTAGCCTTTCCAACAATTGCCATTCTACATTGTTGTTGTCTTTGCTGATCACAACACAGGGTTTGGAGAGGCAGAAGTTAAGAGAAAGTATATACCATTCATGGGGATAAGCAGTGAAATCATGGAACTGGGAGATGGGACATCCTATATAGAGAACAGTTAGAAAGACAGTTGACTGGACTACAAGATATGTGAAGGGGACTAATGTATAATGAGGCTGGAAAGGCAGTGAAGAGATTTGATTGGCAAACAGAAGAGTTTATATTTGATCCTATAGGTATTTCAGAGCCAGTGAACTTTATCAAGGACAGCAACATGATCAGACCTACACCTTAGGAAAATCACTTTGGCAGCTATGTGGAGGATGAATTGGAGTGAGGCAAAATTTGAGGCAGCAAGACCATTTAGGAGGCTATTGCAATGGTCCAGGCAAGATCTTGATGATGAGCACTTGAACCAAGGTGGTAGCTGGGGGAGTGGAGAAAAGGCAGGAAATGTGAGAGAGGCTGTAGAAATAAAAATGTCAACATTTGCCAACTGATTGAATATATGGTTGTCGTATTTGTCCTTTGTTGCTGAAGAAGATGATGCCATCAGAGAAATGATGACATGACTTGCACTTGATTTTGTTTTGAGTGAGGAAGGGCTGTGCAGGTCACCAGCCTCACTTCTCCTCCAGAGCCATCTGAATCCAGTGACCAGATATTCATCAGGAGGACTGGAGATGATCCAAGATTCACTGAGAGACCTTGGCCCCTTTAGGCCAAGGTCTATTCAGGTACTCACTTAAGGTGAGGTAATGCCCATTCATTGAATAGACCTGTTTAACAAGTAGCCAGGGGATGGCCCCTTTAATGAGACAAAGAAAAATGAAGACATCAGGCTTGGAGGGAAACAACAACAGTTACTACTGATAATCACTCTGAAGCCAGAAGGGTCCAGAAGAGCCCTTAGGCAGGGGCCTAGTGCTGTCCAATGTATGAGCTTCAGAGTGCAGTAGATTTTTGAATATGAATAAGCACAAAAACTAAGAGGAAAAGGTATATTTCCTTCCTCTTGGTCTAATTTCTGCCTTTATTCTTGTAAGGTATGTGTTGTCCAGGTAGTTTACATGTCTTCAAGAGTCTGTCTAGATGCAAGGCATGAATACATACATACATACACATATATACACATTCATATGCATATATTCACATGTAAATATTTGTGTGTGTATATATATACACACACACCCCCTTCTATAAGGGAAACAGAATATTGGAGGCTACAAGGATGATCTTTCTGCTCTCCTCAGAGAAAGGGCATCAGGCTAGAATTCTATCTATCTGCTCCCTTAAATATTGTTAATCTAGAGGTAATAATTCTAAAGTTTACACGGCACTACTGATCATTATCCATTAATGGGGCGAAAGTTGAGAGAAGGGTCAAGTATGACTTTAAGGTCATAAACTTGGGTAACTGAAAGGATGGTATTCTCAACAGAAATGTGGAATTTTGAAGGGATGAGCTAGGGTCAGAGGAGTCTAGTTTTAGATATTTTGAGTTTGAAATGCTTATGATACAGTTAGAAATGTCTTACAGGTGGTTGATCATTTAGGACCAGAGCTCAGGAAAGGGAACACAGCTGTACATATAAGTCTTGGAATTATTGACGTAGAAATGGTAATTAAAATCATAGGAACTGATGACATCACCATTTGAGATAATGTAGAGAAAGAAGAAGGTTTTAGATAGAATCTTGGGGTATATTCAAAGTGGAGAAGAAAGATCATGGGAATAAACCAGTATTAGGGTTTGGCAAGGCATGAGTTGTGATAGGCCAAAGGAGCATGGAAGAGGAAGAGATGAAATGATACCTCCCTGGGAGCTACATCTAAGATACACCCATATGGACACACATAGCTTACACTGACAACACCCACACACCCACACCCACCCACTCGCATATACACACATCCCACATGGTTGTTGTCCGTTCTCAAAAAGGATCAAAATGACATCCTTATTACATGTGGCTCTCAGAGAGGTATGAATAGATATCCTAGTCTCTGTCCATCTTTCTCTAAGGGAAACAGATTCCTACCAGGAAGGGGAGCAAGAGATTGGTGCCACAAGACTGGTCACTCTGCTCTCCTTAGAGAGGGTTCTGGATTAGAATTATATCTATCTTTCTCCTTAAATGTATGTCTATGAGAATTAATTTTTAAATGAAAGCTGCACTCCTGATTGCTATCCCTTAACAGGGAAAGAATACTCCAAGCTATATATATCAAAAGCTTCACTCCTTTCCCACCAAATGCTTGTTACACAAAGATTATACACAGCAAATAGCAAATAAATTCATTTATCCAATCTCACAGCAAACAGAAATCAAAGAAGTTAGGCAGATGAGAATATATCAGACAATCCACAGAATGAATGTGCTCTGAGACAGAGAGAGAGAGAGAGAGAGAGAGAGAGAGAGAGAGAGAGAGAGAGAGAGAGAGAGAGAGATTTCAGCTCAACTAAGAGAGAGAGAGTTCCAGATCTCACCTAAGGGAAAATGCCCCAAAGTTTGTGGGTAGGGTTATGATTAAGCTGCTGGTTCCTCTACGTGTCAGCTTCACCCCAGAGTCTTTTTTCTATTCAGGATCCTTTCCCTAAAGAGAAGCCAGAAGATCAGATAATGCCACCCTCCACTATTCTGGGCACATCAAGTAATTCTCCACTAATGAGGAGTCTTATACAAATGAACTTTGAGCTTCAAGTTATGTGTAGTTAGGATAGAATTTCGTGTTTGATCTCCACAGCCAAGGACAAAAGTCCCTAAGACTTTATTTCCCATAAACCTTGTGGCCTAAAGAGAGCTTTCTTCCTAGACTACATTTTTCAAAAAAGATGTTAATCTGACTGCAGAGTAGTGGAATTACTACATGGAGACTGACTGAATCTTCTAGGAAGGATCAGGCTTGTTGGGGGTCATTAGGAGAGGTCCCACAGCCACAGGGTGTGTTCAGAGCAGGGAGTTGGAAGGGGGAGCATGGAGATTGGCCTGGCTTTGAGATCCCTGAACACAGGAGGAGTTCTAATAGAATTCTGAGAACCTAGGCTTAAGGAAAGCCTTCTGAATAAAGCCTGGATGCAAGAGGCAGGGGGACCAAAGAGGCATATCACTTAACCTGGCATCTGGAAAGTGTTGAACTTAATTGAATATAGGGACAGAACACAATTCTACTACTTGAATCTCTTGTTATTTACTCTGGTTTTATGACTTAATCAAGTGATTTTTATCATTGGATTTATGACTTGCATAGCTTATGAACAGACACTATATTATATGGATTGGGGCCTGGGCCATGCTTTGTGTAACTTATTAACGAAAGCAACCCACACTGAATTTGGGACAAGTAATAAACATTGCTGGAACTGGAACATTCAGGGGGACTTTGGGAGTCCGTTTGTTTCATGTGCACACATAGATATTACTTGTTATTGATAGAAATTCACTCTCCATGTCAGCCAAAAAAACACCACATCAACCCTTAACTTGAAATACTTACAACTACACAGAAAACTTTTGGGACATTTTGTGTTTGCAGGACCAGAAATATTCAGTCCTCTGCAGTTCTTGTTACTATCTTTTATGGTTAACTGCTGTTGCAAAATGTCTGCTGGCTAGCCAAACCAGATCTTCTCTTGCTAGGGGCTCGTGAATGAGATTTTATAAATAGCAGATTTTTCTGTCTGTTTGTTTGTTTCTGGAGCTTTCCTTGCCTTTTCCACTTTCTGCCAAAGCCCTAATACAAACAAGAACTACCCTCAGCTATTGTCTTTGAGGTTTTTTTGTAGAAATCTACCTTCAATCAACTTCTTATCTCTTCCTGGCTCTTTTCTGTTCACACGGCTTGTCAGACTTCATTTGTTTTCTTTACTAGTGTCTCCAATGACTAAAAGTCAAATAACACACAAAGAACTATTCTTTATATTTCTATCTTAATTATTTATACTGTATGTATATTTGATTATTTGTAGTACATTATATTTTATGTTGTAATTTTTAAGTCATTTGCTGTGTGTTAAAAATATTCATTTCAGCTTAAGCTATAAAAAATTGTCAAAGGAGGTGCTACAAAATAAAATAATATAATTAAAAATAACTTTTAAAAACTACCTTAAAACCAATAGGAATTCTAAAATTTTAGTTGTTTTTGTTACGTAAGAGAAAACAAAGGCTGCACTGAGCAGAAAAATGTCCCAAACCAGAGTTATATAGCCATTTCACAGTGATTTGAGATCACTTTCCGGTGCTAGGTATGATTATAAGGAATTATGAATGAATTATGAATAAGTTACAACTTTAGATACTTATTTTTCTGGGTTAAAATAAAACCACAAAAACACTGTGTCCTAATCGACAGAGTAATGACCCTGGAGTCATGAAAACATAAATCAAGTCTTGTTTCTGACACTTACTAGCTGTGTGGCCAGGAGAAAAATTACTTAACCTCTCTGAAGCTCTAGACTGTGAGTTGTTGCAGGAGGGAAATCTTGCATTGATCAAATCACAGATCTTTGAAATATTGACATTAAACAAACAAACAAACAGAAAATGGAGTAATGAGGCAAGAAAAAGACTTGGACAAATCCCTTGGGATTTTTCATGTTGACGGGGAACCAAGATTTAGAGGGAAGGAGTTTCCTCATGACCTAGCCAATCTTGCTTGATGGTATCCATGTTCATTCTTCTCCTGACCATTTTCCTTTTAAATTTCATTCTTCCTTCCAGCACAGTTCTTAAACAGCCTCTTTCTACCCCAGGTTCAGATTGGCCAGATAGAATGTATAGAACAAGACATATAGAGTCCTGTAATTGGGAAAAACTACAGGAAAAAATGAATCTCTGGCTCTTTTCCAATTATATATTCTCCCTTGGCAAATGATCCTCTGCTTGAATTTCATTCCTATCTTTTGCTAAATACAATAACATTTTCTCAGTTCTCATTCTTCTTAACTTTTCTGTAGTGGCCAAGTCAGTCAATAAACTTGTATAAAACACCCACTGTGCGCAGAACACTGTGCTGGGTTGGAAAGAGGTATAAAATTTAAATCATACATAATTCTTGCCTTCAAAAGAAGTGCAGCTTAGTAGGGGAATAAGATACCTGAACAGACAGTTAACATATGCAAAATTATACAATTAATACATTAGTAAATTTGGTTGTAGGCAGGGGTGCTGGTAAATGTCTAACAATCAGGTCTCTGAAAAGAAATTTGTCTATGACATACTTTTATGCTTAATTGACATTGTTAACAATTTCTCTGTCACTTTCTTAAGTCTAGACAATCAACAGAACAATAAGTCAAGCACTGATTTGTAGCATTTGCTAATTTCTAAATGCTGACACTGAAAATTTAACTACCAGCTCTTGAGAGCCTTTTTGAGCTGGTTCCAGCACAAAGTTGTAAAATAGATCGTGTGAAAGGGAATTGAATGAAATAAGGCTGAAGAGCTAGGTCATAGCCAGGTTACAGAAGGTCTTAAATATCAGGGTAAGAATCTCTAAATATACCCCACAACTTCAGATCCCATTGTAATTATAGAGTATTCTATGTTTACAGCTGGAAGGAACCTCAGGGGCCATTTACAGATGTTTAAACTGAAATTTTAGTGGTTAATTGACTACCAACATCACACATGTAGTAAGCATCAGAAGTGGAGCTTTGAGCTCAGATCCTCTCATTCCAGATTCAGTGCTCTTTCTAATGTCCCATGGTACTTGCCTTAGCATAGCTTTCACTACCCATTCTTGAAGTTTGGATCACTTTGGCTCCTGTAAGTGTAAATTTGATGGGATAGTGGGAGTGATCCTATATGACCTGGCTCTTGCCTGAGCATAAGCTCCTTGATGAGATGATGCAGCAACTCCTGATTGGTAGTCAGTAACAAGAATTTTCTTGAAGATAATTGGCTGGAGTCAGAAAGAGCCACCCATTCAGTCAGCTAGGAAGATTACTAAGGGGATCCAGGACTGCATCATTGACACTCATCCAGCCCTTTCTTTCACTTGGACTTTCAGCAAGGGGGTAGTGAGAGGTTTGTCTCCCTTCTCCTCTAGCATCAGTGGTGGCAAGAATGTATTCTTGCTTAGGAAAACCTGAGTCTTGGATCTTTATATTTTTCTCCCCAGAGCATAGATCAATGACCAGCAAACTTAAGGAAAACATGTTTCCTGCTTAGCCCACTTTCACAAGCAGACATATGCTTGTCACCACCATTGCTGCTAGAGAGGGAGGCAAGGGAAATAAATGCCTTTCCTCCCACTCCTACTGGAAGTCCAAGGTAGAAAAAAATACTTTAATGAATCCCTAAAGATAGAGACAGAACTGGTTCTCTGCAGCCCCGCTCTTAATGCCCTAAGAGATTCATCTTTGGCACAGCCCCATCACCAGTGCCTGGCCAGGAAGTGCTCTTTTGTCACCACAAAGGGTATTTCACCCATCCTGGAATCAGAGGGCATATCTCCCTCCAGGGCTCGTTGCTCTATTACTTCCATTCCCTGACCCAGGCTTCTCCTCCTCAGTTCATTTTCCTGAAGCACCTTCACTAGTTGGTTAAGCAGTTTCTACATGGTAGCTGAAGCTGGGTTGTTTTGTTTTTTAGCTTGTTAACTTAGACTTTGCCTGGAGGATTGTTGGAGCCTTAAAATGATCCTGCTGCCTCCTTCCTTTTTTAATCCAATCCATCTTTCACATAACTGCCAAATTAATCTTCCTGATGCTCAGGTGTCATCATGCTACCTAGTACCTATAGTGTAAAATAAAGTCATTTGCCTTGGATATCAGACTCCCCTACAATATGGCTCCAGTCTGGCTTTGTGGTCTGATTTCATTTCTTACCTTGACACATCCCATGCTATAGCCAAGCTGTACTGCTAGCTATGTCCAGATTCCACACTGTACCTTCCTTCCTTTATGAATTTGTATAGGTCAGGACTTCTTAACTGACACTGAAAATTTAACCACCAGCTGTTGAGAGCCTTTTTGAGCTGGTTCCAGCACAAAGTTATAAAATAGACTGTGTGAAGGGAATCTTTAAAAAAATGATAACTATATTTTGTATAATTCAGTTTCTTTGTAATCCGATGTATTAGTTTATGCGTTTAAAAACAATGTTCTGACAAAAGATCCATAGACTCTGCCAAAAGGGTTCTGGGACTCACAAAAGAGATTAAGAACCCATAGTATATGGGGCAGCTAGGTGGCACAGTGAATAGAGCACTGCCTCTGGAATCAGGAGGACCTAAGTTCAAATCTCACCTCAGATATTTGACACTTACTAGCTGTGTGACCTTGGGCAAGTCACCCAACCCCAATTCCCTTGCCTCCCCCCCTCTAAAAGCCAAAAAGAAGAACCCATGGTATAGACTGCCTCCCATGCCTTTTCCATCTCTGCTTCCTGGAATCCTTTTCTTTCAAAGGTAGCAAAGTGGATGGAGTATTGTGCCTGGATTCAGAAAGAATTGAGTTCAAACCCAGGCTCAAACACTTACTGGCTATGTGACCTTGAGCAAGTTAACCTTAATCCTCAACCATTTACCCTGTTTCCCTCAGTGTCTTCAACTGTAAAATGGGCACAATAACATCACCTACCTTTCAGGGTTGTTATGAGGATCAAATGAGATGATATTTGTTCAAGCATTTTCACAGTACCTGGAACATAGTAGGTGATGCAAAAGTGCTAGCTATTATTAGTCATTATTATTGTTGTCATTGTTTCATGGAATCTCCCTTTATCTCTTCTCAGCTGAAGGTGATATTTGTGCCCCACCCTCCCCTGCTACCCCCTCCCCAATTTCTCATAGGATTTTATCTGAAGCCCAGACTGGAACACTAGGTAGAGAGCTGCTGGACTTGAAATCAAGATGAGTCTTCTCAGACACTAGCTGTATGACCTTGGGCAGGTCACTAACTTCTCTGACTCACTTTCTTCTTCTGTAAGCTGATAGTTAAATTTTCAGCCTGGGGTTTGACTTGATTGTTTCTAAGGTCCCTTCTACCTCTAAATCTATGTTCCTTGATAACATTCACCCTGTATCATGCTCATGTATGTATATATATTTGTATCAAATTATTAAGTCCCTTGAGAACAAGGAATGTGCTTTTTCATCTTCATATCTCCAAGTGCCTAGCACAATGCCTGGCCTATAAGAGGCACTTAATAAGTATTTGAATGAATTAATGAATTTCTGAAATGACATTTGACAATAGAATGGGTTGGGAGGGGAGGAACAAGCAGATTGCTTCCTTGCAAAAATCCTTTCCAGTTCATGCTCCTTCATTGGAGAAGAAGAGAAGGGCCCAACTGCAGTATGAGATCAGAGTGGGGCTGTTCAGATGATATTTAACCTGTTATTTGGAAAGGTTTAGAGAATTAACCTCATGTTAGAATGTCAGTCTGGCTCTTTGCCAGTTCAAAGGCTGACACTTGAACATTAAATTGATTTGCACTTCATTTTATCAGTAAATGGATTTATATGACTCCCTTAGGCACCAAAGTCCCCTCCCCTTGCTCCACTTTTTTTTTTTGTTTTAAACTGTGGTGGCTAGACTTGCCCTTTTCCTACGAATCAACTTTCTCTGAAAGTAATAGCTAATCATCCTGTTGGGCAAAGCTTTTCACTAGTGTTTATCCACTATAAACACTTGACACCAGATCTGGGGGGAAAGGTAATTACAGAAAGCTTTTGGGAATTGCCAGAATGGAATAGAGTAGAATGCTTTTAGAAATGATAGGGACCCTGGAGATTATCTAGTTTAGTTCCTTCTCCCCCTTCTTGTTACAGATAAGGACACAGTTCAGAAGAGTTTAATTTGACTTTGAAGGAGGTGGGGCTTGCAAACCTTTCCATAAGATCTTAAGGGAAGCTTTATCCCCACCTTCTCTTCAGGTCAGCCAGGGACTTCTAAAAGTAACCCCTTTCATTTAGGCTAACTGTATATGTGTGTGTCTATGGCAGGGGTAGGGCAGGGAAAGGGCTAATGAAAGGAAGGAATCCTCCATGGAACATGATAATAGGATGCCTTTTCAAAAAATTTCTTTGAGACCATTATTTCAATTTTGTTACTCCTCCATAATGTTACTGAAGGGTTTGGGGGGAGGGGGAGGGGAAGCACATTCTTAGGCTTTTGAAGTTGATATGGAGGTAACTACACTCTGCACAAAATGTAGGATCCATCTTTATCTAGGTGGATCATGAGTCTGACTCAGTTTGGCATTAAGTTTTTTTAAATGACATTATCCTTAGTGCCACTAATTGAATTGATCTTGTACTAGAATTTGCAAATCTGTACCCAGCTTAGTATATCATTAACTTGACTCTGTGTTTTGAGTTTTCAATAGCCAGGGAGATAAATTGTGGGAGGGAGAAAGAAAAAGGACAAGAAGGAGGCCACAGAGGTTATAACTTTTCTCATAAACCATATAAACTTTGCCTGTCCAAAGTTCAATTAGAAGTTTCAACAAACTCTGAAGGCCACAGCCCAGCCCAAGGCAGTTTCACCAGCATTTATGGGTATCCTGTATGATTCTGACTGAATCTATAGTTAAAATCCACTAGACTATATTTGTCATCTACCCCTTTCAGGGCCAATTTGCATAACATATGCTAACTTGCCAACTTGGCAGTGTTCATCAGTGGTCTCCTGCCTTATGGTGGCAATCATGAACTATCTCATAGTCCTCTTCTGTTGTCATCTTTTATTATTTAATTCTGGTACTCCTATTGTATTTTACCTTGTCTTCCCAACTAAATAGTAAGTTCCATGTGTCCTTGGTCTATGTCCTGTATTCCTTAGAATACAAGGAATATGTGTGTGTGTTATGTACACATATAATGCATATATGTATGTGTGTGTGTTTAGACATATAGAAATAAATACAGATATAGTATGTTTGGTTTTACTTTGTGTCCCCAGTGCTTAGCACAGTTCCTGGCACATAGGAAGTGCTTAATGAATGCTTGTGGTCTTGACTACCTCATAGTATTTGGTACAGGAACTTGTCCAAAGTAAGCAGTCAAGGAGTCCTTGTTTGCTGATTTGCTGGGCCTGGTACCCAGCCATAGTCTTTCTCCTGAGCTCTAGCCTTACATCACCAACTGCTTACTGAACATTTCAATCAGTTAATCAATCAAAAAACATTTATTAAGGCTCTGCTATGTGCCAGGCCCAGAGCTAAACAGTGGGGATACTAACAGAGGCAAAAGACAGTCCCTGCTCTCAGAGATCTCACAATCTAATAGGAGATATATGCAAACAATCTATATACATAGAACAAATAGTAAATCTTTTTTTATTATTATTTTATTTATTTTCAGTGTTCTACAATCACTTCCATATAACTTATATATTTTTTCCTTCCCTCCTCCCTCCCTGAGATGGCATACAATTTTATATAGGTTCTATACTTACATTCCTATTAAATACATTTTCACCTTAGTCATGTTGCAGAGAAGAATTAAAATGAATGGGAGAAATCATATAACAAACCAAAACATAATACAAAAGATGATCTGCTACATTCTGTGACTGAATTCTATAGTTCTTTCTCTGGATGTGGAAAGCATTTTACCTTAAAAGATCACTGGGAATTTTTTAAGTCTTTGCATTGCAATGAAGTTCCAAGTCTACCAGAAAAAATCCTCGCACACTGTGGTTGTTGCTGTGTATAAAGTTTGTATAAAGTTCTGGTTCTGCTCCTTTTGCTCAGTATCACTTCATTTAAGTCTTTCCAGGACTCTCTGAAGTCTTCCTATTCATCATTTCTTATAGTACAATAGCATTCCATTATATTCATATATCACAATTTATCAAATAGTAACCTTAGCTTAGAAAGTCTAAAGTCACTTACTGCATCCTAGGCCATCACCAATTATCTTGATTTTTGATCAATAGCCAGGGAGACAAATTGTGGGAGGGAGAAAGAAAAAGGACAAGAAGGAGGCCACAGAGGTTATAACTTTTCTCATAAACCATCATTTTCTCCCTGGCTGGACTTTGATCACTCTGGAAGAGAGAGTGAGGCTCTGCCTCACTGAAATTAGTTAATGTGCAAATCATGACATCATCCCATGAAGTCATTGATCATCTTTGAAAATGAAGGATGAATAACACCATCACACTTACAAATGGCAGGCACAGTGTTAAGTGCTTTACAAATATTATCTTATTGGACCAGAGGGGATGATCTACTGAAGGAGAAAATCCAACTGAATTTTCCATAGATAGCTTAAACTCTCTGTATCCCAAATGAAACTTTTTAATTTCTCCATATCTGTTGAGGGCATCACCATCATCCCAGCCACTGAAGAATCAATGCTGAAGTCATCCTCACCTCCTTCCTCCCCCTTATCTCCAGTATCCAATCAGTTGCTAAGTTTTTTTGATTCTACCTTCACTTCTCTCTCATTTCTCCCCTTGCCTCCACTCACATAGCCACTACCCTAGTTCAGGCCTGTATCTCCTTGATTATTGCCAAGAGTCTACCTATTGGTCTGAAGTCTTTCCCCTCTCCAACCCACTCCACAGATAGTTGTAGATGTAACCTTCATAAAGTTTAGGTATAAGTATGTTACTGCCCTGCTCAAGAAGCTCCAGTGATTCCTGATTGCTTTGTTGTTGACTGATTGACTAAAGAAACTGTTTAGTAATGTGCTATCTGAATACTTTCAAAGGCTAGTTGACAATATTTGCATCCTACATGGAGATGATATTCTATATTTAATACTTTGTTGCCACTTCCTGATTGTATTCACTGTCTCTGGGTTTAATCTCGACTCCTTCCTGTGGGAGGAAGGTGTTAGAAACCAATAACAACAATGTTGCTTGTAGCATTTAGTAGCAGTATTGGTTATATTTGTTTACAGGTTATCTTTTTTCCTTTACACTCTCTGTTTTTCCCTTGCTGCCATTTATTCCCACTGTTATACAAAGAAAATAGTAACCACTAACTCTTAAGTGTTTGATGTGAGTTCTGTGAGAACAGGGGCAGCTTTTGTGAGAAAGGGTAGTGGGGTTGAAGTGAAGGCTTTCTTTGTATCCCTAGTGCTTAACACAATGGCTGGCATGTAGCAGATGCTTAATAAATGCTTGTTCATTGACTGAGCAATCAATGTCAGCCATGCCCATAGAAATTTGGGAAGAATGAATAGTCTAGGAAAAGTGGAAAACATATCCATCCTCTAGCTCAAGACACAGAAAAGTGGCCAAAGGATCATTGTTCCTTCAAGAAATCACACATTTTTGGTCACTCTGAGATGTCCTCTTAGCCAACTCAAAGCTAATTCCCCTGATGAGAGTGTAAGTAGGGAGAGATCAATAAGTTGAAGTGAATTAAAAGGTTGTAGATGATATGAAGTGAATGAAAACCCTTTAGACATAGTTGAGCATTTTCTATGAGCCAGCCCTGGACTGATACAGAAAGAGAGAGTGCCTTTTGTATGGACCACATGAGACCTTTTTTGGATTCCCTTCTGGTGGTATACTCGTTGATTCTCCCTTATAACTACTCTTCCAGTTTACTTGTAGGTGATGATTTTAAAGAGTGAGGAGCTCCCTTCTTCCTTCCCCAAGCACTTTACCTAAGACCTCCGCACAGGAGTGTGCTATAACCAGCTTGTACTGTCTCTCACATAATGTCAAATTTCTAGAGTGAGCATTTACATATTAGGACCTGGCAAACACAATAAGTAAGGACTTAATTCATTATTCTTTTGATTGTCCAGACTTAGGAAAAGAATGGAGAAAATATTAATAACACAGATTAAACTAAATAGCATGTTTGTATACATTTTTTTTCTGGAGAGGTAGTTGTTAAATCTTTACAGAACACCCCATTTCTATGTCTCTATTTAATTCCACATATGAAGGCTGGTTTCATTGGAGATGTTATTCTATTATTATATATGACATATAAAGTAGTTTTTGTATATTTCAAAGTTAACCATCATTCATGTCCATAAAAGAAAAGGTTTTCCTGAATTTCAAGAAGTGGAATCTGAGATATGTGTTGGACTGGATGGCTTCCGTGGGCCTGTTGAGTTTCTATGATCCTGTGTGGTTGAAGATGGACTGCTTTTGTAGTATGATATTCATTTCTTAGTGCTTCATTTTTAGGAAGGATTGACTAGAGGAAAACTGAACAGAATAATGTAGGACCATACCACAAAGGATTCTGCTGAAAGAACGATGGATATTTTGCCCCAGGATGAGAAGTCTTGTGGGAACAAAGAAAGCAGTAGAGAGATGTGATTATTAACAGCTAGGTAACCCAGTGGATAGAGAATGGGACTTGGAGTTGAGAGGAAATGAGTTTGAATCCTTCTTTGGACACTTACTAGCTTTGTGACCCCGGGCAAATCCAATGCTTGGCACATTGCCTGGGGCTTGATAAACGTTTATTGAACAATTGACTTAACCTCCAGATGCTTCAGTTTCCTCATCTGTAAAAAGGAGATAATAAGATATACAAAGCACTTTTCAGACCTTAAAACATTATATAAATGCTAGTTATTATTATTATTTCTATCATTACTATTATTACTGTCTTCTAGCTATTTGGAGAGTTGTCATATATAAGAAGGATCAGGCTTATTCACTGTAGCCCCATAAGCTCTCCCTAGGAACAATAGGTGAAAAGTATAGAGAGACAGATACTGGTGTAAGTTAATATTTCATAACGACTAGAGTTATCCAAAATTAAATTAGGCTGCCTCTGCAGGTGGTGGGATCTCCCTCAGTGATGTAAAAGCTAGGTGGTCATTTGTCTAGTATGTTATAGGAAGGATTCTTATGAATAAGAATTTGGTTTAAATTAGACTAAATGGCCTTTTGGATCACTTCCAACTCAGAGATTTGGTGATTCTGTAACTGACAAAAATGTCTATGCCGTTAGGATTTTGGATCTCACACCCAGTTATCTACAGGTCACCTGTAATATATCTGTGAATATATCTGAGGACCAAGGTAAGAGAGGTGATATAACTAACACAAATAACTGGTGTGTTTGTGGTACTCAATAGTCAATATGTTTTTTCAGTGGGTGTTCAACATAGGAAAGACAAATATAGGTGACATGCTCTATTGGGAAGGCTTAGAAGGTCATGTTTCTCAAATTGGACCAACACCTGTCATCATTAGACTAGAGAACAATGATAGTCCTGAGTGGGGGCAATATTAGTGACAAGGACAGAAGGCAGGATGAAGATTATGAGAAGGCATGTTCCGACATGATACCTTTGTTCCTCTTATGCACAATATTTTCTACCATGTTTTCTTTAGCATGAACCTATATCACTGTTTACTTTTTTTCAACCTCCCTTAGGCAACTGGGAGTAGCAACTATATGGACTTGTCTCTGCAAACAGATCTGATGACTGAAGGTGGACCATAAGTTGGAGTTCTTACATAAAGTCTATCTTGATAGTAGCTATCAAGTGAAAGGCAGGGTGAGGCTAGGGTGGGGAATTAAGAGTGAGAACAGCTGTGTAGTATATTTACAGGCTGTGTGTACAACTAACTACAGCACTCTATATACTAAGACTTTCTGTCTTATTTCTTTCCCAAATACTTAACACCATAATTTGCATATATTAAGTACTTAACAATTGTTTGCTGGATTAACAAATGAATATGTATGTGTATTTTGTGTACCTGGATGTATATCCTTGTATCTTAATGACTATGCACTGTTGAAATGGAAATAGTGTCCCTCTTACATTTTATACTCCCCTCCTCCACCCAGTACAAATATAAACATTTATTAGTCACTCTGGGTGTACAGATGGGGATAATAATGGCACCTACCTTGCAGGGTTGTTGTGAGGATCAAATGAGTTCATATATGTGAAGTACTTTGCAGTACAAATACAAACATTTATTAAGTGCTGGATATATGGAACCTGTTACAAATACAATATGATACAAAGTTTGGATAAGACATAGTTTCTGCCCCCAAGGAGCTTATAGTCTGGGAAGAGAGTAAGTCACCAATATAAGAGAGTTATGGTACACAATTTTACATGATGAGTTCATTAGGAAGCTATGGAACAAAGTGTTATTTATACATAGACAACTAGGAGGAGGAGGAAAGTCTTTACCAATGAGAAAATAGAAGTCTTTTTAAAAATATAATTAATTAATTAATTTAACTTTTAACATTCATTTTCACAAAATTTTGGGTTCCAAATTTTCTCCCCATTTGTCCCCTCCCCCTGCCCCCATCACTAATCTGCCTTGTCTTCTATCATCCCTCCCTTCCCTTGTCCCCATCTTCTCTTTTGTTCTGTAGGGCCAGGTAACTTTCTATACCCCATTGCCTGTATTTCTTATTTCCTAGTTGTACGCAAGAACAATACTCAACAGTTGTTGCTAATACTTTGAGTTCCAACTTCTCTTCATCCCTCCCTCCCCACCCATTCCCTTTGGAAGGCAAGCAATTCAATATAGGCCATATCTGTGTAGTTTTGCAAATGACTTCCATAATAGTCGTGTTCTGTAAGACTAACTATATTTCCCTCCATCCTATCCTGCCCCCCATTGCTTCTGTTCTCTCTTTGGGTCCTGTCCCTCCCCAAGTGTTGACTTCAGATTGCTCCCTCCTCCCATTGCCCACCCTTCCATCATCCCCCCCACCCTGCTTAACCCTTTCTCCCCCACTTTCCTGTATTGTAAGATAGGTTTTCATACCAAAATGAGTGTGCATTTTATTTCTTCCTTTAGTCGAATTGATGAGAGTAAACTTCATATTTTTCTCTCACCTCCCCTCTTTTTCCCTCCACTGAAAAGTCTTTTGCTTGCCTCTTTTGTGAGAGATAATTTGCCCCATTCCATTTCTCCCTTTCTCCTCCCAATATATTTCTCTGTAACCACTTAATTTCATTTTTTAAAGATATGATCCCATCCTATTCAGTTCACTCTGTGCTCTGTGTGTGTGTGTGTAATCCCACCTACTACCCAGATACTGAAAAGTTTCAAGAGTTACAAATATTTTCTTTCCATGTAGGAATGTAAACAGTTCAACTTTAGTAAGTCCCTTATGACTTCTCTTTGCTGTTTGTTTACCTTTTCATGCTTCTCTTCATTCTTGTGTTTGAAGGTCAAATTTTCTTTTCAGCTCTGGTCTTTTCATTAAGAATACTTGAAAGTCCTCGATTTCATTGAAAGACCATTTTTTCCCCTGACATATTATACTCAGTTTTGCTGGGTAGGTGATTCTTGGTTTTAGTCCTAGTTTCTTTGACTTCTGGAATATCTTATTCCACACCCTTCGATCCCTTAATGTAGAAGCTGCTAGATCTTGTGTTATCCTGACTGTATTTCCACAATATTTGAATTGTTTCTTTCTAGCTGCTTACAATATTTTCTCCTTGACCTGGGAACTCTGAAATTTGGCTACGATGTTCCTAGGGGTTTCTCTTTTTGGATTTCTTTCAGGAGGAGGTCGGTGGATTCTTTCAATATTTATTTTGCCCTCTGGTTCTAGAATCTCAGGGCAGTTTTCCTTGATAATTTCATGAAAGATGATGTCTAGGCTCTTCTTTTGATCATGGCTTTCAGGTATTTCCATAATTTTCAAATTGTCTCTCCTGGATCTATTTTCCAGGTCAGTTGTTTTTCCAATGAGGTATTTCACATTATCTTCCATTTTTTCATTCTTTTGGTTTTGTTTTGTGATTTCTTGGTTTCTCATAAAGTCATTAGCCTCCATCTGTTCCATTCTGATTTTGAAAGAACTATTTTCTTCAGTGAGCTTTTGAAGCTCCTTTTCCATTTGTCTAATTCTGCTTTTGAAAGCATTCTTCTCCTCATTGGCTTTTTGAACCTCTTTTTGCCAATTGAGTTAGCCTATTTTTCAAGGTGTTATTTTCTTCAGCATTTTTTTTGGGTCTCCTTTAGCAAGGTGTTGACCTGCTTTTCATGCTTTGCTTGCATGTCTCTCATTTCTCTTCCCAGTTTTTCCTCCACCTCTCTAACTTGATTTTCAAAATCCTTTTTGAGCTCTTCCATGACCTGAGCCCATGGAATATTTCTTTTGGTTGTTTGGGATACAGAAGCCTTGCTTTCTATGTCTTTCCCTGATGGTAAGCATTGTTCTTCCTCATCAGAAAGGAAGGGAGGAGATATCCATTCACCAAGAAAGTAACCTTCTATGGTCTTATTTTTTTTCCCCTTTTCTGGGCATTTTCCCAGCCAGTTACTTGACTTCTGAGAAAATAGAAGTCTTTATGGAGGAAATTCATTTTATTTGAGATTTAAAGAAAAGGTACAGCTTTCACCAATGAAAAGAAGGAGGCCCTGCATTTCAGGGATAGGGAAAATCTAACCAAAGGCTGGAACTATGACAGTGCAATTCCCAAGATGTTTGGGAGTATAGAGATCATAAAGAACAACCATATTAGACTGAAAAAAAGGTTTGTACCAAATTGTGATGGGCTTTGAATGATAGGTCAGTGAGCTTTAACTTTAAGAGGTGACAGAGAGTCACAAAAGTTCTTCAAGCAAAGCAGTAACATGACCCATTCTATGCCCAAGAAAGATTTTTCTGGAAGATATGTGAAGGCTAAATTGGAAGAGAAAAAGAGGAGACCTCCTATGAGGCTACTATAGGAGTCAAGGTGGGTGGTTATTTGACCCTATACTACCACTGCTGATTCTAGCTAATATTTATATAGGGTTTATAGGTCTGCAAAGAGCTTTATATATATCAGTGTGTTTGATCTTTACAACAACCCTGAGGAGATGCTGTTATTATTTGCATTTTACAGATGAGGAACCTGAGATAAACAGAGATTAAGTGACTTACTTAACTAGGTCACACAGCTAATAAGCATGTGAGGAAAGAGTTAAAGTCAGATTCTCCTAAATCCCAGTCCAGAGCTCTGTTCACTGTGCTGCTTAGTTAGCTGCCTTTTGAGTGTGGTAGTGAACAGAGATTAAGGGACAGATGAAAATCATTTGTGGACGTGGAATTAACAGGAGCTGGTAAATGATTGGCTATGAGATGTTAGGGAAGGAGAAAAGTCAGAGATAACCCCAAGGTTATAAATATAGGAGACTAAGTGATAGGAAAAGAAATAATGAAATCAGAAGGCATAACATGTTATAGGTGAAGATCCAATGGCCATGTTGAGTTAATGGCAAGAGTAGTCCAACAGGTGGAGATATCCTAAAGGTATCTGGTAACAATCTAATGGGACAACCTGAGCTTTGCCTCAGGACAAAGATTTAGAAGGCACTGTCTTCAACAGTATAGAAACAGTTGAACTTATCAAGAATAACTGGATAAAATAGATTAGGAAGTAACCAGATGGAACAATTTCTAGCCTAGAAGTTGCACCCCAGATAAACTTGTCCTTGTTTGGGTCTCACCCTGCCCCCTTGGCTCCACGAGAGTATTCCTAGCAACAATCTGAAAATTCTAAGTTCTCTAACCACAGGATATATTGTGTCCTTGATCCTTGCCTTCTGTACTGCAGTTGTCTGAAAATATTGGTTTGGAAGCAAGTTTCATGTTGCTTATGCTGGGCAAGGAAACACCTTGCCCCAAATGCACAAACTGATACCTCTAGTTCTGTTTGGAGGGATGAGTCTGGAGATACTCAGAATTCAGGATTGTAAATCTAGATTTGGGAGTCTTTTGCATAGAAATGATATTTGCATTGAATAAGGCTGCTAAGAAAAGAGTATAAAATATAGAAGAAATAGAGTTAAATATAGATGTGTGAGGAATATCCACATTAAAGGATTGGGAAGAAAATGAAGAGAGAACAAAAGAGACAGAGAAGAATTCATTAAAGAAGTAGGAAGAAAAACAGGAGAGTATGGTGTCTACCAAACCAAGAAGAGATGTGTCCAGTAGAAGGACTTAACCAATACTGTAAAAAGTTGCAAGAGTCAGGGAGAATAATGAATACAAAAAAGGTCTTTGAATTTGGTGACTATGTCTTTGGTAACCTTAGAGAAAGCAACTTCATTAGAGTGGTGGGAGCAGAAGTTAGATGGGGGCTGAGGAGGGAGAAGGTCTTGAGCAAATGGGAGGTTCTGGTTTAGAAAACTTTTACTGAGTGTTAGTAGCAAGGGAGAGAAAAGAATTGGGCAGAATAGTCATATGTGCTAGAAAGGTCATTGGAAGGCATTTTTTTGAAAGGATTGAAAGATTTGATCATGTTTGCAGACTGATTTAAAGAAGCCAGTAGTGGAGAGATTAAAGGGAAGGTGAGAAAAAGGAGAGAGAGAGAGAGAGAGAGAGAGAGAGAGAGAGAGAGAGAGAGAGAGAGAGAGAGAGAGAGAGAAGGAGAAGCAGCAAAAGAGGGAGAAGAAGAAGGGATAGTAGAAGGAAAGGGAGGAGCATTGGAGCAAGTTTCTGGAGGAGACAGGAGACAATAGGCTCAAGCATACATGTAGAGAGGCTTTAGTATGTGTTTGAACTATGTCTTCTTCTCTTACTGGATCCTGGAAGAGAAAGATGGTAAGGCAATTTGGAGGAATAGAGGAAAGCAGTGGGATAAGTTCACACAAGATGGCCCCAATTTTATTTGTGAAGTAGGAAGCTAGATCATTGAGTATAAGGATAAGGATGGTGCTACTATTGGTGGTGAGAGAAGAAAATAAAAGATATGAGAGAGTTATTGTAGGGAAAAGGAAAAAGGTCTTGATAAGGGGAAAGTAGCAAAATTCTTAAGAAGTTGGGCCTATATATGGAAAAGAGGTTACCCTGTGCCTAACACAATGTAAGAGAATCTGCACATCAGGAATGAGGGAAGTGTAGAGAGATGAAGGTTGCTGGGTATAGTACTATAGCCTGGGAGTCATCAAAGTGGCAGACTAAGGGATCAAGAGTGTGTTTGAGTTGGAACAGATGGACTGAGCAAATAGGGATGGACCAAGGGACTGAAGGTCACAATATTGGCAGAGCAGGTGTGATGAGAGTAGGAGAAATAGAAGAAGAGGAAGCTGTGGTTGGACAATATGTTTTAAAAGTTCCGGATCTGGGGGTTGGTGCAATTTTTGACGGATATGTCATCATATTTGTATGTGACTGAAGTAGAGTGAAGATGTAGGTCACTGGAACTATGGAGGGTGAGGATCTGTATGATCAACTTTTTGTTAGGGGTAGTCAGAAATCCCCAAGGATGAGGGGAGGGAATGAGAGGGACCCGAGGGCAAAGCTGAGTATTAACATCATCAAGCATATTAGAAGAATGACACGATGTTCAATGACTGATAGCCACTGTGTTGAAGAGATATAAGTATAAGTAGATTGCATGGACCTCAAAGGATGTTACTGAGTAACGATGGTACAATGGTTTGGAAATAGCACAGGGAAGCAAGGACTATACGTATCTCTCTTCTAGGGCCTTTGAATTGAGAACACTGAGAGGAGGAGTCACTAGTGGAAAGCATTCATGTTTCAGTTCAAAGGGGTGGAAGAAATAGTAGTTGAAAAATTTGAAGATAGAGAGGCTATTTGTGGACAATGTAAGAGAGATTACTAAGGGCACCAGAGAATGCATTCAGCAATGGATCAACATTTTCAAAGAGGGTATGAGGAGAGTAGGGGTAATTAGGAATCTGGATGAATGTTTACAGGGCTGTGGAACCTGCAGCCAGCTTCTAGGTCTTCAAGTGTGGCCCTTTGACTGAATCCAAACTTCACAGAACAAATTCTCTTAATAAAATAATTTGTTCTATAAAACTTAAGGCCACAGGTTCCCCACCCTGGCTTTAGGAAGAGGTAGTTTAGGCATGCTATTTAAACTACGGGCCATGAAATTGGATGAGAAGGGGCCAGGAGGTAGATTGTTGTGGCAAGTTGCTTTAACAGAATAAAACCACTAATAGATTTATAGTCAATGTTTCCCAGAATTCAAGATAGAATCTAATATCTGAATGTAGTTTCTTCTCCAGGTTGGCTGTGGCTCTCTGCTTGTAGGAGTAATGCTTTCAGTTTTTGCTCATCTAGATTTTTCTGGTTCCTGGAGAAGCAGAAGTGACTGTTCAGTCAATCAATCAAAAACATTTATTAAGTGCTCAGTTCAAGTAACATACTTTGTTAAGCAATGGAACTGCAAAGACAAGAGTGAAAATGTCCTGGCCCCAACTTTTAAGCTTATGTTCTAATGGGAGAGACACCATGTTGCGCATAAATATATACAGAATGTGTATAAAATGAATACAAGATAATTTTGGGAGGGAGTCATTAGTTATTTTGGGGCACTAATGTCTAGTCTCCTGTAGTTTTCTCCTTTGGTGTGAGCAGGACTATCATTTCTGTCCTCCCAGAATTTTACTTTACACAGCTAGTTAAATGTTAGAGGAGAGATTTGAACTCGGTTCTTTCTGAATCCAAATGCAGCACTATACTGACTATCTAACAGTGCCTCACTGAAGGCAGGGGATTTCATCTTTATGCCCAGGACATGGCTTTGCCCATAACAAGCCCTTGATACATCTTTGTAGAACTTGAACAATAAGTGCTCTATAAATATGAACCTCCCAAAATGAACCAATGCCTCGATGTGCTCTTTATGCCAGTCGCCATTTTATTTTGAGATACAGCATGATCCACAAATTGAAATTCTTACTACTACTATTACTGATCCTATAATTATATAAGGTTTACACAGAGTTACAATAATAACATCTAAGGTCAAATGAACTTTACATGTTATATTACATGTATTATATGTAATATACATTATATAAAGTGCATTTGATCTTGGATGCTATTATTATCTTCATTTTACAGATGAGAAAAATGAGACTGAGAAAGGTTAAGTGACTTTCCCAGGGTCACATAGGTGGTAAATATCTAAAGTGTATTTGAAATCATATTATCCTACTTTCAAATTTAGGATTCTCCACCACCCCAAACTGCCTTTTACTATGTGTTAGCATGTGCCATATTTAGTGAAAATTAGTCAACTTCTTGAAAAGTTTTTGTTGAACAAGCAGATAAACATGAAACATCAACGGGTCAAGTCAAGAGGAAGTCGTAAGAAACAGAACCTGGGACTCTTTCCTTTTGGGGTTTAGAGTAGGTTGGTGTGATGTGTATATGTTCATAAACCTCTCTAAAAAGAGACTTTCCTCCTAAATGCAATCTCTCTTTGTATGAACAATTGACTTTTATCACTCCAAGGCTCCATGACATTCTGTCAGTCATGTGGACTCTATCATTCTAACCGTTCTGAGCATTAGGGACCTTTACTTTTTTGGACAACAGGATGTCTTTTACTAATGTTGGAATGCGATCCAGTTTCTTTGGGGTTTAAAGCCACTTCCTTCTCTCAAAATATACCATCCTACTTCTGTGGAGGGGATGAGGGGAAGCTTAATCTATTTAAGAAAGCTCAAAATATTTCTTAGAGGTCAAATAGCTCATAAACTCCTACAGCATTTTGATGAATTAACTGTAAATTGACCAAAACCACAACGATTACATTTCCTTGCAAATACACAAGGGAATGAAATTTACTTGGAAAAGTATTCTCAGGGTTTGATTGTATTCAAGATGTTTCAAAAGTAGTTTCGAACATTTACTGAACCCAGCTTCTTGCCAAGTTTATTCAACTTTACACATTGATATGTGTTCTCTTTTCTGTGACAGAGAAGCGTAAATGTACCATTCAGTAAGAATGGTTGACATTTATTTAGCGTTTTACAAAGTACATTTAAAACCATTATTTCTTCAGGTCTCACAATAACTTAGTGGATATTATGGATATTATGTATTTTACAAATGAAGAAACCAAGGCGCAGGGAGGTCAACTTGGCCAAATTGACATAGCAGCATTAGAGTAGTGGACAGAGGAGAGGCAATGTCAAGGATGCCATGTTATCTTGGGTGGAGAAATTTTCTGAGACAGATCATTATCTTATTGATGTCCTCCTGCTCCTCTTTGTAGAGGCTCTTCCTCCCCCTCTGCCTCTGCCCCTTCCTCTGCCTCCTGTGTTTAGTATCTTTCCCTTCAAATTAATCTGTGTACATTTTCTTAACTACGAGATTCTAAGCTTCCTGAAGGGCAGCATCTGTTTCATGTTTGTCTCTGTATCCAGAAGCTTACATGTAGCAAAGGCTTAGAAAATGTTTGTTGAATGAATGGATGAAAGAATGTCCCTGATTCCTTGCTTCTTTTCCCAATTTTGGATGGTGGCTAATCCCTTGGATTAGATCTTGGATTTGGATACTCTGTGAGCTATGGTTTGATCTACCATGAAATCCTATTGATCTCCTTCCCCAAGATGGGTATTTCACTCAGGGCCTGTTTGCCTTTAACCAAGTCTAAATAGCTCCATCCCTTCCCTAGAGGTCAGGACTTTGACTACTTTGTCCTATTCCAAATCAAAACAAATTCTCTTGCCATTCAGATCACAACTGAACTGCCTGTGACTCTGATACTCATCTGGGATGGGTGCTGGGGCAACTCAAATGCAACAAATGGAGCAGATACTGTCATCAAAATGACCTTTCTGTGCATTACTTGAAGCCTTGTAGGAAGCAAGCACGTCTAGAAGTTGCTCCATTCTATCAGGTAATAATAAAAGTCAATGTAGTAAAGTCACCCTTCCTTCTCTACTCCACACTCTTTCCCCCTTTAATAGCAAGATTTCTGGCTAAAATTAGACTGTTTATGGATTCCCATTCATAACAACTGATCCCAGGACAAGGCTAAGGACAAGTCTTGTATAGCATGTATGCCCTTCCACATTGACCAGGCCTGGCTCGAGCCCATCCTCTGGCAGTTTAGGTTTACTATTGGAAGGAAATGACCATAGGTCATTCAACAGTTAACAAAAGGAGGTTTGCTTAGCCATAGTATAGAAAGGATACTCAGCCACACAACACAGAAATCAGGGAGGTCCCACTTCCTTAGTTTCCATACAGAAATACATCAAGTCTGTATGGCAGGGTGTTGTGACTCAGAAGCCACTGGGACATCTGCCAAGTCCTAAGGACCATGACTACTCTAGAGAGGTGAACCTCTTATGTCCTTTGATGATTAGGAAGCCATGCTGACCTGAACCAATCAGATCTCAGGACAGACTCAATTCCTTTTATAGAAAAAGTAACCTGACTTACAGCAGCTAATGTTATTCCTAGCACATCTTCCCACAGTGTCCTGGGGAAGAGGGAGGGCTGGTCTAGGACCTTACCTGTTTCTAAGCAAGTGATAGAGAAAGCTGTGCCCTGGGGATTTAAAAAAGAGACTGGGTGTGAATATGAAGAGAGAAAGGTTGGGAAAATGAACCACAAGCTCAGCCTGTGAAAACCTACCTCCATCTCTCTTGGTGAAACTATGATATTCTGGAAGCTTAGACTTTGAGAGGTGAGGAGGAAACCACCCCTGCCCTCACTCATTCTGTTCAAAAGAGACAAATGAAATCAAATGCATTAAAATTAAATGCAATTTAAAACAGACCTGATATCAAGATGAGGGAGAGAGAGAGAGAAGGAGAGAGAGAGAGAGAGAGAGAGAGAGAGAGAGAGAGAGAGAGAGAGAGAGAGAGAGAGAGAGAGAGAGAGAGAGAGAAAGCTGGAGATCAAGGATTACCTGAAAGTAAAACCAATTCCAGGTGCCATTCTTCTGGCTCAACCTACATCACCTTCAGGACAGACCCTACTCCAACTGGATTTTAGTTACTGTATCCCTTTAGTGGGAAGCTGATCTACCCAGATGGATTGTGAGTACACCCCCTGAGGGAAAACCCTTGCTGGGATCTATGGAGAATTGAATTTCTGGGCCTTTGCCCTGCCTGCCAGGAAAACAAGGTAGAAATGTATGTGCAGGCTGGGTTCATAGATATTATTTATCTCACAGGATCATTAGAGTTGGAGGGGACCTCAGAGGCATCTAGTCCACTTCTCTCATTTTACAAACAAGGAAACTGAGGCACAGAAAAACGTTAAGTGACTTGCTCAGAGTTGATTAACTAGTAAGTATCTAAGATAGAATTTGAACTGAGATCTTCCTTACTCCAAGTATTTCCTACTCATTCCCTATTCACTACACTATGCTGCTTCTCAGGTCCTGAGGACCCAAGTTCAGTGCTCCTTTCAGCATGCCATGTTGCTTCTCACTATTCTAATTAAAAGTCTTTTATATGGTTTTTCCTTATAAGTGACCTTAACTGAGTACAGAGGGAAAGAGGAATAACTGTTATGTCCTGGCATGGTAATGAGCCTGAAAATAGTATATTAAAGTCAGCACAAAATATGTGTGTTCCAGATCATGTCAAGACTTTGAAGGACTTTATAAGATTATAGGATAATAGACTTGGAGCTAGAAGGAGCATTAGGGGTTGAGTCCATTTCCTTCATTTGTAGCTGAGGAAACTGAGAACCAGAGAAGGGACATGACTTGCCAAGAGTCGCTCAGCCAGTAAGTCTCAGAGACTAGATTTGGACTCAGATCAGACCACCCTCCACACACACCCCCCCCCCCCAGGCCAGTAATCCACCCTCCAACAAGCTATAGCATCTAAACAAATGACTATTTTTCAGATGCCTATTGCCTTCCTTCATTGTGTTCCTTCACTGATACTGTGCTAATTTCCCTAGCTTTGGACTAATATAATGGTAATTATACAAACCAGGACATAGAACTAGATCTTTTGATTCCATATTGAGGGCTCTTTCCACTATAGCAAAGCTTCCTCAGAAGTTCTGGTGTGAGTGTAGACCAGAAGTATCAAACATAGAGTGGACAGCATACAGTCCCCAACACTCCTCAATACCTCTAGAACTAGATTAAAATGTCATTGGGAAATATTTAAGAAAATAAAGAAAACTACAATAAAACATAGTCGATATTACATTTTAAATCTAAATCACTATGTAAGCCTCAGTGATCTTTATGTATAGATTAGTGGCCCCTGTTTCTATGTGAATTTGACACCACAGGTACAGAGGATAAATAATGTTATAACAAAAAAGAGGTGCCTATGTAAATTGTGTGGGATAGAGAACTCCAGGACAAGAAAATGTCCTCTATTGCTTGGTCTTAGGGAGTTGTCTAGAACAGAGTTTACAAGACTAGATCATGGCCACATAACTGGCATATGCCAGAGGTCAGAACTGAACCCAGGGCTTCCTGACTCCCAGGCCAGTTCTCATCACTATACCAGGTTGTTTCTTTTCCACATAATGATGATATATCAGTTATATAAGCTTTTAAAGTTTACAAAGCTGATTACATGTTATTTCATTGGAAATTACACAACAACCACAAGATGGAGATATTACAGGTGGCATTATTGCCCGTAGTTGTATGCCTGATAAGGCAAGATGTTGACTTGTCTTCCTGATGCCAGGTCCCAGCTCTCATGACTATCACAATGACCCATCAACATTTGCTAGCATTACTGTCATTCTTTCCTATATTCGAACTAGATACTGACAAAGCAACAAAAGGTATCATTTTCCCCTTCATTTCATAAAATGTAATATTAACTATGTTTTATTGTAGTTTTATTTCTTTTCTTAAATATTTCCCAATGGCATATCTGCTCTGCTCATAATAGTTATAGGAGTTCTTAACCTGGGGTTCATGGATGCCCAAAGGCTTTGTAAATAGATTTCAAGGGGCACAGGAGTTTGGATGGAAAAACAAAAATATTTTTTTTATTTTCACTAACGTCAGTGAAATATAGCATTTTCTTCAGTTATTAATTTAAATTTTTTTTAATTTATGGAATAAAACAAGCATTTTTATAACATAGTATAATAAAAAAGATGATTGCATATGAAACTGCAAAACTGCTATGCACAACTTATTTTTTTAAATATAAAAAGTTATCATGTAAATTTCTTTTTTTCTTTCCCCTCCTTCAGAGATGAGTGCCTTTAGACACATTTAGGTACATATATATATACACACATATGTAAAATTATTCTATACATACTTCTAGTTATTAGTTCTTTCTTTAGATGCAAATAGTTTTTTGTCATATGTCCTTTATAGTTAATTTGGATATTTATAATAGTCAAAATAACTTATTCACTCAAAGTCATTCCTAAAACAATATTGCTGTTGCTGTATGATGTGTTACTAATTTTATAACATTTTTCAAGGCTTTATTCTTAAAAAGGTGTCCATGCTTCCCTAGGCTGACAAATGAGTCTACGACATACAAAAAATGAAGAACCCCTGAGAAGATTCCTTTCTTACTTCCTCCCCCAAAAGAACTTTGGTTATCTCTTTCCCAGAGTATTTTCAGTATTTGTTGCCAAATACTGCTTTTTTCTTCTTCCTGTGCAACCCTTACTTATCCTCCATGTTCACCATTAAGTCCTTACCTTCAAGGCATCTAATAAGTCATTCCTGGTGATCTGGCTGCAGAGAAGGGCACAGTTGCAAATTGGCAGATACAACATTTCTGTTCAAGGAAAAATATACACTTTGTTTTGTAATGGTTTTTTTTTAATATTTCTGAACTTACTAAAGTTACTATTTTGTCTTTTCTTTATTGGTGAGGAGAAGGGGGAAAGGAGGTAAGGAGTGAAATCTTTTCTTTCATTTCAGATTTTTTTCTATTTAGGAAATGTGGAAAGATGAAAATTTCTATAAACTTTGGGACTTTTATTTTTATTTTTGAATTTTTATTTATGAAATAAACCTTTTTTTTTTTAAACCAAACAACTTGATAGACAGACAATAAAATCACAGGAAGATGGGGGAAGTAATGTGCATTTGGATAGGTACAGTTTGGAAACAGGTATAATTGAGAATCAATGAGCAGAACTGGTCTGCCTGCTTTTGGCTGACCACATGTGCTGCCTCAGAGCTTGGAAGCTTGGGAAATGACTAGGCAATTTCTGTAATGGTCACTAAGTCAGAAGGAATGATGACTCAGTGGACCTTTAAACAGAGAGTGACTTTACTTTTGCCCCTCTTTTTCTTTCAATCCTCCATGTGGCATGAACAGTAATGAAAGAGTCCTGGACCTGTAATCATGAAGGTTTGAGTTCAAATCCTGCCTTAGACACTTACTAGCTGTGCGACCCTGGGCAAGGCATTTCATCTCTCTATGTCTCAGTTACTTCAACAGTAAAATGAAGTTACAGTACCTACCTCAAAGAGTTGCTGTCAGGATAAAATGAAATAACATATGTAAAGAGCTTTATAAACCTTTTAAAAATCTACATAAATGTTACTTACTACCATTCTATAACTTTAGGACTTCCTGTGAGACATGGAGGAGGTGTGACCCTACTTTCCTCCAGCAAGACATTAGCTGCTATCAGAGTCTGGCTACTTCTTCTACTTTGTGGTTTTTTGCCTTCTCCTAGGTGACCTCATAGTGATCTTAAGATGTACATGTTCAGGTTTGGAGATGATCATGTGAACTTAAGAGATCCTGTGTCCCCAGTCGTTTCTAGGGAACTTTGAAGGAGTCCCCAGAGCTCTCTAAGATGATGACCACTGGCTGAATAAGTGCATGGCTTGGCCTGTCAGAATATATCTGTCTTAAAGGAGACAGAGTAGACCAGAGATAAAATGCCTAATTGGCTCTTCTTCAAGATATTTTATATTTTGATTATTTTAAGTCTTAGATTGTTGGCAGAGTGTAACTATAGTCATTGCTGCCACTTGTTTGTTAATGGGAGCTTGTGAGAGCCTTTTGTGTTAAACATTTCTATGGTATATGGGAAATAAAAACTAATCAAATATCTGATTTATATTGTACATTTAAATACCTTTCTTCTATTTCCATCTTGAGGGACACAGACAAAACCTAAATTTTAAATACATTTTTTTCCTGGGCTTTGGGGGTTGGGATGGAGGTGGTGCAATGAACTCAAAAGTGCAAGAAAAGGACACTGGCCCTTCTTTTAGATGGGTAGGGTCCGCCAGGACTGAACTCAGTCTGGATTGTGTCCTTGGGTATAGAGCAGATGGATGCCTTAGTGGAGAGGGAGAGGTTACCATGGCCTTACACTGTTTCTGGTGTTAAATAGGAAAGCCTCAGTTTTTTTCCTGATCTTTGGAAGGGATGTTGCCGTGGTTACTGTTTTGCAAATGGCCTTCTTAAAAACTGGGCTACTTAAAGACTGATAGTGAAGCATATATTTCCCATCTCTTAGAAGTAAGATGGTAGACTATAGGTGAAGAATGAGGCATGTACCTTCAGACATTGCCAATACATTGATTTGTGTTTTTGCCTAACTGTACTTGTTATGGAGAGGGTAGGGATGAGGGCATTGGGAACTGACAGTAATGTTATAAAAAAAAGAAAATAGCAATAAAATAAAATGCAATTGATAATGATACATTACTACTATTGACTTTTTAAGTAGACTTTTTTTTCATCCAATGAATGTATTCTCATGTTGGTACATGGATGGTGAAGCAAGATATGGAAGAGACCAGTTTGTTAGGAGAGGTGTGGCAGGTATTGAGTTTTACACAGGAAATGGGTTGAGACCTGAAACACAGATTTGTCTGTCCTGATTAGGCAGAGATGTCAGAGTAGTCAGGCTGTTAATAGGTCAAATCTAGGGAGTCACCTAAAGCAGGAGTGTCAGGCAGGTCTGGAGTATCTAAGGAGGCAGAGTCCAAAGTCCAAGAAGCTGATGAGTCAGAAATAGTGACACTAGAATAGGAAGCATACAACAGTGAAATAGAATGAATGCTATTTCATTTTATTCATTTATACTTTATGAGTACTACTTTATCTGTAATCCCTGGAGTGTGTGTATGTGTGTGTGTGTGTGTGTGTGTGTGTGTGTGTGTGTGTGTGTGTGTGTGTATCTGGGGGGGGGCAGGGTGGTGGTGAGGGGGAAGTAGTTTGCAAGCATGTGCTCAAAACCAGAGGAAAGAGCAAAGCTTAGCAGATGAGCCTTGCTCCTGACTGAGGCCTCCTGGAAAGATATAACATACCCTGCCAGTTCCTAACTGACTAGCCTAGATAAGTACAGCCTTGTAGATTAAAGCAGTTCAGTGTATCTGTGACTTTTGTGAAATTAAGCTAGACTTAACATGACTCTTTCAGACTCTTTCTTTAATACCCTCTGCCTGCTGTGAAGGAAGTTGGCCTCTCCTTATTACCTTTTGACTAGGTTTTTGTGGGAATTTATGTCTATGAAGGAAGCTCAGCATTTGCACTAGTCAGCACTTGGTGTCCTTGGGGTTCTTTTTTGTTTTTATTTTACCCAAGTGATTTCTAAAGGAACCAGAGTTCCTCTTAAAAATGGGTCTATTTGCTTTGAGCAGAGGACATATTGAAGGGAAAGCAGTCCTTTCAATATCATGGAATGACATCCAAGGCTGAAATAGCTTACTTGGGAGTGAATCCCAGCCACCAGAGTCAGGAAACATGCCTTTGTTGGGTAGATAAGTCATGTGTCCTAACCGAAGGGTAACTGTCACTGACACCCTTGTGCAGCTGAAAGGAATTGTCCAAGCTGCATCTCTTCAGTGTGTAGATAATGGACAGGGCTGTCCAAACAGGCAGCTTTTATCCAAAGCATGCATTTCACTTGTGTAGACTTAGCTTGGTTAGAGGACTGCATGCAACCTATGGAATTCAACTAGAGTCATTAGTTTGGTTTGCACAAGATTTTGGCAGTAAGCCAAGCATTATACTTGGAGAGAAATTATTTGCTTTTTGACTTGTAGCAAAACTGGGTGTTGTTTGTGGGATGAAAACATCTAGGTGGAAAATATTAATAGTAACCATCTTTTTGCTAAAATGTGCTTATTTCTTTATTTTTAAAAGTTTTTTATGGCTTTTGTTTGTTTAAACCCAAATCATTTCCAAATGTTCTCCTAATGAAAGAAAACAGCTAAGCAAAATTGATCAATGTGGCAACTTTGTCTATGGGTGTATGAAACTTTCTGCACCGGTAATCCTCTAATCACCCTACCAAGAGGAGGGTAAATTTAACTTTTTTACAAAAAATTTTAAGAAAGACACATTGACATCTTTTGTTTTTTATATCCTAGCCATTTCTCAATATACTCTCCCTCTAAAAGCAAACATTTCTTTGTAATCAATCAAAAAGCATTTATTAAGTGCCTACAATGTAACAAAGAGAAATAGTTAAGCAAAACTGAGTCAACATCATTCTAAACCCAGGCTACCACCTTCTCAATGAAAAGAGAGTTTTGCATTTCTTCATTTCCTTCTCAGAGAAGTATGTTTCATCATCTATCTTCTGGAACAAAGATTGACCATTGCATTTAATCTGAGTTAAGCTAATGTTGTTAGTTTTTTTTTTTAAAACCTATTTGAAGAGGTATAATTTTTTTTTTAAAGTACTCTAGAGTGAAGATGATATGGCAGAAAACTGTGACTTTTATGTGTTTTGTTGGTCTCCAAAGCAAATTCAAGTTTCCAACCTATTTTCTCTCAAGCATCATTGTTATAGGTTGGTAAGGAGATTGTGATCATGTTCTGTATTAGCTTTGCTCTAGCTGGAGGGCTTGGCAAATTTCTTCCCACTGAAACGTTGTGTCCTTTATGGGAATTGTTACTTTTCCTTTCACCAAACAAAGAAGATTGTGAAATTGTCTCTATAGTCTAAGGAAATGATGTAGACACTTTCGATCAATTTTTCTAAATTGAGAAAAAATATCACATCAACTGTATTATTGTACTAATTCTTTTCTGTTTTCCTCCAGTAGAATATAAAATCTTTGATGGGCAGAAGCAAAATTTTTTTTGTCTTTGTGTCCTTAGGACCCATCACAATGCCCTGTGATAGGTACTTAGATGCTTTTTGAACTGTATGACTTGCATTCTCAGAATATGAAGGATGATTGCAACACGATTCCTAAAATTAAATGGATTTCCTTTCAATTTTTTTCATATCTTCAAGAATAGTTTTGATTAATAATTCTCATGAAAAAGATTAGCAAAATGTATTATAGTTTATTTTTTTTTAGCACATCAGTATTTCATATCACTTTTCAAAACTATGTTTCTATCAGATTAGGCACAAAATTCACAATAATGATCATTTGAGAATCCCATATGTGATAATACAAGGTCTACCAGCTGCATTAGAAGACCCAGAGTTGATAAGATTAAACAATCACCAAATATTTGTTAAGTGCCTACTGTGTGTTAGGCACTGTGCAAGACTACTGACACAAGCATTTCAAGATTTCATGTGCTATCTTACATGTAGTAGGCACTTATTTTTTTTTTAAAGTTGACTTAATTTTCTTGCAGTGAAGTTCATACTCTGTGGGTGTAAAAACTCATCAGGACATTATCACTACATATCAGTGTGTCATCAGCATAGGAGTATAAGCAAAAAGTACAGTTGAGAAGATACTTTCCAAATATTGAGAATAAGGCAGTGTTAGGCCACTGTTAGACCAAGTCTGTCATTACTTGTTTGTAAGCTCATATGTGTATATATGTATGTATGTATGTATATATAACCATGGATATGTGTGTGTGTGTGTGTGTGTGTGTATTTCTAAAGGTTTGCTGATTTTTTAACTTCTCTCCCAGCTACAAAGTACCTAATCCTAGATTCTGCCCATTTGATGGGTTGGATTGGGTAGTATGCCAATGCTACCCACTTCAACTTTATTGTATGTTACTGTCTTCTCTATGCCCTTCTTCTGCACTCCACCACTCATACTGAAGCACTGCCACTCAGAATGAGCACTGTGACTGTTTGACCTTCTAGCTCAAAAGCACGAGCATTACAAAGTGAGTCATTACACTCTTCTATTATATCACTGTTCAACAATTTTTTTTCATTCTTTAGTCCTGCAGTAATGTGGTGTCTCAAAGGTCATAGCAAAATCATTAATTGTATAGTTTGCTTGACTCACCCTGTGTTCTCATTACCCAGATTAAGGCATCAAATAGTTATTTGTAGACAGCACATGATTGTTTCTATATGTATACATAATTTTTCTTGTTAGTAGATTAATATTCTAAACTATTTGCGTTTTGTAAATGCTAAATGGCTAACAGCATTATGAAATAATTTATCAAGTATCTGATTATTCATTTTACCTAATCTCTGTATAAAGATGAGGGCATAGATGTTCAACTTTAGGAGTCTGCTTTCTAAAATGGAAATAGGAGGATTGATAGATTTCTGTTAAATAAATAAAAAAAAAGAATATCTTCATTCTTCTGTCTAAAGACAGTAAGGTTGGATAATTGGCCCAGACCCTTGTGGTCAACATCTAGGAAGAAACACTCATGGAGATTTGACTTACTACCTGTTTCTGCAAGTTTTGTGGCCCCAGAATCGTTAGCAACCACAGTTCCTGAAGACATGAAAAAGAAAGTTCTTATCACTGGAAAAGTCCTTGATGCTGTAACATAGTTTAATATCAGAAGTTATTATATCAGAGAATTAGATGTGGAAATAGCAGATTTGTCTTTGAATCTCAGCTCTGGTGTTTATTAGTTGTATGACCATGACCACGCAGCAATTTCTCTTTACTTCAGTTTTCCTCATCTGTAAAACGGGGTTAATAATATTTGTGCTTCGTTCAACAATCATTGTTAATTGCCTGTTATCTGTTAGGTGCTGTGCCAGGTTCTGGGGATACAAAGTCAAGAATGAAACCCTTAAAGATTTTACATTCTTTACTCCTGCTAAGATTTTTGTACTTTATAATTTGGAGATTTTGAGTATTTGATAAACATAAACATCTTTTAAAAACATTATGACTTTTATGTGAATTTGTGTTATATGCAGACTATATGGGCAACCATTTATGCTATGCTAATGGTTTAGTTACAGTATAGTTTGTTGATTAAACACCCAAGAGTATTTCAAGGTCTGTATTTGTAGTATGGGGATTTGTTATCTGTATATGTCAGTTCATGAAAAATAGTGAGTTTTTGATGTATAGTTGCCATCAAGTCATATCTTGCTAGGTATTGTAAATAGGTACTGAGTTTTTGGAACCTGCAAGGGTCGTAGGATCAGAGCTTGAGTAAATCTTAGAAATCTTAGAAATTCATTTTAGAGATGAATAAACCTAGAGAGGCTAAGCAGTCCAGCATTGCACAGATATTATCAGAGACAGTTTTTGAACCCAAATTTTCCTGAATCTAAGCCTAGTGCCTTATCTACTATATCACACCTATCTACTATAATGTACCATGCTGCCATTTTGATATACAGTACAGTTTCTACCATTCCTTTGGCTAATTTGCAATGGTTTCTTAGTGTGGGCTCCTTGAGAAAAGTCTTTCTGTCATTTCTGTTGGCCATGACCTGGTCTTGAACTATCATCATAAGTCTCTCTGTTTCCATAAACAAATTCATATGATTCAGCTGTTTGTTACTCTGGACAAGGGGAATTTATATTTCCTCAAAGAATTACCAGAGTTTGGAAGAGGTTAGTTGCCTGCTCCTGGGGTATTCCTAAGCTTAGTAGACAGAAGTCTTAGGAAAGGAAGGAAAATTAGATTAGGTTTACTTCAGCCAGAGGGCAGCTGGATAGCATAGTAGACAGAGTGTCTGGCCTATAGTCAGGAAGACTCATCTGGCCTCAGACATTTACTAACTGTGAGATCCTGAGCAAGTCACCTAACCCTGTTTGACTCAGTTTTCTCATCTGTAAAATAATCTGGAAAAGGAAATGACAAATCACTTCAGTATCTTTGCTAAGAAAACCCTAAATGGGGTCACAAAGAGGTCTGCTTGACTAACATGACTGAACGGCCACAATAACACGTCAGTCAGCATTTGGGAAGAATGAAGAGCTAGGGATACTTTTACATTCTTCTCCTGTTCTTTCCTCCCAACTTTCCCTTTTCATCTTGTAAGTGAATGTCATTGCAAGATGTGTGTGATCCTCCTCTAGCTGGACCCCTCATGCATGATCTGGTAATCCAAAACTTCCTGCCCCAGCAGTAATTGGAATTTCTTTTTCAGTTGACACTTTATATGAGCTTGGGAATCTACCCCTGATACAGCATTTTAGATAATGGCATCAGGGAAATCTATCTTATTGTTGAGTTCTTGGGAAAGCAGGAACTCTTGTGAGGATGAGATCTGTCTGGATGTGGTTGAGGAGGAGTCAGGAACCTGCTCAGGATTTAGGGAAAATCCAATCCAATTTAATTCAACAACCATCTATTAAGTGTGATGGAGTGGTGACCTAGATAGTGTGCTAGACTGAGAATCATCAAGTGAGACTAAGGCTTTTCTCTGTGACCATAAGCATGTCATTTAATGTCCTTTAGACTCAGTTTCCCCTTCTGTAAAATGGGAACAATCATGTCTGTAGTACCTACTATGTAAGGTTGTCATGGGACTCCAAGGAGATAATGTATGCAAAGCACTTCTGAAATGTTTAAAAGCTATTATTATTAAGCACCTACAAGGAGCAAAGCAGAGAGGAAGCCTGGCCTAATGGAGAGAGAGTTGGCTGCAAAGTCAAGAAGACTGGGTTCAAATCCTCCATCTTATGTCACATACTGTGTGACCCGGACATATCACTGATCTCTTGATATCTTGGGCAAATCTCTGAGATTATAAATTGCATGAAAGTTGTTCTGCATTGAGAAGAATTACAGATACCAATGAAATAGTATGCCTGAATTCTCCTCCCCACCCCCTCCCCCATCCCCAATATCTTCCCTTTAAACCTAGTCAAAATAGGCAAGGCACAACTGCTTTTATTTTTTAAGCCCCTCTGAAACTGACAAGTTTTCATAGAAGGTGCAATAATTTTGCCTCTATCATCGGTAAAATTACTACAGGCAGCTAGGTAATGTTGTGGATGGAGTTTAGCTCTTTGTTAATGGAATGTCCTTGATTTTCAAACCCTCACATCAGCCATAAGCAGGCTCCCTGATTCTTCAGGCAGGGCTAGAAGGCAGAATGTCTTGCTTGGTGTGCTAGCTAGTATAAGTAGAGGCTGCTGGAATGTGTATATGTGTTAAAAATAGGGAGGGATGCTTAGATTTCTTTTCCCCCTTCTCTGCAGTGCAACATTTAAATGAGATTGAGTCTTTCAGAAGATGGCCTGGCCTGCCAGGATTCATTTTAAGCTTAGCTTTGAGAGAAATTCTTATCTTTACTCTTTACTTCTCCCTCCACGCCGCTCCCCCCCCCCCCCCGCCTCTCGCCACCACCCTTTGCGCTTCACTATCTAATTCAGTGCTGTGCACACACTGGTACTCCCAAAATAATGTTTCAAATAAATTGGCAAGAATGAGTTCAGGGAGGATGATTTGGAATTCAGCAGCCTCTGAGTAGTATGGAAAGCCAGGATTGTTGAAAGGGTGTGTGGTGGTTCCAAGGCTCTCTGTGTGTGGCCATAATATTCCCCTGTGTGTACAGAGAGATGCATCCTGGGCTGGATGATGAGCAAACAGGCCATGTCTGTGTTTTGTGTAGCTTTACTTTCATTCCTTTTTTTTTTTCTTTGAAAGGGGAGAATAGGACTCAACGTCAGGACCCTTTGAAAATAATTCTCCAACTGGGAAGAAGGCATAAACATGCCTTTGCTGAGAGGCAAGCTAGCCTGTATATTTGTGATTCTTCTCCCCACCCCCCATGCAACCATATCTAATTGAATTTGTGTCCATTTACATACTGGAAAAATTAGATTTGTTAATGTTTATAATAACCAGAGACTTGGTCTAAAGCAGGGGTTCTTAACATTTTTTATGTTATGAACTTCTTTGGCTGTCTCATGAAGCCAATGGATGCCTTTTTGGAATAATAGTTTTAAATGCATAAAATAAAATACACAGAATTACAAATTATATTGAAAAATGATCATCAAAAATTAAAAAAAAATATTCCCAGATCCCAGACTAGAGCTCCTTCCCTAGAGTTAAGGCCTCTAGTGAGAGAGGAATTCTCTATGAAGGATTGCCTTCACAATTAAGCAGTTTATATTTCAGTGGGAGGATAATACTCTCCAGGATGTACCCTGGACCTCCTCTGCCATGCCCCAACTGTTCATCCCATGCCTCTGTCCTGTCCTGAAATTCACATAATGATCATCCCTTTGACTTTTCCCTCTGATTAGATGACTTCCCTCTAAACCTTCATTTCAAGAGAATGACCAGATCTGACATCTCTCATCACACTCCTTTTGCACTTAAGATTGCCTCTACCTTGTCCCAGTGCTAGAAACCTTTCCAGTTTCCTTTTATGTGCTGTTTTCTGCCATTAGAATTTCAGCTCCTTGAAGGCAGGAACTGTCTAACTTTCTAATTATATTTGTATTTCTAGTATTTAGCACAGTGCCTAGTACATGGTAAATGATAAATAAATGCTTGTTGACCGACTGCTGTAAGAAAAATTACTCTGATAAAGGTGGAGATGAAAGGTGGAGATAATTGAGGTAGTAGGAGCTGTTAAGGGACTATCACAGAAGTCCTGATGAATTTTAATAAGGTCATATACAAAGATGTTGGCAGTGATAAAAGAGAGTAGGGAAATATTATTGAGGCTGAATCAACAGAACTTGTTAACTAATTGGATATGAGAGGTAAGAGAGTGGGAAGAGCCCAAAATAACTCCAAGGTTTTAAATATGGGAAAGTTACATTTGTATCTTGCAACAGAAGTCAGACCTAGAAATAGAAATTTCAGAGTTATTGCCTAGAAGTGAGAGCTGAAGCTATGTGAGTATGTGGATTGCCAAGTGAGAGAGTACAGAGAGAGGAAAAAAAGAAAGACAAGGTCAAAACCTTGGGGAATGTTCCTTTTAAGGAACATTAAGGAAAGAGGATAAAAAAAGGTTAAAGTGGTTAGTGAGGTAGGAGAACTAGGGTGGTACCTTTGACACCAAGGGAAAAGAAAGTCTCCTGAAGGAAGGGATGTTCAAGAGAAAAGTCAAGGAAGATGAGGCTGGAGAAAAAGACAATGGGATTTGGTGATTAGGAAGTAATTGATGACCTTTGAAAGAAAAGTTTCAATAGAACATTGGTGGTGGCTGAGGAAAGGATTGTGGAAAGAAATAAAAGGAATGGTAAGTATCAAATTGCAAGAGGCTTAAGCAAAAGAAGATATTGAAGAGGAAGAGGAATCAGGTGTGGGCTACTTTTGTCCTGGAATGGATACAGGGGAAATGATATGAGAATAGAATGGTTTAGAAGGGTTCTCTTGAGTGTGTATGTGTGTGTACTTATTTTTGTATGCAGTAATTCCCTTGATAGAATGTAAGTTTCTTGAGGCCAGGGAATATTTTATTCTTGTCTGTATCTCTAGCATCTAGCATAATGCCTGGCACATAGTAAGCACTTAATACATGACTGTTATTGATTTGTTGATTGACAGTTTAAGGGAAGATGTCATGGCCTAAAAGAGGATATTCTCCATGGCAACACTGAGTACTTTCTACTATACAATGATCTCTTTCTATGAATCCATGTATTAAGGGCTGAGCTGAATCAATTATTCAGATCATAAAACGCACTTTCAACTTTTTGCATTGATTGAAAAGGCTTTGGTGTTTTGGTAGATCAATGAGAGACATTGTTGAGGAAAAAAGAGCTATAAAGAAGGTGATAATAGCACTTTGTCAAGATAAGGAACTTAATTATATCTTTTGTAGAAGTAGAACTATCCCACTGAGATAAGGCTTCTACTTTATGTGAATCTGTATGGATCACCCATAAGTCTCTTCTGTTTTTTTAAAAAACACATTTTTATCAACATCTTTTGTTTTTATATCACCATAATTTCCCCCACTATTCCTCCTTTTCTCTTCCATATTTAAAAAAATACTATTTTTCAAAGAAGAAAAGAGAGAAGAGACAAAAGAAATCAGCAAACTTCATGAATATATAAAGAAAGTCTGAACCTCCCATCTCTGTAAAGGAGAGTGTTGGGGATGTTTTTTTCATATCATTTCTCTGAATCCATATTTGTTCTTTGTAATTTTGCCACATCCAGTGTCTTTTCTTTTCAAAAGCTAGCCTTTCAGTTTTTTACGTTTATTTTCTGTCTGTGTTCGTACTTTGTTTCCAAGAAGGCCATGATATCAGAGAAATGATGACCTGACTTACACTTGACTTTGTTTTGAGTGAGGAGGGCTGTGCAAGGTCACCAGCCTCACTTTCCCTTCCTGAGCCATCTGGATCCAGTGACCAGATATTCATCAGGAGGACTTTTTCAGTTCCAAATTCTTTCCCTTCCTCCACCTCCTTCCCCACCCATTGAGAAGCAAATAATATGATGCCCAATATATATGCAAAGTCATGCAAAGCATATTTCCATGGTAGCCATGTTGCAAAAAAAAAAAAAAAAACACCCAAGAAAAATAAAGTGAAAAAATATGCTTCAACCCACACTTAGAATTTATCAATTTTCTTTCTAGAGGTGAATAGGACTTTTCATCAGAAGTCCTTCAGAATTGTGGTTTATTGTATTCCACATTCAGTTTCAATTGCTTTATCTTTATTGTTCTTTTAATTTTTATGTTATTATAGTCATTTAGTTTTCTTGACTGCTTCACTCTGCTTCACATTGTATAAATCTTCCCATGGTTCTCTGTATTCACTACATTCATTGTTTTTTATTGAATGATAATATCCCCTTGTATTCCCAGACAATGATTATGTACTTGGTTTTCAATTCCTTTCTACCACAAAAAGTGCCATTATAAATATTTTGATCTTCATGGGGACTGTCTTCTCATGTGACTTCTTTGGGGCACAAATATGGGTCAAAGGGTATGGATATTTTAGTTACTTTATTTGCATAATTCTAAATCACATAATGGTTCTGATTGACAGCTCCACCAAAAATGCAGTACTGGACCTATCCTTCCACAGCTCCTCCAAAATTGACTATTCCTATCTTTTGCCATCTTTGAAAATTTGCTGGTTGTGAGGATGAGTATCTGGGTTGTTTGATTTGTATTTGGAGTACTCTTTTATATGATTGTTAATATTTTGTCATTCTTCTGAGAATTGTTTGTTCATATCTTTTAATCAGTTATCTATTGAGGAAAAGACTTTTGGTCTTCAATAGATCTGTTAATTGCATGTATATATATCTGGAATACCAAACCTTCTTTTGAGAAATTTGATACAAAGATTTTTTTTCCCATTCAACTGTTTCCCTTCTTATCTTAGGTGCACTAATTTTGTTTGTGTAGAATCCTTTTCAGTTTCATGTAATCAGAGTTATTGGTTTTACCTTTTGTAATTGTCTCTATGCCTCCTTTGGTTAAGAAAACATCTATCTACACCTATGAAATGTGTATGATCTGCTATTCTAATTTGTTTATGACATGATTTTTGATGTTAAAGTCACACATCTATTTTGAATTTATTGTGGAATAGGATATAAAATGTTAGTCTAAATCAATTTTTTTTTCAGATAGCTTTCCATTTTTTTTATCAATTAAAAAACCTATGGGGGGAGTTCTTCCCTAAATAATTTGTGTTTCCTGGTTTATTTAACACTGGGTTATTGAGCTCCACTGTTTCTGATTCTCTTTTTTTTGATATGTTTCATTGATCTACCTCTATATTTTTTAACCAATATCAAATGGTTTTGATAACTGTTGCTTTGTAATTGTATAGTTTAAGGTTTAGAACTGCTATTTCCTCTTCATCCATACCTTTTAAAATTATTTATCTTGATATTCTAGATATTTTCTTTCTCCAAATTAATTCTATTATTATTTTATCAAGTTCTACAAAATATACTTTTTATAGTTTGCCTGGTATTGCATTAAAACTAACAACTTTGGTAGGATTTTCATTTTTATTCTATTGGTGTGTCCTAGCCAGGAGCAATGAAAAGCCATTGAAGTTTTTCTTTATTTCTTTAAGGTGCACTTTGTAATTTAATCTATCCAAATATTTTTCTGTGCTTTGATACATCGATTTCCTAATATTTAATGTTTTTTGCAGTTATTTTGGATGGGATTTTCCTTTCTATCATGGTCTCTTGGATTTTGTTATTGTGATATAGAAATGCAATTGATTTTTGTGGGTCAATTTACACGTTAACAATTTTATCTATTCCTTTTCAAATGTCATTCCTTCAATTGGGTCAATACCTGGTGTTGCTGTCTCCTTTGGAGTACAGATGAAGGAGACTTTGAGAGGAAGTGACTTCTGTATGTTTCTATCATGAAAGAGTGCCCTATATATTTTAAAAGTGTTTTATTAATTTTCTAATCTCTAAAAATATATGTTTATTATTTTCCAATGACTTACTGTACTCATAGATCCTTCTCTTAGAACAAAGAAATATAGTTAAGCCACACAAATCAGAATAACTGGTCATGTTTGTAAACATATACTTCATTTCTTCACTCATAGTTTACTACCTCTGTGACAAAAGGCTTCTCTTAGTTCATAAACGGACATTGAATTAATCAGTCTTAATTTAATTTAAAAGTCTTTTATATTGTTTTTCTTTAAATTATTGTGTTTATCACATAAATTGTTCACATGGTCTTATTTATTTTGTTCTCCATCAGTTTTTATGAATCTTTCCTAAATTTCTTCTTCTTCATATTTTAATTTATTATGATACAATAGCATTCTCTTACATTTATATGCCACAATTTTTTTCATTTATTCCTTAATCAGTGGTTTCTTATTCTTTGTTTTTAGCGTAGAGCTCTCAATAGATCTCTTTTTAAGGTTATTGTCTAAGTTCTTCTAGGCCACCATTTTTGTCCTGGAGTATTGAATAAGTAGAACCACTTACTTGAAATGAAAGCTCGTGGAGCTCAGTAGGTTGACTACAATCCTGTGGCTCCAGCAGAGAACTACTTCTCTGCTTTTCCTTTGTCAAATATATTCTGATAATCTGAACATTGGCAGTGGGAAGCAAGTGGTTAGAACACGTGATCCTATAAATCATTGAGATAGAGATAGAAGGGACTGGGTGGAATGACTACTAATGCAGATGATTACAAGCGATGAAGTATGCTTAGAGAAAGGCTAGGTTTCAGAAAATGTGAAAGGAGCATCAGTTGAAGTTTTCAGATGTAGCTGTTTGATGATAGAGTTTTATATCAAAAGCCAGAATGGGGCAGCAACAGGTTTCAGGAAGCTGCTTAAGTGGCAAGGCACATTTCAGTGCCTAGCTCCGAAGTATGTGTGTGTGTGTGTGTGTGTGTGTGTGTATGTGTGTAGCTGAGTGGGGATGGGATCTTGGGAACTTGCGTATCAAAGGGAGAAGCAGAGTGGGGGAGTATTTGGGGACAAGGGTAGGTATGGCTATGTAAGTAACCCTCTCTCTCCCCCAAAAAACCAACCTGTCACTACTGGCTGTCATGGGGAGGGTAGTGTTTGATCCATTTTCCCACAATTGGTTGATCATATACCTGTTGGGGTTATGCCAAACTCTACTTTGGAGACTACTTCCCTTAGAAGAGCTAAACTTTTTTTCATGTACTTTATTGTCTCTGTCAAAAGAAAGGAACATCCCAGAAGTACTCTCTGCCTTGAGGCTCCTTCCTCTGGTTGGAGAGTGAAGGGCTCCTCCCAGAATCTCCATTAAAGGGAGTGCTCAGACTAGTTATCTCTTCATTTCCCACCAGGCTACACTCAGCTGAACTGCTCCATCATGCTCCCACCCTGGTGTCTTGTTCTCTGGCCCTTTGCTTTTCAACTTCTTTTTATGTATCACCTTCCCCATTGGAATGTAAGCTTCTCGAGGTCAGGGACTTCTTTTTGCTTGCAGTTGTGTTCTTAGCACTTAACATAGAGCCTGACACATAATAAATGCTTAATAAATGTTTGTTGATGGTTGAGTGATCTATTTATTTGATCTGGATTTTGTTGACGTGTATAGTTGTCTTGAGACAGTTATGGTCATTGTTTATATTGCTCTTTGGTTCCACTTTCCTCACCTTACCTCACTCCATATGAATTGTATGAAATATGTTGTTTTTATGGTGAGATCTTTTTATTTTTCCATCTTTCATTCTTGAAGAGGACCAGTGACATCATAGGGGTGATGTTTGGACTCATGCATGAATTGGATTTAAGTGAGGCAGAGCTGTGCAAAGTCATCAGTCTCACTCTCTGGTGGGATCTTAGCCTTTAGAAGGAACCTACTATGAATAATTTTCTTACAAAAAAATATTCCTTTGACCTATAAATCTTTACAAGTCCAATTTATACATGTATTGTGGTCATTACTTAAGGTATGAGAAGAGAATAGGCATACTTCCACAGCTGATTTTATAAAACATACCACATCTTTACAGTCACACAGCTGACTGAACAAAATAGAGAATATAAGATTCCACTATGTTTACTGTTGGTTGCTATTTTTATTTTGTTTTATTTTTGGGGGGTTCCAGAAGATTTTTTCTTTTTTAAAAAAATTATTAATTTGTTTTCAGTTTTCTATAATCACTCTCATAAGTCTTAGATTTTCTCCCCCTCCTTCCTACTCCACTTCCTCCCTGAGATGGCATGCAATTTTATATGAATTCTACACAAACATTCTTATTAAACACATTTTGACATTAGTCATGTTGCACAGAAGAATTAAAATGAATGGGAGAAACCACGAGAAAAACCAAAACAAAAGAAAACATAACATAAGAGAAAATATTCTGCTTCATTCTGTTTTCCAATTCCATGGTTCTTTCCCTGGATGTGGATGGCATTTTGCCTCAAGAGTCCTTTGGAAATGTTTTAGGTCCCTGCATTGCTGTGAAGGGCTCAGTCTACCAAAAAAATTCCTTGAACACTGTGGTTGTTACTGTGTACAATGTTCTCCTCATTCTGCTCCTTTCCTTTAGCATCAGTTCATATAAGTCCTTTCAGGCCTCTCTGAAGTCTTCCTGCTTATCATTTCTTATAGCACAATAGTATTCCATTACATTCATATACCATAACTTGTTCAACCATTCCCCAATTGATGGACATCCCCTCGATTTCCAGTTCTTGGCCACTACAAAGAGAGATGCTATAAATATTTTTGTACATGTGGGGCCCTTTCCATTTTTATGATCTCTTTGGGATATAGTCCTAGAAGCAATATTGCTGGGTCAAAGGGTATACACATTTTTTGTAGCCCTTTGGGCATAGTTCCAAATTGGTCTCCAGAATAGTTGGGTCAACTCACAGCTCCACCAGCAATGAGTTAGTGTTCCATCTCTCCCACATCTTCTCCAACACTTATCATCTTCTTGTTTTGTCATGTTATCCAATCTGATAGGTGTGATGTGGTATCTCAGACTTGTTTTGATTTGCATCTCTCTAACCAATAGTGATTTAGAGCATTTTTTCATATGACTAGAGATAGCTTTAATTTCTTCCTCTGAAAACTGCCTATTCATATCCTTTGACCATTTATCAATTGGGGAGGTTGTTATTTTTAAAAATTGATTTGGTAGAGGTAAATACTTCTTTAATGACTTTTCTTCAACAAGGTTTCTCATGAATATTAAAATTATATATGATTACTTGACAGATGCAACCACAATGATAATTTTGTTCAATAGACCTTAATAATCAATATGAGGAAAAGTATAAATCAGCCAATGCACAGGTGTTTATTAAGCATCTACTATGTGCCAGGCACTGTACTAAATTCTGAGGAAAGAAAGGAAAAAATCAGTCCCTGCCTTCAGAAAACTCATAGTCTAATTGGGGAGACAGCATTCAAATGTCCTAGGTTCAGACAACATTTTATATACATACATACATATTTATATACACGCACACATAAATAGGGGAGTAGTCTTAGAAGGAAGGTGCTGTGATTAAGGAGGATTGGGAAAGGCTTCTTGCAGAAGGTTGGACTTTATTTGGGACTTGAAGGAAGACAGATACTTGCCAGTTTGTCATTGTAGTGGAGGATGTGTCTTAAGTGGAGTCCGGATGGAAGAGGGAATTTCCATAGATATTGAGGTCCTTCAGTTGTTCCTGTTTTTTGATGGTTTGGTGCTAACACAGAGCCTTGCCACTCTGATCCATGTTACCTCAAGAGAATACACTGACATAGGAAAAACCGGTTGCATGAAGAGTACCTATTGTCCAAACTATGATGTGCAGTTGGATGAATGGCCCATTGAATTGGCTTAGTAACACTTGTGTAATAGATAGGCAATCCAGACAGCCAATGAACTTGGCCAAAAATTGAAAAGAATGAAGATTGCTTCCTGAGTTGCATTTCACAAATTGTTAAGTGCTTTCAACAATCCTAAATTAAGAATCCTAAGCTATTCTTTGACATCAATACTCATTTTTAAACACCAGTATTCTTCCATGGTTGCTATTGGTGAATCATAGAACATTATAATCTCTGAAGAATAAAGTCTGCAGATAGTACAAAGGTTAATTAAAAGATGCATGGTGGGCAAAATAAGTAGGTTTCAGTGGACTACCTACCAGTGATGACTTGCACACAAAATGTGGCATAAATGATACTTATTTCAGTGTTTCAAACACCTGTAATTTTGTCAGCATAGGTACTTCCTCCAATAGTGCAATATACAACCTCTCTATAACTTAGTTAGATGATACATGAGAACGAGTATAAGCCAAAAAATTTATTATTACAGTCATCCTTTTGATGAACATATTTGAACGTAGATTAGTAATATGCATCTTACCTATTTCTAGGAATAAATGACATCATATAGGAAATGTGTTGACAGGAAAAGTAGATTGATCAGTTCTCTAATGAAACCTAGGGATATGAGATAGATATTCCAAGTCCTGCCTTGGTACTCAAGGATTGTTAAAAGAGCTAGAGTACCATTAGGCAGGTCTTCTATGGAGTATTTATTGGAAGACATGGACAGGAATCTGTCAGGATGAGAATCAATGGATGAGTTACAATCTGCACCATTAGAGGGAGACCATGTATCCATCCAAGTATTGACCCTTCCACCCCATCTAGCAACTATTTCATTTTTTCCTTTCTGTTTACTACCAAACTTCTCAAAAAAAGATGTCTCTACTGAATGTCTGCTTATAGATGGGAACCTTAGTATAGTGGTAAAAGTTTTCAGCTCTCTCCTCTTCCCTATAACAGTGTTAGATATGTTATTTAAGGCTTTTCCAAGCTTCAGGGTAATTTCCATGGCATTAGAACTACCTGCCAGGGGCATGAAAGGATTATAGGATCATAGATTTGGAGATGGAAGGATCAGGGTCATCTAAACAAATCCCTTATTTTATATTTGAGGAAAGTGAGACCCAGAGATGCTAAATAATTTTCTCAATGTCACCTTGGTATTAAGTGGCAAAAGTTTTGAAATATTTATTTTTCCCAACATATATGTCAGGAGATACTAAGTGACTATATATTGAGGGTGGATAATTTTGTTAAAAAAAGAAAGAAAGGAAAGGAAAGACTTTGACCTAAGGGGTTCTTTTGTGTGCTGGTTGGATCTAACTGTGGGTTTGACATAACAAAAGAACTGAAAATGTGTTGATAAGCCCCAGGTGTGCTGACCAGGAAATATGACAAAATCACAATGCACTGCTTTTGAGGAAGAAGCCTCAACAATTCCAGCAGATGGCAGGAGCAGCAGTGTAGAGGAGCTTGCTATGTAGAAACAGCAAAAAAGCATTTTTGGAGGCAAGGAAAAATGGTAGCTAATTTTGAGAAGCACCTAGGTGTTACAAGAGGGCTCTTTTTGGTGTGTTAGCTAGGATCTAAACCTAGGAACATGAGACATCTAGGGAGTATTCCCTTTCCCATCAGAGAATCTTTGAGAGATTGTGTATCCCATGCAGAAACTAGAATAGCAAAGTGTTCCCAGGATCACATGAAATTGGTGTTATATTTTTTGAGGCCTTGTCAAGGATTGCATAAAAATATTTTCATTGTTTTGGTTAGGCTAGGTTAACTATAATAGTTTTAAGGTATCAATTGTAAGTTATTTTTAAAGGTTTAGGCTATAATTTGATGGTAATTTGTTTCCTCCCTCCCCCAGTGGAAGATCTGTCAGTAATTAGGTACCTTGATTTGGGAAATTAGTGTGTAATTTTGTGTAAGTGACATTTTACATTTTGCTGAGGTGACATAGTCACCATGGCTCCCAAATTCTTGGAGCACTGGTGTTAATTGACATGGCTAAATCCTTTTTGAGAAAAGTTCATTGCAGGGATATCACTAGACTGTAGTGATAAAGAATTTGGAGGGATCTTATGGTATGTGGATGACTTTGAGAATGTATAACTTTGTTGATTACTGTTCACTTTTGAAGTAGACCAATGGCATCAGCAGGTGATGTCTTGACTCATATATGAATTGGATTTACCTGAGGCAGAGTTTCCCAAAGTCTTCAGCCTCACTCTCTCTTTCAGAGTCGTTGAAGTCCAGTGCAAGGCAAAAGTGAGGATGATTGGCAATGGCCCAGAATGCAGTGGATGACCTTAGTGTCTTTGATGTCTGATCAAGCTCCAAGTGCTCCCTGTTGCCTGCTCCAGCTGTTTTCACCATTGGAACAAGTTGTTCTCATCCAGCCATTCTTCTAGGGGAAGTCTTCATGGGCTTGTTGTAAGCATTGCCCTAACTCAACAGGTTACCCTCAACCTGGTTAAGTTCATCTGCTGAGAAAGTTTTACTGAAGTGAAGCTGTTGTGCATACTACCTCTTCTTGGAATCAGATAGACACCAAAGGTAGATGAGCAACCCTGAAAAGGGTTTGGCAAGCCCTTACACCAGAGGTGCTAGTCCTCCTCAAATTCTCCATATGCTCCTGTGTAAAGTAATAGACAAAAAAAGGAAGGAAGAAGATGGTATCCTTACAGTATTTTATGAACTTGGACTATGAGACATTTCCTAATACACAGAGGTGGGGTAGGGAGCAGGGCTATCACCATTTACACAAAAGGCAGTTATTAATTTATTACATTCCAGGCACTGTGCTAAGCACTAAAGATACAAAACAAAGTTAAAAAACAACCTCAGTCCTTGTCCTCAAGGCCCTTCCATTCTACGAGAGTTAAAATGGAGTTAAAAACCCTCATCATGGGAAGACAATAAAGTAGGGATGATATAAAGTGCTTGATGAGTGGAGGAATGCCTTCCTTGATAGTGTTGTCACCCTCCTCTTTGATTAATGAACTACAGTTATTATAATCATGGACTTTACCCTTTGTAGGGTACAATCTACCTTTGTAGGTAGATTATACCTTATAGATTGTAGGACAGGGTGTCATTCATCAGCCCACTGATATATCGCCAAGGCAATACCCATAGCAACTGCTATGAATACGTTGGTGTACTTCCAGGTTTGAATCACAAGATAAAAGAGTCCCTCTTCATTGAAAACAGAACCAAGATATTTATTCAAACACCAGAAAGCCAAATCCATCATAGTAACTAAGAAATCTATATACATTATCAGGCCTTCCCACAAACCAACTCCCTCAAGCAAAATCACTCCCTCTCAAGCTAGCTGCTTGCTTCCTCTCTCTTTCCCAGCTCTTCCCCACCCTTCCTGCTCCATGTGACTTAAACTCATGTGACTCGGGCTTCCATGTGACATGGGCCTATTAATGGATGGCAAGGATCTTCCCATTCCATTAACAATATAATTGGGCATGGTGGTAGACAGTCATTATGGATTCTTAAGGCTATTGTTAGAGGGACAGGACCTAGAGGTTTTGTTCCTTGGCCAGAGCATGCCATAGAATATCAAGGTGACAGAAGAGTGAATGTAGGTGGAATGTATATGGAATGTAGGTGACAGCTAGAAAACCTCAGGAGACCTGCCCTTGACATACTAAAGTAGTGATGCCCTAAGATTGCTGTACTTTGATATTTGAAGATGCCAGGTAGCCAATTTGGTAGTGCCAGGATCTCCAAGCATCTCTGTGTCCACCTACCTCTTAACAGGAGGGACAGAAGACATTTGATCTGCTGCCAGGACTACAGAAGTCACTGCTGAGGTCTGTATTTAGGGGACTCATACTTGTAGGCTGATTCAAGTACTCAGAGAGATTGGATATGACATAATGAACTTGTGGATGCACAAACATTTTCTAAGCACTGATCTAGTTACTTCAGGATGATGAAGAATAGTGCCTGAATGGTGCTGAGGTGTTGAGGTATGCTGAAGTAATAAAAACTTGGTCCCAGCAGGTTCTAGGCAATCACCTCAGGCATGGACCACTTAGATTCAAGTAGAGACTGACCTTACAGATGTAATCCAAGCCAGCCCTGTTGAGCCCTGAACCTACTGTTCAGAATTGTTCTTTCTGGAAGGAGGCTTAGGATCAGAGGTCAAGACAGCTGGCCTTGGGAAAAGTAATGATAGTTGTATTTTGTTGGCCAAGTTGTATTTTGCTACAGCTCTGGATAATATGAAGATGCTAGGTATGTTTGAGAGGAACATTCAATGCTAGTTTGCTAGAAACTAGAGATCCTATCTTCTGTCAACAAAAAAATGGAGACAGGCCTGGGGGTAAGGGCCCTAAAAATCTTTGCATCTGCCTCACCAGACTTTCTTGGATCTTTCTTATTTAGATTTAGCTGGAGCCCTGTAGGGAAGTTGGGGATATCAGTGAGTAGGTGGGCACTGTGGTGCTAACATGTCTAGACATGGCAAAATATTGGCAGAGTCCTGCAATCTGTGACCTGTGACTCAGACAACACATTCTCATTGTTTGAAAGCTGACAGAAGCAAGTGAATAGTGTTGGCCAAAGAAATCAGGTGGGATGTACTGCTTAAGGAGATAGTAGGGACTCCTTCATTAGAGGCCTTCATGCAGAGGCTAAGTGATAACTTGTTGAGGGATGTGGGTAGCATGGTGGAGGTAGAAAGATCTGAATCCATCCAGCTTCAGCCATATATACCTGGGCAAGTAACTTGCATCTCTCAGCCTCAGTTTCCTTATATATAAAAAGGAAATAATAATAGGATTTACCTCATAGGACTGTGAGATTCAGATGAGATTATGTAAGGTACTTTGCAAACCTTAAAGAGCTATATAAATGCTACCTATTGTTATTAATCGCTTATAGAGATCTTTGTTCAGTTGTGAGTTAGATACAGATCATTTTTGAGGTCTCTTTCATCTCTGAAATTTTGTGGTTATTCTCCAGTGTCTGAGGAATGCAATATAATGTAGTAGAAAAAGCACTGGACTTAGAGTCACATGACCTGAGTTCGACTCTTAGCTCTGTCATTTACTGTCATTGTCTGATCTTGGGTCTCAGTTCCTCATCTGCAGAATCGTGTTGGACTAGATGACATCTAAGATTCCTTCCATCTCTGAATCAATAATCCTATGAATGGAAGACTCATGTGAGGAAGAAATTCCTTTAGAGAACTGATATGTTCTCATTGTCTGAGTGGCATGGGAGATGTACTGATGGAATTGTCCACAGTTCATCTCAACAACCCCTGATTTTTTTCAAGAACAGCCTTAGAAAATTGCTTTCGAAGATATTGAGAATATCAGATACCACCTGAAGGAGCTATCAGTCAATGACATCATAGCAGGTTCTCTGGTTTGAGTGCATGGCAGTTATCAAGGAGAAGGAGATGGACAAGGAATAAATGTATAGAAAACAAGATTGAAGGATCTAAGAAGCTTGATCAATGTAGTAGTGCCTGCTCATGAATTCTTAACCCTAAATACGCTTCTTTTCTTTTATCAAAGAAATTACATTTCCAAGTCAGACATGCACAATATTTTGAGTTATTTTTCTTAACTGTATGTCTTGGTTATAAGGCAGGGTTCTATTAAGGTTCAAGTGGGAAAGTCACTGGGAAGTAATTGTGAGATATATTTTTGAAAGTGTATTAGGAAAACATTTGAAAAGCAAAAAACATAATGCTCCCTTCTCCCAGAAAAATCCCAAATGCCAGACTCACAGTTGCAATCTCTTCCACAAGTGGTCCAACTCCCTTCATGTCAGAGATTGCCCTTATACCCTTCATTGATGTTGGCATGGAATTGGGTACATAAGACTTGTGAGATTAAGTATCTACCTCAAAATTAGTCTTCCCTGGCTGGTAATGCAGGCTGAATTCATAAGTGGTGAGACTGACATTTATTTCTTATTAATGTGAATAAATGAATAACGCCCCTCCCCCACTATATTAAGTATTTACTATGTGCCAAACACAGTGCTAAGTGTTGGGGACACAAATAGAAAAATCCAGATAGGAGCTATTTTCAAGGAGCCCACTCTTAATTGAGGGAAACAACACAGATAGGAGGGTTCAGCTACAGGGTGGGTGGTAAATCTCAAAATCCTAAGGGCTAATGTTGGGATGGATAGCAAGGCCCAGGGGTCCTTTGGGTGCATTAGAAGTTTAGGTGGCAATGTCTAGGAATCTCTAGGGCATAGCAACAAGAGAGAGAGGTCCAAAATTAAAGGTCACTTGGAAAACTTCTGGTGCATATTCTTTGACCATTTATCTGTTGGGGAATGCCACCTATCTTTATATATTTGTATTGATTTCTTATATCTTTTGGATATCACATTTTTATTAGGGATATTTGTTTCTAAGATATTCTGCCAATCAAACAGCATCTTTTCTTATCCTAGCTGCACAAATTTTATTCATGCAAAAGCTTTTTGACTTCATATAATCAAAATGGTGTGGTTTTATCTTTTATGGTCACTTCTATTTCTTGTTTTTCTAAGAATTCTCTTAGTCCTGGAGGACTTTATCCTTGGTCTCTGGAACTCCCTCTCTGGGGCCCTGTTGGTGAGTGGGAGCCATGATGGAATGGGGTGGTATTTTAACACATCCTATCCAGTGGCACTGACTGAATTTATATGTTTCTGGTTCATGCCTCCAATTGGATTTTAAGGAATAGTGCTGGGGGAGAGGGGAGAGATGTGGGGGAAGATCCAGGAGGTAAGGTAGGTGGCAGGAGTGTATGTATTGGAGATGGCTTGAGAGTAGAGAATGAAGTAAAGCATGGTGGCTGATAATGACTGTGCAGTGTTTCACATGGCCCATTATTTCAGACCAGGCCTGCTCCACTCACTTTATTATCTGGCCATCCCCTCACTATTTACCTTGCTGGTGTGTGTATGCCAGCTGTAAGCTATTCTTGGTGTCCACCTCCGCACCTCCCCATAATTAAATCAATGCTGTCAATATCGTAAAGGGTATGTCAATCTACCCTCTGGCCCCATTCTTTATCCTGGTAACTTTACAAACCACCAGACTCCTCCTTGGCTACCACTCCCCTATGTGTGTCCCTTCCCTTCCCATAAGAATGTAAGTTCCATGTGAACTAGACTGTTTTTTTCCCCTTTTGTATTTTCATCCTTAGCAATTAGCATAGTGCTTGGTACACAACAACTTTAATACATGCTTTTTCATACATCTAGTCATTCATTCTCATTGTAATTATGCAAATTGTTCTCCTGCCCCTGCTTACTTCATTTATATCAGTTCATAAATCTTTTCCAGTTTCTCAGAATTCTGCACATTTATTGTTTTACTTGTTTTGGTTAGACTCTGATTTTATTAATATAGAGAATTCCTTATAAGGCAATTCCTTCTACTTATTCACATTAGAGCATCTACTCTCTAACAGGATAATAGGATGCCTAGAGCTTGGAGAAAACTTACTGCCACCTTTCCCAACCTCCTTATTTTTTACAGCAAGGAAACTGAGGCCCAAGGTTACATAGATAGTGAATCTCAGAAGCTGGGTCTTCCATCTCCAAATCCAGTGCACTTCAGTGTACCTCCGACTCCCCTATTTCTCTTACATGTTCTACTCTTTCCTTCCTGCCTGCCTTTGCTTCTGTTGTTCTCTAGAATTCCCTGTCCTTCACCAAATGAATGCCCATCTGTTCTTTAAAGTCCACCCCAGATGTCTATCCATTCTCTCATTTCTCTAGAAAACTTTCCTAGTTTCCTCCTCCTTCAATTTTATAATCACCTTACCTCACCTGGACCTGCCTGTTACACTTGTTTTGTACACAAATGTGTTTTTCTGTGCTGCAATTATTTTTGTATGTATCATGTTCCCATACCGTATCTGTGGTACAGTAGGAAGAGTCTTGGCTCAGGATTCAAGTCCTGCCTTGAATGCTTACTACCTGTGTGACTCTGGACAAGTCAATCCACTTCCTCAAGCTTTCATTTCTTCATCTTTAAAATGAGGGAGTGGGACTAGAAGGCTTGGAAGGGCCCTTCTAATTCTAGATCTGTGATCTTCTGATCTTTTCTGGACTAAACTTTACATTTCAGTCTTGAGCATGTGCGTGCGTGCGTGCGTGCGTGTGTGTGTGTATGTGTATTTGGATACAGAATATACTTGGTAAATGTTGAATTGAATCCTTTTGTAATGTGAGTAATCCATCCCTAATTTGTCTGTTTCAAAGTTATAAATTTTTGTTCATGAAAGAAGGAAGATAGAGAAAAAAACAGGAAAAGGGGGACCAATAGAAATCTGATATGAAAGGGAAAGAATTGATTGAAATTTTGAGTCAGATACGTTGTCATCTGACTCTTGGTCTAAAAGATCTTTTGCCCCAGGACAGGTTGTCATTTTAATAGTTCTTAAATTATAGAGACTACTCTTGCTGGTCTCTTGGAATGCTAGTTATTTCAGATAAAATCAACAACAACAACAAACATGGAAGAATTCTAAACTAGATCCGTAAAACTGCGTCACAAAGTCAGAAAGACAGAAATAGGGAGCTGTGTCGAATGAAGCTACACCAACAAAAATATCTCTTCCCTTCCCTGCCATGGCAACTTCAAAATAGTAAAGAATATGTAATGTGCAGTATCCTTATTTGAACCAGGACACTTAGAGTCCAGCAGCCAACAAGCATCTATTTCGGTGGCAAGAAAGAGTGGATTCCAAAATGGAATTGCACTGATTTGGTGGCATTCATGGAGCTCTCCCAATGGCTGGTGGCAGGATTCCAGAGAGCTGGAATGTGTTCTCTTTTTGATTATTTAACACTGAACATTCACCTTGTGTCTCACTGTTATTATTCTGAGGACCTGGATCTAACGAGGCTGGTGTGTATTAAAGAGTCTTTTTTTCCCCTTTCGGACTTGCCTCGGCAGGAAAGAGGAGAGATATTTGTAGTGATAGAGTTGCGCTTGTCAGATCTCCTTGTCCTAGAAATGTTGGGTAGGGAAATGCAGTCCTTATTTGATCATTTTGGGGCAAGGGAAATGAAAATAATCTGTGTGCAGAGGCTCCAAATCCCCTGGGGGAGCTGAGTGGGAGAGAGGCACTTTGGAAGACCTACAGTTTATTCTTACAAAACAATGTAGCTTCTAAGAAGTTGAAAACATTTGAAAAAAGTGCAGAACAGAATGGCATCATTGTATGAAGTTATGAAGTTATGCCTTACTCTTTATCCCCCTTCTTTCCCCCTCCCCCCAAAAGAGAGGACTCTCAAAGGTTCAGACTTCATTTTCATCTTTGAAATCCTCAAGGTTATTCATGAAGGCCCATTAGTATGATTTGTTTAAAATATGGTGCTTAAATATTTAAATACAGCAGGTTCAATGTGTTTAATTTCATTGTTTAACTGATGCATAGTTTCCCAACTATGTAGTAGTTGGCACAAAGCATCAGGCCATTCCGTATTTATGTGGTGTGGCTTTCCAGAGTATATGGATGCTAGCTTTTAATATGTATAGCATCCTATATTCCTTTGATGTACATTCATTCATTCAACTAATAAGCATTTGTTTAGTATCTACTATGTGTCAGGCAATGTCCTAGGTACTAGGAATAAATATAACATTGCTTGACCTCAAGGAATGTATATTCTATAAGGAAAGGCAACACATAGCCTGTAAATATATAAATGTATTGATATTTTGGACTTACTCTCCCAAATTAAACATGAACTAGAAGACTAGACCCCCCAGAACATAGTTGGATAGATCTTCATCTCACAGTGCTAAAGGAAACCCTCAGGAATAAAGGAGATTTCTTTAATGGGATCAGTTCAAGACCAGATTCTAGTGTGTTTTCCTGAATATATTAATACCATTTATTACTGCCACAATATAATTTACTAATCTCCTTGGTATTATTAATCAGCAATTAATGCCCATTAGTTTTTACAAAGAGATATTTACTGGACAAGTATAATAAGAGCCAAAGTGTAAAAACATCCCCCCTCTGTCCTCAAATCAGAGAATACTCCCACTTCTACCACCTCAGTTCCTGAGGAGAGTGACTCAAAATTAAAGTGTCTGCTATGAACATTTACCCCACCAGGTTCACCTATGCTGGTAGATAAGTTGTTCTTGTGTTGGAAGGGCACAGTGCCTCAGTTACTGAAAAGCTTCACCACTAGGGTGTGTCAAACTCATCTTTCCTTAGGGTTGGGGCAGCTGTCACCACTGGCCACCTCTATTGGCTCTTCCTACCTTTTGGACCTCACAAGGTCATTCTGTCTTCAATCTTTATCATGGATGAACAGAAAAAAACCAGACACAACAGGAGCAGAAGTAATTTTAGCTCCATGTATTCAAGGGCCATGTGATGGCAACCTCATGGTGGCAACTCTGATGTCAGTCTCCTTTGAAAATGAAGGATGAACACAGACTGTGAGTAGACCGAGCTGCCTGAGTGGGGACTCAGCTAGTTGGGCAACCCAGCTCATTTTCTCCCTTCTGTCTCCCTCTCCCCTTCCTTTGGGGTTTACTGGCTAGATGTCCTTCCTTCCTTCCTTCCTTCCTTCCTTCCTTCCTTCCTTCCTTCCTTCCTTCCTTCCTTCCTTCCTTCCTTCCTTCCTTCCTTCCTTCCTTCCTTCCTTTCTTCCTTCCTTTTCCTGAAACCTTAAACCCAGTGCACTCTGAAGCCCATGGGATTGACAACAAAAGGCCCCTGCCCAAGCTCCACTTATTGGCTGGCTTAGAGTGATTATCACTAGTAACAGTTTCTGTTAATTTAGTTTTTTTCTTTTGTTCATTAAAAGGGTCATTCCCTGAATACTTCTTAAAGAGGCCTATTCACTCAATGGGCAGGATCTCATTTTAAGTGAGTACTTGAAAAGGCCTTAGCCTAAAAAGGTCAAGGTCTCCCATTGCATCCTGGGCCATCTCCAGTCATCTTGATGAATATCAGGCCACTGGACCCAGATAGCTCAGGAGGAGAAAGTGAGGTTGGTGACCTTGCACATCCCTCCCTCATTCAAAACAATGTCAAGTGCAAGTCATGTCATCATTTCTCTGATGTCATGGTCTTCTTTGAAAATGAAGGATGAACATAGACAGGTGGCAACCTAGTTTTGAATAAGACCCAAGACTATCAACTGAACAAGAGGTCCACAGCAGTCATTGTCTACCTCACCTCAGAGAAGCCAAACCAGTTTGACCAATCAGTGTCTGTGGAATGCTTTATCACTTTTGGCTCTGGGGCCTTTTAATAGGCTTTTCTCCACCTGGCACTAGGCCAGTAGGAATACCTATACGGAATACCTGAGTATGCTTTATCTGGGTGGCAGCTCCTCCATTCCATTTCTTTGGGCACATCCAGAAATAGACTCTGCAGGTATTCATGTGGGCTCTCTATGCATGCTCATCATGGTTGAGATCCTCATCAACCAGCTCCCCTGTTGTCTAGGTATATAAAAAATAAGACCATGATGAATAGTTACAAGGTAATTGAAGAGGGAGATACTAGCACCTATGACCATTAGGGAAGAGCTCATGTAGGAAGTGAGCTGACCTTTGAGGGAAACCAGAGATCCAAAGAGGCAGAAGTCCCATGCAGTTTGAAAGGCTTTGAGCAGGGACCTGGTGACAAAATGGCCTCCCAGGGCCAATGGAGTTTAAATTCTGAGGGGCTAATTGAGCCAGGGGTTCAAAATGTCTATGAAGTTGAATTGAGGAAAAAAAAATCACATCTTTATTTTCACTAATTTCTAATTGAAATTTAGCATTTTCAGATATGAACAAACATTATTCTGAGGAGCCCATAGGCTATCTGCCAAAGGGGTTCATTGCACAAAAAAGTTAAGAACCCCTGAATTAACAGAAGATTGGCCATCTAGTGATGGAGATTTTAATGAGACTTGCTAAGACTATCTGACGATATATGGAGGATTTCTAATCTACTTTAGTGACTTGATTTCCACTCTGACAAAATTGTTGCCCTTCCAGAGTATGTGACATATGTTCATACATCCACATGTGCACCCATTCTATCATTAAAAGCCCCTCTTATAAAAGTCATTATTACAATATTTCACATATCTGTAATTTCCTGGGTATCGATGGCTATCCTCCTTGACACAGATTGAAAAATCAGTGACAGTGGCTGAAAAATCCATCTCACTTGTGGCCAACCTGAGGATGTTCTCTTTAGAAGTAGCCAAGTTCATTCTCAGATAACAGATAGCAGCCCACCATGCACATAATGAGACAGTCACAAAGAAAAATTGACATAAATGCAATAATTTGTCTTGACCATGGGAATGATTTAATTTATATTTTAATTGAATTGAATTTTTAAAAACATAGCCTTTCCCTGAATCAGACTGTACATTTTTTATGCTATTGCGTGGGAAATCAGTCAGACAGCAAATCCTTTGCTAATAATCTTTGTTTAGGTTTTAAATTCCTAAACCTCCTGGCCTAGCTTATCTTTCCAGACTTATTGAACAATACTCCCCCTTTCATATTCTGAGAATCAAACTAACTGGTACTCTCTCTCTCCCTCTCTACCTCTCTCTTTTCCTCCTCCCCTCCTTTCCTCCTTCCCCCCTCCCCCTCTTTCCTCACCCATGACACTCCATTTTTGCCCTGGCCTGGAAGGTATTCTTTCTTTACTTTTCTCTCATACAGTCATTCTCTTCTTTCTAAGGCCTTTTGCAGAAAGTGTTTTCTGATTCTCCTTATCTGCTAATGCCCTGTCTTTCAACCTACCTTTTGTTTATGTGTTTATTCATTTTATATTAATACTGTATGTAATTAAACATACATTTATTAGACTGCATTAGATGTGCATTGATTAGATGTAAGTTCCTATAGGTAGAGGAGTTGGAAGAGAGAAAGAAAACATATTTTTGTTTAAAAACTAAATTAAATAATAAGAAAAAGAATACAAGCTCCTGTGGGTAAGGGAGGTGGAAGTGAGAGATAAAAGGTTTTTATGGTTAATTAAAAAAATTAAAATGTAAAAAAGAATGCAAGATCTTTGTGATTAGAGTTTGTTTCACTCTTTGCAGATAATAAATACTTGTTGATTGATTAATATATGCAATTTTTATACAGTGTTGAAATTACCGTGATGAAGTTACATGGATTTGAGTCCACAATGAAAACAGAGAAGGCTAGCAGGAATTAAAAGGTGGCAAATCAGCTGCCTTTCCATCATAAATAATGAGAATTTTTGGTGGGAGAGGGGAGTTTGGGGGGAAGAAAAGTATTCAAATTCTTTTCTATGATATAGGAAAGAATCTATTTTTCTAACAAAGCTTTTGACTGTTCTGGTGCCCTTTGGCAATGCATACACTGCTCTCAAAAGGCAATAAAATGAGTGTCTATCAAAGATTTTGTTCAGTGACTCATTCTTTACATGGAGGTCTCAGTGTGGAGAGAGTCTACAGAGAGGCTGATGATGTGAATCTGGCCTCTTCTGGCTTAATGTTGAGGAGAATTAGAATAAAAGGAAGAATAGGAATGAGTGTACTACTTCATAAAAGTCTTTATTATGCCCTTGGGAAAGTGTATATATTTTGAAAAATGAAAGAGCAACACTAGGAAGGAAGAGGGGCCAAAAATAAGAGGGGAAATGGGCAGAGGGACAAAGGAAAGCTCAAGTAAGTTGATATTAAAAAAATTGTACTGACTATGTAATGTACAATGTTCAAAGGTAAACATATTTAAAAAGGAACCAGATGCTGCCAGGGTCTAAAATATTCCTTGGATATAAGTTATGGACCTTTGGATACTTTATGAACTCTTGTAGATTGCAAGTTATTGCTTCTGTGCTCAAGAGAAGACTAGTAGCCCAAAAGGTCCATATTCATATTCAGGCTATCTTAAAGATCCAGATGGGTCAATCATTGATTTATCTAATCTGTGGCTTCATGATGGAGTTTTGCAACAGCTGATTGTGAGCTCCTTGCGGGCAGGGACAGTCTTTTGCCTCCTTTTGTGTCCCCTGCACTTAGTACACTCTCTGGTACATAGTAGGAGCTTAATCAATGTTCACTGATTGTAGTAGAACTTGACATTTAAAAAAATCAACGTACTAGCATGTGTGTGTCTGAAGGAGTGTTATCTCCTTGAAGTGAACAACTTTGGGAGACTTTCAATTATTGCAGCTATTGCTTAAAATACATAGGGAAACTTTGTGCTCTGAGGTTTTGGTGATCAAGCATTGTTTCCCTCCCTCCCCAAACCACCATACATGTGTGGTGCATATTGTGTGCATATTCTGTATACATATGCATACATGCATATATGTGTGTATATATACATACACATATACATATATACATGTGTATGCACACATGTATATATGTATATGTGTGTGGTTTTTCTTGTAGTACATAAGTTTGAGTGCATGGACTGATTCATTTTTGTACTTGTATCCCCAGTAGCTGACACTATGCTTGGCACACGTGTGCTTATTGAATAATTGTTAACTGAATAGTATTAATTGATTAGTTTTTAATTAATTCTTGTTATTGGTTGATTAATTGGAATTTCCTTCAGAATTGACCACAATATTAGAATTTTTGAAAACAGAGAATTTTTGGAGCTGAATGAGGTTGTTGTAACAGAACACTGTTCTGGACAGGAAAAAAAAATCCCAATAACCTTGGTTTCTAGTACTGGCCATGCCATTAACTTGCCTTGAGCAACTCATTTACACTCCCAGGGCTTTATTTCTCTTACATAATATGAAAGATTTGGTCTACCTCTTGTCTCACTTAAAAATTTTCTATAATTCAACATAAAGGGCAATTTCATAAGCAAATTAGGGGAGCATGGAAAATTTTATGTGGAAGATCCATGGATAAGGGAAGAATTCATGACCCAACAAGAGATGAGGGAGCATTATGGGATATAAAAATAGATAATTTTGATTACATTAAGTTGAAAAGTTTTTGCAAAACAAAATCAGTGGAGTCAAGATTAGAAGGAAAGCAGAAAACTAGGAGAAAAATTTATAGTAAGTTTCTCTGATAAAGGCCTCATTTTTCAAATATATTGGAACTGAGTCAAAAAGAATACGTTATTCCCCAATGAGAAATGGTCGTAAGATATAAAAAGGCAGTTTTCAGAAGGAGAAATCACAAGCATCTGTAGTTATATGAAAAAATGCCCTAAATCATTATTGATTAGAGAAATATAAATTAAAACAGCTCTGGATACCACCTCATGCATATCAAATTAATATGATAGGAAAGGAAAATGATAAATGTTGGAGGGGATGTGGAAAAATTAAGACACTAATGCACTGCTGGTGGAGTTGTGAACTGATTTAACCGTTTTGCAGAGTAATTTGAAACTGTGCCCAAAGGGTTATAAAATCTTGCATGCTCCTTGACCCTGCAATACCCCTACTAAGTCTGTATCTGAGAGAAATCAAAGGAAAAGGACCTATAGGTGCAAAAATATTTTTAGTAACTCTTTTTGTGGTGGCAAAGAATTGGAAGCTGAGGGGTTGCTTGAAAATTGGGGAATAATTGAATAAATTATATTATATGATAGTGATGGAATACTATTATACTATAAGAAATGGTGAATAGGATAATTTCAGAAAAATCTGGGAAGACTTATGAACTGATGCAAAGTAAAGTGAGTGGAACCAAGGAGAACATTGTATATAGTAACAACAATATTATATGATGATAAACTATGAATTCCTTAGCTATTTTCATCAATACAATGATCCAAGACAATGCTGAAGGACTTATGATGAAAAAGGTTATCCACTTCCAGAGAGAGATCTTATGGAGTCTGAATGCAAATTGAAGCACACTGCTTTTACTTTATTTTTGTGGTTTTTTTGGGGGGGGAGGTGTTGTGTTTTCTTTTGTAACATGACTAATATGGAAATATATTTTACATGACTTTACATGCATAATCTATATCAAATCACTTGACTTCTCAAGAAGAGGGAAAAGAAAAGAGGAAGGGTAAGAACTTGGAACTCAAAAAATTTAAAAACAAATGTTAAAATATCTACATGTAATTTATGTGTCCCTACTTCTTCACCGGGAGGGAGGAACAGTGTTTCATTATCAGTTTTCCAGAACTAGAATTGTTCATTGCAGTTTATCAGAGTTTGATTGGTTTTTAGTATTGTCATTTACATCATAGGTGTCAAATATATTTGAGCTCATTGCAGCCTGTAACATTCCTGTGTGTGCTAGATTAAAATGAATTTGGGAAATATTTGACAAAATAAATAAAATTACAGTAGAACATAGATAATATGGTTTTCTAAGTCAATATTCAAGCTGCAGGGATCTTTATGTGGTCTTTTGTGGTCCATTTGAGTTTCACACCATTGATTTACATTTTTGTAATCTTTGTATATATTGCCTGAAGATGGTTAAAAAAAGGTGTTCCATGGGTGGTTTTTTTTCTTTAAATTAATTAATTAATTAATTTAACTTTTAACATTCATTTTCACAAAATTTTGGGTTCCAAATTTTCTCCCCTTTTGTCCCCTCCCCCCCCCCCAAAACACCGAGCATTTTAATTGCCCCTATCACCAATCTGTTCTCTCTTCTATCATCCCTCTCTGCCCTTGTCTCCATCTTCTCTTTTGTCCTGTAGGGCCAAATAACTTTCTATACCCTTTTACCTGTATTTCTTATTTCCTAGTGGCAAGAACAGTACTCGACAGTTGTTCCTAAAACTTTGATTTCCAACTTCTCTTCCTCCCTCCCTCCCCACCCCTTCCCTTTGGAAGGCAAGCAATTCAATATAGGCCAAATCTGTGTAGTTTTGCAAATGGCTTCCACAATAGTCGTGTTGTATAAGACTAACTATATTTCCCTCCATCCTATCCTGCCCCCCCCATTGCTTCTATTCTCTCTTTTGATCCTGTCCCTCCCCATGAGTGTCGACCTTGAATTGCTCGCTCCTCCCCATGCCCTCCCTTCCATCATCCCCCCCACCCTGCTTATCTCCTTCTCCCCCACTTTCCTGTATTGTAAGATAGGTTTTCCTACCAAAATGAGTGTGCATTTTATTCCTTCCTTTAGTGGAATGTGATGAGAGTAAACTTCATGTTTTTCTCTCACCTCCTCTCTTTTTCCCTCCATTAAAAAGTCTTTTGCTTGCCTCTTTTATGAGAAATAATTTGCCCCATTCCATTTCTCCCTTTCTCCTCCCAATATATTTCTCTCTCACTGCTTAATTTCATTTTTTTAAAGATATGATCCCATCCTATTCAATTCACTCTGTGCTGTGTGTGTGTGTGTGTGTGTGTGTGTGTATGTGTGTGTGTGTGTGTAATCCCACCCGGTACCCAGATACTGAATAGTTTCCAGAGTTACAAATATTGTCTTTCCATGTAGGAATGTAAACAGTTCAACTTTTATAAGTCCCTTATGACTTCTCTTTGCTGTTTACCTTTTCATGCTTCTCTTCATTCTTGTGCTTGAAAGTCAAATTTTCTTTTCAGCTCTGGTCTTTTCGTCAAGAATGCTTGAAAGTCCTCTATTTCATTGAAAGATCACTTTTTCCCCTGACATATTATACTCAGTTTTGCTGGGTAGGTGATTCTTGGTTTTAGTCCTAATTCCTTTGACTTCTGGAATATCCTATTCCATGCCCTTTGATCCCTTAATGGAGAAGCTGCTAGATCTTGTGTTATCCTGATTGTATTTCCACAATACTTGAATTGTTTCTTTCTAGCTGCTTGCAATATTTTCTCCTTGACCTGGGAATTCTGGAATTTGGCCACAATGTTCCTAGGAGTTTCTCTTTTTGGATCTCTTTCAGGTGGTGATCAGTGGATTCCTTGAATACTTATTTTGCCCTCTGGTTCTAGAATCTCAGGGCAGTTTTCTTTGATAATTTCATGAAAGATGATGTCTAGGCTCTTTTTTTGATCATGGCTTTCAGGTAGTCCCAAAATTTTTAAATTGTCTCTCCTGGATCTATTTTCCAGGTCAGTTGTTTTTCCAATGAGATATTTCACATTATCTTCCATTTTTTCATTCTTTTGGTTTTGTTTTGTGATTTCTTGGTTTCTCATAAAGTCATTAGTCTCCGTCTGTTCCATTCTAATTTTGAAAGATCTATTTTCTTCAGTGAGCTTTTGAACCTCCTTTTCCATTTGTCTAATTCTGCTTTTGAAAGCATTCTTCTCCTCATTGGCTTTTGAACCTCTTTTGCCAATTGAGTTAGCCTATTTTTCAAGGTGTTATTTTCTTCAGCATTTTTTTGGAAGGGTCTCCTTTAGCAAGTTGTTGACTTACTTTTTATGCTTTTCTTGCATCTCTCTCATTTCTCTTCCCAATTTTTCCTCCACCTCTCTAACTTGATTTTCAAAATCCTTTTTGAGCTCTTCCATGGCCTGAGTCCATTGAGTGGGCTGGGATACAGAAGCCTTGACTTCTGTGTCTTTCCCTGATGGTAAGCATTGTTCTTCCTCATCAGAAAGGAAGGGAGGAAATACCTGTTCACCAAGAAAGTAACCTTCTGTAGTCTTATTTTTTTCCCCTTTTCTAGGCATTTCCCACCCAGTGACTTGACTTCTGAGTATTCTCTTCACACCCACTTTGCCTCCAGATCTGCCCAGCCAGCCCTTGGGGTCTGAGATTCAAATGTTGCTTCCCAGCCTCAGGGTTTTGGCAGGGGTGGGGCTGCTATTCAGTGTGAGATTAAGTTCAGCTGCTCAGGTGGGGGCAGGGCTGCCTCCCAGGTCCAGTTCCCCCAGGGGTTTTATGTAGAGACCTTCAACAATGGATCTGGGCTCCTGCCTGTTTGGGGAGCCCTGGTCTGCTCCCGCCTCCACTGCTGCCTCCCAAGGGGGCCTGAGTTATGGGGGCACCCCACTCCCCTTTCCACAAGCTGGGAAGACCCTCTCACCAACCTTTGGGGCCTGTGGGTGGAGGGACCCACACGGCCTCTGGAGATTCTGTCCCTGAAGCCTGCTCGGATCTGCTCCTCTTGGTGCCACATGGCCAAGGCAGGGCTGGGCTTGGCTCCGGGTCCGGGGCGTGAAGGACTTTTTGTGAGAGGTTTTCAGGCTCTCTGGAACAGAAATCTCATCTGCTCTGTTGTTCTGTGGCTTCTGCTGCTCCAGAATTTGTTGGGAGTTCTTTTTTACAGATATTTTATGGGCTGTGGGTTCAGAGCTAGCGTATGTGTGTCCTTCTACTCCGCCATCTTGGCTCTGCCCCCCCCATGGATGTTTTAAGCAATATAATTTCCTGTCAATAAGTGTATAATACCCTCTCATGGTGACCCCTTCAAAGAAGGCAATACTCATTTGTTCTTATGTGCTTTTTTTAAAAAAAAATATGGAACATCAAATATTCTTTAAATATTCACAGAATTATGAACTTCTAGGTCATGTGATCAATAAAATGTTGTACTCCACATTTTCTCCAGTTCTTATTAAGTCTCAACTGCCTTCCTTCAAATTTGTATTAGAAGTTAAACAATTATATGTGAATCCAAAGACAAGAAAGCAGGAAGCCCAACATGGCAAAAGCTCTATGAATTAACACTGGAGAATGCTAATCCCTGTAAGTACTTACTCAAGACACCTCCCCTTAGCCTCCATGATTTGGTATGTTGAACAGACCAACCCATGGGCTTCTGGTTGGGACTCAGGTTGGGATTTATTAAAGCTGATCAATAGATGTAGAAAAAATGCCTTTGACAATTTCAGCACAAATTTATGCTAAAAATCATACAAAGTATACAAATAAGACAATAGAGTATCTGTCTAAAACCAAAAGTAAGCATTAAATGCAGTAGGAATACACTAGAAACTTTCACAATAACTACAAGGGTAAAGCAAAATGTCTCATTTCCCTGATTTTATTTACTACCCTTCTAGAAATGCTAGCAATTGTAATATGAAAAGAGAAAGAAATTGAAGGAATAAAGACAGATAAAGAGGAGACACAAGAATTCATATTTGGTGAACACTATGATGATTTATTTAGGAAATCCTTAGGAATCAGCAAAGAAATTAATTAGGACGATAGCTTCAGCAAAGTTTAAGCTATGAAACAAATCTGAAAAAAATCAACACAATTTTTGTATAATGATAATCACATCCAGGAGGCAATAACAGAGATAGAAATTCCATTCAAAATAACTACAAAGTGCATAAAATATTTGGGAGTAATTTTACTATATAATACTTGTAAAGATTCAATTACAAAAATTCATCTCAAAGAAATATAACAGAACTTAGATAGCTAGAAATGTATTTAATGCTCATGGCTGGGCCATGCCAATATAACAAAAACTGTAATACTTCCAAAGTTAATTTGCAGATTTCATGCTTTACCAATTGAACTAACAAAGAAATAACAAAGGGATTTATGAAACTAGATGAAACAATGACAAATTCATTTGGAGAAACAAAAGATCTGGAATATCAAAGGAAATAATGAAGAAAGGTTAGGATGAAAAGGGAATGGCACTTCTAGATCTAAAAATATATTTCAAAGCAGCAATCATCAAAACCATCCAATTTAATTATTTGCTAGTGATTAAAATTAGAGAAGATTATCACATTTAATATGTGACAAATCTGAAAACATAAATTACCTAAGAAAGAACTACATATTTTGTAAGAACTCCTGAGAAAACTGGAAAGTAGTCTGGCAAAAAAATAGATCTTAGACCAACATCTTATACAGTATTTCACAATAAATTTAAAGTAAATTGAATTGACCTGAATTATTAAAGATCATACCATAAGAAAATTAGGAGAAAAACAGAAAATACATCTTTTTTCTTTTTTCTTTTTTTGCTATAGGAAAGGCATGACTTCTTAACCAAACAAGGTAATTAGAAAAGAGGAAATAGAAAATTTTTATTACATGAAGTTGCAGAGCTTTTGCACAAGCAAAATTAATGCATTTACGATAAGAAGGGAAGCAGTGGAATGGGGAAAAAAATCTTTGAATCAAATATTTCTAACAAGGGTTTAATATCCAATATATAAATAACTGGAAGAAATATGTAAGAAATATATAAGATCATTTCCCAACACATATGCAAAATCAAAGGATATGAACACATCAAAAGAAAAATTGCAAACTATTTACAACCATATGAAAGAATGCTTCAAAGTATTAGTAATAAGTGAAATGTACATCAACGCAATACTGACATTTTATCTCCCACCTACAAAATTGACAAAGATAACAAAAAATTCAATTAGTCAGTGTTAGAAGGGATGTGGAAAGAGTGACATACTAGTGCATTGTAGGTGGAGCTGTGTATTGTTGCAAGCTTTCTGGAAAGCAATTTAGAGTATGCAAATAAAGTGACTTAAAATGTCCGTGCCTTATGACCCAGAGATTCCCAAGGAAAAATGTACCCCAAGGAAGTCTCTGACGAAAATAAAGATTCCATTTACACCAAAGGATTTAGAGCATCACTTCTTTTTTTGTGATGGCAAAGAACTGGAAACAAGTAGATGCCCATTTACTAGAGAATGACTAAAGAAATTGTTTTTCAGTTTGTACTATGTAAGTGAATATTACGATGCTGCAAAAAGTAATATAGTGAAAATACAGAGGAGCACTGAAAGTGTTATATGAACTGATGCAGACTGCAGTAACCACAGCCAATAAAACAATATGCATAATGACTACAACGATATAATTGGAAAGAAAAATCATAAGACATATGAAACTGAATGGTAGGAAATTATAAAAGATACTCTTGGCCGAGACAAGATTTGAACATGCTTCCCACTTGCTCCTTTGAAGAGGCAGGAGATTCATGAATATGTAACATTGCATCTAAAATGAGACTTTTTTGCATATATTGACTAGTTTTGCTTATTTTTTTTCTCATATTCCTCTCAAAATATTGCCCTCTGATAGGGGGCAAAAGGAGGGATACAGAGGGAAATTTAGGTGGTATTCAGATATCAGTGCTAATCTATTTGTTTAAACATATAGGTCATAAATTTTTAGCCACACATCTAGTAAAGACTTGGCTGTACCATAATTTATTTGTACAATGTTTAAAGAGGTGGTGGATAATTATTTAAAGAATAGGTGCTTTGCAAATAGTTTTCCTATATCTGTTTCCTTAAGAGATGTGTCTAAATTAAAATACATGTATGTATATATACACATATATGCTCATGTATGTATGTATTATGTAATGTTAAAGTATATAGAAAATTAATTGTCTCACTTTGATCAAGTCATTTAACTTTCATGGTCATATATCATAGATTTAGAGCTGGAATAGACTTTTATTTTACAGATCACAGATTTAGAGCTGCAAAGACCTCAGAGGCCACCTAGTTGATATTGAGAAGCTGAGGTCCATGAAGGTTTAAGAGACTAGTCAAGGTCACATAGGTGACAAAAAACAGTCTGAATTTGAACCTACTCCTCTGCCTCTAAATCAGCGAACAATAAGCAAGTCTTTGTTGAGTACTTGCTCTGTGCTAGGCATAATTATGCTAGATGCTGGGAATACAGCAAGTTAGACACACTGAATTAAGACCAATACTATTCCCAATAAATTTATAGTCTAATGGGAGAGACAGCAAGGGCAAAAGTAATTATACCCCTTAGCATAGTGTCCAGCATATAGTAAATTCTTAATAAATGCTCAGTCTCTCTGTCTCTGTCTCTCTTTGCCCTGTTTTCTATGTCTCTCTGTCTCTGTTTCCTCTAAGTGTTTATATGCATACATATGTGTGTGTGTGTGTATATATATATATATATATATATATATATATATAGATGCACATATATATAAAATGAATATAGAAAGAAGAAATACATATAAATATGAAATAGATAAATACAAGGCCACTAGTAATTGAACAGATCCAGGTAGACTTTCTGTACAAGATGGTGACTGAGCTGTATTTTAAAAGAAGAAAGAAATTTCATAAGGCAGAGGTTAAGAAGGCAGTGCACTCTAGGACAGAGGGACACATTTCAAAGGCATTGTTATGGGAGATGGCATTCTGCTCATGTGGAAGAGAAAATCAGTTTTTCTGAAACACAGAGGCTGGGAGGGGGAGTAATGAAAAATGAGGCTACAGGCCTCTTTCCACTAAGCCACACTTGCCTCTTCTTCTGTCAAATGACTGGATTGCATTTTATGGCCTCTAAAGTTCCTTCCAGTTCTAAAATATGTCAGCTTGTGATTTTGTGTACTTAAAGAAAAGGTGACAAGTTTCAGGGCTTTGAAGTCTAGGTTAGTGCTGGAACCTAAGACAGATTTATAGTCTTAGGTACAGTTTAAACATAAATCATTAGTAGAGCAAAAGGTTTTCCCTAGTGCCCTGAAATAAGAATTATAGAAAACAATTAACAAAATATGTGTAAGTTATAGTGACTCCACCAAGACAAATTGTTCTCAAATCTTTTGTTATTAAGTTGGGTGAAAGATGATACTGTTTTGTTCTTAAAATCTTGTCACTGTTTTAAAAATGACTGGAAACGGAATCAAAACCAGTACCGTTGTCCAGCAACCAAATGAAACAAACATTTTCTCTCATGTCTTTAGCCAACAGAGGATTTAAATGCTATCCGTGATGATACCTCAAAGTACCTGGATTAGAGCTCAGCTCTCACTTGCTTCCTGAGTTGTTGAATAATTCTCTTTCCCATTAGAATGTGAGAATTACATTAATCCCTTAAATTGGATTTAATTCAGCAATGAAAGCTTCTGAAATTAAACTAATTCTGAATTAGTTTGTAGTTGCAATTTATCTTCCTTCTTTAATTGATTTTGGTGGATGGCAACTTACTTACTCTGTGCTAGGCATAATTTTGCTAGATGCTGGGAATACAGTAATTCAGACACACTGAATTAAGACCAATACTATTCCCAATAAATTTATAGTCTAATGGGAGAGACAACAAGGGCAGAAAAGAAATTATCAAAAGCTTAATAACTTAAGTATGTTGGTATTTTTTCCTTTTGATTTAGAATGTAATTATGGGGATTATGTCTAATACTTATTTTTTTTCTTTCTGATGCAGTATCCTGAAAACTAGGATCTTGTCTTCTCAAAGTAAGCTCCAAACAACTTGAAACTTCATAACTCAAATTCTGAAAGTGTGATAGGGGTACGTTATAGTTCTACCATTCATGCAGTGAACTAAGCCTAGGAATATAAAAAGGTATGCATTGCAAAGATGATTGGGAGAACAGGAAGTTCCAGGAGCCACTTATTCAAAGTGATAGATGTTTGATTCCTTAATGTGAATAGTTTTATTTTGGAGGCTTAGCTTGCACCTTTGCTCCAGAAGATAAAGCAAATAAATCCCTAGGCCAGACATGGTGGCACATGTCTTAGACCCTGCTGCTGGGAATGTTGAGGCTAGATCTCTTGAGCTTGAGTTCTGAGCTCGAGGGCAATAGGGCTAAAACCTATTTTGTGTCCTCACTAAGTTGGGCACCAATAGGATGAGTCCCTCAGAGCAGAGGGCCACCAGACTCTCACGGGACAGTTGAACCAATCCAAATTAGAAATGGGATTGGTCAAATCTTCTGTGCCAATCAGCAGTGGGATTGGGGCCACTGATTGGAAGTGGCCACTGTATTTCTAGCCTTGGTGATATAGGGAGACTTGATTTTAAAAAAAAGAAAATCATTAAAAGATCTAATAACGTTGTTCTTTTAATATTATATCTTTAAATGGTATAGGAACGCTGAAAATAAATGACATTGACTGATTTGCCCATAACTAATAACAGAGTAACTTAGTCCATGGCTAATAACAGGTAACAAGACTGAAGGCTCATTCCATAGCCAGTGCTCTTGGCCCTGGGCTGATACAGAATTGACTGAAGAGAGCTTCTTATTATAACCCTATGGGTCGTTTTGTCCCAACCCTGAGAAATCATGAGAACAGCTGAATTTGGTTCATTTCCAGCTACCTTCTAGGGACTTTCAGTTCTCCTGAAAGCATCAGGCTAACAATGAGGATTTAAACAGAATGGTTTATTAAAAGGGACAGAAAAGAGACTTTCATTAGAGTAAGATTAGCAAGGAAATAGTAATGGTCCCCTTTCTAGTGCATAGAATTTTCTTCATCCCCCTGACAAAGTTAAGTCACAATCCCCTCAAAACTCTTGGCACCCAAATGGAAAGATTCTAGCCTGATTAGTGTGGGACCCATGGTCAGTGAAGTTGCTTAATAAATGTTTATTAATTATTGATTCCAATACTTCTTCCCTGTGACACCAAGGTGGGTCACTTAGGCCCTCTAAGCTTCAGTCTCTAGATCTGTAAAAAGGTTAAAATAATTGCGGTTCCTGGGGTTGTTGTGAGATAAGCACTTTGTAAACTTCAAATCACCATGAGTGTGAATTCTTCCTTTCCTTATTGTTCTAGGAAAACATTGCTAATTTTGAATTCCTTTGGCCCCCTGAATCCCAGGAGGAAGTTTAGGGGAATAACTTTTCTCCATGATATAATCTTGCTGGCTATAGAACACTTTCTCTCAGCATCTGCAACTAAGCGATAACGTTTCCTTTTCTGTAGCAAATGCCTTTTCCCTCATATGATCTAATAGTCATAAAACTGAAATAAAAACAAAACTCCTACTTTTGTTCATGTGTCTCTCCTTACCCGCAACTATGCTGCTTCGCCATTCTTTCCAGTTATTTCCACTGCAGTCACATGGTTGAGTTCTCAGATTTTTTTCCCCCTTTCTTGGTGGATCGTACAGATAAAGCTACCAGAAGAGGTGCTGACAGATGGTTGATGTTCACTAGGCTGTAAGCTAGGAGAGAACCATTACACACAGGTCTCCTGACTTCTCCCTTGCTGGATGATTGGTTTCTGGCCCAAAGAGTGTCCTTAGGAAAGTGTGAGGAAATTCCCTATAGTAGCCATATTTTGAAGGGGGAGAAAATAAAAGTCATTTCCCCCTCCATGAAAAAATTTGGTTATGGTTTTGTTCACAAAGATGACTGAAGAAAATTGTCTCTGGATTATGAGAGCACAAAATTGTTTCTGGCTCATGACAGCACAAAGTGTTCAGGATGAGCTCTTTTCTAAACAAGTGGTTTAGCAGGAGAGAAATTATGAATGTTTGAAAATACCATGCGGGGCGTATGGAGTGGGAAGTGTCACTAAGTTATGAGGCACCCATCTCTGCATGGATGGAATGCACTTAAGTGTCCCCTGCAGGAAATATTAACTATGGCATGGCCACTGAATCTAAAAGAAACAGAACAAAGACAAGTGCCTCTAGAATAAAACTCTTATAAACTTTAAAAAACAACAGCAACTATATTTTGATAACTGCTTTTCAGTATAATTGGATTATTTGGCAATCCTATCTATTTTATTTTATATGCAGCTGGTAGCCCAATGACTAAAGCACTGAGCCTAGATCCAGGAAGATTGATTTCAAATCGGGTGTTAGACACTAGCTGTGTGACCTTCGACAAGTCACTTAACCTTTTTTTGCCTCAGTTTCTCAAGTGTAAAATGGGGTTAGTAATAGCACATACCTTTAAGAATTATTGTGAGGATACATTGAGATAATATTTGTGAAAGTGCTTAGCATGGTGTCTAGCACTCATTTAAGAATATCCTGAGACAGAGTCTGTAAGTTTCATCAGAGTACCTGAGGAGTCTTCCTGTGGTTCAATTGTTTTCAGTCATGTCCTACTCTTTGTGACCCCATTTGGGGTTTTTTTGGCAGAGACACTGGAATGGTTTGCCATTTCCTTCTCCAGCTCATTTTACAGATGAGGAAACTGAGGCAAACAGGATTAAGTGACTTTCCCAGGGTCACACAGCTAGTAAGTGTCTTAGACCAGATTTGAACTCAGAAAGATGAGTCTTCTTGACTCTAGGCCTGATACTTTATCTACTGTGGCACCTAGCTGTCCCCAAAAGCCTATGACACATTCAAAAAAAGTTAAGAATTCATGTTCTAGAAAGCACATGCCTTCTTAGTTTCTTTTCAGTATTATTTCCTTTCCCCCAATTATTGTGTTCTTTTCTCCTCATTTCCCTTCTCCACTAATTAAAAAAATTATTAAACTAAGACTTAAAAATAAACTCAGAAAATACCAAGTTTGCTATTTATATCCATTGAGTCATAGCTCAGCTGATGTTAGAGTGTATAGTTGGGCAATGCTAGCCAAGCGATGTCATTGTGAAGACGGGCTAGGGTGGAGAGATGTCTCTTCTGGAATAAGGGCTTCAAATTAAAGATGGAATATGTCCATCACTGGCTCAATTTCCAAAATTGTTGTGAAAGCCAAAGACCAAAGAATCATTTTCACATGTGCAGTTTGAAGTCAACTCTATTTAAGCTCAACAAACTTTTATTGAGCATCCATTTTGTTCAAGGCACCATGCTAGGTGCTGGGGATGCAAAGGAAAACATGAAATGGGTCCTGCCAGCAAGGATCCTACAATCTACCAAAGGGATACACAGGGAAGTACATATAGATAATACAATGTAACTTCAAGAAGTCTAAGGAGCTAACAACTGGATCCAGGGTGGGATTAGGAAATACTCTCTTAGAATACAACACCCACGTTATACGAAGGAAGCGGGTGGGTAAAAGGCTTTGGTTTTTGATTCATTTATTCAGTTCTTCAGTCCCTTGAACTTTTAGATAAGACACAAAATTAGCATAAGGAATGGCGTCTACCTTTTAAAAGCTCATGATACGAAATATATCTGTCAGCGTAAACACACGTCAAGCTGGTTATGTGCTGCCTTGTAGTGTTTGAATGCTAAAATCAGTGTTGTTCAGAGAGTCACCAGACAATGGCATTCCGTATTTTTGAACTGCAAGTGGTTTTGAACGAGTGTACAGTCCAGAAGTTCTTTACCTTTATTTTCCCTCTAAATGCCTTTGGCATTCTGGTGAAACCTATGGAGTCCTTCTCAGAATCATGTTTTCAAATGTACAAAATAAAAAACATAAGATTAAGAAGGAAATCAATTAGATTGAAGTAGTTATTAAACTATTGAAAAAAATGTTCATAGGGTCCTAGGTTAAACTTCCTGCTCTAATCCATTCCACTCATTTTTTCTTCCCACACTGATTTAAAATTAAATATATTCATTTATTTTAATTGGTGCATTTGCTATCAACAAATCTGACAAACCTAAATATATATGTTAACAAACTACCAGCACAGAATTTCTTCAGGAAATAGTTAATCCAAAAAGCATTAAAGATTGATTGCCATTGTGGCTTTACCCTCTTCCAAATTATGATTTATTAAAAGAAAGGAAGTTCATTTTCTTTAACTTTAGCAAGCAAGAACTGGTATCGTCAGTTGTAGTTGAGGGTTTTGTTGCTCTTACTTTATTTAGCATTGGCTTCATTTATGTAGTGAGGGTCATTGTGTACATTTTTATTTCAGTTTTGCTTTTTTTTTTTTTAACTCAGCATCATTTCACATGGGTCTTCCTAGATTTATCTGAGTTCTTTATATTCTTTGCTCTTCATAGTGTAATTCTATGATATTAATATACCACATTTTGAACGAGGCATGTAGGGTGTTTCTAACTTTTAACTATTACAAATAGTGATATTATCAATAGTTTAATGCAGATGTCTTATGTTTATGTCAATAATATCCTACAAATGGGACCGATGGGTCAAAGGCTTTAAACAATGTTGTAACTTTTCTTGTATAATTCACAATTTCTTTCACAAGTGATCAAACCTGGAACATGGCTCTTCCAGTGCCCAGAATATTTATTTTCCCATAGCTCCTCCATCATCAAGAATTCCTTTTCTGGTGTTTGCCCATTTCCCTTTCATTTTCTCAATGAGGAAACTGAGGTATATGGAAGTTGGTTATATGTCATGACCTACAAGATAGAAAGAGCACAACCAGAATTCAAATTCAATTCATTTGAATCCCAATCTTTTATTTAGAAAGGAGAAATTAAAGTCGGTTGTTCAACTGTGACCTGAAGAGTTTGGAGAGCAGGAGAGATAGCAGGAAGCTCAGAGAAGGGAATATTGATCCATAGTACATTCTCAAGACAATTCAGAATCTCTTCTGGCTGGAATAGAGAGATCATGTTGGGAAATAGTAGGAAATAAAGCTAAATGGGCCCAAACTGTTGAGTTCTTTTAATGCTAGTTTGAGAAATTGGGATTTTATTTTGTAGAAAGCTGTTGAGATTGTTGAGCAAAGAAGAAACTGATGAAGAGGATAACTTTAGGATATTTAACTTGATGATTGTAAATAAATATGGTCAAGAGGATATAGATTTAGAACTAGAAAAAAACAATTAGTAGGTTGTTGCAATAATTCTGATATGAAGTCATGAGACCCTCATATTATTTTTATAGGAATGGAATTAAAGCTTTTGTCTAAGAATTGGAAAGAACTTTTAAGAACATTAGGCTCATCTCTTTTATTTTTCAGATGAGGAAACTGAGGCTTAGGGAGAGAAAGTGATTTTTACATGGATGGAAAAAGGAATAAGCAGCAGCACCAGAATTTAAATCAGGTATTTTGATCTTAAATATAGCATGCTTCCCACTGTATTGCCCTGCTCTGACACTGTACTGTCTCTCATAACTGTATATTATGAGAGACACTGTATAAGAAAACTTAAGAAGTTATACATGTGAATGAAAGAGAGAGATGAGATGATTTTTTATAGTAGTCTACCACTTCCTAGTCACATTATTGAACCTGTGTTATTAAGTCCATAAGAGCTACTGCTAATATAAAAATAATAGCAATTAATTCTAAAGCACTTTTAAGGTCTGCAAACTGTTTTACTAATGTTATCTCATTTGATCCTCACAACAGTCCTGGGAGGCAGGTACTGTCATTATCTGGATTTTCCATTTGAGGAAATAGAAGTTTACAGAGGTTAAGTGACTTGCCCAGGGTCACATAGTTGACAAGAACCCGAGGCAGGATTTGAATTCAGGTGTTTCTGACTCCCAAGTCTATGCTATGCTTTATTTTTTGTTGATTATAAAAGAGCATTTGGTATGGCAGAGCAAAATGCAGCTTTAAAGGTTCTTGTTTAATACAGTTTCTTCCATGTAGATGTCCATCATGCAAAATTCCTGGATAGGGCTGGCCACAGAGACAATTTTGTACAGCATTCACTGAGTATCATGATCAAGACAGGCAGGAAATGGGGAGGTATATGCTTACCCATGATATTTACCAATGTCATGGAGGATTTGCCAGTGTCCTGTGCATGTCCAAATAGGGGATTCCCTGTTGATAAAAAGGTTTTACATCATCTTTTCCATGGATAACACTATGTTGAATGCACTGAGTCCCAGAACATTACAGGACTTTTTCAATGAGATCCATGGTCCTTTAGAAGATACATGAGGTTTGTGAATTGCAAACTGGATAAGTAACTTGCCAAATTGGCCCACTAGTATCTATATCTTTAATTTTAATATTTCATTCTGAACTTGAGAAAAATCAAACATGAACAGTTCATTTATCAAAAATGAGGGAAGAAAGAGTGGTATTGGGAACTTTGATTCTCATTTAGTACAGATTATTTTTTCTTACCTTTGTACTCAGTTCAGTATATTTATCTCAAGCCATCTTGACTGTCTCTGTTTCCTCTGGAAATAAATTTATTTCTTATACTTTTTCTTTAAATTCTTCATTGATGCTCTTGTCTTTTTTTGCTTCTATATCTCATGTACCTAATCTGTTCCACTTATCAATTTTTCCACATTTTAACCAATACCAAATAGTTTTGATAATTACCAATGTGTAGTATAGTTCAAGGCTTAGTGCTACTAGGCTTTCTCCCTTCCCATTTTTTTCATTATTTCACTTGAGATTCTTGATCTTTTACTCCACTAGATGAATTTTTTTCTCTAGCTTTATAAAGTAATAATCCATGGTAGTTTAATTTAGGTAATATTGTCATATATTAGTATGGTGTAATCATGCCATTAGACCATACAAATATGGTCTAATCATGAACAATTGTTACCTCTCCAATTGTTCAAGTCTGTTTTTATTTCTATAAAGGGTTTTAGAATTGTATGAATATAATTTCTCTGTGTGTCTCGGTAGGTGGACTTCTAAAAATCAGGTCCATTCTGTAGTTATTTTGAATGGAATTTTTCTTTCTATGTCTGCCTGCTGGTTTTTGTTGGTAATATTAAAAAAGATCTATGAGTTGTATGAGTTTATTTTATATCCTTATATTTTGCTAAAACTTTATTTCAATTAGTTTGAATCTCAGCTCAGATCTCATTTTCTGAAGAAGTCCTTTCCCATCTCACTCCTTCACTCACATACTGCCCTTCCTCTAAGATTACCTTCCATTTGCATGTTATCTATCTTATATATGCATGGTTATTTGCATGATGTCTCCCCTGTTAGAATGTAAGCCCCTTGAGAGCAAGGCCTGTGTTTTTTTTTTTTTAATGTTTAATAATCACTTCCATACAATTGATATTTTATCCCCTCCACACCTACCCCCCACTACCCCCCTCCCTCCCCACGACTGCATATAATTCTGTATAGGTTCTACATATACTTTCCTATTGAGTATATTTTCACTATAGTCATGCTATGTAGTCAGACTAAAATAAATGAAAGAAATCGTATAACAAATCAAAACATGATACACAAACACATACACATACACAAACATGATCTGCTACATTTTGCGAATGACTTCCATATTTCTTTCTCTGAGTGTGGAAGGCATTTTGCCTTGAGAACCACCATTGGGATTTTTTTTTTTTAAGAAGTTCTTGCGTTATTATGAAATTCCAAGTCTACCAGAAAAAACTCTCGCACACTGTGGTCGTTGCTGTGCACAAAGTTCTCCTGGTTCTGCTCCTTTCACTCAGCATCAGGTCATATAAGTCCTTCCAGGCCTCTCTGAAGTCTTCTTATTCATCATTTCTTATGGCACAATAGTACTCCATTACATTCATATACCATAATTTATTCAGCCATTCCCCAATTGATGGACATCCCCTTGACTTCCAGTTTTTGGCAACTACAAAGAGTGCTGCTATAAATATTTTTGTACATGTGGGACCCTTTCCCATTTTTATGATCTCTTGGGGATACAGTCCTAGTAGCGATATTGCTGGGTCAAAGGGTATGCACAAAGGCCTGTGTTTTTAACTTTCTTTGTGTGGGAAGGCATATCTATACTGAGGAGACCATGGATTCAAAGAAATGTGGACATCAGTGAGAACATATTATCTCTTTTCATGGTTACTTCACATTGAGGATTCCTGCTTAATTTCTAGCATCTTTAAATCGCTGGGTCTTTTCTTTCTTCATATTTTTTCCTCTTCTGATGTTGTACGGTTGATTTTTTTTAATCTCAAATATAACAGTTTATATGTATCTAGTCAATTTTATCTTGCATGCTCCTGGATTTATCTTTGAGGATCTGAAAAGGCTTTTGTCAAAATCCAACACTCATTATTATTAAAAGCATCAGGAAGCATGAAAATAAATGAACTTTTCCTTAATATAATATATAATGTCTATCTAAAATGAAGAAAAATAGCATATGTAATAGAGAAAAGTTAGAAGCCTTTCCAATAAATTGGGATAAAGTAAGAGTGCCTATTATGGTTACTGTTATTTGATACAATAATAGAAATGCTAACCAATGTAATAAGTAAGAGAAATTGAGGGAATATATGTATATATACATATATATATATATTCTTTACCTATATATATATATATATGTATATATATATATATATGTGTGTGTGTGTGTGTGTGTGTGTAAAGAAATAAGTAAAGAAGAAAAAAAAATATTACTTTTTGTGGATGATATGATGACTTACTTACAAAACTCTAGAGCTTACTAAAATGAATTGAAACAGTTAATAAATTCAGCAGAGTTGTAGGATAAAAAATAAACCCACACATATCGTCGGTATTCTGGTATATTACCAACAAAACTCAGCAGGAAGAGCTATAAAAGGAACCAATTCAAATTTATAAGAACAAAGCTATTTACCAGTAGATCAATAGTCAAAGGATATGAGTAGGCAGTTTTTAGAAAAGAAGTCCAAGCTATTAACAACCATATGAAAAATTTTTTTCTAAATCACAGGAGACACATTAGATAATTCTGTGCTTGCAAACAGGAAGACCTGAGTTCAAATCCAGACTTATGCACTTATTAGTGGTGTGACCCTGAGCAAATCACTTAATCTCTGTGTGTGCCTTAGTTTCCTCAATTGTAAAATGGGGACACTAATAGCACTTACCTTTCAGAGGATCAAATGAGATATTTTAAAACAGCATAGTGCTTTGCAGGTAACAGTCACTTAATCCTACACTAACAATTAGAGAAATGCAAACTAAAGCAACTCTGAGGTTCAACTTCATACCCATCAAATTGGCAAAGACGACAAAAGAGGAAAATGACAATTATTGGAATGTTTCTAAAGCACTATTGGTGCAGTTGAGAACTATCCTGGCCATTCTGGAAGGCAATTTGGAATTATGCTCAAAAAGTTGCTCAATCATTATTAACTCATTAAAACTACTACTAGGTCAATACTACTCCAAAGGGATCTGAGAAAGACGAAAAGAACCCATACGTACAAATAACTTTTTTCTTAGTAACAGCAACAATAAAAAAGCAACTAACAGGAGCGGGGGGTGGATAGGTGGCCATCTATTGGGTATACAATTTATTGTAGATAAATATAATGAAATATTGTTGCCTTATAAGAAATGACAAAATGAACAGTTGTAGAGGAACCTAGGAAGATCTCTATGAACTGATGCAGAGTGAAGTGAGCAGAACTAGGAGAACATTTTATATAATGCAAACATCATAAAGAAAATCAACCCTGAGAGACTTTAGAACTCTGGTCAATGAATGCAGTAACCAACTATGATTCCAGAGGATACCTGATGAAGCATGCTACCCATTTTCTAGCAGAGCAGTGAGGGACTGGAAAATTCAGAACGAGACATACAGTTTTGGACTTGGCCAATGTAGGAATTTGTTTTACTGGATATGAACATTTATTATGAGGGTTTCTTTTTATTTTCTTTTTAATTGTTCAGTGGGGGAGGGGGCAGTAGGAGAGAGAGAGAACAAAGTGGTAAAAAAATTCCTGCATTTATACAGCAAATAAATAAACCATGGTAGTATTTCCCCTTCTCTATCCTCATGGCACCTGATTCCTGAGGCTCTATAAAGGACAATCCCGTAGGTGGCATGGAGAAAGCTGTATTGTTATATAAATTTTTTGTAACTGGTTGCTATGTATATTAGGTCAGAATGTTCCAAAATGCATGAGGTTGTCAGGGAAAAAAAAGACAAAGTCTTTGTTAGGAGAGGACTGTGGTAGCTTGTAAAATGTTAAAAAAAAGCACTAGAACTATCAGTTTTTACTAAAGAATCCCAATTCAGTGTTAATGAAATCATTCATCTGAAATGACTTTGGGGATGAGGAGGGAAGGGATTAAAGGGAATGGAACAGAGCTGGGGCAAGGGAGAATAGTAGATGGGCTAAAAGATCAATTTAGCATGTAACTGTTCTCTCATTGGGAGGAAAATACCAGAGGTCTGAATAGACTATATCCAGAAGGGAACTTTGAAATTTTTTTCTCCTTTTTTTAATAGGAAGAACAAAAAAATAGGGACTGGCAGGAAGGCAGCTTAAATAAGATTATTTTGTTCTTATCTTCTCACTGGTACCAACAGAAAGCACTCTAAAGGAGTTAGTCCAGATGTTTGGGAATCAAAATTTTATAGACGTAAGAGATTTTAGAGATAGGTCAAAACCTCTCATTTTAAAAATGGGTAAATTAAGCTGCAGACAGGTTAAGTCACACAGGTAGTGGGTGGCAGAAGTGGTATTTAAAACCAGCTCCAAGTAAAAATAGAGCTCTCTTTCAAATATTTCCAGGATAATTTCTGCTGTGGCATGTTGCCTTTCTTTGTGCCCTCTGGTATTGCCTCCTGACTGTTCTTGCTTTAAATCTCTTCCCTCTAACACTAGATAGGTCATTTTTTACTAAACAACACTTCTGTCATGTCACTCCTCTGATCCAGAACCTTCAATAGTTCCATGCTATTTGAAGGATAAAATCTAAAAACTTTCTTTTTACCTGTTAGTGCCCTCTGTTGTCATATCCCAATTTACTTTCTCAAACTTATCTTTGCTATACTGTGCTATATAACCTTTCTAGTTATTCAGAATGACCGACTCATTGTTCCTTAGATGGCTTTTCTTATTCTATCCTTCAAGCCATTTCTGGAGTTCAGATGTCCAACAAAATGCCTGCAGCTGGTAGACTACCTGAGATTGTTTTTTTTTTGCTTAATTAGCAATATATGTGAACTAGTAGGCCTGCAGAACCTATCAGTTTGCCCTGTGCTACTACCGCATATCTGATTTCTACCAGGTGTATGGCTAGACGGTTTAGATCATCATAACTGTAATTGAAGTTGAACACAATTAGCCCACACATATTTGGATTTTAGGCATCCCACAACTGAAATACTTGGATGCCCATCACCTAGAGAGGCAAACAAACTTGGGTTTGGGTTTTTATTTTATTTATTTTTCAACCGAAGAAAGACGTGTGAGACTTTGGAAACTCTGAAGTCTTTAATAATTGAAACAGCTTTAGGCACTTGTAGCCAGAGTTGCCAATTCCTTACATTTCTGTAGCTTTGAAATTTATAAAGATTTACTTAAATTCTATTTTATCATACTCACCACATTCCTAAGAGGAAGGACATACCTATGGCTAATATGGACACTGGGGGATTCACTAACAGAAGAAATAGCATAAGAGACAGATAAGGACGGGGTCTCACCAGAAGAGAGGGAAAGGGGCTGAAGTGTGATTTCACTGGTATTGGTGAATACCTCTCTGTGAGGAACTTCCTCTACCGATGCAAAAGGGTGCCTTCTCTGTTACCTACCTTCTTCCTGTAGAGTTGTTTGAGATTCTTTGAGATGGGTCTTTGCTGCTTTTGTGTCAGAGACCCTTTTTCATAGTCCAGCAAAGTCTGTGGAGCCCTTTTCAGAATAATGTCTTTAAATGCATAAAAGAGAATAAATGAAATTACAAAGGAAACCATTTATATCAAAATATAGCTATCAAAATAGTAAAAAGAGAAAAAAAAGTTCACAGACTCTAGGCTAAGCATCCATGTCTTAGTGAGTTACCTCTAAGAAGTTGTCCAGGGTTGCCTCGTCAGTATATGTTAGTGATGAACTTCAATACATTTCTTTTTGACTTTGAGGCTAACTCTCTCTCTGTGATTCCATACTGCTTCTCTTGCACTTCAGGAATTTAGTTTAAAAATAGTAAAAAAAAAAAAAAAGAATTGAAGTTAAAGAGTGGGTGTAACCAGGGGGCCAGAAGTTCCCCACTTCTGGGTCCCAGACTGTAGATTTCTTTATTCTCTGAATAGGTCTTTATTTTATTCTTTCCTAGCTTATGTTTTTGATTATTTTGTCCTTTCTATAGATTACATAATTATGCTGATGTCTTATTACTAAATTTATTTGTTATTTTTAGAAAGGACCCATACACTATTTTTTGTTTTTTTTAAATGTTGATTATTTTTTAAAATTAATTTATTTAACTTTTAACATTCATTTTCACAAAATTTTGGGTCCCAATTTTCTCTCCATTTCTCCCCTGCCCCCACCCCAAAATGCCGAGCATTCTAATTGCCCCTATCACCGATCTGCCCTCTCTTCTAACATCACTCCCTTCCCCTGTCCCCATCTTCTCTTTTGTCCTGTAGGGCCAGATAACTTTCTATACCCCTTTACCTGTATTTCTTATTTCCTAGTAGCAAGAACAGTACTTGACAGTTGTTCCTAAAACGTTGACTTCCAACTTCTCTTCATCCTTCCCTCCCCACCCATTCCCTTTGGGAAGCAAGCAATTCAATATAGGTCATATCTGTGTAGTTTTGCAAATGACTTCCATAATAGTCGTGTTGTGTAAGACTAACTATATTTCCCTCCATCCTATCTTGCCCCCCATTTCTTCTGTTCTCTCTTTGGATCCTGTCCCTCCCCAAGAGGGTTGACTTCAAATTGCTCCCTCCTCCCACTGCCCTCTCTTCCATCATCCCCCCCACCCTGCTTATCCCCTTCTCCCCCACTTTCCTGTATTGTTAGATAGGTTTTCATATCAAAATGAGTGTGCATTTTATTTCTTCCTTTAGTCAAATTGATGAGAGTAAACTTCATGATTTTCTCTCACCTCCCCTCTTTTTCCCTCTACTGAAAAGTCTTTTGCTTGCCTCTTTTATGAGAGATAATTTTCCCCATTCCATTTCTCCCTTTCTCCTCCCAATATATTTCTGTCACCACTTAATTTCATTTTTTTTAAGATATGATCCCATCCTATTCAATTCACTCTGTGCTCTGTGTGTGTGTGTGTATGTGTGTGTGTGTGTGTGTGTGTGTGTGTGTGTGTGTGTGTGTGTAATCCCACCAACTACCCAGATACTGAAAAGTTTCAAGAGTTACAAATATTGTTTTTCCATGTAGGAATGTAAATAATTCAACTTCAGTAAGTCCCTTATGACTTCTCTTTGCTGTTTACTTTTTCATGCTTCTCTTCATTCTTGTGTTTGAAGGTCAAATTTTCTTTTCAGCTCTGGTCTTTTCATTAAGAATGCTTGAAAGTCCTCGATTTCATTGAAAGACCATTTTTTACCCTGAAGTATTATACTCAGTTTTGCTGGGTAGGTGATTCTTGGTTTTAGTCCTAGTTCCTTTGACTTCTGGAATATCATATTCCACGCCCTTCAATCCCTTAATGTAGAAGCTGCTAGATCTTGTGTTATCCTGACTGTATTTCCACAATATTTGAATTGTTTCTTTCTAGCTGCTTACAATATTTTCTCCTTGACCTGGGAACTCTGAAATTTGGCTACGATGTTCCTAGGAGTTTCTCTTTTTGGATTTCTTTCAGGAGGGGATCGGTGGATTCTTTCAATATTTATTTTGCCCTCTGGTTCTAGAATCTCAGGGCAGTTTTCCTTGATAATTTCATGAAAGATGATGTCTAGGCTCTTTTTTTGATCATGGCTTTCAGGTAATCCCATAATTTTCAAATTGTCTCTCCTGGATCTGTTTTCCAGGTCAGTTGTTTTTCCAATGAGATATTTCACATTACCTTCCATTTTTTCATTCTTTTGGTTTTGTTTTGTGATTTCTTGGTTTCTCATAAAGTCATTAGTCTCCATCTGTTCCATTCTGATTTTGAAAGAACTATTTTCTTCAGGGAGCTTTGGAACCTCCTTTTCCATTTGTCTAATTCTGCTTTTGAAAGCATTCTTCTCCTCATTGGCTTTTTGAACCGCTTTTGCCAATTGAGTTAGCCTATTTTTCAAGGTGTTATTTTCTTCAGCATTTTTTTGGGTCTCCTTTAGCAAGGTGTTGACCTGCTTTTCATGCTTTGCTTGCATGTCTCTCATTTCTCTTCCCAGTTTTTCCTCCACCTCTCTAACTTGATTTTCAAAATCCTTTTTGAGCTCTTCCATGGCCTGAGCCCATGGAATATTTATTTTGGATGTTTGGAATACACAAGCCTTGACTTTTATGTCTTTCCCTGATAGTAAGCATTGTTCTTCCTCATCTGAAAGGATGGGAGGAGATATCTGTTCACCAAGAAAGTAACCTTCTATAGTCTTATTTTTTTCCCTTTTTTGGGCACTTTCCCAACCAGTTACTTGACTTTTGGGTCCTTTGTCAAGAGTAGAGTATACTCTGGGAATCTGTGAGATCTCAGTTCCTCCAAGGTGGTACAATCAAGCATGTACTGGTCTGGATGCAGAGAGGGATTTTTGTGCCCAGAATCTTAGCAGATACCTCTCCACAGCCACTTGGCCTCCAGTTCCCAAGTCAGTACTGGGGGATGATTTTCAGATAAGCTGGATGGGCAGGGCCACCATTCAGTGTGAGACAAAGACCAGCTCAGCCAGGGCCTCCACCCAGGGCAGAGGCAAGACTCAGCTCTTCGATGCCCCCAGGAGTTTTTATGCTCCAACAATGGAGCTTCGCTAGGGGCTGCTGGGTAGGATCTATGGCTGCTGCCTACTGCTGGAGCTACGGGAAAGCCCTTCTCCCTTCCCAGCCTGATGATTAAACCCCATCACTGATATTTGGTGCTTGTGGGCCGAGGGATCTGAGGCCCTGCTACTGAGACTGAAAATACCACGCCCAATGTGTCCTCCTCCCAGAGTCTCGTCTTGCCGTGCCTCTGCTCAGCCAAGGCTGGGCTGGGCTGGGCTCTAGCTCAGCTCTGCGTCTTGCGCAACCGACGTTTCCGTGGGCCTTTCAGGTCACCGTGGGCTGGAAATCTCCTCTACTCTGTTGTTCTGCACTTCTGCTGCTCCTGAATTTGTTGAGAGTCCCTCTCTACAGGTATTTTATGGGCTGTGGGGAGGACCCTGGGTAAGCCGCCCCCTTCCGCCCCACTATTTTTGTTTAAGGTTTGGTCTGCAGCTCTTAACTATTAAAAAAGACAAAAGCAAAACTCAGTGCTGCCTAGTGGCAACTGCTGAAAAACTGCACCTATAAGATTCTAAAGACCCTGACTTGATCTGGCTATTCTGTGTTCTGAAACAACTTGGTCATTGGAGTCAAATACATTCTATTTGGTGATGAAAGCATCCACTGCTAAGATTCTGTGAACTAATAAATTTCTCTTTATGAGGAGAAGAATAGCTGAAGTTTGTTTTTTCCTCTGGTTGGTTGGCTGGCTGTTGTCCTTTGTTCTCAAAGAGGACCAAAATGACACCACCATGATAAAGTAAAATTTCAGTATGTCCTACTGTGGCTGATCAGACCAATATGAACTTGGAATGCTCTATCACAGATTGGGCACAGATAGTCCATGTGAATATTTGCGGTGGATACCCCAAATTGTATATCCTACGTTTACTTTGTGCCGTCTCAATATTGCTTTGCTCACAGAGCACAGCACCCTTTCTGATGTGGGCATGTCATGCTGAGCTGTCCTGTGCCAGTGTCTCCCATGTTGCACAGTCAAATCCATAGTTCTTGAGAGAGACCTTGAGAGTGTCCTTGTATCCCTTCTTCTGACCACCACGTGATTGCCTGCCCCATGTGAGTTCTCCATAAAATAATCATTTTGGCAAGATTACATTTTGCATTTGAACAATGTGGCCAGCCCATCGGAGATGCACTCTCTGAAGCATAGTTCAAATGCTTGGTAGTTCATCTTGAGCAAGGACTTCGATGTCTGGTACCTTATCCTGCCAGGTGATTCTCAGAATCTTCTTAAGACAGTTCAAATGGAAGCATTTCAGTTTCTTGGCATGGTGCTGGTAGACTGTCCACATTTCACAGGCGTACAACAATGAGGTCAGCACAACAGCTCTGTAGACCTTCAGTTTGGTAGTCAGTCTAATACCTCTTTTCTCCCAAACTTTTCTTCAGAGCCTCCCAAACACTGAGCTAGCTCTGGCAATGTGTGCATCAACCTCATTGTCAATGAGTACATCCCTGGAATGAGTACATCCACTACCAAAGTAAGTGAACTTTTCCACAGCATTCAAAACTTCTCCATTTGTTGTAACTGATGGTTCTACGTATGGATGGTGTGGTGGTGGTTGAAGGAGTGCTTGTGTTTTCTTGGTGTTAATTATTAGGCCAAAATTAGCACAAGCAGCAGAGAATTGATCCATACTTTGTTGTATCTCAGCTTCAGAGGCTGTGTTGAGTGCACAATCATCTGCAAACAGAAAATCATGCACCAGCACTCCCTCCACTTTGGTCTTGGCTTGTAGCCTTTTCAAATTGAAGAACTTACCATCAGTATGGTAGTAGGCCTTGGTCAGATCTACAAACGTTGTGTACAGACCTCTGTTCTGCTCCTGGCATTTCTCCTGGAGTTGTTGGGCAGCAAATACATATCGACTGTTCCTCAGCCCTTTCTGAAGCCACACTGGCTCTCAGGTATATAACCATCTTCCAGGTGAAGAATCATCCTATTAAGGAGGACTCTAGCAAGAATTTTGCCAGCAATGACTAAGAGGGAGACCCCTTTCTATGATTGTCACAGGACAATCTATTCCCTTTATCCTTATAGAGATGGACAATGGAGGCATCCTTGAACTCCTGGGGGATAACGTCCTCTTGCCATGTAACCTGGGAAATTTCAATGAGATTTTGTATGAGCAATGGTCCCCCTACTTTGTAAATCTCAGCTGGAATAGAATCAGCACCAGGTGCTTTGCTACATGAAAGGAGCCTAATGGCCCTCAAACCCTCTTCTTCAGTTGGAAGTTCAGCTAAGGAGGGTTGACTTCAAATAGAAGTAAACAGTCAATGGTCTCAGCATTGATTGATGATGGTCTGTTGAGAACACTATGGAAGTGTTCAGCCCATTTCTCTAGGATCATGTCCTTATCACTAATCAATGTGGCTCCATCAACACTGAGTAGTTGTGATGCACCATAGGTTTTTGGTCCATAAATAGCTTTCAGGGAATCATAAAATGGAGTTGGAAATGGCAACAACAATGGTCATTTACTGCTAAAGACTTGTGTATCTCATGACCTTCTCATCACCAACACTGTTTTCTGTTTACCTAAATGCAATAAAACTTCATGGATGCACCTTTACAGCAAACATTGGCATCTAATAGGATATGTGATTGCAAGGAGAAGACACAGATAAGATGTGAGAGTGACAAAGGCAATGTGTGGTGCAGAATCCTAGACTGATCATAGACTTATCCTTTCCAAGCTAAATATTCACATTCATCAAAAGTGCCGCCCCTAAGGCAAAATGACTACCCGAAGAGTTAATGTCAATAAATTAGAGCTCTTCTCTAAGCATGTACAGTTTGTTGCTAACTTGGAGGGAAAGTTGAGCCAACACGTAGTTGGCAACAGTAGAGCAGAAAAGGAGTGAGCAGCTTTCAGAGATTTGGTGTACAGCACTGCATTTGCTCATCTGGGTCAGAACACTTGCAAATACCAAGACTGATTTGATGAAAATGATAGGGAAATTCAGAAGCTGCTAAACAAAAAATGAGAACTCCACAGGACATACCAGCAGGATAGTTCATCCACCTCTAAGAAGGCAGCATTTAATTCCATCAAAAGCAAAGTAAAGCAAAGGTTAGAGAGATGCAGGATTCATGGCTCAGTAAGAAGGCAGATGAAATTCAGTTTTATGCTGATAGTAGCAATCCAAAGCACTTTTATGATTCCCTGAAAGCTATTTATGATTTTTTCCTCTAGTAACACACTAAATGAATAACCTTGCCTTCTGAAAAGAGATGAATCTGAAGCCTCTGGTCTGCAAGCCTGAAGATGGGTGGTAGAGTTCACTCATAGGCTTCTTATAGAGATATGGTAATCCTTAGGCTGAAGATGATAGTTGATGATAGAGCTGGAGACAAGTTCCACAATCACCTGGAGGGGGAGATGACCATTAAATGAGTGACCAAAAGACCAGTAGAGCACTGCCTAGCAGACCACAAGGCCTATGAAACCAGTGGGGAGCAGATCTGATAAGAATAGCACAATGACATCGCTGGAGAACAATGGTGGCTCTAGAGCATCAAATTACAAGTTGTCCCTTCATGCTTTGTGGAGAGTGCCTTGCCTCCATGTATTCTCTAAATATATGCCTACAACACAGCTTTATGTGTTCCTTTCCATACATATTTCCTCTGTGTGTCCACTTTTCTGGTCAATGGTATTTGTATATATGTATGTGTCCTAGTTTTGCTAGAAGAAACGTAAACCGCCTTCCCTCTCTGCTCATTCAGCTGAAGCAGCAATCTCTACTGCTACGAGCCATCTCTTAATTGCCAAATGTATTGGCTTTTTCTCAGTCCTTATCCTTCTTGATCTCTTTGAAGCATTTGACAGTGTTGACTAGCTTCTCCTTCTGAGTATTCTCCCTTTTCTGGGTTTTCATGATGCTTCTCTCTTCATTCTCTTCCTTCCTATTTTACTATTCTTCAGTTTCTTTTGTTTTATCTTCAATTATGTGACAACTACTAGCTGTAAGTGTCCCCAAGGCCCTGTGCTGGACCCTCTTCTCTTTTCCCTCTGTATTTTCTGTTTTGATGATCTCATCATTTCCCATTGGTTCAATTGTCAATTTCTCTGTGTATGACTCCTAGACCTGTATCTACAGACCAAGTATCTCTCCTGAGCTCTGGTTTTCCATCACCAACTGATTATTTGACATTTCAGATTGGCTGTTCTCAAGGCATCTCACACTTAACAAATAGCATGTGTTATCTTTTCCTCCAAATGTATTTTTCTAAACGTCTTTGTTACTATTAAGGTCACCACCATCCTCCCAGTTAATCACGTAATTCTTGATTCCATACTCTTATTCTCCTCACATACCCAATCACTTGTCAAATTTTATCATTTCCTTCTTCACAACATCTCTCTGATATGTCTACCTTTCCCCACTTACATAGCCACAGCCTAAATCTGGTCTCTCATTATCTCCTGGGCTATTGCAAGAGCCTCCTAATTAGACTCCCTGTCTCATGTCTCACCCCACTCCAATCTATCCTTTACAAAGCTGCCAAAGCAATTTTCATCAAGTGTCAGTCTGACTAAGACATCTCCTCCCCCTTCTCATGTAGTAAAATTTCTGTAGCTCCCTATTATCTCTGGGATGCATTCCTCTGTTTGACCTTCAAACTTCTTTACAAGCTGGCCCCTTTATTTTCCCAGTCTTCTTATACATTGCTTCCTTCCACACACTCTATAGACAAACCTGCCTATTTGCTGTTGCTCATACGTAACACTCCATCTCCCATGTTCATACCTTTTTATTGGCTGTTCCTTTTCCTGGAATGTTCTCTCTCCTTATCTCCACCTCTTAGAATCTCTGGCTTCCTTCAAGATTAAGTTCAAATAAATGTCACTTTCTACAAGTAAGCTTTTTCCAGTCCACCCAGCTGCTAATGATTTCTCCTTTAAGGTTACCATACAGAGTACATCAAGACTCTGTATGTATCTCATACAAACCTTTTTATGTGCATGCTGTCTCCCTTGTGAGCATATAAACTTCTTGATGGCAGGAAAATACTTTTGCTTTTTTTTTTGTGCTCCTAGTGTTTGCCATATAGTGAATACTTAATAAATGCTTTTTGATTGATTGATTGATCAGAAGGAAGAACAATTAGGAGACTCTTACACCTAATTGAAATGTGAAATGAATATGGCATGCTCTTAGGTGGCAGACATGTGAGTGGAGGAAAGGGGACAGATGCAAAATGACTATTGTTATTATAGCTTCATCACTGGAGGCATAATTCTATGAAGTTGCCTTTCTGATTTCTGTCTTACTTTCTCTTTTAGAAGCTACAGTCTGGTTAGGGTCATGGTGATATTTTTAGTCATTTACTAAATGCCAAGAAGTTTTAGTCATTTGATGGAAGTCCTGAGTTAATCGGTCAGTAACCATACTCCCAAATGACTAAAAGTTCAATTATTTGGCTGAGAAAGTAATTTGACCACATACTCAAAATATGAGAGCAGAGTGAGGATTATCTGACAAACAGTACTGCTGCAGTGGTTCCCAAAACATTATTTTACTGTACAAGGGCAATGATCAACAGATAGAAACTCTTGGTTTCTTTTCAGCTATGTCTTGGTGTATCATGTACCATTCAAATAGGGACTATTGTTGTTCATTTGTTTCAGTCATATCTGACTCTTCATGACCCCTGTGGGGGTTTTCTTGGCAGAGATACTGGAGTGGTTTGCCATTTTCTTCTTCAGCTCCTTTGACAGATGAGGAAAATGAGGCAAATAAGGTGAAGTGACTTGCCCTGGGTCACTCAGCTAGTACGTGCCTGAGGCCAGACTTAAACTCAGCTCTTCTGCAATCTAACTCCAGTGTTCTATCCATTGTGCCACCTCACTGCCAGAATGTTCAGGAATTAATTTATTCAGTGTTTCTTTTAGGTCACTTGGGACAGTTTTTTAACTCAACCTTCAGGGGTTATCTTTGTTTCTCTGATGGGAATCAGCTCATTTCAACTGTAGAAGCTAATAAACAGAAGTTAATATATTATTCTTAGAACTGGAAGTTGTTATTGAAGGCCAAGGATCATAAAGTTAGAAGTAGAAGAACCTCAGAGACAATACCCTATTACAGAGAAGGAAACAGAGGCCCAGGGATGAAGTAGAGTGACTTACCTAAGGTCACATGGGCAGAGTTAAACACAAGTCCTCAGACTTCAGAGTTAACGCACATTCTCCTTTACCACCCTATATCTATGTAGAGTCAATGATTATGGTTAAATACTTTCATGAAATAAATAAACAGAAAAAACCGGACAGAAACAGCTGATAGGTTGCACACTGTGAACGTCAAAGAGAGAGAGTTCTCAGCATAGAACGCAGTGGGGTGGATTTAAGACGAAAGACCTGTTTTCAGATTCTGCTTGTGACACAGGTGAGCTGTGAGATCTTGGGCTTGTTGCTTAACTTTTCTCAGCCTCAGTTTTCTTACTTATAAGATGAGGATAATAAGCACCTGTTATGCCTACTTCACAAGGTCATGGTGACACTTCAAAGAGATAGCAAGGTGACGCAATGCAGAGAGCGCTGGGTCTGGAGTTAAGAAGACCTGGGTTCAAATTGTGCCTCATACACGTATTAGCTGTGTGACTCTGGACAAGCCACATTACCACTATTTGCCTCAGTTTCCTCATCTGTAAAATGAACATCATCATAATATCTACTTGGTAGGATTATTGTAAGGGTCAAGTGAGGTAACACATGTAAAACCTTTTTTAAAACCTTAAAGCACTGTAAAAGGTAGTTATTATTGATGTATGTAAAATGATTTGCAAGCTTGAAAGAGACTCTATGAATATCAGTTATTGTTATTGTTATAAAAGAGCCAGAACCTAGTCCTTGTACTAGAAGAAAAATAACAGTCAGATTCTTGACTCCTGGTTCACCTGAATTTCTTTCCAGTCCTTGAAATAATATTGAAAGGGATTTAGTTAGAAAACACAAGGTGAGAGCAAAGCCTTCTTTATTAGTATCTGACCCTTCCACTTACTATTGGCATGACCTGAGGCAAGTCACCTCAACTGTCTTAGACTTTGTTTCCTGTCTTTAAAATGAAAGTGTTGGACTAGACTGAAGGTTCACCACTCCTGACGAGAGAGAGAGAGAGAGAGAGAGAGAGAGAGAGAGAGAGAGAGAGAGAGAGAGAGAGAGAGAGAGAGAGAAAACTCCCCATAGTCAAGATTGGATAATTGTAATCCTTTAGACTTAAACTTTGCCTTTCAATACAATAATTCAAATTAAATTCACCAAAAGTTATCTAAGCACTAAGGATAAAAAGATAAAGACCAAACAATTTCTTCCCTCAAGAAGCTTAGATTCTCTTGGAAGAATATAACATATGTACGGACAAATAAATAAATGAACATACAAAATAATGTAAAATGTTATCCCATCTGTAAGATATATTTGTAAAGCTCTTTGTAATGTATAAAGTACTTTAGAAATCGGTTATTATCAGTTTTCTTCCTTATTTTCCATTCTGTTCTCAGCACAGTACTTGGACTCGCTTTTATCGTTGCTGTTGTTGATGGCTGTCATTTCATTGATGTAGGAAACTCAGTATGGAAACACTCTCCTTCCATACAGGTCAACAGTTCCTCTGTAACTTAAAGTTTTCCTTTCAGTTTTACATAGTAAGTATTCTTTGGCTCACTTCTTCAGAAACAGGCGTGCTATATATTTTCCTTAGGGTTCTACGACACCCTGAGTTCAGGGTGTCTGTTCTCTGATGCCATTGCCTTAAGTCATGTTCTCCACATTGTTAGGGGGTCATCCCTTAAATCCGAGTTAAGTATTATACTATTTGGCATATACATTCCATTTAACCACTTAACCTAGATTTTTAGAAAGGGTTGTTTATTTCAAAGATACAGCAAGAAGAAATACATAAACATTTTCCTTAACATCTCAAGGGCATATTTCCCCCCTACACCAGCTGGAGGAGAGTAGGATCTACTTAGCTCAGTTCCTACATAACATCAGTCCCATTAAGTTCACAGACAAAAAGGCATTTCTCTGGGTGAGTCCTTGTCTCAGTTATTGCTGGGCTGGTGTTCCGAAGGTCACTTCCTCAGGTTATCAGTACTTTACTGGCAGCAAATCCTCAGACTCTGCAGCTCTAAGATGCTCCACTTCTTTAACCTAGAACAGGAAGGAACAAATGCAAAGACCAAGGACCAAGGCCCCTTTTGGACTATATGACCTCAGAGAAGTCCCCAAAGCCTTTCTCCTTATAGCATGGTCTCTCACTGAATGTGCTAAGTCATTAATATCCCCCAAGAGCTCATGAGACAAGAGAGTAAGCAGCTGATACTGACAGTCTTTTTAAAAAGCCTCTGCAACCAATTAAAGAGCTTCCTCTTCAATACGTGGTTAGTTGACTGGCATCAGTTGAGAATATCTATACATGCTCCACAGGTACTTCCCTTACATGTCATCACAGTTCTCCCAGAGACACCGGTTGAACTCAGGTCCTCTTGATTCCAGGGCCAGTGCTCTGTCCACTGTACCATCTAGCTGTCCCAGAAGCAAGTTCTGAACTTCTCTACTTGAAAAGACACTGTTACAGCAACTCTGTGCATATGTTAAATCCCTCATTACATTTATTAATCCCCAATTTTCAACATTTATTCTTTGTGGTTTAGTTGGGTGATTTAGATTTTGTGATGAAAATATAAAAAAGTTACACACATTTGTTCTGTTGGAAAGGATTATATCAGGATGAACTATTTACATGCTAATGAGAGTGTAAGAAACAAGTGTCTCCAAAGGACATAAATTTTGATTTGTCCTTTGACTGGGTGTTGTTGATTTTTTTTGTTATATACTCAGTTCATTGATTTGTGGGGTTTTTTTCTCTAAAAGTATTTGAGATAGAAGTTTTTTTCCTAACACCTGCCTTAGTTCTGCATCCATAAATTCTGGTATGTTGTTTACTTATTTAAGGTTCTTTATTGAATATATCTGTTGTTGCAATATGACCAGTAAATGTTGTTTGTAGTATTTCTTTTTATTTGTGGTGAGACATTTATGTCTTAATACATGGTTAATTTTTGGAAGGTGCTACGTGCAACTGAAGAAATGGAGATTCTTTTTCTGTTCCCATTCAGTAATGACCAGAGAGGTTCTCTCCCCCCCCAATTTTTATAAAGTTCTTTTCAAGTCCTTATTTTCTTTCTTGTTTATCTTTTGATCAAATTTGCCTAGGTCTAAAAAGGATATCATGAGATCCCTCACTATTATAGTTTTATCATTTTCGCCTGTGATTTGATTAATTTTCCTTTAAGTATTTAGATGCTATGCTATTTCACACACACAGACACACAGACACAAACACACAGTTATTTCTCATACTTTCTTTTTCCTAATCCATTCTTTTATGAATGATTTCATTCATTTACGTAATTGTTTATTATATATTTCCCTCCATCGTGTCCTCATGTGTTTTTTCTTCTTTTTTCTTTCAGTCTACTCTTTACAAATAAAAAAGTGATAAAAGAGATGGAATTTTCCTAACACCAAAATTGTCTATAAATGAAATTGCCTGGTTTTGTTCTTTTACCCCTCCTCTTGTCTCCTTACTTCACCTCAATCCCAGATTTTTATTCTTGTTTTCTTTCTTTTAATGGTGCTTTATATTTCTGTTCTGAGATTGTTCTGAGACATTGTTTATGTCCGTTCTCTTAGCTATCCTATCCTTCCTCTTAAACTCCTCTATTCTCCACCTCTCTTTCTATCCCCTCCTTTTGAGTTTATTGTATTGCAGTACAAGGTCATTTATATGTGTGTGTATGTGTGATTGTGTGTAATTGTGTTCAATCTTCCTTTGTCCAGTTCAGGTGAAAGTGAGGTTCATAGGATATCTATTTACTCTTTCCTCCATGTTTAAACATTTTCATTTCATGCACCTCTCTTATGTGAGATGATTTCCCCCTTTTCTTCTCCAGTATAGCCCCTATCCTTCCCATTTCTGTCTTCTCCTGAAAGCACTAAAACAGACCAGGCACCTTGTCTATCATATTTTCCTTTCTTTATGTCTTTTGGAGACCTTTGTGTCTTACCCCTTCATTAGCAATTAAACAATTCATCCCCATGTAAATCTTTCTAGTAGAACAAATGTGTGTATCTTTCTGTTTCCATTGCAAAATGTCTAGTCAGTTCGGACCTTTTCGTTTGCATTGCTTCAAAATCCTTTATTTCATTAATTTTTTTTTCTTACTCAGTTTTGCCAGATAGTCTATTCTTGGTTGTAAACCTTATCTTTTCCCTTTTTCTTCTGCTGCAGGGATTCCTGGACCACCTTCTTACTAGTCTCCACTTGAGGTTCTTCTCCTATTTCTTACTGTGATAAGTGATAAGAGTTTACCACCCTCCCAAACACCTGCTCTAGGCCCCCCCCCCCCGACTTGAACTCTTCCTGGGGTCCTTTCCTCACTATTGGATTCTAGGGCTCTTTCTCTTCACTGGACTTTTGACCAGGAGCCTACATTTTCCCCAAGTTGAGCTCTGCCTAGGGCCACACTTGCTGCTGGGCTCTGGGGCTGCTCCTAATTTGGCCTTTTGCCAACAGGGGTTTCACAAGGCTATTTTGCTTACACCTTTCACCTAACTTTGCTTTCTTCTTTGGTGTTTTGTAGGATGCTAGTCTTCCTTTTGGATAGCCCTAAACTGGTTAGAGGAGTCTACAGTTGATTTTCCTTATTTCCTTTTAAATTGGTGCATTTTAAATCTTTATTAGCATCTTTTGAAGAGGGGACTTGGGATCCTCTAGGTCCTAATACCCTATCATTTATCTCTAATCCTTGTTACAATATTGGAGGTTTTGGGGGGACACTGAGAGGTGAAGCAGCTTGCTTTGGGTTACGTAGCTGTACGTGTCAGAAGTGAGACCTAAATCCTTCACTTTCTGACTCCAAGACCAGCTTCCTATTCACTGCAAGACTGCTTCTCTGCCATGTTGCTGTTCTTGCGTGGTCGTTTCAGTCATGTCTAACTCTTTGTGACTCCATTTAGGGTTTTCATGGCAAAAACACTGGAGTGGTTTGCTATTTCCTTATCTAGTTCATTTTACACGTAAGGAAATTGAAGTAAAGAGGGTTAAACAACTTGCCCAGGGCTATACAACTAAGTGTCTGAGACTAGATTTGCAATCAGGGTTGTTTTCCTGACTCTAGACCTGACACTCTCCATTATAGAACCTCACTGCCCTTGCCACACACACGCGCACGCACACACACACACACACACACCCCTTGTGGTAAATATATATTTGTTGAATTGAATTTGTATATTGATTTATTACTCTTTCTTCCTTTACTGCTTTTCCCCTTTATGTGCATCCTTTCCTAACGGGATTTCTAGTGCAAAATAGCTTCTCTCATCTTTCTGCTCTAACATAGGATTTATTTTTTGTCAAATACTTGGGTGCAGGGTCATTAAGTGTTATGAACAATTGCAAACATACATCAGGATGGATATAGGAGGAAACAGTGTTCAAGGGGTCTAAAGATATCACGCAATGATTCTCTTAAAGTGTGTCTCTGTGTTTTCTCTCCAGTCCACATTAATGAAAATTTTCCTCCTTTCAGTCAGACTTCTTCCCTTGAAAAGCTTCATCTGCTGTAATTGATATATAAAACTTTATAGCATGGACTATCCTGGATTCCAGTGAAGCTGTCTCCCACTGAGTTAGAATGCTAGCATCCTCCATTAGCACAGGACTTAGAACCAAAAGCACCCTACTCTTTTGTCATGGAAAGTGGTTCTAATTTTTCAGTAAAGAGGACTCTCATTTTTGAGTGATGAGAAACCTTTCTTTCTAAAACTGATGAAATAAGTTATTGAAATCAATTAATCAAGTTTGCATCAAAAGCCCTTGCAGGTAGCTTTTAACTCCTTTAGGGCTGTCCCTTGGAGGAGATACTTTTTGCTAGCTGTAGTTAATGAGAGTCAGAGCCTTATTTGGCTTTCCCAACTTTCCTTCTCAGCTAAAAGGATGTACTCTTTCCATGTTCTTGCTCATGTTATGTCAGAGATAATAATTACAAGTCAGACAGATGGCCTGAAAATCCTGCTAGGGTCTTCTTTTCAATCAGAAGAGAAATCCCCAGAACTTTATTGACATGCAGCTTTCCCTTTGATATTTGTCCTGTGGCTATATGTAATTACTCTCCCTCTCAAACAGCCCTTGAAAGAGACATACTTGTGCTCTCTGGTTTTCATGTGACCATGCCTTTTATTTTTTTTGGCAGCAAATAACACATGAACATTACCTGTCAAGGTTTTTAACTCTAGACATAACATGGTTATTCCACAGAAGGGGGATAACCAAATCTGGAAGCCTTAACAGACTTTATTATACCTTATTATAAAACTTAGTCTCTTATTATTTCTGGTGAATAGGAACAAATACGTTATACTGAGAGTTTGAAATTCTTCCTGAGGGTATCTGTATAGAATGACAAAACATGTACAGCAAATAAATAAAATGAGAAAGGAAAAAACAGGCAGCACACTTTGTGCATATTGTGAACCTCAAAGAGAGGCAATCTATAGCACTGTGGATAGATTAATGAAATCATGAACGCCTGGGCTCAACTTCCATATTTGAAACATGCTGTCAGTGTGATCCAGGCAAGTCAAATTCACATCTGAGTACCTCAGTCAACTTTCTAAAACATGGGTTCTTAATCTGGGATCCATAGGTTTATGACCTTTATAGTTTCTGGATTTTTACTATTTTGATAAATGTCTTTCAGTATGACTTTTTGTAATCCTATATATTTTATTTTATACATTCAAAAACATTATTCACTGGACTGACCAAGAGTTCCATGACCCACACACAAAAGTAAAGAGCTGCTGTGTTAAGGCTACTTTTCAGAGCAAGTGCTGATCTGCATTGAGATTGAGTGTTCTCACCAGGAGTTCCCTATTCCAATGGAATCACAGGTATGGTCCAAAAATAAATTCATTTTTCAAAGATTTGAGTGCCAACAGTATGCAAGACACAAAACTATAAGAGGATACAAAATAACAAGATACAATTTTTGCCTTCCACTTGCCCAGGAGATTACTGGGCTGTGAGGGCATTTAAAAAAATTATGACCACCCAATTGAGAATGAAGACGCACACACACACACACACACACACACACACACACACACACACCATTTAAAATGTATAGCTAAGCAAAAAAAAAATTCTGCATCTACCATGTCCCAAAAATATTTGTTTCATTCTGCAAGCTGAATCTTTCACTTCTCTATCAGGAGGTGAGTAACTTGTTTCATCTTTAATCCTCTGGAATCATGGCTGGTCATTACATTGATCAAAATTACTGATTCTTTAAAAGTGATATTTGTCTTTGCCATATTGTTGCCATTTTATCAGTTGTTCTCCTGGTTTGTTCCCTTTACTTTGCATCAGTTTATATAAATCTTCATAGGTTTATCTGAAACCAGAAATGTAACCTGCTCTTCAAAGCCCATTTGTACAGCACTGTACTCACTGGTGAAGATTGATTACTCAATACTTCTTGCTTGCATGAAGGGCTGATTTGGTAGGAGATTGTGAGAAGAGAGACCCTGGTCTTCTGGCTTTCAGCTTCTAGAAGGAAGACATGAGATTCTAGACTCCATTGAGATCTCTAAGGAGAAAGATTCTTGTAAGAAGCTGATACGTAGAGAAGTTAGTCCTTCAATTATTTGCCTATCTCTAGCTATTACACTAGAGACTTTGGAGAATTTTCCTTTAGGTTGAGATCTGGAACTTTTTCTTGGTTGAGTGGAATAATTTTACTGCCAATAGAAGAGCTCATTCACTATTTGTATTGTTTGATATACATATAGTCTTCTGTATACTTTCTCTGATTTATGTTTACTCTCAGCTTGGATAAATGGAATTATTTGCTATTTGCTATGTGTTTTCATTGTGGAACTAGAATTTGGTGAGAAAGGAGTTAAGCTTTAGTTAGGTATGTAGCTTGGGGCCCTCCTTCCCCATTAAAGGATAGTGATCAGAAACCTTGCTTGAACCTAAAAATTATTTTCCCCAGAGTAATATTTATGGGACAGAGTAATAACTCTCTGAAGAGAGCAGAGTGGTAAGCTTCTGGAACCAATCACTTGCTTTCATTCATAACAGGAATCAAAGTCTCCTTTGTATAAGGTCAAGGGGTAGAGATAGAGAGGAGACTCTAGAGATGTCTATTCTTGCCATCCCGTAAATCATAAATAATCAGACCCATGTAGATACATATAAGCTACAAGGCACATCATACAACTTACAGTGTACCACACATCTTACCTTAATAGTTGCTTGTTAAATTAAATACATTATCTGTACTCAAGACAAGTGACAAGATGGTATAAGACATCTAGCTGAAGTCTGTGAGTCTGATTCATAAGCCTAGACAAACCACACCTTAGGGTACTGAAAGATTGGTAGCTGTGTTCACCAAGTCATTGTGGGAGATCTTTTAAAAAATATGGAGCACCTGAGAAATTCTTCAGGTTCCATGAAAAAGGCTGGGGGAATTAGCTTGAAGAAGAGAAAACTTCAGGGAGAGGGAAGGAACATGGTAATTGTCTTTGAGTATCTGAAGAGCTGTCATGAAGAAGAATGATTAGGTTTATTTTGGCCAGGCCCCAGAAAACACAACTAGAATCCCTGGTTGGAAGTCACAGAGGAAGATTGTGGTTTGCTGAGAGGAAAAACTTGCTTACAATTTAAGCTATCTAACAGTAGAATGGGCTGCCTCTGGGGAAGATGTGTTTCTCCCCAACTCAGGTCTCCATGTAGAGCTGATATTGGGATAATCATAATAGGGGCTTCAGTTCAGGAATGTGTTGGATAAGGTGAACTCTTAGATCCTTTCCAGCTCTAATTTAAAAAAAATCAGTTCCTGTTCTGTGAGTCCAGATGGAAAGTAAAAAAAAGGGAGGCCATGATGCCAAAATATTTCTTTCAGAGTAAGGGACAAATTCTGCCTAGTATATGGGTTATAGGCTATCACTTTCCAATGTCTTTTATGGGCTAAATATTTTGCTGTCCTATTGGTAAACCATGCAGGTTTCTTTTGTTCTTCAGTTAATCCATCCTATCCCTCATTTCATTTTACCAAGGACTGTAGCAACTGTTGCTTTGGTTCAGAAGGTGAACCATTTCCCTCAGTATCTATGTGTGCTATAGATTCATATAAAGCAGAAACTTCACTTTTGCTTGTTTTAGATCTGTTTTGAATGTACCTTTCCATTTAATTATGCTAGCCTCTTGTGTATGTCCAATTCTGTGAGAAGCTGGGGAACTCATTACCCAGGTCATAATTGGGATTCCAGGCCTTCATGACACAAAGTCAATTGTTCAGTCTCTAGCAAGACCCAGTATGCAACTAACAACTGCTTTTCAAAAGGGACATACTGAACTCCAGATGAAGGGAGTTTCTTAGACAAAAATCCTAAGGGTACATTTTGGTTCTGCTGTTTTTGCCATAAACCCCAGTTTGCATATTCCTCTTGTACAGTACTTGTAATTCTACTGGACCACTTTGCATAGGCCATAAATCTAGTGCCAACTGTATTGCAGCCTTGGATTCTTCAAAAGCTTTACTCTGCTCAGGTCCCCAGTAAAATTCACATTTCTTCCTAGTAACCTTATAAAGGATTTCAGAATCTGCCCTAAATGTGATATGTGATGTTTCCAATGTCCAAATAATCCTATAAAATTTTGAGCCTTTTTCTTATTGGTAGGGATAGGAAAATGTGAATCTTTTGTTGGACTTATGGGAGAATCTCTTGCAGCCCCTTATTCCATGTATGCTGAAGAATTTTTCTGTTTGAGCTGGTCCTTGAACCTTTTCAGCATTAATTTCCTACCCTTTGCTTTTCATGTGCTCAATTAAAAGTATCAAACTCTTCTCCACTTCTTTTACATTTATTCCCTGTATCATAATATCATCTATGTAGTGGGTAAGCTGTAGACCAGGCAGTTCTAATTCATCCAAATGTTCAGCCACAATTCTATGACAAATACTGGGTCTATACAGATATCATTGTGGCAAGTGGGTGAAAGCATATTGTCTGCCCTGCCAAGTGAAAGCAAATTGGTTCCATTGCTTAGAGTCTATTGGGATAGAAATAGAAAGATAGAAAGATAGAAAAAAGCAATGGCTAAATCAATAACTGTGTACCAAGTCCCATTATATTTCTGAATCCTTTCTATTAAGGCAACAGTATCTGAAACAGCAGCATACAAGGGAGGAGTGACTTTATTTAACTGTCTATAATCCACTGTCATTATCTATGTTCCATCTGACTTTCATACTGGCCAGACAAGATTATTTCATGGAGTAGTTGTAGGGACTAATACTCCTGCCTCAACATATTTCTTTATAGTATTGGTAATTTCGTCTTGTCTACCTGGTACCCGATACTGCTTCATAGTAATTACTTCAGAAGGTTCAGGTAAAGTGACTGGGTCCATTTTTATTTTACCCACTAAAACTGTATTAATTCTTATCTTCCTTACTGCAAATTGGTATCTCCTGTCAGGCAAATTTAAAGTCATGCCTTTCAATATATCTATCCCAGTGATGTATTCAGAAACAGGTACAATTACTACTGTATATTCTTTCTTAGGTAATTGCCCGATTTTACTCATTAGTTTAACTTCTCTGGCTGGTATTTCAGTGCTTTCCACTCCTGTGATGGTAATAGGAGTTCCATGTTTAAACTTATCCAGGTTTCCATATAGAAGAGAGGCCTCTGCCCCAGTATCTATTAATGCCCTAGCTGCAGTGGTTGATCCATTTTTCCAGTATATGGTTAAACTGAGTTAAAGTGATATGGGGTCCCATCTGTGTACTTCATCTCAACTGGTGCTTGGTCAATTTCCTATTTTCCTTACAAGTGTGACAAACTTGGATATAATGATTCAAGAGAATGTGTAGGGGAAGTTCTTATTTCCCTATTCCATTGAATAGTAACATTCTTTTCCCGATATATCTTATATATTTCAGTAGCTGGAATATCATCTATTCTTCCATAATCTATCCCTGCTCTCAATAAAGCAGTAAACATTTCTCTCCTTGTTAATCTATTCTGACTGTGAAGCTGCTGGTTATTTTCTCTTCTCTCTTGAGGAAATTTATCTTTTTCCTCATTCCCTTAAGTCACCTAACTGTGTAGTCTTATTGGTGCCTCTGAAGGAGGGTACCTATTTCTCCAATTAGTAAAGTCTGAACTATGTGTTTATAAGCAGAAACCGTTAAGTGAGTGCTGTGATATGCATCAGCATCCCCCACCATTATTTCAGTTTTCATTACCTCTTCCTTTAACTTTCTCATGCAGTCTCTAAATGAATACCAAGGTCTGTCTCCACTAGGTCACATAGAATCAGTGGGATACTGTTTATTGCATCACTCAAAAGCTAAACTTGAAGAAATTAGTTCCATTGTTACTCCTTGAATATGGTAATCCCTAAAAGCTTGTTGTATAATGGGATTCTGATGAATACCTATGAATTTCAAACAACCTATGTTGTTTGAACATTGTTTGAACAATCTATCCTTATTTCTCCAGTCCATTGCCACTGATTCTCACCATCCAAGATACTAATGATTTTTCCATTTTTGGGGTGAACTGACAATATATCTGTGACTTCCTGATAAGTTATTTCCTTAAACAATGTGTGACCCCCCTGATTTTCCTGCTTTCTTCATTTTATTGGACATGCATCCACATTTCTAGAAGCCTCCTCATCTGAATTTACTCTGTCTTTCTCCCCTTTGTCTTACTCCCAGTTGTCTGAGTCCAATTAGGCATCACATGTGTAAGGGTTGCATACATCTTCCTCTTGTTAACTTTTCTCCTCTTTTTCTGAGCCACTGTCACAGATGTCTTTTCTGCTATCACCTGATACTTCTAGCTTACTCTTCTGAAGGAAAGTTCTGATGTTATTGCATAGAAAGCTTCTCATGAAAATCAGCTAACTCGCTTTTCAGCTGAACCTTAACCTCCAGCAATTTTCCCTACTTTTACATATAATACAAGAACTTGCTGACAACACCCATCCTTTTCTACATACCCTTACCATTTCTTTCTCTGGTTCTAATAGGATTCCTTGCAAACATCTTTCTAAATTTATAGATTCTCTCTTCTGTAACCTTGGTTCCCAGTTTTCACAAAGTCCTGAGCTTTTAGTTCATTCTTTTCTCAGGGAGGAATAAGGTAAATCTTCCCATCCTGGGATACCCATGTCCTTCCCTAGAGCTTTTCTGTCTCCAAGTAGAGGTTTTATATTTCATGATCCCATCCTTGTCACCAAATGTAATGCCAGTGTGATACCCATAGCAGCTGCCATGAACATGCATATGTATTTTCAGGGTAGATTTGAAAAATATAATAAACTCTCTTCTTCATAGGCAAAATCAAAATATTTATTTAGAATATCACTATTAGGATGCCAAGAGGTAAGATTTAGGAAAGGTACTCATCACTAATCTGGAGAGCACCAACATCTTAAACATTTTTTCTGTTAGATCTCCTCATAAACAAGTTCCCCTAGGCAGAATTCCTTTCTCTGCCTGCTCATACTGGCTTTTCTCTCCCCAACATCCTATTTCAATTAAAAAATTCCATTAGGCAAGCTCCTCCCACAATGGGTTCCATGAGACTCAGACTCCATGTGACTTAGGCTGTATCACAGCTATGAGCTGCACCAGAGCTCAAAGCAGGTCATATAGGCCTATTAATGGATGGGGAAGAACTTCTTAATCCATTAACATTACAGGTACTGTTTGTGTATTTGTGCTTTTACTTTCTTGAAGTAAATATTTCTTTGTAAAAGCTCCAGCGTTACATGAAAATTTTAGATCTTAAAAATAACCACCTAACATAATATTTAGCTCTTCATATGTTAAAGAAGGTACATAAATGAAAAATATTTTATAGGCCATACATCAGCTTGGGTTACACACTCCTCCCCAGTATCTGTAGGGTAAAGTAAGCAGATTCAGAAAACTTGGAGGGAAGTACATGGAAGAGGGAAATTTGTACATTAGAGGTAGCTTACAACCCTGGCCTGAAGGCTTTTCTGATGCACGCGTTTGTTGATCCTAACTACTCTCCAATTAGAGAAATCCACTTAGCGTTTATAAGCTCTTTTAACTTGTATTGACCCTTAAAAGGGCATTAAAAAAGTATTAATTACTAATGTGAATGAGCCATTTCCTTTAAATAATACAACTCCAGAGCTTTTTAGACTGGCTACACTTGGGCTACATAACCCAATTAAGCCAACTATTCATTTGCTAGGATGGTGCTTTGTCCAACTAGAAAAAAAAAGATCTTAATTAACAACTCAGAGTGATCCTCTAGGCAAGGCAAACTAACATCACCTGTTCTTATATAGCAAAGCAGCAATAGTTCTTCTTTTCCGCTTTCCTGTTTTCCCTTTCAAGTTGGAGCAGGTATAAAAGGCCAATATGTAATACAAAAGCTTCACTTCTTTGAATCTTTAGGTGGAATGTGCAGGGCAATAACCAAAACTGTACCTCAGTCTTTAATATGGTTTTTCAGTTTTTTAGTTTTACCTTCTTAAATCATAATATAATTATATGCAAATGAACCATGGGGCCATAATGCTCTGCATCTCTAAAGACCTCAGCATGGTCTAACATCCCATTTTATGTCCTTGAACTGTTTCTTTGTACTCATGTTTTCCAGTTTTTAATAACTCAAAGCTTTTTTCTCCACTCTTTTAAATCATTACACTGTTCAGGTACAAATGAATGAGGCACCATGATACACATTCGAATGAGGCACCATGATACACATTTCACGAGGTGATTTCTGTCTTTATATTTATGTCAAAATTTGTTTTCTGTCACAAATTGCTAAAATCTCACTTAAAAGTGGTGCTTTTTCATATACATGGTTTAGGAGTTTTTGTTAAAACAAAATTATTTTCCTACTTCTTTCAGGAATCAAAATGTTCATCTATGATAAAGGCAATATCCTTTACCAGGTGGCTTGATTTTTTCTTTATGCAAAACTACTTTTTTAAAATTCCTCTCAGCACTGGATTGCTTAATTTTGCTTATCTTTTGTTTTGTTTTCTAACACTTTTATTTCTGAACATGCCCCTTCTCCTTCCCTACCCAGTAAGTCATCCCTTATTATAAAGAAGGAAAAGGGGAAAAAGCAGTTTAGTAAAATCAACCAGCACATTAACTAAGTGACATTTTGTGTATTTTTCCATACCTATTATTCCTCCTCTTCTGCAAAGAAGAGAGGAAGGTGAAGTTTTAAACTTTTTTCCAGGGCAAAGCTTGGTTGGACTCCATCTTCTTTACCATCTCTCTACTCTTTAGCTATTGACACTATACACTAATTTAAAAAAAAAACAAATTATCTAAGGCCACCAAGAATATTGGCTTAGAGGAACCACCACCTCTTTTCAAGTGAAGCTGTATAAAAAGAACATTCTCAGCCATTTAGATTCTGAGACTTCATTCTTAACTCTGGTAGGTGAAAGGACTGATTTTGATAACTCAAGATGTCAGACTTCCAGATTCCTCAAGGGATCTGGAACTGGAAATGACCTTAGGGAACATCATACAAACCTTTCATTTCATAGATGAAGAAACTGAGTTTTGAAAAAGGATAAGTAATTTAATCTTGGCCAATTCCTTTAACTTTGCTGGGTCTCAGTCACTTCATTGTAAAATGAAGAGGTTGGACAACGTGGCCTCTGAATTCCCTTCCAGTCCTGAATCTATGATTCTAAGGTCCTCAGACTCCAAATCCTTATTTCATGATGCTTCAATGATTTCATCTAAAGAATGAGGTTAATATGATTTAAATGCTCACCTGTGTTTGCTACATTTTGTGGCCCATGCCTCTCAGAGATTTCTAACCATTCCTCAGAATGCATGGATTAATGTTGCCTTTGCTGAGAGTGCAGTGAGTGGCAGCTGGTGAGCAGGGCACAATTAAGCATTTTTGGAAATGCAAGTTCAAAAGAATACCTTATTCGACAGAAACTACAGGGTAAATTTGGAAAGACTGAATGGAATGACAGACATTGGAAAGTATCCAAAACATCAGTGCCAGTCCCTTCAATCTTATAACAAGGGTCCTGGGAACTTTGATTAACTATTGTTTATTAAGTGCACACCTGCACATGGTGAGATGCTGGGTACTTTATGGAATCAACTGAATCGAAGAAAAAGAATCACTGAAGAATTAATATTTTACCTTCAATGATGTTGCTCCTAAGATACATAGAGGATCCAAAGTTTGGGCTGCAGTATTTCTATGCCAGGGAAGGTAATTGAAGGAGAAGGAGATTTTACCACCATAAGAAGTAGTAGCAAGTTCCCTGTCACTAGAAGTCTTCAAGTAGAGGCTAAATGGCCGCTTGGATAGGTTAGAGTGGGAATTTCTGTATAAGTGTATACTGGACCAGAGGGCAAGGACTGTTTTGTTTGTTTTTTTTTTTTTTTTAGCATGGAACTTGGCACAAAGAGGTACTTAATGCGCATTGTTCAGTTGAATTGAATATTTCCTGAGGCTCTGACTCTGTGATTTTAGACAGGCTACATGGTGAAACAGAGCACTGGGCCAGGAGTTAGGAAGACCTAGGTTAAAGTCTAGCCTCAGACACTTATTAGCTGTGTGTCCTTGGGCCAATCACTTAATTTCTGTCTGCCTCAGTTTCTTCATCTGTAAAATGGGGATAATGATAGCCTCTTCCTCTTAGGGTTTTTGTGAAGATCAAGAGAAATAATATTTGTAAAATTCCATGCTCACTTTACAAACTTTAAATCTCGGTAAAAATAAATATTATTAATTAAAAATTAATTATTAAATTAAATTAAAAATAAGTAAATAATCAATATCTTTGGGACATTTACATGGTTATTTAAAGTTTGTTGTTGTTCAGTTCTGACCAATTCTTCTTAATTCCATTTAGAGTGTTTAGCAAAGATACTGGAGTGGTTTGCCATTTCCTTCTCTAGCTCACTTTACAGATGATCAACTGAGGCAAACAGGGTGAAGTAAATTTCCCAGGGTAACACAGCTAGTAAGTATCTGAGGCCAGATTTGAACTCAGGTCTTCCTGACTCCAGGCCAGGTACTCTATCTATTGAGCCATCTAGCTGCCCTTTAAAGTTTAAATTGATTTACATACATGATCTCATTTGAGCTTCACTACAACCCTTTGGGGATTCTACAGGTATTATTATCCCCATTTTCCAGATGGGGAAACTGAGACTCAGAAAGGTTAAGCAACTAGTCCAGGATCTCACAGTTAGTAAGTATAAGAGGTATGATTTGAACTCAAATCTTCCTAAAACCATGTCACCACATCACCCTGTCTCCAAAGTGAAAGTCTGCAGTTGACTGCCATTGCTGTGGTATTCTTGTTTTCTTCCTCCAGTGCCAGGAAAAGTGAAGGATACAGATTGGCAACCTGTGGCCCATTTGCTTGTCATAGGTGGCACAAATACTGCTTTTATGTAGGTTGCTTTCTGCATCTTTGTCCCTCTTCTTCATAGAATTCCACCAGCTTTATTCATCAGCTTGGGGAGTAGGAATAGAAGAGATAATCCAACACAGGACTGTCAGACTGGATACTATGATAGGACAAAGAAATAGAGGATTCAAGGATGAGGATGGGATAGAAAAGAACTGGCTTACTAAGGGGACTTAACAATGGTTTCAAATAGGTCTTATGCTCATCTTTCTCTGTATGGTCATCCCCAGACCACCTGAAGGAAATAGCTCTTAATTATGGCTTGTTTCAAATTTTACCACATAGTGTCTACCCATCATGAAAAATTTCTCATACGCAATGACTTATTAGTACAAAGATCATTGTCATCACATCCTTCTGTTTTACAATTTTCCCCAGAGGAAGATACATTTTAATGAATGTCATAGCAAGCATGCATTACCACACAGTGTTCTAATTATTATTCCAACTTGAACAAGCTGACTCAAAACCATAGAATATCCCATGCTTTAGAATATAGACTGCTAGAACAGTGGTTTTCTGTAAAGCAAAGACATTGTTAAGGCTCATTTTCCATTGCACTCTCTTGAATACAGCCACTCTTCATTCACAGAGAGATTCCTCACTCTCACAGATATGCCCAAGTTGCTTTAATGTCTCGCATTACCCTGCTGAAATAATATGTGAACATATGTGGGTAAAAATGCCCCAAATAATATCTACATCTGTTTGGATGATTTATTCCTTCTTCTCACTTTCATCACGCACATGGCCAGCTGTCTTTATTGCCCATTTTATCAAGTGAAGGCCCCACTTGTACAGGCACCCGTTCTTCTTGTCATTTTTACTGTGGGAGGGAAAAGCATTCATCTGAGTTATTAATGTAACTGGCTTCATGCAACTTTAAAAACAATTTAGGATATGACGCTAAGCAGTTGTTACCTAAGTATTCTGAGAAGGAGTAGCTTACACATAGTAAGCCACTATTCAAAAGCATTGATTTATTTGACAGACCATTTTAAATAACTTAGTTTGCAGAAAAAGAATACTTTATTTTAATGTTCTGTTATTTAGCACAAAAAGCAATCATCATTCAGTTCCATGAATCTATTTTTATGTAAGCAATAGAGGAAAATATGACTACTGAATATGAATATATTAATATATTTATCTAGCAGCATCTAAAACTTAGTTTGTTTCCTTGAATCCACATTTGCCAGTTTCTTTTCATGACTATATATAAGGAGGTGTTCCTACTCATTATATAATGAGAAAAATCCACATATTGAATTAAATGTTTTGATTTTGAGGTTTATTCCTTTTCCACAAACATCTTCAATGTATATTGGCTCCTTAGGTTCATTAAGATAAGAAAATAGATTTAATCAGCCAATAAACATTTATTAAGTGCTTACTATGTGCTAGGCACTATGCGAAGTGATGGAGACAGAAAAGCAAAAATAGTCTTTGCCCTTAAGGAGCTCATGTTCTACAGAGGGAGACAATATGCAAATTACGATGTACATATGTAATATGAGTGACCTCATATGAGTGGTCACATGAGTGACCACAGTCTGAGGGCCAGGTCTTCAAGGGGTCTCTCATTTCTGCCATTCTCTGCTCCCCATGATTATCCATCCTTAATTATGGACAAAGTAATTAGCAATCCAGTTCTATTTAATCATTTAACATTAGATTTCACATTAACTTTGGAGAGTTTTCCACCCATCTGGCCTTTAGTGATTTAGAAGGAGAGGAAGATGGCCCATAGTAGTAGAAAGGACATGATCTAGAATTGGAAAACCTAGGTACAAAACTGAACTTCTTGTTTGGTTCAAAAATCAAGATCTCCATCTCTTTTATGATGTTTCCTTATTTTTAAAGTGAAAGGGTTAAATGATTTCCAAGGTCTTTTCCAGCTCTAAATTCTAAATGGTTTTTTTTTCTGAGATCAGAATACATACATACATACATATATTTATATAGAGACATGTAATATACATATACATATTTATGTGTTTACTTATTTATGTTTACATAGATACATATTTAAAAATTTTTAGAGTGTTTTGTTATTCTGTACTTGACAGCTCCCTCCAACAAATGTGAATGTTTTTACATATAAAGGACAGAATAAGAGGACTGCATAAAAAAAAAAAAAGGACAAATCTCTATTACATATAGACTGTTTTTAAGTAGAAAATAAATTCACCACATTAGTTTTGAAGCTCTTTTAATAGTCTATATTTCCCTCTGAACTACCATTTATTCTTTTCAGTGTATATTAAAAATGCTTTATTAATGCTTATTCTCTTTTCTTTTTCTGGCGTCATGATTACTACTATGCCTCCCTGTCCCCATTCGCTACTGTCCCCCTGAAAAAAGTCCCACCTTGGTAACAAATAATCATAATCAACCAAAGAATCCATACGTTGACTGTATTTGAAAATGTATATCATTGCACAACTCTCATCTATTGCTTACTTCTGCATAAGGTGGGATTCATCCTTTATGATCAATCCTCTTCAGGAGTCATATTTTGTCCTTGCATTGATCAAAGTTCATAAGTCTTGCAAAGCTATTTTCTTTTACAATATTATAGGTACTATATACTATAGGTATACATTGTTTTCCAGGCACTACTCATTTTACTATACATCAGTTCATGGAAGTCTTTCTGGATTTTTCTAAATATATTCCTTTCATAATTTCTTAAGGTAAAATAATATTCTATTCTATTCATATTCCATAATTTTTCAGCATTCCCTATTGAAGGTCACCCCTTTAGTTTCCAATTTTTTCTACAACAAAAAATGACGCAATGAATATTTTTGTGCATATAGATCCTTTCTTTCTTTGATCTCTTTGAAAGTATTTGACTAGTAATGGTAATGCAAGGTTAAAGGTTTTAGTAACATGTCCATAGTGTAATGACATTTTGACTATAGTATCAAACTGCATTCCAGAATGGATATACAAATTTACACTTTCACCAACAGTGCATTACTGAGTCTACTTGCCTGAGTCTTCTCCAAATTGTCATTTTTTTCTTTTGTCTCTACCAAACTTGTGGTACTGAGGTGAAACCTCAGAGTTATTTTTAATTCACATTTCATATATTATTAGTTATTTGGAGTATCTTTATATAATAATCAATAGTATGAATTTCTTTTTTCATTTTTCTTCTTTATTTTTAGTTTCGAGCATTCACTTTTATAAGATTTTGAGTTCCAAAGTTTTTACAAATGTCATTTATTATCATTACCATTATTATTTTTTAAATAATGACTTTGTTCTTATGCACTTGAATCAGTTTCCTATGTATCTTGCATAAAAGATATTATCAGAGAAATTTGCTACAAAGATTTTGTCTCTTCTAATTTTAATTGCATTGGCTTTGTGCAAAGGTATTTTAATTTATGAAAAATTGTCCTTTTTTATCTCTTATCTATCCCTTGTGTGATCAAGACTCTTTCCTTGCTCTACAAATTATGGTGTATACATGTAATGACATATTATTCTTTTTAGAATTAATGAACAGGACGTATTTAGAAAGTTTGTGATGTAGCCTTTTCCATCTCAGTCATGTATCTGTTTGAAGCTTATTGTGGTATGTGATGTGAGATGTTGGTTTTGATTTGGTTTCTGCCAGGTTGCTTTCTAGTATTACTAGAAGTTTTTATTGAATGGTGGTTTTTACCCCAGTAATTATGATCTTTGGGTTTATCAAACACCATGCAGCTACGATTGTTTGAAATCCTTTGATCTCATTAGACTTATGACTGAAGAGGGAGATTTTTCATTTCAGATATAATAGGCCATGTTGCAGTTGACAGAGAAACTCGTATGTGGTCCTGTCCATCAAAAATGATGGCTAGGAAGTATTCCAAGAGGATCATGAGCACAATTATTTGAGTAGACATTCTTTGTTGTCTGAGACTGTAGCAGTAAAATAGAGGGGGTGGAGAGAGAATGGGATAAGATGTCATTAGGGAGAGATTGTCACTTATAATATCAAACTTTCATCAGTAAAGGAATGTTAATTTTTATATAAATGTTTTTCTATCCCAGAAAATGAACAATATACTTTCTTGCATTTTTGGCAATTGGGTATCATAATAATTGTACGATAATAAGGTTTCATGTCATGAAGACTTGAATCTTTAATTACATTTGTTTTTGGTTAAAGCATTTGTGAATTATTACAAGTTCACTGCAGTGGTCAAAAGAGCAAGTACATTCTGTTTTGTACAACAGATTTGTACAAATCTGATTTGTTAGATTAGAAAAAATATTTACACAATATTTTGAAATTTTGCTGAGCCACAATATTCTCCAATTATGTTTTTGAATTAATACCTGCACTGATGTTAATGTTAAAAGCTTTCCTTTGCCAAATCCACTTATACTCATTTATCTTTGTCTAGTGTTAGTGAACATATTTCTTCACTAAAGTATATATGTAAAATGGATATTCTTAGTACATTTATGATTCTTTATAACAATATTCATTTAAAAGCTATATTGTTATCCTTATCTAATAAGAATCAAATACTTTGCTTTATTAAATTAAGCGTTTGATTGTTATCAGCTAAAGACAACAATGTAGCTTTTATAATTGTCAGATGTCTTTCATAACTCGGAAGATAATCTCCTGTTGAGATTATTGGAGGGAAAAAAGAGAAAAATTTGGATTCATGGGATGTCTATCTTCTATGTATTAATTGTATGAAAATGGTTACTACTTGAAATTAAACTATCAGAGGATTAACAGCATAAAGTGAGCACAATTTCAATTCTTCCTCTCTCAGAACACTGAGGTACTAATACTTTGCTTTTGGAACTTCCGCAAATTTTGACAAATGTTGGTTTTTGTTGGGAAAATAGAATATTCTGTTTTTACAATGCTATGCATTTTTGGTCATGGAATTCAGAAGACTTTTCTATAATACTAGATTGTATTATAGTCTTAAAAATGGCCATGATAATACAGTGCAAAAATCACCAGACTTTGAAACCGAAGATCTAATTCCAGCACCACCCCTTACTAACTTTATGATCTTGGTACTTATTTAACTTTTCTCAACTTTATTTTTCTCATCTGTAAAATACAAGAAGGTATTCAAGCTATCTACTGCATGAAGTTGTGAGGACCAAATGAGATAATGTGCATAAAACACTTTATAAACTGAAAAGTGCTATAAGCATGTAAAGTAATATTATTTATTCCATCTAAGTGCACAGTGCAGTTAGGACTTCTTCCATTTTATTACTGTTTCTTTTTAAGTGATTGGAGAAAACACTCAAAGATTCAGAACTATTTAAATATTCTGAATTCTTAGAGGCAGAATTTGACATTCTTCAACCAATCAACTGACAAATTTAAGCACCTGCTGTACTTAATAATCATATGCTCATTTCTGGAGATACAGATGCAAAAGTGATCATCCATGCTCTCAGGGAACCTGTGCTTTACAATATTCACAAATACATATATAATTTATACAAAATAAATACTTTAGTTTCCAAGATTCCCTATGAAGAAGGTGAAACTAGGCATTCTCAGAATCTCAGAGTTGGAAGGAGCCCTGGGCATTGTTTAAATCAGGTTGTCAGCAAACTATAGCCAGGAAACAGGGGCCTAGGGAGAAGGAATGTAATAATCTTTTGCCTATTTTTCAATTGGCCCAATGTAAAAACCATTCTTAGCTTATAGACCATATAAAAACAGGCAGTGGACTGGATTTACCCATAGTTTGCTAATCCCTGATCTAGAAAAAATAGATGAGAATCTCCTCTATGATCCACATGTCCATTGTTTTCATCTTTATTCCAACTTGCTAAATATACATTTATATAATGTATATAAATATACATTTATTTGCAATTATTTTAGAGTAAAATAAACAAATTCTCTATTTTCCAACCAAATAAAGATTTTTACGCCATGTATGCAGTATGTGCTTGATAACTGTGTTTTGTTGATAATTGGACTAGTAATATTATAGCTGGAAGAGACCTGAAGGACCATCAGGTTCAACCTCCCTCATTTAACACAAGTAACTTGAACCCTACTGTTGTTGTTGCTGGTGGTTGTGGTCCTTTATTTTCCAAGAGGATCAATGACATCATGGAGTGATAACTTGTGAGTGAATGGGATTTAAGTGAGGCAGAACTGCACAAAGTCATCAGCCTCACTGTTTCTTCCATAGTCATAGAAGTCCAGCTGTAAGACAAAATTCAAGATGATGGGTGGTAGCCTGGAATGTAGTGGAAGACCTTGGCATCTTTGATGTCTGACCAAACTCTAAGTGCTCTATAGCACCTTCTTAAGCCACCTTCGTGGCAGTTGGAATAAATTGTTCTCATCTACCCTTCCTCTGGGGGAAGTCTTCACATGCTTGGGGTAGAAATTCCCCTAACTCGCTGACAGATTCGAGGTCTGTCATTTCCCTTTAATCTGGTTTATCCTGTTTGCCAAGATGGTTTCACCAGGATGTGGTCACTGTGATTACTACAGCTTCTTGGAGCCAGAGGCAGAGGTGACAGGTGGACACCAAAAGTGAATGAACAGTCCTGAAAAAGGTTCAGCAAGCTGTCATAGCAGAGGTGCTAGACCTCTTTGAACACCTGAGGCCCATAGAAATTAAGTAACCTGCTCAATGTCATATTAGTAGAAAGTCTGGATAAACCAGAAGATTTTGTATTTTTGTTATCATCTAAGCAAATTTACTAGCAAATGCATGTAAGGACCAATATGGAGTGTATGTGTGTATACATGTAACAACACACATGCAGAAAATATATGGGCATTTGCATATTTATGTTACACATATATTATATATGCATTTAAAAAAGATAATTCAGCAAAAAAATGAGAAATATAAGGTTCCCTTGAGATTACGAAATTCTTCAGGTATATTACCTGATACATCTAAAACACACCAGATCATTATTATTTCCACATCTCCTCAAGAAACATAAAATCCTGGTCCAATGTGACCGGTAGTTGAACTCAAAATATTTTGCCATATGAAGCAAACCCACTTTTTTCCAGGGTAATAGGTTGTCCCTCAGCAGAAGCTGTTGGAAAAATCTGCTTTAGGTTGCCATCTAAATACCAAATCAAAACCTCTATTTCAGTTTTAATCAAAGGTTTTGCTTTGTATTTTATTTCATTTTTATTTTTTATTAATTTATTTAACTTTTAACATTCATTTTCACAAAATTTTGGGTTCCAAATTTTCTCCCCATTTGTCTCCTCCCCCCACCCCAAAACACTGAGCATTCTAATTGCCCTTACCACCAATCTGCCCTCTCTTCTATCATCCCTCCCTTCCCTTGTCCCCATCTTCTCTTTTGTTCTGTAGGGCCAGATAACTTTACCTGTATTTCTTATTTCCTAGTAGCAAGAACAAGTACTCGACAGTTGTTCCTAATACTTTGACTTCCAACTTCTCTTCATCCCTCCCTCCCCACCCATTCCCTTTGGAAGGCAAGCAATTCAATATAGGCCATATCTGTGTAGTTTTGCAAATGACTTCCATAATAGTTGTGTTATGTAAGACTAACTATATTTCCCTCCATCCTATCCTGCCCCCCCATTGCTTCTATTCTCTCTTTTGATCCTGTCCCTCCCCAAGAGTGTTGACTTCAAATTGCTCCCTCTTCCCATTGCCCTCCCTTCCATCATCCCCCCCACCCTGCTTATCCCCTTCTCCCCCACTTTCCTGTATTGTAAGATAGGTTTTCCTACCAAAATGAGTGTGCATTTTATTCCTTCCTTTAGTGGAATGTGATGAGAGTAAACTTCATGTTTTTCCCTCACCTCCTTTCTTTTTCCCTCCACTAAAAAGTCTTTTGCTTGTCTCTTTTATGAGAGATAATTTGCCGCATTCCATTTCTCCCTTTCTCCTCCCAATATGTTTCTCTCTCACTGCTTAATTTCATTTTTTTAAGATATGATCCCATCCTCTTCAATTCACTCTGTGCTCTGTGTGTGTGTGTGTGTGTGTGTGTGTGTGTGTGTGTGTGTAATCCCACCCAGTACCCAGATACTGAAAAGTTTCAAGAGTTACAAATATTTTCTTTCCATGTAGGAATGTAAACAGTTCAACTTTAGTAAGTCCCTTATGACTTCTCTTTGGTGTTTACCTTTTCATGCTTCTTTTCATTCTTGTGTTTGAAAGTCAAATTTTCTTTTCAGCTCTGGTCTTTTCATCAAGAATGCTTGAAAGTCCTCAATTTCATTGAAAGACCAATTTTTCCCCTGAAGTATTATACTCAGTTTTGCTGGGTAGGTGATTCTTGGTTTTAGTCCTAGTTCCTTTGTCTTCTGGAATATCCTATTCCATGCCCTTCGATCCCTTAATGTAGAAGCTGCTAGATCTTGTGTTATCCTGATTGTATTTCCACAATACTTAAATTGTTTCTTTCTAGCTGCTTGCAATATTTTCTCCTTGACCAGGGAACTCTGGAATTTGGCCACAATGTTCCTAGGAATTTCTCTTTTTGGATCTCTTTCAGGTGGTGATTGGTGGATTCCTTGAATACTTATTTTGCCCTGTGGTTCTAGAATCTCAGGGCAGTTTTCCTTGATAATTTCATGAAAGATGATGTCTAGGCTCTTTTTTTGATCAAGGCTTTAAGGTAGTCCCAGAATTTTTAAATTGTTTCTCCTGGATCTATTCTCCAGGTCAGTTGTTTTACCAGTGAGATATTTCACATTATCTTCCATTTTTTCATTCTTTTGGTTTTGTTTTGTGATTTCTTGGTTTCTATAAAGTCATTAGCCTCCATCTGTTCCATTCTAATTTTGAAAGATCTATTTTCTTCAGTGAGCTTTGGAACCTCCTTTTCCATTTGTCTAATTCTGCTTTTGAAAGCATTCTTCTCCTCATTGGCTTTTTGAACCTCTTTTGCCAATTGAGTTAGCCTATTTTTCAAGGTGTTATTTTCTTCAGCATTTTTTGGGGTCTCTTTTAGCAAGGTGTTGACCTGCTTTTCATGCTTTTCTTTCATCTCTCTCATTTCTCTTTCCAGTTTTTCCTCCACCTCTCTAACTTGATTTTCAAAATCCTTTTTGAGCTCTTTCATGGCCTGAGTCCATGGAATATTTATTTTGGATGTGTGGGATCCAGAAGCCTTGACTTCTGTGTCTTTTCCTGATGCTAAGCATTGTTCTTCCTCATCAGAAAGGAAGGGAGGAGATATCTGTTCACCAAGAAAGTAACCTACTATAGTCTTATTTTGTTTCCCTTTTCTGGGCATTTTCCCAGCCAGTGACTTGACTTCTGAGTTTTCTTTCCACCCCCACCTCACCTCCAGATCTGCCCAGCTAATGCTTGGGGTCTGAGATTGAAATGCTGCTTCCCAGTCTCAGGACTTTGGGTGGGGGCAGGGCTGCTGTTCAGTGTGAGATTAAGTTCAGGTGCTCAAGTGGGGGCAGGGGCGCCCCACGGGCTCAGTTCCCTCAGGGGGTTTATGCAGAGACCTCCAACAATGGATCTGAACTCCTGCCTGCTTGGGGAGCCCCTGTCCGCTGCCACCCCCACCGCTGCCTCCTGAGGCGGCCCGAGCCACGGGGACATCCCACTCCCCTGTCAGCCACCCAAAAAGACTCTCTCACTGACTCTTGTCACCTGTGGGTGGAGGGACCTGCTCGGCCACTGGAGATTATGTCCCTGAAGGCTTCTCAGATCTGCTCCTCTTGGTGCCGCATGGCCCAGGCAGGGCTGGGCTCTGCTCCAGGTCTGGTGCACTACGGACCTTTCGCATCAGGTTTTCAGGTCTCTCTGGAACAGAAATCTAGTCCTCTCCTTTGTTCTGTGGCTTCTGCTGCTTCAGAATTTGTTGGGAGTTCTTCTTTACAGACATTTTATGGGCTGTGGGTTCGGAGCTAGCATATGTGTATCTTTCTACCCTGCCATCTTGGCCTGCTTTGTATTTTAAACCCACATTTTAAGAGCTTTGAGTTCCTTGTCACTTACAGAAGAAGTAGTTTTCAGTGAGTACTAAATATTTTTATACAATTCTCCATGCCTGTCTATTTTTTCTTGGGAGGGCATATTAGCTTCACATGATGAAGCTATTTATTTCCACAAAGATTCACGAGACCCACCTCCAGCATTACAGTGGACAATACATGGGCATAATAGCCAAGTAAATAGTCATTTGAAATAAAGCTAGTGTTTTGCTACCAATAGACAATTTCAGGAAAAGATAGAAAGTCATAGCTAATTAACTTAGTTACTGAAAAGTAACTATTGATATTTAGATGTTAGAGATTGGAAAACTGAAGACACATTTGAATCCTTTGTGGTACTCATGAAAGTAGCGTCAAGAGCAGTTCCACCAAAATCTCAATTCAGTCTGGCTTTAGCTTTCAGCTCATTCAAAGACTTTTTAAATTTGTTGACAATGAGTCATATCATCTCTGTCAACAGTTTTCCCCTTGTAATCATATATTTATGAATTTCCTGTTCAAATCACTGATCAATGCAGGTGGCAATGGGTAAGGTGAAGGTACTCTCCTGCTCCTTGCTTATATCAAAATGATTCTGGGATTCAAACATAGCATCAGCACGAGTGGACATGTTGCTCACTGTTATTGTAAAATCAACACTTTATTTTCTATATACATTTTCACTGTCTTTGAAAATAAAAATATTCTAGACCATTTTTCAATGCAGTGAGAGAGTGATGTCTAATATCTCATTCCTGTTATTGTGCTAAGCTGAGATTTGAGTGTTAGTCATACTGTATGGAATTGGGGGTGTAGATGGGAGGAGTCATGACAAACTTGAGTGAATTGAATTCACGGAAAAGAACCTGAGATTTTACGTCAGTGTCTATAAGAAGTTGTTTTCATAATCTCTTATAAAATTTGTAATATGATAGACTAATTTTGTTTTCTATGGCCAGCATTTCTGTTCTGCACTCCCATGTTGCACGTGACATTGTTTTCAAAGGGATGCTACTTGTAAAATTGTCTCCTGTCACAGAGGACTCTTCTCTATGATGCCATAAAGTATTTGAATAATGCCCCTCAAAATCAACAGCGTTTGTGTTTTCTTTACTTGAAGTTTATGCATCTACTAGGACAAGGTTCAAATGATACTTGTGTTATACATGAGTGCATTTTGTCATTTCTTTACATTTTATTTGAATTTTTAAAATTGCAGTAGTTCTGATTTCAGTTTTTGGTCTCAGGAGCCTTTGCATTCTCAAAAATTATTGAGAGTCCTCAAAGAGCTTTTTTCATATTAGTTATATCTATTAACATTTGCCATATTAGAAATTAAAAAAATCTTATTATGACCTCGCTGACCTTATGTTTGACCTTGCTGAGTGACTGAAAGGATATTGAAGACCCCCAGGGGTCCCTGCACCACACTTTGAGAACCAATTACATTTACATACAGAGATAGTAAGATGTCCCATAAAACAGAGAGACTTCATGGATGACCACTTAGTTTTAAGAATGCCAAGGACAAAGAATAGATTGAGCATTGGTTGTTACTAGCCTCTGAATAAATATAAATTATTCAGCTGTCCTCAGTTCATTGTCAAAATACATGACAGACATCTGTTCATTGTGTACGCAGAATTGTGCTTGGCAATTATTGAGATCAATTTTCTAGTTACAGAAGAAGGCACATTTTGGACATTCTTAGGCAGCATTTTGAAGAGTTTATTGTACACTCCTTGCCATTTTGGGGCCATATTTTTAGACAAAATTGACAAGGATTAAAACTGAATCTTTCTTCAACTGGTCTGTTTTCTCATTGTGACCCCTTTTATCCAACATGGAGCAGTACCAATCAGTTGCTCCATTACTCTTTACCTATGGGACCACTCTTCTTGCTCACACAGGTGAGTGCTTGTCCTCATTCAGCAATAGGTCAATAGGTTTCCCTTCATCAAAATTTAACCATAAAGAACAACAGTCCAAGATGTAAGGTTATGATGGCTAGTGGTTTAAAAAACTGGATTAATATGACCTTTGTTTGCTATATCATTAGAGGAGAAGAAATCACAATAAAGGCAAAATACTATATCCTTTGATGGGTTATATTTCAACTACTTATACTTTTCATACCAATTGAACTGAAAATGTGTGTTTTAGTTCCTATTTTACTTCTAGAAAAGTCCTATCTAGGCTGATGAGGATGTCTTGATAAATGAAATAGGTTTCTAATCTGATGGAATTTTTGATGGCAGGGTTATAATGAAGATCAAATTAGATAATATGTGTAAAGTGCTTTGTAAACCATAAATTCCAATGTAAATGTTATCTATGCCCTTATTATTACTAAATACTCCATCCATGACCCAAAAAACTAAAATGGGAATTGGACCAAGTAGTAATGTCTTGATATTAATAAAATATAAAAATCATTTAAAGCTAACAAGACATAAAAAGCATTTAGCATTCAAAGCCTTTCAAAACATAGCACTGTCCTCCCTGCCACCTTTCTGATCTTCTTACACCTTACACATTCTGCCTCCTCTTCCCGGTGACAGTGGTCCCTAGAACAACAGTCTATTTTCATCTCCTAACTCCAGGCTTTTTTCACCAGCCAAGCAGGGAATGCTCTCCCTTCTCATTTCTGCCTCCTGGTTACCTTCAAGTCCCAGATAAAATCCTACTTTCTACAGAAAATCCTTCCCACTCCTCTTAATTTTATTTCCTTTCCTCTGTTGATTATTCCTTATTTATCCCATATACAGCTTGTTTATACAGAGTTGTTTACATATTGTCTCTCCCATTAGATTATGAGCTCCTCAAGGAGATAAACTGTCCTTTGCCTTTTTCTTCAAATCCCCAACACTTAGCATGGTGCTTTACGTAGAGAAAGAGCTTAATAAATGTTTGTTTTCCAACTGGATGAAAAGATAAAGACTAAGGCCTCCATATTGTATATGTTCCCTACAGAGTATTTATAAGAAGACATGACAAGAATCACAGAGTGAGAATGTATGGTTAGGTTGAGATTTGTACTAGAGGAAGGAGATCTCAGATACATTGATTGATAAAAGTATCTCGTTATTGCCCTTCTCTTTTCAGCTGCCCAGTTTTCATTTTTATCTTTGTATATAGATTGGATAGTAAACTCTTCTGGGCAAACTGAATCTTTTCATTCCACTCCTGTCAGCAAATATGAAATAGAGACAATTTATGGAATACCATCCTAGGTTTGGGAAATTAATTCCAAGGTTTAGGGAGGTGAACTGACTCTCATGTTTATTCCCCAACATTTATCAGCAAATGTACTCTATGTGGATAACTGTGTAATAAACATTACCTCCATGTAGCTAAAAGGCAAAGGCAAAACCTAAAACAAACTGAAATACATTCTAGTGGGTTTTATTGAAGGACATGAGTTATTGAAGGAGATTAATTACAGCTGACAGCATGAAAGTTGCCAAGGCTCTTTGACTATTTTGAGATTAAGGGCACACTCCTTCAGGACTGTATAGACCATGTTCTTCCATGTGAAATGTTCATAGGAAAATGACTCTTTGGCAGCAATTCCATTTGAGACTGGGTGGTTCTTTGTTCTAAAATCAATCTTTATCAATGAGGCCTCCTCCCTGATGCGTTCCCTGTCATTCTTAAGATGTTCTTGAATATTTAAAAATGTTAATTGGACAGAGGTCACATTTCTGAGCGTGTGGACAGTCTTTTTTGAATGCTATCTAGGACATATGTGTCTAGTACATCTTTTCATGATTATTTTTGAGGCAATTTGACCTTAGATATGAATACCTCTTATTTGGGTGGAAATCTAGCATAGATGAACTAGTTCTCATAAAAACAAAAATCTAAAGATTTTGTGCCTTTCCTTGACATGCAAAGATGGTGATTTTCTCAGGCTGGCATTCTGGTGGGCTTAGATACTAATAAATATCCTGAGAATGATCTTGACAGAAGCTATTGCTCTCTTTTATGTTGGAAGATGGGAAGAAGAAAATCTTTTTAAAAAGTTACAAGAAAAATTGAAAAAAGAAAACTCTGCTGAACTTCTCACCTACAAACTTATTAGACTAAATGTGTTGCTGTTCTGTCATTTTGGTTGTGTCTGATTCTTTGGGACTCCATTTGGGGTTTTCTTGGCAAAGACACTAGAGTAGTTTGCCACTTACTTCTCCAGCTTATTTAGCAGATGAGAAACTGAGGCAAACAGGGTGAAATGGCTTGCCTAGAGTCACATAACTAGTAAGTGTCTAAGGTCAGATTTGAACTCAGCTTTTGCTGACTGTAGGCCTGGTACTCTGTCCAACATGTCAGCTGCCCAGACTATATGTGTCTGTGCTTCAAAGAAACTAGCAAACTATTATCTTTTAATATGTAAGCAAATGAACCATACTTAATACAAATGTTCTATTTAAGGAAGGGGATCTCTTCCAATGGAGGCTGATCTTACAGTTTCAGTAGCTGTTGTGTTTGTCCATCGTTGCCAAAGAAGTAATTATAACAATTGCTGATTTGTGACTTTCCATGATTCATATTGCCATCCAATGTGTCCTGAGTGTCCATTCTGTGTGATTTGTATAAAATTCACCACAGTAGGTTAGTCCAAAGGACTGGAGGTCTTCCTTACTTTCTTCTGACATCTTGAGGATACCTATAGAATACTATGTCCACCTCTCATCCCTCACCCTCACCTAGTGACTCACCCATTTTTCCTTATCATTACATAATTCTCTATTGACAACTTTTTACTCCAGGCCCCCATCACCTTATGGCTTGATTATTGCAAAAGGCTTCTGGTGGGCCTACCTGCCTGGGATCTCTCTCCACTCCAGTCCATCCTCCATTCAGTCACTAAAGTGATTTTCCTAAAACACAGGGCTTATCATGCCACAGTGACCCCCTATTCAGTAAGCTCTAGGGGATCCCTGTTGCCCCCAGGAGCAAAAAGCCCAAACCTACCCTAAAAGTAACAAAACAAACAAACAAACAAAATACCCTGTTTGACATTCAAATCCCTTTATAACCTAGCCTTCTCTTATCTTTCTACTATTCTTAAACCTTACTCCTTAACATGCGCTCTTTAATTTGGGGACACTCAATTTTGGACTGAACAGGTCCAGCATCTCTTGGCTCAGGACATTCTCGCTGGCTGTCCCCCATACCTGGAATTCTCTCCCTTGTCCACTCAAAATACTGACCTCTGTGGTTTCCTTTAAGTCTCAACTAAAATCTCACCTCTACAGGTAGCCTTCCCCAACCTCTCTAATTCCAGTGCCTTCTTTCCTTTAATTATTTCATATTTGTGCTGTGTATATCTTGCTTTTCTACATATTTATTTGTAGGTATGTTGTCTCCCATTAGAATGTAAGTTCCTTGAGGGCAGGGACTATCTTTTGCCTCTTTGTGTTTCTCCAGAGCTTAGCACATATTAGGTCTTAACAAATGTTTACTGATTGATCTTCAGAGATTTTCATTGGCTACTTATTGCAGCTTGCTCACACCCAATGTGTGCCTTTCCATTGCCCTTGTTCTTTTTTAATTCTTCAGAGTGTTGTTTTCAAAGATAACAAGAGAAGTAACTTGTAGCAACTCAATGACTCTGATCATAAACGTTGGTTGAGTCATTAAGCAGAAAGATGTCTGTTTGCCAAAAGGGTTTGCCCTTGCCATGGTGGAGTCCAAGTTAATTAGGGATTCTCTGTTGATAATGAGGTCTTTTATAGACTCATGTTGGCTGACGACATTGTGACCCATAGCATAACACAACTTCCTGAAAGAAATCTAATCAATCAAAAGAGTTCGGTCTATTTCCTCAAGAAAAACAAGTGGATGAGGAGTGTCTATTAGCCAGACTATAACATGCATTTGGACTTCCTGTAGATTTTGTTTATCAGTTCCTATATCTTGGGACAACTAGACTGAATAAAGTACACTGAATAAGAGGAAGTGATGGGACAGGATTGTCTTTGGGAAACTTCAGACTTTGTCTAATGACTCCTTGAAATGATAATTTGCTTCTGGCTCAATCTACTGCTTAATTTTACTTCTGCAGTTAGAAACTTAGACATCAGTAGCAACTCAAACTGCTAGTGAATCACAGTGGTCAAGTTCAGACACTGATGAAAAAAGAGTAACCAGGGATCGATGCCTATTATCCAGATAAAAAGAAGAGGAAAAAGGGGAAGAGGAATCAATGAATTATTCATTTATGGCATCACACAGATTTATGATTGAATTATTCTGCTTTCCTGCAGATGAGAAACATTTTCATCAAGTGACCAGCTATTTCTGGGAAGTGGCTCATTTCTCAGAATCCAATTCTGGGACCAGCATAAATGTGTGAAATTGTTCTTGGCACTTATTGATGTCATTTCAATGATTACCTACTGTATTTATAAGTTTCATGTTTGGTGTCTGGCTGGTCTCCTCTAAAGCTCTACTCTGATGAGGTATAAAGCACTTGGTAAACTGAAAAATGCTATGAAAATTCAAAGTATCATTTATTGTGTTCAGGAATACATTTAAATCTTTTGAAATTATTTCTATTATTTCCTTTTTAAGCAATTAGAAAAAACACTCAAAGATTTAGAATTGTTTAAATATTAAGGGTTTGGCAGACTTTAATGAAATCAAGCAGCCGGCATTTGCTATATGTTTCCTATGCTTGCAACCAGGCACTGTGCTGGGAACTGAGGATATAAACACAAAAGAAAGCTAGTTCCTATCAAGGAACTTAAATTCTCCTGGGGTTTTGGGTGGTAAGAGACAGGGACACCCTATGTTTGCAGATGACTAAAGACATGCATGATACTTGAGTTTCCAAAATTCTCTGTAAGGAAGATGAAATTAGAAATATCAGAATCAAGGGATCACAGCATCTCAGAGTTGCCAGGGACCACAAAAATCAACTAACCTGTACATGAACAAGAATCTCCTGTATAGTGGAGGCATTATTCCTTTTTAGCAGCATTCTTACTTAAACTGTCTCATTGTGGTATGGAGATGGCTGTGAGTTTTTCAAATGCCAGTGTAAAGCAAATACTTCCAGATTCTACCAAGCCCGAAATGCTTCAAGAATAGACAGATCTTGCAAAGGATGTTTCTCTGAAGGCCAGCCTAAATAAGTTTAGAGAGATTCATCATGAAGAGGTGGGCAACTTTTGAAACCACTGGCTAAAATGTGGAAGAGTTATGATCTGCATTGGGGCACAGTATTGCCATCACAGATAGATCTGTTGAAATAGTAAAGAAATTTGAGAAACTTTAGAAACAACTTCTGGAATTAGAGTTTGGAGCCAGAAGTTGTAGTCTCAGTTCTGACACTTACTAGCTTTGTGATGGTGAGCAAATTATTTAACTTATCAGCCTCAGTTTCTTCTTAGGTCAATTGGGGCTAATGATATTTATTTTACTTTTTAAGGAATAAAACATTATATAGAAATAGGAACTAGTGTTATATCTTTCCTCTTCTCTTTTAATGACTTTAAACGTAATATTAGATTAAACATAAGATTACCACTCTAGATTAGCTCTTGGAATGCATCTTAAGTTACTCAAGTTTATAAAACATTCATCCTTTTTCTGATGAATTGGAGTTAATAGAATAACTGAGAGTATCGGCACTTGTTGTCTTAAGTCTTTTCTCTCTCCTAACCATCCTCTACTCAGTTGCTAAAATAATATTCTTAAAGCACATATCTGATTCTTAAGGCATATGTACATACATACATACATATATATATCTATATATACATACACACACACCACACACACACATATACACACATATGTATATATATATGTATATATGTATGTATATCCCCTGCTCATAGATTTCTAGTGGCTCCCTATTGCCTGGCTAATGAAAAACAAACTCCTTTGTCTGGCACTTCAAATCTGACTACAGACTACCTTTCAAGGCTTATTACGTATAACTCCCTTCATGAATTCTATAATCTATCTAAATTAGCCTACTTACCATTCTCCTGACATAACATTCTTTCTTCTATCTCTGTGACTTTGTACAGCTGGTCATTTGGGACCTGGAATGTACTCACTTTTCAATTCTTCCTCTTAGAATCTTTCTTTTCCAAGTTCACTTCAAGTTTCACTTCCTTCAAGATGCTTTTCTTGATCCCTCAAAATAAATTTGTATTTGCTTTGTATAGACTTTTTATTTACTTATATATGTGTAGCACCCTTTCTGAGGCTCAGTAGCTCATTTGCACTCATTTCGGGGTCCCCAAGTCTGCCTGAATACTACCCTTGCAGGATTCTAATGAGTCGTCTTAAGGACTGAGATTTCCAATAATGTCACTAATGATCCCTCCCCCATCCCCCATCCCACCCAGTTGGCTGGCAGATCTCACTAGCTTTTGAGCAAAGGCATTTATTGAGATATTATAAGTAAAAACAGATAGCACAATACATTCCCTCCAAAATTATGGGACACACTGTCCCTGAAGTACAAACAGGCTGATGGGAAGAGAAAGATTAACAGTGGTTATGAGGTATATGTGTAGGATACACATGTGGAACTCACAACTCCTGATGCTTTAACATCCAGAAGTCCTTTCTGGATTATGTCAAGCATCTTCATGCAGTGCAGTGGGTCATGCTCTCTGAAACTGCCTCACTTCTTAGGTGTCTATCTTTTGAAATGTGTTTGTCCCAGGCTTCTCTCTGTATTTCTGGCTGGCTTTGTTGTCTCCTACTGGTTCCATTTCTGGGGTCTAGTAGCACGATCTGCTAGTAGCTCAGTGTCTTCTGAGGACTTAGTCTATGGGGGTGGGGAAAGAGAGAGAGAGAGAGAGAGAGAGAGAGAGAGAGAGAGAGAGAGAGAGAGAGAGAGAGAGAGAGAGAGAGGAGAGAGAAGCCTTTTTCTTCCTCCAAGAGTGTTGCACTCTCTGGGGACTGGCTCCAACTTTAGAATTCTCATCTCCCAACTTTCAGTCTTCTGTCGCTGGATTGGTTCACCACTTGGTTTGCTACTATTTTTATATATAGGCCCAGAAATGTATCTGATTCTTTCAGCCAAATGCAAGATGTTTCCCATGTGGCACCATCTGCTTTTATCCAAAGGCCAAAACCCTACAATCCCCTCAAATTGATTAATGACTTAGTTACACATTATGGTGAAATTGTTTGAAAATTACTTAACATGTAACTTAAACTGTTGCTTGCTTGCTTGATTTGTCTGAGGTGTCAGGGTCTTCTGTGATTACATTCATCTGCCCTAACTTTTACCATGAACGTAAACTTCTTGGGGGCAGAGATACTTTCATTTTTGTCTTTGTATCCTTACCATTTAGCACAGTACTTAGTAGGTGCTTTATAAATGGCAATTGAATGATCCTTTAAAAAAATAGAGTTTGTCAAATTCAATTTATTTTCATAAATTGATATTAACCTCGTTATGTGAAAGGTGGGGCAGCTAAGTGGTGCAATGGATAAAATGCTGGGCCAAGAGTAAGGAAGACCTGAATTCAAATTCGGTCTCAGACACTTACTAGCTGTGTGTCCCTGTGCAAGTCACTTAACCCTGTTTGCCTTAGTTTCCTCATCTGTAAAATAAACTGGAGAAGGAAATGGCAAACCACTCCAGTATCTTTGCCAAGAAAACCTCCAAAAAGGGGTCACAAAGAGTTAGACATGACTGAAAAATGACTAAACACCTACAACATGTGCAAGGTATCATGCTAGTTAGTAGGATTACAAAGATGAAAATGAAATAGTTCCTGCTGAAACAGGACCTAGATCTGGGTTCTGTTCCTTGCTAGTTGTATCACCTTTCTCAAGTCACTTAATTTCATGTGCTTACCCTCAGGCTTCCCTCCTGAAATATGGTTCTGTTGATACATGTACCATCTCAGAAAGGTTCTTATGAGGCTCACATTAGATAGCAGTACTCTATACAGGTGAATTGTTATAAATTATTTTTCTAAATGTTATATGAGGGTCTGAAGTGAGTCACCATGCGTTGAAGTAAAAATTGTTTCCTTCGTATTATTTTCTAAGTCTAGACTAATGATTTAGTGCCAGTTTTCCTTCCATTTTAAACCATTCCATCCCATCTATTTACACAAATAAAGCAAATAGAATATGCATTTGGAAAGCCAATTAAACGACTCTCATGAGAGGAGTACTAGGTAGGGAATCAAGAATCTCAGATTCTGGTCATCATCTCTGTCGTGGAATTTTTATGTAAACTTGAGTAAAACACTTCATATTTACAGGTCTCTATTTAATTATCTGTAAAATGGGAGGATTTGACTGGGAATTTAATTAAATTTCCAATTTAATTAAATTCACTTCCATAAACATTTATTTATACAATTTAATAATTTAATTGTTAATAATTTAACAATTTAATAATAATTTGTACAATTATATTTATTATATTATTGTTATTATATAACACAATTGTTAAACATAATTATGATATACTATATTTATAATACAATGTAACACAATAAACACCTATTGCGTGCTAGACTTGCCAAGAGTCCTGGAGATAAAAAGTCTCTGTCCTCAAGGAGCTTATGTTCTATTGGGGTTTTTGGGGAGAGACCTCAAAGTTCTAATATCTTACATTAACTGAATTATTTTTTGCACATAGTTCTTTGTAATGATCATTTAGACTCATTGCAATTATTTTATTTCTCCCCAAATCTTATCTTGTTATTTAGAAATATAAAAATTCCACAAGAGAAAATGAATTATGGGGGAAAAGATCAAAGTTATCATGTTTTTACAAATGTTAAGCTCACAAAAAGATAGGTCTTTCCTATATACTAAAGGGTAAAAACTGAGCTGGAGGAGGGCATCATATAGTTGGACCCTTTCTATGAATGAAAATCATGATGGAATTTTCTCCTTGGCCTTTTGATTTGAATTATAGGTGAAACTCCATGTCTTTCAAGTTAGCCTTTGTTTTTGTGATTTGCTTTGGTCCAACAAGTCTAGGAAAATATATATCAAATTAATCCCTGAAAATTTCAGGGAAATGGTCAGTCATATCATAGAATGAAGGATCCTAAAATCTCCAGACCAAAAACTATTGTTCTGTGCACCCCTGTGACTCAAAAAACTATTAAATATGTAGTTTTTATGGGTACAATAATCTTTGAAAAATGGTTTTTCAAAGGATATGAACAATATTTAGTTTTTGAAGGGGTGAGGCAATAAAGCTGGTCATTCTTTAGACCTTATTTGTTGAATCTTTGTTGTTTTTTGTTTGTTTGGTTAACAGATTTGGTGTTGATGCCACGTTTCATAATACTTCAATAGGAGACTTGATGGCATAATACAAAGAACCTTGACCCTGGAATTAAAGATGCTTACCACCTGTGTAATTTTGGCAAAGTCTAACAAGGGGTGGGGAGCCTGTAGCCTTGAGGTCATGTGTAGCTGTCTAGGTCCTCAAGTACAGCCCTTTGACTGAATCCAAACTTCACAGAACAAATTCCCATAATAAAAGGATTGGTTCTGTAAAACTTGGACTCAGTCAAAAGGCTGCACCCAAGGACCTAGAAGCCAACATGTGACCTTGAGATTACAGGTTTCCCACCTCTGCCTCCTTTCCCCTCGATTTCAGTTTCCTCATTTGTAAGATGAGAAGTTTGGATTAAATAGCCTCTGAGGTCCCTACGAGCTCTTGACCTAATGAGATACTTTCTCATCCATATATGTGGTACCTTCACAGATGCTGATAATACCCCATCCATACTTCTTCTCCTGCATGTTTCTGGTCAGTGGCTTTCAATAGATTTTTCATAGATCTACCCAACATAAAAATCCTCCTTTTTTTTTTTTTTTAAATTCATGGATATTATCCCTCACTTTCCCTAAATGAATGGCTTACATGCACAGATAACATAGATGTAACCCTGAAAAGGACCTCAGAGAACATCTTGTCCAAAATCTTTATCTTACAGATGAGGGAACTGAAGATGACAGAGGTGAAGTGACTTGCCCATGGTCACACAAGTAGTAAGTACAGAACTGGCATTCACACTCCGATTCTTTGATTACAAAGCCACCTCTCTCTCCTCTACTCCAGGCTGCTTCCCCTTTTGTTTGCTAACTTTTATACCACTGTTCATGTAGTAGATAAATGTTGTGGCCTACTTAACACCTATCACACATCTTCTCATTGTTCTTGGAGTTCACCTACATATGATTCTTCTGAGATCATGGCTTGCTACAGTTTAGAGCCATAGAAAACTGAAAGAATATTTACAAATGCTCATTTTAATGGAACATGTGACATCACAGTAAAGAGGCAAAAAGAATGCAATCAATCCAATATAACAAGTATTTATCTTCTATCTGCAAGTTCTTTGAGAGCCAAGACTCTCTTTTCTTTTCTTCCTTCTTTCTTTCCTTCTGTCCTTCTCTCTCTCTCAAGGCTGGTGAGGTTAAGTGACTTGCCTAGGGTCACACAACTATTAAGTGTCTGAGGCTAGATTTGAACTCAGGTCTTCCTGTCTCCAAGGCTGGTGCTCTCTATCCACTGCACCACAATCTGCCACTTGTAATGTTCCTTATATATACCCCTTTCTCTCCTCTGACACTGCTACCATCATGGAGCAGGCTGTCATTACCTCATGCCTGGATTATTGACATAGCCCTCTGTTTGGTCTCCCTGCCTTAAGTTTCTATTCATTCCATTCCTATATACATACATACATACATACATACATACATACATACATACATACATACATACATACATTGTCAAATTGATCTTCTTAAAGACCATTTTACACTCCCCATCCTACACCCCTCACCACAATAAATACCTTTTCCTTATAGGATTGAATATAAGTAAAATCCTTTGTTTGGCTTTCAAATCTCTTCATAATTTAGCCCATTCATACCTTTCCAGTCTTCTTATGCCTTACACCCTTCCATGTACTCTGCAACCTGGTGACACTGGCTTCCTTCTTGTTACTTCTACAAGATTCTTTCTTTTTTTCTTTCTCTCTCTCTCTCTCTCTCTCTCTCTCTCTCTCTCTCTCTCTCTCTCTCTATTCTAGGTATTTGTACTGGTTGTCCCCCATCCTTGGAATATTCTCCTTCCTCATCTCTGCCTCCCAGCTTCAAGTCTCAGTTAAAGCCTCACCTTCTTTAAGAAGCTATTTCTATCCTATCTTAACACTGGTGCCTTGCCTCAGAGGCTATTCCCAATTTATTTTATATATCTCATTTGTATAGTTGTTTGCATGTTGTCTCCCGCATTAAATTGTGAGCTTCTTGAGAACATGTACTGATTTTGTAAAACTTTCTTTGTATCCTCAGCGTTTAGCACATTGCCTGGCACACAGCAAGTGCTCAACAAATGCTTGTTGACTTGATTTGATCCATCAAAGGAGACCAGGAAAGAGCAGCCATGTAGCAGGAGATCCAACAATGAGCAGTGTCAGGAAAACCCAAGGAGGAGAAAGGATTCAGGACCTGGGGTCAGTTAACAGTGTAAAATTCAATAGAAAGGTTAAGAATAACAAATACTGGGGGGAAAACTATCACATTTAGCAAATAAGAGGTCATTGGTAACCTTGGAAAGAGAAGCTTTGATTGAGTGGTGATGTTGGGAGCCAGATTGTAAGGGATTGGCAAGTAAGTGGGAAGAGAAAATGTAGAAGTAATGAATATTGACACCTTTTTTTTTCCCTAGAAGCTTTATGGGATAGGGAAGAGAGATATAGGATGAAAACTAGTGGGAGTGGTAGGGTGAAGTGAAGGATTTTGGGGCATAAAAAGACCTAAGCAGGGAAGGAGCTTGTTGTTAAGTAGAGACTAAAGATAAAAGAGAGAAAAGTGGTTATTCAGAGGGTAAGCTTTAGAGCACATGTGAGTGAATGGGGATCAAGTAGAGAAACTGGCCTTGGGGAGAAGGGTCACTTTTTAGTCTGAGACTGAAGCCAAAGTAGACAGAACAGAGAATGGATAGCAAGGAGTTTGGAGTAGTAGAATATGAAAGAGGAAGCTCATGATGGATAGCTTCTATGTTCTTAATAAGTAGGTACAACGGATAAGATGTATTATGAAACTACTGTCTTTAACATTATGAGGCCCTATGGGATGGGAAAAAACGGTGAGATAAGCTCCATCCTTGAGGTTCTTCCAAGAATGAGAGATGAAGTATACAGGTGGAGAACTGTAGCATCTGTGTATAGTCTTTGTTTTCTCCTCCTATTCCACCCTCTAGTTGTTCCTAGGGGTGTATCCTTGTCTATCTTCTTTACTCTTTCTGTATTTCCTCCCAGGGGAATAGCATGTATTTCTATAAGGTCTACTCTGCCTTCTATGTAGACAACTCCAACTTTGTAACTCTGGCCCTTATCTTTCTCCTACGGTCTGAACCTTAATTTCCTTTTGCAAGTTGGACATCTCTATTTGGATGCCATGACATGTTGAAAACTTTTTATATGATATCCTTATTTCTGTACTTTACCACCAACAGTTGAAACTTCAGATCATCTGGTTTCATGGAAAGCACATGGGATTTGGAATCAGAGGACCTGGGCTCTGATGGCTTCAATGGATGGTCATGGCTTTCAGTTAAATTCCATATATTCATCTCATTATTTATAAGTTCAGAAACCTTGGATTGTCCCAAGAAGCTGACAGAATCACTAGGAGGATGCCATGTAAAGAACACTAGGCGTAAAGTCAGAAGATCTGGGTTCTGCCACTCATTAGCTAGGTGACACTGGGTAAGTCACTCTTTTCTCTAGGACTCAGCTTTTTAATCTTCACTATTACTTCTTGTGCTCTACCTATGTCACAGTGTTGTTGTAAGAAAAGAATTTTGTAAATGATTGTGGTGGCAACAGCCAACAATCCTCCCGCCCTCATTCAAATATGCCTTATCCAAACCATCCTTTAATGATTCAGGGGCCTGAGAGCCTGGTCTGTTGATACCACTTCCTGGTTGCCTAAGAACAAAAATGCCACAAGGACCTCAGGCATGATCTGATGCTTGGTTGGTGAGCTATCCTGGGCAGCTCATAAGTAGGGGAGCTGCAGTCAGCTGAATTAGCTTCTAGTGTCCTTGCAGCATCCATTTGCTGTGACTAAGTGAATCTCCTTTTGTTAACTGTTGAACAACCTATGAGTATATCATTTCATCCCAATATCAGACTTGAACCACTAGCTCATAAAGTGCCCTATCAGTCAATCCACAAAGATTTCTCGTTGATGTTCTGGTTAGCCCAATGTAGTGTTTGAACTAGATACAGTCTCAAGTTCCTTTCAGTGTCAAGATTCTATCAAGAAGGCAGTGTTCTATGATAGATGGAGAAGACAAAAGCATAACTGCGTAGGATGCTAGATCAGGGAACTTCAGGTCAAACTTTATCTCGAGCCCTTACTAGCTCTGTGATCTCAGGCAACTCACTAGACTCTTTAGTACATGAACATCCTCATCTGTAAAATGGAGGAGGGGGTGACATATGTACTACCTTACTAGGTTATTATGAGGAGGGTGCTTTGGAAACCTTAATGAAGAACGTAAATGTGAGTTGTTCTAATTACTATTCAAGAGATCCTAGTGCTTTGGAAACCTTAATGAAGAACGTAAATGTGAGTTGTTCTAATTACTATTCAAGAGATCCTAGATCATTTTATTCTATATAGAAAACTCTTATTTCCAGAATAGAATGTATTTTACTTGCTTAGTTCCATGCTTTTTGTGTTGTAAAAAGCGTTTAAATCTGCTACATGGCTCAGTTAAAAATTTCGGGTGGACCAAATTTTGGACTTGAACTTTGGGAACCCAAGGCTAAAGTTAAGTAGAGATGTACCTTATACTCTAGGAATTAATGACTATCTGCCTATATTATAAAGAAGTTTCCTTTGTGGGGCATACAGTTTGATTAAATTCAAGCCAACAAGCAATGATAAACACCTACTGTGTGCTAGGTCTAATGTGAGAGTCTTAGAATATGAAGACAGAGAAAGAAATTCCCTCTTCTTGAGGAGCTTACATTCTACTAGGGGAAAACAAGATATACATGTAAATACATGTAAAGAAATGTAGACAATAGTGCAAATGGGGCAAAGATTTCCTTATATTTCTAATGTGCTGATTTGTTTTGCTTAACTATATTTACTTGTTACAAGGGGTAGATTGAGGGGACATTGGGAAGTGACAGTGGCTTGGTGGGATTTACTGCTATGTAGGAACTATACTAAGCTGTGAGCTTATTAGTTAAAAAAAAAGCATGACAACATTTTTAAAAAGGGAAAAACAACAGAATGAAACAACAGAATTAATGAGGGCAATGGAAAGGTACCTGATTAGTGTGAATAGGCTGCAGCACACTACTAATGAAGAATTATTCAGGAGAAACCACATAAAGGAGATTGGAAAAGGAGGTAGGACAGTTACATAGTGAAATTTGGTGATGACTGATGAACTATCATAAAGGTTCCCCATTATATACCTTTGTGACATTAAGAAAATCACTTTAATTCTCTGACATAAATTTTCTCCTCACCTGTAAAATGAAGGAGTTAGGCTAGATGATCTCTGAAGTCTCTTTTGGCTCTAAATCTATGAACTTATGATGTCTAAAGAGAGTCTCTGCCTCTTCCCCAAGTCCTCCCTTTACTACTCCCTTCCTTAAAAACCCAAAAACCAAATCGAAAACCAAATGAACCTTCTTTGAAGGAATTATGGGAGGATAGGGACCAGGGTAATATAGGATAAGAGAGGCATGGATGGGTTGCAATGTGCTCTCTCAGAGGAAGAATTATTGATGAGATTGTGACTCCAATGGACTATCAAAAAGGAAGCAAAGCATTTACTGAACATGGAATTTATAATCCATTCACAAGGATAAGGGTAGGGGAACTGCATTACATACTGGCCTATATTAAACTCTTTCATTTTGTCTGTAAGTGGAAACAGTCTAGAGGTGTCCCTGTTGCAGTTAAATAACAGTGCAAAATAAGGTGGATAATTCCAGCCTATAGATCACTGTACATCTCAGAATATTTTGCTTTCTTTCTGTGGTTTCCCACATGTTAAATGGCAGGAGGGATTAGGAAGATGATGTGGGAGATAGAGCTCATAAGAGAAAAAATAATGCATTGCTTTTCTGTCTGAGTTTGAGGAGCTGAGAAAAATGATTTCTCATTAATTCTGAATTCAAACTTTTCTTTTTAAAGGTCACAAAAATAGTCTGTGAGTTTTATTAAAAGGCTTTTTTAAGAGCCTGGCTGAAAAACAAGCTGAAATTGTCATGTGCTCCAGTAAACCTACTGCATCTCTAAGCCTGCTATTTCCATTTCCCATTTTCATTGAAATGGAATTTGCATCAGCAAAAGTGAGATGAGATCCTTAGTGAATTATAGCTACCATTTGATAGTTTCAGTGACTCATCCCTCTCTTTTCCCTTGCTGTCAAATGGGGCATTTGTCTGCTCTACAGTAAGATAATAACAGTAGCTCACATTTATGTAGCACTTAAAGGTGTGTGTGTGTGTGTGTGTGTGTGTGTGTGTGTGTGTGTTCATCCTTCGTTGCCCGAAGAAGACCATGCCATCAGAGAAACGATGACATGGCTGGCACTTGACTTTGTTTTGAGTGAGGGAGGGTTGTGCAGGTCACCAGCCTCACTTCTCCTCCAGAGCCATCTGAATCCAGTGACCTGATGTTCCTCAAGATGACTGGAGATGACCCAGGATGAGGCAGTTGGGGTTAAGTGACTTGTCCAAGGTCACACAGCTAGTGAGTGTCAAGTGTCTGAGGTGAGATTTGAACTCAGGTTCTCCTGACTCCTGCATTGGTGCTCTATCCACTGCACCACCTAGCTGCCCCAGCACTTAAAGGTATGAATACATTATCTTATCTGATCCTTAAAACATCCTTGTGAGATAGGTACTATGGTCTTCTCCATTTCACAGATGAGCAAACTGAGGCTCAGATTCACATCCTCTAATGTGAGATTTGAACTAAAGTATTGCTGACTCACTTCAGCACTCTGTCTATGATGTCACACTGCTTCTGCAAGGTTCAGAGATGAAGATGCTAGTCAAAGGAAAAGCATTGGTATAGATTGTGAGAGCCCTCCTGGGACTTAGTAGAGTTCAAAGGGCTAAAGATGTCATGAGTGAACAACAGAGTAGACTATTCTGTTCTTCAGTTGTACTGTTTAAATAAGGGGAATTTCAAAATGCCTTTGGAGACCTCTCAGGTTCCATAAAGTTCTGTGTCCATAGCTTCACAGCTGGACCTGACTCAGATTAGTCTCCTAGGAGACAGGTCTGAAATTGGAATAAAATGAAACACTGGAAATTCATCTATTGGTGGAAAAAAAAAAAAGGAGGTCTACTTAGCCATCGCAGAGGAAAAATAGTAAGAGCAGACAAGGGATGTTCATCTAGGAATGAAGCACTGATTCCATTGAGCCACTTTTCCAATCTTCTTCACGATGCTGGTCTCTGGTAAGCAGCTGACCAATACCTCTTCTTCCCACCTTGTTATACTTTTCCCTCCTTCATACACTAAGACCTAGCCAGACTGGTCTTCTTAGTATTCCTCACATCTCCATACTTTACAATGGCTGCCTCCTATGCCTGGCATGCACTCACTCCTCATTTCTAACATGGAGGACGCTTCTTTTCCCCTTTTAAAACAATTCAAATACCAACTCTGTGGAGCCTTCCCTACTTTTCTCAGCTACTAGTTACTCTCCCTGCAGACCACCACCATCATCATCACCGCCTTGTATTTATTCTATATGTACTTAATATACAGGTTGTCTCCCCTAGGAGAACATAATTTTCTTAAATGTAAGTTATGTTCATTAGTCATCCGTCTCTTTCTCTCTCTGTCACCTGACTTTTATCTATTGATCTATTATCTGTTTATGATCTTTTTATCCTTAGCACCTAGCATGTTGCCTAGCACATAGTAGGTATTTCTTAAGTGTTTGCTAATTGATCTTAGTTCTCTGTCTCTTCCTCATATTCAGTCAATTGCCAGGTCCTGTAGATTCTGTCTCCTCAGTGTCTCATGAATCTGTTCATTCCTTTCCCTTCCCATAGCTATCCCAATTCACATCCTCATTTTCTCTCTCCTGGATGGTTGAAGTTACTTGATCTCTACCCCCAGTCTCTCTTCTTGTCAAAGAGTGGTCAGAATAATCTTTCTGAAGCTTAGCTCTAATTATGTGACTTTCTTCCTAAACAACCTCCAGTAGCTCTTCAATACCTACTATGTCAAAACCCAGTTTGGTATTCAGGGGCTTTTGCTATCGATCGCTTTGCCCCACTGCCACCCTTCACGAATCCTGCTCCTGAGTCAAACTGTGTTACCATCCATTATCTTTGAGCAAACACTGTGTGCTTTGCATCACTATGCCTTTCCTCATGCCTCCCCATGAAATGCCTGATTTTCGAAAGTTATCCTGTGTTCAAGTTCTAGCTCAGATGCTTCTCCATGAAGCCCACAAGTGGAAATTTTTCTCTCCCTTCTAACTCCCACAACATTTTTCTCTCTCTTACGGCATCTCTCTTTATACATTCTGCCATGCTTTATAACAATTCAGGTATATGTCTCATTATTCCCACTGAATTTGTTTCTCTGTTGTAAAATGTCAGGTATGGACTAGAAGATTTCTGAGGTCCCTTTCTGAGGTCTCTAGTTCTGTGCTTTCAATCCTTGAGGGACAGGGACTATATAATATTCACCGTTGAATCCTTTATCATGCCTGTTTCAATGCCAAAGCCATAATAATGCCCAATAAATGTTTGTGTTCTAGCAACATGGACCTGTTTGAAGTTTCTTGAACACCACGTTCCATCTCCCCTTTCTCTGTTTTTGCATTCGGTGTCCCCAGTGCCTATAATGTTCTACCTTTTTCCCTTCCATTTCTCTGACTTCTTCCTTCAATACTCAAATCCCATTGACTCTAGAAGGGCTTTCTTGGATCCACTAGCTACTAATGTTTCTCCAATCAGATTACTTTTCATTTACTCTCTGTATATCTCTTGTATCTTACCTAGTTTACATGTTTCTCCCATTAGAATGGGAGCTCCCATAGCCTGGCACATATAGGAAAAAATAAGTACTTGTTGACTTGACTTTATTGAACAAATGACTGAACAGATTCCATTTCTCCAACTAGTAAATGTTATTTGACTGATTTCAGAATTTCTCCCCTCAAAACCAGTTTTGTTTTGTTATCACTAACTAGTTACAAACTTGTTATTTGATTCAATTAAACTGTATTTCTCTCTCCCTGCCATGGTTTGTGGTTATGAAACATCCTTAGAATATTTATGACAAAGTCAAATTGGATGCTGTGGGTAGGAGATGGGGAAAGAAATAGGGAGAATGATTCATTTTCTTTTCAGTTACTGTAGAAGTCAAATACATTTTTTCATTCTCTTGTTTTTTTAGTCTCCCCCCCACCCTACTTTGTATCTTATTCACAGGAAGAAAATATTATTTTTTGGATGTTTACTTTATTCTCTTTTAATCAACAAGCACTTATAATTTCTTGATTCTTTTCTGATAATCATAGTACCCTTTATTCAGCTATTTCCTATCATAGTTTCCAAGTGTCCAAGAACCTCCTTGGTTTTGGGTTTTCTTTTTATTTATTTTTACTGTATGCATTCTGAATGCCTTTTAGTCTTCTTTGGGGGTTTACTTAGTGGTAAATGATCATAGACAGCTTGGTGAGCATTTGGCAATCCTGGCATGCTGGGGAGGAGAAACATAATGAATTTGGAAAAAAGACTGGTCAGCTCCCCATCCCCTGCCCAATTTTCAGTGGCTCATGCCGAGCTGCATGTGTTTTCTTTCAAATCCCCCATGGGAACCTTTTCTCTTAGCCTTCTTTGGAATGTTCCTTTTTCTCCTTGAAGGGTAGACATTAGCACAATAGTTTAAATAAAATTGTGTGGTACAAGTTCTCACCGACTGCATGCCGGGAGGTTCTATTTGTGGTGGCAGGCGGGTGGGTGGAATCCAGTGGCAGGTCCTTTAACATAGAGAACTCTCAGCACTTCTGATTTGGTTGCAAAATCCAAGGTAGTCAGAAGGCTTTTTCTTTGAAAGTTCTTTTTCCTCTATTAAGGCTTAATGGACTGACAAAAACTCCAGGGCTCAGTGTAGGCTGGCTCTCCTCATTCCTGTGCTTTTTGTCCACTTTAAAGTACAAAGACAGGAGATAAGGTTAACATTAAGTGATCATCATCATAATAATAGCTAATGTCTGTTTGTATAGTGCTTTCTATATTCTAGGCTCTGTGCTAAGTGCTTTATAATTTATTATCTCCTTTGATCCTCAAAACCACCCAGGGAGGTAAGTACTATTATTACCTCAGTTTTACAGATGAGGAAACTGAAGCAAACAGAGGTGAAATGACTTGCCCAGGGTCACACAGCTAGTGTCAGAGGTCAGATGTGTAACCAGGGCTTCCTGACTCAAGCCCTTAGTATTGTATTCAGTGTGCTACAAGGTTTTGTGTGTGTGTGTGTGTGTGTGTGTGTGTGTGTGTGTGTGTGTGTCTTTGAATATGTAATAATTATTATGGGCATGGGTACTTTAACATAGTCATTGGGGACCATAGTATGGGTAAAACAGCACAGTCATGTCATCACAGAATGATAGAATAGCATCGTCTGGTCTAATGGGTTCCTGAACAGGAATTCGTTCATTCACAGTTCTTGGAGCAAGAGCTGGAACGACCCTCAGAGGTCATCTAGTCCACCCCCCTTATTTTGCAGAGAAGGAAAGTAAGGCCCAAGTGGGGTTAAGTAACTTGTTCAAGGTCATTCAAGTAGAAAATGACTGAACTGCAATTTAAATGCAATTTCTCTGACTTAAAAGTCAAAGTTTTTCCTTTGAATAATGCTGCCTCCATTCAACAAGCATTTATCCATCACATGATGGGTTCTGTGCCAGGCAGTGGAGGTATAAAGACAAGAAATGAAGTGGAAATTTACATAGGGGTAGCAGAGAGAGAAACAACACAGTTAATTGAATACAAAATCTTATTAAAGTAAATACAAAATAATTTCTGATGAGCCCTAGCAGCTGGTTAGATCAGGATGGGTATTATAGAGAAGGGGACGACTGGACTGAATCTTGAAGGATCTATAAGTTACCCTTATCGAAGTTCTGATTAAAGACCTGTACACGATCTCCTGAAATAACTCCTAATATTTTTGGGCAGCTCTATTTCTTAACAAGTGTTTCTGTTTCCTAGTCTAAATCTAACTCCCCAAAACTTATGCTCTGTATTAGCGATGTTCTCAGTTTATAGAATCAAAGAATAAAATAGGTTTAGAGTAGGAAGAAATCTTACATGCCATTGAATCCAAACCATTCATTTGTGATGCGGAAACTGAGATGTAGAGTACTTAGATGATTTGCTTGGACTCTAATTTCTGGGGCCAAGTAGACCAAGTCCAATCTTTTTTTTTTTTTTTTTTAATATGGCAGGAAACATAGCATTGTACATAGGATCCTGGCCTTAAAGATAAGAAGACAAGGATTCAAACCCTACCTCAAACATTTAGTAGCTGTATGATCCTGGGCAAATCACTTAACCCTGTTTGTGACTTAGTTTCCTCATGTGTAAAATAATAGATTTGGACTCTATGACCTCTAAGATCCCTTCCAACTCTGAACATATGGTCCTATGATACTTCAAATAATGAAAAATATTCCCCTGTCTTTCCCGTCTTTCCTCCACCAAAACTTTTCTTCTTCATGTTAAATACCTCTGTTTCCTTCAGATGATCTTCATAGCATGGTCTCAGGACACATAGACATTCTGGATATTCTCCTCTGAACACGCTGGGCACTTTTACTCTCTCTGTTGTTAGAGATTCCTGGGCATGCTATTACAGAAATGTTCTCACTTTAAACCTTCTGCTGTACCTGATCTATTCTTTACAGAGAGAACATGATGTAATTACATAGAACAAACCTCTTTACTTGGGACCTAAGACAGACAAAACTAATTCCAAAGTCTTAGGAATAGAAGGTTAATTAGTGAGGCTCTAAATTTAGCTGGAGTCAGCTTCTGTTTTGTACTCTGGAATCTTCCTTGTGTTTTGTTTCTCAGAAATGTGGAAAACAGAAATATTTAAGTGAAAAGTAACGTAAATTACATTTCAGAATCTACATTTGGGCTGGCCCCCTTTGGTAAAAGGGGAAAAAAATATTAATTACATAACAGATTTTTAATTAATCATATGTTCTGGAGTCCTGATGAGAGATTAATTTTTAGTGTCAGATTTTTCACATCTCCCTCATAGATTTCTGAGCTTGCTTCAAATTCTTATGGTACCTCCCACACAAGGCCTCTCTTAGCTCCCCAAGATTCTTAACTATCTCTCTTAACCCTGAAATTACTCTGGATTTGTCAATACATGTAGTTTCTCAGTTGGATGTCGAATCCTTGAGGGCATAGGCTCTTTTCTTTCAGTCTCTACAGACCAAGTACCTATAACATAATGCCTTGCAAAAACTAAGTGTTTAATAAATGTTTGTTGGATTGAGTTGAATAAGTTTCTTGATTCCAGTAGCAGTCACTTAGAAGGAGGATGGACAGCAGATGGAGCACTGGACTTGAAGTCAAGAAGCCCAAAGTTCAAATCCTGCCTCAGACTTTTAATACCTGTGTGACCCTGGGCAAATCACTTTGCCTCTCTGAACCTCAATTTCCTCATCTGATTAATGGGTATAATAATAGTACTGCTCTCATAGGCTTACTTGAGCATTAAATGAGATGATATGTACAAAGTTCTTTGCAAACCTTAAAGCATTATGTAAACGCTAGCTATTATTATTATAACAGATCTTCCATTTTGTGCCCCTGAGTGTGATAAATTTGTTGAACTGTATGTAATATGAGTGTTTTCCTGGTCCTGATGCTGTTTTAATCTTTTCTTTTTTCCCCCAGAAGCTCACTGGTCTTTTTTTTTTTTTTGCCTTTTATTTAGTTCAAGTAAGAAGTAACTTGATATTTGCATTACTGAATGACCACCAAAATGGATTTAAAACCTGGGGTAGGGCTTATCTAGCATTTGAAGATAGGGCTTATTTCAATTCAATTAAAAAAATATTTATTTTGAGGATGACAAGAAAGTAAGGGAAATAACTGTCAGGTAGATGACAGAACTGGATCCAAAAAAGGTCTCAGCAGGGCAGGAGAGGCTGTATCTAGTAAAACTTTTTGTTTTTTGGTTTGGATCTGTGATTTCATCAGTAAAGTAGGCTCTTGGCTGGGGAAACTTTTTTTTTTTTGTGTGTGTGCAGATTTTCTAACTCTTCTAACACTTACAGTCTCAGAGTTGCCTGAGACCATCAGTAGTTATATGACTTACCCAGGGTCATATAGCCACTATATGTCAAAGGTTGGAACTGAACTCTGGTCTTTCTGACTCCAAGACCAGCTCTCAACCCACTGTGGCTCTCTAAGACAAAATTAAAGTTGAATAAATATAAAGTCCTGAACTTGGATTAAACAATCAAATGCACAATCTCAAGGTTGGACAAGCATGATGACTAGGTAGTATTTAATATGAGAAATTCCTGAATATTTTTTTGGGAGAACTATAAATTCAATGTGAGTCAGCAGTGTGGTATGGTAGTTAAATTAATACAATCTTAGCCTGGATAAATAGAAGCATCTTGAATGATAGAATCCTTGCTGTTCTCTTCTCTGGTCACACTACAAATAGTGTATTATATCTGGTATTAGGAAAAGCCACATTTTCAGAGGTATGTTGATGGGTCCAGAAAAGGTGTTCGGGATAGTCAGTATATTCTAATATCACAAATAGATCAGTTGCAAGAATCAAGAATGGTTAATCTGGAGAATATTTGGGAAAAGGGGAATGGGACATGATTGTTGTCCAAAAATAATAGAAGATAATGGAGAAGCCTCTAATGCCAGCATTTAGTTCAGGATGGATGTTGGATGAAATGAAGCATCATTGAACAGTTACTAAAAGAAAGATGAATTTGCCTAGGACGGCAAGAATATACAAAAGTATAGTGACATATAGCTTCTCTGGACATGATAGCCTCTTCCCCTTGTTTCTATATGGAAACTTGTCTGGTCATCAGGACAGGATTTGGTGAACAACTTGGTTAATTGAGTGATCCTCAAGAGTCCGTATCCAAAGGACCTAGACTAGATTTGGCTGAGACTTTTTTTTATAACCTTTGATGACCAGAACTCAGGCCAGAGCACAGACGTTATAAGGAGACAAATTTGGTATAACATAACAGTAGGCTTCTTGACAATCACGGCTGTAGAACAACAGAATGATATCCCTCATGGAGTGATGAGTTCCCCATTAGTAGAAAATTTCAAGTTGGGCCTTGATGATCCCCTGTTAGGTATGAAGATGGTGGTATTAGCAAAGTCTTCAAGGAGGAGTTGGCATTAGAAATTGAGAACGAATGACAAGTAGGATTTCAGAATGGGAGGAGATGTGGGAGGAAGGTATTATAGATATTAATAACCGTATAAGTAATAACATTTAGGTAGGAGAGTAGAGGGTGTATTCAGAGAATAGTGGATAGTCCACTTTGAAATCAGACACAAGGTTGGATTGGTTATCTGGGTCTAGATCTTTAATGATAAGGTAAAGTATGGACAGGGATGAATCCTGAACCTTAAGAATCTAATGGTATGCTGATTGAATTATCTAGTCAGCTGCCCTATTTAGAGGTTATAAACTTTAAAGTGAAATTATTTTTGATCAAACCATCCAGTGAGCTCAGGCTGTGACTCAAAAAAGCCATTTTAAAAATGTTACAGATGAGGAAATTGAGGTCTAGAAAGGTTAAATAAATCATCCAGATTCTCACAGACGGTAGATTTACTCCCAGAGAATAAATTATGTAGAGAGATGTAGACACATCTGAAGACACTGAGGGTCAGATAGTAATCATGAGCATGGAAAAGATTGTTAGTGTTCACAGTATGTGTGTGTGTGTGTGTGTGTATGTACATGTATATGTATATATACACACGTACACATGTATATATACATGTAACTATGCATACATTTGTGTATGTATGTATATATACATATATACACATATGTGTGTATATGCCTATTAGAACTCAGAAAAGACTGTCAACAAACCTAAGCACATGTGCTCTGATAAATTAACACCCAAGCATATGTTATCTGACCAATTAACATTCACACACCTTCAAGCAAACTTGAAAAGCAGAATTTTCTCCCTATATAAAGGAGAACAGTCCAGCCTCAAATTACATTGCAGAGAGAGAGAGAGAGATAGTGAGTTTTCAGGTCCCAGAATCACTGACAACCCATCAAGGGTTTACTTGATGACTTTACCATCAAGGGAAGAAAGACCAAAGCCTAGGGAAGGAAAACTTCAATGAAAAACTCCTTGGAGATAGGGCTGGGGGTGTGAGCAGGAACATACAGAAAGGAAGATGGCTACCGTCAAGATAAATGAGATATGGATGCTGGATAACATAAGTACAAAGTAAACTTTCTTCAGGCAAAGACTGATTTTCTTTTAAACTTTGTATCCCTTATCCCCACTGTGCTGGACCTAGAGTAGGCATTGAATAAATGTTTCTTGAATTGAATAAATATCTTGGTCTTCAGAGGTACTGAAAGGAAGCATGGCTCATCTGTAGATACCAGTAACAATGACAACTTGTGTCACTATTGCTAATGTTTTCTATGTGGCTAGAATTATTTGCAAGAGCACTGTAGCATTCATTGTATCATTACCATGTGAAGATTTCATTCCATGAGACCTTCAGTTTTCATACATTTTTTCCCCGAGATGGCAGTAAACAGGGAGCTTCAAGAAGAGACATTGCGGTATAGTAGAAAGAATAGAGGCCTCAGAGCCAAGAAGCCTTTATTTTCATCTTCAACTCTTGGCATACTCTATCTATAGAATCATGGACAAGTCATTTGATGTCTTTGAGGTTCAGGTTCCATGTTTGCAGAATCTACCTCAAAGGGATGTTATAAGGAAAGCATTTTTAAATGCTGAAGTGTTATATAAGTAGAAGTTATTATTAATAATAAATTTGGTATTTGGGCATCTTCAGTTTAGGGAGATTAAATTGAGTTGATTATTTATTAAATTGTAAACTCCACAGTACAAGGACCATGTCTAATTTATCTTTATATCTCCTCAATACCTAGCATAACTCTGTGGACACCGCAGTGCTTAATTCATGTTCATTGGAATTGGAATTGAATTCTTTTTCATGACATGTGTCTTTGATAGATGTGGTAGATAGAACAGGTGTTACATTATGACATTTGGTAAGAAAACCTCCATTTAGCCTGAAGTGAAATGCTGATTTTGCACTTCTCACATACTTTGGCAATCCGCTTTGCATTATATATTTGTGCTTGTGGTTCATTTCTTACTGTTCCTTATATTTTAAGCTTCTTGAAGGACTTCTTTTGCTGTGTCTTATGTGAAGGCAGTCTAGTATAATGGAAAAAAAGAATGGATTTGGGTCCAGACATGAGTTTGGGTCCTGACTCTAGCAATTACGATCTGTATGGTCTGATTCAAGTTATTTAACCTCTCTGTATATGTAAAATCAAGGGTTAAGTGGTCCCTAAGATGCCTATAATTCTTGATTTTCCTATTTTTGTATCCCTTATGGTACCTTATATATACATCATATGCTCTCCACACATTTTTGTTGAATGGAATTTTCCATTGGGGATTCTAAGGTCAGAACTTGAAGTCTTCCAGTTTGGAAGTGGATGTCCTGAAACACTTGGCGCCTAGACCTCTTTTCATCCTATTAAAGTGGCCTTGGCAACATATTCTGAGTGAGCAAATATGAGTATGCATGCCAGTAATTGAACTTCTCATTCTTGTTCCTGTAAATTTATGCAATAAATGTTGATTATTCAATCAATTTCTCAATGACTAAGCCCCCTCTTTCTTCATCGTTTATCTCTTTATTGGAGTTACAGTGTTCAAATTCGTCTTCCACTTGGGCTATCAGTCTGGGTTTGACTTGTGCCACATTTCTCCCTCCAGGTCCATCTGCTCTAAATCAATTTGAGGCCCAGAGAGGTTAGATAAATTGCCCAGAGTCTCACAGGTAGTAGATTTACTCTCAGTGAATGAATTTTTCTTGCTTTTTTCTTCTTTTTGACTATAAATTTTTCCATTTCTTCCCCTAACCTAGAATGGTATTTATCTAGCTAAGTTATACTTTGGAAATGACCATATCATAAAAAAATATGTAATTGCTTTAATATTTATGGGCAAAAGAGTTTTCTTCTGTGAAGAGTAGCTATCCAAGAATGTTTTCAAGATCTATTTAAAAACCCTTGTGTTTTAGTTTGGAGTGTTGTATAATATTCTTTCATTCTACAAGTGCATCTTATGTGCCAAACACTGTTAGGCAGTGGGGCCAGGGAGAGAAACAAAAAAGTACCTGTCCCCACAAGTCTTATATTCTATTGATTCTGGATGACAAGAAAATTATAGATTTAGGGAAGGAAATAAGCATTTATATAGTGCTTATTATATGCCAGATACTGTGCTCAGCACTTTAAAAATATTATCTTGTTTGATCCTCAGAACAACCCTGGGAGGTGGGCGCTATTATTCTCACCACTTTATAGTTGTGGAAGCTGAGGCAAATCAAGGTTAAATGACTTTTACAGGGTCACACAGCTACTATCTGTGGCCATACTGTCTGTGGATCTTCTTAATTTGAGGTCCATCCTTCTATCTACTGTGCTGTCTCTGATTTAGCATGGAAAAATATTGATAAGGTCAATGTGTCCAATGCCATCATTTTTCAGATGAGGAAACTGAGGATCAGAAAAGTTAAGAGACTTGCTTGAATCCCCAGACTCTTTGAGTTAAAGTACACTGCTCTGTCCACTATACCCCAAAGCAGAAATAATTGTATATTACAGTATATTACTTTGAGGTCCTTGCAGAGAAGGCAGTTTCCCTACTGTAAAATGAAAGAGTTAGATTGAGTGATTTCCAAGGAACTTTCTGTGTTTGAAATGTTGATTCCAGAAGTAGAAGGCACTGAATTCCAAGATTTGACAATAATAGCATTTGCTGCCAGTTAGTCACCTATTGCCATGGAGACCAACAGCACTGATGCTGTTAGGAGTCCTCTAGATGGAAGAATTCAATATCACAAATCTAGAACTGCAAGTCACCTCATAGTCCATTTAGCTAAACCCTCCTTGTTTTATAGTTGAGGACACTGAGACACAGGAAAGTTCAGTGACTTGTCCAAGGTCACTGAGGTAGTTTGCATCAGAGGTGGTATTTGAACCACAGGTAGTACATGAAGTCCTTTGACTGTACTATAGGAAGCTGAATTGTGGGACAACTTGCAGGTGGCTAGGCATACTAAAGAGAAAACTCTCTGTTGGATTCAAGAGAAATCTTGTACTTACCTTGGTACCAATTGTGACTAGAATTCAACCTTACCTTTCAGGAGACACCAAGCTTTGTTATGAACCTGGTTTTGCCATAGCTTTTGCTTTTATATTTATAGCTTTTATCTTGGGAATATGATGATTCCGCCTCCTTCCCGATTAGGAAGTTTCCTTCCTTCCTTCCTTCCTTCCTTCCTTCCTTCCTTCCTTCCTTCCTTCCTTCCTTCCTTCCTTCCTTCCTTCCTTCCTTCCTTCCTTCCTTCCTTCCTTCCTTCCTATTTTTTGAGGCAGTTAGGGTTAAGTGACTTGTCCAGGGTCACACAGCTAGTCAGTGTTACAGGCTGGATTTGTCTGATCTTCCTCCTTACTCAAGGGCCGGTGCTCTATCCACTGTGCCACCTAACTGCCCCTGATTAGGGACTTTTGATTTGTATATGCCCTTCTACCTGCTCTTCAAACTAGACTCACTATGAAATTCACCAAGCATCAGCCCATGCTGAGTCTCATCTTGGACCCTAACCTTTGGAAGATATCATTGCTATCTATTATTCTAAATAGGAATAGACACCATCAAAATCTGTGTATCCCTTCAGAAAGACTGGTTGATAGAATTACATGCTCAATTAATCAATGGGCCAGCTGCCTAATAAGTCTTTGATAAACTAGATAATTGAGTCTATAGAAATCTCTCTCATTTTCATTCTCTCTTGAAAGCAGATACTATGATAACAATCATAGCAGCCACAGCTCTAACAGGTAACATTTACAATTGGTTGTCTATATGCCAGGTACTTTAGTAAGTGCTTTACAATTATTTGATCCTCAAACCCCTGGGAGTTGGATGCTATTTTTAATCCACATTTTATAGATGAGGAAACTGAGGAAAACAGGTAAGTGACTTGCCCTGGATCACACAGTTAGTAAGTGTCTGAGACCAGAACTCAGGTCTTTCTGAGTTCAAGACCAGCCCTTTATCGAATGTGCCACCTAGCTGCCAAGAACTGGTTTATCCCTTTTTTCTTTGGAGATTTCCAGAAAGATTCAGAGTTATCTTGAGTAGGATGAGGAGACTAGTTTGGATCATATCTGGGAAATCTACAATGCTTTCATTCATTCTGCTTATTGCCACAGAAGATAATCTTTTAAAATACTTCTTGGAAATGCCATATGGCAGCAATCATGAAACACCACAATCTTAGGAGAATCAAACTAGCAGGTGATTTCAATAGCATTGGAAAAGTGGACTGTAAGTGTGGGCATTATACAGTACATCCCCCAAAATGACTTGCATGTAAAAAGTGACAAAAGATTTTATTATGTTCATCAGTGACCAGAAAAGCAGATGAGTGGGTCACACAGTAGCCAAAGGGAGAGATAACAACAAATAGGCGACCTGAGTATGGCAGTGGTACACACGCCTCACTGGAGGAAGCCCTTTTCTGCACTGGAGATTATCTGTGAGATGATATAGATGAGCACCAAACTGGATGAGAATCAATCAATCAACAAACATTTACTGAGTGCTTAGTATGTCCTAGGCACTATGTTAAGTGTTAGAGATACAAAGAAAAAGAAAAAAAAAGCAGTCCCAGTACTTAGGAAGCTTATGTTCTAATGGAAGGAGCCATAAAGGGACTTGGTTGCAGGCACGAGTGCCTACAGAAGGAACATGAGGAAATAAAAATGTATATACATATGTATGTAAACATTAGCTGAGTGAGATTAAGCATCCTTTTCCAGTCACTTTTATTAAAATGAATGAATTTAGTATTACTTAGCAATATGTTTAGGATGATAGAATACAAAAAGCACAGAGAATACTGAGGTCCAAGAAGGCATATACTGGTAAATGTTTAACAACTGGCTCTCCAAAAAAAGTGATCACAGCATAGTTTAAAGATTAAATATTTTAATTATTAATTAATTTTTATTAATATTTTTCTCAACTACTTTCTTAAGTAGTTAAGTAGTTAGTAGTTAAGTCAATTAACAAAGCAATAAATCAAGCCCTAAATGCCATCATTTGCCAATTCATGAACTATAAATTTTCATACTGAGAATTTAATAATTGGGTCTCACAAGCTGGATTCAAGCAGCAATCAATCAACCAATCAAGAAATATTTTAAAAAGCATTTTTATTTAAAGATTTGAATCCCTCCCTGAGATGGTAAGCAATCAGATACAGGTTATAAGTGTGCAATTATGCAAAACATTTCCATGATAGTCATTTTGTACAAGAGGATTTAATAAAAGAAAAAAATGAAAAAGTGAAAAATAGCATGCTTCAGTCTATATTCAAACAATATCAGTTCTTTCTCTGGAGAAGAATAGTATGCTTCATCATTAGTCCTTTGGGATTGTCTTGGATCGTTGTATTGCTGAGGATAGCTAAGTCATTCACAGTTCTTCAGCCTACCAATTATGTTTAGATCTGACTTTATTTGTATGAAAAGTGTTTTATAGTTGGGTTCATAAAGTTCCTGGGTTTATCTTGGCAGGTAGACTCCCAAGTATTTTATATTGTCTACAGTTATTTTAAATGGAATTTGTCTTACTATCTCTTTCTGCTGGACTCTGTAATATATAGAAATGCTGTTGTTGTTTCCATTATTGTTAGTATGAGTATCTGCTTTCAAGGGAGAATGAAAATGAGAGAAAGAAGATTCTTATAGACTACATTATCCAGTCTATCAAAGATTCATTAGGCAGCTGGTCCATTGATTAATTATGTAATTCTATCAACAAGTCTTTCCAAAGAGATGCAGAGAATTTGATAGTGTCTGTTCTTATTTAGAATAATAGGCGGCAGTGATGTGTTCCAAAGGTTAGGGTCCTAGATGAGACTCAGCTTGAGCTGATGCTAAGTGAATTTCATAGTGGCCCTAATTTAAGGAGTAGGTGATATGGAGTTGTTTTGTATTCTGCAACTTTGCTAAGATTATTTATAATTTCAACTATTTTTTAGTTGATTCTCTAAGATTTTCTAAGTATAGCATCATATCACCTGTAAGGAGTAATAGTTTGGTTTCCTCATCATGGATTTTAATTCCTTTAATTTCTTTTTCTTTTCCTATTGCTATAGCTAACATTTCTAGCACAATATTAAATAATAGAAGGGATAATGGGCATCCTTGTTTCACCCTAATTGTATTGGGAAGGCTTCTTGCTTATCCCCATTACAGATAATGCTTGCTAATGGCTTTGGATAAGCATTAGTTATCATTTTAAGGTAAGCTCTATTTATTCCTGTGCTCTGTAATCGTGTTCATCCTTCATTGCCGAAGAAGACCATGCCATCAGAGAAAAGATGACATGACTTGCACTTGACTTTGTTTTGAGTGAAGGAGGGCTGTGCAGGTCACCAGCCTCACTTCTCCTCCAGAGTCATCTGAATCCAGTGACCTGATATTCCTCAGGATGACAGGAAATGGCCCAGGATGCACTGGGAGACCTTGGGCCCTTTAGGCCAAGGTCTTTGCAGGTACTCATTTACGGTGGGGCAATGCCCATTCATTGAATAGGCCTGTTTAAGAAGTAGCCAGGGCATGGAGAGGACAGGGGAGATGACAGGGGAGGGGACAAGGGAAAGGAAAGAAAAGGAAAGGAAAGGGAAAAATAAGGGAAAAGGAAAGGAGACAGTGAAACTCAGGTTAACTGGGCAGCTTTTGGCCATCCAAATTTACCTTCCTTTGGAGAGGAGAAGGAAGGGGAGGGAGAAGCAGACAGGACAGGAGGAAGTGAGGTAACCGCTGGCATTCAGCCAGCTGCATCTACTCACAGGATCTGTTCCTCTCTTCTCCCCTTCCCTCCCCTTCCCTCCCCTTCCCTCCCCTTCCCTCCCCTTCTCTTCCCTCCCCTCCCCTGTTTTCTCCCCTGTCCTCTCCCAAAACCTTACACCTACTACACTCTGAAACTGGGACTCCAGGGGGCCCCTGCCAAGGGCTCCTGGACCCCCTAACTTTATAGTGATTATCAATAGTAACTGTTGCTGTTTCTTTCCCAGCCTGATGTTTTTGTTTTTCTTGATCTCATCAAAGGGGCCATGCCCTGGCTAAACACGCCTATTCAATGAATAGGTGTTGCCTCACCCTAAGTGAGTACCTGCAAAGACTTTTGCCTAAAGGGCTCAAGATCTTCCAGTGCATCCTGGGCCATCTTCAGTCATCCTGAGGAATAGCAGGTCACTGGATTCAGATGATTCTGGAGGAGAAGTGAGGCTGGTGACCTGAACAGCCCTCCCTCACTCAAAACAAAGTCAAGTGCAAGTCACGTCATCATTTCTCTGATGGCATCGTCTTTGGCAACAAAGGATGCTCTCTAATATTTTTAATAGGAGTGTGTGCTGTATTTTGTCAAAGGCTTTTTCTGCATCTATTGAGATAATTATATGATTTCTTTTGGTTTTTTTATTGATATGGTCAATTATACTCAGAGTTTTCCTAACATGGAACCAGCTCTACATTCCTGCTATAAACCCTACCTGGTCATAATATTATGATCCTTGTGATATATTGCAGTAACCTCTTTGCTAATATTTTATTTAAAAAATCTTCATGAATACTCATTTGATTGGTTGATGATTTTGGTCTATGATTTTCTTTCTGTTTTGGCTCTTCCTGGTTTGGGTATTAGCACTATATTTTTGTTATAAAAGGAATTTGGTAGGACTCTTTTGCCTGTTTTTTCAAATAGTTTATATAGTATTGGGATTGTTATTTAAATACTTGGTAGAATCTACTTGTGAATCCATCTGGTCCTGGGGATTTTTTCTTAGGAAGTTCATTGATGGCTCGTTCAATTTCTTTTTCTAAGATTGGATTAAGTATTTTATTTCTTCTTCTGTTAACCTGCATAATTTATATTTTTGTATAAATTTTGTATAAATTTGTATAAATTTCATTTAGATTGTTAAACATATTGGCATTTAATTGAGCAAAATAGCTCCTAACAATTGTCTTAATTTCCTCTTCACTGGTGGTGAATTCATCCCTTTCATTTTTTCTTTTTTAAATCAGATTGATCTATTTTATTGTTTATTTTACTGTTTTTTCATGAAATTTTTTTTCATAAAACCAGTGTGTAGTTTTATTTATTAGTTCAATGGTTTTCTTACTTTCACTTTTATTAATCTCTCCTTTGATTTTCAGGATTTCCAATTTGGTGTTTAATCAGAGATTTTTAATTTGTTCTTTCTCTAGGTTTTTTTAGTTGCATGTCCAATAAATTGATCTGTTTTTTCTCTGTTTTATTGATATAAACAATTAAAGATATAAAATTTCCCCTAAGTACCATTTTGATTGTATCCCATAAATTTTGGTATGTTGTCTCATTGTTGTCACTTTCTTTAATGAAAATGTTGGTTGTTTTTATGATTTATTCTTTGATCCACTTATTTTTTAGGATTAGATTATTTAATTTTCAATTAAATTTTGATCTCTCTTTCCATTGTCCATTATTGAGTTTAATTTTTTTATTGCATTATGATCTGAAAAGGATGTATTTATTATTTCTGCTTTTAGGCATTTGGTCGTAAGATTTTTATGTCTTAATACATGGTCACTTTTTGTGTAGTTGCCATGTACTGCTGAGAAAAATGTATATTCCTTTCTATTCCCATTCAGTTTTCTCCAGAGATCTATCATATATAACCTTTCCAGAATTTTATTCACCTTCTTAACTTCTTTTGTTTTGTTTCTTTTTGTTAGATTTACCTAATTCTGAGAAAGGAAAGTTGAAGTCCCACACTACTATAGTTTTTTTAATCTCTTTCCTCCTGTAACTCATTCAACTTCTTCAAAAAGTTAGTTTCCATTCCATTTGGTGCATATATATTTAGTATTTATATGATTTTATTGTCTATGGTACCTTTCAGCAAAATATACTTTTCTTCCTTATCTCTTTTAATTGGGACAAACAACTGAAATAACATGAGCAAATACTATGAAAACTCTTGCATCTGACACAGTTGTTCATATCTATGCATCCTGAAGATCTCCTTCCTGATTCCTGTGATACTGCTTTCTCCTGGTTTTCCTTCTACCTGTCTTATTGTTCCCTATAAATCTCAATCCCTGTTTCTCCCTCCTCATGTCCCTAACTATGGGTTTCCCCAAGACTTTGTTCTAGCATATCTTATCTTCACTCTCTGCACTTGTGTCCTTGGGTGATCTCATTTGCTCTTATGGCTTCAATGAACATCTCTGTGTAGATGGCTCCCAGATCTATGAATCCAGGCCCCATCTTTCTGCTGAGCTACATACCTGCTTTTCTAATTGCCTCCTGAACATCACCATTTCATTTGAATTCATTTCAGTTTAGTCGATGCTTATTAAATGACTAATATATGTAAGGTTTTGGGGAAAATGACAAAAACTGAAAAGTCCTCTAGGAACATAAATTCTACTGGGGGAAACTATATCTATTAATCAACCAACATGCATTTATTTAGTGCCTTCTATGTTCTAGGGAATAGGGATACAAAAACACAATGAAAAACATTTTCTGCCTGCAAGGAATTTACATCTTCTGAGGGATACAACATGACTCTAGGTAAAATGTATGCAAAATAAATACAATATTATTGGGGCAGTCAGAAAAGATGTCTTAGTAACATTTGAACTGAAGCTGAGACTTGAAGAGAGCTAGAGGGCTCATGGGGTAGGAATGAGGAAGGGGAACACTGCAGACATGGAAAAGGCAAAGAGCTAACTGCGAGGTGGGATGTCATATATGAGGAACTGTAAGTGGAGTCACTTTAGGAATATAGTTTGGAACCAGACGATAAACTTGAAATGTTAAATAAGGGAATTTAAATTTTAGTCTAAAAGCAATAAGGAGCCACTGAATTTTTTTGAGTAGGGGAGTGACATGATTAGACCTGTTCCATAGAAATATCAATTGGACAGCTGTGTGCCTAATCTAAAATGGGTTGGATGTGATTTTTGGTTAACATGATGACATGAAAGGTCACAGTTCTCTCATAGCTGCCTGAGTAAATATCTAAAAGGGTATCAGAAAAATCGATCAAAAAAAAAATCAAAGAGAAAAAGCAATATGTTCCTTCATCCAACTGAGCAAAAAGATAGGCAGAGACTGTGGGTGCTTAGAGAAGGATTGCCAGCATGAACTCAGAAATGACCTGAAGCTTGTGGGAACTCTGAGCAGGAATTCCCAGGGAGGCCTGAACACAGCATGATCTCAGAGGACTGGAAGCCAGTAGGTTTTCTGAGCAGAGAAGTTTCAGGGGAACTGGAAGTCAGCACAGCATCAAGTCATCAGAGCCTGAAGGTTAGAAGCTACATGCTGACCTATTGGAGAAGCTGTTAGGCAAAACAACTAGACAAAGGGCCAGCCTGCCCAGGGTTGGACTAGATGACCTCTGATATTCCTTCCAGCCCTAGGTCTACCATCCTCTCATAGTTTTCATGAATATGTACTGGGGATCAAGACCATCTGCCAAAGCAGGGCTTCTTAACTTCTGGGTGTGTGTTCTGGACCCCTTTTACTCCAGTGAAACCTATGGACCTCTACTCAGAATAACATTTTTAAGTACACAAGACAAAATACAAGAGATTACCAAGGACAAAAGAAGTTAGTGAACATAAGGATGTAAATTTTTTCCCTATCCAAGTTCATAGACTTCCTGAAATCTAAGCATGGGATCCATGTGTAAGATATAAAATGAGCAGGAAGAGCTTTAGCCTGGATTTACATGGTACAATTCATTCCCCCAATCTGGCAATCAAAGCACAATTACATTTCCAAGTGCAACCTTCTGTATATGGTTTCTTTGATTATACCATGGAACTGTTATCCACCTCTGCCTGCTGTGATTGAATTTCCTGTTTTTATTTCCCCATTTTCTACTGTTACTTTCCTACTTGCTGATCTCCTTATGGGATTACTTTGTTTTCCCTTTACTGCCTGCCTTAGGCCACACTAAGACTCTTTTGGAAGTCAAAGACATACCAGGCAGCTCTCAGAAAGTTTAGCAGGTCAGCTTAAGCATTGTACTAGAATGCAGTGTAGTTCTAACTCAGTCTAAGAGCCAGAGTGATGTCATGGACCTTTTGAGTGGGACAGGGACCATCAAAGGGAAAGTACAATGGACCTGCTTCAGAGGGGTCTGATTTCCTCTATGCTAAGAACCACTTAGATATTCTCAGCCTTTGGGTGTAGAAAGTTTTTCCCTCATCACCTGGGGTGTACAGCATAGTGGAAAATGTAACTAAGCAATTCTTCAGAGGCAGATGGGTATAATGCCCACTGACTTGAATAATCTGAAAGGACTCAGCGTTGGGCAGATGGACTGGAGAAGGAGACTCGATGACTCAGAAGGCCTTATTATTGTACTTGAAAAGCTGGAGGAGGAAGTTCAAGCCCAATATACAAAAAAGGATAATTTTCAGAATAAATGAAATAGGAATAGGTATCAGACCTAAGATTTCATTGACAATATGTACTCCTAGATGAGAGAATTTCTTATGTACCGATGTAGGCTAATACTTTCCCTGCAGTTTATAATCTTAGAACACCTAGAGGATAAATGTCTTGCCCAGAGTCATGGACCCAGATGTTGTCAGAGGCAGAATTGAATCTAGGTCTTCTTGGCTCCTATGCTAACTCTCTATCCACTAGGGTACAATGTCTCAAATGAACTATTATCATAATTTAACCAACATTTGCATATTTACAAAGTATTTTGTGTGCACTATCTCATTTAAACCTCACAACAATCCTATGAAGTCAGTGCCAAAAATGTTATTTTTGTTGTTGAGTTGTTTTGGTCATGTCTGACTCTCTGTGATCTCATTTGTAGTTTTCTTGGCAAAGATACTGGACTGGTTTGCCGTTTTCTTCTCCAGCTCATTTTACAGATGAAGAACTGAGGCAAACAGGGTTAAGTGACTTGCCCAGGGTCATATAGCTAGCAAGTGTCTGAAGCCATATTTGAACTCAGGTCCTCCTGATTCCAGGGCCACCATTCTATCCAAAGAGCTGCCAACTGTTATTTTTACTTCCATTTAATAGATGAGGACATTGAGGCTCAGAGAGGTTGTGATTCACCCATAATCACACAGATGGCGACTGTTGGAGGCAGGAGATAATTAACCATAATTCAGTCTACTAATTCTAGTAGCTAGAAGCTTTCATTATATTTATTTGGACTAATTTTATTTGGTGGTCCCATGAATAATTAGTGGCAATAGCACTGTGTGAACCTTAAACGTATGACTTATTTAGGTTGTTATTTTTGTTTCAAAACACTAATTAAACAGAAATAGCTAATGCTGAACATAAAGTGACATTCTATACTTACAAAAATATATTTTAGTAAAGAACAGTCTGGATGCTTAGAATAGTAATTCCTCAAAGTAAACGTTATCAGGCAAGTTTTTATTCAGATAGAGTCTCCTAATCTGTATATCTAAAAAAAAGTGCTTAATAGTAGATCCATTTTTACAAAAAAATCAACATCCCAGAGGAAGAGTGGAAATCATTTGTTTTACTACTAATTTTAGAAATTAATGCAGATTTTCAGTTTCAAAGTAAACAAAAACATTTTGCCCTTTTTGACAGAACACTTGCTCAACAATAAAAAACTTAGTAATTTTGACTTTTTTCCTTGGAATCTCAAATTCCTTTCTGATGGATGTGGGAGCATGTGAATGTTTATACCAAAGGAAAAAAAATGATAGAATGAACAAAAGAAAGCAAAACCTTCCACACTAGCTACAGAGTTCTAAGCAAAGCAAGAGATAATGATGGTCATTAAAGAAAAAGTAAATTATTTTGAATATGTAAAATTGAAAAGCTTCTGAACAGTGGCAAAATGCAACTGAAACCAGAAGGAAGAGAATTAATTTGATAAAAAAATTTTCACTGTAATTTTCAACTGAAGAAATATAAACTATCAACAACTATATGAGAAAATGCTTCAAGATATTAATAATGACATAGCTGCAAGTTAAAACACCACTGAGATTCTACCTCATAACCACGGAAAAGATGATTTAAAAGGAACACAATTGTTGGAGGGGCTGTGAGTAGAGAGGTACATTCATGTACTCCTCATAGGGTTGTAAATTGATTCAACTATTCTTTTTTTTTTTAATTTTACCTTTATTATTTTTTTGTTTATTTATTTTTAGTTTTCAATATTCATTTCCACAAAATTTTGAGTTCCAAATTTTCTCCCCATCTCTCCCCTACCCCCATCCCATAATGCCTTACATTCTGATTACCCCTTCCCTCAATATGCCCTCCCTTGTGTCACACCCCTCCCTTCTCTTATCCCCTTCTTCTCTCTTTTCTTGTAGGGTAAGATAGGTTTCTATGCCCAATTACCTGTATTTCTTATTTCCCAGTTGTGTGCAAAAAGAATTTTCAACATTCATTCCTAATACTTTGAATTCTAACTTCTCTCCCTTCTTCCCTCTCCATCCATACACACTGAGAAGGCAGGCAATTCAATATAGGCTGTATAAGTGTAGTTTTGCAAACGACTTCCATAATAGTCATGTTGTGTAAGACTAACTACATTTCCTTCCATCCTGTCCTGCCCCCCATTTATTCTATTCTTTCTTTTAACCTTGTCCTTCCCCAAACGTGTTTACTTCTGATTACTCCCTTCTTCCATTAACCCTCCCTTCTATCATCCCTCTTACACCACTTGTCCCCTTCTCCCCTGCCTTTCTGTAGTGCAAGATATACTTTCATACCAAACTGAATGAGCATGTTATTCCCTCAAGCCAAATGTGAAGAGAGTAAGCTTTCCTTTTTCCCTCTCACATCCTCTTTTTCTCCTCCACTGATGAAGCTTTTTCTTGCCTCTTTGATGTATGATAATTTACCCCATTCCATTTCTCCCTTTCTCCTCCCAGTATATTCCTCTTTCACCCCTCAATTTTATTTTATTTTTTTAGGTGTCATCCCTTCTTATTCAACTCACTCTATGTTCTGTGTGTGTGTGTGTGTGTGTGTGTGTGTGTGTGTGTGTGTAATCCCTCCAACTACCCAAGTACTGAAAAAAGTTTCAAAAGTTACAAATATTATCTTTCCATGTAGGAATGTAAACAGTTCAGTTTTAGAAAGTCCTTTATGTTTTTTCTTTCCTGTTTACCTTTTCATGTTTCTCTTGATTCTTGTGTTTAAAAGTCAAATTTTCTATTCAGTTCTGATCTTTTCATCATGAATGCTTGAAAGTCCTCTATATCACTGAATGATCATTTTTCCCCCTGAAGTATTGTACTCAGTTTTGCTGAGTGATTCAACTATTCTAGAAAACAATTTGAAACTATATTCCAAAAGTTATTAACTGTCTATACATATTGATCTGATTTACATGACAACTAAAACAATAATGTGAGGGGAAACAAATCTGAAAGATTTTAGAACTGACCAAAGTATTGACCAAATATAACTTCAAAAGACTGAGGAAGAAACATACCTTCCTACTCTTGGGACAGAAGTAATGAAAAACCATCATATTGGCCATATTTGTCTGGTTTGCCCAGCTGTAGATCATTGTTCTAAGAGAGAATTGCTACTGGAAATGAGAGTGGGAGAAAAGATGAGTTGGTGGATAGTTATAGACATGGAAAAAAAATTATGGTATTTTATTCATTGAAATTCATTAACCTGTAAATGATTATTAAACAAATATAAGTGGTTGTGTTGATATTAAATATTCAATGCTCAATAAAACATTAAAACAAGAAGAAAGAAAACATCTTAACTTTATAATGAAGATGACTGATACAGAGTACAATATTCTGATGTCAGGACATGTATATTTCTTACTCCTAAGGAAAATAAACCATTATGGTTGAACTGCAAACACATATAGGAATGGGCTTTAATGGAGATCAAAAGGCCAAATTCTTGTTTAGGATCTTAATTGTCTATTCTAGAGTGATGACTTCCTGTTTCATTCTCTCTTATTTCCAATTTATCCTTCATATAGCTGCTAAAATGACCCTCTGACCATTCTATATCCCAGGTCAAGAACCTTCAGTAGCTCTCTGTTGGCTCTAAGATAAAATTAAAAATTCCTTGGATTGGCACTTAAAAGTATTTTGCAATGTGGCTCCAGTCTGCCTTCCTTTTCAATTAAAAAAATTAAATTGAAGTTATTCATTATAGATTAAAATATCTTATTGATGTCCTTTTAAAAGCACTATTGTCACCTTCCCAATGACTTCTTTCCTACACCTCCATAAACCTTTTTTTGTACATTTAAACAAACTGCTGACTTGCCAAACAAAGGCAACACAGGTATCAGTTGTCTGGGACTGGATTTGAATTCTAGTCTTCTGACTCCATTGTCAATATTCTTTCCATTGCTTTATGTTAGGTTTGGGGAAATTCACACTACCCTTTATGAGGTCTTTCTGATCCAGAATTGCAATTGTGGTCATTGTAGAGGCAGAGGGGAGAGCAGCATTTATTTTAATTAATAATGGTATCTTTTTATGTCTCTTACTGTAAATAAGTTAATTTAATTTAATCCATGAGTGTTCATTGAATTCTAATCCTAACCCTGAGTTGTAAGGCAGTCTAATCTAAGCTTAGCTCAGAGTAGGTATTTTTTCTCTTTATTTCATCTCTTTGGGGTATATGTTTAGTAGTGATATTTTGGGGTCAAAAGATCTGAATACTTTTAAAAAGTGATTTGTGAAATATATTTCCAGGTTGCCTTCCAGTAGAGCTGTACCAGTTCTCAACTCCATCAGTGTCCCTGGCTTCTCACAGCTTGTCTAATAATTGATATTTTCCTTTTTTTTTTTTTAGTTACCTTTACCAATTTAGTGGTTGTGAGATGGAATTTCAGAGTGGTTTTAATTTTCATTTCTCTTATGTAATAAATATAGTGAGTAGAGAGCTGGCCTCAAAGCTAGAAAGATCTGAATTCAATTTCTACCTCTAACACTTACCATCCAGGGAAGTCACTTAATCTCTTTAGTCTCTAGGCAACTATTTAAGAGTATAAATTGAAGAGGACATTGACCTAATATTCACCATGAAAAGAACTTTTCTCATCCAGGAGTTCCCTTCACTAATGAAATCATAGGTTCAGTTCCTGTTCCCATCTCCTCTCTCACTATTAGTGATTTGGAACATTTTCCTCCATATGATTGTTGAGAGTTTACCTTTATTTTGAGAAATGCTTGTTTATATATGTTGACCATTTGTTTAATGGAGTGATTCTTGTAATTATGTTTTTGCATCAATTTACCATATATTTTTTCATATCAGATTTTTATTAAAGAAATTTGCTGTAATGATTGTTTCCTGGTAAAGTATTTCCCTTTGAATTCTTAACAGAGCTGTTTTTATTTTTACAAAGACTTTTCAGTTTTATGGACTCAAAATTGTCCATTTTATCTCCTGTTATAATCTCTAACCTTGTTTGATTAAGAACTCTTCACTTACGTATAGTTGTGAAAAGTGTTTTACTCCATGGTCCTTTAATTTATTTACAATGTGACTTTTAATGTTTAAGCTATGCATATTTGGATCTTACTGTAGTATATGGTGTGAAGTATTAAATCTAATTTCTGCCAGGCTGCTTTCTAATTTTGTTAGCAGATTATGTCAAAGAGTGAGTTCTTTCCAATTCTAATATCTATCTTAAACCCTTCTCTCCAATTTCTCTGTTTCTGCCTGTTTCTGTGTTGTTTAATATATTTCTATATAGTAAGAAATATAACTCTCTATGTTTTCGATCCTTTTTTGTCTAACTCTGATGAAGAATGAGGCTCATGAGAAACCCATTTCTCTCACCCTTTCTTCCATGTTTGTGTGCTCTTCTTAGCCAAACCATTTATTTGAAATAGGAAATTCCTCCCTCTCCTTCCTCTTTTCTTCCTTTGTGTATTGCTTTTCCCTCTCTCCTTTTTCTTACATCTCCTAAAACTAGTAAAAGAGAACAAAGTCACCTCTATACCCTGTGTTTCTCTTACCTAACTCTATGACTCTTGAAATAATAGATCTGGAGAAACACATCTCTTTTCTCCATATTAGAATACCAGAACTTCATCTTTATTTAACTCCTATGAAATTTCTCAAAGGGATCTACTTCTGAGAGATGGAGCCAAGATGATGGAGTAGAAAGATGCACATACTCTAGCTCTTCCCCTATAGCCCATAAAATATCTGTAAAAAAAGACTCTCAAAAAATTCTGGAGCAGCAGAAACCACAGAATGAGGGAGTGGAGGAGATTTCCAGCCCAGGGTGACCTGGAAGGCCAATGGGAAAAGTCTGTCACACCAGGGACAGAGTGGACCACAGCCCTGCCTTGACTGCAAGGCACTGGGAGGAGCAGGACCACAGGCCTTGGGGGTGGAATCCGTGGAAGCAGTGGTAGAGGTTCCCAGACCCCCCCAACCGACAAGTGCCAGAGGCAGCTTCAAAGGTCAGTGAGAGGGCTTTTTTACCTCCATGACAAGGGAGCAGGGTCCTCCCCTAACCCTGGCCCCAGGTGGCCATGGCAGCAGCAGCAGCAGTGGCAGCTGAGGTGGCAATGGCCACAGTAAGCATTGTTGGAGCCTCAGGGTAAAGCCTCTGGAGGAACTGAGCAGCTGATCTAAATCTCAGCATCAAGCCAGGCCAGGGAGTAAACTCTTCTCCCTGGATTGTGCCACCTTGGAGGAACTGAGAACTTACAGGTCCCCAGAGTATACCTTCCTCTTGACAAAGGACCCAAAAGTCAGGTAACTGGTTGGGAAAATGCCCAAAAAAGGAAAAAAAAATGAGACCATAGAAAGTTACTTTCTTGGTGAACAGGTATTCTCTCCCATCCTTTCAGATGAGGAAGAACAATGTTTACCATCAGGGGAAGACATAAAAGTCAAGGCTTCTACATCCAAAACCTCCAAAATAAATATGCAATGGTCCCAGGCCATGGAAGACCTCAAAAAAGACTTTGAAAATCAAGTAAGAGAGGTGGAGGAAAAATTGGGAAGAGAAATGAGAATGATGCAAGAAAATCATGAACAGCAAGTCAATATCTTGCCAAAGGAGACCCCCCAAAATACTGAAGAAAATAACACCTTTAAAAATATGCTAACCCAACTGGGAAAAGAGGTCCAAAAAGCCAATGAGAAGAAGAATTCTTTAAAAAGCAGAATTAGCCAAATGGAAAAGGAGGTTCAAAAACTCACTGAAGAAAATCGTTCTTTAAAAATTAGAATAGAACAGATGGAAGCTAATGACTTTATGAGGAACAAAGAAATTACAAAACAAAACCAAAGGAATGAAAAAATGGAAGATATTGTGAAATATCTTATTGGAAAAACAACTGACCTAGAAAATCGATCCAGGAGAGACAATTTAAAAATTATGGGAATACCTGAAAGCCATGATCAAAAGAAAAGCCTAGACATCATTTTTCATGAAATCATCAAGAAAAATTGCCCTGATATTCTAGAAGCAGAGGGCAAAATAAGTATTGAAAGAATCCACCCATCGCCTCCTGAAAGAGATCCCAAAAGAGAAACTCCTGGGAATATTGTATCCAAATTCCAGAGTTCCCAGGTCAAAGAGAAAATATTGCAAGCAGCTAGAAAGAAACACATTGAGCATTGTGGAAATACAATCAGGATAACATATTAACCAGATCTGGCAGCTTCTACATTAAGGGATCAAAGGGCTTGGAATATGAAGTCAAAGTAAGTAGGATTAAAACCAAGAATCATCTACCCAGCAAAACTAAGTATAATACTTCATGTGAAAAAAATGGTCTTTCAATGAAATAGAGAACTTTCAAGCATTCTTGATGAAAAGACCAGAACTGAACAGAAAATTTGACTTTCAAACACAAGAATCAAGAGAAGCATGAAAAGGTGAACAGGAAAGAGAAATCACAAGGGACTTACTAAAGTTGAACTGTTTATATTCCTACATGGAAAGATAATATTTGTAACTCTTGAAACTTTTCTCAGTGTCTGGGTAGTTGGAGGGATTATACACACACACAGACATAGAGAGAGAGAGAGAGAGAGAGACAGAGAGCACAGGGTGAATTGAATAGGAAGGCATTATATCTAAAAAAATAAAATTAATGGGTGAGAGAGGAATATATTGGGAGGAGAAAGAGAGAAATGGAGTGGGGCAAATTATCTCTCATAGAAGAGGCAAACAAAAGATTTTCCAATGTAAGGGGGAAAAGTGGGAGAAGAGAAAGAAAAAGTGACGCTTACTCTTATCACATTTGGCTCAAGGAAGGAATAACATACACACTCAATTTGGCATGAAAATCTATCTTACATTACAGGAAAGTAGGGGAGAAGGGAATAAGCAGGGTGGGGAGGATGATGGAAGGGAGGGCAAATAGGAGGAGGGAGCAATTAGAAGTAAACATTCTGGGGGAGGGACAAGGTCAAAAGAGAGAATAGAAGAAATGGGGGGCAGGGTAGGATGGAGAGAAATATAGTTAGTCTTATACAACATGACTATTATGGAATTCACTTGCAAAATTACACATATATAGCCTATATTGAATTGCTTGCCTTCTCAGTGGGGATGGGTGGGGAGGGAGGAAGGAAGAGAAGTTAGAATTCAAAGTATTAGGAATGAATGTTGAGAATTGTTTTTGCATACAATTGGGAAATAAGAAATACAGGTAATGAGGTATAGAAATTTATCCTACAGGACAAGAGAGAAGATAGGGATAAGGGAAGGGAGGGGTGTTAGTAGGTAGGGCACATTGGTGGAAGGGGCAATAAGAATGCAAGGTGTTTTGGAGTGGGAGGAGGGGAGAGGTGGGGAGAAAATTTGGAACTCAAAATTTTGTGGAAATGAATGTTGAAAACTTAAATAAATAAACAAATTTTAAAAAGTAATAATAATAATAATGAAAAATAAAAAGGATCTACTTCTTTAGGTTTCTCTTGATTCTTATGTTTTATCATCAACGTTTCTATTCAGCTCTGGTCTTTTTCTTAAGAATACTTGAAATTCTACCATTTCTATCCCCCTTACCTCCACAATAAGAATATACTAATTTTTTTCAGGTCATACTTTTCTTAGTTGTAAGCTTTTATCTTTTCCCTTCTGGAATATTATAATCCAAGAATTTCTGTCCTTTATATAGTTGGAGCATAGCATCGTGAGATCCTAACTGTGGTCTCTTGGTATTTGAACTATTTTTGACTTCTTACATTGTTTTTCTTTGACTTTGAAGCCCTGGTCTATGGCTATGATATTCTTGGTATTTCCCCTGGGTTTTCTTTCAGAAGATAATCAACGGATATTTTCAATTTTTACCTTACCCTCTGGTTATAATAGATATTGGCAGTTTTCTGTTATGATATTTCAAAATATGGTATCTAGAAATTTTTATTTTCTTATGGTTTTCAGAGAGTCCTACTATTTCTCCTTTTTTCTCTGTCAATTGTTTGTTATAGAATATACCTTATATTTTTTCCATTTAAAAAAATCTTTGAACTTTATTCTAATATTCCTTGTTTCTTTCTTGGAATCATTGATTACTATTTGATTCATTCTGTTTTTCAGGGAACCACTAAATATATAATGCTTTCTAGTTCCTTTTGTAAGTTACTTAATTTTAATTTTTTCCTCTAGAACTCTACTTTTAGATATAATTTCATTTTTTATCTCTTCATTTTTTCCAGTCATTCTTATAGTCCTTCTAGCTAGCTTATTTTTTTTCCTCTGACACTCTGCTTCTACTTGTTATAGAGTTACTTTCTCTTCTGGATTTACCTCTTGTGCTTCTCTTAACCCATAACATTTCTTCATTGTATTCTGTATTTTCTTCTATTTATTTTTATTTCTAGCCTTCCTTCTTAGACTGAGATTTTGTGCTTGGGCTAGTTGCCTCTGGAATTCTTGAATGGATTGAATATATCCTGTTTGGTCCTGCCTTCTCTGTAGCGTGGATGCCATGGTCATAGCAATCCTGGATTAGGTAGCTAGAACTAGGTCCTAGCTTCAGCTTCAATCTCTGACTTTTTTTTCAGCCTCCTGGTAATTCATTATAAATTCCTTCTCCTTGCACAGTCCTCAATAGGGAATTGATTTTATCCTTTGTTGTGCCCCTCATAGACCCTGTTCAGATATAGGAGGTCACTCTGGTCTCAATCCTTTAGCAAACCTTTTTGGTTTAGACACCTCAGAACTGAGTTGACCTTTTCTCCTGTTGCAACTCAGAAAAGTACTTGACCAGATACTGTCTCAGTGGCCTATGTGGGATGGCTCTCTTTTTTGCTTCTGCTCTGACAGGCCAGGCCAGGTCTGGGATCTATCTGACTTGGAGTTTTTCAAGAATTTGTGCTGGTTTGTGATCCCTCCTGTTCAGAGTACTATCTAACTTCAGGAACTATTACAAGAGTTCATGTTGATTTCCTGGAGTGTCCCCTCTCCTATGTTTCCAGCCCATCTACTAGAGTCTGTAATGGCTTCCCTTGCACGCTATCTGATGTAGCCTTTTCTGGTTTCTGACCATTTTTTTGTGAGGTTTTAGGTTAGAAGGAGAAGCTTACTTCTATTTCTCTTCTGTTTCTTTATTATTAGTCTATCTGGGGTCCTTTTCAGATATTTACTAGTTTGTGTGGGAGAAGTAGAATCCTCTATTGCCACACAGATTTCAATCTTATCAATTGATCAATCAATCTACAAATATTTATTAAGCACTTACTATATGCCAGACATTTTGTTAAATGCTAGAAATAGAAAAATATACTATTCATTTTCAAGGAGCTTATATTCTTAAAAATTTTTTGGGGGCGCTTATAATTTCATAATGGAGACTACACATAGAAATCAATATATATAAGACAAACATAGGGTAGACTTAAGGTAGTTTTAGAAGGGAAAGTGGTACTGGTATGGGGAAAGGCCTCCTAAGAAGGTGTCATTTGATCTGAGTCTTGAAAGAGGGGGAGGTGAGGAAAGCATACATTCTAGGCATGGGGGACAGCTGAGTACAAAGTTACTGATTTAGAGGATTGTGTGTAACAGTAAATAGGTCAGTATGGCTGTACTAGTATGCACGGCCAAATGAGTGTTAAAATACCAGATCAAGAAGAGTTTTCAATACCAAAGAAGAATTTATATTTAGTCTTAGAGGTAATAGGAAGCTATTGGAGTTTATTGAGTAGAGATTGACATGGTCAAATTGCACTTTAGGAATTTAATTTGGCAGCAGCATGGATTGGAGAAGATGGATTGACTTGAGACAGGGATTTCAATAGTTTAAGGGTGGTAAGAGTTTGAACTAGAGTATTGGTGGTGTGAATGGAGAGAAAGATACATATATGAGAGTTCTAGAGAAAGAAATGTCAAGATCTGGCAACTGATTAGATATGTGGGGCGAGAACAGCAGAGGCTGATACAAAACTCATAAACCTGGGTAACCAGAATCAGTCAGTAACAGAGAAGTACTGGAGAAGCATTAGTTTGGGATGAAAGATAAATTCTTAGGTTATTTCTGTACCTTCTTTAATTCTTTCTAGGGAAGCAAAGAAAATTATAAATGCCAACAATGAATGTACATTTGAGAAATGATCTTTGCTATGTCTCCTTGGGTATCACATTTGGACTATTATAAAACAGTACTGGTGAAAAATTCTGCTTTTTTTCCAATACCTATTTTAGGTAACAGTAGGATATAAAATATGTAGTATCAAAGAGGCAGCAAGGCTTAGTAGTATAAATAAAAGAAGGAAAGATGAGAAATTGAGTTAAGATGGTCTCTGATTCATCATATGACTTTAGGTACTTAATCTGTCAGGATCATACATATTGAACAAATGATATAATCATAAAGCTTTAGAGTAAGAGATTTTAGAGATTATTGATCATTCCTGTTTCTCACTTGCTTTGAATCACTCCTGGTATTTATTGATTTTCCCCCAACTGCCCGCATGCTCAGATCTTGACTATATCTTTTCCTTCCCTTATCTGCTAAACATCATGCAATCTGGCTTCCAGTTTCATCACTGTGGATCTCTGTGAAGCTACCAATAACTTTAATCGCTAAATCCAATGTCCTTTAAGAATGTTTTATTGATGTTTTTTAAAATGTTAAATTGCATTCACTTCTCCATAACTCTACCGCAGTAGAATATTTTCCTGAAATAAAGATGTATAGTTAGGGAAGACACATTGATACAGTGATCATGGCTAGCATTACCTTTTTAATATGAGGAGGCAGGAAGGCTTTATCATCAGTCCTCTGTAGTCAAGATTGGTCATTGTATTATATCTAGGTTATGATGTCTTGGGTTATTGTTTTCCTTTAAATCATTGTAGCCAGTATATATATTGTACTCCTGGTTCTCTTTTCTTTGCTTTGAATTGGTTCATATAAATCTCAAGTTTCTATGAATTATTATTTGCCTTTTCTTAGAGCATAATGATATTCTAGTGTGCATCCCACAATTTTGTAAGCCATACTTTCAGTTGATGGATACCAACTTTGTTTCGAGTTTTATCCTATAACCATAGAAAGTGTTGCTGAGAATATTTTGGTATGTAAGGGAGATTTCCCTACCATTTATGACCATTTTTTCAGGGTATATACCCAGTAATAACATCATTGGGTCAATGGGTATAAATAGTGATTTTTTCTGGCATAGTTCCAAAACATTTTTCAGAATGGTTGCACCAACTGACAGAGCCATCAACAAACTATAAGTTTAACTATTGGCTCATAATCTCACTAACATTGACTCCTCATTTTTATAGTTGTGAGTCAGTTTACAGGAGATGAGGTAAAAGTTCAGAGTTTCAAAATTTTCATTTCTTTTATCTTTAGTGATTTGGAGCATCTTTTTGTATCACTTTACAACTCTTCTTCCTAGAAACTCTTTCCTGCATTGCTATCTGTGATACTCTTGGTTTTCCAAATATTTGACCTGAGTAGATGGCTTTGTGAGTTTCTACCAAAAGGGAAAAAAAAAGTCTCACGCAGTGACAAACCTAGAGATGTCTTTCCAAATTCAGTTAATTTTGCTCTCAGATGAATAAGAATTAGACCTGTGATTTTATTGGATTAAGGAACTTTTTGGTGAGGACTGTTCCTCTACTAATGCAGATATGTACTTTCTCTACAACTTAGAATTTCAATTGCCTACAGCACTGAGGTTCAGTGACTTGTGCAGTCACACAGCCAAAGTATGTCAGAAGTGGAACTTGGATCCAGATCTTCCTGACTTTGAGGCCAGATCTCTAGTCACTCTTCCAATCTGCCTCTGGTTCTCAAACACATAATCTGGACATAAGCTTGAAGCCCTCAAGGAACTTACAGTCTATTTGGATAATAATAATATTAATACTAATATGTGTGTATATGTGTATATATATATACAAAAACAATTAAAAAGTAAAGTGGATTGTGATAAGGCTGAAGGAAAGACCCAGTTGCCAAATCCTGTTTAACAAACTTCTACCTTCTTTTTTGTAGTCACTTCACCCTTTCCATCAGATGTCCTCAAGGTTAGTTGAGGCTTTCACCATTTGTTTCCAAATAGATCTCCTTGCCTCTACTCTTTTCACTCTTGATCTCATCCTTCAGATAGTCACCAAAACAATTTTCCTAATGCCTGAGGCCCACCTTGTTATCCCCCTGCTCAAAGACCTTCAGTGCCTTCTCATTGTCTTCAGGATAAAAGAGAACCTCCTGCTCCTGCTAGTTGAGGCCCACAATAATCTGTCTCTAGACTTCCTGTCTAGTTTATTTCATATTACCCACTTTTGTTCACCTTATATTCTAATGTAACCCATTATCCAAAACCAGATTAGACTACTAGTTGTTTCCTATGGTAGGGTTGTCACCTACCCCATTTTTTATGAGTAACTATATGGATGAAATCATAGATTTTTTTGGAGTTCAAGGTGGAAAATTTAAATAAAAAAAATCTTAGTGAGTCAGTCATTTAGGACTAATAGTCTTTAAACAGACTCACAGCTATAATTGGTACTGACTTCATTCTAGAGAAGGTCTCTGGTTTGTGGATGCTAGGAGGATTGAATTCAGTGATTTGACAGTTCTCAATAAATTTCTGTGCATCTCTGCTTTTTTTTTTACAGAGTTCACCATCACATACTAGAAGAATAAGAATTTCTGCAAGGATAAAGTAAAATAAAACTGGAAAGGTAATTTGGAAACAATGTAACCCATTACCCAAATGCAAGATCCTTATTATTAATTATTGGCATTATTGTTGAATGGAAGAGAGAAAAACTCTACTTGCTGGTCAGGACATGACAGTCAGGAGCAAATCCAGATGCATAAGCAGGAGATAATTTCTTTGCTGAAGTGCTAACTGTGTTTACACAAGCAGATGTCAAGGTAAGGTTGGCAGAGAACAAAAGAGATGAGTCATATTTCTCTACCTTCATTCCAGAGATGCTATCTTTTACCTTTCTGAGCATGCACAAATTTGACACTGGGTTTCTGCTTCTTTATGGGAAACTGTTTACAAAGGCTCCACAAAGCCAGGAAAGCCATTTTCCACATGCACCTTGTTTCATGGTCAGAACTGGGAAGTTCCCACAGATGCTGACATCAATGCAAAATTATTCTGCTCCTTAAGTTTTTGTTTGCAAATGAGACTTCTTGGATGAGGAGTGAAAGCTCTGAATTAAAGTCTCTTTTTTCAGTGGATTGACCTTATTGTAAAAAGACAGGGTTCATTTGGAAAGAACAGAATGCTGTGGATAAGGCTACATAGTCACACAGCCTTCTGAAGGTCCAAATGACAGTGCTTAAGAGGCTGAAGCTGGGTTTGAAACTTGCCATAACCCTGGCAGCCAGCAGATGTAAGGGGTAAGAAAGGGTGCCAAATCATTTTAGAAGATATGACATTAAAGAGTGAAAATGTTGACTCAGTAGGAGCTGTAAAATACTGTTTGGTTTGTGGGGCTTAATGGTAGTTTACTGGTTAGTAGGAAAGGACCTTTGTCACACATCCTATCTTCTTTTGCCAGTGCCCTATTTATTTATTCACCAAAGAATTTTTTTAAAAAAAGTTGTTGCTATTTTCTCAGGAGCCATATCATCTTTTAACCTTCTGATTTGGTTTCTGTGCCTTACTTCTATTAGAATTGATTTCTCAGTGACCTCTTGTTAAAGTACTACAGAGAATACTTCTTAAAATTAATTTATTTATTTTTAGTTTTCAACATTCATTTTCACAAGATTTTGAGTTTCAAGTTTTCTCCCCATCTCTCCCCTTCCCACCCCAAAACACCATGCATTCTGATTACCTGTTTTCCCAATCTACCCTCCCTTATATCACACCCCTACTGTCCCTTATCCGCATCTTCTCTCTTTTCTTGTAGGGAAAGATAGATTTCTATACCCCTTTACCTGTATTTCTTATTTCCCAGTTACATGCAAAAACAATTTTCAACATTCATTCCTAAAATTTTGAGTTCTAACTTCTCTCCCTTCCTCCCTGCCCACCCATCCCCACTGAGAAGGCAGGCAATTCAATATAGGCTAGATATGTGTAGTTTTGCTAAAGACTTTCATAATAGTCATGTTGTGTAAGACTAACAATATTTCCCTTCATTCTATCCTGCCTCTCCATTTATTCTATTCTCTCTTTTGACCTTACCTCTCCCCAAAAGTGTTTACTTCTAATTACCCCCTCCTCTCATTTGCCCCCCTTCTACCATCTCCCCACATTCCACTTACATCCTTCTTCCTGACTTTCCTATAGTGTTAGATAGATTTTCATACCAAATTGAACATGCATGTTATTCCCTCTTTAAGCCAAATGTGATGAGAGTAAGCTTCACTTTTTCCCTCTCACCTCCTCCTTTTTCTCTCCATTGAAAAAAACCTCTTTCTTGCCTTTTTTATGAGAGATAACTTGCCCCATTCCATTCTTCCCTTTCTCTTCCCATTATATTCCTCTCTCATCCCTTAATTTTTTTTTTAGATATCATCCCTTTCTATTCAACTGCCCTGTCTACATATGTGTGTGTGTGTGTGTGTGTGTGTGTATAATCCCTCCAACCACCCAAATACTGAGAAAAGTTTTAAGAGTTACAAATATTATCATTCCATGTAGGAATGTAAACAGTTCCACTTTAGTGAGTCCCTTATGATTTCTCTTTCTTGTTTACCTTTTCATGTTTCTTTTGATTCTTGTGATTGAAAGTCAAATTTTCTATTCAACTCTGGTCTTTTAATTAAGAGTGCTTGAAGTTCTGTATTTCATTGAATGACCATTTTTTCCCTGGAAATATTATACTCAGTTTTGCTGGGTAGGTGATTCTTGGTTTTAATCCTAGTTCTTTTGACTTCTGGAATATCATATTCCAAGCCCTTTGATCCCTTAATGTAGAAGCTGCCAGATCCTGTGTTATCCTGATTGTATTTCCACAGTACTCGAATTGTTTCTTTCTGGCTGCTTGCAATATTTTCTCCTTGACCAGGGAGCTCTGGAATTTGGCCACAATGTTCCTGGGAATTTCTCTTTTTGGATCTCTTTCAGGCGGTGATCGTGGATTCCTTGAATAGTTATTTTGCCCTCTGGTTCTAGAATCTCAGGGCAGTTTTCCTTGATAATTTCATGAAAGATGATGTCTAGGCTCTTCTTTTGATCATGGCTTTCAGGTAGTCCCATAATTTTAAAACTGCCTCTCCTGGGTCTATTTTCCAGGTCAGTTGTTTTTCCAATGAGATATTTCACATTGTCTTCTATTTTTTCATTCTTTTGGTTTAGTTTTGTAATTTTTTGTTTTCTCATAAAGTCATTAGCTTCCATCTGCTCCATTCTAATTTTTAAATAACTACTTTCTTCAGTGAGCTTTTGAACCTCCTTTTCCATTTAGCTAGTTCTACTTTTTAGAACATTCTTCTCCTCATTGGCTTTTTGGGCTTCTTTTGCCATTTGGGTTAGTCTGTTTTTAAAGGGGTTAATTTCTTTAGCATTTTTTTGGGTCTCCTTTGGCAAGTTGCTGACTTGCTTTTCATGATTTTCTTGCATCACTCTCTTTTCTCTTTCCCAAGTTTTCCTCCACCTCTCTAACTTGATTTTCAAAATCTTTTTTGAGCTCTTCCATGGCCTGAGACCATTTCATATTTATTTTGGAGGTTTTGGATGCAGAAGCCTTGACTTTTAGGCCTTCCTCTGATGGTATGTATTGTTCTTCCTCATCTGAAAGGATGGAAGATAATACCTGCTCATGAAGAAAATAATCTTCTATTGTCTTATTCTTTTTTCCTTTATTGGGCATTTTCCCAACCAGTTACTTGACCTTTGACTTCTTTGTCAAGAGGAGGGTATACTCTGGGGACCTGTAAGTTCTCAGTTCCTCCAAGGTGGTATAATCAAGGGAGAAGAGTTTACACATCTCCTGACCTACACTCTGGTCTGGGAGCAACTATAAGCACTCTTTTCTGCCCAGGATCTGCTGGTAGAATTCCCTCTCCACAATCACCTCCAGTTCTACCATGCCAGCCAGTGCTCCTCCTCACCCCAGGGCTGCCACTCAGGGATGAGATGTAGATCAGCAGCTCAATTCCCCCTGGTGAATTGAGGCCAAGGCTCCAACAGTGGAAGCTGCTGCCACCTGGGCCAGGGGCTTGACAGTTGTGTTCCCTTCTCATTCAGGTGAAAGAGGTTTCTCACTGACCTTTGAAGCTGCCTTTGATGTTTGTGGATTAAGGAATCTGGGACCCTGCTGCTAGTGGTGACTTGAAGTCTACTCTGGTCCTGTCTCTGCTGTGTGGCCAAGGTCGGGCTGTGCTCTGCTCCATGCCTGGTGGGATAGACCTTTCCTGTCATCCTTTCAGGTTGCCTTGGGCTAGGAATCAATCTCTTTCACTCTGTCATTTTATGGCTTCTGCTGCTCTAGAATTTGTTTAGAGTCATTTTTTTACAGGTATTTTATGGGCTATGGGAGGAGAGCTTCTAGAGATGCCTCCTTCTACTCCACCATCTTGACTCTGCCCACCCAGAATACTTTTTAAAAATTGTCATTCTCTTTGATGTAATACTTTTGATCACTTTCTTTTTATCTTGTAAAAACAGTTCATTATTTTTATTTTTTCAAGTAAAATTTTTAATTAATCTGTTCTCCCCATCTACCAATAAACAACAAAAAAATCAAAAACCCCACCCCAAAATCCCTTGTTGCATACCTATATAATTTAGATAAACACATTTCCACATCCTGTCTAAAGATGTATATCTCTTTCTGCATTTTAATTGTTATCATACTTCTGTCAGGAGGTTAGTGACATCTTTGATTTTCATTCTTTTGGATTCCTGGTTTATCATTATATTAATTGGAGTGCTAGTCTTTTTTCTGTTTAAAAAAACCCATTATTTATTTCATTAAATGTTTCCCAATGACATAAAAGTTTTTTTAAACAATCATTTAAAAAAATTTTTTACTTCAAAATTTTCTCCCTTCCTCTTCCTTTCCTGAGCCTCCTCCTCCTTGTCTTTCCTCAAGAGGGCAAGCACCTTGATTTTGATAATACATATGAGATCTTGTCAAACATTTGACCATCTTGCAAAGGAAAACAAGAAAAATAAAATAAAAAATAAGTATACTTCAATCTGAATTCAGAGTTCATCAGTTCTGTCTCTGGAGGTAGATAGCATTTTTCATCTTGGTCATTTGGAATTGTCTTAGACCATTGTCTTGATCAGAGTAGCTAAGTCTTCACAGTTGATCTTACTTCCAATATTGTTATTGTGTATGTTCTCCTAGTTCTGCCCATTTCACTTTGCATCAGTTCATATAAATCTTCCTAGATTTTTCTGAAACCTTCCTGCTCATCATTTCTTATAGCAAAATAGTATTCCATCACCATCATATACCACAACTTGTTCAACCATTCCCCAACTGATGTCCATTTCCTCTGTTTCTAATGCTTTGCCGACACAAAAAGAGCTATTATACATGTTATTTTAAAAGTATGTTTCAGTCTGTATTTAGATACCATCAGTTCTTTCTCTGAGGATGGATAGCATTTTCCATCATGTTCTTCAGAGTTGTCTTGTATTGTTGTATTGCTGAGAATAGCCAAGTCATTCAAAGCTGATCATCTTACAGTATTGCTGTTACTTTGTTTAAAGTACATTTCACTCAGCATCAACCCATGCAAGCCTTTCCAGGTTTCTCTGAGAGTATCCTGCTCATCATTTCTTATAGTACAATAATATTCCATCATGATCACATATCACAACTTGTTCAGCCATTCCCCAATTGATGGCCATTCCCTCAACTTCTAATTTTTTACCCCCAGAAAAGAGCTGCTATAAATATTTTTGTACATATAGGTCCTTTTCCTTTTTTTTTAGTTTTGAGAGCACAGACCTAGTAGTGGTATTGCTGAGTCAAAGGGTATGCATGACTTTATAGCCCTTTGAACGTAGTTCCAAATTGTTCTATAGAACAGTTGGACCAGTTCACAAATCTGTCAATAATGTATTAGTGTTCCTATTTTTCCACACCCCTCCAGCCTTCATCACTTTCTTTTTCTATCATGTTATCTAATCTGATAGGTGTGATGTGGTACCACAGAGTGGTTTGAATTTGCTTTTCTCTAATCAATATTGATTTAGAGCACTTTTCATGTGACTATTGAAAACTTTCATTTCTTCTTCTGAACACCACCTGTTCACATCCTTTAACCATTTATCAACTGGGGAGTGACTCATTTTTTAAAATCAATTTGGTTCAATTCCCTAATATATTTGAAAAATGATGCCCTTATCAGAGAAACTAGTTTGGAAAAATTTCCCCCAGTTTTCTGTTTTCCTTTTATTTTGGCTGCATTAGTTTTGTTTGTGCAAAACCTTTTTTTAATTTCCTGTAGTCAAAATTATCTATTTTAATTTCCATAATCTCCTTGATCTTTTGTATGGTCATAAACCCTTCCTTTGCTAATAGACCCAATAGGTACATTTTTCCATGCTCCCATAATTTACTCATGATACCACCCTTTATGTCTAAATTATTTAAAAATATTTTCTTGTGTTATGTTTTGTTTGGTTTGGGTTTTTCTCATGGTTTCTCCCATTCATTTTAATTCTTCTATGCAACATGACCAATGTGAAAATGTGTTTAATAAGAATGTATGTATAGAACCTATATAAGATTGCATGCCATCTTGGGGAGGGAGGGTAGAGGGAGAGGGAGAAAATCAAAGACTTATGGAAGTGATTGTAGAAAACTGAAAAAAAATAATAATTAAAAAATAAATCATTTATCCATTTTGACTTTGTGTTGGTATGCAGTGAGATGTTGGTCTATGTCTAGTTTCTGCCATACTGCTTTTCAATTTTCTCAGCAATTTTAGTCAGATGTTGAGTTCTTACCCCAAAAGCTTAGATCTTTGGGTTTATTACTGTGTCACTTACTGCTGTGTATTGTGTATCTAATCTATTCCACTCATCCACTACTCTTTTTCTTAGTACCGGATTGTTCTGATTACTACCTTGTAATAGAGTTTGAAATCTGGAACTGCAAGTCTGCCTTCCTTTATATTTTTCCCCATTGATTCTCTTGATATTCTTGAACTTTTGTTCTTCCAGAAGAATTTTATTACTATTTTTTTCTAGCTGTGTAAAATAATTTTTTTGTTAGTTTGATTTTATGACACTGAATAAGTAAGTTAACTGAGGTGGAAGTGTCATTTTTATTGTATTAGCTTGGCTTACCCATGAGCAATTAATATTTCCTACAATTAGATTTTTCTTATTTTTTTGAAAAGTGATTTGTAATTGTGTTCATATAATCCCAGAATCTGTCTTGGCAGGTAGATTCCCAAGCATTTTATAGTGTCTGAAGTTGTTTTAAATGGAATTACTCTTTCTATCTTTTTCTGCTGAATTTTGTTGGTAATATGTAAAAATGCTGATGATTTATATAGGCTTATTTATATATAGAACTTTGTTGAAGTTATTATTTCAATTAGTTTTTTAGTTGATTCTCTAGGGTTCCCTAAGTATACCATCATATCATCTGCAAAGACTGATACTTTTGTTTGTCATTGCCTATTTTTATTCATTCATTTTTTTTCTTGTCTGTGCTATAGCTAGCATTTCTATTACAATGCTGAATAATAGTGGTGATAATGGACATCCTTACTTTATTTACTCTTGGTTTTATTAGGAAGGTTTCAAGTTTATCCTCATTATGGATAGTGCTTACTCTTGGTTTTAGATAGATACAGCTTAGCATTTTAAGAAAGATTCCATTGATTACTATGCTTTCTCGTGTTTTTAATAGGAATAGGTATTGTATTTTGTCAAAAGTGTTTTTTACATCTATGGATATAATCACATGATTTTTGTTGTAACTGTTATTGTTATGGTGAATTATGCTGATAGTTTTCCTAATATTGACCTAGCTGTACATTCAGAGTATAAATCCTATCTGGTCATATGTATGATCTTTGTAATATATTGCTATAATCTCCTTACAAATATTTTATTAAACATTTTTGCATTGATATTCACTGAGAAAATTGGTCTATAGTTTTCTTTTTATGTTTTTGCTCTCCCTGGTTAAGACATCAAAACCACATTTGTGTCATAAAATAAATTTGGTAGGACTAATTCTTTATCTATTAAAAATAGTTTCATAGTATTAAAGTTAATTATTCCTTACTTATTTGGTAGAATTCACTTGTAAATCCATCTGCTCCTGGGGATTTTTTTTTCTCAGGAAGTTCATCAGTAACTTGTTCAATTTCTTTTTCTAAGATAGGATTATTTAAATTTTTTTTTTCTCTTCTGTTAGCCTGGGCAGTTTATATTTTTGTAAATATTTATCCATTTCATGTAGATTATCAGTTTTACTGGCATATAGTTGGGAAAAATAACTCCTATTAATTGTCTTAATTTCATTTTCATTGTTGACACATTTACCTTTTTCATTTTTGATATCAGTGAGTTGGTTTCCTTCTTTCTTTTTTGTTAAATTAAATTAACCAGTGGCTTATCTATTTTATTGTTTTCTCCTATAAAACCTGTTCCCATTGTTATTTATTAGTTCAGGTTTTTTAACCTTCAGTTTTATTAATCTCTCCTTTGATTTTTAGGATTTCTATATTGCTGTTTCGTTGGGCATTAAAATTTTTTTTCTAGTTTTTTTAGTTGTATGCCCAATTCTTTGATCTGCCCTTTCTCTCTTATTGATATATGCACTTAGTGATATAAAATCCTTTGGATACTTCCCATAAATTTTGGAATGTTACTTTGTTGTTGTCATTCTCTTTGATTAAATTCTTGATTGTTTCAATGATTTGTTCTTTGATCCATGCATTCTTTAGGATTATATTATTTATTTTCCAATTAAATTTTAATATATGTTTCTATGACCCTTCTTTAAATGTAATTTTTATTGCATTATCATCTGAAAAAGGTGCATTTAATATTTCTGCTTTTTGTGTATTTGATTGTGAGACTTTTATGCCCTAATATATGTTCTATTTTGAGAATGTGCCATGTGAAGCTGAGAAAAAGGTATATTCCTTTTTACCCCCACTTTATCATATCTAACTTTTCTAAGATTATATTAATCTTTTTTACTTCTTTCTTATTTATTTTATGTTTAGATTTATCTAGCGCTGAGAGGGGAAAGTTGCAGACTCTCATTAGTATAATCTTACTGTCTACTGTTTCCTGTATTTAGGAATTTAGATGCTATGCCATTTGGTTTATATATGTTTAATACTGATATTATTCCATGGTCTATGGTTTCTTTTAGCAAGATAGAGTTTTCCTGCTTATCCCTTTAAATTAGACCAACTTTTGCTTGTCTAAGATCATGATTGCTATCCCTGCTTTTTTTTTTAAACTTTAACTGAACATAATAGATTCTGCTCTAGCCTCTTGTTTTAATACTCCGTGTATCTCTCTGTATGAAATGTGTTTCTTGTAGACAACATATTGTTAGATTGTGGTTCTGAATCCATTCTGCTATTTGCTTTCATTTTTTGAGTGAGTTCATCCCATTCACTTTCACAGGTATGATTACTAACTGTGCATTTTTTTGTCATCCTATTTTCTTGCATTTATCCTTCTCTCTCTCTCTCTCTTTTTATCCTGTCCCCCCCCTTAAAGTGTGTTTTGCTTCTCATCATTGCTTTCATTTATCTGCCTTCCATTTTATCATCCCTTCCCCACACCCTTTATCTTTTGTCCTTTTCCCTTCCTACTTCCCTGTTGTACAAGATAGATTAATATTACTAATTGAATTTGTATATATGTCTTTCTCTTTTGAACCAGTTTAGATGTGGGTTAGTGTTGCTCCCCTCTCCCCAACCGTTTTCTCCTCCACTATAAAAGCTCATCCTTTCATACCCATTTTATGTGAGATCATTTCCCCCATTCTTCCTCTCCCTTCTTCCTTCTCTTTGTGCATCCCTCTTTCTCTTTTTTAATTTTAACATCATCTTAACATAATTAACTCACTCTTGTACCTCCTTTCTCTGTAGAATCCTTTTAACTACCCTAATAATGATAAAATTCTCAGAAGATGCAGGTAACATCTTCCTATACAGAAAGGTACACAGTTTAACCTTATTGAGTCCCTTGTGATTTATCTTTCATGTGTAACTTTTTTTATGCTTCTTTGGAGTCTTGTACTTTAAAGTCAAATTTTCTATTTAGCTCTGGCCTTTTCATCAGGAATGCTTGAAAATCCTCTATTTCATTAAATATCCATTTTTTCCCTTGAAGGATTACACTCAGTTTTTCTGGGTAGGTTATTCTTGGTCTCACTTCTTTTGCCTTCTGGAATATCATTTTCCAAGCCTTTTATTCCTTTAATATGGTAGCTGCTAAATACTGTGTGATCCTGCCTGTGACTCCACAATATTTGAATGGTTTCTTTCTGACTATTTGTTTAGTCATGGATTTACCTCCTCTCTGCAGATCTGGAAGGTAATTTCTTCTTTTTTCTCTAATTCGTTTATGATGCGACCTCTTATATGTAGAATTTTCATTCATTTGGAGCTTATCTTGGTATAAAGTAGCAGTCTAAACCTAATTTCTGCAAGACTGCTATCCAGTTTCCCCAGAAGTTTTTGTTAAATAGTAAGCACTTCATCTAGTAAATGGGGTTTCTTTCCTTCTCTATCCTGTGTACCTAATCTGCTCCACTTATTGACCCCCCCCACTTCTTTTTAGAAATCTGTTTACCCTGTGGTTTTCATGACACTAAATTCTCTCATGTTTCTTCTTACCTTCATGGTAAGACCCACTCTTTCTCTGGGTCCTTTGTTGGTTCTATTTCTTTCCTCATTTCTTAAGGGCTTTCTATTTTATTTTTCAGTAGGTAGATCAGTCAACTTGTCATGGTCAATAAAGTGCCATCCTCAAAGCCAGGAAGACTTGGGTTCAAGTCTTACTTCAGGTATATACTGGTTGTGTGACCCTGATCAAGTCACTTAACAGTGTTCTAGGACAGTGGTGTCAAACTCAAATAGAAAGGAGGATCATTAACCTGTAGATAGAATCCCTGTGGGCTGCATAGCAACAGTTTTAAAATGTAACATTATCTATCTGCTATTGATTTTTTATTTTATGAAATATTTTCCAATTGCACTTTAATGTGGTTTGGGCCACACTTGGGAGTGTTGTAAGCCACATATTTCACATCAGGCAACTCTCTAAGACTATAAATTACAAAGAAGGTATTTATTTGTTTTGGTGGAGGTAATTTCCTTACCTGAGAGCCTAAGCCAATGAAATCAAGAGTCTAGTCCTTATCCCTATTTATGTGAGTCAGGAATGACTTAATGAATGTTTCATTCCTCTCTATTGCCTCTCTTTTATGAGATTCTTAATGAAAGAACACTTGTCTGTTATTTGACATGCATATTTTAAAGTGATGACAATAGGAAGGATGCTATTAAATTTGCTCACTTTAAATTATCATTTTGAGGCTCTTGATGCTTTACATGAGATCTGGATTGTCAATTGATTGACATCAGTGCTTCTACTACTTAATGGCTTACTTGTAGAATAGCACTTATACTGCTTTATTGGTTTTTGCCAGGAGTTGCAGAAACTGGATTTTCTTAATTCAAAAATTTTTCAAATGAAAAAATTCCTCTAATATATGGCATACCAATTAAAAATTTTAACATCTGAAAATATTTGACCTTTCAACTTAATTATGTTGTCAACTATAGCTGTCTCTAATGCCTCAGTGAGTACTTAGATGAAATGTCAGCAATCAGTACAATTTCCTAGCAAGAAGCATGTTGGGTATGGCAGCAGATAATTCTAAATATGGAACAGATATTTATGATTTTCCTGAAAGTGCAATTCTCTCTTAGATAGTTCTCTGTTATCCATTGTGACGTAGTTTGGCACAGTGGATAAAGTGCTGGACTTGGAAACAGGAAAGTGTGCTCAAATCCTATTCATGACAATGAATGCGTAGAGGCAACAGCACTTATTAAAGGCATACTCTGTTCCAGCCCTGTTCTAGGAATAAAAATACAGAAAGGATACTATTCCTGCTCTCTCAAGAAGTTTACATCCTAATGGGAAGTCTGGGCTGGAACAGGTTTACAAAGATGATAAGGAATGATAAGGGAATTTTAAAGAGCATTCATTCAGTTGACGTTTCCTTTCTGGAAGTAATGTTAGTATTGATTTGGTTTTTGTGCATAGAATAAGAGGTGGAAAGTAGGAGAGGGAAATGTGTACTCTGTGCAAGAAATATGATAAAATAAGTCACTGGAAAGCTGGATGAGATATGAAGCATGGTCTCTTCTGCTATTGGTTAAATTTATTGGGCAAGGTACTTTCACCCTTATTCTCCCATCAAGACAGCATAGCTCCAGGTGAGAATTCTAGCACTGATAGGTAGTTACAAGTCAAATGACTCTAATCTGTAGTCTTCAGAAATTAAAATTGAGAGGTATCTGGTGTGAGTTAGAGTGGAATTGCTTATGGAGTCCCAAAGTTTATACTCGGGAAGTCTAGTAAAAAGAAAAATAAGCCAGAGAGCATTAGTAAGCCAGGATCTAGCTCTTTGTTCTGAAGACCTAGGTGCTTGGGGTTGAAAATCTTGTCCTGAGTGGCTCCTTGACCAAGACTCTGGGGGAAGAAGAAACAAAAACTCAAAGGCAGGCTATTTGTTGATCTCAGAAAACAGTTTTTACCTTAAACAGAAAATAATCTAGTGGGTGTTAGCTAAAAGAGGATGACAGCATGTGCTCTTCTATTTAGGAAGAAATAGCCAAGAATTTCAGCTAAACCAGAAACTGGAAACATTAGGGAGATGACCGGTTATGACTAAGAATTCACTGAAGCAAAATCCAGCTAAGCAGCATTCAACTGGGGCAGTGCGTGTTTATGAAGGCTGCATGTCTGAATGAGTAGTGTCCAATAGAGATTATGTTAAGCAGCATCCCATGAGTAATGTCCAGGAGATTAGCATCTGTCTGACACTCTAGTGGAGACTACACAGTCACTGAAACATCATCCAAAGGAGCACTGTCCATCTGAGTAGCATTAGGAGGAGACTATGAGACCCGTAGGAGAAAACGTGGAGAGAATAGTGTGATAACAGAAAACATTAGTGGTTCTAGAGTATCAGAGGCATTAGCTGTCCTGTTGTATGTGTGCTCTGGCCAGATGTACTCCTTTTAAATGTGTCCTACCACTGTATACCCTGTCTACATGTATCCTTTAGTTGTGCACCCTTTCATATGGGTTCCCTTCATGTGTATTCTCTTCCCACTTATGTATTTGTAGGATGGTGAGCTCCATATTTATATAGAAAATGTTTTATTGCAATTTTCTTATCGTTCTATTTCATTACATAACTTTACTTTCAAGTAATTTTGTCATCTTGCTGATTATTGAAGGTCAACATATTACTAGGGGCTCTTGAGCTATGGCTTTAGAGAATTCAGATCAACAAAGTACCTTGGACCTGGAGTAGTCATTCTCTGTGGGAGCCTTGATATTTGAAAGGTGCTATTATGTACCACAAATATAAATACTATATAAATGCCAGTTGTTTTGTTCCTGTTTAGTTGTTTTTCAGTTATGTCCAAGTCTTCATGATCCCATTTGGAGTTTTCTTGGCAAAGATCCTAGAGTGGCTTGCCATTTCTTTCTCCAGCTCATTTTATAGATGAGGAAACTGAGGTCAACAGGATTAAATGGCTTGCCTAGAGTTACATGGCTAGTCAGTGTCTGAGGCCAGATTTGAACTCAGGAAGATGAGTCTTGATGACTCCAGGTCTGGCACTCTATCAATTGCACCACCCTGCTGCCCAAATGTCATTTACAATGTCATAATTAAATTTAGCAAACATATACTAAATACCTACTATGTATGTACAAGGCACCATTCTAAGCACTGGGGAAAAATATTAAAAAAAAAACCACATAGTCCCTGCTCTCAAGGGGTTTATAGTTTTATAAAGACACAAGTGATTATTCATTAGTCAAGACAGCACAGCTCCAAATGAGAATCCCAATAGTTACTGGTCAAATAATCGTGACCTACTTTATAGTCTTCAGAGACTGAAACTGAGAGGTATCTGGAATGGGTTAGAATGGGTCTGTCTAGAAGCCCAAAGTTTACTCCCAGGAGGTCTAGTTAAAAAAAGTCTGAGAGCATTAATTGGCTGGGATCTAGCTCTTTGTGCTAAAGACCCAGGTGCTTGGGGGTTGAGGGTCTTGTCCAATCATAGAAGGTATAATTTAAGCTAGCAATGTCTTCACTCCTCCTTAGGCTACACTCCTGACTCTCTCAGACTTTGTCTACAATCCCCCAAGTCCCATTTTTCTTGAGGACAGGAACATCTTTCTTTCTGCTTGTATTCATATCCTCAGCACTTAACATAGTCAAACTAGCAAGACATGAAACATGCACAATGATGTGCAAAGTACTTGGTACAAAGTAAAAGAATTATGTATTGACATACAATAAACATTAAAATCCATACATCTTAAATTTCTTAAAAATATGCAATATGCCCTTATTTTGGTCACTTACTTGTTTTACACCATTTGGCATTGAGTTGACCAGATTTTGACACATTCTTTAATTCTTCATCATGAAACCACACAATGTATATTACATGTTTTGGATTAATTTTGACAGATGTACATGTCTCTCTTCATAGAACTAAATCTGTCTTATACCTGGGATCCTTTCTTTCAACTCCTTTCTTTCTTTGTAAAATTTTATTGGTAACTTTTTTTTTTTACATCAACCATTTTCCAGTATATTCCATCTTGTAGAACTTTCCCTTGTAACTCAGAAAAATACTTAAAACTGATGGCCTAGCACATGTAATTAGCTCTCTTGCTTAAAGTCTAAATCTAAAGGCATAGCTTAGGGATGAACTTCACCAGCAGTTAGATGTCAGCTTGTTAATCCTCATTACCTTTGTAACCCCAAGAAGAGGAGCTTGTGTCTGGGACAGCTAAGGCACAGTGACCCAGAACATTGTGACTTCACATCTTGTAAAAGAACTCCTAGCCTGACACACAAGGTTTAGGGTTGTAGGTAAGATTAGGGTTAGGGTAGAGTGGCATGCTTGGGCATACCCACATGATCAGACCAGGGGGAAATTCAGATAAAATGCCATAAGAAGACTGAAAGATGAAGACATTCCTTTTAGCCAGCCTTGAAAGAAGAGAAAGATTTTAAGAAATAGAAGTGATGACAGAAGAATGGCTTACATACATCCTAAGAACTATGGTTTTAGGGAATTCAAATCTCCAGTACCTTTACCTGCTGGAGTGGCAGAAGCAGCTTTGTGCAGTGAAGAGTACTGGGTTCAGAATGAGAAAATCCAAGTTCGAATTCTGGTCCTGTCACTTGCTAATTATATGATCTTGGACAAGTCACCTGACTCATTCTCTGGGTTTCAGATGCCTCAGTTATAGAGTTATAGAGGCTTGAACCAAATGGCCCTAGATCATATACAATCTCTAAATTTAGGATCTGAAGATGGAGCACTGTGAAAGCTAGAAATTTAGACTGGTGTTACATTGGGAAAGGTATGGTATTCACCATCCACCAGGTAAGGTGATCCTGCCTAAACCTATATAAGTAAAGAGGTTAGAGCTTTTTGTCTTCATTGCTAAGTAACTTACCCTTTTTCTTTTCAATTAACCTAAAATGAGAATAAGAGTTGCAAGGTGGTGTAGCGGATAGAGTACTGGGCATAGACTCAGGAAGATCTCAGTTGAAATCTTCTTGCCTCAGCCACTTACTGGCTGTGTGGCCCTGGGCAAGTCACTTAACCCTGTTTGCCTCAGTTTCCTCATCTGTCAAATGAGCTAGAGAAGGAAATGGCAAACCACTCCAGTATCTTTGCCAAAAAAACTCCAAATGGGGCCACAAAGCATCAGGCACAACTGAAATGAATGAACAACACCAAAAAATGAGAACATTTCTCTGTCTACTACTGCATACCGTATATTTAATTTACATAATTTTTCGAGTTAACAGTGGAATGTTCTTAGCTCATGACAAAGCCTCTCAGAGTCATCAGAGAATATTCTTACTTCCATTTTATACCATTGTACAAACTTTGATTCTCTTTCCAAAAAACTAAACTGCCCCCCCCCAAAACCAAACACCTCAGTTACAACCCAAGGTTTAAATGCCCTAAATAAATTGACAGAGGGATTCTACCCTTGGAAAACATAGAAACTGCCTCATTTTCCATTGTAAACCTGTTTAAAAAGGGAAACTGAGCTTAATTAAACTTTCAATGACAAGAACCAGGATATACATATATTTATAACATGGCATTCCATTTCAGCTATTTGCATTAAAAATCAATTGATGTTATATAATGTCACTATTTATATTTGAATAGCCTTTAGCAATCACTGGGAAACATTAGCTCAGGCCTTGGAAAGACCCCTTTAATGGTCCTTGTGAGAGCTATAGCTAGGGTGGGATCATTAGGGATTTTCTAGGTCATAGACATTTAGAGGGCTCTGATGACATTTGATCTTGTTCAGCAGAGATAAGCAACTGAGCTTAGTACATAATTGGCAGGAGTAAATAGTTAGAATGGGATGCCACCAGAGGGCACCTTCATCACCTGACATTCCAGGTGAGCTCCTTGCCAGCTCTGCCCAGTTCTTACCCCTTTCCCTGATACTGCCAACAACTGCCTCTCTTCAGAGGTCTAATCATGACCCTACTCAATGCCCAGTACTCTGGGGTCTCTCCCTCACCCCAAGATGAACTGAATATTTATTAATTGAGAGTGTACTTCATACTTCTCATCCCAGTCATGTTTTATGAAGCTTGTCATGCATGCCCAAATGGCTAGTTATAGCTCTGTACCGAACCTGTATTTTTTTTCGGTCAACTCGCTGGAAATAGAGATGACCACAAACTCTTGCCAGGTTGATATAACCTCTCTCCACCTCAATTTCTTCATTTGCAAAATGGAGATAAAACTATTTGAATGACCTGCCTCTCAAGGTGTTTGTAAACCTTTGAAAACCTAAAAGAAGAATATCAATGAATTATTGTCATTATAGGGTTTAGCACTGGTTCAGCATAAATGCTTAAGAAAAATGTTTTCATTCATTATACACCACCCAGGGCAAGCCAGAATTTTGATGAGATAATAATAAATAATGAGATTTAGCACTTGTATCTTAACTATGTTTTAAAACACTTATGCTGACCACATTTCAGAAATGCAGTTCTAATCTCTATTTTACAGATGAAGAAACAAGAAGGAAACAAACAAATAAATAACTTGCTGAAAGCTTTATTACAAATCAATGGCAGAGTTAGACAATGATTTCAGGAATTACTGTTTTATTAGACTATCATCATCACAATCTAATGATGGGACAGTTTTATCCTGGAAGGAACAGAGCCACTCCAGGGTGGGCAGCATAGAGGAAGTTGGCTTCTCTAGCAGTTGTCAAGTCTTTCAAGGGACTCAGTTATGTCAGAAATTTTTTACTGTGTATTAGCTGCGCTGGCAGAGGGCTATGTGTCTAAGGTCTGGGTTTTCAGTAGGTGCTCAATAAATGAAATTCAGAAAGCATAAAGCCAGAAAATGGTACTAAGGAGGTGCAGGCTTGGTGGGGATAGGATTGGTCTATAGTCACAGAATTTGTTTTGCTTATTTGTTATATGAGTTTTATTTTTTCTTTTATTTCAATGATGGGTCGGAAAAATGGAAGAGAAAAATAAATACGTATTAATTAAAATAAAATAAAAATTTTAGAAATAATTATAGGACTAAGTTAAGGTATCCAGTCTGATTAATCTAGAGAACAGGAGAACATGAGACAAGTTTGGACATTAAGCACAGAGGAGTAACAAACAAAGAGGTCTAGGACATACATTCTTGGATTGGTCAATATGCGTGCCCAGCATCTCACAGAGATAGATAAGTGGCTCACTGGATGGAGTGCTGGTCCTAGAGTCAGGAAGACTTGAGTTCAAATCCAGCCTTAGATATTGACTGTGTGACCTTGAGTTAAGTAATTTAACCTTCACCTTCCTCAGTTTCCTTAACTGTAAATCTAACATCACCTACTTTCCAGGGGTGTTATGAGGATCAAGTGATACATTTGTAAAGCATTTAGGACAATACCTGTTACAAAGGAGATGCTTAGTAAATTTTTATTTCCTCTTCTCTCTCATAGAATCATAGAATCTTACCTTTGGAAGAGACTTTAGAGGTTATAAGACAGCCTTAGGACAATTCTCTTTCCATTTCAACCCAGAATATTATTCTGACTCATGTGTTCTCTACAGACTTGAGTCTCTACTGATATTATCCTTACCCTTGTTTTCTCAAAGTATAAATTGCATCTGAGTGCAGCAGTATGACTCCATTAGCTGTATGCCAGCCAGGTCATTTTTATTGATTAAGTCAAAAGGTTTTCTTGCAAGTCCTAGGCTGAGCTAAAGAACTGCCACCCACAGGATAAATCAGCTATTTATTAGGGGAACATTGTGCCCTCTCTGCCCACACAATCACTCCTTCATCGCTTAGGTCTCTGGGATGCAAAGTGGCACATAGTAGGAGAAGCTCAGTCACCATTCAGGACTGGCCCAGGATGTGATGATCCAATGGCAAATGGGGATGCAAGCTTTTTCTATAATAATTAACATAGTTCAGCATACACAGGTAACCTATGGCCTAGAGGCAACCCTTCCTCTTAGATGAATTTGCTTAAGAGATAGAAATTCCCTCCCCTCTACAAAGGAGATTCCGGAGCATTGTCCATAAACTATCCTTGAGCTGAGTAGGCTGCATGTGCATACTTATGTCATGTGCTTCTTTGGGGATCTATCAATGGCCTAGCTACTGACTTGTCTTGGACTGGGACAATCCATTTTTAGGTACTCTATCAATAGGCCACATGGAAGCACATATCTAATACTGCCATATTTTTATACCACAGAAACTACCCTCGGGTGGTTGAGGAAAAGGGGAAAGGAATTCTCCCTTCACCTCAGAAATATACTGGAAAGAGAGGGAAAGGGAAAAAGGAAAATGATAGAATAGAAAATGCCATGTCCAGTTGAGAGTAGGCTGTTGTTCTCCTTTATAAGCTACTTCAAAAGAGGTAGCTCCTATTATAAGAGTGAATCTAGGGGAATGGGATAGGTAACACTCCATGGAAACTGCTCAGGTATTGAATATTATCTTCTTAATAAGATCCCAGTGCACAAATCAGTACTCTATGGGGAAGAGATTTGCTCAAATTAACAGGGGAATACCTTGATCAATCCCCTATTGAGCACATATCTATTGATTATGGAATCAGAAAATGGTCCAATAAATATGAAGTATTGCAGATGTCAAGGTTAATATCAAGGCTTGCTCTCAGAAAAGTAATTTGGTAATTTAATGCCTTTATTGTATGAACCTCATTGAGATACAAAGTGGGGCCAGATGTTTAATAATTTAAAGTTGGAAAACAACTCATATATCTCTATAACTTGTGCTAATGAGAGATCCTGGATCATAACACGGTAAAGATATTAAAGGAGCAAAAATAATCACAAAAAGGAGGGCTCTGATGAAAAAGTAATCCATTATTAAGCTCTAAATTTTGAAAACAGGTTCCCTTTATGAACCAGTACTTTAATGAACTGTTAGTTCAAAGTAGTTTCTACCTCTCAGCAGACCAGATCTCTCTTAGACAAGCACAGAACCGATATTGCTCATAGGCACTGTAAAATGAGCTTAACACCTTCCACAAGTTAAATGAGCTCAACACTTGCAAATTACTGTCACATTTGCCAATGATTATGTCCCTAGTTTTGGTATCAGGGACAAAGAAGTAATATCTTCAAGGGTTTCTCCTATTCTCTTTGCTCTTTAATCCAAGCTTTATACTACTATAAGACTAGTTAGCCTTGTGCATAGATCTACTCATGCTGTCGCATTGCTAAAAAAAAAAAATCTTATGTAGCTCCCTATTACCAGCTGAGTTAAGTTCACATTCTCTACAGATTCTGATACCACATGACCTTTCTAGTCATCTCCCCATCCCCTATGAGTCTATGCTGTTAGAGAGTTCAGATCAAAGTATTCTCTGTTCAGTGGGGAAGATGGGTTCTGCCAGAATCAATTAGGCGAGGCTTCATGGCAAAGGTGAACATAGAATTATAGATCTAAAGCTAAGAGGTCATTGAGTCTAACCAACTCATTTTGCAGATGAGCAAACAAGTCCAGAGAAGTTAAGTGACTCATCATAAAGGTCACACAAGTAGCAAGTATCAAAAATGAGAATCAAATTCCATTTTTTTTAATTCTGTCTAGTACTGTACCCATTATACCACACTGCCTCTCTCATGCATTCCAAGTAAATCTGCCTCCAAATTTGGTTTGCAGGATGTGAGACTCTTGGTGATATTTATACTTCATGTATTAAACAAATACCAAACTCTGAAGATTTTCCAAAGTAAAAATAGCAGCTTAAAAAAACCCTCAAAATTATTAAGCTATAATGCAAATATGGGCTTCCTAAACATGTGAGATTGTGTAGTCCTTAACTGTGAAGAGAAAGCACTATTCCAGCAGAATAGGAAATTATAGATATATAGACTGTAATAGTTACTTAGTGAATCTGTCACATTTATGGAATGAAAGACCCCTCTGTGGAAGTTTTTTTTTTTAATGCTAGCTTATTTACTGAACTTTTCTTCAGGATGTAGAAAGTATGAGCAATAAAATGTGAACCTTCTTGCAAACAGGGATTGTATATGTGTGGGTGTATGTATCCCATTCAGTAATAAAAATAGCTAACATTAATTTAGGATAGTAATGTTAGCAACCTGATATATATGTGTGTATGTATATAAACATATATGTGCACATATTTATGTAGTCCTTAATTATGAAGATATAGCTCATAAATTATCTGTATATTACATATATGTCCCCCAGATATCTCTCCTAATTTCTGACAGTCTCTGTCTCCCTCATTAAGAATCATTCTCAGTGAGGTTCATTCCCATCTTTACACAGGTGCTTCAGTTCCATTAAGGCAGGTCTATACAGCTTTGTCTTAGCTAGGTGAAGCCTTTCCTTGCTCTCTTCAAAGATTTCTCCCCACTGAGGTTGCCTTCCACTTAAGACAGTATAGATCTATATGTAAATTTTTTGGTAAAATTTTTATATGTAAAATTATGTGTATACATATATATTAGAAAAGCACATATGCATAATAAATATACACATATACATACATGTGAACACATGTATACACACAGAAGTAGGTACTATTGCTATACCAATCTATAGATGGAAAAAAGGAGGCTGAGTGGTTAAGTATCTTGCTTTAGTCACCCAGTTAGGATCAAAGGCAAAATATAAATTTAGGTCTTCCTAACTCAAGTGCTAGAACTTTGTCTATTATACCACCTATCTTATTCAAGGAATAAGTGCTTAATAAATTTGTCCTTTGAATAACTGGATTTATCACTAATTGTTTGCTACTCAGAAACCATACCGGGGGAATACTCTTCCCTCCTCATCTCTGCCTTCTATCTCTCCTGGCTTCCTTCAAGTCTCAGCTAAAGTCTTATCTTTTGCAAGAAGCCCTTCCCATCTCTCCTTAACCTTTGTACTTTCTTTCTGAGACTATCTTCAGTTTATTCTATATGTATGTATATCTGTATATCTATCTATCTATCATCTATATCTATCTATCTATCTTATTTTGTATGTAGGCTGTGTGTGTATATGCATGTGCGTATGTTTTGGCATGCTTCCTCCTTTTGACTTTGAGCTCCCTGAGAACAACGACCATGTTATGACCTTTTTTTTTTTAATATTCCCAAGTCTTAGCACAGTACCTGGCACACTGTTAGATCTTAAAAAATGCTTGTTGACTGTCTGACTAATGGCATATTTTGCAGCTGTTGCTGGTTTGTGATCTTTTTTACTCTATTTTTTCCCCAAGGGAAGAAGAATGTAATTATATTTTGTCACATGGAGTAGGTAGGAGATGAATTCAGTAGGGGAAAGGCAAAAATTATCAATGACTTGTAGAAGCCTAGAAGAATCCTTTCCAACTCTGTCTGTGATTCTAAGTCTTAAAATGATTGCCTTTCCCTTTTAGTTTGATTTCTGAATTGGCAACTTCTATAAAATCATTTTCTCATTTTCCTACTCTGATAGAAGTGAGCACATCCATAGCATTTACTCTCTAGACTTTCGGTTTGTAATTCAATTATATTCATTTAAAAGTCTTATTATATATTGCCTTACATTGTTTTTTCATTGAGTCATTGATATGTTTTATTTCCCCGACAAAATTGTAAGGTCATTGAAGGCCCTGACCACCTCTTATACTATTTTGGGTGTCTCCTATGGAACCTAGCACAGTGTGAGCAGATTGGTAGCCTTAATTAAACTAAGAAGTACAACTAAGTTTTTTTTTAAAGTTATAAAATGTACAAATAATCCATTGTTGCCCATAGAAAGCAGAGAAATTGAAATACAAACCTACATGTCCCTGAATTCAATGATTTTCCTTTCTATTTTTCAGGGAGGGAGAGAAGAGGTGTTGTTTTTCATGACTGGTGTGAATTGACTATTAAGATACAGCTCATAGCTCCCAACAGAAAACATAGGTAGCATAGGTAGTACTTACCAGTGGGAAATTAGAAGGAATCACGTTTGATGGGTACAAATTATTAGTGGGTGAGATTTCTTTGTTTTCTATAATTCAAGGTTGAATTTATGGTAACTTAGGGGTATTTAGCAGATCTCAGACATTTTGGTCTCAAGACCCTTTCACACTCTTAAAAATCTTTGAAGGATGCCCCCCCCCCCCCAGTTTTTGTTCAGGTGGGCTATATCTGTTGATATTTATTGTATTAGAAAGAGGATAAATGACTCGATCATGATTACACAGCTAATTAAATGTCAGAGGCAAGATTTAAATGCAAGTTTCTTTGACTCCAAGTCAAGGACCCTGTGTTTTGCCAAAGGCATGGAAGAGGAGTTCTGATAGAGAAATCTCAACTCGAGAGGGAAAGAATGAGAAAGAACAGAGCTGAAGCAACAGAGCGCCAGTCAGATGCTTCCAATCCACTGGGCCATGGGGACACAGAACACTTGAGATCAGCTGATCAGTCCACAATCATTTATTAAGCACCTACTACTTTTTGCTAAGTGCTAGTGAGACAAAAAAAAGGTAAAGACATAGTCCCTGCACTCAAGGAGCTCACCTTCTAATGGGAAAGACAATATACAAAAAAAAAATTTACATATGATTTTACCTTCCAATGTACAGAATTAAGTGAAAAGTAATCTCAGGGGAAGAAACCTTTGGAGAGGCCAACGAAGGCTTCACCTGTACAGGCATGCCCTAAATACAACTGAAGCACCAGCATAAAAATGGGAATGAACCTCACTGAGGATGAGGAAAGGATTCTTAATGAGAGAGAGAGAGAGACTGTCAGAAATTAGGAGAGAATTTGGGAGACATGATAGTATGTGGTTCAAGGAGAAGAGTCCTAAATTTGGAGTCCAAGTGCCTGTGCTCAAATTCTGTCTGTGACACTACATGTGTCATCTTGGGCAAGTAATTTAACCTCTTTGGGCCTCAGTTTCCACATCTGTAAATAAGGGAATTGGACTACATGACCTCTGAGGTCCCCTCTTAGATCTATGATCTTATGAATTTCCCAGCCATGCTTTACAATTTACAAAGTAAAAATACCGTGTTCTTACAGATTCCAGGGCTTCACCCAGTTATGTGACTTAAGTGTGGTGGATATAATACAGAACAGGTCTCCAGAAAAGCACCTGAGTATGTGCTGGCTACAGAAGGCAGACTTTTGGAAGGAGAGCTTGTGTGGTAAAAAGCCATTTCCCTCCTCTGGCAGTCTGGGAAACAATGATATGGAGGGTGTTGGTGTTGCTGTTTGGGTTGCCATGGTTACATTTTGGAGGGGGTGGGAGAGGTATCTATATAGTTTGCTTAAACAGGGATCCTCTTGCTTGGAATGAGAGACATTCCAGCAATGTGATTTTCTCCTCCCCCATCCACCTTTGACTGCTCTGCAGATCTTCCTGGGACACTACTACCTTAAAAGCAGATTTATATTTTAATTGAACAAGAGAAGAAAACCCTGGGGAAATACATTTAAGAAAAAACTATGACAATAGATGGCATTTATAAAGTGCTTTGTTTACAAAATTCTTTATACATTTTACCTAGTTGAAAGAGTTTATCTGACTGTATCTATTGCCAGCAGGGATGTCTCCTTTCTTTGTCCTGAAGGTAGGAAAACTATAGTCTTGTGTTGATTACAGAATGCTTAACAGCAATAGTTAACATTTATATAATGCTCTGCAAAGTTCTTGTAATGTTATTTCATGTTTCCTCATCACAATTCTGTGAAATTGGGCTATTATCATTCCTGTTTTACAAATGGGGAAACTGAGGCATAGAGTACTGTAAACTAGAGGTCAGAAAGAGTATTAGGGATTCTCTAATTGGATGAACATGGGAGACTCAGTGGTAGCTATGAAGCACTCCAGAGACACTTCCTCTGAGAAAACCAGAGGGAAAGGGTCTCTGGGCATAATTTCTACCTGGTGGCACTTGCACTGGCAGTGATGCCCCTTCATACCGCTTCAACCTGAGAGTGCTAACATGGATGTCATCTAGATGCCACTGAGGGCAACTGTCTTTATTATTCCTTGGTCTCCCTAGGGCTCCATTATCTAAACTCATAACCCATATTGCTCCTCCCTAGTTAGACTTTCCAATTCTTCTAAAATGAGTGCAGTAAAAGCTGTTAACAATACAAAGGCTTCTGGGAGATGGAATTTCCAAAGAGAACACAGGGTAGACATTACTTTCCACATTCCCTGTCCTTCACTCTGATGTTCTGGAGCATAGGATCTCAGACCTAGTGCTGGAAGTATTTCAGAGATCCTTTAGTCCAGCTCCATTCTGCAGATGATATAAGCTCCAGAGGTGGGATTTGAACTCAGGTCTTCTGATGGTTAAGCTAGTGTTCTTTTGTACCATGATATCATATATTATGATAAGTGGGTATTTTCTCAGGATCAAAATACTTCTGATTCTGATAAGCTTCCTGAGGACAGAGATGATTTTATTTTTGTATTTGTATCCTTGGTGTTTGGACAGCTGGGTTGTTCAGTGGTTAGAGCATGGGCCTGGAGTCAGGAAGACTCATCTTCATGAGTTCAAATCTGGCCTCAGACACTTACTAGCTGTGTGACCCTGGGCAAGTCCTTACCCATGTTTGCTCCAGTTTCCTCATCTGTAAAATGAGCTGGAGAAGAAAATGGTAAACTACTCCAGTATCTCTGCCAATAAAACCTCAGATGGGGTCACAAACGGTCAGACAACTGAAAAACAACTGAATAACAGTAATCCCTGATACTTAGCACAGTACCTGACACATACTGGCCACTTACATGCTTCTGAGTTGATTGACTAATTGAATGCCATTCTTACAAAGGAAGAGTTAAACCTGTTTACTAGCCTATATTGTACTTCAGCGCTTCTTGAATTTGTGATTTCATCTCTCCACTACTCAAGATTATTGTCCTCCTACATCTTAATAGATGATCTTCAAGAGTACAGGGACCAAATACTTTACTAATAGGTGTGGTCCACCTAGGTATGAGCCTCACTAAATAGAGCTGGGCTCCTCTTTGGACCACAGGTGCAGTCCACCACTGGTCTTTACTTGAAGGATTCCTGGTTTGACCTGACTGACTGGAGATCATATTCCCCAGGGTCATCTCCATGGCACTTTAATTCAGGGACTTTACTGCAATTCACATAGATGTACCCTTAGTCAGCTTTAAGTAGCTTTCTTGGGAATAGCCTTAGAAGCAGACAAATTACCAACAGATGTGGAATGTGTATAAACCCAATGAAATGGTATGGTACCCTGCCATGAAGACTTTATGGTACTTCCTGGGAATTACAAATTTGTACTGGCAGTTTATACTGGGCTTTTCATGGTGGATGGAGTTCTTGATTTAACTTTTACAAAAGGGTGATGATTTCATTAAAGATAAACAAGAATGGACTTTTTAGCCCATGAAGAAAACATTTATGAAGGCTCTATTGTTAATGGAACCTTTAATCTGCCTCTAGAGATGTGTGTTTGTGTTCATCCTTCATTGCCAGAGAAGACCATGACATCAGAGAAATAATGACATGACTTGCACTTGACTTTGTTTTGAGTGAGGGAGGGCTGTGCAGGTCACCAGCCTCACTTCTCCTCCAGAGCCATCTGAATCCAGTGACCAGATATTCATCAGGATGACTGGAGATGACCCAGGATGAGGCAATTGGGGTTAAGTGACTTGCCCAAGGTCATACAGTTAGTGAGTGTCAAGTGTCTGAGGTGAGATTTGAGATACACTGATCACAAATGCTGCCCAAGAGTTATCCCAAGCTAACCCTTTGGGGGTGGGGGGCAACACTTACATAAATACTTTAAAAAAGAGGACCGAAAACCATGTGACTGGCGATTTGCACCAATTCAACTTCACTGAGGCCTACTACACAATCATATCATTGAAAGAATTCTTAGGAATTGTAGTATAGATTTGACGTTGAATGACAGCCTTCCTTATCCTTAAAATTTTGGTATATTTGATGTAAGCCACTATCCTGTCTGGGTATTTTGTACAATATGCAATCTGTCCTCCCATTTTTGCCCCCTGGGAATTCAGTCAGTCAATAACTATTTATTAAGCCCTGTGAAGGACATCAACTGATTAAGTGCCTTCTATGTGCCAAGAACTAGGCTAAGTGCTGAGGATACAAAGAAAGAGACAAAACTTGTTATCTAGGAATTCACAGTCTGGAGAAAGTCATGTGGTTTAGTGGAAAGAAAACTAAAACTGGAGTCAAAGGACCTGGATTCAAATTCTGACTTTGTAACTCACAACCTTAGAGGTCTACTTCATTAACCTTTTCGAGCCTGTATTATCATCTATAAAATGAAAGATCCCATTAAGCTCAAGATCCTATGGTCTTGTTTTTAAACTAAGCATCTCTAAAGCATCAACATCTTTTGTTTTTTTAATCACCAAATTTCTCCAGTATTTTTTCTTCCCCTCACCCCGAAATCTATCCTATACAACAAATAATATTTGAAAAAAAGAGAAAAAAACAGCAAAATTGATCAATATATGAAAAAGTTTTGTATCACAACCATAGCTCACCTCTCTAAGGAGCTGGGTTGGTGATGTCTTCTTATATTTCTTCTCTGGGGTCGTGCCCATTCTTCATCATTTTGCAGCATTCATTTTTTATTGTTTCCTGGTTATTTTTTCTAATTACATTGTTGCAGTCATTGTGGTTATTGTTTTCTTGAGTTTGTTTATTCCACGTGGCTTCAGATTGTGTAAACTTTTCCATACTCCTCTGTATTCATCATGTTCATCATTTCTTACAGCTTCATAATATTCTATTACATTCATGTACCACAATTTGATTAGCCATTCTCCAATGGATGGGCATTTAATAAATATTTTTATTTTAGTCATCAACTTAGGATTTTGAATACATGTGCATGAAAAGTCAAAACTTATCTCCTTCTCTTGCCAAGTAAGTTTCCCTCTGGTTACACAGATCCTTGTCTACTTCCAGACACAAGCTCTTCAAGCTACCTACCTGCAGCAGTTCAACATTACCTGGTGGTTGGAAAGAGTCATTATTCCGAAGAAAGACACACCTGCCCAACAAATCCAAGGAGACTATTCTTTACTTAGCAGGATGAAAGGCACTATGTTACAAAGAGAACAGTGGCAGATTCAGATGTCTGCCTCCCACACTGTATTCCTTTTTGGGTGAGAAAGAGATGATCAGTCAGTACTTGGGGCCCCTAAGCAAAGTTCCTTGATTATGGTTGAAACTTTTAGGGGGAATGGAGCCTCTGTTCCAGATGTTCTTAACCAGAGGTCCATGGATTAATCTCTGGGGTTCCATGAATTTGAGAAAACCTGCTCTAGTCAGTTCCATATCCTGCTATATTGCTGCCAATAGGATCTCAGTGGGTTGTCCTACACTCCTCTACAGTTAAGAAACTGCAGAGAAACTCACTCATTTCTTGACCTATTCTCAGGATTTCTCTTCCTCCTCAACACCTTCCTTCCTATAATGGAGAAAGCTTGACCCTGAGACACCCCCTCTGCTCTCCTGAGGAGGTACTTCAGGAAGGGCTCCAGCCAAGCTTTACCTCATTACACTTACAACTCAAGCCACTCTTTGAACTTCTCTAGGATGACCACCTTCTGGGGCTTTCTCCTTTTCCCCAAACTGATACCCAGCTTTGCTTTGTGTGTTGTCTTCTCCCATCAGATATAAATTCCTTGGGGGTAGTGAAAGAAGGGAGCAACGAAGAAAGGAAAGGAAGGAAGGAAGCAAGCATGTGGTAAACACTTACTATGTGCTGGACACTGTGCTAAATGTTTTACAAATATCATCTCTTTTTGATCCTCATAATATAACCTTGGGAGGTAGGTGCTATTTTCATCCCCATTTGATGGTTGAGGAAATAGATATAAATTAAGGCTGAGGCAGCTAGGTGGTGCAGTGGATAGAGTACCAGTGCAGGAGTCAGGAGGACTTGAGTTCAAATCTCACCTCAGACACTTGACACTCACTAGCTGTGTGACCTTGGACAAGTCACTTAACCCCAACTGCCTCATCCTGGGTCATCTCCAGTCATCTTGAGGAACATCAGGTCACTGGATTCAGATGGCTCTGGAGGAGAAGTGAGGCTGGTGACCTGCACAGCCCTCCCTCGCTCAAAACAAAGTTAAATACAAATCATGTCATTATTTCTCTGATGGCATGGTCTTCTTTGGCAATGAAGGACAAACACACACACACACACACACACACACACACACACACACACGTTAGCTTCCTTACCCAGGGTTACATAGCCAGTAAGTGTTTGAGATCTGATCTGAACTTGGGTCTTTCTCACTCCAGTGTTAATTACCTAGAGTAGGGATTGTCTGTTTATTTCTATTCGTATTCCCAAGGTACTTAGCCCAGTGTCTGCTACATGATAAGGGCTTAATAAATGCTTTCTCCTTCTCTCTCTTTTCTCTCTCCTCTCTTCTCTCTCTCTCATCTTTCTTTTTTCTCCTCCTTCTCTTCCTCCGTTTATGTCTCTGTTTATCTTAGGAATTCTTAACTTGGAGTCTGTGGACCCCTAAGGAGTCCTGAGATAGATTTCAGGGGTTCCATGAACTACAGTTGAAAAAAAAGAATTACATCTTTATTTTCACCAACCTTTGTAACCTTTATTTAATGCATTAAAAATATTTTTCTGAAAAAGCATTCATCCATGGGTTTCACTAGATACCCCAAAGGTCCATGGCACACAAAAAAAGTAAAGATCCCCTTATTTATACAGAGGGTACATTATATATCATGGTGGAGAGAGACTTGCACAAAAACTTTTCGGTTAGGAAAAGGAGGGAAAGCAGGTGTCTGAGACTGGTGCAGATAAGTGGTCTGCTTATTATTGGGATTAGTCTTATGTATAGGCAGAATAAACAATGAACTATCTGATAATTGTATGCATGTGCATAAGAGGAGTAAAGGGGGAGTGTTAGGGGAAACTTCTGCACCAAAGTTACTTGACCCTATTCTGCCTGAAAATATTCCTCTAATTTTGTTTTCTTGATTTAGAACAGATTCCGTCCTTCTAAATCACAAGGCAAAAATCAACTAAAAGAGGATTTGAACCCAGGTCCTCTGACTGGACACAATTATAGATGAAGAGATGGTAGGAACTTTAGAAGACCCTAAATCTAACTCCCTCATTTTTCAGATGAGAAAAAGGAAGTCCAATGAGATTAAATGAACAGTCTTGGGTCACATGGCTAGTAAATATTTCAGGAAAGATTCGAACCCATTCCTTTCTTACTGGAGTTTCAGTGTTCTTTTCATGGCCACATCATGAGTCTCTTTGCCTTCAAATATGGAATTTTTTGCCTGCTCTATGCATTGAGTCAGTGACCAAAGGTAAATTGTACCCTATAAATCTTTCCTGCATATCTTTTGTGTTTATCCTTGTGTGCCAGACTTCTTTCAAGAATCATATCTCTCTCCTATGTGATATTTATTTTTAAAATGCTATTTTCCCTATGCAGCTGGGGCAGAATAATGTGTTCCCTGCTGTACAGAATGTAGAGTAATTCCTTGTCCAATAAAAGTTAAAGAATTCATCTGTTCTAAAGTAATTCCCAAATTATTCTGCCAAAGAAGTCACAGAGCAGCATTTTAGTAATAACCTGGGAGATCAAGGGTCATGTTCTGGACTAAGTGACCAGGGGTTTCTCTTCCATTTGGGCTGTGTGTAATATTCCCCAGAAAGAGTTGTTACTTTTTCTACAACCCACAACAAGCACTCCAGTCGCCCACATTTTGGGGGTGGGTAAAAAAGAGACAAAGACATGAATCCCACGTTCTTAATATATAATAAACAGGTGAAAAAAGGAACTGTGTATCAGTTGTGATATAAATGGGTAAATATGATATATATATATTTTATATATACATATGTGTGTGTGTGCAGTATAGATAACAAAGAAAAAAGAGACTGTTGAATTCTTCATTAACATGTTTTTTTTTTTTAAATTATATTCTGTTGAGACCTCAAAGGACTTACTTGATGGCAATTTCTAATAATAACAATGTATTAATAATAATGCTATTATATTAATTAAACATTATATATATATTATTAGCTGTTATGTCAACATAATGTTAATATTATATGAAGATAAACATTCTATATTACTAATATAACATGTTATTAATTCTAATGAATATATTATTAAAATAAAATTACATTTTGATTATTTCATATTAAAATCATTAAAATTTATGCTTTTCCTTTTTCCTTTTCTTATATTTCTTTCATTCTATTTCTTTCTTTCCTTTAAAAATCCTTCCTTGAAACAAAGAAGTATAATTGGCAAAAAAACCTTCTTTGGCCAGGTCTGATGATGCATGCCTTATTCCACATCAATAGTCCACCACCACTCTGCCAAGAAGAGGGAGCTATGTTTTATTCTATAGACTCTGTAGAATGATCCCTACATGAATATGCTTTGCATTCTGGTGACAAAGAACAAACCAAAGTAAACAAAACAGAAATCATGAGATTACTTAATTTTTGAAAAGGAAATGACAACAAAATTTGTGCATTACTTGGAAGAAAAAAAACCCAGTGAACTCACCAGTCCATTTCCTATGCTATTTTAATCCCTACCTTTGAAGTAGCTAATATAAGCATTATTACAACCATTTTTCAGTTGAAGAAGCTGAGTCTCAGATTGAGTGACTTGCTGATGGTCATGTATTTTGAGACAAACTCAAATCTCCTCACTCCACATTCAATGCTCTTTTTTTATATACCAAGTTATTTCATATATTGCAAATCTTCAAGGATCTTAGATTTTGTTGTGGCTACTCCCTCCACTAATGTAGACTGCACCCCATCTGTGACTTATGGTCTTTAAAATGAGAATGATTGGACTTGTTGACCTTGGAGGTTCCTTCCATCTCTATGGTCCTAAGATCTTCAGCTAGAGTGGCCGTTGGGGAAGAGTTATAGATTCCATCACCTGGCCTATAGTTGAACCATTCCTATTTGCTAGGGTCTGCCAGAATTTGAACTCTGCTGGGTTACCTATATGTCACAATAAAGCAATGGAACAAGACTTGAGAAGAACATCTCTCTCACCATCAAAATATTCTAATTCATAAGGCATGGGAGATCAGCATGGGGTCTTTTTTTTTTTTTTTTTTTAAGCTACATAGAGCTTACAAACCTTGGCTTGAATAGTGACACTTTAAATATAAATTCATTTAAAAGACTGATTTCCTCCATGGCAGGAGAGGCACTAGGCAATTTGGGGTCTGTCCCAGAAAAGGCATCGTGGAGGGTGGAGGAGAAATATGTCTTTTGCTTCCCAATTCTGCCTACGGCTAGTTCTTTGTGAGACCATCATGAGCTACAAAAATCCTTTTAGAGATGATGAGATAGCTTAGAGGCTAAATCAATTCTTTCCTTCAGCCTTTATTAAGAAAGCAGTTACGGAGATTCCCTCTCCCAAAATGGTTTTGGAAACTTGAAGGTCAAATGAATTAGAGCAAATAGGGATGGAAGCACAGCATGTTCTAGAACTAATTGACAGACTTGGTGTAAATAAATCACTAGGTGGCATCTGTCCAAGAGTTCTGAAGGACCATAAGGTGACATCATGGAACTCTTAGCCAAATGTAACATCGTCAAGAGGAGACTAAAATGTGCTGAGTAATTGAGAGCAGGTAGCAGGGTCCATCCACTGCCATAGAGATCATGTCTTTGTCATCAGTTTGCTTGTCACTTCTGTTTCTGGCTTTTTATCTCCTTTATTACTTTATACCAGAAGAACTCACATGGTCCCAGAGAATTAGCATAAGTTGACTCACGTAGGGTACATTCAAGGCTTAAAAAAATACATATGCTTGAAAGGCAACAGAGCATAGCGATGAACTTGGAATCAAATCCAAATCCTGATCTGACACAAATTATAGACAGGTGGCATGGTGCATAGAGTGCTAGAGCTGGATGTTAGGAAGTCTTGAGTTCAAATCCATCCTCAGATATTTCCTAGTTATGTGACACTGGGTAAGTCATTTTGTTTCAGTCTCCTCATCTGTAAAATGGGGGTAATAATTGCACCTACCTAACACAGCTATTGTGAGGATAAAATATAGGTAAAGTGTTTTGCAAATCTTAAAGTTGTGTAGAATGCTAGCTACTATTATTTTGATTATTCTTATTAATATTCTTAATTGTGTGAAAATCCCCATGTCAGTTACCCACTTTGAGATTCATGAACTCTCTTAAGACATACCAAAACAGAGATGATGAAAGTCACAACATTTCAGTATTCAGAAAAGATCTTGGTGGAAACCTAGTATAACCCATATCCATGAGAATCTTTGCTGCAACACACTGGTCAAGTATTGATCCATCCTTTGCCTTACCAAGAGTTTCTTGACCTGTTTTTTGACCCTTTGGAAGTCTGGTGAAGGGTCAGAATCCCTTCTCAGGAATATGTTTTTAAATCCACAAGAGAAAATACTTAGAATTTCAAAGGAAGCCAATCATATTGAAATACAGTTATCAAATTATTTTTAAAAGTTTAAAGACTTCAATTTGGCTCCATTCTTTCCAGTCCAAAGATCGTTGGACAAAGAAAACCAAAACAAGACAATAATCAAGCATTTCTTCCTTCTTTCTGTTGTCAGTTATCACCATCCCATCTACTCCAAGGAGCCGCAATACATATCCTCCTTCTTTGACCTTTTTGCTATCTCTCTCCCCAAATTCTCACCTATTGCTTCCCCCTCGCCCTTTTCAGGTGATCTGCAGTATATGCCAATAAAAAAATCCCTTGATTGTCACTTAAGTACTCTGCCATGCTTGTCCCTCCTGGTTGCAGGATTTCCTCAGCTGAATTTACGATATTGATAGACAGTTCTATGCTAGCCCCACGTTATAATTCTCCTTTTTCTTTTGAATAATTTATGAATAATTTATCCATATTCCAGTCTAGACTTTATACAAACACTTTAAGGTTTGCAAAATGTTTTAGATCTGTTGTCTCATGCGATCCTCACAATAGGAGGATATGTGAAATAGGTGCTATTATTTTCTCTGTGTCACAGATAAGGAAACTGAGGGGAGGCTTAGTGACTTTCCTGTTACATATCTCAGTAAGTGTCTGAGGCAGAATTTGAACTCAGTTCTTCCTGTCTTTGAGTCCAGCACTCTGTTTATAGCACCATCACCTTACTGCCCAGTCACTCTTTTCCTGCCAAGTTTTAACATCCTTGACTCCTCATCCAGCATCCTTTTCACTCTTTTATGATGCCGCTAGTAGAACTCTGGTGCTATAGTATGTGTTTAACCTTGGCTCACAGTACTTCCTTCTATTTCCTTTATACATGAGTCAAAATGAGTAGCTTGTGCTTGACCAGTATCGATGCCTTTCACTTAAACTACTTCCATGTTTTCACTTGTTCTATTCTCTGGGCCTAGAATGTCTCCCTTGTCCCAACTTCTGTCTGCTGAATTCCTATCCATAATAATAAAACATAATAAGACTCCAAAATGGCAAAATACCGCCCTGACCTCTGTCGTGAAGTTGGATGATGAAAGAGTGTGATGTAGAATTAAGGAAAGAAAGACTAGAGGACATTTAAGTCAGAGCGATGAGGATCTTTTCACAGTAGAAGAAGCTTTGAAGAGGAAGCCATAGCTTGTGACTCAGTGAATGATGAAGTCAGTCTAGAATTGCTACTCCATGAAGGATTATCCAGTAAGGGTCAGAGGAAGAGATGACTATTGGTAACTAGTGTTCCTCATGTGACAATTAAAAAAGATTTGAGAGTAAATTAATCATTTATTAATAAAATAAGCACATTATTAATAAAAGAATTATTAATAAAATAGTAATAAAGATAATTTGGCCATCTCTCTTAGACCAAAGACAATCATGGTGGTGGGCTTGGGGCTTATATGTTTTTTTGGGAGAGGAGTGGCAATCATTTTTGATTGGTTAACACAATGGAAGATGGGCTGAGTGACATCATGTTACCTTTGGATAGAGAAACTATCTCTATACCCAGACCACCCCCATCCTTGGGTAATCTATTCAAAGAATTTATGCCCTGCCCAAACCTGAGCAGAACACAATAATGGGATCTTGAACTGGAAAGTTAGTCCAATCTTATTATCATCAATGTCCTTCAACAAACTGAACTTTTAAAAGTCAGGACTTTAGAAGAAGGGGAGAACTCTGGATTCTCCCAAATCATTGCTTATTAATGATCATTTCTCTCATTCATTAGGAGCTGTAATGATCAGTATGAGTAAAACTAGCCAGCTCTGCTGTCTTCCTTCTGCATACGTCTAGGATGTAATGGAGAATATGCCTAGGTTTGTTAAAAATACCCATTCCTGGTGACCTGCATGAGGACAAATGGTGTTGCAAAAAAACCCTGGAAAACACTGCTAAAGATTGTGAAGACCTGAGTAAGATAATGAAGACCTCAGGGGCACAGGTAGTATTTTCATGTGATTTTTGTGGTACCATGAAGCCAAATATCAATATCTTCCATGAAGTCTTCTTGGATCCTTCCAGTTGGTAATGATCTTTTCTCCTAGGACTTCATAAAGCACTGTGTTTGAACTTCTCTTATGCATTTATCATATATTAATTCATATTCTATTTATTTCATTATGTTATATTATTTTACTACATTGTAAACTCCAGAAGAGTAGAAATTGTTTTTTTTTTTAAACTTTTATATCATCTCCAGTAGCTCTAGACTCCACTATGGTCTGTCCAGCTCCAAGTATAGTTGGGCTGTAACCTTTCTAGTCCCAGCCACTGTCTTTCTTTAATGCCACCTAGGATTGTATTAACAATTATTTTTTGTAGCCATAACACGCTGCTATTGACTTTTATGGTCTTGTAGCCCACTGCGACCTCCAGATCCTTTTCAGAAAAATGTTGCCTGACCTTATGATAGTATAGTTGGTTTTTTTTATCCAGGTGTAAGACTGCATTTATCTATCTTGAACTTCATCCCATTAGAGGAAATTGAGGTCTTTTTTGGATCCTCTGGATGACAGAAGGAATCAGAAGAAAATAAAGAATTGAGGGAGAATCCCTAAGAAAACAGATAAGGAGGAAAAGATTTTTTAACAACTCACTCTTTTCAGATATTTTTAGTATCAACTGAATCACACAGTGAAAGTGTTCCTTATAAAAACTGGTTTGGGAACAGAACCGATATCTTCCTTAACAGTAAACCAAGTCGTTTTAAAATGTCATTATATTTGCCTTCTCATTTTTAGTGCACTATATAACTATACAATCCCTGTGGGATCCCTGAAATAATGTGTGAAACAGAGAGGCTCTTCTGTTCTGCAAGGACAACTCAGTCTTGGCTGGCTCATCTGTTCTTTCTCTCAGGGATCTGGCTTCCTCATACTCCTTTGACTCTGATTTGTTGGCAAGAGCAAGAGAAGGAAACTCAAGTGTTTAAAGGGAAATTGCATGACCTTCCCAGGTGCTGCTCTCAGAAACCAGTAGATTGTTTCTTTTTATAGGCAGGAAGTTAAATGGAAATTTTCTTACAGATGCTCATAAATCAATGTTGGCCTGTCAGCCAGGAAGCAAGATGCTTCTTAGCTGCTGCTGCTACCTCTTTGGCAGTTTTCATTATGCAGAATCAGATTTTGAATGTTAAGCCTAATTGTGATATTAAGACTAAAGCAATTGCTAGGTGGGCTGTCCCAAAGGTTTTGTTGTTGTTGTGTTTGTCTTTCATTCTCAAAGAGGACCATGACATTAGGATGATGACATGACATGCAGTTGACTTTGATTTGAGTGAGGGAGAGCTGTGCAGGTCACCAGCCTCACTTTCTCTCCAGAGCCATCTGGATCCAGTGGCCAGATATTCATCAGGATGACTGGAGATGGCCCAGGATGCAATGTGAGACCCTGACCATTTTAGGCTAAGGTCTTATCACATTCTCACTTTGAGTGAAATATACCCATTCAATGAATAGTCATCTTTAAGTAGTTACTCAAAGGATGGTCCCTTTAATTAAAAAAAAAAAAAGATGTAGTATCTCGACTGGATGGCCCAGTGCAGATCTTATGGTAGTTTTGATCTACTAACACTAGGGCAGTTAGGTGGTTCCATAGTACATAAAGCTAGGACCTGGAGTCAGGAAGACTCATCTTCATGGGTTCAAATCTGACTCAGACACTTATTCACTAATGCTGGGCAAGTCACTTAAATCTGTTTGCCTCAGTTTCCTCATCTGTAAAATGAACTGGGGAAGGAAATGGAAAACCACTCCAGTATCTCTGCCAAGATAAACCCAACTGGAGTCACAAAGAGTGGATCATGACTGAACTACAATAATAACAACAAAATTTAGAAGTGTACCAAGACTTTTAGGAACATCTTTATTTTAAATTAAAATGACTATCAAATGAAAGAAAGTCAATTGCTATTATTATTATTGGGATGGTGACTGTAATATTGGTTTCAACTAATTTTTTTAAAGTCATCTCTGATTGAGGGTTTTTTTTTGTTTGGACATTGTTGCTGTTGTTAAGCTATTTCAGTCATGTTCTTCTCTTTGCGACCCCAAATGGGCAGAGATACTGGAAGGGTTTGCTATTTCCTCATACAGCTCATTTTACAGCTGTGGAAATCGAGGCAAACAGGGTTAAGTGACTTGTCCAAGGTCACACAAGTTGTAATTATCTAAGGCTGGTTTTGAACTCAAGTCTTACTGACTATCCACTGCATCACCTTTTGCTAATGTATCCATTTCTGTGTGCAAATTCCTAGGTTATGACATCTCTCCTAATCTCCTAATGCTAAAACATTATCAACTGCTTTTGGACATTCCAAATCAGATGTCCTGTGTGCTCTTGAAACTCAACATGTGCAAAACAAAACTCATTCTCATTCACCCCAAGATCTCTTCCTTTCTGAACCTCCCTATTACTGTTGAGGGCATTACTGTCCTGGTTACCCCACTTGCATGTCATCACTGCCTCAGCTGCTAATCTTTTGCCAAGTCTTGTCATTTTTGCCTTCACAACATTTCAAGCATCCATCCTGTTCTCTCTATTCACATAAACTCTGCCTTAATTGATACCCACACCGCTTCCTGCCTGGACTGTTGCAATAGCTTTCTACCTAGTCTTTCTGGAAAATGAGAGACTTTGACTTGATGATGTTCAAGGTCCCTTCCTCTAAGGTTCTTGAGATCTCAATCTATTTCTCAGGTTTTTCCCCTCTCCAATCCACTCTCCACAGAACTACCACTTTTCCTAAAGTAAAGATCTGACCATGTTATACCTCTACTCAGCAGTATCAGTGACTCCCTGTTACTTCTGGGATCAAATATAAATCCCACTGCCATTAAAAGTTCTGTGCACCACTTGGCCCCAGTGTAACTTTCCAATCTAATTACATATTACCCTCCTTTACATAATCCACAGTTCAGCCAAACTCGCCTTCTTATGCTTCCTCACATCCAACATGCCATCTCCCTTCAATAACCTCTGCATTGGTTATCCTTGATGCCTGAATTGGACTCCCTCTACCTTAGTATCCCAAGTTTCTTACAGGACCCAGATGAAGCACCACCTCCTACAGGAAGTCTTTCCTGATTCACCCTAAATACTAATGTGTCTCTTGAAATTACTTTGTATCTCTTGGCTCTATCCCAACAGAATGTATGATCATTTAAACTTACTTTCAGAGGTTCCCAAAGTGGGCAATACCACTGCCTGGGGGTTGCTGGAATGATTGGGGGGAAGTAGTAGCCTTCAGCACAATTGGAGGGTGTTGAAAAAAATAAGGGGGCAGTGAAAGCATGAGGAAAGAAGAAAAGATAAGAAAATTTTTAAAAACCATTCACACATTTCATGTGTTGTGTAACAGAGCTAATGTCATAGTCACACAAAATGCAAGTTATAGCCAGTCAGTGGTCAAGTCCACAGTCAGGTCTTAACAAGCAAGTGCTGGCAGATGAACATATTGCACATTGTCTACAAGTCCAGCATGCTTCAATGTGACTTGATTATTGTTTAATGTGACTATACTATTTGGTTACACGATGCAATATTGTGTCATCAAAATTTCAATGCAGGAAAAACCCCACAAATTTATAATAAATTATTAAATTTAAGATGCATCATTAAAAACATGTCTTTTTGAAATGATGAAATAAATAATGAAAAATCATTAAATGGCTACAGATTTCCAGCAGGGTGCTGAGTAATTTTTTTAAATGGGGTGTAGACCAAATAACTTAGGGAACATCTGCTTTAAAGGAAGGTCCATTTCACTTTTGTCTTTGAATTCTCAGTTTTTGGCACAGAAACTTAAAATGTATTTGTTGATTGATTGACTCAGACCTAATTGTGAGATTTGCCTTAGTGACATCTTTTCCCAATATCTGTTTCTAAGTTCCTATATATGAGGATAGTTTTTCTTTTCCTTTTTAAAATCTTGTTTAAGTACTTACTTAAATTTTTTATTAACATTCCATCTCAACAATTCATAACCTTGAAGTTCTTTGAGTTGACTATAACCTCCAGTCTTCTAGCTGTATTTTTGCCTCATCCCGTCTCATTTTATTTTTTCTCCTCATCACTATCTTACAATCAGTTTGTTCCCCTCCCAAATCCCCCCCCGCCTTTCCTAGGCCATCTTTTCTGCTCTGACTTCACTTTTCTCCTTTTAAAATCTCTCCTCATTAGTTAAACATTTCAACCTTATACTCTCATCAATCATTGAGTCCTTTGCCCCAGTGGCCTATTGCCATTCATCCATTTCTTGACCTACAGCTCTGGATTATTTCCATCATCTGCCTCCTCTCTTTCCACTCAAATACAGCTTGAACACTGCTGGAAGAAATCGCACAACCATAGTGACTGTGTTTACAGCAAATTTGTGTCACTCTATGTCTCTTACTGCAGTAAAGCAATATTTTACTCCTCCCTGACCTCTGTTCTACTTGTCTTAGCAACTATCCAGGTCCTCCCTTCCCTTCTCAAGTTTCCTACATTAACATCTCCTGCCTTCCTCTCAGCACAAATCCTTGTCTAATACTTCATTAAAGAAATGAAGTCATTTGTTATGAGCTTTCTGTCTTCTCTGATTTCACTTTTTAGGAACCTTAGTATTATCTTCCTTTTTCTCTCTTTGCTCCTGTGTTGGAGCATGACACGGCCCTTTTTAATGCTAACACCAGTACTACCTAATTGTCAGTCTCTCCCTGTCCACTGGCTCCTTTCCTATGGCTTTCAAACAGGCCCAGATCTCCTGCATTTAAAAAAAACACATAAAAAAACCTTTTGCTTTACACTATTATGGTAAGTGCCTTAAGCCCTTGGCACTAGACCTGGCACATAGTAGGCACTTAATAAATGCTTTCTGATTTGTTGATTTTAGTCTTATCTTTTAGTCTTCTCCACCATCACAGCCAAACTCCTAGAAAAATCCAACTGTCTATACTTTTTGCTTTTATTTTCTCACTTCTCATTCATTTCTCACCTTCTTGTGATCTGGCTTCCATTTGGACCACTTGATGGAACCTTTTTCTCTGAGGTCACCAGTAGCCTCTTTTTTGCTAAGTCCAATGACCTTTTGTCAGGCTTTGTTCTCTATGCAGTGTTTGATACTATTGCCAACAGGTTCCTCCTGGATATTCCCCCTCCTTGAGTTTTTGTGATATCATTTTTCTCTTTATACACATTATCCTCCTTTGTTGGATCAACAACCATGTCCCATTCCCCAGGTATAATTGTACCCTAAGGCTCTGTCCTATGCCCTCCTTTTCTCTTTATGCACTCTCTAATCTAATCTCATCTGCTCTGTTGGATACAACTGTCACATCTATGTTGATGACTCCAAATGTATAGATCCAACTCTCATCTTTTTTCTGAGACTTCCACATCTCCAAATGCCAGCTTGATCACCTGGATATCCCTTAGGTATATCAAACTTAATGATTCCAATATAAAACTCATTTTTTTTTATCTATACCCATCCCTATTCAGATTTCCATTTTTTTTTCTTTCTGTTGAGGACACCACTAAATTTCCTATTACTTAGCTTCACAACCCAGGAGTCATCTTTTGGCTCTTTGCTCTTATTTAACACCCCCTTTCCACGTAGTATGTTGTAAAATCATAGTGATTTCACCTCCTCAACATCTATCCATTTCTTTCTCTAGACCTAGGCTATATAAACCATACATACATTAGTCTAGGCTTCATCTTTTCTTATCTGAAATGTTGCAATAGTCTATTTACTAATCTCCTTGCATCCAGTCTGTCTCGTCTCCAGCTCATCTTCCACGCAAATGCAAATTTGTATTCCTAAAATGTAACTCAGACTTCATCACCACCCTGCTCAACAAACTTCAGTTCTCTATTGCCATTAGGATAGAATATAATGTGTTATTTCTCATTCAAAGCACTCCACCATTTAGTTGCAACCCATCTTTCTTTCTTTAAAAAAAATCCAAATTGTATTTTTTCAATTAAAATCTATTTTCTTTCTCTCTTAGTCCCCATTCCATTGTAAAAAAAAAGATAGAAAAATAGAACCCTAGTAACAAATATTCATAGTCAAGCTAAACAAATATTGCATCAGCCATGTCCATAAAAATGTATTTCTTGTTCACCACTCTAAATCCATCAGCTCTCTGTCAGGAGGAAAGTTTTGTCTTCTGAATGGAAGTTGGTCATTAGCTGATCAGAGTTCTTAAATTTTTCAAAACTGTTTTTTTTTACAGTGCTGTTATTGTAGTTTTCCTCTAATTTTGCTCATTTCAGTCTTCATCAGTTCATGAGTTTTCTCAGGTTTTGCTGTTTTCCAATTTCATTTCTTATGACACAATACTATTATATCACTTTCATATACTGTAATTTGTTTAAACATCCCCTAAATGATGGGTACTTCCATTGTTTTCAGTTCTTTGTTGCTACAAAAAGAACTGCTAGAAATATTTTTGTATAAATTAATCCTTTTTTTCCCTTTGTAAAAAATTCCTTTGGGGTACAGGACTATTACTGTGTTATTACTGGATAAAAGAATAAGTACAGTCTGGATGGAGTTTCAAATTGTTTTCCAGAGTTGACTAGTCTACCCTTCAAGACTATTTACATATCACTTTCCCTCAGGTACACTATGCTCCATCAAAATAGACTTACTCAATATTACATATATATAGCTTTTCATTTCCCAGCTCTACTTTTGTACTCTGTTCCAGATGCATGGAATGCCCTTTCCTTACCTTTATGTCTTGGAATCTATAGCTTTCTTCAAGGTTCTACTCAGATGCTATCTCATTTAAGAGACATTTCCTGATTCCTACAGTGGTTTATTGCCTTCCCACCCCAAATCACTGAGTGTTTATTTTGTATTTATGCTATATTTACTATTCTGTGAACATGTTACATTCCCAAAGATCAGTACTGTCTCAATTTTGTATCTGTTTGATACACAGTTCCTGTCGCATAGTATGTACTTCATACATGCTATCAGTTGATCAGTCTCCTCTGGTTTAGTTTGGCAAGAGAACCATCAGTGGGGGCTCTTGAGCTATAGTTTTTAATAGATACTACACTAAATGAGCTGTCAACTTGGAATCACTTTTTAGGGGCCCACCTTTGAGAGAAACCCAGGCTATAGCTATAAAAACATTATTATTGCCTACTATCCTCACAGTCATATCAGAACGACAGGTCCTCAATTCGACCTGACCTCAGAACTTGGTATACAGCAAGCAAGGAATAGGACTTGGTTGTCAGAATGCTCTGTTTTTGTTTTTCCATTTCCTTTTGGCAGTTTTTTTATTTGAAACTGATGGTTAACATGGTAAAGCAGAGAGAAAGAATGATGTATGTGTGAGGTGTCTTAATTTTAGAGAACTGTCCTAAATCAACCAGACACACTTATCTACAAATAAGCAAAAGAATGATGCTCAAATGAAAATAAGTCCCTGTCAATGGCAGGAGAGTCAGTGTGGCATGGAAGACCAATGCTTGAATTCTAGCTCTGCTGCCCTCTTAGGTCTCAGTTTCCTCATCCATAAAATTAGGCCTTTGGACCAAATGGATTCTAAGGCCCCTTCCAGCTCAGTATCCTGTGATTAGCAGGACAGAATCTTGATGTCTTCTCCTTAAGGAGGTGGTAATGGTGCTAAGGACTTGGAACATAATGAAGTCCACCCCATGGGAGTAATTCAGGGGAGGTAGACACCCACAGATATAGCTACTTGTTTGGACAAACTTGTGGACAGCTCTCTTGTTGAAAACAAAAAGGGCACAGGGGAAATAGCGTGGGATCCTGGGGAACGTGAGGGCTTTGGTAATTTGCTTGCAGAAAATGTAACTTTCTTTGTCTTCCTTCCTCTTAAATAACAAAGCTTCCTTTTGCCAGGCTACTGAGCTGCCCATGGGAGAGACTTCTTCAGATTTCTGAGGGAAGGGCTGAGTCAAGGAGAAGTACTCCAGATCCCCTCCAGAGTAACCCAGATTATTCATGTCATGTGAATTTCTGTCATAAGGTTTAGACCAGGTATCCTTAATGTTTGTATCATAGACCTATTTGTCAGTCAGTTGAAATTGATGAACTCCTTTGAAAGGTGTTTTTTAAAGCATAAAATTAAATATATAGCATTACAAAGGAAACTCATGATATTGAAATGTAATTATCAAAATAGAAAAAAATAATCATGCCTGTAATAATTGCTTCTGGGGAGGTTAGGACTGATGGACTTCTTAAACTGAACTGCAGTAGGCTAAAAGAGGTACCTGTGTTGTCTGGCAATGTTCTTATGAATGTTGTAAATATGGGAATGGGTAGCAGGCTACTTAAGTAGATGTGAATTGGATCGGATTGGAAATAGAACCCATAAAGGTTCCTGTGGGCATCAGTAGTGGGATAGGACCACTGTATTTCCAGCCTGACTGAGATAGGAAGACCTAATCTCCAAGAAAACCTAACTAAATGATATCAAAGCAAACAAAGATAAATGTTTGTGGACCCCAGTTTAAGAACCTCTGGTTTAGACACATTTGAAACAGTTTCAATGGTAAACCTTTTATTCGTATTCAGTGATAAGTCCACCAAACACACACAGTTATTTTATGTCCTTGACTTCTAGTGTCTCTGGAATTATGACCTGCAATTGACATTAAAATTCTTATCCTCTAAAAATAATTTAAAAAACCAAACACAGCTATCCTGATCCTTCTTAAAATGCTGGTAACAAAACCACAGCAGTATTGTCAGTCCCAACATAGACAACTGGAATCGCAGTGTCATGGAAACAGAGAAGTCCTTGAAATAGAACAGAAACTGGGTCCTGTTTGTGTGTAAACAAGCTGTTAGAGTTGAAGAGGTCTTTTTTAAAAAATTATTCTTTAAATAATAATCTTGATTCTCCGTTTAGTAAGGAGGAAACTGGTTATTGTTGAAGTAAAGAAAATAAAAAAGAAAAACCCTGGATCTTCTTAATGCAGTGGATGAGAGGAAGATTTCCTTTCTCCTACCCACTACCCCAGAGATGGTCATCTGTTTACCTCTTCATCTACCTGGAGTGTGAGTTGGCTGCAGATAACTCTTTCAAAGAGAAAAAGTTAAACATTACTTATAATATCATCTTCATTTTTCCCCACTGAGGCAAATTAGCATTTAAAATTAAGACCCTGTCCCTTTGAGAGTAGAAACTAAATTAATTGAATAAAAATCAATAATAAAACAATAATCTTTACCTATAGGAAATATTTTGGAATTTACTGGAAATTTTCCAGCAACACCTAATTAATTCATTTTAATTTACCTAAAAAGGATTTTTAACAGAATACATACATACATATATATATATATATATTCATGTTTTCCACAAAGAACTAACATATAGAACGGTTTCTTTGAGTAAGTTGTGTACAATTGACTTCAATTAAAATTTGTTTATAAAGTTAAACTTAACCATCAAAAAGTTCAAATATGCCAAGATAGAATCGTTGTTTTTTCTAATTCTCTTTTCTCAACTCAGCATCATTTTATGTCTTCTCACATCTTCAAATTCTTTATATCTATCATTTTTAACGCCATCTTTGTCATTCATATACTAGCAATTCTATAATTATTCCTCAATTGCTAGGTACATGTTTTGTTTCTAGTTCTTTTCTCTTACAAATACAGATAGGTCTCTGTCTCCCTGTCTCTCTGTCTCTGTCTCTGTTTTTCTCTCTCTTTCTCTCTGTTTCTCTCTGTCTCTGTCTCTGTCTCTCTGTTTCTGTCTCTGTCTCTCTCTTTCTCTCTGTCTCTCTCAAGTAGATAGCAAGTTTTTTTGGTGAAAGCAGAAAGCAAATAGATCAAAAAGAACCAAATATGGTGGGGGTTGGAAGAAAGGATGTTGGTAACTCTGAAAATGTAGTTAGTTGCTTCAGGGGCAAGAGGATGATTTTCACATTGAGTTAGTTAGGGAGTTCTCTGTGGAAAGTGGAGTTGTTCTCAACCATTCAGCACCATCCAGACTAGCTCTTCATAGTTGATACAACTGTTGGTGTGCTCATGCCCTCCCACCAACACTTCCACTTTCCTCTGAAATCTTCTCACCCAGGGTGATGAGAATGTGTTGTGTTTCAGCCGCCATGACTGTAGCATTCCCTTCCTTATGAAACACCCAAAGCCCTTCTACATGGTCTTCATAGGTGCCCTGGTCCTTATTCTTTTCTGCAGTCTGCAGCATTGCCAGAAAGTGTTCAAAGCTGAGCATCTTCACATTCATCTCATTATTCTTGGGATTCCCTAAGACCTTGAACACCTCAGCATTGGGAGGGTTCTGGCCCAGGGCTCACATCGCATCTACACACTGGCTGTATGAGATCTTTCTACCCCGTGTTGGTCAAAAGCTGGAGGGCCTTCTTGAACTCTGCTATCTGACCCTCTGTGAAGTCACACATCTTGGTCGAGCAACTCGCTCATACTGCTGTTATCGTGTGTAATCCTCCTTTTTCAATAACTTCTTGACATTCTGAGCAGTGGGATCACCAGTTCAGAGGATATAAACTGCTTTATAACTCTTAATGTGCAATATCATACTACTTTCCAAAGAGGTTGTAACAATTTACAACTTCATTAGTAGTATAATAGTATATGTTTCTTCACAATTTCACCAGCATTGAATGTTATCATTTATAAATATTTTTGCCAACTAGATGAATGTAATAAGGTAGTTCAAAGTTATTTTAATTTGGATTTCTCTGATTCTTGGAGTATTTAAACATTTGTTTGGTGCCTACAGATAACCTATATTTTTTCTTTCAGTACTACTTGTTCATACCCTTTATCACTTTCCTATTGGAGAATAGATAATTCTCTCATAAATTTATATCTTTTCCTTATAGATTTTAATGAGAAATATTTAAGATAAATATTTTTCCTCAGCTATTCCCCCACACCCCCTTTTATATTCTGGATGCATTGCTTGCTGTTGTACAGAAATCCTCAATTTTATAAAATCATATCTGCCAAAATAGGTTGCCTCATAATTTCTCTTTGTTGAATAGGTAAGAATTTCCCTCTTTTCCACAGTTATATTAGATATATCACAGAATACAGAAGTTATAAATTGGAAGAGTGCTCAATGTTCATCTAGTCCAATCTACATATTTGAAAGGAATACCCACCACAACATTCTATTTTCCTCTAATTTTGCATTATGTTTTCACATGTCAATCCACTTGGAATGTATTGTTGCAATGAATGAGATAATTATATTTTTTTCCTTTGGCCATATTACTTTCCAATTTCAACAATTGTATTGAGTAATGTTTGCCTTCACCATTGTTTTCTTATCTTGGATTTATCAAGTATTAGTCTGTTGTATGCATTTGGTTTTAATTGTGGATTATTTATACTGTTCAGATCTATATTCCTATTCTTAATCCAATATTAGATAGTTTTTGATAACTGCTATTTCATGATATTAATTGTGACATGGTGATAAACATGGTGATATGAATCCTGGCTCTTCTTTTTTTAAATCATAATTTCCTTGGATATTCTTTTCTGTTTGTTTCTTCACATAACTAATCACTTTCTCTAATAATATGAAGTAGTTTGGTATTGAATTAAAAGAATGAATTAATTTAAGTCATAGTGTCATCTTTCTTGTGTAAAATTGTCCTAGTCAAATACATTGTATCTCTCCATACATCCAATTCTTTCATTATATCTATCAAAATTATTATATAGCTGTCATATGAGGCAATGTAGTATTAAGGATGGAGAACTGGCTTTGGAATCAGGAAGAACTAGGTTCAAAGTCTCCCCTGATATATATGCTCTGTGTGACCCTTAGAAAGTCACATTAGCATCCTAGTGCTCCCTAGAGCTCTCCAAAGGGCAGCTAGGTGGTGCAGTGGATAGAGCACTGACCTCAGGAAGACCTGAGGTCAAATTGGTCTCAGACACTTGCTGTGTGACTTGTTTAATCCCAACTGCCTCCAAAAACAAAACAAAAACTCTCTAAAACTATTCTCTAAATAGTTCTCTCTATGTTTTAGAGAAGACAGTGATTTTTAAAAAGTTTGCTTCAAATAAATAAATAAGTTTACATGGGCTTTGTTCAAATCTTGTTAGGTTAACTCTCAAGTCACTGACATTTTGAAGATGGTATTTTTCTATTTCTTTTGTTTTTTGTTAGTGACACAGAAAAGTTGATTTCGCAGGTTTATTTTACATGCTGTTATCTCATTAAATCCACTTTTATATTAGCTAATTTTTATTGAATCACTTGAGTTTCTACGTTTAAGAGAACAGATAGCTGAACTAGGGCAAATGTGCGTTCAACAGTTCTGTGCTGGAGGTGAAACAATTAGGGATGCATTGAGGTATTAATTCAAAAAGTTTCTAAAGGAGAAGATACCAAAAACATGGAAAAAATCCTGGAGCTTATTACCACTAAAAATGGTGATTGTGGAAACATCAATGACCAAGTTTTAGTTCTAATTTTTCCATTTGAATAAAAAGTTAGTGAGAATAATACCTGTGTAATCAAGAGCATCTTTGCTCTTGACAGTTTTAGTAGGAAATAGGAAGGTTTCATAAGCAGTATTTCACAGCAGACCCTATCTTATACTCTCTATTTTATTGATTTCTTTTCTTATTTCACAGTTTCCTTCTTTGTATCTGCTTTTTGTATATTAATTCAATAATTTTTGAATTTCATTAGCTAAAAATTCAACTCTTTTTTTCTTGTTAATCTGAATTTAGGGATGTAAGCTTGTTTCTAAGTACTGCTTTGACTACATCCTATAAATTGTGATGTTAAATTTATAGTCATTAATCCCAGTATGATCTTAGGTTTCTATAATTTGTTCTTCAGGCCAGCATTTAGCAAGTTATTTTTGAATTTCCTTTTAAGCCTATAACTGTTGATACTATTTTTTCTTACTATTATTTTTGTTACATTACCATCTATTTTTATAAATTTCTGATTTTATAACTTTACCATATCAGAGATTATTATCTTTTTTTTAAAAAAATTCAGGTGTATTTGAAACATTAACTTTTGACTCTGTAAGATACTGATCAATAACCATCTGCTTTATGTATTCCTGAGGAAATGAAGCTACAGTATAGAAATTTTCACTATTAATGAAACCTATCCTTCATTTACCTCTAATTACCTGTCAGATCCCATCTCTTCTACACTCTGTTTTAAATGCATAACTTTTTTTCTAGGTTGTACTTTTATTTGATTTATCATACTCCGCTAATGGAGTATTAAAGTAAAAAAATATTGTTTTTGTATCTAATTCCTTTTATAATTCAATTAACTTTTCATTTATAAATTTAGTTGCTATCCAAATAGGAAAATAAATTTCCTTTTTAAAAATCTTTTTTTAATTTTTGATTTGAATACTAAAACTTAAATACATAATAACAAAAGAAAAAAACCTTATAAACTTAAATGTCAACACTTGAATATAAAATAAAAGGAAGAAAACATGTCACATACACAGCAGAATGTGAGAGGATTAAAAATATATAGCAATAAATTTTCACTTCAAGAAAGCCTATATATTAAATACTGCACATTGTGTTAAAAGCTTTTCATCTTTTCTTTGTTTCTTTGTAGTTTTCTTTTGTTCTCTGCTGTACACTTTCTACTTTGTTCCTTTTCCCCCTTTCTTCCTCTCTTCCTCATGAAGGCTGCAATTATATGTGGGTATGTTTATATATAAATATTGATATATACATACACATATACATATATACACATACATATGTATATACATACCTACATATGTAAATATACTTTCCCTAAGAGATTCTACTCCTACTCTTTTTTTGTTGTGTATTTCTTATTTCCTATCCCTCCTGACTACTCTACTTTTTTTCTACCTGCTATCTTGCCCTCCTATTACTTAACCTATCCCCCCTTCTATGATCCCTCCCTTTTTCTCCCATTCCCATTAATCTAAACTGTCTTCTATACCCTGTCTTAACCTATTCCCATACCCTCTCCTCTAAAGATCCCTCCCTTATCCTCTCCCCCATCCCTATCCCTTTAATGCTGTGTTTCTTTCTAAATTTAGAAGACTTTTATATTCCTCTAAATGTATATGTATTGTTCCATCTTGAGCCCATTCCCAGTGAAAGTAGGTTTCCAGAACTTCCAGCCCTGCTCCCCCATCTAATTCCTCCCTATCAGTTCTTCCTCTCGCAAGTCATTTTTATAACACAAGTACTCTTTTTAGCTGTTCCTGGACAGTTTTACTTTTTTAAGTCATGTCATGCTCAGGTCTACCCCAATCTTTCATATGAACAGTCTTAGACATACATTTTACATTTTATATACACAAAAAGTAAATCATCTCTCTTTATTGAATCCCTTGTAATTAATCTTTGGTATGTACCTAATATTTCTCTTGGCTCTTGTATATCAAATCTTCTGTTAAGTTTATTTTTTTTAGCCAAGTCCTGAAAGTCTGACAATTCATTAAATATCCATTTTTTTTCATTCAGGATTATGTTTAGCTTTACTGGGTATAAGCTAAATGGAAGCCCATTTCTTTTGCCTTTGATATATAATGTTCCAAGACCTTCAGTCTTTTAGTATTGCCACTGCTACGTCTTGTAGGATTATAATTGTGGCACTGCCATAAGTAAATTATTTTTTTCTTGTTGCTTGTAATATTTTACCCTTGAACTGGGGATTTCAGAATTTGACTGCAATATTCCCATGGGTTTTCCTTGTAGAATCTCTTTCTTGTGGTGTTCAGTGGATGTTTTATATTTCTTCTTTCCCCTCTTGTTCTAATGCTTCAAGATACCTTTCTTTAATTATTTCTTGTATTACTGTATCAAGATTCTTTTTTGATCATAGTTTTCAGGTAGTTCAATTATTCTTATGTTTTCTCTTCTTGATCTGTTCTTTAGATCAGTTGTTTTTCTTATGAGATGTTTCACATCCTCTTCTATTTTTTCATTCTTTATATTTTGTTTTATTATTTCTTGGTCTCTTATGACTTCAATGGCTTCCTCTTGCCCAGTTCTAATTTTCAGGGAGTATTTTCTTCCTGATTCTGGATCTCCTTTTCTAATTGGCTTTCATTTCATAATCTGAAGTTCTACAAGTTCTTTTTGGGCAGGTGAACATTTAACATTACTCTGGGTTAGTTTGCTTTATTATTCTCCTCTGAAGATGAGCCCTGCTCTTCTCTATTCCCATAGTAATTCTCTTGGGTTGAATTCTTTTTCCTTTGCCTGTGCAATTTTTTCTTGGTAATTGCTCAGTTTTTTGTAATCACGTCTAGTCCTGGTACATGGGGGATAGTGCTTCTGGCCTTAGATCCTCCTTCAGTTCTCTTCTCTGACCTTGATCCTAAACCAAGACCTCCAGCCTCCTATAAATGTCCACAGCCAGTGGCATCCCTGCTCCACTGCTTCTGTACTCAACAGGCTTGTGCTGGTCCTTCTCACCAGGCTGTGACTACCCAGCACAGTTGGGTCTGGCATTCCTTGTTGTCAGAGGTTCCCTCCTTCTTCCTGGGCTCAGACACCCAACTCCTTGTTTATGATGAGAGTTTGCAATGAGAATTCCTTGTTTATTTTTCTTAAAAGTATGCTGTTGGTCACAAACTGTGACTATTGAGACAATTGGTGGCTCAGTAGAGAGAGCTCTGGGCTTGAAATCAGGAAGACCTGAGTATAAATTTGGCCTTGGACACTGACTGGCTATGTACATTTGGGCAAGTCACTTAACCTCTGATTTCCTTAATTCACTCCCCCATTACACAAGGACCTCAAAGAATTGTTGTGAAGATCCAATAGCATGAGTTCTTAAAACCCTGACACATTGTAGGTGCTGTCTACATGCTTATTCTCTCCCCTACTATGTGAGGACTAATCAAATACAGAGAGCACCTTTATCTACAAATTGGTTGCTATATGTAGAACTTCTCTCATTTTTGTATGTCCCTTTCACTTCTCTTTTGGGCAGATATGTGGCTCAGTGGATAAAACACTGAGTTTGGAGTCCAGAAGACCTAAATTCAAATCCTGCCTATGACTTTATATGGCTCTACTGAAGTCCTTTAAGCTCTCTCAGCCTCAATTTTCTCGTTTGTAAATGAAGGAGTTGGAGCTGACAGTGTAAAAGTGTCTATGTAGATTACAAGATTGATAAATCATTTATTAAGTGTTTTCTATGTAGCAGGCATACTAACTAAACTAACTAACTGAACACAGGAATCCAGATAGAGTCAACTCTGCTATAGCACTTGTTTTGGAAACAAGAATTTGTTCCAATGGGATTGATATATTAGGGAATAATTTTAGCGTAACTCAAATTCTTTGTTTGCTTATTCAGGCAGAAACATTAAGAGAACTCAGCTATTTACCCTACTTAAAAATGATATTAGGATTAATCTCCCAACACCCACTGTCAGATCTTTGTCAAGGTAAACTGCCATATTTCATGTGTACCTCTAGCTCTAGGCAGGAAAAGGCAGGGACACCCCTTCCCAATTTCACACCTTTCTCTAGGCCCAGACCTTGGCCAACAGTTGTGGTCCACTAAGCCTCCACCCTTTAGCTCAGACCTAGTCCCTGAGAACCTGGAGCAGGTCCAGGAATAGCCTACGGTTGTGGCTACTGCTGCCATTACTTATTGCAATATTTTTATATTCCGGAATCATTTCACATGCATAAAACTGTGCTATAATTTTTATTAGGTTTCTGTCTTTTTTTATGTGTCACCAAGGAAGCTTTTGAGTGTTTTGTCCCTAACCCCATTTCCTCCATGATTTTGTAAGGGGCAGTGATTTTTAGGGAAGGCATATATCTTGTTAATAAGCAAGCAAGAAAGTTCTTGGCATCTAAAAGCTTACATTTTATCCAATATGGAAAGACAACACTTTAAAAGAGATGTGGGACTGGAGGGAAGGGTGTATATACTCATTCACTTATCAGAGCTGAGGGATGTAGGTACAGAGGCCCTTACCAGTGAGAAGGAAGTGAAATGTTATGGTCTGAGTAGAGAAGGCTTGATGTGAAATAATAGGGGAAATGGTGCAGAGACCTGGGCCCCAGGAAGAGTGTGGGATAGTGTGTGTGCTGTATGGGTACCTAAGATAATCTGGAAAGAACCAGAAAAAGATCTGGTAGTGAGGAGGCCTCCTTTTCAAATGCAGAGGGTTGAGATGTGATTGTACTATGTTCTTCACCTTGATCTCAATAGTTCTTTTCCATTCTAATCTTAGTGACATAAGTTTTGTGAAAGGAACCACCCCCCACATATTAGGTCATGCTATAAATCAGACAATAGATGTATTCATGGACTTTCTTCTACTGAAACATATTCTTTGCTGGCTTTTTGGTAGCCTATATCTTTTAATATAAATGTGTACATATAAAATACGAATAAATGTATAATTTTTCACTCATAAAATTTAATTTTTAAAGATAAAAGTTGTATTTTATTATTTATTTTATTATTAATTTTATTAATGATTATTAACAAATAAAAATATTTAAATATATTAAATTGAATTTGATTCAACAAACTGTAGGGTGATGTTCATTGCTTTTCAGTCCTGCTCCCAAATTGATTTACACAGCATCCAGGGACCTTCTGGGGACTGAGAAAAGTCTGATCCAACTGATCCAACTGAAAATCTGATACAACTCCTTTGCAGTTTTGTATGTGGAAAAAGATTTCATTTTAAAAAGAGATGTTATTTTTCTCCCTTGTGATATTAGATAGTGACTAGCAGAGGAAATATGGTTTAGTGGCTAATGCTGAGTAGGAAGACCTACGTTCAAGGTCTCCCTCAGACTCTAACTAGCTGTGTGACCCTGGGCAAATTGTTTAACTTCTGTGTGTCCCAGGTACTTCCAGAGAGTTTATGCACAGTTATAAATGAGTTACTTATGATTCCTGGAGTGAGCACCCTATACCAATGAAAGCATTAATTATTTGTTTGTTGTCTGCTGCCTACCAATTTTGTATTTTCTATCCATTTTTCTGAAAAAAATTAGACATGACCTTTGTGTAACAAGTAAGATAAAGGCCTTTACCTACTGTTACCAATTGTTTTACATCATCTGTGGTTAGAGTTCTATCTATCAAAAGTCAAAGTTTTGGCCAAGGCTGAGGAGAAAAGAATGTGATGACCTATCAGGCATAGAACATTCCAGAAGCTAATCATGTTAATAATAGCTATGACTTTCATACTTCACATTTTCTAATACTTTTATTTACCCTATCCTGGGCAATAGATAGGTTTGGAGCCAGAAGGAACATTAAAGATAATTTAGCATAGGCCCCTTTCATTTGACAGAGGAGAGAGCTAAGGCCACCTGACTTGGGCCTCCACGAAGGAATCAGGGGAATCCAGGCCCTCTGAACCCCTTTTTTGTTCTGGTACATCACGTTTCCTCCCAAATCTTCTCTCAGGGCAGAAATGTGTTTCCACTTTCAATTATACGAAAATGTTGTCTTGCTACTTCTAGCTTGGACTTTATATTTTTATTATAAGCTTAATTACCAACAAAAACATAGTCAGGTACGTAGGATCATAGCTCTGAAGCTGCAAAGGATCTCAGAGGGCCTTCACATTTTAAAGGTGAGAAGATTGAGGCCCAGGGACTTAAGTGACTTGCCCAACATCTCACATGCAAAACAAGACATGAAATCCTAACCATATCATACCACATATTTTGTTTTATTTGTATTATTGTTACTGTTATTTTTAAAATATTTATAGCTTCCATTTGTACAGTGCTTTATTTCTTTTAAAAAGATTTTATGATAACCTTTTGTTTTCATACAAGTCATTTCCCTGTAAACCTTGTCTCTCATCTACCCCTTAAACCCTTCTTTGTAACAAAGGAAAACATTTAAGCAAAGTTAATACCACGTATTTTACTTTAATAGCTAAGTACAACCAAACATTATTTAGTTGTTCAGCTGTGTCCAGCTCTTCATGACCCTATGGATCATGCATAGCACACCAGACTTTTCTATTCTCCACTATCTCTTGAACTCTGTCCACATTCATGTTCATTGTTTCTTTGACTTTATTCCTCTCATCCTCTGCCTTCCCCTTTTCCTTTTCCCTTCAGTCTTTCCCAACATTGGGGCCTTTTACAATGAATCCTGCCTTTTCATCATGCAGTCAAAGCCTCAGCCAGAATAGCGTGAATTAATTTCCTTTTTTTAAATTAATTTATTTAACTTTTAACATTCATTTTCACAAAATTTTGGGTTCCAAATTTTCTCCCCATTTGTCCCCTCCCCCAACCCCCAAACACTGAGCATTCTAATTGCCCCTATCACCAATCTGCCCTCTCTTCTATCATCCCCCCCTTCCCCTGTTCCCATCTTCTCTTTTGTCCTGTAGGGCCAGATAACTTTCTACACCCCTTTACCTGTATTTCTTATTTCCTAGTAGCAAGAACAGTACTCGACAGTTGTTCCTAATACTTTGAGTTCCAACTTCTCTTCATCCCTCCCTCCCCACCCATTCCCTCTGGAAGGCAAGCAATTCAATATAGGCCATATCTGTGTAGTTTTGCAAATGACTTCCATAATAGTTGTGTTATGTAAGACTAACTATATTTCCCTCAATCCTATCCTGCCCCTCCCCATTACTTCTATTCTCTTTTGATCCTGTCCCTCCCCATGAGTGTTGACCTCAAATTGCTCCCTCCTCCCCATGCCCTCCTTTCCATCATCCCCCCCACCTTGCTTATCCCCTTCTCCCCCACTCTCCTGTATTGTAAGATAGGTTTTCATACCAAAATGAGTGTGCATTTTATTCCTTCCTTTAGTGGAATGTGATGAGAGCAAACTTCATGTTTTTCTCTCACCTCCCTTCTTTTTCCCTCCACTAAAAAGTCTTTTGCTTGTCTCTTTTATGAGAGATAATTTTCCCCATTCCATTTCTCCCTTTCTCCTCCCAATATATTTCTCTCTCACTGCTTAATTTCATTTTTTTAAGATATGATCCCATCCTCTTCAATTCACTCTGTGTTTTGTGTGTGTGTGTGTGTGTGTGTGTGTGTGTAATCCCACCTACTACCCAGATACTGAAAAGTTTCAAGAGTTACAAATATTGTCTTTCCATGTAGGAATGTAAACAGTTCAACTTTAGTAAGTCCCTTATGACTTGTCTTTGCTGTTTACCTTTTCATGCTTCTCTTCATTCTTGTGTTTGAAAGTCAAATTTTCTTTTCAGCTCTGGTCTTTTCATCAAGAATACTTGAAAGTCCTCAATTTCATTGAAAGACCAATTTTTTCCCCTGAAGTATTATACTCAGTTTTGCTGGGTAGGTGATTCTTGGTTTTAGTCCTAGTTCCTTTGACTTCTGGAATATCATATTCCACGCCCTTCAATCCCTTAATGTAGAAGCTGCTAGATCTTGTGTTATCCTGATTGTATTTCCACAATACTTGAATTGTTTCTTTCTAGCTTCTTGCAATATTCTCTCCTTGACCAGGGAACTCTGGAATTTGGCCACAATGTTCCTAGGAGTTTCTCTTTTTGGATCTCTTTCAGGCGGTGATCTGTGGATTCCCTGAATACATATTTTGCCCTCTGGTTCTAGAATCTCAGGGCAGTTTTCCTTGATAATTTCATGAAAGATGATGTCTAGGCTCTTTTTTTGATCATGGCTTTCAGGTGGTCACATAATTTTTAAATTGTCTCTCCTGGATCTGTTTTCCAGGTCAGTTGTGTTTCCAATGAGATATTTCACATTATCTTCCATTTTTTCATTCTTTTGGTTTTGTTTTGTGATTTCTTGGTTTCTCATAAAGTCATTAGCCTCCATCTGTTCCATTCTAATTTTGAAAGAACTGTTTTCTTCAGTGAGCTTTGGAACCTCCTTTTCCATTTGGCTAATTCTGCTTTTGAAATCATTCTTCTCCTCATTGGCTTTTTGAACTTCTTTTGCCAATTGAGTTAGCCTATTTTTCAAGGTGTTACTTTCTTCAGCATTTTTCTGGGTCTCCTTTAGCAAGGTGTTGATCTGCTTTTCATGTTTTTTCTTGCATTTCTCTCATTTGTCTTCCCAGTTTTTCCTTCACCTCTCTAACTTGCTTTTCAAAATCCTTTTTGAACTCTTCCATGGCCTGAGCCCATGGAATATTTATTTTGGATGTGTGGGATACAGAAGCCTTGACTTCTGTGTCTTTCTCTGATGGTAAGCATTGTTCTTCCTCATCAGAAAGGAAGGGAGGAAATATCTGTTCACCAAGAAAGTAACCTTCTATAGTCTAATTTTTTTTCCCCCTTTTCTGGACATTTTCCCAGCAAGTGACTTGACTTCTGAGTTTTCTTTCCATCCCCACCTCACCTCCAGATCTGCCGAGCTGGTGCTTGGGGTCTGAGATTCAAATGCTGCTTCCCAGCCTCAGGGCTTTGGCAGGGGTGGGGCTGCTGTTCAGTGTGAGATTAAGTTCAGGTGCTCAGGTGGGGGCAGGGCCACAACACGAGGCTAAATTCCCTCAGGGGGTTTATGCTGACACCTTCAACAATGGATCTGGGCTCCTGCCTGCTTTAGGAGCCCCTGTCTGCTGCCGCCCCTGCTGCTGCCTCTCGAGGGGGCCTGAGTTATGGGGGCACCCCACTCCTCTGTCAGCCACCCAAAAAGACTCTCTCACCGACCCTTGTCACCTGTGGGTGGAAGGACCTTCGTGGCTGCTGGAGATTCTGTCCCTGAAGCCTGCTCAGATCTGCTCTTCTTGGTGCCACGAGGCCAAGGCAGGTCTGGGCTCTGCTCCAGGTCTGGTGCGCTACAGACCTTTTGTGTCAGGTTTTCAGGCCTCTCTGGAACAGAAATCTTGTCTGCTCTGTTGTTCTGTGGCTTCTGCTGCTCCAGAATTTGTTGGGAGTTCTTCTTTACAGATATTTTATGGGCTGTGTGTTCGGAGCTAGCATATGTGTGTCTTTCTACTCTGCCATCTTGGCTCCTCCCCCGCGAATTAATTTCTTAAAATACTAACTGATCTGGTCTCCATGCCATCCACAGGACTCTCAAAAATACATTAACCAACAAACAAAAATGATTTCTTGGTCTCTTGCCAAGTTCATCTGAAATTGTTGTTATTAATATTATTATTATTTGGAACTAGACCAGCAGGTAGATGACCGTACATAGAGAGCTGGGCCTGAAGTCAAGAAGAGCTGAGCTCCAATCCAACCTCAGACACTTAGTAGCTACGACCCTGGGCAAGTCACTTAACCTTTCTTTGCCAGTTTTTCCTTCGCACTTACCTTCCAGGATTGTTGTGAAAATCAGATGAGATGTAAGTGCCTGGCATACGGGTGGTTGGTTAGTTGTTGTCCTTCATTCCCAAAGAGGACTAAAATGACATCACCATCATAAAGTGAAGTTTCAGTGTGTCTGACTGTGGCTGATCAGACCAAGACTAACTCAGAATGCTCTACCACAGGTTGGGCACAGATGGTCCATGTGAATATTTGAGGTGGATACTCCGAATTTGCGCATCCTACGTTTACTTTGTGCTGTCTCAATTTTTCTTTCCTCATAGAGCACAGCACCCTTTCTGATGTGGGCACACCATACTAAGTGATCCTTTGCCAGTGTCTCCCATGTTGCATAGTCAAATCCAAAGTTCTTGAGAGAGACCTTGAGAGTGTCCTCGTATCGTTTCTTCTGGCCACCATGTGATTGCCTGCCCTGTGTGAGTTCTCTGCAGTAAGCATTATCTAAATGTTAGCTACTGCAATTATTGTGATTTTTATTTTATTTGATAGTAAATTCCTGATGAAGAACCTGCTGTTACCAAGGAAAATCAGCTTTTGCTGGACAAGTTACAGCTTTAGCACTGAAAGTCGAAGCAGTTTGTCCAGGGCCATAGAGACGATGTGTATGAGACAGTATCTGAACCCAGGTTTTCCTGACTCAGAAGCTGCCTCTCTATTCATTACTCTATCTGCCTCTTTTATATTATCTTTCAAATGAACACTTCCCTCTACGTCCTTATTATTTATAGCCTTTGGCCAAAAAAATAATTGAAAGTATTTCTCCTAAGATAAACCCCCACCTTCAGGTGTTTACATGTTTAGAAAAGCACCCCTGGAAGACTGTTGGGGCATTACTTGAAACCTCTCCCACTCTGTGCCTTATCTGGCCAAAGCTGTTTTCCTGTTTCTCAGCAGCTCCCAGCAGGAAACCACACTCGCCCCCGCTTAGCATCTCCCCTGGAGGGAGTGACGTCAGCAGAATACTAACAATATGGAACTAGCTACAGCCCCTGAAAATGACCACAGGATATTCCGAGGACTCCGTTTAAATGTCCAGCAGAGTCTCTTCTCAACCTAATAAGGTGAAACAGGCAAACACCATGGAAGCAGAGTGCACATTCAGCTCTATTTTCTCCATTTTGTTGACTTAGCAACAACCTCTAAGTTGAGGAAGCTATTTTAGGATCAAAACTGTTATTAATCTATAAGCAGTTAAACCTGGTCCTACTTTGCTAGCCAGAAGGTTGCAGCAAACATTGATTTACATAGTGATATATTCCTCTGTGAGAAAATATGGCCATAAGCAGGTCAGTTGAGGGCCATGCTGGGGCTCATTGCTTCAGTGGAGTTCCTCCTTAAGAGTTTCCATGTAATTATACTGAGTCCTAAAATATAAAAATAAAAAAGGTCATTAAATGACTACATCTGTATTCCACTTCCACTCACATATTCTTCCTATGTGCAAGGCAGTTGTATTAAAAGGTTAAAGCTAAAAGGAATGGGCGTGGGGAGCAGCTAGGTGGCACAGTGGGATCTGAGTTTCCTGAGTTCAAATCCAGCCTCAGACACTTACTAGCTAGTCACTTAACCCTGTTGACCTCAGTTTTCTCATCTGTAAAATGAACTGGAGAAGGAAATGGCAAACCACTCCAGTATCTTTGCCAAGAGAACCCCAAATGTAGCCATGAAGAGTCAGGCATGGCAGAACAACAAAAAGAAACAAATCCAGGGTTGTATATGTTTGCCTTGTAAAGACGTGAATTATTTGGGGAAGGGATTAGTAACTTTCATTTTGACAATGATTACTGGCAAAACTTAGCATTCATCTTTGAATATCTGGAGTGCCCTCCTATTAGAATTCTTTCAGGGTGACTTTAATCCCAAGCTCTGCATGTTGATTATTTTAAGGGCTATCTCACTGTCATGAAAACAGAATGGTGGTTCATAGCTTCTCTTTAGTGAAAGAAGGCAAAATTACATCCTGCAAATATTTAGAAGATGTTTAGAACATGCAGACAAGGAAGCAGGGGAAACAGGAGTGGACTGGGTCGGTCAGGTAGAGAGAATAGGAGAGTGGGAGTGGAAATAAGCACAGATTAGGTTTTATGTACATGATGGGAAATGCTCCAAGGATGCTTTGGAGGTTCCAGGACAGGATGGAACAGCTGAATAGATCTGGAAACTTCCATTTGCCTTGCTGATTAACAACTTCTTTGCCGGACCTTAGAGGAGGGCAATCAATCAGAGCCAGCTGGGCAGTTCCCCCACCCTATCTGTAACATACCTGCATTACTCTGGTTTCCAGAATGCTCTGGTCTTGGATCTACCCTGACTGAGATATTGCCTAATGATGCAAGAATTTAAGATAGATTCAAGATTTCCATTGAGAGCTCAATGTAACCATTTGTAAGTTGTGGCACCATTGTTTCTTGAAAGCCATAATGAATTCCCTCCCCTGGCCATTTCTTGAGGACCACAGACTTAGAGGTTCCCTGGTGACATCTCTGATTTTCTCTTCTTAGTGCTCCTTCCAGCAGTGCTTCTGGAGTCAGAGAGGACCCAACTTAAAAATCCCACATTTTTGATGCTCATTGCCTAGATGACCTTGCCTGAGAAGTGGGCTAGTCACAGAACTTCTCTGGGTCCTCTGTTTCCTTTTCTATAAAAGGAGGGATTTGGCCTAGATGACCTTTGATTTCCTTTCTTCAGCTATATATCTCTTCCTAGTCGTGCATCAGCTATATGAGTAGTAACTCTAGTATGGGTTCAGTAGGTTCATCAGATAACAACCCCTTCATTTTATGGATGAAAAAACTAAGTTTCACATTGATATTACCTCAGTGCCTTTCCTTTGCTTTCCTCACATTTGCCTTCCTACTAGCTCAGGATTACCTAGTTAAGCTATGTGGTCTTTCCCTCAAACCTAGGAAAAATGGCCTCCTGTTCATAGCCTTGGCTGCATCATCTGATTCCTCTTAATGCCTCTTCACGAGGGACGTCAGCAGCTCATATCTTCCATTTCTTTTCCCTTTTCATTTCTATGACTGTATTGTAAAGCTTTCATGACCATATAAACTGGACCAAGCATCACCCCCAAGCCATGAGAAGGCATTAACATTTATCTCCATCTCTTCTTATCAAGTCTCTCCTTATTCTCTTCATATCAAGAAACAAGGAAGCAAAGAATCTTTATCTTAAAAAAAAAACCAACCAAAACACAAACAACCAAAAACCACAAACCAACTCTATGAGAATGGCTTATATAACATTAATGTATTCCGTGTGTCCTTGAGGAAAATTCAAGATTTGCTTTGGGAAGGTGTTTGTAAATGAGCTTTTGAAGTATATTGCATCTTTGCAATGACATAATTGACTGAGGGTCCTCTCTTTTCTCTCATTACTTTTCAATTACATATATACAAGTATACACATACACACACACATATATATATATATATATATGTATGTATGTATACACACAAATGTATATGTGTCTGCACACATATTGTATCACCTCAGCACAATGTAAGCTCCATTTAGGATAAGATCTGCTTTGTTTTTGTCCTTATATCCCCAAAAGCTGGTACAGTGCTTGGCACATAGTAGATGCTTAAAAATTTGTTGGATGTGGATCAGTGACAGGTATAGAGAACATGACATCCTGTTGTGTTTGGTTGTTGATTTTTAAAAATGGACTAGGCAGTGCACAATGTAACCCCCTCAAATAAAAGATCTCTAATGTTAAGATCATAAAATAAAGGAGCACAAATGAAACATTTAAAATGATACATGTTGGTTGTACTTCGTTTTCAAAGAGGACCAGTGACATCATGGGGTGATGCCTTGACTTCTGCATGTCTTAGATTTAAGTGAGGCAGGAATACACAAAGTCATTAGCCTCATTCTCTCTTCCTGAGTCACTGAGGTCCAGTGGCATGACAAAAGTTAAGACAGCAGGCAGTGGCCCAGGCTGCAGTGGATGACCTTTGGGTCTTTGATGTCTGACCAAGATCTATGTGTTCCACAGCTCCTGCTTCAGCCACTGTCATGGCCGTGGTTCTTATTTGCCCCTTCCATGGTGGGGGGTGGGGGGAATGTCCTCACCTGCTTAGGGTAAACACCCCCCTAATTCATCAATGGGTTTGAGGCCTATTGATTACCCTCAAACTGGTTTAGCCATGCTGAGATGGTTTATCAGGGTGTGGCCACTGCATGTGCTACAGCTTGTCTGAGCCACAGGTGAAAGTTGAGTGCCAGGTAGACACCAAAGGTAGATGAGCAGGCCTACAAAGGACTCCACAAGCCCTCACACAGAACAACACATAAGTAAGGTGAGGATGATACAGATGGGCCAAGTCATTTTGTTAATATTGTATTAAATTTTAGGTACACCTGAAAACCCCAAATCACATGTAAATTATTTCATATATAATCAACTTTTCTGCTTTCTGTATATTGAAATATTCACTTTTGTTGATGTTTAAGTTCATAATCAAAAACAGAATTTAAAAAATGGAGTTACATACAATTTCCTGACAGATATAACCATGGTGAAAACTCTTCAACAATTTGCTGAATGTCAATATAAAAATGAGGCAAAAAACCAAGGAAACATGCCAGGCCTAGAGGCCTGTGTGGGCTACCCGAATCTTTCTTACCTCACCTCCGAGGTCTTCGGCTGGCCACGCCGGATGCACATATGAGAGAAAGGACGTTCCAGAGTCGAACAAGGGTTGAGCTTTATTTCAGGGTCTAGTTACAAGTGCAGGGGGGTCTTCCTTAGGAGGAAGAGGGGGAGATTTCCTAAGGAGGCTAAGATCTTAAGGGATTGGAAGTAGAAGTACAAGCGGGGAGAGAGGGGGAGGGGAGAGAGGAAAGAAAAGAAGCGGAGCCTACTGTCCTCTTGGCTCCTCACGTGCTAAGAGCGCTTTCAGGCTTCCTCAATCCTACTTAACCTTCAGCCACACAGTTTGCATCTCAATATCGTGCTGTTAGATAACAATAGTGTGCCCAGATCCGGGACCATCTCGAGGGTGGGGAGATCTCTCTCCCATCACGTTTCTCACGGGAAGAGGCGGAATTACTCGAGATAGCTCGGTTCACCTCTATTCCCTGCCGTTTCCTGGGAGGGTCTCGTGAGAGCTCTAAGATTTAGAAGCTCCCACCTTTACCCGCCCGAGACTGTCCACACGGAATTGAGCTTCCAATCCCAACAGAAACATATGCTCACTAAAGGTTTTTACTTTCAGTACTGAGCATGGTCTAAATAGAAGAACAATTTTCTATTCCCAGAGAAGACTTCTATATTAAGCCTGCTTAAACTTTTTCCATTGGTGATCCCTTCTGCATGTCTTAAATTGGGGGTCGTGATGGACTTGCAACTCACATTTTAAGAAACACTGTGGCTACTCCACCTTGTCAGCAAGTTCATCCAAAATTAAAATAAAAAAATAATAAAAGAATATTGTTCATATTGTTGCTTGTTAGGCTGCCAACTGATTGTTTATGATTACACATATCTTGCATAGCTCAATACATGGACAATAATCTGACTCCAAAACTGAATAGGAGCTTAGTTCAGTTTGAAAAAAAATTTTAATTAATCAACAAGCACTTATTAGATATTTGCTATGTGCCAGGCACTGTGCTAAGTACTGGGGATGCAAAGACAGAAGTAAGAGTCCTTGTCCTCTTACATTCTAATAGAACATGATTGCTTTCAATAATCCCAAGTATCTCTCTTGTAGGCCAGGTTTGACTCAGGCTTCTCTGATTGTGATGAAATGAGGCATTTATAGAGCATTGAACATTAACAAAATGGGGTCTACTCAACTTGGAAAAGACATTCAGTGAAAATACAGCATTGATTCAGACTTTCTTGTCTCTGTTAGCTATGTTGGCATGTCAGGTAAGCCTAAGGTAGTTGCTCTTAACTCCTTATATTGTGGGTTGATTTCTTTAGTAAGCCATCAGGATGTGGCTTCAGTGTCTCCAATCTTGATGCCCTGAATCAATTTAGTAATGAGGACAGGCTTACTACCTCTTAGTAGAAAATTAGTCAAGCCTGTGTGACCAGGATTTTATTCCTATTCCTTTACTGGATCAAAAATCCATTTCTCCCCCCAACAGCAATATTCTTCCAGTGGTGAATCATGGCTATGAATCATGGAATGTCATGATCTAAGTTGAATTTCAAAGGCTTGAGAAAGATTTATGGTGAGTATGAGTAAGGAGCAACATGTTACCAACAATGGCTTGCGCACAAGAAATGATGCAAAACCAAAATATATCAGGGACAAATATTATAGGAAAAGTAAGTGAGCTGTTTATGTTGCAGGGATAGATAGGTGTTGCTCTAGCATCCCTTAAATAAGGAACTACAGCAAGGTTTCCAGTGCATTTTCATAAGTCTATGAAAGGCTTAAAGGAGACTATAGACAAGTTGACACAGAATGATGAGATGTTGATGAGTTGTGATCTGCACTCATGAAGGTAAAAGTCACATGGTTGAAATCACCAATCCATGGAAAGAGTAAAGAATGCTGTTGCTTATGTCATCCACTCTGCCTAAAATGTCCTTACCTCTGTCCTGACCAAACCAAACACTAGCCATAGTTTAAATGTTACCTACTCCATGAGGTCTTCCCTTAACTCACCAACAGGAAATTATATTTCCCTCCTTTGGGCATCCATTGAAGTTTGGTGGTACCTCTCCTAGCACATTACAGCTTGCCTTATATTATGCTTTTTTATTTGTGAGTTCCCATGCTCTCCACTGAACCTCAGAGCATTATAACACCTCTTGTGAAAATCTTAGACTTCCAGAATAACTAGAATAAATCTCCACCTTTGCAAAATAAAATGGATGAAGAACATATGCAGTTTAGAGGATACATCATCAAGTCAGTTCATTACTGGGTAAATCTCAAATTGTCTGTGTAGATAGACAATTGGCTGGGCTCAGAATTAATTAGGAGGGACGAATAGGGCTAGACAACATTAATAGCTGACAAGATTTGTAAAATTTGCTAAGTATTTTACAAATGTTTTACATTTGTTTCCCATAATAGCTTTTAAAGGGAGAGATTGTCATTATCATCTTCAATTTACAGATGAGGAAACTAAGTCTCAGTTAATCAATGGAATAATTTGTCCATGATTTTCCAGCCACTAGATGTCAGGGATGGGATCTGAACTCTGTTCTCTTCTACTCCATCTCATGCCCTTCGACTCCAAGACACAGTATAGTGCTTCTGATGATCCACACATGCTTATTACTATAAATGCCATTTTAAAAACAGTGTTCCTAGTCAAACTGCATATCTGTGAATCATGTTAGATCCCCCAGTTTAGAAGAATTTAAATCCCAAGTAACACTAATGGTATTAGAAAGATGCATGGTGGGAGTAGTATGTCAGCAATGATGACTTTCCTATGAGCAATGATGCAAAAGATACAATGAATGAAAAAAGAGGGAGACTTATGTAGACAGAATGAGAGATAATAGATGAATATCCTGAGTGTTATCTTGATAATACTGAGATATTAAAAAAGACCATGAGTAAGGCTTCTGGTATATTGGAAGGGAAGGCTTCCAGTATTTCTGTGATGGTGTTAACTGTCTCAGTTAATCTAATGGGACAGTTAATCTAATGTCTCAGTTAATCTAATGAGATTGGGTTCAAAGAGTAGGATAGAGGAAATGATTTACAAAGGAGATTTATTGACTGAGGAAATGTTTAACTGAAGCATATATAAGAATGAGTGTTAATTAGTGACCCCCTTTACTAGTAAATTCAGTAACACTTGGGTCTGAATCAGCAGTCCAAATAGCTATGTATCACATAGTTCACAGGCTCTTCCTTATTGGGGGCACAGTGGGCCCCATTAAAACCAGGAATGGGTGATAATATTTGGGACCATTGATCTGTACCCTGACTCATTTGAGACTCTTTAGGGAAGATGGGTGGAACAATGCTGGCAATGCCTTTGTGACATCTCTTGGGACAGATTTGCACAAAGCATCTCAAAGGAAGGCTAGGAGAAATTGGTGACAGAAGATGTAAAATCTCTAGAAGGGAATTCAGGAGCCAAGAGAAACTAATTACTGGTAAAAAGAAGCTTAAGCAGAATATGAGTATATGATTATTGTCCACGGAGTTGATGAAATAAATAATACCACTCTTGTCCTCTAGATATAGGATGAATCAATCAACAAACATTTTTTAATTGCTTATTATGTGCTAGGATTAAGTGATTAGGTATTGGGAATGGTTAGTTGTCCTTCATTCTCAAACAGGACCAAAATGACATCACTTTGTTGGGGTGAAGGTATAGTATGTCTGTCTGTGACTGATCAGAGTAGTATGAGTTCCGAAGGCTACCACGGATTGGGCCCAAATAGTCCATAGGAACATTTGGAGTAATGTCTCTAAATTTGCACATCCCATGTTTCCTGTAAGCAACTGAATATCTCCTTTGCTCACAGAGAATAGTGACTTTTTTTGATGTGGGAATGCCATGCTGAGCAGTCCTGTGCCAGTGTCTCCTACATCTCACAGTGGATTCCACAGTTCTTCAGAGAAGAATTTCTATTGGGAACAGAAATTTAATGAATGAAACCCACAGAGAGCTTGTATCCTAATGGGATGTAAAGGCATGAAAAAATTTGCCATATGTCACTATTAGGTATATATCTCAAAGAGTCAAAGGAAAGGAAAAGGAACCATACGTTCAAAAGTACTTATAGCAGCTCTTTTTGGTGGTTGTGAAGAACTGGAGACTAATGGGGTATTCATAAGTTGGGGAATGGCTGAACAAATTATGGTATATGAGTGAAAAATATACTATTGTGTTATAAGAAATGAAGAAAGGGATGGTTTCAAAGAAACCTGGAAAGACTTGTATGAGGTGGTGCAGATAGAAGTTGAGTAGATTTATACCATAATAACAACATTAATGGTAGTGGTCATACCCAACAATCCCTGTTCCTGTGGGAAGTTGAGGGTGTTGAGTCAATTGTGGTCAAGGGTTCTGAGATGTAGTAGGGACATATACCTACTACATTAATAGTCCATACTAAGTTCATCACTAATATGGTGAACTCCCAGGAACAGAGGGCCATCAGAAAGCAGAAGTGAGCCAAGCCAATGTCAGAAAAATGAATCAGGTTAAAACTTTCATGCTGATTGGTAATAGGATTGGGGTGTAAGTAGCTATTGCATTTATAGTCTGGGTGAGATAAGGACAGTCAGTCTTAAAAAGATCAATAAGTAAACCAATCTCCAACATTGTAGAAACAAACAATTTTCTCTGTTTTAAGAACTTTGATCAATATGATGACCAACCACAATTCCAGGCACTGATGATGGGCATGCTTGATCTATCTCCTGATAGTTAGGTGATGGATTAAGACTACAGAATGAAACATTTTTTGGACCTGACCATTACTGGCATTTATTTTCCTTGACTATGCATTTTTGTTATAGGAGTTTTATTTTTGTTTTTCGATAGGGGTAGAGTGGAGAGAAAAAAGGAGGTAGAGAACATAGACTTTTGTTTATAAAAAAGAATTGAATTTTTAAAAACAGAAGAACTGTGATTTTTATTGGTAGTATATCATTGAAATGATGAATCTCTACATGTACCAAAGATGTCTTAATCATCTTCATATTCCCAGAAATCCTTGGCACAGTGTTTTTTTACTTAGTACGTGCTCAATAAACATTTTTTGAATGAATGAATGAATAAATGAACAAGCAAAATAACAAGAAAGAAAAAAATTAGATGAACTACTGGGTCAAAAGGCTTTTGACAATGATAATTTAATCATCACCGATTGCCAGTATGTGGAGTCATAGAAAAGTTCAGAACAAAAACTAATTTCAAAATGGAAACTTGTCTGCAAAAGTATTGAACAAATATACAATATTTAATGAACAAATATAAAGATGATAGCAAAATATTTTACGAACTTGGCTCAATCTGTTTTCTATTTCCATAATAGATTTATTTTGCAAATTCTTTCTCAGGAGGAATATAGACTTTGAATAGTTAATGAAAAACCCTGCTTCCTGAGATAAAACAGTATGTTTGAATTAAAAAATGGAAGTTAAAGGATTTCTTGAACTGTTTTCTTTTCTTTATTTATTTTTAGTGGAGGCCTAGTAGTTTATGAAACAATTTAAGGAATTATATTAAGGAGAAAAGTTTGTAATAGTGGCTAAACTCATAAAGCCATTCTGTTTGTTATCTTTGCTATCTGTGCGTTGGCTCCCATCAGTCATTGTAGATGCTCTGGGTTGGTCTTCTATGATCCCGTGTTAGCCTTATGAAAGAGGCAATCAGAGCTGTGTTTATGCACTTTGATAGCCAGTCGCCAAGAGCTCATCATCTCATTGGGGGTTCCATGTCTTTTTCAGAGCTGCTGCTGGGAATGGAAGAGAAGCTGTCAGCATGACCATGACTGCTAGCTAATATTTATATAATACCTTAAGGTTTGCAAAGTTCTTTATAAATGTTATCTCATTTGATCCTCACAACAACCCTGGGAAGTCAATGCAATTATTATCTTTATTTTCCAGATGCAGAGACTGAGTCGAACAGTGGTTAAGTGACTTGCTCAGGGTCACATAGCTGGTAAGTGTCTGAGGCTGGCTTTGAACTCGAGTCTTTCCAACTGTATGTCCAGTGCTCTAACAACAGTGCCAACTAGCCATCATTGTCTTCTTACTTTGAGATTAGTATCCCTTGAAGAAGAAAATCTCAAGTGAAGGCTAAAGACAGGTCAAGAAGTCCATTGAACATCATCATTCTTTGGAAGTTGTATCCCTTCCCCATCCTCGTTATCTGTGCCGTGGAATAACTTCCAATTCTCTTCTGTTGTCTCAGTTGGATCCTTTCTTTTGGTTATTGTCCAAATCTACATCTCTTCCCATATTTTACATTTTCTCATTTTCCTCCTATAGATTTGTCACTTTCTTTGGTCACTTTCTCTGTTCACTTATTTTTCATCATTTTCAAATTATAGGTAGCTCCATGCTGATAATGAAGATGAGGATGAAGTTAGTCTTTTATGGTACTTTATGGTTCACAAACTGCTTTATATGTGTTATCTCATTTTATTTTCATACTACCCTTGTAAGGAAGGTGCTATTATAATCTCCATCTTAAAGCTGAGGGAACTGAGACTGAGAGAGGTTAAGTGACTTGCTCAGAGTCACATATAGCTAGTAGATGTCTAAGGTAAGATTTGAATTCAGTACTTCCTGACTCCCAAATCCAGCATTCTATAGGTGTCCTGTGCTGAAGAAAGATGGGAAGAGAACCTGTGAAAAAAGAATTTTCCAAGAAGCTCATATATTTTCAGCTTCTATCAGTCTTTTCCTACAACTGACTTCAGAGCAGCATTTTTCAAACCGATGTCCATAGCCCACAAAGAATCTGTGTATGGATTTCAGTGAGTCATGAGCTTGGATGGGGAAGACATCTTTGTGTTTTACTCTAGTTGGATTCTTTTAAATCTTATGTATTTTATTCTATGCATAAAATTCCCCATGATTCTGAGAAGGGGTCCATAGGTTTTGCCAGACTGTCAAAGGGGAACATAACACAAAGAAGATAAAGAACTCCTCACTTAGAGGGTTACAAAGTGAAATGATTCTATTGAAAGGATAGACAGGAACAGGTATTGAGAAGCAATCCTTTGTGCTAGTGAATTCAGTCAGGCTCAATGAGAATACATCTATTCTCATTCCCCTTCACTTCCTCCACAATGACTCATGATGAATTGCCACATGCAATTAGATGCAACACCTATTATGTGCTTTAATAAGCACCTACTATGTGCAGAGCACCATGCTAGGAGCTAGAGGAGATGTCAAGTATAGATATGGATGCTCTCTGCCTTAATGTACCTTATAGTCTAGAAAGGAGATATACTGTTAAATCATTTTTTAGTCATATCTGACTCTGCATGACCCCATTTGGGGTTTTCTTGGCAAACATACTAGAGTGGTTTGTCTTTTCCTTCTCCAGTTCATTTTACAGATGAGAAACTGAGGCAAACAGGGTTAAATGACTTGCCCAGGGTCATACAGCTAGTCTATGTATGAGGCCATATTGGAACTCAGGAAGATGAGTATTCCTGACTTCAGGCCCAGCATTCTATCCACTGCGCTACCTGTCTGCTAAGTAATCATAATACATTATAAGTGCATTAGAGATGTTCAAAATGGAGGGGATGATATCTGAAATCTGGAGAGAGACTTTTTACGTCTAGCTAGTTTCTCTAGCCTTCTCTCCCACTAGGCCTAAGGAAAAGTCTGGCAGCAAAGGAAAACAACCTTAATTCTTAGAGAAACTCCTTGTCATGTTCTATGTAGTGAATTTGAAGTAAAAAGAACCAGTCAAAAGTGATGAAAGAAACCCCACTGCCCCAAAGCTTACTTTCTTTTATAAACAGGTCAAAGGAGTAATTAATGTAGTATCATTCCTAGAGATTGTGGAGTTCAGGACAAGTAGCCCCCAAATGTGACCAGGGTAAACAATACCCAAGAGACTTCAAATGCTCCTGGGAAAGCACTGAAGACAGGGGAGGGCACCTATGACTTGGAAAAGAATTAATGGTGGGTGGGAAAGGAGGAAGAAAGCCATCTATTTAAAAATAATTATTCATGCTAACTAGGTACTAAGGTCAACAGTTGTTATGCTATATAAAAGTTATGAGTACTAGCAGTGCCCTTTAAATTTCAGTGCCTAGAGACAAATCTCTAATTGCCTCTCTACACTAATTCATTGTTTTTACGTGTAGTCATTTCCAGTTGTGTCCTCATTTAGAGTTTTCTTGGCAAAGATACAGGAGTACTTTGCCATTTCCTTCTCTAGCTCATTTTACAGATGAGGAAATTGAGGCAAACAGGATTAAATGACTTGCCTAGTAAGTATCTGAGCCCAGATTTGAAGTCAGGGAGGAATGTCTCCTTGATTCCAAGCACTCTATCAACTGTTCCAACTAGTTGCCCACTGTAGTTCTAGATTGAGCCAGGACTCTATTTTTAAAAAAATCAGCTTTGTGTTGCTTAGTATAGTCAATAATGAGTGGAGCACATCCTCCTTGCCCCTAACATGCAAGATGGGAGCACTCAGGAAGTGGCTAACCCAGGTTCAATATGCTTTCTGGATCCATATTCACTAAAACCTTCACTAAGGAGCCCCCATCAATGTATTATATTTAGGCTGACTAGCCTGAGGACACAATTTCTTCAAAGTAAAGGCAATTAATGAAATGCTATAGTATGAAAAGTGTTAGTAAAACATTTCTCCAATAAATCTGGGGCACAAAAACACTTCATATCAGTGGGAAGAATGGGCATATGTAGGGAACACATATGGAACAGTCACACAAAGGAATGTGAGTGGCCAGCAGATACACACATGGAAAACAAATACCTTGGCCATGGCACACACACACTTCTGATGCTTGAGGGCCAGTGATGTCTCCTGGTGAGGTCGTAGTTCTATTGTTCCACATCTATAGCGCCCACTGCATGCTTCTTGCTTGGCATAGAGTGTTCGGAATACTGCTCTTGGGATGAGTAGTCTCTGTTGGGCACAGAGCTAAGCACTGGTCTTTTGGGCGCTGATTATGAGTGAGATGCTGCTTTGAAGGATGCTGCTCATATAGTTTCTTCCAGATGCTTCTGGTCATAGCTTCACATGGGCATGTGGCTGTGGAACTTCTTACATCTTCCAGCTTCTGATATAGTTGAGATCCTTTGCCATTTTTCCCTCATGAGAAGAGTTAGTGCTGCCCTGCTCTCATTTTTTAAAGCCAGAGAATTTTTAGAACTTGGAGAACTTTTTTTTAAATAAAAGCAACCGCCCTTACCTTGGACCAACAAGAAGACTTTATCCATCCTAATTTGTCTGTCACTAAAGAATCTTGGCCCCAGGCACCAAGCCCTTTAGATGAAACAGTGCTCTTCTCTGCTAGCTAATGCCCTCAGGCATAACCTTTGCTTTGGTGTCGGTTTCATGGTTGTTGGACTTGGGGTTTCTTTGGGTGATTTCACTTTAACTCATACTAAACTTTTCTAATGTCTTCTGACTCAGTCTTTTAAGGCTGAATTGTAAACCATGTAAAAGCTGTTGCCCCAACAACTATCAAGCAGTTCTGTGTTTCAGGATTCCCCAGTTTTTTAATCCTAAACTCCTTTTCTTCTCCCATATTGATCAATGAGTAGAAAAAAATACAGACTCAAATTCAAACCCAGAACACAAGGATGTTGCCTTTTCTACTTACCTCGTCATATTTCTGGTTTTTTATAATATAGAAAAGGCAAGTTAAAGCCTGAAAGGGACTTGGGGATCCTCCTTACATAGGAAATAACTATCATTTAAACGATTGAGCTGTATTAACTCTGCCAAAGTTAGCTTCTCTATTTGAGTACTTGAAAGGGGGAGAGTATTTATTCTACCTTCTCGATCTCCTGAGCCAAGAGACCCCCCCCCAAAGAACACTGATTGATTAGAGATCCAGTAAGATTGTTTTCATGCTCTCCAAGGTGCTTTCGCTTGGCAAAAGCAGATGAATCCTTTGTCTACAGTTGAGTCCAGGGGTTTCTGGGAGAGTGTAGGGTTGGTAGCAGTCATTTCAGTATTATTTAAGTTTAGATAAAACCCTAGTAGTTAATTTAGCTAATTAAGATAACTAAAATAAATTAGCTTGACTCACCTCTACCATGCACATGCTGCTAAAAGAAATTTCACGGCTTGCTGCCCTCTGGGGGTTGAAAATAGCCAGCCATCTAAATCCTAGATTGGGGAATTCTGCTGGATGACTCATCTTTTCCGTTTTTGTTAGAACCCATATGGTTTTCCATCTTTTTCTCTGATTTCATCTAGCTTCAAAGATTGTTTGTCTAGGGCAGTGGAAAATGGATAAGATTCTGTATAGAAAAATTGAAATTATGCTGGCTGATTCAAATCTTACATTATGAGTAAACCTCGATTTGGGGTAAAGCCAAAAGCTTCTTTGAGGACATGCAGTACTTCAAAAATCTAAGCTTTAGCAATGACGTTTATGCAAAAGTCAAAGATGAGCCCTAGCTACTGAATATAGTTCTATGACCCAAAGACCTTGTATGCTTAAAAATAGCCTGGTAAGCAATAGACAACTAAGGCAGTGACGGAGATATTTTTAGGCCCAAGGGACTTAGGGGGTGGATTGAGTAAGGGACAACAGAGCAGAGCTCCAGAGGGGGCAGTTCACTTCTATAGTATTCTCAGCCTTCTGGGAACTATAAATTAGGTCCTGGACATTTTAGCAGCCAGCAGGGGTCTAGTGAAGAACTAGAGTGAAGATGGGGAATTGATACTAAAGATCTTAAGGAGGGAACATGGGAATAAATGATAAGAATGTTAAAGAGGGGAATATTAGAAGGAGAATTCACAGGCAAAGAAAGGATCAGAAACTTAGCATGTCACCATTGCGGTATTCGGTTCCTGCTGTAACTAATTTGAGGACATATAAAAATTGAATTTTATTATGTTTAAATACAACTAAAGAGCAAAAAATGAGTATTGATTTATTTGCTGGAAAACATTTAATTAATTGTGAGAAAGGAAACTTTAAGGAGGTCTTGTTTTTTTGTTGCTTAGTCATTTTTCAGTCATATCCAACTCTTCATGACCCCTTTTAGGGTTTTCTTGGCAAAGATACTGGAGTAGTTTGCGTTTTCCTTCCCAATCTCATTTTATAGATGAGGAAATTGATATAAACAGACTTGAGTGACTTGCCCAGGTTCACACAGTCCGTAGGTGTCGAGATTGGATTTGAACTCAAGTCCTCCTTGCTCCAGGTCCAAAACTCGCCCCACTACTCCACCTAGTGGACCAGAAAAAATTTGTACTTTGCTGTAAAGATAAATAACCCAGCTGTCCTTAGATCTGAAAGGGAATAATGCTTCAAAACTAAATGGTGAAGAGAGCATGACATGCACTAGACCTGAAATGGAATAGAAAAATTACTGGGTTGTGCTTATCCAGTTTTGGTATCATCTCTAATCAGGTGCTAATGTTATCAGAAGGGGCGGATTTCAGGCATGGTCAGAGCTCTTCTTGGGCAACTTGAGAATCTTACCAGTTTTTCTTGCTTCTTCATCTTTGTAACTTGATCTAGTAACCACAAATAACCATGATGAGTTGGATCTTTGCCACGGGCTCTAAATCAGGCTGATTTTGTACCAGGAGTGTACAGCTTGAAATATTCAAATGGAAAGAAGATTGGAGTTTCTTTTTCATTTTCTATAACACTGTTTTAGGAGATGGTATTGTCTGTAAATATCAAAGTGAAAATCAGTGATCAGCCACTTTGGGACTGATAGACTAAGCAGCCAGTGAATTTGCATTTTTTAAAAATGCAAAGGTTAGAGTCAAATTTCTTATCCTGGGAGTCACCAACCTTTCACCCCTGAGGGGTCCATTGATAGAATTCAGAGTGGATAGAATAAAAATTTCATTTTTACTTTTACTAACCTTTGGTTTCCTTTGTAACAACACTATATATTTTATGGTATGCATTTTAAAACATTATTTTGATAAAGGGTCCTTAGGCTTTACCAGATTGTCAAAGGAAACTGAGATAAAAAAAAGGTTAAGAACTTCTGGTCTAGTGTATTTAAAATGGGGTGCCCATCAATCATTTTAAGATTTTGGGATCATACTGGTAGAATCGAAGGTTGTTTGTTTTAGACATTACTCACGACCTTGGAGCTCTTCTATAAGGGACATGAGAAAAGAGGAAAACAAATCATGGAAGAGCTCTATGAAATTAAAATCAATTCTATGATCTATAAGAAAAGGCAAAACAATATAAAAGTCCCTCTTTTAAGTACAGTTATTAAAGGCAGCATGGCAGAGGGAAGACAGGGTCATCTGAGTTGAGGTCCTGCCTCACATACATACTGACTGTGACAATGGGCAAATCCTTCATCCTCAATGGAAATAGACAGGATGTCCCTAAAATATTAGTGCAGCTTTAAGTTATTAAAATTTAAACTTGCTCTAAGACTTTTGGAAAACCCAAAAGTGTGCACACACATAAGTGTACATACCCACACATATGGAGAGAGGTTCTGCACTGAGTGCTTTGTACATTGATAAAATCTGTCTACACCAGACTAATACACATACACATACACACAGATTGTATGTATACATGTATACATGTACGTGTATATACATGTATACTTATGTATGTGTATATACATGTATACTTATGTATATGTATATACACAGGACAGTATTGGATATGCATGGATACATGTACACATATGCATGTGGACATGAGCATGAAACTATTTTTATTTGTATACATACATCTGTATACACATTACCCACATGTGTACATATTGTTTCTATGTACGTATATAGTATGCACACATATGGTTGCATGTATATATAGTGTATGTCTACATGTATATATGCACAGGGAAGCATGTACTATGCATGTGTAAACATGTATGTGGATGCACAAGTGGACATGAACATGGAGATCTATGTGTATATATACACATGTATACATACTCTCTGCATACATACTCTTTGTATGTGTATACAATATGTATGCATGCATGTGTACATGTGTATATGCATATACAAAGTATGCATCTATGTATGTATGCATGTGTATATTATACATACACATATGGACTTGAGCATGGAGCTCTATGTGTATATATATACATGCCTATATATACATACCATCCATATGTATACATACTGTTCATGTGTTTATATTCATGCATGTATATTAGTCTGGTGTAGAGAGATTTTATCCATGTATGAATCATCCAATGTGGAACCTCTCTACATCAAGGCAAATTAGCAATTCCTCTATCATCCTCTTAGAGAGTTGCTTGGAGGAACATAACGATGGAGGGATTTGTTCATGGTCATGAAGCTAGTATGTATCACAGGAAGGACTTGAATCCAGGTTTTTCCAATTCCAGGACTGTTCTCTGATGCTTCCTTTTCGATGTATGTAACACATACACATATATTTCGTTTACTAATGTGTGTGAATGAACTTGAAAAAAAAAGCCCCTTACTAGGGTCTGAATTTTCTCTATGTAAACAAAACCATCTGTTATATACAAAGAATTTCAGTCTCTAGAGTGTGGAACTGTAAATAACCAACCCTTGAAGACTTCTTTCATTCATTATTTTAGTTTGAGAAAAAAGCTTTCCCACAGTTCTTTTTCCTTTATTATATCTGTTTTTAATAATTTTTTTTCACTTTTTTTTAATTTTTTTAATGTTTAACAATCACTGCCATACAATTGCGATTTTATCCCTCCCCACCCACCCCCCACTACCTCCCTCCCTCCCCACGACTGCATACAATTCTGTATAGATTCTACATATACTTTCCTATTGAGTATATTTTCACTATAGTCATGCTATGTAGTCAGACTAAGATAAATGAAAGAATCCGTATAACAAATCAGAACATGATACACAAACAGATACACATACACAAACATGATCTGCTACATTATGTGAGTGACTTCCATATTTCTCTCTCTGAGTGTGGAAGGCATTTTGCCTTGAGGTCCACCATTGGGATTTTTTTTTTTTCAGAAGTTCTTGTGTTATTACAAAAATCTAAGTCTACCAGAAAAAACTCTCACACACTGTGGTTGTTGCTGTGCATAAAGTTCTACTGGTTCTGCTCCTTTCACTCAGCATCAGGTCATATAAGTCCTTCCAGGCCTCTCTGAAGTCTTCTTGTTCATCATTTCTTATGGCACAATAGTACTCCATTACATTCATATACCATAATTTATTCAGCCATTCCCCAATTGATGGACATCCCCTTGACTTCCAGTTTTTGGCAACTACATAGAGTGCTGCTATAAATATTTTTGTACATGTGGGACCCTTTCCCATTTTTATGATCTCTTGGGGATATATGTTTTTAATAATTTAAGAATTTTGGAAATTGCTCTCTTTTCTACTATCTTATGAGTGAGTATAAAAAGAATAGTCTATGATATTTTTTCGGGGAGCTATACTTGATTTCATTTTCAAATAAATGTTTAGTTGTTTGCCATTTGAATAAAAACTTCTAAATGTAGATACTGTGGTGAGAGGCAGTGTGGTGTGGGAGCTGGAGTTCTCATCCTGGAAACCGAAAAACTTGAGTCCCGGTTTTGATTCTAGCACATGCAAGCTGTGTGACCCTGGGTAAATTACTTAATCTCTCAGTAATCTAGGCACCGACTAAATCTATAAGTTGCAGAGAAGGGGCCAACCTGGACTGGTTGAGAGAATTTCCCCACCCAGGATCTCATTAAGAAATCATAGGTCCAGATCCTTTCTGTTTCTCTATCCATAAGAAGAAACTATTATTCCATTTTGCAGTTGGGAAAGCTGAGGAAGAGAATGCTAAGTTCAAAGTTCCAGACCCCATAGCTCTTCAATGGCAGAGTGCCATCTAGCTTTTCTGACTCCTAGTTGAATAATCTCAATACTTTTTTTTTGAACACTGAGAAAGACATAGTTCTGAGAAAAACAAAGAAGAAAAAGTCCATCTCCAGTTGACCAAACAAGGCCCAACAACTGGGAACATAGTTAAGTCTCAGAGGAGCAAATAGAACATTTTTCCCCCCTCTTCATCCCAGAAAGAAATTTCCAAGGCACATTTGAAAATAGAATATATCTGCCTGAAAGGACCAAAAAGAAGAGTTACTGTGTCTCCCATAGAATATAAGCTCATTTTTTCTTTTTTATCCCCCAATGCCTAACAGAGCAGAGTAGGTGCTTAATAAATACTTGTTGATTGGTTGATTGATGAACACAAATCATATAAAACTATGTTGATGATTTGGCTCAAATGAGATAATATATGTAAAGATCTTTGCACATCTTAAAATGATTTGTAAATGTTATTATTGTGGTTATTATTTTTATCAATTAGAAATAGATATTTTATTATTGATAATTATTGATGATATTATTGATAGATCATTATCTTGAACTGCATTTGCCATAGAACATACAATCCCAAATGAATTATTCAGAGTAGAGGAGGTAAAGGAGACATAGATCAGAGATCCCCTTTAGTTCCACCTCCTGTGCCTCTGTTTTCACTTGGCCCATGAGTCTACAGGAATAACGCTTTAACTGACTCATATCATGCTCTGGGGCGGGGTGACCAAGAGTGAATTTCTGCTTTTCTTGGGAATAAATTGGGGTAATAAAGAAACAAGAAAGGAAATGTAAAGGAAACTTCAGCTGGGGAGGGCATAGTCTTTTGCCAATAAGAAGAGACTATAGCTAAAGGTTCCATTAGGAGCAACTTTCTGCATCTGTTCCAATCTAGACCAGAAATTCCTGTATATCTTGGACTCTAAGAATCATTTGACAAGATTTCTACTATGGTGGAAGTAGGATAATAGAATTCTAGATTTAGAGCTAGAAGAGACCTCAGAGGTGATCTGGTCTAACCTTTTCGTGGCAGCTAGGTATCATGGTGGCTAGAGTAAGGGATTTGTAATCAGGAGGAATTGAGTTCAAATCCTGCCCCAAATATTCATTAGCTGTGTGACCCTGGACAAGTCATATGACCTCACTTAGACTCCATTTTTTCACTTATAAAGTGGGGAAATAACATATGTAAAGTGCATTGCAAATCTTAGTAAATGCTAGCTATTATTGTTGTTATTTAGAGATTAGGAAACTGAGGCCCAATGAATTTAAATGACTTGCCTAATGTGACAGGAATGAGATGACAGAGCTGGAATTTGAGCTCAGGTTCTTTAACTCTAGAATCAGCATTCGTTCAGTCTCAGATTGAGTGTGCCTTCTGGCCATGGTTAGAATTGGGCCCCCAGCTTTCTGGTCACATGCTTGGGAAGAACAGAAAATGTTAAACAATCCACCTTCTTAATTTGGATATATAGTAACTCTGGTTTTTACTATTTACTTTGGCCCTGTCAGTACTAATAATAATTCTTTTCATATTTGCTGAGTCATTTGTTTGGGAACAGGATGTGCCATGTATTTTAAGTGACAAGTGGGACAATCTTCCCAAGCAGTTTAGTGAAATGCATTTTAATAATTTGAAGTAATAAAAAGTTTAAGAAAATATATTGGAACAGCACGAGAAGGAGAGGCCTTGGCCAAGCAAAGGACCCATCTGTAACATTGCCCATCTGGCCCCCATCCAGCTAGCCAAGAGGAATACCTAAGGTGACTGTAGTATTCCACCCTTTACCCTTCTTCTAACTGCCATAAACTCTTTTGAAATTATCAATACTATTATTTTTAATTTGCCACTTACTACCCCTATAGCTAACAATATTCTATCACCCATTAATCTCTCAATCATTGATCATCTAGGAGCAAATTATCCCCAGCTCCAACCTCCCATTCTCGTATCCTCATTGAACTCAATCTTATGCTCTGGTCTGACCCTATCTTCACCCATCTGCTGTGCCCTCTGGAATTCCTGTACCATAGTGAAGAAACTTCCCTTCATCTGGGATCTGTTTCTCTCATACTCCTTCCATTTACTTGAGACCTGGCTCCCCTAGACAACTTCATCCCTGGCAATCTTTTTTAGCAATAACTGGACCTTTATGCATAACCTGCAATGACTGGCCCAGGACAGGAAGTTAGACTATCCCATCGTCGCTTCTACACCATCCCTTTGCTTCCACCACTCATCAGCTCTTTAAAGTTTGTTTGATTAAAATGTTCTTTTTGGTCAAATCATGGTGATAGCTGTTTAGTGATCCCCACTCATTTTTCCTTTCTTTTCTCAGGGAGCCTTCCCCAATTCCTGCTCTTTACCATGACTCTTAACTATGGGTGTTCCCTAAGGCTCTGGCCTGGGGGATTTGACTATTCAGAATGATGCTCCTCAAACTCCCTATCCCTCCCAATTTTTCAGTCTCCTTAAACTCTATTACCTTTCTCTTTATTTCACCTCAGTCACACATAAGTGACTTTGGTCATACTCTAGAATTCAACATTACCGACAACTGTTCTGCTTCCTTAATGAAAACCCAAACCCAAACCCAAACAAACAAACTAATAATAACAACCACAAAAACCTGTTATATTTTTCTGTGTAACCGTAACCTCCAAATCTTTCCATCTTTGATTATTCTTCACTCTTTCTAATTTTGTTATCTGCCCCTGTCTCAACCTTAAGTCCCTCTACTAACCTTCAATACTTTTTTGGGCCATTACCCTTATTCTAATTCCACTTTACTTTCTTCCTAATCTGTAGTTAACCAATTTAACTCTTCACCACTCTATTTTTTTTTTACTGCTTATCTTTTGCTAAACCCCAAACCACAATTATGTTCACACTGCTTTTTCTGCTTCTACTTATATACTGCTGAACTGTCTTCTAAATTATGTTGTTGCTATTCAGCTGTGTCCAACTCTAAGTGACCCAGTGGATGATACTGTCACTAGAACTTCCTTGGCAATGATACTGGAGTGGTTTGCTATTTCCTTCTCCAGTGGATTAAGGCAAACAGAGGTTAAGTGACTTGGCCAGGGTCACACAGCTAGTAAGTATTGGAGGCTGGATTTGACCTCAGGGACTCCAGCCCCAGCACCCTGTTCACTGAGCCATGTAACTGCCTCTAAATTTGTGTTACCAAGCTTCAACTGGGTCCATACTGGGAGCTTACCATCTCCTCAGACTGTCATTCTATATCTTTCTTCCCTTTCTCAATCAAACTCCTAGAAAAAAGCTGTGTATACTCATTGCCTCCACTTCCTCTCCTCTTACTCTTCAGTCCTTTGTAATCTTCTAACGTCATCACTCAACTAGAACTGCTCTCTTCAAAGCCACCAACTATCTCTTAATTTTGAAATCAGTTAAAAGTTTTGTCAGTCTGCATCCTGTATGACTTCTTCTGCATTTGATACTATGACTGCCCTTACCACTGGTATACTCTTTCCTCTCAAGTTTTTGTGACACTGATGTCTCCTATTTTTCCTTCGAACCTCATCTCCTTTGCTGTTCCATCATCTTCATCATAGCCATTAGCTGTAGGTGTTCCCTACAGCTCTGCTCCGGTCTCTCATTTCTCTGTTGGTAACCTCATCAACTCCTATTCATTTGACTGTCACATCTATGCAGATGACTTAGAGCTAAATATCCAGCCCCAGTCTTCCTCCTGGATTTCAGTCCATCACCAAGTGCTTACTGAACATTTCAATAAACATCTCAAACTCAACATGTCCAGAAGAGAACTTATCATCTTTATCCTTTCTCCAAATATCCCCTTCCCTGTTGAAGGCATCATCGTTCTTCTAGTCTCCTAGTGTCATGATCTTGGCCATATCCTTGACCCCACCCTCTCCTTTACCTCATGATTCCAATCAGTTGAGAAAACCTTTCTTTTCCTATTTCTACAGTCTCTCACATGTGACTCCTTTTCTTTACTCATACAGCCACTACCTCAGTTCAGGCCCTAGACTATTGCAATGATCTCCTAATAGATATCTTTGCCTCAAGGCTCTTTCCACTCTAGTTCAGCCTCCCTACATAGCTACCAAAGTGATTTTCCTTAATTACAGATCTTACCCTGCCACCCTCCTACTCAATAAATTGCAATGGCTTTGTTTGGACTCTAGGATAAAATATAAGCTTTCCTACTTAGATTTTAAAGTCCTTCACAACTTGAGCTCAACTGATTTTTCCAGCCTCATAGTATGTTACTTTCACTCCCATAGTTGGTGATCCAGCCAAGCTGGCCTTCACTCCATTTCTCACAAGCAGCATTCGATCTCCCAATATCATGCATTTGCACTGACCACACCCCATGCCTAGAATACAGTCTCTTCTCACTTCTGTCTGAGAGAATCCCTAGGTTCCTCTATGATAAAGCTGGAACACCAGCTTATATAGCAAGCCTTTGCTGATCCTCCAGTTGCTAATGCCCTTCCTAATTACGGTTTTATTTATTTGTATTTGTTTTCTTTATATTCATTTTGTGTGTGTATATATATATACATACACATGTATATGTACTTGTGTGTGTGTGTGTGTGTGTATGTATTTGCCTGCTCCATTAAAATGTGAGCTCCTTAAAAGTAGGAATTTTAAAACAAGTTCGTTGTTTTTTTTTATGTACAGTGCCAGGTACTTAGTAGGTGCTTTATAGATACTGGTTGATTGATTGATACAAAGATGGCCAGTCTATCCTCATAGACCAGTGTAATAACAGGGATATTGGCATAAAATTCTATCCATGAATTCACCTTTTTCCAAAGTTGTGAACCACAGTATTTCTCATCACAAAATCCAACTTTTATTTTAGTTTTGGAATCCCCGTTGTAGTGGTGAAAACACTGAACTTCAAGTCAGGAAAGATGTAGATTAAAATCTTACCTATTCCACTTATTAGCTTGGTAACCAAAGGAAAGTAATTTACTCCCTTTCAGCCAGTTTCCTGCAACTGTAAAATGGGAATGGCCATAGAAATGACTTCACTGGGCTGTTTTGAGGATCAGATGAGATAACATGTAAAAATGCTTTTTATACACAAAATTGTTATAACTATTATCTCTTCTTTTCATTATTACTATTTTTGGAACTCTTCCTCTACCTTCTGATTCATGCTTCACCTAACTTAGTGAAATGGTGCTGTGCCCATGTATGTGTGAGTGCATGCATGCATGCATGTGTGTGTGTGTGTGTGTGTGTGTGTGTGTGTGTGTATAAGACTCCTTTGAGCAGGTTTCAATGTTCTCACCAAAGTGTGCCAGGCAGATTCTCAGGAAGCTGAACCATAAGGCAGCATTTCAAGGGAATAGCACTTTACAGTATAGGCCAACAATAATAACTCACTTTTTTATAGAAGGCTAAGGTTTACTAAGTACTTTCTTTATAACAACACTACAAGGTAGGTAATACCAATATTATTATCCTCATTTTATAGATGAGGTTAAGTGACTTGCCTCTCAAAACTGAAACTTGTGATTCAACTTCTAAGTTCTCGGCTTACATGGATCTTGTTTGAATTTCCCAAGTCTCCTACTTCCCCAATAATCAGAATGTAACCTTTTGACTTTTTCACTACTCAGAGTTTTCTCTGGGAATCTCACAATATAATTTAAGCCTACATCCCACAATTAGTGGTAAAAGAATCCTAAGCTCCTGTGCAAGCATTCAAAGTAACAATGAATATCATAGCTTGATTAGCCTTATTTTACCCCAAAGAATATACAAAAATAGTATAAAGGACTCATAATATTCATAAATAATAAATACATTTCTCTTTTCTTTTCCGCCCTCCCTGCCACCTTCCTCTGAGGATTTATATAATTCTCCAGACTCATATCTCCACTTTGCACTTTGTACTTAAGGCTTCCCTTAAAAGGGAAATGAATCTGAAGCAATCCCATCAATATTTTGTGAGTTCCTTCCTCACTTTAGTCTTTAGTCTTACAGTATTATACTACTGAGTGCTTGCATTCTCCTGGAAAGAAAACACAACTAGGGGTAACCTCCTTTCCTACTGGACTTTTGCCAATCAACCAGTCAATCAACAAATATTTATTAAATATCTAATATGTACCAGGTACCCTGCTAGATTATGGGGGCATAAAAACCAAGAGTGAAATAATTCCTCCTCTCAAGGCCCTTGTCTAAGAATAAATATTATGGTAAGAAATACAAATAAATGTAAAGTAGTTAAATACTAGGTACTTTGAGAAGGGTACTACCCAAAGAGAAGATCAGAAAACTTCATGTGGAAAGTGTTTCTCCATTTGAGACCTGAAGAAAGAGAGGCATTCAATGGGGCAGAGGTAAGGAGGCATGCGTTACAGACATGGGGGATGACCAGTGCAAGGATATGGAAATGGGAGATGAAGTATTTGATTTGAAATACTAGGTTAGGGTAGCTATATCATAGAGTATAGGAGAGAGAGTAATAGACAGTGAGACTGGAAAGTTTGCATGGGTCCAGGTTGTGGAAGACTTTAAAAGCTACATAGAGCAGTTTACATTTGCTTCTAGAGGCTACTGAGAGCTATCAGAGTTGACTGAAAAGGGGAATGACATAGTCAGATCTGCACTTAAAGAAAACCACTTTGTCAGTAGTGTGAAAGAGGGACGGAAGTGGAGAGAGGCTTGAGAAAAAGCAACCAGGCAGGAGACTGCTGCAATAATCTAGATGAAAGGGGATGTAAAGCTGAGCTAAGATGATAGCTGTATAAATAGAAGGAAGGGCTAGGATTTAAGACATGTAATAGAGATGAGCAGCATGGTTTGCAACTGATTGAATATGTGGAGGGAGGGAGAGGGAGGAATGAAGAATGAGATCAAGGGATTAGAAAAATGGTGCCACCTTTGACAGAAAATAGGGAAATTTAGAAAAGGAGTGGGTTTGGGGGAAAAACAATGAGCTAGCCAAAAAAAGTCATGATCATAGCAGAGGGGCAAGTCTAGGTCTTTTGTTTTCTTGTTTCATACTGAGCTCATTCTCCTGTTGCTCTTTCATTTCTGGGAATGTTTGCAAGATCTTCTTAAGAGTCTGGCATTTCTCTGCAAAGTTTCTTTCTAGAAGAGTGGGTTCTTGAACTTTCTAGAAACTCAACATTATACAGGAAAATTTCTCTCCTTTATCTAGAAGATTGGGACCCAGAATCCTTAAACCCTCTTCAGACAGCTAGGATTCAGGAACTACCACCGTTTTCCCTTATTGTTCCATTCTGCTTAGAATCTCTTAAATTTATTTTTTCAATTTATAAGTGTTTATTTTCTATCTCTTTTCTCTTTCTCCTCCATTGAACAAGAAATACAAATAAAACATTTTAATACTTTAGATGCATAGTCAAACTAGATAAATTCTTGCATTGACTATGTCCAAAAATCTGTGTTTTAATCTGTGCCCCAAATCCATCACCTTTCTGTTAGGAGTGTGCTTCATCATGAGCTCTCTGGAATTGTAGTTAGTCTTTGAATCAAGCAGAGTTCCTAAGTCTTTCAAAGTTTGTCTTTTCTATGTTTTTGTTATAGTATAAATTAGTTTCCTGGTTCTGCTTACTTCAGTCTACATCAGTCCATATGTGTCTTCGCAGGTTTCTCTGAAACTGATTCTTTCATCGTTTGTTACAGTACAATACTATTCTTTTACCTTCTTATAGTATAATTTGTTCATCCATTCTCCATTTAATGGGTACCCTCTTACTTTCCAGTTCTTTGCTACTACAAAAAGTGTGACTATAAATATTTGTGTATATCACTGTCCTTTTCCTTTTTTCCTTTGCTCTCTTTTTGGGTTATAGGCCAAATAGTGGCAAAACTTAGCTACTATCTTTTGGCCAGAGCAATTATACCCCTTTTTCTCCACTCCTTGTCTAAGAACTTGGGGTCCCAGACCTTTAGAATCATGGGTTTAAAGCTAAAAAGAAACTTCCATTCAGTCCATTAAGCTCAACAGCCTCATTTTACAAATGAGATACTTGAGGCTCAGAGAATTTGAATGATGTACACATGGACATACAAATAGTATGTGTTTGAGGCCGAATTTAAACTCTGATCTTTTTAATTTCAAGTTCAGTTCTCTATAAACTATACTGCCTAGTTGGTCTATGCAGCTACGATCCCATAAAACTTGTAAAGATCTTTGCCTCAAGACAGCCTTCGTTAGGGAGACAAGTATTCACCCTCAGACATTTTACTTGAGGAACTGAGTCTGTTTTTAGCTCTGCTGCCTGGTCTGTCCTCAACTCTTTCATCATCTCCCCTTCTGCTCCCCTCCCCTGCCCCAGAAGGGTGACTCTGTTACTGACCTCTTTTTTTTTTTTATAGCCTCAGTGCAAAGGGGTGGCTCTGACACAGCGGCCTGAACAGACCAGTTTTATCCTCAGTTGAACCACAACAGCCCAGGCCTGTGTCCTTGTGGAAGAGGATTGTTTCTGAAGTGTATCACATCAACTTTGCTAAAAAAGCATCCTGGATGATTTATTAGGGATAACAAATGCTTAACTGGAGAGAACATGTAAGGGCTGGGATGGTAGCGAAGGGAGGTTATCTTTTTAAAGTAAGATTTTTAACACACAGAAAAGTCAGTTTTCTTCCTGACATGAGTTATTGCCAAAAAGGTTCCCAGAAATCAATTGGTCTAGTCATTTCATTTTACATAGTAGGAAAGTAAGTGACTTGTTCAAGGTGATACAGGTAAATTGAAGAGTTGGGTCTTAATGGCATTTAAAACAGTAAGAGGCCTTCTACTTGAACCCCTGAGATCAAGAGAAATCAAATGACACAACCCAGGTTACCTGGGAGGTAAGTAGTAAAGCTCTCCAGGTTTGCTCACGCCAAACCCAGCATTCTTTCTATTTCTCCATAACATCTCTGAAAGATTTATGGAAGTAAGGTTCTTAGGTCAATATTTGAAAGATTCATTCATTTATTCTTTCATTCAGCAAGAATTTATGATACATTCATTATGTTCCAGAAAATAATCTGGGCTCTGATGATACATAGACAAAACAAAAACCATTCCTGCTGTCAGATACCTTACAATCTATTGGAGAGATACAATGTATATACACAGAGAAGTAAATACAAAGTAATAGTCTAGCACTTATATAGTACTCTAAGGCTTGCAAATTGCTTTAAATATATATGGTATCTAATAATAATAACGATGATGATGATGATAGCTGACATTTATATACCTACTATGTGCTCTGCACTAGACTAAGTGCTTTACAAATATTCTCTCTTTTGATAGTCACAACAACCCTATTATAACCCCATTTTACAGATGAGGAAACTGAGGCAAATCAAAGGTAAGTGACTTGCCCAGGGTTGCAAGGCTAGTGTCTGAGGCTGGATTTGAACTCAGGCCTTTCTGACTCCAGGCCTTGCACTCTAGCCACTGTGTCACTTCCATGCCACTTGATAATAACAATAATAGTCAATTACTTACGTAGTACTTACTCTGTGCCAGGCATGATGCTAAGCCCTTTGTAAGTATTGTCTCATTTGGCTTTCACAACAACCCTGGCAGACAGCTTCTTTTGTTATACCTATTTTGCAGATGAGGCAACTGAGGCTGAGAGAAATTAGGGGACTTACATAGAGTCACATAGCTAGTATCTAAGTATCTAAGGCAGGATTTGAACTCAAGTTTTCCTGCTTCCAGGCCTAGCACTCTATCTACTCTCCTGCTAACTGCCACATATCATATACAAAGTAAGCACAAAAGAATTTGTTGAATGTGAGGATCAGATGAGATAATAACTGTAAAGCACTTAGCATAGGACCTGGCATATACTAAGTGCTATAGAATTGTCAGCTATTGTTAACAACACAATAATAATAAATGAGCGAGCAGGAAAGGCTTCCCTTAGGAGGAGGAAGCCCTTTGTGTGTGTTCGTCCTTCGTTGCCAAAGAAGACCATGCCATCAGAGAAATGATGACATGACTTGTATTTGACTTTGTTTTGAGTGAGGGAGGGCTGTGCAGGTCACCAGCCTCACTTCTCCTCCAGAGCCATCTGAATCCAGTGACCTGATATTCATCAGGATGACTGGAGATGACCCAGGATGAGGCAATTGGGGTTAAGTGACTTGTCCAAGGTCACACAGCTAGTGAATGTCAAATGTCTGAGGTGAGATTTGAACTCAAGTCCTGCTGACTCCTGCACTGGTGCAGTATCCACTGCACCACCTAGCTGCCAAGGAAGCCCTTCACTTGAGACCTGAAGGAAGTTTGTTGTATTAAGAGCTGAAGGGGAGGAAGGAGGGACTGGGGATATTTCCTCCATAGTGGCAGATCCCAAATTCTGTACCACTTGGTAGATGGTCTCTAAGACTTGCTGTGGCCAAAAAATAATTACCCTACAGTCTGTCTAGTATCCTTACTAGATACTTACTATTCACTAGATCCTTACTCCTTTTAGAATTTAGGCAGACTGGTCCAGATATGATAGATATAGTCTGCCATAGGGTCCCTGTTCAAGTCTTTTTCCAGTCTGGTAAGAGTTAAAGGAGGTAGCTAGGTGATACAGTGGATACAGGGTCAGACTTGGAGTCAGGAAGACTCATCTTCCTGAGTTCAAATCCAGCCTTGGACACTTACTAGTCACATGACCACAGACAAGTCATTTTACCCTGCTTGCCTTAGTTTCTTCAGGTATAAAACGAGCTACAGAAGGAAATGGCAAACCCGTTCAATATTCTTGCTAAGAAAATCCCAAATGGGGTCAAAAGACAAAGAGACACACATGACTGAAATGACTGACTAGCAAACAACAATAAAAAGAATTAAAGAACTTTTTTTGTTTTGTTGATATAGCCTTTGATAATTCATGGGGGTCACTTCCTCAATATGGCACCAGGCACGTTGACTTTGATCAAACAAAACAGTAGTGATTGAAAGAAACTGACTCAGGTGTCGTAGATCCAGGTTGTTCTAATCTGGATTTTGTTGCTCATGACCTGGATAACCTGGGACAAGTTATTGAGTCTTGTTCTTTACAATTACCCTTTATGATGAGGAAGTTGGACTAGTCAATCTCTAGGCTCCCTTTCAGCTCAGCAGTATTACAACTCTGTGATTCTTTAAAATTTAGAGGACAGCATCAGTCAGCAAGCATAAATTAAATACCTACTATGTGTCAGGCACTGTGCTAAATGCTAGGAATACAGAGGCAAAAAAAAAAAATACCCCCCCCAACCCCAAAACTATCCCTGCTTTTAGTGGAGCTCACAGCATGGAAGGGAGGGAGAGACAACATGCAAACAACTATGTACAATAAGTTATATACAGAATATTTGGAGATAATTATTAGAAGGAAGGCATTAGAATGAAGACACATCAGGGAAGGCTTTCTGTAGAAGGTAGGATTTTAGCAGAGACTGGAAGGAAGCCAGGGAGACTAGGAGGAAGACATGAAGAGGGAGAGAGGGACAGTGCAGAGACAGGCACCAGAAATGCCCATTTAAAAGAAAATTTTAATTGAAAGTTTGTCTAGATTTGTTTGCAAGGATTTTTTCCCCTCCTGTAAGATGTCAGATTAATTAATCAATTTTCCAATTCTTCATGATGAGAAGTTCTTTAAAAGAACACATTTAAAGTAATGATAATAATAATAGCAAATAGCATTCACTTTATAAATATTATCTTTTTATCATTTCAATGGCCCTTGGAGGTAGGTAAAATTATTACTTTATTTTGTAAATGAAGAAACCCAGCCCAAGAAAGTTTGAGTAACTTGACAAGGGTCACACAGCTAGTAAGAGTCTGAGGTAAGGTTTGAACTCAGGGTTTTCTAATTCCAGGTTGCCACTCATCCCCTGAATCACCTAGCTTCCTAGCATTTACAACTCATCATCTTGGTTTCTTTCTGTTTATTTCCTTCTTCCAAAAACAAAACAAAGCCCCAAACCCCATGTTTCCCCCATTAAACTGTGAAAACAAAACAAGCAAAAATTTTAGAAATACATTTAGAAGTTTAATATGTTATCTTTTCACTTAGGACCATAGCAACTGGTCAGGGATGCAGTGCATTACATTCTGGACTTAGAATTAGGAAGACAAATTCAAATCCTGATTTAGACCCTTACTGATTGTGTGATCCTGGGTAATAATAATAATATCTAGCATTTATTTAGTGTTTTAAGGTTTGCAAAGTGTTTTTACAAATATTTTGTTTTATCATCACAACAATCCTGGGAGGTAGATGACATTCTTATCTCTACTTACCAAGTTAAAATGATTTTTTTCATCTGGCAAATGACAGAATCAGACTCACTGGCCTCTATAGCTCCCCAGCTCTAAATTTATGATATTATAATATGCTGAGGACCCATGGTCACTTTTGAGATGGCCACAGTAAGAAGCCAAAACCAGAGTTGAATTTTCTGCTCTGTAACTGGCTTCTATTTTTGTAAACTGAAATAAAGTTGAATTTATGTCTTATAAAATTGTGTAGGAATGGGATTTAGGCTGCTAAAGACTCTTTCTATATGATCACTGGCTAAATCCTGGAAGTCTAAGGTCATACAAAGAATCACTAGGGGAGCCCCAAATACAATTTAATGTTTGATCCCCCCTTTTTGGGGGGTTCCATCTGAATATACTTCATTCTTACTGGGATAAATGGGAAGCAGAAGGAGTCCCCTGTAGCTAAAGGCCTGTTTTCACAGTAGCCACCTTTTATACAGCAAATTAAAAACTAGATCTGAAATAAAAAGGGAGCTGCTCTGAGGTCTTGTATGCATGATTACTCAGTTGCCCTGATCTCTAGAAAAAAATAGCATGCTTTCTTCGCAGGGGTTGCTTTTGTAGAGGAAAAGTGTGATTCTAAGAATCTAAACAAAATAAACCATTGTGCTGTCTTCCAGCATATTGGCAAGTATGTTTGCGATCTTATAAAGAGCTGCAAAATGAATAAAGAAACTTCAAGAATTTATGATAATAGGAAGGACCATTAAATCATACCTGAAGTTGTACAAATCATCTATCACTAAATGATAATAAAAATAATGCCTCCATTCTTGTAGGATTTTACTTATAATAATTGTTATATAGGATTTTAAAGTTACAAATCCCTCTAATAAGATGAATCTCATTCAAATCATTTCACTTCAATTAAGTTCACTTTTTAAAATTAATTTATTAAGTTAATTAATGTAAGTTAATTTATTAAGAACTTCCCACGGGTAGAGGCAACTATGGTGAAGTGGAAAGATAACTGGCCAGGGAGTTAGAAAGACCTTGGTTCTCACCTATGAAATGTGTGCATTATACTTAATGGTCCCTTCCATTTCTAAATCTAGACAGATTGACACATTCTGGCTTTGTGATTTTGGACAAGTCACTTAAACTTTTCAGTGCTCTAGGCAGTTATCTCCCCCTGTAAATTGTGGAAGGGTATAGACCTGCTATAGTAAAGGAAGTTCCTGGTTTGGGAGTGCTCCTCATCATTGAAATCAATGAAAGTCAAGGGCTATTAATATTGTGTACAAAATCCTGTAGTGCAGTTTTATTGGTGCAGAGCAAATATGCAGGTAAGTAAATGCAAAATATTTTACAAAATTATTCTTACTATCAAAAGCACCAATAACTGAGAGCATCAAGAAAGGCTTCATAGTAACTGACATGCTTCTAAAGAAGCAAAGAACTCTAGAGAGAAGAAGGTTAGATGGGAGAGCAATTTAAAGAGGAGATTATGTGTCCAAAAGAGATCTAGAGCTGGGAGGGACCTCAGAGACATCCAGTTTAACCACTTCATTTTATATATAAAGAAACCAAAGTCTATCAAGGTTAGGTGACTTGCCTAAGGTCACACAAGTTCTAGATGCCAGAGGATGGATTTATACCAAGGCTTGCTAACTCCAAATCTACTATTCTTTCCACTGTGCTACACTGCCTTTCGAGGCATGAGGGTGGTGGGATTTAGATATAGAATCCTTTAAATGCTGACTAAACATTTCCAGCCATTGTAGAGATATGCATAAAATTGGGGCTCAAAAAACTTCTTTGATGGGAAAATGATTATATTGAAAAATAAATGAGACTAAAAATAGCATATTAAAAATGACATCTTTTTACCTCTGCAAAAGATCTCTGTGTTCTCATTTAAAACATTAACACACAGATAACACAAACATCATGACATTCATGTTATAGCCAGGTCAGTTTCTATACTGGTTTCCAGGGGGAATGACATGACTCTAGTGGTCCTTTTGGTTTTCACTTTTTTTAAACATTACGGTACAAAATACTACAGTACAAAGTACAGAACATCCTCTAGATGGCGCACAGAGCCTTGTCTTTGGTCAAACTCCATTTCAGGGAAATGTAAAGGTATAACATTTCAAACATCTCTGACATATATTAAAAAAAAAATACTGTCTTCATTGAAGAATATTTTATTATATTCTGAAAAACTTGGTTCTACTTCCCTTGCCTATGCTTTTCTCCAAAGAATTAAAGAATAGTTCACAGAAGTAAGTCTTCTAACAGAGAAATCAAAAGAAACCAAAGGTATTCATCAAGGACAGGAGTGGGAATTGCGATCACAAGGGAAGGGTACAATGCCTGAAAAAAGGAAGTTTTTGGAGAGTGGTTATTTATGTAGGTTAAGTCATGGGTGTCAAACTCAAATAGAAATGGGTTCTACTAAATTGGTACATAAAGATGTCATTGGGCTGCATATTGACTTAATTTTAAAATGTAATGTTACTGATATTGTATTATAGCTTATTTTTACTGTTAAATATTTCCCCTGCCCAATTACATTTTAATCTGGTTCTGCCATATTCAGGCTGGGTTGCATACTTGACACCTCCGAGATAAGGCACCTTTAAGGTTTTCTCAAACTAGAAATGGAAGGTGTTGATAAATCTCGGAATCATTCATCCAGACAATTTTAGCATTAGAAAGGACTTTAGAGAATCATTTCTTTATTGGATCATGGATTTAGAAATGGAAGGGTCCATCTAGTATAACCTGATCATTGTACACATGAGCAAACAGGGTCTTAAAGGGATTAAGTGACTTCCCTAGGGTCACAGACAGGTGGAACTTGAATCTAGGTATTTCTGACTTCAGATCTACCACACCCTTCTGCTTCTTGGTTTGTAGGAATTGGATCCAAGGTCACATTATTACTTAGCAACAGAACTACATCTAAGGTAACTCATCTGAAGTTGCAATGTCTAACAGAGAACAAAAATACTGTGAATAGCTATTTTTTTTGTTCAGTTGCTTTTCAGTTGTGTCTGAGTCTTTGTAACCCCATCTGGGGTTTTCTCGGCAAAGATACTAGAGAGATTTGCCATTTCCGTCTCCACCTCATTTTCCAGATGAGGAAACTGAGGCAAAAAGGATGAAATGACTTGCCCAGAGTCACACAGCTAGTTAGCATCTGAGGCAGGAGTTGAACTCAGGTCCTCTTGACTCCAGGCTGGGTGCGCTATCCCCTGCACCACCTAACTGCCCCTCACACAACTGTGACCAACTTTTAAAACAGATTGGAAGTTATACAGAAGCAGTTTTTGACTCATAAGGGAAAAATATTGACTCAAATTTAGAATGAGGTGCTCTCCCCAATATTATTGTATATTGTTCTAGAAATACTAGCTATGGTAATAAGGTAAGAGAATATTTACATCAGCAAAGAAGAAATAAAATTTCCCTACTTGCAGATGATATGACACTGTATTTAGGAAATGCTTTGCTGATCCAAGAGGATCAGTAAAGACACTAATTGAGATGATTAAAAAATTCAGTTAAGTAAAAGGATACAAAATAAAGATACAAAAATTCTCCTGAATTTCTATACTGTGCAAAAAAATATAGGAAGAAATTATGAGAGAAAACCCATAATTTCTTCCTATATTTTTAAATATTAAATTAAATAATTTAATTTGATTTAAATATTTATTTTAAGTAACCATAAAATGCATAAAACATATAGGAGTTAACCTACCATGGACAATGTAAGATTTATATGATTACAATTATAAAGTACTCTACAGAAATAAAGGAAGACATAGAGATGCTCAACATGGTTGGGTTGTACCAACTTAAAAAAATAACAATACCTGAATTAATTTACAGATTTATTTCTGTTCTAACTAAATTACATGGGGGATACTTTATAGAACTGACAAAACTAACAAAATTAATCTATAATGATTAATTAAAAATTATAAAACAAAGCAAAACAAAAAAAATTCATTTGGAAGAGCGAATGTCTAGAATCTCAGGGAAAATAAAGCATGACAAAAGTATGAATGAAAAGGAATGGCATTATCTGACCTTTCCTTATTACAGAACAACTGTCTACAGAATTATTTTGTTTGGATGATAAGCAAGAAATAAATGCAGTAAAAAACCGACAACAGTGGTCCAAAGCTTGATAAATCTAAGAGCATTAATTATTGAAGACAGGAATTTTTTTTTAAAATGAGAATTGCTAAGAAAATTGGAAAGCCATTTGGCAGAAATTAGGCTTAGACTACTATCTTACATTGTATATTTCAATAAACTCAAGATGAAAACATGACCTATGTTAAAATTTTTTTAAAGACATGGAAAAGAAGGAGATAAAGTATCTTTCACAGCTGTGGTTAGAGAGATAATTTTTAATAAATGAGGCATAGAGGAGATCATAAAAACAAAAATAGATCATTTTGATTGTATAAACTGAACAAGCCTTTGCACTGTGATGATGGGATAAGAGAAGAAACTTCAGAAGTTAGAATGGGAAAATATTTGTATCAAGTACCATCAATCAAGTACCACCAAAAATAAAACCATCAATGCTGATTCACCAATAGATAAGTAGTCAAAGGAAATGAACAAAGACTTTAAAAAAAAAAACTTTTCTTGATGCATTTTGTGGAGAAGAGCGGACCCTGGGAGCTTGGCTGAAAGCCCAGTCATCAGCGATACTGTGCCCAGGGGGTGCTTCACGACAGCTCCCTGGGGAAAGAAATTATTTCCAGGCCCTGCAGTATCAGAATTGTGAGAGTTGCCTTGGCCACATGTACCCTACATGTATGCCCCACTACCATTGTCCTCTAAGTTTTGCACCCACTCTTCCCATACTTCTTGTGTTTGTGAGAAAGTTCCCTTCTGTTTATGGAGAGAATGCTTTGCAGTTCCCTTTCTTAGTATGTTATCTCATTAAATGGTGTTTCTTTCAACTGATTATTTCTACTGCCTAACTGTTAATGAGGAGCCAATCAGTAGGGACTTGTAACGTTTAATGTTAAGAGTATAGCCACCTAGAAAACCGAACCTGTGAGTGAAAGGACAATTTGCCAATTTGAGGAATAGCCCAGAGGGGCCTCAAACATGGAATGTGTCTGTTTTTAACTTTTTTGGGATATAAACCTGCTAGTGAGATCTCTACATTAAATAGTATAAAGATATTTAGGTATGTAGGTATTTAGCATTTTTTAATAGTATAATTCCAAATAGCTCTTTAGGACAATTGGACCAATTCATAATTCTACCAATAGCATATCGCTATTCCTGTCTTCTATGTGTCTACGATGTGCCAGGCACTGGTGCTGAATTACAAATATCATCTCATTTGATCCTCACAGCAATACTAGGAGGTAGATGACAGTATTATTTATGTTTTACAGTTGAGGAAATGGAAGAAAGCAGAGATTCACTGACTTGCCTCAAGTCACACAAATAATAAGTATCTAAGGCTGGATTTGAACTAAGGTCTTCTTGACTTCAGGTTCAGTGGTCTATCATTTTTCCACTCAAGTAGAAATAGCTATCTGTGCATACACAATACACTTGTATATGACACGTATACCAGCATACATACATGTGTGTGTCTGTGTGTGTATATATATCAGAGGTATGTTAAAGCTAGCTCTCATCAGCTCATTGGAGATACTGTTGAGTCTTCAGTGTCAGAATGCACATATGGCAAAGGCTACAAACCAGGACTTGATTTATTTTATTTTCTAGACTTCAGAAAGTGATGTAGGAAATGTTAATTCAAAAGTGTGTGGGTGTATATTCTCAAAAGCTGTTTATTAAACACTCATGTGTATAATGTATACATATAAGCATATGAATACTTATACACGCAGTTATACTCCTAGATTCAAAGGATGGAATTTAGGTGGTACAGTGGATAGGCTGCTGGACCTACAGTCAGGCAGATCTGAGTTCAAATCTGGCCTTAGGTACTTATTAGCTATGTGACCCTAGGAACATTATATAATTTCTCTCAGCCTCAGTTTACTCATATAGTAAAAGGGGATAGTAATAGCATCAACTTCACAGTATTGGTGTGAGGGAAAAAATGAGAAAACATATGTGAAGTGCTTTGAAAACCTTGAAGTACTGTATAAATGCTAGCTATTATTACTAATAGCTGCTAACCACAACTAATCATCATCAACAACACGAACAAATATTACTACTATTCTAGAGGTGGGAAATGTTCTCCTCCTTTCCTAGAAAAGACTGTGATAGGACACTTCTATCATGTGTATTAATAAATGCGTATTAATAAAACTTGCATGGAATGTATTTCTCCATGAGGTTTTGGTGTTCTGGTTAGGGCAGATTGGGGCTGTTAGTTGGAAGTATTGTAGAATGGTACTGATGTGTCAGATAACGGATTGGGTTGGGTTATTTCTGAAGTTTCTCTCAATCCTCCTATCTCTTACACATAGAAAGGAAGGAAGGAAGAAAGAAAGGAAGGAAGGAAAGAAAGAAGAAGGGAGGAAAAAAGGAAGGAAAGAAAATAAGGAATGAAGGAAGGGAGAAAGGAAGGAAAGGAAAAAGGAAGGATGGAAGAAAAAAGGAAGGAAGGAAGAAAACAAGTGTTTATTAAACTTTATGTGTGCTAGGTAGTGTGCTAAGAGGAAGACTTACAAATACCAGCAAAAAGAAAGACCCTTCCTTCTCTCAAAAAGCTTGCATTCTAATGGGGAAAACAGCATAAAAAAAAGGGAGCTGGGAAAGTAGGACAATACCCTGCCATGGGTACATTGGTTCTGAAATCCAGAAAGTAGGGAACAGGACTGGGAGGATGAAGGTAGGCTGACCTGGTCTCTTCCACAAAATGGAGACTCTAGTAGAACTTACTAATGGGGGAAGTGGGAGCCAACCTTGCTGAGGAATATTCCAGGGTGACCACACAGAGATAATATGCTGTTTCATGGCAAGGAGGTGTCAGGCACTGAGGGAAGTTCCACATTGACTGAGTCACCCTGTGCAAATCTCTTAACTTCTCAGTGCCCTAGGCAACTCTCTAAAATCACAAATTGCATCAAAGTTGACAATATGCCCTAGTTGAAAGTTTCCTACAATAATAAAACCACAGGATCAGGAGTAAAACAAGCAAACAAACACATAAATAAATGAAATGAATGAATGAATTAAAAAAATCAATAATCTGAAAACACTCTTAAAATTAATAGAATCATTTTTATACATTGCTTGTTGTTGTATTACCTAAACCTATGAGACAGAAAACTAGTAAGTTTTTATAAAAAATTCCTTTTACAACTTGATTTATAAAATACCTGAAATTCATAGAGTACTTTAGGGTTTGCAAAACACTCTACATATATTATTTAATCTTCATAACAACCTTAGGTGCTATGATTAGTATTCTTATTTTATAGTTGAGGAAACCGAGTCTGAGAAAGATTAAGTGACTTATCCAATTTATGTAGTTGGTACTGGAGCTCAAACCTGAACTCAAGTCTTACTGACTCAAAGTCCCCTGCTCTGTCCACTACCTTACCCTGCCTCCCTATTTGGGCAGCTTACAGTTCAATCTAAGTTTTTTCTCTGTATTTTTCTGCTGGAGCTAAAAAAAGTCAAACTACCACCCGTTGATATTTATATTAGACAAAAATGTTGAAATGAAAGTATTTCTTTTCTACTTCTTTCCTTTAATGGAAATTCCATTTAAAAAATATCTGACTTTCTTCTATTTGGAAAATAAGTTGCGAATATCTGTTTTTTCCTTGTAAATAAGATTTCTTTTTAACATATTTTGAAAATAGATGTATTTTGACTTCATCTCCACCCCCAGTTCCAAACCCGAAGTCTCAGAATCTAATATTTTACAAAGAAGTTGAGTGTTTATAAAAGGATCTCTATGTTATTACAACTAATCTTTGGAATAGTGTGGCCTAGTGTGATTTACAGAGTGACAAGGCTAATGTATTAACAATGAAATATACTGGAAACACTCACTGTATTCTTATCTTAATGGCCGTCTAGGATATCTTTCACAGTCAGGTCCAATTTAACAGGGCGCATACCAAGAACCTAATTTGCTCAGTCACCTGAGATCATGCCTACTGAATTTAAACAATTTGCCACTAGAGGGCTTTCCTCCACCTTTTAAAAGCTTCCTGGAATCAAGGAAAAGTACTGGCTATTTCATGGTCTACTTTTGAAGGGGATGGGGGGAAGTCTCTAAAACACAACATTTATGAAAGTTATATTACTTTTATGAAAGGTAAAAGGAAAAAAGTAATTAACTAGGCACAAAATAAATAAAAACCTACCAAACAAACTAAAACTGAATTGTTGATTAATAAAATGAAACAAAGGATAGCAAAAGGGATGGGATCTATGATTTCCTTCGTGTAGGGAACTCCTGACTGAGGAAACTCCCTCTGCCTTTGCAGATAGGCATATTCTTTGCAACTTTGCCTTATTTACTCAGAGAACTGAAAGGTTAAATAATGTGACCTGAGAGGCACACAGTCAGATATGCCAAAATAGGCCTAGAACCCAAGTCTTCCTTGCTTCAGGTCCAAATGATCTATACACTAACCTCTGCTGCCTCTTTCCCAAAGGCTAAAATATATGTAATTAAGTTCTGTTCAATATTTCATTGTCATAGACTTTTGGGACTGGGTGCAATCTGAAATGTTATCTAGTCCAGCATCCTCACTTACAGATAAGGACTCTGAAGGCCATCGCAATTAAAGAGCATGTTCAAAGTTAGACACTTTTACAGACTGGAGGTTAAACAAATAAACAAACCAACCCAAAACTCTTACTTTTGTGTTTGCCTGACTTCTTCCTTTTCTTGACCATTTTGGTAAAACCATAGAAACTTGTATGGATCTCTTGCTTTTATTAACATACTCCAAATAGCCCAGAAATTGGAGCAAATCTAATATATCTTATGCCTAAGGCTGGAACATACAGGGGCCAGTTAACTGAGAGGCCAAAGGTTATAGAGATATGCAGGCTAGGAAAGGTGGACAGACCCAGAGGATGAAGGACATAGCCAGAGAGGAAAGATTAAGTCAGGAAAGAGTTCATTCTCAACAGACATTTATGGAACAGGTACTTACAACATGCTAGGTGGATATTTTTGGGGGGGTGGGGAGAAGAAGAAGAATACTTATTCTCAAGAAGTTTACACGGTATTTAGGGACACAAAGCCTGTGCATAGTAGGATAAAGGACGTAGAAGAAGTAGTATATAAGTGGTCAATGAACCCAAAAGTAAAATTCTCTTGAAAAGTGGAAATAATAGGATGTATTAGAACTATGAGTCCCCAGCTAGTCATAGATCTTTTTTGAGCAAGGAGAAGGATAAGTGAACATGATTCTAATTCAGAATTTTCTCTAGAAAGAAAAGCTTCTTGACCTTTGGCTCCTAGTTACTTTACTGTCATGGGCACCGAGGGGACTGATGAAAAGGCACTATTGATATGTTTAGCTGAGAGAGTCCCCCATGTGGAAGAGGCTGGAAAACCTTCTGGTGAAAGGCCATAATGGGGCTATAATGGAAGTTTGTTGGAAAGATTTGGAACATGCAGAGACATATTGTGACAAAGAGGGATATTTTTGATTGGTTATGGAATTCAAACTAGGGTGCATTCCACAAGGTACTAAAATCTCACAAGAGCTCTTTCCAGACTTGTTGCTAGTGGAGGAGGAAAAGCTCTTGAAGGCTTCTGGATTAGGGAGGGGCCTAAAGCCATCCCTTACCTGAAGTCATTAGGAAGCTGAGAACACACGTCATTGCTCTTGAGTCTGTCTCTGTTGTACCCATTTTTTTCCCAACATGGATATTGGAGATGACTACGATCTTGTGAGTCTTGAAAGGTCAGGAGACCTTTCAAGTAAGTAATTAGTAATTAGCAGATCTGGGAGTGGAGTCCGTGCTGAATTTAGAGGCTAGCCAGTCTAGCATCACTGCCCTGAGGAGTGACCTTCGGAACCCATGCTAGTGGTAGTTGAGATGGAGACTCATCCACAAGTATGATGCATTTGGACATGACCACATTATATACAAACTGCCCACTCTACCCTGGGATTGAGGTGGTATAAAAGAGAATATGTACCCAGTTGTTGGGGAAATATTTGTAACTTTTGTTCTTGCTTTATTTTTGAAGGAAATATCACTTTGTAAAATCTTAATTGATGATAATTATTTTTATGGAATTGAAATTAATTGTTAATTTCTTAATTGTTAAGTGTGATTAAACACCAGAAGATATAGTAGGAAGAATACATGTGAATGGGGGCTCTACGTATGTATAATACACACAAAGAAATTTCTGGAGAATAATGCATAGATTATATTAATGTAAGACAGTTAACAATAGAATTAGAGTTTCAGAGGACACAATGGAAAGTGGGGATAGATATGACAAGGATTCTGAGAAGGGGAGATGAGGAGAATATGTTTTTTGGTATGGGGAATAGCCTGTGTGAATGTACCAAGTATATGACCAAGCTGCTGAAGTCAGTATATACAGCTTCATGGGGAAGTTGTTCATTTTTAGATATCAGTATTTTCCATTAGCTCTGATAAGGGCTTTAGACTTTTTTTTCTATGAGCTTGGTGGGCTATATGTTTTCAAGATTGGTTAGCTCGTCTAGGTTGTATCGTATAGTGGAGTTCCTACACTTTTTGAATGGGTGTCATGAGACTGAGATGAAAGAAATCCCCAAAGTGGCTTCCTACCATCTACATTAAGTGAAATTCTTTGACATGAGTATTACAATTGAATGATTTTAAAAGATAGACAGGAAGGGAAGAGGTAAGTGGGGAGGGGGACGTGAAAATTGTCCACAAGTATTTAAGGTTGATCACAAGAAAAAAGGATTATATTTATTCTTTTTAGTATCAGTTGGCAGAACGAGAAAAATGTATGGGGAGTTATGAAGAGTTATATTTCAGATTGATGGAAGACAAAACTTACTAACAACTGAAACTGGCTGTCAAAAGTGGGATGATTTACTTCTAAAAATGATGACTTCTCCCTATTGGAGGTTGTCATTTGAAGTCTAGATGCCAATTCTTGTGGGAGGGATTCTTATTCAGGCTTGGTATAGACTAGATGACCTTTTAGATCTCCTGAGATTCTGTGATTCCATTCTCAGTGTTTGAGGTAGCTCTTTAAGAATCTAAAACTGTTCATCTGTGGGAGTTCATGACACTGATAAAATCATAGCTTTTAAGTATTTATATGAAATTTCTAATCTTAAAGGACATTTTAAGTTGATGTTAGAATACTTACGAATTTAATTCTTTCAGCCAATTTTTCTTTTTAAGGCATTCTTGTTGGATTGTTTTTCTGCCTCTTTTACCGTTCAGCCTGTTCTGTTTTTTAAGGTGTTATTTTCTTCAGTATTTTTTTGTGTCTCCTTTACCAAGCTGTTGTCTCTTTTTTCATGATTTTCTTACATTACTTTCATTTCTCTTTCCAATTTTTCCTCAGCCTCTCTTACTTGATTTTTAGCATATTTTTTGAGCTCTTCCATGGCCTGAGGTCAATTCGTATTTTTCTTTGAGCCTTTGAATATAGGAATTTTGACTTTGTTGTCCTCTTCTGAGTTTGTGTTTTGATCTTCCCTGTCACCATAGTAACTTTCTATAGTCTGGATTTTTTTGGTTGTTTATTCATTTTCTAGTCTACTTCTTGACTCTTAACTCTATGCAAAAGTGAGGCTCTGCTTCTGGAACAGAGGGGGCACCATCCCAAGTTTCAGGTTCTTTGTGCAGCTGTTTTCCAAAGTAATTATGGGGACCTGTAGGTTTTCAGTTCTTCTAAGGTGTTCTTCTAGAGAGAGTATGTCTACTATTCTTCTTTACTGTGTTCTGGTCTGTGAGTGACCACAAGCACTCTTTTCCACTCTGGAAGTGTAAGCAGGCTCCCTGCTTCCCTGCAGCCACATGCTGTGGTATGCTAGTGCTCATGTTCTCTCTGTGACTGCCACCTAGGACTGTAACCTGGATCTGAGTGCGGGCAAAGTCACAGAGTCATGCCCTCAGTGCTAGCAAAGAGACTCCTGTAATCTTCTGAGCAGATATCTGACCCCCTTGCTGTCAGTGATCTGAGAGGTCCAGAAACATCCTGTGCTACTTCTGTTTTAGTTACTCCCAAAGCCTAGTCTGTGCTGGACTGTGCTCCACTCTCACCTTGGCATAACAGACCTTTCCTGCCAGCTTTCTAAATTATTTTGGGCTAGAAAATTGTTTCATTCTGGCTTTTTGTGGGTTCTGCATCTCTGTAATTTGTTTTGAATCATTATTTTAAGATATTTAGAAAGGTTTGGGGGAGAGCTCAAACAAACTGCTGCCTTTTCTCCACCATCTTGCTCCTGTTTTTTCTTTTTAAAACATTGTTTTGGATAAAATTTGTTTTATTTGTAATCCCATGTATTTTATTTTAATTTGAAGATATTATTCTGGGAAGGGGTCACTGTAGGCTTCAAGAGAATGCCACAGGAGGCTAGAACTCAAAAAAGGTCAAGAACCCCTGATTTAGCTCTTCCCAGAGGCTCCAGACCTCTGTCTGGCCTGAGACTCAATCACAAGTACTATAGGGTCCTGCTTTGCTCTGAAGATGCAAACATCTACATTTTTCTGACTCTAGAACTGCACCTTTCACGGGGTGGACTGAGAACTTCCCAGACCAAGCAGAAGAAGTGTTAGATGATCTTTAGCACTTTAAGGTTTTCAAAGCATGAAATATAGATCAAATGAAATTGAGGCTGACTCAGTTACTGGTGAGTCCTCACAGGGAAATCATGAGAAGACCTGGTCTGTTCACTCTTCACTTCTGACTCACTCTCTGACCTGTTTCACCACTACACTGATGTTCTCTACTTCCACACCAGCTTTCTGATCTGGAAGACCTCAATAATTATTAATAATAATGTAGGCCTGTACTGTATTTATTTGTCCTATGTTTCTCTGAGGATGGATAACTTCTTCTTTTACAAGTCACTTTGCTTCTCAACCTCTACCCCTTCTAGCTCCCTTTTGTTTTGTCTGCCCCATATCAAAATGTAAGCTTGAGGGTAGAAATAATTTTGTTTTTTTTAATCGTTAGTGGTGGGATTCAAATCTTTCACTCGAGGTTTCATCTGGCTTTGAGTCCAACATTCTTTCCACTATAGCACCTTCTTGAGAATCAGAAGAGCTTCATACAAAGAGGGGTCAAAATTTTTGGTCATGCAAAACTAGAGTTATATATTGGGAAGACGTGGGCAAGAGCCACAGAGGAGAAGGAGGCACAGATAGGTAGCAATCTGTGCCACTGAAGGGAGTACAACCTCAATAATTATTAATAATAATGTAGGACTGTACTATATTTCTCCTATGTTTCTCTGAGGGTGGATAACTTCTTCCTTTACAAGTCCAAATTTTTCCATATTTTTCTAAGTCCATCAACTTTGTCATTTTCTACAACACAGCAATATTCCATCCTTATAGTCTAATTATTTTAAATAGTCTAAAGTAATATTGATTAATATGGCTGACATATAGTATAGTTGCCCTATTTTTCTCTTATGATTAAATCTATTTTAGCTTTAACTTTGTCTGAGATATTGATTACTACTTCTGTTTTTTTCTAATAAATTCTACTACTAAATTTATACTCTTAAATTTTCTAATAAATTCTACTCCCGATCTTTATGTTTGAGTTTTACTTATTTATTTATTATATTTATTTTTTTATGTTTGAGCGTATCTCTTATTTTCTAACCCTCCTGACTCCTCTACTTTACTTCTACACACTACCTTGCCCTCCTATTTCTTAACCTCTCCTCCTCCCCTGCAAGAATCCTTCTCATTCCAGTTGATCTAAACACCCTTCTATTTCCCACCCCCTTTTCCTATTACCTTAACTTCATTTCTAAAAATTCTTCTTATCCTCTCCCCGCTCCGTATCACCTAGTGTTTTATTTCTTTATGAATTTAGAAGACTTTTACCTTCTTCTAGATATATATATATATATGTATCGTTCCCTCTTAAACCCATTTCTGATGAAAGTAGGTTTCCAGAACTACGAGTCTTCCTCCCCCATCTAATTCCTCTGTGTCAGTTCTTCTCCCACCTCATTTGTATAAAATAATCACTTTTTACCTGTTCCTAAATAGTTTTACTTTTAAAATTATATGATACTCTGATGTACCCCAATCTTTTTTACAAACTACCCAATACTCTAACAATCTTAGACATGCTTTTTATATTTCCTTATATCAAAAGTAAATAGTTTGTCCTTATAGAGTCTCTTGTAATTAGTCTTTGATATGTACCTTATATTTCTCTTGGATCTTATATGTCAAATATTTTATTGAGTTCAAATTGTTTTTTTTTTAAACCAAGTCTTGATAGTTTGACAATTCATTAAATATCCTTTTTTTAATTCAAGATTATTTTTAACTTTTCTGGGTATGCTATTTTTGGCTGCAATGCAAGTTTATGAATATTTACTGATTACCTACTATGTGTGTAGGTATTAGACCTATTATTTCTTTGATACAGGGAAAACTTCCTCTACTAGTACAAGTCCAAACCTTCTCTACAGGTTGTAAGTACAAGCCACCTAGCCTTTAGAGAGTTGCCTAGGTTATAGAGAAATTAAATGATTTGTCCAGGGTCCCACAATCAATATATGCCAGAGGTGAAATTTGAACCTAAGTCTTCTAGGCTGTGATGCCAGTGCTATACATAATGCTACACTGCCTCTTAACATAGTGTCCTGAAATAACAAATGAATTCATAGGTTAATATGATGAGTTAACTCCTTTCCTTGATAAATCAGAAACCAGAAAAGAAAAGCAAATGAGAAAATGAAGTGTCTTATGAAATACTTATTCAAAAGATCTCTCAAATATATTGTTTTTAAATTGTTATATGAAATGTTCCTCAAATTGCTATGCACCAAATCTCTGAACAAATTGATGCTCTGAACAGCACTGATGGTATATTACACTATCTTGTAGAAGAGTTCAATTCAGATTCTTTCTACTTGTGGAGCATACTCTTGGCAATTCTAAGCAATACTACTCAGATTTGTAGTAATATCTATAATCATAGTTAACATTTCTAGACTGCTTAGCTCTTTTCAAGTGGTTTTCAAAAATTGTCTCATTTGAACTAATAAAACTAGCACTGAGCAAATGTGGCTTTCTCCCAGGGTGCCAACATAGGCGTTGGAGTGGAATATATTTTCTCCTCATAATGGCTAACATCCTTACACCTTGATTTAGCATCTTCTTGGGGCCCATGGAGCTACTACCTGGGTTGCATGAAAGCATATTGTGCAATTTGTTTTTAGAAAATTGTACTGTTCTCCTTCCATTTGTTCAATACATTTGCAAGCCAACATTTTAAGATTAGTTTTTAGTCTGAATTTTTCTCAGATCCAATAGAATGGCAATCATTGACAATTAAGTTATCAGTCTTGTCATCCCCAATAGTCTAGTTTTTCTTTTTCATTATTTTGTTCATAGCTTCATTCATTTATTAATTCATTAATTCAATAAGAGTTTTTGAGCATGAGCTAAGCATAACATACTCTGCTAAGAACTGTGGAGGATATACAGACGAATGATATTGCTGATATCTGCATAGATACATAATGTCAATGGGGTGTCACCAAAAAAATAGAAATTCTTCCCTTTGGAAGGCAATCTCCTTGTAAGCAAGGATAGTTTCAGTTTTTGTATTTATCCTTCCAGGACCTAACAGAACTCCTGGTATATAATAATTGTTTAATAAATACTTGATTGATTGATGAAAAAACATTTATTACATGTTCACTATGTGTCAAGCACTGAGCTAAACACTTGGGATACAGATTGAAAAATAAGGCCATTTCTGCTCTTACAGAGTTTATATCCTAATAGCAGGAGACAATGCATTTAAGAAAGTAGTGGGTAGAGAGGGTATTATGGTCATATTTCTCTACAAGACATTCAAAAAGTTCAGTTGCTATGATGATGGGTCAGAAAATGACTGGAATGAAAGACCTTTGTCATTTGGGGACTGGCTAGATATAGCGGAGGTCTCTTGTTAGAGTGGGACTCTGATCTTGGGCTCTGTCCTTCTTGGAGAAACCTGTGGGACCATTACTGAGATTCTCTATCTCTCTTTCCTTGTGAGATTGCCTTGACATTGAACTGTCACATACATCCCTTCCCTCCATCAAAGAATTTGTTCTAGTTGTCAGAATTCCTGATCATAGCTTTCATACTAATAACCTAAAATATATTCATCTCAGAAAAGCAGAGGTGCTTTGCAGAGGTGCAGAGATGGCCCATATAATATATGCATATAATGCCAGGTTTTTCAATGTGCTGACCAAATTTGCAGGATTTTTCCTCCTCTTTTTCTTAAATTGATCATTTAAATGAAATGGATGGATATTTTCAAAAATATAAAATATAAAAAATATGTTACAGAACAATAAATAAGGAATTTAAATGACCAATCAGAAAAAAAAATTTTGAAAAACCTATAGAGGAACTCTCAAATGAGAAAAAAACCCTAAGAATGACTTTCTAGGAAAGGAAAAAGGTAGGCACATGGAGAAATCAAGGTAATTAAAAACAATTGATATAAATAAAAATCTATTTTTAAAAAGAAAAAAAGAAAATCAAATGAAAGAGTTCCTAATGTTTCACTAGCAGAATGAAATAATGATGAGAATAAAACTTATTAAATTCAATCTAAATAAATATATCAGGAATAAAATACACAGAGCTGGAAAAGTTTATATCTCTCTGAATGATTCCAAGTGGCATTTTTAGAAGCACATTGCATAGAACAGAAATAAGAAATATAGCCCCACAAAGTGTTTCCTTGCCTATTGTTTTTAATGTGGACTTTTGTGGCAAATGGGTTGAGACATGGCTCAGTTTTTAAAGATCATGTTCCATGTGGGAAAATGTGCCCCACTCTCTTAGCAAGAAGGGCACTTTTTATTCACCACAATACAAGGCAGCTTCAGACTCCCTTGTTAATTTAATATCTTTTCACAAGCTGGTTGTGGACTCATCTGTCTGCCAAACTCCCTTTATAAGATGGGAATGAAATGCACAAGCTGTCAACCTAAGGTGGACAGTGAGGGTTACATGAGGCAGCAGAAAATCTCATAGAGGCTTCCACCTAAATGAGTCCTTAGACCCCAGCTTCTGAGGATAGATGAGATTCTGCCTGTACTCAAAACTTCTGCCCTTTGTCTAATGGTTTCACAAGGAAGTGAAAGAATGTTAGATATTCATGCTTTTTATATTTTGGTTTTCAAATTTTCTTTTTAAATTATGAACTCGACAAATATCCACAAACAAGAATGTTTCCATATAAAAACAAAGAAAAAAAGAACAAAAAGAGATGTGTATGAAATTGAGTCTTTTACAAAATAAAAAAAAACCTTCCTATTATATTTAACAAAATAAAGTCAATACTGCTCTGTCTGTATCCTTTTCTGAACTTCTTTCAGCTCTCATCTGTGTATTTTTAAAGCTTTTTCTCTTTTATTGTTACAAATTTGACAAATATAAACAAATATAAACATTCTCCTATACAAAGAAGAAAAAAAGGATTGTATATGATATTGTGAATCTCTATTATGTGCACATTTTTTAAAGTATTAGAAAATTTAACATGGTTATTCCAATATACTGCCATGTCTGCCTATGTCTCCTTCTGAACTTGCTACTGATTTCTTCTATGTAGTTTTAAAACTTTTTCATTGATATTCATTTCTTTCTTTTTTCCTTCCTTTTCTCTTATGGTGAGGAGAATCATTATTCTCTTATATATTTATTAGATTCTCAGATATTTTTTCTCATTTGAGATTCCTTTATAACTTTTTCAAATTTTTTTCTGATAGGTCATTTAAATTCTTTATTTATTATTCTGTTAACATCCATTTCATTTAAATGATCAATTTTGTTAGTATAATAATTAGAGAAAGTCATTTATAGTAATTTTTAAATTTTTCTCTTCATTTGTGAATTATCCTTTTTTATTTTTGGTATTGGCAATTTGATTACCCTTTTTTGATCAGATGAGATAATGATCTACCTACCTACCTACCTACCTACCTACCTACCTACCTACCTACCTGCCTGCCTGCCTGCCTGCCTCCCTGCCTGCCTCCCTGTCTGTCTGTCTGTCTATCTATCTTAAAAAACCAGATCTTATTTTTCTTTATAAATTCTTTATTTTTTAAATTTTATTTATTTCTTTGACTTCCAGAATTTTAATTTGTCTTTAGTTGTTTTTTATTTGTTGTTTTTGTAGCATTTTTTTAGTTGTATTGCCAATTTACTGATCTGTTTTTTGTCTTTTCTGTTGGTGGTGATGGTGGTAAAAATATTTGCAAACTAAGGATTGTATCTCAAAAGTTTGAATATGTTGTCTTGTTGTTATTTATTTGATGATATTATCTTTTTCCTTTGACTCATATATTCATTAGACTTAAATTATTTGGTCTTATTTGATACCTGAATTATTTCTTCAAATGCTCTTTATTATAATTTTTATTGTGTCATGATCAGTAAAGGATGTATTTAATATTTCTCAGTTTCTTCGTTACTTTATAGGGTTTACCACAGCATATGACTAATTTCTGTAAATGTGTAAGACACAGGTCAGCAGTACGCATATTCTTTTATTCTTCTATTTAGTAATTGTCATTGACCTATCATCTGTTAGGTGAGTTTTCACATTGTCTTTCCTGGAACCATACCTCCCTGCCACTTCCTGACCATCTCCACAATCTTCCTCCTCTTCATACTTGTCTCTGTCTCCCCTTTAAGTGATGTCTTCCCCCAATAGAGGTTTTTTGGGACAGGGACTCACTTGATTGTTTGCTTATATTTTTATTCTTTGAGTTTAGCACAATCCCTGGCACAGAGCAAGTGCTTAATAGAGATCCTATCTATTTGTCTCATCACTCATCTGTCTATTTTTTCCTAAAATTCTATTCATATCTTTAATGTCTTCCTTTCTTGTCTTTCTGCTACATTTGTCTAATTCTGAAGAGAGTACATTCATGTCCATTTCTGTCTATCTATTCCTCCTCATTATTTGATTAACTTCTCCTTTATATATTTAGATTTTTTTCACTCAGCCCACACACATATATATACACACACACGTATGTAAAGTTCTACATATATATGTAAAGTTTTATTATTTTATTATCTATGTTGCCATCAAGCAAATGTAGTTTGTGGCTTACTCTTTTAACCATATCTATTTTTATTTCCTTATCCATGGTCATGATTTCTTCTGATCTTTAAAATTTATCTGAAGCATAATGGATTATATTCCAGTCTTTCATTTTTACTCCGTGTGAACCTTATGGTTTCAAGTATGTTTCTTGTAGATAACATTAGTAGATGTATTCTAATCTGGTCTGCTTCCCTCCTCCATCTTTTGGGTTAATTCATCCCATTCATGTTTGTGATTATGATTGTTAATTGTGAATTTCCCTCAGTCATATCCTCTTACACTTGCCCCTCTATTTTCAGCTCTTTTTCCAAAGAGAAGTTGGAGGAATAGACATATTCTCATCAGCACTAGTCTATAATTGAAGTGATCTGTTCCTACTCTTCTGCTCTTTCTTCACTAAGCCCAGATTCTTAAAATTGGTTCTTTGACATTCTCTTTTTAAAAATCTCTCCTTTATGATTCATCCTCTGAAGCTGATTTTTTTTTTGTCTTTTGCTTAGGACTATTCCCTCCCTACTTTACAATCTCTCTTGGACTTCTCCTTTCCTTTTCCCTCTCTCCATTTTTTCCTTGTTGAGTTAATGTATTTTTATGTCAGATTCTGCGTGTATGTGTATGCATACGTGCCTACACATTTGTCATTGTGTGTGTGTGTATGTGTGTGTGTGCGTGTGTGCATGTATGTGTGTTTCAGCCTTCCTTTGATTCAGATAAGAGTGAGGTTCATGATTCTCTAAATCTTTCTTTCATGATTTTAAACCAAGTCTGATAATTATTAATTTACCTCTCTAGGACTTGGCCTTTCAATTTTTATCATAGTAGATACTTTACATTTTAAATTTTTTGACTTCATAATAATATTTCTTATTATCTAATAGATTTGTTGAGTTCTTATTCCTTCACTGTATTTTATAGAGAATCTATTATTTAGATAGCTTTTCTACCTTTTGTTGTTCTAAGTTGTAGTTAATAATTCTTCCATTTTATTCTTGTAGAGCTCTTATTTTAATTATGATTTTTAAAATCACTTGCTTCATTACTTCCAACTACTTTTGTAGTCCTTATCAAATCATTTTTTTCTTTGAGGATCTGAATTTTATTTGTTATTCAGTTGCTCTCTTTATCTATATTTACCTTGGATTTCTTTTAATCTATAGTATTTACCTTGTATGTCCCAGCTTATTTATATGTTTACTCATATTTTCTTTTAGTGAAACCTTTCACAGAACTCTAGGCTCTCTCACTGGGGCTTGTACTGGCTTCACTCCTCTGACCCTTCTCCTGCCTCTGGTAGCTTCTGGCTGTATTTTTGTAAATGTCTGGACTTGATGAAGGAGCTAACTTCTGTTTCTCTTGGCTTTCCTTATTGCTGTTATGTTTTGGTTCCTTTTCAGATTATTTACTAGAGTGTGTGAAAGAGCTAGGTTCCCTGATAATGTTTTACATGTCCATCTTTTTGTAAAGTGAATGACATTCATAGTCTCCACAGAGTGGTGTTGTAGGGTAAAGATGAAAAGGTTATGGGCATTGGCTATCCTATTGCTCTTCTGGGATGTTTGGGGATGGGGTATGGGATGTGGGGAAGAGCTAGAGAGTTTTCTTGGTCTTGACTAGCTCCATCAATATCTTTGGTTTAATTAGGGATCACAGAGTCTATTCTTTCTTATTGTACATTCCTCCACTTGCCTTGATTCAAAGATAATCTAGGTGACAATTGACTGGCAGAGAGATGTGAAAGAGATGAGAAAATTAACTCCTTTCTGTAAAGGATCAGTCAACTTGGGACCACATTTTTCTCATCATTCCCTTTCCTAAATATAATGGATTATAAAGGATTTAAAGCTGAAATCATTTAATCAACAAGCATTTATTAATTTTTTTCTTAAGCTTCCTGGCTATTCTGGTAGGCGAGGGATACGATTGAATATATGATTCTCTTGACAAAGAGAAGAAGGAAATAGTTATCACCCTCAAGTAGGTTCCCATTCTATTAGTGCAAAAAATGTATAAAAGTAAGTTTATATAGAAATCACCTAGTCCAACCCCTCTCATTTATAAATGAAGAAACTGAGGCACAGAAAGGTAAAGTAACCTGTCAACATTCACAAAGCTAAGATGTAGCAGAGGTCGGATTTGAACTCTACTCTTCTCATCCTCAAATCCAGGGCTAGTTCTATGATCATTGGGATTATTTAGGCCAGCTTTCAAAAGCAGAGCAACAGTAATTATTATTCTATACTTTTGCATATTATAAGAAGGTTCAGTTGCAAAACTAAGACCAATGTCAAAATGTCAGGTGAAGAAATCTGAGAATTTTTAATTCTCTTGCTCTAGCCAGGAAAAGTGAGTGTGACTTTTGCTGTGAGCTACATGAGTACAGATGATATAAAGATGGTGGGAAATGAAATTTGAGACAAAATTGAAATTCATAAGATGGCACTTTTTTTTCACAAAAGAACATAAAAATGTCAGCTTATTCAGGAAATAAAAAATTTCATGAAGTTTTCATAGAAAAGTTTTCAGTTTTCATGTAGTTTTGCTTTGGAGACTTTGTTATTAAACTTATTGTCTGAGCAGATGTTAGGAAAATGTTCAAAATAGAATAGCTCTGAATGTTCAATTCCTTTTTTTTTTTTTAGAAGCAAGAACTTTTACTTGGTGTTCCAGGAGCCTTGTCTAGAGTCTCTAATTGAAAATGAGAATTAAAAAAGAACTCCTCCATTGATACATTGGGAAAACAAAATGTCACAAAAAGAGTACTTCTTAAAGTGGAATCTAGAGAATCTTCATTGTTTATATATGGACTTAATACGTAGATTGACAGAACTAAAGATGTTACTGTGAACTAGACAAGGTGCTTAATAGTTGATGATGGTGATACTTTCTGGCTCTTTGACAATAAACAGTATGTTTAAACTTTCTCAGCCTAAGTTTCCTTGTCTGTAAAATGAAGATTATAATAATTTACCTTGCACAGTTGTTGTGAGGACTGAGACAAAATATACAAAATACTTTGAAGACTTTGAAGTACTATGTGAATGCCCTTATTATTATCATTATTAATAACAATGATAATAATTATTCAAATTCATTTGTCATAGTTTGGTGAAGGGTTGGACAATCCTAGAGAGGACAATATTAATTACATCATCAATAATGATAGTAATAATAATGATAAATTGAGATTTCCACCTTCTTTTGAGATGATAAATTTATACTGTATATAATTAATATAAAGACAAAGGCTAACATTTTAGATAGAAGATGAGCACTGGAATCAGAAAGGTAAGAGTTTACATCCTTGCTTTAACACATAATGGCCATGTGGCAAATTGCATAACTATTCATTACCTTAGTCAACTCCCTAAAACTGTAAGTTACAGATACAGATTTGCAACAATTGATGAACTTTCCACTGTGAGAGATTTGCATGCCTATAAAATCTCAAATCTGTATAAAAATTAATAATAAAAAATGAATTAAAAAGGCTGCCTTTTTAAATTTTCTAAACACCTACTCAAAACATTTGAATCAACTTTAAAAAATATTGTTACCTTAAAAAAACTCCCAATTTACTCTTAGGAATTACCTCCTCATTTTCTGTTGTGAATAGAATATTTTATACATATTTGTTGATGATTTGGTGGACACCAAATTTTAGACTAGATTAACATCAAATCCATATACACATAAGCCAGTTCAAGTGACCTATCCCATATTGGTCATTTGTCTAAATATAATATCAGTTGAATTATTAGTAACTGATTAATAGCCAATTCATCAATGACAAATGTCTATTGAATGCCTCTTATTTGCAAACTAGCCTGTCAATAGTACTGAACAAATTTATGTGTGCAAGTGTGTGTCTATGTGTGAATTCTAACGTATATGGCTTCTCATCTTCCCTGGACTTGCAAATGGGCAATTACATAGTAAGGAAAAAGAAAAATTAAAAAATAAAAACTTTCTTTTCTGTTTACCTTTATATACATACATATACACACACACACATATATATATACATATATATACACCTATATAGGTATGCATATAGGTATATGTGTGTATATATATGTATAGATCTATCTATCTATCTAGAAAATGAAATTGATATAAAAGCAAAAGATATCTACTCTAGATAGATAGATATCTTTTGCTTTTATATCAATTTCATTTTGGGTTTCTCCTGTACCCAGAGAATCATCCACTGAAACAAGGAATAAAAAAGAGAAAAAAGGAGTTCAGCAATACTAATGCCATATGACTATAATCTAATCAAATAAATTTTAAAAAATTAGTGTAAATTAATCAAAATTGATAATATATTTAATATTTTATGCCCATATTCCCCCACTTCTGCAGAGGTGAGTGGGAGGTCTACATTGACATCATTGTAGCAATTGTGTATATTGGCTTAATGATTATGCATACCTCACTCTAACTCAGCTGATATAGATCTTCCCATGATTCTCTGAATTCTTTATATTCATTATGACATGATGTAGCAACACTTAATTACATCAATATACCACATTTTCATTAGCTACTTCCCAAACAGTGGAATCTACTTTAAAACTTTTTTTTTGTTCAGTAATTATTTACATTTATGTATCTGGTGACATGTGTAGACAGTGAGATTCAAGAAATGATGACACATGAAGAAAGAACAAGGTTAAATTGGCAGTGAGATGTATGGAGGGGGCTAGGAAATTTCACATAATTCATGAAGGTGCCTTATGAAAAATATTTAGATGACAAAGGAATCTTTAACTGAAAAAACTGAGTAATCACTGAAGAAAAATGAGACAAATTCTGGGTATTTTACAAGGGAGACTGGCAGTTCAGTGTCTAGTATTGTGGTAGGTATAAGGCTTGTATGAAGGTGAAGTAATTATTTACTCTGTCCTCATCTATAAAATACAATTAATAATAATTCAGGAAGATCATCAATTCAGTAACAGGAAATATGTACATTTCACTCTATTGTTCTTAATATTTATTAGAGCTATCTCTCTTGTCTCTAGGAATCACATTGCAAAATATTATAAGATATCTCACAAACATACATGAAATTCTAAGAGCTTCCCAGGGAAGAATGACTGATAAAAGAGTTATTATTGTGGCCATTTAGCTACTTATCTTGGAGAATGGAAAAGGGAAGTACAGACTTAAGAAATCTGGTTGAAGTTTAGGGGAGTCACTCAATTTTTTTCCCAAGGTAAAGGATTTCTATTATGGTCACAGAGGCATTCCAAACTGCACCCGTGAAGGAGTCAATGAGACAAAATCACAGCTCCTCAGAGTACTGAAGTAAAAATGATGGACATCAGTCTGTTTTAATGATTTCTTGTTTAACTGAGGGAGGTAGGAAAGAAACGTCTATAGAAGCAGACTAAAGGATTTGTATGACATGTTTGATGACATGTTGGCTTCAGAGATGGAAATGATCGCGTTTTACATTTTACATTAATTCCTTGTTTCTAAAGCTACTTGAAGCATTCTAGGAAAGCAATGATGAGAGACCATTGTAAAGGTTTTTGTAGCTTTTTCAAAAAAGAACAGTGAATTTCATGCATTCAATGCTTAAAATCCACAGAAATGGATTAATATTTGGTAAGATGTCTGTCATAGCATCATGAAGAAGCAATTGCTTTCTTTTTTTGCATTCAAATGTTATAAAAAGTTGATTTAGTCCCTCCCAAAAAGGAGCACGATTTTCAGGTGTGTGTGTGTGTGTGTGTGTGTGTGTGTGTGTGTGTGTGTGTGTGTGTGTGTGTGTGTGTAACTAATACGGGTTTAGGTAAGGAGTCACCATGCATCACTAATGAGAGACACTCAGCCAGAGAAGTTGCAGGCAAGATTTCAAAAGGTTCTGAAGTTGTGTGGAGTTAGGGACCCTGGCAATTCTTTTTCTTTTTCTTGTTTACTGTGTTGTTTCATATTCATGTTCTTGAGTATTTAAATACGCCATAAGGACAGAGACCTCTAAGATGCCCTCATAGCCAAGGCCAACAATTTGGATATATTTCTGGGTGAGAGGCTGAACTGAAATGAACATTGTGGGAAAAGTCAATTTAATGATACCTTGGTATATTTTCATCATTCACACCCTGCTGTTTTCCTTGCAAGGTAAGGACTTCTAGTTAATTAACTTAGTTTATTGCATTATTTTTTGTTTTGTGATTAATCAGAAAGTGTTCTGGGTTTTTCCTCTTACCCTTTAACGATCATTAAAAAAATCAAAGGATGGATGGGAAAAAAGTATAAAATACCTCTGAAAACCTTTATAATGATTTTTCATTTAGACAATTAGAAAGCTCTGTTTTACTCTTCAGCTTGCTAGCATTCTTATCATAAACCCATTTGTTTTTGCTTTATTGTCAGGAGTTCTTGTCTTATTTGGTTATTGTTCTGTTTTGTTTTTTGGTTACTTTACAATAAGTATACATTGAACATGTTTTTGTTTGTTTTGTCCATATTTATTATTTCATGGTGTGGGGAGCTCCTGTTGTGAAAACCCCTTTAAATGATACAGATCAGCAGCTTATCTCTAACTTATACTTTTAGAGAGTTGCCTGATACCAAGAGGTTCAACAGTTTGCCTGTAAGTTTCATAGACAGTGCATGTCAAAGGCAGGATCTGAATATGAATCTTTCTTATTTCAAGGCTTGAATCTATGGCTACTTCACTGTTCTGCCTCTTCAGAGCTTTTTACTTTTAATAAAAATAATTTTAAGTTAAATGTGTGGCAATTAAGAATTTATCTGTTCTCAGCACTACCACTCTGGTTATAATAGGATGTCTTAAGAAAGATAACTCTTGAAATTATGTTGGACAGTGCTCAATATTGTTTCATTTCTTAAATTTGCTTTCCCAAAAATAATGGTAAAGGAAAAACATCTGTTCAGTGTTAGATTTTTTTCCCCTTTGAGAAAACTGATGTATATTTACTTTGGACATATAGAGCAGAGGGGAAGAATCAGTGGGCCACGACAGATCATTTAAGTTCACAGTTTTAGAGCTAGCAGTGACCTTAGAGGTCATTGTGCTCAATCCCCTCATTTCACAGTTGAGGAAACTGAGGTCTAGAAAGGGTAAGTGACTTATTCAAGGTCACACAGGAAATAAACAGGAGAACTGGAGTTTGAACCCAGGTCTTCTAACTATAAATTCGCTTCCCCTTCCACTGTAAAACACTGCCTTGGATCTTCTACCTTATAGATGTGTTAACTCCTATCTTTAAAGGCTACAGAGCATATATGTATCTAGATCTAAAAGCTACTTGAGATGTCACAAGTTCTCATAGAATTTTATAATTTGAAAGAATTTTAGAGGCCATCTAAATTTTATCCGAAGCATGAATTCTTTCTATTTTAGCTTCACCTGGTAAGAAAAGCTTTGGTAAAAATCCTCTAATTAAAAAATGATATAAAAATATCCCCATCTTATATACCCTATTTTAATGTAGAACCAAAGGCAATCTCAGCTGTAGAAGGTAGGTAAAATAATATTCCATTAAGGAGTCTAAAAAAGGAAATAAGGAAGCAAGGAACAATCTTTCTGTCTGTCTGTCTGTCTCTTCCATTTATTTTTTTTTGCCCTTTTTTCCCCTAGGAGGATCTTTCTTTGCATCATCTATCTTGACAATTGCATCAAAGTGAGTATCACCCCTCTATGAAAACTTAAAGATCTTACTGATTAGATTGGGCAAAGTTAAGTTTACACATTTAATTTTGGACCAAATTAATCATGTACTTTTACAAAAGACATTTTTTCATAAAAATAGTTCTTGGAAACATTCACTGTGTTTTAAAAATTAACAGTTATTTGCTTATTTTTGAAACCAACATTATAGTGTCATAGGAGCTTAGATTTAGAGCTGAAAGGGCTCTTAGAGGTCATTTGGTTAAAACTTCTCGCTTTGTAGCTGAAATTTAAATGAAAATTTAAAGGAAATTGAAATGACTTGCCCACTGTCACATGATAAGGAGCAGAGAAAGGGTTTGAACCAAGGCTCTTAGACTCCAAAATCAGTGATTTATATTTCTCTTTATTATAATTTCCAAAGAGATATTCTTGGTAATTCCAAATAGCTAAAGATATTAGAAAGGTAGCATCTTGTAATATCATTTACTCAATACTGTTTTATTAGTTTTTTTTACACATCATAATCATTTCTGGAAGAAAAAGGGTCTTTCTTCCTACTTTTGTGACCATAGGAAACAATGAAGCAAAATACGTATTGCAGTGGCCAAATTCAAGCATGCATCCATCATTTTGTCCTAGCAGTCCCCCTATACCCTGCTCCCACCATTAGGAGGAAGGTGTGTTTCATCATCTGTTATCTGGAACCTTCCCTGGTTTTCAGTTACTCAGAGTTTAGTTTCCTTTTAATGACTTTTCACTTACATTGTTACAGTCACTGCAAACATTGTTCTTCCAGTCTTTCCGTCCTTCTGATTATTCTAGTTATAACAGTTTATATTTCCCCCTGTTCCTCATAATTTCTCGTACTTGTCATTTCTTATTGCACACTAATATTCCATTACATTTATATGCCATGGTTTTTTTTTTAGCCATTTCTCACTCAATGGGTACCCGTTTTGTTTCCATTTTTTGCTTCCTTAAAGAGCACTGCTGTAAATCACTGAGTGTATATTGGATCTTGGCACCAGTATTTTCCTTGTCCAATAGTGGCATTTCCTTTTAGGTTTCTTTTAGTAACTGTTCTCCTTCTGTCTCATTACTGAGGGATACATTGGTATTATGTGTTTATCATTGCTAGAGTACATGTATGGATGCATGTAGATGTGGATATTCCCTATAATCATATATGTAACATTCCATCCATGTCTCCCTGGTCTTGAGTGTGATCCTTGGCTGTGTACTCCAATAAATCCTTTACAGAGAGTGCACTCAACCTGCTGGGAGCTTCCCTATAGTTCTCAACATCAAATGGATACCTGTGGATCACATTTTCATAACAGTTATCCCTCCATTTGCTGTGTGACTGGCCCAGTCACATATCTCTTAAATGGCATCCCTTACAGTGCTTCCAGTACAGAATAGGTACGTGATAAATATTTTACATTGATTTTTTTCTCTTGTGCAATTCCTCATTTGTAATGTGTTACAGACTACAAATGTCCACCATCGCATGCCCAAAACAAACCATGCTTTTGTCACTCTTTGTAAGAAAAGTTCAATGAATGAAATGCCCTTCAGAGAAAAACATGGTTCTAGCAGGAAACATATAATTTATTTCTAGACTAAACTGAGCTTCGTAGTGAAAAGTTGGATTTTCATTCACAATATACACTATTCATAGTTTTGTTTCTCTACTTATATTGATTCTAGTTTTAATTTCTGAGGCTAACCCTAAAGAATTAAGTTCCATTGGGGGGGGGGAAGGAAATATGTTTCTTTAGAATACAGTATTTATCAATCCATAGAGTTCCCTAAAGTCATAGGGATAGATGTCTCAGCATTGGTACAATAGCATTATCCTAATTTTTAAAATTCCTTTATCCTCAAACACAAATTTCCTTCCTAACAGGGAGTTTATATTAGAGGCAAGAGAGGTTGGTGGATGATTTCGAATTTTGTAAAATGACACGGCCCCAGACCCCCAAGCCACCTCCTCAAATCCTCCCTTTCCCCCACCCTCTGAATCGACCTTTTAAATGTTAACCCAAGAAAGACCTCTTTGATAAAGTGATGGAAATCAGGAGGAAAAACAGCAGCTCTCTCTTGGGAAAGGCTTATTCAGGTTGCTTAGGGACCTGTGATTACACAAGATCTTTTCTGTTTTCTTCCAGAAACCAATTTAATGCAATTCGACAGAAAAGAACTCCCCTTGCAGCCCAGGTAGGTAGGTAGGTCATGCTTCCAACCCAGAAAGAAGCTGAGAAATAATCCCCTCCCTGATGGAACGCCACTGTCATTCCAACAATGAAGTCTTTGTGACTCACAAGAAGACAGGAGAGAGGAGGAAGAGGCAAAGCATTTTTTGTGGGTTCTTTGCTGAAATTCTCAAATTCATATTCAGCTCTCAGTGATTTGGAGCAAAATGGCTTACAGGAGTTATCTGCCCAGCCTCCCTGCTGATTAATTCACATGCTTCTGGAAAACAGAGCTCTGATGGTTAGATACTGATGGAAAAAAAGATTCAGAAATAGTGTGGTAATTAAGGGAACAATGGACATTGAAAGAGTAGACACGCTTTCTTGCGAATGGGATAGTTGTGAACTATGGTGATTTCCCAGGATGGGAGTTGCACTTCTCCAGGAGGTTATTATGATTTTTTTTTTTTGGCTGAAAAGCAGTTTGGTACAGATGAAAGAGAACTTTTTGAGTCAGAATAAAAATAGTGTTTCTAGAGCTCCTTAAAGTTTTCAAAGCACTTTACATATAACATTTGATCCTCACAACTCTGGGAGGCAGGTAATATTATTATCCCCATTTTACAGATGAGAAAACAGGCTGAAAGAAGTTAAGTGACTTACCCAGGGTTATGCAACCAGCAAGTATATGAAGCAAGATTTGAAATCATGTCTTTTTAATTCAAAGACCAGTAGTCCATCCATTATGCCACCTTGCTGCCTCAGTTGGAATTGAGTTCAATTTTCACCTTGGACTCTGATTACCAATGTGATCTTGGATAAGTCAGTTCACCTCCCTAGGCTTTAGTTTCCTCTTCTGTCAAAGGAGGGGTTTGGATTAGATGATTTCTGATATCTTTTCCAGTTTCAATTCTGGGATGCTATGAACCTCAAGATGGTCCCATGAACTAAAATTCAACTCAGTTCAACAAATGCTGTTTACAGAGAGAGCATCATATGAAGTATTGAGGAGAAGTAAGGTTGGGCTAAAATGGATCCTTTTTCTCATAGATCTGACAATCTAGTAGTAGGCTATGATGTGGACATAACTAAATACATAAGAAAAAATAACCCCAAAGTGATATGTGAGGGCTGAAAGGGAAAATATTCCCATTGATGAGATTAAAGCAAGGTTCATGGAGGAATTGACTTTTAACTGGAGTTTAAACAATGATGGGGAGTAGGAGACAAGACCATTTCTAGTATAGGGAATCATGTGTGCAGCACCATGGAGAATTCACAGGCAATGCTCAGGGTGCAAAGAGTTGTCTAGGTTGGCTGGAACGTAGAGTTCCTATTGGGAAGTAGGCACAAATATGTTAATTGTTTCTGTGGCTTCAAATTTTGATATTTAGAATCCAGGTGAATGGATGGTTAAGGGGTCATAGACCATGAATATCATGGACAAAAGCTTTCCCAGGAGAAACAAAAAGAGAGAAGTGATATCATTCTCTGTTTCTGAGTCATCTGGTGAAGACTTTTCTTGAATTGACCAAGTAGTGTCCCTTCCTTCCCTTTTAACACCTCTGATGTTCTACTACTTAGTATATTGAGGTACCTGATTGTCTCAACAGTTTAGCATGGGAATCCTATTATACCACATTCTTAGACCACATGGTAAATTCCTAGGAAAATCAGAATTCTAACCTAAAACCTGTGAGTTTTTTGGTCTGTGACTTTTTGGAGTTTTACTTTTCCATTGAGGTCATAGAGTATAGTAGATAGAGGACCAGTTTTGGAATCAGGAAACAAGTGTTTGTGAAGTGCCTACTCTGTTACAGATTGTGTGCTATTTGACAAACATTATTTTATCTAGCACTTTTACAAATATTACTTCATTTGACCCTTGGAAGTAGGTGCTATTATGATCCTTATTTTACAGTTGAAGAACCTGAGGCAGACAGAAGTTAAGTGACTTGCCCAGGCTCACACAGCTAGTAACTGTCAGATACCAGATTTGAACTCATGTCTTTGTAACTCCAGGACCCTTTCTCTTACCACCATGGTACCCAGATGCAAGGTCCTCACTCCCCTTCTTCACCTAATGGAATCCTGCCCTTATCTTATGATAGAGTAGCCCTTTATTATTCAGCAACCCTGAATGGTGTGGAGTTTGACAATTGAGAGGTGACTAGAATTAAAGGGGACTAAGAAAGAACTAAAGCACTAAGGTGCTGATCCTTCTAGCAGGATGAAATATGTTCAAAGATTAGATTTCATCTTAGAATGAAGGCACTTTGCTTAGCTAGCTTTTACTCATCAGAACTTTGATCAGTATAGTTAGTGGTTATGGACTTAAAGCCTGCCTCTGTCAATGTGAGATTTAAATTGACTTGTGTGGAGAAGACCAAAAGAAGCTAGAAACTACCTCCCCCAGCAAACACTGGATCTCCTTGCCGAGCAGAGAGATATGGCAGCCAATGACAGCACTCACTGGGACAGTACGTCAACCCCTTGGCACATAGGAAGCATTTAATAAATATTTTTTTTCAATTCATTCATTTGTTCTCAGAGTGTAATGGTAGAAGATTGTGAATGTTATCATCTTAAAAAATCAGTGAGAAGCAATGGAGAGCAAAATGAGTTCATAGAAATCTTGGTGGGAGACACAGTAAAGTCAGATCATGATCAAGGCACTTAGAGATGAAACTAGAAAGAGGAAAATGAATAGATGAATCCTGGGTCTGGGGACACCTAGCTAGTAAGTGTTTGATGTATAATTCAAACCCAGGTATCTCCTGACTGTGAGTCCAATACACTTTTGTGGGCGGAAGGGCAGGGAAGAATCATTTATGTAACACCTACTATGTGCTAGGCACTGTAAGTACTTTTTTTTTTTTTTTAACAAATCTTATGTTTTTGGATCCCTACAACAACCCTGAAAGGTAGGTGCTATAATTATACTCATTTTATATTTGAGGAAACTGAGGCAAACAGAGATTAAATGATTTGCTCACACAGCTAACAAATGTCTGAGACTGAATTTGAACTCGTATCTTTCTGACTCCAGACTGAGTACTTTATCCACTGTACCAGCAGTTGTCTCTAACTTTAAAAATCTACCATGCCACCTCTTAACATGCCATACTGATTCTCATAGAATCTTTGGATTTGTACACAATGGGCACCCAGAAAATACATAGTTATGAGCATATAATTATGATAATTATATCAATAACATTCAAATAGAGTTTCCTACATGGCAGCTTTCACTTGACAGATGAAGAAACTGTGGTATATCATAGAGAAATGACTTTCTCATGGTCTCTCAAGTGATAACCATCTGACCCAGGATGTCTGATTCCAAATCCAGAATTCTTTAATCATTTAATCCTATCACCTTTAAATTGTGAAATTGAGCATAATTTTTATGTAATCTAGTTATAAATTAGTTTAATTAGATAATAGAAGAGGAAATGTTTTGATATCTTCAGAAGAAATGTGTAACGTAATTGGAAGGTACAATTATTTCACTGTTTCTTTTTCTGTTTCAAAGTTTGAAGAATCAGACTCACGGAATTATCTTTATGAAACCTCTATTCGAGGAAGGAGCCAAACAGCAGGTCAGTATTGTATCTTTATTTCTTTTCTCAATAAGTCTTCCTTGAGGGACAAATGCAATGAAAGACTTGGCTTTTTTACTGTTCCCATTTTACATATGGTGGGACTGAGTCAGGGGGGACAAAGTGATGGAAAGAGGAGTAGCCACTCAAGCACCCTTTCAATTGAGGACTATGCTTTTAGTGACAGTTAAAATGGTAAGCCAGAGATGATGCTCATTCAAGTAAAGAAAAAGTGGATGGTTTTTAAGAGCCTCCTCTTTCTGAATTCAGCGTTGCTATTTTGCATTTTTCTACCAACCCTCTGCTTCCAAGGGCCAGAATTCAGACATTTCATAGTTTTAGAGGTGCCTGAAATTTAACTTGTAGAATAGATGAGAAAGATATTTTCATCCTTGAGCTTTGAATGCTCCTTTGCCTTCATGTTTGCTATTTGACATAAATGGCACAATTGGACAAGGGCTGTCATTTTTAAGAGGAGAAGCTTATGCTTTGTTGATTTCATGGGATCCTTTGTACAGATTTTTACTTGTCTTTGTATTTTGAAACATCGACCCACTTGAAATTTTTTTTAGCAGGATGAAATGTGTTCAAAGATTAGATTTCATCTTAGAGTGGAATCACTTGGCTTGGTTAGCTTTCATTCATTAGAACTTTGATCAGTGTAGTTAGTGGTAGTAGTTGTTGAAAGTTAATTGTTAGAAGTAAGTTAAAAACTATTTTAAAAATAGTTTATAAGTGTAAAAGATAAAGCATATATGGATTTAAGACATGCAATAGGGACTGGATCTGATTTCATTGACATGGAGAGCTCCTGGCCGAGGAATTCCCTAAATTCCCTCCCCCTCTGCCAGTTTAGTCTTAGCTGCTTAGGGCACTGAGAGGCAAAGAGTCTTGTTCAGGGTCACACAGTCATTATGGGTTACAGGCAGGACTTGAATCCAATACTTCTTAGATTTGAGACTGGCTCTCTATCCAGTCTTCAAGAAGATCCTGATCACTTAGCAGCATTTATGAGTAGTCCTATCAATTAGGTTTTTCCCCAGTTAAAATATGTTTGGACCAGACGTATCTATGGGCAGTCTATTGTGAAAGCATGAGGGTACAACACTCCTAAGTGCTGGCTGAATTAGATTAAAATCTATTTGGGAAATTACATTGGAAAATTTGATTAAAATGTAATCGGGAAATATTTAACAAAATAAATAAAAATACAGTAAAACATAAACCACATTACATTTTAAAATGAAGTCAACATGTGGCCCTTGAGAATCTTTATGTATGGATTAATGGCCCCTAGTTAGATCTGACAACCACTCATTTAGACCATTTGGCTCATTATAAAAATAGAAGCATTATAGGACCTTAAGGGGCAGAGGAATGAATTTAAGAGGTCAGCAAGTCCCTCCCCCTCCCTATAGAAAGTCTTGTACATAAACCAGATGGAAAAGATAGTTATCTACCCTTTCCTTTAAAATCTTCATTGAAGACTGAAGAAGTTGCTTTGGTGATAAGTTCCAGTGGCTCACCATTCTTATATACTCTGAAGAGTAACTTAAATACTTCCACCTGTAATTTGAGCTTATTCTCACTTGTCCTGTTCTCAATACAGAGGATAGCTTTTAACTATGACTCATTTACTTTTTTTTTGAGATCACCCAGCAAGTAGAGGCAAAATTAGAATTAGAACGCCTAGTTTCTGGCTTCCTGTGGCTTAGTTCAGTCCCCTGGGGCCATGTTATTTTATTTTTTTACATAAAAGAAAATAAAAAACACTTCCACATAGACTGACAATAACTTTGTGCCTTTTAAGTGTGGGCCTGAGAGGGCACTGCGTTTTTAACTGTGCCCAATGAACAATATACAAACTTTAGATGAAATATTTAGATTGGGAACATCAAAAAAGCATCAACATTATACTTTTCAGTTTTCATGCCCTAATGACGGATGGTCATGAAATTTTCTGTTCCCAATGACTCTCATTTTCCTGAATAATATTTTTCAGGAAATGGTGATCAAGGGCATTTGGGGGAGGGTGGGGGGGGGGTGGGGGGTGGAAGGGGAAGAATGTCTAAATGGGATTTTATAACTGATCTGTTTGATCTCTGGTTGAGACTTCTTAATACTGCATTGAGGAGTGAGGAAGAGTTGAATATATGTACAACTCCTGCCAAGCTTTGTCAACGGAATCATCTGCAGCTTGTGTATTTCTGGTTCTTGTCAACTGGGATTTGGATTCCTTACATGGGAACTTGACCTTTCAATTGCTTGGAAGAGGTTAACCTTTGCTCTTGAGTTAGTTTGAGCTTTGTAAGCCTCTCTCCCTGCTTTGTAGCACACACTGTGAAATGAACTGAGGGACATTATTGGTTAACTGTTCTAGCCAGAGTGCATGGTGGAGCTGGGTTCTGTTTGAGTTAACAATGGCTAAGTTTAGCCCAAGCTAAACCTTGATCTATTGTGTTTATATGAAGTTATGCATTCCAAAAGTCAACTATTTTTTGATTTGCAGGTTCTTGCCCTCATGAATGCCTAAATGGGGCTTTCTGTTCTGCGGCTGGTACATGTGACTGTCAAATATTTCAGGCCTTTGGGGAAAGGTGCCAGATTGGTAAGTTTCAGAGATATGCAGGGGAATCCAATTTCTTAATTGAGGGGAAATTTATGGGATAGTTTGCTATAGTAGCATTCATCCCTAGAACTACATGGCAATCATAATGTAAATCTACTGGAAACTCTTCAATTCAGGCTGGGTAATTTAAGGTAATTGAAAAACCAATGTAAAAGAGAATAGATATACTTACCTTCCCATTTCCCCATTCTATTTTCACTTTAGACAGAGCCAAAGGATTGAGCCTGGGTTCTCACTAATTGTCTACTTATAATTTTTTTTTTTTTACAAATAAGACATTATTTAGAGCCAGTGACTGACCATGACCCCATAACATGCTCATTTGTCATTGTTTTGAATGATTTGGGGGATGGAAGGTTGAGATTCTGAGCATGAAGGGAGCATATCATTGCTAAATGAAAAGGCTAAAGTTGTTACAAGGTCACACTATTTGATTAAAAACAGCAGTATCCTAAGTTTACTGGCTCAATCTGCTCATTTTATCTTTGTGAGTGGCATAGACTTAGAATGGCTAGTAGATCTGAGACTTATTTTTTATCTTACTAACACCAATCAAAGTGTTGGAATTTTTTGCTGCTACAAAGGGAAGGTTATAGAGAAAGGGCAGGGTGAGGAAGAGGAGTAGGGACAGAAAGATGAACTGGTCTAATTCCCTCCTTTGACAGATGAAGACCTGGGGCTTAGAGAAGCAATCACTAATGAACATAGAGCACTTTTGTGGTAGCAAAGACCTGGAAGCAATGTCAATGCACATTGGTACACAAATGAAATGGAATGCCCCTAAGAAAGTGTAAGAAATTGTAAGAATTTGTATGACATGATGAAGCTGGTGAATACAGTTCTCCCGACTCTCTGGACAGCTCTCTTCCCATACCACCTGAGTGCCTCCTTTCCTTAGTTCCACCCAAGTGATAGAAGATAGGAAACACAGTGGGAAAAGTAGTAATAAATGTGAGGTGATACATGAGAGGAAGAGAGTGTAGATAAAGGCTTTCTTTTATTTGAATTTGACTACAACTTGGTTTTACGGATTTCAAAGTTCTGTATAAATTTCTTGAATAATACATATTTCTCACATTGATTTAATTCAAAATATATTTGTTAAGCACTGACTAGGTCACAGGCACTGGGCAATGTGAATACAAAGATAAGAAAGAAACAGCCCCTGCTATAGAGAAGCTTGCATTGTTTGCATTTGACTAGATACTACACAAATCTATTATTTCATTGACAATTCTCCATTGCTTGAGGTTTGGTTGAAGAGCCCTTGATTTGGAGTCAAGATCGGGAATGGAGCCCCAGTTTTACTATCGCTCACTACTCGACTCTGGGAAAGTCATTTAACCATCCTGAGAATTAATTTTTCTCATGCACAAAATAGGAGGATCATGGGATTATAGATTTAGAACTGGAAGAAGTCTTAAAGCACTTCAAATATAATCTCTTCATTTTATAGATAAGGAAACAGAGTTTAAGTGATTTACCCAGGGTCACCTGTTAGTAAGTATCTGAGGTTGAATTTGAACTCCAGTCTTTGTGACTCCAAATCTGGGTGGGCTCCTAAATGGCTCCACTGGGTCTGCTTACTTCACTTGACATTAGTTTTTTATACATCTTCTTGGGCTTCCTTATATGTTTCAGCTTCATCCTTCTTAGTGATACAAGTATTTCATTATGCGAATGTATCACTTATTGTTCAGCCATTCCCCATTGAAGCCACCTTTCCACTCCTCAACATCATGGAAATCCTACCAAATAGCTTTTCATATACATATATATGTGTATATATATATTTATATATAAATATGCACATGTATAGGTATACATAAATATGTCTATATATGTGTATAGTTCATATATATGTGTGTATGTGTACATGTTTATGCATATATGGGTATAATATATGAGTACTCATATATAACATATATATGTAAACACACACGTAATACTTTTATGTGTTTATATAGCATTTACATATTTTCACATTTATAAAGCATTTTATAGAAAAAATTTATTTTTTTATTTCATCCTCACAATAATCATGGGAGGTAAGTTTTATTATTATTTTCCCCATTTTTTGCAAATGTGGAAACTGAAGCAAATAGAGGCTAACTGACTTTTTCAAGGTCAACATGGCTGATAAGTATCTGAAGTTAGCTTCAATCCCGGTCTGGAGATCTCACAATAGATGTTGCAATATTGATTATGATAACCCACTGATCAGAATTAAGTATGCACTTTTTCAAATGGGAAACTGAATGGGTTATTCTTCTGAAGCAATGCAAAAAATATGACCATTTTCTGGATCCTGATGACTTTATTTTTCTTTGTTTCCTTCAGTACCTAACACGGGTAAGGAGAGAGATGGAATCTGCAAAACCTGGGGACAATACCATTTTGAAACATTTGATGGCATCTACTATTACTTCCCAGGAAACTGTTCTTACATTTTGGCAAAGGACTGTGGTGCTCCAGAACCCCAGTACACTGTTTGGGTAGGTAGACCAGAAATGGAAGCAACTGTGCTTAAAAAGATTTTAATTCATGATGGAAAATATGGGATGGTGATGATAGCATCCTGAACAGCTGCAAAATGGTAGAAGTAGAGGGATACTGAATGGATTGAGTCAACCTTTTAGTCCAGCCTGAGAATAGGATAAAGGATGATAGAAAGAAAACACTTGGGTGGGAATATACTTATCAGGTCACCCAAACATACTCTGCTCTCGATGATACTTGAAAAATCAGTATTTGTTAGGTGACATGTCTTTATCCTTAAGATATGTTTGGCCTAGAGGCCGATGGACTACCTGAGCCTTCTTACCTGTCTTCCAGGTCTTTGGTGGTCAGCTGGATTTACGTGTTGAGAGAAGAGACTTTCCAGAGTCGAACAAGGGTTAGGATTTATTCAGGGTCTTAGTTACATGTGCAGGGTGAACTCTTCCTCAGGAGAGAGGAATCCTCCTCTTCCCAAGGGGCAAGGATCACACAGCAAGAGGATGGGAGAAGAAGAGGGGAGGGACCCTCTTCCCTCTAAGGGCCCCTCAGTGCAAGGAACGCCTTCAGGCTTTCCTGTCCCTACTTAAGCTCTCCCAGCCGCATAGTTTGCACGTGAATACCGTGAATACCGTACCTGCTCTCAGCCCCTAGCTAGTCAACAACAGGTGTGCTCAGACCACAGGCCAATCTCAAGGGTAGGATGCTCTCCCCACCAAGTTTCCCACTGAGAAGAGATGGAAATACACAAGATAGCCTGTGTTTCTCGCCTCAATCCCCAGCTGTTCCCTGGGGGGCCTCAAGAGAACTCTAAGATTTAGAGGTCCTCACTTTTACCTGCCCAAGACTGTCCTCATGAAACTGAGCTTACACCCCTAACAAAGATATATCATTATTATTATTTTTTTTAGGTTTGGAGAGAGTAGGGTGAATGGATACCTCACTGTTTCTTCCTCTTCACATTTTCTTTTCTTCCTCAGTGATACTTATTCCTTCTACATATTTTGGGTGTGTGTGTATTGGGGAGTGGGGATTTGGAACAGTCATTTCCTTCAGGTGGAGAACTCTCAGTGTGGAAACTCCTTCCATTGATGCAGATTGGTGATTCCCCTAGAGTTGACTGGAGCTGAGAGGTCAAGTAATTTGCGTTTTCCTCTTTTAGAAAAATCAAATTAGTTAATGGTTTGTCTGTTTTATTCATTATTTTTGAAAAACCAGCCCATATTTGTTTATCAAATAAATATTTTTTAATATTTAGTTTTGTTTATCTCTTCCTTGAGTTTCAGAATTTCAGTTTTGTGTGTGTGTACATGTGTTTGGGAGTTAAATGACTTGTCCATGGTCCCATGGTTTGCATGTATGTTATGTTGTGTATTAACATTATGTAACTATTATGTAATAATGTATATTAATATTAATTGAATAATTTGAGTCTTCCTGGCTCCAACGTTGGCTTTCTATTCATCATTCCACACTACCACTCTTTAGATAGAAAGCTCATATTGATAGAAGTAGAGTGTATTTCATTCAGTACAGATGTACATGGAGATTACTTGCACACCGCGAAGAAGAATTTTGAAGCCATGTAGGATTTAAGAGCTGGAGTTTCCCACTGTCTTGATGTGCTGAAACTTTTTTCTGTCTCACGTCTTTGTTTGAAATGGCTTGAGCTATCTCTTCCTCCCACATGCAATAAGAGATTAATATATGCAGATGGCATAGTTTTGATAGCAGAAACAAAGGAATGATGGCAGAAAAGGGAGACAAAACAGGTGGCCCAATGACAAAGGAATGGAAATAAGTGCTGATAAAAGGAAAGGAGCCCCAATACTGAAAGAAGTCAGAGAGGCTCTTTAAAACAACACAGCAACAAAAAGAAAGGTCATTAAATGCTTGAATCCCAGAGAGGAAATGGGTCATGTTGAAAATTACTAAATGGAGTGAAATGACTCAACAGGATCACAAATCTGTCTGCATCTGTGACACAGACACGACTGGCTCCAGGAAAAAGTAGGAGGTAGGAAGACTTTGTGTCTAGTGTTCTTATTCTACATTCCAGGATGTCTTCTACAGACCTCACCTCAGATTCTCTTTTTCCGCTGGCCTGCCCTTTCTCATGATGTCCCAGATTCCCAGGGCTTAGTGCCACCAGCCCTTCCTGCTTGTACTTTGTTTTTTTACCTGTCTTGCTTGGCTGAGTGCAGTGAGTCCTGGTTTGGGAGTCATTTGGACAGTGGTCTCTAAGGTCCTTTTCAGCTTTAAATCTATGATCTTACATCTCTTTTACATCTAAATCCAGGATCATATGATATATCAGGGCTCAAAGCTAGATAATTTGCCCAGCACAAAGTCTGTAGGTAACAAATGCTTATTGCTTGAACGATCAATTCTTCACACTCAAATTCAGTTACTACTTATTAATCACCAAATAAATGCAGATAACTCTGCTGGATTTTTTGGGGACAAACACAGATAAATCAGATATTCCCATTGCCCTCATGGAGATCCCATTTGGTAACAGGGAAAAGACAAACACACAAATAATCATAACTCAAAATAGAAAGATTCATGAATAGAAAGGTGTGGGATGGGTAATGCCAATCCTTGGCTTTATCTTGGACTTTTCTCTTTCTTACATCTATATTCAATCACTGGCCAGAGTCCTGTCTTTTCTATCTTCAGGCTATTTTTTACGTTCCTTCCCTTCTTCCTCTTCTCATTGCCATTACCCCAGTACAATCTCTTGTTACTGCTTCTCTAGATTATTTTTTAGTAGCCATCTAATAAAGTTTCTTTTTCTTCACTCTTTCCCTTTCTTCAATTTAGAATATACCTGGCATATTTAATGCAGAAATAATCTTTCTTAGAAGTAGATCTGGCCATGTAACAAGAATGAATTCTCACTATCCACTAAGAGCCAAATGACACCTTCTCCTCAAAGGTATCCCTAATCACCTCTGTTGGCAACCATCTTTCTTTTTTCATATCTCAAACAGCACTTCATTATGCACCTGTATAATGAATTTATTCATAAATTAGTTTGTATTATGTATAGCTACTTATATTGGGTCTTATCCCCATCTACGACTCTAAGTTCCATGCCAGGAAAAAAATCATGGTTTAGTAAAATTTTATGTCTCTCTTTTACCTAACCTTGTAGTTATATAATTGTTGTTGTCATTGAGTTGTTTCAGTCACATATTTGTGACCCCATTTGGGATTTTCTTGGCAAAGATACTGATGTGGTTTGCCATTTCTTTCTCCAGTTCCTTTTTACAGATGAGAAAACTGAGGCAAAGAGGATTAAGTGATTTAACCAGGATTACACATCTAATGAGTGTCTGAGGCTGGATTTGAACTCAGGTCCTCCTGACTCCAGGGCTAGTGCTCTATCTATGTACAATAGGTGATTTATAAATGTTTTGTGAATGTTAGGCTCAAGAAAGCATTATGTTTAGTATTAACATTAAGATACAAACCCTACCTCTGTTTCTACTTTTAAATGATGTTGTTTTCATCAGGAATGGTTTTGTTCATGGAATCTCTTTCAGATTCACAAATGGACCTGCTTTTTCTTTAGTGAAGCTGCATAGGCCACCTTCTATACCTTTTTTGTTTTCAGTCTGGATCTATGATTTCATTAAAGTAGTGTACTCTCAGTATGGAAACTCCATTTGCTACACCATTGTGGGTTGGCAACATCTGGATTTCCATTTATTTTTTTCATACTGCTACTCTCTTCCTGCCCTCCCTGTCCCCTCCTAATATTTCCATGCTTGCATGTGTGTGTGTGTGTGTGTGTGTGTGTGTATACTCATATGCAGGGTATCGCACAAGTCTTAATGAAATTTCAAGCTATTAAAACTTAAAGCTTAACTAGGACTTTTGGGAACACCCAGTGTATTTGGGGGACATCAAAATGACCAATACTAGGGAAACATCAGTCCCCACCATAGAACTTCTAGTCTCAAACTCAGAGAGCTGTCTGAGTCACTAAAGGGTCAAATGACATGCCCAGAATCACACACCAAATAGAAGTCAAAGGCAGAATTTGAACCCAGTTCTTCCTGCTCCAGCTTCTACCCTTAATGCACTATGCCATGCAGATTTCCAAATATCCTTGGCTGTGCTCCATTTGAAGCATATTTTATGATCCTCTAACAGGTGACATCAAGTTACAAACATATTGTTCAGAGTTCAGTAGAACTACTTCTTTCCAATATGTGAAACGGGACTTTTGAAGTCTAAAATCCTACATGGGCAGTTTCAGGTTTTGAGAAAAGAAAGATGTCATATAAATGTAAGACCAAACAATGCTGAAATCAACCACGTGAGTCTTGAGTCACCTATCTATATCTATCTATATGTATATATGTGTGTATATATTTGTAGCAGATCAATTCTCTTTACTGATTTCTAAGCTCGAGATAACATCTCCCTAAATTCTCCCTGACATTTCAGTTAGAGACAGCATTTTCTCTTCTGTTCTAAACTTTCCATTGGTAAAGTAAGTGATCCCTAAGTGGAGTTGTATATCATTCATAAAGTGCCAGGAAGTAATGGGACTGTGGAAATGCAACACTGGTAAACTTGTTTTTTTTTCATTGGCTCCTATCAACCGTGTTTATTTTTCACCCCTCCAGGTTCATAATAGTCCTAAGTGCCCTGGTTCTGTGTACTATTGCCATCGGTCAGTCAGCTTGTTCTTTTCAAGCCAAGAAGAAATTCTCATTTCTGGTCATGAAGTAAAGAAGGATGGAATCAGGTATGATCTGATAGTCTCTCAAATGAAATTTGCAATGTAATTTCAAAGCAGCTCAGAGTGGAAATGAGTTTTTGGGAATAAGAAGGTAGCATTTCATCTTCTAAAATAAACCTAAGAATTTACCTAGTGAGAAACTTAAGAGTAACTTCAAAGAGGTCATTAGGATGTAAAATCTTTTAACTCAGGGATCATCTCACTTTTGTATCTGTATCCTCAGCATCTACAAAGGTCAAATAATCAATGCTTTTCAGTCATTCACTACAGCATACTGCCTTTCTCTCTCTCTCTGTCTCTCTCTGTCTCTCTGTCTCTTGTCCTTGGTACAAGTGGTACAGCTAGAGACATGTATAATACAATTATTTCTATTATTATTATCATCTTAGCAAAAGATCTTTTTTTAAAAAGGTTTAAAAAAAGCTCCCCTCAAGTATGCTTTACCTCCATGGGTATTGTTTTCCATATCGTGGGATGAGGAATGTGACTTAGATGGTCTCCAAGATTCAGTACAGTTCAGAAAAATATTCTATAATTCAAATACTAGCGTTAACTTGTTAGAATATTTAGACTAGATGACGCAGGGGACTCAGCAAATGAATTACAAAAGATCCATACTCAGCACCTGCTTTTCTGTGAAATAGTTAATGTTATTCAGTCCAACAAGCCTGTCTTAAGATTCTCTAGGTGTAAGGCAGTATTAATACATGGGAGGGAAAAAGTTCTCTCTCCAAGGAGTGCTGGGTGTCAGACTGTGACCCTAAGAGTGCGTATCTTTCCCAAATTCCCTAGGCCTCTTCTTTGTGCATGAGTATGAGGGGAAATGCCATGTCTGATGGATTTGGAGCAAGTACTCAAGTGTTCTGTGATTCCTTATCACTGATCCACACTGCCTAAACCTAGCTGCCATTATCCCCACATGTCTTTTTCTTTGTAAGACGCAGTTTACTTTGGGTAATAAAGGTTGATCTTTCCTCAGTGGTTACTATTACTAATAAAATCATATCATAGAATTAAGAGGCAGAATGTCAGAACTGGGAAGACTTGGGTTAAAGTCCAGCCTCTGTCATATACTACCTTATGAAACTGAGCATGTTGCCCCAGGCAAATCCCTAGACCTGGGACTATAAATTGCAGATCAAATACTGGGCCACAGTGAAAAAGGCAGTTTCTTACGGTAATGAAGTCATAGTTCCAGTAAAAAAAAAAAAAAAAAGTATCATAGTGTGCCAGGATCATAGGAGTGATCTAGCGCAGGAATGGGGAACCTGCTGCCTTGAGTTCATATGTGGCTTTCTAGGTCCTTGGGTGCAACTTTTTGACTGAGTCCAAATTTTACAGAACAAATCTTTTTCTTAAGGTGATTTGTTCTGTGAAGCTTGGATTCAGTCAAAGGGATGCCCTTGAGGACCATGTGGCCTCGAGATTGCAGGTTCCCCAACTTTGACCTAGGCTAAGTGGAGGGATCACCTTTCCCTTTCCTTATTCTTACTTTATTAACCTTATTCATTCTTATACTGGGTTAAAGGTAATAAAGGATAATATTTATGAAAATTATTATAATTTGTAATAGTAGGCATTTCTCTTAATAATTAATGAACTCCGAGGCCCTACCTCAGTGTACCAAATTTTCAAAAATATATTGGAAATACCATTTTCCCCAAAACTCTTTGCACATTTTTCTATTATGAAATCTCTTAATTTCCTATGTTTGTTTAAATCATATCAGCAAATATCAATTTAATTAAATATCACGGCTACTGTATATTGATAGTACAATAGACAATAAAACAAAGACATAAATAATTGTTTTCAATCTGTGAGCTATGGGAAATATCAAAGCTAAGTCACCCTTAAAAATCATTACAACTGCTGGCTTCTCTTTATACCTGGAAATGGAGTCCTGCTCTTCAGCTTTCTCAGGCTGGCGGCCAACATCTTTTAAGAATTCTTTTTATAAATACTTCTTCACAAGATAAAGATTTTAAACAGTTCTCTTAGGAAATTTCACTTCATCTTTCTCTCTGTGTGTCATTTAATCTTTTTAAAGCCATGACAGATCATCTTTTAGAATGTCAGTTAAAACTCTCAGTCTCCTCACAGGCTCATTGTCCAAGATTCCATTGCCTCTCAGTGATATGGCAACTATCTCTAGCCTCTATGGGTGAGGCTGTGAAAGCTAGTGTTACAATAGAATTATGGATTTAACACCATCAGGGTTCATGGAGATTGTGGGATTCAGCCCCCTCATCTTATGGGCAAGGAAAGGGAGGCCTAGAGAGGATAAAGTACTTGCTCAAGGTAAGTGTCTGAGGTGGGATTCAAACCTATGTGTCCTGGACCAGGTCTGATGATGTGCCTCATTAAAGCTAAGTATTGCTGATGGTTTTTTTTAAAGGATGCAAGTGAACCTATTAATATCATGGATGAGTGTAACTCCTCCTGTCTTCCTTATACCCCAAATGAAAACAAACTATCCTTTGTGGCAGTAACCTGCATAGAATTGGGGTTCTAGGTTCTTTCTCCCCATTCCTTCCTACTAGTTGACATGACCTCATCCCACCAACCAGAATTTGGCCATTAGTGTTAGGTATTAGCGAATTCCATGGCTATACCCAGTTGCTTTCTTAGTTCTGCTTTATGGCCCACAAACATGGTTTAATTATATACCACTTGAGTACCAGGGAGCCTATGGTGACACTTACCACACTAAATCTCCTCCATCATTAGCACATTCTCTGCTTAGTGTGTGTAATTTTCAGTAGGATGTCAGTTATTCTACTCGTCACTTCTAATTTCTGTGGCTTTGCCCATTGCTCTACCCCAAGCCAGAATAGACTCATTCCTCATTTTCATCCATTCCTGCTTTTTGAAATCTTTCCCTTCCTTCAAGGATCAACTCTCTTTTTTTGCTTGGTATCTTGATTTTCCTGCTTCTTCCTGTATCCCTTTTATCCTTTTTTCCCTAAAGCGACAAGAGCTATTATTATTGTTGTTATTTACATCACTTTGTGCCTTGCACATGGTAGATGCTTGATGAATACAGGTTCTATTGGTTGAATTGGCCTGAAATGAAATGAATTAATCACATTCTGCTTTGTATTTTAGCTATTTGTTTAGATATGTCAATCCTCACCTCCTTGAAGACGACTGTATATGATTTCATCTTTGTATCTCTAGAGCCTAGTACATTGTCTTGCACATAGTTTGCCCTTTAGTACATCATGTATGCATGTTGGTAGATTGATTCATGGTTGAATTAAATTGAACTAAATTATTGACTGCCCACAGAATAGGTGCTTGGTAAATAGGTCTATTAGTATTGATATGGAAAATTTCTCTCTCATTTGAAGAACCAAATAAACTTAGAAGACTTTCCCTCCAAGGTCATTATCACTGACTTCACATCAGAACCCTAGGAATTCTTTTGTTCTATTTTTCCAGATTGACATTGCCACATGCAATTGGGCACGTTTACATTGAGAAGCTTGCGGACTACATTCTGGTGAAAACAAACTTTGGCTTTTCATTAGCTTGGGATGGCATTTCTGGCATTTATGTCAAGTTGTCTGAGGACCACAAAGGAAAATCCAGTGGTCTGTGTGGGAATTACAATGGTATTCGGTCTGATGACTTACAAATACAGCATGGTAAGTAAAATGCCTAGAGCAACCAAAATACACTGGGGACTTAAAGTAGGTGGAATTTGTGCTGAATCTTGAAGAAAACCAGTGAAGTCAGGAGGTGAAGGTAAGTAGGAGAGCATTACAGTCATGGTGGACAGCCATAAGAGAGAAAAGAAGAGTTGAGAGATTGAGTGTTGTCTGTTAAGAGGAAGAAGTTCTGGATTACTGGATCACAGAGTGTATAGAGGGGAATAAAGTGTCAGAAGACAGGAGAAAAGTATGAAGGGGTCCAGTTATGAAGGGCTTTAAAAGCTAAGCAAACAATTTCTTATTTGATCCTGGAATTCATAGGTAGCCATTGAAGTTTATTGAATGGTGGGGGAAGGGGTTGGCATGATCAGATCTGAACTTCAGGAAGATCAGGGTTGTGAGTCTGGGAGACAGAGAGGATGGTTGTTCTCTTAACCTTGGCACCCAGTAAGTGCTTAATAAATGCTTGTTGTTGTTGATAGTGGTGGTGGTGGTCGTGTGTCAGAATGTCTTCTTTTCCCTGTCCAAGCTGTTGATCTCAGATTATTAGAAATATCAGCAGGCAATCACTATTATTTTTTTAAGTGATGCTCAAATAGGGTAGTATTTTCATTTGTGTAAGACTTGAAAAACAGTAAATACTTTACATCTGACTAAATACAAATATAAATTTGGAACACATTTGGGGCATATCTTCCTATTTGGAGGAGAGATTTTGCAGCCAGTTCTAGTAAGGCTATCTTAAATGATTGCAAATTGATAGTCTTTTGGAAACGTAGGGTGATATACAGAGAAATACAAAGAAAATGGCACAATAGTTTGGAAGGGCTTTATTTCCAGACATTGATTATCTATTTGTTTATCCATTCACTTTATTGTGAGATACTGTGTGATCCAGCAGATCACATTAATTCCCAATGTACTGGAAGTGATTATTTCCAAAAGTCTTCCTTTTCATTTTAATATGATGAACTGAAAAATGAACAATTTAAATTTTATACTTCACAATAGCTTGTAGATTGGGAAATGGGGTAAAATGAACCTGAAATCAGAACATTTTACCCAGGTGGACCACTGAATGTTTGAATGACAATTACCTAGATGATCTCTTAAAAACAGGTTCTGTTTTTAGAACAGACACCAACATACAGTGGTCAAAGAATGAAAGAATTTCTGGGAACTAGACAGTTGTATGTCCACACAAATAAGTGTGTAGATGAAGATGAGAGGTATTTGTTTATCCCTTTTATAAGGAGATCAGGGCTGGTCCAAGGCAGGTCAACAGAAGTAACTGAAAGGCTTATGAGTATCTAGTTATATATGCCCAACATTCTCAAAATTATACTTAATTCTTTAGGTTTAAAAGTTATTATTGCTGAAAGAATCCTGTCAAAATGCAAATATCCCACCTTAAATGGAAAACATTTACATATCTTTAACATAGTAAGGTTGATTTATTAAGTCCCTAGAAGTGAAGATCCTGATGATGTTGGTCACAGCTAAATTTTGTAGAGGCAAAAGAAAGGTTTGTGCCCTATTCAGCGTCCTACAGGATTTCTTCTGAGGAATCTCTCAGGTAGAGCAAGTTCAAGTCCAAATCAGAGGTATGCCAAAAGTCATAAAACTCATCAAAACAGGAGCAATGAGGTTGTTTTTGCCTGTGGAATCTCAGTGCATGGGCCAAGCATGGTAGGAATGCTTATAATCCCTGCTACCTAGGAGGCTAAAGATGTTGGGTTGCTGAGTTAAGGAGTTCTGAGAGGTAAAAGGCTAAAGCCAATCAGGTGTCCACGCCATGCATGACACCAATATCGTGAGTTTTGAGCAGGGGCACCAGGTTGCTTAAGGAGGTGAGAACAGGTCTGGGTCAGAATTAGAATAGGTCAAAGTTTTAGTGGCCCTTAAATATTCAGCCTGGCTGAGATGGGGAAACCTAGTCTTAAAATCTTAGTGTTAGGGAATCTCACTTTGAGTACTTGAAATCTGCTTGCCCAATCCTAGGGCACATGCTGTACATACTTTGTTAGGCTTTCCTCTCTTCTTTTAACATAGATTTTAAGATGGGTTGTATCCCCTCCCTTTCACCAGCTCTTTGCTCACCAGCCCTTCCAGCTACTCAGCTCAATCCAATAAACATTTTTCAGCTGGGCTACAAGGTACAAAAGAGGGTGCTAAGGGTATCATAAGAAAAATAAGATATTCCCTATCTTCAAAGAGCTTATATTCCAACATGTACACCAACATGGAAATATGAAGTAATTTGCAAAGAGAGAAAACAACAACAAACTAAGGGGATTAGGAAGGGTTCTGTAAAAATAAGCAGCACCTGAGCTAATTAAAGCCTTTAAGAAGAGTAAGAATTCTAACAGGTGGATGTGAGGAGGCAGTATAATTCACTCATGGGGTAGAGCAGGAGATTCAGTGCCCATTTTGGGGCACAACATGTAGGTGAATTTGGTTAGAATGCTGAATGCATAGAGCAATGTGAATTAAGCCTAGAAGTGGGGGGCAGGTGGGTTTTGAAGGACATTTAATGCCAAACTTCTTTTGTTTTGATTGAGTTTGAGCACATGCCTACATAATTGAAACCTCCCATCATATCTCTGTGACAAGCTTGTAATTTTTTCTTGAATTCTAATCTATTTCTGCTTTCCTCCCATAAGTATGCACTTATGACAATACAGCTTTCATTTGTTGATCACTGAATGTTCTCTACTGTATTTTGGTTCCTAGATTTCCACATATGATGATACCTTCTTAGTAAAAAATTCCATTCTTACCCTCCCTTTCCAAACCCTTTCCCCCCCTCTTTTCTGTCTTTTTCCTTTTGAACAAGATTGGAAGATGTGGAGTCATGGGTCTTATCCCACTAAATCTCAGTGATACCTGTAAAGTCAAACTTACCTCCCAATGTTATGGTACCTACTTCATGTTGCTTGTTATCTATGTAAGCATTTGTAAATAGCCATCTGAAGCCATGTGTTTGATTGCTAGATCCTTTCTTGTATTTTGCCTCCTGCGAATTTTCTGGATCTCTACAGTTATTCAGTTAGGTAGTGCACTGGTTAGATCTCTGAGCCTGGAGCCAGGAAGACCTTAGTTCAAATGTGGTCTCAGACACTTACTAGCTGTGTGACCCTCGGGAAGTCATTTAAGCTTTGGTTACTTCAGTTTTCTCAGTTGATAAATGGAAATAATCTAATAGCAGCTCCCTCTCGGGAGTGTTTTGAGAACCAAATGAAATATTTATAAAGTGCTACAGTACCTGGCACATAGTAGGTGCCATGTAAATGCTTTTGCCCCCCTCTTCGTACATTGTTGGTAGCCTCGGTGTTATGTTAATGGATGAAAGAGTAACGAGTGGATACCTAAAAGCAATAATCTCTGTTAAATACATAGACTATTTTCTCCCTCTGCTTTCCTTTTCAGCTTAAAGCCATTTTGATTAATTTGTATTACAAGTAGATATATTCTCATCTTATTAGGTATACTTCATCTCTGACGAGGACCTTGTGGTTCCTATATTGTGAACTGTGGTCCAGGAATACAAATCCATTCATCTATTCATTTCCCAAAGGATCAAAGGAGAAGGCCACTGTTGGCTTAAAAAAGTACCTAGAGCTTGTACAGAGAACTGGGCATGGGAACCAGGGTAGGAACTACCTACCACTGGTGGAGGGAAGAATTAGGATGGTGGTACAAGCAAGTCCTGATGGGGTGGAGCTTATAAAGGAAAGTAGGAGGACACTGAAGATAATTTTATATCTGATTGTCTCTGAAACTAAGGAAATGAAAATGATTGGCATGGTAACTTGTCGCAATCTCATAAGTTACACCTAGATAAGGTCTCTCTTAAAGCCTTCCCTCCCTCAACATATGAATAGGTCTTATGCAAGGAAACGTCTAGGTATTAGGTTTATTCCTTTTTGTTATGAGAAGATTGGTATTTTTTCTAAACTCACTCGATGTTTTTCTAATATAAGTAATTTTTAGGGGGGCACTAAGCATTTTGATTAAATGCATTTGGGAATGTAGTTTCTCATCTGTGATTTAAAAAATTGTATTTCTTTGCTTGTGTGTATCTTATGCTTCAGGAGCTGCATCACAAAGAAACTAGACTTTTCACTGTGTGTGTCCAAGAAGATTTACGTTTTTTGCCAAGTGGAAATTGAATGTACCCTCTCCATAATTCATGCCTTCCGAGACTGAGGGCTGTGTTCAAAATGATCCCCAAGGCCTTTTGGCTCTAAAATTCTCCAGTCTGTGATCTGTGTCCCACAGCCGACATTTACATTTTGGATTTCCAAGCAGCCAAGCTAATATTTATAAAGTTCAAGATGAGTAGTTCGTTAAAAAAAAAACAAAACAAAACAACAGCTTTTTGGATCCTTTATTTAATTACAGTGAGAATTAGTAAAAAATATGTCATTTGTATCCTGGAGTTAGAACTCTGGTATCTGGACTTCAGCATTCCTTGGCTGTACTGAACTTTTGTGGTTTAGGATCCAGACTTAGGATACAGGCGGTACTAGGAAAGAAATCTTTTTGATTTTACAGTAAGGACATTGAAACTATTTTTTTTTTTTTTTGCAGTATCAGGTGTTGGGTTTTTTTAAAAAATAGAATGTGATATGTAGTTAGATTAAGTTAGAATTATAGAATTATGAGAGGCAGGATGACAGAGTGGACAGAGATCTGACCTTAGAAATAGGAAGAGCCGGGTTCAGGTTCTGCTTGTAACACACGTCTGCAGAGTAACCTAGGCAAGCCATTTATCTTCTCGGTCTGCCAACCACCCTTGTTAGGGAGAATTCCCTATGCCGGTGAAAGGACAGGATGAGTCCTCATCCTTCACAGAATTAATACAACTTAAAAGGGGAAGGGAACAAGCATTTACTGAGCTCCTACTATGTGCCAGGCAGTGTGCTAAGTACTTTACTAATATCATCTCATGTGATCCTCACAACTACCCTGGGATGTAGGTGCTGTTATTATCCCCATCTTACAGATGAGGACCCTGAAGTTAAGTGACTTCCCCAGGGTCACGCACCTCGGATGTGTCCGATGTCAGATTAGGACTCAGGGCTTCCTGGCTCTAGGTCCCACGTTCTATCTGCTGTACCGCATGGCAGAAGCATTGTCTCTACAAAAACCTAGAACTATGCATTTTAAGAGGTCTGGACACATAGACTTAGAGCTAGAAGGGCCCTCAGAGGTCATTCTGTTCAACCTCTTCAATTTATAGGTGAGTTCCAGGTCACTCAGCTAATAAATCTCAAAGGTGGAATTTAAACCCAAGTCTTCTGACTCCAGTCACTGTTCTTTCCATGGTTCCCGTGGTCATTCCAGTGTCTTTGACTTTTGAAATTATCTCCAATTTATCACCTATATATCTTATTTATACATAGTTATTTGAATGTTGTCTCCTCCAGTAAACTGTGAGCTCCTTTAGGTCAGGGAGTGTTTTTGCCTTTTTTGTATCTCCAGAGCTTAACACAGTGCCTGGAACATAATAACAGGTGCTTAATAAATGCTTGTTGACTTGACTTGAAGTTGTATTTTTTCACTGGCTAGACCTGAGAAAGGAGTGCTCCAGAAACTGTAGGAGAAAAATATGTTTAAGGGATTCAGTGTTCCTTCAAGTTCCCCTTCTGAGCTCCCTGAGTTGTCTCTGCAGCAAGTTAAGATTTTGCTATGACTTTCCACTATGATTGGCACCACAGTGTGGGATTGGTACCCTCTGTTTCTAATCTTCAACTAGTTGGAATAGGTATATCAGGAAGTCCTCTTTAGTAAGCTCTGTGTGTGTGTGTGTGTGTGTGTGTGACAGACAGAGAGACAAAGACAGAGACACATAGAAACACATAGAGAGACAGAAAAAGATATGGGTGTGGGGTAAAGTTTGGGCAAGTCTATAACTATCAATTGTAGAGAAGTTCTTTGCCTTGGTGGAATGAGTTTCCTCAGAGGGGAGTTCCCTAATCCAATGAAGTCCCATCCCCATCTCCTAATGGTGTGAAAATTTAAGGCTCTTGAGAACAGAAATTGCTTCTTTCTTCTTATTTATATTTCCACCATCTAGAACAATATCTGGCACATAGTATGCACTTAATAGATACTTCTTGATTGATTGAATATAAAATTATTTTTAATCAGGAAGTTTTCATTTTTTTTTTTATTTTGAGAGAAAAGAGTCTGTATTTGTGGAAAATGGTGCTCTCAAATGTTTTTGTGCAGTAAATGAAGTTACAGAAGATGTCGCCATGTTTGCCAATAGTTGGGCTGTCCAAACTGCAGAGGATGCCAACTGTATTGCTATTGCCTCAGATTTTCCAAGCCCATGCTCTATAGGAATCCATCCTTTTGAGGTAAGTTGCCTTTTTTAAATCAATTATGACAATGGTATTATGTAGTCACCAAAATATAGGCAGACAAAATGTTACACTTCATTTAAATATTTAGTTCCCCCCAAATTCTTGAACTGGATATTCTTACACTCTTTATATCAAATTTTGCCGGTGAGTGTTAGCCCACAGGGGTCTCTCATTGTGATCTGAAGGCTACTTTGACTTCTTGAGTGTTAATATAAGATCTTGCAGGTCCTACTGAACTGGGGAAAAGAAACAAACAAATAAACAACTTTTGAAGTGTGGGTTTAGCGGAAGATCTGAAGACCAGTCTAGTGGAGACTTGGAATCAAAAGTTCAGTACTTGGTACCTAGTGAGCACTTAAATGTTCATTCCTTCCTAAAATCTAGATGAGAATTTTGGATCTGCCATTTACTAGATTGAACCCATGATAATAATTTCTAGCATGTTTATAGTGTTTTAAGGTTTTCATGGGGCTTTCCATGTATCATCTCATTTGATCCTTCCAACAGACCTATGAGATAGGTGCTGTTATTCTCTCCATTTTATTCATGAAGAAACCGAGGCTTAGTGATTTATTGAGGCTCACACAGCTGAGGTAGGATTCAGACTCAGGTGTTCCTGACTCCAAGCCAACATTCTATCTCCTGTGCAATCTAGCTGCCTCATGAAGATGTCTACTAAAGCATGGAAGTGGATGTGGGAGGGGCTCTGATCTGTTTTACTGGAGGGGAGATGCACATCAATAGAATTAGAGATCCTTGAAATCTATAAAAGTTTGAATGAAATGAATTTTGTGAGAGCTCTGTTCATTAAGAAATCAGTGTTTGTTTTTGTTTGTTTGTTTTTGGTAAGATTGTGAGAGAGATAAGACTTAGGGAGTAGACACTGAGTCTTGGAGACAAAGGGATCTCCACCTTGTGGAGAGATCATTTTAATCCTCAGTGTCTCAGGCAGCTTTCTAAGGCTATAAATTGCAGAGCGGGGCCAATTCACATGAGTGGAGGCAGTTCTATCCCTTGTATTTCTCTATGTAGATGAAATCACAAATCCAGTTAAAAAATAAATGATGTAGGTTATTTCTGAGAAAAAACTTACCTTGTAAATCCTAAGCCTTGTCTTTTTTTTTTTTTCTGGAAAAAATGGAGAAAGTAGAAGGTACATTTTCTTAAGTGGAATCTCTTTGGAGACATATATGATATGGAAGATGGTAGGGAAACATGAGATAGAACTGTCTTCTCACTAACCATGCTCTTCCTTTGGACAGGTGATCTTCTTCAAATGTCAGATCCTGCTGCAGTTTCCTTTCCTCAGCTGTCATGAGTATATTGATCCATATTCCTATATTGCAAGCTGTATCAATGATCTTTGCAAGTAAGTGTGGTGGGATTTCAGAAATTGATATCAAATTGGTATCAAAATTCAGTTTTCTTCAACTAGTGAAGAAGAAATGTTCTTCAACATCCAAGCTATTTTCTAGCCTCTGTCAAGAAAAGAAAAAGGAGGAAAGCTATGAGAGGAAAGATATGATAGTATCCACTGGCTCTTGTCAATCTTGTTTACTTTTTTTAACCAAGTAAACTTGGTACATTCATTTATTCGTTCATTCATTTATTCATCAAATAAGCATTTGTTGTCTACTACATGTGGAACAAGCAGAACTCGAGAGAGGCAAAGTTTGGATAACACATCTCTTGCCAATGTATGGCTTATAGTTGAGTAACAACAACTATTGTATGCATTATTGCACTGTACATTCTTTAGAAAATATAGAACAAAAAATTTGTTTCAAGAAAGAGATGGTGTTAGGCAATTAAGAAAAAATAGGATTGCATCAGGTAAAGAAGGGCAGTGAGGACTTTGCAGATGAGTGGCATGGTGGATACTCTAAACTTGGAGTCAGGAATACCTGAATTTCAAACCCTGTTTCAGACATTCACTACCTGTGAGACTATGGACAAGTCACCTCATCTCTCTCGGTCTCAGTTTCCTCATCTGTAAAATGGAGATAATAATAGCACCTACCTCACAAGTTGTTGTGAGGATCAAATGAAATAGTATGTGTACAGTACTGTTCAGAATTCTACAATGTCCCTCCCTCAGTCCTCCACAAATTGCCTTGACTAAAGTTCAAAATTCTTACCTGACAACTTAAGACCTTTGCCTTTGACTATCTTACCAGTCTTTTCTTCCTGACTTTACCTCATTCTCCTCCCTTCCATGTACTTGATATTCCAGCCAAATTTGCTTCTTCATGGTGCTCCACATATGAGCTTTGCCTTTCCTATCTCCATGCATTTGCTCATATCATTCTTAGTGCCTGGAATTTTCTCCACTGCCCTGTCCATTGAGTTCCTCTGAAAGTCAACTCAACTGTCACATAGTGCATAAATCTTTCTCCAGTCTTCTCACCTGATAATGAACTTTTCTACTTTGGGCTCTTTGCACCCCTCTAAAATACTCATCATCTGTTATTTACCTACAGTATTTTACATATATGTATATGTAAATTATGTATACATACATATACATATATATATATACAAGGGCCAAGACTGTCTTATCTAAAACTTGTATCTTCCCTAGCCTCTAGCATAGTGTTCTTCACACAGTAGGCTCTTATATTCTCCTAATTTTTTCTTCTAGAGCTTCTTTTTAAAATAATAAAAAAAACCCTCTTGTTTCATTCCTTACAGGTAGTTATGTAATACTTATGAAAAGTGCTTTTTTTTTCTTTTTTGATTAAAGAGGCCATCCCTTGAATAACTTAAAGAAGCCTATTCATTGAATGGGTGTGGCTCGCTCAAAGTGAGAATGTGATAAGACCTTAGCCTGAAAGGGCCAGGGTCTCACATTGCATCCTGGGCCATCTCCAGTCATCTTGATAAATATCTGGTCTGCACACTTATGACTCAGGAGGAGAGGGTGAGGTTGGCAACTTTGCACAGCCTTCCCTCCCTCAGATCAAAGTCAGCTGCAAGTCATGGTGGATTAATGACTTAGAATATCATGAGCTGATGTTGCAAATCAGTATGAATATTTCCAGGATAATAATAGCGATCTGGGTTCCTGGGATCTCATCAATGCAAGCTTAAATTGTCTAAAGATGCTCTTTTTCATTTTGGGACTTAGTCTTAGTTTATTAGATTTTCTAAGGCCTCTCAGTTTGTCTGCCAAGTCATCATTTCTAATGAAACTCAGTTAATTGGACTATTTAAACTCCAGTCTCTGGTTACAATAATTCAGAATCCCATTCTGTCTGGGATGGTGACTTGACAATAGAGATGTTGAAAGTATTGAGGCCCATGAATACATACAACCTCCTTAATGCCATTCATTTGTAAGACTTTGCTCCTATTCTGTTTTATGTGTTTCATCTTTGAAAGACAAATATATCTGACAATGCTGATTTTATAGATTTTTGTTAAATTAATGTTTCAGGAATTAGCAAATAATTTCAGTTTGTCTATAATAGTCACACAATGCCACTCAAAGAGAGACAGTATGATATAGTGAATGGTCAGTTGGCCTGGGAACCAAGGTCTGTATTCACATCCTGTTGATGGCACATATCAGCTGTGTGACCCTGGCAAAAAACCCAAACCAACCAAACAAAAAACACCTTGTTCTGTCCTTGACCCTGTATGATTCCTTAAGACTAGGTAGCAGAATACGTACTGATATGAGTAGAAGAGGATTCCCGCACTGGGAGGTTCTTACTTCAATCAAATTATGGGTCCTGACCAAAATAAAAGTTAATAATAGTTTTAGTAATTTATAACTTCTAAAACTCAAAATTATATTTGAAGAGTCATCTTTTAAAATTTGAGAATTATTTGGAAGCTTTACAAAGTTCATGTCCCTAAGAAACAAATCATATCTTAATGAATTTTAAAGGATTATCTGAATGGTTTAGTTTAGCTTAATTTTATAGTACTGATGATTGCTCTAATAGATGAAACCTGATGGGGTAAAAATGGAACTTGTAAATGTTTTCCATTTACAGGTATTTTATTGAAATGGAACTTAGTCTGTTACACTGAAAACTAAGAAAATCTCAACAGATGTTAATTGTATAGTGAAAAAAAAAAACAAGGTTAGGGGCATGTATATCATTAGAAGAGATACCTCTTCCAACAGAAATGCATTCATAACCCCCCAAAAGGTCTAGATTTCAGAGGTTCATAACTTTTTTGTGTATATTTGTCTGGTTAAGTATGTCCATCTGGTAAAGTTTTTTGACCCCTTTTCAGAATAATGTTTTTAAATGCATAAAGTAAAATGCAAAGAATTAAACAGGAAGGCAATGATATCAAAATAAGCTTATCAGAATATTAACAAAAAAATAAACAATCTCACAGACTTCTGGTTAAGAATCTGTAGTGTAGATTGTAGAAAAACCCTACAGAGAAACAGTCATCCACATTCATCAGTCCAAGTATCTTATACTTGTGTATCTTCTACACTGAAATATACACTCTATAATAAAGAGAACACATCCTATCACCAATGATTATTGAAATTCCCACAGACTGTCAAGAAACAGTAGGAGAAACCCAGTGGCCTCAAAAGGTCAAAGGCTTGCTCACTGCCTATTCTTTGCACCTGATTCTGGTTCCTTTATATTTTCAGAACTAATGATGACCATACCTATTGCCGAGCTGCTACAGAGTATGCCAGAGCTTGTTCGCATGTTGGTTATCCTATTCAGGAGTGGAGAGATGACTTTCCAGCATGTGGTATGTTTTCTTCCTTTTCCAAGTTTGATATATTTGTGGATGTTTAGGTTTAGCCAAGGCTGAACTTTGACTAGGGTGGAGGCAATGGTTCTTTGTCTCAAGGCACTTACATTTAGAAAGTATTGGTAGCACTTAAGCAGCCTGGAAAGAACTAGAAAGTAGTTCAGAAGATTAGTTAGCTAAAATAGGAAGATACCAAATGGTTCTTACCTTCAGTAATGCTCTCACCCTGCCCCCTGCACCACCATGATTGCAACTTAAGTAAATGCCTTCCACATTCCACGTGATGCCATGCCATTTTTTCATCCTTTTCATGATGGCAAATTAAAACATGTTTTATGCCATTTGTCCTAAGTACAACAGCTCTTAGCTGCACTGTTTTGACCCAACAAGCTCTGAGTACTCAAAATTGACTCTGAGTGTGATCTGGCTATAGGAAATTAAAAATTAAAAAAAAATGTTGTTACACTGTACCTGATTATGATGTCTTTTCCTCTGAAAAAGTCAAGAATACAGTTGACTGACATGACCTCTGCTTGAATATTTCAGTTGATAAATGTGATGATAGTCTTATTCATCGGGATTGTATCAGCTGTTGTCCACCCACCTGCACTTTTGAAAAAGAGTGTCTTGGAAGCAATCTTCATTGTCTTGATGGATGTTACTGTCCTGATGGTAAGTGTTTCCATCAAATTAATACAACTTGGTGGAGTATAGAATGTTTGACCTCAAAGGAAAAAGGAAAGAATGATCTTGGTCTTCATTTGTGACTTATGGCTGCTGGAACAAAACTTACCAAAAGAGTTTTGGTCAACAATGTTTAGCAGAAGCTTCAATTTGCAAACTTCTCACTGAATTCAGGCACAAAGGTATTTTGGTAAATATTGAAAGTATTCTCACAGCAGAGAAACTTTTTTATTTGGGTATTTAAAGATATAATAATTGGAGTTGCATTTGTACTTTAAAATGAAAGTAAATTTGAGGTGAAAGTAGAATAGTAAAGCCAAATCTTTCATAATACTTTGATTTTTATTCCAGTTTTAACATTTACTTGCATATTTAATACATATTTATATATTTAACGATATTTTCTCCCATGCATTGTCTAACAAATAGTCAACTTTTGTCAGCTTTTGCAAAAAAATAGTTTTTTATAATTCATCCCCTACCCACAACTGCAGCACATTTGCTAATTTGGGAAAATATCTGATATCATCTAGCACCTACTTCCCCTTTGTGGTAATTATTGGAATCACAGATGTGGTACTCATTATGTCTCACTCTACCAATCCACATTCCCACTGGGATCCATAGGGATCAATGTCTACTACTATCCCTTGGGGTTTTCTCTACCCCAACCCATCTTTGAAGGCTCTTTTTTATGTTCAAACCAGTCATCCCATCATCTTTCTGTTTTTGGAATTCCTATCATGCTTATAATCTATATACTACATAATGTATTTCTCCCTAGATGTTTCATTCAGTTCAATAAACCCTTATATACAATCATAACTAACGTGTAATGGGATGCAGCATAATACAAAGAAAGAGTGCTAAATTTAGAGTTAGAAAGCCAGGATTTGAATCCCAGCTCTATTGCTTCCTCCCAGGGTAACTTTGGCCAAGTTATTTTATTTCTTTGGGCCCAAGCTCCTTATCTGCCAAACCAGGACATTAGATAAGATAATTTCAAATGCCCCTTTGTTTTCATCTCCCTTTCTTCTCCAGCACCCCCGCCCCCCCCCCCAAATCTTTTCCACCTTTATTTCTTATCTTCCTCTATTAGAATATAAGCTTCTTGAGAACAGGCACTGCTGTGCTTCTTTGTATTTGTACCACTCCATTTCCCCCCCTAACCCCCCAGTGCTGAGCATAGTGGCTGAAAGAAATAGTAAAAAGCTCAATGAATTCTTTTTCCTTCATTTTTCCAGCTCTAAATCTACCTATATTGCTTTGAAGTTTGCTAAGCACTTTATGTACATCCTATAGCTTGAGCTCAACAACATTCCTGTAAGGTAGAGACTAGAGGTTTTCTTATTCCCATTTTATATATGGAGGAAACCAAGGCTCAGAGTGGTAATGTGAATTTTCCAGGTCACACAGTTATTAAATGCTGTACATGGGATTCAATCCCTGATTTTCATGGCTCAAAGTCAAGTACTCTGTTCCTTATACCATACTGTTATCTCAACTATGCGGTAAATTCCTTGAGGTCAAACACTGAAAGTTATTAGCACTTTCCCTTGTCTTCCCCACAATACTTTACTCAGCACTTTTAAAGCACTCAATATGTTTGATTGAATAAAAGTTTGAAAAATGGATCCTGGAAATGGATATCACCAATTTCCAGGTCTTCCATTGACTCCCTGTGTGAGTGTGCTTTCATCTTCTGTATCTCAGTTTCTTCTTCATACTTTAAAGATCTATAGTTTCAGCACTCTTTATATTTCTATCAATCCTGATTTCTGTATAATCAATGAAAGTACCTATTAGGCACATTTTACACTGTGCTAAGTACCTACTATACAAATACAAAGGGACTTTCAAGGAGCTTGCTTTCTAATATGGTGAGAGACAACATATACAAGGGAGTGGTGGTGAGAGCGAGGGGTTCTGGCTTAAGAAATCACAGGGATCCTTAAAAAAACAGCTTGCAAGAAGAAAAATCCAACTGCTTTCCATATTATATGGAAGTAAGTATAGGAAATGATGAAGGGAATAGTTTCAGAAAAAAACCTGGAAAGACTTATATGAACTGATACAAAGTGAAGGGAGCAGAACTAGAACTTTGTACTCAGGAAAAGCAACATTGTAACGATAATCAACTGTGAAATATTTAGCTAATCCAGTCAGTACCATCATCCAGGACTATACCAAAGGACTCACGATGAAAAACATTATCTTCAGAGAGAGAACTGATGAATTCTGAATGCAGATTGAAGCACATTTTTTTCACTTTATTTTTTTTTTTACTTTTCTTACTGTTCTCCCATTGCAACATGGCTAATATGAAAATATGTTTTACATGATTTTATATGTCTAATAAATATCACATTTCTTATCTTTTTATTAGGTAGCAGAGAGGGTAGAAGGGGGGAGAGAATTTGGAAGTAAAATAAACATTTTTAAAAGTTAAAACTTAAAAAACATGCTTGTCGATGTAGTGATTGAAATATGACCATGTGATGCAGATACGGTATGAGGCAGAACTGGAATAATTTGTTCTTTATTTTAAGCACTATCTTTAAATATATACTTTCACACAGGCCTCATAATGGACAATGGAACTTGTGTAGCCTTGGAAAAGTGCCCATGTAGTTATCGTGGATTATCTTATTCAGTTGGTTCAATAATTGAACAAGAATGTTCTGAATGGTATGTCACTTTCTCTTTTTAATTGTTTCTAGTGGGAAACTCTCTACTCTCTATGTCATAACCAATCATGGGGCCTGTCTCCAACATGATCACACCTATTCACCCCCTCAACACTCCCCTTGTCTTGCCCTTTCCCTTTGTTGTGCAAAGTTCTCTATTTTCCCTTCTCTTCTGACCCTTGAATTCTCAGACACCAAGGATGGTAGCTGTTCAAGAGCCACTGGAAAAATTTGATCCCTATCCTGTCTCCCAGAATACCTCACAACTACCAAATGTGACCATCAGAGGGGAGGCTTTTTGTTAGGGAATGATCTGTGAGTTAGAGCCTTATCTCCATGCTTTCCACTTCGGGTGACTTACATGGAATGAGCAGAGATGTATCAATTATGATCTGGGTTGCAGATTTCATAACATTTTTCCTTCCATTTTTCCAAACTTTCATATTATTTTCAAAGTCACCACCATTCTTCCATTCACCCAGGTTTTCATAATCTCAAAGCCATCACCTTGACTTCTCACCCTACCTCATCCTATATACCCAGTCAGTTGCCAAATCTTGTCTGTTCTATCTCCATAATTTTCATATCTGTTCCATTTTGTCTATTCACATAGTGACCACCTAAGTTCATGTCCTCATCATCTTTATCCCATACTAATGCAATATATTGGCCTCTCTTCCTCAAGTCTCTTTCCCAAACGCAAGTCTGACCATATCATCCTCCTACTCAATAAACTCCAGTGATTTCCTATTGACTCTTCAATAGGATCAAATATTTCATTCTCATATCATCTTTTTCAGATTTCTATTTTGTGTATGTCTTATAAAGTGTATAATTATTGGTAGATTGCTATGCACATGTAATTTATAGATAAGTATATACATATTAAGGGTACATGATCAAAAACTTTTAATGGATGGGACGCAGGATCAAAAAACTTTGACAGCTACTGCTCTGGGTAATCAATTTTCTGAGTTTTTTTTAGCTTAGTTTCCTTAAAATTTATCAACATTCTTTTCTGTACATTAATCAATATAATATTTGAACAGATATTAACACAATATTCTGCATTTTGTCTCACTTAGCGTTTGTGTTGGTGGAACTTGGAATTGCACAAAGTTTGATTGTCCAGGTAATCTTGTAGTTATATCTTTTCCATTGAGCAATTTTCTCTAAAAATAGAAAAAGAATGAACTCTAAGGAGTGAACTCTAAGTACTGATTTTGTGGAAACACATTGAATGAATTTATGTATAGTCTGCCCCAATGGACAAAAGGGCAAATTGTTGTGACGATCTGTAAGAAAGTATGCCAGAGTTGAAAAATGTATTATAAACCAGAAATCAGGATACAACTAGGGAACATTAGTTAAATGAAATATTTCACCTGGTTCTCTAACAACATATTAAAAAGTTGTGGTGGGTTGTAAAATATAATAAGAGCAATGGGAAATATATCATTTAATGAATTAAAAAATAAAATTGGACTGAATAATTTGGGAATTTGTTCCAGAAACTTGTCAAAAACAGCTAACATCAATTAAGCTACTGCACAGTTAACCTTTTGATAATCAAGTTTTCTGAGTATTCTATCCTGAGCTGATTTGTTTTTATTCTCTCTGTCTCCCTTTTTATTTCTAGTTGAGTGTTCAGTGGTTGGTGATTCTCATTTCACAACTTTTGATGGTCGACATTATACCTTTTTTGGTGTCTGCCAGTACATTCTTGTGAAAGGGACTGGGAAAGATAAATTCACAATCACTCTACAGCAGGCTCCTTGTGATGAGGTAAGAAAGACAATCTTAATTAAAAATCAAAATGACTCTGCTATTTGAAGATTTCAGATGACAAGTCATGAAACCCAACCCTGGTAACAAAAGTCAATGGAAGTTTTTTCTTGACTAAATGAGTAACATAATGAAACAAATCCACATGGCACAAATAATTATATTTTTTCTTTATAAAAGTGATTTCTGTCATACTTAGTTTTTTTGAGTCTTTCATGCATGGTTACATAAGGAAAATAAGTATTTGGTTACATTAGAACAGGTGTCTTAAAGAGATAAATTCTTTTGATGACAGGATTGAATAAATTTAGTGTATTACCAAATGGGTGAGGCATTTCTTAATATACTAGAACATTTATTTTGTATAGAGTTTCTTGAATTAATAAATATATGAATAATTTATAGTGGAAGAAACTGAGGCCATTTGTCAAGCTCTCTAAATCTGATCATGTCAGATTCTGACTTTGTATCCTTAGTGTTTTGCACAGTGCCTGAAACATTAAAAAATGCTTGTGGACTTATAGTGCTAACACTTAATCTGGCTTAATTTAATATCAAGTGTTCAAAATAGCAATAAAAGATCACATTTATGATAAATGTGCACTCGTATTTACATGGTGATTTATAGTTTACAGCATGATAGTATTATCTCATTAGATTCTCAGAAAAATCCTATGCATTTGAGTTTTGCCATTTAAAAAATGCATGTCAGGAAGTTATATCTATTTCAGAGGTTTCAATGTTAATAATCTTTCATTTTTTGTTTTCTTTTGGCTATCGTGTGTATGTGTATGTGTATGTGTATGTGTGTGTGTGTGTGTGTGTGTGTGTGCATTTAATGTATCACCTGCATGCAATTTGAAATGTGTCTGACTTCAATGCACTTTATGTACAAAAGGAAATCTTATGCAGGCACTTAAGAAAAATTCCTTATTTTCACATTGTATACTGAAGATGCTCCTGTACATTTTTGTCAATTCTTTTTCTTATTTTTGTTTTTATCCGTTTTCTATTTTGCGTTTAGAACCTTGACTGGGCCTGCCTGCAATCAGTAGCACTACTTCTTGAGGATGATTTTAATAAACAAGTGATCCTTAATAGAGGAGGTGAAATTCTCACCGGTCCGAATCAGGGTTTTAATTTGAATGGTAAGGAACACTCTTTATGTTTTTGATTGAGATCTTGTTTTTATATCCCCTTGGTTTCCCTCCCACCTCATAGAACCATCCTTTGCTGTTGTTTACCTTTCATTCTGGAAGAGGACCATGACTTGGGGAAGGTGATGCCATGATTTGGAAGTGAATTGGATTTAAGTGAGGCAGGTTGTGCAATATCACCAGTCTCACTTTCTCCTCCTGAGCCATCTGGGTCCAATGGCAAGATATAGATCAAGATATATGGAGGGGGCCCAGCTAGAGCCATCCCTTAAAACAAAGAATAAGGAAGAAAAGAAAGATTCAGCACAATTCATGAATATATCAGTCAAGTCTGATAGTCTATGTAGTGCCTCATAGCCATAGCCCCCCACCTCTGCAAAGAAGCGAGAGAGATGCATTCTCATACCTTTTCCGCAGGGTCAGACTTGATCATTATGATTACATGATAAAATTGTGATAAAATTCAATTCTTTATTATTGCTTCCATTTACATTGTGGTAGTAACGGTATACAGAGTCACCCAAAGGTCTTGGGACAATTTTAAGCTATTAAAACTTAATACCTTCAAAGCTCCTTAAAACTGTGCTAAGACTTTTGGGGACATCCTATATATTATTTCCTATTTTTGTTTTACTCCAATTTTCATCATTTCATAGAAGAGGAATGCTCTTAATGATCATTTTTCTCATGATAAAGTCTTGGAGAGTGGCTTTGTGTACTGAGTATGAAAAACCTAGGCAGCTAGGTAGTGTAGTGGAAAGAGTGCCAGACTTGTCCTCAGAAAGACCAGAGTTCAAATCTGGACTCAGAGACTTATCTCATTGAGTTGTTGTGAAGGTCAGAGGACATAATATTTGTAAAGTATCTGGCACATAGTAGGTGTAGTATAAATGTATATTAACATTATCCAGGCTAGACACACCAGGGTATTAGTGAGAATGGAAAGAGTGGGTCACAGATAAGAGAGACAGAAAATGGAAAAGACTTGGTTGCATACCTGGGCTTTGTCCACTCTCCTCTTTGCTTCTGTCATCCCCTCCTAACCTTCCACATTATTACTTCTTACTTAGTGATTTTCACAATATTTGGGGGTTTGTAACAATGTTAAATGATGATGGGAGTTCAATACACATTTTGCTATTCTTGCTAAAAAACTATTTGAGGAAAAAAAAATCTTGAGAACCAATGTATTACCCCTTATGGAAGCTCCTACCCTTTCAGGAAGCCTTCTGTAACTGTCTATCCCACAGGAGTCTCCCTTGTTTCGAAATTAGTAAAGTATCTAATGTCCATACCATTCCTTTATTTATCTAACGTTTTATGTGGGCATGCCTTGTCTACCCAAATAGACTGTAGACACCGAGGATCCAATTGGGTACAACAGAAGGGACACTGACCCTGGAGTCTGCAATGACTCAGGTTCTGATCCTTGCCTTTGGGCAAGTCACTTAAGCTGAGGCATCTATAAATTGAAGAGATTGACCTAGATAGCCACCGAGGACCCTTCCAAATTTAGATCTGTGGTCAGGGACATCATATTCTGTATTTTTGATTCCTTACAGCATCTGACAGAAAATTACCACTACAGTTCACATTCAATAATATTTGTATAAATATAATATGGCAGGGGAATCATGTGAGAAGGATGAGTTGAAAGTGACTGCAGAGTTTTGAGCTCAAGGGACTTTGAAAGTGAAAGTACCAGTTACCAAGTCAGGAGGTAAATGAATACTATAGAAAGAAGGGTGGTGAGGTATGTGTTGAGCATGTTGAAATTGTATTGAGGTGTTGGCAAGACATTCCAGAGGAGATGCCCAGCAGGCAACTGGAGACCCTGCACTAGGACTTGGGGAAAAGAAGTAACAAGATATAAATACATAATATATATTATATTATATATGTTATGTAACAAGGTATAAATATATAATAAATATAAAAAAGCAGCTTATAGGTAACATTTAAAGATATGAGAATGACTGAGATCTTTAAGGAAAGGCCTTATGGGGAGAGCAAAAGTCAGTTGGCAAACATTTATTAAGCGACTGTTATTTGCTGGGACTGAGCTGGGCATACAAAGACATAAACGAACTATCCTTGCTCTCAAGGAACTTACATTTTGTCATGGGACATAAAATATACACATAAAAATACGTAAAATGCAAAGTAAATGCAAGATAGCTTCAGGAAGAGCTGGGTGGCTCAGTGGATGGAGTGCCAGGCTTTGAGTCAGAAAGGCATGAGTATAAATCTGACCTCAGACACTGCCTGCATGACCCTGGATAAGTCACTTAACCCTGTTTGCCTCAGTTTTTCTCATCTATAAAACGAGCTGAAGACGGAAATGGCAACTACTCCAGTATCTCTGCTAAGAAAAACCCCAAATGGAGTCACAAAAAGAGTTGAACACACCTGGAAAATGACAGATCAACAACAGTAAACTTCGTGAGAAGAGAAAAAGGCAAAGTCCCTATTTAGGGACTGCCGGAGGAAGAGGCACTCTGTATAGTTGCAAGAAGGCTGGCCTTCAGAGTCATGAGGGCTTGGGTTCAGGTCTTACCCCTAACACATATGTGCTGAGAGATGATTACCATGCTACCTCTTTGTTCAGTGTCCCAGGCAAATCTCTCAGAGGGTAGGTTGTTCAGCAACACAATGAGTGAATACTTCCCCATCTGCCTCCCCATCTCAAAAAAAAAGAGAAAGAACATCCAGAGATGGAAATAGAAGAGAAGTAGAAGGAAAATTATATAGTTTAGGGTCATAGAAGCCATGGACATGAAAGCACTTTTTATATTTATAGTTAGTACAAATTCAAGAGTATAAGCTACACTTGGCCTTATGTTTATGCGGTAATGAGTTGCTGAAAATTGAGTACAAATTGTTTTTTTTCTTAATGGAATTATACCTTAATGCACTAGAAGAATTTATTATTTAAAGAATAATCACCCCTTAATTTTCTGCCAATAAATCTGAATGTCCATGTACTTTGTTACAAATAGGGGTTGGTTATTTTTTTTTTTAAATAGTTCTCTCAGTCTGGGGGAGATAAAGATATAATTCTCACTACTCAAATACAGTCTGGGCTGGTCCAGAGAGTGCAATATTATCTCAGCAAATTTTGGGATTAACATTAAGCCTGTTAATAGACATCAGTTAAACAGATTCACAGAATTCACAAAATCACAGAAATTGAGAATTGGAAGAATTGGTAGAAGCCAACTAGTCAAACTCAAACCCATAAGACATCCCATTATAATTTTTGTTTTTGTTCAGTCATATCTAGCTCTTCATGAATGTATTTGATGTTTTCTTGACAAAGATACTGGAGTGGTTTGCCATTTCCTTCTGCAGCTCATTTTACAGATGAAGAAATTGAGGCAAAAAGGATCAAGGGACATGCTCAGGGTCACACAACCATTAAGTGTATGAGCCATATTTGAACTCATAAAGATGAGTCTTCTAGACTTCAAGCCCAGTGCTCTATTCACTGTGCCACCTTGCTGCTTATTATAATATACTTTACAATTGATTGCTCAGACTCTGCTTAAAAACCTCCAAGGCAGAGGAACCCACCAATTTTCAAGTGTCCCATTCTACTTTTGGGCAGCTGAGAATTGTTAGGAAGTTTTTTTCCCCCAACTCTAAGCCTAAATTCTAAGTCAGACTCTGCTAAATAAGGCACCAGACCCAAAGATGATACCGTCATCCAAGATCCTTAGCTTGTTCCTTATACTTCTAAAACTCCTGATCTAACACATTTGATCACTTCACACCTCAGGAAAAAAATACTTGTTCCTGAGAGCTGGAAATATCTCAGATCATTCCTAGATGTTTTGGGAAATCCTAGAGAGTTTTCGAGCTGAACTATCCAACGCTGATTTATGTATTTTCTTCTTGTGCAGGACATGTTGAAATTCGAAATCTGTCCTCTTTGTTTATTGTTCTGAAAACTAGATTTGGTTTAAAGATTATATTTGCTAAAGATGGGGCAAGACTTTATATTCAACTCAGTACTGATTGGAAAAGAAGAACAATGGGTCTGTGTGGAACTTTCAATGGGAACATAAGGGATGATTTCATGTGAGTATTACCTTTGGTCATAACTTGAGTCTAGTGACTCATTTCTTAAAGGATGAATTATTGACTACGTTCTCTATAGATGCTTAGTACACCGAGAAACATAGCATTTTAGAAATTAACTTTTTAAGCATCAACTCCATTTAATATTCTCCTGTTTGGTGTTCAAGACCATCCAGAGGCAGATGCCACCTTACCTTTCTAGATCTGTCCCTTCTTACTTTGCTCTGTGTACTGCACACTTCAGCCGAACTGGACAGTTTCAATCTCTCAAATATATATCATAATCCCCCAATCTCTATGCCATTGGTAATTCCTTGAGATTCCTTCCCATTCTATCTTGTTCTGTTAGACACTTCTTCTTTTAGAGCCCATCTCAAATGCCACCTCCTTTAGAAGGCCTTCTCTGAACATTCCTGCTGGTGACCACCTTGTCTCCCATCTTAACTTTGTTTTCTGACTTCCTAATCAACTTATCATGCAATATCAGAAGGTGTAGGGGTCTCTGTTGTTGTCTTTTCCCGTTACTGGTGGGTGAGTCTGGTAAGTGCAGGGACTTAGTTGAGTAAGTTTTGAGTGCAAGGACAGTATTTTTTTTATACTTTGTGTCACTGCAGCACCTAGCAAGGGAATAGGGTCTGTTTTTCTCTGTATATAGATAAATACACAGTTTTGTGTGTTGTGTGAACACATATATACATACCCACATGCCAGGGTGTCCAGAGTCTTAATGCAATTTTAAGTTTTAATCATTTAAAATTGTACTAAGGCTTTTAGGACACCCTATATACACATATGTGTATGTATGTGTATAATATATATGATATATAATATATACAAACATGTGTACATGAATACATAAATGCATGCATATACACATTTCTTTGTATAGATAGCAGGTCCTGAGGTTGAGAAGACCTGTGCTCAGATCTTTCTTTCTCTCACTGCGTGGGCCTCCCCCCCCCCCCACTTATTGGCTATGTGACCAATGGAGACTCACATAATCTCTCAATGTTCTAGGCAAGGTGCCAGCTTACAGAGGTAGAGAACTCACTCAGGAGTATTCCAATGAAATCACAGATCTGCTCACCATTGCTATCCAATATAATAACGATTTTTCTCAACAACTTGTTTTAGTCTCCCAGTTACTTTAGTTTGGGCTGCTATGAACACTTTATAGACATGGAGAACAACATGGAATCATCTGAGTTTTTAAGCAATTGATTGATGAGTGTTCATTGAGCACTTACTTCTTGCCAAGCATAAGGCTAAGCACTCTGGGTCCTACAGAAGACTTAGGAAAAATGGCGTCTTGCTATTAAGGAGCTAAGTTGGGGGAAGACAAGACTAGATGACCAACATTTAAGACTTCCTTGAAGGACCAAGTATAATTTTGTGTCATTTGACTTGCAGGCTCCTTCTAGTGTTAAAAAGTAAATTACATTGCCTAATTCTAAGTCCTGAGCACAGAATCACAAATTTAGAGGGGAAGAAACCAGGGATCATCTAGTCAAATCCTCTCATTTTGTAGGTGAGGAAACTGAGTCTCAAGGAAGTTGGTGATGCCCCAAATCACTGTTTGTCAGAAGCTAGATTTGAACTCAGACCTTTCTGACTCCACAAAGTTCATTGCACTTCCAGCACACTGCAGTCCTCATTGTGATACAGCAGCAAATCCAGATTCTGCAAGGCCATGGCAGATATTGTGAGTCTAGGCCACACTTCATGTATAACCCTAGTGCCTGAGTATATATGTCTCTGTTATTTAAGGAACAGCCTAGGTAACATCCTAGCTGAAGGGCCCGTCTCCAGAAGGTTGGTCATAAGGAATGATCCTTTTTTTGGCCCCAGCAACTCATAAAGCTATCCATTCAGGCAGGGAGGAGTTGTGAGGTGTGCCAGTGAAGGGAGTACCTATATTGAGGAAGTCATAGAACTCTTTAAGTATGTTATGTGGCAGCACAAATATCCCTGGTGATTCTTACTTTTGTATCAAGCAGCCTAAATGGTGCCTTCCAAATAATATTTTAAAATATAGATTCAGGTGGAAGGGATGAGAGATCTTGGGAGCAAGATCTCTGACCTTGTGACACAGAGCCCCTGGAGGAAGAAACTTTAGGACACAACACTGTTGGGGAAGAGAGAGACTCCAGGAAACATGGTCCCTGTGCCAGAAACTCTAGGACAGTATGAAGATCCTATGGGGGAGGCTAGAAGGGGCAAAGGAGCCAGGTGGGGCCAACTGAGAAGGAGCTCCCCTGTGATGTAGCCGATACAATACCATCAAGTAGTTTTGTATTTTAACTAATTATTCCTACCACATGTAAGACGTACTGGCTGTGTGACTATGTGTGATGTCTCAGTGCTCCAGGCACTTATCTAAACTACTGAGGAGTTACCTGCATAGAAGGTGCTACCTGCCTTGGTAGAGGGGTTTCTTCACTTAAGGAGATCCCTAGTCAAATCATAGATTTGGTCAACAGCCTTGTCATGATTTCTGGTAACTAGATATTAAGATGAAAATATTCAGCCTGTTGAGGGACTCTAAGTGCTCTCAGAGCTTCATATATTTTGGAATCCTATGGGAAATAGGCCCAAGTTACCTAACTTTAGTTTGTGGCAGTCTGAGTTCTAAAGTGGGAACTCTCAGCGTGGGCTGGAATAATTGGACAAGAATCTATAGAAGACACAGAACTTAAAATAGACCTTGAAAGATGGGCAGGATATGACTAGTTAGTAATAATATTCCAGGCAAGGAGAATATCATGAAAATAAGAACTAAGGGAAAAGCTAGTTTTTATCTTAATAACTAATTATAGTAATTAGAATAGTATTTTTGTATGGAAGGGGAGGAAGAGGAAGGGAATAAGCATTTATATAGCACCTACTATGTGTCAGGCACTGTGCTCAACACTTTTTACAAATATTATCTCATTTGATCCTCACAACAACCCTTCAAGGCAAGTGCTATGATTATCCACATTTTACAACCGATGAAACTGAGGCAAATAGAGATTAAGTGACTTTCCCATGGTCACACAGCTAGTAAATATCTGAGGTGGATTTGAATTCAGATAAACCTACGTTCGTGGCTACATGACAAGGAATATGACAGTCTCTGGAGAATTTTAAATTTCTCAGATTACAATGATGAGTGTTAGTAGTTTCCTATACATAATTTTTATACTCTAAATAACAGAAATAAAAATGTCATCAAGGGATTACGTGCTAATTTAAGTAAATGAGAAAAGAAGTTAGACTGAACCTGTGGCAAGGATGAGGAATGATGCCAAGTGGATGGTCAGAATGGACCAGTGATATCCTTGTCATGTCAGGAGAAATCAAGGAGGGCTCCGGAAATATTGGGTGTACTGTTGTGGTGAACCTACGAAGAGGCAGACAGGAGCCACACAGCTTGGGCTGACTTGGATGGGTTGTGATCCACATTATCACAGGTCCATTTAAATATATGAGGAATGCTATAGGCATCATAATTATATACATACTGCTGATTGTCTCTTGTATCTCATCTCCTATGTGGTTCATTCAATTTTCATGCTACTAATTCAGTTATGTTTTTAGAGAGAATATTAACATTTGTTATTATGTTTATACAACAGAAATGTAGTGAGTAACATAAAAAAAGATTATTTCAATTCATTTTCTTGCTGTGACGTGTGTCAAAACAGGTTAGCAGTTAACAGAGACTAGAGGATAGAACCGTCTGCTTAATTCTAAGGCCTCAACTTCTTTCGTGTGCAAACAATCAAAAGTTATGTCCATGTGGGACATTATTTCAGGGGAAGAGATAGCTCACAAGCATTGTTTAACTTTCTGATATTTGAAGTCAAATTCCTCTGTTTCATAAGGAATCAGTATGCTATGGCAAACAAAGTCGAATGGACAATTTTAATGACTTGAAAATTGCTTTTAGCTGCGTTATTATAGTAAGTCAACAGTGGAAATGGTGGTATTTATCCTTCAAGAAGAAAAAAAAAATATAATAAACCTTGTCCCTCTTAAACTTTTCATTTGTTCCTAAGAGAATTTAAATGAAATGCAATTGACAAAATCTCAAGGGGATTGCTCCCAACAAACCTATCCCCACTCCTCACCCTGCCTAGATCTGCTGCATTTTTGAGCTTTAGGAAGGTGGAAAGATAAGGAGAACAGAAAAGGAAAAGAAATGGAGAATAGACATCAAAGGGGGTGAGAATGGAAGGCAGCATTGTGGAATGGTTTACAGGGTTGTGCTGGAGTTAGCTTGAACTCAAGAGTTGGTTGTTAAATTTTCAAAGTAAGCATTTATACCTCAGAAATTGGCTAAAGGTAGAAATCAGGGGTTGATTTTTGTTCTGATGATTGTCTAGGGGCTTAAGCAGGTTATGGAGAAAATGTTAACAATGCAGATTAAACTTAGAAGCATGTCGTGAGTTTATTTCTTCTTGAGAGCTGGTTGTTATACATCTATCAGCACATGACTACCATTCAGAAATGGGGACAGGGAATTTGCAATACTAGAATATGTAAAAAGAGTTAATGTTCTTATAGCATCTACTATGTACTAGGAACTTTACAGATGTTATCTCATTTGATCCATACAACAAACCTGGGAAATGGGCTTTACAGATTTACACATGAAGAAATAGAGGTAAACAGAGGTTCAGTGACTTGCTCAGGATCACACAACTAGTTAGTGCCTGAGACTGGATTTGAACTTAGGTCTCCCTGGTTCTAAGCTAGCACTATATCCATCGTGCCACCAGCCTTCCTGAAACACTACTCCTCTTGGCCCCCTTCTGCCTTAACACACTGCAATGAAAGGTTCTATCTATGTAGCTAGAGTTGAATTGTACCGGGGCTGAAACATTTGATAAGTTGAGACTAACCTGAGCTGATGGATGAGCTGAGATATATCTGACTGTCAAGTTAATCTGTATGTGCATACCTAACTCCAATCAGTACCTCACCGTCATATAAAGAGAATGATGCTTCAGTAACATTAGTTCGTCAGTTAATCAACATTTTAATGTGCCTAGTGTATGGCAGACAGTGTGCAAAATGTTGAGGATACAGAAAAGGGCAAAAGATAGTTGTTAATATTGAATCAGAAAGATTATCAACGTGTTCCTTTGGAAGATGGCCTTAGGTCTTAGAAGAGGTACATATCCTTTAAATTTCAAGGCTTAGGCACAAGCATAGATTTTCACTACAGCTCATTTTTGGCAAACCTAAAGGATGGATCAAAATTCCCTTCATCTTTCATTCAGATTAGAGGCATCCAGAAGACAGGGAAATCCAAACCAAGAAGCAACTATGAGAAATATTACAATCAGCCACCAGATCTACCTTTCTTATCCTTTTCTTTTTCAGGTCTCCAGGAGGTATGATTGAAGGGACCCCACAGCTCCATGGAAATGCATGGAAAGTTTCTTCAGCTTGTTTTGCACCTGTTAGAGTTCCTTTGTTAGACCCATGTAACATTAACCAAGAAAATAGTAAGCCTTCAGATGAAGATATAGCCTTGGGGAATTCTTCTGGGCATTAGTAGCACGTTGGGGCTGAGCATTCACTGGGTGGTGAATTTCAATTCTGTTTTTCTATAACCACAATCAAAACAATTACTTCTACATACACTTACCACTTTACATTACTAATACACTAAGAATTTTAAAAAATCTTAATGTTCCTTTCTTGAAAATAAGCCCCTTGAAAAGACCACATGGGGAAAATGGCTGCTTTTCATTTATTTTATACTCATAGATTTGCCCATTTTGTGTGCTCAAGAGAGTATTGTTCACCTCCGACCCTCCCAGAACACTCCGATACAATCTTGTACGTTCACAGTTGGAATATGTCAGTCCTAGGAGGCCTGCCATATCCCAACTGTGGTTCCATTGTATGACAGCCAAATGTACAAATACCTGGCTGTGTCTCTTTCTTGCCATCAGATAACAGGTCCAGACTCAGAGTGTAAATAATGGAGAAATAAACTGGTCAGCAAGAACTCTGTGACCTCAGCAAGCAGTGTGGGATCTAGGATGCAGCAAACTGAAGTTGTTTTATCTCAGTGCTTGAATCTGAAACGTCTGGGCAACCCACATGCCAAGAATGTTGGGTTGTTCTTCCCTTAAAGGAAAGGCTGAGGATGTAAATAAACACTGCATGTTTGGTTTTAAATAGGATTGTTAGACTCTCTATAGAGTCATCTGGTGTAAAATGTGTATCGTATATTGTATGTACACATTTACATATACTTAAATGTTACGCTTCTTTTAACTTTTTCTTTCATTTGTGGAGTATAAATATGTTCCTGTGGTTTCCTTCTAATATGCTGGTAACATGGACTGCACATCAAGAAGGAAGCCAATCTATTTTGCCTTGGACTTTGTAGTGCTGTTTTGTGGATGTTTCTATTGAATTCTATATGTTTAGTATGGATCTACAAAATAGGATACTGGAAAGAATGGTAGACTATGAATCAAGTTCAAAAGATCATAGAGCCTGAAGAGAATTTAGAGGTCCTATACCCTCATTTTTTGTTGTTGTTGGGTTATTCAATCATGTCCCCTTCTTGTTGGCAAATATGTTGGAGTCATTTGCTATTTCTTTTTCTACTGTGTCCCCATTTTGCATATGAGGAACTGAAGCAAATATGAGTTAACTTTCTTGCCCAGGATCACACAACTAGTATCTGAGGCCGGATTTAAACTCAGGTCTTTCTGACTCTAGGCCCAGCGCTAGCTGCTCAGGAAGTTTATGTCACACTGACTAATATAGGTATAACCCAAAACTCAGCATTAGTCCTTCTCCTTTTTGTCTACTCCTTGTTAGCTGCCATGGGTTCAATTACCATCCTTAGGTGGATCGTTTCCAGTTCTATATACTGAACCCTAGTCTTTCTTCTGAACTCCAGTTTGCCATTACCAACTGTCTACTGGACATCTTGAATTGAATGTCCTATAGGTACTTCAAACCGGACATGTCCCAGAGTAACTCTTTACCTTCTACTCTGCTCCAACTCACATTCTCGCTAGTTTTCTTGCTACTATTGAAGGCACCATCATCTTTTTGGTCACCCAGCTTTACAGTTTCCAACTTCTCAACTCTACTCTAACCCACCTCATGTATTCAATTACTTCCCAAACCCTGTCATTTCTATCTGCACTATCTTTTTCATATACACCCCCTCCTCACCCTGATCCCTCTCTACATGTACTATAGTCAATAGCTTCCCTTTTGGAGTCTTTATCTCATGTCTCCCCCAACTCCAGCTGCCAGAGCACTTTTTAAAAGTATTCCTCTGAGAATGTCACTCTAGCATTTAATGGATTTATGATCAAATAAGACTGATATGTCAGTTCCTGTTGTGAGAAATATTGCTATAAAAATAATCTCCTGTGAACATAAAAATTTTCAAACTATCAGTTCACTAGTGAATACTTAACATAACACAAACTTAATATTTAAGAAAATAAATTTTTATATTTAATGTTATGAATATGACAAATATATTTAATATAATACATTTAAAACAAAAGCATTCAACTCTGCCCTTGAATTATTTTTTTTAATGGGAAGACACCTAATTTAATGAATTAATTGATGAAATGACAATTCAGTTTGCTATAACAAAATTTATAAAGAATCTACTATGTTCAAGAGGGCAACCAGATGGCACAGAGGGTAGAGTGCTGGTCTCGAAGTCAGAAAGACTCATCTTCCTGAGTTCAAATCTGACCTCAGACACTAGATGCGTGACCCTGGGCAAGTCACTTAACTGTGTTTTCCTCAATTTTTTATCTGTCAAATGAGCTGGAGAAGGAAATGGCAAACCATTTCAATTTCTCTGCCAAGAAATCTCCAAATGAGGTCACAAAGAGTCAGACACAACTGAAATGACTGAACAACAATGTGCAAGACACTATGCTTGGTGCTAGGGCTACAGAGACGAAAAAAGAAACAGTCCCTTCCTGTAATAACTGACTTGGAAGGGTGTTCTAGTATACGTTTAACAATCAGCTCTCAAAAAAAGTATATAAACACTTTTAAGTTTAAGCTGAATTGTTAACAATTTCCTATCACTTTTTAAAGTCTAGACAATCAACAAGCAATCAATCAAGTCCTGATTTGTAGTGTCTGCCAATTTCTGAAGTGTCAATGCTCACGCTAGAAATTTAGCAATCTGATTTCTCAAGTTGCTATGAAGCCATGACATGTGATATAACATACAAAGAGATGAGTAGATTCAGACACATCTAAAGTAATAGAAAGCAATTTTAAAGGGGAAAGGACACTAAAAAATGGAGGAAAGAAGTGCATTGCATAGGAGTTGGTCCAGGGGCTGTGCTTTGAAAGAAGCTAGAGACAGGAAGGAATGTTCTGTTTCCTGCTTTATAATAAGATTTATGAAAAATTCTTTCCTAGTTGGCTATGCTGCCCACTGTGATGTCATCAACCAAGAGCTCTTCACTCCATGTCATGACGCCGTCAGTCCAGGATTGTATTACCAGCTCTGCCGTTTTGATGCGTGCAAGTGTGGAAGCAGCTGTTTATGTAATGCCCTGGGGCACTATGCCTATATCTGCAGCAAGCATGGCATTTTCATTGATTTCCGGTCTCAGGTCTCATTCTGTGGTGAGCATTCCTTTTCTTAAAATTGCAAAGGGTGTCAGGGAAAGCCAGCATGTTTTGGACAACTTTACGTTAAGGAAAGGTATGATGGAATTGCTTGTCTGTTCCTTTTATGTAATGGAACTGAAAAAATAAAGAATTTAAACTTCTTGTCCCTATAATTGCAAATCAACAAAAGGGCCTGATACTGAAATCATAATAGTTGCATCATATGTGATTTATTTCACAAATCATATTTCTCATATGTAAATTTTATTAAATCTTCTTACATTAGTCATAACAGGACCTCAGTAAAATTTAGCAAAAATCCGGAAGGAAGGATTTCGAGTAGATGGGGGCTCAAGAACTAATTCTGATTATCTAACCACATCCCTTAGACTAACCAAATAAGCATGACCACCCAGATATGGGGAGACCTGAGGGAAACAATCATAGATTGGAGAGTGAGAAAAAACCTCCGCAGCCATCTGGTCAGACTCACACATGAAAGAAATCCTGGATATAGCTTCTCTGACAAGTAGTCATTATCCCTCACTTGAAGACTTCCAAGAAGGGGAAACCATCATCTCTCAAGGAAGTTCATTACACTTTTGGAGAGTTCTTAATTGATAGGAAGTTTTCCCTGACATCAAGTCTAAATTTGCTGTTGCAGCTTCTACACTGCTTCTGTTTCAAACAGAACATGTCCTGTTGTCTTTCCCCATGATAGCCCTCCAAATACTTGAACACAGCTGTGAAGGCATCCCAGAATCCTCTGTTCTCCAGAAAACATTACTAGTTCATTCATCCTATTTCATATAAATGGCATTGACTTATAGCCCTATCTCATCGTAGTTCCTCTCCTCTGGCCATTCTCAAGCTTATCAATGTCCTTCTTAAGCTATGGTGCCCATGATACTCATGATGAGGTTTGATGGGGGGGCACAATAGAGGGGAACTGTTATCTCCTCAGTTCTGGAAGCCACAACTCTTACTACAGTTCAAGATTACAGTAGTTTTTTTTTGTTGTTGCTGTTGCCTGCTACTCATGAGTTTAGAGTCCTCTGAAACCCTCAAAATTTTTTAGAGAAAGTTCTGTCTAATGGTATCTTCCTCTTTATCTCCTAGCACTAAAGTTAAATTTTTGTGCCCAGATGCAGTTCTCAACATGTGTCCCTGTTGAACTCATCTTATTCAAGTCTAACCAATTCTTCTAGCCTGGGAAGAGATTTTTGGATCCTAATTCTATCATTCAATATATTGGATCTCTGTCATCTGTAAATCTGATGAACACCAGAGGGCCAATGTCAGATGCCTGGGATACTCAACTTGAGACCTCCTTCCAAGTCAAACCATTAACAATTACCCTTTGAGTCTGGACATCTGACTGGGACTGAATCCATCTAACTGTATTGCTGTCTAGTGTACATCTCTTTATCGGCTCTACAAGAATAGCATGGGAAACTTCATTAAAAAGCTTTGCTAAAATCTAGTTAAACTGTACTCACAGTGTTCCTCTTATCCATAGAAAGATAGTCATTCTATCAAAAATAGTCATCTTGTCAAAAAAGGATTAAGTTTATTCTAGCATGATTTATTCTTAATGAAGCATTCGGGCTTTTTGTACTCACTGACTACATCCCTTTTGATAAATGTACTAATTTTTCTTTAATGGTCCATTCTAGAATTTTCTCAGGAATTGCAGTCAGACTTATTGACCTACACCTTACCACTTCATTCCCACCCCACCTACCTTTATTGATAACTAAAAATTTTCCTTTTTGCAATCTTAGGATACTCCTCGTCCCCACTCTTTCAGATATCATTGTGAGTTTCATTCAATGTAATTCATTGCATAGTTTTCCCTGATTTCCATTCTGGTTGAGATTTCAAGTGTTCTTGTTTTTCTTTTAAATACTACTTATATATGTTCATATCACGACTCTAAGCAATGAGTTTAAACTTGACAGTCCCAACTCAATTTCCTTCCATTAATCTCAAAAACTCCAGTTTTATATTTTTCTTAGTCTTCCTTAATCATATTTTTCTTGTAATATTCTTTAGGCAGTTCCCAGAAACAGCATCTGGAGTTGGAGCTTTTCCTTCTTCAAATTTATCTTGAGTTTCCATAAATTTCTCTTCCTCGGACTCAACTTCTGGCCTTTTTCACTATTTCTTAACATGTACAGAATTTCCTTTTTATTTGACTCATTTTTTTTTTTCTTTTTGTGTTTCTTCTACCACAGAAGATTACCCAAAAGAAGAGAGTTGCTAACTTCTCTAAGAGCCATAGAGAACTCCACACTTCCACTATATTCCCTCTAAAGCTGGCTAGATTGATTGACCACCAGGGTGGGCATGGGACATCCCAGCACCTGAACTTTTTTAGTGAATAGGAAAAGATTAGTAGTTAGTTATGCCAATTGATGACTAAAAAATATTAAAGAGAAAGGTAGAGAAACTGGATAGTTTTGGAACTTAATAGAATGATTGCAGTGATAGAAAAATTAAGTCAATGAGCAGAGAATCAAAGGAATGGAGGTGATTTTAGTTGGAAGTTACAAGTCTAACTCTGACAAGGATAATGCCCAGTTATTTACCTCCAAGGAAAAGCAAAACAAGAAGACAATTTAGAGTGACAAGAGATTTATTTAGACATTAAGAAGAATTTGACTAAGTAACTAAACTGTAAAACAGATGCCCAAAGAAGGTTGTGGAATCTCCATCCCTGGAAAGGTTTTGAAAAACAAATTGCTAACATCTTCCCCCAGTAGCTTGATTATAGCCTTATGGCTAAGCAGGAGGCAGAAGATTCAGATTGATGAACTTTTGAGGTCCTTCCACTGCTAGGATTCCAGAGTTTTCATGTGTGTATTGATGCTAATTATTTCTGACATTCATGTTTCATATCGATCAAAGATACACAAAGCATGAGAGAATATTTCCAGTCTCTGTAGAAATAGCTCATGAATGATGGTGCTTTCTCCTCAGCCGTGGTCTGCCAGAAAGGTATGTTGTACCATCCCTGCTCATCTTTCTGCCACCACTCCTGTGCCTCTCTTTCCTCCATGGAGAGCTGTGACGATGATTGTGTTGAAGGTTGTAATTGTCCAGAAGGCAAATACTTCGATGAAGTGATTAACTTTTGTGTGCCCATGTAAGTCATAGAAATAACTGGAAAGCATCTTGCTCGATCTCTTTCTATATCGCTCATAAAGCAAAATGGTTCCACAGGCTTTTAGGATTAGTTCTGTTTATCCTCCTCAATTTTGTTTGATTTCTTTTACAAATTCCTTCTGGTGGGTTAAAATTACAGGAGAGAAGTCTGGCATTTCATTCTAAGGATTGCTTCTCCCTGCACCTGCAAAATAGAGGTCAACTGTGACAAATGGTTAAGTGTAATGAAATTTTTGTTTCTGACACTCAACATCTCCCCTAAAAGACTTTATCAGGATAATATCAGAAGCTCACATCTCCATAGTGGAGCTAGCTAGGATAGGAAGAGCTTATGCCTACAAGATGTTTAACTAAGATAAACTTTTTTTTTGGGTGGGGGGGAACTGAACCTGTGATTTCATTGATAGAGGGAATTCCCATTGAAGAAACTTCCTATGTGAGTTCAGATCAGCAATTGTTCTGCAAGTCAGTTTTAGAGGGTTGTCTGAAACACTGAGCATTTAGATGATTCGTCCCAGGGTCACAAACACAACTAGTTGTGTGTTAGTGGAGGGGACCTAAAGCTAGATCTTCTTGGCTCCATGGACAGCTTTCTATTCACTATCTCAGTGCTTCTCATATAAAATTTATTGATATTTAAATAAATATCAATTTATTTGAGTATCACTCTGTGGCTAACCTTCTCATGATGAACAATTTAGAACTTAGCTGTCCTGATTCAGACTCTCCTCTCCTATTTTCTTCTCAAATAAATCTCAAATTTGAAATTTATTTGAGATTTGATAAGACCTTGCTCTTAGCCTATAGCAAAGTCCACCATGGTCCTCATTTCCTTCCCAAACTTGGATATAGCAAACTCAAAGTCCCAGAAGCTGGTCAAGCTCAGGCTAATTGCAATAGCATGGGAAAGTCAGGGTTAATATTGGAGGCTTGATATTGGCCGTTCTTAACCAATAAAAGGCAAGTTTGATCAGAATATAAATAGCTTGGTAAAATGCCTTTAGTGAACGGTGGTAGCACTTGTTGGGCCCATCAGTTCTATTCCAGCTCTTTCTATATGCTTTCCTTATCCCTCTGAGTGAAGGTGTGTCTGCTAACCAGACAACATTAGTGCTTTATGGTCTACAAAGTATTGTCCTTAAAATAACTGTGGATGGAGGTAGTTTAAATGCTGTTTTCCAAATTTCACTGACTCAGGGTTAAGTGACTTGTCCCTCCCAGATTTAACCCCTTGACATCCTAATAATTATTGTTATTTTTGTGAGCCTAGAAAGAGTTGGTGCTGAGTTTGGAATCCAGGTCTTCAGATTTCAAGTCCAATTATGTTTAGTCTTTACACGTAGGCAGAAAGGACTATCCTAGTCAGTTTTTTTAATTTCTCCCAGGAAAGCAACTTCTTCCATGCAATCTGTGACCTAACTGAAAAAGGCACTTAAGTTTTATTTTGAAAAAAAATCATTCAAATCGTCTTCAAATAGTATCTTTGCATAAACTCTCTTTGCTTCTTTGTCCATAGAATCATGTCAGAACACCCACCTTAAAACGTAAAGAAAAGTGAATTGCTTCTATCATATGTATTTTTGAGGTCCTATTAATTATTTCCTATTTGTTTATGAGTTATTAATTTGAAAACATTGATTTTGACAGATTTAGCTGCCACTGCCTTTATAGAGGCAGTCAGTATCAACCTGGAGAACTTGTAGCCACACCAACTGGCTTATGGTATGTTTCTGACATGGGGTTTGTGCTTAGCATGTTATTAACATTCAGGCTACACGTTTTGGTAACGTGACAATTTAAAAAGATAATCTGAATCATAAGATAATATATGAGGCATTGTGGATATCAGCTTTTGGGGAGAAATGCATGAGATTTGAACTTTTTGTTAAAAAGGGGATTTATATTCACTCTACACTTGTAGTGAGTAGGTGAAACTCAACTGGTGTGAGAAACTGAATATTTTTCATCATAAGCCTGTTCCTAATCAAGTGACACCCCAACACCATTACCCCATGGCCAACCTTTTCATAATGAGCAACTTAGAACTTAGGCATCCTGCCTCTGACTTTCTTTTCCTCTCCTCTTCTCTTTTCTTCTTCCCTTCCTTACCCTTCCTTTCTTTCTCTCTTCCCTCCTCCTTCCCAATCTCTCTCCTCTCTTCACTTGTCCTCTCCTCTTCTTCTTTTCCTTCTCCTTGTTTTTCCTCTCCTCTCTCATCCATTGCTGGCCTTATATTTGAGGCATTTGCTATTGGTAGAACATGCCAATCAGCTTATGCTCTATTGGCATTGCTTTTGAGAACCCAGGGTCATTGCTATGCTAAAATGAGGTACCACAGAAAGACCATAGGGTCAGCCCCTATAGTCTGAATGACCTTGAGTCTTATTACTTGCTGAAACTGAGGTATAGGATTTCACCTTCATACCTGTAGACATCTAGTTCTGGAAGATTTGAGAGTTTTTTGAAACAAAAAAGAAAGATTGGTTTGAGTTATGATTCTTGTAACAATCCTTTATTTGCTTCTATTAGTCAGTGTTTAAATGGGACAGTGAAATGTGCTGAGCCTTCCCCTGCTACCGTTGGTGAGTCATAGAAATAGTCTTTCCTCTGGACTAGACTGTCATTTTACTGTTTAGTTTAAACATGACAATTGTAACCCTGATGGCAATCATATAATCAATTCAACAATATTCCTTTTGCACCTGAGGGAAGGGGCAGAGTTCCAGTTTTCAAGGAAAGATCTGGATTCAAGTCCTGTTTCTGTCATGGGTGGGCTCTCTTACTCAGGCAAGTCTGTTAGCCTTTTTGTACCTCAGGTAGTCATTACAGAACAGTTACCCATTTTCAGAGTTCAAGTTTCTTCTTTCCACCCGCACTCAGGGAACCTACAAGTAGAAGAGAGAGCTATACCTTTACACCCACTTTCACATTTATTCTGCCTGAGGGACAAAGTGCTTTCACTTAGTTTGGTGATCAGGAAGAGTGCTGGTGGTAAAATGCTTTGGGGATCCTCCCCTACCCCCCATCCGCAAAGGAGTGGTGAGGGTGGTTCTCATGTGCAAGGCTAATTCACATCTACCCAGAAGTTATTTTAAGAGTGAATCAACAACATTTTTGACACACTTATTATGTGCCAAGCACAGTGCTGGGAACTGGGAATGCAAAGCTGGAAATTAAGTATTCCCAGCCCACAAGGAGCTTACCTTCTATGAAAGGTAGACATCTACTTAAAGTATTTGGAAGATTTGTATGAAATAAATACAAGGTAATATTGGGGCATGAGAAGGGAGGTTCTAGCCCTTGGGGGGATTAAGATGCACAGAGTTTTATGTATGCATTGCTTTCTGGTTATTCAATCATTTTTCAGTCATGTACAACTCTTTGTGACCCCATTTGAGGTTTTCTTGGCAAAGATACTAGAGTGATTTGCCATGAGGAAACTGAGGCAGACAAGTGACTTGCCCAGGGTCACACAGTTTGTAAGTGTTTGACACCAGATTTGAACTCTGGTCTTCCTGACTTCTGGCCTGGCACTCTATCCACTGCACCACCTGGCTGTCCATTCATTTATGTAGGAATGCATTAATCTGGTACCCATATCCAAGATATCTAGCTTATGTATGAGTTTTGTATCCTACAGAAAGTTTACCAATTTGTCTGTTTGCCACAACTGTGCTCTCTCTTCTCCACATACATGGAAGGTGCATACAAAATTATTTTAATACACTAGGCGAATAATGTTAATATCATTGTTGTTGTTATTAGGGTGACAGCTAACAGTGGATAGAATGCTGGATCTGGATAATGAAGAGCTAAAGTCAAATTCCTGCACCAAACACTTACTAGCTGTGTGACCCTGGGCAAGTCACTTCACTGTTCTCAGCCTTAGTTTCCTCATCTGTAAAAGGAGGGCTAATAATATCACCTACCTCCCAGAATTGTGAGGATCAAATGAGAAGCCATGCATAAAGTGCTTTGCAAACCTTTAAAGTACTGTGTAAATGCTAGCTATTATTTTTATTATTGTTAATAAAATTCATAGACATGGAATGATGGAAAGGTTCTGTGAAATCTCCTGAGTTATAATCAACCAAGACTCCTATAGCTATTTTTGTGGACACATTTAAAACACAAATGTACACTTTTGTGTGATTATTTATTTACCTGCAAGTTACATGAAGTTAATAATATCTCATCTATGTTTTATCTTTGAAGTTCATGCATGCCCAGAAGGAAAACGCTACTTTGACTGCAAATTTCCTGACCCAGAATTACCAGCAGCTGGTGTGAACTGTGAGACCACTTGTGTAAGCTTGGCCATGAACTTCACCTGTACGCCATCTCCACCTTGTGCCAGTGGCTGTATTTGTCCCCCAGGGTAAGGAATTCTTTGAACATTTAGTGTTTGTCAGAAAGAGACCTCAAGCCAACAGGTTTGATCTGAACTATTTTTTTAAAGGTGAAAATAACATCATTCAAGATTATTTTTTGCAATTGATTGTTGGCAGCTAATAATTACTGTTGATTTATTAATTTGCTGAGTTATCAATTTAATGAGTTATCAAATAGATATCTGACTTGGTGATGTTCTGTGATCTAGGGGATGGAATCTTAGGCCTGGTCAGGAAATTGTGAATTGTAATCCCACTTTGAAGCTCTCTCTGTGTAAACACTACCTTATATGAATTGTAGTAGTTGAAAAAAACATCGTTTTGTGTTTTTGAGTCTTTATTGTTGTGGCTGACTCTCTGTGACCCAATTTGGGCTGTTCTTGACAAAGATACTGGAATGGTTTGCCACTTCCTTCTCCAACTCATTTTGCAAATGAAAAAACAGGAAAATACGGTTGTGATTTGCCCAGGGTCTCACAGCTAGTAAGTGTCCAAGTCTGGATTTGAACTCAGGTCCGCCTGACTAGGGTTGGGCTCTGTCCACTGCACCTAGCTGCCTTTTTATTTTATATTTACTATGTATGCACTTCATAGTTGTACAGGTTGACTTCTTTTATTGAACTCAAGCTCCTTGAGGGCATAGACTGCTTCATTTTGGTCTTTTTATTTCTAGCACTGATATGAAGAAGGTGCTTGTTTGATTTAATGAATGATTATGTGCGCTATGTCCCTTACCTCCTCTGGGCTTATGTTTCCTCCTCTATTTCCTGGGGATAAGAGTATGCCTATGTTTGCTCCAAGGCTTGTTGTTGGGCTCAGATGAGATATTATACGTGACATATTTTAGAAGATTTAAGGTGCCACGTAAATGTCAATTCTTATTATTTCAGTACTGAAATTACAGGTGGAAACTCTTTCCAGGTATTCCAATGACTGGATTGAAGTTTTGAGACACTATCCCAAATTTGGAGTTAGCCATCTTCCATCGCCAAAGGTCTGACAACCATTGATATTTCAGGAATCCTTTTTTTCAGCAGGCCATTCTAATTCTCCTGCTCTGTTTAAAGGAGTTCCTAGAAAGGAACTTTAATTTACATGGCAGCACTCATTGCTTTTTGTTCCCTCAAATTAATTTTATGACAGAAGGGCCTCATCCATGGTGGGAAATCTTCTGGAGGCCTATTCCTTTTCTGTAAGGTACTCACACTCAGTGGTGTGTTCTGAGAGTGAGCAGAGGAATGGTCCTCTGAAAGCAATCTTCTCACAGCAAATGGGTCTTAATAAATAGACACATTCAGAGAAATAACAACCCTTCAGAGCTGTTAGTCAAATAAGGAGAGGCCTTGTAGTTTATTTACACAAGGAAGAGACAATGGTATAAAGGACCCATATCTAGATGTGAAGAAAATGTGAGTGATTTGGGATGGGTTCCAGTCTCTTGACAAAAGAGCTATGTCTGATATGAGAAAGTGGGTTATGAAGAACAAATACCCAACCATGAGGTTGGAAACTGTGACTGGCAGAAATCAGGTCACAGACACAAAGACTTGGAAAGGGCAAAAGAAGCAAGGGTTCCATTTTAGAGAGCAAAAGAACAATCCGGGCTTGTAGGGCTGCATTTTTCATGACTTTTTTTTTCTTTTGGAATCACTGGACTTGTGATTTCATTATTTCTCAGGAGCTTCCCATGAGGATCTTCTTGTACCAATGCCTGTTCTTTGCTTGGAGCACTTAAGAGGTTAAGTGATGAGTCCAGGATCACACAACCCATAATGTGCTAGTTATTGTTTCTTAGAAAGTTTTATTGAAGCTTTTTAAAAAAAACATCATTGTGATTTCAATTGACAAGCATTTATCAATCACCTATTATGTGTCTGGCACTGTAGATATAGCCATGGAGACAAAGATGAGACAGTCCTGGATCTTTAGGAATCTTGGGCTTTGTTACTTGTGTTCCAGTGACCCTATGACCTCCTCTGTATGGCTATTGCATTCAGTGATTTGCATCACAACTCATCTACACCTTCCTCTTCACTGTAACAAAGGATGAAAACAGACAGACACAGATCCTCCAAGAAAAACCTTTCTGAAAAATGAATCAACAGTGAGCGCTCAGCAGAAGCTAAAAGACACGAAGTTGTTGTAAGCAGGGTTTTCATAAGGTCACAGATCAAGAGGGGTCATCTGGTCTAGCTATAACTTTATTAATGAAGAAGCTGAGGTTTAGAGAGGTTAATTGACTTGCTCACGGGTACTCTGATAGTCAGTGCTTGGATTAGTTAGGATCTGAACTCAGGTCTTCCTGATTCTGACTCCAACCCTCTCTCCACTGGTGTTATGACTTCTTCCATATTCAGAAGTTCTGATGTAGGAATGGAGAAAGCATACAATAGAAGTAGTCCAGGGTTGAACAGCAGCAGCAGAAGGGGGCAAGGGTAGAGGGCACTATTCTGAAGTGGTTGATGAAAGGATCAATACTGTGAACTGAGGAAAGTGAGACAAGATTATTGTTGATCGGCCTTCCTTCTCAAGGAATGATCTTCAATGACATCAGGAGGAAGATGCCTTGACTTGCAAATCAATTGGATCTATGTGAGGGTGGGCTGTGCAAAGTCAGCAGCCTCATCCTGTCCTCCAGAGTCATGGGAGCCCAGTGGGAAGACATGGGTCAACATGACTGGTGAATCACAGCAATGGATGGCAAGGATGGTGAAGGTATTGGAGTTGGAATGAGATCAAGGAGAAGAATCTATGTAAAGCATATTGCAAAACTTGAATTACTCTGTAAATACTAGTGATTATCAAGAATATGGGATAAGGTTAGATAAGGAAGAGATTACCTACAGCTGTGAGGTTTATGGAATGCTTCATGGAGGTCTTTTATCATTGGAGGTGGGCTGTAAAGAATGAACTGGTTGTAAATAAATGGAGATGAGAAATCAGGAGGTAAGGGCAGCAGCATTTTTTTTTTCAAATAGGCTTTTTGGGGGATGGCCTGGAAAGTTAATGACTGCATTTCTTTTTTTGCATTGTTTCTATGGGAAAATACATCCTCAGTTCTGAACACCTGAGTAAAACCTTTTGGAAAAATAATCTATCTTTAAATCAAAGGCAGCCTTCAGTTTATGGAGAAAAAGGTCTTGGATTTAGTAGCAAAGAGATCATTTGTCACCCTAGACTCCTAGTGTCTTGCTAAGTCCCTATAAAAATTGGCTCTCAGAAAAGAATCTGAGTGTCATTCTCATGAAGGTGTTGAGGTCAGGGAAGCATAATGTTGAGGTTTGGGGTGCCGACACCCTGGGTCCTGCCCAGATGAATTCACCTCAAGCTTTCTTATAGCCAAAGAAAAACAAAATTTGTTAAAGATTCACCATATTGGGTTGACTCTTAAGAAGCATCACCATTTGTGAGGCTTGTATTGACAAGTGGGCCAGATAGAATCTGAGCTAGATTGAATCAGAGCATCTTCATGGAGGCAAGATGGAATTTATGTACAGAAAAACTGTGGGAGGGATCTGGGGTGGTGATCTAGTAGTCTGGGGTTATGGGAGGAGAGGTATATGGAGGATCTTGAGGAGGAGTCTAAGGAGAATCAGGATAGGACTGGGTCGACCAGAGGTCTGAACCAAGAGAGTGGGATTTTGATGTGATAAAGGGTGGGAAACTTTGGAGGCAATAGAAAATAGAGGGACAGACTGGGTTAAAGGTAACAGATTTGAGTATGAAAGACCAGATTAAGTGGGAAGATTCAAGGAGAGTTCAAGGAGGCTCCCAGAGTCTGTACCCTATCAAAGGAACTCATCTCAGCTCTACTTTTCCCAGGAGACTTTTCATTTTAACTCAGACCTGTTATACTAAAGGAATGAAGCTGCTCAATTAGAGTTTCTAGGATCAGCAAGCAGATGGTGAGATTATTCTGGCCTTTTCCATCTCTCTAAAATCTTTACTTGTAAAGTTCTGGATTTAGAATCCAGGAACTTGATTTCAGAGCCTACTCCTGTAACAGCTGGTGTGACAAACAACTTCACCTCTCTGGGTCTCAGTTTCCTCAGTTTTTAAATCAGGGTTTTGGATGACGTGACCTCTTCAGTCCCTCCCAGCTCCCAATCTTCGCTCCCTATGTTCCTCTTCCTAGTTGGTCCCTGGTGGTCAGTAGGAAGCCATACTGAAAGAAATTGGGCTGGGGATTAGGGAAAGGAGAGAAGGATTCAGGTATGGGTCACTTTCCTTGGCATTTAATAAAATAAAGGAGAAACAGTCAAGGAGATTGATTAGTCAGTAGAATCCAGAAATTTTTTTTTCAGGGTGGTGGAGACAGGGTGCTCTGTCAAAGGCAGAGAGTAAGTAAGGTACTACTGTTGAAGAGAGAGATGGGAGAGCTGGTTCAGATGCGAATGAATTCACTTAGACCTCTTTTCTTTAGCGATTAGGAGCTTTATTGACCCAAAAACAGTGGTCTAGCCCTGAAAGAAGGACTACCAATTTACAGAGGGATAGGGGCTTGTTTTTATAAGGACAGGGTGAGGGAGACAAGGGAATATTATGACCCAGGATCTGGGAGGGGAGACAAGAAATTCCATGGTTCAGGATAAGGGGGAAGTTTTATGGTATTCCAAGATAAAGGGAGACTTTAAGGTGCCAGGGAAAGAGCATGCCAACCCTTAGGGTGCCTTTGTATCGAGAGACTTTAAGGCACTCTTACAGGATGAACCAGGGAAAGGGCAGCTCAATCTTTAAGGCACCTTTGTATCCACATCACTACCTGAAGAGGGAGCACAGGAATCAGGAAAAGACTTTTATACAGGGTGCAACATTCTTGTGACAAATGAAAAGTTTGAGAACCATAGTTTCTTGGTAATTAATCATTTTATTAATTATGACTAGCAGATAATTAATAAAATGGCCATTGATTTTCTCTCATAAACCAAAGATAATCATGGAGGCCCCTCAAGGTTTATATGCCCTTGGAAGACCAGGTGTTTCTGACAGGTGAAGATCAACTCTGATTGGTTAGCAATTAATGAGAGAATGGACATTATAATGAGAGGTAGATCTATTCTAATGAGGGGCTGGGGGACATGAAAGATTATGCCACTTTAACTCATCTGTGCCCACACCACTCTCACCCCTTATCCCTGGCCATTTAGACAAAAGGATCTGTCTCCATGCAAGCCTGCCTGAGGGGAACACAATAGGCTGGAATTCACCTAGGTTACATTATCTTTGTAAGGTTTTCTACTTGGGTGGGGTACCACTCAAGATGGTATAAGCCTGTAATCTCATCTATCAGCAATGTCCTTCTGAGACTGGCTAAATAACCTACCAGGATTTATTTCTGAATGAGGAGATAGAAAAGGAAAATCTTAATCTCAATTAATAGTTGGTGATTAATATATAAGAAATAATAATTGTTCTTATTCTTTTGAAATTGAGTTCTCTACTTTTCTATTGTATTCAATGGTGTTGAATCATGTGTATTTTAGTATATTAAGGAAAATTAATCTTGACATATTATAAATATTTTAAGGCATCATTAAAAAAGATACCTAACGATTCAAAACTATTTTTCAAAAATCTTTATGTGTAGCATCCCCTGTGAGGTACCTCTCACAGTTCAGAGCCCTCAGGTTTGCAGGATGGGTGGGGGAGTGGTGCAGCAACTACTCTGAAGTTTTAAGGTATAATCTATAGGTCTGAGCTCCTACTACTGTAGTTTACAAGCCCCCACCAGTGTACTTTCCATTAACAATCAGAAAGTAGACCAATTAGCTTGAAGCAAAAGGATTTATTGAGATGAATTGAGAAGGACAGTTTATGGACAGATGATAGGCAGAGAGGTGATTTATTATGCACTTCTGTGTCAGATGGAAAAGGAAATGACACACCACTTCAGTATCTTTGCCAAAAGTCACAAAGGGTTGGGCATGACTGAAATTACTGAACAACAACAAAAATGAGCCAGACACTATGCCAAATGCTGGTAATACAAATAAAAGTATAAAAGCTATTCCCTACCTTTAAGGAGCTTACATTTTGAGGGGAGAAGATAACGTATACAGAGGAACTAGAAAGAAGATGAGAATCCATGTGGGGTTTGGCAACTGGAAAGGAGAAGGAGGAGAAGTAGTTTGGAGAATAAACCATATCATAAATGACAGAGCAAGAATAGAAACTATAAAACACTTACCCCTCTCCATAAACTTAAGGTGCAATCTTCCATTAACATACCCAGTTTTCGTGGGGAGAATGAATAAAAACTTAGAGCATGTTATTGAGGCACATACATGTGACCAAGGCAACTGACAACACCACAACTATAGGACTTTACTGCAGAGTCCTCTTAAAGTTTCTCCTTTGGGTGTAGAATCTGTTAGTATGTTTGCTTGGCTGGGCTCTGAGGGTCTGCTCTTTCCTAATGAAAGCTAATTCCCTAATAGACTCAGTTTCCCTGGCTAGTAATTTCTTGAGTCCATGGCCATGTCTCTTATTTCCTGCAAGAAATCAAACTTCTGAATATATTGACTTTGAACATTCATTGGACTAGTCAATCATTGCTCAACAATGGAATTGCTGCCTTCCAACTCAGTCAGGGAAAGGTGTCCATACTTCATATAGGGATAACAAATTATTGACAGATGTTCACCCATTAGGACTTCAGCATGTGTGATTACATGTTGTGACTCTATCAACTGAGATGGAGACCCAAATCCCATCTCCTTATATCTTTCTCTTTTTAAATATTTCCCATCTCAAGCAAATCAGCCAGGGGACTTTTTGATGAAATCTAATTTACAAGCAACCTATAAATGAACATTCTTCTTTGAGGATCTAGAAACACCAGCCAGTGGTCCCAAAGATTATCCTTACCCTGAAACACATGGTGATGCAATTTTAAAAATAGACATCAATTTACACAGTTCTCATAGGTTACTACTTATTTAAGGACTTGTAAAGACTTTTCCCAATCTCAAAGTAGCACAAAAAGTGAAAAAATTGAACTTCCCTCAGCAGAAGGAAAGCCTGATCTCTACAATATTCCCAGAATAGAGGTGAGAAGCTCCTCTCTTACCTTCACATGAAAAATCAGACCACTTTGTGTTGGCGCTTATTGTAACATGAGAGATCTGCTCACCCCCTCCTTCTCTAACTGAGGGGTCGCTTTGCTTTGGACTCCCTTGGGAACTCAGTTCAATAACAAACCAACACGGCCCAGAAATTACTAAGCTGCTATTTCTTTCCATCTCTGGTGCATAAGAAGCAGACTGGGTTGAATTTTCTGGATCTCTGTAACACAGGGACTGAAATTTCCCCAATGGACGTCTGAAACACACAGGGCTTTCCAAATGGATATTCCAATTTATCCCTCAGTAAGACAAATGGGCTAACTTAAAAAGAAATTGGACAAACTCAGAGAAGCCTCAGAAAGGTATTAGAGATGAAATACTTGGAGGATTGGCTATTCAAGGTTTCATTATGCCTTATCCTAAAGTCTGTAAATAAAGCAGATGAGTTATTTGATATTATAATAAATATTTCTGCTCAAAAAATAAATATGGATAAGCTCCTATAATGTTTTCTAAGATATTTGATAGGCACAAGTGTTCTAAGAATGCAATATCTTCACTGCTCATATTAGCTAAAATGTTCATAATGGATATGGTCCCTTCCAAGATGTCAGGACATAAGCATTCAACAAAACAAAAGTTATTTAAAACAAAGTGTTATAACTCATAAAGATGCTGAAAAACTAACTGTCCTATTATAGTATGGGGGAAAACACATAAAATGCTAATTTGTGGCATATATTGAATTAGATGACTGTTAAGGTCTCTTCCAAATCTTAAATAATGTTATGGAACAGATTTTTATGTATCTGAATCATATAAAGATACCTAATTCTAGCTTTTATTGTTGCTCAGTTTCAGTTGTGTTTGACTCTTTGTGACCCCATTTGAGGTTTTCTTGACAAAGATACTGGAGTAATTTGCCATTTCCTTAGTTTGTTTTACAGATGAGGAAACTGAGGCAAACAGGATTAAGTGACTTGCCCAGGGTCACACATCTAGTAAGTGTCTGAGGCCAGATTTGAACTCAGAAAGATGAGTTTGATTGATGTGGCACTCTATCCACTGTACAATCTCGTAGCCCTGATACTAGCCTATGTTTGCCACAGGAATTCATATTTTTTTACTGAAAAGGAAACTGAGGATGAGAGACATTAAATGCTGTACTCATTGTCACCCTGTTAGTGAGTGTTAGAGGCAAGATTTAACTTGAATGACTCCTGATCTTGACCGACTACTTTTCCACTATACCACACAATATATATAAATATTTGATAACATTAATATGACCTCTTTCAAATTTATAATGAATAAAGTAAGCTTTTGTTAATTTACTTTAATTCATCTACTAAATTAACTAAACTATGTTCATAATATTTGGCTAGAAGGAGCTACAGTAGCTTTCCATTTCTTCAAACTTAGAGCGTAAGGAAAAAGAGTTAGGATAAGAAAGTGCCATGCAATGTATAAAGGGCAAGGGGATTTTTCTGATATAAACCCAGCAATTTAGTCAAGAAAATCTGATAGATTTTGACAATAAAATTCCTTATACCTTTAGTGCTCAAAATGGTAAAATGTGTCTCTTTATCATTCAAATTTCCATTTCTAGTTATTATACAAAGAAAAATTCAAATGCAGATGAAAGTCAGGCACTGTAGATTAAATGCTGACTGTTAGAGGGTTACAGGAGTATTGTTCACAAGGCTAGTAATTTACTTGAAAGACAGCTTTTAAATTGAAAACTATAATATCAAGGGTTTTAGAGGTAGTAGAATACAATTTTGTTTCTACCAATCTTTGATGAGTGTAAGCTAGTATGAAAGATTTTTTTTTTCTATTCACAATTGACTTTAGAATTTGGGTGAAAGTGCCTCTAGTAAAAGAGAAAGTATTAGGGATTTTTAAAATATAAAAATATCTTGATTTAAGGAGGATAGAATTTTATAATTTCATTTTAAGCTTCCCTCTGGATCCTTCCCACCACCAACCAACAACAATAAAAACAACAACTCTTACTCGCACTTTTAGGTTCCCTCCACATAGAGCTGCTGCTGCTCTAGTTCTAGGGGTAAACTATGGGTACCCGTTTCTTAAACCTATGGTTTTCAAACCCCTACCAGGGTGTTCCCATTAATAGTCAGCCAGATGAAGAATGAAGTAAGTATTTTGAGACATGGTTAATATGAGAATTTGTTTTGACTATGTATATTTGTTATGGGACTTTTGGTTTTCTGTTTTTCTTTTTCTTTTGTCCTCCCACCCCCTTAGCACCAGTATGATATTCACAGTGTCTATGGTGGCCATGAACATGCTGGCACAATTCTGAATTATGAAATACAACAGACTCTCCACATGGAAGATAGAACCAAAACATTTATTCAGACACCAGAAAGCCAAATCCCTCATAGTACCAAATAAATGTATAACAATAACAATGCAGAGGGCAACACGAGTCCCAAGCCTTCCTTCTGTTAGGCTTCCTACACATTAGCTCCCTTAAACAAATCAAAAGCAGGTTCCCTTAAACAAAATGCCCTTCTTTCACTCACAGCCAGCTGCCTGCTTGCCTGCATCCTTCAGTTCTGACTGTTCTCTAACTTTTCTCTCAGCTCTGCTCTAGTTCTGCCTCTTCTTGTTCCACCCATTCAGCAAACTCCTCCCACCACAGGCTCCATATGACTCAGACTTTCGTGTGACCCAGGAAGGTCACATGTACCTATTAATGAATGGGAAAGATCTTCCCATTTAAATTACTGTTACAATCCCCCCTCCAGTGGTGGGCAGAAGTGAGAGAGAAAATGCATGCTTTGTTAATTGGAAAAAAAAATTGTTTCCATTACAAAATACCTGAAATCGGACTGTTTAAAGAACATGTACCCCTTTCTGATGCAACCCATTTCATTTTTGGACAGTTATTAACTTTTAGGACATTGAATCTAAATTTTTGCCTCTCAGCAACTTCCACCAATTGCTCCCTGTTCTGTCCTTTGGGGCCAAAGAGAATATGTTCAGTACCACTTCTTTATGATAGCTGTAAGAATATTTGAATACAGCATTTGTGTCCCCCCTAAATCTTCTCTAATTCTTTTAATTGATTCTCACATGATACAGACTCAAAGTTCTCACCTTGGACACTTGCTAGTGTATCACTTTTCTTAAACTCATTGCTCCAATTTCAAGCGAAATAGAATATAATTCTAATGAGTTTTGGTACCATTTCAGTGGCACAGCTTTCTCATTAATTGATTTCTGTTCAGTTAGGATGTCTTTCTGATTTTTCAGTTTGGATTAGTGACAACTATGATGATTATGGATGAATCCTTTTATTGCTGCCAAGTAGAAATATTAATTGTATTAATTGGAGTGTTGAGCAAAGTTTCAGGGGAAATATGAGATAGTCATGGATGTTTTATTAATTTGTAACTTTCAAACACCATAGATTCAGAACTGAAAGTGTTCTTGGTTATTTAGTCCAGCCTTTTCACTTCACAGATAAGCAAAGTGAAGTTGAGGCATGTTAAATAAAAAGTAATTCTCAAATATTCAGAAGAATCTGTGATCTTACAGATTAGTGAGTTCCCTCTATTGATTCAGATTACAACCTAGCTAATTCATCCATGCCTGCCCATCCCATATAGCATCTTGTTCATATTTTCCCCAAACAGGCTAACTACATGGGTTGGTTCATTCAGTGTGCTGATGGCTTTCCTTACTTTCTCCCAACATCACAAGAGTACCAATGGAGTATAATGGTTGTCCACCTGTTATTCCTTGTTCTTGCCGCATGTCTACCCTGTCTTCTTTCTATATCTGAATTCTTTGATAACACAAGGTCATATATATTGTAAATATAAGAGCTGAGATTCAGCCTCAGGTTCTCTGATCCCCAAATATAGAGATCTTAACACTATACCATGTTTCTTCATTTCATTTCACAGGACTTGGAATTTCTAAAATGAGAAGACCAATTATTTCTCATGCATATCTTATGGTTTGGGGTGTCTAAGAGTCTTATCAATTTTTAATATATTGCTTTTATATAGTCAGGTACGGCAGAATGACTTTTTTTAAGAGCCATAATTGGAAATAGACTTTTTCCTTTGTGTGAATGTTCACAAGATGTTCACAAGATTTAGAGCCCTAAGGGACTGAAGAGGTTATCTCATTCAAATTTTTCTTTTATAAATGAGGAAACTGAGTCCTAGAGATATGGTGTGGTACAATGACTTGCCCAAGGTCATACAGATTTGAACTCAGGTGTCCATAATTCCAACCCTTTCTCTATACCATATTGCCTCTCTGTTTGCACACACCTCAGCTTAATCCAAGAGTTTGTGTTTTGATGGATTGTAATTATAGTGTCGGTGTTTTGTAGCATCATCATCCACACCTACACATACATATAAATGTGTAGTCATGACAATATGCTATTTTGTTAATATTGAAGCTGAGAATGTTCTGTTGCTTGGATATTTCCTTGTACTTTTCACTTAAATTAGTATTTTTCACTAAATAGCTTTTGTTTCTTCACTTTGAAGTATGGCAGAACACAAAGGAAAATGCTATGTTCCTGAGAGCTGTCCGTGCCTCTGGAAGGACTGGGAATACCTCTCGGGAGAAGTGATTTCTACACCTTGTTATACCTGGTAATGAGTTTCAATGATTTCCCTGTGGTTTGATTAAACGTTTCGGTTGGCAGCAATCTCTGACTGAAAGTTACTGATTCTGACCGATGTCTTCTCATCTACCAAAGGAGATGCCAGTATGTCTAGGGTCCCTTCTCCAAACCTACTGATTAAATGGAAGTAGAAGGTTCTAGGAAGTGAAAAGGAAATCACTGTATTATTCACCTACTCATTTGTTTAGTCTATGACAAAAGGGTGGACGATTATAAATCCAGATATTGCTTGGAGAAAAGTATCAAGCTTACCAGTAACTATCATAGTTGAATAGAAATAGCACAACATAATATTTCTTGTCAGGTTTTCCATTTTTTTTTGTAAAGGGAAAAATTACCTTAAGACAATTTTAAAGAGATTTTTTCTAAAGTAGAATGACTTTCAAAATCTGGGTAAAGATTTGGAGATTGTAAATAAGAACATGTACCAGGTATGAATAAATTTACTAAAAAAGGAAATAGTGTTAAGGAAACATAAATGAAACATTTTACGAAAGAAGTTTCAGGGCACACTTGCAGAGCCATTTTAGGAACTTTATTTCTAGTTTGTAGGGATTGAAATCAGACCTCTATTTCATTTGGTATAGGAAACTTTGAGGTGAAGAAAGTCCTTCTTCCAAGGCAAGTATCTTTCCTGTGACTTACAGTCTTAGAAAGCTACCTGGGGCACTGAGAGATTTGGTGTCTTGCCCTGGATTGCCTATACTACACAGGTCGTCTGTGTTGACTGTGGGACTTAAATACAGGTCATCCTGGCTTCCCTCCACTCAGCATCCACTATATAACACTTTATCTCTCCCCATATCAAATTTATTATTTATTTAGAATAGCCCTGCATATTTCAGAAGTTTACAGTTTCATTTATAACCCTCCTTTTTGCGCTTCTTTATATATTGAAATATTCATGTTTTATGATTTTTAAGTTCATGATAAAAAGCAAATTTTAAAAATTGCTACTCTGATCCCTCCTTGTAACATGATAGTGTTAGGCCCGTGAAGACTATTCCAGCAGATAACATTCTCTTAAAAGTTCTACCAGTCTGGAAAGACTTTGAGTTTGGATGGAATGATGTCTGTCATCTAACAACCAGTCCAGTATGGGTCTGGATACTTATGACAATGTCTCTTGTAGGAGCATTAGCTTAGCTCAGTTTACAGTGTCTCACTACCAGGTGACAGAGTGGAGAGTGGGGAAAATATGTCAACCACAGGATCTCCTGAAACCAGTTGTGATTACTTCTAGTGGAGGGAGTTCTCACATTAATGAAATCACAGATACTTCAAGCATTGAAGAAATGTGAACTATCTTCTGACTCTTAGGACTATGTTTAATTCTTGGTTCTCTCACTTAGTTTTCTGTGTAACAAATGCATCATCCCTAAAGTTAATTCTGATTCTTATTGATTCATCTGTATGGTAAACACTGTGACTACTGTAAAGGTTGGGTGGCTTAGAAAATAGACTTTAACTAAAGCACTAATGTTTGTACTGATTGAAAGAAACTAACAATGAGAAAGCTTCTTTGGAAGGTCAGTAACATTATCATTCTTGTAGTGTTTGCCGGCGAGGGATGTTCAATTGTACTTATTACCCATGCCCTGCAGTGTGCACAGTTTATGGGGACCGTCATTACCATTCCTTTGATGGACTGGAATTTGACTATGTCAGTGATTGCCAAGCTTTTCTGGTCAAGGTATGTCAACGATTGTTCTTCTGTGTTTATATTTGTGTAAAATTCCTCTTCCAGGAAATGAGAACTCTAAGTCCACAGCCAGTTTAAATGTTGTGAGCAAAGTCTGCAGAATGAGGTAACAGTTGTGAGTCAATTTCCCAGATACATTTTTATGTCTAATTATGTTTACAATGTAAGAATAAGTAGGTCTTGAATAATGGATGAATTCTTTCTTGGGCTGACATGATTAAAAGCATGAAATAAAGAAACTTTTTTAAAAGATAGAAATATACATACATATATATGTATATGATTGGGAGATACATACTTCTCTATAACAAGGACAGTAGGGTATAGTGGGTAGAGAGCTGGCTTTGCAATCAGGAAGATCTGAGTTCATTTTCCACCTCTGACACCTCTCAGTGTTAAATCGAGACAACTCTTTAATGTTGTAAATTGCAGGGAAAATGGCAGCCTGCTTTGGTAGAGGGAGTTTCCTTATTTGGGAGTTTCCTATACCAGTAAAATCTCAGATTCAATGTGTATTTGAATCAGAATTTGTTTCTATACATCTTGAATCATAGGTCTGGAATATATGTGTGTGCATAAATGTGCACAGGTGTACATACAACACATGTACACATGGGCAAGTGCACATGTACACAAACATGCTCTCATATAATATATACATGTATACATAATACACATATCCATTTATCTATATGTATGCATGCATGCATGCATGCATATATACATATAATATCTATGTATATATCTATATACATATACATATGTAGTTGTATATACACATATGTATGTATTGAACATGCAATATATCTATATATGTATAATATGATATATATTCATATACCAATTCATATATGAATATATGTACATATACATATATGCATACATATAGATACAGATAGATATATATTTATATATATACATATGTGTGTGTGTACTTGATTTAATTGGTGTAAGGAACTTACAAAGAGGAAACTCTCATTACTAATTCAGATCAGCATCTTAGGTTCTTAGAGAATTACCTGGGATACTGAGACATCAAGTAACTTTTACAGGGATTCTGGGACCAATATATGTTAGAGGTAGGAACAAAGACGGTATCTTCTTGACTCCAAGAGTGACCCTCTCTTTCCTATGCCAGACTCTCAAAACAAAATATATCAGTACTTTTTTGTTTTGGAGTCTTGGATTTGGGTGTGTAAATAATGATGCAAATATGTAAGCATAGTGGATTTAGAATTATGAAGACTTTCAAATACTGCTTCTCAAACTTAATAGCTCTGTGGCAATGGGTAAGTCATTCAGTTTCCTTGAACCTGTCTCTTCATTTGTAAAATTCAGATAATAATGCCTACTTCAAAAAGTTATTGTAAAGTTCAGATGTGGTAAGGTAAAAATATAAAATATTTTTTGATCCTTGAAAATCCTTACAAAGTGGCTCTCTTTTAAGGATATAAAACAGGGAATATCTCTTTTATGAGCTATGGAAACCATTTTTGGGGAAAGGATCCAACACTGTAATTTTATCAGTGTGGGGAACTCCAGTGTGGGAATTCCCTCTAGTGGTATAGATTGGCAAATGGTCTACAACTTATTCTTCATGTAAAAAAAAAATTCTAGAGATGTATGAATTTTTTAGGTAGCACAGTAGCACAGTATAGAGGACAGGGCTTATAGTCAAGAAGATTTGAATTCAATCCCAGCCTCAGACTCTTGCTAGCTGGGCAAATCATTTAACCTCTGTCTGACTCAATATCCTCAGCTCTAAAATGGGAATGATAACAGCACCCACCTCCCAGGGTTGCTGTGAGCATAAAATGAGATAATATTTGTAAAGTGCTTTGCAAACCTTAAAGTGTTACGTAAATGCCAATTACTGTTATTATAATATTATAGAAATGCCAATATGGGCAATCAGTAACCAATACAGATTGTTTGAATTGCAAGGTCACGTATTTGAAGAAATACTATATAATTCTTGAAATGCAAATTCTGTTGAATTACTAAAAGACCTTTATCTTATTTACAACATTTTTGACCTTGATAATTCAATTTATAAATGAGAAATTTATGCTGAAGAAAGTGACATATATGTCAATACAATAATAATAAGCTCCTAACCTCCACCAATGTAACCATGTATTGAACTTCTGAGAAACTGAATGGTTTCTGATTATGGTCCTTTGTGTTATTAAAGAACTTTTTTGAACTGTATTTTGAGTGTATCATCACATAAATATGCTAATTATTCCCATTTTAAAATGACTGCAATTAACTGAAAAGTGAGTGTTAAAACCTATAACCTCTCACTCTCTACTAAAGCTCATGTTAAGGCTCTCTTTCAATCAACCTGGCTTTTTTTTTTCCTTTGGTGCTTCATTGTGAGTGATTTTGAGTTTCTTGTAAAATGAGCCACTGTGAATGGTGGAGTTCTAAAGTTCAAGAAGCTATCTGGCAGTCACATAATGAAGGAATATGGCAAGCTGCCTTTTGCTTTTCATCCAAGACACAGGTGATGAAAGTGTACTGTGTGTACTTGTTCTACTCAGAACAAGCTTTGTTTTAGCAAAGAGGAGTGCAATATTAGACTGTTGAGTCTTCTTTCAAGGCCTGGACCTTAAATTAAGAACACGCATAAGAGCAGATAAAATCCTGAAATTTTATGGCTCTGCTGAAACTCCCCCCTCAGAGATAACTAAGGATTTCTTTCTTACCAAATCAGACCCTTTCCTCCATCCTGGTCCTCCTTGACCTCTATGTTGAAGTCCCTAGATCTCCTATGGTACTTGACCCTACAGAAAGCTCACTCCATGAAATTCTACCCTCCCTTTTCCTCGATGATGTCTGGTGAGGTGGTTGGCAGTAAAGTAGGAAGAGGGAGGACAGAACGAATGGTTTGGAATGAGCACTGTAGGAAATGATATATGAGGGATTAGAAGGATTGACAAGCAGTGGTCAAGGTCTGTCCTTGGGTGAAAATCTGTTTTATCTGGTGATTTCCTCAACATCTCCAGAACAGAACAAGCAGAGAAATCAGACATTGGTAGTTACCTAGGCTTGTAGTCTCACAGGTTGGAAACAGGAAAAGGTCGAGAGGACAGGATCTTAGTAACTACACTACAATGTCAAAGCTGGTTATAGGGAGGTTAATGAAGCCACAGTATCTTTCACTTATATTGAATATATATAATCTATATGTCTTGTATATGTACTTTTAAAGTATTTCCCACTTTAGGATGTGAGTTCTTTGAGAGTGGGGACCGTGTTTTTGACTTTCTAAGAGAAGGAGGTGAGGGGGACGAATATGTGATCATGGAACACATCAGATGCAAAAGTATGGAGATGGGAGATGGAAATCAAATATGAGGAATAACAAAGGGGTCAGTAAGGCTGGACCATGGAGTGTGCAATGGGGAATAATGTGCAAAAATGCTGGAAATTGAGGAAGGGACCAATTTCTGAAGAGTTATAAATGGCAAATAGAAGCATTTATATTTGATCCTGAAAGAAATAGAGAGACTCTGGAGCTTACTGAGTGAAGTGGTGAATGGTGGTGATGTGGTCCTTCTGTAGTTTGCAAAAATCCTTTTGGTGGCTGCATAGAGGACTGATTATAGCAGGGAGAGATCTGAGGAGGAAATACCAGATTCATCTATCAACAAGCATTACATACTGAGAATATTCCAATCCCACTCAAATCATAAATCCTGATTAGATCTATTCTCCTATATGGAGAGAGTTAAAGGGTTGGGGGAGGTCGTTGGGGATGACTGAAATGAATAAGTTTGGAGAGAGAAGACACCTGAGGCAGGAGAGGAGGAAAGACAGGGTTCATGCTGAGACAAAAGTGGGTAAATAGAAAACTGGGCTAAGATGAAGTCAAAACATAGATTTCACAGGCAAACTAATTCATAGGAAGGAATCAGTGAGTTCAGTCTGAAAGAAGAAGTGTCAAAGGTGAGGAGGTCTGTATAGAGTAAGTTCATGGAAGCAACATGTGGAGGTGGCAAAGCATAAAGCAAATGTGGCCAAACTTCGAGCAATGGGGGAGTGTTATACTTAGTACTGTCCTCCCCCTTTGTCTTCTTCCTCCCTTTTGCACCTTCCCTCCAAGCTGGCAAATTACACAGTGGAACAGACTAGGAATTGGATGGATTTACATGAGTATCCATGTCCAGTGTTAGTCTCCTAGTAGATCCTCATGTAGAGTACAGGAGGGATTGTAATAGTTTTAAGTACAGCTTAGGTGGAGGTGGAGCTCTCTGTGGATATATGGATAGAGAAGTGTGAGTAGGTTACTTCTTCCTGGGCTAATGCACTATATGAACAAGCTTAGAAATAAGTGTTCTTAAAATTGAGTAGTCAGGGCAGTTTTATCCTAGAACAAATCTTGGCTTAAAATGTTATTGTAAAACAAATCTTGATTTAGGGTAGAGTTGAATAGTCAGGAAGATCCTAGTTCAAATTTACCTCAGAGACTTACTAGTGGGCAACTAGGTGGTGCAGTAAGTAGACTGCTAGTCCTGAATTTAGGAAGACTCATCTTCTTGAGTCCAAATACAGCCCCGGATGCTTATTAGCTATGTGACCCTGGGCAAGTCACTTAACCCAGTTTGCCTTAGTTTCCTCCTCTGTAGAACGAGCTGTTATAGGAAATTGCAAACCACTCTAATATCTCTGCCAAGAAAACACTAAATTGGGTCATAAAGAGCTGGACATGACTGAGGTGATCAAATAGTAACAGCTTACTATTTATCTAACCCTAGGCAAGTCACTTAATCTCTATCTGCCTCATTTTCCTATAAAATAGGATAATAATTGCACTTTCCTCCAAGAGATGTTGCAAAGTTCAAATGATGAAAGGATTTTTTTGTTTGTTTGTTTTTGCAAAATGCCTAACACAGTGTCTGGAACATAGTAGGTGCTTAATAAATGCTTTTTTCTTTTCTTCTAAAGGAGCTAACATATTCTGCCATGCTTATCTGTATCTTATTGAACCAGTGAGTTTGATAGCTGCCAATTCAGGACCGCAAGAGTCTATCAGAAGTCTCCTTTAGCTCTTCTAAATCTTTTATGAACCATGTGGAGAAGGTCTTATGAGAGCCAAAGATGAAATAACTGAGGATCAGAGGTTGTCATTTGCCCAAGGTCACACTTGCAGATGTCAGAGGTGGGATTTGAGTTCAAATCTTTCCTATTTTAGAGCCAGTCTTGTAGAGGTATTCTTTTTCATGTATAGATTGACCTAGATGGCTGCTGAATTTCATTACAATACTTGAGTTCTGTGATTCTGAATTAGGCTACCAGTTGGACTCGTTTCCAATCTCTTCCTTACTTTGGCTGTGTAAAAACCACAGACACACACATACACACACACACACACCAACACACACACACACACCACATTCTTCGGTGTGTTTTCAAACAGAGCCTTTGTCTTACTGTAGAAAATATTTCAAGGAGATATTTGCATGAGCTTCCATCTCTGGCAGAATAGAAATAGTTTAATGCCGAATCGACCTGCAACTGTGTTTTCTTATTGGTGATGTGATTCAACGGTGCCAATTTGCTCTGCTGGCAGAAACTGTTAGCCTCTCTTTATCTGACTCCCTGCTTCCCACTTGAATTTTCCACCATCTCCTTCTGTTCAGATGTTTATTTCATGCTTAGTTTCCAAATTTAATAAGTTGCACATGCCTGGATTTGAGGAAGCATGGAAAAGGAAACATTCATTCTTCCTTTCGCTGCGTTAGGAAATTTGGTTTCCCAATTCAATTTATGTAATTAAGTTCTGTCAGCATGTTCCACTTAAGGAGAGACAAGCACGAAGAACGTTAAAGGAGAAATTTGTGCACTCTTTTCAGTTCAACAAACATTCATTAAGGGTCTACAATAGGCAACCATACATAGTCTTTCTTCAGGCTACAGCTCACATATAGTCTTCTTCCTGAAGTCATTCTTGAACTCCTTGCCTGCTAGCATCCACCTTCTTGAACTACCTTGTATTTATTTGCCTCATAATTATTCTGCCTATGTTTCCATATATACTTGGCTTCTTCAGAATGTAAGCTGGTAGGGACTTTTCATTCATTGTTCTTGTATCCCCAAAGCCTGGCCCATAGTAAGTACTTAAGAAAAACTTGTTGAATGATAGCTAGGATAGCTTAAGAGTTCCAAGGATCCCGGTTCAAGTCTCACTTCCGCTGCATAATTGATTCTATGACGATAGGCAAGTCTTTTCATTTCTAAGGGCCCCAGGCAAATTTCTAAAGATGCTGATGTAAGAAACCAAGGAATGAATGAATAAAAAAAATATTTCAAGGGCTTCTGCCAAGTACTGTGCTAAGCACTGGCGATCCAAATACAAAAGCAAAGGAAATTCCTGCCCTCAAAGAACTTAATTTCTGATCAGGGGCAAAAAAAGACACATAAGGGAATGGTGGTCAAAGAGAAGGACTTTGGTCCAGAAAGTTGGTAGGATGTGGAGTGAAGGGATATAAGGGATCAGACCATGAACATTCAACAATTGATAATACACTCAGCAATGATGCTACAGTTATACTCATGATTTGGACAAAGTGTGTGTGTGTGTGTGTGTGTGTGTGTATGTGTGTATGAAAAGAGAGACAAAAAATGAGCCAGTCCCTGGGACACCCACCCAGATAAAAGTAATACAAGGAGCAAATGAAGGAGGCAAAGGAGAGATCCAAACAATGTGCTCAGTTATGCGTATTTTATGTCACTTTTTAAGGTGTGTGTGGCGGGGGGGGGGGGGGGGGGGGGGAGGAACTTGATTAGGACAAATAAGCTTCTGAAGTTCGGTTTTATTGAATTTTAGTTTATAGCACTAAAAATACTTGAAAATATACTATTAAAATAATTTATAGTTACCCCACTGAATTATTACTTGTAAATGCTTTGTTGTATCATTTTGTATTCTGAACTTCATAAACACCAAATAAAGTGGTCATTTCCTGGGACATTGTAGAACAGAGGACTGAACATAGAACTTTGAATCTCTAATATGTTTTCCTTCTTCTTTTTTTAAGTAAATAACAAATTCAACATGTTACTTCCAAGCCTTATTGCTTGTAATTTCTTCTGGCTTTTCTTTTCACTTCTTTTTTTTTAGGCAGAGCTTTTTGTCCTTCTCTTTTTTCATCTCTTTAGGGGTATAGGCTTACTAGAGATATTGCTGGGTCAAAGGACATATATGTATATGTATATGTATATATACATATATTTATGTAGTTTAGTGACTCTTGGGGATAGAACTCTGGTAACATTAATATGTCTGGTTTCCCACAGCTCTTCCAAAATTTATCATTTTCCTTTAATGTTATTTTGCCAATCTGATGTGTGAGATGGAACATCATAGTTGCTAATTTGCATTTCCCTAATTATTAGTGATAGGAATATTTTTTTTCACATGGCTGTTAATTGTATGGATAGCTTCTTTTGAAAACTGACTGTTCATTTGATCATTTTATTTATTCATGAAATGACTGTTATTATTATAAATTTGAATTAGTTCCTTTTATATTTTGGATAGGAGACCTTTACCAGAAAAATTTGCTACAAAGATATTTTTATCCTCAGTATCTTTTTCCATCCTAATTTTAAATGGGTTGATTTTGTTTGTGCAAAGTCTTTTTGATTTTATATAATCAAAATTGTATGCTTTGTCTTACATTATCTTTTCTATCCTTTGTTTGGTCATGAACTCTTCCCTTTTCTATAGTTCTAAATGACAGTTTATTGGATTATTGTTTTGCAAAAATCTGACTTTTACTAAGAAGCATAAGAAGCAGTGTGTGGTATTTTTTCGCAGGACAATTCAGTCAAACAACATATGGCAAATCAAAAATATTGTCTTTGGCCTTGCAGAATGATAATGATTTCATACCAGAGATAAATTCAACTTAAGAAATGCAACATGTTTTTCTGGGTTTTGAAATATAATCCGGCTGCATGGTCAATTTCTCACTGCTTGGATCTTTTCTGTTTTGATTTTTCTCCAATCGCATTTTGTTGTCTGATCACTTCAGCAGCTGAGTTTTTTCCCATGGCAAAGAGCCTTCACTTTTTTTCTGGTCACGCTGTGGGATCATCAGTATTTCTTTGGAAAAAAAGTTAGGATTATTGCCAGCCCCTTTCTTTTTACTTGGTACTTCTCAGGAACCAGAATCCATTTTGTGAATAGAAAAAGTTTTATTATTTCTCCCTTGTCAACCATCTCACTTCCTTCTTCCAGATTACAAGTTCCACATCCTCTCCTTAAGACTAGGTTACACCATTTTAAATAGATGTCACATCTCTTCCTGTTCAACATCTAGTCATCAAATTTATGGGCATTATTTTTTATAACTGGTATAGGGAACCTCTCTTTTAGTAGGTGTATTTTATGCTCTTAGTAAAAGGGGAAAAAAGGCTTCTTTTTCCTCTCATTTCCACATTCATAACTCTAGATATACTCATCTCCTTTTAAACATTGTTTTTGGAATTGGTATTGGTATCTTTTCTTTTCATATTACATCCATTCCCAAGTCAACCCTCCCCCCCCCCTTCTCTACAGAGAGCAAATATTTCTTGAAAAGAACAAAAGAGAGGTGATTAAATGACATTGACCACTTCATTTAATTCTGATAGCCCTCCACCTTTGCAAAGAAGGAAGGGAAGTTCATTTTCTCATCCCTTCCTTTGTGGCCAAGCTTTGTTATTTATAATTACACAACACTCGTGTTCTCTTTGTTGTAGCGATTCTTTCCATTTACATTCTTGCAGTACTTCAGTTTATTGCTTTCCTGGTTTTGCTTACTTCACTTTTCATCAATTCATCTAAGTCTTCTAATGAGTCTTTGAATTCTTCATCTTATGTCTATTTTAAAACAGGATGGCATAGCAGAAAATACTTTTTAGAGTTAGAGGAGCTGAGTTTAAATCCTGACTGTCCTTTATATTATATGACCTTGATCATTTAATTTCTGTTAGCCTTAGTTTCCTCATCTGTAAAGGTGAGGTAGATGGAGGATGGAGTAGCTGACCTCAAAAGTCCTTTCAAGTCTACATTTTTGATTCTAACAATTTTCTGGATCTGACATTTGGGATAGTTCATGTCTTGCTGAGGGTGCTCACATGTTCATTTTTAATTTCTCTATCTTATTCTCCCCCCCTTGAAATGCCTTTAATCTCAAATATATAGTTTCTTTCTTATACTGAGGCTGGGCTATAAGAAAGTTAGGTGAAGAACTTACTGACATAGTAGTTCAGAATCAAATGAGATAATTTATGGAAAGAGCTCCAGGACTCATTCAGAGAGCTTGAGGTACCCCATTGCATAAATTTTGTGAGTTTAGAAACATTCGGTGGGAAACCCTAAGATGAGTCTTTCTGACATTGTAGGCTGTACTGGGACCCTCTTCTGTACTCACCCTGAATTTCTCCATGTCTTTTGAGTCCTGGCTTCTTCCTACTCCCTAATGATAACCTCACATTTGAATTTTCCCATTCCCTGCTATTCCAGACTGACTTCCCTCCCAGGGATCTGAAGTTTGGAATCCAGTCATGTCCCTGTTCTTCCAGGCTGCCACTCACAACCAGAGCTCAGCCTGACCAATAACAGAAACTACCTGTCAGCTTACCTTGATGCAAAATTTTATAGGCACCATCTATTTCCATGAATGAAAAGGGAATATTTTTTTTTTTTTACAAATTAATTCATTTATTTTTAGTTTTCACCATTCACTTCCATAAGATTTTGAGTTCCAAATTTTCTCCCTCTCCTTCCTTTCCCCACCAAGACAGCATGCAATCTGATACATGCTCTACATATACATTCATATTAAGCATATTTTCACATTAGGCATACAAAGAAAAATTAGAAACAATTGGAGAAACCATGAGAAAGAAGAAATGTAAAAAAAAGAGAGAGCAAAGAGTATACTTCAATCTGAATTTAGATGCCACAGGTCTTTTTCCAGATATAGATAGCATTTTCCATTATGAGTCATTTGGAGTTGTCTTGGATCATTGTGTTGATCTAGGTAGCCGAGTCATTCAGAGTTGTTCATCATTACAGAATTGTTATTATTGTGCACAGTGCTCTCCTCTTTCTTCTGACTTCACTTGGCATCAGTTCATGTAGGTCTTGCAATATAGTTCTGAAACAACCCCCTTCCTTATTTCTTATAGCATAATAGTACTCCATCACAATCATATGCCACAACTTATCCTGCCGTTCCCCAAATGATGAGCATCTTCTCAACTTCTAATTCTTTGATACCACAAAAAGAGCTGCTATAAATATTTTTGCACATAGAGATCTTTTTGCTTGGTTTTTTTATCTTTTTGTGCTACTGACCTAGTGTTGATATTGCTGGGTCAAAGGTTATATACAATTTTATAGGCCTTTGGGCATAGCTCCAAATTGTTCTCCAGTTGGACCAGTTCACAACTCCACTAAGAGTTTTTTAGTGTACCTATTTCATCTCTTCCCTTCCAGCATTTGTCATCCTCAGAGTTGTTTTAATTTGAATTTCTCTATTAAAGCATTTTATCATATGACTATAGGTAGCTGTAATTTCTTCTTCTGAAAACTGCCTGTTCCTATCCTTTGACCATTTATAAATTGGGGAATGGCTCTTGTTTTTATAAATTTGACTCGGTTCCCTATATATTTGAGAAATGAGGCCCTTAGAGAAATTTGTAAATTTTTAAAATATTACTTGTTTATTGTACCATCTAGCAAAATATAGTTTCCCTGATTATCTCTTTTAATTATGTCTATTTTTCTTTCATTTTGTATGAGATCATGATTGCTACCCCTACCTTATTTGTGGGCAGGCACACAGTGCTTAAAAAAAGCTTATTGACTATGTATATAAAATTATTTTCATTTAGTCTCCCTCCCCCTTTAGAATGTGAGCTGCTTGATGGACTCCATGACTGTTTTTGTCTTTCTTTGCATCCCTAGCACTTAGCACAGTGACTAATACATAGTAATATGCTTGCTGACCTGATTTGTCAAAGACTTGAGGACCCAAGGAATTGTAACAAGAAGGGTTGGAATAGATGACCTCTGAAATCTCTTCCTGGGAAATTCTAGTGGCAGAGCTGATATTTGGGGGGGCTCATATAATATATATGGGATCCCTATATTGAAGTTTTTGCTTCTGTTCTATTTCTACAATGTATCTAGCTTCCATGTTCTTTTCCCCCATTTCTGTTACTACCACTATAAATTTAGGCCTTCACTATCTTTTCCAGGGAATAATGAAATAGCCTCTCAACCCATTGCCTCCTCCAAACTCTCTATTGTTCTGATCCATTTTACATACCATAGCTAGATTAATATAGTTTAGTATTAATCTAGATTAATTATTTCATTTCCTTACTCCAAATCTTTCAATGATTCCTCACTACCAAAAGGTACACTCTTAGTCTGATATTCAAAGCTCTCAACAATATGGCCTCATGGTCCTGATCATTTACATGAACTTTAAAAAAGTAACAACAGCGTCACTCACTGAATTTCCTACAGATTTTGCTGCTCTTTGGTGATGAAGTCAGTTGAAGTCACATCATAGCTGAAGTCAATGTATAGATTATTCTTTTGTGCTCTGGACAGACTTCATTAAATGTTGATTTCCCACTTCTCTGACTTTTCCCTTTCTCGGGAATACAATGCCTTCTCCTCAAACCTCTGTCAAAATCCTAACTGTATATCATAGGTCCAAATCTGATTGTGGTTGGCAATAGGGAGTATAATGATTCTGAATCCTAAGTCTCCATTCCTACAGAAATCAGGCTGTTAGAAGAGCCTTTAGGGAGAAGGGAGGGCCCAGACCAAAGCATAAATTAGTTTCAAATTCTAGCTTGTATAGCCATGATCAGTTTGTAGGGTACTGGTGAATCAATCATCAAAAGTGTGGAGAAAGAAGAATGAAGGGCTGACATTTATACAGTCCCTGCCCTCAGGGATCTCATGCTTTAATGAATAATTAGTCCCCAGAGTACTTCAACCACAGTCTGGAACATTCATACCTTATTAGCGCTTCTTAAACTGTGATCAAGACCCATAATTTAAGAAGTGCTGAAGGGGTCTAGAGTAGAAAAAAATTTAAGAAGTCCTGTAGATAATCCTTTTCCAACCAAAAGAAATTGACCCTAGGTACACCTAAGTGTCACAGTGGATAGCCTGGAGTCAGAAAGACCAGAGTTCAAATTTGACTTCAGACACTACCTGTGTGACCCTGGGCAAGTCACTTAACCCTACTTGCCTCAGTTTCCTCTTCTGTAAAATGAGCTGGAAAAGGAAATGGCAAATCAACTCCAGTATCTATACCAGAAAAACTCCATGGACCAGTTGTCACAAAGAGTCAACTGAACAACAACTCTCCTGTAGTCTAGATGAGTAATTTATTTTCCTCTCCTACCTTTCTGTTAACATGGCTCCTTTGTATTTTTAGCTCATTTTGATTTACTTTGCTCTACATACTGTTTTATTTCTTATTCCCAATCCATGTTTTTTAAATCTTGTTAATTTCTACCTTTCCGTATACCCACTAGAATCACTGCTGATAATTATGAGATTACTTTAGAAATCATATGGTCCTATCCCCTCACTTTACAAATGAGGACACAGAGGCATTGAGAGATGTAATTTACCCAAGACTACACAGTCAAATAAGCAGATCTTGGATTTGGACCCATGCCTCCTTTGACTCCAGTTACAACACTATTTTCCAATCCTTCTTGACTAGATTATCAATGAAGAATTTAGAGAAATTGAAGCTCATAGGATGATCCCATTGTTTTCACTGGCAGAAAATTAAAAAAGCAGATGTTTAGTTGTTCTAGACTATCATTCAAATAAAACACAAAGAAATTAGCCTCATATCCCTTGCAACATTTCCTTTGCCTAGGCCCCATCACCAATTCGTAAATGATTGACAGGCTCTTGGACTAGATTCCCATGGAGTATTCCTTTATAGTCTTTTAAAATCCCTCTTCTGGGGATTTCACTTTATAGCAAATAAGGAAACCTTCTTATCTGGAAACATAAAATATTTGTCCCATGCTCTCAGTTTGTGGGGTCCAGAAAATCATTCACAACCATTTTCATTTCTAGGAAAAAAAGAATTATGATTGACAATGGTTGTTCATAGGTATTTCCCTTTAATTTTTAGCTTTGCAGATTTATATATTATATTACTTAGCAATATCTTAATCATCACCCCCTAAAGCCTGATATCAACTTGAAAGACAATACAAGTAGGAAATGAAGGGAAGTTATGCGTAAGGAATATGATTCCATTTTAAGTCATCTGCCTAATGTGCTATATTATAAGAGATTGTATTATGCCTAAAAATACTAATTAATAATAATAACTATTGTTTATATATGCTTTGCAATTTGCAAAGTACTTTAGATACAGTGTCTTATTTGAGCCTCCTAACAACTCTATGAGGTAGCTATTATCTTTGTTTTACAGATGTGGAAACTGAGGCCCAGAAATGTTAAGTCACCTATCTAGGTTTTCACACAGCAAGTAAGTGTCTGAGAAAGGATTCAAGCTCAAGTCTTTCTGAGTAGCAACCTTTAAGCAATACAACCCTCCACATCCATGCTTTAATATAAACATTAGCATGGACAAGATTGAACCTCGTCAAATATGGTAACAGATGGAGAGGGGGCAGGTAGGTGATGCAGTAGCCAGAGCACTGGGCTGTGAATCAGGAAGATTCATCTTCCTCTGTTCAAATCTTTCCTCAGACACTTACAAGCTGTCTTATCCTGGGCAAGTCACTGAGCTCTGTTTACCTCAGTTTCCTCATCTATACAAAGAGCTAGAGAAGAACATGCCAAATCATTCCAGTATCTTTGCCAAGAAAACCCCAAATGGAATCACAAAGAGTTGGATGTGACTCAATAACAACAAAGTCTTTCCCCCAACTTTTCATCTCTATTCCTCTAAATAACTTCCCAAGTGGAGTAGCAAAATAAAGCCTGAAATGTTTTTCCTTTAAATTTAGAGCCCTGAATTACTTTTTCCCATTATTTCTTGAAAGTGCACTGCTAGATGAATACAAAATATGAAAGCATGATGGGTGATGATTTCAAGTGACTCATCAGGTAATCATTCTAAGGATCCTCATTCTTCTCTTTTTCACAATCAAGTCAGTGCTTGACAAAGAAATTGCTTCATAAGAAACAAAAGTTCTGAAGAAATCATTTGGTAATCATAGACAGCTGAAGAAATGTGAATAGCAGAGCACAGTGATCAGTAAATAGGAGAGGATGATTTGGATCAACATTCATTAATAGCTAGCATTTATAGGGTGCTTTAAGGTTTGTATCTCATTTGATCCTAACAGCCATCCTGTGAAGTAGGTTGCACTATTAACTCCATTTTATGGATGAAGAAATTGAGGCCAAGAGAAGTTAACTGACCTGCCAGAGTTACAAAGCTTGTTGGTGTTTGAGGTAGGATTAGAATGCAAGTCTTCCTGAGTCCAAGTCCAGCCAACTATACACAATGCCACGGAGCTGGCTCACTGAGCTACTTGACATTCCCAGTGACAGGCAAAGGATAAACTGAGATAATATATGCCTTGTGTAGAGCTATAACTATGGTGAAAAAGCTAAGGCTCAGTCCCAGGTGCTGATGTGTATATTCCTTGATGGTACGGGGATTAAAATTATCCAACCTACAATAAAAGTGACTGAGGCAGAACTCTGAGCCAATGTCACTTTATTAAAGGGTCCATGATCCCCTTTGATGAAGTGGACCTCATATCTTCCTCCTGATCTGATATAGTCTTCTTCCAGAACCTTGTTTTTATAGGGTTTGATACCCAAATATGCAAAAGAGGCATCATAAAATACAGAATCTTATTGGATTGCCCTTGAAGGCCCCAAATGACATATCAATGGGGGCAGAGGTGGAGGAGTGTCACAGGTTGGGTGAAGTATGGGGCATCTCCACTGGCTAAGTGGTGATAAGATAGTCACCTGCTCATGTCAGACAAGAGAAAATGGTCTAGAGGTACAAAAACAAGTTGGGAGACTTTTGAAAGTGTCAAGGCATCTCACCTATGCTGGGTTTAGACATGGAATTTGAGCAAAACAGGATGGAGCTTTGTCAGCATTTTTGTGGTTGTGCAAGTAAACCTCATAACTTGGTAAACAAGTAGTGAATATTACATTAAAGTTTGAGATCCGTTATAAGAGGCTATCTCATCTAATTATCCCTATATTATTTATGTAATATATCAAACTGATTAATGCTGATTGGATCACAGCAGGGCTCCAAATGAAATATTTCTCACAGCGGCATCAGAGGAAAGACGCATTTCCCAACGAGAGTGCAGGACAAGGATGGGGACTGGATGTCCACTTTCCTAGCAGTACTGCATCTGGGTTTGGGTTGGCTTCTGCCTTTGCCAATGTAATCTCATTTTTCTACAATCCCTCCCTCTGCCCTCCCTCTGCTCTTTCCTCCAAGTATTTCTGTACCAAGTAATAAAAAGAAAAGGATTCTTCTGTCACTATGGTTGTCAAACGATTGTTGAATTTACTCAGTTATTGGAATAAGAATTAATCTCCATGTTCCAGATGTAAAGGCTTATGATTAGGTTTAATAATTAGGACAGTAGAAATCATGAAAATCAAGCATTAAATCCCAAAAGAAATGTAATCTCTCTGAGGCTCCTGAGCTCTTACCTTGTGATTTGATATTCATAGAACTCTACAGTTGGGAGTCTCTCAGAGTGTTCAGTCTTACCTGATGGGAAGAGAATGGAAGGAATTGGGGATAGACATATGTGTTAATAGTAAAATGCAGATGAAACCTCTTTAATTTTTCTTTTATTTTTCTCTGAAACCTCTTAATGAGGCTCATTTTTTCTACCTTGATTTTCTTAAAATTTTCTTATTTTCTACCTCATTTTCCTTACCTTTCCCCCCATTTCCTAACTCCTTCCTTATTTCTTTTAGGTCTTCATTTATGGTCTTGGTTTTATAAAAATGGATAGATTTTATTAGTATTTGCCAAATATTCTGAATCTACTTGATTTTGTGTAGTAGATTCTGAATCTGCCTAGTTTATGGTCAAATCATTATTTAGCTTTTGTTGGGCTATGCTTAGAGGCAGACTAGAGTAGGAGATAAAGTATTGAGTTTGGCAGCAGGAAGACCTGGGTTCAGATCCTGCCTCTGAAATTTACTAGCTTTATTATCTTGAGCAAATTACTTAATCTCTGCTTATCTAGGACTGATTTACTATAGATGTGATCTGTTAGGTGGAGTGAATCCCAGCCCTGGGAGTCCTTCATGCTGCAGCAATTACGTATTGTTCTTATTCACCTTGAGAAATACAAGTGGATATACTTTCTTCCCTGCTCATTTATCTGTAGTGCTTCCTATATTCCTACTTTAGGCTTTACCTTTGATTCTAGTATAGTCAACCTTGAAGGATTTTGGTGAAATATATATTTGTATAAAGAATAAACTACCTCTGTAAACTCTCTAATTTGCTTTTTGAACATTCATTGTATCTTTTCTTTCTTCATTCCTTTGTTTTTTTCTCTTTCAGAGATTTGTTCTTTGTACTCTGTCTTATTTTTTATCCTACATTTTATGAATTCTAAATCTATATTTCCATATTCTAAATCTTCACTAAACTTGCAGTTCCACAAAGAAGTAAAATCATGTTACAATGTTCTCCTTAATCTTCCAGAGTGCAGATGATTCAAATGTTCTTATTGCTACAAAATGCAGACAATTAGTTCAGGATGTTTTAAGTTTCTCTAAGAGAAGTATTTTGTTACCAAAGTCAAAGGTTTTTTTTTTTTTTTAAATTTCAGTTAAAAAGCATTTATTCTGTCTCCTCATCTCCCCTTCTCTATTAAAAAAAGCATAAATATGACCTTTGTAACAAATATGCATAGTAAAGCAGAACAAATTCCCACATTGACCATACTGAAACATGTTTTATTCTGAATCTTGAATCTGCTGACTCTCTGGAAGGAGGTAAGTAGTCATAGTGGTATGCTAGTAAATCTTTAAAAACTGGATCCCCAGAAAACAAATGCACATGGCACACTTTTAAGTTTAATTTGCATTATTGACATTTCCTCCATCACTTTCTTAAATCGTGATCAAATTAACAAAACACTAAGTTAAGGCCTGATTTTATCCTTTGCCAGATTTCTGAGGTGCAAATGCTCACAATGAAAATTTAACAATCGGCTTTAGTGAAGCCTTGGCTTTAGCCTGACGTTGGCACCATGCTTCATTATCCATCCTCTGGAATCATGACTGGTCATAGTATTGATCGTAGTTCTTAAGTAAAGCTTTAATTGTAACAAAAACTAAACAGAACAAAAGTAGCATGTTGATTTAAATCTATGTTCACATTTCTGGGAAAAAAAAAGCAATTAAGATTGGTGCTTAGAAGGACCTTTTTGGTAAATTATAAACATATGTAAAAGACAACTAGAGGGTTCAGTAGATAGAGTGCTGGACCTGGAGTCAGGAGGACCTGGGTTCAGATCTGACCTTAAATACTTACTAGTTGTGTGATCCTGGTCAAATCACTTACCCCTGTTTGCCTGAATCTATTGGAGAAGGAAATGGCAAAAGGTCAGGTATCTTTGTCAAGAAAACCCCACAGGGGTGACATAGAGTTGAATATGACTGAATAGCAACAAACATGTTTAAAGACTGTTGTACCTTGGTTTTTTTGTGTTTTTTGTGTTTTGCCATTATTTTGTACGTGTGTTTTTTACGTCCTTCATTGTATGAATGCAGGATGTTATTGTTTTCAGTACTTATTTTGGAAAAAACCCAAAGTCATGGTGGTCTTCATTAGGAAGGGAATTGGGATTTTCCACACAGTGAAGTCATGGTTACTAACACAATGTTCTCCTTAATCTTACAGAGTGCAGAGGACGCAGCTATATCTGTTATTGCACAGAACAAAAAGTGCTTTGATAATGATATTGTTTGTTCAAAAAGTTTACTGATTTCTGTTGGGGACACTGAGATTTATTTGAATGACTCCCCTTACAAAAAGGTTAGTGAATTCATGAATTTACTTATTTGATTTTCTCTTTAACTCTTCTTAAGCAGAGTAAACTGAGAAGAGAACAGATCTGGTTTTCACAGTTCTGTTTTCTAAAGGCTTCTTATGTGCCATGGATTCAATTTTTGACCTCTGATAGGACAGTAATTTTATCTTAAGTTTTATTGGTAACTTTTGTTTTTATGACCACATTTCTTTACCGAATCCTTCCTTGTAACAGAACAAAACATTTAAACAAAGTCAAATGATATATGTGATTTTATATTCCACTTCTTTGGGGCTTGGTTATGTTTCATCAGTTGTCATCTAGAACCTAGATTGGCCACTGCAGTTATTCAGAGTTCAACTCTTTTAGTGTTGTTTTTATCAAGACATGGGAGTCACTGTGTAGATTGCTGTCTTGGTACTGCTTACCTCACCTTAACAAAAAAGTTTATTCAAGCATCTCTATGTCTTTTTTTTAATTCCTCAAATTAGTAGTCTCTTACGGCAGTGTGGCATTCCATTGTATCCATACACCATTTGTCCAAACATTTCTCAATTGATTGTATGAAAAAGCATTTTTTAAATGCTTAAAATGTGGTTGTCACTGTTAAGTGCTAGGGGTAAAAAAAATAGTATTCTTCACCCTTCAGGAGAAGGCGAAGACAGACGACGCAGGATTGTGGTCACTGAGGAAAGAGGTATGGAAAGAGTTGGGAGAGGGGATGGCAGGAATGAGAAGGCAGGCAAATGGCAGTGGTAAAATGGGACTCATTCCAGTTTTCTTGTGAATTCTGAGGGATCTTGGGTAAGAATTTCTCCCTCTGTCCCCACATTCTCAAAATGGGGAGAATTGCCAAGATTCTGTTATTTGTTTTAAATAACTGCTGCTCCTATACATTTATGTCATTCCCTATATAATGCCTTGCACTTAGTAGGTGTTCAATAAATTCCTATGCTATGATTTGATTCTTTTGATAAACTAAAGCTTCCAAATCATAAGATACAAATTGAAAGAAAAAAGAATATCATTGAGATATTTGCTTTCAGAATAAGAAATAACTAATAACTTGATAAAACTGTGAAACTTCAAGCCAGAGCCACTTGGACTCCAGTGATTGGTAACTGAATCATAGATTCTTAAAGTTAGTGGAGAGTTTAAAGGTCATCTAGGTCAACCTCCCATTTAGTGCAGAAATTTCCTCACACCCCTTAGGAGTTGGACACATCCAGCTTCTATCAAGGCTCTGTTCTGTATAATTCTAGGAATGAGAATTAGGAACAATGGGACTTGTCCTTTCCTACATTTTTATGAATAATGTGGGGGAGAATGTACATAGCATATTTATTAAATCTGAAGGTGACTTAAAATTGAGAGTGAGAGCTGTTATGTTGGGTGACAGCATCCACACGATCTTGACAGGATGAATGCAACATGATGAAATGTGGTAAAAGATTGTTGAATTGAAAAGACGGCATTAGAGAGGCTGATTTTTTTAGACGTCTTCTTCTGTTCAATTGATCAGGCATTTATGAAGCACCTGTTACCTGCCAGCACTGTTCGAGATTCTAGGGATTCAGAGATAAAAATAAGTAGCCTTGAGAAGCATGCCAGTCCCTCTTCTTTGATGTCTTTCTGGAGGAAAATAACACGAACACAAATAAGTAGATACAAAATATATATGAGGTCATTTCTAAGGTCAGGTGTGAAAGGAGTATCAGCAACTGGGGGTTCTGGAAAGTAGGAGATGGCATTCCAGCTGAGAACTGAAAGAAGCTAAGGAAGACCTAAGTATAAATCTGACCTCCGAAACTTACTAGCTGTGTGACCCTGGGCAAGTCACTTAACCCTTGTTGCCTCAGTTTCCTCATTTGTACAAATGAACTGGAGAAGGAAATGGCAAACCACTCCAACATCACTGCCAAGGAAACCCCAAACGGGATCATGAAGAGTCAGACACAACTGAAATGATTAAACAAGGAGCCTGTATAGTATTATAGGTGAGGAGGAAGAGCATTCCAGGGACAATGTATGCACAGAGGTAGCATAGATATGAGGACTAGTGTACTTTGGCTGGAATGCAGAGTGGGTGAGGGAGGTTAATGTGCAATAAGCCTGGAAAGGTAGGTTCATGGTTGATCAGGAAGGACTTTAAATGCCAAATAGTATCTTAATGGGGGTTATTAGCATAGGCACATGTTATATTGTCAGTTCTAAGGATGACGTCCAGACCTAAAATTTATCCATCCATCCAGAAACAATAAAAATAACAATTCATTAAAATGATTATTTTTGTAAGAATGCAAGTTTATCCATTTATAATGAGAAATATAGTTGTTAGGTAATGGGATTAAGTGTTTTAGGTGGTGAGTATATTCTGCATTATACTAGATGATTTCTAAGGTCTTTCCCAACTCTCAGATGCCATGTTTATCTTCTTAATTGTGTTACATAGGAAGGAAGATAGTATAGCTGAGTTGTGGGGATGGGAAGGCAGCAGCTGCAGTTAGTAGCTCTGAGAAATAAACCTGCCCCTCTTCCTTTTTAGAGATGCCTTTAGCAAGCCATAAAAGCAGAGAGTATTGACTCTTGAGTAGTGGGTCTTTCAGTGCTGGGGTTGAGTCTTTAACTACCCCCCCTCCAAAAAACCCCAAACCCCAAACATTTATGTAGCACTTACTATGTGTTTTATTGTATACTAAGCACTTTATAATTATTATTATATATATATACAATATAAATTGTGAACCTCACAAAAACCCTGGAAGGTATGAGGAAACTGAGGCAAACAGAGGTTAAGTGACTGGCCCAGGGTTACACAACTAGTATCTATGGATTTTCCTGACTCTAGGCTGAGTCCTATATTGACTGCATTACCTAACTTCCCATTAATAACTAAATAAGAATAATAATTAGCCATTAATAGAACAATAAGCCTTTAATAAATGCAAAGGAAGAGATAATGAACAAGGAAGGATCATTGGTTCAGTGAGGAAGCACAGCTGCCATAACCTAGGTGTGTGGTGACCATCTATTGTCCGTGGCTAGAGTAACCGGCAGGGTATATCACATGCTGCCTAGAGGTATATCTTGTGAATTTCTTGAGGGTCCTGACAAAGTACCAATAAAGTCCATAGTTCTGACAAAGAGAATACCAGTGAACGGAGAAGTGGTTTGTAATAGATAGGTAGACTGGCTAGATGGGGGAGGAGAGAGAGAGGGAGGGAGGGAGGGAGAGAGAGAGAGAGGGAGAGAGAGAGAGAGAGAGAGAGAGAGAGAGAGAGAGAGAGAGAGAGAGAGAGAGAGAGAGAGAGAGAGAGAGAGAAGAAAAAGGAGAAGAGAAGAAGAAAAAGGAGAAGAGAAGAAGAAAAAGGAGAGAAGAGAGAGAACATTTATTTAGTACTTACTCTGTGATGGTTGCCATATTAAACATTGGGATTCAAATAAAAGCATACTAGAGAGTCTCTGATCATAAGGAGTTTTCATACAACAGACAAAGGGGACCTGGAAAGTAGTTTGAGAGGGGAAGAAGGAAGAAGAGATTCATTACAAGTGGCATGGCAGGAGATGTCTAAAGAGTATTGGGGAGTCCTGGAACCCAGCAGGATAAGACCAAAGCTAATCTATCAAAGACTGGGAAAGTTCCAGGAGTGGAATCCAATTTTCAAGGGAGAGGAAGTAGAGATGATGATCCTGTGGAGAATAGCTGAGCTGGAGATGTCCAGTTGATCCAGTGATGATATGTGCATTTGTGATCTGCTATTTTGAGACCTGTAACCTTACCTTCAGGGTACATTTGTAATAGAAGTAAGATCACCTGTCAGGTTGGAAAGTCACTTAGACAACCCTTTATAACCTGGTCCATTTCTATCTTTCCAGTCTTTTTATGCCTTATTCCCCTCCACATTCTTTGATCTAATGACACTGGACTCCTTGCTGTTCCTCTGTCTCCTGACTGAGCATTTTCACTGGCTGCCCCCAGGCTTGAAATTCACACTCTTTCTCCTGGTCTCATTGACAAGGACTTGGCTAAAGTTCTACTTTCTGCAAGAAGTCTTCCCTATCCTCCTTAATTTTAGTGCCTTCCCTCAGAAATGACCCTCAGTTTATCCTGTCTATATGATTTTTGTTTGTAATTGTATGCATATTGTCCCCCCCCCATTACATTGTGAGATCCTTGAGAGCAAGGAATATTTTTTGCCTTTCTTTGTATCCCTAGGACTTAGCACAGTGCCTGACACATTGCAGGTCTTTAATAAATGCTAGTTAACTAACAACCAGACTATTAATTGGTAAGTATGATAGAGTGTCACCTGTCCATTCACCTAATGGCAGGCAAAAAAGAACTATAATATGGGTTGCATTGCTGGTTATCACCTACTCATATATGGCTGCCTTCACCCTCTTAGTTTATTCAGTGCTTGGCTCTGGGTGTGGATCATACTTGCAGTATAATTGTGCAGCTAGATCACAAATCCTAAGGACACTTTGCCAGCCCTATCCAGGGCCAGTTGTGCATCAGTTATATGTTCTGGATTAGGGTTTTCTTGCCTGTTTCTTAAAAAGAAGGTCTTCTTGGAGAATGGCAACTATTTCTATCCATGCAGCTGAGGTTTTTTTGGAAAATCAGGGGTACAAGCACCCAGGTAGACTGGGTAAGCATGGTGTGGCTAGACCCTACTCTCTGCACCCAAACATGCTCAACCAATATCAGCAAGTATAGATAGGGCAAGGGTCTAATGCCAGTGATCTGATCTTCCATCCCCAGATTTTCTTGCATTCTGGGAAAGGCTTTTATAGTGAGACCGAGTGATTTTGCAATTGTCAGTTACATAAAACCTTGTTCTCTGAGGCTACCATTTCTGCAGTTCCTTCTCTCTGTAAGAGTCTGTGGGCTTCCTCTAGGTCAGAAGCTCAGACACTGTGATCTGAGAGATGGGTCTTGTCTTTATGATCCTGGTAGAACAAGGACCCTGTTGATGGAGAAGTGCCTGTTTGTGAGTAGCAATAAGGAGTTAAAAGATGAACCTGAGCTGCTTAGATTGGAAAGGGTCCCTGCTGCTAACTAGAACAGTTTCACAATTAGGCTAATTAGATTCTTGCCTCAGATTTTGGCATTAGAGATCTTTTTATCTCTCTTATCCAGAAAAAAACATAGGGGAAGACTCTTCTCCTTGGCAGGGTGACATCCTGTGATGAGGGTTGGTTCACAGGTTCTTCTCTGAAGTAGTGTAGTGTCACTATCCCACCTCTATTTGGTAATAGTCAAGAGTAGGATGATCAAAGGACATGAAACTATGTTATATCAGTAGTCACTGAAGGAAATAAAGATGCTAGACTGGGAAAAAAAAAAAGCACTTCTTTTCAAACAAATTGAAGGCCACTATCTAGAAGAGGTAAATCTTATTCTGTGTGTCTCTAACAGGAAGACCTAGGATCAATGGACTGACATTACTGGGAGATCAAACAATCAGTCAGCTAGCATTTTTGAAGTGCCTATTGTGTTCCAGGCACTGCGATAAGGTATGCAGATACAAAGAAATGCCAAAGTTAGCCCTGCTGTCAAAGAACCTACAGTGGAATTAGGATAGATGTTCTTTTAAAATATGGATGGATTTGTGATCTCATCAATTCTCTCCAATGGTGCAGATTGCACCTCAGCCATGCCTTCCCATCCCGTGCTTCTCTTATCCATGTTCTCCTGCATATCCCTTCCATGAGGGTGAGTTCACTCAGCATGTTGGGACCTTCTTCCATATCTCCCCATACTGTATGAGTACCAATGGTACATAAAAGATGCCCACTGGTTATTGCTCTTTTTCAATACCTCCTTGTCTGGTTGTACATTTCTCTTCCTTTTATGCCACTTCTGCATATGTTTTATTCATATATTCATAGCCTACTCTTGACCATTTAATTAAAAAAAATTCTCAGTAGTTAGCGCTAACCTTAAAATTAAATGGTTGCCTTTATGAGGGAGTAAGTTCCCCACCACTAAGGGTCTTCAACATTGAGCTGCATGAGGACTTGCCAGTGATCATTCTGAGGATATTGCTGTATTAGGAATGTGGTTAAGCTGGTTTACCTTAAAGTCTCTTCTAATTCTGCTGTCCCTTAAATGTGATTTCCTCACTCGTGACTGCTTTCCTCTCTTTGTGCATTATAATCTCTATGCCTGAGAAGCCCTTCCCCCTCCATTCAAATCTTAACTAGCACTGAATTGGGTGTCTATAACCTCGTATGTATTCATTTTACCTTCACAAAGAGCTTGAAAGAGATCTTATTTTATAATTTTCTCACACCCCAGTAATACTTAGGACAAAAGAGGTGACCAACAGATACTTGTCCACTTTGTGTAAAAGTAATTGAGGTTTACTTTTCTATTATGGCTAACGTGGAACTGATATTTTTATCCAAATGTTCTTTGTCTCAGAAACGGTCAGGTTTTCTGGAAAATAAACCAACATACCAGCTTTGGAAGGCCGGGTACTATGCTGTGGTACACTTCCCTGAGCAAGATATCACAATTCTTTGGGATAAGAAGACAACCATACATATCAAAGTTGGATCACAGTGGAAGGTAGGCCAAAATTTGACGTGTAATTGAGATTTTTTTAGGGGGTTGAGGACACGAACCTCATTTTTAAAAATCAGTGTATGAAAGTTCTGGTGTGAAAACTCCCAATATTGATAAATATCAATAAGTAACTGATGTGGGATCTATATTCTTAGAGAGTTGACTAAGATGCTGATTTGTCCAAAGTTACACAGTTAGAATGTGTCAGAGGAAGGAACAGAATCCTTCTGACTCTGCAGCTGACTGTCTAGTCTTTCTTCCATGCTGCCCTTTTCTATTTGAAATAAAGGAAGTAAAATGAAATTTTTGATGTTTTGATTAAACTTTTTCATGTTCCATGACTTCCACCAAAGCCTTCCAATGTCTCGTCCTGTCCTGGGGCTGACCCTAGGCTCTCAAAGACGATGCCAGCAGAGCACAAGCTCTAAATTCCTCTGGCAGATCCTACCAAGCTGGAAAGACTTCAAGTATCAGCCCAGCAAGAGACTGTACATCTATCATCCAGAGGACCAGCATAACTACATTTGGAGAAGCTTGTCACTAGTTTGGCTCAGGGGAAAAGGAATTTTTGGCCACAACAACTGTTGAAGATTATCTTCCAGGTCATGGTGGGGTTGAGACCTACATTGCTGGAGGGTGTACCCGCAGTAAAGAAACCACAGATGTCTGAAGTAGTGAAGAAAGAAGTTGTTGCTTAGAGTCAGAATAATTCATGTTTTTCCTCATAGATATTTTCTTAAAGTCTATGATTATATGTGAAGTTGGTTGCTAGTAATGCTGTTGGTTTCTAACCTTGAAAAATTTGGTAGCAAAATTTCTTTACCTGAATAGACATATAGATTATATATACATACATATGAACACATGGGTATGTATGTGTATGTATATATTATCTCTCTCTCTCTCTGTCTGTCTGTCTATCTTCTTAGCTGTCTTCATTTATATGGCATTTTAAGGTTTGCAGAACACTTTATACATTTTATTTTACTTTGTCCTCCTAGAAATTCTGGGAGGTAGGTGCTGTTTCTCCTGTTTTACAAATGAGAAAATGAGGATAAATGCCTTGCCTAGGGTTCTAGATCTGGTGCTGTACCCACTGAGCCACCTCACTGTCTAAGCATTGTGAGTCACTCTGATGACAAGTGAGGGTGCAAATACAAGCAAAAATAAAAGACGGTCTCCACCCTCAAGGGACTTTACTTTTCAATGGGTGTTGATGTGTAGTCATTTCAGTTGTGACTGATTATGATCCCATTTGGCATTTTCTTAGCAAAGATACTAGAATGAAGTCACAGATTTGTTGGAAAATTGGATAATGGCAAATGAATTTTCTGGAACAAGTGTGTTCTTTATGTTAAGCCGAGATAGAGAGATGGACAGATAGATGGATGGATGGATGGATGGATGGATGGATGGATGGATGGATGGATGGATGGATAGATAGATAGATGGATAGATATATAGATAGATGGAAGTTGTTGTTTCATCATTTCTCAGTCATGTCCAACACTTTGTGACTCCTTTTGGAGTTTTCTCAATAAAGATACTGGAATTTGCAATTTCCTTCTTCAGGTCATTTAACAGATAAGGAACTGAGGTAAATAGGATTAAGTGACTTACAGCTAGTAAGTGTCTGAGTCTGAATTTGAACTCTGGTCTTTTTGACTTTCAGGCCAATGTTCCATTCATTGTGCCACCTAGTGACCTCTTTCCAATGGGTAAAATTATTACATTAAAGTGAGTTGAAAAGTAAGGGAGGTAGGGAGTGGGAGGCAAGGTCAAAAAGTCTGGATAGTCAGGATTATTGCTGGGAGAGAAGTGAGTATGGATGGCTGAAGTATTCAGGAAATAGTGATCCCAGGTAGAGAGGCCAAAGAGGCAAATGTATTCTCAGAGTGGGAAGGCCATGGGTGTGGAGAAGTGATCAGAGAAGTGATATAGAATGCGACCTGGGATCTGTGAACTTTAAAAAAATATATATATATATATCTCCAATATAAACCAATATAATTGGTTTCCCATGTAATTCTGTGTATTTTATTTTATGCATTTTAAATGTTATTCTGAGGAGATTCTATTAGGTTGCCAAAGTGCTCCTTCAAGCAAAGAAGTTCAGAACCTCTGTTCTAGAATATATCATGGAAAATGGGTGAAGTAGATAAATATTCTGATTATGTCAACATGAGAGGTAGAGTGGACATAATAGATTGGGCACTGACCTTGGAGGCAGGAAAAAATGAATCCAAATCCTACCTTAGATACTGACAAACTGTGAGACTCTGTCATTTAATTTTTCTGTGCCTCATTTTCCTTATCTATAAAATAGGTAATATTTGGATAGCCTCTAAGTCCCTTCCAGTCAGTCAATAAGCTTTTCTTCAGTATCTACTAAGGGCCAGGCACTGTGTTAAGTGCTGGGGATACAAAGAAAGGCAAAAAACAGTTCCTATCACCTAATGAGACAATATGCAGACAACTATGGACAAACAAGCCATATGCGGAGTAAATAAATAAGTAAAGAAAATAAATAGGAAAGCACTAAAATTAAGAGAAATTGGGAAAAACTTCTAATAAAAGGTAAGAATTATGCTGGGACATGAAGGAAACCAAGAGACAGAGATGAGGAGGGAGGACATTCCAGTCATGGGGGGACAACCAATGAAAATGCCTGGATTCAGGAGATGAAGTATCTTTGCTCATGGAACTGCAAGGAAACCACTATCAATGGATTGGGGTGTAAGGTATAAAAGTGCAGCGTATTTCTAGCAGAGCACTTTTTATTAATAAATGGTTGTCATGGAAATATTTAGCTCAAAATACTTTTTAAATGTATGAACAATTTTAATGAATCATATTTTATAAACACTAGTTTGACAATAGGATATTATGAAAAATTTCTGCTTATTCTTCAGGGCAAACTTGGAGGTTTGTGTGGAAACTTTGACAAATGTACTTCAAATGATATGACTACATCTAATAACTTGGAAGTGAGAAGTGCTCAGGTGTTTGGAGAAAGCTGGACGATAGGACAGGTAAGTTAAATGTTCATACTTTTACAATAATTATACAAAATGTATGTTAAGCCAGACTTTGTTAATATGAATTGCCATTCTAGGAAAATGAATTGAGGATGACATGTCTATATCTGTATTCTATAAGGATGGTGTTATTGGTATTCAACAATAAACATCCTTCTGGGTGTAAAGAACTGACACCATCTCTCTGGGCCACAGCTTCCTCATCTGTAAAATGAGAAAGGTTAGATTAGGTAGCTTCTGAGGTCCCTTCCAGCTCTACATTTACGATACTGTGAAAAATTAATTCATTGATCATGAATGTATGGACTGATCATAGAATAATGGATGGAGATTGCCTTAGAGACCATCACTCGATGCGTTTTAAACTCCCCTCATTTTACTGAAGGAGGACCTCAGACCCAGAAAAAGGGAGCTGCCCATGGCCACACGGCTAGTAAGGATCAGAGGGAAGATTTGAGTCCAGGTCCTGTGACCCCAGAGTCACTTTTCTTTCTATCATACTACACTGCCAACAAGTCTCTAGAGGCAGAGATGTTTGTTTCCCTGTCCTTTAAAAAAATAGAAAGTGTCTGTTATTCTTGCAAAGATTTCTTAATTATATCTACCAGATGTATCATTGCTTCCTTCAGGTGAGCCTGTGTCTTTATTATTTGCTTCAATGTTTTTGTATAATGCTTACAGAAATGATTTCAATATTTAAACATTTTTTGATATATTTTATTTTTGCATTGCTTAATTTTTCTGCTACCCCTTCCCATAAATGCATCCCACAGAACAAAAATATTTTAAAAGAAAAAATCATCAAAATTCATAAATATATATAATTATGAAATTATGAAAATATACATAATATTTGATATCCTCCCCCATCTCTGCAAAGGTTGTGGGAAATCCTTTCTCATATCTCTAAATATCTTTTTTTTACCACAATTAAAAAATAAAAAGAAATACAGACGTTTGGATGAGAGATGGGATTAGGAAGAAATATGAATTCTATTTTGGACATGTTGATTTTGAGAGACTTTTTTTACATACATTACATACATACATACATACATTCCAGTCAGTAATTGACATTGTGGGAAGAAAGTTCAGAAGAGAGATTAGGGCTAACAAATATGTATTGGGAGGTCTTCTTCAAGATTATATTTTAACCCATGGGAATTTATGAGATCACCAAAAGAAAGAGTGTTCATAGAACAGAGTTTGGGGGTATGGTGATCCAGCAAAGGAGACTAGTCAGACAGGTAGAAGTAGAACTAAGAGAAGAGAAGAAAAAGGCACCAGGAGAAGAAAAGAGAAGAGAAGAGAAGAGGGAATAGGAGAGAAGAGGAGAGAAGTAGGAGAGAGTATACATGAGAAGAAGGAAGGAGAGAGTATCCATGAGGAGGGTGTGGTCAATACTTTCAAAAGATGGGTTAAGTAGAAATAGGAAATCAGAAAAGGCAGTTGGATTTAGAAGTAGAAATAGATCTCTAAGGTTCTTTCCACTTTGAGATTCTGTGATTTTATGTCACAAATACATGCAAAGCACATCAAATTATTTTAGGTGAAGCTTATTTAGCATCAAGAGAATATACTAAATTTAGTGTTTGAATATAGGTTAGGGAGATGTCTTGGAGACCCTGGTTTTGGGCCCCAGAATCATCATGCTACCTTTAAGTAGACGTTCTCCCACAAGACTGCCTATGAATATCTTTATTTTTCCAAATAAAATAATACGCAACACATTCTCCTTTTTTCTCCTCAAAATTCCAGAACTTGGTTAGTTGGTGTTTATAATTCTATGATTTCCAGTGCACAGTGCATGACACACAGTAGGTGCTCAATGAATGTTTATTTGTTGATTGATTTCCTAATTCTAAATTATTTACAAACTTCATTATATATTGTACATACATATATAACATCTTTATTCTTGATTATAATTATATGTTGCTATACAAGTACCTTTCTATTGTGTTATTCTCAACACATTTACAAACAATCTGTTTCTTTTTCTCTTTTCCAACAGTGTGAAAACCCAAATGAGACTGTCAGGCCCTGTGAGGCATATCAAAATAAGTTTCCTTATGCCAAGAAAGAATGCTCAATTTTGTACAGCGATATTTTTGCCCCCTGCCGAAATGTGGTAAAGGAATATTTTGTTAAATGTCAGAATTGCTGGATCTCTAACAGTAAACAATTAGGACAAATATTTTATCCATGAAATGGTGTCATTTGAATTTCCAATCTCTCCTGCTTCACTCCCACCTCCTCCTCCATTATTGGTTTTCATTGTTACTTTTTAAGAAGTCTTTGGTTGATTTTAGGTTCTAGAATGCTGAGATCAGCCTAGTCCTCTAGGTGGCAGTGTTAATACATCTTTATAAAGCATGGACTTAAATTTTCTTTAACAATGTAGCCCATTACTCAGTGTTCAAAACTATTAAGTATATCCTTGACAGTATTTGATATTGAACTGATTTTTTAAAATAACTCTCATTCTCTTTTCTGTCTAGATTGATGTGACTTCCTTTGTCAAAAACTGCCATACAGACACCTGCAACTGTAATCTGGGTGGGGACTGCGAGTGCCTTTGTTCAAGCATAGCTGCTTATGCTTACAAGTGTTGTCAGGAGGGGGTCTCGGTTCGCTGGAGAGGCCCTATTTGTGGTGAGTCCTAGGCTTAGAAAGCCCATCAAAGAGGAACAGCCTTGTGTGATGTGAGACACTGAAATAGCTTCACTAATTCATAATGAAAATTCTAATGAATCACATAATTAGGATTATTTCATTATATTTGATAATGCTTTATAATTATAAAATTAATATAATTTAACATAATGCCATTTAATTAAGACAACCCATTTTTCATTCCACTTATGAGGTAAATAATTGTCAGAAGATTTACCAACATGCGACTTCTAGAATTTTCTTTTTGTTTGTATTTGGCTGTCACCATATTTAACATGGCATCAATTACTTACATATAAAAAAAAAGCTTCAGGGATGTGATTTATGATCCCAATCTTTTTACTATTGATGAAGCTTTGCTCTTCTGGCTAGAAGTTTTTTTTCAAGCCTCAGCTGGAGTTCATTGCCAGACTAGAAGCTTTTTACTTATTCTACTTGTGTTGGAAGTAAGTCAGTGGAAGCACACTTAATGATTTTGAGTTTTAGGTTGACATTTTTAAATTGGGAACACATAGTTTCCCACCTGTTAATGAACTCTAAGGGAAATCTTCCAATTAATTAAGATGTACTATAGTCAGAACTTCTTCATGGATCAAAGTGAGTTGCCAATTTATACAAGCTGACATTAGTATAGAATTGTAAGTTTTACAAAAGGCTTTACCTGAATTATCTCATTTGATCCTCACTACAACACACTAAAGTAGTTACTACAGCTTTTATTAACTTCATTCTGCATATCAGACAACTGAGGCTAAAACGGCTTCAACGACTTGCTCTTGCTGCACACATCATAGATGGCATTTTCCTGATTTCATAGAAAACATGCAATCCACTACCTCATGTTATATCTCAGTTGTGAAGTGACTTCATGCTCTTTCTACTTTGTTGCTGATAACCATAAGTTTTATTTGACTTGGGATTGAAATAACCAACTGGTTGAATTTTTTGTAGCTTAAAATTCATGCTTTTTTCTTTCTTTCTTTTTTTTTAGCACTTGATTGTGAATCCTACAACCAAGGTATGTGACTCTGTCCCCCACCCCCATAAATTATGACATTGTATTTCAGTACATACATTCTCATGTGACAGCACTTTGAATAATTTGAATTAGGAGTCAAGAACTATGTGTCTTTGTGAATTAACTCAACAAGAGCTTTTAACTAAAATCATTCTACCTCTTCAAGTCTGGGATCATTGCATTTAGAGTTGGAATCATCTCCAGTTTCCTTATTTTACAAATGAGGAAATTAAAATTTAGAGAAGGGGAATGACTTGCTTAAGATCACACACATTTCTGTTTCCCTGTGATTTTTCCTCTTCATAGATATTTGTGCTCTAATGGTGGAAATGATAAAAATATTTGTTCTTTGAATGTAGAAATATCATAAGTAAAGAAGAGCTTTTATCAATGTAGTATAAGATTGAAACACTATATTAAAAGTCTGTGTTTTGTCATTAATATCTTTTGCTTGACAATCAAAAAAAGAGAAACATTTCATAAACTTTTATTCAGTATATGATATATGCTTTAATCAGCAGGCTCTTTTCCTGCTTTTTGTTCATTTTTACAGCTTTGTTCTGTTGTTACATTGGTGTACAGAGATCCTGATAAGAAAACTCTACCAATGCAGATCAGCAACTTAAAACATGAAAAAGTTGTTTGAAGGCACTGAGAGGTTAAGTCATTTGCCCAATATCACACAGCTAGTATGTGTCAAAGGCAAAACTAGAAGTTTTACTGACTCCAAGGCTGGTTTTCTAGTTACTTTGCTAGACTGACTCTCTTTGCCTTAATTATACTTCAAAAATCTCATCTGACTTCTGTTCATTCTTACAGTATTCTTATAGGTTCTTGACATTCTTTTATTTGTCCTTGATTATGTGTAAGTTCTTTTAAATCTCCCTTAGAAAGCTCCCAGTTCAGTCACATTAGTCTTCTGAGATGAATTTTCTTCTTCAAATTTTTCTTTGCCATATGTTTGTATTATAAAAATGTTCATATGTGCCTCTGGAATTCCTGAAACTTCCAAATTCTTTTATATACAGCAATAGAATCACTCCTTGAGTTACACACACACATATATATAGTTCATTTATATATTTACTTTTAAAGTGAATTTTACTTTGCTGAAATTGTCAATGTCTTGTTTTTATGCAATAGTAATTTCTGAACATTTGTATCTCTCCTTCAGTCTCAAGTGATCCTGATTTTGTCTAGCAATTATGTCTATACCAGGGCTCAGGGAGATGAAGTGTTATGTTGTTATCTTCTTTATTAAGGGTTATTTCCAACTTCAGACCAGGCACACAAGATCCTAGAGGAGTCTGGTCTCTAATTAGAAAGCCTAGACTCTTTTTCTTTTAGGGACGTTACTTAAAGCTTTGGATTGGCTCATATCTAGGGTGTCTCCAGAAGTGGAAAGTAGAATGGTACTCAACATATAATATGAATCAAGTATGGGACAGTTATTTATTCACTCTACACAAAAGAAGTGTTACACATTAAAGACTGTCATAAATACACGCACATTTACAGAAAATTTCACAAGCAGTAGCAACAGTTTAATCACTGTTATACTCTTTATGGTTGATACTTAAAACATCAAGACGTAATGTAGTATAGGGGACTGGTGAATAGGCATATTTCCATATTACAAATCTACATATAACCTTGACTCTGAACTTTCCAAATAAGTCCTTTTAGGTCCTGTCTTATGGTAAGCCAAGCTAAGAGTAAGCTTCTTCCCCATTTGGTAATCATCCTTTCAGAAATTTCCTTTTCTGAAAATCAACTCCAACCAGGGAGTTCAAGATTTCCAGTGTTTCAAATTCACAGTGTTTTCTCCAGACAGGACATGACCATTTCAGGAACACTGTATCATTCTTATCTCTCTTCAAGGAAGGAAATACATGGTGGAAAAGGCAGCTAAGGACCCTGAGACCCATGCTCAGATTACCTAATTAAATCCTGTTCATCTATCCTATTCTAGATGCCTTATGAGGATGCTCATCATTTCTTCCATTTTCACAAGCAAGATTGTGATTCTGTAATCCTCTGTAGGTCATAAAATGGCTTAAAGTCTTTCCTGTTTGCTATTGTACCACATATTATCAAGAGAATAACAGTTATTCTGAGGAAAAATTTAAAATGTATAGAAAACCTTAGAGTGCTTACTGCCACAAAATTTGGCAATCCTGGAAAAGGAAAGAACGAGAAACCATGTCTGTAGGTGTTCCTTTGTGATGTTTGCTAAAAAGGAAAGTGGGATTTTTTAGTTGTGTGTACTCTCTGCACTTTCAGACTCCTTTTATTTGATTAGACATTCTTATTACTGTTTTAAATTTCTTACTGCAGTGAATGGTTGCCTAAATAGACAGCTAAATTACAATCCTCCCTGGAGAAAATTAATGATAGGGTCAGTGCTCTTATTCCCTGTCACTAGTCAAATTGCATGAAAATAAATAGAGAAACAGGCCATTAATTCACTGTGGATTGTATTTAATTCAGAAACCTTCGTTTTTTATACAAATGGATTTCTCAGTAATTTTCTCTTCAGGTTGCTATAGTAAGAAGTTTATACAGTAGAGTTTGGGAGGAATCTTGTTTTATTATATGTTTCAGCTTTATCTCGATATTCTTTTGGTGACCTCATTGGGTTTGGGAGGGAGGACCCTGAGGCTGAATATGGATCTTGGACTCAGAACACAGCCTGTAATCTGTTAGGATGGCAACAGTGAGTGTATCGGGGAGCAGATTGGCTCCTCCATCTTGGTCATCCATCTTAGGCTGTTAAATTGTGGTATGGCAAGCACTCTGTGTATGGATTTCTTTGTTCACCACTTTTGTCATCAATAAACAATAACAATGACATAAGAGGCAGTATGTGAGGTAGATAATGAGCTGGCCTTGAAACTAGGAAGCTGGATTTCAGCGCTGTCTCTGATACATACTGGCTAGGTGACAACCCGAATTTTGAGGCACTCAACTTCACACACACACACACACACACACACACACACACACATACACATTTACAAATATCATATCATGTACACACATTTACATATATACACATACATGTACACACACATAAATTTAGTCACATAAGAGACCCACATGATATGTGCATGCATGCATGCATGTATATATGCATATATGCATACAGACATGTGTTACTGGACCTTTGATGTCATTGTTATGGGGAATTCCCAGATGAGAAAACATCGGTACTGTCTCATCTTAGATATTTGCTTAGGTTACTTGGCATGCCCAGGGTCACATAGCCAGTATATTATGTAGTCAGAGGTCAAGGCCAGGTCCCTCTCTATCACACTGTGCCATACCTCATACAATCACATAGGTAGGTAATTTATAGAGTCAACATAGTGTAACTGATCAAGAGCCAGCCTTGAGCCAGGAAGACATGAATTCAAATCTTGTCTTTGTCAAATATTAGCTCTGTGACTCTGGGCATGCCAATTAACTCTGGGTGACCCAGGCAGCTATCTAAGACTTTAACTTTCAGATAAATTATTGATCTCCAACAGTGGCAGTTGTTCCGCACTGAGATTTCTCTACATAGATGAAAGCTTCAGATGAAAGTGGCAGGACAAATTTTTAGCTACATGATTTAGTTATTTAACGTAGCTTGCCTTGTTTTAAATGCATAGGCTAAGGTGAAATAAGTTCCCCCTGTTTCACCCCTTACGTGGCTGGCTCATTTCCCCTCTAGTTGCAAAGATTCTTGTCCTTCTTTCTTGACTCTAGGTGTATTCCCCTTGGACTTAATGTGAAACAGCCTTCCTACTGATCACTTCACTCTTCCTTCTGCACTGGATCAGTTAGACCTTGCTGTGGGCCCTCTGTGGAGCAGTTTGAAGTCTCATAGGCTGACTGGTGACAAAAGGTTTTGTTAAAGAAGATTCTCTTTCAAGTCATGGCTAGAAGCATCATATTGGTTATATAGAGACATAGCAGTTATATAGTTTTAGGGGTTATTTAGGGACATGGTGTCCTGAGCTAAGCGGCAAGAGGCAAAAAAGGATGTCTTGGTCAGAAGCAGGAGCTAGTAACAGGATCAAACAGAGTGTGGAGACTTGGAAAAGAGATGTGGTTTTGGGGAGGGTTATAATGAATAAATCAATCAATTGCTAAGTATCAGTGAGACACTTACTATGTACCTACTGTGTGTAATACAAAAAACCGCCTGAAACAATCCCTGCTCTCAAGTAGCTTGCATTCTACTGTGGGAGTCAACACTTACATATATCAGCAAATATATAATATGTGTATAGGGTGTCTACCCTGCATTACCTGACCCAGATGAGCAATATTCTTGGGTAATAAAATAAAACAAAACAATTAGTAAATATAACTACTGAATAATTGTCAGTGATATATGAAAGATCATGTAGAATAGGAAGGTGTTGCAAGATTAGACTACAAATAAACCTTTGAAAAAAGGAAGAATGAATAAATGAATGAAAAAATATGTATTTCATGCTCAATTCCTTTATTAGAATATAAGCTCTTTGAAAGCAAGAGTTTTCTTTCTTGCTTATACTTTTATCCTTAACACTGAACATAGTACATAGTACATGGTAAGTGCTTAATATGCTTCATAAAAATTTAATTTTTATATATTTTCTTAAACATTTCTCCATTATGTGTAATAGCAATTGTTTTTAAAAATTCTGAGTTCTAAATTCTCTCCTTCCTTTCCTCCTGCCCACCTTCCTTGAGAAGGTAAGCACTTTGATTTAAATTATACATGTACAGCTATGCAAAATATATTTCCATATTTGTCTGGTTGCAAATAAAAACACAAACAAAATAAAATAATAACAATCAATAAAAATTTTAAAAGTATGCTTTGATTTGTCTTCAGAGTTCACCAGCTCTCTCTCTGGAGGTGGACAGCATTTTTCATCATGGGTCCTTTGGAATTGTCTTAGACCATTGTCTTGATCGATCATCTTTACAGGATTGCTATTATTATGTACAGTGTTCTGGTTCTGCTTACTTCTCTTTGCATGAGATCATATAAGTGTTCCCCGGTTTTTCTGAAACCATGCTGCTTGTTATTTCTTATGGCACAATAAACAGTACTGCATCACAATCATATGCTGCACCTTGTTTAGCCATTCCCCAGTTGATAGGCATCTCCTCAATGTCCAATTCTTTGCCACCACAAAAAGAGCTGCTATTCATATTTTTGTTAGGTCTTTTTTCATTTATGTCCTCAGGATACAGACCTAGTAGAGGTTTTGCTGGGTCAAAAGTTATGCAGAGTTTTATGCTTGTTTGAATATAGTTCCAAGTGGTTCTCTATAGTGACTGGGCTAGTGTACTACTCCACTAACAATGCATTAGTGTCTCATTTTTTTTCCATATTCCCTCCAGCATTTATCATTTTCCTTTTCTATCACGTCAATGAATCGGATAGGAATGGGGTGATACCTCAGAGTTGTTTTAATTTGCATTTCGTTAATTAGTAGTTATTTAGAGCATTTTTTAATGTGATTATTAACAGCTTTGATTTCTTCTTCTGAAAACTGTTTACATCCTTTGACCTTTTATCAACCAGGGATTAGCTCATATTTTTATAAATTTGGCCTAGTTCCCTATATTATTTGAGAAATTAGACCTTTACAAGGGAAACTTGTAAAAATTTCCCCCAAGTTTCCTGTTTTCCTTTAAATTTTGGCTGCAATTTTGTGTGTGTGTGTGTGTGTGTGTGTGTGTGTGTGTGTGTGTGTAAAAGCTTTTTAATTTCATGTAATCAGAATTATTTATTTTCCTTCCTGTAATCTCCCCTATCTCTTGTTTGGGCATAAACTCCTCCCTTATTCATAGATTTGACAGGAACATTTTTTTCATATTTTTTTCAATTTATTTATGATATCACCCTTTATGGGTAAACCATTTTTCCATTTCAACCTTATCTTGGTATACGGTGTGAGATGTTGGTTTGATGCCTAATTTCTACCAAACTTCTTTCCAGTTTTTTCCCAGCATTTTTTTGTCAAATGTTGGGTTTTTGCTCTCAAAGTTTGTATCTTTGGGTTTATCAAAAACTAGATTATTATGGTCATTTACTACCATGTATTGCATACCTAATTGACTGCATTGATCCAACAATCTTTTATCCAGCACCAGATTGCTTTATTGATAATCACTTTGTAATACAGTTTGGAATCTGGAATTGCTAGATTATTTCCTTAACACTTTTTTCTTGATTCCCTTAATATTCTTGACTTTTTGTTCTTCCTGATGAATTTTGTTGCTATTTTTTTAGTTCTATAAAATAATTGTTTGATAGTTTGATTGGTATGGCACTGAATAAGTAAATTAATTTAGGCAGAATTGTCATTTCTTTTATATTGACTTTGCCTACTCATGAGCCCTTTAATATTTCTCTGATGGTTTAGATTTTTATTTGTGTTTTCACACAAGTATAATTGAGTTAATATAACCTCTGGATTTGTCTTGCCAGGTAGACTTCCAAGTATTTTACATTGGCAGCAGTTATTTTAAATGGAATTTCTCTCTTCCTATTTTTTTTTGGTAATATATAGAAATGCTGATGACCTATGTGGTTTTATTTTATATCTTGCAACTTTGTTGAAGTTGTTGATTATTTCAACTAGTTTTAAGTTGATTCTCTAGAGTTCTTTAAATTTATCATCATATCATCTAGAAAGAATGATAATTTTGATAAGACATACAGGCAATGGGGTATAGAAATCTATCTTGCCCTGCAAGAAAATAGAGGGGAAGGGGATGAGAAAAGGGAGGGATGTGATAGAAGGGAGGGCAGATTGGGGGAAGGCGTAAGTAATCAGAACGCACAATGTGTTGGGGTGGTCAGAGGAGAGAGATGGGGAGAAAATTTGGAACTCAAAATCTTGTAGGAGTGAATGTTGAAAATTAAAAATAAATAAATTAATACAAAAGAAAAAAAGAATGATAATTTTGTTTCCTCATTGCCTATTTTTATTCCTTCAATTTCTTTTTCTTGTCTTACTGCTATAGCTAGCATTTCTAGTACAATATTGAGTAAAAGTCATGATAATGGACATCCCAACTTCTCTCTTGATCTTATCAGAAAGACTTCAAGTTTATCCTTATTACAGATAATGCTTACTTTTGGTTTTAGATAGATACAACTTATCATTTTAAGAAAGCATCCATTGATTCCTATGCTTTCTAGTATTTTCAATAGAAACAGGCATTTTTTTTGTATCTGTCAATATAATCATATGATTTTTGCTGTTATTGATATGGTCAATTATATTGATAGTTTTCCTAATATTGACCAATCACTGCATTCCTGATATAAATTCAATCTGATCATAGCATATGATCTTTGTGATATATTACTATAATCTCCTTGCTAGTTTAAAAATTTTTGCATTAATGTTCATTAAAGACGGTCTAAAGTTTTCTTATTCTGTTTTATTCTTCCTGGTTTAGGTATTAGCACCATATTTTGTGTCATAAAAATATTTGGCAGGACTCCTTTACCCATTTTTCATATACCTTATATAGTATTGTGATAAATTGTTCTTTAAATGTTTGGTAGAATTCACTTGTGAAATCCATTTGGCCCTGGTGAGTTTTCCTTAGGGAGGTCATTGATGGCTTGTTCAGTTTTTTTCCCCTAGGATGGGATTATTTAAATATTGTATTTCCTCTTCTCATGATTTGGGCAATTTATTATTTCTGTAAATATTCATCTACTTCAATTAGATTGTCAGACTTACTGGCATACAATTGGGCAAAATAACTCCTAGTAATTGCTTTGATTTCATCTTCGTTGTTGGTTGTTACTGTTTTCATTTTTAATTCTAGTAATTTGGTTTTCTAATTTCTTTTCAAAAATAAAATTAACCTACAGTTTACCTATTTTATTGTTTTTTTATAAAACTAGCTGCTAGTTTTATTTGTTTACTTTTTTACTTTCAAATTTATTCTCTCCTTTGATTCTCGGAATTTCCATTTTGATGTTTTTCAATTAAGAGTTTTTTATTTGTTCTTTTTCTAGTTGTTTTAATTGTACAGCCGGTTCATTTATTTGTGCTCCTTTTCTTATTGATGTACACATTTGCAGATATGAAATTTACCCTAAGTGCTGCTGTGGCTACATTGAGCTAATTTTAAATGTTGTCATTCTTGTCACTCTCTTTAATGAAGTTATTGATTTTTTCTTTGATTTGTTCTTTGTCCCAATTATTCTTTAGGAATAGTTTAGTTTCCAATTAGCTTTTAATCTGTGCTTCCACAGTACTTTATCAGATGTTATTTTTATTGAATTATTATCTAAAAAGGGCTTATCTAATATTTCTGCTTTTCTATATTTGGTTGTGAGGTTTTTAATACCATAATATATAACCAATTTTTGTGAAGGTATCATGTACAGCTGAGAAAAAATATACTCCTTTCTATTCCCATTCATTTTTTTCTCCAGAATTCTATAATATCTACCTTGTAAAAATTCTTTTCATTTCTTTGACTTCCTTCTTATTTTATGGTAAGATATTTCTGATTCCCAGAGGGGAAGGTTGAGGTCTACCACTTGCAGAGTTTTACTGTCTATTTCCTCCTTTAATTTTATTCAAAGCAAGATGTAATTTCCTTGCTTATCCTTTTTAATTAGGTCTATTTTAAGTTTTGCTTTGTCTGAGATCATGATTGCTACTCCTACCTTTTCTTTTTTGACTTCAGCTGAAGAATAATAGATTCTGTTTCAGCCCTTTATTTTAATTTTGTGTATGCCTCTCCCTTTTAAGTGTGTTTCTTGTAAAAAAATATATTGTTGGATTCTGGTTTCTAATCTGTTTTGCTATTTACTTCCATTTTATGGGTGAGTTCATCCCATTCAGATTCCCAGTCATGATAACTAACTGTGCATTTCCCTCCATCTGATGCTCTTCTGTTCTCTCTCTCTCTCTCTCTCTCTCTCTCTCTCTCTCTCTCTCTCTCTCTCTCTCTCTCTCTCTCTCTCTCTCCACCTCTCTCTTTCCCTCTCTCTCCCTCCCTCCTTTCCTCCATGTCTCTCTCCCCCTCTCTGTGTCTTTCTAGCTGTCTTATGTTATTCCTCCTCTAAAGTCTGTTTTGATTTTGATCACTGCTTTCTTTTATCTGCCCTCCATTTTATCATTTCCCTTATTTTTTTTATCCTCTTCCCTTCCTAATTCCTGTTGGGTAAGATCTATTGCTATGACCATTTGAGTTATACATATGTATTTTCTCTTTTGAACCAATTTATATGTGAATGAGGCCTCTGAGGACAGAACCAAGAAATTTTTCTGGAAGTTACAAAAAAGCAAATTTTGGCTTGGTGTTAGGGAAGATATATTAAAAATTAGAGCCACAGAAGAGTGAAATCATCTTCCTCAAGAGGTAGTGGATTGACCATCATGAGATGCTTTTGAACAGAGGTTATAGGCCATTTTCTTAGGGATGTTTTAGGTGAGATTTATTTTAGAATCAGGTTGAAAGAGATGCCCAATAAGGTCTCTTCTAACTCCAAAATACTGTGATTATAAAAGTAGAGAGAGAATGCAATGGTGTCAGGATGGACTTTGAGTGACTCTCATCCTAGTGAGCAACAGATAATGGATGATACAGCAAAGGAGATTGAGAAGCACTTGAAGGAGGCAAAAGAAGTTGGACTCAAAGAAAGAAAGGCAAGATATCTCAGTGTCACAGAAGCCAAGGAATTATCTAGGCACCAGGGCGGTAAACAAGGTCAAGACATGCAAGGTGATCAAGTAGAATGAGGGCTGAGGGAAATACCATGGAATCTGCATTTAAGAGATTATTAGAAGTTCTGGGGAGAATATTTTTAGTCAAGTAAGGGATTTGGAAGTCAGAAAATAAGGGATTAAGAAGTGAAGGTTAGCTGAGAAAATAAAGGGAACAAGAACATTGTATTGGAGTTTGGCTATGAAGGAAAAGAAAGTTCTATGATAACATTTTGAGAGATGGCAGGCCCAACACAATGGCTTTTTTGTTTTGTTTTTTATGGATAAGAGAGGCATGGGAATATTTGTAGGTGGCATGAAGTGATCTAGTGGATAAGGATAAATTATACATGAGAAGAAGGAAATCAGTGATGCAGGGGGCAAAATCTTACAGAAAACAGAAGTAATGAGAGTAAGCAGAGGGTTTGCCCTTTTAAAGGATATCATTGAATTCTTCCTCAGAGACTAAAACAAAGGCAAGAAGAAACGAATGAAGCATTTGTTATATGATGAATGCCAGACACCATGCTCAACACTGATGATAAAAATAATGCAAAAAGAAAGCCAGTCCTTGACTTAAGAGTTTACACTCTAATGGAAGAAGACAGCCTAGAAAGGGGAGCTGACCTATCAGTGCTACATTTTGCCCCAACATCCAGCCTGAACTTACAGGATGCTGCCCTCAGTTAGGTCCACCCCTAACAACAGAAAATAGGTGGTTGAACTCAACGATTATTATTTCTGTGCTACTCAGACTCTGTCACATACAGTAACCTTGGGCATGGCTTTGTAGTAGCTGTAATATTAAATAGGCATTCTATATTATTAAGACTTCTGTGAGGCATGACATTACAGATGGCCATTATCTTTAAATGGGTAACCAGTATGGTGAGGCTTCTCCCAAAGTTTATGAGTGTTATAGACTGCAAAAGCAAAAACAAAGAAGAACCCTGTTCCTAAACCTTTAATAGACAAAAAACTAAACAAACAAAAATCTTTTCAATATTCTAAGAATTTGAATTTGCCTTCTTTAGTATAAGTCTGGCAGTCCATCTACTATGCTACCTAGCTAATTGGGCCTCCTAAAAAAAGAGATTATTCAGTTTTCTGGAATGATTTCCAAGTAAACTAGAGCTTAGAGCATTAAGTATAACTTTTTGGATTATATGAAAGGATAAAACTTTGTGGGAAGGGATTATATGGGGGGAAGGAGAAGACCTTGATCTTACTTTGTATAATATCCTCACCTAGAGTTATTTTTACTGAAAAATATGAAGAATTGAAGGAGGGATGAGTTTTTGGAAACTGTGCAAAATGCCTGAACATCCATGTCTCTGGATATTACTGCAGCTGTTCAAGAAGCATCTATAGTAGATTGGATAGAGAGCTATTCTCTAAGTCAAGGAGACCTGGGTGACCTGGGCAAGTTTCTCAAATTCTCAGTGTCCTAGACCATATGTGTCAAACAAATAGTCTACGGTATCCCTCAAAGCATGTCATAGATACGAGACCTTAGATGTCATCTCCTGCAATCCCCTGACTTTTAAGATGAGGAAACATGCCCAGAGAAGTTAACAAGCCTACCCTACTTTTAACTCTACTTTTCCCAATTTGGAGCACATTATCTTTGGAATGAAGTTCAACTATTTTTATTCAGGGTAATTGTTATATTTTTAAAAGTGGATTTAATTTGTCACAGCAAAATCTATTATATAAAGTACGGTTCTGTATCTTTTTTTAAAAAAGCTCATTAGCAATGTATTTAGTAGAAGGTAGAAATAAGTAAAACCATCTGTGAAAATTCAACCTTCCCTTGTGTTTATTTCACCAGGACTTGGAGAAGGACCATATATATTGGCTAGCTATGGAAGCATCGGCACAGTTCTTGGAGCAAATATTACCAGTAGAAAAATCTTCCCTTTAAAAAGAACTAGTCCACATGATTTTGTGTTTTTTAGTTTTATGATAACTCCAGGACTTTTCAGAGAAAAAAAATCATGTGAGTATGTTTGCCACTTTTAAAAAATCTTTCTTTTTCATGGATATTAATAAATGGGAAAGAAAATGCATTTATTAAATGTCTACTAAGTCAGACACTACGGTGCTAGACATTTCACAAATATTACCTCATTTAATCCTCACAACAACCCTGTAAATCAAGTGCTATTTCTTTTCCTTTTTTATAGTCAAAGAAACTGAAACAGTGATTTTTCCAGGTTCACAAAGTTAGTAATTATCTCAGGTTAGCTCTGAACTTAAATCTTCCTGACTGAAGGCCCAGGGCTCTATGCACTGCTACCTAGCTGCCTCTCGATAATAGGGTTTCTCTTTTTCCAGTGGAATGTTAATTTATCAAGGGCAGGAATTATTTTGTTCTGTCTTCATATCCTTAACATCTAACATTGTAAGTGCTTACTAGAAGCTTTCTGTTTAAATTAGCATAAATGTATTAATTAATATAGATTTTTTTCTAAAATAAATCATATCATAAAATTTTCACACCACACTCTTATTTTCCAGAGACACATTTTGCATTCTCAGGAAGAAAAATTCCTTCTTCAAACTTTAGGACAAGAAAATAGATATTAACTTAAATGTGAATTGAAGAAAAAAAGTTTGAATTTTCAGAGATGGACTCCGAGAGAGAATCTAGATTCAAAAATTTCACTGAGGCAATCTGTTCTTAGAATCTGTAATCTTAATAGATTTTAGGGAGATTCCCTTTTAATGGCTCACATCAATTCGTATTTTCAAGAGATTGATCAGATAGCATCTATAACCCCTAGATAAAAGCAGTAAGAACTCTACACTGAAAAAATTCTCTCTTTTGTCTATGACTCATAAATTAAGAAAACAAAGAATAATTTAAAAATATCTGTGAATTCAGTATAGCTACTGGTGATTTGATGTCAAAAATGGAAAGTAGGGCAAATTGAGTTTTTTTCTTTAATTCACTAAAAACGACTATATTACTTTTCTCTCCCTCTCTTTTCCGCCTTTTAATTTAGTCTTTCTCCAGCTTTTATGCAGTGATGCATATCTTCTATTGAAAAGTAATTTAAATAGATGCCTGGATAGTTATTAAGTATTCTTGTGTTTTTTCTAATTGATCTTTCAATCAATCAACATTTATTAAGTACCTACTATGTGTCAGGCTCTGTGCTAAGAGCTGGGAATATAAAAAGAAGGAAAAGCTAGTCCCTACCCCAAAGGAGCTTACTGATCTAATGGGGGAGATGATATAGGTTCCTAGTATATTTCTAGATTTATTAATGGTACAAAAGCCCATTAAAAATTCAAATAAGACCTTTTAGATGTTTTGACAATCAAAAAATCCCTGTATTTTCCAGAGTAGTAATAAAAGTGTTTTTCTAGTATTTGGGGTTACTATTCTTATAGAATTTAAAGGCACTGATGACCTTAGCAATAACCTAACTTATTTCTACATTTTACAAATAAGGAAACTGGAGCTTAGAGAAATGAAACTATTTACCTAATTTCAGGAGAGCTGGGATTTAAACTGAAGTCCTCTGATTCTCCGTTTATTACATTATACTACACTATGTAGCATACTGAGGCAGCTGCTGGTAAACCTGTGAATAGGTACAACCATTCTGGAGAGCAATTTGGAATTATACACAAGTAACTGAATTCTGCATGTCCTTTGATCCAGCTCTACCATGGCTAGTTCTATACCCCAAGCAAAGGAGAAAAGAAAGGAGAAAAAATCCTTTATATACAAAAATATTTCTAATGACAGTGTTATTTGGGGGGAGGGGAGAGAAAGGGTATATTTTGGCAACCCGGATATGTGTCCATTGTTAATGATTTCGTCATTTTGGGGGAATTGTTGCTGATTATCTTTCCTTTTTTCCTTCTCTTTTGCAGCTTTGTCCCTGGTTTCCTTAGAATCTGCTGAAAGGCCAAACTACTTTCTCTTTGTCCATGAGGATGACACCCTTAGCTTGGAACGGTGGGAGGCAAATTCTGCTTTTCGCCGAAATGCAACATTCTTCCACCACCAGGGCCTCTGGATTCCAGGTTATAGTGCATTTGAGCTACACAGCAGGAAAGGGTTTTTCATTATCTTCACCGATTCCGCTGTCAAAGTCTCCAAATATGATGACTCAGAAGATTTTAAGCATGCCAGTAGCTTTATCATGGAAGGTATGATTTGTGTCCTCAGAGAATACTGAGCTAATTCTATCCTAACAGGAATAATAACAGCAAACATTTATTGAGCACATACTATGTGCTGAGTACTGTGCTAAGCACTTTGCAATTATTATCTCGTTTTGATCCTGCCAAAAGCCCTAGAAGGTAAATGCTGTTATTATCCCCATTTTACAGATGAAGAAACTGAGGGAAATCAGGGTGAAGTGAATCTCCCAAGGTTATATAGCTACTATAAATGTCTGCCACTAGATTTGAACTCAGGTCTTCCTAACTCTAGGCCCAGACCTCTATGCACTATGCAAAACTATCTCCCCCATTAGTCTCCATAAGAACCAGAACTGTCTTTTTTTTTTTTTTTTTTACACCATTCTTTCTATCCTCACTGCTTAACACAGTGCCTGGAACATACTAAGTGGTTAATAAATGTTTATTGACTGAGTGATCCTATAAGGTATGATCCTCAACTTTGTAAAGACTCCCATAGAATTCTCACAGCTGTGTGGATTCCTATATGGCCATAATGTTGGACTTTGTTACAACCCTATACCCATCCCACGAGTAGGCATGATGCCATTTTGATAGTAGTAGACAATCCAGGGTTCTGTTCACTTCTTCCTTCAACCAGATGGAGGCATCCCATGGACACCACCTACGTATTTCTGAAAAGGGAAGGAGGGAGCCATCTATAATAAATTGGAAGGTGGGAAAGAGAACAAATTATCAGGGGGATAATCGTGAGTGATATTAACTACAGGAAAAAGAGATGATCCAGAAATTATTGGTGATGTGATCCATATGCCTACTTTCTCATCTGTAGAAAATACAATGATTTGCACATATACTAAAAGTATCTTTGATAATAATATGAAAAGAAAATAAGGAGGCTTTCACAATCATTTTTTTGCAGGAAAATGTTCATGGTAATTGACTCAACAATGGCAAGGAAACCAAAACCCAAGGCAATTAGTGTTTATTGATTTTTTTTAAAAAAAAAAACATTTAACTTGAGAGAGCAAAATATAACCTCCAACCAGTTTTCTGCCATGTATATGTTAAAATTATACACAATTCCTTAGCACATGCAACAAAGAAAATGATTTCACATTTTTCTTATTCTGAATCACAAGTGAAACTTTAAACAGGGAGATGTACACTCATAAAGGAAGTTCTGTATCATCCTAGATGTCCAGCTAAGAGTTCAGAGGAAAGAATGATCAGAAATTTAGAGCTTCAGGGGAGCTTGGACATCATGATGTCTAAACCTCTCATTTCAAAGATGAGAAAACTGACCCTGAGGTTAAGTCTAAGTCACTGAATTAAACAATCAGTACTTATACCTTGAAGAGATACTGCAGTTGAACAATGAACCAGGTCCAGAATTGAGTAGCAGTAAGACAGAGTTTGTTATCTGTTTGTTATCTGGTAAACTGAACAGTACTTTAAATAACCCTAATCTATTTCCTGGAACAAAAGCCATATTTTCTGGAGCATCACAGTCCCTTGATTTACACACATTCTGGACTCACTACAGTCCACAAAGAATCAAAGTTGAAATTGACAATTAAACTGTCAAAGGGCAATTAATAAAGGTACAATAGTTATACATAGGATCTAGATGGTATAATGTTAGCTGATGACAAGTAATGGCATGTATAACCAGTTATGATATGTATGAGAAGTGATGCTAAAATTGTCATTCAAGAAATGTGTTGGAAAAGGAAGTAGGTAGGCTTATTATGCAGCCAGTGGGAGGCATAGCTAGAGGGACATCTGTTGAGCAATGTTGAGCAGGTAATGGTGAAATGTTCAAAGACCTTGAAGAAGATATCCAGTGGGTTGGTTATATTTTTCATGGGAGACTTATGGGAAGACACAGACAGGAGTCACCCAGGAGGAGAAGCCATGGATGGACTGCTATATGAACCCTTAGTATCTCAAAACCTTCTTGGAATTTTGCAACTAAAGCTTCCTCCAACATTGTAAGGAAATGCTATTTATGTTCATTTTAACGTATTATTATAGATTCAGGAATTAATAACTAACTGCCTGATATTCTATAGGAATATCTATATCTATATCGTTATTATACAGTCTTCATTAAAATGTAAGCTCTTTGACAACAGGCACCATTGTTTTCTTTATATCCTCAGAACTTGGCACAGTGCCTTATATGCCATAATAGTTGGTTGTTGTCCTTCATTCCTGAAGAGGACCAAAATGGCATCACTGTGTAAGAGTTAAGTTACAGTACGTCTGACTGTGGCTGCTATAAGCACTTAATAAATGCTTCTTGTCTGGCTACACTGGTGAGGGTGACATTAGAAATGACAATTTCTCATTTCTCTTTGGATAGCTTCTTGGATAGATATGACACATTGAAATTATGGAGGCCTTACTGAAATCTTACCCTTTCAGTATACAAATAAAAGAACCATGTCTAGAATTCTATAAGGCAATATCTCCATGAAACATTAGAAGATTCCTAAGGGGGCATTTGCAGTTATCCTGATCAATATCCGACCACCACACCCAGAGAGGAGAAAGTGAGGCTGTTACAGTTGGACAACTCAGGTCCTCTTCTTCTCTCCTCCTCTTCTCTCCCATACCCATCTACCTCTCTCCTCTCTTCTCCCCTTACCTGAGGGTATTCTGCCCAAAGGAAGGAAAATTTTGGTGACTGAAAGCTACCTAGTTAATTTTGGTTTTATTGACTAGATTTCTTTCTCAAAGATCAAGCCTTAAATCTAATTCACTCAACAATAGATCCCTGCCCAAACACCACTTAATGGTTATTTTAGGGCCCTCCTGGCCCCAGTGAATGTAAATAGTAACTGTTTGTCTTTTGGTCAGCAACCTTGAGGATCTTCCCCTCCCAGTTTGATTTTTTTTTTTATTAAAGGGGCCATCCCTTGATTCACTTCTTAAAGGGGATTATTCACTGCATAGGCATTATCTCATTCTAAGTGAGTACTTGAAAAGGCCTTAGCCTAAAAGGTCCAGGGTCTCCCATTGCATCCTGGGCCATCTCCAGTTGTTCTGATCAATATCTGGTCACTGGACCCAGATGACTCTGGAGGAGAAAGTGAGTCTGGTGACTTCACAACCCTCCCTCATTCAAATCAGAGTCAATTACAAGTCATGTCATTATCTCCCTGATGTCACGGTCCTCTTCAAGAGTAAAGGATAAACCACAGAACCACAGAAGATTCCACAGATGACAGAAATTCCAGACTAACTGATTTTGATCTGGAATGGCCTTTCACAAGAAATGACTTAGGCATCCATAGCACTCCTGCCAACTCTGCCCGGTGATATCATTAGATGAAGCCATGCTTTGCAAAGACTTTCCTTCATCAAGGCTGACAAAGGATTGATGGTCTGCAAATACTGGAAATAGGAGCTGCTTAAACATCTTTTAAACAAAGGACTTGTGCCCCTCACAATTGCACCTTCCTATTAGGCAGTCTGGATAAAGAACTGACCTCAGAGGTAAGAAGAAATGACAAATGTTGCTTCTTACACATACTGTTTGTCTGACTCTGAGCAAGTCACTCAGTTTTCTTAGCCACAGTTTCCTTATTTGTAAAATGGGGATAATAATAGCATCTAATTCATAAGGTTATTTTGAGGATCCAATGAGATAAGTGATGTATTTTGCTGCTCTTAAAGACCAGATAATTGTTAACAATAGTAGAATTAGAATAATTAGACTATTAATAATAATTATTATTAACAAGGTAAGCTGCTCATCTGAATTGGTAGAGAGTCTCCTTGTTCATAAATTCTTTATACCAATGAAGTCTTTCTATTCCTTTCCTACTAGTAAAATTGTAAGAGTCCACCAGCCATATGTGGATTATTCAACACAAGTTTAGTTAATTGCTCCATATCTTCACTTTTCCCCCTTTAAAAGTTTATCATGAAAGTTCTGCTCTTAGTGCCTTATCATGGCATAGAGGTAACCCTCAGTGCTGGAAGTCTATGCCAGTGGAAAACAAATTCAGGTCCTAAGAAGTTTTGTAGAAAGGCTTAAATATAGTCCAAGGAGTCTGAGCATCAGTCAACTAACTTCAGAGGCTCAGCACCAGTTTTCCTGCAGAGTAATATGTTTTTAGTCAAATAACTTCTGAAGGCAAACTGAAGCAAGAGTGGATGGACTACCCACACCAAGAAAATGAGTGATCTTGGAAGTTACATTTTGAGCATCCACATGAGTTGATATGGCAGTTACATGGCACAGTGGATAGAATATTGGGCACAGTAGATAGAATATTGGGCCCAGAGTCAGGAAAGCCTGAATTCAGATCTGTCCTCATATATTTCCTAGCTGTGTGACCCTGGGTAAATTATGTAACCTTGCTTTCCTCAGTTGACTCATCTGTAAAATGAGTTGGAGAAGGAAATGACAAATGGTTTTCTTTCCCAAGAAAACCCCAAATGGGGTCATATAGAGTCATCCATGACTGAAATGACTGAACAGTAACAACAAAATTTTTTAAAATTGTAGCAACTGAAGTCGCGAGAAAAATCCCTAAGTCCTATAATCCTTTATAGATAATGGTTAAGGAAAGTTGACAGCTTTACAAAGTTACAGAATCTTAAGGTTGAAAGGAACCTCAGAGGCCATCCAGTTCATGCCAGAACATATTTTATGCTACTCCCAATAAATGGTCTTACGTTATCTACTTGAAGACTTCCAAGTAAGGGAAAATCTTCTATTTCCTGATGCAGTTCATTCCACTTTTAAACTACTGTAACTTTTAAGAAGTTTTCCTCATGCAAAGTTTAATCTTCTTTCTTCTGATTTCTGCCCATTGCTTTTGGGTCTGCCTTCTGGGGCCAAGTAGAACAAATCAGACCCATCTTCTTTCCTTGAAACTTCTTTCCACACATCATCTTGTTCTAATGCTGTGACTGCCTTGAACCCTGAATCCTAGGACTGTGAACACATAACTTTCTAGGAGAATTTTCTGATAACCACTTACAATGATATATAGAAGCTTCTCTGGGAAGGAGCCAACTGTGCATTGATTGAAGTTTTCAACAATATCCACTTGGGTGATCCTCGTAATGGAGAATGAAGAATGTATGATGGCATCAACAACTTTTGTGACTAGCTTCCTGAGGAAACCTTGTCAAAAGCATCTTTGCTGATGTATATGATGCTGTTAGAATGAACTTTCTTATGGTTATTTGTGAATGTAGTTTCCAGTTCTTCTGGATAGAATGTACTTCTACCTCACCTCTGCCTTTTAGAATGTAGGAATTAAGCATTTATTAAGCACTTACTACATGCAAAGCATTGGGCTAAATACTACGGAGAAAAACAGAAGAACAAGACAGTCACTGCTCTCAAGGAACCACATTCTAATGGAGGAAGTTAACACAGAGAAAGAACATTTTAGAATTCTTAACTCCCTTTGAGGTTCAGAGTAAGCACTACCTTTTTCATGAGGGCTTTCTGATTATGTCAATGGCTATTTCCATGCCGTCACTGTTTAATTTTTTTTGTACGTTAATGAACATGTTTAATCTCTCCCTTCTCCCCAGGAGAATGTATTACCTTTCTATTTGTTAACCCCAACATGTAGCACATGCAACATAGCCAATGATTTTTAACATATTGTGGAGCATGTATTTTCTGTGTTCCATTTACCCTGTTGACAAGTACCCTATGCCTGTATGCTGTGGGTGCCATTTATATTAAAAGGCTGCTCTAGTTTCAGTGACACGCAATGATGTAGGTTCGCTGACAAGGACCTCATGTTAGGTCATTCAGACAGGAGCTGGACCTATGATTTCATTGTTGTAAGGAATTCCTACATAAGGAAACTCCTTCTGTCAACACTGGTCGGCATTTTCTTTTCTTCTTCTCCTCTTAAATGCTCCCTAGCACACTAAGAAGGTAAGTGGTTTGCCTGGAATAATGTAGTCAATATTTGTTAGAAGTAAGACTTGAACTCAGATCTTATATGCACAGGACACCTAAACTTTCTTTTCTTTTCTTTTTAATTCGTGGAATAAAACAAGTATTTCCACAACATAGTACAATAAAAAAGTTAGATGCACCTAAACTGCAAATCTACTGTACACTATTCCTTTCAAATATACTACAAAATTATTGTGTACATTTTTTCTCCCTCCCCGCACTGCAGAGATGGCTACCATTAGACATAAATGGATATATATGTAAAATTATTCTATACATACTTATTCTCTACATGAAGATAATATCTTTCTTCATATGTCCTTTATAGTTAATTTGGGTGCTTATAACAATCAAAATAACTTATTCACTCAAAGTCATGCTTCAAACAATATTGCTGTTACTGTATATGATGTTCTCTAGTTTCTCCTCATTTAGCTTATGATGCGCATCTAAACTTTCCATAAAGTCCTGCTACAATGACTCATAGTGATGTGGAGGTGACACTGGATTTTTGAATGTCTGTGCCAGATAGAATATAAGCACAAGCAGGTTCTGACATGTTACATATCAATCAAACAAACACCAACAATTTATTAAGGACATATTATATGCCAACCACTATGCTAGAAGCTAGGGGTATAGAGACAGTATGAAACAGGCTTCCCTTCAAGGAGTTTTCTTTTGAAAGGGAAGGTGAAGGTGGGAGACAACATATGTAAAATGTAGACATGACTTCACATATAGTGCTGTCAGTAGACTATATGTTCTTTCTGAGGACCAGCCTATCTAAGAGGCTTGTCACTAGTTGGCCTGGAGTCTGGTGATGAATTATTTGTCCTCTTTGAGAGACAGCATGATGCACTAGACAGAGAACTGGCTTGGAGATGTGAAATCCTGACATGTTTTGCTTGTATAAATCCTGTCCATGCTATTTTTTACCCCGGTACCTATGCAGGAAGAGTACCTAATATTGGCAGAGGGAGTTTCCTATTGTGACCTCTCTTTATCCCTGAAATCCCAGGTTCTATAAAAAATACATATGAATCAGAAATAGTAAAGGATCTTACCGTTATGTTGGGGTCCTTCAAATTGTCAGAAAAATTAAAAGTTCAGAGACTTCTAATTCATGTTTGAAAGTAGAAAGAAATTCACACAGCATATGAATTCTAGGAAACTAGCTTTCTGACTTAAAATTCTTGAACTGGCCACAAAGTAGAAATCTTAAGCTTAGATGTTACTAAGGTTTTAGGCAAGAGGGCAAATTCAGTTGTTTACCAACCTTAATTGAGAGTGAAGTAGTATTGCCTATGATTACCTAGCTTTTGAAGGATTCCACCTTCATCAAGAGAAAATGTGCTACTATCAGACAGTAAAACTGATATCAAATATAGTTTTTGGATATCAGGGAATGGATGAATAAGTATTCAACATGAATATCTTTTATTGCTAAAAAACGACTCTGGACAACATATAATATAAATCCCAGTAACATACAAACCACAGGAACTCTAAAGAACAAAAAACCTGCTGCGAATCACAGTAACTCCTGGCATACATAATGAAACTTGACTACTTTATTTTGATCTCTATAGACTTAATACTCTTTATCTCTATGCTTTTAAATTCCAAGGAATTGATATCCAAGGACTTTCAAGACTCTAGAATTCTACTTCATATTGCACACTGTCGTTTTTTCAAGGTATAAATTCTTTAAAATATACAGTTCAACATTTTTGGTTTTGTTTTTTACTTTCCCAGAAATCCCAGCAGCAGTACCTTATAGAAGGATGTGTGAGTGGCGATATGAACCATGTGCTACTCCATGTTTTAAAACTTGTAGTGATCCTGATGCACTTGCATGTAAATTTCTTCCACCGTAAGTAGTGTTTGCTAATTTGATGGTCAATTTACATGATATATAAATTGTAGCTTCAGTTAATAGTAATTTTAGTGGCTGAAAACACTCCTTTAAATATTGGGTGTAAAAAAACTTAGGACCTCAAGCATTTGAAGAAAAATTAGAGAAAATCTAGCCTGGCCTAACAGAGGAATAGTTTTTACAACAACATCCCTGACAAGAGGTTATTCAACCTTTTCTTGAATACAGCATGACATATTGGATAGGGAACTAGGCTTGGAGTCAGGAAGACTTTGGTTCAAATCCTACCTTAGATGCCCACTGTTTATGAGCACTTGTGCAAGTCATTGAACAGTTGAGGCTTCAGTTTCCTCATCCATAAAATGAAGGAGTTAGATTTGGTAATCTTTAAGGTCCATTTCAGTTTTAAACCTAATGATCCAATGGCTTCCACTGACCAAGTATTCGCTATATAGCGAGACAGATCATGGAACTGTACAGCTGTCTACCTAAAATTAGAAGAGACCATAGAGGTTATGTAGTTTAACCCCTTTATTTAAAGTTTCACAGAATTTAAATGACTTACCCAAGGTCACATAGGTAATAAATTGCAAAGCCAGAATTCAAGCTCAGGTTCTGTGACTAATTCTAACTTCAGAATTCTTTCCACTGTACTACACAGGAAGATAATTCCATTTTAAAGCTTTTCTAATCTTTAATATTTTCATCTTCATATCATACTACAATCCTTTGCCCTGCAATTTCCACCCACTGGGTCCTAGTTCGAACCTCTGAGTTTATGAAAAAAAAATGTGCTCCTTCATCCATAGAATAGCCCTTCAAATATTTGAAGTCATCTAGACTTTCTCCCCCTTATTAAGCTAAGCATTCACAACTCCTTCCACTGTTAACCATAAACATGTTTTTCTGGGTTGCAGTACTCTCATCTACTAGCTATAGATTGTTAATTTACTCCTCAAAACATGGCAGCCAGAAACAGTATAATGTATTATAGTATTACATATAGTATAAATAATACAGCATAGATACAATATGTGGTACTGTACCTTGTATACATAGTACTATGATTATATGCATGGTTATATAATGCATGACACTAGATACACCAGGCACACTACTATACAATGCATCTATACATTGTATGTCATACAGCATATCCATACATAGAATATCATATACATTGTATCTACACATCATATATGATAAACATTGTACATATCAGCTATGTATACAAAGCCTAGCAATATACATTGCATAGGTATAATACAAAGTACTATTCAAGTCATCTACATACATTGCACAGATACAACGTATCCATAAAATACTGCAGATACATTGTACCTATACATTGCGGGCACCATATATGAGATAGATATAGTAGGTGGTAACATACTGTATAGATACATTGTATCTACCAAATATTGTACAGATGCATGTTATCTATACCATTTAGACACCACACACTGTACAGATCAAATGCAAAGCATGTATGTTATATAAATAAAATACGTTTACCAAATACAGCACAGATACATTACATTGTAGACACCATACAATGTATGGGTACAATATATAGCATATACACTGTATAGATACATTGTATTCCATCTGCAAAGTGCCTGAGAAGTAGTCATTCAGCCTCTACTTGAAAATTTCCAGTGTCAGGAAACTTAACACCTCTCAAGTCAAGCACATTCATGTTTGTGCAGGTCTAATTGTGTGCAGCTTTTTCATTACATGAAGATAAAATATGCTTCAGCTAAATTTCCACCAATTGCTCCTGCTACAGTCCTCTGGGACACATTTAATCAATCTTCCAAATGAAACCCCTTCAAATAATTGAAGGGAGCTATATAAATACATAAAAGAATACCATTGAGACAGCAACTTGTTCTTACTATTTCTATCCAACCTCTATTAAAAAGATGAGAATAGCTAAGTAATTGACAATAGTAAAAATTTGTATAGTTTTTTGAGGCTTGAACAACACTTAATATAAAGAAGAATTAACAAAGATTTATAAAATGAAATGGGCCTCATGAGAGTCTTGAATTCCATGGCACCAAAGAACTTGAGGTGGAGTTTGGCTGACCATTTACCCAGGATGTGGTGGAGAAGATTTGTGATTGATTTACATTTGGATTTAATTATTTGGATTAGGCTAGAATATTCTTTCAATGCTCAGATTCTGTGATTCTTTATAGAAAAAAGCAGGAGAGGAAGAAGAAAAATGGGGATAATAACATTTGTAGAATGGAACAATTGATAGAGAGCTAGCTTTGGAGTCAAGAAGATCTGGGTTCAGGTCCTGGTCCTGACACATTATAGCTGGATGACCTTAAGCAAGTCACTTACTGCCTCCTAACCCTGGGCAACTCTATAGGATGATACATCAGAGACAGATTGCTTCTTTCTGTTGGGGGAGAAAAAGTTCACATCAGAAGTTCCCTACCATGTTGAAATCACAGGTTCAGACTATTCCAACCCTCAGTCCTTAATGGCCATCACCACCAAATTGCACTTAAGCAAGATATTCTCCACTGGCAAAAAATGTTGATCATCCTTTGCTCTCTCACTTGAAAGGTGCCACTCCTACCATGGAATAGATCATGGTATCATGTCATATGGTATGTCTAATATCATATTACAAATATAATATATTTTATATCATGTAATAGAAGCGAACCTGGGCCATGTCAACTAAGTGTAAGTTCTGACTTTTTTGGGGGGGGAGGGTGAGGCAATTGGAGTTAAGTGAGTCACCCAGGTTCACACAGTAAATATTGTGTCTGAGGCCGAATTTGAATTCAGGTCCTCCTGACTCCAGAACCAGTGCTCTATCCACTGTGCCACCTAGATGCCCCCCTAAGTTCTGACCTATTAATGATTCTTATTCCTGTGTAACCCCTTCTTGTTTTTGTAATAAGAATGGTAAAGCCATCAAAAGGGGAATAAACAGTTTTTAGAGCTTCTATAAGAATTTTCTGTTAGGGCAGAAATACTAGGGCAGCTAGGTGGAACAGTGAGCAGAGTGCTGAATCTGGAACCAGGAAGATGCCAGTTCAAATACAGCTTTAGACACTAAGTAACTATGTGACCCTGGGCACAGAGCAACCCCAAATGACTCTGTAGTTAGATTATATGTGACAGAGCAGATTCTATTGTGCATTGGAGAAAGGAGTTTCCTCATGGAGAATTTTCTTTCTGTGTGTTTTTATATGGGTACATGTATATATGTCTATACAACACATCTTTGAATATATATGTATATATATACATATATATTTAAAGATATTTCAATATCCTTAAAGTACTACTAAATATCACTATTATGGCTAATATATTATATAACTGAACTGAAAAATAGGTCTAGATATAATTTTAAATGTTCATCTTAGAAAGATAAAGTCAATTTTACTGGGAAATAGTGGGGTAAAAATAGATGGAATTTTGCTTCTGTTTACTCCAGTTCAGTTTGCCGCACATGGCCACCGTTTAACAAATGTTACTTGAGAAGGGAAAGAAAGGATAAATATTTATTCCTACTAAACATTTAAATCTACCATGTGCCAGGCACTGTGCTAACAAGTGTTTTTTACAATGATCTCATTTGATTTTCACAACTCTGCAAAGTAAGGACTGTTGTTATCTCTAATAATTGAGAAAACTGAGGCAAAAACAGGTTAAGTGCCTTACCTAGGGACCCACAGCTAAGGAAATATCTGAAGCTATATTTAGACTCATGTCTTCCTGCATATAGGACCAATGTTCCACCCATTGTACTACCTAGCTGCCGCATCCATTATTGAACTAACGAATTAAGATTTTAGTATTTGAAAGGATATGGGTTTCATAAGTGTGGGTACCTCCCTTCAGGTCCCTTCAGATTGTAATATATCTACCTTCATAGATGGAAAAAAAAAGCATCATCTGGTGGCCAGAGTGCTAAGGATAAGCCTCTCTTTAGCTAGGGTGGTCTTTATAAGATATTTTAGGGGGAGGAGCCAAGATGGCGGAGTAAAAAGATACACATATGCTAGCTCCGAACCCACAGCCCATAAAATACCTGTAAAGAAGAACTCCCAACAAATTCTGCAGCAGCGGAAGCCACAGAACAGCAGAATGGAAGAGATTTCTGTTCCAGAGAGACCTGAAAAACCGACACGAAAGGTCCATTGTGCCCTGGACCCGGAGCAAAGCCCAGCCCTGCTTTGGCCACATGCCACTGAGAGGAGCAGATCCAAGCAGGCTTCAGGGACAGAATCTCCAGTGGCCACACAGGTCCTTCCACCCACAGGTGCCAAAGGTCAGTGAGAGGGTCTCTTTGGCTGGCCGAGAGGTAGTGGGGTGTCCCCCATAACTCAGGCCCCCTAGGGAGCCAGCAGCAGAGGCAGCAATGGACAAGGGCTCCCAAAGCAGGCAGGAGCTTGGATCCATTGTTGAAGGTCTCTGTATAAACCCCCTGAGGGAACTGAGCCCCCTGTGGCAGCCCTGCCCCCACCTGAGCACCTGAACTTAATCTCTCACTGAATAGCAGCCTTGCCCCCGCTCAAAGCCCTGAGGCTGGGAAGCAGCATTTGAATCTCAGCCCCCAAGCGCTGGCTGGGTGGATCTGGAGGCGAGGTGGGTGTGAAGAGGAAGCTCAGAAGTCAAGTCACTGGCTGGGAAAATGCTCAGAAAAGGGAAAAAAAAATAAGACCATAGAAGGTTACTTTCTTGGTGAACAGATATCTCCTCCCATCCTTTCTGATGAGGAAGAACAATGCTTACCATCAGGAAAAGATGTAGAAATCAAGGCTTATGTATCCCAAACATCCAAAAGAAATATTCCATGGGCTCAGACCATGGAAGAGCTCAAGAAGGATTTTGAAAATCAAGTTAGAGAGGTGGAAGAAAAACTGGGAAGAGAAATGAGGGAGATGAAAGAAAAGTATGAAAAGCAGGTCAACACCTTGCTAAAGGAGACCTCAAAAAAAATGCCGAAGAAAATAACACCTTGAAAAATAGGCTAACTCAATTGGCAAAAGGGGTTCAAAAAGCCAATGAGGAGAAGAATGCTTTCAAAAGCAGAATTAGCCAAATGGAAAAGGAGGTTCAAAAGCTCACTGAAGAAAATAGTTCTTTCAAAATTAGAATGGAACAGATGGAGGCTAATGACTTTATGAGAAACCAAGAAATCACAAAACAAAACCGAAAGAATGAAAAAATGGAAGATAATGTGAAATATCTCATTGGAAAAACAACTGACCTGGAAAATAGATCCAGGAGAGACAATTTAAAAATTATGGGACTACCTGAAAGCCATGATCAAAAAAAGAGCCTAGACATCATCTTTCATGAAATTGTCAAGGAAAACTGCCCTGAGATTCTAGAACCAGAGGGCAAAATAAGTATTCAAGGAATCCACTGATCACCGCCTGAAAGAGATCCAAAAAGAGAAACTCCTAGGAACATTGTGGCCAAATTCCAGAGTTCTCAGGTCAAGGAGAAAATATTGCAAGCAACTAGAAAGAAACAATTCAAGTATTGTGGAAATACAATCAGGATAACACAAGATCTAGCAGCTTCTACATTAAGGGATTGAAGGGAGTGGAATATGATATTCCAGAAGTCAAAGGAACTAGGACTAAAACCAAGAATCACCTACCCAGCAAAACTGAGTATAATACTTCAGGGGAAAAAATGGTCTTTCAATGAAATTGGGGACTTTCAAGCATTCTTGATGAAAAGACCAGAGCTGAAAAGAAAATTTGACTTTCAAACACAAGAATGAAGAGAAACATCAAAAGGTAAACAGCAAAGAGAAGTCATAAGGGACTTTACTAAAGTTGAACTGTTTACATTCCTACATGGGAAGATAATATTTGTAACTCTTGAAACTTTTCAGTATCTGGGTAGTTGGTGGGATTACATACACACACACACACACACACACGTGCACACTCACACTGAGACAGCAGAGTGAATGGAATAGGATGGGATCATATCTTTAAAAAATGAAATTAAGGGGTGAGAGAGAAATACATTGGAAGGAGTAGGGAGAAATGTAATGGGGCAAATTATCTCTCATAAAAGAGGCAGGCAAAAGACTTTTTAGTGGAGGGAAAAAGAGGGGAGGTGAGAGAAAAACATGAAGTTTAGTCTCATCACATTTGACTCAAGGAAGTAATAAAATGCACACTCATTTTGGTATGAAAACCTATCTTACAATACAGGAAAGTGGGGGAGAAGGGGATAAGCAGGGTGGGGAGGATGATGGGAGGAGGGAGCAATCTGAAGTCAACACTCTTGGGGAGAGATAGGATCAAAAGAGAGAACAGAAGCAATGGGGGGCAGGACAGGATGGAGGGAAATATAGTTAGACTTACACAACACGAGTATTATGGAAGTCATTTGCAAAACTACACAGATATGGCCTATATTGAATTGCTTGCCTTCCCAAAGGGAATGGGTGGGGAGGGAGGGATGAAGAGAAGTTGGAACTCAAAGTTATAGGAACAACTGTCTAGTACTGTTCTTGCTACTAGGAAATAAGAAATACAGGTAATGGGGTATAGAAAGTTATCTGGCCCTACAGTACAAAAGAGAAGATGGGGACAAGGGAAGAGAGGGATGATAGAAGAGAGGGCAGATTGGTGGTAGGGCAATCAGAATGCTAGGTGTTTTGGGGGTGGAGGGAGGGGACAAAGAGGGAGAAAATTTGGAACCCAAAATTTTGTGAAAATGAATGTTAAAAGTTAAATAAATAAATAAATTAATAAATAAATAAGATATTTTACCACTAGAACTTAACCCAAAGCTTAAATCTTCATAGAACCTACAAGAGCAAGTGTTGGTTCTATCCTTGCTTAGCATTTGGGAACATATTTATCTTTCCATGAAATAAAGTCCTTGGCCATTTATTAAAAAACAAATTGTTCACCAAGACCCAGTGATAGTGTCTGGGCTCTGTTTCTTATCAGCTGTGTAGAAGGTTGGATTTTTCCCTCCTCTCATTTTTGGGGTTGGCAAGACCCAAATGAAATATAGTGGGGAACGTAATACAGAGTCCAAATGAAAATTGTGAAAGAAGCAATTTATTTAATTGATCATCCTGGTCATTTCCAAAAGAAAATGCCTAGTTGGCACAAATAACATAGAGGAAAAACACTCCAGTAAAAATCTGAAACCAGCATAATTTCCTTTTTCTTTTGTGCCTTCAAGAATAGTTCCATCTATGGGCTGAGTGCCCCCTAGTGGCAGTTTTAGCCTGAATTATTGGTTTCAGGGCATATAGTGATGCTAGGATCATAGACTCATGATGCCTGATTTCATTGTAATCAATTGATCGGTTAATTAAATTGTAAAATGTTGCACTTTTAAAAGGCATTAGAGAGCATATGGTAGACTTCCCTCATTTTATAGGAGAAGAAAGTGACTAGAAATGAAAACTGTCCCAGGTTAATATATAGATCCATACATCCAGACCTAGTCTCTCTCTTGAGATCAAGGGTCACATAATCAGCTACCAAATGTATGTTTTCAATTAGATGTTCCATTTTTTTTGGTGGTAGGGTGGGAAGAGTAACTAGGCCTAAGGTTTCACTGGTATTGGGAACTTCCCATAAGGGAACTCCATCCCTCCCACCTTAGATTGCCACCAAAACTATATAATGTGTGAAGGCTTGGAGAATTGCCTAGGTCACTGTGAGAGGTTAAGGGGCTTGCCCAGGGTTACATAGCCAGTATGAGTGATTTTACACTAAACGTGTCCAAATCAGAATTCATTCTATTTTCCCCTAAAGCTACCTCTCTTATGAATTTCCCTATTTCTATTGAAGACACCACAATTTTTCCAGTGACACAGTTTTGCAATGTGTCTTCCTTGATTTCCCAGTCTCATTCGTCCTCAGTTTTGCCCATTTTTGAGATTTCAGCCTCCCAACATTTCTCACATCTATCTCCTCCCTCCACTCAAGGTCACCACCCTAGTTCCATCCCTAATCACTTCTAGCCTGGATATGGCAATAGCCTCCTAATTGATATCTCTACCTTTAGTCTCTCATTTCTTCATCTTCCACACAGCTGCCAAAATTCTCTTCCCTAAAAAGTACGTTGAGTAAATCATTTTCCTGAATTAAGAAGCTCCAAGAGTTCCTACGGTCTCTATGAAAAATAGAAAGTTGTTCATCATTTGAAGCACTTCACGACGGGGGCCAGGCCACCTTTCAAGTTATATTAGACATCCCTTACCTCAGTAACCTGCCTGCTATTCCTGTGCATAACATTGTTATCTCCTCTATTTTAGCCTTTGCTTTCTCAAATCTGAAAAATTTTGTTTCCTTCAAAGCTCAACCCTCAAAGTATCCCCCTCCTCCTACAATTGTATTTACTGTGTATACATTTTGTATTTCTTCATACGTTATTTCTTCTTCTAGGATATAAATTCCTCAAGGGTAGAGACTGACTTTTACCTTTGTAGTCTAATCTGGAATGTAGGTAGTGCTAAACAAACATTTTTGATGGACTGTTTTAAGAAGTATGTAAGTTTTTTTTTTTCAAATTGCCCTGAGATCATTAACAATAAGATGATAGAAGCATACTTAAATAACGTGGAGTGAGAGGAACACACTGAAAACGCTGTTGAAGTCATACAGCATGGTCACTGCCACTTTCTAGTGTGTGAATTTAGAGGAAGAGGAAATGAGATGCAATTTTCATGAAAGAGCACAATAGTTATCAAAGTTTGACTAAAGCCATGTAGGAAATTTTGGAAGATAATACCTCAGTTAAATATGTTACAGTGGTTTCACATAGTAGGCATTTAATAAATGTTTTTCACTTAGTATGATTCTATTTTTTCTTCAAGAATGATTCTCATACCTTTTAAAAATATGTATATTTAAAGGGTTGAAGGATGCTTGCCATACTGTCCTAAAAACATGATCCTTGATGAAGTCACACTTAAATGTGTTTATCCTGCAGACTGTAAGTATGTGTTTTATTTTATTATGTAGAAATATTATTTGTTTCTCTAGGTAATGGCTAATACATGTATCATAGATATCATCAGTCATCTGTTATAGTTTCATCCCTTTCCCTTGGTTCCACAGTCAATATCAGTTCACGTTTGCTATACAATTTCTCATAACTCTTTGTCCTAAAGCATATTTTGATCCTAAGAACTCTGCATCCAGTTGTTCTCAGTGTAAGAGCCACGGACCCTTAGGGGACCTTCAGGTTTACTGTAATGGGTTTAAGAATTCTACATACATAAAGCCTTGCCATTCTCATTTTAGCTTCTAAAATAGATACAACAAGACTCAGTGCAATAAATCAGACCTACTTCCATATGCTAAGTGGCAGCATGCATGGCCTAACAGAGATCACTGGACTTGGTTGTTTCTTTTTATACCTGTTTGTACATCTTATTTCCTCTGATAGAATGGAAGCTTCTTGAAGGCAGGGATGGTTTCATTTTTATCTTTGTGTACCCAGCTCCTACCACAGTGAAGGCACTGAATAAATGTTTTAGATTAGATTTAATTGATTAACTTAAGTCAGGAAGACTTGGTTTCAGATCTTGCCTCAGAAATGTACTAGTTTTACAACTCTGGGAAAAACTCTTAACCTCTCCGAGTCTCTTGTAAAATGAGGAAATGAAACCACATGGCCTCTGGGGTTCCTTTGAGCTCTAGTTCTGATGATAATTTGTGAAATGAAATAATATATACGTACATACATATAACGCTTTGCAAACTTTGACCAACTATGCAGAATACCCCAGAGTTTTAATGTGATTTTGAACTATTAGAGTTTAAAACTGAATTAAAATTTTTTGACAACCAGTATAAACTTGAGTTGTTATTATAAAATAGTTTCTTCATATATTTCTTCCTGTTTTCAAATATGTATAGCAGTTGTTATATTGAAAATATAAATTCATTTAAAAGATTATCGTATTGATAGACACATCCCTCATTTTCTTAATTAGAGGATATTAGTAGTGCCTCTTACCTTCATGCTGGGTTCACTGATGTCTTTTGAAGTCATAAGGGATCCCCATGCTCAAATAAGGTTGGGACCTTCTGTACTGTTTGGATTGTGGTGAGCGTCATTTCACAGATCAATCTTTACAGATTGATCAAGTCAGTTTTTACAGAAATATGATTTAAAAAGTCAATATTTACAGAAATGTGATTTAAAAAGTCAATCTTTGTTCCTCTCTAGGCATACCTGTGCCAGTTACAGAAGCTGTAATAGTCAAACCTCCCAAGCCAGTGGAAACAGGTATTACTGGCAGCAGTAGCATTTCAAGTTACGTTATGGAGCATTAGACTTGGAACAGTTGTTTCATTAACTACTTACTATTGCATCAACTATCCCATTTACCATTTCCTGTGACTATCCCATTAACTTCGATAATGAGAAAACAGGATGTTGACTAACTTTGTATTAAGAGAAGCTACTCTGCCCAGAATACAAGAGGTTACTTGTGGAAAATCCTTGGTGAATGTGCTTTAGAAATGTGAGTAATTGTTGTGAAACAAGGTAAGGGATTCATGTGTTGCACAGTGGAAAGACCACTGAATTTGGAGTCAGAGAATGTGACTTCAATCTCACTGAGTGATTTTTGAGTAAGTCCCTTAACATTTCTGGGCCTCAGTTTACTAACTTGAAAGATGAGTTTCCTCATCTATTGAGTGAGATTAGATAGCCTCTGGGGTACTTTCTGGCTTGAAATCAACAGTTTCTATCTAGTGCTCTCAGACTTCACTTCTGCTACCAATATTAATTATTTCATCTTCGTTAAGAGTTCTGACACTGAGAACTCATCCAGAACTGCAGCATTTCCCAAGGTTTGGCTTCCATTTTATTCATGAAAGCCTTTTATCTGGAGGGTGATTTAATGCCTGTTATTATCAACATTATCCTCCTAGCTGGCATCTGAAATCTGTAAGTAGAACAAAACTCCAAAACAGGTTCATCAGATAAGAAAAATGAACAACCATGGGTCAGACTGAAAGCACACAATTTTAAGGGGAAGTCTAAGAAATACCCTCCCTCCCTCCCACCTCCCCCGACTTCCTTCTGCAGCACATTAAGTGGGATTCCAGTCAACTTTAGTCACATAGGATTGTGATCAACATCACAGAGCCATCAACGTAGGTAGCCTGTGACTAGGATTGCTTACTTACTGCTTTCGTCCTTACCTCCAGGACAAATCCTAATAATTCTTTTTTTAACTTTTTTAAGTTCCCTGAGTCCTGCTTTTCCACTTTGAGTTCTGCTTTACACTAAACCTTCATCTGCTTATAGTTCTAATACTGGGGTGTATGAGGTGTTCAGGGAAGTCTAGCATCTCTGGAGTGAGGACTTGCTGAATCCCTTTTTGGACTGCTTTTCTACTTTTGGAGTCCACATTTCTCTCAACTCTCACCTGTGACTCCAAGAAGCTGTAGCTCTACACCAGTCAAACTATCTCTGTAGATGGGTTAAGCCAGGTTGAGGGTAGCCAATAGGCTTCAAACCCTAAAATAGGGAGTTGTCTACCCCAGGCATGTGAAGACTTCCCCTGGCAGTATGGATGGACAAGAACATTTTGATCCATTAGCCATGATGTCTGCTGACACTGGTGCATTGGAGCACTTAGAGTTTGGTCAGACATCTAAGATGCCAATGTCACCCACTGCAGCCCTGGCCATTGACAGTCATCCTGATTTGTTCTACCAACTTCAATGACTCTAGAAGAGAGAGAGTGAGGCTGGCAGTTTGTACAACTCTGCCTCACTTTAACCCAATTCACGCAGAACTCAAGAGATCACCCTGTGGCATCATTGGTCATCTTCAAAACAAAGAATAAACATGTTCTAATTCTGAAATTAATATTAGCCACCACTGTTAAGAACAACTTTATTCCTTCCGTTTACTTTTTTTCCTTTTTAAGGACAGTATCAACCCAAGAACTGGCATTTCCCATGAATGAGATCTCATATTTTCTAGGATAGATTTTTATTATTATTTTTAGTTAGTTAGTTGTCTATATAGGTATCTGGCTATAAAGTGAATCTCTATAAACTGAATCTCATTTCCCCATGGACTTCCATGGAGTCTCCAGGGAAATAAAGGTTAAGAGTTGTGTGATGGAGTGAACACTGAATTTCAGATCAGAGGATGCTGGTATGATTCCTACTTCTGTCCCTTAGAAAACTATATGACTTTGGACAAGTAACTTAAATTCTATGTCCCTCAGTTTCCTTATCTATAAAATAAAAGGGTTAGAGTAGATCAGCAACTCTTGACATGGGGTCCTTGGACCGCAAGGGTCTGTATATAGTTTCAGAGTGTCTGTGAACTTGGACAGGATAACTATATGTTTATTTCAATATGATTGATTTACTTTGTAATCCTACATATTTTATTGTATGTATTTTAAAACATAATTCAGAGAAATGATCTGGCTCCACCAGACCATAGTCAAAGGGTCCGCAACGTAAACAAAAAAGAACCCTGAGCCAAATGATTAAGGTCCCTGTCAATTCCAAGTCCTATTAATTAAGAGGGCAGCAATTTAATAGCATGCTGTGTACAAGTAATTCTCTGCCTTGTGATTGTGTTCTGTAGCACTTCCAGAACTTTGCAGCTTTTAATTAACCTTGGACCCTCTTCCTCCCTCCCTCTCTACTATCACACTCATCAAGTATTTTTCCTAATTTCTATGCCATCAATGTTTCCCCTAATTCAACACTAGAATGTCTTGGAGCTTTCTTCCTCATTCTCTTCTAAGAGTTTACTGTGACTGATTAAAATGAACAAAAACTTCACAGTTGGCTGAAAGGTGCTGCCATCTAATAATAATTATAGTAATTCCTGCTCAAGGTCCAGGCTCTGTAAAAGGAAAACATGCCTTAATTGAACAATTTTATAAATTTAAAATTGTAGAAAATGACTTTACTAAAAACAATGAATCCCTGTAGATGTCTACATTGTCTTTAAGTAAAAGTACAAAATATCTTTTTCCCTTTTTCAGCACTGTGAAGTGGGTCCGTTGCTTTCAGGCATATATTCCCCTTATTTACTTTAAAACTAGCTATTTATCCATACTTGAGTATTTTGGGGATATCTCCAATAAGTAGGAGTTAAAAATTGTTGGAAACACCATGGAAACACATTTCACAATTTTGTTGTCTATAGAAGCTACTCCAAAATACCACTTGGTGACCACTCAGTCCACAGTCCCAACCATGGCACTCTTCACAAACATTTTCTTCATAATGAGATCCCTATATGCATTTGAGAAATGACCATGTCACATTCCACAAATTCACCAAGGGAATTGAGATTTAGGAGATTTATTAGGAAAAGTCTCAAAATCCAAATCCGTATCCACTAAGAGTCTTCTGTGATGCAATTGACATCACCAACTATAAAGAGAATTTCTTTTAAGTTCTCAGATCAGCCTAACCTGGCTCCAGTGCGGATAATAACTTGATAAATTTCTACACTCATTTTCTCTACAGTGACTCCTGCTGCACACGTTCCAACTGAGTGCCCAGAAGAGGAGGCTCCTACTCCTGCTTCAGAATGTGTGGTAAGATATCTTAACTACTTAAAAAAAATTCTCTTTATCATTATACTAAAGGTTCTGCCTGAGTTTTAGTTTTGTTGAAGCCTTGGTGAATTGCTTTCTTTTGAAAAGTCAAGTTTTATTAAAAGCTGGATATTGCATATAGTAAAGTGAACTAAACTTGCATAGTAACTATATTCAAATTAATTTCAATGTAATATAACAGTTTAAGGGCATTCTTTTATTCTCCTTGTATATGTATTCTCATCACTTAGCACACTGTCTGACATGCAATAATTGCTTAATAAAGATTCTTTCTCCATTTATTCTCATTTGCTCTTCCTCTTCTATGGTTTATTTTCTGGTTCTACTTTTGTAGATTTGCATTATTAGATGAATATCTTCCCTGGTTTATTTTTATTCCTCATATTGAGAGATCATAATTTTATTATAGTATGCCATTAATGCACCAACATTTGTTTGAGCATTTCCTTTTTGCTTGGCATTTGTTCTTTCCAGTTTAAAAAAAAATCAATTTTTCACAATGTTACGAAAATCTTTGAATACCTTTTTTTTTTTTTAAATCAAATTTTCAGGGCAAATTCCCAACAATGAAATCATTGGATCAAAGAGTATGATTATGTTTGTAACTTGAGTATGAATTGCCAGATGGCTCTCTAATTTTTTTTGTGTTTGCATTTTTTTCTTTGAATTTAGTTGCTTTTAATTATTTTTGCCTATTCCGTAGGAATGAGGTGGTACCTTAAAATGGTCTTATTTGATTCTGTTGATAAGTGGTAAAGATAAATATATTTTTAAACATTGTTAACAATCTGAATTTTTTCTTTTGTAATTATCTTTTTATTTCTTTTGACAATTTATATATTGTGGACTCGGAATTATCATTGTGACTTCTTAATTATTCCTTATGTTTTTAGATCACATTTTATCTAATATCTGGCAAACTTTTTTGTTGTTTTTTTTTTATAGTCTATCATATATATCATGTCCCTAATAAGTCTCTGCTATTTGTCAAATTAAAAAAAATCTCCCCCTCATAATTTAGATAGATACTGTATGCTACATTTCTTTCATATTTTATAGAATTTTTTAAATCAATAGTCCATTGATTAAAATACAAATGAGTAAACCTTTCATTTAAATGATACTTGTATCTTAACTCATTCCAATATTCCATGTCAAATTCATTTTATATCTCCCACTACTATAGTCAGTGAAAGAAATGTTTCATTGAATAAGACTTTTCAACTCTTAAAGAAATATTTCAAAATGAAAATTGCATTTTTACATAATGTATTAAAAAAAAACATATTGCAATGTTAGAATAATGTGTTCCAAAGTACAAGAGGTATTCAAACAGTAAAATGTTCCATGTCTATTTTAAATGACCTATTGAAACTATTAATGGCTAGTTTTGGAATTAGGAAGATCTGTCTTCAAGACTAACACTTTAAAGATGAGGTTGTGCAAACTTAGTATAGATCAGTCCTTGGATGGAAGAAGTATAGCTTGTCATCAGTGCCTATCTACAAAGTTTTTCCTAGTTGTTGGACTGGCTGCCAAAGTCTGTGGCTCTGAGAATTTGGAGCTACTACCATACAATGAAGGATATCAAAGCAGTACCTTAGTATAGGAAAGAAATTAATATCTTGCTGGTTTTCCTATTATCCTATTATAATCCATCTGAAAAGTAGAAGTGTACATCAAGTACATTTGTATGTATTCATCATATTTTAATTTTGAATCCCCTGAAAAGCAGTTAATTTGTGTATTTTCAATTGGTTGAAAGGAAGTTATATTTTAGGCAAGCATCCATGCTTTATGATTAGTGAAAATTGTTTAAATGAAAAATAGATTTGAAATCAATGAACAAGATCCTTTATGTGACTCTATGCTGGCAAAAGAGACCCAGATGTGATTCATACATTTTAGATACTGCTTTTAGATTATATTAAAACTAGATATAGCTTTTACACTTTCCCATTTCTATAATTAAACATGTTAAATAGAATAAAATTTGTGTTGACTCTTTTAACTCTCTTTGGGTCATAATTTAAAATTCATTTGTATTGAAGGAGGATAGTCTAGACTACAAAAGATCTGAGTTCAAATCCTTTACCTAATATTATTAGAGAGATAGTAAAGTAGAGTGAGGGAAATTGCAGTTTTTAGATAATCTGAATTATAATTCCAGTTTTACCAGTTAATTCCCATGTGACCTTTGGCAAATCTCTTATCTTCTTTATGTCTCAGCTCATTCATTTGTAAAATTTAGATGACCTCTAAACTTCCATCCAACTCTGTACCTATCATCCTATGGTCTACAAAGTTTACTATTTGGACATCATCATACTTCTCCATTTGGAAATACACGTTATTACATAAACAAGTTTCCTAAAGAGATATGTGGACAACATTAGCTTATAATTTTATTTCAAATCTACTTGAATAATTTATTTAGATGTCAAAATGATGTGAAAAAAGTGATACAGAATTAGCTGATTCCGAAAATAAATACAAGCGTTCTCAAAGAATTGACTAATTTGCTGATTTCAAGGAATTGTAACTGCAGAGCTACCTTAGATTAAGAGTTACCTTAGATTAAGCCAATATTCACTGTTCTAGAATGAATGAGTCATTGTTTTTACTAAATCTTTAATTGAATATATTGTAAAAATTCTTAAATTAGAGAATCTCAGTTACATTTTTACTTTTGATTTGTACAGATTTTTTGCAGTTTTGCATTTTTATTTGCATATCATTCTTTTTTCCTCCTTATCCTTCAACTACATGCCTCACTATATCCAATCAGTTGCCAAGTTTTATGCTACTTCTACAATATCTTTCTACCTCCTTTTCTCTACCCACACAATCTTGGGCTCTGATCACCTTCTAATTAGCCTTCCTGCCTCCAGTCTCTACCTTCTCCAATTCATTTTCTACTCAAAATGAATTAAATGAAATAAATACAAAGAAAAAAATTTAAAAATCACGTCACTCTCCCATCACTACTCAAAACTCTTACATTGTTTCTTCTTGCTCCTAGGATAAAATACAAAATACTCAGTCTACCATCTTAACTCCTCCACCTGCTCCCACTTGCCTTTCTGGTCTAACTTTATATTACTCCTCTTTAGACAGTCTTTCTTCTAGACAAATTTTCTGCTCCCTGATCTCTGCATATAGCATCCCTTCTCCTTTCTCTTTACCTTTCTGCAAATGGTTTCCCAAGCTTGGAGTGCTTCCTTTTCTCACCTTCACCTCATGGAATGACTAGCTTGCTTCAAAGCACAGCTCATGTTCTACCTCCTACAAGAGGTCTTAAAATGAGATAATATCTATAAAACTCTTTACCAGACTTATAGCTCTATATAAATAAATGTTAGTAGTGATTGTATCCTCACCTATAGGATTCCTTCTCTTTTAAAATTACATTGCATTATGTACAGTTTGTTTTTATTTTTTTATATAAATGTTCTATCTTCTTTTTTGGAAGAGTATAAGCTTCTTGAGGATAGGAACTATTGCTTTGTAGCCCTGTGGTTTGTCCTTCATTCTGGAAGTGGGAGCCATGACATCAGGAAGATGGTGACATGACTTGCAAATGAATTGGATTTGAGAGAGGGAAGACTGTGAAAAGTCATCAGCCTCAGAGTCATCTGGTTCCAGTGGCCAGATAGATTGAGAAGGAAGCCCAAGGTCTCCCACTGCATTCTAGGCCACCTTCAGTCATTTTGAGTTTTGTATCCCTAGAGCTTACCTCAATGCCTTGCACATATTAGGCACTTATTTTTCAATTGATTTACTTTGTAAAGTAAAAGTATATCATGTTTGCTTTGGAAAAAGAAATAATTTCTATTTTTAACTTTCTATTTTTTTTTTACTAACAGCCAGAATATATGGAGCCTACATTTACTTGTTACCAATATGTATGTATTAATAAGGAATGGATATTGTTCAACCTATCAAGCAATTGCCCAAAGGACACAAGCATACCTGACTGTGGTTTTCGAGGAATGCCTGTTCAAGTGAACAATGATACCTGCTGCCCTGAATGGGAATGCCCTTGTAAGTGTAGATATGGTGTTCAGAAGTAGAAGTGGTACATTCTGGGCATTGAGAACATGATCAAAACCCTAACTCTTAATAATAATGGAATCAGAAAAAAAATTAGAAGTTAAAAAAACAATATTAAAGAGTGATTATTTTTTTTTTTAAAATGATTTACTGAAGAGATATGAGAAGATAACCTTTCTGTACTCCTTTGGAGAGGTACAAGGTCTGTAAGTGTAGAAACTTGCACAAATTTTCAGATTTTTTTCAATGTATTGATTTGTTTTGCTGTTTTTTCTTTTCTTTTTATTCTTAAAATAAACATTCTTTGTTATGTGAGATAGCTCTCCAGCAAAGGGAGGAGGAGGGATATAGGGAATTAAGAAAAAATTCACTGAAAGAATAATGAGCTCTTTAATAGTGTGTTGAAAATATGAATTGAAACACATAATTATTTAGCACTTTTCAGAAAGATTCCCCTCCTCCATTATTACTAAAGAGTGAGATATTTCTCAGTCTTTTAGTCAAAATCAAATCTATTTAAAAATTGTTGATGATATATAGTTTTTTATACTTCAGTAAGCTACAGAATTTTATTAAGTTCTGGGATATTTAACAATTTATGATGATGGTTTTATGCAAAATGAAGAATGGGGTTTGAACCTTGTATATAAAAAAGCAGGTGACTCCATCAGTTTCTTCCCTGGAGGTGGATAGCATTTTTCATTATGAATCCTTCAGAATTGTCTTACATCATTGTATTGCTGAGAACAGCTAAGTCATTCACAGCTGATCATTGCACAATATTGCTGTTACTGTGTACAATGTTCTCCTGGTTCTGCTCATTTCATTTTGTGTGAGATCATATCAGCCTTTCCAAATTTTTATGAAAGCATGCTGCTTGTCATTTCTTATAACACAATAGTATTCTTTCAAAATCATATACAGTTTGTTCAGCTATTTCCCAATTGATGGGTGTCCCCATAATTTCTAGTTCTTTGTCACCAGATAAAGAGGTTCTATAAAATTTTTGTATATATAGGCCCTTTTCCTTTTTTTAAAAATCTCTTTAAGATACAGCCCTTGTAGTAGTATTGCTGGGTCAAAGGGTATGCACAGTTTTATAGCTTTTGGGCATTATTCCAAATTGCTTTCCAGAATGGTTGAATCAGTTCACAACTCCATCAGCAATGCATTAGTGTTATGTGATATGTTTTAAGATAGTATTTTCCTTTTTTCACGGACTTTTATTGATGTCTTTTGTTTTTACATCTACAAGATTTTGCCTTGTATCCTTCTGTATCTCTGATCTAAAGAGTTATCCCTAATAGCACTTTTTTTTAAAAAGAAGAAAACAATCAGTCAAACTTGTCAAACTATCAAAAAAAAAATCTGACACATGCAATGTTTCACACTATGGACCTTCTCATTCTGCAAAGGAATGAGAAGAACTATCTTTTCTTATCTTTTCTTTAGGACCACATTTGTTCTTTGTAATTGGATCAAGTTAGTTACTTTTAACTGAAATTTGAGACTTCTACTTTAAATACAAATTCTAATTTTTCATCAGTTAACTCTTTTTATAAAAATATTACCTTCTTAATATGATTTTATTTGTTCCTTTGGAAAAAGAGCTAAAAGCATAAAGAAGTTTATAAATTTAATGACTATACTTTTTTTTTAGGTCGATGTTCAGTGTTGTCAGAACTAAGTATTATTACATTTGATGGAAATAGTGCAGCCCTCTACAGCATGGCTTCCTACATCCTAGTCCAGATTCCTGGGGAAATCATAATTGCTCATATTGAGAAATGCCCCAATCATGTAAGTTAGTATTCACTGTGTGACTTTTTTCTGTTTTTTAATAGTGTGTTGAAAACATAAATTGAAACACATAATTTTCAGCACTTTTCAGAAAGATTCTCGTTCCCCAGTATAACTAAAGAGTGAGATATTTCTCAGTCTTTTAGTCATTATTTTTCTCTCTTTTATTATAATTTTATTATAATCATATTTTCTAATTGGTGATCCTCATTGAATTCTCTTTGCAAAAAAGAAAAATCAACTAAAATAAACATGTAATATGTATTTTATATAATATATCATAATATATTAGAATATATGTTATGTATATTAAATATATATTTTGTGTATCGTAATATGCATATTATGTATTATATATTAATATACATATTATACATAATATAATATAGTATAATAATTTTATATAATATAATGTATATAATATAATAAAAATACAGCTATTTTATGCAACATTGTTTTCATTTTCCTCAAGATTTCCACAGAGAGGAAGAGAATTCTCTTTATCATTTGTTCATTAGGACTAATATCAGTATAGTATCTTTTTAATACAGCTTCAATTTGAATATTCTCTGATTTCAGAGAAACTCAAAGCTAAAGGAATCTCAAGAGATTATCTAAACATTTTACCTTTTTTTTTGTATTTTACTCCTAAGAAGTTACATGTAAGTGACTTTAGATGCAGTTAATATTAATGGAAAAACAGTGGTTAGCAATGTATTCTTTTTGACAATATATTTTTGTATTTTTTCAGATTGGAAATTCAAAAAGAAAACTAGTGAGTGTTATTTAAAATTTTCATGTATTCTACTTACAGATATTATTGCATATAAAATCACAAAGTTCTTAATTTTCTGTATCTCTCCATAAAGGTTTCACCTGCGAAGACATCAGGTCTTTGTTTCAAGAAATTAAATATAACATCACTCTCATATAATGTGCTTATCAATCGTTTAACTAGAAAGGTAAGAAATAATAATTAATAAATGGCCATAGGAAAATTGCTATAATATAGAAGGTAATAAATTTCACACATTTTTCAATTAAGAGATAATACTACTGTACATTTCAGTACTATTAAAGTGTCCAAATAGTTTTGTTCCTGACCAATTGAGCAATGATGCTTAAGATTTTCTCCTGTTTATAAGATGCTTTTATATAGATTATTTTATATGAGCCTTAGTATAGTCCTGTGAGGTGGGTACCAGAGTGTTTCATCCCCACCCCCGGCCTTTTTTTTTTTTTTTTAAAGATGTGAAATCTGAGGCTTAGAGAGCTTTGTTAATGTGGACAACCAGAAAATATTGGAAGTGGATTTGAACTCAGATTTTTCTCATTCCAAAATCAGCCCATTTTCATTTCACCACACTTCACTTTAGGGATCCTTAAGCAGTGTGTGTGTGTGTGTGTGTGTGTGTGTGTGTGTGTATGTATATGTATATATGTATATACACACATATATAAATGTTAACATTAAATTTAGGATTTTAATCAAAACTTTAAAGTGTAGAGATACTGAATTTCAGTTTATCTGTGTACACAGCCATCTATTAGAATGTAAAGGGAAAGTAGGAGGCATAGTGGATGAAATGCCAGGCCTGGAGTCAGGAAGACTCATCTTCCTGGGTTCAAATATGGTCTCAGACCCCTGACCAAGTTATTTAATTTTGTTTGCCTCACTTTCCTCATTGTAAAATGATCTGGAGAAGGAAATTCCAAAATACTCCAGTATTCTTGCTAAGAAAACCCCAAAATGGAGTCACAAAGAGTTGGACATGACTGAAATGACTGAACAATATTAGAATGTAAGTTCCATGATGGCAAAGGCTCAATTTTTATTTAATCTTTCTATTTTTTCCACTCTATCAAAAAAGCTCTGTGCATGTAAGAAATACTTACAGAATATTTTTTGGGTCAAATTAAAATTATAATAGTTAAAACTTAGCAGAAAGTGTAAAAATAAGTGTGAACAAAATTTTTTGTCACTCACATTGCCTGGGGCGAGAATTCCGAAATCCACTGATCCAGTCCTTACCCAAGTCAGAAACCTTGCATCCTTTATCCTCAGAAAGTGGATACTCAGCTTTTAAAGATCTTTAGCATGGGGAGCTGTTCTTATTTGGAAAGTTCTGATTTCAGGAAGTTTTCCTCTTATGTTAATCCAAAATTTATGTTCTTTTAACTTCCATGCACTGGTCTTATTTCTGCATTTCAGCACCCAAAACAACAACTCTAATCCTTCCATATAATTCTACCAATATTTGAAGAATTTGAAAGTTCCAGTCCATATTCTCCAAATAACTGTCCCCAGCTCCTTCAACCAGGCCTTATTTAGCATGATTTTGTATCTCTCTACAATCCTTGCGAATCCTCCTTTCATTTGCTTTTTAGCTTACTGATATTAATGTCCTTAAAATGCAGCAGCTAGAACTTTAGGCATGGTTTGGCCAAGGTAGAACAGAGTACGTTTATCACTTCTCTCAAGGTAGATATTCTTCCTCTCTAAATATAACAAAAGATTTTGTTTCCTGCCATCTATCAGAAATCTAGACCTTTTAAATATGAACTCCTTTGTAGCCACATCTCTTCATTCCTTTCTTCATGTAGTTGATTTTTTTCAATTTAAGAGTAAGACTTTAAATGTCATCTTATTAACTTCAATCTACCATTCTGGTCATTGTTCTGCAATCATATTAGTTATCCTCAGTTTTGTGTCACACCTAACTTTCTAGACTTCTTACACCTTGCTCCCACCCCCCTCATCCTCAAGTATTCTTCAATCCACTCACACTGGCCTCCTTGCTATTATTTCTTGTACAAGAAATCCCATTTCTTTACTCTTAGTGAAAATCCCTTTCTCAGTCCTCTCACTGTCTTACTGCTGTTGATTGTCTACAATTTATTCTGTTGACGCATACTTGTTTGCACAATGTCTCTCCCATTAAATTGGGAGTCCCTTGAGAGGAAGGAATATTTCTTTTTTTGGGGGGGTGACTTTCTTTGTATCATCAGATTTTAGTACAGTGTCTGGCATATAGTATGTGCTTAGTAAGTACTTGTACTAATTAAAAGCATGTCAAACAGAATTGATCCACTGATACATATGCAAAGCATTTCCCTAAAGACCTCTTTCCAGGCTAACAATAGATTTACTAATATCCATTCTTTGAGGCTGATCAGTTGGCTGTTTCATACCTGTACAATAATCAGTCCACATCTATCCATCTTCTAAACAAAGATGTTGTTTCAAGGCAAGGCAAAAGCCTTGCTGAAATATACCTATGTCCACAACATTTCCCTAATTTATTCAAACTAATATGACATAGTAGAAAGAGCATTGAATTTAGAATCAGAAAAGTTGGGTTCAAATTCCTTCTATTTCTTACTTTCTGAGTATTCTTAGGCAAGTCATTTGTCTTCAGTTTTCTTATTCATAAACTAAGGAGACAGGCCTAGATGACAGGTAAGATTTTTTTCCTACCTCTAAATCTAATGATCCTACTTATCTAGGAGCTACCAAATATAATGAGCTTAGCCTGGCATTATTTATTCTTAATAAACCCTTGCTCGCTCTTGGTGATCACTTCTCCCTCTGTAAGGGTTCACTTGGTGAAGATTTGATTAATTCTAATTATTTCATATTTATAAACTATATATAACATAGAGACTATTCGATAATTCAGATTGCTTACTGCTCATATCTTTCATTCTTAGTATTTTAGACTGAGGACTTTTTATTTCTGTTCACACTCACGTATTTCAAATAAACATTTGGAGTTCCACAGAATTTTAAGGTTGAAGGGTATCTCAGAGCTTTTTTGCTCCAAATCTCTTGCTCAAGGGACAAGAGAAACAAGAAAAAGTCAGACCAACTGGCCATAACTTCACAGCTGATCGTTGTTGATACTTAAAAGCTGGGTTGTCAGGCTTGTGAGTCAATTCCCCTTATATTATACATTGTCTTTTTTATTTTTTAGTATATAATGGAGGATGGTCATTGATTATGTGCTCCATTTAAATACCATTTTATGTCAAGAGTACTAATTTAATTCTGGGTGTATGCACAGTTCCTTGCCAGATGTGAATCCATTGAGAACACTTTTAGCTATAGGAGACTATAGGAGATTCTGCATCTAAGTCATTTCACAAAGAAGGGAACTATAGAATTAAGAAAACAATAATTTTATGTTCCCTTGCATTTCGTTGAAGATATTAATATTCACATTAACATAGAGTCAAGAGGCAGCAGAATACAATGGAAGGTATGCTAGGCTCAAATCCTGTCTTTGACACTTTTTGGCTGCTTGATCATGGACAAATTGTTTACCTTCTTTGAACCCAACTTTCCCCCTATAATTGAAATTCCAGTAATATCTGTATGCCCAGCCTAATAGGATAGTGTGAGGATCAAGTAGGTCATGTATATAAAGCAAACCTTAGAGCAATATATTAATGACACCTATTATAAAAATAGGAGAAAACAAAGTCTTCAACAGCAGATAAAAAACCAAAAATATAAGTGCATGTAATGTTGAAGAAAAGGGAGTTTTAAGAAAATAGAAGTAGTTGCTAAATAAAATCCTGAAAATAATTGGGGTAACAAATTCAAACAAATCAAAAAGAATCTTTTTAGTTATGAGACACATTACAAGAGAATGGAATTTGGTCTAGTTATCTACACAAGAAAAAAGAAGTGGGTAAAGAATGTTGTTAGACTAGCATATATTTCTTTGACAAACTCTGCAGATAAACTATGAAGTGGATCCAAATTGAACAGGAAGACATGAGGGGTTTAGATGGCCTTTGGGACATTATAAAATCTGCTTGACAACTCCAAGCTTCTTATTGGGAGAAAAATGCTCACCTTTTGATGCCAAATATCTTCTGATGTTGCAGTATGGTCAGGAATCATGGAATTTCTAGAAGCCAAAGATGAATTTCAAAGATGGCCAATAACATAGAGGAAACAATTTGGAATATCCTGATTTAAACTGATATGTGTCTATCCAGTTCCATTTTTACTAATAATGTATTTTGGGAATGTTTTAGGTAGAAGTGGATTCTATCACTGAGTCATTACCTTTCTCAGAGAATGGCCTGTCTATTGAGGATACTGGTGCTATGTATGTTGTAACCACTCCAGGAGGATTTAGAATCCGATGGGCTCATATTACAGGAATTATAGATATTCACTATGACTTTTCATCAGTTGCTAATCACAGTACAGAAGGACTCTGTGGTGAGAATTGTTTCTTAAATTTCAATATCTTTAAAACATTTTTGTTTTACTCAAGTTACATTTGTTATGCTTTGTGCTCTCATTTTTTGTGATCACTTTCCCTTCTCCCTGTCTATCATATTGTAAACTCCTTGAGTCCAGAGACTACGTTTTATTCATTTTGGCATCGTCTATATCACATGGTTTGTGGTACTCTATACATGTTAGGTTCTTAATTAGTATTTCTCAAGTTGAATTGAGTGTTGGTCTTGTGCCCTAATTTTCTGTTTCAAAAAGTGATAGCTTAGCATTCTGTTTTACCATGGGTAAGTCACAAACTCTAAGTGTCCCTAAATCACTCTGGTAATTTATAAGTTAAAAAAAGTGTTGATTATCTGCATTAGAGGAGGAAATTTCCATATTAAGATTTCCTCAGAGCAATGAAATCATGAGTCTAAACCAAATAAAGAAGTGGGGAACCAAAATGAAAAGCACAGTGACTCTGGGGTCAGGGAACTTAAGGTCAAATTCTCCTCCTTCTCATCTTCCTCATCTTCCTTGTCTTTCTCCTCCTCCCTCTTCTCCAATCCTTTCCTTTACAGAGTAAGAAACTAAGACCCAGAGGAGTTAAATGAGCTGCCTTAGAGCACAAAGGGATTAAATGTCAGAGGTGAGACTGGCAAAGGAGGTATTCTACGTGTGTATATTTTCTAGATAATTGAACTCATAATTTGTAAATGACAGGGTTATTTTTTCCCTTAGGCCCCCATCAGAATATTCATTGCCACTTCTTTAAGTGCTACAATTATTTCTTTCTCTTTATATCTTAACTTACATTTTCAGGTTTATAAAAATTCTAAGACCTTTTGGGTGTTCTCTCATCCATCTCATCTTATTAAACTCATTTTTTTCAAACCACATATTAAAGTGACCCAATTTTCTTCATGACTCAGCTATCTTCATGACCGTTTTTCTTGTGACTTTTTTCCAGTAAATGTGATGCCCTCTTTTTAGGTGTTTGCAATGATGACCCAGATGATGATCTAAGGTTGCAAAATGGCACTATCATTACAAATATGGATGACATTGGACTGTTTATTGAAAGCTGGGAAATTGATAAATTATTTGATGTTACAACAAGAAGACCTGTTAGAAATTGTACTGAAGATGATTGTAGTCACTGTGTAGAACTGCTAAAGAAAACAGCTTTCATTCCATGCCATAAAAAAGTAAGTTGATAAAAATAATAATAGTAAACTGCCACAACTGACTGAGAGTAACAAGTTATGCATTCCTTTTCAGGTGTTGGCTTTCTAGCAGGATTATTCTGGTAGGAAGGACCTCAGGTAAAATCCAGTAGATCAGTCAAGAAATATTTGTCAAGTACCTTCTATGTGGCAGATACTCTGCTAAGCACTGGGAATATAAAGAAAAGCAAAAAAACAAAAACAAATAGTCCCTGATCTTAAGGAGGTCACAGTTAATGGGGGAGATGAGAGCTTGTTGTATAACGTAAGATTTTAATTGAAATTTAGAAGAAGCCAGGGAAGCTAGAAGGCAGGGATAAGGAGGGAGAGTATTTCTGGCAAGGGAAATAGTACAGAGGGAGAAGAAAAGAGGGCCCAGGAGAGACTTGGGGTATCCTCACCGTTATTCCATGAGGTTTAGATGAAAATTCACCAAAGAGAACAGAGAAAGAGTTGTCAGATGAGTGGGAGGGAACCAGAAAAATATAAAGAGAAGAGAGAATGAAGGATAAAAGGGTAATCAGAAAGGAAATGGATTCATTATTATTGAAAACTCCCAGGAAAAGAATCTCCTTCTACCAATGCAGGTCAGCAACTTCTGTGAAAACTATAGCCTTAGAGAGCTGCCTCCAGTACTGAATGGAAGTGACTTTCTATCTTCACAAAACCAATATGTGTCAGAAGCCAGATTTGATTCCATAATCCTTCTGGCTTCAAGGCAACCTCTATTTCTAGTAGTTCATGATGCTTTTAAAAAAATAAGAATCACTAATCTCCTTTGATAGTTGTTTTTCGGTTGTGTCTGACTCTGTGACCCCATTTGGTATTTTCTTGGAAAAGGTACGGTAATGGTTTGCCATTTCCTGCTCCAGCTCATTTTACAAATGAGTAATCTGAAGCAGGAAGGGTTAAGTGACTTGCCCAGGGTCACATATCTAATAAGTGTCTGAGGTTGGATTTGAGTTCAGGAAGATGAGTGTTCCTGACTCCAGGCTTGGCCCTCTATTCACTGTGCCACTAGATACCCCGATCTTCTTGGACAGCTCAATCTTAAAATTGAGATAATTAAGAATTTAATAATTTTCTTAAAGAACTTAGAACATGTTGCAATATGCTATTATAGATAAGGGGAAGACTTGGTTTCTGGCAATACATCTGGCACACATTGAATGTATGACTCTGGTCACATTACTTAAACTCTCAGGTCTCCAGGCAACTTTCTCAAGCAATGCTACAAGAAATTAAGTTGCAGAGGTACTGATCTACTTTGCTAGATGGGATTGCCTTTCAGAGTTACATATACCAATGAAATAACAGATTGGGACCAAAGTTGAAATAAAAATCTAGAACACCATCCAGAATAAACCTGGGCAGCCTGTGCCCTTCACAAGTGTCTATGGAGCGTTAACAGTCCTGGAAGAAGGTCTCCATCACTTCACCTTGGATGGCATGCTTATGGGTAGACTTAAGGGACATAAGAATAGCCCAGCATGAAAAAAATGGGAATAGATTGTAATTTGCACTGCTATAGTACAAACTTTTCAATAAGATGATGTATCCACTGCATTTAGAAATTCTGAGCAGGGTTAGTGTTTAATCTCTCCCTTGCCCATTCCCTGCAACTTTGTCACATGCTTAGTACATTAAATTTTCTATATTTCTATCTTCTTGAGTTCGTATGAATTACATATGCCTCAAACAGCATCTTCTATATTAAAAATAATATCAGGGTTAAAGGGTAAGTACAAATGAATGTGATATCTAGAAATCAAATGAAAGAATACAGAGAGTAAGACCAAAAAAGACCATCAAATCTAGGTTAGGGAAAATATGGACCTTAAAGGAGGAATAACAGGATATGGAGAAATGAAGAATGATGAGAATATCATGATAGAAAAGAGAAGTAGAAGATGGGTTAAAGAGAGAAGAGATAAACTGTTCAAGTTTTAATTTTTTCCTAGATTAAATGAGGCACTCCATAGATGCTAAAAGGGATAAAAACATAATTATGCTCAGAACTGACAAAGTTACATAATTTATTCACATAGCTTGATATTAACAGTCATTTTGAAGAATATTTCATAACAAAATTTAATTAGTGATACCATGTATAATTAAAGCATATTTCAGGAGCTACACAGTAGATCACAATCTAAGTTAATGTCTGGAGAGAAGACAGAACTAGAAAAGGGACAGTATCATAAAGCCATATCTGTATAGCCACTTTTTTAACCATCTCTTTCCTAGCATGATGATGAATTTATGTGAAATGACCTAGGCAATCAGTATTTCACCAAGTATGCATTTTCTATTACCATAGAGCAAAGACAACTTAATGTTTTCAACTATCTGATCATCTGTTTGAGTCTGTGATGCTCCAGTTGGGGGGTCCTTAGCCTTTTTTTTTTTTTGCATGGACTTCTTTGGCAGTTGGTAAAATCCGTGGAATATTTCTCAGAATAATATTTTTAAATGCACACAATATAGAAGAAAGCTGTTAGAGTGAAATAGTTATTACAATATTAAGAAAAAATAAGTTCATGGACTCCATGTTTAGAACACCTGTACTAAGAGGATCAATAATGAATTTTTATTGCAATACGTGGATGCAACTCAAAGCGACCCCATGGCAATTAGAGTCCTACCAAGCATCAACTAAAACATCTTTCTTCTCCCCCGCTCCCAACACCCATCTCTAGGTTTTGCCAGAGGAATTTTGTGAGAAGATGTGGATCAACCATACATATTTTTGGAAGTATGAATGTGATGTATTGTCTGCATATGTGGCTTTGTGCAACAAATATGATATCTGCATTCATTGGAGAACACCAGATTATTGTGGTGAGTAATCAGGACAGATGGTAATTCTCCAAACACACAGTAGGCCCATAGGAATGCTTTTCTAAAGTGAGTGATGCCTTCCATTCCTAAAATAACATTCCATCTGTTAGCATGAAAACTTTTAAATATTTTAAAAAATATTCTGCCTCTGTCAGCTTGATGCTAATCAGCAAAAGCTCTCAAACATGGTAGCAATGGACTTAACCTTATGCGGTCCTGGTTGATTTTTTTCTTCTTTTAAATGCAAGGTTTAACCTTAGCTGTGCTTGCAATGAACTTCCCTCTCTCCTGGCTAAAAAAATGCAAGTAATGTGAATGCATACTTCCAGTATGCCTATTCTTGACCATATATAGCAGAGACTCTGCAGCCTTTATTTCCTGCTAGAGGCAAATTACACTGAAACTGTATTTTAGATGTCTGTAGCCAAGAACGACTTCTATTTCTTTTTCAACTATCACAGAACTTAGCTTAGTACTGGAAATGGATGTTTAGCACCTATTTGGTGATTGATTTCTTTGTGATGCTTCTTTTTAATACCCAAGAATACATATGTTTCAACTCCATCATTCAAGTATTTGTAATCTCCTAAATGTGCATACTCTCTCCACTGATGCAGATTGCAACTCCTCCATGACTTAGAAGATGATATTCAAAAATTACTTTGGCTAAAAATATATGTCATTTTGATGTCAGCTTGCTGTTGACTAAACTAAATTTAACCAAATCTTAACTAAATTTGGCTAGATCTGTCAAAATTTGCATTCCACTGACATATTCTTCAACAGCTCAAGCAGGGCGAGGTCTATGCCATGATAAAACACTGAAGACAGACTTTAGTAAAGAAATACTAGTTAATCGTAATAATGACTGTGATAATAATAACAATAATAGTTTCAGCAAGTACTTTACCTTTTATAAAGTGCTTTACCATTTGGAAAGCACTTTACAGGTATTATGACATTTGAACCTCACGATAACCTTGTGAGGAAGGTGCTATCATTATCTTCAGTAAACAAATGAAGAAACTGAGGTTCACAGGTTCAGTGACTCTCTGCGGGTCATACAGTCATTATGTATCATAGGAGACACTTAGTCTCTGATCTTGCTGGAGATAAGGAGCAATCTCTATAGAAATGGTATCAAACTCAAATAGTTTAGTGGCCATTGGTTCATACAAGGCGGTATATTAACTTAATTTTAAAATGTAATGTTAGCTAGATTTTATTGCATTTTTACTTATTTCATTAAATATTTCCCAGTTACTCTTTATCTGGTTTGGGCTGCATTCTGGAGTATTTCAGGCTGCATGTGGTCTGTGTATTAGCTAGTTGAAACCTCTGCACTACACTATGTTGGCTCTCAACCACACAAATTTATTTCAGCGAAAAACTCATTCCATTTCTCCAAGAATGTAAATTGATCATTTCCAACTGGTGAATGATCACCAGTTGAATGGAAATTCCTTGAGGGAGGGACATTCCATTATTTCCTTGGTGTCCCGACAACCTACAACAGGGCTTTAGATAAACAACTTGCTGCCTTTTTAAAGAACTTAAGACTTGCCTTTGACTCCACAATAGTTATTTATCACGACTGAAAACCGCCAGATTTTATTAAAGGCTCTAGTGTCATATGGGAAAAATAGTTAAGTGAATGCTTAATAAATGTATATTCTATTGAACTGAATTGCATCACCCTCACACTCTGTTATCTTACTTACAGCTTTGAGTTGTCCTGAAGGGATGGAATATTGGCCTTGTGTTCGATCTTGTACAGCCAAAACATGTCAGAATAAGTGGGTCTTTGAAGAAGAGTCATCTTGCCAACATTTAAGAGAAGACTGTGTGTGCACAAGTGGAACCATTCTTCATAGGCCAGACTCCATTCTGTGTATTCAAGAGGAAAGATGTGGTGAGTAGCAGTGCAAAGAGATTTTTAAGCATTTCATTTGTAAAAGCGAATTACATCAACTTTTCCTTCCCTAGAACAGTTAGGAATAGACAAGAAGCCAATGGAGATAAAAGTAGGGGAAAAAGAATGAAGGTGGGGGCAGGAAAACAAATTTCTTTAATATGATTTTATATCAGATAGAAGCTTAATTAGCTTCAAAGGTGAGACATTTTCTTCTCATCCTCACATCTAAAAACAAGATATTCTAGAGTCATTTTTTCTTCATTATGCTAGCAGATGAAAATAATACAAAATGAAGGACCTTGCTGCTCAACATTGTATGTAATAAACCATTAATTTTATTAATCCCTCATCTTTTCTAGCTGTTATAGAATCAAGTTTCAGATTATCATAGATAATGATCATAAATTTGGAATTAGAAGGAAACTTAGAAGTCATCCATACAACCCATTTATTTTAGAGATAAAGAAACAGATGACCAAGCAGTTTCAATGACTTTTGCAAGGTCACACAATGTCATTGGTAGGATTTGAACCCGGGTTTTCCTGACTCTTAAGTTCAGCGCTCTGCTCACTTTACCATACTACCTCTTCTAGGGTTAGATGTTCAAACTCACACAGACAGAACAACAAAGATGTAGCAACTGAATGGAAAGTTAGGGAGGAAGGATGTTGGAAATGAAATGCACATTAAAAACAAACTTGTTATGTTAAAAATTGTGTGCACAGGAGAACATAAAACCCATGGCTATACTCTGTTGAATATATATGCTATCATAGATAAGGGAACGCACACTAGATGTATGACTCTGGTCACATTAAATAAACTCTCAAGTCTCCAGGCAACTTTCTCAAGCAATGCTACAAGAAATTAAGTAGCAGAGGTACTGATCTACTTTGCTAAATAGGATTGCCTCTCAGAGTTACATATACCAATGAAATAACAGATTGGGGCCAAAATTGAAATAAAAACCCAGAACAAAATACAGAATAAGCTTGGGCAGCCTGTGCCTTTCAGAGGTGTCTATAGAGTGTTAACAGTCCTAGAAGAAGATCTCCATCACTTCACCTTGAATGGCATGCTTATGGGTAGACTTAAGGGACATAAGAATAGCCCAGCATGAAAAAAATGGGAATAGATTGTAATTTGCATTGCTAAAGTACAAACTTTTCAATAAGATGATGTATCCATTGCATTTAGGAATTATGAGTAGGGTTAATGTTTAATCTCTCCCTTGCCCATTCCCTGCAATTTTGTCACATGCTTAGTATACTAAATTTTCTATATTTCTAACTTCTTAAAAACTGCCTATTCATATCCTTTGACTACTTATCAATTGGGGAATGGCTTGTATTCTTGTAACTTTGACTCAATTCTCCATATATTTTAGAAATGAGGCATTTATCACAGACACTAGTTGGAAAAATTCTTTCCCAGTTTCCTGCTTCTCTCCTTCCCTTGGTTGCATTAGTTTTGTTTGTGCAAAACCTTTTCAATTTGATGTAATCAGAGCTATCTATTTTGCATTTCATAATGTTCTCTATCTCTTATTTGGTCATAAATTCTCCCATTCTCCATAAATCTGTCCCCTAGTTTGTTTATAGTATTGGCCTTTTACCTGGATTGTGTACCGATTTGGACTTTAATCTGGTATATTGTGTCAGGCATTGGTCTATACCCAGTTTCTGCCATGCTATTTTCCAGTTTTTCCAGCAGTTTTTGTCAAACAGTGAGTTCTTATCCCAGAAGTTGGGGTCCTTGGGTTTATCAAACAGTAGACTGCTATAGTCATTGACTCCTGTGTCTTGTGTACCTAACCTATTCCACTGATCTACCCCTCTATTTCTTAGCCAGAACCAAGTGGTTTTGATGACTGTTGCTTTATAATACAATTTAAGATCTATTAGGGCTAGACTATCTTCTGTAGTATTTCTTTTCATTAGTTCCCTTGATATTCTGGACCTTTTGTTCTTCCAAATGAATTTGTACATTATTTTTTCTAACTCTATAAAAATTTTTTTTGGTATTTTGATTGGTATGGCACTGACATAAGTGAATTAATTTAGGTAGAACTTTCATTTTTATTATATTAGTTCAGCCTACCCATGAGCAACTGATGATTTTCCAATTATTTACATCTGACTTTATTTGTTTGAAAAGTGTTTTATAATTGTGTTCATTGATTTTTTTTACAGAAGACATACTACGACCTTAAAAAAATTAGTCATTTTCTACTTATTCTCTGGTTCTGTTTATTTGTAGTAATTTGGCATTTTCTAAATATCAGTTTTATAGATTTAGGGAGAAGCTGTGGTAGGGTGGAAAGAAGGCCAGATTTAGAGTTAGAGATTCTGGGTTTATATCCTGGTTGTATATTTTATGTTTGATCTTGAACAAGTCACATAACCTTTACAGCTTTCAGTTTCCTTATCTGTGATGTAAAAAGGTGAGACTTTTTACATCTCTATCTCTAAATCTTGAGTCTATGATCCTGTAATTTGTAAATAGAATGAATTAGATTCAGTGAATCTGACACCCCCACTCCCTCATTTTACAGATAAGGAAACTGAGGCCCCAGAGGTTAAATTGTTCTCACAGGTTCATACAGAAAAAAAAAGAGCAGAGCAATGATTTACTATGAACTTCTTAATAAAATAAAAATTGATGAAATCCTAAAATTAAAATGTATAAAAGCCTACTTATTATTCTAATGAATTCAATTATTTTGTCTCTATGCAACTGACTCTCAGAACTATTTATCCAGCCATAACCTCTTCCCTGAATTCTAGTTCCAACCCCACCTACCTACTGGATATCACAAACTAGATTATTATTTATACATCTGAGACTAAACATTTATAGAATTGAACTCATTATCTTTTCCCCTAAACTATTCCTTATTATTGTTGAGGTTGCTACCATCCTTTGACTAATCTGGGTTTACAATCCAGGCTTGCACAGCTCACTCTCTCTCCCAGCTCTCATATCTAATCAGTTGCCAAGTTCTACCGATTTTACCTTTGTAACATCTCTCAGGTGCTCCCCCTTCTTTTTTTCTAACATCTCAATTTCCCTAGTATACTATCTCATCATCTTATACCTGTATTACTGTTGTAACCTTGTGATTGATCTCCTTACTCAAGCCTCTTCTCACTCTAGTCTACCCTTCCCATTCAGCTGTCATGTTTATCTTCCTAAAGGCAAGTTGGACCATGTCTCTCCCTCTTCCCTCCCCCAATTCAATAAACTCCACTGGTTCTCTATCACCTACAGGATCAAATATAAACCTGTGTGTTTGGATTTTAAAGACCTTCATAACTTGATTCTTTCTTACATTTCTCCCCTTTCTCTTCCCCCTCCCCATACACATCCTGCAATACAGTGATTCTGGTCTCCTTCCACATGATATTGCATCTCTGGACCTGGTGCATTTTCATTGGCTATTCCTTATACCTGAAATTCTCCCCCTCCTCATTTTTGCCTCCTGGATTTTAGGCTAGAGCTAAAATCCCACCCTCCATGGTAAGCCTTTCACCAAAACCCTTAATACTGCTGCCTTTCCTCTGACATTATCTACATTCTATCCCATCTATATCCAGTTCATAGATAGCTATTTTGAATTCTATCTTCCTTGTTCGAGAGAACAAGATATTTTTTGTTTTCATTTTTATTTTTGTCTTTCTTTGTAAACCCAACACAGGGCCTAGCACATAGTAGGCTCTTAATAAAGGTCTGTTCACTTGATTGGACTTGACTTATTCATAGTGGAAAAAAGAAGAAATCCCAGAAATCTCAGAAAAGAAAATTTTTGGCTATGTATCAAAGGAAAAGTTTTATCATATGGAAAAAGATAAGATTTTAAGATCAGAAATAGTGGGTAATAGCTGGTATCTGTATAATCCTTAAAGTTGTGAAAAGTACTTCATCTGATTGGACTGCCACACAACTGTACGGTAGGCACTGGATATGTTACTCTCTCCATTTCACAGATGAGAAAACACTGGTTCAGAGGAATTGGATGATTTTTCCATCACACTGCTAATAAATATCCGAGGCAGAACAGAAGAGCATTGGGTTTGAACCCAAGTTTTTCTGTTTCTAAGACTAGTACTCTTTTCTTCTAGATAATCCCTTACCTCTTTTATTATAAAGCTTAGATAGGGAACTTGAGCTGCTGACATTATCTTTTGTCCTATGTTAGAATGCAGAATTCAACCCCATAGATTTTTTTCCCCTTTTTTAGTAATCAGATCAGGGCAGTTATAACACTATTTATTTCTGTTAGCTTGTACTGACAGTAAGGGCCAGCCCCGCTCTCCTGGAGAGGTTTGGAATGGGTCAGAGAAAGGGTGCTGCCTATTTCAGTGTTTGGAAAATGGGAACGTGATTCCTCTGGAGCCCGATTGTACTGAAGAGTTGTCTCCAACTTGTGAAAGAGAAGGAGAAGTGGTCATCAACATCATTGACATGCAGTCCTGCTGTCCAAAGAAAGTGTGTGGTATGTATGTGGCAGGTGGAATTTGGCTTCCCAAGAAAAGTGGGCATTCCTTCTGGGAAAGAAGGCATTCCTTGGCTCCTTATTTTGCCTCTCTTTTATGTGGCACTAGAATTTAGGTAGTCATGTTTGGGCCCATCCTCAAGATCAGCTCAGCTATCCAAAAGCAAGCCTTCCAGCAACTTCCTTCTAAGACATTATTTAAAAAACAACAACCATATTCACAAATTCAGGAAGGAGTTTTTTTATGAGATCATTAATGGATGACAATCTAGATTTCCTGAAATGATCTACACTTTCTGATCCATAAAATTTGGGGATTCTTCCTCTTCCTTTTCCCTTCTACTTATTTAGGGGACATGCTAGGAATAGCTTGTTAGAATGTGATGATCAGCTCTTACATCCACAGAAGTCTGAACCTCATTTCTTTTTCTTCCCTCAGACTGTGACATGACTTTGTGTGAAACTGATATTCCAACTTGTAAAAGTACTGAAAAATTATTTGTTGGCTACAGCCCTCTCCACTGCTGCCCCCAATACCAGTGTGGTAAGTAATACCTCAATATATACATATGCACACATATATGCATACACACAGAAATACAATGCACACATACACCCATGTGCACAGTACACACAGTACATATATACATACACAAATATACAATATTATATACATATACACATACACGCACAATATGCACATACCTATACAAAGAATACAAAAACAGATTTGTGTATGTGTACATTCACCTATGCATATAAACACACACTCATATATATATTTATATATATATATACACACACAAGTACACTGCACAGAAACATATCTATATGCACAAATATAATACATTATTTTACTTTATGATATATTTAAACTATTTTACGATGTAAACTATTTGCACTATTAAACTCTTTAGGCTTATATATTTATATATCTGTTTAAGTAAGTGAACTACACCATCTAATCAGAGTATTGGATTCTCTTGTCATTCTTTGAAACACTTAGGAAACTCTTTGTAGAGTGTGATCTGTTCGTTTTTCTAAGGGCAATTTTATTTTATTTTTTAAAAATTACTTTAGGCATATAGAAATCGTATATGTTTCTACTATTACTAGGGTCTGTAAAACTAGTTAATCATAATGATGCTAATATCAAATTAACATTGCAATGACTAATCACAATATTAATCTCAGAAAAAAAGAAGGAAACATATCTCCTTTGCCTTGTAGAGGTGGATGACTGTGTACAGAATATTGCATATAATTTGTTGGTCAGGTGCTTCTCAGATTTGTCTGTGTTATATAATGATTGAATATATTGGAAAAGAATTCTTATATTTAATAAAGAGAAATGAATAAAATTTGTTCATTAGGAAATTGCTATTTTTTTAATTCAAAGAAAAATAAATAAAATCCTCTTGCTTCATTTTAGCCTTATTGTACGTTTTTTTTGAAACAAAATGTATTTATATCTGTGTAGAATGTGACATTTTGGCTTGTTCTGATGCTCCGCAATCAGAGTGCAGAGAAGATCAATTTGAGATTCAAGTTCAGCAGGGAGAACCTTGCTGTTTCTCCCCTTTTTGTGGTAAGACATCTTTCATACATTGTACTTGCAAGAAGGAAAAATTGGATAGAGACACTTTCATTTGATAATGATTTTATGAAACTTGTTGTCACCAAGTGTTTTGACCTTTCAGTTCAGGGATGATGTCTGCACAAAGCTGTTAAAACCAGTGAACTCTTTATTTCACATATGCCTCTAAAATGTCAAGAAAGTAGATTTACAGATTCTGATCTCCTTCTCAGGCAGGGATGCTAACTTGGAATGATGAACTTAAAACATTTTTTTGATAAATGTCCTTCAAAATATTCAGGATGTCTTTTGTAATCTGATTTATTTTATATATTTAAAAGTAATGTTCTGAAAAAGGCTCCCTGCTCTTCACCAGACTGTCCAAAGAGTCCATCACGCACACACAAAAAAGCTAATAACCCCTTATTTAACTAATAAAAGCTAGAAATTAAATGACAATGAGTAGGAATAATAAAATAATGGGACTTTTTTTTGTTTATATATTGCTACAATGTAATACCTACATTTTAAAGTTTCTGTAGGTTACCCAGAAGGATCAAGTTGCTTGTAAAAAAGGCATTTTTAGAAGATATGCTTCTCTGGAGCTATTTTTGTATCTGAATCACTAGATAACTATGATATAAGCTATAACCATCTGTAATGACAAAGGCACAAAACACAACCCTGTTAGTAGAGATATAATTTCTACCTTACTAATGAAAGCCTGAAAAATGAGAGCCCTTAACTCCTGCTCATTTCTTTTCAAAGTTGTAAAAAATGCATTTTTAAGCAATATATATCCATGGAACTAAAAAACATCATGCTTGACACTGTGAGTATGATACAATAAATATATGAAAACTTATGCTCAAACTTTCTAGAGGGATTGAGGCAATTACAAAAGATAAAATAGAAAACTTTGATTACAAAAAACTAAAACCTTTTCAAAAAGAAAATTAATGCATATAGGATAAGAGGAGAAGTAGTTGAATGGGAAAAAATCTTTGTATCACATTTCTTTGATAAGGTATCTGAGATATAAAAAACAATGAACAGATTATGTGTGAATATGTATGTATGTGTATATACATATGTGAACATGTGTATACACACGTATCTCCATCCTAAAAATCCATTTTGCAATAGATAGTCAAATGATATGAACAAATTATTTTCAAAAGAAGCATTGTGAATGACTAAGAACCAAAGAAGAAAATGCCTCAAATAACCAAAAATAAAGGAGGCATAACCAAAACAACTCTGAAGTTTCTCTTAAAACTCTCCAAATTGGCAAATATGACTACGGTGCCAAAGTGATATTCACAGAACCTAGGGCAGCTATGAATATGCCAGCACAGTTCTCAATTGCAAAATACAACAGACTCTCCACATGAAAAACAGAACCATAACATTTATTCAGACACCATAAAACCAAATCCATCATAGTAACCAAGAAGTCTATACACCATAACAACAGTTCCCAAGCCTTTGCTCTGCTAGGCTTCCCACAAACCAGCTCCCTTAAACAAATCACAAACAAGTTCTCTCCTTATGCTAGCTGCCTGCTTCCTCTGTCATTCCCAGTTCTGACTAGTCTAACCAACTTCCTCTCATCCCTGATCCAGCTCCACCTCTTCCTGTTCCATCCTTCCTGCTCTACCCCTTCCTGTTCCAAAGACTTGACTCATGTGACTCAGCCTTCCATGTGAATTAAGCAGATTGCATGGGCCTATTAATGGGTGGGAAAGATCTTCCCATTAAGAAACAAAATTACATTAACAGTAAGCAAAAATGCATTATCAATACAATGGCAAAAGATGAGAACAGTAATTTTAGATGGGTTATAAGGAAAGAAGCACACTAGTGCATTGTTGGTGAAGCTGTAAATCAGTACCCATTTTGGAAAGCAATTTGGAATAATATAGATTAAGGGACCAAGTCATCCATCTATATCTTTTGACCCAGAGAATCCATTACTAGGCTTATATGCCAAGGAGACCCTTGATAAGAAGAAAATACACACCAAAATATTTATAACAGCACTTTTTTTTGTGATAACAAAGAATTGGGAAAAAAAAAGTAGATGCCCATTGATTGGGGAACAGCTAAAACAAATTGTGGCACATCAATATTGGTAAGAAAATATTATTATACTATAAAAAATGATAAATGTGTTTAATAGAGAAGCATGTATATGCACTGATGTAAAACAAGTAAAGCCAAGAAAACAATACACACATTGACTACAAAAATGTAAACAGAAAGAATAACCACAAAAATGAATGATGTGAAATTATGAAGAATAAGCATGGTTTTAAAAAAAGAGAAATGAGAAGATACCTCCACCTCACCCCTCCATAGAAATGGAAAGTTCACAAGTACTGTGCAATGCATGTATTTTTGGACTTATTCAATGTCTTGATCAGTTCTGCTGATATTTTTTCTCTTCTTTTTCTTTCATATTTAAAAAAATACTCTGGGATGAATTCTGGGAGGGGGAGGGAGAGGAAAATAGATATGAGGAAAATTATGGTGAGCACATCAAAACTTATTAAAAAAGGAATGTATAATGCAATATATATAGTGTGTATGGTAAGCTAATAATTCTTAACATAAAATAAACATTAATATACATTAAATATTACTAATAAATGATACAGTTACCTTATACTTTATGAAGTTCAAATAGAAACCTTTCTAGGACAAGTTCTACATTTTTAATGTTCAGTGGATTCTGAGTAATTGCTTTTTTATAATTGAATATCAGTGTCATCATATAAGCCCATCCTCTATAGGTTTACTGAAAGCATCTTTGGCACAATTCTATTAGGAGATGGTGCTATTGTGTCATAATATTCTCACATGGTTTTAAAGCCTTCTACTTTGTCTCTGTATTTTGAATATTTTTCATGCCATGTAGCTTGGAAATGATGTGTGCTTGACTTGGTGATATATCTTACAAAAATTCTTCTTAAGTTTTCATAGGACAGTGTTTGTCTCCTTGATAACGTTCTGATAAGGCAGGTGTGTTGGCTCATGCCTATAACTGTTAGTGAGCAGTGTGAGGTTTAGTTTGAGTTTGGGCATTCTGAGCTGCAGTGAGCTAAACAGAGGGGAAGCCTGCACCAAGTTTAGAATAAATATGATGACTTAATGTTGTGGGGAGCGTCAGGTTACCTAAGGGAGAGCAATCCAGCCCAGGTTGAAAATGTAGGGGCTCAAAATTCCTTTGCTGATTCAGTGCTAGTGTCAGACCCTTGATTGGCTCCCTGATAGAAACCTAGTCTTAAAAAAATCTGTCTCTAGTACACTTTATTCATAGAATACTTAAGAATAGATGAGGGGTTGTACTAATGATACAAGGATTTGATGTCTGCTAATTTTAAAAGAGCAGTTAGCTTCTGGCTATGTGAATAGTGCTTAATAATAATATTAACCAAACACCAAAGTGCTTTACCTGGTAAAAACTTCATTTGCCTTTATTTTTCCTTAAGCAAGCTTGGTACACTTTCTTGAGAGCATGTTTTTCAAGAAAGTTGTGAAGTAATCATGAAAAAAATTTTAAAGCATTTATTAAGCATCTGTTGTATGCTAGGGCCTTTGCTAGGTCCTAGTGATAGAAGTACAAAGAATGAAACACGCCTGACATGCAGGGACTTTACAATGTAATAATTTAGAGTATATTTAGTACAAATTTGATCTTTGGTGGTTTTTGGTCTTTGCCTCCAGTTTGTGAGCCTTGCACTGAGCCTCTTCCACTGTGCATGGAGGGAGAATTTCTCACTGTGAATCTCAGTACCGCACATCAGTGTTGCCCTCAGTATTACTGTGGTAAGTCCATTTTAACTAAAAGATTATCTTGTGTTTAGATTTTGCTGTTGAGACAACTTGAATATTGAAAGAGTATAAAATTAGATGTTTGCTGTGAGAGCAGTGCCATAATCCACATCTGATATATCCAGGTACAGGTTAACTACATTTGGTTGTATATCTAAACTTGGACCATGGCTCTGCTACCCGAAGTGGGTCCTCAGTTCCCAGGAGAACTGGCTTTACTCTTTCTAATGAGGGTCTCATAGCTAGCTGAGCTCACAAGCCTTCCTCTTCCCATCTCCCTCCGTTTTTGGCAGTATTTCCCACAGAAGCCTCATGAGTTTCATCAGGCAAAGATGTTAGAGCTGCCATACTATCTATGAATGATTTTGTTTATTCCCACTGAGAAGGAATGTAGTGTCTGAAAAGCAGTGTCAATAGCTTAGTTTTGATCTAATGTGAACTGAAGAAGGGTCCTTTTCATCAGGGAATATCACTGAGGGTTGACTGTAGAAGGACAATAGATTTATGGATAAAATCCATCTTGATGCATGCTATTGTATTTTTTGTTTTTTGGCTTTTAGTCTGTGAGGAGAATCTTTGCTCTCCACCTCTACTTAATTGCCCAGAGGACAGGAAACTTGTGAAGGAAAACATATCAGGACAATGCTGTCCAGAGTGGCATTGTGGTAACTAACTTTGATCTTTGGATACTTTGCTGTACCAATATATTAATACATTTCTCATTAATTTATTTTGATTGATGTTAACATCTTGGTTTTCCCCCTTTTTAGAATGTAGCTGTGAAAAGATTGTCATGCCAACTTGTAATGTGGTAAGGACACTTATTTTGGATTGGATTATATAAAAAGTTAAGACAGCTTGTTTTTTCTTTTTTTTTCCTTGAATTCTTCAGAAACGCAGATGATATGGGGTCAACTTGTATTCTAACACCAGAAACCAAATGGGTTGAATGACAGCTAATATTCATGTACTGCTTGAAGTATACAAAATGCTCTCTATACTTACTTAATCTTCACAGTTGCCTTGGTAGTAGATGTCATTATTTTCTCTATTTTGTGGAAAAGAAAACTGAGGCTTGGAGGTTAAGGAGTTCTTGTTGTCACCGAATTCCTAAGTGTCTGTGGTAGAATTGGAACCCAGGCCTTTCAGACTCCAAGTCCAACACTCTATATGCTGTTCCACACTGACTATCATGTCACTCTCCTCTAGATCATTTAAAGTTCAGTTTGTATGTCTATAATGTTTTTAGAAAAGAAAAAGAAAGGTACCTCATTGATTTCAAAGATAACTAAAGCTATTAGCCTTAATCATTCATCTAGATTAAGCGATGACTGAAAACTTAAATGTCTTCATAGGCAAAGGAAACATTTTAAATACGCCTTGAAGATTCTCAAGTGTAGAGATTCCAAAATGAATATTCATAGTTTGAGACAGGGATAGAAACATAGAATGAGTTAGGAATATTTGGAACTTTTTGCAAGTTATTTTTGAAAATGTTAAGGATAGAGATTGGTTTTGTGATTCCATTGGGACAGGGAACTCTCAGGTGAGGAAACTCCCAATGTAAATTACAGTCTAAAAAAGTTGCCCAGAGATTAAGTGACGTCACAGCAAGTATGTGCCAGAGTTGGGACTTGAATCCAGGTCTTCCTGGCTTTGAAGTTATCTCTCTTCCTGCTATCCCTGTGGTGTAAACTCAGATAGAAAAGGGGCCACTAAAGCTGAGATAAGGATCCCTGTGGGCTGCATATTGACTTAGAAAATGACGTATTAACATTATTTATGTTCCATTGTGTTTTTGTATATTCCATTAAAGATTTCACAATTGCATTTTAATCTGATTCCAGAAACATTCAGGAGTATTATGGGCTGTGTGCAGCCTGTATGCTGTGTAATTGATGCCTCCACACTATGCTAAGCAACATTTTAAGACATTAAATTTTTCAAAAAAAACTATAAAACTGCAATTGCTTTTAGAGGTTATTCTAAGTAGATCCATCATTCTTGATGTGTTCTTTCAATAGAATTATGGGATTTAGACCTGGAAGTGGATATAGTGATGTGACATATGGGGAAACTTTGGTGCACAAAGGCCAATTGTCTTAACAAGATAATAAGTATGAGAGCTGTGATTTGAACCCACATCCTAACTCCATATCCAGTGTTCTTTGCAATACACCATATCTCTAAAAGTTAGCCTTTGTTTGTTATTGTTCAGTTGTTTTCAGTTATGTCTGATTCTTCATGACCCCATTTGGGGATTTCTAGGCAAAGGTATTGGAGTGGTTTGCCATTTCTTTCTCCAACTCATTTTATAGATGAGGAAACTGAGGCAAACAGGGTTAAATGACTTGCCTAGAGTCACACAGCTAGTAAGTGTGTGAGGCTAGATTTGAACTCAAGAAGGAGTCTTCTTAATTTCAGGTCTGGCACTCTATGCACTGCTACCACCTAGCAGCTCCAGGCTTCTTTGTAATGGTCTTATAACATTGGAGCAGAGGAGCTCTTCTCAGATCAATCAATTCAAGGCCTCCTCAGCTGCTGACCTTGTTAAGCATCCTCCTACTATAGCAAAGAGTTTGGAGGATGTGGCTATGCATTTCATCAGGGAGGAATGGAAGCAGCATGGCATAGATATTCAGAAGGAGCTCTCTATGCAGTGCTTCTTAAACTGTGGGTCACAACCCTCAAATTTGGCAGCAGCAACAAGTTTCTGAATGCCCAATGACCAGAAATTAATTAAAAATCAAACACATAATGAATCTGAGGTGTTTTTCGCAGCGTTTGCCCATGTTGCATCATGCAACTTCACTGTAGCCTTGGTTCTGAACACAGAGCATGTTTACTTTGCAATGTGCATGCCATCAAGCCATGCAGCACTGATGAATGCTGCTGAAACACAAACAGGGGTAGCGAGTGGAAAAAGTTTAAGAAGCCCTGCTCTCTAGGATGTGATGCTAGAGAATTAAGAAAATCAGGTTTGATTTGTATTTCTAGTCCTTAGACTTGAAATAATTTCCCATCTGTAACCACTGGGAAAATCATGAGTTGCTGATATTAAGATATAGTATATGCCCTTATGGAGTTTGTAATTACTGATGGGATTTAGCATATGGAGAAATGGATTCAATAGAAAATAGGATATAAAAAAGGAACACACAAATAGAGAGCTAAATGAGAGACAAAGCATCTTGAAGTAGAAAGAGTTAGGAAATGAATTCAGGGGAATCCCAGCTGTGTCACTTATTAGCTGTATAACCATGGGTAGATCACTCACTCTCTTTGTCCCCAGGTTCGTCATCTCTCACACTGGGATAGTAAAACTTGTAGTACGTTCTTCTCAGGGTTGTTGTGAACAGAGTTTTATAAACCTTAAAATTCCATATAACTCTGATTATAGACCTGAGCTAAAAACACATCTCAGAAACCTACTAGTGGTATGATCCTGGGTAAGTCAATTAACTTCTCAGCCTCAGTTTCTTTATGTGTAAAAAAGGATAATCATAGTACCTTTACCCCAGATCCGCTGAGAGAATAAAAATAGATAATATATGTAAAACACTTTGTAAATATTAATGTTCCATGTAAATACTAGTCATCATTTTTATGTGAGGTTTGAGGTCTTGAAAAGGAAATGAATGTGTAGGAGATAAGAGGTTTGAGTCATGAGGGGTGGTTTCATAGAGCAAAAATGAGACTAGTGGCCTACGACGAGTTTGATGCACTTCCAAAAATGCTTTTGGGGTAGTATTAATAAAAGCAGCTCACTCTGTATTTTACAAAGCATTTCACTATAATAGTTCTCTGGAAGGAGTCAGTACAAATATTCTTGTATCTATTTCACTGATGTGAAAACTTACCTCAGAGAGTTTGTAGTTTTGTAAGTTGTGTCTCTGAAAAGTGTTGTCTAACTCTGGATATTCTCTCTCTCTCCTTCTCCCCCACAACCTCTTCTCTAATTAACAGGGAGAACTCACTCTAATAGACCAGTCCTTTCAAAGTGATTGTGGATGCCAGAAGTATCTCTGTGGTAACTTTCCTCATTACATTTCCCCCCCTATAATAATGAATAAGCGATATACGAAAGGTATTACTACCAATAGTTAGGATGTATTTAAAATTATTTTTATTTGTGCATGACTGGTTCCTTTTAAAATCAGTTTTATTTTTGATTGTAAATAACATGAAAACAATAATCTGTTCACCTTTTTTATTTAATATTTTTCCCAATTAAATGTAAAAATGGTTTTAACATTCTTTCCCCCTCAAATATTGAGTTCCAAATTCTCTTCCTCCCTCCACTTCCTCCATTAAGAAGTCAAGCAATTTGACATAGTTTATAGATGAGTAGTCATGCAAAACACATTTTCCTTTAAGCCATTCAAAGAAAACAGACAAAAGGGAAGAAAAATAAAGTTAAGAAAAAGTATTTTTGATCTACATTCATTGTCTTTTAAAAAAATATTGATTGAAGTCATTTCCTTTAACTAATTCTGAGATCCTTCATTAATCCTGCTGTCATTTAGTTTCACCTTAATTTCTATATCCTAGAATGCTTAGTTTCCAGTACTAAATATTAATCTTTAGTATTTAGCACAATGACCCCAGAAGTCATGATCAATCATCTGATAAATGTTTATTGGAGTAGAGCTACACAGTTTGTGTATGTAAATTGGCTGCCAGGTGGTGCAGTGGATAGCTTGCCAGACTTGGAGTCAATTCTGAGTTTAAATTTGACTGCAGGTGTTTAATCCATCCTTTCTGAGTCTCATCTATAAAATGGGAATGAAAATAGCACCTACCCACCCCTCCACCCCCACTCTCTGGGGTTGTTGGGAGAGAATCCAGTAAATTTTTATGAGGATGAAATATAATCAGGATGCCCTGTGATGAATGAAAAGCCCAAGAGACAGTTTCTGTATAGTAAATAAGTTATTCATTGGGCTAGCAAATAATCAATAAATTAATGGTCAGTGGTCTCTCTCAATAACCAAAGACAAAACCATGTAGATCCCTGAATGCTTAAATACCTTTGGAAAAGGAGGTGCCCCTGACTGGTGAAAATCAACCCTGATTGGTGAACAGTTAATGAGGAGATGGGTTAAAAGTCTTCAGCTCCTCCTTCTGAGAATGCGACTTGATCATGAGACTTAGCTATCTCCAACAATGTGGACAAAGGAATACATCTTTACCCAACCACTGTGGCTGTTTTCCTCCTTCATAAACTGGGCACCCCTAGACTATAATGGGGCACTGAAGGGCATAGACTTACTTCCTAAGGGCAAGAATTCACCTAGATTAGATTCTTTTTGAAAGGTGCTCTAGTTGGGTGGGATCCTGGCCAAGATCACAAAGCATGGTGCCCAGAGGATTTGGGCAATCTCATCTATCAACCTTGTCCTTCAGAGACTGACTGAATGACCTTCATGGGCTGGTTCCAGAATGAAGAAATAGAAAGGAAAGACCTCAATCCTAATTTAATAATTGGTTACTAATATAATGGAAAAATAATCATTTCTCTCAGTCCCCAAAGTCTTAGTGCTATTTAAAGCTAAAAATGGCCATAAGTCTCTTGGGGACACCATGAATAAAGCATTTTACACTCCTTAAAGCCCTATACAAAATTTTATTATACTATCTAGTTGTAGCGCTGATATATATGCATGTTTATATATATGCATATATATATATATGAAGTTAATATATTATATATTACATCTTTCATCCAGTTCAAATGTGGTGAAAAATGTATTCTTAAAATTCCTCCAAAGACTAGGATGGAATTTTGTTGTTATTGTTGAGTTATTTCAGTCATGTCTGATTCAGTGTGACCCCATTTGGAGTTTTCTTGGTAAAGACACTGAAGCAGTTGGCCATTTCCTTCTCCAGCTCATTTTACAGATGAGGAAACTTGAGCAAAGTGACTTGCCCACGGTCACACATCTAGTCTGTGTCTGAGGCCAGATTTGAACTCAAGAATAGGAGTGTTTCTGACTTTAGGCCTGACACTATCCATTCTGCCCTAGCTGAGGATGGCATTATCTATATAATTATGAAATTACATGTTATATAATTACATAAATGCAAATATGTAGAAGAAATCAGTAGGAGCAGATGTTATGAGAGAAGGTTAGAGAGAAGATGGTAATATATAAATAATAACTAATAGCAACATTGTATTGGAGGAATAAAGACTTGGGTTCAAGTTTCTCCTTTGATACAGAGACATATCCAGGGCAGTCCCTTAGTCTCCCAGTGCCCGAGGGAACTCTACTATATATAACAGAGAAGATGCTCAGCTCCTTTAGTAATGGGAAGTTTCCTGGTCAAGAGTTCCCTAAAATAATGAAACTACAGGTCCAGTCAGAAAACAAATCTGCGAGGAGGAAGAGCCTATACTGATGAAAAAATGGTGGGAAGAATCTAGAGGCCAAAAGATTAAGTATGGGCAAGTAAGTATAGTAACTCCTGAGTGTGCAGGGCCTGGACCAGCATGGTGGTGGTAGTATAAATGCATGGGATGAATGAGAGAGAGAGTGAAAAGAAAGATCAATAGGCCTTAGTGACTGATATTATCAGCAAATACTTTTTAGTGGGTATGCTATATTTTATTGAAAAAGCCATCAAGATGTCTAAATGTAGAATTTTATTTCTGGTAAGTAACAGTATTCTCAGAAAATCTTGGGAATTTTAACCTTCAGCTATGTAGAGGTGGTCCAGCTGTCTTAAGGTCACAGTTATGTTAGAGTAATAACAAACACTCCTAAGTACTTTTTTTTTTAAATTAGTGTGGAGACACAATATGGTTCAATGGATAGAGACCCAGAATCCAAGAAGATTTGGATTCAAATCCTGCCTCTGACATGAGCAGACTGTTATTTAACCTCTCACTGCTGTGCCGCTATGCACTTTTCTAAGACTAAATTGCAGAGAAAGTGCTAACCTGCATTGGTGGAAGGAGATTCTTCTGAGAAGTCTCCAGTCCCAACAGAATAACAAGCCCAGATCCTACTATCTTCCCATAGATGATACTTTTGTTTTTATGTAGCTATTACTTCCCAGTACATTTCTCCTTCTGCTCCCACCCAAAAAAGCCATCTGTCTCTTATAACAAGAAATTTTTTTTAAAAAGGAGGAAAAAGCAATCCAGTAACATTGGCCAACAATCCAGTTCCTTAGCACATTTTAAAGAATAAATATTTTATAAGTAGTCTTGCAAAATTCAAAGATAGACATCACCAGGTGAGTAGTAGGATGATAAACTTTCCAGACACAACAACTCTTTAAGACCATTAGCTAAGTTAGAGGTAGCTGTGATCTGTGTCATTGGAGGGTATGTCACTACCGATAAGAAGGTGGGATCCATGAATGATTGAAGTGCTAAATCCTTCACTATTTTGAAAATAGTTAGGTTAAGGAATCAAAATAATATGAAAGTAACAAATTTCCTTAATTACAGGCAGCTTATGATAGTGGACCAAGAGCTGGCCTTGAAGCTAGGAAGTTAGAGATCTCCTTACTGAGTGACCCTGGGCAAATCACTTAACTTCTCAATGTTCTAGGCATCTCTTTAAGACTTTAAGTTACATAGCAGATATTGGCATGCATTGGTAGAGAATTCCCTTTACCAATGAAATCATAAGTCCTGTCTACATCAATTTTTTTTGTTTAATGAAAAATTGAATATGGCCTTTTCTTGTTAACATTTTTTTCTTTTCTAGAAAAGGATAATGTATGTGTGTTTCAAGAAGCAAATGTCTTGAATCCTGGAGAGTCCATGATAAAATATTTGGAAGAAGATTACTGTTATCCAATAGAATGCTTGGAAGAAAAGGATAACCGTACAGGCTTTCATGTTATGAATATTTCTGTAGTGAACTGTTCAAAAGAATGTGAAGCAGTAAGTAAGAATCCTGTGAGAACAAGGCTCTGTAATAGCTTACTTTTAAATGACATTTAAAATTTTTCAACATGCTTTTCTTACATTATCTTATTTGAGAACACCTAAATGGAATCTGAGGGTGTAATCTACAGTCATTTGAAATATTATGAAATATTGAAATATTATATATATATATAAATATACAGTGACTATTTTAGAGGTGAAAGGCTTTTGATTGACTGGAGTTTCAACAATTAAAATAGACCATTTCTTCTAGTATGATAGATCTAAAGCAAATTTTCACTGTCTGCTGTATGGTGATATGTATAAAAGGTGAGCCTCTGCACCTCATAAAGCACCTCATAAAGCTTATCTTTCTTCAGACCCTCAGGACATTCAGGAGGCTGGATGCACCATTTTTGATAGATACAAAGGTTGACACTGAAACCATCCCTAATAACACCACTCAGAATTAATCACTATTTGAATTAATTTGATGCAACCTTTTCAATGTTTACCTGCCATAGGAAAATATATAATTATGACAGAGTAGGACTAGATGCTAAGGTCACTGGTTCTCACATTTTATCATTCTATGTTGCAAAAATACTTATCAGGACTGGTAATTTTACCCATTTTAAAGGTGCAGCAGTGGTAGGTCTGGATTATTGTGAATAATGAATCTCCTGAAGTGGTCACAATATTCAAAATTATACTATATGATTTTATTAGACTGGAATCAATGAATATACTTTATATAAACACAACTTTGAATAGTGCAAACTAAAGTATATGCAATCACTTCACAGGATTCATTATTCATGCTATTTGGAACCTGGTTCTTTCTGTGTGTGTTTAATGTTCTTATGGTTTATTTGATATTTACTTCAGTATTTTCTTATTTTACACAGCACCAAGTATATGTTCCTTCTACCAGCGATTATGACTGTTGTGGTATCTGCAAGAATGTGTCGTGTAGTTTCAAGGTTGAAAATGAAACATTTATATATGAGGTATCAAGCCTTAAATTCTACTAATAAAGATATATGGGATTTGTGTAGGTATTATAAAAATATTAGGAAGAAATATCTTGATATTACAGATGTCTGAATATCAAAGAAATGTACTATTCTACTGGCTACCTTATTATCAAAATTCAATAAATTTGAGACATGGATGGGATTTGAAACAAGAGTTCCTAAAATATTTTTTTTGTGTGTGTGGTGACCTCTAAAGGGAGTCCTTCATTGGGATATATTCTAAATAAAAGTAAATCAATATTCAGAACTCATGTCAGAGTGGGAGATCAACTAGCACAATGAAAGCACCATGAGAGTAAAGAACTTAATTTTTTGTCTTTGCATCCTTTGTCTAAACCCTAACCCTAAATGCACTCTGATCCTAACCCTCTGATCCCAATGTCTTGAGTTCAGTGAATGCTTGGTGAATTGAATCAGTTAGCATTCGAGGCTTGGAGTCATGAAGACAAGTTAAAATGCTCCCTTTTACATTGACTAAATGTGTGACCATGGGCCAATCACGTAATTTCTCTGAACCTCAAAACTGATCATGGGAGCTTACAGATGTGTATTTACATCTGCAATTTGTTGGTTATCGACACACCCAGAAATCAGAGTTGCAATTCCTAAAATAAAATGGTTTGGAAAGTTCACTACTTAATAAGGCATAGAGCTGAATGAAAATGTAAGCATTACAGTTTGGGGAAGAGTTCTGGTTTTGTAGAGAAGTTGAAGGAATAGAATAAAACTGTATCTAGGTCAGACCTATAAACAACAGTGAATTTTCTACAAAACAATTTATGAATTTATCAGTGATAATATATTTTAGTTTGGCCTTTGGAGGCTTTGATATTATATGTTTCACTTCTTGCAAAGTTAACTGTGCTGATATGTTCAAATTATTTTTTGAAGTTACGTTTGGTCAATTGCCCATTTAGATTTATTGAGGAAAAGTGTACTGCCCTCCAATTTTTTATTTTCTTTCTAGTCTTACATTTCATATTTGTTCTTTTGGTTACATTGAAAGCTACATGTGTGGAATATAACTTTTTATGATCAATAATCAATTAAAAATATTGAAAACTAGAATAGCATTGAAGGAAGTCCAATGAAAGATATTTGCTATTAAGAAACACCTTTTGATTTTGATCTGATTTTTTACCAAGTAGGAAAGGAAATAGGACAATTCCCTTTGAAAAGTACACTAATTTGAATTATTTAACTAATGCTATAACTTTTTGTTTTCCAGGAAGGAAGTTCATGGGTATTTAATTGCAGTACATATGAGTGTATAAAGACAGACACAGGGGCAGTGATTCTGGGCTACAGTGTGGTCTGTCCTCCTTTTAATGAGACTGAATGCAAAAAGGTTTGCACTTAATTTAAAACTATTAAAATCCAATATTAGTTATTATTAAGAAAACACATGTCAGTATATTTTGCAGGATCATATTTTTGATTATGGTTAATTAAATTTTCCATTCAACATTCACATATAAATTCAAGAAACATTTGGATGCCAGTATCAAGGCTTACATGAATTTTAGAGAAAATTCGATCCAAATCCCTTATTTTATAAAACAAAAATGCGTTCTTTTACCTGGCCTCATTATTCCCCTTTTTCAGATTTCTCTTTTCTCTAAAACATGAAAATTATAAGTTTTGTTAACACCCATCACAGAAGTTTTTCTTTTTGAGATTGTTGTGACTCTGTATTGGTGTGTAGGTGATTATTTCTTTTCCCCCTAGAATGAAGGTATTATAACAATAACAAATGAAGGCTGCTGCAAGATCTGTAAGTGACAAAATGTTGCATTGTATATTAATTTAGTTTTTACTGATGAAATGTACTGTGATTCTTTTATTAAAATTCAGAGGGGAAAGCTAATATCGCTAAATTCAAGGCAGTTTAATGATGTATGTCAGTGCTTGGCTTCACTTGGCCACCAGGTTGGTGACTTAGGATTTTCTTTCTGGAGTCTTATTAAACTTCTTCAAATATCACATGGAGGTGGGGTTTGGAGATTTACTAGTCACCATCATCTGAGGAATTCTGAGAGGGGATGTGGTACAAACATTATCTCCATTTCATAGGTAAGCTTACCTCCCCACTGTTCATGTCAGGATGACATATATCTGCCTCAGCAGGGAGGCACTAGTCTTTTCTTCCTCTGATCAATACCACCAAGCTATTTTTCTGGGGTGACCTTTGGATCCAAATCATCATTCTTTGGAGCATAAGAAAATGCTTCCTTCGTTGAGGTTCAAATTCCCCCCTTTATGGGAAAAACATCATATCTGTTACATGGCTCCAAGGGGTCAGTGATACTTATTTTCCTTGACTGTGTAACATTAATCCACATTCCACCCATCATACCTTCCTTTCCATGTATTCTTATGGAAAACTCATGTACCTTGAGGCCTGTTTGACTTGATTTATAGCTGCACTGTGTACTGAGTCACCCAACTGATCACATATCCTTTAGATAATTTTTCTTCTCACACTTGGGTGGGAGATGAAGCCAACATTTCTTCCTTATGGAGAATCATCTTTTAATTTAACTGCAGTTCCTGTGTGTCTTTTGTTTTCATTTATAGTTAGGTCAATTTAACAAATATTTACTAAGTACCTACTATGTGACCTGAGAGTATAAAGACACACATGAAAACTGATCCCTTCCCTAAAGGAACTTATACTCTCCTAGAGAAAGCAACATTCAAAGAGATGATATGTTTCGTTTAAATACCAGACAATTTGAGTAGAGAGTGTTGATAGATATGGGATCAGAAAAGGCTATGAGTATAAATATATATTCAGAACTACAAGGACCTCAGAGAACATCTAGTCTGATGTCTTCATTTTACAGATGAAAAAACTAGGATCAGAAATGTTAGACATATTAATTGCCCAAGGTTACACAGGGAATAAAGAGCAGAGCTGGGATTTGAACTGGGGGCCTCAGATTCTAGGTACAGAACTCTTTCTGTTGGGCTTGTCTTTTTTCACACTTTGGTCATCATGTCTTCATTTAGCAGATACAATGATACAACTTTAATTCTGAGTATGTGCTCTAAGCCTTTCCAACCAGGTAGAGACTTCAAGAACTCTCATTGTGGTGGAATAGCCTTTGGATACTGAGGATGACTTTCAAGCCATGACAAAGTATTGGAAGAGTATATTTATGGAATATCCTGTAGATTCAATATACTAGAAATACTGTACCATGGTAAAGAGTAGGAAGAAAAGGACCCAATGAATCTTCTTATGGAACCCAGTGCAGTTTCCTACTTCAATATTGTGTTAAGTTGTCCAATAGGGACAACTAGGTGGTGGAGTGGATAAAGCACCAGGGCAGGAGTCAGGAGGACCTGAGTCCAAATCTCACCTCAGGCACTTGACACTCACTAGCTGTGTGACCTTGGGCAAGTCACTTAAACCCAATTGCCTTATCCTGGGTCATCTCCAGTCATCCTGATGACTATCTGATCATTGGACTCAGATGGCTCTGGAGGAGAAGTGAGGCTTGTGACCTGCACAGCCCTCCCTCACTCAAAACAAAGTGAACGTCATGCCATCATTTCTCTGATGGCATGGTCTTCTTTGGCAACGAAGAAGTTGTCCATACAAATTGTCCAATAGAACGAATGTACTCCATGGTCTCAGATCTACATAGAACAGGGTACTTAATCTGAGTTTTAAGACCCTTTAAGAACCATGGATAGATTTCAGGAAAGTCTGTGAACTTTGCTGGTAAAAAAACTACATCTTTATTTTCACTAAACTATTTGAAATTTAATATTGCCTTCAATTATGGATATTTTAAAAATTGTCAGAAAGGGTCCATAGGCTTCACCCAAGCTCCGAAGGGATTCATGACACAAAAAAGGTTAAAAATCCCTGGCATAGAGTATTGGTTTTTATATGCAGAGGAACTTAGTGAATCTGTACCCTTCACCTCCTCTGGGGAGATTCAGCAAAGACAACAACCATAATGATGATGGCAACCATCGTAACCTCTACTAGCACAAAAATGGCAATGAAGCCATAATTATGGCAATGACAATAGCAATAAATATATGAATACAATAACACTGACAATGATGAACACAAAATGATAAGAACATTAACGATGATGAAAACCATAGTAATCCCAACAGGAATAACAAAGACTGACAACAATATTCCTAATTTCCACCATCACAATAATAATGAGGACACCACCAGTAATGGTAATGATGATGACAACCACCAAGACAACATATAATAATAAAGACAACATTAGCAATGACGACAACAGATCATTATGAAAACAGCTCTTGTATCAAAGTTAGCAACAATAAGACAATGGCAACAATAGTAAGGAAACAATCTAGTTGTAGCAGCAATAAAGCCAATGAGAAAGCAATACTATGGCAACAACAATGACGAGAGCAGCTAAACTAAGGATGACAAGAACCAGCATTTATCTATCTCTTTGAGTTCGCTTTTTTCTTTACATATATTTTCTCTTTGAGTCTCATAATGACCCTGTAAAACATCATTATTCCTAAATTCTACATCAAGAAACTGAGGTTCAGATGAACTGTGACTTTCCCATCATATTAGAACCAGCAAGTGTCAGAGGTGGGATTTCCTTACCCCCAATCCAAAGCTCTATACATTAGGAACAGAGAGATTCTTTTCATTGTCCTAGATTTGGGGTGATTCCTATGTTTGGAAGACCTTCAGACTTGGAATACCTCTTGGTATAACAGGGACTGTGTTGAATAATAAAGCATATTATGATTATAGACAAAGACAATGTAGTAAGACTGATAAAGACTTAGCCTTAAACTCAGGAAGAGCTGTGTTCAAGTATCAACTCTGAAACTTGAACTGGGATCCTAGGCAGGTCTCACACAGTCTCAGTGGCCCAAACAATCCTCCAAGACTGTTAAGTTATGGAGCAGAAGCTAATTTGCAATAGGAGAGGGAGTATCCTCAACTGGGAGTTCTCTCTATTAATGAAATCATAACTCAGGTATAGTTATAGACAAAAATATATTACAGAAAAGGAGTATGCTGATTAGAAAAAATTCTGATTAATTCATGTTCTGATATTACTTTGATTTATTCCTTCTCCCAAGCCATACAAGTCAATGAAAGGATTGTGATCCACCCACGTAAATGAAAATTGTTGGTGAAAGCCCTCAGAGACCTATCTCTCTCATTCTCTCTTTGATCCCCTGCCAAGCACCAGGAACAATAAATAATAAGCTCACAATCCTAAAATAACCTCCAACAGCTCAATTCCAGCTTAGGTATCACTGCTAATTACTTGATTGAAAAAAATGCTGGTTTCTAGGGTTTTCTGTTTGGGAAAGTGCCCAGCCAGCATGGCTTTTACTTTATCCTAGTTGAAAGTGGATGGTTTTCTTCTTTTTGCAAAGTGCATTTTAAAAAATTCTACCATCTACGTAGTATTCATGGGAGTATAATAGCTTCACCTGTCCATGTAATGTTTTTTATTCAAGTTGTGAAAGTATACTGTAAAGGAACACCAAAAATCTGTCAGGAAAAAGTTACTCCTGCATATACTTATTTAGAAAATGGTTTTCATTTTTGTTTTTTATCTGAAGAAGATATAGGAAAAGATGTAAGTAAAAAAAGTACATGTGTATTTGTATGTCACAAACACAGATTCTATATGTATATATTTAATTCTATTTTTATATCTTTTTATCACCCAGATTTTGCATTTACTTCTTTGACATGTCTGGTAGAAAAATGTCATCTGAACAATACCAATGAAAATTTAACTTGGAAAATGATGTCTGTAACTGACTAGGATTATATCTTAAATTCAGAATTCAAGGATGTCAGAGAAAGAATTATTATATTTAAGATTTTTTTTTGGCTCAAGTATCTCTAAGGATAAAACACAACAGGATCATATGCTACTCTTGCTACTGTTTGTGAGAGTGTTTGTAAATGAAAGCATGTGATGTATATCAGTGAGACCTATCTATAATATAGTTTTCCACTGTAGGAGGTATTATCTCAACAAATAATGTTTTAATGAGTTGTCTGATGCATACAAAATGAATTAATTTTATCTCTGTTACCTTTTCATGATGGATTTGTTATAGGACAACAAATTCTATAATCATAGGATTTTAGGGCTGGACAGGAGGAACACAGAGATTGTTTATTCCAACACCCTTATTTTTCATATAAAAAAAATGAGGTAGAGAGAGGTTGTGCCCTATTACTTATACTCACCCTGTGGGGCTAGTGGCAAAGATGAGAGAAAAAGTCAGTTATTACTATTAATTCGGCGTTTACCCCTACAGGCTGCATTGAGCATTTTAATAACTATTTTATGCTTCATTAGTAGTTCATCGGGTCTGTGAACTCATCACTTACAGATACTCCTTATATTGATCTAAATTTCAATCCATCCCAAAGATGTGCCCACACATCCTTTGCAAATTCTTGTCCATATTCTCCTTAGAGCAGGAATATCAAGCACATTGCCCATAGGCTGGAGGTAGCCCACAACACTCCTGAGTACAGCCCAAACCAGATTAAAATGTAGTTGAAAAATATTCAACAAAATAAAAAATACCATAAAACATAGATAATGTTACATTTTGTACCGAAGTCAACGTGGGACCTACAGAGATCCTTATATATAGTGTCATGGCCCTTGTTTCGATATGAGTTTGACACCACTGCTTTAGAGGACGCACCCAACTCACTAGAGGGATGCCTCTAGGTAGTTTTATATTCTTGAGGTTGCCAGCAAAGCCCCATGGTTGTCCCCTCTGTTTTAAGGAAGGAAATAAACATTAAGTAATAAATAAGCCTTCCTTGCCAGGGATTGTGCTAAGTATTTTACAAATATCATCTCATTTGATCTTCATAAGAACTGTGGGAGATAGGGGTGTGTGTGTGTGTGTGTGTGTGTGTGTGTGTGTGTGTGTGTGTGTGTGTGTGTTCATCCTTTGTTGCTGAAGAAGACCATGACTTGCACTCGACTTTGTTTTGAATGATGGAAGGCTGTGCAGGTCACCAGCCTCACTTCTCCTCCAGAGCCATCTGAATCCAGTGACCAGGTATTCATCAGGATGACTGGAGATGACCTAGGATGAGGCAATTGGGGTTAAGTGACTTGCCCAAGTTCACACAGCTAGTGAGTGTCAAGTATCCGAGGTGGTGCAGTGGATAGAGCACCAGTGCAGGAATCAGGAGTACCTGAGTTCACAAACTAGAGGGGTGGAAAGGCATATTATTATTGAGGCAGACAGAAATTAAGTGATTTGCCCAGGGTCACATAGCTAGTTAGTGTCTGAGGACAGAATTGAACTCAGCTCTTCAGGCTCAGAACTCTATCCACTGAGCTGACTAGTCACCTCATTTCTATTATCAGATATTTCTTTGAAGCTATTCCATATATTGTTCCTTCTGCATAGGATAAACATTGAAAAGCTACCAGTTGGAGTCAGGAAAACCTAGTTTTAATCCCAGGCATTTATTTTCGACCTTAGGCACTGATTAGCTTGGGCAAATAATTACCTAACCCAATTGGGTCATGGTTTCCTCATGTGAAATGAAACCTCTCAGATCCCTTCCAAATCTAAATCTATGATCCTATGTGCATTTCTCCTTTACTCTCTGAGTCAGCTGCAACATTACTCTCATTTGTATTTTAATTGTTTGTAAATTGGTTATTTTAGCTCATAGGGTGTCCCTTTTTAACTACATCATCCCATTTGTTCATATGTAGCTTACCCTACTGGATTTCCATTCATTGAAGTTTAGTGTTTTTGTGCGAACATTGCATTCATAAATACAGAGGAATCAGTAAAATACGAAGAGTGATATGGGATTCAGCATTTTGGCTCTTTGGTTGCCTGGTTATCACAGATGCATTATTACATTATGCATTCGCATACAGAATAAATAAGCTTTTATTATGCCCATACTATGTCCCAGTCACTGGCCCAAGCAAGGGCTATAGAAATAAATTTGTGAGATAATCTGTCCTCTCAAGGAGTTTAAAAGGAGTGATGTCCAGGTACAGAAGTATCTGGAGACATTCCGGTGATGGCTTGATCCATAATAGGGAGGGGCAGGTCATTTGTGTGGCATGGAACATGGCAAGATAACCTGGGTGAATTGAACCTGACCTGATGACCTGACCAGAAACCTGGACCTCGCTAGACTTGACTCAGTCATTTATCAGTCAAAGCTTTGTGGCCCCAGGGGGGAATTTCAAAAGTGAATATATTGATTCTACTCGTATTCTCAATGTTTTCCTGTCATGCAGTCCACTCTGAAAGTATTGTTTCTGGTGATGAGAAATAGTTATTAGTAGACTGTATGGAAGTAGAGAGAAGGTATATCACTAGATGGGATGAGAAGTATGGTCTGATGTGTATTTAAATGCATTTGTGCTAAACTCTGCATACCACCTTTCATCTTTTCAATCCTATGAAAGTATACACAGTACTCTAGATGGAAACCACTAATGGTGTGAAAATATTCTTGTGCGTCAATATAAGAATTACCACGAGATCATTGCCATTAGAAAAAGTAGTGCATGAAAATCAATGAGCTGATGTGAACAAAACTTGAAGTGCAGAGAAAGGTTGAAACAAATGTATTCTATCGTCACAAAGATTCCAATATGATATGTTGAAAGAACAAATACTTTCATTATTTCAATAGGCAGAAGGGAAGAAAGAATATGTCAGAAAGTAGCAGTAAAAACAACCATAAAAAAACAAGACTGCGCAAGTCAAAGTCCTGTGAGTATGCAAAATCACTGTCCTTGTTTAACTATGGACATTTCTTTCCAGGAGACTTATAGATGTGTAATAATAATAGCTCATATTTTGATAGTGCTTCTTTTTGAAGTGCTTTTTTTGGTAGCTCCAAGATATATAAACACAAATTTGATTACTCGCATTTTATAGATGAATAACCTGGGGCCCAGATTTTTGAACTGGTTTCTTACAGCTAAGGAGGGGCAACTCCAGGATTCAAATCCATATGCCTTGATTCCAAATCAAGAACTCCCTCCACTCTATTATGTATCCCTGTTTGGAACTCCAATTTGCGATTATTCTTCACTCAAAATCATTAATATCTTTTTCAAAGAAAGTGTGTGTGAAAGTGTGAATTATTCTTTGCTGAAACTGACACCAACATCAAACATAAACCACAAAGGAGAGAGCAGAGAAACAGAAACAGAGGGAGGAGAGTGGCAAAGAGAAGGAGGGGGAATGAGTGGCCCAGACAGACAGAGACAGAGACAGAGAAACAGAGAGGACCTAGTTTTATGTCTTACTTCTAACATACTGGGTGTATGACCTTGGGCAAATTACTTACTTGTGCTGTACCCCGAGGAAACCATTTAAAACTCTTTAAAAGTTGCAAAGAATGATCTGAATTGGTGGAGGGAATTTCCTCACCTGAGAGTTTCTTATACCCTAGAAATCACAGTTAAAAGAATTTCCTGCCTTGTGGCAATTCTTTTTTTAGATAAAACGAATAAATTTCTTTAACCTTCCCTTATTTTCCAATCATTTCCCATTTTGATGCTCAGATTGAGAACCTTATCTAAAGTTTCCCACAGCCTTTATAGGCAGTGGTGTAATTCTGATTACAATAGACTCATTTGTAGGAGTTCCTATATGCTACAATCCTATTAATTTGTACCCATGTCATTCTTGCTTTATCATTTAACAATTTTTTTCCTGACTCATGTACCAGTTAGTGTTATTTTACTTAATGGGGGAATTAATTTTCTTCGTGACTTACTTATTCTGGTCATGTTTCTTTTTATTTCTTATTTTCTGGCATCTGCCAGCAGACCTAGACATCTGAGAATTGTAATAATTAGGGAAGGGACTGGGGGAAAATGATAGCAAGTTGTTCTGACTTCTTAGTGGCTCCAACCAGCCATCAGGGCTAGAGGCAAGCCATTATGAAAGTCTGCCAGGTCTCCTAACCAGTGAGCAGTCATTACATTACCTACCTCCATTAAATATCAGAGTGTTGAACGCCTCAAATGGTTATCTTTGAATAGTATTTTAGACATGGCACAATTTAGGGTTATCTCTCATTCTTTCACTAATGGTAAAAATGGAACTTCTCAAGGACTCACATTTCTTCTTCCCTCTCTATAACAGATAAGCGTTGCTTCTTGTGATGGGAAATGCCCATCTGCTACCATCTACAATGTCAATATTGATAGCCATTTTAGATTCTGCAAATGTTGTCGGGAAATTGGAGTGCGGAATGTGAATGTGCCTCTTTACTGCTCAGGAAATGGCTCAGAAGTTATGTATACCATTCAAGAACCCACAGAATGCTCCTGTCAATGGAAATGAACTCTGGATAAGAAACAAACAAAAAACCCCATCTCTATACTCATAATGACCATTAAAGCTAGTTGCTTTTTTCCTATTACTGGAGAGGTTTACATTTTTTTTAAATTAACAAACTTTTCAAAGCTTGGACCCCACAATTTTGTAATTTACTGCAAATATACTAAATTACTATAAGTTACCTTTTCCTGTATTTAGTGTGTATTTCAGAGTATTGTGCTGTCCATTTCAATAAAACTACTTTCTTATGTGATACTGAAATATAATTATAAAAAATAATAGCTTCTGACCAATTTTGCATTGACTGGAACATAATTGGGGGAAACTCTCCATTTCACTTAATTGCAGATTAAGTCATCATGAATGAAATTTTATCTTCTTTTGTGTAAACCTGGGAAGCAAAAGCCAATGTCACTTAATATCCCCAGATCTCCACTTTTTATTCCACATAAGTGTGGTGGGTAAAAATTAGCTTCTGAATTGGTAGATTTAACCAGACTTCATTAACTTACAGAATTATAAGATCATATAATATAAGCACTATAAGGAGCTTTTGAGAGCACTTAGTTCACCCACTCTCTTTTTGGGAGCCTAAATGCCTTACCCTTTATAGTTACCTTCCATCTTCTGTGCATGTATCTTTTTATATACATGTCTCCCCCATTAGAATGTAAGTTCCTTGAGAGCAAGGGTTCTTTTTGCTTTTTTTTTTTTTTTTTGTATTCTCAGCACTTAGCTCAGTACCTGACACATTGTAAACACTTAATAATAAATGTTTGTCAATTGACTGGTAGATTGACCTATCCAGTATTACCCAAGTAGGTAGTGACATAGTTTAAGCAGAAACCCAGGTCTTTTCTCTTGCATCCCAAGACTTGCAGTTTCTTATACACTGTGGGGTTAGCCACTGGAGTCCCCATTTGTAAACAGTTAAAATTATGTATATTTCAGGTCCAGTGCCTTTGAAAATAACCAATGAAAATCCCACAGACAGAGATAAATACGTAGTAGATACTGGGATAGAGGGTGGGGAAATGTATCCTCAGCAGGCATGGGGAGGAGGAAAATCTTGTACCTTTATTTTTATACCATGAAATCCCTGGTATTATGTATATTATTATTATTTAACATACTTGATAAGTATCCTAGACTACTTAGAAACTGACATCCATTTTTAAGATGTATATATAGACTTACAAAATCATCTGAAGTTTGTTTTTTGATGTTTATGCTGCTTTCTCTATAATGGGAGAATGGAATAAAATTCTCTGAATGTATTAGTGCTCTTTTAATAGACTATTGTGCCTTTAAATCAACAATTAAAATGATTGTGCTTGATACAGGTGTGTATTTTCTGCTCAAGTTAATATTTTTAGCTTATATTTAATAACTGTCAGTACTTAGAGTCAGTGAAAAAAAATTATTTGGTAAGAATAAAATGACCTTGGCTGAAAAGAAAGAAATGAAATTGCTAGACAGTCTTGTACTCAAGCTGTCACCTGTACTTTTAAATGTACTCTCTATAAACCACGGTGTTTTTATAGGAAATCTCAATTTAACTTCAAAGTCATTTTTAAAAAAATACCTTGTCATTGAAACTTAGTAGGAGCAGTGCTAGATAGGAAGCAGACCTGTGATTTCATTTGGGTGGTTGAAGAAGCTCCCTCTCCCAATGTTGGACAGCACATGCTCTGAAGTTTATAGCCCCAGAAAGTTACCCAACAGGACTGATATGTTAAGAGACTTGTCCAGGGTCTCACAGCTGGCATGAGTCAGAGGAATGACTTGAACCATGCCTTCCCAACTCTGAAGCCAGATTTCCAAACTTTATATCAAGCGGCCTTTCATACTAAGAAGATTAATCATTCTGGGTGTGTGTGTGTGTGTGTGTGTGTGTGTGTGTGTGTGTGTGTGTGTGTGTGTGTGTGTGTGTGTGTTTCTACAGAAAGAAAAGCTTTCATAAATATATGTATAAAATCTTATCTTAAAATTTCAAAAGATATTGAATATCATAGAACTTTAACACTGGAAAGCAACTCAGATATATATCAGAATGATAGTAATTCCTCTGTATTTTAGCATAGCCATAGCATATATCCATTATTATATTAATAATAATAATAGTTATTTTTATTATATCTGGACATGTGATTAGATCCATGTTAGGCATTCCCAGTGATGAAACTATCTCTACTGACAGGACTATTATCTGTAAGTTATAGTCTAATTGAGTGACTGAGGCCCTACGGCACCATGAAGTTAATGGTCACATAGCCAGTATGCTTCAGAGACAGAAGCCTTAAATCCAGGTTATTCTGACAACAAGACTAGTCTTCTATCCAGCAGACCTGGCTGTCTCTCATATTGATGGTATTTTTCATTATTTAATAAATGTTAATGATCGGTGACTTCATTGGTATTGGTATTCTCTGCCCCTAATCAATGACAATCACGATCCTTATTGGTGCAAAAATTCAACAATTCCCCTTGAGTTATGGTTAAGGATTATTCAATGAAGTGTTTATAAACAAAAAGAAATATTCTTTTTTTAAATTATGGATTTCTGTGATTTGTGTTATAAAAAAACGTCACAAGAAAACTTGGAACCCAGTGTTCAAATGAATTTATTTTTTATCCAGAGGCCACATGTCATGGTCAGAGAGAAAACTTTGGAGTCGGAAAGACCTGGGTTCAAGTTCTGCCACTGAGACTTTGGCCTAGTTTCAACCTCTCAATGCCCCAGTCAGATTGCTAAGATGTTAAGTTGTGGATCAGGTACCAGCCTACACTGGTAGAAGGAGTTTTTTTCTCTGAAAGTTTCATATATCAATGACATCACAGGCTTACTTCTCTCTCCCTCCCTCCAAAGAAAAATCTTGATCAAAATGAGAAAGCTACAACACTCTGAAATGTTAAAATATGACATGAGTCATTTTTAAGCAATCCATTTTGTTACATGTCTGTATGTTATGTAATCAACTTGTATTTGACCTCAAAGAAAAAAAAAATCAATAAAAAGTACTTTAAAATCCTTTGTGTTCCTATGCATTATGATGTGTTTTTATTTGTAATGTAAATTCCATCTGTAACAGAAACTATTTTGCTCTGTGTTTGAAAGTCATCCCATTATTAACACTCAATCAAATCTGGTGGGAATTTTCTTTAGTATATTTGGTTTATCTCAGTCTGAATTACTTCCTTTATCTCTCTGTTCTCTTTCTGGCTTTGCTCCAGTTAAGTTAACCTGATCTCTTCCACTTTCTCCTTTTCACCATGTGGACAAGTGCCAGAAGCAACCTGTACTTTGTGAGCACTGTTCCAAATCTATCTCCTTAGGCAGAAAATCATTTCTGTGAAGAAGAATCATTTTCTATGATTGGAGCTGTCCATAAAATTGTCATTTTTGCATATTCATTTACTTATTAGATTAAGTTGCGGCAAGGCATAATGGGTATTTTGAGGCTCTTCAGGTGACTTACAAGACTTATTTCAAGTCCTGCTATTGGATATGTAATCCTGACCAAACCACTAAACTTCTCTGAGCCAGTTGCTTCAGCTGTAAAATAGGGATAATAAAACATCTCCCTTAGATAGCTGTTGTGAGGATTAAATGAAATGATGTTTGTAAGATACACTGAAGACCTAAAAGTGCTATATAAATGCAAGCTATGTTTGCTAGATGCAACATATTGTAATGACCACTATCAATATGTGTCACTGAATTAGGACTTCAGCATAAAAACAGAAGGTATCTCCTGTGCCATCCCCACCTCCACCACCTCACACATGAAGTACTATGGAAAAATAAACTCAAATAGTGTACAATGGGAAAGATTTCAAAGAAGAGAAAATGCTTGACTTTAGGAAGGGGAGTGTTGTTATTGGTGGGTGGTTGTTTTTTTCAAGTGGAATGTGCTGCCCACAATTTAATTAAATTGTAGCCTTGTAGGAAGGAGCTCCTGCTGACTTCTGAAAATTATCCTCTTTATAAAACTCCCCCTTTCACTTGTAAATATTGTCAAATAGTTTTAGGAGGTTTTGTGTCATACATTTCATTAAAAAAACTTGAATATTCAGCAGCTGGCACTTTATCACTAAAGTAATATCAACACGGAATAGTTATGTAGCATGACTGACTCTCTTTGGGCAGGAAAATTGCTTCTCAGAATTCCTAAAATTATTCATTTTGCATTAATTTCTTTGCAAGTTGATACCTGTTTTTTTTTAATGAATTGGTTGCTCTACAGACAATCTCACTATTCCTATGACTACCCAGACTATAATTCCCCTCATCCATCCATTCATCCATCCATCCATCTATCCATCTATCTATCTATCTATCTATCTATCTATCTATCTATCTATCTATCTATCTATCTATCTATCTATCTGTCTGTCTGTTATCTATTTATCTATCTCATATATACATGTACATATGTGTGTATATATATGTAAAACTACTAAGGATATATATGTGTATACATATAAAATGTATGTATATATGTACATATCTGGATAAAAGATATATCTGATATGTGTATATAAAGATAAGTGTATATATGTATCTATGTATAGCCTTGTATGTATATATCCTTATATACATATACATATATATATATATATATACATAGCTATATCTCCTTATTAAAAGTAAGTTCTTTATGGCTAAGGACGTGCTCATTTTTGTTTTGCCTAGTCTCATAAATGAGAATTCTCATATTAAGGATTGTAGAGTAGATACAGTGCTTCTTAAGCTGTGGGTCGCCACTCCACATAGGGACATGAAAAATTTGACAACAGTAAGAGATTTCTGTACATGCAATAATCAATGATCAAAAGTTAATTTAAAATCAAAAGTGCAATGAATCCCAGGTGTTTCTGGCAAGGCTTGCCCATGTGGCATCACACAAGTCCAATGCAGTCTAGGTTTTGAACTCAAAGGTGTGTGCGCTTTGTACCGTGCATGCCCTCTGGCCATGCGATGCCAGCAAATGCTTCCAAACCACAAAAAGGAGTCGTGAGTGGAAAAAGTTTAAGAAGGATGTCTCGCCTTACCCTATACAAACAACTGAGCTCAATCTAGTAAATATCCCATCTGCTATCTGCTCTGCCACCTGCCTCAGTGGGTCTGTCTGTCGCTTATTTGTTTTGTTTTGTTTTGCGCAGAAATGGGTAAAAATGGGAGGGAGATATTGTGCTTAATATATTTTGCACACTGCAGTTCAGTTCCAGCTTTAACCTTCCCAAAATATCCTCATAAGCCTCCTTGACCTATAAATTCACCCCCTTCTCATTTAGTTCCTATATCACTTCCTCCCTTCCACCTGTTTTTTTGTCCATTACATATTCTTTTCAAATTTGGGTTTATCAGAGAGCTTCCTGTATAATCATACTGATTAAAAAAAAAAAAAAACCTTCTCCCCTCCCATTGAGATAAATTGTGACTATAGACTTTGAATTTCATTTTTAGAGCCTTCTGTTCTTCTTGAATAGTCTAATAATTACATCATTTTTCTCTTTAATCTTAGAATTTTGACATCTAAAATTCCTAAAGCCTAGAATCAGTGCTTATATTTATTTTCTCTGACTGTCTTCAAGAAATTTTCAAAAACAACTTATTAGTTCTAACAGCATATTCATAGATTCCGATCCTTAACCATAGATAAGCTTAAAGTTCAAAATATTCTAAGCTGAATTTGTATCCTTTCTTCCGTATCTTTTGCTTCTTTTTGTATCCCAGCCTTTTGCACAGTACCTGGTACACAGTAGGCACTTGATAAATGTTTATTGATTATTTGGTATGTATTACCTTATACGTGCTGATATTGAAGCCCACATAATAATAATAGCTGTCATTTACATAGTATTTTTTATGGTTTGCAAAACAATTTACATATGCCATCTCATTAGATCGTCACATTATTATCCCATTTTGGAGAAGAGGAAAGGCACCTGAGGGAGGGTAAATGATTTGTCTAGGGTCACACAGAGCAGAAGAGACTGAAGCAAGATTCAAACTCACATCTCCGTGACCTTAATTCCAGTGCTCTGCCCACTACACCACCCAGCTGCTTCACTCATACCTGTTGAAGATTTTTCTGCAGTTAACCTTCCTCAGCTTAGCATTTCACTTCCCAGGAAAAACTCAGCATCTTCTGTAGGCTCAGGCATTAAATGGTGTAATGTTTTACACATTATTAATAAGACTGACCCTTGCACTGGTCCCTAGGGGACCCTGCTATGTATACTACATCCAGAAAAGTACCCACTTATCCCTATTCTGTTTCCTATCTCTGAGCCAGTTCCCTATCTATTCCCTTCAATTCCATGGTGACAATTTTTTTTTCAGTCTTTACCAAAGAGTTTTTTTTGAAAGACTAAAAGAAATTACATCCAATGGTTTCCCTTATCCAGCAGCTTATTTACACTTTTAAGTAACTCTAGTAGATCACTCAGACATGATCTCCCTGAAGAAATAACATTGCCTTTCCACTAAACAGTTTAGGTTTGTTGAAGGCAAAGGCACTCATTTTCCCCTCCTCCTACCCCACCCTAGGTGGGGGATGGGAGAGTAAGAAAACCTTAATACTGAAAGTGCTGAACTTTAAATGTGGAGGGGGTGCTTCAGAACTGCTCTCAACAGTTGACAGGGTTGTCAGGAAATGGGTCTGCATGCCATCGCCTAACTCCCAATGGCTTGGAGATCAATCAGGTAAGGTTTAGACATCAACTCACGGATGTTACAACTTGGGGGTGGATGGGTGGAATCAGTGAAGACTTTTTGGAGAAATGGAACTCAGATTTGGTGCTTAGAAACTTGATAGAGATTTAACAGACTGTTGGGAGGGTGAAGGGTAGTATTACAGGTATGGGGAACACCAGAAGAAAAGGTACAGAAACAGGAATAGGCTTATAGGTTCTAGAGCTTTAACTTTCATTCACAATTATATTATGACTTGTTTACAAATGTAATGAGTGTTACAATCAAATGTTATAAGAAAATAATTTCAATCCTTCCCGGTGGTAGGGCAATGTTAGAAAATGTACTTGTTGTTCTTGTAATAGAGACTTTAATTCAGCTAAAAAGAGGGAGGAGAATCTTGATGGCAATGAATCCAAATTATAATTAGGAATTCTTAATTAGAACCAAGAACACTATACTAAATATACTAGACATACTCTAAGTAAAATAAATGGCCTATTTGGTCCACTTAAATGCTTAGTCATTGGAAAAGATCTTTGAATCATTTGATTTTAATGTAGCTATGTGAATGCATGGGTGAAAACAGTTGACACTACAAATTTATAGGAAAGGTTGCACTTAAAAAAACAAAACAAAACAGTGAGGCCAATCTACTTCCAGCCATGCGAAAAGCTACCTGCTATTTGGCATCACATTTAGGGAATGCTGGTGAAAAAGGCTACTAATCTTTCCTTTATTTTGCCCAGATAGTTCATTCTACATAGCGTAGCTTATGGACTCCAAAGTAATAATAGCTTTCCCCTAATGCTGTGAAAGAGATCTGGCTCAAGATGATTACTATCCCTCAGCTAATTGATGGGCTATTTTTGTGACAAAGTTATGAGTAAAATATCTTTGAAAGAGGTAATTGGAATAGACTAGTAAGAAATAGAAATAGTAAAACAAGAAATAGAGAAAGGTGGTACCACTGATTAATTCAATTTAAAATACTGTAAGTTTTTTAATGTTTGCTTTGAGACCAAAAACATGGTCCTGTTCTAGCCCCAAATACGAAATTTTCTGGACTCTGACACAGGCCAAGAAACTGGAAGTTAACCATAAAATACTTGAAAGAAATCCTCTTCAATTTCAAAATGAAATCTTGCTTTGTAGTGGCAGATTATAGCAAGTTTGTAAATCATACATAAACTTTAATTTTTCTCCACACTGACAGTGCTTAGAAGACTTTTAGTCACGTTTTTGTGTTATAAGGGATTTTAAAATGTGTAAATCTCTCAAAAATGATTTTTAAGTTCTAAATGTCATTTGAATTAGGGGAAAAAAAATTAACTAACAATGATTAATTGCCTATTGTATACCAGGCAACAGGGATCCAAAAACCAAAAATGAAATAGTCCCTGCTCTCAAGGAACTTATGTTCTTTCAAGGGAAATGAAGTTTGCACATGAAATTAAAACAAAATATACAAAGTAATTTTGGAATGAGACCCTAACAGTTCTGGACATAAGGCAAGACTTTATGTAGGAGTTCACTTGAACTGAACTTTAAAGGAAGCTAAGATTTCTAGGAGGATGAGGTAAGGATGGAGGATATCCCAGGCAGAAGGGGAAAGCCTATATAAAGTCAAAATACCAGTTGCCACGTGCAAGAAAGGACAAGTAGGCCAGTTTGACTTAAATGTAAAATGTGTGAATGGAAAATAGTATATAATAAGTCAGGAAAGCTGTCCTAGATTCAGATTATGAAGAGCTGTATTACTAATTCAGTTGCTCTTTGTTCGTAGCGATAAGGACCATTTTTTTTCAGAGCAGCATAAAAGTTTTTTTTTTAATATTCAGAATTTTCAGTTCAAAATTCTCTCCTTCCTTCTAGCCCCTCCCTCACCCACTGAGAGGGCAAGCAATATTATACCCACTCTGCAGATGAAGCCATAAAACTATATTTCCACATTAAGCATGTTGCAAAAAAGTAAGAAAAATGAAAAATAAATATGCTTCAATCTGCACTTAGAATTCATTAGTTTTCTTTCTAGAGGCGGATTGCATTTATTATGATGAGTCCTTCGGAACTGTCATGACTCATTGAATTGATCGGAGTATCTAAGTCTTTCACAGTTGATTATTGTTACAATATTTCTATTACCATGTAGTGTTCTGATTCTGTTCACTTTACTTTGTATCGAATTCATGTAAAACTTCTCAGGTTTTTCTGGAACCATCCTCTTAATTTCTTGTGGCTCAACAATGTTCTATCACAATCACGTGCAACACCTTTAGTTAGCCATTCCCCAATTGTTGGACATATCCTCAAATTCCAATTTTTTGCCACTACTTTTTGTAGTGTATAAAAATTTTTGTACATACAGTTCCTTTCCCTTTTTCTTTGATCTCTTTGTGTTAAAGACCTAGCAGAGGTTTTTCTAGGTCACAAGATATACAGAATTCTATAACCCCTTGGTCATAATTCCAAATTGTTCTTCAGAGTGGCTGGATGAGTTAACAATTCCACCAATAATGCACTAGGGTATCCATTTTTCCATGTCCTCTTCAGTGTTTGTCACTTTCTTTTTCTGTCATATTGGAGAAACTGATAGGTGTGAGGTGGTACCTCAAAGTTGTCTTAATTTACATTACTCTATTAATGACCTAGTGCTTTCATATTTCTATTAATAACTTTGATGTCTTATTCTGAAAACTGGCTGTTTATATCTTTGACTAAATTTGGACCAGTTTGGATAGAGAATTTATTTTTTACCAAAAGACTGGCATACCTGAGCTTTAAGAATATCATTTTGGCAGCTGTGTGGAGGATGAATTGGCTCGCAGGAATGACTTAAGGCAGGAAGATCATTTATTTGTTCATTTTTTAAACATGAACTATACACTGAGGATACAGAGACAAAATTAAATAGCTCCTTTGCACAAGTGCAAGATTGATGGGGAAAAGGGAAGCATCAAAGATGACTCCAAACTTTTAAGCCTGGAGTAACTCAGAAGATGGTTATATGATAAGGAGAAGTAGAAAGCTGAAAATTAGTTCAGGTTTGAAAAGAATTTGATAGATTTAACTTTGGATATTTCAATTTTGAGGTGATAATAGGACATTCAGGTGAAAATGTACATTAGATAGTTGCAAATGTGAAACTGAAGTGCAATGGAGGGACTGGGGCTAGATATATTGATGTAGGGGTCATATATAGAGGCAATCACTGAAGTCACAGCTGTTGGTAGAGTCACCAGCTCAGAGACTGTAGAGAAGTAAAACAAAGGCCTGAGGTTCTACCTTTGGAGGGAAACCTATTCTTAGAGTTGAAGGGGAATATAATTAGTATAAGACAGTGTAATTAGTATAAGAGGAGCAGGATAACATGAGACATGTTTAATAAATACATTGATTGGGAGAAACAATAGGAGATAGATTTCTTTTTGTATCATGGAGCAAAAAGAAAAATGCATAAGGGATATATGGCATCAAATGGTGCATAAAGGAAGAGAGCAGGACTTAGAGAAAGCTATTGTTTCTGGTAACCTGAGAAAGAACTATTTCAATAAAATGGTGGAGTTGAAAACCAGATTGGATGGGGCTGAGGAGTGGAGATAGAAAGTATAGGCTACTCCTTCTAGAAGTCTACCTGTGAAAGGGACATGATGTCTAGGCTGGTAGTTTGAGGGAGTAAATTCAAGGCAAGCATTTTTTGGGGGGGCAATAAGTGTATTTGTAGGCAGAGGGGAAGGATCCAGTATAAAGGGAGAAGGGGAGAGGCAAAAGAGGAAGGCACAAAGACAGAGGGGGGAGGGGAGAATCTCTTTGCACTATCCCCTGTGTGTTCTTAGACAAATCAGAGTTTTCTGCACCTCAGTTTTCTCATCTATAAAATGGGAGGAGGCAGTGTTATAGAACCTTTGTTATCCCTAACAGTTTTAAATCTATAATCCTATCAAAGGACTTTAGAGATGATTCAATCCAACCTGCCAATTCTGTAGATAAGGAAACTGAGCTCCTGAAAGGTAGGATGACCTATTTTTCTTTCACATGACCTAGGATCAAAGAACATATCTCTAGTGCTACTATACTTGGGCTGAGGATATTCATTAGGCATTTTCTCATCTCTCTCTCTCTCATCTCACTTTCCTCAAGTTCGAAACCCATCCTCTCCTCTTTTTTTTTTCTCAGAGGAGAAAATAGCCATCCTCTTTTCCAAGGGCAACCTCCTACACTTTGTGCATTTTCATTCCTACTTCCTCCTATCACCTCCAGGACCTGATTCTTTCACTCTTTGCTATTTCTGGTTGTCTTTTTCTTTCCCTCCTTCCTCTCTCTGTCTCTATCTCTCTCCTTTCTCTATCTGTTTCTGTCTTTGTCTGTTTCAGACCTATGATTTTATCTTTTGGTGCAGAAAAACCCAAGGTGACCAAATATTATTTGACCAGTAAATTAACAAACATTTATTAACTACCTATTATGTATCAGACTATCAATGCAAAGGCACATCAGTTGCAGTCTGTAGTAATCAAGAAATTTATAGATTCTGATTCTCTAGGGTTACATAGTCAGTCTGTGTCTAAGGTATGACTTAAGTCCAGATCTTCCTGATTTCAAAGTTTTCCTATCTATCATACTATATTACCTTCTCTTTATAAGTCTGCAGAAATCTAAGGCAGTGGAGTGTGATATATGTTTAGAAAAAAGTCAGGGATAGCCAGTTTCAGAGCATGTTTTTGGTTGGATGATGAAACAATAGTGACCATCAGCTGGGGAAATCTAGTCTAGTGGTGTGACAGAATCTTGTGAGGAGCCTGATCTAAACTCCAGAGAGTGTCAGTTACTTGGTTCAGAAGGCAATTACTGTGCTGATTATAAATTAATTTAGTGCTGGAACAAAAAAAATGGTTAACTAAAAATCAAGAGGCTTAGTACTCCACAGAATATGTTATCTATATTAGAATATATAATCTCCAGTAATATTGTTAATTAAATTATATATTTGTTATAGAAATTGAATACATTATAGACACATTGCATGTTAATTACATGTTTATAAATAACATAATATGTATAATATATTATATAGGAATATAATCTTATATAAGTATGTTACATGCTATATATTAATCTAGTTGATAATACATCAATTCGATTAATAATCATATATAATAAAAGGTCCCAAACTTCAAAGAAAATGTCAGGTCCCAGTTCATCTGAAAATTTACATGAATATCCTTATTTAAAAAACTCTAATAGTTAATTTAGATAACAGAGAATAACAGTCACTTTTTTTTTAACAACATGATGTAGTATAGTAGAAAGCATATTGGCTTGGCTTGTGGACTGAATGTTTGGAGTTTGAATTTCACCTCAGTTACTGACCCTGAGCAAGGCCCTTAATCTCTCTGAGTCTCTGTTTCCCCATCTGGAAAATAATAATAACTATTGTTCCTGCCCGACAAGGACATAGTGAATCTCACACAAAATAACAGTAAAGCACTTTATAAAAATTTCAAGCTCAGTGTAAATGTCCGTTATTATCAGGACAAAACTTTTAGCCAGGTTATAGGTGAAAGTCTTTTTTTTTCCTTTTTTCCTGATGATGGAATTGGAGATTGGCTTATGGCTTCGTTCAAAGGTTTGGGGTTCTCCATCTCCAGACTAGTTGTTACCAATCTGAGTTTTCCACATCCCTGAGTATGATGTGTGCTTTCCTTCGGGTACTAATGTTGTACTCTCCCCAAACCCTTTCAGATTATCATTCTTTTCCATGTCAGTGGATTTTTTTTACATTAACTCCTACTCATTCTTCCTTGCTGGCTGCTTCCCAGTCTCCATGGAGACCTCCCCTTAATTAACCCAACAAAGGGAGAGGGGCAGGAATGGCCCAAACAAAGTAGGCAGCTGCTGAAGGAACAGGAGCTGAGGTGAGTGGGCAGTTTAAGGAAGCAGGGTAAAGGAGAGATGGGAGACATCCAGGCTCTGGATGGAGCAGCCAGGGGGAGCTCTTGAAGGAAACATAAAGTGGGGGGCAGCAGCTTCACCCCTTCTCCCCCTTTTGCTCCAGACTGTGGCAGCAGAGCAGGGGCTGAGTGGGGTCCAGCTTGCTTAGCTCAATCCTCAGGAAGAGAGGGAAAGTGGACTCACCTGGGGAGCTGGGAGGATGGTGTGCATGTGTGTGTGTGTGTGTGTGTGTGTGTGTGTGTGTGTGTGTGTAAAGTGCATATACATGTGTGTGTGTATGTGTGTGCGTGTTTGGGGAGGGAAGGGATGGGGACCAAAGTGGAATCAGAAACCAGCTGCTTAGGCTGCTGAGACTTCCGTGTCTCCTGCCTTCCATTGTCTTCTCAATCCTTTCCCCTGTTTTTGTCTCAAAGTACAAGTGGGGATAGAGAGTGGACTTGGGATTATGTGAGTATAAGGAACTCCAGAAGGAAAAAGTACCCACTAGCAATACAGGTCAGCATCCTCTCTGCAGGTTAATCAGTGTGTTTCTTAGAGTTCTGAAAGGGGAAAGGATTTGCTCACTCATAGCCAGCATGTATCACAGACAGTACTTAAGCCCAGGTCTTCCTGACTGAAGTCAACTCTATCCACTACACTATGGTGCCTCTCATATCTTCGAATACATACATACAGACACACACACACATACATACTCACATACACATATGTACCCACATACAAATACACATACATACATGTATATACACACACACGTGCGTGAATTCTTTCTATTTAGGACAAGGCAGTCTCTGAAGTTCATTCCGGCTCTCTAGTCATGATACTAGGATCTTTCTTCGCTGTTTCAGACTCCAGAAGGTTGTTCTGTTTCTCTAAGAGAGGCATGCCTCTATCACTTGGAAATTTGGATTTAAATTTGAATTCAATTAGAGTGTTCTTGTATAATGTGAGTGACCTTGCAGTCAGACATATAATGACCATGTAAATTTAGAAAAGTCACAACTTCTAGGTGCCCCAATGGCTCAGACTATCCATTACAGGCAAAATGCCCACCTGCAGATCAGCATCGAGTGGAGGGAGTTTTCCACAACTATGAAATTGAAGAACTGTACCCCTCCCAAAATTGTCATTGGCTCTCTGAGGCAATAGTGGAGTAGGGTTGACCTTGGAGCCATTAAGAGCAGGGTTCACATCTGACCTCTGACACATACTGGCTGCCTGACCCTAGGCAAGTCCCTTTAACCCCTTAGTGTTCTGGGCAACTATGATTAGAAGTATAAGAGAAGACAAGCTTTGGTGCAAGTTCTTTCCCCACTCCTTTGTTTCCCTACTCTAACGAAATCAGAAATTTGGATGAAAAATATTTCTAAAAGTGACATTCAAGCAAAGAACACTTGAGCAGTGGGGTGCAGTGGAAAGAGGGCTAGATTCTGAGTCAGAGGATCAAGATCTAAACCCTATCTCTGCCACTTAATACCTATATGACCTTAAACAAGTCACTTAATAACATGGGGGTCTCAGCTTCCTCAGATGTAAAATGAGTGGATTGGACTAGATGACTTCTCTGGCCTCTTCCAGTTCTAAATCTATGAATATTTTCAACTAAATTTTTCAAAATATGACCCCAGGTCAGAAACCTTCAAAATACTCAGTTTTTGGACATTAGGTACAAATGAATAGCCATTCGGTTGAGAAAATGAACCATGGTTAGTGATCACAAGTTTGCGTTCTGGGAGATTGACATTTATTTCTAATTAGATTGTGTTGTAGGAGACAAGCATCTGATGAGCAGGGGATAAATAAGATTTGATTGAAAGAAATAGTGTGGTTTGAGGATGTTTTAAAAATGACCCTGGAGAATAGTCATGATTAAACTGGTCTTTGCAGTAATGATAAATGTTTGGTTAACACAATAGTGTTTACTTTTCTTTATTTACAGCTTTCTACTGCATTTAAGGTTCCAAAGGAGTTGGGTTTCCAAGGAAATATGTTCTTAATGCGGTAGGATGCATTTTAGAAACAAATGGAATTTAAATGAATGTTGGGTGTGAACGTCGTTCAAGTTTGAATTGTATTCAGAAGGTATTTTTCCTCGTTAAAGATGGTCTTTTAAGAATGTTTGCCTCCAAATCTACCCCTGTAGCTGTGTGTGGGTGTATGGCTAGAGTTCCTGCAATTTATGTTTGAGCACTTTCTCTCAGCACAATGCAACTGTGTGTAATTGTCTGGTAATTTGTATCATTACTAATCTACCCTTTCCACTTGATTTTGCAGCTTTTAGTAGCAAAAGTTCATGACTTGTTAGAAAGGGCTTGTTTTGCTAAATGTCTTGAATGAATCATATGGGTTATCAGCTTATATAATGCACTTACAGATAATTATTCAGTCTAAATCTCCAGGTGATATATCAATTGAAAGTGATCAGTTTCACGTTTACTTGAAGACACATTTCATCTCCTCTCAAATTCCAAAAGAATTTTATTTTGAAGCTAAAAAAATGCATTTGCATAATTGATCTCCATAAAACTTACTTTCCAGATGGACAAATTAATTCTTCTGCTGTTCTGGTTTGAATACATTTTTCAGGTAAGAGATTACCCTAAATATATAACTAACCATAGAGCAAATATTTTCCCAAATCTTTTTTGCTGACCTTGAGATACTGAAAAATAATAAGCCTTAAGATTGCTTTGGTAATAAACAATGAAACATTGTCCAAGCAACATGAAAAAATCTGAAAAAAATTAACTTTTTAGGAAAACTTTGACTTTATGATAAATTATGGGAAGTAGCATTATACGTCACTGGGAAGAATTACATTATTTAATGACATTACCACAAGTACTTAAGAACTCCACCGGCCTTTAATAATTATTTTCAAGTAGTATGTTCATTCCATTGAGAGTAAACAGAGGAAAACATTTTGAATATAAATCATCAGCTTATAAATTTAGTAGAACTGCTGTTAAAAAGTTTAAATTGCTTAACTTGAAGCAAGATTTTCCAACATAATAGTCTTTCTGAGTACCTTTTACATATGCATTTCAATTTCTGGTGCTAAATAGAAGCTGGCTTTTCTTTTGAAGACACAGAATCCTTTGCCTTCCTTTCCTGTGCCAGCCATTGAGATGCCAGAGTCATCTCAAGTCACTTGCATATAGTCCCATGAGGAGTGAACTTACTCTCTGCTTTCCTCCGCTACTTTCAGATTCTCTCAACTACAATCTCTCCTTTGAAGTTTATACCATAGAATCACAAAGAAGCAAGAAACTCAGAATAGAAAGGGACCACATTTCCTAGTCCAACTTTTAACTGAAAATCACATTTCCTAGTCCAACTTCTACCTAAAAATCACATTTCCTCTGAGAAAGAGGCATCCAGCCTTTCTTTGAAGACTTTTTTGAGGGGAAACTATCACCCAGCCAATCTAAAAGAATTTATTAAGTATCTGTTGTTTGACAGACACTCTGTTAGGCATTGAGGATATGACGATGAAAAAGAAACCATCCTTGACGTTTACAACAGACCTCAGGTCCTAGTCCATTGATCCATATGCATATGAATAAATTCAAAATATATGCAGCATAAATACGAGGTAATTTGGAGGGGGGTAATGGTGAGACAGATCAAGAAAAGCCTCTTTAGGAGATGTGTTTGATGTGAGTTTTAAAGGAAAACACTAGCTTCAAGAGATCTCTCCTTCAACAAATCTCTTTAAAAAACTTCTGGATATCTCATTTTTCTCTATAATATTTTACTTATTTATAAGCATGTCTTATCCTTCTTATTAGATTTTAAGCAACTTGGGGCAGAGGCTGTGTTGTTTTTCACATTTGTATCTCCAGCTTGGTAAATGTTTATTGAATTGAATTTAATAAATATTTAATTACAGGTTGCTCTGTTAACAACATCCATGTCAGCTAAATGTCTGAGCTATTTTCCTTTTCAAAAAAGGCATGGAAAATATTTATGTAATATAAACTGACTTGTGGCTTTGAATGATGAGCAAAATAATTAGCCAGTTTAGAATGATCAACTCATTAAACTTTAGGGATGTAAAACAAAATAATTTGTAGGAAAAACATCTTGAAATGTAAACTATTAGTACCAGTAGGCATGGAAAAGGGAACTGTTATTTCATTGCACAGGGAACTCTTACATGAAGAAAAGGCTTTTACCAATGCAAACTGGCACCTTCTATGAAATTTCAAGTCAGTTGCCACTGAGGGGTTAGGCTTTTCTTCTAGGGTCAGCCAGTCAGTATTCATCAGGAGCAGAACTTGAATCCAGGTCTTCCAAGCTTCATAGTGGGTATTCTATCATAGCAACAACTGATTTTTGTCTTGTGTTTTACATGTACGATCTCATTTGAGGTCTCACAACAACCTTATGAGATAGATGCTATTATTGTCCTCACTTCTGAAATGAGGAATCAGATTTAGAGACATTAAATGACTTGAAGAAAGTCATACAGCTAGTATGCGTCTGGGGAAGGATCTGAGTTCAAGTCTTGATGTTGAGTGTGAGGCTCAAGCCCCTGTTTTATGTTGCCTCTCATACTGGAAATGATGGACTTGCTGTTCTTTGGACCTATTAAAAATGGGAATTTGCTGCTCTTTTGGTTCAGTACACATATGACCTGCAATGTAACCCACTGCGTAGGTGCTCTGACCTCATAAGACAACCAGTCATTTGAGACTTTTAGTTCCTTGGGACCTTTTCAATTTTGGGAAGGGCTCTCTGGTTTTATATCCACTTGGGGATTACTCCTCAACCACTATTATGGCTCTTCTCTTCACTTGTATACATACCGACCCGCGGACATCTTAACAGTACAATGAGGCATTAAAGTGGGACTTTAGCGGAGAATGATTACTACAAACCAAGAAAAGTCATTACTCTCTTCAAATACAAAAAAACCTCAGGAATTTCCCCTTTTCTCTCAAAAAATTCCAAATTAAATGTAGCAATAGATATGTTTCTGGGGTGTTATAAATAGGGCCCCTCCCCAAACTCTCTCCCCATCTAGAGCAGGGCTCACACCCAGGCCAATTACAAAACTAAAGTCTGGAGTGAAAGAAGAATCTTTTATTATGGTCCTTGCAAGAAGAGGGCACATTCCCTACCATGAGAGAAGTGCCCACCTTAAACAACCATTGTAAAATCAGGAAAGCTCTCATTAATTTTTACATTCATTCTGGGTAGCCCCCAAGAAAGGCCACAGGAAGACTATAGTTTGTTCAGCCCTATGCAAGCCTTTTATACTGTTACAAAGTTGAACTTCTCACCTGTCCATCTATTAGCCAGGTGAAGCCTCCTGACCATGTGACTTCATGTTCTCCACTCTGATAGGCTTTCCCTCAAGTAGCTCAGCAAACTTGCACACAAGTTTCTGACCTTTTACCCGAACCATGCTGGGTCACAACTCTGATTATCTACTATCACTTTAAGCTGGGAGGAGTTTTAACCCTGTGAAAACAAAATTTCTTTTTTTTGTTTCCCACATAGAGCATTAAAAAGACAGAAGAGTAAGATGTATAAAAGTGATTAGGCAGAAAAAAATGAGAAAATCTGTGCATATTCAATCTTTCAATTCAATTATTGAGTACCTACTATGTGCCAGGCATCATGGTAGACTTTGAAGGTACTAAGACAAAAATGAAGCAGTTTCTGCCCTCAAGGAAATTATATTATTTCATTGGATATAAGATGTACAAAATAAATATTAGCCAATTTTAGGAAAAGGTACTAGCAGTTGGTAGGGGGAAGCAGAGTGACTCAAGGGTGAGGAAGCATTTTAACTGTGAGCATTGAAAATGGATCTTTCAGTCCTCTACTGTACCTATGCTCTCATTCATTTGGTTATCTCTCCATTTCTGCAGATAGCAATCATCCATGCTTTCTCATCCTGTATTATTCTTGTTCATGTTCTTCTACAGACCCACCATAAATGATCCACCAGAAGTATTGGGAGGGCTTCTTCTAGATTATTTTATGTTTTGTGGGCAACATTTTGTCCATCCTCTATCCTTGTTGTTGTCACATTCATTGTGCGCTCTTTTTCCACTTCTATGTCTCCTGATCTGTGGGGTGTTCTTTCCCAACTTCATGAGTGTAGGTCATGCAACCCCAACAGTTCATATTAATATATGTGAAGGAACTGTGATTTCATCAGCATAGTGACAGAATCATCAAATAACCTATATTGATCCAGGATCTAGGAGCACAATTTTACTTTTCCAAGAAAGATATGAATTAAAGTGATGTGACTGCTCAGTTCTCTCTTCTATGTTCTTTACATATGATAAGTTAAAATGAAAGTGTAGAAATGTTTGGGTATTATCTTCTCAGATAGTATATGAGTATGATGACCTGTCAAATCACCTCTCAGTTTTATGAACCTCAAGTCAGCACATTATTGATAACATTAAAGCTTAAAAATAATGCACACTATGAACGATGGAAAAATGCTTTCTTCTCTTCCGTTATTCCTTATTATCTCCCTTCCTTCCTTCTCCCCTCCCCCTTCTCTTCTTCTTTGCTCGCTTCCTTCCCTCCCCCTTCCTTCCATCTTCCTTTCATTCATTCCTTCCACCTTTCAACTCAGTTCATCCTATCTTCTCCTCTCTTCTCTTCTCCTCTCCTTTCCTCTCCTCTCCCCTCCTTTTTCCTCCTCTTCCCTGTTTCCTTACCTAAGGGTGTTCTGCCCAAAGGAAGATAAATTTTGATGACTGAAAGCTATTCAGTTAACTTGGGATTTACTGGCTAGATTTCTTTCTCAAAGACCAAGCTTGAAACTCAATTCACTCTGGATCTCTTGGATTGGACAACAATCTGCCGAAGCACCACTGAATGTTTATTTTTTGGACCCTCCTGGCTCCAAGTGAATGCAACTGTCTCTCTTTTGGCCAGCAATCTGAGGACCTTTCCCTTTCAGTTTGATTTTTTTTTTTTATTAAAGGGACTATCCTTTGACTTACTTCTTAAAGAGGCCTATTCACTGAATGGGCATTGCCCCACTCAACCTCAATAGACCTTAGTTTAAAAAGGCCCAGGTCTCCCACTGCATGCTGGGACATTTCTAGTTGTCCTGATCTGTATCTGGTCACTGGACCCAGATGACTCTGGAGAAGAAAGTGAGGCTGGTTACTTTGCACAGCTCTCCCACACTCAAATCAAAGTCAACTGCAAGTTATGTCATCATCTCCTTGATGTCACGGTCCTCTTCTGGAACAAAGCACAAAACATAACCACACAACCACACTCTTTCCAACTTCCTTTCATTCCTTCCACCTTAATTTCCTTCCTCCTGTCCTTCTTCCTTTCCTTTTGTCTTTCCTTCTTTTTGAGATTGGGTCCCCATCTCTCATAGGTTAGAAGTACAGTAGCCACTCACAGCCCAATGCCTCTCCTAATCAACACAGAAGTCTTGACTTGCTCACTTTCTGATATAGAGCAGTTTATTGCTTCTTAGGCAGGCTGGTGACCCCTAACTTTTTGGGGCTTACTATATAGGTGCAGGATTTAGTATGGACACCCAACTGGCTTCAGCCCTGCTTCACCTCAGAACTCCTGAGCTAATGTGATCCATCAGCCTCAACCTCCTGGGCACAGGGCCTTCAGGTATACTCCACCATACCTGACTGGGTTTAATGTCTTTATCCAGCACATTCCTTTCAGACATTAGGTAAACCTTGGGTGGTTATCTCTTTCTCTTCCTCATTCTGCAATTTCAGCAAGAACAGGCATTCTTAAGATTTTTTTGTGTCACAGACTCCTTTAACAGTTTGGCTCCCTTTTCAGAATAATGCTTTTATCCCCAAATGATAATTTACAGAAACACTCAATCACAGTTAGAGGTTAGTGAACATAAAGACATCATTGTTTTTCCCATCTAAGTTTATAGATTCTCTGGACTACATCCAAGGACCGCCAGGTAAAGAATCTCTAACTTAGGCTATTTGTGGGCAGCATACAGAGGAGATTGAAAGATCAAGATCTACCCACTGGAAGAAGAATTATGAGTTTATTAAACTATTATACCAAGACAAGTCTGCAGCTCTTGCCATTTGGGTGGTCTTCTGACAAGTCATTTGTTTATAAGATTTTCCTCTTCATTTTCTACTAGACCTTAATAGTGAAGACATTTTCAATATCTTTCTCCCTTCCTTCATGCCCTCCTAATGTCCCTCCTACTAACAAGTAGGACTATCCCAAGGACACTATATATCTTATACAACCAAGATAATATTTGCTGTAAGGCCTCAAAAGGAATTTTTGACTCCTTGCAAAAGAGATTTATGCTTCACTTCCCCCATTTTACTAATAAGTAATCGAGAATACATTTTGTTCATTTTATCAGCATTGCTTTTATTTCTGGTGTAGACTTCTAAGAGTTTATATTGTGGGCTAACCCAAAAGCAACCTGCAACCATTTTTGCTGAATGGAGTGAGTTTCCTAAAGGAGAAAGGCCTGAACATTATTTTTTAAAATATCAACCAACCAAGGACTTCAATAAAAAAGTAAGACATCTGTCTTTTAGATTTTTTAAGTGTTCAGTATGGTACGAATTTGTGTTAAACAAAGCAGCATGGCGATGGAGAATGAATCTGGAGCCAGGGAGCCTGGTTCAAATCCCACCTCTGACCAATACTGGTCGTGAGACCCTGGGCAAGGGTCTCATCTCCCTGGGCTCCAATTTCCTCAATCATTAAATGATGGGGTTGAACCAGAAGACCGCTAAGGTCCTTTCCAGGTCTGAATCTATGATGCCGGATGATGGAAGAGCATTCAGCACAGATTGTGTTTTAATCATCCCTCCCTCCCTCCTTTCTTTGAACCAGACCTATGATTTCATTGGCATTTCATTGGTATTGGTATTTATTGGATTTCCTGTGAGCTACCTACCTACCAACCAGTTCAAAAGAGGATAATTTTAGAGAGTTGCCTAGGGCACAAAAGGGCACTTTCTTCTCTACCTCTACCCCACGCCCCAAACAATACCCCTCAGAGGAAGGACTTGAACCCAGGACTTTACAACTCCAAGGTTGACTCTCCATGCCATGCACCTTGCTTCCTCTGTTATATATTACTTATATATTATATGTTACTATTATATATATTACTATTATATATATTACTTAGAATGTCTTTATTTTTAGAAATATGGTTATATAAACATAAACAACTAAATATGTTCATATAATATGACAGTAATTAATGAGCTCACTCAAACAGTAAAGCTAATATTGTATATATTTCTATATATATGTGATATGCTGAACATTTATGTAGCATATCATAAACCTGAATTTTTGGTAATAAGATTGTACCTTATATATCTTATTCACCTTCCCATAATTTTTGTAAAGTGAATGAAAAGTTCATGCTGGAAATTGTTATTGAGGTTAGTTCCTTAAGAAAACCTTTTTCTAAGGAAATTAATGTCATTAATTTCTAGAGTGTCAAAAAGATTTCTGCAGAACAACATAAGCTTCAAAAATCTACAATAACAGTAGACGAAAATGAAGAATATAATGTCATTATACAGTCAGTACGAAACGGGGAAATTTTAAGTGCAAAATCATTCAGGACACGTAAGTATTACAACATTCAGCTGTGATGGTATCAAATTCAACCATATAGGAACTAAGGATCTAGGCATGTTTGACAGCCAATTTTGCTGTTTATTTGATGAATAATTAACTAATTGTCCAAAATAAAAGCACAGTGATTCTTTCAAATTTCTGATAGCTACAATCTATCCTACTATTTTAAGAGATTCTAAACTGCAGCAATGTAAAGATTTTCACTTTTTGTCTGTTTAATATAAAGTATATAAGGGAGAATGGGATAAAAAAGATGAATCATGGAATTGGAAGCAACCTTAAACATAGTCTAGTATCCCATCACACCCTGTAGAGTGTCTCCTACTTTACATTCGTAGGATCCAAGATTTCATGTTAGAAGGGATCTGAGGAACTATATGGTTCAACCTTTCATTTTTTAGATGAGAAAACTGAGACCCAGAGCAGTAAAATAACTTGCCCAAGGTCACCTAGGTGTTAAGTTACAAAGTAGAGATTTCAACCCAGAACCTCTAACTTACAAATCCAGGGCTGTTTCTATCATGCCTCACTGCTACACTGCTTTACAAGTGAAACTAAGACCCAAGGATTCTCACTTTACAGCCTCAGTAGAGGGAGGGATGGTATCTACCCTGGGACCAAACTAGAATTTATTCTCTACAGATGCAATATAATATTAGCCTCAAGGGTCCTGAGTATGAACAGATGACAAGGTAATAGTATTATGGTCTCATATATTTAGAGCTGGAAGGAACTTTAGTTGACATTGAATGTAAGCCATTTTTACAGAAGAGGAAACTGGGACATAAAGAGATTAAATCATTTGCCTAGGGTCACATAAGCAATGTCTGAGGCAGGATTTGAACCCAGGTTATTCTGTCTCTAAGTCCAGTACTCCATCACTCAAGCTTCCTGTCTCTCAACATAAAAATTATATACTTATACATATATGTATATATATATGTGGATGTTCAAATCCACTTAATCTATAGGTTTATGTAGCTATCTGTGTTTCTACTGTCTATATGTCTATGTCTCTATCCATCTATGTCTCTATCTTTCTCTATCCTCTTATTCATCTATTTACTACCTCTATTCATCTATGTATGCATGTACCTATCATCTAGTTATCTTTCTACCCATCATCCCTCTCTGTTACAACTATTTGTGTGTCTACCTTATTATTCATCTAAGTATCTGTCACCCTCTCCATCCACCTATGTATTTACTACTTCTCTATTCATCTATGTATGTTTGTATATATCTATGATCTATCTATCCATCTATCATCTATCTATCTACACATGTATATATAGACACATCTTTCTTATTGAATATCATGAAGGAAAGATTCTCTTTTATGTAGTGAGGACTTCCAGATGTTCCTGAAGTAGATGAATGGCTGTATTCAAAAGAATGATCATTAATGGTTTCAAGAATGTTCATGAAGGTCAGCTTAGCAAGAAGTCTCCAGTGTAGTACTCCAGGCATTGGTGCTTGGTCCTTTACTGCTTTAACATTTTAAATGACTTGGGTAAAGACACAGGTGACACACCCATCAAATCTGCACATCTTATAAAGCTGGAGGCACAGGTAACCTATTGCTTAAAGGACTTAGGATCCCAAAAGATCTTGAGAGGCTAGAACCTTGGGTGATTAAGATGAAATCAAAAAGGGAAAAATATAAAATCTTAAAATTGGATTAAAAATCAACTTCATAAGTGTAGAATAGGGAAGATGCAATCTAGAAAGCAATTTGTCTAAAAAGATCTGGGGTTTTTAGAGGATTAAAGACTCACAGAGTGAGCAGTGTGACATGGCAGTCAGAACAGCTCATATATTAGGCAGCATTAAATTCTGGAGTAAGCGAGTGAGTTCCTCTCTATTCTGACCTAGGCAGACTATATCTGGAGTATTCTGTCATGATCTGGGCATCACCTCCCTACCCTTTGTATCAGTAAGTACCCCAATATACACAGAGGGGCCTGGTATCACAGGCTCTTAAATCTGCATTCATAAAAGGAAAGGCAACTTTTGAGGGGTTAATAATCACTGTAATCAAGCACATGTATCATTTCTTTAACCAAGCACATATATCATTCAACTAGTTCAGGGGAGCCAGCACCCTGAACTTCAAAGAAAATACAGAGAAATCAAAGATCAATAGATATGGCTTCCTCTGCCTGACTATAATTCAACAGATAGGTACAACTGTCTGACAACTGTTAACCAGAAGGGGAAGCATGACAGCTGGGCTCTCAAAGTAGGTGTGGGGGTGTGTCCTTCAGGCCTTTCCAGAGTCCTCATCTGGTCAAACAAACACTTCTAGTCAATAAGCCCCAAAGTAAAACCTGCACCTCTGAATCTTTATACACTTCTTAGAGCCAGAGGGCATCACATCCCTTGAGAACCCGTGCCTCATTAACAAAAAGGCCTGGACCTTCTTACAAACCTTCCCAGGCCTGACAATGGATGGGGAAGATCCTTCTCAGTCACATTCAAATAGAGGCATTATACTTCTTGATTATACTAAAACAAAAATAGCAAAATATCCTATTTTATTGCCATTACACCCCTCTTTAAGGAGGGCATTTGTAAATTGAAGAGTACTGAAATGAGAGTAATCAGGATGGTGAAGGACCTTGAGGCCATGTTATGTAGGAGTAGTTAAAGGGACTAGAAATGTGTAATCTGAAGAGGAATCAAGGGGCACAAGGAATCTGTCTTCAGATATCTAAAGGACTATCTCAGAGAAGAAGGATTAAGTTTGTTCTTTTTGGTCTCAGAAGTCAGAATCTGGAAAAGTGGCAAATTTATACTTGATATCAGGTAAAGATTATGTAGCATCCTTGACTTGGCAGCAGAAGACCTGTGTTCAAATCTTGCCTCATGTACTTAATAGCTGTATGACACCAGGTTAGTCCTTTAATCCTTCTCTGTCTTAATTTGTGTGTTTGTCCTTCGCTGCCAAAGAAGACCATGCCATCAAAGAAATGATGACATGACTTGCACTTGACTCTGTTTTGAGTGAGGGAGGGTGGTGCAAGGTCACCAGCCTCATTTCTTCTCCAGAGCCATCTGAATCCAGTGACCAGATATTCATCAGGACGACTGGAGAAGACCCAGGATGAGGCAGTTGGGGTTAAGTGACTTGCCCAAGGTCACACAGCTAGTGAGTGTCAAGTGTCTGAAGTGAGATTTGCACTCAGGTCCTCCTGACTCCTGCTCTAGTGCTCTATCCACTGCACTACCTAGCTACCCTGTCTTAATTTACTTATCTGTAAAATAGAGATAATAATAGTACCTACTTCATAAGAATGTTGAATCAAATGATGGAATGTATGTAAAATCACTTTGAAAACTCTGAATAACAATCTAAATTTTAGCTATTATTTTTATTTAGATTATTAACATTAGACTTGTTCAAAGGTAGAACAGGCTGCCTTGATAAGGGTGGCTTTTCTCTTTTTGAAAGTCTTCATAAAGTGGCTAAATGACTACGTATCAGGGATGTTTCTGTGAAGACGTCTTTCAGGTGTGATTTAGAATTAAGGTCCATTTCACTCTGTATTTTTCATTCAGCTGTTCATAACTTAATTCGCATTCTTCATCAAGTTCTTATTTTGTAAATTAATAAAAACATTTCCCATTGAAATACGATCTCTTATGATTTTATATGTTTATTTGCCTCTTTATTCTTTTGCTATCTTTTGTTGATTAATTATTTTCCTTGATGTTTTCAGGTGGGATCTCAAATAACAACATTAAAGTTCTTGTGACAAGTACAAGTGTTTCTTTTAACTGGAGTACACTGCCCCATGAATTTTCAGTTTCAATATCTCTTAATAATTCATCTCAAAGCATACAGAACAATGTAATGTTTTATGAGTGGGGTCATTTGGAACCTTCAACCTTATACATTTTCAGATTTGAATTTAAACAGCTGCACTTGGATTTTGTAAATGTGCTTCAGAGGTTGGATATTCATGTGGAAACAGGCATGTAGCTCTTTGATTTGATTTGATTAAATGTTTGATAGCTGATTTTAGCAATTTTCTTATTGATATGTTTCACTTCATTTCTAAATTTATTCCCCTCTCTCCCCTATGTAAATAATTACCCCTTGAAAAAAAGAAAAAACAAAAAAAGCAAATCTGCAAAACTAATCAATATGCTTATAGACTTTGACACTGTTCATCGTTCAACATTCGTACTCAAGCTTCTATCTGATGAAAGGAAGTATATTTTCTCATCTCTTCTTCAGGACCAACTCTGTTCCTTATAATTACTCAATATTTACTTTCCCCTTTTTCTTTTTTCTGTCCATATACATTGTTGTAGTCATCGTGCATATTATTTTCCTGGTTCTGCTTACTTGACTTTGTATTAGTTCATGTAAGTCTTCCGAAGCTTCTCTATATTCTTCATAGTTGTAATTTTTAAAGTGCACTGGTATTTAATTATATTTTTCTTCCAGCTGGATATTTTTGTGATAGGAATCTACCTTGTTTCCCATTCTTTGTTGTCACAAAAATTATTACTACAAATACACAGTGTATATGAGATACTTCCATTATGTTATCTAGTGGATCTTTGAGTGTAGTTTAGCAGTGACATTGCTAAGTTAATTGTATGGGTATTTGAAACACTTTCTTTGTAGCAAAATTCCAAATTACTTTAAAGAATGGTTGAATCAAATCATATATCCTTGATATAGTTTTTCAATTTTGAAGATGATAATGAAAATATTCTGAGTTGTTTCTTCCATATCTAATTAGGGCCATAGTTAAGTATTATTCCATTGGAGAGATGGGATTCTTCTTTGTAATTTATCTTGATTAAGCAGGGTCAAATGATATTATATAAAGTAATATAATTTGTAAAAGTAAATTAATAAAAAAGAAGAAATTAGCAAAGTAGTTTGAATAGTTAAGGTGATGATAATTATGGAGAAATGAAAACTTTTATTTTTCATTGAACTGTTTCTTTTCTTGCACTTCAAAAAAAGAGAAGAAAATTCTATTCCTGTGAGAGGGTTGAGGGAGTGCTGAGTTAACTACAAGAAATGACTTGAAACACTCCTCATTGATTGGTATTTGTACCCAGCTTAGGATGGCTCTTTATGTAGATAGCAAGGTTGAAGAGGCAGAGCTGATTATCTGAGAAGTGAACAAATCTGAATTATGTTGTACTAGGGAAAGAAAAGAATTATAAAAGAAAACAAACAAGAAAAGTGTTATAGCAAACATTATACTTATTGTTCTCTAAAATGAAAAATGGATAATTTGCCAGTTAACTAGCCAACTAGCTAGATGATAAATAGAAAAAAAAATGAGAATTTATTAAGCCCTTAACCCCAGGGATATAAATACAAGTAAGCAAGACAGTTGCCCCTTAAGGGGCTTATATTCTAATGGCGGAAGACAATTCAAGAAGGAGTGATGGAAAGCAAGGCCAAGAGGTGGGGTATACACAGAAAGTGACATGTTGAAGAGATGGCCAATAAGTGTCATGGAGGCTTGTTCCTGAACAAGCTAAATAGAGTTCATCTATCAGAGCTGGGGAGACCCTGGGTTCCACTGGGAGAGAATTGAGAATTATGTACAAATACTTAAAGCCACTTTTAACACCCATAGAAGTCATTAAGGAGAGAAACAACAGTAAAGTATATCACTTGGAAGCAAAAAATGAGGGGCATATGTAAATGAAAGTCCATTTGACAAAGAACTCATCCTTTTAACAATCCATATAGTGCTTGAACTTGGTAAAGTTTTTGAATACTTGCCCCAAATAGGTTTTAATGATTCTATTTGTGTAAGAACAATGAAAAATAAACAATAATAATTGATATTTTTGTTTCTCACAAGTTTTCATGACTATTTCCTTCATGGTAAGAGATTAGGAAAGGTTATTGCCCTACTAAAGATTTTTACAAAATTGCTGCTTTTCTTATATTCAGGGTCCTGCTCACCAGAATGGGTCGCATTAAAAAATAATTGCTATAGGATCAGCAAAGACAGTCAGCCATGGAATGCAGCACAGAAAATCTGTAATATACCTTTGCATTCAGCACACCTTGTCGATATAAAAAATGAAGAGGAAAAGAAATTTATATATTCTTTTCTCAGGAAAGCCAACCAAATAATAAGTTGGACTGGTCTTAATGATATAAAGGTCAGTATATGCATTATTTTTCATACCTGGCAATATTTGATATAGTCAGTATCTACTTTGAGAGATCAGAGCATAGAGAAATAGAAGGGCTGACCTTAGATTTGGGCAGTCTTGAATAAAAGGAAGTCAAGAACAACAGCTACTACTGCTACTAGAGATGTTCTGCAGACTTGTAAGAACCATATGGTAAATCCATCAGTGTTATTCCACAGATGGAATGGAATAAGATGGAGTAATGTGTTACCCTTTATTGTGAATTAATTGGATACTTAGATTCAGAATGATTGGGTTGCCCTAAAATAATAGTATTGTAGAGCTCCTGGGAATTATTTAGTGGTTGAGAGCACAGGTACACGTGTGGGAGGGAAAAGAGTGTGAAGGGGAAATAAGTTGGTGGATTGAATGAGATATTTTAAATATGTGGTTTAGAAAATGTCCTAAGTGAAAACACAATGCCTAATTTACATTTAAATTGGTTTAATTAATTTGTACCTTTTATTACAGAAAGAAGGTCACCCTTTGTGGACAGATGGATCTTATTATAGCCTTAAGAAAGATGAAATCTTTTCTTTTCCACTGCTACCAAAGAATGAAACAGACTGCTTTATTCTGCAGCAAAATGCTACTGGATCCAACTACTTCTTTACAGGGTTTTTCTGCTATATTCCTTTACCATATATTTGCGAATATGAATGTAATTATTTTCTTTCACATTCTTCCATATAACCATTAATTAATATGGCTATTTTAATGTTTAAAAATGTATTATTTATGATTACTAAAAACTTAGTGAATTCAGTTTTCTAAAACTGTATCTTCCAGTACCTTCATTACCAGAGAATTTTGTGTTCTACGTGAAGGATGTTGGAACGACCCAAGTTGTCCTTGGTTGGAAGAGTTTGAAAAAATGGATGAAATTTGGATATCAGCTGGTCATTAAATATTATTTGGAAAATTCTAATAGACAGTATTTTGAGACTTTGCCTCTAAATTCAACTGAAAAAACAATCATGCGACTCTCTGCTGGACATCTTTACAGGTTTTTACTCTTAGCAAGGAATGCAGGGGAAGCCCAGATCGCCTTAAGTCCAGTTCTGATAGTTGAGACACGTAAGTTACAAGGAATCTGGGAATAATATTTTATAAATGTTTAAGAGATTATCAATGACATTAACAAGTAGCTTTGTATGCTTACTATGTGCATGGCATTGCATTAAATGCTGGGTACACAAAATACTTTCTTCTCTCCATGGGTTTACAATGTAGCTGAAGCTTGAGGACATAAATATAAGATTAATAACACTATTAACTGAATGGTATAGACCTGGAGTGGGGAATCTGTGGCCTCCTCCCTTGAGGACTGAGAGGGCCACATGTGACCTTGAGGCCTCAGGCTCCTCACTCTTGATATAGACCAAAAGTTTTTCTGTTCCCAGTATCTAGTATATAATAAATACCTTTTGATTGATTGAATGAATGCATGGTAACAAATTCCACTTTCATATTGGTTTTGCACTATTGTCATAAAAACCTCTGTTTTTCTAAAAAAGACTTTAATCTTATTACCTATTTGTCTGAACAAATGGGCACTGCATCATATGACTTTGAGGTACAAAAGAGACCTGTAAGGCTCATATTTGTGGCTTTTGGCATAGACTTTAAGTGCCTTAGAATTTCAGAGGATATTGTAATAATGTGGAATAGGAGTAAGGGAGACTTAGCATCATAGCTTTAGAACTAGAAGGGACCTCTGAGATCATGTAATTGTTCTCGCCACTGCTGCCTCATTTTACAGAGAAGGAAAGTGAGGTGCTATGATTTTAAGTGACTTGCCCATGGTCACATAAGTAGTGAATGGTATAACTAGGACTCCGATTTGGGAGCTCAGATTCTAAATCTGGCATTCTTTCTACTACTAGATCTTGCAAAAAAAGATAGATACAGAGGAATGTAAAGACCAATGGAAAAAGGGGTAATGATATGTTCATTATAAAAATAACAATAATAAGAACTACATTTAGATACTGCCTTAAGATTTGCAAAGTACTTTGTATTATCTCCTTTTCTCCTCATAACAGCCCTATGAGGTAGGTGCAATTATTTTAAAGATGAGGAAACTGAGGCTTAGGACAATTAAATAATTTACTCGTGTCTGAAGGAGAATTTAATTCAGGTCTTCCTGAATCGACATCCAGTATTTATCATCCATTACCTTTCTTGGTATACATACTATATATATATATTGTATATATTATATACCAATATATTGGTATACCATACAATAAAACAGAACACAACACATTGTATTGCAATGCCATACAATGCAACACAGCACAGCACAACACAAGACCATCCCATCCCATACCACACATACACTCTCTGTTTCTCCCATTGGTGAGTTCTTCCTGGAACTTCCATTTTGAGGAAGGGTCTTAAAACAGTTATCCTTTATTCTCTGGATTTAGCTATCATGACACACCTTCTTCCTGACTCCACTCATACAGATTTGAGAGTCACCATCATAGAAGTGATAGAGAAAACCAGGAGAGAGTGTGAGATCTTCAAGGGAGACAGAGCAGATAGAGAAGAAAAGAGGACAGATGACTGAATCCTGGGATGCAATCACATTTAGGAGGTAGGAAGTTCACTCCACAAAGAAAAGAACCAGGACTGGGTAGTGTCTTAAAAGCAAAGACAAGATAAATTTTTAAGTAGCAAAAAGATGACTGACCATGAGAAATGGAAACAGGGAAAATGTCATTCTATTGGTAGCTGTGGAGCATGTTTTGGAAGCCAGATTTTAGGCATTAAGGACTTAGTGGGTCATGAGAATAATGGAGTGCACTCTTTTGGAATGTTTTCTAAATGAAACTGAAAGGAAATATAATAGACTTAATGGAAGGGCTAATTCTAAGGTCACAGAATTACAGAGCTAGAAGAGACCTTAGAGATCATCTAGTCCAATCATGTAACTAGTAAAGAAGCTGAGGTCCATAGAAATTAAGTATTAAGCAAGAGTAACAAGAAGATGTTAAGAAGTAAGTGACTCCTATGTGACTGCCTTGTGACAACAAAAAACAAGTAGATTCCCTTCCTTCAAGAAGTACAACTTGAACACAGAGAAAAGCAAAACACAAGCAAAATAAAAACAAATTAATTTCCAGGGATGAAGGAAATCAGGATAGGCATTCTATAGGAGGCTACGCTTGAAATGAATCTTGAAGGAAGTCAAGGATTCTACCAGGAAGAAGTGAAAAGGTTGCACATTCAAGCTATGAGGGAAAGAGTGAAGAATTATTTTTAGGATTTAGGAAGACATAACTATGTGTGTAAGTTTTGAAAAAGGAGTTGGCAGAAAGACAAAGGCATAAAGGTATAAGAGAAAGAATAATTGATGAAGCAAGATCCCACTGGAGATAAGAGGCAATGGCAAAGAGTATAAGAATAATACCTTTTTGACATACAAAATAATTTTTGAAAATAACTGAGTTATGACATCTGAACAAATTAAGTAAAAATACATAAAAATGTGGCTAATAAATCAAGAAATAGTAATAATATTTCCGTTCATAAAAATATAGTCATGTCTTATTCTGATGCTGCATGGAAGTAAGCTGGGATTCTTGAAAACTATGTAAGTAAATCACAAAGTCTAAGAGGTCTTACCAAGGTGAAAAGCTTAGAGCATAGATGTAGTAACTATAAGTTTACTGTTGAGAATCAGCTTAGCTAAGTTTAGTTAGGGTCATGACTAGGTTGGTACCCAAAGTGATCAAGTTTTCGGTCATAGTAAATCTTGAGTCAACGTCAACTAAGTTATGCAAGGGCTATAACCTTTATTATTGAAGTGTGTGTGCATCTTTAAGGAATTAAAGATCTCTATGATGGGGCAGCACCACGTCTGGCACTCTGCACTTAGCAGCTCTATTGATATTTTAAAAAACTATCCTTGAATCTGCCCAGTCTACTCTTTGCTTAGATCTGGATTTCTCTTCTTGATGTTTCAAAAGCTTTACTTTTGAAACGCATTAGTATATTAACACCATTTTGAATGAGAACATAAAGGGCTCTTTCCTTCCTCTCCACTTAAGAAATAATTTAATAAGGAATAATTCTAGAAACCTCCTCTACTAAAATTCTGTTCCAATGCCTCATTGTGAGGTAAAGGCATTCTTGGAGGGTACGTCCATAAAGTATATATTCAGGCAGGCCCCACAAACTTGGATATCAAAGTATCTACAAGCCTGTATAATTTACTCAAAAATATGAACATTATTTTGAACTTTAAATGTCAGTACTTTTGAACCAATCTATTTAACTAGAATTGACAGTTATATTAGTTTCATAGATCTAAGAGGAAAATATCAGATGGATAAAAATGAGTCATATGTTGGAACATGATAATTGATGTCATATTTGGGGCTGGGAGGGGCTGGAAATAACCATTTACATAAACTAAATTTCAACTGAAAGCATACTGAATTATGAACTTAGAGAATTCCTCAGTAGGATTTTCGCTCGTCAAATTTAAATAAATGAAATTTACTTCATCAATTTTGTTCAAATATCTATTTGTTAGGCAGAATTTCAAAACATTTCATTTCCTTTCTTTTACTAGGTCCATTACAAGTAAAAAATGTGATAGTGACGCGTGTGACACCGGTGGAGATATTTTTGCACTGGGATCCACCAGATGATTTTTCAAGCACTTCTTTCCATCATTACTTTGTGAACATTGTGGATACCAAAGCCAATAAGTCAGAAGCACGGGCAGTTGAAAAAGCCAACACAACAGCGATAATACGAAACCTCAAACCTTATCACCAGTACCAGATCTATCTTTTCAGTGTGGCACAAAAAGGATCTTTAAGCTGCCTCGAGAAACCGATATTAACCATAACAGGTAGCAAATATATGTCCTAGATTGATGTCTGAGAATATAAATTTAAAATGAAATTTTGTTATAAATTTAGCCATTTTTCATCTAAAAAGATACACCTAGTACTCTCAGTTAATTTTTTCTTGCATGTTTTATTAAAATTTCAACCCTTGGTTCTAATTAAATCCAAAATTGAATCATATTTCCCTAAATTATGTAAATACTCTCCTGAGCTCAATTTAATCTTTCCATAAATCTTACAGAACTCTTAGCCTTAGTATGTAAAAATTCATGAAATCCTAATGGTTGACATGTAATTATTTTTGTAACATCAGTTTGATAGCTGTCCGGGCTAGTTTGGCATTTGCAATGTCTGATGCATCTTTGTGTAGCTAGATGTAGCTGGTTGTTTTCTCATGCAGTATGATCAGTTTACCATTAGGTGGCAGTCTCATCCCAGGACCTGTAATCACAAATATTCTTATCCTTACTCTGAAATGGAGCGTGCCTTTGGAAGAGACTCCAAGTTCATTCAGTAAGCAGCATAAAAATGTAACTATCTGAATCTTTTAAAATGAGTTTTAAGTGAGTGATATTGAAAATATAGAACACTGCCTACTATTCTAAGTGCTGTACATTTATATTGAATATATTATGTGTGAATTTGGGGATTTTATTATTTTTGAATGTGTGTGTGTGTGTGTGTGTGTGTGTGTGTGTGTTCATGTTAGTATGTCCAGAGAGAGCATCCTCATGGGAGTAGAACTCTTCTTTTCTGAAAACCATGCTGTTAGGAAAATCACCTCCCACTGGAGAGAAGGCACTGACTTGGAGACACCCCCACCCCCAATTCTCACATTCAAGAGGCAGCCACCAAAGTTGGGAATGTGCATTTTTTAGGATCACTGATCAATGACCTAAAATCAGGGAAACTAGAATACATTTTAGAGATCATCTAGCCCAACTACTTTATTTTGACAGATAAGGAAGCTAAGGTCCACAGGGATTAAGTATTAGCCACAGTAACAAAACAAGCATTTCTTAAGTGCCTACTATGTACCATGCACTGTAATAAGTGCTAGTGACACAGACAAAACCAAAACAGGTTGCTACCTTCAAGAAACTTATATTTGTGGAAATAATTACTTTGCTATTGTGTGCGTGTGTGTGTGTGTGCATGTGTGTGTGTGTACATGGTTCATGTTTCTAGCTATTGGGTGACCCTTACTAGTGTCAAATGTGGGAGGGATGAGACACCTATATAGTTTTTTCTACTTTGAAATATTTATTTTCCATACTACTTCCCCCATCCCCAATGAAAAGGAAGGAAGGAAAACAGGAAAGAAAGAAGAGAGAGATGGAGGGATGAAGGAAGAAAGAAAAGCAAGAAGGGGGAAGCAAAAAAAACAACCCTTGTATCATATAAATGAAGTCAAAACAAATTCCCACTTGGATCACACTCCAAAATGCATACCTTATGCTGCATATTAGTTTGTCCTCTCTCTGTCATGAGGTGGACAATGTTCTCCTTCATTAGTGGTCTGCAATCATATTTGATTATTTAGTTCATCAGATTTTTTTTGAAAGCCTTTCAGAATTGTTTTTATCTTTACAATATTGATGTGATGGTATAACTTATTCTTTTGGTTCTGCTGAGTTCACCCTGCAGCGATTTATAAAAGTCTTTCCCTTCATCTTTGAAACTTTCTCCTCAGTAATTACATTCCATTATATTCATATACAACAATTTGTTCAGCCATTTCCAAACTGATGGGCACTCCCTTAGTTTTCAGTTTTTTACGGATCTGACATCCCTTTTCTTGCTGCCGTAGAAAACCTGATAGCACCAGAATTAGTGGGTACCTCCTATATTCTTCTAAAATGTTTCTAAAACTCAGGCAGAAATATTGTCTTTGTAGGATGCCAGTTGACTTGAATACTGGGATATTTAGACCATAGGGCTCACCCAGAGTGTTCCTGTGTTCCTAGTTAGAGGGGCAGCCCTGAAATTTGATCTTCTACATGGTATTAATGGTTCTGAAAAGCAACTGAATTATGTTTTGCGTAGATAAATTAGATGAGTGAATACAGAACTTATCTAAATGAAAAATAAAAAGAAACATGCATTGAGGCAGGCAAACTCATTCAATCAGTAATCAATCAATAAACATTTGTTAAGTACCGGTTATTTGCCAGGCACTATGCTAAGTGCTGGGAAGTTAACAGAACCAGAAGAAGATATCCAGCACATTGGATAGACCTTCTATAGAGTAACTTTGGAAAGGCCATGACTGCAACAGGATGAGAACACATACATGGATTTTATGCTATTTGCACATGTAGAGAGTACTCTCATTGCCAAGATGAATCCATTAAAATGCCAAAATATATATGCTATATAATTGATGATTATGTCTAAGAACTAATTGGAAAATTTCTGGAACAAATCCAGTCTCTCCCCCATCCCCACCTTTTAAGAATGCATCTAAGGCGCAATAGCGTAGAGAGAAATGTTCAGACATATTAAAAGTCACAAAATAAAGCATGGGAACCCCTAAGGAAGTAAGCCAACCTATTATACTCAATTTTCACAGTCTAGAAAAAAACTACCTTGTAAGGAAGCAGCAGATCACATTTCTTGAAAGCATACCAAAGTTTACAACATACTTTTCTCAAAACAACACAGCAAGGTTGCACAAGCATTATCCCTTTCTGACAGATGACGTAAGTAAGGTTGGGTGGACAGGTACCTCACCTGGGGTCACACAGCTAGGGAGAAGCAGAGTTACAACTTGAATCCAATGTTCCTATGCAACCAAGTTTTAACAAGGTATCCCCAGCTTCTCATAAATAGTTTCTTATAGATATCAGAAAATAAATGCTGTAATTTTAAAGATGTGCCTTTATAAAAGCAACAATTTTTGCCTTGCAGGTAATTATGTTTTAATTTATGACAGTTTCTCAATAATATTCAAGCATGACCTTGTATTCTATAAATTCAAAGCACATATGTAGCTATACATATGTGCACATGTGCCCTCTAAGGAATAGAAATTATTTTTTTTCTAAATTTCTCAAAGTAAAAACTAACAATCAGGTGTGGAACTGAGTGTAACACAAACTGTCTAAGACAAACTCAGATTCATGCATTCCTTTATTCATTTATCTATCTGCTCATTCATTTATTCATTCATATATCATTTATTTTCTATCCACCTCTCCATTTCTTCTTTTATAATTCATTCATCTATTCCTTCGCTGATTTTATTTATTTCATCCATCCATTTTCTTATTTACAGATCCATCTATCTGCTTATCTATGTTTATTTACTCATCTATTTTTATGCATTTATCTATAGGAATCAGTCCTCCACTAAATGTTTCTGCTAAATCTGATGACGTGGGAGAGGACAGTATAATTCTTCAGTGGGAACCCCCACATGATAGTTGTGAATTTTACATTCAAGCAAAATCTTTATCAGATGCAAGTGAAACCATTAAGCATTTAGTAAATAACACGAACCAATTCAAGATCGATCTATTAACTCCTGGAATGACCTACGACATTGGAGTGGCAACAGTGAAGAATGGGAATCAGAGTGAACTCATAACTATTCAAAAAACTCTAAGTAAGACACTGATTTATAAATTATCAGATTTTTGCTGATTTGAGGGTAATTGTTAAGCACTGGAAAACGTAGGTTGCTTTGTATTACAAATAAGAACTAAGGTACTTAGTATATTTCTAGATTTTTAAAAATCTGGTATACTTGTATAATTTGGACTTCTAAAGTCACACAGAGCCTGGAGTCCTCATGAGGGTGGTCTGATCCATAAAGAGTAAAGTCAAACTTTTGTCATCTCTCTGGCTCATTATACTTCTCCACTCCAGAGTTGTGGGGAAAAATCTTCACAATGAAGCTTAGGTATGGTTCGTGACCAGAATCTTTCCTAAAAGGAATTAGCAGAGCCCTGTCTAGGAAAGATACTAAATGTACAAAGCACAGCATAGCTATTAATTTCTTCCACCAAAACAAAATGTTTAAAACCTAAAAGATTCAAAAATATGCATTAGGAAATATTTAAAACCTAAAATAATAACCCATCACACCAATTTTATCTCCTCTGGGAGATAACAATAGTTGTGTTGGACTGCTGAATAGCTATTTTGCAGTTAGATCAGTACTACATAAGCAACTTTGCATCACTTGCGTTTTCTTTGTCCTGTTAGAAATAATATCCACCTGGTTTTGATGTTATTTTTTGAGAAGCATGCTACTATGGAAATTACTTCACACTCTTTAAGTGTTTAAACTTTGAATTAGGGACCCAAGAGCCTTCAGATTCAAGAGATATTCACCAAAGATGTCCATTTCTCAAGCTTACAGTTGAGTGACCTGGACTTTGGAAAGAACCATAAAATAGAGGAGGCAGCCTTCTTGACTTAAGGTCCAATCTTAGGCTCACGTAAGCAAAAGTCATGTTTTTGATGCCATTAGTGTGATAAAGTGGATAGAATGCTCTACTTAGAACCAGGAAGATCTGTGTTCAGATCTCACTTCTAATACTCACTAGCATTTTCAACTTGGAAAAGTTGCTTAGTCTTTACTTTCCCATCTGTACAATGAGGAGATTGGATAAGATGGTCTCTAAGGTCCCTTCCAACCCTAAATATAGGATCCTGTGCTTAAGTTGCAACCATCATTATTGCTGGGTGCTGGGATGGTGGTGGAGTTACTACTTGATAGAGGTATAAGAAAGAACTGGTACTATATCTATAGTATAAAAATTGCCTGGATAGAAGTGGGTGCGGCCTTTTTTCCCCTACAACTCTATAATTTTGCCAAGGAGATAGATTACTACTCCACAGGAGTCCTGTGCATAAAGTGCTCAGCAGCCAACTCTCTTTGGCACAATCCTGTTGAAAGAAAGAAAGAAAGAAAGAAGGAAAGGAAGGAAGGAAGGAAGGAAGGAAGGAAGGAAGGAAGGAAGGAAGGAAGGAAGGAAGGAAGGAAGGAAGGAAGAAAGAAAGAAAGAAAGGAAGGAAGAAAGAAAGAAAGAAAGAAAGAAAGAAAGAAAGAAAGAAAGAAAGAAAGAAAGAAAGAAAGAAAGAAAGAGGGAGGGAGGGAGGGAAGGAAGGAAAAGAAAGAAAAGGATCACATAGTTAATGTATGTCAGAGACAAAACTTGAGCCCATATCTTCCTGGGTCTTAGACCAATTTTGACAAAAACAAAACAAAACCCTGAGCTTAATTACTTCACATTCATATGTAATAATTTTCTGAATAACATTAATATGACTCACAGTAGCCTGAGATGGAAAAGTCTGGGATTTTACAAACTTATCAACATTTTGTAAGTAAAATTTACTTTTTAGATGGCTTTTTTCCCCTTGACACTTTGGGTGAAAAGCTGAAATGGGAATCAGCTATGTAAATGTTCCTCTGATAAGCAAACTATCTTATTTTCTGAATACTGCTTGGGTTAATTAAATGTTCACAGACATACAGAACTTGAGAGTTGTAAAATAAAATTTAGCAGCCAGTTCTGCTTGAAGACCTCCAATAAAGGGAGCCCACCATTTTCTACAGTAACTCCCAATAACAACACCACCAACTACTATTACTACTACTACTATCATTACTGCTACTACTACTACTACTACTACTACTACTACTACTACTACTACTACTACTACTACTCCTCTTACTCCTCCTCCTCCTCCTCCTCCTTTTGGATAGCTCTTGCTGATAGGAAGTTTTTCTTATACCAGGCATAAATTTGCCCCTTTTCAATTTCTCCTCTTCCTGTCCTCCAGAGTCAAACAGAAAAAACAAAAACTAATAAAAAATTGAATCTCTCCTCCACTTGACAGCACTTCCAGTACATGCTACCTTATTACACGGACATTTATCATTTTAAAAAATTCATGGACTATCTCTTCTGAACAACTGTGCTTTGTAAGTGAAAAACTAATTTAAAATGTACTTTCCCTTTTGTTTGTTTTTCAGAACCCAAACCAGTTCAGATTATTATCCCATATGAATTTCATAGTACCTCTGTGATTTTATTTGTTCAAATGCCCGATATTGGTGTATTTGATGGCATCTATATTATAACGAGTAGAGGTCCCAATTTAACAGTGCCATTAAAAAGCAACGATAAAATAACTATTGAAAATTTGACCCCAGGAACAGAATATAATTTTCTGGTTTCTACTATCAGTGGAGACAGACTAAGCACTACGTATCGTGTACCTGCAGTAAAAACTTGTAAGTAATTCAAGATAGAGTCTGAATTTTCATTTCTGATCTTGCATTACAGTATTACATATTCTTTTTAATATAATTCCTTAGCACTTCCTAATATATAAACCCTGTAAATACATGTTGTGTGCAAGTATGAATAAAATATGTGTGTGAATAGATTAAGTGTACCTGACTACTGAGTCTGATTTTGTATTGCCTCTGTCACTTCTGTATACTAATGGCATATACCCTCAGGGTAAGCTCTTGGATAAACAGGAAAACATATGAAATATGTTTTTGGTGCCCCTCCTCCATTTTATCAAACTGCTCCTCTGTCTCAGTGCTTTACCTTGAGATACTCAATGCCCTCTCTATGTTCCTTTGTCGTTCTAGGTGGGGACTCACTTGTACTGGTCCCCTTCTGAGTAGCATCTAATCCTCAAGACCTTTGCCTAACCTCTCCTCCTCATTAAAACCTATCCAACTGGCATTGCATTTCCTTAGTGCCTTGTTGATAAATAATTCACGCTAAAGTGTTAAGGGTTTTATGTATTGCCAGTTTTAGATAACATATTTATTTGCCTTTCAACATAGGCCTTAACTGTGGTAACACAAAGTAGGGCTGAAGTTATACTACTTAGTATAAACTCTATCTACCTTCCATTCCCTGTCTATTCTTTTTACTCAGAAAGAGCTAAGAAATTAATATCTTTATTTCACAGTGTTAATTAAATGCTTAACATTTCTTATTGAGAAAATCAAGTTTATAGTAAAATATACAGGAATGTTTTAAATGAGTAGGGTTGTGTCTTTCCATATTTTTGTACTAACTTTTGGTTGAGGAGTGCTATACATAGTTCACATCTATTTTTGCTTATTTCTTTTAGTGCATTTTATTCTAAAAATTTTAAATTTCAAGAATTAGATCACATGATCTAGGGTCATAAATTTATGGTTACAAAGGGCCTTAGAGGTCTTTTCTAGTCCAACTCTCTTTTTACAAATAATGATAATAATTAGCATTTATAAAGAATATTTTAAGGTTTGTGAAAAGATTTATAAATATTATCTTACTTTATCCTCCTGACAGCCCTTGGAAGTAGGTACTTTCATTATTTCTATTTAACAGATGAGAAGTCTGAGGCAGACGGAGGTTAAGTGACTCATCACGGGTTACACAGTTTAGAAATGTCTTGGGCAGAACTTGAACTCGTCTTCCTGACTCGTTTCCCCAGAATTTGAACTCATCTTCTTGACTCAAGTTTCAGTACTCTGTCCACTGTGATATATACCTGCCTTATAAAGAGAACAAGGCCCAGGGAAGTGAAATAATTTGCCCCAAGTTATACAGATAGTAAATATCAGAGCAAAGATATGAATCCAAGTCTTGTGGCTCTAACTGCTTTGTCCTTTCTCCAATGTTTTAAAAATAAATCATGGGTAAAGATTAAAACTTTTTTTTATGTTTATTTATTTTTAGTCTTCAGTATTCTTTTCCACAAAATTTTGAGTTCTAACTTTTCTCCCTGTCTCTCCCCTACCCCCACCCCGTAATACCTTGCATTCTGATTGCCGCTTCCCTCAATATGCCCTCCCTTCTATCACACCCTTCCCTTACCCTATCCCCTTCTTCTCTCTTTTCTTGTAGGGCAAGATAGATTTCTGTACCCCATTATCTGTATTTTTTATTTCCCAGTTGTATGCAAAACCAACTCTTAATGTTCATTCCTAGTGCTTTGAATTCCAACTTCTCTCCCTTCCTCCCTCCCTACCCATCCCCACTGAGAAGGTAAGAAATTCAGTATAGGCTGTATAAATGTAGTTTTGCAAAAAACTTCTATAATAGCCATGCTGTATAAGACTAGCTGTATTTCCCTCCATCCTATCCTGCCCCCCACTTATTCTATTCTCTCTTTTGACCTTGTCCTTCCCCAAAAGTGTTTACTTCTGATTGCTCCCTTCTCCCATTTGCCCTCCCTTCTATCATCCCCCTCACCCCACTTATCCCCTTCTCCCCTACCCTTCTGTAGTGTAAGATATACTTTCATACCGAACTGAGTGAGCATGTCATTCCCTCAAGCCAAATAGGAAGAGAGTAAGCTTCCCTTTTCCCCTCTCACATCCTCCCTTTTCTCCTCCACTGAATAAGCTTTTTTTTGCCTCCTTGAAACATGATAATTTACCCCATTTCATTTCTCGCTTTGTCCTCCCAATATATTCTTCTCTCACCCCTCAATTTTATTTTATTTTTTGGGTATCATCCCTTCTTATTCAACTCACCCTGTGTTTTCTGTCTATGTGTGTGTGTGTGTGTATGTGTGTGTGTGTGTGTGTGTGTGTGTGTATGTATGTCTAATTCCTCCCACTACCCAAGAACTGAAAAAAGTCTCAAGGGTTACAAATGTTATCTTTCCATGTAGGAATATAAACAGTTCAACTTTAGAAAGTCCTTTATGTTTTCTATTTCCTGTTTACCTTTTCATGCTTCTCTTGATTCTTATGTTTGAAAGTCAAATTTTCTATTCTAAAAATATTTTTTAAGGATATTATAATTTAGCTAATTAATTTATTAAATTTTCCTCCTGTTTTTAAGCCTTCATATTTGTCCTTATCTTTACTTTGTTCTCTCTGACAAAACATCATCCCACCCTTCCTAAAAATTTATGCTTAAAATTAATGTTTCTGTAATTTGTTCTTTGATCTACTAATTCTTTAGAATTATGTCATTTAGTCTCTAATCACTGCAGAATTATTGCTTTAAGAACTCTTTATTGAATATAATTTTGTTTCATTGCAATCAGTATATAGGATTAATAATTTTTGCCTTTCTGCATTTTTGGTAAATTCCTTATGTCTGATACATGGTTAAGTTTTCCACATATGGGTGACAAGTACTTAAATTTCTTTCTATTCATGTCACCAGAAATGCTGCATAACATCCCTAATTTTTCTAAAATTCTATTAAGGTACTTGGTACTTTTCTTGTCAATCCTTGGGTTAGTTTTGTCTAGGTCTGAAAAAGGTACATTCAGTTCCTTCACTATTATAATTTTCATATTTATTTCTTCCTCTAATTCAACTAACTTTTCCTTTAAGTCATTAGATACTGTGGCTTTAAGTGCATGGTATTAATCATGGTATTAGTGTTAATTATTATATTCAGTATTTATGGTGTCTTTAAGGATAATATAATTTCTTTAACTCTTTATCTTTTCTTTAGTTACTGTATGCTTATAAAGAGGAAAGTGGGACTAAAGAGAGAAAAGGACAGGAGGTCAGGATAGAGGGAAACACAATTAAGAATTATAATTTTGAATATAATAGGATAGACTCACCCGTAAGATAGAAGAAGATAACAGAATGGATTAGAAAACGGAATCTGACAATATATTATTTTGAAGAAATACATTTGAAACACAAAGATTCACATAGTATTAAAATGAGGAGATAGAGCAAAAACCTATTAAGCTTTAGCTGAACTCAAAAAAAAGCAGGATTTTTATGGGTGAGTTCATCCTATTATATTCAAAATTAGAATGCTTACTTGTGTGTTTCCCTCTATCTTGATCTCTTATACTTTTTCTCTTTTTAATCCCTCTTTTTAAATAAGAGAAAATGGAATAGAAGGGCAATTTTGCCTGGCACTTATGACCTTATAAATGAAAAGTATGTTTCCTCTCTATTGCATCTCTTAGACTGTTTTGCTTAATCTTTTCTTATCTTGCTGTCCCTCCATTGTCCCTATCTCATTCTATTTCCCTTTTGAGTTTAATGTATTTCTATACAAAGAATGCTATGCATGTGTATAATGATGTTCAATATTCCTTTATCCAATTCATATGAGAGTGAGATGTTCATGGGATGCCCAGTTCTCCACCCTGTCTTTCATAGGCATATATTCACCTTGTGAAACTATTATGCAATGGTAATTTCCCTCCCCTTCTTTCTAAACCCCTAGAATAGTCCCCATCTCTCCTATTTTTGTTTTTACTAGCACCATAAAAGCAGAACAAAACTAGCCATAGACCTTCTATAATTTTACAATTTATCTATGGCCCTTAAATATATTAGAGTTCTGAAAAAGACATTTTTATCCCCCCACTAACATGTAAAAAAATCATCCTCACATAGTTTCTTTCAATTAGACAGGTAGGTATTTCTTTCTCTGTTTCTCTTGACACTTGTATTTCCATTTCCAGGAGTCTACTCAGTTTTCGTTTTGGTTTTTTTTTTATATGAAATGCTTTGAAATCCTCTATTCTATTAACAATACATTTTCACCCAATAGGATGATATTTAGTTTTACCAGATAAGTTGTTATCCTTGATTATATAACTTTGCCTTGGAATTTCATAGTCTTAAACTCTTTTTTTCTTTCCTACAGACAGTTTCTAAGTCTCATGTCATTTTTATAGAGGCTGCTTGGAGCATTTTTTTTCCCTTTTACCTGGAAGCTCTGCATTTTGGGTTTGATGCTACTGGGAGTTTCATTTTGAGCTTTCTTTCCAGCTTTACTGGATTCCTTCTCATTTTACATTTCCCTCTAATTCTAAGAGTTCTGGCCAATTTTTATATATTCTTTCTAGAAATTAAGGTATCCACCCCCCTTTTTTCCTGATCATAATTTTTGGAGAGTTTGCTAATTCTTATATTGTCTCTCCTTGGTCTACTTTCTAAGTCAATTGTTTCTGATACTATATTAAAAGTTGATTTTTTTGTTTGTTTTTTTATTTTTTTTTCTTTTGTTTTGATATTTCCTGTAGTATTATTTGGTCCATCCTGATTTCCAAGACATTCAGTTCTTGAGTGAGGTTTTCTACCTCTTATTCTAGAGTGTCAGTTTTCATTACCCGTTCTTTCTTCCCAACTTATTCCATTCTATTGTTTTTGCTTCCTTTCTCTCCCCCCCACTCCCCACCAGGGATTCCTACGGGCCATTTTACCTAAGGCTTTACTTGGACTTGTGGAATTATTATACCCAGAGGTGGGGAACCTGCACCTCGAGGCCACACATGGCCCTCTAGGTCCTTCTCCAGCCCTGCTATATCCTCTTTGGGGTTTGCACCACTGTGTGAAGAAGTTTCCCTCACCATGGTATTTCCTCTTGGTCAGATTTTTCCTTGGTTTGCTAATAGGAAAGTGAGAGGATGAGCTGAGTCAAGCAATATACTGAATGTCGAGTTAGTAGGCTTCTCCTTTACGGAACTTGGACCCATATCTGGGGTTATCTCCTCACCAGGCTCAGAGATGTCCCTCCTTGTGCTGGGGTTGAGCCACAGGCTTCTGGGGCTGCTTAGGCTGGATTTTGCCTTGGACCTTTCTCCTGCAGAGCCCTGGGACCCTACTGGGACCTCTCTGACCAGGGGACCCTCTTGGCTAGTCCTGGGCCCAGTTTGTGTTTGTGTTCCCAGTAGTGTTGTGATGGACATACCCAGGATGCTGTGAGGCCTCCCCTCCCTCTGTCCAATTTTGGCAGCGAAGACTTGGGGTCCCTCACTGGCTTGGTCAAGGATGACACACTGGATCTGCAGGTCCACGATGCCTTGATTTTCTCTTGTAGCCTCAGACCTACAGCCTGCAGCAGGGAAGGCTCAGGCAGGACACCTGAGAAGACCCTGAAAATACCAAGTGTAGCTGTCTGTCCTCTGCCCTTTGTGAGTCCTGGTTAAGGCTCTGGGACCCAGTGCTTCCAGACCACTGCTATCTTCCCATAATCCTTTGCTTCAAAATTGTGCATCTCCCTCAAACTTTGATTCACATTGGCTAAAATAGGAATATAAATATATATATATATCTTTGTGAATATCTCTATTTCCTTTTTGTAGGTTTATATGCTATTTTACATGTGTGTTTTGACTCTAGATGAAAAATTGTTTATAGCGGGAGACCTTTCTTGTTTTTGTCTTTTCTGTCTTCCCCTAATATTTAGTCCTGTGCTCTACAGCCTATTAAAGGGTCAGTGAAGGTGAAACACTTTATCAGCTATAGTTCTCCTTAAAAAGATCAACATGGGATGTGACCTAAGAAAACCAAGCTACTGTTTTTGTTTTGTTTTATTTTGTCTTGTTTTGCATATTTATTCATTTATTCATTCAACATTTATAAAGCACCTACCATGTGCCAGGCACTGTGCTAAACACCAAGGATACATACAAAAAGAGGCAAAAGCCAGTCCCTGACCTCCAAAGGGGGAGACAACATACAAACAAATATATACAAAACATGCTCTGTACAGGATAAGTAGGGAGTAACAGAAGGCACTGGAATGATGACTTGGCAAGATTTTATAGGCTCAACATGATAAAAGCTTATTGAGTTACATTGAATTGTCTTCATTGTTGAAGAGGGGAATTTTGAAATTAAGAAGAAATAAATACTACAATCCGACATTAAAATCTGTTAGAAAATTTGAGACTGCTTGTTGCAGGTGATGAAATGCTGAACTTAAACCCCAAATGTCCTGGTTTTTGAATTCTGCCTTAGCAAAGCACTACCTGTGTAGCTCTAAGACACTTTAGACTTTAAAGTTGTCATTTTGTCCCCCTAAGCTTCAGTTTCCTTCTTCATCTGTGAAGATGTTAGCATCTACCTTATAAGGCTGTTGTGAAGATGGTATGAGAAGGTATACCTACATGGTACAGTGCTTAGAACAGTGTATTTATAATCAGGAACATAGGGTTCAAATCCTGCCCCAGTTACCTGCTGGTTTGTGATTTAGGGAAAGTCATTTACTTCTCTCAGCTATTATTTCCTTAATTGTATAATTAGGGAATTGGACTCAATGATCTCTGAGATACTTTCCAGCCCTAAATCCATGATCTCATATAAACTTTAGGAAATATCCTTTGAAAAAGGTACTGTTTTTGATATTGGAAGACCAAACTTTGGCTCCTCCACTTAAGCCTATTTGACCTTAGGCACCTATCAACCTTTCTCTGCCAGTTTCCTAATATGTAAAATAAAAGAATTGAATTAATGGTCTCTAAGGTCACTTCCAGATTTGTTATATAGGGAATTCCCCTCAGACTTTTGGGACATGCTGTGTAAATTCCAGTTATTACTATTGTTTTTGTTAATGAAAGGTTGGGGCTTATTGCAGTTTTGCATTTAATTTTGCATCTTTTGCAATATTATTGGGTTTTTACCATGATGATCTCAGAAACTTTTCTCCAATCCTTGTTAGGACTATTCATCAGTGTCCAAATGTTCATTTTGCTACAACCAAAAACATTTCCTTGCCTCTGCCGGCATTTCAAAGTGATAATTGCTCCTAGAACTAAGTTATAATTTAAAAAAAAAATCCTCCAATTGATGAATACCAGGGAAAAATGAAAAGGAATGTCCTTACTCTATAGTCCATTTGTTTTTTCTTGTTTGTATCGTTGGATGGGGAGACCAAAATAAACCCAGCTGAAAACCTGCATTGACTTAGGCTATTTTTGTATGCTTTGGTAGGTCTGGAAGTTCCATTAAACATTCGTGAAGGTAGAGTTACAGATACTTCCATTCAAATTCTTTGGGACCGAGTTGATGGAAATTTTCAGCATTATGAGATTACATGCACAAACTGTGCAGATGCTGTCATGGTATGTTATAAAATACTCTTGCTAGAATGAAAGCATGGTTTCCTACACAAGCCTCTACTAATAGATACTCATATTAAATAGTAAAGGAACGAAGTGAACTTCTGGCTTGTGTTAAATTTTGAAGTGCTTTTTTATGTGACTATTCCACATTTTGTCTTTTGCAACAATAGGTTCAAAAGGTAACACAAGAAAATGCAATATTCTCCAACCTAGCTCCAGCCACAATCTACAACTTTTCCATTAGAACTGAAAAAGAAGGATTTAAAGATAGCACTCCACGGGTAAAAGAAATACAGACAGGTATGGCACATACTTTCTCTTTTTGGCCTTGATACTGGTGCTGGTTTAAAAAATTGTTTTCATTCTTTTAGGGGAATGTGATGTTAAATAGGGTATATAATTCAATTAAAATTATTCTCATTGGCAGAATCCCTTGTACATTTTGTTAACACATCTCCCCTCTGCAAATATAGTTTCAGCACAAAGTTGTTGAAAAATTCTATTGCTTGATGATAGAGTTACCAACTGTCTGGAACTCAGCCAGTGCCTCCATTTATGGGTAAATGTTTTTGGTGTTAGTTGAGTGATCAAATGGAGTGCCAGTTCCTCATTTTGAGGAAACTACATCTACTGGTAGGTGTTGATTTGTTCACTGGTAGTGATGGCGCAAGGGAAGGATGATCATGGAAATGAAATGATGTTGGTTTTGGAAGGTGTGTGGTTGTGAGGATACATTTTCTGACCTTTCCTAATTCATGATTGCACATCTTTTCTCTTTCCATGGGATTGTATGGATTTTTCTGTTTCAGAACCTGGCTGCTTTACTACTATTTCTTTAATTTACATGACAGCATTTGTGATCGAATACTTTGGCAATCATTCATTTCTGAAGTTTTCAGATTTTTTTCCCCAAGACTTGAACTCATTGTTTAGTTTTAGTTTCTGGATTTCTAAGAATTTTCTTTCTTCTTGAGGATTGAATTACTTTTTAAAATCATTATAAAACTGAGAAATTACAGAAAATTTCAAAGTCATAATTTCCCCCTCAGGAAGAGAGAATTTCTAAGATTGTAATTAACTTTGCCACTGGTCAATTCTGTCAGTAATCCTTAGTTAATGGAATTATAAATCTCAAAAATTAAATTTATGATGGCAGATCAAAACCAAGTAATATTATCTCCTTTCCCCATTTAAGGATAAAAATGAGGGCAAAGAAAAGTTTGGAAAGGAATCAAGAGGATTTGGGTTCAAGCCCTGCCTCTGAGGAAATTGTGAGTGTTAGTGTAAATTTCAAGGGGCCTATGAACTTGGATGGGAAAAAAGTTTATCATTATTTTTACGACTTTTTGATTTCCTTTGCAACCTGATGCATTTTATTTTATGCATTTAATCATATTATTCTGAAAAGGGGTCTGGAGTTTTTATCAGACTGCCAAAGGCAGGGTATTTTATGACACAGAAAAAGTTAAGAATCCCTGCTTAATTAAGCTGTAAGAAATAGGGGAACCACATGAACTGAACAGGTAGAATGCATTTCCTTACTGGGATTTCCTAAATCATTGAAATCAGATTTCCAGAAGATCCTTCCTCCCCCAAAATGAAGATAAAAATTTGGAAATTATTGATCCTTGTTTGAAGGATTTTTAAAAATCTATTTAGGTCTAAATGGAGGAGTATTTTCCTTTTACCATTAACAGTATATCCATGTTGTTAAGCAGAGCAACATTTTGAAAGTTTGGGACAAAAATAATTTCAAAGCCAGTTTCAAACCTCCTTTAACCTCAGAAATATCTATATAGAAACAAAGTATGGTTTTTAAAAAGTATTCCTTTTCTTATTGGCAGCACCCAGTTCCGTTGAGTACATGAATCACAGTAGGGACTCATCTTCAATAACAGTAACCTGGCTTCCAGTTAAAAGTATACTTGATGGATATATCATATCAATAGCCAGTGAAGGCTTCATGAAAGAAGAAATGCTATATTCCACTGAGAGGTATGAAAGGTGAAAAATATTAATATGTACAGGGGAGCATTTACATTTCCTATTCTATTTTAATACCAGGTCTCCTTGTCTGGGCCAGGCACTACTCATAGTCTAGTTTCTACTTTGATTGGCTCAGGAGCTTTGATCTTCATTCTCAGCTTATACCAGTTCTTCCCTCATGCAACGTGGTTCTCTGTTCCCCCACCCCCCAGTCTCTGCTCCCAAGGGCACATCATATTAAGGCTGTATTTAATGTCAATACCTGATTGACATAGCTCATGGAAATTCAGAACACCTGAACTTCAGAGATGGCGGGGAGGTAACCTTAGCTTCCCAGTAGTTGGGATTATAGGGTGTGTACAACCATGATTGGCCCTGATTAGCAAATTTCAATAACTTGAATACTGCAAGGACTAGAGATTTCATTTCTTCTCTTGGTGCAGATTACAATCCTACATATCTTAATAGATAGCCATTGTGTTTTGCTGGGGCAATTCCATCAAATGGTGATCAAGCCTTTGGTCAAACCTTGAATGAGTAGCATGAAATCTGTTATTGGATGCAGATAATAAAATCACAGCTCTGGAGAGGGAAGGAGCCATAGAGATCATTTAGTACAACCCCTTTATTTTCTAGATAAGGAAACAGAGGCTTAGAAAGGTTATTTTCTCAAAATAATACAGATATTATGCTTGGTAGGACCTACCAGAGCTGAGGTTCTATTACCAGAGCCTTTGAGAACTCCACACATAATTTATAAGAAAAGACTTTAATCAGTAAACTTTTAGGGTAGGGATAAATAACCAAGTGACTTTCCATAATAAATTAATTCCATAAATCTTCTGTCTGGATGACTATGAAACATTCATTGACTTCAGTCAGCTTTCTCTGTAGAAAGAACACCAGTAATGCAATTACAATTCACTATGTCAAAATAATATCTGTGGGCACATAAGATGGAAATTTTTAATGAAATACACATAAAAACCACCTTCTATACATAGCATGAGAAAATAAGATTTTCCAGCTGTTTCTGAACCAAATGTTTTAAAATATTATCTTTTTTTTAAATGTTCAGGATGTTCAAATTTAATGGCCTTGCCCCAGGGACTGACTTTTTAATTAGTATTGTGACTACCAATGGACTAAAGAAGAGTCAGCCTACTATCCTCAGGGCTAGCACTTGTAAGTTCATTTATATTTAATTAACTTTAGATAAAACAGGAAAATGAATGTGTTTAAAGATCATATCTAATTTAAAACTAATGATAGTGAAAATAATGCATACACATGTGTATATATATGCATATATATATGAATATACATCTATAGTAACTTTATGCTAACATGTAGGTTGCAAATGTCAACATATAAAAGAAGGAATTGGATTGTGGAAACATCCATGACATTTTTTCCAATATCTCTCTGTCTGTCTCTATCTATCTATCCATCTTTCTGTCCTAATCTATCTATTTCCTGATACAATTTACCTTCATCTGATCTTTTTGGTGTCAGTCAGTTGACATGTTTTGTCCCAGATCCAAAATTCTATAGTTTTAGATTATGTTTAAATAGTCCTTAAGCTGGTACTAGAACCAAGGCTTCTTGACTGTCCTACCTCAGGGTATTTGAGAGAAAATTGGGCAGTTCAAAGGAAGGAATCTAAAACCTAGGTCCACATAAGGAAGCAAGAGGAGAGACCTAATGAACCAGGCAGAATAGGTGGAACGTGTTCATGCATGTTGAGTATTGCTTGTTTAAATCTCTTTTGACTTTTCCTTTCCTTGGTCTGTTTTGTTAAGCATCTCTTTCCACTTCAGTACCACAATAAGAATCTTTTGCAGGCATAGTCTTAGGTGTGTGCACAGTTTAATTTTTAGGTTGTCCAGTTTTCAGTCCAATGAGGAAGATACAGCAATTTTGACAGACATCATATTATTAATGGTTTCATATCATCATCCTAGATCCAGATCCTCCTTCAGACTTTCAGGTTTTTGGAGAGGAAGAGAACACAATATATTTGTCTTGGAAACTTCCACAAGGCGGCTTTGACAAATTCCAGGTAAAAAAAAATTTATATATGATTTTCACTTGTCTGTTGTATTAATAGAGATTAGTTCTCCCAAAGAATTCCCATCAGCAAATCTCCAAAATCTTGAGATAGGCAGCAGGTAATATTATTCACTTGATTAATTCACAAAAATATTTTTTATATAAGTTCTCATTAAATGATGAGATGTACAAGAATCTATAAAGAAGAATGTTTCATTTGTGTTATGAAATCCAGTTAAAGAACTTCTATCAGTATAGATCTGACCCTTTTCTGCAATTTTAAAGTGTTTCCTGGGGGGCATTTAGATGTTAAATGATTTACCCAGGGTCACACAGTCAGTACATGTAAGAGTTAGCACTTGAACCAAGATCTTCCTATCTTTGAGGCCATCTCTCTATTTATACCCCTCTGCCATATATATGAGTGTATATACTGTATATGTGTGTGTATATTTATGTCTATGTATGTGTGCATATATATATACATACACACATATATGTGTATATATAAACAGTGAATATAAGTTGAAAAAAGATAAATTTTGGTTTGTATTTATATGTGCCTGATTAAACATACATGAATACATACGCACTTATAAAATGCATATATGTATGTGTGTACATAGACACATTACTCTCTCTCCTGTACTTGGCAATGCAGTCGTTCATACAATGGCAAGGCATTTGTGCCTTTCTACTGACTGTCTGTGCCCTGTGCCTGAAATGAATTCCGTCCTCATCTCTGCTTTGTAGAATCCTTATTTTCTTTCCAAAGAGAGCTCAAACACTATTTTCTACTTAAGTGTACTTTCAATTAGTGTGTATTTATTTTCTTTCTACTTATTTTTATATTAACTTGCATATCTACTTGCTTCTTCTGTTTAAATGTAAACTCTTTGAAAATAGTGATTTTCATTTTTTTATTTGAGTTCCCAGTGTCTATCATATAGCTATCTCTCTCTGTCTCTCTATCTGTGTGTGTGTGTGTGTGTGTGTATGTTTGTGAACCAAGGATCTAGAACTTCATTCACCCTCTTGGTGCAGAAATTCCCTCCATTGATGCAAATGACATTATTTGTATGATTTAATAAATAAATCCTAGGGTCTGCCTAAGAAACAAAAACAAATAACGATATTTTCTAGGATCACATAGCTAGTAAATATCAGAGGTGGGATTTGAACTCAGGTCTCCCCAGCTCTTAAGTCTAGTACTCTATCTAGTATTCTACATATAGAAACCTAGCCAGGGGCAAATTGCCACAAAAATAACCTTCAGATATTTACCTATGGGATAACATAGACTTCTTGTACTTTTCTAGTTAAAGGATAGGGATGTCAAAAGGAGATAATGGTCTGCCCTCTGCAGTAATTGCCTAGGGGACTGGCATTCCCAAATTTGTTTACATCGCACAGTGGAGGCTCTTGTCCAAAGCCTCTTTCTAAAGGGGCCATAAATCCTTACTCTCTGAATAGCATTACCTAGAATTGGAATTTGGATCAAAGGAATCTAGATTCCATAACTTTTTGAGACATTAAAAAAATTATTTATCTCCATTCTTTCTTCTTCCAAAAAGTTTAGAGATCACTTACAAAATCAGAAAGATTCTAACATACAACAATAAAGGGTAGTCACCACTTTTCCCAAGAAATGCCTCATCTAAGCCATAAAGACTAACACGTCTCTTCAAGCTACCAACTCCCTTCCCTTCCCCCCTACCCCAACCACCTAAGTGATGTCTGGGACAACCTTCCCATGAGTTCTCCCGACATGCTTCCTTATAAAGAGTGGTCTGGGGGGTCAGGTGTAAGAATTATATCTCTTCCTGCCTGTGGTATTTCTTTACATACTGTATCTCTCAAATATCACCTTCTAAGTGAGCCTTTGGCAGGTAACTGATCAGTGAGTATGATCAAGTTGTCTAACAAGGGTGTCTAGTGTAAGGGTTCTATATTTGTGTGTTTTGAATACCAGCAGTGAGGGGTACAAGATTTTCTCCCTCAGCTGATGAGACTCACCTATTTACATGTATGAAACAAGCCTCCTTTTGACATTCCACCTGTCTTATTGAGTAGAGTGTTTTGCATCTGTTTTGCAAGTCTCCCTCATTCCCTACAACCAGTCACTTGCCATATCCCATGTTTCTTTCCTTGGTAGGATGAGTGTCATCCTTGTATCAATTTCTTGTTTTCTGTCCCCACTGCTTCCACCACAGCTCATATTCTCAGTATTTCCCTTTGAATGTCCCACTGGTACTTCTCTTAAAAATAGCTTGTCTAAAATGGAACTTATCATCTTCTCTAGAAAGTTGGCCATTTTTTCACGTTTCACTTTTTATAAATACTTAGACTTGTATATTATAAACACAAAGGAAAAATAAAAAACCTAAACACAATAAAATATGACTGTTTTCACAGTCAAAAACCATATTACAGAGATGGCTTTAAAAGGCTGGCTGATGAAGACAATAATCTTCAGATATATATCATATAACCACTGATTTTCTGTAGGTTTCATATGCTAATAGATATTTTGCTATTTTTTTTTGAGGACATCATCATTCTCCCACTTACCCAGGTTTATAACTTTGGTGTAATGGGGCATTCTTTTTTCTCATCTCCACATCCAATTGTTGGTAAGCCCTGTTGATTCTGTCTCTAAAATTCACCTCCAATGTTTCCCTTCTTTGCTCACATGCTGAGCACCCCTGTTCAGGTCTTCTCTATTTCATATCTTACCTAGGCTAGTCTAATGTTTTTCTAATTAACTCTGCCTTCAAACATGCTGCATTGCCTAATTTGAGACTTTTAAATCTATTTTCCAAACAACTGTCAAATTAATATTCCTAAAATAGAATTTGACCATGCTATCCTTTTAGGGGGGTGGGGGGAAGACTTCAGAGGTTCAAACATAAACTTTTCAGCTTTGTTTGTAAGGCCCTCTAAAGCCTGCCTACAAACTATCTTTCCAGTCCTCTTTCATGTCCCCTTTCATATAATATCCATTACAGGAAAGCTGGATTACCAGGGGTTCCCTGGCCTCAACATACCAGTTTCTCCTCCCATGCCTCCATGCAAGTCAGCTTTATGTGTGGTCATGAATTCCATTCTCCTCCATGCCCCTTAGAATGTGTCATCTGTTCCCATCTCTCTCAGGCCAGGTTCCACTTCTCCACTTTAGTATGTGAATGCTGAGCTCTGTCAGAATGATCTGAGTTCAAATCATACCTTTGACACTCAGTTACCCTGAGCATATCACCTAACCTTCTAGTATCCCTGAGAAACTCTTTTAAGATGAAAATTGCAGAACAGATGCTGATTGGCATAGATAGAAGGAATTTCCTTAAAGGGAGTTTCCTTCATTGATAAAATCACAGTCTGGGCAAATGATAATGAGAACATCCTCCCTGAGCCAATTCTCTTTACCTGTGCTTGTAGGGCTCTTTCTCAGAGCTGTTGCAAGAGACCAGGTGTGTAGTGCTCTGCACATCAGGACCTGTTAGATATTAGCTCCCCAACTGTTAATGTTTTCACGTGTGTATACATGAACACAGTAGTTTATCTGCATGTATAAATGGAGTCCCATTTGTAGAAGTAGTAGAACCTTTCACTTGTAACAAGATGGATTTCTATATTTAAAAATGACTTTGACTTATGGAAGTGATTGTTGAAACTGAAAACAAATTAATTTAAAGAAATAACTTTGACTGGGTCATACCTAGAATAAAAGAAGGTACTCATATAATTATGCTTCTGAGCATAAGTATCACTATGTATATTATATATGTATTATGGATACATATGCACATTGTGACTTTATGCCCTATGTATGTATATTTGTATGTATCATTATCAATTTTGCCACTTCACATGTGTATAAGTATATGCATGTACATGTGCGTATGGGTACATATGTGCATATACATATACATACATGCATATATAAAATATATACACATGCATATATACATATACATATGTATATATACATATATACATACACATATACATACATATATAAATATATGTGTATTTATATATAAATATATATGTACACACACACACACATATATATATATACATGCATGATACAAGGGACAGCTAGGGAGTACAGTGAATAGAGCACCATCCCTGGAGTCAGGAGGATCTGAGTTCCAATCCAGCCTCTGACACTAGTTGTGTGACCCTGGAAAAGTTACTTAACCCTGTTTGCCTTAATTTCCTCATCTGTAAAATGAACTGGACAAGGAAATGGCAAACCACTTCAGTATCTCTGCTGAGAAAACCCCAAATGGGATCAGAAAGAGTAGAACACAACTGAAAAAAAAAATAGAATAATGAAGTAGAGAGAGAAAGAAAAAGAGGGAGATGGAGGGAAGAAGGAAGGGAGAGAGAAATAAAGCAAGAGAGAAAGAGAATAAAGAGAAAGTGAGAGAGAGGGAGGGAGGAAGGGAGAGAGAGAGAGAGAGAGAAAGAGAAGGAAATAAAGCAAGAGAGAGAAGGAGAAAGTGTGTGTGTGTGTGTGTGTGTGTGTGTGTGTGTGTGTGTGTGTGAGAGAGAGAGAGAGAGAGAGAGAGAGAGAGAGAGAGAGAGAGTTAGTTTTGTGATGGAATTATGCTAGAAACCCTTCCAGGTGGTTGACTGGCTGTGGAAAATAAGGCCCCAAGGCCTCGCTGAGAGTCCACAGTTGCAATGCCACAATGCCACTTTCCCAGCCTCCACCCCTCAGGAAGGTTTCTCTCCATGGTTTTCATTTGCTCAGTTTTTTTTTTTCTTTTCTCACTATATATAGAGGATATTGAGGATTCACGCCCTCTGTCTCTATGTTGTAGGGATTCATGGCCTCCCCATGCCCACCTCAGCTCTTGCTAAAGAGTCACAATGTCTGTCCTCTCTTAAAGAACCAAACCTCTTTATCCCAATTTCAACCTATGCCAGAATATAGAACATATTAGCCCGAGTCAGTTGTTCAAATGGCATAAGGGTTTTTTCTTTAGGTTCTTTTTAAAATACTCATTTTTATGATGGACCTAAATATCAAAATAACTTTTTCCATATACATCATGGATCAGAACAAGATGATTGCACATAAAACTGCAGATCTCTATTATGTACATACAGCTTGCTTTTCTTTTTAAGTATAAATAATTTAAACCGGTTACTTTCAAAGCTGTCCTATTTGTCTGTACTTCTTTCTGGTTTTTCTTCTCTTCTCTACTATACAAAAAAGATAGTAGTATAAAGATTTATATATAACAAGGAACAAAACCTTTGATTCCAGTCTTTTCTGGGTTAGTACCTGGGGAGTCATAAATCACTTGTCTCTGTGTCTGAGTTATTCTCTTTCCCCCTCTCTTTTTCCTTTCTTCTTTAGGCATAAGGGGACTAGGAGGTCATCCTCTGACATTTAGGCTAAGGAGAGGGGCTTTGAGCAGAGCTCACTTTAATGAGCAGGGAAAAAGCAAGCAGTTCTCCCTCCCTGTCTTTCAGTCTCTGCTGTGCCCTGTCATCCCTTGGCAGACCCTAGCTGAGTCCTTCAACCCTAATTACCATCATTTGCAGCAGTAGCTCTCAGGATTCTCAGGAAAATTGCTGTGAATTTCAGCTGAATACTCTTAACAAAACATCAATATAAGCCTCATGGGTGCATTTGTGACATACTCTATGCCCTCAAATGAAAATATATGTGCAGCATATAAAATATTACCCAGGTTGCATCCCTGCGTTCTGAGGCAAAACTTTAAAAACCTTTTCTTTGGTTCCTCCCTTTCCCCCTCCACTCGAGGGGCATTTTGTTGCCTTTCCCTTTATTAATTCTTCTCCTAGAGACTCTTATGTGCTTGGCATTAGCCTGCAGTGCTAAATAATCTGCTGATAATACATACATAATTTTTTAACGAGAGAGATTGTCTAGAAATAAGTAGCCCTCCATTTTGCTGAGCCCGCAGGCTGAGAGTTCCAAAGTCAAGTAACAGGAGTGAGCTGGGAAATGAATTGAACGCCACATGTTTATGCAAGTAAGTCTCAGAACTGATTAGAAGAGTGCTGACTTTCTTGCTAAAAAGTCAACAGTGAGGACAGAAAGTGCCAGTGACTTGGAACAGCTTTCATAGAATCCCATACATGGAATAGATGGCCAGATATAGTCTGGTCTGGGCACAGACAGGGATGCCAGCCCATATTTTTAGAGCCTTTAAGAAGTCAGAGTGAATCCAGAAAATGGACTCTGCCTTTCCTTTCTATTCTATCTCATTTAACTGTTGTGGAAACTGATACTTAAAGGGATCACTGATTATATGCTGCAGGCAGTAGATATTTTATTAGCCTAGTGATAGAGGGAAGAGTGGAAAAAAAGAGACCACCCCCATTCATTCAATCGTTAAATATTTAATAAGTGCCTACTATGTGTCAAATACTGTGGTACAAGCTGAGAATAAAAAGAAAAGTGAAACACCTTGCTTTCAACTTAGTGAGGGATGACAATAGACACATGAACACAAAAGACACGCACATACACGCATACATGCATGCATGTATGCACACACATAGTTCCAAAAGTCTTAGTGTGCCTTTTTAAGTTTAAAATTGCACTAAGACTTTTGGAACACACACATATGTGCTTACAGATATATGTATATATATATATATGTGCATTATATATATAACACATTTATATACAAAATAATATACATATATATATAAATAATGCATATGTACAAAATAAGTGCAAGATATTTTTTTGAGTGGAGGTATTAGCAGCTGGAGAGGTCTGGAAGTACCTTACTATTAAGAGCAAGCAATGAGCTGAGCATAGTGTTGAAGAGGAGATGTATCTCAAGCATGATATGTAGTTACTGGAGAGTTAGAGATAGGAGATGGAGTTTTGTGGGCAAAGAAAGGAGAGAAGGCCATTTTGTCTGGAATGCCATGTGAGTGAAGAGGATTATCATGTAATAGACAGTTTCATCGATAAAACAGTGGGTAAAGAATCCTTAGTTCATATTGGGCCTTACTAGCTATGCGACCCTGGGCAAGTCACTTAACCTCTGCCTGCCTTAGTTTCCTCAGCTGGAAAAGGGGGATAATAATAGCTCCTTCCTCCCAGAGTTTTTTTGAGGATGAGTGAGTTTGAATATCTGGAACCTAGTGAACATTATATAAATTCATATTCTTCTCCGCCTTCCTAAAGGACTTCCCTAGGACTGAAAAAGATAGAAATGATCAAGTTGTGAAGTGTTTTAAAGGTTATAGAAGTTTGTGCTTGATAATACAGATCATAGGGAATCACTAGAATCTATTAAGTGACACAGTGGCATGGTCAGAATTGAGTTTGAAGATAAACAATTTGGTAGCTATGTGAAGGATGAAATGGAGGAAGGCAATGTCTGAATCACGGACCAAGGAGCAGGCTAAGAGATGCTGAACAAGAATGATGTTTGTGAGTGGAGAGAAGATGGGTGAGCGAATGTTTGTAAAAATAGAAATGTCAAGATTTGGGGAGGAATTGAATATGTAGTGCCAATGAGAACAAGTGAAGGTTGATGCCAAGATTGGGAACTTGAGGGACTGAACTCAATAGAAAATGAAATTTTAGATCAGGAGTCTGTTTGAGGAGAAAGATAATATGTTTTTGTTTGGATGTGTCAGGCTTGAGAAGTCTATAGGATGTCAAGTTTGAAATGTCCAGTTTATGATGAATGGCTCTCAGAGCTCAGTGAAGAGACTAGGAAGAGATATATAGATCTAAGATTCTTCAACATAGAGATAATAACTAAAGCCGTGTGAGCTGATGAGGAAAGAAGGAGAAATAGAGAGAGAAGGGAAAGAGGGAGGGAGGGAGAAAGAGACAGATACACACAGGGATGCAGAGAAGCAGAGACAGAGACACACACAAGAGAGGGAGGGAGGGAGGGAGGGAGGGAGAGAGAGACAGAGAGAGACAGAGAGAGAGACAGAGAGAGAGAGAGAGAGACAGAGAGAGAGAGAGAGACAGAGAGACAGAGAGACAGAGACAGAGAGACAGAGAGACAGAGAGACAGAGAGGGACAGAGAGAGAAGGGGGGGAAGGGTTACCGTTTGGGTAGTGCCTTGGGTTATATTCACAGTTAGGTGGTTACTTGTATACCAGTGCCACTGTATCAAAAACTACATTACGTGTTAGGGAGTAAAGTGTAAGAAGTCTGGAGGAAGGTACTAGCATTTGAGGCATATTTGGTGACTGACTGGAGGATGGAGTGGAGCAGGGAGAGACTTGAGGTAGACAGACCCACTAGCAGGTTGTTGCAGTAGTTTAGGCATGAGGTGAGCAGGGCCTGCCCTAGAGTGTTGGCAATATCAGAGGAGAGGAAGGGGGATATTCAAGAGATATTGTAAAGGTGAAGTCAACAGATCATGGCAACAGCTTGGATATTGGGCGATGGGGGATGATTGATACTGACGAGTCCAGGATGACTCCTAGGCTGTGCGCCTAAGAGACTAGGAGGGTAGTGTTGCCTTCTACAGTAATAGAGGAGGTAAGAGGAGAGAAGGGTTTAGTACAAAAGATGGGTTCTGTTTTGGTTACACTGAGTTTCAAATGTCTACTGGACATCAAGTTCAAGGTGACTGAAAGGCAGTTGGACATGTGAGATTGGAGGTCAGTAGAGAGATCAGGACAGGAAAAGTAGATTTGAAGGTTAAGTGCCTTAAAACCATAACCACATAAACTAAGATGTGTTTTTACACAGGATTTGAATGTTCTTCTATTTACTATAAAACCTATGTGTTAGCCAGTACAATCAATTGTAGTAATATCTGGATAGTGATATGTGATGTTTTTTCATTGCTATCATTTTAAGAGGAAGAATATTATATGACCTTTCTCAGTTACCTATTGCTAAACTGTGCTTAACCTTTGTCTTTGTAAGGTTATCTTTACTTACATGCAATCTGAGGCCTTCTTATGGTCACAGAATCATCCAGAAATGTAGAGTCTTAAGAGCTGAAAGGGACTACACAGGTCTTCTAGTAAAACCCATAACTGAACAGAAATCCCTTTGACAGCATACTGATCAACTGTCTGTCTAGCACTTATTGATGGAAGGACAACCCACTGGCTTCCCAGGCCTTCTATTCCTCTGTTTGTGTAATTCTTCGATAACTTCCAGACGTAGTTTTCGGTGATGTCCAGCTCTATATTTAAATATCTGTTGAGAGCCTTGGTTGTATCTTACCTTATACAAGACAACGTGGGGGGACTCTAAATAAATATTTGTCATAAGCACTGGCCTTCAGTCTTTTAGGAAGGAACAGGTTTTATACATGTAAAATTATACTTCAATTACAGGATAAGACAAGCAGGGATGCAAAGGTTCAGTTGATGATTATAAAGATCTTAAATATCTAGTATAAGCAATAAATACCATGAATGTGGTAAACAAAGGAAGAATCAGTGTTAGCTACTTCTGTTAATGATGAATTCAAGGAGAAAGTGAGACTTCAGAAGAAGCCTGGAGGATTAATACGATTGAATAAGAAGAGGAGGAAGGTGAATTCTAAGCAAGGGAAAGAATGCCAAAGTAGAATTTTCTTCTTTGTCATTTCTAAAGACTATTGCAGAATGGAACTCTTTAGGAAATGTGTCTTTCATATGAAATGCATAGTCTTCCTAGGATTTTTCACATACTTTCCTATATGCAGCACAGATTTTGTGTATTGAAAAAAAAATCTTTAATTTGTTTTTTAGTAATTAAGACAGTAAAATATTTTTTTTCCTCCCTGCTTTTTGTCTTCGAGGACAAATGCAAAATTGTTAGTTATTTCGTTTGGGTTAACTAAAGCCTTGTAGTTCTTTATGGTTGAAAAATATCTGATGTTTGCTCTATCCAATTAACATGTACTTATTTTTTTCTAGATTGTAAATAATATGCATACTGTTATGCTGAAACCTATTTTTAAAGACTAATATTAATCTCTAGGACTCAGGGTGTTATTGAAAAACATTATGTCTTTGACAGATGGAGTAAAGAATCCTTTTTTTTCAACAAATGAGATTATTTGTTAAACTTTAATGGGTACAGCAACAGTACACTGGTTGCTTAGTGATGTGTAATTGGGATCATTTTCCCAATCATTTAAAATTAATCAGCCCTGCTCTAAGAATTATGCTTTAAAATGAGAAATACACAAAACATTCAAAGTTTGCTATCTCTTATTTCTTTCCATTTAAACTTTTCTAGGTATGCTTTAAGAAAATTCCACTAATTTTTCAACTTGACTGTTATTGTTGGCCTGAGTTCTTAATATCCCAAGCACCATATAAGAAACACTAGAACCCTAAGAAAAAATCCTTCTCTTGCTATCCCCTATTTCCTCTTTAGCCTTCCATGTATCTATATCCTGATCTGGATTTTAGAACTCCATTCAGAGGGTGTTGTTCAACTCTTGAACCTACTTCTTTTTCTGTCTTTTTTCATACCATAAGTTCCCCACATTTTACTTATTCCTCCTATCTTTCTTCATTCCAGAGAAACAAGGTGGTTGTCAATGACACTCTCTGAAACAATGGGCTGTTTGAGTTTATCTCCTGTACCACTCAAATAGCTTTCCACATACCTAGGAAATTTGTTTATTTGAAGCATTTGGTCCACTACATAGAATCTAGAAGTTTTGAAAAAGCACAATGAAAAAACATTTTCATCAATAAGTTATTTTTCATTTTTGTCTTTTACAAATCTGTATTCTTTTTTTAATTTTTTAAATTTTATTTCTTTTCAGTTTTCTACAATCACTTCCATATATCTTAGATTTTCCTCCTCCCTCCCCCCCCTTCCCCTCTACCTCCCCACTGTCTCCCTGAGACAGCATACAGTTGTACATAGGTTCTACACATACAGTCCTATTAAATACATTTTCACCTTAGTCATGTTGCATAGAACTAAAATGAATGGGAGAAATCATAAAACAAACCAAAACATAATACAAAAGAAAATGATCTGCTTCATTCTGCGATCAAATTCCATAGTTCTTTCCCTAGATATGGAAGGCACTTTGCCTTAAGACACCATCGGGAATTATTTAAGTCCTTGCATTGCAATGAAGTACTAAGTCTACCAGAAAAATTCCTCACACACTGTGGTTGTTGCTGTGTACAGAGTTCTCCTGGTTCTGCTCCTTTCACTCAGCATCAGTTGATATAAGTCTTTCCAGGCCTCTGTGAAGTCTTTGTGCTCATCATTTCTTATAGCACAATAGTATTCCATTACATTCACATACCACAATTTATTTCGCCATTCCCCAATTGATGGACATCCCCTTGATTTCCAGTTTTTGGTCACCACAAAGAGAGATGCTATAAATATTTTTGTACATGTGGGACCCTTTCCCATTTTTATGATCTCTTGGGGATACAGTCCTAGAAGCAGTATTTCTGGGTCAGATGCACATTCTTGTAGTCCTTTGGGCATAGTTCCAAATTGCTCTCCAGAATGGTTGGATCAGCTCACAATTCCACCAACAATGGATTAGTGTTCCAACTCTCCCACCTCTTCTCCAACATTTATAATCTTTCTGTTTTGTCATGTTAGCAAATGTAATAGTTATGATGTACTATCTCAGAGTTGTTTTGATTTGCATCTCTCTAATCAATAGTGATTGAAAGCATTTTTTCATATGACTATAGCTATCTTTAATTTCTTCCTCTGAAAATGTCTGTTCATATCCTTTGACCATTTATCAACTGGGGAATGACTTGTATTCTTGTACACTTGACTCAGTTCTCTATATATTTTAGAAATGAGTCCTTTATCACAGACACTAGTTGCAAAAATTCTTTCCCAGTTTTCTGCTTCCCTCCTAATCTTGGTTGCATTGGGTTTGATTGTGCAATAACTTTTCAGTGTAATGTAATCAGAATTATCCATTTTGCACATTACAATGCGTTCTATCTCTTGTTTAGTAAAAAAATTCTTCCCTTCTCCATAAATCTGATAAATACAGTATTCCTTGCTCCACTAATTTGTTTATAGTATCAATCTTTGTACCTAGATCATGTACCCATTTGGACTTTATTCTTGTGTACGGTGTCAAGCATTGGTCTATGCCTAGTTTCTGCCACACTGTCATGCAATTTTTGTCGAACAGTGAGTTCTTATCCCAGAAACTGGAGTCCATGGGTTTATCAAATAGTAGATTGCTATATTCGTTGACTACTGTGTCTTGAGTACCTAACCTATTCCACTGGTCTACCCATCTGTTTCTTGGCCACTGCCAAGTGGTTTTGAGAATTGCTGTTTTGTAATACAATTTGAGATCTGGTAGGGCTAGGTCACCTTCCCTAGCCTTTCTTTTCATTTGTTCACTTGATATTCTATATTCTTGAAAAATTTGAAAATTAATATGGGCATTATTTTTTTGAAAGAAAAATAATTCAAGTTTTGTAGTATGAAATTTGAAAAAAATGTACGTTTTATATTTCCAAGGAGATGGAAGATCTTTCAGGGAAGCAACTATCTGACTTTTGTCTTTGCTTCTTCAATGTCTAGCAGGCTTGCAGAGATGCCTAATGTTTATTGGATTGAACCAAATCAAAAGACTGATAATGGAATACCTACTGATTTGCTATCATCTTCTTTCTTTAGATCTTGTATCATGTGACAACTAGAAGGGAAATTTTATCTAAACTAATTGCTTATGGAAGTAGAGCTAAGGTGAAAAATCTGACCCCTGGAGTGGAATATGTATTTCAGATGAAGACTGTTAGAGGCATGGATCATAGTGTATCTATTGAGAAAAAAGTGATTACAAGTAAGCAATTACTATAAATTTTTCATTATGCTTTTAAAATTTCTGATAGGTGGGTTAAAATGTGATAGAATATAATTGTTTTGGGGAAAATGATGATTTTCTTTCATTTGAATCCTAGCTTAAGAACACATTTAAATGAACTCACAATAATTTTAAATTGGTGCTTTAAATAATTTTGCCAGTACCTGATTAGTTTTGTTTTTAACTAAAATATATGTAAAATAATTAACTCACTTGTACTTTGCATTATGTGCTTTATCAATTTTATATAATTTTGACAGTACTTAGTACTCTGATTAGTTTGGACATGATTCTTTTTTTATCTAAATATAAGTAAAATAATTCACTTGTGCCTTGCATTGTATACCTTATCAATTTTTTGGTGAAGTAGAGGTCTAATTATTAGGGTAGGTCTAGACTCTTTTTTGCCTGATCAATTATAGATTGCAGTCATATTCTTGGCAAAAACTAGTGTTGCATTCTTCATATCTAAGTGAATGTTAATGCTATTTACTGCAAGTAATTCTGAAAACTTATGAGAATTTCTTTTTTTCCCCAAATTTATTAATTTATTTGTATTCAGTTTTCAACAATCACTTCCATAAGTTCCAAAATTTCTCCCCCTCCTTCCCCTCTCCCCAAGACAGCATGCAATCTTACATTGATTCTACACAGGCCTTTCTATTAAACACATTTTCATATTGGTTATGTTTCATAGAAGAATTAAAATGAATGGGAGAGACCATGACAAAAATAAAACATAACAAAGGAGAAAATAGTCTGCTTCATTCTGCATTCCAACTCCATAGTTCTTTCTCTGGATATAGATGGAATTTTGTATTATGTGTCCTTTGGAAATATTTTAGGTCCTTGCATTGCTGTGAAGGGCTAAGTCTATCAAAAAAATGGTCCTTGAATAGTCTAGCTGTTACTGTGTATAATGTTCTCCTGGCTCTATTTATTTCACTTATCATCAGTTTGTTTGAGTCTTTCCAGGTTTTTCTAAAGTACACCTGTTTGTAATTTCTTATAGCACAATAGTACTCCATTACATTCATATACCACAACTTGTTTAACCATTCCCCAATTGATGGGCATCTCCTCAATTTACAGTTCTTGACCACCACAAAAAGAGCTGCTATAAACATTTTTGTACATGTGGATGAGAATTTCTAAACGTTAATTTTAAAGTATCTTTACATATTATGTGATTTATACTGATGCATATGCCTCTCACACCCCCTCCCCCCTTTTGGAGGTAATTCTGGTTAAGTGACTTGCATGGGATTACACAGCTAGTAAGTGTGTGAGTCTGATTTTGAACTCAGGTCCTCCCATCTCTAGGGCTGGTACTCTGTCTACTGAAACACTTAGCTGTCCCTGGGTATGTCTGTTACTACCCAACAGGCAGCATGGGGTAATGGATAGAGAGCTGGCATTTAAGTCAGGAAGATTTGGGTTCAGTTTCCACCTCTGTCATGTACTGGCTGTTTGATCCTAGCAAATCACTTTCAATGCTCTAAGCAACTCTCTAAGATTAAAATTTCCCACTTGAATTGCTGGAGGAAGTTTCTTCATCTGAGATTTCCTTCTAGCAGTTAAATTACAGGTTCATTCCATATCCCTACATAAAAACTACAAGTATTGTTATTGGTTAGCACTGTGATTGAAACTGTGGTTGGGATCAATATTTAAAGATATTTTGGATCAGTAGGTGGACCTCCACATAGATGGCACAGGGCACCAAAAAAGGGATTGACTTTGATCCTTTTCACATTTTACCTTGTTTGTATATTTCCTTTACAGTTCTTTAAAATATTGATATATATATATGTATATATATACATATATTTCAAACATATTGATGTATAATTTTAAAATGTCAAATAGAACCAGCTGGGATATGTGGCTTAGCCTTAAAAGCTGTGAATACTTCTGCTGCAACATTAATGTGGAATCCAACAAAGACCAACTTCACCCATTACAAGATTTGTTTATCAAATAATACATTCACAAATGAATATTATATTTTTGGGACTATGACTGACCATACAGTTATGAATCTGACTCCTGGTGGCACTTATAATATCACAGTACAGAGAATAAGAGGTGACATCGAAGGACACAGCTCATTTATCCAGGTGGTTGCAGGTTTGTAAATGTTTTCTGTACTTAAATAATAGTATCTTATAGTGTGCATATGTAGAATTGTAAGTTGTTCTGTAACCACTTGAGTATTTCAAGGCTTCACCAGAAGTTGAGAAAAGAAGGAAGGGAGGGAGGGAGGAAAGAAAAAAGAAAGGAAGGAAAGAAGAAAGTAAATAAAAGTGGAAGAAGGGGAGAAAAGAAGGAAGAAAAGAAGAATGGAAGGAAGGACAAGAGGAAGTAGAGAGAGGTAAGGAATGAGAAAAGAGGGTACAGAGAGGAAGGAAGAAAGAAGAGAAAAAAGACTAGCTCTGGAGGATGGAAGGAACATACATTAATCATTTCCAGTTTAGTATAATAGCAATAACAGTAGCAACAATAATAGCTAAACTTGGTGTTTTAGATTTGAAAAACTCTGTATATGTTATCTCCTTTGATCTTTATAATAGTCCTGTGAAATAGATGCTATTATTATCCCTATTTTTCAAAGGAAAAAAAATGAGTGAGAAAAGGGTTTAGGACTTTGTCCAGGGTCTCTCAGCTAGTCAATGTCTGAGATAGGATTTGAACTCAGGTATTTCTGACTCCACATTTAGAACTTCACTGACCTAGTATCTGGATAGGAGACTGGAGCCCCAAATATTTGCTAAAGCAATATTTTAAAATACCCTAAAGTAGAACATGATTATTCTCTCTTTGTGAGAATAATTCTTAAATAACTTAAATAACTTTGTGGGCTTGTTGTTTTTTCACATCCGACTCTACTTGACCCCATGGACATTGCCCATAGGGTTTTCTTGGCAAAGATACTGGAGAGTGGTTTGCTATTTCCTTCTCCAGTGTGTCCCCATTTTACAGATGAGGACCTGAGGCAAATAGAGATTAAATCACTTGCCCAGGGTCACACAGCTGAGGCTGAATCTGAACTCAAATCTTGACTCCATACTTGGTGCTCTAGGCACTATACCACCTAGTTGTCCGTTCTATTCTAGTCTAAGCATGACCATTTACTTGGTTGTGCAGTTTATCATGTAGCCTTTATATGTTGTGTCTTATAACTACTAGGACATGTGTAATAGAATCAAAAGAGAGCACTGGGATGGTTTTTGAGAGATCTGGGTTTTAATTCTGACTCTGCTGTATGCTAGCTATGTGCTCTTTCCAAGTAACTTACTGTGTACCTTGGTTTACCTATGAAATGAGAAGAATGTATTCTTAAAATTCCAGTTTCCTGTTGCTTATGAAAAAACGCTATCTTTTGCTGCTATATGTTCAGAGATATATGTATCTCTGGCCCAGCTTAATTTCTCCTATAATAATGTTTTATTGCTTTTTTTATGCACTTAAGTGATATTATATATATTGGAGTACTTGTGGAAAATAGTTCAAAATTAATAGTGAGTTTGAAACAAGATGGGCAAAAAGGAGTTTTTAAAACTATTTAACATAAAACCAAGAGAATTAGCTTGTTATGGAATATGTCATTTCAATTTAATGCAACATTAATTTTTGAGATTCTATCTGTAGTCTCTAATAATACAGGTAAAGAAAAGCAGCATTTTCAGACCTATTTTTGCCAATAGTTTTAGACTGAGTCTACGTGAGGTATGTTTTGCAAATACTTGGCTAAAAAGCCTCTTTCTCTCCCTCTGTATTGTCTCTCTGGAATCTGTGCTGAGATAAGGCAGAGTGGGAATCTGACTCATTGGCAACCAATCAGGAGGCCTGTGTGTTGAAAACTCCCCTCCAGATGGCACAAACCAGCCTAAACAACTGTTCAGAAATAAAAGTGAAAGCAAATGTAAAAATGTATAGATAGAGGAAATGGTTTGGGCAGGAAGGTAGTACCACCCACCACTGTTTCATTTCCTCATCAAAATGGTTGCCTGCCATTATAGAGAATCCAAAACTTTCATTTGGAATGTATATATGTATATGATATATATACATACATATGTATACATACATACATATATATGTATATATCATATATGTATATGATATATACATACATATGTATATATACATACATATGTATATATATGTATATATGTGTATATATATATATATATATATATATATATATATATATATACACACACACATATATTGGTATGCTTCCTTTCTCATTGTCATCCCCACCTCCAATAGATGTAGTCAGATGAATGTGCTATAGTTCTAAACATACTTTGTATTGTACTATATACTTTACACATATGCATGTGCGGGGGTATATACATGCACACTATTTTTGTACAGTATTTGAACTAGGGAGAATAATTTCCAAATACAGTTTGGCAAAAATTAGACTGTAAGTAAAGAAGGAACTTTTCCAGAAGGAACTACATTATATATGTATATGCCATATAACAGGCATTCTTGAAAATGGCTAAGAGTTATTGAGATAACCAACTACACCTAGAGATCACTTAATGTGATTAGATCGGTAGCTGGTGATAAAATTCTTTTGAAATACCATTTATTTAATGTTGCTTTTTTTCTCAATTGTTTTAAAATAAAGAGATGATCTTTGTCTTTCCATTATAAGAACCTGAAAAGCCTGAGAAACTTAAAGCTTTCAATATTTCAACACACTCCTTTTCTTTGCACTGGAGAATGCCTTCTGGACATGTGGAAAGGTATCATGTGGTTCTTGTTCCTGAGGGTGGCGTTGTTGCAATCAGAGATCTTGGCCGTGGGGAGTATCAGGTATAGTTCTCATTGAGGCACTTTGTTTATATGTGATACTAACGGGAAAGTTCTTTACGAAACTGATAAACCATGAAAACTCACATCTTAAGTTTTTGGATTTTTTTTTCAACATAGAACAAAACATTGAAGTCAAATTTATGAGCACAAATTTTAGCATTGGAGGGTCGTTGCCTTAACAACAGCTAGCGTATCTCTTTTTCCCCTTCTACTCTACCACAAACCTCCGGCCAGTCATCCAAGGGTTCATGAATAGTTTAACAAAGTAAGGGCAGTGCTATTGAGTAATACATGCTCATTAATTGTGTACTTGCCAGGAAGATCTGTCCTTAAATCATTAATGCAGGCAACATTTCCCTGTAAAGCCATCAATGTAATTCCACTGTCTGAAAAATGTAATAATGATGGCTTTTCTTATAATATTTGTCTTACTTTTTATTGGAACTTCAGAGACACAGGTATTTCCTAGTCATGCTTAACTGAGAGGGCTGGAGAATGGCTAGCTGTTAATTCTCAAGAATTCTTATTGAATGTTTCTTTGCAGTGGCAGGAAAGTCGGCCGTTTTGTAGAGTTTATATGAGACAGAGATATTGACATATTGGCTGATCTACTACTGTGTGATATATGTGTGTATATATATATATATATATATGTATATATACACTTATATGTCTATATCTCAATATATATACAATTTCTGTTTCAAAGTAGATTACCTGTTATGTATTGATACACTGTAACAAACTCTTATAAACATGTTTCTTGTAAAATAGTGCCTTAGTTCCTTGTAGATGCTTCTTATGAATTGTTACCTTTTGATTTTAGGAATCATAGATTTTTACCTGTCTTGCATTTTCCTTCTTCCTTGAAAGAGTTTATTGTCTTTGATTTCTCCTTGATACCATAGGTTGATGTCTCAAATGCTATTCCTGGGACGAGATACAATGTAACCATTTCTTCAGTTTCTGCTACAACATTTGGTACTCCTGTTAGTAAAATGGTGACGACAAATGTGACCAGTGAGTATAAGAAACGTTCTCATATCTATCTCTTGCTTAATTTTAATAGATACAATTAAAAATTATTTTCATGTGCATTTAAGGCAGTCTAAATCCTCATTTAAATTTTTGACTTGATGAAAATTTTTACCTACATGTTTGTTAAAGAAAGTTTCTTATTGAGGAGAAAATGAAAACAGTATTTTTGAACCCCACTTGGATTATGATGATCCTTTAGGCTCATTCTTAGACTTCTTTAATGTGGAAAAAGTGAAAATAGCTATTTTATACCTGTTTGTGAATTCAAGCATCTGAAAGATGTAGAGTTATAATTTTGCTAAATCCAGCAGCATTTCTCAGCAAGAACCAGCAAACAAATAATTATGACAATATTAATAGTAATAACAATGTGCTTTTAGTTTTTGTTTGGATTACTTATATTAAGGATGAATTTTAAATGATTTGGCATTAAATGATGTTTGGTCTATGAAGATTTTTTTAAATGTTCCATTTTTTACATTCTTAGAAAAGAATGTTTCTGGTATTCCCCCAAACATTTAATCATTTTTTAAAGCATAGCTCTAAAGAGAGCTGCTTCACACTGAGTCCATTAGTTTCTGGGAACTTCAAAAGTCTGGGTTGGAAATAACTTTCCTTCCATGCGAAGTATGGAAATACTCAAATTGTTACTTGACATTTTAATTAAAGGCATTTTGTTTTTACAGATCCAGGGCCTCCCGTGTTCCTTGCAGGTGAAAGGGTAGGATCTGCTGGAATCCTTCTCTCTTGGAATACACCACCAAAGCCAAATGGAAGAATTAAATCATATATCGTTAAGTATAAGGAAGTTTGTCCATGGATGCAAACCACCTATACACAAGTTAGAGCAAAACCAGATAGTTTGGAAGTGCTTCTCACTAATCTTAATCCTGGAACAACTTATGAAATTAAGGTAAGTTAGAAAGAGTTTCTGCATAATTTTGTATCTTGAGTTAAGTGCTTGTTTAATATGATTGGAATTAAAATTAAAGAACCAATTTATTTGAAATCTAGCTGAATTTCACCATATAAATTATGAAGGAACTAAGGGAAAATTATGGAAAGAATTGCTTCATTTCTGTCCTTTTCTTTGGTTCTGGAACTTTACTAAAATTGTGTAATTACTTTTTGGGGCTAGATTGAGTAAAAATTTACTTCTATTCTCATAAGTTATGTGCTAAAGCAAAAGATAAAGTTTCTCCTTCTAGTTACTTAGGTGAAAATGCGTCTGATAATAATTTAATACATTTGTAAGTAAAAAAATTCTGTCATTTAGTTCAATGAAAAGAATATTGAATTTGCAATCAGTGTAAGAATCTTGGTTTTTCCTTTTACTATTTGTGTAAATTTAGATAGACAACTTCATTTCCTTGTGCCTCAGTTTCCTCATTTAAAATGAGAGGATTGGACTAGATAATGTTTAAGGTACTTTCCAGTTCTAAATCTATAATCCTTTTCTGTTAAATAGTTATAACATTGAATTAGTCTTGTTTATTTCACTATATTAAATATTCCATGACCAACACCTGCATTTAAAAATTTTTTTTTCTAGAGAGGTTTTGTAAGTCCAGATTCCATAAATATGGCAATTTAAATGTTTTAGTGCTTCACTAATTTTAAATGTGCCAAGTTAGGAAAAGCTTTGAATACAGGCCCAAATAATGAGGAAATAGGTAAAAGGCAGCACTAAATTAGATTAACCTTGTAAAATTATTTTCCAATGAAATGTGTCAGTTATGTTTTTTCTTGGGAAGGATAGTGGAAAATTTAGATAAAACATCCAGAAGACTGCTTATTTCCTTAAAGATTTAATAAGCCACTGGCTTTTGAACACTGAAGAACATTTGGATATAGTTTTATGGAGTTTTAAGTTTCCTTTTCATGAAAAATGTCTTATTGATTTAAAAATAATACTAGTACCATTTCCTAATCAATCCCCCAGAACCCTGTTTTGTAACATAGAAGTACTCTTAAGCAAAATAAAACAAAAAGCAAGTAACCACAGTGACAATCTCTGATGGTGTAGACCTCATTTCTTTATCACAGAACATTTTTATGCAATTCTATAAATTCTCATAAATATAAATTCAGTTAGGTGGCAAAGTAGATAGAGTATTAAGACTTGGGTCAGGAAGACTCATCTTCCTGAGTTCAAATCTGTTCTCAGACACTAACTAGTTGTGTGACCCCACACAAGTCACTTAACCTTGGTTGCCTCAGTTTCCTCATCTGTAAAATAAGCTTGTAAAGGAAATGGCAAACCACTCAAGTCATCTTTGCCAAGAAAACTACAAATAGAGTCACAAAGAATCAGACACAACTGAAATGACTGGAGCATAATACATTCTCTAAAGTTCTTTTATAAAAGTTCAGTTAATTATTGTAATAAATTAAGTTAATTTGAAAGATTCCTTTAAAATTATAAATTTTAAAACTACCACGATCACTTCCCAGTTATAACCTATTGACAAAAATAATAAACTACAGAAAGTAGGTAAGTGAAACAGACACGTTGCCCATGTCTGATTACATTTTTCTGCAACTGGAATTCATTCTCCCCCACCTCCCCCCAGCTAGAACATCAAGGGCTGGATCATCATTAGCCTTCTAGAGTCAATATCAGTTATTTCATTGATATGATTTCTTTAGGTTTTTATATGAAGTAATTATTTTCAGGGCTATATTCTTTCCTGTTTTATGACATAATGAAGATTATTATAATGGTAGTACAGGAGGTAGATTGTTGGGTCTGGAGTTAGGAAGACCTGAGTTCAAATCTATCCTTAAACCTTGCTCTCCATGTGACCCTGGGCAAGTCACTTAATCTCTCTCTTGGTCAGCTCTTTCAGTAGTAAAATGAAGATAATAATAGCACGTCTCTCACATGTAACAGCAATAGCAATGAGAGTAATTGACATTTACATGGTCTGCCAGGTACTGTGCCAAGGGCTTTACACTTACTTTCTCATTTGATTCTCACAACACCAGGAGGGAGCTACTGTTAATATCCCTGTTTTATGGATGAAGAAACTGAGGCACTGTGGTGAGGATCAAATAAGAAAATGTTTGTAAAGCACTTAGCACAGACTCTGGCACACAGTAGGCACTTAATAAATGTTTTATTCTTTCTTCTCTTATATTGCCTATACAAATTCAAGTTTCTCAATTTATGTTCAAAATGTGTACATACCTTTTAAATAGTTACATTGCTAAATTAGAGATGGCAATTTGCACTGAGGTAGCATGTAACTTAATGATTAATGTGACTTTTTATTGGGGAAAAAAGTGATATTTTTGTCATTATGAGTCACAGAACACAACTGAGCAGCTCCTCACAGTGAGGATTTCCCGTCTCTGATATATTCATTGCCCTGTTATTGTTTCATTGTTTAGTCATGTCTGACTCTTTGCGACCCTGTGGACCATACTGTCCATGGTAAAGATACTGGAGTGGTTTGCCATTTCCTTCTCTAGGAGATTAAGAAGAATAGAGATTAACTGATTTGGTCAGGGTCACCCAGCTAGTAAATGCCTTGGGCTGGATTTGAACTCAGATCTTCCTGATTCCAGGCCCAGTGCTGCAACCACTGAACCCCCTAGTTGCCTCATATTTGTTGCAACAATCAGATATGAATCTGAAATACATTGTGTTAGGGACTGAACAAGCCATTTCATTAGATTAGAGAACTCCCAAATGAGAAAATTCCCTCTACCAATGCAGATTGCTATTTCTTATGCAATTTGTTAGAGTTGCCTAGAGCATGGAGAGGCTAAGCACTTTTACAGAGTCCCAGGGGCTTAACCTGAATACAGGTTACCTTGTTCTGAAGCTGGCCCTCTCCCTACTATACCACACTGCTCCAGCAATATTCTGATTTTTGTTCTAAGAGAGTCTAAGGATTTATGATGCTGCAGACCAAACAACAAATTTAGACCATTTTTTTTCCTTTTTGCATGACAGTTGAAAAGTGCTTAACCTGGTCCTTCTAAGGGAGGTTGCTCTTGGATAATAAACACAGGCTAAATTCTTTCATGGATATTCTCAGCAGCTAATCTAAAGAGGTGCTGTTGACAGGAGGGGGAGTCAGCCATCAAGAGCTTTCTCCTTAGTCAGCCTGACAAGGCTTCTCAACACAGCTTCTTGCGTTTCTGAAGTCAGAGTTCTTGGGAGCCCTTGATTCTACCCAGAATTCCATAGTCTCACTATCTTTTTATTTTTTCACTGTCAACCAGTGGCTTCTAACAGGAATGGTTGCTCCTGGGCATTTCTGTTCTTGCAATATTTTAACATGACATTTTAGAAGAATATACAATGAGAGAAGAAGCAGTTCTGTATAGTGGATAGAGAACTGACTTTGGAGCCAAGAAGATGAGAAATTAAGTCCCATCTCTGACACCTACTGGTCATGGGATTCTGGATAAGTCTAACTCTAACTGCAACTCTAAGACTATAGGTTGAAGAGAATGTGTCAATTTAGGGATCTATAATGATAGAGGATATTCCTCACTTTTAGCTACCCATATTAATAAATTAGAGATCTAGCCTCCCCCCAAATTATATGGGAAACAATGAGATTTACCATGAATTTGACCTATAGAAGTCCAAGGCCTAGGGATGACTACTTTTTTTCACTGCAAAATTCTAAAAATGTTGGAAGAAGCAAAAACTAAAACTTGGTGTTTATGTAATTTGGATTTCACTTTTTTTTGACTGTTTATTTCTAAGAGGTTTAAAGTTGTTATAATATCCAGTCTTGTAACTAACTCAAATGCTATTTTGGTTTACTTTAGGTTGCTGCTGAAAACAGTGCTGGTATTGGAATATTTAGTGAGCCATTTCTCTTCCAAACTGCAGAAAGTGGTAATTCTCCTAAATCATTCATTAATATAAACTAATTGAATTACAAATGTGTTCAATTTCTCATTAGTGACTTTTAAAAAAATCTGACATTGTCTTGATATCCTAAATTATAATGTTCATGAACATGGGACCCTAATGTTGTTCTTACTTGACTAGCAATAAATAGAGAATCTTTTTATAACTGTAGGAAAGTAAAAGTTAATCACGTAGAGGTATGTTGCTGTCTTTTTCTCTGTTATTGTTTAGTTGTTTTCCAGTTGTTTGACGCTTTGTGGCCCTATTTGGGGTTTTCTTCACAATGATACTAGAGTGGTTTGCCATTTCTTTCTTCAGCTCATTTTACAGATGAGGGAACTGAGTCAAATAGGGTGATACGATTTGCCCAGGCTCACACAGCTAGTAAGTGTCTGAGACTGGATTTGAACCCAAGAAGATGAATCTTCCTGATTCTAGGCCTGGTAGTCTATCCACTGTGTCACCTAGCTGCCTCCTATTGTTTTCATTAAAATTTTTAAAAAATTTTTTTCTCTAGCTCCCACTTCCCCCAGATCACCACGGTCAAGCAAACCAAATTCCCACCTAGGTCATGTTCAAAAACATTTGTTTGACTTTGCATTTTCAGTCCTTTGCTTCTCTGTTAGGAGGGAGGTAACATTCATTATCATTGATCCTCTTGAGTCTTGGCATGTATACTTCTTCCACTGACCTCAATTGCAATTCATATGCACCTTGGTAGATGGACCTTGTGAGCTGTTATGCCCCACAAAATAAACATACAAATAAATAAGTGATTAAATACAATTAATCACCTACAGCCAAGCTTCCCATGTGTCTTTCCCAACTTAACTAGACTGTTCATTCCGTTTATATATAGGAATGCCCAATAATCTTATGGTAGCCTCTTCTTATTCACAGGTTTTTATAAAATTTACCACTATTACAGCTTAAAAAAAAGTCTTCTAATGGGGTTGTTGGCAAGAAGAGAAACTGATCCAGGCTTGGTAACTCCTAACTGCCCAGCAGTCAAAGATAAACTATGGAGGAGAAATTTCTGAGTTTACCTCCTCTTTAGAGTTTCAACAGATCACCTGAAAATGAAACTCATGTATCTGTTTGTTGTCAGAAATGAGCTATCATCCTTGGCAGAACGAGTACTCATAGTTATCTATTGAAGCATGGAATACCTTTATTATAAATGTGTCTTTGGGGTTCAAATTGGGGTTCTGTCTGTCTTCTAGTGGAGGACTTTTAAAATTTTAGGTAACCAGCCTTTTCTTGTATGGCTTCCAAAATCTGTTCACTTCTCACTAGATCCCATTCAACAGGGGCATAGTGTTTTAGTGAGATTCTAGTGTATAAGGTAACATCCATCCTCAGAAATCAGCCAGTCTGAAATTAAAGAGTAGGAGCTGTCCATGTTCAGAGAATTTAATTCAATGATGGAAACATTTTTGGTTGAATAAAGGAAATTATTATAAAATGTTCAACTTAAATTTAATTCACGGTTTGAATTTTGGTGAAAATGTTTTAAATTAGTTGCATTATTTTTAGCTCACCATCTGTTAAGTAAGGATGTATTATTTATTTTAATTTTAATGAATATTTTTTAATTAAATGAATTTGTCTCAACTCAATAAGTTCCTTTTAAAACCACAGAATAAACTAGTGAGGCCCATTTGTTAAAGTGCTATGGCTTAGCAAGTCATAGCTTCATAGGCTCAGAGGATCGTAGATTTAGAACTCAAGGGGACTTTAGAAGCCATATATTCCAAATCCCTCTCTTTATATTTGAAGAAACTAAGGCTCAGAAAGGCCAGAATTAGTATTGCAGAACTACTAAGTGTCAAGGGTGGGATTAGAACCTGTGTTTTTCTTGTTCCAAGGTACCAATTCCACTGAATATTTGTTAACAATATGTGAATTGAATATTTCACATTTTCTTACAGTGATTTTGATTAAAATACATGGAAATAAAGTTATTACAGTCTAGGTTTTAATTCTGTTCTACTAGTGTAAAAGCACCATGAGAACAGTGACTCTTTGATCCAGGCCTTGAATTTCTCTGGGAATTTGATATAGCAATCTAAACATAGTAGGTGAAGTAGGTAAATAAGGATTTACTTTCTAATTCTAGTAAACAAAAATTTCATTCATTCATTCAGCATTTGTTAATCCTTGCTAATATATGTCAGGTATTACTCTAGGAGCTGGGTATCAAAACAACAAAAATGAAACAGCTCTTCTATTCAAGTAGCTTTCATTCATTTGGGTTGGATGGAAAGCTTTGCTACTAGGGAGAGGAGGAGAGGTTCTGGGTAGGAAGTTTTACTTGAACTGAATTAGGAACACATCCAGGTGTTAGGCTAGGAAGGACTTGTGGAAGTGAGAAAGGAATGCAGAAATATAGAACTAGAGGGTGGAATGTACTAGGGAACAGTCAGCAGGTCAGTTTCGTTATAAGGTAGAGTATTCAAAGAAACTCAGTGTGTGATCAACCTAGAATTATAAGCTAGAGGCAGAATTTGAAGGCTGTAGAAGCAAAAAAGAGGAGAATTTGCATTTTATCCCAGGGAACCTCTAGAACTTCTTTTATATTATTTAGTTTTAGTTTTCAACTTTCACTTTTATAAGATTTTGAGTTCCAAATTTCCCCCCTCCCTCCCTTCCACTTTCTCCAAGATGGAAAACAATCAGATATAGGTTATATGTGTTCAATCATATTAAACATATTTCCACTTTAATTATGTTGTAAAAGAAGAATCAGAACAAAAGGGAAAAATCATGAGAAAGAAAAAAAAGAGAAAACAGTCTGCTTCGATCTGCATTCTGACTCCGTAATGCTTTCTTTGGATATAGATAACATTTTTCATCATGAGTCTTTTAGAATAATCTTAGATCATTGTATTGCTGAGAAGAGCTAAGTCAGTTATACTTGATCATAGCACAATATTACTGTTACTGTGTACAATGTTCTACTTATTCTCCTCACTTTACTCAGCATCATTTCATGTAAGTCTTTCCAGGTTTTTCTGAAATCTGCCTATTCATCATTTCTTATAGAAAAATAGTATTCCATTGCATTCATATGCCACAGCTTGTTCAGTCATTCCCTAATAGATGGACATCCGTTCAATTTTCAATTCTTTGCCGTCACAAAAAGAACTGCTGTAATTTTGTAAAAGTGGGTCTTTTTCCCTTTTTTATGATCTCTTTGTGGTATAGACCTAGTAGCTCAATGGCTGGATCAAAGGGTATGCACAGTTTTATAGCCCTTTGGGTATAGTTCCAAATTGCTCTCCAGAATGGTTAGATTAGTTCACAGCTCCACCAACAATGCCTAAGTGTACCAATTTTCCCACATCTTCTCCAACATTTATCATTTTCCTTTTTTGTCATGCTAGCCAATCTGATAGGTGTGAGGTGGTACTTCAGAGTCATTTGAATTTGCATTTCTCTAATCAATACTGCTTTAAAGCATTTTTTTGTATGACTACAGATAACTATTTTCTTCATCTGAAAACTGCCTGTTCATATCCTTTGACCATTTATAAATTGGAGAATGACTTGTATTCTTACAAATTTGAATCTGTTCTCTCTATATTCTAGAAATGGGGATTTTATCAGAGGCCTGGCTGTAAATATTGTTTCCTACGTTTCTGCTTTCCTTCTAATCTTGGTTACATTGGCTTTATTTGTGCAAAAACGTTTTAATTTAATGTAATAAAATTATTGACTTTGCATTTCGTAATGTTCCCTATCTCTTGTTTGGTCAAAAGTTCTTTCCTTCTCCATAGATCTGTCAGATAAACTATTCCTTGCACTCCTAATTGTTCACCCTTTATGTCTAAATCATGTTCCCATTATGATCTTATTTTGATATATAGTATAAGATGTTGATCTAATTTATGCCATACTACTTTCTAGTTTTCCCAGCAGTTTTTGTCAAATAGTGAGTTTTCATCCTAGAAACTGAAGTCTTGGGGTTTATCAAACAGTAGATTGCTAAAGTTATTGACTACTTACTGTGTGTTGTGTTCCTAACTGATTTCACTGATCTACCACTCTGTTTCTTAGCCAGTACCAAATGGTTTTGATCAGAACTTCTTGATCAGGAGAATTTCATGATCACTCCTGTGCTTTAGGAAATTAATTGGTTAGTTGTGTGGCTGTTGGATTGGAACGGAGAGATTACTGGAGGCAAGGAGACCTATTAGGAAGGTGAGAAATAATGAGGTTTGGAACTAGGGTGGTGGCTGTGTGAGTGGAGAGGAGAGGATAGATGTGAGATATATTGTGGAGATAGAATTAACAGCTTTTAGAATAGGCAGCTAGGTGGCACAGTGGATAGAGAATCAGGCCTGAAGAGAGGAAGACTGTCTTAGTGAGTCCAAATCCAACCACATTTATTAGCTGGGTGACACTGGGTAAGTCACAACTGTTTGCCTCAATTTCCTCATCTGTAAAGTAAGCTGGAGAAGAAAATGGCATACCACTAGAGTAATCTTTGCCAAGAAAACCCCAAAAGGGGTCATTAAGAATCAAACACAACTGATCAAGAACAACAAGGATCAGCAAGACTTGGCAATTACTTGGATGTAGGAAGGTAAGGAGAGTAAAGAGGTGAAGAAGATTCCAAGGGAGTGAACTTGCCTAACTGGATGGATGGTGGTGTCCTCAACAGAAACAGGCAAGTTAGGAAGAGAGAAGGTATAGCAGAACAGGTAAGTCTTCTGGTAGTTTAGGTTCTACGTTCATTTGAGATTGGGAAAAAGTTAATGGTCTAGTTTGTTTGGAATGTAGAGTTAAATTAATGAGAGTAGTGCAAAATAAAAGTAGAAAAGTATAACGGAGATCAAAGTGTGAAGGATTTTAAACAATGGTCATTTAGTCAGCCCACAAGCATTTATTAAATTCTCATAAATGCTAGGACTGTGACAAATGTTGGAAATACAAAGAGAAGTAAAAACAGTCTTGCCTTCATGGAATTTATATTTTAATGGGAGAGATAACAAGAGAATAAATAAATACTTAGTTCTATATACATCCCCCACCCCCTTTGCCTACTCCTTGAACCCAGGACAGTGCCAGGAACAAAATAAACCTTAAATAAGTTCCAAATTTTCTCCACATCTCTCCCCTCCTTCCTACTTCAAGATACCATGGGTTCTGATTACCCCTTCCCCCAATCTGTTCTCCCTTCTATCACACCCCTCCCTTCCATTATCCTCATCTCCTCTATTTTCTTGTAGGGCAAGATAGATTTCTATACCACCATTATCTGTATTCCTTGTTTCCCAGTTGCATGTAAAAACAATTTTTAACTTTCATTTTTAAAGCTTTGAGTTCCAACTTCTCCTTCTTCCTCTTTGCCCACTCATCCCCACTGAGAAGGCAAACAATTCAATATAGCTTTTACATGTGTAGTTATGCAAAAGACTTCCATAGCATTCATATTGTGAAAGACTAACTATATTTCCCTCCATCCTATCCTGACCCCCATTTATTCTATTCTCTCTTTTGATCTTGGCCCCCCCAAAAGTGTTTACTTCTAATTACCCTCTCCTTCCATTTGCCCTCCCTTCTATCATCCTCCCACACCCCACTTATCCCCTTCTCCCCTATTTTCCTGTAGTGCAAGATAGATTTTCATACCAAATTGAGTGTGCATGTTATTCCCTCCTTAAGCCAAATGTGATGAGAGTAAATTTCACTTTTTCCTCTCACTCCCCCCTTTTCCCCTCCATTGAAAAAGCTTTTTCTTCCCTCTTTTATGAGATAATTTGCTCCATTTCATGTCTCCCTTTCTCCTCCCAATATATTTGTCTCTCACCCTTCAATTGTATTTGTTTAGATACCATCCCTTCCCATTCAACTCATCCTGTGCCATCGATCTATATGTATATGATCCCTCTGACTACCCAAATGCTGAGAAAAGTCTCAAGAGTTGCAAATATTTATCTTTCCATGTAGGAATGTAAACAGTTTAGTAAGTCCCTTATGATTTCTCTTTCCTGTTTACCCTTTCATGCTTCTCTTGATTCTTGCATTTGAAAGTCAAATTTTCCATTCAGCTCTGGTATTTTCATCAAGAATGCTTGAAAGCCCTCTATTTCATTGAATGACCATTTTCCCCTGAAGTATTATACTCAGTTTTGCTGAGGTAATTGATTCTTGGTTTTAATCCTAGCTCTTTTGACTTCTGAAATATCATATTCCAAGCCCTTCAATCACTTAATGTAGAAGCTGTTAGATCCTGACTGTATTTCCACAGCATTCGAATTGTTTCTTTCTGGCTGCTTGCAATATTTTCTCCTTGACATGGAAACTCTGGAATTTGGCTACAATATTCCTAGGAGTTTTTCTTTTCGGACCTCTTTCAGGAGGTGATTGGTGGATTTTTTCAATATTTATTTTACTTTCTGGTTCTAGAATATCAGGGCAGTTTTCCTTGATGATTTCATGAAAGATGATGTCTAGGTCCTTTTTTTTTGATCATGGCTTTCAGGTAGTCCCATAATTTTTAAATTGTCTCTCCTGGATCTGTTTTCCAGGTTGGTTGTTTTTCCAATGAGATATTTCACATTGTCTGATATTTTATTCATTCCTTTGGTTTTGTTTTATAATTTCTTGATTTTTCATAAAGTCTTTGGCTTCCATTTGCTCCATTCTAATCTTTAAGGAATTATTTTCTTCAGTAAGCTTTTGAATCTCCTTTTCTGTCTGGCCAATTCTGCTTTTTAGGGCATTCTTCTCTTCATTGGCTTTTTGGATTTCTTTTGCCATTTGGGTTAGTCCATTTTTTAAGGTGTTATTTTCTTCAGCATTTTTGGGAGTCTCCTTTAGCAAGCAGTTGACTCATTTTTCATGATTTTCTTGCATCACTCATTTCCCAATTTTTGCTCTACTTCTCTTATTTGATTTTCAAAATTCTTTTCAAAGAATTTAAAATTCAAAATTCTCTTCCATGGCCTGAGACTAATTCCTGTTTTTCTTCAAGGCTTTGGATGGAGGAGCTTTGACTTTGTTTTCTTCTGTTTGCATGCTTTGGTCTTCCTTGTCACCAAAGACTCTGTAGTCTGATTCTTTTTCTGGTTTTTGCTCATTTCCCCAGCCATTTACTTGACTGTTGAGCTCTTTGTCAAAGTAGTTCTCTGCTTCCAGTGGGGGTGGGTGGTGTACTGTCAGTCACTCGATACCCTGCCCCCCCCCCCCATTCTGTGGGCCTAGAGCTCCAGAAACAGTCACTGTCTCAGCCCCTACTGCTGCTGTGACTGCCATGGTTCCTCTGCCTTCTCCCCACTCTGCCACCCTGGGTTTGGGGCCGGACCACTCCACTCTCCTGCACTGGTCCCACACCCTTGTCCCATTAACCTTCCAATTTATCCTCAGCATTTTGGGATTGTGAAGTCTGGAAACCACCACATGTATGAGAGATTCAGTCTCCCCAAGGCCTGCTCAGTCCCCTCTGTGCACTCACAGCCCACACTGGATCGTGCTCTGCTCTGTGTTGGGATAGACACTTCCTGGTGATCTTCCAGGCTGTCTTTGGCTAGAGATTTGCTTCACTCTTTCATTCTGTGGGTTCTGCAGCTCCAGAATTTGTTTTGAGCCATTTTTTGCAGATATTTGGGTGGACTTGGTGGGAGTGCTCTAGAAAGTCAATGCTGTTACTCCACTATCTTCTTAAATTTTCAAATGAACTAAAGTTGGCACATACTGGATGCCAGAGTCAAGACACAAAAGGACCTTGACAGGCTAAATAATTCCACTGAATATACTTAGATGAGCTTGAATAGGGATAAATGGAAAGTCTTACCTTTGGCTACAGAAAAGTCTGGCTTGATGATCTCATCAGCTCCCATGAATATAATTATCAGATATATACTGATGATATCATATCTATCTATCTATCTATCTATCTATCTATCTATCATCTATCTATCTATCTATCTATCTATCTATCTATCTATCTATCTATCTGTCTATCTGTATCATCTATCTACCTCTCTCTCCCTCTCCTCTTTCCCTCCTTCCCTCCCTCCCCCCCCTCCTCTTGTCTCAGTCTTAAGCTCCAGTTCTTTATTACTTCATTATCACCTACATTTTTTTGATATTTCAAATGAGGTTCCCCACAGGGATCTCAGATTCAACATGTAAAAACAAAAAGAGTTCTAAAATCTTTCAAATTTGTTTTTATTTCTGTTGTTGTCATATAACTGTATTCTTTTAATTTTGCTCACTTCATACTTCATCAGTTAATAGAGATATTCCAAGTTTCCTCTTCAAATGGCCTTTACATCATAATAATATTCAATTCCATTAATATATCATAATTTGATTAGAATCACAATAGGTAGGCTCTCCCTTACTTTCTAGGATTCTGCTACTATGAAAAATAACTATAGATGTTCTTATACCTAAGGGCCCTTTTCTTCCTTCTTTGATCTCTTTGGGGCATATGCATAGTAATAAAAGTTGTGGATTAAAGTATTCAGCTTAGTGACTTTTGGGGCATAATTCCAAAATGACTGTCCAAATTCATAGCTCTATCAATGTTCCCATTTGGACCAGCTCTGCCATTGTTTCAGTGTGGCCTTTTTGCCATTGCCTCTTCAGCATTTGTCATTTTTTTTTTTGGTCATCTTTGCCAGTCTATTAGGTGTGAGGTGGAATTTCAGAGTTACTTTAATTTGAATTTCTCTAGGTTTTAATGACTTAGAATTCCCCCCCCCCCCAAGTTTGATGATTGCTTAGGTTTTTTATCTTTGAAGTCTCCCCGTATATGTCTTTTGACAATTTGTCTAATGGGGAATAGCTCTTCTAAGTTTGAATCAGTTCCTTACATATTGTAGATGTAAGACCTTTATCAGAAAAATTTACTGCAAATATTTTCCCCCAATTATCTGATTCTTTTCTAACTTTAATTGCTTTGATTTTGGTTATGCACCAGAAACTTCTAAATTTTATATAACCAAACCTGTCCCTTTTATCTTCTGTGATCCCCGTTATCTGTTTTTTGATTATGACTTTTTTTTGCACATAGCTTAATTAGAGAGATAATTTCCTCTTTTCTCCTTTTTTTTTTTTTTAATATCATCTTGTGTCCAAACCAGGTCTCCATTTGTTGGTCATTTAAGTATGTAGTATAATGTATATTGGTATTTATCTAATTTATGACAAACTCTTTTTCAGTTTTCTCATCAGTTTTTTTTTTTTGTCACATAGTGATTCCTTTTCCAAATAGTGTATTTGGGTTAATTATTAATAATATTCTTAAATAGTATTATCTTTGGATTTAGTATTATTTATTATTAACATTATACTACTGTGTTAAATTTTGTATATTACATATCTAATTTGTTCCACTTATTGACCTTTTTTAATTAACTAGTAAAAATTGTTCTGATGATTACTACTTTGTAGGAAAATTTGAAATCTGGTACTGGTAGGTCTTCTTCCTTCTCACTGTTTTCCATTCTTTCCCTTGAGATATTTGACCTCTTATTCCTCTACATGAATTTCATTATTATTATTTTTTCTGCCTCTCTAAATTAATTCTTCAGTAATTTGATTGCTATAGCACTGAATAAGTAAATTAATGTTGGTAATATTGCCATTTTGTTATTATCTTGGTTTTTCCTATACATGGGCAATTGATATTTCTCAGATATATCTTTATTTGTATAAAGGTCATTCTGTACTTGTATTGCCATAGTTCATGCATGTGTTGGCAGATAGACTCACAAGTATTTTATATATTCTGTAGTAGTTTTCAATGATTTTCTCTTTTTGTCTCTTTTTGCTGGATTTTGTTTGTAATATATATAAAGATACAGATGATTTATATGGATTTCTCTGGACTTTGCTAAAGTTATCATTTCTATTATTTTTAGTTGACTCAAGAATTCTCTAGGTAAACCATCATGTAGACTAAGAAATCAATACTCTTCTTTCCTCTTTTTTATGCTTATCCTTTCAACTTTTTCTTTTGTTATTGTCATAGCTAACATTTCTATCTGTACATCAAAAAGTAATGGTGATAATAGGCATCCTTACTCAACCCTTTTATTTAAAAGATCCCTGGTTTATCCCATTGCATGCAGTGCTGAACCTTGTTTCTAGATAGATGCTACTTATTTTAAGTAAAGATCTATTTATTCCTATTTTCAATGTTTTTTTTTTAAACAGGAATGGATGTACTATATTTGTCAAAAACCTTTTCTGCGTGTATTGATATAATCATATGACTTTGTTCTCACCATCTTTTATATAGAGAGTTATCTAGATGTTAAACTAACTGTATTTCTGGCATATATCCAGCCTGGACTATGTTGACATTTAATATTTTTACATCAATGATCAGTAGGCATATTGGCACATAACTTTCTTGATCTATTTTGACTCATCTCTAGATATCAAGACCATATTTATTTCACATAAAGAAATTGGTAGGTCTTATTTTTCAGAAGTTTTTATAATATGAAAATTAATTTAAAATGCTTTCTAGAGTTGACTTTTAAATCCATCTTGTCCTGTTTTTTTCTCTTTGGGAACATCTATGGATTGTTTGATTTATCTTTCTCAATTGTATTATTTAGATGATCTATTTTTCCCTTATTAATCTGGGTTTTTTATATTTTTGTAAACATTCATCCTTGTCTTTCATGCTATCATTTTCATTAGCTATACTTGGGCAAAATAATTTCCAATAATTTTCTTTATTACCTTTATTTCTTCTTTATTTTTTATGTAAAGTTTGATTTTTATCTTTATTTTAAAATCAGATTATTTTTAAAAGCTTCATTTCATTTATCAATTTATTTTGCTTTAGATTTTACTGAAATTTCAAAATTAATCTCTTTGGTTTTTAGAATTTCTACTCTCTTTTTTAGTTTTTAGTTTTGTTTTTTCTAATTTTTAAAAATATTCCATCACCAATTTGTAGATTTGTTCCTTTCCTTTAGCTAAGATAGCATGTAGAGATATATACATTTTTCCTTAAAGACATTTTAATGTAAATCTTGCCAGTTTTGGCATATTGCTTTGTTATCACAATTATCTTTAATGAAATTTTATGTTATTTCTATGCTTTGTTCTTTAACCCACCAATTCATTAAAATTAAGGTATTTTGTGTCTGATTAATTTTTAATTATTTCTTCAAAAACTCATAATTGAATATAATTTTTATTGCGATGTGATCAGTGCACTTTATTTAGCTTTTCTGTATTTTTGGTGAAGTATTTATGATAAGTTTTTGTATAGGTGCCTTGCAAGACTAAGAATTATGTAAACTCCTTTCTGCCCCTATTCATTAATTTCCAGAGATCATGTATCATCTCTATCAGAATCTATTCAAGTCCCTTTTTCTGGTTTGTTTTTTGATTGAATTTATCTAGATCTGAAAGGGATACATTCATAATCCCTGCTATTGTTATTTTAATGCTTATTTCTCTCTGCAAAATTTGATGAACTTTTGCATTACATATTTAGATGCTATGTTACTTGTTATATGTATTAAATAGTGATATTGATTCATTATTAATAATGTCTCCCTATTTTTTCTTATTATATCTACAGTTACTGTAACCTTATCTGAAATCATGGTTGTTAATCATCTTTTTAGGTTCAGCTGAATCACAATAGATTTTGCTCCAGCCCCTCAACTTTCTTAACTCTCTTTGAATCTTTGTTTCAAAGATTCTACTTTATAATGATATTTCTTTCCAATCTATTTTTTTTCTTCTGTATTGTGGATGATTTCATCCAATTCACATTCAATTTATGAGTGTTAATTGTGTATTTCTCTCAATCCTATCCTCTTATATTTTTTCCCTCTTTGTTCCCATCTCTTATTTACAAAGAAGAGGATGAGTGTGCTCCAGACTTGTGTGTGTATGTGTGTGTGTATAAATACTCATACATATGTATATATACATATATGTGTGCATGCATGTGTGTGTAGAATGTGCTCTATCCTTTACACACTCTACTTCATGCCTTTGCATTGGTTTTTCCCATACTTGGAATTTTTCCTTTCTCATATTTACTTCCTGGCTGTCCTATTCTCTTTCAAGCCTCAGCTCAAATCCCAACATCTGCACAAGGCCTTTGATGGTAAATGCTACTCCTACTTCTTTCTGCGATTACCTCCTATTTACAATATATGTGTTTTGTATATACATAGATATTTGCACATTATCTCTACCATTATAATGCAACTTTCTTTTGGGCAAGGACCATTTCCTTTGCTCCCCAGTCCACTTTTGTTTTTGTACTTAATAGTACTTTTTTCCAGTTACATGTAAAGATAGTTTTCAACATTCATTTTTGTAAGATCTTGAATTCCAAATTTTTTCTCCCCTGTCTTCTCTCTCCCCTCCCCAAGAAAACAAGTAATTTGATATAGGTTATATATGTACAATCATGTTAGACATATTTCCACATTAATCATGTTGTGAAAAAACAATCATAAAAAAAGGGAAAGTCCATGAGAAAGAAAACACAAAAAAACAGAAAAAAAGTGAGAATAGTATGCTTTGATTTGTATTCAGACTTCATAGTTCTTTCCTGGATGTAGATGAATCTTTTGGAACTGTCTTGGATCATTGTATTGCTGTAAAGAGCTAAGTCTGTCATAGTTGATCATAGCACAAAGTTGTGGTTACAGTACACAGTGTTCTTGTTTTGCTCACTTCATTTAGCATCAGTTCACTTAAGTCTTTCCAGGTTTTGCTGAAATCTGCCTGCTCATCATTTCTGTAAGAATTTTCTTATAGAACAATAGTATTCCATTACATTCATATACCACAATTTGTTCAGCCTTTCCCCAATTGATGAGCATCCTTTCAATGTCCAATTCTTTGCCACCACAAAAAGAGCTGCTATAAATACTTTTGCACATGTGAGTACTTTTCCTTTTTATTATCTTTTTAGTATATAGACCTCATAGTTGTATTCCCAGACTCACTTTTTAAAAATATCACCAGCACTTACATCAGTGCCTGGCACATAATCAGTACTTAGTTCTTTTTGATCCACTGATTGACTGACAAAATGGAAGAGTAATGGTTAAAATGATTGTTCTGGGAAAAAAAGGTCTTGCATTTTTTTAAAGATAGTAGACTATAAGCTTAACATGTGTCAGAAGTGTGATGTGGCAGTCAAAGAAGGCTTTTGGGCCACATTAAGAGATATGTATTTCTCAGGAATTGGCAGGTCTGGTCAGACCTCATCTGGAATGTTGTATTCGGTTCTAGGGACCCTGATTAAAAACTGAAGCGAATCAGATGGATAGTGTTTAGAGGAATGTAACTAGAATGGTAACAATTATTTATTCCATGTCATGTGGGGATCAGTTGAAGGAAGTGACATATTTATCATGGAAAAGAGAAATCTCAGGAAGGACATGAGAGGTTTTTTAGAATATTTTAAGAGTTATCTTCTAGAAGTGGTATTAGATTTGTTCTGACTTGGCCTCAAGGAACCAGGAGTGATTGGTGGACATTGTTTAGACACCAATTTAAGCTTGATGTCTGGAAAATTTTCCCAGTACCTGGAGCAGTCTCAAGGTGGACTGAACTGCTTTTCGAGGTAATGGGTTCCTCCTCCTCCTTAGAGGTCTTCACACAGAAACAGGGCAATTTACTATTAGTTGTGTTTCAATGGGTATTCCTTTACTGCTTGAATTGGACTGGATAGCTGCTGAAATCCCAGCTCTCAAATTCTGTGATTCTCTGTGAATGTGGGGGGCAAACATTATGTCAGAGGGATATTAACCCTCACAAATCATACAAAAGATCTAGACTAAAACTGAGGCTGAATGTATGTTGTCTGAGCACCAGCCTGGCTGAGATCAAAGAGATTCACTGTCAGTTTGACCACAGAATCATGATGTTTTGGCAGTAGGATCTCTCAAAAACTATCTACTAAGTTATAGAGGACCTGTAATCTGTACAATTAAAGGAAGAACCACACTAAGGTAAATTATAAGTCATTGTATGATTGAAATATGTTAGAAATATGTTAAACTTCACCTAGAATACTTTTTATTTGGGGGAAGGGGTCTGGGCTTCTGTTTTAATCAGTGTAGGAAGCTATCTGTTGAGAAAATTCCCTCTATACATGCACATAGACCAATTTTCTACAACTCATCATTTTAAAAGTGTTACCTGGAGGCACTGAGTATTTGTGGGGCTTGTCCAGGTCTTCACATGAGTATATGTCAGATGTGGGACGTGGGGTGATCAGATCATAGATTTAGAGGTAATAGAAACCTCAGTCCATCTAATCAATGTCCTTTATTTTACAGATACTAAAACTGAGGTCCAGAGAATGTAAATGACTCAGGGTCACACTGCTGGATCTAAAGCAGGACTCCATGTCTAGAGCTCAGATTTTGCTAAATATGAAGTTAGCTCTGTGTGTGTGTATGTGTATATGTATATATATATTACATATACATACACACATATATGATGTCACATTGCCTCACATACTTCTTAAGCCTTGATATTGTTATTAAATACTAAATTCCATTTCTTTTTCCTTTAACTTTAGAGAGAATATCACTATTATTTAACCTATTAGTATATTATTAATGGATTTCTTCGTTTTTGTTATCAGATGCATCTGTATATAATTTAATAATTCTCATCATGTTACTCATATCCATTTTCTCTGTTCATATGGTTTCTTGTCAAATTTTGGAATAATTATTTGTATTCACTGTTAAAATTGCTCTCCAGAATAAGGTTTTGTTATCTTGACACTAGAAGCCTATATAGTTAATCACATATGTTTTGTCACTGAAATGTGTTTTATCTAATTCAATTTCATACTTTCATTAATGATGTGTCATATTTGTCAAATCATATATCTGCCTTCCCCAGGTGGCATCATGTACTGAAAAGATTCTAAATGTCTCTGCATCATTTTTGTATGCTTAAAATTGCAACTTATTGGCACATTTCTGGCCCATGTAAATAATATTAATACTTTATCTTTAAAAGCATTTGCTTCCAAATTGGATAAGGAATGACCAGTGATTTAATTCATTTGGGGAACGTCCAGGTGTGGGAATTCACTCTATCAGTGCAGATTAGTGTCTTCTCTGCAACCTAGACTCAAAATTTATTTTAAAATTTATTTCATTAAATATTTCCTATTTAGATGTTACATTTTAAACTTTCATTTAAAAAAAAATGAGATCCCAATTCTCCCCTTCCCTCTTCCCCTCTCCCCTCCTTGAGAAGGAAAGAAATTGAATATTAATTATACATAATAAATCAAGCAAAACATTTCTATGCTAACTAGCAGCCTAGACTCCTTAAGAGTTGCCTAGAGCACTGACTGGGCAGGTAACTTGCTCAGGGTCACATAACCAGTACATATCAGAGGACTTGATTTCAAGTTTATTTCTCTAATTTCTACACTGAGCTGCCTCTCCATCTCTTTGTTTCTAGCTATAATTTCAATTTGAAAGAGAAAAGCTGTTTCCCCACTTATGTTCTTGTGCTCTTTCTTATTGAAAATAAGGCAGAAGCGTATCATTAAACATGAAAAGTATTTTGGGGTTGCTTATGATCAAATTGTGTATATGGCTTATTTACTTTATTTCCATGTAATTAGAATTTGATAAGAAGACAGCACCTCTCAAACATATTTAATGGTAGTGATGTAAAAAACAGATCTGACTGTCATTCTAAGTCTTCTACTACATTCTGTGTCTTCTACTCAAAGGCCTTTAATGACTGTGTATCATCTCTAAAATAAAATACAAAATCCTCATCCTGGCAGTCCACTATATGACTCCCACCTACTTTTCCAGTATTATTTCATATTATTTTCCCTCTCATGGATTCTCCACTCTTTACAGACTAAGTTAAAAGGTTATCTATACTCCAAGGGTCCTTAGGGTGACAGACTGAGTGTCAGCATTCAAGGGTCTAGGGAGTATAGTGACCTGGAAGATCTTCCTCTAAATTATTAGAAGGTTTGTAGTTGATCATTGTCTTTCCAAGCTGGTGGTCTGAACAGGAAAATGAGTTAAACTCCTACTTTTGACACGTACTGGCTGTGTGAATTTGAACAAGTTACTTTCTGTGCTCTAGGAAGCTCTCTAAGTGTTGATTTGTATTGATAGAGGGAGTTTCTCATCCAAATGTTCCCTAAATCAATGGAATCATAGACCATGTGTGCCCGGGACGGTGGGTAGGGTATTATAGCCATTAGGAAGGGGCAGTGAACCTGATGGCCAGAGTGGAGCAGCAGCTCATCTATTCCAAGGCGATGGTTATGAGGGTCATCAAAATTTATCCGGAAGGTGGAAGGTAGGGGGACACATGAGCAGGAAGTTTGAGAGTAAGGGTTCCCCATGGCAAGGTCTGATAGTCCTGACAGTAAGAACAATAAAATACAAACTGGTTACTCAGATGCTTTGCTTTTCCTTTAAATATATTGGAATATCCAACAGACATTTATTAAATACCTAATATGGGCAAAGTCCTCTTCCCGGGTTCCAAGAAAATAAAGTAAAAAAACCAAATCCATTATAACATTGAATCCGCTGTGGCACTCAAGGGACTGGGGATGCCAGACTCTGGTCTCATGCCCTGATACTAGTTTCAGTACTGGAGGAGCTAGATGTCTAAAGAAAGACGTCAAGTTTTTTTGTTTTTTCTTTGTCTTCTCATGCTCTTTACCATCTGACCCTAGAGCCCTGTGGAAAATCACCTAGAGCTTGGGCTTCAATTTTTTCTAGTCTTCCCCAAAAGGTATTAGAAAATTATTTAAGGCATAACATAGATAAAGTATAAGGCAATTATTTATTTTCTTGGCACAAAATATATGTTTAAAACAAAAGATTTATACCAGAATATATATAGGTTCCACCATAGTGATCACTAAGTAAAAAATTGCTACTGTTTAAAAAAGTCATTTCCTCTTTCTTACTTTGGAAAACCTTTTATTCAGAATATTTTTAAATGATACTCCTAAATACGTTTCATTTGGTTCACTAAATCTTTTCAAAATTATTTCAGCTACTATGGAAAACTTAGAATTTTATTTTTAAGTTTCACAGTAATATTTCTAATTATAATTCATTAATGTTTTCCTTAGCTCCAGGCAAAGTGGTAAATCTCACCGTGGAGACCTTCAATTATTCAGCAGTCAATTTAATTTGGTATTTGCCTCGGCAACCAAATGGCAAGATTACCAGCTTCAAGATTAGTGTGAAGCACGCAAGAAGTGGGCTCGTAGTAAAAGACGTCTCAATTAAAGTTGAGGATCTTCTGTCAGGGAAGTTACCAGAATGTAATGTAAGTATCATAAAATGCCTTCCCTATTTTAAACATTTCCAGAAAATTGTTTCATTAAATCACATGTGTAACCCTATTGACAGCTATACAATTCCCCATTTTTCTTTCTTTCTTTTTTTTCTCTTTCTTTCTTTCTTCCTTTATTTCTTTCTCTTTCTTTCTTTCTCTCTCTCTTCCTTCCTTCCTTCCTTCCTTCCTTCCTTCCTTCCTTCCTTCCTTCCTTCCTTTTTCTTTCTTTCTTTCTTTCTTTCTTTCTTTCTTTCTTTCTTTCTTTCTCTCTCTCTCTTTCTTTCTTTCTTTCCTTCTTTCTTTCCTTCTTTCTTTCCTTCTTTCTTTCTTTCTTTCTTTCTTTCTTTCTTTCTTTCTTTCTTTCTTTCTTTCTTTCTTTCTTTCTTTCTTTCTTTCTTTCTTTCTTTCCTTCTTTCCTTCCTTCCTTCTTCCTTTCTTTTTTCTTTTGGTTTATGAGGACTTCTTTTCTAAATGTCAAAAACTTTCATGCACCTCACTTCCTCCCAAATGATAGGAGTCATGCTATTAAGTGAGGACTCCCTTTTCTAACAAAAAAGTTTTTTGGATTTCTTTCAAGATCACAGTCATACTATTAAGATCTGTTAATTGAGAATATTCATGATGACATGTATATCATGACGTACATATATCACAAACGATGCATATGAATATACACAATGACAAGAAAGCAACAATAAATTTGGTAATGCTTTTAAATAAATGCTTATTTTATTAATTATAATATTGAAATGTTAACAAAATAAAAAATAAAAATAGCAAAAGTATAATGTTAAGAGAGTTAACGTTTCCTATAGGAATACTTGAATTCCAATTCGTCCTCTGACAGACAGGCTGTGTGACTCTGGTCAAGTGACAACCTTTTAGTGACTGAGATAAGTCTTTAATTGAAGAAGAGTTGCCAGTCTATATTGGCAGAGCTCGATGGTTCATGAGGAATTTCTCTACCAATGAAATGGCATGTTTGCAAAAGCAAAAAAAAAGTCATTGTAAATTAGAAGAATAATAACACGTGTGAAAATCATTTATTTGTTCAGCCTTCAGAAGATATGTTTGCTAAATAAAAGTGAAAATGACAGCGTTTGGATTCTTGGACCCATTGAAATAATTCTGTAGCCTTCCCATGGACCAAAGCCCAAAGGTTGCAAATCATTGACTTAACTTGTTGGTGTGTGTCTACAACAGCAGTGACTATGTGCTGTAAAATTTGTCCAGAATGCCTTCATTCAGTAGAGGTATAGACGAGTGTCTATCAAACAGCCAACCAACCAATCAATAAGCATTTATAAACCTCATGCTATGTTTCAGGCGCTATGCTAGTCACTGGGGATTCAAAGATGAAAAAAAAAAGGAATCCTTCTTTTCAAGTTTATGTTCTCTTTTGGGCAAAACAAGTACATACATAAGGACATGCAATATGTATGCAAAAAAGAAAACAAAAAGGAAATATTTAGGGTGGGGGTGAAGTACCAGAAACTGAGGGGTTCAGGAAAGACTTGATATAGGAAGTGCCACTTGAGTTGAGCTTTGAAAAAACAGAGAATTTTTAGTGGATAAATTAGGGTACACAGGTAACACAAGTAAAAAAAACATTAAAAACATGGGAGAGGGCTAAATAAAATACTGATTTAAGTAAAATAAAGACTTAAAGAGGGAACAATAACTTCCAGATGTAAGGGGTATACACAGTTGGGAGGAAAATTGAGTGGTGTGGGGAGGTCAAGGAAGAAGACACTAAGTTCTAAGAGATTTTTAGCCAAATTCTAAACAGAAAGGAAGTAAAAATTAAGCTGAACAAGTGTCCACAAAAATCTTATAGTGTATATGCACCTATTTATGATCTGATAAATTTATGTTTACATTATGTATCTTTATGTATATATATAAATGTATATGTATGTAAATATAAAGGTATATAAAGGTATGCACATAGGTATATGTGTGTAAATGTACATACATATACCTATGTGCATACCTTTATACATATATACACACATATCTATGTGTATACATATGTATGTACATATGTACATATACATATGTGCATGTGTATGTATACACACACACATGAATAACTTGGGATTCCAAGCTTGAGGCATTTTGCTGCCTGTACAAGAAACTTCTAACTGGTGTACAGAAAGCTGAGAAGAGGAAGTTAAATTTATATCAATTAAACAATTAACCAGCATTAATGAAATGCCTACTATGTGCATTCTTTCTGAAATTACTTTCTATTTATGTTGTCTATATCACATGTATATCTGGTTATTTGTATATTGTTTCCCCCCATTAGAACGTAAGCTTTTTGAGTTTAGGGACTGTGTTTTTACATCCTTTTCTTCATATCTTCAGAAGTTAGTACAGTGCCTGGCACAGAGTAAGAGACTGCTAAATGCAATTGAAGGTATTTTTAATTTATAATAGTTCACATTTATTTTTAAGTTAGACAAAGTGCTTTATGCCCATGGTCTTATCTGATCCTCACAGAAACCTTGTGGTATAGATACTAGTTATTATTATATTTTATATAATTAATTTAATTATTATATCAATCATTCAATTATTTAATTATTTATACAATTATCATAGAATTATTATATAATATATAAATACTTCTTGCATCGTATTTTTGTTGGACTTAAGATTTCATCTGGACAGTGATATCCCTAAGGATCTCCCTCTATGAATAGAAACCAGCTACCACTACACAGTTTATATAATCTTAGAGAGTTGACTGGGGCATTGAGAGATTAAGTGCCTTGACCATAATCAGACAGCCAATATGTCAGAGGTGGAACTTGAGCCCAAGTCTTTTTGACTCTGAGGTCAGTTATTTATCTACTGGGTTCTCCAAAGTGAAGTTCATGGCCTTTGGGGGCCATGTTTTTATCCTAGCACTGTCATAGACTGACCCCAACCTGTGTGTTATCAGTCAGTGACAAAGTGGAAATATGAGCAGCATTCCACTCTCCTGATAACACTTATCCTTGTCCCTCAACACCCCCTGCCTCCGCTCCTTTCCTCTTCCTTGAGATGCCCAACCCTCTGCTTTCTGAGCCCAGAGTCAGTCCCTCATATATCCTATGCATTCACAGCAGCAGCTATGTAAGTGCCATTGGGGAAATTCCACCTAAACCCTGACCCCTAGATCACTTCATGGTTGTGGCAGGCAGCTACTAATGTTGAGCTTTGCGCTGAGAGAAGTGAATGGTGGATAACAACCCTAACTTCCCCTTTTTCGTTTTTTGTGAAGCAGAGTGAGTCACACAGAATGATTAAGCATGAGTGTGTTATGATCTTTATTACAGAATTCATTATGTTATCTTTCCTTCCAAATTTCCCTTTTACAGTTAAGAGTCTTACCATCCTTTCAATCACCTAGGTTGTCACAATCTCAGATTCATCTTTGATTTCTGACTTTCTGCCATCCCAGATATCTAGTCATTTGCCAAATCTTATCCTTTCTACCTTCACGTATCTCACATTTGTCCTCTTCCCTTCACTTGGCATCAGGTGAGCTTTTTGTCCCCCAACTGGACTACTGAAGTAACTTCCTAAGTTGTCTCCTGGCCTCACATCTCTTTCCTCTTCAATCAGTACTCCATGGGACTAGTCAAATGACTTTCCTAAAGTGCCATTTTGATCATGTCACTCACACCCTTACTCAGTAAATTCCAACGGCTCCCAATTGACTTTAAGACAAAAGTATAATTTTATCTTTTTGTAATTGTTTTTAATTTATATTTTAGAATATATATATAATCATGAGTAAAGTAGCATTTATATATAATTGATAAATAAATCAACATATACATATGAGTACATGCTTATATATATTATATCAGCAACCATATATTGTAGAATATCTCTCTATATGTGTATATTACTGATTGAGCTGTATGATCAAAAAGATTGGAGATCACTGTACTTCACTACACTAGCTCTCTCACTACAGGGGTTATCTTCTCCATTTTATACATCATGAAACTAGTGTTCAGAAAGGTTAGATGATTTAAGCCATGAACAAATAGTTTTTAAGGACCGAAAGGGACTCTGACCTATATCCAAGGCTGCTAGATGGTTTAGTGGATAGAATATTGGATTGGGAATCACAAAATTCTGTGTTCAAATCCTGCCTCAGGCATTTAGTAGATGGTATGTATGATCCTATTCAAATTGTTTAATTTCTGTCTGCCTCAGTTTCCTCATCTGTAAAATGAGGATAGCAGTAGGTCTTCTGTGCCAAGTGCTCTGTCTACGTGCTGTGCCACCTCCCTGCTTCTAAATGAGATAGTACATGTAAAGGGCATGACTTTATAAATGGTATAACTTTGCAAACCTTAATTCAATATAAAAATGTTCTATGGTTATGTCTTCAGATCCTGTCATGTGTTATTTTCACTACACTTCATTTTCCACAGTCTACACTCCAGCCATTAGCACAATGCCTGTGGCACATACTAATTGCTTAATGAATATTTGTAAACTAGCTGACTGACTCTCAGTGACCATCAAATAATAGTAGGTATACCACTACATATTGTTTTCCATTCATATTAAATCATTTTGTTCAATAGGAGAACAGTGAATCTTTTCTATGGAGTACGACCAGACCTTCACCAACTTCTGGTAGAGCCACCTCTCCCCCCCGGGTCACATATATGCCCAATGTCCTGGCAATGAGTCGAAAAAGTTCTGTGTGGAATGAGCCTATAAGTTTTGTAGTAACTCACCTGAGGCCATACACCACATATTTGTTTGAAGTCTCTGCAGTTACTACAGAAGCAGGCTACATTGATAGTACGATCATCAGAACACCAGAATCAGGTGTGTATACTTTAGTGGGAGTAAAGGGGGGAGGGAAGAAAAGGCAGAGTAAGAAAGACTTATACTACAAAGAAAAGGTAATATGTACATAGTATTTTCAAGTGAATGAAAATGATCTCTTACTACTTCAGTTGGGTTTTCTTTGTTGTTCCTTTTTGTTTCTGAGGTTTCTCTTTTAAAACAAAATGAAAATTCCTTAATAACACCTGATGATACAACTTCAAATTTCTAAGAATCTTTTCCAGTACTAGTGAGGACACAGGAAATACAAAGCATATAAAACAAAGAAAAGAAGGCAGAAAGGAAAAAGAAAAGAAGAGAAAAATTTGTAGACCTTGCCTTTTTAAAAAAAAAAAAAACTGTCTAAATCAGGGAGTCTTAACCTCAGTTCTGTGAACTTTTTCCAAAACGTATTTTCATAACTTGGTTTCAAAACAATTGATTGCTTTTATACTCTTATGTATATTAGTTTATGCATTTAAAAAAGTATTTATTGTTTATTCATTTCATTTCATGCATTTATTTTGGGAAGGGATCCATAGGTTTCTTCACATTGCCAGATACACAAAAAAGTGAAGAACCCTGGTCTAAATCATCTTTTTCTATAAAAAGAAAAAGTTGACTTAGATGACCTAATGGTCTGTTTCTTATTTTGCATTGATCCTATGATTTAACAAGTATAAGGAATTCCCAAATAGAAATGCCCTCTATGAAAGGTTTGGTAGCTTCTTTGAAATTTATACTCTTAGAAAGTTTTCTGGGCTACCGAGAGTACACATGATTACACACAGTCAATATGTTTCAGAAGGAAGACTTGAACCCAGAGTTCTCTAAAGCAGAAGCTATGCCATGTCTTTCATGAATGGCCTCTTAAAACACAAATCTTAGCCTTGGTTATTAGTTTCGTTTTTCTCAAAGCCACCAACACTCTTGGCAACCCCAGCAGTTATAAAGTATTATGAATTTCAAAATAAATTTTAAATGCTACCCCATTTCTTGAGGTAAAAATCATTTTGGTTAAGATTTACATGTCTATTCAGGTGGATACACTTCAGATTTACATACTTTGTAACCAAAGGAACAGTTATGAATAGACAGTTTTTATAATCCCTGGGTCCTAGGTATAAAACATTAGTCATTTTATCTTTGATTTATAGTATTAGAGATCAAAAGGAAAAATAATTGATGAAGTAATTTCACTGTAATCCCTAAAAATATGTCAGGTAACAAATCATCATTTTTTTATGTAGCATTAACTTTTGGATTCTTGGTTGTGAATCATCTTTGAATTATATTATCTCTCCCTTCATCTTTCTTATTCATCAAATACAGAAATAATTTCATTAGTTTGAAATTAAAAGAAAAGGTTACTCTGGAAATGAATCTTATTTATTTCAATCAATTTTACTTTTCTTAATTAAAATGCTTTTTTACATATAAAATATTTCACAAGAAGCATGTGCTTTAGAAATGACAGTCTTGTGCCTAAACGTTTTTAATTATGAAATGCCAAATATTAACATGAGATAAAAGCAAAACTGTCAGTCATAACCAGAGGCTCCATCCACATCTCTGATATAGATTTATTATATCCATAAGGAAGGATGGCATCATCAGTTTTAAACTTCTATTTCAGCCATTTCCTGCTTTTCAGAGGCAGTACAACAAGCTACGAGTGTCATCTGGTTGAAAAGTATCTAAAAATCTGCTTCAGAAATGAAAATCTCAGTAAAATTGAATTATAAAATTATATAAAATTGAATTCACAGATAACTGAAATGTACCCTGTGAAGATACATGCCACACCAAAGAAAAGCCAGTAATCAGCACAAATAGTAAATTACTCTGCTCAGTCAGTTAATATACATTTATTAATGCCTATTATGTGCTAAGTGCAGGGGATAGGCAAAGGCAGTCTCTGCCCTCAAGGAGCATACAGTCTAATGGGAGAAGACGATTCACCAGAGGAAGCTGAAAAGTGAGGACTTGAAGCTAAGGCATGTTGGAGAAGTCCAGAGGGCGGCTGGTAGAAAATGAAAAGATGGTTTGCCTGAGCACTCTTCTTAAATGGAGGTCCTTGAGGAGCTCTCCACTATCTACCCAGCAAACAGAGGGAGAGAAGGAAGCCAGGAACAGAGGTTATTGAGGAGGTGTGATGTTCAGGGCTGAGATGATCTTGCAGGATAAAGATCCTGGGCATGTTGGAAAAGTCCAGAGGAATGCAGCTAGGTGAGAATGATCAGTTAACATATCCTCAGACTTTTCAGGTCTATGTGGTGGTTATTTTTCTCTTTCAAATTAAAAAGTATACATGTTGTGTTCACTTAATCTCTCTCTCTCTCATTTTAATATACTGTTATGTAAATTTGCTACTCACAACCAGTATGGCCTTGAAATCATGAAGACCTGGATTTCAGTTCTACTTCTGACCCGTACTGGCAAGTCACTTAACTTCTCAGTTCTCTAGGTAACACTCTTAGACAAAGAGTGGCAGTGAGTTCTCCATAACTTGCATTGTTAAAAAAAGAAAAGAAGAAAAACAAAGAAAGAAAGAAGGAAAAAAAGATGGAAAGAAAGAAAGAAAAAAAATTTTCACTTCAAAGTTCCTCAGACCAATGAAATGACTTATCCAATTCCTATCTTTATTATACAAATCTAATTAAAACTTTTTAAGGTGAATAAATACCAATGATTTTTCCGGCATTTTTTCTGTAGTGCCTGAGGATCCACCTCAGAATTTGGCAATGGGCAACATCACAGAAAACTCTTTCTCCATTTCTTGGGATCCACCAAGTATAGTAACAGGAAAATTTAGTTACAGAGTTGAACTATATGGCCCAGCTGGTAAGCCTGAAACACTTTTATGGTCAACCTTTGGGGGGAAGGATCATGATATGAGGCAACTAGGTTTCTGTGATTACTATTCTTAGCATGGAATTGAAATGTAGTAAGGACATTTGAGACTTTTAAAATGTTTCATTGAAAAAAAGAGTATAGTCTTGCTGTGCAAAATGTAAGCTGTTTAATTCATCAAGTAATGAGACAGTACAGTCTGAGTACGTCTGTTCTTTATTGAGAACAATGGAGAGACTCAGGTTTCCTACAATCATTTCATCAGGTTGCTCATTTACCGTGAAACACTGAAACTTATTTAATCTTAGAGCTCTGCCCAGATTTTGTGGTTTTGCTTGTGAACTTTAATAAATTAAACATAAAAAAGGACACAACTGTTGGGATTTAATAATGTGTGGATTTTAGATTACTGGAAAGTTTAGGGGTTCAGGGAATTGGCTGAGTTCATCTGGCTTCCTAGACATTTGTGTCCTTTTTGTGTATATGCTGTTATATATGAAGGCAACCACATGGTGCAGTGGGTAGAGCACTGAACATGGAGACAAGGAAAGACTCAAGTTCAAATCCTGCCTCATACATGTCCCATATGTGTGACCCTGAGCAATTCACTTAAAAAAATCTCTTTGTCTCGGTTTCCTTATTTATAAAAAGGGAATAATAGTAGCTCCTTCCTTCCAGGGGAGTTGTGAGGATAAAATGAGATAATCCTTGTAAAGTAGTTAATAAACCTTAAGGCATGCTATACATGCTATCTCTCTCTCTCCCTCTCTCTCTCTCTCTCTCTCTTTCTCTCTCTCTTTCTCTGTCTGTCTATCTATCTATCTCTCTATCATCTATCTGTCTGTCTGTCTGTCTATCTATCTATCTATCATCTATTTATCTATCTATCTATCCATCTATCTATCTATCTGATGGTTCCTTCCTAAACTCCTACATTCACTTCATCTTTTCTCCTTATATAGAAACACAGTGATTAATGTTCCTCTAGTCATTTCTGTCCTTTGCCTTTCTCCTTCATTTTCTGCTGTTTTTTTTACTTCTAGTCCTGTAATTCCATGACTAGAATATTCTATTTAGAGTAGCTATGATAAACTCAAAATACCAGTCCAAAAGTAAGATTGAAAATATAAGTAAGAGAAAACAGCGAATAAAGCAAAGAAATACTATGGTTTGAAAGAAGTTCAGGAGACAAACTTAGAAGAAATGAGTAATCCCACAAAAAGTTATAAACAAAGTATCAGAAAAAAATGGTTAAGCTATAAAAATTACAAAACTATACAGAAAAAAGCAAGAAATAAAAGCTGAAATTATAAATGAAAGAATTTAGGGAGAAAAAATAAGTAATAAAAAATAAAAAAAACTAAAATGAAGAAATGTCTCCATTATTGGTCTCCTGAAATATGAAATAGAGCAAATAGAACTCAATGATTCTGTGAGACACAGAAATTATTAGGACAAAATGAAAATATTGACAAATAGAAGAAAATGTAAGATATCTATTATAAAAGCAATTTATCTAGTAATCAGGTAAAAAATAACTAGACTCCTTCGAAACTATGACTAAACAAACAAAAATTCTGGAGAATGCATTTGAAGATTTCATAAGAGAAAACTCACAGAGCTGTTAGAACCTGAGAATAAAAAAAGAAACTCCAAGTGTCCAGAGATGTCATGGTCAAAATCCAGGACTTCAAAATAAAGGGGAAAAAATTACAGAGAGACAGAAAGAAAAAGTACAAGCACCAAGAAATCAAAAAGATCATGCAAGGCTTAATAGCAATTATAGTAAAGGAAATTTAGATTAGATTAGAAATTAGATTAGGTTGTATAAGACAAAAGATAAAGACTTTCAATTCTACATCCAACAATCTTAGTTTAGTGAGAGGTAGCAGCAGGAGAAGATAACACCTAAATATTTCCTTCTGATATTTTTAAAGTTCTATTTTATTTTATTTTCAGTTCCAAATTCTCCCCTCTGCCTTCCCTTCCTTCACTGATTAAAATAAAACAAGAAAAAAAAACCCAAAACTGATTACAAATATGTATCCTCAACCAATACAAATTTTTACACTAGCCATCTGACAGTTTTTATAGCTGCTCCTAGTTTCAAAGGATTTCTTTCAAATAGGGTAACCAGCCTTATTAGCAGCTAGTTAAAATCTAGCATGAATTTTCAGAAATACAGTACAGTTTTTAATATTTAATTCACATGTAATTGAAAGGAGATTATTCTATCTCTAAACAGTGTTTATACATTTCACCACTCAAGTGGTTGTATCCAATAAAAGAGACAGTTTATGTTGTATAGAAAGAAAATATAATGACAACAATCTGTTTTCCCCTTCTTTGGCTGATTGCTCTTTATTAAAAAGCAAAACAAGAAAACCAGAACCCCAATTCAGTATTTGTAAGCACTAGACCCTTTAATTTCAAAAATATTAAGCAGCCACAATATAATTTGAGACTTAGTATTACTAATCATCAGTAGGAGTTTTGGCGTAAAACAAAACTGTTATAAATTAGAGCAGATTATTGACCACATTTCATTGTTTTAAATTGATGACATAATATTTAAAAAATAATTGACTACAGTTATTTATTATATTTCAGTAGATTGTAAAATCCATATATATGTATTTGATTAATAGAGCATGAAGTAGCATATTTATCAGTCAGCTTTAATCCAGCATTCATTGTCACAATAACCTTGTGCTTCATAGGACTGACTTGGATAACCTTGTAATGTGTATCTCCTCCTTTTTATAGGTCGTATTTTGGATAATAGCACAAAGGACCTTAAATTCACATTTACTAATCTGACACCATTTACCACATATCATGCATTTATTGGTGCTGAGACCAGCGCAGGAATTGGACCCAAGTCAAATCTTTCCATTTTCACTCCTCCAGACGGTAAGAACAGTGCTAAAATACGAAAAATGAGATTTTTAAAAAGCTATATGTAAAAATTTTAGGGTGGTGAATAAAATAAAACATATAGTCAAACATTATGTATTGGACAATTGTGTGCAGCAGTGATGTCCAATTAAAATAGAAATGGATCGCTGTAGGCAGCATATTGATTCAAAACTCCCCACAATTTAACATTATCTGTATTTTATTGTAGTTTTATTTATTTTAAAAAATGCCAATTACATCTTCATCTGGTTCAGACTGTACATGGGACTTTTGCAGCTAAGGTAGTATTTTTGGCACCTCTGGCAGGGCTTCTTAAACTTTTTCTACTATTGACCTCTCAGCACTTCTTAAACTATGGATTGTGACCCCATATGTAAAATATATCTCATTTGCCAATTTAATAGAGTTTGTTTGGCATAGTGCATGAAACACCTGGCCCTGGAGTCAGGAGATCTGGTTTTCAATCTTGCCCTCCCTTGTTTCTTAATAACAATATGATCATTGGCAAGGTAAGTCAACAATTTAGAGCCTCAGTTTCTTTGTCTGTAAAAGGGAATAACAACATTTGTACTGCATAACTGAGATAACTTTGGTGAGAAAAAGTGCTTTGAAAATCTGAAATCACTAAAGAAATGAACTTTTATTATCTCATTATCCAGTTGTCAAAAATATTTGCATATTGGCTGTTTATGCCAAACCTCTAAATATAATACAATTATGCCATTAGAAACCCCTTAAAATCTCTGCCCCCAGGCTACTTTACCATGCTATTAGCTGCCAAGAAGGTTTGGGTCTGCATTATTGAAGTTTCCTCATCAAGGCACTCCCTAGACCATGAGGTCACAAATTCAGACCAACACACACACACACACACACACACACATACACACACACCAGCTACTTTTTTTTTATTAACAGGGAAGGATAGTGTTTAATAAATCAATGGTATAACGTAACCATAGAAGATTTTTTCATGGGAATTTTTGTATAATGCAAAAAAAAAAAAACCTCACCCTACTGACATGTGCATGTTACAAAAACAAAAACTAACACTGTCGATTACAAAATAAGTTAATATTTGCTCCAAAAGAGAGGGTATTACCTTGTAGATTGCATATCAAAGTAGCGATTTAAACAAAACCCCAATTGGGCCCCAACATCTATGTGGCACATTTAAAAATAAATACTATAAGATGTGACATAGTCATATAATTAAATTGTATTTCATTCCTTTCTTCTCTTCTGGGATTTACTGACATACTTGCATACATACTAAGATGCTGAATTGAAATTCTTTTCTTCTTGGGGACGTTCCTGTGAGGTACTTTACGATTTGTCATAGTTGGTTGTTTCAGTTCCCATTTGGGATTTTCTTGACTAGGGTGGTTTGCCATTTCTTTCTACAGCAACGAAGAAACTGAGATAAACAAGATGAAGTGATTTGCCTAGGTTCACATAGGTGACCTAGTATCTGAGGTTTCTATCTGAAGTAGTTGTAGTTGTAGTGCAAGATTCATGTTCAAAGGACTTGGATTTGATCCTGGCTTAGTTATTCACTACTTATGTGACCTCACGCAAGTCTCTTTACTGCTTGTGTGACCTTGGGCAAGTCACTTGTCTGTTTGAGAATCAATTTTTTCATATGTTAAATGACAGAGTTAGATGAAGTTATCTCTAAGGTCCCTTCAGAATTTAATCCTACTGAAGATCCTTTGTTTCTCTCTAGGAATTTTAATATTTCAGGAAAGTTTTAGATTGCATAAATGACTTGATTGGAGAATCTTTAAGATAGTACATAATTGCTAACAAACAAGAAAGGACAGAGAGAAATTGACATATTTGGATAGAAATTCAACTAGATGAAAATTTTAAATATTTGACCATTAGATGGCAGCAAATATTTGGAAGTAGAGGGTATTATTTTCCTCAATGAAAAATGAATCTGTCTATCCACATATACATATACACATGTATACATATGTGTGTATATATGTATATGTATATACATATATAATTTACCTTATAAGAACTTTAAAAATCTTGTTTTTTTCCCTTTCAACAAAAGTGGATTTTAAAGTATATTTAGTAAATTGGTGAAAGAGGAGATCTGTGCTTTAAAGTCAATCCGTTAGCATTTTTAATGAATCGACTAGCATATATTAAGTGCCTACTGTGTGCCAGACACTTTATTCAGCTCTAGGTATACAAAGAAATACACATAAAAAAATCTGTCCCTTCTCTCAAGGAGTTCACGGTCTAATGAAAGAGATACAAACAAACACATAAACCTTACAACTTCAAACAAATATGAATTAATATTCTTTGTATTGTTTTAACTCATTTGAAAGTGATATTTGACCTAAAAGCATGTGAGTTTGGGAGGTGTGCTCATTTCTTCATTTGGTAAGGATTTTGTCTAATAGATACACATTTTGTGTTTCATTCACTTCTCCTTTTATACATTTATTTGTCAGATGACTAAGATGGCTGAACAGGGCAGCATATGACTAGTAAAGAGTAAAGGTAATTTTCACACCCAAGAAATGAAGTCACGACCTATATCCCATTAGCATTATTTTAGCTGAGACAATTAGCCATTGAACATTTTTAAATAAATCAATTTTTTTAAAAGAAATAATGATAACTTTACTATGGTGCCTTATGCCAAGGAGTGACTATCATATCTTGACTTGAATGTGTTGTCACAGTTTAATGGATCTTCATAAAAAAGAGTCAAATTGTAATATTTTAATATTTGACTGGGACAGATAAACTGGCCATGCTGCAATGACATGCATTTTCATGCATGATTTCAGGAACTATTGGATTTGGAGTCAGGAGCACCTAGGTGGTGCAGTGGATAGAGTGCCAGTCCTGGAGTCAGGAAGACTTCTGTTCAAAGCTGACCTCTGACACTTACTAGCTGTGCGACCCTGGGCAAGTCACTTAAACCTGTTTGCCTCAGTTTCCTCTGCTGGAAAAGTAAATGGCTAACCACTCCAGTATCTTTGCCAAGAAAACCCCCAGTAGGGTCACAAAGAGTAGGATGTGAATGAAAAATAACTGAAGAATAAAACCCTAGCCTCATGAAGCAAGTCAATTAACTTCTCTGGGCCCTTATCTGAAAAAAAAATGTGATGGTTGGACTATACACTCTTTAAGTTCCCGTCCAATTGTATATTGATTCATCCTATGAATAAAGTATCTTTTCCAGTTGTTTTTGTTTTGTGCCGTTACTTGGAGTCAAGAAGACTTGGGTTCACATACTACTTTAGACCCTTAGTGAATTGTGAATAAGCATTCATATAGTACCTTACTATGTACCAGGAACTGAGCTAAGCACTTTACAAATATCATCTCATTCGATTCTTTTGGAGATGAATAGTTACCATTTTACAGTTGAGGAATTTGAGGCAGACAGAGTTTAAATGGCTTAGCTAGGATCACACAGATAGTGATGTCTGAGGTTGGATTTCAACTTGTCTTCCTGACTCCAAGTCTAGCACTGTACCCCCCAAGATACTTGTGCCACCTGGTTGCTTAGGTGATACTTACTGCCTGAGTGACCCTGGGGCATGTTACTTAAGTTCTTTGGGCTTCAGTTTCTTCATCTGTAAAATGAGAAAGTTAGATGATGTCCTCTGAGATCCCTTCCAGTTCTAAATCTAGAATCAGATGAGCCTTTCATCTATCCTTTGTTCATTCCTCCACCTTCCACCACCATTTCTTTTAACAGGGTTTGCTCAGCCCTCTTATATGTACTTTTTTGCATCATAATATGCATTTTTATAATATATAACTTTTCATAAATGAACAGATCTGTTGAGTGTGATTTAGGATAATGTTGAATCTATAGAATCAGCTGTTTTCAGTGCTTTAAATGTGCCTATATATGTGTCAAAATTAATAAGTTAATTGGAGCTAATTGTTAAAATAACTCAGATTACCTTATTTCTTTACATTTTACAAGTCTACTTCATTTTCAGCCATGCTTCCAAATAATAAAATTAGTCTTTTTAACATACTCTATAATTCTGTATTATTGTCAATAGTCTAGGCTATACTACTCTGCTATTTTATCTTTAGAAGGAGCAGGAGACAAAGTTTGTAGAAAAAATAGTGAACTTGTAGAGTTCAGATCTCAGTTCTACCACTTACTCTCTGTGTGGGCTAAGAAAAGTCCTTTAACTATTTTGGATCTCAGTTTCCCCAACTGTAAAATAAGGGGATTAGACTAGATAACCTTTAGCCTTTTAGTCCTTATCTCTCTAATTCTTCTCTCCAGTTCCTTAATACATGCTGTGAATGTCATTTTCAGTTCTGTCTAACTCTTTATGACCACTTTTGGGTTTTTCATGGCAAAGATACAGGAGTGATTTGTGATTTCCTTTACCAAGATCATTTTACAGATGAGGAAACTGTGGGAGTCAGAGCTGTTACTTTCCCAGGGTGACACAGCTAATAAGTATCTGAGGTTAGAGATGAACTTGGGTGTTCCTGACTCCAGGTCTGCCGTGCTCTCCATTGCACCACGTAGCTGCCTCCTCCTTACATACTTTGTTGTTGTTTAGTTATTTTCAGTCATGGCTGACTCTTCATGACACTTTTTGGGGTTTTCTTGGCAAAAATAATGGAATATTTTGCAATTTCCTTCAGCTCCTTTTACATAGTAGGTATTTAATGAAAGTTTCTTGATTTTTTAAATCATTTATTTTTCAGTTCTCAACATTTATTTCCATAAGAATTTGGGTTCCAAATTTTCTCCCTACCTCCCCACCCCGGGACAGCACACACCCCATCCACCCCTTTCTCTAGTCTGTCTTCCCTTCTATTACTCAAACTTTTTCTATCCCCCTTCCCCTCTATTTTCATATAGGACAAAATAGATTTCTATATTCCACTGCCTATATAGTTTAATTTCCAGTTGCATGTTAAAACAATTTTTAGCATTCATTCTTAAAGCTTTAAGTTTCATATTCTCTCCCTCCCTTCCCACCCACTCTCACTGAGAAAACAAGCAATTCACTGTAGGTCATACATGTGTAATAATGCAAAGCACTTTCATAATAGTTATGTTGTAAAATACTAAGCACATTTCCCTCTGTCCTATCCTGCCCTTCATTTATTCCATTCTCTCCCTTGACCTGTCTTCCCACAACAGTGTTTGCTTCTGATTATTCCTTTCCTGAATTTGCTGTCCCTTCTATTATTTTCCCTCTCCTATCCCCTTCCCCCTTGCCTTCCTGCAGAGTAAAATAGATTTCCATATTCAATTGCATGTGTTTTTTTCCCAGCTTAAGCCAAATTCCATGAGAGCAAGTCTCAATTATTTCCTTTCATCTCCCCCCTCTTCCCCTTCATTGTAAAAGCTCTTTCTTCCCTCTTTTATGCGAGATGATTTGCTACAGTCTACCTCTCCCTTTCCCTTACTCCTAGTACGTTCCATTCAACAGCAAATTTTATTTTTTAGGTATTCTTTCTTCATATTCAGCTCACCCTGTGCCCTCTGTCTATGTGTATACATGCACGCACACACACACATATACACATAAATATATATATATATATATATACATACATACATATATACCCATGTACATACATATATATCTACACTTATTTAGTATACACAATACATACCCATACACACCTACATATATATGTATATATCTATATCTATCTATCTATCTATCTATCTATCTATCTATCTATCTATCTATCTATCTTTCTATCTATATTCCCTCTAACTACCCCCATATTGCAAAAGGTATCATGAGTTACAAATAACATCTTTCTAAGTGGGAATGTAAATAGTTTAACTTTAATGGGTTCCTTAAGGCTTCTCTTTCCTGTTTACCTTTCATATTTCTCTTGATTCTTGTATTTGAAAGTCAAATTTTCTATTCAGCTCTGATCTTTTTCAACAAGAATGCTTGGAAGTCCTCTATTTCATTGAAATTCCATTTTTCCCCCTGAAGTATTATACTCAGTTTTGCTGGGTAAGTGATTTTTGGTTTTAATCCTATCTCCTTTGACTTTTGGAATATCATATTCCAAGTTGGTTGATCCCTTAGTGTAGAAGTTGCTAAATCCTGTGTTATGCTGATTTAATTTCCATAATACTTGAATTGTTTCTTTTTGGCTGCTTGTAATATTTTCTCCTTGACCTGGGAACTCTAGAATTTGGCTACAATGTCCCTAGGAGTTTTCCTTTTGGGATCTCTTTCAGGAGGTGATCAGTGAATTCTTTCCATTTCTATTTTACCCTCTAGAATATCAGAGCAGTTTTCCTTGATAATTTCTTAGAAAGTGATTTCTAGGTTATTTTTGATCATGGTTTTCAGAGACCAATAATTTTTAAATTATTTCTCCTAGATCTATTTTCCACATCAGTTGTTTTTCCAATGAAATATTTCACATTGTCTTCTATTGTTTCATTCTTTTGGTTTTTTTTTATGATTTTTTCTTTTATGATTTCTTGGTTTCTCATAAAGTCATTAGCTTCTATCTGTACCAATCTAATTTTTAAAGAACTATTTTCTTTAGTGAGCTTTTTAACCTCCTTTTCCATGTGGCCAATTCTGCTTTGTTAAGCATACTTCTCCTCATTGGATTTTTGAACCTCTTTTGCCATTTAGGTTAGTCTGTTTTTAAAGGTATTATTTTCTTCGGCATTTTTTGGGTCTCCCTTAGCAAGCTGTTGACTTGCTTTTCTTGATATTCTTACATCGCTCTCATTTCTTTTCCCAATTTTTCCTCCACTTCTCTTACTTGATTTCAAAATCCTTTTTGAGCTCTTCCATGGCTTGAGACCATTGCATATATTTTTGGAGGTTTTGGATACAGAAGCCTTGACTTTTATGTCTTCCTCTGATGGTATACTTTGTTCTTCCTCATCCAAAAGGATGGAAGAAAATACCTTTTCACCAAGAAAGTAGTCTTCTGCAGTCTTATTTTTTTCCCCTTTTGGGGGCATTTTTCCAGCCAGTTACTTGACTTTTGACTATTTTGTCAAGTGGAGGGTATACTCTAGGTACTTGCAAGTTCTCAGTTTCTCCAAGGTGGCACAATCAAGGGAGAGGATTTTACTCCTCTCCTGGTCTGTTCTCTGGTCTGTGGGCAATCACAAGCACTCTTTTCTGCCCTGGATCTGTGAGTAGAATTCCCTCTCCACTGCTACCACCAACTCCACCACAGCAGTACTCCTTCTTACCTCAGGACTGCCACTCAGAACTGAGACCCAGATCAGTCACTGGATTCTTTAGGCTGAGGGCTCCAAAAGTGGACACTGCTGCTGCCCTGTGACTGAGGCCAGGTGGACCTTACTCACCTCTCACCCAAATGAAAGAGTTTTCTCATTGACCTTTGAAACTGTCTTTGGCATTTGTGGGTAGAGAAATCTGGGAACCGCAGCTGCTCCCCATGATTCTGTGCCCTCAAACCTGCTCCATTCCTGGGCTGGGATCTCCTCTGAGCCTAGTGTGATAGACCTTTCCTCTCAGCCTTTCAGGCTGTCTTGGGCTGGAAATTTCTTTCACTCTGTCATTTTGTGGCTTCTGCTGCTCTAGAATTTGTTTAGAGTCATTTATTACAGGTATTTTATGAGCTATGGGGGGAGGGCTGAGCAGGTCCGTTCTTCTATTAGTCTATGTTGGCTCCACCCCCAAGTTTCTTGATTTTTATCAACCATTGATACAGTTTACTAATGATTACAAATGCATTTGATTAATCAAATCCAAATGTACTATTTTTTAAGAATGTTTTTGAGGTGAATCAGACTTTTGTAGGGAATGATGGGGGATTAAATTTTAGAGAACAGTTATAGTAGTAATCTGCAAGTGATTATTGCAAAAAACCCAATGTCTTCTGTGTATCATACTTAGAAAACTTTTATTTCTTTAGTATTGTCACTATTTGCTTTTATCCCTTCCTGAATGTATTATAAGTTGCTTGAGCACAGGATTTATGAACATTTTTTTTCCTTCTTTGTATCATTTCTTCCTTGCATCATATCCCATCTCAACATAGAAAATGACTCACATATTCCTTTCTAGTTGAAGAGGGATATATTGCTGAGATGTTTGTGTCACTCTCGTCTGGATATAGTGGTAAATAACTAAAATTGGAGAAAGCTTAGAGGTGGACCACTTGAGTCAGGAGTTCTGAGCTGTTTAGAGGGAGAAAGCCCTTTGGGTTTCTGTGTTAAGCCTGGCACCAATATGGTGAGCTGTGGGTCACTAGGCTGCCTAAAGAATGGTGAGTTGTCCCAGGTCAGAAAAAAGGAGAGCAGGTTAAAGCTTGCATGCCAGTCAATATTGGTATGGGACCAGTGAGAAATAATGAGAAAAAGGAAGAAAAAAAGGAAGGTAGGAGGGAGGGAAGAAAGAAGGAAGAAAGAGAGAAGGAAAGAGAGAGGAAGAGGGAAAGAGAGAGGAAGAGGGAAGGAGGAAGAAAGAAAAGGAGAGAAGGGAGAAAGGAGGGGAAGAAGGAAGAAAATGGAAGAGAGAGAGAGAGAGAGAGAGAGAGAGAGAGAGAGAGAGAGAGAGAGAGAGAGAGAGAGAGAGAGAAAATAGTACTTCAGTCACTCTTCTTGCAGTGTCAGACTTCTGGACAGCCATAAAATTTTGGTCTAGTTTGATGGGTTTACCAATAATCCCAGAACTTTCTACACTATTTTTATATGGTACCAAAATTGAGACATGAATTACTTGTGAATTCTACCATGTATGATACTGGTATGTTATGAAGCAACCAAACCAAAACTACTCAAATTCATATTTGTTTCTGAAAGACTACAACATGGAAAGTCGAATTTCTGTCCCTAGTGATTTCTGGCCCATGTCTTTGTGGGATTGTAATGAAACCCAGCCTAGTACAGGCTGTCAGCTTCTTTGTTTTCAGAATTCATTCCTAGCAGCTTTTTCCCTTACAATGTGTTTTCAAAATCCATCTCTAATGGAAGTTAGATTTGTCTGGATAATGCAAGATAATTAAAGGGGCTAGTCTTACGTCAAATAGCATTTGTCATGATTTTCTTTTCTCTCATTTATTTTTTTTTAGTTCTATGCACCAGTCTCCCCAGGACTCTTTCCATTTGTGTCTTTCTGAGTTGTAGCTACTTGTTTTTCTCATCATTCATGAGGAAGCATAATAATATTATCGACCTGAAAAATACATGAGATTGATGTGAAAATAATTTTTGGAGATTCCGTACTGATACCACCTTCAAACTTGATACCGAGCCATGAATAATTACCCTGTGTGTTTGATTTTCTTTAGTTAATTTTGTATCAATATTAAAGTAGTTTGATCTAATCCATACTTCTCTGGTTTCCCTATAAGAATGTGTTGTGTAACCAGATCGAGTGTCTTACTAAAGATGAGATACATGCTGTCTGCTCCATTTCCCTTATCCACTAAGCTTTTTCTTCCACCATAGAAAATGATTATTTGTTTATAACTTTTTTTTCTTGAAGAACCTGAGGGATGAATTTCTAGGGATTTCTAGAACCACTTTCTCTTATATACCAGGGATTCTTAATCTGGAGCCTGTGGGTCCCCAAGAGGTCTGTGGATGGATTTCAAGGGGTTTGTAAATGGATAGGGAAAAAGTTTAAATCTTTACATCAATCTGATTGGTTTCTTTTGTGATCCTCCATATTTTATTCATTTAAAAATGTTATTCTGGGAAGTCATTCACAGAGTTTACTGCAGACTGTAGAAGGGGGTCCTTGATACAAAAAAAAAAATTGAGAACCCTTACTATATACTACTATTTTAGATGCTAATGCTGATTAAGGTCGGACTTTGATAAACAACTCTGTTAAGTTCTGGACTGTGGCTTATACAAGTCTTTTAGACTAGGTATCAGTTTTAGAATATTTTAATACAAGTAGTTTTGACTGTAAATGTTCATCCACTTATAGAGACATAGTAGGCACTTGGGACGTAGTAGGTAGGCACTTAATAAATTCTGATTGACTGATTAAAAGTTAAAGTAATTTCCCATTTTTTTAAGCCACTAGATCTATGATGAGACTATATTAAACTTTTAGGAACAAGAACTAACTCCTAAGGAAAAACTTGTTGGGTGCTTTGGGAATTAAACTCTCTTTGATGTGTGGAAAACAGAGTTCACTTTTATTTACCTCTGCTACTTGGCATAATGGATGGAAAGCTGGCTTGGAATGATATAAGACCTGGGTTCATATCCTGATTCCGACGCATACTGCCTATGTGAACCTGTGCAGGTTACTTAAATTCTTAGTACCCAGGCAACTCTAAGGCTGGAAGTTGCAGATAAAGGGACAATCTGTGCTGGTGGAAAGAGTTTCTCCATCTTGAAGTACCTTATACCACTGGAATCACAGGTCCCATCACTATCTTTAGCCTTCCATATAGAGACTTTTACAAAGGTGCTAGGGTATTTGGTATGTTGCAATGGTGACCCACTAGATAGAGAGCATTTTCTAAAAGTTCCTTACTCCTCATACACTGACAGAGGGGCTACATTGTAGGGGAGAGAATAATGGGGTTGGCATTCAAAAGACTAGGCTAAAGGCTCTGCTGTGTCACTTACTGTGACAATAGGCAAGTCCTTTCATCATCCTGAATCTGTTTCTTCTCTTATAAATGGGTATAACAATACTTGAAATACTTCTTTCACATAGGGGTTGTTAGGAAACTGCATTATAAGCTACTATGTTTCATAGTAATGTAGGATTATGTTGTAATTTTCCTTCATCCTTATACTTTCTAAGAGTAAAATTGTTGTTGTCTGTGTTCAGTAGTTTCAGTCACATCTGACTCTTCATGACCCCACTTGGGGTTTTCTTGGCAAAGATGCTGAAGTGATTTACCAATTGAAAAAGAAATAATAATAAAATATTTACATGGCACTATCATGCTTATTAAGTCTTACAGAGAAAAAAAGTGGTAAATGAATTAAAAAATGGGAAAAATCAAAACCTTTTGTTTTATATCAAAAAGAAAATATAACAAAATAAAATAAATTTCCAGACAGAATCCTGAAAAAATCTAAGAACACTCAATACACATGCACTTTGGTTTCCACAAGAGATGCTTTCCTCAAGTTTTTAAAAAGTATAAATTTCTTCTAAATGCTCTAAGCTAGGAGGTACTTGTTCTGTAAAGGAAATGTATGTCACATAGCCAACTCAGTGAAGTTGTTTTTTAAACCAGGTTTGATTTCTGGTATTTTCTTCTATTATGTTTAAATTATGGGGTTTTATTCTGAACTTAAACTCCAAAAAGTTAGCATTGTCATATACATAGGAGAAAACAAACAAAAAAAGGGATTGCATATGAAACTATCATTCTCCATTTCATACTTACTGCTTTTAATGTTAATATAAATTAATATACTATGTTACATATATTAAATGACATGTATTAAAAGCAAGAAATGTAAAAGAGATAAATGATTTAATATACAATTTTTATGTGCTCATGTATGTATTGATAAAGGTATAGTATCTATATATTTGTAATATCTATATTAGATATATCTGTCTACTTTCAAAACTATCATGTTTGTGCTTCTGTCTAAATTTCCTTCTTTGTCTTTTGTGCATTTAAAAATGTTTTAATATTCCAAATACTTTCTTAAACCAAGGAGTGCCTGCATATAGGAAACTAGAGTAGAAATTTGAAAATACTTGTATCATATGCACCATTGATTTCAGCAATTTATTCATGTTATCCTAGTGGCCAGACAGAAATATAACTCAGCTCTTAAAAGTAGTCCACTGTACTTCTATACATCTTACAAAAAGAACACATGGAATATTCTTAGCATTTTTCATGTTGTTTGAGCTCATTAAATTTAAATTTGATTGCATTCAAGAATTAGAAAATTCTGTTGTCCCTCTCCCACCCAGACTGGAGTGCACTGGCCACTCATGAGTATGATTCCAGTAGTGATTCAGCAGAAACATTTCAGTTTGCTCCATTTTTCTGAACTGATATGATTTGTCCCTCCTTGTTTCTTCTGAAAGGCCATGTAGCCATTTGCTTCTATGGGCTCACCATGTTGGTGTTGGATTTATTGTAGACACTTGCCCAGTTTTGCTCACTGTAGCTCTGGACTCCCAAGTTCAAGTGATCCATCAACCTCAGAGTCCCCAGCAACAAGGATTACAGGTATGCACTGCCATGCCAGGCTGTGTAAGTGAAGTGATTTCTCCACAGCAACGGTGGGGAACAGGTGGTCTCGAGGCCACATGAGGCCCTCTATGTCCTAAAGTGCAGTCCTTTGACTAAATCCAAACACATAATCATGAAATCTTAGAGCTGAAAGAGACCTCAGTCTAGTCCAGTCTTCATTTGAAGGAAGGGTCTGCTCTGCAACATAATAGCTCATATTTACATGCTGTTTAGAGTTTTCAGAATATTTTCATCAAGACAATCCAGATGGATAAGGTTGTGCAGGGACCATCATTCCTATTTTACAGATGAAGAAACTGAGTCAGAGAGAGGTTGTATGAGTAGTAAATGTTGTGGCTAGTGCCCAGACTCAGTCTTCTGTTCCTTAAATGACCTAACCTTGCTTTCTGACAAATAATCATATGGCCTTTACAATAACAATTTCATTTATATAACACTTACTGTGGGTCAGGTACTATGCTAAGTGCTTTACAATTAAAAATTCATTTGATCCTCACACTAATCCTACAAGGTAGGTGCTGTTCTCACCCCCATTTTACAGTTTAGGAAACTGAGGCAAACAGAGGTTGTGACTTACCTAATGTCACATAGTTATCTGAGGCTGTATTTGAACTCAGATCTTCCTGAGCCCAGGTCCAAAACTCTATCATCTGCTCTACCTAGCTGCATCTATTCAGAAAACTTCTATTATTGGAGAATGCTCCACCAATCCATGTAGCTTATGATATTTTAGAATTATTTCTAATTATTAGGAAGTTCTTTCTTACGTCAAACTTAAATCTCCTTATCTTTCCATGGCTGAAAGTATAGCAGAATATATTACTGGGCTTAACCCCAGTAATGGGAGGGAAGCTTTAACTTACTCCATTCAAGCTTTCATTTTTAAATTGTTCTAAATGGGGAGTTGACTTTAAAAGTATTCATCTTTTAACTTCTCCAAACCCTGCGCTTGTCACATAAGCACAGGTGATGGGGATATTTTAGGCTGGGCACCACATCTTTCCTGAGCTTGTTTCTCAATTCAGAGCACCAGGGGAATGACTGACCTTCACTTGATCTTTAGACATAGTCATAGGCCATAGAGCTGGACTTTAGGGATTAGGGGATTACATCCATTTCATTTTACAGAGGCCAGGAGAGGTCCAGTGACTTCAAAATCACAGTCAGGTAGGAGGGAGCTATTTCTAGAATCATGTCGCTTCCTTATAATACAAGAACAGACAGGTTAACTATGGTCATAGAGGTCTATGGATTCTGAGTCACATACCCAACTTTCCCCTAAGCACCTTTTGTTGGCTGATTTGTCATCATACCCACCATCTATAACAAGAATTATGTTATTTGGAGGAAAGTGTTCCAGGTTGTAAATGGCCAACTTGCAAACACGTTTAGAATATCATCCATTTGTATACTGAGTGCTGCTTGTGCGGGATATCTCATATCACAAGTGTACTCATCATCTCATAGTTTGGGAAACAGAGTTTTAGATCTAGAAGTGACCTTTGAGAGTAATTCCCTCATTTTACAAATGAGAAAAAAAAACTGTGGCCCAAAGAGATATTATCCCTTGTATCCTGGCTTATTAATCATGTGACCCTGTCCATTATTGTACATCTATAATACTTTTTGCTACACCAAATCAACAAGGTTTCACAGATTTTACATATAGAGCATGCTGACTTTATGTTCAAATTTTCATTCCTTTCTCTTTATTAATCCCTTTTTATACATGGCATGTTTAACTTTTCCAGTCTGTTCTTCTGACCTTTTTACATATGCATAGACACTCAGTATTTCTGCTATCCCTTATAGTTTTTCTTCTTATCTTCTAACATTGTAGGCTTTTTTTTGTTCTTCTTCTTTCCCTTTTCTTTTAATAAGATCCTGTAAACATTTTCTTTTAAGAGTAGCTTGTCTGTACTTTTTAAAATTTGAAATAGGATTACTGAAAAAAAAATAACCATTCAATCACTCAGAGCCATCATTAACAGAATTAAATTAAAGACTATATTCTTTAGTTGTTTTTCTGTCATGTTCAACTTTCCATGACCCCATTTGGGGATTTCTTGGCACAGATACTGGAGTGATTTGACATTTCCTTCTCCAGTTCATTTTACATATGAGGAACTGAGGCAAGCAGGGTTAAGTGACTTGCCCAGGGTCTCACAGCTAGTGTCTAAGGCCAGATTTCAACTTGGGAAGATGAGTCTCCCTGACTTCCGGTCCAGCATTCAATCCACTATGCCACTTAGCTGCCCTAAGTATATTCCCTCCCTATTTCAATCCATCCTTCACTGCAGTGTCCAAGTGATTTTCCTAAACAGAGATAAAACCATATCATTCCACTACTCAACAGGAGCAAGTGGATAGGGCATAGCACTTAGAGTCAGAAGAGTTTGGGTTCAGATCCTGCTTCAGACATTTACTAGCAGTGTGACCCTGTACGAATGACTTAATTTTCTGTGCTTCAATTTCCTCATCTGCAAAGTAAGGGAATTACACTCAGTGGTCTCCAAGGTTTCTTGCAGCTTGACATCTATGATCCCATGAATCTATGAGTTCACAGCAGGATAAAGTGCATTTATTCATTGAATACCAGAACTGACTGATAATCCCCCGTTCATTCTTTCTGTCTGCATCTGAGCAGCCAAACCATGAGCACACCAGATTGAGTTTTTGGATTTCTGGTAGGTTTGTGGTCCTGTTTGTTCCAATCTATGATTTGAAAGGTTCGTGAATAGGCTGCCGTCTTTGTTTGACTCTTCCTTGTCCATATTAACTTATCTATAGCACATCTGCCACTCAGATTTTCTACAAAAGGTTCTCCTTCTGCCATGTTACCACAAATAAGGCATTTGTACATCAATCTTTGGTTTGTACAGTAAGGGAAAACAAGCTTGTTTACCCTCTTTAAGCTCCTTGAAGGCAAGGACTGTTTTCTTCTTGTCTTTGTATACTTAGCACTTAGTCCTCTGTCTAGCATACAGTAGGTGCTTAATAAGATCCTCAAGTAGGTGTGTTACAAATGTCTATTGATTGCTTGATTGGAGCAGCATTCTTATGCATAGTCCAGAGCTAGTAGCATCCTGGAGGCAAACACTTCTGTTTTGATATTCATGTACATGTCAGTATGAGTCAGCACTCTATGGATTTGTCTGAAATGAATCCAGGTCACTTTGCAGCCTTTTGTCCATTATCTTGTCAAAGTTGGTGCATATGGAAGCATACCTATTCTTATACCTCCCAGATCCTCTATCTGCCTATGTTCGCTGTGCCTTGTGGGCAACACTCATCGCACATTGGCTTTGGCTTAACAAGGGGCATTTTACAGGCTAATTATCCCAGATGTTCCAGGCAGCTGCAATAGCTTTCCTTGGAGCTCTAGGATGGCCTTTGTGAACAGAACTCAATCATGGGCCAAAAGCAAATGGACAGATTTAATTTTCATAATTTCACTTTTCCAATCAAATAACCAGCATAATGACTCTGAAGTATTTGAAATCAGTTTGCAAGAGAAGCATCTCCTCACTCCATCCCTTTGCAGATGTTAACCTGATTTGATTCTGTTAACATGCTGATTTTGGTTCTGCATCCAGTGTTGATATCTTCAAAGAAATCAATATATATCAGATTTATCCCATTGTTGTACAATCCATCTACTGTCTCAAATCAACATATGTCCAGAGAGGACTCCACAGTCCGTGCAATTTTATTAACATTTTCTGAGAGTTGAAAGGCATGGAAAGCCCACTAGCTTGCTAGGGATCAGTAATGAGCCCTCAGTTTTTCTGCCATGTGGGAGAGTGTGGTGAAAGTTAAAAGAGCTGGCAGATTCATAAAAGGAGGCTGGCTTTCTTAGTAGGCTTTTATCCAGGAACTAGATGACCTCCTACATTTTTGGTGCTTGACCACTTGTGAGGAGAGGCATCATAAATAGAGTGGTAGATAAGAATTTGGCCTTTTCCAGACCAGACCGAGATTATTTATACCATTTACTCTCTGCTGCATCCATCATCTTTACCCTCTCCCATTGGAACCTTGAACTCTGCCACTGGACTAACTGATAGGCCAGCTTTGCCTTTACTTTGCCTGCATACAGGCCTTCTCCCCACTTCCAAAACATCTCCACATACCAACTCCTTCGTCTTTTCAGTTCTTTTTTGTCTTGTTTTCTCTCATTATTATTTAAGCACTTTGAGGTCAAGGACTAATTTGTTTGCTCTTTTGTAGACATTCTCTCTCTGCTCTCTCTCTCCTCTCTCTCTCCCTCTCTCCTTATCTTTTGTTGTTGTTTAGTCATTTCAATTGTGTCTGACTTTTCATGATCCCATCTCAGGTTTTCTTGGCAAAGATAATGGACTGGTTTGCCATTTTCTCCTCCGCTCATTTTACAGATGAGAAAACTGAGGCAAACAGGGTTAGGGACTTGACCAGGGTCACACATCCAGTAAGTGTCTGAGGCCAGATTTTAACTCACAAAGATGAGTTTTTCTGACTACAAGTCTGGTACTCTTTATCCATTGTGCCACCTAGCTGACCCATCTATCTATCTATCTATCTATCTATCTATCTATCTATCTATCTACCTCTGTCTCTCACTCTGTCTCTATCTCCAACACCTACACTCACTAGTTATATGATTCTGTTTAAGTCCTTTCACCTCTCTTGACCTCAGTCTGCTCACCTGTAAAATGAGGGGATTGGTTTTAGGGTAACCTCTAAGGCTACTTTTAGCTCTCAATCCTATGAGGTAATAACAATAATTATATAACCATGATCAATCATCACCATTCTGTGAGATCATACATAAACTTCATGGACCTCAAGGTACACAGGATGGATCCTCTTTTTTTTCCTGGTCATTTTCCATCCACTTAAGTTTTGCTAACCCTTTCTCCCATATAATTCATGGAATATTGGCTCTTTTGACTTGTGGTTGTTGATGTCTTGCAAGGATGCTAGAGACATACAGACCATTGAAAACCTTTTTACAGATGACATTCCTTGGCTATCAGTATGTGTTATAAATTCCTGCTCTCATTCTGCATTTTCACTCATCATCTGTGCCTCCAGTCAGTGATCCCATTCTTCCTTCTTTGGATTCTGGTTATTTTTGACTGTTTCTTTGAGGAAAAGTCTTCTCAATTGTTCATAGTCTTTACATGGGATCACCTTGATTTCCTGACACAGTTTTTTGTAACTATCCCTTTTCTTCTGTATCAAGCTGTGTGTCGTTCCTGCTATCTCCTGTTTTCTCTCCTGATTTGTGTTTTCTGTGCTGATCAGCATTTTTTACTCAGTTTTCAGCTGCCAAGCGTAGGTTTTTGATGATGCTTCATCATTCTCTTAAAGATTTATCCTTTTTAAAGTCCCCTGGCTTTCAGTGTGCCAGCAAGCATGTCTGCATGCAGTAGTTTTCTCGTAATTTTGATTATTTGAACTTGAGTGTTATTGAAGGCTATCTTTGGGTGGGGAAGTTGATGATCCAATGAGTTGCAAATGGTTCTTTCCACCATAGTAAATACACAAAGCACGCAGCAACAACAACAAAATAAAACCTGCTTCTTGCCTTTTAGGATGAAATACATTTGTGTGTCTTCCCACTGGGATCTTTTCATCCCCCCTGCTAGTTTTTCCAGTTCTGGAAATGTGTGCTTTCAATCCACAATTATTTATTAAGTGTTCGTTCTGTTCCATGCACTGTGCTAAACACTATAATTACAACTATAATAAATGAAATAAACCCTGTTTGCAAGAAGTTTACTTTCTAATATAATGAGTTTCATGATAAAAAAAGGGACTAAGCACTTTCCTGTTCATTGTACTTCCTTCCTCTGAGTTTGTCCACTTAGTTTTTGACTGACAGCGTAGCCTACTGATGATATGGAGATGAATGACAGCACACATACAATTCTCTTTCAAGACTCTTATATATCTTTTCTACTCCATGATAAGTTGTAATTAGAAAGTCTTAAGTCCAGACCAGAAGTCAATGCTCTTTCTACCACTATTTCTTGACTGTACTGTAATCTTGCTTTTGAAATTTATTTCTAAATAAACCCACAAAAAGGTTCCATCTGTAATGGATCTTCTAGTCTGTCAGAGACTGACAGAATCTAGAATTGGAAAGGGGAGAGAATAGAGGGAATAAGCATTTGTATCATGCCTGTTAAGTTATTTCCGTATATTAACTCATCTGATCTTCCCAGCAACTTGAAATAGGTACTTATCTATTGCCATTTTTACAGTCAGAAAATTGAGACTGACAGAGGTTAAGTGACCTGTCCAGAGTTACATAGCTGGTAAGTGTGTAAGGCTGGAGTTGAACTCAGGTTTCCCTAACTTCATGCTTACCTCTCTATCCATCGTACCACCAGCTATCTCTGGTCCTGTGTAGGGGGCCAGAGTGACCCTCCAAAATGGAATCTTCATTATAGGCATGCTTCAAGAATGGACCAGATAGTCAGGAATACTATGGTGAGAGTATTACCATTGGTTCTTCAACTGAGAAGTGGAAGAACAAATGTTAATGCTTGCCCAGGATGTGCTGGCATACTCAGGCTGGTACTGGCAAGCACATCTCACACTCCATGTAGAGTCATGATATCCACCATAAAGTATCTCATTATTTTTATCTTTCTCTCCATTAATTTTCTTAGACTGTTCCTTTCTTCCTCTCTTATCTCTTTTTAATTTCTCTGGATCCAGTCAAGGAAAAGACATGTAGTGTAGTGCAAAGGGGACTACAGTGCATTTCTGGACTTTATTTCCAAAATGACAATAACAACAATCGCTAGCTTTGATATGGCACTCTAAGGTTTTCAAAGTGTTTTATCTCATGTGATTCCCACTATACACATAAGTCTAATCATGTCACCTCCCTGCTCCCGTCAGTAAAGTCTAGTGCAAGGGTGGGGAACCTACAGCTTCAAGGTCATGTGTGGCCCTCTAGGTACTCAAGTGTGGACCTTTGGTTTGGATTCAGTCAAAGGGCAGAACTTGAGGACCTAGAGAGCCACGTGTGGCCTCAAGGTTTCCCACCTCTGGTCTAGTGTTTCCCTATCACCTCTAAGATGAAATATAAAGTCCATTGTTTGTAGTTCAAAGCCTTCCATAACCTGCCATAGTCCTACTTTTCCAGTTTTCTTACACCTTACTCACAAGGAGGACTAGCAGCTCTGGTATGAGGGCCTTTAGCTCCAAGAAGTTGTAGCACATGCAGTGGCTGCACCCCAGTAAAATCATCTTGGTAGACTGTCTAAATCTGGTTGAGGGTAACCAACAGGCCTCAAGCCCGTTGGTGAGTTAGGGGATGTCCACTGCAAACATGTGAAGACTTCCCTTGGGGGAATGGGCAGATGAGAAGGATCTGTTCCAGTGGTCACAAAGGAGGCCAAAGCAGGCTGTAGAGTGCTTAGATCTTGGCCAGACATCAGTCATCCTCTGTATCCTGGCTCATTACTAGTCATCTTAACTTTTATCTTGCCATTGGACTTTGATGACTCTGGAAGAGAGAGTGAGGCTGGCTACTTGGTACAACTCTGCCTCACTTAAATCCAATTCACGCACATGTCAAGACCACCCATGATGTCATTCGAAAATGAAGGATAAACAAAAAACAAAGTATCTTACTCCCTTTCCCATCCCTCCCACTTCCCTGCCATGACTTCTCTGACACAAAGACACTATCCATCTTGCTGTACCTCACACAAGATTCTCCATCTCCTGACTCTGGGTTTTCCATTGGCTATGTTCCATTGCTGGAATGTTCTCCATCCTCATCTCCATGTCCTGGCCTCCCTGGCTTCCTTCAAATTCCATCTGACTTCCCACCTTATATAAGACACCTCTCTTGATTTCCCTTAATGCTAATCTGATTTGCCCTGAATATACCTTGTTTGCGAATGATTGACTCCATCTTGTCTCCCCCATTAGACTGAGAGCTTCTTGGGAGCAGGGGTTATTTTTTCCCTTTGTCTTTATGCACAACACCTAGCTCAGTTCCCAGCACATAATAGGAGCTTGATAAAGCCTTTTAGACTGACAATAACTCTATGAGGTAGGTGCTCTCACTACCTCCATTTTCTAGAAGAAGAAAGAAACGTTGAGAGATATTAAGTGATTTGTCCGGGATCACACAGCTAATGTCTTTCTGATGCAGGAGTCAAAGTCAGGTCTTCCTAATCAAATCCACTAGGTCTTATACATGTTTCTAATTTATTTACTGTTACAAAATGGTTACCAGGATCAAATGAGATAAAGTAAGTGAAAAGGTTACAATATTATATAAATATCAATTATTGTCATTTTTATTCTGATACAAAAATTCTTTGTTGTTTTATCTCAGGAAAACCTTATCATGGCTTTACATCTAGTTTGAACCTAGTTAATTGTTTTTCACTGTTTTTTCCTATCACAAAAGGACAACAGGTATAGAGAAAGAAGCTATGTAACCCTGGGCAAGTCACTTGACTTTGTCTGCCTCAGTTTCCTCATCTGTAAATTAGGAATAGTAAAAACACCTACCTTCCAGGATTGTTGTGAGAATGAAATGAAATAATGTTTGTAAAACACTTTGGAACCATTAAAGTGCATTATAAATTATATAGATGTTCCCAGAACTGTTGTTTTATGTCCTCTTTCATTCTGAGCCCTCAGAACCCAGAAGGGCTAGATCACCTCTCATTGGGCCATAGCCTTGTTCAGCTTGCATTGAGATATTCCTTACCACAGCATGTGCATGGGGTTCTTTCTCTGTCTCTGGTTCTCCATCCTCTCTCTCTGTCTCTGTCTCTTCCTCCTCCTCTCTCCCTCCCTCCCTCCCTCCCTCCCCGTCTCTCTCTCTCTCTTTCTTCCCTCTTCTCCCTGTCATAAATGGCACTGCTGTGCATTCAATCTTACCACCTGAAATGGTCTCCCTGAAATACATTACACTTGGGTGATTTCTGGAGCAGTATTTATCACAATCTTTGACCCTCTATTTCAGCCATAACCCTTCTCTGTTCTGAATTTAAAAGTTCTGACCAAGAATACAGAATTTTTTTTTTATTTTGTAATGTTTAACAATCACTGCCATACAATTGTGATTTTATCCCCCCCACCTGCCCCCCACTCCCCCCCTCCCTCCCCACGACTGCATACAATTCTGTATAGATTCTACATATACTTTCCTATTGAGTATATTTTCACTATAGTCATGCTATGTAGTCAGACTAAGATAAATGAAAGAAATCGTATAACAAATCAGAACATGATACACAAACACATACACATACACAAACATGATCTGCTACAATATGTGAGTGACTTCCATATTTCTCTCTCTGAGTGTGGCAGGCATTTTGCCTTGAGATCCTCCATTGGGATTTTTTTTTTTTTTTTTTTGGTAAGAAGTTCTTGTGTTATTACAAAAATCTAAGTCTACCAGAAAAAACTCTCACACACTGTGGTTGTTGCTGTGCATAAAGTTCTCCTGGTTCTGCTCCTTTCACTCAGCATCAGGTCATATAAGTCCTTCCAGGCCTCTCTGAAGTCTTCTTGTTCATCATTTCTTATGGCACAATAGTACTCCATTACATTCATATACCATAATTTATTCAGCCATTCCCCAATTGATGGACATCCCCTTGACTTCCAGTTTTTGGCAACTACATAGAGTGCTGCTATAAATATTTTTGTACATGTGGGACCCTTTCCCATTTTTATGATCTCTTGGGGATACAGTCCTAGTAGCGATATTGCTGGGTCAAAGGGTATGCACATTTTTGTAGCCCTTTGGGCATAGTTCCAAATTGCTCTCCAGAATGGTTGGATGCGCTCGCAGCTCCACCAACAATGAATTAGTGTTCCAACTTTCCCACATCCTCTCCAGCATTTATCATTTTCTTGTTCTGTCATGTTTGCCAATCTTATAGGTGTGATGTGGTACCTCAGAGTTGTTTTGATTTGCATCTCTCTAACCAATAGTGATTTAGAGCATTTTTTCATATGATTATAGATAGCCTTAACCTCTTCCTCTGAAAATTGCCTGTTCATATCCTTTGACCATTTATCAATTGGGGAATGACTTGTATGATTATACATTTGGATCAGTTCTCTATATATTCTAGAAATGAGGCCTTTATCCCCGAGCTTAGCTGTAAAAATTCTTTCCCAATTTACTACATCCCTCCGGATTTTGGTTGCATTGGGTTTGGTTGTGCAAAAACTTCTCAGTTTAATGTAATCAAAGTTATCCATTTTGCATTTCATAATGCATTCTATCTCTCCTTTAGTAAAGAATTCTTCCCTTCTCCATAGAGCTGATAAATACACTATCAAGAATACAGAATTTGAAATTGGGTTCCAGGGTTCATATTCTATCTCTGGTGTTTGTTGCCTCTGTGACCTCCCTGGGCCTCAGTTCCTCATCTGTAAAGGCTGGGGATTAGACTAGATCACCTTTAAATTCCATTCTAGTTGTAAACATTCAGTCTTAGAGTCCTTTCATCCCACCCCCCACTTCCCACCATTTTGTTTCCTATGTGTTAGACTGTAAGATCCTTCAGGGCAGGGACTGTTTTTTCTTCTTTGAACTCCCAGAACTTAACACAGTGCCTGACACTTATTAAGTACCTTATAGAATTTTATTGATTAAAATAGATCAATATTCTTCAGTCTAAACCATAAACACCTGTGTAACTTTTACTGGCACAATTAATATGACTATCTCCCTAACTTAATTACAGCTATTTCATTCTTGACGACAGTGAACAGAGGCTTTAGCTTTGGCCTCTTTACCAAAATTACCACAAAATTCTTCCAGCTGGTCTGTCCCATTTACTTCTATTATGTTCTTCAAAACTAAATCCAGTGTCTCTGTGGATCTAAAGCTCACATCAAAAGCCTTACTTCTAGGGATTTGAATTACTGCAAATATGTCCCTAGGGTTCATCCCACTTGAATTAATAACCAGAGTCTCTACCACCACATAATCTCTTTCTGGGCAGCTGCTCTCATTCCTTTGGAAGCAAATCTTCTCTTATAAGAATTTCCCCCCATCTTCCTCCCGTCCCAGAAACTGCAGAAGTTTCCTTTCAGAATGTCCCATTTTCCTCCTGTTTAGGAAAGACAAAACAGATACAGTGCAAGAAGCACTTGCCTTCCCTTCATCTTTGCCTTTTCAACTCCCCATTCGCTATTCCTCTGTTTCTCCATCTTGCCCTGTTTTCCTGTCTTCTTTCCTTAAAGTTCCCCTTTGTAACTGACAGTTGATCCTGAGCATTCCCTGGGAAATACTCAGGGCTCTGCATAGCTCAACTCCCACAGCTCAATTTCTCTTGCTTTGGACTTTTTCCTTTCTCCACAAAGTTCTGTATTCCTTCTGCTCTCTTCATGGCTTTTCTGACTTCTACTACGTAGATCTTATGGTTGGCCTACTTATCTCTTGTCCCTTCTTTTTTGCTTCCCCAGCGTCACTGTTTCCTTTCTCTCAGCATGTTCAACATTACTCACAGAGATAAAGCTCATTTCAACCTTAAAATAGCCCAATGAAGTAAGTAGAAAAAGAATTATTGGCAACCCATAGATGGGGGAATTGAAACCCTGTGGAGTTAAGGGGACTCACTTGAGATTACTATCAAATGACAGAACAAGAGTGAGACCCCCAGACAGCTAACTATGTATAGTTCAAAGCTTTTTTCCAGTACCCAACTACGAAAATACTCAAATGTATCTGTGAACTTATTGATTTGAAAGTTTCCTCCAACAGTGCATGGCCACCCACTTACCCATTCAATGAAACTATTGTCCAGATCCTCTGCAAAAGGGCTGAGGATCCACCCAATATGCTAGAAAGCTTCCTTGGTTTCTCTTGACTCTGTGAAGATACCAGCAGAATATGCTGGTCATCCACCTGTTATCTATCATCCTTACATCACAATCCCGTCTCTTCTTTCTATTATACCTTTCCATGATATCCCTTCCTTGTGTTCATCTCCAACATCCCTCATTCCTTATACATTTACTCTACTCATACCCATTTCCCTCTCCATAAAGCCTTTTTTTCCAATACACATATATTTTCTGAATGTCAGCCTTGATATCTAGCTCATATGTAACATAAATATATGTATATATACACATAGGTATATGTGTACATAGTTATATGTGTATGTATGCATGTGTTTTATAGATATAGATATGGATAGATAGATAGATAGATAGATAGATAGATAGATAGATAGACAGACAGATACATATACATGCACACAGTTAGGTGGCACAGTGGCTAGAGTGCTGGGTCTGGAGTCAAGAAGACTCATCTTCCTTAGTTCCAATCTTACCTCAGACATGTACCTAGCTGTGTGATACTGGGCTAGTTTCCTCAACTGAGTCTTTCCCTCCCAGTTTGATTTTTTTAAAGCAAAGGGGCCATCCCCTTACTCACTTCTGAAAGAGACCTCCAATTCACTGAATGAGCCTTACCTCACTCAAAGTGAGAACCTGAAAAAGTCTTAACCCAAAAGGGCCAGGGTCTGCCATTGCATCCTAGGCCATCTCCAGTCATCCTGATGAATATCAGGCCACTGGACCCAGATGGCTCAGGAGAAGAAAGGGAGGTTGGTGACCTTGCATAGCCATCCCTCACTCAAATCAAAGTCATCTGCAAGTCATGTCATCATTTCCCTGACATCGTGGTTCTCTTTGAGAACGAAGGACAAACACAACAAGAACAAGGACATGGCAACCCACTCCAGTATCTTTGCCAATAGCCAAGGAGACCTAAATGAGGTCTCAAAGAGTAGGACACATCTGAAAAGACTGAACAACAACAACATATGTGTGTATACATATAGCTTTAATGTTTGCGAAGTGCTTTACAAATATCTCATTTTATATTCACATTGCTTTGATGTAGGTGTTATTACTGTTCCTATTTTACAGAGGAGAAAATTGAGGTCGAGTGAAGTTAAGTGACTCATCTAGGGTTGTACAGACACATATACAGTGTCTGAGACTGGATTTAAACTATACCTTCCTAATTCAATGCTCTATCAATCCCATGTGCTTCCTCATTGTTTCAACAAATATAATATGTATGTATATACATACACATATACATATACATATATGTATATAGAGACAGAAAAAGAGACAAAGAGGATGGAGATGGAGAGAAGGACAAAAAGCTTAAGTTTACATACCTCCAGATACTTCCAAACTTTATTTGATACAGAAGGAATTAATTTCATTTACCCTGGAACATATTTTTTCCTTGCTACTGTATAAATGAATATCATAATAGCTGGTATTTATAGAGTATTTTAAGCTTTGCAAAGGTTTTATGTACATTGTTTCATTTGATCACCACACAATTTAGTGTCAAAAATAATGGAACTGGGAGCCAGACATCAAAGAACTGAGTTCAAAGTCTGGCTCCAATACTATTGCCAAACCCCTTTTTGAGTTTCTCATCCACATAAAGTAGGGAGTGGACAAGATGGCAGGTAAGCTAGGTCTCTTGTGCCTCCAAATCTTTGTGATACTATCAACAGTCCTGGAAGGAAAGTGCTTTTTAACACCCTCATTTTATAGATGGGGAACCTTGGGTTCCCAGTGGTTCAGGGACTTGACTAGGGCCAAACAATTAATAAGGGACTAAGGAGGTATTAAAAATAGATCTGCCTGACTCCAAGTATAGCATCTGCCTCAATTAAAAAAGCCTAATCCAATTGATGTCAACATGTATGCCAACTGATAGCCAAAATAAGATAATATACATAAAGTTCTCTGCAATCCTTACAGGACTATATAAATTCCAGTTATTCTTAGTGTTATTAGAGAGTCAGCATAGCATCATGGGTAGAGAATTGGAGTCAGGATGATTTGGGATCAAGGCTTGCTTCTAAGACTTAATTGGTGGAGTGATTATGGGGAAGGGACTTAACTCTTAACTCCCTAGGTCAATTTCTAAGATTTTAAGTTATAGATGATTTGCTGATCTTCCTCCTTCTCTCCTCTTTCTCCTCTTTCTTCTTATTATGATTTTTTATTAATTTTTGGATATTTCAATTAGATGTTAAAACTAAAATGAGTTTTTTCATTAATATTTAATTTGTTTGGCTTGAATAAGAACTTTAGAAAATGATAATGCTGAGTTTTGAAAGTGATTCCATTTCATTTTATTCCCTCTTTAATTCTTCTGCTAACACTCATAGAAATTAGTTTTTAAGTACCCTTTCATTTGAAGGTTCTCATGCTATGTTTTAGATATTCACAACCTGGCAGTATTTCTTGGTTTTTCCTTTTCAGTCATGAGTTGATAAAACCTTAAAGCTGTAGTCCAGTGGGATTTCTCTTTAAGAACCGGAGCCTTTTAGAGTATATTCTTATAACCTTTTTCTCTTTCTTTTTTCATTTTAGTTCCAAGTGCAGTATTTGACTTACAACTTTTAGAAGTTGGAGCCACACTAATAAGCATTACTTGGAAGAAACCACGACAACCCAATGGAATCATTAGTCAATATCGGGTACAAGTGTTCCTTTCAGAGACAGGAATTATTTTGGAAGATACCTTGATTACAGGAAAAGATGAGGTACTGGATTCTGTTTATTTGTTTTTGATTAGTTGGCTGGGTCTGTCCTTGGGGACCTTAAATGTGTTTCCTGTTGTCTGTATTCAGGAATATATCTAATGAAGGCTTCCACAGCACAGAGGCAGTATCCATGTAGTCTAGTGGCCAGAGCCAGGGTTCTTAACTTAGGGTCTGTAGATTAAAGAAAAATTGAATAACTTTTTGTTTTTCAATATAATTACATTCATTTGCCATTTATTTTATTTTGTGGATTTAAAGAACTTTATTTTGAAAAGGCATCCACAGGTTTTACCAGACTGCTAAAGGGGATCAGAAGACAAGAAAGATTAAGAATTCACAGTATATAGAGTTAGACTTAGGGACAGGTTCAAACCCATCTTTGTTCCTTACTTACTCCATATGTCTCCTATATGTTAGGTGAGCTACTAAACCTCTCTGGGCCTCAGATTTTTTGTCTGTAAAACAGGGATAATTATAACTGTAGTACTTCATCAGGTGGCCATGAGGCTCACAAATCTATAAAGAGCTTAAAAGGACTTCAGAGATCATTTAACACAATTCCTTCATTTTGCCAATGAGAAAAAGGAGCTTCAGGAATTTAGGTCAGAGTCAGAATTTGAGCCCAGGTCGTGCAATTTCATATCCCTGGTATTTTCTATTGTACCATGCTGCTTCCTTAGGTTTATGAAGCAAATTTGAATAGTATTGGCCAAAAAAAATCTGAGTGTCTTTCAAATATTGAATCCAGATTATCATCATTTTTGTCTATAGATGAATGATTTAAGAGGTCTTCACATACTATCCACCTTGGTGTTAAACTTTGGCTGATAAGTCTTTGAATGTCATAAGATATTTTGTGTATTGGATCCAAATTTTAAAACAGGTGAATAAAAGTAATTGCCCATATACTAAGAATTAGGAGTTTGAGGACCAATGAGGACAGAATCATGAACAAAGGGTAGAAGTTCCAAAGAAGCAAATTTAGGCTCAATGTTAGGAAAATCTTACTATAAAAACTGTCCAAAAGTGGAATGGACTACCTCAGGCAGTAGCATATTCCCCTTCAATGGAGGTCTTAAAGCTTAGCTACTTGTTGAGTATGTTATTGTTGTCGAGTCATTTTAGTTGTGTTCAACTCTTTGTGACCCCATTTGGGGTTTCTTAGCAAAGATACCAGAATGGTTTGCCATTTCCTTTTCTAACTCATTTTACAGATGAGGGAACTGAGGCAACAAGGTGAAGTGACTTTCCCAAGGTCACACATTTAGTAAGTGTCTGAGGCCAGATTTGAACTTAGGAAGATTCCATGATTCTTCCTGATTCCATGCCTAATGTTCATCTACTGTACCTCCTAGATGCTGAATATGTTATTAGTTTCATATAACTTAGTTTCCTGTGTAATAGTTTCATATCTATTTATCTGTCTATATAAACATATATAACGTATTCACACACCTCCACATCGGCACGCACATTTTTGTGCCAAAAGAGATGACCATCCCTGCTGCCACCAACAATAATTCCCAGCGGTGGGGCAGCCTAAGCTAACCTTGTCGAAACGGTGAGGTGCTGTGAGGGGACAGACAAGGTTGGCATATTCCAGGTAAGTCACACCTCCGTGATTATTTCTCCTCTCACCCTGGTAGATACGGTCCCGGGGCAGCAGAGCCCCTCCTTCCAACTGCCTGGTCCCAGGGGCAGTTCTTCAGGATAACATCTCCTGTGGAGACATGATACAGAAACTGTCTCTGCAGGTGCTGCAACCCCTGCCTGGTTAGCAGCCACAGTCTTCTGAAGACATGGAAAAGAAAGCTCTCTCTGCTAAAGTCCAGGGCACCACTAAATGGCTCAGCATTGGAAATGGACATGGTTTATCCATGGAAATAACACTGGACAAGTTGCATTACCATTTGTTTCGTAGTTGCTCCCCAAGGGCTATGGGGCTTTTTGGACTGATACAGCTGAACTCTTCTTGGAAAGCTCCTCTGTTCATCTCTCCAGTGGAAAGCCTACGAGCTCTTCTTTTATTCGGCTACAATTTAGTCTTTTCTGACTTCATTTGTAGCAGTAATGCCAGTATGGATAGAGTTCAGTTCTTATAGAAATGTTTGAATTCATTGGTTATCAGGTAGGATGATCCCAATTTCAGAGACCTTATAGTTACATGAATGCATCAATGGGTCATTTTTCAGACATCTTCACGTCATGCTCTCGAGCTTTAGCTGGTACTTTCAACCCAGCACTCAACTCTTATTCTAGTGCCCTGGTCTTCCAGTTTGTGACCCTTCACTATTTCTGGCCTAATGCAGACACACAAATGGCAACTCTTTGGCTATCTTATACCATCCTGATAAGTGCGTATTTTCCCAGATCTTCACTGTTTTCCATGTCTTGCTTAATGCAATCATTTTGGTAGAGGACATATTACTGAATTGCTCTGTAATTTCTCCCAACCTCCCTGAGACTTTCCTGATCAAAACACAACTGCTAGGTCACCATTCATGTATGTGTATTGTTTTCTCATATTAGAATGTAAGTTCCTTCAGGCCAGGGATTGTCTTGATTTTTGTATTTGTTTCCTCAGTGCTTGTTACAGTGCCTAAAATACAGTAAACACCTGATACTTATTCATTCATTCATTCATTCATTCATTCATTCATTCATTCATTCATTCTTAGGATTTTCTGCCTCACTTTTTACTAGTCCATTAATGTCAATATTCTATCAGAAGGAGCCACACAGGGCTGATGGCTATTAGGCACATTTTTTTTGTTTTGTGGATCTCTGTGGCCAAAATAAATTCATTACCTGGTAGCCAACATTCTGGCAATATGCTTTTCTGTACTTAACTAGGCTGGTCTTTGGACTGAGTCTGTCTCTAGAAAGTACTTGAAACCTTTCCAGCTGGTTAGATCCTGTCTGTAGTATATTGGCAGAACTTTAAAGAGTATAGGGTCAGAAAGGTAACATGATATAGTGGATAAAAGACTGGCCTTTTATTCAGGAGGATCAGCCTCTGACATATACTGGCTGTGTGACCCTGGACAAGTGACTTAACATCTCAATGCCCTAGAAACTCTCAACAACAAGAAGTTGCAGTGTGTCCATCTTCACTGGTAGCACATTTTCTAATGGACTGTTCTCTATACTATAGAAATTGCAAATCTGGTGAAAAGAAACTATAGAACCTTCCAGCTATGATGAAAGAATCTAAAGATTAATAATAAAATTAGGATTTACTGTGATTATACCATAATTATATCACTAATATTCCAATTGCCAGGGTCTACTAGGTCAAATATATCAAGATCTTTCACAGAGATATTGTGCTTATTTTTATGCAGCTCAACAATTCCAAAAATTGTAGGTGTTAATATAGTCTTTAATTTGGGAGTTCTTAATCTTTTTTGTATATGGACTCTGTTGACCATCTGGTGAAACCTGTGGCTTCTTTCTCAGAATAATGTTTTGCGATGCATAAAATAGAATATAAAGCATTATAAAGGAAACCAGTTACATTAAAATAAAGTTATGAAAATTGTAAAAAAAAGTTCATAGACCCCTGGTTAAGAACCCCTCCTTTGATTAATTTTTTGATTTTGGAATTCTCCTATCTGTGACTCATAGTTCCATTAAGAGTCAATCATTTTCCACCATACCAACAGCTCTTATCCTTAGCCTTTCCTTTGTGATAACAGTATGCCATTTTTTTCTTTTTCAAATTATTTCTTATAATCCTTTAGAATTATTTGGAATAATTTGGATAACAAAATTTGGATTATAAATACTGATTGAAGAAATGAAAGAAAATGTGACCTGTTAAAGAAAATTTTATGATGTAATGTACAAAGTAATTGATGACACTGAATTCTGGTGAAATCGAGGTTGCAAATCATTGCCCTAGGCATTGACAGAGCCTTTTCAGTGAACGCCAATACCTTGGGGAACAGAGGCAGTTGAAAACATTCATAGCAACTGTTAGGTTAAAATGGCCATTAGACTCCATTAAGAGAATTGGCTGCTGCAATTTGACTTCCAATACCGAGTACATTGGGATAAAATCATGATGAATTTTCATACAAAGGCTGAATTCAGGAAAAATTCCGTCTTTGCACCCAGTCCTTCAGAGCCCCTCTCAGAATGCTTGCACATAGTGGAGCCTCTATTGGTGATTGATTGATGGTGGACACAGCTGTGTAGTGCAGACATAATATATTGGCTGTAGAGTCAGGAATGCCAGAGCATCTCTGAGTTATGTGCTTGTGGTTCAGGCTACTCTGATTTGCCTGTGGAGGCGTGGCAGAAACTAGAATGGGGGAAGATCTCTAAGTGCTCTTTCTGTCTACAGAGCTCTCTAACCCCATTAAATAATAAGTATGTTGTTATAAATACTTTACAATCATGGATAAATCATATAAATGAGATTCATCTCCATTTTTCTGATTACATGTAATAAAAAGTGACATTTATTTGGTACTTTGCAATTAAAGACAAATCACATCAATGAGATTCATTCACACTTGTCTGGTTAAATATGATAACAATAGATGCCATTTATTTGGTTATTGACAGCTTCAAAGCACTTTACATATGCTAACTCATTTATTTCACGTGAATTCATTGTGAAGTCAGGAGTACAGTTACAAAGATGGGTCTTAGAGAGGTTAACTGTTCCCCAACGCTACAGAAGTAGTCTAACCCTCTGGCTCAGGTATTCAGATTCCATGTCTAGTACTTTTTCCAATCACTAAACTACCTTAGCAAAACTAACATAATTTATCTTAAGGTGCTCAGAAGACAAAGGATTTTCTGGCATCTCTATCATCAATTTTGTTCCTCTCTTTTCTCTAGCCTTTTTGGAATATTGTACCTTATTTCTGAGTAAATTGTTGCACAGTATCATAGATTCGGGACTGTAAGGGACTCTGAAGGTCATCTAGTCTAACCCTCTTATTTTATATATGAAAAAAAATCAAGGCCAATGGAGATTAAGTGATTTATAGGCAGTTTGGTGGTGCCATGGATAGAGTTTTGGGCTTGGAGTCATTAAGATCTGAATTCAAATCTGGTCCCAGACACTTACTGACTGTGTGATCCTAAGCAAGTCACTTAACTCTGTTTGCCTCAGTTTTCTGATCTGTAAAATGAGCTGGAGAAGGAAATGACAAACTACTCCAGTATCTTTGTCAAGAAAACCCCAAATAGAATGAAGAAAAGTCAGACATAACTGAAATGACTGAACAACAATAAAAGAACTTCACATAAATATAAAGAATCATAATTATGCTCCTTCATTGGGTTAATGTCCTCCTTGATCTCCTAAGTAAGTCCCCCGAAGCTCTATCCTTGTTTCTTTTCTCTTATGTCTTCATTTCCTCCCTTGTGTGTCCCAACTACTCCTGTGGCTTCTGTTACTTATTACCTTTGTCTAAGAACTCCCAAATATAGATGCTCTGTCTCATTCCTGCTGCATCTCCAGTTGGGAATTCCAACTATCCAATGGAAATCTTAACTTGGATACCCTATCAGTACCTTAAAAGGTTGAATGAATTAACAAATACGTTTTGAAAGTATATTACACTCATCCTGTGGGCTGAGTACTGTGCGGAGTACTTAAGACACAAAACAAGAAGAAAACCATTTCTTTTCCTCAAAAGCTTACATTCTGATAGAGGGAAGCAACAGATATAGGGAAGTAGAGAGTAAGGGGGGATTTTGGTTTGGAAACTTAGAAGGATGGTAAAAAAACATAAGAAAGGAGATTGAAACACCTTTATCTTTTCAGTAGCCATGGCAGTATCGGTTTGGGAAATGGGAGTAGGGTGGTGGGCTTAGAGGGAATTTCTGAAATGACAAGGTAGTTGGTGAGGAGATGATAGGGGAGTAGAGTGAAGTATGGTTGGAGCAGCCAGCCTGATATCATAGGCTACAAATTAGGCACTCATAGGACTTCAGACATTCAGAGATAAAAGTTCTTGGAGCTTGCCCAAAACTGAACTCACATTATCTTTGTCTCAAGTCTTGTGTTTCCTTCCTTTGGCTTATGGAAGTGTCATCTTTTCATTTACCTAGGTTCCAAAAGTCAGACATCTTTTAATCCCCCTTCTTCATCTCAGCCCACATCAGTCACTTGCCAGGTTCTAGTGATTGTAGCCAAACAGTTGTCTCTCCCACCTTTTATCCCCTCTTTACTCACAATGCCACTGCTCTAACCCATGCCATTATCACCTCTTGTCTCAACAATTTCAGCAACCTCCAAATCAGTCTCTCTGCTCCCTGTATATATCTCTTCTTTTCAGTTCACCTGCAAAAATAATTTCCTTAATGTCCATTTCTTGCCCTGCCTCACCCTCCTGCCCAAAAATGTTTCTTAGTTCTCTATTGCCTGTTTGAAACTCAGACACCTTAACCAGGCGTTTAGAACCTTCTACAGTAAGGTTCCAGCCTGCCTTCCTAGATTTACTCCACATAACTATCTATATTTCAATTAATTGAAACTTCTATTCATTGATTTCACCCTGCCCTTGCTTCTGTATTTACACCCATGTCAGCCATTCCCCAGTACCTAAAAATCATGCCATCACCATCTTTATCTTCTGAAATCATCTTTCTTTAAAGCGCAGCTGAGGTACTTTCTCCTCCTTAAAGACATCCCCAAATTGAAAGTGATATTTCCTTTCTGCAGTTCTCAGAGCCCTATATGTGAATATTTCCGTTGGCACTATCAAATTATATCTTTCATTGTATTTATTTGTGCAAGGATCATATCTTGCTGCTGGTAATTTGAACCTTGAGATCCTTGAGAACAAATCTAACCCTTTTTATTCCCACTTCACATGGTTTTGTACATAGAAAGTGCTTAGAATTTGTGAAATTAAAATGAATTGAATCGAACTAGATGTGTGTTTCTGAGAAATCAGGAAAATCATTCAATTATAAATTGATGACCTGGTTATAAAAAAAACAAAACAAAACACATGTACAATGGAGCAAGACATGTTCCAGCCAAGTGTTTTTTTTTCTTTTTCTCAATTACATGTAAAAAAATTTTTAGGATTTGTTTTGTAAAATGTCAAGTTCTGAATTCTCTCTCCTTCTTTCCCCACATTGAGAAGGCAAGGGTTTTATATAGATTATGCATGTGAAAGTATGCAAAACACATTTCCATATTATCCATGTTGCAAAGGACAACACAAAACAAAACCCAAGAAAAATAAAGGGAAAAAGATTCCTTTGATATGCATTCAGACTCCATTAGGTCTTTCTCTGGAGGTGGATAACATTTTTCATCATAAGCCCTTCAGATTGTCTTGGATCATTATCTTGATCAGAGTAACTAAGTCTTTCATGGTTGATCATCACATAATATTGCTGTTACTGTGTATAATGGTCTGATCCTGCTCACTTTCCTTTGTATCAGTTCATATAAATCTTCTCACATTTTTCTGAAATCATCCTGCTTCTCATTTCTTATACTACAGTAGTATTATACAATACAGAAGTAGTAGTAGTAGTAGTAGTAGTAGTAGTAGTAGTAGTGGTGGTGGTGGTGGTGGTGGTGGTGGTGGTATATAATACAGCAGTATTCCATCATAATCATATACCACAACTCATTTGGCCATTCCCCAACTGATCTGTATCTCTTCAATTTTCAGTTCTTTGCCACAAAAAGAGTATGCTATAAAATTTTCTACACATATAAAGTCAAGTGTTTTGAAAAAAATACTTTGTTCATAAATTTTTCCCTCAGTCAGATTTGTAGGAAAGTAAGAAAAAAATTAAACTTGAAGTTAGAAGTCTTAGATTTATGGTCAGTGGCTCTCTTTGTATGACCTTGAACTTGTACTTTAGCTTTCCTAAGCCTAGGCTTCCTCCTTTCTAAAGGGGAGATGACAAAATCACCCTAACTCCTAAGATTGTTATAAGGTTCTATTGAAATTATGTTGGTAGGAGTGCTTTGTAAATTAAGTTGGTAAAAATGTAATGTCATACTAATAAGTGAAATGAATCTCTGTGTCATAGTAGCCAAGCAGTGACTTTGAAGTCAAGAAGATTCATGGTCAAGCCTTGCCTCCTACACATACTGTATTAGCTCTGTTAACCAGGAGCAAGTCACTTAACTGCTTAATGTCACCATCACTCTGTGTATGTATGCTGCAGAGAAATGATTTTGACAGGAAGGATTTCTATTCAGAGAGTTCCATTTTTCTTCTCTCTAAACTTGTGGTATCATCAGAATAGGGAGTTCCCAGTATGCCAATTTCCTCTATTCATAATATCTGCAATTTTTTTAGAGAGTTGCCTAGAGCCTTGAGAACTTAAGTGAATAACTTTTTCAATGTCAACACAGGTGGCACAGTGGATAGAGCACCCCCTCAGAATCAGAAAGACCAGAATTCAAAATCTAGCTTCACTTACTAACTGAATGACACTGGACCAGTCACTTAGCCTCTACCTCAATTACATGAGGATAATAATAGTATCTATCTCTCAAGATTGTTGTGAGGATCAATTGAGATAATATTTGGAAAGCACTTAGCACAGTGACTTTGGAATTTGACTTTGGAATTCAAAGTAGTAGTAGGTTCTGTACAAGTGTTAGCTATTATTTTTATTTCTATAGTGGTAAGACATGAAAACAGGTCTTCCTGACTCTTAAGTCAGCTCTCTAACCACTATGTCAAATTTTGATGCACTAATTAAATAGCCAGTATGGACTACTACTACTACTACTACTACTACTACTACTACTACTACTACTACTACTGCTACTGCTACTATTACTACCACCTGATCTTACCTTTGCATGATCTTATTTGAGTTTCACAAAAACCTTTTGAGGTAGGTGCTATTATCTATTATATAGATTAGAAAATAGAATTCTGAATTAAGGATAATAGAAGGTTCTTGCCTTGCCTAGAGTTACAAATCTACTGAGTGACTGAGGTGGGATTTGAATTGACATAAAGGATTTCAGTGTCATAAATTTAGAATGGGATGAGACCCTTGAGTCACACTCCCCTTGTTTAAATATGGGGTAACTGAGCACCAAGGATGTTATATGAATTGCCCAAGGTATCAGAGGCAGAATGAATGAATTCAGATTCATATCTAGAACTCTTTTATTTGTCTTATCTCACCTTAACTGCTCTGTCCAGCATAGCATATTATCACTTGAAATATTAGTATGTTTAGCTGAAATATCTTCCTAAAGATGTCCGTTTTCATACTTAAGAAACTAAGTGAAATCCATACATGCACAGACACCAAAAAAAAAAAAAAGTCCATTCCCAAAATGAACTAGTGGCCTCTTGTAAGTGTGGCTGGAGAGTTATGTTACAGCAAATTCTTAGTAGCTAGAGAGTGGAATGTTGTAAAAGTAATTGACAAAAATAAAACATGGCAGAAAACCAATCCTGCATTGATTGTAAAAAAGCTGTATGTAGACCATCAACTGTTAAAATAGTCATTCACTTAAGTCACTGCTCAGTGTAACTGTGTAGTACAGAATCTGTATTTTTTTTCAGCTTATGAGTGACTCCATGACTCCAGAAACCGAGGCTCTAATAAATGAAGTGACCACATCATATGAAGGCTCAGCAGAAATGTTTTCCAACATGGCAGCAGAATCTCCAGCCCTTTTCTCCAGCCTTTCTCAAAATAGCATTCCCCAAGCAAATGGGAATGAAGAACTTTATTCAACAACTGGTATATAAAATTTTTATTTCTCCGTAACTTCTATACCAACCATTCATGTTGCTGTCATGTCTAGCCCACTTTAGTACAGAGTTCATCCAAATTATTAATGGGTCATGGAGTGGAGTCTTACTTTTGTTTCTTACTTTTTTTAAACTGGCAGATAACTTCGTGAAATAAATGGGAATGCCACACAAGCAGGAGTGAGCCCCTTCCTCACCCAGCTGACCTTACTCCCAAAAAAACTAGCACCCCAGAGTCATCAGCCAAGCTGCATAGACAATCAGTTATTACAGTTGCCAAAGCAGGTGTGATTGTAGGGGATTAACATATCTTCCAATCCTTTACAGGCCTCCTTCTCTTTGCAGCTTTTGACTAATAGGTTTTCAGCCATCACTGAAGGTAAATAGGTCAAAAAGTTACAACTCTAGCGTGTGGGGTGACAAACAGGTGGAGGTGACCTCCATGACATGGTGAGGTCATTAGTATATACACTTGCTCTGGGGTGTCAATGGACCCTACTGTTTCTGAAAGAAGAATGGGCATACTTGTGACCCATTAAACAGGACCTAGGAGACACAAGGCTCTAGTTTGCTGGGTTTTTTTAAAAGAGCATCTGAACAGAATAGTCTATAGTACACTCACTCATCACTCTTTTAGCCTTGTTCACTCAAAATTAATTGTACACAGTTTAATTTTTCTCTAATGAAATTGACCATGAGAATGAACTGTTATTTCCTTTACTATAATAACTTGTCTGCTTTGCAAAAAAACGTTTTTGAATAAAAATAGGAACTCAGAATCCCACGCTGTGGTATAGCTCTAAAATCAGGAATCTTCATATTTGGTATTAGATGTTAATTACCAATTTCTGATTATGCCACATGGAAACCAAGTTCAACCTTGATTATTCTATAGATTGTTTGTGTTTGGTGGGAAGGGGTGGCGAGGAGAGAGACAGCCAGGAGGTCAACATAGACAAACCCCTGTATGGAAACAGTGGAAATAAGCACCAGATTTGGAATCAAAGACCTGGATTCAAATCCTACCTCTGTGCATGCAATTACTGTTTGTGAGTCAGCTGGCCTCAGCTGCCTCATCTGCATCACTCCAAGGAAGTCAGGCTAAGAAGTTTCGAATTTCATTTCTGTTTCTAAATCTGTGATCTTATGACATTATGAAACAACCTTGACCCATGCAGCATCACATTTTCTTTGAATTTTAAAATCTTAAAAAAAGTTGACTGGGCCACAAAAAAGATAAGTTATTTGTTCATGATCATTTATCTAATATCTGTATCTATAGCTCTCACTAAGGTATAGCTAGGTGGTGCAGGAGTCAGGAGGACCTGAGTTCAAATCTCACCTCAGATACTTGACACTCACTAGCTGTGTGACCTTGGGCAAATCACTTAACCCCAACTGACTCATCCTGGGTCATCTCCAGTCATCCTGATGAATATCTGGTCACTGGATTCAGATGGCTCTGGAGGAGAAGTGAGGCTGGTGACCTGCACAGCCCTCCCTCACTCAAAACAAAGTCAAGTGCAAGTCATGTCATTATTTCTCTGATGGCATGGTTTTCTTTGGCAACGAAGGACGAACACACGATCTGCAGACCTCACTGTATAATATAATAATATGCGTTATAAAATGTAACAATGTAATAGGTTATAAAATGTAAACATTGTATATTAGAAAACATAAATTTCATAAAATAATGTCATGTATAAAATTATAACTACTATAAAATAATACATTTTAAAATTAAATATATTATTTAATTTTAATAAATATAATAAGTAATAAATTTTATTTTATTAAATAGATATGTTATTATATTAAATATAATAAAGCATTATAAACATTACAAAATAATCTACAACATATGATGAAAGATAGAAAGAGTGAGAGAGAGAATATCTGTTATTGGCAGAACTTGAACCCTGGTCTTCCTGAAACCAAGGATTAACTAAAACTATGTCATCTCTCCCTTTACTATTTAATTACAATACCTGGAACTCACATAGTGATTTAAAGTTTGCAGAGTTCATTATGTTTGCCATCTCACTTCATCCTTGCAACCACATGATGTAGGTGCTGTTACGATGTTCATTTTATAAATGAGGAAGCTGAGACTGAAAGTGGTTATGTGACTTTCCCAAGGTCACACAGCTAGTAAATGTCTGAGGTCCAATTCGCACTCAGACCTTCCTAGCTCTTACCGTGTACCTAGCTAGCTGCCTGTGTTATGCTAATTTGGCTACACCTACCGCTGGATTTCCCAACCTGCTTTATAATAATAATTTAATTTGACTTGTAAAATACTGAGCTGGAAATCCATGTTTCTAGGATTGGATAGATAATGATCACTGTTAAAAGCCACAGAGATTTTGCTCAAATATGTTCAGCATTTTAAACTCTGAATTGCTTCTTACTCTTTTCTGTTTTATATTCAGTAAAAAAATAATAATACAAAGATAGTCTTTCAGGAAAATTGTTCCTGACAACATTTTAGGGAGCCATCATTTGTTTTGGATGAAGTGCTGGACTTGGAGTCAGAAAGATGGATTCAAATTCTGCTTCTGACACTAATGTTATTCTAGGCCTTTCCTTTAATATCTTTGTGTCTCATGGGGATCAATTCATCAATTAACAAGCATGAATTAAGCATTTGCTATAAAGGAAGAAAGCTCTTGCCTCCAAGGAGCTTAAATTCTAATGAGTCATAATAATTCTCCTATCACTTCATAGGGTATTTGTGAGACTCAGATCAGAGCAAGACCATAAAAATATGTAAAACTTAAGAACTATAAAAATGCACATGACTTTAATTTGGATTTTGCTATTGCCTTGCCATTGTGCACTAGCTTTTCAGCTGGGAAGGCAATATTTGCTGTACATAATAGCGTAGTATTTTCATGAACATTTTCCCATAAGCTGGCATGCAGATTTCAGGATGGACAAGTTTGATTCTTTCTGATTCACAACTCATATCCCCCCACTTCTATACAACAGCATTCAACAATGAATCTGTAATAGCTGGGATCTTATTAATTCTTATTTCAGTGATCATTTTAGTAATTAGCCTTCCCCGTATGCCCATTACACAGGTGATAAGAACAGGAGATAGAATAACATTTATGTGTACTCAGGCTTAAAGCTTGAGGTCATTGAACAGGAATAATTTTGTTTATGAGATCAAAAGTTATTTCTTATTCCAAACAGGAACTGCAAGTGATCCGTATTTCACTGACATTTCAGCTGAACAGCTGTCTTATGTTGTAAAGAGGCTTGTACCTTTCACCGAATATACGATCAGTGTGTCTGCTTTCACAATTATGGGGGAAGGACCACCAACCATTCTCAGTGCCAGGACAAGGGAGCAAGGTAAAGCGTATTTCCTCTGAATGAGTTAAATGTTGGTGATCCTGCTATACAATGATTTTTTAAATGTTTTTATATCTTCTCCAATCATCATTAACTGTTTCCTCTTTTTTTAAGTGCCAAGCTCCATACAGTCTATAAACTATAAAAATATTAGCTCATCATCTATTTTACTATATTGGGATCCACCAGAATATCCCAATGGAAAAATAACTCATTATACAATTTATGCCATGGAACTGGATACAAACAGAGCATTCCAGATGACTACTCTAGATAACAGCTTTCTTATCACAGGTAGAAAAATATTTTTATTAAAATGGTTGCTGTTTTTGCTAAAAAAATATTGATAACTATATATGAATTTAGATATTTCAGCATACCAATCTTCATTATTCTAGGGATTTACTGTATCATGTCACAATAATTTTTATTTTTATCTAATTATAAAGTCTATATTTTAAAAAGACCTAAGAAAAATATATTATTAAATACATTTTCCTTTCATAATTTTTACCACAAAAATTAGTCACTGTTTTACTGGGAACATACTTAAATGAGATGCAAAGTAGCAGAATGGTTAGACAGCCAGTTTTTGTCAAGTTTTCCTTCTGGCACGTGCCAATAGTGTGACTGTGGGCCAGTCAGTTAACCTTACAGGCCTTTATAGCAGCCCTCTTCAGGTATGAGTTACAGATCAGTTGCTGATCTGCATGCATGGAGGGAGACTTTCCACACCTGCAGTTCTCTGGACTGAAAAAGAAAAGAAGAAAAGAGCCTTAATGAAGATATCTTTTAAACCATTCAGAAGAAAAATCAATTGGAATAATCTGGCTGAACATCGAGTCCATGTTTTGAAGACAGAGAAATACCATCCCATCTGAATTCAGACTAATTCGTAGCCTATGGTTGTGCCAAGTCTTCCTCAGAGTGCCAAATATTCATTTTGAACTTTAGAATCTTTCTGTCCCAGGAATGTTTCAAAAGAACTAGGATCATGTCTACAGGGCAAGTTTCTGAAATACATATATTAGAAGGTTGCAGTTATGGTGAGTTGGGACTGATTAGATTGATGTACATATGATCCTCAAAATCAGTTTATCCCCCCCATCATAGCATCTCCTTTGTGCTATGAGGATCTAGTCTGAGAATGTTAAATGCAGAGATTCTTTAATCTTCTGTGGGTTACTTTTGCAGGTTTGAAGAAATACACAAAGTATAAAATGAGAGTGGCTGCCTCAACCAATGTTGGCGAGAGTTCTTTGTCTGAAGAAAATGATGTTTTTGTGCAAACCCCAGAAGATGGTAAGAATGTCATTTCTTTTAAATCTGTTTTGTCCCTGGCCCAGTGGAAAGTATGCTAGAGTTATAGTTAGAGGGCCTAGACTGAAGTCTTAGCTCTTTTACTTAGTATCTGTGCATCACTATCTGTACTTCAGATCTTCATCTTTAAAATTATGGGATTCCCTAAAGGGCTATAACTATGTATACATGTTGTTCCAGTGGTATCTCTGCTAGGTCTATATCCCAAAGACATTAAAAAAAGAAAAAAGACCCATATGTATAAAAATATTTAGGGGTGGTAGGTGAAGCAGTGGATAGAGCACTGGCTCTGGGGTCAGGAGGACCTGAATTTAAATCCAACCACTGTTTGTGTGATCCTGAGCAAGCCATTTAACCCTAATTGCCTCCAAAAAGTTTACTGTAGTTCTTCTTGTGGTGGCAAAGAATTGGAAACTGAGGTGATACTAATGAATTGGAGAATGACTGAACAAGTTATGGTATATGATTATGAGGGAATGCTATCATACTATAAGACATGATGATGGGGATGGTTTCAGAAAAACCTGGAAGACTTATGTGAGCTGATGCAAAGTGAAGTGAACACAACCAGAAGAGTGTATGCAGTACTTGATTATAGTTAAAAATAATTGTTACTTAATCATTATATAATTGTAAGAATATTGTAACAATAATTAACTGTGATAGACTTAGCTACTCTGATCATTGGAGTGCTCCATGATAGTTCCAAAGGAGTCATGATGAAAAATGCTGTCCACCTCCAGAGAGTGAACTGATGAATTCAGAATGCACATTGAATCATATTTTTTTCTCACTTTTTAATTTTTCTTGCTTTTAAAAAATTTGCAGTGTGGCCAATGTGAAAATATATTTTGCCTGACTTCATATATAATATCATAATTCTTACCTTCTCAATGAGGGGGGAGGGTGGAGGAAGGGAGAAAATTTGCAAATAGAAAGTTAATTAATCAAAGAAATGAAATGAAGAGGTTGGATTTAATGGCCTCTGTGATCAAAGGATCATGGAATTACAGCTACAAGGAACCTCAGAGGTGCTCTCGCTAGACTCCCTTATTTCAAGGGTCAAGGAACTGAGACCAGAGAAATACAATCATTTGTCTAAGTTCACTGAGGTCCTAAAGTCTATTCCACTTCTAAATCTATGATTCTAAGTTCCATACTCTCATAAAGTGAAGTGGTGAACTTAGGAAGTTTTTGTTTGGTTAACATCACCTAGATATTTCAAGTGAAGGAAAACACACCAATTGTGCCTTAGGTTAGAGAGTGCTTTCCTCATTATAAGCTCATGATACATGACAAGTACTCCTAGTCCAGATGAGGAAACAGAAGTTCAAAAATGTGAAATGAATTTGTCAAGGTCACACAAGTAGTTAATATCAGAGCCCAGATTCACACCAAAGCTTTCCTGGTTTTTAGTCTGATCCTTTTCTCACTATATACCTAAGAAAATTGTATTGGTTTTCATTATTCCTGGTAGTTGTTTAAATCATCCATATCTTGTCATGTATTCACAAATAACTCACTTTAGGAGAAAATTATGAAGAACCTCAAAAAACAAAGAATCCTTTGTATGTCTGAATCAAATGGTTTTGAGTGTCTGTAGTTAAAATTGGGAAGGAGGAAGATAGTCAGACAACTGTGCAAAGGAGATACAACATTCTCACAGCTGTCTGCAAAAAAAATGTTCTACTAGACCATTTAAAAGGGGCTGGGACTTTTCTTTTGTGGCTAGTGGTCAGGTATTGTTTGGTGCAGTAATGTGAGATCTGGTTCCCAGTGTGATAGAGACATAACATGCATATTAAATGAGCACAGCAGGACAGTGTTTGAGCCTGGACACTAGGCTTTGCTATTTATTACCTGTGGGGCTTAGGACAAGTCCTATAGTCTTTTGGCACTTCAGTTTCCTCAGCTGTAAAATGAAAAAATTAAAGCATTGGTATAGTTGGCTTTGGAGTTCCCTTCAAGTTCTAAATCTATTATCCTAGAGTAATAGTGGTAATAATAGTTACAATTTATATTCTTCTTTAAGGTTAGCAAAGCACTTTATGAGAATTATCTCATTTCGTTTTTGCAACTCTGAGTGGAAGGTGTTATTACCACCATTTTCCAGATGAGGAAACTGAGTCAGGCAGAGATTAAATGACTTGCCCAAGGTACCTGAGGCAAGATTTGAACTCAGGTCTAGTACTATGTCCACTGTATCACTTAGTTGCCTATATGTGATCTCTGATCCTGTGAGGAAAGTGTTTGAATGCTAATCATTGGAATTAGTTCTCTATTGGATGCTTGGAAATTGAGTTCTAGGGCCAGGACAGTATGTAATGACCTAGGATTATAATTCCATGAAAGACTGTGGGCTTTGGCTCCCATGCCAGTTGCTATAAACTGTGACATGGAAAGAAGTTCGAGAGACATAATTTATGGGTAATTAATTGTTTTATTAATTGTAAATGATCAATTACTCAGAGGTTATGTCTCTTGAACTTTATATACTTCCCAGAACAATATGAACATTTTGAGGTTAATAATGATCAGTTCTGATAGATGTATGGTTTTGAGTCCTCAGTCATGTTGTTTCCTCTAATAGATTATAAGTTCCTTGAAGACAGGGGCTATCTGTGTCCCTCACACCTAGTATATTGCTTATCCCATATAAATGTTTTTTGATTGTTAGAGAATAAAGACTGTTGGGCACAAGGGCAGCCAGGTAGCTGTGGATTTAGGAAATGAGTGAGTCCATGTCACCTAATGACTTCAGGCCCTTCAGTAATATAAGGATATAGGATTTCATATCGGCATAGATACGATACCTAAGGCATACAGCCCCTCCACATCCTATTTTAAAGCAAAAAGTTGCTAGGGCCAAAAGTTATGTCATATAACAAATTTTGCTAACATTTAAGGAAACTGCTTACAAGAGATACCTAACTTGAATATTCTATTTTTAAAACAAAATTTCCTTCTTACAGAACCAGAATCACCACCTCAAGGCGTTGAGGTTGTGGATGTGACTCCTACAGAAATAAAACTGAAGTGGTTGCCACCGGAAAAACCTAATGGAGTCATCATCTCCTACGAAGTCATTTACAGAAATACAGACTATTTGTTCTCTAAAAACTCTTCCACAACAAATATCTTTCTGAGTGACTTGAAACCTTATACCCTTTACAACATTTCTGTAAGGTCTTACACGAGACTTGGTCATGGCAATCAGTTATCATCTTTGCTGTCTGTAAGGACTTCAGAAACTGGTAAGCATTTTTCACAATCATTTATAACCACATTATCTATAAACATAATATGTATGATATATACACACGTATGGATTAGTACATGTATGCACATGTACACATGCACATGTATGCCATGGACATGCTAATGTGTATTATATATGGTGTATATGTACACTATATGTATGCACTTGCATACACGCATGCATATGGAGACATATCTATAGAGTATGTGTATGTCTATGTGTGCACACATATTTATACATATAGGATCCATACATGTATATGGGCACATATATGCATCTATGTGTGTGTCTATAATATCTGTACATATGCTATATGTATATATGTGTGTATATATAGATGTGTATACACAATACTGTACATTTATATCACATGTACATGGTATATGTGCATCAAAGACCTGCTGAAACACTGATGTTACCACGGCATAAAAGATCCAAAGTATTCATAATTTGTTATAATTCAAATAGCAGGGTAGAGATGAGACTGAACCTGTGATTTCATTGATATAGGGAATTCCCAGGTGAGAAAACTCCCTCTACTAGTGCAGGTGAGCAACTTTTCTACAACCTATAGACTCACAGGGTCACCAGTCCATCAATAAGTTGCAATAATCAGAAGTAGCCCAGGTAAGATTTGAATCCAAGGCACAAGGAGACTTTCACAGTAACAGTACTTCATTGCTGCAAAATTTACCTGGGTTAAACACACTGTCATTTTCTCTCTAAACTGTACTTTCCCTTTTGACATATGTTACAGCAATTTTTACATGTCTAAATTCCCACAAGAGGTAGATGAGGTAAGGATAAACAGCTGACTTCCTGGTCAGGAACAGTTGAGTTCAAGTTCTATTTCTCATACATGACAACTCTGGGACTCTGGACAAGTCCTTTAACTTCTTAGTCCTTTAGGCAACTAAGACTATAGGTTGCAGAGGAACTGTGAATCTGCATTAGCAGGGTTTCCTTCCTGGGAGTTCTCCTATACCAATAAAATGACAGATCTAATCCAAAAAAACAAAACAAAACACAAAAACCAAACCAAACCAAAACCAAACCCTCCTATTATGAGGGCTAAGATCCTCTTATCTTCATCTTTTTATCTCCCACAGCTCCTGGCCAAATGTCTTATATGTAGGGGATGATCAATACACATTAGCTAAGTGAATCATAGTGAATATTTGTACAAAACGAGGAGGTGGAATCCTTACTTGAAAAGATCACTTTCTAGCTCAGGGTTTAAGAGTTCAATCCATTAAGTGCTTGATATGGACAAGTTGCTGTGTTTGATTCTGGGAATAAAGCCATAAAAATGAAATCCCTACCCTCATGGTGCTTACATTCTCCTGAAGTGATATAGTATGCACAGTGTAAAGGATGGTATAGGGGATTGTGAGGATGGATAGAATGGGAAGGGTTTCCCACCCTCTCCCCAGAAGGGTTGGTTCCTGAACTGAGCCAAGAACAAAGACAGGGCTTCTGATAGGTGGAGATGAAGAGGATGTTTAAACATAGCAGATATAATGTCAAGCCCAGGGAACAGTCTAGTATGAATGGAATATGGGATTCCTGAAAAGGATTTGTTTGAAATAAGGCTGGAAAGACAGGTTGGAGTGATAATTATGGAGGGCTTTAAATGTCCAGCTAAGGAGTTTATATTTTATCCTGAGGTTAGTGGGCAACCTCACACGGTTCATTTTTATGTTAAAATAAGGAGACGCATCCTGGTATAGTAAATACAGCAATGACTTCCAAGTCAGGCAGACTAGGTTTTAAATGTCACCTCAGATACTTACAAGGTATGTGACCCTTGGTGAGTCACTTAACTTTCTGTGTCTCAGGCTCCTTAACCAGTAAAATAAAGGGGATGAGCTTGGCGTCTGAAGTCTTTTCCAGTTCTCTTCCCATGATAATATTTTAAATTGTATGATAATAATTTTCTTAGATTAAAATTTCATCTTATTTAATGTAGAGCTTTTAGGAAAAGGGGTTCTTTCACTTGCTTCATTTTAATTGAATATCCATTAAATCTTCATGTATAGCATTCTTTCTGTCTCTCTGTCTCTGTCTTCATATATCTCCACAAATGTAATAAAACTTTCTCAAAGGCACAACTACAATACCTGGTATCTATAGCATCTGAGGAGACCCAAAGAATGAAACTCACATTCTTCATTGAATCAAATCAACCAGCTCTTTCAGTGTATGTTTTGTATACTACCATGCTTAAGAAAGCACTGTGGTAATCTTCATGGTTCACATTTATGTAGTCCTTGACTTACAAAGCTCTTTCCTTTAAGTAAATTTCTGAGAGAAAGCAGGACAAATCTCATTATCCCCCTTTTTAAAGATGAGAAAATTAGGTCCTAAAAAGAGGTTAAATAAAGTTAACAGACTCCTCCAGTTAGTATGGGCTAGAGAGCCAAGACAGGCTTTCTTAATTTTAAGTTTGATGTTCTCTTTGTCCCTGAATCCCAGAGTCTCTTGGGGTAGGCACTGGATACTTGTGGAGATATTAGAAGAGAGTGATAGGAATGCTTCAGATAAGGGTGAAAAGAACTGGTAAATTCAAAGGTCCCAGACTTGATGGGACATTTCTATATCAAACATTGCAAATAATTCCCTTGTTGGTTGGTTAGTTGGATGTACAACAGCCAGTGAGAAAGTGCTTTATTGACATGTTGGCATGTGCTCATTCCTCTCTATGGTTTGTAGCCTAGAATAATATGAATGGACTCTTTTTCTTCACTTTGTTTCCTTTTGAGGAAATGAACAGCTAGAAAACAAAGCAATTCGAAAGAGATGAGTTTGAATCTTGTCTCAGACTATACTTACTAGGTTATGATTCTGGGCAAGTCATTAATCCTCACCCTCAGTTTCCTCATCTGTCAAATGGGTGATAATATTGGCACTGACCTCCCAAAATTGTTGTGAAGATCAATTAGTATAATACATGTAAAGTACTATGGAAACCTTAAAATGTTATACAAATGTTAGCTGTGATTATTATTGAACTGACGGCCTTGTGATCTATGTCAGTCCATTACCCTAACCTGGTGCAGTGAACTTGGAGTCACAAGACCTGAATTCAAATCCTAAATCTTGCACTTATTAATTATGTGACTTGAAGGAAATTGTTTGATCTCTCTGGGCCTTAGCTTCCTCACATATAAAATGGAGAGAGGAGTAAGACTAGATAACACTAAGCTTCTTTCAAGTTTTCAATTTGTTATTCTAGTACTTACCCAGAATGTAGTTGGTGACTAGAGTCACATGAAAGGAGATATGTGAAAATCAAGGGAAGGGAAACCAAGTCTGGGACCATTAAGTCTGCTTCTTAGTGCCCTAGAGAAGCGATGGATTTACACAGAAATCCTTCAGCTTTCATTGACCACCAATCATAGACCTTCTCTTGTTTCAGTAACCATTCGTAGGCTGGTCTCCATGTTGTATAACATACCCAAGTTATTGTCTGTCCAGGGTTAGGTGGACTTTGGCTGGAAAGAGAAAGAAAGATTAAGGGATATTTGTTCCCCTTGCTAGCTCACTTCATTGTAGAAACACGGATGGGGCAGATTACTTCCAGACTGCCACCTTCTCATTCCAGGAGACCCAATTTTTGGCTGGTCCATACTAAGTTATGACTTAATATACTTCTCTCAGTTCAGAGGCTGAAGCTTTTCTGAGGCATCAGTGTATTTAAATCACCCAAATCTGAATATGTTTCTGACTCTATTAGCCCAGGAGTTTTGATATGCCTGATTCCTATGGATTGTTTCTCTCTGCTATTTTGAACCTCATGAATATTATTAATAAAATAAAAACTGTAAATGTTTCTCGTGATCATAGCTCAGAGCCCCCAGGTCAGTATGAAATCCTGTCTGTATGAGTGCAGACCTTTCTCCTGATTTCAATTCCATATTCCTAGGTATTCACTGTCATCTTCCACTGCCTCCCCACTTTACATACAATTAACCAAAAACCATTATTATCATATTTTTGTATTAGATGAAATTAGGAAATAGAAAAAGCTTAAAGAACTGAGAAAATAATGTAGAAAATACTTATTACTGACAAGAATCAGGAAAAAGGTTAACCTTCACTGTCCTCGCATTGATCATAAAAAGCAACTACTGCTAGAAACTTTCCTCCTTTCTAGCTACTCCCTTCCCTCATTAGGGAACACTTGGCCACTGAAACCAAGTTTGCAACACCCAGAACCTTGTTTCAGAACCCTCATTGTAAAATGTCTGCCCTCTCTGCTACCACTGGTGCTGCCAACTGCCCTGACCTTATTCACCATCACCTGACCTTTGCCACAGACTCATTCAAAGCTCCAAGCTGAGGCTCAAATAAATGATTATATCCCCACTCCTACCCCCTGCACGTATACAACTTGAGAAAATGAAATAAATCCTAGCTTCAAATGTAACCCTTAGGCAGTGGAATGAGCCCCCAATTTCCCGCAACCACAAAGATAATCTGACAGGTTTTTAATGTCAAAGGAACCCTCAGACACCACCAATAGTGTTACAAAGTAAATGTCCAAAACTTAAGTATGTAATTCCTTCACTCACATACAAGACCTTCAGAATTCCATGGGGAAATAAACTTCATCTAAAAAGTAAACTTTGAAGTTTTAAATTAAAACCAGATTCCCTCTTTCCAAGTGTAGAAACTGCAGTTCTAAGCTGCTGGAGAATGACTTAGAATTACAAAATGTAATGATAAGAGATTATAACTTTGATGTTCATAGGCCAAATGAACAGCAGAAAATGATAAGGATAGTTTACCTCTAACACGATTACCTTACAGGCTACTGAGCAAAAGCTTTCTCTTTTTTTTTCCTATGTGGCTTTCTTGATCTTTCCTTTCATCCTTCCTCCCTCTCTCCATCTTCTCTCTCTGTGTCTCTCCTTTTCTCCCGCCTTCTGTTCTGTCTCTCACCCTCCCCTCTCCCTGCCTCTTTCTGTTTCTCTTTCCCCTTTCCTCTCTCTCTTCTTCCTTCTCTTTAGTATACCTCCCTTTCTCTTTCCCATCTCTCTCTCCTGTCTCCTCTTTCATTCCCCCCTCTCTACCTCTATCTCTGTCTATCTCTTTTCCTTTCTCTCTTTCTCTCTCTCCAATATCTCTCTGTCCTAACTACTTCTCCCTCTCTACTTCCCTTTTCTTTCCAATCTCTTTCCTTTCTCTCTCTGTCCTTCCCAGTCATTTTCTCCATTTTCTTTCTTTTCCTTTCTCCATTCTTTCCCCCTTTCTCTTTCTCTTATATCCACATTTCATCTCCCCTCTCCCTCTTGCACTTTTCCTTTCTTCCTTCCCTTTATTTTTTAATTATTTTTGTTGTTTATCCTCTTGTCTCTTTGTCTCTCTTACTTGATGATGATATGGAACTGAAACAGAGTTTATTTTAATGTTCTGTTGAACAAACATTTTATGTTTCCTGGTCTTAATTTAAAAAACAAATGAGCTGAATATTCCATCCTATTCCCCATCTTTGCCATTCCCCACTAAAAAGTTGTCTTTTGTAAATTCAGTTAATAGAGAAGTAGTGATACGCACTCTACCAAGAACTGAATATTCTCGTCACGGCTCTCATTAATGAGCTATTGCTTTAATCATATATACATCTCTGTACCAATTGTTTCAAAGTTCAATGAGATAACGACTGCCTCATTTCTAGGTTCTTGGGAACATCTGTGAAGTTCTGATAAAGACTACAGAATGATTAGAGGGACAACTTCTTACATTACTGTGTCTTTACCTCTTTAAGTCTTATCATTCCAAGAACACACAGATGCCAGGTCAAACTTTGGTCTCACTTTGTCTTCTTGGTAGGAGAAGGTAATGAATTCACAACAGTTCATAGATTTAAAGCTAGAAGGGGACCCTAATTTTACAGATGGAACATTTGAAGTCACGAGAAGGGAAGAGACTTGCCCACAGAAGGTAGTAATTAGTGAAATTGGGATTCATACTCAAATACTGCAACTCCAAATATGGCATTCTTTGCATTGAAACAGCCTATAATGGTAACAGTTCCATCTTATTAAAAAAAATTCCATAAGACTTGGTTCCAAGTTAGTTTAGAAGAGAATGCATTTCATATAATGATATTTACCTACATGAATACCAAGACATTTCCATGACCTTCAGGCGATTACAGTTATTTTTTTTTCCTTTTTAGAATCTGGCCTGTGGCATTGACTTCTATGAATTGGAAGACACTTTTCCATTTGACTCAGTCCTCTTATGTTTGCTAAGTCACAATGGACCAAGATGGTGTTTCATAGACAGAGATATAGAGATAGGGAATGGACCAGTGATTTCATTAGTGTACAGAATTCCTAGGTAGTTGGCATCCTCTCTGCACCTTATTTCATAAAAATAATCTGACTTAAATTCACCTCAGGAGACAGACAACAAAAGGTTGTGCTGACCTGTGGGGGAAATATTGGATACCTATGCTCATTTAGTCAGGATTTCCTAGGCTTCTGTCTCCTCAGCTATAAAATGAGGGAGTTGGTCTAGTTGACTTCGAATGCCCCTTCTAGCTCTAAATCAATGACCCTATCATCCAATTCTCCAATTCTTTCAACTACTTTATTTTTGTTCTCCCTTCCTCCTCTGCTTCTTCTCACTATTCCCTTTTCTTTTCTTCTCATTGCCTTCTTTCATCCTCATTTTCTCTAAATCTGCAGGTTTCTTCTTCCTGCACTCAGAATGAAATTCTCAACAGAATCACCAGCATCTTTAATATTTATTCATTAGATAAACACGGTTCCATGTAGTTTTTGTGATTCAGGCTGAAGCTACTTGATTGTTTGCTTTATGTAAATGTCAATCATTGTTCTTGGTTAAGGAACTTAGTTTGAGGGATTATAAATATTTTTTTTTTTTTGCATCCTCACTGGTCTCCTTTCCTTGCTCCCTGAAGGGATAGTGCATTTGCAAGAGAGTGGACTGATGGGGCACCTCCCCTGTTCCATCTCGTATTTTGGGGGGCTTATAACTACCCTGTGGAGATACCAGTACATATCGAATAAGTCATTTCATGCTGAAATATCAGGGGTTTGAGGGATTCTATAATCTGCTAAAATGCCCCTGTCTCCTTGAAAATACCTAAAAATCTACTATGAGTTTATTTTGATCCTTTTAACATGCGAATTTTTCTGAGAGCAATAATTATATTTAATTCAACAAGCATTTATGAAATGCTTACTGTATGCATTATACTCACTGGAGATAAAGAAACAAAAGAGCCCTAGTCCTCAAAGAGTTTCTATTCTTTTGGGAGTTGGAGGGAGAAACACAGTATGTGCACAAGGGAGTAGTAAACAGAGTATGGAATGAAGGGGACAAAGTATATCTAAAGTATATCTAAAGAGGATGAGGATAGTCTCAGATGGAGAATCAGTAAAAGCTTCATAAAAGAAGTGGCATCTGAGCTGGGCATAAAAGTAGAGTGAAAAGTTTAGGAAACAAAGCTATCAGTTAATCAACAAGCATTTCTTAAGTGCCTATTTAGGTCCTGAAGATCCAAAGAAATCAAATGACATGTTCCTTGCTTTCAAGGAGCTTACAATCTACCAAGAATAACAACATGTACACAAACAAGTGAAAACAAAAGAGAAACAAGGTCATGAGATGGACGGGGCAATCAGGAAAGGCCTCGGGAGATCATAAATCTACACCTGGAAGAGATATCAAAGGCGGTTTAGTGTAAACACTTCAATTCTTCAGATAAAGAAATGGAGTTCTAGGGAGACTGTGACTTGCCCAAGTTGATGCAGGCATTAGAAATCAGAAACATGATTTGAAACCAAGTTCTCTGACTTCAAAGCTAGTACTTTTTCCAATTGTACTAGGATTCCAAGAGATTGAATTAAGGAAAGTGTATGTTCTGGCATGAGCCTATACAAAGATATGGAGGTTGGAGATGGAATCTCACAGAAATCTAAAAGCCAGAAGGTTGTACTGGATGGGCTCTAGAGAGGGTAAAAGAGAATAATGTGTATTAAACCTGGAAAGGTAAGCTAGAGTCTTATTATCACAGACTTTTAATGCTGAGATGAAGGGGTAATACATTCTGGACATGAGGGTTGGACTATTCAAATGCATAGAACCACGAGAAAGTATGTCTATTTCTAGGCATAGCTGGTAATCTATCTAGTCAGAACAGTTAAAATACTATTTTTCAATTACAACTTAGCTTAAATTAGATTCAATTCCATTGTTAAGAACCTAGTTTGTAATAGATAGAAAGTAGGAGGGCACTGGATCTTCAAGGGATATATCCATTAAGGGGTACCACTAAGAGGTGCCACTAAGAGAGGAGAAGCTAAGAAATAAGGAGGCTGAGACACAGAAGATATTTTTTCTTACTAGGAATGGGGAGGGAAGCAAGCATTTACTAAGTACCAACTATTATTAAACACTGTGCTAAGTGCTTTACAAATATTATTTGATCCTATCCAATTTAACCAAAAAAGGTCTGCCCCTAGCCTTTATTGTGTAGCAGAAGAATTGGCCTTCGCTATATTGCTAAAAATATAAATTCACAAAAAAGTCTGCAAATTCCATGTTTTTTTAAAATTTTTCCTCTCGTTAGTTCCTGACAGTGCACCTGAAAACATTACCTATCGGAATGTTTCTTCTGGAGAAATTGAGCTCTCATTCCTTCCCCCAATAATTCCTAATGGGATTATACAGAAATATACCATCTATCTCAGAAGGAATAATGAAAATGAAGAAAGAACTATAAACACAACAAAACTGTCACAAAACATTGGGGGTGAGTACAAAAGAAGCTGAATAGTTATAGTTGATAATGCTGATTTTTTTTAATTGGGAGCTTTCCAGTAGGTATTTAACATGTTTTTCATTTAATCCTAGTAATAGAAGAAAATTTAAAGTTTTATAAAGACTTGGCACTATAATTCTTTATATTGGGATCATGTATAGATCAAAGTTTAACAAATAGTAAGATACTGGACCAGTCATTTCATAGATATGGGAATCTCCCTCTGTTAATGTAAGATGGCAACTTCTTTGCAACTTAGAGTCTTAGAGAGATACCCAGAACACTGAGAAGGAAATTACTTTCCTAAAATCATCCAGTCAGTATGTGTTTTCATGTCGTTGAACTCCTTGCAAAAGACATCAGGATTGGATGTAGCCACTTCTCAAATAGAATTTAAGCCATAAGAAATTTGGGTCTCTGGGATGCATTTGTCTTTTCTTCTATTTTTCCTCAATGTTCCCTCCAACTTTACTTTCATTGTAGGAGATAGTTAAAGATTTCTGATGCTTATCTGATTCGGATATTGAAAGAAGGCTACACTTTATGTAATCTAGATCACTGTGGTCCATGATGAATTATCCACTTTGTCCCTATTTAGGACTGAAGAAATATACTCATTATACAATTGAGGTGTCTGCAAGTACCCTTAAAGGAGAGGGAATCCGAAGTAAGCCTATAACTATACTGACTGAGGAAGATGGTGAGTACACCACAGTCTAAGTGGAACATGTGTGCCATATGGTAAAAACTTTTTATTAATGTAATATGATATTGTTAGGCTGCAGGGTAGGCATTAAGTCTTGTTCTGACACCAGATTTTGCAAAAGATTTCAGAGGAACAGTGTGTGGAAAAAAGGATAGTAAATTCAGATTTATAGGAAGAGTTTATGAGTAGTGCCTTGTATATGTATATGTGATCATTATATATGTGTATATACACATATATAATGATCACATGCACATATATGCTTACATATATGTGTATGTATATTCATGTGTGTTCATAGTGAAGTTTATATGTATGAATACATATAATACATAGTGTAATATATTGATACATATACATATATGTATGTATGTGTATGTATGTAAATGTGGATCAGTTAGGTGGCACAGTGGATAGAGTGCAGGACCTGGAGTCAGAAAGACTCATCTTTCTGAGTTCACTCTGATCTCAGATACTTACTGTGTGACCCTGGGCAAGTGACTTAACCCTTTTTGCTGCAGTTTCTCAACTTCAAAATGAGCCAGAGAAGGAAATGGCAAACCACTCCAGTAAGTGGTAATCCTAAGTGGGGTAACAAAAAGATGGACATGAATATACACACACACACATATATACATAGAGATATAACATACATATTTATATGTGTGTGTATGCATATGTATCACATAGTCCAAGTCAGTTCTTGTATATAATACGTATTTCAACTTTTTTTTAACATGGACATCTTTTAAGAGGTAAACTAATTTTGTAGAACTTAATTTTTTTATCTTGTTTTGATATTCTACTGTTAAGTACAGGTAAATAAGTTCCCTCAGCACTAGGAGGGATTTGTCCATATCCCTAGTCATGAAAAGGTCTCTGGGCTACTTGAGAGGATCAAACACCATACTCTCAAGTGCCTCGCTTATTGTTTATAACAAAGAATACCAACCAAGTCCAGATGGCACAGCTGCCAGTGGCCTCCCAAATGCCATGTAGAAAAACCCTGGCAGTTGTATCAGCACATTTTTCAGGCTATTTGAAAATTTCAGTTTAAGGAGGTGGGTTGGATATTCAGGCTTACTAGCTGGTGGAACTCAAGATCTCCATTGTGCCTAATTACAAAAATTATGCAAATCCATCAAATGACAATTTGCTGTGTTTTCAGAATATTATTCTTGAAGACATAGAGCAAATTCACATCTGTCTCTAGTTGCTGTGTGACCCTGGGCAAGTCACAACCTTTTTTGCTTCATGTGGCAGCTAGGTGGTGCAGTGGATAGAATAACAGTGCAGGAGCCAGGCAGACTTGAGTTCAAATCTCACCTCAGACACTTGACACTCACTAGCTGTGTGACCTTGGGCAAGTCACTTAACCCCAATGCCTCCTCTGGGTCATCTCCAGTCATCCTGATGAATATCTGGTCACTGGATTCAGATGGCTCTGGAGCAGAAGTGAGGCTGGTGACCTGCACAGCCCTCCCTCACTCATAACAAAGTCAAGTGCAAGTCATGTCATTATTTCTCTGATGGCATGGTCTTCTTTGACAACAAAGGATGAACACACACACTCTGTGACCACTAATAATTTCTCTCAAACATTCCATAAGAGATGAGTAATATCACACAATAATGGCCAGTGGTCATTACTATTGGGCTTCTCCAGAAGTGGGGTTACTTCTCTTCCTGGTACTCTGCCAGTCAAACCACAGGCAGTCAAAACTCAGGAGCCCCCTGCCCCCATGTCTGTTTTGTACTTAGGTGACTAGGAAGCCAGATCAGAGCCTTAATGCCCTTAGCCAATCAAGTCTCAAGGATCATTTTAGAATCCCTTTTAAAGAAAGGAACTACCTCTATCCACACAGGAGGGGACACTGCCAGATATTTCTCCTACCATACTCTTAGATTTCATTTACAAAACCGTCATATCACTATTTGAAGCCTATGCTGAAAACTATATCATTTACAAACTACTTTACATCTCCCATCCCCCTCTTTATGGAAACCCAGCTGTCTGTAGACCCTCTGCATGAGAGCTGCTTGAAATTCTTTGCTAGTCCATCACTATTTTCAGAATGTTCCCTTTTGACATCTTTGTCTTATCTGCATAACTTCCATAGACCTTGGGAATCAGAGTTCTGGATATCTACCTAGAGAAACACCTGGATTATAGTCTTTCTTGGCATAATCCTGAGAGCCAGATGTGCCTGCTATTGAGCACAGTACAGTTGGGTTTCTAGGCAAGATGTCTTTGCCAATTGGAATGCATTATTGGGCATTCAGCTATGATGATGTTCTGGAAGATCCCACACCGATGATTCTGCCTTCATCTGACATGTGCAGTAAGATTCTGTGGAAAAGCCAGTCATCCCAGATCAGAAATACCAACAGCTTTCCAAGGTTGAGGAAGGAGAAAAAAATTTCTCCATAATCCCCTTAGCTTCCAGTGACCAAATGAACAAGACTCCAGTGATGAAGGCCAAGGCTATGCACGTCATCATGAATTTTCTAATTATAAAGCAGACACAAGAAAGCATCCAGTACTTTGAGCAGCAGGGAGAGTTGACAGACATGTGATACACTCCCCATAAAGTCCTCACCACAGAAGAAACCAAGTACCACCGTATAGCAGAGGCAGGTCATAAACTGAAGTTACAAAATGGAGAAATGACAAAAAAAGATAAACTGTTTCAACCCAGTCTTCTCCAAGTAGTACACCCCATTGTTCTCCTAAGCAAAAGTCCAGAGGCTAGTTTGCTCATGGATCTTCTACTTCCTTACCTGGCCTAGATGTCAGCAGCATGGACTCTGAAAATGGAGGTAGAGACAAACCCTCATCTGAAAAATGGAGGCTTTTTGGATCAAGAACCCTTCAGAAATACAACACTGTTTTCAGTGTCCGGTCCTACAGAGGTACTCAGAAGCCACCACCGATGGAACTCATTCAGGATCAGGCTACTAGAATTGCAGAAGACCCAGCAGCCTTCAAGCCACCTAAGATGGACCTTTCAGTGATGGAAGGGAAGAAACAACCTCCACGAACCCATAACATCAAACCAAGAGACATGAATGTGTTGACTCCTATAGCATTCTAAAGCTCCCTTTTCATGAGCAAAGTTGCTTTCCCTGGTGAACCCACTGTTAAGCAGAGAGAGTATCTTAGGCTTTTCTTTCTTCCCCATCCACCTTGGACTTGACATAGGAAAGATGCTATCCATTTACAATTCTGCTGAGGATAATATTCCCAGGGAGGTAGTGATTATTTCTTTAAATATTGGTGCCAAGTTTGAATCTTTCTAATTTAGGAAGACTTATTCTGTAACATCCCAAAGTTAGTCTGAATGATTTCTCAAAGGACACTTGACTATAGCCAATTACTGATCTATAGAACTAGATCGCAGAGGGCAAGGGAAAAAATTAAAATCTAGTAGACTCTGTTCTGCATATTTTATACAAGGAAAAAAAACAATTTGGAATGATACAAATGAGGTGAACAAAATATCTATACCTTTCGACCTATTTTGATCTATCCCTTACTACACATATACTGCCAAGAGGTCATTTAAGAGGAAAATTCCCATCTATACCAAAACATTTACAGTAGCCACAAATATTTACAGATGCCCATTTATTGGAGAATGTCTAAAACAGCTGTGCTAGATGAATCCAATGGAATATTACTCTGCTTTAAGAAATAATAAATATGATAAATGCAGAAAAACATGGAAAGACTTACATGATCTAATTCAGAGAGAAGCAAGCAGAGCCAAGAAAGCAATCTCCATAATGACTGCAACAATGTAAATGGAAAGAACCTCCCCCCACCCAAATCACAAGTCAGCTTTAGAGACTTCCCAAGAATAAGCTTGCCATTAAGGAGAAATATGAGAAGGGAGCCCCATCTCACCAGGGAAACTTCAAGGATGGGAAACATTGCATATATTTTCAGACTTTTTCAGCATGTTGACTGACTTTGCTGATTTCTTCTCATCTTCCTCATTTTAGTTTCAGTAGAACTAAATATTCATGTCCTAGTGAGGAAACTGAGACTGGGTGGTTAAGTGATTGATCCAAGGTCACTCTGGTAGTGCCTAAGGTAGTGTTTAAATTCATGTCTTCTTAACTCCCAGCTCCATCATTGTCCTGTCTAATTGTCTTTAATGATATTTTGAATAAACAATTTTATTATCCAAGATAAGTAAGAACATATACTGTAAAATTCTATAAAAAATTATACTTCAGAATAAGCTAAACATTATATTTTTTTAAAAAATTCTTTCATTTCTTTGGTGAGCATGACTTCATTTATTTTTTGCACGTTTCAGTGGAACTAAATATTCATATCCTATTGTATTGACATAAAGAGAATTCTCAGTTGAAAGCAATTAATATCTTAGAAATCTGATACCTCTGAGTGATTCTTGTGACATTCAATATTTGATAGCAGTTTTATTGTAGCGCCTGCCACTGAGAATAACAAATCGAAAGTACTAAATACAGCTGTCACCATTTTTCTTTGGTTAGTATTCTGAATTCAATAAATCCCTGTTCAGAAAAATCTGTCATTGCTAACATGGTGGAAACACATACATCTGAGACTGTTCAGAGAAACAAAATGCAATAAAACTAAAAATAAACAGAAAATAAATCAGGTAACAGTTTCATCTAACTGGCAGGAATGTTGTGTAGAGTCTTATCTCTAAGTCAGTCAACTAGCCTGTTCAGAGATCAGAATAAATTCCCTGCAGATTTTCTAAAAACTGTTCTTCTGTTGCTCATTTCCATATCTGATTGTCAGTACGACATGAAGTTAAAACTTGGCTCTCTATCTTCAAATTAAAAAAAATTGTGATATTTTAATACTGTAGGTCAGCATCATTTCAGTTTATAACTGTTGAGAAAAAATAATCTTTAGAGCTTTCAATGCTCCTATGTTATTGGCTATCAGTAGCTATCCATGTTAATTTAAATGTAGTTTTGGCATATTTTATTTCAACAAAAAAGAACTATGTAACAACCTGTGTGTTACCATATTTTTTCAAAGATATATAATGTGGAAATTCACCCAAGTGACCCAAGTCTTTGTTAATTATCTGAAGGAAAATAAAAAAGTTAGCTATCAGTTCTTTACTATGTTTTATTTGATAATTTCATGGTAATATGTTACCTTTGAAATCTATGGAAGTTGGCTATTTATTGAACAAGTTTTCTTATTATTTTGTAATTTTAATGACAGATGGCCAAATTAACAACATTTCCTATTTGAAAAGGCCAATAAATTTAGTGATGGAGGTAAGATTATGATTTTCCGTTTACCACTTTTTAGACATAATTGTGTAGGTTGTTTACCTAGACTGGGGAAACATCTCACTGTATTTTGCATTTATTCACTCCACTAAAGATTTCTGCATTTATTGAAAGTCCCAAAAGTTAGCAAAATGTCCTTGAGCAGTGGGTGAATCACTGGGACAAGCCCATTACTCTCTTTTCTCATGAAATATTTTTTTTCCATTGAATCACAGAAACAGATGTTTTAACACCACCATGCAAAATCTTGCTTTATCATCTTATTTGAAAAGTAAACAAGTCTGTCTACCATGCCCTTGGACTGAGCTGATATGGAAGGTTCACTTAACACAGTACCAGAGTGGGAAAACAAATCAAAGATTTCCATTTTAACCTCATCTTCCACATAGGATGCTTAATTGCACATTGAATCCCTCATTCCTTTTCAGCTCCTGGTTCTCCTCCACGAGACTTCTCGGTAAAACAGTTGTCTGGTGTCACGGTGAAGTTGTCATGGCAACCACCCCTGGAGCCAAATGGAATTATCCTCTATTACACAGTTTATGTCTGGTAAAACCTTTTTTTTTTCCCTTTCTTCTTCTTCTTCTTTTTGGAAACAGTTCTGAGAGCAAATATTAATCTGTGTAACACAATAGGAATGCAGTTTTTTTTTCAGCACTTTTTGGGTAATATATTGGGAACAAGGTTATTAATCTAAGTTAATTTGTTTTGGTAAAATGAAAATTTTAACTTTTTAGATAGAAATAACTGAGTTCCTTAATCTCTATACTATTTTTTATAAATGGTCAGAGTAGGCAAAGAATTCTAGATTTAGAACTGGAAGAAGGGAACTTTGGCTTCATGTAGTCCAAATAGAGTGCGTAGTGTACTGAACAGCCGTGTACTGTAGGGAATGTCTTATAGGAAAGGCTAACATTGCAATCAGGAAGACCTGGTTTCAAATGGTGCCTCAGGTACTTGTTGTGTTACTTGAAACAAGTCACTTCATTTCTCTGGACCTCAATGAGGAGGCAAAACTAGTTGACCTTTGAGGTCTCTTAGAGGTCTAGATGTTCATGCTACAAGTTAGAGGGTTTAACCACTGGAAGGTCCCTATACCAACACAAGTCTCCCTATGAGACAATGAAGATCATGGTTAGGGTCTAGTTCTGTGCTTTAAGAAAACTTGATGATAATAATTGCTAACATTTATATAGTACCTACTATGTACCAGGCAGTCTGCTAAAGCACTTTATACGTATTATCTCATTTGATCTGCACACCTCTGGGCAAGTGTTCTTATTATCCCCATTTTATAGATGAGAAAACTGAAGCAAACAGAGGCGTAGTGACTATCCCAGGATAACACAGCTAGCTATGAGGTTGAATATGAGTCTTCCTGACTCTAGGTCCAATGCTCTATTTACTTTGCCGCTTAGCTGTCCCTAGGTATCAGGATAAATAGACTGATGATAGAAAACTGAGATTTCTAAATAGATAAACCAATTTCTTCCACTGTAAAAGTACTCACTTTTTAGATCATTTAAATAACACCTTCCCCCTTTTTTGTTTTTTTTGGTCTGGTCCTGTGATTTATCACTACAGGGAATTGCTAATATAGAAATTGCTTCAATTGATGCGTATCAGCAACTCTTTGTAACCTGGGACACAGGTAATGTTAAGTGACTTGTCTCTGGTCACATGACTCTATACAGGGCTTGAATCAAGGTTTTTCTGAACCTATCTTATTTTGACTGACACTTGTTTCACTAGTGCACTTAAAACATGGTTTTTATAAGTAATGAAACACTTTTTTAGAGTTCATTCTGTTTCTTAAAGTGACATATACTTGTAAGAAAAAATATTTTTGTACTATCAAGGAGGTAAAACTACTTTACTTTGTTTTGGTGATAATATCAGGAAGGAATTCTAATAGAGGTCTCTGTAGTGTGTATTGAATAGGGTTGCACACTTGGAACTAGGGATCCACAGGGTTATGGCCCCATGGCTTGAACAAACCATAAGGCACTCATAGCATGAGGAAAGGGAATATCACCTTGTCTAGTAGGGACCTATGTCAAGGGATTAGCTTTGTTCTTCTTGGCCCTGGGAGTCAGAACTAGAACCAGTGGATAGAAGTTAAAAAGAGGCCAATTGAAGTTTAATATAAGGGAAAAGTTTCAGTCCTTAGTGGCATGGGTTAACAAAGTTAAGATCGACTGGTGAAAAAAAGGAGAGTGTAGAGAAGAGGAAGCCAGCCTAGGAGGCAGAGAATTCGAGGTTCAAGACTTGCTTCTGGCACATAGAAATTGTGTTACCCTGGTGCATCACTTAACCTCTGATAGTCTCCCATGGTTCTCTAGGGTTATAAATTACAGAGAAGATGCCTGCCTGAATCAGAAAGGGGACAGATATGTAGGACTAGATGGTTTCCTTCCAGTTCTGAAATTCTGTTATTACTAGAAGCCTCCAAGACTTTCTGACATCCAGAAAGTCAGCACACTATGTGTCAGAGGACTGTGTATAACATGTGTCTTAGGAGGAAGCATTTGTGGTATTTTGCATTAAAAGTCCAGTGCTTCTTGTTGAGAGAGAGAGAGAGAGACAGAGAGACAGAGAGAGAGAGAGAGAGAGAGAGAGAGAGAGAGAGAGAGAGAGAGAGAGAGAGAGAGAAACAGAGAGAGACAGGGAGAGAAGGAGAGAGGGAGAGAGAGAGAGAGAGAGAGAGAGAGAGAGAGAGAGAGAGAGAGAGAGAGAGAGAGAGAGAGAGAGAAAGAGGAACAGAAAGAGAGAACATTAGGCAAGAAATGATCATTGCACCATTTTTGTTGGATTAGAATGTTTCCATTAGATGATATTACATATATCCTTTTGGTACTCAATGGAAAGATTTAGACTCTTACTGTGGCATTTTATATTATTGCTGTATTGAGATAAGCATGTAATTGCAGTTTTAGGAAGTGCTCTGGAAGTCATAATCAAATCCATTCTACTGTTGGGCCTGGAAGGAACATTTTAATCTACTGCCATATTGTTCTAGTCAATGTGCTTGTGATTTTGCAAACCAAAACACCCATCTCTGGACACCACTGCCCTCTATGTGCCATCTCTATGGCACATCTATCCAATTGGCAAATAATGACAAAAAAGAAAAATAATAAATGTTGGAGGAGATGTGGGAAAATTGGAACTCTAATACATTGTTGGTGAAGTTGTGAACTGATCCAACTATGATGGAGATCAAATTGGAACTGTGTCCAATGGGCTATAAAACTGTGCGCAGCCTTTGATCCAGCAATAATACTAATAGATCTGTATCCCAAAGAGATTATAAAAAAAGGGAAAGGGCCTACATGCACAAAAATATTTATACCTGTATGTGCCATCTCCTACCATGAAGATGTAAATTCCTTGAGGGCAGGGACTGTCTCGTTTTTGGAATTGTAGCCCTAGTGCTTGGCATATAATAAATAATTAATGTGTGTGGTTTTTTTTTTTCATTTCTTTACTACTAGATTCATTTTTTAAACCAGAAAAAATTTAAATTTATAATTCTGTATTTGTAATGTTGACCACATTATGATTATTCTCTTCTGTACTTTAATATTTTTCACCATTTGTGGAGAAATATTAAGACAAGTTAAATGGTAATGCCCTGAGTTTCTTTTCCTTCTTTTTAAGGTGGTTGTTTAACAAAGACTAAACCAATGAGAAAATGTAGATATGCTCAAATATCATTGTGTGGAGACCCACGAGAAGAGCTTGCTGATAACGTCTGTGATTTTTAAAAATAAAATTCCAAATGTTTATAAGCATCAAATAGAGATAACATATAGAGGATGGATATCATATAGATGTAGAGGCAGAATAATCTTGAATTAAAATCACCCCTCAGAATCTTACTAGCTGTATGACTACGGGAAAGTTAATTTCTCTGAAACTCCGTCTTCATACTTCTAAAAGAAAGATATTGATCTATAGTTTCTACCTCATAATGTCAAGAGGACTCCAATGAGATAACTACATAAATTTCTTTATAAACCTGAAGGTACAAGGCAAATGTGTCAGATATTATAACCATAATTATTATCATTACTATTATTAGTATTGTAATTTAACCATAGTGACCAGAATTATTGATTCCTTTTAAAATTTTACAATTTTTTATCAATTATAAATATACTTGTTCATGTCTATTTCATTTTATTTTTAATTTCCTGGGATTACAATGATTTTAAATGTTTATTTAATTAGTTTACACATGGCAATAGAAAGGGAACAAGCATTTATTAATTGCCAGATATGTGCTATAGTGACTATGATAGCACTTTATAAGTAGCTTTATAATAAATAATATTTATATAATAATTTATAATATAAATATTTATTTATATAATATATATTCATGCAATAATTTATAATACAATTATACATTATAATATAATTTATATAATAATAAATATATAATTATAAAATAACTTTAATTATATATAATTAAATTATATATAAATTATTTATAATTATATATAAATACACATGATTATATAGAAATATATACATGAATATATATAAATTATAATATAATATAATTATGCAATAACTTTATAAATATTTATAAGTAGCTTTATAAATATTACCTACTTTGGTCTGCACAACAACCCTGAGAGGTAAGGGTTGTTAATTATTCCCATTTTCCTGTAGAAGAAATTGAGGCAGATAATGGGTAAGTGACTTGCTCATGGTGACACAGTTAGTAAGTGCTTATGGCTGGATTTGAACACAGGTCTTCCCCACTTCAGGGTCCATATTCTAACCACTTTACTACTTAACTGCCTCTGTCTCTCATTCTTGTCTTACATTTCATTTACTAATATTCTCTGCATTACAGAAATACTTGTTTTTCATCTGTGATTGTATTTAATTTCAATCTAGACTTAGGAAGTGTCTTGTCATTCTTTGACTTGAGATAGCTAGGTGGTTCAGTGGACAGCGTCCTGGACCTGGAGTTGGGAACACCTCAGTTCAAATTTGGCTTCAGATAAGTAAGTAAGTAAATAAGTAATAGCAGCATGTCCCTGGACAAGTGACTTGCCCTCTTGTTTACCTTAATCCACTGGAGAAGAAAATGGCAAACCACTCCAAGTCAGCATCTTTGCCACCTTTGGACACTCTTGGTGAGATATGGTCCACAAGGTCATGAAAAGTCAGATATGACTGAATGACTGAACAGGTATTGTAACAAATTCTCTGACTGAGAAGACAATGGAGTGAAAGACCCCAACTGTATATTAGGTTGGGCTATTAAGAACCGAGCATGTCTTTTCAGTTGGGATGGAGGTTAGTCAAAGTTAAAGCCACCAGTTGGTCCATAAACATTTACTAAACTATGGCAGATGAATGAAATGAATGAATGCAAGAATGAATAAAATAAGAAAAAGAAGAATGGAAAGAAGGGAGAAGGAAACAGTATTTAAGTACTTACTGGGTGCCATGAAGTGTGCCAAGTTCTGGGAATATAAACAAATAAACAAGACAGTCTCTGACCCTGAGGAGCCCATGTCTTTCTCTGGGGAGATAACAAAGAGAGAAAGTGTCTGCTACAGGGTGATGGAAAAGCCCAATAGTCTTTAAGCTTCAGTGGCAAAGCAGAAAGGACCACCTCATCTTTAGTGTAATTTCTAGTCATAAAAATTTTGAGAGACATAGAATTTTCTGAGGATGTTACAGTCCAGTGTGATTGTTGGGACGCTGTCACATAAAGATGAGCACAATGTCAGGAATACCTGGCACCAAAATCTGTCCTCTCTGACAGTGATAAGCTTTGTGATGATGAGCAAGTGATTCAAACCTTCTCTGAGCTTTGGTCTGTTCAGATGCATGTTGAAGATACCTGGATCATAGATGTGGAGCAGGAAGGGACCTTGGAGGTCAGCTAGTCCAGTGCTCTCACCTTGCAGCTAGGGAAACTGAGACCCAGGGAGGTTATGGACTCATAGGATAGAATTAGAGCTGGAAGAGATCACAGAGATCATTAACCCCCTCATTTTACAGATAAGGAAATTAAGTAACTCACCCAGAGTGACATTAGTAAGCATCTATGGGAGAATTTGCATCCAAGTCTTTCTGACTTCATATCTGGAGTTTTAGATCAAGGAACTTGTCCAATATTATTGAGGTGATTGATAAATGACTAATCCTATTTTTGAACATCCGTGAAAGGCACTATGAAGTTCATAGTGTTTGTAAAATGTTTTCTAAATACCAATTACTACATATTTTAATACTTTAGAAACTTTTCTCCAGTAAACAAATTGTAGTGATAGTGAACTCAATATGAAACAGTGGCAAAAGCAGTGAATTTGGAGGCTGAGAACTTGATTTCAAATCCCAGCTACATGATCTACAACCTGAGGGATCTTAGTGAACTCATTTCTCCTCTAGGTCTCAGTTTCCAAATCTGTGGGATGGGCAGATTTAATTAGATGGATTTTAAGATCCTTTCTAAGTTTAAGCCTCTGATGCTTTTTTTAGCTTTATAAGATTTGCCAGAACTTAAATATTCTCTTGATACAGTCATTAAGAAATGAGGGACACTTTTGTGCCTCAGTAAGCTTTTAGAATAGGACCTTGGAGACTGCATACTCTACTTGGAAAAAAAAATTGAATTTGAGGCATGGGTGATCCTATGAGACAAGTAAAAAGCCCTGTCTCCTACCCCTGTGTAACTTAAGCATTTGCATAAACTAAGTATTTGATGCGGAAAGGACCTTGAATGAATAATTAAATTGACATAGAGGCAATTCAGAAGGCTCCCTAGAGAAAGTGAATTTTAATCTATTTCTAAAAGAATGTATGATGGACGGGAATTCAAAAGGATCGATGATCGATGGGAAAACTGGGTAAGAAATTGCACTTGAGAGTATGGCAAATACAAAGACATGGAGGCAAACTGGGTGACTTGTGTGCAGAGAATAGCATAGCCTTGAAGAACTGGTACTGAAGGAAGTATGGTGGGAGAATGAAAGATGAAGGAGAAATAGAACAAAAGTGATAAATTGCTGTATTTGGGGAGAGGGGACTTGAATTATTTTCTGACTGATTCCTTCTACAATTGCCTCAGATATGTCATTAAGTTAGATGGTATTTGTTGGATTTGTTACCCTGGATTTTCAGATGAAATTTTAAAAAATTATTTGCCAGCACTTATTTTGGGAAGGATCAGCTTATGTGTGAGAGAAAAAAATTATGATTCTAGACAAAAAAAAAATCCACATTTAAAAGACTCAGTATGATTGATTCCTGGCAGAACAATATGAGTTCTTCAAGACCAATAAGATCACAGTCCTAATACTGATATTAACAGATTGACTGACCACTGATTAATCAATAAAGTAATGGAAGATACAAAGACAAATCTGTATCTACCTTCAAAGGATTTAAATTCTATTGAGGAGGCAACATATACGTAATCAGTATATGTAATAAATGCAAGGGGCTTTGTTGTAGTTTCTTGTTTATTTGTTTTTGGGAAGTACCAGCTGGGAGAGGGAGAATTGGGAAAGTTTTCACAGAGAAGACAATATTTGAATAGTTCTAAGAGATGGAGATAAAATGGGAGTGCATTCCAGGTATGAGGCACAGCCAGAGCAAAGATCTGGAGAAGAAAAATGTAATACCAGGTATGAAGAAAAACAAGAAACCACCATAATATAGTATGCAAGAAAAGGTAATAATGTGTAATTAGATTGGAAAGCTAGGTATGATTGATGGTGTGAAGGACTTCAAAAAGTCAACAAAAGAACTTGTATTTGGTTGTAGAGATAATAAAGATCCAACGCAATTTATTGAGTAGGGGATTGACAGGGTCAGATAGGCAATTTAGGAAAATTACTTGGATAGCTGTGAGGAGCATGAATTGGAAAGGGGAAAGAAAGAAGGAGAGGCGCAAGTTAGGAAGCTATTGCATTATTCTAGGTAAGAGGTAATGATTTATACCATGGTAGCTATGTGGGTGGATAGAAGAGGGCAGATTCAAGAGACATTATTACAGAGGTGGAATCCGTAAAACTTGGCAACTGATTGACTTGGCGGTAGGGGCTGTGTGGTTATTTGTATAGTTTATTTCATTTTGCTGTGCATCGGTTCACACAAGTCTTCCCCTGTTTCTCTGAATTTCTCATTTGAATCATTCCTTATAGTGTAGGAGTATTTTATTATGATCCTATACCACAGTTTTTAGTTGTTCCTCATCCACTTTGTTTCTAATTTTATTTTCTTTTTTTCAAGGCATTTTAACTAATCTGTTAAAGTTCAAAATAACTTATCAACTCAGACCATTTCCACTGAAACTCAGGATTATTACTTTATTTCTACTACCAGTTTTTTTAATTAAAAGAAAAATCTGAAGCATTTGGTTTGGGGAATAGATAGTTAAGGAATAAGTAAATGATATGAAGGCATCAGGAGAATAGTGTGTATTTTTAATAACAGCTAACATTTATATAGTGTTTATTGAAGTTGGTAAAGCACTTATATGTGTTGTCTCATTTGATCCTCACAACAACCCTGCGAGGCAAACGCTGCTATTATTTCCATTTTAAAATGAAAAAACTGAGATTGAGAAAAGTGTCTGAAAAGATATTTGAACTCAAAGGAGGCAGTACTGATCGGAAGTCCACCATTTTCTCCACAGTAGGCAACTTAGCTGCCATACGGTGAAAAAAGAAAAATAAGTTGAGTGAACACACATCTTTCTGAAAAGATGCTCCTGTACTCCAATTGGAGATAAAAGTGTATCCTCTGTGATCACCAAGGGACTTTTCTTGCTTTTCTGTTATTTCATTTCAAACCAATTAGTATTAACTCACCCCCTTCTGGCTTTTGAGATATAATGAATAGGTATTTGGATTTAGAGTCAAAAAGACCTGGGTTTAAATCCTCCCTCAAACACCAGCTGTGTGACTCTGCAAGTCAACTTAATCACTCCCTCAGTTTTCTTATCTGAAAAAGAAGGGGCTTGGATTTGAGGACCTCCCAGGTTACTTCTAGCTATGTCTACAGTTCGATGATCTTAAAGGACAGCTATCTCTACTGTACTTTAAAAACGGGGTGGGAGAGGGGAATTGTTTAACCTTTCTCCATAAAACAGTGTGAGAGATACTACCTTGTAAAATTTTTATTTTTATTATTATTCAATTGATAGAAAGCAGTTTCTTAATTTCCCAGTGGTGAGAAATTCTGAGTATTATTTCTGTGATCTCATCACAACCAAATGCATGTCAACCGAGTACTTTCAAAAGTTTGATTGTTTTTTGGCTTAACAATTTTATTTTATTCTACCAAATTAAGATCTGCTCTGTTTAGTTATAGTTCTTAATTATTCCATGAATACATCCTCCAGAATATCAGATGTTATGCCTGATTCTCCCCTTGCATATGGAGGAATGCACATTACTAAATGGAGAGAAGGAAAGAGCCGCCCCCACAACATCTCCCATAGTTCAGTTTATCCTCGGCTTCATGGAGACAATTGATGTCCCTGAGCCAACAGCAGCCGGACAGGCACAGGAAGATAATGGAACAGATTGTTAGGAATTATTAAACTGCCCCCTTTTGCCACAGAGCAGGGTGGGGCTATGAAGAGTATCTTATCCAATCCAGGATGGCCCAAAATTCTTAGAGCAGTCTTATGCTTTCATAGTTTAATAGTTAATAGCTGAACTTAATAGTTAATAAGTTTGATTTGATAATAATAGTTACAATTATAGTTAATAAGTAGTCTTAGTAGTCTTGGAATACACTCTATTAGAGAGGAAAATAAGTACTATTTTCCTTTATTTTCTCATTATTCTTAAAATTTCATCAGCCCACTGTCATATTAATGCCAGACTGACTTCTTACATACTTCTTCATCCATTCTCAAAACGGATAGTTATTTATTACTTAGGTATACCCAATAAAAAGCAAGTTCAAGACATAAGCTTATTTTTATCAATCTGCAATCTCATTAATGTTTCTACAGACTTTTCACACCTTCAAATCTCCATGGAGGAGTACTTTTTCACTATTTCACATTTTCCAGAATAAACACAGTTGGAGTGTTGGAAAAGACTTCAGTGGCTCTCTGATTGAAATGAGACTCCAAAAAGAAATCACTGACAAGTGATCGTGGAACCCCTTTGTGAAGACCCCCAAGAAGGAGAAGCCTATTGTCCCCTTCCTTAAGGAAGCTCATTATTTTTTTTTGCACATCTCTGACTTTTAGGAAATATTCCCTGGCATCAGGGTTAAATTGAGTTCTGACCTCTAAGTCAAACAGTAAAATCTAATTCTTTTTTAATAATAATAAAAATAAATAAAATAATTTATATAGTGCTGTAACATTTGCAGAGTGCTTTACCAACATTGCCTCATTTAATCCTCACAATGCATACTGCTTATTATCCCTGTTTTACAGGTGAAAAAAAGTGAAACAGAGAAAACGATTTGCCCAAGGTTACATAGCTAATAAGTGTCTGAAGCTAGATTCAAACTCCAGTCTTCTTGCCTCCAGGACCACTGCTCTGTGCATGGCACTTCCAAGCAATATTGAAGAAAATGAAATTGAGGAGAGCTACTCCATTTCCTGGAGGCTTCAGTTAAATGTCCTCACATGACATGGACTCAGAGCATGTCACCCTCATGGTTGGCCCGCTTTTCTGATGCTCTCTGGTTCGCCAAAGTCTCTCTTAATTGTAGTGTCCAGAACTAGTGAAGCAAAGGCTCTCTGGCCCTGATACAGCCTAAGATAATCTTAACTTTTCTGGCTGCCACACCATCCTACCGGTCTAGTTTGTAGTTTAATATTTTTTATTTATTCATTTTTGGTGAGGCAATTGGGAGTTAAGTGACTTACCCAGGGTCATACAGCTAGTAAGTGTTAAGTGTCTGAGGTTGGATTTGAACTCAGGTCCTCCAGATTCCAGGCCCAGTGTTCTATTCACTGCTCCACCTAGCTGCCCCATATTGTTGACATTTTTGAGATAAACTACTGCCTAATCTTACTTCCCCCATCTTGCACTTATGAAGTGGCTTTTTGAATCTATAAAAACTTACATTTTTAAATACATATATATGTATTTTCCCAATTACATGTGAAAACAATTTTTTTGGAGGGGGGAAGGCAAGACAATTGGGTTTCAGTGACTTGCTCAAGGTCACACAGCTAGCAAGTGTCAAGTGTCTCAGATCAGATTTGAACTCAGGTCCTCCCGACTCCTGCACTGGTGCACATTCGGTGCACCACCCAACTGCCCCTAAAACAATTTTATAAACATTTTTTAAAGTTTGAGTTCCAAATTCTGTCTCTCCCTTCCTCCCCTCTTCTCTGAGATGGTAAGTAATCTAAAATATTTTATACGTGTGCAATCATGTAAAACATTTCCATATTAGTCATTTTGTATAAGAAGACTCAAATAAAAGAGGAATGAAAGTGACAAATAGCCACTGAATTTCATCTTTTTAGTTCTATCCCTGTAATAGAGATTCATTTGTAACATGAGGATAATAATAGCATCAATTTTCTGTGGTTATTGAGAGGATCAAATGAAATAATATTTGCAGAGCATTCTGTGAAACCTTCAAGTGCTCTAAACATGCTAACTTATTGATGCTAACCTAGCCTGTCATGATTTTTTGGATCATGCTTCTGGCACCCTTTCGTTCCTTTTAGCAATTCTGGGCACCAGTATGACATTTAAAGTGTGATCCCCTCACTTTCTCTTACATGATCAGTTTTCCTCCTTTTCTAAATGTATAAATCTTTAGTATCTCTTGAATTAGATAGATAGACAGACAGACAAACAGGATCAGCTAGAACTGGTGCATTCCAGCTCACAAGAACCAATTGTCAAATTTTCAGTATTAACATTTAAATCTTAGAAAGTGGAAAATGCCACAGATCAATGCTACAACAAAAGATTACAAATTTATTTTTTTGTTGAGTGTCTAGATTTGTGAAAATGATGTAGAAAATATTAATAATGCAGATTAAACTTAAAAGTATGTCATTCATTCTTTTGAGGGAAAGGAGTCAGTTGTTAAATATTTACCAGCACATAGCTGTAACAGTTGAACTCTATAGATTTTCCATTTAACACTATACCAGTCTTTATGATAGTCATTCTTTATTCACTTTTTTCTTCCTTCCTTCCTTCCTTCCCTCCCTCCCTCCCCCTTCCTTCCTTCCTTCCTTCCTTCCTTCCTTCCTTCCTTCCTTCCTTCCTTCCTTCCTTCCTTCCTTCCTTCCTTCCTTCCTCTTTTTTTCATTTGAATGTTTAAACGATTGTGTTGGGGAGCCTATAATCACACAGTTTATTCCTTTCCATCTTTATCCTTTCTTCTAACTTGCATTTTTTTAAAAGTTTGTTCTAACCATTGAATGATCTTAGTGAAAACAGAAAACAGATTCTGAAATAATTTCAGCATCGATGACCAGGTGTTTCTAGTTTGTTACTACATTATCCATTTCATTTTTTGTGTGCGTTAGTGTTTGTCACATCTAGGATCGTTTGACTATCTTAATTAGCATTGTATTCATCACGGTGTATGAGTTTTGCATAAAAACTAGCAGAACCAGGGGATTTATAGACAACAAATAGAATTTAAACAAAACAGATCTGCTCACGTTTCTTTGGAGATAATTTCTCTTAATTAGCAAAAATAGAACCACCACATTTGTACCAAACTGGTTTATTATCTGATATACTGTGCAAGCAGATTACTTTAGCTATTAACATAAGCTCCAAAAAAAAAAAAATCAGGGTACTTTACATTGATGTTTTCCTGTAGTATTTAAAATATCAATAATATCAACAATAGCAACTTTTTTATCTTTTATATTCTCTATTAAATTTTTATATTCTTTGTTAAAATGTTAAGTGTTTGGGGGGTCTAGGGAGATTTAGTATTCTGGTACATTTTCTAGGCAGAAGGTTTATATGTTTATTTTAAAATGAGATTTTCAGTGCAAATGTAAATTAAGTAGTTTATTTTAGGGTACTACCGTAGTTTTTCTAGAGTTAAATTTGATTAGCTATTCATAGCATTTTGATGACCTGTGACAAATGAGAAGAGTATAGAATTGGGTAGAGTTACTAGATCAGATCATTTTGCTTTGAGAGTGATAAATGCAGCATAAAAATTATTTAAAGATCCCATAGTATGCCAAAAGTGATAGTAAAGAAAGCTGTCACCACCATATCTATAAAGTTATGCCCAATGCAACTGTTGACAGTTGGTTCTCATTTGGCTGATCCAGTCTGTCTACAGTCTCATGCACTGATTCAATAATTTTTCATTATGATGAGCTTTCCAACTATTTTTCAGTTACAAATCTCATTTTTAGAGTCTTGCCACCTCTGTGGAAATAAAGTAATGCCTGGGAGTATGAAAGCCTTTCTGCTGAACTATAAGCCCCTTTAGGGCAGGGAACATGCCCTGTTCTTCTTGGTATCCCCTACAATACCTACCACAGTGTTTTGCAGATAGTAACATCTCAATAAAACTTTATTGAATGAATGAGAGACTGAAAAATACCTGAAAAATCAATTATTTTAGTAATCATTGTTAATGTCCTTAAAATCACCTCTTATTATTCAATGTCCTAAAGCATTAAAAACAAAAAAAGTCATTTTTTTCAAAATCACCAAATAATGCCTCAGTACACTATAATGATTTCATACACATTTCAAAACTATAAAAGGAAAGTTTCCATAACTACTAGAATAAGATATATAATTCTATAAAGCGTATGTAGTGCTTGTTCCAATAAAATGTAAGCCATTTGGGATCGAGAGGTTTTTCAGTTCATGTCTTTTTATCCCCAGTCCCTAATGCAGTGTCTTGCATACAATACATGCTTAATGTTGTCAAATGAACTTAGAATAGAGGATTTTAGCTGGAAGCAAGGGTATACTGGTAAATGTTTAACAACTGGTTCTCTAAAAACTATATTTATGTACATGACACATTTTAAAGCTTAATCTCCATTATTAATGTTTTCTCCATCACTTTCTTAAGTCTAAATAACCAACAAAACAATAAATCCAGCACTGATTTGTAGTGTTTGCTAGTTTCTGAGGTGCAAATATTCACATGGAAAATTTAACAACCGGCTCTTGGCTTGAGCTAACTCTAGCACACCCCTGATTGAAAGGGACCTAAGAGATCATTTAGTTTAGCCTTCTTAAATAAGGAATAAATATAAATGAGGAAATATCAATATGGAAACGGAGTCCTCCCAATTCACTAAATCGTTTGCTCCAAGATAACACACGTAGTAAAGACAGGGTTGGCATTCAAACTCTTAAGCTTTTAAATTCCATGTTTTTTCCACTTTAGGAGTATCTATTTGCTTAAGATTCAATATTTTAAGAGTCCATGATCTCATTGATGGGGGTTCTTAGTCCAATGGTGCAGTTCACAATCCATTCAAACCTTCCCATCCTATATAACTCTTGCCCATGTCTTTCCATGAATCTTCTCCATTGGTTCCATCCAATGGTGGAAATGTTCTTTAAATCTTTTGCCCTTGTGTATCTGTTGCATTATCCTTCATTTTTGTTTCATGACTTATTGCCTCCCTTCTTTATCCTGCTTCACTCTGGTGCTATAATACACAGTTCTGTACAGTTCTTTACTGGTAATGTGTTTCAGACTTTCTCATACTCTTCATGTACTCTCCTTCCAAAATCTTATCCCTTCAGATTCTAAGACTCACAGTCATACAATATCATCAGAATAATATTGATGTTAAATTTAAGATGGCCCTTTATTTCAGGGAGACGTTAGGAATCATTAAAAGCACTGCAGAATTTTCCAAAGGAAATTCATTGAATTAGTCGAGCACTTATTAAACACCTACTATGTACAACATGCATGCTAAGTCCTTAGGATATAAAAAACAATATTGAAATAGCCCCTTCCTTCAAGAAGCCTACTTTCTATCAACTCTATCCAGTCTGTTTTCTTTCTGATAATTGTAGGACTAACTCATTGTTCATCTACAGTAAGTTTAAAAAAAAACAACAAAATTTTGAGTCCCTATTCAGCAGGTGAGGAAACTAAGACTGAAAAAAATGAAAAGACTTGTTCAGGGCAGGATTTACACTTGTTTCCTTACCTTTAAGGATGTGCTTGAAAGTAATAGACTTATATTTCTTACAAAACATTTTTTAATTCATGATGTTTTATCATTTCTTTTTAAAATTCACCACATTTATACCAAATCAATGAGGTTCTGTTTGTGCATTTTGATAACTTTTAATTGTCAAATTCAGAATTTGTATATGTGATTTTTACATTTGTCATTTTAAGTAGATGTGTAATTATATATGTGCATATCATCTTTCTCTTTAGGGATAAATCATCACTAAAAGCTATTAATGTAACTGAAACATCATTGGAATATGCAGATTTGGAAAATAATATTAAATACAATGCCTATGTCACAGCAAGCACAAGATTTGGTGATGGGAAAATCAAAAGTAACTACATTAGTTTTAGGACACCAGAAGGAGGTAAGTTCTCATGGAAATAAGCTAATGAAAAATGTAGTTCTGTTAGAAAGAAAACGGATCATATGTCAGATGCTTTTTTATTTTGTGGCATTGTAGCTCAAAATCTAATAATGACATAATTCTAAAACACTGAATTATATTCAGATCTGCTACATATTTTCCTCTGTTTCTTATTTGTATATTGCATAACACCATAATTCCTTGCTTAGTTAGGTGTCCACATGACATATGACTCCAGCCTTGCTATACTGTTGCCCTCTGGATCCTAGACAATGGCTCTCTTAGGGCATACAGTGCTAAATGAGTTCATTCTGTTATTTTTAGTCAGAAACCCCAGTTATATCATCCAGAGACATTATCTAGCTTACACTAAATTTTTCCTGTATTATTATAGTTCCACCACCAAGTTTTTCAGTTCTGCTGATGTCTCCTCCTAAAAAAGTGAAAAAGTAGCTTTGTCAGGTTTTTTCACTCCTTTAGTGGACTTGATTAAAACGAAAATCATTTTTAACATAACCAAAGCTTTAAAAAAACACCACAACATTGAAATTCTAGCCTTCTAAAACATAATTACTTTTTGTGTTTCTCCAGCCCCCAGTGATCCACCAAAAGATGTCCATTACGCAAACCTCACTTCCTCATCAATAATTCTTTTTTGGGATCCTCCATCAAAACCCAATGGGATTATACAATACTATTCTGTTTATTACCAAAATAATTCAGGTACTTTTATGCAGGTAAGAATTTGTTTTTCTCTTAATTTTCCCCCCACTCCTTTAATTTCCAGCAGTGATAGCACAGGGTGATCTCTGGTAAAGAAAGGTGTTTGGGCTTATTCTTATAAGTAAAATTATATTTTTTAGCAAATCTATTCCTGACATAAAATGAAATTTAGACACATATTCCCATATATTTGATATGAATTATAATTCAAAAAGAGGTAATATATCACTTCAGCATATTTGACAAAAAGATTACAGTAGTTTCTAAAATACTATATTTGTATTTCAAAATCAATCAATAAATACTTACTAATATATTTTTATGATAACTTTTTTTACCTGAACTGAATGCTTCCTGGATTAGCTGTAGTTTCTTGTTGCCAACGTTTTCAGCCCTCCATTTAAATGATTAAAAGTAAACATTATATTATCTGTGAAGTGATCATGTAAATAGGGCCTAAATGGGTCATTAGAAGCTTCTTCATGTAAGCATGAATAGCATTTCCTTTTGCAAAAAATATTTTGCCGCTTGCTATCCATCCAGTTTTGACAAATTTAGCTTTTATTAACTATTTTAAACAATGCTTTGAAGTATATGATTATCACAGAAAGGCACAGAGTACTCTCAATTAGAAGGTATCAGGAGGATCTCCTATTTCTCAAAGTTCATTTGCTCATTTTCCCCCTCTAGAATTAGACTTAATTAATGATAATATAAATGCAGGTATTATTTATTTAAAGAACTTGGAATTATGGTACAGAAGTGATGCTTAGATTGAACAGTGAGCAATTAGCAGAAATTCATCAGAACAATTGATGAACAGCTGCAAAGGTACGATGTCTTTAATATGGTTTTGAAGCTTTCATTTTAAAGCACATAGTGATATGCCATCCTCAGACTTCATTGTCTGCACCTTTCGTTAACAGTCATTCATGTAACTTCCCATTTGATAGATGTGGAAACTGAGGCTGAAAGGAGTTCAGTGACTTGACCAAACAGGTGGTAAATAGCAGAGTTGAGAGGAGATGCTTTCCAGGCCTGGGAGTATCCTTGGAAAAAACAGGGAAATGGCACATGGCCTGTCAAGTTTAAGAAATACTCATTGTGTTAGTTTGGCTGGAATATAGAGTTTAGGAAGAGGAAATAATGCAAAATAGTTCTAGAAAAATAAGTAATAACCATTTTATCAAAGACTAAGTGCGTAGGTTACCGTAGAAGTAATAAGTAATAAGGAGACATTAAAGATTTGGAGCAGGCAAGTGACACGGTCAGATTTATCCTTAGGACAAGTAGTATGGATAGATGTGACTTCTTTGTCAATCTCTATCACTCAGTCTACAGAAGGCCAGTCTTTATCCACTAGGTCTTATGACTTTATTTTGGAGTTTCTAGAGGAAAAAAGACCAAACACTTTGCTGGTTTATCACAGTATTATGGGGAGGTACTACATGGCACAGTGAAAAGAGAGTTAAACTTGGAGTCAGGAGAGACCATTGCAAATTCTGCCTCTAACACTCATTAGTTTGATGATTACAGTCAAAGGGAACCATATTGACTCATCTGAAAAATGAGAGGGTAGAAATGACATTTCCCAAAGTTCTTGTGAGCATCAAATGAGATAACAGATTAAGTGCTTTGTAAATCTTAGCAATATAAACATGATCCAATATCATTATTCCACCAAAATAAGTCAAAGAATTGTGCTGAATAACGGATTTTCAATTTCCAAAGTTTGTTTATGAATATTGACTCATGGTGAATTTTTGACTACAATTGAGCATTTTGTACTATAGACTATAATTTTGGAGAGCATCTATGTAATTAAGAACAACTCAGCATAAACTAACAAAAACATTGCGTTTGTATTTCAGAACTTCACTCTCCATGACATCGTCAGTTTCTCTGACAATATGACTATATCTGCAGTAATAGAAAATTTGGCGATATTCAGCTCCTATGTATTCTGGGTGACAGCAAGTACTTCAGTTGGAAATGGGAACAAAACCAGTGAGACAATTCAAGTATACACAGATCAAGACAGTATGTAAACTGAGACAATATTTGATTTAAGAAATGTTTTTAACTGTATAGATTTAAAGTTGATTTCAATAGCTTTTACAAAGTATCTCTACTAGTTATTATCTTTTGAATACTTTAGATAAGTTTATGAATCATTAATTAAAAATATTAATTTAAAATATATTTTATATTCCTGCAAAAGTACTATTCTTTTATGTTTTCAGCCTCTGGAAATGGTTTCTAAATATAGAATATGTATTGCTTTTCAAAAATTTCATTACTCTCTATATGATGGTTAAACTAATGACATAATTTCCCTCAAAACTGATTTATATGAGAAAATTTATTTAAGTAATTTAAAAATCACTTGTAAATTATAGTTTAGTGTATTAATCATTATTAATAAGATATAATTAATATAAAAGCATAATAATTATTATAGATTACTATATTAATATAAAGATTACTTACTAACATAATCTTGACCTTTTCTGTGTTTGGAGATACATGGAAGATTTTCTTTAACATTACCGATGTTAGCTTTTTAAAAATTCATTTTTAATTGATGTGTTTATGACATCTTATTTTGGTTCAAAGTTACTTATCTATTGCTACTACAGTGTTCTGTAATGATAATTTTCTGCCTTGTAACATTCTATGCATTTTATTGTTTTTTTAGGATTCATCTTAAGATTGCAGTGCCATATTCAATTAACTACTTTTCCATCTTTCTTACCCCCCAGTGCTAGTATTATTATTATTGCTGTTGTTTTTATTAATATTATGAAATATTATTACCCTAAACTGGATCTGTGAATCGGTCACAGCAATATTTATTTTTCAGCCCAGTGGTGAATATCATCAACAGAAACCCAGGTGGTTCAGACCTTCTTAATTTCCAGTAGCTCTCAAATTGATTAATATAAACTTCTCAAAACATGGAATATGATTAAAGCTTTTTATACCTGATTTTTTTTTGGAGAAAGGAATTGTTTTAGCTGTTTTGGATTTTTGTAGTTCTGTCATTGTTTTAAGATTTGAAAATTAAAAATTAATATTTTAGGTTTAAAATTATTATCTGGTCTTTTTGATCCAGACTTGTGATTAACCCAATATGGATCCCTCCCACAAAAGCAAGGGCAACTCCCTTATAATTTCCATACTTCAACTTTAACTATATTATTTCTGAATGGTGCTGGTATTAACTTTTCTTCCACTCATACAAGGATCAAAGTGACCCTGTTTACAATCTGCACTACTAGAAATTGTCCAGTCATTTCAAATTAATTTAATAATTCACATATAAGAGAATTTACTTCTACTTTTGTGGTTTGCATCATAGTAACTTCCCCTTTTCTTTTCCACATGTGTCACTTGAGTTGCTGTTGAGATGAGATGCTCCAGAAGTACCTATCCCAGAAGTCCAAGTTAAAAATGTGACCAACATCTCTCATCTCCATGGCAACTCAACTGCTTCACTGTAAAAAGTACCATTTATCTGGACGGGGCCAGTACTTCTAGGAAGAGTGAATGTGATGACTCCAAAGATATCATCTGCCCTTTAAAATAAGTTGCTAAATAGAGTTTGTCTTTTTTCTTTCTTTTTGGTAGAAATGTGGAAACACACACGTAGACACATTTTTAAGTATAAAGATATGTGCTATCTATAATTAAAGGGACAAAATGAAAGTATACTTAAAACCATCATGTTTTATTCAGTCAGTCAACAGGCAATGGCTTAGTGTACGGTCCTGGTCACGATCTGCTTCCCTAAGACCAGTTTGGCTAAGTATATAGAGGTTCCTTACTAATAGGTAGCCAACCAGACATTGTTTCTGTTCCATCATCACAATATGCTAAACTAAGAAAAAAACGCAAAATGATCCTTAATTCTATGTAGCTCACTTCCATTTCTGCAGTAATAGTGGTAAAGAAGGGGAAACAGGGCCAAAAGGGGCTAAGGATCACTGTTTTTAGGCCACTGATGAATTTAACTATTATCCATCTAAATATTTGTTCAATGGATAATGAATTGGCAAGAAGAATCCTATGAAGACAATTTCTTACAAAAAGAAAATAATTTCTTATCTTCAAAAGACGTTGACCTATTTGTATTAAATAAACAAAGGCAATTAGAAAGATATATTATAGCAACTGGCATTTCCCATAATCAGAGTTATAAAAATGGTCACATATCTAGAAGTGTGTATGACATGATATTTACAAAATATTCGTGCAATGTATTTTCACGTATTTTAATTGCAATAGCTCACGACTGTTATATTTTGCTTATTATATATCAGTACCAGAAGGGCTTGTTGAAAACTTGACTTATGAAACTCTTTCATCAACTGCAATAAATGTCAGCTGGTTCCCACCATCTCAGCCCAACGGTCTAGTCTTCTACTATGTTTCACTGAGTTTACAAGAAAACCCACGTAGAACAAGACCACCTCTGAAAACTTATGAGAGAAGCCTGGTTTTTGACAAACTGAAAAAATACACTGACTATATATTAAAAGTCACTCCAGCCACAGAAAAAGGATTCTCTGATTTGTATACAGCTCAACTACACATCAAAACTGAAGAAGATGGTAGGCTTAGGATAATTACTTTATTTATCAAGCCTCTGCTTATCTTTTCATATAATTTTTCTGGTAGAATAATACTTCTACTTTGTAATTTTTTTTTTGGTTTCCTTCTAAGTAATAGATTTTTCTTTATAATTACAACTTTATAGTTTTCCTATAGCCTTTATTGTAAGATGTTTAGCTAATAATAAACATTGTTTCCATTTGTTACTAAAGCCTAATTACTTAATAATGATAATTCAGCTTCATTTTTTATTCTTTTTTTTCTTTTATAGTCCCAGACTCTTCACCAATAATCAACACTTTTAAAAACCTTTCTTCTACCTCAGTTTTTTTGTCCTGGGATCCCCCAGTACAACCAAATGGTGCTATAATAAGTTATGATTTAACTTTAGATGGACCAAATGAAAGCTACTCTTTTACTGCTTCTGAAAACTCTATTATACTGGACAAACTCTCACCATTTACACTATACAGCTTTTCTGCTGCTGCAAGAACCAGAAAAGGTCTTGGTCCTTCTTCCACGCTCTTTTTTTACACAGATGAGGCAGGTAAGAGATCGTCATAATGCCACCTTGCTGCTTTCAAAATCTTCTATTTTGAAAACAGGAATAACAAAGAGAATTAAAGCATATTTGACAGTCTTCTTGCAACAGGTTCACAACTACTGAGCTGCTTTTCTGATCTTCTCTAATAGTGGAGCGCCAGGATCCAGAGTTGTGTTTTAATCTGCTCTGGAAACTCCAAGTTTGTATTGAAAAGACATAAGCAATTGTGGTATCTGTTTTGTTTCTATTATTTTCTTTTTCAAACGAAAGCACATTTGTGCCATAAATCTTTGTGGATTATTGTTTTGTCCAGATAAATCTGAAGTGTTATTTTTATATTGTTAGTTTCTGTAAGTATAAATAATGTAATGTATTTTTCTACAGCACCACTAGCACCACCACAGAATTTGACTATAATCAATTACACTTCTGACTCTGTGTGGCTGACATGGAACCCAAGTCCTCTTCCAAGTGGTGTTGTGAAAGTTTATAATATTAGAGTTCATGAGAATGGAACGGACACTATATTTTATCAGGTAGGTTTATTGTATTTTAGTATATGTGAAATTCAATTTGAGTTTCATAAAGGCATCACTGTGTTTTATGTAAACTTTGTGACTCCCACCTCAGTGCCTAGCACAGTGCACACTGTACACAGTAGGCATGTAGTATTTTTTTTAATTTCAATTTAAAATTTAAAGAAAGAAAAAAACTTTGATTCCTTTAGTTTCACCAAAATTTATTTTTTAACTACTCCCCCCCCATTTCAGAAAAGGTTTTTGTTATCTGAAATTGAGAGGGGGCAGGGAATATGTGGAACATTTACTAAGTTTCTATTTGATATTGCTAGCTCTGAACCATGTGGAACATAATGTAGACTGCTATGACCTCAGCTCATTGGAAGGTTTCAGTTTTAGACTTTTATTAATGTTCAATTGACTTAATTTTGGGAAATGCCTAACAAATGCATTTTTGCATGCTAGTTTAAAATTGAATGTTATCTTAAGCTAATTATTTTTTAAATTAGGAATTGTATGTGGATCTGTTTTTTTCTCATTTAAAAATGATATGGTAGAGAATCTGCGTTTTATTTGTAAAGTACTGCAAATCATTCTAAATGGTATTTAGAGTTTTCAAAAAGTATTCCCTTTATTTAAACATCAATCCAATTAAAATTTTAAAAAAGATTCTTTATAATTGAGAATCATTAGGAGAGTATTCATGTATGATTGTCAGACAGGGCTCTGAATATATTAGAATGATTAACATTTTTAATTATGAAAAATATATCCTATCCTCATTAATCTTCCTTTTAGAATATCTCCTTATCTTTTTTGTAAGAAAAATAAAACACTGGAATGTTTGTGTTAAATTACTTCAAGAATAGTGAGAACAATTTGTTACAAACATATTATTCACTTCTGTAGGGTATTAGAATTTATTACTGATGACAAATCAGTTTAATAATGCTATTAGCTAGCAAAATGAATAGAAATAATGAGGAGTAGTTAAAAATCTATTATGAGGAATAGGAACTTTCTTGACATGAAGATATTGCTATGGAATCTGATAGGCTGAATGGAATTTGAATTACATTACTCAATAAATGCGGAATCTGTTTCCCAGAAGTGTGAAATTAGATTAATGACGCTAAGCCTCTGGCTCTCTATTTTTCCCCCTGTCTAATCCTAATTTTCTTCCATGTCTTTTATATGTGTCTGCTTTTACTAAGATTTCTTTCTCTTTAAGCTACAGTGAGAATAATAGGAAATGGACAGCAGAAGGGAAAGAGAGAATTAGGTTTTAGGGTACTCGTATTGCTAGATAGCATTTTATATAGATGGAAATCCTATATGCTTCAAATCCTTACCCCGGGAATGGGAGTACCTTTGAGTTCTTGTAGGCTATGCTGGCAAAGTAGAAGTTGTCAGTCACTGAAGTAGGAAGTATCAAATTTGAAATCAGAAGTCTTGAGTTAAAATATTTCTCCTGCTACTTAATACCATTGGGTACTCAGTTTCCTCATCTGTAAAATGTTACAGTTAGACTAAATGCTCTTTAATCCTGCTCAAAATATATAAGCAAATACTTGAAATATGAACTCAGTGAAGCTTTGTCTGCGGTCTAAGGACCAACTCAACCAAATACTAAGAGACTTGTTACCAAAAGTTTGATCATTAGGTGCTGAAATTTTTTTAGGTAGGACAGTGTTTGAGTGTTATATAATTTTCCCCAAAATTTATTAATTTATTTGTTTTCAGTTTTCAATAATCACTTCTGTAAGTTTCAAGTTTTCTCCTCTCCATCCCAAAGAAAGCATGCAATCTTATGTGAGTACTACACATGAATTCCTATTAAACACATTTTCACATTAGTCATATTGCATAGAAGAATTAAAACGAATGGGAGAAACCATGAGAAAAACAAAGCATAATAAAGGAGAAAATAGTCTGCTTCATTCTGCATTACAACTCCATAATTCTTTCTCTCAATGTGGATGGCTTTTTGCATCATGAGTCCTTTGGAAATGTTTTAGGTCTTAGGTTTAGGTCTTTAGGTTTGCTGTGAAGGACTAAGTCTATCGAAAACAGTACTCTGACACTGTGGCTATACTGTGCTTATTGTTCTCCTGGCTCTGCTCATTTCATTCAGCATCAGTTCATATAAGTCTTTCCAGGTTTTTCTTGAGTCTGCCTATTTATCATTTATTATACTCCATTACAGGCATATATTACAACTTGTTCAGTCATTCCCCAATTGATGAGCATCACCTCAATTTCCAGTTCTTGACAACAACAAAAAGAGCTACTACAAATATTTTTTACATGTGGGTCCTTTTCCCATTTTTATGATCTCTTTGGGATACAGTCATAGAAGCGGTATTGCTGTATTAAAGGATATGTACATTTTTATATCCCTTTGGGCATAGTTCCAAATTGTTCTCCAGAATCATTGGATCAGCTCACAGCTCCACCAACAAAGAGTGTTCCAACTCTCCCACATCTTCTCCAACGTTTGTCATTTTTCTGTTTTGTGATGTCAGCCAATCTGATACATGTGATGTGATACCTCAGAGTTGTTTTGATTTGTATCTCTCTGATCAATAGTGATTTAGAGCATTTTTTTCGTGACTATAGATAGTTTTAATTTCTTCCTCTGAAAACTACCTGTTCATATCCTTTGACCATTTATCAATTGGGAAATGGCTTGTATTCATGTAAATTTGACTCAGCTCTCCATAGATTTTTAGAAATAAAGCCTTTATCACAGACACTAGTTATAAAAATTCTTTCTGAGTTTTCTGCTTCTCTCCTAATCTTGGTTGCATTGGCTTTGTTTGTATAAAAAACTTCAATTTGATGTAATCCAAGTTATCCATTTTTCATTTCATAATATTCTCTATTTTTTGCTTGGTCATAAATTCCTCCATTCTCCATAAATCTGACAAATAAACTATTCCCTGCTCCCCTAGTTTGTTTATAGTATCAGCCTTTATACCTAGATCATCATGTACCCATCTGGACTTTATTCTAATATCCAGTGTCAGGCATTGGTTTTCACCACACTATTTTCCATTTTCCCAAGCAGTTTTTGCCAAACAGTGAGTTCTTATCCCAGAAACTGGGGTCCTTGAGTTTATCAAACAATAGACTATTATAGTCATTGAATGCTATGTTTTGTGTAGCTAACTTCTTCCACTGATCTGTCCCTTTATTTCTTAGCCAGTAGCAAGTGGTTTTGATGATTACTGCTTTATAATATAATTTAAGAACTGGTATGGCTAGGTCACCTTCCCCAGCACATCTTTTCACTAATTCCCTTGACATTCTGGATCTTTTGTTCTTTCAGATGAATTTTGATATTATTTTTTTGCCCTATAAGTAATTTTTAGTATTTTGATTGGGATGGCACTGAATAAGTAAATTAATTTAGGTAGAATTGTCATTTTTATTCTATTAACTCAGCCTATCCATGAGCAAATGATGTTTTTCCAATTATTTAGATTTGATTTTATTTGTTGGAAAAGTGTTTTTTAATTGTGTTCATAAAATGTCTGGATTTGTTTTGGAAGGTAGACTCCCAAATACTTTATAGTGTCTACAATAGTTTTAAATGGGATTACTCTTTCTATCTCTTGCTGTTGGGTTTTGTTGGTAATACATAGAAATGCACATGATTTATATGGGTTTATTTTGTATCCTGCAACTTTGCGAAAGTTGTTTATTGTTTCAAGTAATTTTCTTACTTGATTATTTGGGATTCTCTAAGTATATCATCATATTGTCTGCAAAGAGTGATAGTTTAGTTTCTTCTTCATCTATTCTAATTCTTTCTATTTCTTTTTCTTCTCTTATTGATAAAGCTAACATTCTAGTACCATATTGAGTAGCTGTGATGATAATGGGCATCCTTGTTTTACCACTGTTCTTATTGGAAATGCTTCTAGCTTATCTCCATTGCATATAATGCTTGCTGATGGTTTTAGGTAGATACTGCTTATTATTTTAAGGAAGATTCCATTTATTCCTATGCCCTCCAGTGTTTTCCTTAGGAATGGGTGTTGTATTTTCTCAAAAGCTTTTTCTACATCTATTGAGATAATCACATCATTTCTGTTAGTTTTCTTGTTGATATGATCCATTATGCTGATAGTTTTCCTAATATTGAATTAGCCCTGCATTTCTGGTATAAATCTTACCTGATCAAAGTATATTATTCTCATGATAAGTTGCTGTAATCTTTTTGCTAATATCTTATTTAAGATTTTTGCATCTATATTCATTAGAGAAATTGTTCTATGCTTTTCTTTCTCTGTTTTGGATCTTCCTGGTTTAGGTATCAGCACCACATTTACATATATAAAAAGAATTTGGTATGACTCTTTCTTCCCCAATTTTCCCAAATAGTTTCTATGGTATTGGAATTAACTGTTCCTTAAATGTTCGATAGAATTCACTTGTAAATCCATCTGTCCCTACAGACATTTTTCCTATGGAGTTCAATGACGGTTTTTTCAATTTCTTTTTAATATTCATCCATTTCACTAAGATTGTCAAATTTAGTTAAGTTACTACATAGCATTGTTCTGACCAAGTTCTTTTCCAGATGCCCATAATTGAAAGATAAGTCCTTGACTCATCTACCACTGGGCTGGATCTCTGTGTTCCCTCTTTGGGGTTTAATGCTATGCTAACTACAGACCCTGAATGCTGAGATGCCAGGATGTTCATTCTTCTGGTCTTTCAGATCTCACAAAGTCAATGTCTAAGCCCTTTACCTTTAACTGAGAAGAAAAACCACAGAGGCAAGTGATCCAGGTCTGCTTCAGGGGACTACCCTTTGGTCTCAGAGGGAAGAAGGCCTGAAGCCTGTCTTCTTACCTATTGTTTCTAGAGGACTTCTCTTAGCAAAGAAATTAAACCAACAGAGAGCAGTGATGAGTAAGACTGAGGCTGTCCAAGGCTTTATTAAAGGCTTCTCATTTCTGGTTCCACAACTACAACTTAAAAAGCTTCCAATCACACGGTCGAAAATCAGTAGTCAGTAAATATTTCTTAAGCATAGGTTGTGTTTCAGGCATTGTGTTAAGTATTGAAGATACAAAAACAAAACAAAACAAAAAAAGTCCCTGTCCTCAAAGAGCTTATAATCCAATGGCAGAAGATGACACACAAAAGCAAGGTGAAGGAGGAAGGAAGTGCTAGAGGGTACCCAGCCAGGTGGGGGTGGGACAGGAATGATGAAAAATGAGGAGTTAGATGGAAAGATCTGAGCCTTCTGTAAAGGAAGGCTTTGGGAGGAGTTTATTGCTCTGCCCTACAGGCTTCCAGTCATTGGGTGCTAAGAAGATGCTGAGAATCAAAACTGAGTTACTTTTCATGATGATGAGATAGAGAGATATGATATTCATGGACACTATGTATAGTACCTGTTGGAACATGGAAGACTCTAGAATCTCTTCATGGCATATCACGTGCCATGGTGTGTCTCCTGGAAGCTAGTTCTCCAGCCTCTCTACATAGGGAGATGCCACCAGATGTCATCTGCCATACTCTGTTACAAATAGAAAAAAATCAGAGATGGAACTCTTACAGAAAAAAAGAAAGCAGCCAAGAAGACATTGGTAATCTCCCACCTATGTGCTTACTTTCTCACCTCTGAAAACTTCTTGACTCTAATATATGCATGGATAAATATTTTCCTTAATCAGGATATGGGAAGGCAACACACAGGCCTTGCCTCAGATACTCCCTGGCTATGTGAACCTGGAAAAGTCACTTAAGTTCTCTCAAGTTCAGTTTCCTCATGAATAAAATGAGGAGTTGGATCCCTTCTAACTCTTAATTAAAGATGTTCATCTTTGTTGCACTCTGTTGCACTATCCTCTTTCTTAATCTGGACTCCTAAGTGAGTGAATTCAGATTTGCATTATTCTCTACCTATGAATCCCTTACTCCTGTATGCTATCACTGCTCTAGCTTTGCTAAACCCCAACCCCAACAAGCTACATACAAGCTAAATAGAAAATAATTAACAAAGGCAAGACACTGGAATAAAAAGGGTTAGAAAATCCTCTCTGTATGTGGGATTTTAGTAGAGACTTGAAGGAAGCCAAGGAGGACAGGAGTCAGAAAAGAGGAGATGAGGAGGGTTCTAGGTGTGGGGCACAGTCAGAGAAAATGATCTCCTTAACCCATGACTTCCCTCCATACACTTTACAATCCAGCTGTATTGACTTGCTTGTTAACTCTCACCCATAACACTGCATTTCCAATCTTTCATGCTTGGAGTTCTTTCCCTATGTACCTTGTCTGTTAGAATCCTTGGTGTCCTTCAAAAGTTAATTCAAGTGCCTCCTTCAGAGAGCCATTCCTGGTCATCATAGCTGCTTTTGTTTTTCCATGCAACATTCTACTTTCTCTGTTTGTATCTTCAATATAGTCATATGTGTTTGGTCCAGGAGTCATTGAAGATTGCTTCACCCCCAAAAGAAAGAAATATTTTTATTGGGAAGATGATGGAGAGTGGTAGAGATGTGGAACCTTAGCCAGAATTTTCTGTGGTAAACATTTCCCACATGAGATTGCCAATGTTAATGTAAGGTTAATGGTGGGTAGGGGGAAGAGTTAAAGATCTTCTCTGCCCATTAATAGGTCTTAATACCTTTTGTTAATTTCTATTGAGGCATTGGATCAGAGGGTCATACCCTCCAGTTCTGAAAAGTGTATATATACTCTGAGATGAGGTTTTACATTGGGGCTTACTTGCTGGAAGTGTTTGGCCAGATGAGACTCTGGGTAGCTGCTAAGGAGCCCCACCCCTGCCACAGCCTCGTCCCCCCACCCTCCCGCCCCCTGTCCCCCGGCACTTTGAAAACCCAGATGTTGGTGCTTTTCTCTCTGGTCACTATGTTCGTATGTAATGGTTAGACAGTTGGATCTGTCTGTTGTTCTGGCACGTATGCATTGCTTATGGTAAGGCAGTTAGAAGCCCTGTCTCTTAGTCTTTATTTCTCTGTTTACATTTTCTCTTGAGTTCAGGGTGCTGACTTTATCCCCTGAACTAAGTGAATAATATAAGTATTTGATTAAAGTGAGTGTTGACTCCTCAAAAGTCATTTTTCTTTAAAAATGAAGCAGATCTAAGAACCTGTACAGCAGGCTCTCCTGTGTATGCCAGGGTCCTTGCTGTTACAAGGTTGAGCAGTCACATTCTCCTTGATGGGTTGGGGAGAAGCCTTGGAAACCAGGGACATAGTAGTACAGAGAAAGGCCAATCAAAGAACCTGTTAGCACCCTCTGTACGGCAAGCTTCTGTGTCTATGGTGAGACTAATTTGGTTATACCCTTTTATAGGAGGGAAGAACATCACTTCTCCATTTTCATCCTTTGTCTACTTTCTACTTTCATGCATTCCCAGGGAAGCAAACAATGCTGTTTCTCTTTTGGCTTCTAACTACAGTAAAAGGACCTGGCACATTTAGAAGTAGTGTCTCTTTAATGCAATAACTTTTACCTTCTTGTGATATTTTATAACTCTATTAAAACTGCTGAGTTTTAATATAATTTATCAATTCTACTTACTCAAATGCATGCACACAGTTTGAGAATGAAGGGAGAAAGGCCAGAAGGAAAGTACTACAAATTATTGAAGGCTTGCATAACAAAGTAGGATTCTATAAGTACCAACTGGTGGGGGGTTGGGAAAGCAACTCAATTTCCAGGGATCAGAATTTATTTCTTTGACAGAGAAAAGGAACCATACATAGCAAAATACTCAGGAATAATAAGTAACATTCCAGGAATTCTAGTCCTTCTTCTGTCCAAAACTGGAATCAAGTTCTATTTTAATTTATTATTTTATTTTACTATTACTATTAAAATAATACCATCATTTTAATTAATAACTATTTTATTCCAAAGAAAGCTAATATATACTTCTCCTACTATTTTGGAATTGTAGATCATAGCAAATAATTTTGAAGAAAAAAGAGCTAGTTTGTGTTGCATTGATATTCATTGTTTTTTCATCATTTCTTTTTAGATCTAGAGTTAGAGGATCTGGTTTTGAATCTTACCTCTTAGTTTCTTATATGGAAAATGAGAAGGTTGAACTAAATGGCTTCTGAGATCCCATTGAACCCTGAATCTATGATCCTTTCATTGACTTTTAATTGATTCCCTTTTCCTCTTAGTTTCTTTTATTTGTATCCATATGATATTTTCTTTCCTTAATATCACATTTTTTGATTATTTTTTCCTCTCCCATATTTTTAGTTTCAGTTATTATCTATATTCCCCTTCTATTTGATTCTTCCTATGCATCCTAACAGTCAGTTTCATTGTTTTCTTTTTTTCCCTTTCTTTCAAGTTAGTTCTATTTGTATGAAAGCGTAATATTTAGAGAAACATTCTAACTATCACTTTCATCCAAATCAATTAATTATGACATGTTGGTACAATGGGCTCACCAGAGATCCAGAAGTACCAGCAACTCCAGTTTTGTTGGTGTGTAGAACAAATTTTGTTCAAAGAAATTCTTGGAAATATTTAGCCTATAGGCCACACATTTCCCACCTTCACTTGTAACACTGACTTTCTAGTGTTTTTTTTGCACTCTGCGTTCTTGAAATTTTTCTTCCCACTCCATTTTCCTTTTTTCTTTATTTCTTTTGGCTTCTCAGAACATTTTCCCTCTAAGTATGCTCTCCTTCCAGTATTTGGATTTATTTTAAGTGTGGAACAATACACAAGTGCCCCTTGATTGAGATGGTGTGTAGCACTCAGGATATCCCTCTCCCACTAAGGAATCCCTTTGAGCTCTGTATCTATACATGTAGATTACATGTGTTTAATCCCATGGGAGCACTGTTGTTTGCCTTTCCTTCTTAAAGAGGACCATGACATCAGGAAGGTGATGCCATGACATGCAAGTGAACTGGATTTAAGTGAGGGAGGGCTGTGCAGAGTCACCAGGCTCACTTTCTTCTCTGGAGCCATCTGGGTCCAGTGGCAAGACATAGATCAGGAAGATTGGAGATGGCTTTGGCACTTTTCTCTGTTCACATAGCTTTACCTGGGGGTACTCTGTCCAAAGGAGTGTGCACTTTGATTTCTGAAATTTTTCCTTTGCTTAGTGACCATGCCTTAAACCAAATCATTCTGACTCTCATTGACTGGCTGACAATAAGTTCCAGGCCAAGCCAAGGGAAGGTAGTCTGCACCTGAAGGTGATGGATCAAGCTCTTTTTCTCACTCTCCAGGAATCTTTACACCCTGTCCAAGACCATTAGGAAAAGTCACTTAAGTTTGAATTTGAATCTGGTCTTGGACCTCTTCAAAAAGGATAGAGTTGAGAGGTAATCAATGTACCTTCTAAATAAAGTAGAGGACTGCAGCTTATCTCCTCCACACAAAAGAAATGTTTAACTAGGAGATTCCCAAACACATATTATCAACAAATAGCAGTAATTTATGACTATAGTTATACTTTCCTAGAACATCAAAACAAGAAGTAGTTCAGTGAATTGTTAAATTAACATTTCAAATTTTAACTTGGTTTTGTACTGTCCAAACAATTCCCTATAGGTCTGTTTCCTCAGAATAACCAGGACAGAGGTTGAGCTCATCCTCTAGCTGGTGGTCATATTCTCCAAGGGCTGAGCTCTATCACATTCTTGCTAGTAATCAGTTTTGACTGAGGGACCCAGAAACTTAAGACCTTTTGAATTCATAAAGTTTCCTTCAAGGCTAGACATGTCTGGCTGAGGATTTCTGTCTGGCCACCTAAGCTCTGCGATGGAATACAAAACAAAAGAACTCAGAGGCCCATGTTTGAACTCAGGCTCTTTTAGGCTCTTTTAAGGGGAGAGAAAGGGAGAGAGAGAGAGAGAGAGAGAGAGAGAGAGAGAGAGAGAGAGAGAGAGAGAGAGAGAGAAAGACAGAGAGAGACAGAGAGAGACAGAGACAGAGACAGACAGAGACAGAGAGAGACAGAGAGAAAGAGGGAGAGAGAGAGAGAGCTTTTTTTAATGTCCCACCCCCTCCAGCAAATCTATAGATCTCAGTTTTTTAACCTATAAAATAAGAGATTTGGCCAATATAGTTCTAAGATCAACACATATGGTAGTATGATTTGTGAAGGAAACAGAAATGAAGAATGTGGTAAAAAGAGGAGGTACCCTAGGAAGGAGTTAATGACAGGGAATGAAAACGTAGAAAATAGGCTCATTAATCTCCAGGATTTACTTATCTTTAGGCAACAAATAACAAGCTCATGCAAAATCTGAAAAATGCATAAATTTTTTTTAGAACCCTTTACTTCAAATGATTTAATTTTTACCACTGTAAATAAAATTTCCACATTTCTGTAATGATTTCTCATATGGAATTTTATAATTTAAAGAAAAGGGGTACCAAAGAAAAATTTCTTCTAATTGAGAGTTTATGAATTGTTCTTATCTGGTGCTGACCAAGGCAGGTATGTTTAATTGTCTTTGGAGTTGTGCTGTCCCCTAGACCTGCTATTATTTAAATCCCTTCGTTGACCTCTCTCTTATGTCTGGGTTCAATCCCATTCCAAGGCTTTATTCCTCCTTTCATTCCTAAGGTCCAGCACTCTGCACCACACATTGCCTTTGTCACTCTCACATCTTGTCTGTCCCTTCTCTTTACAATCACATAGTCTATTAGATGCCAATGTTTGCTGCGAGGGTGCATCCATGAAGTTATTGCATTTAGGTAAACGGAAGACAGTGTTGGTGATGAGAAGGTCCTGTGATGCACAAGTCTTCAGCAGTAAATGACCATTTGCTGTTGCTGTTTCCAACTCCATTCTTCTCTAGGACTCCCTGCCAAGTCTGGTAGTCTGAGCCTACTCTAGCATTAAAGTCACCCAGAATTATAAGCTTGTCCTTTTGGCACATTGAAGATAAGGGTCTCTAGATCTTCATAAAATTTTTCTTTGACTTCGTCAGGATTTGTCATGGTGGGCGCATAGGCACTGATGATGGTGGCATGGTATTTTCCTACAAGTGGCAATTGCATTGTCATGAGCCAGTCATTCACTCCTTTTGGCAGGCATTTCAGCTTGCTGATTAGATTAGTTTTTATTGCAAAACCCACACCAGCTTCACGGAGCTCCCCTTCACTGCACCCACTCCAGAAAAAGGTGTATCCAGCTCCAGCTTCAGTAAGCTGGCCTTCATTTGCCAACCTTGTTGCTATTTGGATGCGATACCTGTTGAGTTCTCTTGCAACAAGAGCAGTTCTTTCAGGTCTACTGGATTTTGTGTTGTCTATTAGTGTGCGTATGTTCCATGTGCCAGTGGTAAGTGGAATCATCTTTGCAGATGTTTTCATACATTTTGTACATTTTATTTGTGTTTCAACTGCGTAGTGGGATTCCCTGCCTGCTGTGGTAAACCAGGCCAGGGTTGGGTAAACAGACAATGTTTAAGGCCCCTTTTCTAGCCCCCTTCCTCACACCAGGAGGTGAGCAGTGCAATCCTTAAAAGGCTGCTCAGACACCCAGGGACTGCCAAGTCCCACTGCTGCTTCCAGTGAGAAATGATCTTTTGACCTGGGTCGCCTGTTTGCAGGGTTGTGACTACAGCTCCCAGTATATCCGCACCTGCTGCTTCATCACTTGCCTATTGCCACAGGACTTTGAGGCATAATAGTGAAATGGTATGGGTGATGCCTTTTGATTCATGTGTAAATTGGATTTTAGTGAGGCAGAGTTGCAGGAAGCCGTCAGCCTCACTCTCTCCTCCAGAGTCATCATAGTGAAGTGGCAGGACAGAGTCAAGATGACTGGTGATGGCTCAGGTTGCAGTGGATGACCTTGGCGTCTTCAGTGTCTAACCAAGCTCTAAGTGCTCCACGTTGTCTGCTTCATCTGCCTTCATGGATGTTGGAGCAAATTGTTCTCAGACACCCATTCCATGAGAGGAAGTCTTCACATGCTTGGGGTAGAAACCCCTCAACTCACCAATGGGTTTGAGAATGCTTGGTTACCCTCAACCTGGTTTGGCTCGTCTGCCAAAATGGTTAATGTCAACAAATTAGAGCTCTTTTCTGAGTGTGAACAGTTTGTTGCTAAGTTAGAGCAACAGTTTGTTGCTAAGTTGAGCCAACACACAGCTGACAACAGTGAAGCAGAAAAGGAATGGGCAGCTCTCAGAGATTTGGTGCACAGCACTGCATTTGCTTATCTGGGTCAGAACACTTGAAAACACCAAAACTGGTTTGATGAAAATGATGGGGAAATTCAGAACCTGCTAAATGAAAAATGAGGACTCCACAGGATTTACCAGCAGGATAGTTCATCCACCTCTAAGAAGGCAGCATTTAATTCCATCAAAAGCAAAATTCAAGCAAAGCTCAGAGAGATGCAGGATTCCTGGCTCAGTAAGAAGACAGATGAAATTCAGTTTTATGCTGATAGTAACAATCCAAAGAGCTTTTATGATTCCCTGAAAGCTATTTATGGACCACAAACCTATGGTGCATCACAACTACTCACTGCTGATGGAGCCACATTGATTAGTTATAAGGACATGATCCTAGAGAGATGGGTTGAACACTTCCACAGTGTTCTCAACAGACCACCATTAATCAATGCTGAGGCCATTGGTCATTTACCTCAAGTTGAAGTCAATCCCTCCTTAGCTAAACTTCCAAATGAAGAAAAGGTTTTGAGGCCATTAGGCTCCTCTCATGTGGCAAGGCAACTGGTGCTGATTCTATTCCAGCTGAGACTTACAAGGGGGACCATTACTCATACAAAAGCTGACTGAAATTTTCCAGGTTATATGGCAAGAGGAGGTTATCTCCCAGGAGTTCAAAGATGCCTCCATTGTCCATCTCTATAAAGGTAAAGGGAATAGATTGTCCTAGAACAATCTCAGGAGGATCTCTCTCTTAGTCATTACTGGCAAAATTCTTGCTAGAGTCCTCCTTAATAAACTAATCCTTCACCTGGAAGATGGTCAAATACCTGAGAGCCAGTGTTGCTTCAGAAAGGCCCGAGGAACAGTTGATATGGTGTTTGCTGCCTGACAACTCCAGGAGAAAAGTTAGAAGAGCAGAGGTCTGTACACAATGTTTGTAGATCTGACCAAGGCCTTTGACACTGTTAGTTGCGAGGGCTTATGGAAAATTATGTCAAAATTTGGTTGCCCGGAGGAATTTGTCAATATTGTATGTCAATTTCATGATGGTATGTTTGCCTGGGTTCTGGTTAATGGACAATGCTCTCGTGCCTTCCCAGTCACCAGTGGAGTGAAACAGGGCTGTGTGCTTGCTCCTATGCTTTTTAGCATGATGTTTTCAGCCATGTTGACAAATAGTTTCAATGAGGATGAACATGGCATCAAGGTCAACTACTATACTGATGGTAAGTTCTTCAATTTGAAAAGTCTGCAAGCCAAGATCAAAGTGGAGGGAGTGTTGGTGCATGATTTTCTGTTTGCAGATGACTGTGCAGTCAATGCAGCCTCTGAAGCTGAGATGCAACAAAGTATGGATCACTTCTCTGCTACCTGTGCTAATTTTGGCCTAATAACACCAAGAAAACACAGGTGCTTCATTAGCCACCACCACACTATTCGTAGGTGATAGCATCGGGTACAAGAAATGGAGAAGTTTTGAATGCTGTGGATAAGTTCACTTACCTTGGTAGTGTACTTTCCAGGGATGTACACATTGCCTATGAGTTTGATGCATGCATTGCCAGAGCTAGCTCAGTGTTTGTGAGACTCCAAAGAAAAGTTTGGAAGAGAAGAGGTATTAGATTGACTACCAAACTGAAGGTCTTCAGAGCTGTTGTGCTGACCTCATTGTTATATGCCTGTGAAACATGGATAGTCTACCAATACCATGCCAGAAAACTGAATCGCTTCCATTTGAACTGTCTTAGGAAGATTCTGAGGATCACCTGTCAGGATAAGGTACCAGACGCTGAAGTCCTTGCTCAAGCTGAACTGCTAAATATTCAAACTATGCTTCAGAGAGTGCAACTCCAATGGACTGGCCACGTTGTTCAAATGCAAAATGTATGTTTGCCAAAAAGACTATTTTATGGAGAACTCTCATGGGGCAAGCAATCACATGGTGGCCAGAAGAAGCAATACAAGGGCACATAAGGTCTGTCTCAAGAACTTTGGATTGACTGTGCAGCATGGGAGACACTGGCACAGGACTGCTCAGCATGGTGTGCCCACATTGAGAAGGATGCTGTGCTCTTTGAGCAAAGCAGAATTGAGACAGCACAAAGCAGGATACACAGATCTGGGATATCCACCCCAAATATTCATATGGACTCTCTATGGTAGAGCATTCCAAGCTTATTTTGGTCTGATCAGCCAGTCGAACACATTGAAATTTCACTTTACATGGTGATGTCATTTTGGTCCTCTTCGAAGACGAAGGACAACAACCAACCTAAGGTAGACCCCCTCCCTTTAAAAATGAAACAACAGGAAATCCTTTCCATGTTTCTTTACCTTTGTGCTCTGTTACTTATAGACTCCAGGATAAAATAATAGCTTTCTAATGGTAACCAGTTGGACCTTCAAAGTCCCAAGTAAGAAGCATTTCTAGTCTCATAGGAAACACTACAATGAGTCTAAATGCTGTCCTAACTGAAAAAGGAAAGCCAAAAGTCATTTCTACTTTGTCTCAACATTTTTCTTTCTTCATGGCTTCTCCTTCAGGTACTAAATGTGAGACTCATGTTCCCCTTTCTCTTTTATTGCCACTTACCTATCCTGTGTACTATTCTCTCTTGTTTAACTGCTGAGTACGTCTTATTCCTATTGAATTGTAAATTCTTTGAGAGCAAAGAATATTTCTGGTTACATTTATACTCCTCACAATACCTAGTGCAGTATCCTGCATGTGGTATGACTTTAATCAATATTCGTTGAGTGAATGAAAACACTGGCAAAAAAAATCTCGTGATATCTGATATATTATTCATGATAGGTAAAACAATGCATTTCTGGTGCTGAGACTTTACATATGCAACATGCTAAAGTAGCTGACATGTTAGGCAAATGAGTCATTTGCAATGCCCTTAAAAATATTCCATGTAATTGGTTTACAAGGTCCTTGAGGGCATAATCTGTCTTTTGCCTGTTTTTGAATCCTTCGCACTTAGCAGCACAATTCCTGGCATACAGTGGGTACTTAATAAGTGTTTATTGATGCTTACTCCTCTGCCAATAGACAGTATACAGTAAGCTTTAGAATACTATCTCCTTTCCTTCACTCTTTGTTTAGGAAAGGCCTCTACCCTACAATGGTGAAATTTTCCATCATGGTTGGTTGGTTTTGTTTTTGTTTTATTGATATCCCTAGTGCAATACATTGTTATAGTAGGTGCTTAATAGATGCTTGCAGGATTTGATTTGATTAATCTTACAAGCATTTATTAACAACTAAATCTGTGGTATTGATCTGTGGTAGGAAAAATAGGGAAAGGTTGCCCATGACGTATTTTTTAAGTTTAATCCTCATTATTAATGTTTTCTCCATCACTTTCTGACATCTAGAAAATCAACAAAAGAGTAAACCAAGCACTGGATGGTAGGGTTTGGCAATTTTTAAGGTGTGAATGATCACACTGAAATATTTAACAATTGACTCTACCAGTTTTTAGGAGCTGGTGCCAACATATCCCTGGATTTATCTATTTCAAGTTATTTTGGCCACTTATGATTGTTTTTGCTACTTTTTGTCTTCCATGTCCATCCTTGACAAATAATGATGGTTAAGTAAATGTCCAGAATGACAGTGCAGTAGAAGGAGTGATGGCCCTGAAAATAAGAGGACTGCATTCAAATCTGACCTATAAGTATTAAAAGCACAATGAATGATACAATAAATAATGATGAAGACAGAGAATAAGATGAAAGCTAGGTTCTGAAGACAAATCAAGTTTAGGGGAGCTAGTGTTTACCACAATCAAATCTTTTGAATAACTTAAACAAGAAACAGAGAAATATTGAGTCCAAAATATCCAACTCCTCTCTTAATGAAAACTTTTCTGATTTAAAAAACCCAACTTTTGAATTATGTGTTATAAAATAATATTATTTAATTTGAAGAAAAGTCTCCTAGTGCACATATGAAGAGTTTATTTCCATATTAAATGTTTGCTAAGCAGTAGGTTTTTTTTTTTTTCCTCAGAACATTTCCGGTTTTCAAACTGAAGCTAAAATTGTTGGATTGGAACCAATCACTGCCTATTCAGTTAGTGTATCAGCATTTACAAGAGTTGGAAATGGCAATCATTTCAGTAATACTGTACTATTCACAACACAAGAATCAGGTTAGACACAGTTTTCTGAACCTACAGATTTTTCATTTTGTATTAACACATTTTTTTCCTTTTCAGTTAACATGACAAAGCATCAATATTTTCTAGTCTGCTAAGAATTTCAGTGCTGCGAGATAAGCCAGGTTTTATTGTTGGATGTTTAATATAAAATGTTTATTCTTCCTTTTGAAATGAAATGGTTGAAATTGGGGATTTGTTTGGAGGAAAAGTTAGCTAATTTGGAAGTAGCTAAATCATAAAACCTTTAGAGGCAGCTAGATGAGAAAGAGGTAAAGTCATTCCGGTCATCATTTTTAACAAGTTGATTTGCTAAGTCATTAATTAAATAATGACTTATTTAAAACAACAACAGTATATAATATATAAGATGAGGATTTATCGTGAATGATGATGGTTTAAAAAAAAGTCAGTAATTTATTTAAGCATTCCAGTTTCTACTTCTTACCAGTTAGGACAACTGCAAAGAACTGTAGGATGTAGTTAGTTTAATCACTTGCCTGTTACATCATGCTTTTGTGCATGATGGAAGTTGGGCTGAACTACCTTTCATTTATATCCTATCCAGAAATGACATCAGACATGTTCTTGTTCTTCTCTCCAACTGGTATGCCTTATAGGCATTTACTGCCATAGTCATCATGTTAAATGAGTGGACCAAAACCCTTTACCTGAGAATGTAATGAAAGGATTTTTTTCCCATTATAGTATTCTCTAACCATATACCAAATAGTGTATATGTAGACTGAACTATAATAAAATGAGATAACTCCTCTTTTACTGTATGAATGCTAATTTTGATACTTGTTTATTTTTCAAGTTCCAGATGTTGTTCAGAATGTTCATTGTATAGCCACCAGTTGGCAGTCAATTCTGCTCAAGTGGGATCCCCCTAAAAAGGCAAATGGAATAATTACGCATTATATCATAACAGTTGAAAGGAATTCTACCAAAATAGCTTCCCAAGAGCATATGTACAATTTCCAAGAACTTCTATCAAATACTCCGTATGTGTTTAAAATACAAGCCTCTACATCTGCTGGGGAAGGAAAAGAAGAAATATGCAATGCTAGTACATTACATGAAACAGGTAATCTTTTTTAGCAAAATGAATATATCTCACAATTGTAAAAATTACTTTAAATATCCTTCTCTTACGTACCAGGTGTCCTAACCCCATTTTAAATGAAAGCATTTTGATCTGCATTTCTTTCTGATATGAATATGTAAGTTATGCAAGTTTCCAGTCCCTTTGCATAATAATGGGGCTACATGGGGTGAGGGAGTGACTGGGAAAGGTGGGAAAACAAGAGAAAAGAGAGGAGTAAGAATCTAGCGCTATAACTTTTATATAAATATTTTCTGTCATATATCTTAGAGTACAATTTAAAAATGAAACAATTATTTCATCAGTGTGGAAACATTGAGTAGGTATCAGAAAGTAGATTAGGGTGAGCTCTACTACCTACTCCATTTCCCTATCCCACAAAAGTGACTTCAAACCAACTTCTCAGAATCTCTGTCTCCCCCAAAGCCAAACTGAGAGTGTGCTTTTGGTCACATGCGAGGTTATTTATGACTCTTACCATGGATACAAACATTCTTATTTATGGTACTGCAAGGAATTCACCTAACTCAAGCCATCAGCACTAGTCTGGTTGTAGATACCATAACTTCCTTTCTTAAGTCTCAAATTCAGCCCCAACATTCAAGCACCCACAATACCCAACATGGGATGTTCTACAGGGAGTAATTTATTCAGTTATCTGAATAATTTATTCCATTATCTCCCTAATTGGGAGAAAGGCAGGACTGAAAGAGAGCTTTTCTTTACAGTCCCAAGTCTCGTATTACGACAAATCTTTTTTTTTCAGATGCCTTTGGCATATGAAACAAAGGTTGCTGATCCCTCCTGTATAAGTTGTTTTCAGATTTCCTTTTTGGAGCTTTTCTCCAGGATTGTATCTCCAGGTTTACAAAAGGAAACATCAATCTCTTTAAGACAAAGGTTCTTAACCTAGTACCCTTTCTTTCTTTAATATTTTAATAGTTATCTTACATTATAATTGATTTTCATTGGTATCCCATATGTTTTATTTTATGCATTTAAAAATATTTTTCTGAGATGTTCATAGATTTCACCAGACCATTAAATAAAAGGAGCCCATGCTTGAAGATCTATTTCATAAGAATGTATAAGAAAAGGGATGTAAACCCAGATATGTCAGATAATGGATCTCCAGATACATGGAAATCTATTTGATCTGTATTTTAAAAGTAACTTGATACTTTAGGACCAATAATCACCTAATCCTTAAATCTGGCAACTTTAACTTCTGTTCTCCCATCCTTCTGGTCTTCTATAGTTGTTGACCAACCCACCCTCCTGCACTCTGCACTCCCATGATATTATCTTTTTCTTGTTTCTCCTCCTTTCTGTTGATTTCTTCTTCATCACTTTGACAAATCATCACACATTTTCTGAAATTCTTTACTGTGGAAATACTCCAGGACTCTGCTCTGGGTCTACTATTCCTCTCTTTGCATATCCCCTCTCTGCAATCTCTTCAGCTTCTATGGGTTGTTATCTTCTTTACATAGATGACTTCCAAATCCATGTATTCAGCATTAATTTTTTTCCTTACCTCCAATCCTGCTCCTTTAACTGCCTGCTCGCCTTCTCCACCTGAATATCCCAACAGTGTCTAACACTCCACATGTTCCAAATGGAGCTCATCTTTCTGTAAAGTTTCATCTCTCCTGTACTTTCTATTTCCCCTTCAGGGCATGACTATCTTTCCAGTCACCCAAGTTTGTAACCTTGGCATCATCCTCAACTCTGCACTGTCCCTCAACATCCTTATCACAGATAAACTTCAGTGATAGAAACTGTTATCTTTGTAGTGGTGGCTGTATCAAATAGTCCCAGAAAGATCTCTCTTTTCTCCATAGCTATTCTGGGAGGAGTTCTCTTCTGTGCTGTATAATTCTTTCAGCCTTGATGAAGTGAGGATTTTTCCATGCTTCTGTACCTGTAACTCGTCCATTCATTTCATTTTAATTTCTCTGATTCAGTTAACTGGAAAATGACAATTTTACTGCCCCATCTCAAATAAATTCCAATTTGCTTCATGATTATATAGGAATTAATTTTTAAAACCAAAGGGGTAAATATATCACTCACAATAAACCTCAGTTCTCTCTTTTTTTGTGGAATACATATTAAGGTAATCATTTTCTCAGAAAAACTTTCATTCTTTGTTCATAGATCATAATATTTATAATTCTTTAGTGTGCAAATATAAATAATAATAATCCATCCTTATGTTTTACATAGGGATAGAGACTGGATTTATGACTTCATTGAGAGAGGGTATTCCCCGATGAAAGAAATTCTTTCTACTGATGTCATATGTCATTGTCTGTGCAGCTTATATTTAGAGAAAGTTGTTTTGAGCATGAAGAAGGGGATCCTAGGATCATAGATTTAGAACTAGAAGTTTTGGAGTACAACTCCTTCATTTCACAGATAAGGCAATTGAGATTTAGAAAAGTTTGAGTTGCCCATAGTTACACAGCTTGATATCTAAAAAAGGATTCAAGCCCAGGTCACCTGAAACATCTACTTTAGTCATGGTATGACCAAGCTGCCTAGGTCACATAGTCAGTATATGTCAGAGAAGGTATTTGAAGCCAGGTCTACCTTGTTTTGAGACTGGTTGTCTATCCACTATATGAAACTGACTTTATTTTGTATACACATGTATACACACATACATTCATACATAGATGTAATATATATGTATATTTATATGCATATGTATATATGTCCATATGTATTTTGACATGTGCATGAGGTATCTGTTCAATTTTCATTTCCATCATCATGATTTTTATAAACTTTACTCATTAAAATTTCACTTCAAAATTTCCATCAAGCACACTTGTTGATATTTAAGTAGTAAAAGATTTTTGACATCATCTGGGTTTGCTGATTATTAATCATGAATTTAAAATGCTCCTTTAAAATTATTCCAAATAAAATCATTTCATCTTTTTTGAAATAGTTTCCCAATCCTGGTACTTGGTTGCCTTTATGATGGCTACAATCATTCTTAAGAACATTTATTTATGTTTTCTATGTTCACATGAATTGTTTGGTGATGAGCAGTGGGTAGGAATTGGAGCTTCATTGTTGGGAATGGAAACAGTTTTAAAAATGTTGTCAACTTTTAATTTATGGTGGTCTAAATTAGTCACAGAGTATACAGCCAGTACTGAGTCACTGACAATGCATTTGTTTTTGACATAAAGTGAAATCAAATTTGGTTCACTGTCTCATTGCACAGTGTCTAACCTTAACATTCCTTCAAGGGATTATTCAATTTTTAAATAAACAAACAAACAAATAAATAAGTGTGTGTGTGTGTGTGTGTGTGTGTGTGTGTGTGTGAGTGTATAAACTTGGTCATAACTGTGTACAACAAAACATGAATCATGAACATTGAATTTATTAGGAGATTAGGGTTTGGTGTTGGGGCCAGTTCCATTACTACAGTAAAACCTTTTGGAACAAGTAAGTTTAGATTATGACTCAAGAAAAGAAGAGCTACTTAGTAGTTACAGCAGCACTTTATGTCCAAATACATCATATGTACCATTTAAGGTAATATAGCAAGGACACGTGCATGCTTTCTATAGACTTTTAGGTCTTGGAATTAGGACAAAGGAGATGCAAAGACTATAGTAATCCAAGTTATATTCAACATCTGAAAAAGTGGGATGATTTCAAATTGATTTTATAATCCCCTCCTTCCTGCAGAAAAAAGTGGTATCTGAAAGTCTGTCTTCCCATAAAGTTCTTCCAGGTTTCAACATTTTAGGACAAATTGAAACAGGAAAATAATGGAAATAATGGAAAATAATTTCTTCAAGTATCCCCTTATTGAGTGAAGTAAGCTGAGCAACCATGACTGAAGGAATGGTCTGTGAAATAATAATTTGTTTATCATCAGTTTATTGCAATGGATAAGACTGGACCTGGATTTCATTGAGGGAAATGAGTAGTGAGAAAGCTTCCTGTTCCAAAGAACATCAGCATTTTCTCTGAGGCATAAAGGAAGAGGGTGATCTATAATCTGGAGGGCTTGGGATTTGTCTAGGATCATGTTGACTATGTATCAAAGGCAACACTTGAAACCAGGTTTTTCAAGCTTTGAGACTAGGTCTCTATCCACTGTTCTGTAGTGCTTATCAGTAACTATGATGATAATCCTAATGTATATATGTAAATATGTACATTTAAGTATAATGCACATCTATGTGAGGCTTTAAGGTTTACAAAAGATGTTTCTTCTTACAGTAGTCTAGAGAGACAGCTAGCCTATGGATTATGAGACAGTAAGTTGTTGTTCAGTTATTTAATCATATCTGACTCTTTGTGACTCTGTGGACAATACTGTCCATGACGTTTTCTTGTCAAAGACACTAGAGTGGTTTGCCATTTCCTTCTTCAATGGATTAAGGGGGAAAAAAAAAGTTAGGTGACTTGCCCAAAATCACCCAGCTAGTAATGTCTGAGTTCAGATTTGAACTCAGGTCTTCTTGATTCTAGGTCCATCACTCTATCCATTGAGCCAACTAGCTGCCTTATGAGACTGTATGGTGTAGTGGAAAGAACACCTACCTAGAAGTCAGAAGTTCTGTGTTCAAATCTTACGTCCTAAATAAGTCCCTTACCCTTTCAGGGCTTTAGTTTCCTCATCTGTAAAATTCATTGGACTAAGTGACTTCTAGGATCCTTCCTAGGTCTGGATGTATGCTTCTAAGATCAAAATTATTATCTCCTTCCAGATCAAAATGATTATCTCCATTTTGCAGATAAAGAAACTGAAGCTTTCAAAGATTGTGATTTTTTTCACGGTCATATAGCTAGTAAGAATCAGAGCCAGGAGACAAACCTAGCCTCCAGGTCCAGCCCTGTCTATTGCATTATGCTATCTCTAAACCCACCAAGATACAGATATTTAATGGAATGAAATTGGTTTCAGTTCACAGAATCATAGATCTAAATATATTCAATAATTATCTAACATATGGATATCAAACATATCAATATCTGAATATATTCTCCAAATTGAGGAGTTTAGTCACAAATGGAAGGGACCTTAGAGATGATTTAGTACTACCATCTTATTTTAAAGCTAGAGAAAATAAGTTCCAGAAGACTTGTCCTAAGTCCCAGTGCTCTCTTTGGTTCTTGACAATGTCCCAGTTAAGAGTATTAACTAAGAGTAGGAGAGGTAGCAAGATATGATGGAAATCAAACAGTCAATCAGCAATCATTTTTTTTTGTTCCAGAAACTGCACTGGGCACTAGGATTATAAAAACAAATGAGAGATAGTGAGATTCTTAATCATTGTGCAAAATTATACAAAAACCTGTCTCTTCCTCTTTCTCTCAATGGCACTTACAATCCATTCTGGTGCAACTCTTCTCTCTGTGGATCCTAAATACTGCCAAAATTATGATGACAACCTCTCTCCTTTCACCCCTTTAAAAAATTTCTATTTTATGACAGACTGAGAATAAAATCTATAATGTTATATTCATCAGTTGAAAAGTAGAAGCCATTGAGAAGATATAATACAGTCTTTCTTACTGTCACAAACCAAGCCAAAACACTATTTTGGAAGTACCTTTTTTTCCCTAGTGTACTTACCCAGTTTGATTCCCCACTATTGCCTTGACCCATGTGGAGGTAAGAGTTAGAGGTACATGATTGGGCTGTGATTCAGTTTGCTATTAAGGGAGCAAATTTCTTAGGTAAATTGCAATCACAAGTCTTGCAACTACAAGAACTCAGACTTCCATTATATATAGCAGTTCATCACAAATCAGGGGACAAGGTTTGTCTGTATTCATTTAAGTGCTTTACTAAAGATCTATTGTACTGGTACCATGACCAAATTTTTTTTCCCCTTGTGATAATCCTGAAATGAGAAATTTTTTTTCTTACCTAGTCAGATGGGCAATTGGTAGATTACCAAGTATTCATTTGCTGCTCACTTTGCACCTAATATTCTACTGGGCTATAGACAGGGTATGAAGAGACACAATCAATCAATGAACAAGAACTGGAAATCAAACAACCTACATGCATTTATTAGTTGCTCACTAGGTTCCAGGTGCCATACTAAGCGCTGGGAATATAGAGTCAAAAGCAGAAACAGTCTCTGCTCACATGGACTTTGTTATCTAGTACGGGGAGACAATATATACACATATGGGTGTATACAAAATAGATATAAGGTGATTGAGGTGTCAAGCATTATAAGTTGGGGTGTGTCAGGAAAAGGGGTATCTCGTGTAGAATGTGATACTTGAGACAAGACTTGAAAGAAGGTATGAGGGAGTCTAAAAGGCAGAAGTGCATTCCAGGCATGGGGGACAGTAAGGAAAGGAGGTTGGAAGATGGGGTGCCATATATGAAGAATGGCAAGATTGGACCTTAGTGTGCAAAGAAGGCACTAATGTGTTTTAAGACTGGAAAGGTACATTGGGGCTAGTCAGTAAATGGTTTTAAAGGTCAGACAGAAGAGTTTATATTTGATTGTGGAAGAAATAGGGGGTCGCTGTAATCTGTGGTTTATTGAATCAGAGAGTGACATGGTCATATTCAAATTTTAGAAAAATCAGTTTCATAGCTGTGTGAAGGATGGTTTGGAAAGGGGAGAGACTTAAGGGAGAGAGGAGACCAATTCAAATGGAGAGAAGATGAGTGCCTGAACTAGCAGAAAGAAGGCGTTAGATGTGCAAAGCATTATGATTATAGATTATGGTCTTCAGGAATCAACAACAGTGACATAAAGAAGGGACAACTCAGAAAGGAAACATCGTGGTGAAGTGGAAAACTCCAGGAGACTTAGGTAATAAATTGGGCAGGTTCATTAAATAACCATGTGACAAATGGGCAAATCATTTAAGCCATGGGCCTCAGTTTCTTTATCTGTAAAATGAAAGACTTAGATTATGTAATCTCTGAGATGCCTTCCTATAATTGGTTTCAAAGATTTGCTTAAAAGAAATAAATTATGTAGTAAATTCAATAGAAAATGTAAAGGTCAAATCCCATCAGGAAAAATACCACTGAAAAGAATGGATACTGAGTTGGACTTGAAAGGATTTGGATAGTGGGAAAAGAAGAGGGAAATAGTACAGATATCAGGAAAGGGGAAAAATGTAGTAGAAACAGAAATGAGGGTGGGATGTGTGGGTAACAGCTAGAAGACAACTTGCCTGGCCAGATTAGCCCACAGAAAGAAGTAAGGTTGGATATTTAGGTATGGCGTATTATGATAGGTTATAAACTAACATAGAAATGAAGATTGTCTTGGAAAGGATTTTGCTAATAATGTAAGCAAATTAGTTAAAATGAAACTGTTGAAGAAAATGTTGTTTCTTTTATTGAAGTACTTGAGAAACATACATACATTCTAAATTGAATGTAAAAGTATATGTTATGTCTTTGCATTTATTTCCAAAGTATGTATTACGTATGATACAACTTATCTTTAATCTCTGTGACAAAAGAAAAATGACATTTTCTCTTTGTTAAGCCATGTTTTATACTATTTGCTGTTATTTAGGTATTATTATTAGGTATATTGCCCAGACTCATTTTGTCTAACTATAGGGGAAGGGATATCTGATGCTTTGGTACATTCTGCTGTAGTACTGAGGCCAGAACATTATAGTGGGAAATTACAGCTGGAAGAGACTTTAGATGGGACCTAGTTGAGCCTCTTTTTTTTTCAATAGATGGAGAGACTGAGGCTAAGAGAAGTTTAATGACTTACCTAAGCTTCTCAAAGGGTAAATAGAAGAGTCAGGATGTGAATTCAGGTCCTCTGTTTCCAAATAAAGAGTTTATAACACTACAGCCACATATTAGCCACTCAGTCAATGAACGTTGATTGATAGGTAATTCTTACAGTTTCCTCTTTGTCTGTTTCTGTTTGTTTAACCTCTCTCTCTTTATATATACATTATATATATAATATATTCATACATGCATATGTGTATATACACATACATATGAATATATACATCTATGTGTATATACACACATGCACATATCCACATGCTTATGTACATATATGTGTGTATATGTATAATTAGTCATATATCTGAAACAGACCTGCCACTGTCTGGTAATACTACTGGATATAATTCATCTTGGAAACATACACACAAACACATACACCACTTGACAAGAATTGGTGTTAATTTTTTTTTTAGTTAGAAAAATTTGGAGGTTTTTTTCATAATTTTTGGTCTACTACTTTGTAATAGAAAAGTATACCAGAAGGAGGTAAAAAAAATGCAGCCCATTGAGATTTTTCTAATTAATTTATGTGAGTGTATTTTAAGGCATTTAAAAAAATACATATTGCCTATTCAAAGTGTAGAAAAGACTTTCCTTTATTTTTTTTACTAGAAAGACTGCATTATTGTGAGCAAAGTGTTTTGTACATCTCAAAATACTATGCAAATATTGTATTAATACTACTTATACTACTGAAAATAATACGGAACCTACAAAGTCAAAATCTATAAGTGAAAATAATAGAACACTTTGCATCAGCTTAGAAAAATGCAAGTCATTTATTTTAAAATTCTCTTGCTATCTAAACTCAACATTATGAATGCCAAATCCTTTTAAATTATCTCCCTTTTTAAAAGGCAATTTTAAATTCTTCGGCATAATTCTTCTCTTGACCCCAACTGATGGTGTAATACCACTAACCAGACTCACAGGCTGCCACTGTTCTCTTCATCCCAACTCCAGCTAAAACCAGCTGTTCTGTAGGCTGACTTTTTTTTATTAACTTATTTAGGAACTAGGGCATATCATATTACCCTTTCTTCCATTCCTGTCTTGTGCAGCTGTAGCCAACACTTTCCATAACAGCCTTCACACATCAACAAGTCCCCCCACCCCCTTTTTCTGGAAATTTTCTTATTTTATTTTACTATGGATTCTCTCTCTCTCTCTCTCTGTCTCTCTCTGGGTCTCTCTGTCTCTATCTCTCTCCCTCCCTGCCTCCCTCTCTCTCTCTCTCTCTCTCTCTCTCTCTCTCTCTCTATTTCTCTCTCTCTCCCTCCCTCCCTCCCTTCCTCCCTCTCTCCCTTCCTCCATCCCTCAGAATTCCCCTTTCTTTATTACTGCCAGCCTTCTTACTGAGTTAATATGGGATGGAGCCTGAATCTGGCATTGTTAGTAAAGAGATTATGAGACTTACCAATTCACATTAACAAGGAAAAGCCTCTTTCTGACTTGATAAACTGTCTGAAATGAATCAATAACAATAAAACGACATTACATTCAATTCGATCCAAGTTTAGATTCTAACCTAAGACTCTAGGTTTTAGTTTGGGAGAAGAGGCAGTCCTACAAGGAAATGTGAGATGGGGGACAGGGAGTGTTAAGAGAAAACAACAGCCAGTCCAGGTAAAAGAAAATTTTAAAAAGAAGCCCAGATTTTAACAGATTTTTACCACATATGTTTTAACATGCAATGGCTAAGAACTTTTGTAGTATTTTGGAAAAGTTGTTTGCATCTTATAAATAAAAATGATTGGTTCAACTAATGTAGCAGCCCCTCCACAGACCTAATCAGAAAGTGCAAGTACATGGAGGGAAAACAGAGAAGGGGGGGGTACTCCATTAATTAACTCAATAATGTATAATTGTGAGATTCAATGCAGAGTTCCCTACCCCAATATGATCACAATCCAGTCCCTATCCTATTACGCTCCTCTAAATCTTCTCTTTTTCAGCATAAATAGTACTTTCACTCACCTTCCTGGCTATTCTCTGAATCCTTCTGGTTTATCAATGACCCTCCTAAACTGTAGTGCCCCAGACTGAACACAACCTCTGGAAATGACCTCCTCTGGGCAAAGCATCACTTCCCTCTTTCTGGATACTTTAATCCACTGATAGGTCTATAAGCCCATCAGTATTGGAACCATGAGTGTGCTGATAAACGCTTAATAACTGACTCTCTGGGAAGACAATATGCATACAATACACACTTTTAAATTTGATCTTCATTATTGTCATTTTCTCCTTCACTTTCTTAAGTGAAAAAAATCTAAAAAATCCAGCAAAACATTTAATCAAACCCTGACTTGTAGCATTTGCCTATTTTTGAGGTGTACATGCTTAAATTGAAAATTTTGCAATTAGCATAAAGGCTTATTCACATCTAGCTTACACCTTTTGATGGGTTGACTAATTTGAGGTGTTTGGGTCTTTTGTATTTACATTAATTGGAATAGGAAGTGGATCAAACACATAACATATATTCATGTTTATATATGTTATAACATGATGCAAAATTATAACTAATGAATAGATGTAAAATTGCATTATTATATTAGATAACACATATTGTAAGATTATATATAATGTCTATTATATATAGCTTTGTATGTGTGTTTGCCACATTGTTATGACTGAGCTTTTAAAGTCTCTGCCAGCTGAGTACAAATTCTCTCAGGTTCTATCATGCTAGAAAAATTTGAATCACAGTTCCAGAAAGAGATTATCTGCTCTCTGAGTCCCTCACCCCCGAGGACGGAGAAGTATATCATAAGTGGATTGGCCATTTGGTGAGGAATTCTTTGGTTATGATAACTTCTGAAACAAATAAAAGTGCAGAATAGCCCACAGTCATTTTACATTTCTAACAATGAGAAGAGACAAAAAGAGGACTGAAGATTCAAAGAATCACATACTTTTGTCTATTAACATCAATTTACTTATTGACCCTCTTAATGTGAAATGTTTATCAAATGAAAAAAAATATATGTATATATACTGATAGAAGAATTGATAGGTGTCAATTTAGACATTTTTATGGAACCAGAGGACTAAAAGAACTTATATCACAATACAAAGATTGATCTCATTTTCCATGAGATACACATAAAGGGGTTGGTTTTATTTTGGGTCCAAAGGCAACAAAACATACTATGAAATTGATGTTTTTCCCTTGTTCCCTTGATCATCTTGTATTTCAGTGCTCGTGATAAGCCTTTGCAAAAAGGTAACTATGAAGATAATTGTAATTTAAGGGCCAACACTGCACAGAGAGTAAGGAGGTTGAGAATTCAGTGGAGAATTTAAGACTTTCCAATTTAAACCAGAATATATAGGACACAAAAAGTACCAAGTAACATCACACACAAAAAAGAAATTGATAGTATTTTAACAGAAATTGCCATAGTAGGAATCATTTCTGTAGTAGCCGTCTGTGTCCAGTAGGACCACTAACTTATTAAAGAAAAGATCAAAATCTGCAGGAGATTGGAAGAATAAATAAAAATAAGAAAAACATGTAATTGAGACATTTAAACCAACAATAAGAGCTCTAAATGAGAAATGGATAAAAACTAAACATTGACACAGACTATTTTTCCTACAGTAGATTAACTTATGCAAGTCAGTCATCACAATGAGGATGTAAAAAAAAAAAAACAAACCTGGAAAGTAGCTCAGCCAGTAGACATCATTTCCTTGCCAAATAAAAGGCAAGGGCAACAATTGTTGAGACTACAGTTGCGTTTGTAAAATCTTAGAGAGGCTTAGAGATTGTAGAAGATTATGAAACGCATTACTACCAAAACAAGGAAAATAAGAAAATCTTAATAATGACTAATTCTTATGCTTCCTTTCTCTTTGCAAAATTTTTGTGAGAGTCATTTACACATCAATCTAGGCCATCCTTGTTGAAGGTGTAAGAATTTACATAACTTTATATTTTGCCAGTGTTATTCAGTAGCAGGTCATGTCTTTATAATCATCCAGTAGACTGAAGGGCATAGACAATATAGGATCCCACTGTGTTTATAACTTGTTGACTGTAAAAATAAAGTGGTTTAACAAAAGACCTTAAAGATTGCTTTTTATCAAATCAGTTAACAAGTGAATAAGGTGATGAATTTCCAGTTAGGAAGAACTAATTCAAATCTGTTCTTGGATACTTAGTAGCTGTGTGAGTTTGGCCAAGTCACTTAATTTCTGTCAGTCTCAGTTTTCTCATCTGTAAAATGGTAATAATAATAGCACCTATTCCCCGGTCTTATTGTGAAGATTAAGTGAGATAATATATGTAAAGTATTCTGAAAACCTTAAAACGCTACATAATTACTCACTATTTTATTAGAAGTTATTATTGTTAAAGTGTCACCTATAGATATGGTAAATTTATACAAGAATCCTTAATACTTGCTAGTGATGCTCTGATTAATAATACCAATTGAGGCATGAAACATTGTCACAAAAGGTATTTGCAATTGCTAGGTTCATTGCAAATTTCAAAGGAAATCAGAATTCTCTATAAATGGGGAAATTATTCAGATGCTAGCACATTCAGGATGGCCTGCTAGCACAGGTTCTTTGATCTGCTTTTGAAGAAGAGGATTAACAATCTTACTTTTAATTACATTCCCTAGTTCAGGAGAAAGGTTAGCACCCTGAACTTGGAGAAAATACAAGCAGAGAAATTAGTACAAACACCAACAGACAGGACTCTAACTGTCTGAGTAAAGTCATATTGCTATACACTGCTATAATATTGCTATCCATCACAGAATCAAAGGAGCACGGATATCTGAGCAGTTGGGGGCCTCTGAACATAAGGCTACTCAGAGTCTCAACCAGGAAATCAAAAGATCTTTCTTTTGAAAGAACCCCCAAAGCAAAGTGCCATCTTCCCAGAATATATAATATTCAGCATCTGATTGGCTGAGTGCCAAGGAGCTTGAAAATCCTTGTGCTGCAGCACTTAATTGGAAACTCCCCATAGCCCAGAGTCTGATTAGCTCTGGACTAGGGCTATTAATGGGCACGGAAGATGTTCAGATTCTCTCCCCATGTTCCTATTTCCATATGTTTTTGTGCTGATTACATCAAGTACTGGTACATTAGAAAGTGTTTTGAATGAGATCCATAGTCAGTGGAAAGAGTTCAGCTTAACTATCTACACCAGAATAGCCATATGGATACAAAATGCCTGTTGTCCAAACTCTGGTATGCAATTGGTTAGATGACATATAAATGGTCCATCAAGATTTAAATCTAGCACAAGTATTTACATATGCAATTATTAGAATTCAGCCCTGAATGGGAAAACGTTTGCCCAATGATTTTAATGGCCCCACGTTTCTCTCTCACTTCCTTTAAGTTGCAGCCAAAACCCTACCTTCTACAGGAAGCCTTCCCTAACCCCTCTCAATTCCCTTTTTAAACTACATCCTATTTATCCTATATATAAGCTTGCTTTGTATATGTTTGTTTTCTTGTTATCCCCCTCATTAGATTATAACCTTCTTGAAGGTATAAACTGCCTTTCACCTCTTTTCTTATCCTTAGCAATTAGCATAGTGCTTAACACATACAAGGTGCTTAATAAGTTTATTGACTGATTGTTCAAATAGATGGCTTGAAGAAGTGCATAAAAGAGGAAATTTCACTAGAAGCCTGCATAGATCATAGAACTGTAGATCTGTCTTCACTTCCTACCATTTCTTCAATAGCAACTATGTCAGTGAGACCAGAATACAAGCCCTACAAGACTTAAATCTTTTTTGCTTCTACTTCTGGTCTCTGGCTCCATTGTCCTGATTGATGATTGCTTCAGTCACCTACTTTATCTTCTCCTGGTTGTTTGTCTTCAGTGTTTGAAGGGGACCAATGTCATCCTGGAGTGATATCTTGACTTGCATTTTAATTGGATTTGGGAGAGAGTTGCATGAAGCCATTGGCCCCACTTTCTCTTCCAGAATCATCCAAGTCCAGCAACAAGACAAAAGTCAAGATCACTGGCAATGGCCCAGGATGCAGGGGATGACCTTGGCATCCACTCTACTTGGTCCCAGATTTCAGCCACACTACACTTTACTAGCCATTTCAGCAGACACCATGCTACCACATGTGTACCCTCTGCCTCCTCTTATGAACTCCCTACCTTTTCCAATTCTGGAACCATGATCAAATCAACTCTGGTGTGTTGGTCTATACCCCTACACCTCTATTTCTCAACATCCTATTACTTTCACCATTCCCCTAAATGTGTTTTTTTCCCCCATTAGGATGTAAAATCCTCAAAGGCAGGAATTGCTTTGCTTTTGTATGTGTGCCCTCAGTATTCAGCACAGTGCTTGGCATATAATAAGCTCTAAATAAATGCTTTTTATAAATTCATTCATACCTGGAAGGCAATTCCAAGACTGTTCTGACACCTTCAGTTTACTGCTTAGACAACTAATATATGGAGAGGCCCAAGATCACATAGATAGTACTGGGGATGGACATTGAATCCTGGTTCTCTCTCTAAGTTCAAGAGTCAGTGCTGTTTGAATTGCACCACAGTACAAGTAATATTAGATAAGCCTCCTTTTCTTCTTCAATAGAAAATCATGCACTAGTCTCCCTTAAAAAGCAATGAACATTGACATGGGACATTGTTCTCTCTCTCTCTCTCTCTCTCTCTCTCTCTCTCTCTCTCTCTCTCTCTCTCTCTCTTTCTCTCTCTCTCTCTCTCCCTGTCTGTCTCTCTCTCTCCATTTCTGTGTTTCTGGATTTCTTTGTTGCTATTTTTGTGCGTCTATATCTTCTCTCTCATATTCACCTGGTTGATTTGTCCATTTATCTTTTGCTTTTTCTCTGTCATCATCTTTTTTGTCCTCTTTCTCTCCTTCCTCTTTCATATTCATTCACTTTCTTTGTCTGTCTCCTTACCATTCTCTATCATAGTGTGTCACTTTCTCTGTTCCCATTTCAGTCTGCCTTCTCTCTCTCATATTCACTCGGTTGTCTGAGTCTGTCTTTTATTTTCTCTCTATCATCATCTCACTCTCCCTTCCTCTTTCTCTCCTCCTTCACGTCCATTCACTTTCTTTGCCTGTCTCTTTCTCTATAACTATCTCTCTGTGTCACTGTCTTCCCTTGTTGCCATTTGTCTGTCTTCTCTGTCTTTCATCTTCACTCATTTGCTTTGCCTATTTGTCTTTTTTTCTCTGTCTCTTTCCCTCTCTCTCTTTTTGTCTGTCTTTCTCTTCACCACAGTAATGAGATGAGAGAACAGTTATACCTGAATTGCTTGACATAGTGGCCCAGGGGCAGGCAAAGCCTTAAAGCTGTTGTTTCCAAAGCATTCAGACATTGTTAACCAGGGCTAGCTTCCAGGGTGTTCAGCAACTCTTTTGTTCCCTTTCTACTTTGAAACTTTGAAAGAACTGCTATAAGAAGTCCTTGCTTGTCTCCTGACTGTTCTCAGAAATGCCTAGGTACAGGTGTAGCCATTTGTTAATCTTGCTTACCCTGAAAAGTGGTGGCCTAACTTATAAATGTCACTTCTTTATGGAGCTGGCATTTTTTTTTTATTTCTCTTGAGAAAGTTAAGGAATTTGGGTGCACAGTTAACTATCAAGGGTGGTTCATTAAGTACTCTTTCCCAGAGCTCAGAGCTCAGCTGCAGACATGTCATGGATAGTTTATAATGTATGACTTTTTGAAAAAAGAAATCTTCTATCTCATACATTCTAAGAATATATTCTAGGGTGGGTCTTTTTTTTTTTTTTTTGCATAACTCTGGTTTCAGTTCAGTACCCATAGCAGTATAGGGTAGAAAAAGTGTTGGCTCTAGATTCTAAGGACTTGGGATCCTTTCTCACATCTGGTTACTTGTGTGGCCTTGAGTGGGTCATTGAATTTCCCTGGGCCTCAGTCTCCTCATCTGTAAAATGATAGAGTTGGGCTAAATGGCCTCTAAAGTCCTTTCCAGCTCTAGATAGACCCATGTCCCTAGGATGCAAACCAATGGCCCTTGCTTAATCTCTTTGCTGTAATTATCATGCCTCTTCTCATATTTCACTGCATCATTATCTCACACATTAATTGTCTCCTTTGTTTATGACACCTTCAGTTTCATACTTTTTGTGACCGACTGAATCTCACTGGAAGTCTGCAAGTGAAGGCTGGATGATTGTATGTTGGAAATGTCATAAAGGAGTTTTCTATTCAGTTTTGATTTGGCATAAATGACCTGTGAGTTCCCTTCTAACTCTGAATCAAGAATGATCATTTTTCCATTACTGCAACTTGAGTTAAAACTTTTTTGAAAAGTAATGCAAAATTGGTTCCATAATGAACACTGGAGATTATCCTCCTTTCCATGAGACCTTGTAGGATATTTGCCTAAGTCTCTTTGTATTACTTTGAACATCCTTCCTTTGGTGTTATATCTCTTAGTTTCTGATCTCTAGCAGAATTCTGGAATAGATCATTAAATAAATGGATGGTTTACAGTCACTTAGAGGGATGAGTCAACATGGACTCACTAAGAGTATATTACAGTATCTCAACTTATTTCTATCTTTATGGAATTCTGGACTGTTAGATCAGGACATTGCCAAAGTCTGGATTTCAAGAAGGAACGTGATAGAATACTTCCTTTATCATATTCATGTTGACAAGATGAAAAAATCTGGACAGTGGTACAATTGGATAGACCCAAAACTTGTTAAATATCCAAGTTAATGGATTGATATCAGCCTGAAGAAATATCTCTAGAGAGGTGCTGCAGGCTCCTTACTTTTAGACTTAAGCCACAAATATATATAATCTGTATTCAAATGTAATATATAACCTGTATTCAAAAAAGATCTTGGCATATTGGAATTATGGGAAAAATCTGGGTCAAAATGTAATAAGATTTTTATATGTAATCTTGTTCATTGGTATAAAAAAATCAACTGAATAAGCACAAGACTGGAGGAGACATGGCTCATATGTAGTTCATGTGGAAGAAGATATTTGACTGAAAAGTTAATATGAGACAATGGTGTGATGTTGCAAACAGAGCTGATTTGATCTTTGACTTTATTAATAAAAATAGGGAGTACTGGGGTCATTTTAGGCCTCCATATTTTAAAAGGGACATAGATAAATTCTTTCAATGTTACAAAGGTGAGCAATCAGCATGGTGAAGGGATCCATCAGGTAACTCACAAAAAAGAACACTTATGGAGGGAGCTGTGTGATAAAATGGTCGTCTAATATCTGAAAAGCAGTGATGCCAAAGAGATGTGAGACCTATTTCAGAGGACAAAACTAGAACTGATAATTAGAAGTAATGAAGAAATGCATTTTTTCTCTCAAGTACAATTCCCTGTTAAAAGTTTTTAAGGGAGGACGGACATCCATTTTTTCTTTTAAAGCTAACTCTGTGTTGAGGTTGCATGGGAGGTAAAGTATACTGGAGAGGACTCAGTATACTGCGTCTCAGTGCCAATGACCATGCCATGGCAATTATATGTATAGGAATAGCCCAGTTCTGACCCACCCAGTAGTCTCTAAATAGGTAAAGAGTATACCTATGTACCCAGTATCAGGTTTAAGTGGACTGGTATAAGTGAACAGGTGTAAGTAGCCTGGTGAGTACTTAATGTTGACAGAATATATTATGGAAGGACTATGTCCAAATAACTAGCAACTAAAATACAACTACAGTGCTCTCTCCCTCTCTAATCCATGCACCCAAGTTCAGAAATATTGGTAAGAGTGGCACAGAATCTGTGGGGAGAAGTACGGCAACTCCAGAAGTTCATTTGGGAATCTTACCAGGACAAGCATATGGAAGCCTTCCCTATTGGCTCTTCAGGAAAAGTGGAAGTCCAGTGTAGGGTGTGTGAATAAATATCTATCGTCGAGCCCATGTGACTGTAATCCATTTGACATAGGCAAGCAGCCTAGAGTTGGCACCATTGGACACAGAACAGATATTGGTACTGATGTGGACCTCAGGGACCTTTAGCTCACAAGTGCTTTTGGAACTGGTATAGTACTGGGAGACAGCAATGGTAGGAATGTCTAGGAAGAGTCAGTCTTCAGTCTCTAGGACTCATATTTGAAAGCTTTCCCAGACCTCTGTTTTTGTTATCAAGGGCCAGACCCTTGTAAGTTTGGTGGCACCTCTCTCTCATCCTGGCCTCAGAATGGGAGAGACCAAAATATCCTATGCACACACACAAATATGCTCTCCTCTCTCTCTCTCTGTCTCTATGTCTCTGTCTCTGCCTCTGTTTCTGTCTCTGTCTGTCTCTCTCTCTCTCTCTCTTTCTCTCTGAACCAAAGCCAGGGATCAGGATCAGAGGAAGGAAGCTGTGGTTCCATAGCATCATGAATCTAATGCTGAAAGAAATCACCTTGTCAACCCTCCTCATTTTACATATCAGGAAACTGAGGCCCAGGAAAGTGAAATAATTTGCCCAAGTTCACACAGGTAGTAGTTATTAAAGGGAAGATTTGAATCCAGGTTGTGTGCTTTTGATATCATACTAAGTTGTCTCCATTGAAATCTTAGCATGAAAAAGAGGGTTTCAAACTTCTGCCAGGGGATGATTCTAAATGGATCTTGACAGAGGGAATGTACTGACATAGAGCTGAGTTGTTTTCCAGCAACTTCCATCATAAGTGTAGTAAGAATTAGCTAGAAGAAGACCATTTGGTAGAGAAAATTCATTCCAAGAAGCAAATAGCAGAGCAGAACATGAATGAACAGCTCAGGATGTAAAAGACTTAGGGAGAGAAGGAAAAAGAAGCCATACAAGGAAGAAGAAAAAAATAAATTCTGATAGAGGATTGCCTCTAAAGAAGCAAAATGTGAAGATACAAAAGTAAAGCAGAGAGCCAAAGCAAAGAGCAGATTCAATAATAAGGATTGGGAACTAAAAACGTGCTGATCTTAGCATCATAAGAGTGCAGCATGTAGGAAGAGTCATTCAGACCGAGGCACTATTTGAACATTCTGGAATGCATGCATTATGAAAGTACAGAGAGGGTGTGCCAGTTTTCTCTCAGCATTATGTGATAATCAATAAAACATTTATTAAGAACTGACTCTGTGCCAGGTACTGTGCTAAATTCAGAATATACAAAGAAGCAAAAGCAGTCATTTTCTCTATTTGGGGAGCCTCTTTGAAACTCACAGCACTCAGTTGTGGCAGGATGCCTCAGTGCTAGATCTGTGCCACTCTCACTACTTACACTCTCCACTTCAGGCTAAACCTGCCCCTACCCGTTACACCAAATCCCCACCTTGTTTTTCTGTAAACTTCCATGCCCAATGCTTATATAATTAGAGATTCAATGGCCCCAGTCATTAGCACAATCTAGCATTCCCCTTCCTGTAACATCAAAGTTAGAAAATCAGTCCGATAGAATGAGGAAGTATCTGCTTCATTCTCCTCCTTCCCCATAAGTTTGATGGTCCTTACTTGCTTCTGTAAACTTCACTTGTATCAAGGAGAGAGGACTCCAACTGGCTCCTATATGAACCAGGAGGAAAGACAGAGAACTGATGAATTTGAGTGTGTCAAATTCAAGGGCAGCATCTCCCATAGACCATTACTGACTCACCTTTCTTTTCCTCTAGCTATGGTCTGAAGACTATCTGTGAGGTTCCTTCTTAGTTGTATCCTTTCTTTAAAGCATACTCCATTCAAACTGTATCATGAAGAGTTAATCATCAAAACCATCTAGTACCGGCTGAGAAATAGCTAAGAACTCACCATTTGACAAAAACTTCTGAGAAAACTAGAAAATGATTTGGCAGAATCTAGGAATAGATCAGAATCTTACACTGTATATACCAAAATAAGGTCAAAAAGGATACATGATTTAGAAATAAAATGCCGTAGACAAATTAGGGGAGCAAGGAACAGTTTACCTTTCAGATCTATGGATAAGGGAAGAATTTATGACCAAACAAGAGATACTGAGCATTGCAAGATGTAAAATGATTATTTTTGATTATATTAAGAAGGTTTTTGCACAAGCAAAATCAATGCAGTCAAAATTAGAAGGAAAGTAGAAAATTAGGAAATATTTTTTATAACAAGTGTCCCTGACAAAGACATCATTTCTCAAAGACATAAAGAACTGGATCAATTGTTAAAGAATACAAGTCATTCTCCAATTGATAAATGGTCAAAAGCTATGGACAGGCAGTTTTCAGATGAAAAAATCAAAACTATCTATAGTGATACGAAGAAATGCTCTAAATCACCATTGATTAGAAAATTGCAAATTGATGCGTATCTCCTCCATCCTCCCACCCTATACACACCTTCATCTCTACCATTTTCTTATTTTCAGATGTCTCTAGTTAGACCTTAAAGCTTTTCATTTGTGAGTCAATATGTGCCCTAAGAAGGGCATTATTTGCCCATGACTTATGTCACTAATTATCAAATAATCCCATATGAGCCCCCTAAACTGCTAGTATAGATTAAAACAAGATGCCATAGGGTAAATGTCCCTACATTTCCTCCCTGAGGAGACAAGAAACAAAATGTAGTTAAATTTGAAAATCACGGTAGAAAGCAAATAGCTATCCGGGGAAGGTGTGGAATTTATCTCCTTGAACTATAAGGAAGCATTATGCTATCCTCCTGACTTTAGCAATCAAGGGTAGTTATGCCTAACGGTGAGATCTGGTTTCTATATATGTCCATGACTACGTGTGAAGCTTTTTTTTAAAGTTAGTGAACTAGGATGTCAATTAGAATCAATGATGAATAGTGAAAAGTTAGTATAGAGAAGGAAGAGTATCTAAATGCAGACTCTTTAAGGTGATACCAAGTTTTTGAGGGAGAAAGGGATGTACAAGTACAGATGCTTGCTGATGGTCCCATGTTGAAGGCATAGAAGGCGAGCTCTAGTACCATGCAGAAGCAGGCCCCTCCTGCCTAGGTAGCCTGGTTGATGTCACTGATAGATCCTGGTACCCAAAAGCAATCTTCATAGAGTGATACCAACACCTGGGAAGATACGATGGCTGAGCTTCATAAGAGGAGGAACGTTTCTGTTCCTTTTGTCTTTTATAACCATCAGTAGAATGAGTGTTCAAGTAATTTGAATGACTGAGTAGGTAAATGAAATTCCAAAATGGCAGCAGTTTGCTCAATATGCTGGAATGGGAGTAGGAAAGATTGTGTTCAATTCCTACCCCCAGCATTTATTTGCCACTCATATACTTATGACTCTCAGAAATTCATTTAAACTTTCTGAGTCTCAGTTTTCCCATTTATAAAATAGTAATGACAGCACATGTAGCACCTATCTTATATGTTTGTTGTGAAACTCAAATGAGATCATCCAGATGAATATCTTTGCAAAACTTAAAGCCTGATGTTTTTATTATAATCAGAGTAAAATTTCATATGCAGAAATTTGTGTTACAAATCTTACAGATGTCAAAGTATGTACATATTACTTTGTGTAAGCTCATATAATAACATATTATCTCACTGATAAAATATTTGTGTTCCAGAAAAACAAACTCATAAATAATTTGAACTTTCCTGAATTAAGTGTAAGCTTGTGTAAGGCAGGAACTGCTTCACTTCTGTCTCTGAATCTCTAGTGCCTTGTACATCGTAAGTATAATACAAATGCGTATTGCCTGGTTATCATCTTAAAAACCAGCCTTTTTCCTGCCATGCCACAATGCCTCTGGAACTGGAATGTAATTATATTTTACACAGTTTTTCTTTGTTTAAGATGAGAGTTCTTAATCTGTTATCTGTAGAGTTAAAAAAAATTTCCTAACTATATTTCAATATAATTGACTTCTTTTGTAATGCTTTTTTATTTTAAGCACTACAAACATTCTGAAAAGGTGTCCATGATTAAAAAAAACATAGGTTAAGAACCCCGTTTAAGAGTTTTGGGAAACCACTGAATAGTTATGAAATGACCCACATAGAATGAAAAAACACGACCAATCCTATGTAGATCACAATACAGATCTTCATCTCCATTGGGATAAAAGTGTTCCATCCAAAATAATAATTTATGAATATAGTGATTGCTGAATGCTGTAGTAGTAAATGTTGATCACTTCATCATAGCCCAGTCATGTTTCGGGAATATATGCAAGCTGCATGATTACTCGAGGAAGCATGGAATGATGTGTTCAAATTAGGACCATCTGTGGGGAGAAAAAGTTTGGTTTTTTTTAGTCATTCTTGAAGAATGGAAATCCGATTCTCCATGCTAAAGTGAGTATAATCCTGTTTGTATCTGTAACCCAATAGGGCGGTTGTCTTGAAATAGGGTGACTTAACATGCAGTTCATCAAAGCTGAAGATGTTGTAGAAGGGGAGGTTACTGCTAGCCACTTATATTTGCCCTTGAAATGGTGACATTATTTTGTCCCCAGATTTATTTCTGCTTAATCCATTTAAACATATTCAGCAGGAACATATGAATTATACATTAGTCAACTCAAAGCTCATAAGAGCTATTTAAACTGTGCATATGCAATCCAAAGGAGGTAGAGAAAAAACTATTTTGTATTTAGAGTGAAAGGACCAGGATTCAAATCCTGGCTCTGCCTTTATGACCTTGGGCAGTCATCTTACTCTCTGGGATGCAGTTTTCCTTGTAAAAGTAGTAGATTGGATGAAATGATCTCCAGGGTTCATTCCAGCTCTAAATTTATGATCTTATATTTGTGGTTCTGTTGACATAATTTATATCAAATAAATGTTTTCCCCCAATTGTCTGGGTATTTCAGTCAAATGTATTTGATAACCTGAATTATACAGATATTCTCTCAGTTCCACTTTGCTTTTCTTGAATAGGATAGGTCAACCGAATATATGCAACTTGTCTATTTCTTCTCTCTATGAGCCTAGAACTCAGCTCCACATTTATTAAACACTTATGAGAGGCCAAGGACTGTACTATGTGTTGGGAATACAGAGATAAAACTTAAAATTTCATCATCCTGGGAAATTTGGAAATGGGGGTATATGTGAACTCAGTAAGCATAATATGAAGTGAGATTATGATGGGACAAAGGAGACATTCAAAGTACTGTAGGAAAATGTAAGACAGGAAAGGATATTGAATCAGAGCTGAACTGGTAACTCAGCTAAGCCTTAGCTGACAAGGTAAGTATTCTGAAAAGGAGAGGTTAGAGTATTTACTATTAAAATGTAGATTTAATATAAACTGTGGTAACAATCTGATTTATCGATAATTAATCAGGACAATACTTAGAAAATTCTTCTCAATTCTGGTCGTAGAAATACTTCGAATTAGAATTTCTTTTTAAGTTTATAAAGGAAGTAACAAGTTTCTAAGTGTGTTTCTGTATAGTCATTTCAGTTGTGTCTGAACCTAAAATATCTTTTGGGATTTTCTTAACAAAGATACTGGAGTGGTTTGCCATTTTCTTCTCTAACTCATTTTACAGATGAGGAGATTGAGGCAAACAGGGTAAAGTGACTTGCCCCAGGTCACACAGGTAGTGCATGTTTTGTGCCAGATTTGAACTCAGGAAGATGAGTCTTCCTGACTCCAGACCCAGTGTTCTATCCACTGCACCACATTTTCTTCAGTTTCCTTATCTGTAAAATGAGAGAGGTAGACCAGATGGCTTGTGAGGTCACTTCTAGCTGAAGCTCAGATCTCATGATTATAACGTCAATGAGCCTATAATCTACAGAGGGGGAGATGAACTTAATACAGAAGTAACTATAGGACAAAGCAATATCTATGAATATTTATAAAGAGCCATATAAGTGGAACAAACTACCTACAAAATACCTACATCATTTTCTGGCTCTAAACTAACTTCCTTAAGCCTCAGAGGTCATTTCAAAAGAACTTTCCAAATGTACCAGCTCACAACCAGGCAGCAAGTTAGGCTCTGGAAGAATCTAACTCACTGATCTATATTAGTGCATGTGACTCTATACCTATCATAATTTCTTAGATTTATAATGTACTTTTCTAAAATTCTTTTAAAAATTGCCCTATAATAACTTGGTGTCTTAGAATATCCTAAGGGATTCTAAAATATTATTCGAAAACCAATTTGACTTGATTAAAGTAGTAAACAAGGATAAGTTCATATGTCCTGGGATGTTCTCTCTCCCCATCCCAACCTGAATGAAATTCTACCCATCCTTCAGGGCTCTGACCAAATGTCACCTCCTCCATGAAACCTCCCTAACTGCCACTGCTCGTAGTGATTACTTCTATTGTCCAATTCCCATAGCACTGTTTTGGGTTATTCTTGAGCTTATAATCTTACTTTCCATTAGATTGTGAGCCCCTTGAGAATAGTGATCATGTACCTGGAAAAAGTATTGGAATCAAGATGGGATAGGACTAAAGTCTACCAGTATGCCTTTCTGCTGATCACACACACATAGTTAGTCTAGATTGTTAGTCTAACATGTAACAGACTCAACACTTAACTGTCCCCAGAATGGGGTAAGACTCAAACTATTCTTTCCTTGGATGTTTTCTGGTGGACTTTGGCTGTTAAAGAGGCTTCCTGGTCAACCTGGGGCATTAAAACCAGTCTCTCCTACATTAATAATAACCACTATAACAGCTAGCATTTATATAGAACTTTTAGGTTTGCAGAGCATTTACAAATATTGTATCATTTGATCCTCACAGGAATCCTTAGAGGTAGGTGTTATTATCTCCATTTTACAGGTGCGTAAACTAGGGCAAGTTAAGTATATTACCCAGGTTCACACTATCCACTGTACCATTTACCTGCCTCTTTAAAGTCGATAGGTATCCTAAGACCACTTAAGTTAACACATCCTTCCCTTTTGACCAGATATATTTCTATGTAGAGAGGAGGATATCTACATCTACCTGAACTAAGGGCTACCATATATCTTTACTATGTTTAAAAGAACTCTTGATTTACTGATTATTTTTTGGAACCCTGTTTCTTATGTTCCATGGTCTGAGTTGGCATACAGTTTGGATGACTGAAGTAAACCTCTTTTTGTTAACTACTTAATGGCGTACAAGTTCCTCATTTTGTCCCAATACTGAACCTAAATTAACAGGGTGCTAGCAACAGGGCCATCCCAAATAGAGACAAAAGATATGGGATCTGAGTGTAAGTCTTGTCACTTACTACCATTGTAACCATTTGTTAATTGCTCCAACTCCTTGAGCCTCAGTTTCTTCCTCTGTAAAATGGTAGTCATAATACCTATTTCACTTAAAACATGTCTTAGTCCATGATTATTGGGCTGAATCCTCCAACTCCTCCCCATCACCTTTCTCACTCAGGCAACTCCTCCATCTCTACATCATCTCTTCCTGTTGTTGGTACCTGCTTCCCCTCGAACCTCCATTTGAGTAAACACATAAGCCTGCCATACTCATTTCAAATCTGGTTCAGCCTATGACTCTCTGGGTTTCTTCTCCATCCACGGTTACCTTTCTCTTCTCCCCGAAGACATCTTCAGATTCCTTTTATGGGTCATCTTTCTTCATTAGCATGCAAGTACCTGGAAGGCAGAAACTATCATTTTACTTAGTTTGTATCTATATTCTCAGGGCTTAGCACAGTGCCTGATACACAGTAAGAATATGACAGATGTTGTATGTATGTATGTATGATCTAGTTATCTATCTTCTTTCGATCTTTCTGTCTATAAAACTATGAATGTTTGCATATGTATATATGTATATGTATATGTATGTATATATGTATATGTGTATCTATATATATGTATGCATAAGTGTGTATGTATATGTAGCTACCTTACTGCCTTCCTTATTGGAAGAATCAAATGAAATAATGGTTCATCATCATGAAATGTTGTATAACTATATTTTCCATTCACTAAAAGTTTCTGGTATAATATACAGAATGGTAGTCTTGGAGTCAGGAAAGCCAAAGTTCACTTCTCATGTCTGATGCATTACCTGTGTCATCACAGGAAACTCACTTTGGGTTTAAATGAACCCTTTAAGACATTGTACAGGATTAGGATCCCAAAAGACTTATCCTACAGAATTAGGATCCCCAAAGGTCTGGACAAATTAGAATATTGTGCAAGATTTAAGAAGAGTAAATCAAATATGGATTAATATGTCTTACAGAGGTTTAAAGACTGACTTCACAAATACTAGATAGGGAAAAATATCATTAAATATCAATTATGGTCAACAATTAATTTTGTGTGAAAAATATCTGGAAGGATTAGTGAACTTGAAGCTCAATATGAGTCAACAGTTTGATATAACAGCTAAAAAGACAAATTTGTTATTGTTTTCCACAAAGAATCATCATACCTCGTGATAATGATAGCTAGCATTTAAATAGTATTTTAAGATTTGCAAGGCCTTATACAAATATTTCTTTTTTTTTTTTTTTTTTGCTTACAACAATCCTGGGAGGTGGGTGCTCTTTCATACCCATTTTACAAATAAGGAAACTGAATTATGTAGAAGTTAAGTGATTTGCCCAGGGTCCCATATCTAGTATGTATCTGAGACAGGATTTGAACTCAAGTCTTGCTGACTCCAGACCCAGCACTCTTATCCATTGTGCCCTCTAGCTGTCTAAGATGGTAGCACTGCTGTGTTTTGCTCTGGTCAGACCATCTGATTATATCTGGAGCATAGAGTTCAGTTCTGGGTTCCACATTTGTGTAAAAGCAAGGATTCTGATATACATGAAAGAGGAGTGTTGCTAGGACAGGTTCTTAGATCTGCATTTCCAAAAGGAAAGGCACTTTTGAGGGGTCAACAGTCACATTTATCAAGCACATGTATCATTCACTTAGTTCAGGGGAAAAGTCAGCACCCTGAACTTCAGAGGAAATACAGAGAAATCAGAATCAACAGACAGGCTTCCAAGTGTCTGACATACATCCCAGATTGGCAGATAACTGTCTGACCATGCATACATAGTGATCAGAGAGGGAAGCACCAACATCAGAGTTTTCAAAGCCAGGGGGCTCCTTAGTGATTGCCCAGAGTCTCATCTGGCCAAACAAACACTTCCAATCATTAAGCCCCAAAGTAAAACCGCACCCTCAGAATACTTAAACATTTTGTAAAAGTATATAATTTATTTATTTGTCAGTTCTCTACATTCACTTCCTCAAGAATTTGAATTCAAAATTTTCTTGCCATCTCTCCCCACCCCAGGACAGCTTGCACCCCATCCACCCCTTCCTCCAGTCTGTCCTCCCTTCTACTACCCACCCTTCTTCCATCCCCCTCCCCCTCTATTTTCCTGTAGGGAAAGACAGATTTCTATACTCTATTGCCCATATATCTTAATTTCCAGTTGCATGCTAAAACAAGTTTTAAGTTTCAGTACCAAAGCCTTGAGTTCCATATTCTCTCTCTCCCTCCCCACCCACCCCCATTGAGAAAACAAACAATTCAATATAGGTCAAACATGTGTAACAGTGCAAAGCGTTTTCATAAGTCATGTTGTAAAAGACTAATCACATTTCCCTCTATCCTATCCTGCCCTCAACCTATTCCATTCTGTCTCCTAACCAACAACAATGCTTGCTTCTGATTATCCCCTTCCCTAATTTGCTGTCCCTTGTATTATCTTCCCTCTCCTTTCCCCTTCCTCCCTGCCTTCCTTCAGGGTAAAATAGATTTCTATATCCAACTGAGTGTGTGTTATTCCTCCTTAAGCCAAATCCCATGACAGCAAGGTTCACTCATTTCTTTTCATTCCTCTCTCTTCCCCTTCATTGTAAAAGCTCTTTCTTCCCTCTTCCATGTGAGATGATTCACTACATTCCACCTCTCCCTTTCTCCTACTCCCAGTACATTCCATTCAACTGTAAATTTTATTTTTTTTTAGGTATTCTCCCTTCACATTCAGCTCATCTTGTGCTCTCTGTCTATGTATATACATACATACATACATATACACATACACACCCATATATACATACATACACATACATCCATGTACATATATATACACATATACAATAAAACATACATATGTACCCATACATGCCTACATATAACTACCCTAATACTGAAAATGTTCTCATGAGTTACAAATAATGAATTTCCATGTAGGAATATAAACAGTTCAACTTTAATGAGCTCCATAAAGCTTCTCTTTCCGGTTTACCTTTTCATGTTTCTCCTGATTCTTGTATTTGAAAGTCAAATTTCCTATTCTGCTCTGGTCTTTTCAACAACAATACTTGGAAGTCCTCTATTTCAATGGAATTCCATTTTCCCCTAAAGTATTATACTCAGTTTGGCTGGGTAAGTGATTCTTGATTTTAATCCTATATCCTTTGACTTTTGGAATATCATATTCTGATCCCTTAGTGTAGAAGCTGTCAAATCCTGTGATTGTATTTTCACAGTACTTGAATTGTTTCTTTCTGACTGCTTGCAATATTTCTTCTTGACCTAGGAACTCTGAATTTTGCTAGGAGTTTTCCCTTTGGCTTGTCTTTCAGGAGGTGATTGGTGAATTCTTTCCATTTCTATTTTACTCTCTTGTTCTAGAACATCAGGGCAGTTTTCCTTGATAATTTCTTGGAAGATGATATTGTGGCTCTTTTTTTGATCATAGTTTTCTGGTAGTCCAATAATTTTTAAATTATCTCTCCAGGATCTATTTTCCAGGTCAGTTTTTTCCAATGAGATATTTCACATTGTCTTCTATCTTTTCATTCTTTTGGTTTTGCTTTATAGTTTCTTGGTTTCTCATAAAGTCATTACCTTCTATCTGCTGCATCCTAATTTTTAAAGAATTATTTTCTTCAGTGATCTTTTGAACCTCCTTTTCCATATGACCAACTCTGCTTTATAAAACATTCTTCTCCTCTGGCTTTTTGGACCTCTTTTGTCATTTGGTTTAGCCTATTTTTTACAGTGTTCTTTTCTTTAGCATTTTTTGGGGTCTCCTTTAGCAAGCAGTTGATTCACTTTTCATGATTTTCTTACATTGCTCCCATTTCTCTTCCCGATTTTTCCTCCACCTTTCTTATTTTATTTGCAAAATCCTTTTTGAGCTCTTCCATGATCTGAGACCATTACATTTTTTTTGGAGGCTTGTGATGTAGAAGCCTTGACTTTGATGTCTTCCTCTGATGGTATGCTTTGATCTTCCTTATTCTAAAGGAAGAAAGAAAATACCTTTTCACCAAGAAAGTAGCTTTCTATAGTCTTATTTTTTTCCCTTTTTGGGGCATTTTCTAGCCAGTTACTTGCCTTTTGAGTCCTTTGTCAAGTGGAGGGTATACTCTAGGGACATGTAAGTTCTCAGTTCCTCCAAGGTGGCACAACCAAAAGAGAGGAGTTACTCCTCTCCTGGCTTGCACTCTGGTCTGTGAACAACCACAAGCACTCTTTTCTCCCTTGGAAATGAAAGTAGGATTCCCTGTCCATAGCCACCACCAGCTCTACCTCAACAGTGCTCCTCCTTACCCCTGAACCTCCACTCAGGGCTGAGATCCAGATCAGCTGTTGGATTCCCCCAGGATCTTTAGACCAGGGCTCCAAAAGTGACTATTGCTGCCCTGGGACTGGGACTTGGACCAGACCACATTCCCCTCTCACCCAGGTGAAAGAGCTTTCTTACTGGTCTTTGAAGCTGTCTTTGACGCTGTGGATTGAGAAATCCTACCCATGATTCTGCAACCTGAAGCCTGCTCCATTCTCGTCCATGCTGTGCCACATCGCCAAGGCTGGGCTGTGTTCTGCTCTGAGCCCAGTGCAATAGACATTTGCTGTTAGCCTTCCAGATTGTCTTGGGCTGGGAATCTGTTTCACTCTGTTATTTTTTGACTTTTGCTGCTCTAGAATTTGTTTAGAGTTGTCTTTTACAGGTATTATATGGGCCATGGGGAGAGAGCTAGAGGAGGTCTGTCCTTCCTATTTATATATTTTTTAGAGCCAGAGGGGATCACAACCCTTGAGAGCCAGTGCCTCATTAGAAACTTTACAAAAGGAGTGGGCCTTCCTAAAGATCTTCCCAGGTCCATTAATGGATGGGGAAGATCTTCTTTAATTACATTATTCAATCAGAGGCACCTGATTATACTAAAACAATGATGATGACCATCCATTCTAGTAAAGATACATGGCATATGAGGAACAGTTGAAAAAAACTGGGAATCATCAGCCAGAAAAAGAAAATACAATACAATGGGGAATACAATAACACTCTTCAAGTATTTGAAGGACTATCCTAGGGAAGAAAGATTAGACTTGATCTGTTTGACTCTACAGGGCAAAACAATGAGGTGTGAGGAAAAATTGCAAAGAGATAAATTTTGACACACATGGAAGAAACATTTTTTAAAATTAGATGGGGATAGAGGTGGTACCAGTGACTTAGGGAGCATCCACATGAGGATTTGCTTTCTTTCAATGCAGACTAGCCCCTTCTCTGCAATTTACTGTCTAGATCAGAGCTATCCAAAAGTCATACTAGTTACCTTAGGAGGTAATGGCTTCCTTCTGGGTGGCAGTATTCAAAGAGTGAATGATCACTGGTTAAGTGCATAGTATGAGCTGCACTACATGACTGCTGAGATCCCTTCTAATTCTGGATTTTTTGTGATTCTGTGATACTCAGTTATCAACAGGTTGGGTTCTGCATTGGATAAGAGAACATTTCCCACATGGATGAAATCACAGACTATTCATATGATCTTTTGCAAGAGTAACATTGCTAAAAAATGGAAGGAAAGTAAAAAACATGAATGCTGATACATTGAACCTATGGGAAACAGGGGGTTAGGTTACTGCAACCACAAAAACTGTAATATTTCACTAGCAATTGCTGAAAATACACTTTTCTGCACACAATTGTTTAGAATAAGACATTAATTCTAATAGCATGCACTTTCCCTAACACAATAACAATGAAATAACCTATAAAATGCTTACCCAAAATAAAATTAGTAATATGCAAAACGCTTTTTTCTCACTAGCAATTTCTTAGAATTTTGTGACCTTTGTGCTAATATCTCAATAAAAAATTGATTTCAGACAATACTATACTGCTGTAAGCTTCTATAAGTTGACTGTCTTCTGAAAACCAAGGGAGAGGTGGCAGCTGTTCCGTAGCTGTTGTTGGAAGTGTTTAGTAGCTGTTGTAAGATGCCAGGACTAATGAGGTCCCAATATCACCTCTGACACTCAACGCATGGGAAGCTCTTTACAATGGTGGGGTGAAGAAGACCAGTGAAACCTAGTAGGACACCAATCACTCCATCAGCTTGTATACATCAAGCCTTTCACTGTTTTCCTCCAACTGTGTGTAGCCAGGAATATGCATAGCTGCCAATGTGAAAGTGAAAATGAATTCTAAAAATTGTGAAAGTTAAAATGTGAATGTTGGGGATTGACCATATGTGCAAGGCTCTATGCTAGGTGGATGCAGAGGAATAAAACTGTAACATGATAGCCCCTACCCTGAAAGAGAGTCTAGGAGGGGAAATACTTAAGAAGTTAAAATTCTCAAAACATTATGTTTAATAACAATATTATTATGATGACCATTATAACCACCTTTGTAATCCCTACAAAATTTAGCAGTGATTAATAGATGAATGGATATAGTCATCATATATTTTCAAGTTTTTCTAATGACTAAATCTTGAGATATCTTAACATTAATTTATTTGAAAAGAGGAATTTGTGAGGGAGTACTTACATGCAGAATCACCTATTATCTACATAGCCATTCATCTCTGTGCTCTGAAGTTTTATATTGTTTGTATGGTTTTAAAATCCTTCCAGAAATTCAGGAGTTCAAGTAAAGCCAGAGGTAGGGATCTATATGAAGCAAGATCTCATTCAATTCTGGCTTATTGTGAACCATTAAAACATGCTAGTACTAAAAGTTCTATTAAAACAAACAAACTAAAAGCTTATGGACTTCACCATTTCTCTCTCTCCATAATTGTTATTATTGAAAAAGAGAAGAAGAATATGGAACATTCATATGGAACTTTAAGGTTTGCAACATTACATTTAAGAAACAGCATTTCTTGTCCACATAGTGGATAGAGAATGAGCTTTGAAGACTTGAGTCTATATTCTGCATCTGATGCAGATAACACCATGGAACCCTGGACAAATCATGTGAACTCTCAGTGTCCTAGGCAACTTTCTAAGGTACCACTGCTTTCTAAGGTTTGCACTACTAGGAGGAACTTCTAGAACAGCAGTTCCCTATTACAATAAAATCAAAGTTCAGGAAGACCAAGTTTTGAAGAAAATATCCCCATAAATATATGAAAATATTGACTGAAACAGGAGTGATCATTGACAGGTACAAAATTGATCTAGGTCACACTAAGATAATTACTATACTAAATATGTTCTATATTTATTATTTTACAAATGTTCTGTTATTTTAACCTGTCTCATCATTGGCTAATAATATGTATATTGTGATACACATGTATTATAAGTCTGTACAAAGTTTGATAGAAGATATCTTGGTGACATTTTTGTTAAAGATACTTTCTAAACTTATTGTTTTGTTTTTGTATTCCTGTTCCTTACGTTTCACAGCTTAAATTAGCATATGTAATTTTAGTTATTGGTTGATTTTCTTTACTTCTTCTTTCCCATGAACCCACAGTTTGAGGCAAAGGTACCTATGTGTAGAGATTGTGACTATTCAGGGTAAGACACATCAGATATTTCAGATATATAGGGAGTCTATATATCTGACCCAGAAATCAAAAGCAACATTGTCTTCCGACCCAACAAAAAATTTCTAGGAGCAGTTTTTGTATAAGCAAATAATTGGGGGCAAAAGTAGACTCATTCATATTGAAGATGATTAAACAAATTATAGAATGAGTGTAATGAAATATTATTATTGTACATGAATATAGCGTAGTATTTCTGTGCCATAAGAAGTGATGGATATGAAGAATACCGAAAGGCACAAGAAGCCTTATATGAACTGATCAGAGTGAAATGAGCAGAAGCAGGAGTACAACGTACATGACTGCAATGTTGTAGCCAAGTTTGGCCCCAAAGAAGAGATTTTTTAAAAATGCTCCTTCCTGTCTTTTAAAAGGTTGGGAACTATGAGTAACAAACATTGCATATGCTGAAGTATATTACCTAGGTGAAGAGAGAGCTATTCTCCTTTTCTTTTGCTTTTTTACTGTTTGTTAGAGGGGTAACAGGCATTTTGGGTAGAGACAGGGGGAGAGAAGGGAGAGGGAGGAAAAGAGAGAGAGAGAAACAAAAGTCATGGAAAATCAAAACATTAGAGTATTGTTTTTAAAGACAAAGGGAATCTAACTGACCAACTTCAAAAAGTTGTATGGGATCAGTGCCTGGTTTTGAAGTAGATATCCTTTTTCTATATGAAAATTTTTGACAAAGAACTAAACCACATGCTTGGGGGATTAGACTAGAGGTAAAATTTTCTTATATTCTTAACAATAATGATTTACTTGCACAGCTACATGAGCCTAGCTATTAAAATTTATCTTAAATTCACTTAGTAATCATCCTCTTGTAGCTTTTTCTTATTTTAAATCACGTTTACTACACTTAAGCAGGAATATGTTTCCTACAAATGTTTGATGAAATGTGTTTATATCTGTCACTACATTGAAATATAAGAATCTATAAAATCTTTTTCAGAACATGAACCGTTTGTGTTATCTTCATGTGCTGCTTGGTGAGATACATTTGCTTATGAGACTTTGCAGCTTTTTACCAACAAACAGATTATTTTCAAGTGTTTAAAGTAATAGTCCAATTCACAGTTTCTTAATTTTCTACTCCTTTGCCTGCTAACACCTGAAGGGTCACCTGAGAACTCTCTATTTTAAACTTGCATCTATTAATAATTTAGCACAATGATAGCTCTTAATAATGCTGGAAGAAGATGTGATGAATCTTCCATCCCAAGGCTGAGTCATCCCTGGTTCAATGTAAATGAAGAATTACTTTTAGCCTTAGTAGCTAACTCTTTCTTTGGGTTTTGGTGCTCCTTCTTTTGTTTCTTTTGCCTAAGAACCTTTACATTTTAAGGGAAATGAAAAATAAGGAGTACTTAGTCCGTTTGAAGTCAGATATAATACATTATCCCTCAAAGGAAAAGATATGGATGAATTGTGATTTGCTTCACTGAAATGAATAGCCACATTGGTCATGGAACTATTGAAGTACCAATTGACAAACCTAAGAAATAGCCTCTAAATCTCAGTCTTCTGAGCATGTCCCTTCATTTTAAGATATAACCACTTGATTTTTTTAAAATTTGATTTTGTCATGCTACTTAAAAAAATTCAAATGACTATGTAACTTTTTTCCCCTCTTTGATTTCTTAGTTCCCAGTGTTCCCAGAAATGTTACTTTATCTGATGTTCAAGCAACTAGTATAACTTTGACATGGGTAACACCAGATGCTATACTCGGCTACTTTCAAAACTACAAGATTACTATCCAACTAAGGTCTCCACAGTGCAGTGACTGGAATCCAGAGGAGTGCATCGAACACAATCAATATCACTACCTATATGAACCTGATCATCTTGAGGAGACCATACATGGACTGAAGAAATTCCGATGGTATCGATTCCAGGTAGCTGCTAGTACCAATGCCGGCTATGGCAATACTTCAAATTGGATTTCCACAAAAACTCTCCCTGGTCGTAAGTAAAGGCTTGGGCATGCTATAGTATTTTAATGCTGGTCTTTATTTTAGACAGCTGTGTACACATTGAGCACGTCCTCTGTTTAAAACATAGACATTAAGGTTTCTGCTGATGTTCTTTTCAAGGACACAAATTCTAAGTAGTTCTGCTTCTTCAAACCACAAAGAAAAAAAACCAACCACAAAAACCACCCTTTTTGTATGTCCTCACAGTCCTTGCTCAGTAACTTGAGTAATGAGTTCTTCCAGTTCTGCAGCTTAATCGAAGACTTTTGATCATAACACATCAATGAGTCATCCTTGTTCTTCTTGAACTAAAACAAGTCAGGAAATATCTGCACATGTTTAAAGAAGAAACCCTTATAATTCAGTCCACTTAAGCTACTCTTATTTTCAGAAAAATTTTCTGCCTCCATTGCCAACCCTCATTCATCACAGTTCACACTATGTATATGCTATATATATATAGCATATACATACATAGTATGTATGTACATAGTACATAGTATGAACTGGAAGGGAAAGCATCATTATTGTAGTAAAGAGGTACCAAACTCTTGGCTTACAAAACTCCCAGATCTAGTCAGAACTAGATTAAAATATAATTGGGAAATATTTAATAAAAATAAAATATATCATGTTAAGATAATGTTAAGTTTTAGTGTTCTGAGTCAATATGTGACAGTGGGGATGTGATTTTATTTGAGTTTGACGTGGCTGATATAGTAGATAGAATGCTGGAGAGGAAGTTAGGAAGACCAAGATTCAAATTCTACTTGAGACATATATGTATGCTGTATGAATCTCTATAAATCACTTACCCTCTCTATTGAAGGAGAATCCATAGAAGTTGGGGGTTGGGGCAGGGAAAGAACCAGGAAAAGCCTCTTGCAGAAAATGGTGTTTGAGCTATCTTGAAAGAAGGTAAGGATTTTAACAGTGAGGACTGAGTAGGGAGAGCATTTCAGGTATGGAGGAAGGCCAGTGCAAAGTCATGGAGATGAGAGACAGAGTGTCATGTCAGGAACAGCAAAGTAGTGTGGATCATCAAATATCTTGAGGGGAGAGAGAGAGAGAGAGAGAGAGAGAGAGAGAGAGAGAGAGAGAGAGAGAGAGAGAGAGAGAGAGAGAGAGACAGAGAGACAGAGAGACAGAGAGACAGAGAGACAGAGAGACAGAGAGACAGAGAGCAAGAGAGCAAGAGAGAACTGGAAAGACAGGAAGAAGTCAGCTTGCAAAGAGTTTTTTATAATAAAGTAGTATTTCTATTTTGTTCTTAAGATAATAGGGAGTCACTGTAAGTTTGCTGAGTAGGAAAGTGACATGGTCAGACCTTTGCTTTAAGAAAATCATTTCGATGACCATGTGGATGACAGATTAGAGCAGAGAAAGATTAGAGGTATGGGGACCAATTCAAAGGTTATTGCAATAGTATAAATAAAAGTTGATGAGGACCTTCACTAAGGTTGTAGCTGTTTGAAGAGACAGAGATTATACCAGAGGCAACTAAAGGTGGGGGCAGGGAAGGGCAAATAGAGTGAATAATTGAAAATGCCACATAGGTTGCAAGTTTGGTTGACTCGAATGATGGTAGGAGCACCCTTAATACCATAGGGAAGTTTGGAAAAGGTATGTTTTTAGGGGGAAAAAATATAATACGTTCTATTTTAGAAATACCATGTTAGAAATACCTATGGGAAATCCAGTTCATAATGTATAGACAGTTGTTTTTTCTTTATTTTTTTCTTTTTTTCTCCCAAATTCATTTATTTGTTTTCAATTTTCAACAATCACTTCGACAAATTTTAAATTTCCCCCCATCCCCCCCTAAAATTGCATGCAATCTTATATGAGCTCTACACATACATTCTTATTAAACACATTTTCACATATCATGTTGCATAGAAGAATTAAAATGAATGGGAGAAAGCATGAAACAACCTAAACAAATCCAAACATAACAAATGGCTTCATTCTGTGTTCTGACTCCATGGTTCTTTCTCTGGATGTGGATGGCATTTTGCATCATGAGTCCTTTGGGAATGTTGCATTGCTGTGAAAGGCTAAGTCTATCAGAAACAGTCCTTGCACCCTGTGACTGTTACTGCGCATAGTGTAGGCAGCTGTTGAAGTGGAACCTGGAGCCCAGGAATCAGACTAGAGCTGGATGTATGATCTAGGAGTCATCAGCATAGGAAGTATAATTGATTCATTAAGAGAGGCAATAGGACAAGGGGCAAGGCATTTGAGAGGAGAGGAAAGTGTAAAGTCGCCCTAATTCACGAAGTGGTCAAGATTGAGAAGGGAGGAGGTTATAGTGTGTAAAGCACTGAGGAGTAGGAGAATTGGACATCATGGGAACGATTTAAGGTTTGAGAACAGTAAGGAATAGGGAGATGTGCAATGATCAAAATGATGATCAAATACAGGAATTTTGGAGTTTTTGAAAAAGGAAACTGAACACTTTGAGGTGATGGCAAGGTCAAGGTTATGGCCAATCCATGTGTGCCACACATTAACCTTTCTGATAACAGCAGAAATATGGAATTTGGAATGATTTGCATCTATGTAGCCTAGAAACTAACATCCTGCTTGGAAAATTGAGTAGATGAGAAAGCTAATTTTTGCATAACTAAACCACATGGCTCTTCACTTTTAATGGTAAAGCCACTACAGTACAAAATTCTGAAATAGCATAAATAATTTTTAAAAAGAATTTGTGTGTTAAAATCAGTACATCCAAGAGGAAAACAGTATTTGAAGATCTACTATACAATTTAGATACTGAATGTCTATAAAAATAAAAATAATAGGATATGTAATGCCTTACATACACTGTCTCCTTGACCTTCACAACACTGCTGTAAGGTAGATAGTACTATTGCTATGAGACACATTTTAGAGAGGGGGAAACTGAGACTTGGAGATGCTAAGTGATTTTCTCAAGATCATGCAGTCACTAGGTGAGAAAACTACAACCAAAGGTATGTCATCTGACTCTCTGTTCAGTGCACAGGTCCCCATACTTTCCCACTTGGTCTGCTTCCACAGTTTCAAAATGGAATAGAAAATGGAAGCATTATTTAGTTGAGGTAAAAACTATTTCCTCCACCCACAATGCAGACAAATGGGCTAAAGATGGAATTATTTTCCTGTTATCTAGGTAATTATCTTTTTTTACTTTTTGTGATATATAGACACAAAGCCTACATAGATATCATTTATCTTCCATGCCCTACCCCCAAGACCTCTCCAAGAACATGATAGAAATTCCCTATCACAGATAACAAAGGCTAGCAGATTTTTATGCAATTTGAATTTTAGGCCTATTTTAATGGCTCACCACTATATATAAAAGCAATTTCTTATGGTAGTTGGTATAACAAAGTAGGATTTGAACAATCTGTCTAGCATGTGAAATAGTTATTTGTAATGCTGAGGTACTGCACAGCTCCCAAAAGAGCAAGGGTTTAAAAATGAGTATGGAAAGAAAGGACAAATCTAATACATGTCTCCTATGGACCACCAGGACCGGAGAAAGCAAGCGGCAAAACTCCTGGGGCAGCACTTAGGTTGTGAAAACCACAGGATACCATACTCATGAGGAATTTTAATTACCCAAACATCTGTTGGGTAAAAAAAATTTCACCAAAACATTCCTCATCAAAGAAGTTTCTAAGGAATGTGACTTTATGATCTAAAAATGGAGAAAAATCTCAAAAGAGGGAGAAGTCTTCTAAGAAATTCTTTTATTTGGGGGAAATATGAAATTCTTGATGAAGTTATGATTTCTTATTAGTTGATACTCTTATTTTGAATGAAAAAAGAGTTGTGTTATATGTTGTAAATATAGTGAGATCTATAAGTGATGCAGGTAAAATTTGTTCTTTTTTGAAGATAATATACAATGAAAGGACTAGATCCACAAGTGCATAATGAGATAGGGACAGACACTCTCAGAATCAGAGGAGTCTATTATGTGATGCCAGATTTCCTGAAGAGTCTACTTACTCCTCCCTGGACATGGAAATAGTTTACTCTGGGAACCCTGCTGTACCATGATTAACTTAGTTGAAAACTGTTAAATGACTTCCATATTGGTAGAGCTGGGAGGTCTCATAACTGGGTTCCCATACATACTCTTCATTTCTAAGACTGATCACAGCTCTGGTGAAGGGAGATGGTTGGCAAATATTCTCCTTATCTTTACACATTGTCATATTTTCCTTTGTCATTTAAAAAATTGCATTGTGGAAAAATGCCCATTTTAATTTAATTTTTTCCCCAAATCTTGTGCCGTACAAATAATTAAAAGATGGGTGCCAGAGTAAGACTTCTGAGTCCTTCCTTATTCAATGTCTACATTCGTAGCTCTTAAAATTTCCCATAAGCCTATCTATTTTGCTAATTATATTGTCATCTTTTAAGTTAATGATCTGAAAAACCCAGGATAAAGTGCATAATGTAATTTGTGGATGATAACTCAGGATTATTGAGAACACTGGAAGGCATAAATAATAAATATTTCTTAATTTTGTCTTAGTAGCCTGACAGAAATTGGCATGAACAAATAAAGTGAGATGAAAAATGTTAGATATTAATTTGCATAATTACGTAACATCAAAATTCCCAGATGACCTGGGGACTGACAAAGAGGAAGAATAATTTCTTAATTTTGGTCACTATTCAATTATAATCAAGTTACAGAGAGAGAAGAAAACACAACAAAACAATTCACATCTATAAAAACTGGGTAAGAGAGTTGATAGAGTGTTGGACTTGGGGTCAGGGTGGCCTGAGCTCAAATTCTACCTTGGATACTTTGCAGCAGTGTGGCTCAACAAGTCAGAGCCTCACTTTTCTCATCTGTAAAATAGAAATAATGATGATGATAATGATTATTATTTCACAGGGGCATCAGATGAGGTGCAGCGTAAAAAGTCCTTTGCTAACCTTCAGGAGCTACATAAATATGAGCTGATAATTATTAATTTGTGTAGAAAGTTAATCATTATTAGAAACCACTCAGCTATTTGCTAAATGACAGATCATTAATCACATTTTTAAAGATATGGGTAAAATCAGATCCTGAATACCTTTTTGCCTACCTATGTTGATGAAAAATTCTTCCTCGATGAAATATTAAGAAGCTTATGCTAAAATGTCCTTTAGTTCAAAAGCATTATAAACAGGGTCAGTAGGTCAGAGCAAGGTGTTAACTAACATGCTTTCAGTTTGGGGAAGGAACACTGGCAATTTGTAACTCAGTTGCATTACATTTCCTTAGGGTCAGGTGGACCCTCTAACCTTCCAGTCTCATATTTCATCTCTCATGCTTTAGTCAAGTTCACTTTGATCCCTCTGGGAGGGTTCTTTCCTTTGTCTCAGAAAATAGGATGATAGCTTGGTAGATTGAGAGCTGAAAGGGATGTTGGAGGTCATCAGGTCTAACTGCCATGTTTTACAAATGAGGAAACTGAGACAATGAGAAGCTAAATGACTTTTCTAGTAAAACATAGCTAATCCATGTTGGATCTAGGACTTGAACCCAGCTCCTCTAAGTTAGTGTTAAGAAAAATATGAAGCCTTCTACACGTAATCACCCCATAATCCCTTTTACCACTGCCTCAACATCACCAAGGCAAAACCCTTCCATACGCAGACTTCATCCTCTGTTCTTTTATTTGTTGTGTTCTTTGAAATTATTTATGATGCCAATTTTAACCTTTCTCAGCTACAGAAAAATATTCATATTGAGAAATGTACAAAGTATGTTTTTTGTCTCTTTATCCTACTTTAAGACTGATAACCAGTGTTGGACCCAACAGGTAGCACTCTGCTGTCTCCTTTCTACCCTGTGAGCCCTCTCTGCTCTGGAGCGCACCTCATAGTTCAGACCAGGCACAGTTCTGGGGGGTGCATGATCACCTAGAAGAAGACTCTGACTCCTTTTCTCACACCCTTTGGCTCTTTGCTAAGCTATCTCAGCACTTCTGGGAAAGATTTTCTAATAGCTTTTGGTTTGGCACATGTTTAACTCTCACTAAAAGAGGGGAAGAAGAAGGTACTCAGTGAGCAATACCAATAAGGTGGATGACAGGTATTTTTTTACATGTAAAAGAAATGCTAAAAGATAGAAAAAAACTAATAGAATGCACTGACAGGACTTAGAGACATTTCTTATAATTGTATTAATGAAATTTAAGCAGTCAGTAAAATTTCTCATATTTACTGCTCCAATCTGCAGGGAAGTTGAATCATGAATTTTGGAATATGAACCAGATTGTAGGACTATGTAAATTGTAGTCAAATGTTAATCAATCAACAAGTATTTGTTAAATGTCTACATTCATATTGTCATTTAACCTTGGCTTTGGACTTTCCAGATGACTCCTGGTTCATGTCTTCTGCCCGTTCAGGCAAGGGCTTGGACTCTTCCTCTTTCAAGGGACCATTTGCTCTGATGAAGAAACTCCCTTTCTTAACAGCTGACTCCTACCAAAGGACTCAGTATTGCCAAACACCTCATCTCACAAGGTGACATAGAAGCCTGTACACATCCACATTAGGATTGATGCTCACTTCACCAAAATCAGGACAGAATAAACACAGAAGAGATATTTCCAAACCCAAGCCTCAGACCAGTCTAGGACTTTGGCTGCCATTTGTTCATGGATGTATGATAAGTTAGGGAACAAGGCGGACTGTTGTCTTATACCCTAAGTATTAGAGTTATGTGATGCCACCTGGAGGTTTGAAGGAAAAGAACCAGGGGTAGTCATTCTTCTTTTTTAAAGACTTACTGAGTCATTAGCTATTCTTTCTCTAAAAATAATAATTATAACAGTAATGCTATTACCATACTATCTCCAAGGGTCAGATTCCTCCAGTGCACCTAAGGTCGTTAAGGAGCAGAGACAGGACTTTAAACATACCTTGACCAAACCCCAGTTACACTATATACAAATGGTTCCAAACTTCCAACCTCCCCAAGGCAGCCATTTTTGTATGAGTACTAGATCCACCCAGGATCTTTCCAGATCTACTAAATAGACAACCCTTAAAGGTAGCACTGTATTAACTTAGTTTCTTCCAGCACCGAGGGGTTTAACAGCATTCTAGATCATTTAGACTTACTCTTGATGGAAGCAATATCCTCCAAGTATGCCGTCCCAATCTAAACTTGGAATGAAGGGAGTAATTGAACCATCTTGTAGGATGTCACCAATCGTTAACTCTAAAATTTCTATCATTGCTAAGTTATTCCTTCCCAGAAGCACCTATGGTATAAACTCTCCCAGTATCTTTTCTAACTGGACTTTTAATACCTTCAGTATTTTGTCCAAAAAGCAAACTCCACTTTTTCAGGTGTAACAGTAAGAAAGATGAAACAAATAAAAATGAAGGTAGTATAATGACTCTGGAGTCAAAGTCAAGAAAATATGGTTTCATGGCCTGCTTCTGACATATATTGGTCACATAACCTAGGCAAGTCACTTAACTACAAAATGGTCTCAGGCAACTCTCTAACACTATAAAGTGCAGAGCAGATGCTGGGCTGTATTGGTAGAGGGAGATTACCTTACCAGGAATTTGTTGCATCAATAAAATTTTAGGAGGAGGAAGAGGAAGGGTAGAGGAGGGAAAGAGTAGAAAGAAGAGGGGAGAAGAGAAAAGTAGGGAGAGAAGAAGAAAGAAAAGAAGTAGAAATAGAATAAGGAGGGAAAGAAAGAAGAAAAAGAAATGGATGGAGAGAGGGAAAGAAGAAAAAGGAAGAGAAAGAAGGAAGGAAGGAGGGAAAAAAAGGCAGGAAGGAAAGACTTCCTTTAAAAGGCATCTAATCTAATCAAAAGGTACTGATGATATTCTTTTAGCTTTTTCCTGAAGCATGAATCTTGTCATCAGTATCCCTCACCGAAGGTCATTTAACCTCCATTCAAACAACTCTATTGGCAAAGGACCTCACTACCTACAGAAATGTCCTGTTCTATTTTGGGACAGTGAAAATTGTTAACCAAAAGCTAACTCACTGTAAATTTCACCTCTTGCTCTTAATTCAGTCCCCTGAACCCAAGCAGAATAAGCCATTCTTCCATACGATGATCCTTGAAATGTTTGAAGTTGGTAGTGATGGCGTAGTCCTATGCTTTTGTGTACTGAGATTAAAACCATCCTTCATCAACCAATTTTCAAATGATACCATTTGTGTTATCTAGTCCATCTTGTCATAATGGTTACCCTCCTCAGGGGATGGTCTAATTTGTACACATGTACCCTGAAATGTAGCAACTAGAGCTCAACATAATATTCCAGCTATACACTGGTTAGAGTAGTGTAGAAAGACTGTCACCTCCCACTTTCTAGATATTATACTTAATCATTGTAACTTTTTATTTTTTTCAGAGTATCACATCAAACTACTGACTCATTTTGAGCTTCCAGACTATCAAAAATCCGTGTCCTTTTCATATTAATTATTATAGCTATGTCTGCTTTCTTTTTTATTTGTATAGTGATTATTATTGTTTGGACCTAATTGGGGGATTTTGCATTTTTTATCTTGTTGAATTTAGCCCATCATTATTTAGGATATTAACTGTCCCCTCCAGCTTTGTGCTATATGCAAAACTGATGGTCATGCCATTTTTGTCTGTTATTTGAGAACTAAAGTCTTAACTTATACATTTATTAGTCTTTATGCTACTCTAACAGCAAAATATTATTTGGATTCTGAGTGAAGTAAGGGAGTAAAAATTGGTTGTCTATTCTATATGATTCGGGAAAGTACTCATTCGATAGTAGGCAGTATTAAAAGAGAAAAATTGTTTACTTTAATCAATGAGATAGCTTCAGATTAACCTCAAAAAAGGCAACCATTAAAACCATTTGATGCTAATGGAAAACTGTGATTTATTCTTACTACTCATTAAATAATCTTAGCCAACATGTAGTTGGGCTTATTCCATTTCCATTCTGTGGCATGGCTGCCGAGAAATCAGACATTAACATATTTAATTAGAATTCTGACAATGATAGGAAACATGAAGTCATTGCATTACAAAAATGTAACCCCTATTTTAGCTTTGGAATTAATGTACAAAGAGAAGGACACCTGATCACCATGGTTTTCATAGGTTCCTAGATTTAAAGCTTAATGGGACCTTAGAGGTCATGAGATCATAGGATCATAGATTTAATGCTAAAAGGGACCTTAGGGGTCACCTAGTCCATTCCCTTCATTTTACAGATGAGAAAACTGAGGCCAAGGAAGGCATACAGGCAGCAAGGGATAGAGCCAAGATTTGAACCCAGATCTTCCTTCTGTCTACAAATTCATCTCACTTTCCACTGTACCAATTCAAGTCTATTGAGGATGAAACCGTTAGCTGATATTGTTAGGGTAAATCAAATTACTGACCTTCCTAAGGGCATCAGAACTAAAAGGAACAGTTAGAGACATTACACTTTCCTAAACCATTCTGTCCATTTATATGTCCTGTGTCCTAATGAGTCATCTAAGCTCAAAATAACTCTCGGTAGTTTTACTTTATAAAAATGAGACAGAATCCCCTGAGATTCTAAGACTGTGAAGGAGATGAAGTCCAGAGGGATCCTATATTTCGGTGGGTTCTATAATCTCTAATCCAAGTGGTTCTTGCATTTAGTTTTAATGAATCCAAAAAGTAAGCTATTTTTGAACCACTTAGAGGTCATTATATGTTGGAAGCACTCATAAGTGAACTTTGATTCATACAGCTATATAAAATTCAAATCTTTCTATAAATCAATGCAACAAGAATTTTATTAAGTAATTTTGTTATTTTTTATAGTACTAGTTTTTTGTATTTCCAAAGTTTAGCACACTGGTTGGCATATGCTGAGAGCCTAATAAATCTTGTTGACCGACTGCTAGGCGTGGATACAAGATATTCAGATACAAAAACAACCATATAGCAATCACTGCCTTCGAAGAATCTTACATTCCACTAGAGGAAAGGCACATATAAATAGACAAGTAAATGCAAAATATATGGAAAGTAAACAAAAGTCTCAGAGGAGGAGATTCCAACAATTGGAAGGATTATAAAAGACTTTTTGTGAAAGGTGACATCTGAGCTTGGCTTGTCCTTTGAGTTGCTTTCAAGTCATTTAGTTTTAATACTTACATTGTCTTTAATCGTGGCAAGATACTGAACATCTCCCAAGTCTCCAGTGACAAGAGTCTGTGTCAAAGATGTTGTGGTCCAAGAAGAATGAGTGCAAGTCCTGGGTCCTGGATCTTTCATTTATTACCTCGGTAACCTTGAACATAGGGAGCTAGGCGGTGCACTAGATAGAATGCTGGGCCTGGAGTCAGGAAGGCTCATCTTTCTGAGCTCAAAACTGGCCTCTGAGACTTACTAGCTGTGTGTCCCTAGGCAAGTCACTTAGTCCAGTTTGTCTCAGTTTCCTCATCTGTAAAATGAGTTAAAGAAGGAAATGGCAAACCACTCCAGTATCTCTATCTCAAAATGAAGCAATACAAACTCAGACATGGCTGAAAGGACTGAACAACTTTAAACAAATTATTTTGCCGCTTCAAAACTGGGGTGTTTGTTTTATTAAGGGGGTGGAGATGATAATATAATTGCCATAAATCAGGAGTATGCTAGAGCCAGCTTGAACTGACTCTCAAGAGTCAATTGTTAAGTTTTCACTATTGTGAACATTTATACCTCAGAAATTCAGTTGCAAATCAGGGCTTGATTTATTGTTTTGGTTGATTGTCTCTAGACTTGAGAAAGTTATGGAGAAAATGTTAGTAATGTAGATTTAACTTACAAGTATGTCATGCATATATATTCCCTCCTTCCCTCACCCAGAGCTGGTTGTTAAATATTTACTAGCATATCACTGCCTGTTTACCTCCCTGGATTAAGTGAGATAATGTTGATGAAAGCATTTCATAAATTGCAAAGCACCATACATACGCAAGTTAATTTTATTGTTATTTTTTCTTTTCATCTTTTTTCATAGAGGTCATATAGAAAGAGCCCCAGGGCAAGTCTCTATTCTGTTCCTATTTTTGTGGTCATTCTCACCGGTATTACTATTTGTACCACTACCATTACTACTACTGTTGTGTTTTCTCATTCTCATCATTTGTTACTAGTACTGTGTATGCATATATATGTATATATATATATATATATATATATATATATATATATATTATACTGATGCCTTATTTTTCTGACACTAAATTAAGATTTTAGAAATTCACAGAAGGAAAAATGACTGTAAGACTTAGAATCTACTGAATCCCAAAGTGCCATCATTCTGCAGTCTTCATGAACTGGTAATTCTCAGTCAAAGTGATATAGTCTTGGGGTATTTGAACTTTGTGTAAGAACTATGTTAAATGATGGGCAATCCAGACTCACCTTTCAGCTGACACACTTAACTGCTGCCTTAGCATCAGGACACAGATGGATGGGAAAGCTGACCCTGACCCACATAAGATCCACATTCCTGTGCAAGGATAGAAGCATGATAATCAGGAAATGATGGTTATTAGTTACAGAAAATGCATTATTGTGAAAACCAGGAGAAAAGTGCTTATGAGAGGAAGTGATTGGATTATAGGGGAATGAGAGAATAAGGGTAGGTCATTCCTACTGAGTAAATTGCTGTGATTTATAAGAGAAAGGGTATAGTGATATCTTGGCCCATTACTGACTAGACTCATTTCACAAACAATGCTAAATCAATATGTGACAGTTTCGAGAGAGACAAACAAAGTCTTTCAAAGATGTTTATTAGTTCCAAAGCAGTCAAATTGGCATATTTTCAATTTTCCATCATCTTATCACGATTCAACTTTCTTTTTTGGTTTAATAGCAATCCATGACTTCAACTCCCTACTATTCTTAATTAACTAGCTAATAATCTTTTAATGTACACTGTGATGAGAGAAAAGGAAATGATGATCATATTGTATGTATGTATAGAGATTTGTTTGATGCATTCCAAAAGACATATGCCTGAAAAAAATTTAATAATTTTGTTTCTCTAGATGAATAAATTATTGTTTTGATTGCCAGGAAATCAGGTGAAATAAAAAACTATTAATTTTATTTTCTAACAGAAGTTTTAGATGATTTAAACATTTTTCAGACTATTTTCTATGAGATAATATTTCACTGAAATTTCTTTATTTCTTTCAAATAGGTGAAATATAGATATAGACATAGATATAAACACAGACTACAGGCACTCCTAAATTTACAAGCAAATGATATAAATTTACAAACCAAAAGTTTATTTGTAAATCAGTGGTTGGAAACCCCAAGCATCTTTTACAATAGGATCTATTTCATAAAAATAACAGATTCTCATCTCTGTCAATAAAATCCCAAGCCTGTTATGTCTTTGAAGTATGACATTGAACTGGTATTCAAACATTCAAATCAGTCTATGATCATTTTAGGGAAGATTACAACCCTTCCACACTTGGCTATCCTATGTAACTCTTGTCCACGTTCTCTCAAAAAGTTCATTACAGAGTATTCATTTAATGTTCTAGAAGTCTTCATCTATTTCTCTTGTTTTTGTGGCTGTAGCGATGAAGCACTTGGCTTTTTCTTGGCATGTCACTGGCCCATCTTCTTTTCCTCTCGTACAATTCCTTAATGACCTCCTTTACTCACGTTCTTTGGAATTCCTCATTCTTTATCTGTTATACCTTCTTACACCCATCACATTCTTCCCCATTGCTTTCTGACTCATGCTAGCCTTTAGTTCTTAAGAGGCAGTGGTATTCCATATCTTGCCATCATGTAGCAACATTAAATGTTAAATTCTAGCTTGAATGTTAAATGTTAGTTTGAAAACAAAGTTGTGCTTTTTCCTTCATTGGAATGTCAGAATCAGTAAAAGATCTTTGCAATTTCTTCAAAGCAATTGATTCCACTTTCTTCTTCTTTTTTAAAATTCTGGACCCAGCTCATTGCCTATCTGTATTGTCTGTCCAAGGCATACATACTGTTGTACAAGCACAAGAGGACATCCATTAAAATGAATAATGAAATCTGGACAATAGACATTATTTTCTTGTGTGGATGGATTATCCAAATTCCCATGAGTTATTACACACATTTTTGAGGAGTGTCTGCAGTACCTTACAGCTTAATACAATGAAAACACTGTGATTTAAAAGGAATATCATCTTTAGTACCTTCCCATCCACATGGAATCTCTCCTGTACCTGCCTTGGATCTCCTCTATCACTGTGCTAAACCCCACTACACAGTAATATACCCTGTTTTATACCTTGCCTGATGTTATTGACCAGGGGGGTTTCCTGTTGTTACTTCCTCTAAGGAGTCTTAAATGATCCTGGTGTATGAATGGGAGAGCCTTCAAGATAACATTTTCTTCTATTGAACCAAATACTTTAAAATATTATTTTTTTCAATTAACAAGCATTTTCCTTTTTTAAGCATTGATTTTCTTTACTTCCACTTCTGCTACCCAACATAAAAATCAAAACCTTCTAATAAATATTCATAGCAAAGGAAAGCATTCCCATACTAATCATGTCCAAAAATGTGTCTTATTCTGTACCTTGTCAGTTACCTGTGTAACAGGAAGTACTGTGTTTTTTCTTTGGTCCTCTGGAATCACAGCATGTCATTTCATTGACCAAAACTCTAAAGTTTTGTAAAATTGTTTTCCCTTACAGTGTTGCCATCATTCTACAAATTGTTCTCCTACTTCTGCTTACTTCATCCTACAGTAGCTCATACAGGTCTTCAGTTTCTTCTGAAACTGTCCAGTTTATGTAATATTAGTTTATTACATTAATGCATGATATTTGTTTAACCAGTCCCATATATCAGGTGTGTTTCTAATCAACAAACGACAATAACAATTAGATCTTATATTCCCTCAGTCAATCTTACTGTTGGAGACAAATTCCAAATTGATGAGATTATAGGCTGATTTAAGCATTTGAGTATCAATTCAATATTGTACTTCAAGGATATTATAGGCTCAGATTATATGGGATTTTATTGTAGAGAACAAAAGACCCGGGTTAAGATTTTGTATAGATGGGAGATAGCCAAATATTTGGTTATTATAGATGTTCACTTGGTCATTTTTTTTTTTATGAAGGGAGTTATAGAAAAAGGTCCACACTTTTATTCCCTTCCCCTCCTTCCGATACCTTATTTTCAGTCTCTCAGCACCTTCGTGATTGTATTACCTTCAGGACAGATATCCTCTATAAACACTTGATCTAATCTGACTGGTTTTCCAAGCTTTCTTCTTTTTCATGCCATTTCTAACTCCTATGTAAGTACTTTGGAGACTGTGATGTTAGATTCCAAGTGCAGTTGTTCCATTATCTTGATGGAGAAAAATATGTTGTTGAAATGTACTGTGTAGATTTCTTTGGGTTTTTTCCTTGATGAAAATCCTTTGAAGTAGAGAGTGCAAATATTATCCTAGTTTTTCAAATGAGGGAAATGAACCCAGAGAGTACCAATGACTTATCTATTGTCATTCAACAGTTAACACAATGTGTGGCACATAGTAGACACTTAACAAATGGTTGCTGATTAACTGCCATTAACTGTTGTTGATAACTGAACCCAAACCATGTGTGCTTTTCATTACATACATTTATACATACATACATATATAAAACATGTATATATGTGTCTACACACATACACACATATGTTGTACATGTATACATATAGGTGTATATGTGTGTGTATATATGTATATAATTGTTCAGTTGTTTCATTTGTGTCTGACTTTTTGGGATTTTCTTGGCAAAGATACTATAGTGGTTTGCTCTTTCTTTCTCCAGCTCATTCTTACAGATAACTGAGGCAAACACGGTTAAGTGAATTACCTAAGATCATACAGCTACTAAATATCTAAGGTTAGATTTGAACTCATGAAGATGAGTCTTCCTGATCCCAAGTGCAGCTCCCTATCTACTACATCATCTAACTGCCATATGTGCATTTATTTATTTTTTGTTTGTACATGCACACACACATCCAACCCCTTGTACATGTGTGCACACGCACACACACATGCATATAATGTTTCTATGAGGAAAATGCATTTAGTTACATACTGAGACGTTCAGAACACATCTTTACCAGCTATTATATAGGAGTTATCCCAACTGTAAGTCACTGAAGGTCACTTTTATCCATCTACTACATGAGAGCTGTTTTACAAGCTCTAGCAAGTCATGAGGTGGAGTGGGAATGAGAGAGAATAGTGAAGATGAAGGAAAGAGATAAAAATTCTAGTAAACTGTAAGGCTAAGGGAGCTGTCCAATTCCACCATGTTCCTATCATCTGCTTCCTTCTCTTCTAAGGGTACCAGAACATTGCTTACCAAACTTCCATTCCTGTATCATCACTTGTTATTTCCAATGTGGGTTTCTATTCTCCCATGAAGAACAACACATTCTTAAAGTTTCTCCTTTACTTCAATTTCTGTTTCCTGAAGCAAGTTTTGGTGTTTTTCTAAAGGTTTCTATTGCTAGCCACAATAGCTAAGAAGAATAGGATGACAGTGGGTCAATGAACAAAGGATTGGCTCTGGACTTAAAAAGATCAGTTGCCCCAATCAACTCTCTAAGGCCATAATTTACAGAATAGGTACCAGTCTTCATTGGTAAAGGAAACTTCCTTCTCAGGACTTCACTATCCCAATAAAATCATAAGTTTGGTGCAAAACCAAAAACACTAGGCAAACAGATGGGAAAAAACTGGAAAGGCATAAAGGTCACTTTAAAGTTTCACCATAAAAATTCAATTAGGAAGACTCCTTCCAACTTCCTTCACACTGGCCCTACATTTTTCCCTGAGAGCCCTTAAGCAGAGCTATAACAAAAGGTGGGGTAATAGGGACTTTTTCTTCAGGGCAAATCTAGTGTATAAAAATTTAATACATGTGCTCCTGCAGTACCATGGAATCCGTATAATAACTAATTATCCATCCCACTCAACTAAATTCTTTTTAATTAACTTTATATTATTTTCACATCATGAGTTACAAATATGATTTTAATGCACCATTCATACATACCCAGCAATACTTGCTCCAGGAATATTTCTTGCTTCTTGTCTTGGGCACTAAATTTGCTGGTTCCAACTATATTCAGCAATTCTCTGATTACACAAAGGACTGATAAACAATTCGTTTCCCAACACCCAAGTAGGAACAATATATTCAGAAGTCAATAAATATAAAGAGATTAAGTGGAGCACACAGGAAGACCTCAGTCTATGTCCTCCTCTTATCTTTTCTGGCTTTGTTACCTGGAGCAAGTCACTTAGCTTCTTTATAATCTATTGTTTTTGTTGAGTGGTTTTCAGTCATGTCCAACTCTTGGTGGCCCCTTTTGGGGTTTTCTTGGCAGAGATACTGGAGTGGTTTGTCATTTCCTTCTCCAGCTCATTTTACAGATGAAGAAACTGAGGCAAACAAGTGATTTGCCCAGAGTCGCACAGCTAGTAAGTATCTGAGGCTAGATTTGAACTCAGGTCTTTCTGACTCTAGGTCCACTGTGCCACCTAGCTGCTCCTCAATGCTATGGTCAACTCTATAAGACTATAAATTTCAGAAAAGTTATCAACATGTATTGATAGAGGGAGTTTCCTCACCCAGTCATGACTTATACCAAACTACAAGTCTAATCTCTATCTTTATCCTTGGTAAATATGAAACATAGTTCGCTAGTATAATTTTGTTCTTCATGTATTTCCCAACCATCCTTTCTCAAATTAAATTTTAATCTACATATACTTTGTGAATGAAACATTTATTTTTAATCATATTAATAAATAAAAGTAAATAAATAAATGAAATTAATAATTTTAGCAAATATTTTTGCTAAAAATTCTTAACCACACCATAAGCAGCAAATAAAACATTTCATCTCCTATCTTTATACAATTTTGGAGGGGAGGGGCAGAATTCTGAAAAAAACCAAGAATTTAACAATAGTTATGATTTTTTTATAAAAATATATAATTTCAAAGTTTTTAATATTTTTATCTATTATAGTTCAACTTTCATGAAAGATGGAATATAACACAACAATTTTGATGAATTAGAGCTGATTTTTCAATATCTTCAAAAAATCAGTATTATTAGTTTCTCTTATCTTTTGTTTGTTAAAAGTTCATTTAGAATATGAGAGAGTAAGACTGTTTCCATTTTTACAGCTCCAGATGGGCCTCCTGAAAATGTAAATGTAGTAGCTACCTCGCCTTATAGTATTAATATCAGTTGGAATGAACCTGCCACTCTCACTGGACCAACTTTCTACCTTATAGACATTAAGTCGGTAAGACTTTCCTCATTTATTCACAGGATGATGATAATGTTATATAAAGGTCAGTTATTAGGTTTATATTTTGTAAGTAAATGTGCACAAATTAAAATAAGGCTTATATTCCCAAAGTCATTACTCTCTATGATCTCATATATTAATTTCATTTCATTCTGTTCCTCTGTTCACTTTAAAACATGGTAATAATACCATTTTATCTCAATGGGTAAGATATCTAATCATCATTCTAATGAAAAATGAATGTCTTGTTTTCTTTCATGTCTCTTGGTGCTCAGTTCTTTTATTACTGTAAATGTGTTTGAACTCAACTAATTAATTAATATTAATGAAAAGACTGATATGTTGCTATGGTATAGAGATATACCAATGTCCATGAAGGAAATGCCATCAAAAGAAAATATTTCCATCTCAATGATGGTGGAAAGCTTTGAAGCATAGCCTAGAAGCAGATTGTGTCTGCTTGGCTAGCTAAGTGTGGTAAGGCAGGTTGGCCACTAGGTCATAAATTCTCTGATCTTGGTGACCAAAGAAGCAGATTAGTGCCTGAAACATGAAGGCTTCCATGGAAGTTTAGCTAAGTTTTTGGAGGATCTGTGAGTTCTTAGTGGGAGTTATATGCTCTACTAACATAGATTGTGGATACTCTCTGTTAGGTACCTAAGTGATGTTTGTTGAATGATTCATTGAGCTGCTTTAGTTGAAAAGCTTACTTAACTCATGGCCAGCACTCCCCAAAGCTTAACTAGGCTGTTCCACATATAACAGCTATCATCTGTCACCATGCTCGTCCTCAAAGTCTTATTGTTAAGAGCATTTATTAAGAACAACTCTAGTTTGTCTTTCACGAGAGTCCTCTTCAAGAACCCAGGATCTCCTCTACCTAAGCATGATGCATTTGTGTAAAGACAAGGGAAAGAAAAACACTACTGCAGTTGAAACTATTTTGCATCTCCGAGGATGAGATAGAGTTTAATAAAGAAAAAGTCACATGCATTTGAAATAAGGCCATTTTCTTAGGCATGAAGGAACTTCTGGTGCAATATTAAAAAAGGCAAACTGGGCAAATAGCAAAAAGAAATCACTGTTCAACACAAAAGCTGTTAAAGTCATGGGATCATAAATCTAGAGTTGCAAGGGACCTCAGAGGTCATCCAGTCCAACCCTTTCTTTCTATAGAGTATCAGGGAGATTAAGTAACTGACCTGAGGACACCTAAGTAAGGAGCTTCAGAGGCACAATTGGAACCTAGCTCCTCTTATTCAAGAGCCTGTTCAGTTTTTTTTCTTTCTACTGGGAACAATCTGGGGAACTGAATGCCTGCTAGACCCCAGAATTGCTTTGTTTTCTTTAGAAACTTTAGAATAAAACATGCCTTAAAGAATTAAGCATAAGGCACAAATCAGTGCCTACCTCTAAAGTTAGAATGCATGCCAGGGAAACACTACCAATCAGTCAGATGGAGTCAATGTTCAGGAATTAGATGGTAAAAGAGGAAACTTTCATTCAATATTATACCCCCACCCAAATCATAAGCCTCAGATTAGGGGGAAATGAATGAACATGGTTAAAGAAAAATATGCCCAGTTCACATTCTGATGATTTAACCAAGATTGGGATTTAGAATTAAGGCTTGAATGCATTCCAGTCTTTCTTGAATGCCAACCTTTTTAAAAATTGTTAATTTAAACAAATTATTCTTTTTGAAATGTCACAGATTTTCCTTACATTATTTTTAGAAATAGATTTCCTCTAAAAAACTTCTCTGGTGTCCCTTATAATTTTTAAACCTGTTGTTCACTACATAGCCTCAGATCTCTCTATGTACATTATGGATATGTATCTCTCTTTCTCCTCCTTCCTCTCCCCCCCTCTCCATATATGTGTATATGTGTGTGTGTGTATATATACATATACATATATATACACACACATATATATACATATTATATATATGTATATATATATATGTAAAGAGAGAGAGAGAGAGAGAGAGAGAGCGTGTGTGTGTGTGTATGTGTGTGTGTGTGTGTGCTTTCTGGCTTCTGTCTTCAGTGAAGTCAGTTAAATATCCACCCCCTGAGTGCCTTCCCTCTGAGATCATCTCTAATCTGTCCTCTCTGTATCTTGTTTGTACATCATTGCTTGTATGCCCCAAATAGATTGTGAGTGTCTTGAGAGCAAAGGCTTTTTTTTCTGCCTATGTATCTCTAGCACTTAGCACCATACTCTGCACATAGTAGGTACTTAATGAATTCTTGTTGACTGATTTACTGATTTGAGGGATAAATAAAAAAAGTTACATTTGATGTCAAAGTAAAGCTTAAAATCTGGTTGATCGAGGGTGTGGGAATTCTGAAATGATAAGAAATTGTGGTCTAAGATGGGCATTTCAAATTTCTGGAGTTTGAACTCCCAATCAATTTAAAGTGATTGATGAAGTAGAAATCCAATGGAGTCAACACACACACATTCATTAAGCCCTTACTGTGTGCCAAATGATCCTAAGGCCCTGGCCTCAAGGAACTCCTACATGGAGATGGATGAATATTGTAGATTTTGAGGAGCTTGAGGAAATGTGAAGCTAGGATTGTAAAAGAAATATTTAACATGGATATTGCTATCCCTGAGGATAATGGTAAAAGGTAGCCTAGAGAAAAAACTATGAGCTTAAACCATTTTGGATCAAGGGAGAGCATCCTATATGTCAAGAGAAGACTGTAACAAGGGTGGTGAGGGGTGGAGACGGTTGCCTCATGATGTGCAAACAAACTCCAAGATAAAATTTATCTTCTTACTATAAAAACTCTTTCAAGGTTGGCACATGGTTAACTTTAGAGTCTTTGGGTTACTTTATAATTAAAAGTCTTTTGGGCAGCTAGTTAAAGCGCCTGCTCTGGAGTCATTCAAAGATGGTCTGTGACACATGTTGAGTGTGTGACCTTGGGTAAGCCACTTAACATCCCAATGATCTGGGCAGCTCTCTACAATTATGAGTTCCAGAAAAGATGTCAAGCTGAATTGGTAGAAGGCATTTCTTCACCTGGCAGTTCCCTCTATCATAAGACCTAGTTCTAATACCTATGGAGATATCCTTTCTCCTTCACCAGGAATTACAAACCCCTGTGATTAGCCAAGGACTAGTTGTTCTTTAATCCAATCTCAAAAGACCTTTTTGAAATCACTTTTTATCTTTTTAAATCACTTTTCTTTTGGGAGAGGAAATTACTAATACAAGATTTTTGTTATGGTTTTCCCTGCAGTGGATTTAGATTTTAGTGTGAGAAACAGAGGCAGTTAGAACAGAACAAAATTTGAAGAGTAAATCAAGCATAAAATACATTGCTTTTGAAACTGGGGAGGGTGGGGAGAAACAATGGCATTTATAGTCTTCTTGTGATTCAATGCCATATTCCGAAGCAAGACACAGTACCGTACTTTGTTTCTTGATGGTCATCTCCGGAAATGAATGTCTGCTTAGTACATCAGAACTTTAGTTAAGGTTAATTCTCAGCGGGGCTAGAGAGGCACATCTGTCAAAGGAAAAGGATGCTTGAACTAACCTAACACTTTAGCAGCTGTATTTCATACAAATCCGATCCATTGGGGAAACTACTGTATTGCTACCTGATCATGTCTTAAAATAACCTTACAGATGTATATCTATATCTCTGTCTATAGATATGTGTATATTAAGTATGAATCAAATAGAGAATAACCATAACATTGAGTATATCACTATTTTTCCTCATTTTCACATTTTGAAATAATCACCCTCAACTAAATCTTTAGCTAGAGGAATTTCCCAGAGTGATCCAATGCAGAAATACAGATTACAAGAAGAATATAATTCACATAGAATCCGTATGATTGCAGTTTGCTCATTTTAATTTCATGTGATGTTTCTTTTCATTATTCATTTTCCTTACAGGTTGACAGTGATGAATATAATGTTTCTTTTGTCAAGGCAAATGAGGAAAACAAAACTATAGAGATTACGGATTTAAAAGTATTTACAAGATATTCTGTGGTTATCACTGCATTTACCGGAAACATCAGTTCAGCTCATATAGATGGCAAGGCAAGCACTCAGGTCTTTGTTACCACATTAGAATCAGGTAAGAGGTTGCGCAACGTTCCTTGAATTAAATTTTCCAGTTGATTTTCTTCTTGGAATCAATCCACCCAATTTTTAAAAAAATTAACATATAAATATACACTGCTACCACATCTCTTATAATAAACTTTTAACATGATGTAAAAGTGGCACAAATCTATGAGAAACAATCATGTTGAGTGGATAGAAGCCAGCTTCTAGGTCAGGGAGACCTGGTTCAAGTCCAGTCTCTGATACATACCGGATGAGAGACCCTGGGCAAGTCATACATATAACTTCTAGGCGCTGTAGTGAAAACTCTGACTATGTAATGAAGAGAAGGTGCTGACAAGAGCTGCACTCATAGAAATTGGTAAAAAACAAACAAACAAAAAAAAAACCCAATGTATGTGTATATATATATATATATGCATGTGTATGTACATGTATTTAAGTGTGTGTATTATACGCATGTGTACAAAAATCAAGTGAAAACATTGAATTTTAAAAGTGCAATGTAAGTTGATCTAGGGAAAAAATAAAAGACTACAGAAAGCAATTTGTTTTATTTTTAGCACCTAAAGACCCACCAAACAACATGACATTTCAGAAGATTCCCGACGAAGTCACAAAATTCCAGCTAACTTTCCTTCCTCCTTCTGAAGCTAATGGAAATATCCGAGTATACCAAGCTTTGGTGTACAGAGAAGATGACCCCACTGCTTTCCGGATACACAATCTGAGCATTATCCAGAAAACAGACACATCAGTCATCGCAATGTTAGAAGGCTTAAAAGGAGGCCACACATATAATATAAGTGTAAGCATTGATAATCTGCAACTTGTTAAGCTAAATTTTAAAAAATTAGGAAAAAGTCCCTATTTTAAATTTATAAGTTTAGATATCATACCTTTTTGTGATATTGCTCATGATTTATAACTGAGAGATAGATTTAATGAAGATCTAGAAGATTCTACAAAAGTTTTGGGTTCAAATCCCACTCGTAAGTGTTATTATCTATGTGACCTTGGACAAGTTATTTCACCTTTAGGCTTAATCAAATCAGAGGCTTGCAGTAGATGGCTTCTAAGGTCCCTTTTAGCTGTAGATGGAACATCTCAATAACTTTTCTATTGTCATGCAGTCAGTACAATTAAAAATGCAGAATGCCAAGTGATTGATTACAGTATTAAATGAGTCATGGAAACAAACAGAAAGAGATAACTGCTGAAGGACAAACATTTATGTAAGGTAAAAAATTATGACTTGGATAATCAATTACAAAAGGAGGTTTGGGGAGCCCTTTATGGCCATAACGCTTGACTGCAGCCTAACATAATATCAAAAGTGAAAATAACTTTTCAGATTTGAATGACATTTCACTTTGTATAATTATCAGTAAAACAGTTAATCAGTAAATAGCAACTTGTAGATTATGCAGACCTTAATTGTCTTTCTCATTTCTTTTTTAAGATTGTGCCTGTATTTTTCTATTCTATCAATATTTGAATTGCAACTTGTATGTAGAATCATAGGGCAAAGTATCACCTTCTAAGAAGGCATGTAGCCCTTTTCCTGCCTCTAGAAAGTGTTGTACCTAAACTGTCCTAGAGTCACACTATTCTTAGAAGGTCATCATGAAAAGGGAACTTGCATATCTTTGAGGGGCAGTGTGATGTAGGAGGAGGAGGAAGATAGACAGAGAGAGACAGAGACAGAGACAGAGAGACAGAGAGAGACAGAGACAGAGAGACAGAAAGACAGAGACAGAGAGAAAGAGAGACAGAGAGAGAGACAGAGAGACAGAGAGAAAGGCAGAGACAGAGAGAGAGAAAGAGAGCAATGGGTGGACCTGGAGTCAAGAAGACAGTTCAACTCCAGCCTCAGATACTGGCTGATTGTGTGATATTATGAAAAAGAGTCCCTTGACTCTCTGGACCATAGTTTCTTCATCTGTAAAGTGGGTGACCTAAGGTACCTTCCAATCTTAAATCCATAATCTTATGGACTCTTTATAACTACTCACAGGATAAGCCCAAGACAACAACTGTACATAATTTATATGGCCCAAGTGACAGTATGTTAACCTGAGTGCAATACTTATTTTCCTCTCTGATTTTTCTATATATCATATTTCTTTCTGGAATCCTTGCTGAACTTCCTCAACATGGAGCTCTGTTACATGGAGGGAAATTCTTAAGAGATAAGAGCATAGGTTGGAAACTAAGTAGGGTGAGGTTGGGTCATAAATTAGAGATGGTCTCTGGAAGTAAAGAGATATGTTTTCTCATGAGTTCAATAGGGATTTTATACTTGGCACTATCTCTGTCTCACAGAGAAATTCCATGCATAGAAAGAGTTGTTGATACAGGTGAGAAGCGGTGGATTCCCTCTAACCAGTTCTTTGCTTTTCCTTCCTCTACATTCCCAGTCCCTGCTCAGGTTTTAATAACACAATAAGTATACACCATGCCCGTTTCCTACTGTCATTACATTCCAATGAAGTTTTACCAAGATAGCAAATAATATTAAGAATAATTAGAATTTTACTTCTTGTTTGAATCAAGTCACTCTCCTCCATATCCAATTGTGGCTCCCACTAGTCTTTTAAATCAAGTTAAAATTAAGATCATCAACTTTGCAGACTTTTATTAATTAACTATGTCTTTGGCTCTTTTTTCTCTTCCCTTTATATGATCCAAACAATCAAGAGCATTCAATAACTTTTCCTTAAACATATATGCAGTGCTCTCTCCTTCCTCTAAATTGTTCACAACTCCCACCTAATCTTCCTTATTCCCTTTCTTATTTCAAGGCCCAATTCAAGACTAAGTTTTTAGATCTCCCATAACCCAGTTACTATAGTGCACATATGTATTTCTGGTTCCTATAATAATAGTCCTAAAATGACTAGGTGGCGCCATAGTGCCTAACCTGGAGTCAAGAAGACTGTGAGTTCAGATTTGGCCTCAGATAACACTTATTTATCTTACTTACTTGGACAAGTCACTTAACCCTGTTTGCTTCAGTTGCCTCATCTGTAAAATGAGCTGGAGAAGGAAATGGCAAACCACTCTGCCATCTTTGCCAAGAAAATCCCAAATGGGGTCATGAATAGTCAGCCATGATTAAAAAGCAACTGAGTAACTAATAGTCATAGCTGAGATATAGAGTGCTTTATATCAAAGTGTTTCTCATATATATGATGTATAATTTCTTTAAATACTAACAATGAACATTTAAGCTCTGCCGAGTCATGGGCTGTGTATGGTGCTGCATTATCTTAGTGGAAAGGACAACGGTACTGCCCATCCCAGATTTTTCTAGCACTCCCAGACACATCCAGCCCATGCACTACCTACTTCCTTGAAGGTAGGAAACATTACTAACCTCATTTTACAGATGAATAAACAGAGTCAGAGAGGTTAGATGGCTAGCCAATAGTCACATAGCTGTGTGAGGGCAGGATTTGAATCCAGGTATCCCTTAAAATCAAGTCATTCACTGTTTCTCACTATACCATGCTTTCTATAATTATTTGAATGACCCTTCCTACTTATTGGCATTTATAGACTTGGAATCATCTTTGTTTAGCTCTAGGTGGTTGGTATGATGTTAATTTTTTTGCTACTATTTTAATGATTAATTTCTTTGTCCAGATCTTAGATTTCATTAAAGCAAGAAACAATGGAATGAAAATACCTTCTACTAATGTACATGGGAAACTTACCTATAATGTACTATATATGCTTTGAAAGAGTCACTTGGCACACTGAGTAGTTAAGTGACTTGACCAAGGTCACACCATCATTATGTCAGAAAATAGTCTTCCTTACTCCAAAACCAGTTCTCTGTCTAGCATTCATGCTTCTTCTCACCTATTTATTTACATTGAGTGTAATGTTATGTTATTGGGTAATACCCTGTGCTGCTGACCACTTGATTACATTGAAAAATTCTTAAATCCCTTTGTTTTCTCATTTATGAGTCGATTTGAATATTGGATTATAAAGCAGAAAATATGATGACAGTTTCCACACTGTGTATTTATGCCCTTGAATCTTGTAACTGGTTTGAACAACACCATTGAAGAATAGTTCCCATACTAATCATTTTTAGTTGTTCATTTTTTCTTAAGAGTGGTGGTCTTCCTGCTCTGAAATGCTTTTTATGCCAAATTATATCAGATTTCATATGCATGATCTCATTGCAATATATTACTTGCATTCCCTGTGAACAGCTCAAAGGGCAAGTCTCAAACATAAAACAACATAAAAACCTTTTTTTTTTGTAATGCTAAATTTTGTTTGTCAAGTTTAAAGAAAATAATTTGCATCCCAGGATTTGTTTTTTGAAACAGAAAAAAAAGCAGGATAAAATGTCTGTTGCATGTGCAATTCCTTAAATACAAAGTTAATAGAAAGAATTCACATTTGATCACACACTCTGCATACAAGCAGAAATGTTTTATGTGCACATGCTACATTATGCAGGTTATGTCTGTAGATCTCTTAGGGCAGGGGTGAAAAAGGGTATAAAGGGTAACTTTCAGGGGAATGATTTAATACAGGAAAACTAGGAGCCTAGAGGAATAAAGTTTCATCACAGAGCAGAGAGAAAAGAGGATCTTGAATATGGATTTAGAGAAAACCATGGAGTTACTTAGCTACAGAGAGGCCGAACCAGATGTTTAAGGCGATAAAGAAAGCACATGGAGAGAATGTAAGGATAGAGATTTTGGTACTGTTGCTTAAATTAATTGCACCATCCTTAGTGTTTGATTAAAGCACATATTAAGGGTTCTTTTCCTTTTGTGTGAGTCATGAACCCCTTTGGCAGTCTGGTGAAGCCTTTGGGCCCCTTCTCAGCATGTTTGGTTTTTAAATTCATCATGGCAAGAAATGTTTTAAAATTTAGAGAAAATGATGTATTTTTCCAATGCAAATTCGTCGACACTGCCCCCCCCCAAATCTATCTATAGACCCTTTGATATAGTTCATGGATCATGCATTTAAGAACACCTACTTTCTATCTTTCCCAAAATAAGATGACAGTTCAGTATCAGTTTCTGATCATAGGACAGATTAAACTGTTAACACTTTGTTCTTGGGAATCTTCACCTCATCAGAATGTCAGTCTTGGTGGCTCTTGGGCTCTTTACGCCTTTCCTTCAGTAGATTATATGTGCCAGCCCTGTACCATTAAATGGACAAATATATTGAATTAAGTAGATGAAATGTAGATTACAGAAAGCATCGGGATAACAAATGTTTGAAAATATTCAGGCATCATCTCCTTATTTCAGGTGTATGCTGTCAATGGTGCTGGTGCAGGGCCCAAAGCTCAGATGAGAATAACCATGGATATTAAAGGTAAGCACAGGAAGCGCCATCTTGCCTTTTAAAAGAGCAACTCAAATTTTCCCCAAGGAATTAAACATGTCACCCCTTTTAGGGAAGGACTTGTGATGTACTAAACACGGGGATTCCACTTTGTCTGTATCTTACTATATAAATCCAAGGAGTTGCCTGAGAGGCAAAGAAACCAAGAGATTCATTGATTAGGCACCAAAAGGAACCTCAAAGGGCCAGGCAAATGTCTCTGCCCTACTCAGTTTCACAGTCTTCAGGCTGTATTCCCTGCGATAATTGCCAAATCGCCCAGAACCCATCCCAGAAATCAACTGATGTTTTATCCTTGTCCCATTTGTCTTTTGATTCTTTGGAGATATGGGATCCTAGGAAGTATAGCATTAAGTTGCTTAGGGGAAGTGGAAGGTTCCCCATCTAGGGTCCCACAAGCAGTTTCAGAAACAGGTCTTAAAAATAAATCCTATCATCTCTAAGGCCAACCCCACATCGCTTCACAACAGAATCATTGATTGAGAGCTCTAAGGAACATTGGCGGTCACAGAGACCAAGCCCTTCCTTTTATAGTTGGGGAAACTGAGGCCCAGAGAAGTTAAGTGATTTGGATAGTAATTAGCAAAACTTGGGTTCTATCTCACATTTCCACTTCTTATGGATATAAATTCATTATTTTTCCCATATCACACTGACAAAGCATCTCTTGTACTTGCATTTGAATCAGTGCCTTCCTGACTCCAAACCCAGCACTCTGCCCTGCCCTCCAGATCATCTCAAAAGCCTTACAGTGCTAACGATAATGACAAAAATAGCGATGATAATTACAACGGTAGCCATGGTAGTAATAATAGCAATAGTACTAACATAATATGACAAATATTATATAACAGCAATAATTAATAAAAGAATGGAGCTATGATTTTACCAGTATAAGAACTCCCAATAAAATTATTGGGAAATACCAAAGGTACTTTGTCTTCCATTTACAGTCTGAATTACCCAATATATAGAAAATGTAGGTGACTTTCCCTGGGTCACCTGGTCTGTATATGTCAGAACAATCAAGCTGCTAGGGATAGCTAGATGGTGCAGCAGATCGAGAGCTGGGTTTGGAGTCAAGAGGACTTTTATATATTTTTAGGTCTTTACATAGGTTATCTCACTTGATCCTCACTCAAACTTTGTGAAATAGATGCTACAATTATCCCCATTTTATAGTGAGGAAAATGAAGCAGACAGAGGTTAAGAGATAAGTCCAGGGTCATACGACCAGTCAGCGTCTGAGGTGGGATTTGAACTCACATCTTTCTGTCTCAAATTTCTACATTCTATCCCACTGTACCTTTATAGCTAATATAACGTAGTGAGTGATATGATCACATAGGCCAGACAAAAAGCTTTATGGAATATTTGAAGAGGGAATGCCTTCCACTGAGAGAATAAATGATTTTCTCATGGTCACTGAGCTCATATGTGTCTGACATAGAGCTTAAACTCAGGTCACTCTGACTCTGAGACTAGCCTTCTACACATTATACCACATTATACCACAGTTCCTCTCATAATTAGTTCTAAAAAGTAAGTGGCAAGTACACAGAAGATGCTTAAAAATTATTTGTTGAATTGAATTGGCTTGCCTATTTTATTTAAAAGTAAAACAAAAACACCAGGAAACAAACCCTAGATCTGAACAAACATTGAGTTCTGAGTGAACCAGACAGATTCCAGGATAGATCTTAAAAGAAAACAAAACAATAATCAATGTATCTGCTGGGTCTTGGACTTGGGTATGATGTTGCCCTAACATGGACATAGAGCTGTGTGACCTTAGGCAAAATCATAGTTCCTTTTGAAGAATTAGTTTCCTTCTCTGTAAATGGGAAAATGGATAAATGTCAATTAAAGAAGATAATGTTTGCAAAAATGATTCACAGACATACAGAAATTATTAATGTAAGCCATTCTTTTTGATGAACAAAAATATCAAATATAAAAATATTTTTCTTTTATTACAGCACCACCAAGACCTAAAAATAAGCCAATCCCAGTCTATGATACAACTGGAACTGTGCTTGTTACTTCAAAAACCATTACAATCCGAATGCCAATATGTTATTATAATGATGATCATGGACCCATCAAAAATGTTCAAGTGCTGGTTTCAGAAACAGGAGGTACCATAATCATAACTGTAACTGAAAAACATGCATTATGTGCCATTGATTCTGAATTGTTGAGAAAAAAATATTTATCACAGGAACAGACACCTCTCTAGTACAAGGGTGATTCAGATGTCATACTATAGCTTGATTTTATGGGTTTTAAAAACTAACATCAAATGCTGGCAGTCATCATATTTAGGTCTAAAATGTATGACTGCTATAAAATGAACATTGATACCACAGGCAAAAATGATGTTTTAAATATTCTGTTTGTCATAAGGGATTTTTCACATTTTTATTGTGATAGAACCAACATTCTTATGATTCACCATATTATTGTCTCTTTGAGAACATTTGTATATGGATCAGAATCATTATCTGTGCCTCTTCTCCCATTCTCTGAAATTAGCTCAACATGACGTAAATATTACAAAATGGTATGATGCCTACTACAAGAAGCCAAGACCGTATTTTGCAAATGAAGGCTTTCCCAATCCACCCTGCACAGATGGAAAGCTACAGCTCAGCAGCCATGATGATGTGTATGTCATAGGTGCTGATAATACATGTATGATACCGGGCAACGAAGACAAAATTTGCAATGGCCCTCTGAAGCCAAGAAAGCAATATGTGTAAGTATAATCTATGTTCTTTGACCTTTAAGGTAGATAATTCCTTCTATGCTTGGTGGAAGGTGAGATTCATTAGTGTGGGCACTGATATAATCAGTATGGCCAATCAACACTTGTTAAGTACCTACTATGGGTCAGGAATTATGTTGGCCACTGAGGGTACAAAAACAGAAATGACAAAAAGACAAAAAAGGGCAATCCCTGCCTTTAAGGAGCTCATTGGAGGAAAAGGTACCTACACAAAATATATGATGGAATATGTGTAAAGTAAATAGAAGCAAATTTGAGGGGGGCACTAGCAAAATGTACAGGGAGTCAGGAAAGGCCATAGGTAGAAGATGGCACTTGAGATGAGCTTTGAAGGAAGTTTGGGATTCTAGGAGGAATGAAGAGGAGAGAGATCCCAGTAAGGGTAGATCATAACATCTCTACTTCCTGTCCTGTGTAATTAATACCTCTCCCTTTTCATGAATTTCTCCTTAAACAAGCCATCCAGTGCCCTAAAGGCCCTCTCTTTAGCTCTCTTGTGGGTATCAGGACAGCAATGACGCTGTCCATCTGTTGCTTGCCATTTCCAGTGTATGACCATCCCACCAGCTCATCTCTCTGTGTCATAATTAGTCACCGATGCCATTTCTCTTGCACCATTCCTGGGTAATATACTATAACCTCTGTGAACCCAACATGCGGTTTGTATTGCCCTTGAAGTCACTTGGGAGTTTCATTCTTCACAGATCTTGGTGTTCCATGATTCACAGCCATAGAGAATCAGCAGGATAATAATATTGTAAAAATTCACGGACTTTTATGACTGCGAGAAGCGTGGGAATTAATATTTCATTTAAAAAACCCTCCTAATTTGTACTTTCTTGCATTTTCTTTGTATTCTGTTCTAGGCTCCCTGTAGGTGAAGCTGAGTTGTTAAGTATCCCCTTGCCCTGAAATTTTTTTTCCCAGTTGATGTAATCAGGTTCATTTTAGCTCATTTGAAGAATCATGAAGGCCTAGAGATTTAATAATAGATTTAGATTTAATAATAATTTATATTGTCTTTTAAAGTTTGCAAAACACTTTACATAAACTATGATATCTGATCTTCGCAGCAACCCAGTGAAGTAGATGCCACTATTATCTCTTTTGCATCAGTGTGAGGCTGAGTTTAAGTGACTTGCTCATCCTTTTTCTTTTCTTTTTTGTCTCTTTTCTATTTTTTTCTTTTTCTTTTATTCTTTGATATAGTGATACCCAGACAGTATTTGGCTGAGGCAGGATTTGAACTCAGGTCTTCTTGACTCCAAATCTAACACTCATTGCACTAGTTGGCTGGAAGGGACCTTAGTAATCATCTGGTTCAATCCCTTTATCTTACACTTGAGAATAATGAAGATCAAACAGGTCAGAGGAATTTGCCCAAGGTCACAAGAGCATAAGTAGCAAAGTCAACATATATGTCTAAGTCCCCTTAGGAATAGAAGGGGCAGCTAGGTGGCTCAGTGGATAGAGAGCCAGGCCTGCAGTTAAGAAGACTCATCTTCCTGAGTTTAAATATGGGCTTCAACCCTTAGTAGCTGTGTGGCCCTGGTCAAGTCATTTAGCCCTCTTTGCTTCAGTTTCCTCATCAATAAAGTGAGCTGGAGAAAGAAATGGCAAATCCCTCTAGTATCTTTGCCAAGAAAACCCAACAAGGGTTCACAAGGAGTCAGACATGACTGAAAATGACTGAATAATGGCAGGTCACAATGAAGCGGGCTAGCATATCCCCTGTGCTACTGAGGCAAGCCTATGAGCTATGGACCATCAAACATCTTGACAAATGATATTTCATTTTGGATCTGAATGTTTCTCTGATCACTATGTTGATCCCAGGAGATAATATTTTTGACTGATTCAGGTCACTAATACGACTTACTTATAGAGGGGTTACACCCTACAACGTTAGCAAAGGGAGTGCTTGCACCAGCCAAATCACATATCCTTTAATATCTATGTTTTGGAGTAATTTGATGTTATAAAATGTATAGACAACATGTTAGCCTAAGTGAAGGTCATGTTAAAACGAATCCAATCCAATTCAATCAACATTTATTAAGTGTCTGCTGTATGCTAAGTGCTGGAGGTACAAGAATCTTTTGTCCCCAAGGAGCTTACAGTGTAGTGGTGGGGAGATGACACAAAAAGAGATAGGAAAGCAAAAGCAGGGAAGACATTAGAAGGTACCCAGTGCCCGTGCACCTTGTTGCATTGGGCTGAAGCCAGACCAAGCAGCAAATGCAGAATGGAATGAGCCCCAAAATGGAGCCCAAAAAATCTCTGTTCTGCTTTCTATCAAAGCATTGGGAGAAGTTTGATACTCCACCCTCCAGCCTTCTTTTCTAGGGAAGAGAGGAGGTTGAGGGCAATGGTGTCAGTTATGTCTTGAATTAGCAGCACAGTGGTAAGTTTAGAAGTAAAGCGCTTATACTGGGAAGGGCAGCTTCTTCCATGGAGCTAATATCAAGCAGAGCAACAGGTGCAAAGTGGAGTGACTGATCCCAAACTAGTTCTCAAACCAGAGGGCTTGTCTGTTCCCCTACACACACCCCAGCTTCTAGAGCCATACTTTCTCAAATTAATTCCCATGTACTCTCTGTATATTGTGTGTCTATTTATATGCTGTCTCTCCCATTAAAGGCAAGCATTTTTTAACACCCAGTAGTTAGCCCAGTGTCTGGTATATAGTAAGGCCCTAATTAACATTTGCTGATTGGTTTAGCTGATCTGCTTTAATAAGTTGCCTTTTTTGTTGTTGTTGATTTTTAGTGACTTTCTCTGAGTATCTATAAACACTTCTCCAGTTTCAGTACTTCAGAAAATGATTCCATTGATGTGGGCAACCTCTCCTCTAAGGAAAATCCCAACCTCTCCATACTTTAGTAAATAGTGTCTATGGGTTACTATAGCCAAAAATAATTATTCCTTAGGGGCAAACCTTCTGGTGATGAGATTCCCTGAATTTTCCTAGGCTAATCCTTAGATGGCAGGCATAGATGTTACCAGTGAGCCCATCATCAAAGCCTTTCCAATTTGTTAGGACCTGCCAATGTTCCTCTCTGGGTAACCTTGAGAACCTAGCCTCACCTCTGTGCTACTAAGAGGAATCAGAGAAGGGTTTTATTGTAGACTAGAAAAGAAGACAAGTAGGACATAAATATTCAATACTCACATTATTCATTTTGACCTTTGAGTTTTCTTTTCCTAATGTGAACTAAATAGATCCATAGGACAAAAGTGGAAGAGACCTCAGGGGCCATCATAGTTCAACTGTCTTATTCTACAGATAAAGAAACCGAGGTCCAGGGACATTAGCAACTTGCCCAAAGTCATATACATGTTAAGCACCAGGTGGGATTTGAACCCAGGTCCTCTGATCTTAGAGACAGTAGTCTTTCCACTATATTCTACTGTCTCCTCCACAGACTAACACATTTTAATCTACAAGACAAGGGGGCTCTAAGAATATTTTATACATGTTCAAGTTAGGAATGCAAAAATGGAAAACTGGAGATGTCAAGATGATTGAAGAATAAACAAACTGTTCTGGTCTGTCACTCCAGTTTTTATTTTAATTTACTTCTTTACATGTCACATTATAAAAAAAGTGAAATGCACAAATAAACCACATGTAGGAACCAAATATATTGACTTTATTGTACATGACATGGTAAGAAAAAGCAGGTCTAGATCTCTAGAATCTTAAATCTTAGAAAGAATCTTAAAGATCCTTAATGTTTTAGATCATTATCTCAATTTTTCACTCTCCTGTTACAGAACTGGACAAAGTCATTTAAAAAAACACATCTGCAGATGTTTATAACAAAAATACTCTCTATATAGGATAGAGTAATAATACAATGGAAATTAGAAATTTATCTTCAAGTTTTTCCCCCCTCATTGTTGGTATTCATACTTCCTCGTCAAAGAGAACCAGTGATATCTTGAAGCTATCTTGACTTAGGCATGAATTGGATATGAGTGGGGTAGAACCTCACTGTTTCTTCCAGAGTCCTTGAAATCCAGTGACAAGACAAAGGTCAAAGTCCCCTGAGTTATCGTTCCATCTTACCACCAATCTGTTAATCATTATTTAAACAAAAGAGTATTCTAAAGGTCATTGAAATCAGTATTAAGCTAAATTTATGAAGACTCCCAAATGATCTATTTCATAATTATCTACAAATTGACCAATGTGAATCAATTTTCCATTTTCAAACTGCCTATTTTGCTTATGGCATTTTAAAATAAGCCAATTTTAGGTAGATTCCAATGAGTCTCAGTCTCCTTGTTTTCTGCCATTTTTACCTTCAGTTGTCTTTTTTTCTATTTTTATTTATAATTTTTTCCTTCAAACGATATGTTACAAGACAGAATAGCACAAGTACCTCTGCAAACATGCAAACCAAATTAATTGATTTTATTGCATATGCCATATTGAGATAAAACTCTGGGAATTCAGTGAACCTAGAATACTACAGTCTCTAAGCTTTGTAGGATTAGCCTAGAACCTCTTCATTTTATTGTTCATGAAATTGAGGTCCACTGTTGTTAACAGATTTACCTGTGGGTATAAAGACATTAGAGGCAAGTCACTGGTTCTCTGTTACCTCCTATAATATAGTTCCTAATAAAATAAGTCATCTTGTATGATGACAAAGATCCCTTCGCATTTCTTTTATTGTTGTTGATTTGATCAATTTAAAAAGATGAATATTTCAATATTCAAATAAGATCAGAAAAAAAGAGATGACACATGAATCTCTGAACGATTATACACTTTTTGCAGTGTATAGTAAATTTAACATGATAATAACAAAACTGTCTCTCTTGTCTATATCCCTTTTGGAATTTCTCTCTGCTTTCCTCTTTTTAATTTTCATTGATACCTTTATCTTTTTTCTTCCTTTTGCTTATTTTCTTTTCCTTCCTTCCTTTCTTTCTTTTTCTTTGCTCCTTCCTTTCTCTTCCTTCCTTTCTCTTTTTTTTTGCCTTCCTTCCTCTCTCCTTTCATTCCTTTTCCTTTCTTTTCCTTTCTTCCTTTCTTCATTGTACATCTCTATTTCCCTCTCTTCCCCCAAGTAAAAGTGTTCTCTTGCATCAAATAAACATATCGAAGCAAAACAAATCTGAGCATTGGCTTAGTCTGAAAAGGTGGTGAGCCCACAGATAAATCTCTTATTTTCATTCTAGTATATATCATTCTGCACCTCTAGTCTATCACCTTTCTGATAAGAGGATGGGAAGTACCATTTATCCTTAGTCTTCTAAATTCATGGTTGGTCAGTGCCTTGATCAGCATTTTTACTTAATCCTATTTTTAAACCAGTCAATGTAGTGATAGGGTTAGGATTAGAACAGAGGTCTCCTGAATGTCAGACTATGTTCACACTTTGCCCTATCTTAGGTTTTCCTAGAATACTCCCCTTGGTCATGCAGAGTCTAGAATGCTGATAACAATATATAACACACGTACAGTTTTAAGGTACACCCTTCATAGTTACAGAGTACACTGAATGTATTTGGTAGGAAGTTGGGGTGACATGAAAGAAACCTTATGTATTTAAGTGCTCTGATTTAGCAGGACATTTCTAATTTTGGTCACATTTTAAAAATTGTTTTCCCCGTAAATTCTAGGGTTCATTTTGCCTGATGTGTGTCCTCCATTACAGGGACTGATGGCACATGATTGTCATACTAATGCTGGCTTTCAAAATTAGTGATTGTTAACTTTTTCCTTTGCAAATAAAAAAAATACGGTGCTCATTTTTATTATTAAAGGAATATGTGTATATATTATAATAGCTCTGTGATATGAAATGATCACATTTAGTGTCCTTCTTTCTTACAGATTTAAGTTTAGAGCAACAAATACTATGGGACAATTTACCGACTCTGATTATTCTGACCCAGTAAAGACATTAGGTAAGAAAGTTTAAAATTCTAAAGACAAACCTAACAATATAATTTAATTATGAAAGTTAAACATCTGTCTACTTACTAGAATATTCAAAAATTTAATTGTGAGGTGTTGACTCACTAGCATTTTAATTGACGGTATAAATTAACTAGTGAACAAAAATAATTCCCTCACCTCCATATTTTTAATTTGAAGAATCTTGGAAATGAAAGAGCAAGAAGCTGGATGTGTCTTTTTAATTCTGAGTTTGTCACTTTTGTTGATTTATAGTCTTAGAAAGTAATCAAAGTTGAAATATTAAAATGTTAAAGAGTTAAATATGATTGAAGAGAATATTTATTAGTCAACTTATTAGTCAACTTCTGGATGTTTGAAAGTATGAAATTATTTCCACAATAAATCATCACTGACTCAGAAATTACCATGGTACATTTTGTTCTAATTTTACCTCTCCTTTGAAGAAGAAAAATATTGGCTCAGACCTCATGGAGATTTCAAATTTCCATTTGTAGCAAGCCTGATAATAAAATTCATTAAGGCATCAGTAAAAAAAAAAAAAAAAGACTGGGCTGACAAGCATTTTATAAAACTGTCATGTTTATTTAAATTATTTTTCAAAGCATGGTAAGATGCAATGCAGTATGGCAAAAAGTGAGGGGGCTTCATAGCCCAGAGATTTGGGTTCAAGTCTTACCTTTGCATGTCCTGGTTTTGTGACTCATCACAACTCACTTAACCCTCTCCATGCTATGGGGAACTAAACTATACATCACAATGAAACCACATGCCCAATCCCTATCGTAGACATATTGTTTTGAACACACACTCTTCATTGCCAACATTTTTATTAATAAATAAAATGCTATGGAAAAAATTAATTTCCCTTGTTAGTGAATATGCATCCTTAAAAATAAGAAGAGAGTATTTAGCTTCACTGCCAAGCATTCAAACTCTGCTTCAGAGAGCACAACTCTGATGGGCTGGCCACTGTTCGAATGCAAAATGTACAGTTGCCAAAAAGACTATTTTATAGAGAACTCACACAGGGGAAGGAATCACATGGTGGTCAGAAGAAGTGATACAAGGACACTCTCAAGGTCTCTCTCAAGAACTTTGGAATTGATTGTGAGACATGGGAGACACTGGCACAGGACCCTTCTGCATGGCATACCCACATCAGAAAGGGTGCTGTGCTCTTTGAGCAAAGCAGAATTGAAACAGCATAAAGGAAACCCAGGATGTGCAAATTTAAAGTAGCCACTTGAAATGTTCACATGGACTATCTGTGCCCAGGGTGTGGTAGAGCATTCTGAGCTCCTGTTGGTCTGATTGGCCACAGTCAGTCACGTTGAAGCTTGACTTCATGGTGGTGATGTCATTTTGGTCCCTTTGAGAGTAAAGGACAACCAGCCTCTCTGAGTTTCCTATATAAAACAAGGGGATTCAACTAGATAGTCTTTTCTATCTGAATCTATTACTCTATGAGTAAAAGATGATGACCCCCAAAGACACACAGTCTGTGGCCTAGAACCCCATATTCTGAGTTTACCTACCCTGAGTTCAAATTTGAGCTGTCATCCCTTTTTAGAGGATAGAACCTAGTATGCCCAATCAAATGATCCCGTAATGTCAGTGGACAAGTTGTAGTTAAAAGTGTTTATTCTTATCAAGGAGGAAAAACCAAACTTTCAAATTCCTCATCTCTCCACGTTTTTAAGTTCTTTAGGCTTATTTCTGGTCAACAGTCTATTCTAAGAAGTATATTTTTCTGAGATGGCACCTTCTCGAACCTCATTCATTGTTGTCAGTGGAAGGAGATTTGACAAATGTGGAAAGTACCCAGTCCTTATATCCAATTCTGAAAAAGGTGGCTGAAACTCATGGCCATGGTGTCTATGGCACATTCTGTTACAGCACTAGGAGGCTTAGAGCTAGACTGGCAAAATGGTCTAGTGGAAAGTGTATGAGGTTTAGTTCAAATCTGAGTTCAGATCTGTCTCTGCCCTTTACCGCTGATGGTCCCTTTGCAAATTGCTTAACCTCTTTGGGCTCCAGTTCCTCATCTACAAAACTGGGGTGGTGGTGCTGAGATGCTTGTGAGGCTCTCCTAGCTTGATATTGGTAAGCCTAAATTTCCAAGTAAAGCAGGGGTGCTTAATAAAGGTTCCATGAACTTTCTTTAAAAATGTATTTTGATAACTAAATTTCAATATAACTAGTTTCTTTTGTTATCCTATTAAATATGCTTTATTCATTTGAAAACAATAATTTCAAGTCAATAAACTTCACTGGTATGCCAAAGAGTCCATGGCAAAAACAAACAAAAAAACCAAGGTTAAGAACCCCTGGGAAGAGAAATTGTGTGGGCAAAGAGAGATGGAAAGATGGCACTGGATGAACTCTGATGATCCTTCCCCCTCTAGAATTATGATCTTAGGACTCATTTAGCAAGTATATATGAATTCTTTAATCATATAAGACTCTCTAATTTAAAGAGGAGACAAAGACAGAGAGAGAGAGAGAGAGACAGAGAGACAGAGACAGAGACAGAGAGACAGAAAGACAGAGAGAGAGAGAGACAGAGAGACAGAGAGGCATAGACAGACAGGAAAAAAAGGGGGAGAGATTCTGAGAGTAAGGGATTAAATTTTGACACATTAGACAATAATACTTTACAATACAGTAAACAGAAATAGTAATAGTTGCTATTTATATAGTGCAAGATTTGCAAATATATTTTTCAAACGTTATATCATTTGAACGTAATAGCAACCTTGTGAAGTAATTAGTATACACATCATTATCTTCATTTTACTACTGAGGAAAATGAAGCTCAGAGAGGTTAGGGTTCATAAAACTAGTAAACTCTGGGGACCAAGGGGCTCAAAACAAGTCTATCCTCACTCTGAATTAAGCAGTTGGGTTACTATACTCTATTAGCCTTCAATTATACAGTGCTTGGAGCTGAAAAACAGAGACTGCATCTTTATCTCTGTCTCTCTATCTGTCTGACTCTCTGTTTCTCTCTGTGTCTCTGTCTCTGTCTCTTTCTCTCTCTCCTTCTTTGTCTCCGTCTCTTTGTCTCTCTCCCCAAAACCTGGTCACCCTTCCTCTTGTCAACAGCCTTCCTAAAATGTGGTGCCAGACAAGGAACACAGTACTCCAGATGTCATCTATCTGCCTAGGTCAGGATATAACAAGATTTCTTCTATTTGGCCCCAGAAGGCAGAATCAGAAGCAATGGATAGAAGTTGCAAAACAGACAATTTATTCTGAAAATCAGGGACAACTTGCTAACAATCAGTACTATCTAAAAGTAGGATGCGCTTCCTTGAGAGGTGGTGGGTTTCCCCTCCTGGAAATCTTCAAGAAGAGGCTGGAGGATGATCACTTGTTGAGTAGGTTACAGTGAGGAGTCTTATGGTATCTGGAACAGCCAACACATTCCTTCTACACTCTCAGATTCTGACATTCAGTGATTCTCTCTCCTTGTACATGCTTTGCTCCTATTAAAGTCACTTCAGATGCAATTCTTCAATCTCTAGTAGATCCTAACAGTCTGCATACAAACATGCAGGTCTCTGCTATCCTAAAAACAAACACTTTTCTCTCCATTCTACCAATCTCACAAAGTAATCCCTCAATCCCTGCCATCCCCTCCTTTTCATTTCCAAGTCACTGGTCAGATCTCTAGAGAATTTGCTCTTCCTGCTTTCCATTCCTCACCACTCCTCTGCAGTCAGATTTTTAATTCCTGCTACTCTATTGAAACTATTTTTCAAGGTCACTAAATATTCCCTAATTGCTAGATCCAGAAGCCTAGAATCATATTGAAATCAAAGATATCTAATCAATCAAATGCTGACAAGGAATCAGCTTTTGCAGTGAGTGGAATGATTTCTTATTAATTAATCCATCTCTGAGTACTGATTCCTACCTAAAAATATTCATTCCTTCATTGTATACTAATGAAGTTAAGAAATTAGTCAGTTCTTAGCACTATTTCAAGTCCAAAATAGTTATTTAACTTTATTTTTCTATTCTAAAAGGAGGCCCAAATCAAATTTTTCTCTTTCCTTCCTCCCCAAGACCTATCCCAAATGCAGTTCTCATTTGGAATCTTCATTAGGCACTTAAGTTTATAGCTGTTCCTCTTACATGTTGTTTTGGTTGCAGGGCCTAGATATAGAGGGTTCCTGTGATTGGAAAACCAGACAGATCCTGCTGTACCTTACAGTACTCTCATTAAATCTGAACAAGACGAAATCCTATCCCCTGTGGCAAGGGCACTCTGCGATTGTTTTCTTTTGCCATAACACCTCTTGTTTTAACTACTTTCCCAACACTGAGAAGTCTTGATGTGTGCTTAGTGAGAAACAGGAAACCCACACAGGCAAATTACAATTTGCATTTGGTCCAGTATGATTCTTGAACCTGAAAGGGGATCCAAGGAAAATAGGATTCATTTTATTAATGCTTTCTTCCGGGTTTCCCGCTTCCTACTTTATCAACTCTATTTTTTCAGATTCTAATCCCATTATGAAGTTTTTCTACACTAGTTTGCATTTCCTCATCTTCTTGCCCTAGCTCCAGGAAGTTACAAGTCTGAGCTTAGCATAACTTCTAGTCCTAAGCATTCCCCCCGCCTACGTTTCTTGGAATCCTTAGCAGACTTCAAAGCATAGTTCAGGAGCTGCATCTTAGAGGAAGTCTTTTCTGATTGGTACTCCACCCCAAGTTGGTTATATACACTCCATCCTAAAGTTATCTTTCATTTACATGCTCCTTATATCCTTCAATAAAGTATAAGCTCCTTGAGAACATAGACTATTATTTTTTTAATCTTTGTATCTTTTGATCCAATAAAATCCAACACAAATTTATTAAATGCCCACTATGAGCAAGGTTTTTTATTAGGTCATACAGACTAGACAGACGAAATGAAAAGTAGTCCTTACCTCCAAGGAGGTACTATTTTTCTGGAAGAAATATACAAATATGATAACCTGAGAAGGAAAAGTCCTCCCTCATGAGGGGGTGCAGCTAATTGACACAGTGGATAGAGTGATGGACTTGGAGTCTGGAAGACTGAGTTCTAATCAAGACTCAGACACTTACTTAGCTGTGTGACCCTAAGCAAGTCACTTGACCCCTTAGCTTCGGTTTCCTCATCAATAAACTAGAGATAAGATTATTGTGAGGATCAAATGAGATAAAGCACTTTGTAAACTCTAAAGTGATATATAAATTGTAGCTATTGTTATGGTGAGGAGAGTGCAGAGACACCATGTAAAAATATACGTATAGAAATACCCTGTGTATTATATGTGTGTATATGTGTATATACACACACATATATATACCCACACACACACATCCAAAGCAGATAAAAGGTAACATTAGGAGAGGGAAGAACCAATACCTAGGTGGACACAAGGAAAGCTTCATGAGAAGGTTGTTTGAGTTGAGTCTTGAGCCATGATTCAAAGAGTTAAGAGTGACAAAGTCACTGAAGGCATGAAGGACCACCAGGGCAAACACACCTACTTCATTTCTTAACTATGTCAAGGTTCTATATTTCATGAGGCTTATTGTTGTTTTTGCTTTTCTTTCTTGAAGAGGACCATAACATCTTGGAGGTGCTGCTGTGACATGCAAGTGAATTGGATTTAAGTGAATCAGGGCTGTTCAAACTCCCAGCCTCACTTTCTCCTCAGGAGCCATCTGGGTCCAGGGACCAGATATTTGGTCCTAGAAGGGGTGGAATACCTTGGCCTTTTGAAGCTAAGGTCTTTAGCAGGTCTCAACTTGACTGAGGCAATGCCTATTTTCTCCAAAATGGACACCAGAGTCCCCTTTGATAACTGGAAGAGGGCTTCAAGAGAAGTCTTGCTTTACTAGTAGCAGATGGATTAGTAATAGTCTTCCAATGAGGAGATGATGTTCAAGAGGTGCTCTTGTCACAAAGTTCATTGCCCTGATGCTACCCTACTGATGGCCATTTCCAAACTTCTCTATGATGCCAGGCATACAGTGGTTTTTCCAGCTTGTTCTTGAAAATTCTCCAGGTTGATCATCCCCACAAGGATGAGGCATCAGAATTAGTCTTTGGTAGAAGACAATTTATGAGAGTATAATTTCCCTATACCCCAAGACTGAAAAGATACATGCAAAAAATTAATTTTTCCTAGGGAAAACTCAGTATTGCTGATAAGGAAATAGTATTAATTTCCTTACGTGCCTTTGGTTCTTCCTTACAACCTTGTTACTCACATTGACAGCCCATGTGGGCTAAGCAAAGAGGTCAGTGAATGCTGATTATTTTTAATCATAAGCCCTAAGTTCCTTGTGGAAATTAAAAGGTCCTTTAAAACTCTGATTTCCTCATTTTTAATGGCATACTTTCTTAAATGGTAAAACATACTGGATTCAATTTGCTTTAACATAGAGCTTTGAATTCAGCCAAGAAATGATTCATGGTGGTATCACGAAAATCATGATTTTATTTTCAAGAACAAGAATTCAGTTTTTTGATTAGGGTTAGTTGAAACTATTTTCCTTCCTTCCTTTCTTCCTTCCTTCTTTCCTTATTCCTTCCTTCCTGTTTGTCCCTTTTCTCTTTCTTTCTTTTCTTTCTCTGTTCCTCATTTTCTCTTGCCTTTTCTCTTTTTAAATTTTTCTTTTTTCCTTCCTTCTCTCCCTTACTTCCTTTGTCTTTTCCTTCTTTTCTTTCTTCCTTCATCTTTTCTCCTTTCCCTCCTTTCTTTATTCCCTTCCTTCATTCCTTCCTTTATTTTTCCTTCTTTCTTCCTTTCTTTTCCAAATCTTTTTAGAGATCACCCTAGAAGTTAAGAACCCAGCAGTTTGTACGTAACAAAAAGGATACAATCCTTCATAGCCTTGCTCTAATTTTGTGTGCCCAGAGAATGATAAAGGAGCCCTTTTCTAGAACTGATTAGTTATACATTGCAGTTCCTCATTTCACTAATCCATTCTTCCCTTTTGAAAAGCTTAATAAAGTCAACTAATATTTGGGGCTTATTAGCACTTCCCATTCTGCTACATACGTGATCTTTCAGTTTCCTTTCCCCTGAAACATTCTGCAAATCTATGGAATACTGATTGCCCCAGGAGTATCCTCCTGCTTGTCTTGATACTTCTGTTCCAAAGTTTAATCTAAACAATAATCAGCATATGAAAAATGAAATGTGGAAAATGCTGTATAAAAGCAGAAATCATTCATGTTTTGAAATGCATTAAAATTCATCTCTGTTTTTTATGAGCTATAATACAGGATCAATAATTTTTCAACTTGAAGACTGAGAAGGCTGGATGATTTTTAAAACCCAATATTTGCCTGCTTATGCTAAGAAAGACAGTGTAGGGCGGTGGAGAGCAAGTTGCATCCAGATCCTGCCTCTGTCACTTACTGGTTCTGTGATCCTGGACAAATCATTCAATCTCTCAGGGCTCCAGGCATCCCTCCAAGGCTATCAGTTGCTCAGAAATTGGTGTTCCCATTCTACTTTTCTAGGGGAAGTTTGATGAAATAACAGTTCTGAACCTACCCCCTCCCTTGAAATGCCAAGGAGCAAAAGAAAGGGAGATCTAAACTCTTTTCCATTAATAAACTTATTTTGTAGGCATAGGTCCTAGAAATAAGGGAAACACATTGGTTTTATTATCATCCTTTGCTGATCCTAATTTTCTTCCTTTTGCCAATACCTCCAAAAAAGTCATACTCTTGATGCTCCATCATAGGTGTCAGATTGGCTGTGGTCTCTCAAAGATTGTGATAACAGAGTGAAAGTTCTGGTAGGATCTTCCAAGTTTGCAAGGCTATGCATAGCTTCAGGGATGCACCATGTACCCAGAGTTTGAGGATCAACTAATTACTTAGGTTAAAAGAGTCTCATCTCCAGATTGGTGGCAACATGTTGACTTTCATCCACAGCTACTTTGAATTCTGGAAGTTATAGAAGGGGTTAGGGTCTGCATCTGTGGAAAGTCCACCCACCCTCTTCAACAGAATGACAGATCCTGGAAGTGTAGTGATGTCTTGGCAATATCAATCAATTATGATAGTTTGTTAAGACAGCAATTGTAAATATCATAATAGCATACATTTATATAACCCTTTTATTAGTTTCATGATGATAATCTTGATGGGCTTATAGGTTATTTTTGTTCAGTCACATCAAACTCTTCATGACCCCATTTGGGTTTTTCTTGGCAGAGAAATTTCCTTCTCCAGCAAATGAGCAGATGAGGAAACTGAGGCAAATGAGATTATATGAGTTGCCCAGGGTCACACATCTAGTAAATGTCTCAGCTGGATTTGAATTCAGGTCTCACTGACTCCAGACATAGTGATCTATCCACTGTGTTGCTAAGCTGACAGGTAGATAGTACAAAGAGTATTAGTCCCATTTTACAGCTGAAGACACTGAGGGTCAGAGAGCTTAAATAACTCTCCTATGGCCACACAGATACTAAATGTTTGAGTGATTTCTCCTAAGTTCTATATATTTTCTTTTCATTTTACCATAATATCTAAAGTAGGAAGGAAATTTAGAGTTCCATGGGGAATTTGGTTCACAAGAATTCAGGAGTGATTGGGTCTGAATTGTAATCTTGTCCGTGATGCTTATTACCTGTGTGACCTTGGGCAATTCACAGTCTCCTTGATCCTCGGTTTCCTTATTTGTAAAATGAGGTTAGACAAGGTGGCTTCTGAACTCCCTTCTACCTCTAGGCCTATGATCCCATGAAGGAAATTGAGTCCTGGAATGGTTGGGACTTGCCCAAAATGACACAGAGAGCAAGGGGCTTGAAACCAGATGCTATGATTCCAAATTCAGTTCTTTTGCCACCCAAAATTCATAAAACAGCTATAATGCTAACCATACATAAATGTCTCTCATATAGTAGATACATAACTGTGATAGGATAGTAGTTATAAGGATTCAAATAATCCTTTCCTTAATAACCATGATATTTTGTATTTTCATCTTATTTACAGCGTGACTTAGATTTCTTAATGAAAATGTTGACGCTATTTCAAAAGTCCGTGTACTAGACGCAGTCTTGCCATAACTCTGAAGCCAAATACCAACAAATTCCTTTTTCTAAACTTAAAAAAGTCAGGAGAATAATCCATTTTCATGTTCATTTTCAATATTTCCTCTCTTCTTCAGGTGAGGGGCTGTCAGAAAGGACTGTAGAAATCATCCTCTCCGTTACCTTGTGTATCCTCTCCATAATTCTCCTGGTGGCCGCTATTTTTGCATTTGCTAGGTAAGATGGGTTTATAATAATATTTTTGGCATTTAAAAGACTGCACACATTATCTGAACCTCATCACCTCTGGATTAAGTAGTTATTACACAGATGTAATCATGCAAGCATTGTGCTGGTGTAAGAATTGGAGTGAATGTCAATCTGGCTGAACGTTGGTCTCATTGCCCGCTTTTTACATCATGATTCTGGCTCAGTATCCCTTAAATGAATACTACTATTTTATTGCAGCTGGGTCTATGTTCTACTTAGTGGAAATGGATGGCAGCTGATCAGGATTCCTTTCCTATGCTTGACTTCTGATCATCAATCTCCCAATGCCCTTTTGTCCCATATGCTCTAGAGTCTGGCTTTTTTTCCTTGTCCTTAAATATTCCACATGCAACACTTTTCTCATTCCTTTTATTAATTTTCTGAAAAGTAGGATAGCCTAGTGGATAGAGGGTTGGCCTGGAGCTAGGATTCATGTACATTCTCAGACTCATACCGGCTGTGTGGCCCTGGGCAAGTCACTACACTTTGTAGTACTCTCAAAATCTGTCTAAGATTGTATGTTACAGACAAGGTGCTGACCTGCATTGGGAGAAGTAATTTTCTTACCTGGTAGCTCCCTATACCAGTTAAATCATATCAACCATATCTGACAATTTCCTCCAGATTCATAATTACGAAATTGTGGAGTACCACAACAGTACAGGCACAGTAAGGCAAAGTACAGAAAGGGTCTTATTAGTCAGAATCAATTAATAATTATTTTAATAATATTAGTTAACAATATTAATAAGAATTAGTTATTAGTAATAATTTATTATAATAATGCTTATAGAATAACAAAATCAATTTTGCATTGATGCATCCAGGATCATAGATTTAAAGCTGGGGGTGATCTTGGAAGCCCTCTAGTCTGACATTACCTTCCACTCCCTCATTTTGCAGACAAGGAAACCATCCCAGAGGGGTCAAGTAACTTGCCTAGAATCACACAGCTAGCAAGTGTCAGAGCAAGAGAGAAAGATAAGACAGTCGCTCCAGTGACTCTAGAACCAGTCCTCTTTCTACTATACCTTGCTGCCTCTAGTTAATTGAATTTTCTGGTTAAATGAAAACTAAACAAATTATTATTATTTTGTTTGGAAACTTATTACTGAAAATCCTAAAGTGTAGAAACAATTTCCTTGCTTAAATAGCAATGAGTGAAAAACAACTAGATTTTCTTTAAAGATAATCTTTGGGAACAAGTCTTATGATTGGAATTGGTATTGTTGATTTGAGAAAAGACATGTTACAGATTGGAAGAGGTCTAGGCTGACCCTGAAAGTTCTGAGGGGGTGGGGTTTTAAGACCCCCATTAGCAACATGTTTTCTTATGAATTGCCTTTTTCTTGATAAAGGACAGAATGTTAAGATTTTTTTTAAAAATAAAACTAGTTTAAAAAAACTAAATCCTGAGATTATTTCCTAACTAATGCATGTTATACTCTCATTCATATGTACCAGTAATATGCTTTAAACCCATACATACATACATACACATGATTACAAAACACTAGTGACCTTCGGTGAAAGAGGGAGCAAGCATATTTATAGAGTCTACTATATTCCTGGAATTGTGTTAAGCACTTTTACAAATATTCTCTCATGTGATCCTCACAACAGCTTTGTGAAGTAGGGCTTTTATTATTCTCATTTCACAGTTGAGGCAATTAAGGTAAATAGAGCTTAAGTGACTTCCCCAAGGTCACACAGCTACAGTGCATCTAAGGCTGGATTTGAACTCAGATCTTCCTGATTCCAGGAACCCTAAACCTTGGGCGCATAACTTTTGTGGGTCTCATCTGTAAAATGAGGGGGTTTGATTAGATTCCCTCTAAGGTCTCTTCCAGTTTTGAGACAATTATCCTATGAGATTATAATGCTCTTTGTTAATGTAGGAATATCACACAGTGGGTAGAATGCCAGCCTCTACATTAGGAAGACTTGGGTTCACATCCTATCTTTAACACACACTGACTGTTTGGCATTGGACAAGTTTAATTTCTCTAAGACCATCAGTTACTGATCTGTATTTGTAGAGGGAGTTTCCTCACCAGGCATTGCTTATATCCAAGGATGTGCTGGAGACATTTTGTCTGGAATTGTTAAATTTTCGTTGTGAGCATTTGAATCTCAGAAATAGGAAAATGCTTCATTTATTGTTTTGGTGATTGTCCAAACTTAAGAAAGTGATGAAGAAAATGTTAATAATGTCCATTAAACTTGGTAGTGCATCCTAAGTATTTTTCCCCCAAAGAGTCAGTTGTAAAATCAGCCTACTCCTGGATAAGGGGTCCCCTCCTCCTTTATATAGGAAAAACCTGATGCTTCTGAGTTAAGAACCCTTTCATATCACAGAAGCAGCATCATACTCCCCAGCGTGTGTCCGTGGTGCTGAGGAATACACTCAGTGTCCAGATGTTGAGATCTCAATCATGGTCTTTTCCTGTTAATCACTGTCTGCCTCAGTTTCCTCAACTAGAAAATGGGGATAATAGTAAATCTTACCCCAAAGAGTTGTAAGGATAAAATTAGACAGTACTTGCAAAAGTGCTTAGCACAGTGTAAGGCACATTGCTGTTCAGTTGTGTCCAAATCTTTGTTGCCCTGTGGACCATAACACGCCAGGCTCTTCCATCCTCCCCTATCTCCCAAAATCTGCACATAGTAGATGCTTAATAAAATGCTTATTCTCTTAGTAGCATTAAATAAATATCTGTTGATCTGATTTTATTTGTTAATATAGTGAAGGATTACTGTGATTTCAACCTATTTTTTCTGTTTACGTGTTCTATCTTTATGGAATCAGAGAATTTTTAGCAGTAAAAGGGACTTTTGAGATTTTTAAAGAGGGCGAATTTATCCCAAGGTCTTCATGGTACAGACCAGAAAGGCTACTTTATTTGCGGCAGCAGTCTCCAGTTCCTACATCCAAGCCATTCTTGTGTCCCTGGTACCCTTGTGTCACCCTATCTAGACTAAAGCTGCTCGCTGATTCCACAGTCACTTAACCATTGTTACCCCTCTTACTTTTCATATATTGAGTGCTCCAAAAGTCTAAGTATGGCTCTAAGCTCTTCTATGGTAACAGTAGCAGACCAGGATCTTAAAGCAAAGAAGGACCTCAAGTAACTGTGTTTGTCCTTCATTGCTGAAGACCATGCCATCAGAGAAATAATGACGTGACTTGCACTTGACTCTGTTTTGAGTGAGGGAGGGCTGCGTAAGTCACCAGCCTCACTTCTCCTCCAGAGCCAGCTGAATGCAGTGACCAGATATTCATTAGGATGACTGGAGATGACCCAGGATGAGGCAGTTGGGGTTGTGACTTGCCCAAAGTCACACAGCTAGTGAGGGTCAAGCGTCTGAGAGAACTTAGAGGCATAGAATCCAACTTTCTTGTTTTGTAGATGGGGAAACTGTGATGGGGGAGGAGGTGATTTTACCTAAATCCCTATGGGTACTAAGTGATAAAGTGTGGATTAGGACCTTTGTATCCTAAACCAGGGCTCTTCCCACTCAACGACCTTAGGAAATCTAAACTCTTGAGAACAATACCTTCCACAGGATGCATTTGTGCATCAGCTGGGTAAGATTAGTAGTATAGCTTATTGCCATAGAAAATAGCTTGTGTTTGAACAAAGCTAATTGTCTCATACAGAGGTAGCATGAAATAGTGAATACTATTGGACTTAGGATCAAGAAGGCCTCAGATAATTACTAGCTAGGTGACCCTAAGCAAGTCACTTAACCTCTCTGTGACTCAGATTCCTCATCTTCAAAATGAGAGGGTTAGAAGTGATGGCCTCTAAGACCCCTTTATGGAATGAAACAAGCATTTCCATAACATAATATGATAAAAAATATGATGGTACACGAAACTGCAAATCTGCTATGCACAACTTGATATTCCTTTCAAATATACAAAATTATCATGTATATTTCTTTTTTTTCCTTTTTTTCTTCCCTCTCCCCCACCCCCTGTGCCCCAAGGTGGCTACCATCAGACATAAATAGGAATAGATAGATAGATGGATATACATACAAATATATGTATAGACATATGTATGTATGGAAAATTATTCTATACATACTTCTATTTATCAGTTCTTTCTCTGGATACAGATAGCATCTTTCTTCATATGTCCCAAGAGAATATTGTATACCAGTAAAAGTAATATTATGTAAAGCATGACTAAGAAAATAAGTTATTTTGACTATTATAAATACCCAAATTAACTGGTATTATTTAAGGACCTACTATGTGCCAAGCCCTATGCTAGGGACTGCACATATAAAGGTGTCTTTCCATCAGGGTGATTATATTCTGCTTGATAAGACAGTCAAGACTTAAGAAGGAGGCCATTGACATGATAATGGAAACAGACCATAGCAAGGTTAGAAAAGAAATTTTGCTTATGTCCACTCTTTATTACAGAGAAAGTTTCTTGTCTGACTTCAAGGGTCAAAAAATAGAATACATCAATTTAATTATTTTCTAATTTTCTTAGGCATCTTAATGTCACAAAATTTGTCAAGCAACCTATGTATTACTTTAAAAAATAGCAGCATGTCTTCTTACGTTGCTTACCTTATTTTCTACCTCACTTGTTCTAGAATTCGACAGAAACAGAAAGAGGGAGGCACATACTCTCCCAGGGATGCAGAAATTATTGACACCAAATTCAAGCTAGATCAGTTTATCACAGTGGCAGACCTGGAGCTGAAGGATGAGAGATTAACTCGGTAAGCACACTCCTTTGGTAAAACAGTAGTCTGAAGAGTCTGTAGCCATGACCCCCTTCTGACCTACGCTTGTTGGAAGTGTTTGTGGTAGTGTTATTTACATAGGTCGCTCAGATCACCTTTCAAAGGGTGACCTCCCTCTTCTACACACTTCTCACTAGTGTTCGGGGAATCACTTCATTTTTCTTATTTTTAGAATAACGACTTACGCAATATATATATATGTATATATATACATATATATATAATTTCTAGTGAGAAAAGAAGCTTTTAAAAAAGTTTTGCTTGATAAATATTTTCAGATAATGTCAAGAAGCTCATGTTTGGTGACGTACAAAAGTACTCACATTCTTAATGTGGCCTAATAATCATTGCCTTCATTTTATTGCTTTTTCTAATGATTGTCTTTGTCTGAATCATTCCTTTAGCATAAAATTCTTCCTTAAATCTTTTTCTATGTTTGATTTTATCAGGATTCTATAGCACATATTAGCAACTATATCAAAAGATGCTAAATATTTTGAAACAAAATCCAAAGTTGAAATGTCATAAAAGTGAATAAGAATGAAATTCATATACTGCACCAGATTCTGAAATTCTTGATTATTATAAAGAACTATTTATAATAACTTGCCATTCCTCAGAAATGTATTCTCGTATCAAAATGTTTTCATAATTAAATATTTTATTGGAACAATGCATCTTTACTGATCTGGCAGAAATTGTTTCAGATCTCATTAAGACCTGAAATAATATGCCTTTGGGTGAGTACTGGGATGCTGAGCTAGGAAATGATTCCTCAGCAGGCACAGGGAGAACAGGATTTATAAGACCAAAGCAAACAATTATTATGGTCTCTAAGGTGATGCCACGGAAAGTTTGTGTGGGGAAAGAAGAATTATCTGTGATTGTCACAAGCAGAAGCTTAGTGTGTAAATTAAGGGTTGACTTCATGTAGACATTTCCAGTAAATTATATGTATATATATATATATCTGATACATGCTGTGAAAAGAAATGTCCTCTGTCAGATTATTGATTCAGCTACTACGAAGAGAAGTCTGCTCACTGTTACTCTATCTGAATTGCAAGCATAATTTTTGAGAACTGGAGAGAAATTGATTTTTACTTAATTATCATTTAATTATCATCATTTTATTTGAATACTTAATTCACATAGGGTGGTTTCTGACATTTAAATTTACGTTATACCAAGGCCATTCCTAAATACTGCTTTAGAAATGTATTTCACTGTTTGAGTTTTATATTTTTGATTTGATTTGTTGTATTTTCAGTCATTGTTGCTCAAGATTCTCATTTTGTATTCAAATATAGAAGTATGGGATTTGAACTTTGATTTCACTGTTGCAGGAAATTTCATTTCTCAATGCAAGTCCATACCTTCTCCACAACTTACTGTCTTAGAGAATAGTTTAGACCAGTGGGAGGTTGAATCATTTACCCAGAATCACACAGCCAATAGGCAGAAGAGGTGGAAGACCAGATCCTTCTGGCTTCAAGGCTAGTTCTCTATTCTGTATGCTATATTGCCTTCCTTTTCTTAATAGATACATATGTGTGGACATACATATACATGTAAAATGTAATTCACATGTGACACATGGCAATGCATAATGTGCTTTACTGGAGTCCCCATTGAAATTCATTGAAGTAGTTTTCAGTTGGCAATGTTGTTGGCCGATCCTATTAATCAATTAATGAATATACATTTATTGAACACTTTCCATGTGCTAGGCACTGGGCTAAACACTGAGGATGCAAAAAGAGACAAAAACCAGTCTCTGTTCCCAAGGAACTTACCATTTAATAGATCACTATAGGTTGACATGACAATCTGCTGATAATCTTCATATTTAGATGGACTACAAACTGCTAAGATGTCAGAAAATGAGTCCTTCCATGAGCAGAAGCAACCACAGAGACCTAATTGACATGCAGGTGAGCAGAGGCAGATCTATCAAAAACTAGTGAAATGTTAAAGGTTTGTGATCTTTCCAGCAGAACAGCACCTCTCATAGGAGACAATGATGCATCTAAAAAGTCTATAATAATGTTTTGTAAGAGAGGAAGGGAAGAATCTGGTACCAAGTAGGTATCAAGGAACAGTCGAGGAATACTTGTGGGAGGTGATGGCATTTAAATTAAACTTTAAAGAAGTCAGCCTCTGAAATGGGAGGAGAAGGTGTTGCAGGCATAGGGAATGGAAGGAACGAAGACATGGAGGTGGTGAAATGCAGAGTGTATTCAGCGCACATAAAGAGTTGTTCATTTTAGTATAGTATAAGCATGTGATGAGGAATAAAAGGCTATAATACACTAAAAGATAGGGTATTAAAAACTATGGAAGAATTTGAGAAAGGGGTTTAAGCTTGATTTAGTAAGCAACAGAGAAACACTGAAAATTTTTGAGCAAGGGAGACAAAAGAGCAGAGATCTTTGCAAAAGAAAGATGAAGGATGGATTAGAAGGGGATAAAGTAGATCTGCTAAGACTACAATCAGATGGGTGGTAATGAGAGTAATTATAAAGAGGAAGGGATAGGCATGAGAGATGTTACAAAGGTAGAATCAGTGGGGCTTGTTAAGGTGAGCTGTATGGCACAATAGAGTCATAGGTGTGAGTCAAGAGGTTTTGAGTTCAGATTCTGCCCTTGGTACTTACTAGCTACATGACCCTGGGCAAATCATTTTAGATCTCTAAGCCTCAGTTTCTTCAAATGTAAAATGAAGTGAATAATATGTAGAGCAATTCTCACATAGAGATTTAAGCGAGATAATGTATGTGAGGTATTATTGCTAATTCTATTCCCATTAATACAGTACTATAAGGTTTGCAAAGCACTTAAAGATATTATCTCATTTGATCCTCACGAGAACTCTGCAAGGTAGCAGCTATTGTTATCTGCATTTTACAGGAAACTGAGGCTCAAAAAATTTAAGAGTGGTTTTCCCAGAGTCACAGCTGGTAAATATCACAGGTAGGATTTAAACCTAGATCTTTCTGAATCCAAATCCAGCCTTCCATTCCTATATCACCAACTACTTGTTAGACATTTGTTAGACATTGTGAAGCAGAGGTTCCCATAGGAATCTCAGGCTTTACATGTTCAAAAGAGAAATAGTTATATCTTCCCCATGAAAACCAACCAACCAACCAACCAACCAAAAAAAGCAACACAACAATCCTTTTCTCAATTTCCCTGTTTTTGTTGTTTGCATTACGACTTTTTTCTAGCCAACCAGGTTTACAATCTTTTTGTAATCCTTGACTCTTTACTCTCACTCACCCTGCATCTAATCAGTTACCAAATTTCTATCAGAAATTGGAATCACTTTAGGGAGGAAAGATAATATGCCCAGTTTGGGACATAGTGAGTTTGAAATACCAGGGGAAAATTCAGGAGGGGACTCTGGATTTCAGAAGAGATGGACATCGATTTTTTAGAATCATCTAAATAGAAACTGTAGTTGAAACCAAGAAAATAAAGGAGGTTATCAGGGAAAGGATAAATAGACAGTGATAAAATGAAAATGGACAAGGAAATGACAAACCACTTTGCTGTCTTTACCAAGAAAACCCTGAATGGGATGGCAAAAAGTTAGATATGACAAAACAAACTAACAAAGAAACAAAAAATGACTGAACCATAACAAAATGAAAACTGCTGATCAAGAATAGGATAGGGATGAGCAAACTCATAGGTACAGATTGGTATGGGGAATGTCAAGACTGGTACCTTTTCTTCAACTTATAGTCTTAGAAAATTGCCTAGAACAGTGAGAGGGAAGATGACTTGCCTAGGGTCATACATCCTACGTCAGAAGTAGGTTCCTCAGGTTCTCATGGCTTTGAGGGCTGGCTCTTTATTTGCTACGCCCTGCTGCCTTTCAAATGAAAATAAAATGGTATATTTTTAGTGCTTCAGAAGAGGCACAGTAAGGCAGAGCCAAGATGGCAGAGCTCTCCCCTCAGACACCTCAAAAAACCTGTAAAAATGACTTTAAACAGAAGAGATGCCATACCTAATAGGTATCTAATAAGTGTTGGCTAAACTGGTAAATCATCTAGAAAGTAGGGAATCATTGGCATGCCAAGGTACTAAATATTCTACAGACATTGCTTTTTAAAAGTTGTCCATTATATTTTGTTTTCTTGCTCTATATTTCTCTGCACTATGATGCCTGTCCTTATATCATGATTCCTTAGATCAATGCCTTTGTTTTTACCCCAAAGAGAAAAGAAAGCAGCCTATCACTCTATTTACAAATGTCTTTCTGTGTTACTGGTTTCATCCTTTTGCAATATAGCACTCTGTTTATCCACAGCTATTTCATATCACTCAATTACATTGAAGTGATCCATCATTTTATCTTGATTTAGTCCTACAAAAGATGAATCACACTCAGGAATGTTTTTCATGAATAGACATATCAGAATGGAATACCCATAGGTTTCCAGCTACATAGGTAACAAACCAAAAGACTCCTAATTAAACTTGCTTTTCTGCCCATGTAGTGTTTATAGTTTAAGTGACTAACCAAGTAGTCCTGTTTTAGAGACAGTTTTATGAAAAATGTGACAGGCCTTTTAAGAGAACAGTTCCTTGCATTCTTTGAATATCAGGATATTTCACAAATTTGTTTGGATTTATCCCGGGGATAGGGAAATCACTTCCCGCTGTGACTGTCTTCTGGGTTGGATCAATCAATCAACAAGGCAGCATCCCTGCTTTCAAGGAGCTTACATTTTAATGGGGAAGATAACACAAAAAGGGGGGCTGAAGAGTGGAAAGGATGAAGGGATGTATGTCAGGGCATGGTGATAAAGTCAAGAGTGCTGCAGGGAGGGAATGAAGCTTGGTTTGTCATAGTCCCTCTTTAAAGTGGAGGTCCTGGGAGGATCTCAGAAATGGGAGAATGGGCTAGCATGGCAGATGAATGTTTCAAAGTGAGGATGCTCCAAGTGCTAAAGAAGGTAAAAATAATAATTAAAATATATACATATAATTATATACATAGGGTACAAAGAGAATAAATATGTTAAATATGAAGTAGTTTCAGAAGGAGGGTGTTAGCAGTTGGGGACCCCAAAGAAAGCCTTGTTTTTGGTAGAAAGTGGTGTTTGAACTGCATCTTGAAGAAAAGGAGGGATTCATCTGAGATGGAAATGAGGAGTGAGTGCATGCCAGGCACAGAGGAAGCTAGGGCGAAGGCATACAGACAGGATATGGGAGACCAATAGTGAAGAGTAGGAAGAAGGCTAGTTTAGCTGTATCCTAAAGTGCATGAGGGGAACACTGAACAATGATGTTGGAAAGATTGGCTGAGAGAAGATTGTGAAGGCTTTTGACATCTAAGCAAATGAGTTTATATATTTCACTGTATGGGGAAATGGAGTCATGAAGTTTAATAAATAGGAAAGTGGCATGTGAGATATATGCCTAAGGGAGAGGAAAAACCACAACAAAACAATAACAAAATACTTCCCTGGCAGTATACAGAGTGTCCCAAAAGTCTAAGTTCAGATTTTTCTTTATTATTTTTGGAACATCTTGTACCAAATGGACGAGAATAGAGAGAAATATGAGTCAGGGAGACTAATTAAGAGGCTTTTTATCATAATCTAAGTGAAGATTTATAGCATTCTTTCTGCCTAAGTGATTGAAACTTAATCAGAATGTGAGTAGGTCTGTGGAGACAGTTCCTAAGTAAAACAATTATTCTTGGAAATATTTGATTCCTCACAAAGTTCTATTTTTAGTTTCAATGCCACAGATTTATGGTATTTTTCATTGATTCCATCTTTATATTTTGTATATCCTATCAACTGTAGCTCAGTAGGCATGAAAGTTGAAGCTCATATTTGCTGGATAAGGAAAAGATGACACGTTATTTTGATGGTTGTTTCTAAATTTAAGTTTTATACATTATCTTTAGTTTAGGTACAAAAGGCTATTATCCTTCAAGGAATGTAATTTTCAGTAAAATTCAGGCTGCCTGTATATGCCACCCTTGTCATTAAATAGTATGGCACAGTGGACAGAACATTGACCTGGAGTCAAGAAGACTTATCTTCCTGAGTTCAAAGCTGGTCTCATACACTTACCGGCTGTGTGACCATGGGCAGGTCACTTAACTCCGTTTCCTCATCTGTAAAATGAACTGGTGAAGGAAATAACAAACCAGTCCAGTATCTCTGCCAAAAAATCCACAAATGGGTCAGATATGACTGAAAAAATGACTCAACATTCTTTTTCAGAAGTGACCAACAACTCATTTTTGCCATGTTTTCAATGCCACATAGGCTTTTTTCCTGAGGCAAACTGAAAAGAACTTTTGAATCTTTTTCATTAAGTACTTATTAAATTGTATACATAGAGTTCAAAGAGCTCTCAAAACAACCCCCTCAATTTACAAATGAGGAAATTCAGATCCAGGGAAGTGATTTTCCCAAGCCAGAATGGCTTATATGAATTCACTGGATCCTCTTTCAAGAGGAATTTATAGAGTCCAATTTAGTAGTAGGTGTGTCCACCTTGGGTTCAAAGCAAGAAGATTATACTTATATGTAATTTTGAAGAGCATACTCCAACAATTTGATTCAAGAGAACCAGCCTTGGAATCAGGAAAACCAAACTATGTCTCTGATACACAGTGGCTGTGTGGCCAAAGCGGTGATCTGAGGTTGGACTGTTGATTTTCATCAGTAGACGGTGTTTCTTCACTGAGAGTTTCATTGCTATGCCCGTTAAATCACAGGTGCAGTACAAATGAAGGATGAAGAGGGAGCATGCCAGCCTGGCATAGTGGGTAGGGAGCCAGTTCCAGAATCCAGAAGACCCAGATTCAAGTCAAGCCTTTAACATGTGCTGGCTATGTGACTCTGGGCAGGTAGTTTGATTTCTGAGGGACCCCTTTCAAGACTCCAAGATGATAAATTTCTTCATGGATAAAGGGATTTTCTTTATCCAGTGGGTTTCCATAGTAATGAAGTCACAGATCTGCCTGTTGATGATACAAGATATCAAGGAAATGAGGAATGAGGAAGTCACTCTCAAACGCAGCCAGTTTGATATTTCAGGTTTCTTAGTAGGGACTGAAGGGGATAGTTGGCAGATTCTTCCCTAGGAAAAAGCCATCCTAATGTGGAAGTATGTTTTGTATGACTGTATATGCATCATGGGTTATGTATTTCTTGCCTTCTCAATGAGTGAGGGAAGGATAGAGGAGAGATAGAATGTATGACCAAAACCAAAATTTAAATTAAGGGAAAAAAGGGAGAAGGGCATTAGGAAACTTGATAGAGTTAGCATGATAAAGAACAAAGGATGGATATATCATCATGGTCTGAACATTTTCTGTGAGACAGACACCTCATGATTCCACAGCCTATTCAAACCCATCTGATGGGGCAATAAAAATCCACTGACACTGGGCTGGACCAGATGCCATTTTCTTCCATCTGAAAATAAATTTGAGCTGGAGGCTGGTTCTGAATGGAGACTGCAGACTGGGACATATTGCTATCTGAACTAGGCATGAAGCACCCCTTTTGGAGAGATAAAAAATGAAATTAACTGAGAAGCAGTACCTCTCATGTTCCACTTCAAAAGCTAAACGTGCTGTTCAACTCAGTGAAAGTAGAGAAAGGTAGTAGAAAGAACTCTGGATTTAGGGATGGAGGAACTAAGTATAAAAACTGCATTTGACCTCAGTCAAATCATTTTTATGCCTCAGTTTCTTCACCTTGAAAATAAGTGGGTTGGACTAAATGATTCCCATGGTCCCTTTTACCTCTAAATCTAAGATTCTATGATCTCATGATCCTTCACATTTTTATTAGAAAAAAAGAGACTTTAGATGAAATATATCATCATCCTGACAAACAGTACTGGGGTTGCTGTTATTTAAAATAAAGCAGCTAGCTCCTTGATTCTCACATCCCAAGACTGTGTGTTTGTTCCTATTTGTTCCAGGTAACATTTGTGTCCTCCAAGAGGAAGTTATGTGTGTTATAGAACTGAATTGTAATAAATGTTATACGCATGTAGAAAGGTCAGGCAAGAGTTCTTAACCTGGGGTCTGAAATTTTTTTAACATATATTTCAATATCATCAGTTTCCTTTGTAATCCTACATATTTTATTTTAAGCATTTAAAAATATTATCCTGAGAAGGGCATCAAAAAGGCCCATGATACAAAGAAACCTTAAGAACTTCTAATCTAAAGGGATCACATGTTAAACCTGTGGTAACATAAATGACTGCTGAACTAATTTGTCTTTTGTAAAATGCTCTATTTTCTTGCATTGGCCATGCTTTAATAAGCTAGTTGAAGTTAATAAATTGTGATGACAATCACCTCAAATGGGAAATGTCCTATAGGATCCTTTCTGAAGAGCCTGCCAGCCACTGAAAACTATGAAAGTTACCAAAATAAAAGACTACTCCTCTTGATCTGTTTATTCTAAATATTTATCTGGCTAGAGGACATGTTGGGAGAAGAGCAGGGAGGTGTTAGGGAGAGAACAGTTATAGATTTAGTTTTACTCTTGTAGAGCTGTAAGTTTGCAGCAAATAAGATAAGAGACTTGACTGATGCTAAAAACCTCATGTGCAAAATTACTGTTTGGATTTTCATCAGTGTCAGCTCTGTGGCAGAAATCTGACATCGACGCAACTTTTGTATCAGAGCTTGTTGTCCAGTCTCAAGCCATCAGACAACGGTGTCTGAATCCAACAGGCAGTAAGTGCCTAGGAGGATAATGAAGACTAAAATTCTGGGCACATTTTCTCAAAGCAACAAAATGTCCAAGAACAATGGAATATCTTCATCTACTAAATCAATAATGGATCTTTATTTCCAGATACTCTTCATTTTTCTTTAGACGCAAGGACATATTTGTCATCCAGTAAGTCACTGTGCTTTTACTGCAGTGTTGCCAGGTGGTGTGGTATTGTTGCATTTTACATCATGTAATTATTCAGATTTTACTTATGTGTGTTCATTTTTCCAAAACAAAACAAAACAAAAAAAAATATATACATATATGGTATGATGTGCCTCTCTTTCCTAAGCTTTCCTTCTTCTTTGCATGTCAGTGCTACTTTTTTTCCTGTGGTTTTTTTTATTAGCATGTGTAATTGGCTATGCATTCATAAACTTAATATTGTATATATTGAAAGTAATTATCATGGACTCATAATTATGTAAATTTTCATCTCTAAAAATTATTGTGCTTAAGTGAAAGTGACTGTACCAATTTATTATTCTATTAGTGTGACAAATTGTGGACCTGCTTATCTAAATCACAGGTTGAAAATTAGACCTCTTTCCTCCCCTCAAAAAAACCCAAAAAACCAAAAACCTGAACTACATCAAGCAGTTTTCTGTGAATATCTGAAAAAGAAAAAAATACTAGTATCCAACCTTAACTGCTGGCTGCAGACACCTATTAAGCATATGGTCAGCTGCGAAGGCTTGTATTTCCTCAGGGTTCAGAAGCAACTCCTTGTTCTCCCTCACAAAGTTATCAATATGCTTGGGGAATGACATAGAGAAGGGTCAGAACAGGCAGAGCTTTAGCCCAGCTGCTATCCAAACGCAGCTTACATGGAATGCAACAAGCAACTGACTAAAGATGTGAAAGGAGACTCAAATCACAAATAACCTGAACTTCTGGTCCAACCCAAGTAAGTCAGTTTCTTTTCAATTCACTACCTATTGATCACCTACTTGTCAGGAAACTAGAAAGATGAAATAGGCCCTCCCCTCAATGAGCTTATATTTTACTCTCTAATGAGTGAATCTCAGAGTTTAATGGCTCACTTCAAACTCTAACCCTTGACTCTCCCAGTAGGGTTGTACTAAATCTTAGCACATCCTAGTACCAGACTTCTAAATTTATTAGCTCATTATATTCAGTCCTAAGGATAATCACAACAGAATAAGTCAATTCACTTTCAAAGATTTACAGATATTAGCATTCCAAAATTCTATTAGTACATTTTTCTTTTAAATCAACTAATAATCAAATTTCCAATTAGTATGGTTCAAATAGTTTTATGAAAATAAGTTTTCCAGTAAGAATCTGCAGTTGTCAAAGGAAAGTGGTTGACGCTATTGAGCTAGAGATTTAAGTGATTACAACACCCATAAAATATCCATTATCAACTAATATTCAGAGGTGACCTCTCTGCATTCCAGGCTAGCAAGTAGCCAAATATTATTTCACTAATTGACTCTCTCAATTGTCTTTCTTCTTCAATATAAGAGAAATTTAAAAAAAACAACAACTTCTTTCTCTTCTTGTTATAAGTGCTTCAGAGGAAAGCTCAGTGCTTTTGTAGTCTATCACTCAATACTTCTTCCTAGAATGAAAGACAGATGCCTTGACCACTTTAACCTCTCATGTTCTACAAGGATCCATATCTCTTAGCTCAATATATCTACAGTCAAAAGTTTGGGTTCTCTGGTCCTTTATAAATATCTACATATGAATCAAGAAGGGCACTGTAGCCAAGTAGATAGAGAAGCAGTGTTGGAATCAGAAGGTTTGGGTTCAAGCCATGCCTGTAACACATACCAACTGTGTAACCATATATTGTAACCAAAAGCCTCTTGACTTTTCAGTGGTCCAGGCAGGACTTGGCAATAGTAAAGGAGGCATTTGGACAGTTAAAATGTTGGACTTAGAGTCAGGAGGATCCAACTTCAAACCTTGCCTATTCCACTTAGTGGTTGTGTGACACTAGACAGATTATTTAAGTTTTTTTGAGTTTCAGTTTCCTCATCTATAAAATGAAAACATTAGACTAAATGGCCTTTGAGGTCCATTTTCCTCTCTAGACCCATAATTTTAAGATCTGCATTAGTAGATGGAGTTTTGATACTGGCTGTACCCATGCTCCTCAACAAGTCTAGAACAAAAAAAGAAATAATAATAATTTGAAGTGGGAGAGATTTTTTTTAAATTGAGAGATCTAGGATAAGATGATCATCTTAGTTTTTTCCCCTCTCTAGACTGCTCCTAGTTGACTCTAGGAAAGGAGATTCATTTCCAACCTCAATTATAGAAAAAGGAATCTAAAATTCTGCTTGCCACCCTGGTTGATGATTCAAGCTATACACACTCATTTTCTGGCTGTAACATGTCATCAATCCCATCTTCGTTAAAGTCCTAGCTGAGTACTTTTCGTGTCCACCTCTTCACCTTCATCATTATCACATCCAGTAGGTGAACCAGGGCTGTCAGCAGAGGCATCATTCTGTCCATCAACTGGTGTATCGGCTTCAGCTCCATCGTCCCTAGAGATGCTTTCATTTGTGTCCCAGGTTATAAATTGAAACTGTATGGTTCAGCAAGCAAGATGTCTGTTGGAGCTTTGGAGATAGTCATGCCAATGGGGAGGAGCACAGTGAAATGGGAGATTTTCTGCCCTTGTTGCCCTGGAAATCTGAACTCGGCCTCTTGACATCCCTGAGAATAACTTTCCTGCCTTTTGCCCTCCTCCAGGCAGGCTGGCTTTGTCTCTTCTTGCTGCTGTTTCTGGCAGTCGTTCTGCGCACCCCAGCCAACACTTTGACTGACAAGGGTCTCGGCTGTCCCTTATTTAGTGGTTCATTTTCCAAGTCTAATAAGAAGGAATACATCACCTTGCCCTTGCCATAGAAGATATTCATGGTCAAATATGCAAAACTAATCATCAAGATAAAAAGTTGAATTAAGTATAATAGCTGGATGGGACATGTTAGGTCTGCAGGAGAACATTTTTAAGGGAACTTGTAAGGAAGCCCCAAACTTCGTGGAGAGTGCAAATGGAAACAAATCAAGATAAAGAAAGAACATATTGTTCTTATTGAACATATTGATTTGGATGGCTTAGTATCCTTCTAAAAGTAGAAATACAACTTTAAGCACTAACTTAAGTAATGCAATAAGGAGACCTCAGATCTGGAATTAGAACACTCAGTTCCAAATGTGGGCTCTGCTACATACTATTGTGAAACACTGGCTATGCTTTTTTAGCTCCTAAGGCCTCAGTTTCTTTTTATGTAAAGAGAAGGTATTGAACAAGATAATTTCTATGGCCCTTTCAAACTCTAAAATCTATAATCTCGTAAAAATTAACTGGTATCTTGGTAGAGTGGCAAATCCATTTTCTGGGGTTTTTTGTTTTTGCAAAAATTGGGAGGAAATATATCAATAGCTTTGTTTTCATATCACCACAATAGTTTTTTTTTAATGTAAATCTAGTATTTAATTTAACTCCACAAAGGCAGCAAAGTTAGTAGTTTTGTTGGATTATTTTTTTTGCCTTCTTAAAGTAACATAATTGGTTAAAAACACATTTTCCCTTTTTCTTTTCTCCCTCTGTATCATTGGTAATGCTGGATTAAGCTTCCTGTCTGTGCATTATCTGTGGCTTTCTATTTGGGCTAAATTTTAATTCCCTGTAGATTTCAACTGACTGACCTTGAGAGTAAGCTGAGTCTATATGACAATATGGTCTTCAATCACCACTGCCAACATAAATAAATGGTTTCTTTCTGGATCTATCAGGAGTAATCTGAGTGGAATTTAGGTTTTTGATAGACTTAAAAAAAAACCGAGACATGAAATAATACCCTCTCTCAAAAAAAAGGGGGCAGGGACAGTGTCCTGCAATTTAAGCAGCTCAGAATTTGATAGTTTAAAGTGCTACCTCCATATTGAAAAATGTTGAAATCACATCACTGTAGGCAAATTTCCCTCACTATTAATTAGTAGTTTGATTATTTTCAAACCGTGAGTACCATTTTCCTGAATGAATCAATGAAACAAGACTATTGTCATAAGATATTATTTTTTCACTTTCCCCACATGAACCCTTTATTAGATGCCTACTGTGTACACTGCAGTCTGAGAGGCAGTTTAAAAAAAAAGTCCTTCACTCAGTGAAGAGATAAAAATATCTGTCCTTGCAAAATAGCACTGTTAATCTCTATGTAAATTGATCTCAGTTGCAGGTTATTATGCCTGTCTAACCAGACAATTGTCCCTATAAGAAACATAATCATCTCATCAATGCTTAATCATCGCGTGTGTCCTCAGGTAACTTTCCCAACTCCAGAAACCGTTTCCCATTTCTTCTGAACTCCAACATATATTATCCAAAGCAGACTGCTTATTCATCAAACACATCAATTTTTCAAACCACCGAGAAGTATAACGACTTCAGAACACAGCTGACTGCAAAAACTAATCCCATTTAATGCGGGCTTGAAAACTGAGCTAATTATCTGAGTAATTTGAACCAAAATCTTACTTTCATTTGAATATGCAGACAACTGATGCAAATAACATCTCTTTGAGTTGAATTAGGCTAGATAATTGTATCATTTCTGAAATTTGCTTATGGACATGAAATAAATGTGGAAAATAAAGAACAGTGTTTGAAGCAGTCAGGTACAGTGGGAAAGTCTCTGGCTCTGGTATCAGAGGAGTTGAGTTCAAATTCCATGTCTTATGATGCATGTCTCTGTAACCTTGCGCAAGTCATCTGACACCTTTGGACCTCAGTTTTCCTGTTCTATGTATCTGAGAGGATTGCACAAGGTGGACTCTGAAGTACTTTTCAGCCCAACTTATATGATTCTAAGAAATTAAATGAACAGAGTTTAAAATAAATTATTTACTCCTTTATCTGAATTGACAAATTAGGTAAACACACAAAAAGGGAAAGAAATATTAAAAGTGATTTAATTAAAGATGATGAAATGGGGAGGTATATTACTTTTCCTTTTTTGATAATTGATACCTACATAGCCAAAAAGAGGTAAGAGTTGGCTTGTTATTGTTGCTATTCAGTCACTTTTTAGTTGTGTTTCATGACCCTATAATTAGCAAAGACACTGGAGTAGTGTCCCATTTCCTTCTCCAGTTCATTTTACAGATGAGGAAATTGAGGAAAACAGGGTTAACTGACATGCCCAGGGTCATGAAGCTAGTGTCTGAGGCCAGATTTGAACTCTTGAAGATGAATCTTTCTAACTCCAGCTCTGACATTCTATCCCCTATACCACCTAGCTGCCCCCAGAATTGGAGAGGGTCACAATTATTATTACTTAGAAATCTTAAGTTTCTATTTTTGTTTTAAATCTCCAACTGCATAGATAGTGATTGGATTTAATTTTACTTTTCATTGAACCATATGTTACTATTGTTGACATGGAATTGTCAATAATAGTCACTCTTGCATGGGTCCATCAGCAATTAGAATTTGAACTTTCTCCATTGATACAGATTCTAACCCCTCAGTGCTTCATTACTAAGGGTGATTTTTATTTATGTCACTTCTAAAATCTTCCTTAAAGGATACATATAATGTACAGGAAGCCTACTTTCAGTTCTTTTCATGTATCATGTGTAGACTCTTGGGCCCTAAAAATACAAGATTTAAGCTGAAAGAGACCTTAGATATTACCTAAACTTTCATTTCACAGATACAGAAACTGAGGCAAAAGTGACTTTCCCATGGTCGTATGTCATTAAGGACACAGAAGGAGATCGAAAGCTGTTTTCTTAAAATTTTTAATGTTTTATAGATCTCTTTCCCCTCCTCTCAAAATCATTATTTAGCAGTCACCCTTCTTATGATGAACGTATTATACTTAACTTGATTTATTCTCAAATAGTCACAATCCAATGCTTGAAGATTTTCCATCATGGTGAATCTACCTCTATATTATGACAAGTCTTCAGAATCATATTTTATTAGAAAACTTTATTGGAATTAATCACTCAAATAACATGGCTCCAACTATGAATTTGGGGCTTTCTATGAATTTTTGCTGCTTGTTGACTTTCCAGTGTGAACTTCTCCATTCAATTTTTATGCCACATCTTGCTTTCTTGTTTTTTGCTAGTCTACTAAGAATGATTATTGTGAAATTGAGACACAATGTTAGAAATTTTGTTTGGGATTTCAGGCAGAAAACTAGCAATGGGGATCAAGCACTTGATGACTGAGGACCACTCTTTCTGCAGCATGCCCAAGTCCTGTTAATGTAACCAGGAAGTTTACAATCCAATTGAATGCAGTATAGTCTGCCATTTTGGCATAAGATCGAGGTTAAGAAATTTATAAACAAGAAAAGATTTCATCCATGAACAGCTAAATTTTTATACATTTTTTTTTGTTTTTTAATGCTTGAGAGCAATTATATTCATAGGCTTCTGAACTATATAAGATAAATTAGCAGAATTTAAATGAAGTCATACACTTAACCCTCTGAATTTACCGATGAAGAAAATCAGAGATTTTAAGTGACTGATCCAAGGTCACACAAAGATACTGAATGTCAGATCTAGGATTAAAGCCTAGTATCCTAACTCCAGTTGCAGCACTTTTTCTTCTATATCACATTACTTATAACATTATAGGGCTTCTCAAAATAAAACAACATAGCAGAAATTATTATTGCTATAAAATAATGCTTATATGTGTATGGTGTCCATAACAATTATGTATACATATCTATTTATATATATTTATGCATGTATGTATATATGTATATATATAATCTCATCCAATACTTATTTTTTAAAAAGCATGTGAAAATGTTAAGGCAGATATTCATAATTTATAAAGAGAATGTGTGGCAAAGAGGATATAAAGTTAGTTTTCATTTGATATTTGCGGTAACAGAGAGTCAATGGAGATTATTGAACAAAAGAATGACATAGTTGGATCTATGCTCTGGCATTATCACTTTGCCAACTGTGTTAAAATGAATTGGAGATGGAAGGGATGAGATAGGGAGGAAAAAAAGGAAGTGGTAACATGGTAACAGATTTTATATTTGAAAATTATCAGCGAAATATGTAGAATTCTTTGTAAAATTTCACAGAGTCAAATATCTTTGGATCACCTTCATTAATTCATCCATTCAATATTGTTCCCAGAGGGTAGAAGTAGGAGCAGTATTTAAGAATACAAAGAGGTGGATTTCAGGTAAATGTAAGGAAAACTTCCCCTTTGAAATTATCTTTAATTGACTCTATATTTATCATGTATGTGTCTATTTGTTGCAAGTTTTCCCTCCCCACCATAACATAACCATCTTGAGGATAGAGACAGTTTTTGTCTTTTTTTGTATTCCAAACACTTGGCACAATGTCTACCAGGGAGTATATACTTAATAAATGCTTGTTGCTTCATTCACAGCAGTTAGGGATGTCTAAAAATCAAATGAGTTGCTTCGAGAGATAGTGAATTATCTACCACAGGTCACCTTCAGAGTTCTTGAAAGCTATGCTAGTGTAGCAGAATATCCAGTAGGGCATATCAAGCTGAAAATTTTTGACCCAAGTACCAGGGAAAGTCTTTGGCTTGCCTATATGCTAGCCTTTATTCTGAATGACTAGTTGGACCACCTCCTTTATGGTCATCCTTCATGACAGATATAAAAGATACACATTTGTAGTTGTGTCTAGGAAGAAATATGTTATCCCAAATGGCATAAATGAACTCTTTTGATTGTAATGGAACGAATGATAAGGATCAGAAATAAAGTATAATTAAAGAATATTCAAGTGGCATTAAGTAACATACAACTTTGGTGGTAAAAACATAACACATTAGAATAGATGATATGTGATAGAAACAAATATGAGATAAATGGGCACAGTTCATTGAATCTTGCCAGATATTACAAATAGAAAAAGATAAATTCACATGGAGGATACTGTGAATTTTTTAATAGATTTATTTTCAGTTTTCAACATTCACTTCCACAAAATTTTGAATTTCAAATTTTCTCCCCATGGCTCCTCTTCCCCCACCCCAGAAAAGCATTGCCCTTACTCTGATTACTCTTTCCTATAATCTATACTCCCTTCTATCACCTCCTCCCCCCATCTCCTTCATTTCTATTTTCCTGTAGGGCAAGATAGATTTCTATACCCCATTGCTTCTATATCTTATTTCCATTTTGCATGTAAACACAATTTTTAACATTAATTTTTTAAAGCTTTGAGTTTTGCATTTTTTTCCTTCCCCCTTTCCCACTCACCCTCCTTGAGAAGGTAAGTAATTCTATGTAGGTTATACATGTGTAGTCATGCAAAACACTTCCATAGCAGTCATGTTGTGAAAGACTAATTATATTTCCCTCTATCCTGTCCTGCCCTCCATTTATTCTATTCTCTCCTCTGATCTGTCCCTCTACAAACAGGTTTACTTCTGATTACCCCTTTCCCCAATCTTCTGTCTCTTCTATTATCCCCCTCCTCCTATCCCCTGACTTCCTGCAGGGTAAGATAGATTTCCATACCCAATTAAGTGTATATGTTATTCCCTCTTGAAGCCAAATCTGATGAAAGTAAGGCTCACTTATTCCCTCTCACCTTGCCTCTCTTCCTCTACATTGTAAAAGCTCTTTCTTGCCTCTTTTATGTGAGATGATTTACTATATTCTACCCCTCCCTTTCTTTTTCCCCCAGTACATTCCTCTCCATACAATTTTATTATTTAGATATCATCTCTTTGTATTCAGCTCACCCTGTGCCCTCTGTCTTTCTCTCTCTCTCTCTCTCTCTCTCTCTCTCTCTCTCTCTCTCTCTCTCTATATATATATATATATATATATATATATATATATATACATATATACACATGCACATACATACACATATATGCATACACACATGTATACACATATATCCATACATACATGTATGTACATATGCATAAATGTATATGTATACACATACACATATTCCTTCCAACTATCCTAATACTGAAACAGGTTTCATGAGTTACAAATATCATCTTTCCATGTAGGAATGTAAACATTTCAACTTTAATAAATCCCTTTTGGTTTTCTTTCCTGTTTATCTTTTCATGCTTCTCTTGCTTCTTATATTTGAAAGTCAAATTTTCTATTCAGGTCTGGTCTTATCATCAAGAATGCTTGGAAGTCCTCTATTTCATTGAGATTCCATTTTCCCCTCAAGTATTATTCTCACTTTTGCTAGATAGGTGATTCATAGTTTTAATCCTACCTCCTCTGACCTCTGGAATACCATATTCCAAGCCCTCTGATCCCTTAGTGTAGAAGCTGCTAAATTTTGCGCTATCCTGATTGTGTTTCCATGGAACCTGAGTTGTTTCCTTCTGACTGCTTGTAATACTTTTTTTGTTGACCGGGGAACTCTGGAATTTGGCTGCAATATTCCTAGAAGTTTTCCTTTTGGGATTTCTTTCAGGAGGTGATCAGTGGATTATTTCTATTTCTATTTTACCCTCTAGTTCTAGAATATCAGAGCAGTTTTCCTTGATAATTTCTTGAAAGATGATGTCCGGGCTTTTTTTAATCTGATTTTCAGGCAGTCCAATAATTTTAAATTTTATTCTCATGGATCCATTTTCCAAGTTAGTTGTTTGTCCAATGAGATACTTCATATTGTCTTCTATTTTTTCATTCTTTTGATTTTGTTTTATAATTTCTTGATTTCTCATAAAGTCATTAGCTTCCATTTGCTTTTTTCTAATTTTTAAAGAATTATTTTCTTTGGTGAGCTTTTGGACCTCTTTTTTGATTTGGCTCTTTCTGATTTTTAAGGCATTCTTCCCTTCATTGGCTTTTTGGACCTCTTTTGTCATTTGGGTTAGTCTAATTTTAAAAGTATTATTTTCTTCAGCATTTTGGGTTGGTCTCTTTTAGCAAGTTGTTGACTTAATTTTCATGATTTTCTTGTATCACTCTCATTTCTCTTCCCAATTTTTTCTCTATTTCTCTTACTTGAATTTCAAAATCCTTTTTGAGCTCTTCCATGGCCTGAGACCAATTCATATTTTTCTTGGAGACTTTGGATGCAGGAGTTTTGACTTAGTTGTTTTCTTCTGGTTGCATACCTTGATCTTCCTTATCACTGGTGATGTAAGAAAATATCTTTTCACTGAGAAAGTAAGAATGTACAGTCTGTTTTATTCTCCCTTGTTTGCTCATCCTCCCAGACAATCACTTGACCCTTGAACTCCTTGTTAAGTGGAGGGCTCCAGAAGCAGGCACAGCTTTGGCAGTGATGCTGCTGCCCAGGGGCCAGGGCCAGGGTGGGGCCAGGGCTGGACCAGGACCATCCTCCCTTCTCAGTCAAGTGAGAGACCTTTCCCACTGAGTTTTGAAGTTGTCTTTGGAGTTTGTGGGTTGAAAAGTATGGAAACTGCCACAGCCACCTCAGATTCAGTCCCATAAGGCCTGCTCCAGCTCTGTCTATGCTGACATGGCCTACACCAAACTGTACTATCTCCTCAACTCATGTGATAGACCATTCCTGTCAACTTTTCAGATTGTCTTCAGCTGGGAATTTGCTTCAATCTGTCATTTAGTGGTTTCTACTACTCTAGAATTTATTTAGAGTCATTTTTACAGGTTTTTTGAGTTGTTTGGGGGAAGATCTCAAGCAGGTCCCTGTTTCTACTTTGTTATCTTGGCTCTGCCCCTCCCCTCCAATTAAAATTCATAATGTGAATTTTAAAGGAAGTTTTTGCTTGGCTGTAGGTCAATAGTCCTGAAATTTCATGTTCTTAATTTGGCCACAAGTCCTGCCAAAGAACAACCTCTAGAATTCATTTGGTTTAGTCTTCATGCTAAATCCCCACCTACTTTTATCATTCAGACTGTCAATAACAGTATTGATTTTAAGAAGTTTTCATCTTTTAGGTTAATATTATAGACTGGACCAAAATTATTATGTCATTTTGCATAGGCTTCTTAAAGTTCACCAAAAAGCTGGAGTGATCAATGAGTGCCAATGCCTTCCAGCTATTGTATCAAGCCTTCAGCCTCTGATTATATTCTATTCCACTACAAATTCTAGTCTTTCATTTTGCCCTCTGAGGTTAGCTTCTTTACATCTTCCAAGTTCACAGATTATTTGGGTAAACATTAGGAAGTGTAACTTTTAAAAACTGGCAAATATTGAATAGTTGTTTTACTAATATCAGCAAAGTCTTAAAAGTGATTAAATAGTTAAGGAATATGGTCATCAGTCCATCAACATTTGTGTAACACAGGAAGGATTCTGTTCAGTGTATTTTCTCTACAGTGTCTTTAAAGAATTTATCAAAGAGAAAGAGAAAAGAGTAAAGATGCCCACTTAAAGTTCCTTTGAAAGTTCTTAGTAACAAGAACAAAAAGATCCAGCTATGACAGCTTAAGGTATTATCACATCTCTTCAGAAAAAAAAAGAAAATCTGCTTTTGTGAGTGGATTTAAGTACTTCACCATGCTTTGCCTCTCCTCTGTTTTTCTTCCACCTTCCATATGTGAACTTTTCCATAGCTAGTGTTTCAAAGATACTAGGTTGTGATGAGTGTAAACCCTCCCAACAAAAATGAATTTATTGTAATTTTGGTATGGAATATTCTTCCTATTAATTGCTTTGAAAATTTTCATGAAAAAATCCAGCCCTCCCTGCTTCAGTTGAGTGCAAAGTCTGTTCTTTCTCATCTGTTACTTTTTCTTGTTCTTCCATCTTCAAGAGGTTCTTACAGATTCCCTCTGAATTGAATTTACTAACAAAGATTTTGTTTGCTGAAAAGTTTGTTTGATTTACTTTAGCTTCCCCAAACATGTTTTATCCGCCTTTCTATTTCAAAGAAATCTATCTTTAAACCTTTTCATTTTAACCTGTCATCCATATGTCTCCTTTCTTCCTCATTCTTTTATGCCATGTTTGACAATCTGTTTTTTATTTTGTTTAAGCATCTCAAAACTAATCTCCTCTTGAATTAAAGGAAACTTGCCTCAATTAAAAATTGTCAAGGTTCAATAAAAAATCTATAGATGCTCAAAATGAAAAATATGAAGAAAGTTATTTTTATTTATTTTTAATATTCATTTAAACAAGTTCTTGAATTCTAAATTGTCCCCCTTCCTCCTGTCCTACCCTCACCCTTTAAGAAGGCAAGTGATATGATATCAATTTTACATGTGAAATCATAAAAACATGCTTCCATATTAACCCTGTTGAAAAAAGCCAAACGAAACAAGAAAAAGCAAGAAAAATAATGAAAACAAAAGTATGCTTCATTCTGTACTCAGAGTTCATTTCTCTTTCCCTCTGGAAGTAGAGAGCATTTTTCATAATGGGTTTTTTGCAATTATCTTGGTTCATTATATTGATCAGAGTGCTAAGTCTCTCACAGTGGATCATCATTAAAATATTGTTATTGTGTACAGTGTTCTGGTTCTGTTCACTTCCCATCAGTTCACAGAAGTCTTCCCAGGCTTTTCTGAAACCAGCCTTCTTGTTTCTTATAGCACAATAGAAACAGTTATGTGTTAATTGATTTTATTTCATTAGACTTTGGTTGTCTTTGCAGTGTTCAACACATTATGCATGATTAAATGTGTTAATGAGTAAAACATTGATGTATATGGTGTAAGTTCATATTTTATTTTACAGTTGGTTATAATTTTAACTTTTTCAAGTATGAGTCTAACTTCTTTGACAAACATAATTTGGTGAGTTACCTCTCTCTCTTTCTGTGTGTGTGTGTGTGTGTGTGTGTGTGTGAATTTGTTGAACCAGTGTATTAAATCTGACGTAGAAATCAAATAAGATTTAGGCATCTGAAAGAAATTTTCTTGGAGACATTTTAATAAAGACTTAACAACCTCAGAGAGTAACTAAGAAATGAGAGAAAACTGAATAAACATATTGAAAGAGAATTAAGAAGAGGAATCACATTAGAGAATTTAAGACATAATACTATACATTTTCATTAGCTATCAACATTTGGGATGCTTTATGTGTTTCCAGCTTGCATCTAGGACTCTGTCAAGATGCACCATATTATCTAATGTACAATACATTTAACACAATCTCTGTTGCAGGTTACTTAGTTATAGAAAATCCATCAAGTAAGTTGATTCAAGTTTTTTTTTTTTAATGTTGACTGTAGATTAACTGGCTTGATGAATCTTGATGTGTGGTTCCTCTTTGTATGTTTATTACCAAAAAACCTCCAAGCTGGGTATAAATCATAAAAGCATGACTAATTGCATGGTAACTGGAGAAATGCTTTCTCTCTCTCTGGGGTGAAGTCTGCATGTCTGTGTTTTAGCTTGGGAAGTAATACAGGGCTATTTAAACTCCTTGGGGTTTAAAATCCATGTCATTATAAGAATGAGGTCACTGCAATATTTTATATCTTCTAAAACCTTGTAATGTACAAAATGTTTTCTGAGTGACAAAGAGGTATTATGTACTTTAGAATGCAATGATAACTTTATGCACTTTCTCTGACTTAGAAAACTTGGATTGGAATGAATATTAAATTGTTAATCCCAAATCGCTTGCAAACTCTCATTGACATTTGTTTTATACCATGAAACCTAAGAAATTGGATCATCATTAAAGGAAAATGAAAGGATCTTTATTGGTAAAGACAATCAAATGGCATTTAAAAGTCCATATTGCTTGAGATCTTTAGAAAAATCTTACTTTTTGAATGTCTGTTTTCTTGAACTTTCGAACAGCATATGCAGTTCCATGCCTAAAGGAAAGAAGCTAACATTTTTCTATGTCCTTTTTTTCTCATACTTTGAGGCCAATAAGCAAAAAAGCCTTCCTGCAACACGTCGAAGAGCTCTGCACAAACAACAACCTAAAGTTTGAAGAAGAATTTTCGGTATGTTACCAGCAGTTGTCACAACATTGCGAGACCTCCAGTCGTTTCGTGTGTCACATTTCATGTCCATTTTAAACAGGCAAGGCCATGAAGTACTCTGGCCTTGATAATCAATACCCAATTACCAGGTTGATTGTTTAGATAGTAACGTTACACGGATTTGGTCAGTGCAGTCTTTAATGCAACCTGATCAGAACTATTCACCTAGTGTGTCGGGAAAAAATTATCTTCTTTGGACCTCCCTCCCCTGGAAGGAGAAACTCCATTCTCTTTTCAGTCCTTCTCTTAATGGAGCAAGGCTATATTTTTCAGTAATATGGTCATCATCTTTGTATAGTATAGGTAGAGAGCTCAAAATTCTGAATTCAATTTTACATTTAATCCTTGGATTGAGATGACTATTTAACTTAGAAAGCCTGTTTTATATTAACCTTTGTAGTTTGTAAGAACAGTAGAGGTACACCAGAAAACACAGTTTGACACAATGTTTTTTTAGAAATGTGTGAAGGCAGAATAAATTGAATTAATTCAAATTTGTACTGAGAAAGAATTGGTTTCCAACATTTTTGTCAAACTAACAAGTTTATAGCTATGTCCTGCTTTGTGCAAATGATGAATCCATGAGCCCTGTGGAGTGGTCATATTATTCAAATTTGTGCTGCATATTTCCATTGCCCTGGAACAAATTGCCATGTTTTACATAATTATAACTCAAACTAGTGTAAATTCAAGTTTATATATTTTATTTATGGGCCTACAAAAAATTGGGTGGGGGGAAGAAAAAAAGGAAAACAGTTTGATAGAAAAACTAATTTTTTTAAGTTCACATAGAACTTTCATTCAACAAACTCTGTTAAGCAATTTTTGTAAACACATTTAAAGCTTGTGTATATTTTTCATTCTCCTTTCACTGCTTTGAAAATGAGATTGTATTCAAATATATTTAGGTGTCTGATCGGTTGGTTATTTGGCATTTTAAGTTACCTTTTCTAACATGCACAATCATTTTATATCACCCAAATAATTTTCCAATCCATTCTTCCAAAACTTCATTTTTGATTTATCAGTTGTTTGAACTTATGAAAATACGAACCAAACAAAGTACTTATATAGACTAGATTATAATATTTCAGTATGTCAGGGAATAATAACAAAAATGTGAGAAGATTAATGGTGTTTCCTACAGGTTTTTGGTTATGCTAGTTAAGTAATATTGGTCTGGACTTAATAAAACCAATGGTACCATAAAATTCTTCTGAGCAGTAATGGAGGGAAGATTTTTTTTTTTAAAAGAGCAGAAGTATAATTTCACGAGAACAGGAGCGATTATAATTAAATTATGCATGACTGAATAGATGAAAAAATTACCTAGCCATAAAATTTTACATTTTGTGTTTCATATTGGGAAAGTTTCTAGCTTTACTTTATTTTAAAGGACTATGGTTTCAAAATCACTATTTGGGGTATGTCATTGATATGATGCAATTAAAAGTTTATCCCAAATTTTTAGCAAGTATTTACTTTCCAAGCACTGACTTTGTAGTATAAACAAATGTAACATTGACCCACTCATTTTTATAACTGAGGCCGTAGTTTAATATGTTGCAAAATTTGTGGCACACAAAATTGCATCATACCTTCTGTTATCTTAATGCATATTCACATTGCTTCCCTTATTAAATTAGTATACTGAAATACATGAAAGTAGCTAAAATGATAATATGAACAACCAAAATTTCTTGGTATAATAAAGTATTTCTAAAATAATTTTATTCATTATGTATGATGTGATGATGCCATATCATATTAAGCAGCTGAAATTACTTACACAGGTCGGGAACCAATTTGTACATATCAAAGTTCTATCAAATGACCCCCTATATTTGAATTCAGATTATTTTAAGTTATAATGAGGCAAAATATGGCAACTTGTTCCAGCGCGACGGAAATATGCAGTGCAAATTTGAATTATTTGTCCACTCTACAGGACTTGAGGATTCATTATTTGCACCAATCAAGAAATTGTCATAAACCTGTTATTTTGACAAAAATGTTGGAAACCAATACCTTCTCAATATAAATTTGAATTAATCTAATTTGTTCTAAATTCATAAATTTGTCACTCATCTATCTAGAAGTGTAAGGCTTCTTTCTGGCTTCCTTAACAAAAAGGAAAGGAATGGTTAAAAGTCTTGGCGTATGAACATTAAACTCATCTTAGATACTAATTTGATTTAATTGGACTTAATCGGCCTGATAAGCTGTGTGTTCAGAATTCAGGTCTACTTTCCACTTAAAAGAACAATTCAGTAAGACAGGCAATTGACAAGCAGCTACTAAATTCTTACTATGTGCCAGTCTCTCTATCTTTGTTCTTCAATTTCTTCATCTAAAAGATGAACATAATGATATTTGATGTCTTGTTGCCTAGGTCATTGTGAGAGTCATATACTTTAGCATTTTAATCAATTTGTGATTTCATGGACATTACTTGCATCACTACGCTTGCACATCTCGAGTCCTTATACACTTTTTCATCCATATTTCTTAGTCTCTCCATAAATTCAACTCAGAGCAATCATTCAACTAACTTTTATTTATTTCTCATTACAAAATTTTATTTTATTTTCAGTTCTGCATTCTTTTCCTGCCTTCTTCTCCTACCCCTCCCATTCAGAAGGCAAGAAAAATAAAGACATTGCAAACGTATAGTTATGCAAAACAAATTCTTACCTTAGTCATGTAGGAAGGAAGGAAGGAACATAGGAAGAAAGAAAAGGGTAGAGGGAGGGAGGATGAAAAAGAGAGAAAAGAAAATATGCTTCATTCTCTGTATTCAGAATCCATAAGCTCTCTATGTCAATTTGGATAGGATGTTTCACCATGTTGCAAAAGAAAATACACAAACACAAAACAAGACAGATAAAGAAAATAAAAAGTATGCTTCCATTTGCACTCAGTTTATCAGTTCTCTTTCTGGAGATAGAGAGCAGTTTTCATCATGGGTCCTTTAAAATTGTGTTGGATCATTGTCTTACTCAGAGTAATTAAGGAGATCTAATCAGAGTAATTGATCATATCAGCTAAGGACTATAAGAGTTGATCATCCTTATAAAATTGTATGCTGTCTCAGAGAGGGAGGGGGAAGGAGGGAGGGGAAAAAATCTACGTTATATGGAGGTGATTGTAGAACACTGAAAATAAATAAAATTGTAAAAAGAAAAAAGAACTGATCAGCCTTACAATATTGCTGCTACTATGAAACGTGTTCTGGTTCTGCTCACTTCACTTTGAATCAATTCATATAAGTCATCCTAGGTTTTTTTTAAACATCTTGCTAATTATTTCTTATAGCACAATAGTTTTCCGTCACAATCATATACCACAAGTCATTTAGCCATTCTCCCATTGATGTACATCCCCTCACTTTTCGATTCTTTGCTATTACAAAAAGAGCTACTACAAATATTTTTGCACATGTGGGTGCTTTATTTCACCATAGTAGTAGCTGTGTTACTCTTTAGTAGTTCATCTGTCATTTCTCATTTTCAATGTGTGTGTAGCCAAACTCCTTTTCTGATCATGCATGCCTTCAATAATGCCACATTGTCCCTTATATCATAAACGCTATAATTGGCAGTATGCTACAGTCAGCTTATGGTCACCACCTATCTTCCCATTGCCATATGGATTTCCTTCCATTTTGATTGTTCAGAGATTTTGCTGCTCTGTAGTTGTTATTTATATTGCCTCCCTAGATGACAAGGAAGACCCACTACCCTTGGTTATAAGCTCACTCTTCTCTTTTTGACGTCCCCATCTCCACCCTTAGGCTGCCCATGTCACAGTGAGGCTACTTACATATACTTATTATAAACTTCACACATCTTATATAAAATGGGAGTCACCAACTCTCCTCTTTCTGGTGAGATGGGGACCTCCAGTCCTTACCACCAATGTCTAACATCATATCCTAAGGTCTTCTAGTTCTTACCACCTGTTATTCCTATGTCCTTTGGACTCCTTGGACTCACTGGTACAACCAATGAATAGATGAGCTGTTCTATCAGCTGCTATAGTCATATCCTTAGGACTTCATGGCATTTCCATTTCTTCTAAAACTGAACTTTCTTTTATATGTTGTCTTCCCCAATTAGAATATAAGAGCTTTGAAAGAAATAATTATATCCTTTGTTTTTCTATTTGTACCACCATTTTAAGGAATCTCAGTTTCTTCCTTTATAAAATGAGGGACTTAGAATCACTGATATCTAAGGTTTCCTGTGTTTCACAGTTGAAGATCCTAAAACATATTCATATTTATTTTTGTAATACTGTGTGCTATGTCTAGAAATTTCTATTTTCTTGAAGAATATAGTTGGGTTCAAGGTAATTATGAGCTTTTAACCCTTTCGTTTCTTCATTCTGAACCTTACTTCATCATAGTTTTCATCTTATTCCCCTGTGCCTGTCCTCTCACTGAGGTCATCAAGTGTCAAAATATATGTTGACTTAATTTGATGGATCCTTTAAAGTTCTTCATATATTATTTAAATATCTTCATTCTCTGCAAAAGGTATTGGTATATCCACTCTAAATGTCACACTCTCTCCTTAACCTCAAAATGAGCAGTGTAAACTTAGAAGGCCAAGTACACCAAGCCAAGATGGTTTCATATTGCCTTTGGGCATACGTTGAAACAATTTGTTTTCACCTCTCCAACTGGAACTTTTGTGCTCTCCTTCCATTTAACTATAATTTCTTCATAACATCTAGTTTTTTTTAGGCAAAGATGAAACAATATTAAGGATACCAGCAATTAGTTAGTCAATCAGCAAGCATTTAAATTAAACGCTAACTACGTATATATCAAATGAGGTAACTTGTAAAGATCTTTGAAAATCATTAAGTTCTTGTTGTTGATGCCGAAACAGAATAGAATATACTTCTAGTTTGTATCTGGCACGTCTTGATATAGATTGTGTTTCTGGTAAAGAAATGGAAATTTTTATGGATTTATGGCTTAAGGTCAATATTATAGGAGACATACTAGTCCAAAATTCCTAACAGCTATGGGGTAGGTAGGTGGTAAAGTGCATAGAGTGCTCAGTCTAAAGTCATAAAGACCCATCTTCCTGAGCTCAAATTTAGTCTCAGACATTTAGTAGCTATGTGACCCTGGGCAAGTAACTTAACCCTGTGTGCCTCAGTTTCCTCATCTGTAAAATGAGTTGGAGAAGGAAATGGAAAACCGCTTCAGTCCCTTCACCAAGAAAACCCCAAATGGTGTTGAAAAGAGTAGGACACAACTGAAAATGATTGAATGGCAAAGATGGGCTGGAATCAGATGGGTAAGGCTTTGAAAGGCCAAACTGAAGAATTTTCCTTAATCCTAAATGCAAAGAGAAGACAGTGCAGTTTACTGAGTTGACCAAACCTGAACTTTAGAAATAATTAAGTTATTGTTTATGAGTGGTCTCAAATCAGTGTGATTGATTCTGAGCACCTTCTGTCCCACTTTCTCACTGCTCTTATTATTACACAAAAGATGGAGGGTGCAACACTGGACTGAGGGTTATTTTCATATTTTTCATGGATTACCAGGGTCACTTGATGAACCTCTCCATAATTAGCTGAACCAGTCCATGGACAAAAACCATATATTGTTTCTGCCTCATTACCCTAAATTTAAGACTCCATTTTAGTACAACCTACAATAATTTGTTGGTACAACCTCTGAGATCAAAACCACCATCTCCACATGATGGTATCATGTAGAATTTTTTCATCTTCTTTGGTGTGGACCACTTTACATTGGTTAGAATTCTCTAATAGATAATGGTAGTATCAATTAAACTCTTTTGCCCATTCTTCATTTTCATAGTAATTAGGTTTTTTTTTTTTAATATGTTGGGTTGGAACTGCTGTACTTGCACAAACTTATTTCCTCATCTCTATCATTTATTTTGTTTTAACATTGATTTTTGACCCTATCTGGGATTCTGACAATACACAAGTAGCCAATTTAGAATGGCTGCTGGATCAGAATCCTCTTCTTTCCTGCTGGTTGGTCCTTTGTGGGATCAGATACTTCAAATCCTAAAACAACAGCAACAAGGAAAAAAGAACAATCTTTTCATTCATCTTCCAGCCCCCAAAAGCTACCCTCGTATTCTTTCAGTGACCAAACTGTGCAGGAAAAGGTAGTCTAGCCTCAGTGGTTCTTCATGTCGATGTTCCTTCACCATGTAAAAGTTTTCTCTTCTTTGCAGTCTCTCACGTGGGCTACCATTCTATTTCAATTGAAATGTCAAAGTATGCCCATGATCCACTAATTGCAAAGGTCAATCTTCCCCCTCCATTTCTCATCCTTTCTGTGGTATTTGGCTTAATAATTGCTCACTCCTTGATATTTTCTTTGCTATTGATATCTATATGGCTGTACTTCCTGATTTTTCTCCAGCTTCACTGGTTATTTCTTTCTCTGTCTCCTTGGCTAGTCTATCTTCCTCCTGATATCACAATGTGTTGGCATCCCACAGGAAGCTATCTTTGGTCCTCTTCTTTATATTAATACATGTATATGCATATAGATACATACAAACATACACACGTATAATCTCAAAATTCTTAGTATAACTTTAAGCTTTATTAACTTAAGATTGCACTAAGAATTTGACAACACACTATATCCTGTCCCTCGGTGTTTTCTTCACCTCCCATAGCTGTCTCTCTGAGGATGATCTCTCCTGCTAACCTTTTTCCTGAACTGCCTGCTTTATCTCTACCAGGAGATTCCTGCTCAAACCCTAGAGTTGTCTTTGGCTCAGTTTCTAGGTCCTTGATTTAATTTCGTTATATTTCTTGAATCTTTCCTCTCTTTTTCATTTTCATTGTCTAGTTCCAGCTCTTGCAACATCTTGTGATAGCCTCCCAACAAGTCCACTGCTTTCCATTTTCCCTCATACCACTTCTAAGATAATCTTCCCATGCAGAAACAAAGCAGTATGGTATAGCAGGGGGAAAAATCACTTAATTAGGTTTTAATAGATCTGGATTCAATTCCTGACTCTCATAGTTACCAAATGAACATGGACAAATCATTAAGCCTGTCTGAAGCTCAGTTTGCTCATGTGCAAAAAGAGATAATACTTGTACTACATACATTATAGGGTTATTCTGAGGCTAACATTTTATAAATCCAAAAGTACTGAATAGATGTCAGTTCTTACATGGCAATTATTAGCATTTTCCTCTTCTGCTCAAGTCTTTTCAATAGGGCTGTATTTCTCTACCAAAAAAAGCCAGATTTTATTCTTGGAAATCATGTCCCTGTACAATCTGACTTCAGTCTTTATATTATAGCCAAGTTAGAAAACTTGATGTTCTCTGATCACATCTCACAGTTTCCCAGCTTCTTTCTTTGCCAATGCATTTTCCTACATCACTTGGCCTGTTGGACCCATCTTTTAAAACTCAATTCAAATTGATGCTGTTTTCTTGATACTCTCTGACCAGGGATAAAACCTCTAAAAATATAAGAATACTTTGTTTTTTTTGTTTGTCTGTTTTACTAACTGCATCAACTAACACAATCTATCTCGTACTTTAGTTATTTTTATACAACTAATAAATTTAATTAGACTTTAAGATCCTTTTGTACAGAAACCACATATAAATTATCTTTGTTTTCCACTTATTTCTTGTACCTTATACACACTCGTTAAATATTAAATGAATGAATGAATCTCAATGTGAAAATGAGTACAAAATATAATTAATTATGATGATGACAAAGGACAAAAATCCTAAATAAATAAATTTATGCTTGTTATTCAATTGGGAACATTTTTAAAAATCTGAATTTGAGGAAAACAATGGTCTCAATTAATAGTTTAGCAATATTACAACTCTGAAAATTCTTAAATACTCCTTTATGCATATAATACATTGCATCTAAAAATTTCACAGTTTTGGGACACCTTTCTTTGCTCAGACTTTTTTTTGGTGTGTTTTTAATGTTAAAACTGGTAAATGGCCTGAGTAAATGTCATTGCTTTTTACTGAAAGCCCGTGGTAAAACTGATATTCCAACTCAACATTCATGCTGAAATGATTAAAAAACATACATTGCATGGCTATGCCTGCTTAATGGAAACCCAGAAAAAAATCTCTGTGACCTTTGCTAACTTCTCTAACTGACCAATGGTATTACCACCAAACAGGCATGAAATCAGACTGCCTTGGGAGAAAAAACAAAAATAAATCACTAACTGCCTTCCCTCCCGCTAAGTGGACATTAGAGTATTAAATAATTGTCAGTTGTCTCTATCTGATAAAATACTTAGTAATCGCTAGGTTATGGAATAAAGTTCTCTTTGGTATAGGAGTGGAAAAGAGCATTATTCATAATGAAGACTGATTTTCTAACATACATACCTCAACACATGACAACATGAACACTAAAAACAACCTCACAGAAGGTGATAGTCTGATTTTAGCCAGGATTTTTAAGGTGAAAGTTCACATAAGCTCATATTGTTCAACCTGACAGTGATTGTTGCAGCTTTGTCTCTGCCTCTAACAATGTGACTTGGGTTAATAACAAAGACGACATGGGTAGAGGATGCTTTCAGCAATATAGATAGACAGTTTGAGAAGAAAAGGGAATCTTTTTTTATGAGGATAGCATTATGGAAATGACATGTAAAATATGAGCTACTGTTATATAGGCATTTGGTGATTTCTTGTTTCTTTTTATGAAATAAATGGAAACTTTTCAATAATTACATTCCATAGGAGCTCCCTAAATTCCTCCAGGACCTTTCTTCCACTGATGCTGACCTGCCTTGGAACAGGGCAAAGAACCGCTTCCCAAATATAAAACCATGTAGGTACACTTGTGAAATCTCTGTGCTTTGTTCTCCAAATGTTCTTAAAGCAGGACTACAGTAGAATGCAGATGAATTTTCTTAACCTTCTTCCTAAGATAATGTTTATCATATAGGCATTGTTAAGTATTTATCTAATAACAAAAATATGTTTCATTATCAATGATTTTCAAATGACATCTCTTTGGCTTCTTGTATCTTTTTTTTAGTGAAAGTTAATAAACCAAAATGATTTTCAGCTTATTCTTTGCAAACATTAATTATGCAGGTGCAGGACACTATAGAACTAGCACTTTCTTAGCTTTGTAATCGAACCCAAGTAGCTAACCTCTTTAACATTCTTTTCCAGACATTTTTCTGAAAATGAAAAGTTTGTAGATTGGTTTTTTTCCTCTTTGAGAATAAAATTCATGTGACATGTTTTTGTATTGGTTTCCCCTAGGATTATAATATTGCTTTCCTATGGATTTTCAGATATGTGTTGCAGGATTTTTCATTGAAGATCAGAATATATGAAGACTTAAAAAAGCCAGGACAGATTTTTATCAAAGGCTATAGTCAACACATCTTCATTTTTCATTTAATAAGACAAGAAATGCCATTATTGTTTTAAGAATTAACAGTGATGTGGAAGGGGGAACAGAACATTCTTCTGCTAATAATAGCTATATTCCCCAATCTTAACTTCATAACAGCTGCTTCTAGTCAACAAAGTTTTCTAATGAAAAGTGCAAATGGTAAATACTTATTAGCCAAATTTGGAAATTTTAAATTTTGTTCAAAAGAACTCAAGTTTTAAAGTATTTCTAACTGACTTAGTGAAATGGTCAAAAGCAAATAGTTATTTGAAAATATTTTCTATATTTTATGTATACCTAAACTTTTCATTGATTCTACATAGAATACAAAATTGGGAGGGGTAAAATATGGTTGATTTATCATTGTTCATATTATCTTTCTTACCTCTTGGCTGGGATGTTATAAGGAAAAATAAGATTATGAGTCCAATGCCTACAGAGCTACTTAGTTGCAAGTTACTTTGAAAGCTCTATTATTTTTCTATATAGGCCACTAGTAATATTTTCTTCACTTGAAAAAATAAATTGCTCAGTATTAATGTGTTGTAATGGTCTTAAAATAGTAAAGCCAGTCTTACAAAAATATACTTAATATGGTCCAAGAAATAACTTGGGCACAAATAACATTTAATTCATTAAGTTAATATAGTTTTGAGATCTTAATGTCAAATCATCTACACAAAATCAAAATTTTAAAACCTTTATTCCAACTAATTCAAAGAACTACTATCTATTTCCATAACATAGCCTCTCTAAGCCTCAGTTTAAAGACCTATAAAATGGGATAATAAGACTTTAATGACCCACAATATAGGGCTGTGGTGAGGAAAACACATTGCACACTATAAAATGCTATTGAAATAGGAGCTGTTGTATTTATTATGAACTGGAATCGCTGAGGATATAGAATTGAGGCTCAATGACTTCTTCAGAACATCCAATGGTAGAATAATGGCTAGAATCACAAAGTAAGAAAAGAAAAAATAAAATTAGATAAAATATCTATTTGATAAGATAAAAAAGAATGTTGAAACTGAATTCAAATTCAATATCATTTTCCAAAGTTGTCAAGTGTTAGAATAGGCAATGTATATTACATGTTAGTTTTATTTTTTTTCAGAGCACTTATTCTTTGTTCTACATTGACTCTCTTTGGTGTCTGCTGCTCCAGTAGGCATTTTAATTATTATTATTATTATTATTGTGTTAACAATAATAATAGCTAGCATTTGTATCATATTTTAAGGTATACAAAATAATAAATATAATCTCATGCTATCCTCACAAAAGTTCTAAGAGGAAAGTGCTGTTATTATTTCCCATTATATAGATGAGGAAATTGAAGTGACTTGGCCAGGGTCACATCTGAGACAGGATTTGAATTCAGGGCTTCCTGACCATCTAGTTGCTAATGAAGACATGCTAAATTTCTAAAATGTATGTTTCACTCAGAGAATAGCACATCCAATCCTTTTTTGGTAGATTTTCAGAGGAAGAAAAATGTTCTCCACTGACTTCCCAACATTTTGGAAATTATTACTTTATATATAGTATAAATATATATGTATACATGTATGTATACATACATATAGGTGGATACATGCATATATGTGTATGTATATAAACACATATATATGTATAAAATTAGATGGTCAGTTAATAGAATAGAATAGAATAGAATAATCTACTAAGTAATGTCAAATCTATAGTTTTACTCTAAAATTTCTACCTGATTTTCCAGATGGACAAGAACAAGTCACAAGTTCATAATATCCTCATTTTGGAAATAATTAGCCTGATTTTTTCTCAGTTATAAACCTACCTAGGTAAGACCTCCATTGATTTACTTGGAGATGTGAGTCTTCCACTCCCCTTATGACAAAGGTTTGGCAGTAAAAAATAGTCCCCCATATGTTCTTCAGAAAGATCCTAAACTTTCCTGGTCCTTGTTCCCCCTTGCCAACTCCGTTCTATTCTAATTAAACATTCTCCTGCTCCCTTAATAATAATATAAACCAGGAACCAGGAACCTCCAGATATCTAGTTAATTCAGGCAAAATGGTTTTAGGGATTATCCTGAAGGAACATTTTCTGTCTTGTCTCATTTCCCACACCCAGCATTTATGCTAGGAATCTCTCTCTCTCTCTCTCTCTCTCTCTCTCTCTCTCTCTCTCTCTCTCTCTCTCTCTCTCTCTCTCTCTCTCTCTCTCTCTCTCTCTCTCTCTCTCTCTCTCTCTCTCTCTCTCTCTCTCTCTCATTTCTCCTCCCTCTCTCTCATCACTTTCTGGGAAAATCTCCAAATTAAGTTGAGTCTACATTTCCACAGATGTGGGTAAAAGTAGCCTCACCTACAAAACAAGCATTCAAGGTAACAAATGCAAATGGGTGGAGCACAGCCTTCATTTTCCCCTATAGGAAACACATGAACTATTCAAAAACTGCAACATCCACTTGCCCTAGGAAGACCAGGAACTGTTCCCTTCTGAGATGCTCCTGATACCCTTCTTTGGAACTCATAGGAGTTCATGAATTAATAGAAGCAGAAAAGTTGTGAGTCACCCATAAGAACCACTTTTGGAAGGAACTGAACGCATCGTTGCCATCAGGCTAATATGATGACATTCTGGCGAATCCCTAGCTCTTTAATAAAGCCATACACAGCCCTCTGAGATTTGTGTTTTTCCATTGTGATTTGGATTTCCCCTAGACAAAAATCAGTTTGGAATTATTAGACAGGCAATCCCTTCCCATCAAACATGATGCCTCCAGATAATTCATTGTAATATGAAAGAGTAGCAAGGTTCTGGACTTTTTTCCTTTCTTCCTTTCTCCCTCTCCTCTGCCTGGCATTATTTTAAACCTTACTGTTCCCTTAGCTAAGGGCCAGTCTCTTTCATCAAGAATTGTGTTGTTCAGGAATTACCCTTCTATCTCTTAGAAAGTCATAACTCTGACTCCTCAAACCTTAGGCTACTCTCAAAGCAATCACCAAGGATGACATTGGCCAAGAAATCTTCCTTCTCACTTAGAAAGCTAAATTGTGTTATCATACTACCTATGAAACCAAAATCCATCTTCTTCTGCACAGAAGTTTGGGAGTTAGGAACACTATTCATGAACCTTCCTCTCAGGCCACATAGGCAAGTACATGTCTACTTTTGCCTTTTGTTTTTATTGGATCTCTACCATTGCTCCAACTGCTGTAATCTCTTGGGCTTGGAAAGCCAATTAATGAATCACCAGCCTGTGATCATAGACTCATAAAAGCTACAGTTTTTATCCATGTATTTCCCATGCACTTCTTGCCAAAAGTAGACATCAATAGTTAGAGGGCAAGGTAGATGTGAAGAAGGCTGTAAATGAGAGCAGGCTTCCCTAAGCCCAGAACATCTCCTCTACAGCACTCTGGACAGTTCTCTGAACAGAGTAAGGACAAAAGAAGAAAACAACCAGAACAGTCTCAGCCACTTTTATAAGCAGCAAAGAAGGGTGGCTCCTCCAGAATGGGTCCATATTCCCCAGAGCTCTTGCTAGTAATGGTTTTTTTTTTTTTTTGGAAAAAAATTAGTTTATCAAGCTGATATTAAATTATTATCAAATCACCATAAAGGTTTTGACTTTTGAAGCATCATGATTCATAATATCAGGACTGAGTACAGTGTCGCTCCTTGGGTTTGATAAGTCTTCCTAGACCCTCTATCTTGGCCTGAATATATGCTCAAGGAAGTCAGTTATGTCTTGTCAACCGTGTCAGAGTTACAAATAGCTTCTCCAGCACATCACACCAAGGAGTTACTGCTACCCATTTCCCCCCTCCTCTGCCCATTACTGAATTATCTCTCACTGGTGACTTTTGTTGATTTGCACCATCCATTTGCCCTAGGAACACCCTTCTGAGATGCTCCTGATACCCTTCTATAGGAAGACTCTCATATTTATTGCTTAAATGCTAATATTCAGTGGTCCTTCTTTCCTGTCTTTCTTCTGTCATTCTTCTCAGTTCCAGTTTTATGAGAAAGGTGAAACATCCCCTCTGACTTGTGATTGTACTTCCTATCCTCTTTGAAGTGCTTGACCATTATTACAACATTTAGTTCTCCTTGATAACATGGACTAGGGTTTTTAACCTTTGTGTGTGTGTGTGTGAGTGTGAGTGTGAGAGACAGACAGACCCTTTGGGCAGTCATATGAAATCTATGAATATTTTCTCAGAAAAATGATGATTTAAATGAATAATATATATACATGTATATGATTAAAGAGAAAAATAAATACCTAATATAAAATGCAATTATCAAAATTATTTTTAAAAATCAAATGTGTAGATCACAGTTTGCAAATTTCTGACCCAGAGAGCAATGTGATCCCTTTAAAGCAATATGAGCCAGTCTATGGAAGTGGAGAATTGGCTTCTATATTTCAAGATAACAAATTAGTTTGTGGAAGTAAAGTTTAACTCTGGCGTGCTAAGGGAGTAAGCCACTTAGATGAAGTAATCCAGACACTGCTGAAGCTCCACCCATTTTTTTTTTGACTATTTATTCTGGAAAGACAGGATTGCATAGTGGCTAGAGAGCCAGACTTAGAGATGGGACAACCTGAATTTAAGTCCGCCCCTTCACACATTACTAGCAGCATCCCTAAGCAAGTTACTGAACTTTACCGTACTCTAGGCAACCCTCTAAGAAGAGTTTCCAAGAAGGTGCTAATAGAAATCTTAGGTCCAAGGTCTATTCTTCTATTTATTACATAATTATTTTTTACCATAACAATCTCTAATGTCCTTTATGATTTTCTCAGTGTGGTCCTGTGGTCTTAATTATGAACTGAAAGCAATGTAGGTACCCATTTAAATAAAAACAGCAAAGGTTCCTTCTAAAGTTCACAACCTTCAACTTTGAAGTTGTTTATTCACCCTGGAAGATTAGTCCCAGGGTTCTGAAAGCAGGTTTCCCAAATGTTCTCTCTTCTTTATTTTGATTACATTTGCATATCTCCTTAAGGCATCAGACTATACATGACAGGCTCACTAAATTTATCCTTCCCTCAAGTACTAATAAAAATTCCTACTCCTTCTAAAATGTTATATTGCCACCAATTACCACTACTCCTTTCCTCTCAAACTGACCCCAAGCATATTATTTAGTGGAGCACTTTTTCATGTGAATCTTTGATTTCTAATTTCTATGCAATATGAGGAGGGTACTGACATTAATTATGAATGAACCCCTAGGAAATATCACCCCTTAAGGAATGATGTTCCCATATCATCTGAGAGCTTTAGACCAAAGTGTGCTGTATGTAATACACATCATTCCCTTGAGAGACTGAACCACAAGCCTTTGCTCTTATAAATGCATTCTATTTTATCATAGGATTCTAAGGAGGATTTCAAGCTCACAAGTTTCACAGTACTATACTTACTACCAAATGGTTATAGAGATTTCCAAACCTTCATATTATCAGATAAAGTAGGCTTTGTGAAAGCTTTCCAATACAATGAAGGTTTAATTTTTTGGTTTCCAGACACTTAATGTGTTCCTTTCAGTAGTAATAATGTTAAACAGAACTCCATTAAGATGTTTTTTATTATGCAAGAGTCCAAAAAAAGTCCTTTTTCAATCAAGTGGAACCTTTCTCTATCATGATAATTGCTGACATCTATAGAGCATATTAAGTTTACAAAGCATTTTATATGCATTACTGCTTTTGAGACATAATGCTGCAGGCAGGAATTAATTTTTTCAGGTACACTTTGAGGCTCACCACTATATTGGAGTTAGACGCTAAAAGGTTTAATATTCTCATTTCATAGATGGAGAAATAGATGCACAGTCACCTGCCTGCACCAACTATGCAACTAAATTGCCATATAAGCAATAAGTATTGCAGGTAGAATTTGAACCCAGGAATTCTAACTCAAAATCCAGCACATGATCCATTTCCCTATGGTCCCTATATTGATAATGCATTTTTTCTTTTAGTATAATCAAGTGCCTCTCATTGAATAACATGATTAAAGAAGATCTTCCTCACCCTTTAATGGGCCTGGGAAGATTTATAAGAAGGCCTATATCTTTTGTTCAAGAGGCACTGGTTCTCAAGGGTTGTGATGCCCTCTGTCTCTAAAAAGTGTATAAATACTCTGAGGTGAGGTTTTGTTTTGGGGCTTACTCATTGGAAGAAGGTTATTTGGCCAGATGAGACTCTGGGTAGCTGATGAGTTCCCCTGCTTTGAAAACTCAAATGTTGGTGCTTCTCTCTCTGATAACTATGGCCAGACAGCTGGACCTGTCTATTGACCTATGGTATATGTATTGCTTATGGTCAGACACTTGAAGCCTATCTGTTGGTCTTTATTTTTCTCTATTAGTGAAGGATATATGTGCTTGATTAAAGGAGATTGTTAACCCATCAAAAGCTGCCTTTCTTTTTAGGAAAGCAGATCAAAGAACCTGTGATAGTAGGCCCTCCTGTGTATGTTCGGGTGCTTTCTGTTACAGTCCCCTTTCCTTTAGCAACGTTAATATATGTTAACTATCTCTGTACATTTTCTATATGTTAAAACATGAAGATGCATGAGTTGCTTTCAGAATTACAATTTACTGTAATTGAATAGTGGTTCTTAGTATACTACACCCTTTCTCTAGTTGAGAATCAATATTGATAAAGTATATTTTTTTTACAGATAATAACAACAGAGTGAAACTAATAGCAGATGCCAGTGTACCAGGATCTGATTACATCAATGCCAGCTATGTGTCTGTAAGTTATATATGTGTTATCTATTTTTGGGTTACATTTCAAAGAATATATATATGTATATGTATATATATGTGTGTATATATATACACACACATGCACACACACAAACATGTACATACATACATACACACATTCATGCACACATATATATCTTACTATGCCACCTTCTTTCAAGTAACAGCTGCATGGGAACTTCCACTGACTTTCACGTAGCAAAATTGTATGACTTACAAAATTATATATATATATATATATCATAAAAAGTAATATTTACCTAGGACTTGGGGAAGCAAGATGGTGCAGTAGATAGAGTGCCAGACCTGGAGTCAGGAAGATTTATCTTCCTGAGTTCAAATTCGGCCTCAGGCACTTACCAGCTCTGTGATCCTGGGCAAGTTACTTAACCTCATTTGCCTCAGTTTTCTCATCTGGAAAATGAGCTGGAGAAGGAAATGGCAAATCATTCCAGTATCTCTGCCAAAAAGAAATCCCAAATGAGGTCACAAAGAGTCAGACAAACTGAAAAATGGCTGAAAAAACAATACCTAAGATTTAAACAAGTGAGTGAGACTTTTTTCTAGTTGTTTTTTTTTTTTAATTTGTGTTAGGGATCTGAACTACTACTAACTACTGAACATATAGCTTATGTTTGCTTTACCTGTAAGATATAATTCAACATGAGAAACGTAGTATATAGAGAGCTGGTTAGTAAGAGCTGGGTCCAAGTCTTGTCTTTGACAGATACTGTCTGTGTGACCCCAGGCAACTCACTTAACTGGTCAGCATTCCAGGCTTCTAACACCATAAATTTCAAAGGAGCTGATCTGCACTGCCAGTGGCAGCTTGGTCATTGGAAAGCAGAGTAGAAGTTCCCTATACTAGGGAAATCACTTGTCCTTCCAAAGCCCAACGTAATTGCATGCAAAGAGAGAATTTGAGTATCAAATTAAATTTTCCATCGACTTTTAAGGGACCTAGATAGATGCTTTAGATAGACAGTTAATTTAAATGTTTACTATGAACCAAGTACTATGGTAAGCATTTATAAGCATTTATATATATGGTAAGCAAGCATGTCAGTCCCTGTTGTCAAGAAATTTACCTTTCATTTAAGAGGAAGTAACATATAGAGGAGGACTCTATTATCCTCAGGATTTCCCCCTATAACATGCATGATGGTCTTCTACTTAAACACATTAGTACCTCATTATCTCATGAAACAAGCATGACAAAAGTTGGCCAAAACCTTTCTGATTTCCAGAACTTTCCAGAGAGCCATGCTACTCTCTAGGACCACTTGAAGAAGACATTGTCCTGAGTACTGGTTTCCTCTCTAAAATTTCTAACAATCTTGGCATGATTTCCTAGCTAAGTTGCTATTTAGGATTATCAGATCCACCAAATGGACCTCCACAAACTCTAGAATCAGCTATCTGAGGAACTTTTCCCTTTTTACAACACACTCTTGAATTCTATGGTACATTTTATGGAGATGAATCCACAAAAAATAGCTTAAGTAATGAAAAATATATAAAAGCAATATAATCAAAAAAATTTTTAAAAAGCTATCTGACTGAAATTGATTCCCTCTCCTTCCTACACAGATGATATAAAACATGTGGCAATTTTATAGGTAAAGATTTTTCATACCTCCAAATTCACACAAACAGCACCATAAAGGTCACATTCTTGGTTCCTCGCAACAAGTCATAACACTTTTTAAAGAGTTATAATTGTTAGTCTTTCCCTATACAAAGAGCTAAAATTGTTAGCCCTTTCTTATATAATGAGCCCCAAATCTGTCTCCCTGGAATATCCACTCACTAGCACTTTATGTGCCCTATGAAGGTTTATGGAATAAGTATGATTCCTCTATAACAAAACTTCTTAACCTTTTTTTTTTGTGTTGGACCTCTTTGGAAATCAGGTGAAACCAACTGACCCTTTCTCAGGAAAATGTTTTTAAGTGCATAAAATAAAGTATATGGAATTTTAAAGGCAATCAATTAAATTGAAACACAGCTATCAAATATCTATGTGAGCACTCTAGGGAATAAACCAAAAGTGCACTGTTTAATCAGATAACAAATCTGCAGAAAGTGTGCAAAATGCTAATGGACTGAAACCTCTCTCTCTCTCTCTCTCTCTCTCTCTCTCTCTCTCTCTCTCTCTCTCTCTCTCTCTCTCTCTCTCTCCGTCTCTCTCTCTGTCTCTCTCTCTTTCTCTGTGTGTGTGTGTGCATGTGTGTGTACATATAAGCTTGTATAAATTCTAGAGAGCTCCTTGGATGAGGAAATTCCTTTTACCAATGCATGTTGACACCTTCTCTGAAACTTATAATTTTAGAGTTCCTCAGAGAACTAAGAGGTTAATACAGAGTAATATAGCCAGTGTTTAATGTTAGGGGTAGCACCTGAACCCAGGTCTTTCTGATTTCAAGGCCAGTTCTCTACCTACTAGGATATGCTGCTTTCAACCAAGTTAATAAAAATATTGAACAGCACCCTGAAGAGCTGTTCTAGAGTTCTCCCACCAGGTCAACATAGATATACTAATGACTATTCTTTATATTAAGTGGCTTGCCCAATTCCAGAGATGTCTATTATAATATGATCTAACCCCATACATACAAAATGATTTATTATCATCTCATGTATAATGAGATGATATGCTTAGCTTAAATTCAGGTATATACCATGCTGGTGAAATTTCACAATGAAGTTGGTTTGCAATGACCTACTCTTGAAACAATCTTGTTCCCCTTCATGATGATCACACCTAAGTGCATCCTGAGAGTCCGTCACTAAACACGGAGAATTTTGTACTTAATTATTACATCAATTGCTTACACTGAGAAATTTTAGGTATTTAATTTTTATTTATTCTGGAAAAATATGACCAGGTTCTAGCTCTTGTATAAAGACTTCTGATGAACCAAAACAATAGTGTTTCTTCTGCCTATGGATACAACATATAATAATGTATATATATTAATATCTTCTTCTTCTAGGGCTACTTATGTCCAAATGAATTTATTGCTACCCAAGGACCATTGCCCGGAACAGTAGGAGATTTTTGGCGAATGGTCTGGGAAACCAGAGCAAAAACTTTAGTGATGCTAACACAGTGTTTTGAAAAAGGACGAGTGAGTTACTTTATAATAATTTCATATAATCTGTGCTTTATAATTGTAATTATATAATTATATAATTGTATTACTTTGTGTGAATTGTTTTCTGGGGGCTATTTTTAGTGTTTTCAAGGTGATACAGCATTTGATTTAATCAGAGGTCATAATAAGAAGTTTTCATTTTCATGACTCGTTATCTTTTCTGAATGCAGATCCGATGTCATCAGTATTGGCCAGAAGACAACAAGCCAGTGACTGTATTTGGAGATATAGTGATTACTAAAATATTAGAAGATATTCAGATTGATTGGACCATCAGAGATCTGAAAATAGAAAGGGTAAAAAAGAAAAGAAGTTATTAAAATTAGGAATTGGAGGGCAAATCTTTGAAAGAATTTATTTCTGGAACTGTAATTAACAATTTGACCTTCAATTCAATTTGATAAGCATTTATTAAGCACTAGGTGCTTAATAAATTCCAGGACTGTGGTGAGTTCTGGAGACACAAAAATGAAATAGGTCTGCTGTCGATTACTTTCAATTGATGGAAACAACATATATTGTATGTAGGAAATTAAATACCTCATACATACAAAATGATTTATGTTGGAGAGGGCATTAATAACTGGTGAAATCAAGATAGGCCGCCTGTTGAAGGCAACATTTGAGCTTGATTCTGAAGGAAGCTAAAGATTCTAAGAAATGCAAATGAGGAGAGAGATCATCTCAGACATAACCACAGAGGCAAGAGTTAGTATCTGTTGTTTAGATTAGAACAAACCCTTATGTTCACTTCCATGTGGTATAGATGAAATGACAGAAAATCTTATCTGTCTGTACAAAACCAAGTTGCAGAATTTCAGTTATCATAGCAATGAACTTGAAGTCAGGAAGTCTTGGGTTTGAATATCCGTTTCTACGAGAGTTGTATGACTTGGGGCATTTTTATGGTCTTGAACAACTCTTTAAGACTGTAAGTAATAAATAGGTTGTGACCTATATTGGTTAGGGGAGTTAACAGAGCAAACAATTTTTTTAAAAAAATTGTCACAAAGTCCAAGTTCTTTGACTAAGTTATAGAGAGTATAAGCATCACATTATAGTAGAAAAAAAAAACTTGTAGGTTATTTGGTGTGCTTATTCCATACTTTATTTCTAAGATACTTGATTTGGGTGTTGATTGCTTCTTCCACTGACACTGATTTATAACCCCTTTGTGTCTTAGTGGACAATATTCTAGAGTTGTTGTAGCCTAAAGTATTCATCATAACAGAACAGAAATTTGAAGGCAAAAGCTACTTCTATTTTGTCTTCCTATCCTTAGTAACTAACCTAGTCCTTAGCCAGTGCTTAATAAATATTCTTGAATTTAATTCCCTGAGGCCACTTCCTTTTGCAGTGAACAATTATGAATGTAGCTAGGCTGGTTCTTGGACTTGGTAACTTGGCAGAGCCTATCCTCCAGAGAAAGACCAACCTCAGAATCCAGTATCATCTCCAATCACAGGAAAGCATTTAAAGAGGATTTTAGTGTAGGATATGTACCACTGCAACTGAAGTAGGTTAAGCACATCTATTTCATTCTGCTATATTCTGCTATATCTAGTCATCTATCTGACTTCTTCTCCCTGGTCTTTTGGTATATCCAAATCCTTTAGGGGATCAAAGATAGATATGGAATGGAAATGGCAAGGTGCCTGTAGGGATCATTCCAAGGCTGAGGACAATGGGTGGGTATAATAGGGAGAAAAAGGGGGGATATTTATGACAGCAAGGAAAACATTGCAGAGCCCCATATCAAAGCAGTGGTGGAGGGAAAAAAAAACAGAGAGAAATCCAAATAATCTTGGTTTCTTTATTTCAGAATGTTCCCATTCCTGAGTTTTCATTCTTATTTATATACAAATATACATATGGATATACATATATCTATTATTAGTATATTAAAAAATTTTCTGTATTTATAATTATGTTTGTATCTCCATCAATGTTTAGCATGACACAGTTGGATAGAAAGTTAGTAAGTCCTGGGTTCAAGTCTGGTCTCTAACATAGGCTGACTGTGTGACCCACAGCAATCTCATATTCAATATTCAAGGCAACTCTCTAATACTAGTGAGTTGAAGTGAATGGCCCATCTGTATTGACACAGGAAGTTTCCTCACCTGGGATTTCCCTATAACAATGAAACACAAGCCCAATCCCTATCCATCTCTCTGTCATTTATATCCATGTACAAGGCTCTTCATACTCTCAAGCCATATCTGTATAATTTGCTTAAGTTTGGGTTCTAAAATTGTTTTTGCTAAACCTAACTTTATGAACACAAATCCAGAATTCTATTATACTGTACAATAAATATGAATGAAAATGCTGGGGAAACAGTTATTTGTAGACATCCTAATCAATCTCTTGCTCTATTGAGTAAAATTTCCCCTACTATATCAGTGTTGAGTCTTTCGTAAAATGAAGTATCTGTCATACTGAATTGACTTATATCAAAACTAAGCTAGTCATTTCTGTAGTGTTTTTAGATCTGCTATTTTCATTCTTTATGATTATGCTGATACCATTTTTATGAACCCTCTTTAATCTGACATGGTTGCCAGCACGGAGATTGTATGACAGTTCGACAGTGTAACTTTACTGCTTGGCCTGAACATGGGGTTCCTGAAAATAGTGCACCATTAATTCACTTTGTGAAATTAATTAGAGCAAACCGAGCCCATGACACCACCCCAATGGTTGTTCATTGCAGGTAAGTTTAAAATATGATCAAATGGACTTTAAAAATTTAATAATCAAAGAATGGATGTATTGTTACTACAAGTCTGGACTTTGAATCAGGAATATCAGTATTCAAATCCTGTTTATCAAGTTCTTTGTACTTTAAGCAACTACCTGAAACTTATCTACTTGGTCATAGACAGTTTGCTATCTTCATTAGTGGAAGGAAATTCTCACACCTGGAGTTCCTTATGCTAAAGAATTAAATACCCTTCACTTACTGATCCAAAAATGCTTTTTGTTCATATTTAATTTAATTTCATTATTGATTTATTAAATTAAATTAATAATTTAATTATTGATAACCTGATTTTCATTGTCATACAGACAGTAGTTAATCATCTTACAGAATTTTCATTTAGATTAAAAAAAGTTAACATATTGAAAACACTTGGTAAACCTTGGAATTCTATAAACTGACAAATTTTATTGCTGTTATTATTATTTCTACTATAGTTAAATCTTCCAAAACCAATGAAATCATCTAGTGGTCCATAACCATTACAGAAAAAATCATTCTTCTCATCTTATTTGTTTGAGGTCAGATAGAAATATTTCCAGGACAAACAGTTACCCTACTATTAATCTTATCAATTTGATGTTCTTCAGGTTATTTTTTTCAGTTTTATAAATAGCTTCTTTCTATATGGGAATAAAAGTATTGAAATGTAAGTTCGTTATCTACCAACTCAGAGAAAACATCTTCAGTATACATCCAATAGCAGAAAGGATAAGGAGAATGATATGTACTTTAATCTCTTCCCATGTATTTATGATTTCTTATTTTAGGTCTCTACAATTTAAAAGGTTTTCATTCTACATTTTGCAGATTATGAATTTTTGATATGACAATATTTATTAGAATTATTGATCTTAAATTTTTTGTTTTCATTTTTTGTGGATCAGTGTTATGTCCTAGTGATTTTTTTTTTTAGCAACATTTGGGTCTGTAATAATGTTGCAGATTCAGTACCAATAGAATTTATTGGTTGAGTTTTCCAGGACAGTCTGAGTTCTATATTTGTATTATGAAGATTTGTCATCTGTCTGTGCACAAAAGATAGCTTCTGATGTATAATTAAACCCACCAGGTCACACCTTACTAGGAATTCAATAGTCGCTAAATATTTACAGCCCATAGTGATGTCTGGCATAGCTCCTAGGGATTTGCATACTCTGCATTTTCCAAGTTCCTTGGGGATAATCCTTTTGTAGTTTCTGGTGATGGTGACCCAATGGCTACTCTACTGATTATGTTATGACAAGGATAATAATGCTTCATATCAACTTGCATGATATTTATACATCTCATAAATGATTCATAAAAGGAATCACAGGGCAAATAATCTGAAAAACAAGTAATGAGGTGGATGATTTTGATGATAGTCTCAATATGAAGTATAATACCAGTTTCAATAACCTCTTCCACAGAGACTTTAAATCAGGTGTTCTTAATCTGGGTCTATGGAGATTTTAGGGGGCCTGTGAACTTAAACTGAAGTTTTCCCTAACCTCTGAAACTTAGCATTTTCTTCAGTTATTTTAAAACACTTAAGGAATCCATAGGCTTTGCCTGATTGCCAAAGGAGAGGATATAAGAACTGTTGCTTTAGATATTATCATTGTATCTTTAAGAGGCAATGGAATCTTGTACTATTCTAATTTAACTATTAAGAAGACTGATAGTTTAAATGCAGTTCTGAAGAGACTGTTAAATATGATGGCTGAATGGAGAGAAAGAAAAAGGACTAAGAGAACTTATTCCATGAAAGAACTGGAATTAACCTTAATTGTGAAAAAATTGAAGAGAATTCTTGAGAAACGGTTTATCAATTTCTTGAGAATTGAATGGTGAAGCTCTCTTTCTGGAATTGAGGCATGGTTTGTGGTTGTAGTAGCAGTTAAAAGTGACTTTGGATTCCATCTTTCTCATAGCAGATATATCATAGGTAATCATTTATGTGGTGGTGCAGTGGATAGAGTGCTGTGCCTCAAGTCAGGAAAACTTACCTCCCTGAGTTCAATTCTGACCTCAGACACTTACTGTGTGACCCTAGACAAATCACTTAACCCTGTTTGTCTCATCTGTAAAATGAGCTAGAGGAGGAAATGGCAAACCACTCAAGTACCTTTATTGAGAAAATCCCATGGACAGTTTTTCCAAGGTAGCATGATCTAAGGAAAGACATGATTATGACCCTCCTGGCCTGTGCTGTGGTTTCTGAATGACCACATTCTTTTCTGTCCTGAAACTATGATCAGGAGCCTCACTCGTGCTACTGTTCCTCCTTTCCCTGAGACTGCAACCCAAATTCACGTGTGGGAAATGTAACATAGTTTTGCTCCCAGTGTCACAAAATGGTCCCCTGTAATCTCTTTCTGACCAGTTGTCCAACTCCCTTACCATCATTCGGCTGAGAGCTCCAGAAACCACTTTTCCCAATTCAGTTACCCTCAAGGTCTGTTGCTATCTTGCTGCACTGGATTACATGACACTCTCAGACCAATGCAACAGACATTTCCTCCTGAACTTCTAAGTTGTCTTGGGCTGGAAAATTGTTTCACTTCATTTTTTTTTTGGTTCTGCCACTCCAGAATTCATTTTGAGACATTATTTTAATATTGTTCATATGAAAATTTGAGAGAGTTCAGGATAGTTCCTGTCTTTGCTTCTCTATCTTGGCTCTGAGAAATCTGTTTTCCTTTGGTTATGGAATTTTCTTAATATAAGTTAATTATAAATTAAAAAGTTTGCCCCTCATAGTAATTGCTATTTTCTAGTCTCATAGATCAGTGGAAAAGATAGAATAACCATGTTTCCCCAGATAATTTAATAAGTTTTTTCCTTAACTATGTAGATCTCTGAATTATTCACCAACCTATAAACCTTTAGTGATTGAAATTATAGAAGTTGTAGTTGGATAAATGAAGAATTAGTAGTTTTGAACTATAAATAACACCTAAAAGAATTTCTGCCTTATTTTAGAGTTTGTGGTCAGGAGCCTATATCTCTATGTAATGGTTAATTTCAGTGGGGAAAAGCCAACATTAATTTATATAAGATTATTAAATCTAAGTTAGATGAAAAATAACTATAAAATCAAGGTAGTTCTAATTTTTGGAAATATCTGGGGAGGGGTCACAAAGACAAATTGTACTTCAATAATATTTATCAGATCTTTCCATTCTGTGAATTACCACTTTTATCAAGGTTGTAATTTTTTCTTAAGAGTAGACCACTGAAATAAGTGTGTGTGTGTGTGTGTGTGTGTGTTCATCCTTCATTGCCGAAGAAGACCATGCCATCAGAGAAATAATGACATGACTTGCACTTGACTTTGTTTTGAGTGAGGGAGGGCTGTAAAGATAAATGAGTTTTCATGATTCTGGGCCCACCACTCTATCCACTGCACCACCTACCTGACCTCAAATAAATCATATACCATGCTGAAATACCCCTGAGATTTCTGGAATAATTCAGTATTGGAATTCCTCCATTAGAGCCTCTCTCTTTGGATAAAATTGGCCAAATGTATACAAAAGTTGGTTGTTATGCATGGAATAATATATAAGAAAAAGTTGAATACTTCAGTATGATTATCAGTAATGTGTACTTATAACATTTAGAATCATATAGGTCTTTAAGTTTTACAAAGTGTTTTCTTCACAGCAGTTGTATAAGGGACATAGTAAGAAGTTATTATTATCCTCAGGAACTGAGGTCAAAAGGACCTAGGTGAGTTTCTGAAGGTCACAATAACTCGTAAGATCTTTAAGTCACTATTTATAATTGGGTCTTTTGATTTGCAACCCAATACTATTTCTTCTGCACTGTAATTTCTCTAATGTGTCACCTTCAATGTAAAAATATATCTATGACAGAGCAAGATAACATTGCCCTTTCCTCTGAATAATGATAGAGATTCGCTGACCAAGTCTTACTTTTAAACATCGTGTTCTAGATTCCAAATCAGACCATTACCCTTCTAATTTTATTTGACATATTAATATACTAAGATCTTTTCCAACAGCTCATTATTTCCAAGTTACCATTAATTTATGTTACATACAACAAAAACAATAAACTCCACTGGTTATTCACTTAGGGAGGCACCTTAAGCATTATTCATATAAGCCAAAGAGGTTGCTGTTCCTAGCTCTAATAATTTTTCTATTTCATGACTTTTCCCTCTGTCAACTCTTTCTCTTCATTTTGACATCTGGTTTAGTTTTAGAAATGACCATTGACCATGTAGAAATCTGCAAATATCAAGCACAATTACAATGCCTTTCATTGTCTTTGAACATTTATTAAGTGTTTCCTATAGACAAGGACAGATAGTATGGTAGAATGGTTAAAGGGCTTGTCTTGTCAAGAAAACCTATCTTTGTGTCTCACAACTGACACAAACTAAATGTATGACTGGACAAGTCCCTTAGCCATTAAGTTCTCAATGTTGAGTCTTCTGGATAGCACCGTAAGTTAGATTAGAGTTTTATCAGTGGAAGGAGATGGTACATTAGATGTAAACATCTTCCCCCAAATACTCATGCACACAGATAAGCACACATATACATATACATGCACTGCCTGGTACTTATATTTGTGGTCTAGACCTATGATTTCCTAGTTGGACTAGTTGGCTTCCAATCTTTCTTACTGTTCTAGATCTATGGTCTCATAACTCTGCCATACTATCTCTTTGGCAAGACTAGAGGAATAAAAAGATTTTAAAAAGGCATGGTACCTACCTTTAAAAAACTTACACTATAAGGTAATGAACTAAAATTTTCTTGTCATATATATTTATATATCTACATACATAGATAAATATAGATATATATACACATAATTTTTTTTTCAGCTACAAAATATTTTAAATTGTATTTCCATTAACAGTATAAAATTCAGAATGCATGTGTAAGAGTAAGATCTTAGTCAGTGGTCATTTTTACACCCACAGTTACACGGCAGATAAAAAGCATGTGGTTTTTGTGGTGGTTTTTTTTAGCCACATAATTTCCACAGACTACACCCTTGTTTTATACCATGACAACCTTATAACAACAACACACGCCCTTGAGGCTTCGAAGCTACATGATTGTGATGCCCTCTTTGCTGCTAGCGCATGTTTGATCCCTGGAATGAGCTGCTCAGATCACATTACTCTTGGCCTGCTTGTCCAGTGCCACTAAAATCAGGAATGGATTGTAAATGGTTTCTGGGGGCATTAAAAGCCATTGATAATGAGCTGCCTCCTTTGGCTTCTCCACATCATATCTGTGCTCCTCAGTGACAAACTTACCAATCATCTAACCTTTTCATTTTCAAGCCTTTTGGATACTAGACACCCTCTTCTCCATCCTTTTCCAGTTCTTAAAGTGTGCCATACCATTTACCCTAGTGATAGAAACTGATATTTATAAAGCAGTATGTAGTTTACATGTATTATCTCATATGAAGTAATTAGCAATGGCATTGAGAACTGAAGGGGGCCTCAAAGTCCATTTAGTCCAAATCCCTTCTTTGAGGAAAAGGAAATTGAGGACCTGGGAAGCCAAGTGACTCACCCAAAGTTATAGAAGAAATGTCTTAGGGAAATTCTAAGTCCACGTTCTCTGATTCCAAAGCAGGGATTCTTAACGTTCTGTTTGTCATAGACCCCTTTGGCAGTCTGGCAAAGTCTATGGGCTCCTAATCAGAATCATGTTTTAAAAATGTACTGCTTTAAAATGCATAAAATATATTACTAATGATGACAAAAGAAACCAATTCTATTGAAATTCTCAAAATTAAAAAAAAAAAAAACAACAACCTTCATGGACCCTAGGTTAAGAACCCCATCTTCCCTAGAAGTAGGCTTGCTATCCACAAGTATATAGCTAATGCTATGGGGTGGTGTAAATGTTTCTGGTATGGGCTTCTCAATGTTGTTGAGATTTCACTTTTTGTTTTGTTTTTTTCCTCCCCCAAAAATTTCACTGGATAAGGCCCATACTCAAACATTAAAGTGAAAGTATCATAAAAGCAAAGTAGTTAATGTTTGATATAGTACTTTTCGTATGTTTTCCCATTCAATTCTCACTTGTGAAATTAAGTGAAGAGCCTAGAAAAGAATACTGTCATTTTACAGATAATAAAACAGGGGCAGTGGGAGGTCAAAGTGATTTGCAGGGGTAGCTAGGTGACAAAGCGGATGGAGCATTGGACCTGGAGTCAGGAGGAGCTGAGTTCAAATCTGTCCTTAGACACTTTAACTAGCTGTATCGACCCAGGGCAAGTCAATTAGCCCCAATTGCCTCCACCAAAAACAACAAAAACAAACCAAAAACAACAACAAAAAACTCACAACTAAACAAAAGTAAAAACCCACCCCAAAATGACTTGCCCATAGACACATGGCTACTAAGTCTCTGAGGCAGTTTTCAAATTTAGACCTGTCTCCAAGTCCAGTGTTCTATTTCCTTGTGCCTTCTCAAATCATCTGTCAGTTGTTATATCTGTGAGAAATAAATCTACTAAGGAAAAGATTTTTAAAATATACAAGATTGCAACACAAAGAGGAAAAAAGCTGTGTAGTCAAGTTGACAATCATTTATTGAATGTCTGTTGTGAACCAAGCACTATGCTACACACTATCTTGTGAAAATGTTTCATATTTGAAATGGTTGGCATTTATTAGTAACAGGTTTCCTCTTCCTCATTGTCATCATCAATCAGCATTTCATAGAATTATAGATTTAGAGCTGGAAAGGACCTTGATCTTGTTGTCCAGTCGTTTTTGGTCATATCTGATTCTTCATGACCTCACTGGGGTTTTCTTCACAGATATACTGGAGTGGTTTGCCATTTCCTTTTTCTGCTCCTTTTACAGATGAGGAAACTGAGGTAAACAAGGTTAAGTGATTTGCTTAGGGTCACAGAGCTAGAAGGCTAGAACCAGATCTGAACTTAGGTCTTCCTGACTCCAAGCCCAACACTCTATCCACTGTTCCACTGGACTCCCATTTACTATAAGTACCAGCAAGTTGCTTTGTATTGTACAGTGTAAATAACTCATAATCTGTGGTCTGTTTCCTTTGAAGTGCTGGAGTTGGAAGAACAGGAGTTTTTATTGCTCTGGACCATTTAACGCAGCATATAAATGACCATGATTTTGTGGATATATACGGACTTGTAGCAGAACTGAGAAGTGAGAGAATGTGCATGGTACAGAACCTGGTAAGACAGCTGCCAATAATCCTTTGAATCCATCTAGAGTCTAAACAACCCTTCAGATGAAAGACTGATGTCCCTTTAATATTTTCAAGCGCACAAAGCTTTAAAGGAGATAACTGGAACTACATTTCTGAGACAGTAGATAAAGTGTTGGACCAGCAGTCAGGAAGACCTGAGTTCAAATGTGGCCTCAAATACTTACTAGCTAACTTGTGTTGTCTCTGTTGTTTCAGTTGTGTCTGACTCTTCACAATCCTATTTAGGGTTTTCTTGGCAAAGAGACTGGAGTGGTTTGCCATTTCCTTCTCCAGCTCACTTTACAGATGGTGAGGCCAAGAGGGTTAAGTGACTTGCCCAGGGTCACACAGCCAGGATTGGAACTCAGAAAGATGAGTGTTTCTGATTCCAAGCCCAGAGCCATATCGACTGTATCACCTAGGTGCTCTGCTCACTAATTTGCTGAAGTGTTAGTGTGGTGTGATCCTGGGCAAGTCACTTAAAAAAGAACAACAATCTCTCCTTGCTGAGTTTCTCCAGTTGTAAAATAGGTGTAAATAATAGCATCTGCTTCTCGGTGTTGTGAGAATCAAATGAGATACATACGTAGAGTGCCTGGCACATATTAAGCACAATATAAATGCCGATTCCCTTCTCTTCCTCCTTATACAAGGTATAATGCTTAGGTTTTTTTTATTCTGACATTTTATAGAATTTTACTATTTCTACTCTCAAAAAAGATACTTTTGACACAAATAAATGATTGCCTTTGAACAATTTGAAGGCGCATTATCTCACTGTCAGATTTGGGCCCCGTTGTCATTAATAATAATCTTCTTCAGAATAATCCTGCCCCTAGAAGGAAAGAAAGAGGAAGCAAAATTCATCAGTTCGTTTTCATATTTAATACTGGTAAATTTTTTCTTTTATTTAGTACAGCCTTATGATTTAATAGGTTTGTGGGACTCCCTGAAAACTCCTTCTACCCATTAATAGTGGCAGTTCTACAAGTGACAGTCATTGAGTTGCCTTGTGAATGAGAGCACTGCCGAAGGTCACACATAAACTATATGGCAGAGGCAGGACAGGGTACCCAGTTTTTCTAACTCCTGGATCAGCTCACTATCTACTAGGAAATGCTTGAGAACCAAAATTAGTTTGGGGAATTTTCTCTATATATCAATTGTTAGTATAATTCTGGATATATTCCTACTATATATATATAATTATAAAATACATTCCATCTATATTACACATAATGTAATAATTATATCTAAATATATGCATATACACATATGCATATGCTTATAATACACATATGCATACATGTATAACCCTGTTTTCCTCAGTTCCTCATATATAAAATGAGCTGGAGGAGGAAATGGCAAACCACTCCAGTATCTTTGCCAAGAAAATTCCAAATGGGGTCTTGAAAAGTTGGGCACAACTGAAATGTATATATAAAACCAACAGGTTATATGTTGGATTGGATCTCTGCTTGATTTCTGTTTAATCCCAAAATAATAGAAGCAAAATGGTTATGCAAAAAGAAACCTTTTCCATTTGGAAATAATTCCTTTACTTCATCCAGTGGTCTGCTAATACTATGAAACATATATATTACTGTCTGTGAGAAGATATTTTATATATTACATATACTTATGTAGAAAAAATATTTACCAAATACTTTTCATAGATTCATTTATATATTTATATTTTAAAGATCAGGACTAAATCTGTGATTTCAATAGTATAGGAAACTCCAAGATAATAAAAAGTTCTCTTTACCAATGCAAGTGGGCACCTTCACTGAAGTTTATAATTTTAAAGAATTTGCAAAAGAAATGAGAGATCAAAGGACTTGTAAAGGTCACCCAGTCATTATGTGGCCAAGGCAGGATTTGAACTTATACCTTCCTGGCCTTATGGCCAGGGCTCTATCCACTGTTTCATGACTACCTTTCATTATATAAACACATGTGCACACACCGTATATATGAAAATACATCCTATATCATGAGATTTCCAAAGCTTTCTATTTATATGCATACATCAATCTGATGTCACTGAATAGTGCATCCCTTTTAGCAATGACTTATGACAATACCCTATTATAACACACAATGTTATAATTTTATTATAATTTTATAAAGCCTTTTCACTACCATTCTGATGCCAGTTCTATGCGATGAGCATTTGTTAAATGGCTACTACATGCCAGGTATTGTCCTGGAGTTACAAAGCCAAAAAAGGAAAATCCCTACCTTCAAGGCATTTTAAGTTCCTCAGTGCCTTTTGCTCATAGAAGAGAAGAAACAGACCTATCCTCAAAGTGTCTTAATATTACAGACCTGCATTCTTTCAGAGATGGTTGGTTGATGTGGTTTTCATGGGCCTCAAAAGTCCTATACCTAAGGACACTTGCTAGCCATGAGATGGTGCCTTGTGACTTGAGTACCCCTGCTCTCACCCATGGTTGGGGGCGCATTCACAACCCCAATAATAATAACTAAAGTACCTTAATGTTTTGCAAATCACTTTTCAACTGTGGGTAGATTTTATAAGCATTTTATGCTCATTATAGAAATGAGAAAACTGAAGTTCAGAAATGTTAAGTATGTAACTCAACGTCACAGTCAATAAGTATCAGGTTCAAGACTTGAATACAGGTCTCTGTTGATCCAGCTCCTACTTCTACCTCCCCATGCTGTCTTCTTCCAGATAGCGCTACAGATCCATGAGCATCTTACGAACAATGAGCCTGTCTTAACTCCACCTAGTGGAACCACTCTGAAATAATTTTCCCGCTCTGGATCCCCCTATGTAGAAGGAAAATAGACCAGAAATTTTTGTACAATATGGTTACGGGTTTCATGGTTATAGCTATGAGATTTTCCCCATCTATACTCTCTACTACAGCTAGCTGGTGTAGTGGATAGAGCGCTAAACTTAGTCATGAAGACAATATCAAATCTGCCTCAGTTACTTAGTAACTAACGTTTCTCAGCCTCAGTTTATCTATATGTAAAATGGAAACAGTAATAGCACCTACGTCCAGGACTGTTGTGTGGATCGACGGAGAAAACGTATGTAAAATGCTTTGTAAACCTTACAGAGCTATATAAATGTTAGCCGTTATTATTACTGTCGTGGTTGTTTTATTTACTACATTTATTAGAAATCTGACAGTATTATAGAAATATTCCTTATCATGATTAACTAGAAACATTGACAATCTGTTCCAATGGAGGGCATTTCTACATGGATGAAATCACAGGTTCACATTAAAAATACACATCCTCTGAGAATTATCCCAGAATTACCTTGTTGTGTACCATAACATGCCCAGTTACAAGTTTTAACAGCCATTGTTTTCCCCTCTCCTGTCAGAAGAAGGGTTGATGGAACTGTTCATAACCATCAGATATCAGAAAGTATAGAGAATAATTTTTTACCAAATACACAAGACCTGATAATATCCAACTATGTACCATCCTACAAAGTGATTTCCTTGGAAGACGAAATGTGTCCTACAGAGATGCTGCCATTGAGAACAATATTCTTGGACTACCTTCAGGGCTAATTTGAGTGTCCCACTGTGTTAGTGTTTCATTTAATTATTTAGAAAGAAATCCCAAAAGCTTGATATCAGGTACGCAAAATGTGACTAACACAACTTTTTTTTTTTTGATGTTCAACTTGGGCTTTTGGATAGGTGTGGTCACAGCTATGGGAACTTAAAAAAATAATTGGTCCTTGAAAAGTTCTTGGCACCTCCAGCTTTACAAAGATCACCCTCTCCTTTCTACAACCCTGCTTGCTGCCTAGCACACCATTTATCAAGAGATCTTATTCTTTAGCTTATCCTAACGTGATCTTTTCCTGCTTTGCCTCTCCATGGTTGCTGTGGTCTCCCCTATCTGAAAATGCCTGTACATTTTATATTTCCTGACATGTTCACATACCATTTTTTCCAGTAGAATTGAAACTGTTTGAGGACATTGTATTATTTTTGTCTTAGTATCAGCCTGCTACTAGCAATGTGCCTGACGTGTAGTAAGTGCTTAATAAATGCTTGTTGAATGAATGAGCAACCAAATGAAACACGAAATTGAACAAAAGTATAAACTAGTGGTTTGTCATTTTTTAGCCATCTCAAAAAGTACTTGGAATTTAATCACCTGGATCAGTAGCAAGCATTTATTAAGCAAATACTGCATGCTAGGCAGTTTGCTAAGTGTTTGCTACGTGACCCTTTGTTGTAAATGGTATACAATCCCTCCAGAACAACTGCCTCTTTATTTATGTATGCCTTTATTATTCTGTATTTTTCTTCAAAATAAGTGTTCAAAAGTATTTTTGGTTTCCTTTGCATTTCTTTGCTGTCCAGGCACAATACATTTTTTTGCACCAATGCATTTTGGATCTCTTATCAAGTAAGGGAAGTCATCAGCCCATCTGTTTTGTGAATTATTCAGCCCTCCAGAAGATGGACTCTTTGGATGCCATGGAAGGTAAACAGAGACAGGTTGTACCCAACTTATTTTCTCCCCCACCCCTACCCCAGCAGGTGCATTATTTAAAAGTGAGCATAGTTTGACAAGCATTTAGGCGGCTGATCAATGTAAACATGAATCCCTCTATTCCCCTTTAACCCAAGTCACAGTGGGGCCACTTACATATGTTATATCTTTTCAGCAAAATTCTTGAAATCATGCAGATTTTAACTATGATTTCTCTCTTGTAACCTATTCTTTTATGTTTGTAGGTGATGTTGAGCTTGAATGGGAAGAAACCACCATGTAAATATTCTGGCAAAAGATTACATCTGGAGGAATATTTTTCACACCCCAGGAGCCAAACATATTCCCCTGTTAACCTGGATTAAAATTTGCGATCTTAAAAAAAATCCTTTTTAAATGAAAATTGTTGCAATGTGTAAGCAAAATGTAACAATTGTTTTATGAAAGCATCTAGACAACGCAGTTTCTTCATTTAAAAAAAATTTGCACAGAATTACATAGTCTGCCTTTGAAACAAATGTGTCCTTTGAGACATTCCAGAGTATCTTGCAGATCGACACATTTTTTTTTAAATGGGCCAAATGTAATGTGAAGTTATCATCCCCTTAACATGAATACTTCACTGTGAATTCTCCCTGATTTTAAGTCCATGCTGTAAATGTTGATGCCGTGGTGGCCTTTTGGCCTCCTGGGTGTTGACATTTCTTGTAGATTATTTCCAGAACTGTCATGATGATCTCTGCCTCAATGTATGTTCCTGGGGTTTGAGTCTTCTATTTTATGAGTGCTGGGATATCAACTCATGATCCCGAACAGCTGAACAGTCACCCCCTGACACTGCAGGAATTATTCAGCTTTTATACAACACACAGTAGCTCTTCAGGACACTTAGTGCTATTTAAGCTGCTCTGTGATCCCCAGTTTAAAAAAATAGAAGAAAACAAAGAAGGAAAGAAAGAAAATGGTGCACCAATGTGCATCCCTCAAACTGAACAGCTTCTGGAAATGTTTCATCAAAAATGTTTTATTCTATTTTAAAGTACAATGTAGAGTCAGTTTGTCTGAATGCTGTACCTTAGGAATAGACTGATCTGATTATTGTATATTTTTGGAGTATTCCTGTACCTGCTAATACTAATTAAAAAAAAAAAACAGCAACAAACAAATGAACAACTATAATGTGATTCCAACTTGTAAACTAATGATGTAGATCCAGCAGTCTATTGTACTACCGAGGTGCCAACAGGGTCTTAAGATCAGTTTGAGTAGCGTGGTCCATATTTCATTTTCTAGTATTGATTCATTGGGGACGTGATGTTCACTGTCATACCTAGAAATGAGGAACTGGAACCCAAAAGCAAACTATAAAGAGATGTGGAAAGAAAAGCTTTGTCTCTATGTCCTCAGTTTATTAGGAAATGAAAAGAAACGTAATAATTATATTTTGAACTTCAGCATAGTTTTGTTAGCATGCATATATTTCATCTGAATATTTAAGGCAAGTAGTATCAATTTATCTAAATTCCTAATACTACTTAAATAACTCCCATATAAATATTTGTTTGTTGACCTATTGATATAATTTTTAATGCAGATGACAGTTCAATGAAAGAAGTTTGCTACTGTGGTAAGACCCAAAATATTTTTGAAAATGTTAATATAGCTAATATTGATTACACATGTGCTTTAATATATATAATATATATAAAACTATTTGATGACTAATAAATATATTTTGTGATTTGAATTACTTTATTGCACCCAGAAGTTGATATTTTTCCTGTACGATGCTTAGTTTCATATTAAGTCATGAAAACATAACTGGTTCGTCATTTCCACCTAGACTAAATCAATTATTGTTTTATATGAAATCAACCAACCTGGAATTCATAATGCAAGAAATAATTTAATTTTGTGGTTCAGTTGTGTCCAACACTTTGAGACCCCATTTGGGGTTATCTTGGCAAATATACTGGAGTGGTTTGCCACTCATTTTACAGCTCATTTTACAGATGAGGGAACTAGTGCAAACTAAGTGACATGCCCAGGGTCTCTCAGCTAGTAAATGTCTGAGGCCAGATTTGAAGTCAGAAAGATGAGTCTTCCTAACTTCCTAGCGTTCTATCCAGTGTGTCACCTACCTTTACTTTACCATTTCCCAAGAAAGGCATCACAGTCTACTACAGATAAGGGAGTAGGCCAGCCTTGGTAGATTTAGTAGTGATCTCTGACACTTACTGGTTGAACATGTCTCAGAAAGTCACTTAACCTCTCAGTATCCCCAGGTGACTGTGATAAGGCTTTGTTAAGACCCTATGACATGGGATCTTCACCTTTTTTGAGGTCATGGACCACTTTGGCAATCCAGTGAAACCTAAGTAAACCTCTACAGAATATTGATTTTGAATACATAAAATAAAATTCATAGGAAGCAAAGGAAATCAATTATTTTGAAATGTAATGAAAACATTTTTTAAAATAAGTTTGCAGACAACAGGTTAAAAACCTCTGATTCATAAGAGGTTGCTTGTGTATCCAGGGTGAGAGTTACCTCACTCATCGTTCCCTATACTGATGAAATCACAAATTCAAACAAAAAAGGGGGGAGGGGCAAAACAAGACAAAACAAAACTGTTTACCTATGTTTTACTGACTTGTCAATCGATTGACGGGAATGGAAATTCTCTCTATGACATTACATGAAGGGAGCATCTCAGACTCCTCAGTCTGGGGTTCTCTCCCTTTAGTTCTTAAATTGAGTTTTCCAGTTAGTGTTCTGATGTTGCTTGAGCTGCCAATCATTTCAGCCTTTCCCCACCTTCCCCTACCCTCAGAGTAGGAGTTGACCAAGGGAAGCTGCCCAGTGACCTACCTGTTCTCCATGAGGAAGTGAGACTAGTCGATAAAGATTAGATGTGGACCTCAAGGGACCTTAGTCATCAAATAATCATAACATTAGGCAACACTGATGTAGTTGCTTGAAGGTTTGAGAAGTGTTTTACGTACAGGGTGTCTCAAAAGTCTTTTATAGCTTAAAGCTGAAGAAAGACTTTTGGAACTTCTTGTACATCTTCTCATTTTATTTAAACCTTACCACAAACCTGTGGTGTAAGTGCTATTACCAGTCTGAGTTTTTCTTAATGAGGAAAATGAGGCCAAAAGAAATTAAGTGATATGCCTGGGGTCAAAAGTTAGTAAATGTCTAGGTAGGACTTGGATCTAAGTAGGTCTTTCTGCCTTCAAATCCACTGAAATACTAAATGACTGCCTAAATTCACCCCCCTCATTTTACAGATAAGGAATCTGAGGCAAACAGAGGTTGTGATTTGTCCAGGGTCACATAGCTAGTGTCAGAGGTAGTCTTTGAACTCGGATCTTCTGACTCCAGATCTGAATTCAAATCCAGCCTCAGGCACTTATTAGCTGTGTGACCCTGGACAAGTCATTTAGCCTCACTTACCTCAGTTTTCTCATCTATAAAATGGGGATAATAATAGTACCTACCTCACAGGGTTATTACGAAGGTCAAATGGGATAATAATTGTAAAGTGTTTGGTACATAGTAAGTACTATGTGTTCACTATTATTATTAGTGTCTACGTATGCATGTATATATAAACATGCCTATTCATGTATGCATACATATATACATGTGTATATGTTTTCATATGGAAACATAAATATATGTATGTATGCATACATATATATATATACTTCAACATGCACATCATAGAGAATACAATGACTCAAGCTTAAACAGCAAGGCATAAAAGAGCGCAAGTTAGAAGAAGAGACAGAGGAAGAATAAAGGGCTGACCTCTCCCAGCAGATCTAGGTTTGGATTATTAAGGAGTAAGAACAATCTTATGGAGAATAAGCATGGGAAGCATGGGAATGTACTGCTCCTTCCCATCTAGAGTGTATTTTTATAGGTTCTCAGAGAGTCACGTTAGAGATGAAATGTCTTTTTCACCTCATGTTCTCATGAGCAAAAAAATAAAAATGGAAGGAATTGTTTTTCTCTCTTCAGAAACGTGTGCTTAATAGAGTTTATTAAAGGAAGGAATGAATGAGAGAAGTCTCCCAGGCTCCTGAAAACTGGCTGATCTCCAGTTGTTTGTGATAGGTTGGAGTAATGGAAAATCAGCAAGGGTTGAAACGCAAGGGTGGCCCTTCTTGGCAAATGGCAAAAGAAAAAAACCAATGGCAGGCTGGCATTTTCCATTCACAGGAGACAGAGATGTCTTATCAAACAGAGACTGTGATGTAGGCACAAGAGTTGTTAGACTTGAAGCCAGGGTTCAGAACCTCATTATTGGCCATGGGACCCTGAGTGAGTCAAAGACTCAAAAGCTTTAGATCAAGACCTAGAGGAACTTGATACATAATTTAGTCCAACCTTTTATTTTAAAGATGAGGAAACTGAGGTGTGGAAATGTTAAGTGGCAGTCAGAAGTCAGTGACTCAAAACCCAGATCTCTGCACTGTACCATGAAGTCAAAATTCAAATTCAGACTCTGTGAAACCAGTTTTTCTTGGCCACTGTCAGTCTCTTGATAAAAAAAAGAAACACTTGTACTTAAAATGTCTGGATATTTCAAGGCAAAAATCTTTTTTAACTTGAATGATATGAATAATGACCATAACAGTTTCCCTTCAATCTGTGCACATAAATATAAATATGTGCATCAACATCCATAAGCACAAAGTAGCAATATAGCATGAGCCAATTACAAATTTACATGCATTCAGAGTCTAGCAGTTACATGCAAAGCCTCCCATTTAGCTTTCCTACATAAGTCACGTACATATCAAAAAATGACCTAGAATGAATGGTGATCATTTTTGTTCAGTGTCATCATCAGTGCTCTGTGGTTGAAAAATACATAGTGATTCACTCATGAACTCTAGACTAAGAATTAAGGACCTAAGTACAAGTCCTGGTTCTGGCATTTGTTAGGTGATCTTGGTTAAATCCTTTTATTTCTCTGAACATCTGTTTTCTTATCTGTAAAACTGAGATCATAATAACTGCATTACTCACTGGCTTCTTACTGTTTGTCCTTCATTTTCAAACAGCACCAGTGACATCATGATGTGACAGGTGATGTCTTGAGTGTGAATTGGATTTAAGTGACGCAAAGTTGCTCAAAGTTGTCAGCCTCACTCTTCCAGAATCATCAAAGTCCAGTGGCAGGACAGTATTAGTAATAAGGGTCAGAAGTAGAAGGTCTTCCAGATTCCACTGCCAACACAATATCCTCTGTGCGAAGCTGTCTCTCAGAAAACTACCTAGAGTAAGGAAATTTCACAGTTTTCAAAAAGGTCATATGAAAATTTTTCTGAATTCATAAGATGATATTTTCGTGGAGATGGGAAAAAATAAAAAAGGAAAAGATCAGAATAAGTACAGACAGGATTTAGCTAATGAGACTGATAAAGATCATGGGCATTTGTGGAATGACTTGTATGATCATGAGTCATGATATACAAATATCTCTGAACCATTAAAAGTGAATATCACCCAGAAGGCAATGAAGAGTTCTGTGGCAGGATGATGCTGCTGCAAAATATAAAACATGAGGAACCTGAAGGAACTAGATTTAAGGATATTATCAGGGAAATATATGAGCACAAAAAGAAGGGGCTGCTCATATAGTGAGAAGAGGGATAATATTCCAAGTTCTCCTCCATTATCTGCAAAATGTTTTCTGTTTCAAACTATGGGAGAACATGGACAAGAACCACACAAGATGATCAGTTATCATTATAGGGAACTTCAGTATCAATGAGATCCTAAATATTTTAGTTAAGGGTAGGTGGCATAGTGGATAGAACACTGTGCCTAAAATTCGGAGACTTGAGTTCAAATTTAACCTGTGGCAGTTACTAGTTGTGTGACCCTGGGCAAGTCACTTTACTTTTGTCTGCCCTAGTTTCCTCAGTTATAAAATGAAGATTGTGATAATGTCATCCAGTTTGTAGGATTGTCTTGAGAATCAAATGAAATCATAATTGTAAAGCACTTAGTAAGTGCGATCTAAATCTTAAGTTTTGTTACTATTAGTAGGCATAAGAGTACTAGGAAGAGGAGGAGGAGGAGAAGAAATAGTAGTAGTAGTAGTAGTAGCAGTAGCAGTAGCAGTAGTAATAGTAGTAGTAGCAGTAGTAATAGTAGTACTAGCAGTAGCAGTAGCAGTAGTAGCAGCAGCAGCAGCAGCAGAAGCAGCAGCAGCAGTAGTAGTAGTTGTTTGTCTGGTATGATGGTGGTAATGGTAGTTAGAGTAGGAGTAGGAGTAGTAATAGAAGTAGTAGTTCTGAGATAAAATAGGAAACAAGAGATTTAGGAGCAACTGACAGGAATACAATGATTACAAAAATCAATAGAAAATGCATAGTATAGCACGAAGAAAAAAATTTAATTACAGCTTTGAGATGTAAATAATTTTGCGTAGGGGGAAAATTTCTTTTTAACTGATTTCTATGTATAACTTTGGGTTCTGTGCCCTTTTTCCTTCAGGAAAAAAGAAAACAAATATTTTAATTCAATAAACATCTATTAAGAGTCTATTATATGTCAAACACCTTGTTAGATGCTGAGGTTACAAAAATTTTTTAAAAAATGAAATCATTTCTGCCTTCAGGGAATTTCCATTCTTGGTTTTGATTGAATTGTACCCAGATTATGTACAACCAAACCATTTGTATATTTCATAGATTTCCATCTTTCCTTAGTTGTTATAAAAAGCAAAACAGAATGTTTTCTTCAAAATAAATTATGTGGGACCCTAGCACAAATTTGTGAATTTTGAAAACACTATAGTGCTTCTCATTCCTTTTTACATATTTTCCTTTCATTAACTAAAATCTAGTCCCTGCTAAATGGGCAGATTTTTTTGAGTTCTCTTGCAGGACAGCAGGCCAGGGTCACCCAATAAAGAAGCTGGTGGGTCCCAAATAATTCTGGAGTCCAAGATGGACATCTTCAACTCAGTGACAAAAAGTTAAACCTGGCCTTACCTTGTTAACCAAATAAGCAAAGGAACAAAGAGAATATAGGAACTGAAATGGGAAAACTAGAAAATGAGGTAAGAGGAATGAAGGAATAAGGGATGGAGTTTTTAATTCATGTTAACAAGTATTCAAAAGATAAGAGTACACATATGTATACATAGCTAGAATGAGTAAAGGGCATTGGGCCAGTGCTAGGTGCCCATTTACAGTCAAGAGATTTGGAAGAGTTATAGATGCTATACTTAAATAACTAGTCAGCTATTCAGGAACAAACTGATCTTGTAAGTCATTAGATTTGATAGTGTTAACCTTGAAAATGACAATTAACACACCAAGTTGGAAAGGAGAGAGATTTTTTTCTTGGCCTTAGGAATCTGTATGATATAGTATGGCAGACAAAACCATCGTATTATCTATTGCCTGTGGCAAGGTTTCTGGAAATGCTGTTCCTTTTATTTTTTTCTAATTCATTATTTCTCTATTTTCAACATTCTTTAAAATTTTGAATTCCAAATTATCTTTCTTCCTCCAGGTCCTCCCCCAGGCACTGAGAGGGCAGGCAATAGGGTACTGTTATGCATGTGATATTATGCAAAACATATTTTCATATTACCCGTGTTGTCAAAAAAGTAGAAAAATAAAGTAAGAAAATTATACTTCAGTTTGCACTCAGAGTTCATCAGTTCTCTCTCTGGAAATGGATAGCAATTTTCATCATGAGTCTTTCTAAATTGTCTTGGATTGCTGTATTGATTGGTGGAGCTAAATCTATTCTGTTCCTTTTAGAAAATTCTACTTGACAGCTTTCGGCTTATAGACATCATGCTATTGACCAAAGGAGGTGGGATGAAAGCATTTGCTGATTATAATCGATGTCCCATTAGCTGTACTCTGTACATTTTCTTTTCACTGGACCACAGTGGAAGGAAAGTCAGTTACCTTTCTGATGCTTTCGACTTTTATATTAGCACCTAACAGGCTAATTAATCAACTTTCTTGAATGCAGGGATTATTTCATTCCTTTCTTTGTCTTATCAAGGCCTATTTCAATAGAGTATTGAAATATAGGTATATAGGAGGTACTTCATCAATGTTTGTTAATTCATCAATAGTGGGCTCTCTGAACATCCACGGATGGAGCATAGGCTCAAAGTTGGAAGAGACCTTCAAGGTTATCTAGTCCACCACTCTCATTTGACAGATTAAAAATGATAATAATAATAATACTAGCTGACATTTATACAGCACCTACTATGTGCTGGGGATAGTGCTAACCTATGTACGAATATTATCTCACAATAACCCTGGGAGGGAGATGCTCTTATTATCCTCATTTTAAAAATGAGGCAGCTGAGGTGAACAGGTTAAGTGACTTGCCCAGCTAGGAAGTATCTGAGACCAGATTTGAACTCTGGCCTTGTTGACTAACAACTCTATCTACTCACCACTTAGTCTGTCCCAGATGAGAAAAATGAGATCCAGAAAATTTAAGTGACTTGACCAAGATCACCCAGGTAGTAGGTGGCAGAGTTGAGATCATAGTGGATTGAGTGGTTTATTTGTTGTGATTTGGGTTTTCTGCACACTTCTAATTGAAATTTGAATCTCTTGCACCCAAAGCTTTTTCTCCTACAAATCAAAACCCCCACATCAAAGTTTTATTTTGCTGATCAATACTTGTTTTGTACCCCATTGTAATGATAGCCCACTATTCAGTAAACTCCAGGATCAAATATAAAATTCTGATAACTTCTAAAACCCTTCCTAATCAGTTCCCTTCCTCCCTTTCCAGTCTTCTTACACATTATTCACTCCCACACACTCTGTGATCCAGGTCTGATTTCCTTGCTCTTTCTCTGACAAGATCATCCATCTCCCCACACCAGGCATTTGCATCGGCTGTCCCCATTGTCTGAAATTCTCTTCCCTCTCACCTTTATCTCTTGGCTTCCCTGGCTTTCTTCAAAGATCAGCTAAAATTATGCAAGAAGCCTTTACAGGTTCTCCTCTGCTTGTGTCTTCACTCTGCTGATTTCCTTCTGTTTCTCCTTTCTATATCTATTTGTATATAGTGGTTTACATGTTTTATCCCCCATCAGACTGAGTTCCTTGAGAGAAAGGACTGGTGGTTGCCTTTTCTTTGTCTCCACAACTACATACTAGGTGCTCAGGAAACACTAGTTGACTTGTCTTGATTTGTTAATTAGAAATTAAATAGTTAGTGTTGTCCTATTTAAAGAAACATTTCCCTATCACTGAGAAATACTGACATGCCCTTTCAGAGAAAGAGCAAATAGATACCTCTGGGAATAGAACAGAGAGAAATAGGGAAAACTAGCAAATAGCTATATAGGAAAGTAAAAACCTTACTGATCCAATAGCCTGGATTAATAAAAACATTACTGATGAGCAAGAAGTAAACTAAAAGATTTAAGAGTAGCCAGAATCTGCAGAAAGTCCATCCACTAAACAACAGCAACAACAACAACAACAACAAAAAAAAACTCACATAGGAACTTCTTGCATGGATTCTGGGACCAGTGACTATTTACTCTCATTTTAGACACAATCCAAATAGATTTTGTTATCAAATTCCCCAGCCCACAGCAGAATAGAAATACCAGTTTCTATTCCTAAAATGGGGAAAGAGATGAGAAAAAGGGGGAAAGTGAAATTGCAAAGGTGAGAATTTTCTGTAGGCCAGTCTCCACTAACACTAAATTGTAGACTTACATTTTTATTTTCAATTATTTCTTTTACTGACTCATCTATCTAAGACTAGGGGAGAGGACCTGAACCTAGAATTTCATCAGTAGACCAAACTCCCAGATTCTGAAAATCTTTCCACTGATATTGATCAGTACAGAATAAATAAAAATACAATTGAACATAGATAGTGTTAATATGTAGTTTTCTAAGTCAATATGCACATAGAATTGTTGAACTCAGAAGGAAAAGAGTCACTAATCCATACATAATGATCCTACTATATTGACTTAGAAAACCATATATTAACACTCTTTATTTTCAACTGTATTTTTATTTATTTTGCTGAATATTTCCTAATTACATTTTAATCTACTCACTTGGGAGTGTTGTGGGCCAACCTCCATCCACATATTTGATACCTTTGGTCTACAGCACTGAGAAATTGAAGTAACTTGATCAAATCCACATAGCCAGTACGCGTTAGAGGCAGACTTGATCCCGGCTCTGAGGTCAGGTCCCACCCTTCATGCCACGCTGCTTCTCAATCAGTCTGTGTACTTGATAGTCTATTCTGACCATGAAAAATATAGTCGACTCGGACTGAATATTACCCATTATCTATGGGACCTTGGGTCACATATTGAATGGATGTTGCCTCAGACAAGCTGAGACCTAAGGAAGATCTTAACTTAAAATGGTCATCACCAGTCATCTTGACCTATGTCTTACCATTGAACTCCAATGACTCTGAAGGAGAGAGTGAGGCCAATGACTTTACACAGCTCTGCCTCACTTAAATCTAATTCACTCGCAAGTGAAGACATCACCCTTTGGATGTCATTGGTCCTCTTCAAGAATGAAGGACAAACAACAAACAATGTGACCTTGGGTAAGTCTCTGAGCCTCAGTTTCCTTGTCTATAAAATGGAGAGTTTGGATTAGGAAAGAAAAAGCAAAATGAAAAGAAATTCATTCTTGGGCTTTAGCGTGTAGATAATTAATCCAATCCTACACAGTTCCATAGCACCAAAGGGCATGGCTACATCCTAGCAGAATATAGTTGTGTGACCTTGAGCAAGTCACTTAACCTCAATTGCCTCATCATGGATCATCTTCAGTCATCCTGATGAGTATCTGGTCACTGGATTCAGATGGCTCTGGAGGAGAAGTGAGGCTGGTGACTTGCACAGCACTCCCTCACTCAAAACAAAGTCAAGTGCAAGTCATGTCATTATTTGTCTGATGTTATGGTCTTCTTCGGCAACAAAGGATGAACACACACACACACACACAACAGGAAGAATTATGAGGCAGTACAAGAAACTCCTTTGGAGCCAAGTTTTAGGGAAAAGGGTAGGGGCAGCTGATTCAAACTAAGACTTTTTTTAATTGTTGCTAAGATAGAAATATATCTTATAGTGGTAGGAGGATTCACAGGGAGATTTCACACCAAGGAGGAAGAGACTTTTTTAATAGAACTCATCAAAGACCTGGTACATTTTGTACTCTTGGTGGGTGCCATATGCTTCATAGATCATGGTATGCCTCTCATAAATCTCTCTTCCATCGTAGGTGAGTTTCTCCAGATTCCATATTTGAATTTCAATGGAAAAAATGAGACTGTGGAAACATAACAGTCTCAAATGAACTCTGTTAACTGATTTGTATTTCTTAATTGTTCCTTGCTAGACAAAAAGTATACTGTATTTCTATTGGTTTTAGAAATCTATACTGAAGAGCTTCCATGTATAATGGTTTGCTTTTTGATCAATAAAAGATGTTTTAGATCTTCTCTGTTTACATCAGTCAGAGTTGAATTGGTTTAGAAAGTATCCAAGCAAATATCAGAAATTATACAAATAGGTTCTGTAGAGTTGGCACAATCTCTTACTTCTTTGGCAGACATTTTATTTGTAAGTGTGTGGGCTGTTTGAAATAAAACATAATTTACAAATATAACAAGATGACCTTCCCTTTCACAATCTGAAAAATTACACCAGATGAAAGATAAAGGATTGTTCCTGTTATCTACCACTAATTTCAGTTGACTATTGGGGAGGTGAGAAAATTAATGATCTTTTAAGATTGTATATGAACAGTCTCTCCTAATGAAGAATTTTTGTAAGGTTTTTAAAATGTCTTTACTAAGACTAATTCCTAGTCTTAGTAACTCAAGAAAAACTCAAATAAAAGAGCTTTTCTTTTAGAATTCTTGACATTTTGATAGTGATATTAATTAATCTTGCATGTTAATCATATAATAAAGATTAATCAAGAATGAACCTATACTTTTATAACCATAGGTAATTCACTTAATTTATCTAATCCTCAGTTTCTTCATCTGTAAAGTAGCTCTAGTAATACATGTAATGCTGATAAGTTTTCTACAGGGCTCATAAGTACTTAGCAGAGTACATTGTACGTGTTTGTTGACTGACTGACGTGACAATGTGTATAATGTTTGTAAAACTTAAGATGATATAAAAATGGTAGTAATTACCAAACATGATCTTACCCTTTCTTGTTATTGAAAGTGTCAACTCAGTCAAAATTTTAGAACTCTGATAACCTGCATATCTACTTTCATAAACTACCCTGGTGTTTTGAAGATGAAAGGCAGTATACTGTAATCAACAGAACACGGAGCTTAGAGTCATGAGAATTTAGGTTCAAATTTTTGACTTATTACTTATTAGTTTATGACCTTGGACAAGTCATGACCTCTTTGTAACTCAATTTCCTCATCTGTAAAATAATAGTGTTGGGTTCCCTGACCTCTAAAACCCCTTTTATCTCTAAATCTATAATCTTATGATGTATTTCTTTATGATGTATGCTGATACTCTAAAGGACTTTAGGTAATAGAGTTTAAAAGTATGTAACTCAGCCACATTTTTTTCAGGTCAAAATAGCAGCAGCAGAAGCAGTAGTAGTAGTAGTAGTACTAGCAGTAGTAGTGGTGGTGGTGGTGGTGGTAGTAAAGTAGCATTAATATAGTTCTTTAAATTTGCAAAGAATTTTATATGTATCATCTCGTATTATCCTCATAACATCCCTAGGTGTTAGAAGATACTATCATTCTCATTTTATAGTGAGTAAACAGGAAGCGAGAGATTAAATGACTCTTCCAGGGTCACACAGCTGAGGCATATATGAACTCAGATCTTCCTGACTCTATCCACTGTGCCATGGAGCTGCTCCATAATAATGATTCTCATCATCATCTTCATCACTGTCAACATCATGGCATTTATAGTTCTTTAAATTTTGTAAAGTACTTTATATACATTATCTCCATTTAACTTCACAATACCCTTATAATGCTATGGGCACTGTACTAGGTTTACTTTTGGGGGAGCTATGAAATTTAAATGAGATGAATCCTTTCATAGATCTGACATACTAGTAGCAGGATATGATTTATCCAAAGTAATATTTTAATACTTTCAGGATGCGTGGTTATGTCCCCAATAATGCTGATGATAGTCTCTCTGTGACTTTGTAGTTGGTCTTTTAGAGTTGCTATAATGAAAAAATTCATACCCAGAAGCCAACCTGGAGATGAACTGCTGCGAATTTAAGTAAGTTAGTCTTTAAACAACAGACACACACAAAGTTCACCCCTGGGGCTAAATCTGAAGTTTGGTAGATCCTGCCCCAACCCCTGCACTACCAGCATAGACTGATTTGAGGGTCATGATAGACCTCAGAACAGAATATAGACACAAAGAACTATAAAAGGAAAAACATGCTAAATGTTTAATTGAAGTGCAAATAAAGTGCTGTGTAATAGAATAGCAAAGTTGGGGATTCACTATGGACTGAGAGAAAGGTGAGATCAAGGAAGCGTCTGAGTTAAGCTTTAAAAGACAGAAATTCAAAAGGCAGGCTTTGTGAAAGTCATTCCAAGAACAAGTTATGTCCTACAAAGATTTCTGTGATAATGAAGAAATGATGTTCAAACTTTGAGAGATATTCATACAAATTTATTTCCATTGAGAGGGGCAGAAGGACAGAGATAAAGAGGGAAGAGATAGAGAGAGAGAGATGGAGCCAAAGATAGACAGACAGAGAGAGACAGAAAGAGACAGAGAGAAACAGAAAGAGACAAAGAGAGACAGAGAGGGAGGAGATGGGGAGAGACAGACAGACAGATATGGGAGTGGAGGCAGAAAAGACAGAGACAGGGAGAGATGACAGGTGGAGAACTGAACTGTGTTCTCAATAGTGTATGGAATGGAACACCCAGATGAGGAAGCACCTTTTATGTAAACAGGCCATCTTCTCCTCTTGGAATTTATAGTCTTAGATTATCACCTAATGCACTACGTTTGTGACTTGCCCTGGAAACCTTAGCCAATATTTGATAGAAACAGGATGTAAACTAAAGTGTTTCTGGATCCCAAACCAGATATTCACCTATCGCATAATCTTGCCTTAAATTATATTTCTTTTCAATATCTTTGTATTTATTTTTGTTGCAAATTTTGATAGAATGTAGGCATCTTAGATTTGCTAGAGTAGAGTGGAGGTCATTTACTGTGTTCTTCCCATGTCATTTAGAATAGAATCCTTATACTGAATCTTTTTTGGAAGCAATGGCCCAGTACAACGTGATTAATTCATAAAATATTTATTTTTTTAATGTCCAGAAAAGACATTTCTAATTCAGAGATTCTTAACCTTTCTCATATCAGGGATCTCTTTGGCCACCTAATGAAACTCATGGATCTCTTCTCAAAATAATGATTTTATGTGTATGAAATTCCCAAGATTATAAAGAAAATCAATTATATTAAAAGTTATCTAAATATCAAGAAAAAAATTCATAGAACCCTTAGAAATCCCTTTTCTAAAGTTTTATTCTGCTGTTCTAATGATTCTGCATCCTCAAAGGCAATGCCAGTGGAATACAATTTATATGGTGATGACATAGTGACAGAAAAGGGAGCAGAGGGCAGGAAGGTTGACAGAGTTTTTAGATCATCACCAACATCAATTCCAATGTTGTTCCCTAACGGTGAAGGCTCTATTCCATGATCCAGGTGTTTACAGTGTAACACTAGAGGAAATGAATCCCATCAATAGGACATTCTTACTAGAAATGAAACCAGGACCCATAAAGAAGTTAAAAACAGACAGATCATGTAGGTGTTCTCCTTGAAAAGGCAAATAAAGGAGATGGTGAAGATGATTTCATATGTGTGTGTGTGTATATATATATATATTATATATGTGTGTGTATGTGCATATATATATATTATATTTCATAATATATTTCATATTAAAGACAGTGAGAAGCATAATTTCATGGAGAACCTGGTCATCTTGCCTTGCATTTTTCTCGACATGCATAAGCAAAATATCACCTAATTTTTAAATTCTCAATCCTATTCAAGGTTAACTAGTTCTTGATTCATTTCCAGTTCCATTACACCATTTCCTTCAATAGCCCATGGAAGGTAAGTAAGAACTTACTAAATCTAGAAATGCTATTATCTGTCTGTGGTCCTCCACTTAGAACACCAAGAGGATTCAGCAATTCTCCTTCCTGTTTCTCCAAGATGGGCCTTCTGAAAGCTGAAGGGTCAATCTCTTTTCTGTCCTATTTCTACATTTTGAGCCATATTTGTAAGGGCCACAGATTTAAATCCAGAAGGGCCCTTGGGTCATTTAGCCCAATCTCCTCACTTTACAAATAGTGAAAACTAAAGCCCAGAGAGGAAGTGATTTTCCCAAGGTCATGTAGCAGAATTGGAGCCCAAGTCTTCTTCATTTCTCCACCAGTACATTATCCATTCTGCTACTCCTGCTTCTCAGGGTAAGCTCTGCTTGCATTCAAAAATACAATCTCTAGTATCTGAGAACATGACTTCTTTTCCTTATAGTTACTACCTACATTGTGAAGCAATGTAGTCTCCCCTGGTTTTGGTTGAACTAACTGGCTTCTGAGGTTCCTTCCAGCTCTAGAGATATAATCTTGTATCTCCAATAGGTAAAAGACAAATAGGCAAGAAAAAAACATCAATTCATTTCTGAGAGGTACTCTGGGACATTTGGCAATTATCACATAGACCAGAGATTGCAGGTTGTGAAATCCGGTAAGGAGGAGACACTTGTCTTGGTGTGCAGATTCAGAATGATCCACGTCCTATACATAGCCTCTTTCAGAGCATTTTAATACAGTTTTGAAAGTTGAAATCATGCTTCAAATGCCTGTTAAGATAATAACAGAGATAAGGACTGGACCTGCTCATTCATTGGAATAGGCTACTCCCAGATGAGGAGACTCTCTGTATCAATAGACATTGGGACCTTCTTTTCAAATTAGAGTGTTAGAGAGTCACCCAGAGCACTCAGTAGTTAAATGACTTGCCCGGGGTCATGCAGGCAGTGTGTGAGAGAGGCGAATTTTGAACTCAAGTATTCCTAGCACCATGGCTAGTTCTTTGCCCTCTGTATCAGGCTGACTCTCATGAAAATGAGAACAGATTTCCATAGTGCTTGATGCGTGCGTATGTGTGTGTGGGTGTGTGTGGTGTATCCCTTTGGAAATCCACCAAAACCTACAAGCTTATTCTCAGAATGTCTTTTAGTGTATCAGATAAAATCTACAGGATTGCAAAGGAAACTAGTTCTATTAAGCAACAGTTACCTGACCTACATGATGATACCAAATGAAGTCAGCAGCCAAGAAAACAACATACACAATGGAGGCAATGATGTAAATGAAGTGGACTAGCACAAAACAATAGAAATCACAAAGCACAATAGCAGCCCCATAGGAGTAATGTGAAAACATCTCCACCCTCTCCTTTGCAGAGTTGAGAGGGTCATGGGTGTGGAACATTGCCTATATTTTCAGATTTTTTTCAATGTATTAATCAGTTTTGCTGATTTTGAAATTTTTCTTCTATTTTTAACATATTTTATTTCTCCTCAATTACATGTTAAAACATTTGAACATTTTTTTTTTTAGTTATGAGTTCCAAATTCCATTCCTCCCTCCTCTTCTCACCCCCCAACCTCAGACGGTAATCAATCAGACATATGTTATACATATGCAATCCGGTAAAACATTTCCATATTAACTATTTTGTACAAGAAGACTAGAAAGAAAAGGAATGAAAGAAAGTGAAAAATGGCAGGCTTCGGTCTATAGTCAAACAATATCAGTTCTTTCTCTGGAGGTGGACAGAAAGCTTCATCATTAGTCTTTCGGGATTTTCTTGGATCATTGTATTGCTGAGAAGAGCTAAGTCAATCACAATTCTTCATTTAACAATGTTGCTGTTACTGTGGACAATGTTTTCTTGGATCTATTCACTGCACATCAGTTCACGGAAGTTTTTTCAGCTTTTTCTGAAATCGTCCTGCTTGTCATTTCTTATAGCACAGCAATACTCCATTATAATCATATACCACAGTTTGTTTAACCATTTCTCAATTGATATGGGCATCCCTTTGATTTCCAGTTCTTAGCCACCACAAAAAGAGCTGCTATAAATATTTTTGTACAAATGTTTTCTTCATTTAAAAAAATGTTATATAAGGTGAATCACTGAAAGGGGGAGAGAGGAAGAAAACAAGGGGAAATTTCAGAATGTAAAAATAAAAGATCAGTAAAATTCATTTTTTAAAAAAGAAAGACATCAAAAGATCTTGAAAATAACTTTGTAGATCCCCAGATTGAGAAGTCCTGCTGACCCTTTTCTGTCTGTTAGGACTTCATATGGATGTATTTATCTTTTCATTAATTTTATTTCCTAAGAAGCATTTCTTAAAAGACCATTTTTTATTGCATACAAATCTACTTGATGTGTTTAATATTAAGCATTTTAAATAACTTTATATGCTATGCATTTTAATATTTCTTTAACTGGCAGTTCTTCTACCAGTATGATTAAGTTCTTTACCCTTGCATGTCAATATGTGAAATACCCTGAATACAAAGACACAAATTTTCAATTAGTGCCTTCTGTCAAGGAGTTTACCTTCTATCAGAGGAAATGACATGTACACATAGAATTAAACACCTCCAAATACAAACTAAATGCTAGGTAATGGTGGGGAGAGAGGGAGTGAGAAAAACTGGGACATAATATTCTACATATATCAGCTAACTACACATGCAAGGAGAGAAGTCCATTGGTTAATCTTGCTGTAAAAATCAGGAGAATTGTCTGCTACTCCTTCATCTTTGTCTCTTTTAAGCTTTTGTGATATTCTCATTCTCTCACTTTTGGGGAAAATCATTCCTTTTGTTGCTTTATTGAACAGAAGCAATTAAAAAACCCCTGAGTACCAAAGGCAGGGTTGAATTACACCAACCTCAAGGAAATTAATATCTAGAGACTAACTCTGCCTCAGTTTTGCAAGTTGCAAAATGTGCATGAGGGGCTTGCTGAGTTGCCATTGATAAAACTTCTATTTTCTCTCTCCTAAGCACCCCAAATAGTATTATTGTTGTGTTTAAGAGTTTTCCGTTGAGTTTAAGAGTTTTCCATTTAAACTCACCTGCCATTTTAAAAATATCTATTCCATTGAGAGGACTGAGGCATTTTTTTCAAAGTCAGAGAAATTTGCCTTTTGATGGCCTTGGCTCTTTTTATACAGTTGAGATTAAAAACTTTGCAGCAGGAGTTGTAAAAATTATTAAAATACCAAGATTCTTGAAACAGAAAAATGCAGTTCTGAAATATTAGAAGTTTCTAACCCAAAGTTGAGTTAGAAAATATAGTTTCTCAGGATAAAACAAAACAAAACAAAAAAATCAGAATGTGTATTCTTGCAGTGTTCTTATATCATAATATAATGGTGTCAAAGAAATAAAAAATCTAAAAAGCTGCAGGATATAAAATAAGGCCACATAAATTATGGGCATTTCTATATATTACCCATAAAGTCCAGCAGCAGGATAGAGAAAGAGAAATTCATATACAAAAAATCACAAACAATATAAAATATTTGGGAGTCTACTTGCCAAGACAAATCTAGGAGCTATATAAACACCATTACAAAACACTTTTCACATAAATAAATTCAGATCTAAACAACTGGAGACATATTAATTGCTCATGGGTAGGACAAGTCTATAAAATAAAAATGACACATCTACGTAAATTAATTTACTTATTCAGTGTCATACCAATCAAACTACCAAAAATATTATAGAGCTACAAAAAAATAGTAACAAAATTCATCTGTAAGAACAAAAATTAAGAATGTCAAGGGCATCAGTGAAAAGAAATGAGAAGGAAAGTGGCTTAGCTGTACCAGATCTCAATTTGGTACAGGCTAAGAAATGAGTGATGAGTCAGGGGAATATTAGGTACACAATACACAGTAGTAATGTAATGCATCATAAGCCCAAAGATACAAGATTATGGGACAAGAGTTCACTTTTTGACAGACACTGCCAGAAAACTAGAAATCAGTTTAGTAGAAACTAGGTACAAACCAATAACTCACAGCACATGCCAAGATAAAGTAAAAATGGGTACGTGAGTTTGACATAAAGGGTGATACCATACACAAATTAGGGAAACTTGGAAGAGTTTACATGCCAGATCTATGGATAAGTAAGAAAATATATGCCCAAACAAGAGATAGAGAGCATCACAGGATGCTATATCACATAGATAATTTTGATTATATTAAATTAGAAAGATTTTGCACAAACAAAATCAATGTAGTCAAGATTAGAAGGAAAGCAGGAAAATGGGGGAAATTTTACAGTAAGTTTCTTTGGCCTCATTTCTCAATTATACAAGGAACTCATTCAAATTTATAAAACTAAGTCATTTCCCAATTGATAAATGGTCAATGGGTGTGAATAGGCAGTTTTCAAGTAGAGTAATACAAGATATCTATAGTCATATGAAAAATGCTCTAAATCACTATTGATTAGAAAAATGTAAATTACACAACTCTCACGTGCCATGTCACTCCCATCAGATTGGCTAATATGACAGAAAAGGAAAATTACAAATCTTGGAGGGGATGTAGAAAAATTGGGATGCTAATGCACTGTCAGTAGAGTCGTGAACTGATCCAACCATTCTGGAGAACAATTTGAAACTATACCCAAAGAGCTGTAAAACTATCCTTACCCTTTGAGTCAGCAATACCACTGCTAAGCTTGTATCCCAAAGGGATCAAAGAAAAGGAAAAGGACCTATGTGCACAAAAATGTTGATACCAGTTTTTTGTGGTGGCAAAGAATTGGAAATTGAAGGGATGCCCATCAATTGGAGAATGGCTGAACAAGTTGTGGTATATGACTGTGATGGAATGCTATTGTGCTATAGATAATGATTAGCAGGACTCTTTCAGAAAAAAAATACTTGAGAAGACTTGTATGAACTGATACAAAGTGAAGTGAGCAGAACCAGGATAGCATTGTATACAGTATTCCACAATGATTAACCATGAATGACTTAGTTCTTGTGAGCAATACAGTGATCCAAAGGATCCAAAAGATTCCAAAGGACTTATGAAAATACTATCTACCTCCAGAGAAAGAACTAATGAAGTCTGATTGCAGATCAAAGTATACTTTCAATTTAATTTAATTTTTATTATTTTGTTTTTGGTCTGTATTTTCTTTTACAGGATGACTAATATGAAAACATATTTTACATGACTTCACATGTATAATATATATTAAATTGTTTGCCTTCTCAAGGTGGTGGGAGAAGGGAGCAAGGGAGGAAGGGAGGAAAAGAATTAAAACTCAAAATTTTAAACAAATGTTAAATGTTTTAAATGTCAACATTTTTCTTTATATAGAAAAATAAAAGAAAAAAGAATAGAAGGAGACAATACAGATAGGACATTTTAGCTGGTCAGATGTAAAGGCTTCATGTAATATCACCCAATAAAGCCCTATCCACTTTTAATGTGAACCAGTTGACAATAGTGTCAAGGTCTTTGGGAAAAGAACCGAATGAAAAATTATATAGGTCCTACTTTATTCTGTGTTAAGTGCTTTTTTACAAAACAGTTTCTCATTTGGTCCTCACAAGAACTATGGAAGGAAGGTGTTATTATTATCCCCATTTTTTTACAAATGAGGAAACTGAGGCAAATAGGAATTAAGTGACTTGCCCAGTTTAACACAGCAAGTATGTTTCCGAAGTTAGATTTGAGCTCAGGTCTTCCTGATTCAAGGCCCAGAGCTCTATCCATTATTTCACCAGCTACCACTATGCCTTTGCTAGCAAGGACTTTGTTTTCTGAATCTTCAATAGTTGTGCCTGCTGAAGAGGTAGAAGATACGGTTCTGCAGAAAGAGCTGCCAGGTCCCAACTTCCACAAAGATTGTTTCCCTGGATGATGACTGCTGGGACTGGACTGGAATCAGATTAATGTTTCAAGGGGCACTGCTATCTCTGGAAATCTTGGGCTTACCCATCCATTGTTGGGTCAGCGATGGGCTTTGATAACAGCGGGGACAAGTCCCTTGTCCACAGGTGTTATTCCCCTTGATAATAGCTATGGCAGCTGGTCTAGAAGCAGGAATGTGGTATGGAAGGCAATAATATTCCCAAGCATCTTCCTGGAGTGCTGGAGTGAGGAGAGGTGGTAGTAGAGGTGGTGATGTAGGTTTACTCATCATTTCCCTAAGACATAGACACATGGCTCTGCCCTTTCCAAGTTTCTCAACCTTCAGACTCAGTACTTGCAGATCTCCCAAAGTTCCTCTCGGAAATCTCTTATTTTCCCCCATTTGCCTTGTACTTATTAGAGATACAGGATCATGGGAAATATCACATCAAATAGCTTAGAACTGGAAACTTCAGCGAATTGCTCATGGTCATACAGACAATGTCAGAAATGGAACTTGGTTCACAGCAGACTTAGAGTTGGAGGGACCTTAGTCTTTACCTAGGTCAGAGGTGGCAAACTCACTGCTGATGGGTTGAATTCAGCCACAAAACTCCTATGTATGGCAGAATTGGATTGAAATATAATTGGGAAATGTTGAATAAGAGAAATAATAATACAACACAACAAAGAAAATGTTAATTTGTGAATTTCTAATCTAATATGTGGCCCACAGGGATGATTTCTAGGCTCATTCTTCTCCTAAGTACAGATGAGGAAACTGAGACATAGAAAATGACTTGTACAAAGTCATAAAGGCAGTAAAAGCTAGAACTTGAAGAGGATTTGGCAGGTTCTATGATTCAGAGGTCAGATCAGTCTAAATGCATATATTGACACCTACATACCATTGCACATAGCATTTGACCTTAAAACAAGAATTTCATCCCTTCTAATCTTGATAAACCTCCCACCAAAAAGAATACTTAATAAAAACATCAACTTGAAGTGCAAACCAATTTTTATTCTCTGGCTCTTCCCTATAGGACTCCCTCAAACTTCCTCTCTAGCACCAATAAGAATTCCACACAAAACCTCAGAAAATGTTTGTTATGCCCTCAAGTGACTCTCTCTCCAATTCAGAGTTCTCGGTTATCTCATCAAGCAAAAAAAGAAAAAAAGAAAAGAAAAAGCACAAACACAAATAGAACCCACTGTACATTTACGGTCATTTCTAGCATGATCCGTTTGCATGCTTTTTAATCCTGCAAATGCCTGGGGCCTCCCAGTCATAAGTGCAAATTAGCAAGGTTGACCATATTTCAAACACGGATAGAATAACTACCCTTTGTTTGCTGGAATTTGTTAGTGCTTCCAATCACAGCTATGAAATGAGCTCACTCTTACAGCACCCACCCATGCCCAATGAAACAAGGCTCCTCTTATGACTGTCTTAACCCTGGGGATCTTACTGATTCACTCAGGTCAGGTGTGGCTGGATGTAAGTTAGAAGAGTCAGCATGACATGAATTTATGGTGGTCACGACCAGCAAGTTTTAATCTAGAGAACTAATTGATTTTGCTTCCCCCCCACACTTTTTTAGGAGGTCAAAGCCGAAGCTTCCCTTAGTGAAATGTGCCGAGAAGCGTCAGAATGCACTAATGAATCTGTGAAATACTTTGGGTTCTGGTGTTAGGTGTCTCTCTGAAGGCCCAGAAAATACTCCACAAAGGGTCTTATCAGAAGGTTTTGTCCAACATGAAATTGCTACAACAGCTGAGAAGAGAATAGGCCCATTGAAAGAAAAATAATGAACAAGTGTCAAAAAGGACAGTTGTTGTCAATTCCTGGAGGATTTGAAAGTTAGACGTGGGCTTGAGGAAACCCTGTTAAATAGAGCCGCTGTTTGTATGAAAAGGACTTCACGAAATATCCATCATACGAGTCATGCTTGTCACAGTCTGCATTAGAGTGCAGAAGTGGAAAAGAATGCTGCATTAATGGGGAAGGGCAGGCACGCACCTTGTTTTGGCGAGATCCAGTGGCATGTGAGCTGCTCGTTTTCTTGGAAATACATGGAGAGCACTGTTCTACCCTCAGCTGCAGGATGGATTCTTGGACCAAAACGTATCATTTAGAATAAAAGAAAAGAGTATTTCAAATCCCAGCTATTTTGAAAAAATGCATTCCCCAGATTGTAGAATGAATGGAAATGAGTGATTCCAGTATCTGAGATTTTTTCTGATTATTAAATGTGGACTAAAACAGAAACTTTAGAGAGGATCAGCAATCTCAATCTCTTGCCCTCTGTATCTCTGTCTCTCCGTCTCTGTGTCTCTGTCCACTCTCTCTCTCTCTCTTTCTCTCTCCCTACTCTTTCTGTGTATCTGTTTCTGTCTCTGTCTCTCCCCTCCTTCTCTACCTACTCTCTGTCTCTCCTCTCTCTGTGTCTCTATCTCTCTCTTTCTCTCTTATCTCTCTCTCCTATCTCTCTGTCTCTCTGTCTCTGTCTCTCTGTCTCACCTCCCTCTCCCTACTCTCTGTCTCTGTCTCTCTTTGTTTGTTTGTGTGTGTGTGTCTCCTATCTCTGTCTCTGTCTCTGTCTCTCTCTGTCTGTCTGTCTGTCTGTCTGTCTGTCTGTCTCTCTCTCTCTCTCTCTCTCTCTCTCTCTCTGTCTCTGTCTCATCACACTTGAGAAAAGTCTTTAGTAGAATGTAATCTTTGAGTTGAAGTGGTGGGGTGAACCCAAGGAGGGAAAACATTCCAGCCCTGGGGCACAGGCAGGCATGAAGGCTCCATTGGTATTTCGCCAGAGAGGCAATGCAATGTAGTGAAAAAAAAGCTAACCTTGAAGTCAGAAAGACCTGGGCTCAAGGTCTGCATCTGATACACACTAATTGCATGGCGTTGGGCCATCGTCACTGCTCTGTCAATCATTAAATGTGTATTATGTGCCTCTGCGAATGCAAAAAAGAAGCCAAAGATAGTCCCTATCCTCAAAGGGCTTACATTTTTCAAAGTCTCTTAGTCACACAGAAGATACTATTCTGCACTGGCTGAGGGAATTTCTTCATCTGAGAGTTCCCCATACCAAGGAAATCCCAGGTTTAGTTCTTAGGCCTACTAAAACAGAAATGAAGCTGATCATGATTTAGCATTAATGTGTCTTTTCCACACAGATTGCTTGCTTTGCACTGTGAGAAGTGGTCTGTCAACTCTCCTTCATAATACATTTCCTAATGAGAAAGATAACCAATGAAATGGCTTCCTTTTTTCTCTGGCATGACTACATAACCAATGTAACGAATGACCCAGGGCCGTCAAAGCACTAAACTAACACTAATGGGGGTCTGATCACGAGAAACTGAACGAAAAAGGGGCCATTTTCTTTATCTTTGCTCATCAAAGCCCCACTGTGGTATTCACAGAAGTGAAACTGTGAAAATAAAGCTTAGGAATATAATACATCTAGGTTTCCCCAAATAACAGGATCAGAGCTTGGTGGGACAAGCATTGAAGGTAGCACAGTGAAGGGGCAGGAAAGCCTTTATTTCACTCTAGATAAAATTCAGACAACATCACAGGAACCCAGAAACAAATACAGAAGCACAAGACTGGCTGAAGTAACCCCATGAGCTTCTCTCAGAAGGTACAACCCTTTAATATCTCTGTAAATTTCTCCCTCTGCTTTCCCCTTCCCCCAACAAATGTGCTGTTTCCCTCTCCACAACACCCCTTATTTATGCCCCATTCACTCTGCTCATATATTTGCCACTCCCCTTCAGACTCTCATTGATTCTTGTGTGGACACTGCAATAGTTTTCTGGTTGATCTCTTTGCCTCAAGTCTCTCCTCACTATATCCCTTCCTTGATTCAGCCTTCAAAGTGATTTCCCTAAGGCATGTCCTCCCTGACAGCTATTGCCCAAACTAGTGATCTTTTCTCAATCCCTATTCTTCTTGACTTCTGCAGCCTTCGATATTATTGATCACCACTTCTTTGTGGATTTTCTCTTCTCTTTGGGTTTTTATAACACTGTTCCCTTCTGATTCTCCTACCTGTCTGACCTCCTTTTTTATTTTTCACCATTCTAATTCATGTGCAACGCCCATTCAAACTGCACGTGTATCCTCCAGTGCTTTGTCTTAGAGTGTCTTCTTTTCTCCCTCTAAAATATTTCAATGAGTAATTTCAATCTCATCAATTTTCATAGGTTCAATAATGATTTCTATGCAGATGATTACCAGTTTCATATATCCAGCCCTAATTTCTCTCCTGAGTTGTGGTGCCACATCACCAATGGCCTTTTGGACATCTGAAATTGGATTTCTTGTAAGCATTTCAAAATCATCGTGACCCAAAGAAAACTCATCTTTTTTCTCCAAATTCTGACTTCTTAAATTTCTATAACTGTTGAGGGCACGTCCATCCCCAGTCACCTAGACTTGCAAACTTACTGCCACTCTCAATTCCTTACTTATACTTAATCCACATAGCAAATCTGTTGTCAATCTGCCTGTTTTGACCTTCACCACATCTCTCATATACATTCTCTCCTCTATACTCATGCATAAACAACTGTTGTAAAGGTTCTCCTTACCTCTTGTCTTGACTGATGCAATAACATTTTCATCAATCTTGCAACAAATCTTTCCCCACTGCAATCTGTCCTACACTCAGCTGCCAAGGTAATTTTTAAAAATCTTAGGTCTGACCACATCACCCTCAACTCAATAAACACTAGTGGTTCCCCATTACCACAAGCATTAACTATGAAGGTTTCTGTTTCATATTTAAAGCCCTTCACAAATTTGTCCCTTCCTGCTTTTCCAGTGTTACATTTTGCTGCTCTTTGCATTCTAATATCAAGCTAGACTGCGCTAGTTATTTGCTCATCCTGGTACATGATATTCCATCTCCCAGCTTCATGCCTTTGAACTGGCTGTGCTCCATGCTTGGAATGCTCTCCCTTCTCATGTTTACCTCACCTCTTGGCTTCTTGTATGATTTGTTTCAATTCAATTCAATTATATTCTATGAGAGATCATTCTCAAGCTCAATAGTTGATAGAGAGAGAGAGAGAGAGAGAGAGAGAGAGAGAGAGAGAGAGAGAGAGAGAGAGAGAGAGAGAGAGAGAGAGATGGATAGACAGGTAATAGTAGAGAGATAGTAGATAAATAGATAATAATAAATAGTTAGACAAAAGTATAGATTAGACACATAGATAGAAAGACAGATCATTCATTAAACTCAATGTTTAATGTTCTAAATACTGGGAATCCAAGTACAAGGAAACAAGATAGTCTCTGCCCTTGAGGGGCTTATATTTTAGTGGGGTAAGTTAATGAATAAAAAGGAGCTGGAAACTGGAGGGTTAAGGAGGAAGAGGGGACCTGCATGGCATAGTATCAAGGAAACTGAAGTGGCAAGATCTAGTTTCCTAGCAAGATAAGCAAAAGAATCACCAAGGGGGAGTCTAGGTTTCCAGTAAGACAGAGATGATCCAAGAGTGTGGCTATAACAAGGATAATGAAGGAAATGTCAAGGCCTTCCCCTGTGAGATCACTTTCTAACTCCTCTGCATATTTCTTGTATGTAACCAGTTGCCTCCATTAGAATGCAAACTCCATGATAGGGATTGTTTGTGCCTTTCTTTATATCCCAGTCACTTAGGCATACAGTACCTGACATATATAAGTTCTTGTTAATTAAGGGACAAATCAAAATTCTCACTCTTCACAGATTGTTGAATATTGTTCATTAATTCTTCTCTAGGACTGAGTAGGCACCCATCTTTTGTTTCTGCATGTGCTTCTATAGGAAATTGATTTGCACCCCAGCTACTCACCTCCACTCACACATGCAATTCACATGTGCCTTCTATGAGAAGACTACAGTTACCAGCTCCTTGTGGGAGGAGAGGATGCCTATGGATAAGCTGTCCCACAATACAGTCATAAACACACAAAGCAAATCCAACTCTGCCATGTTTACTTCCTTTCTGAACAAGGAAAAAGCTCAGAAGAGTTCAGTTAGTTTGTTAGCTCCATTTTTTAAATCAACCATGAAAAACAGAACCTCCTCTAACACTCATCCAGTCATCTTGGGGAATGCACTAGTCTTTGAAAAGCAATCAGAAACTGTGTAAGTCTTCTAAAAAATTTAACAGCAGGCATGCCCATATTATCCATGGGCAGGTACCAAGCCCTCCTCCAGATGCCTTCTCCAAACAAAGCCTCAATAAGCTTACTGAGTGATTGAAGAACATCCAATTGATAAGGAACTGCTTTGAGCATACCTTCCCACTCACAGGTGAAGAGAAGGAAAAGTCAGCTCACATCTGGGAGAGTTGGGTAGTGCAGTGCAGTGCAGTAGTATCAAATTCAAATAGAAATGGGGGACATTTATATATACATAAGGATCCTTGTGGGTTATGTATTGACTTCATTTAAAACTTATCAATTAATATTATTGCGAAAGCTAGGTTAAGCAGTGGATAGAGCACCAGCCCTGGAGTCAGGAGGAACTGAGTTCAGATCAGACCTTGATACCTACTAGCAGTGTAACCCTGGACAAATCACTTAACCCTGATTGCCTAAAAAAAGAATTAATACTATCAATGTTTTCTTGTATTTTATTTCACTAAGTATTTCTCAATTATACTTTAATCTGGTTCAGGCCACATTTGGGAGTGTTGTGGGTCACTGTTTGATACCTCTCTTGCAGTCTATACAGCACTGGATTTGATATGAAGAAGACCAGAGATCAAATCCTGCTTGAATACTTACTAATGTGACTCTGGGACAATCATTTAACTGCTCTTATCTCATATCTAAAACAGGGCTAATAACCTAATTCAAAGGGTTGTGAGATTGTGAGATAACATTCATAAATTGCTTTGTAAACCTTGAGGATCTACATCAATGCTAGCTATTATTAATATTAAAATATGTTACTATCAAAATTCTTTGAGGAAGATACAAAGATATCTGAAAGTATCATTGGATCTTTGATCTAGAACTGAAAGGAGCCTCAGTTTTCAGCAACCTCTAAATCATTCATTGTTCATTACTCTTGAGAGATGACCAATTGAATCTGGGGTTTGGGATGGTGTGGGGAACCATGTGGACCCTGTCTCAGTCCAATATTGAAACCATGGCATAGTGGATAACAACCTGACCTTGGAGTCAGGAAGACATGAATTCAAGTCCCATCTCTGACACCTACAGTGGATAAGTCACTTAAGGGCTCAGTGTTCTAGGCAATTTTCTGTAAGATTATAATTTGAAGAGAAGGTATCAACTGTTCCTCTTTCAGGAATTTCTTCCACAAAGGGAAATCTTTACACTGGCAAAATTATAAATCTGAGGTGAGAGGTGGGAAGGTGGGTACTAGCATTTTGTTAAAGAAGAATATATGATATTTAAAAACAGAAAAAAAAAACATAGAGTAAAAATAAAAAGACTGCAGGGATAGTAGTGAACAGTAAATCAAGATCAGCATTTTGTAACATGATATGGAATCTAAGCAGGGCCAGCGCAGTATAGTCCTTGGCGTAAGTGATAGGCCTTGTCTAAAGCAGGCACTCAGAAGGACATTTGTAAAGCATAATGTTTTAGGTTCTGGACCATTAACTGCCAAAAGGATCAAGAATGACTGTCAGGGCCAAAGGAAAGGAGGAACATAGTGGTAAAAAGCAAGTAGAAATTAGAGGGAATTGTTGTAGTGCTAAGAAAAAGCATTAGGTTAAATTAGTGGAAGAAACACAGTGGGATGCCGATGGACAAAAATCATCACTGTTGTTTTTTAAAAGGAAATATAACCTAAAAGGTATCAGGAAAAGGGAGAAACATTAAGGAGGAGCTCAGTGGAATGAGTAGAATTCAGCCACTGGCTACCCTCACTGCCCTTCCCAAAAGAACTAGACTCAAGTCAGAGGACCTGAGTAGAAGGATTAACTGAATTATCCATAGAGCCTCTTTGAACCTCAGTCTCCTCCTCTGGAAATAGGTGATAATAATGTTGTTATTTGTCTTGCATATATTTTGTATTTGCTTATATGTATGCAGGTCTAATGTAGGCTCCAAATCCAATGGTATGTAAGCTCTTTGCAGGCAGGAACATTCTGTCTCTCGGTCTCCATCTCTCTGTTTGTCTCTGTCTCTCCATCTTTCCTTCCTCTCTCTTTCTCCCTTTTCCTCCTTCTGTCTCTTTCTATTTTTCTATCTCAGTCTCTGTCCTCCTCCCTCTGTCCCTTCTCCTTGTTCCCCTCCCTCTTTCTGTCTGCTTGTCTTATCTTTATACACCTATACATTGCCTAGCATGGTTTCTTATATACTTAAAAAATGCCTAGTGAATAAATGAATATTTCCACTGACTGGTGTAAAGAAGTCCAAATGCCAAGCATTTACTTGCTGGCTTGTGAAAAGACAAATTTGAACAATACCACAGGGGGAAAGAAACTCTTCAATAGAATTCAATTCTCTGATTTCTTAAAAGTATTAGTGCTTAAGTTTCAGACGTTTGTGTTGGAGTCTAGTGATGTTGATACTCTGTATTTGACAATCAGTCAGTAAGTCTTTATTAAGTACCTAGTCTGATGTGCTAGACGGGGCACCTGGGTGATACAGTAGACAGGGAGCTGGGCTTGGAGTTTGGAAGATCTGAATTCAAATCTGGCCCTTCACATTTACTAGCTGTGTGATCCTGGGAGACTCAACCCCGTTTGCCTCAATTTCCTCATCTGTAAAATGAGCTGGAGAAGGAAATGGCAAACCACTCCAGTATATTTGCCAAGAAAATCCCAACTGGGGTCATGAAGAAATGGACACAGTGTAAAATGACCAAAAAGCAAATACCTTTATTAAGTACCTACTATGTGACCAGCACTGTGCTGATAACTAGGAATATAAAAGGGAAAAATATAGTCCTACTCTGAAGGAACTACAGCCTAATAGGCTGTTCCAATGACTATGTATTAACTGAATATGTACAGGATGTATTGGAGATAATTGCAGAGGGAAGGCATTAAAATTAAAGAGGACTTCAGGTTTTCTTGTAGGACACCTGAAGAAAGGCAGGGAAGCAGAGGTGACTGTGCATTCTCTGTTTAGTAATCCTAAATATTTGTCTTTCCCTGCCAAGTAAGTTGTTACTCATTCTGATTTTATACCATCTGACACCTAGGGTCTTTCTATCTACCCAGTCAGCACTCTCTAAGGACCTCCAGTCCTGCTATCTACCCTGCATCAAAATCCCCTTAAGTATGCTGTGTCTCTTCCAACTCTTACTAAAATGTCAACTCTTGCCTCAATTTTCCATTTGGATGACCAGAGTATAGCAGTGTCCAACACATGACATGACATGACATCGAAGGCTTTTAGGAATGCTTAATTAGGAACACAAATAGAAAATCAAGACTGTGTCTGTTTGTCCTTCATTGCTGAAGAAGACCGTGACATCAGAGAAATGATGACCTGACTTGCACTTGACTTTGTTTTGAATGAGGGTGGGCTGTGCAGGTCACTAGCCTCACTTCTCCTCCAGAGCCATCTGAATCCAGTGACCAGATATTCATCAGGATGACTGGAGATGACCTAGGATGAGGCAATTGGGGTTAAGTGACCTGCCCAAGGTCACACAGCTAGTGAGTGTCAAGTGTCTGAGGTGAGATTTGAACTCAGGTCCTCCTGACTCCTGCACTGTTGCTCTATCCACTGTACCATGAGAAAATCAAGACTATCCTTTCCCTCAAGGTTCTTACATTCTGGTGGGGGGAATGAAACATAAGGGAGTGGTGGAAAAGGGGGGGTTGTTTTGTTGTGGGAATCGCAGTTGACTGATCATTGGCTTTCTTGAACCAATGGTAGTCTCGCTTTGATGATAATTCCTGTAACAAGAGGCAGAATTAGGGCAGCAGTTTGGAAAATTACCAAAGGGAAAGGACCCATATGTACTTTTAGTGGCTTTTTTATCCCAATAAACAACTGGAAATGAGGTAGATGCTCATCAATTTGGGAATATTGGAACAAATTTTAGTATATACTGTATAATGAAATGTTATTGTGCTATAAGAACTGACAAAAGGGATAGACTTAGAGAAACCTGGAAAGACCTGAATGAACCAATACAAAATGAGAAGAAGCAAGAAAATATTCCCTCAGTGACTTGCAGTCATTAATGGAGGACAAAGTTGAAAGAATTGAGAATGCTGATCAATACAATAATCATTTCTGACTTCAAAAGAAAGGTATGTTTCCCACCTCCTGGAAGAGAGGTGGTGGACAGAGAAGGTGATGCAAAATGAGACATGCATGTTCAGATATGGCCAATGTGTCAATTTATTTTGCTTGACTCTATTCATTTGTTTTGAGGGAAGGCCTCTTTTTTTTTTCCTGTGGGGGGTGACTTGCTAAGGGGAGTTACTAAGTAGTGGTACAACAAAGGAAGACAGACATAGAAAGAGAGAGAAATAAAGAGAGAGTGGAAGAAAGAGAGAGAGAAAGAAAGGGAGAGAGAAAGAGAGAGAGAAAAAGAAAGAAAGAGAGAAAGGAAGGGAGGAAAGAATGAAGGAAGGGAGGAAAAGAAAGAAAGAAAAGAGGGAGGAAATAAAGAAGGAAGGGAGAGGGAGGAAGAAAGGATGTGAAAGAAAGAAAGAGAAGAACACAAATGAAACAATTTTTAAAAACACAAGTTCAGAAGAGAATATAGACTAAAAAAGCAGTTTTGCTACTAACATTCTCAAAATAATACGTACTTTAAAAGTATGTGATAGAAGTACACAGGCTAATATACAATCCTTTTATGGTTTCTCTTTGGATATTAAAATATTCATGTTTGTTGATGTTAGCTAGGTTCTTAATTTTAAAAAAATAAACATAGGTGAACCAAGGAAATAAAGGATGAATATATGGGAGAAAACATGAGTCAGGAATAAAAAAATGAAAAAAAAAAAGGAATATAAACTACAGAGACGTTTAATACCTGTTTTTCATTTTTTTTTTCAAGAAGAGATTGGAAGGTTGTGGACATGGAAAGCATTGCATATCACTAACACTAGGAAATTAAATTTTGCTTATGATAATTGTATGGCCCAATTCCATGATTTTATCAGTGTAGGGAACTCCCAGTGCACAACCCCCTTCCTCCAATGCAGCTTAGCTCCTCTTCTGTACTGATCTTCTAGACAGGGTCTTAGAACATAGAGTTGAAGTGTATTTCCAGTGGTCACAGGGCCAGTATGCTTCGAAGATTGAATTTGAACCTGGAACCTCCTGATTCTAGTTTCTGTCCACTCTGTCAACATGATTCTCAAGATTCTCAACCATAAATTAAGACTATTTTTGGAGGCAATCAGGGTTAAGTGACTTGTCCAGAGTCACACAGCTAATAAGTATCTGAGGTCAGAATTGAACTCAGGTCCCCCTGATTCCAGGGCCAGTGCCATACCTACTGCATCACCTAACTGCCCCAAATTAAGACTTTTCTTAGCTTGAATGGAATAATAAAAATTATGACCTTCCCCGACCTCCAACACATACCTGACAACCAAGATAAAAGCTAAGAATGATTGTATTTCTATCCCACTTCCAATATATGTAGTGTAGGTAAATTATCCATAACATGGTCATCTCCAGTTGCTGTCTAGTTTCCAGCAGAGAAAGATTTGTGCTATGTTCATGTCACCTACCCCTACTGGGACCTAATGTGGAGACAAAAGTGTCTGTTCCTCTCAGCCACAGTGGAGCTCATATGTTTTCTGTGTCTGAGTGGCTAAGTTTTCTGACCCCAGAGAATAAGTGTGTTTATGCAGGGGTGACTATTTGTCATCTCTGAGCCTGACATGGGCATTAAAGAAGTAGCCATTTAGGACTACATGTCATAACCAATCTTTTGGAGGCTGAATGATAATGAAATACTTCATTAACCATTTTGAACTGGAGACATCTGTTGAACTAGGTAGGTGGTAACTGACCATAGACAACTTTTAGCCTTTTGACATAATCTGAGCCCCAAAATTTTGGCAAAATATGGCGAAAAGCACCGTAACAAAAAGCATCATATGATGAAGGGTTTAGGGTGGGTTTTCGTTTGCTTTTTCTTTGCTGTGTGCGTGTGTGTGATATGAATGAAAAGCAAAGCAAGGGGTAGGAATAGAAGAAGTTAAAATTGCACTAATGCTATGGTCTCTAATTAGCAAAATTATAAATATAAAATAAAAAATAAAAGTGAATTTCCTTCTACAAACCCTGTTATCACAGATTTTCACCTATCTATAAATCAACTGCAACGTGATTTTGAGACGTCATGATCATTTCTTTAACGATTCTTAAATATTACTGACGACGCTCATACACTACAGACCCCAAATCCGTATAAACACACACAATCCTACTGACATGTTGTGTTTTTTATAATTATGGAAACTATTTTGCATGCTTTCCTGCTTGAACATATCATTTATTGTGAAAGGCATGGGATTTCCAAGCACAGTCAAACGTATTCAAGATTTGGAAGGTAAATAAGTTTTCTCTTTCTGAATCATACATAGCTGATTTGCTCTATATAATATTATTTATGAATGTTCACAAGTTCCTACTATGTTTTTCCAGGTGAAAAAATACAGTTTTCTGGGAATATCCTGCTGACCTGAAGTGTCTCTTCCTTATTCTTAAATGCAGAAATGATCTTATTTGGAATGTATGAAAAATAGTATTTTCCACTATTTTAGAGATTTTTACTAGAATTTTGTCACTTAACTCTAACCCCACCCACCCACACACACATACACACACACACACACTCTACCTGAAAGAGTTTTGTTCATTACATTGAGCACCAGGGAATGAGTATTAAGAGAATGAGCCTTTTGGGGCTCCTTTTCTAGAGTTTATACTAAGAAAAAAATGAGAAGTATTCATTCTCCTGTCCATGACGTTCCAACACCCAGCTCTGTGTTTTGCACAGACCCTTCTCCAAGGCTGGAAGATGCTCTTTTCTCGCATCCAGCCCCTAGAATACCTTCTTTCCTTCAAAGTTCAATCCTTGCCCCCTACATATTGCCTCCAGTTTATAGTTGCACCCAAAAATGTCATTGCATTTATTTTGTATATGTTTATATGCATTTGCGTGCATAGATATTGCAACTTTTGATGAACTAAAAACTTCCTGAGTGCAGACACTGTCGTGCTTTTGTCTTTGTATTCCCAAGAAAGCAGAGGAATTTGGGTATCAAATAGCTTGTAATAGTTCCTTTCTCCCCCCTCCCCAGTATGGATACACGCCAGTTTCTCCTTCTCCTTTTCCTCCTCTTCCTTCTTCTCCTTCTACTTTCTTCTTGTTATTTTGCACAGAACACTTTAGAGATTGCAAAGTGCTTTCCTCACAATAACCCTGAGACCAGCAGTGAAGGGTGTCAGCCTCATTCCACTGATGAGAATCCTGAGATTTATCCAGGGTTCCACAGGTAGGAAGTGGCATAATAAGGATACCCAACCATATTTCCTAACTCCAAGTCAAGTGTTCAATGCACTAAATCCACCAAGAGGATGGCAAATGATCCAGGAGATAGAGCTGGAGCAGCAGTAAGGAAGACCTTACTCCAGCCTCACACATTTACTCACCATGTAACTATGGCACATCACTTACTCTCTGTCTACCCTAGTTTTCTCCTCTGTAAAATGCGAATACTAATAACAGCTACTTCCCCAGGTTATAAGTATAAAATGAAAATATCGGTAATAATAACTAATGTTTATATTGTGCTTAATATATACCAGGCACTATCCTAATTGCTTTATAATTCTTATCTCATTTGTTCCTCACAACAACCCTAAGTGACAGAGCTTTTATTATCTCAATTTTACAGCTGAGGAAACCGAGGCAAACAGGTTTAAGTGACTTGTCCATGGTCACACAGTTAGTTAATATCTAAAGCTAGATTTGACTCCAGGTCTACCACCATGTCCACTGCACCAATTAACTGCCCTGTTTTTTAAACTGAATTATATTATTTGTTTTCAGTGTTTGACAATCACTTCCATATATCTTAGATTTTTTTTCTACTCCCTCCCCCTCACTCTCCCCTCCCTCCCCACTCCCTTTTTAGGATGACATATAATCTTAAATAGATTCTATACGTACGTTCCTATTAAATGCATGTTGCATAGAAGAATTAAAAAGAATTGAAGAAACCATAAAACAAAACATAACACCAAAGAAAATGGTCTGTTTCTATCTGCAATCCAATTACACAGTTCTTTCTCTGGATGTGGAAGGTGTTTTGCCTCAAGAGTTCATTGGAAATTTTTAAGTCCATGCATTTCAATGAAATACTAAGTCTACCAGAAAAGTTCCTCGCACACTGTAGTCATTGCTGTGCACAAAGTTCTCCTTTCACTCAGTATCAGTTCATATAAGTCCTTCCAGGCATCTCTGAAGTCTTCCTGTTCATCATTTCTTAAAGCACAATAGTATTCCATTACATTCGTATACCGCAACTTGTTCAACCATTCCTCAATTGATGGCATCCCCTTGATTTCCAGTTTTGGGCCACCACAAAGAGAGCTGCTATAAATATTTTAGTATATGTGGGACCCTTTCACATTTTTATGATCTCTTGGGGATACAGTCCTAGAAGCAATATTGCAGGGTCAAAGGTTATGCACATTTTTGTAGCCCTTTGGGCATAGTTCCAAATTGCTCTCCAGAATGGTTGGATCAGCTCACAACTCCACCAACAATGAATTAGTGTTCCAACTCTCCCACATCTTCTCCAGCATTTATCATCTTCCTGTTTTGTCATGTTAACCAATCTGATAGGTGTGATGTGGTGCCTCAGAGTTATTTTGATTTGCATTTCTTTAATCAAAAGTGATTTAGAGCATTTTTTCATATGATCATAGACAGCTTTAATGTCTTCCTCTGAAAATCCCCTGTTCATATCCTTTGGCCATTTGTCATTTTGGGAATGACTGGTATTCTTCTACATTTGACTCCATTCTCTATATATTTTAGAAATGAGTCCTTTATCACAGATACTAGTTACAAAAATTCTTTCCCAGTTTTCTGCTTTCCTCCTAATCTTAGTTGCTTTGGGTTTCTTTGGGCAAAAAATTTTCAATTTAATGGAATCAAAATTATCCATTTTACACTTCATAATGTTCTCTATTTCTTTTTAGGTCATAAATTTCTCCATTCTCCATAAATCTGACAAATACACTATTCCTTGCTCTCCTAATTTGTTTATGGGATCAATCTTTATTCCTAGATCATGTATCCATTTAGACTTTATTCTTGTGTACAGTGTCAGGCATTGGTCTATGCCCAGTTTCTGCCACACTGTTATCCAATTTTCCCAACAATTTTTGTCAAACAGTGAGTTCTTATCCCAGAAACTAGGGTCCTTGGGTTTATCAAACAGTAGAGTGCTATATTCATTAACTGTTGGGTCTTGACTACCTAAACTATTCCACTGATCTACCCCTCTGTTTCTTAGCCAGTCCCAAATGGTTTTGATGATTGTTACTTTATAATATGATTTAAGATCTGGTACGGCTAAGCTACCTTCCCTAGCCTTTCTTTTCATTAGTTCCATTGATATTCTGGACCTTTTGTTCTTCCACATGAATTTTGATATTATTTTTTCTAGCTCTAGAAAATAATTATCTGGTAGTTTGATTGGTATGAAACTGAATAAGTAAATTAATTTAGATAGAATTGTCATTTTTATTATATTAGCTCAGCCTACCCATGTAGCTGCCCTATTTTTAAAGGTCTTTGAAAACCTTAAGGCACTATATAAAAGCTAGCTATTATTATTTTTACTTCATACGATACTCCTCCCTTCCTTCCCACTATCTCCCATATAGAAGAGAATTTGGATGTGTTCAAACACAGGTCCAAGACCCTGTCCCTACCCTAAGAGAATCAAGTCCAAGGATCACATGATCATAGTTTTAGAGATGGAAGAGATCTCAGAAGTCAGTTAGTCCAACTCTGATTTATTTTTTAATTATACTTAAAATAAGTTGTGTTGATGCATTTGCTTTTATGTCATAGTAGTAACTGAATATATCTCCATTGCCACCTTCCAATCATTCCTCCCTTATAACAAAGAAAAGTACTTTGAGAAAACCATCCAACTAAATAAGCTCACACAAAGGTCCATGCAGCATCTGATACCCACTGTCCCACACCTCAGAAAGGAAGATAGTTCTGCAGGAAGAAGATGTTTCACTGCAGCTGTTAAGAGTTTGGCTTCTTTCTCAAGTTCCTTTTGTTTTTACTGTTGACATCATAAATATCATTTTAATGGTTCTCCTTTCACTCTATGTCAATTCTTATATCTTCCCATGTTTCTCTAAGTTCCTCATAATTGTTGTTTCTTGTCAACTCAATAATATTCCATGACATCCATATATCAGTTTGTTTCCTATTCCTTAATCGATGGACACTCATTTTTCTTTTGCTAACACAAAAGGGGTGGCTAAGAATAATTTAGAATAAATAGAGCTTTTCTGTTGGGGTGTTTGTATACAAGTGGGATCAGTGAGTCAAAGCAGGGGTATACTGGTAAACATTTGACAGCTGGTTCTCTGGAAAAAAATGCAATATCATACACTAATCATTGACTAAGTGTCTACTGTTGTAAATTGTATGTCTACTCTGTTCCACTGATCTACCTTTCTGTTTCTTAGGCAGTATTAGATGGTTTTGATAATTTCTAAACAAGTTGTAGTGTATGATTGTGATAGAATACTACTGTGCCACAAGAAATGATGAGCTCAATGATTTTAGAAAAACATGGAAAGGCTTGCACAAAATAATGAAGAAAAAAATTAACAGAACCAAGAGAATTTTGTATACAGTAACAACAATGTTGTTCGAAGAACAACTGTAGGCGACTAAGTCATTTTGACTATTTTAAAAATTTTGACTATTATAAATACCCAAATTAACTACAAAGGACCTATGAAGGAAGATGCTGTCTGCATCCAGAGAAAGAACTGATAGATATATAATATGGTTTTACATATAATATATATGTGTGTATACATATACACATGTCTGTGTATATGTATGTGTGTGGGTGTGGGTGTGTGTGTATACATGCACACACATACACATATTTGTGTCTAATAGTAGCCATATCTATAATGTGGGGGGGAAGGGAGGGGAAAAAAAGTTACATGATAATTTTATTACACATTTAAAAGTAAAAGTCAAGTAGTTCATAATGTGCTGTTTCATATACAATCTTTTTTTCTATTTTACTTTGTTATGGAAATTCTTATTTTATTTCTTAAGTTGAGAATAAAAAACTTTTTTTGAAAATGTCTACTGTGTGCCAGGCATTGTGCTAAATGCTGGTGATACAAATAGTAAAAAAGAAAGACAGACTCTGTCCATAAGGAGGGAGCTTGTAATCTATTAGGAGTGGACTGTACGCTAAAAGAAGCTGAAAAGGGGTATGGGGAGAGGGGTTGCCAGAAGGTACCCAGCATAGGGCAATGATGATAGTAGAGCCAAAACCAAGGAGAATGGTTAAGGTGAAAAGAAAAATTGGCTGGGAAGTGAACTATTTATAGAAAGGAGACATGGGAAGGAGGCTTTTGCTCTGACTTCCAATCAGAAGGGTGGAGACAACTGAGAGTACTGATGAGGTATAAGTACTAAAAGTGAAGTTGATGAGTTTCCTGGTGATGTGCTTTGGAGAGTGGGTTCAGTCAAACTAATTAGAGCTGGCATGGACTAGATGCAGGGCGCACTTTTAAGTTTCATCTGAATTATTAACATCTTCTCCATCACTTTCTTAAGTCAAGACAATCAACAAAATCAAGTTGTGCTTTTTAGCATTTGCCAATTTCCCAGGTATTAATGCTCACATTGAAAATTTAACAATCAGCTCTGAAGAGCAGGTATGGACTGGTTTAAGCACACCACTAGATCAAAAGGTAAGAACAGTTTGGTGACTAAACTATACTAACATGATTTCGAATTATTTTTTTAAGACCAACTCTTCCATTTTACAGATAAGTAAACTAAGGCCCAATGAATTTAAGTGACTTTCCCAATTTCAAAGAATTAACAAGTAGTAGAACTGAGATTCCAACTCAGCATTGCTATAAAATAAGCAATTCATCTGCAAACCATTAAGCATGAAATTAAAATAATTATTGCAAAATATTGGAAACCTAGATAAATGTCCAGTTTCAGTGGTGGCCTACTTTTCATTAGGGATAAATTAAAGTTAGATTCTAGATAAACGATTTGCTTATGATCTCTTAGGGTAGCTAGGTGGTGAAGTGGATAAAGTGCAAACTCTGAAGTCAGGGAGATTCACTTTCCTGAGTTTGAAACTGACAGCAGACACTTACAAGCTGTGTGACCCTGGGCAAGTCATTTAACCTTGCTTGCCTTGGTTTCCTCATCCGTAAAATGAGCTACAGAAGGAAATGGGAAACCACTCCAGTATCTTTGTCTAGAAAATTCCATATGGAATCATGAAGAGTCAGATATGACTGAACAACAACAAATGATCCCTCACATAATTGGCCTACTAGATCATTCAATTTTATTATTTAAAAAAATTGAGGGTGGTTTTATTTAGTAACATTTCATAATTTAACTGATCTGAGCACACTCACTTATTAACATTTGTGTCTTCAACTTCCATTGAACTATACTGAAAATCCCATGTCATCACAGTTAGTTCCAAATTTATGTATTCCAAAAGTTCTTTCAGAAGTCAGTTGTCTGGAACCTGGAATTTTCCCATAAAAACACCATGATAAATGATAGATTTCCAAGCGCATCCGCAAAAGCCACAATGAAAATGAGCTATTAATGTCCTTAGTAGCAGGATGAACTAGGCTGTAGTCAACAGAAAGAAAAAGGGTGGGGGAGGTAGAGAGAAGAAAAAAGAGGAAAAAGGAAAAGAAAGGTATCTCTCCTTTCCTAGGAGATGGTTCCAGTCATAAACAAAATTAATTCCCCCCCTATGGCATCCTCCCTACATCGCTTTCCACACTTCTTTCCAGACTCTGAGAACTTCTTCCTTTAGCTACCTGGCACCTTCCCAGTGTCCTTATGTTTCTCTAAGCCACCTGCCTACACCTGTCCTTATAGTGAGCTAAATCCTTCAAAATTGTCTACCTTTCTTTGTCTTAGCTTCTCTTCTAATCAAAGTTTTTATTGGACTTACTAAACTCTCAGTAACCCAGTGACTCTTTGCTGATGCCAATCTACCTTCATAGAGGGAGCTCTGATTAAAGTTCCTCTGAAAAAAGTCTCATTTCCAAGATACAATAAACTGAGTCAAATGTATAAGGATAAGAGCCAATTGGCACATAGTCAAAGGATATAAACAGGCAATTCTGTTGGGGAGAAATCCAAACTATATGAGATGTGCTAAGACAAAAAGTGCTCCAAATCACTAAAAATTAGTGAAATGAATTGGGAAAGTTGAACAAAAAATGAATCTCTGGTAAGAATTTCATGGGGAAAGAAAGAAGGGGGTGGGAAAGGAAAGTCTTGTGTACCCATGGATCAACTTAAGCCCCGTATCTAGAAATTAGTTCTACTTATAGTCTTATATTGAAGTTTCCTTATGTAAAAGTGAAATATGTGTAAATACATACATGCACACATATATGTTTATACATATGTATGTAAGTATATACATGTATTCACATTATTTCAAATATATACATATATTTCTATTAAGTTCAGTGTAGGAAAATGGAGAAATTGATATCCTAGAGTCAGGATAAAAGGGGATAAAGATGGGAATACTGACATTTGAATATTGGTTCATTACAAGTTAAGAACTTGAAGTGCAGACTTGGGGCAGTTGGGGTTAAGTGTGTGTGTATATGTGTGTATATATATACATACAAACATACAGTATATGTATGCATACATACACATATACGTATGTACATATTAATATATGTATGTAAGTGTATATGTGTGTAATGCATATGTTTACATTAAATATTTTAAACCTTCCTCCACACACATTTCCACAACATAAGCTTCATAAGCAAGTTAAGAGTTTGTGATGCAGACCTAGAGGGGCTGGGGTTACCTTTTCCCTAAGGTGAATTGTTCTGTGAGGCAGCCATCTCTTCAAACCTGAAATATGTTGTAAGATTTTTTGAATGGACAAATCCTACCCTGGTAACTAGACCTGTTCCTATATGGTGACAAGTAGACCTATCTACCAAAGCCAAGTCTTGCAGTATCCTTGATAAATATTCTTTTTGTTCTAAGGCTAAGTAAATCTCTCTTTTTAAGTTTTTTAAATACAAAAAGACAAAAAAATTCCCATGCACATAGTACACCATAAAGAGGTTTTCAATATGAAACTATGAATCTCCATTTTACACAGTTTACATTTTTAAAAAAATGATGTAATAAATACTATCTATTACCTGCAAAGCTTCCCCTTTTCTGTTCCTCCTTCTTAATTCTTTTTTACTCTCTGCTATGCATTTTTATTTGTTTTTCTTCCTCCTTCCTCACCCCATACTAGAGAAGACCACCATTAGATACAGGTTTGTGGGTTCATGTCACACACACACATACGTGTATATACACATATATATATATACTCACATACTCATATATATAGGTGTGGGAATGTAAAAGCACACTTCTATCAGTTTTTTTCTCTGAAGATGGATAGCATCTTCCTTCATAGGTTCTTTGTAGCTGATTTAAGTATTTATAATACTCAGAACTGACTTGGTCCTTTCCAGTTGTTCATCAAACAATATTGCTGTTACTGTGCACAATATTCTCCTGGTTCTGCTCATTTCACACTTCATTATTTCATTCAGGTCTTTCCATGTTTTTCTAACATCAAGAAACTCATCATTTCTTATAGCACAATAGTATTCCATCACAATCATATACCACAACTTGTTTAGCCATTCTCCAAGTGGAGGGCATCCCCTCAATTTCCAGTTCTTTACCACTACAAAGAGAGCTGCTGTAAATATTTTAAAACATATAAGTTATTTTCCTTTGCCCATGATCACCTGGGAAAACAGACATAATAGGAGTATTGATAGGTCAAAGTGTATATGCAGTTTTATAACTCTTTGGGCATAATTCCAGATTGTTTTCCAAAATGATTGTGTCAGTTTGCAGTTCCACCAACAGTGTATTCGTGTCCCAGGTTTTCCACATCCCCTGCAACATTTGTCATTTTTCGCTTTTATCATTTTAGGCTGTCTGATGAGGATGAGATTATATCTCAAAGCTGTTTTAATTCACATTTCTTTCATCATAATGATTTAGAGCATTTTATATGACTATAAATTGTTTTGATTTCTTAATCTAAAAACTGTCTGTTCATATCCATTGACCATTTATCAAATATGGAATGACTCATATTCTTAAAAATTTGTCAGAGTTTTCTATGTATTTGAGACTTCTATCAAAGAAACAATCTATATAGTTTTCCCCTAATTTTTTGATTTCTTTCTAATCTTGGCTACATTGGTTTAATTTGTACAAAACTTTTTAATTTCATGTAAAAAAATCCATTTTACACATTACAATGCTCTCTTTTTTATTCATAAATTCTTCTCCTATGTATGTTTTATAGGTAATATATTCCATGTTCTCCTAATTTTCTTATGCTATCCCACTTTCTATTTAGGTCATGTATCCATTTTGACCTTATCTTGGTCAATGGTGTAAGATACTGATTTATGTCCAGTTTCTGTCAGACTGTTTTCCAGTTTTCCCAACAACTTTCATCAAATAAAGAATTCTTATCCCAAAAGTTTAAGTCTTTACATTTGCCAAGCAAAGTGGCAAAGATGGAAAAGGTCACTATATCATCTCCTACTGTGAATTGTATACCTATTCTATTCTACTAATGTACCATTCCATTTCTTGGCTAGTACCACATAGTATTGTTAATTACTACATTTTAATATAGTTTAAGATCTGGTACTGTTAAACATACTTCCTTTATATATTTTTTATTAATTCCTCTATATTTGTGACCATTTGTTTTTTCAAATGAATGTTATTTGTTATTTTTTCTAGCTCAATAAAATATTTTTTGGTAATTTAATTGGGATGGCCTTGAATAAATAGATTAGTTTAGGTAGAATTCTCCTTTTTATCAATTGGCTCTGCCTACCCATGAAAATCTCTTTCTGTTAACTGTTGAATGATCCACAAGTGTCTTATTTCATTCCATCACTAAACCTTGACTACCAATGAACTGGCCTGAGTCTGGTCCTCCCCCTATACAAACAAAAACTCCTGCTTAATAGTCAGGGAAAGATATACCCTGGCAGGGATTTGGGGCCTAAAACTAGCACTAGTTTGAGTCCCCTTGCATCCTGAATTTCCTCTCTATCCCTTAAGCTTCAGGATTCTTCAGCCTGAAAACATAAACCCTATTAATATTTACCATAGATCAAAATGTTCTCCTCTCACCTCGTAATCACTAGGTCAGCTTCAATAACTTGGTTCTTCATGTTTTTTAATAGTAATCCTTTAATATTTGAAGAGCTTTTTCAAAGAGAATGCACAAAGAACTAAAAAGGACTTCAGCGTTCTCCCATTTAATATGCTAGTTACCAAGTCCAGGACATTCATTTTGCATGTCAGTTGCTTTTCTACTGGACAACTGAAGTTGATGTCAAAGGATACTCCTCCTCCCACACCACTACTAGAAATTCATAGTTCCCAATTTAAACCTCTTTTCATCAGTAGTTCACAGATCTTGACTCACAGTTTGATGCTCACTTGCATACCAAATAGGTCTTGAATCTCATGACTGTAGATATTTCCTGTGGTTCAATGGAAAGAACACTGAATTTGGACCCAGATCTTCTGAATTCAAATCCTGCCTATTTTACTTCCTGTGTAACTTAGGGAAAGTCATTTTATCTGTTTTGGGCTATGTCCGCATCTATAAAATAAGGGAATTGGACTAGATGGTCTCTAACATTCCTTCCATCTATGAGACATTCATATTTTTTGATCCCATACAACTCCTGTCTACATCCTGGCTTGGTGAATACAACATTGGCTTTGGAGTCAGAAAGACCTGAGTGCAAATGTTGCCTCAAATACTTGCTATGGAAACCTAGGCAAGTCACTTCATCTTTCTCAACTTCAAAGAAAGTTATTTTCTTATTTAATGATCCTTGATCTTCATAGCAATGCTCCAAAGCAATCCACACAATTTTCTCGGTTCTTCCTCTAGATTTCTTGATATCATGAGGGTGCCATAAGAACACATGCATTTTTTCTCATGCTATCTCACATTTATGAGTCATCATTGGTGCTTTTTGAAAAATTAAAGTATTTGGTCACCAAAAGGGCAATATAGAAGTGCTGGGGATCGTGGGTGGGCGCTAGTATATTACCAATGAAAAATTTCATAGAAGAGACAGTATAAAATTGACCAATGAGATGTTTGACTGGCAGAAGAGTTACTCGACCCTTTCCTTGGCGTATGTTGCTTGTGACTCAAGTAGCTTCTCCCTTGGACTTTTTGCAAGGTGGTGGAGGAGGGATATCTCTCTCCCCTTCCCTGTCTGGAAACAATATTGGTTGAGTGAATATGGCTTCAATATGATGTGCCTGTGAGCACTTCTTGTGAGAAGTCAGGAAGTATAGATTGGAAGAAAAAGTGAAATAATCTATTCACTAGTCCAAATCTCCCTAGAGTCTCAGATCTTTACTTTCTGTGAGCCTATAATGGGAATAATTGTTTTTGAGATAAACTCACACACATACATACATACATATTTATACATAGACATATGTGCATGTGTACATATGCATATAACATGAATGTGTGTATGCATATATACACATACGTACATGAAACATATAACATACAAATTGATTTTTGAAGAAAATTTAAGTGTAGAAATTAAAATTTTAATGGTAGAAATTAAATAGTAGAAATTTAAATTTTAAAATTTACATTTTAAAATTTACATTTAAAAATTTACATTTAAAAAATCAAACTTACCAAAACTGTGAGTCCAAGAGAAATTCACACACATACACACACACGCATACACACACACACAATCCTTGCAGTTAATCTCTGCTTAGGCATTCAGTCTTCCCTCCTTACATCATGCTCACTAGATGCTTTGACAGGTGTGCCATTCCATTGTCTTCATTCCTGGGATAGGAAATGAAGTCAGGGAGAGGTCAAATGACTTATGTCAGAAATAGTCTGTACATGGCATGGTTAAGATTGGAAGGTGTCTATATGACTAAAGCTTTTCTCTGTATCTGTGAGCATTGGGCTTCTAGCCTGACCTTCACCCTCAAATGTGCAAAGGAAATATGAAAACAAGCTCCTCCCAAACATGTAGGGAATGATAAAGTGAGAAGCCAGATTATAATGGGCTGGGGAATGGGTGAGATGAAAGTAGAGACCTTAAGAATTGGATGCTTTTCCAAGGAGTCTGGGTAAGAAAGGTAAGAGAGATGTCGGACAATAGCCCAAGAGCACAATCTGTTATTGTTAGTTGATGTTCAGTTGTGTCTGACTCTTCATGGGTTTTTCTGGGCAGAGATACTGATTTTCAATTTTCTTATCTCATTTTACAGATGGGGAAACTGAGACAAACGGGTTAAGTGACTTGCCCAAGGTCACACAGCTACTAAACCTCTAAGGACAGATTTGAACTCATGGAGATGAGTATTCCTGACTCCAGATCCAGTATTCTATCTACTGTGTCCTCCAGCTGCCCAAGAGGATAGTAAAGTCTGGTAAAGGTATTTTTGGTTTTGTTTTATTTGTTTGTTTTTTGAAGGATGGGGGAAATTTGAATGTGTTTGAATGCTTAGAATAACTTTTCTAGAGAGTGAGTTAAAGAATCAATCAAGGAGAAATAAAAGGGTTGCCTTGCCACAGTGAAAGAGCAGTTGGCATTAGATGATATGAATTTGTAATGTAGTCAGCGGTCATGGCTGTAGGATTTCTGCTAGCTTCCATCAGTAGTTCAGATAATAAGTGGCAGGACTACCTTTCCTACTCTTCCTGCTTCCTATCCCTCTACTTCCCTATTCCCATTTATGATTAAGTTAGAGTTAGGTTATAAGATACATACATACACATATATATATATACATATATATATATATATACACATACACACACACACTCACAGACACATATGTATATGTCTTAAGTTATAAGTTATATATACAAATATTTTAAGTTATATGTCTATATATCTCTATGTATGTATGTATTCATCACCTATCTATCTATATAGCTATATCTATATATCTATATGTCTATATCTATATCTATCTATCTATATATATATCACTGGCTTGTGACTAGATTGTTACCTTTCTTTTCAGATTGATATGAACAAAAAAAACATCTAGGGAGCCCAGAACACACTTGCACAAAAGGTTTGGGCAGAATATGAACTGAGGTAGGAATCCCCTAGTTATTAAATAATATGCTTGAGAGAGGGGGATCAAAGCCTAAAGAGTATGATCATCAAATGCAAAAATTACAGAAAACCGGGAGGGATAAGAAACCCAGTGTTTGCAGAGTAGGACTGGAGAGCTGGACTTTAGAGTTGGAAAGACCTAAGATTGATTCCTTACTCTGAGTAAGTCACAACCTCTGAGTGTCTCAGTTTCTACATCTGTAAAATGGAGATAATGATGACAGCACCTACATCACTGGGTTATTGTGAGGATCAAATGAATTAGCACATGTAAAGCTCTTAGCAGATCCCAAAGCGCTGTATCAATACCAGCTGTTAGCCATGATCAAGGTGCTCTTCCTGCTAGACCCTTGTGCCAAATTGAATGCACTGAATTAGAATTGGAACAAATGTTTATCTCTGTGCTTGGGGCCCAAAAATCGGCATCAGAAATTGAGCATTTTGGACATGTGGCTAGACAAATCACAAGTGTTTTAGTGGACTACAAGTTCAGTTTATGTCAATATGTGCCAATATTGCCCCGACAGCCAAAAAAGCAAATGGTATACTAAGGTATGATGAGATAAACAGTTAACTAGATTAGAGTGAGGGAGCTGATAATTCTATAGGCTTCCCTGTTCATACTTTTATAACCAAACAGAAGGTTTTCTGTTTTATTCTGGAAACAATAGGAAGTCACTGAAATTTATTTAATAGGGAAGTGACATGGCTAGTGCTGCTCTTTAGACGAAAACATGCCCTGCCCTCAAGGCGCTTCCATTCTAATAGGGTAGATAACTTGCGAATAAAATGAGGGGCATAACTTTAGTTGGTTGTCTACCCCACCTGAAATTACCTTGTATTTATTTTTTATAATTAGGTGTGCATGTTTTCTCCCCTAATATTAAGCCAGTGTCTTGAGAGCAGAAGCTGTGTCATGTTTGTCTTTGTTTCGCCAGCACCTAACACCAAGACTAGCACAGAGCAAGAGATAATTAAATGCTTTTTCATTGATTGGTTCTACATTCTATGTTCCCTTCTAAGATTCATAAAGTAGGATGTCTTATTCTTTGAATTTCTATATAGAAGTTGTCACAAAGCAAGACATGCAATAGGTACTCAAAAATGTGCTGAAAGGCACTATCTTAATGATATATAATGATATCTTTGAAAGAATTAAATAAGATGTATTTAAAGCAGTTTTGTAATCCCTAAAGCACTATTTCAAATTGGTGATTTTTATTCTTAATAATAATTAGCATTTATATAGTGTGTGCTATGTGTCAAGCACTGTGGTCTACAATTATTATCTTATTTCATCCTCACAACAACCCTGAGAGGTAGGTGCTTTATTATCCCCATTTTACAAGTGAGGAAACTGAGGCAATCAGTGGTTAAGTAACTTGCCCAGAGTCACACAGATAATAAGTGTCTGGGGCTAGATTTTAACTAAGGTCTTCCTGACATCTGGTGCTTAATCCACTTTGACACCTAGTTACATTTACTTTTACCCTGATAAACAAACAAAAAGCAAAGAAACAAAGAAACAAACCAAAAAAACCATAATGCCATACTTTGAATGGAAGAGGTCTTTGAGATCAGCTTGTGATCTGAGACAGCATGCTGAAAGATATAGCTCAGAAAGAGCACATAGGACATTTCATGGCAGTATGGTAGGAGAGAGAGAGAGAGGGAGAAGGAGAGAGAGAGATAGAGACAGAGAGAGAGAGACACACACACTCAGACAGACAGACAGACAGACAGAAAGAGAGACAGAGAGAGACAAAGACAGAGAGACAGAGACAAAGAGAGAGAGAGACAGAGAGAGAGAGACAGAGACACAGAGGCAGAGACAGAGTCCTGGCTTTGGAATCAGGAGTTCTGAGCCCACATACTGACCCTGGTACTTAATGGTTATGGGCAAGTCAGTTAATTCTCTGGGCCTCAGTTGCCTCAGTCATAAAAGAAGAAGTTTTGGACTAGATCAGAAATTCTTCACCTGGGATCCATGAACCCCCAAGTAGGCTGTGGATAGATTTCAAGTATCTTGTGAAGTTGGATTGGAAAATTACATTTTTATTTCAATATAATGAGTTTCCTTTACACCCCTATGTATTACATTTTATTTATTTTAAAAAAAAAATCCATTATTCTGAGAAGGAATTCATGGGCTTTCTCAAACTGCCAAAAGATTTCATTATATACACTAAAAAAAATTAAGAATCTCTGGAGTAGGATGGTCTCTAAGGCTCTTTCTAGCTTTAAATGAATTATCAATGAAACAAACTAACAGTATTGCACATGAGAAAGAATGCCACATTGAATTTGAATACTGCCTTCTACCTGAATGACCTGGGGTCAATCATTTCCTCTCTGGGCCACAATGCCCACATCTCTAAAATTAGCAGGACAATAATACTAGAATTTAAAGGGACCTCAGAGAAAATTTAGTTCAACCCTCTCATTTTACGAATTAGGAAACAGGTCCAGATACGCTAAAGGACTGGTCTAAGGTCACACAGCAACTGAGGATTTGAACCCATATCCTCCAGATTCAGCACTTTTTTCCACTGCATTCCACTCCCTCTCTTAAAAGCAAATTAAATTAGATCACCTTGATGAATCCTGCCAGCTCTTAATCCAGGCTTGGTCCTTGGGTTTGGCTTTTTGACTAAGTCCAAGTTTTACAGAACAAATCTTTTTATTAATGGAATTTGTTCTGTGAAGTTTGGATTCAGTCAAAGGGCCACCCTTGAGTACCTAGAGGGCCACATGTGACCTCAACACCGCAGATTCCCCACCTCTGTCTTAATCTATGCTCTCACTGCAGTAGGATTATAGGTATGGAATTGAATAGCTTCCTCCTTTTACAGACGAGGAAACTGAGGTGAAGTGATTTGCCCAGTCATAAAGGTAGTAAGTGGGCTGACCAGGTCCCCTGACCAACCTGACCTGGTCAACTCCTTCCCCCTTTCCATTGTACCACACTGCCTCTCTCTTGGGACAGCGTTTATTTACAGCCATGGGAGTAGAGGAAACAAATTTCTACTAAGGCGATTAATGTCTCACCTTCAGAGAAAGAACTGGCAAATAGAAACATGTGCAATATGGTCTTCCATATGTGTGTGTGTATTCGTGTGTATATGTATGCATATATGTGTGTTTACATATACATGCATATTTATATATACATACACATATTCTTGTTTACTTGAAGTGGGGGGGAGAAAAAATAAAATTAGAAGTGCATAGCAGAAAACGAAAGAAAACTTAGAAGGATGCACAGAAAATCTGGATAGCATTGGAAACAATGTGTAGTATCCATGACTTAGGTTTTATGGAAATGGAAATTTATTGTTTTATATTGGATCCTCTCTTATGTTCTGCTATATACATGGAAAATGTTTTTTTTCATTTTATATTTAAGTTTAAAATGAATAAATTTTTTAAAAAGATCGCTCTAGTGTCCTCTGCTCACCAACATATAACGTTAGTAGACTTCTCTAATGATTTGGTTTCATGGGAATGGCAGCTGCTTAGAGGAAAAGGGAGAAGAAGCCCCCTTGGGTCAGTTTATAGCCACAGGAATAGAAAGAATACATTTATATTAAGCAGGTGGAAGTCAGCTCACCAATTTGTAAACCTGAGACAAGTCTCTAGTAGTTTAGAGCCACAGAGCTAGCATCTTCTTAAGGAGAAAGGAGGAATTAGAGGCCCAAGCGTTCTGAATCTATTTAGCTGGTCTATTTGGAGGGATGGCTAGTGCCTTTGAAATCTTTCCGCATAGGTCTATATTTAGAATCCAGGGGCGGCAGTTGGGGGGGTGGGGGGAGACTGGTGGCCAGCCTAAACCCTGGCTGCTCTCCCCTTGCCCTCTAAGCCGGTTGGCCCAATGGCACATCCGAGAGCTTGCTGGGCATTTTGACCTTTTCCCCACCCTGCACACAATCGGATGTCTCCTGGTTCTGGGAGTGGGTAGTAACCTGAGTTGTCTTTCTAAGGAGATGCTGTTCTAGGGGCAGCATAGGGGGTGGAGGGTGGGGGGTGGGGAGGACGGGGGAGGGATGGATACTAGCTGCAATCACATTGGGAGGGTGAGGCACCGCGACAGCTAAAAGTTGGATTGAGTTTCAGCCTCGGCTATATATAAAGCAGGGGGCAACTTATGTCACCGCACTAATTAGATGCCATCTGGGTGGTTCCTCCCGGGGTTGGGAACCCATCACCCAGCTCCCGAAGAGCCAGAGGCCAAAGAGGAGAGCATAATGATGGACCTTTTCGAAACGGGCTCCTATTTCTTCTACCTGGACGGAGAGAATGGAGCCCTGCAGCAGCTGGAGATGGCCGAGGGCTCCCCTCTGTACCCGGGCAGCGACGGCACCCTGTCCCCCTGCCAGGACCAAATGCCCCCCGAAGCCGGGAGCGATAGCAGCGGAGAGGAGCACGTTCTGGCGCCCCCGGGCCTGCAGCCCCCTCACTGCCCGGGCCAGTGCCTCATCTGGGCCTGTAAGACCTGCAAGAGGAAATCGGCCCCGACGGACCGGCGCAAGGCGGCCACGCTGCGAGAGAGGCGACGCCTGAAGAAAATCAACGAAGCCTTCGAGGCCCTCAAGCGCAGGACAGTGGCCAACCCCAACCAGAGGCTGCCCAAGGTGGAGATCCTGCGGAGCGCCATCACCTACATCGAGCGGCTGCAGGACCTTCTGCACCGTCTGGATCAGCAGGAGAAGATGCAGGAGCTGGGGGCAGAGCCCTTCAGCTACAGCCCTAAGCAAGCCAATGTAAGGGCACCCGGAGGCCAGAGACAAAAGTGCAGCTGCTTAAGCCCTTTCCCGTCTTCCCTCCCCGAAGCCCCCACCCGGTCCTTCTCCCTCCCATCGCCCTTCCTACTTAAGGACCCCTGGAAAGCACAGCTGGAGTTCTTGGCGAGTTAAGTGGCCTAGAGACACCCTAATCCCACCACTGCATCACTCTGCCCCCACCCCTACCCCGAGAAACAAGCCGCCCTCACACCCCCGTCCCATTCTGATTCTTAACCTAGCCTCGGTGATCTTTCTTGTGTTTGCTCCAAGCTCCCCAGTTCCGATTTCCTGAGCACCTGCAGCTCTGAATGGGAAAATGTTTCTGATCATTCCAGGGCCTTAGCCATAAATCCCAGAGAAGGTAAAGTACATGAAAGCAATATGCCCTTCCTCCCCCCCACCCAAGAAAAATCCAAACAGTTTAGAGTTTGAGCACTTTTAATTAAAACGTGTGTAAGGGGGTGGAGTGGTGGGAAGGTTTTTGGGGGGCGGGGGAAAGGGACAATAGGAGACTGAAGACGTGAAAACAGTATGACAGGGAGAAATGGGTCTTCTCCCTCAGTATCTCCAGCTTGGAATTCTTAGAAGTAGATAATATAGTTTGCAAAAGCTGTGGACTTTCATTTTCGGCATGTTTGGATTGTCTCTTCTAACGCTGCCTCTGCCTCCTTCCTTACAGTCGGAGGGCCCGTAATCGAGTCATCTGCCTCCAGTAGCCTCCGGTGTCTTTCTTCCATCGTGGACAGTATTTCCTCCGAAGACCCTAAACTTACAAGCGTGGAGGAGGTGGTGGAGAAATAAAGAACCACTTTGCTGGTGCTGGAGGAATCTTGCTTCCGCTGGAAGAATATTCCCTGCTCCACCCCCACCCCACCCCCATTCCTAACCTTTAGATTAAGTTACATTGCATTAATATTTAGGAAACCATGCCCAGGATCTTCTGAAAGGTGGAAACAAAGTGATATCTTCTCAGAAAAATGAAACCCCCAAACAGTTGCGTACATTCAGACGGAAAACCCTCTGCCTTTGATCTCCTGAATTTCCCTGCCATAGACCATCTTTTCACCTTTCTTTTTTAATTTATTAGATTGACTTTTATCATGATTACACCCCATGGTACCCCTCTCCAGAGAAGTTCATTCCTGTCTGAAACCAAGTGGGAAAATTGTGGTTTAATGTTAGTTTTATTTAATGTGTATTCCGTGGGTTTTTTGTAAATACTTTTAGTACTTTCTCTTTTTTATGTAAATGCAAGAAATGTATTTAAGATGGGGAATGCCATACTGTATATAAGTGGTTCAAAAATGCTAGTATTGTATAAATAAAAGGCCTTTCTATATTCTCCAAGCTTGTCGGGGTGACAGACAATTGTCAAGGGTATTTCAACTCTAATCAACAGATGCTTAGGTTTGAAAGTTTTCCTCTAGGTTGTACTCATGGGCAAATATAGAATAGAGAGGGGAGCTTTTACTTTTCTGGTTTAGAAAACGACCTTTCCACTCAATAATTTTACTTCAGGAAAAAAAAAAGTATTTGGTGGAGAGTGTGTGGAGGGAGTTCAGGGTGAAGAGTTGGTCCAGCTGCATACCCAGGTAGTTTTCTGAGAGTTTGTCTGGCTCGTCTGGATACCTGCCTCCCTCCTATCCATTTATTCCTTCTGCTTGCATGCCTAGGGCTCTGTTCCTCCTTCCTTCTTCTGTGCTCCAAATCCAAAGGGTAAATCTTTTGTATCTCATCCTACTCTCTCTCACCTCTTACCATTCTTTTTCCACCTCAGAGAAATTTTGCTTGCTAGGAATGGATAAAAACAGATGCTCACGTATCTGCACACTCTCCCTGACTGGAGCAGGAATTGTGTTGCCTTTTTTTAGCTCTGTGCATGCTACATAGCAATCAGGAAATAAATACTAACTGATAGAATGTTTGAGAAATTAAGAAGAGTCTGAGGGCATTACCTGATCCCACAGGCTCTGGGACTGCACCTCCCTCAATCAGCACTACTCGGAAGGTTAGGGGAACTAAGTGAAGACCCAGCATTTCTTGAACTAGACCAGACACTAGAAAGCTTGAGTGACTCCAAGGCCTAGTTAGCTTGAGTTTGTTTTTCCAGTAAGTAGGATAAAAGGAGAGGAATTTTGGTGTTGGAGCTGGGGGAGGGGAGCCCTCTTTGATGGGAGTACCCTCTGCCCTGGAGGAGGAAAGGGTTAAATGATTGAAAGTTGACTAAGAGGAATACGAAAACAACACATGAAGCCTCTTACCAGGCCCAATGGGAGGCTAGAAACCCCAGGAGTCGATCCCAAAGAGGTTTTCTTTACAACGTGTGCCAGCTTTGTTTATACTGTAATCTCAGGAAGGGGTGACCACCTAGAAACTGCACCGTGAAGAGGATTGAGGGTTAGGGGATTGTGTCATGGTGTCTTTCTTTGCAGTCTTGTTAAGAAGAGATCTCTATAGTTCTCTTCTTTTCTTGTGAGAACTCCCTCTCTCCTATGGCTCATCATCACAGAAAACCCTTAGATCACAAATAAATCTTCCTTTGTCTTTATCCCTGCTCCCAGCTTCCCCCTATCCCTAAGAGGTTTGTCATGTGTGTTGTATGTGGGGGTGAGGAGGTTGGGTTATTAAAACACATGTCCCCAGAGAGCAGCTTGAGTAAGGAGCATAGATTCTGTGGTAGAAGGGACCTCAGAGGTCATTACAAACTCCTTATTTTGAAGATGAGAAAACTGATGCCCCAGAACTTTAAACAACTTAACCACACAGGTAGTAACCATCAGACATGTGGTTTGAACCTAAAGTTATGGCTCTCAAGCCTGAACCATGCCTACTCAGTAGACAATAAGTACCTCAGCTCTATGCTTTCCGAAATTCGGGTGTTAAAATCCTAAAATCTCACTCTTCTATATTCATCAGTTTAGCTCCATCTGTCATCACCCTTGACTCATTTTAACAGAAAATGTGTTGTCATACTCGTTTGAAGAAAGAATATTTTGCACCTCTTCTCCAAAGGTTTCTACACTCCTGACGTCTTAGAATGGTAGAACAGTAAGTGACCTCAGAGATATTATATCATCCTACAGGCTCATTTAACAGAGAAGGAAATTGAGTCTCAAAAATGAAGTGACTTGGACAAGGCAGTAGACTAGAAAGTGGGAGAGTGGAAACTGCAACCCCAAAATTTTGACTGTCAATCCAAGGCCCTTTCCATCATACCAGGCTCACATAAAAAGTTAGAAGGCATTCTTTCAAGGCCACACATCCATCACCTCCCCCTCCACCCCCATCCCACAAAGAAAAACTCAAATGACAGCTCTGCGTACTAGCTTATTTATTTATTTTTTTTATTTTGCTGAGGTTTGTTTCCAGAAGATATTTTATCTGAGTGCCAAGTTTGTGACTTGTAAAAGAGAGCAGAAAATAACCTCAAGCTAAGAAAGATTCTATCTCTAATGCAGCAAATCAGAAAGGAGTGTAATATGCAGTAGGTGTGTGTGTGTGTGTATACTGTGCCTGTGCATATTATATTTTTTCTATTAGTGGAATGTATGCATATATATCAGTGTACATGCATGTTTAGGATGAACTGTCTTAGCAAAAGAAGCCATTTCATGAATTTAATTAATTTACAAATTAATATAAATTAGTAAATATATTAATCGTAGCTGCTGAAGGTATGTGTGTGTGCATGTGTGTGTGTTAGATTCATGCTTTGGTCAGGCTACTAATGTCTCAGTAGGGTTACTACTTAAATTCATGGGCTCGACTTGTCGTTGTATTTTATTCCTTCTTCACATATCAAATTTATCCAGTCTCCAGCAGTAGGGTAACCTGAGAAATTGTTTGGAGTAAAGTTTGCCTATAGAAGTTCTTCATTAAATAAAGCAAATATTTTCCAAATGCTCCCTATGACCTCCAATCCTGTAGCTGACATGTAAGGCTTTCCAGTGCAAACCCTCAGTGTGTTTGCAATTAAAATGTTTTTGTTTGATATTAATAATGATAATCTTTACCAAGTCCGAATCCAAAGCAAACAGGTTTCTGGGAACTCCAATCAGGAGGTAATAACTCAGGAAAGATAAGTGGTTTGTGATTTAATTGTAACCTAACCTCTTTCTGAAGGTAGATTAGCTTCAAAGTTATCAAGTTTAGAATAGGATCAGGACTTTTTTTATCCACGGATATTACCAGGAAAGAGAGAGTCTCTTTAAAATGACAGTTTCCTAAACTACTAACTCTGCTCAAGTCACCTGAATCATAGGACTTCAAACCTGAACACCTTGGGCATCTGCTGAGATTCCAGGTTATTCTTGGCCCCACACATAAGGTCATCAATTTAAAGCAAGAAAGGATACTAAAGGTCACTTCATGCAACTTTCTCAATTTATAAAGAGGTAACTGAGATTCAAAACGAGTTGATTTGCTTAAAGTTAATGAAATAGAAAGTATCTACAGCATGATTCAAACCCAGGTGCTGCAATCTCAAATTCTCCAAGGCACCACAATAAGTGGGAGGTCAAGAATAGGTTTGAAGGAGGGTAGAAGTGAGAAATACACAGTTCCATCTAGAACTTTGGATTTTGAAAAATGTCTTCTGTCTTTATTATAGCTTTTGTCTTTATTAATGCAATCTGAGTTGCATTTCTTTCATTTAGTTTGTTGGTAGGTAATAATATATCCCCAAAGGCCAAGGCTATTAAAAGCATCTCACTTCACCATTCTGTACCATCACTCTATTCCCTGGTCTTTTAACTCACAGGAAATGGGGAGTGTGGGGGAGGGGAGAGAGAGAGAGATAGAGAAAGAGAGGGAGAGAGAGAGAGAGAGAGAGAGAGAGAGAGAGAGAGAGAGAGAGAGAGAGAGAGAGAGAGAGAGAGAGAGAGACAGAGCTACAGAGACAGAGATCTAGTCAGTCTCTTTTCACCCTGAAAAGCTAGTTCTGGATCTTAGAGAAATCTGCCTGCTCGTTTTCAGACTCAGCAACCAGAACTGAGCAGCAGAGCCATGTGCTACAACAAGCTGTGGCTGTAGGGACCATCCTTCTCCCTGGTCTCAAGTCCGAATCCCTTTGATCTCTCCTGGGAGTCCCCGTATCCAAGCAGAGGCCAATGTCTTCTTCAGCTGTCTTCCCCACAAATTCTTCCAGCAGCTCTGTCAGGTACTAATGTGTTTACTTAGGTGTGCCTGGTTCCCAGAGCTGAAAGTAGCCAAAAGTTTAGCACATTACAAAAATCCCTTTTAATAAGAATGAAAGTGATTAAGAATTCCCCTTCCCTGAAACTGATTAATAATCCTCCTTTCCCTCTGTCTCTGAGGGGGTTCTGGAAAAGAAGACAGAGTAGAAGTCCTTGAAATTGTCTTCTCCTCTTGATATTTGACTTCTTAAGAAAAACCTTGGTGACTTCTCAGAGGTCTGAAATTCTGGTGAACATCACCTCCCCAAAGTCATTTACGTCCATACCTCTGCAGTGAGAGGACCATAAATCCATGTGGTTTTAACTGTAATAATCTCTATTAGTAAAAGTTGTGAGGGTGATTTAAAAGTGTCCTTAAAAATCAAGGAACCTCTTAGAATGACTCATTTTTGTTTGCAGAGTCTTACCTCCCTGACACAAATTACTAGAACTGTATAGAAAGCAAATTACTTTTTTTAAAACAGTGCAAGCAACTTCATTTATTAAAAGCAACAATAAAAAGTAAATGAACTGGTCAGAGCAATTCAAAGTATACAATTGCTTGTGGTATATGCTTTGGTGGTCCTGTACTTCGTAAATTCAATTACATTTGATAAAGCATTTATTAAGTGCCTATTGTGTGCAAGGTATTTATTACTCCTTCCCTTGTCAAAAATAAGGAATTGTAATCTAGTTGATTTTTTTTTTCTGCAGATATAGGGTACATACTTTGCAGAAATCCAGAATTGGGCTATCTATCTACCCATCTATCTATCTATCTATCTATCTATCTATCTATCTATCTATCTATCTCTCATCTGTCTACAAACACATATACCTATATACATATATGCCTATATGTATATATGTGTTCAGATATGTGTATCTACATACATACATATACATTGATATCTCAATACTTTTTATTCTACATAATTTTTGTTTCCAAATATATCCTTCCTTCTTTCCTCCTCCAGAGAGCCATCACTTTTAATAAAGAACTAAAAAGTCAGGAAGATAAAAACAATCACTTCAGCAGAACTAACCGGCATTTTAGGTTCCTTGACCCTCGTTCCTCACCTCTGCAAAGGAGGACAAAGGAGGAGAGGTGCACTGCAACATTTTTTCTTTACACCCCAGAAGTGTTCTTGATCCTTAGAAAAGAATTCAGCTAGTCAGAAAAATTCCGCAAGGTAGAGTTTGTTTACTTTGACGCAAATGATAAAACCTCTCTCAGAAGGGGCAGGGATCAGGGCTGGAAATCAATTCAATCCTGCCCAATTTAAATTAAGTAAGTATTTTATGAAACTCCTCTATGTGCGAGGCACAGATTATAAAACCGCATGTAACACGTCCCCCAAGTTCCCTGAAACGTTCTTTTGCCCACCCCCACAGTCTCTCCTTCCTCTGCTTTCGGGTCTCCCCTAAAGAAAGAGCAGCCAAACCCCGCTAGAATCCCAGAGCCTTTGAAACCCTGGCCTCTTTCGTTCTTTGAAGATTTCCTCCTATTTTCTGATCTCTTTCTCTCCTCGCCTCTGAGGACGGCTTAAAAGTTGTGTCTAGCTCGTTCTGGTGCCCTGGCATCCTATTTTCAGCACCTCAGTCCCCAGAGTCCAGCGGTTTCGGTCTCCCCCCTCGCAAGTCCCATTAAGCAACCCGGGGCTCTGAGGTTTTGGGTACTTCTGCTGTTCCACTCGCCTTCTGCACTTTGCAAATGTGTTTTGAGATCACTTTACCAAAGAGAATTGTAACCTCGGAGGGCTTCTCCTAATGACAGAGCCTCGTGAGTGACAGCATCCTTCCCGGCACAACCTTGGCAGATGGAGAAGGGGGATAAGAAAAAGGTTGTCTGCAGTAGCCCGTTTGGGGTAGGGTAAAAGGAGCAGGGGCAGGAAGAGCAGATATACGTCACCCATGGCCGAGGACCCTCACCGGGACACGTCTGTGGGAATATGAGGGAAAATTTCCGCTTAAAGGGAGCGAAAGAATACCCAAGGCTTAAGAAAGAAGTTGCATTTTGGCCTGCGAGCACGAGTACCTGAAGGAAAGGAATCCAGGGAAAGGTGAATCAGAAGCATCCCAACCACTAACCACCTCTTTCTTAACCCCTCCCCCACCCCCAGCTACCACATTAAAGATCAAGTTTGTTTGTGACCGGAACACAAACCCGTAAACAGCTTTATTTTAGCACTTGTCCAGTGTACTCAGGCAACGTCTCTGGGATCCACCATCCAGTAAAGGTAGTCAGATTACTGCTGACCAAAAACCACGGGCTCCTTGGCAAATACTCCAACCCACTTAAAATCAACAAGGATTTGTTAAGCACCTATTTGCACTGTGACCCAGCCTAGAGAACTGACCTCGGAGTCGGCAAGGTTTGGATTCAAGTCTCATCTATGAATCTTACTAACTTCCGAGAGCTTGGACAAACCACTTAAGCCCTCGCTGATTTAGGCAACTCCCAAGACTTCAAGTATAGAACCTGTATGATATACAGCATGTATGTGATATAAAGTTCTTAATCCGGGGTTCCCTGTTGTTGTTCTTTTAAAATAACTGTTTCAAATCCCAAACAAAATCTTCAGCACTAGCTAAAATCCCAACTTCTACAGAAAGTCATTGCTTCCTTCTAATATCAATGATCACATCTATGTTTTCTTTGTACATAGTTGTTCATGTGGACAATTAGACTGAGTTCTTTGAGAGCAAGGACTGAGCTTTTTTTTTTCTTTTTTCTTTTTGCTTTTCTTTTTATCTCTAGCATCTAGCATATAGAGGACCATCATTAAACACTTGTTAATTTTCCGTGAAAATGTTTCCTTTGTAAACCTATATATTCTAATGAATTCACTTAAAAATGTTCTGAGAAAGGATCCATAGACTTCCCAGACTGCCAAAGGGGTAGAAACACAACCAAAAAAAGTTAAAAATCTCTGGAGAGAGTTCTCTCTGTCACAGACATCATAGATTCAATCTCTTATCCTATTATATGACTAAAATACCAGGCTGGAGTGGAAGAGAGGGTGTCTAAAAAGACAAAGGGGAGCCTCCTTCTGAGATGGGGAACAGTAGGGAGTTGAATACTGTGCTTCAAAGATGACAGAGGCCATTTTAATGTTTCCAGCTACTTGGCCAAGGATTGCTACCATTCAAAGTCTTGATTCCTTTCTCCCCTGTAACTTTATTCCTTTATCAGGTTTATGCTCTTAATACAGGATTCATTTCAAAGGCTCTGGTCCTGTTTATAGCCCTAAATAAACTGCAGATGTACTCCCAACTGGCCTGGCAATTAAGAACTCTTTGGGGTGAGCACTGTGGGCTTGTGCAAAATTTTTAAGAGAAACTCTCCCTAGGAAGGGTGGGACATTTAGGATTTAAGACAGCAAAGAGCTCTGTATTGCCATTCTCCTTTCTCTGTAGCATTTCCCTCGGCCCAGAAATAGTCTCCTTTGCCTCAGTGAACCCTGATGAAAACAATACCCTTCTGGCCCTTACTCACACAAGATCTTCAAGCCAAGACCCCTAAAGGAAAAGCAGTTATAGAAAATAAACAGAGCAAAGCAAAACAAAACAACCCCACCCACCAAGGCCCCCAGAAAAAAAGCGTTAGGGAAGCTAAAGCACTTACTGGACAGGCTGGCAGCATGGTTTAAAGCAAGGTTGCTTCCTCTAGGAGCCGGTATGTAGTCCTAGCAGAGGGATACCCCAGAGTAGAATCTAGCAACTAGATAATGACATATGGGCATGTGCCTTGAGTAACCCATTTTCCTAAAATTCAAAACACACAAACACAAGTTATCTGAATGTGGTCAAAGGGCTGGTTCTTGAGGCTCTGGTAAGCGTCTGTTAATGGTTTCATTACCACTTTAATTACCATCCCCTTCCTCCACCCCCCACCACCACCTCCCCACCCAGGGTTACAATGATCTAGCTCCAAGCTTTCTGGAAGGCTTTTGTCACCGGTTTGTGTGAAGTTACTTAGGGATTGTGGGGTTAGAAATTTTACACTAGCAGGAGGGATTGTGGCTCTGGCAGCTGGGACGCATCTGTAACGGTGTAAGTTTGCTTGAAAGCAGAAAATGAGCAAACCCCAAGTCTTGCTTCTCTGTTATGTCTGTGGAAACATGAGGGTCAGAACTAGAGACCAAGAAAAGTTACAAGGATTAGCTTAGAATATAATTTTCTCTTTCAATCTTCCTTTCCTTCCTTTCTCTTTTCTTTGTGTCTTCTATTTTCTGAGGTTTGTTGAAGTCCCTTAATTTCAAAAGCTAAAGACATTTTTGATAAGTCCTAACTCATTTACGTGGTTGTTCTCCTTTCCACCATCTCATTTAAGATGAGCAGTGATATGCATTTAAGAAGGGCCTGATTTGTTGAAAAAAAAATCTTCATTTAAAACAGCTACTTTAAAAATGACTTTATCCAAGTCCTGCTCAGAAGAATTTTCAACCTAGCCCATCAAAAGATGAGTTCAATGCATTTTCAAGTTTATGAAACTCATGTATTCTGCACACTTGTCTGAAGAATCACTGATGTAAAGTTATTGGAAAGGAGAAATAATTGATTCAGTAGTAGTGTTCTCTCCTCATCCTTACAACTTCGAATTTTTCCGTTTCTCCTCAAGAGACTATTTGTCCCAAGTCTAGTTTGTTTCAAAGGGGAAAACATTGACGAAAGGGGGAAATTCCATAAAGTTTAATTTTTGGTTGTTGCTAGGATCACATTTAGAAATAATCTTCTGGTTTGGTTAAATTGTGAGTGAAAGTGAGAGGGGAAGGGGGAGAAGGTGGGTGGGTGGGGAAACCAGGCCCCATTAAAAAGAAATGCAGTAAAATCATTAACTAGTCAAAAGGAGCCGTAAACAGCAAATTGTCTCCTGGGGAAAGTAGGTTTGCCCAGACAGCCCCCAGTAGGGGTTGTGGTGGGATATGCTAATAATGAGTAGCCACTGTGGACCAGCCTCCCTCTCCATGAATATATAAAGAGGCCATGCCTCTGAGTTAAGGACACTAGCCTCTCCCCTCTCTAATTGCTGAGGAAATTGACCAAGTGGAACGCCAGGGTAACTTTCGCTGGAGTCTCCCTCTCTGCGGTCCAGGTGCAACATCCCTCCCTCTCTCTTCTGGCAGAATGGAAATGATGGAGAGCTGCCAATTCTCCCCATCCGAATTTTTCTACGACAGCTCCTGCATCCCTTCTCCAGAGGGGGACTTTGGAGACGAATTTGAGCCCAGAATGACCTCTTTCGGAGCCCACAAAGCAGACCTCCAAGGCTCAGATGAAGAGGAGCATGTAAGAGCCCCGACAGGTCATCACCAAGCAGGCCATTGCCTCATGTGGGCTTGCAAAGCCTGCAAGAGGAAGTCCACCACCATGGACAGGCGGAAGGCAGCCACCATGAGGGAAAGGCGGAGGCTGAAGAAGGTGAACCAGGCTTTTGAGACACTTAAGAGGTGTACCACAGCCAATCCTAACCAGAGACTCCCCAAAGTGGAGATCCTCAGGAATGCCATCAGATACATTGAGAGTCTCCAAGAACTGCTGAGGGAACAGGTCGAAAACTACTATACCCTCCCGGGACAGAGCTGTTCTGAACCCACCAGCCCCACCTCCAACTGCTCCGATGGGATGGTAAGAAGTCCATACATAGATGATTGCCTTCTTTATTATTACTGTTACTGTTCAACATAAATGAAAAATGCTAGAAGCATTAGGTAGCTTGATTTATTGTTTAGCTCAAGATTCTCTAGGGGTGGCTTTTAATATTGTAACATGCTGAATGGATGCAGATTTATAAAGATTACATGGTCCTGTTTTAGGAAAGCATCCAGCCTGGTGTAAACACTACTAGGCTGACACTCAGAAAATCTGGTTCTTAGATGTCGCGCATCTCTATGTGATCTTAAGCTCTCTATGGGCCCCAGTATTTGCTCATCTGCAAAATGAGGAGGGTTGACCTAGATGATCTCTAAGGATCCTTCCAACTCTGACCCTGGGAGTCAGCTCTTAGAGTATGCTACTGCCACATAATTGACACAACCTCGTTTGTATTTCTGAGGCAGTGGAGGGCTCTTCATTCAGCAAGGTGCTCCCTGCTAAGTTTGCTGCCAGGGAGAAAGATCACAAAGTGATCTTTGGGAGGAAACAATGAAGTTTTCTCCATTATGGTCCATTTTCAAAAATGTAATTTAAGTCTGTTTGCCACACACAGAGAACTAGGGGGCAATCTCTGAAGCCTCCATTGCCCGTGTTTTTAATAACTTAATGAAGAAATGGGGAAAAAAAAAAAAACACCTGCTCAAGCCATAACCCCTCCCCTGAGGAAGCCTGGCTCTGAGAAGTTGTTGATGCATTCTTTTCTGAGAGCGTTTGCTTCATCTGTGCCAGGTTTTAATGTGTTGTTGCCCTGGGAAAGTGTTCTTCCACTATATTAGGGTAGCTTCCTCCTACTTCCATCCATTCTTTTTGGATAAACCAATGAATTTTGAAATCTCATCTCATCTCATTTCACCTCATCTCATCTCATTCCTATTCTCTCTTTCTGGCTCCATGTCTCTGACTGTCTCTGTATCTCTCTGCCTCTCTCTCCTCCTGTTTTTCTTTTCTTTCTTCTTTCTCTTTCCCTTTTCTTTTTCCTCTCTTTTGTTCTTTTCCTTCTCTACCTCCATGTCCTAGCAATTTCACTAGGGCTCTCCATTTCAAAAATAAAATTGAAGGGGTTCCAAAGAGACTGCTGAAGTTATCTGACCCCTTGTTCAGAGTTCCAGTTTGTCAGACACTACAACCCACTTTTTCTTTTGTCTTTTGCTTTCCTTAGGCTGAATGCAACAGCCCCGTGTGGTCCAGAAGAAACAGCAGTTTTGACAGTGTCTACTGCCCTGATGTGACAAATGGTAAGTTAGACTAATGGCCATAGAAGAACTTCAGACCTAGTCAACTGAACTGCTTATTTTAGAGGAAGGGTTCTTAACCTTCGTTGGATCCCTTTGGCAGTCTGGTGAAACCTATGGATTTCTTCTTAGTATTATGATTTCCATTGCATAAAATAAAATACACAAGATGACAGAGAAAACAAAATATATCAAAATAGAGTTTAAAGAACCCTGCTCTAAGCAAAACAAAGCTTTTTCAGGTGTGACTTCTTTTAGTTTTTATTGGGTAAGTGATGAGTTGGTGATACTGTGAGCCAAAAACAAGTAAACAAACAAGCAAGCAACAAAACAAACAAAACTCTCAACCAAACAGCAACAAAAACCCTGTTCCCAGTCCCTGCGAACTACCCTCATCCTCCGCCATCAAAGACATGAACTTTAGCCTGCATCACCAAGATATTTGCTTCCAATTTCTGCTTCTCTTTTTCTATGGCCACCTGACTTTTGAGTGTAGGAGGATGGGATCCAGAGAGAGGGGGAGGGCAGAGTAGCAAATCTTTCTACCCATGTCTAATTCATAATGTATTTCTCTCCCATCCTCAGTTTCTTCTACCGACAAAAATTCCACATTATCCAGTTTGGACTGCTTATCCAGCATAGTGGATCGGATCTCATCCTCTGACCAACCTATGTTGGCTCTGCAGGACCCTGCTTCTCTCTCTCCAATTGCCAGTACTGATTCTCAGCCAGAAACACCAGGGGCCCCTAATTCCAGGCTCATCTATCATGTGCTATGAACTCTGAGACTTGAGATTAATTCTACCCACTGATTTTACCTCCAAGTACAGAATAAACAGGAAAGCCTGTTAGACCATGAAGCAGGAGGCTGTGCAAAGTTCCAAGCTAAGACACTCTGTATATAAATATTTCACATTAGTTGTATATTTGTGAATACTATTTTGCCACTTTATAAGAAAATGTATTTAACTAAAAGTCACCATCACATGAATGCTTTGTTACTTTTGATATATATTTTTAATGTTATTATTCATGACAACAGGTTATTGGGAGGGGTAACTTGCAGAAGTACTTAAGTTATATTTTCATAGATGTTGCTTATCAGAAACATTCTTTCATGGTTATTAAAACTGCATTTTATACTTTCAAAGATGGGTGGGATCAGTTACAGGAGACTTTAACCATAATTCAATTTTGTTTGCTCTTAAAGTCAGTTTTATTAAACAACAAAAAAAAAATACTGCCTAATAGTATATATTTTACTCTTTTTATATGCAAAATGCATCTTTCTAATGTAAGAATAAATCAGTATTTTTGTGGATATTTTCAAGATATGAGAAACTTTGGAAGTGCCACTATAAATAAAGATGTCTACTCGCAGAAATATGTTGGTCTGATTCTTTGAAAGAACGTGACAATATCCAGAAATTGTACAAAGTTCTTAATACTGTGCTTATACAATAGCAAAACATTGGAATATTAGACTGATGCACCTTTTTGGCATCTTGAGGACTCTAAGTTCTATTTACTTCCCAATGTTAAATGCTAATGTGAAACCAGTTAGGTCTTTTATAGCTAAAGAATACCCTTTCTCTAACTTGACATTTCATATGTAAGGGTAATTATGCCATGGAAATGGAGATCTGCAGGTGATTTCACAGTAATGGTATCTAAATGGACACTCAGAATTTATAGAATTCTGTTGTTTACTAAAGGTAGTTAAAACATAAATTAGATGTTTTTTTGCAAGAGATACATGTCAGTGAAGGACCTGGGGATAGTGTCATATGATGATAGATTATTTGAAGGGATTGGGGATGTTTGACCTGAGTAAGAGATTTATCAGAACATATTAACTTCACTGAGAGGTTGAGGCATGGGAAAAGTCTTCCATGGGCTTTGTTTGGCAACAGAGCAAGGCAGAACTAAGGAAGGGTTAGGAGTAAAGTGTGGAAGTTACAAAGAAATGGATTTAGGCTTGAGGGAAGGAAAAACTTCCTAGCAACCAGGACTGTCCCAGAGTGGAATGGGTTGCCTCCAGAAGTGTTGAGTTTACCTTTATTAGAGCTCTTCAAACAAAGGCTGAATGACTACTTCTCAGTTATGTAGTAGTGGAGATTCTTATTCATGTATGGGTAGGGATAAGATCATAGATTTAGAGCTGGGGAAAACTTAGAGCCAAACGTTCTCATTTTATGGAAGAAGAAACTGAACACAGAGAGGTTGAGTGACTTACCCAGGTCACACAACAAATAAATATACAACAAAATGGTCTCTGAGGTCCCTTCCAAGTCTGAGATTCTGTGATTTTTTTCTTTTCTGTCTACTAGATATTCTTTTGAGACTGTTAACTTGTCCACAAGAGCTACAAATGAATTATTAAAGTATTATGGTTTTATGTTTCCATATTATTAAGATTAAAAGAGGCCTGTAATAAAATCTGCCTAGGATGCCTTGTTCACATGAATCAAGAGTTTGATATGGTACCAAAAATAAAGCTAAATCAACCGCTGGCTTGCATTAAGAGAGGCATAGTTTCCAGGTGTCACAAGATGATAATTTCACTTTGATCTTCCTTGGTCACACCACATTGGAAGGATTGTGTTCAATTATGGGTTAATGAAGTTCAGGTAGGACAATGTTAAGTTAGAGATCAGCCAGAGGAGGAAAACTAAAATTGAAAAGGACGTTAAATTTATTCCATATAATTCAGAGCTTGGGCTATGTTCAAATATTTTTAGTGATATGTTGAGGAAGACGGGCAGTTAGGTGGTGCAGTTGACAGAACACTAGGTTTAGAATTAGGAAGATTCAAATCTGACTTCAGATACCAGCTATGTGACCCTGGGTAAGTCGCATAATCCTGTTTGCCTCAGTTTTCTCATCTGTAAAATGAGCTAGAAAAGGAAATGACAAACCACTACAATATTTTTGTCAAGAAAACCCCAAATGGGGTCATGAAGAGTCAAACATGACTGAAACGATTAAACAACAACAACATTTGGAGAGATATTAGATTTATTCAGTTTGCCCCTCGCCTCTAGCCCATATACATACACATCCAAAAGCAAAACTTGGACAAGAAGTGGAAGTGATCAAGAAATGCTTTTAAGCCTGAGGTAAGTGGTTTAGATTGGAATGGATTTCCTCAGGAAATAGTGGGTTGTCCTTCAGTGGAGGTCTTCAAGCACAGATGGGGTGATCACTTATTGAGTGTGTTGTACTGAGGATTATTTTTCCTTGTAAGGATTATCTGACCTCTGAGGTCCCTCCTAGTTCTGAAATTGTGTGACACTATCTTTGCCTGAAGGTTAGAAACTACGTGGTGTGAGGGGGACAATTTTCCTTTCCCTCCCCAGTGAAAGGTATGAGGGGAAGTAAAAGAGAAGGAAGGAGAAAGGAGAGGGAAGAGAATGATAGCTTTTTAAAAAACGAAGTTAAGTGGAAAGAGAGGAAGGAAGGGCCAAGGAGAGGGTAAGGGAAGGCAGAAGGTAGAAGAAGAAATGATAGACGGGGAAACGGAAGGGAATACAAAGTGACAAAAGGGAAGGAGAGAAAGGAAAGGTAGAGAAGGGGAAGGAGGGAAGGGAGAGAAGAGAAGAAAGCAAAATAGTAAGGAGAAAAGGGAGGGAAAGTAAATGGAGAAGAAAGGAAAAGGAAGAAAGGGTAAATAGGGGAGAGAAAAGAAGTGATTCTTTCTTCAAAGAAAAAAATCTGGTTATTCTATTGTTATCAGTTTATGATTTCATATGCTGCTTTGAGGTATGACTGGTTTTCAGCAGGGAGATAAAAATCATCTGGGGTGCTAGTTATGGAGGTGTCAAGTTGAATCCAGTAGGGAATGGGGAGAAAGGAAGGAGAAAGAAAGAATTTCTCCTACTGTCCTGGTCTGTGTTGGGCAGGGGTGTGTGTGTGTGTGTGTGTGTGTGTGTGAGACTCACTCAGAGACCAGAGATAAAAATTAACATCCAATTCTTTTTCTGTTTTCTTCCCTTCAATGCTTCTGTCAATACTTCAGTCACAGAGTTAACTATAAGATCTAGAGGTGGATGAATTGTAGCCCAGTTTCTTCATTTTACAGATGAAGAGAGCTGGAACTGACCTGCCCAAGGTCATACATGTAGCAAGTAGTGGGAGCTAAGACTGGAACCTTCTGATTTCAAATCCAACACAACATTGCTACTTCTTTCATAACTGTTGTCCTTCAAAAGAAAATAAAAGAAAATAATTAAATTAACAAACATGTTAGCACTTCTTGGTTAATCTAGTCAAATAAATAATGAGATACATCAATACATTCCTTCAATGAATAAAAGTCATCTTTGTCTACCAAATTCTTTTGCCTTCCCTTAGATTGTTACCTCCATCATGAATTTCCATTAATAATGATAATATTCTGCTCATATATACTTTAAGGTTTGAAAAGCAATGAATAGTTGATATTATAAGCAAGAGTTATAATAATAGAAAATATTTAATTAAGGGAATTTCTCTCCCCCCCCCAAGTTTCATATGTTGAGAAATGCAACTAATGGAAATAAACCACAAAATTTGTGGCTGAATATACCCCATTTGCAGCATTGTGGATTAGAAATAGCATTCAATTTGAAAGAAGAGGTTCTTAGTCCAAGTCCTGACTCTGGCATTTACCACCTGTGTGACTACAGGGAAAAGGAATTAACCTCTTTTGGTCTCAGTTTACTCATTTGTAAAATAAGGAAATTGGACTACATGGTGTGTAAGGTTTCACCTTGCTTTAAATCTATGTAACTATGACACCAGAGATAGATCTTTTCTAGTGCATAAAGTGCTAAACACTAACAAACCACATTCTTCTTTTTGGCACAGTCTTTTATTACTGATTCTCTGAAGAACAGGGTACCACCTTGGGCTCCCATCCCAGGAGTGGAAAAGATGAATGTAAAATATAAGTACAGACAGTATCAGGATGGGCCCCAAATAGTCCAGGACAAACAACTAGACTGTCTTTGCATCTACCCAAATAGTAAACCTTAATAAATGCCTGTTGACTGATGGGTCACTCAAGGAAGGGCCTGGCACCAGTCAATACAAACAGTTCTTAGGAGCGACATTCTCTGCTTTACCTGTATAAATTTGGTGAGGGACAGAGTCCCAAAGCAAACAAAGTTGGAATTCCAAGCCTGGGAAATACATATGTTAGTGCTTAGTGCTCCTAGGGGAGAATTGGGTATAGAGAGGGATGAATCTTTTTATAGTGCTATTTAAACAAAAGTTCTGCATAATTTTGTGTATTATTCCTATTCCTATTTTTCTCTTTTTTTTGAAAGGGACAATTAAGTTAAAATTAGTGACACTTTATAGATTTATAGATCCCAGGGAGTGTCCTGTTCAAGATGGCATTCCAACAAACAGTGACTTAGAAATGGATACTTCCCAGAACTTACTCTCCAGGGTTAGAAAAGTAAGTGGTAACTAAAGTGGTAACTTAATTCCCTGACTTGTGGAGTTGGTATTTCTGGGAATGATACTGTAGTGCAGCTATTTGTAACTTCAGATAAGCCCTGTTGGATGGCAAAGAGTCCCCAGGCAAATTTCACAATCAAATGCCCTCACATCATCACACATATACACAAAAATCACAGGACCTCTAAATTCACTTTTTCTTAGAGGGTTTGATGAATGATTTGCTCCCTTGGAAATTCTCTACCCCTACTGAAATAGCAGGGTTGAACATTCAATGCTTACTCATATTTCTGCTGTTAATTTAGTTCTCTGTCCTTTAAACTTAGTTGCGTCATCTGTCAAATTGAGGAAATGATGACAAGGTAACTCATGGCACTGTTGTAATCAATAAAAATAGGTAACTCCTCAAAGGGAAAGAATTATGAAAATGCTCCTTGATCAAGGGTAAAATAGACCCTCCCTAAAATCATGACAGCTTCATCCAGACAAAGCATTATTTGCATGCAGGCATGCAAGCATGTATGAATGAAAAGAAAATATAAAATCAAAAATAAAATGTTGCTTGATCCTCCTCCCTGATCTCCCAGAAACTGCTTAAAGGGATAAGTCAGTAAATGCAACTTGAAGGAGACATCCCTAATAACTGGAAAGGCTCGAGGACAGTTTCATTGAAGAGATGGTATGTGGGATGGACCTTGAAGGAACATTAGTGCTCAGAGGCCCACAGGTGAGGAGGACATGTATTCCAGACTTGTAGATGCCTTGTGTGGACACAAATAGGTAGGAAATAAATTATTGAGTTTAGGAAAGAACTGATATAGAATACATAAAGATAAGTAATTTGAAAATTAGCTGAAAAGATAGGTTGGAGTCAGATTGTGAAGAACCTTTAGACTCTGGTGCTTGTATTTTATCCCAGAAACTGTTGAGAGCCACTGAAGGTCTTTGAGCAGGGGAGCGACTTGTGCCTTAGGAGCATTATTGTGTGAAAGGGATTGATTATGGGAAGAGACTGAAAACAAGAAGACCAATTAGGAGGCTACTTGTAGAATCAGAGGTGGAAATGACCTTAAACCTGATTTCGTCTAAGCCCCTTCCATTTTACAGAAGAGGAAACTGAGGCCCAAATAAGTTAAATTCATTCATTCATTCGATAAACACTTATTAAGTGCCTACTCTGTGCTAGGTGCTATGGATAAGAAAAGAGGTAAAATCAGTCCCTACCCTCAAAGAACTTGCAACCCAATGAGGGAGACAAAAAACAAAAATATAAGAAATAGGTAATAAAGAGTATTAAGAAGAAAGATTTAAAATGTCAAGGGGTTCTCTCACTAGATGGCCAGATGTAGCTGGATGCTAGAGATGTAGCTAATGAATTCTCAATTCCATTCATTCACTCATTTCCCTATGGAAAAAGCCATATAGAGGCTCAAGGCCAGCAGATGGCAGCAGAGAGCAGCAGCAAGTAGCAGAAAATCCCAGACTACAACTGTTGAACCAAAAACTTCCAGCCCAGAGTGACCAAGAAAGGTGTGATTATATCTTCCAAGAACATGAGCAACTCAACAGCAGTGGAGAAGTGAGTTCTTTCAACAACACATATTTTCTTGTCACATGCAAGCCTCATATATTTCCCTCTGCAGGTATGTTCCTCGGTTCTGCCCTTGTGTGGATACATCCCCTCCCCTACCAGAGTAGTCAGTCATCTGAGCAAGAGTGTATGACTACCTTTATGGAGACAGAAAAACTTATCACTTATTTTGTTAGTCCATTTTATTAAATGCGCTTAAAAATTAATGAGTCCTCTGGTTGTCTTGTCAAGGGAAACACAATACTGGGGGCCGATAAGATAAGATTGTGGTTGGGTGTTGTCTACAAATATCTGGAATTTGAAGAAGCTTTCTGGGATCCATGTATTTTGTATGTGGAGAGGAGCTGAGAGTTACACAGTTGTTTAAAAATAATCCATTCTGCATATAATTCTCACCACCCTTTAAGATAATAATATCAAACTGGGTCTCAGTTTCCTCATCTGTAAAATGAGGAGGATAGATCATATGACTTCTAACTCAGCTCTAAATCTATGTTTCTATGACACTACCAAAACAAAGGCAAGTTATAACAGCTGTTCACGATAAGGAGATCATCAAATGTAAACTTCAATTTATGTTAAGATCCAACTAAGTAGTAAAAAAAAGGTAAAAGTTTTCCCAAACTGGGAAAGAAAAATTCCTAAAATCCCCAAAGTCCCCATTGCTAAGACAGAGACACAGCATGTGTCCTTGTAAAAAAAAAAATACTTCTGACATCAGGGGTGAAACAAGAATGTCCATTATCACCACTATTATTCAATATGGTACTAGAAATGTTAGCTGTAGCAATTAGAGAAGATAAAGAAATTGAAGGAATTAGAATAGGCAAAGAAGAAACTAAGTTATCACTCTTTGCAGATGATATGATGATATACTTAGAGAAGCCCAGAGATTCAAGTAAAAAACTACTTAAAATAATAAACAACTTTGGCAAAGTTGCAGATTACAAAATAAACACATATAAATCTTCTGCATTTCTACTCAGTAGAAAACCCAACAGTAAGAGATAGAAAAAGAAATCCCATTTAAAGCTAGGATAGACACTATAAAATATTTGGGAATCTACCTGCCAAAACAAACCCACAGACTATATGAACACAATTACAAGACACTTTTTGCACAAATGAAGTCAGATCTAAGTAAGTGGAAAAATATGAGTTGCCCGTGGGTAGACTGAGCCAATATAATAAAAATGAAAATTCAACCTAAATTAATTTACATATTTAGGGACATACCAATCAAACTATCTGATAATTATTTTCTATAGCTAGAAAAAATAATATCAAAATTCACGTGGAAGAACAAAAGGTCCAGAATATCAAGGGAACTAATGGAAAGAAATGCTAGGGAAGGTGACCTAGCCCTACTAGATCTCAAATTGTATTATAAAGCAGCAATTGTCAAAACCACTTGGTACTGGCTAAGAAACAGAAGGGTAGACAAGTGAAATAGGCTAGGTATGCAAGACACAGTAGGCAATGAATATAGCAATCTACTGTTTGATAGACTCAAAGACCCCAGCTTGTGGGATAAGAACTCACTGTTTGACAAAAATTGCTGGGAAAAAAAGCGTGGCAGAAACTAGGCATAGGCCAATGCCTGACACTGTACACAAGAATAAAGTCCAAATGGGTGCATGATCTAGGCATAAAGATCGATACTATAAACAAATTAGTGGAGCAAGGAATAGTGTATTTATCAGATTTATGGAGAAGGGAAGAATTTTTGACTAAAGAAGAGATAGAAAGCATTATGATGGATAATTTTGATTACATTAAACTGAAAAGTTTTTGCACAACCAAATCCAGTGCAGCCAAGATTAGGAGGGAAGCAGAAAACTGAGAAAGAATTTTTGTAACTAGTATCTATTATAAAGGCCTCATTTATAAAATATATAGAGAATTGAGTCAAATGTACAAGAATACAAGACATTCCCCAATTGATAAATGGTCAAAGGATATCAACAGACAGTTTTCAGAGGAAGAAATTAAAGATATCTATAGACATATGAAAAAATGCTCTCAATCACTATTGATTAGAGAGATGCAAATCAAAACAACTCTGAGGTACCACATCACACGTATCAAATTGGCTAACATGACAGAACAGGAAGATGATAAATGTTGGAGAAGATGTGGGAGAGTTGGAACACTAATTCATTGTTGGTGGAGCTGTGAGCTGATCCAACCATTCTGGAGAGCAATTTGGAACTATGCCCAAAGGGCTACAAAAATGTGCATAACCTTTGACCCAGCAATATTGCTTCTAGGACTGTATCCCCAAGAGATCATAAAAATGGGAAAGGGTCCAAGATGTACAAAAATATTTATAGCAGCTCTTTTTGTGGTGACCCCAAACTGGAAATCGAGGGGATACCCATCAATTGGGGAATGGCTGAACAAGTTGTGTTATATGAATGTAATGGAATACTATTGAGCTATAAGAAATGGTGAACACAAAGACTTCAGAGAGACCTGCAAAGATTTATATGAACTGGTACTGAGTGAAAGGAGCAGAATCAGGAGAACTTTGTGCACAGCAACGACCACAGTATGTAAGGAACTTTTCTGGTAGACTTAGTACTTCATTGAAATGCAAGGATTTAAAAAATTCCCAATGGTCTCTTAAGACCTTCCACATTCAGAGAAAGAACTCTGGAATTCAATCACAGAATGTAGCAGATCATTTTCTTCTGTATTAAGTTTTGATTTGTTATATAATTTCTCCCATTCATTTTAATGCTTCTATACAACTTGACCATGGTGAAAATGTATTTAATAGGAATGTATATGTAGAACCTATATAAAATTGTATGCTGTCTCAGGGAAGGAAGGGGAATTGGGGGAGGGGGGGAGGGAGGGAAAGAAAAATCTGTGTTGTGTGGTAGTGATTGTGGCTCACTGAAAATAAATAAATAAATAAATGATTTTTAAAAATACCTCTATTCCTTCTCTTGGCAAGTAGTAATACCTAAAGGGAATAATTGGGTTGGAGAGGCTATCTTTCTTCCTCCAGTGGAAGATTATTTTGTCTCATTTTGGAACAAAGCCTAGGAAGATAGGCAGTGAATGAGCTGAGAACCATTTACTAAGTAATAAAATCGGTAGTAACTACAGAAATCTTTTTTTTTTACACAAAATATCAGTTTCTTTGGCTTAGGGGTCAAGTACAAATAAACGCAGAAATAAGGTAGTAGTATGATATATTTCTCCTAAACAGTTAAAGGAAACAGCATAAAGGAGTGATCATCCTCTTCATGGGAGCAAAATCCTAACCTCGGGTCCCATGCAAGTTAGGCTGACTTTTTTTTTCCTTAAGAGATATTGAGAACATCCTTGATTGGCTCAGGGGACTAAAAATTCAGGCTATCGATGGTATTCCCTGATTGGGTAGAAAATAACCACAAAGATTTACAGGCACTCTCTCTGATGTCTGGCTAATGGAAAATGATGGAGGAACTCAGGAGGTAGAGCTTCCATTAGATGAATTAATTAGGAGACTGGCCTGAGTCAAGCCCATCCTAGAACAACTCTGGTAGAAGATGAAACCATAAATTTTACTACCATGTCCTAGGTACTATGGATACTTCTGGATATTTATTATTAATTTTACTTTTGCTTTATTTTGTTTCATTTTAAAGAAAAACAACTTGTTGTAGCAGAGAGAGATCTGGCCTTGGAACCAGAAAAACCTTGGTTCAAGTCCCCCCTCTGACATATACTGGTTGACCATGGACCAGTCACCATCTCCCGCTGCTCTGAGCAACTCTCTAAGAGTATACATTGCAGAAGAGGGGACAATCTACATTGATATAGGGCGCTCCCTATATCCAATTTCTGTCTACTGAAATAAAAGAAGGGTTCATATTTTCACTTTTAATAAATCAGTACCAACTTGTCCATCATACATGACCAAATTTCTTCCAAATCTTTAGCATTCATGTCATTTCCACAGTTGTGCTGGGTTGGAAACAAAGAAAAAAAATCACTCAACTAGCATCATTATCTACCAGGTGCCAGGCATTGTGTTAGGTATGGGGGAATACAAAGATAAAGAGCAAATAAACAACAAAAAAATAAACAATTCTTGTTTTCAAGGAGATTTTATGCAATCCGGGAAAACAGGATATATATATATATATATATATATATATATATATATATATATATATATATATACACATATATATACATATATATATATATATACACATATATATACATATATATATGTATATATATACACATATATATGTACATATATATGTGTATATATATACACACATATATATGACATGCATATGTGTGGATATATAAACATATGTAGGAAATGTATGTGTATACATACACACATATATATGTATATATGTGTGTATATACACACATACATATGACAGAGAGAGGAAGGGGCAGAGGTCATATACAGATAGAAGAAATATCAGAAATCCAAGATATTTTAAGGAGAAAAGGTAATCAAGAAAATTTTAAAAAGGTAAAGTACCCACAAGTACAAAAAATATTTACAGCAGCTCTTTTTGTGGTGGCAAAGAATTGGAATTTGAGGAGTTGCCCACCAATTGGAGAATGGTTGAGTGGTTGGAGAATGTCATGTATTATTGTGATAGAATGCTATTGTATTATAAGAAATGACAAGTGGGTTGGTTTCAGAAAAAAGAGATTTATATGAACTGATGCAAAGTGAAGTGAGCAGAACTAGGAAGATATTGTAAACAATAACATCAATCAACTTTGAAAGATTTAGTAATTCTGATCAATCCAATGCTCCATCACAACTCCAGAGGACTCATGATGTGAAAATGTTATCTAGCCATAGATAGATGAAGATTGAAGCATAATTTTTCCTTTATTTTTCTTTCTCCCCAAATCCCCACATGAAACATGGTTAATGTGGAAACTTTAAACAAAAAGTGGAGAGAAGGTAATAATGGGGATCAGGAAGTGATTTAAGTAGAAAGTGATGCTGATTTGTAAAGGAAGCTTGAGACTTGGGTTCCAATTTCAGTTCTGACACCTGTGTGACCTTGGTCAAGTCAACTATCGCCTGTGGGCCTCAATATCCTCATATATCAAATGAAAAAGTTGGATTTGATCATTCCTAAGGACCTTTTAGTTTTTAAATCTAATTAATATATGACCCTATAGTTATATATATATATGTATATACAAAAATATATGTGTATATATATATATATATATGTATACATATGTACGTAGGTATAGTTATATGTTGGTAGCTCCTTTGCTTTTGCTTTCTTCCTTCTACATCACCTCATGTAAGTCTTGCTAGTCTTTTCTGCGTTCTTCATGTTCATCATTCCTTATCGCATAAGAATATCCCATAGCATTTATACACCACAATTCATTCAGTGATTCCCTAGTCTTTAGGCACCTAATTTATCATGGGATCATAGATTTAGAGTTGGAAGGAACCTCAATGGACACCTAGTCCAATCCACTCATTTTTACAGATGAGGAAATGAGCCTCAGAGAGATTAAGTAACTTTTTCACATTCATTAAAATAAATAGAATCAATCCTGAACCAGGACTTAAACTCAGGTGTTCTTGACTCTAAGTCCAGAACTGTCAACTGAGCCATCTGTTGAGCAGGAACATGATATGGTCAGAGCTTTATTTCAGGAAAATCACCTCATCTGCTGTGTGGAAGATGGATTGGGGCAGGAAGACTTGAGGTTGGGAAGCCAACTAGGATGCTGTTGCAATCATATAGAAAGAGGTGAAGAGATCTGAAGCAATGTGGTTGCTGTGGGTAAAATGGAGGTAGACATGGTAAAATAGGGTACCTGACTGTATATGTGGGATGAGAGAGATTAAGGTTGTGAACAAAGACCAAAAGAATGGTGATGATTGATAAAAACAGTGAATTTTGTAAGAAAGTTGGGTTTGGAGGTAAAGAGAACTTGTAAGTTTGGTGTAGGACATAATGAGTTTAAGAAGTCTTTCAAACATCCAGTTTGAAGTGTCTAATTTGTTGGTTACATGAGCCTGAAGCTTAGGGAAAGATGGGCTAGATACATAGATCTATGAGCCATGGACATAGAGATGGTACGTCAGCCCAAGAGAGGTCTCTGAGACAAGGTAAAGAGAAGGTAAAGAGGAAGGGAGGTCTCCTAGAGAAGGTAAAGGCCAAGTCAGAGCCTTGGGAACACCCATAATTAGGAGTTTGGGTATGGAGGATGATCAAAAAAAGAAGAATGAGGAGTAGTCAGACAGATCAGAGGAGAACCAGGAGAGAGAAGTGCTAAGAAAACCTATATAAGAGAGAGACTCTTTTAACAGTCTTTGATTTAATCTTAAGGTTGATTAAAAGATAGCTTTGGGTAAAGAGAGAAGCATGTCCAAGAATTTGTATTTATGTATGTGTATGTAGGGGTGTGAGTCAGGGTGAATGCTGGACTGGGTAAACAACTAGCTTTAGAGGGGGGAGACCCAGAAATCAGTATACAATGGTATGAGTCAAAAATGTTAGAAATTATAATATTTAAACTTTACATTTTTAGACCCACTTCTGACATATACTGGCTCTGTGACCCCCCCCACCCCCCAAATCACATAACCACTCAGTAAGATAAGCTACAGAATAGTTGCAGATTTGCATTAGTAGAGGGAGTTTCCTCACTGGGAGTTCCTTTGCCTATGAAATCATAGTTTGAGTCCCATCCCCCTAAAAAAAGTATATAGCACTTTAAGGTTTATAAAGCACTTTCTTTAGAACCATGTGAATTAAGTAGTACAAGTCATTAGAACTATTTATCAATGATAAAATTAAAACCCTGGGAAATAAAATGACTTTTCTCAAGGCCATGCAACACAGCCAGTAAGTATCAGAAACGGGATATGAATCCAGGTTTTTCCTGATTTATGGTTCAGTGATATTGCCACTGGGATAATGATAAAATCATAAGATGCCTAAGGTCAAAGGCAAAAGTTTTGTCTTTCAGATGCAATGGAAAATACAGAACCAGTGAGCAAATGCATCTAATTGGGTAATTAGATGCATCTAATAGGGAAGCACAGAGGCCTCTCTTGTGGTCCTCAGCACTTCTGAGTACACCTAAACCAGGTTAAAATGCAATTGGGAAGTACTTGACAAAAGAAGCAAAAATACAATAAAACACAGGTAGTGTTAATATGTGGTTTTCTAAGTCTATATACGGCCTTCTAGAATCCTGTCTCTACTTGAGTGTGATACCACTGAAGCAGAGCAAAGGATGTGCTGTAGTAGGTAACCTCAGTTTAGTAAATCAGCTAAGCCACCTGTCAGGGAGAGCAAAGACTAAATCAGGGTGTGGGCCAGAAGCAGCTGGTGGTCACCCAGCAGATCAGCCCATAGAGGTTCATAGACAGGAGTTTCCAAATGTCAATGCCAAGGGTAATTGACTTCACACAATTTCCTGGAGCTAGCCCCAGCTCTTTTAAAATGTAAACTGGAGAGCTGGCCAGGCCTCCCCATCCTACTTCATCTGCTGCACCTGTGTAATCAGGGTAGCCCTTCTCCCAGACTCCTTGTAGCTCATAGCTGTAAAGGGAGCTAACTAGGAAGGGACTCTGGGGCCAAGGGAAACTTCAGTGTCTTGCATACTCTGGGTTTTGATGGTGTTAATATTTTAACACCTCTTCAGTACTCCTAAGATTCTTGATATCCCTGGTCTTCCTGCTTCCTATACTAATGCACATCATGACTTTTCTATTTATGACCAGGCATTCTTCATGGATTTCCTTCGGCAAAAAAATTCCTTACCTGGTAGAAAACTGTTTCATAATAATTCTCTGTAGACTCAGGTTGGTCTTCAGTGTACCCACCTCCCCACCCCCCCCATCTGTAATCAAAGAAATTTGAATGATTGCAAATGAGGGAGATTTAATAAAAGTTTCCTTCTACTTCCAACACACTTTCCATCCCCAACCATCATAATGTTCAGCTCCAGTGAGCCATACCCATCTACCTTTACTACCCAGTCAAGTGAGTATGAGTAGGAGCAACCTGGGAGAAGAGACTCGAAAAGAAATATAGATCACAATTGAGGTGATATTTCATTGAGAACCTTGAAATCGATATACTCCATAAACTTGATTCTTAGTATTCTATCTGTCCTAGTCAATTCCACATTAAGGCTCACAGCTTTGGGTAAAGAGAGAAGCATGTCTAAGAATTTGTATTTAAGTATGTGTATTTATCATTTGTGTACATGTATTTTTTCAATGGATTTTTTTTTGTGGAGTTGAGTTAGAAAGAAGGGAGAGGCAATCTTGAAGTGCATTTCACCTCACAAGACTTTCTAAATTAAATAATTATGTAATAATGACTAGCATTTTACATAGCACTTTAAGGTTTCCAAAACACTTTGCAAAAATCTCATTTGATCTTCACAACAATCCTGGGGGATAGGTGCAATTATTATTTATCCCTGTTTTACAGATGAGGAAACTGAGGCAGACAGAGGTTAAGTAATTTGCTCTGAGTCACACCGCTACTAAGTGTCTGAGGCAGGATTTGAATTCAGGTCTTCCTGACACAAAATCCAGAGCGCTAGCCACTGTGGAACCTAGATTATGACTTTAATGCAAAGGTGGACACAGGATAGGAAAGAGAAATTTTTGTTGGAAAATCTGGGGCAACAGTAAAAGACAAGAGATGTTAGAAATTTGTAGACTATGCAGAAGCCTCATGCCTACGTATCACGAATGCTTTCTTTTAGAAAAGAGTAAGAAGATACCAGACATGACAAGTTCCAAATATCATCCCCCCAAATAAAATTATTTTAGCAGATATGAAATATTGGTTACTGAGCTGAAAGTAACTTCCAAATCTGCCTTATATGGATATCCAAAACATTAAAGTTGTTACAGCAAAGAACAAATATCAAACTAGTAGCAAAAATAAAAATAGAAGGCATGATACACATTAAAAGCAACTCTAGTTTGACCTATTTAAACAAACTATTGATAACAAAAAATGGGAAATGGATAAAAGAACAGATGCTGGCAATACTACTTCCATTTCCAAGTTTAACTTGCCAGAAGCTAGAGGACAAAAGGTCCTAGAAACTACCTCAACCAGCAAACACTGATTTCCTTAAGAAAGCAGTATATTATTAGTAGAAAGGGTACAGGACTTGAAATCCAGGAGCCTGGTTCTATCCTTTGCTCTTTGTATGACCAATGAAAGGATTAGTCCAAATCAGTGATGTCACAATGAGATAGAAATGGAGCCCAACAAGGCATGCATAAGGATCCCCTAAGGCTATATGCTGACTCAGAAAACCATACATTAACATTACCTATGCTTTGTTATACCTTTATTTATTTTTTAAAATATTTCCCAGATATGTTTTAATTTGGTTTGGGTAATATTTGACAGTATTGTGAGTGGCTGGTCTAACTATTTTTTAACATGATTTCCAGCTCTAAGACTATTATTCTTGACAAAAAGACAGCCAAACATAGCCAAAGTTTAGAATATAAAACTGTCAGTGCTGGTAGGTAGTGAGGTGGGATAGAATATTGACCCTGGAGTCAGAAAAACCTGAGTTCAAATCCAGCCTCAGACACTTACTAGGTGTACGATCCTAGATAAGTGACTTTGTTTTAGGGGTCCAAGAGTTTTATTTCTCCTCATTCTGTGGTGGTGTACAAAAGTGCCAGCAGAGAAAGGAAATAAAAAGGCTTGGGAATGTAATTTATGCCTGACTATTTTACAGCACTTTCTCCATGATAGTTTCTAGATAACTGTTTTCTTCTAAAGAAGTCTGGGTCTACAGCAGGGTCCTGCATTCTCAGGCCTCCTTACTAACACTTGACAAACTCTTTCAGATCTTCCACTAAGTTGATGTACTCCTGAAATGTATTGTCCACCTCTCAGTCAGCCACTTAGTCCAAGTGGTAGTACAGGGCCCAGTCCAGGGAATCTGTGTTGAGTATGTACTTTGTATCCTTCCAGCTGGATTTGCTGGTGTGCTGAAAGCTAACTTCCCTGAGGGAGAAGAAGTCACTCTCATCCTCTTCCTTTTTCCAACCTCACCCTCTGGATAGTGGCAGTCCAGCACAAAGGGCCTTCTTGGTATCATCCTTCATCCTCCACCACCTCCACCACGAAGCTTGGAGTTGACTCGTTTCCTCTTCGGGTGGCTCGTCATCATTTGTCAGTGGGCTACTGTTGCTAATGACTGTGATCCTCTCGCCAGCTCATCTCTGGACTAACTTGGCTTCTGTTCCTTGTACATCCAGTTCCCAATCCCCGGACCTCTGGGGAGGGATTTGTGTTTCTGGATTTCAGCAAAGGCCTCGTGCCTCAAGGTGTAGAGCCTCCTGCACGTGCCCAAGCACAGGTCACAGGTGCTTCACAGCCGCTGCAGGAGTCTGGGGCTGCGAGGCCCCGATCCGATGGCCAGTCCTCCTGCAAGGAGGCCTCGGGGGGCGGCAGCGGCCACTTAGGTGCGCAGGGTCCAGGCTCCAGGGCACAGCAGCAGCAGTAGTGGGACCACGACCAAGACACGCAGAGCTGGGTGGGTGACCAACCCTCAGTAAGAGACAACCCTAATTGCCTCCCCTAAAAGAAACAAAAAAAGAATATAAATTGTCTGTAAATCCTTATGGGGAAGGATGACAGAGTTTGAGCTTGGGAAAATAAGTTTATAGACAGCTTGGTAAGAGACCCAATTAAACAAAATAATCCATAGATATAAGGATAGACTTGGAATGGGGCTGACAAACAGATGAAAAAGGGAAAAGATCTATATAGATTTTTAAAAAAAAATTTTTTTTCCTCTTTTGTGACAGTCCCACCTCCACATTTGAACTGTAACACCATAGATCTTTATGTGATACGTGGATAAGTAGAAATGGTAGTAAAAACGAAAGAAGGAAAGAAGGAAGGAAGGGAGGGAGGGAGGGAGGGAGGGAAAGGCTGGACTAAAACTAAATATAGACAGGGAACTCTGTGCTCAGAAAACACAAAATTGAAAGCTCTGAAATAATTATATTCTGGAAGTGTTTGATAGAAGGGAAAACATCAAAGTCTCAGAAAAAAACTTGGACCTTGTTATTACAAAACAAGTAGTAATTAAGAGAATATTAATAACTGTGGATGAGTAGTTTGTGATTTCATTGATGTGTTTAAGGTAGTTAGGTGGCACCTGGAGAGAGTTCTGGATCTGGAGTGTGGAAGACCTGATTTCAAATCACTGACTAACTGTGTAATCCTGGGTAAGTCACTTAATTGCTGCCTCTGTTTCCTCATCTGTAAAATGGGGATCATAATAGCACCTATCTCCCAGGGTTGTTGTGAAGATCAAATGAGACAGTATTTGTAAATCACTTAGTACAGTTCCTGGAACATAGTAGGCACTTTGCACATGTTTATTCCCTTCTCCTGAGATTATTCCTTCTGCAACTGCAGATAGCACCCGCTCTGTAATGTAGAGAGGGGTTAGTATTTATAATACTAATTATTTTAAATTAAAAACTTCACTGTTCTATGATCAATTTGGTGATGAGTATCGTTGGACCTAGCTAACTCAGTGGATTCTCAGACACCAGACTTATAATAGTAGATAAGTAGTATAAGACTTTTACTTGAATCTTGTCCACTTATACCTATAACAGTTTCTGTTCCGTTAGTTTGGTCTTTGAGAACCCAGGGTTATGAATATACCTCACTGAAGTATGGTAGTATTCATGAAAAGCCAGACAAGATGGGAGAAGAGGCAAAGTGGAAGAAACTAGGGAAGATGGATTTATTGATCCAGAGTAAAGGAAGGAGCCAAGGGAAGGATATACATGGTGGTCTCAAAAATATAAAACAGAGTAGTGTTGAAAGACACTGGAACTCAGATCAATGCTATGGCACCAGAGGACTTCATACTGAAACATACCATCCTTCTCTTCATAAAATCCTTCAAAGTTAGGATGAGACTTTTAGAAAGCAGGTCTTCCCAATTCCAATTTCAGTGGTCTATGAACCATGCCATCTAGCTGCCTCAATTAAACATATCCAGAGAAGTTAATGATTTGTCCAAGGTCACTCAGCTAGTAAAGTGTCTGAAGGATGGGTCAAACCTAGATCTTCCTGATCCCAAGTCTAGTCTCTCAATCTACCTTATCATTATAAGGTATATCATTATAGATGCAAAAATATATCATGTAAATAGAAGGTAATTGATGGGAATAAGATACTAACACTTGAAGGATCAAGAAAACCTTCATGTAAAAGGTGACACTTGAGTTGAGCCATGAAGGAAGCTAATAAGTTGTGAGAAAATCAAATTGTTAGTTTTAAACTATGACTTTTTTGATGGGCCTAGGGTTTCACCAAAGTGAGTACTTCCCCTAGGGGTTCAGGTCACAACCTATGAATGCCCTCTCATTCTGAATCACTCTAGCCCCTACCATGCACATCAGTATTTCAGAGAATATCCACCCAGTGTTCTGGGATATCTGTCATTCATCGCTCACTCTCACCCCATGATTTGCCACCTTTTTTGGTCATACTTTCCACCGATGATGTCCTTTATACTGATTCTCTTATATCATTTTTGCCTGGAAAATGTGGTAGCTCATCATGTGCTTCACCATTACTCAATATCCTTGACTTAAAGCCAAATAGCATCAATGAGAGAACATTGTTTTTAAAAAAAGATCGATCTTTGTTTCAGGGAGATATTATTGTGATTTAAAGCACTGTACAACTTGTACAAATGCTTGCAATGTGTTTTCACTCAGTCATTCATTTCTGGGTCCAGCTTATTTTCCATGTGTACTCTGTCCAAAGAGTTATGAATTGAGAGCTATTCCTTTACATGCAAAAGGCCTTCCTTATCCACTTGGTTTTTCCTGTGTGGATAGCTGAGTCAAACTCTTATGAGTGATTGTGGATCTCACTTTGGAGGCTGAGCAGTGTTCTGTGGTTTGATATATTTATTCCAAGATAAACTACAAGTAGGAGAATCTGGAGGACCTTTCTATCTGGAAGAAAACCCCTTTTGGTCTGGACTCTGTGCTAGAAGTACTTGATAACCATTTCTTCATTATCCAGATAGGGTCAAATAAAAAAAAGAGGGACTTGAAAGGTGGACTATATCCACATGAGGAAAGAAAAGGAGAGAGTTGACATAAATTATCTAAACAAGTCAAACCCCACATCCTACAATCCCTTTCTTTTAGTTATTTTGAGCAAATGTGAGATGAGGGTCTGAATAAGTACTTCTATTTTCTACTTCACTCTACATTTGTAGACACAACCTTTATTAAAAGAAATTAAAACTTCTTGCCGTATCTAATTCTAGATCAGCAAACCTCCCCATTTTCAAATTTGCAATCTTTTTCATAATGGCAGGATACTTGACATGAAAAGCTCTTTGTGCATCTGTACCAGATTCAGCAAGAAAGAAAGAGGATTTTTTTCATAAAATGCCTGCATATAATTTCAGGCTTAGCCACAAAATTAGGAAAAACTATAGACCATGCTGTATACTCAAAATCTGATCAGCAGGAAGTAATCTTTTTACAGCATCACATGAATGCTGTGGTAGGTTTGCAACATTCAAAGCATAAGAGTTTCTGACACTGACATGTTGCCAAACCAAAGAATCTCAAAGTGGCTTCAGAAGGATGCATCCACAGGAATAACTTCACCCACCTCTGGCCTGGAATGTGACAGCTGGTTGGGTCAGCATAGCAACGCAACCACACAAGAGTTTCAAACAGGATGCAAAGAAAATGATCCATCCCAATGAAAATAGGATGGTAGAGAGGATTTTCCCAAATTAGATTTCTATCTAAGATCTTAGGGTGAAAAAGTCTGAACTGGGAAGAAAGTGTCTTTTTTGTTGTCACTAAGTTCTTTATTAATACAAGATCATACCTTTGTAATAATGTCTAGTTAAGAAGTGTATTGTTTTCCTCTTTAGTTTTATCAAGTATAAATTAACTAAGTCTCAATTGAATATATATATTTTAAAACAATAGAATGGGAAAATGGGATTTCCAAGATGCAGATCTAAGTTGGTATCTTCTGATCAGTGACTGCTGAAAGTTTCTTTACTAATTGCAATAATAGCTACCATTTATAGTCAGTTGACAAGTATTTAGTAAGTGTTTTTTATCTGCTAAGAACTCTACTAAATGCTAGAGGCACTAAGGAATACACAGTCCCTTCCTTCCAGGAGTAGAGATTTTAATAGTGCAGACAAGCATGTCAGTCTAGTTGCATACAAGATATGTACAGAGTTGATAGAGGGCAATTTTAATGGGAAAGTTCTGGAAAGAGGATGTGAAAATATTCTACAGGAGAAGCTTTAGGGGTTGCAGAGCACATCCATTCTCTCATCTGATAGTGACCAAAAATGGTCAGTAGCCTTCATAGGCACCTCTGATTCTCCAAAAAGGTACAACATGTTTACGTTATTAACATCTTCTCCCTGACTTTCTAAAGTCTAGACAAGTCTACAGAATAATAAATGGAGCTCTAACTTGTAGCTTGCTCTCTGAAAATTTAACAATTAGATCTCCTGGCTGGGCTTTTGTTGGCTCTCAGATACCCTGGGATCAGCCCCCTGTAGATCATCATTCTGGAGCTCAAGAAATCCACCATCCTCAGCCTCCCTGGCAGCTGGTTGCAGGATATATCGCTCAGCTTAAAAAATTTCTGTATTGTCCTACCCCCATCTAAAACTTGATAGAAGGTTAAAGAAATGTTATGAAAACATTCTAGAGAGACTATAGCCACTTGTGTAATTTCTGTTAGGCAGGGCAGCTAGGTAGTGCATTGACTAGATTGTTGGTCATGGGGTCAGGAAGACTAAACTTTGTGAATTAAAGTACTGACTCAGACATTTATTAACTGTGTGACCCAGGGCTAGTTACTTAACCCTGTTTGCCTCAGTTTCCTTATCTGTCAAGTGATCTGGAGAAGGAAAAGGCAAATCACTTCAGGATCTTTGCCAAGAGAACTCTAAGTGAGCTCAAAAAAGTCAGACAAAAACTTTCAGTTACCCTACACATTTTAAATGGACTGTGTTTCCTTATCAAATGAGATGACATATGTAGAAGCACTTTTTGGAGTTTAAATTGCTGTATCATCATCATCCTTTTCCCCCTAGTTCTTTCTCCTCCTTTTTCTCCTCTTCCTCCATCTCCTTATCATAATCATCTATTGCTGTCATCATCATCATCACCCCGCCTGGATCTGCCTCAGTATCTCCCCCTGCTTCAGCTCTCCTCTCTCCCCAGTATCTCAGGAATTTTGAACACTACCTTGGAATCAAAAATTGAAGTCATTATCTTGGCAAAGATTTGTTTTAACAATCAAATTAGAATTCTAAGCATCTCCTAATAATGCCTGTAATCTGTCAAGCCCCTTAAACCCTAAGTATATTCTCATTTGGTCCTAACAACAGCCCCATCGAATAGCTATTGGATATATACTAGGATCGCAAATCTAGGTCTGTAGGAGACCTCATAGGCCATCTAATCATTTTGCAGATGAGGAATCTGAGATTGAGAGAAGTTAAATGACTGTCCAAAGTCACATCTGTAGAAAGTGTCAGAGGAGAGATTTGAATTCATGTCCTCTGACTCAAGAACACCAGATTTTCTTAGCTTTATTTTACAGAGAAGAAACAAATCGGAGATTCATAAGGTTTAAGTGACATATTCAAGGTTACAGAGCTAGAAAGTTTCAGGAGCAAGATTTGAAAACAGTCTAACTTATTCCGTAGAGGTAACATGACATCATAGCCAGGGAGCTGGCTTCAAAGCCAGGAATTTCAGGCTGAGAATCCTGCCTCTGACCCGTTCTGACTGTGTGATCTTAAGCATGTCACAATCAGTGAACCTCTTGGTGCCCCAAAACAACTTTTTTTTGGGTCAGGCAGCTGGGGTTAAATAATTTGTCCAGGGTCACACAGCCACTAAGTGTCAAATATCTGAGGCTGGATTTGAACTCAGATCCTCCTGACTCCAGGGTCAGTGTTCTATCCAGTGTACCACCTAGCTGCCCCCAAAACAACTGTCCAAGACCATAACTTGCAGAGAAGGTAATAATAGTGTTAGTAGAGGGAGTTTTCTTATCTGGGAGTTCTCAATATTAGTACCATCATAGGTTCGTCCCTATTCCCTTTTCTCCTCCCCACCCTCACCACTTTCCTTCTTGAGTCCTAGTCCAGTGTACTCATTGGTAGAGTTTCCCCATGTTAATGGAAATTAATATGGGAGCTCCTCATATTAATGACATCTCAGGCCCTGTCCTTAATTACCTCTACTTCCTGTATCCACTATGATTTGCTATCCCTCATCTAATAAGATATCTAATAATAACAGTTAATATTTGTCTAATGCCTACTATGTGTCGGGCATTGTGTATTTTACAAATATTATCTCACTTGATTCTCACAACAACCCTTGTAGGTGAGTGCTCTTATTACCCCATTTAGCAGATGATGAAACCGAGTCAACTTCAAATAGCCAATAAGTGTCTGAGGTAAAATTTGAACTCAGATCTTCCTGACTCCAGGCTCAGAGGTCATCGTCAGCTACCTCATTTAACCTGAAAGTGCTTCTTGAAAGGATTTTTTAATACAGCATTCTTGGTGGGAAAAGCTTGAGTATGATTGATTTAGGGTTGGAAAGGATGTCCGAAATGAAGCCTTTATTTTTCATATTAGGAAACTGAGAAGCTTAGTGATGTACAAAGTCACATAGGTGGTAAATGGGAGGACCGTAATCTGCACCTAGGTAATTTGACTCCTTGCACTGTGACTAAACTGAATTATACAGGCTGTCCTCAAAGTCTTAGTGTTGCTTTAAGTCCTAATAGCTTCAAGTCTGTTTATATTTTTAAATTCTAATAACTTAAAATGGCACTAAGGCTTTTGGGACACCTTTTATTTCAAAATCTTAATGTCTGTGACTTATGTAAGTGACCTAAGCACATCTCAATTGCTGCTGGTGTTTTACAGACCCCTTGATTAAAGACTTGAGTACCCAGGGGTTCTACTTGATGCAATATTCCTGGGGGGGAAGGACCATCCTTTCCCTTATAAGTGGACAGACTAAAACTGAGGTACATTAACTTTGTTGTAATTCTTGCCAGGACTGAAATATACTCACACTCTAAAGTTTTGCTCTTTAAAATGTGGCTCTTAGGTTTCATGGGTTATATTTATCACGGCACTTGGGAGCCCTCAAAAAGGGCTGAGAATCTCTGGTATGTTCACTCTTGCTGGAGTCCACGGAACTATGTCACTTGGAAGTACTTTGTATGATTTTTTTGCCACATAAATCTATTCTATTTTTGTTACTGATCTTTCCTGAAGGAGATGATTCCCCTGAGTAGGACAATACCCAGTAGTTACCTCTTAGAAAATGATCAGTAATAGACAGTGATGCTTTTTTTGCAGATGGAAAAGTCTCATGGATACAGGGAGCTCATTATAACCTCATTAAGGTCATAGATTCAGAACTGTCAGAGATTGCTTATGCCATTCTGTCCAACCTCCTCATTTTACACTTGAGAAAATTGAGATCCAAGGAAAAGGAGAAAAGATGCAGTGGAAAGGATATTGACATAGGTGTAAGAAGACCTGAGTTTGAGTCTTGGCTCAGATACTTAGCTGTGGGACCCTGGGTAAGTCCTTTAGCCTCTATCTGCCTCAGTTTCCTCACTTGTGAAATGGGGATGGTATAGCACCTACCTCACAATGTTGTTCTATGGGACAAATGAGATAACAACTATAAAACCCTTTGCAAACCTTAAAATGCTATACAAATGCTAGCTATTATTAATGTTATTTTTAAATGGCATAGCCAAAGTCATACATGTAGTAGCCATGGAGGAGGAGGTGTTGGGTCCAAGACTTCTGTACCATTTGCTCCCTACTTCAGTGTGTTCTGGATCTCATAGATATGCATACTCCAATTCAATTCAACAGGCTTTTAATAAAGCACCTATTTTCTATGCTTGTGGTGTTTGTCCTTTGGTTTTCATAGAGAACCACGGTATCAGAGTAATGATGACATGACTTGCGGTTGACTTTGATTTGAGTGAGAGAGGGCTGTGCAGGTCACTAGCCTCACTTTCTCCTCCAGAGCCCTTTGGATCCAGTGACCAGATATTCATCAGGATGACCGGATCTAGGATGCAACGGGGGACCTTAGCCCTTTTAGGCTAAGGCCTTTTCACATGTACTTACTTAGAGTGAGGTAACACCCATTCAGTGAATAAGCCTCTTTAAGAAGTAAGTCAAGGGATGGCCCCTTTAATTAGAAAAAAAAGAAAAAATCAAACTTGGAGGGGAAGAACCTCAGGGTTCCTGTTCTAAAGAGAAACAGTTACTATTACATTCACTCTAAGCCAGGAGGGCCCAAAATATAGCCATTAATTAAGTGGAGTTTGGGGCAGGGACCTATCATGGTGCAATCTATGAGCCTCAGAATGAACTGGGTTTGGTAGGATTACAAAAACAAAAATAAAACTGTTCTTGCCTTCAAGAATATTACCTCATTTTGGTCTGAAGTGTTGTAACATGGACATAAAGCAGTGAATGCTAGATGATTTGAGGAGATACACATCACCAACAACTGGGGGCCTTAGGGTGGCTTTGTGGAATAGGTGGTGCCTGAGCTGAGTCTGGAGGAAGCTGGAGATGAGGAGGGAATTATTTCGGACTTGGACAGATATAAGGAGGTGGAAGATGAAAGCTGAGTTTGGGGACAATTCATAGTCCAGTTTGACTGGAAGATAGAGTGTTTGAAGGGGAATAATGTGAAATAAGTTTGCAAATAAGTTGGTGCCAGGTTGTCAAAGCTAAAGTCTTCGTGTTTTATTATAGGGAAAATATGGCATCAGTGAAGGTTTTTGATAAGAGGAGTCAAGTTTGTGCCATAGAAATAATCTGAACATCTGTGTGTAAGTTGTATTGGAGAGGAGATGACTGGTGGAGGGAAACTGATTTCTTTCTTCACTACTTCAAAGAATGCATTTTTTTTTGGTTATCCTAATAATAGAAGTTATCCATATAGTAAGTTATCCATATCTTTTAATCCTGTATCTATAGGGGCAATCCGCAGGTAATCCCTGTTTCAAAAGCCTCTCCTACAACAACTCTAGTAACAATTACTTTAGCTTTAAGAGTCAAATGGAATCTTTAAAGATTTGACACTTGGGGCTAGAAGTTCTTGAGAAAACTGAAAAAAGGAGTTACTGAAAAAATGGAGAGAAACTGTGAAGAAGAAAGAACAGGATGATGAAAAACTTTTCATTAGAGATTCTTCAACTGTTATTTTTTAATGAAGAAATGAAGAGAATTTTATAGGCAGTGAGCCTGGAGAAAGACCTCTGAAGTTATGGTTTGTGAGAAGATGAAGATATTGTTTTCTTGTCATGGCTATAGATAATCTGGAGAAGACAGAGAAAGAAGTGCTTTATGAAGACAATTTATATCTATTATGTCTTTAAGAAATGCTCATAAACTTTATTTTGTGAGGAAGATAAAGTGGATTCTTATGAAGACTTTTTTCAAAATTCTAAATGAACTAAAATGCATGAGACTGTTTTCACTTGTACTGAAGATCTGAAATGTGTCTGGCAGAGACCTTTCTCTTAGCTTAAATACTATAAAGAATCACTCCTGTCTTTGTTATTGATTTAATTGTTAATTGATTTAATTGTTATATTTAGCAATTTTGATATTTAATTCTAAAAAGATTATATAATTTAATATGTAGAGCTATAAGTAATTATGTATAAGGAAGATTATTTCAGTTCATTAAATAAGTGATATTTTTCATGTGGGACAAATGAAATAACACGATGTAAAGCCCTTTGCAAACCTTAAAGTGCTATACTATTGCTATCTAGCTATATGCTAACTATTACTATCATGTTATTTTTAAATGGCATGCCCAAGGTCATACATGTAATAGGCAGGGAGGGGAACGAACCCAAATCCTCTGATTTCAAAGCCAGTGCTCTTTCCACTGTACCACCTGCTTCCTATTCATTGAATTCTAGATCTCCTAGATGTGCCTACTTCAATTCCATTCAGTTGAACAGGCTTTTATTAAGCACCTATTTACTATGCATGCCTCTGTATTACCCTACAGCTTGGGGTGATGAGGTTAAATATAGGAATGAGTTCAATAATAAGCTGAGGGATGAGTTGCAAAAGTATCCCTGCTTACATGTTGAGGCTCATCCTCTTAATTTTGCTACAAGGTACATTTGTAAATTATATCAACGTGCACATAACATTAATGTCTATGTAATATGTATGTATGTAAACACACACAACATACACAAAGATCATATCTCAGTCATTCTGCAGTTATCTAAGAAACTTCTGACATCTGGAATCATGTTACTATTCTGCTCAAAAAATCCAAAGACTTACCATTGTTTGCCTAACGAAGTCTAATGTAACAACTCTGTAATTTGGTTCTAACTATATGCCAACCCAGGCAACAGTCTGGTTATCTTTCATTCTATTTCTGTCTTCTCTCATCTCTGTGTCTTGGTTTATTTCATCCCCATGCATAAAATCAACTCTGCCCACTCATTTCCCCTTTCCATCTCTTGAAAATTCTGCCTTCTTTTAAATTGCAACCTGGGTTCCACCTGCACATGATTCCCATAACTTCAAAGGACCATAACTTTGAAAGAAGACTTGGAGATCATGGAGTCCAACCCCCTCATTTTACAAATAAGGAAACTGAGACCAAGAGATGGGACATGATTGTCCTGAGATCTCACAGGTAATAAGTGGCAGATTTGGGACTTGAGGTTATAGTTTCTGAATCCTTCCATTGTGGCACACTTATAATACATTTTTTCCTTTCCAGAGGTGAAAGTAACCATTTCTTCAACACATTAGTCATAGCAATGTGCCTTGACTTAGTGGTGGGCATACCAAAACAAAACATAACGCAAAGCAGTCTTCTGTAGCAGAGTTTATATTCTTTTTCTCTTCCCAAGAGCTTTCAAATTAAAATGGTCCTTAAAAGTCATCAAGATCAAGCTCCATATTTTACAGATGTAACAGGGATGAGTATATGTGCAAAGAGCCTCTAATGGATATGTGGGGACCCTAGGAAGCTTTCTTCAGGAAGAGTGGTGATGATGTAAATAGAAAATGCCTTTTGTAGACTTTGGAGCATGTGTGGAATTTCTAGTTGATTCTAGTTGTGTAGAAGAGGCTCTATTATTTGCTAAAAAAGCATTCACAAAGACCCATCAATCTTAGTGTGGCCCTTTTTTTCTCACTCTCGCCTCAGCAGTCTTGGAAGATCTTGAACAATCCTTTTCTCATAACATTTTTTGGGGCAGTGAAAGATAATGGTTTCAGAGGAAAGGACTTTGTAGACACTGGGCTACCTAATTGTCTAGAAAAAAAAATATGAAGTACTTGAGGGCAGAGACTTTTTCATTTTTAAAATTTTCAGTCTGAAATCCCCCCTCCATATTATAGAAAAATGGTTGTCACATTTATTTCATTGGTTATCATTGGTGCTGAAAATGTAGGCTTTATGGCAGTGGCTTCTAACAGGTTTGTTTTTAGTGTTGTTAGTCAGTTTGTTTTGTTTAACTCTTGATGACCTCACTTGGGGTACCTTGGCAAAGATACTGAAATGGTTTGCCATGTCTTTCTTCAGCTCATTTTATAGATGAAGAAACTGAGGTGAATGGGGTTATGTGACTTGCCCAGGGTCACTCAGCTAGTAAGCATCTGAGGCCAGATTTGAATCTTCCTAACTCCAGGGCCAGCACTCTATCCACTTTACCATCTAGCTGCCCTAAAAGATTTGTTATGTGTAAGTATCCTGAACCATGTCTAGTTCAGTCCAGTCCAGTGATTCAGGCTTGGGATTAGAGTCTACAATGAGGCGATGTGGACTATAAAATTCTATAAAAGATAACATAATGAGATTAAAAAGGAAACAATTCCTAAAGTTAAAAAAGAATGCAAATTCAGATAAAATGCTCTCTCCTCCTCAGAATTCACCATAGCAACTAGGTCAGAAAGACTTTTTTATAAAGTTAACCTTTTGTACCACAGGTGGCAAGAAAGCTAAATCAATAATGATCTTGAGAATGGACTTCCTGCTCCCTTTGAAACACTCCCCCCAATATAAAGAGGTGCTGTTCCTAAAGCTAGTGCAGCTAGAAGCAGCTACTTTCTTTGGGGAAAGGCATCGGGAGACGTGAGGTATTTTTTCCACTTTTCTGAATCTTGAGTAGCATATAAATCACAAAGTGACAGGGCACAAGCTCTGGAAACACCCCATCCCCTTAACTCTCCTTGAATTTTCCTACTTGATCAAGTCTCTGGCAGTTGCTTGAGCTATAATTCTCTCCACTGGCCTTTCATTATCACTACTCCCAATTCTCTGTTGCCCTTAGCCTAGCTCAGCTCTTCATCGTCCTGATGGACTAGGTTACTTCTCCCTTGATCCTATTTAAACCTCATTGTCTTTGTCCAGGCATTGTACCTCCAGTCACCCCAGCCTACTGGCCACTTCCATCAAGATCCTCCCTAGACTCCTCCTCCAGTCACCCCAGCCTACTGGCCACTTCCATCAAGATCCTCCCTAGACTCCTCCTCCAGTCACCCCAGCCTACTGGCCACTTCCATCAAGATCCTCCCTAGACTCCTCCTCCAGTCACCCCAGCCTACTGGCCACATCCATCGAGATCCTCCCTAGACTCCTCCCCCAGTCACCCCAGCCTACTGGCCACTTCCATCAAGATCCTCCCTAGACTCTTCCTCCAGTCACCCTGGACTACTTGGCCGAGTTCCCTCCCAGTCTTTCTGTAGAAGTTTCTATGAAGTTGCTCAGATTCAGTCTACCCTGCTTGTTAATAGAAGTATCACCAAGGGTGAGACTCCTTCAGAGTCTAGCCAATATGCCAGATATTTAATAAAATTTGTTTTTCTTTGGCTGAAAGAAAGCTTGGGTTAAATTCACTTGGGCAGGACCTGCCTGTTGCTGTTTCAGGGTCCCAGGACCCCTAAATCTCAACAATTCTATGCAAAAGTAAAAGGAATATGAATGTCATTTTTCCTCCACAAAAACTTGAAAATATGCTTTCATGGAGTTACGGCACATTTTATTTCTAATGGGAATAAGGTGATATAATAGGGGATGAAATGACTGGATGGGAAAATGGTGTGGTAGGCATTTGCTGAAGTTATTGCAGAAGACAAGAGGCTTCAAGGCTAGCTTCTTACAGCAGTGTTACATGCTGAAATATATGAAATATATATATGAAATACATGCTGACCCCAGACTTGGGGTCAGAGACTAGAGTTAAAATCTTGCTTTGCCCTCCTTCTCCCCCTCCCCTCAGCCCCCATTATTAGCTCTTGGATAAACTACTTAAAACATCTGAGCCTCAGTTTCTTTATCTGCAAAGTGGGTTTAATACTTGTATCATGAAGATGCTGTGAGTCTTAAAAGAAAATTAAAGCCATATATAAATGCAAGCTGTTATTATTTCCCCATCCTTATTTTTCTTCTTCTTTTAAAAAATATGCTTCAGACAACTTTTACTGATTAAAATATCTGTGATTCTGTGGCTTTTTTACACCTCAATCATTTCTGGATACCCTCTATCAGTCTCTGTGGCAGGAGGTTTTGCTTAGCTGTTGTTCTTAGTTAAAGGAGAAATTTGGAGAAAGGGATTATAAATAAATCAATAAAACTTTCTTTAAAATAATTTACATTATATTATATGGTATAAGTGCCTATGTCCCAAGTTGTGAGCTAGATGAAGACAGGTTCCTCGTCAAAAACCTATACTCACCTCTCTTTTCCTCCCCTCACACCCAGTGCCTAAGAAAGTACTCTGTACACATTTAATTTCAATGTGTGCATATTGCATTTCATTTCATTTTTTACCTTGTCACTCCCCTGCTTAATATACCTAATACTCCCTATTGCCTCTAGGATAACATTTAATCCCTTCTTTTTATCTTTTCTAGTACATAACTACCTGGTTCCAAACTGTCTTGTTAGTCTCACTTTATTTACATCATTCCTTTTCCCACAATGTGCAATCCAACCAAACCAGCCTTTTCTCTTTTCTTTGGACACATCTCCCATCTCTTTGCCTTTGCATTGGCCAGTCCTCCTGCCTACAACAAATTCCTTCCTGGTATCTGCCTCTCTTCCTTTCAGAAACAGCTGAAGGACTACCTTCTAATGAAGTCTTCCCCATTCTCCCAGCTGGTTAATTTTTTAAATTACTTGGTACTTATTTGTATGTATTTTCTTTGCATGGGTGGGACAATAGATGATGTGTTGGGCTTAGAGTCAAGAAGCCCTGAGTTAGAATTCTTCCCCAGATACTTGTAGCTCTGTGACTCAGGGCAACTCATTTAACTTACTTCAGCCTTGGCAGCCTCATCTATTAGATGAGGATGTTAATAGAACCTCTTTCATAAGGTTGCTAAGAGGATCATAAGTGTAGAGTGTTTTTCAAATCTTAAAGTCATAACTTAATGCTGGCTTGTGTTATAATTATCATCCTCATCTTTAAATGCTTATATATTATCATTATATCAACTCAGATACTAGCAGTGTGATCCTAGGCAAGTCACTTAACCCTATTTGCCTCAGTTTCCTCATCTGTAAAATGAGTCGGAAAAGGAAATAGCAAACCACTCCAGTATATTTGCCAAGAAAACCCCAAATGGGATCGCAAAGAGTCAGACATGATTGAAAAATGACTGAACCACAAACGTTAACTTTTTGTTTTCTATTTTCCAAGGTAAGACTGTTTGAGTAGGAATTATTTCACTCATTGCATTGCTAACCCCAGTACCTAGCCCAGTGCCTGGTGCATTGTAGCTACTCAATAAACCCTTGTAGATTCAGTGATTTATAGAAATGGAGATAGAGAGAAGTCAAATCAAGTGCCCCTATAGACATGTGGGCTGCCCCAAACATGTGCTAGGTAAGACTCAGAAATATTTTATTCTGTCTACTCTTCTTTCTCAACCTTTAAAGTCTTCTTGCTGCCCGTCTCTTTGCTTTATTTATAGAAGCCTATATGGTGGTGTTTAGAAGAGTTTCAAAGTGAGTTATGAATTCCAAATAGCAACGATTAATGCCTCTGATACTCACCTCCGCACGGACTTAAACTGGGCAGCATAGTTTATGGCTGGTAAGCTACAAGTCAATTATCCACTGTGATGATCTACTCCTCTGGGTGAAGATTCGTTTTCCCTGTAAATTAATTCTTGAAACGTTGAACAGGGCATGTCATCGGTCTCATTACATGCCCTCCCCCTGCTTCTGCTCCCTCCCAGCATTTCTGTCATCCTGCTGCAGGTGTTTGCTTCTGAACAGGGAGTGCTGGGAGCTGAACACATTAAAGCATGACTTTACCCTTGGAAGTCATTCTGTTCAAAGCTGGGGACTGGCTCCCTCCTTGCTTATGGCTTGTGTCGCTGGGGAAAGAGATTATTTACTGCTATTCCCGATACGAAAACGATTTCTGGTTTTGCTCTTTTAGAGAGAAGAAACCTATTTGTGTCTCTTTTAACTCGATGTTTTTCTCTGAATTCTTCCTCTGGGAGAATTTTTCTTCCCAGATTTATAAAATAGCTAAGGTTTTCACTGAACTTTAAGGTTTTAAAACACTTAAAATTTATTATCTTATTTGATCATCATAATAATCCTGTGAAGCAGAAGCTGTTATCTTCCTCATTTCACAGTGGAGGAAAGGGAGAGGGATGGAGGGGCTTGCCCAGGATCCTGTGCCCAGGGTCCTGTCTCACTGGAAAGTGAGACGAAAAAGATGGGGTTGTAGCCAAATAGTTATGTACTTTAAAAGCTAAAAAAACCCTAATTTTTTAAAAATGAGATTAAATGCTATCCTATAGGCAATAGGGAGTCATTGGAATTTATTGAGCAGGGGAGTGACAGTGAAAAAATGAAATGTAATACATCAGCACACATTTATTAAATGTGTATAATATTAAAAGTGTGTGAGATGAGATCTGAACTCAGGCATTCCTGAATGGAGGTCCAGCACTTTATCCACTATCCATCTGGAAGCCTAGTTTTAGTCTTTCCCAGCTCCTTTAGCCCCTCCTAGGGAAATGTCAGATTTTTTAAAAAATGCAACTAAGTTGAGGTGACTAGAGCTTTATCCCAGGGCACCAAAATTGAGAAGACAAAATGGTTTAAAATGTAGACTTTTGAAAGATTGAGCAATATTCAAATAAGCTAACATTTGCGTTTTGACAACATTTCATTTCCTTCAACTGACGTAACTGAGCTTAGCATCTAAAAAGCAAAACTGAGCAGTTAAAATGGAAGTTGCCAGATGTCATACTTCTTTTACCCCACCCCATAATCCTGAACCCCATATGAGCTCCTTTTCAGTACAACTTGACTGTATCCAGATCCACACAACCACACTGCCTCCCGCCCACCCCAGAGTTTGGTGGAGTTCAGACTGTGCTAATGTTTGTCTCACTTCTAGTCTTGTTCCCTACCCGTCCCACCCTCTGTTGAAATGGTCTTTGTCATTACTTATATGTGATGCAAGATTGAATTGGCCTATATGGGCCATCCCATGGATCATTATCAGAGGTTTGCACTGGAAACTGATGAAGAGTCTCTTATTGGCTGCAGAGCAGATGGTTCAGTGGACATTTAAAAGGAAGACACTACCCCCTCCTGCCTCTCTCTTCCCTTACAGCTATGAATTGTGTCATGACTATTTTGAGCTGCTTCCCAAGAGGGAAATGCTTTATTCCCTCCTCCTTCCAGCCTCCTTATGGCCATAATTACATGGCATCTAATGTATATGTCCCACTCAGACAAACCTAGGCAGCACTTGGGCTGACTTTTTCATCTTTGTTCTTTCATGATCTTAGCTGAGTTATTAGCTGGATTGTCTAGGCATGGAAGTAACCTTGTCAGTTTGAGGAATATGGGGGTCCTTCAGTGGTAGCAAGGGAGAAATCTGTGGCAACTACTCCAAAGCCCTTGGAAGGGAGGGCTATCAACAAAAGAACTGGTTCACATCCAACTGTTTTACCAACAGACATGAAGTGGGAGTTTGGATAGTGCAGAGTCAAGGTGAAATGCAAAATGCCTAATTAATAATCATGAAAACTGTTTTTTTTTCTTAAAATGAGGTTTGAGTATCAGATTCCCAGTAGATTTTAAGAAAAATATAGGCTAAATTACTGAATTCTTTTTATTTCATTCTGTTAATACTTGATGTGAATCTTTTATGTTTATCATTTCTATTTTACATAGGAATAATTACATGACCTATAACTGATATATATAACACACTGATTTTTACTTTCCCTTTTTTAGGTTAGTCCCAGATGTAAATCACAAGTTAGGCTATAAGTGAAATCTTACTTTGGATGCTAAGTGGGGGTTTAATGAGCCAAAGAATATGAGAATAAGACACCAGTCCCCTCTCATAAGAGGTCAGGCTCCTTATTACAGAGTTCAATATAAATCATGTGCCTGAACACAAAAATGGGAGTGGATGAAGAACTCAAGTCCCTGTGGGCTTTAAGTTGTTCCTCAAGGTTAGATATTATTTTCATATTATGAATTGAGAGGTAATGTGAGGTAGCAGGTAGAGATCTGTTTTATGGGTTCAAGTCTGCCTCTGACACATAGTGACACCTTAGGCAAGTCTCTGAGGCAGTAACTTTCAGAGCTGCATTTGTAGGGAAAAATATCCTTAGTGGGATTTTAGTACTCTCCCAAAAGACCAATTTTTGGGTGGTAAAATCTTATTTTCCTTGGCTGCCAACATTGTCAGCTATAGCTTTATTTAGTATTTATTTTTTAATTATTTAACATTAATTATATTTTAAATATGCTATTTATATAATCATATTATTTATTAATACCCTTATCATTGGTTTATATATAACCAATATATAATCAAATATAATTATTTACATGTAATTATTGGTATATATAGCATAATGCTAGGCTCAATAGGTCATCAGAAAAGGAATAAATTATCATCATCTCTATAAGAACTTTTAGTCTGGTAGGGATAGTTGCTACTCTACCTTCCATCAAGAAGAATGAACACACTTTTTGTTGTTGTTTCATCTTTTCAGTCATGTCTTACTTTTTGTGACCCCATTTGGGATTTTCTTGGTGAAGATCCTAGAGTGGTTTGCCATTTCCTTCTCTAGCTCATTTTACAGATGAGGAAACTGAGACAGACAAGATTAAGTGACTTGCCCAAGGTCACATTGCTAGTCGGTATCTGAGGTAGCATTTGAACTCAGGTCTCCCTGACTCCAGGACCAGTGCTCTGTCCGGTATGCCTATCTAACTGTCCCATTGACCACACTTGGGAAGTGCATTTTGTTGATTATTTTATTGTGCACAGTGGAATAAAAGTATCAGACGTTTTCTAAAAATTCTTTGTAGTCTTTTCAGTTCATAAAACTACTTCCTGAGACTAAATCTTTGGAAAGGGAAGGGTGTGAATGAGTGGTGGTGTGTTTCGTTGGTATAATCTTTATCCCATTTTATTTTTTTTTTATTCTGAACTTAACAAGCACTAAATTAAATGAACATTTTCCATATACATTACAAAACGGAAAGAGAGAATTGTATGTGAAACTCTGAGTCCCTATTATGTAGAGCTTCCTTCTCTGAGATTAAATCTCATGTTAAATTCCAACTGAGTTGGCTGGGCTTTTGATATTTGATGAGATGGAAATAGTGCAAACATCTTGGCAACGAGCAAAGGTGCGTGTTTTCTTGTTTTCTTGGGAACTGACAGATTAAGTTGCTTATGACATTGTAATATTTGGTTAGGAGCCTTTCCCTTCAACCCAAATTTATAATAGCAACCTTGGTTAGGCAGTGAATAAGCATTTATTAAGTTGCTTACAAAATGCCAGGCACTATGCTAAGTTCTGGGGATACAAAAAAAGACCAAAGGAATCCCTGTTCTCAAGGAGCTCACAGGTTAATGGGGAAGAGAATATGCTCCCCCAAAAGAAATGAAAAGAAAAGAAAGAGAAAAAGAAAAAGTACAAACAAGCATTTTGCAGGACAAAATGGATGTAATTTCAAAGACATTTAGATTAAGGAGGCCTGGAAAAGACTCCTTGAAGACGGTAGGATGTTAATTGAGGATTGAGGGAAACTGGGGAAGTGAGCAAGTTGAAAAGAGCAAGGAGAATGTTACAGGAATGGGGAACAACCAGTGAAAGTGCCCACAGTTGGGGAATGGAGTCTCTTGTGCAAGAAACAGTAAGGAGGCTGGCATTTCTGAATCCAAGAATACTTGGTAGTAAAACATGAGAAGACTGGAAAGGTAGTAGACAGAGCCAAGATGATGGAGAAAAGGCAGGGGATCACCTGAGCTCTCTCTGGTTCCTCTCCAAATAACTTGAATGGCTCATAACAAATTCTGGAGTGGCAGAAGTCACAGAAAGATAAGGTGAAATAATTTTTCAGCCCAAGATGACTTATAAAGTCCTCAAGAAAAGTCTGTCTCTCCAGAGGAAAATGGAACACAGCTGTACCAATAGAGGCCACACCATAGGAAGCCGGCAATAGGCCCTTAGGGTGACTAAAACAGTGAAAAGCAGCACCTGCTTCTGCAGTTCTCAGCTCATAGAGGGTCAGAGAACTAGTCAGAAAGAAATTGTAGTGGCTCTTTTGCTGGCACAAGGTACAGGACTGCATTGTATTACCAATACTTGGATCTGGGTTGTAGTCTTGGGTTGCAGTCCCAAGGTGAGGAGGAGCACCAGCACACCAGAGCTTGAAGCTACAGGGAAGCTGGGACCCTGGTCACAGTTCTAGGTCAGAAAAGAGGGCTTGTGATCACTCACAGACCAGAGCACAGACCAGATGAAGAGCAAATACTTCTCCTTAGCAAATACTTCTCCATACCACCTTGGAAAAACTGAAAACTTACAGGTCCCTACAAGTATCTCTGAAAACAACTGCCTAAAACCCCTGAAGCTTAGGACAGTTCACCCTCCACACTGGAAGCAGAACTCTACTTTAACAAAGAATTAAAAAGTCAGATAATAGGCTGGGAAAATTAGCAAACAATGAAAAAAAAAAAAAACCTCTAACTATAGAAACTTACTTTGATGGCAAGGAAGATAAAACACAACCAGAAGACAACCAAGTCAAAGCTCCTACATCCAAAGCCTCCAAGAAAACTATGAATTGGTCTCGGGCCATAGAAAAACTCAAAAAGGATTTTGAAAATCAAATAAGAGAAGCAGAGGAAAAATTGGGAAGAGAAATGAGAGTGGTACGAGAAAACCATGAAAAGCAAGTCAACAGCTTGCTAAAGGAGACACAAAAAAGACACTTTAATAAATGGGCTAGACCAAGTGGCAAAAGAGGTCCAAAAAGCCAAGGAGAAGAAGAATACCTTAAAAAAGAGAAACTGGTCAAATGGAAAAGGAGGCTGAAAAGTCCACTGAAGAAAATGATACCTTAAAAATTAGAATGGAGGAAATGGAAGCTCATGGTTTTATGAGAAATCAAGAGATTGTAAAACAAAACCAAAAGCATGAAACAATAGAATACAATATGAAATATATCATTGGAAGAACAACTAACCTGGAAAACAGATCCAAGAGAGATAATTTTAAACTTATTGAACTCTCTTAAAGTCATAATTCTCATTATTGGAGCCTAGACGTAGCCTTTCAAGAAATTATCAAGGAAAACTGCCCTGATATTCTAGAACCAGAGGGTAAAATATAAATTAAAAGAATGCACTGATCACCTCCTGAAAGAGATCCCCAAATGAAAACTTCCGGGAATATTATGGCCAAATTCCAGACTTCCTAGGTCAGGGAGCAAATATTGCAAGCAGCCGGAAAGAAACAATATAAATATTATGGAGCCACAATCAGGATAATCTAAGATTTAGCAGCTTCTATATTAAAGGATCAGAGAGTTTGGAATATGATATTCTGGAGGTCAAAGGAGCTAGAATTACAACCAAAAATCATCTACCTAGCAAAATTGAGTATAGTCCATTGCGGGTGGGAAATGAATATTCATTGAGATAGGAGAATTTCATCCATTCTTTAAAAATATTTTTTTTTTTTGCAAGACAGTTGGGGTTAAATGACTTGCTCAGGGTCACACAGCTAGTAAGTGTCAAGTGTCTGAGGTCAGAACTGAGTTCAGGTCCTTCTGACTTCAGGGCCAGTGCTCTATACATTGCTCCACCTAGCTGCCCCAATTTCATTCATTCTTGAGAAAAGACCAGGGCTAAATAGAAAATTTGGCTTTCAAATACAAGACTCAAGAGAAGCATGAAAAGGTGAACAGAAAAGAGAAATCATAAGAGACTCATTAAAATTAGACTGTTTACATTCCTACATGGAGAGATGATATTTAGAACTCATAAGATGTTTCTCATCATTAGGGTAGTTATAAGGAGTATATATAGACAGAGAGCACAGGTATGAGTTGAATATGAAGAAATGATATCTGAAAAATAAAATTAAGGGGTGAAATAGGAATGTACTGGGACAAAGAGAAAAGAAGAGGTAGAATGGGTAGAAATTATCTTACATAAAAGAGTCAAGAAAAAGCTTTTACACTGGAGGGGATGATGGGGAGGGTGGATGGGAGCACTTGAAACTTCCTGTCATCAAAATTGACTCAAAGAGGGAATAACATACACACTCAATTGGATATAAAAACTTATATTACTCTACAGAAGAGTAGGAGGGGAAGGGGATAAGAGAAAGGGAAGGGAATGATAGAAGAAAGAGAAGGTTAGGGAAGTTAGTAGTCACAAGCAAAACACTTTTGAGGATGGACAGGGTGAAAGGAGAGAGTATGGGGAGAGTGGGATGGAGGGAAATATAGTTAGTGTTTCACAACATGACAATTATAGAAGTGTTTTCCATGACTACACATATATAACCTATGTCAAATTGCTTGCCTTTTTAATGGGGGGCGATGAAGGAAAGGAGGGAATTTAGAACTCAACATTTTAAAAATGAATGTTAAAATTGTTTTTACATGTAACTGGAGAAAAATAAAATCCTGAATAAAATTTTTTTTTAAAAGACTAGAAAGGTAGGAGGGGATCAGGTGATAAATAGCTTTGAATGCCAAACAGAAGGTTTATATTTTATGCTGAAAGTGATAGGGAGCCCCTGGAGTTTATTAAATGGGGGTGTGTACAGAGGGTGACATGGTCAGCCCTACACTTTAGTAAGAACAATTTGATCATCTAATGGAAGGTGGATTGGAGAGGGGAAATTACTTGGTAGGCAGGGAGACCAATTTCGATAGTCCAGGCATGAGATGATATGGGCCTGTACCAGGGTTCTGGTATTATTCCATTAGTGGAGATATGGTGGCAAATATGAGAAATGTCATAAAAGGGAAATTTAAAAAAAGACTACAGAAAATGGATGTGGAAAGTAAGAGAGTGAAGAGTCAAAGATGACACCTAGGTTGAAGTCTGGGTTATTGACATGATGGTAAGCATCCTCAACAGTAGTAGAAAAGTGGAAAAGGTAGGTTCTTTGAAGGAAAGATAATAAGGTCAGTTTTGGTCATGTTCAGTCAATTTAATTATATCTAATAGTAAGTTAGAGATGTGAGACTGATGGTCAGCAGAGAGATTTGTGCTGAATAAGTAGATCTGAGGATCATCTACATAGAAATGATAAATAAATACATGGGAGCTGCTGAGATGACCAAGTGAAATAGTATAGAGGAGAGGTCCCGGGATTGAGCCCTGGGAGACACCCACCATTAACACATATGATCTGGATGAAGATCTAGTAAAGAAGTCTATGATGAAGCAGTCCAAGTTGCTGGAGGAGAACTAGGATAGCAGAGTGTCACCTAGAGAGGAGACTCTTAAGAAGAGAGTGATTGATTATGTCAGAAGCTCTAGAGGATGCAAACTGAGAAAAGTCCATTAGGCTTGGCAGTTAGAGCACTGGCAACTTTGGTGAGAGTAGTTTCTATTCAATAGTAAGGTCAGAAACCAGAATGTAGAAAATTAGAAAGAGAATGAGAGGAAAAGAAATGCTGGAATTGATTATAAACAGCCTTTTCTTGTTTTGTGTAAGACGTATCTAAGAATTTGTGGGAACTCTGCTGGTTTGGAAAATTCTCTACCAAGGTGACAAGGCTTGAGTTTAAAAGAGTGAAAAATATTTTAAAATTCAATTTTCTAGTTTTAACTAATAAGCATTTATTTGTTCTCCCTCCCACTTCCCCCTCCACTGGGGAGTATGTGTTCATACTTGGTTGCCAAAGAAGACCATGCCATCATGGCAGAAATAATGACATGACTTGCACTTGACTTTGTTTCTGAGTGAAGGAGTGGGTGGATGGACAAAGACAGCACGTAATATAAGTACAGCCAAACCAAACAACCCCCCATGTTGGCAGTGTTATGTATGTTAGTCTATTATCCTTCTGTCAAGAGGCAGGTAGCATTCTTTGTCATTAATCTCTGGAATCATGATTAATCATTGATTTGATAAGAATTCTTGTCTTTCAGAACTGATTTTTTTTACAGTGCTGATGTATAAATTGATCATCTGGTCTGCACCTTTTAATCTGTCTCAGTCCATACCAATCTTTCCAGATTTTTCTGAAAGGATCTTTTTTCATTTCTTATTTCCATTCATTAATATACCATAATTTGTTGAGCCACCCCACAATTGAAGTGTGCTCTCCCTTATCTTCCAGTTCTTTGCCACCACATAAAGAACCATTATACATATTTTTGTACATGTGAGACCCTTTTCTCTTTTTTTTTGTTCTTCTTTATGTATAGACCTGGTGGTCTTACTTCTGGGTAAGTGGGTATGCATAATTTAGTAATTTTGAGGGTATAGTCCCAAATTGTTGTCCGGAACAGCACTAGCAATTCATAGCCATTTTTTTAAAAAGCAGGCTTGTGCCTAAAATGCAGAGTACAGTATTAATATTTTATTTTGACTATGTATGTATTATATATGGGGTAGCTAGAAGGCATGGTGGATAGAGCACTAAGCCTGGAGTCTGGACGACTCCTCTTAGTGAGTTCAAACTCAGTCTTAGACACTTACTATCTGTGTGACCCTGGCCAGGTCACTTAACCCTGTTGGCCTCAATTGCTTCATCTGTAAAATGAACTGGAGAAGGAAATGGAAAACAACTCCATTATCTTTGCCAAGAAACCGTCCATATATAAAATCAAAGTAGATGAAAACTGTTTATTGTCCTAATTATGATATGCTACTGGAGAAGGAAATCAATTAAATTATTCTACCACTACGCATATTTTGGATAGTTTCTAGTTGGACAATGATCTGATCCAGAGTTAAATTAGGATTACAGTATCACAGAATTTCAGAACTGGAAGGTCTCAGAAGCCATCAAACCCAACCTGAACATGACATACCCAATAAGTATCCAACCTCTGGTTAAAAATGTCCAAGGAAATAGAATCCACCACCTCTCAAAACAACCCTTTCCTCTTTTGTGTGATTCTAGTTGTTAAGAAGCTTTTCCTGATGCCAAGCCTGTTTGTTCAGAAATTATCCAGTACTTTCAATGATTCCAAACTTCTCACTCTTGCAAAGGTCCATTTCTTCAACGCAAAATTTCTCTCACTTGTACTCCATGGATTTCAGTCAAGAAATGGGACAAAATTAGAATAATCAAAATTTACAGTTGACCCCAATGGTTAATGTAAAGATGAATGGAAGCTATAGGTAGGCAGCAACTATTACCTTATGTGACTTTTGTGTAAGAAATGACATGAAAGATATACAGACTACGAATAACCAGAAAAGGTGGAAGACCTTTTGCATGGCCAGAATTAGAGAAAAAACAAGGAAAAGAACACAATTGGCACCCTAGACCTGAGAACTAGGGGAAAGTGGAATGGGGAGGACAGAGTCTGTGGTGAGGACTCTGAAAGAGTTGGACCAAGATTTCATTGAACAGGGCTTTAGACCTGGACTGGCTGAATACCCAGATTGATGAAATCCCAGAGGAAGAGAGGGTAAAGCATTTATTAAGCACCTACTGTGTGCCAAGCACTGAACTAAACAAACATTATCTTATTTTATCCTTATTACAGCTCTGTGAGGTAGATGCTGTTATCCCCACTGTACAACTGAAGAAACTAAGGTAGACAGAAGTTTAGTGATTTGTCCAGGGTCATACAATTAGCAAGTGTCTGAGGCTGAAGACATCAAAATTAATAAAAGTATTGCAGAAATCTTTTAAAATTTTGTTTTAATGTTCAGAATAACAATCAGTGAAAACACCATAGCTTCTCACCTTTTAAAAAAAGTCATTTCCATCTGAAAAGTAGTGTAGCTTCTAAACAACATGTCTTCAAGAATCCATTTGAAGTGTACTTGGCAGAGATGCTGGAGTGTCATTTCCTTCTCCAGCTCCTTTTACAGATGAGGAAACTGAGGCAAACAGGGTGAAGTGACTTGCCCGGGGTCACACAAGTAGTGCACATCTAAGGCTGAATTTGAACTCATGACAACCAGTCTTCCTGACGCCAGGCCTGGTACTCTATCCACTTGGATTCAATTCCTGCCTTTGACGTATACTGGCTGTGTGACCGTAGCAAGTCACTTAACATAATAATAATAGAAGTAGTTTTAGTAGTAGAATAGTAATAGTAGTTGTTAGTGTAGTAGTAATGGTAGTAGGAGTTTTGTAGTAGTAGGGTAGTAGTAATAGGAGTAGCTGTAGTAGTAAGAATAGTAGAAGTTGTTATAGTATGAGTTGTAATAGTAATAGTAGTTGTAGTATACTAAGAGGAGTAGTAGTTGTAGTAGTAATAGTAGCAGTAGTTGTAGTAAGAATAGTTTCATTTTCATAGTACTTTAAGATTTGAGAAATCCTCTACGAATATCTCATTTTATCCTCACAACAACTATAGGAATTAAATGCTATTATTATCCCAATTTTAGAGATAAGGACATGGAGACAGACAAATTAAGGCAGCTAGTAATTGTCTGGGGTCAGATCTGAAACTAAGTCTTCCTAGACTCCATTCCAACATTCTATCCATTGAATTATGTACCTGCCTCTCAGTGTCCTCAGTTAACTGTCTTAGGCTATTAGTTGTCAGATGTACATTGGGAGGCAGAGTTTCCTTATTAGGAGTATACTTTACACCGATGAAGTTGAATGTTCAGACAAGGGCAGGAACTTTTATCTAATAGGATTTTCCTAACCTGAAAGCCTTACTCCTTTCTTTCTGAAATAATTTCAAAGGGCTTAAAATGGAAAAGTGATGGGATCATACATTTAGAGATAGAAAAGACCTCAAAAACCACCTGGTCCAACCTTTCATTTTATAGATGAGGAAACTGAAGTCCAGAGATGTGTAGCCTGTGAGACTCAAAGTCACAAAGGTCATAAATGTTGGAGGATACATGTGACCCTCAGTCCAGAGAATATGCTCCCGCCCCTGTCCCCTTTTGGATATTGTGTAATTGAGTCAATTAATTTAAGGATCTAAAAAGTACCCAGGTTTTTTATGTTTTCTTTTTTTAATGACTGTCTTGAACAGGAGTGCAAGATACTCAGATTTGTAAAGTCTTTCAATTTCTTTTTAGTCCCTGTCTAGTGAGAATAAATTATGTGTTGGGGGTAATTTAGGCTGTTCTACTGACCTGTGATCACTAGGTGTCACCCCTAACCTACTAGTATTTTGTCCTGATTCTGATGAGTTCAAAATGCACTCAAGCCTTCTTCAGGCAGTTCTTAATGAGCTGTGCCTGGATTTATGAGTTCGTGAAATACCCAAAGAAAAATGCTCATCTGGGGCTTCTTTCCCTTTCCCAGACATCATGTTTCTGGGCCATAAAGCCTGGCTTTCAGATGAAGTGTGCACAAGAAACCAATTTCAGGCAGATTCACAGCCTACTTAGAGCTGGAAGGAGCCTCAGAGAACATCAAGATCCAACTGTTCCTTAACAGAAATTTCCTCTAGACTGTCTGAAAGGTAGATTAAAGTGGCAGATAGCTGGCCTCAGAGCCAGGAAGACCCGCGTTCAAGTCCTTTCTCCGACACATACTGACTTCATGATCCTGGTTCAGCTACTTAACTCAGGAGGTACCACCTTACAATAATGGGAGGAATTTCCTCACCAAGGAGTTCTTCATACTGATAAAGTCATGAGTCCAAGTCCCTTCCTGTCTATCTCTAGATGTACAGTTCAGATCATTATTTCCACTCCCTCCTCATCTTCAAATTAAACTGTGCCCCTAGAATCACCTTGGGCCGATAGGACAATTAGGGCCTTATCTGTCTCTGATCCTAGCCCTGCTAGCACTTCTTAGACCTCTCCAGTCATGTCGTTCTGGTCCCAACCCCATCATCTTTACAGTTCCCCTTTGTATGTCAACTTCTCCCTTAGAATGTAATCATAATAATAGCTAGCATTTATATAGTATTTTTAGGTTTAAAAAGCACTTTATAAATATTATCTCATTTTATCCTCTGAACAACTCTACAAGATAGGTGATATTATTATCCCCATTTTACAAATGAGAAAACTGAGGCACATCAATATTAAATGCTTTACTCAGAATCACTCAGCTAGTAAATGTCTAAAGCTGGATTTGAACTCAGATCTTCCCAACTAGAGACTTCATGCACTACTTAAACTGCCTCCTGCAGCTGCCTGAATAGGGACCCAGCTAGCTGGGTAACTTAGCTCCTCCTCTCCTGTTTGTCTCCCCCTCACCTTCCTTCTCCTTTCCAAAGGAGGGTAAATTTGGATGGCCAGAAGATGCCCAGTTGATTTGGGTTTTACTGGCTAGATTCCTCTCCTCTCCTCTCCTCTCCTCTCCTCTCTTCTCCTCTCCTCTCCTCTCCTCTCCTCTCCTCTCCTCTCCTCTCCTCTCCTCTCCTCTCCTCTCCTCTCCTCTCCTCTCCTCTTCTTTCCCAAGACCTTAAACCTACTGCACTCTGAAGCTTGGAGAACACTGGATCCCTGCCTAAAGGTTCTCTGCTGGACCCTTCTGACTTAAGAGTGATTATGAATACTAACTTGCTGTTTCCCTCCAAGTCTGACTTCTTTCTTTTTCTTTGCCTCATTAAAGGGGCCATGCCCTGGCTACTTCTTAAACAGCCCTATTCAATGAATGGGCGTTACCTTACCCTAAATGAGTGCCTGCATAGACCTTTCCCTAAAGGGGTCAAGGTTCCCAGTGCATCCTGGGTCATCTCCAGTCATCCTGATGAATATCTGGTCATTGGATTCAGATGCTCTGGAGGATAAGTGAGGCTAGTGACCTGAACAGCCCTCCCTCACTCAAAACAAAGTCAAATGCAAGTCATGTCATCATTTCTCTGATGTCATGGTCTTCTTTGGCAACAAAGGACAAACACACAAGTCCAGTGAATATATCCAAGAAAAGGTAAACCACTATCTCATGAAATGGACCATTCTACTTTCAAATATCTTTAATCTTATCTCATCAATGAGTTGCGTATCTTGCCTGAGACACTTATCAAGCTGTGTGACCTTGAGTAAGTCAATTAACCTCTCTTGACCTCAGTTCCTTATTTGTAGAATGAAGGAATTGGACTCATTGTCCTGTAATGTCCCTCCCGGATTTAAATCTATATTGTTGTGATCCTGTGGAAAAAAAAGGCTTACCTAGTATGCGCATCTTGCCATCTTGTCCTAACACCATACACAAAGATACCTCCTTCCCTCCTCCCCTTGGAGGACTAAGCATTGGTGATACAAATAGAAAAGTAGAAGTCTTTACTCTTAAGCAGCTCACATGATAATTGGGGAAATAACATGTGGAAGCTTTTAGCTGAAAGTCAGATGGAAAGTCCCATAGTCCTTGGGGTGCAGCAGCAAAAGAGATGGTAACACCTCTTCTTTAATGTCATCTCTACTGATCATATCATAACAGTTTCTGATGGTAAAAGATCTGACAGTGTCAAGGGTTTTGATGTCAAGCACTTTCTTTTTTGGGTCTTTGATAACTGTGGCTATCTGTGAGAGCAGTTGCCAGCCTGCATCTCCAAAGGGGTTGCTTCCAGGGATGATGGCCATGGATGCTGGGCTGGAAGCATTGCTCTTCCCACAGCTCTTAGGCTCAGGGTCCCAGACTATTTCCATTAAGATATAAGGGGGGATGGTGGCTGGGGACGTGGTGGTCAAGCTGCTGCTAGTGGTGGTTTCACTTACCTGGCACATTCTGCCCCCATCTCTCCCTCATAGTGTCTTACTGCCTTAGTATTAAATATTATGCCATGATCGATGATTTATATGACCTCAGTCGCTCACTAGTCTAGTCATACCTTAGATCAGGAGTGGGGAACCTGTGTCCTGGAGGCCACATGTGACCTTCTAGGTCCTCAAGTACAGCCCTTTGACCTAACCCAAATTTTTTGATTTGGTCAAAGGGCCGCACTTGAGGACCTAAACAGCCACATGGCCTCGAGGCCACAGGTTTCCCTCACCACCTTAGATCTTGCTCTCAGTCCAAGCTCCTTTACTTCCAACATCTTCGGCTCTGAAATGCCTCTCTTTCATCCTAATAGTTCGTTCTTCTCATGTTTCTTATTCCTTTTTATCTGGCTCCTTACACTTTTAGTGACTGGTGATGACTCAGTCTCTCCCTGATCTCCCAGTCCAACTCTTTTATTCTTATTTATTTCTCTTTCATGACTTTAATCCCATAAATTGGTTAAATCAAAAGGGCATTGCCCTCCACCAGTGCATACCTTGGTCACTGTCCCCATCTTGCTCATCTCCAACTTTGTGTCTTTCCCATCCTCTTCCTTTTCTATCCCTATTTCTGAGGCACTTAATGGATGAAGCCACAAAATCATGCTAAATGGGACCACTACAAAAGATGTTACCTAAACTTGAATTAAACCCTCACTGCTACAAGGTAGTTGTGTCAACTGTTCTCAAAGTCTTACCTTGACCTCTGTTCCCCTCCCCCTTTCCCAAGAGGACTTTTCTCCCTTTTTAACTGGACAGACTGAAAGTCATTTTTTTATGAGCCTCTTCATAATATTCCATCTTCCAAACCTCTTAAACTCCCCCACCACGTACTCATTCATCATTTATTCATTTTCTCGTCTTGAAAGAAGAACTGGCTTTTCTTCCTGCCAAAGCTCCACTTGAGCCATTTGTCTTTTCTGGACTTTCTCTATGTTTATTTCTTTCAGTCTTTGTCTTTTTGCCTTTGTCTCATTCTCTGTCTCTTTCACTGTCACCCTCTCTTCCTTCCCTTCTTCTCCCCATTCCCTCCCTTCTTCCCCATCTTGACTGGTTACTTTCCCAATACATTCAGTCCTACTCAGAACTGCTCTCTTTAAAGCAAACCTTCCCATGACATTGTGATTTTATTTACATTTTTAACCTATGAGTCTTTTTTGACCCAGTCTGGATATGCTTTTTTAATTTTTCCCATTATCCCAGACCCCATGTAAAAAGCCTCATTATAAGTGACATGCAAGGAGAAGTAGAGAAATGAGGATGTGAGTGAGAAAGTATGTATATTATATATATATATATATATATATATATATACACCATCTCTCTCTCTCTCTCTCTCTCTCTCTCTCTCTCTCTCTCTCTCTCTCTCTCTCTCTCATCTATCTAAAAGATGTCTTCATATTCAGCAGAACATTTCTGTGTGTGTCTTTGCATTTGCTCCCATTCTGCTCCCGAAAGGTGTTATTCAAAATAGTGTAACACAAGGATGAGAGGAACTTAAGACTGTTATGATTATATATCTTCCAAATTCCTGCAGTTTTTTACTGTTCTATTGAATAGAATGGAAAACATGACTCGGCTTGTTCTATGTGCAGCACACCCATGGGCTAATACCACTACCCCCTTTTTTCCTGTAGCATAAAAGGAGCTATTTGAATCTTACCATATTATTAACTGTAAGCCACATCTGAGTCCTTCAAGGAGGAATTAGACAGCACAACTTCAAAGAGAAATACAAGCTAAAAATATTTGCAGAAAAACCTTGTTGAATATATGCCAAGCATCATTTTCTTTTTTCATTATCCCATGCCCTTTTCCAACCAAACTATAATGATGAATAATTTCCACCTCATCCTAATAAAGGATGAGGGTGGGGATCATCTGGACTGGTTGACAAGTGGATGGATAAGGCAAAGAAACTGGAATGAGTCTTAATCACACACCCCAGCAATTCTAGAGAGAATGTTGGTGTTTTCTGTAATGTCGATGAGTTGATCTATTCTCTGCAATGTATTCCTTAGCTTGTTTGGAAAATTCAATATTGAATTTTTAAGGTGGTGGTTTGTGTGTTTGTATTTATAAGTATGTGTGTTTTATTTTTGCTCTTTTAGTTAAAGAGAGGCTCATCCCTTTCATATTGCTTCCCATTGTCTCCATAATGCCTGATTAAGTCCCGTCTCTAATGAGCTAGGAGGGTTCCCAAGCTATTTGCATTGCCTTTCTATCAAATTGAGATGCAAATCTTGTCTGCAGCTTTGGGAGCTGCTCTCTAGGTACCTTGGGCTTGGGGATGCACCATCAGTGAATTTCCCCTTTGACAGGTTAACAGAGAGACTGTAGAACAGATGAGCAGGAATCACAGAAGGGAGGAAAATTGACCATGAATCATTGCTACTAAGAAATCCCCAAAGTTTTAGTGTATAAGCTAGTAGCTAGCCAGGGAAATAATTGGAGTGCCCAGAGTACTGAAAGAGTAAGAGAATCTTTAGATTTTCCAAGAAACACAGAAATCTTTGTACTTGATTAATTTTAAATTGTGTTCACTAAGATAGTCTGATTAGTATTATCATTCAGTTCAGAGAATGATAGAATGTTATTTGAGTTCAGTGACTTGCTCAAATTGGGCATGAGCAATGAACAGAGATGACATCTCCTTTTTCCTCTTTTCTTTCTTTATTTTTTCTTACCAGGAGTGCTGGCTTTGGAGTCATAGTACCTGACTTCATATCCTAGTTCTACCGTTGCTACCTGTGAGATCTTGAGGAATTCACTTCTCTGAACTTCCCTAGGCTTCAGGCTCCTCATCTGTAAAATGAGGGGATCTGACTATATGATAAGCATGGTAAATATTCAAATATTTATATCATCTCATATATATTTGAGAATTTCTGTCTGATGATGAGGCTCAAAAACCATTGATATCTGACCACACTATGCAAGTCTTGTCCATGCTCTCCCATGAGTTAGCCATGGAGGTGGGCTCAGTTGAGGTCTGCCTTCCCTTCTCTTGACATTGAAATGTAGGAATGAGTCCATCATATTTCATTCTTGCTGTGTGATGTGTTCTGTCTTTCTCCAACATATAGAAATACTAGTTAAGTGTTATTATGGAAAAGACACATTCTTTTGGTTTTCAACTTAGAAAAAAAAACCAGGTCAGTAAAAGAGTATTGTGATCCAACTTCCTGTTCAGCTCTGCAAGGAAGTCACCAAGTATATGTTGATTTAATTCATTGGTTTTTATCAGGTTTTTCATAGAACTTCTCTAACCATTCATCCTCAACCACCTCTATTGTTACACAAGTTACGATCATTTCCATTATGGTTTTTCTAAATACTTATTATTATGACAGCATTCTAGGATGATCAAATATTCCATGAAATAGTGATTCTTATCACCTCTGGGCACATAGTAAAACATTCTGCTGAGGTCTTTCCTTTGCTACTTCAAGGAAAACCTGTGAATCATCCTTAGAATTAGTGATCATTCCTTCTTCTGGTTTAATTCATATCAAGAACATCACAATTTATCTGATTCATTTCCCCCAGCAATATGTCCATTTCTTGGATATCAAATGTAGATACAAATAGTGAAATAAAAGTTTGTTGATGGTCCAGAAATGGTATGAATCTCAGCACTTTCTTTCCACTTTCCTTCCACTTTGACAGCATCACTCCAGAAGTAGAATGCATTGTTTCATGGGTTGGCATGGATAACAACAAAACATAAATAATAATAACAAAAAAGTTATTTTACTTAGTAAATGATATTATAGGAAGCAAAATATACTACACCTTTGTATTCATTAAGATCCCTTTAAATAAAATACCCATCTATACTCACCAAGACCCTTCTGTTTAGGGAGAAGGGTTAGAGACTAATTAATGAGCTTATCTAGCCGGGGTTGTAGACCATGATGGACCTCCCCACTATCTCAAAGCCATCCAGCATCATACCTGTTATACTTCTTTTCCCCTCACCTTGCTTTTCACCTCAAAGTTTATGTAGTAAAGGACTGTCTTACTTGCTTGTTTTTGTATCTCCAACACTTATCATATACTTAATAAATACTTTTTTCATGTATTCATTCATTCATTCATTCATGAAAATCTACTCCCAATGGAGTTCAAGACTCCCTACATAACCAAAGGAATTGAGGGTGATGGTGATGGTTGTATAGGATTGATGTGAGAAGAATTCCTCAGGTGAGGAAGGGCAGAGTATTAGATTCCTAACTAGAATGGGAGAAGTAGAGTTTTGCTATAGGGAAGGGATGCCAGAATTTACAGGGCAATGACTATATTTAAATACCCTTTCCCTCGTGGGGAAACAATTGATCTTCGCACTTAGTTAGCAAGAGCACTTAGTTAAAACAGAAATGAGCCCAACAGCAAGAGAGTCTCTCTATGTGCTACATTTTCAGTGAATATCCCCCTCGTCTCTTGGACTACCTTGCTATTTCCTGGGGCCAGTGGTTCACGTAGGTAATATGTCAGAGGCAGAATGTGAACCCAGAATCAGTACCCTTTATACTTTACCTTGCAACATTTTTTCATTTGATAAATTTCCTAGACGTGCTTCTCTGGTCACCACTACTCTACATGTGCTGTCACTTTCAGTTAGAATATAAGCTCCTGGGCAGGTGCTGGGGGTTGAGGGGGAGAGAAAAGGAAAAATAATAAGAACAGAGGAATTTACATGATAACTTTAATATATATTTAGAAGCAGTAACAAGTTGTACATAATAAATTTGCAGTTTCATTTGCAATCACCTTTTTTATTATTATACTATGGTATAGAAATGCTAGTTTTATTCAATAAATTAAAATTAAAGTAAATTTTGAAAATTTAAAAAAAAATGTCATGTCCTTAAAGTCAGACATAGACCCACTTTTCTCTTTGAATCCCCAGGGCTGAATAGCCACACTTTAAATGCTTAATAAATGTTTTATCCTTTGTTCATACAGAAGCAAGAAGCAGCAGGAAGCCCTGCTTTGTCTTTGGGCTTTCCATAATGATGTCTAATAAATCTTTGGCCCTGCTAAGATGAACAAGAGCCCTGAATTCTGCTGCAAAGCTATTTAACCAATAATCAAGGAAATTAGACCTTGTTCATCACAGAACTCATATTTCTATTTTAAAAAAATGTGAAAGCATTGAGCAGACGATGTAGTTGTCAAAATGCCCAGTTTGATGGGATATGAATGACATTAAGTGTTTACCTGAACCTTCACTGATTCATACAAATGGGCATCTTGGCCATCTATTGCTAAAGAGATCTCAGAAATCATTGTGGATACTGTTGATGCTTGAATAGCCAGCTCTGACTCCAGTCTCTCATTGTATGAACCATGTTATTCCAATAGCAATGTGCAGATTTTAAAATACTGTATCCTGGAATCAAATCATGGTTATTGTGGAAGATTTCCCTGATCATAAAGTATAGTACTCATTATGGTAGTTTCTATATCACTGAGATTTAAAAGAAATAAGTAAGAATCATTGAAGGCTGTCCAGTCCCCCTAAATAATAAATATAATTACAGCTATTCCTATAGTATTACCATAAGAAAATGAAATAATGGAAGACCTCTTCTCCTAAAGTTCACAACTATCTAGAGAAATGAACTTGATGGGGGAGTTGGATATGGAAACAGTACTGAGATACTCTTTTCTAGCTACAATGGAGGAAAGAGGTAGATGAGGGCTCAGAGGGCCCCAGAACTATTTTAGGAGAATTGACATGGGGTAGTGGAGACTGAGGGGGTGGAGTAACTAACCAGAAACTTGCAGAAATTGATGTGCAGAAGAAGAAGGCATATTGATTGAGATTTTCAGGCTGGGCTAGACTTTTTGCTCTTTAATGAAAATTTAGCAGCCTGTTCTCCATTTTATTGTCCCACAACTTACTTTCTGTTTTCTGGGAAGGCAAAAGGTGTGATGGGGGTAGGCTTGATTCAAGCCTGTACTCTTGTTAGTTCAAGCTTGATGTTAGAATAAAATAAGTCACTTGTAGATTATTCAGGGGTTAAGAAAATTAAATTTGCTTAGCCATAGGATAGAAGGGATATTAAAAAAGGGTGTTCCAGTATTTAGCTTGGATAGATGTTCCCTCTCTATATTTTGAATATCTTCCATATCTTCCTCATCTGAAATGGGTCTTTTTGTGCCCTTGCGTGAACAGAGAGGCATTGTCATCATGGTCAGAGGCTATTAGGAAGTTGTGTCTAGTGAGACATAGCTTGAGGTTTAGCCTTCTGGGCTAAATAAGGTCCAGGCACAGTTTTGTTTCCTTTTAGGGAAAAACTGGCCTTATCAGTGTTAGAGGGTAAGCTGGAGTGGGTGAGATTTCTAATAGACAGGAGTTATATCACAAGGCAAAAAAAAAAAAAAAAGACAAATTGATAATCCTTTCTTGTCTATAAGGCAAAAAATGATCAGAAAAGGTAGCTTTTGTTTCCCTAAATGTTTACCTTATAATTCCGATGCTATCTCAGTTGTTCACTATACAAGTATAGACAATGGATTAATGCAGGGAGAGAAGCATTTTTCCTTAAAGCGATGGAAGACTTGTTTTTCTCTCACTTGGAGATGTGGGTGGGTTAGGGATCTAGAGCCAGTGACAGAGAGCAAGAGGGAGCAAGAAAGAGAGAGAGAGAGAGAGAGAGAGAGAGAGAGAGAGAGAGAGAGAGAGAGAGAGAGAGAGAGAGAGAGAGAGAGAGAGAGAGAGAGAATAGGAATAGAAATCCTGGTCATCCCTAGACCAGAAGTCAGAATATATTTAAATAATTAAAGGAAACACTAGACTTCAATTAGAGATTAGTGAAAATAAAGATGTTTTTTTTTTCTGTTCAAGTTTATAGACCCTCCATGGATCCCTGAGGAATCCATGGACCCCAAATTAAAATCTCTTGTCTTGGCCATAAAAAGAGAGACTCTCAAGGAAAAACAAATAGAAGAAAAGCCCAAATGAGATTGTGGGGATTGACAGGGTAGCTTTCAGGGATCTAAGGCCACTTGGCTTTAAAATGACCATTTCTAGCCAACTAGCTTTGGCATTGCTGTTAGCACCAAAGAATCACCCTATCACCCATAGAGAAAAAAAGAAGTTATCTCAGCAGTCATCATCAGAATCAATCAATAAACATTTATCTAGTAACTGTTCTGTGCCAGGCACTTGCCAAGCACTGGGGATACAAAAAGAATCAAAAGATAGTCACTGCCCTTGAGTCATTTATAATCAAGTAGTTTATAATCACCACCACCACCACCACCACCACCATCATCATTGAACAAATGGACTCTTGTAAGCTATATTTAATGTTGTAAGCTATATTCAATAATTAATCCCATCTTTACCACTTCATAACTGGTCTCTTGGCATACCCACTTTCATTTTCATGCTGCCAATTTCTAGCCTCCACCTCAGTCTCAGAATTCTACCTTCTACTCTGGGACTCTGGGCTTCTGAGTGCTGAACATTTACCTTATCTTGCCCATATCTACATCCAACATACCACTTCCTGGTTATCTTCATGCCATGCCCCATCATATGTGCACCTTGCTCCCTACCTCCCTGCTTTCCAATACTAACTCTAAGACAGTAGTTAAATCAACACCACCATTCCTAGAAAGGACATGGCAATCAATTGCCCTAGGATTCTAATCACCATTCCTGAGACTTCCTGATCTAAAACACTCCTCCTTGGCCACTCAACCCTTTATTTTCCATCTTCTCTTATCACAGTGTTTCTTCCTTGAGGGTAGAGAGTGTCTTTCTTCCTTATGTTTGTTTCCCCAATACTAGGTGCAGTGCCTAGCACCATAGTGAGTACTTAATATGTTCTTCGTCCTTCATTGTGGTTATTTTTCAGAAATCCCTATGGAGGCTGGAGCTTTTGGCCTAGATAGTGACTACCATCTAGACTACCAGAATTAATTCTCCTGAAACTATTTTAATCATGTATTCTTTTTTTGGCTTTCTCTGCCTCAACAGAGCTAAAAATGTCCCCTAAAGAACTGGTGCTAGAGAATGAAGTTTGCATCATGGATTCATAGCTGGATATAGCATATGTCTGCTCTCAGAAAAACTCTCATCCGTGCTAGAAGCAGAATGTGACCTTTCCAGGATCATCCCACAGAATAGCTAGATTATACAATGTCAAGGAATGGACCGTTAATACTGTTGGGAGAATGGAGTGTGTATTAGATTTAGTAGTGTGTGTTTTGCACTATTTCCCTATTCAGACTGGTCAGGGTTTAGTGTTTTGGATTACAAGTCCAGAACTGTTCTCTCATCTGTTGTTTTGACTATTTCCAATGTGGTACATGGTTTTAGAAGTGGCAAGGAACTGGGCAAGGAACAAGTCAATAAGGTTCACCTTGGCCTTTGAGTCCACATAAACTAAGCATAGACAACAGGGACTGGACCTGTGATTTCACTGGTATAGAGAATTTCCTGGTAAGGAAGCCACCCCCCACCCCCAAGCAATATAGATTCATACCTTCTCTGAAAAATAGGTTCTTATTTTAAAAGCATTCTGAATTTAAACAATAGAAGAAACTTCATAGTAATGGAATTCTTGACAATTGAAAACCCATAGAGGCAGCGAAGTCTTAATAAAGGTCTTAGTAACCTTTGAAGGAAAAAAATATCCTACTTTGCATGGGAGAAGGGGTTAGGATATTGCTCCCACCACACATAGAATATATGTCAAGAAATAATAATTTGAGAATCACTAGAGAGTGACAAGCATAATTTGTACTCTTTCCCCCCGCAAAAAAACCCAAACAAACCTGGATACTGTTTCCAAAAAATCATGAAATAAAACTGCCTAGATCTCATAAAATAAAAGGGAAAAGTAAAGATAAAAAGAACCATTAATCACTTCTTAAAAGGAAACTCCAAATGAAAAGTCCCAGATATTTCATAGTCAAAATCCAAAACTCTCTTATCAAAGTACAAATAGTTCAGGGATTAAGGGATTAAGACAGAAACACTTCAAGCACTAAGGAGCTATCATCAGGATCACATAAGACCTGGAAACTTCAACTACAAATGAGAGGAGATCTTGTAAAATAATATTCAAAAAGGCAAATAATGTAGTCTTCTACCAAGAGTAACTTACCCTGAAAAACTGAATATAATCTTCTGCTAGAGGAAGTGGATGACGGATGGACCTTTAATGGAATAGAAGGCTTTCAAAGATTTCTGATGAAAGGAATAGAGCTGAATGGGACATATGAAATGCAGAAGCAGAGTTGAGAGAAATCAAGAAAGGTAAATTTAAATGTGTAACTGGGAGGAATTGTCTAATCATGTGGTGCTAACATTCTAACAGAGGGAGAAGAAACAAGTATGTCCCTTCAGAATGTCTTCCAACAGTATTGAGGGATATCTCAGAGGACATAGGAGAGTACTAGTCAAGTTCTGAGGGTTAGAAGAGGAGAAAGAAGGATGAGTAAGATGAAGGATACCCTAGTGTAGGAAGGAGTAAGAAGGAGGATGGAACTTGCTATCTCTCATAATTGAAATGCATGAGATTATACAGACATGGAAGAAGGCACAGGCAGAGTAAGCATCAGATAAAATTCACTCTATCTGAAGGAAGCAAAAAAGGGCTTGACACACACCTTTACAAAAAATGTACATACATACATACATACATATATGCCATTTACTGTAGCAATATTTCACATGACAGAAAAACAAAGGAGTTGGAGGGTTACAGAGGTGAAAAGGAGAATAATACTAAGAAACAGTTGCAAGAAAAACAGATTTCTTAAACATAAGGAGAGGAGTAAAAGAAAGGGAGAAGTAAAAGAAAGACATGTAATCTAAGGGGAAGCCTTGGACTGACCTTTAATCAATTGAGCAATGGTTGAACAAATTGTGGTATGTAAATATAATGGAATATAAGTGTTCAGTAAGAAATTAAGAAAGAGACAATTACAGAGAATCCTGAGTAGTATGAACTGACACTGAGGGTTGCAGAGCCAGGAGAATGACTTACACACATATAGCAATATTGTAAACGACAACAACAATAACTTTGAAAGACTTAATAATTTTGAATAAATGCAGTGACCAACCACATTTCTACGGCATCTATTAAGAAGCATGTCATTCATCTTCTGACAGGTGATGAACATGGTATACATACATATGTATATATACACACATGTATGTATATGTGTCTCTGTATATGTATTTGTGTCTATGTGTATATGTATGTAGATAGGTAGACATACAGACAGACAGGCAGACAGACAGGCAGGTATAGTCACTGTATTGATTTATATTGCTTGAATGCACTTATTTGTTACCAGGACTTTTCCCCTTTTGGGTTTCTAAATGGGGGAGGGAGAACTTTGTAGGGGGATATTACAATTAACTATTGCAATAGTGATACAAAAAAGAGAGCCATTAAAACTCTTTCCAGAAATGTGTGGAAGATTCCAGCACAATTGATGAAAATATTTGCTGATCAATTGCAACTGGTCTGAGTCATTTTGGTTGTAATATCTTACAAGAACATAGAAGGCAATGGGAATTTGTATCGTTACCACTTTTCCTGTTCATTCTTTTAAACATTTTTATTTAAAGTTTGGAGTTCCAAATTCTATCCCTCCCTCCCTGAGATGATAAACACTAAAATATAGGGTGTATATATATATATATATATATATATATATATATATATATATATATATATATATATATATATACAGCTATGTAAAATATTTCCATATTAGTCATTTTGTACAAGAAGACTTGAATAAAAGAAAAAAATGAAAGAAAGTGAAAAATAGCATGCTTCAGTCTGTATTCAGTCAATCTCAGTTCTGTCTCTGAGGGTGGATAGTATGTTTCATCATTAGTCCTTTGGGATTGTCTTCTATCGCTGTATTGAAGAGATAGAACTGTCATGGACAGTTCATCATCAAACAATATTGCTGTTACTAGGTACGTCCTTCTCCTGGTTCTGTTCACTTCACTGTGCATGAGTTCATGTAAGTCTTTCCAAATTTTTCTGAAATCATCTTGTTTGCCATTTCTTTTAGCACAATACTATCCCATTACAACCATATATCAAAGCTTGTTTAGCCATTCCGCAGTTGATGGTTCCAGTTCTTAGCCACCACAAAAAGAGCTCCTATAAGTATTTCTGTACAAATAGGTCCCTTCACCCTTTTCTGGACATCTTTGGGGTATAGACCTAGAAGTGATATTGCTTATCTTTAATTATGAGCAGAGAAGAAAAGACCAATGGATGTATGTATTGAGTGTATAATTGGTAGTCTCTGTCTTAACAGTTAAATCAGGTTTGACCTAGCTAAAAGATTTTTAATTTAATATACTCTAGGAGATGGGGATTGTCTATTCATTCCTAGCTGAGGATCCCTGCCCATGAGATTATTTGCCAGATTTTATGATTCTTTAAAGTCTCTCCAGCATGTCCTGGATTTGTGCCACTAGAAACCAGTGGACATGTCTCTTCTTCATGTCAGTGTGACAAATGATTGTATAGCATGACTCAGTAAGGATTTGCCAACCACCACTATTTCTCTCTTTTTCTTCTGACTGTAACTGGATGACCTTTATTGTGATGGCACCTGGGGACCTATTTGAGCATTCCTTGGAACAAAAGAAGCTGTTTCTTTCTCAGAAAATTCAGTTACAAGCTTTAAAGTAAGGTCCTTATAGTTATGACATAGCCCCCCAGGTTCAGTATACCTCCTTCTTTTTTCTGTGCTATATTTTTCCATCCTCCTAACTTCTATCATTTCAGTACTCTCCTTTGTCCTTCAAAATTATTTTTCTTCATCATTTTCCCAGTGAATTACTTTTAACTTTTTTTCTGGTAAGAAGTCATTCTCCCTGATAGCTGGTAATGAAGAAACATTCCTCTTGTTCCTTCACCTTTGAACATGAAGAGATAATATCTAAAAAATAAAATTCAGGGGTGAGAGAGGAATGTATTGGGAGAAGGAGAAAGGGAGAAGTAGAATGGGGTAAATTATCTCACTTAAGAGAGGGAAGAAAAAGCTTTTACATTGGAGGGAAAGAGGGGGGAGGTCAGAGGGAATGCATGAATTTTACTCTCATCAGATTTGGCTTAAGGGGGAAATAACATACATACTCAACTGGGTATGGAAATGTATCTTACTCTACAGGAAAGTAGAGGGGGAGGGGATAATATAGGAGAGAATGATAGGATGGAGGGCAGATGGGGAAGGAATAATTGGAGGCAAGCACTTTTGAGGGGGGACAGGGTCAAAGGAGAGAATAGAATAAGTAGGGAGTGGGATAGAATGGAGGGAAATTCAGTTAGTGTTTCACAACATGACTATTATGGAAGTGTTTTGCATGACTACATGTGTCTAACCAATATTGAATTGCTTGTCTTTTCAATGAAGGTGGGTGAAAAGAGAAGAAGAGAGAGAATTTGGAACTCAAAGTTTTAAAAATAAATGTTAAAAATTGTTTTTACATGCAACTGAGAAATAAGATATATAGGCAATGGGGTATAGAATCTGTCTTGCTCTGAAGAAAAATAGAAGGGAGATGGAAAAGAGAAGGGAGGGGTGTGACAGATGGGAGGGCAGATTTGGGGAAGGGGTAATCAGAATGCACACTGTCTTGGGGTTGGGGAGGGGAGAGATGGGGAGAAAATTGAAAATTCAAAATCTTGTGGAAGTGAGTATTGAAAACAAAATAAATTAATAAACAAAAAATGGAGTTATAGTAGAGGAAAGGTAGAAAAGTCTCGTGGGAAAATTGATTTTATAGAAATCAAAGAAAGGAGAGGAGACATGCTATAGCCTAAAATTCTACAGGTGACATCAAGTCAAGAGAAATTAGGAAGACTCAAGAATAAAGTTTTGGAAACTTAGAATAATTTCTAAAGAGTAGGGGAAAAGAAGGGAACAGGTATAAATATGGTTCACAGGCAACTTATTCACTAAACTAGATTCTTTTATTTTTTTAATTTTTTGAGCTTGGTAAATATTAACGAACATGAATGTTTCCATACAAAATGAAGGGAAAAGAGGATTACATATGAAACCACAAATCTCTATTATGTAAGGCTTATTTTATTTTAAATATAAAAAATACATATTAGTTTCAAAACTTAGCCGGTTAGTTGGCATAGTGGCTAGAGTTTTGAACTTGGAATCAGGAAGATCTAAATTCAATCCCTGCTTCTGACAGTCACTTACACGACCCTAAGAAAGCCCCTTCACCCCTCTCAACTTGTTTCATCTGTAAAATGAAGACCTTAATAGCACCTACTTTGCAGCACTATTAAAAGCCTCAAATGAGATAATGTACAGAATACTTAAAATACTTTGCTAGTAATAATGATGATGATAATGATAAATATTAGCTAATTTTAGTGTAAGAGTTCAAGTCTGATTTTTTTTCTTCATAAAATTTTTCTCATTGGTGGAGAGAATGATTACTCACTGTTCCATACCTGTGTGAGCTGTTGAAGCCTGGGAGAAGAGAATTCTTGCTTCTGACCTTGAGATAAGACACAGGCAGTTGCAAGTTCTCATCAGAGAGAGGCCTCTAGGTGGAGAGAAAGACTTTGGGAAGAAAGTAATGTGCCGAGGAGTCAGTACTTCAAGGATGCCCCTAAAAAGGCCTATTCTCTGAATGGGCATTACCTCACTAAGTGAGTACCTGAAAAGGCCTTAGATCTCCCATTGCATCCTGGGTTGTCTCCAATCATCCTGATGAATATCTGGTCATTGGATCCAGATGGCTTAGGAGGAGAAAGTGAGGTCGGTGACCTTGCGCAGCCCTCTCTCACTCAAAACAAAGTCAAGTGCAAGTCATGTGATCATGTCTCTGATGTTGTGGTCCTCTTTGAAAATGAAGGATGAACACAGTTTCTGGCTTGCTATGTTAGAGACTTAAGGACATTTCTTCCTGGGTGACTTTGGACCTTTCTTTCCTCTCATTTCTATGGGAGTATGAGATCTCATTTTGTGTATCATCTCATATTCTATTCTGAATATAATTTATTTAGTAAAAACTTGTGTAAATGGATTTATTTGCTAATTACTCTTGTGATAGTTTATATGTAACCAGCATTTGGTGGGAAAAGAGTCAATTCTTCAGCTATATCTTGAAGAATTCCTTCCATGTTAAGGGAACGGAAAGTGGCTCAAACATAAAGATCATTTCCTAGGCTAACAAATATTTAGGAAGGATAGGTAAATATGATTCTAGTCTAGCATTCCTTCTCTGAGGGGAATAAAGCAGGCTAGTCCTGGGGTACCAGTCTCCTGCTTGTCTCCAGGCAGAAAACTAAGCCTTCCTCATAAAGAGATAGAGGAGACTGTAGAGATATCTATTCATAACTTCTTGAAAGTCACATTTGGACAACTGTGTGTGGACATCCAGTCTAAACATAGATATCCTCTAGTCCAGCAATATATGATGAACAAGCAGAAATCTAACCAACAAGGAACTGTGTAATTGAAATTAATCTCTCACCTTGTCTCTCCTTTTCCACCGAGCCCCATAAATTTCCTTATACTTTTTAGGCTTCTTTTCCATCTGTACTGAGGAAGAGAGGAAGGATGGGCATGATGCCATAGTTCCCAAGATGTGCCTATTTTACCTGTTCAGCAGCCTTTAATTAGTAATTAGCTTGTTTCCTCAGATTCCACATAATCCATATTGTTGTTCAGTCATTTTTTTTCAATTGTAGCTGACTCTTGGTGACCTCTTTTGGGGTTTTCTTGGCAGAGATACTGCAGTGGTCTGCCATTTTCTTCTCCAGCTCATTTTACAGAAGAGGAAACTGAGGCAAATAGGATTAAGTGACTTGCCCAAAGTCGGACAGCCAGTAATTGTCTGAGGTCAGATTTGAACTCACAAGATGAGTCTTCCTGACTCCAGGTCCAGCACTGCACCACCTAGCTGCCCTCACATAATCATATGCTCTCTCCCAATCCCCCCTATAAAATGTTGTCTGCCAAGCATAGTGATGCCCATCTGTAATCCTAGCTACCACAAAGTTTAAGGCTAGCAAATATCTTGAGCTTGGAAATCCTGAGCTGATTGGGTGTCTCCACTGTTAGGTGCCAATTCAATGAGCCCCAGAAGCAGGGAAGCCACCAGGTTACCTGAAAGGTCAACCAGACCAGGTCAGAAACAGTAAGTCAGAGCTCTCATACAGAGGAGAGTGGAACTGTCTCATGAGTATCATGTGCCAAACACTGAACTAATCACTGCCTCAAAGGGTAATGGGTTGTATCAAGAGGTAGTAAGTTCTTTGGGGGTGGGGAGGACGAAGGGGAGGTATTTATTTTATTGTGAATTTAACAAATAAAACAAGCATTTCCATAACATAGTAGAATAGGAAAAAAAAGTTACAAATCTATTATGTACAACTTACTGTTCCTTTAAAATATATAATCAATTTCTTTTTAATCCCTTTTTTCCTCCCCCTTCCACTTTAGACATAGCTACCATTACACACAGATGTGTGTGTGTGTGTGTGTGTATAAAACCATTCTATGTATACTTCTGTTTATCAGTTCTTTTCTCTGGATGCAAATGGCATCTTCATATGTTCTTATAATTAATTGGGTATTATAATAGTAAAAATGACTTGATCACTCAAAGTGGCTCTTAAAACAATATTGCTGTTCTGTATATAATGTTCTCTTGGTTCTACTAATTTCTCTCTTCGTTATTTTGTGCAAGTCTATCCAGGTTCTTCTAACATCATCAAACTCATCATTTCTTATATAATATAGCACAGTAGTATTCCATCGTAAATTGTATACCAACTTGCTCAAACCTTTCCTCAACTGACAAGCATCATTGCAATTTCCAATTCTTTGCCAACACAAAGAGATCTGCTATAAATACTTTATAACATATAGGTTCTTTTCCTTTTTTTTCCTAGTCATCTTGGGAAACAGACCTAGTGGTATTGCTGGATCAAAGGCTGTAGGCAGTCCAATAACTATTTGGATATCATTCAAGACTGCTCTCCAAAATAGTTGGATCAGTTCACAGTTCCACCAATAGTGAATTAGTGTTCCAATTTTCCCACATCTCCTTCAACATTTGTCACATTCCCCTTCAATCATTTTAGCCAATCTGATGGGTATAAAATGCTATCTCAATGTTGTTTTAATTTGCATTTCTCTAATCAATAATGATTTATGGCATGTTTTTCAGATGACTGGAAATTGTTTTGATTTTTTCATTGGAAAACTGCCTGTTTATATACTTTGACTATTTATCAATTGGGGAATGACTTGTATTCTTATAGATTTGACAAAGTTATTTATATATTTCAGATATGAGACCTCTATCTGAGAAACTACCTATAAAATCACCCCCCACCCCCAATTTTCTGCTTTCTTTCTGATCTTTGTTACATTCATTTTCTTTTTACAGAACTTTTTAAATTTAATGAAATTGAAGTTATCCATTTTATACTTCACCCTGCTCTTTATCTCTTGTTTATTCATATCTTTTTCAACTATCCATAAGTCTGGTATGTAATACATTCCATGTTCTTCAGCTTTTCTTATAATATCACTCTTTATCTACGTCATGGATCCATTTTGATCATTTGCATAAATTCTTCATCAGTGGAATCAGCATTTGGGTGACCACTTGTGAATGATACTGTGTAGGGTGGACTGTCTGATCTCTGAGGCCCTTTCTAACTCTTGATATTATAAGATTCCATGGAATTTCACAGAGAGAGAAAGGATGAAGAGTAGACAGACAGGGGACACCAAAGATAATTTCACCAAGGTCACAAATTTTCCCAAAACTGGTCTCAACCTTTGATTAAAAACCTTTGTAGCAAACTCTAGAAGAGACTGTTATGAAGACATAAGGTTTACTTTAAAAAAATTAACTCAGTTTGTTACATAGTTAAGCAAATATTTATTTAAATTTGGCTATTGTAAATATTATTTCTTTAGTAGTTGTAAATATTATTTCTCAGTTTTCATTGATTATCCTTCAAGTGAAGGAAGTTTGAACTTGCTGGTACATTTCCTGGTTGTAAGTCTGAGTCTGCTTACAATGCATTCTCAATTTCTGTTCTACTCTTGGCTGAATTGAGAATGCAATTATTTCCTGTAGCTTTTCTTTGGTATGGCAAAAGACTAACTTTGAAAAGGAAGATTATGCTGTATAGGACCAATGAACTTGGCAATAATCTCTTCTTAGTTCAGTATTTGCAAGTCCTTGAAATACTTATTTTTGCTAAGCGGTATGTACTTTATTTATCCTTGGAAGGATTGCAAAGGTTTTAGGACCTCAAACAGAAAGTTCTGTAGCAGTCATCAATTCAGCCTCATTTAACAAAGACCAAACTGAGGTCTTGTGTCAGACAAGGTCACACAAATATTAAGTAGGGGAACCAGGATTTGGGCCCAGATTCTATTGATGCCAAATTCAGTGCATTTGCTCCTATACCAACTTGTCTTAATTAGACAAATAATTTTTTAGAAGTGGGTAGAAAATAAAAACATGAAATACAAACTTTTTTTTAAAATAAAGAAATAGCACACCATTCAAATACTTATTAAATTTCTAATTTGAGAACTGAGTTGGAAGACCTTACTTTGGGGGCTATGTCATCTTTTTCACTGGTGAGTTGTGTATGAATCCATCTCCTTCCTTTCAGAAAGGATAAGCCTGCTACCTGGTGGTCAGATCAGAAACTACTCTTTTAAATCCCTCATAGAAGATCCAGGCAGTGTACCAGATAGCTACAATGGGGCAAAGGGGCAGTTGAGAATTTTATTTCCCTGGTATTTGGCAAGTATGCATTTTTTGCAAGTTGGTTGAATCGTTGTTTTAGTTTCAGCTGCAGAAATACTTTTTAAGGATTTTTTAGATGTATAAAAAAGGTCCTACTTGCTTTATTCATCAACTCAACCCATAATAAAAGGGCAACTTTATCATAAAATCACAAATAGATAAAAATAAGAAAACAAGGTCAGCAGGAACTTCAGTCCAGGACTTCAAAGTTACTCATTCAGACAGAGGTCAGACCAGACCTTTCAAGCTCCCCCAGGATAGTCAGGGCAACAACTGTAGTTAGTGCATTGACTTCCCATGGTTCTCCATTTTCCTTCTTAGCCCCAGCCCAACACAAAGCTCAAAGCCCCACGTCCTGTACCCTATAGGGGAGGAGCTCACATTTTTTTCCTTTTGCACTTCTCAACTCCACAGATAGCAAAAGCATCAGGGATATCCCCTGTCTTGGCCTGCATTGTGTGTCTTGGTAACTCTTATGTATTACATACAATCAGCTGCCAAATCGTGTTCTTCCACCTCCAAAGCATTTCTTCTGTAAGGCCTTTTCTCACTAAAAGAACCTCGCTTTTCTACCTTGACTATACCCACAGTATCAAACTAGGTTATTGCTATGTTGTACTCATTGGTCCTCTTGCTCTAGGTCTTTCCTTTCTTCTGTCATTTAACTCAGTTGCCAAAATAGTCCCCATATTATTCCTCTGGTAAAAAGTCTTCAGTAGCTACACATTGCCTACTGGATAAAATACAATTCCCACTGCTTATATTCTCCACAGTCTAGCTCAAGGTTATTTTTACAACCTTAGCTTACATTATTCTCTGTTGTACCTTCTAGTCAGACTGGACTCCTTGATATACCCAAACTTGACATCTTACCATCTACCATTACACTTAAGCCTTTTAGAAACCTCTAGGTTTCTCGGTTGTTACCTCTTCTCCTAAAGACTTTTTTGATCCCTCCTCCTCTCCTCCAACTTGTTAATATTCTGTCCTCAGATAAACCTGTACATGTTTAATATTGTAAATATTATGTCTCTCAGTAGAATCTGTAAGCTCCTTGAGGGCAAGGACTGTTTATTGTTTCTCTTTGAATTTCCAGGACCTGGTGCAATTTCCTTGCTCAGAGAATGATCAGTGGATTCATTCAAAATTGGATTGTTATGTCAGGAATAACTGGGCTTCCTCAAATCCATTGTACCAGATGGCATTGGTTTAATTTTGCCTCTTTGTTTAGGTACATACACAGAAGACAAGGGCATGCTGTAAGTTCGCAAATGTGTGCTGAATGAATGGATGGATGGATGAATGAAGCAATCATTAAGTGTTTACTATGTGCAAAGCACTGTGCTAAACACTGGTGATACAAATAGAAAAGCAAAATGGTCCCCACTCTCAAGGAACTCACATTCTAACTGAGGGAACAACACATATGGAAAGTTTCAGCAGCAAGTCAGATAGGAGGATCCCATGGTACTTAGGATACAGCAGCAGAGCAGATGGTAATGCCTTTCCATTAATGTCATTTCCAATTATAAAAATGATACCAGTTTCTGATATTAAACTGTCTGACTATGCGAAGGACCTTAGTGTCAAGAACTTTTATCTCTGGATCTGCAGAAGCCATTGCCAGGCTGAATCTCCCTAGGCGATGCTTACCAGGATGATGGCTCAAGATACTGGGCTGGAAGCATTTGTCTTCCCAAGGCTTTTGGGTTCAGAATCCTCGGTTTTCTCCATTAGAGTCTGAGGGGAATTAAGATGGTGGTGAGGATTTGACTTGCCCAGCAAATGTTATATTCTATCTCTTCATCAGGGTGCTCTTCTTTCCCTTATAGCCATCAGTTTTCAAGACTTGTCAGTTCTACCTCCAAAGAATGTCTCACATTTATCCCCTTCTCCCTATTCGCATAACTGCCACTCTACTTTAGACCCTCATCACCTCTTGTTGGGCCTATTAAAATAACCTCTTAATTGGGCTCCCCGTTTCCACTCTCTTTTCTCTCCTCCCTCTCTTCCAAAGAGCCACCAAATTAATATTACTAAAATACAGATCCAATCACATCATTACCTTGCTCAAATAAATTTTAGCCATGCCAGTAGTTTTTGCCTCTAGGACAAGATGTAAAAGACTCAAACTGTTTTCTCAAGCATTGCCTTATACCAGCCACCTTTCTCTATCATACCAACTGGTAGTGTCTTCTCTTATTCTGTTTTAATTATCTTACATTTAGTCTTTATGTACATATATACATATATGTAAATACACATATACATATGTATATATATCATATATACATTTCTTTGTGTACATGCACACATGCTATATATACCTATATTTATATCTATATAGATAGATCTTTTGTTACTCAGTCTGAATACACTAGAGTGGTTTGCCATTTCCTTCTCCAGCTCATTTTGCAGAAAAGAAAATTAAGGCAAGCAAGGTTAATTGAATTGTCCAATGTCACACAGCTAGTAAGTGTCTGAGTCCAGATCTGAACTCAGGAAGAAGTCTTCCTGACTTCAGTCCCAGTTCTCTATCTACTATGCCATTTGACTGCATGGATGGATGGATGGATGGATGGATGGATGGATGGATGGATGGATGATTGGTTGGTTGGTTGGTTTGTTGGTTGGTTGGTTTTACTTATGTTTCCTCCCCTAGGGAATGTTAGCTCCTTGAAACAGGAATTATTTCATTAAAAAGTAAACAAAAACAACTCCCCAGTGCCTAGCAGTGTCTGCCTCATGGAAGGTACTTAATAGAGATTGCTTGATAGAGTCACAGCCTTGCTCTCATACCTGCATTTTCAATCAACTCCTATTTCTTCCCTTCGTTCATTATTCATTCTAGTTGGATTGGTACACTTGCTGTTTCCCATATCCCACACTGAATTTCCCACCTTTCCTCCCTTAGTACAGGTTATCCCCTGTGCTTAGAATTCAGTCTCTTCTTTTCTGTCTCTTAGAATCCTTAGCTTCTTTGAAAGGACAGACTACATACTCCCTTCTGCATAAGTCCCTTCATGGCCCCCCTCCAATTGTTAGCATTGTTTCCTCTCAAGATTGATTTGTATTACTTAATACAATTTCTTACCTACCTGCCTTTCTAGCTAGCATTACTTATGTACATATTATTTGTCCCAGTAGAATATGAGTTTCCTGAGGACAGTGACTTTCGTTTTGGTCTTCATACTCCCCTAACACAAGGATTTGATACACAGGAGGTAATTAGTAACAGTATATTGGTTTGAAATGAATTCAGAGAAATTTAGAGTTGAACACTCTTAGAATCATTTCTCTGGTTTAAGTCATCATTATCATCAAACATTTATTCATTTATATTAATTATTTTATATAATTCTCATGTGCCTACGATGGTGCTGGGAATACAAAGACAGATCATGTTTTTACATCATCTCTTCCTTCAAAGAGCTCACATTTAAATGGGAGAGATAATATGCAAACAATTATGTGTGTATATATATATATATGATTTATACAGTGTACATGGGAGAGGAGCTCAGAGGGAAGGCTCTGACAGCTGGGAGAATAGAAAGGCCTCTTGGAAGGAGATAAGATTTGCACTGGCCAATTTTTTTCTAAAGGCATTCGTTAGAATATAAATATTGCTATGTAGTGTCAATATATTATTAGAGTAAGAAACACTTTAACCATTCATTTTCTTGATTTATGAACAGAGAATAGAGCTCATAAAATATAGTAAAAAGACACATGAAATTCCATGGGACAGAAGTCAAGAAGCATCTGGTGCTAAATGGATAAAATTAGAGAGAAAGAACACTAATTGAATTACTCTTTATGTCTCACCATTTCCACTCCTTCATAGGCAATTGAGTTTGGGGGTTTTTTAAAAAGAGAGATAAATAAATAAATAAATAAACCTACCATGAAGCCTTATGCTAACCCTTACTGACAATGCATTTTGCTTCATCATTATCTAACAAAATGAAGAAGCAGATTTATCAAATATCAGAGTTTGATTTTTTAAGTAAATTACTAATGTATATAGTAGGATTTTTTGTTCATAGAAGACTAATAATTTGGAGATATCCTAATAACTATACTTAATGAAATATTGGGATCCTTCAGAGGGTATCTAGAGTGCCATTACAATTTTGCCATATGGACTTTGTCCAGACTTTTGCACAAGATCCTTGGGGGAGGTACTTGAAATGGTGATATTTGATCTCTACAAGTATCAAAAAACTTTCCGGAAGGGGAGATGTGAGAGGGGGAGCTGCTAAATACATCCTAGTTGATTTGGTAGGGACAGCAAACATTTAACATGGTGGGGATCAGGTGTGAGAGTAATCCGAGAAAGTTACTCTCTCCCTTCACCTACCTGATTGGACTAAAAGGACAACTCAGGAATGCATGGAGTCAAAACGAGCTCCAGTAGCCATTTCCAGGGCTGCATGTACTTAATGCTAAAGAACTTTGGGATGACAGAGCAGTCTCTTAGTACTTATGATGGATGACATCAGGAAAACGTACTTGTGCTAAAAACAGTTAAAAATGGACGACTGAGCCAAGAAGAGTGTCTTACTCAGTAGATGAAGAGAAATGATTCCACCAATGGCATTTTTCTCTTCACATCTTCCAAGACTGTTAGGAAGAGCTTGCTCTCTCTCTCTCTCTCTCTCTCTCTCTCTCTCTCTCTCTCTCTCTGTGTGTGTGTGTGTGTCTCTGTCTCTGTCTCTGTCTCTCTGTCTCTCTCTGAATTTCTTCTCTCTTTATACGGTTCAGTAGGAATAACAACTACCTGAATATTGCAGAGAACATATGTGCCAGCATCAGTGAGTGTAAGATTGTATCTCAGGGCTCTGATTGTTGTTTTTTTCCTGTTCTGTATCTTTCTCTGAGCACCCATGACTGAACAGCAGTCCTCAAGTGTATGTTTCTAGCTTCAGTGACTCCCATGTTAAGAGGTCTGAAGTCCTTGGGTGATTTTAGATGACTGGAAGAAGGTGCTCTTTGCAGCTGCTGCAATTTTTCTTGGAGGAGGTAATAATCACTGCTGGGGGGTTATGCCTGAGCCATTTCTTGGATTGTCTAGAATTAATGGAATAGTGTGATTAGCAGGGCTGAGGTGAACATATTTAATGCCTATTTAACAGTTTTGGGTGGTTTTTCATGTTTCAAGTATTGACTTTTCAGGAAAGTGTAACAGTAATTATAGGTTACTGTATTATATTTTAAGTTTTTGTCAGTAAGTGTTTATGAGTCTTTAGGGTTTTAAACATTTATTTTTTAGGGAGAAGATATAAATTGCTGTCCTATAATTGATATAACCTGAACCTCAATGCCTGTCTAGAAAGAGCTCTGTCAATTCCTTTTGGAGAGACCTTATAATTGGGCTTTAAGTGATTTCCCCTTAGGCTCTCAGATGCAGGCATACTAAACAACTGTAATCAACAAGAAAGAGCCTGACTATTCTCTTTAAAGGTGAGGCTCCTTCAGGGCTGAATCTAGATCATGTGAGTCCACAGTTAGGGATTCTTAACTGGAGGAATGTTGTCTCAGCCCTCTTGGGCTAACAGGATCCATTACACTAATTTGGAGCATGTCATTTGAGATGCTGATCCTCACTAGCACTTTATAATCACTTATATAACATATATAATTGTATACTCACTTTATAATATTGTATATAAAGGACATTTTTGCTCTGGACCTCTGTTCACAATTCATTTACTTCAGCTTGAGCCCATTCCAGCCCTTAACTCCTGCCCCTTTGTTATCAAGAGGAATACTGCAAGTTTCCATTGACTCTGAATTGAAGTGAATGTTACCAGCCAAATCATTTTAGGAGGAGATTACTTTGTCTGTTATTAAAGATTTTCAAATAAATCTTCATTTTTATATGACCAGGTGAAACTGACATTCATGATAATAACAACTGGCATTATATAGCACTTTAACATCTGCAAAACACTATACATGTTAAATCACTGATCTTCATAATAAATCTATGAAATAGGTGTTTTACCAGTGTTTTTTTTTTTATGGGTAGAAGATGTATTCTTCTTTTTTTATTATTTGTTTTCAGTGTTCTACAATCACTATCATATAACTTAGAATTTTTTCCCCTTCCTCTCCCTTCTTCTCCCCTCCCTCCCCCCTCCCTCCCCAAGATGGCGTGTAATTTTATATAAGTTCTACACATACATTCTTATTAAATATATTTTCACCATAGTCATGTTGTATAGAAGAATTCAAATGAAAGGGAGAAATCATATAACAAACCAAAACGTAATACAAAAGAAAATATTCTGCTACATTCTGTGATTGGATCCCATAGTTCTTTCTCTGGATGTGGAAGGTATTTTGCCTTAAAAGACCTTTGGGAATTTTTGAAGTCCTTGCATTGCAATGAAGTTCTAAGTCTACCAGAAAAAATCCTCACACACTGTGGTTGTTGCTGTATACAGAGTTCTCCTGGTTCTGCTCCTTTTGCTCAGCATCAGATCATAGAAGTCTTTCCAGGCCTCTCTGAAGTCTTCCTGTTCATCACTTCTCATAGCACAATAGTATTCCATTACATTCATATACTATTTTATACAGCCATTCCCCAATTGATGGGCATCCTCTTGATTTCCAGTTTTTGGCCACCACATAGAGTGCTTCTATAAATATTTTTGTACATGTGGGACCCTTTCCCATTTTTATGAGCTCTTGGGGGATATAGTCTTAGAAGTGCTACTGCTGGGTCAAAAGGTATGCACATTTTTGTAGCCCTTTGGGCATAGTTCCAAATTGTTCTTCAGAATGGTTGGATCAGCTCACTGCTCCACCAACAATGAATTAGTGTTCCAACTCTCCCACATCTTCTCCAATTTTTATCATCTTCCTGTTTTGTAATGTCAACCAATCTGATAGGTATGATGTGCTATTTCAGAGTTGTTTTGGTTTGCATCTCTCTAACCAATAGTGATTTAGAACATTTTTTCATATGACTACAGATATCTTTCATTTCTTCCTCTGAAAACTCCCTGTTCATATCTTTTAACCATTTATTGATTGGGGAATGACTTGTATTCTTGTACATTTGACTCAGTTCTCTGTATATTTTATAAATGAGGCCTTTACCACAGACACTAGTTGCAAAAATTCTTTCCCAGTTTTTTGCTTCCCTTCTAATCTTGGTTGCATTGGATTTGGTTGTGCAAAACTTTTTCAGTTTAGTGAATCAAAATTATCCATTTTGAACTTCATAATGCTTTCTGTCTCTTCTTTAGTCAAAAATTCTTCTCTTCTCCGTAAAACTGATAAATACGCTATTCCTTGCTCTGCTAATTTGTTTATAGTATCAATCTTTATACCTCGATCATGTATCCATTTGGACTTTATTCCTGTGTATGGTGTCAGGCATTTGTCTGTGCCTAATTTCTGCCACATTTTTAACCAGTTTTCCCAGCAATTTTTGTCAAACAGTAAGTTCTTATCCCAGAAGCTGGGGTCCTTGGGTTATCAAACAGTAGATTTCTATATTCATTGCCCTGACTGCTGTGTCTTGAGGACCTAGTATATTCCACTTATCTGCTCTTCTGTTTCTTAGACAGTACCAAATGGTTTTGATAATTGATGCTTTATAATAAAATTTGAGATCCGGTAGAGCTAGACCACCTTCCCTAGGATTTCCTTTCATTAGTTCCCTTGCTATTCTGGACTTTTTGTTCTTTCAGATGAATTCTGATATTATTTTTTCCAGCTCTAGAAAATAATTATCTGATAGTTTGAAAGGTATGGCACTAAATAAGTAAATTAATTTAGGTTGAATTTTCATTTTTATTATATTGGCTCAGCCTACCCACAAGCAATTGACGTTTTTCCACTTACTTAGATCTGACTTTATTTGTGTGAAAAGTGTCTTGTAATTGTGTTCATATAGTCCCTGGATTTGTTTTGTCAGGTAGACTCCCAAATATTTTATGGTGTCTACCCTATCCTCAGGTGCTACGAGATGGTTTGCCCCCTCTGCTGATCCCATTGATCCAGGATTTTTCTGGGGAAATATTTTATGGTTCTTTCAAGGTCAACAAATGGAGGGGGAGAATGTTTACCAATCACTCTGCCATTTTGGCTCCCAGAATTTCAAGTAGGTTACATTTAATTTGTGGGCTGAAAGTCTCAGACTCAGCTGCTGCAGATACTTGGGCCTCCTTCCACAGCTCTCATTTGCTCGACTCCATTTGACTTTTGCTCTGAGCTGCTATCTCACTGTGTTGCTGCTTTCTAAGACTATCCTGGGGCTTTTCTGCTTGACCCTGCCACAGCCAGGAGGCACTGCACTGTGTGCTGTGTGCTCCTCCAGCCCCATGGAACAAATCCTTTCTGTCAACCTTCCAGTCTGCCCTGGGCTGTGAATCTGCCACAATCTGTCACCTATTGGATTCTGCACTTTCAAAATTTGGTCAGATTATCTTTTTAGAGGTATGTGAGGGAGTTTGTCTAAGAGCTTAGGTGAGTAGTTGCTCTTACTCTGCCATCTTGGCTCTGTCTCCCATTTTTTTTTTACCAGTGTTGAAACTGAAGATGAAAGTGGTGAAATAATTTGTCTGAAGCAGGATTTGACTTTCTGGCTCTAGGTCTAGTGCTCTAGCCATTATATCATCTTGCTGTCTTTAGACAAAAAGGTCTTCAGCTGCAAAGAAGGAGGTAGGTACCATTCAGATCAAGGAGATACAATGAAAAGGAGATGCATAAAGAAAGAAACCAGGTGAGAATCCTGGGAAGCAGAGAAAATTCTAAAAGAATAAGATGTAAATTTTTTTCAAATCCTTGATTCCCACCCCACTGCTATTCCTAGTTGTGGGTTCTGATTTTTCATTTTATTTATAGACTTTTTAAACCAAGCTTATATATTTTTGACTAAAACAGCAGCCCAGGAGACTGGTATATAACAAATAAAGGAATATATGGTAATTTCATTTCCTATAAGTAAGATTAGCTTCCCAAAATTGGTCATTCTTCTTTGATATAATCTTAATTTGGCATCTACACTTCAGTGGCATCATATTTTTATACCACATGTGTGGAACTAATATTTTTTGTTGCCTTTACAATTTTACAAGGTAGAGATTTAGGTATTGGATGATTTTTTTAGAAGGTCATATTAACATCTTGCTAAAAATGAAAGCAGGACATATTAAAAAGCTACAGTTAAATGGAAGAAGAGTTTATATTTTTTTGGACATGAAAACAAGGAATAAGGGAAGTTGGTTTTATTATACAGCCAAAAGCAACAAGGAAAGCCATATCATGATACTCTTAGTCATCTTGCTTTGTGGTACTTCCTGATGAGGGGCAAGTAGGTGGTGCAATGGATAAGAGCCTCAGTGCAGGAGTCAGGAGGACCTGAGTTCAAATCTCACATCAGACACTTGACACTCACTAGCCGTGTGGCCTTGGGCAAGTCACTTAACCCCAATTGCCTCATCCTGGGTCATCTCCAGTCATCCTTTTGAATATCTGGTCACTGGATTCAGGTGGTTCTGGAGGAGAAGTGAGGCTTGTGACCTGCACAGCCCTCCCTCACTCAAATCAAAGTCAAGTGCAAGTCATGTCATTATTTCTGTGATGGCATGGTCTTCTTTGGCAACAAAGGACAAACACACACACTTCATGATGAACAGAGTACCAGATGAAATTAAATCTAAGTTGTGTACCAATAAATGCTTTAGAAAATTATGTGAGATAATATATATTACTTGACAAGAGCTATCAAATGAAGCCCCAACATATGCCTTTAATACATGCATTTACCTATATGGGACTTTCAACATGAGGTAGAATGATAAAACCTATGGTGAAAATGTGGTTTGGTGTCAAGAAATGTAAAAGATTTGTAGCCTCCTGTCAAGTCATGTTAAGCTAAGCATAAATAAAACAAGATGGAGGTAGGGAGGGATATTAGTAAAGGTATTGATTCAATTTCAATTTCTTAGAGAAATTTAATTGATGGCAAAAGAAATCAGCAAAATGAGGTGGCTGAAAGAGCTCAGAAACCACCATTATTATTTTTAAGAAAAGCACTTGACTCAATAAATCAAGATGCAATTTTTAAAGACTTTCCTCACACAAGATGTTTCCCACACATATGTTAATAAGTTGCACAAATCTATGGCAGAAGCAGCCATAGAAACATATATTCAGCTAACTGCTGATTATTAATGTTAATTAGAGTATAAAACTAGGGATTCAGATTCACATATGGTGTTACTGTAGTCATGAAGGATATACTTAGCAGGGTCTAATCTGAAGGATTTTGCTTTAATGCCAACTTTTACTAAATGTTCTTTGGTCACAAATGATCTATTGCACTGAGCTTTTGAACATTTTACAAACCAACTCTGTAAAATTCATAATTTTTAAAGAGATTGGTTTCACCATCCATACAGAGAAAAAGTGGATGAAAAGTGTATTTTTTCCAGCTTTTGACGTGCAGCTAAATGGAAAGTCCACTGAGTAAGTGGAAGAGCGGAGAGGGGAATACTAGCTGCAGAGTAAGAGCATCTGGGTTCAGATTCTGCCTGATACCTACTACCTGTGGGACCTTGGGCAAGTCATTTTATCTCTCTGAGTCTCAATTTCATCACCTGTAAAATGAAGAGATTAGACTGGATTGCACTTTAATTACCTTTAAGCTCTATACATAGGCTCCTTTGATCCTGTGTGCCTATATCTTGGACATAAACTGCAAATGGCCAATGAACTAGGCCTAGGTAAAACTAAGTTTAGATAATATTTGGGAAAACATTCAATGTTCCCAGTGACCCAAAGTTACTCATTACTATCAAGGTCCATTTTTTTTCTTTTAAAATTAATTTTATTGATATTGCTTCTTTTTATAACTCCTTCATTTCCTTCCTCACTCTTCACCCAAAAAGCCATCCCTTATAATAAAGACTAAAAAAAGAGAAAAGAAATTCAATTTAGTAAAATTAGGTACACTTCTATTAATTCTGGTAGCATATGTAGCATATCATATTTATATGCCCCCAACTCTACAGATAAGGGAGGCATACTCCCATAATTACAGAGCTTAGTTTAGATTTTTCTCGCTCTTTTTCTTGTTCTGTTATTGTGGATGAAGTCATTGTATGTATTTCTTCCTGGTTCTGCTTACTTCACTTTGCTTCAATTCCTATAACTCTTCCCATGATTCCCTATTTTTTCATATTACCGTTTCTCTTAGCACAGCAATATTCTATCACATTCATGATTTAAATACCTCAGTTTTTATTCAATTAAAAATTAATTTGCTAGTTTTAGTTCATCTCTCTGTACTTTAAAAACCCACAACACTCCGCTTGAAATGGTCAAGATTCTGCCAACCCATGGGATGTCATACTTTGATTCTCAATGGATATTGAACACCATCAGTGTGTATATTCCTGCCACTACGATAGACTTTAACTCATCCATTCTTTCTTATCTGCTGGATAGGATTTAATAATTAAATTCATGATATCATCAAAATTTGTTTAGCCAGTCTTTAAAAGGTGAGGAACTCTGTTTTCAGATTTTTTGCTACTACAAAAAAAATTGCTATAAATATTTTGATATATTTTGTACTTTATTGTCTCTGATTTGCTTGAGATATAGTCACACACACATATACACACACTCATATATATACATATTTATATAAATATATATGTATTGTGTATACTTATATGTGTATACACACATATGTATACACACATGTATGTCTAATGGTTGCATCTCTGTATTAAAGGTTGTGGATATATTATTAACTTTCGTACCATAATTTCAAATTACTTTCCAGGCAGATCCACCAGAAGCCCATGAGTGTGCCTATTTTCACATCTCATCTAAAGCTATTACCATCATTCTAAATTTTATGACAATTTGCTATCTGTGAGGTGAAATTTAATTTGATTTAAATGTCTCTTATTAGTGTTTTGGAGCAATCTTTATTTTAGTTGTTAATAGTTTGCAGTTATTTTAAGAAATATTTATTAAAAGTTCATTTCTTTAACATAGCATAATTGCAGAATCCCATGATTTTAGAAAAATCAAAATAGCAAATGATTCCAAGAGTACATGAGAGACAGTGGTTGTAAGGAAGCTAAGGTATATTTCATGATACATGGAAGAAAAGGCATAAAGGACATAAGTAACTAAAAATAGAGATGGACTAGCAAACAGGGAGACTAAGGGATGATTGAAGAATAGCCTATCTATAACCTAGGTACCTTTGAAACAAAAGGATAAGAAGAGGGCCTTAAGTCTGTGGGGCCAGTCTCATAATAAAATATTTATTAAATCCTATCCATCAGATAAGAGAGAATGGATGGGTTGTAATCTAAAGTAGTGGTAGGAATATACATACTGATGGTGTCCAATATCCATTAAAAATCGAAGTATGACATCCCATGGGTTGGCCGAATTGTGACCATTTCAAACTGAGTGTTGTGGATTTTTAAATTACAGAGGGATGAACTAAAACTAGCAAAGTAATTTTTAATGCAGTAAACACTGAGGTAATTTAAAATGTGTCGCTTTCAAAATGGAGATGCTTTTTCTTGCTGCAAAATATTTACAAGCAAGTTAAAAGATAAATGTTGATCTTGTTAACATCAGGCATAGTGATGAAGCAAGAAGGAGGTACTAAATTAGGATGAGAATAAATGTGATGAGATATGTGAATATTGCAGTGGTGGGGAGAGGGGTCCAGCACAGTGCACAAATAGAGATTCCTTTTAGATTATAAAGTTCTCCTGATGCTCTCACTTGTAGATGACATCTTGCTCAGTAATCAAGCCTTAACTGGGATCCCAAATTACTCAAAATACTTTGACCTAACAATGCATGTGGGGGAGGGGAGAGGAAGTACATAAAGAATGCTTATTGCCCAGATCACAGTATGCAGTTGGATAAAGACCCATGGAAAAGGTCCATCAGTTCATATATGGCATATTGGTACTGCAAAATAGACATTGGAGATGGGTCAAAAATTGAACAGTAGGAGAGCAGGCTGAATTGCTTTTGGGAAATTGTAGCTATTTTAATGATCCTGAGCTTTTTCATGAAGCAAAGACCAATATTTGTAATACCAATATTCTTCTGGTGGTAAAGGGTTATAATAGATGAAATAATTGCATATTCTCCAAAGAACTGAAGTTGGGGATCACACATGGCAGAAGAATGGTGCAACATAGCACTAATGAGTAATTATGCTGGAGTATTAGTGTGGACAATATCATTAGAAAAATCTAGGACCAGAAAAAAAAGATTGACTTGTCCTGTAGCAAGAATGACAGTCCAGCGTTGAACACTGTGTGCTTTATTGGTATTCAGATAGCAGAAGAATAAATGGAAAAGCCTTACAGTGTTGAATGGACTTCTCATTATAGATTTATAGGGGGACTTCTAGAAGAAGCATACAGAAGTATATCTGGATATCAAGCTGCAACATTGAAGGGATTACCATATTATTGAGATAATAACTCCACTGGAGCATATTAGAGAGCATGTGAATTTGGGTCATGTGGGAAGTCATAAAAGCAAGTGCTGAGGGAGGTATGAGTAACTAAGACTTTGCATTAATAAGCTCAGCTCAACTTCAAATCCAGGGACCTTTGATAACAGATAATTCCTTTAAATCCAGCTCCTAAAGTAATTTGAAACCACTTCTTGATAATAAAGACACCACTCCCAGTTGTATGTCTAGTATTTTATACTTCCCAGCAGAATGATACCACTTTGGTCAAGTTGAAATACTGCATCACATTTTGCAGTTCATAAAAATGAAAAATTTTGAGATACATGATGGGCATGCAGTGGCAGGACAACATTACAAATCATATTATATCTTGTAAACCTAAAATACCATTGAGTTTTACCCTACACTGTATTTCTAGAATAAGCCCTTTGTAGCAAGGACTAAATTCTTCCATATGTTGTAGCACCAAGTAGACAGTGTATTTTTTTAAGAAATAATATTGAAAAGGCATTAAAACACTTAAAATATCAGAAAGTTTTCTGGATTCCCAACTTTTGTCCATGCATCTGAAGTACTTTTACATAGTAACCAATATAGCCTAATACAGGGTCACAAATCTAGAACTGAAAAGGACCTTCTAGGTCATCTAATTTGTAGTGACAAGCTCATATAGAAATGGGAGACATTTTTGTTAAATATTTCCCAGTTACACTCTAATTGGTTTTGGCTATGCTGGGGAATTTCACTAGTCATATCACAGTCTGCATGTTTGATACCTCTGATCTACTCCAACTCTCTGATTTTACAAATGAGGAAACTGAGATCCAAGGTCATACAGATAGTAAAGGGCCAAGCCAGAAGTTGAACTCAGGTGCTGAGACTCAACATTCAGCACTCTTTTCTTTGTGCATATTCCTTCTCATAAGACACACAACTGCATGACTTGAGTTACAATTCTGTTTGTGCCACTAACTGCTTTATTGCATTCCTGATACTGTATTTTTGTTAAATATTGACTATTAAAATAATACCTTGAATTTCTAGCATGCTTTATGCTTTTCAAATCATTTCTTGCACATACATTGTCTCAACTAGTTAGGAAAATTAGGGATAATGGTACTGGGTGGTCCTGCCTACTGAGATATTATTGAATCATTGTTGATTTATCCTTTGTTTTTGAAGAGGACTGATGACTTCATGGGTTGATGTCTTGACTTGCATGTGAATCAGATTAAGTGAGGCAGAATTGCATGAAGTTTTTAGCCTCACTCACTCTTTCAGCATCAGTGAGGTCCAGTCCAAAGACAAAAACTGTAACAAAGTACTGAAGCAAGTTCTTGGGTCCAGTTGGATAATTGAGCTCACATATACCTTTGGAGGGGGTACTCAATGGCTCTCCATGGTTTCCTTGGTAACAAGTGAGGGGACTCATGTAGGTGTACCCAGCAGGGTGTTAGTAGCCACTTGGTGAGTCACTAACTAAACAACATAATGAATTTCTTCTTGGTATAAACCAAGTCTGAGAACAACGTGAGGAAAGTTAAATTTTAGAAAAGAGCTTTGTGGAGCATATTGAATTCCTTGAGAGTAAAGGGAGGTAGAGATAAATAAAAAAGTGTGTCATAAAAACCAAAGTTGCTGTTACTACCAATGTAAGTATTTTTGCTAAAGACAGTTATTTTACCTGATCTTAAAAGAACAGACTAAATCTAAAAAGTAATAATACTTGTAAATCGAATCCTTTGGTAGCTTACTAGTGCCAAACACTTTGAGAAAATCTCAGGATCAAGAAAAGCTTCCGTTTCTTGAAGGTTCAACCTCATCTCACTTAGCTTTCCAAAATTGGTCTATTAACTTAAGTAGCTCCTACAATTCTCTTCAAATTTTGTGACTAAGTTGAATGAAATGAAACTCTTCTAAGTACTCTTTTAACTCATTCCCAGTCATTTTACAAATACTTCTGAAAAGCAGTTGAATGGCACAGTGGATAGGGTATTGAACTTGGAATATAGAATCACAGGTTCAGACCTGAAAGGGATCTTAGAGATCCCACCTCTTTTCTTTATAGATCTTTATAGAAACTGAGGCCCAAAGAGATTAAGTGACTTGTCCAAGGTTACATGGGTAGTGAGTGAGAACCATGATTTGAACCCAGTTGCTCTGACTACAGACTCAGTCCTTATTCCATTGAACCACCTAGCATAGAGCTCAGTTTGAATTTTCTTTTCAACATTTAGTATTTATATGACCATGAGTAACTTAAGCTTTCTGAATCTTGTTTTCTATGTGCCAAGTGGGGATAATAATATATTCTCCCCTCAAGGGAAATTATGAAGAAAGTGCTTTAGGAGACTTAATGGAATAGAGAAATGTGAGCTACTATCAAGGCCATCTAATTATCGTTTATCATTTTTGCTGTGATGGAATTCAGAAAGAACATTTAACCTATTGGTACAGGTTGTGCAATGTTTAGAGCTGAATTATGTGTGTACCAAAGTTCTTAGTGCATTTCTAAAGTTACTAAAGCTTTAAAAATGTACTAAGAATTTTGCAGCACCTTGTGTATTTATTATCACTTTTTTGGTGGGGAAGGAAGATCATTCAAGATTTATTTTTTTCTCCATGTAGATAATCCTTATACCAGCATAGATTTCAGTCTCATCCATACTGCCACTAAAGAGACATATCAGTGTTTATCTAGAAACTATTGAACCAAATAGGCTACTGTACTAAGGGAACTTTTTATCTCAAGTCTTCCCTGGAACCACTCTAACTTACCCAAGGGAAAGGGAATGGAAATTGCCTAGGAATGATTTGAGATCTCCTCTTGATCTGTAGAAGACAAGCCTTTCTTATTTGTAATTTCTCCTAGGGCTGATCCCATTCATGGGTACAATTAAATATCTAGATTAAAAAGTTAAAAAAAAGTCAGTCTGTTATCTGTATGTTCCTAAATAACTTTGGCTCTTCAGAATAGCATAAGCATTTAAATGTGCAGATATCATAAAGACCCAACTGAACAAGTTAATCATAGATCATAGGATCATACATCTGGAGCTGTGAGTGATGTCAAAGGCCAACTAGTCCATCCCTCTCAATTTATAGAAAAGGAAAATGAGGCACAGGGTATTTAAGTGTCTTGCCAAAGGTCTTACTGATAAAAATTAGAGGCAGCATTTAAACTTAGGTCCTCTCACTCTAAACAAGTGCTTTTTCCATTTCACTATAAAAAAGATAAAATCAATTTAATGGTTAAAAGCCGCATTTGAAAATTGGCATAATTTCTCTGCATTCCAAGAGAGAAATATCTAAATCCATAAAAAGCCCATAAATACTAAATTTTGCATTTAGGTCTTAGAATTGCCTTACAGGATAGTGGTGATTTGTGTGACTAGAGAGCTACTTATTGATTATATGATTGAGGGAGCTCAGAAGTCTGTTATTCTTTCTACAATCAATTGTAATTTAAGTTCATTATCTCTTTCCCAGAGAGTCTCTTTCAAATGGCAACAAAATTAAAATAGAAATACTCCATTGAAAAGCTAAGATTGTCTGTTTCTTGTAGCTTCTGTTATAACCTTGTAATTAAGGGGGCCAAACCATTAAACACCAAGTGCATCAACTTGTTGAAGAGGAGGAGCCCAATTTTACTATTGTTATGGGTAGAGGGCCATGTTACTTTAAGTGTCCATTCCTAGTTCATTTATAGTGCACGATGTAATGCTGCTTGGTTTGAGCTCTAACTCATGTCTTGATTAATATCATCGACTGCTCTAATGAAATGTTATTGCCGATCATAGGATTGATACACTTTGGAACAGCAAAATCCCCTTCTCCCTATGTTGATTCAATAAGGTTTGAAGGAGCTATACATAGCACCAGAATATCCAACCTCAGCCATCACTTTGGCAGAGGAACCAACTAATCAAGGAGTAATTGTACTTCTGACAGCTCTTGAAAGTTGTTCTATTTGCTAATGATCAGTGAGTAATACAGATATGAAGACACAATCTAGTCTTCCTACAATGACTTTTCAGGAGACATGATATAGATTTAGCAGCAGTTCACTGCAGTGCCCAACTGGTCATGTATTTATCACCAGTATTTGAGTCACTGAATCAAAGTGAAAAAATACCAGGCTTCTTCAAAGATTACTGGTGACCATGTGTAAGTCATTGCCCCTGCCTCTACCTCAGTTTCCTCACTTGCAAAATAAAAGGGTTAGACCCGATAACCTCCAGGGTCCTATCCAATTTTGTATCTATGATCTGGTTGCTGTTACACTGTCTGACACTGTTGTACTATATTTCAAATGCATGCACAATTGGCATTTGATTTTGGAAGATCCTTCTTTAACACCACACACATAATAATGTTTTTGTATTAATGCAAAATCACCTAGTGACTTTAATATTCAGATAGTATTTGTGGTCAAGTAAAGACATTCTGTCTTCTGAATTGGCTTGATATATTGAATGCTGAAACTTGCAAATTTGTTGAAGAAATCACTGTCTCCCTTGTAAAAAATGTTTCATAAAGGAGAATCACACTCAGTTGTGCTGATTTTTCTATGTAATAACAAATAGCTTTTTTAAAAAGTAAAAACTACCTTTTGCAAGCTTAGCAAGTATCATCTAAGGATTTCCTTGCACCATATTTGTTCTCTTTTCATTTCTGCTGGTTGCATGGTGTAGCATTAGGGGCTCCTACTTCAGTCCTTTCAAATTCAGAGAGAATGGGCTTGAAGAATTTGGCATTTAATTACTTCAGCATGGCAATGTTTAAGTAGCTGATGGTCTGCTCTCCAGACTCCTTGCCTTTCAGTGGGCTTGTGCTCTCTGTTGTTAAGTAATTATCACTGTGGAAGATGTCAAAGTCTAACCAGCTATTATAATAGTGAATCGTTTGCTAAGACTTGGAAGGGGAGTTGAAAACTGTCATCATGCACAATAGTTTCGTTTTCTGAGAACAAGTAGAGTGTGCAATGGCTGTTTCATGTTTTTTAAGTTAATTAGAAAGTTTTGCTGAACCTATTTCACTTTGGTTAATAGACTTTCTCACTGAAGTTACCCATTTGTTTGGATGGTAGTCTTTCCCTTTCTACCTGGTCAAGGAAAATTCATTGTATAGCTCCTTTCTTTTCTCTGTTGAGTCAGTGTTGCTTCTTATGGGCTCTTTTGAACTCCTTTTTTGTGTCTAATCATTATCTGGGTAAATATTCCTTACTGAAATATTCTTCACTCTCTGTACAAATACATATAGATGTGTGTAGAATTTGAAGTCTATTTTTTCCCAAGGAAGAATTAGTATCTATCTATTTAGACTTTAGAGCATATAAAATCATTATTTCTTGCTCCTAATTGTTAAGAGAAATGATCTTTATTTTCAGTCTTCTAATCTCAGAAATTCCATCTAATAATCTTTGGGAAGGTAACCATTGAGACTTTGTATAACATATGTTATTTGTATGTATATATATGAAATATATATATACATACTTACATATGTTATAATTTGGTTTTTAAAGGTCTAAACTTTGATATCAAATAGACCTCTAAGACAGGAGTAGTGTAGATAGAAACATTTTACAGACAGGACAGTGTAGATAGAAACATTTTACATTTCTCCAGAGTTTGTTAACCATAAAATAGAAAACTTAAAATACAGAAAGCTGGGGTATATCTGTCATGTATTTACTGTTCAATGAAGCTGGGTCTTTTTTTGTGTAGTATTCTCTTACCAGATTTTGAATATATATAGTAAGAAAAGACCATAAATCTGTAACAAATACAATCTGACAATATATATCTTATGGAATTAAATATACATTATATTCAGTTAGATCTCAGAAGAGTAGTTACAAGCAATACCTAGGTTTAAAAATACAGTACTAGAGTTCTCTACTCTTGCTGCTAAGAAAGCAAAAGGTGACCTAAAGTTGCCCCATTCTATTAATTAATGCATAATAAAATTCATGGAAACACCAAGAGTAAAAAGCCAATTGCTTCTACAACCTGAATACAGTATAAATATAGTATAATAACTTGATATTTTTTTCAGAAAAAAAGTTTTGCATTTGTTATAAACTGGAAGTCCAATTCAAACAACTCTGCAATGTGTATATAGTACAGGGCATGAGGATGTTAATGTTGATGAGAAGGGTTTATCTTAAATGGCAAAATCCTTGAACTGATGCAGTTTGATCTATAGACTAATAAGGGGTGTGTTAATCTCTGGAAAAGCTTGAAACCAAAGACTCACTCCATTCCTGACCCTAGGAAGGTATTTAAAAGTCAGACTTTTTTTTGCTCCTTAGAGTGTTAAAGTCTGCAGATGGAGCCAGCAGCCTGTGGAGAAGCCTTCATTTTTACACATAGAGAACTCCCAGGGCTATCAATGGAAGGGCTGTGCATTTAAAGTGCACATGATTGGCAGGGGGTCAGACTCAGAGAAAGAAGGTATAGAGTTGCCTTGGTAAAGAATTTACACCACTTGTTCATAGCTTCTTTCTTGACAGGTATGATTATTGGTGCTTTCTTTGCCTTTCATCAGATGCTATAACCCTGAAGCACAGTTCCAACTCTACGTGATGGCCAGACCACTGGATCCAAGCATTTTTTTCTCGGTGACCTAAAAGGCAGAAAAAAGAAAAACCTGAGTTAAGAGAAATGAGCCATTTTTCTCCTCCATTGATGAAAATATGCTCAGACTATCCACACAGGCACATTCATTTGGAATTTTGTCATTCAGGCACACTGTTTCTAGGTGTGAGACGGGCATTGGATATCTGTGAGAGAAATATTTTGAATGAACAATGAAAAAGCAACACATCACAGGGAAGGAGAGAAAGGATGCTAGAAATAGCACTAGGCTGGAAACCTGAAAATGGGGAACATTTAGACTTTCTGTTTTAACTCAACTCAATTCAAGAAATCCTTATTAAATATCTCCTGTGAGCCAAGGGACTGGGGTAGGAAATACCAAGTCAGAAATAAAAAGTGTCTATGACCCTCAAGGGGATGATAATACACTTAGGGATAAATCATATGAAGAGAGAAAGAAATTGCAAGGAATCTGAGAAGGGAAAGGGCACTAATGACTAGGGAGAATCAGGGAAGACTTTCTTAGGTGGTACATGAATTGAACATTGAAGGAAGACATTGATTCTAAGAGCCATAGCTTCAGAGGATGGATATTCCAGGCATGGTTTCATATGCAGTCATTTTTTCCCTATTTTCCTTTGTACAGGGAAATGGTCATATTTGTTGGTGTTTGTTAAGTTCATGATAGTAAAAAGCAATTAAAATAACATATTAGGTCATTATTAGTACTTCAGCATCAATATATTTCAACTAGCTTGAAGAAATGACAGACAAATCTTCAGGGGGAGGTGAATGGTGAAGGCTGGAGCACTTCATGGTGATCAGGAAGGGCAACTGTTACTGAAGTGTCATTGTAGAGTGGTTTTAGCAGCTTGAGGGCCCTTTGAGGTCTAAATTTGGACCCTATTTGAGGGAATGGGATTTTGATTTCTGGGGAGATGGAAAGGTGCTGCAGAGAAATCCCATATATAGTACAACATAATCTAACCTTATGAGCAAATGAATGAGTCACATGTGCATGCTTTCAAGGTATTTGCTGTTATGGATATATCATACTCCATCTCCTACCTCCATGCCTTTACAAGACTGTCTTCTATGCCTTGAATTCACTCTCTCCTTAGTTTCCCGATCTTAGAGTGCCTTGTTTCCTTCAGTATTAAGCTCAGTGGCCCTCTTCTTACAAAGTCTTCTCTGATCCCATTTCTCTCCGGATATTAGTGTCTTCATTCCTCTAATTAACCTTCCATTTAATTTGTATGTGTTTTCGATATGCTTGCATAGTCACATGTTACTTCCACTGATATAATATAAGCTCCTTGAGCATAAGGATTATCTCATCTTTCTCTTTGTGTCCTCAGTGACTAGTAACGTGCTTGGCACATAATAGGATTGCTGAATGATGGAGTAATTTCATTTCTGAGGGATTTTATCCCCTGTACACCATTAGATGATTTCACATTTATAAAAATCAACTGCACAAGTCAAATCAAGCATTCATTAAGCACAGTAAGGATGGTGTCTGGCGCTGTGCTAACTAGCTGACACTTGAAATTTCACCAGAAGATAGAAATGTGAAGATCTAAAGATCCGAGTGGGTTGTAAACTCAACACAAGTCAGGTATTAGGAAAGCATACAGCAACAAGCAGACCTAGCGTAGCTCAGATGGAGAAAATAAGTGCATGCCAGGTCCTAATGACAGTCCCCAGGGCACAGCTTAACCTTTTGGAGATTAGAATTATGAAGTCCTGGCAGATGGAGATATCTCATTTTCATAGTTCTTTGTTCCCAATAAAAAGAAAGAACATCCAGGGATGGGATAAGTGAATGAATGACTCAATAAAATAACAACAAATAGAACAACCTGTATGAAGAGTTCACCATATGCCAAACACAATGGACACAAATGCAATATCGACAGTCCCTACCCTCAAAGAAACAGCTTACAAAGGATAGCAATAGTTATAGATGAGTTTTTAGGACAACTAGGCAAGCAGTAAGAATTTAATAAGCACTTACTATGTGCTAGGTACTTGAGAAAGTTCTGAAGTTAGAAGCAAAAAGATAGCCCCTGACCTCAAGGAGGTTAGATTCTAATGGGGGGAAGAGGACAGCACACAAAAGGAAGTTGAAAATGGGGGTAGAGGGAAGAAGAAGGAGGGGAAGGTATATTTTTGATGGTATGGTAACTAAGTTCAAAAAGTCAAAAGCACAAAAGTTCTGATTTAAGTTACAAAGAGGGTGAGTGAAACAATAGAACGTGATTGAATTTGAGAGTCGTGTGTGGGGTGGGCCACAAAAGTCTGAGGTTAAAAGGGACACAATCGATGCTTAAGTATTTTATGGGCTGTCATATGAGGTTAATAGATACTATCTTGGCCCCAGGGAGAAGTACTAGCAGCCATGGGTATAAGCTAAAAAAAATAGATTTTATTTTAATATGAGGAGAAAAACAACTTTCTAACAATTTGAAGTTGCCAAGAAGTAGTCATATTCCTCTTGTTAGCTGTCTTCCAGGGGAGATTGTATGGACACTGTTCAGGGATGATATACAAGGATTCAGGTACAAATTGGAGCAGATACTTCAGGTCCCTTCCAACTTGGGCATTCTGAGGGTTTTGGTTTTTGTTTTAATACTCGGTGAAGAAGGCAGAGATAATGGTGCTGGGGGAATTGTCCTCTGGTTACTGATTCCAAAGGTACCTTGGATATATTGATGCTAACTGGAATTTCCTTTGCACAAGAGTATTTTAAAAAGCATTGGATGATCATTCATGCCTTTAGCTTCCTAAATAAATCCACACTGACCTTCAAAGAAGAGGCTTTATGCCTACTCAAAGCCTTGCCTTTCCTGGGATTCATGAATCATCTGTGAATATCCACATGTGATTGGTATACAAATTAGAAGTACTTTAGACTGGTGCTTATCGATTGTTGACAGTGTGGTAAATGTGGCCTGGAAGGAGATGAGGCTTGACTTCAGCACTGGTGTTAATCATGGTCCTCTGAGAATTATATCCATTACATATTAAGAATCTAATTATGGATGATTGTCATAGAGTTATACTATGTTAAACTTACAACCAAGTAGTTTCCAGCTTCAGAGAAAAAAAATAGCTGATGCTATCGAGAGTGATTGATGACACTAATTCTGGTGTTGGCATTTGTATGCCACTGTGGCACACACAGCAGTGGCTCCTATCTTCTGACCCACAGCATAGATTCTGCTGAGGTTTCTGGCCGTAGCTGCTGATGGAAGAAATGGATGTTGCTTGCAATTCAGTATTTTCTCATAACTGGCTTCACTTACCAAGTGCCACCTAACCCAAATCTGACTGAGTAACCTTGCCTTCATCTCCCATAAGATTCCAGCTAGGCCTTAATATTTGGAATTAGGAAAGACATCTAGATATACATAAGGTGCACTATTAAACTAAATGAAAGAAGCTTGACTGTGTGTACAAAGAAGCTTGTACGTCTGTGCCTCTGTGTTTCCATCTTACAGTATTGCTAGTGGATAGGAAGAGGATGAGAGTATACTTAAAAAAACAAAACAAAAAACCTGATGTTTAGGAAGTAAGGATAGGGAAGCAAGAGAGACAGAGGCAGCAGACAGAAGGGAAAAAACGGTCAGCTTCTGAAGCGATTTAGTCTAACCCTCTCATTGTAAAGTTGGGAAAACTGAGACCTAGGGAGGATATGTAATTTGAGCAAGGGCCCACAGGTCAAGAAGCATCAGAGGCAAGATTTGAACCTATGTGTTCTAATTGCAGGGCTAGTGTACTTTCCATACTGTACTGTACTGTAAGATAAATGGGGGGAAAAGGGGAACAGGTGGAAAGTGCTGGTTGACAATCTGGAGGTCTAACAAAGTCATTATGGAGCAGTGTTGTATATAGAGAAGGGGATCATGAGGGTGGCCAGAAGACTGACCAGGCCAAATAGAGAGGCTTAAGGCTAGACCATCAAGAGGATCACAGCAGCTAGGAAAGGAGTATCTGAAACCAAGAGCAACTAGGGATGCTTAGGCCACAGAGGATTGGATTTGGCAGGGGTGGATGAGAAATGCACATAGTCCTGAGGTTTGGGAAGGCTGCCATGAGGAGGAGAGACTTATATGCTGGGCCTCCAAGAGTATTTCTGGGAGCAATGGGGCGATATAAAGAAAAAAACGATTCCTAACAATTAGAGACATATAAAAATGGGGAGTCCATGCTCTCCTCTATCCATGAAGATTTTCAAGTGCAGATAGCATGATCATTTTCAAGTAGAGTTCTTATTAATTTTGTACATGCTTTGTATCTATATACTCATTTTATCCTTATCTGTCTCCTCTCTCCCGCTAGAACATAAACTCCTTGATGGTAGAGAATGTTTGCATTTGCTCTCTATACTGAATTCCTGCACAAGCCTTACATATTGTAAATTATTGATAAATAATACTTGTAGGATTGAACTGGATTAATGAAGATATAAAAGGCAGAGCCCTCTCTGCTCAACGGAGACTCAGAAATTATAGGTTTAACCTGGAGAAGGCTCTGGTTGAAATTGAGTTTAACTACAAAGCTAAATTAATCTATCTTGGTTTGAAGTTATTGTAGCAGTTCTGCACAGTGTACCTGGAGAAACGTCTTGTACAACCTTTCATCGTTTTTCAACAGATATTTCTTTGCTGCAGTGAGCTGTCTGTATTATGTGTAACAAGCCCTGGCAAAGGGCTGACTGGCCACAAAGCACTGCAATTTGTACTCTTTCAGGTTTGAAAAATCAGCCTCTAAGGTGGTAGGGGATGGGCATGGCAAGTGGAGTTTTTCACACATGACTATGGTGGGCTGTGTGAAACTTTGGATGAGAAGAGAAGGGAAGCATGTGTGCCCTTTGGCAAATTACCTAAACTACTTGGGGTTCTCTCAGGGTAGCAGGGGCCTGCCATGTCTGCAGTTTCCTTCAGTAAGAACATGAGAGATGGTCTCCAATTCATTAGACAAGCTGAGAGGTATATGGGACTGTGGGTGTTTTATTTTAGACGTTTGCTCACTCAGCAGCAGGCAAAGGACAGAAACAAGCCTAAGGAGAGAGGAACACTGGACAAGCCCTGCCCTGTCCCATATTCCTTCCTTTTGTGGTTTTATTAAATGTATCCTGGTAAAGAATGTACTTGCTAGATTAATATTCTCTTTCATCAGCACTGTGATCTAACCTGTCCTTGGATTGCCAGATGGCTCTTTGTATGGGAGTGAAATGGGAGCCAGGCAGGAAAGAGGAACCCATCCCAGTGCAGGGCCTAGGAGTTCACTCCCATAGCATTGTTAGAGGTAAATTGGGGACATAAGCATGAGTGATTCATCACTACTATTCTATGCACAGCATTACTATGAACTAGGTCATAAATCTACCCCGTTGTAGATATTTTACCTTATTGTGGAAAGAAATCAGCTCAATCACAGAAGCCATGAGTCGTCCAAGTTACATATGTATCAAGCTAAGTTATGTCTGCATCAGGCAAACTTACTTATATATCAGGCCATGTTACATATGTATCAATCCAAGTTGTCGTGTTACATCTGCATCTGGCCATGTTACCTATGTATCATCTTTATCCTATTTGTTCAGATACCTTCTTGAAGTTAGTTGTCTTTACCATCTATCGTTTATGTCTTTATAAAAGCAGATGTTTCTTAACTGTGAGGTTGTTTTTCTGTACTCCCACATATTCCTGTACTTTGCTAATACTTCGAATCTGAATAGATCAAAAACAGCTTCTGATTTTGTTCCTGTTCTGTAAAAAGAAAGCCCTATAAGGAAAAAAAAAAAAACCCTAGTCTGTCTGTACTCAGAGACATCGTGTCTCCTGTTTCTATACTGTTGACTCATTTCAGAGATTTTCTTTCTTATGCCACAACATAGTCCAAACCCTTCATTTGACAATTTGGTCACTGAATCCCAAGTAGGTTAGGTAATTTGCCAAAGGGCACATATGTAGTAGGCATCAAAGGTGGTAGGATTTGACTCCTCTGACTACAGAGCCCGATTTCTCTCAACTCTACCAGATTGTCTCTCTAGAGTGCATCAAAATATCAGCTATGACAGTTACAGCTACACATTACATAATGGGGTGGCTACCTGGATTTCTGCCTTCACTTACATGGTCCATTAAATATCACTGATAAACTTACCACCAACACCACTTCCTCCTTGATTCCTTTCTCCTGGTCACCATATCCCTTTGCCTAATTCGTTAAATAACCTGTGCTGTCATCCCATCTCCAGATCTTTCTTCAGTGATGTCCCACTCCCTCCTGCATCTTTAATCTCTTCTACTCCAAGAGCTCCTTCTCATCTGCCAATAACATGCTCAGATCCCCTCTTTGTCCTTTTTACTCCATCCAGCTGCCTTTCCAACCTCTTCCTTCACTTTTCTGACAAAAAAAGCTTGACAAAAAGTTATCTGTATTTTGGGAGTGAGGCAGTCAGCAAAAGAGTGGATTAGTAAAAACTTGTCTAACCCTCCTTCATGCTCTCCCTACCTATAATTAATTTTTCATACTAGTTCAGGAATATTCTTAGCCACATGTAGATTTTATCATGTCATTCCTTTGTGAAAATATCTGTTGTGGCTCCCTAATGCTTTCCAAGTTAATCATAAACTTCTTTGCTGAGCATTCAAGGTCCTCCACCCTTACATGCAATTTATGTTCCAGTTAGAATGTTCTCTGTGTCACCCCAAGAGTGCCCTGTGTTCTCCTACCTCGGCTTATGTGTCAACTGTGTCTGATCGTGATACCTATCTTTGTCTATTTAATGTCTTCCTGCCCTTGAAATTTCATCTTATTTGCCATATCTTTCATGAAGTCTGCCCTGATCTTATTGGCCAATAAAGTTACATTCCCATTTGGGCATCACACAACCTTTTCTTTGAGTAAATTTCTAAAGCATTTATGTGATGTTGGGTATTATAGTTACCTGCATTTGTTTCTAGCTACTGGACTGTAAGTTCCATGAGAGCATGGGAGTGTCTTATTTATTTTTTAAAATTTCCCCTAGCTGTTAGCATGATGCCAAAGGATCACCATCCTGTCCTCTCCCAAATATAGCCTAAGGCATAAGACGGATTAAAATGAGATTAAGAAATGTTTCACAAAATAAGTGAAAATACAATACAACATAGATAATGTCAGTTTATTGTTTTCTAAGTCAGTATACTTCCCACGGGGATCTATTTCTATTTCAGTTTTATAGCACTGCTCTAGAATTCTTTGAAATCAAATCTCCATTTCTAAGGGGCAGGGGAGGAGAAAGTTACTGATTTTTTTCCTTGAAGAAATTTTAAGTATGAAAGTATGTAGTATAGTTTCTGAGGAATATTTTTTCTACCTGCATGCTGCATTATTAGTTGTTCTTTGACTTAAACGCCCACAGATAAGGTAAAAATAGATGTGATAACATATTCAGAATGTACAAACTGCAGGCCACTTAAAAGAGAGCAAACCCAAATCAAACATACATTTTGTAGATTGGCTTCTATTTTCTTTAAGATTGATCCCATTGAAAAACAAAAGTGTAAAAGACTTTTCCCAAAGCAAGAAGGTAATGATGAGGTCAGATCTTTTCTCAGAAGCAACATCCATCTGAGTTAGCAAGTGGAACAAATCCCACTTAAACCTTAAAAATCCAATTAATTAAACATTAAATTAATAAGTGACACCAAAAATCTGTTTGACTGGATACCACATCATACCCACAAGTAACTTCTTGTTTTATTCTTTTTTTTTGTCTGGACCTCATGAAATAATCAGGTTGTCAAATCATATGATCATAGATTTCTAGCTGGAAAGGATATTAGAGTTCATGTAACCCTGCCTTCTCATTTTACTGGCGAGGAAGCTGGGGTCAGAAGGGTTTAAGTGCTTTGCCTAAGCTCCCACAGGTAGTGATGGGGACCAGATTTGACCACAGGTGCTGGACTTCAAAGCCATTGAGTGATCATGCCAGCCTGAGGAATCTAGAGAGATCATCATCGACAGGTCAATCAACTAGTAAACATTTATTAAACATAGTTGTAGATATTAAGCATAAAAGGATAAAATGAAACTTATATCCTATGTCATACACTCCATTTTGTCAGAGAGAAATATCCATTTCTAATCTCATTCATTTATATATCACAGAGGCAGTGCTTTAGAATGAAGAAGACTTGGGTTCAAGTTCTGCCACTGTCATATACTAGCTGTAGGACCCTTGGCAACTCACAACCTTTCATTGTTCCAAACAGCTCTCTTATACTATCATAGATTACTGAGCAGTAAATGAATTACATTGGTGGAAGGAGCTTCAGTATCAGGAGTTTTCAATGCCTATGAAATCCATTTCATAGACAGTTCTTCCTCCTACCCTCCAAAAAATCCAGGGCCAACATAAGAACATTATATATACTTTACAGATATCTTGTTAAAATTATGTTAAAGCAATAGCATAACAATAGGCTGTGGGAGCATTTGTAGTTTAAATGGATTAACAATAAGGGAACAGAAATGGAATTAAATGTACTTTGCCACAAATTTCTGTAGGGCTAAACTTGGCACTTCTAGACACCCATAAATGATTATAATTGTTGAAACTGGTAGGTCAGTCATTGCATTCTGTATGAGACGTGCCTTTTCAGATCTTCAGAGTAAAAACATTAGGATCCCTCTTGGTAATTCAAATGGGTAATTTACTATGGGATGTTTTGGGAAAAGGGGGGGGGGCATAAAATTCCCTTATGTTTATATGATACCTAATTATTGCAAATAACTTTTAAAAATTTAATTAGAAGATTATTATCAAAAATAAACTTTCCCTACAAAAAGAAAGCCTGGAAATCAGCATGTTAAACAAAACTGTGAAATCTGTTACATACAGAGTGTTTCTTTTAAAATATACATTGAATTAAATGTGGTAGCACTAATATTGCCATGCTTGTCCATGTCCTCCTCTGAACTCCTGTCTGGGCTCCTCGGTGTATTTCTAAAGAAGTGGGGCCTTTTTACTTTCTCATCTATCTTTTCATTTCAGTTTTTTTAAACACTTTTTATTTAAAGTTGTGATTTCCAAATTCTATCACTTCTTCCATTCCAGAGATGGTAAGCAGATATAGGTTATATATGCGTAATCACATAAAACATTTCCATATTAGATATTTTGAAAAGAATGAAAGAAAGAAAGTAAAAAATAACATGCTTCAGTCTGTATTGAATCAATATCAGCTCATTCTCTGGAGGGGGATAGTATGCTTCATTATTAGTCCTTTGGAATTGTCTTGGATCGTTATATTGCTGAGAATAGCTAAGACATTCATAATTGATTGAACAATGTTGCCGTTACTAGGTACAATATTTCCCTTTCTATTCACTTCACTATGCATCAGTTGTGTTAAGTCTTTCCAGGTTTTTCTGAAATTATCCTGCTTGTCATTTCTCAAGGCACAATAATATTTATTACAATCATATGCCACAACTTGTTCAGCCACTCCCTAATTGATGGGTATCCCCTCAATTTCCAATTCTTAGCTACCACAAAAGGAGGTGTTATAAATATTTTTGTACAAATAGATCCTTTTTCTAGTTTATGGATGTCTTTTGGATATAGACCTAGTAGTGGTATTTCTGGATGAAAGGGTATGCACAGTTTCAAAGTCCTTTGGACATAGTTCCATATTGCTCCCCAGAATGGTTGGATCAGTTCACAATTACACCAACAGTGCATTAGTGTCCCAGTTTTCTCACATCCCTTCCAACACCCCAAATTTTCCTTTTTTGTAATATTAGCCACTTTGAGAGGTGTGAGGTGGTGCCTCAGATTTTTAAAAATTTGTGTTTCTCTGATCAATAGCGATTTAGAAAATTTTTTTTCATATGACTATAGATAGCCTTGATTCTTTTGTCTGAAAACTTTCTGTTCATATCCTCTGACCATTTATCAATTGGAATGTATTTTTATAAATTTGACTCAGTTCTCTATATATTTGAGAAATGAAGCCTTTCTCAGAGATACTTGTTGAAAGTTTCCCTCCCCCACTCCTCCAGTTTTTTGCTTTCCTTATAATTTTGGTTGCACTGGCTTTGTTTGTGAAAAATTTTTTTAAATTTTATATAATCAAAATGATCTACCATTTTGTAATGCTTTCTATATCTTCTTTTGTACTAAATTATTCTCTCATCCAAAAATCCAACAGATAAACTATTTCATATGCTCTCTTAATTTGCTAATGGTATCACCCTTTATAATTCATAAACCCATTTTGACCTTATTTTGGCTTATGGTGTGAGATGTTTTATACCTAGTTTCTGCCATAATGTTTTCCCATTTTCACAGCAGTTTCTGTCAAATAATGACTTTTTGTTCAAAAAGCTTGGATCTTTGTTTTTATCATAACTAGATTACCATAGTCTTTTACTATAGTGTCATTTATTCCTAGTATATTCCATTGATCAAGCACTCTATTTCTTAGATAGTACCAGATTATTTTTGATAATTACTGCTTTATAGTACAGTTTGAGATCTGCTGCAGCTAGACTGTCTTTCTCGTTTTTTTCCCACTGACTCCCTCAATATCCTCTTTCATCTTCCAGATGAATTTTGTTATTATTTTTCTAGCTATGTAAAATACTTTTTTTGATAGTTTGATTGGTATGGCACTGAATAAGTAAATTAATTTAGACAGAATTGTCATGGGTTGGCTTGGCCTACCCATGAGCAATTAATATTTTCCCAATTATTCATATCTGACTTCATTTGTTTTATAGTTGTATTCATATAGTTCCTGGGTTTCTTTTGTCATGTAGATGCCCACATAGTATACATTGTCTACTGTTATTTTAAAATGCAATTTCTCTTTCTGCCATTTGTTGCTGGACATTGTTGGTAATAAATAGAAATGATGATTTGTGTGGGTTTATTTTTTTCTCCTGTAACTTTACTAAAGTTGTTAATAATTTCAAGTAGTTTTTTAGTTGATTCCCTAGAATTTTCTAAGTATAACATCATATCATCTGCAATGATAGTTTTGTTTCCTCATGGCCTATTCTAATTCCTTTAATTTCCTTTTCTTCTCTTATTGCTATAGCTAACATTTATAGTACAATATTAAATAATAGAGGTGATATTGGGCATCCTTGCTTCACCCACGACCATAATGGGAAGGTTCTAGCTTATGCCCATTTCAGGTAATGCTTGATGATGATTTTAGATAAATATTACCTATCATTTTAAGATAAGCTCCATTTATTCCTCTGCTCTCTAGTGTTTTTAATAGAAATGGATGCTGTATTTTGCCAAAGGCTTTTTCTGCATCTGTTGAGATAATCATATTATTTCTGTTGGTTTTGCTTCTGATGTGGTCTGTTATGCAGATATTTCTCCTAATATTGAACCAGCCCTGCATTTTTGGTATAAATATCACCTGGCCATAGTATATGATCCTTGTGATACAATGCTGTAATCTCTTTGCTAGTATTTTATTTAAAATTTTTTGCATCAATATTCATTAGGGAAATTGGTGTATAATGTTCTTTCTCTGTTTTAGATCTTTCTGGTTTGGGTATTAGCACCATAATTGTGTCATAAAAAATAGTAATACTCTTTCTTCTGCTTTTTTCCCCAAGTAGTTTATAGTGCTTTTCATTTTCATCACTCAGTCATCCCATACTCTGACCCCTTTACTCCTCCCCCCCTTCCAAAATAGCATATTCAAGCAAATCCAATTTGGGTTGCAATGGTCCTGTCTAGAAATGTTTATCTCATTTTGCACCTAGAGTCCATCACCTATCCTGGAAGAAATAAAAAGCATACTTCATCATCATTCTCCTCTAGACATGATTGGTTATTTTGTTGAACAGAGTACTTAATTATCTTGATGTTGTCTTTTGTTCAGGCAGAAAATCTTTCAATTTTATATAATCAAAATTGTCTGTTTTGTGTCTTACAGATTTTTCTCAATCTCTTGGTTTGGTCAAAAACTGTTGGCTCATTCATAACTGTAAAAAGTATCTCTCGTTGGCTACTCTGTTTGTGATACAACTTTTTATATCTAGTTTGTATATTCATTTGAGAATTGTTACCATATATGGTGTGAAATGTTGGTTTAAATTTAATTTATCTCAGACTAATTTCTAATTTTCTCAGCAGTTTTTCTACAAATAGTGATCTTAATGTTACTATAAATAGTAATACTTGAGTTTTTACCATGCTACCATATTTGATTGCTTCCATGTCAGGAGTATATATTCTTTTCCATGGGTAAACATTTATATTTTTAACTAGTATCAAATTGTGTTAATGATTATATTTTGAACTCTGGTACTGACAACTCCCTTCTTTTTTCACTTATTTTTTTTTTCATTTTTCCTTCAAGTTTCTTGACTTTTTTTCCCCTGGAGTGAATTTTATTACTTGAAATAGTAGCTTGAAATAGCTCTAGCAAGCAATCCTTTGGTAGTATGATTAATATGACATTGAATCTATAAATTAATTTAGAGAGTCTTCATATTTTCATTAGATTATCTTGTCCCAAGAATGAACAATAAATTTCACTCCAATTATTTAGGACTGTCTTTATATTTTGTAATGGAGGTTTTGCAGTTCCATTTGTATAATTCCTATTTGTTTTTAGTCTTAGTTGTTGTTTTAGTTGGATTTTCACAACCATCATGCCATATGCCAAAAAAAGAAACCAACAAAAAAATAATTGTTACATTTCTTTATTATCTTTAATTATTCCACCAATTTCTTTTTCTTGTTTTATTGCTATGAAAAGTGTCTCTAGAACTATATCAGATAATCATAGCGACAATGGGCATCCATTCTTTACCCCTTATCTTCTTGGAAAAATCCCTGGTTATTCTCCATTAAAGATATTAGCCTTTGGTTTGGCATAGGCACTAACATGTTAAGGAATATTTCATTTATTCATTTGCTTTTAAATTCTTTTAACACAAAGGAGTGGTATGTATTGTCAAAAGTTATTTCTGCCTATATTAAAGTAGTCATGTGATTTTATAATTTTAAATATTAATATTGTCTACTATGTTGATAGTTTCCTTAATATTGAACTAATCCTGTATCCATCATAAAAATTCAACCAGTTAATGATGTATAATTTAATATGCTATTATAAATTATTTGCTAATATTTTATTAAATATTTTTGCTTTGATATTTATCAGATGCTGACTTATTGTTTTATTTATCTGCCTTATCTCACCCTGGTTTAGGTTTCAGGACCAAATCTGTCTTACAGCAAGAGTTTGATAAGATGCCATCTTTCCCTATTTTTTTAAAACAATGCTTATAAAATTAGGATTCATTTTTATTTAAATATTTGATAGCGTTCATAATTCTATATGATCCTTTCCCTCATCCATTCTGGGGAGTTTATGTGTGGATTGTGTAATTTCTTTTTTCTGTGTTCAATTTATTTCATCTCTTTGGTTCTTGTTCTGTTAATGATGGTATTTTGTACTTTTATACAAATTCATCCTCTTTATTTAAGGTACTGAATATTTGATAGTGGAGTTTTATTTTTATTTACTTCTTTTTGGGGAATAAGGCTTTAAAATGGTTGGTCTGTTTTATTAATTTTTTTTTTCAAAAAGCCAGTTCCACAAGAATTTCCATTTTTTCCTCCTTTTTTTCTAGATATTTTAACTGTAATCTCATTTTTATTAGGTTATCATGTCCCAAGAATGAACAGTCAATTTCACTCCGATTATTTAGGACTGTCTTTATATTTTGTAATGGATGTTTTACAATTCCATATGTATAATTTTAATAATTTTATATGTCTTTTGTTGGTCATAATTATTTTTTTCAGTGTTGTCAGTAAAGGATTATTTAATATTTCTGCTTTTTCTGCATTTATTTATGAGTATTTTATGTTTGATAACATGGTCATTTCATGCAAAGTTGAGATTTGCAGCTGAGAATAGGTGTAACCAGTTTTGTTCTCACTGAGTAATCACCAGAGAACTATCATATCTAGCTTTTGAAAATTCTATGCAGATCTTTAATTTCTTCTTTCTTTAGTTATTTTTTAGCTTTTAAGGGGGACACATTGAAGTATCCAGATATCATAGTTTTGCTGTCATTTCATGGTATCATAAATTTACAGATGATAGGGCTCTTAATGTAGTAGAGTCCACACTTCCATTTCATAGCTAATAAAAGTGAGGAAAAGAGAGGGTGTTACAGATAAGTACAATTTGAACCCAAGTCTTCATAAATACAAGTCCTGTAGTCTATACACAAATGCCTGCATTTTGATTAACATTTCTTTTTAAGAGCTTCAATGATATACTGTTCATCATAAATATTTTAAATACTGAAATTATTTTATTTTCTATGATGCTTTTAAGCAAAATATAGTTTCTCTTATCTTTTTAAATCATGTACCACTCAATTGTTGTCTCATCTAAGAGAATGATTGCTGCCTTGATACCTCTTCATTTTTAAAATTTGCTTGAAACCATAAATTCTGTCCCAGTCCCTTATTTTAACTCTGTGTCAACCTTCATATTTTAAGTATTTTTCTTGTAAACAACATCATCCTGAATCATCTTTTCTTATTCATTCTGGAGTTATTTTCCTTCTTATGGCTGAGTTCATCCTGTTCATATTCACTCATGATTGGAAGTATATTTCTCATCATCATGTAATAGTAACTAGCATTTATGCATTAATCTTTGCAAATGTAGTTGATCTTCAGAACAACTTTGTGAAGTAGAGCCTATTATTACCCCTATTTTGTATATAAGGAAACTGAGGCTGGGAGGGGTTAAATGACTTGTTCAGTGCCACATAGCTAATGAGTATCTGAAGTCAGGAACTCAGGTCTTTTATGACTTCAAGTACTACACTCCTATCCACTGCACCTCCTACCTGCCTAACAGCTGTTATACTTTTCCTCCCTTTTTACAAAGAAGAGGAAAAGGAAAAAAAGAAGGAATTTTATAAGCACTAATAATCTATAGGTTGTCTTTTCTTTCTCCTCTGTCCCCCTTCTCTTCATCATGCCTAGACCCTAACCACTGGTTCTTATACTTTTCCCTCTCTTTTACATCATACTCCCCACCTTTATCATCAACCCTCTGAAATTAAGGTTTGTTTTGCTTGTGGTCATTTCCTCCCTTTCTCTGCTTTCCCTATGATCCCCTTCTTCTATTTCCCTTTTCTCCATCTGTTTCCCTATATACATTAGTGTATTTTTGACACCCAAATTTTGAGCATATTGTTTTTAAATCTTCCATTATTTGCTTCAAATAAAAAGTGAGATGATTATTTCCCTACTCCCTTTCCTTTCACCATATCTGTATTCACTTCTTTTGTATACAATTTAAGCATAATGGTAAATTTATTCCCCATCTTTTGTATTTCCTCTCTATTTCTCTTTTCCCTCCTTTTTCTTTCCCCTCGTAAAATCAACAAAAAAAGAACAAAACCACATTTAGGCCCAAAATTTGTTTTCTTAAATTCTCTCTTTGACCCTTGAATACATTAGGGCTTTGTAGGGATACGTGCTTTTTCTAGTCATAATAGAAGGTAAGCACTTGATTATTCTTTCATCCCATCCAACTACTCAAATGGGATTGTCTTTCTAGGTTTCTCTTGACTTTTATTGTTACATTCAATTTTTTCTCTCAGCTCTGATTTTTTTTTCATCAGGAATTCTTAAAAGTTCTCTATTGCATTAAAAGCCCATAACTGTTTTTCTTCTGTAGGATGGTAATCAGTTCTGCCATTGGCAAGCTTTTTTTCTTTTGCTTTCTATAGCATTGTATTCCAAGATCCTTCTCTTTTAATTAGTTGCTGCCAAGTCTTGGTTGATCTTGACTGGTTGCTTCATATTTAAACTTTTTGGTGCAGCAGAGCTTTACCTTTTACTTGGAAGATCTGGCTTTTGTCTATCATATTAGTGAATAATTGGAATTTCTTTCAGGGGAGTGATTGTTTCTTTATATTTTTACTTTGACCTTTGTTCCTAATATGTCTGGACAGTTTTATTTTATAATTTCTTGAAATACGATGTCCAAGAATTTTTTTGGTCATAGTGTTCTAGTAGATGGATCATTCTTAAATTATATCTCCTCTATTAGTACAGTAGGTAGAACATTGGACTTGGAAAATTGGATTCAAATCCTGCTTCTAACACTAGCTGTGTGATCATAAATAATCCATTTAAGCTGTCTATACATTTCTTCATCTATAAAAAGAATACACTGAACTAGATGGCATCTAAGTTACTTCTAGTCCTCAATCTATGATCCACCAAGGGGTAGATAGTTTACATTTTCATTGATCCTTTCAATCATCTTCCTTTGTTTTAATATTCCTTGTCTCATGGAGTCTTGAATTCTGTGTGCTCTGTTTTATTTTTCAAGGAAACTAATACTTGGGTGTGGTTTTCTATCTTTTCCCCCTAATCCTTTTATTCTCTTTTCAATCATTTCCTTCAAAATTCTCATTTCATTTTATTCCTTGATTCATTTATTTCAATTAGTCTTGTAGTCCTTGTGGCCAAGCCATTTTTTTTCCCTTTGAGGTTCTGCTGGTTATTTGTTGTGAAGTGATTCTCTTTTGCTGGGCTTACCTCTTAGATTACATTCATATTCAATGTTAAAACTATAATATAATTATGCAATATTATATATATTATGTGTTACCCACCCATATATAATAATATGTAATTATATTATAATTATATTTAGTGTTTTCTTCTGTTTACTCATAATTTTAGTCTCATATCTCTGTTTAGGATTCTGTGTTTGGGTCAGACTTCACCAGGGCTCTTAAATGGATAGGCTAGGTCTTCTCTGTAATTTGAATGCTACTGCTGTCACTGCCACTCTGACTGGCATGGGCCTCTCAATTAATCCTTGGGATCTGTCTGCATTTTCTAGTGGCCCAGTGTTGGTGCAAGCTTTAGTTCATCTCTGACTCTCTTTTCATGATCTTTAATTAGGAGTTGTCTTCTGTGCTGTGTTGACAACAGACTAAAGTGGATTATTGGATGCTAGGTTAATCTCAAGCATCTTGTGGCATTGGAATTTAGTCACCGAGTTGACCTTTCTTCAATTGCGGCTACCAGTGTTCTGAAGAATGTACAGTTAGGCCCCAACCTTGTCTTCCTATCCAGTGATTTATTCCAACTGGTTCTGTCTCCAACTTCTGACATGTCATAGCCAGAATCTGGCTTCAAGCACCCAAATGTTAGACTTTGAAATCTGTGTGCAGAGCAATCAATAGCCAGCTTAATTTTGCAGGAAAGTATACTGATTTTATAGTTTGCCTAGCCTCTGCCTTTCCTACATTTATCCAACCTGATGATGGCTTCTAATGCCTGTACTCACGTCATTGACTGGCTTCAAATCCATTTGTGGGCATCCAGGCTAGTTCCCTGCTTCTCACCTCCTCTGATAGCTTCTGATCTTACTTAGAGATGGTTTCCCTATCCAAGGGGTGGCGAACCTGCATCCTTGAGGCCACGTGTGGCCTTCTACGTCCTCAAGTGTGGCCCTTTGACTCAATCCAAATTTCACAGAACAAATCGACTTAATAAAAGGATCTATTCTGTAAAACTTGGATTATGGGCATAGTTCTTGGCCCATGGTAGGCACTTAATAAATGCTTATTCTTTTTCCCTTTCCCCTCAGCTATTTCCATATTTACGTGAACTGGCACTGGTTTTTCTAGTTTGATTCTTCTACCAGCTTCTACCCTCTCTTGATATCTTTTGGTTCAGTTTTAGACTGGAGTATTTTCTTGTTCTCAGATTTCTTTGTCATTGATCTTTTAAAGGTCATTTCTGGATATTTGCTAGAGTTTTTGTGGGAGACTTGATGTTCTCTAGGACCTTTGAAAATACCATCTTACCTGTTAAACCATACAAATCACTTGTACATATATTATTTTCATTTGATCTTTGTTACAACCTTGTGAAACAGTATTGTTATGCCAAGTTTACAAATAAGAAAATTAAAGTATGGACAGACAGCATAGAGATAGCTGATAGATTCTGAAAGGGAAACAGCTATGCATGAAAATGAATGAGGTTGATTGTCTCTTTTCCCCACCCAAAAGGGAGAAATGTATGTAGAGGAATAGTAAGCACATTTTTCCTGGCACTGATAATCAGTAGAGTAGGCATAAGAAGAAAACTGAACCCTTGGTTTGAGAATTTGATGTATAAATGGAAAACTAGTGTTGCATTTGGAGTATTTTGTATTACGAGAGTAAGTGAGGGAAGCAAGACCAAGGGATTGTAGTAGCACAAGTCTATAATGAATCAGGATGTGATTGGAGTGATGTGACTGTAGAAGCTGAAAAAGTGCAATTCATTGTAAGTGGTTGTGGCTAAGAAATCAAGGAAAGAACATAGAAGGTAAAGTGGCCACCAGGAATGATATAGTCTTATCCATGTCTCAAATAAATCTCCATTTTAACTTATGCAACAAGCAGTGATCCAGTCTCTGCTTCTAACTGAGGGAGACCCATTGTATCTCAACAAAATCCTTAGGACCAACATTGATTTATGGACTGTGGGGAAAACAACCTTGATGTACAGAATGGAGCCATATTGCTCAATTTTATATTGCTAGCAGCAGAGACTACTGGGTTCTAGTCTCTGACTCACCTGACAGTTCTAACATCTGAGTACCCTAATGAAAGAGTCCCGATAAATTGTCTATATGACTTGCACTTATGAGTTCCATTAGTCTTGGAATGGGCAAAACAAACATGTAAGGAGCTATGAAGGAAGTGGACTGAGGAGTAGAGGATGAGCAAATCAGAATGCTAGTGTGAGTGAACCCACAAGAGTAGCAGAGTCAGGACTTTTTTCTGGTGTTTTTTTTAAGAAATAGATTTTTATTTATATATTTTGTTTTTACATCACCTGGATTTCCTACATCCCTCTATTCTTCCCACTGCCTTTTCCCTCCCCCCAGTAAAGAACCATCATTTATAAGAGAACTTATTTTTAAAACAAAAGAAAGAGAAAAATATTCAGCAAAACTAAACAAAATATCAAAAAAAAAATCCTGACACTATATACAATGTCCCATACCTGTGAACCCAACCACCCCTCAAACACACATACCTCTGCAAAAAAGTGGGTGGAGGTATATTATAATACCTCTTCTTTGGAGACTTACATCTTTGCAATTTGGCAACATTCATTTTCCATTGCTTGATGGTTGTCTGACACTTACATTGCTGTGGTCATTGTACATAACTATTTTTCTTGTATCTATTTATGTCACTTTGCATCAGTTCATGCAAATCTTCACATGCTTTTCTGTATACATCATTTAGAAAATTTCTTACCACATAATATTATTCCATTTTTCAATATGCCATAGTTTGCTTAGCCATTCTCCAATAGATGGGCATTTACTTTGCTCCTATAAAAAGTGTTGCTAAAATACTTTGTTACTAGTATTTGGAGCCTTTGTTTTTTTGGTTCATGATTTCTTTGGGGATATAAGCTCAGTAGTAGAATTTCTGGGTCAAATGATATAGACATTCTGGCCACTTTGTTTGCTTTCCAGAATGGTTATATTAATTGACAAGAGCCCAGACTTGCAAAACCAACCTCCAGACTCTCAGATCACTCTTCATCTCCCTATATCACAGTGCTGAGACTATCAAGTGGTATAGAATCAATATGACTTGATGACAAAATTGTGGTTTTGCTAAAGCATTCACTTTCCTTTAAAAAGAGACATTTGGATCAAGTTATTTCTAAAAGGGACATTACCTTTAAATATGGAATGAGTAGTAGAGAAATAATTTATTATCATAAAGTGGGCAGTTGGGATAATGTTAACTGGTTTCTCATGTCATCATAAAATACTAAATACATGAAGGCAAATATATGGTGACAAATGCATGAACTTATTGTTATGTAACTATGCCCATGTATTTCAATCTGCCAATATCAGAACTAACTTTCTTTACTTTTGCCCTATTACCTGAAGTGCCAAACCTTATTCTAGTATGACCCTTCTGAAAAAATTCTTTGAAATCACTTAAAAGTCCCTGGACAAGTGACACTGCCTACAGAATACTTTTCTAACTTTAGGAGCCACTGGGTTTTTGCTCCCTAAATTGGAAACAATGGAGCTACCAGGTGGCTTACCAACCTTTTGCATAGATTCTCATAAAATGTTGGTTTTAAATTTCATCAAAACAGAGTGGAAAATCAATATGAATTCTTTTCCTCTTCTCTCTTTTCTCTTCTTCCTTTCCCTCTTCTTCTTCCTCTCCCCCACTTTCCTTCCTTTACTTTTCTCTCCTTTCCCTTCCCTTCTTCCCTTTCTCTCCCTTACAAAAACTCCCTCTTACCAAGGCATTTATGTAAAGGATTTGCAACACAGCTTATAGGGATCAGACACAGAATTTTAACTCATATCTTCCTGATTTAAAGGCTGATGAGCACCCTATTTGACATTATAAGATCTGAGTTCAAGTACCATAACTGTTTCATTCTGTGTGACTTTTGTCTCTATGGGGCTTCATGTCATCTCATAAATGAAAAGATCAATCTAGATGGCCACCATGATCCTTCTGGCTGTCAATATACTCCTACCCATTGGGCCACAATGTTTCTAATATTCTTGTTTCAGAGTAGAATTTGGCACAAGACAGTACCATCATAGAGTTCATTAAATTGTGGTTCTGCTCTAAGTAACATAGAAGATAGAATGCTAGGTCAAGAAGACCTGAGTTCAAATCCTTCTTCAGACCCTGGCTATGTGACCTTGGGCAATTAAAAATCTCTCTGAGTCTCAGATTCTCTGTTTTTAAAATGAAGATAATAATACTTCCCTTGCTAGGTTGTTATAAGAATCAATATTACCTCTGTCCAATGTTTTGAAAAACCTGAAAGTGTTATATAAGTACCAGCTGTTATTTTTATTCTACACCAAAAGGGCACAATGAGATAGTCCCACAGCACTGACTTCGAGCATAGCATTAGGAGATGCCACTGTCTTATTTTTCTCACTGATGCATGGATTTTTAAAAGGATACAGAAACAACCACTTAGAGAAAGGCCACTCCTAATCCTCCCTTTTATCAAGCTGTTAGTGTCCCCTTCTCTGACCCCATCAAAGTGGGGTTATTTTGTGTTGACTTATCTTTGTGTTATATTATACTTCCTACTCTATAGAATGTTAATTCCTCAAGAACCAGGACAGTTTCATTTTTCATCTTTGTACCTTAGGGTATCTGAAACACTTTGTGAAGTTGTAGATAGAGAGGTCGTCTCAAAGCCAGCATCACCTGCCTTCAATATTTCCTGGGTCTGTGACTCCCAGATAAGTCACCAAGTTTCTCTAAGTGTTCTAGGTAATGCTCTAAGGCCGTAAGTTTCAGAGAAAGTGTTAACTACATTTCCAGATGGAGTTTCCTCCCCTTGGATTTCTCAATATCAATAAAATCACAGATACAGTCCCTATCTCACTCCCTAGTCTTGCTCACAATAAGAGATTAAGAATGTTTGTTGAATGAAGCAGTAAAAAAAGGTTCTACCCTAATGTTCTCCCTATTAGAAAGTAGCACACATGATGAGAGATGAGCTGAATGCACAAATAAAGGGACCCATTTTGTCTCATTTTGTTCCTTTACTTAGGTGAGGATTTTCCCCCTCTAACCATGCGGGTTTTTTATCCTGTATCAGAAGTCCGTCTTTGCCTAGGAAGCCAAGATGGTGCTCACCTAGGACATGTGGTTTTGCTGTGTCTGCTGCTGCTGCTGCTGTTGCTGCTGCTGCTGAATCAGCAGCTGCTGTTGCTGTCGGCGCCTGGCGGTCCGGAGCTTCTCAAAGCGGGCTTCCATCTCTTCCAGCACTTTGGGTGTGTAGCGGACCACCAGCTTGACACTTTCCTTAGCAGCCTTGAGTAGCTCCACCGCCTTCTCGTGGTGTTCCCCTTCCACACTCTGTAGGCACATAGTGAACAGAACCAGTGTTCATATGACTGATGGGTCCTCCCATTCTCCCTTAATCACTCATGCTTGAAAATGGATTGGGCTTTTGAAGTTCCAAAGCTTTAAGCACTATACAGCATTTAACTTTGGAGAAACCCCGACAAATAGAACCTTGCCTGGCACATCTTTAAATAATAGTATACATCCTATTTGCTGGCCCTGAAACCTACATATATCTGTGAACCACAAAGTTTTAAATAGATACGGGTGACTGAATTTTAAATGAATATGAAAATGCCCTCCTTGGCTCTGCCTCTTAGAATTCTTAGCTTCTCTCAAAATACAGCTTAGGGGCCACGTCCAAGAAAAAGAAAGTCTTGCTTGACTGTCTCAGTTATAGCCTGTCCTCTCAATATTACTTCACATCTACTTCTCCCATTCCTTTCATGTACAACCCCCCCCCCCGCCCCCCCCCCCGTCAAAACTAGTGTCTTCCCTTTGATGATTATTTCCAATTCATGTTATCCATATCCTGTTCATGCATGGTTGTCTGTGTGGCTCATCAACATTACACTGTAAGGTATTTGGGATCAGAGACTATCTTTTGGCTTTCTTTGTATCTCCAGCACTTAGCACACTGAGTGGGACACAATGTGTGCTTAATAAATGCTTGCTGATTGACTCGATGACTGATCTTTCTGTGTTCCTCATCTATAAAATAAGGGTCATAACGCGAGTTTGGAATAAATTACCTCTGGTATTTTGGCTTGGATTGAATGATAGATGGAAACAACTAAATGTACAGTTAGGTACATGTTGCTGTTCAGTCATTTTCCAGTTGTGTCAGCCTCTTCATGACACCATTTGAGGTTTTCTTGGCAAAGATACTGAAGTGGTTCACCATTTCCTTCTCCAGCTCATTTTCAGATGAGGAAACTGAGGCAAACAGGGTTAAGTGACTTGCCCAGAGTCATACATAGTAAATGTCTGAGGCTGGATCTCAACTCAAGAAGATGAGCCTTCCTGACTCTAGGCTAGGCACTCTATCCACTGTGCTACCTAGCTGCCCTATACATATATACATACACACATATATGCATAGTTATAATTATATATGTATATTTACATATGCACATATACATACATATATACACATACACATATATATATATATATATCTAGTGAGACTTGCTATCAGTGGACCAGTAGAGTAGAAATATATTATTATTTTTAATATGAATAGGTTGGCATTCTGAACTTAAACAAATACCAACAAATCTTAGGATTTTTATATACAGAGAACAAAAATAAGGATTATATCTGAAACTGTGACTCTCCACCACATATAGCTTATTCTTGCTTTTAGTATATAATATATCCAACATTCTAAAGCTGTCCAACCTGTTTGTGTTTCCTTCTAGACCTCCTTGTCTTCTGTGTCCCCCCTCTTTTAAAAAAACACCTCTTCACTGATGTATCACCTTTTCCCCTTTATTATTATTTTTCATATTATTATAAACTGATTGGTTTAACACTATTGAAATATTGTCACTTTAGCTGGAAATGGGAAAATTATAATAATATTTAAACAAACACAGCTGAAACAAGTAGTCTGATTTGTCATGGCTTATCTATGCATTCCATATGCTCCCAAACTGCTTCATTGACAAAATGGCGACCAGTGAATTTTTTAAAAAATTGTCCAAGTAATATGGATCACCAATTTTTTTCAGTCCTATATCTGACTGACCTGGTCTTATTAATCAATCTACATGCATGGGTTTAGAATATAGAATTCTCTTGTCTCCAGGGTCTATTCAGTCAACTTAACTATAGTCATTGCCATGGATCTAATATCTATTTACCTTTCCCTCTTGTTTTAGTTTTATATTACAAGTACTTTAGGTAGGGATGGGTTAAAGTCATTCATTTACTCAATAAGCATTTACTAAGCATCTGCTTCATTCACTATACTGTGCAACTTGATAGGTATACCAGATATGAAAAGAAAACTAAGGGTCAGTTCTCTGCCCGGCATATTTAGAGAATAATTTTTTTTGTCACTTGGCAATAATTATGTCACTGTTACTTAAGGTTACAATGGTTTATCCTTACCTCTCAATGGCCATTTTAAATGTTTATACCTTCCGTTTGACTTCAGAGAGCAAAATAAGTGAACCTGTCCATATGAGCAGTTTCTCTGATCTCTTTATGGCTTCCCCTCCACACCATTATTAATTAAGTGGTTTGGAAATGCCAAATCAGTCCCCTAAATCTGATGATTTCCTTTAAATATTACTTACATATATCTACATCTCATCCCTTACTAATATATAAGTTCATTGAGTGCAATGACTATGTCTGACATTATTTCTGTATTTTTAATGCCAAGCTAGCACAGCACAACATGTAATAAATAATGGGCCCCTTGAGTTTGAATTTGACACTTCCACCAAGCATTGATTATTCAATTTAACAATTATCTAATGATCACCTACTACATTCAATATACTTTGCTAGCAGTAAATGCCCCATCTTACTCTTAGACCTGCCTCAATCAGCTGCCAAGTCTTAGAGTTATTACTGCTACAATACCATTCTACTTGTGGCTCATCCTCCAACTAAATGTAAACTCCATAAGGACAAGCCCTGTTAAAAAAAATGGAGCAACAAATTCTCCCTCCCAGATACTAGTAAAGAGATCTAAACACATTAGATATTTACAATAAAAAGTGTTTGCTCGTTGAATAACCAGGTGAGTGACTAAATAAAATTCGAAGTAGGATGCCTTTAAGAAATGCATTCTTACTTAGCCATTCTCAGCAATTCAATGATCTAAAATAATTCCAAAGGATTTATGATGAAAAATGCAATCCACTTTCAGAGAAAGAACTGATGGATTGTCAATGCAGATTGAAGCATACTTTTCTTTATTTTTCTCGGGTTTTTTTTGGGGGGGGGTTCTTGTTTTCTTTCACAACATGACTAACATGGAAATATGTTTTATGTGATTGTACATAGCATTTATCAAATTGCTTGCTGTCTCAGTGACAGAGTAGGGGAAAGAGGGAGGGAATTTGGAATTCAATATTTTAAAAACTGAATGTCAAAAAATTTTACATCTGAATGGAAAAAAAACTTTAAAGGCAAGCTGAGATTTACAGAGATGCTTATTCTCTAAAATATGTTTTAGCCTTGCCCAATACAGTAATAGGGAAATTTAAAAGGATTGGATTTGGGCAAAAGATAACGAGTTCTGTTTTGGACAAATTGAGTTTGAAATGCTGATAGAACATTCAGTTTAAAATGTCCAACACAATATGGAACTGGAGAAATGAAATGAGGGCTGAAATTTGTGGATCATCTGCATATGAATGATAATAAATTCATGGAAGGGGATCAGATCACCAAGTGAGAGAATATAGAGAAACAGGAGAAGAGGATCCACAACAGAACCTTGGGAGACCATCCACAATGTCATTATGTAGATGAAGATCCATCCAAAGAGACCGAATAGTGGGTCAGACAAGTAGAAGAAATGTGAAAAAAATAAAGTGCTATGAAAACCAAATGAAGAGAAAGCATAAAGAGGGGTGGGACACTGGTGTTAATAGATGCAGAGAGATCAAGAAGGATGAGGTTTGAGAAATGACTGTTAGATTTGGCAATTAAGAAATTCCTAGGTCAAAGGGAACATAGTTCAATAACTCTTTGGGCATAATTCCAGATTGCTCTCCAAAATAGTTCCACCAACAGCGAATTAATGTCCACATTTGTCTATATCCCCTCCAACATTTGCCATTTTCCTCTTCAATCATTTCAGCTGATCTGATAGGTATAAAATGATATCTCAAGGTTGTTTTAATGTGTATTTCTCTCATCAATAATGATTTAGAGCATTTTTTTTCATATAACTATACATTCTTTTGATTTCTTCATTGGAAATTGCTTATTCATATTATTTATTTATTGATTGACAAATGACTTGTGTTATTATAGATTTGATAAAGTTCTATATATATAGATAGATATTTGTAAATATCTATCTATCTATATATATACATATGTACACATATCTATATATATACATATATAGATATATACTTGAGAAATGAGACCTTTTCTGAGATACTATCTATAAGTTCCCCCACTCCAATTTTCTGATTTCCTTCTGATCTTGGCTACATTTGTTTTATTTGAAGAAAATCTTTTAAATTTAATATTATTGAAATTATCCATTTTAGTATTTAATATTATTTTTATTAATTTAAATTATTTAATTATTGTATTATATATTGAATTATTTAATAATTATATATTGATCATTTAAATTATTAGTTATTATTAAATTATTAAACTGCCTATACCTTTTGATCTAGCAATACCACTACTAAGTCTGTTTCCAAAGATGATTAGGGGAAAAAGGAAAAGAGCCTATATGTTCTGAAATATTTATAGCAGCTCTCTTGGTGGTGACAAAGAACTGGAAATTGTGGGGCTGCTTGTCAATTGGGGAATGGCTGAATAAGTTTGGGTATATGATTGTGATGGAATACTACTATGCTATAAAAATGATGAGCTCAATGATCTTAGAAAATCATGGATAGACTTACATGAAGTAAGGAAGATGAAATAAGCAGAACCAAGAGAATATTATATATAGTAATAGCAATATTGTTTTAAGAACAACTTTGAGCGATTAAGTCATTTTGACTATTATAAATGTCCAATTAACTACCAAGGTTCTATGAAAGAAGACACTATCTGCATCTAGGGAAAGAACTGATAAATAGAAGTATGTCTCAAATGATTTTCCCTACATATGTACACTTATACACATTTGTGTCTAATGGGAGCCATTTCTAGTGAGATATGAGGAAGGAAGAAAAAAAGGGGAAAAATTACATTATATCTTTATTAAATATTTAAAAGGAAGAGCAAGTTGTATAGATAATAGATTTGTTGTTTTATGTGTAATCACTTTTCTATTCTACTATGTTATGAAAGTGCTTGTTTTATTTCTTAAATTCAGAATACAATAAATGACATTTAAAAAAATTCCTGGTAACTTTGAAGAAAACAATCTCCTTTGAATGACAAGGTCAGAAGTCAGCTTGTAGAAGGTTTAAAATCAAATCAGAGGAGATGAAGTGAATGTTCCTAGTGAGAGCTGGTCTCAGAGTCAGAGTTTAAGACACTGAGAAGAGAGAAAGTGAAGGTGCCCAATTCAGGTGGTATTTTCAAGGAGTTTATGTAAGAACAGGAGGAGAGATTCAGAATGATTGCTAGTAGGGATGATAGATTCTACTGGATGTTTTCTTGTTTTGCTTTTTAAACAAATGGGGAAGATTGGTCTGTGTTTATAGGCAACAGGAAAAGAGCCAGTAGATAACAGAGAGTGACAGTAGGGAGAGTATGGGGATAATAGAGAAAATAATCTAATGAAAAAGACAGTAGGGAATTGTAACAAGGCTTCCCACAGAAGCATTGGCCTGAGCAAGGTCAATATTCCCTCTGCATGAAGCAGGAGGAAGGAAAAGATAGAGGAGGGTGATGTCAGAAGGATATAAAATGAAAATAGGGGGTAAGAGAAAGCTTTTGGCAAATGGACTCTTTCTTTAGGTGAATTACGAAGCAAGGTCTTCAGCTGATATAGGGTGGTAGGAGGGAGTGGTATAGAAGGCCTGAAGAGAAAAGAAGTGATTTAGAAAAGCTTTTGTGATGAATGAAATAAAGAATCCATCGGGAAGCCAAGAATTTCCTTGCTTCAGTGAGAGTCCAGGAGAGATAGCATAAATTTTTGTGGACGTCCCTCAGCATGATTTCATGATTTCCTTTAATTTTGTTTAGCAGCACACATGTAGGAGTGAAGGAGGTAGGTGGTAGTTCTAATACAGTAATGGAGATGTGCAATACGATAAGGGAGCAAGCAATGTGGAGAACAAAGGGTAGCATAGAGTTGGTTCACTAGTGGGTCAAGATTTGGATGGAAGGACATTATATCCAGAGGAGGTTTGATGGCTTGGTAATGTACTGAGAGCAGAAGGACTAGAGGGTACAGTGAAGAAAAATAGATAATTTTGGATGAGTAAGGCTTATGGAGTGGTGGCAAGATAACAAATTATGATCAGATAAAGAAATTTCAGAGTTCACGTACGTGGAATTGGAATACTTATGGGTATGGGAAGATCCAAGGTATAACTGTTCCTGTGCAGAGCAGAACTAGAGTCACTAAGCACCTACTTAATGCTTATTGATTGATTAGTTTAAGATTCCCCTTTTCAATTTCATATGCAAATGACCCTTGAAGGTCCTTTGGCATCAGCCATGCTTTTTATTCTTTGGAGCTCCTAACAAAATGCTAAGGGCATGGTAGATGTTCAGTAAATATTTGCAGGGCTAACCAAACCTATAGGGAGAGCAAGCAGCCCTACATATCCATTGCTATTTGAGAACCATTTGTTAAGTCCTGAAATCCCTGTGATGATCCACTTGCAACTAGAAACTTTAGAGATGCCACTTATTTAAAGTCTTGGTTGATGTGCTGGTGTGGTATAGTGGAATATGTGCTAGATTCAGAGTACCTAAGTCGAAATCCAGTGGTGCAATAGAAAAAAAAAGATCTGGCTGGAGTTGGGAAGTCCTGAATTCAAATTCTGTCAAAGACAGTTGTGTAACCCTGGGCAAGTCATTTAACTTGTTTGCCTCAGTTTCCTCAGCTATAAAATGGTAATAACAATAGCATACGCATCCCAAGGTTTTTGTGAGGTTCAAATGATGTACCAAATGTAAAGTACTTACCAAAGTGCCTGGCACATAGTAGGCTTTATATATGTCATCATCATCAATATTAAATCCTAACTCTGCCACTATATGTGACATATAACAAATATGGCAAATACCTTAATTTTTCTGGGTCTCTGTTCCCTCCTCTACAAATAAAGGGAATTGTACTAGATGTTATTTAAAGTGCCTTCCAATTCTAAATCTGTGCTCTGATTATTTTCCAAATATTTGAAAGAGCCCTCCCCCCACCCGCTGGCCCCCAGGGTGGTGCTGTGGTGGTTAAGCATGTCACAAGCATAGTAATAAAGCAGGGATTTGAATCTCGGGCTTGCAGCTTCATTGCTCTCCCCTCTACGCCATAATGAAACTCCACTCTTTTACACTAAAGGATTTTCAGATGTTTATTAAAATATAAAAATGCCACGGGGAAGAGTTCATACTTTTGCACTAGTTAATTTCACAGATGCTATCCAATAAGGTAGCATGCAAAGGGCAGGTTTTCCTAAATTGATGCAGTGATGGTAAAGAGTACTGTAATTTTATTGGAGGTGGTAGGTGGGAAAGGGAGGATCCCTGAAGATAGATCCAACTATTCCACAGTATTGGCCAGCAATATGCTATCAACAATATAATTATGCATTCCTCATGTTCCAATTTTTATTTGAAATACTTAACAAAAATCTCTCATAGGGGAAAAAAGAGTTAAAAATAGTTTTATTACTATTTCCAGCACTCAGGACTACAAGCTAACAAAATCCTGAACAGATGTAAAAACATATGAACAGGATTTTGTTTAACTGTTAACACATAAAGAAACTCATTTCCATACAGGAAGCTAAGAACGTCTCAGTAAGTGATTACATGTGTACTTATTTCACTTATAAAGCCTCATGTTATAGTAGGCACTAGAAGCTTTAAAACTGGTTAATTTAATTGGAGGTAGGCAATAATCAAGAGACTGGTAAAATGTACTGAGTTTTTGTAATGCAAATGTTCTGATACACCAGCAAGCTTCCTTTTAGCGTTACCAAATGGATGGATGTTGTTCCCGGTTAGCCTCATACAGCCCAATTTTCCACACAGACTAAGGGTGGCACAGTCTCAGATAATGAAAATCCATGGGGAATCTGTTCAGTTGCGGGGTCATGCTTCTGCTCACTATAGCAGGGGAGCTTGGCATGGGCGTCATGGGAAGTCATGGCTATGAGCCAACAGATTTTATTGTTTGCAACTGGGTGAAATCCCAGGGCTCACTCTTTAAGGTGCTTCTCTGCTGTGGAGAATCATAGCAATTCAAGTATTTGGAAAGGGACCTTAGATATTCCTTAGATTTCAACCATATTCATCACTCTACTGAAAATATGAAATCTTTCTACCTCTCTAAGAGGGCAACAGCATGTGAAGAGTGATAGGGCTACTCATACCACTTGGATGATCTGGGAGACATATACTCCAATACTTGCAGAAGGATAGAGGACCCCCCCCCCCCCAGACCTTTCTACTTGTCCTACCCTGCCATACTAAGGTCCTCTGGCTCTCACCATAGATCTACAGCTTTCAGACCCCGGGGCACTGCAGTGCTGTCTGATCTGCTGATGCTCTGGAGAACCACTGCACCTTTCCATGCACCATGCAAGGGAATTCTCCTATAGGTGCTCTTCCCCCCATTTGGAGTGTGAGCTCCTTGAAAGCAGGGTTATTCTTCTTTTCTGTTTTTACCCTCAGCTCCTTAGCATGGTGTTTGACAGATCATCAGGGCTTCATAAATGCCTTTTTTTCATTCATTCAGTGAACATTCAGCTTTTTCTTGAAGACATTTAATGACTGGAGCTTCACTGTCACATCTGGTAGCCAATTTCATGGTTCGAAAGCTCTAATGGCCAAAAAAAAATTCTTCTCTGTTATATTAAAATGTGATCTGTCTCCCTGCAAACTCTCGCTACTTCTTACCTCTGGAGCCAAGAAATCTAATTTCTCTTTTCAGATATTAGAAGAGAGTGAACATATGCCCTCCTCCTCACTAAATCTCTTCTCCTCAATTTCCTTTAGCTGCAATGAAGGGTCATGAGTCTGATCTTGTATTTTAGGTGGGGAGAGACTCTCCTGTTTTGAACAGTGGACTAGTTCTTGTTCATTGTCCAGTTGGGATGGGCCTTAGGCATCTGCTGCGTACATAAGGAGGCAGTGTGGCATAGGAGAAATCGCACTGAACTTGGAGTCATAATTCGGTTTGAATTCCAGCTCTGCCATTTTCTTCCAGAGTGCCATGATGATGTCACTTGCTTGTTCTGGGTCTCACTTTCTTTATCAGTAAAATGATAGTGATGAATCAAATACCTTTAAAGACTCTTTCAGCTCTAAATCTATGATTTAATATGATTGGATGATGTCATCTGAGGAGGATTCCTTAAAGGTATACTCCACCTGAATACTCAGTGCCTTGCCACAGTGCCAAAAATTATACAGTTAGTCACTCCTTTGGGTTAAGGCACTAAAATGTATATGGCATCAAAAGGGCACATGATATAATCAGTCTTTCATATTTTAGTAAGAATTTGTTAGCAGCTCAACCTAGGAGGGAAGAGGATATAGGGTTTTCATTAGAGGAAGGGAGTCATGAAAGTACCAGTGCTGAGGACCCAAGACCCATAGAGGTATGGCAGGGGTAGCAGCAGGAGAAGAGTACAGGAAAATGGCATTCTGTGTAACAGCTTCATGAAATGATATCTAAGCCAAATTGTCGATTCTAGATTCATTTCCACTGCTGAACGATGAGATCACTGAGTGTACCTGCATTTCAACAGGAATCTGCTCTGCAATAACTAACAAGTAACGATCTAAAATACTGCTCAGAGGAGTACACTACCCCATGAAGTGGCTCATTCTACTTCTGGTCTGTTCTAATTGTGGAGAAGTTTTCCCTTCAACTGAGTCTAAATTTATCTGTTGATTTTCACCTAATACTCCCAATTCAGCATGATAGGCATCTAAATACTTAAAGAGGACTATTGTATCTCCCTAAATTTTCTACTTTTCTAACTAATCACCTCTAGGCAAGTGACCCATTTGTCACAAGACCTCCTACCTTCTCACCTTTCTGGCCATCCTTCTCTGGACCTATTTTGTTTGTTTTTATCCTTTCTAGAAAGTCATATTGCACAAAGAACAAAATACTCCAGTTATGATCTGTCAATGCAGAGGATAATGGTGTGTGTACGTATGTATGTATGTGTGTGTATACATATGATACATATACATAGATTTATATGTGTATATATGCAAGTGTATATGTAGGTATATGTATATATGTGTACATATGTGTATGTATATAAAATATACATAGCTATGTATATGTACACACATACATGCACACACACACACACACACATATATATATATATACATATGTGTATATATATCACCTCAATCCATCTAGATACTTTCCTTCTATTAATGAAGTCTAAAATCACATTAGTTTTTTGGGTTGTCGTGTCATACCATTAAGAAATATTGAGCTTGTTGCCCCTTAAGACCCTTGTATTTCTTTCAGGAAAAGTGCTGTCTTTGTTTTGTTCTTGTTTAATTAGTTATTTGAACCTAAGTAGAGGATTTTATATTTATCCCTCTTAAATTGCATCTCATTAGACAGGGTCATTATTCTATCAGTCTAATAATATTCTATCGGATAGATAGGAATTCTGTTGAAATCTTTTTGAATCCTGCTACTCAATCTGTTAATTATTCCTCCAAGTTTTGTGTCATCTGAAATTTGACAAGTATGCTGTCTTTGCTTTCACCTAAGCCATTAATAAAGCATTGAAGAGAACTGGGTTAAGGACACATGTGGGACACTCCATTATGCCTCCTCCTAGGTCAAGAGCACTCCATCAGCCATTATTCTTTGAGTCTAGTCATTCTGAATTCTGAATTCACTTGATTATACTAACATTTAGCCCACACCTCTTCATCTAGTCCACAAGGATATTGCCATTTGCAGAGATATGATTCCCATTATCTAATATTTACAGCCCTAGTTCTCCCTTTTTTTAAAAAACGGGATGCTATTTTGCTGCTTTGTGTCTAATTGATGCTTTTACGTTTAGCACCTTGAATATTTATCCCAACCTTAGTTATGGCATGTAGAAAAAAGCAAGCCAACAACAAGAGATTCAGAGTCGGAAGATGGACTCAGGTCTGAAATGAGCTGCTTACCCGTTCTATGACCTTGGCCAAGACTCTTACTGTTTCTGAGTCTGTTTCGTGAGTTTTAAAGCAGTGACGATATTTGTACATACTACCTGCTTCAAAGGGTTGGCCTAGAAATTATATGCAATGATCTATATGAAGTTTACTTCCTATGTGGTGAGGAACCAATTAAAATAAAACTATTTTTTGTAATAATAAAAAAGGGAATAAACCGTAGCCAATTGTCAAGATACTACTAAAGGGGGAAAAAGTCTCTTATCCAGCCCAAATTGGTCTTTTTCATATGTGTTATTTCCCTCTCTGTTGGCATCTCACTTGTTGTTTCAAGGAAAATGGTTGTCTTCTGCCCATTGGAGTGTGGATGCCTGATGGGGATGCATGTGTCTGTATTCTTCTGGCTGGCAAAAGGAGTTAGGGGATTAGTCCTTGTGGAATAGGTGGTTAGATGGTGTAAGTGCCTATAAGAACTGATGTCAGAGTAGTTGGATTAGTATTGTGCCTAAAAGTATGGGCAATTGGGTCAAAGATTTAGAGCTCAAAAGACCTTAGAGGTCAATCCCCTCATTTTACAGAAGAGGAAACTGCCTTAAATGACTTGCCCATGGTCACACAGCAACTAAATAAGCAGGATTTGAACCAGGTCTTCCTTACTCCAATTCTAGTGTCCAATCTATTGTGCCATGACCTCAAAGACCTTCTGCCCCTAATATCCAAAGAAAACTAGTTATAGGCATTGCTCTCACTACAACAAATTGGACTAGGTAAGAACGTAGTTAGGTGACCCAGGGGGTTAGAGTGCTGGCCCTGGAGTAAGGATAACTGGAATTCAAATCCAGCCTCAGATACTTATTTGCTGTGTGACCCTAGGCAAGTCATTTAACTTCTGTTTGTCTCATTTTTTTTTTCAACATAAATTGAGGATTATAACAGTATCTACTGTGGTGAGGATAAAATGAGGCTGTACATTGTAAAGCAGTTAGCAAAGTGTTGGGCACTTATTAGACACTATATAAGTGTTCATTCCTTCTCCTTTTCCTCTTCTTTAGGTACTCAAGCCTTGGAGAGATTGCTTGGTGCCTACATTTAGTAGGCAGAAGGTGGTAGCAGGAAGGGGGTGAAGAATAAGAGATCTATCACAAAACCAAAAGGAGGTAAGCATTTGTGGAGTGGGTGGTAGGTTAGTCAGATAGGACAAACACTGCAAAAGGGAGAATGAAGTACTGGAATACCATTGAATCTGCCTATGAAATAATCAGTGCTGGTCTTCAAAGGGTTACTGAGTGACTAGGTGAAGAGGACTGTTTCAGAGAATTTCAGTGATGAAAGGAAAGACACCCACCCTGAGAGATAAAGGGAGTAGCAAGATCAAAAGAAAGGATCTGTTTTTGTTTTTGTTATGTTTTAGGTTAGAAGTCATCTAAGCTTATAAGGAGAGCCTACAGAGGGAGACACTGAGGATGCAGGAGAGAAGGATGGATGAAGGTCATTGATGATGCTGGAGGGGATGGAATTGGGGACATAGACGGAAGGATTACACTAGACCAGGACGAAAGCCACTTTCCTCTTAGTCAATAGGGAAAGAGAAAATGCATGAAGATGCAGAATTTTGAAGTAGAGAGGAAGGCTCAGGTTCATGAAGCAGAAAATGATGACTACCTAAAACGGGGCAGGGATGGGCTTGGGCGATGGAGTATGAAGAAGAATTAAGACAGATGGGAGGAATAAATGATGAGGAGTCATCAAAGATGAATCAAAGAATTCAGGAAATGAGAGAGAGAGAACCTAGCTGAGATTAGATAATATGAATTTGTAATAGGTAAAGCACTATTAACTTCATGATTTTCTCCAACATTTAGAAGGGAGGGGAAGCAAATTGCAATGGTCACCCAGGGCTGGGGATTAGGAAAAATACGCATTGACAGGCCAAGAATGTAAGTGATTCTAGGTAACTAAAGCATCCTGGGTAACTAGAACAGTTGTATGTAAACATGCATGCTAAAGCATATATGCTTCACGTCTGGAAATATTCCATACAGAATTAAAGTGGATTGGGATGCCTAAGGAGTCTCATTATTCTGTGGCTGACAACGGTGAGGAGGTAACTATAGACAGAAGGGAGCTGTTAGTTGGGGAAAACAGCTAGGATCTAGGGGTTAGGACATGGAAAGTTGAGGAATTTGCAAGAACAAGATAGGAGTCTTGTTCCCCAAAATGTTTTTTTGAGAATTTGAGGTCTTAGATTCTGAATGATGGTGATGAGGTCCAAGGAAAGGTGGAGCTCTACAGTGATTTACCTAGAATAAGGGTGGATGTCATTGGTATTAAGCAGGTAAAGGAATCTTGTTAAGTCCCAGGTTTGCTAGTGTTATCAATATGGCTGCAGAAGAAAGGATAAGTGAAGTGGGAGACTGTCAACTAAATGTTTAAGTCACTAGGGAAGCTGGAGAACATTTTCTGGAATGGTAGGCTGAAGTAAAGAAGATGGGGATAAAGACTTGAGAATAGACTCCTCACCACACCCAAAGATGATATGTGGATGATAATTATGTGAAGAGAAGTATCCCAGTGATTGTAATAGAATGATGGTCGAAAGAAAGGATGGGGGGGCAAAGATTAGGCTGGTTCCTTCCATCTCTATGAGTGGAAATTAGGGGTAGAGAAAGTGATAGAGTAAATCTATTTGGAAAGGGTATTAAGGGGACTGCTGCCATTGGAGGAAAGCCTCTTTCATTTCCGGTGAAAGGCAAGAAGAGTCTTGTTGGGGGCTGGGGGAAGGGTAAGGAAGCAAGAGAGTTTGTTCATAGAAGGAGCCTATAAAGCACAAGGGAAGATGTACTGGATAGGGAAAGACTGAAGTGGGATGGGACTAAACTGAATAAGGATTAGAATAGGAGAGGACAGAGGTATTCATGCCCAGATAACTGAGAAAAAAGTAATAAACTCCAACCAAATGCTGAGATTGGTGGCCCTGATTATGCATCTCACCTCTGCAACTTAACTATCTTTGTGACACTGTGCAGGTCATTTACACCATTTGGGCCTCTATGAAATGCCTCCATTAAACATTAGGGTATTGATTAGATGACTTCTAAAATGCCTTCTAGCTAGAGAGATCTATGATCCTTGAGTTGACTTTCATGGCATAGACTCAAAACCCTTCACGTTTGCTTTCCTTTGGACATTCTCTACTGTAGTAATGCCACTCTTAAATACAGGCCCTCAGGGCTGAATATATGGTCTCTGAGGTGTTTTCTAGTTCTAAAATGAAGAGTATTGCCCAATATTTATTCTGTACATATGTTATAATTATTTGATTATTTGAATGACCTGCTTAATACGAATGACACCCACTTTCATTCCAGGTAAATACTGCAGAGCCCTGCCTTAACTTGGACCTCCTCATCATTATTCAGAATCTAAGACCCCAGATTCTCAATATTCCTCTTTTTGAACAAGATTCCTATCTTAAATCTGCAAATCCCTCACTCCTAATTGTCCTCACCTCCACTAGGACAATATAAGATCCTTGAAGTCAGGGATTCTTTCTTTCTTTTTTTCCTTCCTTCCTTCCTTCCTTCCTTCCTTCCTTCCTTCTTTCCTTCCTTCCTTCCTTCCTTCCTTCCTTCCTTCCTTCCTTCCTTCCTTCCTTCCTTCCTTCCTTCCTTCCTTCCTTCCTTCCTTATCTCCAGCACCTGGCACCTTACCCCAGCACAGTGCCTGGCCATCCTACTTCACAAATTATGATGGTTGACTTAAAATTTGTCTGTTGATTTCATCTCAACTCAGAGTAACATTGGGAGGCAGCCCACTGAGTGAAAAGAAGAAACAATCTTGAATCAGAAGACATAGGGTTAAATCTGACCTTTGTTAGCAACTGTCTGTCTGACCTTAGGAAAGTTATCTTAACCTTCCTAGTCCTCATCCACCCACCCCCCCAGTTATTTCAGTCATAGCCTATTTTTCATGACTCCATTTGAGGTTTTCTTAGCAGAGAAACTACAGTAGTTTGCCATTTCCCTCTCCAGCTCATTTTACAGATGAGGAAATGGAGGCAAACAGGGTGAATGAAGGGACTTGTCCAGGGTCACACAGCTAGGAAGCATCTGAGGTCAGATGTGAACTCAGAAAAATGAATCTTTCTAACTCCAGGCTCAGTATTCTACACAATTCACTATCTAATTGCCCTAATCCTCACTTTGCTCATCTGTGAAATGAGGGGATTGGAATAGATGCTCTCCAAAGTCCCTCTAGATCTGATGCTGTACTGTTATGAGTTAGGTAGTTAGGCATAAAGTAGACAGAGTGCTGGCCCTGGAGTCAGGGAGACCTGGATTCAAATCTAGCCTCAGATACTTCCTAGCTGTGTAATGCTGGGAAAGTCACTTAACCTATTTTGCCTCGGTTTCCACATCTGTAAAACGGGGATAATAATAGCACTGCTTACCTCTCAAGTGTGTTGTGAGGATAAAATGAGACAATAATTGTAAGTGTTTAGCACAGTGCCTGGCACATAGTAAGTGCTAAATAAATGTTAGCTATTATTACCATTTAAATTTTACTTAGAAAACCTCCTGTGTGAGCTTGGATTAATCACATACCCTCCCCTGGGTCTCAGTTGTCTTATTTACAAAATGGAGCAGTCAAAGTAGGTTACAAGGTCTCTTCCAGTTTGAGAGCTAGTGTATAAGATACAAGGAACTTAAGTGTTTAAGATACAAATTAGAATGTTTCAGCTGAGGTTTGGGCTATCTGGGCAGAAAGGGAAGCACAAGATTGTAAAGAGCTGGTTTAAGACTCTTTAACAGAACCAGCCAACTGGCTTTCCATCACCTTGGAGTAGTTTAGAAGTACCATCTGCAAAGACACAATTGATATGCTAATTAGAAATCATCATTATTTATTCATTAAAGTAGTTCTAAGAACCTCTACAATCATCTTTTGTTAAGAGGAGGAAGCCAGCACAGAAGAGGAACACGACAGAAACAGATGCACGCTGGGAAGAAATTAGAGGGGGAAAAATCCTTATAAGTAACCAAGCATTACCAAGGTCAGGTTAGAGCCAGAAGATCAAGGGAAGGGACAGGGGGAATGTATGTGCATATAATTATAGATAGCCTAACCCTAAGAGGCCTAGTTATGGCTATGTAATTGAACATCTCTTGAACCATGAAAGTGCAGTGAGTACACAGCATTAGCAGGAGACCCAGGAGGCACAGAATCTAAGAGAGGCAGAAGCTTTAGTTAAAATTGATGCCAGGAAGGAGCCCTCAGCAATTCTAACATTTGATTGAGATTGGCTCCACCTTTCAAATCTGGAAATTACATTTAGAAATGAAAGGCAAGTGACAGCACACCAACCCAATGCATGGCTCTGTAGTAACACCGGAAACTTCTGTTACTAAAGGAAAAAGTATTGCTCCCACCACCACCCCCAAACTATGATTCATCAGAATCAAGCAGTGGAGAGGGGAGGGGGTAGAAATCTACATCTGAGGCTAGCAACAGTTCCAGTGGGAATAGGCTGATTACTCCAACCATGCCGTACCTTGACAGCAGAATTAGGCTAGCTGGAAATATGTACTTGGAAAAAAATGATGTTTGAACCAGTCTGGGGGTGCAGGGAGGGAGGCAGACGAGATTGAATGCTGGCAATACGGAGGCTACACAAAAGCTTTCAGTCACAGATTTGTGACTCATGGTTCTGAAGAGTTGAGGTATAAACATCACTACCCCACCTCCTCACACCCCCTCTCAATTCCCAAAACTCTTTATTTAAGCTCCATGGGGTGCAGAGCTCCTTGCAGAAATGTACAAAATATGTGACAGTGCCCAAGTCTCTATATTTTACTCTGCAGGGGATTATGTGGGGGAGAGGGGTGGAGGGAGAAATATTAGTTTAACAGCATCTGGTAGATGACACACATGCATGTATATGTATGTATATGCATACTCAAATCTATGTATATATACATGCATGCATATATGTACATACATATATACACATACAATCAGTTCTTAGTATAGTATATATCTATAAGAATTGTAGTTCTTAGTATAGTATACTTATATAGTACATAAATATGTGTGTATATATATTGTGTACATATATATATGTATAAATTTTTCTTAGTATAGTATATATACTAAGACGACTCAGGACCAGAGCAAGTCCCTTAGCCTCATTTACCCCATTTTTGAGATGGAGATAATAAAAGTATTTCCTTCCCAGGCTTGTGGTGAGGATCAAATCAATCAACTGGCAAACATTTATTAAGTATCCATTACGTGTGCGGTTCTGGGCTAAGTGCTAGAGATACAAGAAGAGGCAAAAATGAAATAATGCATAAAAGTTTGTTTTCTGGTCCTTAAAACCATGTTCAACTCTTTTGTGAGCCCATTTGGGATTTTCTTGACAAAGATAGCTGGAATGGCTTGCCCTTTCCTTCTCCAGCTCATTTTACGGAGGAGGAAACTGAGGCAAATAGGATTAAGTGACTTACCCAGGGTAACACAGCTCATAAGTGTCTGAGGCCAAATTGGAAGTGAGGTCTTCCTGATCAGGCCTAGCATTTTATCCACTGCAGTGCCCCCTAACTGCCCAAAGTGGTCTATGAACATTAGATATTATGGCAAGTTTGTCAGGAGAGGAAGCAACAGAATTTGAGACTGAGCTCATAAGGGAAAAGGAGAAACAGCAGCCAGGAGAGAGTAAAGAGCTGCCATTTAGTTTCCTTCTTTCTCTCTGGACATCCAGAGATGTTGGAACAGTGAGTCCTATGAGGAATTCAAGTAGACTATTGTTAAAGCAGAGTCTCAAGCAAGTCAACTACCGAGGAGATGCCGAGAAAGAAAAAATAAGATGATACACGTCAATCCCAGATGGCCCATGGAGAGATGCTGGAGACAACTGGTTGGTAGGATTATGGAATAAGTGGAATCAAAGATACCTCGCTGTCAAATTAGGCCTTCATAAGTAAATAAACATTTATCATATTTGAACATATTCAAACATAAATAAAATATCAAATAAGATACTGGGTAAAGCCTTCAAACCTGAGGGAGCAGAGCTGAACTCAGGATTCTAGATGGGGTCTGGCCAAGGCAAAGTTACAGGGATTTTCTCCTCCTCATTCCTACAAGTTGGGTGGTTCTTAATGTAGGCTAGAGATTGAAGGACCTTCAGAAACCAAACCCAACTCATGCATTGCTCATTTTACAGATGCAAAAACTGAGGCCCCTGGAAGTTAAATGACTTCCCAAAGGTCAAAGAGGCAGGATTTGAATCCTGACTCCCAAATTGTGCTCAGCACCAGAACCAGTTGTTCTTCTTTCCATCCTATCAAGCTGACTCCCTTTAGCTGTGCTGTCTTACCTGTGTGACCTGGATTGTATGATTATCTCTCCTGGCCTCAGTTTATTCATCTTCAAAATGAAAAATATTGTATTTTTCAGTCATTTCAGTCATGTCTGACCCTTTATGACCCCATTTGGAGTTTGCTCGGCCAAGACATGGGAGTGGTTTGCCATTTCTTTCTTCAGCCCATTTGTCACAGATGAAGAAACTGAGGCAGACAAGTTAAGTGATTTGCTCAGAGTCTCATAGCTTGTAAATGTCTGAGGTCACATTTGAACTCATATCCTTCTGACTCCAGGGCCAGCACTGAGCCATCTAACTTCCCCCAAATGAAGAATAACAATATTGTAAAAATGAAACAACAAAAAAATTAAAAGACTTAAGAACTCAGACTAATGCAATCACCAGTAACAGTTCCAAAGGACCAATGGTTAAGAATACTACCAATCTCCTAAGACAGGGGTGGACTAAGTGTATAGAAGGAAACAAGTTTTTGGACATGGACAATATGGGGATTTGTTTTGTTTGACCATGTAGATTTGTTAAAGTGTTTTTCTTTTTCTCTTTCCACTTCCCCCTCCCTTCTTGAGGGACTGCTGAAGGAGAAGAGGTGGGAAGGAGAGAAAATAAATGCTTGTTAAGTGAGGATGGGCTAGATGACCTCAGAGCTTCTTTCTAGCATTAAATCTATGATCCACTTAGTTTCTTTCTTTTTAAAAGGATCAGATGCTTGCACTTACTGAGTAATTAATCAAATTTGTATTTTATGAATGGATATGGATGCTGGTGTTGCTTTAATAAAAGAAAAATAACTCCAAGTCTGGCTTAATTGCAAAGATGGGACACATGATTATTGTGAAAAAAGCAGTCTGAAAGCCTTAAGGAACTACATCAGAGTGAGGTGTGAATCTTAAAGGTGAATTCTGACCTGCAAGTGGTACCAGCACCTTTTCTTTTCTTTCTGGGGCTAGAGCCTGGTTGGAAGGTTTGTTTGAAGTCAGGATGCTCAGGTGGCCAGTAGCAATAGCATGTCACGTAGCTACCAAGAAGAAGAACCTAGGCATGAATGGGGAAGATACTAGAGGAAATTGGAAGTAGGAAATGGTTTGTTGGAGAGGCTGTGAACTCTCCTAGGATATATGAATCCTCTTGTTCTTGGACCTGGATGAGGACCCCAAAGTCACCCAAGTATTTTCTGGACAAAGTAGACCAATAGTCTCCGGCACCAGACTACTGGGCTGGAGAGGGAAACTGAAACAGAATTTTTGCCTTGCCAACATATAACCTAATTGAATTAGGGGTAAGGTAAGGGAGATCAACATGTTTAAATCTTAGGTTCACAGACTTAGAGCAGTACTTCGTAAACTGTGGGTTGCAATCCCATAGTGGATCATGAAAAATCTGACAACAGTTGTTGTGTTTGTCCTTTGATACCAAAAATCATGCCATCTGAGAAATGATGACGTGACTTGAGTTTTGTTTTGAGTGAGGGAGGGCTGTGCAAGGTCACCAGCCTCACTTCTCTTCTGGAGTCATCTGAATCCAGTAACCAGATATTCATCAGGATGACTGGAGATGACCCAGGATGCACAACAGTAAAAGGTTTCTGAAAGTGCAACGACTAGAAATTAATTAAAAAACAAACGTGTAATGAATCTAAGGTGTTTCTGGCAGTGCTTGCCCATGCTGTATCTCTCAACTTCAGTGGAGCCTCGTTTTTGAACACAAAACATGCACACTTTGCACTGTATGTGCCCTCATGCTGCTGAAATGCAAAAAAAAAAATGTTTCCAGTGGAAAAAAAAGTATAAGAAGCTGTTTAGAGATGGAAGAGACCTGGAAAGGCTTGAACTAGAATCCCGGTAGTAGAAGTGTAAACTCAGTTCAGATATTGGTTTTATCATTCTTCCTTGATTTCCAAAACTTGGGAATGGCATTCTCCAATCTCTTCACTGATTTCTTGCTTCTACTTTCCTCATCTACCTCTCTGACCAAACCAAGAAAACATTCCATTCAGCACAGATAACCCTCTAACATCTAAGGTCTTTACTAGCCAAGCTTATGAGCTCATTTATTTTTGGTTCAGTCCCCTGCTGCACCAGATGCTCTTTCTTCTTGTATCCCCATGCCTTCATTTAAAATTTCTTCTCCTCATTGTTCCACTCCAGTCTAAATATCCTTATTGTTGAAATTACAGTTTTGGAAACAAATTGTGGCAGATGAGTCTAATGAAAATTTCTACTCTGTAAAACAAGATGAATATGAAGAATTTGGAGATGCATTGAAAAAAAACATATGAACTGATGCAGGGTGAAGTAAGCAAGACCAGAAAAATATACATAATAACTATAATAATAAAAATAGAAAGAAAAGAAACTGAATAATATAAATTTTTCATGATCAAGTTTGACCCCCAGAGAAGGAGATGAGAAAATGAACATTCTCCCTTTTTTGGAGTTTTGGAAACTATAGTTTGGAATTATGTATATAGACTGTCAACCTGGGTTGATATTTGGGTTGGATTTGTCTTATTTTCCTCCCCCCCCACCCCAAAAATCTGTCACTGGTTAAAGGAAAAGTAAGTCAATATATTTGGAAATAAAACGATATAGAAACAAAGATATCAGTAATTTTTTAAAGTATATTTTCACTTATGCCCAAAGGGCTATAAAAATGTGTATACTCTTTGGCTAAGCAGTATTGCTTCTAGGGCTATATCCCAAAGAGATCATAAAAATGGGAAAAGGCCCCACATGTACACAAATATTTATAGCAGTTCTTTTTTGTGGTGGCCAAGAACTGGAAATCACAGGGAATGGCTGAACAAGTTGTGGTATATTAATGTAATGGAATGCTATTGTGCTATAAGAAACGATGAACTGGAAAAACCTAGAAAAACTTATATGAACTGATGCTGAGTGAAGTGAGCAGAACTAGGAGAACATCATACACAGTAACAGCCGCAGTGTGCGAGGACTGTTTCTGATAGACTTAGCCCTTCACAACGATGCAAGGACCTAAAACATTCCCAAAGGACTCTTGAGGCAAAATGCCATCCACATCCAGAGAAAGAACTATAGAATCAGAATGCAGAATGAAGCAGACTATTTTCCCCTGTGCTGTGTTTTGTTTTTCTCATGGTTTCTCCCATTCGTTTTAATTCTTCTATATAATATCACTAATGTGAAAATGTGAAAAAAATATATTTTCAAATTGATTGTTGTTACATATCATAACCTGTATGATCCTGACCCCAGGAACACAGAGCTAGCTTGGCTTTTCTTCCTCCCTCCCTCCTTCCTTCCTTCCTTCTTTCTTTCCTTCCTTTCTTCCTTTCTTCTTTGCTTGGCATAAGCAGGGCAGAGGGAAGCTCTTAAAAAATCTAACAACCCACTCATCCTCCTCACTGGAATAAGATTCATGCCCCTTATCTGTCTCTATCCATCACCTCTTTGGACTCAGAATTGTCTTAGAATGTTCTTCATGTACCAATTATTATTGTGTAAATGACATAACATTGTTCTGACATAGCACTAGAGCTGGCTTTGCTTCTGGGGCCTCACAGCTTGCCCAAGAAATTCCAAAAGGGGATATTATCCCTTTTCTCGAGAGCAGAGTATTTCTTAACCTTTTCTGGATCATGAACTCTTCTGGATGTCTGTGGATGTATGTCATATAATTTCTTAGAATAAGGTTTTTAAATGAAAAACCAAAACAAAGCAGCACATAGCATTACAAAGAGAGTCAGAGATTAGTAAAAATAAGGATATAATTTTTATTTTTCATCCAAACTCACAGACCCCTTGAAATATATAACTGAAAGGGGATCATGGGCTACAAATTAAGAATCACTTCAGAAGGAAGCTCATTTGGGATTTTGTGGATGTTTTTGTTTTGAGCCTCTGAATTTAACCCTAAGCTTCCTTATGACCCTATCCCACCTCCATCCAAAACTTTCAAGCAGTATGTAGCAGTGGTCACACACACTCCACTTAGTTATAGTCCAGATACGATTATAGAAAGACTGTGTAGGCAAGGACGTTTCAAACTATTTTCTTTGTACCCACATCGCCTAGCACAGTGCATGACGCATACTTTCTATTGATTGCCAACTGATTGATTGATGCTTGCACAATCAAATTGTTTACAAAACCTCTGTGAAAAAAAAAAATTAGAGAACTGGCCTGTGCTTGGGAGATGAATATTCCATGCCCCTGAAAATGCCAGAAAAAAATAGATCCCTGAGGTTATTCAATTAAACCTTAGAAGGGATAGAATTTATTATTTAACCTGCTTCAGAATTCTAGAAACCCAGGAGATTAATAAGAGACATGATGGATGAAAACAAATCTTAGGCAAAAACTCTCTGAGGACAAGGCTGTCAAATTTGTATCTTATGAATTGTAAAGAGACATGGACATTGGTGTTGTTATATACTATGAATAATAATAAAAATAACTTCAAAATTTGATTTAATTGCAAAGGTGGAACACTACCATTGAATTCAGACATGGAGCTAGGTCTTCTTTCCCCAGGGGACATGAAAAGAAAAATAGCCAAAGTGATTGATAAGGCCATAAGTGAAACCAATGAGGAACAAAGACTGCATAAACTAGTGGATGCATCATTAGTTCTCTTCTTTATGATTGTCGTATTCAAATGCACCTGCAAATGCTTACCCAGCATCCTCTGTAATTCAGCAGAAAACATCTAAGCCCCAGTGGTCAAGAGCTACTCAGGTCAATCTAGCAGCCAACTGCCTGCTGGATGGATGGATCCCATGTGTACTGAGGCATGTTCCCAAACCAGGAAATTATACCAGGTAATTAAGTTAGATGAATACACCATCAACTGTCAACTGGCTTCAGAATCCTTTGTTTTAACACAGGCACCAGAAATAGCTAGGTGCCCTACTGGGTAGACTTGGAACCTGGAATATCTGAGTTCAAATCCTTCCTTAGGCACTTACTAATTGTGTTAACATGGAGCAAACCATTTAAGCTCTCTCTGCCTCAGTTTCCTTATCCATAAAATGGGGATAATAACTGCACCTATCTCAGAGTTATTGTGAGGATCAAATGAGTTGACCTATGTGAAGTGCTTTGGCCAATCTATATAAATGTCGGCAGTGATTATTTATTGCTATTTCTATTAATAAACTGTAACTAAGTTGTCCATTAGAGTGAGTTGTTATTTTTTTCCTTTATGTCCAGGAATGGACCATTATGTAAAAGAAAAACTCATACTTATGAATGTGGACACATCCTTTTTAGTGGAGCAAGTCACAATCCATCCAGGCTTTTGTGATAGAGTGGAAAGGTAATGGGTGTCAAGTTACAGGTTTGCTACTTTCCAGTCATGCTCAATTCTCCACAACCAATTGAGGTTCTCTTGGCAGAGATACTGAAGTGGTTTGCCATTTCTTTCTCCAGCTCACTTTATAGATGAGGAAATTGAGACAGACAAGTTGAAGTGACTTGACTGGGATCACACAGCTACGAAGTATTTGAGGCTGGATTTGAACTCATGAAGATGAATTTTTCTGATTCCAAAGCCCAGTGTTCTATACACTGTGGTGCCATCTAGCTACCCAAAGTCGAAGGACCTGTGTTGAAATCTGGTCTCTACATTTACTTCCTGTGTGATCTTATGCAAACCCTTTCACTTCTCTGTGCCTCAGTTTCCTCCTCTGTAAAATTAGGGTGTTGGCTTAAGTCTATATTAGCTCCCTACTATAACAGTATGGTCCTAGCTCACTTAATCTTTCTGGGTCTCAATTTCCTCATTTGTAATATGAAAGGTCTCATGACCTGTAAAGTCCCTTTCAGGTCTAAAATATGTGATTCCAAAGTATCTTAACTTCACAGTGTCACTGGGATTTCTTGAGGACTATAAACTGAGGACCAGTTACTAATCTGAGTTGGTAGAGGGAGTTTTTCATAAGGAAAAATCAGAAGTCTGGGTAAAAATAATGTTTCTCATCATTAAATTTTGGATGAGTCACAGTTTTGATTTAATTAGGAGAGCAAAGGCTGAAATCTTCTAGGATATTTTAGCCTTCAAACTTTTCAATATCTACCTAGTTCTCCATATCAATGAACAATTTTTGGTCTGGAATCATAATTTCACTGACGTAGAAAATTCCTGGTGACAAAAGTACCCCTGCCAACTAAAGCACATGCCCAATTAAAATTACACGCACATACACCCTCCTCCTGATTCAACTTTGGCACTTTGTCAGTTTCCAAGTAGATGCCAAAAACAAATAAACAAACAAACAACAAACAACAAAAAACCAAAACCCAGCAGCTTTCTTCTTTCATTCAGTCTTGTCTTGTGCCCTCTGGTATAAGTTAGTGGATTTGAACGAGAGACTAGAAATCCGAACTTTTCTTCCGAACAATGGCAAGTATTTAAGTATAAAGTGTTGCCAAGGGAAAAATTAAAGAACTGGCTGAGGCACATCATAAAGGGTGGGAGAAATGATTAATTCTTTTTAAAAAGCACCTTGTGATAGGTTTTTGGACTCATTTGTGAAAAAATACAGTTCCAATTACTCAGGGAATTTAGGTTAAATTAGGGAGTTTTCAGCAAATTACTTAGGAATTGTGGTTGCAGAAAGCTGGCCTGTGGGGGCTGCTAAGCCACTATTATAACCGAATGTTTCCTCAATTACATTTGAGCAGTCATGAGTGAGCTTTTTCTCTCTATACTCTATAATTTGATGGAACCTAGGTTTTGTTTCCCTTGATTCCTTTCTAGCTGATTATTTTAACCAGTGCTCTCATTTTAGCTGGGTGTGCTGAGTTGATGGGAGTCTGGGCATTACATCACCAGGTTTTCAGGGTGCAAGGTCTGCCTGAAAAATGGTGAGAGTCATAAAATATTGCATATTTAAATTTTTGCTTTTCATCTAATAGCTCTTTAGATAAAAAATTGCAGCAGCTACTGAGCTTGATAGATGTGAGGTCCCACGGTGAGTTACAAATGAGTCAACCTAAAAAAAATTTTTTTTGGATATGTAGTGAAATGGTCTGGTGTTCTTTACTTCTAAAATTCCGAAGTCTGATAGAAAACAAAGAAAGAGATGGATTCCTTAGCTAATGGACTTCCCAGTGCCTAGCATAGTGCCTGGCATGTAGTAGGCACTTATTAATGGTGATCGCCTGATTTCATCAAAGTTGATTTTGGATATAAAGATTATGAAAAAATAACAAATTAGGTGTATGTTTACATCTGATGTATGTCATTAAATGATTGTTGCAACATGATGTGTGATCTTGAAATTAGCAATTTAGTGACATCCTCAAAAGTTTTATGGTAAATAATAAGACCCATATGTTAACACATCTCTGAGCTTAATTTATTTTTTTCATTTGATGTCAGTGCATTAAGATGGCATATACTTCACAATTATGTCTATGTTGACTTTTCTGTTCCCAAAGCTAACAGAAATTTCCTTAGCACCCTTCAGATATGCCAATAATACCTGATAAACAGTCACATAAAACTGAAAAGCACTGATAAACCACCAAAAATATAATTTACCTATGTTGTAGAATAAAATATAGCAGAGGACTTTGCCATTTCCTTCTTCAGTTCATTTTATAGATAAGGAAATTGAAGCAAGCTGGATTTAGTGATTTGCCCAGGGTCACACAGTGAGTGAGTGTCTGAGATCAGATGTGAACTCATGAATATGAGTTATCCTGACTCCAGGAAGAGTGCTTTATCCTCCGGGCCACCTAGCCACCTGTCTTTTATAATACGTAGAATTTTTTAAAAATATTTTAAGTATTGCAAAAAAAAAAAATTATAGATATTATATAACTTTATCCTTGCAACATCCCTGGGAAGTACGTACTATTACTAGCCCCATTTTAGAGATGAGGAAATTGAATCAATTTGCCTAGGATCACACAGCTAATAAGTGTCTGAGACAGGATTTGAATTCAGATCTTCTCTGCCTCTAGATTCAGCACTGTATCCACGGCGCCACCTAGCTAAGATGCTGTGACTGCACTTAAATCAGACTGATTATTTTTATTATTTAACGTATTATGTAATCTGAGCTGAAAAGGACCTTTGATATAATTTAGTCCAAACCCTTCATTTCCCAGATCAGGAAACCCAGACCAGATAGGTTTAAATTCTTTTCCATTCTCAAGTATACAGTATGTAAACAGCCTGCAATTTGTACCCTAGGTCCTTTGCACTGCAATTTCTGTAGAATAAAAAAAATGATTAAGTTGTTTAAGAGAAGATCTGATAAATAATCTTCCTGTTAATGCTACCAAGAACCACTTCTCAGCTTGGTATCCTGCCCTGCAGATTGATGAGAGTTCACCATATCTAGATGGCCCTAGACCCACCACTATGTACTCACCTTATGCCAAGCTGCTGCCTGGGTTGACCTTCAACCTCACTTTGCGTTTCTTTCTCTGGGAATAGTGATTAACACCATTCTAATATAATTTCTAGAAATAATATGTCAATTTCCCATGACTCTATTTATCCTTCCCTATGACTTCTAAGATCAGCCCATTCCTTGCCAGCTGCCATATTCCTGTATCCTTTTAGAATCCCCTCTATGACCCTTGAGAGCAAAGACTGTATAGTACCTTTTGTATTTGCATCCCCAGCATTTAGCGTATTTCTAGGCACACTGAAAGTCTTTCAATAAATGCTTTTTTATTTCATTTATTCATAATTGAGGTTTTAAAATCTATTTTAGAAAAATGATGTTGAACTATTCAAAAATACAAATTACTCATAGCAAACCCTTTTTAGGTCATTCTGTGCTTTTTATGGAGTTTTGAACTCAATAGCCCAGGTGTTTATTCTTATTACAACAGTTTCTCATCCTTCCAACAATTCCTGGAACCACAGACTGGGAATGGTAATAGAGCACCTGGGTAGGTCAGCTATTCTGGGAACTAAGAACTAACCAAACGACACTCTATAACCTAATCTGTTCCTGGGGCTACATTTAGAATGCAATTTAAAAAATAAATGATTGTGCTGAGAGGTGAGCAGTGACCTAGCTCTGGAAACAAAAGATGAAAATTTAGCATATGCTATCCTTTTTTTACAAAACTAACTGAAAGTACATCAGGTAATTTTAATATAAAAGTAATTTGATTGCTTTGTCTAATTCACAGTTTAATCAGACATGACTTTTAAATACTGCATGTAATTAGACTTCAAAGGATTCTTTCTAAGAAAAATCACATTATATATGTATCCAGACAAACTCTGAATACATCTGGCCCTCACTTTTTTATATATTTTCTTTTGGGAATAGGACTGGCAATTTCATTGGCCTTCAAGCTACTTTAATTACACCCTCTTATTATAAAAAGGGTGGGCAAACAGCTCCCATATTTATTTATAGATAAATGCATTACTGTGCTAATAATCATGTGAATTATTAAGCTTAAGTAAGCAAAAGAAATATAATAAATTGAGATAAAAATGAAATATTTGACCCTAGAATCAACAGGGAGCCACTGTAGCTTATGAGTAAGGGAGTGACATCGTCAGATCTGTGCTTTGGGAAAATGACTGGCAACTCAATGGAACATGGATTCGTAGATTCTTAGAGAAGAGAGAGAATTGAATCAAGGAAGATATTAAGATGGTATTTTAGTAGTCCAAGTGAGAGGTAAAGAGAGCCTGGGAACTAGGTTGGTGGCTGTATTAATAAAGGAAAGGAGACTGATATGAGAGATAATATAGAGACAAAGTATAAGACTTGGAAATTTGTAGGATATAGGGTGGAAGTAAAAGTGCTTGATTGAGGATGACACTGAGGTTGAGAACTAATGACTAGAAGGAGACTGGCATGCTCAGTGGGGATGTTCAGAAGAGGAGAGTTTTGGGGAAAAGGTAATGTGAAATCTTTGGGAGGTCTGAGAATTGAATTTGAGATATCAACAGGATGTCCAGGTTGTAATGTCCAAAAGGCACTTAGTGATATGGGACTGGCAATCAGAGGATAATTCAGACCTAACAGACCTGTGGTCATCTGCATAGAGAGAATATTTACACTCATGGGAGCTGATGAAGTCAACAAGTAAGAGAGGGTACCAAGAGAAAAGGGCCCTGGATAGAATCTTGAGAAAAATTCAGTCAGGTTGGATTATATAGATCCATCAAAGAATACTGAGATGGATCAAGAGAAAACAGTTTTGATACAATCCAGATGGGAGAGAGTAGGGAGTAAAAGATGCTAAATGTTGCACAGTGATAGATGAAAGTTGATAAAGGACTTGACAATTTAGAGATCATTGGTAACTCTCAGGAGAACATTTTTAACTGAATGAGGAAATTAAGAGAAAAGGAGATTGAATACCTAGAACGTAAGTCATCACTTTCAAAGAAATAGGTAAATTTTCCTCCAAAGTAAGGGAGATTTGGGGGAAAAAATAATAAAATTGCAACTCATGTATGGTTGTTTATGCTCTTTCCCACTGAAAAATGAAGAGTGTGTGGGTTTGAGTTGGGGAAAAGGGTTACTCTCTATTCTCCTCACCTGGTATTCAGACCCAATTGGAAATTTCTGGGGCAGACCAGGAACCTCGTAGAAGCATCTGGAGCCACCAATGGCCACTTTGATAGCTGTAAGTAGGCACGGAGGGGCCTCAATTCTTCCTGCTGCCTTATGACCAAATTCCCCCAAGTGAAGGAAACCAAGTCAGGAAAGTTCTGGAAAGGTAGCTTGCATCCTTTTCTGTGCCATTTTGGACTTTTCTATAAACAGCCACAAACTAAAGAACACCATATCTTCTCACGAAAAGAAAAAACAAACAGACTCTTGGAGGGACTTAAGATAATTAGCTACCAGTGTTTACCCTGAAATTCCTAAATTACCGTGTGACCATATTCAGTAAGGATGAGCAGGCAGGTGTTAATTTTTTTTTGCCTTTTCACATCACAGCCATACAGATCAGTTAGTGTGTTCGTGCGCATGATTTTCCCATGTACAGTCCCTCATTTATAAATTTTCTCTGCCTGGCTAGATGACAGAGAGCATGATGGGTAGTTTTCAGATTGCACTTTATGGATTTTAATAGAGAAGCTTTGGGGACTCCATCTGTGGCACAGTAAAACATCACTAATTTGGACGAAGGCAAAGGTCAGTTAAAATTAGCAAGAAGTTAGCTCTGTGGAACATTTTAAAGTAAATGCAGTTTCATTTCTGCAGTTGCCACCTTAAATTAGGCAAGACCAACATCAACTTTCCTTCCCTTCCAAGCATATGGTCCTACTTTTTATTTAGTTGGAAAGTAACTGCTAGGGAGATTCAATTCAACAAATTTTTATGAACTGCTAGGCTCTGAAAATCCAAAGGCAAAAAACAATCGAGTTCCTTTGTCCTCTTTGCAAGCTGTTTTTTAAATCTCTGGTATTATGGGAAATTTTGATTTCCTTTTATTGATTTTTATTATTAAGAAGGAGGGGTCAGGGCAATTTTCCCTAGTTAGGAAGTTACTGAGCTGGCTGAAACCTGTCCCATGGGACAGGAAAATTTCCTTAAGGTCGCAAACATTCCTTAGACAAGTCCAAGAAAGATTCTGAACTGCCCCAGGACACGTAAATCCCTTCTCCCTCAGTCACCCCATTATAAGCCTACTAAATGTAGCTTAATCTATAACCAGACAGAATAGAACAGAATACAGGATATAGTCTATAGGATCTGTTTAACTAGGTTGGTTTGTTTTGGCTGGGGGTGGGGAGCCTGCAGCTTTGAGGCCACATGTGGCCCTGTAGGTCCTCAAGTGTGGCCCTTTGACTGAATCCAAACTTCACAGAACAAATCCCCTTAATAAAAGGATTTGTTCTGTAAAACTTGGGACTCAGTCAAAAGTCTGCACCCAAGGACCACATGTGGCCTCGAGGCTGTAGGTTCCCACTGCTGGTTTAGTCAATATATTAGATTACAACTCTATTTAACTAAGTTTGTTTGATTTTTATGACATTGAAGGAAGTATGGGATTATGAATCTTTAATTTTTATGACCTAAAAGAATACATAAAAGAATGATTTCTCTGTCTCCCTGATATAATTCTGTCTATAAGAGGCTTTGTTGGAATCCCAATCTTGATTCAGATTGCTTTTTTTTTTTTCCCTGATACTTGAATCTGTGCCTAAGTATAATAAAAACTTAGTTTTTTGTTTGTTTTTAAAAAACCTTTAGAACTTTTGCATTGTGGTAGAACTGTTTTGGCTGCAGTTAACTAGAAAAGAAGATATATGCCTCACCACTGCCAAGCATGAAAGCTTTATTTTTGTTCCTGGTCCAAACTGGCACAACTTTTTCTAGAATAAAGTATTAGATTATCACCAGAGAATATCAATAAAAAACAGTTCTGTGCAAAATATATGTTTAAAAGTTGTTGAAGGGAGAAAGGGTCTGGCTCTTTAAAAGACCTCTTGGGGAATAAAAAGAAGGGAAGTCTCAGGTAAGAAGTGCCTTTGGGATGGCATATTTACTTCAAGGAAAGGTCTTCTTTAACTGATAAATAACCTATAGGCATGACTTGCATTGGACTTTGTTTTGAGTGAGGGAGGCACCAGCCTCACTTCTCCTCCAGAGCCATCTGAATCCAGTGACCAGATATTCATCAGGATGTCTGGAGATGACCCAAGATGCACTGGGAGACCTTAGCCCATTTAGGCCAGGTATTTGCATAGGAATACCAGGTGACTGGACTGAGATGGCTCTGGAGGAGAAGTGAGGCTGGTGACCTGCACAGCCCTCCCTCACTCAAAACAAAGTCAAGTGCAAGTCATGTCATCATTTCCCTGATGGCATGGACTTCTTTGGGCAACAAAGGATGAACACAACAACCTATAGGGAAAACACAAAATGAGGGACCTTAGGGCAAAGACAAGCATCTGATTTAGCCCCTGGCCTCAGAGTTCCCAATCAAGTAGAAGACACCAGGATAAAAAATGTTAACATAACATAACAACAGAAGAGATGAGTAGAAGTTCAGTACAAGACAGGGAAAGTGGCAAGACCCAATGAGATTCTTCGATACAGATAAACTCTCTGTGAGTAGTGTTCATTTAGTTCCTTGTATTTGCTTCTCTAGTTACCTAGAACAAAGCCTGGAGTCAAACTGAGGAAGGCCTGGCAATTAGGAGGGCTTAGCCATTAGGACTTTCTTTCTAAGGAGCAGAAAATTCAGTCAGTTCTGCTAGAACCTTGTTTTGAAAAATGCAAATGTATTTCAGTACAATTGACATATTACAGAATAATTTGAGCATAACATGAGGATTTCAGTTTGCTTATTAGAGATTCCCTGAGAGACATGTGAGAATACAGAAAACTCCCCCCAGCTGAACCAAGCTAGAGGACAATGAGCCTCACTCACCCACATGGATGTGAAGACTTTACCTTCTGATTTTCAATAACTCTCCTTCCTTCCCTTCCTGGTAACTCGCAAGTTACAGCCCTTCCAGCACCTACTAACATAGCACACATCGAGTCTTTTTCAAGGTAAAGTGCCATATTTGTTGTCTATCTTCTGGCGAAACAGGGGCTGTGGGCAGAGAAGGCCTGGTTCGTATCCCCACCTCCCCGCCCCTACCTTCCTTCATGCCATGGTCTCAGTGCCAGTCCTGGGCTGTGGGAACATGGGTGTAGGCAGAGTAGCAGCTGCAAGTGAGGCCTGTCTCTGCTATTTATATATTTCTTAACCTTTTCAAATGTATAAAAACTGTCACCCACTTTATTGAGTTCCTTTTCAATTTTTATATTACTGATAAAAGTTTTGGGATGTTGTGCCCCCCCCCATTTTTTTCAATAAGCCCTCTGATTTTTTTTTTTTAATTGCAAGGTTTAGCTGGTGATTTTTTAGGAATATGAATGTCTTATCATAGCAAAACTGACTGTAGTAGTAATAATAACTTACACAGCACTTTAAGGTTTCCAAAATGATGTACATATGTAATCCTATTTGATCCTCACAGCGACTACATAAAGTAAGGGCTGTTATCCCTATTTTACGCATAAGGAAAGTAAGGCTGGTGAAATGATTTGCTCTGAGTTACATAGCTAGCAAGTGTCTGAGGTGGGATTTGAATTCAGCTTCCAGCCTACTAATCAAACACTATTTACTTTGTCACCTAGGTACCTGAATGAAGACTGAAGCCATTTTTTAATAAAATTATTTTATAATAAATATTTTTATAATAAAATAGATCAACTATTTCAGTCCTCCTGGTTTTATAAATGAAGAAGGTTCAGAGACTTTTTCATGACACAGGGATTAAGTAGCAGAGGGAAGACTTGAACCCAAGTCCACCAGACTCCCAATCCAGTATTCTTTCTGCTAGCCCACCTAGACCTAGCAACTGCATGCAGGATGCATTAGAGGGGATGGAGATTGGAGGAAGGGGCATTAGGCGGCTGTCATGGCAGTCCAAATAGATGCATTATAAGTCCTGGAACACAATTGTGACAGCAGAAACAAAAGATGAAGGGAGGAGAGGGGGGGAGGGGCATTCTGATAATGAGGAGGGGAGTGATTCCAGAGTGTCAAGTCTAGAAGATTCCTAGAAGAATCAAGGTACTATGTAAATACACATAAAGAAAGGGAGTTGTCTTTGGGAGAAAGAAAAATTCAGTTATAGGTATAAATTCATCAAGCCTGGGAGAAATGACAGGGCAGGAGATAACAACCTCTGGGGAGTAAACAACCTCTGTCTCTCCTAGGGTTGAAGCTTTCAGAGCAGACATCTCCTGGCTATCCATTAATAAGTTGTTTTTCTTTTCACTTTGGAGCAAATTCCCTCTATCACTATGGCTATCCTCCATACCTGCCTGGTCCAGGGCCTGTTAGCTGCTGCCCTACCTAACCAAAAAGACTTCTCTTACTCTACCACTAAAGACTATAAATTTCTGGAGCCAACCTGAGCCCTAGGAATAGGAACTAGCTGTGTGACCTTGGGCAAGTCACTTAATCCCATTTGCCTCAGTTTCCTCATCTGTGAAATGAGCTAGAGTTGGAAATGTCAAAACACTCCAGTATTTTTGCCAAGAGAATTCCAAATGGAAAAAAATCAGACATGATGGAAACAACCAAGTAACAACAGGAATAGACAAAATTTTCTCCTTCAAGAAGATAGAAGCTACGCGATTGCAGCCTGGGGAGTGCCCAGTCAGCACAATCAAGGGACGATCTTGACTATGTGGAGGGCCTTTTGAGATGCCCATTCTTAGGGCACACTGCAGTGTCTATTCAGATACTCTGGAACAACTTCTCCACAGCGAGAATAGGAAGAAAACTCCAGAATATGAGAAAGTTCAACACATGTACTGGTTGTTCGGGGAGAAGAGTGCAATTTGCTGTTTCCATTTGGACACCTAGCTTAGAGCCTCTGTAAACAGTAAAAGCTCTATAAGTGAACTGAAAAGAGATTAATTACAAAGTTACTAAGAAGAGCCTTCTATTTCTTATAAATGTTGCTGCTTAAGATCAAAGATACTTTTTATTTTTCTTAGGTTTATTTGTTTTGGTCTGTGTTTTCTTTCACAGCATGACTTACACGGAAATGTGTTTTGCATGACTACACATATATAACCTATGTCAACTAGCTTGTCTTCTCAAAGGTGGTGGCAGGGGATAGAAGGAAAGGAAAGAATTTGAAATTCAAAAATTTTTTTAAAAAGAATGTCAAAATTGTTTTTATATGTTATTAGGAGAAGTAAAAAAATAAATTAACTGATTAAAATCTTAAGATACTTGTAATTTTTCTAAAATCATACCAATTTAGAGCTGGGAAAAAATCTTGGGGCTTCAGTTTCCCACTATGTAAAATTACAGTTAAGTGGGATAATGCTTGTACTTTCCATCTTCCAAGACTGTTTTGAGGAAAATGCTTTGCAATCGTTAAAATGCTACTAATAGTATCAATACCACCAGAGAGTTCTGGAGTTCTTAAATTTTGGGGTCATAAACCCTTCTGTAAGTCTAGTTAAGGACTTATTCAAGCCTGGCTTATCTTTGATTGATTGATTCAATGGATATATGTCTAGACCTTTTGTGATTAACTGAATTAATCTCACATACCAGTCAGAAGCAGAGATACCCAGATGATTGGATCTTACAAACTCAAACCCATTACAATGACAAAGCCAAGTCTGTTAACAATCTGGGGAGCTATGTGGATGGAAATGGGTACTTAGGGAAACTTTGGATCTTTTCGGACCAGAGAGTATTCATTCTGCATCATTAGCCAAAATGATATTCTTAAACCTTAAAACAACTTATGTAGACAGTAGGTAGGCTGCTGATAGCAATGATTAGCTCAGCACCTGGTGGAAGACATAATTCCCCCCTCGGTGAGCCCAGCTCTCTTTGAATAATAATAGCAGACACTTATACTGCTCTTAAGGTTAGCAAAGTACTCTACATACATTATCTCATTTTATTCTCAGACCAGTGGTTCTCAGAGATAGATACTGTTGTTCTAGCTCTGCAGATGGAGAAAAGAAGTTCAGAGACTTGGTGATTGGACTGTGATCGCAAAAGTACTAAATTACAAGGTACGCATTCCAGCCTTCATGTCTCATGCCACCAAGTCCAATGTTCTGTCTACCTCCACTATGACACCTCTATAGGAGGCAGATGGATGCAGTCATCCTGGAAGGATGGGTAGGGGGTTCTGTAGTGTAGCGGAGAAAGCATACACAACATTCTCATTTTATGGCAGAGTCAGCCATGTTAGAAATCATAATTGGTCACTATTCTGTAACATGAAGAAATAGTTTTAAAAAGAGGGAAGGGGGGTGGAATGTATGGCAACAAGAAAGGCATTGTTTCTAGAATCAGATATTGAGTTCAAATCCTAACATTCCCACATGCCTTAAGAAAGTCCCTTTACCACTCCAAGCCTCCATTTCCTCATTTGTAAAATGAGAGTGGTAGATTAGATGGCCCCTTGGGGTCCCTTCTAGCTTAGATCTATGACTTTGTGAAGGTCACACATCCTACCCTAGCATAATAGCAGGGGCCTTGACCCTGAAGGGTACATATAGAAATAATGTGTATTTGAGGTCCCTCCACCTAAATCCTCTGGGTCTCAGTTTTCTTTCTGTAAAATGAGCAGAGGGCTTCTAAAGTTCCTTCAAACTCTAAATCTATGATTCTAGGAACTTCCATACTCTGGCCATGAACTCCTAAGAAATTGAGATTTGGCAAGCAATGGTCAGACTACAGCTTGAGAATCTCACATGGACCTGCTGGCCACTTTACTCCTTCTGATCTGCTTTCTTTCTGTCTGTTCTAGCATCCTCTTTCTTTAAGAGAATCCCCGGAAAAGTACAAACTCAAGACTCATTATGGGGAATTTTTTTCAAGCCTGTTTTATCCCAATCAACTCTGCCCAATAATTTTAAATCATTTTTAAAAATTTTTTCTCAGGGAAGAAGGTAGTGGGAGGGATAGATTAATTTTAAAAAATACTAAACTGAAAAAGCAATTTATCTAACTTTGTCTGGTATATACTCTAATACTCCAATAATTCAGTGGATTTATGACCTCATCTATGTTGATATCTACTCAAAGAGAGTAATTCAAAACCCATACAAGCTATCTCTGCCTATGCCCCCTGCTGCATGCTGTTCCATATATCCCCATGCACAGAGAGTCCACTCAAAAGCCTGGCCACTGCCCTTTTAGTCTCTTCATCATTGTGATGGCTAACTAGGTGGCACAATGATTAGAGCAGCAGCCCTGAAGTCAGGAAAACTTGAGTTCAAATCTAGCCTCAGACATTTACTGACTGTGTGGTCCTGGGCAAGTCACTTAACAACTTTTGCCTCAGTTTCCTCATTTGTAAAATGAGTAGGAGAAGGAAATGGCAAACTACTCCAGTCCAGTATCTTTGCCAAGAAAACCCCAAATGGGGTCACAGAGTTTGGCATGATTGAACAAATCGTTGTGACAATTCCAGTAAGGCAGTCTAGGTGTACATCTCTTTACCTCTCATCAACAACCCACTTTCTTCTTTAGACCTACACCTCTATTTATAATTAGATTATTAACTTTTGCTCAACTTCCTATATACAATTATTTTGTTGGCCATAGATTGCCAGTTCTTATACCCGACATACATCCCTCCGCTGTCTTTAGGATGGCCAACAACGTTACTGTTTTGGAAACTGTGAATTTCCGTTGGCTGTCCTCTGTCCTTGTCTCCTTATCTGTGCCTCCTGGCTTTCTTTAAGTCCCTGCTAAAACCCCATCTTCTACAAGAATCCTTGCCCAATCCCCTTTAATCCTAGTTAGGCTTGCCTTTCTGGATTATTTCCAATTTAACTTGTATATAGCTTCTTTTATATAATTGTTTGTAGGTTGTCTCTTCAATTAGACTGTGAACTCCTTGAAAGACTTTCTTTACCTTCCTTTATAGCCTTAGAGCTTATCATAATATTTAGCACATTGTAAATAATTAAATGTTTATTGATTGACTTTGGAATTCCAAGATTTGTAGCCATACAGCATAATTAGAAGAATATTGGCCTGACTTCCCTGGCTTCCTTCAAGTCCCAACTGCCAGAAGCCTTTCCTGAACCCCTTTCATGCTAATGCCTTTCCAATTTGATTATTTACAATTGATTCGGTATACGGCCTCTTTGCACATAGTAGTTTGCATGTTGTCATCCTAGTTAGACTGTGATCTCCTTGAGGGCAGGAACTGTCCTTTTGCCCATCTTAGTTTCCCCATGCACTTAGTACTGGTGCCTGACACACAGTATTGTGCTTAATAAATGCCTATGGGAATAAAGTTAAAAAATGCTGTGGAATGATTGAACAAACTTGTTTTAGGAAGACTGTTCTATGTAATTGGAGAGACAATCCATACAGCTGGTAGAGATACATACATCTTGAATAGATATGGCACATGGACAATGAACCAAACCAAGAATTGATCAAATGGAAGCAAGCCAACTGGACTTCAATGGACAAGCTATGCTTTGTTTTTTTTTTTTTTTAACATGACCTAAACTTAACTTCTGTTACAGATGCAGCATGACATGGTGTACAAAGAGCTGGCACAAGGATCTGGAAGATCTGGATTCATGTCCTACCTCTGGAACACACTGGCTATATGACCCAGGTCACACCACTTAATCTAGGATGTTTCAAACCTTGTAATATTCCCAGACAACTCTCAGAGACTGTAAGTCACAGATCAGGTTCCAATATGCCTTAGTCTAGAGAACTCTTCATACTGATAAAATCATAGGTTGGGTTCAAAAAAATCTGATTCTAACCATTATGCACTCTCCTGTGTGCTCTCTCTCTCTCTCTCTCTCTCTCTCTCTCTTTCTCTCTCTCTCTCTCTCTCTCACACACACACACACACACACACACACACACACGTGTATATGTATATATAAATAAAATAGCCTTATATAATAGATAGAGAACCAGTCTGAAAAAGCCAGGAAGACCAAAAATGAATTCTCATTTGTCATCTCAACCTAAAATTTCGCTAGTCCCAAGCTCCATTTTCCTACTGGTGGCTTTAACTCTCAGTGCCAGTAGTATAAAACTCAAATAGAAATTGATCACTAAACCAAAAGGTAAAGAACCCTGCAGGCTGTATATTGACTTAGAACATAGATAATGTCAATATGTGGTTTTCTATTATACTTTTATTTAGTTAACTATTTTCCTAATTACATTTTAATCTAGTTCTATAGTATAACACTTCTGCTCTAGGAAAGTGTCTAAGATTATAAATTGTATAGAATGTACCTACCTGTATTATTAATAGGGGGAATTTCCTTATCTAGGAGTTCCCGAGACTATTTACAACTCAAGTTTAGTCCCTTAAGGTTTACAAAACACATTTAACCTATTATCTCAATGGCTCCTAATAACTAAAGGCAGCTAAGGTCTAGAGTCAAGAAGACTCATCTTCCTGAGCTCAGATTTGACCCCAGACACTTATTAGCTGTGTTACCCTGGGCAAGTCATTAAACCCTATTTGCCTCAGTTTTCCTTATCTAGAAAATGAACCGGAGAAGGAAACGGCAAACCACTCCAGTGTCTTTGCCAAGGAAACCCCAAATGAGGTCACAAAGAGTTAGATGCAACTGAAAAAACTGAACCAAACAATCCTAACTATCCCCGAGGGATAGTATGTGTGAGCTGGAGAGAGAGAAAGAGAGACAGAGGGAGAGAGAGAGAGAGAGAAAGAGAGAGAGAGAGAGAGAGAGAGAGAGAGAGAGAGAGAGAGAGAGAGAGAGAGAGAGAGAGAGAGAGAGAGAGAGAGTTGGGAGGGGGGCAGAGTGTAGCTATGCTGTATACTCCAGACCTGAGATTATCTCATTCACTGTAATTGTATCCTCAAGCCCTAGCACATACAATATGCTTAACAGTTGCATGTTGGTTACTTGTACAGATCAGTGGTTAGTTGCACAGGTGAGGAAGATGAAAGGCAAAGAGGTTAAGGGAATGGTATGAAAGGTGAGATTCCAGTCCACTCCTTTCTTGTCTCATTCTTGTCGTATCTAATGTCCTTACTCCATGTTCCAGGCTACCTCTCACTGGTCTAGTTGTCTCACCATTGGCTAGAACCCAGTGCAGCAGGTGGAATTCAGAAACATTCTAACCTCTAAAATTATTCTTGGCTGTTCAACTGAGACTAGAGCAGTGTTTTTCCATTTTTGATTTTCACTGAAAAGCTCTCTTCTCATGAAACTGTCAGGGTGAAGGGACTGAAACAGTCACCGTACAGCATTGCAAACCGTGTCAGAGTATGCCACATTGTTTGCACTGTTCCAAAGGAGCTGGGATGAAACACCATATTGCCCTGCTCTTGGCGCCCTCGTGGATGTGAGTGAAGAGTCACATGATGTTATTGCAGTGAACAAAAATTTCAAACACTTGACTGAAATTCCAGCTTACAGTCCTATTTAATTATAACCCAAACAAGCTCCCACTCAGTTGCCAAGAAAGGTAAAGAATCTGCTAACAACTCATGGACAGAGATGGGAAGTGAGATGAATTTATTCATCTGAGCCCAGTAAACCAAGAAATCAGTGGAGTTCTTGCTCAGTAAGCCTGTGGGGGAAGAATTTCATTTACTTTCTGATGTCTGTTCAGAATAACCTCTAATATCTGAATGAACATAGGGAATTGGGTTATAGAGGGCTCTCCCCTTTTACTGCCTCCTTGCCTGCTACCTACAAACATCCTCAGTTCTCCATGGTTTGGGGGGAAAAACCATAAAACAAAACTTCCTTTGACCCTGCTTTTCATTGTTTTCTTTCCCTTCATTGTAAGATTTCTAGAGTGGTTACCGGTTGTTACCTCATCTGACTCCTTCATCCATGCAACCTGGCTTCCACCCCTATTGCTGTGATAAACACTCCTCTCTTATGTGAATGACCATCTCCTTGCCTCCCTGCAATCACCAGAGCTTCCTTACCTACAGAGAGGCAGTGTGATTCAATAGAAACGGCATTAAATCTAGAGGCAGAGAATCTGCATTCAAATTCTGCCTCTGATTTCTGTGTATTTGCCCAGCCCTTCCTCACTTAAATCCAATTCACTTGCATATCATGGCATCACCACCCTGAAGTCATGGTCCTCTTTGAAAATGAAGGACAAACAACCACCTTAGGCAAATAAACTCCGTGGGAACCAATTTCCTCATTTGTAAAATGAGGGGATGTCTGCAGCTCTGGATCAATGATCCCCTGACCTCCCCTATATCTGTCTATATCCTTAGTTTTTCTGCTAATTCTTTGGCTCTTTTTTTTTTCTGCCTCTGGGATACGGTCTCCCAAGGCTGTGTCCTTGGGCTCTCTTCTCCTGCAATCTTTGCCTTGGCGATTTCATTCATCATTCCATATTTTTAGCTATAACTCCTATACAGATGATTCCCATGTCTGTTCTTTCAGCCCTGAGCTCCTGGATTCCCAAAGGCCTGAGGAACATCTGCACCTGTTAGCATAATAATGAAAGTTGCTAAGTAAAGAGACAAGAGGAAGCAGATGCAGCTGTGATCCTGGGAAGTGGCTGCAAGCAGCCCTGGCGTTGAAATAATGAACCACAGAAAAGGCTGCTGGTATTCCAGCTTGGTAGGGTTAGGCTGGGGCATTTTCTGTGCTGGTAGATCCCCTAAAGGGCAGCTAGGTGGTGTAGTGGATAGAGTTGTGGGGTCCTGAGTCAGAAAGACATCTTCCTGAATTCAAATATGGCCTCAAACACTTAGTAGCTGTGTGACCCTGGGCAAGTCACTTCACTCTGCTTACCTCAGTTTCTTATCTGTAAAAAAAAAAAAAAAAAAAGAAAAAAGCTGGAGAAGGAAATGACAAACCAATCCAGCATTTTGACCCCAAAATACCCACAAATGTGGTCATGAAAAGTTGGACATAATTAAAAACAACTTGACTATATCCCTGAAACTCTGATGTGCGATGGTGGGCAAATATACTAGTATGATATATCACTTGTTTCAGAAGGTATTCCTTCTACCAATGGATATCACTACCTACTCTACAATTTAGTAGACTGTCTTGGAGAGTTTCTATGAATAAACAATTTATTACTCCAGGCAAACATGCAGATGAACCTCCCCAAAATGAGCTAGTGTTCTGTAGGAAAACTCTTGACTTTGGCTATACACCATGGCTCTGTATAGGACTCGCTCCCATATTCCCTTTCCATACTCTTTCACTTGGTAACTTTGTAAGCTCCCATGAGTTTAACTGTCACCAGTATGCAAATTATTCTTACATAGCCCTAGATTCTCTCTTGAGCTCTAATATGATAATAATGAAAATAATAATACATACTGCTGCTGATAATACTTGTAATAATAGCTAGAATTTATACAGCATTTGCCATATGCCAAGAACTGTGCCAACGACTTTATATAAATTGACTCATTTGATCTCACAACAATCGCGGGAGACAAGTGCTATTATTATCCCCACTGATAAAGAAACTGGTGCAAATAGAGGTTAAGTGACTTGCATAGGGTCACACAGCTAGTAAGTGTCTGAGACCAGATTTGAACTCAGGTCTTTCTGATTTCAGACCTGGGGCTATATCCAGCAGGTCACCTTTAATACTGTTCTAGTTATACATCACCATCTACCTATTTGATTTTCTTGAACAGGATTGTCCCTTAGGCATCTCTAACTCAGCATGGCCAAAAGTGAATTCATTATAGCCAGGAGAGGTCTCAATTAGTGCCAATAATGAATCCTGTGAAGTGATCACATTATTCAAATTTATACTATGTATTGTCATTGGGCTGGAAGTCATTTGTATTATTTAAATTACTTCAAATAGTGCAAGTTAGAATACATGGGATCACTTCAGGGGTTTCATTATTGGAATTGAGGATCTGGTTTATCTTTTCCCCAAATCCCACTTCCCTTTAGAAATGTCCTATTTATGTCAAAGTCACCATCATCATTCTGATTCCCAAGGTTTATAGCTTTGGCATTATCTCTGATGCCTCACTCTTTCCTCATTCCATATATTCCATTAGTTACCAAATTTTCTTGTTTCTAAAACTAAAATCCATCTCACTTTTGAACTCTTCTCTCTACTCTCATGATGCCACCATCCTAATTCAGGTTCTCATCATCTCTCTTCTGGATAACTACAGTAATCTCCTAACTGGTCTTTCTGCCACAAGTTTTCCCCATCTCCAATCCATTTTCCACTCAGCTGCCAAATGTGATTTTTCAAAAGCACCTTCTGGCCATATTGTTATCTTGCTCAATACATTCCAGTGACTCCATATGCCTCTAGGATCAGATATAAGCTCTTCTGTTTAGTTTCAAAGCCTTTCATAACCTGGCCCCAACCTAGCTTTCCTGCTTTAGTATATATTCCACCCCTTCCTACACTCTAAGGTTGAGGCAAACTGGTCTTTTACGCATGCCGCTCCATCTCCCATCTGTCTTCCAAGCCTGGCATCCAAGCCCACCTCACTTCTACTTCTAAGAATCCTTCACTTCCTTCAAAACTCTGTTTAGATAGCATCTTTTTTGTGGAGCCTTTTTAATTTCCGCCCCCACACACATACCTCCTCACCTAAAAATGTGCATCTTATGCTATCTCCTTGCTAAGAGCAAAGATTGTATAATTATTATCCCTGTATGCCAAGCACCTAACAGTGCTAGCGCACAGTCAGCATTTAATAAATGCTTGTTGATTGATTAGTCCTCAGAGGACAGATGGTCCATTGCCAGACTGTGTGCCAAGCTGCTGGTATATATGGCCTTCAAGAAGGCAGGGCCACCTCCGTAGGCTTTAAGCCATAATGAGGAATTTGGAATGTAGAAACTGCTTCATGTCAGCCAGTCAGCCGACTGTTTCCTTGTTCCTTTGTTTAAATGTGATAGAATGTGTAGCTTATATAGATTCAGGGGGAGGAGGTCACCTCTTTTTTGGCTCTTCTCTCTGCCAGACAGCTCAATAACTTCCTTCTAAATTATTTCAGTTCTGGGTTTTGTTCTCTGCCTACAATTAAGCCGCAGCAGTTAATTAACATTAGACCACGGGTTTTTTTTCTTTCTATACAAACAATGATATCCTGAAAAGGCAGGTTATTATTATTTTTTGCAGTGTTGTAGATGACAGAAAGCTAAAAAGGACAGGGAGGATAACTGGTGGAGGGCATAGTTAATAGGAAGGACAAGAAGCCTTTCCTGATCCAGCATAATTCCATTGCCTTCCCTCTGTTGATTTTCTCCCATTCATCCTGTATGTACTTAATATATAATTATATGTTATCTTCACCATTAGATTTTGAGTTCCTCCAGGACAGAGGCTGCTTTTGGCCTCTCTTTGTATCTTGGTACTTAACACATTGGTTGGTTGGTTGCTATCCTTCACCTTCAAAGAGGACCAAAATTACATCACCATGATAAAGTGAAATTTCAGTGTGTCCAACTGGGGCTGATCAGACCAATTCAAGGTTGGAATGCTCTGCTACAGGTTGAGCACAGATAGTCTGTGTGAATATTTGGGGTGAATATCCCAAATCTGCGCATCCTGCATTTACTTTGTGTTGCCTCAGTTCTGCTTTGCTCAAAGAGCACAGCACCCTTTCTGATGTGGGCATGCCATGCTTGAGCGGTCCTGTGCCAGTGTCTCCCATGTTGCACAGTCAAATCCAAAGTTCCTGAGAGTGGCCTTGTATCATTTCTTGTGGCCACCCTGTGATCACCTGCCCCATGCAAGTTCTCCATAAAATAGTCTTTTTGGCAAGCGTACATTTTGCATTCGAACAATGTGGCCAGCCTATCAGAGTTGTGCTCTCTGAACCATAGTTTGAATACTTGGCAGTTCAGCTCGAGCAAGGACTTCAGTGTGTGGTACCTTATCCTGACAGGTGATCCTCAGAATCTTCCTAAGACAGTTCAAATGGAAGTGATTCAGTTTCCTGGCAAGGTGCTGGTACACTGTCCATGTTTCACAAGCATATAATAATGATGTCAGCACAACAGCTCTGTAGACCTTCAGTTTAGTAATCAGTCTAATACCTTTTCTCTCCCAAACTTTTCTTTGGAGCCTCCCAAATACTGAGCTAGCTCTAGAAATGCATGCATCAAACTCATTGTCAATGATACATCCCTGAAGAGTACACTACCAAGGTAAGTGAATTTATGCAAAGCATTCAAAACTTCTCCATTTGTTGTAACTAATGATTCCACATATAGATAGTGTGGTGGTGGCTGATGGAGCACCTGTGTTTTCCTGATGTTAATTATTAGGCCAAAATTAACACAGGCAGCAGAGAATTGATCCATACTTTGTTGCATCTCAGCTTCAGAGGCTGCATTGAGTGCACAATCTTCTGTAAATAGATAATCATGCATCAACACTCCTTCCACTTTGGTCTTGGCTTGTAACTTTTTCAAATTAAAGAACTTGCCATCACTATGGTAGTTTACCTTGATGCCATGTTCATCCTCACTGAAAGCATTTGTCAACATGGCTGAAAACATCAGGCTAAAAAGCATGAGAGCAAGTACACAGCCCTGTTTCACTCCACTGGTGACTGGGTAGGCACGAGAGCATTGTCCATTACCTAGAACCCAGACAGATATGCCATCATGAAATTGACTTACAATATTGATGAACTTCTCTGGGCAATCACATTTTGACATAATTTTCCATAAGCCCTCACGACTAACAGTGTCAAAGGCCTTGGTCAGATCTACAAATGTTGTGTACAGACCTCTGTTCTGCTCCTGGTATTTCTCTTGGAGTTGTTGGGCAGCAAACACCATATTGACTGTTCCTTGGCCCTTTCTGAAGCCACACCGCCTCTCAGGTACATACCCATCTTCCAGGTGAAGTATCAGCCTATTAAGGGGGACTCTAGCAAGAACTTTGTCAGCAATGGCTAAGAGAAAGATCCCCCTGTGATTGTCACAGGACAATCTATTCCCTTTGCCCTCACAGAGATAGACAATGGAGGCATCCTTGAACTCCTGGTGGATAACCTCCTCTTGCCATATAACCTGGAAAATTTCAGTCAGCTTTTGTATGAGCAATGGCCCTCCTACCTTGTAAATCTCAGCTGGAATAGAATCAGCACCAGTTGTCTTGCCACATGAGAGGAGCCTAATGGTCCTCAAAACTTCTTCTTCAGTTGGAAGTTCTGCTAAGGAGGGATTAACTTTAATCTGAGGTAAACGGTCAATGGCCTCAGCATTGATTGATGATGGACTGTTGAGAACACTATGGAAGTGTTCAGCTCATCTCTCTAGGATCATGTTCTTATCACTAATCAGTGGGACTCCATCAGCACTGAGTAACTGTGATGCACTATAGGTTTTTGGTACATGAAAGCTTTCAGGGAATCATAAAAGCACTTTGGATTGTTACTATCAGCATAAAACTGAATTTCACCTGCCTTCTTACTGAGCCAGGAATCCTTCATCTCTCTAAGCTTTGCTTGTCCTTTGCTTTTGATGGAATTAAATGCTGCCTTCTTAGAGGTGGATGAACTATCCTGCTGGTAAATCCTGTGGAGTTCTCATTTTTCATTTAGCAGCTTCTGCATTTCCCCATCATTTTCATCAAACCAGTCTTGGTGTTTGTGAGTGTTCTGACCCAGACAAGCAAATGCAGTGCTGTACACCAAATCTCTGAAGGCTGCCCATTCCTTTTCTGCACCACTGTTGCCAACTGGGTGTTGGCTCAACTTTCCCTCCAAATCAGCAACAAACTCTTCATGCTCAGAGAAGAGCTCTAATTTGTTGACATTAATTATTCTGGTAGTCATTTTGCCTTGAAGGGGCATACAATAGGTGGTTAATAAATGCTCACTGACTGATTAATACATATAATGCATGAAATAATTGGGATGGGTTGATGGGCATAACATAAGTGCAATAATATCTATATAGTGGAAAGAGTGCTATATTAGAAATTACTGTAACTGAGATCAAATCCCAGCTGGGTCACTTGTTGTGAAAGGAATGTGCATTTATTTAGGGCCTACTGTATGCCAGGTACTGTTCTAAGTGAGCTTTTATACATTCTCTCTTTGATGATTGTCTTGTAATCTTGGGGAAATTATTTAACCTCAGTTCCCTCACCTTTAAAATGAATGGAGGTCCTCTGAAGGATTCCTGGCTCTAAATCTATGAAGATAGTGGAAAGACAGTATGGCACTGTGGATGAAAAGCTGACTTCAGAACCAGGAAGATCTGGGTTCAAATCCCACTTCTGACACATACCTGGCACTATGACCCTGGGCAAATCACTTAACCTTTTAGGAACCCAAGCACATTTCTGTGACAAAAAGATCTAGTGAAAATGCTGATCTGCATTGGGACAGGATGTTTGCTCACCAGGAGTATACCATACCAATGAAATCAAAGAGCTGGTTCCCTCATAGCCCCAAATGAAGTTGTGATAGTCTGGAATGCTAGGCTGATTAATGATACTTAATAGAGATACATGTAAAATCCACAAGAGGTGGGGGAAAGCCAGCTACTAAAACATAAGGAGCTGTCACTCCATCACAGCATGTGTGAAAAGTCCTTTGAGTATTAGTGAACTGCAAGCAGCATTGTGCTGGCTTCTTGGAGAGCTGATAGTTAAATTTTCAACATGTGCATTTATATCTTGAAAATGAGCAAATGCTACAAATCAGGGCATGATTTACTGTTTTGTTGATCATCTAGACTTGAGAAAGTGTTAATGACGATTAAACTTAAAAGTTTGCTATGGGCACATTTTTCTCTTATTAGAAAACCAGCTGTTAAACATTTACCTACACTTTACTGACTAAAGATTCATTGGAGATAAGAATATGACATGGCAGCCAGTTACCTTTGGCTACAAGTGAGAGTTGCACTGCATTATCAGACTTTGGTCAGACCCCCATCTGGAATACTGTGTTCGGTGCAGGGCAATACACATTAGTCTAAGAGTGACATTGGGAGATGATGAAAATATGGGAAATGGTGACTAGGATGTTAAAGGAATTCCAGAACAATGCCACTAAAGGACCATTTGAAGTAAATTAAGGATGTTGAGCTTTCAAAAGACTTAGAGATGGGATCTTGGTCTTTAGGTACCTGAAGACTGGTCCTTTAAAGAAGGATCTGTTGGCTTCTGCTTTCCTCAGAAATCAAGACCAGGACCAATGGATAGAGCAGACAGAGTTTAGTTTAATATAAAGAAAAGTGCATGGTACAGCGGGAGGTACAATGGCTTTGGAGTCAGAGTACTTTACTTGTGTGCACCATCTAATTTAACCTCTTCATTTAAAGATGAGAAACTGAAAGCCAGAGAAGTCAACTTGTACTACAAGAAGCCAGATGTGAACCCAGTGCTTCTGATTCTTGAGCTATTGCCCTCTCCTGTGGGATCTTGGGCTCTCTATGACTCAGTTTCCTCATCTACAAAATGAGAAGTTGGATTAAATGACCTCTAAGGTCCTTTCCAGGTCTAAATCTATTATCTAATACTTTAATATTTCTCAATAATTTGTTCTTCTATCATTTTTCAGTCATATCTGACTCTTCATGACCCCATCTGAGGTGTTCTTGGTAGAGATACAGGAGTGGTTTGCCATTTCTTTCTCTGGCTCATTTTACAGATGAAGAAACTGAGGCAAACAAGGTTCAGTGACTTACCCAAGGTCATACAGCTTGTAAATGTCTGAGCCCAAGATCTGAACTCAGGAAGGTGAGTCTCCCTGACTCCAGGCCTGGCACTCTATCTACCATACAACCTAGCTACCCAGTTATACTTGGAAAATTACACTTGTCCAAAAATGGTATGGACTTTGGTTCAGTGCCTTATCTGCTAGCCACCATTTTAGCTAGATTAAGCATATTCATCCCTCATATGGTAAAGGTATTTGTGAATTGGGAATTTCAGAACAAGATAGTTTGATTTGATGACTAATACATCTCTCACCTCACTTTTGTGCTTATAAGCCAGTTAAGATCTTAAATACAGCACATTATTGCTTTACTTAGCACAAACTATGAGATGGCTAGGGCAGGTGGCAGAATGTATAGAGGACCAGTTGAGAAGTCAGAAAGACTCATCTCTGTGAGTTCAAATCTGGTCTCATTCACCTAATCCAGAGTCATAATGCTAGTTTAAAGGTCCCTTTAAAATATTCACATCCAAGGCTCTATATTTTTCTTTGCCAGGGAGACTATAATGGATACACAGAGCCAGCTGATATCCTTCTCAAGAACACATTGTGGGCATCCCTAACAACCCCTTTTTATTTATTCTAGGTAATGAGAGGGTTGAACTAAATGAGGTTTCATAAGATTCCTCCCACCTTTTGATTTCTGATACCATAAACCTTGTCCAAAGTCCGACCCTAAAGTATCCCTCCCAATGTCCCCCAGCCTGCCAAGTTAAGAATATTTTTGGATTCTACCACTGTGTTCAGAGGAATGACCTCAGTACTCTGAAGTCAGGGTCTCCTTAGTAGGACAGTAGGTGCTTATCTCCTTGGTATAATTTGAAAATTGTTGGAGTTTTGTTTCTCCAGAGTATCTTTCCCCATTCACCTGTACTGATGCCTGAAATTCTGCCATTAGAAATGAATTCTTATGCTCTTTCAACAAGACTCCTTATGAGATTCAAAGAGTCACAAGATGGGAAATCACCTTAACCATGACCCATTAAGACATTTTGAGGATCAAATGGATAGATTATTTTGTGTTTTAGAGGGTGCCAGGGGATTAGAGAAGAATTTAAAAGGGGAGTGGGAGGAAGGGAGAATGGAAAGGAGGAAGGAAGGAAGGGAAGAAAGAGGGGGAGGGAAGGGAAGAGGGAGGGAGGCAGGAAAGAAAGGATCATTTATTAAATACCTCCTATGGGGGAGGCACTGTGCCAAGTACTTTACAAATATTATTTTATCCTCATAATAACCCTGGGAGGTAGGTGGTGTTACTTACATCTTAGAGTTGAGGAAACTGAAGCAGACAAAGGTTATGTAACTTGCCTAGAGACTTTTGCTAAGCAACTTGTCACGTAGCTAGTGAGTGTCTAAGGCTGAATTTGAAATCGGGTCTTTCTGACTCCAGGTCCAGTACTCTATGCCACCTAGCTGCCCTTACCAAGAGTAAACTTTGCTCACTTTAAAGATTTTCACTTTGCCTAAAATTTTTTCTGTCAGTTCTCTGTTTAAAAATTGTAGATTAAAAACTATTTTGATATACGTGAAGCTTTATTAAGGAGGGACTTATAAACTTATCTTTCATCTTTTCAAATAGCAGTTGAAGGAGCTATATGCCGCCTCACTTTCTACCGTCAGATTCTCAGCTCTTGGCTACCCTGACAGCTGGCTGGTATAGTGATAATGGATTGAGCCTTGGACTAGGGAATCAGGAAGACCTGAATTCAAATCCTGCCTCAGATAGTTTCTAGTTGTGACTTTGGGCAAGTCACAGTGAGTGATTATATGCTTCAGTTTCCCCATCTGTAAAATGGGGATAATAATAGCACCTACCTCCGAGGATTGTTATGAGGATAAAATGAGATAATATTTATAGTGTTTTACAAATCCTAAAGTATTTTATAAATATTAACTATTTCTTTTAAAATTTACTATCTATTTTGAGAATGCAGTTAGCTTACTAATGACCCATTCACATTAACTCACATACTCAAACACTAACTGATCCACTTACTACCTCCATCCCTCCATTCCCATCATTCAAGAAATGCTTTTTTTTCCCATGGGGATACAATTAGTGTTTGAGAACTGTGTTAATTAGCTATCTACAGTTGTCCAAGCTTGTTCATTCCAGCCCCTATACTCTGATATTGCTCCATGGGAATTATTAGAAGATCAAATATCTCAATCTTGCCACATGGATGAATAATAGTGTTGGTCTCCATGGCCCACCTTGTACATCAAATAATAAGATTATTTGAGGGATGATCTCTAGAGATCCACACCCAAACATGCACCCCAGGCCATCAACATTGACACACTCATAGAATCATAGATTTAGATCTAGGAGAGACTTCAGAGGTCATTTATCCTCTCTACCCTTCATTTTGCATATGAGGAAACTGAGACCCAGAGAGAGTCAGTGATTTGCCCAAGATCACACAAGTAATAAGTGGAAGACCAGGATTTGAGCTCTAAATCATTTGCTCCCAGCATCAATTCCTCTTTCTTATTTGTGTTTGACCTTGGTCAAATCATTTAATCTTACTGGGTTTCAGCTTATTTGTAAAATAGGGGTGATTGGACTATATGAGCTTGAAAGTCCTTTCAAACTCTAGGTCTATGATCTCATGACTGCCCAGCACATGCTTCGTGTTGTTAATTTGGTATCTCTTTTTTGCTTTCAAAACTGCTTTTGATTTGTTTCTAAACAGATTCTACCTGTATAAAAATGGTGGCCAGAGGAGGGTACCTGACAAAGATCCCATAGCACTATTGTTTCTAAAGGGATCCTTTACCAATGCACAAATTAATGTAGGAAATAACACTGGTAACATCTAGATTTATAAAGTATTTTATTGCGGTCGTTATTCAGTCATTTTCTGTCGTGTCCAACTCTTTGTGACCCTATTTGGGGTTTTCTTGGAAAAGATTCTAGAGTGGTTTGCCATTGCCTTCTCTAGTCTATTTTACAGATGAGGAAACTGAGGCAAACAAGGTTAAGTAACTTGCCCAGGGTCACACAACTGTTGAGTTGTATGTATAGTCTGAGGACAGATCTGAACTCAGGTCTTCTTGATTCCAAGTCCAACACTCTATCCACTGTGCTGCCTCGCTAAGGTTTATGAAATACTTTACATATACTTTCTAATGTGATCCTTATAATAAGCCTTTGAAAAAGGTAGCTATTATTATCTCCATCTTAAAGATGAGGTAGCTGAAACATTGAGAGTTGAAGAGACTTGTCAAGGGTCACAGATGTCCTAAGTGTCTGAGGATGGATTTGAACTAAGGTCTTCTGATTCCAAGTCCAGCACTCTATCTGCTGCCTTTAGAAATAAAGCCTGTCCTTCTGGCTCTAGTTGACTGGACACAATGTGCTTTCTCTTTTTTTTTGATCAGTATAGAAACCACACTTCCTATTAGAGGCAGAAGGCATAGCTTGGGGACCAAGGAATTGAGCTGTCTTGACCCTATCCTTCCACCCATTTAGCTCCTTGCTCCAGCCCAAATTCCTCCCATGAGTGAGGAACTACTCAGGGTTCACAGTTTCAGCCAGATCACTGTGAGATATACAGAATCGATTTACACCTCTCATCTGTTAGACCTCTGCGATGTTTATGTGTGTGGGAGGTTCAAGCTTGGAGCTGGGAGTAATACTTATCTATAATGACAACACCTTCAGTCACCTCACAGCCTCCATCTATCTGAATTAGTTTGTTTCACTCACTACCTGTGGCCATCACATCTCTTAATTTTTGCTAATGATTCTTATCATTAAAATTACTCTGAGAGTCTAGGACTATGGATTAAGAAATAGCCAAACTTTTTTTCTCTCTATTTTTCCATAGTCATTATGATGATAGATTTTTAAATCTACTCTGTTTATGCACATAATTAATATATTCAGGCATTCACACATAATTTGCTTTAAGAACTGTCTGACCTAGTATAGCAAGCCTTCCATTATTTTCTTTGGACAAGATAATTCAGCTCTGAAATCATCAGTTAAAATTTGCTTTTGAAAATTCAGGCATGTTCAGAGATCAATTAAAAATTTTAAAATATCATCTTAAGTGATCTTACAAAACAGGAATAAATTTCCTGTCAGATTAAATGAAACCAGCTTCTTCTGTAACTGGGAAGGAGGGATTGCAGTTCTGATGCATGTGACATAGCATTAGCATCCTGAATAGTTTAGGATGCCAGGGGCTGATGATTCAGGTTCCGCCTATGTTTAAAAAAACAAACAAACAAACAAACAAACCTACAACTGAAACAACTCACAGAATGTTCCCAAAATCTTTATGCCCTTTAAAAAAAAGAAATAGGAATTTTGGGATACCTCTTGTACTATCAGATTTTAACTATGCCTTATTCATTTCTTTGCTGCTATACTTTACAAACAGGAAAGGAATGTTAACTGGACAACTTTTCCATTCTTTGTAATTGAAGTATCAAGGTTGTTAAGCAAGACAGCCAAGAGTGGATGAACGATCAAGATAAGTAGCAGATTTGATCCTCCTTTTTCTCATATCTTTGTCAGGAGATTTTTACATGGTGCTTGTGAAAATAATGAGAAAAATATGATAATTATCAAGTGTTCTGCTTATTTTGGGAGCCATAATGTGTACAGTGCATTTTGGTAGCAACCACAAAAACTTGACTTCTAAGTTCCCACCCCACAGCTTTCAATAACATTTTGGTTTATCATTCATCATAACATGTTTTTTCTTAAAGGTGAAGGAAAAGTAAGGGACAGAAAATGAATGCTTTTTAATTGAAATTTTAAAAAAAAGTAGATGCCACCTCTATGTATATTGACAAGTACCTGACACTTTTACATAATACAGTTTCTCTCTAGAATCTTTGTCTGGGTTGTGGGAAGGCCAATATTAAGTAGGATTATTTATTTTTTTACTTAAACTTCAACACACCCATAATTTTAGCACCATAGATTCTTTTTTCACTGGCATTCTACACCTTTCAAGCCTATTTATTAAGCAATCCTCATGAGTGAGTTTGGAAAAATTAACCATCTGGTGATCCCCCATCTGGAAATGAGTCTTCTGAACTTGGGAAGTATGGCCCTTCTAACCTAGAAACACAGTCTCAAGATTTTGCCAGAGCCTGTGTTCTGCTCATATAACCTGCAGGAACCCAAGCTGCCCTCCAAATCATGAGGTACCAGGGGAGAACCTTGTTGGAAAACCTATCTATCTATCTATCTATCTATCTATCTATCTATCTATCTATCTATCTATCTATCTATCTACCTATCTATCTATCTCTATCTATGTGTATATATATATATGTATATATATATATATATATATATACATATATATATATATATGTGCCCTTCAGGAGACTAAGACTAGTCTCTTGCTTTTTAATGTAGTCAGAAATCCATCCTCTTAAATAATTCCTTACAAAAAACATGTATATTTGTCTAGAACAGGAGTTTTTAATCAGGGGTTCTTGGATTGCCTTCCCCAAATGATCCATTGATAGATTTCAAGTGATCTGTGAACTTGGATATGAAAAAAATATGATTTTATTTTTACTGACTTCTAAATGTAATTTAGGATTTCTTTCATCATTAAAAAAAAAAAAAAACACCCATCATTCTGAGTAGTATTCATGTTTCACCATTCTGCCAAAGACTTATGTCTAAGTATCCTTAGTCTATCGTATTTGAATGTGTTTCTCTGTTTGAAAAAAAATCTGCCATTTATAAAACTCAGGTTTGGTGAGAGAATTGTAAAGACAGAAATTCCATACAGAGACATTCTCTCACTCAAGTTCTAATGCAGTTGAATGAAAAGTGAAGGCAGAAGCGCACCATAAAACTATCATTAAACCTTTACTATCCTCACTTATTTCACCCAAAATTGTTGTTTATACCAGGAGTTCTAGCTACAGTCAATTTCAGAAGTATCTAATAATTCCATGGCAAACTTGGGGAGAAAATCCAGGGTAATCATGAACATACCACTCCATTCACTGCCAGCAGCTGGTCTCCCCTTTTGAGGCCTCCGTGTCTTTCGGCCACCCCTCCGGGGATGATGCGAGAGATATAAATGGGGGAGTTCTGTTCCTTTCCTCCCATCACATTAAAGCCAAGGCCCTCATCAGTCTTGGGAAGTTCCACTACTCGAGGATGGGAATGACCTTCACTAGCTGCAAAGGCTGCGACTGTTGCCTGAAAGACAAGATGGTCATTTGGCCGTGAGATTAAAGAGAGACCAGGGTACCAATTTTACAGCAGGTAAACAGCAGCTATTCAAGCTAGGATGGCATAATCCTGGGAAAGAAAGGGAAGGAACGTGACTTTTCACTATTTAGATACAATTGTGCATTGGGATTTCTCCTCAAGGGCTGTCGACTCCCTTGCCTTTTTACTGCCTGTGAAATGTCTTTGAGGAAGGATGGCATGGTGGGAAAGCTCTGGACTGGAAGGCAAGGGGTGGAGGTCTGAATCCTGACTTATTATGTGCTCTCTCTGTATGTTTCGTGGCAAATCGATTCATTTTTATGGGCCTCGATTTCCTTCTCTGTAAAATGAACTCAATGATTTCTGACATCTCTAAATCTGTGATTTATCATTCAAGGTCCAGATCAAAAGGTACCACGACACCCTCCTTAATAATCATAGCTAGAATTGATTTCTCCTCACATGATACATCACATACTGGCTGGTATTGAGATAGCTGTCTTCTCTTTCCTAGTAGAAACAATGAGCTCTTTGAGTCCAGTTAAGCAAAAGTGAATGAACTGTCTGTCCGTCCGTCCATCCATCCATCCATCCTTCCTTCCTTCCTTCCTTCCTTCCTTCCTTCCTTCCTTCCTTCCTTCCTTCCTTCCTTCCTTCCTTCCTTCCTGATATATATATGTATACATAGAACTATATATATCTATATAGAACTATATGTGTATATATAATTATATATAGTTCTCTATATACTATATAGAGGACTATATATCTATATAGAATGATATATCTATATAGAACTATATATAGAACATATAGTTCTATATAGATATACAGTTCTATGTATTTATATGTATGCATATGTATGTGTGTACATAGGTACATGTGTGTTCATATATACACACATGTGCATATAGTATATATGTATATATCACATGTAAGTATATCTTGTACCTTTTACTGACGTTCCCAGACTGATTTTTAATTTAGTAAATTTCATTCCACTCCCACCTTTTTGACAAAATACTGATGATGCCTATAGGTACTAGTAACATTTAAAACACCTGTAGGTTCAAATAGTTCAGTTTTATTTGGAATTGGGCTCACTAGAAGTCCTGAATGAAATAACTAAATATGGATAACTCGTACCTTTTCCTGACATTCCCAGTTTATTAATTTAGTAAATTTCATTCCACTCTCCCACACCTTTTTGGTAAATACTCATGGTGCCTATAGGAACTATTACCATTTAAAACATCTCTAGATTCAAATATCTGTTTTATTTGAAATAAATTTGGACTCATATGTGGTCTCTGATAAGCCCGGCATTTTTATATTATTAAATAATGTTATGTAATATAAATCTGCTGAGTTTTCATCCTGCTTTTTCAAGTATTTTCACCCATCTTGCTATAATGAATTCTGCAAAAAGAGCAGCTTTCAAATATCACCTAAAATGGGAAAAAATTAATACCCCTATCTTTCTTTCTCAGCAACTACAATAATTGAATGCATATTTATTATTTAGCTTTTACATTTTCCAGTATATTCATCATTTACATTTTTATAACTTCAAATAATCAGCTTACTTTCAATAGAAATCCAATTCATAAGGTCATCAATTTAGATCTGGAAGAGAACTGAGAGGCTGCCAAGTCCAAATTCCTTTATTTTACAAATGAGGAAACTGAAGGCTCAGACACTAAGTGACATGCCTAGAGTCACACAGCTTACAAAGTATAACAGTATACTTAGTCTATATACGTAGTATACAAACTATAAGAGAGAAGGTTTAAACCCAGGTCTGCCTGGCCCCCGATCCAATGTTTATGTACCATTCATTATACCCGTAACTTTTTGTGACCCTAAGCCAGTTATTTCTACATCACTGGACAGCAGTTTCCTGATCTGTAAAACTGAGAGGTTTAGATGAGATGACCTCAGAGGTCCCTTCCAGCCAGGAATCTAGAACCCTATTACCTTAAAATAAGGAAAGTTTCTTTCAAGAACAGAGATTTTCACTTTTATTTGCCCTTCATAACTTCCTTTTGATTACCTGTCCACTGTGGAGTGATTTATTAAACATTTGTAAAATATTGATCCTTTCTATTTAACATTCTTTCCCCGACCTGATCTCATTAACATCAATTTAGCATTATGCTAATATCGTCATTTAGGGACAGGGAGTGAATGATATGACAGTAGTGGCTTGCTTTCAGCTGCATGCTTTGGCTCATGCAGACCTTGCCATCATGCATGGGTTAAGTGGCTGACAAGGATGCAGTGCAGACAGCCCAGAGACAACCAGGAAATACTGTACTATTGGCAACATGGCACTGCTCTCCTGCTGTTCTACATGAATAAGAAATGAGAATGGTAAAGCAGTACATAATTCTTGGCAACCTTAATTATACCACATAGAAAATATGTTTTTGTGTTCCATCTCAACATAAACAAATCACGATTCTAATGAGAATGATATTCCATATTTGCTCTACTATACCTTATGGATCTACAGCACTCATTAAATTTTTGAATGTGAATATAAAGGCTCAAAAAAAAAACCCGCAGAGATGAGAGAAACCAGATGAAGGTTAGCTCTCAAATAAGAGATGATGAAATACAGAAAAGAATCAATGGGGAGAAAATTCTTGCGATTTATGCCTTGTCAGACAGTTAGCTTTCCTGAGGAAAAAAATACATACCTTTTCTAAAATATGCTGAATTTTTTAAAAGTGTGGTTCATTGCAAATTATTATTTTTCAGAATATTGCACCATCATTTTTAGTTTTTCTTGCAAGGTTCCTGGTAAGAGAGCCTCTGATATCTCTGGTTCTGAGTTTCAAAAGGAAAAGGTCCCTGGAATATGATAGGAGAAGCAAGCCAGTCCTCTTAGGTCTCAAGATGGTCAGGGCTGCCCCTCTGGGTGCCCACTCCATTCAGTGCCCATGATACACAGAACCTGACTGTTTACCCAGGAGGAGTCAGGGATCAATGCATGGATGTGATACATTTACATAGCTAATAGATTCATTCTTCAGCCTTATGCAAAGAAATCCCCCATGCACTGAACAGGCCCTATTGTCCTAGAACAATATCAGAAAACCATGAAGTATTTCATACAATGAGCCAGTAGATTTGCTTGACGCTCGGTGAATTCAATGAAATCATTCTCCTTTGTTAAGCTACAGAAGCAGCAGAAACGTTGAATTTTCCATTAGGAGTTTTACCTGGGAAGCAGTACTGGTCTAGACTCTGGGCTGCCACTGATGTCTAAATTTTCTTACAGTGTACACACGAGAATACCTGAAACACACACGCGCACAATCAATTACTGGATCACTGGGGTAGAGTATATTTTTAAAGCTGCACAAGGCTTACCTTTGCAGTGGCCCTGGCACGGAACTCCGGGCAGCCATTCACTGTTATGGTTTCATGCATATATTGATACACCTGAAGGGTTCATGGAAAAAAAAGGATTTTGTAAGAAAAATTGAAAGGAATTTCATTCATCATTATTAAGACATTTGATTTTCACAAGGAGAAAGTAACAGGAAAAGTGAAAGAGAGAGATGAGGCTTTTGGCCCCAATCCTTTATTTCAAGAGGAGGTGTAGAAGCAGGGGAGAAGATGGGTTTCACTTCTGAAATTTCACTTTATTGAAATTTAGGACTTTCCCCTTTACTTTGCCACGTATTATCCATTACAATTGAATTATTCATGTGTTAGGAGTGTATTTAATCACTTGGTGGTATAAAGTGTAGTTGGTAACTCTTTAAAAAAGTTTCCCACATTAATTTTTTCCCAAGATAAACAATTCTTCTTTACACAGAACTATATCACTTTTTGAGAGTAAGCTGATTGTTCAAAGTATTGTTACAAATTCCTATTTTTCATGATTTGTAATTCAATTCACTTTATGAATCTCTTTGACTTTAAGTCTCTGTACTAACCAAGGAGTCCCTAAAAGACCATCCTTATGAGACTATAGGAGAGAGGGGAATAACATTCCAAGCAAAAGCAAGTGAAGGAGAAGAATCAGAGGTCTGATAACCAGGGATAAAATAAAAGTTGGGCAGTGTATGGAAATATGTAAATGGTTCTGCGATGTCTTCAATTTGGGAGTTCTCACCAATGGTGTAGGTTACAATCCATCCACGCCTACTCATCCTATGAGTCTCTTGTCTACATCCTCCCTTAAGTCTGCTACATAGGGTCCACCCATCATGCTAGAGGCCTTCCTAGCTTTCTTTTGATATCCCATGATATCAGGGGGCATACTCAAGCCTTTTGGACTTCATCCTTCCCAAGTGATCAGCTCATCTCCCTTTTCACTTCTACATTTCCCTGATGAGATAATGACTATTGTTCTTCCAAGTTTCTTATTTTTTATATGTTGCATCCTGATGACACTAATCATGTGCCTTTCCATTTCCCTCTGTGTGATACTCATTTTCAATTCTTGAGACTGTTGTTCTCCATGTCTTATTGCTGTATGAGATATATAATTTAGCTGATATGAGTATTTAATGGACAATGTTGAGTTTACCCTCATACCTTCTGTAAGTTTCTCTAAGTTCATGAGACAAGATATTTACTAAGAGAATTTTAAATTCCTGCTATAATGATACTCAGTTAAGATGGGCATTTCTCTAAAACACTAATTTTTTTCATAATTGGTTGCATCTGTCATTGAATATCATGTCCCTTCCACATAAAGTCACCATTTATCTAGGGTTTTGGTCACAAAAATTCTATCACTGTGACGTTTCTTTGCATGAGGGTCTATTAGGTGGTAGTCTTGGTTTTAAGTCTTCTATCAACAATGCTCCAGTAACTGACTAAAATAAAATAGTTTCTGTAAACATGCACACTTAAAATCAGGGTGCTATAGCAAGGTGGTGGCATCATAAATGTTTTTGTCAGATCCTCAGAGACCCCTTTTTTCCTTGCTGTTTCCTCATTTTCTTTTAAATCCTGGTCAGAGGCTCTTTTATTCATATAATTCCCCTTCTGGCCGTACCAAGAAAATGGTGCAAAGATTTTGTGCCAGGAGTTTGGTATTCAGCCACATAGTTAAGATCTATTTTCAGGTTGGGATTGATGAGTTCATCTCTCCAAATTATAAAATAAGCTAGAGTTCTTTAACTGGGTTGACCTCTTTCCTTATGTTATAGACATTTTCCTGCTCATGTCATGAAAATGTCGGTATGTTCTGTGGGTAGATCACAAAAAAATTGGTCCAGGATGTCAGTGATACAGCATCATTAAATGCTGAAATATGGCCAGAGAATTAGGTCTGCTTGATAAGACAAACTTGAAATCTATAGGGTTCAAATCTAGCACAAAAGGCCATCTTCTGCTCTTTCCAAGTCTTAAGCCTCCCAAAGTTATAATCCCCTATAAACTCCTACAAACCAATGAATATACAGACCCTAAGTCTTTCTTAGAGCATATGAGATAAAGGGGAACAGATCATAGTGATGGACTGCATGATTCTTTTCTTGAGCTCTTTGAAGTTAGCACAGTAATATAGCTCACTCCAAAGAATACAACTGACCCCTTCTGGAGACTATTATGGAAGGAAAAGCCTTGTTCTCTCAGTTCTTGCACACAGGCTTACTACAAGGTTCACATTCTTTTGTGACTCATTTAATAATTCAATTATTGATTGGGTGGTATTTTCCAAGGAAGAAGCTTGACAAGGTGATCCTAATTCTGGTAGCATGGTGACTAATCTAGTCCATTCTCACTAAATAATCCCCAGTACTTTGGAGGCTTCTTAGCTTCTTGACCCTCCATTGTGAATGTCTACTAAAGGTAGATGCTAGAATGTCTTCAAGTCATGTTGAGATAATAAGTTCCTGATGTCTCAGAGCCTATCAGAACTGTTCTTTGTTTAGTGTGCCTTCCCAATGGATTTCAAAGTTTCTTTGTCAAGAGGGTGATAATGTCATTATGAAATCATTTGTTTAGCCATTGATACCCTTTCTAGAGATGAGAGGATGAGTTCAGTCTCAGAGCCTTAGAAACACGACCAATCTGCTCAGTCTGTCATCTTTATTCAGATCCCCAATTTGGTGTCCAGACCCCAAAACAGCATATAAGTTATTTACATCAAGCTACAGGTATCCAGGGGGATGCAGGCATACTATAAAGGCTTATTGGCTGTCTCTTTGATGGGGTCAACAGCAAGAGCCTTACAGAATAAACATAAAGGAGAATATGGAGGGGTAGGAAGGTAATTCCAAAACATGTCAGGCTCCATGGAGCCTGGCCTGGCTTCTCAGAGTGCCTGAGGGATACACAAGGGAGTCTGAGATCAATGCAAGGAGTGCAATATATTTACATAGCTAATAGACTTATTTTTCAGCTCTATGTAAAGAAATTCTCCAGGCATTACAGGCTCTACTGTCCTGTCATACACTGCACAGTGAATCTCACAAAAGGTGCTGTTTGTGACAGCCATATGTTAGCCCTGATTTGACTGGTAACCTTGTCTAAATAATTTCTCTTCCATGAGTTATATATGGATGAGGCTATGAGATCTCATCTCTTATACATGGTCTCTGCTATGTTTACCTTTCCCTAAATCCACTGCCAATACCCCTCATTTCCAAAATTTTATTTGTTAAATATTATACAATTCAGGCTGAAAGAATTTTTGGAGAATCTAGTCCAAATCATGCATTTTAGAAATTCGAAAATGAGACCCAGAGAGGATGAAGGTAATGTAGCTGGTTTGTGGCAGAACCATCATTCAAACCTCAATATTTCCACTCCTGATTCAGTGCTAAAGATGACTGTTGTCTGAAATTTGCTAGCTATATGACTTTGAACAAGTCCTTTAACCTCGGTGAGTCTCAGTTTCTTCATCTGTAAAATCAGTGATAATTTTTGAGATGGAGAGAGTGTTTTTTCACCTAAATTCCTCTTCCCAGACCAGCCTTGTGATTCACTGATATATAGAATTTCCAGTGAGGAAATTCCTTCAATCAATTTTGATTGACACCTGCTTCAACTTATGATCTTAGAGAGTTGCCTGGAGACACTGAGTTAAGGTGACTCACCTAGGGTCACACAGTCATTAGCAGATGGAAGTAGAAGTTGAATCCAGGTCTTCTAGAACTTGAGGCTGGCTCTCTAGCCCCTATGCTAGTGGATGTCAAACTCAAATAGAATTAAAACCACTAAACCATATCTAAGGATGCCATTGATAGAATATTGACTTAAAAAACCACCTACTGACATTATCTATGTTGTTTTGTATTTTTACTTTATTAAATATCTCCAAATTGGATTTTAATCTGGTTCCAGCTGAACTAGGAAGTTTTATGATACCTCTGCACTACCCTATGCTGCCACTTGCTGTTAACACTTCATACAGAAGTACTGTACCAGAAAATATAGCACAGAACCATAGGTGATTTATCTTTAGGAAATTGCAAGGATGTTTTAGTTGCCTTCTGCACAAAGATTTATGTGATTTGTAGAGCCACAAATAGAGCCACACAACTGGGCAATGAGAAAAAGAACCAAGAAGTTTCAGAGTTGGGGGTTGAAAGAAATTTGGAATAAATATAATGGATGCTTTTATTTCAAAGCTAAATGGGAAAGTTTTGAGAGAGAGAGCAGTAGTAGTAGTACAGTTGTAATTGTAGCAGCAGTAGTTGTTGTTAAGTGACTGTCACCAAGCCAGTACTTTGTATGCTGCCTGCCACATAATTGGTGCTCAAAGTTTACTGCTTGATTGACTGATTGTTTCAAGACCAAATAGAACAGTAATTGCAAAGCACCTAGCACAGGGCTTGGTGCATAGAAAATGCTTTGTAAATATTAATTATTTTTATGATTATTATTACTGACTGTCTCAAGATCAAATGAAATCATTATAAAGTACTTAGCATGCAGAAAGCTCTGTAGGTTTTAGTTATTAATACTATTTGTTTCAAGATCAAATGAGATAATAACTGCAAAGAACTTAGCATAGTGCTTGGCACTTAGCTGTTATTATTAAGAGGCAGCATTTGATCCCAGGTCGCCCTGGCTCAGTGGTTTGCTCTGGTCCAACCGTGCCATTTCCCTTTCATATAAGGTTTTATTATACCAAAGAAATCACAGCTAAACTTACCCCTTCACCAAATGCCTCTATTGTATATTATAGAATGGTTCTAAGTATCACAAGATCTCAAGACTATAGATATGGAGCTGAAAGGGAACTTAGAATCTATTTATACCAACTTTCTAATTTTACAGATCAGGAAATTGAGACCAATGAAATTAGGTGAGTTGCCAAAGGTCACACAGGTGGTAACCTTTTAGAGGGGGTACTTGAACCTATATGCTGTGACTAGAGAGTTTTATATTCTTTCGATAATGTGAGAAAAGAACTTACGAAAAATAAAATTAGGTAACAATGTATTATCTTCATCGTTGATGGCGACAGCAGCAGCCTTTTGGGAGCAAGATACAAGTCTGTTTCTAATACTTTTGTTATAAAATATCAACCTTTTTCTATTGGGTAGGTACCTAAGAACTGTGTCTCTCATTTTAATGATAATAAGAAAACAATCTACAATAGATCTGCATCGCAGCTACTTAGAGAATTTTGTTAGAGAATTTTGGTTGTGACCTGAATAAAATACAGCACCTGTCCAAAGCTCCTTGAAGATATCTGATGTAAAGGAGAGTTTTGCAATACAGGAACTATCCATGGTTCTTGATTCTTCCACTTGTTGTTAAACCATTGGAAAACAAAGAACATGGACTACATTATCTCATCCCTCAAAATAAACAAGCAAACAAAATCCCCAAACTTTCACTTAGTTATGATTTAATGTTATGCCCTTTGCCTTTTAGAAGGTGACAACTCACTGCCTAGGTAGTTTTATCCTGTGTTTTTTGCAAAACTCAGAAGATATTGTCTAATGTGTTATTCACTATTCTTTATAAACAAATCTTTGTGATAAATTCCTGCATAGGCCTGATTGTGCTGAATCTTGTCTCAGCAGATGAATTTGAAAGCTTTCCTTTGTCAGAAAATAAAAATGATATAAGAAAGCATGGTCTCTTTTGGATTGAGCTGCCACGAAACTTAAAATCCAATTTATTGCTCAAGTGTTCAAATATTCTTAACTCATAAAGGTACACATTCCAACTCTTCCCTTCAGATAATTTCTGTTCAGTTTTTACCTTACTTTTTCCTTTTAATTTGGGACTCCTTTCCAACTTCTGAAATAAGGCATGGTATATATCACATATTGAATATAATAGTAGCAGTTGGTGGTAGAGTGGATAGAATCCTGATGATGGTGTCAGGAAGATCTTTTTACAAATCTGGCCTGAGAAACTTTCTGGCTGTCAGACCCTGGGCAAGTCAATTAACCAAGTTTTCCTTAGTTTCCTCAACAGTAAATGGGGATAATTATAGCACCTACCTTGCAAGGTTACTATGAGGATCAAATTAGATATTTCTAAAACATGCTTACCACAGTGCATGGCACTTAGTAGATGCCATAGAAATGTCTTTTACCTTTGCTTTATAGATCAGCTTAAAGATTACAAACAGTTATAAATGTGTTATCTCATTTAAGTTTCATCACAACCCTATGACATAGGTGCTATTATTATTCCCATTTTACACATGAAGAAACTAAGGGTAAGGGAGGTAGGTTAAGTGACTTGCCCAGTGTCACACAGTTAATAAATGTCTGAAGCAGAATTTGGAAAAGAAAAGGCTTTTCTGACACCAAGTATCCTCTGCCTGATTTAGCTGCCATATTTCTACATCTAAATCTACATCTCTATATATAATTCAATAAATTTATGAACTCATCAACGTTGGTAGTAACTTCAATAGTGCAGATCATATCCCAACTATAGCTTTCTATCCCGTTACCTCTTATACACGTCCGTAGGAGGGATCCCTAAAGGGCGCTGGAAAGGCTTTGCTGTTCAGTCATTTTTCAGTTGTGTCTGACTTTTCATGTCCTCATTTAGAGTTTTCTGGGCAAAGATACTGGAATGGCTTCTGTGTCCTTATTTGACTCATTTTACAGATGAGAAAACTGAGACAAACAAAGATTAAGCGATTTGCCTGAGGTCACACAGCTAGTAAGTGGCTGAGGCCAGATTTGAATTCAGGAAGATAAGTATTTCCAACTTCAGACCCAGCACTTTATGTACTGCACCATCTAGCTGCCTCTGGAAAATGGAAACACTAGTACATCCCTATTCTTCAGTTTCCATTGCTGCATTTAAACTATTGGTCTCTTGTTCTTTGCTCTCCCTGTGTGCCTGGTTTATGTCCTTTTTCAATCATCCATTCCTGGGTAATATCTTTGACGCTTCATGTATACAAGTCAGCATTAACAATATGTTGCAGTCTATTTCTGTTTACCATATATTTCTCTATTTCTATGTGGGTCCAAGGTTCTTAAGATTTTTTTTTTTTGGTGTCATAGATCCCAGTCTGGTGGATTATATGCACCTCTTCCCAAAATAATGTTTTTAAATGCATAATATAAAATACATAGGGTTACAAGGGAAATTGACTATATTGAAATAAAAATGTATTTTTTTCTATCTAAGTTCAGACACCCTAAAATCTGTCTTTGGGACCCCTTAGTGGTCAGTGGATTCAAGATTAAGATATCTTTCCCTAGGTCACTAGTAACTTTTTTTTCCTTTAGGGACTGTGGTGGTCCAAGATTCAGAGATATAAAATATAATTGGAAGAATATTGGTGTAAAAATGAGTTTTTATTGTAGGGAACTGCTTTAGAGAACATGAGGTAAATGCCTAACAATTTGCCAAATTGAGTATGGCCCCTTCTCTTCCTTTTGGGCAAGTTTGAGCTATGTTCAGTGACTTCTGCTGTCTTTCTGAGAAACATGTACTGATGAACCATTTTAGTGGGTAACTTATCTAAGTGCATATCGCATAGAGTCTCCTTCCTAGGAGTTCTTCATTTACTTAATTTTTTTTTACTGCATAGATTTTTCCTTTACTCTCATTAAATAAAAGTTTGCTGATATTCCTTCTTTCCTTTATTATCTGAGACTCTATATTTTTGCATAGTTTTGAAATACTTTGTAGTGCTAGACTATAAGAGTTTTTTTTTGACTGTATTATTATCTTTCATTCTATGGAACCAACAATGCTAGACAATTTTTGCTTTTAAGAAAAGCTGGAGGGGGCGGAGCCAAGATGGCGAAGTAGAAAGACGCACATACACATAGCTCCGAACCCACAAACCACAGAACGGCTAGAGGGGACCAAGCCAGGGCGAATTCTGCACCCAGAGACCACGGAGTATTGGAGTGAGGGAGATTCCTGCTCCGGAGAGACCTGCGGACCTCTCACGGGGGGTCCTTCGAGCCGCGGACTGGGTGCCGGGACGGGGAGCGGAGTGCGGCCCTGCCACGGCCACGACACTGAGGGGAGGAGATCCGAGAGGGCTACGGGGACGGGATCTCCAGCAGCCACGCGGGTCTCCCCACCCACAGAGGGACCTGCAAACCTCTCGCAAAAGGTCCGTCGCGCTGCAGACGCGGAGCCCAGCCCGGACCTGCGGCAGCGGCGGCCACGGCTCCGAGAGGCACAGATCTGAGAGGGCTCCGGAGGCGGGATCTTCAGTGGTGGCATGGGCCCCCCCCACCAACAGGTGACTGACGGGGGTGGGTGAGAGAGTCTCTTTGGTGGGTTGAGAGGGGAGTGGGGTGGGGGCTGAGAGGCGGCTGCGGACGGGGGCTCCCCAAACGGGCAGGAGCCTGGATCCATTGTGGAAGGTCTGTGCATAAACCCCCAGAGGGAACTATGCCTGATAGGCGGCCCTGCCTCTGACCACCTGAACTTAATTCTCACACTGAATAGCAGCCCTGCCCCCACCAAAAATCCTAAGGCGGGAAGCAGCATTTGAATCTCAGTCCCCAAACGCTGGCTGGGAAGATCGGGAGGCGAGGTGGGTGTGAGGAGAACATTCAGAGGTCAGGCCACTGGTTGGAGAAAATGCCAAGAAAAGGGAAAAGAAATAAAACTATTGAAGGGTACTTTACCGGAGAAAAGACACTTCCTCCCTTCCTTTCTGATGGGGAGGAACAATGCTTGCCATCAGGCAAAGACACAGAAATCGAGGATTCTGTGTCCCAGCCCACCCAATGGGCTCGGGCCATGGAAGAGCTCAAGAGGAATTTTGAAAATCAAGTTAGAGAGGTGGAGGAAAGACTGGGAAGGGAAATGAGAGGGATGAGGGAGAAGCATGAAAAGCAGATCAGCTCCCTGCTAAAGGAGAACCAAAAAAATCTTGAAGAAATTGGCACCTTGAGAACTAGCCTAACTCAGCTGGCAAGGGAGGTGCAAGGGGCCAATGAGGAGAAGAATGCTTTCAAAAGCAGAATTAACCAAATGGAAAAGGAGATTCAAAAGCTCACTGAAGAAAATAGATCTTTCAAAACTGGAATGGTATGGATGGACACTAAGGACTTTTTGAGAAAGACAGATATCTCAGAACATACCGCGCAGATTCGAAAAATGGAAGATAATGTGAAATATCTTATTGGAAAAACAACTGACCTGGAAAATAGAATCAGGAGAGACAATGTAAAAATTCTGGGACTACCTGAAAACCATGATCAAAAGAAGAGCCTAGACATCATCTTCCATGAAATTATCAAGGAAAACTGCCCTGAGATTCTAGAACCAGAAGGCAAAATAAATATTCAAGGAATCCGCAGAACACCGCCTGAAAGAGATCCAAAAAGAGAAACTCCTAGGAGCATTGTGGCCAAATTCCAGAATTCCCAGGTGAAAGAGAAAATATTGCAAGCAGCTAGAAAGAAACAATTCAAGTATTGTGGAAATACAATCAGGATAGCACAAGATCTGGCACCCTCTACATTGAGGGATAGAAGGGAATGGAATAGAATATCCCAGAAGTCAAAGGAACTAGGACTGAAGCCAAGAATCACCTACCCAGCAAAACTGAGTATAATACTTCAGGAGAAAAAATGGTCTTTCAATGAAATAGAAGACTTTCAAATTTTCCTGATGAAAAGACCAGAGCTGGAAAGAAAATTTGACTTTCTAACCCAAGAATGAAGAGAACCATGAAAAGGCGAACAGCAAAGAGAAATCATAAGGGACTTACTAAAGTTGAACTGTTTACATTCCTACATGGAAAGACAATATTTATAACTCTTGAAACATTTCAGTATCTGGGCACTGGGTGGGAGTACACACACACACACATGAACACACGCACACATACATAGAGACAGAGTGCACAGAGTGAATTGAAGAGGATGGGATCATATATTAAAAAAAAAATGAAATCAAAGAAAAGCTGGAAATCATTATTATAGAAGGGGGCAGTGATAAACATTTTAAAGCACTTACTATGTGTCAAAACACTGTATTAAGCGGTTTACAGATATCTCATTTGATCCTCCAATAACTCCATGATACAGGTGCCCCCATTTTATAGTTCAGAAAACTAAGGCAGACAGAGGTTAAGTGATTTATCTGCAGTCACATAGTGTCCAAGTCTATATTTGAAGTCAGATCTTCCTGGATCCAGGCCCCATCCATTGTGCCACCTTAGCTATAGAGGAGACATAATGGATCACAGAAATAGGATGCTTCATTTTAAAAAGCATTCAAATTGGAGTCAGAGGGCCTGGGTTCTAATCTCAGCTATGCCATTTACTACATGTGTGACCTTGAGTAAGTCAGGAACAAGGGGACATCTTTATCAGAGAAATAATATCTTTATAAAGGTTTTATTATTTCCCTCTGAATAGTTCCACATGGATGGCAAATGAAGTCACCAGCAGCACAGACATTCACTTTCACAAAGTTCTTAGGATACAATAAAATCTAGTTCAATGAATAACACAGGTGAAATATTTCAAACAGCTGTGCCGAATCTCATTGCAAAATTTAGCATCCATTGTCTAATCCTTTAAAGATTCCTCAAAGGAGATCAAATTAGGTAATCTTTATAAAGCACTTAGCACTGTGGCCACAACACGGGCACTATAAAAATGCTTATTCTCTTGCCTTAAGCTTGCATAAATCTCACAGATTCAACAGTGTTGTCTTCAGAATTTATTATAAGCCTATCATGGCATATTTAGAGAGAGCTATTTTATAAAGGAAAGAAAAATGTGCTATTATAGTTACAAATGACAGACCAGAAGGTCATTTATTAAGTCAGGTTGCAGAAGAGTATTTAATAGAAACTTAAGAATATTAACCTTTCCTATATAGAGTTCATTGTCATTTGCCTTTATACTGAAAATAAATGAGATGATTTTCTCACTGGCTGAAAATTCCTTTATGAGATAATGCAAGTATCTTAATAAAACAAATACAACTGATGTAAAAAGTCCAATCCATTTACCAATAATATCCTCACTAAAATGGAATTTAAATTGTTAAATTTCTGAAGGAATACTGTTGCTTCACCTTGAGACTTCCATTGATATCGATATCGTTCATTAAAACAACTGAGAGAACATTACTATATCAAAGTGCAAATTGCATATATAATAGTTTTACTCAGAGAATCTTAAAGCATTGAGAAGAAAGAAATTTATGTAGTAAATTTCTGCAACACAGCAGTAATTCTGTGGGACCATTGGGTAACAGTTACCTGTGAATTTGAGAGGAATTTTGGATTAAAAAAAATCCCAGTGTCTCCAAAGTGCTATGTGCCTTTTGCTATTGTACTCTGGATCATAGTTCATCAAATGTAATAAAAGGTGGTTACCTTAGATATCAACCAGTCAAATTTCTTTAACTTACAGAGAAGACAACCAAGGACCAAAAAGGCCAACTGATTTTCCCAAGGTCCAAGATCATCAGATTCTAAAATGAGTGATCCTTCCATGGAATCTTAGGGCACCAGGACCTAACTATAAGGAAATCTTAATTCATTTCATTTTTTTTACAGTTGGGAAAACTGTGGCATTACTAATATCATATGATTAATTAATGGTGGGTGTCCTGACTCATTGACTGTCCACATGAGAATGCATATTTAGAGCCCTCAGTGGGTCAGTGTCCATACTCCATTGTCCTAGATAATAGACAAAGAAAACACTGAGACTTTTCTTTTTGCATTTAGTCTTTTGATGCTTATTTTGACAATAATTAACATATTCCATTTATATCAACTAAACTATGACATGCTGATTTTTTTTAAAGCTGTATGTATTATTTCATAAGGGTAGCTAAGCGGCACAGTGGACAGAATGCCATGCCTGGCAATGAGAAAACTCAACTTTCTGAGTTCAGATTTGGCTTCCTGCACTTACTAGCTGTGTGACCCTGGGCAAATCACTTTACTCTGTTTGCCTCAGTTTCTTCATTTGTAAAATGAGCTGGAGGAGGGAATGGCAAATCACCCCAGTATCTTTGCAGACAGAATCCCAATAGAATCACAAAGAGTTGAACATGATTGAAACTACATAACATCAACAACAATTATTTCATAGGTGTTTGGAATTCCCTCTACCAGTCCTGATTGGCACTTGCCCTGTAATTTATAATCTTAGTTATCTAGGGCACTAAGATATGACTTAACTAAGATTACATAGAATGAGTCAAGACGCAGGACTTCAGTCCAGGTCTTCCTGATTCTGAGGGTGACTCAGTAAATAGAGTGTTGAGCCTGAAATCAGACCTGAATTCAAATGCAACCTCAGATACTTCCTAACTGTGTGACCCTGGGCAAGTCAATTAACTCACTTAACCCTGTTTGCTTCAGTTTCCTCATCTGTCAAATGAACTGGAGAGGGAAATGGCAAACCACCCCAGTATCTCTGCCAAGAAAATCCCAAAGGGAATCAAGAAGAGTCAGGCAAGACTGAACGAAAACAACAGACTTCTAATTCAGAGGTCATCTTAGTATCCATTATATCATTGCCTTTTTCTGCTGTGCTGGCAGGTTTATACTTGATATAAAATCACAGTAGTAGTAAATATGGCATGGAATTGCAACTGATTTTTTTAAAGTCTTAACGTTTTCCTAGTCACCATCAGGTCAAAGAGTTAGGTTATACTTAGCCCATTACAGAATCATGCAGATGCTTGGTAAGAATCCAGAAGCATCAAACTGAGAGACTGATGAAAATTGTAGTAGGTAATAATGGAGGCTTCTATTCAAAGCTAGCTGGAAAAATTTTGAAAAAGGAGTCAAGAAATGCTGATCTTATGTTAGGTACCGAACGACAGGGCTTTGAAATACAAAGAATATGATGCACAGTCTTTGAGAAAGGGTTTGAAATAATGCCAAAGAGACCCTGGGCTCCAAGGGTCATAAATGTGCAAAGGAAGTAATCTACTTTAATGGATGATAAAACCTCTTAGCAGATACAGGAATGCACCAGTGGTTTTCTAAGGCTTCAGTCTGGATAAGACGGGAACTCAAGTGTCAAAAGAATTAGAATTAGGATCAGTTTGGCCATTCTCTATCTGTGACCTGGGGGGAGAAATGACCCTTTCACTATAATTGGAAAAAAATGAAAATGATACTAGAATGAGCTGCCTCAAGAGAGGAGGAGGAGAAAAATGGGAAGTCTTACATAAAGGAGTAATACTGAAGTGAATAAGTGACTTTATGAGCATAGGCCATATAATGGGAAGGGAAGGTTAAGGATTATTAAGTACTATGCTAAAAATATCGCCACAAAAAGAATAGAAATTTGATTCAAAGAAAAAAAGAATTTTGCATGCATAACGTTGTATATGTATTTTTAAAGAAATACTATTCCTTGATGTGCATTAGCACAACACAGATAAAAAGAGAACTAGACCAATGCAGCATATAGTGGAATTTGAAGACATGAAACTCTGAAACTTGTTTATAGCATCCCTAATAAAGGCTGAATCCTCATGTCCCTTCATAATTTCAGACCATCTGTGTGCTTGGACAACATTTGCAATATTAAGCTACACTGTTTTTGATCATAATACAATAAAGAGCCTCAGAATTTTTATAGCAAACAGTAGGGCGTGGGAATTGCCTAAAATTAATTAGTGACTTGGAATTTAAATGTACTCAGTGAAATGGATTCCATCAGAACTAACTCCCATCCAAGTAAAGTCCCTGTAAATATCAAATGTACTGATGGAAAGATACATATCATACTCACTTTTATTAGGGAAAAGCAAAGGTACTTATCATGTGCCTAAGCTAAACACTTTGGGTTATTTTACAGAATTAATTTTGACAGAATTGAATATTGGTTCAGATGCTAAGGATGGTATATATTTTTGTTTGGCTGAAAAATCCCAAGCTTTGAGGGTTTTTTATTTTCATTTTTTGGTCTGTTCTCTCTTTTACAACATGACTAATATGAAAATGTTTTGCATGACTGCACATGTATAATCTATATCAAATTGCTTACCTTCTCAATAAGGGGGGAAGGGGAAAAGAGGGAGATAATCTGCAACTTAAAATTTTTAAAAATTAATGTCAAAAATTGTTTATGTGTAATTGGAGGAAAATGAAATATTAAATGAAATTTTAAAATTCTTTAAAAATCCCAAGCTTTTCAAGTTGTTGCCTTGGAGTAATGATGTTCCAAAATCATCAAAAGATATTTTCTCACCAAAAAAAACAGTGCAAAAATGTCAAATATGAACATCTTTAGAAAAATAAATTGTCTAATGGCATTACTAATAGTTTTGCCACAAGATGATTTTTTTTTTTTGCCACAAGATTTGATTGGAATGCACAGATTGTGAGACGTCTACTACATTAAGAAATCCTTGTTGTAGTGTACGGTCAATGTAAAGGCACGAGAATAAGCAATGGCAACCATTAAGAATCGTAGAATTTTGAGGTTGGAAAGGACCCCAGAGGCCATCTAGGATAAACAAAGCCTCAGCAGAACTCTCTACCGCACATCGCAAGTGGCCTTCCAATTTGATCCAATCTGTTCCATCCAATCCAACCCAATTCCATACCACAAGCATTTGTTAAGGGAACTGCCATGTTTAAAACACTATGTGGGTCACTTGAGATATAAAAAACATGAAACAAAATAGTCTTTGCCTTTGAGGAGCTTATATTCTATTACAGTCACACCAGCAAGCATGTATTTGTTCTTGCGGTTAAGTCATTTTCATTTGTGTTTGACTCTTCATGACTTCATTTGGATTAGGTTTGTTGTTTTTTGGCAAAGATACTGGAATGATTTGCCTTTTGCTTCTCCAGCTCATTTTACACGTGAGGAAGCTGAGGCAAACAGGTTTAAGTGACTTGCCCAGGGTCATACAGCTAGTAAGTACCTGAGACCAGATTTAATGTCAGGAAGATGAGTCTTCCTGATTCTAGGCCTGGCACTCTATCCACTGCACCACCTTGCTGCCCGTTTATTAAGCAATTACTAATGTGTCAGGCCCTGTGCTAAGTGCTAGGAATGGAAATATAGGCAGAAATAAAGATAGCTATAAATAACGGATATAATAAATAAGGAATTCAAATAGACATAAATAATAAAAATAAACATAGCAAACATTTATGGAACTTATATTTTAATGATGGAAGATAACACATGAAAAGGAAGGAGGCATATTAAGGTGACATGGTAGACAGAGTCTACCTAAGTGCAAGATTTTGTATTTATTCCTATATTGAATTTAACCTTACTTGATTCAGCCCATCATTTTAGCCTTTTAATATTCTGTGGATTCTGTGGATACCTCTGTGAAGAGGTATCAGGTCACGGTTGGCCCCAGGCTTTCATACAATGGAGGCTGTGGCAAGGACCTGTCAGTCAGAGGAAGAGGCTACAGAGGCAGAAAATACTTCCAGTGTGACTCTACGAGCAGTGGTCTACCTCTGCAAGATCCCAGGGTGGAACAAGCTTCCAGGGTGAAGAGGGTTCTATGGCATAACAGACATCATGCGTGATGATGAATCAGTAGTGAATCCTGAAGGAGAATGATAATCTACTTGACATAGAATGTAATTTTTCTTCTTGAAGACCTCTAGTGAAGAGGACTTCATTGCCCCCAAGGCATCCCCTATCTATTTTCAGACAGTTCTGTTAGGATTATATACTGTATTTTAAGACCAAAACTACCTCTCTGAAACATACACCCATTCTTCCTATGTCTATCCTCATGGGTCAAGCAACAGAAGTGTAAGACCTCTTCATCATGATAATGCTTTAAGTAGATGAAAGACAGTGATGATGTCCACTTTAAAGGTTTACTAGGCTAAATAACCCCAGATACCTACACCAATGTTGTTATTATAAGACCCTTTTTTAAACTTAAAATTCTCTGGGCACCAATCCTGAAATGTGGCACCTTGAACTGAACTTGACATATACCATGTGTGGTCCTACCAGATCCCAGCCCAATAGGAGAATGAACTTCCTCATTGTGGATGTTATTAATGCAACCTAAGATCCGCTGTTTACCATACCATTCTGTTGACTTAGATTAAGTTTAAAATCCCTTAAGAAAAAAAGATTTTTTTCACACATGTTGTTGTCTGAGTCATCTATTTTTCTACATTGTATTCGTGCATTTGATGTTTTGAACCTAAGTGAAAGATTTTGTATTTATTCCTATACTGAATTGAACCTTACTTGATCCAGCCCATCACTTTAGCCTTTTAATATTTCTGTGGATTCCAAGTATTTCATCCAATATATAGCTTTGAATTATCTTCAGATTGGATAGACATCCCATGAACTTTCATTTAAAATCGCTGATTAAATGCAAAAAAAACTGGACAGAATAGACCCAAGCATAGATAGCCCTATGACACTCCACTAGAGATAGGCATCCTTTAAGCATTATTTCTGCAAAACATCATCTGTGATGAAAGCTTATCTAAATGTCAGGTAAGAAAAATTCTGGTCAAATGAAAAAACAGAAAACTCAGATAAACTGATGAAGAGATTTACTAAAAATGTATTACTATAAAAAAGGCATGATGATATCAAACTTGTCAATTCATCCATTGAAATGTCTTCTTGATAAGGCTAATTGAACATAATTGGTTTCCTTTGAAATTTTATGTATTTTTCTTCACTCTAATTTGGCATAGTGTCACACACCTGTAGTCCCTTCTACTAGGGAGGCTGTCTGGTGCCTCTTTTGAGTTTAGCAGTCTCAAATTATAGTGAGCTATGCCTATCAGGGGACCACATTAAGTCTGGCATTTGTACATGAGCCTCTGTGAGTGGGGAGCAGCCAGATCACCCAAGATTGACTCCTGTGCCAATTAGTAGTGGAATCAGGACTCTAAGGAGTTCCACCCATTACCTGTAATTTCCAGGTTAGGCAAGATGGAGAGATCAAATCTTAATAATAAATAAATTGTTATACTATCTATATACTTCCCCAGACTTTCGAGGAAGTCTGTAACTCAAGGTTAAGAACTGTGATCTAGTTTAGAATGATTGTACATAGTATGCATATAATATGATTGTACATAATATAATAATATATCATATTGCTTGTCATTTTGGGGAGGAGGGGGGAGAGAGAGAGGGAGAAAAATTTGGAGCTCAAAATCTTATAAAATTAAATGTTGAAAACTATCTTTGCATGTAATTGACAAAAATAAAATACTATGAAGTGGAAAAACTAAATTAAAAAAAAAGAACTGTAACCTAAACCAATATTCTAATTTTACAAAGAAGGAAACAAAGGCCCAAAAATTAGATATAATTTTTAGGGAGAGCCTGATTATTTGATTCCATTACTGAAAAACTGTTCAAAAGGGAAAATACTTATTTCTTTCTAAACTCTCACACATAAGGCATATACATGTGTGTATATATATATACATATATATACATGTATATATGTGTGTGTATGTACACGTATACATATATATGAGTATATATATACTATATATAGTGTATACTATATATAGTATATATGAGTGTGTGTGTATATATATACATATATATATATACATATATACATATATATATATATATGAGTATACCTTGCTTCTTTGTGCCATAAGCATCTGCTTAGTTCAGCCTTTCTGTTTGCAAAGTGAAATACAGAATTTTGGGGGAGAAATGAGACCTAAAGGATATTATTGATTTATTTAACAACTGGGATACATTGTATAATGTAATGTGAGGGGTCTGCATTTGGAGTTGTCAGGAGAACCATTTCTTTGTGCCTACAACAGTGCCTTCTTCCAGAAAGTCAACCTCTATTAACAGTCATGGATATGAATTGATTTACAAGATTTGCCACTGGAAATAAACTTTAATTTCCCAGTTTGCAATGCACGACTAAATTCAGCAGGAGCATTTATGTTAGGAGAACCATCCAAACATCTTGAATTTGGGCTGTTCCCCAGATTTATGGTCATTTTATTTGGCAAGAGCCCTGCTCTAATTTATTATGAGTAACTGTGGTATTAACTGCATGTATCAAGAAGTGGCTATAGAAGTAAAATCAATAAACATTTATTAAGCACCAGTTGTATACAAGTCACTAGGGATAAAGAGGACAATGGGAGTTTGCATTCTACTGAGGATGGCAGCCTTCATATGAACAGGTGACTGACTACGAGATCATTTCAGAAGAAAGAGCACACCAACAAGTGAGATCAAAGGAAATTTTGTTCAGGAAATTTGTTCCTCTGAGTGTGAAGGTGGCTAAGAATTCCAAGAGGTTGTATCTTCAAGGAAATGAAGTAGAAATACTGTTTGGGGAACAGAACATAAGTCAGTTTTAACTTCGATGCAGAGTGTAGGAAGGGAGGAATGGGTCCTAAGCCTAGAACCATATTTTGAAAAGCTTTAAATGCCAGATTGAGGCATTTGTACTTTATTGTAGAGGAAATGGGGGGAAGGTCATTTTATAACTTTAATCAAATCACTTAATATTTCTAGGCTTCAGTTTCTTCTTGCATCAAATAAGGGGATCTGACTAAATGATCTCTAAGGTTATTTCCGAATTTATGATCTAGATCGTTTCTGAGCAGTCATGGAAGTCAGAACTGGTCTTTAGGGAGATTATTTTGTCAGATATATGGAAAACAGATTAGAGAAAGGGAGAGATTAGAGACAGGAAACCCAATTAGAATGCTACTGCAGTAGTCTAGGAAAAAAGTGATTAGAATACAACCTAACCTGGTAGCTGTGAGTGGAGGAAAAAGGACAGATGGGGAAGAAATGATCATTGAACCCATGGAGGTTGGTGAGGTCACTAGGCAAGACAGCAAAAGAAGACTCAGAGGACAGCTTTGACAGGGAAACCACCTTTAGCAGTAGATTATGAATTCAGCAAAGGAATATGAGGGGGAGTAGTTAGACCTGGAAGATAACCAGCAAAGATAGCACTGTTATGGCAGCCAAGCCAGAGGAAAATGTCCAGGAAGAAAAGGTTGTCAATAATGATCAAAGCTATGGAAAGTGAAAAAAAAAAAAGACAAGGGAAGACAAAGAAAAACCTATCATATTTAGCCTTGAAGAGATCATGGATAGCCTTCGGAAAAGCAGTAGTTGAGTGATGGAGTTGGAAAAGCCAGATCACAAAGGATTGAGAAGCTAATGGGAGGTGAGAAAGTGGAGGCAATTATTTAATACATCAGTTTCTCTGAGTTTGACAGAAAAAGAGAGAAGATGATAGCCTGAGGATGTCAGAACCAATGAATACTTTTTTAAATACAGATTTTGATTAATTTTTTAAAAAAAATATTGAAAAATTACTCCTTCTCAAGTCCTGTGCAAAACAGTTTTTGATAAACATTCCAAATAATCATGGCCTTCTTTATGCTTCATCTAATGTCCTCAGTATCTCTATCAACTGCTCATTCTGTTGAAATTATTTCTACTATTTGCTAAAAGAATGACTGGATTACATACCAAATCCTGAAGGAGATAGATGACGGCTATCCTATACTGCAGAAAGAAAACTAGAAGATAGCATGGTCAAATATAAGTAAAAACTAAATACAGTACTGTAGTTAGTATTTGAAACAGTACTCCCATCATAGTGACAACTCACATTATTGAGACAAAGACCATGTAACGTATCCAGATTGTTAAGCTTGGACTGGGTTTAGTGCATCCACCCTCACTGAAGCAGAGCAAAGAATGTTATTTGTACCCTTGTAATTAATCATTTATTTTATTATCATCTTTTTAAAATGTGACTATATTGACTAGTAACACGTTTTTCAGATAGTCTATGAAGACTCATTCAATTTAAAAGCTGGTAACAGTTCAGAATAAATAAGTCAAACAACTAGGATATACGGTGACTAAGTGGAAAATAAAGGTCACAAGTTACCAAGCATTTGCCCCAATGACAGGGCAAGCAGCCAAGGCCCTAGGGAGAAATCTGCTTTTTATGGTCATCCAAATGGAACTCCCCAGAGGCAACTGCTTGCACTCCTGTCTCCATCACAGGGCCAGAGTTCCCCCTGGCAGGAAATGCCTGAGCAAAATTTTTCTGAGTTGTCATTCCCAATCAATGTATCGTAATGTTCAGTGGTGGTGTCACCCTATTGGTTTAGGCCATCTACAGAAGGTAAACCTCTGCTGGGAATCTAATCTCAAAAAACAACTCTATTAGAACCTTCTGAGTTCACTCTCTTGCCCTATCCCTTTAGTTGATGGTATTTTGATGTGAAATTCCCAGCAGGTTCTTAATAGCCTGACTAGCAGCAGGATATAGATTAGCCGAACAATTCTGCTGCATAGTCCAAATTTTCACATTGTCAGTGAATCAGAGCCATAACGAGTCCTGATGAGGACATCATCATCATTGTCAATAATTTGTGGTAATAATAGTGATGATAATGATCATTTTTAAGAAAACTTTATATAATTCTTTAAGGTTTGCAAAGCACTTTACATATCTCATCTCATTTGATCAGCCTAACCTGTGAGGTAGGGACTATCATTACCTCGATTTTACTGGTGAGGAAACCAAGGTTTTAAATAATTTGCCCAAGTATTAAATATAGCTATTAAATATCTGAGGCTGGATTTGAATTCAGGTCTTTCTGACTCCAAACCCAGTGTTCTCATCATTATACCACTGGCATTTCTTCAGCAACCATTCTCTCCTGTACTCCTGTAAATACTCTTATGAGGACCAGCCTTTCCCCGCAAAGCACCAGACTCCATGAGACGGGTCAGCCCCTGATACTGTAACCTTGATGGGCCTGTCCTCAGCACTTCCTACTCCCTTTTCCTCTGTAACTGAATTTGTCCCAAGTTCTAAGGAAGTCAGGACTCTGATGTGAACCAATCCATCTGAAATCAGTTATGTTTTTCTCAGCACTTATAATTTTTAAATAGCACATCATCAGTTCTTAAATAGCTGTAGTTCAGTTATAGATACAATAGAAACAATAGATAAGTTATTTCATTTGCTAAAATGATCAGATCAAATGGCTATTTACTGACTATCAGTCCATGACTTGGGGATCTTTCAAATCCACTTAATGATTATCCCTTTGGAAATGGTTTCAACCCCACTGGACAGACATCACAAAGTAGATAAAAAGGAAGTCTCAGCCGGAAAGAGTTGGGCTTCCTTCAAGTCCTTCCTAATGAGTTTGAACTCTATCCCTTCAACTTCAAAACAGATGACCCTCAGAGCAAATAACACTGTGGACTACCTCAGAACCCCAGTTCAGGAAGGTAGACACGGTGAACAGTAGTGAGCTGTCCAAGCTTTGAAACAGCCTCTTGAGTACTGATTCCAACATGGGAGCAGTATTTCTTTTTCAGTGTATCTTTGAATTTAGACCTGTTGGGCAGTTAGGTACCTCAGTGGGTAGAGGACTGGGCCTGGAGTCAGGAATATTCATTTTCATGAGTTCAAATCTGGCCTCAGACACTTAGTAACTCTGTGACCTGGGCAACTCACTTATCCCTCAGTAGTCTCATCTGTATACTGAGTTGGAGAACGAAATGGCAAATCTCTTCAATATCTCTGCCAAGAAAACTCCAAATGCGATCACAGTCACAACTGAACGGCAGCAGAACAGATGAAGGGAACTCTTGGCGAAGACTGTCCCATTGCCAATGCAAATAGACATCTGCTCTGCAACGTAGTCATACCCGAGGCACTGAAAGATTAAATGACTTGTCAAATGCGACAAAGACAGCAGATGTAGGGGGAGAGACTTGAACCCAGGTCCTGCCTGCAAGGCCAGCTCTTTATCCATTGCATCATGCTAGCTCTCCATTTCAGGGTTACACCATTTTTCTTTTTTTTTTTTTTTCAAAGAGGTATCATTGTAGGAATGAAACTTATAGCTGGAAATAACTTATAGTTGGACGAATCTAGCATATCTTTTTCCTAGCTCCTGACTACGGCTAATTTGTGATTGTTTGGTCATCGCTGACTAATAATTTCTTCCTGGTCTAAGGGACTAGAAGGAGTAGCCAGAAACCGTTCTTTCCATGGCCCTAACTCTGGTCCACTTCCCACAAGACCTTGAATGGGTTGCATGCTCTTTCTCCCTTCTGTCTGATGTAACCCAGAGTTTCTCATTGCTGCAGTCTTTAGGTCCAGTATCCCAACATAGCTCTGAGACCATCATCCTTCTCCTTGTTCCCCAGGATCCACTGGACCTTACCATTTGCCCAGTTTTCTATCTACCATTAGATTAGCTAGATCTTTTTATATGTATTGCTTCCTTTAAAGTGTGAGGGTTTTTTGAATAAAGTAACATTTAGCACACTGCTTGCTTAGTACACAGTGAGAGTATAATAAATACTCTTCCATTCCAGAACTCTTTAACCAGCATTGGGATATTCAGAAAATGACTGTTTTCTCAATTCTAGCTTCATTGATTTTGTTTTATGCAAGAGCTTTTCAATTTTACGTAACCAAAATTGTCCATTTAACTTTATGATTACCTCTCTTTTCCCAGCCATAGTTGTAAAATGTACTGTCCTCCATTAATGCTAGAATATTTTTTTTGTGCTGTGACCTTTTACATTTAGGGTGTGTATTCATTTGGAGGTTATTATTAACACATACAGTTTTAGACATGACCAATGTGTTGAATTGCTTTGCTTGTCTCTACTTGTTTTGAGGGAGAACTCTACTGGAAAAGTGGCAGAGGGTGAGTTACTCTGAAGGGATAGGAATGTGAAGAAAGATAAAGAAAGAAAAGCTCATTAAAATGGGGTGTCTCATAAATCTTAGTGCAGTGTTAAGCTTTAATAACTTGACTATAAATGTTACCAACTTTAAAAAACCATTTTAAAGTTTAATTATTTAAATTTCTTTTAAGCTTATTTTTCTAAGTTTTGTATGATTTATTTTTGTTTATTTTAATTTTATTTTTGCTTTAAATTTAGGGAGACAGGACATCCTGTCATTATACATTGCATGTTTACCAGTTTCTGGATGGCACTTTCTCCAACCAGCAAATTGGTAGAGAATATTCCCTCATTTGGCCACCTGTTGCTTGATTTACTTCCATTATACTTCTTGTGCGATCATGTCGGAACTGTCTTGTATATGTAAACAAGTCAGTCTTTGAATGATTTTAAGACCAGGATTACAAATACAATCTTTTTAGTTACTTATCAAGCAGCTGGTGAGTTTTAGAAAGTTTGAAAATTAACTAAAGCTATTATAGCATAGTATGAAGGTTATCTTGAATTATAATGAGAAACCCCAATATTTTTAAGAATGTAAATGCTTAGTTTTTCAATTTCCGTAGTCTCCTCATCTGTAAAATGGGACAGGGGAAAAGAGACAAGAACTCAGCCTCTGAGTTCTTTCCAGTTCTATGTATCTCTGATCCTACAGGATAGGATCTGGATCTGTGGTTTCATTGGTATAAGGAACTCACAGATGAGAAAACTTGGTCTACCAATGGCAGTCAGAGAATCTGCCGCCTTGTGCCTAGAACACTGAAAGTTTAAGTCACCTCTTCAGGGTCAGAAGGCCAATAGGTGTCAGAACTTAGGACTTCCTGGCTCCCATGCTGGTTCTATATCCACTCTAAGATACAGCCTCTTGTGAGCCTGTAGTCTTTATCAATAGCCTGATCTAACAGAAGCATTGGTCTGAAGAACTCTACCCTATAAAAACAAGCAAACAAAAACCAAAACTATGAAAGCCAAAGCAACAGGGAACAAATGGAAACGAAAGATAAAATACTTTGTTTCCTTCAAGGCATATGCCTAATTTTCATGAGGTTCAGTGCCTAGTGTCCATTAGTTTAACTCGTGTAGGTCAAGAACACACAGGACCTAGGGTTTACTTTCATAATTGATATATATCAAGTGGATTAGAACAAAGATATTTTAAAAATACCAGTGACTTGTATTATTATAACAATGACTGTTCATTATTAAAACCATAATTTTTTACAAAAGAGATCTGGAACATGCTGAGATACAAATCCAACCCTTTTAGATGTGGGGTGAGGATGGGGCAGGGTGGAAGTTCATCTTTTTTTCACAACATTAAAAGGCTGTCAGTCTTTCCAGTTCCTTCCACTGACTCTTGCTTCCATTTGTCAAGACCTCTTTGTTCATCAGTTTCTACTCTGGCACATCTATTGGTCTCACCACTAAACCACTTGAAGAGGAGGAATAATGAGGATGGACAATCAGGCTTTGAGTAGAATAAGGAGGCATGATTTATACTTTTTTAACTTTATTAAAATAATTATACATTCTCTGCAATCTAATCAGCAACAAAAATTCTGATTTTTTTTGTGATTTCTAATTTTTGCTCCATTAAAAATAAGTCTATATATTCTTCAATCTAACCACAAAAATTATGATTATATTTTTATGATTTATAATTTTTTTTTGCTTTACTAAAAATAAGTGATCTAACCAACAACAAAAATTCTGATTATCTAGTTTTTAAAGGAATAGTTTTTTAGGAAGTTCTGTAGACAAGGGCAGGGGGAGGGAGTCTATTCCGCAAACTGCCAAAGGAAATATTTAAAAATCATTCTTCTTGGAAAAACTAGGACTCAAGCCCCAGAAGGCTGCTGCTGCCTGGGTGGCTAACCAGAGACCTCCAATATATTGATCGCAAATCGTGGTATCCATTCATGAGGTTCTGTGACATCCAAATGCACCACTCCGGTAGTTAATTCAAAGACTGTTGATTCAAAGAAATTGAATGCATTTTGTGGGACCTTGTTTTGCTATAACTATAATTTCATTTGTTTCTCCCTTTCCTCCTGTGCTATTTTGGTTCTGTAAAGCTAAATAAGGTTAACAAGGTTAAGGAGGGGACAAGGCAATAGAAGGAAGATGGGGACATTTCATTACTCAGCTGACTGTAGCTGATGCTAATGGGATCCAAAGCTGTACACAGGAATTTGTTTTCCTTGTGCTATAAATAGAACCCTGAGAAAATATCTACTTAAAGGTTAAAAGTAAATAGCCAAAATGAGATTTCCACATGTCCTGCTGAATACCTGACCCTTTCCCTTTCCAATATGAAAATACCCATCAGGATAGACTGGTTTAAATGAATGAACCAGAATGAGCCAGAGAAAAATTTCTTTGTGACTGTCACCTCTAGGAAGCCACACGAAGCATGAATGTGAGTCAGGAAAACTACATTCTTGTCTATGGTCCCCACTGACTCATTGTACAATCGCTAGTGACTTGCTAAGGCTAAAACGACCTCTTCTGCTTTGAAAAAATGGGAAAAAAATGATACTCTCCCCTCTTCAGGAAGAGCTGTTGAAACAGTGAGGCTTTACATTTTACCATGAGTACTTATGAGTTGTATGACCCTAGTTAAGAAGGGTAATATAGTAGGGAAAGGACTGCTGTTTGGGGAGTCATAGGAACTGGGTTAAAATCCACATACTTTCTCTTACTTCAGTAAATCAATTTACCCAAGTAAGAGAAAGTATGTGGATATATGTACATATATATGTATATATATGTATACATATATATACATATATATATCAAAAGACTTTCATTTTAAGTAATTTTTTCTTTAATTAGCAAAAATCTACCTCTTTCCCTTTCACCACCTAACTGAGAAAGAAATAAGAATAAAACCCCTGCTAACAACATGTATGATCAAGTGAAACATATTCTTGCATTAGTCATGTCCCAAACTCCCCTATTCTCCCCCCCCCGCAAAGTCTCAGTCTGTATTCTCAGCTCTTTATATCTCTATCAGAAGGTAGGTAGCATGTTTTTATGAGTCCTCTGGAATTACAGTAGATTATTATCTTGATCAGAGTTCCTAAATTTTCCAGTCATTTGTCTTTATAATATAATTGGCTTCTTGGTTTTGCTGTCTTCACTCTGTATCCCTTCAAACAAGTCTTCTTAAAACTATTCCTTTATCATTACAGATAACACAATAGCACTGTCACATTTATGTAGCATAACTTGTTCAGCCAGTGCCCATTGATGGGCACCCCCTCATTTTCCAATTCTTTGCCACTACAATTCTTTGCTATAAATGTTTTTGTCCATGCTCAGTTTGTTTTGTTTAGGACTACTCTCTCCTTTGATCTATTCTCTTTCAACTGTCTTCCTTTTCCCTCTTCTTTCCCTGAGTGAAATGTATTTCTGTATCCAACTTTATATGTATATTCACTCTTTCTTTATCACGTGAGGGTAAGGTTCAAGTCCATCCCTCTTCCCCAGTCCCTGGTACCCTTTCTGCCTTGTTTTTAAAGACTTCTGTTTGTGCACCTTGACAATGGAATTTTCCCTCACAGCATCTTCCTCCCTACCCTCAGCATATTTTTATTTTTCATTCTTTTAAGTTCATCAAGATATAAGAGAATCACTTCCAAGTCTTCTGTACTCCCTTCATGACCTTGATGAAGATGAGTTTAAGAATTCTCCTATTATCTCCCCTATTAGAATGCAAATACTTTTTTTATTATTTATTCTCTTATGATTGCTCATTTATTCATATATGCATATATACATATACATACACATGTTATATACATATAATATATACATATATATATATTCGGTTTCTCTTGATTACTGTGTTTGCATTTGAAAGTTTCTATGCAACTCTTCTCTTTTCATCAAGGATGCTTGGAAGTTCTCTTTCAATAAAAGTCTATTTTTCCCCCTTTAGGATTATATTACATTTTGTGAAGTTATTCTTGGTTACAAACTTATATTCTTCTGGATATATGACCTTCCAGGCTCTCTGTTCCTTTATGGTGTTGGCTGGTAAATAATGTGGGATCCTGACAATAATTCATCAGTATTCAATATTGTTTACTTTGACCAAGAAACTTTAGGTTTTGACCGTTTCAGGATTTCTTTTAGGAGGTGATTTTTTTTTCCATTTCCATTTTTTCCCTCAGATTCTAAAACACCTGGGCATTTTTATGAATGTTTGAAGTATGATACTTAGGCTCTTTTTTGGTCGTAGCTTTCATTGATTCTTAAATTATCTTTATCTGTTTTCCAGGTCAGCTGTTTCTCAAGTTGAGGTACCTTAGTTTTGTTTTGTGTTTTTACTTTTTCATTTGTTTGATTTTGTTTTAATATTACTTGTTGTCACATCTTCTATTTGGTCTGTTCTAAGTTTTAGGGAGTTTGTTGCTTGGTCAACATTTTGTACCTTCGAGTTATTTACTATTCTCTTTCTAATTCTTTCTTCCATAGCAGTCATTTCTTTGCCCCCTCTTTTTTCTAACACTCTCATCTCATTTATAAACCCATTTTAATTCTTTTAAAAGAAATTCTTTTTAAAGAAAATTCTTGCTTCATCTCTTCCAGGAATTCTATGACCCAAGCAATGCTTTTAATTTGAGGATTTGCTTGCAGATGTTTTGGAGTCATTCTTTTCTGGATCTACATCTTGAGCATCAATAGTTACCATAACAACTTTTTTTATGTTAGGGTTTTGTTTGTTTGCTCATTCTTCCAAGCTCATTACCCGACTTTAGACTTTATATATGGTTAGGAGATATGTACTTCAGGAAGGAATGTCTGAGATGGTGCCGGTGCTGCTTTATATGGAGATCTGCAAGTTTGTGGTGCTCCCAAAATTATCTGTTCCAGGGCAAGTCTGATTTCTGTCCTTCTGGCCTGAACTCCACATGTTCCTGACCAGGATTTGGACCTCAGAAATATCCATGTGGGCTTGCCTTTGTGAGTTCCATCAGATCATTCTCCTGGGTGCAGCTACCATTGACTAGCTGGAAATTTCTGTTGGTTCACAGCAGGCTCCCCTTTGGTCTGGGATTCCTGCCCTGGAATTACACTCCAGATTGCAGTTACTAAACTTGTAACTAGAATTGAGACCCTGCTTCCCTACTTGGGTCCAAGCCACACAGCTGCTGTTTTGCTTCTAAGAGCTCTCCCCCTGCTTAGCATACAGCCTAGGACCTGCAACCTCTCCTTTCTGTGAAACATCCCCTAGCTACAGGTCCTCTTTCAGTCTGCATTGGACCTGTGATTGGACTCTGCCACGAGCAACACAGTTGCCATTTTCTACTTATCCCTGCATTATATGCAACTTTAGGACCCTCTCTGCTGGATGAGAGATCTTGTCTTGCCCTGATGCACAGCTTCTCCATGCCCTGGAATGCTCCAGGCAGTGACTCCTAGACTGAACTCTTTCCCTGTCTTGTCCTAGTCCTTTCTCCCCCTTATCCACCCTACCAACTAGGTGGCATGGTGAACAGAGTGCAGGGGCTGGAGTTAGGGATACTTGAGTTCAAATTCAGCCTCAGATACATACTAGCTTGTGACCCTGGGCAAGTCAATCAACCCTATTTGTGTCAATTTCCTCATCTATAAAATGAGCTGAAGAAGGAAATGACAAACCACTCCAGTATCTTTGCCAAGAAAACCCCAAAAGGAGTCACAAAGAGTTAAACATGGCTGAAAATGACTGAATAAATAAAAACCATGTCCATAGACTTTTCTTATCTCTCTCTATTGATCTGGGCTGAGAAAGTGATTCACTGGGATTTTTATTGGATTTCCCAATCAAGATCAAAATGTGCTGTTTAAAGGAAGATCTGTTTAAAGGAAGTGGGAGGGGGGCAGTGGGGGTAGGGAACCTGGGGTAAGGTGAGGGGAACTTATTTTACTTCTCTCTGATACTGTACTCTCTTGGCTCTCCAAAGACTTTAGAAAACATCTAAATCAACCTCCTGATTATGCATGATTCAAAGCTGGAGAGGACCTCAGAGATCATCTAGCCCAGCAGTGCCAACTCAAGTCGAAATGGAGGCCACTCATCCATACATAAGGCCACATATTGTAGGCCAGTTACTGACATAATTTTAAAATATAATCTTATCTATTTTTTATTTATTTTGTCAAATACTTCTCAATTACATTTTAATCTGGTTCTGGCCTCAGGCTGTAGGACAATGAGCCTGTGATCTAGTCAACTGCCCTTATTTTACAAATAAAGAAATGTATTATGTGATGCTGTGCAAATCACTTACCCTCTCAGAGGTTCAGCGTCTTCATCTTTAAAGTGGGAATAATGTGAGTTCTTACTGAAGAACTATTTATGAAATAATTTAAGATATCCCAAAAAGAAATATGAAACTCATCATAACCTTGTTGACATCATGAGCCACCAAAAGCACAAAATCAGGTGAAACAAATTCTAGAATCCCTTCCCATCTGGTTATCAGGAGGACTTTATTACAGCCCCATTTCGTCACTGAATCTCCCCTCTGCTTAGCTCCCAAAGGTGTAATTACATCAATGGTGAGATTTACTAATCCTGGGGGACAGACTCAGCTTGAATTTAACATGGTGGGTGCCAAATTAATATTAAGCACTCATGATACTGTTAGTCAAATGCACATAGCACTAATCTTCAAGGTGCAGTTCATGTCCATAATTTTGGTACTTAAAGGCAGACTATATTATTGAACAATGGCTACAGCAGTATTATTCTCCAGTCTAGGAAAGAACAAATGGGTACACAACGCAGTGGCCATGGTTTTTCAATGATTCCTTGCCTAGAAACTTCAGAAGTACTAAGATGAGTTTGCTGACCAATAGAAGGGAAGGCTTTTTCTTTTCTCTTTTTCAGGTTTTATTTGATGCCTTTTGCTTTTCCACATTTCATTTGTTTCTGAATTTAGCATTGGTCCTCTCCATCCACTGATCAACTCTCGTAAACAAAGACTTTAAAAAGGAACAATTATTTTTAAGTCATCTTACAAACCCAACCAACCATATTAATATTTAATATTACTAAACTACATCAACATAATATCAACTTATGTTAAAATGCAATTCTCCATATTCATAGCCTGCCCACCCCATGTCTGTAAGGAGGAGAGACTTTGTGAAGTTTTCTCTGGAACTAACTTTGGTCATTAGGGTTAATCTTACTTTCAATTTTTAAAAACTTCTTTATTTGCGTTCTTATACTCACTACATATGTTTTACCTCAACTCCGGATCTGCATGTTTTACTCAGCATCAGTTGTTAAAATCTTTCCATATGGTTCCAAATTCTTAATAGTCATTGTTTTTTTATGCTGCAATGAATACTTCATTATATTCAAGCACTACAATTTATTTATCCATTCTCCAATCACCAGATCATAAATTTAAAGCAGATCTTGGAGGTCACTGAATTCAGCTCCTTCATGTTACATAAATTAAAGCACTGAAGGGATTTGGTTAAGTGATTTGCCCAGTCACGTAGGTGCTAAGGTAGGATTTGAACCCAGACATTGCCTCCAAGTCTAGCAGTCTAGACTACACCATCCTGTTCTCAATGGGCGTCTACTTTGTTTTCAGTTCTTCCTTACTACAGAGAGTACTGCTGTATTATGATGTACGTGGATCTTTGTTTCTATTTGATCTCCTTGGAGTATCACTGTATTCCTAGCAGTGAGGTGTCTGGGTTTAGAAGAAAGGAAAGGTTTTTATTTGTATTTTTTAAAAAGCACTTTAATTGACACCTACTTCTGTAATGAGGAGGAACTTCAAAAAACTTGTCTCTGGGATTGACTTTGGTCATTATGGTTATCCCACTTTCAATTTTTTAAAAATTTCTCTCTGCATTTACATTCTTATAGTCACCATATGTGTCTCTGCCCTCTTCCTCCACCCCTGCCCTGGATCTGCTTCCTTTACATAATGTACCTTTTCTACCATGTTCTCTCCTCTTTCTCCCTTTGTTCTTTCTCCATTTCCTTCCCTCTCCCAGAGAACCAAGATAAAAATAAATAGAACACCCCATGCTCCCAGAAAAGCCAACCAACAAAATGTGTCTTATGCTATTTGCAGTAGTGAACACCCATGGTCCCCCCCTCAGCACAGAAATGAGGGCAGAAGTCTTTTTTTGGGACCAAACTTGGCCATAATAATTTCGCAGCATTTTGTAGTGATTGCTTTGTTGTGGTGGTGGCTGATTCTTTCTCTAGTATTGTAGTCATGGAGTATGTTGTTTTCTTGGATCTGCTTACTTAGTGCTGTGCCAGCTCACATATTTTCCCATGTTTCTGTATATTACCCAAATTCATTATTTTTTACAGGACAGGAACATGCAAAGGTGCTAATAAATGATTAACAGCTGGATCCTCCCCACTCCCAAATGTGGGCATGACATATTTTTTAAATTGATATACATTATTCACTACTTTCTTAATAAATCTAAGAAGCAACAAAACCATAAATCATGCCCTGATTTGCAGTGTCTGTTGACTCCTGAGGCATAAATTCTCATATTGAAAAATTCAACAACCGGCTCTCTTGAACCAGTACAAGCTGTCTCCAGCGTCCTACTGACACTGCATTCCTTCCCTATAGCACAATTCATTAGCCATTCCCCAACTGGTAGACATCTTTTTGTTTTCAGTTCTTTGCTGCCACAAAGAGTTGCACAGTCCTAATTAGCTTCATACTACAGGTAGTAACACAGCCATAAGAAGAACTGCCCTAAGTTCTACCCCTCCAAACTGTGGAGCAGAGAGTTTGTCCCAGGGCACCCAGACCCGCCAACTCTCTATTTCTCCTCTGGCTACACTACTATGGACTTCACCATATTGCTCCCTATCCAGGTACCCTCACTTTCTGCACCTCTTTTTCAGTTCCTTTTTGTATGTCCTCCTTCATTCTTTTTTTTTTTTTGCATTTTTATCCCCAAGTGTTTGGCACATAGTAGGTATTTAACAAATATTTATAAAGTGATGGATATGTTTCCTGCAATGGAAAAAAGCTTTGTACTATGAATCAAGAGGCTCTGGTTTGAATTCTGAAGTCTTTGTTAACTGGTTCTATGACCTTGGGGAAAATATTGAATTCCTATGGCTTTGGCTCCCTCCTAAAAGGAGGGTGTTGGACTAAATAATCTCTAAGGACCTATAGTACTCAAAGCCTATGAGTGTAGAGAAACTCTTGCTTTGTTTGACTACTTTTTACCTTGGCAATATGAAAAGAGCAGGGGAAAAGAAGACCGTACTAAAATATGCTTTTCTCATTAAAACAAAGGTCAGAAGTTATAAGCACTGATCTTCAGATAACCTATCATGAAATCTTTCAACTTATCTAGGTCTGTTAAGGTCAAAAATAATAGAGGGCAGATGCAATTCCAGATTGCCATAAGGTACACACCAATGTGTCCAGCCGATCACTCAGCAAGCGTTTTACTTGACCTAATTATTACAAATGGTTGGCCACCTTCAACTCACACACTGAAGAGTTATTCAGTCTACTCCATTAAGTATGTATAGACTTTGCCACTTAAATAGAGATGAAAACTGACCTTATCGTGTCTTCCAAAAATTGTAGGTTTTAAAAATACACACACATATAAAACACATGCATATACATATGATACATATATTAAATTACAAATGTAATATAATTGTAGCTATATATTTAAATGTGTACATAGATATGTGTGGATATATGATATATGCATATACATATACACACAGACCTACCTATTTAAATGTATCCAGATTTTTTCTTGTGGAAAACACCCAAATGGATTTTTAAAAATTAAAATTGCTTTATCATATTGCTTTAAAAATATTTTGTTTTAATCAGCCAAGGTGCTCCTTTTCACCCTCCCACCCCAACAGTACCCTCCTCCCCCCAAAAAAGATTTTTTATAGCCCTTTAAAAAAATAAAAAATATTAATGATTTGAACTCGGGGGTCTTCCAAAATCTAGGCCTATCTCTGGGGAAGTAAATTCACTTATCTTTGAAGCTCTTGTCTAGGGACCAATTTAGTTAACTGATGACTGAGTATAGGCAAACTAGCCCACTTAGCCCTGTTTGTTTACTGATAGGCCCTAGGTGACAAGACCATGTTTCAGCTTTACATCCTACCAAGCATCCAACCATCTACCAGGTCATATCTCATGTTCTTCCTTGTTATCACCCTTGCTCAATTAAAGAGCCTTTCTCAAAACAAAACAGCTCTCCCTTGATCCCTGGTCCCCTTTATCTTCTGTCTTCCATCACAGGAATGAACCAGGACAGGATATGAATCCTTTAAAACATCTTGCATCCACCACTGCACAGTGTCTAGCACATAGTAAGCCCTGAATTTCTTTTCTCATCCATCCATTCATTTCATCAGTGAATCCCCAAGGAATGAGATGCATTTATGAATGAACGTTTACAGTTCTTACAGGAAACCTCAATTGTATTTTGCAACTGAATGAACCTATCCTTAAATATGCTAAATTCAAAATTGCACATCAAATTCATCTCCAATAACAAAATTCTGGAGCCTTGACCCCTCTCCTCTAATCAGAGGAAGCCAATCCACCTAGGATCAGCCCTGGCTTTTGTAAAAGCTGATTCCATAACACAAAAAAGACGTGCTTTCATGAACTGTCACCACCTAACACATGGAGAGAAAAATGCCAAAGAAATAATGAGCTGTTTACATTTGCCATTTGAGGGTGCAGGTATTTGAATATTTTGTTTTGAAAATGCGTTTTTTAAAAATTGCCAAGAAGTTGTCATGCGTTTTCATTAGGGATATTGTTGGAAGATAATGACAAAGGGAAAAAAAGCATCTGCATCATTATCACTGTTGTCAGAAAATTTCCCTGGCATGAGGGAGCTGTGGGTGTGTCATTTCATCTAAGACAGCAGAGGAGGTAACTCATTTGAAAAAAACACCCAAACCTGAAAATGAACTAAATTTCATGGAGCTTTCGAAAGAGATCTGCTGGTTTTAATTATGGGATGCAAGGCAACGCAAGACACAAGTTGCAGCATTTTTAAGGTGAAAGTGTTTCAGAAGATCTTTAGTCTCTGAAAGGAAAACTAGGTCAGTTTTAGCACTGGGAAAGATGATTTGAATCAGAATGCATTATTAACCTGCCCTTGGGGGCACAAGCACATGTGCACACACACGCGCGCACACATACACACATACACACACGTATTTCTGCCTATGTGCTTCCAGAACCTTCCAACTAAATTCTGTGAAAATCTGAGGGACTTAAAAACAAAAAGCACACCTTAAAAGTTTTAATTAAGGAGAAGAGTTTTGTTACAACCTATATTCCATCAGGTAAAGCCTGTCAATTCATCCAGATGCAAAGAATCTTTCAACTACTGATTATTCTTGCCGGAATGTCCATTCATTTTTATCAGAGATAATTGCCAGGGGTATCTGGCATTCAGTGTAAAGAGTCTCTTGATTCTTGCTCTGTTTCAAAGTCTGCGATGACCTTTTTATGTTTCTATCCCTCTATATATCCATATCTATCTATATGTCTGTCTGTCTATATACACATACATACATATGTGTTATGTGTGTGTTATTATACTTAAGATAATAGAATTTAATTGGCTTTATTAGAAGGTCTACAGTCTTTTTAAAGTCACAGAAATAAAAAAGGGTTAGTTAGATTCTTTGTATTATATTTTTCATTTCTCTTGAGGTATCTTTTCCCCCCTACATTACCCTGATGATTGCTCTTGACTTTGGAATCTTTAGAGGGTTTTTTAAAAAATTTTTATAGCCTTAGGTACTTTTAACCTAGGTGAGCAACAGGGAGTCATGGCAAAATGCCTGGTCTGAAGTTTCACTCTGCGACTAACTATCTGGGTGACTTTGGGTAAGTCATTTTGTAATGTGATGCCTCATCTGTAAGACAGATGTTGGGCTAGATCCTCCGCTTGCTTGATTAAGTACTACAAATATGTTAAACAAACCATTTGTTGCACCCTCTGGCTATTTAGGGATCTCTGTGTGGACCCTTCCCATATTTCCCCTGCTACTTAAGGATGAGTCAAATAAGGGAGATACCTGAAGAGATATGGTATAATTCTCTCTGATAGGGGTGGAGGAGAGAACTTGTAATATATGATGAGGCTGAGACTTCTTCAAAGAAAAAACATCCCACAAGCAATTGGAATTTCTTCAAAGACGTAAAGGTTATCCCTGGCAGTTGTTCTATTTGGTAATCATGTAACTGGACAAGCAAGGTAGGGACTGCCAATTATAAAATATTTAAGGTTTATAGTTAATCTACGTGGAGGCAGGCTCAGTGTTAAAGCTTAAATAGCTAAAAACTAAACTAAGATTTTGGGGATAATTTCTATTATACTTGGGAGTATACAGCAATAAGACGTGTGTATGTGTGTGTGTGTGTGTGTGTGTGTGTGTGTGTGTGTGTGTATGTGTGGTATAGAAGTTAGATGACACATGGATAGAACACTGGACTTGGAATGAAGAAAACTCATCTACATGACTTCAAAGCTGACTCCAGACATTTAACTAGCTGTGTGATCCTGAGCAAGTCAATTAGCCCTGTTTGCCTCAGTTTCCATATCTATAAAATCAGCTGGAGAAGGAAATGCAAACTACTCCATTGTTTTGCCAAGAAAACCTCCAGTGGGGTCACCAAGAGTTGCATGTGACTGAAAATGATTGAAGAACAACCGCACTTATAGTCATAGAGATGAGACGCATTGAATCAGGTGTAATGGAAAAAAAGCAACAACACTAGCTTTGGACTCAAGGGACCTGAATTTAAGGCCTGGATCAACATCCTATGAACCTAGTTGATTTTGGAAAAGTCATTTCCCACCTCTGGACTTCCAGTTTCCTGTAAAGGGAACTGTGAAAAGAGAGCACAATGCCTGGCCCAAAATAAGAACTGAATAAAGTTGTTTTTCTTTCATTCACTGTATTTGTATCTCCAGTGCCTAGCACACAGTAGGTGCTTAATAAATGTTTACTTATACAGATTGTTTGATAGAAGATATGAGATGACATATCAGTAGAGCAACAACAATAGCATTTATCCTTAAAATTTTTGAGAACCAGGGGATGCCCCTCAATTGGGGAATGGCTGAATAAATTGTGGTATATGAATGTAATGGAATACTATTGTGCTATAAGAAATGATGAGCAGGAGGACTTCAGGGAGGCCTGGAAGGACTTATATGAACTGATGCTGAGTGAAAGGAGCAGAACCAGGAGAACTTTGTACACAGCAATGACCACAGTGTGCGAAGAATTTTTCTGGTAGACTTAGTCCTTCATTGCAATGCAAGGATTTAAAAAATTTTCAGTGGTCTCTTGAGGCAAAATCCCTTCCATATTCAGAGAAAGAATTATGGAATTTGATTGCAGAATGAAGTAGACCATTTTCTTTTGCATTATGTTCTATTTTATTTTGGTTTATGATTTCTCCCATTCATTTTAATTCTTCCATGCAACATGACTAAGGTGAAAATGTATTTAATAGGAACGTATGTGTAGAACCTATATAAAATTGTATAGCATCTCAGGGAGAAAGTGGGGGGAAGGGAAAGGAAAAATCTAAGCTATATGGAAGTGATTGTCAAACATTGAAAATAAATAAAATAATTTTTAAAAATATTTGAGAATTAATACTTATAAGATCTCCAAACTAGAGAAAATGAAAAGCTTTCAAAATAAAAAGACCAAGTGGAAGAAATTAATGTCATGTAGGAACAGGATGTAGCACTACGTATATCATCCCTGTGATTCTGTCAGACACTAGGAATTTCAGTGATTCTATAGAAGGGAAGTTTCTGTCCTAAAACTCTTATACAAGTACATAATGCTATTATTATCCTCTTGACCTGTGGTCTTTAGAACATTAAATGTAAAATAATCATAAAAGGAGGATAAACAACCTGTCCTCAGTCTGAACTTCATCCTTCACAGATGAGAAAAATGAGTTAATGGTGATGATAGAAATCATGGTAACTTATAGTTTACAAAGCTCTTTTCTCATCACAGAATTGTGAGGCAAGCAACACAAATAGCATTATTCCCATTTTACAGATGAGGAAACAGACCAACTTATTGAGCTAAAATGTTGATAATGATCAGCTTGTAAATGGCAAAGCAGAGACTCCAATTCGGATTTTCCAACTCCAATTATGTCTTGCTACTACTTCTATTATACTTTGCTCCCAATCAGAATACTATGTGCCTTTCAGGTCCTTGAAGAAAAATCCCAATTTCTTTTCGGTATTTCTTAGGCTCTCCCTTAATCCTCTTTCCATTTTTCCCATCCAGTAGAGTGACCCAATAACTATTTTTAGCCAAAAATACAGATTGCTCTCCCTTTTTAATCCTCCTATTCTATTTTCAAACCTTTGACCTTCCTTCTTCCTGAATACTGATTTACAGAGCTGGAAAGAACATTCAGCAATTATGTAGTCCAACAAGCATCCCTCAAATAATTCCTTTTTTGTAATATACCTGAAAAATCGTAATCCAGTCTTTGTTTGAAGTCCTCTAATAAAGAGAAGCCCATCATGTCACAAGGCAGTCCAATTTCCCTTTTTTTGGTAAATCTTCTTTTACATTGTGCACTTGAGAATCATCAACAAACATGAGTATTTTGATAGCCAAAGGGTTACATGAAAGAGTAATTGCATATGGAGTCATATGCAAAATCATAAATCTACCATGTACTGCTTGTTATTTTCAAAATGTACATCAACTTTCATGTGGTATTGCCAACACTCCCTCCTCTTATCTGTGGCCCCTTCTCCATGTCTTCCTCACTTCTGTGTATTTGTAATTTGCTTATTAGCATGCCTTTCCTTCTTTATCTTCTACCTTTTTTCCCCAAAAGCCACTTTTTATAGAGTTTTGACTGTACATGTCTATGTATTGACCTCTGTTAATTCTATACCTAAATGCATCTTTCTTCTTCCATTTCTTTCACTTGTGAATATTTTAGATCTGAAAGGAACCTTGAACTGTTCTAGGGTCCATCTCTCCACCTAAAGGTAAGGATGGGGAGACCATAATTGCAAATAGCAAAACCACAAACTATACTCCTTCCAGGCTTTGCCACATGTGCATTGACCCACAACAATGTGTGCTTTGACAATGGAATCAATCTCACCCCTCACATCTCCCCACACCAGAAATTATTAGAGTCACTTTGGTTTCCCTTTTCCAGGATTTGCAACATATCATAAGACAACAGATTTAGAACTGAGAGAGAACTGAGCTGTCATCGAGTTCAGTTCCCTTGTTTTTGCAGATGAAGAACAGACATTGAGAGACTTAAGTGTTTGAGACAGGATTGGACCTGAAGACCTCCCGATTCCAAATCCAGTGGCCTCTTTACTACTCTATAACACTGCCTCATTTCCCTTGTAAGTCCCCAGAAATGTATAAATGTTAGCAATAGAATACGATGATCAACTACGAATGACTTAGCTGTTCTCAGCAATGCAATGATCCATGACGATCCCAAAGGACTCATGATGAAAAATGCTATCCATATTCAGAGAAAGAACTGATAGAGACTGAATGTAGATCAAAGCATACCATTTTCACCTTTTATATTTTCCCCCTGGTTCTGTGTCTTCTTTCACATTACTGATATGTTTTGCATGATTAAACATGTATAACCCCTATCAAATTGTTTACTGCTCCAGGGATGGGGGAGATGAGAGAGTGAGAGAGAAATTTGGAACTCAAATTTTTTAGTGAATGTTAAATATTGTTTTTACATATAAGTAGGGGAAAATAAAATATTATTTAAAATTTAATATAATTCTCAAAAGATAAATGTTAGTTACTTTCACCCTTTGACAAAGATTATTTTCTTTCTTTTAGTTTACTTTTGATTCCAGGGCCTAGAAGAATGGTTTGACACTTTGGAGTTGCTTAATAAATGTTTTTTGATAATCACTTATTTTACATTCTTTATATTTGCCTTTGATACAACAAATTTAGCAGCGTAGTATTTAAATTTGAATTTAAGCATATACATACACTTCTAGTTCTGAACCCTTTGAATACTGATGACAGAGCAACCCAACGCCAAAAGCATCTGTTTTACACCTCCCTGAATGAAATAATTGTTAGAGACTGCACTGTGCTGTAAGAGTGTTTCCTCTCCCTAGGAAGTTTTGATTCGCCTTCCAGAAATATACAGTCATAATAACAGGAGGCCATCTGCCTAGTTATGAGGCGGTCAATCACAACGTTCTTACTTGGAACAAGTCAATACTGGCACACCCAGAAGATAGAAAGACACTTGCTGGGGAAACTGTTCTTAAAAAAAAAGCACCAGGAAGTAACACTCTTCTTTCCTGCCATGTGTTACTTGTCCGTTGGCTTAATTTATGGTCAAAGTCCCCAGTAACTAATTGATACCAAACTCCGGAAATGACATGTCTCTCATTCAGCCTTCCCCTCATGAGTTCTCAAAGAAACCCTCATTGCACAGCTGTTCACTCTGGCCTACTCTCCAAGTGTTAATTAACTAAATGATACCATACAGCTCTAAGACTGCTAAATGAAGATGGGACCTGCTACAGATAATAGGTTGGCGGTAGGAACTGTTTTGTGAGTGGTTCCCATTGGCCATGCATGGTGTCAGATGGCCCACGAGGAAATTTTAGGGCCTGATTCACACACTACCATCCGAGTTACTGTCAAAGCAACTGGAATTCTTGGGATGTGATGCATCTGAAGGATGAATCCAGATATGGTGCTGAAACTAGAGCATGAAGCTATGGGCAGATGAGGTGGAACATTGGTAGAATGTAAAGCAAATGTAGCCTGAGACTTGGCTTAATTGGGGAGATGCAACAAGTCCAAATCAGAATTCCTTCTCTCTATACCACCTTCAAACTACTTTACTTCTTTTGAGGGATATCATCATCCTTCTAGTGTTCCAGGTTCATAAGATCAGTGTTATTTTTGACTACACTCTCCTCATTCCTACCTAACAATGATAATAATTATTAATAATAATATTTATATTGTCAAATTTCTCCACTTCCTTTAAGGGATATCACCACCCTTCTAGTGTCCCAGTGTTCCAGGTTCGTAACATCAGCGTTATTTTTGACTACATTCTCCCTCACATCTACATAATTTTTATTATTCATAATAATAGAATTTATATAGTGCTTTGTGTCAGGCACTTACGCTAAGAGCTTTACAATTATCATCTCATCCCATCCTCACAACAACAACGTAGGTACTATTGTTATTACATCCTCTTTTACAGATGAGGAAACTGGGGTCAAAGGAAGTTAAGTGACTTGCCTAGGGACACACAGCTAGCAAGCATCTAAGATCATATTTTAATTCAGATCTTCCCAGTTCCAGGCCTGATGCTCAAACCACTGAGCCATCCAGCTGTCCCATATCCAAGCAGCTTGCCAAATGTCATCATTTTTACCTCCACAACATCTGGTATCTTTCTCCCACCCAAAAACCCTTGTCTCTCCTCTCACAGCCACCACCTACTTCCAGGCCCTCATCACCTTGCTCATGCAACAGCTTCTTAATTGGTCTCTCCACCTCAAGTCTTTCCCTACTCTAATCATATTGATCCCAAAGTGATTCTCCTTAATTATGGATCCTCATAAGACACCAGTGGCTCCCAATGGCCTCCTAGGATAAATAATACACTCATCAGCTTGTTTTTAAAGTCCATCACAAACTAACCCCAAATTATCATTCCATCATCATCATATATTATTCATTCTTTCTGTGCTGTAGCATCTGCACAATCCAGCCCTTTCTTTTTGCTTCAACCACAGTCTCTTTGACAACAATCCCTCATCTCTTCAACTTTGGATTAGCTGTCTCCTCTGCCTAGCATGAGCATCTTTAAAAAATTTCTTGTTTTCTTCATGACTGCTCAATCACCACCTGCTATATAAAGCCTTCCTTGATAACTTCCATTGCTCGCACCCTCTCTCTCTCTAATCACCTTGTATTTTTTCTGCACATATGATATATGTATGTATATATACACAAATATATGTATGTACATACAATGTATATATGTAATTACATACATAGTATTAGATATACTTCATATTTATATACATACTATATTCCCATATATATAATGTATACACTATTTATAATATATATACCATAAATTTATATGTACACTACAAGTATATTAGGCTATATTTATGTATAATATATACACAATATATTTATTTGTACACTATATTTATATATAATATATACACCATATATTTATATGTACCCTGTTATTTATAATACATACACTATATAGTTATATGTACACTATATTTATGCATATACTATGTTTAAATATAAAATAGATATAAATATATTTATATGAAATAAATTTAAATATATATTTGTATGTATATTATATTTTTATATACTGTATGTTTATATGTACATTGTGTTTATATATAACATATTTTTATTACATCATACATACTATAAATACATATTTATATTTGCATATATGTATATTGTCTATCCTGATATTTATGTAAGCTCTAGAGCAGGGTCCTTGTTTCCTTTTTGTCTTTGAATCCAAAGGCTTAGTCCAGTGTTTGGCATATAGTTCATGTTTAATATATGATTATTGATTATGACCATGAAATCACCCAATGGGGGGATCTCAGCATAGACATAATACAGGGGCTGGAAGAGAGTATTCTCTTTGGGAATGACTGTGATTGATGATACATGGGCAAAATGACTTAGTCTATAAATGCTGGGCTTGGAGTCAGGAAGACCTAAGTTTGAAGCCTGATTGAGACTCTTACTAGCTGTATCCACCTTATTAACAGAAACTCCAAGGGTGGAAACTCCTTCCACCATAGCAACTTTCAGAGACGTATTAAAGTAATGTTACTTGGAGAGGGTGTAAGTGTGAGTATATGACGAGGATTAATCACACTGGACAAGTAGATTAGAATCAGGCTGTGAAGGACCTTAACTGCCCAAATGAGGAGTTTTGAGCAGGGAAATAACACATGGTCAGATCTCTACTTTAAGAATTTCACTTTGGCAGTTGTGTAGAGAATGGTCTAAGGAGAGGAGAAACTTGAGGCAGGAGGAACCAATTATAAAGCTATTAAATTAGTCCAGGTGAGAAGTTATGGGAGATGATGCCTTGCGTGGATAAAGAGAAGGGGTATATGTAAGAGGTGTTGTGTAAGTAGAATAGATGTCTTAGAAACTAGTGGGATATGGGAAGGGGTGTGCTAATGGAGGAAGATGACTAGAGAAGGTCTTCTACCACTTCCAACCCCTTCAGTGCTTCTTAACTGTAGATCGTGACCCTATGGGTCATGATCCAACTAGAGGATGATCCAAGGTTGCACACCTGGTTGCCTGGAAAGATGATGGTACCCTAAGTGAAATCTTATATCCAAACTTCCTTAGTCCCCTTTGCTCTCTCCTCATCCACATTCCTGCCCTTTACAGTGCAGGTATCACTATCTTCTCTTCTGGGGCAGCTAGGTGGCCCAGTGGACTGAGCACCAAGCTAGGAGTCAGGAAGACTCCTCTCCCTGAGTTCAAATCTTGCCTCAGACACTTACTAGTTGTGTGACCCTGGGCAAATCACTTAACCATGTTTGCCTCAGTTTCCTCATTTGTAAAATGAGCTGGAGAAAGAAATGGCAAATCACTCCAGTATCTTTGCCAAGAAAACCCCAGATGGGGTCATGAAGTCAGACAGGGCTGAAATGACTTAACAACAAATCTCCTCTTCTTTCCCCATACTTTTTCACTTATTGACTTCAGCTCTCATGAGTTTAATGATTATCTTCACACAGATGACTCACAGATCTGGGTACCCAGCCTCTTTTTTGAGCTCCTGACGTGAAGCAATAGCGTATTAAATATTTTAGCTCAAGTATCTGGTAAATATATCAGCCTCAGCATGTCTAAAGCAGAATTCATTCTAATTCTGTCTTCTCTTCCAGTTCAGCTCCTGCCTCCAAAATTTCCTCCCCTATCCTAGCAGTCTTCTCATAGATGCCTCTAACCTCTCCTCCAGTTAGTGGGTTCCTCCCCAGAGCCACCATTTAAGGAAGTACTCAGGCTTCCATCCATGTTCATTAATCTCCTGGCTCTACTCCCGACTGTCCACTTTTTCACCTTTGGCCCATAACCTCCCCCCCCCCCCCCCCGCCGACTTGTTTGATTCCTCTGGTCTAAACCATCCTTCTTCCCTATTCCCCATTCAAAAACACCATCATCCTCCCAGTCATCCAGACTTACAACCTCAGTGTCCCCTCTTACTTTCTGTCACCTCACATATTGAGTTACTTGCTGAATCTTAATGTTCGCATCTCTAAAACTGATGTTTCACCAAGATGCCATCTTAGCTCAGGCCATCCTCACCTCTAGCCAGAACTATTGCAACAGCCTCCTAATTAGTCTTCTGATCTGTATCTTTCTGTTCCAATCTATCTTCCACACAACTGCCAGAGTAATTTTCCTAAAGTGCAGTTCTATGTCACTTCCCTTCTCAATCACCTTTGGTGGCTCCCTACTGCCTCTAGCATCAAACAAAAACTCCTCTCTGAGCATTTAACATCTTTCCTATCTTTTTAACCTTATTACATATTCATCCCTTTCATATGTTTTAATCCAGTTAATCTGACCTTCTAACAGTTCCTCATACACAATACTCTCCATTTCCTGTCTCTGAAGCTTTGAACTAGCTCTTCTCCATGCATAGTAGGATGTACTCATCCTTCCCCTCTACAAATCGCTAGCATCCTTCAAGACTCAGCTCAAATGCTACCTTCTGCAAAAAAACACCGTTTCTGATTGCTAGCCCCTATAACTGCAAGTATCCTTCCTCTTCCAAATCATGTTAATGTTTTTTGTATATCTCTGGCTATGAATATATTACATTATCTCCATGAATAGTTCCAGTTCATGAGTTCCACGAACATTTCCATTTCTGTCTTCATAATCCTCACCACCTAACACGGTGGAATACTATTGCATAATAGGAACTTAATAAACACTTGTTGACAGATTAATCTTTCACTTAAGTTTATAATATATCACCTCCTGTAGCTAGGCTGTAAGACATATAGAACTTTCCAATTTGCTTGCATATAACTGAGAAGAGGAATCACCTTGATAGTCATTGAAGTTAGGAGTTCCAAGAACATTTAATTGAGGCAACTAGATTCAGTAACCTCTAAGGTCCTTTCCAGCTCTAAATCTATGATTTTACAGTCCTGTGCCCTAGACCCTTTGGTTTTGACCCTGTCCCCCACCCCAGTCTAATCTTACTCTCACCGCTACACTGTCTGGGAAAAGAATCTAATTACAGATCAGGAGCACGCATCTTCATTCTATCCTGAGTTCTGCAGAAAGTGAGTTTTTTTGTAAATTAATTTATTTGTTTTCAGTTTTCAACAATCACTTCCATAAATTGAAAGTGTTTTTAAAAGATGTTTCTGGAGGAGCCTGGGAAATCAACCATATCTGCAGCCCATTAGAAGTACCTGTCCTGCCCAAGGGATAGGAATTATATGGTTCCATAATCTTATTTCTTCATTTTTTAATATATTAGGAAGCTCAGATCTTTGGATTAAAGAAAAGTACTTAGAAATTGGAAAAATGAGAAGAAAGTGTTTGTAAACAAGACACTTTTTTTTTAAGACTTTGTTTAAGATGATGTCTATATCTCGTAAATAAATGTAGAATTTAAATTAGCAGATGAAAATTCATAGCAGCATCTCAATGGTAGAGTGAATAATTCACAGGAAACATTTTTGCCAATAGTGTTTTTATATGTTAAAATATAATATATTACACAACATAGAACAAATTATATTCTTACTTGTTGCCAGTATTTTTATCAATATTTTTGCTAACATTTTTGCCATTTTTTTCTTCATGTAGTAAGCCAAATATATATTTTTATTCTTCTATACTTGGTAGAAGAGACAGCTTGTTGTAGAGATTAGAGAGCTGGTAAAGAACTAAGTTCCGACTGTACACTGAAACAGCAATAGAGTAAGATGAGATCAGCTATGAATGACTTAGCTACTCTCAGTAACTCAATGATCCAAGACAAGTCTGAAAGACTTAGGATGAAAAATGCTATCCATCCCCAGGGAAAGAACTGATGGTATCTGAACACAGATCAAAGCATACGTTTTTATTTTGTTTTTCTTGGTTTTTTGGGGGAAAGTGTCTGTCATATTTTACAACATGATTAATATGACAATATGTTTTGCATGACTACACACAAACCTATATCAAATTGCTTCTCAATGAGGCAGGTGGGAAAGTAGGGAGAGAATTTGGAAATCAATTTTTAAAAAATGCTGAAAATTTGTTTATATGTAATTGGGGAAGAATAAAATAGTACATTAAAAAAAAAACTGGCTCAGGTGCTCTCTCTGACACATCCTAGTTGTATGATCTTGATTCTGTCTCATAACTTGGGGGGCAGAGGGGATTCTCTATGCCATAATAATGTACCTGTCTTTTTTTTAATTAAAAAAATCAACACAAAATCAGAAAGGAACTACATTTTAATCTGGTTCAGGCTGTACTTGGGAGTGTTACAGGCTAGGCTTGATACCTCTGTAGCCAACTCTCCAACCCTCAATATGCAGAAAAGAAGGCAACTTGCATTGATTGACGGAATTTCCTTATATATAGTTTCCTATACTTAAGAAATCACAGGTACAGTTCATTTTTTTCCCCAACCCTATAGTGAAGCGCTAAGGAAAGGAGGGGAGGTAGGGCAGGTACTACATTCACATTCCAGCTGCTTGCCCATATCTGGAAAAATCAAAACAAAACAAAACAAAAAAACCCTGAGCTCCTGAGTCAAAGATAGAAAGAAAGAGTTAATTTAATTTAATTCAGCATGCTTGTCGAGTTCAACCAGAGAAAAGTGAAAGGGTATGGAAACCAATTTTTATAAGAGAATATCACTTTGTGTTGACAGGGCCCTTTAAAGTTTGTAAAGCACTTTCATCTCTGTGAGGTATTACAAATGTCATCCCCATTTTAAAGATGAAGAAGCTGCAACTCAGAGACATCAAAATGACTCACTCAAAAGTCATAGAACTAACAAATATCAGAACTGGCATAGGATCACTGATGTATGTGGTCTTGACTCTACCACACCATGTTGCCTCTCGTATTAATATGATAAAAACTGAATGAAATGAGGATGTTTCTTCTATAGGAGAATGAAGGGTCAGAGGGGTTGGAAACATAATAGCTATCTTTTAAGTATTTGAAAGTCTGTCATGTTGAAGAGTACCTTAGAAGTGGTCGTTCTCTTTTTCCTTTTCCAGTGCAGTAAGCCCATCTACATTGTTCACAAGAGGTGGTCATTAAGTTTCAGTCTGAATACTTCCAATCATAGGGAGCTCACAAATATTTGAGCAGCCTGTTCCATTTTGGATAGCTCTGAATTTAGAAAGATGAACCAAAATCAGCCTCCCTCAAACTTCCACCTATTGGCCTTAGTGTGGGTGTGTGTAACAACAATGAATAAAAAATAAAAAAAGACTAACTGCATCAGATAGGATGTAGCAAAAGATGACTTCTCAAGTCCTTTATAAAGGACTGTCATTCCCCTGGTGCTCAAGAAAGGGCTGGATCAACTCCTACATGGAAAGAATACAAGTCAAGGGCAATGAAGAATGTCTGGGGATGTTAGCCTATTTCTGTTGCTTTAGGGGCAGTGTCTAAGGCTGGGGAGAGATCCAATCTTCCATTTCAAAAACTAAAATAACATATTTGAATTAGTTTCCAAGCCTACATGTTAAACTGAAATTCTGTATGTTATCATAACAAATGTGATCTCTAAATGAATATTTCTAAATGTGGAAAACAAGTCAACATGTTTAATTAAAATGCAACTTTTTGCAACTAAAGCTGATTAAATATTTCAAAATTCCCAGACTTTGCCAAATATATGGAGGATTCAGTACTAAATGCTCCATTTTCAGCTTTCAAAATATACATTTAGCAAACAAATACATGGTTTTGATATGGAGCAAATAAGCATCAGATTTCCTTACTAGGATATATATATATTTTCCCACCAAAGAATAAAAGAATGTATTATTTGGAAACATATCTGACATTGGATAGACAAGATGTCTACATAACTGACTTATTAAATTATAACTAGATATTTTGGCATTGCAAAGACACATTCTTTATTAAAGCTCTACTCTAAAATCAAGAAATTTATTGTTAAAAAGTTTCTGGAATGGGCCATTAATGCATTATCCTTATTAAGCCAATGAATTTCATTATCTTCACTGGCTAACTAGTGGCCACCATAAATATTCAGCTCTGAAATACTTTTTTAAAGAAAGTAAATACATCTACATGAACACATTTTTACAACATTTTCCTGGCCTCATTAATGTATTATCATGGAAGTGATTTTTCTGAACTAATTAGTAATGACTGATTGTATACAGTGCTTTATGGTATACAAAGAGCTGTCTCTGCATATGTATATGTCTGTGTGTCTATGCATGCATATACATATGTGTGTACATATATCTCTATTGATATATCTGTCTGTCTATGGATACACACACATATGCAGATTTGATTTTTTCAACAACCTTATGAAGTAGATACTACAAATAATATTATTGTCATTTCACAGATAAAGGGCTATAAGAAGGGAAGAGACTGAGTGATTTACTTATGACCATAACCAGCTAATATCTGTTCGTTGAAACTAGATCTCACCTATCTCCAAGTCTAGCATGCTATTACAACATAATTCTATGGTTTTCCCCTGACCACAAACTATATTACCAAATATATCAAGGAACATAATTTTAAAAATCATAGGAATTTGTTTTAGCTATATAGAAATTTGAATTGGGATAAACATTTAGATATCTGGTCACATAGACATACAGCTTAGTGTTTTTCTTCATTCATCTAGAATTTAGGACAACATACCATATCTTAATATTCACTTTACCAATTACTGTCCAGTTTTAATTATTTGTATTGCTTTATAATGACACTTGTGAAGTTAGAACTTTCAATGAACTCGTTTTATTACCCAAGTTTATATTTTAGAGGTAATTCCATATTTCATTTATGCTGCCATTATACATACCCCAAGGTCCTTTAGTCATGGAAATCCCCCAAAATTCCTCCTTCAGTCCTGATGAGGTTGTGCCAAAATTAATTAAGGCAAATGAACACTCTAAATTAATTCCTTCCTTTTAACTATTGTTTGATTAATTGCCTGTGCTTGACAAGATATTTTGCATGAAATATCAACAATATGATTTAAATCACACTCATAATTACTAACTCTTCAACCATAGTAATTAATAAATTGCTTTCTTCCCAAGGGACTATGTTCAAACATTTAAAACTCTTCCAACTGGGATGGTCCCCTGGGTTTCTCTTGCTTCCTACTGATTACAGGAAACCTTGGATGCCTCCCAACCCTGTCATATGGTGACCCAACTCCTTCAAGTCTATTGCTGTCCCATTCGATCTAAGACAACAATATCTCATTAGTAATGAACTTCTGTCTAACTTGTCTAAGGGGGAAAATAAAGTCCAATTAACACACAGGAAATTCTGGTAACTTTCATTCTTTTAGAATGCAAGAGGAATTACCTTATCCATCTCCTAGGTAAAAAATGAACAAAAGCCAAAACTGTCCATCATTTTTTCCCCTCTGGCTATAAGAGAATCTTATGATTTTCAAATTAATTTTCAGGTAAATGGAGTAACTGAGTGCTTCTGCAATAAAAGACCATCCAATCCTGGCAAAGGCTCGAGATATTGCCAATCAGGAACCCTTAGAAGAGGGAGCATTTTTGGATGCCATGCTGTCAGCAACAATTTTTCACCTTGGTTTCAATTGTATCGGTACATGTAAGAATGAAAACACTGAGGAATTTTCTAGGATGGTGTACAAACACATACCACGTATTCAAATTCACATTGTTCAAAGTTATAATTATGTAAAATATGGTAATTGAGTCCAGCTCAATGAAAACATGCGGTATGAATTCAAATAATGCAACTGCTTTGTGGGGAGGGGGTTCACTATTCATGCTAAATGGGACCTGGGTATAGACTTTCTTATTCTGACTGTATATTTGCTTATATCCACCAGGATAGAAAACCCAAATAGTCTACAGGAATATGTGTAGAGAAAATGATTTGGATGAAAATTATGAAAACTATTTGTGATAAGAAGTGAAAAATTCATTTTTATTAAGGTTTTATCCTATCCTGGTAAACATCCGGATAGTTGTATGTACTTCAACTAGAGGTTCTTAACTTGAAGATTATGGTTTTTTTTTGTTCTGTTTTTTTAAATATTCTAGTATCTACATTTCAGCATAATTGGTTTTCTCTATAATCCTATGGATTACATTTTAACCCTTTAAAAACTTTATTCTTACAATGGATCTACAGGATGGCCAACAGGGGCCTAAGACAAAAATGTTAAGAACCCCTGCCTTTATATATGTATATTCAAATGTGTTCATATCTCCCCCAAAAAGATATAAGCTCCTTGAGGGTAGGGATAATTTCATTTTTCTTTGTTATCTCCAGTGCCAAGCACAGTACCTGGAACAGAAAATACATTTAATAAATGTGTGTTGATTGATGACAATTTTGACATGTCTCACCTCCAGCATGATGGTAGCTGTTAATTTTACTCTATTTTTTTCCTTTCTCCTGTGAGGGAGAGAGGCAAGCATACAGTCTTAGAATATTTTAAGTAGACAAAATCTACAGAAAGCCTGGCTCAAGAGGCAAAACTCATTCTTAGTGGATGTGTGGGGTAAAGGGTCAGGTGCTGATATTCCATCTAGCTACGCACTGACATATACAGAGAGAATCTGGAAACCCTATTCTCTTAGGTACCTAGACGATGGCCAGATCTACCGTGGACTGGTGCAAGATGTTCTAACCAGGAGTAAGATAAACCCGACTCCTGACACAAGACGCTGTAAGGACAGGGTTCCTGTGCAAGTCAGATTCGTCTTTGTATACACATACATACATACATATATACACATGCATATATACACATAAATAAATGTGTACACATGTACAGATCTGTCTTTGTCCTTTGACACATATTGTATATGCATATGTGTGTATCCATATGTATACAATACACATACAGTAGGGCTATGGCTAGGAAAGAGAAGGATGATGACCTCCCCCTTCCTACTTCTTAGCTTTGTATCTGCATCTTTCTCCCTACTCTTCTGCTCACTAATTTTCCCTGGAGAGATGAAGGGGCCTTAGAACAGAGAAACCAGATCCTTTGGGCCAGAACAATTGTTATTCTTAAAGAACAGTATGTACCATTAAAGGTTCTTCACTATTTTGAGGTCATGGACACCTCTGGCAGTCTGATGAAACTGATGGACACTTTTTTCAGAATCAAATTTCTAGATGCTAGGAGACTCAGGAAATAGAGCACTGGGCTTGAAAGTCAAGGCAGACTTGAGTTCAAATATAGTCTCAGACATTCACTGTCAGTGTGACCCTGGGAAGATCACTTAATCCATTTGCCTCAGTTTCCCCATCTGTCACATGCAGAGTAACAGAACCAAGGATCAGATGAAATAATCTTTGTAAAACACACTTAGCACAGTGCCAGGAACACTATAGTAATACAATATTAGCTGCTATTATTGTCATTGTTGTTTTATACAAGGATTACAAGAGAACAATTATATTGAAATATAATTATTAAAAATGTTTTAGATGTTCTCAGACCCCACATTAGGAACTCTTAACCTACATGTATTGTGAGTAGGCACAGTCTACACTGAGAATCAGAGATTAAAAATATGGGGCTTATGGAATTCTCACCTCAAACTAGAATGTGGTCTCTGATACAAAAATCCAAGTCTTGAATTAAGAAATTTCGTTCAAAGGTTAGCTTAAACCGGACAGCAAGAACTATCTTATTAGGAGTTTCTGTGCTATGCCTCCAAAAGCCCTTGGTGCCAACGGTAAATAATTTCCTCCTGAACATGAAAGCCCATTGTGTGAAAAATACCAGAGTAAGATAGGGCACTGTTTCAGTAAAGAAAAAGAAAGCCAGGGTGGTTTCTTCCCCATAACCTCCTTCATGTGCATAAGCAAACACATACACACACACAAAGAAACATGCACACACATACATATATTCACACACAGTCACACAAATGCACATTCATACAGGGATGAACACACATACACACAAACACTCACACCCCGACAAGGGCAAATTTTGGATTAATGATAAAATCACAAAATCTCAGAGCTGGAAGGGCCCTCAGCCCCATCTAATCCAACATGAAACAATTCCCAGTGATCACAGAGCAAACACGCAGAAATTCAACTTGTGCATAGAGCCTTCTAAGTGGAGCTGGTGAGACTCTCCAGAAACCCCATTCCACTTTTGGATGACTGATTGTTAGGAACTTTCTCCTGATATCAGACCTAATTTACCTTCTTTTCAACATCCATACATTGATTCTAGTTCTGTCTTCTAGGGCCAAATAGAATAAGTCTAACCCTTCTACATGGCAGGTCCAGAAAAAGAAAGTGGGTTGGTGGTGGAATGAAAGAATGATAGATAAAAGAAGAACATCTTGAATGCTTTATGGGCACTGTTTGAGTCTTTGGGACCCCATTTGGAGTTTTCTTGACAAAGATACTGGAGTGAGTTGTCATTTCCTTTTCTAACTTATTTTACAGATGAGGAAATTGAGGCACAAAAGGATAAGTGACTTGCCCAGGGTCACAACTAGTAAGTGTCTGAGATCAAATTTGAACTCAAGAAGATGAACCTTCCCAATTCTAGGGCCAGCTCTTTAACCATTGTGCTAACTAGCTGCCCATTTATAACATTAGGGCTTTAAAGTTAAAAAAAAAAAAAAAGTATGGTAAGAACATGTTCTTCCCGAGAAAGAGAAGGAAAAGGACACAAGGCCTTGAGTTAAAGTTAGAAGCATTGAGAAAGAAATCTGTGACTTCTGTGGGGCAGAAGTCAACAAACACTAAATCTCCAGGAAAGTGAAGTGCATCTGGCAGAAAAAATATTTCTAGCAGAGATCAGGGATCAGGACTGCCACATGATCCCAAGAAAAGACTTTATAATATTGGGAGCAAGAACTAGCCCTTTAGGCATGTGCCAACACCTCAGTAATTCTCTACGTTCGTGTCCTCCCACAAGTATTGCTTGGCCACGTGTGTCTCCTACAAGTTAACCTCCTATTTAGGTTCCCATTGACAGTGTTTGGTTTGTGGGAGAGTGTGCCTTAGGTTTATGGGGGAAATGTATAATGGCTACTTTTTTTAAAATTATGCTATTAAATTAAAGGATTTTGCTTTGAATTGCATCTTCTTCCTAACTATTAAACAGAATGGTGGGGACTATGGCTTTATATGGCTGTAGACCCATAGAGTACCTTCAACTTGGTGAACCCTTATATGGAAGATCTAAACTGTGAGTTGGAGGAGGAGCAGAGAGGGTATTCCCAGGCACTACAATATATTACAGGATTTTTTTTTTTACTCCAGTGAAACTTTACATTAGGATAGGAGGGAAGCAGAGTGAGGAGGTTAGTAATAGTGATATGTCTTGCTATGTTTTGAATGTATTGAAAAGTTGCATTTTTACCAGGATAAAGAGAGAAGCTCTTCCCAAGGAGCAATGACTGGGTTTAGTTTTTAGTTTGTTTTGTTTTTGCATTTTTTTGTTTGCTTTTTAAAATCCTAATGGTGCTTAGACTTCAAAATTCTCAGAATTTCCCAGCAGAGTCTGCATTCTAGAAAGCCAACTTGACAACTTTGTTACTGCTAGTATTAGCAAAAGTTGAAATATTTGACTAATAAAATCATTTTTAATCAGGACATCTGGATAAAACAAATACACAAGTATTATTCACAGCATTTAAATGTCCTTAGGTAAATGAGACATAGAAAGAACTCAGGATCACAGTGAATTATTAACTCAGCATAAGTAATTAAACTTCTGCTGTTAGAAAATTAAGGATGACATAAATTAGAGCCAGCAATGTTAGGGGCCATGAAGTAATTCTCCAGTTATTTCTGTAATGCCTCCGGTTCACAACATGCAGAACCTAGACAGGGCTTCTTAGTGAGGGTTCAGAGGAGAACCCTGAAGAATATTAAATGATCAGAAAGTAAGACTGGTTAGGAAAAGTTAAAAAAAGAGTGAGGAATCTTTAAGAATATAAAGCTTTTCTAGAAAGCAAATTCTCCAGTTCCACAAAGGATTGTTCATACTGGTATGAAGGACTTATACTAGATATAGCTTAGCATATTAGGAGGGTCACTTAGATTAGTTTTTTGATCATATGTTGACAAACACAGGAAAGAAATGTTTCAGGAACTAACTTTTTGAGCATTCTCTGAAATTGATTAAGTCTTATCTTTTGGAATTATTGATTTGTAATTTTTCTGAAAAGAGGAGAGGATGATTTCAAGTCCCCTTCCTGTTCTGATATATATATATATATATATATATACACACACACATACATACATACATATTACATATATACATATACATATATATGCATACATATATATACATATGTTTGTATGTGTATATATAATCAGAATATTCCACATTTTTTAATATTACAAATCATCTTATCTTATAATAAATATCATGTCACATAAAGTACCAAGTAGTGCTTATAAAGTCACTCCTTGATAACTGGGTGGCATAGTGCATGGAGTGCCAGGCCTAAAGACAGGAAGACCTATGTTCAAACTTGGCCTCAGATACTAGCTGTGTGACCCTGGGCAAGTCATTTAACATTGTTTCCCTCAGTTTCCTCTTCTGTAAAATTATCTGGAGAAGGAAATAGCAAACCATTCCAATATCTTTGCCAAGAAAACCTCAAACGGGATGACGAAGAGTTGGATGGGACTGAAATGAGTGAACAACAGAACACTCACGTTCATTATTTGTATAGGCACACCAAAAAATTCATGTATTTGTGTCAATATTTATTCAGAGTGTATGTGTATGTAGTTCTATGTAAAATATTTAAATCCACCTAAAAACACTACTAATCATAACAAAAGAACCCACCACCACCACCAACTAACCTTTCTATGGTGCTTACTTGTGCCAGGGCACTCTGCTAAGTGCTTTATAATTTTTAACTCTTTGTATCTTCACAGTAGTCTTGGAAGGCAGGTGCTACTATTCTCCCCATTTCTTAGTGATGAGGAAACTGAAGAAAACTATGGTTAAGTGACTTGCTCAAGGTCACACAGCTAGTCAGTGTCCTAGGCTGCACATGAACTCAAGTCTTCCTGACTCCAGGCCCAACACTCTATGTACTATACCACTGAGGTCCCTAATTATTAATAAGACTATTTTGTGAAATATTGGGAAGAGAACTAGCCTTTGAATTGAGAAGATTTGGATTCAAGTCCTCTACCTGCTGGGGGAGGGTGGGAATCTCTCTGCCTCTACGACTCTGTGACCCTCAACAAGTATGCAACTTTCTGTGATTACAATTTGCAGAACAATTGAAGCAATATATTGTTTGGAGGAGTTTTCTCACTTATAGTCTCTGCTCACAATGAAATCATATCATGTACATATAAACACACATGTACATGCATGTGTATCTATAGGGGTGTATATAAAATTTATCATAGTTTTGATTACAATTTTGTTTTCAAGGATAATTTCCCAAAATTTTATTAATTTCTTATATTTCCACAACAAATTTAAAGTAGGAAAATGTTGTCTCGGGCTAAATTAATGTATGAAATGTATCCCTTGAGAAATTCACATGAACTTTAATTTACTCATGAAAATTAATAGCTTTGTTGACAGCAGAAGCCCTTACTTCAAACAAAGAAAAATTAACCTTGACAGCAAAAGAGGAAAGAGAACTATAATTAATGAATTTTTAAACCCTTCTTCCTCGCATGTTACAAAAGTCTGCTGCCTTACATGATTAGGAATAGTAAAGAAAATATTAGCTGCCTTTTTCTTGTTCTATAAAACCTAGATGGAAGGCAATCTGATTTTCAAAAGCAACTATAACTTTAAAAATACCTATTTGTAGATGGTTGGGCCAATCTGGAGCAAGGAAAAAGGTTAAAAGACTTTTAGCTGGGGGAAAAAAGCACAACTGCCAATCAGTATGCCAAAAATAGGATTTGTGACTTGCAGGCCTGTGATCTCAGCAAAAGGAAAAATGGTCACTTCCTCGGACTGATGCAAAACACAACTTCTGTGAAGACTATTATTGAGAACTGCGGCGTGAGTACACGTAATTACAAGCTTCTGAAAATGTGTACTATTTATTTTATCATCTGTAATCGCCCACAGAAACAGGCAGGGGTAAAGTATTTACATAACTGTTCTGTGCAGACTATTTGGGAAGGTCTGTTTCGATATCTTTTTAAGATCAATGACCCATTAGTGCAGTTACAGTCTCAGGCTTCTGAGATGTCGTTCCAGTTAACTACAAGTGGCACCATTGATGGAACAGACATTTTGTGCATGTTGTTTAAAATGTTCTTTTATCAAGGAGGAACTAACTAGATAACTAGAACCAAGAACTCATGCAGTCATTCAATAATTTGCCTTATTAAAAAAAAATATGGCACTGCTTTTTTTAGAAATCAATTAAGCACTTATTAAACACCTACTATATTCTAGGGGCAGCTTAGGTGGTACAGTGGATAGAGTGCCAAGCTTGGAGTCAGGAAGATTCAGCTTCCTGAGTTCAAATCTGATTTCAGACACTTACTAGCTGGGTGACCGTGGGCAAACCATTCAACCCTGTTTGCATTAGTTTCCTTATCTGTAAAATGAGCTGGAGAGGTAAATAGCAAACCACTTCAGTATCTTTGCCAAGAAAAGTTCAGATGGTGTCATTGCAAGTCAGACATAACTAAAAAATGGCTGAATTACAACAATAACAAATGTTCTTATAGAATTTTAGATGTGGGAACCCCAGAAATTATCTTGTCAAAGTGCCTCAGTTTACAGCCAAGAAAACTGGGCTCGAAGAGGTTGGGACTTTCCCAGGTTCACACAGAGAGCACTCTACTAGGCACTGGAGAAAGAATGTACTTCATAAGGATATATGAGAAACAAATGATCACTAATTCTCTTGACTGACTTTTACAGTTCTAAAATCTTCATGCAATTTATATGTACAGCTATATATACAAGGACATCCACAATCTTCTCTCTTAAGCATGAAATGGACTCTAGTCACTGACTCACTCCTTGGTAGTAGAATCGTTGATTTTTCAGTCAAAGGGAACTTTTAAGGTCACTTAGATCCACCAATCAATCACACAGAAATTCCTGAAGTAGTAACCTAGCTTTTGCTTGAAAACTATCGATAACAGGAAGCTCATTCCTACACAAAGGAGCAATTCTATTGTAGGATAACACTAAATGTTAGAAAATTCTTTTCTATGGTTGAGCCCATCTGACTTCTATTAATGAATCCAATTTCTTTCCTCTGGAGTCATTTTCATTCTGCATGACTGCCCTCCAAATAACATTTTTTCTACCAGTTTTCCCTCCTCCAAACTAAACATTTCTAGTATTCTAGAACCCCCCTTTAATGACATGATTTCCAGACTCTTTCACCAACCTCAATATGCTTGTTTATCAGTGTCCTACTTACAATAGGGCACATGGAATTAAACAAAAAAGTCTGATACAAAACACAGTTAGACTACTAACTTCCTTGTTCTGGATATTCCTATTTAAGAAATATAGGTTTTTAATGGTGATATCATTACATTATTGGCATAAACTAGAATTATATTTAATTGGAACCCCTAAAGATATTTCTTGTGAATTCCTGTCTGGTCACATATCTATCATCCTGTACTTAGCGCAACTAACATATTTTAAAAATCTAAATGTAAGACTTCATATTTATTTCTATTAAGTTATACTTTGATGGCTTGGGTGTAGCATTTTAGCTTCCTGGATTCACTTATTACTTTCCATCTTTCATCTACCTTTTATTAGTTATCCCTTCCTGGTTTGGATCATATGAAAATATGATAAGGTGACCTTCTTTGTGTTTATCCAAATCACTGATGTCTGTTGCAGAGTACCAGGTGAAATAGGAAGCCCAGTGACACACTCCTAGGGACTTCTTTGTTTGGTGACATCAATCCCTTAATGATCTTTCTAAGACTGAACCAGCTTTGTATCTGCTTATCAACTATCAGGTCCCATCTCTCCAGTTTATTTTTAAGGACATCATAAAAGACTGTCTCAGCTGTTCTGCTGAAATCAATTTACATCATGTCAAAGACATTCCCTGTTCTAATGATCTAATTAGTCTATAAGAAAAAAGAAATTACGTTTGTTCTGTATGGTCTTGGGCAAGTGACTGATCTTTAAGCACCTCGGTTTCCTCATCTGTTAAACTAGATTGGGGTTCTTAACCTGGAGTCTATGAATGTATTTTTAAAGACATTCTAATATAATTGTTTTCCTTTGTAATCCCATGTCTTTTATGGTGCAATGGGTAGAGTAACAAGCCTGCAGTCAGGAAGACCTGAGTTCAAATGTGGCCTCAGAGACATACTAACTGGGTGACCCGGAATAAGTCACTTAACTTCTATTTGCCTCAGTTTCATCATCTGTAAAATGGGGATAATAATAGCACCTATCTCCCAGGGTTGTTGTGATGAGGATCAAATGAAATTTGATATTTGTAAAGTTCTTGTAAAGCTTGGCACGTGGTAAGTGCTAGCTATGATGCATTTAAAACCTTTTTCTGAAAAGGGGACTGTAGGCTTTATGAGGTGGCCAAAAGGGTACAAGGCAATGAAAAAGTTAAGAACCCCTGATCTAGGTAACCTCAAACGCCTCTTTTAGATTGAACTTCTCTGATTTTATAGTGTAAATAAATGACGTTCTTCATGAACACATTAGTCTCTGGGTGATTGCCACTTTCTCTTTTCAGTGCTCCAAAATAATTGGCTTTAATTATCTGGCCTAGAAATTTGTTAGTGATCAAGCCTACTGGTCTGTGGTTTCTACCATATCCCTAGTTATGCTTCTTCAAAATAAAGCCAACATTTTTTTTCCTTTTTCTAATATTTTGGTACTTCTACTGTTCTCAGAGATTACTTGCAGAGTCTCTGCCATCAACTCTGAGCTCTTGGAGCAACCTAGGAGATCACATACCTAAATCTGGAGATTTGAACTCACCTCACATAGCTGCTAGGTGGTAGAATGAATAGACACTAGACCTGGAGTCAGGAAGACCTGATTTTAAATCTGGCCTTAGAGACTGTGATGAGTCACCTAACTTATGACTGCCTCTGTTTCCTCATGTGTAAAATAGGGGAAATAACAGCATCTATCTAACATAGTATTTGTGAGGACAGCTTACTAATTTCTTGACCCTGGAAAAGTCAATTAATTTCTCTCTGCCTCAGTTTCTTTTTCTGTAAAAATAGGGAAAACAATACCTTACAGGATAGTTGCAGGGACCAAATGAGATAAAATTTGTAAGTTGCTTTGTAAGTCATAAAGTGATATAGAAATGCTAGCTATAATAATTATTATTGTTATCTCATGACTACAAGATTATAAGGTTTTTGAGTGCAGTGGGGGAATGTGCCATTTATCTTTGTAAGCACCACCCCTCGCTCTGGGACGCCAAAGAAATTTTTAACATAACCACTAGCAAAATGAAAGCTTCAATAGAGCTCAAGATGTTGAAGAGGAAAGAGAGCACAGTTTAGATAATTGTCAGTTCACTGCCAAGTCATGATTCTCTCTGTTAAAATTCTGAAAGTAGGTTAAAGAAAACCCAGTCTTTGCCCCCTAAAAAGCAGCCTCAGTCTCCAGAGATCTTAATATGACCATTATACAACATAGTGCCATGATCACATGTCCCTGTCTCCCTAGTTTGCCATCTCTCCCCAGTTCCCCACATGTAGCATTTTGTTTTTGTAAGTGTACCAATTTCATTGGGGTTTAATTTAAGAATTTCACAGAATAGATTGTGTTTTATCATCTGTCCAAGAAGCTAAAAAAAAGGAAAACACAAAGATTTAGCTCCAGTCTGTTTCCCTGTTTACAGATTATAAGCAGAAAACAAGTCTACTTGTATGCCATATGGCTGAATGCAGTGACTAAGAGCTGGATGCCATACCTCACGAATAGCTGTACAAAACTCACTCTGCAGAACTTTTTTGAGGGACTGAAGCTTTTGAACGGGTACTTCTCCAGATTCTTGTAGTTTCTCCAATAACTCAATCGCTCTTGCAACATCTGAATGGATTAAAAAAAAAAAGAGAGGCCTTGAATAAATTCCCTCTGAAATAGAATTACAATACTATACTACAACACAATACAATACAAAATCACAACCCTAAACACCTACTGTGAGCAGAGTAGTAGCCGGCAGATATACAAAGTTTAGATAAGATTGTCCATGCTTTTATAGATTTACAGAATTTGAAAGTTGGAAGGGACCTAATTAGCCATCTGGTCCACCTCATACACAAGTAATCCCCATGATAAGGTAGCTGACAAGTAGTCATCCAGTCTGAGCTTGAAGATGTCCAAGAATAGGGAACCCACTCTCTCTCAAGGCAAGCCATTCCACTTTGGGAGAGTTCTAATTTGTTAAATTGCCACCAAACTTATATTGACCTGTGAATCTTTCACCCATTCTTCCTGGTTTTGCCCTTTGGATATGAACAGAGTAACCCCAATATCTCCTCCATTGTGACAACCTTTTAAATACCTGAAGACATCTCTTCTCCAGATTAAACACACCTAATTCCTTCAATCAGTCATCATGTCATGCAGTCTCAAACCCCTTCACCATCCTGGTGATTCTCATCTGGACACTCCAGTTTATCAATGTCCTTTTTAAACTAGGACACGCAGAACTGAGCCCAAAACCATTGGTGTGGTCTGAAGGCAGAGTACAGAGGGGACTATCACCATCCTATTGCTGGAAGCTCTGCCTCTCTCAATACAACTCAAGATGGTACCAACTTTGGCAGCAACCACATCGTACTATTGACTTGTACTAAGTTTGCTGTTGACTAATCTTTAGTACCTAGGTCTTTTTCAGAACCATGGTTGTCTAATCATGCTTCTCTGCCCATCTTGTACTCGTGAAGTTGATTATTATTTATTTACACAAGTGTAAGCTTACACTTGTGCCCTGTTGAATGTTCAATGTTCTAGGCCGTCAAGACCTTTATGGATTCAGATTGTTGTCATCTAGAGTGTTAGCTGTCTCTCCTAGCTCTGTACCATCTGCAAATGAGATGAATGTACCTTCTATGCTTTTTGCCAAGTCATTAATAAAATGTTAATTCAGAAATGATCACTGACATCTAGCCTGCAATTTTATACTATATATAGTATATGTGTATACATATATATATTTATATAATTACCATCACACCAACTGTGTGAGATAGATACTAGAGTTATTGTCACCATTTCTTAGACAGGAAACTAGAATATGGAAGCTTAGATCAAGACAGTCTTTGTCTTCAGTGATAATGAATGATATTTACATAGAATTTAATGTTTTCACAGCACTTTATATATATCACCCCATTGAAACCTCTCAACAACCCTGAGGGGTAGGTACCATAGGGGTTATCACCATTTCACAGATGGGAAAACTGAGGCTTTTAGAAGTTAAATGACTTGCCTAGGGTCACAGTAAGTATCAGAGACAAAATTTCAACTCAGAGCTTCCTGACTCCAGGTTTGGCACTCTGTCCAATCCACCACCCCACCTCAAATAGCTTACAGAGAAGTAGGAGGATCAGATCCCTACACAGTATTGCTTAAATGAATTACAAATTTCTATATAGTATGTAAAGGAGATGAGGAAACTGGGGTTAGGTGACCTGCCCAAAGTCACACAGTTAGTGAGTATCAAGTGTCTGAGGTGAGATTTGAACTCAGGTACTCCTAACTCCTGCACTGGTGCTCTATCCACTACATCAGTCATTCTGATGAATATCTAGTCACTGGATTCAGATGGCTCTGGAGGAGAAGTGAGGCTGGTGACCTGCACAGCCCTCCCTCACTCAAAACAAAGTCAAGTGCAAGTCACGTCATTATTTCTCTGATGGCGTGGTCTTCTTCAGCAATGAAGGACAAACACACACACACACACACACACACAGATGAGGAAACTGAGGTCCAGTGAGGTTGTGCCCAAGGTCATACACGAAGTAAATGGAAGGAAGTGATGAGAACCTGAGTTTACAATAAGAGCACCAGAGAGTTGAAGTATGCATGGGCATATTCAAGCCATGTATACCCCAAGGGAGTCAGGAAGAAAGAAAGATCTCCTATACACCAAAATATTCAGGGCAGGACTTTTGTGAAATAAAAGAAATGTGAACAAAGTCAATGTGAAATCAACTGGAAATAATTAAATCAATTAAGAGGGAGGGAGAGGTAATGAATAGAAAGCTGGCTTAGTAGTCAGAAAGCACCATTTCTGGTATCTACTAGACATGACCCTGGGCAAATCATTCTTCCTCTCAGTGTCTCAGGCCACTCTCTTAGACTGGAAGTTGAAAACTGGGTGTTCTCTTGCATGTTAGAAGAAATTTCTTTAGTGAAACATTCCCTGTATACATGAAATCAAAGGTTTGGACAGAAAAATCAAAAGATCAAGGTGAAGGATTCAGAGATGAATGGGAAGACATATGAACTGATCCAAAGTGAAATAAGTAGAAACCAAAAGACAATTATCAACAATCATTACAACAAAACAGAAAGAACAAAGAAAAATGAAACTTTTCACTTTGTAAGTATAACAAAGTTATACTTTAAGTAGTTTCCAAAGAAGAGATGAAAAATGTACCTTCCTTGGAAAGAACAAAAAAAATGAAACTTTGCACTTTATAAATGTAACAATCAAGGTGGTTCCCAAAAAAGTGATGAAAAATGTACCTTCCTTCCTTCTTTTTAAGGGTGGGAGACTATAGTTCTGGAAGATGTCATATACTGGAAAACTTGGTTGATGTTTGGGTTAGTTTTGCCATCTGTATTTTTTTCCTCTTTATTTTTTATTACAATGGGGGTTGGGGGAAAGGAGGAGGATATATTCAGAAAATGATGATGTAAAATCAAAAAATATCAGTACTTTTAAATTTAAAATGTTGAACAAGGAATGATGGAGCCAATACTATGTGACTGAGTGTAATGGCAAGTAAAGTAGGACCTTTTCGGTGTTTTGGTTTTTAGTATAATCAAGAAGTATACTATCTCTATTAGAATGGGATTAAGAGGATCTTTCCCACCCATTGATGGGCCTGTCCATTGTGAGAAGCTTGACTGGGGGAGTTGTTTTGTAGGAGGGTCCCAAGTACCTTTTGTTTTTTCTATTGAGGCACTGGGTCATCAGGTAATGCCCTGTGGCTGTGAAAAGTGTACAAATACTCTGAGCGTGAGGTTTTACTTGGGGCTTACTGACTGGAAGTGTTTGTTTGACCAGATGAGGACTCTGGGAAGCAGCTTTAAGGATCCACCCGGCATTGAGAACCCAGATGTCCTGCTTTCCTCTCTGGTAATGATGGTCAGACAGTTGTCCGTTGAATTATGGTCAGACATTTTGGAAGCATGTCTGTTGACCTTTAACTTGTCTGTATTTTCTTTGAAGTTCGGGGTGCTACCTCCCCTGAACTAAGTGAATGATATATGTGCTTGGTTAAAGGATTGATACATATACTTGATTAAAGTGATTGTTAACCTCTCAAAAGCTGCCTTTCCTTTTTTTGAATGCAGATCTAAGAATCTGTTGCAGTAGGTCCCCCTGTGTATACTGGGGTGCTTACTGATACACTGCATCAAAGATTATACAAATCATAACCAAGCACTCCATGCTCTGAAACACACAATCTTCAAGGATTTTCAAAGAAGAAAAAAATTTCCCTTTCTTTACAGTGAGTTTCTGCACTGCAGAGCTGAGAGAGCAAAGGGCATGTAGTATTTCAAGGAGTTTTATAATGTTGTTTTAAAAATTATTTCTATTATAAGAATATTTCCTCATACAAAGAAGAGGAGAAATGCCCTTGGAAAATCTTGACTAGCTACAGCTTGATTTTCACAATTATGTTTCAAATTTAATATGTTAATTCTAACAATGTTTTGCTCATCTGTGTACCCTTCTGAACTTCTGTTCTTTTCTTTGTATTTAAAAAATATATTTATTGATATTATATAATTTCACTTTTTCCTTTTTTGGGGGGAGGGGCACTCCTTCAGAGTCCTCTCCACTCTTCCCTTGACTCTCTCTACCACAAAAAGCCCATCCTTGTAATAAATTAGTATAATAAAACATCCATAAAATGGCCATTTTTGAAAATGTATGCCTCATTCTATCCCTGGTCCAATCTTTTCCCAATAGGTAGGAAGTATGATTCATCACCAGTCTTCAAGAGACCTGATTGGTTATTGCCTTGATCAGAGTTCTTGAATCTTTCAAGCATATTTCCTTTGTGATACTGTAGTCATATAAATTTTTTCTGCTTCTACTCATTTCACTTGACATCAGTTCAAACCAATCTTCCCAGACTTCTCTGTATCTATTCCATTTATCATTTCTTACACCCCCTAAATACTCTGTTACAGTCCTATACCATAATTTGTTCAGTCATTTCCCATTTTTATGGACATTCACTCTCTCCAGGCTTTACTACTATAAAAAGTGCTGCTATAAATTTTGTAGGTTTAGGTATTGCCCTTCTCTGTTCACTTAAGAGTATAAACCTAGTAGAGGTTATCCAAGTCAAAAAGAATATAGTTCCAAAATATAGTTTCAAGTTTCCAGAATTATTGAATCAAGAATACATTAGAATGCCAGTCTTCCTACAAGCTCCTCCAGTAATTGTATTTTCTATTTATATCAGGACTGGGGAACCTGCAGCCTTGAGGCAACATGTGGCCCTCTAGGTCCTCAAGTGTGACTCTTTGACTGACTCTAAACTTCATAGAACAAATCTTCTTAATAAAATGATTTATTCTATAAACCTTGGAATCAGTCAGAAGGCTGTACCCAAGGACCAAGAAGGCCTCCAGGCTACAGGTTCCCCAAATCAATCAAACTGCCATGTTAGTTTATGAATTAATTAAGATAATATCATTTTTATCAAATCAACTCAGCCCAACCATGAGCAATTAATATCTCTACAATTATTTGACTCAAGATGTATTTCTATATAGTGTTCTTTATGTTTGTGTTCACATAATTCCTGTGTATAACTTGAAAGGTAGATTCCCAGATATTTAACATACTCCATAGTTATTTTGAATGAAATTTATCTATCTCTTCTTGATGTTTTTTGTTGGTAATATATAGAACAGTTGAAGATTTTCATGATTTTATTTATTATTCTGTTTAATAATGTTTATTCCAATTAATTTTATTCCCTAAAAATTTTCTAAGCAAAACTATCATATCACCTACAAAAAACAATATTTTTGTTACTTTTTTGCCTTTGCTTTCCCCCCCTCAGTTTTCTTGTCTCATTGCACTACCCAACTTTTCTAGAACTCTATCAAAAATATTATGATAATAGATATCCTCACTTTATTCCTGTTCTTATTGTGAAAGCCTCTAGCATCTCTCCTTACACAGTATAAGCTCTTGGTTTCAGATTTTCTAAATTGGCTACCAAAGAAATGGTCAGTTTGTTCCCATGCTTTCAAATGTTTTTTGTTTTTTTACATAAAGTGATATATTTTGTCAAAAGCGTTTTCTGCATTGCTTGATATATTCATGTGATTTCAGTTGTTTTACTATTAACATATTATGTTTATAGTTTCTCTATTATTAATCAACCTTCAGGGAATTTTTTTCCAATTAAGTGCTTTTCCTTGGTGCTGTAAGGGACTGGAGGTTGCAGCTCTTGGGAAAGGTCTGTCCTCATGATACAATGCTCTTTGTGAATTGGAATTTCCTCTTCTCTTAGTAGTTTTGTTTGGGGGAAAGAAGCATGCCCACATAGGGATGTGAGTGGAGAGCTATTTTTCTAGGATTAGATAGCTAAATGTCCTAGTTTGGCTATACAGCCTAGTTTTCCAAATACCTGCCCTAGAGGTTATTAAGCAAAATAGCAAGGTCTGAAGTAATAAAAAACCCAACAGACAACAGCTGGATCCCAAATCACCACTTAGAATTGTACATATAATGAGCAAAGACTTCCACAGTACATGTATTGACATTGTTTTAACTACATTTTACTTCAATTCCATTTAACTGATATTTATTCATTACCTACTGTAGGAAAGGTCTTGTGCTAGGATCTCTGGGGATTAAAAAAAATTAGTCTTTGGTCTCAAGCATAAGATATTCCACCGGGACAATACAACTTGTACATAGATAAGAAAATGGGAAAGATATACAAAGTAATTTCAAGACTATGAAAATGCTATAGCTGGGGAAATCAATAAAACCCTCATGTGTGTGACTTAGGGATTCAAGGAGGGGAGAAGAATACCTTTATTCCATTAATTGGGGACCACCTTGCAAAGGTATGGAGGTAAGAAATTTCTTACAGTATACAGTGAACAGCTAACAGTTTTATTTGACATGAATGGAGAGCATAGAAAGAGGTTGTTGGAAGCCATCTCATGAGACAATTTCAGTGCCAGGATGCCAGTTGTGTATTTTACCATACAGGCAATGGGGAAGCTATTGAAGAATTCTCTGTAGAGAATGCACGTAGTCACTATTTGAATTTTAGATTTTTTTTCAGGACCTGTGCTATAGGAAAACTCTCAAACAGCCCAATCAAAACATACTTTGAAACTTCTAGTATAAGAAAGTTGCCTGGGGAACTCTGAGATCAAGTGACTTGGCCAGGTCATACAATTAATATTTCAGAGTTGGGACTTGGACCCAGGCCTTTCCTAACTTCTGTTCTCTACCCATCATGATACCCAACTTCTCTTAGGATGCTCCAAATATTTAAGTTAGCCAATCGTGTTGGTTTTAATACACATGCAAATGCATGCTAAAGAGTATCCATTTTCAATCCCAATTCTGTACCAAAAAAGTGCGCAATCATCCTAGAAAAAAGGTCACTAATTCTGCATGTCTTTAGCTGTGTTTGTGTGCCAGAAAGTACAAAGGGCAACCACATATCATTTCCACATATCCTGGTATGAAATGGGAACTTAGACAATTTACAAGTTATTAATGAAACATGACAATCAGTGCATCCTATTAATCTGACACCGTTGATATTTCCACTTTGATCGACTAACCATTGTCATGTCTTTTAAATGCAGGCTAATTGGTAAACCCTGGGGAGAGATTTGTCAGCCAATTAAAATGCTCAATTTTAAAATAATTTCATACTGCATCTTATGAAGTCACTCCTTCCCCTATTTACTGTCTAATGATGAATTATGTTTTATGCATAGGATCCGGGAGGGTTTTCAAGCGCATCACCCAAAAACGACTTGAGTGTTTCATTTTTTTTTTTTTTTAAGAAATCATGTTTCTGTTGTGCAAGTCTAAAAAAAACCCCTGACCTTGGATGCGATTGGTTTTGTCTAAGCCCAGTGCATCTAAGAGGAAAACGTCCGCTGGGAAAGGCAAAGCCTAGCTGCTATAACATTCTCTGAAATTGAAGTTGCCCGTTTCACTTGAGAGTGATTACTTGCCCAATAAACAAATCTTAAGGTACACAAAGCTTAAGATGTGGCCTTTATTATTAAATAATGACAGTCTCAGTAGTTTTCAATGCTAGATGGGGTTGTGCTGCCAGAATAAGAAATATATTACCATCAGCTTTTCCAGGAACAATATCTGGCTTTCTTCCTTTTTGCTTGTTTTTTTTTTTTTTTTTTTAGTTTTTTAAATCAGCAGTCCAGCATTTCAGTTTCCTCAAGCAATGGGATAGGGAGAAATAAAATTGTTTTGTAGACCATTCCACATTCCACACCCAGCACTTTAAGCAATGGACCATGAGTAAATTCAATTCCATTCCATTCCATAGATATTTGTTAAGCATCTTCTATATACCAGGTGCTATGCTAAGTTTGGGGAGATATAAAGATAAAAATTCAGTTGTCCCTACCCTTAAGGAGCTTCAATTATACTAAGTGACAGAACGTGTTCCCAGATAAGTCAATATTAGTCTTGAGGAAAAGAATACCAGCACCTAAGAGAGCACTGTCTTTGTTGTTATTTCTTCGTTGGGTCCTACTCCCCCCCCCTTTTATTTTATTTTATTTTATTTTTTGCCTTTTCTAGCTGACTATGTCATTCTTAGGCCCAATTTTCCCTGACTAGAAATAATGGAAATGGAAAGAGGTATAGAACACATACATACACATACATACATACATATGTATGTACACACACACATATATAATATATAAATTGCATGTGTGTGTGCTTCTGTTTGTGTGTACATATGTAAATATATGTGAGTGTGCATGTATGTATGTGTGTACATATATATGTTACTGTTGAGTTTTTTGAATCATGTCTAACTCTTATGGCTTTATTTGGGATTTTCTTGGCAGAGATATTAGAGTGATTTATCATTTCCTTCTCCAGCTCATTTTATAGATGAGGCAACTGAGACTAGTAGGGATAAGTGACTTGCCCAGGGTAACACAGTTAGTAAGTATTTGAGAACAGATTTGAACAGGAAGATAAATCTTCCTGATTTCAAGTCTAGTGCTCTATCCACCAGACTACTTAACTGCTCTATCTATATCTAGATATAGATATCTATATAAATATATGTGTTCATGTGTATGTATATATGTGGATATGTCTGTGTACTTACGTCAATGCATATATGTATGTGTGGGTATATACATCTATTTCCATGTGTATATATGCACATATACATGTGTATATTTTATGTGAGTGCATGTACACACATATGTATGTGTGTATACACATACACACATATATCTCTATCTATATACACACACATCTATAAGAAAGATAGTCATCACCACTCCAGTGGGGGGAAGATACCTGAAAGGAGCCAAAATGAGGGTGGGTGGTACTGAAGGACAAATGAAAGTTCCTGTCATGAACATTACAAAGTCCTCTACAGTCAAGAGGATAGCCTGTAGAGGAATGAAGACATGGGTGCCCTAGACATCTTCAAAATGGGGGTTCTGGAAGGAACTAGCGAATCAAGGAAGAGATTGCACAGGGGGAGTACCTTCCCCAAATTGTTGAGTCAAAGGGAAATAGAGAGATGTACGGTGGATGTGAATTCATCAAGTGATGACTTCATGCAAAAAGTGGAAAAGGATGTTATTGGGGAGATGTATGGCTGGGAAAGGATGTCAGATATTCACATGTTAAGAGCAAGTCATAGAAGATAGGCAATCTACATGTTGCTCTGGTATCCATGTGCTAGTATAACATAATTGGTCAGTCCTAGATGGAGACTTTCAACTTGTTGGCTAGATCCTATGAGATGACATTGAAAAAAACCATAGAGGATTAAAAGATTTGAATTGGTCTTGATTTTCCACCAATGGAGGGAATGATCACAGAATAGGGATCTGTTGAAATGCTAAAGTATGGTATGGGCAGTAATCTCACTTATGGAGAGAATTCAATAGTGGAGGGAGGAATGAGCCAAAGCATCTTCTTAGTGCTACAGACTTCTTATAAAATAATGAAACTGACTTAGAACTTTCTGGTTTTCATCCCCCTTGCATGTAAAGGCATCCACATGAACAAGCATGTGACTGTCTTTTCAGGATCAAAATAAATTTAAGATGACAAAAAAAGGAATCAAGTAATCAATTGTAGGAAATTCATTAAGTTCCACCTATTATTTCCGTGTTATCTTATTAATGGTTATGTGTAATTGTGGAAAATCTAAGTCTGTTTTAAAGAAGCTACAGGACATGAGATCTGAGGTTATCTATCTAACAAATGACAAAAGCGTGTTCTCTAAAAAACATCACTACCAGATTACTCTCGCTTATGCATAAATCTGGTCATGTCACTCCTCTGCTCAAAATTCTTTAATGGCTTCCTATTGCTTATGCAGTAAAAACATTTTTACATGGCCTCCATAATCCAAATTCATCTCATGCCATTCTCTTCCATTTACTTCCATGTTCTGACCTAAATGAGCTATTCCACTTCTATTTCTTTCCCGACTCTTTGTTTTTTATCACATTGTTTCCTATGCCTGAAACCTCCTCTCCACCTCCCGTTCAATTGTACCCCATCCTTTAAAGCCCAACTCACAAGGCACCCCCTTTAGCGAGCCTCCTCTGCCCCCGTAGCATTTCACCCTTCCTGTTTACCCATTTTTAATTTATTAGATGTGTGTGTGTGTGTGTGTGTGTGTGTGTATGATGTTACTGGGGAGATGTATGACCTCTCTACTAGACCATAAACTCCATGAGAACAGGGATTATTTATTTTCTAAACTGACTATTTTTTTCCTGTCATCCCCAACCCAGGATTCTGTGCAAAATAGATATTTAGTAACTCTAATTTGAATTGAATTTTGTCTGGTTCAAGTCATTTACTCTTAGTGATCAAATTAAGCCCCCACCTCCAGGAACTGTAAGGGGAAGTAAAATTGGCTAGAAGAGAGAGGCGTGGATCAATGTAGATTGCATAGACAGGTGAAAACTCCTAGAAAGAATTTATTTTTCACTACCACATATACAAACATATTGAAGTACACTATTTGCTCACCAAAATATAGCATGACAATATCTCCTAAGTCTCTTGGGAAATTATTTTAATGAACTCAGTTTTATAATACCCTTAAGCAACATAGAGAGAGATGCCATAGGAGCACAGTAAGTACTAGACACAAGCATTTTATAGCCATAAAACATTTGGGACCATGTGCTGTCCACTACCCACCTCTCCAAATCAGTTTCCTTTATGTGAAGTTCATTCATGACCTTTCTTTTAAAAAGTTCACAACAAAGCAGATTTCATGGAGCTTTCTGGTTAGAAGTATAATTTCATCTTTTAATTTGAAGTTAATTTTTCTCAATTTTTCTCCAGGCTCACTCAAGTTTCTTTTGAAGACTCAATGAAAGTGAGTTAAACTAGACTATCTGACATTTTAAGACACCAGGCACAGTGAATGGTTTGCTCCTTTGCCTCAGGGATTGTAATATTTTCCAGTACTAACCGCACATAAATATAACATCCAGCTCCCATGTATTACTTGGAAGGCTGAAAACTAGAACAGCAGAATTGAGAGTGTTCATTTGTAGCTTTCATCAGGAAATCCCAATTCCCTTTGCCATAGGGCTCGGGAAATTGATAGGGGGAGACTTTATCAAGTTTTGGGTTTGCAAAGAAGATTCTTTTTTTTAAATAAGGAATTCTATGAATTTAAGTTTCTACATTCTCAAATTCATCCTATACGTTAAAATGGATGAATGTTTGTGACCAAACTGACACTTTGATGTATTATTCAGCTATCATGGTACTTAATAACATGTTTCCTCTCTACATCATCACTGTTATGTCATGCTGTCATCCAATTTCTAAGTTACTTTAGGGATAGTGCTGCAGCAAAAGTGTGCAAGGGGTAACCTATGGCTCTGAAAGATGATTCCCATGCAAAAGCGAACCTTGGTGCTAGTGGGGTCTTTCTATGATATATTCTTTTGTTGTGATCCTGATTACACCATCACACAGTCCAAAAGATCACTTAAACTTCAAAGTTAGGAAAATAGAGTGATGATTTTTCCTCCTCCCTGTCATGAGAAGTCTTCTGATGTTGCTTATTCAGACTTTCTATTGATGTTTCTTTCATAAGATATTTCCTAAGGACGGGAGGAAAATAATTATTTGGAAGACTTCTGCAGGCAAAATGATTTAATTAATGAGCTGGTGGTTAGTCATTAGTGGAGGAGACCATATGAATAAATGAATAAAAACCACCAACTGTATGGTATTTTATATTTCCTCTTTTAAAAAGCCTGATTCAGGGTGTAGTGGTAGAGGGAGGGGAAGGTTATTAGTAGAGAGACTTTTCTAGTTAGAGAACATGATGTTGAACTGTTCTTTAAAAAGCTATTTAAAAATATAAATATTGTCAAAATGATAAAAAACCACAGATTCACAGAAAAGTCATCCAGTCCAACCCCCCCAGAGAAGACTCCTCTCATCATAACATGCCCAACAATCTCCAACCTTTACTCCAAAGTCCACAAATGAGGGAAAACCTTCTCCTATTTCAGGCAAAGCATTCCATTTTTCATATTTCCAATTCTTAGAAAGATTTTCTTCACATTGCACTTGAATTTTTTTCTTTGCAAGTCTCCTAGTGCTCCCAATTCTGCTCTCTAAGGCCAGGCAGAATAAGTTTAATCTTTCTTCAGTGGTATGTAACCTTTCAAATACTTGAAAACAGCTAAGATTGCCACCCCTGCTAGTGGTACACTGAACGGAGTGCTGGGCTTGGAATTGGGAAGTGGCTTAATCTATCTGTCTCAGATTTCTCAATTGTAAAATGGATATAATAAGAGCATCACCTCTCAGGTGTTCTGAAGGTCAAATGAGATAATATTTGTCAAATAAATAAAAGCACTTAGCATGGAACCTGGCAAATAGGTACTATATAACTCCTTACTCCCTCCTTCCCTCCCTCCTACTCCCAGTACCCCCAAGTTTTCTCTTCTCTGTAGTATCCATTCTCATTTGCTCAGATTTCTTTTCACTCTCCCTCCCCATATGATCGTAGATATAGAGCTGAGAAGTCATCTAATCCAATTCTTTCATTTTATAGATAAAGAAACTGAGGCCCAGAAAGGTAAATGATTTACCCATGGTGACCCAGGTAGTAAATGCCTATGTGCCAATGTGAGATATGAAGCCAGGTGAATGTTCTTGTCATGATTTGGTTTATTTGGGACTCATAAAAAATCTATCCAAATGCATTTTCCCCTCCGCAAGTACACACTTGGCCTAAATGGACCAAGGTCTTCCATTCCATCCAAGGCCATCTCCAGTCATTCTGATGAATATCTGGTCACTGGATTCAGTTGGCTGTGGAGGAGAAGTGAGGCTGGTGACCTGCACAGCCCTCCCTTACTCAAAACAAAGTCAAGTGCGAGTCATGTTATCATTTCTGATGGCATGGTCTTCTTCAGCAATTAAGGACAAACACAACAATCTCTGAGTAGATGCAGCTGAATGGGGACCCAGCCAGCTGGGTAACTCAGCTCCTCTTCTCCTGTCTGTCTACCCCCTCCCTTTCCTTCTCCTCTCCAAAGGAAGGTAAATTTGGATGGCCAGAGGATACCCAGTTAACTTGGAGTTTACTGGCTAGATTTCTCTTTTCCTTTCCTTTCCTTCCCTGCCCTTCCCTTCCTTTCCTAATAGACCTTACTGCACTCTGAAGCCCATAGATCAGACAATACTAGGGCCCTGTCCAAGCTCCACTTAAGGGTTGTTTTCTGGCCCCTCCTGGCTAAAGAGTGAGCATCAGTAGTAACTGTTGCTATTTCTCTCCCAGCCTGATGTAGTTATTTTTCTTTGCCTCATTAAAGTGGTCATCCCCTGCTTACTTCTTAAACAGGCCTATTCACTAAATGGGTATTACCTCACCCTAAGGGAGTACCTGAATGGACCTTGGCCTAAAGGGATCAAGGTCTTCCATTCCATCCTGGGCCTTCTCCAGTCATCCTGATGAATATCTGGTCACTGGATTCAGATGGCTCTGGAGGAGAAGTGAGGCTGGTGACTTGCACAGCCCTCCCTCACTCAAAACAAAGTCGAGTGCAAGTTATATCATCTTTTCTTGGATGGCATGGTCTTCTTTGGCAACCAAGGATGAACCCAACAACACACTATTTTATGACATAATTCCACCATTATCCTCCATAAGCTTTTCCAAAAAAGTTTATATTCTAAAGGAACACTATTTTCAGCTGCCATCAGTGTTTTTTGCCTCGGGTTACTTCTAGGTTCTTTTGGCCTCTTCATTGTGCCAAAATTGATTTAAATTGCTTAAATTTTGGTAAGAAATTGTGATAAACCATATCAATATCTGTTATATTATCTATTTCCAATTTTTCAACATTAATAGCTTTTAAAAATAGATCAAATTGGAGTTCTGTTAACTACATCTTTTTTTCTTATTTTAATTTATGTTTTTCATTTTTGTACTAAAAAGCTAGTGGTCTAAGCATATATCCAAATAGCTGATTCAGACATCTGTAATACATTTTTTTCCAGTCATTAAGAAAGTCCTTAATTTCGTTTCTTGTTATGTAATTTGAGACTCACCAAATCTATCGCCTCTTCTTCCCCTCTCCCCCCCGCCAATTACTTCTTGCAGAAGTACTCATTGGATATATGTGTGTCTTTTTTGTTGCATACCAACATTTGGTGTCTTTTCTTTCTTTATTTTATCATGTTTCCCAACTATCCCAGATAACTACTTTTGCAACAAAGTTACAAATAATTACATATGTGCTGTTTTACCTAGGAAGGTCAGATTCCATGTTGTCTGTATTATGTTTTCCTATCCATCTATCTGTATCTATATCTGATATTATGGCATCATCTTCATGGTAATCTTTTGGCTTTTGCTCATTCTAAGCACTGAAAGATAAGGTGACCAAGTAGGTCATGAAATGACCTCTTTTGTCATCCATAAAAAAACAACTCTCCAACTCCTTTGTTTGCCTCTCAAAGGAGAACACTGAGGTATCCTTTTCATTTAATGGAAGTTTCTTTATATCTCTAGTTTTATTTATAGGGATAATGTTAAGACTGATATGATTTCATTTCTCCAGTAACAGTGAAAACTGGGGTATGTAGCTGGACAGAGCACTCTTATTTAGAGTACTGACAGCTGAAGTTTATGGACCATCTGAAAACCTGGTGATTCTTATTGACCTCTGCTCCTTTTTTCCATTCCTCTGTCACTCTTGCTGCAGAAGCAGAAGATAGAGACAAAGGACCAACTGCCAATCTGTACTGTTCTTTGTTTCACAGATTGCCATGGGCCAGGAATTATTCACCTAGAGGCCAGGCTACCTAGCTGGGCTGGCCATTGAAAACCATAAACAACTTGTTTCTGGGATGATAGTCGAAGCCTTTCCAGAACAGCAGAACCTTACAATAAATTTATGCAGTGCTGCCATAGTCTTTGAAAACCATGGGTCACCTCAGTGTCATCACAGGGCATCTAAGTTGTGGTAAGATTCCTGTGTAGACTCAAACTGTTTTACAAACCCAAAGCTGTTAATTACCACTTAAAGAACTGAATCTCAAATAACTAATAGGGACCGGGTTTTTCATGTAATTTTCTCTCTTCTCAGGGAATCAAATCTTTATTAAAATTATTGAAATCATAAGAGCATAGATTTTTTTTAAAATTGCACAAAGAGTCCATTCTCATTCATTTTAACTAGACAGAGACTTGTAATGCAGAACTGATGCTTTATAGTCAAATTACCAAAAAAAACCATAGAATTTAGATGAAGTAGAAATCATTTTATCTAATCCTTTCATTTTCCTGATGAAGAAACTGAGGCTCAAAATTTACACAGCTAGTAAGTAGCTAAGGGAGAGCAGAACCCAGGTTTTCTAACTCCACATCCGGCACTGTGCCCCATATCACTTCTCTGCTTTTTTTATTCTACCTTTCAAAGGGAGTACAGAGTTAATGGAAAAGACTTGAGGCATTTGTGTGACCTTGCCCAATTCATTTGCTATCTCTAAAGTCTCTTCTCACTGTTATATCCTATGACGTTATAGTAATAATTAGGCTTACATTAGGCTTCCTTGGAATCATAGGGTTGTAAATGAGGAAAGAAGGAAGGATCCCAGGATCCAGAGTGTGCAACAGCTACAGTCCAGAAGGCACACACACACACAAATGACTGATAGCAGATTCTTGCTTTCCTTGAGGGAAAGGGGTTTAAGAGGAAACATTATTAGATCCTGATAATTGGGGGAGGGGAGAAGGTCAGTTAAGACTAAGATGGGAGAAAGGAGGGAAAGCAAAGAGTCAAATGATGCCCATCATTTTGCCTGGTGCCAGCAGATTTGTCTCCAAAGAGGAGCTGCTGATGAAGGTCTCTTGACCATACTTTTTTCCTCCTCCTTGGATCCCTGGCTTTCTTCAACACTCAACTCAAAACTCATCTGTTATTGGAGGATTTTCTCAGTCCCCTTAAGCTCTAGAGGCTTCCAGGTTGCCTTCCTTGGATTCTATATGTCTTGTGTATACCTAGCTTTTTTGTAGGATGACTCCACCATCAGAAAGTGAGCTCCTTGATATGTGTTTGCCTTTCTCTGTATCCATAGTGCTTAGCACAGTGTCAGGGCCCACAGTAAGCATTTAATAATTGCTTTTTGACTGATTATTAATTGACTGCTTAAGATCTATTTTGACAGTTCCCTGATGGACCAGGTTCTTCAAAGACTTAAATATGATAGATGTTAAGGTCCTACAATGTGTAAAACACTGAACTAAAAGCCCTAAGTGAATATTTACTCTTTTGCTGTACATACACCATGTCATAGAGTCTGGAGATTGGCACAGGAAAATGAAGAGTTAAATCAGACATTCAGCCCCAACCACCTTCAGCATCTTTCTTAACTGTTTTGCTGTTCAGTCCCTTATAAGTTCCTGACCATCTGAGCACAAGAATGAACCTCTAATCTCTGCAAATGTTTCCCACAGTCTCGTCAAAGCCAGAAGAACAAGCCCCTATGCCTATGAGAACAGACCCAAAGTCATCCATTCATAAGTCCAATTCTTTCCCCTTTTTTTCTTCCTTTGTCCTCCCAATTGACTGCAATGACCAAAATCCCAAGAAGTAACTTTTCCAGCTTCCTCAGCAATCATTGCTCTAGAAATCCTAGAGAGGAAAAGTTATGTCAGATATGGGACATTTCTTATACAAAAAGAAACTATCTCTGCTATCTCCACCCATCTCCCCCTGCCCCTTACCTACACACACACACACACACACACACACACACACACACACACACACACACACACACACACACACAATCTAGTTGATCTGACACAGACATAAAGATTGGCAGTATCCCTTTCAGAGACTCTCTTTAGGTTGCTAGGTTTGAATTTTAGTTCAGCCCCTTACAGGGTGAGTTTGGACAAGTCACAAACTCAGTGCCTCAGTTTCTTCCCATGGGAAGAAATAGACTCAAACTCCAAGGTCCCTACAAACTCTAAATAGATGATCCTGTAAAGACAAGGATTGTTTCTTAGGTTCCCTTTCTTTTCCCCCTTTCCTACTGTATGAGTTGATTTGCCACAAACATCACTCATTTGGAGAAGCATCTGCCGCCAATGTAAAAATTAAAATGTGTGCAACTCTAGCATTTCTCTTCATTTTAAGGGGGAAAAATCATACAATCTCAGAAAACACCAGTTCTAAAAGTATGCAACTTAGTAAGATGATCCATTAAAGCATGACATTTGCCAACTGTTTCAACATAATTTTTATAGATTTTTCATTTGTTTCAATGTTTTAAATGACTTCCCTTGGAACCAAGCAGTGTATTCCCCACCTGTAGACTGGAGAATTATAGGAAGGTAGTCACAAATCTATACCTTCCCCAAAGACTGTCATTTTGTCATCAGGCATTTTCTCATACTAAAATGTAGCTACTGTCATATAGAAATCGAAGCCATTGTTTTTACCACGAAAAAGAGCATCCTCACACTTGAGAAAGTTGGGATTCATTAGAATAAAGAAAGAGCAGGTTGGTGGCACCATTGTCATTAGAGCACTGAGCCTGGAGTCAGGAAGATACATCTTCCTGAGTTCAAATCCGGCCTCAGACCCTTACTAGCTGTCACCCTGGGCAAGTCATTTTAAGCCTATTTGCCTCAGTTTCCTCATCTGTAAAACAAACTAGAGAAGAAAATGGCAAACCACTCCAGTATCTTTGCAAGACAACCCTAAATGAGATCACAAAGAGTCAGACACAACTGAAACAAATGAAAAAACAACAATGAATAAAGAAACTTGGTTGTCTGTGGCTTCCTTAATTGAGATCACACAATGCTTATCTACAAAGTAGGAAATAATCAGTTGTAGTGAGTGATTAATTAGATGGTCTTAGAGAAGAGAGTTGGGGGGAGGGGTCATTGTTTGTAGTGAGGCAAATATTATCACCCCCATTTTACAGATAGTAAAACTGAGGTTCACAGAGTTTAAGTGGTTTGCCAAATTCACATAGCTAACATGTAGCAGTACTGGCAATTGATCCTTTCACTACATCACCATTCCACTTTGAGAAAATTAGATCAAAATAATGAATTTACTGGCACGATGCTGGCCTTGAAATGCTAGCCACTGTAGGACCTTACGCATGAGTGACATTATACAAGGGATGCTTTAGGAAGATTAATCTAGCATGGTTTTGCAAGATGAATTAGAGGCACGGAGACTGGAGACAAGCAGATTATTTAGGAGGATATTACAGTGAGATGAGGAGGGCCTGGAGGAGAGTGACAACAGCAGAAATGGAAAGGGAGCTCTTCCTCTGGAGGCACATCCACAGAAATGCATTTTAATGATAATCCAGAGCAACACCACTGAAGCCTTTGATAATTGTACTGATGTTTTATTTTTACATCAACTTCATTTCTAGATTTATGTCTTGCCCCTGTACCCAGTGAGCCATACCTTATAACAAAGAATGAAAAGAAAGGGAAAGGGAAAAAAGCACCACCAAAAGGGACCAATGTGCCAAATGAGTCTAAGAGAATAAGCAATCAGTATGGCACAGCCAGAGAGTCCTTCATCCTTGGAGAGAGGGAAAGAGAGAGCAAGAAGAGGTGGAGGGAGGAAGAGAGACACACAGAGAGAGGGAAAGAGAAAGAGAGAGAGAGTTGGGGTGGGGTTTAGGTTGAGAGAGAGAAAGGAAGACAGAAAAAGTTAGAGAGAGGGAAGTGATGGAGAGAAAGACAAGAGAAAAGAAGGGATAAGAGAGATTAGGAGGAGAAGAAAGGAGAGAGAGGGAGAGGCATTTTCTCATCTCCATTTCCCTTTAATAATTATATAATTATACAACTTCAGTTGGGGGGGGGGATTGTATTTTTTGGTCCTCCCCATTAACTTTGTTACAACATAGGACAGGCCCAATTGAACAAAATCTTTGAATACTTCAGGTCTGAGATTTAGGCTCATGAGATTTGTTGGATCAGGAATGGAGAATTCTGAAGTCCTGCACATCCCAAATGAAGCCTCTTATTCAGATGCCTATTTTATTTTTTTGGAGACCCCTTAGCATTGTTTTCTAACATTTTTTGAAGCCCAAGCCTACTCTTCCTCCAAAGACACTATATCATGTAGATTTTCTTTAGTCCAAATTAATTTTATTTAGAGAACCGTTCCAAATTTCCACATCTGCTCCCTTAAAATAGAAAGTCTTATGTCTCTCCTATCCATTGCTGGGAGACACAGCACCTCATCCTTTCAATTTACAAAATTTGGAGCTAATAAAATACCTCTAATTATGTTTTTATGAAGAAAGTAAGCAAATTGTCTGATAGTTCATTTTGGCTCTTCTTTAAAGCAATCAATATCCTTCTTCAAACCATCTGACTCCTGAGTTTTTGGACTTGGACTGACACTGGGTTTCTCCAAGATTTTAAGCTTTATTTCATGTTCTACACAATCAAAGAGTTCTTGAAAGCCAGAAAGCAAGGGTATTCTGTTTAAGTGCTCTCATTTTCCAAAAGTGGCGAACAGAGTCTGCTAAAGGGACCTGTTCAAGAAGACTCTAAAGGGGATTAGGGCAGGAGCTTGACCAGAATCCATATCTCTAAAATGGAAGTAAAGCCTTTTTTTTTTTTAAACTGGATTTAATTGGTTCTGGGAACTCCAGCTGAGAAAACTACCTCTATCAATTCATAGTAGGCAACTACTCTGCACTGTACAGGTTTAGAATGCTGCTTGGGACAACTACTTAGTTACATAATTAATAAAGTGTATATGACCAGTTATAGCTTGTGCGGACAGTAATGGTCAAACTGAGCATATTGGGTTTAGAATAATCTCATTGAACCTTAATGGAAATTGCATCACTGCCCCAAACGTGTATTATTATTTGATGTCAAGGGAAAAAAATGAAGAGCTAAGAATGTAGCAAAACTGTAAAGTGTACTGGAAAGACCTGAGCTCACACCCAGCTTCAGACACTTACTAGCTGTGTAACAGCATGCAAATCACCTAACTTCTGTTGGCCTCCATTTCCTTAACTATAAAATGGGGATAAAAATAGCACCTACCTCACATGCTTGTTGTAAGGATCAAATGAGATAATATTTGGAAAAACAAGCACTTAGCACAGAACCGAACATAATAGGCTCTATAAAAATGCATGTTCCTTTTCCCTACCCTTCCCTACAAGATTTCTGGTGATGGGGGTTTGGGGAATGGGGAGGGAGAAGCTTTCTCAGGGCCCAATTACATAGATGACTACTTACCCTATTTAAAATTGGATATATTTCCTTTTATTTCAGTTACTAGACATTTGTGACAAACATTGCTTCCTATTATATATTATGTGGAAACTTTTTTCTTCAATTATCAAGCATTCTTTTTCTATGTTCCACTACCCTCTACTCTGGGGGGAAAAAAAGAAACAAAACAAAAAGCAAATATGTATAGTCATGCAAATTAAATGTCCATATTGCTGCTGAAAAATATCTTATTTGGTATATTAGTCCATCACCTCTTTGTCCTGAGATGGGATAGCATCCTTCATCATATGCCCTCTAGAATCATGGTTGATCATTTTATTGATCAGAATTTTTAAGTCTTTCAGAATAGTTTATATTTACAGTATCGATGTTATAAATTGTGCTTCTTGGTTCTGCGCAATTCATTCTGCATCAGTTCATGCAAGTTTTCTCAGGCTTCTCTGAATCAATCTGAGAAGGAACTTGTTGACTAAAATCTAGACTAGGGATGGGGAACCCATAGCCTCAAGGCCACAGGTGGCCTTCCTAAGTCCTTGGGTATGGCCTTTTGACTGAGTTCAAGTTTTATAGAACAGATCCTTTTATTAAAGGGATAATCTATTAACTAGACAATAATAGCCTTGGTAGAAATAATAAGTTGATTTAAGAGAGTCAGCTTGCTATAGCAGATAAGGAGAGGTGAGAGGGCAGAATGAGTAAGACTTACAATCAAGAAGAATCCTGAGTCCAAATTCTGTCTCTAATGCTAGCTGCATCAAACACCCTGACTGAGTGAAGAGCTCTTGAGTCTCTGGTAACTTTCTAAGACTTCTAAGAAATAAAAGGGTTTCTCTCTGCATTGGTGGAGGAAATTCCTGCACAAATGAATTCAGAGGTCTTTGATTTATTGACTGCATAACGTTGGAGATTCACTATGGTGTACACGAAAAAAGTGCTAGGCAGTTAAAACAGCCCTGGGATCCATTCTGCCTGTAATGCTACTACATAACCCTGAGCAAGTCACTGGAAATCTCTGTCCCTCAAGTGTCCTCATCTGTCAAATGAAAATGATCATTATCTCCCAGGACTGTTATATGAAATACATAAAACAGTATATGAAAAATATCATATATATAAATACATAAAACAGTATATTGAAAACATTATCTGTAAACATCAGCTGTATTACTATATAGTAAAATTACACTCTTATGAACAGATAACTAGTGCTACTAATAATTACAAATTGCTATTATATAAAATATGATTTAATGTGAACTGAAATGGCCTCCTTCAGCACAAGAGTTGGGAGTCCAAGAGAGGTCTGTTTTCCAGGCCTTCCTCTGACACATGCTCTTACAAGTCTGAGCTTTAGCTTCCTCATCTGCAAAATGAAGGTAATACCTCACAGGTTTGTCATAAGTACTGAATGAGATAAGATACTGTCCCCACACAAACACTAGCTATTATCATTATTCTTAGGTGAACTATAACTTAAGATGAGGTAAAAAAAAGACATTTTAATTTTTAAATATGATTTATAGTGGTTTAAGAAGGTTACTTATATTTAACTATAATTTAAGGTGAGTTGAAAAGCTACTTTAATACAAAAAGAAAAAAATGTAATGACTGTATTTTCCCATTACATGAAGAACCTCAAATTCACCCTCAAATTCCACATGATCTGTAGGAGCAAGTCCTTAAAATGACATTTGTACCTTAGTTGCTTTATGAGTCATTAAGAGCCTAATTGGCTCATAATAAACAGCCAAATGCAATGAACTTGGAATGGCTTGTTCAACCAGGGCCTGAATTTATAGTAAATAGCTCATTTCAGTTCTATTTTAGGAGTGATTAAATAAAATGAACTTAACTTTGGGTTACGTTTTGGACAGCACACACTGGCTTTGCTGAAGTGCTCAAAACTGTGTATCATTCATGAGTCTTTCAGGCAAAATGTATGTTGATCTTTTGGTGCCAAAGAAGACCATGCCATCAGAGAAATGATGACATGACTTGCCCTTGACTTTGTTTTGAGTGAGGGAGGGCTGTGCAGGTCACCAGCCTCACTTCTCCTCCAGAGCCATCTGAATCCAGTGACCAGATATTCATGAGGATGACTGGAGATGACCCAGGATGAGGTAGTTCGGGTTAGGTGACTTGCCCAAGGTCACACAGCTAGTGTCAAGTGTCTGAGGTGAGATTTGAACTCAGGTCCTCCTAACTCTTGTATTGGTCCTCTACCCACTGCACCACCTAGCTGTCCCTTCAGGCCAGATAAATGATGATCACAGGCGGTCCAGGATGATGGAAAGCATGCTGAATTTGGAGTCATAGGGCCTTGTTTCACAGTCAAGCCACTAGAGGTACCCCTCTCAGCCTGGTCACTTGATTCCATAATGACCTTGAGAAAATTGCTTCATCTCCCTGAGCCTCAGTTTCCCCAAAATGAGAGGGGATTAGGTGCTCTCTGAGGTCTCTTTTTCAGCTCTAAATATGTGATTTTATAATCTGCATTAGGTAAAGCTGATGGAGAGGTCTGTTTCAAGTTGTTTCTTGACACAAATTCTCTTGCCATCACTGCCTTCATCCCTTTGTCTAGTCTTTAATTCTACTTACACGAAATACCTTAATGTGGTATTTCATTCACATCTTATTAATGTTTTAAGTCCCTTCACTCTCTTACTCAATCTGCCCAGAGCATGCTGTGACAGATAAGGAAATGATTAGTATGCATCTCTTTGGGATCCCTCGTCTCCAGGGTCTGAGTGGTAACACATCAATGCACATATGTAGGGAAAGGATGAGTTTGGTGGTTGAGAGCGGACAAAAAAGCCTTTCTTCCACATTTCCTTATCTGACATTTCAATCCTCCAATGCCATTTCATATGCTGCAGAAGTTTGAAAGCAGTGCCTGGCTACAAAGGGCCATTGTTTACCTGGAAGCCATTGTTTTCTTGAAAGTCATTTATTTCCCAGGGAGGCAGGAACAAAGAGAGGGCCTGAGTGGACCAATATCCATTCCCTTCTAGGAAGGTTTTGAGATGAATCAGATTGGAAATAGATGTGGTTGTCCTTACAGTAACATTCAAGATGATTTCTACCAAAATCTTACCAAAAAACAGAGCCATAAAAAATCTAAGTGGCAGTCATCAAAAGCACTCAACACTGAGTATTTATTCAGTTCCACAAGCAATTATCAAAGGCTTTTTATGTGTTGTTGGTGCTAAAGTACAAAGATAAAATGGGGGAAAAAAGGTCCTACCCTCAAGGAACTTGCATCCTACCAGGGAAAACATGTAAACAGGTAATCATGTAGTACAGAGGAAAGAATTAGGGTTCTGGCATCAAACGAGCTGGGTTCAAATCTTGCCTCTGAAGCTTACTTATCTCTGTGACCTTGGGCAAATCAATGAATCTCTCCAGAACTCAGTTTCTCCTAGCCACAGTTTGGCTGGAACTACTGTGGGCAAAAGGGCAGCTCTCTATCCACTGCATGAAATTGCTGCCTGGAGAGATAGAGATAAAATTTCATGGACATGAGATTAAGAACTCTTGCTCTAATTTCTCCTTAAGCTCCCAATTTCCTGACAGTATGATCTCAACTTTATAATTTGCATAAGGATCTTTCCAGAATCAATATTAGTCATATTGAGTCCTTATCCTCAAGGATCTTACATTCTACTGAGGAAAACATTAGGTGCATAAACTGCATGCAGTAAACATATAAATGGGCAGCTAGATGGTGCACTGGATGAAGCACTGGATTTGGAATCAGGAAAATATCTTAGTGAGTTCAAATCTTGTCTCAGACATTTACTAGCTGTGTGACACTAGACAAGTCACTTCACCCTTTTTGTCTCAGTTTCCTCATCTATGAAATGAGCTGGAGAAGGAGGTGGCAAATCACTCTAGTTACTTTGCCAAGAAAATCACAAAGGAGATTGTAGAGAGTTGGACACAACTGAAACACCCAGTACACCGTAGACAAAACAAAATGTCTTCTGGGGGAAGGGAGAGATTAAAAACAATCCTCAGCATAAGTGAAAAGTGGTTTTGTAATTCATGGTATTTAAGAGTCAAAATCCACCTTAGAAATATTCTTAATAACAATTTATTTATATGACCTTTAAGGGAGCAGTTATGGAAAAAGCCATAGCTCTGGAGTTAAGAGGGCTGGGTTCACATCCTTCTAATACTGGCTACCTGTTTGTCCTTGGCCAAGTCATGAGCCTCCAAAGATCTCATCTTCCTCTTCTGTCTAACAAAGGCAATAAATTCAGTAGGCTGAATCAAGTCCTAGAGAGTCCTTAGGGTCCACAAAGCATTTTCTTCTCTACATTTCTATGAGAAAATATATATCAAAAATATTGTCATCACCCACTTTTACAGGTGTCAAAAAGGTTCAGTGACTTGTCCAGGATATCCCAACGAATATCAGTACTGGTATTTAAACTCAGTTTTCTCCTGATTGCACATCCTCCTGTCTTCCCACTAAACGATTAACTCTCTAAAGTATCCCCTTTCCCAGTGCGAGCATCATTTCTATGACTTCAGTGTAGTTACTGAAGTAGAGTTACTTGTATTTTAAATACATTATGCGTATTTTAATTCCATTTCATAATAATAACTTGTATTTTTTTAATCATCCTAGCTTTTAAGATTAAAAATAAGCTTGATGCTTTAAGGCGCTACAAATTATTTTTAATACTTTGCTTCAAACAAATACATTAGCTAATGTTTACTGAATAGAAATAAAAATCTAACATATACATTTGGGGGAAGGAAGGGGGATGACACTTGTTTTTAATTGCAATTAAAATGTTTCGCATAAGAAACCACAAGCCTGTGGGTAAGCACAGAACTACACAGGTGCACAATTCACAGGCTAAGAAAACAGTAGGAAGGTGACCAGCTGGGGCTAGCTGGCTGACTTGCTTTTCCTAGGATCCAACCTTCTGCTACACATTTCTTTCCCAAAATCTATATTTTTGACCTTGAAAGAAACAGGAACATTTTTATTATGTTTACTCCCATAGATAAGTCTGAGTGGGCTTAATAGTGCAAAAGATATGAATGTGAAAAGGAAATAGTATATTCCATTTAATTGATTCTCACTTCAGTGTTTAGATTTCATTTAGGTCAATTTTCTTGTTACAATGCTTGCCCACCTTTTGCAGTAAGAGGCTTTTGTAAATTTCCTAATGTTTTATGGGTACCTATGCTTGAAGGAGCCAGCAGGTCGACTGTAAAAGTATACGGCTATAGGGAAGTTTTTGTTTTACATTAGCTGGGATTTTATTGGTTTGTGACACTCCTAGTGAGGAAACGACGTCAACAATAAACTTTTCAACAAGTATTTTATTAATATAAAGAATGAAAAAAAAAACCCTCTCTCATTTGAATAGGAGAGATAACTACATGTATACATGCATGAGTGTATATGCATATATATGGTGAGGGAGGGAGAAAGGAAGCGAGGAAGAGGGGGAGAGGGAAAGAGAGAAAGAGCTGTATATATGTATATGTGTATAATTTATACACACAGTTATCTCTTCCTCCTTGTGGGGGTTTGGGGAACAACGCTGCCTCCCCCCCCCCATCCCCACCCCCTGCCATCTGGAAAATCTTCATAAAAAATTTTGGTCCTCCCTTCATACCAGAGAAGAAATTGTCTGTATTTATGGTATTAAAAGATACAATATGTTGATATTACACAATACTATGCATATATTTTATGCATTTCTGAGTTTCTAAACTACTGGCCTTTACACATTGTCTGCGGCTTCTGCAAAACTCCCCCCAAATTTCCATTTAATTTATATCAAAACTGTGAAAGGGAAAGTCTCAATGTGGAAAGGATAACTATATTTGTATATATGTATATATTCTAAAGAGAATAATTATAATATAAACCCCAAGTAATTAACTATAAAGTAACTAGGGAGGGAGGGTTCAGGAAACAGTTCACATGGAAGAGAGGGTCTGAGTTATATCTTAAAGGAAGGGGGGGATCCTGTGAAGTGAAAAGAGTGAACTCATCCCACGGTTTAGAAGTGGCCAGTGCATGGAGCGTTTGTTGTGAGCGATGAACAAAGAGAAGGCCAGTTTGGTCAGATCACAGAGTACAGGAGGAAGGAATACTGTCCAGTGATGCTAGAAAGATAGACTGGAGCCTGGCTGTGGCAGACTTTAAAAGCTCAACAATTTACATTTCATTTTAGGAGTCAATATAGACCCGTAGCATTTCTACAACTTGATTGTTAAGAGTATTGCCTGGGCACTCAGGGGTGAAAGTGACTTGCCCACTGTCACAAGGTAAACAGAGATGTCAGGAGTGAGATTAGAATCCAGTATAATGTTGGCTCTTTACTAAACCACACTGCTTCTCCAAGGGAGAAGGGGATTTTAAAACCAACAGGGGGCAAAGCAAAGGAAAGTATAAAAAGAATATGCCTACTCTTCCCCCCCCCCTTTTTAAAATGCTTGTTATTCTTAATTTATGGAAGAAAACAAACATTTCCTTAGCACAGTATAATAAAAAAGATTATTGCACATGAAGCTGCAAATCTATTATTTACAACCTGCTATTCCTTTTAAATATGTAAAGTAAAAGTAAATTTATATGAACATGCATATTTTAACATCTGAGCTTTCCCAAATGTCCCCTTCACCAGCTGTAATGTGTCATTTTTTGGAATTCCCCAAGTACTGTATTATCCTATGGCCCATCCTAAATTCTGCTTTCTGTGATACATTTGTTTATTTTCTAACATTGGTTAAGTTTCTTGAAGACAGGACAGTCTTTTTAAATCCCCCAAAGCTGCATCATGAAATGACTTGCACAGAGTAAGACTGCAATGAATGTTTGACTGAATGAATAAAACTATAGCGTGGAACATTTATGTAGGCATTAAGGTTTGCAAAAAGCTGTAATTGCATCATGATCTGTATTCTTCACAACCATACTGTGAGGTAAGGGCTACAAGTATGAGGATTCCCTTTTTCAGATGAGAAAACTGAGAGCGCTTAAGTAATTGGCTCACAGCTATCATGTTTCAGGGCTGGAATTTATACTTTTTTTCTCTCCTGCTTCAAAGCCTAGTAGTGCTCTTTCAGTATTTTATTCACCTGAAATTATTCCTAGGCAAATATAAATGCAAATTCTGTCCTCTCCAACAACGCTACCCTCTCTTCAAAGTTTAATGCTGGGAAAATATTGCAACACTCTGCGTGGTAGTAAGGAACTGGAAATCAAACAGATGTCCATCAACTGATAAATAATTGGCAAGTAGTTACAATGTGGCAAAAGAGTGTAATGGAATATTACTTCATCATAGGAACCAAAGGATGTAATGAATATAGAAAAATGTTAATTGACTTATATGAACTGATTCAAAAGGAAGTAAGCAGAACCAGAAAAAAAAATATACACAATGACTGCAATAATGTGAAGGGAAAGACAAAAACAAAGAAAACAAAACAAAACAAAAACAGAAGAAGCTAATTGCTGTAAAATTATAATGACCAAACTGGATCCTAAAGATGAAGATACTTTCTCCCATTTCTTTCCAAAGGTGGGAGTCCATGGGCATTGAACATTGTATATAATGTCACTTTTTTTCAATACTTTGGTTAGTTTTGCTGATTTTTTTCATTTTTATTTTTTTATAATAAGGGATGGGTAGTTGGGGATCTGGTAGTTGGGGAAGGGGCAAGGATACCATTGATAAATGTAGTTGATAATAAAAAAAAGCTGTCATTAAACATTAAAAAACAAAACACCACCTCAGAGTTGGCTGACATTTAACCCAATGTCTTCCTTAGCCCAGAGAAATAAATTATCTGTTTTTATGTAATTAATTTCTACTTTTTCTAGGGAAGTAATAGACCTGCTATAATGTTAATGTCAGTCATAGTGAACATATTGAGTAAATTAGTTTGACAGACTACTTAACGGGTTCTTTCTGAAAGAGGGATTGCATGTGGTCCAAAGCAAACTGAGTAGTGTAGTAGAAAGAACACTGACTTTGGACATGGTCATAAAAATAAAATAATGATTAATAATAATAACAATAATAAAACTAACATTTATACAGTGCTTACCATGTGCCTGGCAATGCTCTGAGGAACAATTATCATCTCATATGATCCTCATAACAAAGCTAGAAAGTTGGTGCTATTATCCCCATTTTTCAGATAAGGAAACTAAGTTAAACAGAAGTGGCTTAATCCTGTCTTTGATGCTTATTACTTCTGGAATCTTGTATAAGGCAGGTAACTCAGCTTCCTCTTTTATAAAATAAAGGGACTGAACTAGAAGGACTCTGAGATTCCTTCTAGCTCTGCATCTAGGACCCTATAAAACATCAGCTTCATAGCGTCATAGAGCCAGATGAAGAGTGATCAACAAATCAGAGTTTTGGAGATGGGGGTCATTGGCTCTAATGCCCTTATTCTTACAAATAAGAAATGGAGGTCCAGAGAATTTGGGTGACTTCTCCTGGGTCACACAGATTACAAGAGGGCCACCACCATTTTATTTTAACCTGGTCCTCTAACTGTACCCTTTCCACTGCAAAACCCATAGGTATGAAATTATATTAGTACATTGAACGGCCATATCAAAGAAATATAGAATTTTATAGTTGGATAGTACCCTAAGCTCTATTAACTACATTTATTCCCTTTCATTTTCATAGAAACATCAAAAGTCTAACATAGGAAAAATATGTTCTCAAACAGAATTTCTGTGGCTTAAGCTTATTTTCAAAATACTGTCTTGCAAATACAAAAGACTCCTATATGCTAAATCCTGACACTTCCAAGGCGGATTAGCTGCAGTATCTGTATCAAGGATGTAAAATTTGCTGAAACTTTAAAAGTGGTATGATTTCTCCTTTCAGATCCTATGGAATTTTTTTCTTAGGAAAATTCCTAATTTTTTGCATTTGTACTCTCCACTCCTCAATTTGTCTCGTATCTACTTAGCTGTGGTCATATAGTCTTCCCCAGAATAATGTCAACTCATCGAATTGTTCCAAGTCTGTTTCATCCTTCACTTCATCCCCCAGAACCTAAGAAACAAGAACCTTTGCTTTGTAAAGAGTTTCATTAACAACTATATGATGCGCTTGTAGGATGTTAAAAGTAATGTCCATCTTTAGTTTCTACCATACTTCACCACATTGTCTCTTTATATTATGTGAATTGGATTTTATATTTAGAAAAGAGAACAAATAGCAGCTATACTATCATTCTGAGAGAAATATGATTCAGTCACTGTATTATTCATCAGATGTGCAAATAAGTGCAAAAATTCATCTGGCGACTGACTTCCAAAAATATTTGTTACCACCCTCTCTTCCCCAAGGGAAGCAGTGGACAGTTTTCCCGCTCTCCCAGCATAAATTATGACTCATCCAGGTAAAACTGGCACTTGCAAAGCTGCAGTAGTAGATGTCACACTGTTCCTAGGATGGCCTAAGGCCCACATTTGTTCTAGACCAATAAAGCTCTTTATTTGCAAATAAAACAGTTTATTCCTCAAGCTGTCTTTGTAGAAACTGAATTGGTAATTTGTTAGTATGAAATCTGCCCTTCTAGCATGTTCAGGAAAAGGCATTTAGTTGAAAAAAATTAAAGGTAATTCCTCCCCAAGTCCCCCAAGATCAAGAAATTTTTAAAATTATTGTTATACAAAGGGATAAGGACTAGACTAGTGGTGAATTCATTATTTTATGGATATTTATCCTAGATAAAGCAACTCCCTCTGTCAATGCAGGTCAACATATTATTAGCAATTTAAGAGTAAGAGACTTACCTAGGATCATTCTACCAGTTTGTGTGTAGGGACAAATGGGGCCTAAAACTCAGATCCTCCTGGTTCCAGAACTAGCTCTCTATCCACTACAACATGTTGCCAACTCTTAAACATATTGGACATATTAGTTAGCTAGGAATTTCTAAGCATGTAGAAGGAGTAATAAAATTGGGCAGAGATGTTCATATAAAAATAGTGCTGCTTGTCTGTTACCAGTTAGTAAATCTTCTTAGAGCCCAGGTCTAATGAGGCTAAAATCATAGACTAGATAACGCTAGGCCCACTTAGCTAGGCTCTACTCTATGGCCATATACTACTCCCCTAATTCTCTCCAGATGCAAGTCATCCCAGAACTGTGCTAACTGTGGGTGTATGGTAGATAGCCTAACTTATCTGGAAACCACGCATCTGATCCAACCTTAAATATCTGGAACAAAGCTTTGAGTAAGCATCAAAGGCTTCCTAGAGACCAAATAGAGGATTCAAAGCCCATACACTGAACTTATGTGAGAAACCCTTAGGCCTGTCTTGAAAGTCAATTTTTTGTTCATTCATTCCTTCATTTTTTGATTTATGGAATAAAACAAGCATTTCCCTAACGTAGTGTAATAATAAAAAAAAAAAGGTGATTGCACATGAAACTGCAAATCTATTACATACAATTTGTTATTACTTCTAAATATGTAATAGAGCCAATATTTTATTGAGGTACAGCTAATTCTAATTCTGGGTCCAATTTAACCTGTTTGAAATATTCTATTTTACAAGGCTAGGGAGTTTGTACTATAGTTTTGACAGATTTCTTTCTGAAATGGTTAAAATTCAAGAAATTTTCACACTAAATACTCTGGAAGATGTAACTATAAGAGCCACCTCATTCTTGCAAGGTTGTCAGATACATAAGCCAGGCCCAGAGTCAGGAGACTCATCTTCTTCTGACCTCAGATACTTACTAGCTATGCAGCCCTGGGCAAGTCATTGAACCCTATTTGCTTCACTTTCCTCATCTGTAAAATGAGCTGGAGAAGGAAATGGCAAACCAGTCCAGTATCTTTGCCAAGAAAACCCCAGATGGGTCATGAAGAGTCAGACATGACTGAACAACAATTGATAAAAGCAGAAATATATAAATGTGTGATTTTCTAAGTCAGTGTGAGGCCCCGGGGATCCTCATGTGCAGTTCATTGGCCCCGTTTCTATTTGACTGTTCTAAATCACAAGGGGCTGTCTTCTTAAGAACTCTAGAGTCCCAAATTCATGGTAGTAGCAATAATACATTTATGCAATGCTTTACAGTTTGCAAAATGTTTTCTGATACCATCGTCATTATCATCATAACATCATCATGAGGTTCAGGAGGAAGAACATCTTCTTTGGAGGAACTTCATTTGGATTTAATTCCTGACTGCGCTCCGTCCTATTTTTGACCTTGGACTGGACGTTGAACATCTGTGGGTCTCAGCTCCCTTGGAGGGTTGGACCACAAGATGACCTCCTTTGTAGCTCTATAGTTCTGAACCTATTATCGGAAGGGGTCATAGTTATCTAGTGCAACCTCCTTATTTTACAACTGAGGAAAGAGAAGAGAAGTGATTTGACTACAGTCACACAGGTAGCCACTGGGTGGCAGAGATGGGAACTTCTTACTCCAAGTCCATGTTTTTTTCCATTGAACCACAGGAGACAGAGACTCTGAAAGGTTAAGTAATTTGTTCCTGATCACACAGGTAATAAACATATGAGAAAGACATAAAACTCAGGTCTTCCTGACTCCTGAGATTAGAGTTCTCATACGATACTTTAATAACAACAATAACAATCTTAATGGTAATATTTTTTGTTAATTATTGTCATTACTATATGCGTATGAAATATGAATAATTATGATTATAATAGCATTATTATTATGTAAATAGCACTTCAAAGTTGGCAAAGCAATTTACATATTATCCCATTATCCTGTGAGGTTAGTGCTACTGTCATTCCCATTTTGCAGATGAGGAAATTGAGGATGGTTAAGAGATATTCAGGGATTCGTCCAGTGTCACACATAATTTAATCAGTGTCCTCACACTGAAGTCTTTTTGACCTCAAGCCCAGCATTCAGATGATTATTTTAAAGTGGAAAAATGTACACCCAACTTTGGTTCCCCTTTCATATTCATGGTAAGTGGTAAAAAGAACTCTGGGAGGCTGCCTGGTGCAAGTACCATTTTTGCCTTGATCTGTTTCAAAGCTGGCACTCAGACCGTCACTACATAAGCACTAAAGCTAACTAAGGAGGACGTGAGTTAAGAGTTTCAGGTCACTGTCTACGAAACCCAAACATTGCCCTAAATACACAATGCTGATCCTACAGGAAGACAATGCTGGCCATGTTCTTAGGCTTGTGTTGTTTTTCAGTCACATCTGTAACCCCCATTTGGCATTTTCCTGTTAAATAGTGGTCTGCCATTTCCTTCTCCAGCTCATTTTATGCATAAGAACTGAGGCAAACAGGGCTAAATGACTTGCCTAAGGTCACAGAGCTAGTAAATGTCTAAGGCTGGATTTGAAGTCAGGAAGATGAGCCTCTCTGATGCCAGGTCTGGAGCTCTATCCACTGAGCCACCTAGTTGCCTGTTCAAAGGGTTGAAGCAGTTTTAACATATTTCCTTCTTTATTATGAGAAGAGAAAATAAGAATGATACTTTAAAAAGGATAATGTAATAATATTTGTAAGGGGTTTAGCACAGAGCTTGGCATACTGTAGGCACCAAAAAAATGCTTACTTATTCCCTTCTCCTTCCCTTCTCCCCTCCCCTACTATAGAATTGGGCATCTTAAGTTTCCTGAAGACTATTTTCTTCTTGTAATCTGACTGTACATGTCTCTTGGTATCTGATTGGTTAATAAAATGTTGCAGATTTACATAACTTTCTGTAAGTTGAAAATGTTCCTTCTTTGGTCGCTATCCTAAAGATTTCATACTGAGGAGAAAAAACTGCCACTATATTGGGAAAATGCACAAAAATAACAAAGTAAATTGGAGTTGAAATCACTACAACATTTCTAGGGGAAATTACCATCAGTTTAATTTAGAAGTCCTAGATTTGCTTCCAAGACATTTCTCTATCTGCATATATCTTCAAATCAAGCTTCCAAGCCAAACTATTTTTAAGCATTTTTTAAGGTATTTGTTTCCATCTGATATTTATTTACATTTGTTAACTTTTATGGGCACTGCAAGTCAGTAGTGATAGAATTTTCTTAATTTCTGTTAAAGTTTAAAAGCAATCCACATTGAGATAATCAATATTTTAAGGTTATGTTCACATTTGCTAACACCTGAGAAACTTTAAATTAAATCCATTTCAGGCTGTTCTGTTTATTATTTCAAAGAGCCAAAAGTCACAATATGGATTTTACATTTAGGGATTCATCAAACTCCGTGGAACTTAATGTCAAAACATCTTTCTTTTCCCTCTAAGTTGCTTTACAGCCAAAGAGTAATCAAATCAATGAAACCAGAGCTGGAAGCTGGGGAGAGTGATCTCCAAGTCTAGTTCCAGTATTTTAAAGATACAAACTGACTGTCTTCCAGAGGATGATGGCCAACATGGTGAAAGAACTGGAAACCAGTCAGCACTGATCTAACTAACTGGTCTAACTAACCTGGAGGCCACAGACCCTGAAGAGGTCTATGGATAGACATCAGATAGCCCATGAATTTGGATGGAGAATAGTTACATCTTTATTTTCCCTAACCTCTAATTGGTATTTAGCATTTTTTCAGTAATGACTTAAAAAATAATAATTCTGAGAAATCCATAGGCTTCATCAAGCTGCCAAAGGGGGGCTCCTTTCTCTCTCTCTCTCTCTCTCAAACTTGTGTAAAGAGAAGGCACAGTGGGAAGTGATAGAGCTACCTTCAAGAGTGTAAAGTGTTGTCACTGTGATAGAGATGTGAGAATTTTTTTGACTTGGTATGAGGATGAATGGGAGAAGGAAAAAGAAGAGGAGGAGAAGCAGAGAAGAAGGGGAAAAAGGAGGAGGCAGAGGTGATGAAGAAGGAGGGGGAGGAGAAGAAGGAGCAGAAGAAGGAAAATAAGGAGAAGAGAAAGAAGGAGGAGGAGAAAGAGAAGGAGAAAGAGAATAAGGAGAAGGAGAAAAATAAGGGGAAGAAGAAAGAAGAGAAGTAGAAGAAGGAGAAAGCAAAGAAGAAGGAGAAGAAAGAGAAGAAGGAAAAGGAGATAGATAAGGAGAAGAGGAAGAAGGTGAAGAAGGAGAAGAAGAGGAGAAGGAGAAGAAGAGGAGGAGAAGAAGAACAAGAAGAGGAGGAAGAAGTGAAGAAGGAGAAGAAGAAGGGGAGGAGGAGACAATGATAGTCATAGCCTCTCACACTAGCAGTCTAACACCTGGATTAATCACTTAAATTCTCAGAGTCCCCATGCAACAATCTATAAGTTGCATTTTTTTTTGGTATGAGTGATGTCTTTTGACTCATTTGCAAATTGGAGTTGCACAAAGTCATTGGCTTCACTTTCTCTTGCAGAATCTTCATAGTTCAGTGGCAGGACAAAGTCAAGATGATTAACTAAACTCTGAGCATTCCATAGCACCTACATCAGCTGCCTTCATGGCCATTGGAACAAATTGTTTTCATCCACCCATTCCACCAGGAGAAGTCTTCCCATGCTTGAGGTAGACATAGCCCTAACTCACCAATGGTTTTTAGACTCCTTGGTTATCTTCAAGCAGGTTTAGCCCACCTGCTGAAATGGTTTGCCAGAGTGTGGCTGCTGCACATGCTGCAGCTTCTTGGAGCCACAAGCAAAAGTGAGGTGCAACAGGTGGACACCAATGATGAAAAGCATTCCTGAAAAGGGCTCAGCAGCCATTACACTGGAGGTGCTAGTCTTCCCTGAATACACCCTATACCCCAAGATGTGTAGGGGAAGGTCTTAGTAATGAAACTCCCTCTTATCAATACAGATCTAAAGGTTGTCTCTAATCTAAAGTTTGGGGTGGCACAGTGAGAGGATGAACGAGCCTGGGGTCACACACATACACTATAGGGGGAAAGATCTGAACGTGGGTCATCCTGAATTTGACACTAGCTCTCAGAAATTCACTGCCCAAGACCTAGTAATTAAGCCTATCTAAACTTGGTCTAGACCATCTCCAAATGAGTCAATTTCTTATCACTGGGATCTATAGGTGTAAGATTTATTAGGAAGCAGAGTTTTCAAGTATGGGCTATTGAGGTTCCTTCAGGCTCTGATATTTTGTGTCTATGAAAAGAATCCAATGAAGACACATCACTTTTTCCCCCAAGGACACAGGACTCAGTAGGCATGCCTAGAACCAAGGTCTCCCAGGCACTCGGACATTAGTACACTTTACATTGCTCCACATTGCTTCTTTCTGCATAATTAAGGTAGATTGGTGACAGCATACCACCAGCAGCACCAGTTCCACCACCATCGCTACATACTTCACCTTTCCTAGTTTGTACAATGCTCTACTTAGAAGGAACCACAGTTGAGTCATTGGGAGGCCCAGTATGTGTGGCAGAGGATACTGGGAAACCTATTTAATGTACTACCCACTATACTTTCCAGGGTCTGTCTTGATATAGGATGTCTTCACATGGGACAGTAAACAGAGGGGTACAGGCTTTGGAGTTGGAGGGCCAGGGTTCAAATCTTAAACCTCATGCTTGTTACCTGTGTGATCTTGGTCAACTTATCCTCAGTTTCCTTATTTGTAAAATGAGGGTGTTGGACGGAAGGCCTCTGAGATTTCTTCTAGCTATAATAATAACAATAATTAGCAATATTTAATAATTAAATTGATTAGATGAATAATGATTATAGCTAGCATTTATATAGTGCATATTATATATATATAACATTTATGCACATTATATATTTGCATGTGTTTATGTGTGGGTATGTATATATATATATATATATATATATATATATATATATATATATATATATGTATATGTGTATTTGTGCCAGGCATCGTGCTAAGTGCTTTACAAACATTATCTCATTTGATCCTTACAACAAGCCTTGGAAGTAAGTGCTATTTATTATTATTATTAATTGTATCCCCATTTTATAGATGAGAAAAATGATTTATGAGACTACAATTTCATTTGATTAGGTCAACATCTTAGCAACACTTCTGGCAATGCAATTTACCCCTGCCCCTGGCAGCTTTTGCAACCAGAAGACCACTCTTCTGACATTATCTTCATGTTCCTTCAACCTCCCATTCTTTACTACCCTCCAAAGTCTTCTCTGCCCCACTCCCAGAGGAGATCTTAATGGAATTGCTAGAATCCACTGTGAATATCTGTCCCACAAAGTGAAAGCAGTAGCTACATGCATGCCAGTTCGCATCTTGGATGGGTGTCAGTGTAAAGGAAAGTGAATACAGTCAGTCTTGGAAGTGTGATGACAAGCTTTTTATGGGTGCTCCAGAAGTAGGTGAGATTATTTTCCCTGTTTTACAGAAAAGGAAACTGTGGCAGGCAGAAGTTAAGTGACTTGACCACGGTCACACAACTAGTAAATATCTAAGGCAGGACTCAGGTCTCCCTGACTCCAAACACTCACTAGTGGTTCAATCACTTTGATTCTCAGAATTATTTTTAACCCTCAGAGATGAGCATTTGTATCTTTTACAAGACATAATTGTTTAACAATGAAAGAAGGCAAATGTGGAAAAATTCTGTCTTAGGTGCTATCAACATTTTAAAGCATCCTTAATGGTACTGCTTTTGGAGAAGTACCTATTCTTTCCCAGCTCCACTCCCACCCCTGGCCCCTCCCCATTTACTTATTTATTTTTAGTTTTCAACATTCACTTCCCTAAGTTTTAAATTTTCTTCCCCTCCCTCCCCAAGAGGGCATGCAGTCTGATATGGGCTCTACATATACATTGCTATTAAACACATTTTCACATTAGCCATGTTGCAAAGAAGAATTATCATGAATGGAAGAAACCATGAGAAAGAAAAACAAAACAGAAAAGAAAACAGTCAGCTTTCCTCTGCATTCATACCCCTTTGTTCTTTCTCTGGATGTGGATGGCATTTTCTATCATGAGTCTTTTGGAACTGTTTGAGGTCCTTGCGCTGCTGAGAAGGGCCAAGTCTATCAAAATCAGTCATCTCACAGTGTGACTATTACTGTGCACAATGTTCTACTGGTTCTGCTCACTTCACTCAACATCGGTTCATATCAGTTTCTCCAGGTTTTTCTAAAGTCTGCCTGTTCATTCTTATAGCACAATAGTATTCCATTACATTCATATACAGCAACTTGTTCAGCCATTCCCCAATTGATGGGCATTGCCTCAATTTCCAGTTCTTGGCCTCCATAAAAAGAGCTGCTGTAAATATTTGCATAGCTTTGGGTCCTTTTCCCATTTTTATGATCTCTTGGGGATACAGTCCTAGAAGCAGTATTGCTGGATGAAAAGGTATGCACATTTTTGTAGCCCTTTGGGCATAGTTCCAAATTGCTCTCCAGAATAGTTGGATCAGCTCACAGCTCCACCAACAATGAATTAGTGATCCAACTTTCCCACATCTTCTCCAACATGTATCATTTTCCTGTTTTATCATGTTAGCCAATCTGATAGGAGTGATGCAAAGAGGTACCTATTCTTGAAAAAAACAATCACTTGACCTCCCTCAGAGTTAGCTTCCTCATCTGTAAAATGGGTGACAGGAGAATGGATTTGTTGGTTTCTGAAGTCCTTTCCAGTTCTAAATCTGTGATCCCATGAACTGTAGCTTTACCATGCATTAGACACGTTCAGATAGGGCTTTTTAAAGAAGCAAATGGTTTATGAAAAGAATTTTTGAAAATGGTCAACAGAGCATAAAAAGGATATAATTAAAGTGTTGGTAGATACAAAGTTGTCTGATTGGCTTCTCTTCTTCCAGAGAGAGGGCAGGTAGGTAGCAAAGGGGCTTACAACAAGTATTCCTCTTCATTCCCAAACACACACACACACACACACACACACACACACACACACACACACACATTCCCACCTCACTCCTCAGCCCTACAGGCTTAACTTCTTTAAAACAAAAGAACCTAATTTCCCTCCTCTAGACACTAAATGCTTGGAAATAAGGTGAGAGAACTCCTTTGGACTGAAAGCAAAAACAATTTTCAATCTAATATGGATTTTATAAATACTAGTGAATACTACTGTTTAGAAATGCTACAGGCAGCCTAAGACTTGGATTGAAAGATACATGAAGTAATAAATTCTGTATGGTTTAAAAACTGAGAAGGGAGGAGGAGAGATCTTTACTGTTGTACCATCTATGAGAAGACTAGAGTCCCATGGGAATTCATTTGCATTCACTTTTAGCTCTTACAGAAAATGATTTCCTTGAAGTTTGAAATTCACACAATAGCAACTCTTCATTTTTATATGTGAATTTTTGAAAAGGCCAAGGGTTTTGTTGTTGGTTTTTTTTTTGGTTGTTGTTCTTTTAAAGGGCAAAAAACCCCAAACAAACCCAAAATCCATCAATTGCTATACTGCTCATGTATTAATGTAAATTATGGCTAAATTCAGAAGCCTCAAAGTACGTATACTGGTTTCACTGCTAGGTCAGGTACAACATCTGAAATAGGCTTAATGCATAGAAAAGATAAATGATTGTTAGCCTGCTAGCCTATGAATAAAGATAAGGCATACAAGAGAAGCACCTATCATGTCACAAGCAAATGGCATTAAGATATTTAAAAAATGATGGTTTTACCCATTCCAGAAAAATAACTTTTAACTACTAATGTCCCTAGGTCTTTATGTCTATAGGTCCCTATATATCTGTAAAACAAGGTAGGCGTAGTGTGGTGGCATGGCAGGGGTGGTACAGGGTGGGTAGTGGATTATTCGAGTTTACGAGTTCTCATAGGGCCAAAGCCAATTAGATATTCACACTAAGTTCTTCACCAATATGGCAAACTCCCAAGAGTTTACAGACACCAAGCTAAAGAAGAAATATTTGGGATTGGATCTTTGCCACTGCAGTTCCAACCTGGGCAAGATAGAGAGACATACTCTCAAATAAATAAATAAGTTGGATGTTTGAAATTATGTTTTTTAAAAAGTTGATAAAAATAGATGCTCCAAAAGATTCTGTTGGATTATCTTCTCAGCCCTTAAAATGAAAAGTGCCTGATATCTGATCAAAAAGACTTAAATCTAATCTGACCTTATATGTAGTTAATTGACCCCAGATCCAGTGCTATGAAACACTCTGGTGTCCCAGATTTCAGGAGATAATCCTTGATTTGATCTATCTATTTCAGGACACAGGTCACCCCCAGATTTAAAGAGGAAAGTATGAAAAGTCTAAGTCCTGGGAAAAAGGATATTTTGAATGGAGTGAGGTGGGGGGGGGGGGGAGGTAGAAAAAGTCCATTTCAGTTTTTCTGTCAGAATCCACTCCTTTCCTTTCCCATCTGGTTAAAGATGCCATATATTTCAAGAATATTGAACTCTATTTATAATAAAAATTACTATGTCTAATAGATTGGGTCTCTTGAATTCAACATGTAGATTTATGCCAAATGATAATAAATTGGGGTCTTCAATTATTATTTTATCCTTATCTCATTCTTTATAAAAGATATAAATTGATGTCTTCTATTTCTTACATCATCACAGTTATTTCTATTTTTAGTTAATTTTTAGAAAAATGGCTTAAAATCACATTCAAGGCTAAGTCTAGAGTTAAAAGAGAAGTCAAAAGGTACTTAAGAGAGTAGGGAATTACTCTTTCTCTTTTCCCCTCCTCCTCTCTCCACTATAATTTCTGGGTTCAGGATTGGCGATCTGTCCATTTAGTATTAGGGTAGTTTAGGGCTCTTTTCAAAAACCCTTCCCTTGAAGATCATCATGACTATTGGGTTGAGACCAGAATAAACTCATTCAATTAACAGGCATTTATTAAAAGTCTAATGTTTGCCAAATACTGTGCTACCACCGGGGATATGAATAAGAAATTTGTCTCTGACTTCAAGGAGGTTATAGCTCAGGGAGACAATATATACATATATAATTGTAGGCAGCTTCAGATTTTTCCATGACCAAAGAGAATCACCAAAGCAAAGAGTCACCAAAGCTTTGCCGCTGATGTGGTTACACAGTATGTGGTTACACAGAGCATTCAGAATCACTCAGAGTATTGTGGCAAATATGTGGACACAGTGAAGTAGGCTTTCCAATTCATTTAGTTGCAGGGATTCTGGAACCAACCTACTTCAGCATTTGGGAGAGCAGCCTGGATCAGAAGGCCTATGTTCCAGGAAGACTCAGTTGGAATCTCCTCCATATCTTCCCTCCTTGTTCCAGACCTCCAATCTCCAACTTTCTTGTTTTTTAAATCATGAACCAGAAAGCATGGTTAAAAAAATCATAGTAATAAAAATAGCCAGTAGGAGTTGAGTCCCTAGTCCATTTCTAAAGCTCCAAGGCTTTAAAAACCAAAACAAAACAAAAAAACCTGTTACTCAGTTTATTACCACAGGTTTATTTCACTTCTAAAAGGCAAGGTCATTTTAAAGAGCTTTGCTTCCCCCTATGTAAAAAATCGGATTTTTATGAATAGTTTGAAACTTGAAGGTGTATTGTCCCTTATACCTGTTTAATAATAATTTCTTTACAAAGTACAACATTTTTCTTTTTTGGCAAAGCCCTAATATGCAAAGACACCAGGACAGGTCATTAATCAATAATTCCTTCATTTTTTTTTCTAGTAATCAGAAGATGTGGGCTCTTTTCTGGCCAGTGCCTCTTAACTAGCTATGTGACCTTGGGCTTTTCTATCCCTCATGGAGCCTCCTCTTTGAAACAGGAATGAAAGGATTAGAACTGGAAGAGGTCTGGGGGATTATCTAGATCAGCTCCTTCCCTTTAGAGGTGAGGACATCAAGCAAAGAATATAGGGGGAGTCGATCAAGGTCATGTAGTACTCATCCGGGTCACCACAGAGGAAGACAGTGAGGTTCAAACATAACATTATATATGTAGAAACTGTAAAATATTACATAAAACGTACTCTTCCTCCCACCATGCTTTCTGTGCTAGCTTACTAGACTGCCTGCCAAGAAAGGAAAAAGGCAAAAAACCAAAAAAACCCAGTTTGGACACTCCCTTTTCTATGACAGCACAAAGGGGTGGTTTCTCCCATAACAGCTATTCCTACAGGATCCCAAGTCAACCAATTGAATGATATTCATTGAGAAAGATCCTCTAACAGGACCTGTGCATCTGTCCATATCCCTCCACAGGAGGCTGCAGAAAGCAAAGTAGGAGGCAGAGTTTGCTCACCACCCTGAAGGCTTTATCAGTCACTTAGGGAAAGGCTGTGACAGTCCCCAGAATTTACCTGTGCAGAGCCTTCATATTCTATGCGCTTGTTCAGGACTAATTAATTACATGCATTTTTGCAAGTCAATTGAGGAGGTTGGGAGGCAACTGGACATAACAGAGAGAGGGCTGGACCTGGAATCAGGAAGACCTGCAATGAAAATATGCCTCTAATCTTTGCTAGCTGTGTGACCCTGAGAAGTTACTAAAGCTCTCTCTCAGTCCCAGATGTTGAAAATTAGAGCTCATGGAATTTTTATAAGGATATCAAATGAGATAATATAAGTTAAAGTATTTTGCAAACCTTAAAGCACTATGCAGATGTTAAATGATAGTTAGTAGCTGCAAAGTGGGGATGATTACTATACCACACAGGGTCATGAGGATATAGATTTAGAGTTGGAAAGGACATTGGAGTTCATTTAATGTGGCCACTCAAGTCACTGGCTCAAGAAGTCGGAGTCTGAACACAAGTCCTCTCTGTCCAAATTTGGCATGTTCCTCCCCACCACCATCATCTCCCGCTCCCCAGCGCATTAAAAAAAAAAAAAAAAAAAAAAAAAAAAAAAGATCCTGTATGTAGATGCACTTTGCAAACTTAAAAGCCTAATATAAATGACAGATATCATATAGCTATGGCCACAGAGTGGCCAACCTTGGGCTTTCTGAACAACTCAGCTAACCAGTCACCTATGTTGCTATGCAGCCCCCTTTTAGCCTGTGCTTTCTTAGAAGTTGTGTTTTGTTGGCTGTGTTTAAAATATTGAGAGACTGGCTTAAAAATGGGAGGCTATGAGGGGTGCAGAATTAAAACAATAATACTTGAGAAATTCATGATTACTAATGGCTTGCCATCTGGTTTGCTCTTAAAGGCAATGGATTAATTCGGCTTTGGGCAGATGACAACACGGAAGGTGAACCATGAACTGAAACAATTCATTTTTGAGCTAAATACACTTATTAATTTATGATGTTGCAGACCAGCATTTCTTCCCATTGTGAAATCTATTTATTTATTTTTAAATTTTACACTCATAGTACAAGGTTGCTATGGGGACCATACAACATCTGTTCTAGCTCCAATCGGTTCTGATAAGTAACCTACAAATTCTCCAAATTAAAAATCTCAAACTGAGTTCGTTGGGTTGTTTTTTGTTTTGTTTTGTTTTTTTCATTGTGCTCAGAGCAGGGTGCTCTGTGCCTTGCCCTACAGTCCGGTTTAATCTTCTAGAAAGAATATTTTTAGAGGCACATCGGACTAAATCATTTCCCTCTGAGCACACCATTCCCCAGTGGCTTCTCAGGGTCCTAAATTCACCAGCTGCAACTGGGAAGAAGGGAATGCCCTCCCATTGCAGAGTATGAGCTGGGAGTCAGCTGGAGAGCTCGGGTAAACTAACCCCGGTGAGCCAGAAAAGGAAAACTGAGCAAATAAAAGCGAGTTACATTCATTCCTATCTGCTGCCATAAGAAAGAAATCAGAGGACTCCTTGCATTAGATTATATGGACCAAATAGGTACTTTTAGGCTGGTCCTGCCTGGGAAGCCGACGCTGCTTCTCTCCTATTCCCATAGGGTTGGCGGGGTGGGGGATGGGGGAAGGTAGGGTGGGGAGAAATAGGTTCAAAGGGTCTGAAGTTGAATTTTAATCCAGGCTACGTGTATTCCCGGTGCTGTTACACTCCCGGGCACTGAGCCTCGGGGCTAAGGGGATGCTCAGTCAGTCAGCTGGGGAGGAACAAACAGCTTGCTCCATTCCTGGGCAGCCAGCCCAAGACGCACGTTCCTTGACGGCCTTTCCAAGCGCAAAGGGACCAGGGAAGCTAGTCCCCTTGGCACCTGGCTGCCCCCCCACCCTGAGCTCCGAGTCTGGCGGTTCAGATTGCCCTTTGAACGGAGGGAAGCAGCTCGGTGACAGGGCAGGCAAAGCCGCAGGGCGCACCCGGTCGGGGCGACCTCCTTAGTGCGCCCTCCCAGGGATGGACAGACACTTCCCCAGCAGGCGGTCGTCCGTCGGTCCGGGCAAACTTCCCGTCCTTGGCACGCTCCCCTTCTATTCTCCGAGTGCTCTTCTTTGTAGCCCCCATGCCAAGGGAAAATGGAAGGGGGTGGGGGGAAGAGAAGGGCTGGCGGGCAGCTAACCCTCCTCTTTCCTTCCTTCCCTCTCTTTCTCTCTCCTTCCTTCCCTCCCCACGCTCCGATGGCACTCTCCCTCCCCCACCAAAAGGCTCATCCCTTCCACTCCCCACTAAACCTAAGCCCCAGGCTCGGAGCTGTCCCATGGCAGCGGCGGAAACAAAGCCAGATGCGGGGGAGGGGGCACCGGGAAGGTAGGGGGAGACAGCAGCCCAGCCCAGGTGAAGCCGGCCAGTCACCGGCTCCGGGCTCCGCCAGCCGGACTGAGCTGAGCGCTCGGAGCCGGAGCGCACGGGGGCAGCTGGGCTGTGGCCGCCCAGGCTGAATAGATGCCAGCAAGGCAAAGAGGAAAAGTATCGCTCTCCTTCCCTGCGCAATCGCTTCCCTTCCTCTCCCTCCCCAAAGCCCCGGCTAGGCAGCCCTGCCCGCGGTGCGCCTCCGGCTCTTGCCCGGCTGGGAGTTGGCAGTGGGTGAGGAGAGGGAGGAGAGACAGGCTAGAGGAGAGGAAGCAGTTGCCAGGGAGAGTGAGCAGCGCTTACCTCTGTCCAGTGTGAGCGGCTGGACCACTGTCAACGTCGCCATGTCTGCGGTGGGAGCTCAAATGACTCTCAGCCCAGGCAGCCGCGCCGCTTATAGTGAGAAAAAGAGGAGGGGATGGGGGGCGGGGGCGGAGGAGGGGAGACTAGGAGGCAGGCAGAGGAGCGGAGGAGGGGCGATGTGGAGGTGCTGGGGTGGAGGAAGAGAGACGAGGCTGGAGTGGGTTGGGAGACAGATGGGAAAGCGACTGACTACTAGGTGATGAGCAGCCCCATCCAAGCCGGAGGAGCAGCGGAGAGTGGAGCGGGGCAGGTATCCCCTAGCCATCACGGGGCCGCAGGGCCCTGCAACTTTGCTTTTCACTCTCGGGGAAGCTCCCTACAGTCACCTTCATCTAGTCCTTTCCTTAAACTCTCCCGTTACATCCACATTCGATGGGCTTGACCAGCATGAGAAATTGTCCAGAGCAGTAAATTGAGGCTGCTATTTCTCTATCACTGTGAGAAAGACAAAACAGCCATCTCCCTTCTTCGCCTTTCCCTCTGCGCATCCCCTCCCCTTACAAAGAACGGCTTGATTAATTAGAAATAATGACATCTACAACGATACCGATGTTTCCACCGCTCTATAAGTTTCTGTTTCAAATAGAATTTTGGAATGTTTACTTGTATGGGTATTACAGGTAACCGGCTTAAGGTGACTCCATCTAGGAGTGTCACATTCTAAGGAGCATTTTTCTTTCGAAAAAAATGACTTTTGGGAAATGTCTGTTCTTAAAAGACAAAAGTCAAGAGGAAGTCAAGATGTGAGGTACAGAGAGCAGTGGAGACCTCTTGATACTAGGGAAAGAAGGCCTATTTAAATAGCAAAGATAGCAGCTAGCAAATATATGGCTAGCAAAGTGCTTTGTATGTTATTTAATTTTGCCTTTACACCCTGATTTAGAACAATGGCTATTTCATTTGGGTTTCATTTAATGGCCCATCTGAGTCCACTTCTTTGCCCCTTTCCCGATATCCTTGCTCCCTTTGAATGGAGGGTGGGGGTTGTAAATGCAGCTGTCACCATCTTGTCATAATAGGAATTCTTAATTCACAACTCATGTGACCAGTCGATGCTAGAAAACCCTTAGGATAAGAAAAATGATGGTAGTGATAGCAGTTTAAAAATAATGAAACCTCAATGGAGCAGAAGTGTTTTGGTGCTTAGTTAGACTAGAGTGTGGTGCTATGGAACTTGTGATGAGCTTGGAGGATTGTACCCAAGACAGAGTCTGAATCCTAGCTTTACTGCATTCCTGGTCTTGGTTAAATCATTTGACTTCTGGGCCTCAGTTTCTTCATCTATAAAATGAAAGGGTTGGTCTAGATAATGTTTAAAGCCCTTTTCAGTGCTAGATCTACCACCATATGACAGAAAACTGGCCTTGTAGACAGGAGGGCTTGGGTTCAAGCCTTCACAGGTTTATATAAGCCCCCACCTCTAAACTACTATAGTAAGTGACTTGTCTATAAACAAATAACCTCTCAGTGCCCCAAGGAACTCTCTAATGACTGCACTTCATATTGAATTTACATATCTTCATGGTATTGGCACTCTGCCCATAACCATGAAATCACATCCCGGGACTAAAACACAAAATCAGCCATCAGTTTCCCTGGACTTTGTCAACAACAACTTCTTTTTAAAAACAGGGTTTGCAGTAAAACAATTCTGTGCTTTTAGATCTCTGATTCTTGTACACCAAAATGTTCTTTTTGGGTGAGGGGTAGGGAACTAGCTTAAAGTACTCCAGCATCCTACAAGTTCTGTTAGAAATAAGAAATATTTAGCAATAATTAGAAAGTATGTCACAAGTGGAATGAGCAACAGAAACTTAAGGAATGTGTACACTGAAAGGAAATTAGTGTATATTGAACCAGGGTTAGTTGGAAAGATCTGGGTTCAAGTTCTGCTTCTGTAGCCCTGGGCAAATAAATACCTTTACTGTCTCAGTGCCCTTAGATAGTTTTCTAAGACTATATGTTTAAGAGGAGATGGCAAGCCTTCTAGTACCTTTGCCAAGAAAACCCCAAATGGGGATCACAAAGAATCGGACATGACTGAAATGACTCAATAACAACAACAATAATTAATAAGAAGTAATTAATTTAGGAACTGCAGTGGTAGAAGGAGTTTCCATACTGGGAGTTCTATATGCCAATGAAATCATAGCCATAACTCTGGAGCTAGAAGAGATCCAGAAAGGGAAGAGGGGAGAGAGAGAGACAGACAGAGACAGAGACACAGAGAGAGACACACAGAGACAGAGAGACACAGAGAAAGATACAGAGACAGAAACACAGGACAGACAGAAAGTGTTTTAGACAATTTTCTAACTTAACTTCTCTAAGATTATATAGAGAAGATGTTGACCTATATTAGCAGAGTGAGTTTTCTCATCTGAGAGTTCTCTATTCAATAAAATCACTTCCTCTTTATCCCATTGTGCATACTTATTTTATGTACTTTTTATGTACTCTGGCAGCTTAAGTGGTAGAATGGACAGAGCTCTAGACTTGGAGTCAAGAAAACCTGAGTTCAAACTCAGCCTCAGACACTTATAAGATGTGTGATCCTCGACAAGTCATTTAACTGCTCTCTGCCTCAGTTTCTCCATCTGTAAAATGGGGATAATAATTGTTTCTCCATCCCAGGGTTGTTGTAGGGATCAAATGAGATATTTGTAAAATGTATAGTACAGTGCCTGGCACATAGTAGGTGCTTCCCTAAATGCTTATTCCATCCCTGCTAGACACAATGAACAATGTCTTTTTGTCTTTTTATTCTCAGTGCCAAACAATGTTTGGCACACATTAAGGCAATTAATGAATGATTATTGTCTGATATATGTGTGTGTGTGCATTTTTGCATAACTACTTAAATCTTTTGAACTTTCATATTCAAGCTGTATAAAAATAATCTGAACTTTGCACAATGGGCTGTATGACAATTTTGTCTAATCTCCTGATATAATTAGGAATGTTAACTGTGTCCACAGGTGGTTCCAATGTCAAGTTTGGATCTTTTAACAATGTGCTTGAGCATGAACAGTTTTTTAAAACATCTAATTTATAATACCCAAGCCAACAGTTCCCAGGTCCTCCTACCCACATTTCTCCATTGCTCTGTCCATAGATCAGAAATTGATCTTTGAAACAAAAATATCTGTAGAAAAGGTAGGCCACAGGAAAAAAAAAAAAGACCGAGGCTAAACATTAAAGGGCCTTAAAGACCCTCAAAGCAAGAGTTTGAACAAATAGAGGTTACTACTAGAGTGGATACTCGGATATATATAAGCTGATCCTAGTAGAAAATCAAGTCAAGAGTCTTGCTCTCCTTAATTGATGTGACAAAGACAAATGCATATTCTTAAGTTATGCAGAAAATGTGTTTAGTTAAATTATAAATAGTCTGCACCAAGCACACATTTAAAGGAGAAAATATCACCCTAAAACTGGGACTCTCTTAGCTTTGAGAGTGTTAGAAACTTTTTTGAATGATAAAAGACAGATAAAGCATTATCTACCTTAATTCACACTCCATCATCCAAACAATTTGAGGAGTTTCAGGTAGAACAGTTAGGCAGCCAGATAGTATAGCACATCAATCCCAGAGTCAGAGAGATCTGAGTTCAAATCTGATCACTTAATGCTTAGTAGCTATGTGACCCTGGGTAAAAAAGACAAAATGTTAAGATTTTTCTTTGAGTGTAGTTACATGTTGGTTTATTTTTTTTAAGTCATTGGCAAACAGGCTCTTGCCTTATTTTGTTTGCTTAGGTTACTATTTTTTGATAATTTCAGTCATTTAAAATTGTGATTCTTATACCCACATGATTCCTGAGCAGTCATTGGGGAGATTTGTGTGTTTGCTTTTTTTTTTAAATTTCATCTGTCCAGATTTTCATCTTGGAGTCCTGGTGGACATACAGTTCAGTGATTAGCAAACAGACAGGCTAAATCTCTTATTAGCATGGGCAGCACATTCTGTTGGGAGGAATAAAAAAACCTGCTAGTTATTTGGCATTTGGAATGACAGAGTTCCATCATTTAAAAAAAAATATATATAAAAACGACTTTGTTATGCCAGGGGATATACATGAAGAGCAATTTAATTATTTATTTACCTGCATTAATATAATCAACATCTTTCCATTAGAAACCAGCAAGAAATATAAATGAACTTGTAACATTAAGTCACTTTGTGCTCATCAGGCAATAATATGTATGAGCAATAACCTTCAGGAGCAAACAAGTACTAAGTAGAAAATCGATGTTATAACCCTTGCATTAGAAAACTTTAGTCAAATCAGAATTAAATGGATCCGTAAATAGAAAATGTTTGAATATCATGCTCATAGGATTATAGATTTAGAGTTGGAAGGGACCTTAGGTACCACTGAGTCCACCTTCCTCATTTTACAGATAAAAAAACTAAAATACAAGAGATTAAGCCCAAGGTTATAACAGTAAATGTCAGGTTTTTCTAATTACAAGTCCAGTCTACCATCCACTGCATTATGCCATGAGAACCATTTGTTCCAGCGGCCATAAAGGTGACTGAAGCAAGAATTGTGGAAAGCTTAGACTTGGTCAGGCATTGAGGATGCCAAGTTCATCCATTGCATCCTGGCCCATCATCAGTCATCTAGCAGTCATCTTGACTTCTATCTTGCCACTGGACTTTGATAACTCTGGGAGAGAGAATGAGACTGATGCCTCTGTGCAACTCTGCCTCATTTAAATCCAGTTCACTCTGTGAATCAAGACATTACCCCGTGATATCATTGGTCCTCTTTGAACATGAAGGACAAAACACCACCACCACCATGACACCTTTAAAATATGAGAGGTGACTCTAAATTGTTAAAAAGTTCATTCAGATTCCTTTTCATTTCTTTCTAAATAAAGACGTCAACATTTTGGTTTCAGAAAACTGAATATTTAATAAATGCACTTTCACTTCTTATAAGGGCTCACTGGCGTCATCGAAAATTGCCAGTTATTATGAAAATTCCAGGTAGGCTCATAAACTGTTTTCCATGAATAGTTGCTTGTCATGTTTAAGACTTACAGTAGGAAGTCTGCTTTCCTATTTAAGGATGTTTTTACCTAGTGCTTAATAAATGTCTGTTGAATTCTGAGAGCGTGCCTGCTTAAGTCAAACACCACACAGAGATAGCAATCATTTTTGGAAGAGGTCATTTTCTTCCCCACCTGAAGAACAGGACTGTCCATATAGCATGAAATCAGCCTTTGAAATATACAGGGCAGTTCTCAGTCTTTTGCTCTGAATTTAGTCCCCACTTTTACCATTTGTGAATTCACTAGCAAAAAAGATACAAAAGATTTCATATGGCTTTTAAAAGAGTTTAGATCACTTCGTTCAATCCTCCTTATTCTGCACTTGATGAAACAAATCAGTGTAGCTTTTTCTTCCTTTGTACCTTCTCAATAGTCTTCATGCCTTCTAAGGGCCTTTTAACCTTTGTACCATTTTTTAAATTTTCTTTTTCTTCCAGGCCTAGATCTGGGAGGTATTTCAAAAATCTTGTAGCCAAACCATTTAATTTTACATTTGGGAAAACTGAGGTCTGTAGAAGTTATATGAGCTACCCAAGATCACATAATTAAGAAATGGCAGAACTGAAACTCCAAATTCAACTCTCTTTCTATGTTATCATGCTGTTATATTCACCTTTTTGTACAAAAAAAAATGAACATGCTTTATCTGAGTCCTTACCTTATACAAACCCCAGTTGTGGACAACTGCACACTACATAGGATTCTGGGGAAGATACAAAAGAATCTCCTTGATGAGTAATTTCATTTATATAGTGAATTCCCACGTGAGAAATCTCCCTTCACTATAGCAGGTTAGAACCTACCCTGTAACTTAAAAGGAGTCTAGAACAGTGATATCAAATGGAACTAGAAACTAGGACAGATAATCTCTTCCTGCTGGTATATACTGACTTAGTTTTAAAATGTAATGTTTTCTGCTTTATTGTATTTTTATTTATGTTATGAAATATTTCCTCATTATATTTTATTCTGTTTTGGTCCACACTGTGGAATGTGGTGGGCTTCCTGTGTAAGACCTCTGACCTAGAGCACTGAGAGACTGAGTCACTTGCCCAGGTGTCACACAGCCAGTAAGTATGTGCCACAGGCTGGACTTGAACCCAGATGTTCTAAGAGAGTTGCCTAGAACATTGAGAAACTTAGTAAGGCACGCAACCAACATAGGTCAGGCAAGAAACTTGAACACAGATCTTCTCTTTTCTGGGGACAGTTCTCTCTTTTCATTATGCCAAGTTGACACTCATAGTGGATAGAGTACTGGATTTGGAGTCACAAGGACCAGCATTCAAATCATGCTTCACATACTTACTATATCCCTGAAGCTGGACAAGTCATTTTCCCCAGGGAAACAGGGAACTCATGAAATTAATCAAAGCTGATCAAAACTTCCAGCTCAGTTCAGTCACATTTACATTAAAGAAACCTGGAAAATAGGGAGGGGCAAAGCCAAGATGGCAGAGTAGAAAGATGGACCTGCACTACCTCTCCCACCATAGCCCATAAAATACCTGTAAAAAATGACTCTAAACAAATTCTAGAGCAGCAGAAGCCACAAAAGACAGAGTGAAAGAGATTTCCAGCCCAAGACAGCCTGGAAGGTGGACAGGAAGGTCTATTGCACTGGGCTCAGAGCGGAGCATAGCTCAGCCTGGGCCATGCAGCACAGATAGGACTGGAGCAGGCTTCAGGGCACAAAACCATGGGTAGCAACTGCAGTTCCCAGATTTCTCAGCCCACAAATGCCAAAGATAGCTTCAAAGGTCAGTGAGAAAGCTCTTTCACCTGGGTGAGAGGGGAGGGGCAGTCAGGCCTCAGCCCTGGCCCCAGGGCAGCAGCAGCCTCTGCTGCAGCAGCATTCACTTTTGGAGCCCTCAGTCTAAAGACCCTGGGGGAATGGAGCTGGCCAATTTGGGTCTCAGGCCTGAGTGGTGGCCCTGAATTGAGGAGGAGCACTGGAGTGGTGGAGCTGGTAGAGCCTCTGGAGAGGGAATCCTACTCACAGATCCTGGGCAGAAAAGAGTACTTGCGGTTGTGCCCAAACCAGAGCAGAGAAGAGGAAACTCCTCTCCCTTGACTGTGCCACCTTGGAGTTAGTGAGAACTTAAAGGTCCCTAGGGTATGCCCTCTGCTTGACAAAGGACTCAACAGTCAAGTAACTGGCTGGGAAAATGCCCAAAAAAGGGAAAAAATAAGACTATAGAAGGCTGCTTTCTTAGTGAACAGGTATTTTCTTCCATCCTTTTGGATGGGGAAGAACAAAGCATACCATCAGAGGAAGACATAAAAATCAAGGCTTCTGTGTGCAAAACCTCCAAAAAAAAATATGCAGTGGTCTCAGGCCATGGAAGAGCTCATAAAGGATTTTGAAAATCAAGTAAGAAAGATGGAGGAAAAAATAGGAAGAGAAATAAGAGCAATACAAGAAAATCATGAAAAGTGCTTCAACAGCTTCCTAAAGGAGGCTGAAAAAAATGCTGAAGAAAATAACACCTTTAAAAATAGACTAACTCAAATGGCAAAAGAGGCCCAAAAAGTCAATGAAGAGAAGAATGTTTTAAAAAATAGAATGTTCCAAATGGAAAAGGAAATTCAAAAGCTCACCAAAGAAAATAGTTTTTTAAAAATTAGAATGGAGCAGATGGAAGCTAGTAACTTTATGAGAAACCAAGAAATTATAAAACCAAACCAAAAGAATGAAAAAATAAAAGACAATGTGAAATATCTCATTGGCAAAACAACTGACCTGGATAATAGATGCAGGAAAGATAATTTAAAAATTATTGGTCTACCTGAAAATTGATCAAAAAAAGACCCTAGATATCCTCTTCCAAGAAATTATCAAGGAAAACTACCTTGATATTCTAGAAACAGAGGGTAACATAGAAATGGAAAGAATTCACTGATCTCCTCCTGAAAGAGATCACAAAAGGAAAACTCCTAGGAATATTATAGCCAAATTCCAGAGTTCCAAGGTCAAGGAAAAAATATTACAAGCATTGTGGAAATACAGTCAGGATAACATAGGATTTAGCAGCTTCTACACTAATGGATAGAAGAGCTTGGAATATGATATTCTAGAGGTCAAAGGAGATAGCATTAAAACCAAGAATCACCCATCCAACAAAACTGAGTTATCATACTTCAGGGGAAAAAATGGAATTTCAATGAAATAGAGGACTTCCAAGCATTCTTGTTGAAAAGACCAGAGCTGAATGGATAATTTGACTTTCAAATACAAGAATCAAGAGAAACATGAAAAAGTAAACAGGAAAGAGAAACCTTAAGGAACTCATTAAATCTGAACTGTTTACATTCCTATATGGAGATGTTATTTGTAACTCAGGAGAACTTTTTCAGGGTACTTCAAGGGAATATACATATACATATGTGTGTGTGTGTATGTAGGTGTGTATGGGTATGTATGTATGTGTATATTATATATGTGTAGGCATATATATGTATATCTGTGTATGTGTGTATATATGTATATATATGTGTGCGTGTATATATATATGCACATGCATACATACATAGACAGAGGGCACAGGGTGAGCTGAATACGAGAATGCCTAAAAAAATAAGATTTACTGTTGAATGGAATGTACTAGGAGTAAGAGAAAGGGCTAGGTGGAATGTAGCAAATCATCTCACATACAAGAGGGAAGAAAGAGCTTTTACAATGGAGGGGAAGAGGGGAGAGATGAAAGAAAATAAGTGAGCTTTACTCTCATGGAATTTGGCTTAAGGAAGGAATAACACTCACTCAATTGGATATGGACATCAATTTTACCTTGAGGGAAGGCAAGGGGGAAGGGGATAGGAGAGGGAAGATAATAGAAGTGACAGCAAATTGGGGAAAGGAATAATCAGGAGCAAAAGTATTATGGGAGAACAGGTCAAGGGAGAGAATGGAATAAATGAAGGGCAGGATAGGACAGAGGGAAAATAGTTAGTCTTTTCCAACATAAATATTATGTAAGTGCTTTGCATTGTTACACATGTGTGACCTATATTGAATTGCATATTTTCTCAATGAGGGTGGGTGGGGAGGGAGGGAGAAAATATGGAACTCAAACTTTAAGAATGAATGTTAAAAATTGTTTTAGCATGCATCTGGAAATTAAGCTATACAAGCAATGGAGTATAGAAATCTACTTTGCCCTACTGGAAAATAGAGGAGAAGGGGGATGGAAGAAAGGTGGGTAATAGAAGGGAGGACAGACTGGAGAAAGGGGTAGATGGGGTACATGCTGTCTTGGGGTGGGGAGTGGGGAGAGATGGGGAGAAAATTTTGAATTCAAATTCTTGTAGAAGTGAATGTTAAATCTGAAAAATAAATTATATATTTCTTTAAAAAAGAAACCTGGAAAATAGAAACTGAAATGTCTCTTTCACATGTGTCTCAGATTCAAATGTTATTAGCATCCAGCTCCATGCTAATCCTCAAGGACATAAAGTTCAGTAATTAGTACTATTAATCCCAGAGCTAAATGTGCTTTTATTAACATGGGCAGTGTATATCAGCTCAGAGATGAAGCTCCATTATATTCTGTTTACTAATCCCTCAGTTCTATCCTTTTGCCCTTTGCCAAAACTGAGGTCTAACTCAATTTTTAGACTACTTTTTTTAGACAATTTTCCGCCCACTCCTTTGGGGTGTCATGCAGACTTTCTGGCCATTCTCCATTCCTCCCCACCCCCAATCCCCCATTCCAGACTCCATACTTGCTGAACAAAGGTTTTGTGAGTTCATTTTTCTTCTTTTTTTATTGATTTTTTCTGTTCTTACATTGCTTTTATTACCAAGGTTTTCATTCCTTCCCCTTCCAGAGAGCTGTCCCTTAAAATAGAAAAAAAAGAAAAAGTTAAAAAATTTGGCCAAAATTATGACTCTATCAACCAAGTACAACATCATATACAGCTTTCTATGCTCATTGTCCCCTCCCTCTGCAAGAAGGGAGAGAGATATATTTTCATTTCTTTTTTTGGAGGTCGTTTGGCCATTGTAATTATTTATATTATATTAATTATATTATATCATATTACATTACATTATATTATATCTTTATATTCTATATTATACATACATATATATTCTATATACACATACATATATATGTATGACTTAAATATTTATTATACTATTTATATAACAAATATTTATAATCTATATAATATATAATCTAAATATGTTTGTGTATAGTTATATGTGTGCATATATATAAATAGTGTAATTTCATTCCACTCAGTTTGATTTATTGTTGCTGTTATTATTCTTTCCATTTCCATTGCAATAGTCATTCTGCATATGGTTTTCCTGATTCTCCTTATTTTACTTTGCATCAGTTCATATAACTCTTCCCATGCCTCTCTGTATTCCTGGTACTCCTTATTTCTTGTAGCACTGTCTCCTGTGAGCATTTTTATCTCAAAGTCTTTCTCATTGTTTCCCATCCTTGAAATCCCATGTCTGTCACAAATGCAGAAAAATGTAAATAGAGCCCCACAATGAAAAGATAAGAGTTTCTCTTCCTTCACTTCGTAAGTAATTTTACTTACTGAGTAACATCTAGGTGGTACGGTGGATAGAGCCTGGACCTAGAATTGGGAAGATTTGAGTTTAGCTTTAAGGGTGTACTAGCTGTGTGACCCTAGGCAAGTCACTTAACTTTCATTTGTCTGAGTTTCTTCATCTGCAAAACAGATAATAGTAGCACCCACCTTGCAAGGGGTATAAGAATCAAATGAAGTAACATTTATAAAGCCCGTAATATAGTGCCTGGCACATAGTAGGTGCTACATAAATCTTAGGGGGAACAAAGCATGATTGAAAAAGTTTTAGATCAGAGCCTGAAGACCTGGGTTTAAAATTCCATTTCTCAAATTTAAGCTGTAAGACTTTGAGTAAATCATTTGAATTTTCAGAGATTCTTTTTTTTGTATGTACTTGCACATATATAAAAATATGTAATACTACTTACTTCTTAGGGTTGTAAGTAAAATAGCTTCAAACTTTTAAAGCACTCATAACCCTAAGAGGTAAGTAGCATTACACACATACAAAATATTTGTATATATTATTATATATTATGTATATATACAATATATTTTATTTATAATCTATGTGTAAATATATTTAATTTTATTTATTATATATGTGAATATATTTTATTTTACATTTTAAGCATGCATATATAAATTATATGCAAAATATGTGCATACATACTTTAGAAGAGGAAAAAAGGAACTATTTTGTCTATAGATATGTACGCATATGTAGACTATCAACTGTAAACAAAGTTTGTGTTAATTCATTTTTATATAGGACTTCATAGATTATACTGCATTTTTCTCATAAGAATCCTATAAGGTATATAGAACAGGGGTTGTAATTCTTATTATACAGGTAAGGAAGCTTTACAGAGCTGAAGGGACAACCTGTATTCATTCAGCAAGTACCTGCCAAAGGCAAACTTGTGATCCTGGTCTTCTCACTCAGAGCGCAATATTCTTTGGACAATCGTCCATAATTACCTTGATCTGTGGTTTTGCTATTGTATTGTCTCTCCCTATGTTGGAGAATTGTGTTATACTATGTTATTTTCTCAATATGTCATTGTCAGGGCTGTGCCTTTCAAATAGTGTGCCACCAGAGGACAGAAACTATACTTGTTTGATTATATTAGAAATAATAACAATGACTTTCATTTATATGTTAATACTTTATACTGTTAATACTTAGGTTGGCAAAGCAATTAACTATAGAGATTATTATCCCCATTTTACATATGAAAAAAGTGAGTCTCAGGGAAGTCAAATGACTTGCCCAGGAATCACACCGCTAGTAAATATCTGAGACAGAATTTAGACTCTAGTCCTCCTGAAATATCAGTAACTAAAGGAGAGAAAAATAACATTTAAACGTGCTCATCAGAACCTAAAATGCCAAAGTAGTTTGTGCATGTTGTGTGCGTGTGTGTGTGTGCGTGCATGTTTCCATGTGAGTGTGGGTATGAATTTTTAGAAGTTGCTTTATACCAGTTGCTTTTTGTCAGCATAAACTAACTAAGTGGCTCCAGCACAGTGTACACTGCTCAACAGCCTAGTCAGCCAAGACCTTTAACATAAATTTAGCCTAAGTAGGTACTAGCTCATTTTTAAATAAACGGAATAAGCTAAAAACGACCATTCAATATTTCTTGTTCTTACTTAATATCTTCCTGCTGTGGTATGGAGACCCAAGGTGGAGAAGGCTGGAAGAAAGAAAAAAGAATTATATGCATGTACTTTGTTGAAATAGAATAATCAACCATGCTAAGTTTAGGACAGAATGTAACTAGGGTTTAAAATAAGAGAGAAATTAAATGCCGTTTACTTTTAATTGGTGAGCAAAAAAAAAAAAAAAATTCAGTGAATGTAGTGCTCTCTCTGCTGGCCTGAGTTTTATTGCAACTACAATGTTTGAAATATTTGTAATTTTACAAAAATTCTCAAAAGTTTTATCCCCAATGGCTCCCAGTTTTCTTTAATTTTTCTTTGTATTCCATTGTAAATATGTTGCTTCTTCTTTAAGAAAATATTTATAATATGTTTGACTCTTTAGAATTGAATTTGCCTTTAGATTGTACAAAGAAACCCTCTGAATCCTCATATTGGCAGCTCATGGCACAGTGGAGTCAGGAACATCTGAGTTTAAATCCAGCCTCAGACATTTAACTAGATTTGTGATCCTTGGGCTAGTTATCTCATCTGCTGCCTGTCTCTGTTTCCTCCTCAGTAAAATAGGGATAATAATAGCACCTAACTTCCAGAGTTATTGTGAAGATCCAATGAGATAATATTTGTATAAAGCTCTTTACAAACCTTAAAGTGCTACATGAATGCCATCATTATCATCATCATCCTTATCATCCTCATCACCACCACCACCACCATCATCATCATCATCATCATCTACAGGCAACCATGGCAACCAAGGATAGAGAGCTATCCTTGAAGTCAACAAGACCTAGAGTTCTGTTTCTGATACATACTAGCTATAGGACGTTGGTGAGTTATCTTCTCAAAGACCCAGAGAATTCTCTAAATCACAGAAGAGATTCTTTACCCATAGAGATCTTTTCCTCTACACAGATGGTCCAAATATTCATATGTTCAATTCTTTACACAAGAAAAGAAGACCCAGAGTCATAGTGAGGCCAGTTTTCCTCCACCCAGCCACTGGAGAGAAAGATGTTTGTCACTGACTTTAGTGAATAAGAAGGAGGCAGCTCTGTTTCTTTCCTTGGTGCTTAGACCTCGAGAAGGAAGCAAGGATGTATCAAGGATATAACTGCTCAAGCGAGGCTGGGCAGTTCTGATGGGATACTTGTTGCACTGCATACCCTGCCCCTGCTCTCTCTCTCTCTCTCTCTCTCTCTCTCTCTCTCTCTCTCTCTCTCTCTCTCTCTCTCTCTCTCTCTCTTTCTCATTTCTAAAATATTAAAGGGAAATTATATCACCAGTGATAGTAGAGGCACCTTGCTGCTATCATTCAAGCTCACGGAGCAGTCATTCAATAAACATGCTAGAGGTCAATTTCTACAGACAGGAAATCCCATAATGTTCCTCCCATAGGATGCCATAGGGAATTGCCCTAACTGATAGAGTGGAGTTAGATTGATCAACATGCATGATTTCCTATCCTGAGGGAAGAGAAAGATGGAAGTCATAGTTCAATGTCAATTGATAAGGGTCGTTCTCAGAAGAGAAGGAAGGTGAGCTAGCCTTGGTCAGTCCCCACAGACCAGCAGCTCAAGGTAGAGGGGGGTGACAAGTGACAAAACCATAAGAGAATTGTAAAGCAGGAAAAACCACAGATCCTAGGAGACTAGAAGCTTTTGCCAGGCAAGTAAAAGTGGAATAGCAGTGAGGTCAATAGTGCCCTGGGCTATGGGGTGTGTTTCTGTGGATTCTGTTGTGCTCAGAAGGCAAGCCGCAGGCAGGTGATTCCTTACTCTTTTTCTGCCTCTCCCTTTCTGGGAAAGTAGTGGTTCCCCATTCTCGTTTTCGTTGCTTTTCATTTCATCCTTGTTTTAAAGCTGTTTTGTATTCCTAAGACAAAAATGAATAACCATTGAATTACTGATGTCCTTGTCCAAATGCTGCAGACAAATGACAAGAGAATATCCAGAAATGGTAGCTGGGAGGAGATAAGAGAGGTGGGGTTAAAGTGAGAAAGAGAGACACAGAGGGAGGCAGACAGAGAGACAGAGTCAGAGAGAAGAAGGTGGTGAAGAAAGAGAGAAGGAAGGAGGAGGAGAGAGATTAGGAGGGAGGGAAGGAAAGAAAGAGGGGAGGGGGGAGGGTAGAGAGAGACGGACAGAGACAGAGAGACCAGCAGACAAAGAAACAGAGAGAGACAGAGAAAAAAATTATAATTGCTAGGACATTTGTTTCATGGAATGGTATCTGAGAACTGAACAATAAAGAATTATTGATTCACATTTAATAACTTCACAGAGCGGGGAGAGAAACTTGGACTTAGATCTTCCTAATCAATGAAATGTAGCTTTTGTAGGGACAGGTTATTCCTGTGAGGTGAAGCCTTGCTACTTCCTCTTCCCATTGTTTCTTTCTGGATGACTGTTTGGACAGAAAGCCAAGTCGTACTTGAGGGTCAATGCTGAAGGTAGAGAAAAATCCATATCTGATGGGAGTGACTGGGAAAAAATGGGTTTACCATCAGGAGTGAGAGTCAGATGGAGGGGAGCACATAGCTAGCAGCACAACGTCACTGATTCCCACACCACCACTACACTTGTAACAAGTGTGATTTAAGGAGATAATCTTGGAAAGGAGCAAAGGGACAGTCCTCCTTTATATTTGTCACGAAAAGATTGTTCCAAGTGATCAGACTTCCTGGTTTGGCTAGGACCATTTCATTTTTAATCATCTATATTAGGCAAACACAAGCTTTTCAAAAGCACCCCAGGCGAGACATATTTTGCACAAGATCCCCATGATGAAAAGGCTATATAAAGTACCTGAGTTACATCGTTAATTATCATATTTAAGGTTTTTTAAAAAATTTTTAATAACTACATGTTATTTCATAAAGTAACTTCAAGTGTTCCAGAATTAGTCGTCAGTGTAGTACTCAAGCATACTTTGCTGGAGCATAGAATTGTCTTAAAAAGAAGGACTCCTTGGATCTATAAATTGCTTCATAGTAAAAAAATAAAATAAATTTGGGGAATATTCAGGACCATGGAGAACCCCCCTAACTACATTTCCCAATACCACTTCCACCAGACTACCCCTTGAATATCCCCATCTGTGGAGTTCAGCATGGAGAGTTTTACCTTTTGGTCCCACACCTGTATTCCAAGATGGTAAGTAACAACTATAAGGCCTTTACTGTTGAACCCAAGACACTTCTCTGAATCATAAGAGAAGTTGACCATGATCTAAAGGAAATAATACTTTATCTGGAATCACAGTTCTTAGGTTAAAATCTCAAGTCCATTGTTTGCTACTACTACCTGTGTGACACTAGGCAACTTATTTTCTCTCTTGGACCTGGGTTTTCTTATATATAACATGAGAGGATTGGACTACATCAATGGTCAGCAGACTATGCCCCACAGCCTGTTTTTGTGTAGGCCTTCTAGCTAAGAGTATGTGTGTATGTGTATGTGTTTGTGTGCGTGTGTGTGTGTCTTTTTAAAGAGAATAAAATTGTTTTAAAATGTAAAAACCATTCATAGCTCAGTGGGCATACAAAAACTGGTTGCTCCAGTATTTGATCCTAGGGCCTACAAAACTACAGTTTGCTAGTCCAAGACAGATGATCTCTAAAGTCCCCCCTAAAATCCTATGGTCAGTTCAATTGCAGTAATTTTTATAATAATTGCTTAATTTGGAATAAATATACAATAAAACATCATTTAATTGGCACCCTATAAACTTGGGATCTCTGATCATTAAGAATGGAACTTAGCTGAAGCTCATCTTTGCACCATTTACGATTAAATGGTTTACTAAGCCACTGATGGACAAAAAGGTTGCAGGAGAATGTTTAGCTTACAGAAGGAAGCAGACAATTTTCAGGTATAGTGAGGATGACTTGTATTACTCCATGAAGGAACATTGAGGAATGAATCTATACAGACCAATTTATAGGGCATAAGCTGAGTCACTCTGGGCACTTCCAGGTAGACATACGGAAAGAAATGTCCATATCGATGATGAAGATTCCTTGGAGATTCCTTTGGTCCAGTGACAGCTAAAGCAAGTGGAGGTAATGTCAAAATTCTGTCAGATATAATTGGACATTGTTCTCAAGTGACAATGACTCATTGGAGACTGAAAGAAGGGAGTGACTTGGCTTTCATCTCTTTGCTTCTTTCTTCTGCCCTCTGGGTAGCATCATATAAATCTGGGACTTCCTCCGAGGGATACAGGAAAGCCAGCTCATTATGTTCACCACCCTGGTCACTATGTAGCTACAGGTACATGGCAGATAAGCATGCATCATGCTTACATAAACCTGTTACTGGATCTCAGAATCCTGGCCACATCCTGGCTTTGAAATGAAAGCGAAAGGAACTTGAATTCATCGTGTGAATTCCCTTTGTGAATTGGTCTTATGAGTATAAGGTCCTGGGTGAGTCAGTCAGTCGGTATTACATTAGTTAAGTTGTTGTTCATCCTTCATTTTCAAAAAGATGATCATGGTGTGATGTCTTGACCTACAAGCGAATTGGATTTAAGTGAAGCAGAGTTGCACAAAGTCATCATCCTCACTCTGTCTTTGATGTCTGAGACAGCAAAGTCTAGTGGCAAGACAAAAGTCAAGAAGGCTGGTGATGGCCCAGGAGGATACAGTGGATGACCATGGCATATTCGATGCCTGACCAGACTCTAAGGTCTCCACAATGCCTGCTCTGGCCACATTCATTCATCTTGAAACAAGTTGTCATTTTCTGCCTATACACCTATTCTGATCTTCATATGTCAGAGGCAGACATTTCCCTAACTCACCATCAAGTTGGAGAAGTGTAAATTACCTACCTACTATGTAGCAGGCATCTTGCTAAGCACTGGGTGTACAGAGAAAGATAAAACACAACTTCTTTCTGGGAGCTCACAATCTAATAGGAGAGAACATGAAAACAATTATATACAAAGCAATTATGTATACAGGGTAAATTGGAAATATAGAGGGAAGGCATTCAAATGAAGGGAGATTGAGGAAGACTTGTGAAAGGTAGAATTTTAGCTTAGACTTAAAGGAAACTAGGGAAAGAGTATGGAGTACATTTCAGGCATGGAGGACAGACAGGGAAAATGCCTGGAATCAGGAGATGGAGTATCTTATTCAAGGAATAAGTAAGGAGATTGGATCACAGTGTACATTGGGAGTGTTGAGAAGACTAGAAAGGTTGGGGGGGGGGCAGATTACGAAGAACTTTGAATGTCAAATAAAGGAGGGTTTATTGGGTAGAGCTAACTGGTTGCAAGGGAAGTTTTTCATTAAAAAAAAAAAAAACTCACCAGGTTGATGAACTCAAACTTTGACATGGATTGGCAGAAGATGTGAACCAAGAATTATTTGTAGAGTGGAGAACCAAGGTATAATGTCAAAATGCTATTCATCTGAACCATAAACTTCTTTACATTTTGATATTTATGATTCCACTTCCTGGCGGATCTTAACAGTAGCAATAAATTATAAATTCCTGATTGCTTAAGTGTTATCTATGTATGTCGTAAGACTTTTATGTCTTTTAGAATTTCTTTTATGTGTTGGAAATGAAGATCTGGCCTTGAGCTGTTCAGGGACAGGTACATAGTGCATTGGGTACTGATTTCCACTGTATAATGAAGACTTCTTGTTTCCAGCTTTGGGGAAAGCCTAAATATGGTCAAAAACCTAAACCTTAATCAGTATTTTACTTAGGTTCATTGGTTGGGATTAAATGAGCTGGAGAATGTGAGAGAAGGGAACCTAATCCCTTGATGTAGTTTAACGCTAAAAGAACTTCTTAGTTGAGAAGGAGAAGGGCACAGATCACAGCCCTTTATTAGCTTAGAATTCAATCAAGCAATATGCTAATCACAAATTTTTCTTACCTTTTTAATGAAGGACCTCTAAATCATTCTACAATATGGATATTTCATTAGTTCAGAAAGACTTCAATCCATTTCTCCTTATATCAAGTCCTACATTAGTTGGGTTTTATATATTAGTAGAATACAAATAATTATCTTTCCGTCTTGAACATAATTAGAGATAATAAAATTTGTAAACACCCTAAGAGGCTATCACAGATAGCTAAAGGATTAAATTTGATGGTTTGGAGTAATAAAATCTTCCACAAGCACATAAAATTTCATTGTTTATTTATGTTATCATCAATTGTAAAACAGTTTTTGACAACCCGTCAAAGAGGTTCACTAAGTCTTAGGCAGATAAAAATATTTATGTATAAACTTTAGCCTCTGGCATCTTTGCCAGGTTTTGTGTACTTACTTACAGCAATAATACATTTGATCAAAAGGATCAGCCTAAAGATGCATACAGTAAAGAAAATATGTGATATTTTCAAGTCTTATTTAAATACATGCCTGTATTTTTCTTAGTCCAGCTCTAATTTCAGCAACTAGGTGGCACGATGGATTGAGTGCCTGGCCTGGAGTCAGGAAGACTCATCTCCCTGATTTCAAATCTCACCTCAGACACTTATCAGGTGTGTGATCCTGGGCAAGTTTGCCTTAGTTTCCTCATCTGTAAAATGAGCTGGAGAAGGAAATGGCAAATCACTTCAGTATCTCTGCCAAGGAAACCCTCATATGAGGTCACAAAGACTCAGATACTACTGAAAATGATGGAATGAAATAAATAGTAGAGTACTAGCAAAGGCAAGTGAGATGGGAGAGAGACATTGGAGAGCTGGAATCAAGAGGATTTCTTTCCGATTCATACTTCTTTTCATATTCTTGGATGTAAGGAATAAAAGACTTTTAAGAAATGCGAGCTTTATTAAAAGGTTGAATTTATATTGGCCTCCCTCATAAACTTAGCAGTCATGATTTAAAACTGTGGATTTGTAACAAAAGGTTGAGAATTTTTTTTAACTTACAGAATTATGCTTTGCAATTTCTATTTTGACTACTCTGGTTAAAAAAGATCTAGAACAAGACTGAAGAGTAGATTTTTTTTTTCCTTTTTGAATTTTTTAAGTAGGTTTGCTAAAGTTTTTGATATCTTGTTTTAATTATCAGTTAACAAAAAGAATATATTTAGCTAGAAAGAATTTCCATCTGCTATCAAGCTGCGGATCAATTGCACTTGACTATATTTTATTATCATTATTTCCATATTTAAAATATTCTTGATTTGAAATGATGGATTTTGGCATGCCTTGTAACTTCTTTGACTTAAAAAAATTCATATGTTTAAAATAGTTATCCTGTGTAAGGTCTCAAATGGGAAATCATTTTAACATGTAATTCCCATGATGCCCTAAAGGAAGTTTCCCAGCCATTAATGAACTGGAACATAACTAAATGCAATTCCAAGGATCTTCCAAGAGGGAGAGGAGATTTAGAACAAAAAGAATAAGGCCCTCCAACCATACCTCTACCTGAGGAAGAGATACTTTCTCTTGAGAATATGATGTTCCTTACAACCTAGCAACAGTAACTGTTTTCGCAGAACCATGTCTGACCAAGAAGGGATGTTGCCATATTGTAGAAGGATTTATTCAGATTTTGACATGAAGTTTCATCATGAAAAATACCATAAGGTTTTAATTCATCCCTTTAATGTTCACAAAAGGAAGAAATTCTTGATCTTATATTTCTGTAAGTGGTTAATGAGAAAATCCTATTGTATTTCCAATGTGTATAAACCTGAGGCATAGCTACCATGGCTAGAAATTTTTTTTTACCATTTTCTGACAAAGACAGCTTAGAAATATTTTAAATCATACTAGAGTACTTGTAAATTATCTTGGTTCCACTCCTGTGTGTCTGAGTCATCCTTCTCAAATTTCATCATTAGATTGGGTCCATTTTTCCTAATAACTCAGGATGTCTTAGGACCACTTCTCTTGTTGCTCTGATCTTACTTGGTGTTCTCATTAGCTTCCATGGATTTACTTATCTCTACTCAGATCTCCATATGTACATCTACTAGGATATCTTTCCTGAACTCCAGTCCCACATCAACTACCTTTTGGACTTCTTAATTCAGATATCCTGTATGTTAAAAACTTATCTTTCCCTGAAAACCTTTCCTTCTTCCTAACTTCCCTATTACAATCAAAAGGACCACCATATTTCCAGACACCCAGCTCCACAAGTTCTTTGTCCTCCTCAACTCCTCAGTTTGACCCCACAACATATCTTGCATCTGGAACGTTACCTCTGCTCCCTCACCTACCACCCTATTTCAGGACCCCAATGCTTTTTGCCTAAATTACTTAACAGTCTTTGATTTGGTCTTTCTGCCTTGTCTCACTCTGCTCCAATCCATCTTCTTCTCAGTTGCCAGTGGCCATGGTCACTCCCCACCCCACAAACATACACACTCAATTAACTGCAGTGGACCCCTATATAAATTTCTTCATTTAACATTTAGAGCTGTAGCATGTGCAGTGATGACACCCCAGTAAAACCACATGGACAGATGGGCCAGACCAGGTTGAGGGTAACTGACAGACTCTAAACTCTTTAGTAAGTTAGAGGGATGTCTACCTCAAGCATGTGGAGACTTTCCTGGTTAAAACTGGAAGATGAGAACAGTTTGTTCCAATGGCTTTGGAGACGGATGAAGCAGGCACTGTAAAGTGCTTATAGCCTGGTCAGGTATCAAAGACACCAAGGTCATCTTGAGCCATCACCAGCACTCCTGGAGTTTGATGACTCTGAAAGACTTTGGTTGATGACTGTGTGAGGGTCCCAGACCACCGACTCAAATAAAAATCAGAGACTTCTCAAGGTAGAAGCAAAGCAGCAAGATTTTATTACGATCTCTGGAGAAAGGGCATCTCCTCTCTGACAGGTAGTCAGGAGAGTGAGGCAATTACAGAAGGCAAAAATAGAGATTATATAGCCCTAACACAGATCCCACCCCTCTGCTGGCCTTTTTATCCCATTGGCTGGGAGGCAGGCTCACAATCTAAACAAGACAGTCTACCCTGTGAACTGGGGACAAGGTAGCAGTGGAATAACCAATAGACATTATGTTGATGTGGATGTTGATGTGGCAACCCAAGGCGGGGTCGTGTTATGCTGATATGGCAACCCAAGGGGAGTAGTTTAAGTTTTGTCTTCCCAAAAGTCACATGATTTCTGGGAAACCAAAACTTAGGCCTAACCATCTACTAAAAGCCTTTTGTTAAGCACTGAGAAATCTTCACTAACTTCATTCCATTCAATCCCTCCTCTTATTTTTGTACCTTTGAAGACTTTTCATACCATGGGTGATACATAGCCCCAACTATCATATCCCCCTCCTTCTCCAGGCCATGAAGACTGGGCTGTCCCTCCTGATATATTGGTACCCAGCCCTGTTTCTTGACCACCATGAGTCGTATTGATCCCTTGGCTTTCTCTTCTAGCCTAATCATTTTGGACAGAGCATCCTCCAGGAGAAACAGAGAAATGTGTAACCCCTAGAAGATAAAAAGACCTAGAATGAAAAAGATTAAGCCCAAAAGAATCAGTAATAACAAACACCCTATAAACTTCCAATATTTGTTCTTTCATGATCTATGTGACCACCTGGTAGGTGATGTTTTCCAGAAGTGCAACTTCACCCCTTCAGATCCTACTGGATTCACAGTCCATTCAGTAGCAGGAGTCACTGGGCTCTTTATTCTAGTGTGATGAGTCCTGGAAGGGTCCCTCTCAAGATAGGGTGAGTTTCTCTTCCTTCCATGTCTGAATCAATGCCCAATCACCAGGCTGGAATCAATGTACAGAAAGTCCCAGAGGAGGAGTTTGGGCTATCAAGCCTTGGGTCTGCAAGACACGAATATGCTTTGTCAGGATAGATATATATTCTCTAAGAAACCTGTCTTTGCTTTCAAATATTGAGTCCCAACTCTCCCCATTCCCTATTCTTGGGTAAGGATGACCATATCCAAGGTAAATGGGTTTCAAGTGTCAATCTGATGAACTGTCTTTTAATTTCCTTATTCATCCTTTCAGCCTTGCCAGAGGAGGGAGGGTGCCATGGAGTATGAAACTCCCATGAAATATCTAGAGCTTGTACAAGAGACTGGAGAACTTTAGCTATGAAATGCGTTCCCTGATCCAAGTCTATCCTCTCAACCATCCCATATCTTGGAATTATTTGTTCAATCAAGACTTTACCAACTGCTTGAGCATTTGCAAGAGTCAGAGGGTAAGCTTCCACCCATGAGGTCAAGTGGTCCACTATGACCAGCAGATATTTAAGACAACTCACTGGGGGCAACTTAGTAAAGTCCACCTGTATGCTCTGGAAGAGGCTGAGTCATCCTCCCAGGGGTGTTTGGCATTGAGCTGACTTGTTAGTCCTTCGATAGACAAGGCAACCCTGTACCAACTGCTGGGCTAGGGTGTATAGATCTGCAGGCACAGATCAGATTAAAACTGTATCACACAGATTCTGGGCACTCCAGTGGCTACCTTGGTGCAAATGTTGCAGCACCCATCTCATATCTGCTTTGACCAGTACCTCTCGATCATCTGGGAGGAACCAATGCCCATGGCTATCCTTCTGAGGCCCAAGATCTTGGGCCTTTTTAATTTCTTCCTGAGAAAAGGATGGAGAGGGAAGACTAGAGGAAAGGAGGGAATCAAAACTAACATCAGGTCACCAGGCTCAAGTTCCCTTTCTCCTACCCTCTTTGCCTCTTCATCGGCAAGTCAGTTACCCCTGGCCTCAAATGAGGTTCCAATCTGATGTCCTTTTACATGAATAATTGCAATTGACTCAGGGAGCAATAAATTCTCTAATAAGTATGTGGCATGTACTAGTTCCTTCCCTTTGCTATTTATCATGCTTCTTTCTTCCCATATTTTCCCAAACATATGTGTGACTCCCCAAGCATATTTAGAATCTGTGTTTATATTACCCTCTACTCCTTTTAATAATTTTAGAGCTTGGTTTAGAGCATAGAGCTCAGATGTTTGTACTGACCAGGATTTGGGCAAACTCCCAGATTCCACCAGGGAATTCTGATCTCCATTTATGATGGCATATCCATTTTTCCTTTTTCCCTTGACCATTCATGAAGATCCATCCACAAATAAATTTAGCCCTCCAGGAAGTGGAGATTCTTGAAGATCTTCCCATACCTTTGTCTAGAGATCTATGATCTCCATGCAATAGTGCCCTGACTCTTGGCCACTCTCTGGGCTAGCAATAAGAAAAGAGGCAGGATTCACATTTGAGTACTGTGACAAAACCAAATCATCTTGTTCCAGCAAGATAACCTCATATTTTAGAATCCTTGAGTTGGTTAGCCACCTTCTTGCTTTTTGGTTAAGAATCATCCTCACCTGAGTGGGACACTTACTATCAAACTTCCCCCAAGAGTGAGCTTTTGGCTCTCTTCAACCAAGATGGCAGTAGCAGCCACTGCCTGAATGCAGGTAGGCCATCCTCTGGCTACCAAGTCTAGGAGTTTAGATAGAAAGCATACTGGCCTTCTCTGCCCTCCTCTTATTTGAGCAAGAACCCCAAGAGCAATCCCCTTGTCAGCATTTACACACAAATGGAAAGGTTTTTCCAATGAGGGAAGAGCTAGGGCCAGGGGTGAAACTAGTCAAATTTCTCCTGACTTTCCTCATCCCAAAAGATAACATCTGGGCTCTCATCCAATAGGTGATCATACAAGGGTTTAGTTATATTATCATATGAGTCAATCCAATGTCCATAATACCTCACTAACCCTGAAAACTTGCGTAGTTATTTGACTTCTTTTTCCACAAATTGTAGTTTCTTCCTTGAAACCCAGAGTTCCTGCATCCCTAAATAATTCAACAACTGTATCAATGCTTCACTAACATGCTCCCTCCTATCTCCGATAATCAATAAGTCGTGCAATACTCAGGTCCCACAAGGGGACTGGTACCCCTCAAGAATTATTTCAAGTACTTGGCCAAATTGGTTAGGGGACTCTGTGTATCCTTGGGGCAATACACATTACCTATATTGCTGCTTTCTTCCCATCCTGGCATCCTTCCACTCAAAGGTAAAAATATCTCTGCTTTCTATATCAAGAAGGCAACTCCAAAAGGCATAGGACACTCCCTCTTAAAGTGACCCTCCTTCCCACAGTTCCAACATACAAAGGGAGTTTAGGAAATGACCCCCATCCCCATGCTCCAGGAAGGAACCTGATGTTCCTGGGGTGGGAAATTCCCTTCCCTACCTCCACCTCACTGTGGTGTCTCCATCCACCTTGGAGTGGGTTTCATTACTGATCTAGCTACAGTCTGTAGCATAACCTTATTCTGCTTTTTCTGTTGCTTTAAAGACTCCCATTGTTTCAAAGATTTCTCCTGTTGTTTTAGAGATTGCAATATAATCTTAGAGATCTTTTCCTTTTCCTTCTTTTTGCTCTCTGTCCTGGTTACATATACTTTCAGGCCAGGAAATCGTTACAAAATAGAATCTGAGCATGGTCTGGGTTTGTTCTCTTTCACTCATTACAGAATATTTCCTCATACTTTCATTAAGTCTCCCTAGGTATTCTGATGGCGTTTCATCTCTTTCTTGCCTAATTACTGAAATTTTATTCATATTTTGACTCCAGGGGATGACGTCTTGGATGCCCTGCATTATGAGAGTTCTAAGATCTCGTAGGTCTTCTCTATGAGTGGGATTATTATGATCCCAGTTAGGGTATCTTAGGGGAAATTTTTGTTTCCCTGTAAGTCCTCTCTGTGCTATCAGATGGGCAGTTTCCCAAGCTTCATTGGTGCCCTCTGAATTTGATCAAATTACACCCACTCCTATCAGGATACCACCCCAAACTATGCATCATTTTCTTCTTATCCTTTCCCTTATACTTTGGTAATTCATCCCAGTTCTCAAGTTTATTCCCCAAAGGACTGTTCTTTGGAATATCACATGATTTCCTGGTACCAGTGGTCCGGGACTGCTTCTGTCCCATTTTGATTATTTTAACCAAGGAGGGTTGCCCTCTCCTTCCAGTTGGAGACTGACTTAATTAGTCTAATCTGTCTATCAAAAGAGGTCACCCTCCCCCTACAAGTCACCCAAGCACTCACCAACCTCTAAGGTTCCCTGGTTTTGCTTACCTGGCTCGTGCCTGCACAACTTACATGACTGAATCCAGCCAATTTGCTGTCCTTACTAATGTGCTCCAGAGCTTTACCACTTGCTTTCATTTTGCTTCTCCAACTTTCCCTCTTCAGGATCCTTCCACCCATTTGGGGTGGAGGCCTACCCTTCCCAAGCTCCAAGGTCCACTAGAGAAAACTCTGGTTGGCGCCTGCCCATGGACTCAGAAAAGGAGGGTCTTCTGACAAGTGGGCGGATCCTGGACGAGCCCCCAAAATTGTGTGGGTCTGAGACCACTGACTCAAATAAAAATCAGAGACTTCTCAAGGTAGGAGCAAAGCAGCCAGATTTTATTACGATCTCTGGATAAAGGGTGTCTCCTCTCTGACAGGAGAATGGGACAATTACAGAAGGCAAAAATAGAGATTATATAGCCCTAATGCAGATCCTACCCCCCTGCTGGCCTTTTTCTCCCATTGGCTGGGAGGCAGGCTCACAATCTATACGAGACAGTCTACCCTGTGAATAGGGGACAAGGTAGCAGTGAAATAACTAATAGACGTTATGTTGATGTGGATGTTGATGTGGCAACCCAAGGCAGGGTTGTGTTATGCTGATATGGCAACCCAAGGGGAGTAGTATAAGTTTTGTCTTCCCAAAAGTCACATGATTTCTGGGAAACCAAAACTTAGGCCTAACCATCTACTAAAAGCCTTTTGTTAAGCACTGGGAAGTCTTCACTAACTTCATTCCATTCAACTACACAACTCTGCCTCACTTAAATCCAATTTACATGTAGGTCAAGACATCACCCATACCCTTACTTCACGATATCATTGGTCTTCAATAGGCAAACAACAAGGACAAAGGATAATCAACAGCAAAGGTCTTTACAACGTGATTCCTTCCTATCTTTGCAGTGTTACATTAGTGTCCTCTTCCCCTCTCCCATCCAAGTCTCACTGCTACTCACACACAACATTCCCTCTCCTATCTGTGTGCCCTTACTTTGGGCATCCTTTCTCTAGAATATTTTCCCCCCTCACATTTGTTGAGGTGACCTTCAGACCTAAGCTCAGATTCCTACTTCTACCCAAGACTTTTCTCAGTCCACCCTCCACTCTCTTCTCCCCTCTGGTAATAAGACCTTCCCTTCTTAGATTGCCATGATTTCTACTTATCTAGTTATTTACAGGTTTGCCTCTCCCTTTTGAATGTGAGTACCTTAAGGTCAGAGGCTACTATTTGCCTTCCATTATATTCCTGGTGCTTAGCACAGTATCTGGCACATGGTAAAAATAATTGTTTGTTAACTGATTTCCCTGTCTTCAAGTAGCTTATTTTCTTATCTGTATATATCTTGTTCCCACAGCTCAGTAGAATATACACTCCTTGATGGCAAGCACTGTCCTTCAATATATTTTATTTCAAGTGCCTAACACAGTGATTGGAAGATGTTAAATAAATATTGGATCCAATTAAATAAATTCTTGTATCCTCTGGATACACACAGAGGGGTGATGTGATCTTAATTCTGGGGATTCATGCAGGTGGAATGGACTGATAGCAAAAATAAATAAAATGAATTTCAGAGGTTTTCCAGCTATTTTATTTGGGGAAGAAACTAGAGGAATCTTTAGGAGAGCTATGGTCTCTGGGATCAATTAATGGGATGTGGGTGTCCATAGAGTTTGTCTGGGTTAATTGATCTGACTGTGGATTTTAGAGATGGTCTTAAAGAAGAATGAAATAAGGATTGAAGTCTTGCCCTAGAAGTCAGAGATAGAAGAGTGAGAAAGTCTGAAACTGAGGCAGCTGGGAATCACAGGAGGCCCTTGATGACCTGGTTTCTTCTTCTTGGCCCTACATTTGCCACCAGGGACCAAGTGAAATGATCTAATCCCTTGGCCACGTGGCAGCACACCACATGAAGATCACTATCCTGTCTGTCAATCATACTACTGATTCAACCAGTTAATCAAATAACAAGCCTTTATTGACCTCCTGCTTTATGCATGGCACTACATGGCACTGAGGTGGAGAAGACTGAGATGAAACATCCCATACCCTCAAGGAGCTTCTGTTCCATCAGGGCAATGTCCACAGCTAAGTATCTACACACTACATACAATGTAAATACAAAATTATGGGAGGAATAGGAAGGAAGAAAACAGGCATTGAGTGCCTGCTATGTGCCTAAGTGCTTTACAAAGATTACCTTTTTTGATCCTCCCATGTTTGAGTGAGGGAGGACTGTGTAAAGTCACTAGCCTTAATCTCTCCTCCATAGCCATCTGGGTCCAGTGGCCAGATATGGATCAGGATGACTGGAGATGGCCCAGGATGCAGTGGGAGAACTTGGCCTTTTTAAGCTAAGGTTTTTTCAAGTTCTCACTTAGAGTGAGGTAATCACATTCAGTGAATAGGCCTCTTTAAGAAGAGAGTGAAGGGATAGTCACTTTACTTAAAAAAAACCCCTCAAACTGGGAGGGGAAGACCTTTAGGTTTGTTGGTCAAAAGAGAAACTATTACTATTTACAATCACACTGAGCCAGGAGGGCCCCAAAAAGAACTATTAAGTGGTGCTTGGGCAGGGACCTATTGTAGTCCAGTCAATGAGATCCACAGTGAGCTGGGTTTAAGGTCTGGTCTTTAAGAAAGAAATCTAGACAGTAAAACCCAAGTTAACAAGATGGGTTTCAGTCATCAAAATGCACTTTCCTTTGGGCAGAACACCCTTAGGTAAGGAGAGGAAGTGGGAGGGGAGAGGAGAAGCTGAGTTGTCCATTTGCCCAACTAGAACTGGCCAGCTGGACCCCCAATACGTCACAGTAACCCTGGGAGGTAAGTACTATTATTATCATCCCCATTTTACAGATGAAAACACTGAGGCAAACCCTGACTTGCCCAGGATCACACAGCTAGTAAACATATAAGACTAGATTTGAGATCAGGTCTTCCTGCCCCCACACTCTGCCCTCTATCCATAGCTCCACCTACCTGTCTCTAAGATAGGTACTAGCAACTGTGGGAATCAGAGAAGTTTTCATAGAGAATGTATTAGCACCTGAGTTTTGAAAGAAACAAGGGATTAATTCTAAGTGGCAGAAGGGAGAAAGCAGGGCATTGCTGCCAGGGGTATAGCCAGTTATTTACTCATATTGGATCTTCAGCCACCTAAAACCCTTAAATCTTTTTTTCTCTCAAAAATTGTTTCTTACCAAACTTACCTCCTATCATAGAAGTATACAGTTTATTTTTTTGAAACCAAGTACAGAATTTCACTTCTCTCTTAAATTCCATCTCACTGGAGTCAACTTGAATTGTTAACAGTTCAGCAATGATATCATTTTTTAACCACTTGCTTTGTGTGATACACTGTTTCAGATGCTGGGGATGCAAAAATGAAAAATGAAAAACTCCCTGGAATCAAGAAGATTTTGTCATATTTTTTCCCAATCTCTCTAAGTCTTTTGAGATTCCTAGTTCTTCTGTCTTCTGATATATGAGTTATTTGTCTTTTCCCTTATAAGAGCAGAGTGTGGCGGTCTGACAATTCATATGTATACCACTTGTAACTTTATCCATATCTTTCATTAAAAATAACTGAATATATTGGTGCACAGTCCCTGGCACATAGTAGGGTTTTAATACGTGTTTATTGTTGCCCAATTGACTTACTACAAACCTGTAATCCCTGCAACAAAGAGACTGTAGTTTGTGGATGTCTTTATTAGAATGGAATTTGTTGGTCAGGAGTCAGCATTAAGTCTGTTACCAATATGATGAACATCTGGCTGCCAAAGGAGGGGTAAACTATCCCAGTCGGAAAATGGTATGGAAGTCCATGTCAATTAGCACTGGGATTGGGCCAGTAAGTGCCTACTGTACTTCCTCTAGTCTGGGCTAAATATAGAAACCCAATCTTGAAAGGATCCAAGAAGAGAATCCTGGAAAGAGGTTTCTGGTCCTTTCTATAACCAATATTGGGCAATGCTCTTTGAGTTCTGTAAATTAATCAACATTGTGCCTACTTAATATACTATCATTCCAACAATTTTCTGTCTTGTCTAAGAGAATCCATAAACAACTTTGGCAAATAATTTGCTATAATCCATATGGGCATGATCATTTATAGGATGCTTTAAGATTTGCAAAGCCCTTTAACAATTATTAGTAGTGAGCATTTAAAGGTTTAGAAAGTGTTTTAGGTATATTATTTCATTGAATCCTCACAATAAGCCTGAGGTAGGTGTTATTTTCATCATCCCCATTTTATAGATTGGAAAAATGAGGCTAAAAGTGGTTAAGAAGTTTGCCCAGGGTTACACAACTATTAAGTACCTAAAGGAGGGATCTATGAGTCTAGTCACCTTATCTAAGAAGGAAATAAGGTATGTGTGGTGTGGATGGTTCTTTTTAAGCCTTATTTAACTCATCCTGATACCACAATGCTCACAATCCATCCTTTTAATAATTCATACCAACAAGAATGCTTGTAACTAAGCCTACAACATAGGTTTTACTAGTCCATGGGTCTTTGAGCCATATTTTCCGTGGAACTCCATCTTCTTGCCCTATGGGCATATGAACAAGTTCATAAGCCATAACTAGGTTGGCCAAGCTATTGCAAAGATTTAAGAATTTATGGAGTTTTGTGTAATGTAACACATATAGCCTTAGGGTGGATTTTCTGTTGCTTCCTTTCAAATAAGAAGAAAGTAGGTTAAATAATATTAAAATTCTGAGAAGTGGAGATGTGAGCTTAAGCTAAATTTCAAGAACAACCACTCCTTATGTCCAGTTTCCATTTTCCCTCCCTTTTACAAAACTATTAAATAGATGTCTGATCTGATATACCATTTACTCCTTAGTTAATGTTCTGAATCCAGTATCCAGGATTAGTAATGACTGATGCCAAGTGGTATCTCAGCCAGGCTAGTCTAAAAAAAATATTTCTTGGATTAAGTCTTCTACAGTGGACATTTTAAAAGAAGATGGAGACCTTATTTTCAAATGAAAACTGTGAAGTTAGGCAGATTTGTTGCTTTTGCTAGCATGAGCATATTTCTTGTAGGCTGATGTATTCAAAAAAATTTCTTTAATTTTTCCAACCTACAGGATGTCCCAAAAGTCTTAGTACAGTTTTAGGTTTAGTGCTTAAAACTAACTAGTACAGTTGATAGAACTCCAAGAACTGAGGAAGACTCCACTTCAAATTTGGCTTCTTCATCAGTTCCTTTATGTTTTCCTTTGCTTCTCTGAATTCTTTCATGTTCATTATTTTTAAAAATCATCACCAGGTATTTAACAACATTTGACAACAAGATGTCATTCGGTGCCTCATTGGTTAGAGCACTGGGTCTGGAGTCAGGAAGACCTGAGTTCAAATTCAGTCTCAGATATTCACATTAGCTATATGACCTTGGTAAGTCACTTAACCTCTTTTTTGCCTATTTCCTCATCTGTAAAAGGGAGATAAAAATAGCACCTCTCTCCCTGGGTTGTTGTGAGGATCCAAATGAGATCGTAATTATAAAGTGCTTAGCACAGTGCTTGGCACATGGTAAGTGCTATAGAAATATTAGCTTTTATTGTTAGTTATTCCATTAAGCTTAAAACTGCACTCAGATTTTTGGGCATCAGAAAGGTGGGAAAATTTTAAAAATCCATTAAACTTAGAACTGTAATAAGACCTTTGGACCATAATTTGGCTATATAATTCAACGGGAGTGACTTACTCAATACACTTAACAGTTTTTATGGCCGACATAGGTTAAAATGGTCTCTAGAAATAGAGAGGTATTAAGGTATAATAGAAAAGAGGAGGACTCAGATAAGGAAGACCCGGGTTCAAGTCTTTTCTCTGGCACATAGTAGGTTTATATGACTCTGGGGAAATCACTTACTTCTAAATAAATCATTCACTTTTAGGTGCCCTAGGCAACTCTCTAAGACTAAGTTATAGCATTGGCTCTGATCTGAATGGGTGCAGGGGATTTCCTAATTAGGAATTCTTTTTTTTTTTTCTTATTTATTTATTTATTTATTTATTTATTTATTTTTTTTTATTAATTTTTTTTATTTTTTTAATGTTTAACAATCACTGCCATACAATTGCGATTTTATCCCTCCCCACCCACCCCCCACTACCTCCCTCCCTCCCCACGACTGCATACAATTCTGTATAGATTCTACATATACTTTCCTATTGAGTATATTTTCACTATAGTCATGCTATGTAGTCAGACTAAGATAAATGAAAGAATCCGTATAACAAATCAGAACATGATACACAAACACATACACATACACAAACATGATCTGCTACATTATGTGAGTGACTTCCATATTTCTCTCTCTGAGTGTGGAAGGGATTTTGCCTTGAGGTCCACCATTGGGATTTTTTTTTTTTTTTCAGAAGTTCTTGTGTTATTACAAAAATCTAAGTCTACCAGAAAAAACTCTCACACACTGTGGTTGTTGCTGTGCATAAAGTTCTCCTGGTTCTGCTCCTTTCACTCAGCATCAGGTCATATAAGTCCTTCCAGGCCTCTCTGAAGTCTTCTTGTTCATCATTTCTTATGGCACAATAGTACTCCATTACATTCATATACCATAATTTATTCAGCCATTCCCCAATTGATGGACATCCCCTTGACTTCCAGTTTTTGGCAACTACATAGAGTGCTGCTATAAATATTTTTGTACATGTGGGACCCTTTCCCATTTTTATGATCTCTTGGGGATATAGTCATAGTAGCGATATTGCTGGGTCAAAGGGTATGCACATTTTTGTAGCCCTTTGGGCATAGTTCCAAATTGCTCTCCAGAATGGTTGGATGTGCTCACAGCTCCACCAACAATGAATTAGTGTTCCAACTCTCCCACATCCTCTCCAGCATTTATCATTTTCTTGTTCTGTCATGTTTGCCAATCTTATAGGTGTGATGTGGTACCTCAGAGTTGTTTTGATTTGCATCTCTCTAACCAATAGTGATTTAGAGCATTTTTTCATATGATTATAGATAGCTTTAATTTCTTCCTCTGAAAATTGCCTGTTCATATCCTTTGACCATTTATCAATTGGGGAATGACTTGTATGATTATACATTTGGGTCAGTTCTCTATATATTCTAGAAATGAGGCCTTTATCCCCGAGCTTAGCTGTAAAAATTTTTTCCCAATTTACTACATCCCTCCGGATTTTGGTTGCATTGGGTTTGGTTGTGCAAAAACTTCTCAGTTTAATGTACTCAAAGTTATCCATTTTGCATTTCATAATGCATTCTATCTCTCCTTTAGTAAAGAATTCTTCCCTTCTCCATAGATCTGATAAATACACTATTCCTTGCTTCTCCAGTTTGTTCATGGTATCAATCTTTATACCTAAATCATGTACCCATTTGGACTTTATTCTTGTGTACGGTGTCAGGTATGGGTCTATGCCTAATTTCCGCCACACTGTTATCCAGTTTTCCCAGCAATTTTTGTCAAACAATGGGTTCTTATCCCAGAAGCTGGGGTCCTTGGGTTTATCAAACAGAAGGTTGCTATATTCCTTGCCTACTGCATCTTGAGTGCCAAGTCTATTCCACTTGTCTACCTCTCTGTTTCTTAGCCAATACCAAGTGGTTTTGATAATTGCTGCTTTATAGTACAGTTTAAGGTCTGGTAGCGCTAGGCCACCTTCCCAAGCATTTCTTTTCATTAGTCCCTTTGATATTCTGGACCTTTTGTTTTTCCAAATGAATTTTGATATTATTTTATCCAGCTCTAGGAAGTAATTGTCTGATAGTTTAATTGGTATGGCACTAAATAAGTATATTAATTTGGGTAGAATTGTCATTTTTATTATATTAGCACGGCCTACCCATGAGCAACTAATGTTTTTCCACTTACTTAAATCTGAGTTTATTTGTGCAAAAAGTGTCTTGTAATTGTGTTCATATAGTCCCTGGGTTTGTTTTGGCAGGTAGACTCCTAAGTATTTTATACTGTCTACCCTAACTTTAAATGGGATTTCTCTTTCTATCTCTTGCTGTTGAACTTTGTTGCTAATATATAGGAATGCAGAGGATTTGTGTGGGTTTATTTTGTACCCTGCAACTTTGCCAAAGTTGTTTATTAATTCAAGTAATTTTTTACTTGAATCTCTGGGATTCTCTAGGTAAATCATCATATCATCTGCAAAGAGTGATAACTTAGTTTCTTCTTTGGCTATTCTAATTCCTTGAATATCTTTATCTTGTCTAATTGCTACAGCTAACATTTCTAGTACCATATTGAATAATAGTGGTGATAATGGACAACCTTGTTTCACCCCTGATCTTATTGGGAATGCATCTAGCTTATCCCCATTGCATATAATGCTTGCTGAAGGTTTTAGATAGATACTGCTTATTATTTTATAGAAAGTTCCCTTTATTCCTACGTTCTCCAATGTTTTTAGTAGGAATGGATGTTGTATTTTGTCAAAAGCTTTTTCTGCATCTATTGAGATAATCATGTGGTTTTTGTTAGCTTTGTTGTTGATGTGGTCGATAATGCTAATAGTTTTCCTAATATTGAACCAGCCCTGTAGTCCTGGTATGAATCCTACCTGATCATAATGTATTAATCTCATGATAAGATGCTGTATTCGTTTTGCTAAAATCTTATTTAAAATTTTTGCATCTATATTCATTAGGGAAATTGGTCTATAATTTTCTTTCTCTGTTTTGTCTCTTCCTGGTTTGGGTATCAAAACCATATTTGTATCATAGAAAGAATTTGGGAGGACTCCTTCTTCCCCAATTTTCAAGAATAGTGTATGTAGTATTGGAATTAACTGTTCTTTAAATGTTTGATAGAATTCACTTGTGAATCCATCTGGCCCTGGAGATTTTTTCCTAGGGAGTTCATTGATGGCTTGTTCAATTTCTTTTTCTGAGATGGGGTTGTTTAAGTATTCAACTTCCTCTTCTGTTAATCTGGGCAATTTGTATTTTTTAAAATATTCCTCCATCTCGTTTAGATTGTCGAATTTGTGGGCATAAAGTTGGGCAAAGTAGTTTCTAATTATTGTTTTAATTTCCTCCTCATTGGAGGTGAGTTCACCCCTTTCATTTTTAATGTTAGTAATTTGGTTTTCTTCTTTCTTTTTTTTGATCAGATTAACCAAAGGTTTATCAATTTTATTAGTTTTTTCATAAAACCAACTATTGGTTTTATTTATTAATTCAATAGTTTTCTTTATTTCAATTTTATTAATCTCTCCTTTGGTTTTCAGTATTTCTAATTTGGTATTTACTTGGGGATTTTCAATTTGTTCTTTTTCTAGCTTTTTCAACTGCAAGCCTAAGTCATTGATCTCCTCTTTCTCTATTTTATTTATGTAAGCATTCAGAGATATAAAACTTCCCCTAATAACTGCTTTTGCAGTGTCCCATAAGTTTTGGTACGTTGTCTCACTATTGTCATTCTCTTGAATGAAGTTGTTGATTGTTTCTATGATTTCTTCTTTAACCCAATCCTTCTTTAGAATTAGATTATTTAGTTTCCAATTGATTTTTGGTTTCTCTTTCCATGGCCTTTTATTACATGTAATTTTTAATGCATTATGATCTGAAAAGGATGCATTGATTATCTCTACCTTTCTGCACTGGATTGTGAGATTTTTATGTCCTAGTACATGGTCAATTTTTGTAAATGTTCCATGTACCGCTGAGAAAAAGGTATATTCCTTTCTATTCCCATTTAATTTTCTCCAAAGATCTATCATATCTACCTTATCCAGAGTTTTATTTACCTCCTTAACCTCTTTCTTGTTTATTTTGAGGTTGGATTTATCGAGTTCAGAGAGGGGGAGGTTGAGGTCCCCCACTAGTATAGTTTTGCTATCAATTTCTTCCTTCAACTCCCCCAACCTCTCCTCTAAGAATCTGGATGCTATACCACTTGGAGCATACATGTTTAGTAATGATATTGCTTCATTGTCTATGGTGCCTTTTCTAATTAGGAATTCTTGACACCAACAGAAGCATAGTCAGATGCAACATGGGCTCTGATTTTGTTTAACTATAGATGTTGTTATAATGGTTTTGTTTTCCTTTTCTTTTCATTTATTCCTTTAAGAAGGGGGACCAGCATGAGAGGGAGAAATAATAAATGTTTGAAAGTCTGATAGGGAGAAACACTAAATGTTTGATTGTTTGATAGTTGAAAACAAATAGAATCTAAACAAACCCCCTTCCCTAATTCCTTCTCCCCACCATCACATATCTGAGAGGTAGCATGACATGTTCAGAGGATTCTGGGCTAGGAATCAGAAGACTTTAGTTCCTGTCCATCCTTTGCCACTTAGCTGTATGACAAGGGACAAATCATTTCTTATCTTGGGGGCAGCTAGGTACTTGAGTGGAGAGAGTGCTGGGTCTGGCATCAGAAAGACCTGAGGTTCAAATGTGGCCTCAGGGTCTCACTAGCTGTGGCCCTGGGCAAAGTCAGTTAACCTCTGTTTGCTTCAGATTCCCTCATCTGTAAAATGTGGATAATAACAGCTTTGTTGAGTCATTTTCAGCCATGTCCTGCTTTCTTTTCATGACCCCATTTGGGCTTTTCTTGGCAAAGATATTGGAGTGGCTTACCATTTCCTTCTCCGTCTCATTTGTTTGACAGATGAGCAAACTGAAGCAAACAGGGTTAAGTGACTTGCCAGCAATCACATAGCTAATAAATAGGCCATATTTGAACTCAGATCCTCCTGACTCGAGGGCCAGCACTCTATCTACTGCACCTCTTAGCTCCCCCATACAGTACCTACCTCTTATAGTTGTGAGGAAAAAATGAGATAAAAATTTGTAAAGTACTTAGCATAGTACCTTGCACCTAATAGGTGCTTTATAAATATTAGCTATCATCATCATCATGATCTTATTAATTACTCTTATGATTGAAGATTTTTATTTATTATTTCTTTGCTATCTCTCTTCCCTAGGATTTATCCTAATTCCTAATATTTGGTCCCATCACTGGTGGAAAAAGTCCACATACCCAAAGTTTCTTGACCACGATCCCAAACCCAGGGATACACGGTATACTTTTGTCAACATTTGAAGGCTGCACTCAGGCACCAGACTTGGACATTGTTGCAAACTGTTTGTCATAATTCATACTTTGCAAGGTTTAATATGCCAGTGGCAAGCTGTCAAACAGGCACATGGCTTCCCCCAATATCAGTCATGCCCATTCTCCCTCCTCGGAGGTTTCTTCTGAAAACTCTTTGGGATTCTTTAGAGCCCTCAAGAGATGTGCTAAGAAGTACTCACATTTTAGAGTGGTTTATTTCAATTACTTTGAATTACTCCCTTTTGTTTTTTAGGGTTTTTTATTTGTTTGTTTTTGCTTGGCCTTTCTGTTTTGTTTTCTAATCTGAATGCATTTGAAAGAGTTTGAGAAATGTCGGGCACCTTTAAGAGACTTTTTGGTCTGTTGGTCTGTGCCTTATCCAAATAATGACTTGAAAGTGTGGAAAACTTTTCCTTCCCTTACGTGAGATTGCATAATATTTTTGAACTTTTGTAAACTAAAGAAAGTTATGTAACTTGTCCAAGTTATACAAGAATTGTAGGCAGAATGTTAAATGAAAGCTAGGGAAGTGAACAGTCTTTTATTATGGTCACTAGATTCTTTTCCCTTGTTCTGTTCTTGCTTTTTACACTGTTTCCTCTTTGTGCACTTTATTTTTGGCTTTTACAAGTGGATATTTACTGTGAAGATATAACAAAAACAGAAGCATAAACATTCCCCTTTGCCAGTGATTCAGAGTAGACTGGCCCCTATATCACCTTAGTCTGTGGGAAAGAGGAGGCTTTGACTTGAACATAGTTTCTACATAGCATTTGATCCATCTAATTCACTTCAGAGTTGGATGGGGGAAACGAGTCTGCATCTCTGCTAATTCTGGCAGGTTGCTCTGGACATCCTTTCCAGATGGCATCTGGTAAAACCTATCATGTACTCCATTTCTCAGACTTTTAGTGCCTTGGTCCACTGACTTTTCAAAGCTCACGGCACGTAATCCGTAATCGCTTAGTCCTTAAACAGGGAGGACAAATGCACAGAGGCAATAACTGGAGACAGTATCCTCAGGCTGATGCCCTTTTGCAGTCCAGAGATTTGTAGTATGTCTTATTGCTCAAACACCTCTAGAAAGAAAGAGAGAGAGAAAGAGAAAGGAAGGAAGGAAGAAAAAGGAAGGAAGGGAGAAAAAGAGGAAGAAAGGAAGGAAGGGAAGGAAGAGAAGGAAGAGAAAGAAGAAAAGAAAAAGAACAGTAAATTGCAGCTTGCTTTTCAGTAACGATCAAAGAGAATCAGAAACTATCAACAATAAGGGAGGCATTTGTGTGTGTGTGTGTGTGTGTGTGTGTGTGTGTGTGTGTGTGTGTATTTTTAAGGGGGAACCTACTGGTGTTGAAATTCCCACTTGTACTGATCTGGATCAGCAACTTGCCTCCTATTTATAGTCTTAGAGACTTTCTGGGAGTTCCTTAATTTAAGGAACCTGCCCAATATGTCCGAGGTAGCACCTGGACTCAGGTCTACCTGACTCCCAGACTGGTCCTTGGGTATCTTCTCACTACTCCCAAGTGCCCCTCAGTGATGGCACAGGGAGATTAAGTCTAGTGATTTCATTTTAACCAGTATGTTCACCACAGCCTAATCTTGTATATGAGTTGAAAAGTTGCTATTGTGGCATTTAAAAGTTTGAGAGATACAGTTTCTGGGTAATTTAATCCTTTTATTAGCAAGATTAGCATGTTTATTAATAAAAGGATGTCAGCAATCCTTTCAAATGCCAAAGATCCCTCATGATGGTGGCTCACAGTTTATTTGCTCTTGGAAAAGTAGGTGTTCTTGAGATTGGCAATCCACTCTGATTGGTTAACAATTAATGAGAAAATGAATATTACAATGAGTGGTTGGACCATATTACAATGAAGGTCTTGGGGTATTGACCTGGATTGCCCAAATCTTGGTCAAAGAGATTTATCAATTTCCATATCACCTGTCTGACAAAAGGGAGAATCAACCTTTTTTTCAGGCCTTAGTGAACACCATGAGCAGGAATCTCCCATTAGCCCCAACTTAGAATTTCTTTTACCATCTGATTAGATCTTAGCCTGGGTAAATCTTTGAGAAAGATTTCCAACACTTATTGATTTCTGGATAAGGAAGCGGAAAAGAGGGAAAAACCTTGGTTCCAATACAGTAATTAATTATTAAATACAAGAGAGAAATAATCATTTCTCTCACTGCCTAGCAATTAACTGGTTGATATTTTCTTCCAGTCCCTGGAGTGTTTCTTTCTCCTTCCTTAATACCTTCTTCTGTGTAAAATGGCAATGGACAAATGGACAAATTGGAGGTCACAGAAAAAGGAAGAGAGAAGGCTTTAAAAATTACTTGTAAAATTGACAATCTGCTGCCAAATAAACTGGGTTTTATTTATTATTATTATTTATTAAGCCTGTTCTATTAGTACAGAAGTTCTTAATCTTCTTGTATCATGACCCCCTCTGGCATTTGGCTGTCTGGTGAAACCTAGGGATGCGTGAGAATATGTTGAAATGCATAAAATAAAACATAAGATTACAACAGTAACCAATAACATTAGAATACTTGTCAGTATTTTTTAAAACAAGTTCACACAGTCCAGGGTAAGAACCCCTGTGACAGAGGTTTCAACTTCCATATTGTTTTGCTTATCATTAAATGCCTCTTAATTAACATTTATCAGCATACCATTGATTATTGTCTGTTCTCTGTCGCATTAGGACTGTATTATTCCTTGTTTGTTGAGTAGTTTCAGTCATCTCTGACTCTTTGTGACCCCATTTGAGGTTTTCTTGGCAAAGATACTGGAGTGATTTGCTATTTCCTTCTCCAGCTCATTTTACAGATGAGGAAACTGAGGCAAACAGGGTTAAGTGACTTGGCCAGGGTCACACAGCTAGGAAGTGTCTGAGGCCAGATTTGAACTGAGGAAGAGGAGTCTTCCTGTCTCCTGTCCTAGCACTCTATCCTCTGCATTACATTGCTGCCCAAGGCTATGTTATAGACTATCAGATCAATTCAGCAAATATTTTTTGAGCACCTACTATGTGTAATGCCCTGCTACAAGTATTGAGTCAGACTGAAGGAAAAATAAGACAAAAGCCTTTACCCTCAGTATGCTAAAAACAATGGGCTGATGTGAAATGGAAGGGTGTAGGACAAGAAAAAGTCAAAAAGTAATGCAAAGTGAAAAGCTAGAACAGCTAAAAGTATGTAGATGTTGAAATGGACAGAGCCCCCAGCCTGGAGTCAGGAAGGCTCATCTTCCTGAGTTCAAATCTGGCCTCAGACACTTCCTAGCTGTGTGACCCTGGCCAAGTCACTTAACCCTGTTTGCCTCAGTTTCCTCATCTGTCAAATGAGCTGGAGAAGGAAATGGCAAACCACTCCTGTGTCTTTGCCAAGAAAACCCCAAATGGGGTCATAAAGAGTTGGAAAGGACTAAACAACAGCAATGTGCCAGGCACTGTGTTAAGCACTGGGATTATAGCTCCCCCCACACCAAAAAAAAAAAAGCAAATGCCCCGAACTTTACTCACAGGTGACATATTACCAATCAAGAAGATTAAAAAAAAAATTCAAGCAGATTACTTTCACAGACATCTTTGAATTTCTTTGCTTAGTATCTTAAAACAGCCTTATTCCAGAACCTCTAATACATTGTGTGATTGGTTATAGATTCCACATACCTCATCCCCCTTCTCCCAGCACAGGGCAGTTCATTAATTATCGTTTATAGGTTATTAGGTGGACACGGATATCTTCTGGAAGAAGCTGATGTCTAATTCTGAATGAGTATGCTTCCTGAAATGTGCAGGGAAGTCCTCTTCTTTTTGCTGTCTTTCCCCACCCCCACCCCCATACAAAAGGAACCACTATTGTAACATTCACTGTAATTTCCCAGAAGACTTGGTGACAAACTCTCCTTCTCTGTTCCCTCCCTCCCTCCTCCTTGCTTTTGGTTAGCTTCCAAGATAGAATACTTGAATTAAATTTGTCCCCACTAGACTTACCCTTTAACTGTATTCTTCTGTCTTCCTGGTATCTGTATTACAAAGAGCCCCTAAATGATTTCATTATATTTCAGAGTATGACTACTATTGCCTTTTTTTTTCCTGTGGTTACAAGTTTTTCCAGACTTGATTAGATGCATGCAGAGTACAATGCAAAAATTACAAATTTTCTATTTGCAAGTATTATCATGGAATATCCTATCCTGTTGTATGTCAGGAGAATAAACATTTACAACCTTTTTTGTGTGTGCCTTTTATTCTATTCTGCCAGTCAGTCATGATTTCATATCTAAGATATAATTATCCAAATTTATAATTTAATAGCCCTTCAGACCTTTTTTCTACCACAGTTACTTCTGGTCAGCTGCTCTTTAAATTATATTTCAACAGTTTTACATCCCTGAGAATCTAGAAGGAACAGTTTATTTCAGGAAGAAATTAACAAAGATATACATGATGGGCCTTTAAAGCAAGGAGGCTATATCCACAAGCCACTTGTGGGCAAGCAGTGTCGTTACTGATCTGTAATGTCAAATCTGGCCTGATCCAGAAAAGCAAGATGAAATATACTTCTGGGGACTCCTCCAGCCTACACAGAAATCCATAGAGGGACCCCTGGGATCCTACAATGATTCTGGAATGCTCAGGTGATGCTCAGAGAGCTGATTACAGGCAGCTGCTCCTGGAACCTTCAGGTGGTACTAATGATCCCTGCTTGAGCTCTGATGCATCCAGGTCCAGCCAGTCTCAGCCTTACCCTAGGCAGAATAGAGGGCTGTCAGGGAACTGGGGAGTTTGAAAAGGATTTAGTATGTGGCCTCCTGCCCTAGCCAGGCTATGTACACAGTTGAGCCTTTGCTAGACATATGACTGGCTGCCTGAGGTCAACAGAAGTGCTTGAGAGTGATCAGGGTGAATGCTTCCCAGCTTTTCAAGAAACAGAGTCTAAGGCTGACCCACACCCAAACAGCTGATGAACTCCGTTCTGGTCAAGCAAAGAGAGATGGTTCAATGCATTTCAGGTTGGAGTCATTTCTGCACCAATAGCTCTGGTGAGGCAGAAAGGTCCTAGGGCAAAATCCAGCCCAAGCAGACCCTGAAACTTAGTGGTGCAAATTCAGCACAGGATGAATCCATGAATCCAAAAAGAGGAAGGAAGGGTGAAGCCTATAGGAGAAAGATCAAGGAGTTCTGTGACAAATGGGGCCCCCCAGACTGAATTCAGACCTGGAGTCCCTGGAGGTAGAGGCTAGTCTAGACCACCATGCTCAATTTAACTCAAGTTTGACACTTCCCCCACAAAAAACACCCATCCCTGAGCAAATCAAGAAAATCTCTATCAAGAGGAAAAAATAAGTTGGTTTGAGAAATGTTTAGGAGGTACCTCTGAAAGAGGATAATTAACCCAGAAGTCCAAGTAATGCTTCAATAAAAAAATGCCCTGACCACAGGGATTGCATATGTACCTAGAGGAAATGAAGCAATGACTACGGAATGGAAAAGGCAGGGAGGAAAGACTGGTGAAAAAAGCTGATACCTCAGAACAGATGGTATAAAATCTCATTCAAGAATTGAATGCCCAGAAAATTAGAATGGCTGGCTAGAAAAAAAATGAATCAACGATACAACATGAAATATAAAAATAAAAAAAGGAGCAAAAAAGAAAACATATCAAAAACAACTGACCTGAGAAAGAGACAAATTTAGAATTTTCTGACCATCTAAAATTATAATCAGAAAAGTCTGGATGCTGTATTTCAGAAATTATAAATGAAAATTAGCCAGAACTCATAGAATCAAAGGGCAGAATAAAAACAGAAAGAAACCCCAAAATGAAAACTTCCAGGAATATAATAAGCGAAGAGCCAGAGCTTCCAGGGTAAAAAAAAAAAAATACTATGAGCAGCCAAAAAGGAGTTCAAATACCAAGTGTCCAAAACAGGGATTACACAGAATTTAATAGCTGCCAAGATAAAGATGAAAAGAGCATGGATTATCATATTCCAAGAGTCTAGAAATAAAGTTTTAGAACCATGGAAAACCTATTTAGCAAAACTAAGTCTAATCCTGCAGGACAAAATGAATTTTTAATGGAATAGAGGATTCTCAAGTATTCCTGATGAAAAGACCAGAGGGAAATAGACATTTGGAAATGGAAATGCAGGTGCCAAGAGAAATATAGAAAGGTAGGTGTATTTGTATAATTGGAAGGGGATGCATAGGGATGGGTTGTTTACATGTTTATAGGGAAACGAAAAACAAATGCTTTATGAATATCCTTATATCTTTAAGGGTCAGAGAAAAGTTTAAGTGACAAAGGTCTGTGGGTGGTTCAGTTTTATTTTGTCTTAGGAAAAGACAAGTAGGAGGGACAGGAGTCTATACTAAGGAAGAAGGGAGAAATGAAAGAATATCATTATTGAATAATAGAAGTGCATATCTTAAAGAATAGATAGATAGATAGATAGATAGATAGATAGATAGATAGATAGATAGATAGATAGATAAGGAGATAGCCTGGGAGGAAGGGTTGTCCTGTGAAACTCACTCTCATTTGAAATAGGTAAGTTAAAAAAAAAAAAAGCAGAAAAGTAAAAAAAAAAAAAAAAAAGAATTGCACAATCCTACCTTCCCTATCCCACAGGATCTTGGCAAACACACACATTAAATTCAAAAGGGCGTGGTGGGGAGAGGGATAGAGGAATCTAAGAGGGTAGGTAAGTGAATAGTCACAAGTGAAACAAAATAGAAAAGTTAGAGGGAGGAATGTGAAGGCAGGATTAAAAGGAAAAGGAAGAAAGAGAAAAACTCTAGATGAGAGGTGGGGTAAGGAAAATAGAAAAAATGTAATAAGAAAGGCTGTTTGATTTAGAAGATTACAGTTGTCAAGTCAGTCCCTCTATTCTACCACCTTCTTCTCTGTGAAAAAGGAGGTGGAAGTAAAAATGTACATAGTCCAAAAGGACAGGAGATGGAGGGAGATCTACAACAATTATAATTATGAATGACACTGGGGTGAACTCACTCATAAAATAGAAGAGGACAGCAGGAGGGGAAGGGCATGGTATATTAGCAGCAGATCTCAAATAGTACTACAAAGCAGGAATCATTAAAATGATTTGGCACTGATTTAAAAAAAAGAAGTAGAACACATTAAGTACACAAGATGTAGAAGCAAACAAAGTAGGGTGGTGTTCAGTAAACCCAAAGATAACAATTACTAGGCAAATAGCACCTTTTGACAACTGCTGGGAAAACTGGACATCAGTATGGCAGAAAATCTTAGACCTACACTTCTCAGCATAAGCCAAGATAAGTCTGAATGCTATATTTCAGAAATTATAAATGAAACATGAACATATGACTTCGGTGTAAAAGGTCACATCATTACCTATATAAGAGGAACAAGGAAGAACTCTTTTCAATCTATGGAAAGGTGGGAGGGGAGTGGGGATTCATGGTTAAACAAATGATAAAGGATCCCACAAGACAAAAGGGACAATTTTGATTAAATAAAATTTTATAAGTTATTGCATAATCAAATCTATCATACTAAAATTAGCAAAAAGTAGAAAGGAAATAAGTAATTAGAAAAAAAATCTTTGCTACAAGGTTCTCTGATAAAGGTCACATTTCTAAGATACATAAGGAACTGATGATTCAAGTGTATAAGATTAAAGGCTATTTCTCAACTGGAGAGCTCTGATGAATGAAATGAGAACCCACAAGTTCAAAAGAATGAAGATGAAAAATGTCATCTTACCTTTGGACAGAGAGAGGATGAACTTAAAATGGCTAATGTGGGATTCCCCACCCCCCTCCCAGATTTGTAAATGTATTTTGGATTTGTTTATGGCAATTTTTGATTATTAAATTTTAACTTATAGAATAAAATGAGCATTTCCATAACAGTATGATAAAAAAGATGATTGTAGATGCAATCTACATGTACAACTTGCTATTCTTTTCAAATACATAACAATATTATCATCTAAATTTCTTTTTTTCTTCCCTCTCCCCATCCTTACTCTAGAGGTGACTGCCATTAGACATAATAAGTATATACAAATGAAATTATTCTGTATACCCTTTTACTTACCAATTCTTTCTCTGGATGCAGATAGCATCTTTCTCCTCATATCCTTTATAGTTAATTTGGGAATTTATGATAGTCAAAATAACTTTTTCATTCAAAATCATTCTTAAAACAATATTACTTTTACTGTATACAACTGTTCTGCTCATTTCATTTTTCATTATTTCGTGCAAGTCTTTCCATGTTTTTCTAAAATCATTGAGCTCATCATTTCCTATAGCACATTAGTAGTCCATTACAATTATATACCACAACTTGTTGAGTCATTGCCCAACTAATGGGCATCCCTGCAATTTCCAATTCTTTGCCACCACAAAGAGAACTGCTACAAACATTTTAGAACATATAGATTCTTTTCCTTTTTCCCTAATTATCTTCAGAAACAGACTAAGTAGAGGTATTGGTGTGTCAAAGAATATAGGCAGTTTAATAATTCTAGATTGCTTCCCAAAATGGTTGGGAAAGTTCACAATTCCACCAACAATGAATTAGTGTCCTAAGTGTTCTATATCCCCTCCAACATTTGTCACTCATTTTAGTCAATCTGGTAGGTGTAAAATGGTATGTCAAAAATGTTTTAATTTGTATTTCTCTAATCATCTAATCCATGATGATTTAATTATATGACTGTAAATTGTTTTAATTTCTTCATTGAAAAACTGCCTTTATCAGTTAACTTATCAATTGGGGAATAACTCATATACTTATAAATTTCCTTATAAATTTGACAAAGTTCCTTATATGTTTTAGATACAAGCCATCTGATAAATTATCTATAAAATTTCCCCCCAATTTTCTATTTTCTTTATGATTTTGATCACATTTGTTTTATTTGTACAAAGCTTTTTTTAGTGAATGTAATTGAAATTATTTATTATACAGTTTTTTTAATTGTTCAATTGGGGGATATTGATGGGGACAGAGTAAATGAAAATAATTTATTTGAAAAATAGAAAATAAAAAACTCAAATAGCGAGACACACACAAAAAGAAAAAAAGGCAAGAACAGGGGAACATGTCACCAACCTCAATTAGACTTAGCCTGAAACTTTTTTTTCAAATTAAATTGCTTTTCTAGAAACAAATGGTCTACCTATGCCTTCTTTCTTGGCTGCACCAGTTTCTAATTGCCTTCATTCCTCATGCTCTTCTAATAGAAAATAATAGAAAACTTGCTTGATGATGTCATCATCTCTTAAGGATTTAACTAATATATCTTCCCAGATGATTCTCAGATCTATTTATCCAGCTCTTTCCTGATCTCTTCTTGCTTCTGCAATTATTGGGCATCTTGAAATGAATGTTCCCTAGAATCTAAAATTCATCATGTCCAAAACTGAATCCATTATTTTTCCCCTTCGAGCCTCAGCTCTTCCAAACATCTGTATTACAGTCAAGAGCACTCCCATTGTCCCAGTGACTCAGGCTCGCAATTTTGATGTCATCCTTGATTTCTCATTCTCACCTCCTATATTCTATCTGTTGCCAGGTCCTGTCAACTGCAGCTTTGCAACGTCTCTTGTATGTGCCCCCCTTCTCTCCTCTGGTGCTATCATCACGTTGGTATAGACTTTAATCACCTCATGTTTGGACTGCTGCAATAGTCTGGTGGTTTCTTTTCTCTATGTCTCTCTCTCTGTCACTGTCTCTCTTTCCCTCCATCTCTCCCTTTCCATTCCTCCTTCCCTCTTCCCTCCCTCCCTCTCTTCTCTCTTCTTCTCTCCCTTTTATTTTTCTCTTTCTGCTTTTCTCTCACCATTCAATAAATTCAAAAAACAAATTCAATAAATCCCAGGGAACCTATTCTATACAGAATCAAATCCTTTTCTTGGCTTTAAAGCCCATCACAACCTCACCCCTTCTTGCCTTTCTAGTCTTTTTACACTCTACTCCCCTCCTTGCACGCTATATTTTGGTGACATTGACCTTCTTGCTGTTGCTTTCACAAAACACTCCCCTATCCTGACTCTAATGCATTTTCCCTAGCTGTCTCAAAAGCCTGGAATGCTCTCCCTCCTAGGTTCGTCTTCCTAGCTTCTTTAAAATCTCACCTAAAATTCCACCTTCTGCAAGAAGCCTATTCTGGCTACCCTTAATTTTTTTATGCCTTCCCTCTAAGATTTTCTCCAATTAATTTATCTGCATATTTTTTTGCATATAATTCTTAGCTTGTTGTCTCCTCCATTAGGTTTTGAGTTCTTAGAGAACATGACTTGTCTTTTTGCCTTTGTATCTTCACTTCTTAGCACAGTGCCTGGGAAATAGTAGATGTTCAGTAAATGCTTATTGGATGGATGAATAATTGAATGACTATTAATGAAACAACAAAAACACATTTATGGATACAAAGTATCATTATCTAATTTGATCCTCACAGCCACCCTACGCTATCTCCACTTTGCTGGCTTGAATAAGTTAAGCAATTTGACTTACATGTGCCTAGCAAACAAACAGAGCTAGGATTCAAACTCCAAGTCCAGAGTATTTTCCATTATACCATGGTGCCTCTGTGTATTTTAAAGCTATTAGTCAAAAACATAGACTGCGAGGACGTTCCTTTTAATAGAGATATTCTAAATTCATTTTAGCATTGAGGCAAGTACATATGCACTGTGATTTGCTCCTTCAAATGATTTTCCTTTTGAATTTTCTATTGTATTGATGTTTTTATTTTTTATGTAACCTAAAATTTCAAGTACATCCTTCCCCTTTTTTCACCTTGGCAAACCACCTCTGTAATGAGGAATAAATTTTTAAAAATGAGGAGAAAAAGCAGTACAGCAAAGCTAATCAATGCATCAGCTAAATCTAATATTATATGCAGTGTTCTATACCCACAGTCCCCCACTTCTAAAAAGAAGGTACGTACATTTTTCATCTTTTTCCTTGGACTAAACTGCATCATTGCTATTACACACCATTATTTCATTTTTTAAAGATTGGAGTCAAGTTTTTTTTTTAAGTTAATTTATTTTCAATTTAATTTATTTTCAATTCATGTAGCAAAACAAGCATTTTCATAACATGGTATAAAAAAAAAAAGATGAGTCATATGAAATTACAAATCTACCCACTTGCTACTCCCTCCAAATATACAACAAGGTTAGGGCAGCCAGGTGGTGCAGTGGATAGAGCACCAGTGCAGGAGTCAGGAGGACCTGAGTTCAAATCTCACCTCAGACACTTGACACTCACTAGCTGTGTGACCTTGGGCAAGTCACTTAACCCCAATTGCCTCACCCTGGGTCATCTCCAGTCATCCTGATGAATATCTGGTCACTGGATTCACATGGCTCTGGAGGAGAAGTGAGGCTGGTGACCTGCACAGCCCTCCCTCACTCAAAACAAAGTCAAGGGCAAGGCATGTCATCATTTCTCTGAGGCATTGTCTTCTTTGCCATTGAAGGACAAACACACACACACACACACACACAACAAAGTTATCATGTAAATTTCTTTTTTTCTTCCCTCTCCCCTGTGTGTTTACACCCACCCCTTCCCACACACATGTATTATGTATTTCCCTGGTGCTGCCAACTTATTCTGCATCAAGTCATAAGTTTCCCCATGCTTCTCTAAATTTTCAATATCCATTATTTTTATTATGCTTTAGGAATAACATGTCTAGTTTGGCTAGACAGCAGAATTTCAGAAGCTGTGTAAGACTGGAAAGCCAAGTCTTTTCCCTCCCACTTTCTTCCCATCCACTCTCATGGGTCGGCACACATAGCCTGGAAACTGTCATCACCATTCCTCCACTATCTATTTTGAGTGAGGGAAATTGGCATATTTGTTATTTGTGCCATCTCTTCTCTCTATTAAAACAGAGAAAAGAGAGTTGACTATATATTTAAAGTTAAAGATGGCAAAATAATGGAGAATGACAGCAATGGATAGAATCAGAATAATTAAATTTGCTTTAGACAAACAACTGTTGAGTTTTATGGCATCAGTTAATGAGTTGGTATCTGTAGCTATGTATAGGTTTGTTCTCAAGTGTGAGAATAGCCTCTGGCTTAATAGCCTAGAAAATACAAACCATAAACGTTGAGCCATGAGAACTGAAACTAATCAGAAAAAAATGAGGTCAAAGGAAAAATCAATAACATTTATTTGAAAATATCTAAATTGGAGAATAGTATAACGTCATCAATTGACATAGTACATAAAACATGATATAGAAAGACAAGGGGAGAGAGAGAGAGGCAGAGACAAGGGAGATGGGGAGGAAAGAGGAGAGAGGAGTGGGAAGGGTAAGATATTGAAAAAGGAAGAGGGAAGGAAAGAGAGAGAAAAGCTGGAAAAATACTTTCCAGTACTCCCTCCAAAACATATTAGCTGTGTGAATACTTCCAGTGTCCCATGTAGCCCTCTGAGTACATATATAAATTATTATATATAATATAATATAATATATAAATTATAGACAAACTGCATCTCTTCCTTGGTGGAGGGAATTTCTGCTACAGAAATTGTCTGATGATGAAATCCCACTTCTGTGTGTTCCTTCCTTCCTTCCTTTCTCCCTCTTTTTCCTTCCCCCCTCCCTTTCTTCCTTTCAAAAAAAATTCAGTTTGTGTGTTGTCCTCCCTTATATAAGCCCCTCAAAGGTAGGAACTGGTTTTTGTTTTGAGTTTTTTGCCATATATGTGTATCCCTAATACTTGGCACATTTCTGACAAAGAATAGTCACTTAATAAATGCTCTATTTATTTATCTTTCTATGTGTTTTCTATTTCTCTAAATAGCCCCAAACATTTTCAAATGTTTTCTCTTTCAACTTTACAACAATCACTGTGAGAAGAGCAATTATTAGTAGATGGCACATTGGATAAAATGTTGGACTTGGAGTTAGGAAGATACGAGTTCAAATCCTACTTCAGACACTTAATAGCTTTGTGACCTTGGGCAAGTAGCTAACCTACTCTTAGCCTCAGTTTCCTCACCTGTAAATGGGGATTGTACTAACACCTACCTCCCAGGCTTGTTGTGAGGATCAAATGAAGTAACATATATGAAATATTTTGCAAACTTTAAAGTTCCATGTAAATGCCAACTATCATTGTCATTTTAAAAATTATTATGTGTATTAGATATTATTGTTATGGTTGCTTCCATCTATAAGGTAAGGAAAAGGAGGCAAAAAGAGATTCATGAGAATTGGAGTAACTATTTTTATTACTTCTTTAAAGAAAAAATCCTACAAAATAAAATCATACTTTGTTTCTAATTAATTTATTAAAGTGACAATTTCCTAGGTGTTTAATAGCTGAATATTTATCACCTGAGACTTTATCTGTTAATTGCAAAATATAGTGATGTTTTTCAATTACCCTAGTGACACATATTTTATTCTTTGAGATATAACCCAGAAAAGGAAACAATGCCTAGAAGATGCATATCTAAATGTTAATAGGATTTTATTCAACGATTAACAGATGGGATTTTTTCCTCCAGAATTCCTGATTATGTGTGAGCACCTGAGTAATTAATTTATAGACTAGTGGCAAATTTCATTTCACATTTCAAAGTGCAGTTTGACTGCTTTAAATGTTTCTCACATAATCTTATCCTTTTGAATGTGTCTCATTCTCATCGAGAGATTTCACAAGGACATAAAATGGCTAAGATGGAATGCAGATTTGTTTTCTCCACCATTGACTCAAAAGAAGAAAAAAAATCAAATGGACTGTAGTCTCAGAAATAAACAATAGAACTCCAACAAGGTCAAGAAATTCAAATAACGTGTATTAGGCATCTAGCATGTCTATCTAGACACAAGGAACAAAGCAAATTGGATTCCAAATCCTTTATGATGGGCTGTGTTCTGTAAGGATGCTTAATGAGAATTGTTAAATTTATGTTCCCACCTGAGAAGACATCTAACAGTCTTGAGATTCCTCACTTTTACTTTCCTGTCAGTAGGCTTTTGATACTGTATTTGCTTTCTTTGTCTTGCTGAAGTTATATACCATCTAAAACTGTTTATGACAAATGGGAGGATGAGAGCATTATTCAAGGAAATGGGAAATTACTCTAAAGCATCTTAGTAATTCTCCATTTCCTTGAACAATTCTCTACTTCTCTCATTTGTCATCTACAGTTTTAGTTTATGGTAAGGCATTTGAAAGCAATAATTGAGCCATTCAATTCTCTATTGTATAGATTTTAGCATGAAGCCATATGAGAAGACACAAGAATTATAATAATTCAGAACTTAAAGAGGGTTTTAATGTTTGTGAGGCACTTTCTTTGTAAGGTAAATAGATCAAACATTATTAGTACTGTTATTCCTATTTTATACATTGGGAAACCAAGGCTAAGATAGCCTATGTATCTTATCCATGATGGCACAGTGTCTGAGGCAAGATTGAACTCAAATCAATCCAACTCAGTTCAATCAATATTTATTAATCACTTCCTGTGAATGATACTCTTCTCTGGATGCTGGGTATACAAAGACTCCCAAATAGGGAGTAGTCCTTGCTCCTAAGGCATTCCAGGGGTAGAGAATACAACTCATATATAAACAGTTTAGAATCTTAGGAAGGAAGCCTTTGTACAGGGGAAATACCACTGACTGGAGACACAGTACTTGTGTTCTAAGTTTGCTTCTGATACTTAGTCAACACTCCTTAACCAAGTCCAACCATGTGCCAGTACCTTAATATATATATATACATACATATATTATACTTTGTTAAGTCCTGGGGTACAATGCAAGATCAAAGTCAATCCTAGCTGTCAAGGAACTTACAGGCTAATGGCGATGCTAACTGAGTGACCTTGGGAGAGTAACTTAGGATTGTAGACTCAGAGCTGGAAGGAGTGTTAAAGGACTCTAGACACTTCCTTTAATAGATGAGAAAATTCAAGCCCACAGATGTTCAGTGACTTGCCCCAAGTCTCACAAATATCCCCTGGGATTTAGTTTCCTCACTGGAACTTTTTATTTATAAAATAGTTCCACGCATTGCTTGGCATGTAATAGACACTAAACAATGGTTCTTCTTGTTTAATCCTTCATTTTCTAAGGGGATCAGTGTCACCCCTGGGTGATGGCTTGACTTGTGAATTAGATTTAAGTGAGGCAGAGTCATCAGCCCTCTGGAGTCATTAAAGTTCAGCGGCAGGATAAAACTCAAGATGACTACTGATGGCCCAGGATGTGATGTATGATCTAGTTCCAAGAAGCTGCGGCAGCAGCTACACTTTGACAGATTTCCTAAAATAACTGATAGGTCTCAAACTTGTTGGTGAATTAGGGTGATGTCTACCCCAAGCATGTAAAGACTTCCCCCAGTGGAATTGGTGGATGAGAACAATTTGTTCCAAAAGGCTGTGGAGTGCTTAGAGCAGGAGTGGGGAACCTGCAGCCTCGAGGCCCTCAAGTGTCCTCTAGGTCCTCAAGTGTGCCCCTTTGACTGAATCCAAAATTCACAAAACAAATGCACAGAACAAAGGGCCACATGTGGTGTCGAGGTTGCAAGTTCCCAACCTCTGGCTTAGAACTTGATAATTTTATCAATTGATTTAATGACCTGGAAAAATATATGATCATGAAGAAATATAGCATCTAAGAAAGAGAATGTGTTATAAGACTGCTGTGTGTTGTGTTGAGAACTGATTAATGTTTAGCAATGTAGGACATTGTGGTTCCTCAGTTCATTGGCATGTAACTGTTTTAAGACTCATGAGGGTAAAACTTATAAACTAAAAAAAAATTTGGACGTTGTTTTGGACATTGTAGAATGATGAGATAAGGACTGCTGAATTCATAGAATAAATTTGATGAGTTATCTCATGAATGAAAGGTGAATTACTGAGTAGAGTAGGAGGCCCCGATTTAAATAATTAAAAATGGAATTCTTATCTTTCCCCTCAAATCCTAACTTCTGCTCTTCCTAACATCCTTATTGGGAAGTGTGTTCATCCTTTGTTGCTGAAGAAGACCATGCCATCAGAGAAATGATGACATGACTTGCACTTGACTTTGTTTTGAGTGAGGGAGAGTACCACTATCCCTCCAATGTCACAACTATTCTCTACTTGCTCTCATTTCCTCTACCCTTCTGTTGCTTTTTACCTTTGAAATATCTTTTGATACACCCCCCTTCTCTCCTCTGACAATGCCCCCCTGATACAAGCCTTTATAACCTCTTGCCTAGACTATTGCAATAGCCTGCTGCATAAATCTCTTAAATCATCCTCCAATCAACTGCTAAAGCATTATTCTTAATGTACAGTTCTGACCATGATACCTCTATAACCAATAAATTCTAGTGATTGTAGGATCAAATAAAATATTCTCTGTTTCACATTCAAAGCTTTTCATAACCTAACCTCCTCCTGCCTTTCCACTCATAACTTACATCTAATCAAGTACCCAGGGATTCAGTGACACAGGTCTCCTGGCTACTCCTTGCACAAGACACTCCATTTCCTGAGTCCAGACATTTTCATTGTATGTCCCCCATTCCTAGATTTCTCTCCCTCCTCATCTCCATTTCTTAGTTCCTCTGGTTTCCTTCAAGTCCCAACTAGTAGGAAGGGTTTCCAGATCTCCCTTAATTCTAATGCCTGTTGCTTATTTCCAGTTTCCACTGTGTGGCTGTTTACCTGTTGTTTCCCACAATAGAATGTGGGCTCCTTGAAGGCAGGAGCTATTTTTTAGATCATCTTTGTGTCTCCAGGCCTTCATATTGTTCATGGCATGAAAAATGGTTCTTAATAAATGTTTATTAACTGACTAAAAATAGAAATGGTGAAAAGATCTGACAGGACTGGAAGACTCAGCAAAGTGTCAAAAATCTGTTCTGTAAGAGCTATTTAAAGAAACCATTTAAATAGAACAGTCAGCAGAGAAGAAGGCTTTAACTGGTAGTTTCTGATTGGCTGAAAACAAGCACTCAGAATAGTGCCTAGCACATAGTAAACACTTAACAAGTTAAGTCAACTGGCATTTATTGACAGCATAAATATTTTAGTTCAAGTGAATTGGATTTAAGTGAGGGAGGGCTGTGCAAAGTTACCAGCCTCATTTTCTCCTCTGGAGCCATATGGCCAGATAGAGATCAAGATAACTGGAGATGTTCCACTTTGCTATTTCTTATCATATGCTGAGATCCAATTGGACTATATAGAACCTTGGTGAGTGGATAGCTAGCTAGTCTGTTCTGTATTGGCCAAAGAGAGTCATCCTGATGAGTTTTGCAGTTTTCTGGTTTAAAGGAAATTGCCAGACAGTTCAATAGAGTGACACTTTTCCAGCGTCCTTTTTAAGTTTGAAAGAGCTTGTAAATGTTTCTTTGATTTGAGAATAGAAGAGATGAGGCTTTGGCCAGCTGGAATGTGGTAAGGACTAGTAGACAAGCAGCTACAGAGAATCTCCTTTATGTTATGCCAGAGTTCTTGAATAGACCAATAGTATCAAAGCCTGCAGTCAAGAGTTGTGTTACCCCAAGCACATGAATTTTTTTCTCATATTGGAAGAAAAATCTCTGCCAGGTTTCTATAAGCGTGTGCTTTTTATCCCTAGCAAACACTAAATAAATTGGTGGGAAAATGTGTCCCAGGTTTATGCATGAATTATAATGTATTTATTATTCCTGCATTTTCTTTAATATACAATTACTTGCAATATTGTGATTTCTTTTGTCCTTATTGCTAAATAAATAGTTATATTTAAGATCTAAAAGTTTTATTATTGTGAGGGGCTAGATTGTGCAAATGGAGACCCTCTGGTGGGAGTTCAGTAGCTAAAGTGGTGAAGAGGGGAGTGTATACTTCCATTAAATAGAATGCCCTTAGATTCCTGAGAAAATTTGAACATGTGCTGGTAGTCCTTCTCTTGGAACCTAGTCTCCAATGTGAGATCTAATCTACTTAGCTATTTTCCTTGTATTAATCTAACATTTCCTTTCCCCATAACCTCTATTCATTGTTGCTAGTTCGTCCTTCTGCTTTTTGGTGATGACTCTTCAAACATTTAAAGAAGATTATCATAACTCCATAATTCTTCACACTAAACAAATTAATTTCTTTCAAACCATTTTTGTATATGGCATGATTTTGATTTTTTACCACCCTTGTCACTTTCCTTTACCTATAAGATCATTAAAGGGTCATGTGTTCAGAAATGAAAGGAACCTGTGGAGTAAGGTCCAACCCCCTTTTATTTCTTTATTTTTACAAACAAGAAAACTGAGGCATAGAATTCTTACAGAACCCTGTGAACAGTGACTGGATGCAAAGAGAACATCAAGAGACTGTTGTGTTCATCCTTTGTTTTTGAAGAGGACCATGCCATCAGAGAAATGATGACATGACTTGCACTTGACTTTGTTTTGAGTGAGAAAGGACTGTGCAAGGTCACCAGCCTCACTTTCTCCTCCTGAACCATCTGGATCCAGTGTACAGATATTCATCAGGATGACTGGAGATGGCCCAAGATATAATGGGAGACCTTGGCCTTTTAGGTTAAGCCCTTTTCAGGTACTCACTTAAAATGAGGTAGTGCCCATTCAGTGAATAGGTCTCTTTAAAAAGTAGTCAGGGGGATGGCCCTTTTAATAGAAAAGAAAAAAATAATTAAATAGATAAATCATGCTGGGAGGGACAGGAGCCTGAGGATTGTTGCTTCAAAGAGAAATCAGGAGATATGTCCTTGAATGAAGAAGAGACCTGTAGAGAGCATATGTTCCTGGTGGCACCCCATGTGGGATGGATGGAGCACTTGCCCACAGAGCCTGTGAAGACAGAGATGTTCTTTGTCCATTTTAAAGAGGAAGAAAAAAGAGCTCCAACAGACACGAATGATTATGGTGACCAGGAATTGCAGCAGGCTTTTGAAGACTCCAGAGCTAGTAAATTGAATGATTGAACTTGAGAGATGAGCATAGATCGCCAGACTGGCTACAGAGATAGTGTTGAGAAGAGAGAGGGAAGGAAGGGTAAGGTAGTGAATATGAGTGTTAGATTTGGAGTCAGGAAGAAATGTTGTGAATAACTCTGTTCAGTTTTTTGGCTGAAGTCCTGCCAAAGCTGGGCATGGTGGCACACATCTGTAATGGCAGCTGCCAGAAATACTGAAGCTGGCAGATATCTTGAACTCAGGAGTTCTGAGTTACAATTGGCAAGGCAGATTAAACATCTGCACTGAATTAAGCATCAATACAGTTAGCCCTCAGGAATGAGGATGAGGCCACTAGATTGCCTAAGGAGCAGTGCATTAGCCTAGGTCAGAAATGGTGGTCAAAGTGGCCATCCTGATAGGTGATACGATTGGGCCATGAGTATTCCCTGTACTTCTAATCTGGGCAAGATAAGGAGACTTGTCTTTAAAAATAAGTAATTAGTTAATTAAAAAATAAAAATATAAAAATACAAATGAAATATGGCCATGGTGTGTTTGTGGTTTTTCCCTAATGTACCTCTTACCTCCTGCCCAGAATGTTAGGTTGTATTTATTTGTCGTATTCTTTATTTTAATTCAGTTCCTCTCAAATTTCTTTGTTGTGGGTCAGAATTGGTATAGCCCATCCTTGAGCATGCCACTTTTTCATTCATGAGATTAATGTCTTTCTTGAATCATCTCTGATATTAGGAGATTTTATCCTTTCCACCAGTACCACAGAGGGACAGGGGACAGTCTTACAACATCAGTATGTTTTCTTACAATCTGAGGAATCTTCCCAACAGTAAAATTCTCTAAAAGAACACAATTAATTCAGTCTACTCCAGTAGTTCATTCATTCCATTCTACAAGTATGTTTTGTGTGTCTACTGTGTATTAAACAATGTAAAATGTGGGATTTAATTTTAAAAAAATACCTAACATCTCACTCTCTAGGGAGCTTTTAAGATTGGGATGAAATAGGGATAATCTGACAAACCAGATTCAAATGGAATCAGCCCATGGGTAAACAGCAAGTTGGCCTACTGCCAATCACAATCTATTTAGTCAAATCTAACTCAGTTTTAGGAACCAAGCTAAAATCTGCCTTTGGCTCCAATTGTGGTCCCAATAAAGCAAATGTATAAAGCTAGTTATTTTCAAAGCGATTTAAAATATCTTCTGTACCATCTTCACTAAGATGGCCCCAGTTAGATTGACCTTGATATCAAAAGGAGAATTATAGCTATGAAAAATACATTTAAAAAGACTCATTGAGAGGAAACTAAAGGATCTAATAGTACCAATGCTACTTTGTTTTCTGTGTTGAGAGAAAACGAAGCAGTCATTTGAAATAAAGAATAGTTTGTGGTTAAGATTTGAACAGAGACTGAAAGCACTGTAGGCTCAAAGATTTTCTTTAAATCTAAGAGTTCTTGTATACCTTCCAGGACGTAGAAGATAGACAGTCCTCTCATTGCTTCTTACTGTATTCTCTAGCTCAGCTGGATTCATTGGACAACTCTGCAGGCACTAACATCAAGCACATTTCCGCTGATTTTCACACATTTAGAGCAGCCCCTTCCCCAAATCCCCTGTAGGTAATGTTGCACAGAATGTCACTCTCTAAGGCACATCATTCTCCTTCGTATTCTCTATTGACCTTCCTTTGGTCATAAATTTCTAGGCTCTATTTCTAGTTATGCTCAGGCTCAGTAAAATTATAGAGCACAACCAGAGTGTGCTGGAGTCAACTTGAACCTCCTCGCAAGAGCCAAATGTTAAATTTTTAAGTGGACATTTTTACCTTGGAAATCACAAATGTTACAGATCAGGGTTTGATTTATTGATTTGGTGACTGCTTAGATTTAAGAAAATGATAGAGCAAATGTTAATAATGCAAATTAAGCACAGAAATGTGGCATGAGTAAGTCATTCAGCATTTACCAGCGTGCCACTTAGTACAACTCAGCATTAACACCAGCCAGAAAGCATGGCTTAGTCAGTATTGTGTTGGACTAGAAGAGTGGATTTGTGAGGAAGGGGAAGAAGGGATGTATGTGCATTTGGGAAAGAAGACAAGGTCGCATGAGAGAGGTCAAATGAATCTCATGTGTTATAATAATGAAAATAAGCATGAGGCAGAATTTTTTTTCTATACAAATGTATATGAGAGAAGAGATATTTCTGGATTTCCCTAACACTAAATTAGTCATTTGGTCAGTCTTCTATTTCATTGAATGACCATTTTTTTCCCTGAAGTATTATACTCAGTTTTGCTGGGTAGATGATTCTTGGTTTTACTCCTGGTTCCTTTGACTTCTGGAATATCATATTCCAAGCCCCTAGATCCCTTAATGTAGGAGCTCCCAGATCCTGTGTTATCCTGATTGTATTTCCACAATACTTGAATTGTTTCTTTCTGACTGCTTGCAATATTTTCTCCTTGATCTGGGAACTCTGGAATTTGGCTACAATATTCCTAGGAGTTTCTCTTTTTGGATCTCTTTCAGGAGGTGATTGGTGAATTCTTTCAATATTTCTTTTACCCTCTGGTTCCAGAATGTCAGTTTCCTTGGTAATGTAATGAAAGATGATATCTAGGCTCTTTTTTTTGATCATGGCTTTCAGGTAGTCCCATAATTTTTAAATTGTCTTTCCTATATCTATTTTCCAGGTTAGTTGTTTTTTCAGTGAGATATTTCACATTGTCTTCTATTTTTTCATTCTTTTGGTTTTGTTTTGCAATTTCTTGGTTTCTCATAAAGTCATTAGCTTCCATCTGTTCAATTCTAATTTTTAAAGAACTTTTTCTTCAGTGAGCTTTTGAACCTCTTTTGCATTTGGCTAATTCTGCTCTATAAAGCAGTCTTCTCCTCATTGGCTTTTTGGGCCTCTTTTGACATTTGAGTTAGTCTATTTTTAAAGGTGTTAATTTCTTCAGCATTTTTTTGAGTCTCCTGTTGACTCGTTTATCATGATTTTCTTGCATCTCTCTCATTTCTCTTCCCAATTTTTCATCTACCTCTCTTACTTGATTTTCAAAATCCTTTTTGAGCTCTTCCACATCTTGAGACTATTGCATATTTATTTTGGAGATTTTGGATGCAGATGCCTTGACTTTTAAGCCTTCCTCTGATGGTATGTATTGTTCCTCCTCATCTGAAAGGATGGGAGAAAATACCTGCTAACCAAGAGAGTAACCTTCTGTTGTCATATTCTTTTCCCCTTTTCTGGGCATTTCCCCAACCAGTTACTTGACTTTTGCATTCTTTGTCAGGGGAAGGGTATGCTCTGGGGACCTGTAAGATCTCAGTTCCTCCAAGGTGACATAATCAAAGGAGAGGGATTTATTCCTCTCCTTGCCTGTGCTCTGGTCTGTGAACAGGGTTCCCTCTCCAGAGCCTCCACCAGTTCCACCATGCCAGCCAGCACTCCTCCTCACCTCAGGGACACTACTCAGGGCTGAGATACAGATCAGTTGTTCAATTCCCCAGGGGCTTTAGGCCAGGGCTCCAACAATGGAAGATGCCACTGCCTGGGGCCTGGGTTAGACTGCTGCATTCCCTTCTCACCCAAGTGAAAGAGCTTTTCCACTGGCCTTTGAAGCTGTCTTTGGCATTTGTGAGTTGAGGAATCTGGGACCTGTAGCTACTGCCAGTGGTGCCTTGAAGCCTGCTCCAGTCCTGTCCTTGCCAAGGCATGTCCCATGCTGTGCAGCACTGTGCTCTGCTCCTGGTGAGATAAACCTTTCCTGTTGGCCTTCCCAGCTGCCTGGGTCTGGAAATATCTTTTACTTTGTCATTTTGTGGCTTCGGCTGCTCTCAAATTTGTTTAGAGTAATTTTTTACAGGTATTTTATGGACTGTGGGAGGAGAGCTCCTAGGGGTGCATCCTTCTACTCTGCCATCTTGACCTGCCCCAGAAGGTAAGTTTCTTGCAAAAGGCGAAACTTAACCTATTTTGAAGAACAGGAAAGCCAATGGGTGGAGAGCTTTTCAAGTTTGAAGGCAGCTAGTGCAAAGATGTGGAGTAGAGAGTGAGAAATTCACAATAAGTACATTTCTAGATAGAGGGAACTAGTTTGCAGCTCCAAAGCACTTAGCATGATGCCAGGAAAAGTTTAAAATTGAATAAATTCTTTACAGTGATGATTACTTTCCTTTTCTTTTCCCCTGCTGTGATTTCAAGAATTTACAGGTTTTGTTTAAAGGCTGATGGCATACAGGAGCTATTTAGAATCATTGTTGTTTACTGTTCAGACATGTCTGACTTTACATGACTCCATGGACCATAGCATGTCAATGTTGTTCATAGGGTTTTCTTGATAAAGATACTGGAGCAATTTGCTTTTCCTTCTTCAGTGGATTAAGACAAAGAGAGGATAAATGATTGCCCAGGGTCACACAGCTAGTAAGTGTCTGAGGCTGGATTTGAACTCAAATCTTCCTGACTCCCGGTCCATGGTGCTATCCACTGAGCCATCTAAATTCCTCCATTTAGAATCACAAACTCATAGATTTTTGAGCTAGAAGGGATAAGAAAGGCCATCTAGTCCAAACCTCTTGTTTTTCAGATGGGGAAACTGAGGTCAAGACAAATTAAGTGACTTGTCCTAGGTCAAACATATAATAAGTGACAGAGCCAAGGTTTGAATTCAGGTCCTCTGATTCTCAGTCAGGCCTCTTTTTCACTATCCCATAGAAAAATACCTTCTTATTTTAAAAAACTTTTTGCCATATAAACTAACTACTTTAGGTAAAAGACATATAGACTTATGATTTTATGGATATAGGAACTTATATGTGGAAACTCCATTCATTTACACAGAACCTCCAGTCTTCTTAGAGATGTTTCCAGCATGCAGGGAGGTTAAGCAAATGACTCAGAATCAAACAACCAGGATGTGTCAAAGGTACATCATGAACCTAGGCCTAACTAGGCCTTTCCAACTCCAAAGCCAGCTTTCTATTCATTGTTCTAGGTTGTTACTATTAATAATACAATAATGGTAGACATTAAATATTAGTAAATACTGATTAGTAAATATTAATTAGTAACTATTCTAGCTTCAGATACTTATTAGCTTTCTGACCCAAAACATGTCTCTTAAACTGCTGACTGCCTCAATTTCCTCAGCTCTACAATGGGAATAATGATAACACTTATCTCCCAGGATTGTTGTGAAAATAAAATGAGTTAATGTTTATAAAGCACTTAGGGTAGTGCTTGCATGCACATAGTAGGTACTTTTATTGTTCAGTCATTCAGCTGTGTCCAACTCATAGTAGGCACTAAATAAATGCTAGCTATTGTTTTATTATTTTCATCAATGTTAATATAGTTTTATTTATGTATTTTCTTAAAGTGAAACATGAAATACACAATATTTAAATGAATGTTCATAACTAAGTTAAAAATAAATGGATGGATGGATAGACATATACATATGTATTTGAATATAAAAAGAGGAATTGGGACAGTAGATCATTTAGTTTCATGTGAAACTAAGGAAGTTATTTTTGAGACCAGTAATATCTTCCTGTTTTGTAGTCAGCATGAAGGTGACTGACTATACTTGGAAAAAAAACCCAATATTGAATTATTCAACAAAGAAGCTGAAATTGTTTTTCAGCCAATGGCAACTAAAAAATTGGGAGAAGGGGGATATAGAAGTAACACACTTAGCTTTTGAATAGATATATGTGGATGATATTGAACACAGTTAAATTTCAAATATAATTCATGATTTTACTGACAGCTGTGCTGTATCAAAAATATTATTTTTTCCTACATATATTATAGCTAGATATGACTTTTCCCTTCTTAGTTATAATATTTAAAGGGGAAAAATCAATAATTAGACTTACTATTTCATGTCAGGGCTATGACAAACATTCTACATTTCTGCCCCAGTTTCTTTTTTACAAGATTTATGAATTCACTATTTTTTCACAATTTTTAGTTGATATTTTTTTATTTTTACATTAATTTTACTCAGGGAGCATGTAGTTAAATGTTTAATTATTAGCTCTCAGGACTAGGAGCAGGGGATACCATTTACTTTGCATTATTGACATTTTTTTCCATCACTTTTTAAAGTCTAGACAATTAAATAAACAAAAAAATTCAAGTCCGGATTTGTAGCACTTGCTGATTTTAGAAATGTAAATGCTTGCACTGAAAATTTGACAATTGGTTTTCATGAGCTGGTTTGAATTAGCCTTAGAACACCCTTGCCTTTATTTTTGAAAATATCCCTTTTGCCTTTCTTCCAGAGAGAAAGATCTTTTGTACCAGAAAAATAAAATAGAAATAAAGAAAAAAGTTTAGCAAAATCAACTAAATCTAACAATATTTGAAATATTGTATACATGGAGTTATCTCTCCTACACAAAAAAGGGAAGGAGGTGTATTTTCCCTTATTGGAGCTAAGCTTGATCTTTGGGGATTGTTCAAATGACATGGCTACATTTTAAATTCCATTATTTCTGTCTCAGATAACCCAAAATCTCTTTTCTTTTTCTTATCTTTATATCTAATTAATGTTGTCTTCAAGGTCATCATAAGAACCCTGGTAATGAATAGTTTAACCCAATATAACAAGACTTTACAGTTTGTATGTACCTTCATGGTACAATAGAAATATCATTGGATGTAGGGCTAGACAATCAACTCCAATACTGTTTCTGATTCTCATCTGTCAGTGTGACTTTGGCCAAGTAAACTGCTTTCCTTGACCCTTATTTTCCTCATCTCTAAAATGAGAGGGGTTAGGTGACATGGCTTCTGAAAGGCCTTCCAACTCTAGTTCCCTGATCCTATGATCAGTATCCCTCATCATGATCCTGTTTGATAACTATTGATTCAAATCAGTTCTCAAGATTCTATGTTGATTAATTCATATTTTTCTTGTTTCTTCCAATCGTAGATCACCTACTTTCTACTCTATAGCTGTAGCCATTGTCTCCCAACCTGCCTTCTTGAACTGAAAGTCTTTCCCTTCATCATTCACACTGTCTTCCTTTAACACATTGATTAATGAGAAGGAAAAGGTAATATTTCATTTTCATGATTTACCCTTCTCAGCTGATATGTTTGTCAATTTGTTCTGCCATGAGCCTAAATATTATATGGGTCCAAGTAGAGTAACTTATCAGGAAGTCGTATTTCCAGTAAACTCAGCAGCCCAATGCCTAACTGCAAGTGAGCCAAAAAGAATGGTGAGGAGAGAGGAAAAGAGCTAAAAAGTGAAGGACAGTGAAAACAGCAGTGTAGCAAAGAGGGGAGAAGGTTAGACAGATAGAAAGGTAGGTAGATGATAGATACCTATATAGCTAGAGAGGTAGGGTGACGAGAGAGGTGGGGGAGGGAGGGAGATAGAGGGAGGCAGGGAGAGAGAACTAGATACCCAGTGAGACAGATTGATGATAGATACACAAATATGTAGATACCCAGAGAAATAGACAGATAGATAAATGGATAGATAACTAGATGCCCAGATAGACAGATTGATGATAAATAGATAAGAGAGAGGGAGAGAGAGAGAGAGAGAGAGAAGGAGAGAGAGAGAGAGACAGAGAGAATGACAGATACCTAGATACCCAGCTACCCAGAGAGATAGAAAAGATACCTAGAGAGAGAGAGATTGATTATAGATAGATAGATGCACAGAGAAATGGGTGAATAATAAAAAAAAATAGAAATACAGACAGTTATATAGATAGCTAGATACCTAGAGAGATAGACTGATGATAAATAGAGACCTAAAGAAACAGATTCCTAGATACCTAGACAGATAATAGCTTAGCATAGTTCTGGCACATAGAAAGTGCTTAATAAATTCTTCTTTATATTACTAGATAAATAGAGCATTTAGTAAGCACTTACTGTATACCAGGCACTGTGCTATATACTGGGGTTACAAATGCAAGTAAGACAGCATGTCCTTAGATGATGCATGAAGGGTGCCTGAAAAGATGAGGGGCACAAGGATGCAAGGAGGTGTAGCAATTGGCAAGGGGCAAGAGGAGAAGTCTGGAGAATCTAGGCATAAGGGAAGTGGAAGATGACTGGGGTCCCTCCCAAAGTGTAGTGGTTCTGGCAGTCAGACAGTCACCAATGAGGAGAGTAGGTCTTCAGTAGCTCTTCTACTTTTGGCTTGCATGATCTTTGGAAAGTCTGTGCTTTCTATACCTCATCTCTAAAATGAGAGGCTTGGATCTGCCTGAAGATTTCTAATATCTCCTCCAGCCCTAATTCTGTGATCCTAGGATCCTAAATCTCCCTGCATTGTACTCTGGGAAAAATACATAGTATTGTTTTCTCTTCTGGGTGATAGGTTTTCAGAGGAACTTTGATGAACTGAATGTGTTCAGAGAAATTGAGCTAAGTGATGAATAATTAATAATAATGATAATAACTAGCATTTACATATGTTTTAAAACTTACAAAGAATTCTGCAAATATCTCCTTCAATTCTTGTACCAACTTTAAGAGATAAGTGCTATTATCCCCATTTTACAGATGAGGAAACTGAGGGAAACAGCAGTTAAGTGACATGTCTGGAGTCACACAACCAAAAGGTATCTCGGTCGAGGATTGAACTCACGTCTTCCCCATTCCAGTTATAGCACTATAGCCACTGAGCCCCTATGGCAATGAAGCTAGGTAGTGCAGGGGCAGCTAGATGGTGCAGTGGACAGAGCATCAGTGGAGGAGTCAGGAGGACCTGAGTTCCAATCTCACCTCAGACACTTTACACTCACTAGCTGTGTGACCTTGGGCAAGTCACCTAACCCCAAATGCCTCATCCTGGGTCATCTCCAGTCATCCTGATGAATATCTGGTCACTGGATCCAGATGGCTCTGGAGGAGAAGTGAGGCTGGTGACCTGCACAGCCCTCCTTCACTCAGAAAAACAAAGTCACGTGTAAGTCATGTCATTATTTCTCTGATGGCATGGTCTTCTTCAGCAACGAAGGATGAACACACAGCAATGAAGACCATGGTTAGAAGGTCATTTCCTAGAATGTTATTTAAAGTGTATGTGTGTATGTGTGTGCGTGTGTCTTTTCTGATTGACAATGGTGTATAATTTTTTTTGTTAGATGTTGTTAAAGCTAAACTCCTAGTGAAGAGTAAACAGCTGATCCAGCTAATTGCTATTCTGATGAATAGTGATTTGTATACTCATCGATATATTCAACAGACATCTTAGCTCTCCTTGCTTAAAAATTTCACAGCAAGGCATCCTAGCAAGACGAATGGAGAACTGACCTCAAGAAGAGCTAGACTCATGTCCTACCCCTGACACATGCTATCTGCATGACCCTATCCAAGTGAATCTTTCCGTGTGTCCATGAAACTTTGGGATTAAAAGTTGCAGAGTAACTAAGGGTTTCCATTTTGAATTGTCAGAGGAAGCTTACTTTTATCATTTAACATGGTGCTTGGAACACAGTAGGTGCTTAATAAATGTTGATTAATTGATTACTGGGAATGGCCTATATTAATGAAATCATATTTCAGGACCAAGAAAAGTAAAGATTGTAAGAATATGAATCTCTGGGATGAATCCACCAAGATGTACTTTAGTATTACCCACATGTTTGGCATAGAGTAAATGCTTAATCAATGTGTGTTGACTCTTGCCAAAGTGAAAAGAATCTCCAGTTCTCAGACTTCTTGGAGTGTATCTTAAAGGAGATGCTCAGAATAGGGAGTCTTAATAGCACTATTCCACACAAGGATGATTTGAAGAAATTGGGGAGGAGAGAAACCATGGCAGAAGGTTTTCAGTATGTCTTTTATTATTGAAAGAGCTGTCAAGTGGAAGACTTAAGGTTAAGCTTGCAGAGAGAAACCAGAGGAAATGGATGGAAGAGGCAGACTGAGATTTAGATTTCATAAAAAAGAAAAAACTTTCCAACTAGACTTGTGAAAAGTAATTCTCCTGTTGCCTCAGGAGGTAATGTGTTCCCCCTCACTGTAGGGCTTTAAGCAAAGGATGATTGATCCCTTGTTGAGGAGATGGTTTCCTGAGAGGGAAATTGCAGAAAAAAATTTGATTTTCCTCCCCACTACCCTTGGTGAGGAGAAGAAATTAGAAGGTACATCTTATCACCCTTCTCTCCTTACCTGAAAGCCAAGAGGCTCAGATACTGTCATTGTATCTACTTTAGCAAGAGCTAGAAGGCATTCAGAAAAAAAAAAGAGAGAGAGAAAACAATTCCAATAGGAACCAAGGAAAAGTCCCTTTCATTTGTAAAGTTCTTGACGTATGATCTCATTTGAACCCTATAACAACTTTGTGAAGAGTGTAAGATTTTGATGACACCCCGTATATCTTGCCAAGAGAGATGTATAAGCAAGGTAACTAGAGAAAGAAGGGAGTCATCCATGTCTAGGGGGACAGTGAAAGGTTCCTTGGACATTTTAGCCCCTGAACTAATCTTTGAAGGAACTACAGGTTCCAATGTCAATAATACTGAGTCATCAAGAAAAGATTAAAAAATGGACAATTCATTATATTAAAGAGAACAGGGAGATATGTGCACTCTATTCATTTTAGAATATTGTCTATAAAAACAAGAAATACCTTTTTGGTCCTTAAAGGAGCTAACATTTTAAAAAATAATTTCTTTGGAATAGTGCATCCTTCAATAATGCTAACTCCATGAGCTACTGGCTTATGTAATTTACTAACATAAGAGAAAATGATAATAATCCCTGAAAATAAAACTTACCAACAGTTTTCAGCTTAGTTATGGACATAAACTTTTTTTTTCTTTCAAAGAGTCATAAATTCTTTAATGCCCATTAGGAATACACATCATTAGTCTTATTACTTATCGTGTTCATTTTCAAGGTTTAGCTCAAATGCTATGTTCTATATGTAGCCTTTTCTGATCCCTCTGCCCCTGATTCCTCTGCTTTACTAGATATTTGTGTTTTACAACTTATTAAATTTCCATAAATTTATTTATTTATGTATCTTCTTGGTTGAAGGGAAGCTCCTTGAGGGCCAGGGAAGTTTTGATTTTTGTCTTTTTTTTTTTAAATCTCTAGTACTTAGAACAGTTCTTTGCACATAGGAGGTGCAAGTCTAATATATGTTTATTGATTTATTCATATCCACTAGGGGTCACGTTTCTTAAACTCATACACAGGAAGGTCGGCGGATAGATTTTAGAGGGTCGTTGAATTTGAATGGGAAAATACATCATTATTTTTCCTAACTTCTAACTGAAATGTAGCATTTCCTCTGATTATGAACAATAAAAAAAGAAACACATTATTTTGAAAAGGGATCCATAAGCTCCACCAGATTGCTAAAGAGCTCTATGTCACACAAAGGGTTAAGAATCTCTGCTTGTAGAGGCAGATCTCGTGCAGTAATTGAGAGCTAGCTTGGTTGTCAGTGATGATATCTGGATTCAAGTCCATCGTGTGACATACATTGGCTGTGTAACCTTGAGTGATTCATTTGACCTCTCAAAGCCCCAGGCAGTAAGTTGTTGGCAGTTACTTGTGTGCATTATTAGAGAAGTTTCCTCTTCACAAAGTCCTTGTAATAATGAATTCACAGAGTAAACAGAACCAGGAAAATATTTTGTACGTTGACTGCAACCATCTAAGTGGAAAGAACCACAGTAAAAAAAAAACAAACAACTGAATTTGGCATCAAAGAAGAGAAAATGTACCTCCCCACCCCTCTTTGCATAGGAGGGTGGGGGAAAACAATGAACATTACACATACTATCAGACTTGGTTGATGTATTTTCCCCTTACCTTCCACAAAGGATCATCTCTTCTAAAAACCAATGAGAGAGAGAGAGAGAGAGAGAGAGAGAGAGACAGAGAGAGAGAGAGAGAGACAGAGACAGAGACAGAGAGAGAGAGAGAGAGAGAGAGAGAGAGAGAGAGAGAGAGAGAGAGAAAAGCTTTGCTCAACTCCATTTTCCTTTTCTCTTTCTAAAATTTTGTTTTTGCTTTTCCCCTTTCTTTTTAAAATTTATAATTAGAAGAGACTATTCTTCATGGAAGGGAAGGAAAAGGAATGTATTTGAAAATGAAATTGTTTATTAAAACCAAAAATAACTATACAATTTTTAAAATGTGGAAAAAAACCAGTACGTTCATGGTTCTTATGTAAAAGAATACCAGGCTAAATATATGCCATCACTGCAAAGTGGAGATTTGAGATTATTATTTGTAGAATTAGACAATGTGAAGACTCAGAGATAGCTCAGCGGTCATATAGCAAGTCCCTCCCTTATTTTATAGGTTGGAAAGAGTGCCTCCAAATGGGAAAGTGAGTTTAAGGTCATCTCCCTAATCACTGGCAGATCCAAGGAGTGGAGGAGAGAGTGAGACTAATGACATTGCCTGGCTCTGCCTCACTTCAACTCATTTGCAAGTCAAGATGTCACACTCCTGGTTTCATTATTCCTCTTCGAGAAGGAAGGACAAACAACGACAACAGCATGGCAGATCCAAGCAGAGAACCCCAAACTATTTTTTGACCTTAAAATCATCCTGAAAAAAGGATCGGGGCAGCACTATTTGTTCCAGCCAAAATTACATTACAAATTTTATCCTCAAAGAAATCCAGCTATTGTGACCCTCCTTAGCGAAAGCTTTAAATAGGCTTTACAAGCTGGGGAATGAGAGAAGACTATTGATTCTGGAGCTGAGAGACCAAGAAAGGCTTTGTACAGAACAGGAGTCTTGCCAAATCAAAAGGTCAAGGCAAACAAGAGGCAGTCAATCATCACTGGTAAAATGAATAGTTGAAACACTTTCAGACAAGATCCCACAATCTCATCTGTTGTCATGTCCCTTCCTCCTCCTCCGTTGTCTTCTCCCTGCTGTGGCTGCTCTTGGTCCCATCCCAATTTTGGCCTGAGTGATTCTTGGAAATTGTTCTCCATTTAGGAAGTGTTGAGAAGTTTTTTTTTACAGAGCCTGTAGTCTTCATAAGGGACTGGAGAAATCTAAAGCATCAAACTACATTAAAACCTCACCCTCTTTCTCTCCCTTTCTATCTTTCTTTATAAATGTCTCTGGGAAAAATAATCTCCTGCTCAGGGACAAAGAATACATTAAAAAGGGCCTGAAGGAAATCAGGAAGCTGGCTTTAAAAGAAATTCATTATACTCTGATTCTACCTTCTTTTCCCTGTTTATTGGGCTTTTATGGAAAGCCGTGTGTGTCAGGAGAACTCAGGGTACAACAGGCTTGCTAAAGGCAGATGTTTTTACTCCCTTAATCTAAAAAGAGGCAGAAGGAACTAGTGGAGAGGAGGAGGGAAGAATGAATAAATACAGGAAAGACTGTAAGAATTTTTTTCAGGTCTTGAAATAGTCTAAGCGAAGGGCTTTTTACCTGGAGCTCATGTACACTTTATGAACTTGGAACTTTTAATATTTTGATGATTATGTGAATATGATTGGTTTCTTTTAAATTCCTGTCTATTTTATGTATGTAGAAAGATTATTCTGAGAAGGAGGTCTATTGACCTCACCAAATTGCCAAAGGGGTCAGCGGCACAGAAAAAATTAAGAATCCCAAGTCTAAATAAATAGGGCAACATAAAATACAGGAACTTGGATACAGAAGACCTAGGTTTCCCCCACTTACAGCTCTGTGAATATAAGTAATGTGATGAGTGCATACTGAAAAAAAACCTGCAGAGGTTTGTGCTTCTGAGCATATTGATATTAAGCAATGTATGCCAATTACATAACAAATTGGGACTAAGCTTCCTCACCTTGGCGGTGAACCATGAATACAAAGAGAAGACAGATTTCTATGCATTAAAAAAAAGCAATTAACAGGATATAAAACAGGATTTAAGATTAAGTAATCTGATTACTAATTGGAGGAAAGTTTAGGGCCTTTCCAATGTGGTAGAGGGAGAGCAACCAGGTACAATTACCTGAAAAAGAGGTGTCCCACCCCTCCCAGGCATCTGCATTCAATCAAAGGAATACAGAAATAATAACTGATCGATCAGTATGGGCTTAATTTTCAGATGAGACCTATGGGTTGCTTGAGATGCAGAACTGTGAGAAATCTCCTTACATCAGTCTTTGGATCTGACTGGATTTCTGGGCGGCATAATGTAGATCCTTCGTTAAGGGTCTCTAAGCAACAGATAGAAGTGGTCCAGCTTCTCAGCCACACAAGGCTAGACTCAAACAATGCAATAAAGTCCTGTCACAATTCCCATAATTGAATAAAGTTTTCTTACAAGATAGAAATTGGACTAGACCCATAATTGAACAGAAATGGAACTGAGCTAACTCCAGAATGAAGTCAGTTCTCACAGTAAGGCACATGATCTCTCTGGGTGTCAGTTTACTAAACTTTAAACGGGAACACCACTTCTGTTACTTGCCTAACAGGGTTCATTGCAAGAAAGAAGTGCTCTATAAGCTTGGAGGGACAATGTAGCTGAGTAGAAATAAAACTGGTCTTAGAGGAAGAGGATATGGTTTTAAGACCTGGTTTGGCTATGTTTGAGTTTTATAATTTTGGGTAAATGACTCACTGACCCTTTATGGACTTGGAACTTTTAATATTTTGATGACTGTATGTCAAGGTGATTGGTTTCTTTTGAATTCCTATCTATTTAGGAAGATTATTCTGAGAAGGGGTCTGTTGGCTTCATCAAATTGCCAAAAGGGTCAATAGTACTGAAAAAAATTAAGAATTCTGAATCAAAACAAATAGGGCAAAGAGTGTAGTGATGTTTGCAAAAATTAGTACCCTGGGGTGTTCTAAATATAATGTTTTCTAAGCCTTAAAGTTTAAAGCCTTAAGGTTTTTTTTTTTGTTTTGTTTTATTTTCTTGTTCCATGCCTGTGACTTCACTACTGTGGAAACTATATCCATGGATACAGATGAGAACCTCATTTGTAATTTTTAGTCTTGGTTGTTTAGTGTTCTGAGGGGTTAAGTTGCTTGCTCAGGGCTGTAGAGCAAGTGCATGGCAGCTTGTACAGGTAGGTGGCATAATGGAGAAAGCACCAGACCTGCATTCATCTTGGAGTCAGGAAGACCTGAATTTGAATTCTGCCTCAGATTACTTAGTAGCTGTGTGACCTTGATTAGTCACTTAATTGGTATCAGACTCACCTGTAAAATGGAGTAATAGTAGCCACCTCATAGGGTTGTTATGAAGAGCAAACGAGATAACATGAGTTAACATGCATTTTGAAAACCTTGAAGATCTTCATAAATGCTACTATTAGTGAAGCCAGGTCTTCTGTGCCACAAGGACACCATACTGCATCTCAAATGTGAAATATTATTGTTGGCTATGTCTATGTGATTAAAAGTGAGCACTTTGACAAGGCATAAGCTAGTGTATATGACTGGGCTTCAGGTTGGTGTACTGTGAAGAGTGTTTATTTGGGAATTAGGAGTCCTGTGTTTATATATTACATAATCACATGAGCTCCCCAAATCACTTAACCTCCGTGTATCTCAGTTTCTCCATATATAAAAGGACAGGGTTAGTCTTGAATATTTCTCATGTCTCTTCAGCATTAATATTCTATAATTCAGTTCTGCCCTTTAATTTCACGTTTTCCTTTCTTCATTTTTTCAAAGGTTAGTTCCACTATGTGAAAGGGAGTTTTCCAGAGAAAACGTTCTGATTAACTGTCAAAGAGTATGGTTCCCATCTTATCAGTAGCAAGTTATCAAACTCTTTCTGCTTGGTGGGACACTGTAACTAAGAGGTGATAGAGTCAAGATGCAAAGTGAGATATATTTTTATACCTGGTCAATGTGGATATTTGTTTTGCTTGACTATGTATATGAATTATGTATATGCAAATAGGTATACGTATTTGTTTTTCTTTCTTTTATTTTTTACTTTTTAATTGTGGGGGCAGGGTGGGAGAGTGATAAAATAAATACTTCTAAATAGGAAAAAACATTGGGGAGTTGGATTCAATGATTTCTGAGATCCTTTCCACCTCTAAGTCTCTAATCCTGTGAACTTGTCCTAGATCATGATAGATCTAGATCTAATCCCAGAGTCTGGAACACTTCTTAGGGAATAGATTCATTTTGCCATCCTCAAGGATCTGAAACCACTGTAGGAGAATTTCATGAGGGAGGAGAGAATGGACCAGAACCCAAACTCCATAGATTCCTGAGAAGGATTCAGAGCTCCTAGCTGGAGCTGGAGGAAAGGAACAAGGGGGGAACAAAGAAAGGAAGAATTTGCTTTGGAGTCAATATACTTCTTTCTGTAGGGTTTCTTAAATAATAGGATAGAGAATGAAACCCAGACATTTTGGGTTTGTGCTAACTTTCCCACTCTTGACACAAACTGTGGAGCAGTATCAGGGCCTTGGAGGTTTTTCATGCCATCTCACATGGCAAGTGGAAGCTTAGTGACAAAAGTCTTGAAATTCCAAAGGTGTCAAATCACTATAATGAGAGTCTTGGGAACCTTGGTTTAATCTTTGAGTGTTGACTTTGAATTGTCTCTTTACCCCTGAAGAAAAAATTGTAGGATGGAAGAGACAAAGTCAAATCGGTTGGTTAAAACATATTACAGTAGTTTGGAAAGAACTGCCTGGTACCAATTAATTTCCTGGAATCTTTCAGTCACTCTGTGAGAGGAGACAAATAACAATGCCTCTCTGATCCTATTTCTTCGCCAGTAAAATGGACGTAATACTCATGGTTCCCTACTTTTCAAGATAATCTCAAAGAACTTTGTAAAATTTAGAGCAGCATATACATATGAAATATTATTTATGTAATATATTATTATTGTGTTATAAAATTATTTAGGAAATAGAAGAGATGTTAGAGATCAGCTAGTCCTAATTACTCATTTTAGAGTTGAGGAAATTGTGTTCTAGAGAGCAGAAGTGACTTACTCTAGGTTATACAGCTAATTAATGAGAGTAGTAGAAACCAAAGTCTTCTCTCTCCCATTTGATTCAATTGGTGCTAGTTCCTATGAAGTCAGCTTGGTTAAGAGAGTGAGGAGGTAGTGTGAGCTCTGATGACTGGGAATATGGTGGTACCCTTGATAATAACAGGGAAGTTCCACTCAGAGAAGGTTTTTCTGGTGAAAGATAATGAGTTTCATTTTGTTCACTTTTTTTTCTTAATATCCCCAATGCCTGTAGAGTAGTTTCTGGCATATAGTAGGCAACTAAATGTCAATTGAATGAATGAATGAGTAAATGAAGGAGAATATTAAATAATCCATTCATCTTCTATAAATGGGGTTTTTGAGGTTATCCTGGCTATGTAGTTGAACATTTCCTCTGGCATGTCAAAGAAGAGGTTTCATGTAAAAAAGCCTCACAATGAGATCTTAAAAGCAAGATGCTTTTTCTAACACCCTTTTTTATTCACTACTTTCACATCACAGGCACAGCAGATACAGGTTAAATTCTCATTTCAGTGCATAATACCAGACTTAAAAAAAAAGTCATAATTACTACTTGTCTTTTCGTTATGCTTGAAAATTAGAAAAATAGTGACAATGGAGAGCCAGAAAGGTCCCTATTTTTTTTTCTGCATATTGTTCTCCCCAGTGAAACAAAATGTGAAAATGGCAAGGCCATTGTGGTGAATTCCATGGGATCTAGTGACTATATTAAACTGGGAAAAACCTATCACAGCCCACCAATAAAGCTATTTAGTTCAGAGAACCCTCACCACCATTGAATGCTGATCCAGGGGATAGGCAGACAAGTGCAGTGACAGGGAGTTGGTGTGATTACAAGAGGAGATCTAATAGAATTACAATTGATTGTAACTATACAGAAAACAACAAGAAAAATCAAGTGCTAACTTTTGTTGTCCATGGCCTGTTTTCCTTGCAAATTTATGGATACAAGCTGTAGATGAATCAAGCCCTGACTGACCATCTGATGAAGACCTGAGCATTGTAACTTGCAGAAGTCATACTGTAAAACAAAGACCTCATCAATGGGAAAATGCTTCTGTCCTGGCCTGGTTCTCTTTCCCTTAACTACATATTTTTCTTTATCCTCAACAAAGGATCATTGTTTTTAAAATGATAAATACTCTATTATGAATACCTCCCAACCCTCCTCCAAGTTTGCAGGTCATTATAGTCTATACTAGGTACATGACTCAACTTCAGTATATAATGATCTGCAATATCAGTTCAGAAAATGGGTCCCAAATGATTATATTGGCAACAATTTGATCTAATCAGCCAGCTAAGTGACTTATCTCTACCTGGCACATTGCTACCCTCTTCATCGACCACAGCTACCCATGCCAAAAACAAATTAGAATTTTCACTGCTTGGGTAGCAGTGCCCATAGCAGCTCATTTGTTGGGCGCTTGGCTTCATTAGGATCTGAATAAGATACCAAATATAATCCTGCCTTACATGTCATAGGACCAATATTCTCATTTCCCGTAGTCTACTGTGTGCTCCGGGAAACTCAATAATTCAAGAGAGCTCACTTGGTCTTACTTTTTGACAGCAGGGTATTTTTGGCAATGAGAGGAAGTCACAGCGAGGGAGACCAAATGGAAGATAGAAGATAGGAGAAAAGAAGAGGAATTACCTATTACTGGCACCTCTGGTCCATAGTTCTTACTGCTAATACATTTCCAAACCCTTGACATCACATACTTCTCTTACCGTTTCACTATCAATTGGATCTCTATGGCATGGCAAGCACGCACGCATTAGCACTAGGAATTGTATTCTTGTTTTCCATCTCAAGTATCCCTGCCAAATAGAGTGTATCTGTGTGTATGTTCAGGCTTTATGAAGGAGTAAAGGGGCCCACATAAATATTCTTTTGTTAGTAAATCAATCAAGAATACTAAATGCTAGGTAACCTAATAAAAGATCTGTGCAATAAAAGATGATGACAACAACAAAATCGTTGCATTCAGTAGAATTCAGGTGCTATCTGAAGAAGAGGTAATCTCCTCCTCCTCCTCCTCCTCCTCCTCCTCCTTTTCCTCCTCCTCCTCCTTCTTCTTCTTCTTCTTCTTCTTCTTCTTCTTCTTCTTCTTCTTCTTCTTCTTCTTCTTCTTCTTCTTCTTCTTCTTTTGTATTTGTATTCCCAACACCTAAATCAGTGCCTGACACATAATATGTGTTTAATAAACATTGATTTGAACTGTCTCTGAGATTCTTCTGACTTTATCTCAGTTCTCTGAAACCCCCTGAAAGTTTCTCCATGTTTCCTATTATCATTTCATTCCATTCTCCCCCTTTTTCAGGTTTTGAAAGGAAGTGGTTTTTCCTTCATGTGGTACCAGTCAGGTGTATTGCTGAGAAGAGGCAATAATATGTAGTGAAAAGAGTACAGAACTTGGCATCCAAAGACTTGCTCTTGAGTCTTGGATCTTCTAATTTTTACCGTTTCCTTGTCAATAAAATGGGGCAGGGAGCTAAACCAGATAGCCCTTGAAGGTCCTTTCAGCCCTTCAGTTCTATTGTCCTGAATAACTTAATCTCTCTGAGTTTGAGTTTTCTGTAGATTGAAAATAATACCTGCCTTATCTGTCTCCTAGGGTTATTATATCCATAATGATAATTAGATTACCTAGCATCTTACAGAGAAATGAGCACTAATTCCAGACCCAGTGAACCTGGGTTCAAAACCCACCTCTGATGTTCATTGTGTGATTTAGGGCCAGTTACTTAAACTCCCTCAGTCTCCTGGTCCTCTTTTGTAAAATGAGTAGGTTAGATTAAATGGCTCTGAGGTTCTTTCCAATTCTAGAATGATCATCCTATGATGAAATTGCATTCTAATTGCTATTGAAATCATTAATTTTAGATTTCAAAGGGACAGTAGGACCACATAGTCCCATACCCCACTCTGTCTATAAGTTTATGGCATCATTGTTCAATCCCATACCCTGCTCCATCCATAAGTGTATGGTGTTATTATTCAGGCTTATGTTTGACCAGAGCTCTTGAAGGTTCATGTATTTTAAGCCCACTTATTGGTGAAATACTTCTACTATCAACTCCTAGCAGTAAGTAAATGCATTTAGATATGTGACAAACACCAAAGAAGTGAGATTGATGTCTAGCCCTGAGTTTTTCTTATTGTTCATTCAAGTCTAAAGAAACAAAGTGTTTCCTTCATGACGGCTAATTTCAATTTAATTGTTCAATCATTGCTTTCCCTTATCTTCTTTTTCTCTATTTGGAGCTGAAAAAAGTTCCTTGAGCTAAAATAGAAAATTGGGTATCGAAAGTCAAGGCTATATGAACTCAAGAGGATTGGACCAGACTGAGAAAAATAAGTCCAGTTTAAATTATGATACATCTGCTGGATGCTTCATTCTTACCACACATGTGGCATTGATCAACAATCCATCTTTAAGGGACTGCTGAATGCTAGGCACTTTTAGGCACGATGGTACAAAGATAGCAATGATGCAATCCTTGCCCTCAAGGATCTTATATTTTATTGGGGAAAACATCACATACATACATTAGTATATACTAAAAATATAAATGGGTAGCTAGGTGGCACAGTAGGTAGGACACTGGGTTTGGAATCAGGAAGATTGGTCTTCATGAGTTCAAATCTGGCCTCAGACACTTGTAAACCTAGGCAAATTGCTTAACCCTGTTTGCCTCAGTTTCCTCATCTGTACAAGTGAACTACAGGAAGAAATGACAAGTCACTCCAGTATCTTTGCCAAAACCCAAATCTGGCCACAAAGAGTTGGACACAGCTGAAATGACTGAGCAATGACAACCACAAATACATAAACAGGTTCAAAACTATAGGAAGACACTCTATATAAAATAGTACAATGACTGGCACATTGGAGGTGCTTAATAAATCCACGTTGATTGAATTACTGATAATTCCAATAATATATATTATTAATTATTAGTAGTAATATAATCATTCCAAGACAGTTTTGGGAGAGAGGACATGAAAAGCGAAAGCCATCTAAGAGTGCTTTCCTTTAGAAGATCGTGCTTAAGCAAAGTCTTAAAGGAAGTGAGAGACTCTCCAAGGCAGAGGTGAGAGAAGCCCTCCATTCTAAGCATGATGGACAGTCAGCGCAAAGACATACAGGAGAGATGAGGTAGAATGTCAGGTTTCAGGAAAGTCATGGAAACTGGTTTGGCTGAACCATAGAGTGTGCAAAGGAGAATAACACGATGTAAAACAGAGGTGAAAATAGACCATAGAGTGCTTTAAATGCCAAAGGAAGGTTTTTTTTTTTCTTTCCTAGAGGCAATGGAAAACCACTGGCATTAAAGTAAAGGCATCATGTAGTAAGACCTGGGCTTTAGGCAAGAAAACCCAAAAACTGAAAAACAATTTAATTCCTGTATATTGCATCCTGTATATACAGTCTCCTGTATATAGATTAGAGCAGGATAAACAAAAAGCAAAAAAACAAAAAAGCAAAACAAAACAAAAAAAAAACTTGAGCCAGGAACATCAATTAGGAGATTACTGTAGTAGTCCAAGCCAGAGTTGAGAGAACCCAACCTAGAGCAGTAGCAGATTGTGTGCTGGTAAATGTTTAACAACCAGACTACCCAAAAAGAAAAAAAATGTATGTGCACGCAAACTTTTAACTTACGTTATTCACACTTTATTATGTTAACACTTTACTCAGTCTAGATAATCAGCTATGCAATAAATCAAGCCCTAATTTGTAGAAATTGTCTATTTCTGCAGCATAAATGCTCACACTTAAAATTTGCCATCAGCTCTCACAAGCTAGTTAGAACCTGCGCAAGCATACCTCTGAGTGGTCCCTATGTGAGTAGAGAGGAGGGGCCAGATGTAAAAGATGCTGGAGAGGTAGAAACAATAAGGACTGGGTGCTGAATGTTATATGGGATGAGGGAGAGGGAAGAGTCAAAGATGATGCCAAGGTTGCAAAACTGGGAGACTGAGAATGGAGGTGCCTTGGACAGCAATGAGAAGAGGGGAGGACTTGGGGGAAAGGTATGTCCAATAGCTTGTGGTATGTGGCTAGAACTCAGGAGCCACATAAGTGTTCTGAAAGTCATCTGCATAGAGCTGTTAATTAACACATGATGGCAGAAAATATCACCAGTAAGAGCATATTTAGAGCTTTCTTGGCTTTGCAAATAGGCAGAGTTGGTCGTTGACTAGATCTTGCAGGTTGAGCAATGCCAATGAAACTTTCTTGTCCAAAAGTACTTTCTCTTCTCATTATTCTCCCTTGGAGACTGATTTCTTTGAGTTATCAAGCTATTCTCTTAAAATGAAAATAGCACTGTCACATATTATCATTAGCTCTTCTCAATTTAATTTCTTCTCTATTTCTAAGAGAAACCAACTAACCTGATGCAATGGAATTCTAATGAGATGGGGGTGGAGTATCAATTGTGATGGCACTAGTGGTGCAGTGAATAGAGCTTTGGGTCTGGATTCAGGAAGACCCAAATTCAAATCCAGCTCCAGACATTTACCAGCTGTATGAACCTGGACAATCTCCTTAACCTCTGTTTCACTCAGTCTCCTCAACTGTAAAATGGGGATAATAACAATACCTATTTTGGCAGGGTTATTGTGAGGCTCAAGTGAGATAATTGTAAAATGCATAGCACAATGCCTGGGACCTAGTAGGCAATATATAAGTGCTTATTTCTTTCCCCCATCACCCCCTCCATTCCAAGCTAAATTGGTCCCTTGGTACTGACCATCTTAAAGAAATGGCAAAAGACTTGCAGAAAAGGAGTTGGGATAGCACCAAAGACAGAATTTACTAACTTCACAACCCAGGTTGCTACTGTTCCTCTTGAAGGTGGTGTCTGAAAAATAGACTGCATTTTTCAGTTCCAGGAGGATTTGCCTGTGCTCCAATCACCACGATTTCATGCAGAAGCTTTAAAGAGGCTGTTTCCTCTCAGTTTGGTGAGTTGAACAGTTCCCAACTCTCTTCCAAAGATGCTCATCTAGCTTATATTCTCTCTTTTGTCTGTTTCTTGCTTAAATAGAATACATTCCTTGCCTTCACGGCAGAATCCACTTTTAATAGTTTATTGTCCCTCTGACTTTGTTTTTTCATTAAGTGCCCCTCTCTGTATGGCTGCGTCTTAGAAAAAAATATATATATATACAAGTCTTTTTGAGGGAATAAAATTCTGGGAATCTTTCAGCTGTCCATTTTAGCTGTCATTATGCCAGCAAATGGGATGGTGGTGGAATATAATGTAGTAATATAATGTATGTCATTAAATCTAATAGTCCTAAATTTAGAGAAACACTAAAGACCATGTTAAGTTATCCTAGAGATAGGGAAAGGATAGGTAATGACTAAATAGTATAATTCTTCTCTTTCTGAGAAGGGAATAAAGCTAGTTTGAAGTAAAGCCAAAGAAAAATTTGATTTGGGAGAATAGTTCTAAAAGTATTTCAAATGAGGGATCACATACGAAGGCACAGGAAACAAAGCCCTTTATAAATGGCTTTCATCATTTACTAGCTAAAAAAAAAGGGGAAATGTACTTGTGTGGATAATTTATCTATATGAAGATATATATCATCATAGGGATAATGGTTTTTATTGATCAAAATAATTGTGTTATGATATTGCAGTACACCTGGGAGGACAGAACCATCAAATAAATTTTCAGTTTAGTGCAAAACAACGAATGAACAAACAAGAAGACTCCAGATTAGCTGTTTTAAATTTAAAAATATCAAAAAACTTGGAGGATAATAGCTGAACAGTAGCACAAACAAAAGTAATTTTTGCCTAGGGAATGGTATGTGCAGAAGTATAAGCAAAATTAAGTGTTGGAAGTCAACCAGGCAGAAGCCAGAAAGTTGCAGGGGTAATGAGAGATGGGTTGTTTGAAATATGCATGGAGTGTGATATGATGAGACAGGTTAGTCCTCATTAATATAAATCTAGCTGTAAAATTTCTGGAGGCAACTTTAATAGCTGGAGGAGAGACCATCCAACAGTGAAGGATAATAAACTCACATAAAAAAACCAATGCTTGGACAAAAGTGAATCTTGTACTTTCAGCATGATTTAGAGTCCAATATCTTTCCAGAAGTGAAAATGGGGAACTTGGTAATGTTTCTCAAAAGACATCTCTGAATCAAAATGATCTTCAAAATGTCATAGTGATAGGTAGTTTTTAATCACCTGTCTCCCAATAAATGTTCCTAATTCTAATAGTCTTTTAATTTGACATCCCAGAATTAAATTAATTTATATTAATATCATGGATTATATAATGGATCCAATCAAATAAAAAAGCTAAAGAGTAACTCTGTATTTCATGTGAATGACCTCTAGATTCTCCAGAAGAAAGCATTCTTTCTAATGATTGACTTGGTTTTCTAATAATATTGCTTGTGAAAAATCATAGGCAAAGCACATAACAGAAGCAACCTGTGCTTGAGGTCATTCCTAGAAGGATGTGGCTAAAATAGCCACTAGAGGTGTCATCTCTGGGTGAACCACCAGAGGGCATTCTGAGCTGAAACTACTCCAGCACTCTTTCATTGTGCAAAATCAAGCAAGACCTGGCCAGCGTAGGCTTCAAATCTTTCGCTCTTTCTGCACATTTTCTGATGGTGCTTCAGCCTGAGTTTCTGTCTTTTCTAAGGGTGGGAATGAATTTCTGGCAGTATTGAATAATTTACTTGGCTCTTGGTTGCTTCTGTCTCATGGAAATTTTATTTTCCCCAACTTTAAGTGATCTGAAAGATTACCTATTCACTCATAAATTGTTATACATTTATGGAAAAAAGGAAAGGAGAAAGGAAGGAAGGAAGTTAAAGAAAAAAGGAAAGAAGTAAGGAAGGAAAAAAGAAGATAAAGGAGGAAGGAAAGAAAGAAGGGAGAGAGGATATTAAATATCTTGAGGAAAGTCTAAAAAGTCAACTCATCTGGAATCTTTATTACAGTTAAAGCAAAATTAATAAGGTTGACTCTGAAACTGTGAAGCAGTGAAACTATAATCTCGGTTTCCCCACCTAGTCCTTCACACCTGACATTTCCCAGCCGCAAGACAAATGCTGCTCAGGGAAGTAATCTCTGGTCAAATTGCTTCAACAGGCTGATCATTCAAGGTTGCAGGCTTAGGTGTTGTCTTTGGTTTATTTTCTCAGGTGCTGTTGTCAGACCTGAGGTGGTTTCCCAATCATACCAAATACCTGGCATCCTTCCAAGCTTGTACTCCAAAGGCAAACCTCCTGAAGCTCACAGTCTATTGAGTTTCTCTAGAATCTCTGGCTTCATTCTTATAAACCATTGCTGATACTTTTAAATTTCTTCTTCAAAGTGTAAAATTAGAGAAACCTTAGGCAATCACTTTCAAATTAAATGCTTTGGGCAATTTAATTCTACCATTCTCAATTTTATTCTTATGCCCTGATATTGCAAGAAAATGAAAAGTAAAATAAAAACCAAGTCCAGCTGAGGTTACATTCATATAGCCTATTTCCTTCCTCTTAATTTGGTGTCTATTCAAATCTCCAGCCCTATGAGCCTCCATCTGATGAGCCCATTGATCAGACCAAGTAAGATTCATAAGTTCAATGTGAAAAAACACTTAATAAAGCAATAGCAAGGTGGACCTAACAGACTAGATCCCATAGAAAATTCCCAGTATCCATATCTTAGTGGCTACCTCCCATGATTCTAAAGGAGACTGAGGGACTGTCCTGTCTTTCCTAGGTTTTCAACTCAGCAGGAGAGAGGAAACAGCCACTCTAAACACAGAGATGTGCAGTCTAAAGCTACACTGCCTAATTAGCTCTTTTTTAATGGTCAACTCATCAGGGAAGAAAGCAATGCTCTCCCTGCTCCCACAATACCATAGTTGCTTTCTGCCTCACTGTGTGCTCATCAATCCCTAATTTTGTTAAAGAACCTGTATCTTTAGAATCTCTTTTATCTCTTCACCCTTGCCGTGTATATTATCTGAGGGGAAAATGGCGATGGTGTAGTGAAGGTAGATGATATAGTGTGTGTTCGTCCTTCATTGCCGAAGAAGACCATGCCATCAAAGAAATGATGACATGACTTGCACTTGACTTTGTTTTGAGTGAGGGAGGCTGTGTGTAGATCACCAGCCTCACTTCTCCTCCAGAGCCATCTGAATCCAGTGACTAGATATTGATCAGGATGACTGGAGATGATTCAGGATGAGGCAGTTGGGGTTAAGTGACTTGCCCGAGATCACACAGTTAGTAAGTGTCTAGTGTCTGAGGTGAGATTTGAACTCAGGTCCTCCTGACTCCTGCACTGGTGCTTTATCCACTGCACCACCTAGCTGCCCCTAGATGATATCGTATAGTCAAAGTAGATGGTATGGTGATAATATGGAGATTTTCTGAGCCCCTAGGCATTGTGGGAACCTTGGTATTTTTTTTTAAAGAGGATCTTTACATTTAAAGATAAAATATAGACTTCTGTACTTAGTAAAAATATTCTTTTCCCCCCAATAAATTTTTCCCTTTTTATTCTTGTTGCGATATGTTTTTATTTGTATAGTAAAATTATTTATTTGATTTTTTAAATTGCCTTAATCCCTTCTTTGGTTTAGCTATAAACATTACCTGATTTTTGTGTGTGTGACTTTTGCTGTTCAGATCATCTATTAACTTTGACCTGTTATAGTATATGTTATAAATGTTGACTTAAACCTAATTTTTGCCAAATTGCTTCACAGTTTTCCTGGAAATTCTTGTCCAAAAAGGAGTCCTTGCCATAACTATTCATGCTCCTGGGTTTCTCAAATGTTAGATTACTATTTTCACATGCTTACTTATTTTATTATTCTGTTACATTCATATACTTTATCTGTTGTGAAATAGTGTTGATGACTACTGCTACATACTACATTTTGAGGTATAGAAATATTAGGTCCCCTATGTTCCTTATTTTTCTCATTATTTCTCTCTAGATTCTAGACCACTGGCTCCTCCAAATGAATTTGGTTATTTTGCATGCTCCTATAAAATATTACTTTAGCAATTTGATTGGTTTATTAAATCTGTAAATTAGTTTGGGTATTCACTCTTAATTCTTCGAAATGAATTGTGATCCAGCTATCGTTGTTGGCAAAATTCCTTAAGTATAAATTCCATTAACCTATTAATATTGTAATCAACCTTTCCTGAAATAGAAACATTAATTAACTTGAAGATAGACTAGTTAATGAAAATATTTAAATTCACCATTTAAGCTTATAGCAGAAATTACATTCCATGGGTAGAGGTATTGGAGTTTAACTAGATGTAGAGTCCTTTGGTGGTGATAGCCATGGACTGATCAAGGGTTATCGATATTTTTCAAATGCAATATCCAAGAAGAGTTTGGATGCTTTTATTGATTATATTGGTTATAGTAGCAAGAGGCCAAGTGACATGTACATACAGCCCATGTATGATGGTGCCCCAACCAATGTCTTCTTTGTACTTTGAATTAATAAAGCATTAGCACACTCAACAACATTTTATCTTTCAGTCAATTAGCCGAGACTGCATCATTTTCTTCTTGGCTCTCCTCATGAGGGCAGCCTTTGATTAGCTTGACGCTACACCAGCATTTGTCTTTACTACTCTGAGTAGTTTAGCTGTACTCAGTCTTTCCTTGGTGCTTATACTTTCCAGGACCCCAGCTAGACTGGAAGTGTTACCCTCAGTGCAGCTGGACTCTGACTCCCTAACAGTCACCCTGTGCCTAGAAATGCATCCCCCAATCCTCACAGGGCTCTGAGGTTCCTCACCATTCTGATAACGTTGGCTTGTCTAATGTCTTGTTTAGTAGAGCCCCTTAATCATGTCTGGTGGGGGCATACTGCTGTTCCTTATAAATATGATCATAGTTGAGGGACAGAAATCTGGCACCATTGACACAGTGCTGGACATGCAGTTAAGAAGACCTCAGTCTAATTCTTGACTGATAGTTAGGATGACTGTGGGTAAAATACTTAGATCTCTAAGTCTCAGTTTCTTCATATATAAAATGGGGATAATAATACTGTTTTTAAAAGGAGGTTATGAAACTCAACTGACTTAATGTATATAAAATATTTTGCAAACTTTAAAGTATAGCTTAAGTGACAGTTGAAATTATATTTATGTTGGTTTATGCAATAATAATTATGCAGAAAAGTGTTGTGGTGGTTCAGTCCTTTCCAGTTGTGTCTGACTCTTCATGACCCCACATGAAGTTTTCTTGGCAGAGATGCTGGAGTGGTTTGCTATTTCCTTCTCAAGGTCATCCTACAGATGAGGAAACTAAGGCCCGCAGGATCACACAACTAGTAAGTGTCTAGAGACAGATTTGAACTCACGAAGACCATTTTCCTGATCCAATCACTGTGCTCTATTCTTTGTACCTAGCTGCCCATTTATATAGTTAGTACATACTAATTTTTGTACCTGATATTTTCCCCAATAGAATGTAAGATCCTTGAGGGCAAGGACTGTATCATCACTGTTTCTGTGCTGTGATGCCTAATAGTATCTAACATTCAACAGCCCCTTAAAAGTGGTTCATCGATTAATGCCACATGTGTAGTGAGAATGAAACAACAAGGGGATCTATCATAAGTGAAGTTGGCCTCATTTTTCTCAGTCTGGTCCTGTTCTCTTGAGTTCATATAGCCCTGACTTTAGATACTTAGTTTTCTATTTTAGCTAGTAAGCGTCTGAGGCCAGATTTGAACTCAGGTAGATGAGTCTTCCTGACTCCTCACCCAAAGCTTTATCCACTGTCCCACCTATGCAATTGTATTTTATTTTTATTTCATCTTCCTTACCCCAAGAAGCTAATTTTTTAATGGAGAAGACAACATGAAAATATCTATGTACATAGAATAGGTATCCAGGGTAAATGGGAGGTCATATAAGAGGAAAGACTGTCAGTGGACTGGGTTGGACTGGAAAAGGCATCTTGCAGAAAATGGGATTTCAACTGATTCCTGAAGGAAGCCAGAAGGGGTAAGGAAAGAGAACATTCTGGGCATTGAGAACCATCTGAGAAAGGGGGACAGAGTTGGGCAATGGAGTAGGATGGAAGGAGCAGCAAGTAGGCCAGTGTGAATGGTTCAGAGTCCAGGAAGTGGGTTAAGGTATAAGCAGAGTGGAAACATAGGGAAGGATAGGTTTGCGAGGTTATTTAAAGCCCAGAGGATTTGATATCTGATCCTGGATTGAGGTCCTTTATTGTCTACTTCTGAACATTCTTCGGTTTATCAGCAGCCTTCCTAATCTGTGGCCCCCAGAATGGAACCCAAAGTTCTGGTGTCATCTGACCAAAATTAAGTACTTGCACTTAATGAATGATCGCAATGGCTGCTGGGTCACACTATTAACTCACCTTGAATTTGGAATCCTTCAAAATCCCCACATCTTTTTTTCAAACTGCTGCCTAACCACACCTATATTCATGCACTGTTTTTAACCCAAGTGAAAAACTTGTTCATCTTTTTTCTATTAATTTTCTCTATTGCATTTAATCGTATTCAATGTGCTTTCTGAGGCAGCTAGTGGATGGGCACAGTAGATAGATTTCTGGGCCTGAAATTGGGAATATACAAGTTCAAATAGAACCTTAGACACTATCTTTGTGACCCTGTTATCACTTAATCTCCATCTGCCTCAGTTTCTGCAACCGTGAAATGGGAATAGTAGTTGTACTTAATCTCATCAGTTGGTATGAGGTTGACAGGATTAAATGACAAAATGTTGGTAACACACTTAGCATAGTACTTGACACATAGGAGATGCTTTATAAATGCTTCTCCCCTCTCTATCTTCTAGTCCGCCTGCTTGCTTGCCTATCTGTCAGCATTTTTTTTCTTTGGATTCAAACTGTGTTATTCAACATTCTCCTTGCTCCCTTTCACCTACCACATACCAGACTCCTGTCATCTGCACATTTTATAAGCATGCCATCTGTGCCTTCATCCAAGTCATTGCTAAAGATGCTGAATAGCCCAGAGTCCAGGATAGAGCCTAGAGGCAGCCCACCAGAAATCCCCTCCAAATTGACACTGATACACTGTCGACTACTCCTCTGCTCTGTTTGTTCAACAGTTTTAAAGCTACATAACTCTATAGACTTGTAGCTCATATCGTTTCATCTTGTCCACAAGGATAACATGAGAGATATTCTGTCAAATGCTGTACTGAAATTCAAATTTTAGCATATGTTGGTAGGCCAGAAGTTCCTTTGATCTAACAGCCTTATGAGTTTTCCAAAGAAAGAAACCAATTTAGTCTAGCATGACTTATTCCTGATAAAGGCATGCTTGCTCTCAACTGGCACTGGTTTTGCTGTTCAGTTCAGTCATGTCTGATTCTTGGTGACCCCATTTGGGGTTTTCTGTGCAAAGACACTGGAGTAGTTTGCCATTTCCTTCTCAAGCTCATTTGACAGATGAGGAAACTGAGGCAAACAGGATCAAATGACTTGCTGAGGGTTACACACCTAGTAAGTATCTGAAGCTACATTTGAATTCAGGTCTTCCTAATTCCAGCATTCTATCCATGGTACCACCTAGCTGCTCCAGTTATCACTATATCTTTTTCTAAATATTCATAATATACTATGCTAGGCTATACTATGCCATACCATGCCATGCCATGCCATACCATACCATACCATATCATATCATACCATACTATGTTATATCTCATCACATCTTATGATAGTGTATGTTGTCATATCATATCCTATCATATATCATAACATATACAAAATATGTGATATATGATATGATATCATATAATATATGATGTGACAATATATTACATTATATTACAATATTGGAATATGAGACCATGGGATCTGAAAGTGAGGGGTTAATTAATATATAATAGTATAATAAATGTTCTAGTAAATTTTTTAATGTTGCAAGAATTGAAGTCAGGCTCATAGGCATATGGTTCAAAACCTTTACCTGCTTCCATTTAAAAACAATTTTCGGACATTTCCTTATTTCTATTCCTTTGGCATTTTCCCCTTCCTCCTAGATTCTTTTTTCTTTTTTTAGCTATTCCAAATATTTTACTAAGAGTTCTCTGCAAAGTATTTAAAATACCAGTTTGTGAAGATAAACTGCATTGGAGAGAGAGAATACAGGATGCAGGTAGCTATAGAACTGAAGGATTTTCTTGATTTGGGGCAGGATCTGAGAGTCCACTGTTTTCTGATCAGCCTTATGCTGCTCTGAAATCAAATATTTCCCTTTTTTTGTATCAAAAATCTCTCCTTCTTGGTGTCTAGGTTTACAGAGTCTCTTCTTCTTGAAGTAAGCACCCGTAAGATGATTTGAAATTTTTACACCCAAAAGCAATGACAAATTTCTGATTGGGCTCCTCTCAGAGGGACATGGTTGATGGTCAGAGGTCCAGTCACCACTGGACTAGCAAGCCACTAGCCAGGAAAACCACTTACTTGCCCTGTGGCTTCCAGTGAGCAAGATGAGAACCATAGCAAGGATGATGCTAGCTCGAAGTCTCCTCACCTGCTGACTGAAGGGCTTTTTGCCATGACTTAGCAGCTTTCTAGGCACATCCTCAGGAGGGTCATACCTAGGCGTTCTGAGAATCTTTACCACATGAGCTCCTCCATTCTTATCGCCACCAAGTGACTTTGAGATAGTAGCAGGCACCTTCTCTTTCTTTTCCCTTTCAATCTGGATTTTTGGTGCAGCATATCTCAGCTTGCACATGACTCTCCAGGACATACATTGCAGACCTGGAGTATGTACCGGATCCTTCGGTCCAGGACTGGATTCCAACTGCAATACTTTCAAGGCTTTTTCACCACCTTTTCAGCCACATCTTCCTTTTGTTTGCCTTCTTTTCCTTTGGTTCCTTTGGGGGCTTTTTATCTGCTATCTTGAGAGAAGCTATATAGCCCTCCTAGATTCTTTAAAGAAAATGACAAACTTTTTAGCAGTCACACCTTCTAAACCTTTCAGTATCTTGGAATGTATTTTTTCCAGGTTTTGTGTCTTTTTATTTGATCTTAACTACTTATTATTTTTCTATCTTTCCCAACACAAAGATCATCTCTACTTGGTGAAGTAAGCCTGCATGGGCTTAAGCAAAGTTTCTACGTAGATGATTCCCAGATCCATTTATCCAGCCCTTATCTCTCTCTCTGGAGCTTCCAGCTGACTCTTGGACTTTTAGGACCAAATACTTCCAGTCACCTGGCTTGCAATCTTGGTATCATCCCCAGCTCCTTACTCTCTGTCAGCTGCCAAATGATTTTATTTTTCCACAACATCTCTCACATGTGCCCCACTCTCTCCATTTACCCAGACACCACTCTAATTCTGCCTTCATCACATCCAGTCTGAACGATTATAATAGCTGTCTAATTGGCTCCTTGGCACGATCTCGCTCTGCTCCAATACGTACTCTATACTGCTGCCAAAATCATTTTCCAAAAGCACAGTTCTGATCATGTTGCTTCCTCTCTCTCTAAACTCCCTTGGTACCTCTATGATCAAACAGAAACTCCTCTGGTTGAGATTTGAAACTCTTCACACCTTGGCTCCTTCCTGTCTTTCCAGTCTTCTTAACCTATTACTCTGTTCCAGGCACTGTGCCATGTTACAGGGATATAAAAAGCAAAGAAAGACAGACAGAAAGAAAGGAACTATCCTTGCCCCTAAAAGACTTGCAATTTAATGAGATTCCTTAATAAATCAGGATGAGAACCTAATTTATTTTTTTTCTGAAGACCTCAGGTTTCTTTATCACTAGACAGAAAAGTTAAATAATTGAAATAAACAAATGTAATAGTAGAGACTTGGTTTTTTTTGTCTTACCACTTTTCCTCTTTAGTTATAAACTATAATTGGATAATAGTTTTTTTCAGTGCACTTTTTTCCAAGTAAGAGCAGTTTCTTTGGGAAAACATTTAGAAATATGTATTTTATTGATTTCTTTTTATAGTACTTACATTTCCCCCTATAATCTACCTTATTCACTCTCAGAGGTATCACCTGTAATTTTTCTTTCGTTTAACATTCTTTTTTATATTAACTTACATTATATTATATTTCCCTATCCAAAGTCTATCCAAATCCCTCCCAGAGGGCCATCACTTATAATGTTTTGCAGTGTTTCTTTAATACTCATTTTTAAAATAAGATTTTGAGTTCCAAATTTTTCTCCCTCCCTCCCCTCCCTTCTCCCTAAGTTGGTTAGTAATTTGAGGTAGATAATACATGTAATATATATGTGTGTGTGTATCTAAATTTTTCAGTTTTCATTAACTTTCTAAAAGAAAAAAAGGTAATTCTATGCCAAAAGTAGAACAATTGCAGTGAAATCTAAAGAAAAAGACAGCAAGAAACCCAACAAGATAATTGTCATGTGAGTTACCAGTGGAGAAAATCAATTGCTTAGACACTCACTCAGAACGTAATCTCTACTGCTAACACCCCCTCCCCATCCTTCATTTTCTGACAAAAAGAACAAATCTATAGTCTTGTGGTTTGTGTCTCATTCCAGAATTTTCCTGGAGAGATTCTGATTCATACCACACACTGCTTTTCTCCCAGTGTCCCTTTGGGATAAGCATTGGACCTTGACTATGCCCAACTAAGTGAGGAGTAGGGGGAGATGTGAGGAGTGTATGTGTATGTGTTTGCTTGTATGTATGCATGTGTGTTTTTGTGCTTTCTTTGCTTTCAAAGAGGACCAATGATATCAGGAGGTTGATGTCTTGACTTGCAAGTGAATTGAATTTAAGTGAGATAGAGCTGTGCAAAGTCTCAAGCCTTATTCTCTCGTCCAGAGTCATCAGAGTCCAGTGGCAAGACATAGGTCGACATGACTGGTGATAACCTTGAATGCAGTGGGAGACCTGGACCTTTTTAAACTAGGTCTTTCCTAGGTCTCAGTTTGTCTGAGGCAACACCCATTCAGTAAATGAAGGCTAGGTAAGAGTAGAGGCAAATGATGACCTCCTTTGCCTTCACAAAAAAAAATCAATCTGGGAGGGGGAGACTCTCAAAGTTTCTGGACAGAACAGAAACCATGGCTATTTACATTCTCTGTGTATGTGTATTTATGTATATGTTGGCATGGTGAAGAGAAAACGTGTACTTCACTATTATGGGAGATGAGACCTTTAAAAATGGGTCCAATCTGAAGGAGTCAATGTACAGAGACCCCTTCTGAGAAGGTGGTGTGTTTTTATGGGCAACATCTCATGAAATCAGATCTCCTGGTGGTAATCCACATATCCAGAGATGAGAGGAAATGGAATGGCAATTGGTAAAGAGAATGATTGTAGAGATGGCATGGTTTAGATTTTACTACTATGCTATCAGAAATGAGGAGCTCCATGGTTTTAGAAAAAATATGGATAGTTTTGCCCAAAATGATGAAGACTGAAATGAACAGAATGAAGATAATGTTGTACACAGTAAGAGCAATATTGTTTTAAGAATGACTCTGAGTGAATAAGTCATTTTGATTATTGTAAAAACCCCAACTAACTATAGAAGACATTTGAAGAAAGATACTATTTGCATCCAGAGAAAGAATTGAAAAATAGAAATATAGCATGATATTACAGATATATATGCACACATACATATATACATATATTTATACATATGTATGTATACACACATATTTGTATCTCATGATAACCATCTCTAGGGTAGGAGAGAAGAAAAAAGAAAACAATTTATGATAGCTTTACTATATATCTAAAAGGAATAACAAGATGTACATAATAGATTTGCAGTTTCACAAGCAATCATCTTTTTTTTCTATTCTACTGTATTAAACAAATGCTTGTTTTTATTTCTTAAATTCAGAATAAAATAAATTTTTTAAAAAATTGAACTAAACACAATTTAGGATATGTGAAAATTCCTGCCTTGTGGCGATGTTTCTCTCCTCATTTCTTCTAATGTAAATTGATGATTCTAAGAGTGAGGTGCGGTTCTAAGAGTGGTGACAATAAAAAGGGAAACATCTGCAAAGGTAATGACAGAAATGGCTTAGGGAGAAAATTCAAACTTGGACAAAACTAACAAAGATTTAAAAAAAATAAACATATAGAATTGAATGAAGCTTTAATTTTTGGTTTTTTTTTTTTTTTTGGCTTCAGCTGGTTTATTCTCCTTGGTCTAGTGGCTTTCTACTTCCAGGGCTTACCTTGTCAGTCTGGAATTCCTGCAGGCACCCAAGGAGCTTTAGTTCTCATGCAACTCAGAACCCCTAAATTCAAGGGACTCTATTCTGCATTCCCAGAATCAAAGATTATTGGCAATAGCCACACTACCCAGCTTCAGTAATTTCTCAGTTCCTCTTTGCATATAGCAATATTTGAGTCTGTTGATATTTATCAAGATCATAATAAAAAAAAATTAAAGAAAATATCCTAAAAAAAATCAATCAGGGAAGAATAAAATAATCTCCATGCAGCAGAATGTCCCTAATTGAGATTAGATTATGTATATTTGTAGTGGACCCAGGGAGCAAGGTTGTTATGCTTTCTCCAGTGACATTCAGTAACATGTGAAGCAGAAATCCAACCACAATTTCCCTTCTCCAATCTATCCCCTGTGTACTGCATAATTCCATCCTCAGACACTTACTAGATATGTCTGAGCAAGTCACTTAACCTCTGCTTTCCTCACTTTTCTCATCTATAAACTGGCGATAATAATAGTTTCTACCTCCTAGGGTTGTTGTGAGGATCAAATGAGATGATGATTGTGAAGTGCTTCATAGTAAGTATGAAGTCCACGTAGTAAGTGCTAGATAAATGTTAGCTATTATTATTGTACTTTTCTGATCATGTCACCCATACACTTAAAAGCCTTCAGCAACGCATGGTTATTTACTTAGTCAAGAACAGACTCCCATGCCTGGCTTTCAAAGCCTTCCACTCTCTAGCTCCAACCTACTTAATTGGCCTCATCTTATATTAATCCCATGAATGTAGTTTGCATTGTAGCCAAGTGGATTTCTTTCCCTTTATTAATACTGCCTTCTCCTATTTCTCTTTTCCTGGAAGACACTCCACTTAGATCCATTGGAAACCTTTTCTTCCTCCTTTGCTTCAAGGCCAGACTCAGATGGCTCTTTTCTATGAATTTTTTCTTCTTACTCCATAAGGGGAAAGGGAAGGAAATAAGCTTTTATATAGCATTTACTATGTGCCAGGTGCTATGCCAAGTGCTTTAGAAAGATCTCATGTTAACTTTACAACAACTCTGCAAGATAATTGCTATCATCATCATCATTTTCATTTGACAGTTGAGGAAACTGAAGCAAACAGAAGTTAATCATTCATATAACCAGTGTCTGAGAGCATAATTGAACTCATAATTGAACAGCCCAGCACTGTATCCACTGAGCTACCTACATGCCACAACTATCATCTCCAAGAAAGCTATCTTGTTCATTTTCAATTTTTGTCTTAATACTTTGTAAACTTGATCTTTCACTTCATTCACCTATAGTGTAGTTTTTCTTTCATGGTCAACTTCCCAATTTTTACTTTTAGGTTTAATATCTCAGGGGGCAGTTGCATGAGGTTCAAGGTACTCAGTAGGTCTGCACTCCTAAAACTATGGATCTTGAGCCTCCATTGCTGTACTCTCATTTCAGAGTTAGTCAGAAGAGGCAATTAAGTCTAAGCAAAGGCATTTAGTGAAATTGCAGAGCTAAAAACAAAATATTTAGTGTCACCAAGGAGAGTGGACACAATATAATTCACAAGTATTAGAACACTTATAAGATACACATATAACAATGAAAAATACATGCAAGGCAGGTAAGGTAGTTTTTTAATTTAGTTTTTGCTTTTTACCAAGCCCTGTTGTAACCTCCATGGATATATGTGTTCTAAGGATAGTGGACATAGTAAGATTTTAACGAGATGGGGACAGAAAAAAGCAAAATTAAAAATAGACAAGGTTTTAAAATAGAAAGGGAAAATGGGAACAGAAAAAAAAAAACACAATTGTAAAATGTAAAGACATGCCTCAGATCACTACAGAGCCTGTCATGACTATTGTCCAAACAGCCTCCTAGCTGACTCAGCATCCAGGAGATAAAAAGAGTCCCAGGGAGAGGGATCATTGCTCCTCTGGACAGTTGAGACTGTGACATTGCCCTAGCTTCTCTGAGACGAGAACTTGGGGTGAGACTTCATGTGGATGAACTGAGAGAGGAAAGGGGAGTCTGTCCGATCATGGCAACTGTTAGTGGGTCTAGTCTGACATTATTTATCCTTGCTTTGTGTTCAACAGTTACATCCTTACCAAACCAGTAAGCCAACCCTATATGTGTGTGAGAATGTATGTGTGCGTGCACATACATGTATAATTTGTGTGTATATATACACATAAATCATACATGTGTGCATATATATGCACATCTACATATATGCATGTGTGTGCATGGATATATGTGCACATACTGCATATACTATTTTTATATATCTCATATATGCAAAGGTACATAAGTATGAATGTAAATGTGTATGCACATATACATATGCATGTATATATTTGTACACACATATTTTCATTGGGTCAGTCATTTTCATAATTAAAATAACTGAAATTAGGATGGTTTTCTCAGTTTCCTAAATAAAGAACCACTTATAACATTGATACTGTGGTACCTCTCTTATCCTAACAGAATGTCCTATTTCTGGCTGGGAATGTCTCTTCTGGACAAGTCACTCAGCTGAGTATCCCTTGTCCTTTCCCCAGGGTGGACTCAGGACCCCAACCCTTGGCCGTGGTTTCAATCAGTTACAGTTATTAATCTGCATTTCTTTCTTCTCTATCACTAAGGTTAATATTTAATTGCTTGATATTTAATAGAAGGAAGGTTTATGCCAATATTTCCCAACCATCACCACCACCACCGCCAAATGTGTTTCTTCCCTCATTAAGAAAGTCATTGTTGAGACAGGTAGCAGGATTACTAAGTATTGGGCAGCACACACACACACACACACACACACACACACACACACACCACGCACACACACATATATAGGACACACACACACACACATAGCACACACATATATATAGCACACACATATAACACACACACACACACACACACACACACACACACACACACACACACACACACACACACACATATATATATATATATATATATATATATATATATATATATATATATATATATATATATATGTATACATAGCTAAAGGGGAGAAAAATGTACTTTTGAGGGAAAACCCCAAGCACCATTATAGCTGATTCATCTTAAGACTTTGGTCAACAGAGAGAGCACAGTGAGCAGAAGAGTCCTTGGATTTTCCTTTTTATTTTTTTTCTATCCAGGAGATCTGAGAAGATCACTCTTCTTTCATCTAGGATCCTTGTACTGAGCTTATATTTCTGACTGCAGTTTTCCCCCCTTGTTTGTTGATTCTTTGTGTTTATGTTCACTGCCAAGTTGTCTGGCAGCACCTCCTGTGAGGAGGTCACAGGCTGCAAACCTCTATCTCTCTCTCTCTCTCCCCTGCCTGTGAAAAGGCAAAATCTCTTTGCTGCCTTATTTAACTGGAAAAAAACAAAAAACAAACCTAGGTTGCTTTGCTTTCCTATCCTGCTGGTTTATCTTGAATACCTTTTGTGGCTGAGAGCTGCAAAGAGACCTGGGAAGCAGTCATGTCTTTGGTTAGACGGCAGGAGCAGAACTTTGGTGCAACAGGAAGGAGGACATAGTAGGTACCATATTAAAAGGATTTGGGCCAGGGAAAAAATTCAGAAAAATGCAATAAGATGAAGGGACAAGACAGTATCATATAGTAATCCAGTTCATATTCCAGAATTCATGTAAAAAAGGATGAGAAATCCTAGCTAGAAGCCCGGAGAAGCTGAAGGTCAGTATAGAACAGATGAATGAGTATCTGGTGAGCCATCTCTACCATTTACTCCATGTAGCATTGGGCAAGTCACTTAAACTCTGTGGGTCTAAGTTACTTAATCTGTAAAATGAAAGGGTTGAATTAAAAGTTCTCTAAAGTGCCTTCTACCTCTCAATCTATAAAGTGAGGGTCAAGGACTCAGTAGAAGAACTGAGTGATAGAAATATAAATGAAGATCAAAGGTCAAAAACAACAGGAAAGCAGAACTAAGTAAATCAGTTTTGCTGGTATCTCTCCCATTCACCCCCTTCTCTTGTCTGACCCTGCCATCACTCTGATGCAGGCCTTCATCACTCATACCTGGACTATTGCAATAGCCCAGTAGGGGGTCTGCCTGCCTCAAGCATTTATTTATACTCATTTCTGAGTTTGTAAAGCTCTTATATATGATGTCTCATTTGAACCTCATGGTGACCCCTGAAAGGCAGACACTGTTACTATCACAGATAAGGAGACTGAAGTCAATAGACTTGGAGAGGATCACACAGCTAAAAGTGTCTGAGGGAGGATTTGAATTCAGGTTTTTATAATTCTAAAGTACTGAAGGAAGATAAACCAGCAGGACATGAAAGCAAAGCAACCCAGTTTTTCAATTTAATAAGCCATTAGAGACATTTTGCCTTTTCACAGCCAGGGGAGAGAGAAAAAGAGGTCTGCAGTTCCTGACCTCCTCCCAGGAGCTCTGCAGTGAACACTGTTGTTGTTGTTTAGTTGTGTATAATTCTCCATGACCCCATTTGGGGTTTTTGGGACAAAGACACTGGAGCAGTTTGCCATTTTCTTCTCCTGCTTATTTTGCAGATGTGGAAACTGAGGCAAACAAGATTAAATGACTTCCCTAGGGTCACACAGGTAATAAGTGTCTGAGTCCAGATTTCAGTTCAGTTTTTCGTGAATCTTGACCCAACACTTTATCCACTACATATGTGCATGCATGTATGCAAGTAGACATGTATACATGTGTGCACACACAAATATGTATATACATGCATACATGTATGTTTGTGTAGGCACACATACACAAAATGTGTGTTCATGTGTGTATGCATATGTGCATGCATGTAAATATATGTATACATGTGCACACATGAATGTGGGTACATATGCACACATGCATGTATGTTTGTGTGTGCACACAGACACAAAAATGTGTGTGTTCATGCTTGTATGCATGTGTGTATGCATGTATGTATATACCTAGATGAATATGTGTGTATACACACATACAAATATATATACATACATTTCTATATAGACACATATGGTATAGATGTGTATACAAATGTATATTTCAGCATGTACATGCATATTCACATGCATATATGTATATATACCTGTCTATATATACATATTTGTGTTGGTGTTTATATATGTGTGTGTTAAAATGACATTGTTCTTATCCTCAAGAAGCTTATAATATAATATAAACTAATAAATATGATGCAAGAGAAGGCTCCCTGAAAAGAGTGGTCGTAAGTTAGACCCTTGAGGAAGAAAAGGAATTTAAAATTTAAAGGATTATAGGGAATGTGTTCCAGTCAATAGTGGATGACGCATTCTAAATACAATGGGAATGTGATTTTTGGAAAAGACTGGAACACAGAGGGGAGGAGTCAAGATGGCGGAGTAGAAAGATACACATATGCTAGCTCCTAACCCACAGCCCATAAAATACCTGTAAAGAAGAACTCCCAACAAATTCTGGAGCAGCAGAAGCTACAGAACAATGAAGTGGAGGAGATTTCTGTTCCAGAGAGACCTGAAAAATCGACACCAAAGGTCTGTCACACACCAGACCCAGAGCAGAACCCAGCCCTGCCTTGGCTGCGTGGCACCAAGAGGAGCAGATCTGAGCAGGCTTCAGGGACAGAATCTTCAGGGACAGAATCTCCAGCGGCTGTGGTCAGGTCTCTCCACCCACAGGTGCCAAAGGTCAGTGGGAGGTTCTTTTTGGCTTGCCAAGAGGGTAGTGGGGTGTTCCCATAACTCAGGCCCCCTCAGGAGGCAGCAGCAGAGGCAGCAGCAGACAAGGGCTCCCAAAGCAGGGAGGAACTCGGATCCATTGTTGAAGGTCTCTGCAAAAAACCCCCTGAGGGAACTGAGACCCGTGTGGTGACCCTATCTCCACCCGAACAGCTGAACTTAATCTCACACTGAATAGCAGCCCCACCTCGCCAAAGCCCTAAGGCTACGAAGCAGCATTTGAATCTCAGACCCCAAGGACTGGCTGGGCAGATCTGGAGGCAAGGTGAGTGTGGAGAGGAGACTCAGAAGTCAAGTCACTGGCTGGGAAAATGCCCAGAAAAGGGGGGAAAAAAATAAGACCATAGAAGGTTACTTTCTTGGTGAACAGATATCTCCTCCCTTCTTTTCAGATGAGGAAGAACAATGCTTACCATTAGGGAAAGACATAAAAGTCAAGGCTTCTGTATCTCAAACATCCAAAATAAATATTCAATGGGCTCAGGCCATGGAAGAGCTCAAAAAGGATTTTGAAAATCAAGTTAGAGAGGTGGAGGAAAAACTAGGAAGAGAAATGAGAGAGATGCAAGCAAAGCGTGAAAAGCAGGTCAACACCTTGCTAAAGGAGACCCAAAAAAATGCTGAAGAAAATAACACATTGAAAAATAGGCTAACTCAATTGGCAAAAGAGGTTCAAAAAGCCAATGAGGAGAAGAATGCTTTGAAAAGCAGAATTAGCCAAATGGAAAAGGAGGTCCAAAAGCTCACTGAAGAAAATAGTTCTTTCAAAATTAGAATGGAACAGATGGAAGCTAATGACTTTATAAGAAACCAAGAAATCACAAAACAAAACCAAAAGAATGACAAAATCGAAGATAACGTGAAATATCTTGTTGGAAAAACAACTGACCTGGAAAATAGGTCCAGGAGAGACAATTTAAAAATTATGGGACTACCTGAAAGCCATGATCAAAAAAAGAGCCCAGACATCATCTTTCATGAAATTATCAGGGAAAACTGCCCTGAGATTCTAGAACCAGAGGGCAAAATAAATATTCAAGGACTTTACAGATCACCTCCTGAAACAGATCCAAAAAGAGAAACTCCTAGGAACATTGTGGCCAAATTCCAGAGTTCCCAGGTCAAGGAGAAAATATTGCAAGCAGCTAGAAAGAAACAATTCAAGTATTGTGGAACTGCAATCAAGATAACACAAGATCTAGCAGCTTCTACACTAAGGGATCGAAGGGCATGGAATAGGATATTCCAGAAGTCAAAGGAACTAGGACTAAAACCAAGAATCACCTACCCAGCAAAACTGAGTATAATACTTCAGGGGAAAAAATGGTCTTTCAATGAAATTGGGGACTTTCAAGCATTCTTGATGGAAAGACCAGAGCTGAAAAGAAAATTTGACTTTCAAACACAAGAATGAAGAAAAGCATGAAAAGGTAAACAGCAAAGAGACGTCATAAGGGACTTACTAAAGTTGAACTGTTTACATTCCTACATGGAAAGACAATATTTGTAATTCTTGAAACTTTTCAGTATCTGGGTAGTTGGCAGGAGCACACACACACACACACACACACACACACAGAGAGATAGAGAGCACAGAGTGAATTGAATAGGATGGGATCATATCTTAAAAAAATGAAATTAAGCAGTGAGAGAGAAATATATTGGGAGGAGAAAGGGAGAAATGGAATGGGGCAAATTATCTCTCATAAAAGAAGCAAGCAAAAGACTTTTTAGTGGAGGGAAAAAGAGGGGAGGTGAGAGAAAAATATGAAGTTTACTCTCATCACATTCGACTAAAGGAAGGAATAAAATGCACACTCATTTTGGTATGAAAACCTATCTTACAATACAGGAAAGTGGGGGAGAAGGGGATAAGCAGGGTGGGGGGAATGATGGAAGGGAGGGCAATGGGACAAGGGAGCAATTTGAAGTCAACACTCTTGGGGAGGGACACGATCAAAAGAGAGAATAGAAGCAATAGGGGGCAGGATAGGATGGAGGGAAATATAGTTAGTTTTACACAACATGACTATTATGGAGGTCATTTGCAAAACTACACAGGTATTGCTTATATTAAATTGCTTGCCTTCCCAAAGGGAATGGGAGGGGGGAGGGAGGGATGAAGAGAAGTTGGAACTCGAAGTTATAGGAACAACTGTCAAATACTGTTCTTGCTACTAGGAAATAAGAAATACAGGTAATAGGGTATAGAAAGTCATTGGGCCCTACAGGACAAAAGAGAAGATGGAGACAAGGGAAGGGAGGGATGATAGAAGAGAGGGCAGATTGGTGATAGGGGCAATTAGAATGCTTGGTGTTTTGGGGTGGGGGGAGGGGAAAATGGGGAGAAAATTTGGAACCCAAAATTTTGTGAAAATGAATGTTAAAAGTTAAATAAATAAATTTTAAAAAAATAGAAGAGAAAAAAAAAAAGACTGGAACACAGTATGGTTGGAATATAGAATCCAAGAAAGGGACTAGAGGGAAATAAGACAGTGAGGGGAAGTGGGAAACACAGTGGAGGCATTCAGGTTCTATTAGTTTACTGCTAAGTGGCATTATAGAAAGAATATTGACCTTAGAATTAGAAAGACTTGAATTCAAGTCCTGCCTCAGACATGACTTGCTGTGTGATCTGGGTCAAGTCACTTTACCTCTGTCAGCTTCAGTCTCAGCTGTGACAAAGTGATAAGGACAGGATTTACCTCTCAGGATGGTTGTTGAGGTTCAAAGGAAGCATGTATAAAAGCTTTACACCTTTAAAGTACTTTATGAATGCTATCTAGTTAATACTAGCCCTAGAGGCAATTGAAAGCCACTGAATATTTTTAATGAAGGGAATGATATATTCAGAGCTATACATTAGGAAGATAATTGCAACTTGTGTGAAGGACCACTGTAAGACATAAGAGACTAGAGGGAGGAGAATCGGTTAAGAGATGAAAAAATTAGTCTAGGAGAATGTAAAGGAGGTGGAGGAGGTGTCATTTCAAGTGGAAAGCTCAGGATGAATAGAAAGTTATTGTGAAGGCTTATTCAATGAGACTTGGCAACTGATTCAATATGAAGGAGGTCAATGAGGAATAATAAAGAGTCAATCATAATAGGTTTTGAACCTAAGTGGCTAGGAAGAAGATGATGTCATGAACAAAAATAATGATGTTGGGTGAGAAAGGGATGGTTTAGGGGAATTTCCTTTTTTGACAGGTGTGAGGTATGACTGGGTCCAAGGGGAGATGTCAAAAAAGCAATAAAACATGCAAGATTGGAACTAAAGGGAGAAAGTGAGGTTGGATATAAATTATGGTGTCATTTGTATAAAGGTAATAATTTAAGGCAGTTGAGTATATGAGACCATAAAGGGAAAGATATTAGAAAAATAAAAGAGGAAACCTAAGGGCAGAACCTTTGAGGGATGCCCATATGTTGAGAGTAAGAGGATGACGTTGAACCAGAAAAGGAGACTGAGTCATTTCCTATCAGTTATAGAAAGCATGAAAGCAGTTTCCAAAAGAAGTACAGACCATCAATGACTAAATGAAAACATGCTCCAATGCAGTAATAGTAAGAGCAAAGAATGGTAGAATTTTTTTGAGGTTTCATGTCTCATGAAACTGGCAAAGATGACAAATGGAAATGGTCTGTGTTGGATAGGAATAGATGTAAACAAATATGCTTTTAGTGAAACTGTGACTTGTTTCAAATATTTTGAAAAAAGAATTTAGAATTGTGCAAGAAAATTGTTTTAACTCCATACTTTTTTACCTAGTGATTGCACTACTGGGCATATATTCAATGGAGATTAAAGACTAAAAGGTATAATATTTATCAGAATATTCATAGCAATGTGTGTGTGTGTATGTGTGTAGTAGCAAAGACTTGGAAATGAAGAGAGAGGGGATTCATTGAATTGGAAGTGGTTGAACAAATGATTATGGTAATATGATGGTAGTTGAATAACCTCTCTGGAATACTTGCCTTCCTTACACTAAAATTGGTAGTTAACCCTCTCCCCCCCAAAAAAGGCTATGACTTTTATTTCCCAGAGGCAGTTAATGGCACAGTGGATAGAGTGCTGCACCTGGAATCAGCAATATGTGAGTTGAAATCTGGCCTTACACAGTTTTTAGTTATACAACCCGGGAAAGTTACTTAACCTCTGTTTGCCTCAGTTATTTCAGCTACAAAATGGGAAAAATAATAGCACCTATGTCACATGATTGTTGTGAGGATCTAATGAAATAATATTTGTAAAAAGCACTTATTACAGTGCTTGGAATGTAGTGGACACTATAAAATGCTTATTCCCTTCCTTTCTTTCCCTTTCTAGGGATAACTTTGTTGGTGGCTACTCTATAGCTGATGAGGTCCCATTGATATGCTTCCCATTAACAGTCAGCCAGTAAAGTCAAATGCTTTGGCATGAAAGTAGTTATTAAAAACATCACTGGTGAATAATAATAATAAAATTCACTTGTAAATCTGTCTGGTCCTGCAGTTCACTTGTTTGTTTGCTCTTTTGTTTGGGAGCTCATTAATGGCACCTAAAATTTAATTGGAGACTAAATAACTTAATCCTCTATAATGGATTATTCAAAGGACAATCAAAGAGACAGTCAATAATTCCATTAAAGTTAATGGCAACAGTGAGACAACATAAGAAAATTTTGAGGGAAGCAGGCAAAGTAGTAATTAGAGCAAAATTTGTATCTTTAAACGCTTTCAGCGACAAAAGATAGAAAGAGCTTATCAACTTATTGGTCATGTAATTTAGAAAAAAAATACCCTAGAAAACCAACAAATTAAAAACCCACAATTAGATATCAAAATACATATGCTGAAAATCAAAGAAGGGCCTAACAACAAGGAAAGCAAAAAACCCATTGATTTAATAAATGAAATTAGGTGATATTTTAAAAAATAAATAACTGTTATGTGATTTGATTGGGAAAAACCAAATGATCGATATCAAAAATAGAAAAGGTTAATGTATAACCAATGAAGTAATGAAAGAAATTATTAAAAGCTATCTCACCTTATTTTATGTCAATAAAACTGGCAATAAAAATGGATGAATACTTACAAAATCATACCCAGATTAATAGAACAGGAAATACAGGATGTAAATAATTCAGTGTGAAAAAGGAAGTGCATTTCTTGTAAATAAGACTTAAATAACCGATATCAAAAAGGAAGTGCATTTTTGCAATACATTGTTGGATTCAGGCTTCTAATCCATTCTGCTATCCTTTTCTGTTTTATGGGTTAAGTTGACACCCAGTAATTATTGTTAGTTTTTGTTTCCTAACACCCTATTCCCTTATATATATTTTTTCCTTCTAGTTGTTGCCTATACTGTCTTTATAAAGAAAATGAGGCTGAAAAAAAATGAGGGTGGAAAAAGAAGAGGAGTATGTTCAAGTTTGGTACAATTTGTTTCTGAACCACTAAACCTCTTTTCTTTCCCTCAACTCACTCCTAATTACAGATTATTATCTATAGGTTATTATCTTTTTTTCTTTTCAATCCCTCTTTGAGTTTGTTGTGCTTAGGTCTAATTCCTCCTTAATCGGCCTTCTCTCTTATTCTCTCCTGTGTCTTCTCCCCTTTTCCTCTTGTTGAGTAAAACATATTTTTGTACCAAACTTTGTGTATTCTTTAAACTTGAACCAGTTTAGATAAGTGTCAGAATCAAGTATTGCCTGCTTCTCCTACACCCTTCCTCTTCATTTATTTAGTCTTCTACTTGTAGCACCAACATGATATTCAGGGCACCTACAGTGACTATGAATATGCTGGCATAATTCAGAATTGTAAAATATAACAGACTGTCCACATGGAAGATAGAATTAAAACATTTATTTAAACACCCGAAAACTGAAACCCAACACCAGAAAGCCAAATCCATCATAGCAACAAAGATATCTATACATAATAACAATGCAGGAGGTACCATTAATACCCAAGTCTTTGCTCTGCTAGGGCCTTCCCACAAATGAACACTCACAGCTCACTGCCTGTTTCCTCTCTCTCCCTCAGCTCTAACTATTGAGTCCAACTTCCTCTCAGCTCTGCTCCACCTTTCCTGCTCCATCCCTTCCTGCTCCACCTGTTTGGCAAGCTCCTCCCACCATAGACTCAAGTGATTCAGGCTTCCATGTGACTCAAACAGTTCACATGGGCCTATTCATGGATGGGAAAGATGTTCCTATTATGCAAAAAATACATTAACAATATACTTGTGCACTCTGATTGTATGCAGTAATTTTCCACATTTCCTTTCTCTTCCCTCCCCCTTTCTATTCTTCTTTTACAATTATCTAAACCAAATAGAACTACTCTGAGGTCCTCTTTCTTATTAGACTCTCTCAGTCACCACTGATGACAATAGGATTTTAAGAATACTCATATATCATCTTCTCATATTAGAATGTAAATAGTTCAACCTTGTCTGTTGTTTTCTATGTTTCTTTTGACTTCTGTGTTTGCACTTCAAAGTTTCTGCATAACTCTGATCATTTCATCAGGAATGTTTAAAAGTCTCCTGCTTTATTAAGTATATTTTTCAACCTGTAGGATTACACTCAGTATTTATGGATATATTATTGGAAGTTATAAGACTATATTCTTTGTCTTCTGAAACATCAATTCCATGCTCTATGCTTCTTTAAAATGTTAGCTGATTAATCTTGTGTGATCCTGACTGTGGCTCCTTAGTTCTTTCTGACTGTATGCAGTATTTTTTTCTTTGGATTGGAAGCTCTGGATTTTGGCTATAGGGTTTCTGGGGATTTTCATCTTGGGATTTCTCTAGGTGGTGATTGGTTGATTGTATTTCCAAATTTCCTTCTGGTTCTAAGAGATCAAGGTAGTTTTATTTTATGATTTCTTGAAATATTATATCTGAGCTCTTTTTATTCATGTTTTTCAGGTTGTCTAATGCTTCTTTAATTATATCTTCTCAATCTGTTTTCCAGGTTAGTTTTTTTCCTATGGAATACCATATAATTTCTTACATTTCCTCCATCTTTTCATTTAATTTTAATATTTCTCATTGTCTCATGGATTCATTAACTTATATTTGGTGTATTTTAATTTTCAGGGATTTTTTTCCTAGGATAAAGTTTTATACCTCTTGTTCCAAGTTGTTAACTATCTTTCCAGTTTTTCTTCCATAGCTCTCATTTCTTTTCCTACTTTTTCTTCAAACATTCTCATTTGATTTTTAACATAGTATCAAGTCTTTTAAAAACTCCTTTACAGTAATCAGAATTAGCTTAACTTTTTGTTTATACTTTATTTTGGACTTATTCTCTTCTGCATTTGTGTCTTGAGCACATCTATAACTATAATGACTCTTTATGATGAGTGTGTGTGTGTGTGCATGCATACATGTCTTCTGCAGCTTTCTTGCATATTGGATACTGTATTATTCATGAACTCAGAAACAACTCAAGCTAGTGACCAGCAAGCTTCTAATATTCCCAAAGGGTTCTGATTAAAAGCAAAATCTGAACACTGCTCTCCTGTTCTGAGTTCTACAAGTTCCCAAGCTGCTTTTGGGTCTGAGGAATACATATATGTTCTTGCCCCATTTGAGAAACCCAAAAGACCGATGTTGGACACAGCCATTGTCAACCATCTGGAAAGCTCTGCAAGTTTAAGGTGACAGAGCTTCAGGATCCTCTTTAATCTTAGATTCCTGCCCTTGAAATAGCAAAATTTAGACTAGGCTGAAGTTGAAGCCCCTTTTTGCTCCTGGGTATTGTACCACATAGCTGCTGCTTACTTCTAAACTTGTTCCTTGCTTAGTAACCAGTTTATCTGTTGGGACCCTTCCTCATTCTACAGTGCCATTCCCAATCTCAGGTCATTTACCCTTAGTCCATCTTGGATGTGTGACTTTGAACTCTGTAATGATACTTGGTACTGGTTCCACAATTCTGCATTAGATTTCACCTCTCTGAGTAATTCTGTGATCTCTTCTGACCCTAGTGTCCGGGCTGTGTTTTCTTTCAGTTCCTTCTTTGAAATGTTCAATGAGGCATGTTCTTGGCTAGCCTCATTCCCAATATATTTGTCTTCCTATTCTCACAATCATTGTTGATTATCAGAGAAATGCGCATTAAAACAACCTTGAGATATCATTTTACACCTGATGCCTTCTCCAAATCTTTGTGGAGGAGTTGTGATGGGGACCTAGGCTGTACTTTTTCCTGCTTCTCTTTCATCTTGGCTTTACTCATATGTTTGTTTGTTTTAAAGTTGAGTAAGATCTATGCATGTAAAAAAGGTGCCAGTAGACAATGAGAAATTGAAGATGAGAAAGAACCAATAGGAATAATTGTTGAAGCAATGTCTCAGTAGAAATGGAGGGGGGTATTTAAGATCAAAGGCACATTGGAAACAGATGATTTAATTTTGTCAAGGATGTACATCTACTTCATTTTGTGAAATTGGAGCAAAGATGGAGATGATAGATGTAGGGGTGGGGGATCTTTGGCCTTAAGGCCACATGTGGCTCTCTAGGTCCTCAAGTGTGGCCCTTTGACTGAATCCAAATTTCACAAAACAAATCCCCTTAATAAAAGGATTTTTTCCATAAAACTTGAACTCCATCAAAAGACCATATCCAAGGACCCAGAAGGCCATATGTAGCGTCAAGGCTGCAGGTTCCCCCCTCCTAGATCAAAGTATAGAGAGGTTTTGAATGGTTGGCCGATTTGGGATGAGGGAACTCATTATGGATATATTCAGTCTTCTCAGTAAAGTAGAAATGTGCAGTTGAAGTGGAAATAAGAAGAAAGGAGGCTTGTTAAACACACTGTGAGAAATGTTATCATAAGCCTTCCTGCACAGTTTCCTTGGTAGTATCTTCTAGTTATTTGGAAGGACCTCTTCTCTCCACCTCCCTCTCTCTCCCTGTCATTCCTCCTCTCTCCTGTCTGCTCTCCTCTTTCACTCTTCTAATAGAATGTCCTCCTGGACCTAAGACCATTTGTAAATGTCTTCTATAGTCCTTATGCCTGATACTCTTAATTAAATGTTCCCTTTAAAAGTATTTATTAAGCTAGTAAGGATCTTCTTCCCAGTACTCTAATGGATAGCATCTAGATCTATTAGTATTGATTCACAACATATTTAGGGCACAGCAGAATCAATAAGATATGATGAAAGATACGTACACACATGTATGTGCATGTACAGACATATGAACATATATAGTCATGTGTATGTATTTATATATACACATATATGTAAAATAAATCAAACATTCATGAAGTGCCTACTCTGTGCCAAATAACAAATAGCTCTTCTTTTGCTTCTTGATACCAGCAAAATAAGGGCACATTAAGAGATGAAGAAAATGAATAATAAGTAGTGGAGAATGTTGAGGTTAGATAGCACATATTTATGGCAAACCATTAGTAGAGTTTTGGAAAAGGTCATATGAAAGGCCAAAGTTTTACCCTTAGCCATCGGGAATAAGTGGAATAACAGTGTTTTAAAAAAGATGTAGATGAAGTTTCTTTGTTGAAATGTCTTATAAATTATAGAGTCAAGAATGAAGGGAGGAAAAATAGGCCATGATGAACACCAGGAAAACTCAAGGGACAAACTGTCTTAATGAGGGTGAAAAATAGGTTCAGGTAGTGAGAGAAGGAACAGATAGATGATTGTGATCATGATGGAGGAATCTGAGATTTCTGGGTGTTAATGATGGAGTAGTTTGGGGATGGTGATGTTGTGATCACCTCACTGGGTAGCTAAAGTAGACTGGAAATGGAGGAAATGAGAGTTTTGGTGGTTGGAAAAACTGTTAGACCAGAATGCTACTAAAGTCATCACTGTGAACATTTGAAGCATAAGAAACTATTGTAGAGTGAGGAAAAAAACTCCAAGCCAGCTGTGGAAGCCATTGATGATTGGTAGCATCCCAATGACCATGGAGCCATATAGCAATCCAATGTGAACAGTTAGAAATTATCTTTGGCATGTATCTAGGACCTAATATGGAATATATGGAGACTTGTCAAACTTGATGACCAATAACCAATTCTGATGATGTATGTGAAGAAGTCTTCTCCCTGAAAACTCTACACATCATAGAGTTCATGGAATCACACATTTAGAAGTAGAAAGGACTTTTGAATTCATCTAAAACAACTTCTTCTAATTTATAGGAGAGGAAACTTAGACATAGATAAATCTGTCACAAAATTACACTGGTAATAAGCAGAAGATCTGGGACTTGAACATATATCCTCTGGGTCTAATTTCAACACTCTTTACATTGTACTGTGAATCTTACATGAGAAAATGAAACAGGAACAGGTAATATCTCACTGCTGCTTATTCTTTAGGGAAGATCTCTAAAAGAGAAAGATGGAAACATCTTTTCAAGAAGTGAACAGAAAGAAGTGAACAGCTTATTAGTATCAATGATTATTGATAATCATATAATAAATTGATATTTATTATAATTTAATATTAATACTAAATATACATATTAATATTATGATGGTATATGATCATTACATTTAGATATATGTAACTGAAGTTCCTTTTCAGTAATAATACTATAATAATTTTAACTGGTTTTCAGTTTCTCCCCATCCAATTCGCAGCAACAGTAATTGGAGCGATTTCTTATTAGTTTGACTGGGCATGTGCTCTGACTCCTTAATGAGGGATGTGCTTTGCTGGGATATCCCAAGGAACCCCTGAGCTTTTAGTAAAATTGAAAAGAAATAGCTAAACCTTCTTTGGGACTCTTTTTCAGACTTCTCCCCTTTGGAGTTCCAGCAAGGTAAAGGAGAGCATTTCTCTCCACTTCTCTTCTCCCACTGGATCAATGACACCTTGAAAGAAATTGCCTATGACAAATTTACAAACCTAGGCATGCTCCATGAGAGTAGGGATTCTTTCATTTGGGGTTTATAGACTCAGCACTTATCACCATAGTTAGTATGTAGTTGGTATTTAATAATTTCTTGTAGCATTGGATCCTATTGGATTTATGTGTGAATTTGTGATAAAATAGGAAGGAAAAGCTGGACACAGTCTCATGTACACCAGATATATTTTTCAGAAGTGTATTTAAAGGGTTCAGGGAAAAGAAGGGTAAGGCCCCATGACTTAAACTACCATAAGGGAAATCACCTCCTGAGATATTCTCAGGAATGACATTCTGACAACACAAACGCATGATTCTGAAGAGAAAGAAAAGAAGAATGCTTACTGTAGAATGAAGTTCCTTGAAGGCAGAAGTTGTATTTTCAGTGCAGTGTGTACACAGTAAACACTTAATAATTGCTCATTGACTTAATTGGACTTAGTCTGTTTAGGAACTGATATGACTGGGCCAGAAACTGATCAGCTAATTTAGATTTTTAAAGAATATGTGAATAAAATGGTTGCAAGGGCAAGTAATTGAAGATTAATAACAATGAATAGTACATTCCTACCAAAAAAAATGTCCAGGGTAGTAAAACCTAGAATAAGCTAAGGCTTGGAATAAAGGCTAACAAAGGACAAAAAAGGGTCTTTAAATTTTATGGTGAGTATGAGAGGATAATAAAAAAGGGATAAGATGATCATTTTAAGTATAAGAAACAATGTTAATGGCTGACAGAGAAGGAACTAATCAATTATTCCTGTTTATGTCTTTAGAGTCGGTCAATAAACACTGGCATTTAGTGAGCACCTGCTATATACCAAGTACTCTTCAGAGTGTGGGGGATGCAAAGTAGAAGACAATCTGTGCTCTCAAGGAGGTTGCATGCAAACAAGTAAGCTCTGTGGAGGATAAATTGGAAACAGTCAACCAAGGGAAGGCATGAGAAGTAAGAGGATCAGAAGAGGCTTCCTATGGAAAATTTGGCAGAACCAGGGAAGCCATGAGCCAGAGAATGTTTAAAATGGGATCAGAATCAGATATGAGTAGAGAATTGATAAGATTATATCCAGATGTCTTCAATGAATTCAAATCATTAGCCCTCGGTGAACTACAAACAGAATTTGTAGATGTAATTGCTGAGCCGCAGTCCATCAAAAAATCATGAACAACATTAACAGTACTACCACACTAAAGAAAGCAAATGTACCAAGTTTTATTTATTATAAACAATATCTATAAAGTGAAACAAACATTACAACAATAAATAGAATAAAATGGTCATAAATAAACATGCAAATTGCTTTACTTATAGGTTATTTCTAAGAAGTCTACCAATTTTAAGAAGATAGACATGGAAATGTCTTGGCTTCTACATATACTTTTAAATTCTTCTCTGTATTTTTACACAGATTTCATCACTCTGATGATCATTTTTACAGAGCTACATCCTAGGTGTATATTGTTAAGCCACCTCAGCTATCTTCCTTCTGCAATGCTTCATAAGTCTTCTCTCTTTGATACTTCTCATATATGTCATTTCTTATGGCTCAGTGCCACTAGGCAATTCTGTAAGGCAATAAATGACAGATAGTTTCTAATATGAGCGCTTTTCCACATTGGGAACTTTTCACACCTTTAAAATAAAAGATTTAGAAAAAATATCACTCTATATATTTTGGTTCCTATGATTTCTTCTCTTTGCTGAGTAGAGGAGGATTTTCTTCTTCTGCACAAGTGACATAGCTATCGTGTCTGGTTTTTAATGTTTTAATAATTTAAAAATACTTAAAGCATTGATCCATTGAGAATTTATTCTATCATATGGTGGGGATGAGAACATAATCATATTTTTAAAAAACATAATGCTCTATCATTTTCCACATATGGTTTATTAAATAGTGATTCATTCTCCCAATGTTTTGTTATTTTGGATTTATAAAATATTAATTTGTTACCTAGTTAAGTTTTTAATTCTGGTTTAACTATTATGTTCACTAGTGCATTTTAAAAATATACTAGTTTTTTTTAATAATTACTATTTCAGCCCCAGATGTGCAGGTGCCGCTGCTGCCGCCACCAGCACCAGCACCACCACCACCTCCACCTCCGCCGCCGCCACCGCCTTTGCAGCTGCAGAGGAGGAGGGGGAGATGGAATCTCTCAATTCTGCCCCAGAGGTGTTCTGCAACCGGATTCTCAGCATGGTGAATTCAGAGGATGTAAATGCCATCATTCAGGCCCAGAAGAACATGCTGGACCGATTTGAGAAAACCAATGAAATGCTCTTGAACTTTAATAACCTCTCCAACGTCCGCATGCAGCAGATGAGCGAACGCTCCATACACCACACCAGGACACTGATGGAGATGAAGAAGGATCTGGACAGTATCTTCCGAAGGCTTAGGACTCTGAAAACGTAGCTATCAAAGCAGTACCCAGATGCTTTTAGTTATATCCATGAGTCTCCCATTCTGGAGGAGGAAGATGATGACGTGGACCCCATCATGGCCAGCTCAGCTACCACCATTGCTACCTCAGAGCAGAGTACTGGGTCATGTGACACGAGCCCAGACATCATCTCTCCAGTCCTGAGCCCTGATTTTGAAGATTTATCCCAAGGACGGCTGGATTCCCCAGCTATGAATGGAGAGAGCCTGACAGGTGATGATGATGATGATGATGATGGTGGTGGTGGTGGTGAGAGGGCCCGGGAGTAGGAGGGACTACCCTCTACCTCGGGTCCCAAGGAATCAGTGCACCATGGAGTGCATAGGAGGGCCTTCCCACTTTCCAGTGTTCTGGAAATGTGTTCCAGCTAGTCACCCCCTCAGTTTAGTACAACAAACCTGGGGGAGACAGCTCCAGGAAGGATTCTATCAGGCCTTTGGGGGCCATGGAGTCACAGTCCTGGCACAAAGCCAGGGATGGGGGGGGGGCAGGCCAGACTCATTGGGGTCACACTGTGGATTTCACCAGGTTTTTTTTTTTGTTGTTGTTGGTTTTTTTTTGCTAATGCTTTTCTGCTGGTATGTTTCTCGCCAAATTCCTTTCCTCCCTGACCCCCACCCCCAGTTCCTAGTGTTTCTGCACATATGAAGCCGAGCCTGGGTTTTTCCAGACCTGTTTCTCGGGGTTTTGGCATCCTATAGGTTTGTTCCCAGCCCTGTGTGAGGAAGGAGGCTTATGGACTTGACTGGGCAATGTCCTGTGCTCCTTTCCAGCCCTGGCTCACAGGCTGGTTCTCAATAATTCTGTGAAGTAGTTCCAGTTAGGAAACCCAGAGCCAGGCCTGACTCTGAGAGGCCCAGTAACTGTGCTTACACTAAACCTCCTCTCCCTTCCAAGTACATCCACACACACATCTACACATATGTGCACACATTCATCCATCCATACCCATAGTCACCTCTAGGCACACAGAACACGTTATTGGACATATACCCAGATGCCTATATGTGTATTCATGCTAACACAGGCACAAACATTTAACATAGATTAAGCATCAAGTATTTTCTTCTGTTGGTACCCACAGGGATTTTTTGAAACAAGTAACATTTCTGAGATGGAAATTCAAAGGAAATTGTTTACTCTCATGGACAGTGTTTGAGCAGAGTGCAGCGACCATAGATTTTCCTGTCAAGAGAGGAGAAGGTACCACCAAGCCGCAGTCTCCTCCTCCTCCACCCCTCTTCAGGGCCCTGAGCCCAGTGGGTAGGGACATCTTTGGAAATAAAAGTTGAATTGACTATGTTTGTACCCTAAGTTTTCACATACTATGGGAGAAATAAATAAAATTCTCTTGCTACGAGAGTCAGTCTGAAAAAAAAAAATAATTACTATTTCATTTTATAATTTTACACCAGTTAGTGTGAGTCCTCCCTTCCCTCTTTTCCTCATAATTATCTTCAATATTTTTGTTTGTTTCCTTACCTATATACATCTTATTACCACTTTAACTATATGGAATAGCCCATTGGATTTTAATAAAATCTATAAATTATTTTGAATAATGTTACTAATTAATATTTGTGATACATGAAATCAAAAGGCTTTTGCATGAACAAAACTAATGCCTTCTAGGATAAGAAAGGAAGCCACTGAACGGGAAAAATAATCTGTATCTAATTTTTCAGGTAGACCAAGCTGATAACTAGCAGAAACATAAGGGGTCAAAAACCATTCTCCAATAAAAAAGGAGACAAAGGATATTAACAAAAAGTTTTAAAAAGAATGGCAAACTATTACCAAATATGTGAAAAAATTCTTCAAATGCCTAATAAGAAAATGCAAATCAGAGCTACTCTTTGATTTCATGTCACACCTAGCAAATTGACAAAGACAATAAAACATGGTATCAGTCACTGGTGAAAGAGTTGTGAAAGGATCAGCATGCTAGGATATCATTGGTGAGGCTCTGAATTAGTGCAGCCATTCTGAATAGTGATTTGGAGATATACAAATAAAGTGGCTAAAGTGTCTAAACACTTTGACCCAAAATTTCACTGCTAGACATATAATCCAAGGCTATCATTTATAAACAGGAATGATCCACATACACCAAAATATTCATAGCCAGCAATTTTTGTGGTAGCAAAGAACTAGAAACCAAGTAAATGTCTATCAGCTGGAAAATAGCTAAACAAATTGTGGTACATCAATGTAATAGCACTGCTTGCCTAGAAGAAATAATGAACATAATGAATACAAAGAAGCATAGAAAGACTTACATAAGCTGATGCCAACTGAAGTAAGCAAGATCTAATAAAATAATACACACAATGACTACAACAAAATTATTAAGAGCCTCAACGAAATATAAAACACTTCCTTTTCATAGTTTCCATGGGGGTAGAACATTCCACATGGTGTCAGGTTTGTTTTTGTTTTTTTGAGGCAGGGGGAGGACAAACACAATGAATGTATCTAGGATAAAAAGAAAAGCAGTTGCAAAGAGAAAAAAAAAATCACCCATTTTTTTCAGGTAGCCAGTATAGGCAACTCACAGAAATATATGAGACCAAAAGTCATTTTCTAATGGAGAAGTAGATAAAGGGTATGCATGTTGTTCAGTTATTTTTTTCTGTTGTATCTTTTTTATGTGTGATTTTCTTGGCAAATTTGGTTTGCCATTTCCTTTTCCAACTCATTTTACAGATGCAGAAACTGAGGCAAACATGGTCACATAGCTAAGCTAGATTTGAACTCAGGAAGATTAATCTTCCTGACTCCAAGCTCAGCACTCTATTTACTGTGCCACATAGTTGCCCTAAGGATATGCATTGCTCTAAAAAGAATTGCAAACAATTAACAAACATATGAACGAACACACTGGTTAGTTTTGTGGACTTCTGTTTCTCTTTTTTCTCTTTTTCTCTAAAAAAATGTTTTGGGATTTTCCAGTTCTAGGAGCCAAGATGGTGGAGTAATTGATAGTTGCTCTCTCCCTCCCCTTGTTGACTGTGATGAGCCCAGAGAATATCTCCCTGGGAAAAAACCCTGGAACAGTGAAAGCAGCAGAAGGGGTAAACAGACTCTTAACCCATGAGGCTAGAAAGACTGCTAAAGAGGGTTCCTCCTGCTGTGACTGAAGGGGACCAGTGCAGGATCAGAGCTGTCCCAGACAGCCCCATCTCAACAAACCAGGAGAAGATTGTGAGCCCCAGAGGGACAAAGCCAGCAACTGCTAACACCAAGACCCCAGGCATGCCTCAACACCCCAGGGGAATCGGGAAAACACTGGTGCAGATGGGATCACCAACCACTGAGCTTGTCTATGCTCTAGCTAAGCAGAGGAGACCTCCTGTGTCCAGACCACCCCTCCCCCACACTTAACGAGCTAACTCCAGGGTAACTGTGAGGAAATCCAAAAAGACTTCACCTGGCCTCTGCTTTCCAACACCAACCAGCTCAGTATCAGGTAAGCTGCAGTATTTTAACTTCTAGCTAAAAGAACCAGAGGCCACAACGCATAAAGCCTCAAGTTTTAGGCACAAGAGCTGTGGGACATAGCTCCCTGAGCACAAGATGCAGAGGTCCACTTTAAAAGTCAGGAAGAGGGTTATTATCATGAATAAGAAGCAAAGCAGAAAAGAAAAGACCATAGAATCTTTCTATGGGGATAGGGACCAAAACATAAATACCAAAGAGGTCAGCATTGAGTCTGTAATCCCATCTGAAACTTCAGAAGGGAATATGAACGGGTCTGAAGCACAAAGGGCCTTCTAGGAAGAGCTCAGGAAGTATTTTAAAACCCAAATTAGAGAAATAGAAGGAAAACTGACCAATGACTTTAAAAATATGAAAAAGAGAAATCACAGAAGAATTTAAAAGGTCAATTGTACAAATGGAAAAGGAAGTACAAAACCTAACTAGAGAAAATAGCTCCTTAAAAGGAACAATTGGACAGATGGGAAAGGAGATGCAAAAGTTAAGCGAAGAAAACAGTGCGATAAAAAATAGAATCTGGCAAGTAGAAGCTAATGAATTTATGCGATGTCAAGAATCAGTCAAACAGAATCTAAAGAATGAAAAGATATAACAAAATGTAAAATATCTAATTGGAATAACAACTGACCTGGAAAATAGATCCAGGAGAGAAAAATCTAAGGATTATTGGTCTACCAGAAAGCTATGATGAAAAAAGAGCCTGGACAATATCACCCAAGAAATCATCAAGGAAAATGGCCTAGAAGTCCTAGATCCAGAAGCAAATTAGTCATTGAAAGAATCCACTGTTCATCTCCTGAAAGGCACACCAAACTAAAAACACCAAGAAATATCATTGTCAAATTCCAGAACTATCAATTGAAGGAGAAAATACTACAGACAGCTAAAAAGAAATGATTCAAATATTAAGGAACTAAAGTTTGGATCACATGGGACATTGCAGCTTCTACATTAAAAAAATCAAAGTAATTGGAATATGATATTATATAAGGCAAAGGAGCTGGGACTACAACAAAGGATCAATTACCCAGCAAAGTTGAGCATGATATTTCAGGCAAGGAGATGGACATTCATTGAAATAAGGGATTTCCAGACCTTCCTGATAAAAAGGCCAGAACTCAATAGAAAATTTGATCTTCAAATGCAGGTCTCAAGAGAGACATAAAATGGTAAACAGGGGGAAAAAAACTTGTTACAGAACATGGGCAAACTATTTACATCCCTATAAGGGAAGATGATACTTGCCAATCTTGAGAATTGTATATTTATTATGAAATGTAAAAGGGATATACATAGACAGAAGGTGTGGGTATAAATCAAATGATGTGATGATAACAAATGTGATTTAAGAGTGGGAGGGGATTGTAATGGGAGATGTGAAAAGGAGGAGGCAGAAAAAGATAAATGCCATCACAGGAAGAGGCACAAAAATATATTACAGTAGAGGGAAAGAGGGGAGGGAGATGAGTATTGTTTGAGAGTCACTCTTATCTGATTGGATTCAAGGAGGGTATAACAAACTCAGTTAAGTACAGAAATACAATTACCTCTATAGGCAGTAGGAAGGGAAGGGGGAAAGAAAAGGGAGGGGAGGCTAAAAGGGAGGGAAGAAGTAGTAAGGGAAAAAGGGATTAAAGGGGGAGGCTGAAAAGGGAGGAAAGACTAAGGGAGGAGGTGGTCAAAAATTAAAACTATTATGGAGGGGAAGGGAGAAGGGAGAACTAAAAGTATAAACAAGGGGAAAGGAGATGGAGGGAAAGACACAGATAGTAATCATAACTATGAATGTGAATGGGATGAACTCTCTCATAAAATGGAGGTGGATAGCAGAATAGATTAAAAACCATTATCCAACAATATGCTGTTTACAAGAAACACATCTGAAATGGGGGCATACACACAGGATTAAGGTAAAAGGTTGGAGCAGAATATTTTGTGCTTCAGCTGATGTAAAAAAAGCAAGGGTAGCAATCCTAATCTCAGACAAAGCAAAATCAGAAATAGATCTAATCAAAAGAGATAAGGAAGGAAACTATATCCTGCTAAAAGGCACCATAGACAATGAAGCAATTTCATTACTAAACATATATTCTCTAAGTTGTATAGCAGCTAAATTCTTAGAAGAGAAGTTAATGGAGTTACAGGAAGAAATAGACAGCAAAACTATATTAGGGGGGGACCTCAGCCTTCCCCTACAAGAAAGAAGTTAAAGAGGTGAATAGAACTCTGGATAAGGTAGATATGATAGATGTCTTGAGAAAATTGAAGGGGAATAGAAAGGAATATACCTTTTTCTCAGCAGTACATGGCACATATACAAAAACTGACCATATAGTAGGGTATAAAAACCTCACAATCCAGTACAAAAAGGCAGAGACAGTCAATGCATCCTTCTCAGATCATAATGCAATAAAATTTATATGTAATCAAAGACCATGGCAAAATAAACCAAAAGTTAATTGGAAACTAAACAGTCTAATCCTAAAGTAAGAGTGAGTTAGACAACAAATTATAGAAACAATCAACAGCTTCATTCAAGAGAATGACAACAATGAGACAACCTATCAAATCTTATGGAATACGGCAAAAGCAGTTCTCAAAAAAGGACAAATTGAAAATCCCCAAGTAAATACCAAATGAGAAATACTGAAAACCAAAGGAGAGATTAATAAAATCGAAATTAAGAAAACTATTGAACTAATAAATAAAAATAAGAATTAGTTTTATGAAAAAACCAATAAGATTGATAATTCTTTGGTCAATTTGATTAAAAAAAAGAAAGAAGAAAACCAAATTACCAATATCAAAAATGGAAAGGGTGAACTCACCTCCAATGAGGAGAAAATTGAAACAATAATTAGAAATTACTTTACCCAACTGTATGCCCATAAATTCAACAATCTAAATGAGATGATGAGTATTTTAAAAAATATAAATTGCCCAGATTAACAGAAGAGGAAGTTGAGAACTTAAGTAATCCCATCTCAGAAAAGGAAATTGAACAAGCCATAAATGAACTCCCTAGGAAAAAATCTCTAGGGCCAGATGAATTTACAAGTGAATTCTATCAAACTTTCAGAGAACAGTTAAATTCAATACTACATAGACTATTTGGGAAAATTGCTGAAGAAGGAGTACTACCAAATTCTTTTTAAGATACAAATATAGTTCTGATATTAAACCAGGAAGAGCCAAAACAGAGAAAGAAAATTATAGACCAATTTCTCTAATGTATATAGATGTAAAAATTTTAAGTAAGATGTTAGCAAAAAGAATACAGCAACTTATCATGAAAATAATACATTATGATCAGGTAGGATTTATACCAGGAATGCACAGATGTTTCAGTATTAGAAAAACTATTAGAATTATTGATCATATCAACAACAAAACTCACAGAAACCACATGATTATCTCAATAGATGCAGAAAAAAAACTTTTGACAAAATACAACATCCATTCCTATTGAAAACACTGGAAAGCATAAGAATAAATGGAACTTTCCATAAAATAATGAGCAGTATCTACCTAAAACCACCAGCAAGCATTATATGCAATGGGGACAAGCTCAATGCATTTCAAATAAGATCAGGGGTGAAGAAAGGATGTCCACTATCACCACTGTTATTCAATATGGTATTAGAAATGCTAGCTATAGCAATAAGAGAAGAAAAAGAAATTGAAGGAATTAGAATAGACAAAGAAGAACCTAAGTTATCACTCTTTGCAGATGATATGATGATATACTTAGAGAATCTGAGAGAATCAAGTAAAAATCTACTTGAAATAATAAACACCTTTGGCAAAGTTGCAGGTTACAAAATAAACCCACATAAATCATCTGCATTTCTATATATTATTAACAAAATCCAACAGCAAGAGATAGAAAGAGAAATCCTGTTTAAAGATACTGTAGACACTATGCAATATCTGGGCGCCTACCTGCCAAAACAAATCCAGGGCCTATGTGAACACAATTACAAAATACTATTTGCACAAATAAAGTCAGATCTAAGTAAGTGGAAAAACATCAGTTGTTCCTGGGTGAGCTGAGCCAATATAATAAAAATGACAATTCTACCTAAATTAACTTACTTGTTCAGTGCCATACCAATCAAACTACCAGATAATTATCTTCTAGAACTAGAAAAGAAAATATCAAAATTCATCTGGAAGAACAAAAGGTCCAGAATATCAAGGAAAGTAATGAAAAGAAATGCTAGAGAAGGTGAGCTAGCTCTACCAGATCTCAAATTGTGTTATAAAGCAGCAATCATCAAAACCATTTGGTACTTGCCAAGAAACAGAGGGGTAGACCAGTGGAATGATTTAGGTACTCAAGACACAGTAGTTAATGAATATAGCAATCTACTGTTTGATAAACCCAATGACTCCAGCTTCTGGGATAAGAACTCACTGACAAAAATTGCTGGGAAAACTGTATAACAGTGTGGCGGAAACTGGGCATAGACCAATGCCTGATATCATACACAAAAATAAAGTCCAAATGGATAGGTATAATGATCTAGGTATAAATATTGATACTATAAACAAATTAGGGGAGCAAGGAATAGTGTATTTGTCAGATTTATGGAGAATGGAGAAATTTATGACCCTACAAGAGATAGAGAACATTATGAAACCCAAAATGGATAATTTTGATTACATTAAATTGAAAAGATTTTGCACAAACAAACCCAATGCAACCAAGATTAGGAGAGAAGCAGAAAACTGGGAAAGGATCACAGACAGAAATAGACCATTTTCTTTTGTATTATTTTGTGTTTTGTTTTGTTTTATGGTTTCCCCCATTCATTTTAATTCTTCTATGCAACATGCATTTAATAGGAATGTACATGTTGAACCTATATAATATTGTACACTGTTTCAGGGAAGGAGTGGGGAGAGAAGGAGGAATAAGGAGGAGGGAGTGGAAAAAATTTTAAGATATATGGAAGTGATTGTCCAATGTTGAAAACAAATAAAATAATTCAATTTTTAAAAAATAAAATAATAATAATAAAAAGAAGAAAGTCTTCATAGATACCAAAATATTTATAGCAGCCCTTTTTTGTGATAGCAAAGAATTGTAAACAAAATAGATGTCCATCGAGTGGGGAACAGCTAAAGAAACTGAATTAAGTGAATGTAATGGAGTATCACTGTGCTGTAGGAAATTATGTATCTGAAAAATACAGAGAAACATGGAAATATCCACATGACCTGATACAGAGAGAAGTAAGCAGAGCCAAGAAAACAATCTACACAGTAACCACATAAAAAAAAGATCAAGTGAATGTATCAAAAGTGTAAAAATCGAGCAGGACCCAAATGATGAGAGAGGAGAGCACCCCCCAAACCCACTCACTTGTGTACATTGGAGGTCACAACTGTGGCATATTACACATGTTTTCAGACTCTTTCAATGTATTGATAAGCTGTGCTTCCCTCTTCTTTTCAATCTTTAAAAAATACTATTTGTTAAATGGAATAGCTTTCTAGGATGAAGAGAAGAGAGGTACTGGGGATAACTAATATGATATGAAAAACAAGGTGAATTTTAAAAAATCTTTTTGATAAAGTATGGATAAAGACAGGAAGAATGGATACAAGGAAATTCAGGCAATGTAAACAACAAGAAAATGAAAATAAAAATTTAATTTAAAAATTACTATCAACTATATTGACATGACCTAAGCATAATATGGAATATCTCTCTAATTCTTTTATTTTTATTTAAATTTAATTATGGTTATCATACACACATATTTAGGTTTCCTATTTTTGTGTTGGTTCATTTTTAATAATTTGATGCATCTTCTTATTACAGATTCTTACTTTTCATTAATTTGTTCTGTCCTTATGACACATTGAAATTTTAATCTTTAGAATTTTTGCATGTTTATTTTATATCCTGCTACTTTGCTGAATCAATTAATCTTCACTCATTGCTTTTATGTTTTACTGTCACTTGGATTTTCTAGATATACCCAAATAGCTCCTGTAAATAAAGATATTTACTCTCTTTATTAGCTCTAGTTATTACATTAATTTGTCTTTCTTGCTTTGCTCACATAGTTAGTATTTCCAAAATTGTGCCAAATTTTAATGTTAAAACAGACAGCCATTCTTTTTTTCTTTCCAGAAAAGCTCATAAAACTACTCTATTGCACATAACTTTTTTTTTTTTATCATGTTAAGGAAAGATTCTTTCATTTCTAGAATATTTTATGCTGCTTAAATATAAAGTATTTCTGTATTTTATCAGAAATCTTATGTCTACTGATTTCTTATATTTACAGATTTGATATATAATTTTCACTGACATTGATAATGATTTATCATATTGATGATATCCCTAATATTGAGTCTTACTTGTATTCTTGGTGTATATTCTCCTTAATAACGGTATTTGTGCTTTGTTTTCTTTTTACTTACATTCTATTCTGTTTGTTAGTATTTAGTTTAACATTTTCATTATCTTTTATTTGGATCATAGACTTAGAAAATGAAGTAACCCATGATGTTATAAAATCCTGTTCCTTCATTTCAAAGTGGAGGTAATTGAGACCCAGAAATTTTAAGTGACTTGTCCAAGGTCATACAGGTAATTAAGCAGGATATGACTTATGTATGTTCCTCTGACTCCAATTCCAGCATTCTTTACAATGAACCAAGCTATCTCTTAGATTAATTATATTGACCTATAATTATCTTTCTATGCCCTATCTTTGCCATGCTTGAGAACCAGGATTATATTTACCTTGTAGGAAAAATTAATTAGATTTTTTTAATTTAAAAAGGCATCATAAATTATAGGAATTTTTTCTTCTTTAAATGTTTGATATAATTTACTTGTCAAGGCATTTGGTTCTTTCTGCTTTTATATGAAAGCTTGTTAATGACACTGCCTTTTAATTTTTATTTTCAGTTTTTCCTCCTGAGATTGGGTTGATCTAGGTTATTTATTTCCTCTTTGATTATTTGGGCATTGGGAATGGGTGAGTTAGTTATTCAATCATTTCTTTTATATTCTCATTTGGTTGTCATAGACTTGTAAGTAATTAGTCTTAGTTTTTTTTGAATCATTTGTATTTGTTATGAGCTCCCTCTCTCTTTTCTGATTTTGGTAATTTGATTTTCATCTCTTCTTTTTGATTACATTTGCTGATGATTTTCTATCTTATTGGTCTTAAAAAAAACTTTTAGTGATATTTCTCAAATCAATATTTTTTTTCTTTTATTGATTTTTCCTTTTACTTAATGATTTCTAGCTTTGTGCTTACAGTTAAAGAAATGAGAAAATGAACAAATTAATGTATGTTAAACTCAACTCATTATTTTCCTCATGTTAATTAGCATTCAGTGATACAATTTTGCCTTTAAGTACTACTTTGGCTGTATCCCATAAATTTTCATGTATCTTATTTAAGATGTATCATATTTTAGAAGCTCATTTATAAAATGATACAGAAAAGGATAGCAAAAGACTATGAGCAGTATCACCTTATAAAACAGCAAGAGATAGAGATAGGACAAATCTATAGAAAACTTGACCAGACACCCAACTAAGTTATATCTTCCTCAAAGCATTCATAGATGAGTTTATCAGGGGACAACAAATAGACAGAATAATCCTCAGGTTCATTTCTGTTCTCATATGAACTTTTGTAATCATCAGAGATATTTTTAATAACCATAATCATCATCATAGCATTATATTGCACTTTACAAAATGCTTTGCTTCTAGCATCACTTTTTATCCTTATAACAACAATCCTAGGAAGTAGGTGGTATTGTTATCCCCATTTTACATATGGGAGTGAGGTACATATTGTATATTACAGATGAGGAAACTGAGGTACCTAACAATCAAATGACTTATCCAGGGACATAACTGATAAGAATCTAAGGCAGAATTGAAACTCAGGTCTACCTAAGTCCACATCCAACATTCCAGGTATTCTCACTTCTAAAACAGCCCTAATTACTGAATGTATATTGCCTCAGTCAAAGTGATAATGTAGCTTAAAAGACCTTAGCTTAAAAAGGCCAAGATCTCCTCCTGCATTGTGGACCATCTCCTAGTATCCTGATCTATATCTGGCCACTGGACCCAGATGGCTTCAGAGGAGAAGGTGGAATTGGGGACTTTTCACAGCTCTCCCTCACTTAAATCCAATTCATCTGCAAGTTATGACATCATCTTCCTGATGTATGGTTTGCTTCCAGAATGAAGGAGAAATGACAGTTCCATGTACACATGTAATATGAGGAAGTAGAAGTGAAATAAGGGATATGATGAAGGAAGTATTAGATTTGCAAAGGAAGTGGAAGAGGATAATATGTTCACCATGAGTGTGACATTAGTATTCATAAAATGTATGAAGAAGAAGATGCCCAGCTTATTTGCTAGATCATCTATGAAGTTTCTAAGGGAAAGCAATGTGATTCAAATCTAAGAAGGATTTATGAAATCAATCAACAAGCATTTATAAAGAGCTTAGCATTTGCCAGTACATTGAATTTCTTATACAAGAATTCAATTTGACTGGATCAGAAAGCATGTAAAGAAGATTGGAAAGGTGGGATGGAAATATGTTGTGAAAGAATCCAAGAGAAGTTGACATATGAATTAAAGGTACTGGGGAATCACTGGAATTTATTGAGTGGGGCTAAGGAGTGACATGAACAAACTTATGCTCTAAGAAAATCCTTTGGACAGCTATGCAAAAGATGAACTGAAATGAAGAGAAATTTGAGTCAGTAGCACCAATTAGGAGACCACTGAAATTGTCAAGAGAAAAGATGATCAGTAAATAATGATGATAAGCAATTGGGTGCTTATTTTGCATGAGTAAAAGGGATAAATGTGAAAGATGTTGTGGAGAGGCAGTAGAAAAGACAAGATTCAACAACTGATCAGAAATTTGAGATTAAATTGAATCCGGGATGAAACTAAGACAAAACTCAGTAACTGGAAGTTAGTGTTATCCCTGGAACTAATTGGAGAGTTTGAGAAAGGAGTGAGTTGTTAAGGGGGACGGGGAAGATAATGAGTTCTGTTGGACATGTTGAGTTTGAGATACTTACAGGACATCCAGTTGAAATGTCCAATAGGCAGTTGGTGATGTGGGATTAAAGACTGGGAGAGATACTAAAATTGGACATGTCATCTAAATAGAGATGAACATTGAACCTATAGGAGCTAATGAGGCCACCAAGTGACAGAGTATAGATAGAAAAGAGAAGAAATATGAGAGAGTATTGGGATACACCCACAGCGTATGGCATGGATGATAACCCAGCAAAAAAGAGTGAGAAAGAATGGCCAGAAGAGTCATAGGGGAACCAAGAGAAATTATTGTCATAAAAACCCATAGAGGAGAGAATAACCAGAAAGAAGAAGGGGTCACCAGTGTGCAATATTGCAGTTGAGTCAGCAAGTACTTAGTAAGAAGTTGCTTATTAAGAAATTATTGCATCCTGTGCTAGGTAATGGAAATACAAACACAAAAAGTAAGAAATAGCTCTTGGTCTCAAGGAGTTTACCTTCTAAAAAGAGAAAACAGCACATAAAAGGAAGCCAAAAGCAGTGGTGTGCAGGGGATTGGGAAGGCACCATATTGGTGTGTGGTGGAGAAGGTTGGTAGAGTCAGGAGTGCAGCCCAGAGACAAAGGCAGATGTGGCTGGTCTGAAAACTTTCTTTAAAATGGAGATTTGGGGGGAACTGACAGATCAAAGGAAGGGACCAGAAGAACACAGTGAAGAGAAGTCAGGAAATATGTAGATTAAGAAAAACCATTAGATTTCACAATTAAGAGATCTCTGGTGACTTATAAAAGAATAGCTTCCTTAGGGGTGCGAAACCATGATGGAAGAGTAGAAAGACACACATACCCAGGGTCTCCCCACACAGCCCATAAAATACCTGTTGAGAGGGACTCTCAACAAATTTTGGAGCAGCAGAAGTGGAGAACAACAGAGTGGAGATTTCCAGCCCAGGGTGACCTGAAATGCCCATGAGAAATGTTGGTTGCACCAGATGTGGAGCAGAGGGCGGAGCCCAATCCAGCCTTGGCTGCACACTGCGGCGTGAGGACACTCAGGGAAGAGGACACCTGGGGGTAGGAATCTCCAGTCACAGCAGGGGGTCCTCAGATCCCTCATCCCACAGGTGCCAAAGGTCAGTGATGGGGGTTTTTCAGTTAGCCAGGAAGGGAGAAGGGCATTCCCATAGCTCCGGCCTCAGGCAGTGGCCCACAGAGGCCACATTGGGCAAGTGGCAGGAGCTCTCACAGCAACACCTACAGCAGCCAGAGACCTGGATCATAAAAACCCCTGGGGTCACTGAGGGAGCTGGTCTTTGTCTCACACTGAACGGTGGTCCTGTCCCCACAGTTTGACTGAATCCCACCCCCTCAGTGCTAGCTTGGCAGAACTGGAGGTCAGGGGCCTGTGGAGAGGATACTCTGCTAAGATTCTGGGCACAAAAATCCTTCCATGCACCCAGACCAGTACATGCTGGATTGTGCCACCTTGGAGGAACTGAGATCTTACAGGTCCCCAGAGTATATCCTACTCTTGACAAAGGACCCAAAAGTCAAGTAACTGGTTGGGAAAATGCCTAAGAAGGGAAAAAAATAAGACCATAGAAGGTTACTTTCTTGGTGAACAGATATCTCCTCCCATCCTTTTGGATGAGGAAGAACAATGCTTACCATCAGGCAAAGACATAAAAGTCAAGGCTTCTGTATCCCAAACATCCAAAATAAATATTCAATGGGCTCAGGCCATGGAAGAGCTCAAAAAGAATTTTGAAAATCAAGTCAGAGAGGTGGAGGAAAAACTGGAAAGAGAAATGAGAGAGATGCAAGTAAAGCACAAAAAGCAGGTCAACACCTTGCTAAAGGAGACCCCCCCCCCAAAAAAAGCTGAAGAAAATAACACATTGAAAAATAGGCTAACTCAATTGGCAAAAGAGGTTCAAAAAGCCAATGAGAAGAAGAATGCTTTGAAAAGCAGAATTAACCAAATGGAAAAGGAGGTCCAAAAGCTCACTGAAGAAAATAGTTCTTTCAAAATTAGAATGGAGCAGACGGAGGCTAATGACTTTATAAGAAACCAAGAAATCGCAAAACAAAACCAAAAGAATGAAAAAATGGAAGATAATGTGAAATATCTCATTGGAAAAACAACTGACCTAGAAAATAGATCCAGGAGAGACAATTTAAAAATTATGGGACCACCTGAAAGCCATGATCAAAAAAAGAGCCCAGACATCATCTTTCATGAAATTATCAAGGAAAACTGCCCTGAGATTCTAGAACCAGAGAGCAAAATAAGTATTCAAGGAATCCACAGACCACCGCCTGAAAGAGATCCAAAAAGAGAAACTCCTAGGAACATTGTGGCCAAATTCCAGAGTTCCCAGGTCAAGGAGAAAATATTGCAAGCAGCTAGAAAGAAACAATTCAAGTATTGTGGACATACAATCAGGATAACACAAGATCTAGCAGCTTCTACATTAAAGGATCGAAGGGCATGGAATAGGATATTCCAGAAGTCAAAGGAACTAGGACTAAAACCAAGAATCACCTACCCAACAAAACTGAGTATAATACTTCAGGTGAAAAAATGGTCTTTCAATGAAATTGAAGACTTTCAAGCATTCTTGACCAGAGCTGAAAAGAAAATTTGACCTTCAAACACAAGAATCAAGAGAAGCATGAAAACATAAACAGCAAAGAGAAATCATAAGGGACTTACAAAAGTTGAACTGTTTACATTCCTACAGGTAAAGACAATATTTGTACTCTTGAAACTTTTTTCAGTATCTGGGTAGTTGGTGGGATTACACAGAGAGAGAGAGACAGACAGACAGACAGACAGAGCACAGGGTGAATTGAATAGGATGGGATCATATCTTAAAAAAATGAAATTAAGTGGCGAGAGAGAAATATATTGGAAGGAGAAAGGGAGAAATGGTATGGGCAGGTTATCTCTCATAAAAGAGGCAAATAAAAGACTTCTCAATGGAGGAATAAAGAGGGGAGGTGGGAGAAAAACATGAAGCTTACTCTTATCACATTCAACTAAAGGAAGGAATAAAATGCACAGTCATTTTAGTATGAAAATCTTTCTTACAATACAGGAAAGTGGGGGAGAAGGGGATAAGCAGGGCGGGGGGGATGATGGAAGGGAGGGCATGGGGAGGAGGGAGCAATTAGAAGTCAACACTCTTGGGGAGGGACAGGATCAAAAGAGAGAATAGAAGCAATGGGGGCCAGGATAGGATGGAGGGAATTATAGTTGGTCTTATACAACATGACTATTATGGAAATCATTTGCAAAACTACACAGACATGGCCTATATTGAATTGCGTGCCTTCCCAAAGGGAATGGGTGGGGAAGGAGGGATGGGGAGAAGTCAGAACTCAAAGTTTTAGGAACAACTGTTGAGTATTGTTCTTCCAACTAGGAAGTAGAAATACACATAATGGGGTATAGAAAGTTATCTTGCCCTACAGGACAAAAGAGAAGATGGGGATAAGGGAAGGGAGGGATGTTAGAAAAGAGGGCAGATTGGTGATAGGGGCAATTAGAATGCTTGGTGTTTTGGGGTGGGGGAAGGGGAGAAACGGGGAGAAAATTTGGAACCCAAAATTTTGTGGAAATGAATGTTGAAAAGTTAAATAAATAAATAAAGAAAGAATAGTTTTGTTAAATGATGAGATCAGAGTCCAAATTTTAGAGAATTTAGAATAAAGGACAGGACACTGTGTGGCACTCTCTGTGTCTTTCTCTCTGGCTGTGTTTATACGTGTGTGTGTGTATGTGTGTGTGTGTTCCCCTTTTCCCAGTACTCTGGTCTTTTCTCTTTTCTCTCTATATTACCTCACCAGTCTTATTTAATATGTGCCTACTGTGTGCAAGATGCAAGATACTGGGCAAGACTTGACCTCAAGGAACTAGCATTGTACTTGAATAGGCAGAAATCATATCAAATGAGAAGGTATTAATGGATTGCATTGTGCATTATTCAAAACATACTCATATTCATGAAGTCTCAAATCTATTATTGAAGTGTTTTTACTTTAATGAAATCTGATGATTTCTGTTACATTTTTTTTAACACAGTCCCTTTTCAAGAAACCATTTTACCTATAAAATTGCATCACATGTCTCAGTTTTCAAACAAAGGAAAAAAGGGACTGTTCAAGCTATAGACTGGTGAGCTACACTTTAATTCCCAACAAAATTCTCAGGTGCAGTATTAAAACGATGGATTGTGAATATTTGAAAAGGGGATAAAAGAAATAACTTGGATTCACCAAGAACAAATCTTATCAGATTAATCCCATTTCTTAGCTGACAGTTTTACTAGACTAGTAACAGGAAACTGTCATGGATAATATTGATGGATTCTAGTATTATACATTGGTTTTTCATCTTTCTTATGAATGGAATAGAAAGATATGAATTAGATCCGACTATATTGATATGAAGATTGAGAAATAGTAGAAAGTTGGACCCAGTGTATGATGTTAAATAGGTTGGTGTTACTTGGAGAGAAGACTCTATCAGAATGCTATGAGACTTTGTCCTTGCCCTACTATGTTTGCTGTTTCTGTTGACAATTTGGGTGGAAGTATACATGACCTCCTCAGTAAATTTTTGGATTATGGAAACCAGCCAAGGCTAGTTTACATGTGGTATGACAGATGATCAAAAATGTTCAGGAAAACCTAGAAGAATGGATTGAAGTTAATAAAATCACACAAATTGAGGATACACTTAAAGTCTTATATTTTGATCCATTTCCATCTACTCCACAACCTTGTCTCTTAGATTGTGTCCATTCTTTCTTATCTCTACTGTCCCTGTAATCATGGGTCCCTTCCCTGATGCCAACAAACATCCCCAGATCCCTCCCATCCTTACAAACTTTCCCTTAACCCCGCCAATTCATCAAGCTATTATTTTATATATTAATTCCCTTTCACAACTAAATTCCTAAAGAAAGCTATCTATATTTATTGTTTCCCCTTCCTCAAAACCTACTCACTTGCTAATCCCTTGAAATGCAATTTGCAATCCCAATTTATCATTCTACTGAAGCCATTATCTCCAAAATTACAAAAAATTTCTTAATTATTAAATTGTATGGCTTTTATTCAGTCCACATGCTTTGTGACCTCTCTGGTGAATGCTACACTGTTGGATTATATCTCCTCAATTTCTATGACATTGCTCTTTCACTGGCTTTTCTCTTATACATCTGACTTCCTTCTCAATTTCCTTTCTTTAATTGCCACAGATGGATTAACAAAGGCACTCTCCTAAATCTTTGTCTTTCTCTGTACTGTCTTCTTTGGTGTCCTCAGCAGTTCTCTCCAATCCATCTTCAATATAGCTGACAAATTGAGGTTCATAAAGTAGAGATCTGGTTAACATTTTCTTTGTCTTTCCTTCCCTCCTTTCTTCCTTCCTTTCTTCTTTCCTTCCTTCCTCCCTACCTCCTCACTAAAGGAAGGTAAATTTGGAAGCCCAGAAGATGCCCAGTTAACTTGGGTTTTACTGACTAGATTCCTTCCTTTTCCTTTCCTTTCCTTTCCTTTCCTTTCCTTTCCTTTCCTTTCCTTTCCTTTCCTTTCCTTTCCTTTCCTTTCCTTTCCTTTCCTTGCCTTTCCTTGCCTTGCCTTGCCTTGCCTTGCCTTGCCTTGCCTTGCCTTGCCTTGCCTTGCCTTGCCTTTCCATCCCTTCCCTTTCCTTGCCTTTCCTTCCCTTCCCTTCCCTTTCCTTTTCCTTTTCCTTTCCACCTTAATCCTACTGCATTCTGAAGGTCATACAATGGATAATGCTTGGTCCCTGCCTAAGGGCTCTCTTCTGGATCCTCCTGGCTTCAGAGTGATTATCAGTAGTAACTGTTGCTGTTTCCCTTCTAGCCTGATGTGTTTATTTTTCTTTGCTTCATTAAAGGGGCCATGCCCTTCTAAACAGGCCTATTCAATGAATGGACATTACATCACCCCAAGTGAGTACCCAAATAGACCTTGGGCTAAAGGGTCCAAGGTCTCTAAGTGCATCCTGGGCCATCTCTAGTCATCCTGATGAATATCTGGTCACTGGATTCAGATGGCTCTGGAGGAGAAGTGAGCCTGGTGACCTGCACAGCCCTCCCTCACTCAAAACAAAGTCAAGTGCAAGTCATGGCATCATTTTTCTGATGGCATGGTCTTCTTTGGCAATGAAGAACAAATACAACAACAACCTCCTTGCACAAAATGATTAATATGGAAATGTTTTATATGATTGCACATGTATAGCCTATATCAGATTATTTACCATCTTAGGCAGAGGTACAGGGATGGAGAAATAGATTTTGCTACTCAAAACTTGAAAAAATGTTGAAAAATGGTTTTACATGTAATTGGGGAAAGAGAAAATATTACCTAAAACTTAAAAAAGGAAATAGTCTTATTAATGTCCATTTCCCAAGTCTCTTCCTGCTTCAATGCATCTTCCACAAAGCTGCTAAAGTGATTTTCCTAAAGCCTGCATCTAACATGTCACAAACACACACAGTCTGCACTCAATAGTCTACATTGGCTCCCTGTTGAAGCCAGGATCAGATGGAAGAGAATTTGGCATTTAAAACTCTTCATATCCTGGCTCCGCACTACTTTTCCACTCTTCTTATACTTTCTTTCCTTCTTTCTCTTCTATGATCTAGTGACACCGGCTTTCTTGCTGTTCTCACCTCATCTTCCAACTCTCTGCCTTTTCAGTGATTACCTCCCATGCCTGGAATATTTTCCTTTCTTATTCTGACTAGTGGCTTCTTTTGAGACTCAGCTCATCATCCACCTATGCTAAGAGGACTTTTTTCTAGTCTTCTCCAATACTTGTGTCTTCCCTCTAAGTTTATCTTCATTTAGCCTTCTGCATGACTTGTATGCAAATAGTTCTTTATATATTGCCTCTCCCCCTATAGCTTTTATAAATATTATATTTTGATATGTGATATTGTTTATATAATACATATCATTAAAATATAGACTCTCATTTCCACCTCTGAGAACAGAGACTGCGTATTTGCCTTTCTTTGTATCCTGAGCCCTTAGGATAGAACTTAGTAAATAGAAAGTGCTTACTAAATGCACATTGACTGATTGGTTGACCCAGAACCATACCTGGCTCTTAATAATAATCCTCCTATATGTTTTGTCTCCCCCAATTAGAATGTGAGTTCCTTGGGAGAAAGAGATTATCGTAGGTGTGGAACCAGTGGTTAGCACATAATGTTTGACATTAAGTTAAATGCTTTTTCATTCTTTATTCAATAAATGCTTACTGAATTGGATTTCCTATGGAGGTGATGATTCTCTCATCCCTAGGAAGGAAGTTTCAGTCAAAAAATTGAATGCCTCCTTATTAGGGGATTATAGAAGAGATTTCTGTTCAGGTATAGTTTGGATGAGATGATATTAAGGTCACTTTCACCTCTGAAACTCTATGTTATTGAATTGATTTATTGAAAGGACATTGGCTGTAGTAATATTTTATGACCCCAGACTTCAAATATAAATTCATTCTGTTCCTCATTAAGATGACCAAATGAATTGGCTTCTCAAGTCGGGCATAAGTCACCTTACATTTTTCATGCCATAGCATAGGATAATTGTATCCAATGAGCTTCATCTAAGTGGCAAAGTGGAAAGCTTAAAATCACTATTTATTAATCATAGAAAATAAGGAGTGTGGTCTTATGGTGGATAGTGAGTTGCCTCCTGAGTCATGATCCTCTGAGTTCAAATCCTGCCTCTACCAAGAGTGGCCTATGGGCTCTGTGCAAACCATTTAATATTGCATTTCCCCAGAAAAATCACAAAGATTAGAAATTGTAAAAAAAAAACAAAAAAAAGAGTTTCTTCACCAGCCAACTCCACATGCTGATAAATTTACAGGTCTGTACCAATCATCATCATCACCACCATCTTCATCATTAGAATGTCTATATGTTAAGATATAGAGCAGTTGGGTGGCTCCAGCTAGGCCTGGAGTCAGAAATACTCCTCTTCCTGAATTCAAATCCTTAGACAGTTACTGGGTTGTGGCCCTAGGCAAGTTACTTAAACTCCTTTGCCTCAGTTTCCTCTTCTGTAAAGTGAGCTGGGCAAAGAAATGGCAAACTACTTCAACACATTTGATAAGAAAACCCCAAAGAATGTCACAAAGAGTTGGACATGACAGAAAAACGACTAAAAAACAAAGTGTTAAGGTACAGAACATTGCTCATTTTCAACTTAACCAATGGGGACTGACAAACTTTAGAGGAAATTTTAGAGGATAATATTTGAGTGAAGTGTGGTAATGACAAAAGAGTAATGGATTTGGTGTCAGAGGACTGAGGTTCACATTCCAGATTTGCCATTTTTTACCTGCATGACTTTGGGTAAGCCATTTACTTTCAGTGGTTCTCAGTTTTTCTTTTGTTAAATTAGAATGTAAAACCAAATTACCATTAAGGTGCTTTCCAGTTCTAAATCTATGAGCTTTGAGATCTTTTCCAGTTCTTAGATATCTCTCCCAGATTTGTGTCTTCTACATATTTGATAAGGGTGATATTGATGCTTTTATCCAAATCCTTAACAAAAATGATATAGGGGATACAGAACCGAATCAGAACCGCTGGATCCATTTCCATTGGAAATCTACCTTTAAACTGACATCCTTCTGAGTAGACATTAACGACTAATCTTTGGGTTTCACATTCCAATTCCAAATCTGCCTAATTATACTATTGAATAGCATCTAACTCTCTATCTTTTCAACCTGAGTAGCATGAGAAATGTTATGAAAGGCTTTGACAAAATATATATGAATTCTATTTCTCAAATTTCCCTATCTATGGTGTTAGTAATCTTATTAAAAAAAAAAAAAGAAAACGAAAGGAAACAAGACCAAGGTGGCCATGACCTCTTCTCCTTGTCCTTGACGAAGCTGTGCTGACATTGTGATCAGGATGCCCTTTTCTAAACATTCATGAACTGTCCTTTTATAAATGGTTTCAGAATTCTTTTTTCAGGAATTGAAGTCAAGTTCACTGGCTATCTTGTCTCCTTGGAAGCCCAGTCATGAGTGTTAGCAGCTATCCCCCTCCTAAGAATTCCCCAGAAGAGTTCATGACTCATAAGGTGTCAGAGGATGCTCTTTTTTGCTAAAGCTATTTAAATCTTGCCTATCCTATTCAGCAGCCATAGCTCTTTGTTGCCATGTAAAGTGTCTTTGGAACCTAATTGGATCAAGACACTTAGTTACCTCATTCAATCCTTGCTCATTATCTTGTTGTTAAGACCTACTGGTCACGTCTGACTCTTCAAGACCTCAGTCCTCTGACTCCAAGTCTTTCCTCATTACCACACTGCCCTCAAATATTATCCTCTAAAATTTCCTCTATAGTTTGGCAGGTTCAGTCTGTTAAGGTGGAAATGAACAATGTTCTGTATCTTAATGTTTTGTTTTTTAGTCATTTTTCTGTCATAGCCAACTCTTTGTGACCCCATTTGGAGTTCTCTTGGCAAAGATACTGGAGTGGTTTGCCATTTCTTTCTCCAGCTCATTTTACAGATGAGAAAACTGAGGTAAACAGGGTTAAGTGACTTGCCCAGGGTCACACAGTTAGAAACCGAGTCCAGATTTAAATTCAATTCTTCCTTACTCCAATTCTGGTGCTCTATCCACTGTGTCTAGCTGCCCACTCATTATCTTATCTCACTGCAATGGGAAATGTTTCCCAAATGAGACCAAGATCCTCCCTCTTAAGTTTTCACAATATTCCACAATGGATATAAAAACCTAATCCAGTTCAAAAAAAGTTTGCCTTACTGTACCCAAGGCATTGTGCTGGACTAGGGGGCTAGAAAGACAAAATAAAACAACACCTCAAACAGCAAAAAACCTGTGCCTGACTTCAAAAAACGGACAGTCTATTTTAGGTTTCTTATATTTTAGATTACATGAGGTATGCATCTCTACTTTGTAATTAAATTTTAATTAGGCAAGTCAAAAAGTCAATGAGTCAAGTAAATAAATGCTTTGAAAGTACTTACTTTATACCAGGCACTTTTCTAAGTGCTGGGAGCACAGAGGCTCAAAACAGTCCCTAACCTCAAGGAACTTATGTTCCAATTGGGAAGACAGTATGGAAACTACTATATACTTACTATATACATATATGTGTGTGTGTGTATGTGTGTATACATATGTGTATGTATGCATGTATGCATGTGTAAGTGTTATATATATATCTACATATATATGTAGGTAGGTATATGTATATATGTATGTATGTTTACAGCTAGGTGTCTCCATGGATAGAACAGAGTCTGGAGTCAGGAGGACCTGGGTTCAAATCTGGCCCCACACATTTACTAGCTGTGTGACACTGGGTAACTCACTTAACCTCTGTTTACCTCAGTTTCCTCATCTGTACAATGAGCTGAAGAATGGAATAGCAAACTGCTCCAGTAATTTTACCAAGAAAACCCTATGGACAGCATAGTCCATGAGGTCACAAAGAGTTGGACAGAACCAAAGGACTGAATAACAACACAACAGCAAAAGATTTCTTTAAGTAATCTATAATCTTAAAAAATTACCTGGGGCTCTGAAAGTTCAAGTGACTTTTCTGTTATTATGGCATAGCAAGTATGTATCAAGAGTTAAGTTTTGACCACACTTTTTCTTCCTCCCCCCCAACTCCAAAGCCTGTTTTCTGGCTTGGTAGAATGGTGCAATGGATATGATAGACTTGGAGTCAGTCAGGTAAAAAGTTACTTCTCATCCTTCCTGGTTGTGAACCTACAGAATTTAAGCTCCTTGAAGGCAGAAACTGTTTCAGTTTTGACTTTGACATTGGCCACTTGTCTCCTTACATGGCTTGGATGAAACAGGAGTCAGGAATTGTCTTCCTTCTGATGAAAGAGAGGATCACTAGACCTTACCATCTATCCTGCCACTGTGTCAAAAGGTTCTTCAGGCTTTACCATATGCCCTGACTGTAGACTCTGAAGACCCTGGCTCTGTTATATAGTCTACCGATATAATCTAAGGACTCATGGACCTTGCCATTTGCCCTGCTCAAGAACTATTGTTGGTGTGAAGCCTTTCCTGGTTCCCCCAAGTGCTAATACCCTCTCTTCCTAAAATATCTTGTATTTTATTACTTTGTACTTTTTTCCATTTTCTCTTTATAATGTATATATTTCTATTACTAGATAAGCATATCTTGTTATCTCCCCCTCAGAACGGAAGCTACTTTCATGTAGGAATTTGAGATTTAAACCTGGATATTCTCTCACTTCAGAGCCTGTACTCTTTTCAGTTTACCATAACTCATAAAGCTGATATGAATTTGAGGGTACAGTTCATGATTCTTGGCAGTAATTCCCATGGTTGCAAAAGAAAGGGTCTGATCATTAGCATGCAATTCAGTCTGAAACAATGAAAAGGCCAATTGCCTCCAAATCACAAAATGCAGAGCATTTTGAATATTATTAGCTAAGCCTGACATTTTTCGGAAGTAGCTCCAAACATCTAAAGCAACTTTAAGTTTCAAAGAATCTAAAGTGCTTTTCTTTTAAAAATTATTTCATTTTTAATTTATAAAACAAGCATTTCCATGACACAGTATAATCAAAAAAGATGATTGCACATGAAACTGTAAATATATTACATAAAACTTGTTTTTTCCTTTTAAATACATGGGAAAATTATCATGTAAATTTTTTTTTCCTTTTTTCATTCTCCACCCACCCTGCCTTATAGGTGGTTACCATTAGGCACAAGTAGGTATATAGATATAGATAGATAGAGATAAACCTATCTCTCTCTCTACCTGTTGTTATATTTGTATGTATGCATGTACATATGCATGTATGCATGTATTGATAAACCTTCCAGGTAATTTCCCCTGAAGCAGGTATGGTACATCTGGTGTCCAAGTAGCCAAGTGTCTGCCATTTTCTGAATTTTCTATTGTATAATACCAAAGAATCTTCTGCTAAGTCAGGAAAATTCAAATTTCCTTCACTGATATAATTAGACATCTATTTAGGCAAACACAACAACATATGCATCTCAAGGAGTCAGCTCTTTGTTCAAGATAATTCTTTTAATGAATAGGAGTAAGCAGCAGGACACTCAATCTTTAAAACATTGTATGAATTTAAAGACAAGACACTATGAATTTTAAAGCACTAGAGAAATGAAAAAGCCTCGATTTCACTAACCTTTGATGCTTTTAGAGTACAAATAAATTGAACTCTAATTAAAGACAGACTATTTCTTCATTTTATTTTCACTTGAAGATTGCTGCTCAGGCTTTTAAAAAGGAAACTTCAAACAGGAAGCCTGTTGTTTGCAGTACGTCTTCATTTGATGGTGTGAGGTATTTTGATTAAATTCCATTTCAGTATGGATGCATTTTAAAACCATAATATTGTTATAATGTTCAAGTAACTCAGTACGGCATTAAAAAAGGAATAATTGCCCAATCAAGAATTTTTAACACAGAGCCTGTGTGCCATGTGCCAAGCACCGTGCTTAGGAGTTAGGATTAAAAAAAAAAAAAAAGCAGACTCCACTCTTTTCTGTCTTAATGAAGAATAATAATTAGAAAATGACTTGGTAATACCATTGAGAGTATTTCTTTTTTTTAATGACCTTCATTGTTATGCAACTGTCTTAAGAAACAAACTACTATTAGGAATCACAGGGTAGACCTAGAAAAACTTTAATTCAACTCCCTCACTCCACAGTTATGTAGAAACTAAAATTCAGGCTAAATGACTTGCCCAAGGTCACATAGCCTGACAGTAAAAAAACAATTTTATATTTTAGGATGTGAAAGATTCCCTATATATAAGCATGCTTGTAATGTTTTAAGTCTAGTTGACTAGGAGAAGTAGAGAGGAGCATGTAGACAGATAGACAACTAGATTGCACAGTGGATGGAATGTTCAGCTTGGAGTCAGGAAAATCTGAATTTAAATCCTGCCTCAGACACTAGCTGTATGACTCTGGATAAGTCACTTAACCTCTCTCACCTTCAAATTCTTCATCTATAAATTATGGGGGTAGTAATGGTAACTCCTTCATATTATTCTTGTAATAAACAAATCATGTGAGATATATATATATATATATATATATATATATATATATATAAGGTACTCTCTAAATCTTAAAGTGGTACATAGTATTCACTGTTATTATGTTTAAGTGACTTGTGGTTATTGAATGTTGTCTGACTTGTCTCAATCCCCTTTGGGATTTTCTTGGCAAAGACACTAGGAGCCATTTGCCATTTTCTTTTCCAGCTCATTTTACAGATGAGGAACTGAGGCAAACAAGGTGAAGTGACTTACCCAGGGTCACACAGCAAGTAAGTGTCTGAGGTCAGATTTGCACTAGGGAAGATGAGTCCTCCTGACTCCAAGTCCAGTGCTTTACTCACTGTGCCACCTAGCTGCCATTGGAGGAAGTACAGAATATCTAAATGTGAGGCTTCTGTAGACATACAGCAGATCAACTGGTGTTTGAAATGATGGATTATTTTGCTTTATCTTATGACATGATCACATCCTCTTGTAAATTCACTGGAAGTTAAGCTCCTTGAAGGAGGGGACAGCACCATTTTTGTCTTTGTCACAGTATCTAGCATAGAACTTGATACAAGTAAGTAATGAATGCTTGTTGAAGGAAGGAAGAAAGGAAGGAAGGAAGGAAGGAAGGAAGGAAGGAAGGAAGGAAGGAAGGAAGGAAGGAAGGAAGGAAGGAAGGAAGGAAGGAAGGAAGGAAGGAAGGAAGGAAGGAAGGAAGGAAGGACTCTACCAAAAGTACTGTAGGTTTCCACCTAGATTTCTTGACAGTGCCTTATTACTGTTAAAACTCATACTCTGCTCACCAGTTATCTATTTCTCTGGCTGTAAGACTTACCTCTCTCCTCTTCTGGGAATATACCTCCTTGATGACAGCCTCTATATCGGCAGAATTGTACTTGGGTCATATAAACCTAGATTCCTGGGGTGGGAGGAGGGAAGAACTAACCACCTCACCTATTTTGGCAAAAGCTGAGCATAGAGGCAGCTTCTTTCAATAATGCAGTAGCCTCTCACCAGCCCTTGAAACACTAATGCTATATGATCTTCTCATGAATTCTAAACTTGGGTCTTTCCCTTTCTTTTCCTCCTGTTATGTTTTTTAACTTCTTTTTTCTGAAACTAAATGTTCTTTGAAACCCTAAAATGTCTCCATTGCTTTATCTGAAGTAGTTACACACCAAGCCAAAAGCTCTGAGTTATGCTATGTGGGAAACATCACTAGTCTTTATTGGGGAGAATGTAGAAGTAGGTCCACAAATTCACAAAGACTCCCTTCTGACAGAGGATAACTTAATTGCTAAGCCCAATTCCTAACGCTTAACTGTTTGGGATACAATATTTTACATTGTCCCCATTTCCTTCCATCCTTCAGACTACGCTGGCACCAAGAGAAAGAGTGTTCAGTGTTTGCCTAATGATGCCTAATGACTAGTAGGAAGGAAAGTCTTGAATTTGCACAACTTCATGCCATGGGCCTAAAAAAGCAAACATAGGAGAGCTTGGGTTTGACACCTTGTTCTACCACTTATTAGAAATCTGATCCTTTCACCTCTCTGAATTCAACCCATGGTTTACACAGTTGCTAAAATAATTTTACTTAAGTCACTAACTTGCTCAAAAACCTCTAGTGACTCCCTGTCCACCCTCTATTTATACTTTTAAAAGATGTATTTTTATCATCCAAGTTCACAAGCTTCCTGAGCTCTATCTATGGATCCTGTGGTTGGAGGGTCTGTGGACCCCAGGTTAGTGTAATGCTAATGAGATTAAAGATCTTCCTCACCCATTAATGGGTCTGCCCAGTAAGAGGGGTTTGATTAGGGGAGATTAGTAGGAAGGAAGACCTGTTTTGTTAACGAGGCACTGTTTCTCAAGGGTTGTGATGCTGTCTCACTCTGAAAAGTGTAGCAATATTCTGAGGTGAGGTTTTACTTTAGGGATTACTTATTGGAAATGTTTGTTTGGTCAGAGGAGACTCTAGGCAGCCACTAAGGAGCCCCCTCCCCATGCCTGCTTTGAAAACCCAAGAGTTGGTGCTTCTCTCTCTAGTAACTATGTATGTATGGTCAGACAGTTGGATCTGTATGTTGTTCTGTGATGTATGTATTACCTTTGATCAGGCAGCTGGAAGCCTTGTCTGTTGGTTGATCTTTGTTTCTGTCTTTGTATTTTCTCTGAAGTTCAGGGTACTGACTTTTCCCCTCTGAACTAGGTTAATGATATGTATATGTGTGTGTGTGTGCTTGATTAAAGTGATTGTTGATCCATCAAAAGTTGCCTTTCCTTTTAGAAAAGCAGAACAAAGAACCTATATAGCAGGCCATCCTGGATGTGTCAGAGTGCTTGCTTTTACAGTTAGGAGCCCCTCTCCTAGCATCAATAGGGAGTCACTGAATCATACGAGTAGTGGAATGGTACCAAATGATTGGACTTTTTCTATTCCTGTCATATATTTCCCCAGTGATATGTCTTCACTTAGTTTTCATTGAAAATATGCTGCAGTTTACTAGTATATACCATGTGTTTCTCCATGGCCCATTTGGGCAGTCATAGCTTGGATTTCCTGGAGAAAGAGATATTCCATGATTCACAGCCATAGAGCATCACAAGAAGAATGTGTAGAAAAGAGGAGTCTTTGAACTGGGGTCCACCTTTGGATTATAAAAAAACCTATTTAATTTCCTAAGTACAATGTTACCTTTCTTCTATGCAAATTCTAGGTCTAAATTCATGTTTACATCTCCAGTACCTGGTCCATTACACATACATAATGATATATTAACATAAGGTGGAATAGATGTGTGACTGAATGTCATGATCTAGATACTGAACATTTGGCTAGAGAATGCCAAAGAGTCTTGAATATGTTCTCTAACAATGATCCTCTGAGGCATAAACTAACATGATCTGAAACTGAACCACAGAGTTAACTGTCCTCTGCTTATTAATATCAAGTGATCCAAAGATGATTAGGGAAAAAAGAAAAAGAACCTATATGTTCTAAAATATTTATAGCAGCTCTCTTCGTGGTGGCAAAGAACTGGAAATTGCAAGGGTGTCCATCATTGGGGAATGGCTGAACAAGTTGTGGTATGTGATTGTGACAGAATCCTACTGACCTATAAGAAATGATGAGCTTGGTGATTATAGAAAACCTGAATAGACTTGCACAAAACAACAAAGGGCAAAATGTGTAGAACCAAGAGAAAGTTTGCAGCAGCAATATTGTTTTCAAAACAATTTGGGCAACTAAATTATTTTCACTATTATTAACTACAAAGTACATATGAAGGAAGATGTCTGCATCCAGCGAAAGAACTGATGTATAGAACCATGCATAGAATGATTTTATATACATACATATTTGTATCTAATGGTAGTCATCTGAGGGAGGGAAACAAAAAAGAAAAAAAGTTACCTGATAACTTTATTATATATTTAAAAGGGTGAAGTTTCATGTGCAATCATCTTCTTTTAATTTTATTTTACTGTTATAGAAATGCTTGTGTTATTACATAAATTAAAAAAAATTTAATGTAAAAAAACCATCAAGTGAGACATAGGACATGGCAGCCCTTTGGTGGCTCCATCCAATTTCTCTGATTGTCTTTCATCCCTGAAATGCTCTCCTTCTCCACTCGGCCTACCAACTTCCTGAGCTTCTAAGTTCCAATTAAAACCCCATCTGTTGCAGGAAGCCTCTCCCATTCCCTCTTATTACTTCCCTCTGTTTGCCATTTTCTAATTATTCTGTATTAGCATGTTTATATATAATTGTTTACATCTTATTTTTCCATTAGATTGTGAGGTCCTTGAGGGCAAGACTGCCTGTTCTCTTTTTATCATATCCTTAGTACCTGGCACATAACAGACACTGAATAAATGTTTACGGATTGGTTGCTATAAAGACAACTCAGATTCTAGCTCTGCTACTGATTTCCTTTGTAACTTTGAGCAAGTCATTTATCCTTCATGGGCCTTAGTTTTCTCATTTGTAAAATGAAGGGATTATACTAGATGGCCTCTGAGGTTCCTTCAATCTGTAGACCTAGGATCATAAGTTTTTGAAGCATCTTTAATGTTTCTTGTACTCTAAATCTATAATGCATACATGTGTATGCATCTATATACATATTCACATATGTGTGTATACATACATATATTATACACACACACACACTCGTGGAGAATGTTCATCATTGTGGAGAATGTCAGGCAAAAGGACCAAACTACAGAGGGATTGGCTTAAAGGGGCTCCCCTTTGTAGATAATATTGTGCTAATTATGCTAAGCCCCATAAAATTACAGGGCTTCTTCAATGGAATCTATGATTATTTAAAATAATTCAACCTAATAATCCAAGTGGATATAACAATTTTATGACTGAGCTCTCCAGATTGAGCCTAGGTCTGGGCTTATTCATCTTTTTTCCACTCCGAATCCCTTTTTGCATTTGGTCAGTGGTTAGTTGGTGTTTTGTGGCCTGAGAGCATGAGCATTGCAAAGTATACATGCTTTGTGTTAAGAACCCAGGTGCTGATACAGCATAGATAAGCTCTGCCAGAAACACCTTGGATTCATTATATATTTGATTTTGAATAAACTTTTAGTCCTTGCACATTCAGAAACCTTTTACTATCGCCAAATTTTTCTTGACCCACAGTTTAAGAAGCCCTGATCTAAGTGAGGTCTTGGTATGGTATACTGTGCATGAACCAGATGACAAGTTATTGGCTCATTTCCTTATTAATTCAGCAACTGGATTCTAAAGAAATCAAGGAATAAGGTATGATATGTAGTCATAAAATGAATATAAAGTCTCTCTAATTGATTAACTGTGTGGGATACAGGGACCCTTACTCAAATTAAACTCAGAGGCTTCTCAGGGTAGAAGGCAAAAAGGAATTTATTGCAATCTCATGAGAAGGGGCACTTTCCTTGAGACTATGGGTGGTGTCAGCAAGGGAGTGCACCTGAGCAGAGCAGATGCAGAAGCCCACTAGCCTCTCTTCCCATTGGCTGGAATCCAGACATACAATCTAAGCATGGAAATCTACCCCAGAGACAAAGAATATGGAAAGGATCATTGCTCACCACTGAAGGCTTTTGTTACCAAATATTGAATTTAAGGGAAGAATGCTATGTGATGTGACCAGAACTTTGGTGGTTCTCCTCCATCCTGGAGCATTTTATTTGCCTAAGGTGGATACTTAGTTATTTTAGCTTTGGCAGGAAGGGTGGGGGTTTTGGGGAATTCATTCCTGAGGGGTCTTCACTTAACCTGATTTCACTCAATCCCTCCTCTTATTTTTGTCCCTCTGAAGACCCCTCACACCACTCTTAGAAGGCTACCTCTGCTAAATCATGCTCCCTATCTTTTTCTCCACTATCTTTGATTGGAGTTCAGCCTTGACTCTTTGAGACCATAAGTCTAACTGAACCTTCACCTTTAGTTTCTGGCCAAATCATCTTTGAAAGGGAATCTTGTACTAGTCTGGTTATTAGTTGTATAATGCAAGGGAAATAAATTGGGAGGAATGTAACCCCACTGATGGTGATGAGCCCAAACCATAATAGCTGTTTCCACCAGCTGTCTCTGAACCAAGACCACCAGGAAGTGTTAAATGGTCATTGATGTCCAAGTCTGAACTGGAATGTGAGCCAATTTTCTAATATTCCTAGTGATTTCTTTTACTGCCTTTCCATTGTAATCTATTTTTATACAACGAGTAGAGAGATTTAGCTTCTCACAAACTCCCTTTTTTTCTTTATTAAAATTCCCATTTCCACACCTAAATCCAATTAATAAATACCTCCTCACATTCTTCCCCCTATGAATTCTTCCGTTCATCTATCCCCCTTTTTATGAATATGGGAAGGGAGCAAAGTTGACTGACTCATTGACAAATTACAAGGGGGACTTGTTAAAAGTACAGATACAAAGATTCAAAATACAAAAGTAGAGCAATGAATTATCCATTCAGAGGTTTCATCTCATACAGCAGTCTGGGAAGGAACATCATCTGATGCAGTTTTCTAGTCTAGATGCTCCTTCAGGCCATCTTCAGCACAGCATCTCTGCATCTTCTTCCCTTTATCTTCTTGTAGAAATCCAGCTGTCCACTCCCCTACAAAACTGACCTTAATACCATTTTAGATGACCTTTCCTAAGCTTTATACACTTACCACTTTTACAAAAATCAAAATTGGAACTTTGGCCAACTGTCATGTTTAAGAAATTTATATTAGAACCCAGTTTTCACATGTTACATTCCCCCATCAGGAAGATGAAATTTCACTAAGGAGTCAATAACGGGCTCCAGTACTTACATAAATTCATTAAATAATCACTTTTAACACAGTACATATCACATCATAAAACAGTTCCAACTTCTGGTCATGTGATGCTTCTTTTAAAGCATTTACAATATAGACCACAAATGGATTTTTTTTAATATTAACCAGCTGAGACAAAATAATAACTATGTATGCTAACTTCCGAAGTCCTTGACCTGATTGTCTCCATACTGTTACTAAGAGTTAAAGCACCCCACCTTACTGCTAAGTCTGAAATCTCAAGCCTAATAGCTTAATTTTAGACTTAATCTCAGATGTTCCCCTACCAGCAATCTATTATTTAATAGATCTGGTGTTAAGCTTACAAAACCTTTGATTACAGGAAATTGCTACTAAAAGTAGAGACATTGCAGGGAAACAATATGTCCCCAACTTCATGTCAGTTCCAGGCAGGAGTAGATTGTCAACTGGCGTTCAGTCAGGCTTCAAGTCTGCCAGGTGTCAATGGGAAAATTGAGTCAGGAAAATCCTGCCTCAGTCTAGGCTGAACAGCCACTCTCCCAACCTGCCTGTGAGATCACCTTTTTGCAGTTCATACCAGCATCTCAGACTTACTGGCATCATGGATCAGTGACTCAGATCACCTTTCTTGCTATCCATACCTGGAGTTAGACTCAGAACAGTCAGTTAATAGTCCCATAAAATCTTAAAATAGCAAGCTCCGATAATCAGCTTCAGATATGACTATAATTTCACATTGGTTAAGGAACATCTTTTGAAGCAAGTCTTAAGTAGCTTACATACCTAAATAACAATCATAAAATTAAATTTACCATTAAAACCTTGTTATTGCTCTAATAGATTTACATCTGTTTCCCAAACTACTCTGACCCTTCCTAACCCTTCTCAATCTAAAAGAATGAGCTACACATACGATAAGTTCAAACACTAACTTCAACTTATGTTCATGAAATGAATTCGCATCAAAACAGAAACATTGAACTTTTCCATTAATGTAAAACATTACCAGAGGTTACCTGCCTCTAAGAAACTTAGACTGAAATTCTTTTCTCTAAACTAAAGATGTCTCTGATTTAGTCTCAGTAACTTGATTCAGTCAATAGTATTTACCCAATTGGTCTTTGTAACAGGTAGACTTTATTCCAAGTTGGGACCTTTGTCCATTACCCCCAAAGAGTTTTAGTCATATTTGTCTAAAAGGACCCTGGAAAACCTCTCCTTGTCCCACAGGAACTGGCTCTCTAGAGGCCCACAGAGGCATATCACTATGCCCTATCAATCCAATTCTCCAGGTTACTGGCCACTCCCATCAAGACCGTGCCTGGAACTCCCTAGACCACCTGGGGCCACTTAACAACTTCCTCAGTCCCTCTGTAGATAAGATACAATTACAGTTAACTTTAAACAGCATCACATTTATACTTTGGTTTCATCTCCACCTTATAGCCAGACTCAGAAATAGTCAAAGGGGAAAACATTCCTTTTCAAAAGAACACAATGGGGAAACTGAACCAGAGGGATTCCATCCCAGACTGAGGACAGTATTGTCCCCTGAGGCCAACTTCTCCCTGTCACATTCCTCTCAGAGTAGTAGGCCACAACTAGTAATGGTCCCAGATACTTTTACCAAATGGCAGGCTTCGCTTAATCAAAAATTTCACCAGGAGTTACATCTTAAATCTTAAATTTGTCCTAAAAATCAATTACTAGAGATTATTTATCACTAAACAAATTCCTGGTTTAGGAACTCCATATACAGCTTACACTTTACATAGAGATTACAACTTTAACAAAGTGAAGGGCCACACCATTTGGGTGATCATTTTAAACTCTCCAAATCTTAGCTGCCCTGGATGGGGATGGGGCCACTCCTCTCCTTCCACAGTAGTAAGAGTTAACATCTCTCCTGTGAGCATCTCAATTAGATCTTAAGAAGTCCTTCTGTAATGACAGAACTTCCAAAGGTAAGGGGGATGGGGCCAGGAGGCTTTTTAAAAATTTACCACAGAGCTACCTGGAGCCATAAAATTCCTGGTCTCCCTTATCTTGACCCTTATCTTTCAAACCCCCTCCCCATAAAATCTGAAATTATTATAACAAATTAGCTTACAAATATAAGTTTGGCAGGTAGGCCTTTCAAAAATCATACAAAAGATTTTACAAAACATTTCTTCATACAACAAATATCTTCCTCTTTTAAGAACAGTTTATAATTTATCACAAAACCCTCATAAACCTAATTGGCAAATATTACAAGATCTAAAATCAAGGTCTTTTCACATTTGGCCATAAGCTTCTTTTTACAAATATTCTTTGTAAATATGTTTGATTCATAGCAAAAATCAATTTTAGTTAAAACTTCCTTATTAACAGCAGAAATAAACTTTTAACATACTTAATACATCTTTAGATGTAACAGACTTGAAAATCATACCCACATATAAAAGTGTATATGTATTTTTCCCAAGGATTCTCGTTTTCTCAATAGGAATTCTTTTTTTTTTTTTTATTAAATTTATTTATTTAACTTTTAACATTCATTTTCACAAAATTTTGGGTTACAAATTTTCTCCCCTTTTCTCCCCTCCCCCCTCAAACACAAAGCATTCTAATTGCCCCTGTGACCAATCTGCTCTCTCTTCTATCATCCCTCTCTGCCCTTGTCTCCGTCTTCTCTTTTGTTCTGTAGGGCCAGATAGCTTTCTATACCCCTTTACCTGTATTTCTTATTTCCTAGTGGCAAGAACATTACTCGACAGTTGATCCTAACACTTTGAGTTCCAACTTATTTACCTTCCTCCCTCTCCACCCCTTCCCTTTGGAAGGCCAGCAATTCAATATAGGCCAAATCTGTGTAGTTTTGCAAATGACTTCCATAATAGTTGTGTTGTATAGGACTAACTATATTTCCCTCCATCCTATCCTGTCCCCCATTACTTCTATTCTCTTTTGATCCTATCCCTCCCCATGAGTGTCGACCTCGAATTGCACCCTCCTCCCCATGCCCTCCCTTCTATCATCCCCCCCACCCTGCTTATCCCCTTATCCCCACTTTCCTGTATTGTAAGATAGGTTTTCATACCAAAATGAGTGTGCATTTTATTCTTTCCTTTAGTGGAATGTGATGAGAGTAGACTTCATGTTTTTCTCTCACCTCCCCTCTTTATCCCTCCACTAATGAGTCTTTTGCTTGCCTCTTTTATGAGAGATAATTTGCCCCATTCAATTTCTCCCTTTCTCCTCCCAATATATTTCTCTCTCACTGCTTGATTTCATTTTTTTTAAGATATGATCCCATCCTCTTCAATTCACTCTATGCACTCTGTCTCTATGTGTGTGTGTGTGTGTGTGTGCATGTGTGCGTGTGTAATCCCACCCAGTACCCAGATACTGAAAAGTTTCAAGAGTTACAAATACTGTCTTTCTATGTAGGAATGTAAACAGTTCAACTTTAGTAAAGTCCCTTATGACTTCTCTTTGCTGTTCACCTTTTCACGGTTCTCTTCATTCTTGTGTTTGGAAGTCAAATTTTCTTTTCAGCTCTGGTCTTTTCATCAAGAATGCTTGAAAATCCTCTATTTCATTGAAAGACCAATTTTTCCCCTGAAGTATTATACTCAGTTTTGCTGGGTAGGTGATTCTTGGTTTTAGTCCTAGTTCCTTTGACTTCTGGAATATCCTATTCCATGCCCTTCGATCCCTTAATGTAGAGGCTGCTAGATCTTGTGTTATGCTGATTGTAATTCCACAATACTTGAATTGTTTCTTTCTAGCTGCTTGCAATATTTTCTCCTTCACCTGGGAATTCTGGAACTTGGCCACAATGTTCCTAGGAGTTTCTCTTTTCTGATCTCTTTCAGGTGGTGTTCTGTGGATTCCTTGAATATTTATTTTGCCCTCTGGTTCTAGAATCTCAGGGCAGTTTTCCTTGATAATTTCATGAAAGATGATGCCTAGGCTCTTTTTTTGATCATGGCTTTCAGGTAGTCCCATAATTTTTAAATTGTCTCTCCTGGATCTATTTTCCAGGTCAGTTGTTTTTCCCATGAGATATTTCACATTATCTTCCATTTTTCCATTCTTTTGGGCTTGTATTGTGATAACTTGCTTTCTCACAAAGTCCTTAGCCTCCATCTGTGCCATTCTAATTTTGAAAGAACTATTTTCTTCAGTGAGCTTTTGAATCTCCTTTTCCATCTGGCTAATTCTGCTTTTGAAAGCATTCTTCTCCTCATTGGCCTCTTGAACCTCTTTTGCCAATTGAGTTAGCCTATTTTTCAAGGTGTTATTTTCTTCAACATTTTTTTGGGTCTCCTTTAGTAGGGTGCTGATTTGTTGTTCATACTTTGACTTCATGTCTCTCATTTCTCTTCCCAGCTTTTCCTCCACCTCTCTAACTTGATTTTCAAAATTCTTTTTGAGCTCTTCCATGGCCTGAGCCCATTGGGTGGGCTGGGACACAGAAGCTTTGCCTTCTGTGTCTTTGCCTGATGGTAAGCATTGTTCTTCCTCATCAGAAAGGCAGCGAGGAAATGCCTGTTCACCTAGAAAGTAACCTTCTATAGTCTTATTTCTTTTCCCTTTTCTGGGCATTTTCCCAGCCAGTGACTGGACCTCTGAATATTCTCCTCACACCCACCTCGCCTCCTGATCCTCCCAGCCAGCGTTTGGGGTCTGAGATTCAAATGCTGCTTCCAGCCTTAGGGCTTTTGGCGGGGGCAGGGCTGCTATTCAGTGTGAGATTAAGTTCAGGTGCTGAGGTAGGGGCAGGGCCGCCTCTCGGGCTCAGTTCCCTCAGGGGTTTATGCACAGACCTTCAACAATGGATCCAGGCTCCTGCCCACTTGGGGAGCCCCGGTCTGCAGCCACCTCCCAGCCTCTACCTCCCGGGGGGGGGGCTGAGTTATGGGGGCACCCCACTCCCCTCTCGACCCGCCAAAGAGACTCTCTCACCGACCACCGTCACCTGTGGGTGGAGGGACTAGTGCGGCCACTGGAGATCCCATCCCTGAAGCCTGCTCGGGTCTGTTTCTCTTGGTGCCGCAGCCGCAGGAGGTCTGGGCTGGGCTGGGCTCCGCGTCTGCAGCACGACGGACCTTTTGCAAGAGGTTTGCAGGTCCCTCTGGAACAGAAATCTCCTTCTCTTCACTGTTCTGTGGCCTCACTGCTCCAGAATTCGCCGTGAGTTACTTTATACCGATGTTGTATGGGTTGTGGGTTCGGAGCTATGTGTATTTGCGTCTTTCTACTCCGCCATCTTGGCCTTCTATCTCTCAATAGGAATTCTACAACACAGAAACTCTTACACAGAATTCATAATAGTATTTTCTTTTTAACCAATTTATCATTAATTTAACAATGCAATTTCTAATATAACAACATTTAGATTTACTTAAAAATTTTAAACATTTAAGTTTACTTAAAACTTCAAATAAACCATTACCCATTCAGCTGAATGCATCTCCACATCACTTTGCACAGTAAAGGTGGGCACACTGTCACCTGATCAGATAGTCAGTTCCAATTTGATTGAGCTATTAGTTATATTAAATCAAGTTAAATGATTTTTCTTTCTCTCTTCTTAAAATACTTCCTCACACCCTCACTACTTACTGAAACCATCGGAACCTGACCCATCCAGAACTATTCAAACCTTCTTATCTGCCTTTCGTATTTGCAGTCAAAACCCTTATCCGTCTTTTCAAGTCTCTCAATCCCATTACTCAGATTATCCAGTTCTTCCACAACTTAACTATAATTGTCTGCACTAGAATCCCCTTCTAGCTTAAAGCAAAGTTAACTCTATATAGCAAACATCAACATTTTCACTGCTTATTTATAACCAAATATAAATTTCAAATTATCAAACCTATCACTTTTTAAAACCCCAATATATACATATATATAACAAACTCCAAATTTAAAAGTTGTGTAACAGTTACATTAGATTAATGTTGCATCTAACATATACCCATCCTTATGTTAGCACTTTACAATCATAAATGCCAAATAACATTTTTTCTGCTTCATCCTGATAAAAAGCATTCTCATATGCTGCTTGTTATTCCTTCAAGACAGATTTTAATTGAAATCATATCAAACCTGGATTTGTAATCACTAATGATAAACATTTTAGCCCTCCTTTTTTTTTTTTCTCTACTTCCTTAAAGAGCTGAAAATCCATCTTCCAGCTCCCCTCTCCCCTCCCAGGGCCAGCAGACCAGCTTTCCCAATTAACTCAGACTGGGAGAGGGAAGTGATAACCTCCCTTGAGCACGTGGTCCAGGCACGCACATAGATACTGCTGCCTCATCCATATCCTTCTGCCTTGGGAATTTCAGGCTCTAGAAAGAGTTGAAATCCCACCTTCTTTCCTTGGGTTAGCACAAAATCCAGGCAGGTCCACTGAGGAACTTCCATACTTACTCTCCTTGTCTTCATCCTTCAGAATCTGGAGAGAGTTAAAACCTCCAAAAGAAACCACTGAAATTCCAAAGTGAACTTGAAATTTTAAACACACTGTCTGGTACCAGATACATTGACCCAATTCAAACCTAAAGTACAAATTTTAGCTTTGAGATCTCATCAAATCAAAACTCAACTTTTCACTGCAGACTGCCTGAGGTTCATTTTCCCTTATCTTTCTTTTTTTCACATTCAAAAACGTGGCCAGATTTTAAGAATACAGAAAGATTTCCTCCCAGTGGGATGCCTGCCGGAGCAAAACAACAATACTTAATCATTTTCTTCTTACCTTTCTCTTTATATTTGGGTGTTTCATCACAATTTCCAAGTCTATTCCCCAAGGGGCTATCCTCCAGAAGGTGGGGAAATGAATTTTTGGGACCAGCCACTTTTAATAGACCCCTTACCATGGCTCACGAGATCTTGATTCCAAAAAAGCTCACCCGAGCTTGCTATGAGAAGTCCGGAGGGGATGGTAGAATCTACAACCAACCCCTTCTCCGCCAGTCACCCAGGGGTGGTCCCTTGATCTTGTCTGAGTTATCAGCTCAAGCTCACAAGATCTCACTTGCCTGGGTTGTGCTCACAACTCACGTGACCCATATTCTGGCTGGTCTTCCTGGCCAAGTTAATTAGCCCCGTCTTAGCTCTGGAGTCTCTTTATTTTCCTTTTTATTTTCGTTTTTGCCTCCTCGGAGATCCTCTCTTCAGGTGGTTACCCAATAAGAGTCAGATCTCACAAACCAATTTCAAGGACCTCTTAGAAAACCTCATTTGGTGCCTGGTACCTGTTAGTGATCTGGAAGACCTCTTATGAAGGGGAAATCCCAGGACGAACCCCCCAAACCGCGTGCCATACAGCGACCCTTACTCAAATTAAACTCAGAGGCTTCCCAAGGTAGAAGGCAAAAAGGAATTTATTGCAATCTCAAGAGAAGGGGCACTTCCCATGAGACCATGGGTAATGTCAGCAAGGGAATGCACCTGAGTGGAGTACAGTATTACATAGTCCGTAACTTGGAAGCCCACTAGCCTCTCTTCCCATAGACTGGGAATTCAAACATACAGTCTAAGCATGGGAATAAAGGATCATTGCTCATCAATGAGGGCTTTTGTTACCAAATAGGAACTTAAGGGAGGAATGCCTAAGGAGGATATTTAGTTATTTTAGCTTTGGCAGGAGGGTGGGGGTTTTGGGGAATTCATGCCTGAGGGGTCTTCACTTAACCAGAGTTCATTCATTAACTCATTGCTCTCAGACACAACCCAGGGTTAATTTGTAACCAGAGAAACCTATTTTTCCAAGAGTTTTTGTTCCTCTCTTTCTAACTTTAAACCCCTGGTCTCACAATTTCAAATAATATCAGTATTACTTCCCATGTCATTTATTTTATAATTTTATTTTTATTTTTGCAATTTATTTTATAATTTATTACAATGGCAAATAATAATTCAGACAAATAAATAAGTTTTTATAATATATTGGCAGTGGAGATATTTCAGTGATACCTCTTTTCTTCAAAACTAGGAGAAAAAGACACCCAAATGAAATCTCTCTTGTCCTACCTTTTCTTCCCTTCTCTTTGCCATCCCCCGGGCATTAGCTCTATCCTACATATCAGCATGGGAGTGTATGGGATAAAAAGACCCTTACTCAAAATTTTAAATAAATGAAGAGCCTTCTCGATAAGAACAGAAAATGATTTATTACGATTCTCCCGAGAAAGAGGTGTCCCTCCACCAGGATGGAGGCAACTTACAGAAATCAGATTACAATTCTTATACCCTAAGGCAGAGAATCCCACCTCCCCACTATCCCACCTCTCCATTGGCTAGGAGGCAGGCTTACAATCTGAGCATGAAAAACTAGACAAACCCTAGGACATTTTCACCTATCCCAGCACAATTACTTCATTTAATACCTAACTTAACTGCTGATATGGCTTTAGAAAGGAGGGGGGGGGGAGGGGGGGAAGAAGACGGAACTGGTAATGTTGATGTGGCTACAGTACAACAAACAAAGGGGAGGTTTGAGTAAATTCCAAGTTTTGGCTACAGCTGACAGCACTTGCACAATGAAAGCTGGTAACTGGTAGCTGGTAGCTGGTAAGGGGGAGAGAGGGTAGGGTGTGGGGAACTGACCATCCACAGGCCCTAGATACCTGAAATTCAGGTATCCAGGAAGAGAGGCCTTATGGAAAAGAAATTTCATTTAGAAAATACAATATTCCTCATATTTTTATTATGAAAAGTCTTCACAATCTCCTCATCTCACTCCAGAGCTTGCCTGCCCCTTTTTCAACTTGGTCTGGTTCACCCTTTCTTTGGCAAAGTGGTCCTCTCCTCCTCTCACTCCCAAGGCATCCCTCTACTGGTGCCACATTTAGCACAGAAACCTGGTCTGCTGAACATACTATAGCCCAGAATTGAGCTCAAAAGATCTGCCAGCACCATACTTCCTGGTATTTGAGATTACAGGTATATGCTACTATGGGCAGGGACCTGATGAAATATTTCCAACCAAGGCTGACAGTTTCTCTTTCTTACTCTGGAAATATATATTTTCTCAGGATGCTAATTCAAGGGGATTTTCTTCAAAATGTCTCTTCACAAAATAAGGGTTAAATGTAGTTCTCTCACAGATGACAGAGGACTCTCACAATCTATTAACAGATGACATTTAACTTCCTCAGTCCTATTCTCTCCCAGGAATATCAGCGAAACTGTCTCTTAATCCTCTCACAGACTCTTCTTAAACTCTCGGTCTGTTTTACTAGGAAATGCAGTTTAAATGTAATTCTTTTCTACTTCCTCTCATTGACTTTTTTTTAACATCCTAGTTAACTGACAGTTCAAGATTCCCTTCCCTCTTACAGATACAGTAACAGTATCCATAGGGTTTGTGAGAAGGAATATTGAAGCTGGTGTTATATGAGGAAAATGAAACAGCTATATTTAAAGTTAAATCAGTGTACCCTTATTTTATGTTATGTAATAGTGACAGAAAGAAAACAGAGAAGAGAGGAAATGATTTTCCTTTCCCACAGAAACATTGTCAAACACAGCCGGTTTTCCAAAAAGTAAAAGAGAATAGAAAAGAGCAAATGGACTTAATAGGGATCACGTAGAGAAGAAAGGTTTGCCATTTTGGAAAAGGAAGAACTGAAGTTTTCAAACCACAGCATGTTTGAACTATATCTTCTCCCAATATTTAGAGGAAACACATGGAACAAACCCTGAAACTGATTCTGTTTTTCAGAGACTCTGTCTTTGGACAGTTCTTTAGCCAACAATTCTGTGGCTCAATTGATGCAGTTAAACAGTAATTTCCAGTCACACAAGTCCAGCCTTAGGCAAAATCAGGAAAAGATCTCAGTATCCAAGATTTAGAGCTGGAAGAGAAGGTAAAGGCTATGTATTTCTAACCTCCTATTTTATAGATGAGGAAAGTGAGGACCAAGGTTAGGTGGCTTGCTCAGGATTATACAGAGAAGATGCATTTGACTGGATTTGGACCCAGATCCTCTAACTTTGGAGCTAGGGTGCTAAGGCAAAATTTACATTATACTCTTTCTTCCATGTCCCCACGTTCTCTTAGTTCTTCTTTTGATCACCCCACCCCAATCCCAGAATCCTTTTGCCTCCAAATATCCCCTTTATGTCCCATCACCATAAAGCTTTGCTGCCCGTTAAACTAATCCCTTACTTTCTGTTAGCTTTGGCAGCACCATCGAATTTTAGAGATCGGACAACAGTTTAAGGTTTTAGACTTCTCTGAGGTTTGTGTACTTGGAGGAATTTTGAAGACCAGAAAGGAATGCCTCTCTAATATTGCAATCCCTACACTAGATCATGGGGTATGGGAGATGTTTTTGAACAAACAAATGCACCCAGTGCTTCTCAAGTCATTTTTGAACTTATATGACTAGACCTGAATTTGTACTTTGCAAAGGTATATTGGGAACAAATTATATGATACCAATAAATATTAAATGGGTGAAGATAAGTCTTGCAGAGAGCTATAGAAATCTAATTAATCAATAATTTTTTTTATCTGCCCATCTTTCTGTCATGCAATTGAAAAGTAATGAGCTTAATTAAATCTGCATTTCTTTTTACTTGATTTGAATAAAACATTCATCTCCTTAGCAGAATGGATTTTGAATAGCTAAGCTTTAGGTAAGGTTGGTTTAAAATACTTTGAATAGGCAGTTAATGATGGGAGAAAGTCATGAATACAAAGCAGATCCAAAGTCCATTTGGGGGGAAGTTCACCCCCATACAAGCAGACTTACACCAACCTAAAGATGGCGATAATTGTTAGGCACTACTGCTTTTGAAGAGAAAAACAGGGGATATGTTGTACACTATATCTATTATGATGATTTTACTTTAAAATATGTTTTTTTTCTTATTTTAATAGACAAAGTTTAGACATCCTGTTGAGGGGCAAGCAGTCCAGGCTGTGATCAGGAAAATGATTTGCATTGTCCTTGGGAAATCTGGTCATTTTTTAGTACCCTAAATATTGTAGGAAAATCGAGGAAGAAAGTTTATGTCTCTGCTGGTGTATTTGTATGTTTGTGTATGTACATCCATAAAGGAATGAAAGAGAAAGGAGAAGGCAGGAGAAAGGGAGAAAAAAGTAAAGAAGGTAGTGAGTAGAAGGGATGTTAACTGTCTGCAGATAGGGGTAATGGGATTAAGGCAGAGAAGCAGAGAGAGAGAGACAAGAAATTCCAAGACGGAGAAAGTAACAAATAGACTCTTCCTTCAGTTTGTTACACTGCCATTTGGGAGAAACGCTACAAAATATCATTAGTTGCTTACAACCATGGACTTGAAGTCCTCTGCAGATTCTTAGTCAATAACCAAACCAAGCTTTGAGAAGTTACCAAAAGATTACACTGTTCAATCTTAAGAAACTAAATTAGATTCCTCACTGCCCTCTGCTACCAGCTAAGACTTGTTTGATGTTGTTAGAATGTATTAGTATTCTGAGGTAGGAAGGGGAAATTTACAGGTCTGGAACTCTGACATTTCTGTGAAAAAATAATTATGAAGAATAAGTTGGAGGTTAAAAAAAAACTACAGAGAAAAAGAAAAGGTAGGATAAAAGATGGAGCTTATTTATACAATAGGCTTTGTCTGTGTTATAAATAGGGCCCCCTTGAGTCCCCTCCTCATCTAGAGTAAGGCTCATAGCTGGCCGGGAAACAAATGTAAAGTGCAAAGTGAAAGAAGAATCTTTAATTATGGTGCTTACAAGAGGAGGGCACATTCCCTACTATGAGAGAAATGCTCACCTTAAACACAGGACAATACTTGTTGTGAAAAAGCTTTTATTAATTTCTACGTTCGTTAGCTCCCAAGTAAGGCCACAGGGAGACTACAGTTTGTTCAGATTAATGCGAGTTCTTTTATATTATTCCAAAATTCAAATTTCCCACCTCACCATCTATTGGCTAGAAGGAACCTCCTGAACACCTCACTTCATGTTCTCCTCTCTGATAAGCTTCCCCTCAAACAGCAACTCAAGCCTGCACACAAGTTTCTGACCTTTTACCTGACCATGCTAGGTCACAACTCTGATTAACTGCTGTCACTTAAAGCTGGGAGGAATTTTAACCCTGTGGAAAAAGAACTCCTTCCTTCGTTTCCCGCAGTCTCTATATAGCATCATAAGACAGGGCTTCACAGATACCTGGTATGTGCTTTCATTGTAAAAAGAGAGAGAGTGTCACATTTTCCTCATTAATTTTTATCATCTATATATCATGATTACTGTACTAGAAAAGTATTGTAGAGAGCACCAAAGAAGAGAATTGAAGTAGGGGGAAAAGAATAATTAAACCATTCTAGATGAACATGGGCTAATGGACATCCCATTAGGTTATTTTGTCAGTAAATATGCAGTATTTGTAAATTTCATTTCCTGCCTACTTGGTGGCTTCCTTTTAGCTTCATATATATGTGATCTTGGGATGATCTTACTTGGCTTAAAGTCACTACAAAAAAAAATATTGAGCTGGGTCCAGAATTTAGAACACTGAAATCAGTCTAGATGACATTTGCAAATCACTTTGAAAGGTCCTAAGCTTATTGCTACCATAAAAACCCCATATCTTTTATACCAATCTTATCCTGATGATGCCACATGGCCATGAATCAAGGTAAGGATTATGGAAGACTCATAATTATAAAGCAACCCAGAGGAGAATGAAATGGGGAGGGTTGGGGGGAGCACACTGGGTATGCTCAACATCTTATCAATGATGATTTGCATGTGAAGGATGGCATAAAAAAGGAAACAGCTTATGAAGTATTGCACTATACAGGGTATGTATGTCGAGAAAAGGAAGTGAATGCACTTTCACAGTGCCTCACAGAAATGTAATAAGAGCTTATTGATTGTAGATCTAAGTCTATGATCCTAAGTTACAAGAGAGACACCAGATTGGCAGCAATGCTAGAACATCATTGGTAACAGTGGAATATGCAAAAAACAAAAACAAAAACACACAGACAGGGCTCAACATTGATTGGATCCTCTTTGGAGACTTTTTTTTGAAAGACATGAATAAGATTTCTGTAGATTAAAAAGGCATGGAAGGGTTGTGATTTGCTTTGACAAAGGGTTCAAACACACTGATTAAATTCTAAATCCATCAAAGTACAAAAATAAATAATAAAATGGTAGTGACTCATCCTATGATTTCATTAGTATAAGGATCTCTTGGATAAAGAAATTCCCTCTGTCAATAAAGATCTATGCATTCACTGCAACTTAAGGGTCTTTGAGATATCTGCTTCAATGAAAGGCTGAATGACTATGCAGAGTGTCAGAGGATTTGAACTCACGTTTTCCAGGCTTCAAAGCAGACTCCCTATTCCTGTTTTGATGTGATCCCAAAGTTACACAGATAATAACATAGCTGGTACTGGAATCAAAGTCCTCTGATTTCAAATCCAGTATTCTTTTCATTGTATGTAGTGGGCACTTAAATGTTTGCTGAATTGAGTTGAAGTAGGGGGGAAAGAATAATTCAACCAGTCTAGATGAATGTACACAAAGTTGGAGGTAGGGCAAGAGGTAATGTACTTGTTACAGTTAGGACAATTTTCTAAACCACCTACAGTATGGTATCTCATGCAAGATGGGGTGACTTACCATGCTCTTTATGTAGGAATTAGGCTACCTTTTGGGGCACCTATTCTACCAGACAGACTACACAAGTGAAATTAATGACTAAATGAAAGGAGGAATCACGAGTTTAAAAGGGAAGGGACAGATTTCCATCTCCTGACCAAATTTCCTTTCCCTAAAAAAATGGAGTCATAGGAGATCCGGGCCTGGGGGAGGGAAGGAGGGAGACAGGGAGAGAAAGGAAGAAGGGGATGAGAGGGAGAGAGAAGAGCAATCTGCTATCTTGCCATCTCTTTATTTAAAATATCTTTTCACTTCATTTAGAATGGCAGGGTGAGAAAGGTATAGGAATGAAATCTTCTAAATTGCTTCCCCTGTCTTTGGCTGGAAGGGCAGGCCATTTATGTACCAAAAATGTAGTTTAGTTCTTTGAAAGCAGGACTGTGATTGGTGATGCAGCCAACTTTGGTGAAAGCTTTGTCTCTACTGCATCTATGGCACCAGGCACCAGGAGAGATACCAGGATGACATCTAATGTTTCTGAGCAGAATGATGATTATAGTAATTCATTTCTATATGTACTTTAAGGGTTGCAAAGCACCTTCCTTACAACAGCCCTGGGAGATGGGGACCTATCAGTAGCATTTACCCTTTGATATCACTGGTATTAGAAATTTCTAATAAGGAAATGCTTTTTGTTCTGCAATGTAAAATCTTAGGGTTCTATTAATAGCTCCCTTTCACAGATGAAGAAACTCACTTAGTGACTGAGTTACTTGCCTCTGGTCCCATGGCTAGGACATTTCTGAGGCAGAATTCAAATGCAAGTCTTCTCACTCCCACTCTTTACCTTTAGTCACTGCCAGGTTTTCCCAAATTCTAAGAGGATATGATGAAATCTGCAGAAGGTGAGTTACTCCTGTTTAGACTCAAATGTATTTTAAATCCTTCTTCCAGGAGATTCATCTGTTTCTTTTATCAGTTAGAATTATTTGTACAACTTATGCATTTATATCTAGGTAATTTTTTAAAAGTAATTTTCTTTTAAAAATAACATTTGTTCACTCAGTTCTCCAAGTTTTAGACTATGTGTCTTAGCTAATGAGAAGATGCAAGCTTGCCACCTTGTGGTGATATAGTCTAGCCATGGACACATGATCCCTGAAAGCCAATAGAAGGTAAAATAGAGATCAGAGGGTGAAGAATTGGAAGGGATTTTAGAGACCATTGAGTTCAGCTGTTTACAGATGAGAACACTGAGGCTGAGAGATATTAAATGCATAGTCCAGCATCATGTAGCTAGTAAGAGTCTAAGGCAGAATTTGAATTCAGGTCTTTCTGACTTCAGGTCTAGCTCTCTATCCACTGTGCTACTGAGTTGCATGGGATATGCTGAACTGATTGAAATTCACATTCTATGCCTAATGATGTTGCATGCTGTTGTTCAGTCATATTTAACTCTTTGTGCCTCCCTGGACCATAACAAATCATAGCACATCTTCCACTATCTCCCAAAGGCTGTCTTAAGTTCATGATCATTGCTTCCATAACACTTTCTATCCATCTCATATGCTGCTCTTTCCTTTTCCTTTCTCCAGTCTTTCCCAACATCCGGGCCTTTTCCACTGAGTTCTATCTTCTCATTATGTGGTCAAAGTAGTTAAACTTCAGATTCAGTATTTCACCTTCCAATGAATTGTCTGAATTAATTTCTTTAAGTATTGACTGGTTTGATCTCCTTGCTGTCCAAAGGACTCTCAGAAGTCTTCAGCACCACAATTCCAAAGCATCAATTTTTCAGCACTCAGCTTTTTTTTTCACAGTGCTCAGCTGGGAGAGTTTGGCTCTCACAGCCATATAGTGCTACCAGCAAAACCATAGCTTTGACTATGTAGACCTTTGTTTGATAAGGTGATGCCTCTGCTTTTTAGTATGCTGTCCAGCTTTGCCATAGCAAGGATCAAGGATCAATTTCATGACTGCAATCACCATCTGCAGTATCTTTGAGCCCAAGAATATAAAATCTGTCTCTGCTTCCACTTCTCACCCCATTTGCAAGGAAGTGATGAGACCAGTTGCCATGCTTAGTTTTCTTTTTTTTTTTTCTTTTTAAGCTTCAAGTCAGATTTTACACTCTCTCCTTTCATCCTCATCAAGAGACTTCTTAATTCTTCAATTTCTGTCAGCAGAGTGGTAGCATCTGCATATCTGAGATTCTTGATATTTCTCCTGGCAAACTTAATTTCAGCTTTTGATTCATCCTGCCTAGCATTTCATATGATGTAGTCTGCATATAAATTAAATAAATAAGGTGACACTATACATCCTTGTCAAGCTCCTTTTCTTTATACTCCTGATTTTATGATTTAGTGCAAAAACAAGTTTCATTGTGGGAAGTGGAAAGGTAGAGACAAAAAGCTTTAAAAAAAGCCCTCATACCTGAATAGAGTGCCTAAATTGCTGTGATCAGGAATGACTTCAGGATGGGAAACTATCTGATAGGATGATTGAAAGAAGAAAAGGATATTAACAAGTAGAAATCAATCAGTCCAGTGTTTATTATATACTTACCTTATATACTATTGCTCCAAGTACTATGGATACAATGAAAAAGAAAAACGACCCCTCCAGTTAGGAGCTTACATTTTAATGCTGGGGGGAGCGGGGAGATGTATCTGTATCCATATCTCTGTATCTGTCTCTATTGATAAAGATGAGAGAGAGAGAGAGAGAGAGAGAGAGAGAGAGAGAGAGAGAGAGAGAGAGAGAGAGAGAGGGAGGGAGGGAGGGAGGGAGGGAGGGAGGGAGGGAGGGAGGGAGAGAGAGAGAGAGAGAGAGAGAGGGAGAGAGAGGGAGGGAGGGAGGGAAAGAGAGAGAGAGAGGGAGAGAGATGGTACTTGCAAAATACAGAGTAAATGGAAGAATCTATCAGCTAGGGGGAGGGGGAAGGGCCAGGAAAGGTCTTCTGTAGAAGATCAATTTTGAGTTTTGAAGGAGTCAGTGATTTTCAGGGGTAGAAATAAGGAGGAAGCATAATCCAGAAAAGAGAATATGAGGAGAGTTTTGATAACAGCACAGAGACCAGAACACTCCAAGCAAGATTAAGCACAAGTTAGTAGAAGGAGAATTAATAGAACTTAGCATTGACAAGGAATGAGGGACAGAAGAGAGTGAAAAAAGTCTCTGAAGTTTGAGATCTAGAATTACTGGAAGAATGATGGGATCATATATAGAAATAGAGAAGTTTTAACAAAAGCTAAGATGTCAAGTTCTGTTCTAGATGTGTTGAGATTTATGTGCCAACCAGGTAATGTGTTATGGAACTAGAGCTCATAGAATAAACTGGACATATATATATATATATACACACACACACACACACACACACACACACACACATATATGTATATATATACAAATAAATAAATGTGTATAAATAAATGTATATTATAGAAGTGTATGTATGTAAATAAATCTATTTATGTAAATATATATATGAAAAACATAAATGGTTAAGTGTTTACTGTATGCAAGGTACCCGGTTGGGTACTAGATGTATAAAGTCAAAAACTAAACAGTCTCTGACCTCAAGAATTCTATACTTTTTAGAGCCAGAGGGCATCACATCCCTTGAGAAGCAGTGCCTCTTTAGCAAAAGGTCTACCCTCCTACAAATCTTCCCAGGTCAGACAGTAGGTGGGAAAGATCCTCTTTAATCACATTCAAATAGAGGCATTATACTTCTTGGTATGAACAAACACAGAAACAGCAAAAGAGCCTAATTTGATTGCCATCACAGTGGTGGTTGTCCCTTGTTCTCGAAGAGGACCAAGTGACTTCACTAGGCTAGAGTCAAGTTTCAGTCTGACTGCGGCTAATCAAACCAATATGTGCTCAGAATGCTCTGCCACAGGTCGGGCACAAATAGCCCATGTGAATATTTGGGGTGGATTTTCTAAATTTGTGCATCTTGCATTTTGGGGGAGCTATTTTAATTCTGCTTTGCTCATAGCGTACAGCACCTTCTGTGATGTGAACACACCATGCTTGGCATTCGTGATACAGAACTAGTGTTCAGGAAGGAGGGTAGGACTGGGTAGAAAAATCTGGGACTCATCTGAATAGAGGTGATAATTGAATCAATTAGAGATCAATAGTCAGGTATAAGAAGAGGATAAGAGGATGCAGGAGCAGAACTGTGGAGTATGCTCATATTTAGGGGCCAGAAGGACAAAGACTATCAATTGAGATCTGGTTGGATAGAAGAAAGCAGTGTCATAGATGCCAAAAGAGAAGAACATATCTAGAATGTGTGTTGGTCAACAATATAGAATGCTTTAGAAATCAATTCATATGATGACTAAGAAAGGAACTTTCTTTGGAAGTGATAATTAAAAGTTCTTTGGTAACTGTGGAGATAGATCAGTGTCGGTTGAATTTTATTGATGGAAACCAGAGAGCAAGAGAGTGAGGTAAACTGGAGGAGAAGAACATAGTCTCCCAGACCCACTAACAAAGAAGCCCCTGAGGAGCTCAAAAAAATCCCTAAGTCACCCTGTCAGAGGAAGACCTGCAGAAGTGGCCATAGCCCCATTTTCCTACCAGTTGGCAGATTGAATTTCACCTAGCCTTGATTTCCCCCTGAATTCATACTCCTCCATGAATCAGCACTAAACTAGAACCTTGACTTACATCCCAAGTCTGAACTACCTTCCCTCAGTGCCCATTCCTAATACACTCAGACAAGGAGCCTTGTAAAAAATCCACCACACCCACATGTACAAAAATATTTATAGCAGCTATCTTTGTGGTGGCCAAAAATTGGAAATCAAGGGGGTGCCCATCAATTGGGGAATGACTGAATAAGTTTTGGTATATGAATGTAATGGAACACTATTGTGCTATAAGAAATGATGAACAGGAAGACTTCAGACAGGCCTGGAAAGACTCATATGAACTGATGCTGAGTGAAAGGAGCAGAACCAGGAGAACTTTGTACACAGCAACAACCACAATGTGGGAAGAATTTTTCTGGTAGACTTAGGCCTTCATAGCAATGCAAGGACCTAAAAGATTCCCAATGGACTTTTGAAGCAAAATGCCTTCCACATCCAGGGAAAGAACTATGGAATTGGATGGCAGAATGAAGCAGACCATTTTCTTTTGTATTATGTTTTGTTTTGTTTCACGGTTTCTCCTATTCATTTTAATTCTTCTATTCAACATGACTAAGGTGAAAATGTATTTAGTAGGAATGTATGTGTAGAACCTATATAAGACTGCATGCCATCTTGGGGAGAGAATGAGGAGAGAAGGAGTAAGGAGGGGGAGGGAGGGGAAAAAAAATCTAAGATACATGGAGATACATGGAAGTGATTGTAGAACACTGAAAACAAATAAAATAATTTTTTAAAAAATCCACCGGATTTAGCTGGTTGGGCAATGGGCACTTTATTCCCTCTGAGGCCCAGGTAGAGCGTCCAATTCACTTGACCTGTTTCGTTGTTCTCCCTGCCTGCTTCTTGTTTTATGAGTATCTCCCTTCAATCAAGTTGCCTTGTTTAATTGTCCACTTATGAGTTCCATGTTTCTTTTGAAGAGATTTAGGTATCACGAATTTTCCTAAGTGCATCTTAAGAGAACTGATGATGAAGATTTAGTATGTGAGTCATCAGTCCAATTCAATAACCTTTTATTAGATCAGGAACGGAAAGCTCCCAGTCAGTCCCACTCAGTCAATAAACATGTATTAGCACCCGCTGTGTACCAGGTACTGTCCTAAGCATTCAAGAAAGATAAAAGAGGGTCACTGCTCTCAGGGAGCTTGCAGATTATTAGAGGAGACAACATGCAAACAACCATGTACAAACCAGCTCTATACAAGATAAAACAGAAAAATCAGACTCTTTTTAGAAGTTTAGAAGTGAAAGGAAAGAGAGATTTAGGATTTCAACTTAATGATGTTCTTGTCCTAAAGAATGCATTCTTGAGAACACTAGCATAGACTGCATTTTGATGAATATGAAGCATTTAAAGAAGCATAATAGGTAGGTGAAGGGTCTTGGGGACCCAGCCTCCTCATACACTGCCCTCCTTCTGCTCTCTAAGAACTTGAAATGGGGCACAGGATCACATTACTCTACATAGTCTAGTTTTGCCCCAACCCACTGACAACTCCCTCCACTTAGATTCTGGTGATGGTAATAAATCACTTAGGCTTCACATTGTTACAGCATTAAAACTATTTAATTAGACTTTGAAAGGCATGGCAATACAAACACAGGTTATCAAAAATTATGAGAGGCACCATCTCCCACATCACAAGGTCAAAGTTATCTCCCTCCGTCTCCTGGGTAGAAGTCTGATCTTGCGTACTAATTAATGGCCATGACTCTGGCAACTGCTAGAATGCTCTCAGCTGTGTTGATTGTTCCAAATTGTTGGGATGGGAAGAAATTTCCAGGTTTAGGGGACTCAGAAATAAGATTGTACTACTGCCAAGGGGAGATGGGGAAGAAACTAAGCTTCCTTTCCAAGTCAGCAAGTAACCTAAATCTGGGACTGACAAGGTTACCTCTTCTGCCATTTGTTTCATTGGGGAGAAAGTAAAATCACTTTGAGATCATCAAGCAGTGGTCAAAAAAAAGGTGACCATCTATAGTCTTCTAATTCTATAAGGTCAATTAACTTCTCTAAAATTCCTCTTCCTTCTCAGTTTTCCAACTTAATCCTGAAATCATGGTCCTTCCTCATTTTCCATTTCTTCCCAACCCAACAGTTTAGTCCATACTGGTACCAAAGCTACAGCAAAATGACCCAATATTGCCAATTACTGGGGAAATATTATCCAGACAGTGCAGGACTACAACTGAACAGACATGCCTCCAACAGAAGCATAACCTGTGATTCATCTATTTGAAAATATTTTGTGGCTAGATTATTTTTTATTTGGCTTATATGAGTCCAGTGAAGGAGAGGGTTTAGACAATTATCCGAGTCACTCAGGCAAAGAATCTGGGTAATTCAGGATAAAAAGCGATTTTTTGCATGAATAAACTAGATAATTGCTTCCACTCTGATTTGTTTTGCTAATGGGGAATGTGGCTTTTGGCTTTTCTCTTATTAGTTGCTCCTTGATGATTTAAAAAAAAAAAAAGGAGTCATTCATTTTTGTTTATTAATTCACCTTCGTATGTGAATCCAAGAGAGCTTTCAGAGCAAGTCTGTGGTTTGGTTGGGACCTGCCTACATGCTTCCTAACTTGGAGTGGACAAATAAGCCAAAATGGTCTGTTCATTTCCCTTCATTCTGACTCCTTTCTCCTTCCTGCTTTTCTCATCATCTCTTTATGCTGAAATCATATTGAGCAGGATGTATCAGCACATTTTTGCATTTTATGATTTTCATGTTTTCTTTTAAATTGAAAGCACAAGGATTTTAGGACACATTTATCTGAAGATGCTGAATATTGCCTCTGGTAAGACTAAAGTAGAGTCCAGTGGAAAGTTTTCTTTTATCCTGTCCTGAGATTACAAAACACCTATGGAAAAGTAGCACTTCCTTAAAAATCTAACCTTAAAAAAAAGCCTCAGACGTTTTTAGGAAACCTTGAATTTAATTTTAAATTTCCATTCATTGCCATGACAATGATAGGATAACTAGGGTTTTGCATTAGGCTGTCAATATTTAGAGAGCATCCACACCTTGGATCTTGTAGTTTCTTTAAAGAAAATGCAACAGTCACAGAAAATAAGGCTGCCACAACCTTGACGTTTGAAAATTACTGTGACTGAGAGGTGATGATCTCATGATGCAAATTGAGACACAGTCAATGTGGGAATTTGTTTTACATGGATATATATGTGTGTGTGTGTGTGTGTGTGTGTGTGTGTTACAAAGACTCTCATTTTCTTTGTCTTTTTTCATTGTGTGCTGGGGTTGAGGGAGAGTGGATAGAAGAGCAAAAATGGGTAGGATAGCAAAAAAAGAAAAGAGGGTCATTGAAAGGTCTTTAGGGAAAAAGAAAACAGTCAGCAAAGACCAGAGGGAAGGCCCCAAAAGGATCAGAGAAGCAAGATAGCTTTAAAATCTATGGGTTGATCTTATTATATACTTTAAAGGAAAGGCAAACTGTATGTAATAGGGACATCTAGTTTTATATATATAACCCTCTCTTTTTTCTGCTCTTAAAAATTCAAAAGTTTAATCTATTGCTATTGTTTGGGGAATATTTTTTAACTAAAGAAAATCGCTGTCTCAAAAAATGCATCAGTAATTTAGCTAGACAAATCCTTGAAGCATTGGGGTGCAGTGAAAAGACCATTGGATTTGCAACCACAGGGCCTGGTTTCAATCCTAGGTCAACATGACAATAGAAAAATCACTTACAGGATCCAGGGTTCTTAATCTGAGATCCAGGAACTTGTTTTTTATAAAATATTTTGATAACCACATTCCAATTTAATTGATTTTCTTGATTAACCTGTGCATTTTATTTTATGCATTTAAAAATATAATTCTGAGAAGGAGCCCATAATTTCTCCATGCTGCCAAAGGAGTCCACGATGCACACACAAAAAAGGTTAAGAATCTGTTTTCTAGATGGTCTCTGAAGTTCCTTACTGCTCTAAATCTACGAATGCCTTAGAAACATAGAAACTGAACTTGGCACCTAGCTAGCAAAAAGAATGGAGAAAATTCTAACTACCATGTGGCTTATTCCTCTCCTCTACTTCCAATCTACTACATCTTGGGGTCTCTAACTCCTTCCTTCCTCCTCTTCCACTAGCAGACATAAAGAATTTGTGATACTTTACCCTAGATAAACAAAATGTTCTGTTCACAGTAAAACTAGAATCTCAGATAATTTTATGAATCCAAGAACATGGAATTGAAAGGGTATGAATATACACCCTAAGTTTAAAAGGAAGCCAAAATAATTATCCAACAATAAAAGTCCTCAATAACTCTCCCTCTCTCAGTGCTTCTATATTATCTATATTCATATGGCATTTAAAAAAATCTGAATTACCTGGACAATTGCTTCCCTCCTACACTTTGCATGTGTAGATATGGTCATAGATCAGCCTTTAATTTTATTCTATCAGATTAACCTCCCTTGCTATCCTTCTGGAATGTGAGTCCTAGTGGGTATATTCAATATGTAAAGGGGATAGTTTATTTCTCATTATTCTCACCAAAGAAAATTGAGGGTCTCCTAGAAAAAAAGAGCAAAAAAAAAAATCCCACAAACAAACAAAACCAAAACATTGCATAAAATGCTAATAAACCAAATGCTGATTTTCATGGTGGTGTATTCCCATAATGGATGACAGTGCCTTGTAAAAAATGCAGCTTCACAAAGAAATCATCTAAAAGAGAAGGCGAACAGGTGTGACACAATGTCATTCAGCAGAGTGGACTATAACCTCTCTCCCTTAGGGGTTTTTTGTTTAAATATTTAATTTGGGGGTTATGCAAGTAGAGAGATTAAATTATATAGAGGATTGCCAAATTGGAGATGAAGGTGTCTCTAAAGAGATGCATGTGGTGAAAAGACCATCTATCATCAGAAGCTTGGGAGGTCTGTTTTAGCAAGTGGCAGTATTAGTATTCAGACGCTTGTGCTTTATTCATTTTCCTGTTTGTGTGGGGGTGTATGTATGTGTTACTGAGATGTGGTATCCCCTTGAAGGTCATTAAACTTTGTGCTTCTGCAGCTAACTCTCCACTCAGGCTTGAATAATCTAAGAGGTAAATAGAATGTTAATATAAATACTCAAAAATTGATGATGAGACAGTAAATTTATGTATTTGTTTTTTGACACGGTCGGTGATTTTGATGGTGTAGGGAGCTCCCAGTGGGGAAACTCCATCTACCAATGGAGATCTGCACCTGCTCCACAGCTCATAATTTCTGAGAGCTGGCTGGGTCAGTGAGAGGTTAACTGCCTTTCCCAGGGGTACATTGTCACTGTGAGTCAGAGGTGTGTCACAGGTCTGGAACCTGACCTCTCCAATGTCTGAGGCAAAGCTTCTCTCCACTGCACTGCACTGCCTTTAGAGTGAGGTTCTTAATCTGGGCTGGGTGGCAGAGTACCGTGGAGCCACGGGGCAGTCTCATGAAACTTATGACCCACTTCTCAGAATAATTTTAAACACATAAGAGAAAATGCATAGTAATACAAAGGAAAGAAATTATATAAAAATATAGTTTTTTAAAAAACAAGTTCATGGACCTCAGATTAATAATCACTGCTCTATTACTTTTATAGATACCTAAAAACCTTTGGAATAGGGCAGCTGGGTGGTGCAATAGATAGAGCACTGGGTCTAGAAGTTCTGAGTTCAAATCCCACCTCAGATACTTACTAGCATTTTGACCTTGGGAAAGTCACTTAACTGTGTTTGCCTCAGTTTCTTCATCTACAAAATTAGCTGGAGAAGGAAATGGCAAAATCACTCCAGTATCTTTGCCAAGAAAACCCCAAATGGGGACATGAAGAGTTGGGCATGACTGAAGTCATTCAAGAAAAACTCTTGGAAATGACCATTGCAATAGTCTTGTGCCATGTCATGATCTGTTTTCTAATATTTTTTTCTCTTATTTTGTACTCCATTTAACTTGAAAAATTCCAACTGAATTTATTTAAATGATATCAAATATTTATAACATGTATGCTTTAGAAATCCAGTTAAATTCAGTAAACATTCATTAAGCACTTGTAAGGGTAGGAATTGATTGAGTTAATCAATACATCACCCAATCACTCCACCCCACTTAAAGTAAGCATTAAGATACTACACCCAGATAACTTTACCAATGGAAAATACCTCTATTGGTCAATGAAAAGCTTTAGACCAGGTGCAAAAAAGTACTTGATCAATTTGGAAGTCCTTCAAAGCCACTGGATGAAATGATATTGTATAGGAAATATACATCTGGATTGGTTGAAGAACTTGGTCACACCCTTGTTTAAAACAAGCAAGCTAGATTGGAATTGAACATCAAGTTGTGGGAACCATTCCAAGCATGCCTCTGAGAAGGAATTATTTGAAAGGGGAGGAGAAGAACCTCGGGTTCAGCCTTGGTCTAGATCTCCTTTTCTCCTTTCAACAAAAGGAGGATATCGTGAGTTTCATGAGGCATGATTTGGATTCTTCACTGGCATCCTAGCTTTTTCCCTGGACAGTAGTAACTGATGGCAGTATCTGAACTGGGAGCCCAGGGTAAAGTAGATACTCCAAGGAAAGTTATCTTCAAAACTCTATAAGGAGCCAAGCAGATAAACTTCTGTTCTTCTTCAGTAATGTCCAACTCTTCATGATCCCGTGGACTATAGCACACGAAGCCCATCTATCCTCTGCTGTCTCTTGAAGTCTGTCCAACTTCACATCCATTGTTTCCATGTTACTATCTGTCCTCTATCGTCTTCTGCCATCTCCTTTTTCTTTTGCCTTCAGTCTTTTCCTGCATCAGAGTGTTTTCCGATAAATCCTGTGTTCTCATTATGTGGCCAAAGCATTTAAGCTTCAACTTCAGTTTTTGACCTTCCAGCAAATAACCTGAATGAATTTCTTTAAGTATTGGCTGATTTGATGTCCTTGCTGTCCAAAGGACTTTCAAAACTCTTCTCTAACACCATAATTTGAGAAGCTTGTGGTAGAAGGTAAGAGGAGGAGGAAAGGAGAAAAATTTACAGTGATAAGTAAATATGCATGTGTATATACTGTATATGTGTATACACATACATACTTTTTGAAAAAGCTATCTGCAGGGAAAACATTGATAACTGGATAGATTAGAGGGCAGAAGTGGCAAAGCCTTTATGGAGAATATGACCATCAAATGGAAGCTTAAAGGAGTTAGAAATTCTCTGAAGTGGTGGCAAAGAGGGGAAAGCATTTTAAGTACTACCATGACTACTGTTATTGCTACTGCTAGCTAGCTTTCATATAGTTCTTTAAGCACTGCAAAGTGCTTCGCAATTATTTTTTCATTTTATCCTCACAACAATCCTGGGAAGTGGGTGCTACTAGATGAACCCAGAGTACATCAGTCAGACAGTGATGAAAATGCCAAGCACAGAATCGTCTATCCATTCCATGTCTGATGGATCTCTTCTTCTGTTGCCAGGCAACAGAGACAAATGAATGATTACATTTATCTCACTCCCCACCCCAATCAAAGCCATTAAGTTAGATTATCTCTGTAATTTATGTAAAACTATAACAAGCCAGCCAATTAAGTCCAGCAAATATTTATTATGCTCTTACTATGCAGCAAGACATCATGTAAGGCTGGGGTTACAAAGATTAAAAAAAAAAAATCTTTGTCCACAAGGAACTTATATTCTATGCAAAATGTATACAGCTAAGAAAATAGAGCACTTGAGGATGTAAAAAAACAAAACAAAACAAAACAAAAAACAAGATACAACTGGGACGATCAGGAAAGACTTCATGTGAGAGGCAATACCTGACTCAAGCCATGAAGGAAATGACTACTAAGAGATTTGAATAAAGGGAAATTCTAGGCTTGAGGGGACAGCCTGTAGGAAAGTGCAGAGATGAGACATGGAATGTAAACTTCAAGGTATGGCTAGTAGGGAGATATGACCCAATCAGAAACTGTGAAAGAGCATAAGGCTATGTCTTAATGCATATATTTGAGTCAAATTGTGAAGTGCTTTAATGCCTGACTGAAGAGTCTATGTTTTAAGTTAGAGGCCATAGGGAGTCATAGACAATACTTGAGCAGGGTAGTGGTACACCCCCATCTTGATTCCATGAGATAGAAAAACCACTTGTTTAATTTGTGCTCATGCTTTGAAAGTTTATATGTTATTATAGAAAAAAAAACCATTCATTTTAGTATTTTTTTTAACTATAGTGGGTTAGATCCAAAGGGACCTGAAAATTTTCTGAGAACTTGACAAAGAGACAATAGATTCAGGTGTAGGATGAGACATAATTTTGGACATGGCCGATGTGGGAATTTGTTTTGCTTGACTATCTGCAATTCTTACAAGTATTTTTTTTCTTTTTCTTCTTAACAGGGTTGTGGGGGGGGGGGGGGAGGATCAGACTGAGAGAGAGATGAAAGTGAAAGGAAAATAGATTTTTGTTTATTAAAAAATAAAATTATTAAAAAAAGAATACAGAATAATGAACAAGGAGAAGGTGGTCCTTAGAAATTGGTTATTAGATGGTAGAATCAAATTAAAGTGTTTGATCATAAAAAAAATTTATCCCTTTGTTCATTTACCTGACAAATATTTCTTGCACACACACTGTTTGCAATAAATGAGTTGTGGCACTACAGAATGTACGAAGGTGGATTCACAGTTCTTGCCTTCAAAGAATTTAATGATTAGAGTAGACATAAGAAACATAAACAAGTGATCATAAAGCAAAAAGTGACAAATGCTGTGAGACTCAAAATCAAACAATGAAGGGATGGTGAAATAAACTGTATTATGTTACTATAACACTGTGGCATAGGGAAGAGGGTTCAGGAAGACCTAGGATCCAATCATACCATTAATGCATACTAACTTTGTCACCAAGGACAGGTCACTTAATCCCTCAGTGCCACCAAGTATTCATTTAACAACTTGGACAAGTTGTTTCTCTGGGCCTCAGTTTCCCTATCATCTGTAAAATGGATTTGGAGTAGTTGACCTATGAAGTCCCTTCCAGTCCTAAATCTACAATCCTGTTGCCTGTACTAGTATAGGTCATTTCCACACTGGAAATTCTCTAGCCCACTAGGTCTGAAAAAAATACAATAGTATAGCAATTGCAGTTTATTTAAAACCAGTTGATTAAAATCAATCCTAGAATGTAATTAAAATGGAAAAGTATGAGGCACATAAGGAAATATGGAAAGAACTTTATGAAATGGCACCAAGTGAAAAAAATAGACCTGGGTAAACTGTACATTAACTACACCATATAAAAGCGAAAATGAAAGGGGAGAAATTGCCAAACCATGATTCCTAGGAATGCCTGAACAATTGCATTTTATGTGTTAGACAGTATTTATTTCAGTGTAAAGAGTTGCAACATGGCATAGGGCATAAAGGGTTGGCTTGAAGGCCAAGAAGTCCTGGGTTCAAGACCCATTACCGATACCATTGGCTGTGTATAACCTGGAAGCCTGAATCATTTCAACTCTTTATTACTTTAAGTTGAAGAAAAGGTTTCAACCTGTACTAGTATATGGAGTTTGATCGCTTGGGAGTTCCCTATGTCAGTGAAATAATCATTTCAACCAGTATCCTTAAATAGCTACAGAGCAAGGTTATTTGGTTATACTAATGGTCACCTTTGTTTATCATGAGTTGGATGCCTCTACTTTTTATTCTAATTAGTCAATGAGCACTTATTAAGGCACCTCCTGTGTGGCAGGTGCTGTGTTAATATGAAATTATTGAAGGTAAAAATAAGATATGAATCAGTCTTAGTGTCTCATTTTTTTTGCCAGTTTCTGTTGATTAAGTCTTAAGGCATGTAAGAAAGTAGAGCACTGATCCCTAGGAGATAACATGGATGCACCAAGCATGAGTCAGACTATCTTCATTTTCTCTTTTGTCATTGTTTGACTGGAAATTAGGGAAATGATGTTGACCTTGTTCATCTGCATCTCAGCTGTTTATTTGACCAAGTCTCTTCCAGTATCCCTATGGACTGGAGGAAAACATGGGCTCATGTGATAATGTAATTTTTGTGGATTGATAACTTTGTAATGAATATACCTTCAAAGTATAAATTAATAAATTGATGCTCTGCTGAATGTAGATCCTGAGCCCTGTGCAACAGGACTAGGTTCTTAGTCTTGTCCTGGTCAACATTTTTATCAAAGTCTTAGGTGAAAATATAGATAGATGGCAGTTATCAGATTTGTGGATAACAGGAAATGAAAAAGTAGCTAATATATCATATAATGTATGGCAGAGTTGAGCTCCAAAAAAAAATATTGATACATGCTAAAAATGATGAATTAATTACAAGTACAAGGAAGTAACGAAGTTAGACAGCATTTCATATTGAAAACTGGGTTAGGGACTTGACCTCTGATTTCAGTGATATAGGAAAACATGGAGGTGAGGAAACCACTTTTTCTGAAATATAGTCAAAGAGAGTTGCTTAAAACATTAAGAAATTAAATGACAGGGCAGCTACGTGGTGCAGTGGATAGAGCACTAGGTCTGGAGTCAGGAGTTCAAATCAGTCCTCAAATACTTACTAGCTATGTGTCCTTGGGCAAGTCACTTTTAATACTGTTTGCCTCAGTTTCCTCATCTGTAAAATGGCCTGGAGAAGGGAATGACAAACTCTTCCAATATTTCTGCCAAAAAACCAAACCCAAACAAACAAAAAAACCCAAACAAAACCAAATAGGGTCATGAAGAGTTGGACATGACTGAAAAATGACTAAAAAGTGCCATACAGCCTGTATAGGTTAGAGGTAAGATTTGGACATTGGTCTTCCTGGGTGCAAGAGTAGCTTTCAAGCCACATTTTCACATACGCACACACACATACATACATACATGTATGTAATTAGTTGGTGTCCTTCAAAGAGGACCAAAATGACATCACCATGATAAAGTGAAGTTTCAGTGTGTATGACTGTGGTTGATCAGACCAATATGAGCTCGGAATGCTCTACCACTGGGCACAGATAGATAGTCCGTATGAACATTCAGGGTGGTTACTCCAAATTTGCACATCCTACGTTTACTTTGTTCTGTTTCAAATCTGCTTTGCACATAGAGCACAGCACCTTTTCTGATGTGGACACGCCATGCTGAGTGGTGCTATGCCAGTGTCTTGTATGTCCCACAATCAAATCCAAAGTTCTTGAGAGAGACCTGGAGAGTGTCCTTGTATCGCTTCTTCTGATCACCTGTCCCATGCGAGTACTGCATAAAATAGATAGATGAGAAATGATAGGCAGAAGATAGATAGATAGATAGATAGATAGATAGATAGATAGATAGATAGATAGATAGATAGATAGATAGACTGACTCAGCTTCAGTAGACCACAAATTCAATATGGGTAAATGTGAAATGTGTATAGAAATGGAAATAAGCCTCAACTTTACCATCTAAAGTATTTGCATGTAGTTAAGATGGTGGGTGATAATGGATCATTTACTCAGGAATCAAAAGCTGCTTATTCTAAAAATTAATGCAATGAAAATGCCCAACTGGGGAACCTTAAGATAGTGCACTATCTCCTGACCTACAAATTATACAGAGGACCCTTGAGATAACTTGCCGTCTTCTGTTCTGTAACATTCCCTTCTGTTTTTCCCTAATCAGCCGCCTAGAGTAAAGATCTTTGATAGTACATGTGTGTATGTATACATACATATATATGTATATGTGTATGTGTGTGTGTGTGTGTATATATATATATATATATATAACAAAAAATAATCATCATTGGGCACATAAGGACTGAGGAACTGTGTCACTCACCTCTCAATAAAATGTCCTCTCTACTCTGGACCAAGGCATGGTATTTGGATTACATTCAGTCCTGGGGAAGCCTAACACCTAAGGAGAAGAATTAGACTCCATTTTATCACCATCATTAATATTTAAAAAGCCCTCCCTCCTGGGTAGGCTTTATTCAATCCCCACCCCAATCCCCTAGGGAAAAATTTACTTATATCTCAAACTGCGACATGTCTAGGATGTCTCCAAAAATGGGGAGTAAAAAGGCACTTAATGTAATGAATCAGATATGGAATTTGTAATTTATTCCTAGAAACAAAAGAAATGATAAACATAAAAGATTCATAGTAAGCATTAACTGATCAACTTAAAACAGAATCAATAATTTAATATTGTTATAACTAAAACATCTGCTGGGAGGCATCTACTTAAACTTCACTGGAACATAAAATAGTTTGTAGGACTGCAAATTAAGTCATTTTGATTTCACATTGATTCCAAACTGTCTGAATGAATTCCAGTGTTCTGGTAAAACAACTGGTCATGGGACATTGTAGGATTGCCCTTTCCAAGAACAATGATGTAGTTACTTGGGACATTTCCCCTGCTGCCCTTCAGATCTAATCCAGTGGGATCCAATACCTCTGGACCTCTTGAATTCACAAAGTCACCTCCAAGCCTGGCTACATCCATCGCATGATAGATGCTCATTCACCTAAGCCAAGAAGGAACAAACAGAAAAGAAGCCAAACCCTTGCTACACACACACATATACATATACATATATACATATACACATATATATATATATCTATATATATATAAAATACACACTTGGGGAGGGGGAGGTCCCCAAGCTCCCACTTGGTGAATTGGAACCAGGAATGAAAACTCTGAATATGGTCCATACATTGACCCTCAGTACGCATATAAACTACTTGATCCTGTCTGCCTGTCAGAATTATTGAGAATTCTGAACTTGAGAATTTTCATGAAGACTGCTTATGGATAAAGAAAGGAATGGATGAATTAAAGAGTGAGATTGAAGTATCTAGTCCTAAACACAATAAGAGCTTGTTCTTTGACACATAGTTAATGTGATGTCAGACTTTGTTAACAGACATACAAAGTCATTAATGGATCCACTGTATTCTGTGATGATTGGACTACTCTTGGTGTATTGTGTTCAATTTAGGGCAAATCACTTTTAAAAGGTCATCGACAAACTGGGGCATGTTCACAAGAGGATGACCAGGATTTTGAGGGAACTGGAAACCATGTTATGTGAGGAGCTGGTGAAGAGAAGACTTGATAAAGTGGGAGATGGTAATCTAATGATATGAAAGTATAAATAGCCTTATTCTGCTAGTCTCTAACAGCAGAACCATATGAGTGGAACCTTTCTGGGAGATAGGTGTAGGGGTTAGTACATGCACCTGTATCCAACTCCTTATAGTTTACTAAGGGCTTTCCTAACTACAGCTCTGTTGGGCAGGTTTTGCAAATATTATTAGCCCATTTACAGAAAAGAAAACTGGGATTTGTAGAAGGTGAGTGATTTGGCCCAGATAATTCTTCTAGGAAGGGTTGGAGACCCAATATTAACCCAGTCTTTCAACTCCAAACCCAAGACTCATTTACTATTACTGTATTTCTTCTTGATAGAAGGGTCAACTTTCTCTTTATTAGACTACCCCGAAATGATTATCTTTTGAGGTAGTGAGTTTTCAGTCACCAGAAGTGTTCAAGCACAGGCTGAATTCTCCCTTGTGGGCAATGTTGTAGTGGTATGTCACTTTAACATACTGAGTTGTACTAGACTAGATGACCCTCAGGTCTCTTTCACCTCTATGATTCTTCTGAAAATATTAATGCTTAATTAATAAAATTAATTTTTATTAGTTAATAAATAAATTAACAATTAATGTTGATTAAATAAATGAAATAATGAAAATATTAATTTATTAATTATTAATTAACATAAATGCTTAAAATTCTGCCCTTCTGATAAAAGGGCACTAAACTTCTCACTGTATAATTAAAGCTTATTAATTTGAACCTCATTAATTAGAAAGTTGTGCCTTTGCACATAGGCTGTTCCCCACCCCATCCCTGGCATACACTCTTTTCTTATCTCTGCCTCTTAGAATCACTATTTTGTATTAAGACCTAGTTTGCATCACTTTGTGGAGGATGACATGCAGGAGATATGTTATGGTTCTCCCACCTGCTGATGCCTATCCCATGAGGTTTCTTCATATTCATTTCATATTAGATTATAGTCTCCTTGAAGGCAGAGACTGTCTTTTACCTCTTTGTATCCCCCACATTTAGCACAGTGCCTGGTATATAAGAGGAGCTTCATAAATGTTTGCTGATTGGGTGATACAGATATTGTACCTACATGTTTGTATATGCTCTCTTCTCTGCAAGTATGTAGGTTGATTGAGGGCAGGGACTATTTCTTTTTTGTTTTTGTATTTCTAGTGCCTTGCATGATACATGGCACAGAGCAGACACTTGAGAAATGATTGTTGATTTTTTGAATAGTTGCTGTTTTGTTGCTTTTCAATCATTTCTGAGTTTCTTCATGACCACTTTTGGGGCTTTCTTGGCAAAGATTCTGGAGTGCTTTGCCATTCTCTCTTCTAGCTCATTTTAGAGATGAGGAACCTGAGGCAAACAAGATGAAGTGACTTGCCCAGCTAGTAAGTGTCTGAGGTGAGATTTGAACTCAGGAAGATGTGTCTTTCTGACTCCAGACCTAGTACTCTACCTGCTGCACCACTGGCATAGGTTGAATTTTATTTTATATTATTTTAAAGTATTCCCTAAACAAATGAATAATGTAACTGCTACAAATTATATGCATCTTTTAAAGCAATAAACCTTCATTTCTATCAAAGAAATTCTATAATTCAGCTTATTAATAATTCAGATTTGCATTCCCTGCAATTACTCTTAATTGGAAAGGTTTTACTTTTGAACACTATACTTGAAAAGCATAGAGGAGGATGCATGGCATTGTGGGAAGACTATTCATTTTCAAAGGAGAAGTCCTGAGTTTCTGTGCTGGCTCTCTGCTCCTTTGACTCCATGAGAGTGACTCATCCTTTCTACACCTCAGTTTTCACATCTATAAAACCAAGATAATAACTGTAAGAAAAATCACTAATAGGCTGTAACCTTAAGGCATTATTGTTATTCTAACCTCTTTCTTGTATTTTTGCATAAGTGTGGATTGAAGTTGTTTTAATTATTTTAAATATTATAAATTTGCCAATCTTTTAGAAACAGACGAGCTTTAACCCATGTTGACTTTGGACTAAATGGGCTCTTTGGTTCCTTCTCTGAAATGCCATGATAGCAGTGAAATATTAGGAGGTACAGTTATGGTTCTCCTGATTTTACAGGTGAGGCAACTGAAGCTTAGCAAAAAATGATATTGTCAGAACTAGAACTATATCTTATTTGAAATGCCTGTAGGACTTTGAGTTCAAATATGTAATTGGCAGACTAGTGCGAGGCATACATACACATATGTATATGTGTATGTGTGTATGTACACACATATATATATAATACAGAGCCTGGTGTGTATATGTAAGCATGTATACATATACACATGCATAATACACATATTTATATGTATATAGATACATCATATGTATATGTGTGTATCTCAGAGTCATCAAGTGAGAAAACAGAGAAGAAAGCCCAGGACAGAGCCTTGATGTAGAGAAGAATATCACATGCATTGCAAAGACTGAAGAAATAGTGTGTTTGAAATAGCATCATACATGTTAAAATTCCTTAGTATCAGGGTAGGAGTTAAAGTGCAAATTTTTCCATGTTTTTCTAAGATCATTGAACTTATCATTTCTTATAGCCCAGTGGTATTCCATCCCAATCATATAATATACATATTTTAATAAGAGTGCCTCACCTCATAAGGTTGTTATGAGAACAAATGAAATGAGATACGTAACATACTTTGACAGCTTCAGAAAGAATAGGTGAATGTTATTTCTGCTAATAGCATTAATAGCAAAGAGTTGTAGTAATTTAGTGAGATTTCTTTCTAATGTTACACAGCTAACTATCATTTAGCACTTACCGCATTCTAAGGAATGTGGTAATGGAATGTTAGGAACATTCTAAGTTCGTAACCCGGGTTCTGTTCATTTAATTTTATTTTTTTTAACTTTTGATAACTTTCAGTGTAATTGATCTCCTTTTATGTTATGCATTTAAAAAAACTAGTATTCTGAGGAGTCCACAGACTGTACCAATGAGCTGTGCCCATGGCCAGCTAAAAAGATACGTGATAGGATAGACATTAAGGCCCTCTGTTCTAGGAGATGTGAAATTATACTTTTTTAGGTCATATCCTATGTGTCCTGATGCCTCTCTATTTTTAAAAGTAAATAAAGCCTTAAGGCAAAAGACACAAAGCTGTTTTAAAAATCAGGCTTTTTTGAATCATAGCTTGAATGTGTCTGAGAGAAGCAGATCAAGTATGTGAGCCAGAGTCAGAGAGTGTTCCATTATCTTGAGTGAACTCGCAGCCGGTAAAACCAACTGGAGGGGCAGAAATATTTTTTTACACATTATATACTTCGATGAGGCACTTGACAACTCCAGGGCTCTATGTTCTCTGTTTGTGATAGAAAACTCATTTCTCAAAGCAAAGGGAGGCTAAGCAGTTGCTGGAGGGTCGAAATCTTTACCTCACTCATTCATCTCCAAGCCATGAGTAAGGCATAAATGATTTACCATTTTAGATCAGTTAAAAATGGAAGCAGGAGACAGACCTAAATTGTAGAAAAGCAGTACAAAATGAGCAAAAGTTGGTGCTTGGAAACATGCCCTTTTGAGTACAGTATTTTTTTTCTCCTGTCTCTTAAATGTGTTGTCTACCCAGAAAGATATAATTTTATACAAGGACAGGAAGATGCCATCTGTTCTTTCTCTGCTATGCCTAGAAAGAACACTGCATTCCTCACTCAGATGAAAAATTCTACTAAGAATTATTATTTCTGAGGTTTCCATGATCAGCAAATTGGGATCACCCAGAGGAAAAGGAATTCTTTTTTTTTTTTTTTTAAGCAGTTTGGAAAGTAGGCCAAAAGCTAGCTATATCACACGATAGCAAACCTCTTACTAGATGTTAATTTAAAAATAAGCAAAAGAAAGGCAAAAAAGACACACTGACCAAGTCATAAACTCCCAAATCTGCTCATAAGTCTGATTTACCTTTATTAGTCATTGCAATTTAAGGTTATTAAAGCAATCTTAATAACTGTTCTTAGAAACAACCTCACCGTTAAACACTTGTGGCTGGACAGATTATAAACATGTGGATTCTCAAGTCTCAGAGCAGATGGCAAGCTTTTAGTTTTTTTCAATTGCTTTACAAATGTACAAATCAAACACCCTGTAAAATTTTATTTTAATTTAATTTGCATATATATTTCTAATTACACATGATAGATTTCTGAGAAACACTTTCCAGAAGGCTTTTTAATTGCTTTAACAGTCATCAAGGAAGAATGTTGATTTCAAAACTACCTCTGCTAAGTAAAATCTCAAAATTCAAGTAGGTAGGAGATAAAATATGAATCATTTCCTCAGAAAGAATTGGTTACTTTTTCACTACAAAGTGTCTGGGCACTTGTGTAAAAGGGGAGTAGAGGGAAAGGCAGAGAAACAATCATTACCAACTTGCTATAGATGCATGAAAATGGTATCTTTTCAACTGATTCTCTTGGAACCAGGAAGATGGGCTAAGATATCTGTCTCTGATCAGGTGGGCAAGGGCTAATTTGGATTTTAGCCAAATTGAATTCCATTGCTCTGCTAATAACTTGACTGAGAATTTACCTTCTGTGTTTATTTTCCTTGCCTGTGCATTTTGCATGGTGACAAAATTTGGTAATACATATTTTAGCTATTTATTTAAATATTGGTTCAATAAGAGGTGGTATTTTCAGTATTGAGTAAAATGCTTTAAATGTTTTTTTTTTTTTAAAACAAAGTCCTTAAGTCTATACACCTGTACTAACAGTGCTACCTAGTGGGATCAAACATGGGACTTGGCCTGGAAAAGTTCAAAGGTTACCTCTGACATTTTACTAACTGTATGACCTTGGTAGGCCCTTAATAAATGCTTATTTACTTCATTTGACTTGACTAGCTGTATGCCTTGGGCAGCCACAACCTCTCTGAGTCCCACTTCTGACGTCTACTAGAGGTGTGACCTTGGGAGAGTGTTAGAAATGCACCTGACACCAAAATCTCAGCATCAAGGTAATTTTATTGAGAGAGTCCAGAGGATGGACACGCCTGGCCAGAAGCAGGCTCTACTCCTACTTGGGAGGAGTGAGCACTGAGTACAGTAGGAAGAAAGATTTTAAGCAGTTAGCTTGGCACAGTTCATCCCTTCAGATACTGGATTGAACCAATTTCTTCTGGGTTACAGAATTCCTTATACTCCCTTCCATGTTCCGTTCTTGCTATGTCTAAGCATGTAGCCCCCAGGTCATCATACATCTCTTGTTCAAAAATGGAAGCAGTCTCTACCCTTAAAGTGTGTCGGCTAATATTCATGAAACTCATTAAACATGCACAATTATATTTTGATCTAGTTACCAAGTTAGTTCTGAACAGTTTAAGCTAGATCAGTCTATATCTTGATTTTGAAATCGAAGCTTATCCACTAACTCTAATTTGACAGACTGTAGGTACCTGCAAGAATATGGTTTCTTTGTGTTAGAAACATCTATGGGTATTGAACCAACATTTGGGGAGATTTAACTCTTGTCTAACTTACAACAAGGTACTCTCCCTCTGAGCAACCCCCCTTTATCTTGTATAAATGCTAGTTGCCTAAGTAAAGGACTCTGTCTCTCTAGGCCTTAAGTTAGTCATCTATTAAAAATTAGAATAATAACACCTGTCATACCTACCTCACAGTGTTATATAAATTTAAGAAGAGATATTCTATGCAAGGCATTTTGTAAGCTTTCAGCTGCTACAGGGATGTCAGATATTATACTATACAGTTGGTTTGCCTCCTGTGGTGTTATAAAGATCATTGATTTAGAGCTGAAAGAGATCTGAGAGGCCATCTAATCCAAACCCCTCATTTTACAAAGTGTGTGGGAAGAAACTGGGAAGTCACTTGTCCTCTGACTTTGATAATTACATTCAAGGGGCTAATTACAAAATCTGTTTTCAATTGACTTTGTCCCTTAACAGAAGAGGTCCCTGATGAACCATAGACCTGGCTAAATGGAATGTGGGGAGAAAACCTGAAAATTAAGACTTGTTAAACCTCAAAATACTAGAGAGTAATAGCAGGCAGTAGGGAAGGGAGGAAATGTGATGAGTACAAAGGGTATGGATGCCTTTTTCTCTCTTTTTAATAATATATTTATTTATTTTTAGTTTATAACATTCAGCTCCACAAGCTTTTGAGTTTTAAATTTTCTCCCCCCTCCTTCCCCTCCCCAAAATGGTGTGTAATCTGATATAGGCTCTACACATACATTCATATGAAACATTTTCATATTAGTTGTGTTGTAAAAAAGAATTATGACTAATGGGACAAAGCGCAAGAAAAAACATACAAAAGAAAACAAAAAAGAGAGCAAATAGTCAGCTTTGATCTGCATTCAGACTCTGTAATTCTTTCTCCGGATGTGGATGGCATTTTCCATCATGAGCCTTTTGGAGTTGTCTTAGAACTTTGTATTGATGAAGAGAGCCAAGTCTATCTAAGTTAGTCGTAGCATAATGTGGCTGTATCTCTGTACAATGTTCTGGTTCTGCTCCTCTCACTCAGCAAAAAGTTCATGTAAGTCTTCCCAGGGTTTTCTGAAGTCAGCCTATTGCATTACATGCATATACCACAATTCGTTCAGGCATTTCCCAAGTGATAGGTATCCCTTCAATTTCCAATTCTCTGCCACCACATAAAGAGCTGCTATAAATATTTTTGTACATGTGGATCTTTTTGACTTTTGTGAGATCTCTTTGGGATATAGCCCTAGAAATGATATTTCTGGTTCAAATGGCATGCACATTTTTATAGCCCTTTGGACATAGTTCCAAATTGCTCCTCAAAATGGTAGGATCAGTTCAAAACTCTACCAACAATGCATTAGCACTCTGCATTCCCTCAACCTGGTGTAACAGAGCTTTCTTATCGATCTTCCAGGCTGTCCTAGACTAGGAATCTGCACACTCTGTCTCCTAGTGGATTCTGCCACTCTAAAATTTGTTCAGATTCACTATTAAGAGGTATCTGAAGGAATTTGTGGAAGAGCTTTTACTCTGCCATCTTGTCACCCCCCCTGCCCCCCACATCTTCCCCAGCATTTATAGTTTTCCTGTTTTTGTCATGTTAGCCAATCTGACAGGTGTGATGAGTACCTAAGAGTTGTTTTGATTTGCATGTCTCTGATCAGGAGTGATTTAGAGCATTTTTTTTATATGACTATGGATGCGTTTTTCAATCTTCTACTCTGCTTTTTTTTTTTCAACCACACACCATATAATCACATCACAAGATGGAAAGTGGAAAATGTCAACTTTTGTGAACAAATGAAACTATGACTTTTGTTGAATTGAAATTGCTGAACTAGAAACTAGAATATAATAACTTTTTTTCTTCTTTTTTTTTATTTAACTTTTAACATTCATTTTAACAAAATTTTGGGTTCCAAATTTTCTCCCCTTTTGTCCCCTCCCCCCCCAAAACACTGAGCATTCTAATTGCCCCTATCACCAAGTTGCTCTCTCTTCTATCATCCCTCTCTGCCCTTGTCTCCATCTTCTCTTTTGTCCTGTAGGGCCAGATAACTTTCTATACCCCTTTACCTGTATTTCTTATCTCCTAGTGGCAAGAACAGTACTCGACAGTTGTTCCTAAAACTTTGAGTTCCAACTTCTTTACTTCACTCCCTCCCCACCCCTTCCCTTTGGAAGGCAAGCAATTCAATATAGGCCAAATCTGTGTAGTTTTGCAAATGACTTCCATAAGAGTCGTGTTGTATAAGACTGACTATATTTCCCTCCATCCTATCCTGTCCCCCATTACTTCTATTGTCTCTTTTGATCCTGTCCCTCTCCATGAGTGTTGACCTCAAATTGCTCCCTCCTCCCCATGCCCTCCCTTCCATCACCCCCCCCACCCTGCTTATCCCCTTATTCCCCACTTTCCTGTATTGTAAGATAGGTTTTCATACCAAAATGAGTGTGCATTTTATTCCTTCCTTTAGTGGAATGTGATGAGAGTAAACTTCATGTTTTTCTCTCACCTCCCCTCTTTATCCCTCCACTAATAAGTCTTTTGCTTGCCTCTTTTATGAGAGATAATTTGCCCCATTCCATTTCTCCCTTTCTCCTCCCAATATATTTCTCTCTCACTGCTTGATTTCATTGTTTTAAGATGTGATCCCATCCTCTTCAATTCACTCTGGGCACTCTGCCTCTATGTGTGTGTGTGTAATCCCACCCACTACCCAGATACTGAAAAGTTTCAAGAGTTACAAATATTGTCTTTCCATGTAGGAATGTAAACAGTTCAACTTTAGTAAAGTCCCTTATGACTTCTCTTTGCTGTTTACCTTTTCATGCTTCTCTTCATTCTTGTGTTTGAAACTCAAATTTTCTTTTCAGCTCTGGTCTTTTCATCAAGAATGCTTGAAAATCCTCTATTTCATTGAAAGACCAATTTTTCCCCTGAAGTATTATACTCAGTTTTGCTGGGTAGGTGATTCTTGGTTTTAGTCCTAGTTCCTTTGACTTCTGGAATATCCTATTCCACACCCTTCAATCCTTTAATGTAGAAGCTGCTAGATCTTGTGTTATCCTGATTGTATTTCCACAATACTTGAATTGTTTCTTTCTAGCAGCTTGCAATATTTTCTCCTTGACCTGGGAACTCTGGAATTTGGCCACAATGTTCCTAGGAGTTTCTCTTTTTGGATCTCTTTCAGGAGGTGATCTGTGGATTCCTTGAATACTTATTTTGCCCTCTGGTTCTAGAATCTCAGGGCAGTTTTCCTTGATAATTTCATGAAAGATGATGTCTAGGCTCTTTTTTTGATCATGGCTTTCAGGTGGTCCCATAATTTTTAAATTATCTCTCCTGGATCTATTTTCCAGGTCAGTTGTTTTTCTAATGAGATATTTCACATTATCTTCCATTTTTTCATTCTTTTGGTTTTGTTTTGTGATTTCTTGGTTTCTCATAAAGTCATTGGCCTCCATCTGTTCCATTCTAATTTTGAAAGAACTATTTTCTTCAGTGAGCTTTTGAAGCTCCTTTTCCATTTGGCTAATTCTGCTTTTGAAAGCATTCTTCTCCTCATTGGCCTCTTGAACCTCTTTTGCCAATTGAGTTAGCCTATTTTTCAAGGTGTTATTTTCTTCAGCATTTTTTGGGGTCTCCTTTAGCAGGGTGCTGACCTGCTGTTCATGCTTTTCTTGCATGTCTCTCATTTCTCTTCCCAGCTTTTCCTCCACCTCTCTAACTTGATTTTCAAAATTCTTTTTGAGCTCTTCCATGGCCTGAGCCCATTGGGTGGGCTGGGACACAGAAGCCTTGATTTCTGTGTCTTTGCCTGATGGTAAGCTTTGTTCTTCCTCATCAGAAAGGAAGGAGGGAAATGCCTGTTCACCAAGAAAGTAACCTTCTATAGTCTTCTTTCTTTTCCTTTTTCTGGGCATTTTCCCAGCCAGTGACTTGACTTCTGAATATTCTCTTCACACTCACCATGCCTCCAGATCTGCCCAGCCAGCACTTGGGGTCTGAGATTCAAATGCTGCTTCCCAGCCTCAGGGCTTTGGGTGGGGGCAGGGCTGCTAGTCAGTGTGAGATTAAGTTCAGGTGCTCAGGTAGGGGCAGGGCTGCCACACAGGCTCAGTTCCCTCAGAGGGTTTATGCAGAGACCTTCAACAATGGATCTGGGCTCCTGCCTGCTTGGGGAGCCCTTGTCTGCTCCTGCCTCTGCTGTTGCCTCCCGAGGGGGCCTGAGTTATGGGGGCACCCCACTCCCCTCTCGACCTGCCAAAGAGACCCTCTCACCGACCCCTGTCACCTGTGGGTGGAGGGACCCGCGCGGCTGCTGGAGATTCTGTCCCTGAAGCCTGTTCGGATCTGCTCCACTCTGTGTCCTGCGGCCACGGCAGGGCTGTGCTCGGCTCCGCGTCCGCAGCATGACGGACCTTTTGCGAGAGGTTTTCAGGGATCTCTGGAAGAGACATCTCATCTGCTCCATTGTTCTGTGGCTTCTGCTGCTCCAGAATTCACTGGGAGTTCTTTTTTATAGATGTTCTATGGGCTGTGGGTTCAGAGGTACGTGTATGTGCGTCTTTCTACTCCGCCATCTTGGCTCCACCCCCACATAATAACTTTCTTAAGGGTAGTAACTGATTCATTTTTGTCTTTATATCCTCAATACTTTATGTAATAAGTCTTTATTAAGCAATTCATATTTAATTTAATTTTAATTTTATGAAGTGAATAAGTATTTAAAGTATAGATGACTATTCTGAATTTGGTACACTATAGAAGTGTAACTTGGACCAGGTTAGAAGGTAGTGGGAGAAATGATGAGAGTATGAAGTTGGAGACAAGATTTTCTCATTTTTTGAATGATAAAATTCAGACAATTGAATTTTTAAAAGCATTTCCACAAGAATACTTTTCCTCAGCTGCTGTAGATTTATGGTAGGTAGAATGGTATAGTAGCTAGCACACAAGGTGGGCTGCTAGGACAGGCTCTTTGCTCTGCTTTTCAAAAGGAAAGACAGCTTTAAATGAGTCAGCAACCTTAGTTTAATTACATGTAAATAGAAAGAAGTGAGTATAGAAAATAAAAGTAGAAAAATTAGCACAGAGATGCAACAGACAGGGCTCCAACTGTCTGAACAAAACAATACAACCACCTACACACACTGCCAAATTGGAAGAGCACCAACATCTGAGTAGTCAGGGGGGCTCTTAACAAACAGCTACTCAGAGTCCTGTCCAAGGAATCAAAAGGTCCTTCTCATGAGCGAGCCCCTAAGGCTAAATGCCAACCTTACAGAATATATAACAATATGTATCACTGAACCATCAAACCAGCCTTTTCCCAGAACCTTTAAAATAACCTCATCCTTTTCCATGTTCCTTAAAGACACACTTTTCTATTCATATATATTTTCCCTGAATTCAGCTTGGCATTCCAAATGTGTTTTCCCAGTTTTAGAACTAATAATAGACTTATACAATGTATTTCATATTTAAAAGTAGAATTTAGCTCCCATTATTTAAACTATAAATATAAAATATGGTGTGAGTTATACCTTTCCCTTCTTTGCTATTCTTGGTCAATAAAAATTGAAGTTGTATGAGTAATCCACTAAGATGTTCCAGAAAGCCTATTCTGAATCATCAGCCTCACATGAATCCAATTCATTTGTAAGTCAAGACATCATTGGTGATGTTATTAGTCCTCTTCAGAAATGAAGGATGAACCAGAACAATAATAATATCCTATTTCCAAAGTCCTTTCTTACTACTAACAACCAGTAGAAGATTCCCCTACCTATGTAAATGCGTCCTAGCAATTAGAAAAAGGTTTTTAACTCCTTTGTAGTCAATACCCTCTCAATTTACAAATGTGGGTGAGGGAGTGGGGTTGAGGTGAAAGTGCCTACTGCTGTGCTCATTCCCACCCCCCTACACATACGCAGATCTTGAAAAATCTGGTTAGACTGTAGATCCCATAATAGGAATCTCCTGTAATTAGACTGGAAGGGAAAGCTGAGGATATCCCTTTGTCCCTCCCCATATCAGAGTAATCTCTACTCTATTCCTATATAGCCATTTACATGAATGGTAAATTTCACTTTATTTACACTTATTAAAAGTTTCCTCTTTAACCACCACTGTCAATCATGTTTTCTATCAGCTCCCTAAGGACTTCCTTTCTAATCCTCCTTCCTCCACAAAGAATGGAATATTTCTGTCATGGGATTGGATGTGGGAAAAGCTACACTTCTCAATGTGTTGTGTAGCATGAACTAACAGGGCTGATCAAGAAATCTAGTTCCTATGATGCCCCAGATCTATGCTTTATAAAATAGTCAATCTTTGAATTTCTATGAGACCCTTTACCAGTGATGCAGAGGATTTAAAAGTGAGATTTGGGAAAGATGATAGAGTTGAGCCATGCATTAACAACAGTAGTGGAAGCTCAATCATGAAGACTATCAGAAACACATTCTACAGTAACAAACTGTGGACTGAACTATGAATAGCATGATTGAGGTTTTCATTTGCTAGGCAAAGATTAAAGAGAGCTGCAGGTGGAAATACAGTGATAATTGAGAATGGCTGGCGATCAGTACAAGTGGGAACCACCATAAAATGGATAGGATTCCTGAACTAGGCAGTGAGGCTTTATATGAGAGTGTCCTTGGCCAACACTTCTTAAACTGTGGGTCATGATGCCATAATTTAGTAGCAGTAAAAGGTTCCTGAATGCACAATGACCAAAAGTCAATTAAAAATAAAATGGGTAATGAATCTAAGGTGTTTCTGGCAACACTTTCCCGTGTTGCATTGAACAACTTCACTGCAGCCTTGTTTCTGAACACAAAGCAAGCACAATTTGCACTGAATATTCCATCGCATTATGCAATCTCAATGAATGCTGCTGAAAAACCAAAAAAAGGGGTTGAAGTGGAAAACGTTTAAGAAGTCCTGTCTTAGGCTACAGAAACTGTGTGTCTGGTTTTCCCTAGTTTATAGACAAAAAACTAGAGAAGAGAAATTTTCTTCTCATACTATGGTTAGGAAAAAAGGGGATGGGATGATGCTCATTTGTGAAATACTTTCCAAGAATATTTTCTATTTCCATTCCTATTCCAGTTGAATTGGGGTAAGTAGGTGGCACAGTGGATAAAGCACTGGATTTGGAGTCAGGAAGACCTGAGTTCATATCTGGCTTCAGACACTTGTAGGTCACTGTGTGACCAAAACCCCAAATGGGGTCACAAAGAATTGGACAACAATTGATTCTATGTAGTTTTCTACTAGGTTTCTTAAAGCATATAGAGGATCCCAAAAGTTTTAGTGCCATGCTAAATTTCAGTACCTTAAAGACAGAGGGACCTAGCATGCCAAGCAGCAGTAGCCAATGAGTTATATTCTACATTTGAGCTTTAATTACTTAAATTTATACCAAGACTTTTGGAACACCCCTTATACAGCCCCACCCTCAAGCTTACATGGACTAATGGATCAGCCAGTACTACCACACACATGCTTTGGCCCCAACATTACAAAGAGGTAACTGTATCTGTCGATCTAAATTGATTTTTAGGGGTTCCCAGTCTCTGACTGAGTTGGGGTGATTTACCAGAGAATTCCTCCTTATTTGAACCCAATTAATTCAATTATAAATGTAAAATATTTTGTGAAACACTCTTTCTTTCCTGAGAGTCCAAGTGGTGAATCCAAATGAATGAGCGACCAGCACTCTTGGGTACAGACTGTCTAGAAAATGAGTCAGAAATGCCGAGAAATTTGATTTTTAAAATTAAGCTTTCTTGTAAAGAGGCAGGAAACAAACCCAGCTGTTTATCTCATTTCTTTGTTCTGCCTGCTTCAATGGAAAACTCCTGAGGCCCTTGTAGCCTTTGATTCTATAACTCTAATCCCTTTAACCTTCAAAGTTTGTAGCTCTAATTGTATTTCAATAATAAAAAACATTGTATATTCCTAAGAAATATCTATGCATTTATTGTTGTCTAGAACTAAAATTTCATCGGCAAATGTAACTCCCGTCAATGATGAAGATCAGCTGTTCTGCAGCTTACAGTGATAAGAGTTGCATAGGGCACTAAGAATTTTTGCCCAGGTTCCTAGATCCTATTATAGTTGTTCACACCTTTTTCAGTGTTGCCCTACTCTTCGTGACCCAATTTGAGATTTTTCTTGCCAGTGATACTTGGAATGGTTTGCCATTTCTTTCTCAAACTCATTTGACAGATGAGAAAACTGAGACAAATAGGATGAAGTGACTTGCCCAGGGTCACATAGCTAGTAAGTGTCTGAGGCTGTATTTGAACTCACTAAGATGAGTTTTCCTGGCACCCTGTGCCCTATGGTCTCTTGACATTAGTAAGTGCTTAACAGATGTTTTTTCATTCATTTATTCCTCCATTATTTAGTAAAAAGGGTACTTATACTGAGGAAATTCACATCCCTGAAGTACTGAAATGACTTTAAGACTAAAGAACCCAGCATGTAGAACCCCACTTGCCCAACGATAATTCCAAATTTCACATTCACCACATATAGCTGTACCTTTACAATGAAATCTGCTTCAAAGGAAGAATATATATTATATTTTCTAAATACATACATGTATAATATAAAGTGAAACATTACAATGAATATAAGCTGTATCCAATAAAAATTGGAGCAAATGTTCTGAGACTTTTATAGCTATCCAGATTATGTCTCATTAAGTCTTCAAAATTAAATTTAAAAAAATTAGTAGAAATCTTTCAAAAATAAATCACAACTTTTTCAGTAGCATTTAAACACACCACTGAATGGAATTTAACCATCTCTTGAGGACTCAGAGTTATTCATCATTATGGCTTTGGTACTTCTAGTTTTCTATGATAGAATCAGAAATACATTAAAAGTCAATGACCTCTAAATAATTTGTTTAAGGACCACTCCCACAAAATAGTATTATATAATTTAGAGCTGGGAGAAGTCTTAGGATGTATCTAGTCCAACCCATCATCTTATAGATCAGAGCACTGAGGCCCAGAGAATTAAAGGAGCTTACCCAAAGTCACATATTAGCAAAATTCGTGTTCAAATTCAGGTTGATTTTAAATCCACCACTTTTGAAAGTGTAGGAACTTAAATGTACTAAGTCTGTGGGAATCAGTCAGCTTGGATTTTAGCCCTTGTGACCTTGGGAAAATCATTTAGTTTTTTGAGGGCCTCAGTTTCCTCATCTGTGAAATGGGCAGTTGGAGGAGGTGATTATCAAGGTTTTTTCCCTCCTTATCTATTCCACATTCAAATAAAAATGGCAAACTTGTAATTTATCTTACACAATACTTCATTTCCCATACCCATATCTTTACCTAGGCTATATCCTACACTCACCTTGTCCTTAATTTCACTTCTTGGAATTGATAGCTCCCATCAAGTTTCTTCTTAAGTAGCATCCTCTTGTTTCTTCCAATCATTAGTGCTCTCCTGACCTGAACCCCAATATTGTTCAGTCAATTCAGTTGTATCCAACTCTTTGTGACCTCATTTGGGGTTTTCTTGGCAAAGATGCTAAAGTGGTTTGCCATTTCCTTTTCTGGCTTATTTTATAGATAAAGAAACCAAGGCAAATAGGGTGGAGTGACTTGTCCAGGGTCACATAGCTGGTAAGTATGTGAGTCTGTATTTGATTCAGGAAGAAGTCTTCCTAACTTCAGGTCACCCAGCTGCTCAACCCTCAACATTATTTTGTACATATTTTGTGTTTACTTATCTCTATACACGTTGTTTCCCTCCAGTAGAGGGTAAGCTCCTTGAAGGCAAAGACTGTTTCATTTTCACCATTGTATTCCAAGTGTCTAATACTTGGTCAGTACAGCACATAATAAACATTGGTCAGATTCTTGAAGTGAATTGACTGACAGTTTTAAAAGTCTATAACTGGATTTCAGTAACCTAGAGAAGGTCATCTTAAACTGTGAGCAGTAACCCATTGTGGGGGTCATGAAAAAAATTGGCAACAGTAAAAGGTTTCTGAACATGCAATAGCCAAAAATTATTTCAAAACCAAATGCATAGCAAATATGAGGTGCTTCTGTCAGTGCCTACCCATATTGCATCATGCAATTTCACCAAAACCTTGGTTCTGAACATGAAGCATTGAACGTGCCCTCAGGCCATGCAACATCAACTAATGTTGCCAGACCAAAAAGAGGTCCAGTTTGGAAAATGTTTAAGAAGCCCTGACCTAGAGGGCTCACTCCTTTATTTCCAGGCCTTGAGATGGTTGCCAGGTACATGATCTTAAAATAAGTGGGGCTCTGCTGTAAGTGGAAAGTGACAGTTTGGAGAAATAATAGTCCTATGTCCTTCAGCAGCACTGAACAAATTAATAAATATATATACTGTTCCCCATAAGGGAAATAGATTTGGCTTTTGTTGGACAGTCTTAGAACCCCCACTGAAAGTCTATGAATAGCTTATATTCAGACATACGCTGCACTCTGACAGAAATTAATGCCAATATATACACCCTGAAGCTAATGGCACAGACATATGTTGAAAATGAAAAGATTAGTAAATATTCCATTGAGAACTTGCCGAGTTTTCTTATATTTTCACAACACTGCCCTCTGTGCTTGCTTCCACTGATATTTCTTAGGCTCAGGAAATTGCTGGGGAAAGTGTTATATTGAACATCCCCAAGGAGACTGAGGAGGTTCTAGAAAATTCATTATCTCTGTTGATGCTTGGAGACATTATGCCCCAAGCTCTTATGGGGACTGGGAGGGAGTGGGAAAGAGATCTGGATGTGTGACAGATTATATTTCAAAGACCAACAGAGTACCTTGGCTAGCAACTGTTGGCATTTCCCTACAGAGAACTTTTCTCTTGTCCTGGAGAAGACAAACACTCCAGGGATACGACACCTGAAACAACAGTAATTGAACCAATGGAGTATGATCTGCTTCTACTTAATTGTTTAGTGTTACAAATTGTTCTCGTTCCCAGGATAACTTTTAAGAGTTGGACTGATTTCAATGAAACTTGATGTATTATGTAAAAAAAGAGAACAACTCATATTTGGACAATGATTTAAAGTTTGCAAATTGATTTCCTCCCAACAACCCCCTGTGATAGATGGTATAGAAGAAACAGAGTCAGTGGAGTGGATATTGGGTAGGATTTGGAGCTGGGGAAACCTGAGTTCAATATCTGCCTCAGGCAATTACTAGCTGTAACAGATGAGGAAGTTGAGGCATAAGATATGATTATAGATAATGAGATAGGGTTATCTTATCCTCATAAGGTCATAGATCTGAAGATGGAAAAGACTTTTAGTCCAACCCCTTCGTTTTCTAGTTTGGAGAACCAAGGTTCTATTAGGAACTGTCAATAGGTCACCCTGTTGGTGGTACAGGTGGGGCTGGTCTTAGGTCCTCCATGTTAAAGTTTAGCACATTTCATGCCCTTACCGCATCACAATCAAATGAGACAATATTTGCAGAATTCTATATACGTTCTTGTTATTACTTTTAAAAGATTAAATTATTTTGTATTGTTCAAGAGATCAGAGCTAGGACTAGTGTTCAGATGCTGGCCATGTAAATTCATATAACTTCTATCACTCCCCCATTCTTCACATATAAGATCATGGTTGGATAGCGCCAGATAACCACTAAGGCTCTTCCTAGCTCACATGAAGGAAACATCATTGCCCAGTGGAAAGTACATTGGATTGGGAGTCACAGGCCGTGGCTCTGGCATTTACCTTTGGTGATATTGGATAAATATTTAACTTTTCTAGACCTCAATTTCCTCATCGCTAAAATTAAGGTATTGGGTTAGATGGCCTTTGAGGCCAATTTCAGATCTAACTCTATAATCCTATTAATATTACTTATGACAAGCATTATAAATGAACAATCAATTCATTTGGAGGGAGAATGAAACATCTGAGGTCAATCAATGAGCTTTATTAAGCGCCTACTATGTACCATGAATTATTCTAAACTGGCACCAGAGGTCCACTTTGGTTTGCCATTTTGTTCTCCAGTGGATTAAGGCAAAAGTAGGTAAAGTGACCTGCCCAAGATCACACACCTAGTGAGTGTCTGAGATGGGATCTGAAGTCAAGTCTTCCTGATTCTAGACCCAGTGCTCTATCCACCGAACCTTTAGTTTCCTCTATAGACATAATTACACAAAATAAATTCAATAAGAGGTAAGTAACTAGAATAGATGGATAGCAAGTCTCAGGGTCAGAAAGATCCATGTCAGTGAAATAATAAGTCTGATAAAAAAAAAAAAGTGAAATCTATAGATCGCAAACCTGTTGGAACCCTGCTTCCAAAGAATTCAAAGTTTTGGGGGGTTTATAATATTCACATGATATATAATATATTTGCAGTCAGGAAGTTCTGAGTTCAAATTTGGCCTCAGACACTTACTAGCTGTGTGAACCTGGGCAAATCACTTAACCCTGTTTGCCTGAGTTTCCTCTTCTGTAAAAAAAAGCTGGAGAAGGAAATGACAAAACACTCCAGCGTCTGTGCTAAGAAAACTCCAAATGGTGTCATGAAGAGTTCTACATGACTAAAAAATGACTGAACAGTACTCACAATATATGAGGTATTTGTATATGTCGTATACAAATATATATATGTGTGTATCAATATTTGGCAGGGATCTGTGAATTCACTATTGCAGGGAGTTCCCTGCAAGGAAACTCCCTCCACCAATATGGAAACTTTAAACAGTTGCCTAGAGCTCTTAGAGGTTTGGGTCCTCCTTATAGGTCCACATAAACTCAGTCTTCTGACTTTGGGCATTTTTGTTGGCTGTTCCCCTACTTGGAATGCTTTTCCTCCTCATCTATACCTCTTGGCTTCCCTGAAGTCCCAGATAAAACCCCACCTTCTAGAGGAAGTGTTTACAGATTGCATTTAATTCTAGAGCATTCTCTATGGTGACTATTTCCACTCTACCCTCTATATAACTATTTGTTCAATTATTTCCAGGTTGTCTATTATATGTAATGTGTTATAAAAACATTGAAGGACTCTATAAATGTTATTATTTTCTATGACCTCAATGTGAAGATTGTCATTCATCTGTAGTTTTCATCTTGTGGCTTTCTGGTTCGTATTGGTTACACATTGACCAACCCCTTCCCACCAGAAGAAAATAAAATTTAGTTATGTCTTCATATTTCAGGAATACTAGTGTATCCTTTCTCTGTCCATCTGCATCTTTCACTTTCTGTACATAAGTAGATTCTAATCAAATTCTTAAGTAGTCTCTTTGGAGAGAGGAAATTCTAATATATATCAGATGATGAGTTGCTTATATTCCACCTAAAAAGGCTGGAGTTGGAGTCAAGAAGACATTAGTGGTCTTAAAATGTGAGTTCAAATCTTGCTTCAGACACTCACTAGCTATGTTAATCTGGGTAAATAACTCAACCTTTCTCAGCCTTAGTTCCCTCTTCTGTAAAGTGGAGACAATAATAGGTCCTACCCCACAGGGCTGTTGTGAACATCAAATGAGATGATACCTGCAGAGTAATTTTCAAACTTTAAAGTAATGTATAAATTTCAACTGTTATTATTATGGGGATACTGATGAACATCTTCAACAAATATGCATTTCCCTGGTTTATGTCTTATCTGATATTGAGAATCAGAAGACCATTGAACAAAATTAATTGTTTTATTATCTACGAAGGAATATTATATTATTTTAACTCATATAAGGGAAAGAATGTATTGTGGAAAAACAATGAAGCCTACAATTTTATAGTTTGCTAAGTAAGAAAAATGTGTAAGTAAGCAGATCCCAGAAAAATTTTCAATACTCTGTTTCCTTTTTGAAGAGGTATTTTTAATTGATTAAAGTGCTATATTATATGTGATCTCAATTCAGTTTTAGTTATCTGTATCATGTAATACTTATATTTTTATTTGCTTTAAAATTATTTTATTGCCATTTTTTGTTTTTATATTACCTAGGTTTCTTCTTATAATATTAACTCTGTGTCACCCAGAAGAACCATCTCATTTACAAGCATTGTGCTGGTAAATGTTTAACAACAGATTTTCTGAAGAAAAAAAAAAGAATCATGATACACTTTTATACTTAACCTGCATTATTAATACTTTCTCCATTACTTTCTTAAATCAGGTAATCAATAAAGCAAGAAATCAAATCCTGATTTTTGGTTTTTGTCAATTTCCAATGTGTAAATGCTCCTACTTAAAATTTAGCAATTAGTGTCAGGAAACAGTACAAGTGGACTCCAGCATACCACTGTGATAAAACAAAAATATTCTTAAGAAAAAAAAGATAAAAGAGAAAGAATAGAAAAAAATTAGCAAAACTGATAAATACATTAAAAAACAAGAAAAATATATAATGTTCTGCATGCTTGTACTTCTCTCTTCTATAAAGGATGGGAGATAAGTATGGAGGTATCTTCTAATACTCTTCTTTGGGAATATGCTTATTCTTTGCAATTATGCAGTGTATACTTTTGATTATTTTATCGTGATGATTCTTCCCATTTATATTGTTGGAATCATTGCGTATGTTGTTTTCTTGACTCTGAATTCATTTATCATATTCTCTATTTCTTACAGCACAATAATACCCCATTACACTCATATGTAATACTTTGTCTAACCCTCCCTAATCAAAGGGTTTCTCTTACTTTGTTTCTTGTTCTTTGGTATCACAAGTAGTGCTGCTATAAATATTTTAGTATATATGAGGACTTCTTATCAGTGACCTCTTTTGAGTTCAGATGCAGTAGTGAAATTTCTAGGTCAAAGAGTAAAAGCATTTTAGTTAGTTTATTTGTATAATTCTTAATTGTTTTCCAAAATGGTTGTAGTGATTCATAACTCCACCACCAATATGCACTGCTGTGCCTGTCTTCTCACAACCCCTCAAACAATGACAATTCCTATTTTTTTGTTATCTTTGCCAAATTGCTTGGTTGAGGTGAAAACTCAGGATAATTTTGATTTATATTTCACTTATTATAAGTGACTTGGGACATTCTTTCATATAGTTATAAATAATTAGCAGTTTCTTCAAGAATTATTTATTCACTCTTTGACTACTTATCTTCTGAGGAAGGGCTTTTGGTTACATATATACACAAACACATACATATATACACACATACGCATATATACACATATATACATACATATACATATATATTCTATGTGTATTTATATGATCAATTCCCTATGTTCTCTTTTGTTTGTCTTTTACTTAGATTTGTCCATATCAGAGAGAAGGAAATGAAATTCTCCTACAGTTATTGTGTTACTGTGTATATCTTCTTGAAAATTAATATATTTTCTGATATGAATTTAGATGTCATAGCATCTGGAGCATCTAGATTTAACATTGATATTTATTTGTTGACTATTTTAAATAATATACTTTCAGTTTTGTATTCTAAATGATTGCTTTTGCTTTATCTGATAGCATGATTGCAACTCCTGTTTTTGGATTCACCTGATGCATAGTACATTTTGTTCCAGCCCTTCAATTTTTTATTCTCTGTAAGTCTTTGCTTTTTTAGGTTTGTTTTTTTTTTAAGCGCCAAATTATTGGTGTTTTGTTTTCTTATCCATTCTGCCATTCTCTTTTGTTTTTATTATATAATTTAATAATGTATACTTAAAGTTATAAGAGTTATGTTTATATTTTTCTCCCAGTTTTGCTTTTTTTCAGAGTTAGGATTATCCCTGCCCCTCCCCCCCTTAATATAAAGACAGTACTTTGCTATTTCAGATATTTTACTTAGTCTACTTTAAGACAAACCTATTCTGAATCTTTCTTCCCTTTACCTTCAAGGTCCTTGATTTGTCATTCCTTCCCTTGATTCTGGAGTTTCACTTAGTTCCTTTTAGCATGTATCTAATTCTTTATTCAGTGAAAAATTTCTTTTCCACCTCTTCGTTTCAGTTTCTTTTGTCTGTTAGTTCTCATTGCTTTCTCAAAACGATTTCTTTCTCAGTTCTCTGCACTATTTCCCTTTCTTTTCACTGCCCTTATTCTTTTTTTAGACTTTTTTGTTCTTCATGAAATTAAAGTACCAATTTTGAGTTCAGTATTTTAAAGATTATTATTATTTTGTAAATCTTGCCACTCACCCATTTTTTTCTGTTCTACTTCACTATTTGAAGTATCTGTTTCTGCAGGAGTTAAAGAGGACAATAGTATTACCCCATGGTAGAAATATTCCCATGTCCCTGATTATGCAATCTGTTTCTACCCCTTGCCCTCCCCATGGTAAATTTCTTTCCCACTTACAATGAAATCTCTCTGGGTCCATGTTCTCCCACTCTTCTGATTACTAGTTGTCCCAGAAGCTCTGATTCTTCTCTTGAGGCAAAATTCAATTTAAGTAGGCACAAACTATCTTACAGGTAATAGATTCTCTAAGCACCAAATTCCTGTAGATCATACACATTTTAAAGTCCAAATCTCATTTTGCAGAATATATATTTCTCTCCTCATGAGACTGCTCTTCATTGGGACCCTCTCCCATCACTATATTTTTCCTCTTTTCCTCTGTTTCAATCCCTCCCATAACCACCTCACCCTTCTAATTGTATCACCAATTCTTCCTGAGTCTACAGGGGTTATTTTTCCCTTCAATATGTACCATTAAGTTGATTAAGGTACAACATATATTTCTATGTATCTTCATTCTCTCCCCTCCCCTCTTATTCACTCTCATTCTGCAATTTTGTAGCACAAAATTCACTGCTTTGTCTTTGTATATGTGTGTATGAGTAATGTTTAATCCTGGTGTTTCAGATCTGTTCCTCCACCATCTCTTCTATTTCAGTTTTACTTTATCTTTTTAAAAAAATCTTAATGATATTTCTGTTATATTGTTGTTTTTAACATCATAGATTTCATTTCCTTTCTATTTTTTTTCTTAAGAGTCTCTAGAGATGGGGTAATTTATTTCTTATGTTTTTCCCTGGTAGTTATATTTATCTACCTTTCTTGTGGTTCTGTTGTCTGGGGTATTTGCAAATCAAACAATTTTCTCATGTCTTTTTGTGGGGGAAAGGAGGGAGGATATGCTTCAAATAGCTTTCTTCTGTTGAAGGTCCATCTTTTTTTTTCATTGATGATTAGGCTCAACTTTGCAGTATATGACATTTTGTGTTGCATCTTGAGCTTTGACCTTTTAAAAATATATTATTCCACTGTCTTCTCTAGTTTCTAGTCAGTGAACAATAGTCTTGTGTTAATTCAATTTCCTTTCCTTTGTATTTGAAGATATTTCTCCTATTGGCTCAATAATTTTTTGTTTATTATTGGAATTATTAATTCAATCATTATGTGTCTTGGAATTAGCATAATAGTTTCTCCCCTCTCCCTTTCTGAAGGCAATCTCTGAATTCTTTGGTTGGCTTTTTTTTCTGTATTCAGAAGGTTAGAGTAGTTTTCTTATTTTATTTATCACACTGTGTTCAGGTATTTTATTTTTCTTGGTCTTCCATGAGAGATATGATGCTTAAGTTGTCTCTCTGCATCCTGTCTTCAATAAATATATTTTGCTTGTATAGAGATTATATGTTCTTTGAACATTATTGAATTTTACTCTTCTTACAGATTATCTTTCATTTCAATATATTTATATTCCAAATTAATTATTCTCTTTTTCACTTTTTTTGGAAAACCAATATTGTGGATTCAAAGTTTTTTTCTTCTGCTAATTACTTCTGCTCTGCAGGCCACATATTCTGTTCTTAATAATGCCTGCATTCAATATTTTTATTTCTGACTCAAACCTTACAGTGGGTTCCATTCATTCTTGGAAATCTATGAGTTTTTTGCCACATATCACTTTGTATATATCCCTTGTATTATTTTTTTTTAAACTGTTGATTAGTGATAGTGCCTCAGAAATTTTCTTTCTGGTGCCATAACTGTCTGCTCTTCTAATATTTATCTTTCTAGAAATGAAAAGGCATGCATATATTTTATAACAGTTGCTGATATTCTATAACGACTTTTGTCAATAATAATGTTGTACTTGGATTTTCTCAATTCTTTCAGTGTAAATAGTGAGAGTTTGGGTTGTCTCCTTGGACTTTTACAGTACTTGTGACCCTTACTCATCAACACTGACTTTTGGGTTAGTTCCACTTGGTGATTTTGAAGGCTTTGTGTTTTAAAACTATAAAATATTTGTCTGAAGGGTTGGAAGGGTTTCTGAAATGTTTTCATTCATTGCCCTGTGGTGTTTCACTCAATTTTAAACTGAGGAACACAATTTTTGTTTGATATCCTTTTTATTTTTGCATTATATATTTTAAAACTAAAATCTTGAAATAATTTCAATTGAAGTTGGGTTGTTTGTTTGTTTGTTTGTTTTTTAGTGACTACTGCATTTTAGGCAATTAAAAACAATACCTTGCCCTGATAAATTAAACCAAATTTAGGCTTAACCCACAACATGCTACCACACATGTTCCAAATCTTTATCCAGTATTCTCTCTCCTCAAGCACACTTCTTCCTTACTATTATTGCAGAAGACCTAAAGCTTCTTCTTAATTGAGATGATTTAGGGCTTCTAATGTGAGTTATGTCAGTACCTCTTCACACCATTCTTCAAACATTATCTATTTTATTCTTCTTTCCTACTAGTCACAAACGAAGAGATATTTATATTCCTTAATAAAGAGTAGAATCTTTTGCATGTTACTCTACTTGTATTCTGAGTGAGTGTTGTCCTTGACTACCAACCTTCTCTCCTTGGTGAAGATATTAAATCTGTATCATTTAAACATAAATTGCTTAAAGAAGTGGTAATGAATCAATGTCTTTGCCTTTATCCATTTCTTCTTTTTCTTCTGTCATAATTTATTTAAATAGTTTGGGTTGGAGATATTTTTAATGGACACATTTCTCATTTTCATCTTTCAATATTGGTTTTTATTTTGGCTTGTGCTCTAATCACATTGTGATTTGACTTCTTCAAGACAATGTCAACTATTATACTTCAATATATACTTAATTAGGCTGGTCCTCATACAACGGACAACGTATCCTCAGGATTATTCTTTAATTGAATGATTGACTACTAATCTGTTTTCCCGGTTTACTTCATTAGAGTGAGGATCAAAGGACATTGTACATATAAAGGAACTTTCTACACTCTAAAGCACTTGACACTCACTAGCTCTGTAACCTTGGGCAAGTCACTTAACCCCAATTACCTCATCCTGGGTCATCTCCAGTCATCCTGATGAATATCTGGTCACTGGATTCAGATGGCTCTGGAGGAGAAGTGAGGCTGGTGACCTGCACAGCCCTCCCTCACTCAAAACAAAGTCAAGTGCAAGTCATGTCATTATTTCTCTGATGGCATGGTCTTCTTCAGCAATGAAGGACACACACACACACACACACACACACACACACACACTCTAAAGCACTCCATAAATGTAAGGTATGATGAAGGCATTGAGTTACTTGTTTCAGCACCAGATTGCACAGGACATCTCTAAAGAATTTTCTAACAGACTTTTAAAAAATGTTGCAATTTAGTTAAACATTTACATACCACATGAAAGAATTGAGTTACTCAATCTCATTCCTGCTTTCTACAAGAGACCTTCCTGTTCTCTCTTCCCTAGCCAAATACCTTCTCCTCCTACTATAACTTTCCCTCTGAGATTATGTAATATTTTATACTATATGCACATAAACATACACAGAGTTTTGTATGTATGTAGTTTTTAAAAATATATTTTAATTTATTTCATTAAATTCTTTATCACAGAAACTTGCTGCAAAATTTTCCCCCAGTTTCCTGTTTTCCTTCTAATTTTAACTGCCTTAGTTTTATTTGTGCAAAAGTTTTTTTTTTCATGTAATCAAATTTATCTATTTTACCTCTCATAATTCCCTCTAGCTCTTGTTTGGTCATAAACTCCTTGCTCATCAATATATCCAACAGATATATTTTTATGCTCCCCTAATTTACTTGGATTATTGCCCTTTATATCATTTATCTATTGTAACCTTATCTTGGTATATAGTGTGAGGTATTTGCTTACTCACAGTTTCTGCCAAACTGCTTTCTAGTTTTCCTAGCTATTTTTGTCAGATGATGAGTAATTACCCCAAAAATTTGGGGTAAAAAAATATAGACTTTATCAAACACTAGATTAATATTATCATTTTCTGCTGTGTTGTTGAGTCATTTTTCAGCCATGTTCAACTCTTCATGACCCCATGTGGGGCTTTATTGGATAATGGAGTGGATTGTCATTTCCTTCTCCAGCTCATTTTAATAAATGAGGAAACTGGGGCAAATGGGTTAAGTGATTTGCCCAGGGTCACACAGTTAGTGAATATCTGAAGCCAGATTTGAATTCACAAAGAGAATTTTCCTAATTCTAGGCCCAGTTTTTTTAATCCTGACATCACTTCACTGTCTTTAATACTGTGTATTGTATATCTGATCTATTCCACTTATTCACCCCTTTATTTCTTAGGTAAGACTAGATTGTTTTGATGATTACCACTTGCCCAGTTCTATTTTTTATGAATTTTTTTGTGGTGAGCTTTGGTACCTCCTTTTCCATTTGCCTAATTCTGTTTTTTAAGGAGTTATTTTCTTCACTAAATTTTGTGCCTCTTACCAAGTTGTTGATTGTCTTTTTTATAATTTTCTTTCTTGCTTTCATTTCTTTACCTAATTTTTCTCTATTACTCTTACTTGATTTTGGACATTATATTTTAAGCTGTCCCAGGAATCCTTGTTGAGTGTGTTTCCAATTCACATTTTTTTCCCCTTCGAGACTTTTTTGTAGTTGTTTTGACTTCAATGTCTTTTTCTTCATTTTTGTCTTGTGCTTTCCTCTCACCATATTATGGCCAGCTTCTGTTTTGTTGTTTGCTCATTTTCCACCCTATTTCTTTTTTTTCAATACATAATTTATTTATTTTTCAGTTTTCAACATTGATTTCTATAAGAATTTGAATTCCAAATTTTCTCCTTATCTCTCCCACCACCCACCCCAGGATAGCATGCATCCCATCCACCCTTTCCTCCAGTCTGTCCTCTCTTTTGTCACATCTCCCTTCTTACATCAGCCTCCCCTCTATTTTGTGTAGGGCAAAATAGATTGCTATACCCCACTGCCTATACACCTTATTTCCCAGTTGCATGCAAAAACAACTTTTAACATCCATTTTTAAAGCTTTGAGTTCCTTATTCTCTCCCTTCCTCCCTTCCCACCCACCTTCATGAGAAAGTGAACAATTAGATATGCACCGTACATGTGTATGCATGCAAAATACTTCAGTAATAATTATGTTGTGGGGGGGGGGGGGTGGAGCCAAGATGGCAGAGTAGAAAGATGCATCTACCCTAGCGCTTCCCCCACAGCCCATAAAATACCTGTAAAAAATGACTCTAAACAAATTCTAGACCAGCAGAATCCACAAAATGACAGAGTGAAAGAAATTTCCAGCCCAAGGCAGCCCAGAAAACTGACAGGAAAGGTCTATCACACAGGGCGTGGAGCATTGCACAGACGACAAATTCCAGTACAGCCTTAACCACATGGCACTGGCAGGAACTGGAGTGAAGCAGACCTTGGCGATCCACAGCAGCTACAGTTTCCAGATCCTTCAGCCCACAAACATCAAAGACAACTTCAAAGGTCAGTGAGAAAACTTTTTCACCTGGATGAGAAGCCAGGGGTGAGAACCCCTATCCTTGACCCCCAGCAGCAGCAGCTGCATCCATTTTTGGAGCCCTCTGCCTAAAGAATATGGGGGAATTGAGCTGCTGATCTGGGTCTCAGCCCTGAGTGGCAGTCCTGGGGCAAGGAAGAGTGCTGGTGTAGTGGAGCTGGTGGAGGCTCTGGAAAGGAATTCTACTTGCAGATTCTGAGCAGAAAAGCTTTGGTAGCTCCCAGACCAGAGTGAAGGCCAGGAGAGGAGTAAACTTCTCTCTCTTGACTGTGCCATCTTGGAGGAATTGAGAATTTACAGGTCTCCAGAGTATGCCCTACTTTTGACAATGGACTCAAAAGTCCTTTGGGAAAATGCCCCCAAAAGGGAAAAAGAATAAGACTATAGAAGGTTAGTTTCTTGGTGAACAGATGTTTTCTTCTATCCTTTCAGATGAGGAAGAACAATGCATACCATCAGAGGAAGACTTAAAGTCAAGGTTTCTGCATCCAAAACCTCCAAAAGAAATAAGCAATGGTCTCAGGCCATGGAAGAGCTAAAAAAAGGATTTTGAAAATTAAGTAAGAGAGGTGGAGGAAAAATTGGGAAGAGAAATGAGAGAGATGCAAGAAAATCACAAAAAGTGAGTCAACAGCTTGCTAAAGGAGACCCAAAAAAATGCTGAAGAAAATGACACCTTTAAAAATAGCCTAACTCAAATGGCGAAAGAGTCCCAAAAAAGCAAATGAGGAGAAGAATGCTTTAAAAAGTAGAATTAGCCAAATGGAAAAGGAGGTTCAAAAGCTCACTGAGCAAAATAGCTCTTTAAAAATTAGAATGGAGCAGATGGAAGCTAATGATTTTATGAGAAACTGAGAAATCACAAAGCAAAACCAAAAAAATGAAAAAATAGAAGATAATGTGAAATATCTCACTGGAAAAACAATTGACCTGGTAAAAGATCCAGGAGAGATAATTTAAAAATTATTGGACTACTTGAAAGCCATGATCAAAAAGAGGCTTTCTTTCATGAAATTATCAAGGAAAACTGCCCTCATATTCTAGAACCAGAGGGTAAAATAAATACTGAAAGAATCCACTGATCACTTCCTGAAAGAGATCCAAAAAGCAAAACTCCTAGGAATATTGTAGTCAAATTCGAGAGTTCTCAAGTCAAGGAGAAAACATTACAAGCAGCTAAAAAGAAACAATTCAAGTATTGTGGAAATACAATCAGGATAACACAAGATCTAACAATTTTTACATTAAGGGATCAAAGGGCTTGGAATATGATATTCCAGAAGTCAAAGAACTAGGATTAAAACCAAGAATCAGCTACCCAGCAAAACTGAGTATGACACTTCAGGGGAAAAAATGGTCATTCAGTGAAATAGAGGATTTTCAAACATTCTTGATGAAAAGACTAGAGCTGAGTAGAAAATCTGACTTTCAAGCACAAGAATCAAGAGAAGCATGAAAAGGTAAACAGGAAAGAGAAATCATAAGAGACTTACTAAAGTTGAACTGTTTACATTCCTACATGGAAGGATAATATCTGTAACTCTTGAAACTTTTCTCAGTATTTGGGTAGCTGGAGAGATTACATACACACACACACAGACAGACATACATTGTATATATATATATATATATATATATATATATATATATATATATATATATATATGGTGGGCACAGGGTTAGTTGAATAGGAAGGGATGATACGTAAAAAAATAAAATTAATGTGTGAGAGAGAAATATATTTGAAGGAGAAAGAGAGAAATAGAATGGGGCAAATTATCTCTCATAAAAGAGACAAGAAAATGCTTTTTCAATGGAGGGGAAAAGGGAGGAAGTGAGAGGGAAAAGGTGAAGCTTACTCTCATCACATTTGGCTTAAGGTGGGAATAACATGCACACTCAATTTAGTCCAAAAATCTGTCTTACACTATAGGAAAGCAGGGGAGAAGGGGATAAGTGGGGTGAGGGGAAGCTAGAAGGGAGAACAAATGGGAGGAAGCAGTAATAAGAAGTAATCATTTTAGAGAAAGGACAAGATCTAAAGAGAGAATAGAATAAATAGAGGGCATGATAGGATGGAGGGAAATATAATTAGTCTTTTACAACATGATATTATGGAAGTCTTTAGCAGAACTACACATATATAGCCTATATTGAATTGCTTGCCTTCTCAGCGGGGATGGATGGGGAGGGAGGAAGGGAGAGATACTGGAACTCAGAGTTCAAGGAATGAATGTTGAAAATTGTTTTTGCATGCAACTGGGAAATAAGAAATATAGGTAATGGGGTACAAAACTCTATTTTTCCCTACAAGAAAAGAGAGAAGATGGGGATAAGAGAAGGAAGGGGTATGATAGAAGACAGAGCAGACTGAGGGAAGGGGTAATCAGAATGCATGGTGTTTCAGGGTGGGGGAGGGGAGACATGGAGAGAAAATTTGGAAATCAAAATCTTATGGAAATGAATGTTGAAAACTAAAAATAAATGGATAAATTTAAAAAAATAGTTATGTTGTGAAAGACTAACCACATTTCTTTCTGTCTTATCCTGCCCTCCATTTTTTCCATTCTCTCCCTTGACCTGTCCTCCCACAATAATATTTGCTTCTAATTATCCCTTTCCTCAATTTGCTGTCCCTTGTATTATCTTTGCTTTCCTATCCCCTTCCCTCTGCTTTCCTTCAGAGTAAAATAGATTGCTACATCCAATTGAATGTATGTTATTCTCTCCTTAAGCCAAATCCCACAAGAGTAAGACTCACTTATTTCCTTTCCTCTCCCACCCTTCCTCTGTATTGTAAAAGTTCTTTCTTGCCTCCTTTATAGGAGATGATTTGCTAAATTCTACCTCTCCCTTTCCCGTAGCCCTAGTATATTCCACTCAATAATAAATTTTATTTTTTAGATATTCTCCCTTTATATTCAGCTCACCCTATGCCTCAGTCTCTCTCTCTCTCTGCCTCTCTCTGTCTCTGTCTCTCTCTCTATGTATGTATATGTATATATGTATATACACATACACATACATATATCTATATACATATATGTAATATACACACATACATACCCATATATAATATACACATGCATACATACCTACATGCATATGTATATCTATATACACACATATATACATATAACTATATGTATATGTATATATATATACATATATGTGTGTGTATATATGTGTGTGTGTGTGTATGTTCCCTCTATACTACCTTATTATTGAGAAAGGTCTCATGAATTACAAATATCATCTTTCCATGTAGAAATGCAAATAATTCAACTTTAATGAGTTCCTTATGACTTCTCTCTTCTGCTTATTTTTTCATGTGTCTCTTGATTCTTGTATTTCAAAGTCAAATTTTTTATTCTGCTCTGGTCATTTCAACAAGAATGCTTGGAAGCCCTCTATTTCATTGAAATTCCATTTTTCTCCTGAAGTATTATACTTAGTTTTGCTGGGTAGGTGATTCTTGGTTTTAATCCTACCTCCTTTGACTTCTGGAATATCATATTCCAAGTCCTTGGGAAGCTCCTAAATCCTGTGTTATCTCAATTGTTTATCCACAATACTTGAATTGTTTCTCTCTAGCTGGGGCTTATAATATTTTCTCCTTGAGCTAGGAACTCTAGAATTTGGCTACAATATTCCTAGAAGTTTTCCTTTTGGGGTCCCTTTCAGAATGTGATTGGTGAATTCTTTTGACTTCTATTTTACTCTCTGGTTCTAGAATATTAGAGTAGTTTTCCTTGCTAATTTCTTGGAAAATGGCATCCAGGATCTTTTTTGATCATGGCTTTCAGGGACCAATAATTTTAAAATTATTTTTCCTGAATCTATATTCCAGGTCAGCTGTTTTTCCAATGAGGTATTTCACATTGTCTTCTATTTTTTCATTCTTTTTTTTTTTTTTTTACAGTTTCTTGATTTTTCATAAACTCATTGGCTTCCATCTGTTCCATTTTCATTTTTAAGGAAATGTTTTCATCAGTGAACTCTGCCTTTCGGCTAATTCTTCTTTTTAAAGCATTCTTCTCCTCATTTACTTTTTGGACCTCTTTTGCCATTTGGGTTAGCCTGTTTTTAAAGGTGTTACTTTCTTCAGCATTTTTTGGGTGTCCTTTAGCAAGCTGTTGACTTGTTTTTCATGATTTTGTTGCATTACTGTCATTTTTCTTCCCAATTTTTCCTTCTGCTCTCTTACTTGATTTTCACCTAAAAGCTTTTCTATGGCCTGAGACCATTGCATATTTTTGGGAGCTTTTGGATATAGGATGCTTGGCCTTAGTATCTTCCTCTAGCTGTATGCTTTGTTCTTCCTCTGGTTATGTATGCTTTAATCTTCTTCCTCCAAAAGGATGGAAGAAAATACCTTTTCACCAAGAAAGTAACCTTATATTGTCTTATTTTCCCCCTTTGGGGGCATTTTTATGGCCAATTACTTGACTTGTGAGCCCTTAGTCAAATGGATGGTATACTACCCCATGCTTCAGAGGTTTTGTGTAGCTGTTCTCCAAGATATCTCTTGGGACCTGTAAATTCTTAGTACCTTGAAGGATGCATAACCAAGAAAGAGGTATTTGCTGCTCTCTTGGCCTGTGCTCTGGTCTGTGAGCAACCACAAGCACTCTTTTCTGCTCTGGAACTGTGAATTGCATTCCCTCTCCACAGTGCCACCAGCTCTACCACAGCAGTGCTTCTCCTCACCCTAGGACCACCATTCAAGACTGAGACCTAGATCAGCTGCTGAATTTCCCCAGGGTCTGTAGGTAGAGAGCTCCATAAGTGTCTGCTGCTGTGGCAGCAGCTGTCACTGCCCTGGTACTAACATTGGGGCTAGACCACACTCCCCTCTCGCCCAGGTGAAAGAGCTTTCTCACTGACATTTGAAGCTGTTTCTGGCATTTGTGGGTTGCAAAATCTAGAAACCCATAGCAGCTGTCCATGATTCAACACCTGACGCCTGATCCAGTCCCATCTGTGCCACATGACCCATGCTAGGCTGCACTCTGCTCAGAGCCGGGTGAGATAGACCTTTCCTGTTGGCCTTCCAGGTTGTCTTGGACTGGAAATCTATTTCACTGTCACCTTTTTGCTTCTACTGCTCTAGAATTTGTTTAGAGTAATTTTCTACAGGTTTTTTAAGGGCCTTGGAGGGAGAGCCCCTAAAGGTCCATGCTGCTATTCCACCATCTTGTCCACCCTATTTCTTGATTTGGAACTTTATGTTAATGTTGGGATCTGTTCCTATGGGGGGTGGTAGGAACTCTGTCTCAAGCTTAAGATTTTTCCCCAGAGCTGTTTTCAGAGCTAGTTCTGGGTGTTTGGATGTTTTTCATGCTTCCAAAGCAGCATGCTGTGGGGAGAGGTGTGGTCATACTTGATTGGTCAGCACTCTGGACCTTACCCAGGAAGGGCCCCTAATCCCTTATGATTGCAATTGATACTGCTCCTCTGGTCTCCTCCTCTCTCCAGGCTGGAATTGATGTGGCCCCTTAGGGCTTCCACTCCCTTTTGACCAAAAGTTCTCCTCTCTGCCCTTGAACTATGACCCAGGAGTGGTTATAGGCAATGGAGTTGGTCAACAGTGTCTGATCCTGTGTTCAATGCTAGTCTAGGGCTACCCTAAACTTTCCTCCTGACCAGTTACCAGGTATCCTTACTATCTCTGTCCTGAGAGCTCCCAATGCTGCTCCTGCTTCTGTCACCACCACCTGGTCCCACTACTTGTAGGGTTTGGGCCAGCATCCTCTTTCATGTTCACTGATCTCTTTTTCTGACATCCTATGTTGTTTTGGGTTTGAAGAATGTCTCACTTTGACCTTTTGTTGGCTCTGCCACTCCAGAATTTGACTTAAGGTATTAAATTAAAAATTAAATTTAAAGTTGTTTGGAATGGAACATTAGCAGAGCTCAGTTGAGTGCTTTCTCCACCACGTTGGCTACATTCCTGGAAGTCTATGTTCATAGTTATTTGCATGTTTTCTCCCACATTCAAATACCCCCTTTAAAGGAATGAAATCTGTTTTATATTTTTCCTTTCTTTCTATTCCCAATATTTAGCACAGTGCCTGGCACGTAGTAAATATTTAATAAAATCGTTGTTGTTTTTGTTTTGTTGTAACTGTTGTTGTTATAGATCTATATCTTACTGAGGATCTTCCACATCAGTAAGGGAATCACCTACAACAATTACATCACAGGTCTAGTTCAACTCATAAGATTTAGGCTTATATATTTAGAGCTTGCTGGAATGTTGAAACTTTCTAGACCAGTCTCCTCATTTTACATACTAAAGCCCATAGAGTTCAAATGACTTGTCCAAGTTCCTATAAGCCTCAGAGCCAGAAGATCCAGCAGTCTTCCCACTATATACAATATTGCCTTTTAATGGATGAATTGTGTTTCCATTCTTCCTATACTTTTAGTGAGTGTATGTTTAATCACAAAGCGCTTTGCCAGTCCTGATTCAGGCCTTTCCCATGGTCAGGTTTGAGACTTGAACAACATGAGAGAAGACAACATTTTACAAAATATTATGCACTAAACACAGCACAGAAAAGATGCTCAGTAAAGATACAGTGTTGGTTCCACTGGATAGAGCTCCCATCATCACATGTCAGCCATCAATAAACATTTATTAAGCGCCTTCTGTGTGCTCAGTACTGTGCTAAGTCCTTGATATAAAGAGGCACAAAGATAGTCCTTGTCATAAAGAAGTTTAAAATAGAATGCAAGATATAACATGCAAACAGATATATACAAAACAAGCTATATATAGTACAAACAGGAGATAATTAACAGAGGGAAGTCACTATAATTAAGAGGACGTGGGGAAGTCTTCCTGTAGAAGGTAGGATTTTAATTGAGACTTAAAAGAAGCCATAGAGGTCAGTAGCCAGAGCAGAATATTGTCTGTCACATCAGCATTAATTTTGATTAATAGCCAACTTCTTGACTCTTGGGCTTTTTATACCCTAGGTGACCAGGAAGCCATATCAGTAGTTGGAGCCTTAGTTCGATAGATCATTCAAGTCTCAAGGATGATTTCACTGCTTTTATTGGGGAAAAACCAGCTTAGCTTATGTGATGGGGACCCTGACAGATACTGCTCCTACTATACATAAGCAAATTATTTTTTATCTTCCAGTAATGTTTATTTTAAAAATCAGAAGCATATTTTGGTATTGCTACAAAATAAACAGATGAAATCCATTTACTGCGAAAATGCTATATATCAGAACCAAATTTCTAGGTTTGAAAATGTTTTTACCGAGTAGTAATTGCCTTTTCTTTATGTCTTTTGGTCCAAACAGTTAAGAAGTATTTATTAAGCACCTGATAGGTACCAAACAATGTGAAAGCACCAGGAATACAAAGGCAAAAGTGAAACAGCCCCTTTCCTCATACAACATATTATAAAGGGGTGGGGGAAGACATTATGGAAATTGATAAGGAGGTAAAGAATATATTTACAAAATGAATACAATGTCGTTAGGGCAGAGGATTCTCTCAGCTAGAGGGATCAGGAAAGATTTCATGTAGAACAGGAGCTATATCTTGAAGAAAACTAAAGATTCCTAAAGAGACAACCATTGCCAAGGGAGAGGAGAAATAGAATGTGCAAAACAACAGATAGGCCAACATGGCAGAATTATTCAGTGTGTGAAGGGGAGAAATATGTAAGAAGATTGAAAAAGTAGGAAGTGGGCAGATTGGGAAAAGGTTTAAATGACCCTAAAGAATATTTTTAAGTATAATTATCACTATAGAAATCCTATTTTATCCCAATATGATTGCTCCTTTAGAAATATTAGTAGATTCTACTTTTCCAGTATTGTTCCAAATCTTCTTTCTTTACACAGATTCTCTTTATTGTTCCAAATCTTCTTTCTTTACACAGATTCTCTTTATTTTTCTTGTGTATATGCTTCCTTTGAAATTATTCTGCATAGGAAAAGCACAAGTAAAATCACAAATTTCTGGTGATTTGAATTTTTCAATTATGGCTTATAAAACTCATAAAATAATATTTTTAATGACAAGTTTGCCCTATTTGTTCTATTTTTAAAAAAAATCAATTTTTAGTATAAATATTTATTGCAACATGTATAAGTAAGAGTAGGACCTCAGTGTAATGACCTTAAAATAAAGAACCAGGTTAAAGTTTTACCTGTACCACCTAATGATTGTATGACCATGAGCAAATCAGGTGATCTCTGAACAGCCCAAATGACTGACCCTCTAAAATGATAAGTTAGAGATAAATGACTGACTTGGAGGATGGGAGGAAGATTTCACACAGAATTCCCATCCTTCAGAAGTCACAAATCTTTTTTTTAATTTTTTTTAGAAGTCACAAATATTGATCTAAAAATGACATAACATAAAAATCAGAAACCAACCACACACACACACACACACACACACATCCTTCACGAGTTAAAACCAACAGTGCTGAAACAGAAGGAACAAAGGTAATGCTTCTACTAATCTAAGTGCAACAATGGAAAACGAATCAGGGATAAAGAAATATAGACTTGTAAGTGAATTTCTTCCTCTTTTCTATGTAAATACCCTATAAATATTAACCAGTTAATGGAGGCAATTCCATCCAAATCAATTTATCAAGCAATTATTAAGTTTCTATTATGCACTATAGACATTCTACAAGATGACAAGTATAGAAAGACAATTAAATAATAGTAATTGTTATTGACATTTTCAAGTATAGGTCATATTTCACACCCATAGTGCTCCACTTCTACAGAGAATGGAGGGAATGGTATTTCTTATTTCTTCTTCACAGACAAGCTTGGTAACTTTAATTACCCAGCTGTGTCTCTGTCTTTGTCTCTGTGTCTCTGCTGTCTCTGTCTATCTGTCTCTCTGTCTGTCTGTCTGTCTCTCTCCATTTACATTGCTGTAATCATTGTACATATTATTTTCCTGAATCCACTCACTTCACTGTTTCAGTATGTATATATCTATATAAATGGATGCATATAGATATAGTCCTATGAGTCTCTGAATTCTTCATCTTTTCTTATAATGCAGTAGTAACATTCTATTACATTCATGTGGCACAATTTATTTAGCCATTTACCACTTGATAGGCATTTACTTTGTTTCCCATTGCTTAGCTACCATAAAAATTGCTCTTAGGAATATTTCAGACCATATGAGATCTTCTTTCTATCTTTAGCTTCCTTGGGATCCATGCCTAGCATTTTAGGTTTCTGGATCAAAGAGCACGAATGGACATTTTAGACACTTTCATAATAAAGTTCTAAATCATTTCAAGAATAGTTGGTTCAGTTTAAAGTATCACCAAGACGGTATTAGTGTTTTTATCTTTACCTAGTCTCTCCCACATTTATAATTTCCATCTTTTATAAACATTAATAATTTGTTACCCCATATCATTACACAGACAGTTAAACAGAAGTCTAAAGAGATTGTAACATGGTCAAGTCCACTTATGGGACACTTTTCGTTTCATTTCCATTCCCCTTTACCAGACTGGATGGGATAAGTGGTATGACTTCTTCCACCAGTAGGTGGAACTGGGAATAACAAGTGATAATACTTTTTTTTTTGTCATGAAAATTTTTTTTATTTCTTTTTTTTCTTTTTCTTTTTTTAAAAATTTATTTATTTAATTTTAACATTCATTTTCACAAAATTTTGGGTTCCAAATTTTCTCCCCATTTGTCCCCTTCCCCCACCCCAAAACACTGAGCATTCTGATTGCCCCTGTCACCAATCTGCCCTCTCTTCTATCATCCATCCCTTCCCTTGTCCCCATCTTCTCCTTTGTCCTGTAGGGCCAGATAACTTTCTATACTCCATTACCTGTATTTCTTATTTCCTAGTAGCAAGAACAGTACTTGACAGTTGTTCCTATAACTTTGAGTTCCAACTTCTCTTCATCCCTCCCTCCCCACCTATTCCCTTTGGGAAGGCAAGCAATTCAATATAGGCCATATCTGTGTAGTTTTGCAAATGACTTCCATAATAGTCGTGTTGTGTAAGACTAACTATATTTCCCTCCATCCCATCCTGCCCCCCATTGCTTCTATTCTCTCTTTTGATCCTGTCCCTCCCCAAGAGTGTTGAATTCAGATTGCTCCCTCCTCCCATTGCCCTCCCTTCCATCATCCCCCCTGACCCTGCTTATCCCCTTCTCCCCCACTTTCCTGTATTGTAAGATAGGTTTTCATACCAAAATGAGTGTGCATTTTATTCCTTCCTTGAGTCAAATGTGATGAGAGTAAACTTCATGTTTTTCTCTCACCTCCCCTCTATTTCCCTCCACTAAAAAGTCTTTTGCCTGCATCTTTTATGAGAGATAATTTGCCCCATTCCATTTCTCCCTTTCTTCTCCCAATATATTTCTCTCTCACCACTTAATTTCATTTTTCAAGATATGATCCCCTCCTATTCCATTCACTCTGTGCTCTCTGTCTCTGTGTGAGTGTGCATGCATGTGTGTGTGTGTGTGTGTGTGTGTGTATGTAATCCCACCAACTATCCAGATACTGAAAAGTTTCAAGAGTTACAAATATTGTCTTTCCATGTAGGAATGCAAACAGTTCAACTTTAGCAAGTCCCTTATGACTGCTCTTTGCTATTTACCTTTTCATGCTTCTCTTCATTCTTGTGTTTGAAAGTCAAATTTTCTTTTCAGCTCTGGTCTTTTCATCAAGAATGCTTGAAAGTCCCCAATTTCATTGAAAGACCATTTTTTCCCCTGAAGTATTATACTCAGTTTTGCTGGGTAGGTGATTCTTGGTTTTAGTCCTAGTTCCTTTGACTTCTGGAATATCCTATACCATGCCCTTTGATCCCTTAGTGTAGAAGCCTCTAGATTTTGTGTTATCCTGGTTGTATTTCCACAATACTTGAATTGTTTCTTTCTAGCTGCTTGCAATATTTTCTCCTTGACCAGGGAACTCTGGAATTTGGCCCAATGTTCCTAGGAGTTTCTCTTTTTGGATCTCTTTCAGATGGTGATTGGTGGATTCCTTGAATACTTATTTTGCCCTCTGGTTCTAGAATCTCAGGGAAGTTTTCCTCGATAATTTCATGAAGGATGATGTCTAGGCTCTTTTTCTCATCATGGCTTTCAGGTAGTCCCATAATTTTTAAATTGTCTCTCCTGGATCTATTTTCCAGGTCAGTTGTTTTTCCAATGAGATATTTCACATTATCTTCCATTTTGTCATTCTTTTGGTTTTGTTTTGTGATTTCTTGGTTTCTCATAAAGTCATTAGCCTCCATCTGTTCCATTCTAATTTTGAAAAAACTATTTTCTTCAGTGAGCTTTTGGACCTCCTTTTCCATTTGGCTAATTCTGCTTTTCAAAGCATTCTTCTCCTCATTGGCTTTTTGAACCTCTTTTGCCAATTGAGTTGGCCTATTTTTCAAAGTGTTATTTTCTTCAGCATTATTTTGGGTCTCCTTTAGCAAGGTGTTGGCCTGCTTTTCATGCTTTTCTTGCATCTCTCTCATTTCTCTTCCCAGTTTTTCCTCCACTTCTCTAACTTGATTTTCAAATTCTTTTTGAGCTCTTCCATGGCCTGAGCCCATGGAATATTTATTTTGGATGTGTGGGATACAGAAGCCTTGACTTCTGTGTCTTTCCCTGATGGTAAGCATTGTTCTTCCTCATCAGAAAGGAAGGGAGGAGATGTCTGTTCACCAACAAAGTAACCTTCTATAGTCTTCTTTCTTTTCCTTTTTCTGGGCATTTTCCCAGCCAGTGACTTGACTTCTGAGTGTCCTCTCCACACCCACCATGCCTCCACATCCACCCAGCTAGTGCTTGGGTGGATTCAAATGCTGCTTCCCAGCCTCAGGGCTTTGGGCTGGGGCGGGGCTGCTATTCAGTGTGAGATTAAGTTCAGGTGCTCAGGTCAGGGCAGGGCCTCCACAGGAGGCTCAGTTCCCTCAGGGTGTTTATGCAGAGATGTTCAACAATGGATCTGAGCTCCTGCCTGCTTTTGGAGCCCCTGTCCACTGCTGCCTCCCGAGGGGGCCTGAGTTATGGAGATACCCCGCTCCCCTCTTGGCTAGCCAAAAAGACTCTCTCACTGACCTGTGGATGAAGGGACCTACATGGCTGCTGGAGATTCCATCTCTGAAGCCTGCTGGGATCTGCTCCTCTTGGTGTTGTGTGGCCAAGGCAGGGATGGGTTTTGCTCTGGTCCGGTGCGTGACGGACCTTTTGCGTTGGTTTCTCAGCTCTCTCTGGAACAGTATTCTCCTCCACTCCATTGTTCTGTGGCTTCTGCTGCTCCTGAATTTGTTAGGAGTTCTTCTTTCCAGGTAATTTATGGGCTATGGGTTTGGAGCTAGCATATGTGTATCTTTCTACTCCACCATCTTGGCTCCATTCCCAAATTATAATACTTTTGATGAGATGGAGCACCACCAACCCTTACCACATGATAATAAGTCCCAGAGGAACTTTTGATGGCAGGGCACTGCCATCTGACTTGCCAATGGATCCTAAAGATCCTTGCCTTATAGCTGTATTGTTTTATAGATGTTATTTCCCCCAGTTAGAGTGTAAGTTCCTTGAAAACAAAGACTAACTTTATTTTTAATTTTTATCTCTAGTATTTAGCCCCAGTGCTCAGAACATATTGAGTGTTTAATAAAAACTTTTTGTTTTCAGCAAGTGCCTCACGAATCAAGCTTCCTAAGTGCTTTGAGCATGCAGAATCTTTGTCCCTGCCCTAGTAATAAACAATGCATTTAGATAGGAGTGGAGAAAGGGCCAAGCAGACAAGCAGGAAGAAATGAATTCTCAAGACTCTACAAGGGCCCCATTGCCTTTTGGGGTTCTGAAAGGAACAGTATACCTAAGGGGTTTTCATAAGGACTCCACAGGAGGGGACACAGGAATCAGGAACTGGGAGTTTACTGACTATTCATCCCCTTGGAATAGATTCAATGTTATTCTTTCTGAATGCCTTCCCTAGAGTCCTACTCTCAGGAAAAGTCCATTTGGTATATATACTTTATAAACAAATCCAAAAATCATTACTCATTCATATTTCTAAATTCATAGTGATATAACTTATGAAACAGATATCATTTTGCAAAGTTCTCATAAGTTGCTCCGTCTCTGTTTTTGCAAAAGCCCTTTCCCAGCCCCAAAACAATAAAGAAAAGAAAATCAAATATAACTTCTCAGAAGGAAAAGTCTCATTCTCCCATAGTGCTTAGAGCACTATGCTTTCCCCAAAAGTATTCGGGATATGAGACTGAATGGAGTCAAACCTTCAGTTGAGAATCCAAACTCATTTGACTTAGTAGTTGTGTAGCAACACTAATCCACTTGCCTCAACTCTACCAAAAGTATATTAGTGTTCTTATCTTGCTCTGGACCCTCCAACATTTTTGATTTCCATTTTTTGTCATCATAATCAATTTTGTTAAGCCACATTATTATCCAGAAGCACTTGTCTTCTCCCTAGGGAATGACCCTTGTGCTCTGGACTTAGTGGGTCTTAAAAATCTGGCACTATGTCCAGGAGAAATTGAGACACTCTACTTCAACTGGTATGGGCTCCTCTACACTGTACCCATATACTGATTGTATTTAACTCTGAATAAAATTAAATAGGTGAGAAAATCAAACCTTCCTTCTCAGAGGGAAAGCCTGGACATTCCAGATTTTCCTGGAATTCCATTTAACTTCATTCTCTGCATGGAGTTAAACCATGGGGTCTTAAACATTGGAAGATGCCCCTCCACTTTAGAAGAAAAATCTAATTCTCCTAGGCAAAACTATTTCTTCATTCTCTAAATGCATAAGGCCATCCAACTGGGGTCCAGTCAAAATATTTAGGTCACTCAAAAATTTCTCCAGTGGCTCTGACACCATAAGTGAATCCTTGAAGGTTCAGAAAAATTTTCTCTGGGTTCCTGTACTAAAGGATACTCAAGATTTCCCCAGTGGATCCCTGTCACTGTAAGAACACTTCAAATAGATTTTTTAACCCACCCCTAACCAGGACAAGCTGGTTAATGATAAAGTAATACAAACTCAGAAAAGTCCTTTAAAAAGTGTGAGGGTCCCCAGAAAGGGACCAAGCAAGTTGTCTATCTGAGTGTCCTATTCCATAATGCAAACTTTAGACTGGGGACCATAAGATCTTAGACAAACTTTCTGGACTTGTGCCACAATTAAGGCAAAATATTTTAATACTGATTAAAAGGAAAAGAAAAACGGGAAAAAAAGAGCTGTCAGTGTCCTTTCAACAAAATAGTAGCACAGGTATTTTAAGGATGTGAAATCTCTAGCTCTCATATCACTTTCAATACCTGTGAAACATTCATATATACTCCTACATGTTGCTCTTAATGTATGTGTAAATTATTCTTATAAAATTTTTACACAGATGGGGAAGTATGAATACAGGTCAGTAGTCATTGATAATTTCCCAATTATCTCCTTTCTGTATCAGTATTAGTAAAGTCTGAAAGTTTGAAATTTTTTCTATGCCTTTTCTTCATCCTCCCCTCCTTCAGATACCTTATGAATTAGTCGTCAATGCCTTTCCAATTGTATTGTCTTCAGTATGGAACTCCTCTTTGTAGACCTATTATAATAAAGCTTCTATTTCTATTTTCTTTTTTCTCTTTTCCCTTTTTAAATATATTTGTTTGTTTACTTCCATTTCTACCTCCTCTAAAAGGACATTCAGAATAAGCACAGTCAGTAATCTTAGGGTCCAAGTTTACTAGTTCCACTGTCTTTGATGTATCTCTTTCATTTTCCTTTGGTTTGTTGTCCTTCCATTTTCATTCTTAAATTTCCCCAGGATGACTTTGTTTAGTTGATTCTCTTACCTAGCTTTCTTTAAATTAGTTTTATTCTCCACTACTGCTCTCTGTTTTATGAGACCCTACCAGTTATAATTTTTCATCATCCTCTGCAAGATTTTACAAATGGTTCTAAACCAGTGTTGCCCTTGACTGTCATATAGCTTTGTTCAGTAGTTTAAGGTATTTTATATTCTTTTGCTTTTGTTGCTATAATAATTGATACCTATCAGTTAAACTTTTGTAAGAAATTTTTTCAAGTGTTACGTCCTATCTTTTGTCAGTATCTCATTTTTCATCACTGATGAGCTACTTTAGGATAAAGTTGTTTTAATGGCATACTGTACCATTTTCTCATTTTTAGTCTTCTGGTTTTGTATCATATATTAAGTCTAGGTTTTACTGTACACAGACAGCTAATTCAGGAATGACTTCCTTATTAATGATGTGGAATTTTCTCTTTGTTAAAACATAATCAATTTCAGTCTGTGTTATGTTAGCCAGAGTTGGTCCTGTCCAGAACCTTCCATTCTTTTCTTTAAGGAATCATTCATAATATGTATCCTTACGTGTTATCTACATGTCTTTGCTCTCTTTAATATCTTACTCCTTAGTCATATTTTTCAGCATATTTTTTGTCACCCTTGCCTATTCTCATCTTTGCAATAAGGGCATACTTTACTCCCTATTCCCCAACCACTGCGCTTTTTCCCCAGCTACTTTTCTGTCCTTGAGAAAAGTTCACCTTGAGGCCTGCTTTTGTGACTGGTCACTACCACTTTAGGACTTGCTTTTCAGGAAATGTTACAGTGATCTTCTACTTCACTCCCCATTCTCTGGTGACCATCTTTCCAACAATCTTGTCCTATACATGTTTTTGGATGGAGTATGTCTCTCTGTGCTCCTATGGCCCAGGTACCATCCTTGTAACTTTCTGAAGCAGAGTGACTCATGCTAGCCACCACCTCTGTTTACGAGTCATTTTCCCAATAGACTTTAAGTCCCTTGAGAGCAGGGACTATCTTAATATTTTTTTTAGCATATGCTCCCAGTCTTTTGCAAAATACTTTGGCACAAAGTGTTGTGTTGTTTTTTTTTTTTAACTCAAACCTCCAAATACCAGAGTAGATGCTAATTTTCCTGGGTGGCTTTTAATTGTGTTCTTTGCTGAAATTATTTTCACAATGGTGTTTGAATGGATATTTATGATGATCACTGCAATACAAGACTGACAAATGTTCCATGACATTACTTATTACCTTCAGAAGCATGAAAAAAGTGCACACTTCCAACTGTTACTTGCCTAAGGTTAACTTGTGAGTCTATCTTCATTTGGCTTCAATTTCCTTCTTCCTTTTGGATTCCTTTTTATCTTCCATGTCAAGAACATTGTGTTTCATTCCCTCTGGTAATTTTGTTTGTTCTATAGTCATGGAACAAAGGTTAAGAGGCAGAGTGGTAGAGGGGTAAGAAGAATGAACTTGGAGTAATTAGCTTTGGAGAAAGATAGTCACCTGTGCCACTTACTATCTGTCAAATTTTCTAGTCACTCAGCTTGTCTAGACCTCAGTTTCCTCATCTATAAAATAAGGGAATTTGGTTAGAGGGCTTCTGAGATCCCATCTAGCTCTAAATCTTTGATTTAGAGACTATGATGTTACATTTACAGTGTCAATGGTTCATTTAAAAGGTATAGATGGTATAAAAATATATGATCCTTCATGTCCCTTTCCTCCTTTTCTACCATTCACTGCAGAAGAAAGAAACAGACTCACTTGGTTGAAAATTGTTTCATATTTTTCCTTTATTACAGAGAATTCATTGCCAATAGACCAGCCCTATGGGGGTAGAGCTTCTTCATGGTTATTTAGGCTGGTCCTGAGAAAGCAGATTCAATCTGTTGCCTGGGCTCAGTCGCAGATGAAATAATATTTGTAAAATTCTTAGCACAGTGCCTACTCATGGTAGGTGCTTACTGAATGCTTCTTCCCCTCCCCCCACCCTACTACCTTTTGAGCATGGTTGAACTTGTGAGAGCACGCACTCTATTGCTATAGATTTTAGCAACATGACATCACCTTCATGCTACAATGAGGTGTTGAAGAAATACTTTGGGAAGGAAATAGGCAAAGGTTTTAATGGATGAGAAGAAAGAGATGATGAAAGGCGTGAGATAGAGAAGAATCTGGCTATCCCCATGAAAACAGCTGCAAGTTGTGATTTTTTTTTTTACTGGAACTTCATTAAGGATATCCCTCAGAATACAGGTTTGGAAAAATCTTTCTTAACTACCAACTGTTTTAAGAAGCATTGATTTATCCTACACTTGGGGTTCTTCACCTGGGGTCCATGAAATTCATATATAGAGATAGTTTATATAACATATATGTATATAATGCATGCATGCAAGTATAAGTATGCATATGCATGTATGTATACATATGCATATGTGTATGTATACACATACATACATATGTATATGTGTATATATAAACACATATGTGTTTGAGAATCACATTTCCATAAAATTGCTTTCCTTTATAATATATGTGTTTTCTGCATCTAAAAACATTGTTCTGAGAAAGGGTACATAGGCTTCACCAGACTGCCAAAGGGATCTATGACATATAGAGGTTAAGAATCCCCAATTTAGAATCATAGAATTTGAGAGCCATAAGGCATCTTAAAAAGACCATCCAGGCCAAACTTTTTCATTTTACAGGTGAGGAAACTGAGGTAGAGATCAGGGAAGGGACTTGCTTGTGGCCTGGTCCCGCTGGGAGAGCAGGCCCAGGAACCTACATATCCAGACACACTGATGACAATTCTTTGGTCATTTGTTTTGGGAGATTGATATGGGGTAAGAAAAAGAAGTTTAATTTAATTTAAAACCCATATCTACTATATTCATTGCCAAGTTTTCTGGGTAGATGCAAAAAGAAAACACAGAGTAAATGTAAACAGGTAAGGAAAAGGTGCCAATTTCTGAATTACTTTTTTTGATTTCATAAATAAAACAGGTCCCATGAGGTCCTGTACGTTTTCTGAAGGGCCTTTGCAAGATTAAAAAAAAAATTAAATAAACATGAAATACAATTAGCTTAACAAACATTTCTTAAAGTAAGCTAGTATTTCAGACTGTTCCTTACTTTTTCAGACATTGAGGATAAGATAAAATGTTTAGTTTGAGGTTAACTAAGTAACTGAAACAAATAATTTCTTAAGCTTATTGAAACCATTTCTCCTGAAGCTTAAAAAAGTAGTACACTTGCCAAATTATTCCACTTTTGTCACTTAGTAACTATTTTTCTTTTCCTTGTTATGGATTGGTCATTCTTGGCTTTTCAAACTGGACCTAAATTTCATTTTCCAGTCTCCTTTCATAATTTTCCCCTACGGAACGACACTGTCAGAAATGATAGATAATCTAGAAAAATTTAGTACAGTCCATAATGTTCATCCTGCCTGTCTTCTGGATCTCTTGACCATTTCTAGTTCCCTCTGAAATCACTTGAAGAAAATGTTCCAAGTATAAGAAGCACTTTGGATATCACTAAGGAGGAATAGTTTAGAAACAGAAAATTGAAACAACTGTTTCAGTTGCATAAGGAAAATGCTTCATCCATGTTCCGTAAGTTGAAAAAGCTATCTTAGTACAATTGCTGTTCTGATGATCTGATTAAAATTTTGGCTATTTTTATTTTATTAGATTGTCTGTGACAACCATAATAATGGAATATTTTTCTCATGGGAACTTCACTGAATTAAGATAACAATGGTAGGAATAACAAACACTCCTTCCTCTTCTCCCAACATTTCAGAAGCAATGACTATTGATATTGTACCAGAATATTTCTATTTAAGTTACCCCAGAAAGAAACATCTAAAAAAATCTGGTTGACTAAAGAGTAAGAAGTTTTTTTTCTATAAAAAGGAATCAGAAATTTGTGTACAAGTCAACTGTTGTGCTGAGTTTATCACTACTATGTACTTGTCTTAATAGAAGTCATTCCATGTTTTATTAATAACCCTGATCTTAGAATCACTAGCTTTCAGAGTTTGAAGGGACCTCTGGGGCTATCGGTTACAGCCAGTACACAAAAGGGATCCACACCAACTTCTCTTTTGAAACTTTTCATCCAACAAGGTGGTCCATGCCACTTATGGACAACTTCATTGTTGGGATTTTTTTATGCCATCAAGCCTAAATTTGCTTTTACAACAATCCACTGCCCAGTTTCCACCCTCTGCGGCCAAATAAAACATGTCTAATTCCTCTTCCACGTAATAGTTTTCTAAGTACTGGAGATGGCTACCTTATCTCCCTTGAATTTTTTCTTCTGTAGGACCAATATATCCCTTTTCTTTGAATGATTGTCATAAAACATGATTCAAGCCTATACCCCATACTTGTTGCCTTGTTCTCATTTATCCTTAGCTTATCAATGTCCTTCTTAAACTGTGGTGGCCAGGGCTGAACACACAATGACAGGTAAGGTCCAGCTACAGTGGAGTACAGAGGCAATTACCTTCTTATTTTTTACAGCTGCCTTTCTGTGTTTACCTGTGTAACTGTTACATGGAATTAGACTCTAAGATATGGAATTATAGATTCTAAGGTATTTTCAGAGAAAATCTAATCTAAGCCTTAACTCATCAAGTGAACAACAAGTATTTCTTAAGCATCTACTATATGCCATATCTTGTGCCAAGCATTGGATATACAAAGAAAGACAAGATGATCTTTGCTTTCAAGGAGCTCATAGTCTGGTGGAAGAGACAACATGTAACACCTCCATACCAATGAGATATATAAAGGAAAAATTGGAAATAATCAACAGAAGGAAGGCACTTATCCTTAAGGGAATCAGGAAAGATTTTGCGCAGCAGATGAGAGTGGAGTGACAAAGAATTCCCTCTATCACACCAGAAACAAGGGATCCTCTTACAATCCATTAAAATACCTAGACCTAATCCCTTCCTACCCCCACCACTCCTCAAGGGGTTGTTTTCTAGTCATATCTCTACTATTCTGTGCTTGTAAAGTGGATTAAAAAAACTCAAGTGTACGTTTACTCCTAATACATTTCATCCAATCTAATTTGGTCCACTAGTCTAGTCTGCTACAGTCTTTTGATATTTGACTGTCAAACAATGGATTGACTAGCCACTACCCTCCTCCAGCTTTATGTCATTGACAGATTTAATATGTGTGACTTTTACGCCTCCATCCACCTTGTCAAACTCTCTAAAGACACATCCGCGTAAAAGAGGGTAATAAATTCTTTATTTAAATTATTTGAGTATACTATCATTTGCCACATTGAGGAAGTAGCTCAGCTAGGATGAAAAAACTTTTTGTTGTGCTAAGAGTGATGAACGTAGGGAAAAAGGGCAGAGGGAGTAAGTAGGAGAGACATTGCTTTATCAACTACCTAGCTCTTCCACACAGAGAACATCCCACTATGCTTTGGATTTTCCTCTTAGTCCGGAGCTGCTATGTAGGAGTAGAGCAAAATTCTGAATCTAATCTGCACCCTATACTCCACACCCAGATGTCTGGGGGACAAGTGTTCACTCAAGTTATATCTTTGAGGTAAATATTCTTCTTTTAAAACTAATCTAGTGTTAAGTGGATAATTGCACCTAGGGTGATTGGATCGCTAAAATTGGGGGAGCACACTTGGTGGGGACTCAAATCAACAGAAGAAAAAGGAGCTTTCCTCCAAAACCTCTGAGGGTATGGGAAAGATTTAGGGGAGGAGTGAATATACTATACTAGTATATTTCAGGTATTGATGATTAGAGAATCACTACTACAAATAAACAAGGTAAATTATGAGTGACAGATGATTCAGATATGATGTATTTAAGGAGTAACACTGAAGACAGTTGTGGGACATAATAGAGAAAGGTAGAATTTGGAAAGGTAGTCTCTTATTTGGAGATGATCTTTTATTTCTTACACTTGAAATACATTTTTGTAATTTTTATGTTATTACTATGCTCTAGTTTGTTTTATTTCTGTATATGTGTGTGTGTGTCTTGGAGGGAACAAAATGGACTAATGCTTAGAAGAAGCCTGGAAAACCTGGGTTCAAGTCCTCCTTTTGACATATTCTAGCTGTGAACATGGACAAAGTCACCTACCTTGTCAGGAACCAAGGAAAGTAACTGAGATTTGAAGTTTTCTAAAAAATTAAATTTAAAAAATTATCAAGCATTTATTTTTCTTCTTCCCATCTACTTCCCCCTACTGGGAAAAATAAAACAAAACCATTGTAATAAATATGCATAGTGAAACACAATAAATTCTGAAATTGTCCATGTCTAATATAATAAGTATGATAATACTAACATAATTAATTTGTTCAGGGTCATATCAAACTACCAAAGCATTGCTTTATAGAACTAGGAAATAAAACAAAATGCATGGGGAGAAATGCAAGGTCATGAAGCTAAGTCTAAAAATTAAAGATGAATGGCTGATTGGCCTCAGTAGACAGTCTCCACACTGAGAGTGCCCTACATAGAGATCACCACAGATTGGGGCCAATAATAAGAAAGGAGAAGGCAAGAGAGGGAGAACAAGATGAGAGGAGACTGATTATGAATTTTTTGAGGGCATGGACTTTCTTGTTTATATGCAAGGTGGTATAGTGGATTGAGTGCCCAGTCTGGAGTTAGGAAGACCTGAATTCAAATTCGTCCTCAGACACTGACAGACTTTGTGACCTTGGGCAAGTCACTTAACGCTGTTTTCTTCAATTTCTTTTTTTGTCAAATGAGCTGGAGAGGAAAATGGCAAACCTTTCCCGTATTTCTGTCAAGAAAATCCCAAATGGTGGTGGTGGTGGAGCCAAGATGGCAGAGTAGAAAGATACACATATGCTGGATATCCCCCCACAGCCCATAAAATACCTATAGAGAAGGACTTTCAAAAAATTCTGGAGTAGCAGAATTGGAGAACAACAGAGTGGAAGAGATTTCCAGCCTAGGGTGACCTGAAAGGCCAATGGGAAATGTCTGTTGCACTGGACATGGAGCAGAGCCCAGCCCAGCCTTGGCCATGTGGCATGGCTCACGAACAGCCTTTGGGGGTAGAATCTCCAGTCACAGTAGCAGGGGCTCACAGATCCCTCAACCCACAGGTGCCAAAGGTCAGTGACAGGGTTTTTTCAGTTGGCCAGGAAGGGAGAGGGTCTTTCCCATAGCTTTGGCCTTAGGCAGTGGTCCCAGAGGCCACATCAGGCAGGCAGCAGCAGTTCCCACAGCAGCCCCTACAGCAGCCCACATCCATTGTTGGAGCATAAAAACCCTGGGGGCACTGAAAAGCTGATTCTTACCTCAGCCCTGTGTAGAGGCCCTGCAGCAGCTAATCTTTATCTCACACTGAATGGTGGCCCTGCCCATGCAGCTTGTCTGAATCCTAGCCCCCAGTGCTGGCTTGGTGGAACTGGAGGCCAGGTGACTGTGAAGAGGAAACTGCTAAGATTCTGGGCACAAAAATCTCTTTCTACTCCCAGACCAGTGTACACGCTTGATTGTGCCACCTTGGAGGAACTGAGATCTCACAGATTCCCAGAGTATACCCTACTCTTGACAAAGGACCCAAAAGTCACGTAATTGGTTGGGAAAATGCCCAAAAAAGGAAAAAAATAAGACTATAGAAGGTTACTTTCTTGGTGAACAGATATCTTCTCCCATCCTTTCAGATGAGGAAGAACAATGCTTACCATCAGGAAAAGACATAAAAGTCAAGGCTTCTGTATCCCAAACATCCAAAATAAATATTCAATGGTCTCAGGCCATGGAAGAGCTCAAAAAGGATTTTGAAAGTCAAGTAAGAGAGGTGGAGGAAAAATTGGGAAGAGAAATGAGAGAGATGCAAGAAAAGCATGAAAAGCAGGTCAACACCTTGCTAAAGGAGACCCAGAAAAATGCTGAAGAAAATAACACCTTTTAAAATAGGCTAACTCAATTGACAAAAGAGGTTCAAAAAGCCAATGAGGAGAAAAATGCTTTAAAAAGCAGAATTAGCCAAATGGAAAAGGAGGTCCAAATGCTCACTGAAGAAAATAGTTCTTTAAAAGCTAGAATGGAACAGATGGAAGCTAATGACTTTATTAGAAACCAAGAAATCACAAAACAAAACCAAAAGAATGAAAAAATGGAAGATAATGTGAAATATCTCATTGGAAAAACAACTGACCTGGAATATAGATCCAGGAGAGACAATTTAAAAATTATGGGACTACCTAAAAGCTATGATCAAAAAAAAGAGCCTAGACATCATCTTTCATGAAATTATCAAGGAAAACTGCCCTGAGATTCTAGAACTAGAGGGCAAAATAAATATTGAAAGAAGCCACTGATCACCTCCTGAAGGAGATCCAAAAAAGGAAACTCCTAGGAACATTGTGGCCAAATTCCAGAGTTCCCAGGTCAAGGAGAAAATATTGCAAGCAGCTAGAAAGAAACAATTCAAGTATTGTGGAAATACAATCAGGATAACACAAGATCTAGCAGCTTGTACATTAAGGGATCAACTGGCTTGGAATATGATATTCCAAAAGTCAAAGAAACTAGGATTAAAACTAAGAATTACCCACCCAGAAAAACTGAGTATAATACTTCAGGGGGAAAAATGGTCTTTCAATGAAATAGAGGAGTTTCAAGCATTCTTGATGAAAAGACCAGAGCTGAAAAGAAAATTTGACTTTCCAACACAAGAATGAAGAGAAGCATGCAAAGGTAAACAGCAAAGAGAAGTCATAAGGGACTTTACTAAAGTTGAACTGTTCACATTCCTACATGGAAAGACAATATTTGTAACTCTTGAAACTTTTTTCAATATCTGGGTAGTTGGTGGAATTACACACGCACACACACGCACACACACACACACAGAGCACAGGGTGAATTGAATAGGATGGGATCATACCTTAAAAAAATGAAATTAAGGGGTGAGAGAAATATATTGGGAGGAGAAAAGGAGAAATGGAATGGGGCAAGTTATCTCTTATAAAAGAGGCAAGTAAAAGACTTTTCAATGGAAGGAAAAGGGGAGAGGTGAGAGAAAAAACATGAAGCTTACTCTCATCTCATTTGACTAAACAAAGGAATAAAATGCACACTCATTTTGGTATGAAACCTATCTTACAATACAGGAAAGTGGGCAACAAGGGGATAAGCAGGGTGGGGGGGATGATTGAAGGGAGGGCAGTGGGAGGAGGGAGCAATTAGAAGTCAACACTCTTGGGGAGGGACAGGATCAAAAGAGAGAATAGAAGCAATGGGGGGGGAAGATAGGATGGAAGAAAATATAGTTAGTCTTAGACAACATGACTGTTATGGAAGTCATTTGCAAAACTACATAGGTATGTATGTTTTGCCTACATATTGTATGCAAATATGTATGCTATATACATATTTGTATACAATACTACATACTGAATTGCTTGCCTTCCCTAGTGGAGAGGGAGGGAGGAAGAGAAGTTGGAACTCAAAGTTTTAGGTACAACTGTTGAGCATTGTTCTTGCATACAACTAGGAAATAAGAAATATAGGTAATGGGGCATAGAAAGTTATCTTGCCCTACAGGACAGAAGAGAAGGTGGGGAGGGGGTCACAGAGAGTTGGACACAACTGAAAAATGAGTGAACACACACACACACACACACACACACACAGATCATCACCATCATCATCATCATCATCCACCAGGTCTAAGTGACAGCATTCTGTTCCAACAGGTGCTTAACATGATTGTATTGAACTGACTAGACAGAGAAGAAATAGGAACTATAGTACTACAGAGGGACAGGAAAGGAAAAAATGCCTTCATATGATGCCTACTATATGTCAGGCACTGTGCTAAGCACTTTACAAATATGATTGCACTTATCTTCACAATAATCCTGCCAAGCATCTGCAATTATTAACCCCATTTTACAGATGAAGAAACAGAGGCAATCTGAAATTAAGTGGCTTGTCAGGGTCACATAGTTAGGCAGATGCTATTATTATACCATTTTACAGATGAGGAAACTGAGGCAGAGGTTACATGACTTGCCCAGGGTCACAGTATAAGTGTATGAGACTGCATTGAACTCAGGTCTTCCTGACTCCAGATCCAGTGCTTTATCCACTTTATCTGCCATATAAAGGAGATGAGAATGCACACAACATGTCTGGATCATGGAATAGAGGAGAAAATGCTACTAGCCTCGGAGAAAATGATTCTTCTCTACGTGAAAATGACCTCTTCTTTGGTGACCCTCAGAGTTTCAGAAAGCACCTGTATGGTCAATTTCCTTTCTGTGTTTGGAGACTTTCTCCAAAAGAGTGATTTTAGTTACTCATTAATAGGAATGTCACATAGTTACAGGTCTTATTTTCTTCCTGATAATAATATTGTGATTGCTCATTGCATACATGCGCAGAATTTGCACGGTTCACAGAAAGAGTAATTGTTCTCTGGTTTTATTCTGAACCCCAGTCCTGCCAAATGGTCTAAGTCTGACCTTGAACAAGTCTTGACACATCAGTTTTCTCATCTGTAAAATGGGGCACTTGGATGAGATGACTTCTGAGGTCCCTTCTAGATTGAAACATCAATGATCTTAAGACCACTAATGGTTTTGAGAGACATTCTTTTGAGGATTAATGGAAAGACATGAGGAAGAATAATAGACTGAAAAAGGCAGAGACAGCCTTTGGGTGAGAATGCAATAGGAAAGGGAGGATTTGGGAGAGAGCTTCAATCCTCATGAATGGGATGAGGACTCACATAAATGAAACAATGACTCCGTAAAAGTACTGAAATGTCAAATCTACTTATTCACTGAATTTGTAAACCTCTATCTCAGCATACAAAAATATATGCAGTAGTCATACAAACATATAATATTTTAGCATAATATTTAGGGCAAGTGATTCCAGTTGAATTTTAGTATAATATACATAAATATAACACAGAGGGCTTTAAAATAAAAAAAATAGATACTTTAAAAATTTATCTGTGGTTTCCCTCCTTAGAATTATCTCCAGTTACTAACTCTTTGTTAATAATTTGAGGTTTTTCTTTAGTTCTTCTCTGTAATTACTTTCAGAGTTGGGCTACTTTGCCCAGCTGGGGCATCTTGGGTAGAGAATCAGAGAATCTCAGCCTGAGAAGAGGCCTCGAGGATGCTGATGATACTAATCAACACCTGAAATGCATAGAGAGCATGAAACCATGTGGCTTCACTGGAGAATACATTAAAGAGCTTGTTAGTCTTGTAGAAGCTTTCTCCCATAATATCTAATTGTTATTTGGATGCCTGAGTGCAAAATTCTTAAATTAGACCATCAAAAACTAGAGACCAAAAGGAATAAGGGAAAGAGGACTGAATATTTATGATACCTACTATGTGCCAGGCACTAGTCAAAACATTTTACAAATATAATCTTATTTGATCCTGGGAAGGAAGTGCTATCATTATCCTCATTTGACAGGTGAAGAAACTAAGAGGTTAAGTGACTTGCCTAGGGTCAGATAGCTAGTAAGTAGTTGGGGCTGGATTTGAACTCAGGTTTTCCTGACTCCAGGCCCAGTGCTCTATCAAATTTGCCACCTAGCTGCATACAAAAAAGAAAGACCCTACAGTCAAAAAACTTAGAATCAGTCTCCTCTCATCTTGTTCTCCTTCTCTTTCCCTTTCTCCTCTTTTTATTGACCTGCATTTGTGATGATCTCTATCTAGGGAACTCCCTGTGTGGAAACTGTCCACTGAGGCAGATCAGCAACTCATCTTTAATTTATAGCCTTAGATTCATGACTGTACCATTTAGCTGTCTCAAAGCTGAAGGCATGGAACTTGAATTTAGAGGTGAAATCAAACTGATGGCTGAAGGCAATATTTAGAAATTTCTTTCTCTTCTCAGGGCAAGACCCATTGAGCAGAAAAGATGTCAGGGACAAAGCTGTGGATTAATATGTGAAGAGCACAGAGTGGTATCCCTAATACTTTTGCTCAATAAAATAATTTCAATAACTATATAAGATTAACTATAAAAGAATAATGATAACCACTCTTTTTGTGGTTCTTTAACGTCTTACATATTTCATCCCAGCTGAGCATCACAACGATATGAGGTATGTTCTACCGATATTATTAGCCCCATTTTGCAGAGAAGAAAACTGAGATTCAGAGAGGTAAGGTGATTGTCCGTAACCAATAAGTTTTAGAAATAAACAGATCTTATATCAATGTCTGGTACAAATACAACATTCTACTCATGATCCCTCACTGACTCAAAGATCACCTAATTGAATCCATATCTCAATAGAAATTACTTCTAACAGAGATTCTTAACGTGGGGTCCAATATTTTAATACTTTGATAGCTATTTCAATATAATTATTTTTCCTTGTAATCTATGTAATGAATCTTAGCAGTCACTATTTAGCAGGTCCCATGGAAACTTCTCCTTGACAGGTGGCTTCATCACTCTTTGGTTTTATATTCCCAGTGGTATGCACAGTGTCTTGAACATAAAAGATATTTAAGAAATGCTTTGAATTGCCTCCTTTGCCAGATTATCATCAATAACCTTCCCTGTAACTATGGGTATCCTCTCCATGTTCTGTCGTAGGCATAACTCCCCGCCCCCATACTCTTTCTTTAAGTATTTCATCAGCTCCCATTGGTTCGGCTGTCCTCAGTCTACAAATATGTCCCAGAATTTTATTTCTAGTCTTAATCTCTCTGCTGAGTTTTAGTCTGGCATCACCAGTTGAACTGTTGGATATTTCTAGTTGGATGTCCCTTAGGAATCTCAAACTCATTTTGTTCAAAACAACTTATGATCTTTCACCACCCAGATCTCAGGGTTTAACCATTTCTTCCAGTTACCTGGGTCCACAACCTTGGAGTTACCTTAACTTCTCAATTCTCACGTATCCAACGTATTCAGTCAGTTGCTAAGTCTTGTCCATTGCACCTCCACAGCATCTCTAACATCTGTCTTCTCTCCAGTTACCCAGGCAAGAAATTCATGACTTGTTCACATCTCATCTGCACTACTGCATTAGCCTCCTAATTGGTCTTCCATCTCAAGTCACACCCTTCTCTAATCCATTCACTACATAACTATCAAAATGAGCACATTCTGATTTCATTCTGCTGCTTAATGAATCCAGTGAATCATTATCTCTAGGAGCAAATACAAACTTATCTATTTGACATTGACTTTTATAACCTAGCTCCATCCTATACACAAACACCCACACACACACACACCACACACGTATATATACTTTTATATCCTGATTATATAGCATTTACTCTTACACTCTTTATGTTCCAGTTAAACTGATTTGCTATTCCATATACATTATATTCCATCTTTAATCTCTGTTGTAGAAGAATTAACTCAGTACTATGTATTTTTTTTCTGGCTCAGATGAGGCAATTTTTATCAAGAAGATATTTTATCAAGACATGTGGACACGGAAGCAGGTGTCTGAAGGAATATTTCACATCCCTTGAATAAAGTAAGTTCACTCTGTCCTTTTGGTGACTTCTTAAGGAATATAACATATGTGAGTTGGCCATGTATTAATGTTCCAGGAACTAGCCACTTCCAGAACATATAGATAACACTTGGAAGATTTGGCTAATCCTCCCAGTATATGATTAATTAACATATCTTGTGGCCCCTGTATCATATCTCCTTGATGGACAGAACCTGTATTCCCATGGCCATGTGCCTGACCAGCTTGGAACAGTGTGTGGAGCCGTTGGCAAAAAGCCTTCTTTGTCTAGGTCCCTATAAGCTCTCCTTGCTTAGTGTAAGTCCTCAGAATCTCACCCATGGAGAGGACGCTCTGCCTGGGACCACTTGCTCCCAATTCAGACCCTGAAAGCTGTATCCCGGGATTCCCCAGCTGAGAAAATTCAGGTGTTAGTGCTTCCCTGAATTGGTGATGCTTTTCTATTTCCTCTTATATCTATATTAATATTGCTATAATTATATTAGTATTAGGCTATATTAATTATTTCTGCTGTAGCTCTAAACTGTTCATGTATTTGCCTTTTCTGTAAATCAATAAAATATCCAGCTTCTTCTTCTCAAATGTGTCTTACTGTAGGTGTGAATCTGAACCATAAATTTCCTTAATCACACAGTGTCACAACCATATTTTCCAGCCACTTAGAGTATGGTTGACCAAATTGTAGTCTTAGAAATCAATTGAGAAGTCAAAGCATAAATCAGGAGTGGTTTAGAACTGAAAGACAAATGTGGGTCCACAGTAATGGTAAAATAGTTTCCTTACTTAAAAGGTAAGCAGAGATGAATGTATTGGACTACAATACCACATTGTGAACGGAACACTTGAAGGTCTGCAATACAAAGTAAACAGTTGCTTTTTATTGTTCCCTCTAGAAATTTTTCCTTTTCATGGGAACATATTTCCCCACAGTTTCTTCAGGTTTCGCAATGACTAGTTTACCCACAGGCCTATAAAGTTCTCTAAAAGCAGACCAAAATAAGGCAGGCCTAGGGTCCTGATTGCACAATGTGCCTTTGTCCCTCTGGTTTCCCAAACCTGGAATTCATTACTTTCTCACATATTTTCTTAGAATTTCTCACTTGATTTCCCTCAAGCTCCTTGACAGAATGGATTGTTTCATTTTTTTGTTTATATTTCCACGGCTAGCATGATGCCTGGCATATAATATATAATAATAAATACTCACCAATTGATAATAAATAAGATTTTATTATTTTTGTTTAACTTGAGAAAGTCTTGAAACATACAAAAAGAAAACATTCACTAATAATGAAAATTTCTGGGATTCGCAATGGGTGTTGGATTTGGAGTGAAAGGAATAGGGGATTTAAACCCCTGCCACTTTATAAATGTATGAGCCTCAAGTTCAAAGGGGTTTGGAACAGATTACTTATAAAGCACCATCCAGCTCTAAATGGAGATTTGATTTTGAGCCTCCCCCACTCCAGATAAATTGATGTAAGATAAGTACATTGTAGGATATCCATTTCAGGAAAAGTCCTAAATGAGGAAGTATTGATGTAGTAACAGGATGTGAACAATGACTATCCCTTTACCAAGGATGAACATCTCACTGGATGTACTTGTAAAATGGGCCATATATACCCTTGGGGGTTTTAAATAGCTAAACTCAACAATGAGTAGCTGGTAAGTTTAAGAGAGTTAAAGAGAAAGCCTTTAAGAATCGAGGAAACCAACTCCTCTTTTCCTTTTGGGTAGATGGGCTGAGTTGGTGGGTAGGGGGTATTTCCCTCCTCACTAGGTTCCTCCTCCATAGGGGGTCCTCACTAGGTTCTCCTCCATAGGAAGGTTGTTCAGTTGGGGCCCCAAAGGTTTCTAATCTCCAAAATCCTATTCTTCCTCAAATCCTCCCTTCTTTGTTGTCAGGGACCATGGACTAATCTTCTTAGAAACTTTTTAACTGGACATGTGCCACTGCAGTGAAGTAAAGAGCTTGGTTCTTCTCTGACTGCCTGATCTGTCTGCAAGTCCTCAGCTTCTTACTATCTTTATGACTTAGCTATCTTAAAATCCCCAAGGTCAGGAGACCAATTTTTTGCCCAGTCAATCAGGTCTTCCCTTTTGACTTAATCAGCATGTTCTTTAAGCTTCTGTTAAAGGATCACTGGGTGTTTGTGCCACATCAAAATTATCTTTGATTATGTCTTGTACTTCAACCGAGTTGGTAGCACGGGAGGGTGGTGATAAACCAAATATTCCCCTTTCTATATGACAGTGTGATTATCTTAAGGATAAAACAGGTAAGGAGGCAATTATTCAACCAAGAATCAGTTTCATTAAATAACGCAACAGGGGATTATAGTGACTCTCATGGTCTGCAGGATCTATCAGCCATAGGATAAAGCACATAGGTTTGAGCACAAAGCTCCACTGGCATTGCCTCTAGGAGAAACAGAAAGCTTCTCTAGCATTTAAGCCCTTCACAGTCTGGCTCTAACAAGCTCATTATTGGACTTGGAGTTAGGAAGATGTGAGTAAAAATCCTATTTCAGAAACTGACTGTGTGTGCCAGCCTCCACTTGTCATCTGTAAAATGGAACAACAGCCCTAACACAACTTACTAAATTAAGGAATTTATATATGTGTGTATACACACACACACAAACACACACATGTATATTATATATACACAAACATATACATGTATGTTTACACACACACATATATATCTGTGTGCATATGTATATATGCATGTACACATTACTTTACTCACTCTGTCGTCTAGACAAACAGGCCAACCTGTTGATCCCTCACGCTTCAGGCTATGTTCCCCTCTATCCCTTTGCACAGCCTGTCTGTTCTCTGTTCCCCCCTGTCCCCCCGCCCCCATCAAGGCACTCTCTCCTCATGCTTCCTCTTACAATTATTCTTTTGTATCAAACCCCTCCCCAAGTGCTACTTACTACAGAAGTTTTGATCCTACCAGCTGCCAGTGATTTTATTCCATCACTTCGTATTTATTGTGTATCTAGCCACCCTGTGGAAAGTCAGCTTGGCATCATGAATGCAGAACTGACCTCAGAATGAGAAAGATCTGGGGTCAAGTCCGGTCTCTGACACGTCCTGGTTCTGTGACCCTGGGCAAATCCCAGGGTGCTCCCAGACTTCACTAACGAGACTCAGTTGCAGAGTAGAAAGGGATATGCATGGGTGGGAGGGAATTCTTCAATGGGAGTTCCTTGCACAGATGAAATATCAGGTATATTTTAAAAATCTGGTGTGTACCGTACTTGTACGAGTAACTCCTGTTTCCCCTGTCAGACAAAGACTCTCACTAGTCCAGTGGGTATGGGCACATAATTGGTGATTAGAAAATGCTTAATTCATTAATAGAACAATAATGAACTTAAGAAAAATCATACATTCAGAATCATAAAGGCTAGTCTCTGCTCGTCTCCCTACAACTCATTACAACAGGAGTTTCATTTAAGTCATTCATTATAAACAAACTTAAGTGTTATTGCTTCCTCTAACCATATGTTTGGAGAACGAGGATCGGGAAGGAGGCTCAGGAGAAGATCTTGGAATTTAGAGATTGAAGGGACCTAAGAGATAATCCACACCTAGACAAAGCAACAAGTTTTAAGTGACTCCAGACAAAAATTCTCTGCTTTATGCTAGAGGCTACACAAACTGAAACTAAGCATCTGTTGCAGTGGGGAGCAGTCCATAGGTAAGGTCTCCTCACAGATAGTATTACCTTCCTTGAAGCCCCGCCCATTTTCTCCAAGGCTCTTCCCAGTATTTTTTACAAATTGTTTTTGCCCCCTCCTTCCTGCTCAGCAGTTGAGAAAACCTGGAGAAATAGGCTCTGCGAAGCCGGATTTACTTGGGAAACTTGGTTTGGTTCGAATTGGTTAAATAAAGTTGGGGCTCACCAGAGGGGGAGAGTCAAGGCAGACTCCCGTGGTAGTCGACCCCTTCCTCCGCTTAAACAAATTTTCTTTGCCGATAATTGGATTTATGGACAAAAGGTCTCTGCCTTGTACAACTGGGGAAGTTTTATATTACTTGCTTCCCTTTCCAAATCTGGGGAATCTGCAGGAAGAAAGTAGTTCTAAATGTCTTTTGAGGCTTTGGGTCAGATTTTAACATTCATCTCCTGCGTTTCCAGCGGGCAGAATGTTGCATACGCAGGTCACTGTATCCATTTATTTTCAGTTAACTGTTTTGTTGCAGGGATGGATTCACTTCCAAGGTGGGGGAGCTGAGAGGCTGAATGCACAAGAGACTAGAAATACAAAAGGCGACAATGTTACTAATGAACGATACAAATGTATCTAGAAAATTACCATTTTTTTAAAAGCCAAAAAAAACCCCCCAAACCTGTTTAGTCCTCTTTGGATCCAGCTCAGCTTTTCTCACCAACTTCAGAATCCAGCCTGCCACGCTCCCCGCCCCCCCCACCCCTCCCCCGCGACGCCCCAACAAAACAAACCACTCAACTTTGGGAATTTGTCAGTCTCCCGGGTTCCACAAAGTAGAAAGCGCTGAGTAGCGGTTTTGCCCCCTCCCGCCCCCGGACAGCAGTGGACGCCTTAAAGGGGCCCGAGTGAACCCGGGCAACTGCTCTAACCGTTAGCCACCCCGTTCTCTCCCTACTTCCCCAGACTTCAGACTTTGACGTGGGGGCGCGGGGCAGGCATGAAGCCCTCCTGGCTGCAGTGTCGCAAGGTCACGGGCGCTGGGGGTCTCGGGGCTCCCCTGCAGGGCTCGGCTGCCTCTCGGGGAGCTGCTCCAGCGCGCAGGGCTTACTTGGCCCCCGCACCCCGGGGCAGCGGCGGCTTCGGTGGGGGACGCCGCTCCCTGTCGTCGGGCAGCGGCACCAGTGGCGGGGCCGGCGAGTATAAGACACACTTCGCGGCCTCGGTGTCCGACCCCGAGAGGTTCTGGGGGAAAGCCGCCGAGCAGATCAGCTGGTACAAGCCCTGGACCAAAACGCTGGAGAACAGCCACCCACCAGCCACAAATTGGTGAGTGACTACCAGATGAACTGGTCCCCGAGTCGCGGAATCAAGCTGGCCCAGCTGGGGCAAGTCAAGCGCAGAGTAAAGCCCTGGCCCTAGTGTTAGAACTGAGTTCACATCCTGGCTCTGATGCTAACAATGGGTTAGATCAGGGGCCAATCTCTGGACCTCAGTTTCCTTATATGTAAAATCAGAGGGTTTGACCTAGCTGGCCCCTGAAGTGCCTTCCAGATCTGAATTCAGGAGCCTCTGAAAATGTATCATAAAAAAGGCTGGCTAGTAGCACAGCACATACTCTCAGTGACCTAAAATGACTGAAGAGATGGGGACATGCTTCAAACTTGAGTTTTCCTGGCCCCAAATCCTCCTGAACCCTTTTAGGTCATTGTCAATCCAGTCACCTCCACTCCCAGTCACCCTGTTTGGGAAACAGGGTCTTAAGCTGGAAAAAAGCAATTTATTTCTTCGTGTGTGTGATATGTCTGTGTATGTTTATAAATGAGTGTAAATATACGTGAAAACGAGTTCATTCACTCACAACTACTTTGTAATCCTTTTATTTTTATGCATTTAAAAACAGTCTAAGAAAAGATCCATGGGGTTCTGACTGCCAGAGGTATCCAAGACACAAAAACGTTTAAGAACTCCTGATTGAGTTTCACAAAATTTGAGAGCTTTAAGGGATCATGAGCCCTCTTATTTTACAAGTGAGGAAACTGAGGCCTGGTCCTGCCTGCAGAACACACCCAGAAACAGGGACCTCCTGAGCTCTGTCTCCAGAGACACAGCTGAGAGTTCTTAAACAGTGACCTAATAAACTACTTTTCTTTCTTAAAATCAAGCTGCTGACATTTTCTCAATGCTCATGAGTGACAAGATTTTCTCTCTTTTAAGTAAAAGGGACCTGATGCTATATTTTTTTTTAAAGTATTATTATAAATGCATTTTGCCATTTCTGGATGAGTCATTTGATGTCATTTATGTCTTCCTTATTGCCCAGGATTTTGTCATTAGGTTTTCTTATACACACATATTTGTACAAAGGAATGTAGACCTGTGACTTCACCAGAGTGGAAAGCCTCTTCGCCAATACTGATTGCCATTTGCCCCTAATGTGGAGCACAGTTTGGAGGATGGTTGAGAAGTTGAACCTAGGTCTTCCCGACCCCAAGACCCAGCCTCTAGCCACGATGCCAAGTTGTCATTCTGAAAAACAAATGCCGAAAAGAGGTTTGGCTGTACTTACAGTTGATTTCCCAATTTTGTTTTGATGTGATGTGGAGAACACTAAGGTAAAAAACTGGCATAAAGTATTGCTTCCAGAATATACACATACATGGTGTTCCAAAAATATTAGTGCTATTTTCCACTAGGTAGTTAAGTCAACAGAGATTTGGGTTTTGATCCTGGAAGACCTGGGTCTTAATTCTTCCTCAAATACACACTGCCCTTGAATAGCTGAAAACTGTACAAAGACTTTGGGGACAGCCTGTATTTGTACCAAGAAACTTGGTTTAGGTTGGGATAGGGGTTGGAAGATGCCATCCCTTTGAGAATATATATTTATTGAGTTCATTGATACTAAAAGATATGTTCCCAATTAATTTTAGGTTTCACCAATCAGTTGACTATTTCATGCCTGTATATGCATGATGACTGGTGACTTCCCATCTCCCCATATGGGAGAGGAGCTCATCCTGATTTTTTTTTTTTAAGAATGTTTATGGTGAGTAGGTACAATTGGCAGATTTAGGACAGTGCATTTTAGAATCAGAAACCAGATTGGAGATTGACCAGGTAAAGCTGATTGGAGTCGTTGGTTATAGGTAAAGATACTAGAGCTGAGTCCTGAATCTCTAGTTGCAATCTGGAAACAAAACAAAACAAAAACCCCAAACCCCCAAATCTAGCAGCAAGCTTGGGGAAAACCCCACAATATGGAGATATCTGTTGATATATTGTTGAATCAAAGGCCCATGGGCTAAATGACTCTAGAGAGTTTTGTGGAGAAAACCATAAGGTCATTACTTTTCTAACTTCAATATAACAAGGGACATTTAGCACTGCTAGTAAGCCCTTTGATCACAAAGCAGTAATATGTGGCTTTTCCACTCAGGAATTAGACACCAATAATCCATCATTCAGACTGTTTGCCCCAGAAATTGAAATCAGTCTTGCAATCCCTGGTGTGTTAATGCGGCTTCTTGAACTGAGTGTCCTAACCAGCTCACTTGTCCAGGCATAGCACCATTAATTATTTGTTGTTCTTTCTCTCTAGATTTTGTAGGCTTTTCCTTTGAGATATGCCAGTGGTACTGAGCTCAAATAGAATGGAGTGGCTGGGGAAGTCAACTAAACCTTGGGGTAGCTAGGTGCCAAAATGGATAGAGCAAGGGGCCTAGAGTCAGGAACATTTATCTTCCTTGTTTCAAATCTGGCCTCAGACATGTGCTAGACTAGCTGTATGACCCTGGGCAAGTCATTTAACCTTGTTTTCCTCAGTTTCCTTATCTATTAAATGAGCTAGAGAAGGAATTGCAAACCACTCCAATATCTTTGCCAAAAAAACCCCAAATGCGATCATGAAGAGTTGGACTGAAAAAAAAAATGGCTGAACAACAAACCCTACTGAAAGATGCCTATGGGCTGGATAGTGACTTAAACCACAAGCTAACTTTATCTATGTTATATTGATTTTTATTTATTTTGTTAAGTATTTCCCAGTTACATTTTAATCTGGTTGTGACTGTATTTGGAAGTGTTTTGAGGTTGAGATTGATACCTCTGAGATAGATTAATTTTGAAGATCCTCTCCTCCCATCTTACAGATTTGAGCTAATAATTTAATCTGTAATAATGTTGTCCAAAAGCTAATTACTAGAAATTCCCCAAGTAAATGCAGATCTTTAGAGAGTGATGAAACATTTAAGACTTAAAAGAAAAAAAAAATACTACCAAATATTGACCTCATTGTAGACTGTGTGTAGCATTATGAAGAACACAAAGCTATTTTCCTAGAGTTTATCATCTATTTGGTGAGTTATCTTGGTAAGTGACTTCTCTGGGCCTCAGTTCCCTTATTAATGAAGTAGGGGTAGGGGAGGAAAGGGGGAAGGATTAGGTTTGGACTGGAATTATCCATAAAGTTTCTTTTACCTTGGATGCACATAAAAACTAAGACATCATTACATAAATAAAACCTTAGGCAAAGTATTTTCTCTCTCTGGGACTTATTGAACTCATTTGTGGAATGAGAGGGTTCAGTCAGGTACCTCTCCACTAATAGAATGGAAACTCCTTGGGGGTAAGAACTGTTAGATTTTTTGTTTTTGCATCTTCAGTACTCAGCACATAGTAGAGATTGCTTACTCATCAGTTAGCTGTTCTCTAAGGTCTTTTCTACCTATAATATTCCATATTTTTTCATATATTATGCTGAAAATTGTATAGATGTTTTATAAGAAGTCATAGAAGTACATTACCATTGTAAGCTCCAGTCAGTAAAAAAAGGTTTTATGAGGTTCCATTCTCAAGGGTGGTATTAGAAGCCTTATAGAGGCATTTATATTTCTCTCTGCTTCTCCTCCACCCCTCATTTGAATTCCCCATATAAAACTAATTCAGATTGCATAAGAAGGGAAAATATACTTCTAGGACAGAAAGGTTCTAACAAGCCCTAGGTAACTGTATATGAGTTAGTAAGCATGTTTAAAGTACCTACTATGTATGAATCCTGTGCCAAGTTGTGGGGATACAAAGAAAGACAAAAGATGGGAACTCCCAATCTTATGGGGATGACAACATGCAAATAATGATGTACAAACTCTAGCCAGCATGAATAAGAAATGGTAAACAGAGGAAAGATAAGATTTAAGAGGGTTTGGAAAAGGCTTTCTATAGGAAGTGGGGTTTTCTCTGGGACTGGGAGGAAGCCAGGAGGCTTATATGTATGAATACATGTATTCATATAGCTACATATAAATATGTATGTGCAAATATTTTCTATGACAAGCAGTATTAATTCATTTACATTCTTCAAAGTGAGAAAGGATAACACTTGCAGCTGTAAAATTCTAAGAAGCAAAATCGTATCCTTATATACATAATCAGAAGGGGTCAAGAAAGAACAGGAGAGACACTGGGAAATAAATCATAGTAGGGACATGTCAGCAGACCCTACCGAAGGCCATTACTGTCCAGAGAAAGTGTTGGACTTTATACCATAGCTAGAGCAGTAGCCAGGAAAGGCCATTGAGCATGGCAGTGAAAGTAGGCTTTTTTTTTTTCCTTGTTCAACACTTTTATTAATAAGGAAACTGGGGCTAATAACACTAATAACAATAAGTGTTTATTAATAGAAAGGCCAGAATACTTAGGAGGGATTATTAATCAATTGACATGGCACCATTTTGTCTTATCCATAAGGCCAAGAAAATAGGGATAGTAGGGTGAGAAATTTTATTTCAAGGTAAAATTATTTTTAAAAAATTACATCAATTGATATACCTGGTTCTTCTAGTTTTAAGTGTTTGCTATGTAGCAGGCAGTGTCCTATAAAGTAGTATTTTTGTCTGGGGAAAAAGGTATGTTAAGGTGGAGTAGAGGTTGGGTGCAACCCAGAGTCAGGAACCTAGAGTCATTCTATAGTAGGAATCCAAGTGTAAGGAAATTAGGGCTATGATTGAGACCTCTTCTATAAATCTGAGTAAGAAGGGTCTCCCCATGTCCTTTACTGAAAGCAAAGGAGCCTTATTAAGAAGAGGAAGGGGACTCCAGGCAAAATTAGGTAAGGAAGTCAATGGGTCTCTGTGTTGGTAGTATGCATCATGGTGAATGGTATGCCTAAAGCGGGCAAATTCTTGATCTGCCATGGTTACCACTTATAAATGTTTGTTTTGATGATCTGTAAGGAGCACTTATGAACATGATTTTTTTTAACCTGAACTTATGGCAGGTATTCATCAACTAAATAGACAGAGAGGGGGGGTTTTCTAAAATGGCTAGTTTTAAATTTTTTTTTAATTTTGATAACAAAATTTCATTATGAATGGTTTCCATTGTGCTGCTGTGTATTTTATTTTATACACTTAAAAATATTATGCCATTGTGAGGTCCACTGAACTGGCAAAGGGATCCATGGCACAAAAACATGACTTAGGACAGTTTGGAGTAGATGGTATGATGTCCTGAGTGTACACTTAATGAAACAGATGGGAAAATTTCCATCTTTTATCTGATGATTACTCTATAACTCTGGTCATTGAACAATAAGGAATGTTTTAGTATATTGGTTTGGTCTTTCATTGTATTTCCAGTCCTTAGCCCAGTGCCTGGTACATGTTAGGCACTTAATAAGTGTTTTCTCAGCACTCCACTCAGTACAGAAGAAATAAGCATGAACATTTTGCCCTCAATTCATGGCTTATTGATGACCCAAGAAATGCACACCAACATCGACCCTGCTGGCTAAATTCCAGTGGCTTCTTATTGTATCTAGGATCAAACGCAAAATCCTCTATTTGACCTTTGGAGCCTCCTACAACAAGACCTCAACTACCCTTTTCATACATATGCATTACTTGCCCTTATGTCCTTTTGTTCTAGTGAATCTACCTGCTTGATCTTCCTTGGAGGTGAAATTCCACCTTCAATCTCTATATTTTTGTATGGCCTGGCCCCCATATTGGGGATGTTCTCTTTACTCGTCTCTACCTCTTAGATTCCCCACTTTCTTCAAAGTTCAACTCAAACACCATCTCCTGAGTGAGACCTTTCCTGATTTCTCTCTCACTCCTACTAGGTCCTCTACCTTCAAAAAATTATCAGGTATTTATTTTTAATATTTTTGTTTTTGGACATATTGTTTCCTTGAATAGAATTTAATATGTTCCTTAAGAGCAATGATTTTTTTTTTTTTTTGCCTTTGTGTTCCCAGTGCCTATCAGCGAAGGAAGGAATGAGGAAAATAAGGAAGGGAGGGAAAGAAATGAAAAAGGAATGAAGAAGGGAGGGAAAGAGGAAAGAAAGGATGAGAAGAAAAAATAAGGAAAGTAAAGAGAGAAAGAAGGAAGGAAGATACATTGTGATTACTGTGTGTTCAGCACCGGGTTGTGCTACATAGTCCTTCACATAACTTACATTCTAATAGACATAGAGAGTGATGACCAGGGAGAAGTGTTTGCATTTGATGTTTTTTAATTGTCAGGCTAGAGTTAGAAAAAAAAATGGAGTGATGGCATAGGGCATGACATGAAGATAACCTGGTAGGTCTGAGTCTGAGAAAGATGAGGTAAATGCTTACCAGTCTCAAGTCCAGGGTCACAGGAATGGGAGCTTGATTTCTGGGGAAGAGGTGTAAGGAGGCTGTAGTACAGGCATCATGGCATGGTGATGACTGAGAAATGATCAATAAATGTTTTCTTAATAATCCTTAAAATCTGAGAAATGGATGCGAACTGTGGATAATGGCAACCATCTACTATCAAATCATTTCCACCAGCCCTCTCAATAACTTGAATGCTAATGGTCTTTCCAGTCTATCAATCTTCTTTAGAACGGCATTATTCATGGTGATGGTCTCTGTAGCAACCTGATAAAGCAATTCCTTAATCTCCTCAGTCTGTCTTTTTTTTTTTCCTGTTGTTTCAGTCATGTCAGTCATGTCTGACTCCTTTTGACCCTGTTTGGGATTTTCTTGGCAAGGATACTGGAGTGGTTTGCCATTTCCTTCTTCAGCTTCTTTGACAGATGAGGAAACTGAGGCAGAGGGGTTAAGTGACTTGCCCAGGGTTGCACAGTGAGTGTCTGATGTCAGATTTAAACTCAGGTCTTCTGCCTCAAATCCAGTGCACTCATCCACTGCACCACCTAGCTACCCCAATAACAACATTGAGCATTGATATTTCCATCTGAATTCCTAGTAGCTGAACAGCAGCAACACCCAGTCTATCCTCCTTCACTTTTGAGGCTGAAGATGCGTCCTAACTCCTTGCCAAGGGTGGTCTCTGGACTTGTTCATCTGATCCCATTTCTTATAGTCTGTTCTTTTTCTTCACAATTCACTCTTTCTCTTGCTATTGGCTTCTGTGCTTGGATCTGTGTCATCTCCCTACAAACATGTTTAGGTCTTAATTAAAAAACATCTTGATCTTTTAAAATTTTATCTCATTTAGTTGCCAGGCCGGCCCTTCTTTCCACTGTTTTCCTGAAAAACTTGCAGGATTGATAATGTTCTAGAATATCAGGGAAATTTTTCTTGATAATTTTCTGAAAGAGGATGTCTATGCTCTTTTTTTCATGACGGTTTTCAAGTAGTCCAATGATTCTTAAATGATCTCTCCTGGATCTATTGTCCAGTCATTTTTTTAAATGAGATATTTCACATTGTCTTCTATTTTTTTCATTCTTTTGATTTTATTTGATTCTTTCTTTATGGCTCCTAAAGTCATTAGCTCCCATTTGCCCAATTCTAATTTTTAAGGAATTATTTTCTTCAGTGAGATATTGTGCCTCTGTTTGCACTTGACCAATTCTGCTTTTCAAGGCATTCTTCTCTCATTACATTGTGTGCTTCTACCATTTGGCCTATTTTGGTTTTTAAGGTGCTGTTTTCTTCAGCATTTTTTTTTTGTGTGTGTGTGTGGCTCCTTTACCAAACTGTTGATACTTTTTTCATGGTTTTCTTGAATCATTTTCTCTCCCTGGTTTTTCCTCTATCTCTCTTACTTGGTTTTTAAAACCCTTTTTGAGTTCTTCCCCAGTCTTGGGTCAATTCATATTTTATTTTGAGGCTTTGGATGTAAGAGTATTGACTTTGTAGCTTTCTTCTGAGTATGCATTTTGATCTTCCCTGTCACCACAGTAACTTATAGTCAAATATTTTTCTTCTATTTATTCATTTTTCAGACTAATTCATGACTTTTAACTCTGTGATAAAGTGGGTCTTTGCTTCTGGAATGGAAGGGACATCATCCCATACTTCAGGTTTTTTGTGTAGCTGTTTTCAGAGGTAATTGTGGAGACTTGTAAGTTTTTGACTCTTCTAAGGTGTTATGATCTAGGGAGAGGTGTGCTTACTACCCTTCTGTACTGTGCTTTGGTCTATGAGCAGCCACAAACACTCTCTTCCACCCTGGAACTTTGACTTAGCTCCTCTGGGGCTGCAAGCTCTGGTGTGCTAGTGCTCCTCCTTGTGCTGCAACTGAGACCCAGGTTTGTGACCCAGATCCAGGTATAGGCCATGCAACAGAGTCCTGCTCCCAGTTCCAGCAAAGGGACCCCTGTAATATTCTTCTGACCAGTTGTCTAACTCCCTTACCCTCTGTGGGCTGAGAGGTCTGAAACTGCCACTGCTACCACTGATTCAGTTGCTTCCAAAGCCTCCTCTTGGTTTGCTGGCAGGGCTGGAGCTGGACTGTATTCCACTCATCCTAGAAAGAGACCTTTCCTGATGTCCTAAGTTATCTTGGGCTAGAAAATTGTTCTACTCTGTCCTTTTGTGTATTCTAGGTAGCAAAAGGTTGTTTTGAGATATTTATCGATATTTGGAGGTATTTGGTGGAAGCTCAGGTGAGTCCCTGTCTTTTCTCTGCCATTGTGGCCCCACTTTTGACCAATAACCTCTTAAACAGAAACTCTATTGGTTTTTTTCATAGTGTCTCTTTTAACTTCTTTTAAACCTGTGATACGTTGACTTCAAATATACCACACAATTTTCCAACCTCTTTAGCCGTTCCTTCTCTTTGTCCTTTACTTTCTTTTCAACCCCTCTGTGTGGATGTCCCCCAAGAGTATATCCTCCCTTTCTGAAATCTTATTCCTTCTCATAACTTCACCTTCTCTCTCTAACAAGATGGACTCCAGCTCAGAAATGGAACTATTTAAAACTTGTGCACTGATTAGAGATGAGCTTGGGCTAGGAAGTTGCTGCCCTACTTTCATGTTTGGTGAGAATGGGAGATCCAATCTGTAAACAAAGAAAAAGCATAAAACAAGCATTTGTCCTCTCCACATCCACTGCACTGTCTCATTAGCATCTACTGTCTGAGCTATTGGAGTAGCTTCTTAACTTCTCTTTTTCCCCTGTTTTCCCTGCCCTCCAAACCCTCCTTCATACTGCCACCAGAATCCTTTGCCATTTTCTATAGTGGGTATATATGTGGAAAGAAACTCTGAAAGAATACATGCAGCTGTGAAGGGAAGTCAGGAATTCCTTTGTCCTTCTTTACATGGGAGGCAAGAAAAAACCTTAGGATGCAGGTGCATTAAAAAATGTCAGGTACAGGGGTTGCTGGCAGAATTGGAGTCAGAACAAGAAGGGAGCCTCTGGATATAGTGGCTATGGATGGCACAAACTAGTGCCTTGAGGGATAGGGTGGGAGGTGAAATAGGGTATGAATCTGCTGCAACCTGGAGACTGAAAAATTTATTAGTGAAGGAGGAACTGCAAGAAATGACATGGAAAGTGCTGCCGAGATTATAACCAGAAATTGTTAGGGATGTGAATCAAGAGAGAATGCCAGAAGGAGGAAAGGAAGAATGGAGCTAGTAGGATTACCCACTGGACAGTAGAAATGCAGGAAGGAGGGAATTGGCTAGTGTGTGCTGGGAGTTTTCTGGGGTTTGTAATTGAAGTTTCCATGTGTCTGTGTGTGGGGGTGCGGGAAGGACAAGGTTCTCATCAGAAGGGGGGAAATAAGTTTTGCCTTGTTGACTGGACTTGGATCTTAGTGTTTCCCCCCCTGTTATTTCCATGTCTTTAATAAACTTGTCTATGTCTGAATGCTTGCTCTCACCCTGATGCTTGCAGGGTCCTTCCCCAACTATGTGGTCCACAGTTGTACAACCTACAATAAAAGAAACTCAGGCAGAGCTCTGAGTCATTAGTACTTTATTAAAGGGCCCATGGCCCTCTGTAAAAAAAATGGACCTCAAATCTTCCTTGTATATGAGATGCCCCTTTTTTTTGCAGTCTTAGTTTTATAGTAGTTGATATTCAGATGACACAGAAGAAGCAAAGTAAAATACATAATCTCATTGGACAGATAGACATATCTTGAACTTCCAGGAAAACCTTCAGCTCATGCTTGTGATAGATTAGCTGGTAGAGGATTTCCAAATATGGGCAGAGCTGATAATCTTTCATTGGCCCTGTGTTGGGCAATAGATCCAGGAATAGATTCACAGGCAGGATCACTCATTGCTCAAGTACTCAAAGACGTGTTGACCAAGTGCCATAGGACCATTCCCTAGCAAAGGAGTAACCAGGGTAGAGGTATAATCCAAAATAGCTGGAGGATTTTCCATGCCATTGAGTCACCTCCACCACACTTTTCTTGGTCATGTATTCATCAGGCATTAGTTAAGCAAGTGAATTCACTAGACTGGCTAACTGTGTATCAGGAGAACAAGTACAATAATACTAGTCATCCTTATGGAATCAGACTCAACTGAATAATGCTAATTGGAAATAAAGTAGGGGTCTAAATAAAATAGAGGTCTAAAGTAAGCATTCCCCACACCACCCTCCATGGATACCTAGAAAACAGCTTAATTCTGATATTCCTTGGGCTTCTCTGAGTTAGGGCAAAATGAGCCAAATAGTTGTTGAGAAACCTTCAAACCTGAACTTCATCTGTAAAAAGCTAAACCCTGGGACATTGTGTCAAGGGTTCCATGTACATGGATAGGAGCCTGACATTTCCCTACTTAGATACCTTTAGTAGATGATTATTGCTGTTTGAGTAATACCTAAGATCATTCAGGATCCTCCACAAAGGTTCTTAACATGAGGTCTGTAAACTTGGGCTTTTTTAGAAAGTATTTTGAGAAGTGCATTTCCATATGAATATTTCCATCCTACCTTGTTTCTTTGCATTTTAAAACATCATTCTGAGAAGGGATCCCTAGGCTTCACTAGACTGTCTAAGTCCATGACACACAAAAGCTTAAGAACTCCCACCCTACAATTTTAACCTCTCCTTTCATACTTATTTTCATATTTCTCCTAAATACATAGTCTACAGAGAACTCCCTCATACCCACATCCTTAGTTCATACTGTTGCCCACATCTAAATTGCCTTCCTTAAGTCTCTTTAGCAATCACATTCCCAGTTGCCCAACTCCTTCATCTTACCTTGGCAATCTTACCTTCCCCTTTAGGCCTCACATAGGCATAAAGCACAATAATATGGATAAGTAGATCAGGTAGGTCTCAAAATAAGTGTTACATGAGTGTCTTATCTTATGATTATACAATGGAAACTCCTAAGGTTATTGCATTATTCAAGTTTTGTACCTCCCTTAAGAAGAGGCCGAGTCCTATTTATGCAGTAGGCACATATTAAGTGGTTTGTTTTGTGCTTTCTGAAATGCATTTTGGCAGTTCTATAAATGGGGAGATCTTTCTTTCTTTGGTGAACTTTGGCTCTTTGACAAACAAATGCTTGGCCACAGAAAGTCTGTTGTGAAACTTGAGGCCTTCATTCATTTTGGGCCCTGATGATTTCTGCAGTGTCTAGTAACTCTATTGACAGTAAAGTTATGTTGTTAAGAAGAGGATGTGCCTTGAAAATGAAAGGTTTGGCTTCTGAAACATTTAAAGTCTGATAGGTTTTTTGATTTCATAATTTTCAGTTGTGCCCAATTCTTTATGACTCCATTTGAAATCCTTTCGGAAGATACTGGAGTTGTTTGCTCATTTTACAGATTAGAAAACTGGGCAAACAGGATTAAGTGATTTGCCCAGGATTACACAGTAAGAATCTAAGCTCAGATTTAAACTCACAACAATGAGTTTTCCTACCTCCAGACCCAGGACGTTATCCACTGTGCCATATATTATTTTTTCGTGGATACTTTAAACATACAGAGGACCACATGATCACAGATCTAGTGCTAGAAGGGACCTAAGGGATCATTTGTTCCAGTCCCCTTATTTTATAAGATTAGGAAATGAAGGACAAGAAAGGTTAAATAATTTGGCCAAAGTCACTCAGGTAATAAGTGCCAGAGGTAGAATTTGAGACCAAGTCCTGGGGAGGGGAGGATGTCCATGAGTTTGTTTTAAAGCTTCTGTTAACTGTGAAAGTCTTAGCTACTCTGATCAAGACCAATGGTCCAAGACAATTTCAAAGGAATTATGATGAAAAATACTATCCTTCTCTAGAGAGAGAACTGAGGAACTCTTGAGTATTCATTGAAGTATATCATTCTTCACTTTTATTTTTTGCAACATAGCTAGTGTGGAAATGTTTTACATGACCATTCATATATAAATGAATATATTCCTTGTCTTCTCAGTGGACTGGAGGGAAGGAAGGAGAATTTGGAACTGAAAATTTAAAAATGGATGACAAAAAAACAATAATAATAAATTATCCCGACTGTATTTCAGTATAACTAGTGTCCTTTGTAATTTGTTTGATGCATTTAAAAAGATTATTCTAAGAAGGGGTCTAAAGGCCTCCCCAGACTACCAGAAGGGCCCAAGACCAAAGAAAAAATTACCTCCCACCCCAGTCATTGCTTTCTCCCCTATCCAACGCTACCTTTACCAAAGGATTTGCCCTTTGATGGTGTTCACCTTTACTCTAGTATACAGTTCAGATTTTGATGAGGTGTATAACCTGGCAGAATAGATAGAGCACTGGACTCTAGGAAGTCTAAAGAACTGGGTTCCATCCTGCCTTAGACACTGTGTGACCCTGGCCAAGTTACTTCACATCTCTAAGCTCCAGTTTCTTCATTTGTAAAATGGGATTAATAATAGTCCTGCGTCATATGGCTGACATGAGGATCAAAGAACATAATGCATATAAGGAGCTTTGAAATCCTCAAATTATACATGTATGTATGTGTGTACATGGTATGTATATATGTATGTATACATGTATATATAAATACTATACATAATAATAATAATTAACTACTGCTACTATTACTCACTTAATTACTCAGTGGACATCTCTGCCTTCTCATCTGCAGTCTTGCTCTGCTCCAAAACTCCCACTTCTTTTCCTAGCTCCCATTCTTGCATTTTCTTTCCCTCTCAGAATATAAGTTTCCTGAGGGGAACCATTTCCTCCAGTATCTCCAATATAATCGGCACAGTACCTGGCACATAGTTAGTGCTTTATGATAGAATGGCTTATCTTGTTATTTTTTATTATTATAGAATCCCACTTGAAAATACAGTCTCTTCAGATATTCTCCCCATGAAAGACTACAGAGCTGGGCTTTAGTTGGTGTTCAGAAAGTCTACAGATTGTTTTCCTGGTCTAAAAAATCTGCTGAATCTGAATCTTTGGGGTATCACACAAATGAGAGCAGGGCTGAACAGTAGTGTTAGTTATGTAGGCATCAGTGAATTGCCTGGAAAACCTTGCAATCAATGAACAATGGGAAACTTGATAGCCTGTGATCTCTCACTTCCCAGGTGGTATGTGAGGGGAGTGGAGTCAAGCTCTTTTTGCCACCTCCTGAGAAGCAACCTTCTCTCCCCTCCACTTATGCAACAACTATTTTTTTCCAGGTAGCAGTGAGAGAATATACTATGGTTAGATGTATTTGATCTTTTCTTAATTTTTCATTTTGTAAGTAAGGATGATGTGTGAGCATTGCCTTCCAGAGTGAAGTGACATTTAAGGAAGTAATAAGTAGGAGGGTAATGAATCTGCATAATAGTATTCATGAATTTTAAAACTTAATGTATGGTATTATGAAGATAAACTGAAAAGGGAAGCAAAATCCTTTTATCTATATCATACAGATATGGAAATAGTTATCTTAAGAGTGTTAAATTTGTCCTTGTAAATGTTGTGCAGAGTACAGGCAATGGAAATTAATATAACAGGAAAGGGATGAGTTATGAAATGGGGACCCACTCCCTGGGTCTTCATATGACCTCTAAAAATAAACCATGAGGTCATAAAGCTTTTGAGCTTTAGTAGTTGAAAGTGAGAAAATAGCCAAGAGTGGTGGTATAGGCTTGTCATCCTTGCTGCCTGAGAGGCTGAGGCTGCTGGATTTCTCAAGCATGGTGGTTCTGAGCTGCAAGGGGCTAGGCTGATCAGGTGTTTGGTATTAATATAGTGAGTCACCACTGTTTAAGGAAGGGCAATAGGTCTGGATGGGAAAAAAAGAGCAAGTCAAAGCATCCCTGCTGATTAGAGAAGGACAGAGGGATGAGTAGCTGGGCAGTCCCTGCACATCCAGCCTGAGACAGAGAGGGAGATGCAGTTTTTTTAAAAATAAAAATAAAAGTGAAACAACAGCTGGAAATGCTTTAAGACTAAGAATGGAGAATAAGAGAGTACAATTACAACAGCTGGAAATACTTCAATGCTAGGAATGGGGAATAGGAGACTATAACTACAAGCCATTTAGCTAAGTAGTAAACTCCAGTAATTGAAAACATTAATTTCTTAGTATAGGAAACAAAAGACCTGGTAAAAGTCCATATGCATTGGTAGGCTAAATCTGCAGACTGAGAAAATTATATTTTGAGGTTATATGGAGATGCTTCACATTTTCTGTTTCTCTCTGTCACTATTTCTTTTTTGGGTGGGGAGAATAGAGGGTGAAACTTATCTTCTTAAAGCAGAAAATACAGGGAGTAAGAAAAAAGAAAAAAATGTAGTGAAAATTTCACTAGCGTAGGCTTGTGAACAAATTCGTGTGTGTGTGTGTGTGTGTGTGTGTGTGTGTGTGTGTGTAAGAATCAAGAAATCCCCACATTTAAGGAAAATGGAATATACATGACTGAATCTAAATGACTTATTGTTTGCCCTCTAGGGGAAAAAAACAACCCAATCCAAAACATTAGTTAAAAGTATAAGCTTAGAGGGCGCTCCTGGCTTACTGAATTTGTCAATTGATTGTCATTGAGCTTCATAACGTAGATAGGGGAACCCCATTTTTACTTGAATTTGGTTCATATTTTTCTGAAATTATTGCTTTTGAAATTAGGTTCATCACATATGCGGTATGGCTAAAGAGTGTGCCTGCCATTAGCAACCCATTTCTCAGAAATAGCTTAGAAGAAGCCATTAAATGGATATTGAAAATTCAGAGAGACCAGGAGTGAGCCACAGAGCAAGCTCCAGGAAGAGATAGGGAGGGGCTGGGATTATAACAAAAAATAAGTAGAGAGGTTAGCCTTCCCAAAGAGAAGCTCTGCCCCATCTTCTTTCTAGTTGGAACAGAAGAGCAAAATGATAGATAGATAGCAGTCTAGAGGCGGGTAGAGAAGGGGAGATGAGGGAATTAAAAACAGATGACCTCAGTTTTCTCAACCAAGTGGGAAGTGAGGTCATCTGCTGAGAGACAGCCATATGGAGTTGGAGGAGGGTTTGAGAGCTACTTGATCTGGAACAGCTGCAGAAAGCAGTTTGCTAGTCCATCAGGGAAACAGAAAAGAATTGTGTAGTAGTAAAGGCCCAGGGGAAACAAGAATTGGTAGGGAATCCAGTTGCCTGATTTCCTCCAACCTCATCCAGCAACCACCTGTGAGTAAGAATAAGTAAAGCAGCTGAATCATGGCTGTTACCCAGAGTGGTGGGTTGGCCCCACGTGAATGTTGGAAAGGTAAGGCTTTCAAGGGTATAGGATAGTGTTTCACTGAACTGATTTCCTTTAGGTTTAGGACCATGAAGGGAGGAAAGTGAAATGAAAAGCACTGGTGATGGACTCAGGAAATAAATAGGATTGAAGGGAAAAGAGCTTATGATAAGGAGGGAGGGCAATTCCTACCAAGGAATAAAGAACAAGAGTTTGTGATCAGAGAAAATTGTTTCAGAGTTCAAGATGGTGGAGGTGTAATAGTTTGGCAGCGATGGTCAAGTTTAAGGAGTGACTATTTCTGTGTGTGGCTGAGTTAGAATGGAGAAGCAGTCATGGGATTTGAGGAAGTTGATTAATGAAATAGCCAAGAAGAATCCCATAAAAAGGTATTGAACTTTTTAAGAAAAGGGAGATAGCAACTGTAAAGCTAGGTGAAAAACATCCTGGATATGGATAGTGTGAAGAGGAAAGAAACCAAAATTCAGAATCCCCTCAAGTTTGTGTGTGATACCTTCCTACCCGACCCCGCTCTCACACACTCTCACTCTCCACATATATAGTATAAATATGTATAAAAATTATATATGTATGTTTGTATAATACAAAACTTTAAACATTTTTTTCACTATTTGCTCCCCCAAATTGTTTTTATTTTATTTTTATTTTAAAAGGAAAAAATAGACTGAAGATTTTTGAATGACACTTATAGTAGAACCTTTGGGAGATAAAACTGAAGAATGTTTTCGGAAGGGGAAGGAGAATGGAGCTACTAGAAAAGTCAACAGAGCTGTGGTGGGAAAATTCTGACACTTCATATCCACAGCATGAGTTACAGTAAAATCTCACTAATTTGAATGAATTAGAGGAAAGGCCAGCTTTAAGTAGAGACAAATCTTATCCATTTCAATATAGCACAGTAACAGAAAGTAGACTTAAAGCTTAATAAAGATTCTTAGCATTCTCCAATTTAATTCATCTAAAAAACATATTAAGTATATTCTGTGTGCAGGTCTCAGAAGTGATGGTAGCATAGTACAATGGCTAACGGTTGGGCTGTTTGGTTGCCAGGAAGACATGAGATCAGGTCCTGTCTCTAATACATTCTGGCTATGGATAAATTAAAATCTTAGTGCCCAAAGGAGGGAATTGTCTCAATAATGACAAGAGCACTATATAGTGCTTTAAGGTTTGCAAAATACTGTAGATACATTATTTCATTTGATCCTTCCCAATAACTCTATGAGGTAGGGGCTGTTGTCTCCATTTTACAGATGAGAAAACAGACTGAGAGGTTAACAAAGGTAACATAGTGAGTAGCTAAGGGAGAATTCTTACTTTTGTCTTTTTGAATCTATGTCAGATATTTAACCACTGTATCGCCTAGCTGCCTCTAAAATGGGAATTCTCTGCACCAGTAAAATCACATATCTAGACAAAAAAATGTTGGAATGTTTTGTGATAGGCCCTGAGGAAACAGGGATCTCACACACACACACACGTACACACATACACACACATACACATACACATACAGAAAGAGAGACAGAGACAGAGAGAGAGTGACGCAGAGAGAGAGACAGAGGCAGGAGGGAGGAAGGGAGAGGGTCTCTGCCCTCAGTAGGGTTTATAGTCAAATAAGGAGGATAAGACATGTAGAAGCAATTATAATACTGGATAGAATGTAAAAAAAATGTCAAGGAGAGGTCCAGAAAAAGTGCAATGAGAAATTTGTGAAGAGAAAATCATTTTCTGCTGGGTATTGTAGAAGATTTCCTAAAGGAGGGGGCACGGTGTTGGATGGGCCTTGAAGTGAGGAAGGGGCTTCAGCATAGATGGGTGGAGAATCCCTTCAGGAATGTAGGATGAAGGCTACATGAGAACTGGAGATACACCGTAGTCTTGTTTGGAATATAAAGTTCTTAAAAGAGAGTAGAATGAGATGAGGCTTAAAAGTAGTTGGAACCAGATTAGGGAGAATGTGGAATGATAAGGTGTCTTGGTCTCAAGAATTCCTGTGGCCTGATACCATGGAATGTACCTGTTTTTTCTTTGCTGCCATGTTTTTGATAGAAGGATACATGGAAATAGAAATTGGCTGTATCTAGATATCCTCAAGTAGTAGAGATGATACAGGTGATTCCATTGTTACTAGGAATGTCCCTAATTCTAAGGGGGTTACTCTGTATGGATTGGGGATTTTATTTTTTTTAAACTCGATTTATGACTTCATCCCTTTAGGGAGTTCCCATTCAGGAACTTCTGGTATAAGACCTAGAGTATTCCAACTTGGTTTTAGTTGTCCAAGGTACTGAAAAGTTAAGGGACTTCCCCTAGGTAAATAACTTACTTGTGTCAGAAGGGAGACTTGGCCGCAGCTAGGATGCCTCTCCAAGACTTCCATTAGATTTGTGAAGCATTTGTGACTTAGAGTAGGGTCTCTAGTGCAAGGATCAAGCCTGAAAGGGTCTTGTCTCAGGCCCAAACTGGTTGCCTTTACTCCGAACCAGAGCGTTTCTTCACCTTTGAATTAAGTACTGGACATATTCTGAGTACCTAGAAGCCCCATTTAGACTCAGGAAAGCTATAAGGACACATATCTTGAATCTTCTTTTATGACATAAAGTAATGAGTTTATACTTTATTCAGTGGGTAAAGCTTCTGAAGGTTTTTAAATGAAATGATTGATCATAGCTGTGCATTAGGAAGATTACATTGAAAGATGGATTGAGAAGGGGAAGACATTAGTGTCAGAGAGATGAATTAAGAGACTGATAGTCTAGGGTGAGGTCTTGATCTAGGGGCCTTGTACTTGGCATAGAAAGAAGGGACAAATGGAGGTCAGAATCATAGGACTTGATAATTACCTGGTGCAGTGGAAAGAACATTTTGTTTATAGTTAAGAGATCTGTGTTCAATTCTCAGCTCAGGGCAGTTTATGTGACCTTGGGAATGTCACTTCTTTGGGTTTCAGTTTCTTCCATTATAAAACCTAGGGCTTCAACGATAATCTCTAAAGTTTATTTCAATTCTAAATCATATTATGATTGAATTTGTGTCAAGAAGAAACTGGAAAAGTTAAAGATGACTCCTTTGGGTAACTGAGAGGAGTTAGAGGCAGATCAAAAAATACTTGTAATTAGCATACAACTCATTGGACATATTGATCAAGTTATTGATTGCTACTCATTTAAATAAATCCATTAAGTTATTGATTACTACTCATTTAAATAATCAAACACATGAAGTAAGTGTATACGTCTAATATAATCGCTAGCATGTATATAGTGCTTTAGGGTTTGCATGGTGTTTTACATCTGTTACATCTGTTGTTTGATTTGATCAAAATTGTTGGCGTTCTTGAAAATGCATTTTCTTGTGCAATTTAAGCAATTATTTTATAATTTTATTTATAGTATTAATTTGCCTAGAAAGACCTTTTTGGTTATAATAAGGGTAAGTTTCCGTCTTTCCAGTTACCAGATAATTATTATAATAAAATAAACCAGTTCTACATTGAGTTCTAACAGTATGTGCATAATTGCTAGTTTGTAGCCAAAGGTGGGTATAGGACAAAGGGTCAATGGGAATTTTGAGAAGAGGACAGGAAGTGGCAGTGATTTCTTTTGTGACCTTTAGTGTATTGTCTGTGCTAAGACTTTAATTGTGTGTTTAGGATCTTTTGGGGCATGAGCCAAATCAAAGTATAGGTAGTGAATTCCATGGACAGGCCAGTGTGTAAAGAAGCCTCAGAAGTGATCAGAGAGGCACCACTAGCTATTCCAAACAGTATGTTAGTGATAAGGCCAAGTGATTCCTAGAATCTTTCTTGATTTCTGCAAGAAAGGGACAGGTGAATCTCCTGATGTGCCAACTGTGCTCACCAGGGATTGTATAGAATGAGGTGCCTTAGCTAGCCAGGGTGATAAAAGCTTGTTGGATTAACAGGTGAATGAGGATTTATACTGGCCCTCATTGTTTGTTTTGTTTCCTTAGGCTTTCATTTATGTTATTAAACATTTATTTTAATTATACATGAAAACTAGATTGATTAGGAAACATAATGGGCATCCCGATGAAGGGGAGGAGTTTCCCCAGGTAGGATGAGGCTTAGACGCAGGAGTGTGCAAGAGATAGCTCATTTCCAGTTGGAGTGAGCACTTATACCTTAGAAATCAATTGACAAACTCTACAAATCAGGGCTTGAGCTATTGTTTTGTTGATTGTTTAGACTTAAGAAAGTGATTAAGAAAATGTGAATAAGGTATACTTAAAAGTGAATTCTGCTTTGTAGAATTATTGGTTGTTTAAAAAAAAAAATCCAGTACACTTCTGCTTGGAGGTATTGGTCTAATTGGAATTATTTATACCAGCCCTTAAACTTAGAGATAAAAGTCACTCCACCTACAAGCAGCCAGTCAAGGGCAAGAGCCACTGATAGCTCTTTGACAGAAATTTTGGAGATTTCCTTCCCTCAGCACCCTGTTATTGGGTGATGCCATGACTCATTAACTGAATGTTTGACAACACCTGGTGGAGGTATCAATCCCAATAACCTTTAAATTATACAATTTTACATTCAACTTTATGTTGTGAACATCTGAGAGGTTTGTATTTCCGTTTTTGACTTTTGGCTTGGACTTGTGATTTCATTAGCTTAGGGAAAGTCTAGTGTTGAAATTTTGTTGATCGAATAAGAACAGCATATGTCTGCATGTGTGTGTGTTCATCTTTCATTGCTGAAGAAGACCATGCCATTAGAGAAATGATGACATGATGTGCACTTGACTTTGTTTTGAGTGAGGGAGGGCTACGTAGCTCACCAGAGCCATTTGAATCCAGTGCCCAGATATTCATCAGGGTGACTGGAGATGACCCAGGATGAGGCAGTTGGGATTAAGTGACTTGCCCAAGGTCACACAGCTAGTGAGGGTCAAGTGCCTGAGGTGAGATTTGAACTCAGGTCCTCCTGACTCACGCACTAGTCCTCTATCCACTGCACCACCTAGCTGCCACTATATGTCTGCAACTCAGAGTCTGAAAGGTAGCTGGGAGCCCCAAGAGGCTAGCTTGCTTTGGGTGACACATCCACAATCCAAGACAGAATTTGAACCCAGATTTTTCTGACTAAGAATGATCTTCTACCCTCTTCCATGGTGCCCTTTCTCTAGATAAGTTTATTTCAATGTAATTTCTAGATTTCCATTAATATGGTTCCCAATTATGTGAATATTAGAAATCACTTAAAAATTTCTATGCATCTTCTCTTTAAAGTAATATTTTAAAATAGTATAAGATACAGTTGATGTGTTGGTTAGTTTCACTGAAATGTTTTTTCTCTCTTTAATGCTTTATTATTATATAGCATGGGCATTTGAGTAGGGGAACATGAAGGGATTTGTTTAGGAATAAGGAAAATGTAAAACAAGGTATCAAAAATTAAAAATTAAAACATTATACAGGAAATTAACGTTACCTATGGTGGATATTTTCCTTTAAGAATTTATGTGGATTCTGTGACTGGTTGTAAAGCCAGTCATGGCAGCACACCTGAGGGCTGCTGCTGTGAATGATTTTAAGGGTCTCATCGCATAGTATTAATGAACTCGATTTATTCAGCAATAAACTAAACATTGTTCAATAAAGTAAAGCGTAACTTTCATGGCAACATCGGTAAGCAAAACATCATGTAATACATATATGTATTTCATCACATAGCATATATCATTGCATCCTCAAAGTCAGGCGTCCCAGGCTCTAGGGTCTTGCCTAGCACAATGCCTCCTTATCTTTCCAAAGCTAATTATTTCCAGAAACAGTACTTCAGTTCATTCATGACTTCATAGTCTAAGTCTTATATTGTAGAAAGAGATTTCACCAAGGTGAATGAAACAAAGTCATTTTGTTCAAATTAGAGGTATTTAATTTTGTCCTTATTGACATTACTGTTCAGTTGTTGACTTTTAATTTGGTTTATCCCAGACTTCTCAACCTTATGGCCCAGTCAAGGTGATAACAGAGAGATAATGACTGGAAGGTTCTTTTATTGCTTTAATAACTTAATTCAAAGAGCCTTTTCCTGGTCCCTTCCTCTCTGCCCCCCAGGTATTCTATCTCCTTCTTCCCCAAACTAAAAAAACTTGACTTTCAATTTTGTAAATGAGGATTTAGAAATTAATTTGTAATTACGGCTGCCTTAACTCTTAGTTTAGTTATAAAGGGGATAGGAGTCAGGCAGCCTGAGTTGGATTAAAAGATACTGCAACAACACCATGTAGTTCTCATTCCCTTTTGCAGTTGCAAGGACTGCAGGTTTATAAACAAGCCCCATAGGACCTGTTTCATTGTGATTTCTTTAGCAGGACACATTTGTCTTTCCCTTTTGCCCAGTAAGTGGAGGGCACACTATTTGTTCTTGTGTTTTAGGTGCTAAAAAAAGATTATGTAGAACAGCACTGTGCATGAAAGAGTGAACGTTTTAATTTGTAGCATACATTCTTCACTTTCTTTGTGTATTGTGGATAGGGAAGGAGATAGGCACAATATTAAAGACATGCTATGTACTAGAAAATAAATTGTTTTTGAAAATTTAAAGATGAGGAGAGAAGGAGAAAGCTCTTGTCTTTTTCTCTGAAAACGTGTGTGTGTGTGTGTGCGCGCGCGTGCGTGCGCATGTGAGTGTATGTGTATCCTGGACCTGTGGTTTCATCAGTGTAGAAAATTCCATGTGTGGAATCTCCCTTCACCAAAGCCAATAGGGTTAGTGACTAGCCTGCAGTTTAGTGAATTGAATGACTTGTTCATGGTCATAAAATAGAAAGAGTCAGAAGAAGGATTTGAACCCAGATCTTCTTGGCCTCAAGTCCTACTCCTTATTCACCATAATATGCTTCCCCTCAATAATCATATAAGGACAATCAACCTTTATAGACAGTTTTCCATTGCCCCTGAGATTCATGGGCTAAAAATTGCTAAAGATAATCTCTCAAATTTATTTTATCTTATTGTGCCCACTTGCTAACCACCCAAAACTCTAATGGCTCTCTCTCCCTGAACACGTTTGTTTATCACTTTGGTGGTGGTTTTCTGCACTCTTTCTGCTGATAGAAGGAAATCTTTTCAAGGGCTTACTCAGTGTCAGGAGCTGTGCTGTGAACATTTACAAATATTTCCTTTGATCTTCATCCCAAACTTGGGAAAGCGATGCTATTGGGATTACCATTTTATAGTTGGGAAAACAGAGACAGACACAGATTAAATGACCTGTCCAGAGTTACAGTCATCGAGTATCTCACACCTGGTTTGAACTCAGGTCTTTTTGACTGTGGTCCAAGAGCTCTAGCCACCTAGCTGCTTGATGGACAGTTGAAGGTAGTCTTAAAGAGAAAAAGAATGAGCAAGTGGTGGTGGTAGGGTGGGGTGAGAAAGACCTCTGTTGAAAAAAGGAAACAAGCAACCATTAAGCACCTTTTCTGCATCAAGTACTGTGCTAAGTGCTTTCACAAATGTTTTCTGATTTAATTCTCAAAAGAATCCTTCAGAATAGATACTATTATTATTCCCATTTTATAGTTGGAGAGACTGAGGCAACAGAGGTTAAGTGACTTGCCCAGGGACGCATAACTAGTAAATGTTTGAGGATGGATTTGAACTTAGATATTCCTGATTGCAGGCTCAGTGGTCTAGCTAGTGAGCCACCTAGCTGCAAAGAGGCACTTGAACTAAGTCTTTAAAAAAGACTATATATTCTTTTCTTAATTGATTAGTTAATTTTTAGCTTTCAACATTCATTTCCACAAGATTTTGAGTTCCAAAGTTTCTCCTTACCTCTCCCTTCCACCCACCTCAAGACACCGTGTATTTTGATTACCCCTTCCCCCATCCTGCTCTCCGTTTTATCACATCCCACTTTCTCTTATCCCCATCTCCTCTATTTTCTTGTAGGGCAAGATAGATTTCTATATCCCATTGCCTGTATGTCTTATTTCCCAGTTGCATGTAAGAACAATTTTTTTCCTCGTTAAATGTATATTTATTTTTAAAGTTTATACAAGTATTACTATGCAAATGCATAATACACATTATAAAACACACAAACACTTAAATGATAAAATAAATTAAAATATTTTTCTTAATAGTACAATTTTCTCACTAAAATTAATATTTAAGTGAGTAATACAGTTGAACATGTCTTTTTTAAAAAAATCTTGATGGGGGGGCGGAGCCAAGATGGCAGAGTAGAAAGATGCACATACACATAGATCCGAACCCACAACCCACAGATCGGCTACAGGGGAGCAACTCACGGTGAATTCTGCACCCAGAGACCACGGAATATTGGAGTGAGGGAGATTTCTGTTCTGGAGAGACCTGCAAACCTCTCGCGGGGGGTCCTTCGCGCTGCAGACTGGGTGCCGGGACTGGGAGCAGAGGGCAGCCCTGCAGCGGCCGCTGCACCGAGAGGAAAAGATCCGAGCAGGCTTCAGGGACAGGATCTCCAGCGGCCGCACAAGTCCCTCCTCCCACAGGTGATGGGGGTAGGTGAGAGAGTCTCTTTGGTGGGTCGAGAGGGGAGTGGGGTGCCCCCATGATTCGGGCCCCCCCGGGAGGTAGAAGCTGAGAGGCAGCTGCAGACAGGGGCTCCCCAAGCTGGCGGGAGCCTGGATCCATTGTGGAAGGTCTGTGCATAAACCCCCTGAGGGAACTGAGCCTGAGAGGCAGCCCTGCCCCGAACTGACCACCTGAACTTAATTCTCACACTGAATAGCAGCCCTGCCCCTGTCAAAAGCCCTAAGGCGGGAAGCAGCATTTGAATCTCAGTCCCCAAATGCTGGCTGGGAGGATCAGGAGGCGAGGTGGGTGTGAGGAGAATATTCAGAGGTCAAGTCACTGGCTGGGGAAAATGCCCAGAAAAGGGAAAAGAAATAAGACTATTGAAGGCTACTTTCTTGGAGAACAGGCATTTCCTCCCTTCCTTTCTGATGAGGAAGAACAATGCTTACCATCAGGCAAAGACACAGAAATCAAGGCTTCTGTGTCCCAGCCCACCCAATGGGCTCAGGCCATGGAAGAGCTCAAAAAGAATTTTGAAAATCAAGTTAGAGAGGTGGAGGAAAAACTGGGAAGAGAAATGAGAGAGATGAAAGAAAAGCATGAAAAGCAGATCAGCTCCCTGCTAAAGGAGACCCAAAAAAATGTTGAAGAAATTAACACCTTGAAAACTAGCCTAACTCAATTGGCAAAAGAGGCTCAAAAAGCCAATGAGGAGAAGAATGCTTTCAAAAGAAGAATTAACCAAATGGAAAAGGAGATTCAAAAGCTCACTGAAGAAAATAGTTTTTTCAAAACTAGAATGGCACAGATGGAGGCTAAGGACTTTGTGAGAAAGCAAGCTATCACAGAACATAGCGAGAAGATTGGAAAAATGGAAGATAATGTGAAATATCTCATTGGAAAAACAACTGACCTGGAAAATAGATTCAGGAGAGACAATGTAAAAATTTGGGACTACCTGAAAACCATGATCAAAAGAAGAGCCTAGACATCATCTTCCATGAAATTATCAAGGAAAACTGCCCTGAGATTCTAGAACCAGAGGGCAAAATAAATATTCAAGGAATCCGCAGAACACCGCATGAAAGAGATCCAAAAAGAGAAACTCCTAGGAACATTGTGGCCAAATTCCAGAATTCCCAGGTGAAGGAGAAAATATTGGAAGCAGCTAGAAAGAAACAATTCAAGTATTGTGGAAATACAATCAGGATAACACAAGATCTAGCAGCTTCTACATTAAGGGATTGAAGAGTGTGGAATAGGATATTCCAGAAGTCAAAGGAACTAGGACTAAAACCAAGAATCACCTACCCAGCAAAACTGAGTATAATACTTCAGGGGAAAAATTGGTCTTTCAATGAAATAGAGGACTTTCAAGCATTCTTGATGAAAAGACCAGAGCTGAAAAGAAAATTTGAGTTTCAAACACAAGAATGAAGAGAACCATGAAAAGGTGAACAGCAAAGAGAAGTCATAAGGGACTTACTAAAGTTGAACTGTTTACATTCCTACATGGAAAGACAATATTTGTAACTCTTGAAACATTTCAGTATCTGGGTGGGAGTACACACACACACATGCACACACGCACACATACATAGAGACAGAGTGCACAGAGTGAATTGAAGAGGATGGGATCATATCTTAAAAAAAAATGAAATCAAGCAGTGAGAGAGAAATATTGGGAGGAGAAAGGGAGAAATGGAATGGGGCAAATTATCTCTCATAAAAGAGGCAAGCAAAAGACTCATTAGTGGAGGGATAAAGAGGGGAGGCGAGAGAAAAACATGAGGTCTACTCTCATCACATTCCACTAAAGGAAAGAATAAAATGCACACTCATTTTGATAGGAAAACCTATCTCACAATACAGGAGAGTGGGGGACAAGGGCACAAGCAGGGTGGGGGGGGATGATAGAGGGGAGGGCATGGGGAGGAGAATGCAATCCGAGGTCAACACTCATGGGGAGGGAAAGGATCATAAGAGAATAGAAGTAATGGGGGACAGGATAGGATGGAGGGAAATATAGTTAGTCCTATACAACAAAACCATTATGGAAATCATTTGCAAAACTACACAGATTTGGCCTATATTGAATTGCTTGCTTTCCAAAGGGAAGGGGTGGAGAGGGAGGGAGCTAAAGAAGTTGGAACTCAAAGTGTTAGGATCAACTGTAATGTTCTTACCACTAGGAAATAAGAAATACAGGTTAAGGGGTAAAGAAAGCTATCTGGCCCTACAGGACAAAAGAGAAGATGGAGACAAGGGCAGAGAGGGATGATAGAAGAAAGAGCAGATTGGTCACAGGGGCAATTAGAATGCTTGGATCTGGGGGGGGGAGGGGATAAATGGGGAGAAAATTTGTAACCCAAAATGTTGTGAAAATAAATGTTAAAAGTTAAATAAAAAAAAAATAAAACAAAAAAAAATCTTGATTTAACAATAGTAAATACAGTGATTTAAAGGTATGGTTTAGTTTATTTTGACTGGTTTTAATGACAACATTCATTCCTTGGATGCTACAAAGATACATCCATCTAAATGGGAGAAGTGCATTATTGTTTACACTTAATATGTCACAATACACATTTTTTCATCTTATTTCCCAGTTAGGCAAAAGGTTTTATTTTTTCACTTATTTATTTATTTTTAGATTTCGACATTCATTTCCACAAAATTTTGAGTTCCAGTTTTTCTCCCCATCTCTCCACTCCCCCCACCCCATAATACCTTGCATTCTGATTACCCCTTCCCTCAATGTGTATCCTCTGTTCTATCACACCCCACCCTTCCCTTATCCCCATCTTATCTCTTTTCTTGTAGGGCAAGATACATTTCTATACCCCATTACCTGTATGTCTTATTTCCCAGTTGCATGCAATAATAATTCTCAACATTCATTTCTAATACTTTGAATTCCAACTTCTCTCTCTCCCTCCCTACCCATCCCTGCTGAGAAGGCAAACAATTCAACACAGGCTATATATGTGTCGTTTTGTAAAAGAATTCCATAACAGTAATGTTGTGTAAGACTAACTATATTGCCCTCCATCCTACCCTGTCCCCCCTTTTTTTCTATTCTCTTATCTGACCTTGTCCCTTCCCAAAAGTGTTTACTTCTAGTTACTCCCTTCTCCCATTTGCTCTCCCTTCTATCATGCCCCTCACCCCACTTGTCCCCTTCACCCCTACTTTCCTGTAGTAGAAGCAAGATTTTCATACCAAATTTAGTGATGATGTTATTCCCTCCTTAAGCCATATGTGAAGAGAGTAAGCTTCACTTCTCCCCCTCACCTCCTCCGTTTTCTCCTCCTTTGAACAAGATTTTTCTTATCTCTTTTATAAGTGATAGCCTGCCCCATTCCATTTCTCCCTTTCTCCTCCCAATATTTTCCTCTCTCATCCCTTAATTTTATTGTATTTTTTTATGGATATCATCTCTTCTGATTCAACTCAAGCTGTAGTTTCTGTGTGTGTGTGTGTGTGTGTGTGTGTGTGTGTGTGTGTGTGTGTGTGTGTGTGTGTGTAAAATCCCTCCACCTACCCAATTACTGAGAAAAGTCTCAAGAGTTACAAATATTATCTTTCCATGTAGGAATGCAAACAGTTCAGCTTTAGAAAGTCCTTTATGATTTCTCTTTCCTGTTTACCTTTTCATGCTTCTCTTGATTCTTATATTTGAAATTCAAATTTTCTATTCAGTTCTGGTCTTTTCATCATGAATGCTTAAAAATCCTCTATGCCACTGAATCACTATTTATTCCCTTGAAGTATTGTACTCAGTTTTGCTGGGTAGGTGATTCTTGGTTTTAATACCAGTTCCTTTGACTTCTGGAATATCCTATTCCAAGCCCTGTGATCCCTTAATGTAGAAGCTGCCAGATCCTGTGTTATCCTGATTATATTTCCACAATACTCGAATTGTTTCTTTCTAGCTGCTTAAAATATTTTCTCCTTGACCTGGTAACTCTGAAATTTGACCACACTATTCCTAGGAGTTTCTCTTTTCAGGTCTCTTTCAGGAGGTATTTGGTGGATTCTTTCAATATTTATTTTGCCCTCTGGTTCTAGAATGTCAGGGAAGTTTTCCTTGATAATTTCATGAAAGATATTGTCTAGGCACTTTTTTTGATCATGGCTTTCAGGTAGTCTCATAATTTTTAAATTGTCTTTCCTGGATCTATTTTCTAGATCAGTTGTTTTTCCCGTGAGATATTTCACATTATCTTCTATTGTTTCAATCTTTTGGCTTTGTTTTTAACTTCTTGGTTTATCTCATAGTCATTAGCTTCCCTGAACTCCACTCTCTCTTTTAAAGAACTATTTTGTTCAGGGAACTTTTGAACCTTCTTTTCCATTTGGCTACTTCTGCTTTTTGAAGCCTCCTTCTCCTCATTGGCTTTTTGGACCTCTTTTTCCAATTGAGTTAGCCTATTTTTAAAGGTGTTATTTTCCTCAGCATTTTTTTGGTTCTCCTTTAGTAAGCTGCTGACTCGCTTTTTAAGCTCTTCTATGGCTTGAACCCATTTCATATTCATTTTGGAGGTACTGGAGGCAGAAGCCTTGACTTCCTCTGACAGTGTGCCTTGTTCTTCTTCATCCAAAAGGATGGAAGGAGACACCTATTCACCAAGAAAGAAACCTTCTATGGTCTTATTTTTTTTTCCCCTTTTTTGGGCATTTTTCCAGCCAGTTACTTGACTTCTGAATCGTTTGTCAAGAGGAGGGTCTTAGTGCTCCTCTTCCCCCCAGTACTATGTTCAAGGCTGAGATTCAGATCAGCTGCTCAATTGCCCCAGGAACTTTGGGTGGGGGTGGGGCTGCCACTGAGGACTGAGGTTCAGATCAGCTGCTAAATTCCCCCAGGGGTTGTAAGCTGAGCTGCCTGGACAATAGACCTAGGATGCTTCTGCCATAGTCAACCACCACCTGCTGCTGCTGCTGCCACAGTCTCTGCCCCCACCTGAGGCCAGTGCTGGGGGGACCCTACTCCCCTCTTGCCCAGCTGGGAAAGCCCTCCCACACTGATCTTTGGAGCTTTCTTTGTCTCTTGTGGGTTGAGGTATCTGGGACCCTCCCTCCTGGGAATTCTGCCCTGGAGTTCTGTTCAGATCTTCTTCCTCCCAGTGTTACACAGCCAGGGCTGGGCTCTGCTCTACTCAGCATCCCATGAGATAGACCTTTCCTGTTGACCTTCGACTGGAAACCTCTTTCATTTTGTTCTGTGGTTTTCCTTTTGTGATCTCTTTCAGGAGGTGATTCTTCCAGGAGGACTTATTCAATGTCTATTTTACCCTCTGGTTCTAGAATATCAGGGCAGTTTTCCTTCATAATTTCTTGAAAGACTATGTCTAGGCTCCTTTTTTGATCGTGGCTTTCAGGTAGTCCAATAATTTTTAAATTGTCTCTCCTAGATCTATTTTCCAGGTCAATTGTTTCTCCAATAAAATATTTCACATTGTCTGCTATTTTTTCCAATCTTTTGGTTTTGTTTTATAATTTCTTGATTTTTCATAAAGTTATTAACCTCCATCTGCTCCATTCTGATCGTTAAATAACTATTTTCTTCAGTGAGGTTTTGGACCTCCTTTTCCATCTGGCCACTTGTGCTTTTTAAGGTATTCTTCCCCTCTTTGGCTTTTTAGATCTTTTACCCTTTGGGTTAGTCTGTTTTTTAAAGTGTTATTTTCTTCATTTTGGGATCCCCTTTAGAAACCAGTTGACTCATTTTTCATGATTTTCTTGCATCATTCTCATTTCTTTTTCCAATATTTGCTATACTTCTCTTATTTGATTTTCAGATTCCTTTTTGAGCTCTCCCATGGCCTGAGATTTATATTTTTAAAATATTATTTATGTGTATATATATAATTTATATTTTTCTCGGAGTCTTTGGATGTAGGAGTTTTTCCTTTGGATGTAGGTGTTTTGACTTTGTTATCTTGTTCTGCTTGTATATTTTGGTCGTCTTTGTCACCAAAGTAAGAATCTATAGTCTAATTCTTTTTCTGATTTTTGCTCATTTCCCCAGCCATTTTCTTGACTTTTGAGCTCTTTGTCAAGGTAGTTCTCTGCTTCCAGTCAAGATGAGGAGATATACTGTCAGTTGCTCTATCTCCCCCTGTCTATGGGCCTAGAGCTCCAGAAACAGCTGCTGCAACTGCCTCTGCTGCTACCACACTGGGCTCCTCTGCCACCCTGGGGCTGGGGCCAGATCAATCTAACTCTCTCAAACAAGTCCCATAGGTTTTTTCCACTGACCTTCCTGCTTGTCCTCAGCATTTTGGGGTTGTAAAGTCTGAAAAAATGCCACAGATGCCAGCGATTCAGTCCCTCCCCTCCCCCAAGGCCTGCTCAGGTCTCATCTGTGTTGGTACAACCCACACTAGACTGTGCTGGGTTTCCAGCGTGGCAGGATATACACTTCCTGTTCCCCTTCCTGGCTGTCTTGGGCTGGAGATTTGCTTCACTCTGTCCTTCTGTGGGTTCTGCAGCTCCAGAATTTATTTAGTCATTTTTTTTTGCAGGTATTTGACTGGGTTTGGAGGAGAGGTCCAGCAAGTCCCAGCTTTTACTCCACCATGTTCTATTCACTTGAGCTAAGTCTTGAAGGAACCCAAGGATTCTAAGAGGTAGAAGTGAGGAAGGAGAGTATACCCTTCTGTGAAGGCATGGAAAAGAGAGATGAAGTTGTCTTGTATGTTAGGATCAGCTAGTCAGCCACTACAATTGTGCTACAGAGTTTTTGAAGGGCAGGAATGTGTAAGAAGCAAAGTTAAGTGCCTGGGCTGAAAAGAGCTTCACATACCAACCAGAAGATGTTCAACTAGCTCCTAGAGGTAATGGGGAGCCATTAGAGTAAATTAGTCAAGGGCATGGTGCTGTTACTTGTGCTTCAGGAAAATCACTTTGGTAGTTGTATGAAGGATGGGGAGGTAGAAGTGAGGAGAGAAGTCAGGGTGTCCAATAGAAGTCTCCTGCTGTAATGGATTTGAGAAGTGATGAGGACATGGACTTGAATGGTATCTATGTGAGTTGAGAGAAGGGAACATAGATGAGAGATGTTTTGGTAAAAGAAATTAGAGTATTTGGCAACTGATAAGATTTATGGGTTGAGTGAGAATGAAAAGTTGAGGATGATGCTGAGGTTGGGCACATGGGTAACTGGAAGGACATTGATGCCCTTGAAAGTAATAGAGAAATGTGGAAGGAAAATGGCATTGGGAGAAAGGATAATTCTATTTTGGACAGAGTTAGCTTGAGATGCCTAATCAAGTAAGGAAGGTTGAGGGAACAAAAAAAGGATGATCCAAGAAGAAAACAAGAAGACTATGAAAAGACAGTCAACCAATTAGAAAAAGGAGATCTAGAATCTTAGGGAAGAAAATCACACCTGAAAGTTAGAGTTGGGCAAGGAGAAGCCAGAAAAATTATGAAATCAAGAAATAATTAAGCAAAATACAAAGAATGGGGGAAAAAAGAAGAGAAAGTGAAACTTCTAATAAGAAAAATAACTTATCTGGAGAACAGATTATGAAGAGAACACATAAGAATAATCAGACTACCTGAAAGCTATGATCAAAAAAAAAGTCTTGATACAATAATATAAGAAATAATTAAATAAAATTGTCCTGAAGCATTAGAATAAGGGGGAAAAGTAGAAATGGAAAAAATCCATTGATCACCACTTGAATAAAATTCTGTGAGGAAAACTCTTAGGAACATTATGGTCAAATTCCAAAAGTTCCAGCTGAAGGATAAAAATATTAAGAGCAACAAGAAAAAAAGTTAAATATGATGCTGCTACAATTAGAATCACACAGGACCTACCAGTGGAGTCTCTAAAGGACTGCAGGTCTAGGAATACTGTTTATTAAATAGCAAAAGGAGTGGGATTGTGGCCAAAAATATACCCAGAAAGTTAAACAATTCTCTTGATAATTTCGTGAAAGATGATGTCTAGGCTCTTTTTTTGATCATGGCTTTCAGGTAGGCCCATAATTTTTAAATTGTCTCTGCTGGATCTATTCTCCAGGTCAGTTGTTTTTCCAATGAGATATTTCACATTATCTTCCATTTTTTCATTCTTTTGGTTTTGTTTTGTGATTTCTTGGTTTCTCATAAAGTCATTAGCCTCCATCTGTTCCATTCTAATTTTGAAAGAACTATTTTCTTCAGTGAGCTTTTGAATCTCCTTTTCCATTTGGCTAATTCTGCTTTTGAAAGCATTCTTCTTCTCATTGGCTTTTTGAACCTCTTTTACCAATTGAGTTAGCCTATTTTTCAAGGTGTTATTTTCTTCAGCATTTTTTTGGGTCTCCTTTAGCAGGGTGTTTACTTGTTTTTCATGCTTTGCTTGCATGTCACTCAGTTCTCTTCCCAGTTTTTCCTTCACCTCTCTAACTTGATTTTCAAATTCCTTTTTGAGCTCTTCCATGGCCTGAGCCCATTGAGTGGGCTGGGATACAGAAGCCTTGATTTCTGCGTTTTTCCCTGATGGTAAGCATTGTTCTTCCTCATCAGAAAGGAAGGGAGGAAATGCCTGTTCACTAAGAAAGTAGCCTTCTATAGTCTTATTTTTTTTTTCTTTTTCTGGGCATTTTCCCAGCCAGTGACTTGACTTCTGAGTGTCCTCTCCAACCCCACCTCGCCTCCAGATCTGCCCAGCCAGCACTTGGGGTCTGAGATTCAAATGCTGCTTCCCAGTCTCAGGGCTTTGGGCAGGGGCAGGGCTGCTGTTCAGTGTGAGATTAAGTTCAGGTGCTCAGGTCAGGGCAGGGCCACCTCTTGGGCTCAGTTCCCTCCGGGGATTTATGCAGAGACCTTCAACAATGGATCCAGGGTCCTGCCTGCTTGGGGAGCCCTGGTCTGCTCCCGCCTCCGCTGCTGCCTCCCGAGGGGGCCTGAGTTATGGGGGCACCCCACTCCCCTCTCAACCTGCCAAAGAGACCCTCTCACCGACCCTTGTCACCTGTGGGTGGAGGGACCCGTGCGGCTGCTGGAGATTCTGTCCCTGAAGCCTGCTCAGATCTGCTCCTTTTGGCGCTGCGCCGCCAAGGCAGGGTTAGGCTCTGTTCTGGGTCCGGGGCGCGAGGGACCTTTTGCGAGAGGCTTTCAGGCTCTCTGGAGCAGAAATCTCGTCCGCTCCGTTCTGTGGCTTCTGCTGCTCCAGAATTCGCTGGTGGTTCTCTTTTTTACAGGTATTTTATGGGCAGTGGGTTTGGAGGTAGCGTATGTGCGTCTTTCTACTCTGCCATCTTGGCTCCGCCCCCCAAGTTAAACAACTCTCAAAGAAAAGAAATGGACATTTGATCAACTGTCAGACTTTCAGGACTTTGCGTAAAAAAAAAACCTGAACTTAATAGAAGCTTTGACATATAAGAGCCAAGGGTAGCATAAAGTACATACAAAAGACTGTTCGCAAGGTATTCAACAAGAACAGACTATTTACCGTGTATGTGTATCTATGTATATCTATATGTATGTATGTATATATCTCTCTGTATGTGTGTATATATATGTGTGTGTGTGTATTTGGGTGTGCATATATATTTGTGTTTGTATATAATGCAAATATATATACATATACATTATACATATGTACATATTATATACATATATAACATAAAATATATGTCTAAGATTGTCATTAGTAATTGTGTAGTTCCTAAGAAAGATTAGGGTAGACCTGAGCGTGAGTGACTTTAAAAAGTAAAATCATTTAGGAACAGCTAAAAAGAATAATATTTTTATAAGAAGAGGTTTAAGAGGAAGAATGAACATGTTGAAGTAGATGGGGGAGGATAGCAGGTAATTCTGGTAACGTGTTTCATGGGGAATGGATTTAAGAGGGAACAATACATAGATATCTAGAAGAGTATAAAAGTCTTCTAAATTCAGAAGAAATAAAACAGGACAGGGCTGAGGGGGAGAGGAAAAGGGAGGGATTGCTAGAGGGGAGGGTGAGGGAAGAGGGTGTTTAGATTTAAGGTAATGGGAGGATAGGGGAGGGATTCTTCAAGGGGAGGGGAGGCTAAATAATAGAAGGGCAAGGTAGAGAGAAGAAAATAGGAGGAGTCAGAAGTAATAGGAAAGAAGATATATATATATATATATATATATATATATATGCAAACATAAAAGCAAAGACCAGGAGTAGAATTTGTCAGGGAAAGAGTGTGTGTGTGTGTGCGTGTGTATGTTTATGTAATGTGTATATATGTGTATTACATACGCACATACATATTTGTGTATATATCTATATTTGTGTATATATCTATATTCATGTGTATATATCTCTATATAACCTGTATTTAATTGCAGTCTTCTGGGGAGGGCAGATGAAGGGGGTACAAAGAACAAAGCCAAAAGTGTACAGCAGAGAACAAAAGAAAACTTACAAGGAAGCAAAGAAAAGATGAAAAAATCTCAACCCAACATGTAGTACTTATCCAGTCTTTCTTGAAATGAAAATTTATGACTATATATTTTGAATATACTCTTATGTTCTTCTATGCATGTGGAAGCTTTTTATTTCATTTCCTTACTTTTTATTTAAGTTAATGATTTTTTTTCTCCTGTATTTCTGTTCTAGTGTTTGGAAAAAGAAAGAGTGAATTAAAAGGAAAAAAAGAATATGGAGGGAGAGAGAATCATGGAAGGCCTGAAGAAAGCAGAGAGGGTTGGAAAGGATTGCTGTGGGATGGGACAGGGAATTGATTAGCGAATTTTAAATGTATTTCCTTGCTCTACAGTAAGAGTGTAGCTGAAATTTAATAGAAATTTGTAGTAGACTCCATTGAAGATAGTTTTAGAATTCCTTCCTTGACATATTTGTATAAAACAAAATGCAGTATGGGGAAATATTATTTTTATTTTAAAGGGATAAATTTCCATATTTTAATGTTTTTTTCATATCCAAATGTTGCTAATTTGATCATTTGAAAGATTGTTTCTTATGTGTGGGTACTCCCTCCTCTGATGTAGATTCCTTTTGTGAGTTGCTTTGGCTGAAACACATCTATTGATGAGCAATATTTTGTTAATGAATCTTTGCATCTTTAGTTAGCTTGGTACTGGGATGATCTGAGTATACTCAGTCATTGGCCCTATGCTTTGAAGCCTTTCTGGCTTTAGGACTACCAGAACATTTACTGTACTACCCTGGCTTTTATGAACTCAAGGTTACTTCCTTGAGGCTTCAAAGTAAAGCTGGAGTGGAAGTCCCTATCATGTTACTGTTGCAAGTTGATAGTTTAGATATTAGGAAATGTGACCTTAAAACTGTAATGATTCCTTGTTCATTTAATACAGTCAACAAGCCAGGTTATTGGTAAGTGAATGAATGAGTGAAACAGCATTTATTAAACTTTTGTGGTATGCAATAATTTTAAAATATTTCCTAAGGTAGAAGTTGGATCTAGAAGACATAAAATGCTAGTAGAATAAGCCAAAAGGGTCTGTTTTCTATTGAAAAAGTATTTTTAGTCATTTAATTGCAAAGGCCTCTTTGTTGAGTGTTGTACAGAATGAAGTTGTGGGCAGCAAGGTGGTGTGGTGGAGAGAGAGAGCACCAGTGCAGGAGTCAGGAGGACCTGAGTTCAAATCTTACCTCAGACACTTGATGCTCACTAGCTGTGTGACCTTGGGCAAGTCGCTTAACCCCAATTGCCTCATCCTGGGTCATCTCCAGTCCTCCTGATGAATATCTGGTCACTGGATTCAGATGGCTCTGGAGGAGAAGTGAGGCTGGTGACCTGCACAGCCCTCCCTCACTCAGTGCAAGCTATGTCATCATTTCTCTGATGGCATGGTCTTCTTCGGCAACGAAGGACACACACACACACACACACACACACACACACACACACACACGTATTTCCTAGCTGTTCTCAGGAGCCTCAGATACATAAGTACCAAGATAACATTTATAGTCTTATGATGAAAGAATGGGATGACTAAGGCTGGATGAGCGAGGGTGTTGAGTCATTCTTGACCCCATTTGAGGTTTTCTTGGCAAAGATCCTGGAGTAGTTTCCTATTTCCTTCTCCCCCTCATTTTACAGATGAGGAAACTGAGGCCAGATTTGAATTTGGGTCTTCCTTATTTCAGGTCTGGCACTCTACTCACTGTGCCACTTCACTGCCTCAGAGTATATATTATTAGGATAGGAAAAAAAATATGTAACCATAAGTTAGAAATTTTCCCTTTATATTCGGCTTATTCCATCTATTGTTCATGTTTTTGTTTTTTCCATTTATTTAAAAAAAAAACAGTTTGATCTGTTTGCCTTTTATTTGGTTTTTAAAATTTTTTATTTTGTGGGTTTTGTAATATTTTGATTTTTTTTTCATTTTTACATTAATATTTTTATGATAGACCCCTGGATCATAGACTTAAACTTTAAAGGGTCCTTAAAGGTCATGTAGTCGAATTCTCTCATTTTACGAATGAGAAAATTGACATAGTTAGGTGGCACAGTGGATAGAGTGCTGCACTTGGAGTCTGGAAGACTTGAGTTCAAATCTGGCCTCATATATTCAATTTTCTTACTGTAAAATGGTACTAACAATAAAACCTACCTTTCAGAGTTATTATGAGGACAAAATGAAATATTTGTAAAGTACTTGTCCAACTTTACAGTGCTATGCAATGACTAGTTTCCTATTCTTATTGTCATTGTTGTGTGATATCAGAGGACATTGGTTTTGGATTGGTTGGATTTGGTTTTTATTTCTTGCTGCTTTCTTCTCAAATTCTCCTTTTTCTTGGGCCTGCTAATTATCATATATTCTCCAACATCTCCTCCCTCCTGTGTTTAATTATTAACGATAAAATAAAAAAGAAACAGACATTTAACAACAACAGACCCAAACTCTGCCCTAGCTTTCTACTTTGCATTGTATAGCTGCCAAGGATGATTTCCACCCCTGGGATCTCTGTTTTAGAACATTTTTGTCTCACTTGCACCTATTTTTCTTCATTGATAGTAGGACTAGTTCAGATAACAGGTATTGATTTTCTAAAAGCCTTTCTATTCTTTTTCCTGTTCATTGGCATTTCTTGCTACTGGCAGCTCACTCAAGCCTAACCTGATTTGATCTGAGTATGTCTGTCCTTTTATGTTGTGGTGCAGGTAGCCTGGAGGAAGAACTTTAGAGTATGGGGACTAGAGACCTGGAGATTGCTTAGGTGAGAGAATGACTGTGGTTTGTGGCCACAAAGGCTTGCTGAGATCCTCATGGTGGCCTTCCAGTTAGAATAACCCTTCCTTCAGTAGAGATAAATACTAAAATACTAAATGCCTTTCTGTGCTTTAGTGAATTAATTGTCTTTTTGTTATGTTATCTCAAGTGAGTTAGTTACAGTAACTGAGTTTTCCCTGGCAAAGTCAGCTGATACTGAACCAAAAGCAACTTTCAGTGACTTAGATGGAGAAGAGGTAGCTGACTCAGTAGGCAAGCTGATGCCTTCTTAAAAGATGGTCAAAGCCTCCTCTGTTTGAAGGAGATGGAATAGCAGCCTTTTGAGTAGAGCCTTTGTCCTAGCAGAATGCTGTTATTTGACCACCCCTTGGGACTTCCCTGCGGATTAGCTTTTGTGTTAAGGTGTCAAAGAAATGCTGCTTCAATTCCCTCCAGAAGGAGAAGCATCAGCAGTTAACATAAGTGCCGCTAATCTGCTAAAGTTGTCAGAGGATGAGATCATGAGCTAAGTGAGTCCTTCCCTCTTGATATTTCTGCTGTTATGGCTGTTTTGGTGTGAGTTGTGCTCTAGCCCTGGGGGATCTTTTTGAATCCAGATTTTGTTACCTGGTAGGTTAGCAATCCCTTCCAGATTTGTGTCTTCTCTAATTCAGTAAACATGCCATCAATGACTTGATCTATGTCATTGATTAAAATGTTTAACCCTATACGGCCATAATCAGGTCTCAGGGACTTTCTACTAGCCCCTTCTTTCCAGAGTGACATCATAGCATGATGCCTGTTTCCATACTTCCTGACTTTCTATAGCATTATAGAGGGGCTTTGAGCTATAGTAACTGAATTCATAAAATCACAGATCTTTGAAATCAGTCATCCCTAAATAATTTTCTCACATTTATGAATAACATGTCATGATTTAGTCCCTGTTGTATGCAAACTTCACGGAAATGCAGTCATATATTTCAGATAATATTGTTGAAGTAAAAAACACCAATTCCAGCAGAGGTATCCATTCTTTTTTTTTTTTTTTTTTAAATCTCACTGCTTCTAGTTTATTTAGGAATTTGCTAATGATAGTAATAGTAAGCACTTTTTAATTCTATTTCCCAAATGTGAATATGGAGCTTCCCCTGCTTAAATATAACTTTTGTTCATAATTCCCTGATGATTATTTTTGTGTGTTTGTTTTAAATTTTATGTTTCATTTCTGGGATAAAGCAAACATTTTCATAACAGAGTACAATAAAAAAGATGATTGTACAGGAAACTGCAAATCTACTATGCATTTGTGTAATACAACGTAATGCAGAAATGAGGTAGAGGCTCAATGTGCACCATTTTCTCTACTAAATATATTTATATCCTGGCAATACTGTATTAGCATTTATTGCATGCCACTTAGCAGCAGATAAATGGTGTTCTAGTCCACATTGTTCGAAGAGCACTGGTTGAGTTCTCTGATGTCTGGAAAAATGGGCTGGTGTGATGGTGGATGATCCTTTTAAGCTTATCAGATGAACTTCAGAATTTTACTGCTCTGGTCAATCAGTCATTGGACTCATGTTTATTAGAATGAACCAGTCCTTACAATGAGCTGACATTCTAATGCAGATTCCATCCTCATCTATGTGGGCATTCTGTCTAATTACACAGCTCACAACCAACCTACATCTTCTCATCACATGCAGTCCTTGTTCAATACTACCATGAAATTCTCCATACAGGCTCAACCCTTTCTCTTATAGTAACTCCTGCACATCACTACAGCCCTTGGGCTATCAGTCATTTATGAAGAGCTTACTCTATGGGCCAGGTCAGGTACTAGTGCTGCCGTAATGAAAACAAATCTTTGTTCTCAAGGAGCTTATATTCTATTGGGAAAGATTGTCAAGGATATATAAAAGTGTTCATGAAATAAAAGTAGTTAGTTGGGCCCATATAATCAATGAGGGAGGAGGGACAGAGTCAGGAAGAAATGTGTTCAGGTCATACCTCTGACGTATACTGACTATGTGACCTTCTTTTTAGTATCTAGGCAACTCTCCAAGATGTTAAGTCACAGAAAAGCTGCTAATCTGCATTGGTAGAAGGAGTTGCCCTGATGGAAGTTTCCTATAACAGTCAAGTCACTAAAAACAAATGCATGGATATCAGTGGTGGGAGTTCATGGAGCTCCTTGGTTAATTGGTTGTTCTTCATTCTTGAAGAGGTCCCAAATGACAGAATGTGTCTAACTGTGGCTGATCAGACCCATACGAGCTCAGAATGCTCTACCACAGATCGGGCACAAACAGTCCATGTGAACATTTGGGGTAGACTCTCTAAATCTGCACATCTCACGTTTCTTTTGAGCTACTTCAAGTCTGCTTTGCCTATAGAATACAGTGCCTTCTTTGATACAGGTACGCCATGTTGGGCAGGCATTTGCAAGCATCTCTCATGTCTTGAAATCAATTCCCAGATTCTTCAGAGAGACCTAAAAAGTATCTACTGGGGGGATAATGGAGAACCTTATGTAGGAGCTGGTATTGGAAATAAGCTTTTAAAGAAAATAGGAAATTCTAAGAGGTGGAGATAAGGCAGGAGTACAAAGGTAACTGCCCACTGACCTGATCAGCACATCAAGCACACTTGCATGTCACACTAAGGAATATGGGAAAATGAACAATGTAGCGTAACAGGGCTGGAAAGGCAAGATGGTGCCTGGTGGTGATGGGTTCTTGCAACCTGGCTGACCCGCCTCTGCTTCTGATAATCTATTTCTTAGAAGCTGTCTTTTATCTCCTGGTGTCATTTCTTGTTTAGCAGTCATCATTGATATGCTACAGCTTACTTAAGCCTGCCATAATAAGTCATATCGATGTAGTGCTCTAAGGAAAGTCTGTCTCTCCATTGCCCTTTGGGTCACCCTCAATTGTGATTCTTTGGAAATTGTGGCATTTCATGATTTGCAGAAATGTAGCCATCAATAGTAAGGCCATCGGGTGCTGAGAATAAATTATTTCAATTTCTTTAATTTTGACATTGATGTCTTCAATTATGCTTTTGAGCATTGTGTCTTATAATGCAAATTATAAGTACTTGTTTTCATATCTTAATAATAACTGAGAGGCAATGTGGAATACTCGAAAGAGATAGATAAAGCATTAAATTATAAATTAGATAGAACATTAATTAAGCACTTACTTGGTGTCACACACTGGGCTAATTGATAGGAAGCCTCGAGTTCAAGTAAACATTTGCTAAATGCCTCCTATGTTCTAGTCACTTTTTAAAGCATTGTGGAAACCGATACAAAGTCTGTCCCTGTCCTCAGTGAGCTAACAAGTTGATGGGAGAAGATAACATATGAAAGGTGAAAAGGGGCTGGGGGAAGAAAGTAACAAGCATGGGGCACATTAGAGAGCTCCAAAGAAATCCCAAAGCAATATTGCCCATGGAAAATGAGGAGAAAATCTGGACCAAGACCCCTCTTTAAAGAGAAGCCCTGGAGCCCATAACCCTACCCTCCAGTCAGAGCAGACTGATGACGTCTGTGTAGCATGCAGATTCAATCTGGCAGCATAATGAGATTTCCTAATCATGAATGGCATGTTGGTAAGTTCTAAAGAAGTCCCAAAGCACTATAGCTGGTGGGAAATGAAAAGCGGTCTTATCTGTGATGCATCCTGGCCCCATGACCCAGAGCATGTTACTGGACCTCTCAGTTCTCTAGGCTAGTGTTTCTTAAACTGCAGGTCATGAGCTCCTATGGGGTCATGAAAAATTTGGCAACAGTAAAAGATTTCTGAACCAAAATTTAATTCAAAATCAATTGTGTAAGAAGTCTGAGGTGTTTCTGGCAACACTTCTCAGTGTTGCATTGTGTAATTTCATTGCAGCCTTGGTTCTGAACACACAGCATGTGTACTTTGCTCTACACATGCCATCGTGCCATGTGACACCAAGGAATGCTGCCAAAACACGAAAAGGGGTTGAGACTGGAAAAAGTTTAGGAAGCCCTGCTCTTGGCAATTCAGAGTCAGAGGGCACTGCCAGCCTGCTTTGGTAAAAGGAGTTTCCACATCCAGGGATTCCCCACAGGAGTGAAATCTCAGATCTGGGTCCTAATTACTCTTTTGAATTTGCCAGCAATATGCCCTTCCTCCTCTCTACACTTCAGGTTTCTCCATCTGTTAAAAAAAAGTCTAGTCATTGGATTACATGTATGTGATTTTCAGTCATGGAATTTTATAACTGAGGAGGGATTTCAGCTAATGAAGTTTTATTTCAGATCTTCCTACATTAAAAAAAAAAAAAAGTTCTGTTCATTTTATGATCCTGTGCCCCGCATGACTAAAACTTTAACTGGTAGTGAGTGCATGCTTCCTGATTTGACTTTCTTGCCATTCATTTTCTCCTCTACTCTCTACAGCCTGACTCTGGATCCCAACGTATTATGTAGCATTCAGCAAACATGCACTTACTAAAAACTTGCTTTATTTTGATAGACTTAACTTTCTCAGCAATGCAAGGATCTAAGACGGTAGGACAGTTCCAAAAGACTCATGATAGAAAATGCTATCCACAGCCAGAGAAAGAACTCTATAGTCTGAATGCAGATTGAATCAGACTGTTCTCATTCATTCTCTTTCTCTTTACCCCCCCCCCCCATCCCTCTTTCTCTCCCTCTTACCTATATACCATCCTTTCCCAGGAAATTCATCACTATGAAATCTCATTATGCTGCCAGATTGTCCCTGTCCCTCTCCTTCTTTTGTTTCTTCTTTCTTTTTCTTTATAGCATGACTAATATGGAAACGTTTAATATGTATAGCCTATATCAGATTGTATGCCATCTTAGGGTGGAGGTGGGGCAAAGCAAGAGGGAGAAAATTTAGAACTCAAAATCTTACAAAAGTGAATGTTGAAAACTAAAAACAAATAAAGTGAAAAAGAATTAAAACAAGCATTACCCTGGAGATAGACAGAAAAAAATGCCCTCCCACAGCTTACATTCTGTTACTGAAACTGATCTCAGAAGTCCCTGGTGAATTCTTAATTGCCAAAACCCAATGATCTTTGCACAGTCCTCATCTGTCTTGACCTTTAGGATTCGACCACTCACTCCTCTCTCATGGACTTCTGTGATCCTATTCTCTGCTAATTCTTCTAGATCTTGCCTGACTATTTCTTCTCCCTGACCCTTGCTGGTTACCTAGCTTCCCCCTTCTATACCTAAGTGAGGGGACCCCCAATTCTTTGTATTCTTCTCTGTTCTAGATACTCTTTCCCTCATTCTCACCTTTGTTCTCACCTTCAGTCATTAGATCTCAGCGAAGAATTCTCAAATCTATCGATTCAACTTTTGTTTCTTTTGAGCTCTATTTAACAGGAGGAGGCAAGAGATCTAAGACCTGGAAGGACCATGCTATGTTAATTGGCAGTGGGTATTTTTACCTACAAAGCAAACAAAGTAGAGATACAGTGAAATTTTTTTTATTTTCAAAGTAATATTGTAATATTTTGTGTGTGTGTGTGTGTGTGTGTGTGTGTGTCCCTTGGTGTTCCTGGTCCCTCTAATTGTTAGTAAAGCTCCATTTTTCACCATGAGACCTCCAAAATCATTGTTGAAAATTATGTTGATAATCATAAATTTTACAGTGTTGTTACAGTCGTTCTACTACTTCTTCTCATTTCACTCTGCATTCTTTCATGCTGGGTCATCGCTAGTCATCATGACTTTTGACTTGCCATGGAACTCCCATCATTCTGGAGGAGAGAGGGAGGTTGATTATTTTGTGAAGCTTCAAATCCAGTTCACTTGCAAGAGAAGACTTCACCCTCGCGATCTCATTAATCCTTTCTGAGAAAGAAAGATGAACATCTACAACATTTTTTCATACAAGAATTCCCAGATTTAAAAAAGAAAAAGCTATCCTTTTGGTGTTTCTTGCAGAACATTAGAGTTCTAGTACATTTGTATACTATAAGTTGTTGAGTTATTCCTCAACTGATGGACAACTTCTTAGATTCCTGTTCTTTGCCTCTATGTTGAGCTCTTCTAGATATTTTTGTACTTTTACTCCTTCTTTGATCTCTTTAGGGTCCTAATAGTGATATCGTTGGGTCAAAGAGGGTATTACCTCTACTCTTATATATTGTTTCCTGTTCATGCCTTGTCATGTCTATTTTCTTCTGTGTTCCATCTGCTACTTACAATATAGTATCTGGGTTAGAAGCTGAGCATATGGGCTATTTCTCCCTACCTCTTCATCTACTTTCAATTTAAAGCCTTAAGAATTTACAGCAAATGCATTTTTTTATTCACCCTCTTGAATTCTACTTCGCTTCTAGTCAAGAGCCCATCATCCTATGTCTTAAGCTGTCATGCCGGAATACAAAATCATCTGAACCAGCAGTTCATTTCTCACATACATTTTCCTCCTCTCAAGCACCTACCTTCAATCAGTAGCTGTGATGAAAACACCACTTAAGTCTCTAAGGCTTTCTTGTCCCAGACTTCATAATCCCTAGGAAGGCTTTGTACCTTACTACCGTTGATATCATCTACCCCCATGTGAGTCCTTGGAAAAGGATAGTGGTCATCGGATTTGACAGGTTCCAGGGAGCTCTCTATCATGCCTCAGCTCCATGCCCTGGTTAGACAGTGTAGTTCCCTGTTACATCTGCCAAGTTGACATATAACTGTCTTAGTCTTCCTCAGCAGGGAGTCATCAACTGCTTCTGCTTGTCTGGTCTTCCATTTTTTTTTTTCCTGTTAGAAGAAAATAATTCTTAGGATAAGACATATGAAAAGAAAACTTGGAAAGATATTAATAGCACTGAAACAATAAACCTTCTTATTATGTCAGCACAGAATCACAAGCTAGGCTGTGTCACAACAGATAATTTATCAAAGGTGCTGCAGAAGGTGAGCCAAACTTCTCTGATCCCATGGAAAGCAACCTGGATTGAGAGTCAAAGGACCTGTGTTTGAGTCCCTGCCCAGCCACTTGTGTGACCTTGGACAAATCACTTAACCTCTGTCTGTTTCAGTTTCCTCACTTATAAAATGAGGATAATACTAGCATCTACTTCCCAGTGCTGTTGTGAGGCTCAAATGAGGTAGTATTTGTAAAGCACTTAGCATAGCATCTTGCATATAGCACAATGTAAATATTAAATATTATTATGACCAGTAAGTGTCTTGGGTCAGATTTAATTTTCTTTTTTCCTAACCCCAGCCCCAGTGGTCTCTCCTTTGTGTCACCTGTGTGCCACAAGAAGCACCCAACAGACCTACTCGTATAGCAATGACAAAGACCAAGTTTTCTTTGCAAAGAAGAGGATCTAAGTATTACTTATCATATGGTGGTAGTAGATAGATGACCAGTCTCTGACTCGGGAAGAAAGACCTGCTTTTTTACATGGTGTCTGTGTGACTTTGGAGACTCAGGCAACTTTCCATGATCAAACTTATTAAGTGCCGACTATCTGATAGTTGCTCTGTGCCAGGTGCTGGGGATACTAATATCAGAATAAAATGATGTCTGGGACATGCCTTTTGAATGTAAAAAATAATAAGTATGTGAGTATATACAGAATAAACACACAGATGATACAAATAAATACAAGTAATTTCATGGATAGTGTACTAAAAGAGGGGTCAGGAAAAGCTTGAAGAAGTTAATTAATGAGGTTTGACTTAGAGAAAGAGAAGGATTCTTCGTGGAGAAGGTGAAGAGGGTGTGGCCAGGGCTAAGGTATGGAGATTGGAGATGGAGTATCCCATTTGAGAAATAGAGTGAAAGCCAGTTTGTCTGAATCTTAGGATATCAGAGGGGGAGTAATAGACACTGAGATTCTAAGTCTCAGTGTAGTTATAGATAATCATTAGGAGATGGGTTTCTTCATTGCACATTCCTTGCCCTAATGAAGTCAGAGTTCCAGAATAGGAGGAAGAAATGAGATAGTAGCTTATTTATTTCTCTCTTAATATTTCCAGAACCTGTGACCTGTTGGTGTCTAAGATGCCTTGCAAGCCCTCTTTGACTTAGTAGATGGTCATTCGCAGTTGTTAGAGCTGAGGTAAAACAAAACAAAAACACATTACCTTGTGGTTACACTGGTGATAAACCTCTTTTGAATTTAGACAGCTGTGTCCTTAGGTGACATTCCTTTTGTCACCTGACCCATATCTGACGCCTTCCCAGCATGGTAAAATATGCCAGAATGTGCCACCAGAGGACTTTAATAGAGATCTTTTGTTCCCTAGAATCTCCAAATTGGAGAAGTGACTGTAGTTGCTGGTTCTTCTCCAGTTCTGATAATGGAAGAATTCTCTAAATCAGTCATTCTTAAAGCTGTTCACCTTTCTTTGCTGGCCAAAGAATCCACTGACCCAGATGTATCACAGCAATGGTGAGATGACAAATGTGCAGTCAAGAGTGAGCTCATTGCCTTGGTCAGAATTACCCTAGAAACTTGATCTCAAGCATACAGAATCTCAGGTTGAAGATAAAATCGACATTTTGCACAAAGGATATAGTCTCCCAAACATGCCTGATGAGTTTCAGGAGCTCTCAATTCCCTCTGATTTTTTTTTTTTTTTTTGCTTTGCTCATGAATGTAGATAGCATTAAAAAAAAAAAAAAAAAAAGCTTGAGTTCCATTACAAGAAGTTGAGTTTGGCTGAAGGGAAAACTGCTACCCTCCTTCAGTCTTAGAAAGAGATAAACAGTCTTTATCTTCCATCTTTTCAAGAGAGCAGAGTAAAACCTTTGCTAATCATTCTTACCTTGATGGTTTTGTATTTGCTAGCCAGAGGAACTAAAACAAAACATTTAAATATGCCTGTCTTGATGGTATGGTCCAGTCCAATTGATCTACATGTACTTGACCTCTTCATGTGAGTATTATTTTGTGACCCATGGATTAGACTTTGCCCTAGATAAGATCAATCATTAGGCACCAGTTTGTGTCTATTATGGTCAGGTAGGTGGTGCAGTGACTAGAACTTTAGGCCTGGAGTCAGGAAAACCTCAGTTCAAATCTGTCCTCAGACACTTACTGGCTGTGTGACCCTGGGCAAGTCACTTAACCTACTTTGTCCCGGTTTCCTCATCTGTAAAATGAGCTGGAGAAGGAAAGGGCAAACCATTCCCATATCTTTGCCAAGAAACCCCCCCTACCCCCAATGGATTATAAAGAGTTGATCACAACTGAAGGACCATCTACTATGTGCAAGGCAATTATTTAGGTGCTAGGAGATGCAAGGATAATGGTGAAATAGTTTCTGTCTTCATAGAGCTTATATTCATGTCAGGGCAGTTAATCTGGGCAGAAGAAACTGAGATTTTAATTATTTTTGAGATATCCTTGCTTGGTTCTGTAATATTAGAGATATTTTAAAGGGAAGAAGCATTTTAGGGTACTGTATCTCAGCTTGTACATTGGGTTTTCAGTTATGGACCAGATAGGACTCCTTATAAAAAAAATAATTCTCATTTTATGGATCTTCCCTTTACTATATATACATATATGTATGTGTGCATATGTATGTATATGTACATATGTATACATGGATTGTGTATACATACACACATATGTATGTGTGTCCTAATATATATGTCTTTAAAAATGTGTAAATGCTCTCTGCCTCTGTCTGTCTGCTGTCCCTCCTTACCTCTTCCTATATATATGTGTGTGTGTGTGTGTGTATAAGAGTTATAAAGGAAGATTTACTTTGAATATTTCATAATACACATATTACCCTTTAGCCACATTTTGGAATTCATTTTCTCCTATAGTACTTTGGTCTTTGGGGATCGTGGGCTCAGACTTAATGGAATTTCTAGGTAGCCTTGGTCCTATCCAACTGACACCAATGTTGGACATCACTGCTGGAGGAGAACATTACGTATCTACTGCTGGGATGGAGAACCTCCTTGGTGCCTCTTCGTGCTTTCTGGTGGCTTGTTCTCCTGATTTCCTGAAGGTTAAACAAGGTCACAGTGTTCTTCTTCACCTAAAATGAATGAACATATACTTGGAGAAAAACCAGCATCAACAAGGCCTGTAATTAGTAGACATCTGTCCATCTTGCATGGGGCAGGCCCAACACTTCTACCCACTGTCTCACAGAACACTGCCAGCTTGGAAGAATTCAAACTAAGAGCTATTAGATATGTTCCTGAAATGTGTGTAAATTAAATCATATTTTAAGATCTGACTGTTTAAAGAAATATATTGTGAATCCCTTTGTAAATCTGGATTTTTCCAGTGTCAGGTTTCTTTAATGTTCTTGTATCCTCATCATAGTGTCCTTGTTCAGTTAAATGATTTCAGTGAAAGAAGAAACATTTTAAAGTCACATGTACTATATATATGTATATATGCACATATACACACATATACATACATGCATATATTCCTACCACCATATATATGCGTGTGCATGCATATAGTTATGTGTATATATACAATATACATATATGCATACACACATATACATACATATACATGCACATATATACATACATACATCCCCACCACCATATATGTGTGCATGTATATTTGTGTATATATGTATATACATGTATGTATATACAGACACACACACACACGTATGTACACATAGTGAGGAACTCTGCGGTTGGAGAAAGGAGAGCCTCTTTTGGAATCTTGTTCTTCTTACTGCTTGTGTGACCTTGAGCAACTGACATTGCCTCTATAGAGGAAGGTCACAACGTCTGTCAGTCACCATTCACCTGGGTTTTCACTAATAATAATAGCAAACATATAATGATAAGAAAAGCTAACATTTAAATGCCATTTCCTATATGCCAGCCACTGTACTGAATACTTTACAATTATTATCTCATTGGATCCTCACAGTCATCGTGGCAGATGAGTGATATTATGATCCCCATTTTACAGATGAGGAAACTGAAGCAGACAGCGGTTAAATGGCTTACCCAAGGTCATATAGGTAGTAAGTGTCTGAGTCTCAAATCTTCCTGACTTCAAGCCCAGTCATCCTCTATCCACTGTGCCACCTAGTTGCCCAATAAGCTTTTTGTTTACTGTTCAATATGTGCAGTATTAAAGCATATCAGTTTGAGTTTACCCTGTATAAGAAAGGAAAAAAAGATGAATTCATCAAAGAACAAATTTTATTCAATACATAACATTAAGCACATCATAAAGGATGTTTATCAGAATGCAGTCAAGTGAGATTCTATTTCTCATCAACCAACACTTTTATTTTTGGTGAATTTTTCAAACTGACATCTGCATATTGTGTTTAGCTTCTAGCTGGATTGTTTTGGATTTGACTGAGAGCAGGACTGTGAATCCTGACTCACAGTGATAAGTTGTTATAAATATAATCAAAGAACTGGGCCTGCTTCTCCCAGCATACACTGAAAAAAATGAAAAAACAGAAACTAAAACCACAACATCTTTGATTTTTGTAAAAACCAATTCACAGTTTCTGGTTATTGTAGAAATCAGTCAGCTCATTTTTCACTGGATCATGGTCACTGATATTTTTTTTCCCCTATCCTTCTATTAAAAAAGGTGTTTTTTATCTAAACTTCATATGTTTCTTTTTGGTTAGAAAATATTCTTTCAACCATCTCTTTCAAAGTTCTCAGTTGTGCTAATTACCTCCCTTTCCAAACCTGCATCCATCTCCTCAGTGTTCTCTGCAATACATAGTTATTTTTCTCCCACAAACACTGTTGTATTTTTTTTCTCCTACAGACACTGTTGTATTTCATCAAGGTAATAGTCATTTACAAAATATTCCGAATATTCCCTTGGGAAGCTTCTCAGAAACCAGGTTGGAACTCTCTATTCTCTTGGTCTCAGTTTCCTCATTTGTAAAATGAACTGAATGGGCAACTTCTTTAAGTCTTGTCTAGTTTATCTATAAATTCTGCAATCTTGAGCAATATTGAATAACTACTCTCTGCTGATTGAATAACCATTCAGTTTTACCAGTTAAGTGGCCGTTATACTCAAGGTACCAAGCTTGGAACCTGGGATGGAAAGACCAAGTGATACAATCCCTAATCTCCCTAACATCTTTCATTTTTTTTTAATAATTAAATTTATTTATTTAACTTTTAACATTCATTTTCACAAAATTTTGGGTTACAAATTTTCTCCCCTTTTATCCCCTCCCCCCCCCCCAAACACCAAGCATTCTAATTGCCCCTGTGACCAATCTGCTCTCTCTTCTATCATCCCTCTCTGCCCTTGTCTCCATCTTCTCTTTTGTCCTGTAGGGCCAGATAGCTTTCTATACCCCATTACCTGTATTTCTTATTTCCTAGTGGTGAGAACATTACAGTTGATCCTAACACTTTGAGTTCCAACTTCTTTAGCTCCCTCCCTCTCCACCCCTTCCCTTTGGAAGGCAAGCAATTCAATATAGGCCAAATCTGTGTAGTTTTGCAAATGACTTCCATAATAGTTGTGTTGTATAGGACTAACTATATTTCCCTCCATCCTATCCTGTCCCCCATTACTTCTATTCTCTTTTGATCCTATCCTTCCCCATGAGTGTCGACCTCGAATTGCATTCTCCTCCCCATGCCCTCCCTTCTGTCATCCCCCCCACCCTGCTTGTGCCCTTATCCCCCACTTTCCTGTATTGTGAGATAGGTTTTCCTACCAAAATGAGTGTGCATTTTATTCTTTCCTTTAGTGGAATGTGATGAGAGTAGACTTCATGTTTCTCTCTCACCTCTCCTCTTTATCCCTCCAGTAATGAGTCTTTTGCTTGCCTCTTTTATGAGAGATAATTTGCCCCATTCAATTTCTCCCTTTCTCCTCCCAATATATTTCTCTCTCACTGCTTGATTTCATTTTTTTTAAGATATGATCCCATCCTCTTCAATTCACTCTGTGCACTCTGTCTCTATGTATGTGTGCGTGTGTGCATGTGTGTGTGTGTACTCCCACCCAGTACCCAGATACTGAAATGTTTCAAGAGTTACAAATATTGTCTTTCCATGTAGGAATGTAAACAGTTCAACTTTAGTAAGTCCCTTATGACTTCTCTTTGCTGTTCACCTTTTCATGGTTCTCTTCATTCTTGTGTTTGAAAGTCAAATTTTCTTTTCAGCTCTGGTCTTTTCAACAAGAATGCTTGAAAATCCTGTATTTCATTGAAAGACCATTTTTTTCCCCTGAAGTATTATACTCAGTTTTGCTGGGTAGGTGATTCTTGGTTTTAGTCCTAGTTCCTTTGACTTCTGGAATATCCTATTCCATGCCCTTCGATCCCTTAATGTAGAGGGTGCTAGATCTTGTGTTATCCTGATTGTATTTCCACAATACTTGAATTGTTTCTTTCTAGCTGCTTGCAATATTTTCTCCTTGACCTGGGAACTCTGGAATTTGGCCACAGTGTTCCTAGGAGTTTCTCTTTTTGGATCTCTTTCAGGTGGTGTTCTGTGGATTCCTTGAATATTTATTTTGCCCTCTGGTTCTAGAATCTCAGGGCAGTTTTCCTTGATAATTTCATGAAAGATGATGTCTAGGCTCTTCTTTTGATCATGGCTTTCAGATAGTCCCAAAATTTTTAAATTCTCTCTCCTGAATCTATTTTCCAGGTCAGTTGTTTTTCCAATGAGATATTTCACATTATCTTCCATTTTTCCATTCTTTTGGTTTTGTATTGTGATATCATGCTTTCTCACAAAGTCCTTAGCCTCCATCTGTGCCATTCTAGTTTTGAAAGAACTATTTTCTTCAGTGAGCTTTTGAATCTCCTTTTCCATTTGGCTAATTCTGCTTTTGAAAGCATTCTTCTCCTCATTGGCTTTTTGAACCTCTTTTGCCAATTGAGTTAAGCTAGTTTTCAAGGTGTTAATTTCTTCAACTTTTTTTTGGGTCTCCTTTAGGAGGGAGCTGATCTGCTTTTCATGCTTTTCTTTCATCTCTCTCATTTCTCTTCCCAGTTTTTCCTCCACCTCTCTAACTTGATTTTCAAAATTCTTTTTGAGCTCTTCCATGGCCTGAGCCCATTGGGTGGGCTGGGACACAGAAGCCTTGATTTCTGTGTCTTTGCCTGATGGTAAGCATTGTTCTTCCTCATCAGAAAGGAAGGGAGGAAATGCTTGTTCTCCAAGAAAGTAGCCTTCAATAGTCTTATTTCTTTTCCCTTTTCTGGGCATTTTCCCAGCCAGTGACTTGACCTCTGAATATTCTCCTCACACCCACCTCGCCTCCTGGTCCTCCCAGCCAGCATTTGGGGACTGAGATTCAAATGCTGCTTCCTGCCTTAGGGCTTTTGGCGGGGGCAGGGCTGCTATTCAGTGTGAGAATTAAGTTCAGGTGGTCAGGTCGGGGCAGGGCTGCCTCTCAGGCTCAGTTCCCTCAGGGGGTTTATGCACAGACCTTCCACAATGGATCCAGGCTCCCGCCCACTTGGGGAGCCCAGGTCTGCAGCCGCCTCCCAGCCTCTACCTCCCAGGGGGGGGGCCCGAGTTATGGGGGCACCCCATTCCCCTCTCGACCCGCCAAAGAGACTCTCTCACCGACCACCATCACCTGTGGGTGGAGGGACTTGTGCAGCTGCTGGAGATCCCATCCCTGAAGCCTGCTCAGGTCTGTTTCTCTTGGTGCTGTGGCCGCAGCAGGGCTGCGCTCAGCTCCCAGTCCCGGCGTTCAGTCCGCAGCACGAAGGACCTCCCTGGAGAGGTTTGCAGGTCCCTCCGGAACAGAAATGTCCCTCGTTCCAACGCCCTGTGGCCTCTGGGTGCAGAACTCGCCGTGAGTTACTTTCCTGTAGCCGTTCTATGGGTTGTGGGTTTGGAGCTATGTGTATGTGCGTCTTTCTTCTCCGCCCTCTTGGCTCCGCCCCCACATCTTTCATTTTTTAAACAAGAAAGCTATCTAGTCTCCCCCACCCCCCTCCACCCCTTCCATGTATCATTGTCTCATATGGCTATTTTATCTTATTTCCCCATTAGACTGTAAAGTCTTTAAGGATGGGAATAATTTGTAATCTTGAAGAGTTTTTCTTCTGCAAGAGATAGAGGGCACGTATATGATATTGATACAGCTGAGTAAATGAAAAGTAGTTTGAATAGAGAAGGGAGGAAAAAGGGACAAGAAGAGGGAGAATCCATCTCCACAACTGGAAAAATAGCAGAGCTTTAACTGGAAAGTGGTACTGGAGCTGAACTTTGAAGCATAAAAATGCTTGAGAGGAAAAGGTAAAGATGGAGAATGTTTCAGGTCTGAGGAACAGCTTGTACAAATGTGCAGACCCAAGATGGCATGTAGCTCTTGAAAGGCTAGTGGTCGGGTTTGGTTGGAAGGATACAGTGCATAAAGGGAGATGTTTTCAACTTAACAGGTATGGAACAGAACTCATCATCTTTCCCTTCTAAAACCATATCTAATCTGTTGCCAAATACCATAGTTCTTACCTTTATGACATCTCTAGTACATACATGTCTCCTCCTTGATGATATGGCCACAACCCTAGTTCAGGCCGCTGTATATGACTTATTGCTTGGACAACTGCATTAACCTGCTGTGATGACAATTTTCCATTTTTTATTTCCTTCCATTGATTTCTATTTTTCTATCCCTCTTGGAACATTTTGGATATCTCAAGCCTGCCTCCTGTTACATTAATGTTACCTGACTAAAACCCATCTCGTGGAAAAGTAGTATCAAGGAAAACATTTTTGACATTCCACAGATAAGAAATCAAAGGGGAATTAGAGCTTCCTGAAGTACTTTAGCTATTTGTAGGTGGATTCTTCTGATTTAAACTCTAAAATTCTATAGGCATGTAAATCTCCCATCTAAATCAGTTCATTATGAACCCTCTAATTTTAGTTTAATGTGTATCATGACTTAGTTGACCAGTGAAGTCTTTTTAAACTAGTTTTGTTTCCTTAAGGGGATGTATAAGATTGTTATTCTGTTGAACTAAATTTGTTTAACTTTTATGACCTAAGAGGATGTACTACGTTGCTCTAAGTCAAAAATTATTTTTCTACCTTGGTTGTAATTTTGTCTGTAAAAAGCCTAATTAGAATCCTAGCCTTTCTGATGTGAAAATACATTTGATAGGAATGTAAACGTAGAGCCTTTATCAGATTGCATGCCATGTTGGGGAGGGAGGGATGAAAGAGAACAGAGAAAATTTAAAACTCAAAAGCTTATGGAGGTGAATGTTGAGAACTAAAATAAATTAAAGGAAAAAAAGAATCTTTGTCTTTGTTCAGGGTAATTTTTATACCCCTGAACCTGTGCTCATGCACAGTAAAACCTAGGTTTTTACCTCGATCATTTCTGCATTGTAGTAGACTTATTTGGCCAAAAGTGAACTCAAAGAGGAGAAAATTCTCCTCTAATTCTGTTTTCTCTGTCTCAAGTCTTCCCCTACTCCAATCTGTCCTTCTCTCAGGTGCCCAAGTGGTTTTTTTTTGAATCACAGTTTCAGTTGTCTCCCAGTTCTAATCCCCCTCCTCCACCAAGCTCCAGTGACTATTAATTGCCTCCCAGATTCAATTGAAAGCCCTTTGGCATTCAACACTTTTCATAACATGGCCCTTTCCTATCATTCCATTGTTGTTGCACTTTATTCCGTACTATGTGAGTCACCCATTGTCAGTAAACATTTATTAAGTATCTTCTATGTGCCAGACATTGTGCTAAGCTCTAGGGATACAAAGAAAAGTCGAAGATAATCCCTCCCCTCAAGGAGTTCACAATCTGAAGTAGAAGATGACCTACTAACAAGTATGGACAAGCAAGATACATACAGGATAAATTGGAAATAACCAAAAGAGGAAATATTATAAGATTAAGGAGAATAGGAAAAAATTTCCTGTAGGATCTAAAATTCTCAATGGGACTTAATGAAGTCAGGGAAGCCAGGAGGGAGAGAGGGAAACATTTCAGGTGTGGGAAATAGAGAAAATGCCTGGAGATGGGAATTGGAACGTCTTGTTTGAGAAACAACAGGAATTGCAGCTAGTGTAAGAAATTTCAAACTAATGCTTTACCAAGATAAGAAAGAAAAAAAAAGATGTTTGAGACGCTAAAAGATGTTTTTCCTCTCTTCTTTTTCTGTGTATGCAGAATTCATTCTTGTGAAATCAACATGTATGCATGTGGCAGACTTTGCTTTTAGAAGAAATGAGACTGATAAGTTATCAAATTTAAAATTTTTAATCCATTGTGGTTCTGTGAGCAAATGTGTCCTTTATAATTTGAAATACTACATATATATATATATTTAAAGTAACCAAAAATGTTGGGATGGAGAGGTAGCCTTGGAGACAGGAAGACCAGAGTTCAAATCTTACCTATGATGTATATTGACTGTGTGAGCCTTGCTTGGTTGCTAAACTTCCTGGTGTCCTAGGATTTCTCTAAGGTTGCAAGTCATGGAACAATTAATTACTTGTCTTTATTAGTAGAGGGAGTTTCATTAAAGAGAGTTCCCCAAAAGGATGGAGTCACAGGTCTGATGAGATACAGAGATAGACAGACAGACACACACACACACACACAGAATGAATGAAGGAATGAAAGAATGAATGATCTCCTTTCTAGATGACTGATTGCAACCACTGGAGTTCATTTTTAAAGGGCTCAACTATGTTTGCATGTGACATTTTTGAATTGGCTAGTATTTGTTGTCAAGTAGTTTTTTTTTTTGTTTGTTTTGAATATTTATAGTTATTTTAACACTTTTCGTTTCCCTTTCAGGTTTGTGGAAGGGATGCTTAATATTTGCTACAATGCTATAGACCGCCATATTGAAAATGGACAAGGAGACAAGATTGCCATCATCTATGATAGCCCCGTAACAAACACAAAAGCCACTATTACCTATAAAGAAGTTTTGGAACAGGTACGTTTTCTGTACACAGATTGATCATATGATTTGGGGATTAAATATTGAAATGACTCAAATGGGTCTGTAATCTCATGGTTGGTGTTTCTTTCGGTAATCCAGGTGGTAACTTACCTTTGCCTCTCCATCTGAAAAGACTCAGATCTGTGCCCTCTCCCAAAATCGGGTTTGCCCAACCTATTCTCTGTAGACCTTTGTGACCATGGACAAGTTATTAAATCTTGGTTTGCTTCAGTTCCTCATTTGTTAAATGGGGAAATAGTAACACCTACCTCCCAGTGTTGTTGAGGAGATCAAATGAGATGATAATTACAAAGCTCTTAATGTAGTGCCTGACACATAGTAGGTATTATATACACATTAACTCTCATCGGCATCATCATCACCATCATTATTATTCATGATGGCATGGGTTCTCCATGGATTATTGCTTAATCTCACTATGTCACTATCCTATTTTCTTTTTGTTTTTATATTTCGAGGATAACTTTTATTTTCCATTTGGTTTTCCTTTTGTAAAATGCCTCAGGTAGTCTGTTCTTAACTATCGTGACCCTCGCTATTCCTCTGTGAATGGTGTGCATTTTCATTCCTTTGGTGACAGTGGTGTGCTGTAAAATGTAGCCTTGTAACTTACATTGCCAGTAGAACGTTATTCAAAAAGATGGGTTCTTTTATCAGGGAGTGCGTGGACTCATTAGCATGGGATAGTGGATTTAAGGTCACCCTTGAAGTCAGGAAGCCTAGCCTTTGATATATACTAGGTGTGTAGGGAAGTTTCTAATTTTTACAGTGCCTTGGGCAAATCTCCAATACTAGAAGCAGCAAGGAAAGAGCAGTGAACTTAGTTAGAATTGTGAGACCTCAGTTAGAATCCTATTTGTGTCACTTATTACTTGGGTGAATCATTTAACCTCTTTGGGCCTCAGTTTCCTCATCTGTAAAATGAGGAGGTCAGTTGAACTAGTTGATCCCTATGGACTTTAAATCTCTAAATCTATTGTTCTAAGTTACCTAGGAGTTGTTGATCTGCATCAGTGAAGAGTTTCCACACCAAAATCACAGACCCAGATTAGGAAACAGGTTGTGTAATTAGGCAGTAGATATCCCTAAGTGGTGCTTAACCAACTCAGGACAGGGATATGGATTGGACCTTTGATATTGTGGAACCAAGCAGCAGAGCTTGAATCAAGCAGAAAAAGTTGCTTAACCATCTAATAATAGATTTATAGACTGGACCTGATTTCACTGGCACAGAGAACGCCTTGGTGAGAAAACTCCCTTGACCAATGTAGGATCACCTGTTACCTGCTTCCAACAACCTGGAATACTGAAAGGTTAAGTGATAAATTATATAGCCGGTATGTGTCAGAGGTTCTTGACTCTGAGGACAGGCCTCTATCTACAGTGCTTTGCTGCTGCTTCTTGAACCAACAAATAATTTCTATTCCTGTATAATTCTCTTTCCATTTATGTCTATGAGCCAAAGTGAGTTACTGATTTTCATTTCTGACTGAATTGTTAATGTACAGAAAATGCCGTAGGACTTCAGAAGCAAAAATTTAGGGGTGGAGAAAGACCTAAGAGGCCAAAAAAGCTCAGCTTCCTTCTTTAACATATGAGGAAACTGAGGCCCAGAGAGTCTAAGTAACTCCTTTTCTTCATCCTTTTTTTCCTCCCTTTCTTCCTTTTCCTTCCCTCCCTCCTTTCCTTCCTCAATTGAGATTAAGTGATTTTCCCAGGGTCACACAGCTAAGTAAGTGTTTGAACTCAGGTCCTCCAGACTCCAGGGCCAGTGCTGTACTCACTTTGCCACCTAGCTGTCCCCTAGAGTTTAAATAACTTTTCCAAGGTCACTTAGCTACTATGCGTGAGGCAGGATTCCACGTTAGGTCTTCCTGACTCTAAGTCTACCAGTCTATCCATTATACCATTTGACTGCTCTATTCTTAATATACCACTAATAAGCAGTATTTATTTCATTGAGAAGAAAATATTAATAACATTAGTTGTAAGTATCAGTCACTTAATTGGCAACTGCAGCAGAATTATTAGTTTCCTGCTATAATTTGAATTATTTTCTACCAGCCAAGGATTTTCCTTACTTGGGAGGATAACTATGTTGAATTATTTTCTACCAGCCAAGGATTTTCCTTACTTGGGAGGATAGCTATGCTTATAGATGCCATGCTATTTATCATTCTAATTAAGCTCTTATTTGTACATGGCTTTGTGAGGCATCATACAAAGGAAGTTAATGATACACTCCATACCTTGTGGGAGTTGATAAAATAGGACAAAGAAAATTGTTATACAAATGAACAACATTAGATACTAACTACATTACAAGAATACACATTTTCTAGGATTTGAACATGCATTTTGCCAGCTGAGTGCTCTTTGTAAGGTGCTGTTGAGAACATCTTGGTGAGTCCCGCAGGTTTAGAGGAAGCAGCGCTATTGCCGCTTCTCCAGTTAAAGAGATGATGTTTCAATGAGGGAAGAAATAAGACATGTGGTAGAGTTAGCTTGGGAAATGACTTAGTGGATGGCGTTTAGTAAAAGGCTCACAAAAGAGCAGAGAAAATGGAATATGCAATAGAGGATACAATTGAAATCCCACTCTCTACTTCAAGCCTTTTCCCATATCCCTAGACTGTAATGATCTTTTATGAGGGGGCAGAGTGACATAGTAGATACAGCACTGGGTTTGAAAAAGCTTAATTTGAACCTGTTTTTGGCACTTACTGTAGAACACTGGGAAAATCATTTCACCTCTCAGTGTATGTTTTGGCTCTCAAAGTTCACTTCTGAAACTATGATCATAAAACTCCCAAAGTTTATAATAATTTTTAAAAGTCAGCACCCCCCTCCCCAATGTTCTGTGTGTAGCAGCGTAGGACTTGGGCTGTCTACCTAGTATCCCTTAACTCTTGCAATACATGATACACTGGCTCCTCTTTTTGTCTGGCATACATGTCCTGATTGTCTTAAGTCCCATTTGTTGTATACAGGGGCATTGTTAATGTTGTACAACATGTATTAACCTACCATGAATCTCTTCATAGCCTTCCATCATCATAGGGTATCAGGAAGTGTGTATACACACACACATATATGGGGAAGCATACATATACACATATGTGTATACATATCATATGTGTGTGCATATATGTATGTATGCATATGATTATCTTCAGTGGCTGAACACAACAATCTGAAACATTACCTATGGCCCCTAATAAAATGTTGAGCATACAATGGTAGCTCCAGAAATATTTGCTGAATCAAATGATTGAAAGCCACAGGTTATTTGTGTTTTGACCGAATTGATTCTCTTTGAAGCATTCTAAGTGATTTAGTAGGTGTTTGAATATAGATAATACTTAAAAATTACAATAAAAGGAAGGAAAAGTGAATTCACTATATTGAACAGGAAATGAAGACAAAATGAAGAAAAAAAGATATTTTACTTATGCTTTTAGCCACCCCTTCCCTTAATCATCATGGGAGCAGTGCGACCGACACTCCCCACTGACCATCTCCTATCAGTAGACAGGTAAACCCAGAGGTAGCAGTGCTGTTTAAACCACAGTTCCTGCTTATAGCCAGACACTGACAGCTTGTGTCTCAAGGAGCAACCCATGTGGAGTTGGAATCTTGGAATTCCTGACACCGCCAATACCAATTCTGTGATGACTAGGTAAACCAGAAGCCACCATTCTCATTTCTGAAAGCTCACCTCACACAGCTGTTATTTTCAGATAAAATTCTTCCTTAATTTAGATGTCAAAATGAATAGGAGATCTTCTATTTCACTAAATATTACTGTTACTAGTGAAAAGGAACAGTGAAGGTGAAATCTAATAAGTGAATGATGTCCTGGTGATATGAGTGTTCCAAAGCTGCTTGAGGGGTCTAGAATATCATTGAGGGAGTTAATGGCAGTATCTGTATTAATGACAGAATAACATAGTCAATGAAAACATACATGTCTAGACATCAAGAATCTTCCAGTGACTTGAATGTGAACGTCTTTTATTGGTCAGAGATATAGATGGTGAGAAAGATGAAAGGAAAAAGAAAAAAAATCTAAGTTTTGAATATTAGATAATTAAATTGAGAGAGAAAAAGGGAAAGGGAAAAAAATAAGATAATAATAGAATTATTACTATATAGTATATTATGTCATCATATTATGATATGATATCAGTAGTGCAGATGATGGAGTGCTGTGACTGGAATCAGGCAGACTTATCTTCCTGAGATTCTCAGACACTTACTAGTTGTATGACCCTGGACAAGTCATCAGACCCTGTTTGCCTCAGTTTCCTTGTCTATAAAATGAGGTAAAGAAGGGAAGGGTAAACCTTTCCATTTTCTTTCCCAAGAAAACCCTATATGGGTTCATGAAGGGTTGGACACAACTGAAATGGCTAGATGACAACAACATTATATTACTACATATTTATTACATATATACATATAAAATGTAATAATATAATGTCATCCAACCATTTCAGTTTATATGTGCATATATATATATATACATATATATATGTGTGTATATATATATGTGGGGCAGCTAGGTGATAGAGTGGATAGAACACTAGTGCAGGAGTCAGGAGGACTTGAGTTCAAATCTCACCTCAGACACCTGACACTCACTAGCTGTGTGACCTTGGGCAAGTCACTTAACCCCAACTGCCTCATCCTGGGTCATCTCTAGTCATCCTGATGAATATCTGGTCACTGGATTCAGATGGCTGTAGAGGAGGAGTGAGGCTGGTGACCTGCACAGCCCTCCCTCACTCAAAACAAAGTCAAGTGCAAGTCCTGTCATTATTTCTCTGATGGCATGGTCTTCTTCGCAACAAGGGATGAACACACACAGTGTTTTATGTATATGTGTGTGTATATATATATATATATATATATATATATATATATATATATATATATATATATATATATATATATATACACACATATATTATTGTTGTTATAAGGATCATATACTTCCATGTACTTAAGTTATTGACTAATTTAACTATTATCTAACATTCACTCATTTGTATTAAAAATCACTAGTGGATAAAACCAATTAAGTGAACCAATTTACGTACAAGATTCCCAAATGGAATTACTTTAATATTTCAAGGATTTGTGATTTAGTTTTGTATGAGTACTTTCTTACCTGTTTCAGATTGCAGCTACTCCACACTTCAGTAGGTGTTTTTGTGAGTTGCAGTGACCCAAAACCAAAAAGTCTTCTCATGGTCATAAGTCTGCCATTAATGAGTTTTGCACAGTTCACACATGCACGCACAAATGCACACACACACACACACACACACACCCCAATTAAAGTCTTACTCTCACCATGTTTTGGAAGTAACTTTCAGTTGTTAAAGGCATGCTAGTGGAAGACAAGCCTTTTGGCAGGTCACCTTTAGTGCACCAACCCAGCAACAGGATAGTCCAAGACTCTCCCTAAGTCAATCATGCAAAACTCACACACACATACATGCTGTATATATATATGCATGCATGTACATATATATTTATAATTATAATCATAAATTATTTATTCATCTTCCTGACAAGATCCTGATTGGCAGTATGGTGGTGAATTTTCAATCACTAGAATTAGAGATTGTGGTATGCAATGATATGGACATACTCAGCTGATGATGGAAATACTTGGACTTGAGAAAAGTACCTAGCTTTGCTTTGATTCACTGTGTTATCCAACACTGCTTTTTATTGCCTCATAGGAATATAAAATACCAATAACAAGATAATTAGGAATAGATTTATTAAATCTCGATTCTGACCAATGTGTCAGGGTTGGGGTCTTGGGGTGATTGATTGTACCGCCCATCTTCTCTTAATCATCTTGATTTATAACCAGTTCACTTTCATTTTCAAAACCAACCAGTTCTTTTAAAATATATTGCTCCTGTGACAAATATGACACTGTCATAGATATCTCAGACAAAACGATTTGGATGTATTTTGTTTAGAGGGCATGTGTTATGGTAAATTAAGAGTTGACTTTGGAGCCAGGAAGACTCGGGTTTAAGCCCCAACTCTGCCAAGTTATTGGCTAGCTGTACTGACTGAGTCACTTGTTCTATTTCCTAGTCAATTTTCTGAGAGTATAGGATGGGAAAAAATCCAACTTACATTGGTAGAAGGTGAAATCTCAAGTAAAGTCTTTTTTTTTCTCTTCCTTCTGTTGTTCAGTAATAAGAATGTGTGCAATTAAGTGTGAGGTAGAAGGTTTTGTTCAGATGTGAACATTATTCTTGCTTCAGGGAGAAACCCTTCGACTGCAATTATGTGATGTCCTTGTAGCCCTCCTAGACCATTTAATGAGATCTGTAGCAGCCTTTCATTTATATTGATTGGCTTTCAGAATGTATTGACCAACCAGGACCATAAAGGTTAACTGGAATGTGACCTGACGTTGTTTAAATGCATCGGGAGCACCCACAGTTTTTGCTGTTTGTTCTGTATTACAGCGTCTGATTGGTTAATTATGCAGGTTAAGTGGAAGAGTTGGTACAGCATTTATCCAAGCAGTACAGATTTTCTGTTTACATTTTTTACATGGGAGAAGGAGTAGAAGGGTGTCTTTTGTAATCTCATATTTTAAAAAGTAATAACCAGGTTAATACCAAACAATGAATAGTTGGTGATCTATCTCCTAAACAACTTGAAGATTCAGAGAAAAGATTTGGTTTGAATGCCAAAGCATATTTGTGTACTTATGTCTTCCATTAAAAAAAATTGCCACGTACTTATGTTTTGATGCATACAGTAAGCACTCCTTGATTATTTTAAAAAATCTGAAGTTAAGAAATAAAACAAGCATTTCTGTAACAAAGTGGAACAGAAAAAAGGGGATTGCACCTGAAACTGCACATCTATTATGTACAATTTACTATTCCTTTTAAATATACAACAAACTTACCATGTGATTTTCTCTCGCAACTCCCCACCATAGAGGTGGCTACCATTGGACACAAATGTGTGTGTTCTCTGGATGCAAACAACATTTTCCTTCATAGGAACTTTGTGGTGAATTTGAGTTTTTATAATAGAATAACAAGTTCTCTCAAAGTCGTTTTTAAAACAATATTACTCTTACTATATGCAATGTTCTCTTGGGTCTGTTCATTTCTTTCTTCATTATTTCTTGAAACTCTTTCTATGTTTTTCTAAAATCGTTGAGCTCGTCAGCTCTTATAGCAGAGTAATATTCTGTCACAAACATGTACCACAATTTGTTCAGCTATTCCCTAACTGATGGGCATCCCTACAATTTCCAGCTCTTTGCCACCAAAAAAGGGAGAGGCTATGCATATTTTAGAATAGAATAGGTTCTTTTCCTTTCCCTCTAATCATCTTGGAAAGCAGACCTAATAGTGGTATTGCTGGGTCAAAGGGTACAGGCAATTTAATAACTCTTTGGGTATAATTCCAGATTGCTGTCCGACAGATACACCAATGATGAATTAAGGTCCCAATTTTCACACATCCCCTCCCCAGCATTTGTCACTTTCCCCTTCCAAATGATTGCTTTTTAACTGACTGCCTTTAATTTAGCTTAAAAAAACCCAGGACATGTATCCTATGTGTGACATAGTGCCATTCAATTAAATATACACCAGTAAAATGAATCCTTTCATCTCTTAGCAATCCTTTTTCTGAAGACATAGGTATCCTGATGCATGTTTCTTTGCTTTTCTGTGACAAAAAAAAGGTTTTGACAGGAAATACATTCTTGCATGTGGCTGAGAACAGAAGTGGCAAGCAGGTAAACTAGTTGTGTTGCCCTTTCCTCCACTTTTGCTTTAAAAAAATACATCTGTTTTGTTGTATAAAAGGGAATGACTTTGTGATGACAAGATAGTCTTCCAAACTAAAAAAAATATTTACTCAGCATCACTGAGCTGTTTCTGGTCTACTGAATCTCGACTGTCAATTCTATGGCTTATGGTCATAGCGAGTTATGTGAGTCTTGGAGACACTTAAGTGACATATCTGTCCATGGTCACACAGCCAGTATGAATTACAGGCAGCATTTGTTTCCAGATGTTCATAACTATGCAGTATTCCATAATGACTCTAATTCCACTAAATAGTGACTGTCCATCAAGTAATACTGTAGAGAGAAAAAAAATGGCTAAAGAGAGACATTTGAGGGCCAAACAGTACTTGCTGTTTCAAAGGTTTTGTTTCTCATTTAATAACCTTAATGTTAATGAATAATTTATAGAATAATCTTTCAAGTGGATGGGTTTTGAGTAATAGCTAGAGTTATTCTTTTTTTTTTTTCTAACAAGTGAATCTTCAGTATTTTGTGTAGCTTGGTAAGTTATCATATGTGAAAACAGGCCAAAGTTTCTTTGGGTACTTTATATCTCATTTTATTTTAAGGTGCTCCTGGGAAAAACACAGGTAATTCTAAACTCAAAAATGAATTTTATCCTCAAAGTTTTTTTTTCTTTCAAGCTTTATAAATACATTTTAAATATATTATAGACATTTCTTTATCCTCTCTTGTCACAAAGAAAATCAATGAAGGAAAACTAAGATGGTAGATTTCATTCTGCACCTGTGGTCCCCCACCTCTCAACCAAGAGGACCAAGATAAATTTCATTACCTCTTCTTTGAATCCAGTATTAGTATCAATCTTTAATTTATATTTGACTTTTGTGGAGTTTTTCATATGTATTGTGATAAAAATATTTCTTGTTCTAATTTCTCTTTATTCTGCATCATTTCATATGTCTAATAATGTTTTAAAATGATATGGTCTTTCATATTTAGTTTGCTTAGACATGCCGAAGTGATTTTTGATTTTTCCAGCAGCTCTTGTTGAATAGAGAATTCCTCCTCCATTACTTTATGTTCTGAGTTTTACCAATACCAGAATAAAATATTCATTTGCTTTGAGGTTGTGCTTTTCTATTTTGTTCTGATGATCTACTTTTTTATCTTTTTTTTTTTTTGAAAAACACATGCTAATTAGTTTTGATGGTTGCTGATGTCCAATTTTTTAGGTGTGTGGGACTCTTTGTGGCCCTGTAAGTCCGTGGGGTTTTCTTGGCAAAGATACTGAAATGGTTTGCCGTTTCCTTCTCTTGTTTTATGCAGACAGGGATTAAGCGACTTGCCCAGGGTGACACAGCTGTGTCTTTGGCAGACACAGAAGTGCCTGAGGTCTTTCTGACTCCAGGCCCAGTGTGCAATCTCCTCTGCCAGCTAGCCACCCCAGTGATGATTGCTTCTTGTCATATCGGTTGAGATCTGATAATGCTCGAGACCCTTCATTGTATAATTTTGAAAATTAATTTCCTTGAAATTCTTGACCTTTTTTCCTTCAAATGAATATCACTATTATTTGTTTTCTAGTTCTTTGAAATAACCCCTTTGTAGACTGATTGGCCTAGCACTAAGTGTAAATTATATAGTAATTTCTAGTTAGGTTTCCAGGGCAGCAAAAAAAAAAAAAAAAGTGCATTTAACCCACAATGTGATAACGTGGGGAATTGAGGCAATTGAATGAATTAAAGTGAGAATAATGAAGGAAAGGAAGAAAAAAAAAGAATTTATGAGTTTTTTGTGGGAGAGAAACTGCATCAGGTAGAATTAGTTGAACTGAAAGGAGTAAGAGAAACCTTGACAGATGAATAATTACCTTAGGCACAAAAAAGGATGTGATAATGTTGGAGTCAGAAGTTGGCATTTTTCTAACATTGGCATATCCCAACAAGAAGCAATGAAAATCTAATTATTTCAATCTTTATTTCTGTAAAGGATATTTTCCAGTTGTGTTTATGTAAGTCCTCAGTGTGACTTGGTGGATTAATTTCAAGATATTTTATGCATAGTTTAGTTATTTTGAATTAAATTTCCCTATGTCTTAGTCCTGGAACTTGTTAATAATCTAGGCTGTCCCAAAGCTCTTAGTGAAGTTCTAAGCTATAACCATACATATAAAAGTTCACTTATTTGGGAATAGGATGTTATTTTCTATTTTGTTACTTTATTGACTCCATTAATTCATTTTATTATTTTTTGTAACTTCTCTGGGTGATCTAAGTAACACATCATATTATTTCCTAATGAAAATAATTTTTCATTTCTTCTGATATTTATTCCTTCAATTGCTGCCTCCCTCTTCCCAATAACAGTTTTACCCTTTCTAGAACTTTATAGGCATCCTTTCTTTACCCTGGTTTTACTGGACATGCTTCTAATGTTTTTCTATTAAAATCCAAAAGTCTGTTTGGAAGTTTATTTGGTATTTAGAATGCTTCAATCCGTAGAAACACTGCTAGAAGTTCTAGTTAGGCTGCAGACCAGCAAAGAAAATGCATTTAATCCACAATGTAATCAGAACATGGGGAGTAGAGGTAGCTAAATGAGTTAACATGAGAAGAAAGAAGGAAAAGATGATTAAAAGAGATTTATGAGTTTATATGGAAAAGAAACTGCCTCAGGTAGAATTATTTGAGCTGATGGGAGTAGGAGACATTTTAACAAGTGTATGATCATCTTAGAAAGGAAGAAGCACGATATTATAGTCATAAGTTTATATATGGAAACAAGTGTAACTGGCTGAGAGAGTAATACCCTCAGTGGGATTTGGTGTAGAGGGAAGCAGGATGCAACCAGCTCTTTATGTGTGATATTTGCAAACTTTTCATAATACCATATAGTCCAATCCATATATGATTAGGAATCCCCTCTACAGCCCAAAAGTGGTCATCCAAATTTTGCTCGGAGATTTACAATAGTGGAAGAGGGGACCCAAGTACCTCCTAAGGCATCTCATTCCATATTTAGGCAGCTTAAATTGCTCAAAAATTTCCTTATATCACGGACAGATTTGCCCATTTTTGCATCTTGGAACATGGAAAAGAGGGTAAAGGGCCAGGAGAGAAGGTGATCAGGGAAGACTTGAGAGAGAAGAGTAATATTTGAGTTTGGCTTTACAGATCTGATATAACAACAATTAGAGATGAAGAATGAACTTATTCTAGTATAACCAAAGGTAACAGAGTGACCAAATGTAATGGTAATTTAAATGGGAAGATCTTTCTAATTCATTAATAGACCCATGTGACCTGTTTGGGTCACATGGAAGCCTGAGTCACATGGAGCCTATGGAAGGGGAGGAGTTGGCTGACCAGGTGGAACAGGAAGAGGCAGAACTGAGAGGAATTTTGTCAGAGCTAGGAAGGATGCAGGCAAGCAGGTAGCTGGCAAGCATGAGTGAAAGAGCTTGTTTGTGATTTTGTTTAAGGAAGTTTGCTTGTGATTTGTTTAATGGAGCTGGTTTGTGGGAAGCCTTGCAGGGGAAGGTTTGGGGATGGTGTTGTTCTCTGCTTTGTTATTGTGTGTAGATGTTTGTTACTATGATGGATTTGGTTTTCTGGTGTCTGAACAAATGTTTTGGTTCTGTCTTCCATGTAGAGTCTGTTGTATTTCATGATTCAGAATTGTACTGGGATATTCATGGCCATTGTAGGTGCTGGAATATTACATTGACACTACAGCAGGGCAAAAGATGCAGTAATACACTGGGTCTATTTGAAGTACAGGAACTAGGTGAAACAGTGTGAGGAAGGGAGTTAGTAATATAACATTAGATCAAAATGATGGGCTGCCACTGGATTTCAAAATCTTTAAGTGCCAGTTAAAGGTTTTTGAAAATTACTTTCTTGACAAACACTGAACTTTTTGATCATCATATGTTTTAATCATATAGCATAACAAGCTTGTATTTACAGCATGTCCCAACTTAGAGATGTAATCTGTTCCTGAAGGTTTCATGTTTAAAAGAGTGTGGACACTTGGAGTCAGATCCCCTGTATTTGAACCCTGGACCTAAGGCTACTTGTATCCTGAGGATAAAGTAATTTGGCTTCTCTGAAGCTATGTTTATGTATCTGTAAAACCAAGTCAGCATAGTATAAAGCTCAGAGAGCCAGTCTTGAAGTCAAGAAGGCTTTGATTCCATTATAGCCTCTGATATATACTCACTGTGGGATCTTAGGCAAGTCTTCAAGCTTATAGGCTATTTCCTACTAATAGAAGTTGCAGAGTAGTTGGTGATCAGCACTAAATAGAGTGAATTTCCTAATTGGAAGTTCCCTATGCCAGTAAACTCATAAGCACAGTCCAAAAATGGGCATAATCATTTGTTTTAACTCATAGGAGAATTGGGAGCAAAATACTTTGTAAAACCAAATGGGAGGAGCTTGGACTTACTCTTACATTTATATGAGGAACTTCCAGGTGAGGAAACTCCCTCTACTGAGATAGGTCCACATCTTCTCTGAAATTTATGGTTTCAGAAAATTGCCTAGAATATTGAAAACTTGTCAATTTTGTCTGGATGAGATTTGAACCCAAGTCTTCTTGAATTCTAAGATTGCTTCTCTTTCTCTCCTACTACTTCATGCTGTCTCCTTAAAACACTTAAAATGGCTACTCTCTTAGTCCAGAAGGTATGCTTGTTCACTCATTTTTGTGGATCATGACCTGACTCTGTGACCCCATTTGGGGTTTTCTTGGCAAAGACAGTGGAGTGGCTTGCCATTTCCTTCTCCCAGCTCCTTTTACAGATAAGGAAACTGAGACAAACAGGGTTAAGTGACTTGCCCAGGGTCACACAGCTTGTACGTGTCTAAGGCCAGATTTGAACATGGAAGATGAGTCTTCCTGACTCTACCTGACATTGTATCCTCTGTGCCATGTAGCTGCTTTAATGTATAACAGCTGAGTTCTTTTACTTTATAGATGAGGCCACTGAAGACCAAAGAAGTTGAGACTTAGGCACAGACCCCCGCTTTTAGTTTATGAATGCACTTCTCCTTTTGATGTACACTACTCATTGTTTCTAATGACCAATTATTAAAGAATTATTGATCACTAACCCATGAAGAAGCATTTATCAAGTGCCTATTATTTTCCACACCAGGACTCCAAAGACAGCCCTTAAGTGTCTTAAATTTGATCCGTGAAGCTACTTTAAGTAAATGTTAAAATACTTTATGAAAAGTCTCTTGAAGGATGCATAGGATTCAATGTAGACTGAGGTCTGTTTTTTTTGGATTTGACCAATGTGGGAATTTATTTGCCTGACTATACAGTGCGGATTATTTGCTACTGCAGGGAAAAGAATATCATTATTCCATAGTGGGAAAAATCAAATCTTTTCAAACTGACAGGAATAAAGCAGCTGTTCCCTCCTCCTAAAGATTCATTTCCAATCAAATCAATTATATCCCTCAAAGATTTATTCTTTGAGCAAATTCTCATTCCCCCATTTTAAACCTTATTTATAGGTTAGCTATTGAGATCACAATCCTAATACAGGAAGAGGCTAATATGTGAGTAAAGGATAAACACCGTTTCTACTTTAGCATGAAGCCTCACCTTCTTTGGTTGAAGATTGTTTGTGGGGGATAGAGTTAGAATCTCTAACTTAACAATTCCACTTGAGCCAGTTCAACAAACTTTCCCTTAAATATATTTCTTACTGTCTGCAGGGCACAGTTATTGGCTATAAGAGGTCATTTCTAGTCAAGGCTCAGTGAGTTTGGGAAAATAATTTCTTTCAGCGGGAGGCTATGTGACCTCTCTGGACCTGGCAATTTAAATTTAATTTGAGTCAGCTTGATTAATTGGTGGTAACAGCTTCCAAGAAGGGAGTACAGTTTGCTTAACTCAGTGCACTGAAGTGTTGATCTCATTGCTGTCAGAAGAAATCTTAATTCAGTCCTTTTTTATCAAAAATGTCCCTTGAATGCAATGGTAAAATGAACCATAAAGATATAGTAGACATTCACTTGTTTTGTCCTCAATCAACAAGCCTTCACTTTAAAAAGCAAAGCAAAAAAGTAAAGGACCTACAATGTGTAAAAATATTTATATCTCTTCTTTTTTGCTGGCAAAGAATTGGAAATTGAGAAGATGCCCATCAATTGGGGAATGACTGAACAAGTCATGAGATATGATTGTGATGGAATAATATTGTGCTAAAGGAAATGATGAGCAGGATGCTTCTCAGAAAAACCTGGAAAGACTTACATGAGTTGATGCAGAGTGAAATCAGCAGAACCAGGAGAATTTTGTACATAGTAGCTGCAATATTATACAATAATCAACTGTGAATAACTTAGCTGTTCTCAGCAATACAGTTCCAAAAGACTCATGATGAAAAGTGCTATCCACCTCCAGAGAAACAATTGATGGAATGTGAATGCAGATCAAAGCATACTTTTTAAAACCTTCATTTTTTTTTTTTTTTTTGGTTTGGGGAGAGATCTTTTTGTTTGTTTGTTTGTTTTTTTGCTATATGACTAATAGGGAAATGTTTCGCTTGACTGCACCATGTATAACCTATACCAAACTGCTTGAATTCTCAACGAGGGGGGAGGAAGGGAGAGAAAGAATTTGGAATTCAGAATTTTAGAAAAATGTTAAAATTGTCTTTACATGTATTTGGGCAAAAATAAAATTCTAAATAAATTATTTTAAAACAAGCCTTAACTAAGTTCATGTCATGTGCCAGGCACCGTGCTAGGCAATTCAGATACAAAAAAAAACCTAACAAGAATAGTTTTTGTACTCAAGAAGCTTATGTTCATTGGGTACAAACAGCATGTACACATGTTGTTATATGTTAAAACTGTTAGTGTTTTTATGCATATTGAGTATGTTTACAAAAATATTCCCTTGTAATGTTCCTGCTTCCCCTCTTTGCAGAGTGAGGGGATTATAGATGTGTAACTGTTATACAGTGATTGCCATAGTTTATGTGGCAGTTTTCCTGAAGTATATTTTCCCAATTTTTGTTCTGTTTTAATAATACAGACTATCATTTGCATATCCCTTTACATACACTTTTTCATTTGATCCCCAAAGTAACTCTGGGAGGTAGGTGTTATTATTGTCTCCATTTTATAGGTGAGGAAACTGAGACTGATAGAGGTTAAATAGCTTGTCCAGTGTGAAACAGCCAGTAAGTGTTTTAGGCAGAATTTGAACTTGGGTCTTCCTGGTTCCAGGTTTGTCTCTCCTTACTATGTTACCCTGAGCCATAAGGCATAACTGAGGAGAGGGAAAGTTAAGTGAGACGTTGGGGAATGTGAGGGGATATAAAGCCAAAAGATATCAGGAAAAAAGTGTTTTGTTTTGTTTTGTTTTTTTTTAAGGAAACTATTGCTTTTGAAAAAGCTCCATAGAGAAATATCGGGTAGAGTGATTGCCTGATTCTCCACAAGGAATAATGTCATTTTCTTTCCTTTTGCAGTGATTGGTCTGGAAAGAAATCAAGGCAGGCAGCATGGCCCCCAGAAATAGCTGTGATGCTACTGCCCTTTCCTTTCTTTTCATCCTACTTTGATAATAAATGCTCTAAGCATTGAGTTGATAGTGACAGCTAGACTTTTCTTTCCCATTTCTGCTTTTTGCATACTGAGACTCTCAGTGAGATTTCAGTTAGCTTCAGAAACCAGTCCCTGCTAGTCCTGTCTCAGTGGAGCTTCTTGAGAGATTTCAGTTTGAAGAGAAACTGGAAATTATCTCATTAATTGGGGGCTCTCCCTGCTCTCTTACTGGATTGATAGATCCAGATAGACTGAATACATATTTGTTTCCCGTCCCCCCATCATGAATTAATGATTTAGGCAGTGTAGACCACTGGAACGATTTCTAGATTTAGAATCACAGAGCTCAGGCTGAAATGTGACTTATATTAATTATAACCTATGTGACCTTTAATCAAACCAGTTTTCTTCTCTGGACATTAGTCTTTTCACCTCTTAAAAGACACTAGAGTATATGACTACAAAGGGCCTTTTAAACTTTAATTATAGGATCCTATGTGATTTTTACTCTCCATTCTTTTAAAAATTTTTTTGATGAACAAAAATTTATTTTCTTGAATGGCCATAATCTCCCCACGGTGAAAAAAAATAACAGCAAAGTCCTTGTAAGAAATATGAATAACCAAGCAAGAGAAATTTCAGTATTGGCCATGTCCAAAGCAAAAACAAACATGTCTCATTCTATACTATGAGACCATTGACTTTATGTCAGGAGTGGGTACCATGTTTCACATGATTGGCTGTCTAGAATAATGGTGGATCATTGCATTCATTCATTTCAAAGTTATATTTCTTTACAATGTTGTAATTGTGTGTATACATATGTGTATACACATGTATACTTATGCATGTGTGTATGTATATGCATATATGTATTTGTATATATGTGTGTACAGGTACATATATATCTGTATTTCTCCTTATTTTTCTACTTCATTCTCTGTCACTTCATAGAAGTAATACAAGTGGTAACAGCTTTCTCTGAAAGCCTTTCCTCTCATAATTATTTATTTTTAGTTTTCAACATTCATTTCCACAAGATTTTGAGTTCCAAATTTTCTCCCCATCTCTCCCCTCCTCCCACCCCGAAACACCATGCATTCTGATTACCTATTCCCCCAGTCTGCCCTCCTTTCTATCATACTCCTCCCCGCCCTTATCCCCATCTTCTCTCTTTTCTTGTAGGGCAAGATAGATTTCTGTCCTTCATTACCTTTATTTCTTATTTCCCAGTTATATGCAAAAACAATTCTCAACATTTGTTCCTAAAACTTTGAGTTCCAACTTTTCATCCTTGCTCCTTCCCTACCGATCCCCACTGAGAAGACAAGCAATTCAATATAGGGTATATATGTGTAGTTTTGCAAAAGACTTCCATAATAGTCATGTGGTGAAAGATTAACCATATTTCCCTCCATCCTATCCTGCCCCCCCATTTAGTCTATTCTCTCCTTTGACCCTGTCCCTCCCCTAAAGTGTTTACTTCTTAATTACTCCCTCCTCCCATTAGCTCTCCCTTCTATCATAACCCCCATACCTCACTTATCCCTTTCTCCCCTACTTTCCTGCAGCGTAAGATAAATTGTCATACCAAATTGAGTATGCATGTTATTCCCTCTTTAAGCCAAACATGATGAGAGTAAGCTTTACTTTTTCCCTCTCATCTCCCCACTTTTCCCTTCCATTGAAAAAGCTTTCCTTGCCTCTTTTATGAGAGATAATTTGCCCCATTCTATTTCTCCCTTTCTCCTCCCAATATATTCCTCTCTTACCCCTTAATTTTATTAGTTTTAGATATCATCCCTTCCTATTCAATTCACCCTGTACACTCTATCTGTGTGTGTGTGTGTGTGTGTGTGTGTGTGTGTGTGTGTGTGTAATGCTTCCAGCTATCCAAATACTGAGAAAAGTTTCAAGAGTTACAAATATTTTCTTTCCGTGTAGGGATAAAAACAGTTCAACTTTAGTAAATCCCTTATGAGTTCTTTTTCCTCTTTAGCTTTTCATGCTTCTCTTGATTCTTGTGTTTGAAAGTCAAATTTTCTTTTCAGCTCTGGTCTTTTCCTCAAGAGTGCTTGAAATTCCTCTATTTCATTGAATGACCATTTTTTTCCCCTGAAGTATTATACTCAGTTTTACTGGGTAGGTGATTCTTGGTTTTAATCCTAGTTTCTTTGACTTTTGGAATATCATATTCCAAGCCAGTTGATCCCTTGATGTAGAAGCTGCTAGATCTTGTGTTATCCTGATTGTATTTCCACAGTACATGAATTGTTCTTTCTGACTGCTTGCAATATTTTTCCTTGACCTGGAAACTCTAAAATTTGGCTACAATATTCCTCAGAGTTTTTCTTTTCATATCCCTTTCAGAGAGTGGTTGATTGATTCTTTCAATATTTATTTTATCCTCTGGTTCTAGAATATCAGGGTAGTTTTCTTTGATAATTTCATGAAAGTTGATGTCTGGGCTCTTTGTTTGATCATGGCTTTCAGGTAGTCCAGTAATTTTTAAATTGTCTCTCCTGGATCTGTTTTCCAGGTCAGTTGTTTTTCCAGTGAGATATTGCACATTATCTTCTATTTTTTCATTCTTTTGGTTTTGTTTTGTGATTTCTTGGTTTCTCATAAAGTCATTAGCTTCCATCTACTCCATTATAATTTTTAAAGAACTATTTTCTTCAGTGAGCTTTTGAACCTCCTTTTCCATTTGGCTAATTCTGCTTTTGAAAGCATTCTTCTCCTCATTGGCTTCTTGAACCTCTTTTTCCAATTGAGTTAGCCTATTTTTAAAAGTGTTATTTTCTTCAGCAGTTTTTTGGGTGTCCTTTAGCAAGCTGTTGACTCACTTTTCAGTATTTCTTTCATTACTCTCATTTCTCTTCCCAATTTTTCCTCCACGTCTCTTACTTGAGTTTCAGAATCCTTTTTGAGCTCTTCCACGGCCTGAGACCACTGCATATTTATTTTGGAGGTGTTGGATGCAGAAGCCTTGACTTTTATGTCTGCTTCTGATGGTATGCATTGTTCTTCCTCATCTGAAAGAATGGAAGAAAATATATGTTCACCAAGAATGTAACCTTCTATAGTCTTGTTTTTTTCCCCTTTTTTGGGCATTTTCCCAGCCAGTTACTTGACTTTTGAGTCCTTTGTCAAGAGGAGGGTATACTCTAGGGACCTGTAGATTCTCAGTTCTTCCAAGGTGGCACAATCAGGCCAGAGGATTTTACTCCTTTCCTGGCCTGTGCTTTGGTCTGTGAGCAACCATAGGCTTTTCTGCCCAGGATCTGTGAGGAGAATTCCCTCTCCAGAGCCTCCACCAGCTCCACCACACAAACCAGCACTCCTCCTCACCCCAAGACCACCAGTTAGGGCTGAGACCCAGATCAGTGGCTTGACTCCCCAAGGGGTTTTAGGCAGAAGTCTACAAAAATGGACACTGCTGCTGCAGTGGCTGCTGGCGGGGCCAGACCACATTCCCCTCTCACCCATGTGAAAGAGCTTTCTCACTGACCTTGGAAGCTGTCTCTGGTGTTTGTTGATTGACGAGTCTGGGAACCACAGCTGCTGCCAGAGATTCTGCCACTGAGGCCTGCTCTGGCCTTGTCCCTGGCAGTGCTGGCACAGCCAAAGCTGGGCTGGCCTTTGTGGGCTTCACTCTGCTCTGAGCCTGTGTGATAGACCTTTCCTGTTGGCCTTCCAGGCTGCCTTGAACTGGAAATCTTTTTTACTCTGTTGTTTTGTGGCTTCTGCTGCTCTAGATTTTGTTTAGAGTCATTTTATAGGTATTTTATAGGGTGTGGGAGGAGAGCTTTTACAGGTCTGTCCTTCTACTCCCATAATTTCTCAAAGTACAATCATATTCCATTACATTCACCCATTTCCACGTTCATCTTTTCACCAAAAATAATATAATATACCCCATTCATTTGAGGCACAGTGAGAGGGATAGATTTTCTTTTTGTAACCACAAATAGGAATGAATTATCAGTGATCAGTGCCTGTTATGTACCAAGTCTACTATGTGCTAAGCACTGAGAATACAAAAAGTGGCAATGGACAGTCCCTATCCTCATGGAGCTTATTATCTAATCATAGTGGGGAAGTGCTAAGGAAAGGAATATCACAGAAGGGTTGTTAAACTGACCTGGGGTATTCCCTTTTCCTATTTGCGAATGAAGGAATGAAAGAAACGGAGTAGGATCTTTACATCTGCCTTAATGGTGTTGAGTTCTGAACTCCGAATTATAGTAATTCTTCACAACCTGTTTCTGCTCTTATACTTTCTGTGCCTGCTCTATCACCTTGACTAGAGGATTTGGTCAGATAGGTGACATCTTCTAGATCAGTTCATGAAAATTTTTGATTAAAAAGAGGGATATTTATTCACACCAAATTTAACAAACAACCACTTACCCCATGGTAGTATGTAGTTCATTAGAAATCCTACAGGTGATTACATAGATCTTAATTCAGTGAAACTGTCCTGGGGGAGACCTTTTCAATTGAATAGCCAAGTAAATAATGCATTAAAATAGCTTTTTAATTGCTTCCCAATTTTCTCTTTTTAGGTCTCTAAGCTGGCTGGTGTCTTGGTGAAGCATGGTGTCCAAAAGGGGGATACTGTGGTGATCTATATGCCCATGATACCACAGGCAATGTACACCATGCTGGCATGTGCAAGGATAGGGGCCATTCATAGCCTCATCTTTGGGGGCTTTGCTTCCAAGGAGCTCAGCACCCGTATTGATCATGTAAAGGTAAGTCTTTTTGCTTGAGGGAAAGGTCTAATATTATCTTTTGGGAGCACAGGCTATTTTATCTGTGAGTGAATTCACCTTAATTACTGCAGAGGGTAGGGAAGCATGAACAATAGAGAGCTGGCCTCAAGATGCAGGAAGATCAGCCTCCTACATATCATGGTAGTGTGACCCTAGGTAAATTACTTACCCTCTCCATCTTCTAAGCAACTTTTGAAGACCCTAACTGGTAGAAAAGATGCTGAACTGCATTGACAGAGGAAGTCCCTCAGTGGGAGCTCATTAGACCAGGGAAATGCTTGGTCCAATACCTGTTCCTATGTAGCAAGCAAAGATAGTCCCTACTCACAAAGAAATTATGTCCTACTGTGTACAGCGTGTAATTCAAAGAAACTTTTTAAAGCATGTGTGTTGGGCAATAGAAGAGGCTCTGTGCACAAAAGAAGGAAAAAACATGAAACTGTTTCTGCTTTCATGCTTGCATTCTGTTGGGGAGACAGCGCATGCACAGACAGTTATATACAAATATAGATGAAATGCATTCAAAGTGAATTCTGTGGGGAGACCTGATGGTGATAGGCATGGCCTTATTTGAGGTGAGCTTTGAAGGAAGACGGGAATTCTAAGAGGCCAGACTAGGGGGACAGCCTGTGCAAAGGTGTGGGGAATTAGATTATGTGCCCCTTGAGGACAGGGGCTATCTTTTGCCTTTCTTTCTATTCTCAGGACTTAGCACAATGCTTGGCACTTGGTAAATGTTTGATTGATTGAGAAGGGAGGTGGTTTCGATCAGTTTGGCTGAGCTGTAAATAATGAAGTTGAGTAATCTTGTAAGAAGGATGTAGAAGAACATAGGAGCACGATTGTGGAGGACTTTAAATATCAAATTCAGGAGTTTATAGTTGATCTTACAGTAGGTAATGCTGCAGTTTTTCAGTCATTTCAGTCATATCTGACTATTATCCCATTTGGGGTTTTCTTGGTAGATATTGGAGTGGTTTGCCATTTCTTTCTCCAACTCATTTTACAGATAAGGAAATTGAGGCAAACAGGGTTAAGTGACTTGCCCAGGGTCACGCAACTAGTAAGAGTCTAAGGCCAGATTTGAACTCAAGATGAGTCTTCTTGATTCCAGGCCCAGTATAATTGTCACTGAGCCAACTAGCTGTCCATAATCATAATTAGGAAGCCACTTGAGTAGAATCAATATCACTGGATCTTCTATGCCTTAGGGAAATGTCTTTGGTAGTTGTGTTGAGGATGGATTGGAGAGGTGATAGGCTTGAGTGAGGGACATCAATTAATAAGGTTTTGCAGTGTTGTAGTGGTGGGTTTATGAGGGCCTAAGGTAGAGCGGCTATGTGAGTAATTCTGGGAGGGGAACAGTGCTCATAGCTGAGGGGATCAGGAAAGGCTTTGTGTAAGAGGTGGCAGTTTGGAATATGCTAGGGATTTTAATAGGCACAAGTGAGGGACAGGGAATTGCCGGAATGAAACGCAGCCTAGATAAAGCCATGGAAATAAAAGATGGTATGGAGCGTAATGTTGTAGGAAAATGATGAGTCTTACAGGCAAGACTGGCCTGGAGGGAGACAGAGGAGGCAGGGAGACCAATTAGGAAGATATTAGAATATTCTAAGTCTCAGCTGATAACTACTAGAGGAGCAAATGTATGGAAGAGGAAGGGAGGCAGATGAAAAACATAAACATCACTGAAAAATGTTGATAATTTATTGGCTATAGTAGTCAAGGAAGAAGGAACTTTCAAGATTAGTCTAAGAATCCCTGGCTTTTTGACTGAGGCTATGGTGAACCATTCATGGAAATAGGGAAGTCAGGGGTGAGGCTTAGTTTAAAGGGCAAAATGCCGAGTTCACTTTTAAGCACAGTGAATTTGAGGTTCGACACTGGGGGTGGGAGTGGAGAGAACAGTTGGTTAAAAAGATCCAAAAAGTCATTGAAAATGTGAGAAAGGGAGCATAGTTTTGGGAATTATCTAGGATGTGTATGTTCATCCTTCATTGCTAAAGAAGACCATGCCATCAGAGAAATGATGACATGACTTGCCCTTGACTTTGTTTTGAGTGAGGGAGGGCTATGCAGGTCACCAGCTTCACTTCTCCTCCAGAGCCATCTGAATCCAGTGACCAGATATTCATGAGGATGACTGGAGATGACCCAGGATGAGGCAATTGGGGTTAAGTGACTTGCCCAAGGTCATACAGCTAGTGAGTGTCAAGTGTCTGAGGTGAGGTTTGAACTCGGGTCCTCCTGACTCCTGCACTGGTGCTCTATCCACTGCACCACCTACCTGGAATCATCTATGTAGAAGAGAGATAGAGGAACAACCTGTTGAGAGAGATGGGAAGGAATTTAACCTTGAATCCTTTTATTAGTGTGAATAAACAAGAGTTGGGTGTATTAGAATATGATTGATTGTGCATTTACTCCACTTGTGGTTTTTATTGAGGTACCAGTTAATAGGGAGCAGGGAAGGGTTTCACCTCCTGCTTGAAAAACAGCATTTCATTAGTTTAAGTTCATTGACTCAGCAATGTCAGAAGGAAGTAGATACTAATGGCAGAACATTGATAGGCTTACATCAGATTCAATTTCAATAACTCTCCAGGTATCCTCAGCCTTTTATCTTTTATCTTTGGGGGTGGGGGAGGAAGGGAGAGAAGGGAACAGTCAGTGAATCTGTAACATGCAGTGACTAGAGTAATTAATAATAGATTTAAAGAATTTGACTTTAAAAATTATGTATGAGATTAGTTTAGCAATACTATGTTAGCAGATGCTTAGACTGGACATTTCATTTGAAAGTAGCCAGCCCAAGTGCCAGGAGAAACTCAATTAGGTATTAAAAAATTCAGTGCAGAGCTTTGTAGTTTTAGAGCTAGAAGGGGCCTTAAAAGAGGATTTTTAAAAATGATTTTATTGAGTTGGATGGAAAAAGTGATTTTAAAATGACTGAGAGAATAAAGAAACCCAGTTCTATTGAGCTACTAAGATACACATGTATATGTATGTATAAAATATATGTATGTAAATATATGTGTGTTTATGTATGTATATGTATATTTGCAAGGCAATCGGGATTAAGTGACTTGCCTAGGGTAACACAAGTAGTAAGTATTAAGAGTCTGAGGCTGGATTCAAACTCAGGTGTTCCTAAATCCAGAGCCTGTGTGCTATCCCCTGACATATAAAGTAAATTTTAAATACTGTTTCTTGAGGAAGGTTGAGTTCTAGAAAAATTTGACTAACCAATTCCACATTCCTCTTTCTTACCTCTCTACTTTTGCTCATGCTCTATCTCTTACCTCCAAGTGTATCATTGCACATCTGTTTATCTACCCATCCTATATGGCCTTGCTCAAATACCACCTCCTCCCTGTAGCTCTCCATAATCCCCTTTTTCCTGGAGCCAGAACTGATCCCTCCATCCTGCGAATTCCCACAGCTGCAAGACTTCTTAACCTTTTCTGTTTCACAAAACCCTTTGGTGGTTCAATGGAGCCCAAGGACCCAGTCTTAGAATAAGGTTTTTAAATGCATGAAATTAAGTACATGGGATTAGAAAGAAAACCAATTATATTGAAATAGTTATTTTTTTAAGTCGGTTTTCTAAATTCGCTGGTCTAAGGCTAAGAACCCCTCTGAGAAAGTGTTTCTACCTCTGCTATCATCCCACATCCTGCTTTGTTTTTATTTCTATGACATTGTCTGCCCAGTACAATTTTAAATTGTAAGTTTCTTGAAAGCAGGAGCTCTCTAATTTGTCTTTAATTCTATAGCTTATCACACATTGTCTTACATACACTAGGAGCCCACTGCATGTTTGTTGAATGCAATTAAGTGGAAGAGAGGAAGAATAAATGATGGGGTAGAGACAATATTGAACATGGAGTCAAGAAGACTTGAGTTCTGATTCTGCCACTACTGTTTGCTAGTCATGTGACACATCATTTAACATTTCTGAAGCATAACTTCCTCCTCTGTTAACTGAAAATAACTTAAGTTAATAACAACCTATTTCAAAAAGTTTCTGTGAAGCTCATTTCATGAAATATGATAAATATTCTTCCAGTCTTAAAGTTCAAAATATATTTTATTATGCCCAGACTTGTGATTTAATTGATATGAGGAGCTTACAAATAATATAGTTCCCTCCAAATCTGCAACTAGTTTATAGTTTCTGGCCTTAGAGAGCTGCCTGGCAAAAATGCCTGAGTCACACAAACAGTATGTGTTAGAGGTGGGGCATGAGCCCCCAGATCTTTCTGACTTAGAACCAAAGCTCTTTCTACTCCTCTTCTTTTGGTAAATGTCATTCATTCATTAATTCATTTGTTTGCTTGTTTATTATTAAACACTATATTATACTACAATATATAGCATAATATATTCAATAATTTTCTAACACTCTGTTACTATGGTGGAATATATATCCTGACTTGTCCATTTCTTAGTGTAAGGCAGTTACCTAAGACTGAGCTTAGTGCCTTTTGAAAATAAAAAGATAATATGTCACTTTTTTATTGAAAAGTAGGATACAAATCTACTTTTAAAATTTTCTTAGACTGGATGTTTATTTCTATCCTAATTTATGAATGATTTGTTCCAGCAAAAAGTTTGCATGTAGCTTGCAATGTGGCTTCACCTCAGTAAAAAAAAAAAGCAGTGTGGAGATAAATTTCAGAAACACTTCATTCCTGGAGGAAGAATCAAATTCTGACTTAAAATCTTTTTTGTATACTATTTTTTCCTAGGTATAATAATTTATTTATCATTTTAAATTGTTTAAGAAATTCTATCTGAGAGGGCAGAGCCAAGATGGTGGAGTAAAAGGAGGGACTTCCCTGAGCTCTAACCCAAAGCCCACCAAATATGTGTAAAAAAATAACTCTTAGCAAATTCTAGAGTTCCAGAGCCCACAAAATGACAGAGTGAAACAAATCCCTAGCCCCAGACAACCTGGCAGGTTGAGAGGAGGGCAGGGAGTGGAGCACAGACAAGCCAGAGCAGACCTCAGGGGACTGAATCATTGGAAGCTGTGGCAGTTTCCAGACATGTCAACCCACAGACACCAAAAAGATCAGTAAGAAAACTCTGTGGGACCTGGAAGAAAGAGGAGCTTGTGGTCTGGTCAGGTCTGGCCCCAGCCAGTGGCAATGGCAGAGGCTGCTTCTGGAGCTCTGGACCCATAGATGGCGGGGGATGAAGCCCTGATACAAAATCCCTGAAGTCTGGGACAGGACACACCCATGCCCACACCCACTGGAAGCAGAGTTCTGCCTTGACGAAGAGTTAGAAAGTCAAGTATTTGGCTGGTAAGATGAGTAAACAGAGTAAGAAGCAGAAGCTTACTTTGGTGACAAAGAAGATCAAATCATACAACCAGAAGGCAACATAATTAAAGCTCCTACATCAAAAGCCTGCAAGACAAATTTTAATTGGTCACAGGCCATGGAAGAGCTCAAAAGGAGTTTTGAAAATTAAGAGAAGTAGAGGAAAAATTGGGAAGAAAAATGAGAGTGATGCAAGAAAATCATGAAAATTGAGTCAACAGCTTGCTAAAGGAGACCCCCCACCAAATACTGAAGGCAATAATACGTTAAAAAATAGATTAACCCAAATGGCAAAAAAAGTCCAAAAAGCCAATGAGAGGAAGATTGCCAAAGAAGCAGAAGTGGCCAAATGGAAAAGGAAGTCCAAAAACTCACTGAAGAAAATAATTCCTTCAAAATTAGAATGGAGCAAATGAAAGCTAATGACTTTATGAGAAATCAAGAAATTATAAAATAGAACCAAAAGAATGGAAAAAATAGATGACAATGTGAAATATCTCATTGGAAAAATCACTGATCCTAATAGATCCAGGAGAGATAATTTAAAAATAATGGGACTACCTGAAAGCCATGATAAAAACAAAAACAAAACAAAAAAAGCCCTACACTTCATCTTTCAAGAAATTATAAAGGAAAATTGGCCTGATATTCTAGAACCAGCAGGTAAAATAGAAATGGAAAGAATTCATTGATCACCTCTGAAAGATCCTAAATCCTAAAAATTCTAGATCTCTGAAAGATCCTAAATCCTAGAACTTCTAGATCCTAAAAGGAAAACTCCTAAGAGAACTCCAAATTCCAGAGTTCCCAGATCAAGGAAAAAATATTGCAAGCATCAGAAAAAAAACAATTTGAGTATTTTGGAAATAAAATCAAGATAACACAAGATCTAGCTGCTTCTACATTAAGGGACTGAAAGGTTTGCAATGTGGTATTCCAGAGGTCAGAGGAGCTAGGATCAAAACCAGGAATTGCCTACCCAGAAAAACTGAGTATAATCCTTCAGGGGAAAAAATGAACGTTCAATGAAATAGAGGATTTTCCAAGCATTCTTGATCAGAACTGAATAGAAAATTTGATTTTCAAATACAAGAATTAAGAGAAGCATGAAAAGGTAAACAAGAAAGAGAAATCATAAGAGACATAGTAAACTTGAACTGTTTACCTTCCTGTAAGGAAAGACATTTGTAACTCATGAGACCTTTCTCAAGGTAATTGGAGAAAATATAGATGGATAGATGAATGGATGGCAGGCACAGGGTGAGTTGAATATGAAGGGATGATATCTAAAAATAGGTGAGAGAGGAATGTATTGAGAGACAGAGAAAGGGAGAGAGAGAATGGGGTAAATTATCACACATAAAAGAGGCAAGAGAAAGGTTTCAGAATGGAAGGGAAGGGAAGAGGAAGGAGGTAAGAAGGAATGAGTGAACCTTACTCTCATTGAATTTGGGTTAAGGAGGGAATAACAAACACACTCAATTGGATATCTTACCCTACAGGAAAGTAAGAGGAAAGGAGATAAGAGGCAGGGATAGTAGAAGGGAGGGCAGTTTGGGGGAAGGGATAATCAGAAGCAAACACTTTTGAAAAGGGACAAGATCAAAGGAGAAAATAGAATAATTGAGGGGAGGGATAGGATGGTGGGAAATGCAGCTATTCTTTCACAACATGACTTTTATGGAAGTTCTTTTTTTTTCCATAACTACGCAAGAATTGCTTGCCTTTTCAATGAGGGTGGGTAAGGAGGGAAGAAGGAAGAGAATCTGGAACTCAAAGTTTTTAAAAAAATGTTAGAAAATTGTTTTTACATGCAACTGAGATATGAGATATACAGGCAATGGAATATAGAAATCTATCTTGCCCTTCAAGAAAGTAAAGGGGAAGGGGAAAAGGGGGGGATGATAAAAGGTAGGGCAGGTCGGAGGGAAGGGGTAATCAGAATGCATGCCATCTTGGGGTGTGAGGAGGGGAGAGATGGGGAGAAAATTTGGAACTCAAAATCTTGTGGAAATGAAAGTTGAAAGCAAAGAAATGCTATATGTCTATTGTAGAGACTAGTTACACTTTATTAGCTATTTAAATTACTATGAGTATTAACAAGTGAGCCCCATACTTTTTGTAAACCAGTGTTGGATCTGTAATATACACAAAGTATTATTATTTATTGAACCACCGTATTTTAAGTATATAATTAATCGATTAATAATTTTATCAATCAATGCTTATCATTTTCTTTGGAAACAGCATATTAGAAAATAAATTTAGGGAACTCTGGGAGTATGTGTGGGGAAATTTGTATATTTTTAATTTAATCTTTCCTATATTTAAAAAGGTTAATGCATTTGTATCTACCTTTTAATATACAAGAATCTTTTATGACGTTGAGATTTTCTTTTAAATGTAGGCCTTATTACATCATTAAAAACATTAGAAAGCCCTACAATTTTTGGGCAGGTAAATTAAATTTGTTATGTCCACTCAAAGATTTGTGAAAATAAAGGGTTTCTTTTCTGATACCTTTCATGAGTGAGCAAAAGTATACTTTTTTTTAGAGGTATAACCCTTTCATGCTATATATGAAGGATTATGACTATCTTAAATATTAATTCTATAATTCTTAAAAATAAATGTACAGATATTTTAACTAATAATTACTTTTTTATTATTTTAGCCCAAGTTAGTTGTAACAGCATCCTTTGGAATAGAGCCTGGCAGGAGAGTAGAATATATACCACTGTTAGAAGAAGCCATGAGGATAGGAAAACACAAACCTGGCAGAGTTCTCGTTTATAAGCGACCTAATATGGTAAGTTGTATTGCTGACTTTGTTTCTATTTTTAAGTTTCATGCTCAACTTGACTTAAGAACATAGATTTTATAGAGCTGCAAAAGATCATGGCCAACCTCTTCAGTACTTAAAATATATAATTCTAGGAAGAGTTGATTTGTAAAATAATTGTTTACAAATATGTGCACACATATAAATGTGCATATGCATACTGAGAAATTCATGCAGATACTTATATAGACATCCATGTAAGTTCACACACATGGATACTTTTATATTTTACATGCCTAGAGAGGATACATATGTTCTTCATTTTGTTGTCCTTTCTTCTCAGAGGTGTTGCTGCTGAGAAGATCTACATACACAAAACAGATTGAAAGAAAAAATGGTATTCAGATAAATATCTATAGTAATTCATGACAGCAGCTGCTTGCATGCAAAATTGCTATTGGTTGAACTTGTTTTTAGAAGTGTGCATGGGAAAACATATTCTAGGAATGATTGCTATATGTGTATGGAAGTTTTATTTGATATCTTACAGTCATCCATGGGAAAAGCAATTAGAAAACTAATGAATTGTTCCATTGTGATGTAAAGGATTATCCTTTAGTGACATATGCAAGACTTGATACCTTTAGAGTAGGTATTAGAAGAAAGGGGGTTGACTAAGATCCCAGCCTTTAAATGGAATGCTTTTGGGGTCTAATGGAATGAATGCCTGACTAAAACTCAGGAGTTCCAGTTCCCATACTCATTTAGTATCCTGAACTAGTTACTTAGGATCTGATCTTTGGTTTCTTCAGCTATCAAATGAGGAAAATAACACCTTTGTCACCTATCCTTCCAGTTATTGTTGAACCAAATTAAATAATGCATGCAGAAAGGCTTAATCTCTATATATGTTGGTATTAATACAAGATTCATCTTTTCCAATAGATATGGCTTGTATAAAACGTCATTGTAGCTTATAGTTGGTATTATTTTTAGTGCATGATCGTCCTTTTTTTCTTTTTATTTCAAAGCAATTTTATTTTAGGATTATGTCACATATAGTATAGGGATGGGGATGGTACTTGTAGAAGAATATATGCATATATACATATAAAATATACATATATACATGCACATACCTATATATGATACAGGCATGTGTACCCATGTATATGTATATGTACATGTATACAAGCATTGTATATACACACAAATATATATATATACATATTATATATATAAAACATGTATCTATATCACATATACTGGTAAATTTTTAAAAATGTTTTAATAGAAATACAAATATAGAAAAATAACATCTTATTGTTTCCCAATAAACACCAAGGATTTAATTTTTAATTTTTAAAATTTTGTTTGTTCATCCCTGCAGTTTCATCAGTGTTAAAATGTGTGGGAAATTCCTAATGTGTTAATTCTTTCCACTGATGAATATCAGCAGTCTTTCTAACTTGGAGTCTTAAATCATGGCTCAGAGCATAGGGCATTTCAGTGACTTGTCCATAGTCCTGTAGAAGACGTACGTTTTAGAGGCAAGATTTGTGGCCATGTCTTCTGATCCTAAGGCCAGCCCTCTCTCCACTGTGCCATACTGCCTGTCAGTGGCTTTAATAAAAGCAAGCAAATAAACAAACAAAAATGTTAAAAGAGCTAATGTAAAAAAAAAAAAAAAAGTTGAGAGACTCACACTATTGGATTTCTTACATGTTCTCCCATTCTGTAGACATTAGCCTTACAATTCTCTTCTGTCAAAAAAAAAAGTAATAAAAGTTCATAGCTGAAGCCATCATTTTGAGAACCTTGTGCCATTTATTCATAGTGCTTACTCTTAGTGATGTTCTGTGTGGATTCAAGGCGTTACACTTATGTTCACCCTTATGTTCTCCATTTATACAATCCAGAATTTTTCCACATTTTCTTGTATATTTCCTTTGAGAGCTCAGGTGTTAATACCTCCATGTGACTGACTGCTCCAAGGATTCTGGTACTTTATGTAGTCTGTACCTAATTCTGAAAGACTTCATGTCTAGGAATATATTTTCATTTAATTATATAGTCTAGTTACTATGTCATATTTTATAAATAAAAAAGATTTCTTTGTTATGAAATAAATCAATCAATCACTAGTTTTAGTCTAGAAACTAGAACATTTTATGTAAATGGCTATGGGAACAATGTGATTTTTTTCTATATCCAAGAGACTCATAGTAATACATTTTTTTAAAAGTGCACCCAGAGATAAATTAATTTAAAAAACAAACAAAAATAACTATAACACCTCCAAGCAAAGAGGGGAAAAAATCATTTTTCTAAGTCCTTAATTGACTCTTAATGTTATAAATTTTTATTTCTGTGATTGAAAAAGTATTCAGTTTGGGATTCTTTACTGCAGCATAGATATCCAGGGTACTTTAGGGATTTTCCAAAAGAGAAACTTACATAGGTTCAAATATAATGTCCAATTTTGTGATGCTCTTGAGATGTCCTCTGTGGAGAATGCTTAGAATGAATATCCAGATGGAGAGAAGAATAAAGTATTTTAAAACTGGCAATTTGATTGCTACCTGGTGATTTTCATCACCATTTTAAAATCCTGTGTGACGTTTTAGTACCCCATAGCTCATGAACTGCTACACTCAGTGATTTCACCACTCTTTCTGTCCAGAAGATGAATTTTAAGTTCGTTTCATAGGACCTAAGACATTGATTTTTTTTGTTTATTTGTTTTTGTGGATGTCTTAGCTCTGGTCAGTTTCAAATCAGAAATTATAAAGTCAGTATCCAAGTGGTCTATGTGGGGTGAGGATGGAGAATAGGAAAATATAAGCAAGTGCAATTTTTTTTCCTCTTCTCCTCTAAGTGCCACATGTAGAAAAGAATGCTTCATTGGTAAAACTTCCTCTTATCACAAGAGGAACTCCTAACACTTCCTCAAAAAACAAAGTGGCATTTTCAGAAAACAGTGTATGTATCACTTGTCTTTCCCCTTATGGAAAATCCGTGCTGATTCAGATAGTAATTAAATCCATAGTAAACTCTCTTTTCCTCTTTGGGCTCAGCCAGATGACAGGTATTAAGAATGTGCTTAGAAGTGATTTTTCTCATTAGCCCGGCTTATATTTTAGCCAGAGGAGAAAGTAGCTTGGCAGCCATTCCTAGGTTTCAAAAAGGAGTCATTTTCCTTGAGCTGCATCTGGCCTGAAATATCATTTTTTCATCCCTATTTCTTTCTCAGTGCTGTTCTCTTCGGATCAATTGATCCTGGTGATACATGCACACTGCCTTGTTATATATCCTTAAGGTTGTGTGTCTGTGTGGGGTGGAGGTGTGGGGGCATGGTTAATCCTACCTTCATGAGACAGTGATAAATACTTTCCTTCTGTTTCTGTGTCCTGACAGTTTGGATTCTTCCTTACTAGATCCAGATTCTTCAGCTCCTAAAGAAAACAAAGAACCCCAAACCTTACCATTTTCATGGTAAAAGTATGAGCTGTGGTCATTTTTTTTAATGAGTTCAGATTATGATTCAAAGAAGTTAATGTTTCAATACTAGTTGAATGTGTATGGTGCCACCAAAACAAATTGAATCATAAGCATCCTACGCAGCAGAATGTTTTCTGCTTTGGGTCTTGGAATGACTCTTGAGGAATACTGTTAGAACAGAGGTTCTTGAGATGGGTTCCTCAGATGTCTGTCAAGACTATAAATACTCAAATCAGCTATAAAAGACCTATGAAGGAAGATGCTATACACATCCAGAAGGAATTGATAAATAGAAGTATGGATAGTATGGTTTTGCATATGTTTATACATCTGTGTTGAATGGTGGCCTTATCTAGTGGGGAGTTAAGGAGGGAAGGAGACAGTTTGGAATTTAAAATAGAACAAAAAAAGGAAGGGAGGGGAAGGGAGAAGGGAGGAGAAGGAAGAGAGAGAGACAGAGAGAGAGAGAAGTACAAGGGGAAAATTTGAGGGGACTGTGAACTTAGAGGGGAAGCAACTGTATCATTCTCTTCTGTAACCTTTTAACTGAAATTTAGCATTTCCTTCAATCATTTAAAAATATTGTTCTCAAAAGATGTTTCATGAGACTGCAAATGAAGTTCATGAATTTAAAAAATGCTTAAGAACCCTTGAACTCTGAGTTATAAATCCCTAACTGGAAGAGATCTTAGAGATCATCTTGTCCAAACTCATTACTTAGCAGTCACTTGTGGAAACTGATGCACCAGGCTGTTAAGTGACTGTCTCAAGGGGCAGCTAGGTGGTATAGTGGATACAGAGCTGGGCTGAGAGACAAGAAGATTCATCTCTGTGAATTTAAATTCAGCCCCATACACTTACTAGCTGTGTGACCCTGGACAAGTCACTTAATTCTGTTTGTCTCAGTTTTTATCTGTAAAGTGAGCTGGTGAAGAAAATGCAAACTACTACAGTGTCTTTGCCAAGAAAACTCAAATGGGGTCATGGAGATTAGGACATGGCCAAAAAATGACTCAACCTCAATACGGTCTTACAGGAAGTGAGTGTCAGAACTGGGATTTGAATCTAAGGCTTCTGACTCTGAAAGGACTTCCCAGTGTGCTAGAGGTCCCCCAGAGTAAACAAATAATTGTGAATGCTCTTTTCATGTGTAATGTGTAAAATAGAAATGGTAGAATCTCACATTGACATAGACAATTCCATTTTTCAAGGCTGTGTTGCTAAAAACTTCATCTATCTTCTGAAATGATCAAAAGAGGTTTGTGTCCTTATTCTTACTTTCAGGGAGTATGAGACTTTGAGGCAAAGCCATGACCCTGAGATCCCTTTCAGGTTGTATCAAGGTGATCACAATTATATACATTACTTTCTTTATCTGATTTAATGGAAGACATTAGAATTTTTCCCCAAGTATTCCTCATAAACCCAAATTTCACATCATTGACACTTCCCCACTTAAAGAATCTCTGCCTATTTCTCCCTCTCTACTTTTAAGAAGTTTGAGGATGGAGATGTTGTGTCAAGATCCATTGATATTCTCTTGCAAAAGGGGAGGGAACCAATCTGAATGGATTATTAGTTTTTCAGGAGTACAACCAATTTCCAGTTTGCATTTTGCTTTTCCAGAAGCACCTGGATTTGTCCAGGGTAGATTGTTCCTTCTTTCTTTCCTTCCTTCCTTCCTTCTTTCCTTTCTTCCTTCCTTCCTTTCTAATTTGCAAAGAGGAAATATGATCTGACTTCCTAATATCCCCTGATCAAAGTTATCTTTTAACCAGTTGTCTTCCCATTGTGACAATTCTATGCAGTTCACTGTAGTAAAATATTCTGCCAAGTGAAATTGAAAAAACAAAAGACAGAAACTCAAGTTTATAAAGTTACAAGTATTAATTTTCAGAGACATGAGGCCTAGTTAAATGGTTACTTTTAATAAGGGGAAATTGGAAAAAAACATATAGATTAGCTTAATTACAATAATTTTGGTAGTAATTATCTGACCTGAAATATTGCGGTTGCATGGAAACTTCTACATATTTGTGAAATCATGATGTTGGTCTTGTGTTGAAGCTTAGTTCATCTAATTAGATGGAAGTCTAAAAGAGGGGCAGTCCAACTTAGTGAATGGACAGCTGACCTCAAAGGCAGGAAGAGCTTGGCTGGAATCCTGCCTGTGATATGTACCAGCTGTTCCTTTACCTCTCAGTGATCCAGGTAGCTCTCAAAGGCTCTGAGATGCGGAGAAGGTACCTCTCCAGACAGGCAAGAATTTCTTCACATGGGAGTTCCCTTTACAAGTGATATAACAGGCCCAGTCTCTATCCTCTAATTAGACTGCTTAAAAAAAATTAAGTCAGATATCTGAATTTATCTAAGAACTTTTACCATCTTATCTTTTCCCTTGTAATGATTTTTTTTCAATGAAAACTTGTGCGTTTCTTATTTTTTAATCCATAGGAAGCTGTTCCTCTGACTCCAGGTCGTGATCTCGATTGGGATGAAGAAATGGCAAAAGCTCAATCCCATGACTGTGTCCCTGTTCTCTCAGAACATCCACTTTATATTCTTTACACATCGGGAACAACTGGATTACCTAAGGTATACATTGTTTCTAGGAAAAACACATCTGACTACATGAATGTCTGTCTCACTGAGAAGATGTTTAATTGCTGTCCAAATGTTAGCTGATGGATCCTCGCCATAAAGAGTCTATTTCTTGCTGGTTTGGTTTTTGATAGTTTAAATTTTCAGGGAGAGATTTTCACCAAGTCTTACAAATACTGAAATATAGCTGAGATATTTAAAATTTAAAATCATAAGATCATGAGTTGAGAGGAAGAGGCTTTACTAGCCATGTTGTCTAACAACCTTATTTTGTGACTGAAGAAAACAAGACTCAGATAATTGACTTACTTGGGAAAGCCAGCCAGTTCCTGCCCCTGAGAACCCTTTCTGCTTTTGCTAAGGTTATCACAGATCTGGACATCACTTTGCCTTAATAATTCATAGTTATTTTTAGTTACCATATTATAATTAATTAACAATATTATTAATAATTCCCTAAATAATTGAAAATGCCATTTGCCCTTAACAATTGACCCAAAGAGTCAAAAGGAAAGAAATTCAGACAGATAATGAGTGTCTGATGGAGGATTTGAATCCAGATTCTCTGACATCAGAGTATTTTACATTTTTTCAAGTCAAATATTTATTCTCATTGTTAATGTTTTACATAGAATGTTCAAATATGCTTAAGGTTTCACATACATGAAGGAACAAGTAAGATGTTTAAATAAACAGGAGACATGTTCTCCAGTTTCTTCTATTTCTTCCACTCTTTCTTGTCATATTCCCAGTTGGCAGAGAAAACCCCTTGTCAGAGAGCCTCATTAAAACAAAGGTCCTTGCCTCTGGTGTGTGTGTGTGTGTGTGTGTGTGTGTGTGTGTGTGTGTGTGTGTGTGTGTGTGTGTGTGTGTGTGTGTGTGTATCTTATGGATCCCTTTTTAGAATCCTTTTTTAAAAAGTCATAATTGAAGGAAATGGTAAATTTCAGTTAATGGTTAGTGAAGATAAATCTGTAATTTTTTTTCTCCTAATTTTGTTCTCCTAGAATGCATCCAAGGAGTCCATAGACTCCAGGGTAAGAACTTCAGCTTTAAACAATCCTTAATGTCACAAGTTCTGCTAGGATCAAGCAAAGCTCCTCAGTGAAAGATAGGATCTTGATGGAATGTCAGCTCCATTAAGAGGAACAGAAACTTGCAAAAGGGAAATGGAAGCATGTTTCAGCTGAAAGTCAACTTTAAGCCTGGATGATTGAAACATTATCAATTTGAGTATTCAGCATTTACATAACACATTAATCCAGAGCATTGAGCCTCTTGACACTCTTTGGACTTAAAAGTTACTCAGATGTTAAAATGTGTATAAATGAAGGTATTTATCAAATGAAAGTCGTCAGCTTCGTTTTGCCATGTCAGATGCAAAATAAGAACTTTAGACTTTATATTGTATCATTTAGTGTTGTTATATTCATATATCATCAGAAATCACAATAACTTATGATTTTCTCCAGCAATATTAGGGAAGAAGGTTTTTATTTCCCAATTGGGATTTTCTCAAGAAGTAGAACTTACCTCTTGAAGCCTGAAAGCTTTTAATTTTTTTGTTTTAATTTTTTCCACTGAAATATATTACCGCTTAGCCTGCTTTATCAAAAGAATGGGGGAGAAAAGGGAGACACAGTAGATAGAGTGCCATGTTTGGAGTCAGGAAAACCAGGTTCAAATTCGTCCTCAGCTGTGTGAGTCCAGTGTTGCACTAACTGTGTGGCCCTGGCCAGGTGACTCAACCTCTGCCTGCCTCAGTTTCCTCAACTTTAAAATCGTAATTCTAATAGTACCTCCCTCCCAAGGTTGTTGTCAGGACTGAATGACATAGTAATGGTAAAGCACTTAGTACAGTGCCTGGTATGTAATAAAAACTATATAAACATTAGTTATAATTATTAGCAGTAGCAGAAGTAGTAGTTTTTCTTACTAACCCAGCATAATATGAGCATCATATTGAGCTGTGCTGCACTCAATGTACTCAGTGTTGAACTCAACAGTTCTTGAGACTTCTTGACCTCCACTGGATGGTCTCTAGTGTCTGTGTCTTTCTTGTTCCATATCATTTAGGGAGTTGGGAAGATATTAACCATCACTTTGAACTGTGATTAGTATGCCTGTGTATTCTCCTCTGAACTGGCTGTTCCAAACAATCAAGAAACTTTTTTCCCATACCTGTTATATGCTATGCACTACGTAGAAGCTGGGGATGTATATGTTTAAAAATATTATTAAGGAGTTTATATTTTAATAGGGGAGAGAACATGTATGTATATAGGTATATACAGATTAAATACTAAGTAAATATGAGGTAATGAGGGAGGAGAAGGGAAAGGGGGAAGGAAGAAATATTTCTTTAGCACCTGCTATGTACTAAGCATGACATTAAACTTTTTACAAATAGTATCTCATTTGATACTCCCCCAAACCCTGGGAGGTAGACACTGTTATTATCATCTCCATTTAATTTTATTTAAATTTAAATAGTATTTTAATTTTTCCAGTTACATATGAAGATAGATTTTTAAAATTCATTTTTATAAATAAGTAAAAATAAACATTTATAAGTTGTTATAAAAATTCATTTGTGGGTTCCAAGTTTTTCTCCCTCCCTCCTTCTACAAGATGGCAAGCAATGTGATATAAGTTATATGTGTCCAAGCTTATTAAACGTATTTCCACATTAGTCACATTGTGAAAGTAGAAATGGAACAAAAGGAAAAAAACACATTAAAAAAACAAAGTGAAAATATAGTATACTTTGATCTGCATTCAGACTCCATCAGTCCTTTCTCCGGATGTGTGGATATCATTTTCTTTTCTTGTTTTCTTAATAGTATTTTATTTTTTTTCCAATTACATGTAAAGATATAGTTTTCATAATTCATTTTTTGTAAAATTTTGAATTCCAAATTTTTCTCTCTCCCTCCCTTCCCTTCCCCCTCCCCAGGATAGCAGATAATCTGATATAGGTTATACATATACAATTATGCTAAACATATTTCCATATTAGTTACGTTGTGAAAGAAAAATCAGAACAAAGGGAAAAACCATGAGAGAAAAAAACCAAAAAAGAACAAAAAGGCGAAGAATGGTATGTTTCGATCTGTATTCAGACTCCATAGTTCTTTCTCTGGATGTGATTTAGCATTTTCCATTATGAGTTCATTTGGAAGTCTCGAATCATTGTATTGCTGAGAACTAAGTCATTGCACAATGTTGCTGTTTACGGCATTTTCCTGGTTCTGTTCACTCAGCATCAGTTCATGCTGATTTTTTCATCACTTCTTATAGGTTTTTCATCATTTCTTATAGAACAATGTCATTCCATTACATTCATTTTACCATAATTTGTTCAGCATTCCCCAATTGATAAATATCCCCTCAGTTTCTAATTCTTTGTCATCACAACAAAAAAGCTGTTATAAATATTTCTGTACATGTGAGTCCTTTTCCCTTTTTTGTGATCTCTTTGAGATACAGATCTGGTCATGGAATCAAAGGGTGTGCACAGTTTTATAACCCTTTGGGAATAGTTCCAAATTTCTCTCCAGAATGGTGGGATCAGTTCACAACTCTACCAACATGCATTAGTGTTTCAGTTTTTCCATATCTTCTCCAACATTTATCATTTTCCTTTTCTTTCATATTAGCCAATCTGATAGGTGTGAGATGGTACTTCAGAGTTGTTTTTATCAATAATCAATTTTTTGTTTTGATTTAGAGCATTTTTTCCTCTATGATTATAGATAGCTTTAGTTTCTTCATCTGAAAACTGACTGATCATATCCTTTGACCATTTATCAACTGGAAATATCATCTCCACTTTACAGTAGAGGAAACTGAGGCAAGCAAAGGTTAAATGAATTGTCCGGGACTACACAGAGAGTCAGAGTCTGAGGTCAAACAAACTCAATTCTTCCTGACTCCAGGTCTACTGTTCAATCCTCTGCACTACTAGTAGTTGGGGAGATTGGGAAAGACTTCATAAAAAATAATGATGTTTGGTCTGTGTCTTGAAGAAAGAGAGGGAGGGAGTCTATGAAGCTGAGAAAAGAAGGAAGTGCATTTGAGGCCTAGAGAGCAGCCATTGCAAAGTTATAGAGATGGGAGTTGAGGTGTTGGGTGTGAGAAACAGAGAAAAGACCCATTTTGATTACAGAATTATGGCAAGGGGAATACTATAAAATGAAACTGATTGAAGTCAGGTTGCAAAGACTGTTAAAAGCCAAATTGAATTTTGTTATTTTAGAGGCAGTAGGGAACCAGTAGTGGTTACCAACTAGGTCAGTGACATGGTCAGAACTTTATGTAAGGAAAATCATTTTTTGCCAGATATATGTGGGATGGATTGGTGTGGGAGAAATTTTAAATGGGAAAGTCAACTAGGAGGCTGTTACCATGGCTCAGGTGAGTAAGAGAGTCTTAACTAAAATACTGATTGTGTGATTAAAGAGAATGGTTTGGATGGTAAAGATGTTGTTGAGATAGAATGGTCTAGATAATGGATTTTTAAATGTGGGATGAGAGAGTATGAGCAGATCAGGATAACAATACAGTTCCCAACCTGGAATACTGGAAGAATGTTGGTGCCATTGATGGAAATAGGGAAATTTGGAAGAAGGATGAATTGGGAGAGAGAAAGAGCATTAGTTTTGCCTTGGACATGGTAAGTAAGAGTCTATAAGACTCTAACCAGAGACCTTTTCTACAAAGGAAAGCACATGAATTTTTTGGCCACTATTTCAGCAGCTCAGATATTTTTTGTTTACTTCTGAGGTGAAAGTTTTGGTACAATGTGTGTAAATTTCTGGAAGTCTTTCCTTTAGATGAGTAGGTTGTTGAAACATATATAGTTTTCCAGTGAATTATATAAACATTTATTATCATCATGTCAAGATGATGAATGTACTTTCTTATTATTAAAGATCTTATTTTGGGAAGGGCATAGTGAGTTTAGAAAGATTGAGAAAGTTTACTATGTTGACATATTTCAAATTTGAAATTAGAGATAGAGTTGCTATTTGTTGATTTCAGTAAAATCCATTCCATTCACTCTTTTTGGTGTCAAAGTGATGCACTAATTATAGGTCAAAAGTGTTTTATTGGGGAACACATTGGTGCCCATAAGTGTGGGTAACTCTTTCCTTTCATATACGAGTTGGCCTCTGAAATCTCTTGCAACTCTCAAATTCTGTGATTCATGATAGAACTATATCCATCTGATGGATATATATTATCCAAACATATACGGGAGATTTTGTGTTTTTTCATACTAAGGAGGATTGAAGCCAAACCAGTTAATTAGTGTTTGCTACAACTCCCCAAGTAGTCATTTGTTCTCTAACTCTTGCCTGCATATTTATGTTAACCCGTGGGTTAAAAAATCGCTATGTGAAGTAGAAGTTAACTAATTTGAATTTAGTCCAACACATTATAAGCAGTTGCATGGGATAGACAGTGAGATTGCAAAGATGAATAAAACTTGCCCTTGCTTCCAAACAGATTATAGGATAGAATAGTTGTTACCAAGTAACATTCTGTAGCACCTGGGGATATCTCCTGCCCCCAAAATTTTGCATGTAGGTTCCCTTAAAAATATCCTAATTTTAACTTATTCAGTAGTTCTTCATTCAAAGCCATAGGTGATGAGCCCCCACTAGTGTATTCATTTTTATGACTTTGTTAGTTTGCCAGGGGATGCAATTAGTTGAAAGCAAAGACATCTAATGAAATAGCACAGGAATAAAAATACTTACTCCATAAACCTGGGGCACAGTCAGTCACAAATATGTTGTCATTAGGAGTAGTGGACACACATAGCAAATGAACTGAGAAAGACACACATGGAGGGGACAGGTATAGCAATGGTGCATGTGTGAAATAGGGAGCATATGTACTGGACATGCATATAAAGGGAATATCTATCTATCTATCTATCTGTGTATGTGTACACACATACACAATATATATATATGTGTGTGTGTGTTATGTATACATAATATAAATGTGTATTATATATTATGTATGCATAATATATGTGTGTATATATGTACTTATGTGTATACATACAGAGAGTGGGGGACAGGCAGAATTGGGAGGTGTCATGTGGAAGATCATGCTTGAGCTCTGTCTTGGGAGAGGGACATATTCTACTGGGGCACAAAGACTAAGTGACAAAGCTGGAAAATAAGTAGAAGGAAATGTTTGTAAGAGAGAGGGATGCTAGGGGGACCTGAGTTTACTGGCATTTTCAGATAAAAAAATGGTGACAATAATGACAGTCTTTTTATCTCTCTGCACCCTCATATTTCTCCTAAACGATCTTCCCAGCAGTCTCTGGATCCCATTGAGATCAGTATACTCTCTGGCTTTCATCTTAATTATGCGCTATCTTTCATGAGAGCCTCTGACAGGTAGATAAGACACCTGGGTCCATGGAGAGACATTTGTGGCTTACACGAAGAGCTGGTCTTAGAATCAGGAAGACTTAGGTGCTTCACTGTCCTGAAGCAAGTCATTTTCCCTCTCAGTAGCCCTCAGGCAGAACTCTATGATCATTTTTTGCTGATCTAGCTACTGATTTGCCTTGATAGAAGGAGTCCTTTACCAGGAGCTTTTATACTAATAAAATCATTGGTCCCACTGAAAAAAAAGATTCTTCTGGAAATTACTTACTTTAGGAGAAGGGATGGTTTATAGCCACTGAGAGCTATGTATAATTGCTTTCTTTTTGCCAGATATCTTGGTTCAGTGTCTAGTTTTAACACTTTTTAGAGAATTCTAAACTGGGTTAAGAAATTGGCAAATACTGTATCTGGTAAGCATAATGAGTTTTGTGGTGCCTAGGAACATTCCTTACATTACAACTGAGAGGATATTTTCAGGGGTAGGATTGTTTTGCCCATTTGGCTAAAAATGATGTGTGTGTGTGTGTGAGTGTGCGTGTGTGTGTGTGTGTGAGTGTTCCATAGACACTTGATCTCTAGAGCTCAAGTAGGAACTTTGCAAAGGACAGTGGAGGAAAAGGGAGAATGGGGGAAGAAAGGGTAATGGTAGGTAGAGACATTTTGTTCAGATTTATTTTAATTCATGTCATTTTTATTCTTGCTGGCTAATTCAACTAATGTTACTCTCTGACCTTGGAAGGATTGAGAATGAGAGGGAATGGAAGGGGACTTGGGGGAAAGTGAAGTGGAAAAAAAAAAATCAGACTTGTGACTGCTATACCAATTTGGCAGTTAAAATGCTGAACCGGTCTGACCTTTGCCCTTTGTCTCATAGTAGCTCAGATCAATATAAAATTATACAGTGCCTCAGGCAATCTCCATAAGGATTGTTTTAGATCCATCCATTTTAAAGCTTGAAGTAGACATTTTGTATCTGCTAAAATTACATCAAACTAAAACCATCCAATCATTCTTGAATATAATTTACTATTTTTCACAAAATTAAGGGGCTTTTGTCAGAGAAAGGTGCTCTCCATCTTTCTATCATCTAGTGCTTAAAGATTTGCAAAATACTTTATATCTCATTTGTTCCTCAACACAACACTAAGAGGTAGGTGCTATGGTTGTCCCCATTTTACTGGTGAGAAACATGAGGCAGGTAGGGGTCAAATGACTTGCCCAGAGTCCCACATCTAGTGGGAAGTTGGATTTGAACTCAGATCTTACTGACTACATGTATAGTGTTCTATCATCATTTTACAGAATGTATCTTTTGAATAATCTACACGCACATATATACATGTATAGATACATACGCATACACACATATATACATATATATATACACATATGCACACCTACACACATACACATGTATGGGGCAACTAGGTGGTATGATAAAGAGAGTAAAGAGAGTCCTGGACCTGGAGTCAGGAAGTCTTGAGTTCAAATCCAGCCTCAGACACTTTCTGGCTGTGTGACTCTGGTAAGTCACTTAACCCCATTTCCCTTAGTTTTCTCATCTGTAAAATGAGCTGAGGAAGGAAATGGGAAACCACTCCAGTATCTCTGCTAAGAAAACCCCAAATGGGGTCATGAGGAGTGGTGACTGAAAAATGCCTAAACAAAATTGACATGTATACTTACTAAGACTTATGTTTACCTTAGTTATTGAAATGAAAATAAAAGATTATTAGCATCCATTAGCATATAATTTTATATAGTGAGATCTCACTATCTTATCCCTTAGTACTTTTCTTTGACTCATAGAAAATCAACTATTGGGTGGTGAATTTCCTGCTATTGATACATAACATGTTTTCTTTTCTCTCTCCCATTCTTTCTTTATGGTGAGGTAGTGCATTCATGGTTAATGATTAACTCAAAATCATAAAGATTAGAATGTTGTCCTTGTTAATCCTTGTTGAAAAGAATGATGTGACTTGGATTCTTAAAGTTTTCAGGATGGCCATTGACGTAAAGATTGCCTCACTATGTCTGATCCACATTCTGCATGTACCGGTCTTCAGTAGTGGCTCCCAATTGATCTGTTAATTGAAGGGGTGTGTGTGTGTGTGTGTGTGTGTGTGTGTGTGTGTGTGTGTGTGTGTGTGTGTGTGTGTGTGTGTGTGTGTGTGTGTGTGTGTTTCTTTTCTAATCTCAACCAACCTTAAGGCATATGCATAATTTCAGTATCCTTTCTAGCATCTATGTATATAGTTACTCGTCAGTTCATCCAAATCTTTTTTCAATCTCTTTATATTCATTCAAATACAACCTCTAAGGGTTAATACCCAAACCTTGTTTCCTTTTGTGTGAAATGATACTTTGGTTTTTTTCCCCTAAACTCAGCTTGCTCAAGTTTTAAAGGATGCCCCTTTGTCCTAACATTTGTAGATTTTCCATTTATGATTTCAGTTTTTTTTTTCATCCTTTTTCCTCTTGGCCTTTATCTTTTCCAAGTGAAAAATCATTCATCCATTATTTATTAAGTCTTCACTATATTTGGATCGCTATAATAGGTGCTGGGGGAATTTGCAGAGTTTAGATAATGACTTGGGCTAATACAGAGAGAATATTTCAAGATAAGTACATCAAAGCATGGTAGAACAGTTGGGTTATATGAAGCCTGACTGTAAGGGCTTCATAGGAGAAGTTGCATTTGAGGAGGGTTGTATAAGAAAGGAAAGGAATTCAGTGGGCTGAGAGAGGGAAGAATATTCCAGGATCAGAGAAGACCTTGAGCAAAAGTTCAAAGATGAGAGGGTACAACATGGATTCATGGGAGAAAGGGGTGAGGTGGGATGGGGGAGGGGACACGTGAGTAATTGTACTCTAGTTTGGTTGGGGTTTATAGTTCATCACCATAATATGACATAAAAACTGGTGGTTTGAACACATAGAGAAGCTTTTTGAACCACAGAATTTCTTGACCAATGTCAAGTATACAATTAGTTTGCTCTGTAAATGATATGAAGTTTGATTTGGAGGGAAGAAAATGTAAAAGGGAGGACTGCAGGGAATCCATTACAATGGTAGATGGTAATGAGGTCATATACAAGTGTAGTAGGAAGAAGGCTACAGATGGGGTGATAGATGCCAGAAATATTGCACAGGTGGGGTCCATAGGAATTGGTGATATCTTAGCTAGGAAAATCAAGGCGATATCTTTGATAGATCTTCTGAAGACCTGAGGCTTTCTGTGGACAGCAAGCTCAATATATGAGTCATCATTGCAAGTTAATGTGATCTCAGCTGACTTTAAGGGAGGCAGAGTTTCCAGGAATAATAGTTCTGCTGTACTCTGCCCTAGTCAGATCTCCTCTGGAGTATCATGTTCATTTCTGGGCACAACATTGATAAACTGGAGAATGTCCAGAGGAGGCATCCAGCCACGGTCAAAGTCCTTGAGCCCGTGTCATATGAGGATAAGCTGGAAGAACAGGGGAAAAGAGAATTTTCAAGAAGCACATGATCAATGTCCTTAAGTACATAAAAGGCTTCCATGAAAAGGAAGGATTATATTGTTTTAGATGGCCTCTGAGGACAGAACTTGGAGCAATAAGTAGGTGTCTGGGCTTGAGGTCAGGAAAACTTACTAAGAGTTAAAGTTGTTCAAAAGTGAACTGAGCTTCCTCTCTTTGTTTTCAGGCAGAGGCTAGATGACCCCACGATGGATTGTGTGGATTCCTTTCACCTATAGATTGTCTTAGCTAACTATCAGGGTCCCATTGAACTATGATTTTAACAATTCCAAGAGAGGGAAGAAATCCAATCATTTTAATTTTGCCTGTCCTAGCATTCAACTATTCTATCTACACCCCTCTCTTCTTTCCTACCACAGTTCCACCTGTCTTTGCAAAAGTTGTAGTTGTTGTCTTCCTTTGGGGCAGCTAGGTGGTACAGTGGATAGAGCACCAGTGCAGGAGTCAGGAGGAACTGAGTTCAAATCTCACCTCAGACACTTGACACTCACCAGCTGTGTGACCTTGGGTAAAGTCATTTAACCCCAATTGCCTCATCCTGGGTCATCTCCAGTCAGCCTGATGAATATCTGGTCACTGGATTCAGATGGCTCTAGAGGAGAAGTGAGGCTGGTGACCTGCACAGCCCTCCCTCACTCAAAACAAAGTCAAGCGCAAGTCATGTCATCATTTCTGTGATGGCATGGTCTTCTTTGGCAACAAAGGATGAACACACACACATAGCTGTCTTCCTCTGGACTTTGTCTTACTTCTGGTGTACATTTTTTAAGGTGCTGTGGAATATCACAAATTTGCAAGATGCTATTACATCAAAGGTTTCTTCTAAATAAGATAAACAAAAAGTTTTATTTTTCATATTTCTTGATGTTTCTTAATATTTTTGGTGCTTTTACAGAGGCAGCAGCTCATCGAACAGATTGCCTTAGGAAAGAAAAGAAGCCTGTAACAATAGTTCAGTTCCTTTCATAGGTGGTGACCAATAGCAAAGAGTTCATCTTTCAACACGCTGTTTTGGGCTCTGTTATACCTAAATTCAATTTTTCTTTCTTTTTGTCTAGTTAAAAAATATCACATTTCTTAGTTTTCACTTTTGTTCTCTTTTGAGACATGATGTCCTTTAGTATTAAGCCTTGTCCAAGATGAACTACCACAGGATGATGGTTAATTAGGAGACTTTTCTGAGAATGCATTGGCAGTGACTAATTTTTAGTTTTATTGACATCCATTGATTCTGTGAGAGGCAGCATGATGCAGTGGACAGACCACTGGCCTAGAGGTCAGAGTCCCTCCACTTGAACATAATGACTTTGTGACACCAGTGAAGTCAATTTAACTCTCAGTGTTTTGGATAGCAGTTTAAGAATAGAAGTAGGAGAAAAGGAGCTGATGTGCATTGTGGGAAGAAATTCCTTCAACCAGAAATTCATTTGGCCAATGAAATTGTAGGTCCAGTAACTATCCCTGTTGATGAACCCTTTGTGTTTTGAATTGTCTTAGGAAAATTCTGGCAGGATAGGGTTCAAACTAAATTGCCAAGCATTCATACTCTACTACAGAGTGCAATTTTGGTTGGCCAGCCACTTTGTTTGAATATCAAACATATCTGAACCTGAAAGGCTATTCAATAGAGAACTCAGGGCAAGTGTTTACATGGTGATAGGAAGGAACAGTACAAGGACACTCTTATTTCTAGAAGAACTTTGGAATTGATTGTGAGACGTGGGAGACATTGGCACAGGACTGCCCAGCATGGTGTGCCCACATCAGAGGAGGTGTTGTGCTCTGCGAACAAAGCCAAATTGAAGTAGCTCAAAAGAAATGCGAAATGCCCAGATTTAGAGAATCCACTTCAGACATTCACATGGACTATTTGTACCCGCCCTGTGTTAGAGTATTCCAAACTTGTATTAGTCTGATCAGCCACAGTTGGTACCCTGTAACTTGTCTCTAATATGGTGATGTCATTTTGGTCCTCTTTGAGAAGGAAAGACATCACCCAACTGGCAGGACTTGCCATAATGAATATACCCCTCCCACTTCTCCTACATGGCAAACCTTCCCTTGTAACAAAGATTGTAATACAGAAACATACACAGGAACACAAATGATTCAACAAAACCAATTAACTCATCCACTGCCTGTGCAACATGGTCCACTGCCTATCCTGTGAAAGCTGGGAGGTAGATTTCCTAATCCCCTTTTCCAGGGCTAGACTCAATCACTGTAATTCTACAGCTTTCAGTTTCCTTTTCCTTTACTCTCCATTGACATTGTTGTGTTATTTGTGTTTTCTGGTTTTGCTTACTCTGAGCAGTGATATTTTATTAGTTCAGTCCTGCAATAATCATAATTCTATTGAGAGTGTCTTTTGGGCAAATTCTTCCATGTGTAATTCTTCCATTACTTTGTATAATGACTCCTTAATATAGAAGTTCCCATCCTGGGTTTCACATACCCCATAGAAGAACTTCATTCTTAACTCTCTCAGGCTTTCTCTGCAATCCCCTATTCATTCATCCATCCATTCATCCAATAAACATTTATTAAGCACCTACATGGCAGACAGTGTGTGAAGTCCCCGAAATGTCTTTATCCTGGAAGCTCGCTCCAGTGCTGAAGTTTCAAGTGCTCACTGCTCCTGTGGCTTCTCCCTGTAATAGGCTGTTTCCTTCCAGAGACTCCATTTTAATGAGGAGGCTGTGGCCAGCTCTTTCTTCATTCCTTTCCAGGCTGCTCTTCTGACTCTCTTGGAGGAAAAAAAATGTGTGTGTATGTGTATATATACGTATGCATATATCATCACCTCTCATCATCTCGCATCTCATCATCTCATATAGTATTATAGCATATGTGTGTATATAATATAAATATATATGTACATATATTATATATGTGCATATATGCACATGCATAGATGTGTGTATGTTTACATATGTGTATATTATATTACATGTGTGTCATCTTATAAATGTATGTATTATATCATGCATGTGCATGTATAGATGTTTATATATGTATGTATTATATATGTATATATGCTTATGTGTAGATTGTGTATGTGTGTACCATGTATATATTATATATGCATATACATGTGTATATATTCTATATATGCATATATGTATAGATGTGTATATGTATATGCATACGCATATAACATTGTAAATGTGTATATATTATACTCACACACATGCACATGTGTATATATTTATATTATGTGTGTTTATATATGTATATGTGTGTATACATGTGTATGTGTGTGCATATATCATATTATAAATGTATTATGTATGTTATGCATGAGTGCATATATGCATATGTATAGATGTGTGTTTGCATATATAATTTGCGTATATTTTTCCATATTTTCTTTATTTCCTTTTACCCTTTTCAGCTCCCTTTTCTACATTGTCTTCCTCCAATGCAAACTCTTAGAAGCAGGGGCTCCCCTTCTTTTTGTATTTATATTGCTAGCACTAGCGTGATTCTTGGCATATGTTCAGTCATTTTCACCTGTGTCTGACTCCTTGTGACTCCATTTGGAGCTTCCTTGGCAAAGATAGTGGAGTGGTTTGTCATTTCCTTCTCCAGCTGATTTGACAGATGAGGAAACTGAGGCAAACAGGGTGTTAAGTAACTTCCCCAGGGTCAGACAGATAATAAGTGTCTAAGACCAGATTTGAACTCACAAAGATGAGTCTTCCTTCCTTCCTTCCTTCCTTCCTTGCTTCCTTGCTTCCTTCCTTCCTTCCTCCAACTCTGGCACTCTATATACTCTACCAAGTAGCAGCATATAATAAGCATTTAATATATGCTTCTCGACTTGGTTTGTTAAAACATGTAAGAGACAGTTGAAGTAACAAGTTCTACTAACCAAAACTAGTTCAGTGAGGATTGGATTAGAAACCCTCTTCATATTACCTTAGAAAAAGGTGTGACATCGACCCAACGACAGACAAATCATCTGGTCTCCTTAGTAACCAGAAACTCTGAATTGATTTCCAATCAGTGAAGTTACAAAAATGTTAATATCCCCTTGGAGAAGACATGTCTTTCTTGCCAAAATGTGCTCACAATTTGGGATTCCCAATCCTGTTTTCATTACAATCCAAACCAAGAAACAACCTAGAGTCTGAGCATGAAATACAGGCTTTACTTGCAAAAACTATTCTGAGAATAAAACTGTTGACTGACAAAGAATGAGATCAAGATTTTCCCTAATTGATGTGATTGCACTTTGATAAATAATGCACAACTTCACTATACCAAAAAGTATCATATATGGAACAAAACTTTCTTTATAAAAAATTTAATCTTATTATAGTTTTGTTCATATAAATGGCAAATGATACTTTCCCCCTTTTATGTTGAATAGGGGCTATGGGAAGGTCTGTTGAAAATCAAAAGCTGGTGGAAACAAAGAAGACTGAGAACAAATGCTTTACTTTATACTCAGTGGCCCTGGTTGAATGATCAAAGAGGATTGTGTATGCCACCTACTGGGAAAGTCATTGATGAACTGAAATGTGCCCAGAAGAGGGCAACTAGGCAGGGACATCAGTCTCTGGCAAAGGAGGACAGAATGAAGGAATTGTTTATGTGCATGTGCTTGCATGTGTGAGAGTGTGTGTGTGTGTGTGTGTGTGTGTGTGTGTGTGTGTGTGTGTGTGTGTGTGTGTGTGTGTGTGAGAGAGAGAGAGAGAGAGAGAGAGAGAGAGAGAGAGAGAGAGAGAGAATTTGGTTCACGTGGACATAAATATGAAAAATTTAAAAAAAATTCTTAAAGGCCTATAAAAGCTGGTGAAGCTTCAGGTAAGAAAAGCTAGAAGAACAATATACACATGGAGTCAATAAGATAGTTCAAAAAGAGCACTAAAACAATTTTTCTATAAAATGTACATATATCCTGCATAAAGAATCTATCCCCCTCTATGGGGCCTTAGGTCTTGTTTAATCATTGGTCTCCATCCATGACTGGTTAGGCTGCTAACTTTGGATATCCAGTGAATCCTTGACAATAGATTTCATACCATTTCATTATTTCTAGTAGTAATACATGAATATTATCCATTGTGGTTGTGTTTCTTGTGAGTTTTTGTGTGCCATGATTCACAGCTTTATAATAGAAGAGTATTAGAAGAGTTCTAATAGAATAATTTGTTTGTTGTATTTTGTTTTGTTTTTGCTGGAGTGGAGGGGTGGACCTTTGGTTTCATTAAGTCCTAGCAGCATGTCAAGAGCCTTCTTTGCGATCTCTTGATTCTGTGTGAATACTGATAGAACATAACACACTGTCCATTGGCTTGATAGCAAGGTTGCCCCTTGCTATCACCACATAACTGACCCAATTTCTTTTCTGGTTATACATCTCTTTAGTGGCATCCCTTTCAGAATTATCTTTAAGATAGTTGAGACTGTGGTATTCTATGTTTTATTTTTATTATTTTTTAAACTAGTTTTAGTAGTTTTCAGTAGTTTTATTTTTAAGAGAAGGAAAACAGGACCAATGGTGGCAAAAATTTAGGTAGACCTGGAAGGGGCCACAGAACAAAAGCATTTTCTTTGCTACCATGACAAAAGTAATAATAACAATCCTTAGCACATATGTATATATTTTAAGGCTTGCAAAGCACTTTACAAATGTTATCTCATTTTCTCCTCACAACAACGCTGGGAAGGAAGTGTTTTTATCCCCATTTTATTTACAGTTAAGGACAGTGTGGCCGATAGAAAATAAGTTCCTGGGTCAGGGTCATACACCTAGTAAGTATCTGAAACTGGACTTGTACTCAGTCCTTCCTGATTTGGGCTCCAGCACTGTACCCCTAGTACCCTCTAGCTGTCTAGTGAAGGGTTAAGGGCTTGCGATAATTTATTGCTCCTTGATTCGTGTGTCTTTCTGTTTGTTTTTCGTCAATGGTTATTAAGTTTATCATAAAAAAAACAAGTATGTCTCACTTGATACCTTCTAAGTTCTGTCTAACTGTGAGGTCCTGTGTCTCTGTGATTCTGGAATACGTTTAAAATGTTCTTAAATGCTGGACATGGGAGTGATGAATAAGAAATTTAAAGAAGCATTTGCAATGTATGAACTGATGCAGAGTGAAGTAAGAAGAATGTTAAGCACAATGTATTAGTGAGGCCACAAGGTAAACCAAAATAATGCTAAATGAAGGTAAATGCTGTTTAATTTTGATGGCCAGTTACAACCCTGAGGAAGAGGGTGAGGCCATCTCTAACTCCTTGAAGTAGAAATGTGTGAAATTAAGTGTGATGACTATTTCACTTGAGATCCCTGCATCAGTTGCTTTTTCTTACCTATTTTTTCTGTGTTATGGGAAGACTGGGATGGTGGGGGAATGTCTACACATTAGTATGATGTAAAAACTAAAGATGAGCAGCTAGGTGATGCAGTGGATAGAGTGCCTGGCCTAGAATCAGGAACTCATCTTCCTGAGTTCAAATCTGACCTTGGACACTTACTAGCTGGGTGACCCTAGGCAAGTCTCTTAACTTTGTTCGCCTCAGTTTCCTCATCTGTAAAATTAGGTGGAGAAGGAAATGTCAAACCACTCCAGTATCTTTACCAAGAACACCCCAAATGGGATCATGAACAGTCAGACACAATTGAAAATGACGGAATGGCAACAAAAACAACAAAAAATTATTTTGCAAATGAATATTGTTAACGTCCCACTATTTTTAAGGCCAAGAATTTTAACAGTTTTCATGGTCCAGGAAACAAACTTATAGAAAGGTTGGAATTTGGGCTTGTGATTTCATTGGTGAAGGGAGTTTCTGATAAGGAAGTTCCTCTAGTAAACATAGCTCTGCACTTTCTCTGTGACTTAACTGGCCCTTTGTCTATCACGCTGTCCTGCAGCTGTGTTTATTTATAGAGGTGGCTATATCTGTAGAGGAAAGGGGATGACCTGTGATTTCTTAGTATGGGGTTCTCTCAGGTGAGAAAACTTATTCTGTAAATAAAGGTTGGCATGACATCCACAACTTTTACAGTCTTAGAGATTTCCTTAGAGTCCTGAGAGATTGTCAACAAGTTTACAAGCCTTTAATCCCTTACTATGTGTCAGATACTGTGCCAAGTACTAGGGAGTCAAAGAAAGCCCTTCCTCCCCCCAATTCCCAGCACATATCATGCTTACAATCTGATGGAGGAGAAGACATGCAACAACTATGTACAAACAGGATACATATATGATAAATTGGAGATAATCTCAGAGGAAAGACACCATGATTAAGGAAGACTGGGAAAGGCTTCTTGTATGAAATAGAACTTTAGTTGAGACCTAAAGGAAGCCTGGGAAACTGGAAGACAGAAAAGGATCAAAAAGTAGTATGGGTCAGAGGGTAGCGGGATTTGAACCCAGGACTTCAGGTTCTGAGATTTGTTCTCTATGAACTGCCTTGCACTGCCTCTAAAGCTTATAATAATAAGAGGGGAAAATGAGTAGCAAATGTTCCATCATTTTGTTTTTGTAGTAATAATAAAAATAATATTTAAAAGATGGAGACATTATTTCTTACTGCATGAGCAGTCATAGTTTATAAGAAATATCTAGCTGTTTAGAAATTTTATGTTCTTGAGGGATTAATTTTTAGACAGAAATGTGACATTCTTCACCTCTCAGGTTAACCAGCCAGTGGTTACCTATATGTCAAAAATGTTTTCTGACTGTTTAAAATAAGCTGCCTTCCATTAGGTCTCAACCCAGTACAACTTTTCTTCATTATGTCAGCCACAGAATGAGGTTAGGGAATAAGTCTTTTATAGGCCTTTATGCTCAATCAATAATCCAGGAGATTGTGTGAAAATGGCCAGATCATATCGGAGCTATTTAATAAACCCCTCCCATCATTTTTCAGGTCTCCCCTTTCAAATTGCAGCCCACGGCATTGAACATTAACTATATAGCTTTTTGTCTGAAGATAATAAAGATTATATGCTTCTCTGAGATATATGGATTTTTACATGGCTTTCAAAATGAGAATATTTGATCTTTTCAGAATGCAGGCTTTGATCACCCACAATGAGACAAAGGTTTATAGAACCATGTTGAAATATCACAGTAAGATTGCCAACCGCATGAATAGTTGCATGAATATTGATATCCTAGTGTGACTATGGGCGATGAAAAGTGGGAAATTAATTCATCCAGATGTCTTACCTGTATACATTTGTTTATTCAACAAACGATGTGAGACGTCTAGCTACTTGGAAATGCTTTCATCTGGGTACTTTGAACACTTGTGGATATAGCCTAATTGATAGGAAGTTAAAAAATGAATTGTAGCTTCTTTTAGTCAGATATTAACATAGAATACATCAATCTCCACAGAATGAAAAATTGCTGTTGCAGAGAGGACAATGTAAGGACACATGATGGGTATGAACAGGCTGTCATCAATAACAGTTAACCACTGAGGAGTTCTGAAGAACACGAGTAAAATGTAGCACCTAGAAATTGGGGAAGAAAGAAGAAAATTGAGTTCTTCTTTCATCACAGGAAGAGAGGATAGGTTGAATGTATATCCAGGGTCAGAAATTATAAGCACAAATGCTCCAGTGAGTCCTTCATGATGTCCAAAAGAAAGGAAGGACAGACCCTCTGTGCCAGAGTTATGATAGCACTCGGCTAAGAGCTTCACAGGATGAGTAGATATACGTGGATTAGCCTCCATTAACTCGTGTGTTTGCATCCCTAGCATCTAGGACAGTGCTTGACACGTGGTGGGGACTTCTTAACTTTGTTTAATTTATTGGATCACTGAAGGGACTTAAAAAAACCTTTTGAGTAATCAGTTATAGGAGGGGTAAATCAGTTCACTTTCACTTTCTTTACTTGTAAAATAAGGTAGTTGAACTAGATCAGGGTTCTTCACCTGGAGTCTGTAGATAGATTTGGGGGGATCTGTGAACTTTGATGTGAAAAAATTCTATATTTATTTTTATTAACCATGAACTGAAATTTACCATATGCTTCAATTATTTAAAAACATTATTCTGAGAATGGAGTTCATAGTCTTTACCTGATGCTGCCAAAGTTATCCATGACACAACAGAAGGATTAGATGATTTCCAAGGTCTCTTAAAATTCTGATGATGGTCTCTAAGACTGGAAAGTGAACACTGTTCCGTATGTCACACCTAGGAAAATCAGGTAGCAGAAAGGAAATGAAATATTTTGTTTTCCCTACTTTGTATTCCTTATCCATTTTTCTTTGTTGGCTACCCTTCCGTGGGTACTCTGATTATTTTGTTGTTAATGCTTTTTTTAAAGATATGAATAAAGGGATGAATAGAAGGAAGCTGGCCCTACAGAAAGGAATCATGCCATTGGAAGGCATTGAATTTCTATGGTTCTTGCCATTCGAAAACGCTTTTGCACATATATGATGTTATTTTTTCCATGCATGGCTCTTTCATGTTGGTAAGACAAGATTATCCCCATTTTACAGCTGTGAGGATATGGACAAATGTGGGTGGTGGAGACATCATCGGTTTTGTGAGCAAAGTTGAAAATTTACAGGTTTTATTTACATTGGAGGTTTAAAAACAATCTAGTTACAGTGTAGTCTGAGAGTGAGAGAGAGACAGGGAGAGCGTAAAGGAATGGAAATAATGTTGATTTTGGAGTTCTGGTGGGTTGAAAATCTATTTAGTTCACATATATTTTGTTGCATGAGCATGAGGAACCCTTGATTTCTGTAGGTATCAGTTTCTCAATCTGTAAAATGGAGATGATAGCACCCATTTGTGGTACTTTATGTTTTGATGATCAAAGTAGACACTGTATATAAAGTGCTTTGCAAAAGCTTAAAATGTTGTACAGACATTAATAAGCATGCTATAATAGAAACATAATATATTACGTAAACATATTGCAATAATAAGCCCATCATTCTTTTTTAGCCATTCAAATTTCCTTTCTACTGGATTTTCATAGAGGAGAGACTAGATAAAATTAACATTGCCATTGGTTTGTCTGAGTCCTGTATAAATTGTGAATTTATCTTGTTGTAATTTTTAGAATTACTGACTTAACTCAAGTTCTGGACCTGATGACAGGAGGGTCAAGGTTCATATCCCACCTCAGAAACTTGCTACTTATGTGATCCTATGCAAATGACTTTATCTCTCTAGACCTTAGCTTTCTCATTGGTAAAATGAAAGCGTTGGCCATGGCTTCTAAGGTCCCTTCTATCTCTACCCCTGGATTCCTCTAAGATGCAAGACAGTATTTGAGAGCATGGACCATAAAAACAACTGAGGCATTGTCTTTGTAACGATCATTTACAAAAGTTATTTTTGAGGAAATGCTCCATTTTTTTCTCCCTCAAAATGAATAATTGCTTTTAGAGGAAAAGTATTCATGAGTTGATTAACATCAAATTAATCAAGGTTTTGTGCCAAAAGACAACTTCTCTGGAGGATAAAATAATTAGCCACATCCTTGGAGGACGAATGAGAAGGCTTTGGAAAAAATAACTTTTCAGTTTAAATTGGAACCTGCACCTGTGCAGGATATTGTCCTGGTGCTCCAGAGAGCCAGGCTGCATGTTAACCATATCATCTAGCCCAGGAAACAGTTTACAGGTGCCAGGGAAGATGCCAGGAATTGTTGGTGGGGGAGCGAGGGGAGAATATGTTCCCCAGTTTGAGACCAATGTTTTATTAGTGGTTCCTGAAGAGAGGACCAATTTTAGTAACTTCAGAAAAAAGTTAATCCTTTTTTCATTCTGCTGATACATGGACATGTGTAAGTATGTGTGTATGTTAGAACTGAAATTTGTTAATCATGAATCCTACTTATTATTCTATTAAACCAATCATTGCTTGTTAAAGTCCAGATCTGTGATTTCATTAGTGTAGAAAACTTATCCAGACTTGTGACTGTTGTACAATCTATTGGGTTACCCAGGAGCAGCTAGGTAACACCGGTAATGCAGAGAATGTCTGGCCTGGAGTCAGGAAGACTGATCTTCTTGAGTTCAAATCTAGCCTCAGATACTTATTAGCCATGTAACCCTGAGCAAGTTACTTAACTCTGTTTGACTCAGTTTCCTCATCTGTAAAATGAGCTAGAAAAGGAAATGGCAAACCACACCAAGATCTTTGCCAAGAAAACCCCAGATGGGGTCACAAAGAGTCAGACACAGCTGAAATGACTGAATAAAGACAGGGTACAGGGAAATGAATTGTCCAGGGTGACATGGCTAGTGTGGCTCACAGGCAGGACTTAAATCCAATTCTTGCTGACTGAGGCCAGTTTTCTTTCCTCTGTGCTTATGCCGCTCCTTCACAACTGCTTTTTTAACAAAATATAATGGGCCTGAATCTAATGGCAATGTGAATTGCACGTGTTTAGAATTTCTGAATGGGATTCTACTCAATAAGTTTTCATAGGATAGGTTTTTTTAATATTATTAAGTTAGAAGATCTTTCCTAAAATATTAGATAATTAAGTATCTGTGATTAATTAATGAATTTACTAATAGTTTTTATTTTGAAGTGCCAAATTATTCATTAGTGTTTGATTGTCTTTTGATTTGAAAAAATTGCTTGTAGCACTAGATTAAAAAGCACAGTAATGGAGGTTTGCTAGCAAAATGCCAACTACAGAGCAGAATCTACTACAAGGCAAGCGTGCCTTGAATCCTTTCCAAGATGAATTATACTAGAAGTTCTAGAAATATTTTCCAACATTTTTTGTCTGTAATGGATTGCCTCCAGTATAATAAAAACAGGAGAGGGGACCCTAGGAGGCTCTTAGAGATGATTTTCCTACAGCACACCATGTCTTCACAATCACACAATTCACTGAGAGACACAGAGAATGTCATATCTCACTGTCTACTATTTGTCAACTTCCCAAAATCTTTTGGTGGAACAAAATTCAATCTTGAAGGCTGTCCTCAAATCAAGAGTCTTCTGTATGTATATTAAAATCACACCAGTCTCCAGTAGATATAGGCCCGTGAAGATAGCTATGTTTAGGTCTCTCAGGGAGCAGAAGGATGAAATAAATACTTATTAAGTACCTACTATGTTTCAAGTGCCTTCTGTGTGTCAATAATATGTCATTTCATTCCATTTAATGATAATACCTGGTGATGGGTTTCAACATTATCTGAGGCATAAATCAGATAGAAATATTCACCTAAGAATTTTTACTAGTGCCATGGAAGATGCCCCATATAGAGAAGGAATAGTAAAAGCATTCTCTTTAAATGACATGGTTCTTTAAATGTTCCTGGTGGTAAATGGCATTGGACTAACTGCATCAGACCCCAGGACTCTACAGTACCTCCTAAATGGAATCTACGGTCATTTCAAAGAGATTGGCCTAGCCATCCACAGTGGATGAAAGATGCATGCAGCCCAATATTTGACATGGGGTTTAACAGGCAGTCTACTGAGTCTCTCAGTGTGTCTGTGTTCATGGGTCTTGGACATTGCAGATATGTGCTGAGCTAGGCCCAGATGATGAAAGTACTAGGCCTCATCAGAAATGAAAATTCTGCTGTATATGTGGCATTTTCTTGTTTTGTCTCTATATCTCTTGTCCCTCGTCCCATGTTTTGTACATGGTAGGTGCTTAGTAAATGCTTGAATATTAGATCAAAAGTGTCTTAATCTTAAATAATTAAAATAATGCTAGTAGACCTTGAGTGATACAAAATGAATGTGAGTCATAGAATGCCTTAATGTCACGAGAATTAACGTTCTCAGTGGCCCCAAAGGTAATGACAAGATTGGCCTTAGACAGAATTCTAGTGACAGCTTGTGTCATTAAAAACACAACACACAGAGCCACCCACCACATAATCGAGTACGGAGAATTAGCTGTATGAGTTTTCCAACTTTAGAAATTGATCAAATTACATAGTTAATATTGGTGAAATTTGATGGCATAGTGGATAAAGGACTGGACCTGGAGTCGGGAAACCTTTCAACCTTTTCAATCAGGGATGATTCTTCATGACCCCATTTAAGATCTTCTTGGCAAAAAATACTGGAGTAGTTTACCATTTCCTTCTCCAGCTCAGTTTACAGATGAGGAAACTGCGGCAAGCAGGAATAAGTGACTTAGGAGTCAGGAAAACCTGAGTTCAAATGTTGCCTTGGACACTTGTTGCTGTGTGACCCTGGGCAGTTCACTTAACTACTGCCTGACTAAGTTTCTTCAGTTATAAAACAGAGATAATAATGACATCTACTTCTCAGGGTTGTTGTAAGTATCAAATGAGATAATATTTGTGAAGCGTATAGCCTAGTGCCTCACACATAGTAGGTGTTTCATAAATGCTTCTTCTCTGCCTTTCTCTCAAAACACCCAAGCAAATTCCTCTCTGAAGAATATCTGGGGAAATTTTTTTTTTTCAAGAGAAAACAGGAATGCATCCTTTAACTTCATAAGATATTATTCTTGTCTTTTCTATTTGAAGAGAGCTTTGGTGCTAGTCGTTGGACATTTGGGAATCATTCAGTCCACTTCTGTAGGTTGTAGAGGAGAAATGAATAATGTGAAAATAAGCAAACTTTCTTACAAACTTTGGTTGGTTTTAACTTTGATTGTTTTCTTACTTAGGGTGTTGTCAGACCTACTGGTGGATATGCAGTGATGCTGAACTGGAGCATGTCTTCTATATATGGACTGAAACCAGGAGAGGTAATGCGATTGTTTTTTTTTTTTTATTTGTATATTGACTTACTAAAAATATACATTTGACCTGGCAGCTAGGTGGCACAGTGGATAGAGCACCAGCCCTGGAGTCAGGAGGATCTGAGTTCAAATCCGACCTCAAATCTATTACCTGTGTGACCCTGGGCAAGTCACTTAACCCTAATTGCCTTCTCCACCACAAAAGAACCAAAATATACATATTCCCATGTTTGTGTTTATATCACCTATCTTTCCCCTCCATTATCTCCATTTCCAGAATGCTATCCCTTATTACAGAGGTTTTTTTTTTTTAATTATAAAGGAAAAAAGCAGAGAAAAAACATCATCAGAATTGATGACTATATTGGACAAAAAAGCTGACAGTGACTGAGTTACTCTGCAGCCTTGAGCAAGTTCCTTAACCTCTTTCAGGCCTTAACTTCCTCTTCTGTAAAAAGGGAAGCATAGTACCCACCTCCCATGGTTGTTGGAAAGGTCAGATAATACGAGCTATCTCCAAAGTCACAGTGTGCTTTTAAGCTTAAAATTACATTAATGCTTAGGATCGTAATTAGTCAATAATAATCAGTAAGCATTTATAAGTACCTACTATGTACCAGGCACTGTGCTAAGAGCTAGGGATATAAAAAGAGACAAAAGACAATCCCTGTCCTCACGGAACTTAAAATAAAAAGTGAGAGACAACATGTAAACAAATATCTACAAAGGGAGTTATGTACAAGATGAATAGGAAGTAACAGAAGGAGGGCACTAGAATTAAGAGGGGATAGGGGAGGTTTCTTATATAAAAGGTGAGATTTTAGTTGGGATTGGAAGGAAGCTAGTGAGGTCAGTAGTCTGAGTAGGGGAGAGAGAGTGGCCAAGGCAGTGGGGGACAACGAAGAGACCAGTGTTACTGGATCAGAATATATAGAGGGAAGTAAGATGTAAGAAGAGTGGAAAGGTAGGAGGGCTTTGAATGACTAACAGAGCATTTTGTATTTCTTCCTGGATGCACTAGGAAGGCACTAGAATTTATTGAGTGAGGTGGTGACATGGGCAGGCTAACAATTTAGGAAAATCATTTAATGGCTGAATGGAGAATGGATTAGAGTGGGGAGAGACCTGAGGCAGGCAGAACACCATTTCCACCCATCCCCACCAGTATGCTGATATAATAATCCAGGCATGAGGTAAGGAGAAGAGGGTCTGCACTAGAGTACTGCTGGTGTCAGAGGTGAGAAGGAGGAGTATTTAAGAGATATTCCAAAAATGGAATAGGCAGGTCTTGGCAACAGCTTGGGTATGGCAGATGAGAGCTAGTGAGGACTAGTGGTATCTAAGCTGTGAGTCTGAGCAACTGGGAGGAGGATGTTGTACTTTATAGTAGGAAAGATAGGAGGTTGAATATTTGGGGGAAAAGATAATAAGTTTTCTTTTGGACTTACTGAGTTTGAGATGGCTACTGGACATCCAGTTTGAGGTGTCTAAAAGGCAGTTGGAGAGGGGAGATTTTAGTCCAGAAGAGATTGGGATAGAAAAGGTAGATTTGAAAATCAGCAGAGAGATGGTCATTAAATCCATAGGTATGATGAGAACACCGAGTGAAGTAATATGAAAGAATAAGAGAAGAGGGTCCAAGACAGAACCCAGAGAGACACCTAGAATTAAAGGGCATGATCTGGAGGAGGATCCAGTGAAGGAGAAAAGAAGGAGCAGTACAATATGTAGAAGGAGAACCAGGAGAGGGGAGGAGTGTCCTGAGAGAAGACAGTATCAAAGTGGAGAGAGTGATCAATACTGGCAAAGGCTGCAGAGAGGTCAAGGAGAATGGGGATTGAAAAAAGGCCATCAGATTTGACAACAAGGAGATCGTGGATTGATCAGGGTATCTTCTACGTGAAAGCATTTGCCATCACTCAAAGTGTTACTTAAATGCTATTTGTTGATATTGTTTGTGTGCGTGTGTGTGTGCGCATGTGTGTGTGTGTGTGTATTTTACACTGGGGAACCTCGACTTCTGCAAAGAAGTGGGGAGAGGTGTCTTTTCATATCTCTTTTTTGGAGGATAAACTTTTTCTTTGTAATTTTGCAACATGGATTTGTTTTTATTGCTTTGGTGTTATTTGGCCCATTTGCAACATTATCGTCATTGTGCATAATGATTTCTTGGTCCTATTTACTTAATTTTGCATCACTACATTTACATCTCCCTTCATTTGTCTGTATTCAACATATTTGTTGTTTCTTTTTCACGGGGCAGAAATCTATTTTCTCTTCCTCCTTTGTCATTCTATTGGAAAGGAAATAAAAAGAAACAAAATCCATGTGATAAATGGGCAGGGTCAAACAAAAGAGCTGATGACTATAGTTTATAATGCAGTGTTACCATTCCATTACTGTATATTCATGGTCTACAGTATGTAGGCCATTCCTCTATCAAGAGGCATTTATTTGAAACAAATATATTTGTTTTCATGTTACCTAAAATTTTTCACATTCCTCTTTGTACTGACTCCTAGAGAGTCATCTCTTATATTTAGAGGAACAAAAGAAAAAGAGGGGGAAAAAGTGAGCTAAACTAATCAAGAGATTTAAAAATATTTAAAAATTTGGTATTTCATAACCTTGAATCCCGCATGTATTCAAAAATGGGGAGCAGTAGCTTCTCATATCTCTTTTTTGGGTCTGAGTTGGTTTTTTTGAAAGTTTGAAGTACTGGTTTTTGATTGTTCTGTGGCTGTTTTATTATCCATTTCCATTATCATAGTCAATATCTTGACTGCTTACCTCACTTTGCATTAATTCATGTATGTCTTTCCATAACTTATATTCATACTCGTTTGTTTTCTTACAGCACAATACTACTATATTGTATTCACATGTCACAATTGGTTTAGCCATTCCATGATTGATTGGCATTTATTTGGTTTCCAGGTTTTTGCCACTACAAAAAATGGTACAAATAAATATTTTGGTCTAGATGGAGTCTGTCTTGGCACCGGTCACTTGAAGAGGTCATGGTGATTTTTTAAATCTAGAGAACATGGACTCTCTTTGATGAAAACTTTCTCTTTGTGTCATCCTCTTGTTTTCTAGGTTTGGTGGGCAGCTTCTGACTTAGGATGGGTCGTTGGGCATTCCTATATTTGCTATGGACCTCTCTTGCATGGGAACCCAACTGTATTGTATGAGGTAACATTCAGAACCATCATTAAATGTAATTAAATTTTATTCTTTTGAAATGTACAATGTTCCAAAATGTCTTGGTGAAGTTTTGATTTATCAAATCTAATAAAACTTAAAACTTCACTAAGACATTTGGAACCCTCTGAACAGATTATAATTGTCAAAAAACAACAAAAAGGGTAAAAATATTTATCTCCTGATTTAATTGTGAAGTGATCTAGTATGCATACAAGTCACCTAAAAAATAGAAACCAAGTTCTTGCTTTATTGATTCATGAAAATATATTTATGGAGAAGAGCAATTTGGTTGCAGTCTTTTATTGTTCAAAACGTGGGAAGATTTCAGAATATCCAGCTCTTCTGTCTAATTTCTCCTTCATTAGAAAGGACAATGCTCTGAGTCCATGCCAGACCTGCGTGTAATAAGGTATATTGTAATAAGGTTTGCATGTGCAAACTAATTGACAGTCATGTATTTATGTAACAAAGCTATCCCCTCAAGCATATCAAGAAGGAGGGTATTTTGTGATGGGGTTGGGGAAAAGTGTCCTGAAGGGAAACAAAAATCTATATGTTTCTAGCACCTCTTCCTGCCCATCCTTCTCCAAGAGATATTAATTCTTTTGAGGAGAGGAAGCAGAGGGTTAAGACAGGAAGCTGTAACTGCATTCCTCAGGGAGAGAGGATACTGGAGTAGAATTAGATCTATCTGCCCTCTTAAATATTATTAACCTAGAGAATATGCTATATCTCTAGTTCTCCATGATCTGTCAAGTATATAGTCTAGCTAAAATGTGATTCTCTTTGTGTGTGTGTGTTTGTATGTTATATGTATTTGAAAATCATAGAATCTGTATCAGGGCATCTTGACCTGATGTCAATGATTTTTTTAATTATTTTGATAAATATATTTTAAAATGATTTATTTGTAATCTTATGTATTATTTTATATTTTTAAAAACATTTTTTTCTGAGAAGTCCTAGTACGAAAAGGAGTAAGAACCCCTGAACTAGATGGATACTTGCTTGATCGACTTGTCCATGAATAAAACTAGAAAACAGAAGGCTCCTTATATTGTGCTTGTTTAATTTAACTGCACAGAATATAACATACCTTTAACAACAGCCCTGTCTTCCCAGGGGGTCTTGGTGGCCCTGGAAGTGAATGTGCTTGTTCCTGATTCAATGAAATACCTGGCAGGTTTTCTAGTTTACTCAAAGGCTCTGACTGGTCACCAAGCCAGTAAATGAAAAACATTTGATTCTGTTGGCAGCAGCTTCTATAAACTTGGCACTCAGTAAAAGGGCTGTGGCCAGATGAATTGCCCGTCATGCACTAGCGAGGGTGGCATGGTTGTTTGTGGGGGAAGAGGTAATACATACATATGTACATCTGTTCTCTTCTTTTCTAGGTTTGGTGGGCAGTATGTGTGTATCCATTTACCCATGCACATATACACCTATACACACATATATACATGCAATATAGATACATGTAGTTATGTGTAAATATTCTCAATTTCTAGTAAATTTTTGACTTTGTGTAGTGTTTTGTGAAGTATTTTTCCCTTTTGTTTGTATTTCAAAGAAGAAATTATCTCAGGGAACATCCATTTTTGTGGGGGTGGGGAAGAGAACCTAAAAGATAAAATTGCTGAAGAAGTCTAACTTCATTTATTTTAATGGATAAATCTAACCTCTGAAGTTACAAATTCTAACTACATAGCATAGTGGCTGGTGTATACAAAGTGCTTAATGAAACCTTGTTGACTAGTTGATCTACTTCTTCATCTGATAAATAATAGCTAGCATTCATATTGTGTCTTAAGATTTGGATAAAGCTTTAAATCTTCTCTCATTTGATTCTCACGATTACTTTGGGGAAGGGGTAGGTGTTATTATCCCTGCTTTCACAGTTGAGAAAACTGAAGCAGAGATCTGGTTAGATGACTTGCCCAGGGTCATACAACTAATAAGTGTCTAAGTCAGGATTTGAAACTTGGCTTTTACTGAATCCAGGTCTTAGCACTCTGTCTCCTGTGCCATCTAGGTGCCTCTAGAAAGTTTTTTCTTTTGATTTCTTTCTTTCGTAGACTTTCTTAGCGTACTCACACTTTTGTGACCCATAGTTACTATACTCTATAATTATGGATCACTTGGAAAAACCAAATGGAGTGATTTTTGTGGTTGTTTTTTGCTGTCCTTGGGTTGGTTTTATATGGTGCATTTTATGGATTAAGTAAAATAATAATAATTTGAGGAAAAACATGAAATGGAAGAAATTGAAGGGTAAGAAATTAAGAGCATTTGTGTTCTTAGCTGTATGTTGTATATTCATGGGGTTCTGGCTTTGTACTTTTTAAAAGTCACTTTTAAGATTTTACAACAAGAAACTTGTTTTTCTGACCTTCTTGGATACCTCATGTATTTGACATTTTTTTCATCATTTTCTTTTTGTATTTTTTTTAAAAATTAATTTGTTTTCAGTTTTCATCAATTACTTCCTTAAGTTTTGCATTTTCTCCCCCTCCCCCCATCTTCCTCCCCAAGATGAGAGACAATTTTATATGGGTTCTACACATACATTCTTATTAAACACATTTTCACATTAATCCTGTTGCATAGAAGAATTAAAATGAATGGGAGAAACCATGAGTAAAACCAAAGCAAAACACTAACAAAAGAGAAAATAGTCTGCTTCATTCTGCATTCCCACTCTTTAGTTCTTTCTCTGGATATGGGATGGTATTTTGCATCATGAGTCCTTTGGAAATGTTTTAAGACTGTATTGTTGTGAAAGGCTAAGTGTATCAGAAATAGTCCACGAACACTGTGGCTCTTACTATTTTCTCCTGGTTCTGCTCACTTCACTCAGCATCAGTTCATATAAGTCTTGCTAGGTTTTCCTGCAGTCTTCCTGTTCATCATTTCTTATAGCCCAGTGGTATTCCATTATATTCATATACCACAACTTGCTCAGCCATTCCCCAGTTGATAGGCATCCCCTCATTTTCCAGTTCTTGGCCACCACAGAAAGAGTTGCTATAAATATTTTTGTACATGTGGGTCCATTTCCCATTTTTATGATCTCTTTGGGATACAGATCTAGAAGCGATATTGCTGGGTCAAAGAGTATGCACATATTTTAGCCCTTTGGGCATAGTTCTAAATTGCTCTCCAAAATGATTAAATCAGCTCTTGGATCCACCAACAATGAATTAGTTTCCAACTCTCTCACATCTTCAGTATGTACCATTTTCCTGTTTTGTCATGTTAGCCAATCTGATAAGTGTGATGTGGTACTTGAGAGTTGTTTTGATTTGCATCTCTCTGATCAATAATTATATAGAGCACTTTTTCATATGATTATACATGGCTTTAATTTCTTCCTCTGAAAACTGTCAGTTCATATCCTTTGACCATTTATCAATTGGGGAATGACTTGCAATTCTTGTACATTTGACACAGTTCTCTATATAGCTTAGAAATGAGACCTTTATCACAGACACTAGTTGTAAAAAATTCTTTCCCAATTTTCTGCTTCCCTCCTAATCTTGGTTGCATTGGGTTTGTCTGTGCAAAAACCTTTTAATTTAATATAATCAAAATTATCCATTTTGTGTTTCATAATGTTCCCTGTTTCTTTTGGTAATAAATTTCTCCATTCTCCATAAATCTGACAAGTAAACTATTCATTGCTCCCCTAATTTATTTATATTATCAGCCTTTATACCTAGATCTTATACCCATTTGGACTTTATTCTGGTATATGGTGTCAGGTGCTGGTCTATGCCCAGGTTCCACCACACTATTTTCCAGTTTTCCCAGCAGTTTTTGTCAAACAGTGAGTTCTTATCCCAGAAGCTGGGGTCCTTGGATTTATCAAACAGTAAAATGCTGTAGTTATTGACTGCTGTGTCTTGGGTACCTAGTCTATTCCACTGGTCTACCCCTCTGTTTCTTAGCCAGTACCAAGTTGTTTTAATGATTACTGCTTTATAATACAATTTGAGATCTGCCATGGCTAGGCCACCTTCCCTGGCATTTCTTTTCATTGATTCCCTTGATATTCTGGGCCCTTTTCTTCTTCCGGATGAATTTTGATATTATTTTTCTAGCTCCATAAAATAATTTGTGATAGTTTGATTGGTATGGCACTGAATAAATCAATTAATTTAGATAGAATTATCATTTTATTATATTAGCTCAGCCCATCCACGAGCAACTGATGTTTCTCCAAGTATTTAGATCTCACTTTATTTGTGTAAAAAATATTTTGTGATTGTGTTTATATAGTGTCTGGGTTTGGTTTGGCAGGCAGACTCCCAGATATTTTAGAGTGTCTGCCATAACTTTAAATGAGATTTCTCTTTCTATTTCTTGCTGTTGGGCTTTGTTAGTAATATATAGAAGTGCATATGATTTATCTGGATTTATTTTGTAACTTACAACTTTTCCAAAGTTGTTTATTATTTCAAGTAGTTTTTTACTTGATTCTCTGGGAGTCTCTAAGTGTATCATCATATAATCTGCAAAGAGTGATAACTTAATTTCTTCTTTGCCTATTCTAATTCTTTCAACTTCTTTTTCTTCTCTTATTTGCTAACCATATTGAATAACAGTGGTGATAATACACATTCTTGTTTAATCCCTGATCGTATTGGAAATGCATCTAGCTTATCTCCATTACATATAATGCTTGCTGACAGGTTTAGGTAGAGACTACTTATTATTTTAAGAAAGACTCCATTTATTCCTACGATCTCCAATGTTTCCAATAGGAATGGGTATTGCATTGTGTCAAAAGCTTTTCCTGCATCTATTGAGATAATCATATGGTTTCTGTTAGTTTTGTTGTTGATATGATCACTTATACTGATGGTTTTCCTAATGTTGAACCAGCCCTGCTTTCATGTTATAAATCCTACCTTATCACATTATTCTTATCATATTATTCTCATGATAAGTTGCTATAATCTTTTTGCTAATACCTTATCTAAAATTTTTGCATCTATATTCATTAAGGAAATAGGTCTATAATTTTCTCTCTCTGTTTTGGTTCTTCCTGTTTTAGGTATCAGAACCATATTTGTATCATAAAAAGAGTTTGGTAGAACTCCACCAATTTTTCTAAAGTGTTCTTTAAATGTTTGATAAATTCACTTGCAAATCCATTTGGCCTTGGAGATTTTTTCCTAAGGAGTTCATTGATGGCTTGCTCAATTTCTTTTTCTAAGATGGGGTAATTTAAGTATTGTATTTCCTCTTCTCTTAATCTGGGCAATTTATATTTTTATAAGTATTCAACCATTTCACTATGATTGTCAAATTTATGGGCCTACAGTTGGGCAAAGTAATTTCTAATTGTTGACTTAATTTCCTCTTCATTGGAGGTAAGTTCATTTTTGATACTGTTGAATTAGTTTTCTTCTTTCTTTTTTTAAAAATCAAATTGACCAAAGGTTTATTAGTTTTTTTGGATTTTTTCATGAAATCAACTCTTAGTTTTATTTATTAGTTCAATAGTTTTCTTAATTTCAATTTTTATTAATCTCTCCTTTGGTTTTCATTATTTCTAATTTGGTATTTAATTGGGAATTTTCAGTTTATTCTTTTTCTAGCTTTTTAAGTTGCACGCCTAATTCACTGATCTCTTTCTCTATTCATGTAAGCATTGAGAGAGATAAAACTTCCCCTAAGAACTGCTTTCACTGCATCCCAGAAGTTTTGGTAGGTTTTCTCATTATTGTCAATTCCCTTGAATGAAATTAGTGGTTGCTTCTACGATTTTTTGTTTATCCACTTATTCTCTTGGATTAGATTATTTACTTTCCAATTAATTTTTGTTCTGTCTTTCTGTGGGCCTTTATTACATATTATTTTTATTGCATCATGATCTAAAAAAGATGCATTTATTATCTCTGCCTTTCTGCACTGGATTGTGAGGATTTTATGCCCTAGTACTTGGTCAAATTTTGTGTAGGTGCCATGTACTGCTGAGAAAAAGGTATATTCTGTTCTACAATTATCAAGATTAATGGGAATGTAAACAGTTTGCTCATATTTAATAGCAAGTGTTTTTTTCACCCCTGTATACTTTTTAGGCCTCTCCTTAATCTTTAGTCTTTCTACTGACCTCTGACCTTTTCATCAGGAAGGTCTGGAAATCTCTTATTTCATGGAATGTCCATCTCCTTGCCTGAAAGATTATGCTCAGTTTTGCTGGGTAATTGATGTTTGGTTGTAGTCCAAGCTCCTTTCCCTTATACCCCCAATCTTTTAATATGGAAGCCGCAAGGTTTTGTATGATCCTGACTGTAATTCCTTGATGTTTGAATTGTTTCTTTCTGGTTCCTTGCGGTATTTTCTCCTTGATCTAATAATTCTGCAATTTGGCAACAAGATTCCTTGGTGATTCCTATTTGGGATCTCTTTCAGGAGGTGATTGGTGAATTCTTTTGATGACTCTTTTGCCCTCTGGATCTAGGATCTCAGGGCAGTTTTCCTTCATCATTTCTTGGAAGATATTATGCATGTTCTTTTTTTCATCATGGCTTTCTGGTAGACCAGTAATTCTTAGATTTTTCTCTCCTGGCTCTATTTTCTAGATCAGTTGTTTTTCCAATGAGATGTTATACTTTTTTTCTATTTTTTTTCATTCTTTAGATTTTTGTTTGACTGATTCTTGATGCCTCGTAGACTCATTAACTACTTGCCCAATGCTAATTTTTTAATGAATTGTTTTCTTCATTTAACTTTTGTACCTTCTTTTTCATTTGTCCAGTTTTCCTTTTAAGGAGTTATTTTCTCCAGTTATGTTTTGTATCTCCTTATCCATTTGGTCACCTTTACTTTTTAAGGAGCTGTTCTTTTCAGTGAATTCTTTTTTTCATTTTGTCAATTGTACTTTTAAAATCATTGGTCAGTTTTTCTTCTACCTCTCAAATTTGGCTTTTAAAATCCTTCTTGAGCTCTTCCAAGAATGCTTTTTGGGCTTGAGACCAGTTCATATTCCCTTTTGAGGTTTTAGATATGAGTATATTGTCAGTGCTGTCCTCTTCTGAATTTGTATTTTGATCTTCCCTGTCCAAGATTCTATGGTTTTTGATTTTCTGATTTGCTTCTTGCTCATGGTGATTGCCTTTTTCCTGACTTTTAAAGGGGATCTCTGCTTCTGGGATATGGAGGGCTCTGTTCCATGTTTCTTGTGCTGGGAGTCTGGGGCCTGCTTACTGGTTTTGTGTGTTATGGCCTCTGGTTCTTTCAACTAGAAGCTATATAATCCTGCAGTTTATCTGTTGCTGAGTTAGCTGATGTGTGCCAGGGCAGAGGCCAGGTGAAGTCTTTCTGAGTTTCCTCAGGTTTACACTGAAGCTCATGGTGTGAGGTGTGGGGCAGGAGTGGTCTCGCCATGTGACATTACTTCCTCTCCTATGGCAGCACTGGAGCACAGGCAGGCTCAGCAGCTGGTGAACCCCTGTCTGAACTGGTGTCTGCCCAATTTCCCTGGTAAGCTTGGGGTCCTGTTGGGGTTAACCAGCCACACAGCCCTGGGGCTCAGGATCTCCTGCTGGTCCACTGAGGTGGGGCTTGCTGGGATGCTTCCAGTCCTGCCCTGGTCCCTTCAGCCATGGCAACAGGGACTCTTCCTATTGATCTCCCTAGCCTCCAAAGCTGAAAAACTGCTGTACCCCTTCTTCTGGCTCCACTATTCCAGAATTTTTCCTGGGGCATTATTCTCTGAGTTTTGCAAGGTCAACAAGGGGAAGGTGAGAACACTTACAGTTTACTCTGCCATCTTGACTCCTGGAAGCTCAAGTAGGTGACTTTCAAACATTTAGTCTGTGGACTGATAGCCCCAGGAGTGGCTGCTGCTGTTATTGTGAGCCTTGTGCTTCTCTCTCAATCAGTTCCACTGGACTTCTAGTCCTGTGAGAAGCTTGGGAATCCATACTGCTGCTTCTGATACAGTCTGTCTGGGCCCCTTCCTGCTCTGCTATGGCCGAGACTCCTTTTCATATTCTTAGAAAATGTGGGTGGGGATTGTTAGCTATAAAAATAGACTAATATTATTGGGTATTTTTGTAAAGGTTAATGTTTTATTTTTAAAGTATTACTTTTAAAGGATTATTATTCTACCAAAAAGTGAAATTGGGAAGGTAAAGCAAGCCTCTTAAAGAGATTTTTCTTTAATGGCTCTTGTGAAGATATTAATATTTACAATTTAAAAGGACACAAGATGCCCTCCCTGAGGGTCAAATATAATTGTTTTCATAAGTCCTGAAGCCAAGGAAGGTTTTTACATTTTAAATAAAGTTTTGTTGTATTTAAAAATGTAAAAAACAAAACAAAACCAAAACATTCTTAGCTCACTTCCCATACAAAAATAGACCATGCTGGATTTGGATGGATGATGTAATTGACTCATTTTGTTTTTACTGCTATTGTTTTGTTAATTGTCATAAATTCCTTTCAGACAAAATGTCTACAGTGTTAAGAAATTGTCTGTAGTATTCCTTTACCCTGAAATGATGCATTATGCACTCAATCATTTCTCTATGTAAAATAACATAAACGAGTATATTATTTCACACTAATTGGCAAAGAATATTAGAAACACATGCCCCTTGCATTATCCCTTCCCTTTTTTCTCTTCACATCATAGCCAAGTCCCCCACCTGGGCTATTGACATGTCATCCTAATTGATTCCCCTGGCTCAGGGCTCTCCCTGCTCCCACTCTCCTTCTGCCATATTGCTATCCCTGAAGTACAAGTCTGGCTATGTCCTTCCCATGCTCCAGAAGTAACTGAATATTTTAAATAAAAAGCTAAAATAAAATAATTCTGCTATATTGCTTTTAGGTTAAAGTTCAGATTCCTCTCTTGGTACTCGCATCTCTTCACATCTCGAGTTCAAGCTGCTACCCTTTCAGGGTTCTGGCACATTCGTCCTCACATATTCTATGCTATAGTCATATTGACTGACAGGCTATTCCTGGTCATGATTATTATCTCGTGCCTTTGTGCAGGCTTTCCTTTATGCCTGGGTTGTTCTTCCTTGTCCCCTTTTCTTCTTAGAGCCCCATATCCCCTCCAGCAGCTCTGGTGCCATCTTCTACAAAGATCTTTCCTGATGCCTCAATGGATGTTGCTGTCTCCCCCGTTTCCTGCATATTTTCTTGTGTCCTTCTTCAGTTTACTTCTCTGGAAACGCATTATATATCTCCCTCCAGTAGAATGAATGCCCCTTAAAGGCAAGACTTGTCTTATTTTGCTGTTGATATCTTTGGTATCTAGCACTGTGCCTAGGCACTTAATAATTGCTTGTGGAATTAGCCAACAAACAAAATCTTGCTTATTTTCTAACTTACTCAGAGGTTTTGCTATACCACCAATCCAGCCACTGAAAATCTTATTTCCCAATGTAGTAATGCATATATATTATGTTGTGTTCTTATGTTATTTACATATATGTTATCCTATATTATGCAATGCTATATTATGTAATGCTATGTTATGTTATGTTAGGTTAGGTTGTACTATGCTATGCTATGTTATGGCATCTAGGTGGTGAATAGAGCTCCAAGCCTGGAGACAAGACCTGGGTTCAAATTTAGCCTCACATACTTATTAGTTGTGTGACCCTGAGTTAGTCATGTAATCCTCCTTGCTTCAGTTTCCTCATCTGTAAAATGATTTGGAGAAGAAAATGACAAACCACCCTAGTATCTTTGGCCAAGAAAACCCCAAATGAGCTCACAAAGAATTGGATAGCGCTGAAATGACTTAACAACAGCAACAATAAACTCACGTATCATATCATGGCAGCTGGGTAGCCCAGAAGATAGAGCTCCAGGCCTTGAATCAGGAAGGCTTGTGTTCAAATTCAATGTCAGATCCTGGCTAGCCATGTGACCCTGGGCAAGTCACTTAACCCTCAGTTTCTTCATCTGTAAAATGAATTGGAGAAGGAAATGGCAAATCGCTACAGTATCTTTACCAAGAAAACCCCAAAGGGATGACAAAAAGTTGGACACCACTGAAATAATTGAGCAACCACAATGTATTCTATTGTACTGTATTATATACAATAGTACTATATTATCTATTTAAATATTTGCATGTGTACATTATCTCTGAAGGTGAAGCACCATACTCTTATTTTGCACATAGGAACACCAAAGGTCACAGAGGTTAAGTGACTCAGTCACTCAGGTAATAAGTAGCTGAGCTGAATTTCAAACCCAAGTTCTCAAACTCCATATAACAGTCTAGCAGGGGGAAAAGTGCTGAATCTTTTTCAATTCACTTGAATGGTGAACTGTAATTCGCTAAGGACAGCCACTTGGTCCAATGGATAGAGTTCTAGACCCGGAGTCAGGAAGACCCAGGTTCCAATCTGACCCTAGATATCCAGTGGTTGTTTATGAACATATGAGCAGGAACCATCTCCAGTCATCCTGATCTATATCTGGTGACTGGAGCCAGATGGCCCTGGAGGATGAAGTGAGGCTGGTGACTGCACAGCCCTCTCTCACTTAAATCCAGTTCACTTGTATGTTATGGTCCTCTTCTAGAACAAAAGATAAATGACCCCAACATGTGATGAATACATGAGCTGATGTTTTTGACGTGATTTTGACAGCTTGGTCATATATCCATTTGTTACTTGTCTTTATGTGAGGTGTTAGTCTAAATTAATTTTGCCCAATTGCTGTCCAGTTTTCCCAACAGTTTTTGTCAAATCAAGTCCTCCCATTTACTGCCATTTGGGGGTTTATCAAACGCTATGCTGCTGTTTGCTTTTGTGTGTTGTGGACCCCATTGATTCCAGCTTCAGCCCTCTCTTTCTTTTATTACCAGCACCAAATCATTTTAATGTCTGGGTGCTGCTGCAACTTTGTTGTAAAGAAATTCACAGAACACTGCAAAGTTAAGAGACTTGCTGAGGGTCTCACAGTCAGTGTGTGTTGCAGGTAGGACATAAACCCAGGTCTTCTTAGCCAGTACCCCAATCAAAATGTAAATGAGGCATAAGTAAAGTGCCTTGTGAGATTCATAGAATAAAGGTACTTTCTGACTAGAGACTGTAGCATATTTTTCTTAGAGTATACAGCTTTTTACCTAGACTTTGAAGGATAAGCAGAATTTAACAGAGATGAGGTTGAGGCAAGATTTCTAGTGCACCAATATGAACAAACGCATAAAGACAAAAATATATAGGATATATAATTGGAGCATCTAATAATAGCATCTAGTCTACTCAGAAATTAGACATACACATGTTAAAGGAAAAAATAATCAAAGCATACACTTTCTATTCTGTAAAGAAAAACTGTACTTCCCCTATACATGATCTGTTCACACTATTCCTCTGCTAAAGAAAAATTGAAACAATTACTTGTATGATATATATGATACAATGTTGTTCGAAAGACATCCTTTTAATTGAAAAATAATATGAAAAAAGAGGAAAATTACTGGGAGATTACATTGTATAAGAGGAAGATCACTTGTTTCTTAAGACCTGGGTTCAGATGTCACCTGATTTTTTTTTTAAACCTGTGACTTTGGGCAAGTCACTTGCCCTACCTGAGCCTCACTTTTCTTATCTGTATAACAAGGGAGTTGGACTAGATGGCCATTAAAGTCCTCCTGATTTTAGATCTGTGATCTTACATTTTTATGTTAATGGATCATAGTTGTTCAGAATCAAATGAATGAAGAAATATTGGAAAACTTTTTTTCTCCTCCATTCAGTGATGAATTCCAGTTTCTCAAAATCTAGTTTTTCAAGTAGTAGGAGATAGTTCTAGCTTATTAAGAGCATAAACCCCTAAATATACAAAAGGCAGCTTGTGAAATAAATGTCTCCTATTGAGTTATTAGTAAGTAATAGATGGTTCCTTTTTTATATATGATGTTAAAAGAGGAAATTTTATATTCTAGGTTTCCATAAGCCTTTGTCTATAATAGCTGTAAGAGGCTCAAACAATTGGTAATTATTCATTGGAAATTCTATTTATCTCCTGGATAGATAATGGTTGTCCATTTAACAGAGCAACGCTTATCTTATCCCAGATGCTCCCGGTGAATCACCTTCTCTGAGAGGGGTTCTTTTCTGGAACAAGGATCTCCATACATGATATTATGAATGAAAAGAAATCACAAGTGCCTGATTATCTAAATTATTTTTAGGTTTAACTTTCTGATGATTAGTAAGCAATCAGAATTTTATTTTTGTCATGAAATGCATTAAATTTCAGCACTTATTCCTTCTACTTGTTGAGAAGAATTAGTCACTCTTTTGTGGGATACATTTTGTACAAGTAAATTTGGGATGTGTGTCATGGTGATTGCTTATAACAACGCAGGTCACCTTGATACCTCATAATGACCAAGATTGCCTGATTGATTTTAAAACAGTTTCTAATAACAGAATTCTTAGCATTAGGCTATCTGTAGAGCTCCAAATAAAGTGGATTTTGGAAGGATGCATCATCACAATAAATATTTTTAGTCACACTGTATAATTCAGGCCAAACTAATCCTATTTAGGTCAGGTTGTTTTGGCTCAATTTTTCAGTGATAATGAGCAAATTAAATAGCTAGCTGAAATATCCGCTGTCGTTTACCCTGCAGAAAGCTAACCATAACCTAAAACATTGACTTCTTTGCAATTTGCTTTTGGAGTGTATTGTTTTCATTATTTGTTTTTTTAATGGACAAAGAACATCTTTCAAAACAAAGATTTCCATTGTAACCGATGCAAATGTATCCATATGAAGCCTTTTTCTCTATCACGATATATAAATATATGTATATACATATATACATATAATATTTGTATATACACATGCAGAGTGTGTGTAAAAGGTTATGCACAATAACATAGCCTATAATAATGTATTATGCTATAATAATATACATTTCTGTCAATCAGTCTATTAAAGGAATTAAATAATAACTGATACTTGTGGAGCTGTTGATGACTTACAATGCTCTCTTCTCATGATCAGCCCAGGAAATGAACAGCAAAAACGTGATTAGTTTCGTTGACGAAGAAGTTAAGACTCAGACGTTGAATGATTTGTCCATGGGTTGTAGAACTAAAAAGTAACATCACTGGTAATCCAACAATGATATTAATAATTATAATACAGTTCTTTAAGTTTGCCTAGTATTTTATATGTATCTCATTTGATTCTTACTGTCACCCTGAGAGGTTGGTGATATCATCCTTGTTTTACAGAAGGAAAAACTAAGCATGAGCGATGATAAGTGACTTGGCCAGGGTCACTGAGCTCTAGTGTCTGAGAAAGGATTCAAACTCATTTCTTCTTTACTCTAAGTGCAGAGCCCCTCCATTGTGTCTCTCATATCTTATCTATTTGATATGGTCCTATTTCCCTTACACCATACTGCCCCTCTCTAAGGTATTGAAAAAGCAAGGGCCCTATGGCATATGAGCTGTCTTTAGGGAATATCTTATCAAGTTAACTTTCAGAATGTTTATATTGCATGACTACATTTACAACTGTCTCTATACCTGATTTCTTTACATTTTTTCATCCTCTCTATGCATGGACTACTTCACAGAATCCAACATATCCTGTAAGTTATCCTATCCAGCTGTTAGTAAAATAAATGGGGGAGGGTGTGTGTGCTTTGGATGAGAGATAAATTATTATTTCACACTTTTATTATATTGATCACTGGAGTCAGATGGCTCTGGAGGAGAAGTGAGGCTGGTGACCTGCACAGCCCTTCCTCACTCAAAACAAAATCAGGTGCAAGTCATATCATCATTTCTCTGATGGCATGGTCTTCTTTAGCAACGAAGTACGAACATACACACCTATTGTAAATACATACAGAAAAGCAAAAAGCTTTTTCTGGAGTACACAAATCACCACTGCTCCATAGATAATCATTTTGGTGTCACAACATAAAAATGCAGTTAGCAAATTCATGAAAATTTGCTTTTGCTTCTGTGAATACTCATTTAAAGATATAGGATCATTTATGGTCTTTAGTAAATATGAATGTGTTTCTGTTTCACAGATTGTTTAAAAGTAACATTAAGGAGCCAGTTTTAATCAGTCTTTTGTCTATTAATATCCCACATGAAGGCAGAGGGCTTTGCTTAAATAATTGGCCACGAAAATAAAATTAGAAAGAGAAAGAGCATTCATAGATTTGCTAATTAATCTCTACTACCAACATTTGGACTGATTTTGACATATGCATAGCTAATCAATTACAATGTAAAACTATTCTGTTAAATATGTCCTATATATACACATGTACACACAGGATATATGCATAGTATTCATAGTATTCATACTATTCATAGTATATATCTGTGTATATATGTATATATTATATAAATGTGTGTGTGCATGTATGTATATGATGAAGTTTTGAACATTTGAGAATGCTGATATAAAGTTGCATGCTAGGTAAGACTTTTCATGTAGCTGGTATATTTTTCAGAGTGAAAGTTGTGCTGAATCAGTGTCTGAAGAAGACTTTGTTCCTTTTTCTGCCTTAATAATAAAGGCAATTCATGATCTCCAAGGTCCCATTATCACAGTCCCATGAGTGGCTCTGTCTTGCTTTCTGCTCGAACAGCCCTAGGGGAACATGAAGGCTTGGCTTCTGTCCATGTGGAAATTGTTCTCCATCCTTCTCTGTGTTTCTCCTCTTAGCCTTACATATAGTAAAGAAAGAGAAGAAATTCAGGGAGTCAGAACAAGCAAACAGGGGGGCTCCTACTGCCCACTCCTCTGTCTTTCTCAGTGCCTCTCCCATTGATCTCCAACTAAGCCAGACACAGGAGGCAGCTTAGAAAAGTGGAAGGAGTCCTGGACTAGAAGTCCATTTTTCTTATTTAATATATATATGTACTTAGACAAGAAACCCATACCCTCTGGACCTCAGTTCCTCATCTGTAAAATGAGGAGATTGAACTAGATGGTTTCTGAGGTCCCATATATCTCTAAATCTATCCCTATGATGTCAATGAACTAAAATAAATCTGTATTCAAGGAAACAGTGACTAGTCAATTTGTATGACTAATATATGAAAATGCATGATATATGAGATAAGATTAACTAGAATGCAGGATATGTGAGTGGGTTTGTCGTGAAATAAAGACTGGAGCCATACATCCAAGGGCCTTGAATGCTAGGGTAAGTCATTTGTATTTCTTTTGGCAGGTAATGGGGAGTTATTTAAGATCTGAAAGTACAGAGGTCATCAGATTTCAGTTTTAAGATTATTTTTGCAGCAGTTTGAAGGATCTATTGCAGTGACTGATGGAAGGCAGACTGGTTAGGGGGCTGTTAAAATAGTGCTGGAGAAAGGCAATGAAGATTGGAAATAAAATGGTGACAGGGAGAGTAGAGAAAAGAAACAGATGTAAGAGCTATTGCTGAGGTAAGGTTGTCAGATGTTTGGATGTAGAAGATTGTTAGGAAGAAGAAAGTCTTTTAAGAATCATAGATTTATAGTTGGAAGGGGCATTGGAGGTCATTTAGTCCAACCCTCTAATTTAACAAATGAGGAAATGGAGACATATATCTTCCTTTGGTGAGGTCCTCATGGGGGCCTACATTTTCTGGAGGGAACTAAGTCAGTTTTTATTTTCCTTCTCACCCTTTTCCTGTCATGAGGACTTCAAAATCATACCTCTCATTGTCTTATCTTGGGATTTCCCTTAGTACTCTGGGTGTCTTTACCCTAGCATGTTCAACCTCATCTCCAAGTCTACTCAACTTGGAGTATCCATCCCTCCATAAGGCCCACCTTCATTCTCTCATTTGTGCGTTCATTCCTCTTGGGGCCTACATTTTATGCAAGGATCCAAACTCAAGTTCATTACTGACTTAGAGCTTTGTTCTTGACTGTGCACTTCAAGGCCATGTTCCTACACTGGGCAACGGGTCTAAATTTTGATCCTGTCTTATGGATTAACTGTAAATTAAGCAGGAATATGATGTTGACCACATCTTTAGTTCACTCCCTCATAGCCTTTCTTTCTCATCCTTCTCTGGTTGATGATTTACAACTTTTATGTATAGATGTCTGGTGAAAGTTGAAGCAAAGTGTGGTGGAAACTGGGCATAGGCCAATTATCTTACACCATTTACCAAGACAAGATCAAAATGAATAAATGACCTAGATAAAAAGAGAGATTTTACAAGAAAATTAGAAGAACATGGAACATATTACTTATCAGAATAATAGATAGGCGAATAATTTGTGAATAAACAAGATAGCAAAATTAGGTATAAAATGGATAATTTCAATTACATTAGATCAAAAGGTTTTGCACGAATAAAACAAATGTAGCCAAGATCAGAAGAAAAGCAAAACTTGAGGGAAATTTTTTAGACAGTTTAGCAGATAAAAGCTTTGTATCCAAAGTATATACAGAATTTTGTCAAATCTATAAGCATAAAACTCATTCCTCAGTTGATTAACGGTCAAAAAAAGATATGAATGGGTAGTTTTCTAATGAAGAAATCAAAGCAATTTATAGTCATATGAAAATATCCTCTAAATGATTAGAGAAATGCAAATTAAAACAATGTTGAGATAACATTTTGCACCAACCAGATTGGCTAAAATGACAGGGAGAGTGACAAATGTTGAAAAGGATGTGGAAAAATTGGGACACATTCATTTTTGGTGGAATTAATGACCTGATCCAGCTATTGTATAGAAGAATCTGAAATTATGCCCAAAGAGTTACTAAACTGCCTATGTTCTTTGACCCAACAATAGCACTACTAGGTTTGTTTTCGAAGATAATTAGGGGGAAAAAAAAAAGAACTGATGTGTTCTAAAATGTTTATAGAAGCACTCTTTGTGGTGTCAAAGAACTGGAAATGGCAGGGATGCCCCTCAATTGGGGAATGGCTGAGCAAGTTGAGGTGAACAAGATTGTGATGGAATACTACTGTGCTATGAGCCATGATGGACTAAATGATTTTAGAAAAACATGGAAAGACTTGCATGAAGTAATGAAGAGTAAAATGAGGAGAACCAAGAGAATATTGTGTTCTGTAATAGCAATATTGTTTCACGAATGACTTTGAGCAAATAAGTTATTTTGACTATTTGACTACCCAAATTAACTCTAAAGGGCATAGGAAGGAAAAAATGTGATCTGCATCCAGAGAAAGAACTGATAAATAGAAGTGTGTATAGAATAGTTTTACATACACACACATCCATGCATGCGTATGTACACACATACTCCATTTGTGTCTAATGGTAGACATCTTTAGGGTGGGGGAAGGAGAAGAAAAAAAGACATTTTCATGATAATTTTGCTGCATATTTGAAAGAAATTGTGCATGGTAAATTTGCAGCTTCATGTGCAATCATCTTTTTTATTGTCCTGTTATTTAAATCCTTGTTTTATAACATAAATTAAAATGAAATTTAAAAAATTAAACATATATATGATCTGGGGGGAAAAAGGGGTTAAGCAATAGAATGATACCCTTGGACGTAGTGGAATGAACAGTGACCTTTAATCAGGAGATTTCTTATCCTCATTCTGTCATTAGCTCTCTGCAGCCCTCGGTGAATCATGTTGCTGCCCTGGTACTGATTTTTGTCTTGTGAAAATGAAAGGATTGGTCTAGATTGTCTCGAGGCTCCCTTCCAACCGTAAATACTCTGATCTGTAAAATGACTAAGTGATCTGGATGTTCCCTTCTAGCTCTGTAAGGTTTTAGGATTCTAGGTTATTTGAATATTGACTTCAGAGCTTGTATTTCCAGTTCCAGATTGAATACATTTTAGGGTAATAAAGCTTTTATTCTATAATTATGAAGCTTACTCTAATTTCTTTGTTCTAAATTCATGAGTCCTGATGCATGGGTAGATTTATACTTTGATTGAAGAAAAATGATATCTCTCTTAGTAAGCCAGATACCGTATGTTTTCAAAGACACGTTTGGTTTGTTTTTTCCCCTTTTCCCAACTGCAGATTAGTCCCAAAAGCCTAGGCCCTGGATTTGTTATGAAACATTGGCCCTGGGATACCTAACTTTTACCTATTCTGGGATGACCCTTTTTCTTTTTCAAAACCAAAAAAGTTGCACAACTGAGATTTTCTCCAATCCTCATGATCTCTCAAATAGGAGTATGAGCCAGAGATAAAGAAATTTCACTTTTTTTCCATGGTCTATATTACCAGGAACCTGAACAAGGCAAAAACTTGACCAACTAACAGTAGAGAAGGTCAATATTCCCTGGCCCCTAATGAAAACCCAGTAAATACCCCCTTCTCTACTTTTCATGCTCCCTATTACAGGGATGCACCCATATGCTTGTAACAGAATTCAGTTCCACAGAGTCCCCTCCACCTGCCAAAGTGCTTAGAGATTCCAATTCCAAATAGCAAAAAAATTGCTAATGCTGTGATAACCATGTGGCATCATTCTGTGTTATAGTAGACTTCAGCCCAAGCAAATAAACAGAGAGAATGAGTAGAAAATATATCTATACTTGTCCTACAGACCAGTTCTACATGAATCCTCTACCCCCTTTAAATTTATTTAGATTGTGATATGATAGCAGATATGGAAATAGTCTATGCCTCTGGGCCAGGGAACAGGTAATGAAGGAAGGCCAGTGTGCATGGAGCTGTGTGATACTCAGTTAAGCCTGTGGGAAAGCCAGCTTTCATCTGTGACCAATTTTGTCCCTCATTTGGTCATTTGGGAAAATGACCAAGAGTGGTGAACTATGAATTGCCCAGCTTGGTCATGCTTTGAAGATCAAGTTCTAGGGAAACTGCCATCAAAGGGGAAGGAGTCAGAAAGCAGGCAATAAAGGAAGATGAGGTTAAAAAGATCCAAATTACCAGTGGTTGCTGGAGGAAGAAAATTCAACGACTTTGGACACAAGCAGGTAAACCAACAGGAGAGACATTAACAGTAGAAGGAAATATAGTCTCCAGATCTAGTAAACGAGTGTGGGCATCTATGAATAAGTGTTGTGTTATATAGAAAAATGATTCAACATTGGAAGGAGCAGAAGACCCTGTGGATTTTGAAGAGAGCATGAATCCACAGCATATGGTTCTTGAAAGGTTTAAAAGAGAAGAATTTTAAGAGCAGAATTTGCGGCCTGCACAATAGAAATAATTGGCAAAATAGAAAAAAAACAAAACAAAACTTGAATCCCCAGAGGCATGTCTCTTCAGAACAACAAGTACAAAAGAGAGGAAAGCTAATTGGGAAGGCAAACAAACAGAAATGAAGAATAATATGCAAGAAGAGATGCAAAAAGCAATGAAAAGAAAGTTTGCCCTTCATGTAGACAAAGCATATTGATCTCGTAGACAAAATGTGCAGAGATAATTTAAGGACTGTACTTCTCCCAGAAGAACATGACAGGTCAAAACCCACTTGGCTCCCAGTCCATCCCGGGCCATCTCCAGTCATCCTGATTTATGTCTGGCCATTTGACCCAGATGGCTCCAGAGGAGAAAGGTGAGTATGGTGACTTTGCATAGCCCTCTCTCACTTAAATCAAATTCACCTGTATGTCATTGCATCACCTCCCTGATGTCATTGTCGTTTTTGAGAATGAAAGACCAAGAACAGCAACTGCAATAACAACCTCCAGCTTGGAAGGAAGGCGAACACCCAGAGGACATATACTACATAGAAAAATGATTCACTATTTGATGAGGAAAACTAGGAATGGTGAATAATCTCAAATTGATGCCATGGGAAGGAAAATAAAGTTGGGGTCATTTTGCTTGGAGAACAGAAGGCTTGAAGTGAAATGTATCTAAGAATTTTTAAGGGCTATCACAAGATGAAAGATAAATCATGTCTGATCTCACCTTAAAGGACAGAACTAAAGACAAGAGGTGAAATTTTCAAGGGAGGCAAATATTGGCGTGTTTCAAGGAAAAAAATAATTAGAGCTAGCCAAAAATAGAATTTTCTGCTTTGAACAGGAAATACTGAGTTTCTGGCTGCTGGAAATCTTTAAACAAGGCTGGAAGACTCAGATATGTTTTAGAAGAATTTTTTTTTTCATGTGTGGATCAGATTGGATGACTTGAAGATACTTTCAACAGTAATGATTTTTAATTTTGTAACTTCCCAACCCCTGACCCTCTTACATTTTTGCTTACTTGTAATACCTCTCCCCCCCGCCCCATGACATTCCCATTACTTCTTCCCCTCTCTATTTCTAGAGTAGTTGTCAATTCAATTAAAACTCATCATCACTAACTTTCAGCCCCTTAGTACATTGCTTGCCAATCCACAGCCAGTGTCATACCTTCTAAGAACTCGGATCAGGCCAGGACTACATCTGTATTCCTCCTCTGTCTACCCCTTTCCTGGTTCTGCCTCTGATATAGTACTTCTGATACCAAGTGACCTTTTGTTGGAGAGCTGGTACGTTACTTTCCTTTGCATCCTTCTCACAATATGAGGATGTAGTACTCTTTTTACTTTCCTATATTTTGTTTTAAGCAACTGGGACCAGTTAATTGTCCATATATAGTATCTGCTGTATAAATAGGTACTAGTCTTCCTTTTATTTGTCCCAAATCTACTTCTTTTATTCTTTAAAAGCATAGCAGTGCTTTCTGATTCTGGTATTCTGGGATCTCGTGAGCAGGTCTGTGTTCACCAAGGTCACAACGTCCTAGGCTTTAATGTTATTTTGGGTTTTATCTGTCCCAGGTGAATGATTCCATTTTTTCCATCTCTCCTCATAGAGAAACCTCTCTACTCACTTGATCTTCGTAATTGCCCTCTCTGAAGTAGGACCGTATACCTATGCTTTTCTTTCTGGTTGTATTCCTGCTTATTTTATATGCTTTTTCTGTGGTACTATCACCTGACGCATTACACAGTGCTAGATAAAACATGATATTCAGCTATTTTTCTAGTCATGTCCAACTCTTCGTGACCTCCTTTGGGGTTTCTTGGCAGAGATACTAGCGTGGTTTGCTGCATCCTCCTCCACCTCATCCTATAGAAGAAGGAACTGAGGTAAACAGGGTTAAGTGACTTGTACAGGATCACAAAGCTAGTAAGTATCTGAGATCATATTTGAACTAAGGAACATGATCTTTCTTGACTCTAAGTCTCATACTCTATCCACTGTGTTACCTTAAATATAATATTACAATAGCTATATTACACTGTAATGATACATTTGTGTATAATGTATAACACGTGCATATCATATCATGTATTATATAAATATAGATAAATGTCTGTGTTCTTCAGAATATCATGAATATTGAGTGGCCAGATGTGGAAAGAGATAGTTTAAACCGAAATCTTAGATAACTCTTATAAAGAAAGAGAGGAAAGTGTATATGAATTGATAACTATTCCTGAAATATAATTAATATATAAACTAATCTCCCAGTTCAATATTGAGATTCTGTCAAAGAAGGCCTCTTCTAGATATGACCATTGACTCTCCCTGGTATCTCCCAATATCTCTATAGGATGCAATTTGTTATACACTTAGCATATGTTTATATGCATTTTTTGCTAATATTAATAAGAGCTAGCATTTATATAGCCCTTTAAGTTTTGCTAAATGCTTTACAAATGTTGTCTCATTTGATTATCAGAAAAACCCTAGCAGGAATATGCTGTTATTATCTTCATTTTATAGATGAAGAAACTGAGGCAGAGAGAGGTTAAGTGTCTTGCCCGGATAGCCCAGCTAGCAAATGTTTGAGACTGGATTGGATCTCAGATCTTCCTGAATTCAGGTCCAGCACTCTATCTACTGTTCCACTTAGTTGTTAAAAGCTTTAGGTTTTTACTGATTTGTCCTGATTTTCTTCGCCTTTCAAATTCCACAGTAATGTCTTTAAGACTGACAATCATGTCTATTAATTTCCATTGCAATTCCCAGTGGTTATCTGTGTGAGTGACTTTTCTTAACTGCATGGTGATTCTTTGCATGTAGTGAATTTTAACTAACATAATAAACAGAGGCATAGACCCGAGGAAAAGGGGGTACCTTTTATTATAATGTAATCCAGAAGACAGGGTTTATTTTTAGGATGCCAAATAATACCAAAAATTTGTCTTTAGTGTAGGAACATGAATAGAAGTTGATGATTTAGGTTTTGCCTGGATATTGACTATATAATGTGATCTCTTTCTGAAACTGAAAAAATTGTACAGCTGATGCCAGCTTCTTTCTACCTTCTTCCATGGTTAGTTGTTTGAATATATTTACTTATTGGATTTTGTTTTTATTCTCTCCTTATTGGGTTTGTTTTTTCCCCACTTTTTAAAAAAAAATTATTTATTTAACTTTTAACATTCATTTCCATAAAATTTTGGGTTCCAAATTTTCTCCCCATTTCTCCCCTCCCCGCACCCCATAATGCTGAGCATTCTAATTGCCCCTATCACCAATCTACCCTCCCTTCTAACATCCCTCACTTCCCTTATCCCCATCTTCCCTTTTGTCCTGTAGGGCAAGATAACTTTCTATACCCCATTACCTGTATTTCTTATTTTCTAGTTGTATGCAAGAACAATGCTCAACAGTTGTTCCTAAAACTTTGAGTTCCAACTTCTCTTCATCCCTCCCTCCCCACCCATTCCTTTTGGGAAGGCAAGCAATTCAATATAGGCCATATCTGTGTAGTTTTGCAAATGACTTCCATAATAGTCGTGTTGTGTAAGACTAACTATATTTCCCTCCATCCTATCCTGTCCCCCATTGCTTCTATTCTCTCTTTTGGTCCTGTCCCTCCCCAAGACTGTTGACTTCAAATTGGTCCCTCCTCCCATTGCCCTCCCTTCCATCATCCCCCCCACCCTGCTTATCCCCTTCTCCCCCACTTTCCTGTATTGTAAGATAGGTTTTCATACCAAAATGAGTGTGCATTTTATTCCTTCCTTTAGTTGAATATGATGAGAGTAAGCTTCATGTTTTTTCTCTCATCTCCCCTCTTTTCCCCTCCACTGAAAAGTCTTTTGCTTTCCTCTTTTATGAGAGATAATTTGCCCCATTCCATTTCTCCCTTTCTCCTCCCAATATATTTCTCTCTCATCACTTAATTTTGTTTTTTTAAGTTATGATCCCATCCTATTTAATTCACTCTGTGCTCTCTGTCTGTGTGTGTGTGTGTGTGTGTGTGTGTGTAATCCCATCAACTACCCAGATACTGAAAAAAGTTTCAAGAGTTACAAATATTGTCTTTCCATGTAGGAATGTAAACAGTTCAACTTTAGTAAGTCCCTTATGACTTCTCTTTGCTGTTTACCTTTTCATGCTTCTCTTCATTCTTGTGTTTGAAAGTCAGATTTTCTTTTCAGCTCTGGTCTTTTTGTCAAGAATGTTTGAAAGTCCTCTATTTCATTGAAAGACCATTTTTCCCCTGAAGTATTATACTCAGTTTTGCTGGATAGGTGATTCTTGGTTTTAGTCCTAGTTCCTTAGACTTCTGAAATATCATATTCCATGCCCTTCAATCTCTTAATGTAGAAGCTGCTAGATCTTGTGTTATCCTGATTATCTTTCCATAATACTTGAATTGTTTTTTTCTAGCTGCTTTTGCAATATTTTCTCCTTGACCTACGAACTCTGGTATTTGACCACAGTGTTCCTAGGAGTTTCTCTTTTAGGACTTCTTTCAGGAGGTGATCAGTGGATTCTTTCAATATTTATTTTGCCCCCTGGTTCTAGAATATCAGGGCAATTTTCCTTGATAATTTCATGAAAGATGATGTCTAGGCTCTTTTTTTAATCAAGGCTTTCAGGTAGTCCCATAATTTTTAACTTGTCTCTCCTGGATCTATTTTCCAGGTCAGTTGTTTTTCCAGTGAGATATTTCACATTATCTTCCATTTTTTTCATTCTTTTGGTTTTGTTTTGTGATATCTTGGTTTCTCATGAAGTCATTAGACTCCATCTGTTCCATTCTAATTTTGAAAGAACTATTTTCTTCAGTGAGCTTTTGAACCTCTTTTTCCATTTGGCTAATTCTACTTTTTAATGCATTCTTCTCCTCGTTGGCTTTTTTGAACCTCTTTTGCCAGTTGAGTTAGTCTATTTTTAAAGGTGTTATTTTCTTCAGCATTTTTTTGGGTCTTCTTTAGCAAAGTGTTGACCTGCTTTTCATGCTTTTCTTGCATCTCTCTCATTTCTCTTCCCAGTTTTTTCTCCACCTCTCTTACTTGATTTTCAAAATCCTTTTTGAGCTCATCCATGGCCTGAGACGATTGAATATTTATTTTGGATGTTTGGGATACAGAAGCCTTGGCTTTTATATCTTTCCTGGATGGTAGGCATTATTCTTCTTCATCAGATAGGATGGGAGGAGATATCTGTTCACCAAGAAAGTAACCTTCTGTGGTCTTATTTTTTTTCCCTTTTTTGGGCATTTTCCCAACCAGTTACTTGACTTTTGGGTTCTTTGTCAAGAGTAGGGTATACTCTGGGAATCTGTAAAATCTCAGTTCCTCCAAGATGGCACAATCAAGTGTGTACTGGTCTGGGTGCAAGGAAGGATTTTTGTGCCCAGAATCTTTGCAGGGTATCCTCTCCACGGCCACCTGGGCTCCAGTTCCTCCAAGCCAGCACTGGGGGGTCTGGGATTCAGTCAAGCTGTGGGGGCAGGGCCACCATTCAGTGCGAGACAAAGACCAGCTGCCTCAGAGCATCTACACAGGGCTGAGGTAAAACTCAGCTCTTCAGTGCCCCCAGGGGTTTTTACACTCCAACAATGGAGCAGTCTGTATGGATCCTGTGTAGCCTTATGGCCGTTGCCTGCTGCCGGAGCTATTGGAAGGCCCTTCTGCCTTCCTGGCCAGCTGAAAAACCCTGTCACTGACCTTTGGTTCCTGTGGGTTGAGGGATCTGAGGACCCACCGCTTCGACTGGAGATTCTGCCCCTGAGGTGTCCTCCTACCAGAGTCTCATCTCGCTGTGCTATGATGCCAAGGCTGGCCTGGGCTCTGTGCTCTGCTCCGAGCCTGGCGCAACCGTCGTTTCCTGTGGACCTTTCAGGTCACCGGGCTAGAAATCTCCTCCACTCTGTTGTTCTCCACTTGTGCTGCTCCAGAATTTTTTGAGAGTCCCTCTCTACAGGTATTTTATGGGTTGTGTGGGGAGACTCTGTGTAAGTATGTCTTTCTAGTCCACCATCTTGGCTCCACCCCCTTTCCCTGCTTTTTTAAAAGACAGAATAGATAGGTATAGTTTTTGTTATGGATAAGACAATCAGTAGTGTTTATCGTGTAGTTTTTAATGTGTTCAAAGGTATAGGATACTTTGTGTACAACTTGGAATGAGAACAAGGCACGATCCCTTGAGTTCCTTTCCAAGAGATGTACTCTACTTGTGAAGACAAGACTTATAAATATGGTGTAAAAACAAAAACAAAACAAACAAAAACCCCAAATAATGCATTTTGTAAAAAAGTACCCTTTGGTTATGATCCTCCTAAGGGTCAGCGGTAGGGGAATCCAACAATCAAAGTCTTTCTTAACTGTAATTCTGTGTTGTTTCCCATAGATTATATTGCCTCTAAGTCTGCTTTCTCTATGGTAAAAGATGAGCCATGGGATTGTCATAAGGTAGGCCATGGCTTCTTAGAGAAAAAATAAATGGCATTTGGGCCCTTCCCAGGAAGATATGGACTGAATTGAAAATTAGGCTCTCATCTATATTGTTCAGTCATTTTTCAATTGTATTTGACTCATTGTAACCCCATTTGGGGTTTCCTTGGCAAAGATACTGGAGTGGTTTGCCATTTCCTTCTCCAGCTTGTTTTATGCATGAGGAAACTGAGGTAAACAGGCTTATGTGAGCTTGCCCAGGATCACACAGCCCCTGAGTGTCTGAGGCTTAAGTCGGGTCTTCCTGACTCAAGGCCTAGCACTTTATCCATTATGCCAGTTAGATACCCCTATGATCTTTAAGATCATACAATTTAAGTTAGAAAGAATCTTAGAGGCCACCTCATCAAGTTCCCCTCATTTTACAGGAAAATCCAAGGAAGAAAAGTGTCATGCCTGTGACCATATAGGTAGTAAACATGGGTCTTCTGATTGGGGGTCCATCCCATTAATCATTCAAGAGCTCATTAGACTAATAAGAAATTCAGCCTTCTATGGCAGTTGTTAATGCAGAAGAACCCTTATTTATTGTGACACATCCACAAAGAAGTCCCTGAAATTGTTTTGTGGGTTTTAATTAGCCATATAACTATCCCTTTGTGGAAGATAAAAATATGACTTAGTAACCAGAGGAGAAGGAAGTTGTGGCTGAAAAGGGTTATGATGATCATATTCACTCAGTGTCCAAGTAAAATTGCCAATTGTTTTAGGAGAATAAAGGGAAAGGCAACATGAGCTGTGGCTCAGTAGCACCCTGAGCTGTCCCAAGATTGAGGGCTACCATTGTGATCAAGCTGATGATGAATATCCGAAGACCAGGGCTATGTTAGGCATCATTGTGGTCAAAGAAACTACCTTTTGGTCAGGTCTCTATGATTCTGAGGAACCTGCCAGGGAAAAAGAAAAAGAGAAGAAAAAGTCAGATCATTTATTGATCACCTAATCTGTAGTGAAATGATGGGAGAATCATAGGATGGGAAGTCTTGGTAAGGGACTTGGATCCTATAAAATCTTTTGCTCTCTAAGAGTGAGCTTAAAAGTGGTCAATAGGACCTCTTTCTCTTCTCCTTCCTCCTACCAAACAACATATCCATTTATATGAGAGAAGAATTAGGGGATTCATGAGAGCTTCCTTTTTCCTTCCTGCTTGGCCTTAGGGGACTGAATCGTTGGTGGTTGCTACAGTTTCCAGACTTCTCAACCCATAAATGCCAAAGACAGCTTACCAGGTCAGTGGGAAGAGTCTCTCATTTGGCTGAGAGGGGAGCGTAGTCTGGCCACAGCCCCTACCCCAGCCCCCACCACAGGATTGAAGCAGAGGCTGCTTCTGGAGTCCTACACTTAACAAAGAAATCAAAAGTCAAGTAATTGACTGGGAAAAGGAACAAAGAGGAAAAAGAAACAGAGTATAGATTCTTACTTTCTCATTGAAAAGTTATTTTCTTACATCATTGGTGACAAGGAAGACTAAAACATACAACCAGAGGAAGACAGCAAAGCCAAAGCTCCTACATCCAAAGCCTCAAAGAAAAATATGAATTGATTTTGGGCCATGGAAGAGCTGAAAAAGGACTTTGAAAATCAAGTACATGAAATAGAGTAAAAATTGGGAAGAGAAATGGATGATGCAAGAAAATTATGAAAAAATGAATCAACAGCTTGCTAAAGGAAACCCCAAAAAGGCTGAAGAAAATCACAGCTTTAAAATTAGGGTAACTCAAATGGTAAAATAGGTCCAAATAACCAATGAGGAGAAGAATACCTTAAAAAGCAAAATGGGCCAAATACAAAAAGAGGTCAAAAAGCTCACCAAAGAAAATAATTCCTTCAAAATTATAATGGAGCAAATGGAAGCTAATGACTTTATGAGAAATCAAGAAATTATAAAATAAAACCAACTTGTGGAGGTGGTTGTATGTTGCCCATGACTGGAAGACTTCATTGTTGGTATTCAATTTATTCCTTTTCAAAGGTGGGCTGGATCAGATGGCCTCTGAGGTCCGTTCTAACTCTGATACTTTATCATTCTGGATAAATATTGACTGGTCTCTAACAAATGGAAAGAGCAGGAAAGGGGTTACCTAGAGATTCACCTCAATTCCATTATTATTGAGGCTGGTTCTTTTAGGAAGAAAACAAGAGAAACTTTATAAGTATTCTTAATATAGGGTGCTTTCTGAACAAGTCAGGTAGCTAGCTATGAGAACTAAAGATAGAGAGTAGACTTGTGATTTCATTGGCTTAGGAAGCTCCCAGAAAGCTGCAACTGCTGCCTTGCAACTTCTAATATTAGAAAGTTGCCACTGGCACCAAGACGTTAAGTGACTTGCCTAGGTCATACCACTAATACCTGGCAAACATGGAATTTTAAGTCTTTTTAGCTCTGAAGCCAACTATCTGTTATAGCCTACTGCCTCTTACATGTAGGACAGTGTTAGAAATCTTCTAGATACTTTATGTAACCAATTAGCAAGTACTGTAATGGTTCATCCTTCTATCTTGAAGAGTTGTGCCAGGAAATGATCATTTCCTTTCTTCAGCATGGAGTCAGATATTTACTGGAGAAGTGAAGAATAATTGAAAAATATGATTTCTTCTCCAAGTTAGCTATTGATTTTATGGTTTTTAAAATTCTGTATTTAATCATTAATGTACCAATATTAGTTTTACCAAAAAAAGGAATTCAGAAATGGAATGTCCTTCTCCCTCCCCCACAAGCAGATTGTTATTATTATAACCAAGAGTTGCTGCATGGCATAATGGATGAAGTATGGCTGACTTTGGGGAAAATCAGCTAGCCCCTCTCGAACTCAGTTCCTTCATCTGTGAGAAGAGGGAATTGATGACCTCTGAGGTCCCTTTCACTTTTAAATCTATAAAATTACCATTTTGGTTTCATGATTCTGGGCAATTCACTTAACCTCTTGGTGCCCCAGATAATGATTTAAAACTCTAAGTTGCTGATCAGCTCTGGTAGAGAGAATTTTCTTCAAATCCCAAGTTCTGACCACATCACCTTCCAATAACATATTAGCTTGCCATCCTGGGTAGTGATGGAGAAATTGGTCTGCTTTCAAAATGAATCAAAGGCAATTCATGACATGGAAAAGGCACACATGGATATAATAATAATAATATTGAGACATTTAAGGCTTGCAAAAAGCTTTATAGAATTTTGGAATGGGAGAGTTGGAAGGAACATCAGCCACCATCCAATCCAATCCAGCCACCAAACCAATACTACCCTGTAACATGAAAAATATCCATGCAGACTCTGCTCATGCCACCAAGAAGGATACATCTACCACATCTTGAGTTGCTTTCTCTTTCTCTCTTGTTCTTCTCTCGCTTTCATTTCTGCCTCTACATCTCTCTCTCCCTCTTTTCTTCTCTCTTTTCCCTTTCTTTGTCTCCCCGTTTTCCCTTTGCTTCTTCCTTGCTATCTCTGTCCCTCTTTATGTCTATCCCTGTCTAAGACACTCTGTTTCTGTCTCTATTTCTCTGTCTCCCCTCCTCCCCAAGTGTAAGTGGGTCATAATTCCAAATGCAGTGCAGCATAAAGGATAAGATATTAGACTTCGAGCCAGGAAGACCTAGATTCACATCTCATCTCTAGACACTCACTGTGTCAACTTGGATAAGTCATTTAGGTGATTCTCTTAGCATCAGTTTCCTCATTTGTAACCTGGAGGGATTGTAGTAGGTGATTTCTTCTTTCTTATTCTATATCTATAATCTATGAAATATATTCATAACAAAAATATTTGTTGTTGATTCATCCTATCCCTACCTGTCCCTTTTTAGTGAAATTCAGGCATGCTCAGTAGTTTGATGTCACTGATTTGTACTAGGAGTATGAATCTTACTTAATCCTTAATTTGGGATCCATGAATTTTAATATATGTGTTTGTATGTATGCACATTTCAATGTAATTGGTTTCTCTCAAAATCCTATACATGTTACATTATGCTTTCAAAAACATCATTCTGAGGAAAGGTTCATAGGCTTCATTAGGCTGCCAATGGGATCCATGATGCACCAAAAGTTTAGAAGCTTAGAAGCCCAGTTTCATTAATGGAGCCAAGATTTTATATTTCTCCCTCTCCCTCTCCCTCTCCTTCTCCTTCTTCCTCTTCCTCTTCCTTTCTCTCTCTCTCTCTCCCCCCTCCCTCTCCCTCCTTTCCCCCTTTCTCACACACACTTATACACACAGACATATATGCACATATATAAACATATACATATATACACACACATGTATACACACACATATACTTTTGTTCATAGATACTTCTGTAACACAAAGGTCAGCTAGTTGGCGCAGTGGATAGAGGTGCCAGGACTGGAGTCATGAAGACTTATCTTTTTGCGTTCAAATCTGCCCTCAGACACTTAATATCTGTGTGACCTTGGGCAAGTTAACCCTGCTTGCCTCAGTTTCCTCATCCATAAAGTGAATTGGAGAGTGAAATGGCAAACCACTTCAGTATCCCTTCCAAGAAAGCTCTAAATGGGGTCACAAAGAGTCAGATGTGACTGAAACAATTGAACAGCAACCCTAACACTAGAACTCTATCATCTCTCATTTTTGCTACATGGCATTTTGGGGGGAGGGGTGGAGAATGGAGGGGTGGTCATTCAGTCCCTAATAGTGTCTTATTGGCTGTTCTTTGCATGTAGATCATCATTAGTCTCAGTCTATAGCTTATTGACTCCTAGTATCTATCTCTCCTTTGAGCTTTGGGCGAGCTTCGGTGTTGTTTGTTAAGGGGTCCTATAATTCTTAGTCATATGGCACCCTCTAGAGAATATTAATGCTTCTACTCACTTTACTCTGCATTGCTTCATAAAAATCTTCCCAAGTTTCTCTGAAACTATCCCGTTCATCATTTCTTATAGCTCAGTAGTAATCCATTACGATTATATACATCCAGTCATTCATCAACAGATGTGAACACTCTTTGTTTCTGGTTCTTTGCTACACATAAAACAAAACAAAACAAAAACAGGGGCTTCAAATATTTTAGCACATGCAGATTTATTTCATTTTTCTGTGTTCTCTTTCAGGTATAGATCTATGAATTATAGGGGGAAAGGGTGTGCATAGTTTAGTCACTTTGTGGACATAGTTTCAGATTGTTTTCCAGAGTGTGAATTCACAATTCCACCAGTTAGGAGAACAATTTATACTGTAACAACAGCCTAAGGAGTGACATAAGAAATCTGATCAACAGAAAGAATGACCACGATTCCAAAAGACCCATGATGAAACATGCTACTTAACTCTTGAAAGAGAAGGGATGGATTCAGGAGACACAGTCTGTTTTGTCTTGTGGTTGTTGTTGCTGTTGGTAATGGCCATTGTCAAAACATAGTTTCCTTTACTAAGTATATTTATTGCAAAGTTTTGTTTTCCTTTTTCTCAATAGTGGAGCAGGGGAAGGAGGGAGAGATGATAGACTTGTTAATTTTTAAAATTAAATTGAAAAGAGAATATTGGTGTTCTAAAACTTGGATTAAAAAAAAATCATGAAGCACCTTGTAATCATGGGAAGAGCCACATGATTTCCCAACTACATTCCAGTTCGCTATGCTCTCCATGTTCAGCCTCGAGCCCAGATTATCATCCATCTGGTGTACTAGCCCAACATTATGAATTAACTAGAGAGAAAGGATGAAGGGCCATTTGGGGTTTTTATCTGTTAAAGTGCGTGATCATAGCCAAATAATTCATTGAGTAACTGACGACATTGAATCATAAACCTCTGTGTATTTAGCAAGACTAGTCTATAAAGAGTAGATAGAAGCCAAAATGGAAGCCATAATTAAAGCCTTTCCATCTTCATAGAATCTTCTGGATAAATATTAACTTTAATATGGAATTAACGTGTTTTTTTAAACACCTAAATCACCTCTGTTATATACGTAGCCATGTGGAATACAATTCCTTTATAAGTACTACAAGTGTTATCTTAAAATGTGGATTACTTACCTTCATGATCACATGACTCAACTGTAAAAGTTTGTTTAATATTTTTTCCAGAAGAGATCAAACTCTCTCTTAAGATATTATCTCAGTTTGCTTAATTTACCTGAGAAATTTTGATAGATTTAACTCTGATTTACACTTAGCCAGATGATTTCTACAGGATGCTATTTGGATCTTCCAAGTCACAGTCAAGTACTTCCAAGTACTTAAAAAGGGTTTGTCGCCCCAGGATGTGTAAGAGATGTAAAACTATCTTTTAATCTCTGTAAACTTAAAGGAGGTTATTGAAAGATAATGAAAGTGATGCATTCAAGATAAATTTCAAAAGTAAAAAGTTAAGTATTTAGGGTCTGATTCTAACTGCCAGTTTGATTGTATTATGTCTGTCTATTGACTTGGCTTAGGAGAAAGAGAAATATGGCTTTGGGTGATGGAAGCAGTAGGTGCAAATAAATAATTGCATGTAACTACGTTGCTTGGGATTAGCCATGATAAATAAAATAGGTTTCACGTAGCTACATATTGTATGTGTGTATTCTTAAGACATAGAGACAGAGAATGTACAAGGGAAAGAAAAGAGAAAGGAAAGAAGAGAGGTAAAGAATGACATTAATGTAGCATCTCTTTTTGTATGTTTTCCCAGTTTCTGCTTACCTTCCAAGGGGTGGGTCTCCAGAGAGCAGCTAATATGCTCCTCCCCTCAGGGTTCTAGAGTGATACTCTAAGAGGATGAGGTTCTCAAGTACTAGCGTTCATGAAACTGTATCCAGTGTGTTCCCCATTGATTATCAAATAGCCAGTCAGAGTTAATTAGCTGAGGTGGTAAAAACAGTGGACCCCAAACCAGAGCCTCACTTTTTCCTTTCAGACAAGGTCTCTGGGCAGAATGGACTCAATGGGTCCAGAGGGTAAATTCAAAGTTCCTAAATTTTGGAAATCCTTTGCAACCTTCATAGAATCCTCATGGATTTCTCATTAGATATAGCTCTTTGCTGAGCTGCCACGAGGGTTGTTTCTCTTACTGGATTATGACTGGACTCAATACATTTGGATTATCTTCAGTGAGTCTCAGTTACCATTGTAGATACTGCCATCACATGTGCTTCTGAGAATACTGCTATTAACACTAACGGGAAATTCAGAGTTTCGAAAATTGACCTTCTGAAGTTCACAAAGTTATTCTCTGGTCATTAGGTAGGGGGATGATCTCCTTAGGGTCACTCCCCCCTCCTCCCACTCTTTCTGCCCTCTAATATTGGTGCAAGGGGTGTTTCTCTTCTAGATGTTCTATAAGCTTAACTGCCTTTCTGCTTAAATTTCTTTCTTACACACACACACACATGCATGCACACTGCTCATGAACTTCATACACACACATGCACAAACATATGCACACACATACATACATACTCTGGAATATATATGTATTCACACACACACACACATATATATATATATATATATATATATATATATGTATATGAAGTTCCAGAGTATGTCTAATTCTTTCTTATCTCTGTAGCAACATTTGATTTCATAAAATAGTTTGAAGCAGTTCAGTCCTCTGAAATTTATTAAAGACTTGTTTGTATATATCAGATTACTCACTGTCTCAAAGAAGAGGGAGGGGAGAAAGGGAGAAATAAAAATCTGTAATTCAAAATTTTTAAAAATATTTAAAATTAGGGAAAACTAAATATTTTTTAAAAAAAAGATTTGCTAGCACCTAGTTTACGCTTTGGCTAATTAATTTATTAGTAGATAGAAGTTGGGAAGAGAGGAAGGAGAGAAGGGAGCAAAGGAAGGAATGTAGAAAAGAAAAATAAGTGCTTGTAAACGAGTCAGCATTTAGATCTAGAAGAAATCTTTGTAATACCCTCACCTCATTTTATAGGTGACAAAACTGAGAACTGAGGGCAATTCAAGAGTACAGGATGTAAATCAGCTTATTACTCTTGGAATTGGGGTTGGGAGGGAAACATTGGTCTACCAGCTCAGTCTGGGGAATGAACATGCATTATGGAGGATGGATAGAATGCTCATTTGGGGTTCAGAGCATCTGAGTTCGAAGTCTGGCTCTTCTGTTTACTGTTTTGAGCAAAAGACTTCATCGATATTCTCAGCTGCAAAATTACCTCTAAAGGTCTCTCCTGATTGAGATTCCATGATTCAAACATATATCCCAACTTCTCATATCTCTTTCGTTTCCATGCAGTTTCCATGTAATTGGGATTTCAGGACAAAACATTTTACTGCAGAAAAGATGCTTTCATTTGATTTAGCTTAATTTTGGGAAGAAGTAGCAGGGATAAGAATGGCTAGACATACTAGTGTACCTTGCTATGGATTAATGATAATAATAGCAGGAATATAAATTTTGTTGTTAGAATATCTTCAGCATTCTAGTTGCCCCTTTGACCAATCTGCTCTCTCTTCTATCATCCCTCTCTGCCCTTGTCTCCGTCTTCTCTTTTGTCCTGTAGGGCCAGATAGCTTTCTTGACCCCTTAATCTGTATTTCTTATTTCCTAGTGGCAAGAACATTACTCGACAGTTGTTCCTAAAACTTTGAGTTCCAACTTCTCTTCCTCCCTCCCTCCCCACCCCTTCCCTTTGGAAGGCAAGCAATTCAATATAGGCCAAATCTGTGTATTTTTGCAAATGACTTCCATAATAGTTGCGTTGTATGGTCAAAGGGGCAATTAGAATGCTTGGTGTTTGTGGGGGGGAGGGGATAAAAGGGGAGAAAATTTGTAACCCACAATTTTGTGAAAATGAATGTTAAAAGTTAAATAAATAAATTAAAAAAAAAGAATATCTTCAGACCAGTTTATTTTTGATTGTCTATCTCCATGGATACATGATAAATATAAATTCGAATCAATATATGAATGGGGGCAATCACTTACCATTTCAGTGCCCCAGGAAACACTTCAGGAGTAAATATTGGAGCATAGCTGCCTACTCTGTTTGGCAGAGGCAGTTTCCTTGCCTGGCAGTTTTCTATAATGATGAAATAAGGTCTGGACCCAAAAAAGGCAACATTAAAGTAAACTAAATGTAAATATCAGTTTCGGTATTTCCAAATCCCGCATCATACCAGAGTCTTTGGCCTTCATATTTAATTTGTCCATGAAATCTGAATAGTATCGTTATTTGGATATTTCGGCAAAATTCCTTTTCTGACTTACTTTGGAGGGAGGTGTAGTTTTTTTTTTTTTATTTAGGTATAGAGAGTTTTTTCTTCTACTTTTTTCAGTTCTGTTTGTTTTCTTCCCTTTTCCCCTCCCCATCCATTGAGAATGCGAATAAAACAAAACCAGTATGTGTTGTGATGCAAAACAAATTTCTGAATTAGTAGTCTTCAAAAGAAAAGAAAAAGAGAAAAGAAAAGAAAATATGCTTTGGGTTGCACTCTGAGTTCACCCTTTCTTTTTTATTATTTTAATTTATGCAATAAAACAAACGTTTCCATAACATAGTACAGTAAAAAAAAGATTATCTGTTTGCGGGTGGATAGCATCTTTCATTCTGAGACCTTTGGAATTGTGATGGGTCATTGAGTTTATCATAGTTTGTAAGTTTTTCAAAGTTGATCATCCTTGCATTATTGCTCTTGTGGTATAAATTGTTTTCCTGGTCCTGTGCGTGTAACTCTTTATAAGTTCATATATGTCTTCTCAAGCTTCTCTGAAACTATCCCATTCATCATTTCTTAGAGCACAATAGTATTCCATCATATTTCTATAGCACAGTTTATTCAGTCATTATCCAATTTATGGGCATCCTCTCAGTTTTGAGTTCTTTGCCACCACAAAATGAGTTGTTAGGAATATTTTTGTACATTTGCATCATTTACCTCATTTTGTAACTCTTTGTGCATTGCTCTAGTAGTGTTATTGCAAGGTCAATGAGTGTAGACAGTTTAATAGAGTTGAAGGCATAGTTTCAAATTGCTTTCTGTAATAGTTGGACTAGCTCATCATAGCAGGGTATCTGTTTTTTCTTTTTCTTCTAGGATTTGTCATTTTCTTTTTTTGTCATCATAGCTAATCTGATGGACTTGAAGTGGTACTCTATATTTGTTTTCATTGGCATTTCTCTAATTATTGGTAAACTAGAGCAATTTTTAATATGACTATTGATTGTTTTGATTTCTTCTGGAATTTTTTATTTCTGTCATTTGACCATTTGTCAGTTGAGGAATGATACTTATTCTTAAATTTTTCCCTCAGTTCCTTATATAGTTTAGAAATGAGATCTTTATCTCAGAAAATTACTGCAAATAATTTTCCCCATATTTTCTGCCTTCTAATTTTAGCTGCATTGGTTTTGTTTTTGAAAGAAAAACTTTTAAATTTTGCATAATCAAAATGATCCATTTTACTTTCTGTAGACCTCTCTACTTATTGCTTGGTTGTAAACTTTACCCCTATACATAGATTTGACAGGGAACTTCTTATCTGCTCCACTAATGTGCTTATGGTATTATCCTTTATGTTTAAATCATGTGTCTCTTTTGAGCTTATCTTGGTATATAGTGTGAGACACTGTTGTATGCCAAATGTCCTTCATATGCCTTGTCAGTTTTCCCAACAGTTACTTGTCCCAATAACTAGTATCTTTGAGTTTATCAGATACTAGGCTACTTCATTCATTGGTTTCTAAATATTGTGTGACTGATCTCTTCCATTGATCAGCTCTTCTGTTTCTTACCCAGTACCTAATTGTTTGGATGATCATAACTTTGTAGTATAGTTTGAGATCTGGTATTGCCATGTCCCTTTCTTTTACTTTTTTTTCCCATTTATTCCCTTGATATTCTTTACATTTTTACCCCTACAAATGAATTTTGTCATTTTTTTCTGACTTTACAGAGCAGTTCTTCCTTATTTTATTGGGGGTGAGGGAGAGGGTAGGGGAGAGGTCTGAACCTGTAACACATTACTAATCGCATTTCTAATGTGGAAACTTCCTTCACTGATACAGACAAGTAACCTCTTTGTAACTTGACGTCCTAGGGAATTGTATGGGAGCCTTCTGGAGTTCATTGATTTACTTGTGTTCACACGTAACTAATATGTATCAGAGGGAGAAATTGAGACTCACTGACTTTCAATCTGGCCCTCTGCCCTCTTTTTCCATTGTACTGTTTCTCATGTGATTTCTTATCCATGATTAAAAATATAACACTTGATTTCTTTTGCATATGAACTTTGATCTGAAAAGGTTATGCTGGTCAATGTGTACGTAGGAAACCTGGACTTCCATTTTTTTTTTTCCTTTCCATTACACAATTTGTGCCAGGAGATTAAGATCATTTTTTACTGTTGCCATGGCAAAAGTGTTTACATGGAAATTCTCAGCAATCAAATTTCTTACTCAATGCCCCCTGGAAAGTGATTGGCGTGGGTTCTTGGCAAATGGAAAAAAGGATATTGATGTGGTTAATTTTTATTGTGGGTGGGTGAGTGGGAAAGGTTCTTTGAAATATGATAGCTTTCTGCTTAGTTTAAAAAACTTTTTGCATGATACATTTAGAAAGGTCTTTTTAGATACCTTTTGTTTAGAGAGTTTGGAACTGAATTGAAGAGTGTGTGTGTGTGTGTGTGTGTGTGTGTGTGTGTGTGTGTAGAGATAATCTGTGATTTCACTGGTATAAGTGGCTCTTGATATAGAAATTACTTTTATTGCTACTGATCTCCAACTGTCTTTTAACTTACCCTGCTTTAAAGTTTCCTGAGCATTGAGAGGTCACTGACTTCCCTCTGGTCATACAATAAGGCTCTGTCAAAGGCTAGGCTTGAACCCTATCCTCATGTGCCCCAAGCTAACTTTCTATCCACTACTGCATGTTGCCTCTCATATACATTTTTAATGATTTTTATTTACATTTGTAACATATTGTCTGTGGATAGACAGGTAACAGGAGGGGAAGCTGGAGTAGCAGTTGACTTTTCTTAGAACTTCCTTCAGCAGAGTTCTCTGCTCTGAGACTCTTGTAGAGTAATGATCCTCCTGCGTACTTAAAAAATTGATTCCTGCTTTTATCCTTTAGTTGTATTCTCAAAAACCACATGCTCCAAACTCTGAAAAAGCTCTTTATTCAAGCTAATTTCATCCTCATTTATAGGACCAAGAGTATGTAACAAAATCTCACTTCTTATAGGTTGTCATTCATATGACATCCAAACGTCATCCAATAGCTTTTACAGTCTAAGATTTTTTGATTGATTAAAATATATTCTGACTCAGCTAAGACATCAGAGCTAAAATGGAGTAAAGCAGCCTTCAACTCCAGTATTTTTAAGCTTTACAAAGTACTTTCATTATAAGAACCTCATTGTATTATATGAACGGATGTGAGAAGCATGGAATCTTTTAAACAAACAAACACAAAAGAATCCAGATTTATTGAAAACCATTTTTATTGCTATTTGTCTGTTAAGTGCCCAAGTCTTGAACTGTCGAGAAAATATGAGCTATTTTTATCCAGTGATGTTTTTAATTAATCTCATTTCAGGGGAAGCCTGTGGGGACGCCAGATGCTGGGGCTTACTTCCGCGTGCTCTCAGAACATGGAGTGGCGGCCTTGTTTACAGCACCAACTGCAATTAGAGTCATCCGTCAACAGGACCCTGGGGCAGCCCTGGGGAAGCAGTACTCTTTGACAAGGTGATGTGAGGATACTGGGGCAAGTCACTTTCAAAACCTAGATCTGAATCAGTGGAAGGATTATGCTCTGGGGAGCTTGAGTATGCCTATGGGTAGAGCTAAAATAGTCTGCGTGTTCTTAGGATTGACTGTCTAACAGATAGCTTTAAAATAGAAAAACATAGTGTGGATATCAAACTATTTTATGAGGTTGAATTATATAATATTATCCCTTCATATGATATCATTTCAACAAGAGTTCAAAGTTATTGGGAGTAGGGAAAGACTTCCTTTCACATAAAGAAACACTTTGGTAGTAATATTCATTATACTGGTGTTTAGACTGTTTGGGGCTTGAGGGAGAGAGGAAACAAGACCTGTGATTTCATCACAGAATCCCAAATTTTGATAATTGTAAGGGATCTCAGAGACCACCTAGTCTAAGTCTGATACAAAGGATTTCACGTTGTAACATAACCACGTAGTCATCTGGTTCTTCCAAGGAGAAGAGATTCACCATTTCTTGAGACAGTTCATTCTACTTTGGATCAGCCCTAATTAGGAGGTCGTTCATTTCTATATAACTTCTATCCATTGTGGCTGGTGCCCAAGAAAACAGGTCTAGGCAGTATAACATGGGATAGCCCTTCAGATATTTGATAAGAGCTACCAAATCCCCTCCTGAGTCTTGTCTTCTCCAGGATAAACTCACCCCATTCCTTCAATTGATCCTTATGTGACAAAGCCTTAAGGCCTGTCATAATCCTGATTGTCTTTTGGACCATTTCCTACTTCTCAATATCATTCTTAAATCATAGGAACATTCTCTTAAAGCACTAAGTGAAACGATGTCTGAATTGTACTTGGGAATCTGAGCTCCCACCAGTGCAAATCAGTAAAAGGAAGGAAGGGAGGGAGGGAGGGAGGAAGGAAGAAAAGGTGTGTGTGTGTGTGTGTGTGTGTGTGTGTGTGTGTGTGTGTGTGTGTGTGTGTGTGTGTAAAATCCATCTTTGTAGAATTTGAAATTTAGATGGAAAATTTGAATAGGGAGATTATTATTTGACTTTATATTTCAATAAAATACTGAAAATCGCTATCCAAATTATAAAAATTCACTGAAAGAAGAGTTTTACCTATAAAGCAGGATTAGATTGCCTTTTGTTGTCTAACAATATTCCCTGTACACACTGATTATTTTTCTGCTATTTTAGAGACTGATTTCCCCATCCATTTCAGTTTAATAATATGTATATTGAAACGTAATTGTAGGTGTTTGTATCTTCAAAGCATTTTCCAAGCTTTGGTCCTCTTAGCATCCTCTGAAGTAGGTTAGTAACATCAGCAAATGAGACATAAAGAATTCAATAACCATCTCATGTCAAAAAGATACTCCCTGAATAAAATGATCTTTTAAATTGCAGACCAAAGGATTAGAATCTTTGGCAGCTGTATCCTAAAGAAAATGAGGGTTGGAGTAATGTTTTGAGGGCATGATATATGGGGTATTTTGGTGGCTCTGTGGTATCAGGGCAGATCCTACTCAGCTTTGGGGAATATTCATTTTGGGTGTTAGGGAAAGCAAGTCTGAATGAATTTGCAGACATTCAGAGAAGAATGGTATAATCAGATTTAGATCTCAGAGGAATAAGTGAGTTATCTAAGACCACATAGCTAGTGTGTGGCTGAGCTGAGATTTGAACACAGGTCGCTCTATTCCAAATCTAATGCTCTGTTCACTGAGTCAAGCTGCCACTCATGACAGCCATTAAATATCATTTGTGTGTTTGTCCTTTGTTGCTGAAGAAGACCATGCCATCAGAGAAGTGATGACATGACTTGCACTTGACTTTGTTTTGAGTGAGGGAGGGCTGTGCAGGTCACCAGCCTCACTTCTCCTCCAGAGCCATCTGAATCCAGTGACCAGATATTCATCAGGATGACTGGAGATGACCTAGGATGAGGCAATTGGGGTTGTGACTTGCCAAAGGTCACACAGCTAGTGAGTGTCGAGTGTCTGAGGTGAGATTTGAATTTAAGTCCTCCTGACTCCTGTACTGGTGCTCTATCCATATTGGACACCTTAACATCCTTTCAAATCTTCTTTACCTTAATAGCTCACTATTTCCCCTCCTCCCTTTTAGCCCCTCCAAATCTAGTTGTGCTCAATAAATTTTTGCTAAAGATTTATCTGAGTATGGCTAGTCTGATTCATTCTTACTCACACATTAATGCACCTTGTGTGTAGTAGAGTAGATTAAGATAGATGTCCAGGGAAATGAAGTCATCCCATGTGATGAACAGTATTGTTTCCCTCTGTGTTGATTTATATTTATTTCTAGTATTTATAGACAATGCCTCACTCCCCCTGTCAAGGGCATCCTTTGCAAAAGCAGGGTCTATATCAACTACACAGTTTATCCCCAGGCATTTCCTAAATGAACACTATGTTAATATTAGTGATTTTGCGGCTGTTCAATCATTTCAGCCATGTCCAAATCCTTGTGATCCTATTTGGGGGAGTTTTTGTGGCAGAGATAGTGGAGTGGTTTGCCATTTCCTTTTTCAGTTCATTTTACAGATGAAGAAATTGAGTCAAACAATGTTAGGTAAGGTACCCAGACTCACGCAACTAGTAAATATATGAGGCTAGATTTGCACTCATGAAAATGAATCTTACTGACTCTAAGCACAGTGTTCTATCCACTCTACCACTTACTTACCCCCATAATATTAGTATAGAGTTAGAATTATGGAACCATAATGGGATTATGGAACCACAGAGGTGGAAAAACCTCAAATCCTTATGTGTGCTGATCTCTCCTTGCCTCCATTTCAGAGAAAATCTTACACATAAACTGTGATCTTATTTTTTTTTAATAATCTTTAAAGAGAGAGTTAAAAAACAGCATCATAAACTAAGATTCTTAAATAATAATAATAATAATAATCATAGTGGCTGCTAGGTGGCACAGTGAGTAGAACAGTCAGGAAGACCCAAGTTCAAATCCCACTTCAGATACTTACTGGCTGTATGACCCTGGGCAAGTTGCTTAACCCCATTTGCCTTAAAAAAAGAAATAATCTTACTGTATTTATAAGAGAAAGTGTGGTATTGAGGTTAGAAAACCAGCTTGATCAGAAAGATCTGAGTTCAGTTCCTGCTTCTGACACGATAGGCAAGCCACTCAAATCTTCAGTTACCTAGGCAACGTTCTAGAATTGTAAAATGCAGAAGTTGGTACCAGTCAGGATTGGTGCAGAGAAAATTGCTTCTTTATCTGAAGTTTTCCTGTATCATTAATAACATATCTTTGATAATCTGGATTCCCTTCATCCAACTTCCTGTCTCCATGCATAACCCTCTCTCCAAAACCTAACATTAATAATGAACTCATACGCTACATTTTTAAATTTATCCTATGCTTTGACTTGTACCTGTAGTTTTATCTATGATGAATAAACTTCTTTACTTGGAAACTGATTCTTCTATAATAAGTTTCTTATTTTGAGTCCTTGACACAAATTCCTCCCCCAAACTAATTCTGTAATACAATTAGCTTGATGCATGACTATGATTTTTACTAGTTGGTTACCTTGCTAATCTGTCCCTTTTGCACTATATATTTTTATGCTGTTTAGGTTGTTTGCCAGTTGGCTTCCAATGTTATAATTTGGATTAGGCACAATCATTATTGGTACATTGGTTTTAAAAAAAGAACTCATCTCTCTGTTCCTCTCAGAACACATTTGGGAAAACAGTTTTCTTAACAGAAAAAAAAATAAAAATGCAAACACTCCTACGTTTGATATTCTTTTAAAACAGTAGGGGTAGCCAATCCTTAGTAGCAGCAGAGACACCAAGGTGTTTCAGAGTAAAAAAAAATAAAGACAGATGTAAATTGACAAAAATACAAATTCTCAAAATAAATTCAAGGTTAATTGTAATCAGGAGATTAACAAGAGATGCAAATGTAGTTTTAAGTGGTTGGTTTTGGTTTTCATATAACTTAGTGATTTGAGGGTATTTTTTTGTTGTTGTTGCTCTCAGTTCTCCTTTGACATGATTTTTATGAATCTTATTTTTGTCCCAATCAATTGTTATTTTTCAGGGATAAGAGTATTATAGAAGTCATAAAGGATAGATTCCAATAACAAGAAAAAATTATGAAAGAAAGCTGCCATGAAAAAGAGGGAAAAAATGCGAGCATTAACTCCAAAGGAATGTGTGTGTGTGTATGTGCGCGCGCGTGTGTGTGTGTGTGTATGTACACATACTGGAAGAGTCTTTGGAGACCATCTAGTTAAACCTGTACCTGAATAGGAATCCTCCTTTTGACATTTCTAGTTACTACTTTTTTAGCTTCAGAGACTTTAATTGATGAGAAATGGACCACATTTCATGGAAGCCCATTCTTAAATTTTGATGACCATTAGTTGTATGCTGCTTCCTCATAAAAAAAATGAAAGCTTCAATCCTTTTTCATAAAAAACAAACAAAAACCTGTTGGATATTCTGTAAAGCTCAAATAGATCCAAAATCTCATAGACGAGATTGTTTTTCCAACAGCGCAGCTCACTGCCTGTAAATACTGGTCTATCCCTGTGTGGCTGTAGTGCATGCTTTCCCATAAGTCAGTCACAGAACACAATGTAATAGCCTTCCTTGCTTTCTCCTGACATCATAAGGATACCATTAGAGTACCTAGACTATTTTCCAGTTACCTTTTACTTTTATCACATGGTTATCACCTGATGACATCCTTTACTCTTTCAATATGCTATTTTTCTATGCATCTCACTTATCCTTTGCTCACTGAGTGAATGGGAATAAGGATAGAACCTGGATCTGCCTGTAATTTCATTAACACAGAGAACTACCTTTACCTTTGCTAGTCAGTACCTTCTCTGCAATTTATCATTTTTAAAACTTGCCCCAAACTCCCAGGAATATTATAGCCAAGTTCTAGAGCTCATAGGTCAAGGAGAAAATATTGCAAACAGCCTGAAAAAAAAAATCAAGTATTGTGGAGCCATTGTCAGGGCAATACAAGATTTAGCAGCTTCCATATTAAAGGTCAGAAGACTTGGAATATGATATTTCAGTGGGCAGGTTAGCTAGGATTACAACCAAGAGTAACCTACCCAGCAAAACTGAGTATACTCCTTCAGGGGAAATATGGCTATTCAATGAAATAGAGAACTTCCAAGTAATTTTGATGAAAAAATTAGAGCTGAGTAGAAAATTTGACTTTCAAACACAAGACTCGAAAGAAGCATATGAAGATAAACAGGAAAAGGTAATCAAAAGGGACTTGATAGGTTAAACTGTTTACATTCCTACATGGGAAGATGATACCTGTAATTCATAAGACCTTTCTCATTATTAAGGTAGTTAGAAGGAGTATATATAGACAGAGGGCACAGGTGTGAGTTGAATATGAAGGGATGATATAAAAAAATAAAATTAAGGGATGAGAGAAGAGTGTACTGGGAGACAGAGAAAGGAAGAGATAGAATGGAGTGAATTATCTAACATGAAAGGCAAAAAAAAAAAAACTTTTATAGTGGAGGGGATGAGGGTGCTGATGAGGAGGAGTGAGCAAATGTTACTCTCATCAGAATTGGCTGAAAGAGGGAATAAAATACTCATTCAGGGATAAAAATCTATCTTACCTTACAGGAAAGTTGTAGGAGAAGGAAATAGGAGAAGTAGGAGCATTAGGGAGGAAAGATTGGGGGATGGGTAACTCAGAAGCAAAACACTTTTAAGGAGGGACAGAATGAAAGGAGAGAGAGAATAGGGAAATACAGTTAGCAATAGTAATGGAAAAAATTTTGAAGCAAGTTTCTCTGATAAGGATCTAATTTCTCAAACATATAGAGAACTGAATCAAATTTATAAAAATAAAAGCTATTCCCCAGTTGATAAATGATCAAAAGATAGGAACAGTTTTCTGATGAAGTAATCAGAACTGTCTATAGCTATATGGAAAAATGCTCTAACTCACTATTGATTGGAGAGATGCAAATTAAAACAATTCTGGGGTACTAACTCATATGTCTGAGTTTGACTCATAGGACAGAAAAGAAAAATGACCAATGTTGGGGGGATGTGGGGAAAATGAGATATTAATGTACTGTTGGTGGAGTTGTGAACTGATTCAACTGTTCTTTAGAGGAATTTGGAACAATTCTCAAAAGATTATGCAACCATGCATACCCTTTGACGAAGCAATACCACTTCTAGTTCTGTATCCCAAAAGAGATAAAAAAAAAAAAAAAGAGGGAAAGAACCTATATGTACAAAAAATGATAGCTCTTTTTCTGGTGACAAAGAATTGGAAATTGAAAGGTGCCTATCAGTTGGTTAATAACTGAACAAATAGTGGTATTTGATTATGATGGAATACTATTGTATTATAAGAAATGATGATCAGGATGCCCTCAGGACAACCTGGAAAGACTTATATGAGTTGATGCAAAATGAAATGTACTGTGTGCAAAGTAACAGCAATATTGTAAGATGGTCAGCTGTGAATGACTTAGCTGTTTTCAGCAATACAGTGATCCAAGACAGTTCTGAAAGTCTTTTGATGAAAAATACTATCGCTCCCTCGAGAAAGAACTAATGGTGTCTGAATACAGATTGAAGCATGCTTTTTAAAAACTTTTTTTTTCTTGAGGTTTGTTTTGTTTTGTTTTGGTCTGTGTTTTCTTTCACATCATGACTGACATGAAAATGTTTTGCATGACTCCACACGTATAACTTATATTGAATTGTTTGCCTTCTGAATGAAGGGGGTGGAGAGGGAGGAAGGGGGTGTGTTTGTTCTTCGTTCTTGAAGAGAACCATGATATTGAGGTGATGACTTGACTTGCAGTTGACTTTGATTTGTGTGAAGGAGGGTTGTGAAAGGTCACCAGCTTCACTTTCTTCTCTAGAGTCACCTGGGTCCAGTGGCCAGATATTCATCAGGATGACTGGAGATGGCCCAGGAGCCAATGTGAGACCCTGGCCATTTTAGCCTAAGGTCTTATTGCATTCTCACTTTGAATGAGATACACCAATTCAATGAACAGGCTTCTTTAAGTAGTTACTCAAGGGATGGCCCCTTTAATCAAAAAACAAACAAACAAACAAACAAACAAAAACTGGGAGGGGAAGACCCTCAGGGTTCCTGGATAAAAGAGAAACTGAGAATTTCGAACCCAAAGTTTTTAAAATGAAGGTTAAAAGGTTTTTTACATCAACTGGGGGAAAACAAAATACTAAATAGATAAATAAAAGACTTACCCAAGGTTACACAGGAAATATGTGTCAGAGGGTAGAGTTAAACCTGCATGTTCCCGACTTCTAGGCCTGCTCCCTAGGGACTGTGGCATACTGCTTCTGAGGGATAATCCTTTCAAATTCTTCAGAGGATTTAATGTTTTTTGACTTCCAGTCATATAACATCACTGAGAGAATATTAGTATTTCTTCAAAAACAGACTTTTTTTTCTTGAAGAAGTTTAAAATCATTTAAAAAGCATCACCATTTCCCAAAGGCAATCCAGCTTTCTCTTCTCCTCTTGCTTAATTTCAGGCGCAGATCCTTGTCCATTTCTCTGTGTTCAACTCATATACCATAGGATGAGCACTGCTATAAGCTGGTTGTCCCTTTTAACTACATGGCATGATCTGGACAATATAAATTTTCTTTCTGCTTTCTCCCCACCCCATCTCACCCCACTGTGGGATGGTTAGGCCAAACCCTTGCAATACCTATGTTATCTCTTCCAGAAGGTGCTGGAAGGTGCCTTATACCAATGGCACAGGGAGGATGCTGGGAACTGGGAAACTCAAACATGGTGAGCGATTGAATAGGTGCAATCATTATTAGTACATTGGCTTAAAATAAAAGAACTCTTGTCTCTCTATTTTCTTTTTTCATAAAAGAGATAGATGCAGTGGGGAATAAAACCAAAACAGATAAAGCTTTGTGAGAGACTAAATTAAGCAAAACCATCCAGAGGGCATTTATTGAAAAAAATGTAAGAAAGACAGTGGAATGAAGAAATATGGAAAAGATTTACAGAGATTTTTATGATCATCACTAAGGACTGGAAATCCTGCATGCTAACACTGTCACATCATAATTCTGGGTTGCGAGCACTAGTTTTGGAGTCAGAGAATTTGAGTCCAATCCTGCTTCTAAAACTTACAAACCTGTGTGACCTTGGACAAAACCACCTCTCTAGGCCTCATGTGGGAAGGATAGGGATAGATTAGGTGACTTCTGAGGTCCTTTTTAGCACTAAAGTTATGATCCTATTTGTTTATAAGGGAGGTAGAAATTGCACTTGGAGTAGTTAGGTGGTGCAGTGAATAGATCACCAAGCCTAGACTTAGGAATACTCATTTTTGTGAGTTCAAATCAGGCCTCAGACACTTTGCAGTGTGTAGTGGGGAAGTCATTTCACCCTGTTTGTCTCAGTTTCCACATCTGTAAAATGAGCTGGACAAACCATTCCAGTATCTTTGCCCAAAAAAAAAACCCAAATGGGGTCACAAATAGACAGGACTGAAATGATGAAGCAACAGAAATTGCCCCAAACAGAATGAAGATAGGGAAAGTTGCTAAATGAGACAAAGTATACAGAGACACAGTCCACACTGGAAGGGGCACAGTTGAGAGGGCATCAAAGGCTTTCATGATTCACAAAATATCCGAAAGCAGGTAAGATAGTAAATCATGGGAAACATCCCAGAGCTTATTTAATAATGGGGAAAAGGTGACTGACAAAACACAGTACAGCTCCCAACCTATAACGTCCACTTTTCCATCTACATACAATTTTTATGAGACTCATCAGGAAACACATCGAAGGCATTCTTGATGAGGGTATTAGTAGGGTACAAGGAGACTTTCAGAGGTTTGATTCCACAGCAGATTCTATCCCTTGGTAGATATAACGGATAACTTTGTCCAATAGTCATCTGATCATAAATGTCAGGCAAGATGTAACACAAAGAAGCACATTCCTTGCCAAAAGTATTCACCACATACCCAGAGAAGATTCAGGGCAGAGTTCGAGTTGAGGCAATATCCTCTTCACACATTTTCTAGGTGCTGATGTGATAGCAAACGTGTTGTCAGTGTTTGTGTCCATTTGTGCCGATGAATAAGTATTAAATTATCTACCTTGAAATCTTGGAGCAAGTAATTTCAAAGATAACCAATTGTTAAAACTAGTATGAACAGAACAGTTTTAAATTGTTGATGCCTCGGACCCATGACATATAAGCACAAGCACTTAATGTTTGCTGAATGGGATTGTTAGAAATGTTACAGTTTTCAATTTAGAAACAGAAAATTCCTCAACTTATTGTACTTTTATGTGGTTATTGAAATTTCAGTTTAAATGTCATGCTTTGAAGCCCAACTTGAGACTTTTGCATTCAAATAACTTTTAAAAAAATATCAAAAGAACCTGTTTTCTGATAGAAGGTTCCTCACTATCTTGACTATAGAACTGTGGCCTCAACTCTATTACTTTGCAAGCTATTGAGGTCATTTACTTATATAAATATGGATGAGCTAGGATTTAGGGCTATTTTGAGACCTTTCTTTTTAAAGGAGGATTGAAATGCAAGTGGAACCAAGTTTGAGAAAGAAAGAAATTCTTCAGGTTAGGCAATTGCATTTAATGGTAGAAAAATAACATCTGGACTTTTAAGTGATTTTCACTTACAAATATTTGTTCTTAGAACAAACTTTTCAGTGAAAGCTGTTGGGAGTATGTGGTTGAACTAACTGCAGTATGGAGATAAGAAAGTAAGGCTGATTGTGAAGCAGTCATAGGGATCTGGTGAGAAAATGTATGTCTTTGGGTCTAACTTTACAATAAACAAAGGCAAAATTGTAGATCCTTTAAACTAGTCATTGAAGTAGTGCTAAGTAACCACTTCTACCTGGTAGTGTGCACTGTCATATTTCAAATACAGGAATGGTTTAAGAGGGAACATATGTGTGTGTGTACAGAAATATGCAAATATGTTTATGCATGTGTTTATGAATATACATTTTGGTCCATCAATGTAGGCAAACCACCTGTGTGGAATTGCCTCAACTTTTTCAGACTGGCAACTTATCTTTAACTTCTGTCTTTGAGAATTGCTGTAAAGTCAACTTATGTTGTTAGAGTTCATCTCCTTATCTAGGAATTCCTATGTTCAGTTCACTTCAATAAATGTTTATCGAGTACCTACTGGATTCCATGCTCTGTACTAAGTGCTGGAGATATGGATAAGAAAAAAAGAAAGATCTTGTCCTCAAGGAGCTTGTCATCTAATGGGGGAAGATAACACACAAAAGGTAGCTAGAAAGCAGTAGGGTCTGGGGGGGGGGGCACTGGAAAGCATCTTGTTCTATGGGGTTGAAACCAAGGAGAGTTGTAGATGGAAAGGGAAGAATGAGCTGGAAGTCAAATTCCTGCCCTCTAAAGAAAACTTTAGTCCAATTCCTGCCCTCTAATTGAAGGGTAGAGGAAATGGAATGTATTGGGAAGCTGTTACATGTCCCAACTAGAAGGGGTAGCGTGATGATGAGATTTGAGTCAAAACCAAGCACAGCTGCTGATGGAAAGTGGCATGGTCCTATCTTCCTTATTTTTGTTATTATTATTATTATTATTATGAGAGAACGATGGAGGGTCAACCTCAGGAAGATCTTGGTTGAGATCCTGCCTCTGAAATTGCTATCTGTGTGACTCTGGGCAAGTCACATAGCTTCTGAATGCTGTAGGCAGCTCTTGAAACCTATATAAATTAAGAGCAGGTGTTGATCTGAGCATTTCCTTACTCATAACTTCCCTATATCTATGAAATAACAAGTCTTAATTTCCCAAACATGCCAAATTATTGTTATTATGCTAATAATGGGGGTGGGGTGGACAGAGTTGATGGAGAATTAATAACATTTTCATTTAATATCAATCTATCTTATGCATTTTGCTTATTAACTATAAACATTGAATGATTCATTTCTTTAAAAAATTATTCCTGCCATTTGCCTAAATAATTCTTCATCTTGAATTATTCAAGTATGTCCATTTTCTCATTTCTGCTCTCTAATCAACTCACTAAATCTTTACTCTTTTCTACTTTAAAAAAAAATTTCAGATGTGTTTGATTGCAATATGGAGACCCTGTTTTGATGAAAACTGTGAAGTAACATTTTAGGTTCCATAGCCTTTTTGTGGAAGACAGTAGGACTTTGATAGGCATAGATATGGATGGGAAGTGTATTACAGACATAAAAAATGGCATGAACAGAAACAACAAATCTTCCCCCTTAGTGGCAGGGAGCCTCTTGCATACAGGAATGGTTCCTATTCACATAGGATTTTAAGATTATTTTTAATTCAATTCATCAAATGTTTTTGGCTTTCTCTATGCTAAGGCACAGTTGCAGAAGATGAAAATACAGAGAAGTAATAAGTGCCTGGCCTCAAGAAGCTTGTATGTTGGTGGTGGTCCTTTGTTCTTGAAGAGGACCATGACATCAGGGAGGTGATGCCACCATGACTTTCAAATGAATTAGATTTTAGTGAGGGAGACCTGTACAAAAGTCAGCAGCCTCACTTTCTCCTTTGGAGTCACCTGGGTTCAGTGGCAAGGTATAGATCAGGATGAATGGAGCTGGCCATGGATGCAGTGGGAAACCCTGACCTTTTTAAGCCAAGGTCTTTCCCAGGTCTTAGTTTGTCTGAGTCAACTTCCATTCATTGATTAAGGCTAGGTAAGAAATGAGACAAAGAATGACCTCTTTTACCTAGTCCAAAAAAATCAATCTGGGAGAGCAAGGTTTTTAGCCAAAATGGAAACAATTTTTATTTACGTTCACTCTAAGCCATCAGGGCCAAAATAATGACCAAGCAAAGCTTGGGCTGGGACTTCTTGTTGGCCAATCAGTGAAAGCCAGAAGGAGAGGAGGGAGAGAAGGAAGGAAGGGAGGGACAGACATCGAGTCCCATCTGACAGAGGCATGAACTAACTGAACACTCTCTTAGCTTACTGGGACAGAAACAAAACAGAGCAAGCAGGAACAGTTGCTTAGGGCAAGAGACCATGTGGAAAAGATTGTCTCAGATGTTTCATGTAATTATCTAGTCCCGAGATCTTTTTTTTGGACAATATGCTTTATTCTCTAAAGGAGGGTTCTTCTCTGGTTTCAAATCTAGAGGTACTGACCTAATCAAATGCAATCACTTCAATCTGGTCTCCAATTTTGAAACTTCCAAGAATTTCAGTTTATATGATCATTTACTATTTCAATCCTTAGGTAAATCCTGTACCTCATAGACTGATAGAATTTACTTGTAAATCTGTCTGGTCCTAGATCTTTTTCTTAGGAAACTCATTTATCACCTGTTTTTCTGCTTTTTAAAATTACCAGACAGATACTTAAAATGGGAAAATAATTTTACTTTCTTTACCTTTACCATTACAATTTATGTGAAAATCCAATTAATCCTTGATTAACAAAACTTTAGAACTTATTGCCAATACATACTTAAAGCCTGAATTTCCATGATAGATAAATTTTGAAAGCCAATCATATACATATGTATGTAGTTCTTAGAGAAAACAGTCTAATTCTGCTGTTTTTCTCAAAATTTATCATTCCATTTAATATTTTTAAAGTTGCATTACATCTTTGTCTTATTACCTTGTCTAATCATTTTCCCTTTGGAGGATATCATCCTTATATTATAATTTGACCACATGTAGGCTAAAATTGTAAGATGTTCACACTTGAATCCTATTTTAGTAACTCAGAGATGTTCCAGTATCAATCTATTGTTTAATAGATTTAGTGTTGTACTTACAAAATTTCTTGATTATAGAAATTTGCTATTAAAAGAAAAAGAGGGACATGCTTATATCCTAACAGAGGGAAAAACTCCCTTAGCTCTGTTTGATTCCAGGCATAAGCCCTATCTGATAACCAATCATGTTGTTATAGAGTGTTAAAGACAAGGCTCAAGAGGAACCCAGTAAAGAATTTTCCTTTTCCAGAAAGGAAATAGCACAATGGGGAAATAGAGTCAGGAGGATCCTAACCTTTCCCAGGCACAAATATTCACATTTAAGCAGTTCTCAGACTGCTGCATGTGCCATTTTCTACTATTGGCTTTATGATAATTCAGACAACTATCCCATTAATCAAAACTCAAAACAAATTCGGTCCCAGGAATTTTTACCTTAAATAATAAAACTTCACTAACATCAACTTAGGCCTTGAATATCTTTCCTGATGTTTCCTTAACAGTTAACATTTCATTAATCCTTTACTTATAAATAAAACTGTCCATATTCTGGGCTTCAAACATACAGCAAATATCTAATAGTTGACTCAATGTTAATTGGTTGAAGCTACATCTTTATATTATCTTATATATTTTCGTAATAGACAAGATTTTCAAATGATAATCTGCTATTATAATAAATATTAGTAGTATTAGTAGTAGTATTACCTATTTTCAAATATAATTTCAAATAGTTTTCAAATATCTAATTTTTATCACATCCCAATTCATATGTGACAACATCCAGACACTTGAACTGCCACTCCAGGTAATGCCAGGACTCTCCCAGGCAGCAGCTGGGTGGGACCTGCAGAGGACTGGCTCTGCCCTGGAGACACTGACTAACTGGGCTTTGGGGGGGGTGTGTGGCAGAGGGCACTGCCTAGGGACTGGTGTCAGGAAGGAAAGGAGGGAGGGAAGGAGGAGTTTACATTCTGATAGGTGTATGGTGGTATACAAGATGTTGTAAGGATTTTATTAACCTCATTTCATAAAAATGTTCACCAAACGCTCTGCCTATATGTAGTTAATATATATTATAATATGTAATATATATATTATACATGCACATATATACTTGTCTCCTACTCCTGTGAGTATAGATTGTTTCATTCCTAATACTTTTATCTCTAGCACCACAGTGTTCCTCACTTAGTGGGGCTTAATATAAGCTTTCTGGTTTATGGATTGTGACCTTTTCCACAAAACTAAGTACCATAGCTGTGTTTTGAACCTGCTTTTCTTAATGCCAAGTCTAGTCTATATCAAAGACCAGTATTGTGTGCTGGTGGGGGAAAAAAAGATTAGAAAAAACAGGTTGAGGTCATAAAAATAATGATTCTGATCATCTTTGCACATGCAGTGAAACCAGCTCTGCCACGTTCTTGGATGGCCTCACCAGGGAGGCCATTCAGTTACAATTTTCTGATCTTCTCGTTTCTCGATCTTAGCACAGGACCTGGGACATAATTGCTGCTTAATGATTTCTGACTTGACTTGAATTTTCCCAAGATTATCAATATTGACTTAGATCAGCTCTTCCAATCACATATCAACTCACTGATCATTGAACAAAAACATCACATCTAGAGTGAAATCCAGACAACAGTATTTATTAAGTGCCTACTGTCTGCCAGGGGCTGAGCCAAGAAAGCTACAAACAATTCCGTCCTCAGGGAGCACCCAGTCTAGTGGGGGAGACAACATGAAAACAACCATATGCAATATACTCTCTCTGTATACACACATGCACGTGTGCACACACACATATACACATACATACACACATATACACATACATACGAAAGTACAATATATATTACTATATGTGGAATAAAATGGAGGTAACTTCCAAGAGAAGGCACTAGCTTTAGAGGGGAACAGGAGAAGCTTCTTATAGAAGGTGGGGTTTTAGATGAGACTTGAAAGAATCCAAGGAAGAACATATAAAGTGGGAGAGCAACCTAGAAATGAGAGACAGCCAGTGAAAAGGCAAAATTAGGAGATGAAGTGTTTTTGCAAGGAATCACAAGGAGCCCTCTGTAACTGGAGTAGCTCGGTGGCATCATGGATAGAGTGCCAAGTCTGGGGTCAGGAAAACTTGTCTTCATGAGTTCACATCTGGCCCCAGACACTTAGTAGCTAGGTGACCCTTGGCAAATCACTTAACCTTGTTTGCCTTGGTTTTCCCATCTGTAAAATGAGCTAGAAAAGGAAGTGGCAAACCTCTCCAGTGTCTTTGCTATGAAAACCCCAAATGGGTTCAGGAAGAATCAGATACAACTGAATAACTACAGCAAACCTCCATAACTGCATTGTAAAGTATAGAGAGGTTTTCATGATAAATTGGAGAGGAGTAAAAGGTAAGAGGATTGGAAAGGCTTTAAAAGCTAAATAGAGGGTTTTTTATTTAGTCGTGAAGGTAATAGGGAGCCACTGGAGTTTACTGAATGAGGGAGAAGAAAGGTGTGTATAACATGGTCAGACCTCCGCTTTAGGAAAATCACTTTGATAGCTGAGTGCATGATGAACCACATTTGGCAGAGACAAGGCCAGTAGACTAAGTGGGTGACTGTTGCAGTGATGGTACAGAGAATTTAATTTCATATTTATAGACGGCATAGAATTCCGTATTTCTTGTAATTGTCTATTTCCTTTTCTCCTCTTCCACAATTGTTAAAGCAGAAACATGGGAGCTGGGTCCTTTAAAATGTTTTTCTTTGCCAGGGTCAAAGAAATCACACAGTATCTGGTCTACTAGGGATGAGCCTCTCTGTACTTTGATTTGCCCTTGGACAGCAGTCTTTGTTTACCAGCCTGCCAGAACTTGCAAAGCCTTAGAAGACCAAGGTTGTCTCTGCTTCATGATGAGACATTCTCAGTTCTGGCTAGACAGGTCTACTTAGTGTTCTTTCTACATTTTCTATGAGTATAGACTGTTTTGTGAGTGTAGACTGTTATTCAGGCCTAAACTGTACTCTCTCCTCACCTCTGCGTGTTGGAATCTTTCTTTTTTATTTATTTTTAAAATTTATTTTTAGTTTTCAACATTCACTTCCAGAAGATTTTGAGTTCCAAATTTTTCCCCCATTTCTCCCCTCCCCATCCCAAGATGGCATGTAATTTGATCCAGGCTCTCTCTATATATACAGTATTACTGAACCTATTTTCACATTTGTCGTTTTGTAAAGAATTAGAACCAATGGGAGGAACCATGAGAAAAAAGAAACCAACAAGAAAAGAGAGAGAGCAGATAGTATGCTTTGATCTTCATTTAGACTCCATAGTTCTTTTGCTGGATATGGACAGCATTTTCACTCATGAGTCCTTTGGGGTTATCTTGGATCCTTGCATTTCTAAGAGCTAAGTCTATCAAAGTTAGCACACATTGTGGCTGTTACTGTATACGACGTTTTCCTGGTTCTGTTCACGTCACTCAGTATCAGTTCATATAAGTCTTTCTAGGTTTTTCTCAAGGCTACCTGCTCATCATTTCTTATAACACAATAGTATTTCATTACATTCATATATCACAACTTGTTCAACCATTCCCCAACTGATGGGCATCCCCTCAATGTCCAGTTCTTTGCTACCATAAAAAGAGTTGCTCTAAATATTTTTGTACATGTGGATCCTTTTCTGGAATCCCTATTTTTCTTCAAAATTCACCTCCTTCCCCCAGTTGTTAGTATTTCCTGCCAGCCCAACAATTATCACATCTTTATTTTATCTTGTAATTTACTTATCTGTACATATATTATTTCTCATTAGTAGCATGGCTGCTTTAGTTTCGAATTTTGTATCCTCCAGATACAGAATGTCTGGCACATAGTAGGGACTTAGGACATGAACTGAATTAGATTGAATTCAACATCTGATGTTAATCACAATGAACAACCTCTTTAGGATCACCTAAAGTCTTTGGAATCAGTGTGTAACCTTTTTGAATGATTAAATATCTTTTAGTGTATGCAAAAGATCTGCCTTTCCAAATCAGCCTGGAGCAGGATTTGACTAGATCTTGACCTCAATACTTTGAGAAGTATGCCAACTTGTCCTCATCATAATTTTTAATCAAAACTGTCTGAGTGCACATTCCCTCTCTCATCAGATAGGTTTTAAGAGGCATTAGGAGCCTGGTGCTTTGGGTATTACTATGCAAGTATGCTCATATTATTTTCATTTCAGAGAGATTTTCAGCCCATTTCTAATTTCATCATTTACATATTAGTTCAATACCCCATATTTTGAATATTGTTTTTTCCTGTATTATATGAATTATAACACTGGTTCCCTCCCTCAATACCATTGACATATTTACTTTATGTTGTAGAATAATGGAATTCAGAATAGGAATGACCCTTCCTTTCCTTCCTTCTTCCCTCCTTCTCTCTCCCACCAATCAATCTTCTTCCTTTCCTTCCTTCCTTCCTTCCTTCCTTCCTTCCTTCCTTCCTTCCTTCCTTCCTTCCTTCCTTCCTTCCTTCCTTCCTTCCTTCCTTCCTTCCTTCCTTATCTCCCTTTGTCTTATGCTTCAGCTTAACTAGGGGAAAGGAAAAGAGCACCAAAACTCTTATAACAAATATACGTAGGCAGCCAAAATAAGTTTTCACATTAGCCAAGTGCAAAAATGTGTGTCTTATTTTGCACTTCATAACTCCACCACTTTTCTGGTAAGAGCTGCATTGCATGCTTGATCTTCAATTTCCCTGCAAAGATCATCCAGTCTTACCTGTGTCCAATCAGGGATCCTGAGGCCAATATCCCATATTGGTCCCCTGGTTGTAGCCCAGTGACCTCAAGGGGTGTCAATAGTCTGTGACATTTTAGGGTTTCATCATTTACTCTGTTAACAGTTGCCTCTAAAAATGTCTTTGAGGTGAGGTAATCCTTGAATAGCTGCATTTTATTTGTTTCATTATTTTATTATTGATATTATTCCTATTATAAGATTTGTCATTTCATTGGTGTAGAGAACTTCCATCTCTCTAGCCACTACTTAAATCCACTTCATAATGTATCATACTATAGTTACCATCTATATGGTGCTTTAAGATTTGCATAGTACTTTAATACACATATATTTGAAAGACAGTTATATATGCAGAAAATATTACACATGTAGAAAATATATGTATAGATTTTATAGAGATTTATATATATTACATATACCTATATTATTACACATATACATACATGTACATGTATATGTATATATGTTTTTCTTCCCCCTTTGAATTCTCATAACAGCCTTGGGAGATAAGTGCTATTTTAAAGATGAGGAGACTGGAGTTAAAAGAAGTTGACTTACACAGGGTCACACAGTTAGTAGATGTCTAAGGTGGATTGACACCATTCCTTACCATCTAATGCTATGTCCACTTTACCAAGGGACCTGTGTAGAGCTTGAGATACATTTGCTTCTACGGTCTTTCAATATCAGCTCCCTAAGATAATCAAGTTGAGGAAATTCAAGGAACAGGGAGATAACTACATTTGCTTTGTAATCTCAAACTCCTGATTTTGAGGAAACTGAGACCTGTTGTTATTGAATCATTTCAGTCATGTTTGTGACCCTATTTGGGGTTTTCTTGGCAAAGATACTGCAGTGTTTTGCTGTTTCTTTCTCCAGCTCATTTTACAGATGAAGAAATTGAGGCAAACAAGGTTAAGTGACTTGTCCAGGGTCACACAGGTAGTAAATGTCTGAGGCCAGATTTGAACTTGGGAAGAGGCATCTTTCTGACTGCAGGCCGATTCTCTATCCACTGTACCACTGAGGTGCCTCAGACTGAGGCCTAGGAAGATGAATTGATTTTTCCAAGATCACGCAAGTAGGAAGTGGCAGAACTGATACTGGAACTCTTATCTCATGACACTAAGTTCAGTGCCCTTTTCACCAGTCATGCTACCTCCCCTTTTTTAAAAATCTTTTCTTCCAATGCCATAGGCATGAATTAGTGCCCAAGAAAAAAATCTTGGTTAAAGCACAAAATATAGGGTTCCATTCTATCAGTGACGGACTTGTGTCTTCAAGTACATATGAATCCTTTTTGCAGAACTTCTGGCACTTAAATGTCACTCTCTCCTAACACAAAAATGACGATTGTTATACTTATTCTAAATAATTATAAAACACAATAGCTAAAAACATTTTAAATATATTATCTCATTTCATTCTCACAACAACTCACAACAGTCTCATTATTGCCATTTTACAGGTGAGAAAACTGAATTTGAGAGAAGTTAAGTGAATTTCCAGGAATCATATAGCTAGTTAGTATCTGAGGCAGAATTTGACTTTGGGTCTTTCTGACTCCATGTCTGACATATGAGTTCTAAAACCAGCAGTCCTAGAATCAAACCTCAGCTTGCCACTTAATATCTGTATGCCAGGGTGCAACTCACTTCTCTGCTCTGGACCTCAGTCATCTATAAAATGAAAAGTATGGATTTTAAACTGAGACTGCTCCCTAGTCCTGGAGCTGTAATCTTATGATCCTATGATATTTAATTGAGAAGATGCCAGTCTACTTTGGTAGAGGAATGTTCCTTGAAATTCCCCATATTATTAAATTTATACAGACATAACCTTATGCATCCACATGCACATGTCTCCAGTCAGCTAGTCAATAAGGTTTTGTTAAGTGTAGATATGTTCTAGGCATTCTGCTAAATGTTGTACAGACACACACACACACACACACACACACACACACACACACACACACGAATTCTCAGGCCTGAATGCCTGCCCATCATCCCACAGCTAACATGATCCCGGGATCAAACCTCATTTTCTGGAGTTCAGCTCTCTTTGCATAATACCTGACTGCCGCAGTAGGACAGCGAGGTGGTTCAGTGGATAGAGTGCCAGGCCTGGAGTCAAAGAACACTCATCTTCCTGAGTCCAAATTCGGCCTCAGACATTTAATAGCTGTGTGACCCTGGGCAAATCATTTAACCCTGTTTGCCTCAGTTTCCTCATCTGTAAGATGAGCTGGAGAAGAAAATGGCAAATCACTCTAATATGCAAAGAAAACCTCAAATGGAGTCACAAAGAATTGGACACAACCAAAAAAAATGAAACACAATAAAACTTCCACCCTTATGTGTGATTACATGATTGAGAAAATGCTATTATGCCAACCACTTGAGGTTAATTTTGAACATTTCAGTATCAGTTCCTTTAAATTCTTCCATGGATTGCAGGAAATAAACACATTCTTTAGCCTAGCTGCTGTGATTAGGCTCTCTTCTCAGCAGTGTTTTAGCAGATGAGTGACAGCTACCTTATTTTCACTTGAATTTGATGGGTCCAGTATCCTTGGAGATGGTCAAAGAAAATAGCTCATAGTCATTGGGAAGAATTATGCTTAGAGTATGAAATTAGAATTATATAATCTCAGAGGTAGAAGGAACCTCTTAGGTCCTATAGTCTAAGCTGAACCTGAGCAGAAATCCTCTCTAAATTAATTTTTTTTTTAATGTAAGATTATAGTTCTAGAGCTGGAAGACACCTTGGAAGCCAGCTAATCCAACATCCCTCATTTTTTATAGATGAGGGAAATGATGCCAATGGAGGTTAAGAGATTTAGTCAAAATCGTATAGGTAGTAAAAGGCAGAGACAGACTTTGAACGCAGGTCCTCTGACTCCACAGTCTGTGCAGTTTCTAGTATCAAACTACCTGTTTCTTTGTGCCTTTCCCTCCCTCCCCCACCACCATATACTGCCTTGCTTACAGTTTTGGTGTTCAATAAATACTGCTGATTTTCCATAGACCCAAATGGCAGAACTGAATATGGTTTAAACTATTGTAGTTCCAACTGTTTTGAGAAAGTTTAAGAAAGAATGAAACACTTCACTTTGAGTAGGGAGGAGGGGAAAGAGGAAGAGAGGGGTTCTCCTTTGTTCCTTGGCTTAGCTTAGCTGTTTTTCTTTGTTATAAAGAAAGGCTTCCATCATGGCAGAATAGGGTATAGATCTGGTAATGGCTGATGCCCACATAAAAGGCATTAAAAATGTAAATCAGTAGAAAAGACATATAACAGCTGATCGTTGTAAAAACCATTCGTTTTTTGTTGTTTTTTTTTTTAAAGTGTGATGCTAGAATGAGATCATTTTATTGGCTCCAAGCTTTGTTTTACCAGATGGTGATTCCTTTTCCTGGGAAGGCTTATTGAATGGCAGTGCTATATTGAGTATTTAACATAAATCAGCTACATTCCATTTTTGGAAATTCATTGTAAAAATAGCTTCCATTTTAGATAGAAAAAATGATCATGAATGCCTTGACTTAGAAATATTTAAAGTAAAGATATCAAATCAAGCAAACAAGCATTTTTTAAGCACTTACTCTATGGTAGACAGGCAATTAGGTGGCTAAGTAGATAGCCAGGAAAACTCATCTTCCTTAGTTCAAATCCAGCCTAACACTTACTAGCTATGTGGCTCCAGGCAAGTTACTTAACTCTGTTTGTCTTAGTTCCTCATCTGTAAAATGAGCTGGAGAATGAAATGGCATACCCCTCTGGTATCTTTGCCAGAAAAACCCTAAATGGGGTCACAAAGTGTCACTTGTGACTGAAAAATGTCTGAACAACATATGGTAGATGTTGCCCTAAGTGCTGGGGATTCAGAGAAGGTAAGAACAGTTCTTTCCTCAAGGAACTCACATTTTTAATGAGAAAGCAACATGCAAACTATATATGTACAAGATAAATGTAAGATAAATTGGAGGCAATCTCAGACAGAAAGCGCTGGCCTTGGCAGCAACTAGGAAAGGCCCCTGGCTGCAAAGAGTGCTGAAGCCAAGAGGTCAGGACATAGACATGGATATAGATAGTGGACAGAGTGGCAGGATGGCGTCTTGGTTGTGACAGTAGCTCTTTTCACCGGATCCTAGAGTACAAAGTAAAGACAAAGAAAGGAGGGAAGTTAGGAAGGATCCTAGTTGTGACGGATCTAAAAAGCCAAAATAGATTTTATAGTTGATCTGGATTTTGTTGTGATTTGTCCTTTTTTCTCTTTTGAAGAGGACGAATGACAAGGGGAGCACAGTTTTTTGATTTGTGCATGAATTGGATTTAAGTGAGGCAGAGCTGTGTAAAGTCATCAACCTCACTCTCTCTTTCTGAGTCATTGAAAGTACAGTGGCAAGGCCAGGATTGAGAAGGTGAAGGGATATGGTCCATCCTGTCCTGTAGGATGATCCCTTTGGAAGGCTATTGGAGGAGGGACCAGAGCGAGGAGAAACTTGAGGCAGACAGACCAACCAGCAGAGTATTGTAGAAGTTAAGACATAAAATGGTCAGTATCTGCACCAGTGGTGTGACTGGATCAGAGGAGAGAAGGGGCTTGTGGGAGAGATAGCATTTTACAAGGCATCTATTTCTTTAGAAAATAATAATCAGATTCAATTCAATCCATTAAGCATTTGTTATGTGTGAGGAACTCAAAATACAAAGAAAAAAAACAAAAGCTGAAATATCCTTGCCTTCAAGGTCCTTATATTCTACTAAATTTATGTTAACTACAGTTGCTCTGCTGCTAGGCTTAATCATACAGGGTCTTAATTTTCAGCTTTCCTACCTAAGGTCTATACAAGGAAAGCGCTTACAGTATTCATTGTACTGTTGAGGTGAAATGAAAAAATGTTTTTTGTTGATTGACTACATAAGTTTGAGAAGGTCTTAATGATAAGGTTTTATTGGAAACTAAACCTGTTAGCAAATGCTTAGGAGGGATTGGTCTCAGCATGGAAATTCATGTGGTAGAAATGGAGGTCTCAAACCTGGTCTTAAGCTTTTCTCTCACATGTCCCTCTTTTACAGCCTACTGAAGCCTATAGGGCCATTTTCAGAATCTTATTTTTAAAGGCATGAGATAAAATACATAGCATTAGAAAGGGAAGCAATCATATTGAAATAGAATTATGAAAAAAATTAAATGTTCAAGGACCTTAAGTTAAGGAACCTTGAATTAAAAAAAAAAAAGGGTATTCACAAAGTATATTTTCTCCAAATTGAAGTATCACTTGTTTTTATTCAGTTGTTTCAATCAAGCCCAACTCTTTGTGACCGTTTTTGGATTTTTTGGGCAAAGATACTTGAGCAGTTATTGCCATTTCTTTCTTCAGCTCATCTGACAAATGAGGAAACTGAGGCAAACATGGTTAAGTGACTTGCCCAGGGTCACATAGCTAGTGACTGTCTGAGGTTGTTTTTGAACTCATGAAGATGAATCTTCTTGATTCTAGACCTGGCACTTTTATCTGCTGTGCTGCCTAACTACAACACTACTTCTGAATTATCAGTTCATCAGACATTGTGATACTGTGCTAGACACTTTAAGAAAAAAAAAAGATAACTGGCTAAGACTAGGGAGCTGAAAGTCCTATTGGACTCTGCCTTAGTCAAAAGCAGTTTGTCATCCTTTCATTTGTTCAGTAAACATTTATTAAGCCCCTTCTGTGTGGGAGGCCTTGTGCTAAGCTCAGGGTATACAAAAAAAGAGCGAAAGCCAGTCCCTGCCCTGAAGGAGTTTACAGTCTGATGGAAGAGACAACATGCAAACGGATATGTACAAAGCAGGCTGTATACAGGGCACATAGGGAAAGCACTGGAATGAAGAGGGGTTAGGGAAGGCTTCCTGTGAGATTGAGAAAGTTAATTAATGACAGAAAGCAAATGAGAATAGTGGTCTCTTGACTGGTAGTCCTGTGCTTTCCCAACTAGACTGTAGTAGAACAGTATCTTATAACATCTATAGTAGAAATTACTGCTGTAGAAAATGTTCAGCAATGTAAAATTTTGAGTTTTAATATTTATTTTCCATATATATTCTCTTATCTGTGACCTGTTGGTCATTGAGTTGTTTTTCATTCTATTTAAAATAAGTTCCTGCTGTTAGGAGCTTTTTGGTCATCACAAATCTGTTAGCCCTTTAATTGCACCTAAGTGTCTGTGTTGTTCAGTTGTTTCAGTCACGTCCAGCTCTTGTGACCCCATTTGGGGTTTTCTTGGCAGAGATACTGGAAGGGTTTGCTATTTCCTTCTCCAGCTCATTTTACAGATGAGGAAACTGAGGCAAACAAGGTTAGGTGACTTGCCCAGGGTCATACAGCTAATAAGGGTCTGAGGCTGGATTTGAATTTGGGTCTTCCTGACTCCAGGTCCCATACTCCATCCATTGCCTAGCATGTTGGTAAACCCAACTGTTAGATAACATAATTTTTTTTTAAAAAAATGGACTCTAGCGGCTATTTTCTCCCCCCCTACACACACACACACACACACACACACATACACACACACACACACACACACACACACACACACACACACACACACACACTATTTTCCTATCTTTATCTCTGTCTTTAAGTGCAGTGTACTTTCCACCCTCTTGTTTTTATACTAATATTTACACAGCTGTCAAAGGTATTTCCCTTTATTTTTTTGATGGGGGGGAAGGGAAATCGGGGTTAAGATACTTTCCCAGGGCCACACAGCTAGTAAGGGTCTGAGGATGGATTTGAACTCAGGTCTTCCTGACTCAAGAGCCAGTAGTCTATCCACTGTGCTACCTAGCTGCCCCAGGAAGGAATTTTTCCAAAGCATAGATCTGATCATTCTACGAATTCCATTGACTTCCAGTTGTCACCAGAACAGAGATTCTTAAGTGTGGACCCCACCCCTGGTAATCTGGTGAAACCTACAGACCCTTTCTCAGAATAATGTCTTTAAATAATTAAAGAAAATTCTAAGTTTCAGTTAAAGTTTACTGAAAATAAGGATGTTTTTTTTTTTCCTATCCAAGTTCACAGACCCCTGATATATATCCACAGTTTAAGACCCAGTTCTAGAGGCAAGTATAACCTCTTTTATTTGGCACTTAAAGGGCTTCACAATTGGCCCCCAGTTACAACATTCTAGCCCTATTACATCTCTCCCCTTCATGCACTGTATGGTCCAATAAAACTGGTTTTCTTACTGTTCTCCATATGGGACACTCCAAGTCCCACTTAGGACTGTTCTTTATGACTGTGAAGCCTGCCCTCATCACTTCTGCCCCCTTAGCCTCTAGTTTCCTTTCAACTCAAGGGATATCTTCTACATGAAGTCTTTCCTTATTCTTGCCCGCACCTATGAGCTGCTGGTGCTCTCCTTCTTACTTACTATGTATGCACTTTGCTTATGTTTATATATAATTGGGGACTGCCTTCCCCTATTAAGTTTAAGTTCCTTCAGAAGAGAGATTTTTTATTCTTGCTTTTGTGTCCTAAGTACTCGTCACAGTGCATGGGAAATAGTAGGTGCCTAATAACTGTTTATTGAACAATTCCTGATTTATAGACAGTTCAAACTAGAGCATTTGCTATAATATTCATCATGTTATACCTCCTTAAATTCCTCACATTATCAGGTTCCTTTAATATTTTTCCCAATATTTTTTTCACTCAAAACTGTGTCTTATTTCCAAAGTGACCATGCTTTCTGAGCCAAAAGTATTTAATGATAAACAATAATCTTTTGCAAAAGGATTTTTCTTTTTTAAAAAGCTAGATAAATCCAGGAGCATTTAGTCACTGTTTTTTATTCATAACCTGTTATACCTCTCTTATTAACTTCTCTGATTTCTTTTTTGTGGGGGGGAAATATGATTTTCCCTGGTTCTTTTCATATCCTTGCTCTGATTAAATACATACTTTTTATGCGTATGCTTTTCTGAATCATCATTTACAAGGGCTCCTTTGTTACTTCTGCAGATTTTTTTTTTTTTTAGCATTTATAACAGAATTACAGAAATTGATTTGGAAGGGACATTACAGGTGGTTTTTTCCAACCCACACTTGAATAGTAATCATCTCTACATTAGCTTCTACTGATGTGGTGGAGGGAGAGGGAGATGGAGGGAAACAGATGGAAAGGGGAGGAAAGAAAGAGAGGATAGATAGATAGATAGATAGATAGATAGATAGATAGATAGATAGATAGATAGATAGATAATAAGGTATTTAATAATGATCCAAGCACTGTGTTAAGAGCAAGGAATCCTAATGAAAAAATATAGTCCCTGCCCTCAAGAAGCTTACCTTGTGGGAAGTGTGAGGTTGAATGTCATAATTGTTTTAATTTGCATTTCTCTAGTAGTGATTTGAAGCATTTTTTCATATGGCTATTGGTAGACTGGGTTTCTTCCTCTAAGAATTATCTATTCATATCCCTTTATTAATTCAGGAATGACTTTTTCTTATAAATTTGAATCAGTCCTTTATATATCTTGGAAAATGAGACCATTATTAGAGAGACTTGCTGGAAATATATTTTTTTCCTATATGTTTCCCATTTTAGTTTAGGGAAAACAGGCATATTGATTTAGCATTGATGGACTTGTGAATGGGTACAACCACTCTGTGAAGCAATTTGTAATTACAGACACACAAATTATTAAGCAGTCTGTGCTCTTTGAAACTGTCAGTGCAAAGTCTGTACTCAGGTGGCATTTGATCCTAGGCCTAATGGATGTTTTGGAAGCCAGTGGATAAAAGACTGTGGGTAGGCATTGTGGGTAGAAAATGGACACAAATTTGGAAGCACAATCATCTTATATATAAGAAATGTAAATAATCCAAATAGTCCTTGGATCATTTCCCCCTCCTGCTGGCTACTACCCCTCCTCCTCCAACTTTTTAGCTTTTTAAAAATGTGTGTTCAGTTTTTCCCCCTATTAAAAGCTTCTTGAAGGAAGGGGACTGCCTTATACTTTTGTGGCACCTCTAATGCTTAGTACAGTGACTGGTACATAGTAGATGCTTAAAAAACATTTATTTTTATGCTCTTTGAGCACAGACATTCTTATTTTTTTGTCTTTATATTCTCAGTGACTAGCATATAGTAAGCATTTAATAAAAATTTGTCAGTTGATAATTTTAAAAAGTGTTTTCTACAACAGTTCAATCAACTCCTGGCTCTTCCAACAGTGTATTAGTGGCTTCCCCTTAATGTTGCCTTGCTTGTGTAAAGGACATTTTCCATAGTGGAGCTCATGCCTCTCCTATGCTTGCTTTAGGAAATGGGAAAAACTGATGTCGAGTCAGAAAGTGTACATCTAGGGAGAGTTATGGAGGAGCTCTGAGTATAAGTCATTATCAACATTCCTTTGCAAATATCTATGCAGATGCTTAAGGGGAATTCTAAGATACCCCTGGGTGGAGTGCAAAGGTCAAGACAGAACTAAATTGCTATTATTTATTGTCAGAGGAAAGAGGTCTTTTTTAAGACATATACTGAATTGTGTAAGATGACATCTGTATAATTTAAAAGTCCACCTAGTTTGCATAGTTAGAATTCCAAGCTTGGAGTCATGAGAATCCAGGTTCAAATCCTGCCTCAGACGCTTGCTAGCTCTATGACCTCAGGCAACCTCTCTCAGTCTCAATTTCCTCATCTGTAGAATGAGGGAGTCTGATGTATGACCTCTAAGTTACCTTCAATCTCTACATCTATGATCTCATAATGGTTTTCTTCTAGTGTATGTCAGTAGACGCTTTCATCCATACTCCGCATAAATTGCCTTATATCTGATTTTGATTTTGGGGACAAGGACTGGACTGGTAATTTCAATGGTATTGGGACCTCCTGGGTGAGGAAATTGCCACAACCAATTCAGGTCAGCACCTCCTCTGCAACTTTGGTCTAAGAGAGTTGCCTAAGAGCTAAGAGTTTGTGACTTGTCCAGGGTCCTACAGCCAGTTATATGTCAGAAATGGGATTTGATCCCAGATCTTCTTGGCTTCAAAACTAGCTGGCTATCCACTGCCACTATAAATTGGTTATTTTGTGACTGAAATCATATCTACCTGCTCACATGAGGTCAAGTAAGGGATGTTTATTGTCCCCAGGACATATTGTTATAAGGGAGTTCCCTTATTTAAAATAAAATGTATTGTCAAGCAGTAATTTAAAATATGCCTCCCTCTTCCATTCAGGTTCAAAACTTTATTTGTGGCTGGTGAACGCTGTGATGTGGAGACCCTGGAGTGGTCAAAAAATGTTTTCAGAGTACCAGTCTTGGACCATTGGTGGCAAACAGGTGAGAAGTTTTCAAATGCAAACTGAATTCTTAATGGAAAAAACAAAAATAAGGAGAGGCAATCAATGGATGTCACCTAAGGTTCAAGAGATAATTAATGTATGGTATGGAAATTGCCATAACCAAGATTAACATGGCTCTGATTGCAAAGATAGGGCACCACTGGGTATTGTGAAATTACCTTGCTTGTTTCCAACTATGTTGTTTCTTTTCTCTTGGTTCTCTAGACTTGAAAACTTAAGGTCATCTTCAATTCCTTCTTAGATTTTATTTTTGGTTACAATTACTTAATAGCGTTTCATGTTTTCCAATTACATTTTTAAAGACAGTTTTCAACATGTACTTTTATAAGACCTTGAGCTCCCAATTTATAGCCTCCTTCCCAAGATGGCAAACAATTTGATATAGGATATATTCCTTTCTTAGATTCTTGTGTTCAGTTTTAGCAGATTCATCTCCAATGCATCTTTTTTCCTCAATCTTACAGTTTCCTTTCCTGCTTATCATCATACATCTGAATGTATCTTCACATATGGGAAGGCAGTCTAGAATAGAAATGCTAATAATAATGAGGAATTTTGTCATGTTGCTCAGCCGTTTCAGTCGTGTCTGACTCCCCGTGACCCCATTTGGAATTTTCTTGGCAAAGATTCTAGAATGGTTTGCCATTTCCTTCTCCAGTTCATTTTACAGATGGGAAAACTGAGGCAAATGGGCTTGACCAGGGTCACACAATTTGCACGTGTCTGAGACCTGGTTTGAACTCAGGTCTTCCTGATTTCAGACCTGGCACTCTATCCACATTGCCACCTAACTGCCCAATGATGATGAGAGTAATGATAAAAATCATGGCATTTTTATAGCACTTTAAGATTTGCAAAGCACATTACAATCGTTGGTAAACATTTACGATGTACGTCCTGTGTGGCACACACTTTGTCAAGGATTCCCAGAGTTCATCTAGTCCCTCCCCCATATTACAGATAAGGAAGCTAAAGATTGGTGAGAAGAAGTGACTTGGTTGTAAACCTCAGTGGCAAGACTCAAATGCAGGACCTCATTCTAGCGCCAGTACTTTTTCCTTGGTAACATCCAGTGTCCTCATCCTAAGATTCTTTTAGGACTCACTTTGATTTCCATTTCTCAATTATTCAGCCTGGAATTGGAAGGGACCCTAGAGAGAAGTACTTTAAATCATTCATTTTACAGATGAGAAATATAATGCCCAGAGAAGGCAAAGACCTTGTCCAATGTTATTTGGGTAAGAAGTGGCACAGATAATGCAAACCTATTTCCTCTGATTTTCCTTTCCACTGCATCACTTTGCCTACTTTGTGATATCTTTCTGGTGTACTGTCAGTTTTCAGTTGTGTTTGATTCTTTAAGACCTCATTTTGTGTTTTCTTGCAGAAGATACTAGAGTGGTTTGTTATTTCCCTCTCCAGCTCATTTTACAGATGAGGAAACTGAGGCAGACAGGGTTAAGTGACTTGCTCAGAGTCATACAGCAAGAAATATCTCCAGATTTGAACTCAGGAAGATGAGTCTTCCTGACTGTAAGCCCAGCACTATATCTACTGTATAAACCCCTACTGTTCGTTCTTGTCTCCTGTAATACTTAATCTGTATTTCACAATCTCGTGCTTTAGTGTTTATACTGCTGGTCTGATCAACTCCAGTGGAACACATTGTACATTGACCCTGACACAGTGAGGTCATTTTGGTCCTCTTCAAGTATGGGGAAAACAACCATTCCTTTGGGGACAAAGTCCGTTTCAGGGATGTTTGTTTTTGTATCCCCACTGATGTGTCCAATAGTTGATCCAGAACTGGTCTTAGATTTCAGAAGACCTTGGTTTATATTTTGCTTCTGTCACCTATTAGCTGTATGTCCCTGGATAAGTCAATTAACCTCTCAAGTGTTCCTAACTCTTTATGACAGTATATTTCAGAGCAAATGCTGATTTGTGGTGGGAGAGGGAAATTCATCACTGGGATTTCCTTATACCCTTAAAATCCCAGGAGTGGGACAAAATTCCCATTGCTTAGCACAGTAAGGATTCTTGAGTTGTTTTGTAGGCATATCATATTCTACAAGGGACAGTGGTTTCAACAGTATAGATATACTTTCTAACAATGCAGATCATCCAAGCTGATACCTTAGTAGCTCATTTTTAATAGTATTTTTTTTCTAATTACATGTAAAGATATTTTTTGACATTCATTTAATATTTTTTTAAATTTTCTCTCTCCCTCCCTCTCCTATCCCTCCCTAAGATGGTAAGCAATTTGATTATAAGTGTACAATCATGTAAAATAACATATTTCTGTAATAGTCATGTTGCAAAGAAGAAATAAACCAAAAGGAAAAAAATCCACAAAAAAATTAAAGTGCTTTGATCTGCATGCAGACTCCATCAGTTCTTTCTTGGGATGTGGATAGCATTTTCCATCATGAGTCCTCTGGACTTTTCTTGGATCTTTATATTGCTGAGGAGAGCTAAGTCCTTCATAGTTGATCATTGTACAATGTTGTGGTTACTGTATACAATGTTCTCCTAGTTCTGCTCACTTCACTTTGCATCAGTTCATGTAAAGAGTAACTCATTTTTGTGACTTGCTATGCTGAAATAATGTAGCCACCATTTTGGTTGTGAGCCACTCTGACCTGGCTTGTTGAAGTATTAATCCAGCTAATTGTCTCATGTGTACCTGAGGCCTGTCCTATCTGGCAGGATCAGACAGAGCTGTTATTCATTCACATGACTGGTCTGAGAATACAGAGCTGTACTTCTGATCCATAGCCATTAATCAAGGCAACTGGGCAGAATTCTCACACTGATTTCTAGTTAAAGAAATTTGTGACCTCGAACAAGTTACATCAAGTTTTCTGAACCTCAGTATCCTTATCTGTAAAAAGAAGGGATGAGCTAGTTTATCTGTGAGATTCCTTTCCTTCTCTAAATTTTGTAGCCTAGTGTTCCTAAGTAGAACATTATTAGGGGACGTACAGTCTCTGTTCCTAAATATAGCATAAGCTAGGGTCATAGAATCATTGACTTTGAGCTGGAAGGAAATTGAGACCATTTAGTCCAGCTTCCTCATTTTACAGATAAGGAAAATGAGGCAAATAAATTTAGGTGACTTGCCCAAGGTCACAGGCCAGATTTGAACCCAGGACCTCTCACTCCAGAGCCATAGTTCTTTCCACAGTAAATATGCTTAAATGCTTAAATATGCTTAAATGCTTTTTATTTGACTATTGTTTTACCCTTTCTGGGCTTCTCCCTCATTCATTTAATCATTCATACTTTGGTTTGAGAGCCAGTATGGTTTAGTGAAAGAATGCTGGATTTGGAGTCTGGAAATTTGGGATCAAACCCCATAGCCACTACGCACCAGCTGTGTGATGACAGATGAATCAGTTTCTTTGAGTTTTATTTGCTTTTCTACTAAATGGTAATAATAATGCTTGCACTACCTGCCTGATATGGTAATTATATGAAAACTGTTTTTACAAATGTTAATGCATTATATTAGGGTGTTTGTTGTTCAGTCGTTTTCAGTCATACCAAACTCTTCAAGACTCCATTTGGGGTTTTCTTGGTGAAGATTCTGGAGTGGTTTGCCATTTCCTTCTCCAGCTCATTTTACAGATGAGGAAACTGAGGCAGACAGGATTAAGTGACTTGCCCAGGACCACACAGCTAGTAAAGCCAGATTTGAACTCTTAAACATGAGTCTTCCTGATTCCAGGCATTCTGGCATTCCTGGCATTCTAACCACCACGTAGCTGATGATCCAGTATTGGTCAGTTGGTCAGTTCCTAATTACTTTGGAAGTTGTCTCATTACCCAAACTTTTCAGAAATATTTACCTTCTTCAGGAGTAGTGGCCTAGTTTTCTAATAATATTACCTTAAAAAAACTTTTTTTTTCCTCAGAGAAACTTGACAGACTGTAAATAGCATTCATTGTTTTCCCATTTTTATTTTTAAAAACTCATTAATGTTGTGTGAGTGTAACAATAGGCATGTCCCTGATCCACTTAGCTTTAGCATGAAAAAGTTGGGTTTTTTTTGTCTTGGTATCCAGGAATATCTTTATGCAGAGGTTTTTGTCATATTATTAGAAACTCAAGCTCTGGGAGCCATGTAACCCTTCACTCTGTCAACAATTAAAGCAAAGCTCTGACCTTTGGTTACTCATAACTCCACTCAGTTATGTCACCTATTTTACAGCATAGAACCTTAAAAATCCAGATTTGTAATACAGATGTATACTATTGACTAACTGGTGATTTTTCTGTCTGTTAGTTTCATTGTCAAAATCAAGTCTGTTTAACAAAAGTAAACCAGATGTTAATTCTAAAAAGAGAAATGTTCAAAGTTTGATGTTGTAGATTCCAAGAAGCACTTTGCCTTCCCCATGGTTTTTGTTGCATTCCTTGGATTTAGTTTCTTAGCAAAAGGATGTTTCTAAGTTCCTATATGGTGATATGTTGAATGGTTGTGGGGAAGGAAGTATGTTTTAGAAAGGATGAAAGTGGACAGGCATTTCAGAAATGATCTAGTCCACTTCATACCTCAACAGGAAGCCCTTTTTTTTTTTTTAACATCCTCAAAAAATGATCATCTAGTCTTTGCTTTAAAATGTCCAATGAAGAGGAATTCACTATTTTCCCAGGGAATCCATTCTACTTTTCAATGGCTCTGATTGGTAGAAAGTTTTCCTTGCACTAATTCATGATGGCATATTGGAACCCTTTGCTTTGTCTTTCTTCTAATGCCAAATGGAATGTTTTTGTTGTTTAGTCATTTTCCATTGTGTCTGACTCTTCATGACTCCATTTGGGATTTTCTTGGCAGAGACACTAACATAATTTGCTATATCCTTTTTTTATCTCATTTGACAGATGAAGAAACTGAGGCAAACAGGGTTCAGTGACTTACCCAGGGTCACACAACTGTTAAGTGTCTGAAGCCAGATTTGAACTCAGGAAGATGAATCTTCTTGACTCCAGGCTGGATACTCTATCCACTGCACTACCTAGCTGTCCTGAATGGAACATCTCTAACCACTTTTCTGCAAAAAAGACTATTAGCTTCTTGAAGACAGCTTTCATAGCCCACAAATTTTCTCTTCTTTAGGCTAAACATTTCTATTTCTTCAACCAATTTTCCCATAGATTTAGCCTGAAGTCTTTAACCATTCTGGTTACCTTCTTTTGGACTCTTCACTCTGTATTTTTCCCTCTTAAAACATAATACCTAAGACTCAACCCCATTGTCCAGGTGCAGTTTGACTTGGGAAGAATAATGAGGGAAAATTATTATGTCTTAGACATCTGATGCTGAATTAATATTTCTGGATTCTTTTTCACATTGTTGACCCATTGAACTTGAAGTCCTCAGATATTTGCATGGAATATTCTTCCCAATTTTGTACTTTTGAAGTTATTGTTTTTTTATCTTAAGGTAAAGCGATCTATTTATCTTTGCATTTCGTCATATTTGATTTGGCCCAATTTTTCCTGCCCAGATGTTCTAGAATTCTGCCTTTGTCATCCAGTCTGTTGGCAATCTGTCTCAGCTGTTGGGAAAAGCTAGAAATAGCACAAAATCACAGATTCCTAGTTGTTTCACTTGAGACCTCCCTCCCATTTGATATCAAATTATTCATCACAATTCTTTGGGTCATCTTTTTTCTCCTCCATCTCTCCTACTTTCTCCCCCTTCTTTTCCTACTTTCTTTCTCCCTCTCTCCTTTTCTAGATGTTTTATTAACCGTTGATAACTAACATCTTCTAGATTTTCCCTTCCTTACCCCCCCACCCCCCAGGAATTGAAGTCCAGCTCATCGGCCTTTATGGTTTTCAGAATATAATCTCTGTCATTTAAAAAGTGAAATCAGGATATTTGACCTTCATTCTCTAGTGCTCCTCTCCATTTCTCCCAGAGTCTCAAAAGTCAATGTTAGTAGCTTATTATCACATCTGCCTGTTCATTCAATACCTTGGAATGTAATTTATCTATACTGGTGATTTAAACTTAACAAAGGTAACTACACATTCTTTTCTGATCTTCTTACCTAAAGATATTTGATTTTAATTCCCTATTAGAGTTTTTCTTCTTTTCTTTCCTAATCAAAGATTGTTCTTGGCAGAGAACACAGAAACAACCACAAATTTGGGTGGCTGTAAGCAGAAGCATGGGGTAATGGGGAAAAACACTAATTCTGGAGTCAGAGAAGTTGGGTTCAAATCTCTTCTTTCACACTTTTTATGTGTATGACTTCATTCAAGTCATTTAATCTGCCTGGTGCTCAGTTTCCTAATCTGTACAATAGAGTTGGACTAATTGGCCTCCTGATAAGATTACTTTCAGTTCTAGATCAGATCTTGTGACCTCTTCGTTGTTCATTCAGTGCTGTTGCATTCTTCCTTGAGCAATGGTCATTTTCCTCTCCTCAGTACCCCTCTATTGTCTTTAGCTTTCCATGGCCATTGAATGGAAGCCATCCCATTAGCAATCTAGGTTTATTTGCAGAGGACAAAAGCAATCCTTGTGTATTTGAAATCTACTTGTAAATTGCAGTGGGGAGAGTTATGTTGGACTTGGGGTGGATAGAAGTTACAGTTTTAAAATGATTTTTAGTAGAAATTTATACAATAACAGACTAAAGATTGAGACCACTGAAAGAATGCATTTCTAAAAGTATCTCCCTTTTATACAGAGAAGTTGGGTCTTCCTGGATATGAAAAGAGGAAAACTGTCCCTCTCTTACCCTTTAATGTTATTGTGGGCCAGTTGTGTCCAACTCTTTGTGGCCCCCATTTGGGGTTTTCTTGGCAAAGATACTGGAGTGGTTTGCCATTTTCTTCTCAGCTCATTATACAGGTGAGGAAACTGAGGCAAACACTGTTAAGTGGTTTGCCCAGAGTCACATAGTCAGTCAGTGTCTGAGGCTGGATTTGAACTTGGGTCTTCCTGGCTCCAGACCCAGAGTTCTATCCACCTAGTTGCCCTACTAACTACCTTTAACTAACCTCAGTAAAAACTGCCTTTTAATTGAGTAAAGGGAAATAATGTGCCCCGCCAGCTCCAGCAACTGTTCTCTGAGGAATTGTGGTCTTTCAGATTGGATCTATAATAAAGTTTATCAAAAGTAAACTGTTTACTTTCTTTGCTATCTCTAGATATAATAGCAAGTACAGATGTATATAGTTAATGCATGGAGGCTTCTGAAAGGACTTACTGAAGCTTGAGAAACTAGCAGATGTGGTCCCCAGTGGGAACTGAATTTCATGGGATTTTGCGATTTTTCTTTAATGTGTTGTTCAGAGAGAATTAATAGCTGCACTCTGTCAGTGCAGTGGTGCATTAATCAGGTGTGAATAGGTTCTCATTACTGTGGGAGATATAGTGGGGTTTTTTTTTTCCCTAACAAAGACTTGTACTTTTCCTACTCCTGTTTTTTTGACATTTGGAGTGCCATTAAATGTTTGAGCGGATGTGCTCACATGCATAACTGAACTTTGGAAGGAGAAAAAGTTCTTGCTCAATTAATGTCCCTCTGAAGGTTTGTCCAATTTACAGTGTATAAATCTTGGCATGTACATACTTGTTTGCATGTTGTCTTCCCTATTAGAGTGTGAGTGCCCTAAGAGCAGAGAATGTTTTGATTTTTCTTTGTATCTGTGATGCCTAGTGCTGTACCCAGTGCTTAGTAGGTGCCTGTTGACTTGAATGGTAGCAGGCTTATATTGGAAGGCCTTTGTTTACCTAAGAAGAAAGTCCTATACCAATGAAATAATTTTTTAAAAGCGCCTTTTTTTGTTTTGTTTCAGGGTATTATATATGTAAAGATATAAGCAGCAGGGTATCATAAATACAGAATTGCTCAGAATCCAGAAAACCTGAATTCACTGTCTATCTGCAGTTCATATTAATTGTGTCATCCTGAGAAACTCATTTAAATATCTGAAAAAAATCAATATCCCTAAAACAAACTCTAAGATTATACTTTATAGAACATGTGCTGATTTGCATTGGTAGAGGGAGTTCTTTGCCAATCAAAGACCAATGATGTGATATGTGTGAATGTATATGTGTATATATGTGTATATATATATATATATATACATGGATATGTACATATGCACATACATGTAGATATATACATCGATATACATACACTTCATGTATATATAGGCAATGGGACAGAATCTGAGATTTCACTGTTATGTAGAAATCTTGTGGTGATAAAATTCTTTACATCAATACAACATGTCGCCATCTTTATAATCATTCATTTATACATGAATATATATTCATATGTAAGAATATATATTCACATATATCGTATGTATACATGTGTAGATTATTGTTGGTGGTGGTGTTTGCTCTTCCTTCTCGAAGAGGGCCATGACATCAGAAAGATGATGCCATGACTTGCAAGTGAATTGGATTTGAGTGAAGGAGTGCCTCACCTTCTCCTCTGGAGCCATCTGGGTCCAGTGACCAGGTATAGATTAGAATAACTAGAGATGTTCTCCACTCATATATTTATAAACAACTACTGGATATCTGGGATATAGTCTAGCTGGAGGAAAAGTGGTGATTTTTTTTTTTTCATTTTACTGGAATCGTGAATTATAATTCAGTAAGGTCAGCTACTAGATCCAGTGGATAGAGTTTTAGACCTGGAGTGAAGAAGACCCAGGTTCAAATCTGTCACCAGATATCTAGTAGTTGGGTGTAGGTATGTATATGCGTGTGTGTATACATTTATATGCATACATACCTACCTGGACCCACATGTGTGTTTGTATGTATGTGTGTATACACACACAGAAACATACACATATATGCATATTGTGTGTTCTCTACAAATATGCGTATATCAGACAGCGTTGCATAGTGCTGTTGGGTTCACATTTATTAATCATCTGGATTTTGTCTGTCTGTCCGGGGTGCACTGTAACCAGGTTGTATGTGCTTTCAGGAGCCTATTTTAAAATTTTCGTTGTGAGCACTGATACTTCAGAAATCAGCAAATACTACAAATCACAACTTGATGTATTGTCTTGTTGATTCCTAGATTTAATAACGTGATGGAGAAAACATTAGTAATGTAGATTAAAATTTTAAAATGTGCTATGTATGATTTTGGGGGGGAGGGGAAAGCCATTTGTTAACCATTTCCCATCACAGTCCTGGACACTGGACAAGTAACTAAAATGCTTAATACTCTAGATAGCTCCCTAAATCTGTATGTGATAAAGACATCCTGTGTGGATAGAAGGAGATGGGATACTACAGTAGTTCCATGTACCAGTGAAATCTCAGATTCTCTCTAATTGCTTCTCTGTGTGTGTGTGTGTGTACATGCATGAGAGTGTAAATGAAGTATGAAAACTAAATGCCATGTACAATTTGTAAAAATCAGCAGAACTTACTTCATAACTAAAATGTGTAAATAAAAATTGATTAAACTGTGTGACTTGGAGTTTAAGAAAACACTCTAGTCGATATGTGTTTATAAAACCAGGTTGTTTTTGTGACCCAATTGTAATTTGTAATCTCTGGGATAGATTTCTTGTGACTAACAACAGCTTTTGTTTCATTAATAATCATGCTCTTGGGTTACTGCTTTATTGTACCTGAGGCTCAAAATTGAGAACATAGTATGTCAGAAAGCTGAGAGCTGATCATTTTTAGAGAAGAATTTTAATAAAGACATGTAGTTCTGTACTAGGGCAACTTTGATCTGGCTTGTGACTGACTTAGTTTAACTTTCAAATCCTTCATTAAGAGAGTCTTACTGGCTAATTTTACTGAGATGGGCCATGTCTTTTTGTTGCTCCAAATGTGTACAAAGGCTGAAAAATGGTCATTCGCCCAGCTTCTCCCATTGTGCAATGCCCTAGAAGAGAGAGATGGAAAATATCTGCTCCATTAACTGATTGCATTTTTTACCTTTACTTTCCACTCACTTAGAAAACACAGCTTGAAAATAAGCATCTGTAGACCAGGGTGATAAAACGAGGCTGTAGTGTCATTTTTCTTTAAAACACTGCTTAACAAGGGAAAAGTAATTAAGAGAACTGGACTGTTCTTCTATGTGTCATTAATTGGTGAAAATTTTATGCACAAAAGGCCCAATGAATCTTCATTTTATTAAAGAGCCATCACACTGAAAAAAAATATTGCTACATTATCTTCCTTACCACTAAAAGGGAAATTACCAGAAGTGAATTAGGGAAATTCTGCTTCAGAGAAGAAAGACTATTGCAATAGGGTAGAGTCTGAGAATGGTTTTCAGATATTTCCAACCACTGTAAAAAGCTTTTTTATAATGAAAAAGCCTCATTTCTCATAAAAAAGAAATCAGTAAGTGGAAATGTGAATCTTCTTTTTTAAAGAATAAATTTTGAAAATACCTTGGAGTTAAGTGGACCTCTTTCCTTCCCAACATAACATTTTGCAGCTACTTCGATCAGATTTACTATCATTCTCATGGGAAATTACATTAATCAGTCAACAAGATTTATTAAGCATCTGCTGTGTTGCAGGTTATGTGCTAGGTATCAGGGATACAATGTGTGTTCGTCCTTCGTTGCCAAAGAAGATCATGCCATCAGAGAAATAATGACATGACTTGCACTTGACTTTGTTTTGAGTGAGGGAGGGCTGTGCAAGCCACCAGTCTCACTTCTCCTCCAGAGCCATCTGGATCCAGTGACCAGATATTCATCAGGATGACTGGAGATGACCCAGGATGAGGCAATTGGGGTTAAGTGACTTGCCCAAGTCACACAGCTAGTGAGTGTCAAGTGTCTGAGGTGAGATTTGAACTCAGGTCCTCCTAACTCCTGCACTGGTGCTGTATCCACTGCACCACCTAGCTGCCCAGCAGAGATACAAAGAAGACATGGAAATAGTTCATGGTTTCAAGGACCTTTCATTTTATTAAGATGATAGGAATAAACAAAGGTGAAACAAACCAAAAACCATAACTTCTTTATTTGTTTGTGGCATTTGATCCTGGGTGTTTAATTAAGAAAAGAGACTGGGTGTTGTGATTCCTTGGTATGGAACTCCCAGATGAGGAAACTCCATCTACTAATGCAGGTCAGCAACTGATTGCACAGTCCTAGAGTTTTGTCAAGAGCACTGAGAGATTAGAAATTACTTGTCCAAGATCACACAGCCTGAGCTCGGGTTTCAACTCAGTTCATTTGGTTTTGAGACCAGTTCTTTTTCCATGCATTATACTCTTTCTATTCAACACAGTAATTCACTGTAATACTACTTAACCTTAGCTAGGGAGATGATTTCTTCTTTCATTACTCTAAAGGTGATAAGCTTTCTATTTCCAATTTGTCCTCTGGTTCTAAGAGATAGGGGCAGATTCACAAGTGAATTCAAATCAAACATTTAAAGAACAGTTAATTCCAATACTATATAGACTATTGGGGAAAATTGGGGAAGAAGGAATCCTCCCAAATTCTTTTTATGATACAAATATGGTTTTGATACCTAAGCCACAAAGAGCCAAAACAGAGAAAGAAAATTATAGACCAATTTCTCTAATGAATTTAGATGCAAAAATTTTAAAAAAGATTTTAGCCAAAAGAATACAGCAACTAATCACAAGAATAATACATTATGATCAGGTAGGATTCATACTAGGAATGCAGGGATAGTTCAATATTAGGAAAACTATTAACATTATTGATCATATCAACAACAAAACTCACAGAAAACACATCATTATCTCAATAGATGCAGAAAAAGCTTTCGATAAAATACAACACCCATTTGTATTGAAAACACTGGAGAACATAGGAATAAATGGAACTTTCCATAAAATAATAAGCAGTATCTACCTAAAACCTTCAGCAAGCATTATATGTAATGGAGACAAGCTAGATGCATTTCCAGTAAGATCAGGGGTAAAACAAGAATGTCCATTATCACCACTATTATTCAATATTATGCTAGAAATGTTAGCTATAGCAATAAGAGAAGAAAAAGAAATGGAAGAAATTATAATAGGCAAAGAAGAACGAAGTTATCTCTCTTTGCAGATGATATGATGATATAATTAGAGAATCCCAGAGAACAAAATAAAAAGCTACTTGAAATAATAAACAACTTTGGCAAAGTTGCAGGTTACAAAATAAACCCGCACAAATATTCTGCATTCCTATATATTAGTAACAAAGTCCAACAGCAAGAGATAGAAAGAGAAATCCCATTTAAAGCTAGGGTAGACACTATAAAATATTTTGGAGTCAACCTGCCAAAACAAGCCCAGGATCTATATGAACAACATTACAAAACACTTTTCACACAAGGAAAAACATCAGTTGCTCGTGGGTGGGCTGAGCCAATATAATAAAAATGACAATTCTACCTAAATTAATTTACTTATTCAGTGCCATACCAATCAAACTATCAGATAATTATTTTGTAGAGTGAGAAAAAATAATATCAGAATTCATCTGGAAGAACGAATGGTCCAGAATATCAAAGGAACTAATGAAAAGAAATGCTAGGGAAGGTGGCCTACCTCTACCAGACCTCATATTGTATTATAAAGCAGCAGTTATCAAAACTACTTCATACTGGCTAAAAAATAGAAAAGTAGACCAGTGGAATCGGTTAGGTATCCAAGACACAGTAGGCAATGAACATAGCAATCTACTGTTTGATAAACCCATGAACCTCAGCTTCTGGGATAAGAACTCACTTTTCAACAAAATTTGCTGGGAAAACAGGATAACAGTATGGCAGAAACAAGGTGTAGACCAATGCCTGACACCATACACAAGAATGAAGTCCAAATGGATACATTATCTAGGTATAAAGACTGATACTATAAACAAATTAATGGAGCAAGGAATAGTGTTTTTATCAGATTTATGGAGAAAGGAAGACTTTTTGACTAAACAAAAGATAGAAAACATTATGAAGTGAAAAATGGATAATTTTGACTACATTAAATTGAAAAGTTTTTGCACAAACAAACCCAATGCAACCAAGAAATATAAAACTGGGAAAGAATTTTTGCAACTAGTGTCTGTGATGAAGGCCTCATTTCTAAAATATGTAGAAAACTGAGTCAAATGTAGAAGAATCCAAGTCATTTCCCAATTGATAAATGATCAAAGGATATGTATGGGAAGTTTTCAGAGGAAGAAATCAAAAATATCTATAGTCATATGAAAAAATACTCTGAATCACTATTGATTAGAGAGATGCAAATCAAAACAACTCTGAGATATCATATTACACCTATCACATTGGCTAACATGACAAAACAGGATGATGGTAAATGTTGGAGAAGATATGGGAGAGTTGGAACACTAATTCATTGTCAGTAGAGCTGTGAGCTGATCCAACCATTCTGGAGAGCAATTTAGAACTATGCACAAAGGGCTACAAAAATGTGCATACCCTTTGATCTAGTAATATTTATAGCAACACTCTTTGTGATGGCCAAAAGCTGGAAGTCAAAGGGATGCCCTTCAATTGTGGAATGGCTGAATAAATTGTGGTATATGAATGTAATGGTATACTATTGTGCTGTAAGAAATGATGACCAGGAAGACTTCAGAGAGACTTGGAAAGACTTATATGAACTGATGCTGAGTGAAAGGAACAGAACCAGGAGATCTTTATACACAGCAACAACCACAGTGTGCAAGGATTTTTTTTTCTGGTAGACTTAGAACTTCATTGCAATGCAAGGACTTAAAATATTCTCAATGGTCTCTTAAGACAAAATGCCTTCCACATCCAGAGAAAAAAACTATGGAATTCGATCACAGAATGTAGCAGATCATTTTCTTTTGTATTAAGTTTTGGTTTGTTTTATGATTTCTCCCATTTATTTTAATTCTTCTACACAACATTACTATGGTGAAAATGTATGAATGGAATGTATGTGTAGAACCTATACAAAATTGTATGCCAACTCGGGGAGGGAAGGGGGGAAAATCTACATTATATGGAAGTGATTGTAGAACACTGAAAACAAAGAAAATAATTTAAAAAATTAAAAAACAAAAGAAATAGGGGCAGTTTTCTTTATGATTTATTAAAATTCATTGTCTAAGCTGCATTTTTGCTCGTGCTTTCAGGTAATTGAATGGTTTTTAAATGAACTCTCCATGATTTGTTTTCCAGGTCATTTGTTTCATTTTCTTCTTCTCCTTTTTCCTTCTCCTTCTCCTCCCTCTCTTTCTCCTCTCCCCCCTCCTCCTCTTTCTCTTTCTCCTCTTTCCTATCTCCCTCCTTTTGACTTTGTTTCAGTATTTCTTGTTGATTCTTGAAGTCTATTTGGTCATATCCAATTTTTAGAAAGTTTGTTGCTTGCGGAGGGTTTTCTACATCTTATGCCTAACTTAATTCCCTTTACAATTATTTCTTACATAAATCTCATTAATTTTTGCCACCTTTTCCTCTAGCACTTTCATTTCATTATTTTTGTTTTGTTTCATCTCTTTCAGCAATTTAAGTTGAATTTGTGCCCCAGCTGGGTTTTTCTTTGAGACTTTACTTGTTTTAGGACATTTTTTTTATTTCTGGGTTTGTGTCTTGAGTGTTCCTATTAGCATGAACAACTTTTTACAATGGAATTTTTTGTTTGTTTCCTCATTCTTTTAGTCATCTTCTAGACTTCAGACTTGATGTTTGCCTGCTGTTACTTTCTAGAATATTGAGTGCTATATTATTTCAGGATCACAGGGACATAGTCCAGTGGATTAACATTCAAACTTTCTGTATACCCAAAGAGAGCTACAGAAGGCAAAGTCTGATCACTGCCTCCATTGTCTGACCCTTCAAGTTCCTTACTTGAATTTGAGTATGAGCCCCATACTTATGGGTTTGCCCTGTTTGGAATGCCAGTAGACTGTTGCTTGACTCTGACATTGTCAGCCCACTAGAAAGCTCTGCTGATTCAGAGTGATAGAATTGTAGGCTTCCCCTTGTTCTGGCTTTCCTGTCCTGATTATTCCTCTGTATGCTTCAGATTGGGCTGAAATTTTGAATTGAAACTTTGCTTTTCTCCTTGGGTCTGTGCAACACAGTTACTTTTTGTTTCTGAATTTGCTTCTTGATCAATTCATAGCCTAGGACTCATGACTATTCCTCATCCTGAAATTCCACCCAAAGTCATAGGTCTGGATTTTTGACTTGAAGCTTGGTTGTGAGTGACAGAGCATCTGGTTGGTACCTGTTCTTGTGCCCTACACACATTTAGAACTCTCTATGCTACATCCTGGGTGTCTTCTTGTCCTGGTGCAATGCCTCTCTGTGTGCTGGAATGCCAACTCTCTGGTATCCAAAGACCTCTCTTATCTCCCTTTGCTAAGCTGGGATAGAAAAATGACACAACATTTTTTGTATTTCCTCATCAGAATTTAGTCCGATACAGTTTCTACATCTTTTTGAAGAAATTATATGTATGTGTGGGGAGCTCACTGAAACTCTATCATCTTTGCATATATTACTTTTTTTTTGAAGAAAATATGACTAAATTGTAAAATTCCTGAGCAGGGGTAATAAAGAAAGGTAGTCATTTGACAAACAGAGGAGGTGGAAACTGGTAGAGATATTGAGTCATTTTGTCTTTTATGCCATCTTTGCTGACATTTTGTTAAATTAGAGTTTTCTTCTACCATTTGATGGAAATCTGTCTACCTTGATTTCAATCCTTGTCTCTTATATAATGGTTTATAGTTCAGGAATGCTCAGTAGGATGAGACAATAATATCTTTTGGAGGGTGCTCCAAATGTCCCAACAAAATGTATTTCTTTTGTTTCTGGGATTAAAAAGAAGCATTGGTGCTAAAGGCAAACTCTGCAACCTAGTGTTCAGTCACTTGGGTACAAATCAGGGGATCCCAGGTGCCATAGTTAATATCTTCAAACTCTCTGAGGAACAAGCTTTGTTGGCACTGGGAATAAAATGTAATTCCCGATATAACCTGAAAATCCTTGAACTCACCAAAGTTTTGGAAATGTCGGGCAGCAAGGTTGACAACAATGTGGAAAATTCTCGTTACTTTTGACCCTAGTAGCTAACCGCTGTCTGCTAGAACATTCCAGGATATCCTAGGCAGGGCAATGAAATGTCTAGAATCATTAATTCTGCTAAAGAATATAATTTTATTTTAGCTTTCATCATTGACAATTTGTTTTAACTCATTTTCAGTAATGTAATTCAATTCAACAAAAAATTATTATAAATTTACTATAAGCAATACAGTGTGATGAATATTGGGGATACAAAGGCAAAAATGAAACAATCCTTACTCCAGAATACTTCACATTTTACTCAGAAGGACCCTGCAGGTACATAGCCAGCTGGCACAGTGGATACAGCATTGGACCTGGAATCAGGAAGACCTGAGGTCATCTCACCTCACAGACTTACTACTTGTCTGACTCTGAGCAAGTCCCTTAACCTCTTTCAATCTCAGTTTGCTCATCTGTGAAATGGGCATAAAAGCGCCTGATTCCTTGGGTTTTCATAAGGATAGAATGATATATTTGTAGGCATTTTGCAAACCTTAAAGCGCTATATAAATGCTAGCCATTATTACTATAGCCAGGTTCTGATTAGTGTTAATAATGAGTCCCCTAAAGTGGGTTATGGGTTTTAGAATTCACACTATTTGAAGTTTTTATTATATAAAATCCAGTAATTGATATCTGAATATTACTCAGCATGGTTCTTGACACATAGTAAATGCTACATGGGTGCTTTTTCTCCCTTCCCTCCTGTCTGATGGAAACATACAGTGTAAGATTGTAAGATGATGTGATCACTTCGGAGTTATTCATTATTCTCACTAATCAGGATCAAATTGTAGTAATACATATAAAGTACATACAGAGTAATATAAAGTCACTTTAAGAGGATGAGAATACTAACAGTAAGTAGTTAACAATACAAGACTAAAAATTTAAAAAATTAAAAAAAAAAAAAACCAGGGCACAGATGAAATGATCTCTGCACATAAGGGACTTAAATTCTCTTCAAGTAAAGGTGAAGGTACCAAATTAACACAGATAAGTATAATACCAGGCATGGAGACAAAAGCTATTAGACAAAGTGTTCTTGGGATATTTGTGAACAGAGAGAATGCTAATAGTTCAAGGCACCAGGGAAATCTAATTGGAGGGAATGAGAGTTGAGCAGAGCTTTGAAGGAAGATAAGGATACTGGAAGACAAAAGAGGAGGAAGGAGTATGTTTATGAATGGGAGACGGTTTTCATGAAAACAGATGACAGTTCACAGCATAATTTGCTAGTTTAGTTTCTTTGAAATATACAATTTTTTAAATTAATATTTTAATTTTCCCCCAATTATATATGAAAACAATTGTAACATTCTTTTTTTCTTTTTCAAATTTTGACTTCCAAATTCTCTCTTTTCCTTTCCCCCCCACATTGTGAAGGCAAGCAATTTGACACAGATTATACCTGTGCAGTAATGTAAAACATATTTCTGTGTAGATCAATACTATGAAAGAAAACAGAAGATGAATTAAGTAAAGAAAAAGTATGCTTCAATCTGCATTCAGACGCCATCAGTTTTATTTTGATTTTCAGGCATTCTTTCTTTTTTTACTTATTAATTAATTTATTTTTAATTTTCAACGTTCATTTCCACAATATTTTGACTTCCAAATTTTCTCCCTATCTTTCCCTCCTCCTCCTCACCCTGAGATGACATGCATTCTGATTAACCCTTCCCCCAGTCTACCCTCTCTTTTATCACTCCCTCCTCTTCTTCTTTTCCCTTTTGCTTTCTTGAAGGGCAAGATATATTTCTATACTCCATTGCCTGTATATCTTATTTCCCAGTTGCATGTAAAAACAATTTTTTAACATTTATTTTTAGAATTTTGAGTTTCAAATTCTCTCCCTTCTTCCCTCCCCACCCACTCTCATTGAGAAGGCAAGTAATATAGGTTATACAAGTGTAATTATGGAAAACACTTCTGTAATTGTCATGTTGTGAAAGACTAACTCTATTTCCTTCCATCCTATCCCGTTCCCCAATTATTCTATTTTCTGCTTTCACCCTGTTCCTTTTCAAAAGTGTTTGCTTCTGACTACCCCATCCCCCAATCCACCCTCCCTTCTATCATTCCTCCCCCATCACCTTTCCCCTACTTTTCTGTAGGGTGAGATACCCAATTAAGTGAGTTTGTTATTCTTTCCTTAAGCCAAATCTGATGAGAGTAAGGTTCACTCATTCCTTCTCACCTCCCTCCTCTTCCCCTCCTTTGTGAAACCTTTTGCTTGCCTCTTTTATGTGAGATAATTTACCCCATTCTATCTTTCCCATTCTCCTTCCCCCAATATATCTCTCTCACTCCTTAATTTTATTTTTTAGATATCATTCTTTCATATTCAACTCTCCCTGTGACATCTCTCTCCCTCTATCTCTGTCTGTCTGTCTGTCCATCTGTCTATCTATCTATCTCTCTCTTCCTACTACCCAAACACTGAGAAAGCTCTCATGAATTACAAATATCATCTTTCCATGTAGGTATGTAAACAGTTCAACATTAATAAGTCCTAGTTCTTCTGACCTCCAGAATATCATATTCCAAGCCCTTTGATCCCTTTATGCAGGAGCTTCTACATCTTCTGTTATCTTGATTGTATTTCCCCAATACTTGAATTGTTTCTTTCTGGCTGCTGGCAGTATTTTCTCATTGACCTGGGAATGCTGGAATGGTTACAAAATACCTAGGAGTTTTCCTTTGGGGATCTCTTTCCAGAGGCAATTGTTGGATTCTTTCAGTTTCTATTTTGCCCTCTGGTTCTAGAATGTCAAGGCAGTTTTCCTTGATAATTTCTTGAAAGATGATGTCTAGGCTCATTTTTTGATCATGGCTTTCAAGTAGTCCAATACCTTTTATTTTTTTATTCCTAAAATAAAGGTCTGACCATAATTCTTCTACCTAACAAACCCTAACTATTGCCTTTAAGATACAATAAACTGTTCCCTTTAGCTTTTAAAGCCTTTAACTCAGATCCAAACTATAAATTTCTACAGATTACTCCTCTTCTAGGACTGTGGTTCACATTGACTGACCTTCTTGCTGCTTATTGTACAAGACACTCTGTCTCCTATTCCTCAAACTTGATATGGGCTGTTTCCCATGCCTAGTATACATGCCTCTTCATCTGCTGCCACCACCCCCACCACCTTGGAGCTGGGGCTGGACCCTGACCAGACCCTGCACTCCTCTTTCACCCAGGTCCCACAGACCTTCTATGCTGTCTTTGGCTATTGTGGGTTGAGAAGTCTGGAAACTTCCACACAGTGGCCCACAATTCAGTCTCCTGAAGCCCTTCTGTGCCTGGATTGTGGTCTGCTCCCTGCCTGGTACAATATACACTTCCTGTCAACTTTACAGGTTGTCTTGACCTGGAGATTTGCTTTGCTCTGTCATTTTGTGGGTTCTGTGGCTCTAGAATTTGTTTAGAGTCATTTGTGCAGGTGTTTGGAGGATTTGGAGGAGAGCTCAAGCAAGTCCCTGCTTTTACTTTGTTGTATTAGCTCTGCCCTGCCCCCATCTGTTCTTCCTCTGGAGACAGATATCATTTTTCATCATCACATTTTCAGAATTGTCTCGGATGATTGTATTTCTGAGAATAGCTAAGTTATTCACAGTTGATCATCATAAAATATTGCTGTTACTATTGTTGACCTGAAAACTTGGTTAAAGAAAAGGCAACAGGCTAAATGCATACATTTTATAATTTAATTAATTAATCAATTCCCCATAAAGAAAACAGTTACATAGTGCTGTGGAGTCAGAGGTGACTCTGACTACCTAGTACGGAAATCATCTGTCTTAAGTACATTTTGGCGTGAGAAAGAAACTCTCCTAATTGAGCAAATCATAAATTCAGTAAGACAAGACAATTAACAAAGCAATGTCAGTCAGGCCTTGCGATTCCAGGCTGGGTAAACATATGTCTCCATGACAAGGAAGGAAATCCCACCACTAGTGAGTGGTAGGCTTCCTGCCCTAAACAGATAACTGACATAGGAAAGGGTAAACAAAGTTCAATAGAAATTATGACCTAAGATGTTTATATTTTCTTTACCATTAATATGCCATAACATAGTATATGTCTATAGGTAATAAGATATAAAGGAAAGTCCCATTATTCAAGATAGTGTCCTAGGTTAAAGGTCTCCTAAGGAATGTAGAGTCAGCCTTGGCTGGCTTTGTTGACATAGGAAGAAGCATTCTCTGAGTTTGCTTCAGAGAGAACAAAGAGATTATTCCAAAATTTTATATTAAACATTGTCACTATGTACAGTGTTCACCTGGTTCTGATCGTTTCACTTTGCACCTGTTCATGTAAGTTTTTCCAGGTTCTTCTGAGAGTATACTGCTCATCATTTCTTACAGCAAAATAATATTCCATCACAATCATATGCAACAACTTTTTCAGCCATTCTTGAAGGGAAGTCATGTGAGATAAAATTGGAAAGGTAGGCTAGTGTTAGACTTTGAAAGTGTTAAATACCAGAATTAAATTTTGTTCTAACAGTGATAGGGAGCCACTGAAGGTTTTCAAGCAAGTGACTCAGATTTTTCCCTTAGGAAGTTTATTTTTACAAACTATGTAAAAAATGTACTATTGAGGGGAGAAATTAGAAACAAGAAGATTAATTAGGTGACTCTGCATAAGTTTAGATGAGTGGTAATGGAGAACTGGCCTAGATTGGTGGATATAGGTGTGGAATATAGCAGATGGATGCTCTGAAGAGATTGCTGAAGTAGAGTCTACAGGTTTTGGCTGGTGACCAGATAGCTGGTATGAAGTAGAGAGAGAAATAAGAGATGGCTGAGCTTTCAAAACTAAGAGTTTGAGTGTGGCAGCCTTATAGGGGGAGGGATGCATTCTACTTTGGACACATTGAATGGTGGGGTGATTGTAGAATATTAAAGTAGAGATATTCAGCAACATTTTGAGATGTGCAACTGGAATTCTGAAAAAAGAATAGGTCAAAAGAGAGCATAAAGAGAAGAAGACTGGGAAAGAAACTTGGGGGACACTTCCACTTGAAGGAGGGGGAAATAGATGAGAGCCTCCCATAGAAGACTGATGAGGAGTGACCAGAATGCTAGGAAAAGAATCCAGAGAGAACAATAACATGAAAATCAAAAGAGGAAAATTTATATGAGTAAAAGGTAATTCACCTCTGGCAAAAGCTTGAATAAGATCAAGGAGGATGAGTTCTGAGAAACCACTTGATTGAGAAATTAGTAACCTTTTGAGAGCTGTTTTATTTCAATTAGGGGTGAAAGGTCAAATGAAAAAGAGTTGAAATAGGATTCAACTTGAAGTAAAGTCCCTCAGATAAATCTCATTTTCTATGAGTTTATTCCCTTTTGTTGCTAGATATTATATGATGCTAGCTTTGTAGTGGGAGAGGATAGTACAGTGAAGAGAAGGTATTTTTTTTAATGATTGAGGAGATCAGAGGATTATTATAAGCCAAAAGCAGTGAAACCAAACATGAGAAGGGAGAATCAGTCATCAAATGATAATCTCTTAAGCACTTGTATGTGTTAAGTACTCAGCTCTAGAATACAAAGACAAAAAATGAAAGAGTTAGTACTTTATGTTCTTTAAGGAGAAACAACACATAAGAATAATTTTGTCTAGAGAAGCAATAATATATTTGTACATATGAAGGTGTATTGGAACCATTGGGGAAAACTTACCAGAGTGGTGAGATGAATAAAAAACTGGAGAGACAGTTTCTGGGTGATTAATAATGAGTTTATTAATTAGACTAGCAAATAATAAATTGATGGTCAGTGGTCTTTCTTGATATTAAAAAACAAACCATGGAGATCATTGAATGCTTAAATACCTTTGGAAAAGTGTGTGCCTCTGACAGGAGGAGATCAATCCTGATTGGCGAATAGTCAATGAGAGGGTCGACCAGGAAGAGGGCTGAAAGCTTCAGCTCCTCCTGCTGAGAACGTGACTGGAGCATGAGATTTGGCTGTCTCTAGATATCTGGACAAAGGTATGCATCTCCACCCAGACCACTCAAGTTGAAGAATGGGAAGGGGAGGACGTTCAGGGGCTTGAACCTAATGCTGTAGGGTTGGAATTCACATAGATTAGATTTCATTTACACTTTAATCAGAAGTAAGTTCTCTTATTTGGGTGGAGTCCCACACAAGATTGAGGAAAATAGTCCCTAAGGATTGGGCCATTTTCATCATCAGCCTTGTCCTTTAGAGACTAATTGGCCTACAAAAACTGGTCTCTGAATGAAGAGTTAGAAAGGAAAAAAGAAGCACCTCAATCCTAATTTAATAATTGGTTATTAATAGAAAAATAATAATTTCTCTTAGTAAATTGAATTTCCAATATGAGAATTTCCACCTCAGCATTCAGCAAATACTACAGATCAATTCCTGATTTGTTGTTTTATTATTTAGACTTAAGAAAGTAATGAAGAAAATGTTAATGCAGGTTAAACTTGAGTGAGATGAGGAGATTGTGAAGACTTTTCATAATAAAAATGTGGGGAATATTGAACTTTGTAAATGAAATTTCCCTTCCATAAGGCCTCTGTCCTTGGATACCTGAGTTTCAGGTATCCAGGGCTTGTGGAAGGTCAGTTGGTTCCCCACCCCTTACCAGCTACCAGCTTAGCCGAAACTTGGAAGTCACTCAAATCTCCCCTTTGCTTGTTGTACTGTTGCCATATCAACACTACCAGTTCTTGCTCCCCCCCCCCTCCTTTTCTAAAGCCACCTCAGCAGTTAAGTTAGATATTGAGGTAATTGTGTTGGGATGAGTGAAGATTTCCTGGGGTTTGCCTAGGTTTTCGTGCTTAGAGTGTGAGCCTGCCTCCCAGCCAGTGGAGAGGTGGCATGGTGGGAAGGTGGGATTCTCTGCATTAGGGTATAAAAATTGTGCGTCAGTTTCTGTAAGTTACCTCCCTCCACCAGATTCACCAACCAGGTGGGAGGACGTCCCTTTCTCGAGAATTGTAATAAACCTTTTTCTTTCTGTTCTTATTGAGAAGCCTCTTCATTTATTTAAGATTTTGAATAAGGGTCTTTTTATCCCACGCAAACTTAAGAGTGTTGTGCATAAGCTAAAGAACCGGTTGTTAAACATCTACCAGCACACCATTATGAACTTTCATAAATATATTAAAAAGTACAGACAAATATAAGAAAATCCTGGGAAGGAGGACACTAGTTGCTGGTTGTATTAGGAAAGGCCTCATATAGAAGATGGCACTTTAGTTGAGGTTTGAAGGAAATGTGGACTTTTAGATGGAATAGATGAAAAGGCATGTATACCAGGCATGGGAAACAGCCCATATCAAGTTTGAGGAATAGGAGACAGAGTGTCTTGTACAACAAGCAGCAAGAAGGTCAGTCAATGTGAACCACAGTCCTAAAAGAGGAATAATCTATTGAAATTTATAGTTTGGATCTAAGTTAAAGGCTTTAAAAGCTAAGTGGAACAGTTTATTGTATCTTAAAGACAACAGTTAGGGTTTGTTAGGTAGGGGAATTATGGTCAGACCTTTATTTTAGGAAAATCACTTTTTACAAGCTGTGTGGAGAATGAGTTGGAGTGGGGAGAGACAGGAGAGAGGAAAAGTGATTAGGAAGACAAGAGATGATGAGGACCAAATTATGGTGGTGGACACATGAATAGAGAGAATGGGATCAATGCATGAGGAGGTAGAAATGACAAGATGCTACAAATGATTGGATTTGTAGATGAGTAAAAATGAGGAGTCAAGGACATAACTGCGATTGTGAATTTAGATCAGAGGAAGAATGGTGATACCTTCAGCTGAAATAGGGAAAACACAGGAAAGGAGGGTTTGAGAGGAAAGCTAATGATTTTCCTTTTGGACATGTAGACAACCTATATTTTCCAGCTTTTTACTATCTTTGGAGATAAAGTGAGTGAATGGAACTAGCTATAAAAATTGACAAGTTCTTGAAGAAGATAGGAGAAGATAGAATCAATGGTGTAAAGAAAGGACCAGCCTTCAAAAATAGAAGACTTTCCTCCTGTTCTGAAACTAAATTCAAGGGAGAGGGAGAAGATATAGAGATCTCTTGAGATATGAAGTTAAAGAGATGAGCTTGACCACTGGCTTCAGTTATTGAAGTAAAGTAGGAGGCAAGATTATCTGCTGAAAGAAAAGTGGGTTTGGTTATGGGAATTTTATTGGGGACTTAAGGAGAGAAGAGAATATTTGGAATAGCTGATGGGATATAGGGGTGTAGGGACCCCAAAATACCAAAGTAGAGGGTGGTATTATCTGGAAAGAATTCACTGACTCAAACAATCTTCCAGTCAAGTGTCAAAAAGTTTATTATAACACTCATAGAATGGGCAGAGCTCCTTAGGGAACTGGCAGTCTAATGGGGATGATGCTCAAGCTTATTGCAGGGTGGGGAACTTGTGGCCTTGAGGCCACATGTGACTCTCTAGGTCCTCAAGTACGACCCTTTGGACTCCAAGCTTCACAGAACAAATATCCTTAATAAAAGGATTTGTTTGCCTCACTGGGTCCACTCATGAATTACTACCAAAGATAGACTCTTTGGAAGGGTAAGAGATATGATCCTAGGGCTGGAGTTCAAGCATCATAACTACTGGGGGGATAAGATAGAGACATTAAGATAAAAAAATGAATAGATTTCCAAACAAAATGTTGCATGCATTGTCAAACATATTTGATTTTGCTTAATTATTTTGTTACAAATTATATCAATTCTGGGGACAGATGGGTAAGGTATTTAGAAATGCCTATCATCTGAAAATAAGAGGCATAAATACATGTTAGAAATAAATACCTAAACTAATAAATGCCTGTGGTGCGGCAATGAAGGAAGCGTCAGTTGAAGTTATCTAACATGACTTAGACTGAGTAGTAGCCTGAACTAGGGCATGCTCATGGCTTCCTTCAGTAGTTAGTATTAACCAGATTGGTAGTAAGAGTCAAGAAAACAGATGGTTGCAGTGCTGGTGGTAGTAGTTGTTTCCTGGGGAGCCCAAGGTTGACGTAAGGGATTAAAACATGGAGGAAACCACTTCATTGCACTGGTTGACTATGCAATAAAGACTGTGAAGAGTAATGTAAGGCCAGAATAGGGCTTAGGAACTAGGAAAATAAAGAAGGGTGGAAGGAATTGAGAGAATTCTTTTTGGTAGGGAGTGAAGTAAAAGGAAAGGGGGAAAGAAAGAAGATTGGGATGAGAGAAGAGAATTTCAAGATTATGAAGGTGAGAATATTTGGGGTAATGAGTTCTAACATGGTTACTTCTGTGGGTGCCTGAGATCGTGGGCGGTCATGGGGGATGAGGCTGATGAAATGTAGGGCCAGAGTGTTTGAGAGGACGTCATTGTAAATATATTGACGTAAATAACCAAAGATCAGGATAGGGGAAGGGGGTTAGTCTTGAGGAATGAGCCAGTTAGTGAACTCTTTGAGAAAAGAGAAAAAATAACATGGAGGCTGGCAGATCATAGCAAAAAAATATTCCGAACAGGGTCGAATAAATGTTGGCATTAGGCCCAAAAGAGGAAGTGTTGCTGAGGGATTGTGATGGGGAGTGAGAAGCGTCTTCCTCCTCACCTTAATTGTGCCAGGTAGAGAGGATTTTCCAGGAGGTTTCACAGTGAACGAGGTGAGATACCAAATGAAGCAAATGGTTCACACATAATGTAATCTCTGTATCTTATTAAAGAAAGCTGCTGCCATGTCTGACCTGTACATTGCGTGTGTGGGTGGGGAGGGAGGTGTTACAAATGGCATTACTATTGGCTGGCAACTCTCTTTTCCCCCCTTCCTCTTATTCAGAATATACAGTCTTCATTAGAAGAAAGTAGATGGTTTTACTGATGATTTGGAAGCAGGGAGCTTAGACTTAAGCCTCATGCATCTAGTTTATGAAAGGAATAATCCTTTCCCAAATTTCAGGTAGACTTAATGAGGCTTTTCCTTTTGATACAGGGTCACTGTTTATCCAGTGTTAATCCAGCTACAGATGAATTTACCTAATTTAAACAGTAATCATCTAATCAGTCATTTTCCTTCGTATGGTATTACAATGCGCAAAGTATATAAACCATCTTCAGTGCAATTGCTATACATGGAAAAAGTCTAATTACTTTTTATAGTCTCTATTTGTAACTCTTATTGTCTCAAGTATATTGTAACAGAACAGGACTCAGAAAGCATGAATTACTATTACAGGGTTGGAAGAGATACTGAGAGATGATCTAGCTCATCACTTTGCACTGAGGTAGGATTCCATCAAAACTATCTTAAGAAGAAAATTGGTCCAGTTTTCATGTACCTTCAGATAAGGAAGTCCTTACCTTCCTTTAGCAGTTCATTCTGGTATCCAATAATCCCTACTGACCTGAAGGCCCTCTTTAGGGATCGCTTAAGTCATCCATCCTACATGTCATCTTTACCAAAAAGTATTTTTTTGTAAATTTTATTCTTGTCCTTCCTGTTCTCTATAGGAGAGCAGTTGGTAGCCCTCTGATATGATAGCCCTTCCCATAATGAAAAGCCATTTCACATTCTTTAAATAATTCCAATTCATCTTTTCATAAATCTGAATTGTCGCCCTGTCATTTTTGTGCTTTCCCTCTAACACTGAAGCAGTAGATAGATTACGAAGGCTTCATTTCTCCCAGTGTTTGGGACAAAGAGAACATCCCTCAGTAGGAAAGTTACTCTAGGCCAGAAGTGTCAAACATGTAGGTCACATGAGGCCTAAAACTCTCTTGAGTGCAGCCTAAACTAGATTAAATGTTACTGGAAAATCGTTAACAAAGTAAATAAAAATGCAATTGATATTACATTTTACAACTAAGTCAGTTTGAGGCCAACAGGGATCTTCATATATGGTTGTGTGGACCCTGTTTCTGTGTGAGCGGCCCCGTTGTTGTAGACAAGAGATTCATAACCTTTCTGTGTTTGTCACAAACTCTAGGTGAAGCTTCTCAGAACAATGCCTTTAATGACATAAAATAAAATACATAAAATCACAAAGAAAACCTGTTCTCTATTGGAGAGCAGCTGGTGACCATCTGATAGGATAACCCTTCACATAATTAAAAGTTATTTCACATTGAAATAAAGATGCATTATTTTCCCCATTCAAGGCAATGAACCCCGGTGAACCTTAGGTTAGGAATCCCTGTTCTAGACTATATTTTCCAGGAGGCTGTGTCTGAGTCCACAGCATGATGGTGTTCTTGGGCAAGTTCTCTGATTACTAGGGGATGCTCAAAGTGTGTAAGGAAACAGAGCACAGCCAATGAGCACAGAGGAGCAGAAAAGACAAATGAGAAGGTGGCCATGGGATGGGAGTCATGGCTAGACAGGATACTCCTGAGCCGAGGCAACAGATTTCAGCTGTGTCCTGCTGATTTTCAGTAAGAGACTACCATGAATGGACTTCAAGGGGCAAGTGCTGCAGTATGCTAAAATGTTCCTTCCTGGGATCATTAGTTCTGAAGTGACTGTGTCCTTCTGTGAGATTGGGGATCAAAGGAATTAGGACTGTCCCTGGACATATGGAGAAATCATGCCCCTACCCTTAGGTGAGCAGCAAATACTTTGCTGCCTGATTTCTTTCTCTGGTACTTCCATGTTTCATGACTTGATTAAACATTTTCACCACTATAGTTATATGTTCCTTTTATGGTCTGGCTTGAGAATAAAGTTTATATTAGATTTAGGATTAAGATTGTGAGTAGAAGAATTGATTAAACGAATTTAACTACGTTACGCCTTTGTTTGTCTGTAAAGTCAGGAATCCAGAAATAGAGTCATGGCTTGTCCAGCATAGAACACAATGGAAATATCTCATGGTTTAGACTTATTAATTAATGTTTCCATTTAAACAGTGATAGAGATATAAATTATTAGATATTTTAAAAGATGTCCCTGTCTTTTAGTAAGTACTTAATACATAAATTCTTGTTGACTGACAAACATAATTGCATATAACAAAATACTGGTACATCTCTTTTCTCTCTGTTACCACTCGTGGTTTTTGGTCTAAATGCAGGTGTAGGGAGAAGAATCTCTTTACAAATTGTTTCTATGCCCACAGTATTCCTAAGCTTAGTGTGATTCCACCGTCTTAGTTTTTGGAGTTGATTTCATTTCAGAAGTTCTGCTTTCATCTTGGGTCTCTCATTTCTGAATCCATGCCACTAAGGCTTGGTGTGTATGGAGCAAGAGTGAGAGTAGCAGGCCTGTGTCATCCAAAGCAGCAGGAGTTCCCATCTATAAAACTGAATCTTGAAACTTGTTACCATTCCAGGCATTTCAGGCTTACTAGCAGAAAAACATGGAAGCTCTTTAAAAACTATTTCGCAGCAGCAGCAGCAGCAGCAGCCTACTTTTCTTCACTTCCCTCAGACTCTTATTTCTTATGTTCTTCCTCCTGTTAGCATACTTAGAGTGGCTTAAAAAAAACCAATCCCTACCTTCCTGAGCTTCATAAATAGTAGACAAAAGCCAGGTTATCTGACCAAGCTTTCCCTGAAGAGTTTCTGGAGTCCTAGTTGTCATCCAGACGAGCAGAAATCGCCTTAGGGTCTATACAGAGGGCCCCTATAATCATGGCACTCCTCAAGACTAGTGAGAGGAGTTCCTTCCATGGCAGGCTTCTCAAGTCTCATTTTAATACATCGAAGTGTCTATACATGAATGCATATCCATTCTGGTGCACTGGTGACTCTGGCTTCTCAAAGATTGTGCCAACAGAGAGTAAGCTGTAACAGGTGCTGCTCTTTTTTTTTTTTTTTAAATTAACTTAGGCCCTTTTCCACTTTTACTTTCTCCCTTTTCCCCTCTTCTTCCTTTACTTTCACCTCCTTCTTTCTCCTCCTACCTTTCCTCCTCGTGTGTGTGTGTGTGTGTGTGTGTGTGTGTGTATAAATCCACACAATGTCTTAAAAGCCTTGGGTTTTAATAAGCTTAAAACTTTAACTAAGACTTTTAAGATACTGTGATACACACACACACACACACACACACACACACACACACGCATTTGGCCTCTAAGGCTTTTTAGTTTATGCTGTAAGAGTGAGAATGGTAATAGTCACTTTCTCGGGTAAGTAGCCCAGGGCTTGTTAAAAATAGATTTCTATATACACATGTATATATGTATGTGTGTATGCATGTGTGTACACATGTGTACATGTACATGTGTACACAAATGTGTGCACATGCATATATGTGTGTATAATATGCGAACACAATGTCCTAAAAAGTCTTGAGCTTTGATAAGCTTAAAACTTTACTAAGACTTTTAAGACAGTGTGTATACATGGGTGTATGTGCATGTGCATACCTGTTCGTTCATGTATGTGAGTGTGGTATGGTAAGAGAGAGAGAGAAAAAGTCAGAAAGGCAGGCAGGCAGAGAAATCAGGTAAAAGGCTTATCTCACAGTCAGAAAGAAGAGGCCACCACTTTCCCAAGAGTCAAAGTGTGCCACCATTGACATTGAGGGAGGGTAGAAGACAAAGTCTTAGAAGGCATATACATATAAATATATTCGTATTTTTGCATGCATATTATATATGGTGCATATGTATGTAGGCATATATCTGTATTCTTGAGCCTAGTTTTGTTATTAATATATAAAGGTATTAAATATATGAGTATGTTTAAGGAGAGACATGTTATATTACTGGGCCACTCATTTAAACATTACTAATTTGGTAAGTGCTCGCAAAGCTCACTTGGACGGCATGGTCCTTGAGAACCTAGTACCTATAGACACACACACACATACATACACACACATATGTTTGGACCCTCAGGCTTTTTATTTTATCCTGTAACAGTGAGAGAGCAGTGATAGTTACTTCCTTGGGTAAGTAGCTCAGGCTGAATAAAAATAGATTTCTATTACAGACGTATCACATGCACGTATATATCTTACAAATACATTCATATGTATATGTACACATATCCCCAAATATAATTATGTAGGTATGTGTGTCTTTCTCTTTTCATTAGATCAATCATTTAATCAGCATAATTAATAGTCTTGGGTAGTTGCCTGGGGCACTGAGAGTTTAAGGGTCATGCTAAGTTTAAGGGTAAGGGTGAGAAAGGCTGGATTTCAACCCAAGGCTTCCTAATTCCTAAGCCATCCCTAACCACTGTGCCATACAGCCTGTCAGGAGGACCTGAGTTCAAATCCACCCTCAGACACTTAACTCTTCCTAGCTGTGTGACCTTGGGCAAGTCACTTTACCCCAAATGCCTAGGACCTTCTGCTCTCCAGTAAAACAAAAAGAAGCTAGATTCCTTTTAATTCATACATAGGATACTTTCTCAAGAAATAATGTATCTTACCACTGAGCAACAGAAATAAAAATAAACAGGTCTAGGTTTTGTTTTGTTTAACTTTGTATCTCTGCACAATTGGCAGCGTATCTGTCATATCTATACTACAAAAATCTGTGAAGTTTTGATTGTGATAGAAGCTAGATGGTACTGTGAATAAAATCACCGAGTTCAACTCTAGCCTCAGACACTCATTAGCTGTGTGGCTCTGGGCAATTCACTTTCCCTCTGTAGGCCTCAGTTTCCTCATCTGTAATAGTAGCGTCTACCTCGAAAGGTTGTTGTAAGGATCAAATAAGGTGATAGTAGTAAAGTGCTTAATTAGCACAAGGCCTTAAAGATAATGTTCCTTGTCCCCTTGCCCCCACCCTGGAGATCTTTTAGAGTTGATTTGTGATCCTTTATTTTGCTAATGAAGGTCCAGAGAGATTTGTCCAAGGTCATAGGATTAGCTAGGATTTGAACTCATCTGGGCTAACATCAGGTTTAGTGGTCTTTCTTACTGGAAAAAAAAAAGTGTATGCAGGAACTTAGTATTTATAAAATACTTGTGTGGCAAACTTGGTGCATTTATATTGCTTAGCAACCCCAATTTTTCCTTTCATTCAACTTTGTTATTCCTTTTCCTTCCATTTTAAATTGTCATTTTCGGTGTATACTGATAATTCTGGATTATTTGTAGTGTGACCCATCTGTTTTCCACACAAACCCTTAGAATTGCAGGCCCTTCTCCTCCTCTTTTAAATGAAGTATTGATCTGGTCTTTCTGCTGGTTAAGTAGTGGTAGGATTTCCATTTACTGCCCCTGAGTATACCTGGGCTAATTGATATAATGTGCAGTTGCCTAGTGTTTTCTCTCTCTCCCATCACACTCTTGGCTCAGAGAGGGTCACGCTGGAAAATGAGGGTGGGTGTGTGTGTGTGTGTGTGTGTGTGTGTGTGTGTGTGTGTGTGTGTGTGTGTGTGTGTGTTTGAGACTACTATTGACAAAGGATGTAGACCACTTATCCTGTCTCAATTAAGAGGTGATTACATGATAGAGTTTATAAGGGACCAGCTATAAAATAGACTATAGGTTGGCAAAACTCATCCGTCTGGTACTATGTGATGAATACAGATCAATGGGGCTTTCTAATTGTATAATTATATGTAACTATTAAAAATGGCTAGGTCGACCTGTATTGATTGGTTTCATCATGTCACAATCTGCACAGGGCGTCTCATGTCTACATAGGGTATGGCATTTCTGGTCCTGACTTATTATTTATTTTCTTTTTTTAATTAATAAAATAATTTAATTATTTATTTAATATTAATCCACTAATTAATACCAATATTGATTTATTTTATTAAAATTAATTTGATTAGTGTATTTTTAATTCCTTGATTAATAGTAAAGTCATTTCTGGATATACCATCCCCTTGCAACAAAAGAAAAGCAGTTAGGTGAAATCATCCAGAAAAATGATCACATCTGACAGCGTATGCAGGATTCCATACCTGTAGTATCTCATGTTTATTTCATGGCCTGATGATAGGATTACAGATTTAGTGCTGAAAAGAGCTTTAGAGACCTTTGAGTCCAACTTCTTCATTTTGATGAAGAATCTGAGGCACGGAGAGATTAAATGACTTACCTAGTGTGACACAGATAATAAGTATGCAAGTTGGGATTTGAAACCAGGTCTTTCTGACTCCATGCCCAGTACTCTTATTAGCTGTGGTGCTCTGAAATGTAATCATTTTAATCAGTTACTCTACATTTATAGTTCTTTGTTTACAGGTACAATTGTATGGGTACCATTCAAGCACTCTAGATAGCTAAATAGTTCCATAGGTCTTTGGATGTCCTCCATCAGTTATACAATTTTCCATGTTTGCTGTTTCTTATAGAATAAGAATTTTTTGTCATGTGTAAGAAGTAAGGACAACCTCACCCATAATCAATAAAACTTAGTTATTTTTTTAAAGTAACAATTTTTAAAAAATCAAATTTTCATTCAAAAAAAGCGGAACAAATCCCCACACACTTTTTTTTTCTTTTTGACACAAAGTACAATTCCCAGCTTCAAACATGAAACCAAAGGCTTATTCCTTCTAGGAACTAGAGTCAATCTTTTCTTTCAATCATTAGATAATCAAAGAGGCTTTGGCAAGAGCATTGCTGTACCTTGATGGCTCTGCAGATATTCTAGAGGGTAATTGACTTAGACCTTACAAAATGAGCTATTGTACAGCGCTCTGGATTTGAAATCCCACTCCATTCTTGGAGGCATTAAAATCAAGGATTAAGTCAGTGTCTCCGAGGTACCAAGGAGCAAGAGGTTTGTGCCCAGACCTCATGTACCAAAGAGGAATCTCCAGTATCACCTTGGTGAGAACAACATACCAGTGCCAATTTCACAGTGGTCCAAGCAAGATTTTTAGGCTCACTAGCTTTGCCACTGCATAGATGTTACCGTATTCCATTTCATTCAGATCCCACCATTTACTCATCCATTTTCCAATCACTGGACACCCATTTCATTCTTTTATTTTTCATATGAGAACTTATAAGCTTACTGATCGGGCAGTACACATGTTTTTTATATATTCCTTCTCCAAAGATAAATGAACCAGATCTTGAAAGAAGGAAGTTTTTAGAAAAGTTCATATAATAAATATTATGGTAAATGCAGTAGAACCATGGAAAGCAATTAACAGAATCACAAGACTGTAAGGCATATCCTGAAAATAATTAGCTTCATGAGCCACAAACATTAGCAAGAAACTAAATACCCAGAACCTATTTGCCTTTCTTAACCTCCACCTCTAAGTAATTAACATCTTTTCCTTCTCTTGGTTATCCCTTCGCTAAAGGTTATGTATCAACAATCTCTGCACAGTAAGTAGTTTCCAAGGATGAGTTGGTGGAGATTCTATACTTAGAGTTGAGGGTAGAGATGTGGGTAAGCATTACAACTGGCTGAATCAACCTTGAAATTAATTAATTGTTTTAATTTAAAAAATATTTCATTATGCTGACATAAATAAAATATTTTTTATTTATTTACAAAATCAATGAATATTAAAAGCCACCAATATAAATCCAGGGAGGAGTGAATTTGGGGAAGGGAGATTTAACTACATAACAATTCATATGTAAAAGTTATTTTTTTTTTTTAAATATTCCTCTTTAATCAATATTGTGAGGTGGCAGTGCAAGTGTGATGTTAGTGTGAATTCAGTATTCCAGATTTGGTCTGACCAGGCCTGAGGACAGTAGGGCTGTAACCTTCCTCACACAAGACCCTAGGGTTTTCTTAATACAGCTTAGGATCAAATTAACTTTCTTCATTGCCAAGTCCCATCTTGCCTTTGAGCTTTACAGAATCTTTTCCCCATATTTATATCTCCTGCAGAACCCATGGGCACCTGAGCAGATGCTCAGGAAATAGCTGTCAAATTGAATATATGAATATGTATATGATTATAAGATTATTCATAAGTAAATGTGTGCATGCAGCATTTGTTTTCTGTTTATGATTTTTAATTACCTTGTCTGGCTTCTTCCACTGATGCTTCACCATGGGCTCCTGAAGCAGGCTTTGCTGGTGGGTCCAAAGCTCTCAGTGGGCCTACCAAGTTGAATGAGCTTTGAGTACAGGCCAAATGATTGGGGGCTTGCCATCCATGGAGCAATCTAGCTGAGTGTGGAAGGACATGTTCAGCTCCAGGGTCTTAAGGAATGGATCTTTCCCTCTTGTGTTCGGTCATCTTTGGAGTCTTCTCTAGGTCTGTGGTTGCTTAGATACAAAGTGCCAGTGTGTAAGTCACCCTTTCTCACTGGAAATAAATATGAGCTGGCTAACTATAGCCTATGTAGGGCCAGTAATTTATTTTCAGACATCTTGATTTAGATGCCTTAATTTAAGCATCTTAATTGTTCCAGTCTATATTGAGGATCTTACAGCTTGGAGCATGAGTGTTCCACTGGGAGAGCCTGCAAGAAGCCAGGATGACCTCCTCAACATGAGAAGGCATTTGAGTGGGACTTTGGATTCTGAAGACCAGTCTAGTTTTTGGAAAACTTAAGTAGAAGAGGGTTGGACAGTAGGTTGTGATTTGGAAGAAATGCTCTTGGGAAGAGTCTGTGGCATCTGTTGATTAATAGAGTATTCACATGGACTCAGTCATAGATCCTTGAGGTAATTATTGTCCTAGATGTTGGCAGCTTGAAGGCAATGGGATGTTGAATTATACTTGCAAGGCAGTTGGGTTAAGTATCTCCAAAAAGAAGTAGACTTAGTAGTAGTGGTGGTCCTGAAAGTTCAGAGAGTGGTGGTCATCATGTTATATATGTGAGGGTATGGGGATATGTATGTGTGTGGATAAGCATTGGAGCAGATCAGGAGTCTCCAGGAGGTTTAGAACTACTATGAGGGAAACCCAAGGATTCTTCACCAAAGTATTGTCTTTTCTGTGCCCTTGCTGGCCTAAACAAGAAATCCCAAGCTACCCCTAAGGTCTAAGAGCTGTCTTAGGATTTCAGGTCAGTCAGCTAAGAAACAATTATATGCTTGGTGTTTTGATAGAGGATAGAGTTCTCAAGAATGCTTGAAAGTCCTCTATTTCATTGAATGACCATTTTTTCCCCTGAAGTATTATACTCAGTTTTGCTGGGTAGGTGAGTCTTGGTTTTAGTTCTAGTTCCTTTGACTTCTGGAATAGCCTATTCCATGCCCTTTGATCCCTTAGTGTAGAAGCTGCTAGATCTTGTGTTATCCTGATTGTATTTCCACAATTCTCAAATTGTTTCTTTCTAGCTGCTTGCAATATTTTCTCCTTGACCTGGAAACTCTGGAATTTGGCCACAATGTTCCTAGGAGTTTCTTTTTTTGGATCTCTTTCAGGAGGTGATCAGTGGATTCTTTCACTATTTATTTTGCCCCCTGGTTCTAGAATATCAGGGCAGTTTTCCTTGATAATTTCATGAAAGATGATGTCTAGGCTCTTTTTTTGATCAAGGCTTTCAGGTAGTCCCATAATTTTTAACTTGTCTCTCCTGGATCTATTTTCCAGGTCAGTTGTTTTTCCAGTGAGATATTTCACATTATCTTCCATTTTTTCATTCTTTTGGTTTTGTTTTGTGATTTCTTGGTTTCTCATAAAGTCATTAGCTTCCATCTGTTCCATTCTGATTTTGAAAGAACTATTTTCTTCTGTGAGCTTTTGAACCTCCTTTTCCATTTGGCTAATTCTGCTTTTGAAAGCATTCTTCTCCTCATTGGCTTTTTGAACCTCTTTTGCCAATTGAGTTAGCCTATTTTTCAAGGTGTTATTTTCTTCATCATTTTTTTGGGTCTCCTTTAGCAAGGTGTTAACCTGCTTTTCATGCTTTTCTTGCATCTCTCTCATTTCTCTTCCCAATTTTTCCTCCACCACTCTTACTTGACTTTCAAAATCCTTTTTGAGCTCTTCCATGGCCTGAGATCATTGAATATTTATTTTGGATGTTTGGGATACAGAAGCCTTGACTTTTATATCTTTCCCTGATGGTAAGCATTGTTCTTCCTCATCTGAAAGGATGGGAGGAGATATCTGTTCACCAAGAAAGTAACCTTCTATAGTCTTATTATTTTCCCTTTTGGGGGCATTTTCCCAACCAGTTACTTGACTTTTGGGTCCTTTGTCAAGAGTAGGGTATACTCTGGGAATCTGTAAGATCTCAGTTCCTCCAAGGTGGCACAATCAAGCATGTACACTGATCTGGGAGAAGAAAGAGGCTTTTGTGCCCAAAATCTTAGCAGTTTCCTCTCCACAGCCACCTGGCCTCCAGCATGTGGAGATTCAGATAAGCTGCATGGGGAGGGCAGCCATTCAGTGTGAGATAAAGATCAGCTCCCTCAGGGCCTCTATACAGGGCTGAGGTGAGAATCAGCTGCTCAATGCCCCCAGGGGTTTTACAATCCAACAGTGGATGCGGGCTGCTGTAGGTGCTTCTGTGGAAACTGCTGCTGCCTGCCTGATGTGGCCTCTGTGGCTGGTGCCTGAGGCAAGAGCTTTGGGAAGGCCCTTCTCCCTTCCTGGCCAGCTGAAAAAAACCCCATCACTAACCTTTGGCGCCTGTGGGTTGAGGGATATGCGAACTGCTGACACTTCGACTGGAGATTCCACCCCGAAGGTGTCCTCCTCCCAAAGTCACATGGCCAAGACTGGGCTGGGCTTCGCTCCACGTCCAGTACAACAGACATTTCCCATGGGCCTTTCAGGTCACCCTGGGCTGGAAATCTCCTCCGCTCTTTTGTTCTCCACTTCTGCTGCTCCAGAATTTGTTGAGAGTCCCTCTCTACAGGTATTTTTTGGACTGTGTGGGGAGACCCCACATATGTATGTCTTTCTACTCCTCTATCTTGGCTCTGCCCCCAAGGATAGAGTTCTCAAAGAAGACCATGACATCAGGGAGATGATGGACATGATTTGCAATTAATTTGGATTTGAGTGATAGAGGGCTGTGCAAGGTCACCAACCTCACTTTCTCCTCCAGAGTCATCTAGATCCAGTGGCCAGATATAGATCAGGACAGCTGGAGATGACGCAGGATGCAGTAGGAGACTTTGGACTTTTTAAGCTAAGATCTTTTCCAGTTCTCACTTTGAGTGAGGCAATGACCATTCAGTGAGTAGGCCTCTTTAAAAAGTAAGTCAGGGGATGGCTCCTTTAATAATAATAATAAATCAAACTGGGAGGGGAAGATCCTTAGGGTTACTGACCAAAAGAGAAAGTTGCTATTTACATGCACTCTGAGACAGGAGGGCCCCCCAAATAATCAAATGGTACTTGGACATGACTGCGACCTATTGTTGTCCAATCAATGAGATCCAGAGTGAATTGGGTTTAAGGCCTGGTCTTTGAGAAGATATCTAGCCAGTAAACCCCAAGTTAATTTGGTCACCATAATTAACCTTTCTTTGGGCAGAACTCCCTGGGGTAAGGCAAGAGAGGAGAGGACGGGAGGGCAGGAAGAGCACATGAATGGATAAGGATGAATACAAGTTGCCCAACTAGAACTGACCAGCTGAGACAGAGGAAGAGAAGGCAGAAACCATGCTCTCAAGAAGTTGATATAATATCAGTAGAGACCTGCACATATGAAAGTTTATGCAGAATCAATATATACAAAATTAATGCAGTATAGCTAAATATATAGTAATTTGGGAGAGTGGGCACCAGTGCTTGGAGGAATCAGGTAAAATTTCATGAAGAACATTGTATTTGAGTTGTAGCTTAGAGAAAGTGAAGAATCCATGAGATGGAGATGAGGAGAGAGTGGAGTCAAGGCTCAGTGGATACTGGAAGGGGAGAGATGAATATAATGAGACACATTTATTGAGTGCTCCCTATTTGTTAGGCATTGCATTAATGCTGTAGATCAAAAGACAGTCCCTGCCCCCAGGGAGTCCACTCTCTAGTGTGAGAGACAACATGCAAATACCTATGTATAAACAATTGTATCTAGGATTAATTGGAAATAGTCAACAGAGAGAAGGAATTAAAATTAAGAGGGATTGGGAAAAGGCATCCTTTAGAAGGTGGAATTTTAACTGGGACTTGAAGAAAGCAAAGAAAGTCAAGAGACAAAGGTGAAAAGTAAGAACATGGCATGCGTGGAGAACATGCAGAGAAAATGTCTGGAGTTAGGAGAGGGAGCATTTTGTTTGAGGAACAGGAAGGAGACCAGTGTCACTATACCAGAGTATGTAAGGAGCTGGGTATAAGGTGTAAAAAGACTGGAAAGGTGGGGAGGATAGGTAATTAAATGACTTTGGATGCCAAATGGATGGGGCAGCTAGGTGGTGCAGTGGATAGAGCACCAGTGCAGGAGTCAGGAGGACCTGAGTTCAAATCTCACTTCAGACACTTGACACTCACTAGCTGTGAGACCTTGGGCAAGTCACTTAACCCCAGTTGCCTCATCCTGGGTCATCTCCAGTCATCCTGATGAATATCTGGTCACTGGATTCAGATGGCTCTGGAGGAGAAGTGAGGCTGGTGACCTGCACAACCCTCCCTCACTCAAAATGAAGTCAAGTGCAAGTCATGTCATCATTTCTCTGATGGCATGGTCTTCTTCAGCAACGAAGGATGAACACACACATCAAGTAGGAAGTTGACATGATCAGACCTACGCTTTAGGAAAATCACTTTTTACAGCTGAGCAGAAGATGTAGCAAAGTGTACTAAGCAAAGAGATTATTTAAATGACAAATGCTCAAAACATGGAAACTTGCAGTTTCTATTTATAGCCATCTGTAGGGGATCATCCTATTATTTCACTGCTGGTTTTTTAAATTGAGGTCAAATTAGTTCAGCTTAATATAGGAACAAGTATATGCCTACTCTCTAGAGCTGTATTAGAATTTCACATATATCAGCACACAGCATGATAGTACGCATATTTGGCTGGAAAGCTAGCAATTTCTCTTTTTCTATATTTACTGGTTAATGATATGTTTTTAAACATCATTTTAATCTGTGCCACATATGAATGCATGCCAGATGCCCAGGAAGGCATTACATTACCGCATAAAGATGTTTGAGACTTACAGAAAAACATGCATAACGTCAGCTTTCATTATACAAGTGTAATTAAATATTTGCAGAGATTTAGGTAATCCTTTCTTGTATTTATGCTTGGCAACAGTGTTTTGCTTTCATTTTTTCCCCTTCATCTTCTTCAAGATAAAGCCAAGAGAGAGTAATGGCAGCTTTTAGAATGTATGGCTTAGAGGGTCCTAGTCCCAGAATTCTGATGAACAAGATAGATTTCAAAGGAGAATTTTAGAAATGTGCTTCCTTTCTTTCTGAGGTAGGGACCGTGAAAGTGGGGTATAGTAGACATGGTCATATGGCGTGGACGGGTTTGTTTTGCTGACCTTTTTTAAATTCTTCAAAAAAATTATTTATTGTAAAGGATGACATGGTGGATAGGGGAGAAGGTAAAGCAGTTACCAAATTAGTAAAATAAAGGTGGTTAGAACAAAAAAAAAAAAGGAAGGAAGGGAAGTTAGTTCTTAGAGTTGATTTTCTTTTGCTCTACCCCTAGACAATTAGTAATTCACCCCATAGTTTTCTGTTCATAAATCATATGTGGAGCTGATGGAATTTGATTCAGTAGGTATTGCATGAGTGCCTTCCATGTACTAAGTGCAAACAGAAATAAAATAGTCCCTGTCCCCAAGAAACTTAAATTCCTCTGCAGAGATACAACACATACCTAGTTAAAGCAAAACATTAGAAAATAATTTCTGAGTTAAATGGGTTGAAGGAATTCAGAGTTTGAATACAATTTTTCTGTTCAGTCATGTCCAATTCTTCATGATCTCATTTGGGGTTTTCTTGGCAAAGATAGTAGAGTGGTTTGCCATTTCCTTCTCCAGCTCATTTTACAGATGAGGAAACTGAGGCAAGCAGGATGAAGTGACTTACCCAGGGTCACACAACTAGTAAATGTCTAAGGCCAGATTTGAACTCAATGAGAAGGGAATTCCTGCTCCAAGTCTGGCGCTCTATCTGCTGCATTACCGGGATGCCCCCAAACTACCTTCATATCTCAAAATAATAACTGGAATTTGGTGAAAAGATAATTTGGGTTAAAACCTTCTTTCCCACACTGGAGGAAATAGAAGAAACTTGATTGGTACCACTTGTTAGTACAGCTAATTCCTTTTGTTATTGCCACCTTCTAGGCATCTTCTTTTTGTATCGTTCTCTTGAACTCAATTTTACCTTGGGAGTTTCTCTTGGATATTTACTCTTCTCTTGTCGAGAGAACCAAATCTGGTAGATAAGTAACAGGTGAGCATGTGGGCCCAACTGGGTCCCTGGGTGCCAATACCCTCAAAGGAAGAGACAGTGGTGACGTTCACTTCGGAGTGTGCTGGCATGTTCAGCTGAGCTATTATCTATCTGGTTCTCTGGTCGGTTCAGAAATTGGGAGGTGGAAAGAAGACACATTGTCATGTCTTAAGAACCTCAATGAAATGTTGCTACGCTTTTAATTTGACATTATTTGGAGGGGGGAGGCTCAAGTGATGACAGATTTAGATGTGGTAGGGAATTTAGGGTTTGTTTAATCCAGTCCCCTCATTGGACAGATGGGGAAACTGAAGCCCAGAGAGCTTATATGACTTGCCCAAGATTGTTCAAGTAGTGACAGAGAGTATTTAAACTTCATTCCCCTGACATCAAATCCAGTATTCTCAGGTTGATATTGACAGTAAAGTCCTAGAGTTCTCATGAGATTAACATGTTTGAGAATTTTTGGATTGAAACATGAGAAAATGTTATTTCCTCTCTAGTCAGTTCTAGAACTCTTTGGCTTAGTATGTTAAACAATTCAATCCCATTTAACAGACATTTTACCAAGCATCTCTTGTATGCACATCTCAGATTCACAAGTGCCTATCTGAGGCACTTGGGGGAGATTCGGTATCCTCTTGGAGCTTTGAATCTAGTGAAAGTCTCATTTACAAATAATCATAAAATGCAACACTATGTAATATTTCTATAATGAAGCTGATTCCTCATCTGGCATTCCTCATACCACTGAAGTCATAGGTCTAGCAAAATAATTATAATAAATGACACCTATGTTAATTATTCTGAAAATTAGAACTCTGGATCCCCAGGTCTCTGGCCTCTGCTTTGTAATATCTTTGACTTATCCAGTTGGCTACCCAATCCTAGTCATTCTACTAAGGCAATGACTGAAAAGGCCTTAGCCTAAAAGGCCAAGGTCTCTCAGTGCATCCTGGGTCTTCTCCAGTCATCTTGAGGAACATCAGGTCACTGGATTCAGATGGCTCTGGAGGAGAAGTGAAGCTGGTGACCTGCACAGCCCTCCCTCACTCAAAACAAAGTCAAGTACAAGTCATGTCATCATGTCTCTGGTGTCATGGTCCTCTTTGAAAACAAAGGACAAACACAACAACAACAATTCGTGTGAATGCCCCTTCCTCTCTATACCTACTGCCACTTCTTTGATCCAGGGGTGGGGAAACTGAGGCCTTGAGGCCACACCTGGCCTTCTCAGTCCTCGGGTGCGGCCTTTTAACTGAGTCCAAGTTTTCCAGAACAAATCCTTTTATTTAAGGAGATTGTTCTGTGATGTTTGGATTCAATCAAAGGGTCTTGGGGCCACAGGTTCCCCACCCCTAGTAGGCACTCATTGCCATACACCCAGTCTCCACTTTTTAATTTGTCTTTCATACTAAGCCACCACATTGGTCAGGCCAGTAGTAGATCCCAGTGGTCTCTCAGGTAGAATTCAAGCTCCTTTTCCTGAAATCCAATACCAGACATAATTGGATGCTAGGCACCTTTCTTTACTTATATTCTTCTTTTTCACACACTCTGTCTTCAGAACAAACTCCATACCCTTGCGGTGAATAAAATTCTGAGAAACAAAGTTTCCAAGTATTAAAAATCAATTTAGTAATTAGACTGGTTAATAATTAATAAATTGATGGTCACTGGTCTCTTGATAACCAAAGACAAAAAAGAGTGTCAGGTATTTTCCTTCTGATACGGAACTCCCCTGACAAGCGTAGAACAACCTTGATTGGTAGACTTTTAATAAAGAGGTGAACGAAGAGTCCTCTTCCCTTCCCATTACTTTATGGTGTGTGTGTGTGTCTGTCTGTGTGTGTGTGGGGGGGGGGGGGCAGATTCAGCCCAAGAATGAAGCCTCGTCATGAGTTTTAAACCCCCTCTAGCAATCTGAGTACCCCATCAAGTTCTCTCTTGTTTTATTTCTCCTGCATGAGCCAGGTAGCCCCAAATTCTAATGAAGGGACCAAGGACACATGAGTCACTCTGGGTAGCATGGACCAGCTCATTTTGGATGCTGTTTTCAGAATAAACAAAAAGTCCTAGTCTTAGGTGGGGCCCCACCCGAACTTGGTAAGCAGCAGATACTTCCTGGCCTACGAGTGATCTCATTACTCAGTCATGCCCTTCAGAGACTGAGTTACCTTGTCAGGAGTAAGGTCTTTACAAAAATAGGAAAAAGGATGGACCACAAATTGATAATTGGTTTTTAATATAATAATGTCTATTAATTCACTTCACCTTGAATAAGTCTTCCATTCTTTTATCTTTATGCTTTTACTCATTATGCCTAAGTTTTCTCTTGAATTCTTGCATATTTTTTATGTGTAATGCAAATGCTGTCTTCTTAACAAAGGCTCCCCTGAGAGTACCCCTTTCCTCCATATACGTGTGTACCTATATATATATGTGTGTGTTACACATATATATACGTACACACACATATATGTATATATACTTATGTATGTGTATATGGTATATATGCTTGTGTTTGTATATGTTTACCTATATATGTGTGTCTGTATATCCCTGTGCGTATTTACTTCTGTATGTATATCTGTGTATATATATATATATCTAAATCCATAAAGATTAAGTTCCTTCTATGTGCCAGGCATGGTGCTGAGTGTTTAGGATAGAGAGACAGTCCATTTCCTTAAAGAGCTCACAATCTAATGGAGGAAACAATGTGCAAACACACACACACACACGCACATATGTATGTATATATATTTGTGTGTATATAAACACATATATAGTACATATTACATGTATGTATATATACGCCTATGTATATATGTGCGTATTTAGTGTATATATATAAATATGCCTGTGTCCAAATGTGTACATGCATGATGCATATGTGTATATGAATGTGCTTATGTGTATGTGTACATATCATGTGCACACATGTGTGTATCTTTGTATATATAAAGGGAAAAGTGAACTATTTGGAAGCTTAAAAGTGGTGATGAAGCATCCTCAATTTTTTAAAGTACGTCTACATTTCTATATAACTTTTAAAAATTAAGCTATCATGCCTGGAGAGTTCTCCCCAGGAAGCTAGATCTTTGCCACTGATCTGGCTAGTTTGGAGATCAAGAGCTTATGTACACAGAAAATGATGAAGTATGGATTTTATGATATTTGAGATAACATTAAATGGTGGCAGGATCAGTAGAAGAGACAGAAAAATTCTTGACAATTACTTCTGCTGTTTTCAGGAATTCTGTTTTATTCACTCCATTCCCAAGTTTTTGGTTAGTGGGTACCAGTTTGTTGCTGTATGCTTGTTTTCAGATGTGTCGAGCTCTTTGTGACTCCATTTGGGGTTTTCTGAGCAAGCACAACTAGTAAGTGTTGAAGGCTGCCTTGGAACTTAAGAGGATGAGTCTTGCTGACTCCAGACTGGGCATTTTATCCACCTATCCCCTCAAGGGTGCCAGTTATTCATCCACGATCATGTATTCACATATCTGAGATGAGAGCCAAAAAAATGTCTTTTCTTTAAAGTGATCTTTTAGTATTTCCTTATGTTTTGTTAAATTCCCAAGGTCTCTTAGTTTTGTTTCTCATTGATGCTTCTTTCACTTAATATACTCTTTATTGGAGGAAAAAAAAATACCCTGTTTATGTGCTTTAGTTTAAATATGAATCTCTGCCCTAAAGGAGCCTCAGCTATACCTTCCCTCTAGAAGGAACATAGCAGTAAACTAGGAAATGATTAGCGTGTAATTTGGAGCCAGAAGAAGCTCCACCATTCTCTAGGTTTTTTTTACCTTGGATATGTCATTTGCTTTGGGTCTAGTTACCGTACTTATACTACTTGCCTCGCAGGTTTATTATAAGGAAAACCCTTTTTAAATTGCAAAGTGTGCTCCATCAACGTGAGCTATTAAATGGAAGCTGGATTTAACACATATGTGTTGACGAATAATAATCTCTTTTATTTCCCTAGAGACTGGATCCCCAATTACAGCCTCCTGTATTGGTTTAGGAAATTCGAAAACCCCTCCTCCGGGACAAGCAGGAAAAGCTGTGCCAGGATACAATGGTGAGAAATGACCATCTGCCTTTGAAACACATGATAACTTTAGCAACTACCTCCTATCTTGTGGCTAAAGGAGTGGCTAGTTAATTAAATTTTAGGTGCCATTGGATTTATGCTCTTGATTGTTTAAGATCTTGAGTGTGTCTCTAAATTTCCCAAGGTACGGTTTCAATAGATGTCATCTTGTAACTGAGGGAAAAAACTATTCACTGAAGGCATCTTGACTAGAAATGGAGATAATATGCTTTAATTATGCCCTTCTTATTATATATGCGTGTACTCTCACATTGTTGGCATGCGATAAATATAAATAGTTATGATAAGGAAACATTTTCTCTCTGTAAAGGTTATGTGTCAAGCAGGGACTTAGTGAAACTCCACAATGAGTTTCTAATTTATAGTAGTAATGCTAATGCTATAATCTGGAGCCTAATATATTTCACATAGACATGTGTATTAATAAGAAGCTAGGAGACACCTTAGAAATTATTTCACCCTCACTCCAGTAAGGAAACGGAGATCCAGAGAAGTTCAGTGACTCACCCAAAGTCCAGCTGCCAATTTAATGATACGGTTCTTGGAACTGCCAAATTTCAAAACTGAAAGGGACCTTCTAGTCTAAGCTATACTTGAAAATGTATTTCCTTTGTAAAATATCTTTGTTTTGTTATATATTTAAAAGGAATGACAAGTTGTACATAATAGATTTATAGTTTCATGTGTAATTATCATTTTTTTATTGTACAGTGTTATAGAAATGCATGTTTTATTCCATATGTATGTGTATATGTGTATGCATATGTGTATCTTTACTAATGCTCATCCAGCAGCCTGAAGGTTTCCAATGAGGAAGAATCTGCTATCTCCCTAAGTAGCTCATTCTGCTTTTGGCTAGCTTGAATTATCAGGAATTTTTATTTTTATGTTGGCCCTAAATTTCACTGTACCTTCTATCCATGGCTTTTCATTCTACCTCCTGGGGTCAAATAGAACAAAGATAATTCCCTTTCTCCACGTTGGTCTTCCAAGTGCTTGCAGACGGACTCCAGTCTTCATTATGTCCTGTCTTCTTCAAGCTAGATATCTCCAGTTTCTTCAACAAGTCTTCACATATCATAGCAGTTCTTAACCTTTTTTGTGTGTGCCGTGGTCCCCTTTGACAGTCTGATGAAGAAACTTTTCTTAGAATAATGTTTTAAAATGCATAAAATAAAATATGAAGATTGCAAAGGAAACCAATTATATTGAAGTACAGTTATCAAAATATTTTTAAGCTCATAGAACCCACCTGATATACTGTATGAATTGCCTAACCTATTGTACTCTGGACATTTTCTAGCTTATCAGTATGATTCCCCAAAATAGAATACTGAAGATGTAGCCTGATCAGGGCAGAGTGCAAAGGGGCTGTCACCTGCTTATTTCTGGCACATAAAGTATTCTTACTGTACCCTACATTTGCATTTAACTTTTTTGGATGTAATATCACAATGTTGAGTCTACTAAAATCTCAGATCTTCATCCTGTGATGAAGTTCATTCTACTTTCCCCATTTTCTGCTTGTGAAGTTGATTTTTTTACTTCCATTTTAAGACTACATTTATCTTTATTAAATTATCTTATTCAATGGTACCCCAAATTCTAGCCTGTAAAAATCTCTGAATCCTGATTCTTTCATCAAATGGGTTAGCAATCCTCTAGCTTTTTGTCATCTGAAAATTGGATAAATAGATCATCTCTTCTCCTTTATCCATATGTTTTAAAAATGTTAATAATCTTAGATTGTCATAGATAGATGACATATATACATATATATGACATATCTATCTATCTACCTATCTGTCTGTCTGTCTGTCTATCTGTCTGTCTGTCTGTCTGTCTGTCTGTCTATCTATCTATCTATCTATCTATCTATCTATCTATCTATCTATCTATCTATCTAGAACATCAATTCTTCCTGGAGATGTCCTTCTAAGTTGACAGAACCTTGACTGTCTACATTTTTTTCAGAGATCAACCAGTTCCAGATCCATCTAATTATACTATCAGCTAGTTCACATTCTTCCCCCTTTCCCACAAGACTAGCCAAAGAGATATTATTGAATACTAAACACAGATAAATTATTTCTGCAGGATTTCCATGATCTGTCCAGTTGAGTTACATTGTCGATTAAGGAAATGAGTTTTATCTGGCCTGATCAGTTGTTCTCAAGGAAGCTGTGCACTTTGGTATCAGTGCTCCCTTTCCTGGATGTAACTGTCCCATCTTTTGAATAATGTCTTATAGAATTTTTCCAGGAATTGATATCAAACTCACTGGCCTATAGTTTATCTCCTTCATCCTCTCACCTTTAAAAAAAGTGGGAGAAATATTTGCATTTTTTGTTGTTCATTCGTACCTTCAAACAAACTACATTAAATTGATTGGTGAGTTCCCTGTGCATCTACACTTCTCTTTTCCTTCCTTAATTAAATTTTTGTGCTTTCATGGTTTTCTTCTTGCAAGTTTTCCATCCTCCCTATTCCCACTTCCCATCTTTTCTCTTAGTTCTGAAATCCGGAGTGCTTATCAGACATATACCTGGGTTTCCTTTCCTTCCATACCACAAACTTTACAACTAGAACTCAAGATCTTTAATGGGGAAAAACCATAAATACTTGCTTCCTCATACCATGATAAACATGCATTTTTTCCTTAGACTCACTCATGTTATAAAATGATTTTTGCTGTTCAAACGATAAATTTGCTTCTAGAACAAAGCACCACTGAGCCACTAGTATGACAGATTTTCTTATGTGGAAACATCCCTGATGATTTTTTTTTTTTTAAGGCAGAAATGCTATGATAGTGAGTGACTTACTTAGCTCTACACAATGAATTGCAAGGAGTTCAGCTGCTTGTCTGCTCCCTGCATTCCTTTTATTAGGAAGGCCCTTTTTGTGTTCCTACATTTCCAAGAGATGGTGATGGAAGGAAATGTTAAGCACATTTATCTTTTGGCCTTCTGCAACATTTTTATGTTTGGTTGTAAGAAAGAGTTAAGCTTTGCAGCTTTTACAGGAGGGCTATGACAAAAGCCTTTCACTCTTCCTGGGGCAAGTCATTTACATGCAGAAGCTCTCCCCTGAGATTCAAGCCTCCAATGTTTTATACTCAAGAAAGCACCAGTTTTTTCAGTTTCCAGTCGTTTCAAGATTTTCCAGAAATTCAGGAACATTTTGTTTGTTTGTTTTAAATTCACAGCAAAGAAGTAGTCACCTTTGGGGAAGGTGAAAGAAATGGCCTCTTTCTCTTCCCAGGGAAGCCATGCTGGTTTCTGTTTTTCATATAAAATAGGAGTTGAAGCAACATCGAAGATTTATTAAAATCTCAGGAGGACTTGGTGATTTATTTTCATGGGCAGTATATAATGAGAAGAGAACTTAATAAAAGCAGATGCCAACAGCATCCTGTGTGGTATCAGAGCAGAGGCAGCTTAGCACTGAAAGCCATGTGATTGTGTCAGGAAAGTTATTAAGATGAGCTCTTCAAGGATTACAGTGAGGTAATTAATATCAAAGCTTAGATCAGGGCAAAGATCTCCTGGCTCTGATAGGTCACTTTCTTTTATGGATGTCTATAGGTTGCAGTTAAGATAAAAAGACTTTTTTAGGGGAGAGGGAGGGCTAGACTTATTTAATTAGGAGTTTATTACAAAGACCCCATTAGTTTTTTAAAAATATGTTTTATATATTTTATTGACTCTATTTTGACTGTAATATTGAACTCTATTTCAATATAATAGATTTCCTCTGTAGTCTTGTATATTTTATCGTATACGTTCAAAAATATTATCCTGAGAAGGGGTCCATAGACTTCACCACAGTGTCATTGGGTCCAAGATACAAAAAAAGTTTATAGCCCCTTGATTTAAAAAAAAAAAAATCTGAACTGTGCTGGTTAGTCCCTTTGTGACCTTAGGAAGTCTAGTTCACCTCTTTGGGCCTTACTTTCTTCGTTTGTTAAAAGAAGGAGGAGGAGATGATAATGATCTCTTCCAGGCAGTTGTGACTGCCTTTGAGTCTTGGTGAATTTGGCTTTCTTCTGTTTTCTTTTTTCAAACAGAGTCAGTTTATCTTTAAAGGGATATAAAATATTTACAATGGCATTAACAACAAATCACACCATATTTTAGGGAGTCTTTGACAGAAAAATAATGGTCCTCTCTAGACTTAATCTGTGCTCTGTTTTGGTTTTTATTTTTCTTTTTTTTTTAAATCAGGGTTACAACCTATTACTCTTGTATATTTCTACTCTTGTAGAAAATATCTCTTATGAGGAAATGTCTCTCAGAGAATATATCTCTTAGAAATTAAAACATTATTCTATAGAACTTTTTTGTTACTATTATTTGGTTCAAGAGAATGTGAAGTTATGCTTTATTTCTGTTTTTAGTTACTTATCTGGAAATTTTCAATGGCAGTATGTCACTTTTACCCAAAATTTACTTGTTTTTTTTTTTAATTTAACTTCACAGTTATGATTTTGGATGACAGTATGCAAAAACTGAAGGCCCGCACCTTGGGAAATATTGTGGTGAAGTAAGCAACGTTTTCAGAGCCAACTCTTAAGACACCAGTCTGTGCCTTCAAGAAGATCATATAGCACCATGCAAAATGAGACAGTGTGGGGTGACCATTGTAATGGTGATACTGACGATGGTGGTGGTCAAGTTATTGTTCAGGATGTATCTTCTTTTTTCTTATTTGGATTCTGGGGGATTTTGCAGTTCTCAAATATGGGAGATTCCTTTTGACCGAAGAGCTAAAGATCATGTCATGTATTCTAATGAATGGTCTGCAGTCTTATTATTGCAGACCTTGTACCAGGACAGATCATAGTCCATCATCAGCTTCTTGTCTGTTGTGTTTGTCTTGGAATACAACTAGATTTGTTTCTTTTGAAGTAAGTGTATTTAGTCATTTCTTGGATGGAGTTTAGAATAAAGAACTGCCCTTGAAGTCAGGAAGGTTTGTGTTCAGGTCCTGCCTTTGGCATATACTAGCCACATAACCCTGGGAACATCCTTTAAACACTCAGTTTTGTCCCACAACCCTAGGACTATAATTTTCAGATGAATTGCTGACCTTTATTAGTTGAAAGAGTTCTTGAATTTTGGAGTTCCTCAAACCCTTGAAATCAAAGGTTTGGATGAATTAAAAGGAAAAAAAAAAGTATTGTATTTGCCTTGACAGTGGAAGCTGAGATGCATGAAGCATGACCCCAGGGCCCCTGCCTCTTGTCAAGGATCAATAATTGACATCTATAACTTTGGTTTCTCTGAGTAGTGTGGCTTTGGTGCGTCCTATGGTTGATAATACTCATCTATCCCTTTATAGATATTCTTACCTCTTTAGATCATGAATGGCAGGTACAGAACTGAGAGGGGATCTTGGTAGCTTCCTAGGCCAACTTTATTTTGACAAAGGAAGGCTCAAGGTCTAGAAGGTGATTTTGACTTTGACGTGGTCACACAGGAGGTGATTGGCAGTCATGATTTGAACCCAAGTCTCCTGACTCCAAATCCAGCACTTGGGGGAGAAAACAACTTCTCCAGACTAACCTAGAAGTTTGTTCCTTGAATGTTAGAACAGGAAAGAAACTGAGACCCAGAGATGGTTAATCTTGAACAGTAGAGTTTTTTCTCCTCTTTTCATCTTAATGAAAAGCAAAAGAGGAAATGTAAATATTCATGTCTCTTAAACCATCTCTTGACTCATCTGACTTTAATAAAAGTTGGCAATTTCTAAAAGAAAGCAATTTGATCTGAAAGCAGAAGTAAAAAAAAATATTTTCATTTTAGGGATGATGCAAAAATTCTTTTCTTTGTTTTTGACTACAGAGCTGCTGCTTCTCTTCCTGTTCTTCCTTCTCCTCCTCTTCCTCCTCTTCTTCTTCTTCCTCCTCTTCCTTCTCCTTCTCATCCTTCTTCTTCTCCTCCTCCTTTTTCTTATTCTCTTCCTCCTCCTCCTTCTCTTTCTCCTTCTCCTTCTCCTTCTCCTCCTCCTCCTCCTCCTCCTCCTTCTTCTTCTTCCTCTCCTTCTCATCCTCTCCCTACGTCTTCTACTTCATCTACTTCGTCTTCATCTTCATTGAATTCTTCTTCCTCCTCCTCCTTCTCCTCCTTCTCCTTTCTCCTACTTCTTACTCCTTCCTCTTTCTCCTTCTTATTCCTCCTTCTACAACCTTTAAAAGTTGGCAGTAATGATACTGATGATAGCTAATATTTATATAATGTTTTAAGGTTTAAGTTCTTCACACATTATCTCATTTAATTGTTCCAACAATCCTGTGAAGTAGGTGCTATAATTATCTCCATTTTATAGGAGAGGAAACTGAGGCTGAAAGAGATTAAGTGAATGACTCAGGTCACACTAGCACCTATTAAGTGCCTGCCATATCCCAGCCACTGCGTTCTAAGCACTGATTAGTGTTTGAGACATGATTCAAATTCAGATCTTCCTGACCCCAAACCAAGCCCCCTATCTGTTCTACCACCTAGGTGCCTATTACAGCTTTTGCATCAGTTCACCTTTTTGTAGTTGAGAAACCATAGTCATTTATGTGATGCCATGTGCAATTTAACCTTAATTTTTTCTAGGAGGCTATAAGAGATAGACTGCAAAGTGAATGTAAAAGAAACCAACAGAAATGCAGACCTGCCATAAATGGAAGGGACAAAAGAAGCTTTGGGTAGCTAAATGGTACAGTACATAGAAAGTTGGGCCAGGAGTAAATAAAGACATGAGTTCAAATTCAGACTCAGATTCTTAGTAGTTGTGTGACCCTGGGCAAGTCACTTAACTTTGTTTGCCTCAATTTCTCTGTCTGAAGGAAATGGTAAACCACTCCATTATCTTTGCCAGGAAAATCCCAAGTGGAGTCACAAAGAATTAGACACAGCTGAAATAACTGAAAAACAATTCAGACTTGTGAGAAGTGGGAGGATAAGAAAAGATATAAGATAATATAATAATATATATTGTATCATATATGGTGTGTGTGTGTGTGTGTGTGTGGAAAGAGAGAGAATGAATGAGATTGTTTAATTTTTGTCATTGTAGTCCAGCACTGTAGCATAATACCTGGCAAACAGTTATCACTTAATAAACACCTGTTGTATGACTGAAATGACTTATAGTCATATTCCTTCAAATTGGTGGCTTTCTGGTACTTGGAATCATGACTTTTTAACTGGAGCCCAGGAGCAGAAGTTTGAAAATAGAAGTAACCTGAGTGACTATGGAGTTCAATCCCCTCATTTTATACATGAGAGAAGCTGTTTCTGGGCCTGAGCCTGGAGATGTCAAATGACTTGTCCAAGGTCACCTCTGTAGTTTGTGGCAAAGCCAGATTTGAATGCAAGTCTTCGGATTCCAAATCGGATGCTCTTTTCACGCTACTGCAAGTTGGTAGGAATGGGGATAGGAGCAGGACTGGACCTGTGATTTTTCTGTATATAGGAAAACTTGATTTGCCAATACAGGTTGGTTTCTGCTCTGAAAAGTCTTAGAGAATTGACCTTTCTCTCCTTTTCTCTTTCCCTCCTTCTCCCTCTCCTTCTCCCCTTCCCCTCTTTCCCTCCTTCCTCCTCACAAGCCTGAACTGCCATCCTGAGGCAATTCTATCCTGGGTCCCACTTCTGGTTTGTACATCCCTTCCTGGGACCCATCATTTTAGGGAAGACCTCAATCATTTCTCAGTTTGGACTCTCTATCCTTCTGAATTACTACTTTTCCTAGCCTGCTAACTGCATTGCCTGCTTCTTCTTCCCTTTTCCCTCTCCCCTCTATTTCCCAGATAGCTTTTATGTGTTGGCATTCCTCTTTAAAATGTAAGCTCCTGGAACACAAGAACTGGCTTGTTTAATTGTATCCTCCCCATCCCTAGAATCTACTTGACATCCAGCAAAAGAGTAATAAATGCGCTTTCTGTCTATCTGTGGGGATTAAAATTGTCCAACCTATAATAAAATAAAAACTGAGGCAGAGCTCTGGGTTCCCCTCCAATGAAGTGGACCTCAGATTGTCCTCATGATCTAAGATGCCCCCTTCTTCCAGAACCTTATTTATACAGTTTGATATCCAATATGCAAGAGAAGCATAGCAAAATACAGAATTTCATTGGTTGATGTAGGCCACATAAGCTAAAATACACAAAAATGATGCTTCAGCAGGGTCGCGAGTTGGGTGAAGCAAGGGATATCTCTTCTGAGTAGGTGGTCACGAGTTGGTTTGCTCTTCCTTAAGTTAGGCACAAGGAGATGGTACAAGTTATACATACACTCCAAGAACATATTGGGGGGTGGGGAGTGGACTTTCCCTACCATGCTACCACTCGTGCTTGGTTTGGTCGTGGAATTGGAATAAAACAAAATGGAAGTATCTGTACCAGATGGAGATATCTGAATCAATGTTCTTGTGGTCGCCCAAGTAAGCTCCATACCCAGGAACCAAGTAATGAATATTACATTAAAGTTTGAGGTCATTATAGGGCCCTTCTATGAGAATCTATATTCCTTGTGATTTGTACAAAGTATGGATTAATACGTTGCTTATTTTTATACCTATGATCAGGTGATTGACTAGATGTGTATTACTAGATGAATATATTAAAATAATTACTAACAATCATTACCTCTTATATAAAATCATAATGAACTAATACTTATCAGAGTTTGAGTTGGGGTCCTCAATGAATCATTTTTCTCAATCTGTCCATTCCCTTAGGGTTGGTTACCAAGCCAGGAAGCCAGAGGCAGAACTACAGTGTAGTGTAACTACCTGTAAAGAGAAAAAGAGAAATATGCAATAAAATCTGACTAACTTTTTGCTCTTTCCCATTATTCTCCCACCTCTTGGTGTCCCAACTTCTCCATGAAGTTTCCTAATTAGTTATCATGTGATCATGAATTTAGAATAGAAAGGGGCCTTAGCAGTCTCCCCATCCAGCCCCATCATTTTACAGATGATGGAACTGGAAGCAGTGTTTCCTACTGATGATTCTTGGCCCAAACCTGAAACTCCCGTGATTCTGCCTTCACTTATCACTCCCCCAAATGCCCACCAGTCTCATGACTTGACCCTAATGCAAAGAGATTCCATACTTAATGTATTTATATGTCCTATACACCTTAGAGCCCCAGCTGGTATTTATCTTATATGCAGGGATTATGTCCACTGAGTTTGCTTTTGAGTGTGCAGAACAGATGGATGCCTCAAAATTCCTTCCTTTTCTCTTCCCTCCCTTCTTCCCTTCTTTCCTTCCTTCCTTCCTTGGGAACAGAAGAGGAGAAAATAATAGGACTATTTTTTTAATACACGTTCATTAAAAAAAAGCCTGTCAACTTCAGTCGACTGTTAATTATTTTATGAATGAAATAGCAGCACATGTTCTTAGAACTGGACCATTCTCTCCAGTCATTTGAGCAACATCCCAGGGTTACTTGGCAACAGTGAGTTCTGCCCCAGGGGTTGACTTCAAAGCAGATGGGTGGATTATCTGTGGTTTTTAATTATTCATGCCAGTACTCATTGTTTTATGTAGGATAACTTGAGCTGATATTTGTGAAGGGCTTTGTAAACCGCCAAGTGCTATATAAATCTATATAAAGCTGTCATCATCATTATTATTAATAGTATGATACTTCATGTACTTTGAAAAAAGCAGCATTTTCTAAATCCTATTTTTCTGAATCATATTTTCTGGGCTATATGTATAATATATATACATATATATATATATATTTTAATGATTAGGAGAAACAGACTATTTCGGGACATTAAAAAAATGGGCTCTACCATTATTAAAATTTAAGTCCATAGATTGGAAACAATTTTTTCTCATTTTTTTTTTCCTTTTCCATATCAGGTGATTTAGTATAGTTGATGTTTTTGCCCTCGTTTTTTAACTGCATCATCCATTAGGATTGGCTCTGTAATTAGCAACCAAGAATAACCATGGAAACCACCTTTCCCTTGTGAGTGCGTCGGAATCCAAAATTGCAGCAGTCTTTCAACCTTTTGCAGGTTACAATGATTCATTTCAGCATGCTAAGCAGACTGACTGCAAGGCTTGGGAAATAGTGTTTTTAAAAATCATATATTGAGTTGATCTACTTTTAAAGCTATTTTGCATTTGTCACTGTGGCTTTGTGTCTGGGTTATTTCTTGCGAGGGGAAAGAATCTTTGTTTGTAGGAATAGGGAGTCTGAATATAATCCATTTAGTAACTTGCAACATGAGAAAGAAATATTATTGAATCCTCATCTCATGTGACGTCCTGGTATTTAATTAGCTTTGAGTCTACAGTTTCTTTTACAGAATTCTCATCTTGTGAGCTTTGCTTTCTGCTAAGATAGAAAATCTTAATGATTCCTTGCTTAAAATCCTTTTCATCTTTAGCATCTACTCAGAGCAGTTAATTTTGGTGGGGGCAAAAGCCTTATTATTCAGATTGCAAAGAGGACAAAATGATCAGGACTTCTATGAGGTGCTCCCCATAGTCAGGCCCAAGGTTTAGGATGGAGGAACACAATTATGAGGCACTAGTTCACAGATAATACAGAGGTAGGCAGAAAATGAAAGAAAACCCCACTTCGTATGGCTAGAGAACACACTTAATAATCACTGTTATTAGACACAAAGATAAAACTTTGTTTACAGCCAGTTCAGTATAAAGTGGTCAATTGGTATTAGGCGAAATTCCATCTGATTCTGTGACCAGTTCTGGGGTTTTGTTGGCACCATTCGTGTGTTCTCTAAAGGAACAGTTGATTCCCTGGTGGTCAGTATTCACTGTTGTTTTTAGGCTTGCTGGTACACAGTGCTGGGTGAGTTGAATAAAGGCTAGTGATGTGAGAAGTTCACTCTTTAAAACTGAAAAAAAAGGCATAGTTATGTTTAAAGTGGTACCATTCTAAACCAGAATTGTCACTTTATCTCTTGGCAAGAAGATTATTGTCTGTGGTGTTTTTGTGAAAGGTTTTTCTTCACCTGTTAATTTCTTCAGTTGTCATTAGGTGTATGGCATTATATTTACTCAGTTTCTCTAGAACTTTACAGAACAGAGACTTTAAAGAAGGTGGGGTCATGAATGTATCAGGTCTTACATCTGGAGAAAGTAGGAAGAAGACTGTTTCTGAAACACCATCATGCTACCTAAGAATGGATAAAGTCAAAGACCACCAGAGATTGTAATATTTCCAAGAGAGGTATCAGACTAGAATTAATTCAAAACTCATAGTCTTATGGAAGTGAATGTTGAAAACAAAATGTAAATAAATTGAATATTAAAGAAAAAAGGTGGGATCCCTACTTTCCCATGGCCCACATTTTTATATCCCCCTGATATCCTCAAAATGACTTCTTCCATTGTGAAAGATTGTGATCTATCCATACGTTCTCATCTTCTCTATCATCCTTGTCCATATCTTCTGACAAGTAATTCAGGGTGAATTTGCCCAACATACTCAAACTGTACCCCTGATTATTTTAATATTTTATGGATACCAGAAAGACTAAGTTTGGGGACTGGACCTGATTCAGGCCAGTCCCTTGTTAGATTTAGTTCTGTGAAATGAGGCACTAAAATTAGAGTACGTGACAATTAACAAAAGAAAATTTTCTTAGCCATAACATAGAAATGACATTTAACAAGGATTCCCCAGTACATAGTTGGGTTACCCATGACCACTTCATCTACAGGAAATACATCTGGCCAGCAGGGCAATGTATAGTGATTGACACAGAGTTTACTATCTGCCAGAGGGGCAGCTAGGTGGTAGAGTGGATAGAGCACCAGTGCAGGAGTCAAGAGGACCTGAGCTCAAATCTCACCTCAGATACTTGACACTCACCAGCTGTGTGACCTTGGGCAAGTCACTTAACCCCAATTACCTCATCCTGGGTCATCTCCAGTCATCCTGATGAATATCTGGTCACTGGATTCAGATGGCTCTGGAGGAGAAGTGAGGCTGGTGACCTGCACAGCCCTCCCTCACTGAAAGTCAAGTGCAAGTTGTGTCATCATTTCTCTGATGGCATGGCCTTCTTTGGCAGTGAAGGACAAATACGCACAATATCTGCCATGTCTGAAGGATCTAACTCCATGTGGGTGGACCTTCTTATGCCCTTAGTTGACATGGAATCTCATCAGAAGGCCAGAACCTAACAGGAGCCTACATCAGGAGAGGTACAACTTGGGCCTAAGCTCTCTGTGCCAATTAACTCCCAGAAACAGCTTTGTCACCTTTTAAAGGGGCAGAAAAACTAGCCTAATCCATGTTATGTTAGCTATTCGTCTTATCTCATGGGCAAACTTTGGATGTTTATCCTGATGTCCCTCATTCTCAGATAAACTACTAGATCATCTCCTTATCAGATTATAATGGTCTTGGTGATATCTTTCAAACACTCCTTGAATTCAAGTAATTGTAGGAAATACATGGCAGAGTCCAAATTATCACCTTTCATGTTAAATCACTTTAAATTGATTCTTCTTAAGCGATCCTAGTATTCCATAGAAATTTCCCTGAGAAAATATTGGTATTTTTAAAAAATGAATGTTTTCAGTGAGATGCAACTTCAAATTATTGATAACACAGGTTATCAAATGCGCCCCATCATACTATCCTCCAATTCAACTCTGAACCCTGCTCATTGTCCACAAATAGCACCTATTCAAGAGAACTGGATCTTATGATGTAACTCAATGGGATGCCTGTCAAAATTCATGCTATAATCTGCACATTAAACATGCTTCATCTTCTTATATTTGCCTTTGTGGGTTAAGTCAATATCTTTCGAGTGCCTTTTAAGGAGGCTATGTAATACTCTAGGTTGCAAAACAGTGAACAGCAACAGAAGCAGTTAGAGGACCTTAGCATTTATAGGGAGGTCTTTCTGCTAGCTGGACTTTTCAACAAGCATCTTGTGTGACCTGGTGAACAGCTTTGACAAGAATGTCTCTCTGTTTTATACTTTACTTGATATCAGCGATGAAAGAATCCCTTACCAAGTCATTTAACAGAGCCTGTAATTTATAGGGGGCTACATTATTTTTGTATTTCTTTATCAGAATATCTTGTGATGAATCTTAACCGGTCTGGGTAGCATATTGTTGGAAAAGCCTCTTGAGGTTTTGTCCTCTACTGATTCAAATAGTTTTCTGAAATCAATAAGCAAAGAGCTCAAAGGAATCCAAATCTCTCTATTTCTTAGTGTTTCTCTGGGAAAATGTGGTCTGCTGTAGGAAATGAACTATGAAAATACCAATGACATCTTCTCTTGTTTTCGTCAAGTTTCCCCCTCATGAATAAGCTCGCCTTTTTCATAAGTATCTCATAGAAGAGAAAAAACGGTGTATGGGTCAGTAGCTGCTGACTTCTTTCTATTCTAAGTAATCATTGATTATCCCCCATTTCATTTCTAGAGAGTGGAAGTATTCTGTCAGTTAAAAGGCTACTGGAACAATCAGAATGAGAAGTGATGAGTGGTGATTGCAAGTAAAGAGAAAGGGACAGATAAAGATGTTGTGGAAGTAGAACTAATAAGACTTATCAACTGATTTTAATTGAAGGGCTGAGGGGCTAGTGAGGAGTCCAAAATGCTTCTGAGGTTGCAGATCTCCATGCTGTGTCAAGAGAATGAGAAGGTACCATTGGATTGGACTCCCTGAACTAGAATAGGAGGGACCTGATCAAGAATCATATGGAATGGGAAGCCATAGATGGTTTACAGACAGCCTAGATGAAGGGACATTTCACGTCCTTAAGATCCATGTGCGTATTTTAGAATTTCAGAAAACACCTGTAGCATTTCCTATACAGAACTGCTGTGACGATCTACTGAGATAACATGTGTTAAATGTTCTCTGATTTTTAAAGCAGGCATCGTTGTCATTTATTTTTCAAACCATGACACTTTTATGAAGTGATTAATTACCCCAAAGAAATAAAGTGGTTTATTTTTAGTAATGTATTGAAAAAAAAGTATTCAGTGGGTTGTATGAGAAATCCATGCATTTGCTGAACAAACATTTACTGAGAATATAATGTTCAATTTAGCAAGCATTTATGAAATGACATATTCTAGGAACTGTGCTGAGTTCAAGGGTTACAAAAACTAAAGTGAAAGCTGTCCCTACCCTCAAGGAGCTTCAATTCTCCTGGGTTGTATATTATGTTATTATAATGTATATAGTATATAATAAATTAGTAAAGTTTGAATTCAAGTCAAAGGGTTTCACTTGAGGACCTAGAGGGCCATATGCAGGCTGGAGGCCAAAGGTTCCCCATGCCTGGTATATACCAAGTAATGTAATGTCATTTCTAGAGGAGGAGAGTCCTAACAGCTGAGACAGGAGGAGGGGGGCAGAAGAGGCATCCTGTAGAGGTGGGTACCTGACCTTTATTTGAAGGAAGATGAGAATTCTAAAGGTTGAGGTGAGGAAGTAAGGTTTACATTCCAGAGATGAGCATTGCATTGTCCTAAGTCATGAAGAGTATAGAACAACTTAAGATGTGGCCTCTGACCTAAGAGCACTTAGTCTAAATAGGAAAAAGAAAACAGACAGATAGAATGTGGTATGTAAGTCATGCTGGAGTTAAGTACACCTAGGCCATACTCTCACACCTCTCACAACTAGCATTTCACTCAATCTTATATGTGGAAGATGGGGATCGAATTGTTGAAAAGTCTGTGACTCCATACTAACAATAAAATCACGAGAAAAGTAACATGTAAGTGGCATAGATAATGTTTTGTTGTGTTGAGTCATTTTTCAGTTGTGTCTGACTCTTCATGACTGCATTTGGGGTTTTCCTGGCAAAAATCTTGGAGTGGTTTGTCATTTCCTTCTCTAATTTATTTTACAGTTGAGGAAACCCAGGGAAACAAGGTTAAGTGACTTGCTCAGGGTCACACACAGCTACTTTGTGTCTGAGGCCAGATTAGAACTGGCTTGTTATCCAAATGTGCCACCTAGCTGCTCTTTAGATAATATTTATCTATATGAATTCCCTGGAGGAAGATTTAATGGGTAAAACATAGATTCATAGGATAATAGATTGAGAGCTAAAAGGCACCTTGGAGGCCATTCAGAACAACCCTCTTATTTTACAAATGAGGAAACTGAGACACAGAGATAAGGCACTCATCTAGGTTCACAAGCTAATAAGTATCAAAGGAAGGATTTAAATTCGTGTTTCTTCCTGATTCCAAGTCAGTGCTCTAAACACTTCTCCATGTAGACAGAAAACAAGTAGAATTTAGAGAGATAGACTCTCTGGATTAGAAATGATCTTTCATTGTTTTGGTCATAAACTACATTGGTATATTCTTGTTATATGCCATTCATTTTCTGTTTTGGTTTTTTTTTGGTCATTATGTGTCATGAGAAGTATTGTAGTTAGTGGGTAGAGGGCTAATCTTGGAGTCAGGAAAATCTGGTTTCAGTGTCAGATGGATTCTAGCTGTGCCATTGATGGAGTGAATTTCCAAGCTGGAAGTTTGCACCTGAATGACATAGAGGGAAAGAAAGGGAGTACATAAACTGTAGCAGGAACACTGTCTTCCTCAGCAACAACAGAAGGTAAGTAATGATTGAATTAAATAGGCAGAGATAAGATAGGAACACCTGATGGAAGGTCTGGTTCACCTGGTATGTTTGGTTGCAGTGAGATAAAGCAGAGATTGCTAGGGGGAAAAGGTTATTAGTTTTGTGAGAGAGATTTTCTCTTCCAAAACTTGGAGTAGCTTTGGTGACCCCTCCTCCCCCAGCCCAAAGTTGCAGAAGTACAAGAATTCATCTAAATACAAACAGTTCATTTTCTTTGTGACTTCTAAAGGGCAGTTAGGTAGTGCAGTGGATGCAGTGCTGGGACTGGAGTCAGGACGACTTACCTTCTTTAGTTCAAATCAGGTCACACACAACTCTATGATCTTATGACTTATTCCAAGAAAGTGACTATACTTTCCCTCACTAACCACCACAACAAGCCCCTTATTGTATTTTTTATACTGTCATTGTTGTTAATACACCAGTTTCCACTCAGCATAAAAATGGGCCAGATGTACATAGGTCACAGAAAGAAGAATGGTCCTTGCCTTTTAATTAAAATTCCCACCCTGCCCAGCTACCTGTGTGACCATGGAGAAGTCACTAAAAATCATCTGTACAATGAAGGGCTTGGTCTAGATGACAGCTTTAAATCTATAACCTTTTGTTCTTATGAAACCCATCTAGACCGCAGTTTCTTCATCAATAAAAAGGTGTTGGACAGGATGACTTCTAAGATTTCTTCCAGTTCTACCTCTATGATTCTGTGATCTCTGATCCTTAGTAGTTTGGGCATTTGTCATCATATCCTGGTTGGCAGATTTGGGGATTTGAAAGAAATATAAGTATTTTCCATCAAAAAGATCTGTTACCCACCTATCTCACCAACAGTATACCCTTATCTCTGTCTACCTATGTAGACTTTCATTCAATCTCACCTGCCGAATGCTAACTTCTCTGTATTTTTCTCCTAAGGTTGCCTCTTCCTCCTGGATCATTTTCAGGGCTCTGGAAAAACCAGGAAGCCTTCAAGCATTTGTATTTTGAAAAGTTTCCAGTAAGAACCTTTAAGATACTGTCTCAGATGACTGTTTCTTGTCAAATTTGTTCACACAAGAGGAAACCAGGAGTAGCTTGTCCATGAAATCTTAGAGCAGAAAGGAAATTTAAAAGGTCATGGGATGTCATTCCCTGCTCGAAGGGATGTGAATTGCTCAAATTGTTATTCAGCCTGAGTCCACATTTATCTTAATTTTAACCATTTCTGGAGTTGATGGTTCGACCATCTCCCTAGGTGGCCTGTTTTAGAGCAGAATCATCTTTCCTCATTTTCTCACAATGAGCAAGTTCTTTTGTGGATCTAATCTTATTTCTTTTTCTAGTGACTCTGCAGAGGGGAAAAAACTTTGCAGTTGGATTAGCAAAAATGAAAAACAAAAATAAAAAATCATTGCTTCATGGCCATGTTCCTACCTCTTCATACTCAGGGAAGATAGTTATCAGAGAAAAGACATTCTGTTCCTGAGACTTTAGCTGAAGCAATTCTGGCTTGGTTAATTTACTATCTGCTGGCATAAATTTTTGGGATTCTGTGCCATGATGAAGCATCAGGCTAGAACAAGAGTAGATTAAACTATGTGACACCTTTCAAATTTTAACATAGAAAAAATCTAATTTTAATTCAAGAAAAAAATCTGCCAATCAAATGCTGTGTGCTACTGATGGATATTGAAACAATGCTTTTCCATTAAGAAGAGAAATTGGGTCATAAACTTTGTAGCTCACCGTGTTAACTCAACTTGGATATATACTGAAATTTTTAATTTATTATTGGATGTTGAAGGACCAAACAGAATCTGACAGGCTTTGAAAATCAATAAAAAAAATCCAACTCAGTAGTCTCATAACACCTAAGATTAGATGTGTCCAATTCTTTTATACTTTACAATATCCTGAGTTTTAATGTTAATGTATTAACTACATGACAACAAAAAACGCATTTGTTTTCATCTTGTGGGATCTTGTGTTTGCAGGGTTATTATGACACCATGGATGCTGGTTACATGGATGAAGATGGCTATTTGTATGTGATGTCTCGAGTCGATGATGTCATCAATGTGGCAGGTCACAGGATTTCAGCGGGTGCCATTGAAGAGGTATTAAAGAATACTGGATAATGAATTCTCTTCCTAAAGATGAATGAGAATAAGGATGAAGATAGGACTAGATCTGTGGTTTCATTGACAAGGCAACTCTTGAGAGAGACAGAATTCTCTGCAGATAAATGTTGGTACCTTCTCTGCAAGTTAGAGTCTTCTGGAGTTGCTTAGAGCATTGAGAGGTTTAGTAAGTTGCCCAGGGTTACACAGACAGTATATATTAGAGGCAGGATTGGCATAGAGGTTTTCCTGGTTCCAAGACTAGCTGTTTATTGGCTACACCATGTTCTCTCTCTGAAGTAGAAGATAAAATGCATCAAAAAATATGAGTGGAATTCTATTCGGCAAAATTACGTGTACTTCATTGTCTGTGACATTTGCTAAGTCTGTGAGGGAGAGTGAGGATCCTGGCTCCGCTAGGATTGAGTTCTTTTGTATTATCTGTACATTGGATAACCCATCTGCAAAGTGGAGATAATACTGTTTACATATAGCTCTTTTGAAGAAAATATTTTGTATACTTCGAAGTATTATACATATTTTGGTCCAGTTCTGTGATTTCATTCTTAGATGATGTTCCAAATATGTCAATTCCCTGTATTCGTACAGAGGGATAACTCACATGTAACTTAGTTTCAGAGTTGCTTGGGGTCCAGGAGATTTACTCTTGATTCAGTCACCCAGGTTGTATATGTCAGAGGCAATATTTAAATCCAATTTCTTCCTGACTTCAAGGATGGTTCTTTATCCATCATATTATAATTCCTTTCATAGTTAAGTTCATGACTTATTATAATTGCTAGTATAATTATTAGGAGAGAACATGATACAGTGTATCCTCAGAAGAATCTGAGTTCAAATTTTGCCTCAGGCAGTTCTGACTTCTGTAGCCTTATGTACATAGATTTGGGGCAGCTAGGCGGTGCAGTGGATAGAGCATCAGTACAGGAGTCAGGAGGACCTGAGTTCAAATGTGAGCTCAGACACTTGACACTCATTAGCTGTGTGATCTTGGGCAAGTCACTTAACCCCAATTGCCTCCTCCTGGGTCATCTCCAGTCATCCTGATGAATATCTGGTCACTGGATTCAAATGACTCTGGAGGAGAAGTGAGGCTGGTGGCTTGCACAGCCCTCCCTCACTCAAAACAAAGTCAAGTGCAAGTCGTGTCATTATTTCTCTGATGGCATGGTCTTCTTTGGTCAACGAAGGATGAACACACACACGTAGATGCACCTCCCTGTGTTAGTGTCATTGGTTCAAAATCATCATGGGGCTGATAGGAATGAACTTGATGGCTTCTAAGGTTCTTTCCAGCTTAAAATTGATGATACAGATTATTTTCTTCTGGTCCTGATCCAGTCTAGATGGATGGTTAAACAGATGAATGGATGAATTGAATAAAAAAGGATTTGTATATTGTACTGAGCTAAGTAATGAGGATACAAATACAAAAAATAAGGAAGTCCCTAACTCTCAAGAAGCTAATATTCTCCATTTTATATTTTCATTATGAATTTTAGCAGATATACCCTAGCAAGAGAGAGCATTTACATATATAAATGGAACAGAAAAAAGGATTACATGTGAAAATGTGAAACTTTAGATTTTATGTTTTTAAAAATTAGATAATAAAATGATCTCATCCTCTAATGTAGGAGACACCATATATAGAGAAATGGTGACCAAAGAAAGGAGTTTGAGGTTAGGGAATCCCTGAGGAAAGTGCAAAAGTTATACATGGGCGTGGGACAAACTGCCATTTAAATGGGAGAAAATGTTTAATAGCACAATTAAAGCTTCAGTGAGATCAGCAAAAACAGAATTAGAAGTTCAACTAATCTCCTCCCCTAATTAAAATGATAGTCACCTCCTGTAAAGTGGGGATTTATCTTCATTTCCAGCACACTAGAGTTTATCAGCACTTCTTCTGTATACTTAGCTGTCTCAGTGAGGCAGCCAATTCTCTCATGCTCCACTGACAGGAAGGCATTTTATTAAATATTTTGGTAGATATGACCCATGTGTACTATTATTCTAGTGTCACCATTTAAACTTGGTTCTCCCTTTTGTAAAACTTGGAAATTGAAATTCACGCCTCGAGTATTTTGGTCGACTTGTTAGAAAAGAACCTCTTCATTTCTTGCCTCTTTAAGATGACTTCCTACTTCTATGTACATTTTTGATAGTCACATTTAATTTAAAATATAGCTATTTAATATGCTTAGCATTTGATAGCAATCAGAATGCTACCTTATTGGGGAGAAGGTATTGTTGTGTTCGTCCTTTGTTTTTGAAGAAGACCATGACATCAGGGAAATGATGACATGACTTGCACTTGACTTGGTTTTGAGTGAGGGAGGGCTGTGCAGATCACCAACCTCACTTTCTTCTCCTGAGTCATCAGATATTCCACAGGATGACGGGAGAGGGCCCAGGATGCACTGGGAGAGAGACATCGGCCTTTTAGGCTAAGGCCTTTTCAGGTACTCACTTAAAGTGAAGAAAAGGTATGAAAATAATAATGGCAGCTAAGTATAAGGCACAGACTACTTGAAAATATTGTAGCTACCAGTGTGTTACTGTAGGTAGAGCTGAAGTTTTGGAAGATAAAGGGGAAATAGAGAACTTGAACACCCAAATTTGCCACATTTTCCCCAAGTTTCTGATTGGAACCTAGTTAAATTACTGACATTTAACAAACAAGTATGTAGAATATATGCTCATGACTTCAGGATGTCCACTTCACCTACTTCCTTAAATTATAAACTAATTCCCTTATTTTGTTTTTGAGGCAATTGGGGTTAAGTGACTTGCCCAAGGTTACATAGCTAGGAAGTGTCTAAGGCCAAATTTGAACTCTTGTTCTCCTGACTCCAGGGCCAGTGCTCTGTCCATCTTAGCTGCTGCTAACTAATCCTTTTATTTACCCTTGAATCGTGGAGCAGTCTCTTCCACAGTTGGGAAAACTGTGGCCTCAATGCCTCTGAGTCCTCGAGGATTTGTTCTATAAAACTTGGACTCAATCAAAAAGCCACACCCAAGGACCTAGAAGGTCACATGCAGCCTCAAGCCTGCAGGTTCCCCACCCCAACATAAAGATTCCATTGAAGTCCTCCAAGAGTAACCAACAAAGCACAACCTCCTGAGGGATCCCCCACCAAAATCAGGCTTTAAGTATGGGTTATGGGATGAACTTGGAACCTATCATTTTTGAGTTATCCCAACAAAGATCAGACAGACTCATCATCAGCTCAGCCATAGGGTGATGCTTTTTAAAAATACATTTTATTGATCCCTTTTTGCGTTATGTCAAAATAATGATTTCAGCCCTTTCCTCTTGTAGCAAAGAAAAGTAATTAGGTAAAAATATCTCCTTTAGGGACTGCCTCATTGATTGAGGTGGCATATATGAAGAGATTGGCAAATGCTATGTAAATGCCAGCTACATAGTTAGCTGGCTGTGCTGGTCACAAGAGCAGTAATAACAGTAGCCCATTGCTCCACCATAGAGGACATAAAGGATAAATTATATGTCATTAGCTATCTTCCAGGACTTCTAGTAGCTCTGCAATGACCCAGAGATCAACTTGCTTTAAAAAAAAAAATCACAATTATTATTTTTTACGTTGCCTCAATTTCCCTCTCTGTCATAGTTTCTGTCTATCTATCTGTCTGTCTGTCTGTCTATCAATCTATCTATATCTATATTTCCACTTCCCAGAGAATCATCCCATATAACAAAGATTTTTTTTAAAGAAATAGAAGAGGGAAAAAAATCAACAAAACCAAATAGTATGTCAGAAATGAAAATCTGCAAATGCATGCAAATTTTCCGTACTCCTTTAGTGACCTTTTCATTAAGATGGCCATCGTCCTAGTGCATTTTGTTCTAAAAGCAAACATTTATGTAATGCTTCAGAGTTTGTGAAACCTATATATTTCTTTTTTCTTTTCCTCATGTCTTTCAAGGGGAAACATAATTTCTCACAATGTTTTAGTTGTTCATGGGCTATTCTAATGCTGCATTCCTCAGTTTCCTCCTCTGTAAAATGGGAATAACAATATTCTGTACTTCTCCAGGATGTTGTAAGGATCAAGTGAGATAAACATTGTAAAGCTCCTAGCACAGTATCTGGCACATAATAAGTGCTATATAAATGTTAGCTCTTACTGTTAGTAGTCCTAGATTCAGATTATGCTAATGGAGTGTGAGCTCTAGCTGACCATAGGATCATAGATCTAGATGTGGAAAGAAACAGGTCATTTAGTTCAATCTCCTCCTTTTTCAGATGAGGAAACAGAGGACCAAAGACACTAAGTGAATCGTCCAAGGTCACACAGCTAGTAAGCGGTAGAAGAAGTTCAGATCATGGTCCAATGACTCTTAAGGTCAGCCTTCTTTTGCAAGTTCCATATCAAGATGAAAGATTTAGGGGACAGGTGTGGGGATGGACCCTATGTCTGTCATTCAAAAACCAGCCTAATTTCAAAGAGGTTCGGTACCAGGTTGCTCAATGGATGATAGGTTCTTGAGGACTACAGCAACTCAGTAATTACTTTCCAAGTTGTAGAGGAATTGCTATCTGTCTTGATGGAGGAACTCTCCATGAAATTGTGGATCCTTGAAATATTAGAGCATACACCTTTACCTAGGACAAAATGGACAGAACTCTCCTCATGGAGGGCTTTTATTGTTTTTCCTCAAGAACCGCAGGAAATATTCAGTTTTCAGCTCAACCACTGAAGCAAATTGGGTACTTCTCTATTTGTAAGTCATGAATCAGAGAGAGGCACATGGAACCAGAACTGACCTTTGAGAAAGGATCTCTAAGTGGAGAGAGCACTGGGTCTGGAGTTATGTTGACCTATGTTCAGATCTCACCTTAGAACTCATTAGCTATGTGACCTTGGGGCAGTCACTTGACCTCTCAGCCTCAGAATCTTTCATCTGTATATTAGGAATAGTAATCATACCTACCTCACAGGATTGTTGTAAGTGTCAAATGAGATAATACTTATAAAGTAAAATCTTAACGAGCTATAGAAACCCTACGTGTTACCCTGGGTGGCCAAGTCATTTGCACCCAACTTTTCATTGCTCTGGATGGGTTCATTGGAGAAAGGATCTCAAGTCCCAGTGCTTTTGCCTTCAGTACAAAGTTTTATCTCTTTGTTCAAAAAAGCGTCCTGGATGTGGAATCAGGAGGATGTGGAACCAATATTCTTCTTAAATATTACCAGCTATGTGACCTGAGTAAGTCACTTAATCTCCCCCAGTCTGTTTCCTCAGTTGTAAAAAGAAGGAGGTTGAACTCCAATGCCCCTAAGGTTCTTTCTATCCCTAAGTCTAACACCCTATGTCATATGATGTCTTGTCTCCCTTTGAAAAAAGGAGAATTAGATTCCTTTGAGTTTCCCCCCCACCCCGTCTCTGTCTCTGTCTCTGTCTCCCTCTCCCTCTCCCTCTCCCTCTCCCTCTCCCTCTCCCTCTCCCTTTCCCTCTCTCTAGTTCTATTGGTATCCATGGAAACTTGGAACTTTGGTGTTAAAATACTATACTTAAAGCCTATAGCAGCGTTCAAAGCAATTTGCCTCTGTGAAGGTTGTTTTGACCAAAATTCCATTGCTTGTTTCCAATTAAGTGCTTTTTTCACTAGTACAGGAGCAATGGCTTCCCCAGAAAGAGTGTGTGCCTAGTGAGTATACCTGGAGATTTGATTGCCATGGACTTTAAATCATCTTACATTTGTTCAGTATTATCTTGTATAATATGAATATTAATGAAGATGGGAATTTTCTCACAATATTTCTCAGATTGCTTTCTTAATGCATATTCAAGTTTTATCTTTAATCTTGATTTTCCTCTTCTCCCTCTGATTCTTCCTCTACTACAGTTAGACTCCCTATGTTGCTATCTGTTTTAAATCAATTTCCTGGAGATTGTTAAAAAGATAAATGAATAATTCCACTGTCCCTCTTATCCCAATTAAAGTTCACAGTACAGGATGCCACTAAAAATGTTTAAAGAACGTGTTTAATTGTCTCAAGAAGTGGCAATAACTATCTATCTTCAAGGGTCTCAGCTATTTCCCAATGTGAATAAAGTTACTAAAGACAAATCTCAGGTAACACAGTTGTCCTTGAACCACAGCTACCTCATGCCTGGATGTGCTTTGTACATAGGAGGCATTTGTTAAATATTTGTTGAATCCATAAATAAGAATTTCTGATCCTTGTTTTGGGTACCCAGTCTTCTCATTGTCATAGGACTCCTCATCTCAGAAGTCAAATTATTTGTGGTTCTCTACCTCAAACCCTCATTTTTGTGTTTCCCCCAGATGTGTGTGTGTGTGTGTGTGTGTGTTTGTCCTTCGTTGCCGAAGAAGACCATGCCATCAGAGAAACTGACATGACTTGAAATTGACTTTGTTTTGAGTGAGGGAGGGCAGCGCAGGTCACCAGCCTCCCTTCTCCTCCACAGCCATCTGAATCCAGTGACGTCATATTCCATCAGGATGACTGGAGATGACTCAGATATTATTTGTTGAAGAACGAAGAAGACTTTCTTGACATTACCTTTATTGAAGCTTTCAGCCTTAGCTCCTTGTGAAACAGGCAGAAGGAAATTTTCTACCAAGGATTAAAACCCTTAAATAAATAAATGGATCTCTGATGGCGTCATAGTAGATGTGGCTTCCACAGAGATGTGACCCATCTCTGCCGGTACATCCTGCGTGGTACTCCCATAAGGTGAAAAGGATAGGTCCACCTTACATTTTAGGAATCTTCCATCGTACCTTTTCCTGGCCATTTGCAGGCCAAAGTCACTTTTACTCTAGCCTCCTCCCAAAATTCTCTCCTCTGGCCATTTTCTAACTCTAGCTCTCTTATGTATTCTTTCCCCATTAGCATGAAAATTCCTTCCTGGGGAGGGCTGTGTTACTTGCTTATATTTATTTCCCCAGCCTTTAGCACACAGTGTTTCAGTGCTTTTGCATTTTTTTATTCATTCTTTACATTTAATGGATACCAATAGAACAAAGGAGCTGACCAATACCTGTCCCTCAATTTCACCCTATAGCAACCCATTCCTCTTTGTGATCTTGTGTTTCTTTGACAAAATCCCTGTTCGAGTTCTTTGTAATTCATTGCTTATAATGTATCACACCTAGCTTGTGTCTGCCATGTACTCCTGTCTTGCCCTCTGAATGATAATTATTTCTAATTTTCTGTAGACTTCAGTGTTCCATGAGCCCTGCTGATGCAGCAACTCTAGGAAACTTGGTAATTAGAAAGATTGGCCTTTGTTTTGAGGAAAGTTTTGGATACTAGGAGCTATTTCATTGAAGTTCAGCATCTCTCTCCCACTATGTAGACTTTGACCATGACATATCCCAAGCCCACAAAATCATGGAATGGTATTGGAAGAAGAAATTTAACAAGACATTCTCTAGTCTAACCCCATCATGATGCAGAAATATCTTCTGTGGTGTCCTCAATTAATAACCATCCTGCCTCTTGAAGAGTTTCAGTAGTGAGGAACTCACTGTCTCATGAAATCAATCCACTTGTGCTATTCCTGCCCTCTGGTAACACAAAATAAATCTAATTCCTCATCTGTGTGAAAGGCCTTTAAATATTTAAAGATAGCCATCCCGAAGTCTTTGCTATTTCAGGTAAAATGTTCCCTTTTTCTCTCAACAAGTCTTCTTGAGACACCTTTTAATCTCCTTCACCCTGCTCTGACATGTTTCAGTTTGTCAGTGTTTTGCCTGATATATGATGCCCATAACTGCCTCTGATTGGAAAGGAGAGTAATTGAACTATCAGTTCCCTTTCTTTCTGGACTTTGTATGCAGGCTGTAACAACAGCCTAAAAGTTACATGAGCTTTTCTTTAAAAAGAAAATTACATTACACTGTAATCTTTCAATCAACAAATTCAACTCAGTGCATGTTTGCTATGAATCTACTACAGGGAAGGCCTGACTCCACTAGAGAAGGTCAAAAACAAAGCCTCAGCCTTTTTTACATGAATTGCTTTCTGGTTAGCCTCATCTCTCTAGCAAGTGTACATTGGCTTTTCCAAACTTTATAGATTTCCCATTTACCCTCATTAAAATTCACTTCCCATATCTTCTGAGAGATGAAATTGTCAATTGTACAAATAAAATATTTATCAGATGGTCTGCTTTTAGCATAAAAAAGATTTCCACCAGGTAATCATGTAGTGAAAGTTCTCATTACTACTATATCTTGTCTCAGTATTAGTTTTTGATCTATTATCATCATTTATTTCTTCCACTTGGCCAGGGGATCTGGTATGCCATTCTAAACTCCCCTCTCATTCTCTCTCCTTTTATCCTCACCTAAATATTTCCACTATAAATGTCTCCTGAGATTCATTAGTACCACGCAGCTATATATCTTCTTTACATAGTGCTAGTCTGTTATTTCCTCTCTCATCTATATTTCTTTGAAAAGAGATCAATATTTCCATTATTTCATTTAACTCATGTGTCCCATCTTACTAAATCTTTGCAAAATTTTTAGACATATTTGCTTCCTTACTTTAAATGCTTAAGTTCACTTTATTGCCCATACAATGTACATTGGTATATTTCAACATCTGGATTCCCCATTCCTTTTCTGATGCTCATTATCTAACAAATTACCTAGTTTCCTTAGACTTAGTTTCCTCATTTGTAAAATGAGAGATCAGGACTAGATAGATAGTCTCTTCATTTAGGATCCTACAGTCAAGGGTTAAAGTATTCTTCCTGACTCTTCTCAAAAAACAAAAGACAAAATTATTTTCTTCAACATGACATATTCACTGGCTATCTATTTTCCATATCCTTCTTTCTTATCTGAAATACAAACTTTGACTTGGAAAAACAGGCAAAAATCCCATGTCCCTAGAAATCTTCTAATTTCTGACTAGGATTTCAGAGTCCTAAATGATACTTTCTAGGCCTTTCCCATCATTATCATTCTCCTCTCCATGAATCTCCCAAATGAGTAGTGGTTGACAATTTTGACAAATCTCAATCAACTTTCCATCTCATCCATTGTACATGTGACAAGAAGACAACATGCCTTCTGATGGATTGGCCATATCTAAACATGCCCATTTCTGTACCCCTCATTAGGTGACTGTCACTCCCCACCACAGTGCATTGCTTCCAGATTTCTTTGTAGGGTCCATCAAGCCTTATAGCTCTTAATGCCAGAAACCAACCAGCTTGACACTTAACTCCCTCAGGAAGCCCAGATTATACTAGTGGAAAAGCCCTGGTTGATCCTTTGGACAAAGGTCCATACTACAGAGTTCAAAGGTTGAAGCTTTCAGGGGAAAGCTTGACTCTATATTGGCACCTCTATTTCCCTCCTGTGATAAAAATTTCCACATGCCATGCTGTTGACCTTGACTTCAATTGGCCTTTATCTCCTCAGAATATTTTGTGTCCATAGAACTTTTCATCCTCCCTTGAGGCCATCGGGATTTAGGTAGCATCATCTCATCTGTTTTGAAACAATGTGTCAGGATTAAAAAAAATCTCATCTCCCCATTTTTTGGCTCATAAAAAATTATGTTTCTCACTAAATTTTTCTCCTAAAAAATTATTTCTTCTAAAAGTGCTATAGTAAAAGTGTTGGTATATGAGGAAATATTGAAACAATTGATGATGCTTGACTTGAAAAACAGAAGACTCTGGGGGGATATGCCAGCTGTCTAAGAATATTTAAAACACAGTTGTGAAGAAGAAGGATTAGACTTATAATATTTTGACTCCAAAAAACTTGAATCAAGAGCAGTAGAAAAAAAGGGCAAAGAGACCAACTTAGTCTTGTTACCAGTAAAAATCTATCCAGAAGAAAATGCCTCATAAAGAGGTGGGATGGCCCTTTTGGAAGATGTCAAGCAGAGAAATAGGTGACTATTAGATAGATATGTTTTAGTGGCAATTCTTTTTTTTTTGTATGACTTAGACTCGGTGGTTTTGGGGGTCACTTCCACCTCTCAAATTCTGTGATTCTGCTAAAAACATGACAAGTAGAATTTTCAGTCAAGATCATCTTTGACTAGGTCTACAAGACACAAGAAAGCAAGTCTAGTCAGTTAAAAACAATCACGCTGATTAGTTGAGAAAACATCTGACTTATAGTTTGATTTTGAAAAACTGAATTAATAAGATGTTTGGGGACTTTGTGGCAATTCTCCCTACAGCTATGGTTCATCTCACCAGCTTATTTCCCCCAAGGATTGTTTCGACAGGTATAATTCAGCATGATTGCTGAAGCTGACACTGCACAATTAATTACCAATGAAAAGATATCTTTTGCCACCTAGTTTAAGAAACTTGAAGCCAAAAGGAAAGGGATGCAGCTAATCCCCGGAGCATGTACAACATGTTCATTTGGCAGGTAAATAGTGGGTCTTTGATATCTGGAAGATGAATTTTTGTCATCTGGATAGACAAAGCACTTATAACTTGGAGAATAGTCTGAAAGGAGAGTGATTCTTTGCCAGATGCATTGGCATTTGTAGAATTTGGCTCCGCACATCTCCAACAGAAGCTTATTTGTTAGATATTAGCTCATGATGAAAAAATTGTGTATCTTCCAGTCAGAAAGTCAACAATATTTGCAATGTGACTGGTACTATGGTGATGTCCCAGACAGTAAAAAAAAAAAAAAAAAAGGTACTGTCCTTGAATTCAGGATATATTCATTGATTTAGAGCCAGACTGGACATTAAAGTCCATCTAGTCTGAATTTCTTATTGGACTGATGAGAAAATTGAGGCATTCAGAGGTTAAGTAACCTGCCCAGGATCAGAGGTTATAAGCTGAGACTCGAACCTTAGATTCTAAATCCAATATTCTTTCCATTATCTCTCTGGAGGAAAAGACAATATAGATGATGCAACTAGAGTACTGAATGATGGAGTGCACAAGGTGATGCTGACTCCAAGTGCTATAGGATGTGAGAGAAGGGAAAGATCTAGTGACTTAATGTACTCCACATTGTATGTTCTGATTTATCTATGTTGTCTCCTGCATTAGAAGTGTTTACTCTTTCAGCACAAGGGTAGTCTTTGCTTTATCTTTGTATCCTTAGCATGTAGCACGATGTCAGTTTTATTTCTTTTCCACAATTAAAAAAAACAAAAAAAAAAAAGTCCTGTAACATAGAAACATAGTCAAGTAACACAAATTCCATATTGTCCATGTACAAAAATATATATTTTATTCTCTGTTCTTAGTCCACCACCTCTCTGTGGATGGAATATTTTCATCACACATCCTCTGGAATCAAGGTCTTCCCATGATTTCTTCCTACTTTTCGCTGGTGACCCTAATCATTCTGAGTGGAAAGGCTGGTGTTTTGGCCATCTTTCTCCCAGATGCACTCCATTCCCTTGGCCACCTCAGCAGTGTCTCTTTGTGCCTCACATCAAGGGCAGATTACACTGTTGGAACCTGCTCTCGAGAGTCTTTTGCTAATTGGACACTGTTTGTTTATATTTGGCACCTACTGTACATTTTCCCTGGCTTCATTATTAAGTGGCTGTAATGAAGAAAATAATCCCCTCACTTGGAAATAAGCTAAGTGATTTGTCTTAATTATTGTCAGCACTCAGTGGCTACCTTGTGGTGCCGGAACAGATGCCCTGGTGGGTAATGATGTTAGGGATTAGTAGTCATTTTCAGGGAGGTGGCAATAGGCTAATTTTTGGCTTCCTTGGTATGTTTCTTCTTTTTTTTTTTCTCCTCCTCTTGTCATAGTAAATTAGATTACTACACTGAAATTAATATCTTTCCCTCTTCCAGTCGGTCCTTTCTCATGGTATGGTAGCAGACTGTGCTGTTGTCGGCAAGGAGGATCCTTTGAAAGGTCATGTCCCATTAGCACTTTGTGTACTGAAGAAAGGTGAGAATCCACCATCCTTTCTTGACTCTGTATTGGTACCTTGTATCATGAAAGATGCCTTAAAATTGTTCAGCGCTCATAACTGGAAATCTCTCCCCCAGACATAAATGCTACAGAGGAGAAAATTTTGGAAGAAATTGTGAAGCATGTGAGACACAGCATCGGCCCAGTGGCGGCTTTCCGGCATGCCGTGTTTGTTAACCAGTTACCCAAGACACGCTCGGGCAAGATACCCAGGTCAACTCTGTCTGCTCTTGTCAATGGAAAGCCTTACAAGGTACTCGGCTGAGAATTTGTAACACTGAGTAGTAGTGCTAAGTTTGTTTTCCCTTTGATTTCACTGGTAGTAGTAAGATGTAGCATCTAAGCCATTCTCCACAGCTGAATTCCAGCCTTGAAATAGACCCCCTTAGAGGTATTTATGAGTAGCTGTGGATCCAGCCTAATGGAAGGGCTAGCCACCCTTATCTTTCTTATTCCTCAGGCTTTTAGCTGAATTGCATCTGGGGTGTAAAAGAGTAGGAAATAAATGAGATGTGATGGTAATGAATTTGAAAATGAGATATGTGTATTATGACTAATAGGCTTAAGGAAATAGAAAAGTAAAAAAAAATTGCAAATTTATGGAGCAGCTGCTGTTTATAGTTGTATTACCAAAGCAGTAAAGCACCAGGGATAGGAGAATGGATTTGGAGTCAGGAAGACTTGGGTTCCAGACTTGTTTCTAATGGTCACCAGCTGTGTGACCCTGATCAAATCACTTAACGTTGTTTGCCTCAGTTTCCTCATCTGTTAAATTAGCTGAAGAAGAAAATGGCAAACCACTCTAGTATCTCTGCCAAGAAAATCCCAAATGGAGTAGCGAAGAGTCTGACATGAAATGAGACAGCAACAGAATTGGGAATAATGGTACCTGGAGGATCTTGCCTAAACAAAGCTGTTCTGAGGTCCTAATGATATAACATAAAGAACTTGGTATGGAGCCCTATCCAAAGGTCAGCAGTGATTGACCTGATAGACATCTGCAAACTAGCATGTGAGTCCCTTGATTATACCTACGACTATAGGAAGATATTTTCCTTTCAAGGCAATGTAAGATAATTAAAATTCAAGGTCACGTTCCATTAGCATTTTGTGTACTGAGGAAAGGTGAGAAACCTGCCATCTTTCCCTGACTCCGTGTATGATTAAAGATTCCTTAAAATTGCTCTGTGCTCACAATTTGAAATTTCTACCCCAGACAAAAATGCTGCAGAGGAGAAAGTTTGGAAGAAATTGTGAAGCAAGTGAGACACAGCCTTGGCCTCGTGGCAGCTTTTAGTAATGACTATAGTGAGGGGAAACAGCCTTTTCTTTTCTTTCTTTTCTTTTTTTTTTTTTTTGGAGATCTCTTTTTATAAAATCATGGATTTAGAGCTGAAAATGATCCAAAAGATCATTTGCTCCAAACACCTAATTTTACCTAGCAATATTAGATCTTAAATTGTATGATAAAGCAGCTATCATCAAAACCACTTGGTGCTGGCTAAGAAACACCTCATTTTACTAATGAGGAAACTGAGGCCCAGAGAGGTTAAATGCAGGATCATACAACTAATACGTATCATAAGGAGGAACAAAGGATCATAGATTTAGAACTGGAAGAGACCTGAAAGATCATTTGGTACAACACTCCCATTTTATAGATGAGGACATTGAAGTTGAGAACTTGTCTAGGATCATGCAGCTAGGAAGAATCAAAGGCAAAATCTGAACCCAGGACTTCCTGACTCCAAGTCCATCCTTTTGACCACCCAATGCTTTACCACTTCTCTGATGAAACTACAAAGAGAAGCTCCTTATAAATAGGCAATTTGGACTCCCTTCTTTCTAACTATAACTCAACCTTGAGACTTTTACTCTAGTACAAATGATTTAAGTGAATAATGAAAATTGAAATTAAGAAATTTTTGAATGGATTTTTCCTCCTAAGAGTGATTAAACTATAAGAATCTTGATCTAGACTAGAGTTTCTTAAATTTGTGTGTGTGTGTGTATGTGTGTATGCATATGTCTGTGTGTGTCCTACATCCCTTTGGCAATTTGTGAAACCAGTGAATCCCTTCTTAACATAATGGTATTAAATCGATAAAATCCATATAAAGGAATACTTATAAAAGAAACTCACTATACTGAAATACAATTATACAATATTTTGAAAATAAAATCTAAAAATATTAGATATTTTTAAAATTAAAAACTTAAATAATTTTAAGATATTTTAAAGATATTCATGGATTACCCATTAAGAAATATTGAACTAGGCAGAATGTGTTTACGTGAATATGTCCATATACATATTTGTGTCTATGAGTATATCACTTTCATGTGTACTATAATATTAGGATTTATAATAAAAAAGAAAGAGATCTTGTGATTATATCTATAATTTTTAAAAAATGAAGATTGGCATTAGAAAATCTGCCCACCATTCATCCCAGTAAATATAATGTTTCCTATGTAGGCATCTGTTTACATGGATGATATGCAAAGTGCTAGATATCTGCCTCTGGAGAAGATTTTCTTTGTAAAATTTTCCAATAATTTAATTCTTTTTGTTAATATAAAAGAGGTTCAAAATAGTTCAGCATCATTTGGATCTTTCTTTTGGCAAATAACCATTTGCATTATATCAGAGAAGAGGCAGTATAGAGTTCCCCATAAGCATATCAAATGCAGGGGCAGCTTGGTGGCACAGTGGATAGAGTTCTGGGCAGGAGTCAGAAAGGCTAAGTTCGAATCTGGCCTCAGACACTTACTAGCTGTGTAACCCTGGAGAAGTTACTTAATCCTGTTTGCCTCCTTATCTGTCACATGAACTAGAGAAGGAAATGGCAAACCATGGACTCTCTCTGCCAAGGAAACTTCAAACAGGGTAAAGAAGAGTTGGCTATGACTGAAAAACTACTAAAAGACAATGATGCGTATCAAATGCAAAGGGAGCAGGGAGAACTGAGTCTAGGGCACTTACGACTCTCTGATCTCTTTCCAGATAACTCCCACAATTGAGGATCCCCGTGTCTTTGGTCATATAGAAGATGTACTGAAGCGGACTTCATGACCTTTCTCCTTGTATAAAAACTTGGCATAGCAGTGGAGAAGATATTTTACTGTGGTACTCAGAAATAGGTGGATCATTGGCAGGTCTCAGTAGTTGTGAAGCGAAGTAGTTAGGAAATAAAGGTTAATTATGTAGTTGAATGGAAGGTCTTTAATTGACCATGCCTACAGTTACTGGTTATTTGTTATACGTCTTAGTATTTTTATCCATCCTTAGGATTTTTTTAATGTTTTTTTTGTTTTCTTTTACATAATTATACTAAGTTTTAATATGAGCCCAATGAAATCAAAGATTGTCAGAGCTGCATGGGATCTCAAAGATTACCTTGCCTTACTTCCCCCTCCACCTCCTCTCATTTTACAAAGGTAACTTTGGCCCTTCTTCCTGCCTTATGTTCAAATTACAAGAAGCAAAAATTGTTGGAGTATAGTATAGGGATAGAAGTAGAGGACTTATTATACATGACAAATTAACCTTAGAAACAGTAGAGCGTTCAAGATAGTATGGGAAGGAAAAAAATGATCAGGTTAGAGCAGGGGTGGAGTTACCTACAGCCTTGAAATCAAGTATGGCCTTGTTGGTCCTTGGGTGCAGCCTTTTGATTGAGTCCAGGTTTTACAGAACAGATCCCTTCTAGGTCCTTGGGTGCAGACTTTTGACTTAATCCAGGTTTTACAGAACAAATTCTTTTATTAAGGGGATTTTTTTCTGGGAAGGTTGGATTCAGTCAAAGGGCTGCACTTGAGGATCTAGAGGGCCACATGTTCTCCACCCCTGGGTTAGAGTTTAAAGGATATGTATATATGTTTATCATTAATTAAAACTGGAAGAAACCTCAGAGATCTAATCCCCTTGCTCATTTTATTGTTGAGGAAACTGAATCCACAAAAGATAGGTGACTTGTCCAATGTCCCACAGGTAGGAGTGTCAGCAGTGGGGCTTGAGCACATGTCTTTGGACTCAAGAGTCAATGTCCTTTCCACTGTATCATGGTGCTTCCAATTATAATAAAAGTAAAATGGACCAAGTGAGGTTTTATTAGTAAGTCCATTCACACAGAATGGGTAAGATAATGTAGTTTTCTGATGAGCCGAATTTTCTGATAAATCCAATTCTGAACAAACTGGAATGCAATGAAATATAATTGCTGCTCTAGTGTGTGTAGTAAACTGGATTGTGTATAATTTCATCTAGGATGTTTCACAAGGTACGTCAGGACCTTTCAGTGCCTCTGGGTCAGGAGAATGAATTATCACCACTGTATTACAGTTCTGTAGATTTAAGTATGTATATATACACATACATACATATGTACGTATATATATCCATGTATACATGTATGTATAAAAGTAGTGGGAACTTAGACTCCTAATGCTTTGAAATTTACTATTTGAATAAACATGTCAACTATTTACCTGTCTTTTATATCTCTTAAAAGTAGCATGTACGATGCAAATGGAAAAATACGTAGTTTTAGTTTTTGAGATTCTGGAGAAAATGCAGTTACCAAGCAAGAAGCACTTGGTTAAAGTTTTCTCGGTAACTGATGCAAAGAAGAATAATATGATTTCCTAGTTTTTCTATTAATTCAGTGTGTAGAAGATTACATAGCTTACCTTGAAATTTTAAAGGAATAGAGGTTTTTTGGCCATTTCATGTGATTATTTCGATCATACGTCTTAAACAGATTTAAAAATCAATAATGTCTTTATATCTGAAAAGAAAAAGTTACCTTGTTTCTTTTTTTATGAATGTAGTTACATTGATTAAAATGGAGAATTCTATTGGAGAAACAATTTCTCCATGCGAGCACCCAGCTTCCATCCATTGAGTACAGTCACAGTGAGACAGAGAGGATGAACAAGCCAATAGTAATATAAAGATACAATGACAATGTCTCATTTAGTACTTAAAGATAGAGGGACAACTTGGCTACAGATTCTAGTGATGAACCAAATCAGAGGGACTGGAAAATGCTATATTATACTTGGAGGAGGGAGAAGAGCTCCCTTTTAAGAGAGAGATTGAAAAGGAAGTGAACACATCAGTCAGATCCCAGGTCCACTGAAGTATATGTAGTTGTCCCTTCCATATTGCAGGGCAAGAGAGAATGGGGATTAGGGGTACAGTGCCCCCTGTGATATGGAAAATCCGTGTAAATTTTTTTGTCCTTTCATTCATAACAGAGAAGTATGAACTTTTTTCTTTTATGTAGTATTCAGTAGTAAAAGATAAAATAGATCGATATTATACAATACTATACATATATTTTATGTATTTGTGTTTCTAAACTTTCTGTGTCATCTTCTGACCTTCACATGTCATCTGTGACTTCTGCATAACTCCCCCCAAATTCCCATTTTATTTCTTATGCCAACCTGCAATGTATCAAAACTGTGATGGGGGAAGTCATACCGATAGGGAAATTTTAGTCTACGGAAAGCAGTGATGGCCATGTAGGTTCTTGTTCATGCATATTTATCACCCTTTCCTCCTGCGTTTTAATTGTAGGGATCATTGAAAAAAATTTTTTAAAAAAGCTTTGAAAAGGTAATCCTATAGCATTCCTGCTTTCCATGATTTAAGGTAGCATAGCGTACAGAGCGCTGTCCTCAAAAACAAGAAACTTAAGTTCTAGTCTAGTTCAAGACTTCTCAATTCTGTTGCAGAATAGATTCAGGGAGGGAGTCTCTTCATTAGACTAGTAGTGTAAAGCTCAAATGAAAAATAAGAGGCCACTAACCCACACATAGGGCTCCCTGCAGATCACATATTGATTTAGCCACAAATTAATATTATGTTTTGTGGTATTTTTATTTTGTTAATTCCCAATTACATTTTAATCTGGTTGAGTGGGCACTTGGGAATGTTGCAAGCTGAATGGGACTTAAACAATGAAAGCATGGATCCAGTCCTTATTTCCTCTTGTGTGACATGATGAATGACTTTGCATCTTTATTTAATGCCAAAAAATAGTTTTTAAAATAACTGCTTTCCTTCTGATTTAAGGAAATTTGTATTCACTTTACAAGATCATTTTCTTAGAGGAAAAAAATTCCCATCTAGTTCTTTTACTTAAGAAAATTAAGTGTATCTCTTGCCTAGTTGAAAAGCTGGACCAAAGATATAATGCTTTACGTGAAAGAGACACTGATATGTAACCAAGGCTAGAGGTTGTGCATAGGCAGCCATGCTTGAAAATCCTAAACCTATTTATTTGAAGAAAGCACAAAAAAGAAATAATATTTTCTCTAAACTAGTCCAATTGCATAAAACCCTTCTTCAAACACTCTCTTAATAATACCCAGGGAGAGGAGTCCATGGAGATGATTCTAGGGATGAAGGAAGAGACCTTTGAGGTCATACAGCTGTTGCCTTTATGCCAGTGATAAAAGAGGCTCTAGAATTTTGGAATCTGCTGAAAGGCATCTTATCTTTTTAAAAGGTACTGTTAGCTCTTTGAAGGTGTGTTTAATATCATTTCTTCCGAATACTCCTTCCATGCCTGGCCTAGTGATAGCCATAATAGATACAATTGTACGTTTTCCTGTTTCCTTATAGATAGGAAGTACCTTAGTCTAACTGCTGGTAAGAAGTACCATATGATTCCTGATTTTTTTCCATCCCCATCTGTAGACCTGGGGTGTCTTCTATAGGTTTATAATCAAACCTTTGCAAATTCTTCTACCAATTCATCCTATTGATTTGCGAGTTTAGTCTCCCCTCTTGTGGCAGAATGAGGTAAGACGGTGGCTAGTAAGCTTGCCCAAGGTACCAATGTTGTGTGCTGGTTTATATACATCTTTTCAAACTAAATACTTTGTGTGACTAACTATAAAACAAAGATTAAACACAGGAGTGGAAGAAATTTTTTTTTATTGACAACTGGGGGAAAATTCTCTCACCGTTACCTTTCTACTGAAATCTGTCAAACAGAAGACAACAAAACAAATGTTATGAACGTGCAAACATTGCAAATTAAACTGCAAAAAGAAATAACTAAAAGACAGGTCTTGAGCTTCATCAGGTCAAGCAGCAGAAAATTAGCATTTAGGTAATGGCATTATTAAATAGGTTGTACTCTGAAATTTCTCATGTAAAACAAAGAATGAACAACAGTCACACCACCAAATAAAGCCACAGGGAAGAGTTGCTCTTCTATATTTTTATACACTATATATGTTCTTTATTCTGTCTTTCAGTTATTTCCTCTGATAAAAATGGACTTCAGGGAAGTCTCAACAAGGCCATCTTGGCTAAAAGCTTATAACATTAGTCATGGGTCTGGCTAATGCCCTATTCCAAAAAGATAAAAAAAAAAGTGTATGTGTGTGTGGGGGGAGAATTTCAGTGTTATTTGTTTGTTTTTAAAGAGGAAATTTGAACCTCAGACTCCTTGCAGTGCTTATAGATCACTGTCTAATGCTGGCTGGCGACTGAAGACCTTTGAATGAAAATGTGGTTATTAGGAAAGAAAGGTTCTTTCTTGGTCCACAGGTAACAAGAAAAGATAATGTTCCTTAGAAACTTTTTTTTTTAGTCATTGCTTTTGTAAACAATTGGCTTGATTTTGTGTTGAAAAGGATAGAGGCATCACAGTGCTTTTCTACAGGTAATGAGCATTTCAGGTTGCCTTTGAAGGTCCATTTTGGCTCCATTTCCAGGTTAAATCATTCTGTTTGGATGGGATCAGAGGCAGGTGTCCAGCTTTAAGTATTGACAGATTTGAAGGAGGAAGGAGTAGAAGCTAACTCCAATAAACATATTCATCCGACTGTTACAATCCAAAAACTGTAAAAATGGAATGATAAGATACAAACAGGATAATTGTCAAGTGCTTGCACTCAGACTCCATGAACCATAGAATTTTTTTTATATAAAATCATATTTATATCAATTTTTACATAAAACTTACACATTTTAAAAGAAATACATACACAGTAATACGTAAATGTCTAGTATATTACAGTAAAACAGATGGAACAATGTAAAAATGAGTGGTTCCATTTTGTAAAACATCTGGTGTAAAGGATGCTCATTTTAAAATGACTTAAGCTTTTTTTCTTACAATTGTAATGAACCAACCAAACAATGAATGGGAAAAGAATCACATTTTCAGCTTAATAAACCTTGACTTGTCATTATTTTCCCTTAGGGCTCAATTGTCCAAGTAGTTTTCACGGCTCCTCTTCTAAGGTGATAGTGCACTTCAGGTAGAGTAGACTGAAAAGATGACATCTAAAGAAATAGTAAACAGAATGTTATCAACTGCAGTCTAGTTTTCTACTCTGCAGAGCAGACCTCTTCTTACATTCTTAGGAGTGTCTACCTAAAAACCCAACTACTCTTAGACTAACACTAATAGAATAGGAGAACGACAGGTACTCATGGGTCCTAGCACCAGTGACACATATTTGTTATCATTCTTTAATTAAGAGTGTTAGACTGAAATTAGCATATAACATGAAAAGAAATTTTGATCCACTTGAAGGTAAGTTCAATAGTATTAGACTATCTTAGGCAATTAGTGTGGTACAATAGAAATAATCATGGATGTGGAGGCACAGGATCTGGATTCAAATCTCAATTCTGTCATTTATGACCAGTGGGATTTTGGGGCTTATTATAAAAATGAGGGGATTGGAGTTAATGACCTTTGTGATCTAACTCTAAATCTATGCTTCCTTGATACCATATGTCTGGGATCATTTGAGGTAAGGGTCTGTGAATGTTTTTATTCCAAAATATTTTTATATCTGTATTTCAATGTGAAGTTTTACTTAGCAGTTTTCTGTGTTTTATTTCACATTTAAAACGTCCATGGACCCTACCATACTGCTAGAAGGGTTCATGTTGCAAGTGGTTAATAACTTTTCCAATACTTAAATATGCTTGTGCAAAGATGTGAGCATGACTACTAATATGGTTGGAACCAGATGGATTTAATTATTCAATTGAACACATTTCTTTGATGCTAGGTGTTGTTTGTCTTTCATTCTTAAAGAGGGCCATGACATCAGGGAGGTGAGGCCATGACATCAGGGAGATGAAGCCATGACATCAAGGAGGTGATGCCATGACTTGAAAGTAGATGCGATTTAAGTGAGGGAGGACTGTGCAGAGTCACCAGCCTCACTTTCTCCTCTGCAGCCATCTAGGTCCAGTGGTGAGATACAGATCAAGATGACTGGAAATGGCTCCCTATTTGAAACTATGTGAGTTGGAAACATGGTGCTGCAACACTTTTATGACTACAGCTTATAGAAGCTGCTACAGTCAATTGTGTTAAAATAATATGGCACAGAGTTGTTGAAATGATCCAAAGGTGGCATTTATTGGCATGCCCATTGGCTCCCTTTCAATCAATAATCAGAGTTAGCATTTCTATAGTGCCTGATGATGCTTTACATTGACAAAAATATCCTCTCAACCACTCAACATCATATGTGAAATTGAATAAACAGGATGCACTGAATTTTCCATGAAGTATGAATACTCTGTTCACCTAAAATCATTCTTTGTGGGTTTACTATTGTGAATAAGTGTGCTTAGAACTCTTGAGAGAAGCGGGAAAATGCTAACTGAAGCATCATGTACAAAATAGAATGGGACTGGTTAGGAGAGAAAGATAAATGCTTCCCTTAGTCAAAAGCATCAAAGCCCTGATGAACATATTAAGTATTCATTGTGTAAAACAGCAAAATATTCAATTCTTGGGAAAATTAGCATGTTGTATGTAGAATGTATTTGTTATAGAATATTATTCTGGAAAACCTCCTGTTTAATGAAATTATTATATGCTTCAGACTTTGCCCAATTAAATGCCAAATTGTATGCAGTAATTACATTTCTAATGTTAGGGTTGCATGTTTTTAATTAAATCTCCTACATGAATGGCTTTTTGATCAGTATGGCCCTCAAACAACAATCCAAGTAAGTTAACAAAACCAGTTAATTCCTTTACTGGATACAAAAGATGAATTATAAATTTGGTGGCACTTGGGGTTCAAGGAAATGAACAATTAAGAGTTGCTTCTCATCCATTCCCCTTCATACTGTCTTACCTCATGTGAACATACCATTCTTTCTGAAAATATTCCCAAATATCCCCCCCACCCCAATCTGTTCTACAAAATCGCATTGTCTGGGTGAAAATGCACCTACCATTTTTGTGTAGAAGGTAAGGGAGTCTTTCTTATATGTTGGCAAATTTAGTAATTGATTATCTTTTACTGTGATTCTCATGGATAGGAGAGTCTTGTAAATGTTATGGATTTGGATATGACATGGACCAAAACCCAACCCCCATCTACAGTAAAAGGTCTTAAGCTAACAAGACCATTTGTCTTCCCAACATTATAGAAAAGTTGTTTTTTTTCACTTTTCAGAAGCTTAGTAACTTATAAAATTTGCCTCTTAGCATCATTCTGGTGAAAAGTAAGCCAAGATGAAATGGTAAGAAGCTTAAACTTTTTGACAGAGATCTCTAAGACCAAAGGCTTTTAACCTAGAGTATGTGGCCTTGTTTTGTTTAATACATACATACATACATACATATATATATGTGTGTGTATATATATATATGCATATATATACATATATACCTGTATATATAATATTTTAAATGATATATTTTGATAACTATGGTTCAATAGGATTGGTTTCCTTTGTAATTTTACATACTTTTTAAAATAAATTTAATAGCATTCTGAGAAGAGGTCTATGATAGTAAAAAAAAAAGTTTAAGAACTGCTATCTAAGACCAAAGATACCAAGTTATTTTTCTATTTTTCCTACTCTCCCTTTCTCTCTCATTTGGGTGTTTTTAATTTGCATTGGGTAGGGTTTGTTTAAATCACTATCTACCTCTTTTAGTAAATTAGTATTAACTTTTAGGGCACTGCCTTATTACTGATTTAAAGGACAGATCCTGGTTAGTAGTCAGTACTGTGTCCCTTGATTTAAATGTTAGGAAGTAATACAACAAACAGTGTTAATTAACATAGCACTGATGGGATGGTGGTGATCAGATGACAGGTTGCCACAGCAGACAGATCGATGTTAATGGTAGCACTGGACTAAGGAACAGCAGCTGCCAAGGAATGCTAGAGATGGAAGTGGGGAGAAATGCTGAAACCAAAGTGCAAATTCTTTTTGGAGCAAACAGCTACTCACAGCAGTTCAGTGCTGTCTCCTTTGATAGACGTGTCAACATGAGTATGTGCGAACAGTGGAGTTGTCTAGCCTCTGCAACCTCGAAGAAGCAACTGTAAATGGAGAAAAGGGCTTTAGCAGGCCTGGGGGATGGGATATCAAAGTCCAGAGTTCAATGGGGGGTCCCTGCCCCCGAAAAAGAGCAATTCTAAGGCAACTGAGCTTCTCTGCTTCCCTTTCAGATCTTGTCCTGGTCTGTAAAAGAGGGGGATTGAACTAGGTGGCTGTCAGAGGTCCCTTCAGGCTGGAACTCTGTGATGCTCATTCTCCTCTGAAAAGGCTCAGCCTAGGGAAATTAACTCAGCTGAGTTTTTAGTTTCAAAAGCACTGCTGGTCTTTAATTTCCTGATAAACTGGGGAGAATGCCTTGAGGCTTCTGTGTGGGACAGTAAACAGATAGAATGCAGGAATTGGGCCATGAAATGAGAAAGTTGGACCAGATAGCTCCATTTTTTTGGTGATCCTTATCTCTTAGTTGAAGCTTACTACGTTATTTTCTAGTTTTGGTAAAAAAAAAAAAATTATAAAACTTAGTTGATGATGTTTTTATGTTCCTTTGCATACTGATGAACTTCTACAAAGATTCTAGCTCTTGGTAGCTAATAAACTCTTAGGACTTATTAAAACTTACATTTTAGTAAACTTCAAAAATCATGAACTGACAATGTGGCAAAATTAAGAGATTATGCCATAATGAATCTCAATAATGATGTAAAGAGAGAAGGACTCTTTTGCCCCCTTAATGTCTTACATGAGAAGAACGATGATGATTCTCATGACAAAATCTTTAATTTAAATTCAACAAATTTATGAAATGCATACTATCTGTGCACACTGTGCCAGATACTGCATAGAGGAGACAAAAAGTTTAGACTGATCACCTTCCTAATAGATGGTTCTCTCTTACTGTTTATCTAACAATGTCCACTAGGAGCTTCATTAAAAGTGATTATTTAAGACTTTATACCTGTCAGAGGGGATATCTGCATATGTATAATTATGTGTATGTGCAGAAGTATTTGATGAAGTTGCCTTACTGATGTTAAATGTGAAATTTCAATGTGTAGTAGAATGCAACCAGTTTTTAAGAGTCTACCTCTTGTTCGGATTTTCTTTCTAAAGAGTTAGCTTGAAAAAAAAACCAGAACTCTAAAGAAACATAAAAGATAATATTTTTCATCCCCCAATGTAGCCATTAGCCAATACTCTCCATGGTGGGGACATCTGTGTAATACACAGATGTGAACTAAAGACAGGAATTTCAGAGTCAACCACTGGCAATTTATTCAGGATTTTGCTGAAAGCACAGAATAATTTTCACAAGAAGGTAACCAATTCCTGAAAGTGATAAGACACACCTTTACCATCATTTGAAAGTATATGCAAAAAAATAAATAAATAAAGCAAAAATACTGTACCGTCTGTTGCCATTTTCCGAGATTGGCCAGATGTGGTGGTTAGCCTAAAGCCAGCTGGCAATGTCTCTGAGGAACCAGGCATCATACTGATCCCATGAACTTCACGGGGAGGAAACTGTCTTCTCCAGGAGGACCCACGCCTAAAATTCTTGTCATCACTCTGCCAGTGCAGAGTTTTGAATGTTGTGAAATAAAATGCAATCAGAATGTTATAAGCATCTGAAAACGTGTAGACAGAGATATATTATCTTGATTTTTCACTTTGCTCCCTCCACCCCTTATGGTCAAGGATGCTGAATTTCTACACCTCTTGCTGAAAGAAAAGGTCAGTATATAAACAGATATGGGGGTGGGGGGTGGGAAGGAAAGATTGATAAGCCTTTGAAACTTTCTGTATTCTTTTTGGTGTGAATCAAATCTGAATTTTATTGCTGTGAGAGCAAGATGTTTTTTAAGGTAAGTTTAAAGGTCTGGAATTGAAAACTGTGATCACTTTCATTTCATACAGACTGATTTTTATAATGATGAGATTATATAGATAATTAAAAATTTTATTACAGCAAATTCCATTTGACTGTCACACCTCAATACCTATGGTTTTGTTAAAAATGTGTTTGAAAATGAGAAAGGCAATCTATCCATGAGATCATTGGGCACAAAGCCTGTTACCCTATGCAGGGTACATTTGTAAGATGGGTGTCGTAAAGCAGAGGGATTAGATACATTCAAGCTTTTCTCCAGAGGTATGACGAGGGTAGGAGCAAGATCGATTTTTGGCAGAGTATAGGGAACTACTTTTTGACAATTTTAGAGACCCCAGAATGAAACAAATGGACCTGTCTGAAATAGTGTGGAGAGGAGGCTCCTTATTGATTGATCTTCAGACAGAGACTGAATGACTTCCTTGTCACAAAGGGATTCTTACCGAGTTAGCCTCTGGGGTTACATCCTATTCTGAAATAATGTATTTTTTTTAAAACCACCACTTTATTTTATTGGATTGCAACTGTTTTGAAAATTACCAATACTTTGCTGGGGGAAAAGGAGGGAAAAATTCCATCCTGGAACTTATATAACTTTAATTGATAGAAGTGTGTTCTCTTTGTATCCTCAAAGAATGTATAATATTATTGTCTTTTGAGGTGCATGAACTTGAGATGGAGCTGCTATCAGAGAGAACAGCAATAGAATTCTCCAGTTGGACCTCACATTTTTTTACTCATGAGTGTTGGCACATATTATTATTAACTCTTTTCTCTATGTCCTAAGTTCAGTACGATTTTTTCATGTCATCCCAGTCCTTGTTTCTGATCTAAATCGGGAGATCAGTTTAAATGGGTGACAGAAAATAGTAATCTGGTTCCAATGATCATTCTGGGAAATGGGTAGTTTTCAAGAAAAAAAAATATTTGCTTTGAGAAAATTTACTTCATGAAAGTAGAGGAACATTTTAAATGAAGGTTGAGGCTTAGTGGAGGAATCAGGGGCATAATGGATTCAGACTAGATATTCTACTTAATCAGTATGTTTTTTGAAAAGTAACAAATTGATCCTCATAGAGCTGTCAATAAGCATAATTGAAAAATATTGTATATTCTATTTCCCCTGACTCACTGGTTAAAAGAACTACCACCTAATTTAAGTAAATATGGCAATTTTGAGTTTTGTATATACTGAAAAAAATACATTATATGAATTAGAGATCTGCCATTTCACATATAATCCATCTTTACTCATATGGAAATGTTTTTGATATTCATTCAATACCCCCTCCCAATTAGAGTAGATAGGAAATCTGCATTTAATTACTGCAGTTAGAATGAACATTTTTCATTTTCTGCAGTTATGACTAGCTACTTCATAGTGTTTTTCTAGACATGGAACTATTTCATATAAATATAGTGATATAGGAAGGCTTAAAGGGTTTTGAATATTGAATAAGGAATAATTAACAGAATGCTACTCAGTTTCTTCTGTGACTTTCAGGTCTGTTTCCATTGTGTTGGAAAGCAGCCATTACTGAATGATCAGAGACACCCCCACGCCTCCCACCGCACACCTCTTTTTTCGTCAAGGCTACCCTGCACTCCAAAGCATTCTATTTTGGTGTGACATCCATTTAAGAGATCTGGGGGAAGACATTTTCCTAAGATAGCTTTCCCAGGTCATCCAGTTAATAGAATCAGCTATAATTCCATTTGTTGGAATCAGTTTGAGAAATGGAGTGTCCTAGATTGATATGAAAGTGGGAAGCAGCTCACATGATTACAAGGGCAAGTAAGTGGAGCTCATTTTGCTCACATAAGGCAGCATCCGCAGTGTTGTGGATTCCACTTATAATACCAAGAAGAGGGGAGAAACTCTTTTTAAAATTCCCAAGCACATTGAAAGACTAATGAGAATATATTTATTTTTATTTCTTCAATTAGTAATGTCAGAAAATCACATAGTAGACCTCATCTATTGAGATCTTCTGGTTACCTAAGACATTTAAATTTTGGGCTTACTTTCTGAATTCTTCTCTTTTGCAAGAGAATCTGTCTTAGAAATCGCAGCCCAAGAAAACCAAGCTATTATGAAGGATCACAAGATTTGGGTTGTGACTGCTTTTTTTTTTTTTTGACTATGAAAGGTGGTTTTCTCTTTCTAAGCTTCCACTTCTACATCTCTAGAATGGGAATAGGACTTGGGCGAGTGCCATGATTTTTTTTTTCTTTTTGGGAGACAGGTGATTTGAACCTATGATTTTCATATCCATGTAAGAAGCTTTCAGTGAGCAAACCTCACCAATGTGTTCTTCTTAGATTATAACCTGGTGGCAGTGAGAGGTTACCAAACTTTCCCAAGGTAACTCAACAAAAAGGGGTCAGAGATGAGACTTGTCCATATCCTGCTTGGTGGTCAACTTTCTATCCACTACAGCAGTCATAAAGTGTCATGTAAGTTATTGTCATTTTGCAAAAAATATTCATAGATTTTGAATGCTTTTCTGTAAAGTGAGACAAGAATAAGCTTTGGCTTTAGACCAAAGGTTCTCAACCTGGGGCCTAAAAACTTAAAAAATGTATTTTTTTAATAGGATTTCAATATAAATTGGTTTGTCTTATAACCGTATGTATATTATTTTATGCATTTGAAAACATAATTCTGAGAAAGGTCCACAACCAGAAAAGGTTAAGAACTCTTGTTTTGCCATTTGTACTAGAAAAGACAATGGACTGGAGGTTGGATTTCTGTTCTGCCTGTTAGTATTTACATGTAGAATTTGGATTTTTCCACCCTTCTCAAAACTCTGTTTTCTCCTCTCTGATTCTCAAACTTTAATGTGCTAGACAACTACCCGTTTCTTATTGTCTCTACCACATGGATAAAAACAATGCTTTTACCATCTAATGTACAGGATTGTTTTGTGTATTAAATGATATAACATTTCTAAAGCACTTTGTAAAACGTAACACCTGACATTAATGCTCAGTGATATCATACAGATTCGGGTGGAGCATTTTCATTATCTGATGCTTTTCCCACACTTAGGGGTCCAGAATTATTTGGAACCAACATTTCTCCCTGTGCCAACTAAGGAGCCTTCTCCAGAAACACCAAAGGGTCATTAGCATGGCCTCAGTTATTAATTAGCAACTCTGGGATCTGGCTAGTTTCTCTGGCACTTCTTACAAACAGTTACAATGTGCATGGTTCTGAACAATCTAGAGTAGCTAGATGGCTCAGTGGATAGATCGCTGGGCCTGGAATCAGGAAGACCTGAGTTCAAATTCAACCTCAGACATTTACTAGTTGTGTGGCCCTGGGCAAGTTATTATTTGCCCTAATTTTCTAAAGAAGGAAATAAACCAGTATCTTTGTCAAGAAAATTCCATGGGTTGTGTGGTCCACAGGGTCACAAAAAACAGGACGTATCTGAGTGAACAGCAAAAGAAGGTTCTACAGATTTCAATTTAATTGTAAAAAGTTACTCTTTCTAAATTTAAAATGGATTGGCAAAAATGATGGAAAATTCATTTATTTTATTTATTTATTATTCATTTAAAATGGACATTTCCCATTAGGGAATCTGGTATTTCTATTAAATTTTATTAAATTTCTATTAAATTCTATTAAATCTTCTATTAAACAGCTAAATCTCTAAAATTACTTTTAAATGCAATTCAGTTTCTGGTAAAACTAGGAGAACTTAAATTGGTATCTACAAATGCACAAATTGAGAGACTCCAGGGAGTCTGAGCTAGATTACAAATTTATTTTTTCAATTTTTGATACTTACATCAAATTATATTTTGATATTATTCTGCTAAGGCATCTAGGATAAAAGAATGGGTAAGAACTCTAAATGACATCTAGGATCCCTCTAGGTCACACCTGTACAACCTAGGAAAGGATCCTCTACGTTTTTCGTGGACTGCCCAAAATCCTATGGTAAGCCACAGACTGCGCAGGGCTGATCTACATCTACACTTGTAAAAATTCTTAGATTCTCTGAACCAGTATCCAATTTATCAGGACAGTTGGCTTCCATTCATAAATTATACAAAATAACTGAATATTTCTTTAAATGATCAGATTTGACAACATGGAAAAGTGTTTCACAAACCATAAGGTTTTGTATAAATACTCGCTATTATTTCTTGAATCGTTTCGATGTCACCAATTCCTGTAAAAATTTATTTGATATTAGAGGTTTATGAATTTTTAAATAGTTAAATTAGTTTAGCACTTTAGTTCATGGGGAAGATATATGAATTTAGAGAATGAGAATCTAAGTTCAAATATTGGCATTGCTGTTTAAAAGTGTGACTGTATGGGTAGCTAGTGCCATAGTGGATAGAGTGCCAGGTCTGGAGTCAGGAATACACATCTCCCTGAGTTCATATCCAGCTTCACTTACTAGCTCTACAACCCTGGGCAAGTCACTTCATCCTGTTTGCATCAATTTCCTCATCTCTCAAATGAACTGGAGAAGAAAACAGCAAACCACTCCAGTATCTTTGCCAAGAAAACTCCAAATGGGGTCAGGGAGAGTCAGATACGACTGAAACAACTCAATAGTATCAAAACATTAGATACAAGCCATTTTCCTTCATTTGAAGATCTTCAAAATCAGGAAATTAGATCAGTTAACCTCTTAACTTCCTTCCATTTTTGGAAGGTTCTTTTTATTTTTAAATCAATGAGCCCGTCATCATACTTAAGAATGCTAATCAGCAAAGTCTGCTACTTCACATAGAGAATAATCACAGAAGTCTCCCCCCTTCCTAAGAAGCATGAGTATCCTGTGTTTTCTAGAAATTCTTTCCTTTTGAATGAAACATAAGGACTTACTTCATCCAGTCGCCGCTCAGTTCCCAGTGCCAAGAGATTGTTGTATTCTCTTTCAAGAATTTGTCTTGCCTAAAAACAAATTAGAGTTACTGGCACCTAAAGGGCATTCTAAAAAATTGTGTAAGTTATATTCACTATCCAGAGCAAATATTTGAAATCTTGGCCCTTATTTAGATGCTCCTAAGGGCAACAGGATAGAGTACTGGACCTGGAGTCAAATACAGACTTAGGCACTCACTAGGAAATCAATTCACATTTATCTGCTTCAGTTTCCTCATTTGTAAAATGGGATTAATAACAATTGCCCCTTCCTCCCAGGACTGTGTGGATAAATTGAGAGAATATTTGTAAAGAACTTAGTATACCTTAAATCAAGCTGCAAAGTATTGGAGTATAACTCCAATATTTTACTTTTAATAACTTTCCCCCCTCTTCAATTCTTCAGTATAAAAAGAAGAAAAAGGATAGAATTCTTCTAACTCATACGTAGATGTACTAAATTCCACTGGCCAATGGCTTTTATTTTATCCCAGTGAGATGTGAGCCTACTGGCAATTTAGACAAAGCCTGTGTCTATGTAATGCCAAACCACTGAAGTGAAGAGTGAAAAATTGAGTCATTTATATGAATCACTTTTCTGCATGATTCCCTATTACTTTAAGTGAAATAAGCTGCCTCACAAAGGATTCAGAGCCCTGGCACCAGAAAAACAGAAACTGCTTGACCATCTGTCAGGGATGGTGCAAAGAGGGATGACTGAATAGGGTGGGGAGGACCTGTAGGGTAGCATACAAAGCAAGAGAGTCACAAGACCTGGGTTGGAATTCTACCTACTCGGCTCCTAAGTTACTGTATGACCTTGGGCAAATCACCTCTGTTTCCTCATCTGTAAAATAGGGATAATAATAGCACCTCCTTTCCAGGCTTATTGTGAGAGTCTAGTGAGGTAAAACTTCATAAAGCACTTAGTGCATTGCTTGGCACATAGTAAGTGCTAAATAAATGTTAGCTATTATTACTACCTTTCCAAGCTAGAACCCACTAAGAAATGATGCTTGACATATGTTTTCACTCTATTTCTCTTTCCCCTCCTCCCTCCCCCTTTTTTTACAACATGGCTAATAATGGAAATATGTTTTCCAAGACATCACATGTATAAAGGAAAGCATATTGCCTGCCCTCTCAGTGGGTGGAGGAGGGACTGCAGAGAAGAGAATTTAGAACTCAAAAGGAATAAATGAATGAAAAACACATGATGCTCCATCACTTCATACACAGACTGATCACTTCCTAGAATAATACTTTGTCTTTTACATGGATATTGCTTCCAAGAATTCGAAATGTCAAATGACTCACCTGTGTATTCTGCGTAGGAATCTGTAATAATAAAGCTAAGCTGCTATAGTCAAAGTTCTCATCCAAGGCTATAAGGGATCCATGCACACCACTTTCAAGTACGTTATTTGCGTACTCTCGAAGTCCAATTGCTTGTATCCAGCGAATCACTCGGTCATTACTCCACACCAACACATCTAGAAATAGAGGTCAACAAAACTGGGATTTACTTCATAAACAGTCAAAATAACAGCTAGAAAGAAACCGGACCTCAGGGGAGAGATGACTACATGGCCTCATCCCACCTTTTCCCAAGCAAGCTCTAGATTATCACTGAAATGAATTGGTTAGTTGGCCACACACTCTGTTTTTCTCGCTCTATGTCTTACTTTGAGTATGCCTCCAGATAAAGTTTTTATTACTAATTCGGTCTCTCATTTGATTTCAAAGCACTTTTATATAAAATAAAATCCTATTTGAATCAAAATGTAAAGGAATGTAACATGTAAGGTACAACAGCTGTTAACCTAGTTCAGATTACACTTTCCCAGCCTTTTCCTTAGAGTCTTAAGGGATTCAGCCTTAAATATGTCTTTTAGTGGTATCAAAATTAGCTGAATATCACATGACCTACCTGTGCCCACCTATTGTTTTGAATTCCTCAGCATGTTTGGAGCACCTTAGTCATTTTTTTATTACACACACAATGGGAATTGTTTGCCAACTTACTCAGTTACCACTAAAATTTCCTGGTAAGTTGGTCATTGATAGCATCTATTTCCAAAAATTTTTTTTTGATGTTCATTTCAGAGATGCTAACTTTAAAAAAGAAAATGGTACTCTTTATATTAAGTATCAAACAGGAGTAGATTGTACTTGCTTTTTACTCACTGTAAACTTAGACTGTTAAAATAGATAATAACTGGGGAAGATTGTCTGGTTTAAAATAAATGCAAAAAACCCCAACAATACTGTGTATCCTTGGAGGAAGTTCTCCAAGTTCAAGAGTGACCAAAGATGCCATTTAATAAAGGCAACTAGATGGTGCAGGAGATAGAATGCTGGACTAGGAATCAGGAAAATCTGAATTCAAGTTCTGCCTCAGACACTATCTGTGTGACTCAGGGCAAGGCACTTGACCTCTTTCTGCCTCAATTTCTTCACCTGTAAAGTGAGAATGATAATGGCACGTACTACTCCATATTACTATGAAGATAAACTGAGAGAATATTTACAAAACACTGTGTAAGTGTGGCTATTATCCAGTGTTTCCCCAAACTTCTTCAAGGATAACTGAAAATTGCCTTTCTCATTTTATTAATCTAAATCTATAAATCTAATAATTTTCTGGGGAGCAAACCATCCCCTCCAACCTACAATTCTTTTGAATAGTTTTGACCTATGTAGTAAATGGCTTCGCAATTGATGCCTAGTGTGCCATTATTTTGAATTCAATGTTGATACATCTTTGAAATGCAAATGGTTCTCTCAGAAAGTTATTTGATTAAGGTCAAGGGGAATTAACACTTCAAACAATAACCAGGGTCAAAGTCACTGGAGAGAATTTATATGTATGTCATCAGATCAGTTACAGAATTGATAGCCTCTTAACACTTGATCATTTGCGTATAGTCATTCTCACCCCCTTTCCTGAAGCTTCATTCTATCGTCCTAGATTGTCCCATAAAGTCTTAAATAACATAGCATTTGACCTGGCACCCAAAGGGTGTACACCCCTCTTCTAAACAAAATCTCAAGACTCTCAAATCTATGAGAGCGAGGGCAATGCAAACTACTTAGGAAAAAACACCCCTTCTCTCACTTGGACAAAAACCTATACACTTGTGTTCAATGGCACACTTCCCTCTTGGCTACATCTTGGACCTATTAGTTCTCACGTTTCAATTTAACCAAACAATGTACTTGAAAACAGCCTTCAACTTTTGAGAGGCCCCTAAATAAAAAGAAACTAAACCATTTAATTTTGATAATGGAAAAACAGCCTCTCATTCCTAAGTAAAGAAACCAATGAAGTGTTACAAGAAATGCATGGTGTGTGCCTGTCAACTCTCCAGTGAGTCATATGTAGGAAAATAAGTTAACCAGCCATAATATCTTGTATGCAAGACCATTCTAGGAGAACTAACATTGTGGGCGAAGACTTGAGGAGGGAAATCAGCATTGACATTGTTTATGAAGCTGACAAACATAACTTCAACGCTGTCAGACACTTGATAAGTTTAGGAACAAAATAAAGAACACAAATCAATAATTATGTCTAATTTTAAGTTCCTTTTTTTGGTAGGGTGAAGGAACATTTGTTTTTGTTTTTTTTTCATAAATACAGTATGGCTTAATAAAAGTGAGCTTGAAATCATAGTTGACCCACTAACAAATATTGATTTTTAAAAAATACTATTTAGTTATAGAGTAGAAAGGGAAGAAATACTTAGGAATTACCCCTTTCATGTCCTTTTATTTCTTCCCTAAGGAAAACAAATAGTGGCCTTAAATAGATGTGGAATTAAAAATGTATTTTTTCTAGGACCCCAATTGTTCTTTCATTTTCATAGTGCTAGTCATCATTTAAGAGAACTCATTCAATACTATTCTTAATGATTTCAGTAATTTGGATAAATGCATGCATTCTATCATTAAAACTAATTGACCTATTTTGTGGGTACAGAATAGGTAGTAGTAATTGGAGGGAGAGTTTCTTAGCATCACATTCTTATAATGCAGCATCGAAAGTGGGTAGAAACCACAGGATGAAATCACAAAGCCATCAAAGTAAGTATCTCAAAAGAAGGAAAAACTGAAAACGACACTCATGGGAAGAGACAAAAAAAAAATGAAGTTTCTGGGCCCAACGGTGAAATTATAATCATGTCAACCTGGAATAATCTGCTATAAAAATCATAAGACTTTTATCTGTAAAAGAGTATGTACTATATAAAATGCCATCACTGGTGTGAATACATATTTAGCATCCCAAATACAAGTAATTAACAAATTTAATGCACACCTTTATTAAGTGCTTACTATGTGCCAAGTATGCTGCTCAAAGGAAAACACTGAAAATGTTCCCAACGTGCAATACGTCCTTTATCTTAATGATCTGTCTTTCCATTTATAAATGTAAAAAGTGAAAATAAATGTCGATGTGCTAAATATACAGTTTTGGGCAAGAAGTGCTTCACCTTAGTCCACTATGTGGCAAAAAACCAATCAGTTGGATGAAAAGTCAATAAAAGTGGAGTGAAGAGAGCAGAAGTTGGAGTCTCAAGCCCTGGGTTTGAGTTCTACTCACGGCAACAGGTCACATAACCTCTTTATAAAAGGAGCTTTGACTCCCCAGAATTCCTGTGAGGAAAGTACCTTAATAACCAAAAAGAGTTATGTAAACATGAATTTAGGAAAATAGGACCTAGACCTATAAGGAACTCCTGGGTGGAAAAACTCTCTCTTCCACCACAGGTCAGCAATTTCTCTGTCATTTATAGCCTTAAAGAGTCACCACAAGTATTGACAGTTTGTGTGACTTATCTGGGGTCACCCACCAATGATGTGTCAGAAATGGGATTGGAGCACAGGTCTTTGATTACTTTGAGACCAGCAGTCTACTACATCAAAGCCACCTGTCATAAATGTGCTTTATTATTAATTAAATACCATACATCTATATCTCTCTTTGTATGTTTTCTTCATTCTGGTTAATATCAATATTTTCATCACAAACATAACTAGGTGGAAGCAGAGAGAAGAACCCAGCAATGCTAGGGAAAATATATTTTATCTAGATAGAAAATTTCTTACCTTTGATTTCATGTTGACTTGCTTCCCGTCTCCTTTCCAGTTCTTTCCTGTCATAATTCAACCTCTTTAAGCACATAATTCCATACTGTAAACTTGTTCTGTTGTGTTTTAAAAGGGAAACAAACATTCAAAAAACATAAAACAATTGGTTCTTAGCTTAAAAAAAAAAACAAACAATAGAAGTTATTATATCAAGCTTTTGAAGATTTACTCCAGCCAGCCAACATTAAAGTTCTAACAGGCATTGTTTTGGCAAAAGAGCAAGCTACCTAAATATGGCAACAGCAGATTCATTAGCATTTTAAAAAATTCTTCACTTGTGTAGGGAATGAAATTATAAACTTTTCAAACAAATAGTGCAAATTCAAATAACCAGAAAAGTGACCAAAAGAAACAAACAGATCTGGAAGAGATCTCCAGAGATCATATGCCTGCATCTTTCTGCCTTCAGCAAGAGTTATGAAACAATTTGGACTTAAATTATTCCCTTTCAAAAGGGTTTATTGAACATTTACTCTGCTCATTGAATTTTGCTAAGCGTGGAGGAATAAATAGAGAGGCAAGAGATACAGTGCCTGCCTCCCAAGAACTTAGCGGGTGAAAGAAAGGAAGAGAGAAAGAGAAAAAAACAGAGGGAGATTCCAATTTAAACCAGTGTGTAGCTTAGGTGTCCACATGAAATGAATCGTTTGTGTAGTAAATGGTATCAGGAGACAGAAAAAGGAGAGAGCAATGGATGCCAGGGTAATATAGGAATCAGGAAGGAAGAAGAACTTGATCCAGGTGCTAAAAGGTAGAAAAGAGAAGGCTTTTCAGGCAAGAGTGACCCAGAAGAGGTAGGTCACAGAATTTATACCTTAAAAGAACCTTTGAGGTTATCTAACCCAACCTTCCCATTTTACAGATATGGAAACAGACTTGAAGAAGAAAAGACTTGGCCCAGTAAGTGGTAAAGCTGGGAGTTAAAGGAAGGCATTCTGACGCCTCACACAGCATTCTTTCCACTATCCCATGCTGCTTGGAGTTGAGACTGACTATGACATGTTTGAGGAATGATATGGAAACCACCCTGGGCCTAAGCAGAGGGGATTGCTAAGAAGGGTGGGGAAATAAGTATATGTTTCCTATATATGCATTAAAATCCACAAGAATCTAGTACGTTACATACCCTGGCACTTATTAGGCATTTAATGTTTATTAACTGACTGATATATTGATATGATTTGTCTCTCATGTCCATTAAAATTAATTGGTATCAGTGAAGATGTATCAGAACTCTGTTCGTGGAGTCAAGATGACTTAACTTTGAAGTCTGCCTCAGTTATTTTCTAGCTGTGTGAACCTGAACAGGTTGCTTAACCTCTCTCAAGCCTGCTTTCCCCTTGATCAAGCTATCAGTATTAATGAAGTGCTCCCTATTTGCTAGACATTTTGGCAAGCACTGAGGTTACAAAAAAAGAGACAAAAGACGGTTCCTGCCCTTAAGGTGTCTTGCAAGATATGTGTGAGGATTTTAAAGGAATCTCAGAGGCAGGAATAATGAGGAAGGGCAGCCCAGGTATGACAGGCATTTAGTACAAAGGCACTGTGATGTGTAAGAGCATCAGCAAACAAACCAGTGTTGTTGGGTCATAGACGATGTGAACGGGGAGGGCAATGGTTGGAGAATCCAGAAAAACAGGGGGTGTATTTAATCTGAAAAGGAGAGTTCTTGAGAATTGTCTTAAATACCTGAAAGGCTACAACTCCTAAAAGAAGCCTAATCATTTTGTAGGTTTTTAAGGGATCAAACTATGACTGAGTGAAAGTTACAAGAGGCAGATTTCTACTCAGTATACTGGAATGGTTTCTATGAATAAAATGTCTGTGCAGAAACCAAATGGGCTGCCTTGTGGAGCGGTGACTCTTTGTTCCTGGCAGTTTTCAAGTGAGGGCTGAACAGCCACTTGTCATGGTTACTGTACAAGAGAATTCTGCACTGGATGGGAGGCTGGACTAGATTACTCCTAAATACATTTATACATTATACATTTTTACATCAACATTCTTTATAATCCAGAAAAAAACAACTACAGATACAAATATGTACATTAAATCTAAAGAAGAAGAAAAGGATTTTGAAATTGTTTGACTTACAACATGATCTCCACCCAACATGGGTCAGATAAAACATAAAGGAATTGTTTCTATAAATTCAAAACCAGTTATAAATGTGTTTGGCTTTACTTTTACCCATCTACAAGACCTCTTTAAATATTTCCACTTCTCAGTGGGTGAAAGCTTTACATTGCTAAGCAGTGTATTTTCCCTCTATAACTGGATTACACAGTATCCCTCCCCTACCTTCAGGTAGTGGAGAGTGAAAATTCAGAACCACTTAAAAGATCAGAAGTATTTTCTTCAGGGAACAACCCCATCTGCTTTTTATCCTTCCAAGAGCATTATAGTCAACTGAAGAAAATCTTCCTTTCTATACTCCACCTGCAATATTTACTTTGCATAGACAATCTGCAACTTTTTGCATTAGAGATGAATGTATTTTGTTTGGTTTAACTTTACCAATAACTGCTGCCCCATTTTAAAAGACATCGATACAATCCCACTGATAATTTTTAGGAGAAGGTTAAAAAAATGAGCCTATGAGTTTCTTTGTTATTCTGCATGGAGGAATTGTGTTCTTTTGTTATACAACAAGCTTTCAATGCACACTTGGTGAGCACACACTTCTGTCTCAGAGATCGATCTGTTACCTCAATGTACTTGTGGAAAATGGATGTGTGTTGATGCTCATTATGTCACATAACTGCAAATATTGATGGTTTGATCTACTTTTCTTATAGAAGAATGCATATTACCCATTTGTATTCCATCCCAATTAGTCTTTGCAGGAAAAAAAAACAACCTACCTATGAAAGCTATCCACCATTTTTAAATGGACCCGGAGGTCTTTTTTCGTCAGATGATCTAACATTCTTGCATCTACCAGGCATTCCATAAAGTAACTTCTGTACTGAGGTAATCCCAAGCTGGGAAGCCACTCATTACCAATCCACTCATGATTCATATCACCATAAGCCAGAGTCTGCAGAAAAACAGGACACTATAACTTATTTATAGCAGTCAGTTTCCAAGCTGAAAAACAAGATGGCAATTTTATCACATAACCCATTAAAAAGTCCCACTAAACCTAGTTTGTTTGTTCAGTTTTCATGATGTATGGGAAAAGAGTACAGTTCACTCATAGCTTAACAATGTCTGTCTGCCTTACTTTAGGGAAAAGAAAACAAACAATAATTGCCCATGCAAATGGATGGGATTGCTGACTTGGTTTGTATTTGAAATCTGTGTCATCACTCAAAAAAAAAAAAAAAGGGCAATGTACTGATGATAAGGAAATGTGGATGATGAAATGCATCCCCAGACTATTAATGGGTCCATCTTACTGTGCATCTTGAGTGCACTCCATTTAGAGTGTTGGAGACATGGGGCTGCGTTGAGTTAAGTTGGTCAGTTACACTTCTCAGGATTGTTGTAAAAGAAACTGCAAAATAACCCTTGGGATTTGAACTCCAATGACTACATTGTTTAATGACAGGGAATTGAAATACTTAAGGGAATTCCTACAAACTGCACTGGTTTGGGTTTATTTTAAACAAAATGAATTCAACTTAACATCAAAGTGTCTGCTCTTTGCAAAGTATTACTGCAAGGTACCACATATCCAATAGTAGAGATGACTCAGACCCTAATTTTGAGGAATTTACAATGAAATGAGGAGGAGATGAAATGCATCCAGAGAATACTGATAGAAAGAAACAAAGGAAAGAGCAAGGCAGAACGCTGTGATTAATTTGAGGTAGCAGAGATTGCTTCTGTCTTGGGGGAGGTGGTACACAAGGAGTGACAAAAAGAGAAAGAAATACTTGAATAAAAGGAGGTATCTTAACAGAAAGAAATGGAAATACGTGGAATGGGAAGGATTTCACTCTAGGCAAAGGAATTAAGACGATGTTAGCAAAGGAATTAAGACAAAATAGAGGAAAATGAGAATGGGAGATGAAAAATAGATGTTGGTTAAAAATGTAGAATGTTGCTGTTGTTTAGGTGTTTTCAATCAAATGTGACTCTTCCTGACCTATTTGGGATGTTCCTGGAAAAGATATTAGAGTGGTTTACCATTTCTTTCACAAGTTCATTTTATAGATGGGGAAATTGAGACAAACCAGGGTCACACAGCTGCTAAGTGTCTGAGGTCAGATTTAAACTCAGGAAGACTCTAAGCCTGGTGTTTTATCCACTTTGCCATCTATCTGCCCCCAAAATGTAGAATAAATACACATAAAGGATGAGATAAAGCTAGGAAATATGGGATGGAGCTAGACAGGTGGGGTGGATTCAGTTTGCAAATGAAAGACTCAAGTTTATTCTTAACTCATCAGGCAGTGGGTTATTATGTGTGTGTTCATCCTTTGTTGCTGAAGAAGAAGAGAAGTAATGACATGACTTGCACTTGACTTTGGCTGTGAACCAGCTTCACTTCTCCTCCAGAGTCATCTGAATCTAGTGACCAGATATTCATCAGGATGACTGGAGATGACCCAGAATGAGGCAATTGGGGTTAAGTGACTTGCCCAAGGTCACATAGCTAGTGAGTGTCTGAGGTAAGATTTGAACTCAGGTCCTCCTGACTCCTGCACTGGTGCTCTATCCACTGCACTATTAGACAACAATGTGAGGGATGGATTGGGAAGGGCTGAAATGGAGGCAGGAAGACTAGTCAGTCTTACTATAATAGTTCAGGCAAGAGGTAATGAGGGCTTTTACTCATGTAGTTATGGGGGCAATGCAAGGGGAAGGATGGATGTGATTGCAAAGACAGGATCAACAGAAATCAGAAACTACATATTCAAAGATGATTTCAAAGTGATGATGACTATGGGTGACTGGTGATGTCATTAGTGGAAACAGAACAGTTAGAAGAGGAGTAAGTTTGGGTTCAGTTGCATTTGGATTACCAGTGGGATGTTGGGATGGAGTTATAGATTAGAGAATCATTGGTAGAGAGGTGAATAGTTAGAATTTCCAAGGGAGAGAAAAGAGAAGAATCTCTTAGAGGTACCAGGTTTAAGGGGTGAAAGTAGGATGAGAACCCAGAAAAGGAGACAGGGTCATTAACGTCAGAGAATGAGGACTACTGAATCATAGGTTTAGAGATGGAAGGGACATCAGGAGTCATCTAATCTTATCCCCATCATTTTATAGATAAGGAAACCAGAGCCTAGGAGATCCAATGACTTGCTTCAGTTCACATAGAGGCAGAATTGGAACCCAGATCCTCTGACTCCAGAACCAGTACTCTTTCCTCTGTACCAGGCTACCTCCTTTTTTAATACTGATGAAGTTATTAGTCTAAAACAAAACCAAAAGAACATGTGCTTCTTCCTCATAGGGGCAAGGCATGAAATTAGTATAGAAAGCTTCCTAATTGTGATTGTGGTTATTCTGGGTGTGCTGATGGTTTTGTGAAGAGTTCTTGAAAATGAAGATTCACTCCAGTCTCTACATCTGCCAGATGTATATGTCTGGGTAAAGAATATCATATATATACACACACATATGTATGTGCGTATATATGTATGTGTACATATGTGCATGTATGTATATGCATTTACACATGTGTATATAGAGCAACACACATGTGTATAAATACATGATATATACACACGTGTGCACATACAAGTATGTTTATATGTGTGCACATATATGTTTGTGTATGGATGTGGGTATGTATTTACACATATGTATATATACAGTAACACATATGTATGTGTCTACATATTTATCTATATGTACACATCTATCTATTTTGAAAACAATATACATATTAATTGTTTGAGTCATGCTGGACGTTTAAGTTCTCTTTGGGTAAACACAACATGGATGATCTAAAGTCAAGCCCAAGGGATGTGTTGACTAATTATCCAGTACTGTGACCAAAGTGAACTGATACAGAACATAGCCTCAGGGATCATCAGGCCAAAGTCTGAAAGTGAATTTTCTAAGAGTCCATCACTATATGAGTACCTTACACCCCACCCTCAATCACCATTTCCTCATTCTCCTTCTAGAGTTGAGCAGGCTAAGCTGGAAAACGAATATAGGGTTCAATAACATACATTGACTCCCTGGTCTCAAAATGAACAAATGAATTCTACACTAAGCAAATGGTTTTGATATCTAAATTAATGTTCTGTGCTAAAATATTATATAGGCCAGCACTTTACAAATATTGATCACTTGGAAATTATCTTATGACTGGAAGGTAATAATTTTCCCCTAGTTAATATATTTTCTTTTAGAATAATGTGGTTTGGTAAATTTATTGAGGGAATATTTTAAAATATATGTGCTACCATTTTCAACTTGTACAATGAAATCAACATTTTACAGTGTATGTAATGCTAAAAAAAGTACTATACCCTTGTCCTTATTGCTTGCTAATTCATATGAATTGCTATGAATAAACTATTGCCTTATGCCAAGTAAATTTGAACATAATGAATTCATACCTGGGCCCAGCTTCCTTCCTCAGATTCTTTCTGTGTTAGCAGAAGCAGCATGTAGTTATTAATAAAGCGAGGAAAAATAAAATATATCAAATTAGTTCAGGGGTATGAAATTCAACAATCTTGATAGTTATGTGAAAAAGTTAATAATTCTAATGTGTACACAGATGATTACAGACACAGACTTGCTTCTCACAAGAGGAGTGATCAATTAAAAGGAATTTCCAAGCAATTAGGTTTTTTAGTGCATTTTCACACCCACAAAGTCATGCTGGGCTTTCATGATTTTTTGAAAATTTGCTTTTGTCATTTCCAAATTTTGGTTACCATTCATGAGAAAAACATATATTTTAACATTTGGTCACTAAGGAGTTTGGGAAAATTAGCATTCATAAGAAAATATTTGTTGAATTTGGGCATTACTAGGAGGGAGAGACAATAAATGCGTGTACAAATTAATTAATGTATTTTCCCCAGTTATTAAGAGGTTAACTGGTCTGTGCTAGATTGTTTTGAAAATTATAAACAGTAACAAAAAAGGGGAGGTTCAGTTGTTAAAAAAATTAGAAACATTCCACCTTTGATATTTTAAGTGTGGAATTAACATACATACAATTCAATTTGCGAAACTGTTCTAACTCATTCGACTGCGAGTTACTGTGCAATTTAAAAAAGAGTGAAACAAAAACTTTACACTGATTCTAGAAACCAGAACTGTAATCAGAGGAGCACCTTGCTGCCAGGAAGCGACAACGCAGAGGGCACCAAGGGCTCTTCCGGTCCTTTTAGCATCCTCCAAACAATTAGACTTAGCACTGTGTTAGCAAGAATAATTAGTTAAAATAGGAAGCTACCAGATGGGATGTTTTCACACCAATACTATAAATATAGCTGAGATGACCAAGTGAGAGAAACCACATGAATATTTTGTATGTCCTCTGCTAAAAATTTACTCAGAAGCCCTTTTTTAAGTACAAAAGGTTAATGTGACTCAGTCCTTAACTAGTCAAGTGCCAAAGCTGAACATGATTAAAATTATTACTGCTAATTAATTCAAAATGATTTTTAAAAAAACAATCTGTAAGTTCTAATGGCTTCCCTCATGTTTATTAGTCTTGAAACTATTAATATAGACATAATTTTTTTTGGTCTTAAGACTGAAGAAAGCCAAAAATACTGACCGTTTTGGCTGGAGCAGCAAGGTTTTCCATTTCTTCATGGGTCACCCAAACATTGCCTGAGGGCTAAGGACAAGGCCCACAGGGAAGTAGGTAGAATCCACATTAGGTAAGCAGTGGTAAAGAAGAAAGCCAGCACCACTGTAAGTCAACAGCATCACCATCAACATAGCTATGTTCTTGCCTCTAGAGTGAGCAGGACATGACAGAGAAGTCCACAGCGCTTTTAAGAATCTTTTATGCTTAAGGAGACCATGCAGTAAGGGACATGCCATTTATTCCAAGTAGTTTCAAAACCAACATTGTTATCTTCTTACTAATCAATAAAAGGGAGGAATAGGGATGGGGCCTATGCTTTCATTGATAGAGGAAACACCCAGATGAGAAAAACTCCATCTACCAAGGTAGAATGTCACCTTCTTTTCAACTCATAGTTGCTCTAGGCAGCTCTCTTATAGAGAGACTTAAGTGACTGACCCAAGGACACACCATCAGTAAATATAGAGGCCAGATTGGGGTCCAAGTCTTCCTGATCCCAAAGTCAGCTCTCTATCCATTATGCCACAGCTGCTTCTCCAGGAAAATGGAAACAAAAAAGCAAACCATGAAGTACCAAAAAAAAAAAAAAAAAAAAGCTTTATTTTCTGAAGTAACAGAGAATTGTTAGTTGTGAGATATTCTTATAAAGACTTTTTGGCAGGTTATAGCATGTACCACTTTGTAGTGTTATAGAAAGTCATTTTGAGTATAAATACTTGCTAGAAAGAGAACATCAAAAACAGTTGTATATCTGTATACATGACCTTGATAGAGTCATGGCATTAAATATACATGACTTTTATCTTGATCATTTCTTCCTTTTGCTACTTAAATAAATACATAGCTAGGGGGTACAGTGGACAGAGTACCAGGCTGGGAGTCAGGAAGACTCATCTTCCTAAGTTCAAATCTGGAGATACTTCTTGTGACCGTGGGCAAGTCACTTACCAATGTTTGCCTCAGTTTCCTCATCTGTAAAATGATCTGGAGGAGGAAATGGCAGCCTCTCCAGTTCTTTGCCAAGAAAACCCCAAATGGGGTCATAAAAAGTCAGATGTGACTGAACAACAACGAAATATATAACATTCAGATATTTTGTTTTGAATGAAAAAAATCAATAAAGGCAAGTTTTGTTAAAAAAATTGTCTCTGCCTTTTTAAATGTCTTTGTAAGAAAATACATTTCTAAAATTTGTTTAGTCATATTTCTGTCATGTTCAAGACAAAAAAGGGTAAATAATTTGTCCAGGGTCACACAGATAGCAAGAATGTAAGACACATTCAAATCCAGGTCTGACTTCAAGTCCACTTTGTTCACTTTTTCCCCTAACTGGCCCTCAAGAATTGAATAACACTGAAGAACATTCTGCTTAGGAGGCAGAATCCTACTAATTTCACTTGTTTTCAAAGCTACCTTCTATTAACATTCATTCTATAATTAAATGTTTTATAGTTTAAGTAAATTTAGGGGAAAAGGACAAATGACAAATAAGTTTGTAACCAGAATCCATTCTTCAAGGGATTCTATTTTCATTGTAAATTTTCTGGAAATCCTGACACATTACTCAAACTGTATATGATATCCTGACAAATACAACAGCCTTTGCTCACCCTATAACCATTCAGTTGCTTGGCCTTCCCAGTTCTGAAAGGTGGTCAGCACTGTAGGATTCCAAGGACAAAAGTGTTGTCAACTCAAATCATCAGCATAGTTCCCCTACATCTTCATGCCTCTGATCTTGACAGCCTTATGAATAATCTAATTAAAAAACATTTTTATTGGGCACCTACTCCCTGATTGGTCTGTCCAGTAAATTGACCAGAATAATAACATTGAAACAGAACATATTTCAAATTTTATCAGAAATAAAAGAAATAGTTGAAAACTGGGTATGCATAATCCCAGATGATGCCTTGATTTAATTGAAAAAAAAAAAGTACTTGCTTTGTTTTACACATTTTGACTTTGGTTATAAAACAAAAAATGACATGGTTCCTTCCCTCAAAGAGCTTATATGTTAAAATGATGGAAAGAATTTGCATCAGATTCCGTGCTCCTGAACATCCTCAAATTTCATAACGTACTTACATTCCATTCCTTTCAGGATAAAAACAAGGGAAAAATTGTTTTTAGAATCTAGAAGGCATGGAAAATTGCTTTTTTTCTTGGCTTATAAGTCATATTTATTTTAATAAATGTGGAACTTTTTCCATCAGATGACAACCTGAATATTTGAAGCATTAAATCATTTGGAAGAAATGAATTTTATAGACTATTTTAGGAACGCAGACTATACTCACTCATCTGTCACTCTCTTCTTTCCATCCAATGATTTCCATTATTTGCCTGAGTTATTTTATTTACAGTTTGTTCAAAGTGCCCTTCACTGATTACTTAAGAAAAATTACTTTAATCCAGTCTTAGTTTACAAAATTTATTGAACCAATGTCTTAATTTAGACCCCAAATAGTGAAGATGTTGTGACCTCTCTAACAATAGGTTAACACTATGAAAAACTATATTTTTCCTAGAAGATCTTCAAGGAAAAGCCTATGTTCATTTAAGTGGAGGTTTGCAAAGGACTATGCTAGATAACTGAACTCTGTCTTCCAGTATTCCCAAGTAAAGCATGTAACTGAAGCAATTCCTGAATCACAGATGACCAACTTTTATAAGAATAGTTAAGTCATAATAACTCACAATTTAAGGGTTGCAAAATCCTTCACAAATATGATCTCTTTTGAGCCTCATAATTACCTTGAAAATTAATTATCTCCATTTCATAGATGAGAAAACTGAGGGTCAGAAAGATTAAGGCTCTTACTTGGTGTCACAGAGATGCAAAGACTCTAAGGTGGGATTCCAAATGTGATGGAGTAGAAAGAGTACTAGCTCTGGAGTCAAGGGACATGGCTTCCAATTCTATCTGTGTGACCTTAGATAAGTCATTGACCTTCTCTGCACCTATGTGGCCTTGTCTGTAAAATGAAAGGGTTAGACTAGATGGATTGTGAAGTTCTTTCTAGTGCTTCATCTATAATGTAATGACTTCAGCTCCTGCTCCATCTGTAATACTGGGCAGCCATTCTAACTAGAGGCTGATGTTACTGACCCTAATTCTTCAAATGTACACGCAGGTTAGAGGGAAAGCAAGTGATTGGATAACCTGTCACTGCTCCAGATATCAGGAAAGTCCATCACTCCCACGGTTCTACTAACTAGACATTCCTGGGGTTAACAAATTCATTAATTCTTAAAACAAACCTGATGCTTCTTCTGAAAACACCTTAAGTGGCTACAGTGAAGATTAAGTCTGTCATTAATTTCCAATTTATTGGAAGTTGCTTCTTACCTTACTTTCCTGAGGCTAAAGAACTAAAGCACAGAGTGTATAGTTAGGCTGGGGTGAAGGTCTAGTTTGAGAGGATGGGGAAAACAGATCCAGGGGAGATGCTGCAGCTGGGCAGCCCGAATACAACACTGGGCAGCTGGGACAGGTGACAGGAACATGGAGAATAAAGCACAGGTAGGGCTCTACCACCAAACTCCTCCTGCTTGGAAGCGCTCAGGGCTCTACTGGCCAACAACTGTCAACAACCATTTCCTGCTTGGTCTTTGTTCAGTCATTCAGTTGTGTTCAACTCTTTGTGATGCCATTTGGGATTTTCTTGGGTAAGATACTGGAGTGGATTGCCATTTCTTTCTCCAGTTCATTTTACAGATGAGGAAACTAAGACAAACAGAGTTAAGTGACTTGCCCAGGGTCACGTAGCTATAAATATCTGAGTTAACTCAGGAAGATGAATCTTCCTGACTTGAGGCCCGGTACTCAATCCATTGTACCACCTAGCTGCCCATATATGAGTTTAGTAATTAAAAAATCCTGCACACCATATGGAAACACAGTGATCCAGAAAAGTTTACTCCAAATAAAACCCTGAATATATCTGATTAATGTTGTACAGTTAACATTCAGAAATGATACTCAGATGATATGTTGTCATATGAGAATTTGGGAAAGAAAATTTTAGAAGAATCACTATCAAAAAAAAAAACAAACACTTTCTTCATTAAGTCATAGGGGAAAGAGACAGCAAACTAAAATAAATCTTCAAATGAGTTTATGGGATAAGGACCTCCTAAATTATGAAAGTTAATTGGGAGCAAGAGAAAGATTGAAGAGAAACAGATGTCATGAGAATGACAGAAAACAGCTGTACCTAAGGAGAGTCCAGAGAGCTAACCTAGATCAAAGGGGTTTCTGTCAGTCTATCAGTAATGTCGGAACATTCTGACTTGATAATTCAGTTTTTGCTTTTTCCCTGGTTTCATTAGGTTTCATTAGGGTAGTTTAAATGTTTCTCGAAATAGACTTTATTGAATTTTCTTGCTCATTATACAATAATTCTATTAAATGTTTCATATATGTGTACACATGCATGTATATGTGTATGTTTTGTATAAATGTGTACATACGTATTATATATGCATGCACAAATATATATTAACTCTATAAAACCATGTGTTTTATTGTGAGAGAAATTATGTGAATAGAAACTGAAGCAAATCTAAAGGACAGTTCAGAGTGCTGATGGACAGGAAAAAATTAGTGCTGCCAATATAACAGAGCCTCACTCTCGCGACATGAGGCGGAGCCTAAAGTCCTAGGCTGGCCCAGAGACCGATTTTGTTCATATAAAGTGAAAGCAGGCAGGAAGTTATTTTCTCTATTATGAATGCCCAAATTAACTATAAAGGACACGTGCTATTTGCATCCAGAGAAAGAACTGATGAATAGAAGTATGTACAGAAGAATTTTCCACATATGTGTATATAGACATACATATACATACCCTGTGGTATAGACTTGATGGGCTCCTGTTGTACACACACACACACACACACACACACACACACACACACACACACAGACAGACACACACATATATGTTGTAATATTAGTTACTACTACTACAATATACATGTACATACATATAATAGACATGTACACATTTTTTACAAACATATACACATACATGCATATGCATATATATGAAACATTTAATAGAATTAATGTATAATGAACAAAAAATGTTCTCAGAACCAAGTGCATATATGCATAAACATACATACACAAACACACACATATATACACCTATTTGTATCTAATGGTAGCTTTCTCTAGGGTGGGAGAGGGAAGAAAAAAAGGAAATTTACATGATAATTTCACTGTATATTTGAAAGAAATAAGAAGTTGTGTAAAGGTTTGCAGTATCATGTGCAATTATCTTTTTTATTGTACTATGTTGTGGAAATACTTATTTTATTCCATAAAAAAAAAATAAAATAAAATAAAGCAGGCAAGCCAAACAGAGCCTTCAATGTATCCAAATAATGCACTTGGTTCTGAGAAATACAAAGAAATCATTTATGGTATTGAAATCTAGTTGTGGGTTATTTAAATTATGAATATGTTTTGAATTATGGCTTTCATGATGTATGGTTTTTGCTTTTCGCAGCTGGTGTTTTGAAGAGTTGTATGTCAAACAAATTCTAAAGATTGAATTATATTTGAAAAGCACTAGGGAAACTTGTTGTTTAAAGGAACCCCTTTTAAGTCCAACTCACAAAAGGAAATATTTATATGGTGCATCATTTCTTTAAAGATATTTTACTACTACTACCACTACTACTACTACTACTACCACCACTACAAGTTCTGTTGCTATTACTGCTACTACAACTATAGCTACTAGAAATCAGTCATTGTCATGTTCATCAGTGTGATACAATGGAAAAAGCTTTTGGCTCTGAGGTCAAAGAACCAGATCCAAATTCTACCTCTGATGCTTATTACCTATGCAATCTTGGGCAAGTCACTTACCTTCCCTGAACCTCAGTCTTCTCATTTGTGAAATGTGGCAGATTTAATTTTATAGCTTTTATAATTCTTAAACTATAAACTTCTTGGTATCACTCTCAATGATTAGCAAAATGCAAATCTCTTGGACATGAGTCTCTTAGTTCAATAGAATATGTAAGCTCCATGAGGGCAGGAAGTAGTTTGTTTTTTTCTTTTTGTATCCTACACACCACACATATTACTTAGCATGTGATAAATAACTGGTTTATATTTTTGGATGTATTTCAAGATAACTTTGCCCAGCTTCAAAGTGCATGAAAACCTCCCAAAGTGATTATCTATTTCACTGGGTATCTGCATACTGAACTCCATGTAGACTCTTCTTGGGATGCCATATCTGATTTTATTTTAACTGTGCCCTCGATGATATCATTTAACTTGGATACACAGGATGGCCATAGCACAAAGGAGAACAATGAGGCAGCCTCCACAGTACAGTGGAATGAATACTGGTTCGGTATTTTGAAAAGCTGGGTTCACATCCTTCTGAAAGTCATTTAACTACCATGGACATCTGATTCTTCATTTGTTAAAATAAAGGGGCGTATACTGGATGGTCTGTAAAGTCTCCTTCTCCTACTCATTACTTTTTTTTTTTAGCAGAAGTTCAAGTTGTAGTTTAGGGAAAAATGACTACTAATTCCTTTAAAAGTAGGATTTATATCACTAGGACTAAAATCTAGCCTTTGGGGAAGAGAGGGAAACAAAAGATGAAAACAGATATTGAGAAAGTCTGTTATAAGCTGATACATAAATATAAATAAATTAAAAAAATATAAATTTATTAAATATAAATAAATGTAAATAAAAAAATTTCTTTAAATAACAGAAATACTTTCTCACTCAATTTTTAGTCCAATAGAAGTACACCGAGCTTAGAATCACAGCTAAGTTCAGGCTTCAATGATGATACTTCGTACTTGTGTTACTATAGCTAAGTAACTTAATTTCTTTAATCCTTAAACAAAGGACAAAAAGCAACCCCTGAGAAGCTCTTCTGTACAATGGGGATAGTTATACTTATAATACTTATCACATAATGGGGATACTTATAACACCTATCACACATGAAGTACAAGTTAAGGAAAGTATTTTCTAAACCGTAATGTTTATGAATGATTATTTTTGAGCATTAATATTACCTGAAAAAAACTTCAGTCGTGCAACTTAGAGCCATTGGTCCACAATGCACATTTTTCTTATTTTTAACTGTTATATGATGCATAAGGAAATGGTAAATCATTCCAGTATCCTTGCCAAGAAAACCCCATTAACAGTGTGGTCCATGGGTTCATGAAAAATCAGACATGACTGAACAACAATTTTATGAGACTCTGAGTAGCACCTGTGATGTGAACCTCTCAACTATGACTTAAAATCATCTAACGATCCATGAGACAAGAACTATCTTTTTGCCTCTTCTGTATCCTCAGCACCTTGCACAATAACTGGCACATAGTAAATGGTTTATAAAGGATTACTGACTGACCATATGCATTAGTGTCTGGGATGCTCGGGATGGGTCTACTATTTAAAAAATGGTGCCATGAGATGTGACTTCATGGATCAGCTTTTACTCTCTCCACTTTCTCTAGAGATTTGGGCTTACTAAAGTTTTCCTGAAAGTCTGAATTTGCCACTGTCTCTTCTTTTCACTTGGCCATATTTAAATGCATCCTGTATTTTGGGGATATACGGAAGTCTAAAGAAAGCTTAGAGGCTAAAGAAGAAAAACTTAAAAACAGATCATGAAGGGATATAATACAACCTAGTACTCATGAAAAATTAAATCTGGAAGTATCTTTATTCATCCTTAGAAAAACTGCTTAAGTTTGAAATAGGGCATATAAATGATTCATCTCCTATTTGGAAGAAAGCATAACCCTTAAGAAAATATTGAGTAGAGAACATATTGCGGGTGAAGCTTTTTTATAAATGCTCTGGCTGGATTATGTGAAAGAGAAAAGTAAGCATCTCAGTTAACAGTCTAAACTTTCTGATCATTATTTAAATGCCCAGATCTTTTCAAATTTCTCAGTCACTTTAAAACACCATAGAATACTGAGATGATAAATGGACCCTTCCAGTCTGATAGGAAAGAAGGCTTCACACAGGAAAACTTATCACAAATAGCAGCAAGGTTAATGAAGTGCAAGCTTCATCTCTTCAGAATAATTCATACTAATTTGGAAGGAGCAGACTTCAAAATGCCAGCCCTGTTTAACACTGGAGTGGGAGAGGAGACAAGTGGAAAGTGACTCACCGTTCGAGATGTAGGGGGAGCAGACGGGCTTGTTAGAGAAACCATCTCCTGGATTGCTAATCGGAGTTTCAGGCGATGTAGAGGGTTGCTGATTCCTATTTCTCTCTGGATCTCTGTGTCTGACAGAGCAGACATGATAGCGCCACTCTTGACATTGGCCCGGCAAGCTGCGACATACCAGGCAGGCATTCCCAACCACAGCTATGGGAATCAGGGAAAGGGTGAAATGAATAATTACATGCATCCAAATTTCTCTTTTAATTTAGCTTTCCAACCCCCACTGGTCTGAATAAATATAACTCTTCTGATTTAAAAATCTTCTTCCGGTGACTGAATAAGCGACTGGATAAGTTAATATTGGGCTTACTTTTTCTTCTGTAAAATGTGGGAGCTGGGCTAAATGACCCTGTGGTCCCTTCTCCATCATGAAGCTTCCTCTCTGGTGTTGTAGGAAATTGAGGGAATACAGGAAATTCAAAATAATTCAGTTCTATAAGCATGGTCTCTTTGCTTGGAAATTCACTAGGTTAACATACTGGAATTATAAGATTGGGGGACATTGACATAAAGTCCTGCAAAACTGACATGAATAGACATCCTAAGATAGCAAAGCAGCACAGTCTAGTGGAAGGAATACCAGATCTACAGTCAAGAATTCTGCCTTTTTCTTGCTACCTACATGGTCTTGAGAAAATCATATAATTTTGGTTTGGGCTTTGGGTTGGGTTTGGGCTTAATGAATCCTTATGCAGAAGTTCTTAACATGGGGTATGGAAACTCATTTTACCTTTAATATTTTGGTAACTGTATTTCTATACAATTGATTTCATGTGTAATCCTATAACTGTTATTTTGTGCTCTTAAATCATTACGACAAGATGGTGTTTTATGCTAATCATCTCTCCAAACTTTTAAGTTCTTCTAACTTGTGTCTTATACTATAATGAGAATGAGCAAGGGAAGAGAGAAGAAATCTTCAAAGGAATGTCTTACTCATCAGGAAGAATGAGTAATTTCAGTGATAGGGAAGGGAAGGGGAATCAATTAGCCATTCAACACTTATTATCTACTACTTGTTGGGCACTTGCTAGGCCAAGGAAGTACAAAGACAAAAACTGAACAATCTTTGTCCTCAAGGAAATTGTATGCTATGAAGGATACAGATTACTGGCAGGAAAAGAAGAGATGACATGGTACAAGATACAACATCTACTGCACATGGGACAGATAGTCAAATCAGGCTCTTGGCAACTCTCTTATGGGCTTCTCTTTTAAAGTGGAGAATCATAGGGAAATCCTTTGGTGTTGGGAAGGTATAATGTAACTGGATGATTAAACTAAGTATGGGATTTTAGACAGAAATGAAAAAGCAATCAATTAATATGGCGCCATCGGAACTAGAAAGTTTCAGAGGAAATTGAAAAGACTTCTAAGAAATGAAGCAAAGTGATCAGAAGTAGGAAGATTTAATTTCTGTGTTGACAACAACCTTATAAAGAAAAACAACTTTGAACTCTGATTAAGTACTGACAAGTCATAATTTCAGAAGTCTAAAGATGAGTCATGATACCCACTTCCTGCCAGAGAGATTATGGGCTTACAATACAGAATGAGACATCTATATTTGAATGTGGCCAATAAGGGGTTTTGTTTTGCTTGACTATATATATGTATACACACACACACACACACACACACACACACACACACACACATATATATATATATACATATATATATATATACATATTATATGTATCATGAGGGAATTTATTTTGATTTACTGATTTTTATTGCTCAACAACAGAGAGGGAAACAGAAGAAAAAAATGAAGGTTTTTTGGGTTTTTTTTAAGTGGAGAACCCCGAGCCTTAATCTAAAAATATAGGATGTCAGATTCTAACGTAGATTTAGCACTGGAAGGGAACTCAGGCATCATCTAGTCCAGTCCTGCATAACATATGGGCCATGGGCCCACCAACTGATTTTGGGTGCCCTGCAAAAAATATAGGGTTGCCACTGCACACTCTCCTGTTTGTCACATGACCTGTGGCAATCAACCATCATCAGTCTGTCTCTAGTCTAACCTATCTGCAGCCTGAAGAACATTATCCTTTATTAATTCTGGCCCCTACCAATTGCCATGTTGTGCACGTCTGATCGAGTTCAAGACTCTCATTTTAGAGATGAAGCAACTGAGACCCAGGTATCAGAGGCAATACAAAATAGAACCATGGTCAGAACCTAGGTCTCCTTTTTCTTGTCCTTCCATTTTTATTACCTTATCTTAAGTTATAGAATATAATTAACCCATATCTTGGCAAGAAGGTATGTGTAATAAGAAATTTTTTATACATGGTCAATTGCTTTGCTTATTTGTGACAAGAATTCCTCCTTTCTCAATCCCTTTTTTCTTCATATGATGGGAGGAAGAGAAAATCATTTTTGTTAATTGAATAAAATATTACAAATAGCAATCTTTCTATAGCTCTATCACTGTCTCCTCAATTATCCAGTCTTGAGTTTTGCACCATATTTCTCCTTTGTCTTTTGCATTCTGTAATATTAACAAGACTACTCATCAAACCAAAACTGCCTGATTTGACCCTTGGTGATTCTACCATTAGGTCCTTAAAGCAGTTAGTCTGATCTGACTGAAGAAATGTAGCAGTAAACACTTATGTCATAGATGGTCATGCCTTTTCATAAATGTCACTCCTGAGTATCCTTGTAGTATTTTATTTTTGACATGGATGAATTAGGGCCAACCCAGAGCTCACTTACACATGTCATTCATAATCAAATCTGTACTCCCAGATAATGGGGTGAAAAGTTAAGAACACTCACTCACTGTATTACTTAGCTCATCCATCCTGCTTGTTCAATTTCATGATTTGAGACACATCATGAAGCAATTATCGGGCAATTCCCAGATGCTAAAGGTAGGTTTAATTATTGCAAACTATGCTGTCTGTAATTTCTTAGCACATTAACGTCAGTGGATGCTAGAACATTTTTTTACTGAAAGATTCACTCGTCATCTCCCCAAGTAACAGTCTTCTCACTGGCAATCTTGAGAAAGTTTTAATCATAATGAAAGAGAAATGCAAAAGAAGCAAACAAACAAAAAACAATTCTTTTGAAACTGATCTGGTCAAGTATGCTGTCAGGTAATTGATTTTAACCATAGGAAATTCAATGACCAGTTTGAAAAGACCATCCCTGACCACAAACAGGAAAACATCTTCTGATGGATTAGTATTGACTGAATTAAGTCATTGGCATTATTTGCTCAGTGTAAGCAGTTTGCTTTGTTTTTGTAAAGAATTAATTTTTTTAATGAATTTTAATTTTCCCCCCCATAGGAAATAATAAACTCAGGATGTTCCAAAATGATTTAAAAAACTGAGTTGGGCTACTTTATATCCCAAAAGGAATAGGGATATTTCACTAGCTAAAGAAGTTCTCACTGAATTTCCTCTACTATGGCACAACATTATATCTGCAACTTAGAATACCTAGAACAGAGAGAGTAAATAATTGGCCATGGTCACACAAGTCAGTATGAGTAAAAAGTGGAACTTGATTACAGATCTTTCTTTTTGTCTCTACTAGCTCTCTATCCACTGGGTCAAACTGTTTCATCTAAGGACATTCACAAATCACAAAACCATCTGCTAAAAAAAATAATAATAATTTTCTCCCCATTTGAAGAAAGGACAGTACCACAAAGCACAGAGAGGAGAATGACCTACCCACTGCCAAACAATCCAAAGTTCCTAGGCTAGAAAGGCGGTATCAAGCTATTGTTAATGAGGCATGTGAAAGTGAATCCTGGGCTTAACAAAATCATTTGTGCTTGGACTAGCTGATAGACCCCCAAATTGGGGAGACAAGACAATAGATCAACGGAAGCTGGAAGGCAGCAGCTACTCCCAGGAGAGGCACCAGTCTTTGGGCCAGACCTGATGAATTAGTGTGTTAGGCTTTTTTTTTTCCTATTGCTTTTGAAAAATTGTTTGACTTGGAAGGAGAAAAGAGTTTATATCTAAGCATGGCTGCAGTTCTTCAGTACAGCAGAAGAACATCAAGGAGAAAGATTTTGGACGATGAATGACAGTTACTCCCAATCATTCTATTGGTCCAGTTTAGAAGACATACTTTTGAATTGATTGCCCTTCCATGGGATTCTTTCTTAGCATCAGATGGATGGCAGTGATCACCTGGTCCAATAGCCTCACTTTGGAGATGAAAAAGTAGAGGCACAGGAAGATGAAGCCATTTGCTGAGCGTCAGAAAATCCAGAGAAGGTAATGGCAGACCACTCTGGTTTCTTTGTCAAGAAAACCCCAGAGGAGGCCATGAAGAGTCTGACATGACTGATGCAATGGCAGCAGCAGCACAACAGAAATAAACATCAGAGCAACTGCCCAAGGCCCTCTGACTCCAACTGTAGCATTGCTTACAGTATATCAAGCGTAGGGACAGACAGAGGGATGTACTCTCTAGACACTTCAGAGTAAAACTTGAATAGGAAACACATGGTTTCTAAGAAACGTGGACGCAAACAGAAACATCTATCATCAATATCAGTAAATTCCTTGGCAGTCACAGAAATGGCAATTCTTGAGAAGAACCCCTCTTCTGACCTTTTCATTGAGCTTGGGCTTTGAAGGTCTTTTTACTTTATCCATCTACTTACCTCTAGCCATGCAACTACTGTGGGCCCATCCCACTGCGCAAAAGGTAATCCCTTTCTTCTAGCTTCTTCAAGAAGTTCATGCCTGAAGCATAAGTAGATTGCAAATTGTTAGCTGTGGAATATGGAACGAGATTGCTCTAATTACTGAAAATGGCAACATTAACACAGTTCACTAATCTCCTTTAGGAAGCCTCATGAGAAATCAGCGAATGAATGTGTCTTTCATCTCTTGAGCATATGACTTTTATGGCACACAGTTCTCTTCCTAGAAATAGAACATTAGGTTTTAACTGGCATCAATGAAGTATCATTTTTTTCTGATTAATTCACTGTCTGCAGCACTAAATACGGATTGCTAAAAACTACTTTTTGCTATACCTAACACATATTTGACATGAAAATCACTTGTATGCATCAAGTATATATTCAAGTTGAAATCAATCCACATTTGATTCATTCTCCAATTTAAAACACATTCTGTGTTCCTCAGAGTTTTTCCCTACAATATTAAATAATAATGAACTTGCTCTAGATTAATCTACTTATAGTTGAACTCTGCTTTCCAAGTTGAGATTTAAGGTATTTTAAAAAATAATCCTACTTCTGTATTATACAGATCCTTCGCGTTTGAAGATATATGTATTTATGTAAATAATTATACAATAGCATTCCATGCACACCATGCTAGTTTATATTAAGAAAGTAGAAAAATACAAATGGAAATTTCTTGTTAACACTGGAGTTTATCTTGTGTTCCTTATTGAAATGTTAACAGCATTGATGCAGTAAGAAAAGCAATGAGAATGAAAAAAAACAAGCTACAGTTACATGGATAAACATACTCATAAATCACCTGCTATTTCACTTTGACAGCAGAGATTGAATACATTGATTAGGTCCACATACAAATCACCTCCTACCTACAGCCCTTAGTTAGGAAGCTGCATGTGGCATTCTCTAAGCAAATGCTGGGGTGAGGCAGGGAGAGGAGAGAAGAGGGAAAGAGAATTATGGTTTTCCCATAGTTCATGGTTCATTCATTTCAGCAACATCCAAATCTTCATGACCCCATTTGGGGTTCTCTTGGCAAAGATACTAGAGTGGTTTGCCATTTCCTTCTCCAGCTCATTTTACAGATGAGGAAACTGAGGCATATAAGGTGAAGTGATTTGTTCAGGGTCACACAGTTAGTGCCTGAGGTCACATCTGAACTCAGGTCTTCATGACTCTAGACCCAGCCCTTAGCTGCCCCTTCCATATAGCTTGCTCCCATTACAATCCTGATGAGAACCATGAATTAGAAACTAACCTCATCTGCACCAATTTCAATTTGGTTTTAGAAATAAGTGGGGCAATCTAGCAACCAACAAACACAATTCATTGAGTTTCACTTAATATAATAATAAAAATTCCCATTTATATTACTTTTAAACTTCACAAAATACATTCCTTGCAGCCACCCAGTGAGGTATAATCTTAGTATAGTATAGCATATATGGTACAGTATACTATAGTATACTGAGGTATAGTATAAATATCATTGACCCCTTTTACAGATGATGAGGCAGCTAGGTCTCACAAGCAGATAGAGCACTGGACCTAGAGCCAGGAAGATGGGAATGCAAATCCACACTAAATGTGTGACCCTGGGCAAGTCACTTAATCCAGTTTGCCTCAGTTTCCTCATCTGTAAAATGAGCAGGACAAGGAAATGGAGAACCAATCCAGGATCTTTGCCTATCCAAATGGGGTAGGGCACAACTGAACAACAAAAACCAAAAACAGATGACGAAACTGAGTCAGATCAGTAAACTACTCCCACAGTCATACTCTTAGGAAGGGGCAGAACCAGGACTTGAACTCACGTCTTCTGCTGACTCCAAGCTCAATGTTCTTTCTACTCCACCAGAGTGTTTCAATACAACAAAAACTCAATACTGTGCTAAGAATACTATAGAAAAGAAATGAGATGCGATATCTGATCTCAAGTAATTTATAATCTAGTAGGAGGGACAGGCTAAACACACAACAGACTATGTAACGAAGGTTTGTGGTGAAAGTATAAATTGTACGGATTTTTTGAGAAAGGAGACAACAATAGAAAAATAAAGGTGGGAATAATGAGCAAAGGTTTCTTTATATGACGTTGGACTAACCTACACCTAGAAGAATTAGGTGAGTAAGAGAGGAAAGAGGAGGGGATGAAGTTACACTATAAAAAATTCTACTTGCTTTAATTGTATCATATTTCTGACTTAATTAGCTCAGCTGATGCTGTGAAACATGGAGTAAGTGGTATGGTGTGGCAGCTACAGCCTTAGTTTCAGAGCCTGGAGACTTGACCAAGAAAATTAATAACTCGACCCTTACTAGCTATGTGACCCAGAATATTGCTTAACCTCCCATAAGCCTCAGTTTCCTCATCTGTATAATAGGAACAAGAGTTTTGAGTGTATGTAGCAAGAGCACTAAGTTTAGAGTTATAGGATTTGGATTCAAATCCAGGTTCTGCTTCTTATCCATATGACTTTGGACTTGTCACAACCTTTCTGGCCTTGATAATCTTATCTGCAAACTGAGGGGGTTGTTCATCATTAGATGATCTCTAAGGTTCCCTCCAATTCTCCATCCTATAAAGAACACAGGTCCTTTCATTAAGACTGCCATCAAAAAGTTGGGGATGCTGGGGAAGGGAACATTGTAGGACAAAAGTGACAAATTTCATGGGAAGATTAGTAACTTCCATAAAGAAAATGTCTAATTAAAAATCTATGAAGTCTAGATTTATAGATTAGAAATCTATAATCTATATTCTGCAAACATAAATCTGAATGAATAACTGCCCAGTAAAAGGTTAATTCCTTGAGAAATTTTCACTTGAAAGTGGTAGTTTTCATTTTTGTATCTAGGAAACTGAGAGATGGCTAGATGGCTCCAAGGATAGAATGCTTGACCTGGAGTCTAGGAGACCTAATTTCAAATCCAGCCATAGACATTTACTAGCTGTGTGACCCTGGGCAAGTCACAACTTCTGTTTGCCTTAATGTACTGGAGAAGGAAATGGCAAACCACACCACTGTCTTTGCAAGATAATTCCATGAATGGTATGGTCCACAGGTTTGAGAAGAATAGGACATGACTGATAAATTGAACAACAAAAAATATGGCATTGAGTATCTGACAACAATGGGAACATTAGATCTGGACCTTTGATCTCCTTGGTGTGAGACATTGCATATAAAGAATGTCCCATCACATATGCACAAGGGGAACTCATCTTTAACTTATCCTGGGGGACTGAAAGATTGTGTTACTTGCCTAGACCCATACAGATGGTCTATGTTTGACTTAAACCCAGATTTTCCTGCCTCTAAGGTGCAACATTACTTTGACTCTTTGGGAACAGAAAAGGTGCTTAAGAAATGCATCCTGAATGGAAGTGAATTTCCTAATCAGTCCTAAAGTATCAAATATTAGGTGACTTCTAAGACAGACCTCATATGTTCGGTGCCTCATGCTTAGTTTTTGGTGGCAAAATTTCTCTTTGGGGAGAAAAGAAAAGTTAGATAACTAGAAGTGAAGCTAGACTTACAATAGAGTGAAATTGAAGACTAGTTTGAATATTTCTTTGTCTTATCCTTCTTACCACCTTAAGCCCTTACCTCCTTAAGAAATGCTACTGACACAATCAAATACGTTGCCTGGTCCATGCCATTTTCCACATTTGGAAATTTTAACTAATATTAACAAAATATTATTATTAACTAATTTTAACAATATTATATTAACAAATATTAATAAAATATTAACCAAAATTAACAAAATATTAACTAATATTAACAAAAGCAAGGCAATGGCACCCCTAGATGTGGGTTTCTTCTATAATTCAACACACTTTTCAAATCCAAAAAATGTTGTCAGTCAATAAGTACTCAATAAACTTTGACTGATGAAAAGCTATAATATACATATATCATAGACAAATATACACGGAATCTCAGATTTGGAAGGGACTTAGGTGACAATATATTTTGGCCCAAATAGGAACAGAATCCCCTTTACAACATTCCTGATGAGTGATCATCTAGACCTCTAATGGAGAGGAAAACACTTTGCCTCTCAATGCTGCCCAGTTCTCCACTGAATAGCTCTCATTTTTATGGATTTTTACCTTACATCAACCTTAAATCTTCATCTCTAATTTCCATCAACTGCCCACAATTCTGACCTCTGGGTCTAAGCAGAACAAGTTTCAGCCTTCTTTAAACAGTCAATGTTGAATCGTTTCAGTCTTGTCTGACTCTTTGTGACCCCATTTGAGGTTTTCTTGACAAAGATACTGAAGTGGTTTGCTGTTTCCTTCTCCAGCTCATTTTACAGAAGAGGAAACTAAGATGCACAGGGTAAAGTGACCTGTCCAGGGTCACACAAATAATAAATGTCTGAGGCCAGATTTGAACTCAGGAAGATGCTTCTTCCTGACTCCAGGCCTGGTACTCTATCCACTGCAGCACCTAGCTGTCCCAGCTCTTCAAATATAGGAGGGTACTTGTCATGCCCCACCCACACTCCTCAGCTATATTAAAATGCCCCAGAGATTGTTAAAAGGTAAAATGTGTAAAAGAGGGGACCATTGTGGTTGCTGAGCCTATCTTTTATAAAGATTCCTTTCCCCTCACCCTTCCTGCCTCAATGTCACCTATAATCTGAGGACAGAAAAAGTCCCTCTATTCTTCTCAATTTTGTTCTGGTAGCAGAATCTGTAGATTGTACCACATGCCAAAGAGCAGTAATTAGGCCATTTAAAAAGGGATCTCCTAGGACCTAGTTTCCTGAGTCAGGTGAAAATAGAAATTTCAACATTCATTGTTTTGCTAATGACTAAGGTAACTAACATGGAACAGAATTTTAAGTATATATATGATTTAAGAAAATTTTTTGGAGTATTTGCAGGCAACATCCCAAATTAAAATTTTAGACTTTAAGCATATCTTTCGAGATTTAAGAATTCTGATCAACACAATAATCAACCATGATCTCAGAGGACTGATGATAAAGTATGCTACCAATCTCCTTACAGTGAGGTGATTGGCTGAATATTCAAAATGAGACAAACATTTTTGGAGATGGCCAATGTAGAAATTTATTTTGTTCGACTATGAAAATTTTTATGAGAATTTTGTTTTTTGTTCTTTTCTTTCTCCCCAGTTGGGGACAGGTGGTAAGAATGAAAAATAAATGTATATTAAATGAAAAAAATTATAAAGACTATCTTTCAGAGTAGCCATGTACTTCTGAGCTGTAACTAAGCATGCATGCAAAGCAGTAATATGCCATAGACCATTGTAAGTGATAAGAAGCATGCCTTCACCTGAGGGAGGAGAACACACCACTCCCACTCTCAGGAAGAAAATTCAGATCCTGGGACTTGAGTGTGGTTGGAGGGAGAGTGGGGGAATTTTATTCTGGGAGGCATGAGACAGGAGAGGGCTTATGCCAGGCAACCATCTACAATCTTCCCTTTTAAAATAGCTATTCTTATTAACTAGATGCTAAGCTCTTGTTATTTATATGCTGATACATTGTCAACATCCTCTATATCTGATGCTTTAGGACAAAACCTTGGCAATCCTGCCTCAGGTACAAATCTGGGTTACTTGTGAAAATAACTCTATCTACATGGTAGACACTCAGTAAACGCTTGCTGGCTGAATTCTTAAAGCACAAACGATTTCTAAATTTGTGTTTGATTCTAATTAGAGCCAAGGTTGGATTTCCCCTGCAAACCTTAAGGTATGTAATTCTCCTATTCATTTTGCTCCAAACGCTCCCTGAGGGAATAATACAATAATTCAGGCACAGAACCCTTCACAATATCATCTCGTCTTAATTATTCTTCCAACTCCCTTGTTACTCTAGGCAGGCCCACCTTCTACCTCCATATGTTATGGGTACCATTCAGTTCAATAAATTTACTCAAGCGCCCTTTTATAAGAGTAGATCTTAGTTCCATAACACCCCTTTGTTTCTACTGATTCCTTCATCTGGAATAATAGTGAATATTGTTTTTACAGTCGGTAGAGTGTCTTTTAAAAATTACCTCTGGATACAATGAATTTGTAAGGTAGGTACCACTAGGATAAGTGGTGATCATATGCTACACATTCTTTAGGATCAAACTTGACATCCACCATAGAACCTCCTCATTCTCACCTGCTAATCTAGATTTCTTTCTACCCTGAAAATAATTTGACTCAAATTTATAATCTGTTTGTATTTTTGTCTGGGGACCCTGTGGGGTAGTAGATAAATAAGAAGTCTTAGAGTCAGAAAGACTTGGGTTATAGTTTCATTTCTGGTGCATTCTAGCTGAGGGAGCCTATGTAAGTCTTTAATTTTTAGGGTCCAGGCAATTTTCAGAATTCTGAATTCTACAGTCATACTTTGCTGATCTGAACTGGTATTTGCTCTTTAGAACTTTCCTCAAAGGAAGTTTCCAACATCAATGAAAACATAAGACAAATCTCAAAGTTATTTTTTTCTCTGGGTGTATCATACACATATATGTATGTATGTATATAAGCATATGTAAACATATATATGTACATATGCACATATGTGTCATATACTCATACACACACATGCCTAATTATCTGTGTATATCATGTCTTCTCCAAAACGGTAGCTTTAAGATAACAACCTTGTGAGGAAGATGTTGTTATTATTTCCATTTTTGTAATGGTAATTTAAAGAATGAAATGGTAATTTAAATGAGAAGACCTTTCCCGTTCATTAATAGACCCATGTAATCTGCCTTAGAGGAAACTGGTCACAGCAGTTAGAACTGAAGGAGAGAGAGAGAAAGCAAGCAGTTGGCTAGTGTGAATGGGAGAGCTTGTTTCTGATTTGTTTAAGGAAGCTGGTTTGTGAGAAGGCCTTAGCAGGCGGAAGGCTTGGAGATGGTAGTGCCCTCTGTATTGTTGTTGTGTATGAATTTCTTTGTCGTTGTGATGGATTTGGCTTTCTGGTGTTTGAATAAATGTTTTGGTTCTTTCTTCCATGTGGAGAGTCTGCTGTATTTCGTGATTCAGAATTGTGCCAGCATATTCATGGCTACTATAGGCGCTGTGAATATCTCATTCGTGCTACAGTTTTACAGGGGTAGCAATGAAGGGGTTAGGGTTAAGGGGGAGCACAGGTTGAAAAGGGTTAAGGGACTTGGCTAGGCTCACAAGTGTCTAAGACAATATTTGAACTCAGATTTCCTGACTCCAAGTCTCTGAATCCTATTTACTGTACCACTCAACTGCTACGTAAACAACTAATGATCCTTAAGGTCAAAGAAAATGTCCTTACCTCCCCCCTTTTTTTTTTTCCTTTTTACATTTCCCAAGATACCCAGTACTGCACTGAGTATAATGCAGGTATTTATAACTACTACTACTACTACTAAAAATAATTATAATAATAATAAGGCAACTACATGGCACAGTGAAAGTATCAGACCTGGAGTCTTCTTCCTGAATTCAAATCTGGCCTCAGACACATCCTAGCTATGAGACTCTGAGCAAGTCACTTAACCTGTTTGCCTCAGTTTCCTCATCTGTAATATGAACTAGAGAAAGAAATGGCAGGCTACTTCAGCATCTTTGCCAAGTGAACTCTAAATAAGGACAATGAAGAGTCAGACACAACTCAAAAATAACAAAAATAATAACTAGTATTTTTAAAGCCATTTAAGACGTGCAAAATGATTTACAAATATTTTCTTATCAGATTATCACAATAACTCTGGAATGCAGGTGCTAGTGTCATTCCCATTTTACATTTGAGAAAACTGAATTAGTTAAATAATGAACTTAGGGTCACAAAACTAGTAAGTGTCTGAGTCTAGGTTTGAACTAAGGTCTTACTGACTCCAGATCTGCCACTGTACTCACTGTGCCTCCTCTCTGCCTAGCCAGGCACTGAGAATAGAAATAACATTAAGTACACCCTGCCCTCAGTAAGCTTTCTTTCTATAATATGTATGCAAATTAGCAAATACAAAATAATATGTACATGGTACACTAGAACAATATATTGATAAAGCATATTAAGATTAAGTGTTATGGAGGCATTCTAATTAGGTTTAATTACTAAAGAACATTATCGGAGGTATGAAGTAAAAGAGTTGGTAGAGTTTGTTTTCATCATGTGTGCTAAAGATGTCCTGGCCACCTTGCTTTATAAAGTTTGCAAAAGTTGTACCTTAGGCACTATCCCTGTGACAGAGAATGAAAAGAAAAAAAAAACACAAGAAATTCTATGAAGAACATGACAAAATATTCAAAAGTAAGACATGCCTTAATACTTGCTAACTCCAATGGGAAGATGAGGGAAAAAATAAAAAAAAGAGGATGGAAAATATAGTTTAGAATCAAGAAAGGTAAGAGGAAATGATTTATCTATTGCCTCCAGTCTCACACTTGTCAAATGCTATTTTTTTCTAGTAGCTGTAAGAAGCTACTAGATGCTGTGAATTACAAAATGCATCATAGACACAAAAAATAATTTGCTATTTGTTTAAAGGATGAGTTGCCAACATATAAGTCATTCCAGAAACAGTTTTGTTTGTAGTCATATCTAATTAGAATATATGTCAAAGTCAATGAGTAATTAGAAGTATAAAGCTGTGGAGACAGAGTATACATTACAGTTACTCCTGCATGCTATGTTTAAATAAATGGCAGATGCCAAAGTATGGTAAATGGAGAAAAAAGAAAGTAAATGGGGCATGACTATCATTGTTTCTTAAAGAAGATCAACTGATATCACGTCATCAGAATGTGAACGCTAAAAAGCCCAGAAAACATCTGGGTTTCCAAATGTTCAATGCTATTGCAAAGTGTAAAGGCATGGCCACCAAAGGTGATGACATTTTAAAGCATGAACTCACTTGGAAAAAAAAAAAAAGATGGAAAGAAGAGAATGGAAGATTTTGAATGACTGTCTTACAAAAACCTTAAAAAGTAGTAGAAGGACAAAAACTGACTTTACATGGTTTGCAAAGTATTTTACATGTGCTACCTTATTTGATGATCAGAATAACTTGTTGACATAGTTGCTATGATATTCCCATTTTACTGAGGAGGAAACTGAGTCTTAGGAGGATTATTAAGTGTTTGTCATTTTTTCAGTGGTGTTCAATTCTTTGTGACCTCATTTGGGGTTTTCTCGGCAAAGTTACTGGAGTGGTTTACCATTTCCTTCTCTGGTTCATTTTACAGATGAGGAACTGACTTTCCCAGAGTCACAAAGCTCATAAGTGTCAGAGACCAGATTTGAACAGAGGAAGATGAGTATTCTTGACTTCAGTCCTCACTATCCACTGCACCATGTAGTTGTCCTGATTTTTAAGTGACTTGCCCATAATCACATACATGGTAATAAATTTCTAAGGTAGGTACGATTCAAACACAAATCTCTCTTGATTTCTGTGAGATTTAGCTAACCCAGGTCATTTCAAAAGCAATTTAGATGAAGCTGTAGAAAAATAATAAATATGGAAGAAATGGAAGAGATCTGGGAGCAATTCTGAAGCTATATATTCTTTTCGATAGCAAGTCAAGCTATCAACTCAGTTGACTGGTTTGTCTTGTGAGAATGCAGTAATGGTGCTCATAAAGAAGATGAAGCAAAGAAGATATTTATACTGGAGACGGTACAATTTTAAACGTACTTAGTCAGTTTCTGATATATCTTAAAGAAGTGACAATTCTAAAAAAGAACGTGAAGATCACAGAAGTTGCCATCCTATACACAAAAAAGTGGTCATGAATTATGAGCCATAACTAACCATGTGCTTACTTTCTCACTTCTATACAACCTTTATGAGAATGATCTTTTAGTTCATTAGAATATCCTTGATAGAAACATGAAAAGGAAAGAGACAATTGCAGTTATTGATAGTATATTTCATTTTTACAATTCTTGAACTAAGAGGCATGGAAGATACAAGATTCTTTTGTTTCATTATAAAAAGGATTGGTAAATCAAACTTTGTAACTAAAGGATCTTAAAGGATGTATCTATCTTGCATATGTTACACTAATGTAAGATCACATAACAGACATAAGACAAAGAAGATAGCTTTGTACAGCAATCTGCAAAATGAAGAATAGATACTTCTCACAAAAGGGATATTCTCATTGCCCAAAAGAGGGATTTTTCTATAGCTCCTGATGCTACACATGAAGATTTAGAATATTAAGAAGATTCCAAAATGAATATCATGATTATTTGAAAGAAATTGACCTAACCACCCATAAGGGAGAAACAAAGTGAATTAAAAGTTCACATTACAACATCTTATTAGGTAACCCACTAATATAGTGCATCTCTATGTTTTTCTATGTATAAATCATGGGTGAAGTGTATTAGAGAATGAACCTTAGAATTAAAATAAAAAGAAAGATATTGAACCGGGGTGCACTTAGACAATGTCTAGTACATTCAAGAATTCCAATTTGATTGCTCTTGCAATAGCCCAACACTCTCCCAGCAATTCTCTATGGCTGGGAATCAAGAAATATCACACATGCAAAAGAATCAAAACTTCAAGAGATTCAAAGGGAAATGGGAAAATGCCTAGAAGTACCAAGAAGGTAAAAGCACATTTCCAATGATGAAATGTCATGAAATTCATTAGAAAGAACATATAAAACTGGAAACGTGTGTGGGATAGTTAGATAGCAAAAAAAAAAAAAAAAAAAAAGGAAATTTTCTGAGCTAATTCCCACAACATAGTAAAAGAACCAGGGAATGCTACCAACAAATTGGGTTCATCTTCTAGAAGACATTCGAGGGATGATATGGACAGAGAAGGAAGTGTAGAAGGATGGGAGTCTGTATCAGAAGAGGTGGTGTGGATGAGATCTAAGCCACAATATGGAACATGATGTAAGTTGTCATCATCACCTCTGTTTTCTCAAATGGAAGTTCAGGTATAAAGAGGTTATTTTTCCCATAATACAACTATCCACTGAGTCAACTTCATAGCTAGGTTTTAAGTTATCGATTCTAATGTTCTATTTGTTATATGTAATTTTCTTTCTAAGGAGCTTACTAATTTTTAATATTTCTTCAGGTCAAATTTTTACAAATCAGAATCTTTGGTACAAATGCACAAGTTAAGTGAAATTCTGACTTGTGCTTGAATTGAGAGTTATTTCCATTGGCTGTTACAGTCACTTGGGTGTCGCCTAAATCTGTTTCTTGCCTATGAACTCCCGATTTTCAGAAGTCCCATTTCTAAACCTCATTCATACTCCTAGGAGACAATAATAGAGCAATGAGGGCTGTAATAGTGAGTGAGTGTTTCCTTATATGAGGCTAGACTAACCTGTACCCAGAAGAACTGGGAGGGTTGGGAGAGGGGAGACAGAAGAGGATGAAGTCATACTTCAAAAACTTCTGCTTGCATTAATTGTACCATATTTCTGACTGAATTAGCTTGGATAATTCTGTGAAACAGTAAGTGGTGTGTTGTGGTGGATAGAGCCTTAGGTTTAGAGCTTGGAGACTTGGGTAACAAAACTCACTTGATAAATGAGTTTAAATTTTAGTTAGCCACAAAGTAGCAATGCATCTGTTTTTTGGTGTTTTTTTTTTTAAAGCCCAACAACATCTGCAGGCTGTAAATGTGTATCTTAATGAACATATTTCTTCTAAATAGAAATGTTTCACAAATTCTAATCAACCACCTGTAAACAGTTCACTTCTAAATATATTAATTGCCATCAAATTCAGGATGCTAAACAATAAAATTAATGCATTTGATTTAATTTCAAAAATGCACCATTTAAGGAGAGGCCAATGTTTGACTATATTATTTGAATTCAGAAATATATAGTGGGTGTATCCCATTAATGGGGCTTTTTGGCACATAAAGTGTTCAGAGGGATCCCAATTAAAATGTCCATGAACATCTTGTTTAGGAGCCATGAAGCTTCAATGTGGAGCCATTAAATTAAATTTAAATTATAATTCCTTAAAATATTTCCATTCAAATTTCTCCAAAGCTTAAATCATAATTTCATGAAACAGATTTAATTTCCGTTTGGTTGTATTTTGGGATTTGCACATTTTCCTTCCTTACTTCATTTAGCAGCTTTCAAGGAAAAAAAAAACAAAACAAAACTGTGCAAACACAAAAGCCCTGGAGGCAATGAAATTCTATACTTGTACGGGGTTCTTATCAATTAATCAATGAGCATTTATTGATGACCTTCTTAAGTTCCTAATTAAAATTCCACCTTCTACAAGATCGCCTTTAATGCCGGTGCCTTCCCTCCGGTGATTGCCTCCAATGTATATAGCTTATTTGTACTCAGCTTTTACAGGTTGTCTCTCCCATTAGACTGTGAGCTCCTTGAGGACAGGGATTCTTTTGCTTTCTTGGTATTCCCAGCACTAATTGATGTACCTGACACATATCAGACACTTAAGAGATGCTTGTTGAGTGACTACATAGCATGTTTCAGGTACCAAGGCTATAAATACAATAATCACAGAAGTAGAGGCAGAAAGAAACTTAGAAACTACTTAGGTCAATTGACATAATTTCTAGATTAAAGCAATGAGGTCCGGACTGGTGACATGATATGATTTGTTAAAAGTCACAGAAGGTGGCATTTGAACTCAGATTCTTTGTCTCCAAATCCAGCACTGCCTTTCAATTGCTTTCCTTAATCACCTTATTTCTAGGAGGCTAGATTATCTACCCTCAAATACTACTATATAATCTCATTAACAGAATAAGTCACTTTATCTCAAGTGGATTGGGAATTTTTTTGAGACATCTTTTGAGGGTATTATGTTACCTTTTTGAATGAAACTCCCTAGGAGTGAGTGGCTTGGTTACAGAGTGAGAGGAAAGTGGAGTGTTAGCACAGTAAGAAGACAGTGCAGCTAGGCTCAGCTCAGTAGCAAGCACATAGTCACTCCTTAATAAATGTTAACTGAACGACCAAAGGGACTGGCTTGCATAAAGAATCATGGAAACTGTACAAGGTACTCACCTAAAGGCAGCTGGTAGTGCAGTGGATAGAATGCTGGGTTTAGAGTCAGGAAATCCTAAATTCAAATCCAACTTCCATCATTAGCTGCCCTGGGCAAGTCACTTACTCTTAGTAAGTCACACAACTCTCTTTGTTTCCTCAAGTTTAAAGTGAGGATAATAAAGATTCTCTTTCTCTCCTTTTCTGCATTCCTTGCCTTCGTGTTTCCAAAGATTAACAAACGAACTGAATTCATCATATGCCAAAATGAAATTTCTTACAACTGACCTGAGGTCATAAGATTATAGATTACTTAAACCTGGAAGAGATCCTACTCCAACTGTTTCATTTTACAAATGAGAAAATCAAGATAGCCCTCCCCCCGAAAAAGAAGCAACTTGCCCAAGGAAGGTCCCTATATGACAGAGGGAGGATTAGAACTCAGTTCTTCTAACTCCAAGTCCAACAGTCTTTCAATTTTACCATGCTTATGCTCCTTTGGATATCTGGACATGTCATTCCTTGCTTGAAAACCTTTATCAGTTCCCTTTGATTTACAGAACAATATAGTAACTCTTGCACCTGGCACTGAATGCCCTTCAAAATCTAGTTCCAACTATATCTTCCTAGTGTTACTTCACAATCCTCCATTTGATGCATTCCATGTTCAAGCCACCTGGGCTACTTTCTTTTTAAAAAGCTCATCTGCCAGGGAGGGAGTTTGATGAGGCAAGTATTGAGTTAGAAGACTGGAAATGGAGGAAGGTACCAAGTTATAGATACAAAAGAAGAGAAAACTGAGACCATGCAGATGATGGGACTTACCCCAAATCAAAAAGATAGTTAGTGGAAAACCCGAGATTTGAACTTAAGATTCTCTGTCTCCATATTCAGCAATCTACATATGCACAGAAAGAGGTATCTGATGGGTGGAAGTAATGCAACTGAAGGTGGTGGCTGTTGATGGTGTTCAGTCTTTTTGGTCTTATCTAACCCTTCGTGATCCCATTTAGGGTTTTCTTAGCAAAAATACTGGAGTGGTTTGCCATTTCCTTATCCAGCTCATTTTACTGATGAGGGAACTGAGGCAAACAGGTTAAGTAACTTTCCCATGGTGACACAGCTATTAGATGTCTGGAGCCAGATTTGAACTTAGGAAGATGAGTCTTCCTGACTCTACCCACTGCACAATTTTGTGACTTTACAACTTCTACGTCTGTGACCCTGGGCCAGTGACTTCACCTCTCTCAGCCTCAGTTTCCTTTTCTGTGAGAGCTGGGAAATATTTCTGGACCTTTAAAGTTCCTTCCAGATTTAAATTTTTGTTCCTATTAATTCCCTAAACCTATTGATGTTACTTAAAGGAGAAAAGGCAACCAAAGGATTACAGATTTAGTGCTGGAAGAGCTTTATATCAATCACTCAATTAGGAACCATTTTTTAAAGAAAATACCTAATAAATGTTTATTTACTTAACTTGATGCCAGCTTTGTACTACTCAGTATGCAAGCATTGAGAATAAAAATAGCTCCACTCCCTCATTTTATTGAAGAGGACATTGAAGTCACTTACCTAGCACCACGCAAATAAACAAATGTAAAAAACCAGGATTTGAATCCAGCTTGTCTGAATCTAAATCTAGCACCTTTCATGTTTTCAGACAACAGCATGTCAAACTTTTTGCTCTGCAGTACCAAGGGCAGGTACTGCTTTTCCTAGTAGTTCTGAACTGTTAAATTGTTTTTGTAAATGCTAACTTCTACTCTAAATTGGGGTGTGTGTGTGTGTGTGTGTGTGTGTGTGTGTGTGTGTGTGTGTGTGTGTGTGTGTGTGTGTGTGTGTAATTTACAGAAGGTCAAGATACAGCAATGAGCCAATTAATTTTTCAAAGCACTTAGAATAAATGGTGACTGGAGACTATTAGTATACCACCCACCCCCTTTCTCCCCACCCTACCCATAAACTTAAAGTTCAATTTAATCTCTTTAAGTTTGATTAGATATGTCCAAATCAGTTCATCTTAGTTAATATACAAAAATACACTAATTTAAATCTAAAAGGAAAACCTTATCTTTCTCCCCTAAAAGTTTTTTCCCCTGAGTTCATTATCTTACCAGTGCTAAAGATTACAAGAATGTTAAGTTTTTCAAGTATTTTAGATTTCTTTTTCTTTGCTCTATTCTAAAGCAATTTGCTCCATGAATCCCAGCAAAATATTCTGATCTTATCACAATATTCAGATTTTCTGATCTGATATTGTTGATCTTTGATCAAAAAGCAGGATGCAAGACTCTGAAACTGCAAGAGAAATAACCAAATTCTTGAAGTGGTCTGATCTTGTCAGAAACAGTAGAGGAAATACACATTCAGTCAAACTCAGATTCCCCAGGTGTGAACTGAGGATTCTAAGAAACTAAGCTTTTAACCCTTCCAAGGAATTAGCAGTAACAGTAGGAGGGGAGGGTGGGGAAAGGGAGAAGAAGGAGGAGTTTGGAAATCCTTTGTTACAATACCTAGATGCTATCACAAGTATATTCAAACACCTCATGGCTAGAAATTACAAATAGGTTTCCCAGTTGCTATCTAACCAGTGACTTGGTTAAGAAGAATAAATCTTATGTGAGGCTAACATGATAGAAAAAACGACCTAAAAGCAAACATGTTTTTGTTAATGTTTTTTGTTTGAACATTCCTGAGATCAGGGATTTCCTTTTTTAGCTTGAGAATGAATCCTTCCCGTTTTTATTGTAGGTGTGTGGTGGTATTTCTGGTGCTGTAACTGAAAGGAAAAACAAACTTAGAAAAAAAAAAAGAAAGAAAGAAAACAAGCATGGTGCTGAAAGTAAGCATGTTCAGCAGTCATTGTGGTTTGAACTTACCCAGATGTGCTTTTCATGGGATGGAGAAGGATGGATGAAAAAGAAAAGCACACAAATGTTAATGGATACATTTCAATCCAGAGAAAGCCAAGTGACAAAAGTAAGAGCATCATTTCAGATATGAGAACACCCTGTGGTTGACGGGTCTCTATTTTTCTGTGACACACACCATAATTGTATTGCCTCAGATTAGGCTGGGTGCCAGTTCTCATATCTGACAAATCAGCTAGTTTGCCATATGCGTACTGTTAGCCAGTCAGAAACATGCAGAACCATATTTTTCCAGCACCTGCTACATCCTGAGAGGAAGTAAGGCTCTTTTGGAAATTATATTAACTCCTTACAGCCACTCCAACATATCAGAGTATAAGCTTTTGGAAGGCAAGGATTATCTTTTGTTTGTTTTTATATCCTTAGAACAGAACCTGGCACACAGTAGGTATTTAATAAATGTTTACTTATTGGTTGATTTAACAGTCCAAAGAAATTAAGAGAGTCCAGGGTCTCACGGTACTTTAACAAGTTACAGTCCCAGTTTGTAAAAAAGTACGGGTGATATAAAGAGGTTGTTTGCGTTAGAGGAAACAGCACTGGATTAGAAATGAGAAGGCAAGGGTTTTAGGTCTGACTAAAACTCACCAACTGTGTGACTTTAAGAAACTCAACACACCTCTCTGAGACTGTTTTCTCACGTGTCAAATAAAAGGGTTAAATCCAATGATCTCTGTGGTTCCTTTTGCCTTTAAAATCCTCCAGTTGTTATATGGTTTCAAGTACCACCTTAGCTCCCTGGATGTAGTAGAGGGCTGAGAAAATGTGACTGAAATTGGTTCAAAGTGTTATTTTTTAAAAATTACAATGAATTGTGGACATTTTATAAAATTTTCACGAGGTGGTAAGAAATTCACTTCACTGCTGCATTTCCAAGTTAGCTACAAAAACTCCTAAAATACATTATTTTTTTTTAACTTATTGACAAAGTGGGCCACCTATTTTTATAACTTTCAGAAATTGCTTGGGTTAGATGTTTCTGTTTTCCTTATTTGTCACTCAGGAAAAGGGCAAAAGTAAAAGTGAAATGAACACACATTTCTCTTCTAAAGGCATTCATTCAAAGAACATATTGATTTTTGTTTTTACCTTATGGTAAATCTGCATTTTTGAAAATTCTAGGCAGAGCTCTAAAATTATTATGGAAAGCTTTTCAGACTCCCATATATACCCTGAGTAATGTCAAAGAAGAATTCACATCCTGGGATCCTAAGAAATCACTTTTAAATTTGTTTTCACCTTGATAACACATCAACAAACAAACACAATGGAGGTAATGGTTAGTCCAAAGAAAATTGTTTCCAGGTGGGTGAACCAGCTCACCAGCCAATCAACCTCATATCCACGTGATTGAGCTCGAGGCAGAGAAGAGCTGACAACAGAACTGTCCAAGGTATCATTTGCTAGACACCACCACCAACAATGTGTCTTCCATAGCTTACCAGATGCATTGAGACATTATTCTCCCATGAGAGCGGATGAATGAAACTCAGCCACAGAAAAGCAATATAGTCCTCCTAACCTCTATGTTCACTAGTCCAAAACTTTATATAAGCAATTGACGTGTTGGGGAAAGAGGAGCAGGGGGAAGTGTGTCAAAATAGAAAATGGAAGCAAAAAAAAATAAGATAATTAAGACATAAACACACCAAAGTAGCTTGGTGGAGAACTCTCCCAAATTTGGTGGTATTTTTCAATTACCTACATTTCTCCCCTTTATATCTGAATCACTCAGCTCAAATTCAGAATGAAAATGAACTGATACTTCAATTTAAGAATACATGTTAGCAATTTTTAGTTTGCCAGATGAATTTTAAAGAGCATATCCTATCTCTGCATAGGACAGGATAGAATATTCATGAAGTGCTAACTTAGCGCTATGGAATATATTATAATTATCTTTTGCAAGGTGACTTTTTTCATCGGAGCAGTGTTGAAAAGAATAGAAAAAATAAAAACTGCATTCTTAAGTTAGAAATATTTGAAAAAATAATGAGCTATTTTATTCTAATGTCTTTTTATTGGAACATGAGGAAGTCAAGACTATGTCAACGGAGAGCTACATTTAATTAAAATTACATGGTATGAACAGGTATTAAATGAGAAAAAAGTATCATAATTTATTATTTGAAGTCTTGTAAGGAATACAAATATGTCCTTTAAGTGCACTACAAAAATGAAATGCAAATGTAAATGCATATCAAAGATTTTAGATTTTCAAAATGGCAGTCTTATTTTACCTCACTGACTCAAACCCCTACTCAACAAATGGACTCTCTCTTTTTCCTAATCAAATCAATTTTAGCTGTGATAATTATACAGGAGAAAAATTTCATATATGAGCATCACTCTTTGGAAATATCTATTCTTCATCTTTCTTTTTCTTAAAAAATGGGGAATGAGAATATATCCATTTTGTCTCAGCATTCCAAGGATGCCAATGACTCAAAAGACCAAGAGCTTGCTTTACAGTTTCAACAACAACCAATATTTCTGCTCTCAGAAATATCGCAAAGACTATTATGTGTTTTGCACAACCAACTGCTATACAATTGTGTGTACCATCATTTTATATGACATTTTCTTATAGGGGGTGCATACATTTGCATATAGATGTACACACAAAATACATACATATAGACATACATTTCAGACTCTTGACGTTTGCTCTAGCTACAATTTGATAAACAAAAAAAGGAGAAGCAAACTCAAGAGTACAGCATAGAAAGGAGGTGTTTTGAAAATATCTATGATAGGTTACATTCATCACTTTGAAGGCTATGAGACTAATATCTAGTAATTAAAGAGACAAATGAGCTTAATGACAACATTCCCTTTGGCAGTTCTTTTTAATTGCAAGTGTTATCTATGTCTCATCTACCTTGAGCTACTTAGACTCCTAACTTAAGTCTCATACGATGACTTTAGAGAAACTTAAGACATATTCAAAAGAACAAAAAGAAATGGGAGGATAGTTTATAAGGGAAAATTCTTTTATAAAAATGTTAAGCACATTTAAAAAATACATTTTTCTCTCATAATTTTGGAATATAGATATTAATAGCCTTTAAAAGATCAATGATGTTCTTTCATTAAATTATTTTTTCTCCATGCCTTTCTCTTTTTAAAAATAATATTTTCTCCTATTACATATAAAAACAATTTTTAACTTTCATTATTTTTTTTATGTTTTGAGATCCAAATCCTATCACTCTCTCCTCCCCAATCCTAGATCTTTTCAAACTATGAGATAGCTATAAATTGTGCATTTATATTTGGACATAATTTATTATTAAATATTTATATTAGACATTTAAAATTCTCATTATGAATCATAAAGCCTTTGAAATAATTGAATGAAATTTTATGAGCCAGGAGAAGCAGCAACTGAAGAACTGTTAAAATTATTTTTCTATATAAAAAAAAAGTTACATAAGCATGATAAATAGGTTTCTAAGTAAACGTCAGGAAATTTTAAACTTCTTAGTTTTTCTACCATGAAGCTATTAAGAACAAATAGCCAGGTGAAATATGAAGCATAAAGCAAAGCACAACTCAAGGATTTGTTAATTGTTCTTCCTTGGTTTAGCTGTTAATCAAAGATGAAATTTTTTTGCTAGTCACTTTCAAGTGCTTACATTAATTTCTGAAATATTTTATGAGTGACTATTTTCACTTTAAGCTAATAATAATGCAGAATTTTGTTTGAATATAAAAAAAATTTAAAAGTCTCAGAATCCCCAGATTTAGAATGAGTATGTAGTAAAACCTCATTGACTAAGATAAATTAAGGAAAGTACAAGGATGAAATAAAGGACCTTTAAGTTTTTTTTCCAAGTATAGAACCATATAATTATCATATTTATGCTTGTGAAAAGTTTTACTTAGTGAGATAAATGCTTAATAATTACTGATTTGGGGAGATCCAGAGTTCCCCATTTTTCTATAGTCCTCATTTCAAAACTCAGTCTCTTGAAGGACGTTACTGATGAGATGAAATTAACCCTCCTCTCTCTTGGTCAGACCCCTCCTAATTTTCCAAGGAATTTAGTCTAAGGAGAAACTCCCAGCCCATTGTCTTTTCCTCAGGCTTGGGTCCAGGATACAGATTCTTTGTCTAGATTTCAGCAGGGCTGAGGATAATTTAGATGTAGGTGACATAATCAAAATTAATTGTAATATTCATTCTCTCATTGATTGTTAACCAATCAGAGCTGATTGCTGCCCTCAGGAACATAAAGTCTTCCAAAGGCATATAAACAGTGAGCCCACTTCCAGGAAGGGTCTTTGGCATTTGAGATTGTCAATGACCTCTTTTATTAAAATACTAGCTTTATTAATAAAATGACTAATTACCCAGAAATCACATCTCTTGAACTTTTTCGATGTCACAGTACAAAAAAGTAAGGAAATACATGTTTATTGCTTTCAAAAGTTTTTTTTAGGGGGGGGGGAGAAGAAAATCCAGTCTAGCTGGATGTTAGATAGAAGAAAAAAATTGTAATTATTTAAATTAGCATAAGGATTTTGTGTAAATGATTTTAAGGCAGCTTCTGAGGTTGCTTACTACTTCTTTTGTGTTATCTTAAGTGGTTCCAACATTCAATTCTGATAAATACTTTTCAAGTTCCTCCTACTGTTTGGCCCTGAGATTGAAAGATAGAAAATAGTTCAGTCCCTGCCCTCAAATAGCTTATATTCTACTTGGTTAGGGGTAGGGATATTACAGGTAGGGGAGTAATTATAACACAGGGCAAATCAGAAAGACAATATCTTTTTGTTATTAAGTAGTAGACCAAGTGCTACTTTATAACTAGAAATTTTAGCCAGTCTTGTCTGAGTCACTAGTTATGATTCAGTATATTCTGAATCAGAGAGGTTTTGTTGTAAATACTTAAAAACCGTAAGTTACACTTTGGGTAACGTGATGCTAATTAAACTGAATGTAGACAATTATTGTTTTCCTTAGTAAAAAGAGAACAACATAACTTTGGAGACATAGTGGTACTGTGGAAAAAAACACTAGCTCTGAAATAAGCAAACCTGAATTTAAAACCACTTCTGACATTCATCACCTAAGTAATTTTTGGCACATAACCTATGGGCTCTTCATCTGAGGCAGCTAGGTATGATGGTGGACAGAATGCTGGATATGGAATCAGGAAGACCTGAGTTCAAATCTTGGCTCAGACAAATACTAGCTGTGTGACCTAGGCAACTCAGTTAATTTCCCCAGCCTCAGGTTTCTTTATCTGTTAGATGAACTGGATTAAAATGGTCCCTTTCAACATTAGCTCTCTAATCCTCTATGACTCATTAAACTTCTATACATAAAACAGAACTATTTAAAAGGAACTACATAATTTAATATAATTCCGGAAGATAATATTAAATTTCTGCACTTGTACAAATGAATGGGGAGAATTCTTTCTGGAAAAACAAAAAAAAGACAATAATTATGTAGACACAAATTTCCAAAGTATTTTAATTTCAGATTCCCCCTCCCCCCCAAAGGGAACTTATTTATAATATTCGTTAAATGCCGACTTTGTGTGTTTGGCTGGAAATTATATTAAGTTGCTTCAAATGCTAAAGTTATCTTGTAATTTATGAGCAGACATTGTTAATTCTGCAGTAAACTCTGGATTACTACAGGTAATTAACATGATTATAATAGCTGTAGGAATTAATGTACTACGTACTCAGTGTATTTTAAAGACTCATAAGCCCTGAATTCCCTCAGAGAAAGGGGGTGGTCCTAATGGATTTGGAATGTTAAGTTTTGAATCTTGAGCATATCTGAGATGAGAAGGAAGGTGAAGAGGTGGGGCAAATATAAATGAATATAAAAACTAACAAGGAGACCAGTTTTTCCTAGAGGTCCATATTGACCACTTTAAGAACAATTTTTAAAGTCTGTTGGCAGTTTGAAGTGGTTACTACTGTGCCAGAGAAGGTGGCATGTGATGGGCGCTAGGAGGTAAAAGAGTTTGTAGACCAACAAAGAGATCTCTAACACAGGAGCTTTCTTGTCAACTCTGAGAATTTCCTGAAAAATAATTTTTCTCCACTGGGAGTTCATAATTTTTTAGCGACCTCCCTCCCCTCAATTATTTCTAAAAGATCACTTAAAATACTATAATGGATTCCTAGTAAGTATCTTGAATTATCTTGACAGATGGGATGAATTCAATTCAATACAACATATGTTTAATAACTAATTGCTTACTATAATGCTGCAAGCCAATCAGGCTACAAAGACAGAAAATCAAGGGCTCTTGCCTTCAAGAAGTTCATGTTATACTCTAGGCAAGATTTATGCCTTTTTAAAAATATTTCATAAATTTGACTCAGTTCTCTGTATGTTTGAGAAATGAGGCCTTTATCACATAAGCATGCTGTAGAATTTCCCCCCAATTTTCTGTTTTTCTTCTAATTTTGACTGAACTGATTTTGTTCATGTAAAGTCTTTTTAATTTCATGTAATCAGAATTATTCATTTTCCTTCTGTGATCTTCACTATGTCTTATTTGTTCATAAACTTTCTTTGTATTCAAATATCTGACAGTAAATTTTTCTATGCTCTCCAAATTTACTCTTGATATCACCCTTTATGTCTAAATCATTTTATCCATTTTGACTTTATTTTGGCATATTCTGTGAGATGTTGATCTGTGCCTAGTTTCTGCTAAACAATTCCAGTTTTTCCCAAAATTTTAGTTAAGTGATGAATTCTTGCCCCTAAATTGTAGATCTTTGGGTTTATCAAACACTAGATTACTATGGTCATTTACTTCTGTGTATTTCATACGTAACCTATTTCATTGATCTGCCACACTATCTCTTAATCAGTATCAGACTGATTATAGTTTGAAGTCAGGTACTGCTAAGCTTCCTTCACATTTTTCCCATTGATTCCCTTGATATTCTTGAACTTTTGTTTTAGATGAATTTTGTCATCTTTTTTTTCTAGTGCTATAAATGTCTTTGGCACTTTGATGGATATGGCATTGAATAAGTACGTTAAGGCAAAATTTTAATTATTATCATGTTGGCTTGGCCAACCCATGAGCAATGCTATTTCTCCAATTGTTTAGATATGCCTTTATTTGTATGAAAAGTGTTTGTAATTATGTTCTTATTGTCCCCAAGTGTGTCTTGGCAGGTAGCCTTACAAGTGTTTTATACTGTCTGTAGTTATTTTAAATGGCTAAGTAAACATACAGCTAGGTTAATATAATTTGGGAAGGAAGAGTACATAGACAAACACACACACACACACACACACACACAAACACACACACAAAACAGGGACTGGGAAGACTTCCTCCAGGAAGTGGCTGAACCTGCAATGAAGGCAAAGATTTTGACATGAAGAGATAAGGATCTACACTAGTTATTATACAACAATAGAGGGATTGGAGAGGGAATGACCAGTTTCTAAACAGAGAATATGAATGAAGGTAATATGTACAAAGGCAGGTTAGAGCTACATTTGGGGTGGCTTCATATGTCAAGCTCTGGACTTTATATTTTTCTCATTATAGAGTTGACAGAGAGTTGATGAAAATTTTAGACATGATTTTTGGTAGCCTTATGGAGGATGACTGTAGAATGGAAAAACCAGGACAGGGAGGGGGTTTAAAGAGAGTTAGGATGTTCTTAGAATGACCAGCCAAAAAGTAATGAAACCCTGAACTAGACAATAGACCTTGTGATTGGACAAAGTAAGCTGAACATGAAAGGCATGCAGGCAACCTCAACAGGACTTTCAACTGAATGGATATGTAGGGTAAGAGAGATATAATCAATCCACAGATATCTGAGAGTCTACAATATGGCAGACAGTGGGGATACAAAGAGTAAAATAGAAAAACCCCTGCCCTCAAGGACTTCATATCCCCATGAGGGAGATGTGGGATCACAGGACCATAGATCAAGAGTTGGGGATGATCTAAGTGACTGAAAAAATGAAAAAGCTTCACAGAGAAAGTGGCACTTGAGTTGAATCTTGAAGAAAACCAGGGATTCTGAACAGCAGAGGTGGGAAGGGACTGCATATTTAGGGTTTGGTTCAGCCAGGGCAAAAGTATGAAGATGAGAGATGACATTCACATGGGTAGAACTGTAAGTAGACCAGTTTGACTGAAATGCATTTTTCATGAAAGAGAGTAGATGTAGGAAGATGGATAGGGAAGGAAAGCCTGAGTTGTAATGAAATCTAAGCACTAAATAGAAGAGTATTTGATCTTGGAAACAATTTATTGAATAGCAAAGTAACACAGTAGAACTTGTACTTGGAAAAAATCTCTTTGGTAGTGATATGGAGGATAGACTGGAGTGGGTAGAGGATTTAAGGAAGGAAATCAAATGCCAGGCTATTTCAAAAGTCCAGCTGATAGGTTTCTGGTCTGAACTAGGGTGGTAGCTATGTGAGGGTCAAGAAAAGGTACAACTAAGGTAATCCTCAGGTTGTGAGCAAGGTATCCTTGACATAAAATTCAGTTTCTAGAGGATCAGGTTAGGGGACAAGATAACCAGTTTCCTTTTGAATCTACTGATATATACAAGTAGAGTTTATTGGCATGAAATTTGCAATATGGGACTGGATTTCAGGAGAGAAAATTAGGAGATCTATCAATCTTTCTATAGATATAGCTAGAAAGGTCAGTTGATCTCTATCTCTATAAAGAGACAAAAAGAGAAAGAAATAAAGAAAAGGAGAAAAAGGAAAAAAACAAAAAAGGAAGGAAGGAAGAATGAAAAGTAAGACATATTCAGGAGTCTGTGAAGGTCTATTACATGAACCCATAAACTTAATCACTAATTATAGAAGGAAAAAATGACAAAGAAAGGCACACACGTTTAGGGAACAGGATGGTGTACAGCTAAGGAGACTGAGCAGGAACAAATATGTGGAAAAATAAGCAGGACAGGTCAGTATCCTGAAAACCTAGGGGTAATACACAATGTCAAAAGTGGTAGGAAGGTCAAGGGCAATGATGAAAAACTGGATTTAACATACAGTTCTCAGGGAAACATAAGGAGAAATTTCAGATGAGAGAGAAAGGGAACAATTGAGTCGGCAGCCTCTTAGAGAAGAATGAAGGGGGATGAGATGACAATAGTAACTAATAGCTAATGTTTATATAAGGCTTTTAGGTTTACAAAGCACTTTATGTGTTATCTCATTTTACCATCATAGCAATTCAAGAATCTAAGCATTATTTTTATCTCCATTTTCATAGCCAAAGAAACTGAAGCTATGTTAGTAGAGGTCAAGTGACTTACCCAGGATCACACAGTTAGTAACTGCATGAGGCATACTTTGAACTCAGATCTTTCTTGACTCCGAGTCCAATACACACCTACCAGCCTCAGCTCAAGGGATCGAAGACACAGGTAGAAGAGTTGGCCTCGGCAAGAAAAGACATCTCTTTTTCAGGAATGGGTATTCTACATCCTAGTCAAACTGGTCTACTCTTCCTCAGAAATGATACGGTCTCTCTTGCATCTATGCTTTTTCCATAGTATGGAAAGTATGGAAAACACCCCATCCTTCCATCTACCTCACATACTTCTGAGCTTTCTTCAAGGTCACCTCAGGTGCCATCTACACAAGACCTTTCTCCATCATTCCTCTAATGCACGCTTTCTCTCTCTTTTGAAAACATTTCATATTATTTTACTTTGACACAAATAGGATAATGCATGTAAAGTGCTTTGCAAATCTTTAAGTGCTATACAAGTTGAGCAACTGTTTTTGTTTTATTATTAGTCTATTTATGTATTTGGAGAAGATTAAATTTCTTGATCTTTTTTCTTTGCATTTCTGTAGAATACAGGCCAGTGACATGACTGTATGTGCTTTCTGACTGATTGTACATGGCATGCACAAAATGTCTACTGAATTTAATTGCATTGAATTGAGCAAAGAAAGAATGGGGGATGAGGTGAGGAATAGAAAAGACAAGGGAGATCACAGGAGATGGTCTTCCATCACTTTTCTTAGTAAAGTAAAAAATGCCATTTGCTGAAAAAGAAGCAGCAGAGGATGGCAAGCAGGGCATGAGGAGAGAGGTTTGGCATAGATGTTGTGGGGAATGTGGTGGCCTCAGTCAGGGAAGATAAAGGATTACTATGCAACAGTGAGGGCTCCATTGAGATCAGATGATAAGATTTTTTTATTTTTATGGATCTGACTTCTATGACTACTTCTGGTAATATTCAAGATCATAGAAATAGACCTGAGGATGATAGTGGGGGTAAATAAAGCGTGGAGTTTGTCAAAGTGTGAACAACAAAAGGGAAAGTATTGAAGGATAAAGGACAGTTTATAGTTGGATGGATTGGCCAACTACAAAATCAAGACAATGAAAGGAAGAAAACGCATAGATGAAGGCATGAGAGAAGGATGAGAAGAGGTGAAAGGGCTCATTATTGTGATAACATGAGAGGACAGAGATTTTTGACAGGAAGTCAAGTGTTCAGGCGATCATGGCTCTTGGGACTAAGATTTACTTTTTAGGAAGGCCAACACTTTAAGGCAGGGACAGGCAAAGTACAGCCAGTAGGCCAAATCTAGCTCTACCTGTTTTTCTAAAGATTTAAGGTAAACTTTTTAAAAATGATTTTTGAATAAAATGCTATTGTGTTTAACTTTTTTTTTTAAATACAGTCTTAGCTGGGGAAAAAAGTTTAGGAGCAGAATAGACTTAGCTAAGTCTGTAAGCATCCAAAAACAAATAGAAGCTTAAGAGCTACCATGCAAATGTATGTACACACACACACACACAAACACACACCATGAGTTACCTCTAGTTCTCTATAAACTGGAAAGAGAACCATCTAATAGACATTTTCTACTAAAAACTGGAAGCCAGCAACTGAAAAAGTATAATATTGCAGATCTGATATTTCAAGTATAAGTGAGGTTTACTCCTATTATCCAGATTTCACTGTCATACTTACTCTTATTGGTTTCATTGATACTTCAACACTAAATACAAGGCAACTTTCATTTTCTGACTACTTGTAAAGCCCCATCAGGGACATATATCACTTTATCACCACTTAGGCTTGAAGACAAATTTTAGTATACTGTAACACTAAGTATGTGTGGGCATGAATGGGCAGGATCTAGAGTATATTGCAATCTGCTCTTAAGCTAGCAAGTGAGAATATATGAGACTCAGTTAATACTTTTATTTGAGGCATTTAGGAACTGCTAAGAAATCAAATTATAAAACTGATATTTATAAATTTATAAAATTCAAATACACAAAATTACATAGTGCATAGCTCTTATGATAAATTCTAATACATAATAAATATTCTTGAAATATGCTTCTTTTTATAATAGAAATAACCATTAAAAGCAAAATTTAATTAATATTTCTAATCACAGATGCTTTCATTGATTGGTTTTACAATCAATATCGTAGATCAAAAATATCCAAAGTTCTAAAACATTTCAAGGGTCATTTTGCTGAGATCCCTCTTGGCTTAGACATATTAAGAAAATCTCTACCATCTCATTCTCATTTCTTTGAAGTTCTATGACAAAGATGCATTAGGAGTAATTCTTTATTGAACGTTCAGATTCTCATGATAAGATTAGCTGGAAAGGTATCTCCAGGCAAGGAGAGATGAATATGGATCTGAATATCATTCAACTCTTAGAAATGAAGAGTGGAAAGAAATGTTGTGGATGTAAAAACCGAGAATGAATCTCAGGAAAAAATAAGCAAAAAGTAAAAGAACAAATTATGGGGAAGGGGGAAAATCTTTGCTTTCAAAGTACCTCCTCTAACAATCCTCTTTTTTCCTCACAGATGTCTGAGATGACATTGGAAGCATCCTACATGTGTGTGTTCTGTTTCCTTCTTTCTTTATGAGACAACTTTATTTTCTAGCAGCTGCTATGATTCATAATATATCACTTTCACAAGGCATTTAACTATTACCCATTTTATGAGAGTGAAAAGATACTGTCAGTTTCCTGACAGATGTGAAACAAGAAGTCACTGGTCTGTTGGGATTCTGAAATAATTATACATTCACTAGATAACAAAAGTACTCCTGTCTTCTATTTTTTAAATCTTTTTTAAAAGATGCAATAAAGGTTTTCCTTCTTGCATAGGTGGATGCGAAGAATGACTAACCAGAATTTTGAGTGTAAGAAAACAAAGAAGTAGGTGGTTGGGGTGTAATTAATTCTTCCAGTTAGAGAAACTGTTAAGTGACATACCTGATCCCACTGTGGACAGAAAAAAAAATGCTGTCTCATCCTAACCCAGTTCAAATACTGGAGTTCTTAAAACCTCCAAGCTGAATCCATACATCTGAGTGTGTTTACTATAAATTTCCTTTTTTTGAATTTCTATGATTTTGGGGGGATGGGGTTTAGATGGTATAAACTATAAAGGGACTCTCATCAGTGGAGGAAGTAATCCTATCTGTGTATTAATAATATCCCAAGTCCTGTCTCCATCCCTTAATCCTCTCCTGAAAAAATTATTCATTACTACTACAACTGATTACTTTATACAAAGCATTTCAAATTTGTGTCCAATACATCAAGGAAATATGAATTGAGAATCTATAATAATAAAAAAAGAGAAACATCAAATCATTATTTTGCCTTTCCAGCTTTCAAATCTGACTGTTTTTGACTGTCAAAAAAATAAAAATGTTAACATTTTACATCAATATTGTCTAAGGGAGAAAAAATTATTGAACCTACTTTTTCTTTAGTCGCCGGTCCTTCTCAGCTTGAGTTCCAAGTTTGCCTAACCCTAGAGACTCCTGAGCTGCAGCTTCCGTCTCCATAAAGCCTCCTATGGAGAAATATTTTAGAGCAGACCATATTAATATGAGTATGTGGAATCTATTAAGTGCTTAAAAGCGAACAAGCAGCTAAACTTTTCTTTTCATCATCACCCCTGCCACAACTAAACTGTAAGTCGCATATTTGTATACCAAATATCTAGCATACTGCATTTGTTGAATTGTATTGAATTATAAATAGGAACATATTTTAAAAATAATTTATTTTAAATTTAAACACTAAAAATTAAATACACAATAAGGAAAAAAGTATGTGTACGCTAGAATGTAAGAGAGGATTCAAAATATATAGCAATAAATTTCCATTTCAAGAAAGATTAAATAATAAATACTACACGTTGTGTTCAGCACTTTCCATCTGCGCTTCCTTGTAAGTTTTCTTTTGCTCTCTGATGTAGACTTCTTACTCTGTTCTTTTTAACTCCTTCCTCTCCACTCTCCCCAAAGAGGGCTACAATTAAACATGGAGATAGAGATCTATATCTGTGTATATATGTATACGTGTACATATACATATATGTATATGTGTGTATATGTACAATATACACACAAATACATACACATATACACACAAAAAATATACATGCATATACTTAGATATCTGTAATCATACTTATATATAGATATATACATTCATATGCATCTATGTAATAAACTTGTTTGTCCTCTGTTTCTCTGAGGGTAACATATTCCTTCTAAGTCCACAAATTCATCGTTTCCTACACCATAGCAGTATTCCAACCTTGTACTGTCTAGTTATTTTCAATAGTCAAACAATATTAATTAATAAGGTTGATATATAGTGTAGTTTCCCTATTTTTCTCTTTTGTTTAAATCTGTTTTAGCTTTAATTTTGTCTGAGGTCATGATTACTACCCCTGTTTTTTGTTTTTTTGTTTTTTTCTAATAAATTCTAGGCACATACTTCTGGCAGGTTGGCAGGTAAATATTTTCACAAGGAGATTAAGTTGGGATTAAAGGAAAGAGTATGTCAAAAGTTTTTTTTCTTTAACAAAATGGTCAATAATTCTCTCTCTCTCTCTCTCTCTCTCTCTCTCTCTCTCTCTCTCTTCCCCCTCTTTCTCTTTCTTTCTGTCTCTCTCTCTTTCTTCTTCCCTCCCTCCTTCTTTCGTTCCCCCTTTCTCCTCTCTCAGACTCTACCTTTTCCCGTTGTTATTGTAGTTACTGTCATTTTAGTTGTGTTTGAATCTTTGTGACCCCATTTGTGACCCCACTGGAGTGGTTTGCCATTTCCCTCTCCAGCTCACTTTACAGATGAGGAAAGTGAAGCACCAAGGTTAAGTGGCTTGCTCAGGGTCACACAGTTTACCTTAAGTACCTGACCCCAAATTTGATCTCAGGAAGAGGAATCTTCCTGACTGCAGGCACACTTCTATCCACGGTGTCCTTACCTTCTTCTCTTCCATTTTTAAAACCTGATCATTTGTAATGTTACATAAGTATACAAATATACACTATTCCAAGGAGTATAAAATTTGATATGTTAACTTACAATTATGTTAAAACACTGGTAGAAAAAATGTGTGCTGACTTTCAGAAGCCAAGTGTTTTTTTCCTTCCTAAAGAATAATGGTTCTTATACTCAGTCTAATTATTTTCATCTTATACCAGTGTTTTGAAAATTCTAAAAACTTTCATCAAAAACCCCTGGTGGGTACAGTGTCATTCCCCAGTGGATCTGAAAACACTTGGTTTAATGCCAGTGTTATTGGTTCATAGAATATACACAGCCTCAGGGCAGAAAAGGGGAGAAATAAAAACATGCTGGGCACTAACAGTAAAACCATTGCAATTTACAATGCAATTATCTCTTTCAGGGTTCTTAAGTGGATAATTAAGTCCCAAATTATCTACTGAACTATAAAAATGAGCATTTTCTTCTGTATTCTTTCTTGTTTGTATTGGTTAGACTCAGAACAAAAAGAAAAACTTAAAGGAAAAAGGGAGCCATTACCATTAGATAATTTTATTAAGCCATTTATTTAGTTGTAAAGTTCAAGTTCAAACTGTGGATACTGTCAAGATTAGATAGAGAGGTTTGGCCAATGCTAAATCACTTAGAGAAAAAAGTCCACAATTTTGAAATATTATTACAATAATTGAGCCCTACTAAAATCAGCAACTTGCCTCCTATTTCAAGAGTATAGGAAGCATCTAATCAAACTAATAACCCACCTGTGACTGTTTTTTTTTTTTATCAATTAACAAGTATTTATTAGACACCCACTAAGTGTTAGGCACTAAATTATTTGATAGGAGTGCAAAGACAACAGTGAAAATGTCTCTGCCCTCAAGATGTGACAGTCTAATCAGAAGATGTAAGTAGATAAATATCATCTGAGATAATATATGTAAAGCAAAGTTACAAACCTTAATTTGTCATGTAAATGTTAGTTATTCTAAATATTCATACAACACAAACACTACAAGGTAGTATGTAGAGGGGGATACCAGCTGTGGAAAGGAACAGACGGTAGAACTTGAAGTGAATCTTCAAAGAAATCAGGGACTCTGAAGAGATGGGGGTGAAAAGAAAATGCACTGTTCATACGGTGGTCTGAGAATACAAAGTTATGAATCAATCTATGAACATCTGTAAAACACCACCTATGGGCTTGATTGGACAGCTAGGTAGAACAATGGAGAGAGCACTGGGCTTGAAGTCTGGAAGACTCAGCTCAGACATTTACTAGTAGTGTGACCCTGGGCAAGTCACTTAACCCTGTTTGCCTCAGTTTCCTCATCTGTAAAATGAGCTGGAGAAGGAACTGGTAAACCACTCCAGTATCTTTGCCAAATGGGGTCATGAGGAGTCAGATATGACTGAACAGCAATAATCAATCAAAAGTCATGGGCCATATTGTTACTGAGATGAAAGACAGATAGGTGAAACAGTACATAGTAGTTCAACATATAAGCATGAAAGACTACAAAGCTAGACAAGACCTAACTAGTAAACATTTAAATGCCATACAAAAGTATTTTGCCCTTGATGCACTAGGGAGCTAGCCAATGGAGGTAGGTGGGGAGAAGGGGAGTGAAACAAAGTCCCATTGCTTTATAGCATATGGTCTTTTTATTATACTATTATAGGGTAAGATGTTTCCTCTGTTTTTTTTTTAATCTCTTTGAGAGCATTACAAGCCCTAATTTAATTTCTCATAGCTTAATATCTTTGCTCTTAGTACCAAGAGATACTGGGTAAGTGATTTCCTTTTGAAATGTCAACACGTTGCTCTGATTTAGTGAATTTGATTTTGGGGATCACAAATGTCTCATCCAAATATGTCAAAGTTCCATGAACATTTCCAAATATTTTTTTTCATCACAGAAAGTTTTAATTTGTTTGATTTCTCTTAAACCCATAAGAAAGTGTTCCCATAACTAACTTAAGGTTACTTATCTTAGCACGTACTTAAGCAAGGCACCAAATTCTACTATTCTAGGAAAGTAATCCACTGTTAGGCTAAAGTATCCCTTAAGGTTCATTGTTTAAGGCTTGAATTTTCCATGGAAGAGATGGTGAAGACTTTCATTTTACTGTTCTCCTTCACACATTTGAGATACTGTACATTCATAAATTATTATGCATAGTCTGCCAGTGATAATAAAATAGGTCTTTTGGAATTTAAATGGGAATTAACAAATTCAGTCAAAAGTTATAAAATTCTCAGTCAGCCCAGATGGAAAGCTCTGTAGCAGAATCTGAAACATTTTGAGTTACCAGGTGGTCAAATGAATCTTCCTTTCATAGTAAAACAAGGAAAGGTCTATCGTATCATTTCAGTGAGTTCTTTTTTAAGAACACAGTGTTTTAGGGGATGAGAAAGAGAACAGATATAAATAAGGAAAGCACTGCTGAGCTGAAATGCTAAATCATATCCTAGGACAATTATAGGATATTTCGTTTCTATAAACAAAACTCAAGTAATAGAAAAATGAGATGTTTGGAAATATTCTGAATATACAGAGTTCTGGCAAGGGGTGGGTACCAGTTCTGCCTCTGCTAAATCCTGGTTCTGTAATCCTGGATAGATCACCTAGCTTCTCTAACACATATTTTTCTTCTCTTTGAAATGGGTATAACAAAATTTCCAACAGCTCACAAAACTGTTAAAAAAAAAACCCAAGATAATTTATTTAAAATATTTTACAATATTGAGGCACAATTATAACACATAAGTTACTTTCATTTTTTTATCTTCATAATAAAAAACATGGAATTATAACAAGGAATAATGAGGCAAGATCACTTTTAAAAATGCTGAAATAAAAATGCAATAAAACCTAGTTTCTTACTCTCTTGAAATTCATCTTTTAAATAATTACTAGAAAAAATTTTCCAAATGTGTTGCTTGTCCTTGCCATTTTGCTTTTTAAAAGTCACTATGGCCTCCCCAAAAGCCTTAAGATGAAGCCATCTTTGTCCATGCTAAGATTTAGCAGTCAAGGCTCTCCATGATGTCCTCATTCTGTGTTTCCAGCATTATTTTGTACTCTTCCCTTTCATGAAGCCAACCTGACTGACACACTGATGCAGAATCATAGAATCTCAGGGGTAGAAGGTCCGGAATTCAGGAGTCACCTAGTCCAACCCATCCCCAAAGAGGAGCCTTCTCGACAACATACCCAACAAGGAGTTATCCAGCCTCTACTTGAAGACCCCAAGGGAATAGGCATCCAGTGGTTCTCAGGGCAGCTCATCCCACTCCTGCGTAACTATAGATACACAAGACTTTTTCCTTATATGGAATGTAGGCTGTCAGTACATGAGCTAGACTGTGATTATATTTGGATCAAAAATGGGTTCCAGCTAATTCCATTCATTGCTTCTAGTTTAGCTCTTTAAGACCATGCCAAAGATGTCTAAGGTATTAAAAAAATAACAGCTCTTAAAATATTCAAAAAGAGCTAATAACTTTCCCTTCCACTGATCCTGTCTTCTTTTTTGTTGTTCAGTCTTTCAGTTGTGTCCAACTCCTCATTTAAATCACTCAGCTGCTGGTAGAGTAGTTTCCTACAGCTTCTAATGCTCTCAGTGGGTTTCACACTGGGAAAGTCTGGAAAGATTTTTTTATTTAAAAAAAAAATTAAGGCCAAAATTGGTAGCCAAAAATACCATATTCAGAAAGTCTCTCAGCATCAAGGCAGGAAGTTAAAGCTTGGGGAGTCTGGCTTTTGGATACATCTGACTTTTCTTGGGTTGGGAAGCAAAAAAGGACAATGAGGACTCTGTATTGTTGAGTCAATCCCTCCATTTTGTTTTTCTGTAGTGTTGTAGGTTATGAGTGAAACTGTGTCCTAGAGTTCAGGTTGACTCTAGCCATGCTCCCAACAGAGCTCAAGGAAAACATGAAGATAACAAAAATCAAAACCAAAAAAATAAAACACTGTTCTATCAACATTGGAGTGGAGAGAAAAAGGATGCATGATATAACTATGCATTTGGAGAAATGTAATAGCTAAGAAAATTTGTAGGATGGAAAACCCAAGGATAAATGATATTGCCAGATACTCACATGAAAGAGACTGTCCTGTATGTCTGTGTTCAGCTGTATGACAATGTATAACAATCTCATATTTGAGCCTAGCCAACCTCACAAAATGTCTGGAAACTGTCATTACAAAGTTAAAAAAAAAATCTCACAAGTTTCCAGATAAACTCCAGTTTGGCCTTTGCAGCCTCTCATTACTTAGTTCTAACCTACCCTTTTGCCCCAAAATTATATATTACTTCCCTTTGTGTACTCTTTATTTCAGCCAACATAGCTTTCCTGATGTTCTTCACCAAAAATACTCCACTCTTCTTTGAGGTTTTGTACCGAATGTCTCCAATGCATAGAAATGAATTCTCAAAAATCACTTCTTTCATCTCGTCAGCCTTTTCTCTACCTACTGACTCATTTCTCCCCTATTGTCCTCAAAATTTCCAAACCTTTCTCATCTTAAAAAAACTTGTACTAGGCCCTAAATACCCTGACCTTCTCTCTTCCTCCTTTGCTGTGCTTTGCTTTCTTTTTTTTCTTTTCTTTTCTTTTTTTTTTGGATGCCATTGGATTAAGTGACTTGCCCAGGGTCTAATAGCTAGATTTGAATTCTCGTGCTCCTGACTTCAGAAATGTTGGTATATCTACCATGCCATTTAGATGGCCTCTCTCCTCCCTTTCTTACTCAAATTCTTGGTAAAAAGCTCTCTATACTCATTGTCTTTGTTTCCTCCCTCCTCAATCACCCCTCAATCCTACACAATCTGGCTGCCCACTCAATTCATCTCCCTTGAAAATTATTAGTGATGCCCTAATTCCAAATCTGATTTTTATTTTAGTTTCCATCCTTCCTGACCTCCCTTCTCCTTTTGGATTCTCTCCTCTCCCTTAGTTTTCCTGACATCATTCTCTCCTGATACTCCTCCTAATTGCATAAAGACCTTCTCCATCTCCTTGCTGGTTCGTCCTCCATAACATGTTCCGAGATTGTGTTCCCTAAGGCTCTCTCATGGGCTCGCTTGTCTTCTCTCAGTGAACTCATCTGCTCTCATGGGCTTAATTATCACCTCCATGTGAAATGACCTCTACAGAAGATTTCCAGACCCACAGAACGGGCTCCATGTTTCTCCCAAGTTCCAGGTCAGTATCTCTGGCTACCTACTGGATATTTCCAGTTGGCTATTCCAAATACATTTCCCAATCTACAGATCCAAAGTAGATCAAACTCATATCTTTTCCAAACTTCCCTATTTCTAATGAAGATGCCACCATCTTTTGCCAGTCTTTCATGATGAAAAGTGTGGCATTATTTTCCAATCCTCACTCTCCCCTCATCCCACATTTCCAATTAGTTTTCAAATCTTATCATTTCTAACTCCATGACATTTGGTTTTGTATGCAATCCCTTCTCTCCACTCTCACAGCAATAATTTTAGTTCAGTCCTTTATAACTTGTCTACATTACTGCAACAGTTTCCTAATTGATCTTTCTGCCTCAATTGTTTCCTATTCTAATTCATATTGCATGCAACAGCCCAAGTGATTTTCCTTAAGGAGAGTTATACCCATGTCATTCTCCTACATAATAAACTCCAGTGGCTCCCTATTGCTTCCGAAATAATATATATGATTATATAATATATATTTCACATATATATAGTATATAAACTCCTCCATTTAAGTTTTAAAGCCTTTTACTCCTCTTATTTGTTATCCTAATTTATTATTCCAACCTCTCTGAATATTATTTCCTGTCCAACATGCTACATACAATCCAGTCTGTATGAACTTCTCTCTCTTCCTTGCACACAGAACTCTAACCTTCTTGATCTTACAAAGACCTTTCCTCTTGCCTCACCCAGCTATCTAGCATTTATTCTCTTTATATTTCTATGTGCCTGTTCTTATCTCCCCATAAGAATACAGATTTCTTGAGAGTAAGGATGACTCCTTTCTTTGTATCCATATCCCAGAGACTAACAGAATGCCTGGCACATAATTGGTACTTAATAAATGCTTACTGATTAGAATCTCTAGTTTCTTTCATAGATCTTACCAAATGTCAGTTTTTACATGAAGCCTTTCCTGATCTTCTTAGCTGTTAGAGTAAGCCTTTCACCTCCATGACCTACCTTGTGCCTATCAGTTCCTATTTTAATTCTGTATAAATTCTATGTGTACTTATATGTGTACACATTGCTTCCCCCTAAAGAGTGGAGGCTCCCTGAGGAGAGGAACCAATTCTCCCTCCCTCCCTCCCTCCCTCCCTCCCTCCCTCCCTCCCTCCCTTCCTTCCTTCCTTCCTTCCTTCCTTCCTTCCTTCCTTCCTTCCTTCCTTCCTTCCTTCTTTCCTTCCTTCCTTTCTTCCTTCTCTCCTTCCTTCCTTTTCTTTCTAAGTACCCAGTACATCGCCCAGCACAAAACAGTTATTTAAAAAATACTCTATAATTAAAACAGATATCATGCCTGCTTGTGGCTTTCATTTTATTCAAATCCCCCAAATTCACTTTTTTTCCCCCTGGAATTTTCAGTCAGCTCTGATTGCTTCATTTCTTTTGTTTAAAAGAAAGGCTGATCACAAAACCAAATGATTTATAAAACCATTATAGAAGAAAAAACTTGAAATAGAAAACACTACAAAAATTCTCTTCATGTAACACTTGTCAGATCTTTTGTTTAAAAAAATAAAAACATCATAGCGGAGCAGAAGTTGGCCAAGTATGGTCAGCAACACAACTTTGTAGAGTGGAAAGATTTTAAATGCACTAATACAAAAATGTCTAAAAAAAGAAAACCTGCAGTGTGGATAGAGAGATCACCATAATGCCTGAACATGAGACTGGGAAGGTAATAAAGCACAGTTCCTTACTGAGTTGTCCAAGCCGGGCCTTCTCTTTTTTACCAAACAAGCGTCCTATTGAAGACTTGATCCCTTTCTTTTTGGGGGCTTTGTGGAGGGAATCTTGGCTGCTATTGGCACTGCCAAGACCAATGCTGTCTGGTTCCAAGGATACTGGCAAACTACTGAAAAACATTAAACAGTGAGAATATTATTTTGATACTATAGCCATATGATATATGATTTTTTTTTAAGTGTAAATTGTGCAGAAGGGAAGCAAAGACTCCTTTTCTGTTTTCCTCTCTTCCTTAAATTCTTTCCCTCCCTCTGCTTCCACCTTGTTTGGTCCATACTTGTGATCTCACTATTAATGGTAAGTACATTGATTTGAAGTCTGAAAGACCTGAATCTGAATGCTGTCTATTCCATTTACTAAATGCAAAACTTTAGGTAGTTAGGTAGTTTATAGCATCAAGTAACTAAATTAAGTGACCTGGAGCTGGCATCTAATTTAGAGAGTCCAGGCATTCTTAAGCATCAGTTCTAAAGTAGTCCAGGGGTAGCTTGCAGGGAGTTTGTATAACTCTTGTGAACTTCCAGTTTGAAGTAATAATGTCTCCAAATTCAAATTTTCCTTATCTATAAAGAAAAACATTATGGATAAGCTTTAAGATTCTTTTGTACTCCACCGTTCACGTGTCCATGAAAGTGACTTAACAAGCAGTGCCAAAGTTGAAGCTACTATTCCAACTATGTGTTCTACAAAATATTAAGTATATTTTTCTATGACTTTGCTGTCTCAGTCCTTAAAAAATATAATTTTAAACTATTTAAATCACATGCAGGACATGAAACAGTTTAACTGTACTTTATTAATAGTGACTGTTTTGAGTGACAACACAGAGGTATTGGAGGGGTTGCAGAGGGAACAAGCATTTATTAAGCATTTGCTGTATGCCAGGCACTGTGTTAAGTCCATTATAAATATTTCAGGGTATCCTTGCACTTGCGGAGTAAGGTATGACCCTCCTCATTTTACAAAGGGGGAAACTGAGCCAGAGAGAGAGAGAGTATGACTTTCCCAGAGTCACAACTAGTAAGTGCAGCTGGATCTAAAGTCAGGTTTTCCTGACTTCAGTTATAGTGCTCTATCTATTGAAACACCTAGCTGCCTTAGAGTTGGAAAAGGTCAGATTCAAATTGTACTTTGACCTGATACTGATCTTATGATCACCTCTCAAAGTTCCAGACAACTGTCTGCCATTATGGGCTGCAGAGCAGGTGATCTGAACTGATAAAGAGAGATTCCCTAACAAGAGTTTTCTACTCTAATGAAATGCCAATTCAGGTGTAAAAAGAAAACTGACATCTGATTCCTAATGTTCGGGGGGGAGGTGGGGCGTCTTCCAAATGTTTGGCCCAACTTCGCTTCTTTGTCAACACATACAGCTTATTTGGAGAAGTACAACTTCCTATTATTACAAAGAGATTCATTTCCTCAAGAAGCATTTATTATCAGCTGTTCTTTGTACTGACATGCCTGAACTACATATAGTAGGGATTTCAAAAGAATAGATTTGTGGGTGAAAAAACTCTTACCTCCGGGCATCATTGTGATAGGATGAAGGAAGGGTATGTGTCATTCTGATCGCTCTTGGTGTTGGGGGAGGAGATGTCTCACATTTTATCGTTGCTTTATCTTCACGACCATCTTCATCAACCACTGCGATCTAAGGTCAAAATTGAGAGATGAGATAAAACCTTCCCACAGGCATGAAGACATTTAAATAATTGCAAAATACACACAGATCTACCTTTGAACCTATATAGGGTCTACATAAACTGAGCCTATCGAGCTTCCATTTCATTTTGCTCCACTTCATTCCATCCCAGTCTACCCATTTCCACTCATATAAATATCTGAATGGTGGCAAAAAGGAAAGTATGTCTCAGAAGTGCAGAAGATTCACTGAAATAAAGGTTACAAGGAGATGGGCACAAAGATTTGCTAGGAACAAGTCAATTAAATATGGGTTGTTTGGAAAGGCTATATTACTTGCTATAAGGGAAAAGGCCTATATTCAAGGAGAATTTACCAATGATCTTGCATCAATCATGGAGAAATAAATTTTTGTGCTGTTATTACATATTTTTTCTTATACTACATAGATAGAGGCTGCTACAGACAAATAATCATTTCTTCTTAATGTAGCAGAAAGATATTGTAAAATAAGAGCTTAGTTAAATGTGTTATAAGATAAATATGACTTCAACATTAAGAAATTGAATGTAAATATTTTGGTGTCAAGTTGTATTGAAAGTCCTGGATAAATCATTTTCAATTCTTATCTTTTTTATATTCTGTGAATTATCCATTGATAAAAAAGAAATAAACATACTACAGTCCGAATATTATTGCTGAATAATCTGAAATAATAATAGTACTTTTAGGAAGCTCTGGGAGTCTAGGGAGCATATATGAATTTAATTGTGGGGGGGAATACTTCTAGATCTATCTATTTTTTTGTCTACGCAAAAGACTTGGAAGTAAAGGTTTGAAATACAATAGATGTGTACTGATTTAATAACTTAACTGGCTGCCTCTTAAGTTGCACAGCATGTTTTGGATCCACTTTGTATTTCCAATGTGGATGGTTTGACCAATCTCTCACATTTCTGTAGATTTCATTACAAACGTAAAACTTCCATCTGCGTTAGCAGTTATTAGTATGAAACTATCATTCCTTTTGAATAATAATTCTTAAACCTACTTTGGACTTTATACATATATTTTTCTAGATTATTTGCTTAGCTTTGCTATTTAGAATCAGGCTCCATGTTAGTTTCTTCTCAGGATATTCAGTGATTTATTAGCCTTTCTTATTACTTTCAGAAATTATAAAGTTAGATTTTTCTGGTAACAATAGTGTGTGCAAATTTAAGTCAGATGAAATCTACATAAAGAACCTGAAGTCTTGAGAGATCAAATGCTCATATTTAAACAATTTAGGGAGGTGTACCATAATTTAGTGTCTCTACCTTTCCTTTAATGGCAATGTGAATTTAACTAGTCTAATAAAAATTATAATATGTGTTTAAGTAGTCATGTAGTAATGTTTATTTAAAATATGTACAATACCTTTCTCCGATGTTTCCTTAGATCACTTGGCTATGTCATTGGTAGCAATTAAAATGACAAAAAAGGAAAAAAAACTAGTCAACGAACATCGCTTGTAAATGCTAAATGGGATATAAAACATTAATTTTATCTTTAATTATTTTTCAAATTCACAAACAGATGCACGAATAATGCTCCAAGAATAATTTAAGTTATTTACATTTTTAATTATTTAAAATTACCATATCAACAAATAATTGAAGGCTCTTTGCTTTTTCTTTTCTCTCTGTACTCCCTCTCCCTCTTTTTCTTTCTCCCAACTGAGTCTCCCTGTCTTACCCAGGGTAGAAGTGTTGTGGCCACTCACAGGCAGATCCCACTTTGGATCAGCACAGATGATGGTTTATTTCTGACTTGGGCCAGTTCCCCTCTCCTTAGGCAGACTGGTGACTTTCCACTCCCATTACACTATGTTGGTACCAGACTTGTTATGGATATCCAACTCACTTTAGACCTCCTATAGTTCTGAACTGTTAAGTAATCTACCAGCCTCAATCTCTCTCAATAGAAGGGATTTATTTATATATGGGTCAAGTGCCACTACACTCAGCTTCTAACAGATTTCTGAGTAAGATTCTCAAATGTAACTGTTATCTTCAATAATTAATAAAATTGTTTTCAAATGTACCCTTCCTTGGGGTACAATCTCAGAAAATTTCTAAGATGTTTTTAGCCCCAAGCAAATGTGGAGGGTTGATATTCAGTCAAATGGAGTTTTGTAGAAAAATAAGCAATATTTGTTTTTCCTCTTTCATCTGAAGTCTAAAAATCACCAGTCATTCTCTCCACATCACTTTTTGTCTTAGACATGGCTATGGACTTTAAGTTGCTATGTTTCTTCAGAATCAGCTGAAGGACAAATAAACTTTCTTAGAATCCATAAATTTCACATATCTGAAATCAATTTCAGGCTCAGGGATTCAAGTCAATAAATTAGGGAACATTCTGAAAAAGCATCAAATAAAAAAAATATGTACAGCACTCTGCAGACCTTGTTGAACTATATGTGCTCTTTCTATCAAAAAATGTATAAGAGTAAGCTTTGATTACAAGCTAAATGTAATATTGACATAATAAATGTCTAATTTATCACATTTTTGCTTTCCTAGAATTCCTAGAAATTCCATATAAAATCATTCATTCAATTTGTTCATTCATTCATCCATTCATTTAACATACATTATAATAAAAAATTAATGGCAGTCTTACTTAAATCAGTGGCTCTTAAATATGGGATCTGTAAACCATTTTTTAGAAAAAATAACTATTTCTACAAAATTGATTTCCTTCATATCATATATTTTACATACTTAAAAACCTTTTTTCCTCCAAATAGATCCATGCCATAAAAATAGGCTAAGACCCCATGCCTTAACTGGATATTTCTTTTTTCTCAATAGTTTTACAACCAATTTGTAAATTTCAATTTTAGAATAAAAAACCCCAATAAATCGTTGGTAACATTTATTGAACAATAAAGTTTGACTGAACTCTAGTTAATGTTGTTGTTTGTAATCTGGTTCCTTAGTTCTAGTTAATTTTGCTGCTGCTACTCTTGTTTTAGTGTAACCCTGTGATTCCATCATTGTGGAAAACTACCCTACAAGCCTCGGTTACTTGCCTGAGACACTGACAAGTTATGGTCAGTGTCACAGATGGGTCTTCAGACTTTAAGGCTGTGCCCCTATCCCAAGAGTTAACGTGTGTGTGTGTGTGTGTGTGTGTGTGTGTGTGTGAGATGGACCTCTTTGGCAATCTGATGAGGTCTATGGATCGCTTCTCAGAAGAATGCTTTTATAAATATAGGACAAATACATATGATTACAAAAGAAATCAACTGATTTTAAAATTATACTAATATGTATTTTTTACAAAATAGTTAAGAACTCTTGTATGTGTGTGTACATAGAAAAGATAGCAAAGAATTGGAAACAAAATGGATGCTGGTCAATTTGGATGTGTACTAAACCAATTGTAACATAGGAATGTAACTGAATTTGGTACTCTGCTGTAAGAGACAACTATGATGAATGCATAGAAGCATGGAATAATATCATCTGAGGAGAACTGAAGAAAAGGTTCCAATAAAACAATATATACAATGATTACAGAAATATACATTGAAGGAATAATAATCACAAAACAAATGAAAATGAATTGCAAAGAATAAGGATGACCCCAAACATAAGATATGGAATGACAACTGCCACAATTCCCACCGAGAACTCAGAGGACCATGGCTGTGGAACATTGCCTAGATTTTCAGATGTTTTAAGAGATTGATTGGTTCTATTGATTGCTTTTTATATTGGTTTTTTCTTTTATTTCCACTTTTTTCTCCCTTTTAAAATTTCTTTGTTATACAGTATGACTCTCTGAGTGGGATGGATTCAGGAGAAGTTAAAGTGATCTAATAATAATAATAAAACAATAAAAATTTATTTAAAAAAAAGCCCTGTATCTATTCTGTTGTTAAGCTGTCTGCCCCAGGGACATTTCAATCTTACAGTTATTGCTTTCAAGCTCATGAATTTCTTTCAGCATTGTGTTACCAATATGCAATCAAATTGCATTTGCCAAGCATGCACTGCTTAAGAAAACTTATTAAAGTCCCTGGGTCTTTCTGTGAAATATCAATATTTCCCCAATCATGAAATCAATCTGAAGCTATATCTAAGACCAGAGCCTAGCCAAGTAGCAGTTTATTAATTAGGGGCAGCTAGTTGAAAATATTATTGAACATTCACTTATCACTATGTTAAAAATCACACAGATGCTGCCTAAATGCTAATTTAAAAATATTTTAATTTATATGCTAAGATCTGGAGGAGAGAGTGAGGCTAAGGACTTTGCACAGCCCTGCCTCACTTAAATCCATATTCACTGGCAAGGCAAGACATCATTCTGTTGATGTCTTTGGTCCTGTTTGAGAATGAAGGATGAACAAAATCATGAACAACGGATACGTCTAAAATTTGTTAGTCTCCAACATAAAAAAAAATTATAAAGGTGCTTCATTTCCTCCTCCCACTCCAAAGTGATCTGTATGATGCATATGACAGATGCTCCTCAAGCCTCCTCTCCTTCCTCAGGCTGCCACTGACTTGAAAAAAAGGAGAGCAACATAGGTTGGCAATGAAAAAAGAAATAGTAAAATAGAAGGGAGATAAAAATAGAAAAAAAACAGACCAAGAGTTTAAAGAAAAGGTGAAAACACAGGAGAGGGGCAGTGTAATGTGAGGTGAGAGACAGAAATGGTGTAAGATGAAGAGTATCCTTAATAACTCAATATGAATATAAACTTTCATCCTTCCCAGAATATCCTGCCATTTGTACTGGTGTAAAGGAGTCTGTGGGTAGAGGGTAGCCTTTTGTCCAGGAGAAGGCCTATTTGGATAGGAGCTACCAATCTTTGTCTTTATTCTTAATCCCTTAGCAAGAAATCCAAGATGCAGAATGTCTTCTGATTTTTTTTTCTGTCCAAATATTTTCTTTTTTAAGGTAAATTTTACTATGACAATCTAGTTTGGCTTTGCCATGTGGACTTTAGAAAAGCCATGTCAGTACAAGAGGCTCAAGGTGTCCTTAATTCCTTCTCAGCTTTATGTGCCTTTCCTAAGATCCTTAATTTCTTCTGACACTCCTTCTGTTACAGTCTGAAATGATAAAGACCATTTCACTAATTTGCATTTCAATTAATATTGAATCCCAAAACGACTCCCTTTTGAGCACTGATGAACTGAAGTGCTGACATTTTTCATGGGGGTATTTTAACAGCCAAAAATAAATCAATAAATGGAATGTAAAGATGTCACTTCTTTTTAAATTGTATTCAGTGTTTCTCAGATTCAAGTTATCCTCAGATCTTGGACAAATTTATCTGGCAATGGAAACACAGTCAGATGAGAATGTCTTCCGCCTCATTTTTTGTTTGTCTTTGTTGGTAGTGTTCCATACTTCATCATAATTTTATTTTGTGGATGGGGGTGTCTTCTAATTTGGAAACCCAGGGTTTGAACTAAACTAGAAGGAAACTGATTTCTGTACTTTAAGAATTTCATTGGTGTAGGTTTTCCCCTATAACTGGTGTTGATTCCAGCTGCTTCATGTGTTCTTTGCTGAAAAAATATCAATAACCTGGTGGCCAACCTTGCGATGAATTACTGAATCATACAGAAACAAAAAAATGAATTTCAGAACTGGAAGATAATCTGGCAGTCCTAATGTAACTTATGCTTGAAAAAGAACTCCCCCAAGAACATATTCAACATGTATACAATGGTTACTTGAAGACCTTACATTAGGAACAGCCCGTTATTTTCCAAAGAAACTTATCCCATTTGTGGACATCTTGAATTGGTAAGGATCCTCACTTTATGCCTAAATTTGTCTAGTTGCAATGCCCATACCTTGTTTTTTAGTTTTAGAGATCATGATGAATATTTTTTTAGGCACAACAACTCACAAAGGCATGGACAAGTTATGATAATCATTGACAGAGGCACAATGATGTAATTTTAAAAGTAAATGCTAAAAAAAAGCATGAAATCACACCCACGTTATTTTCAGGAGGATGAACTTAACGGTAGTGGGGAGCATTTAAGGAAAGGAAATTCAGTGGGCATAATTAGCTTTGTCCCAGTGTCATCAGCTACAAAATATTCTTGATATTAATAAGCCATTGGATTTTTCCTGTAGTACTTATTCCTCAAGTAAACTTGAGGTTAACATGATCCAGATTCATTCTCTCACCAGAGTCATGATTCCCATTCGATCCATCTCCCTGGCTGGGCTTCGGGGAGTAAGCTTAGGTGTAGAGTGGCCACTAGGAGGAGATGAACTTGCAAGTGATGAAGCTGTTACTGAGGCAGTGATTGAAGTACCTGGATGAACTCTAGCTAGATTCAAACCTTCTAGGCTCACACTTGCCACTCTGTTCTCAATTTCTTCAGCACGTAGTTCTGTGGACTCTTTCTCTTCCTGAATTAACCTGAAAGGTACATTTCAATTTAGGTCAGTGTTGTCTGCAGCTTGAAAGATTATATGATAAATTGCAATGAATATTAATTAAATGCCTATTAAGTGCCAGGCATTGACCTCACTATGCACCAAAGCTATAAGGATGAGAACAAAACATTCCCTGTCCTCAAGAAGCTTACTTTCTTCTGGAAAGGAGAGGGACAACTTGTACAAAAGTTAATAAAAGAAAAACAAGCATTTTGAAGAAGAAAGCATTAACAGCCTTGGGGAGATAATTGCAAAGTCTTCAATCATTTAAATAAAACAGTTAGTTTTTGTAAAACAGTTTTGTTTTTTAGTAACATGTGGGGAATTTTGAGAATATTTCTATATGCTGTAAAGGCAGCTGGGTTGTTCAGTGGATAGAGCCCTGGACCAGAAGTCTGGAAGACTTCAGATTAAATTGTGATTCAGTCACTAAATAACTGGAAACCCTGAGAAAGCCCCAAAGTCTATCTGTCTTTGTTTCTTCATCAATAAAATGGAGATAATAAGAGTAACTATTTCCCAGAGTTGTGGAAAGGATAAAATGAGAAAATATTTTTGTAACAATTTTGTAAACCTTAAAGCACTGTATAATAGCTATCATCATCATCAATCATCATCATCATCAGTAGTATTAGTATTAGTAGTAGTAGTAGTAGTAGTAGTAGTAGTAGTAGTAGTAGCAGCAGCAGCAGCAGCAACAGATTTTTTTTCAAGAAATGTGAGTAGCTTCATGGCTAAAGTATAGCCATTATTTTTACTTGCAGAGAATTTATTTTTCCTTCTTCTTCTAGAATTATTTTTCCTTAGCTCCTTTAAAGACTTGTTTCCCAATCTGATTCCTGCTTTTCAGCAAAAATTACACCTGATGATCCCTTCTCCCTATTAAGTCCTTTCCAAATTAGGTCCTTTTTAAACTTACTTTTTGCTTCAACAATACAAAGTGATAGTGTCGACATAGCTTTTCATGATTTTAAACAGGTTACAGAGTTGACAAAGCAATTCATCTAAAAAAATGCTGTGCAGCTAAAAAAGGTCAAACGACATTTGTGGCTATCACTCTGAGGAAATGGACATGTCCAAGGGAGAAAAAGAGAGAGAGAACAAAGTGAAATGGAGGGGCAAAAGAAAGGAAGATGGTAGAGGCGAGAGAAAGGTAAAGCAGTCTTCATGGCAGTAATGCTAGATTGTCATTGACAATAATCTGTTACCACTCAGAACCATCTACTTGTACCTTCACTCTCTATGTCTATTTCTCTTGTCTGTGTCTCAGTCTCTGTTGATCTGTCTCAAAAATCCCTACTTGGTTTTCAAAGTATTATCAATACAATTTGTGCATATATGTGTATATATATATATACACACATACATGCATACATATGATATATATATACATATTATACATGTATACACACATATAATCATATATTGTATATACACATATGATGCAAATACAAAATACTATATAAACCATACAAAAGTATGTATTTGTAGGTGCATGTACATACACAACCATACCTATATGTGTACGTCAACAATGATTTGTTGTGATAAAACCAGTATGTATTAAATATTTACATCAGTTCATCCTGACTCCTAAGTTCAGCTCTCTACTTCATGATTTACATTATCCATTATATACACACATATGAATCCATGTATAAAGTGTGAAGAAGCAAAGGAAGAAGGAAGGAAGAAAAGAGAAAGGTTCATATTTTTTTACGTTTCTAAGAACTGAATTCAATGAAACCATGGGAACCAAGATGATGTGATGCCCTCTGAACAATAATGTTCAACCTCCCTCCTCCCCCTAAAAAAAGTCCTAACAACATTACTGACATAATGCTTATTTTTTGGTAATAAAATGCCTCCTTGACATAATAAGAAAGTTCATATGTTATTAGACTCGTCTAATTATACTGGCATAACACAGATCATTTCTATAATGTGATTTTGATATGACTATGATGCACATCTATAATGATTCCATAGCATTCATCAGTGTGTTGTAGAGGAAAGACTTCAGAGTCTTTCAGATTCAAATTCTGTCTCTGAAACATCTAATACTTTTAATGGTGAGACCTTGGATAAGCCATTCAGCCTCCTTGGATCCAATATGTGTCATCTCTAAAATAAGGGATTGAACTAGGTGGCCCCTATGGTGTCTTTGAGTTCTACTTGTCCTTGGTCCTTTAAGGCACATTTCCCAGTGTATGCTTTCCCAAACTACCAAAATATGATACCATGTCCAAGCCTGACATCCTAGAGGATCCTGATGGTGAGAAAGTGAATAGGATTCATTTTGTTTTGCTTGTGCCAAGATGGCAGAAGATTTTTTTAGTTATGTAGTAACAATTTAACATCTGAAAAGACTTCTAACAATTGTTATTCAAAAATGGAATATACTGTCTTGTATGTTGATGAGAGCTCAAGCGCATAGAGATGATAATGAGAAAAACTATTTCTCTCTTACATTGATAACTAATTATTGAATTAGAACTATGTTTTTTTTTCCCCTCGTTTCTATGTCCTCATTTAGAAATCAGCCCCTGTAGGTTATTCAGGCAGCGTTTGAAACAAATTAAGGGAGCAAGGAATAGTATATTTGTCAGATTTATGGAGAATGGAGAAATTTATGAGCAAACAAGACATAGAGAACATTATGAAGTGATAGTTTTGATTATATTAAATGCAAAAGTTTTTGCACAAATAAACCCAATGCAACCAAAATTAGAAGGGAAGCAGAATACTAGGAAAGAATTTTTGTAACTGGTATCTGTGATAAAGGTCTCATTTCTAAAATATATAGAAAACTGAGTCAAATTTACAAGAATACAAATCATTTCCCAATTGATAAATGGTCAAAGGATATGAACAACAGGTTTTCAGAGTAAGAAATTAAAGCTATCTATAGTCATATGAAAAAGTACTCTAAATGACTATTGACTAGAGAAAAGCAAATCAAAATATCTCTGAGGTACCACATCACACCTATCAGACTGGCTAACATGACAAATTAGTAAGATGATAAATGCTGGAGAAGATGCGAGAGAGTTGGAATACTAATTCATTGTCGGTGGAGCTGTGAGCTGATCCAACCATTCTGGAGAGCAATATGGAACTATGCCCAAAGGGCTACAAAAATGTGCATACCCTTTAACCCAGCAATAGTGCTTCAAAGATTCTATCCCAAAGAGATCTTAAAAAATGAAGTGTAAGGCTGATAATGAGATGGAAAACTTAGATCTGATGAAAAGGTAAAGAAATTTTAGTTTAAGTGAATTGGTGGATTCTGGCCCATTGTGTTTTAGTCAGACAGATCTAGGTAGAAATAGATTCCCTCTTCTGTGTGGATTGCTTTACATGAGTGGTATAGGTATACATGAGTCTCTTTGACCAAGAGTGAGTGATTAGTGTCACATCACCCAGACTCTATTGGCATAAGCCTACCTCTCTTTATAATATTCACTCTCTCAGTATTTGTTAAGCAATCAGAGTTGATTTCCACCCATAAGAACACCTCAAGGACATATAAGCACTAAGTGGGCTCCATGAGGGGTCTTTGGTTAAGAGAGAGTCAAATGACCATCCTTTTACTAATTACTCACTAGCACTGCATCACCTTCCTTATGTCACGGTCCTATTCAAGAACAAAGAATAAACAACAATTGTGACATCTCGCTAGCATAAATAACAAAACGATTAATTACCCAGAAACTATGTCTCTCAAACTTTTCATACGTCATGGTAACTGATTCCATGGGAACTGATTGAGTCACCAAGTGAGAGAGTGAGACAAAAGCAGAAAAGAACCCACAAAAGGACGTCGTACCCACAGTTAGGGGGCATGAAATGGATGAAGATCCTGCAAAAGAGACTGATGAAAAGTCAGGCAGCTAGGAAGAAAACCAACAGGAAGGAGTGTAATGAAAACTGAGAGTATCCAGGAGGATAGCAATCGTCAACAGTGTCAAATGTGACCAAGAGTTTATAAAGAACGAGGAGTGAGAAAAGGACATGAGGTTTACAATTAAGAGATAATTGCTGACTTTTCACAAAGCAGATTTAGATAATTGGAAGATGGAGGTAAGAAATCATACTGCAGAGGGCTTAAAAAAGAATGAAATGCATAGTGGAAGCAAGAAGGACTGACAGCTTTCTCATGGAATGTAGCTGAGTAAAGGAGGAAAGCTACAGGATGCTAGCTAGTGAGGATGGCATCTTCCAATGAGTTTGGTTTCTTTCCCTCCTTCTCTTCTTCTTTCCCTCCTTCTTTCCTTCCTTCCTTTTTTTAAAAGGGAAATTTGTACTAGTTTGCAGGCAACAGAGAAGAAACCAGTAGATAGGGAGAAACTGAAGATAAAGGAAAAAGAGAAGAAAGGTTATAAAACAATCTTTGAAGAGTGAAAGAGGAAATGTGATTAAGGATATAAAGAGAAGGTTTAGCCTTGGTGAAGAGTACAGTGACATCTCCATTAGTGACAAGAACAGGGGTTCTTAACCTTATAAACAAGGACTCATTCACAATCTAGTGACAAACATGGATCCATTTTTTTTTAAAGTGTAAAATAAAGTCCATAGTATGACCAAAGAAACTATATTTGAAATACAATTTTCAAAGTTAAAAAAAAATATAAGATGAAGTCATGGCCCCCTCCCCTCAGCCAGGTTAAGAATCTCTGAAAGGAAGGAGGAGTGTTGGCAACGAATGATGATATTAAGTGGTTGAGAAAAGGAGATAATGGGGAAGGGGGAGGAAGATCTGCATAATACCATTTATCAGTTAATTGTATGAGGCGAGATCTTTAGTTGAGAGGGATGATAGAAGATACTTGAGTATCTTTGAGAAGAAATGGTGGACTCCAAAGGCAACCCATTTCACTTCTGAACATCTCTAATTGTTTGGAAATTTTTCTATGCATTCAAAACCTGCTTTTCAGCAACATCTACCCATTTCTCCTAGTTCTTCCTTCTGAGGCTAAGCAAAACAAGCCTAATAATACCTTGTGGCATAAAAACAACTTAAATATCAGAAGATTGCTATATGTCTTTCTATCTGTCCCCTTGTATCAAAAATGTTTTCTCTTCTCCAGGAAAAATCATTACAAATCCTTTCATCACATCCTTTTTTGACATGATTTCAGGGAACTTATTCTTGGTTGAGCTCCTCTGGATACTCTATATTATCATTATTCCTCCCAAAACGTGACATTGAGAACTAAACAGAGGACTCTGAACTGCGGTTTAACCAAGGAGTCAAGAGCAGGACGATCATTTCCCTTGCTTTGGTCACTCTTGATAAAGCGTGAGCTTTTCTATTGCCATGGCACATTGGTGACACATAAGTAAATACAACTAAAACATTTTTAGAGGAACTGCAATGGAGCCTAACATTCATGATCTTATACTAGTGAAGCTTATTTATCTGAAAACATGTAGAATAATGTGGTTTATCTTTTAAGCTGATTTTGCCCTGGCTTAGACATTACCATACTCTCACGAGGGGGAGTTTACTTTTTACTGACTTCTGTCCTGGTTTCAAGTAGTTTGTAGGGGACCACAGGACTAGACCCAGCTGAATTCCCAAATCACTTCCTTTCAGGTCTAGGGAAGCCATGCTGGCCCCCTCTCACAATTTCTACCATCCTTTTATTCACTATTGGGCTAATTCAGTGTGTGTCTGTGTGTACACAATTGGGGGAGGTGGACTGAGTGTTCCTTTTGGATTTTCCTAACTTAGGGGCCACTCTAGAATGAGAAAAATAGTCTGTCTCATTTATTATCCTTTCTCCTAACATGGCTGGTCAGAACAACCATTATCTGAAATGGGGACAAGCTAGAAGCCTTCCCAGCAAGATGAATGGTGAAGTAAGGACATCCCCTTTCCCCAATATTGTGAAACATAGTATTAAAAATGCTAGCTATAGCAACGATGAAACAAACAAAAAAAAAGAAATTGAAGAAATAAAAATAAGCAATGAGAAAAAAAACTATCACTCTTTGCAGATGATATGATGGTATACTTAAAGAACTCTAAACTAACAACTAAAAATAGTACTTGAAACATTGAATAACTTTAGTAAGGTTGAAGGATATAAAATAAACCCACAAAAATCATCAGTATCTCAACTCAGCAGGAAGATATAAAAAGAAATTACACTTAAAATAACTTCAGACATTTAAAAAATTGGGAATCTACCTTCCAAAACAAACTTAGGGACTGTTTGTATTAAAATTATAAAATATTTTTCACAAAAATAAAGACAGATGTAAACAATTGGAGAAATATTGATTTCTCATGAACAGTCATTGGTCAAACCAGTATAATAAAATTGACAAATCTACCTATAATAATTTATTTATTCAATGCCATCCCAAACTACCAAAGAAAGTGTTATGTTACAGAGCTAGAAAAAGTAACAAAATTCACCTTGAAGAACAAAAGGTCAAGAATTTCAAGGAAATCAACAAAAATATGAAAGAAGGTTGTTGTTCAGTAACTTTTCAATTGTGTCCAACACTTTGTGACCCCTTTTGGGATTTTCTTGGCAAAGATACTGAAATGGTTTGCAATTTCCTTTCCATCTCATTAGATGAGGAAACTAAGACAGAGTTAAGTGACTTACCCAAGGTCACATCGTTAGTAAGTATCTGAGGAAGATGACTTTTCCTGACTCCAGACCTGGAACTCTATTAACCATCATCTAGCTACCTAGCAATACCAGATTTCAAAATATATTATAAAACAGTAATCATCAAAACAAAATGGCTAAGAAATAGCATTGTGGCTCAGTAGAATAGATAGGTACCTGATACACAGAGTAAATGACCATAGTGATCTAGGTTTTGATAAATCCAAAGATCTATGCTTTTGGAGCCAGAACTTACCATGAGAAAAAATTGCTGGCATACCTGGAGAACAGTTTGGAAAAAATTAGGCAAAGACCAACATTTCAATAAGTTCAAAATGAATATACGATTTTGACATAAAGGAGTATATCACAATTGAATTACAGGAACATGAAAAATTTTATTTGTCAGATCTATAAATAAGGGGTGAGTTTATGACCAAACAAGAGATAATCACAGAAAGGGATAATTTTGTTTACATGAAATTAAAAAGGTTTTACACAAAATCAATATAGCCAAAATTAGGAGGAAAGCACAAAACTGGAAAATAATGTTTTACAGCAAGTTTTTCTGATAAAAGCTCCATGTATCAAATAACTAGGGAACTGAGCCATATTTATAAATAAAAAGAGCTATCCCCCAACTGATAAATTGTCAGAGGATATGAGCATGTTCTCAACAGGCCTGGCACAAATAGTCCATATAAACATTTGGAATAGAGATGTCTCTAAATTTGTGCATCTCAGATTTCTTTTGAGCTACTACAATTCTGCTTTGCTCATAGAGTACGGCACCTTCTTTGATGCAGGGACATCCTGCTAGGTGGTCCTGTGCCAGAACTCCCATGTCTCAGAAATGATTCTGAAGTTTTTCAGGGAGACCTTGAAAGTATTCTTGTATCACTTCTTCTGACCTCCCTGCGAGCACTTGCTTTGTGTAAGTTCTTCCTAAAATAGTCTGTTAAGCAAACATATTTTTGGCATTCGAACACTGTGACTAGCCTATTAGAATTGTACTCTCTGTAACAGAATTTGAATGCTTGACAGTTCAGCTCAAGAAAATTCAAGTTTTTAGCACATTATCTTGCCAGGTGATCTTCCGAATCTACCTAAGACAACTCAAAGGGAAGTGATTCAGTTTCCTGGCATGGTGTTGGTATATTGTTTAGGTCTTATAGGTATACAACAAGGAGGTCAACACAACAGCTCCGTTCACTTTCAGTTTGGTAGGCAGCCTAATACCTTTTCTCTTCCACACTTTCCTTCAGAGCCTCCCTAACACTGAGCCGTCTCTGGCAATAAGTGTGTCAACCTCATCATCTGTGTGTACATCCTTGGTAAAGATACTGCCAAGATGAATGAATTTATCCACAGCATTCAAAATTTCTCCATTTGCTGTAACTGATGGTTCTTGGGATGGTCTTGGGCTGGCTGAGGGAAAACTCCTTTTTTCTGGGTGATAACTGTTATGCCAAAATTATCACAAGAATCAGAGAACAGATCCATACTTCATTGCATCTCAGCCTCACAGGCTGCACCGAGTGCAATCATCTTTGAATAGAAAGATGAGTATCAACTCTCCCTCCACTTTAATTTTTGCCTGAAGCCCTTTCAAGTTACATAATTTAGCATCAGTGTGGTATCTGTGCCATTTTTTCCTTGTGGAAGACATCTGATAAGACTGCATAAAAACATCATGGGAACAAGCAGACAGCCTTGCTTCACTCCACTGGTGAATGGAAAGCACAAGAACTTCATACGTTATCCAGAATCTGGATAAGCATGCTGCCATGAAAGTGACATCCAAGACTGATGAAGTTCTCTGGGAAACCAAATTTTTCCATAATTTTCCACATGCCCTGAGGACTGATAGTATCAAAGGCCTTCATTAGATCAATGAACATTGTGTACAGACCTCTGTTTTGCTCCTGGCATTTTTCCTGGAGGTGTAGAGCAGCAAATACCATATTAACTATTCCTTGTCCTTTTCTGAAGCCACACTGGCTCTTGGCTAGATCATCTTCCAAATGAAGGATCAGCCTAACAAGGAAGACTCTTGCAAGGATGTTGTCAGCAGTCACTAAGAGAGATCCCCATCCTCCACCCACACAATTGTCAGAGGACAATCTATTTCCCTTTCCTTGATAGAGATGGAAAATGGAGACATCCTTGAACTTCTGGAGGAACTACTCTTCTTGCCAAATTACCCTGAAAATTTCTGCCTGCTTTTGTATAAGCCTTATAAAGCAGAAATACAATCCGCTTTGCCACAATGGCATTCAAAACCTCTTCTTCAGATGGACGTTCTGCTAGAGAGGGATTGACTTCAACCTGAAGGAAATGGTTAATGGCTTCAGCATTGTTTGATGATGGTCTATTTAGAACACTATGGAAGTATTTAACCCATCTCTCCAGTCATATGTCTTTATTGCTAATCAGTCTCACTTCATCAGCACTGAATACTTGAGATGCACCCTATTTGGTCCATAAATAGCCTTCAGAGCATCATAAAAGTGATTTGAATTGTTGCTATCAGCATAAAAGTGAATTTCATCTACTTTCTTACTAAATCAAGAATCCTGTATGTCTTTAAGTTTCATTTGCACTTTACTTTTGATAGAGTTAAACACTGCCTTCTTAGAGACAGATGAACCATCCTGTTGGTAAACACATTGGAGTTCTCATTTTTCATTTATCAGCTTCTGAATTTCCCCACCATTTTCGTCAAACCAATCTTAACGTTTATAAATGTTCTGGCCTGGATGAACAAATGTGGTGCTGTACACCAGATCTCTGAAACCTGCCCACTCCTTCTCTGCTTCATCGTTGCCAACTGTGTGTTGGCTCAGCTTTCCCTTCAAATTAGCAAGGAAATGTTCCTGCTTAGAGAAGTGCTCTAATCTGTTGACATCAAGTTTTTTATGGTTGTCTTGCCTTGGGGCTGCTACTTTTGTTGAAGGCAAATGTTTAACTTAGACAGGATAAGTCTATGATGAGAACAGCACTGGGTACCATATATAACCTTTGTCACTTTCATATCCTATTTCTTCTCCTTACAACGATAGGGTCTCTTAAATGCCACAAAGTTTTATTGTATTTAAGTAAATGGAAGACAGTGCTAGTGATGAGAAGGTCATGAGAAATACCAGTCTTCAGTCATAAGTGACCTTTGCAGCTCTTGTTTCTTACACCATTCCTTCCAAGGATTCCCTGACATGTCTGATAGTCCATTCCTACTCTGGTGTTTAAGTCACCCAGAATTATAAGCTTGTCCTTTTTTGGCACATTGATGATAAGGGTCTCCAAGTCTTTATAACTATTTTTCTTTTACTGTATCAGGGTCCATCATGGTGGGAGCATACACATTCATGACAATAACAAGGCACTTTCCTGAAAACAGTAATTACATTGTCACAAGTCTGTCATTTGCTCCCTTTGGTAAGCACACACACTTGATGACAAGATTAGTTTTGATTGCAAAACCCATGCAAATTTCATGGTCCTCCTCATCGCTGTGGCCACTCCAGCAAAACACGTATCCAGCTCTGACTTTGGCAAGCTGGTCTTCATTTGCCAGCCTTGTTTCATTCAGGGCTGCTATTTGGATGCTCTTGTGAGAGAACTCAGCAGGTATTGCATCCAAATAGGTATTACAGACAAATAGGTATCAACAGACAATTTTCAGAAGAAGAAATCAAAGCTATCAATAGTCAGATAAAAATACTCTAAGTCATTATTGAGTAGAGAAATGCAAATCAAAACAACTCTGAGTTATCACCTCATATCTATCAAATTGGTTAACTTGACAGAAAAAGAAAATGACAAATGTTGGATGGTGTGGAAAAATAGATACACTGATGCACTGTTGGTGGAGTTGTGAAATGATCCAACTATTCTGGAGAACAATTTGGAACTTTGCAATAAAACTAGCATACCCTTTGACTCAGCAATATCACTAGTAGGTCTGTCACCCAAAGAAGCCAAAGGAAAGAGAAAAGAACCTTGTGGTGGCAAAGAAATGAAAATAAAGGGTATAGCATCAGTGTGGCATTTGGGCCATTTTTGTCCTTGTGGAAGGCATCTGAAAACATTGCAGAAAACAGCATGATGGAAGGGGAATAAATGAACAGGTTGTGGTATATGATGGTGATAGAATATTATTGTGCTATAAGAAATGATAATCAGGATGGTTTCAGAAAGACCTTTGGAAGACTTAAAAAAGCTCATGCAAAGTGAAATGAGCCGAACTAGGAGAGCACTATACACAGTAACAACAATATTGAAATCATGTTCAACTGCAACTTACTTTCTTCAATCAATCCAATGAGCCAAGACAATTCCACAGACCCATGATGAAAAATGCTATCCACCTCCAGAGAGATGCTATGAACTCTGACACTGCAGTATCCTTTTTTCACTTCCTTTACATTTCTTGCTTTTTTTTTTTTCCTTTTCTTTGGCAACATGGCTAATATGGAAATATATTTTGCATGATTTCACATATATAATTGCTAACATATTGTTTGCCCTCTCAATGAATGAGGGAGAAGCAGAAGGAAGAGGAAGAATTTGGGACACAAATTAAAAAAAATTAATGTTCAAAATAAATAATAAAAAGTGAATATTTAGAACTTCCTTAAGACTTTAAGGAGCAATCCAGGATTTGGAATGACAGACTTTGCCAAAGATAAGCTGAATTTTGATTCCACATTGATGAAAATTATGACAGAGAACCAAATTTTTGCCTAAATTTTATCAGTTTTCCTAATTTGGGATTTAGATTGTGATAAAATTCTTGACTTTTCATTTTACATTAACTCCATAAAAAAGGAAAGCAGGAAATCATGTGGACTTCAGAGGTCATTTTATGGGCTCAAGATAAAAAATAAATCAATTATAATAATAAGGTACCACATCTGAATATTGTGGTTTTCTTCAAGTATAGGAATCATTTAATGAATGATATGGATACAAATCATATCATATAAAAAGTCATTTATTTAACCTTCTACAGAAAACCAAGATAGAAAAGATGAAGATATGGCTATAGAATGTTAATTAAGAATTCTTTTGAATTTTGTTGTGATAATAGGCCCAATGCTTTTCAATGAAAAAAAAATGCCAGAAGAGATAGAAATGGACTAGGGAGGCAACTCTTTTTGGTGTTTTTCATTTGTGCACGAACAGAACAATTTTAATTTTAGAAAGGAGGAAAGCAGCACATTTTGCTAGAGGCAGAAACAACAGATGAGAGTATTGTATGAAATGGACAAATCTGCTCACCAGCAAAAATAGAAAAAAATGTCAATATCAGTTTCCTAATGTTGAACAGAAAATATTTCAAGCCGTCCCAGATGGGACAGACAGTTTCACTAATGTCGTCTAAGTTAGAAGCAGCGTAAGAAGACTTTGCAAATCATTCAGGCACAGGAAGGTATTTGAAGTTAAAATGCAGATAGTCATAACAACAGAATTTCTCAATGTTTTAAATGATGACTTGTGAAGAACTATTTTAATTCCTGAATACTATATTGTATCAAGAAGCCATCTGTTAGCTAGATATGTTCTTGAAATGGTGCAGTTTTTCATTATCTACGATGGGAGAAAAATCAGTCGTTACAAGTTAGCATGCTTTGCCAACATGTTTGATTGCCATGGGAATGGGAAATTTGTGATAAATGTACTTGGTAGGCACTCACATTAGATCATGATAGCTTTCTGATACAAGCATTGCCAATTTCCTCTTTAACAAATGAAAATTAATTTTAGATCTCATTTGATTCTTTAAGTAAGCTGAATGGACATCATTCTGGACAATGGCTGGAATTTTCCATGGATGATAATAAAGGAATAACTCCCATTTACATATCACTCCATGGCTTGCAAAGCAATTTCTGATTAGCAGATTCTGATGAATTTAAATCCTGGTGTTTTGCAGCCTTACTATCCCTCTCTTTTTTTGTTTTTCCTGATGAAAGGGCATTAATTAATTACTATTGGAAAAGAGAGGAAAGTGAGCTTGGAGACTCATTTGTGTAAGTTATAGAACAAGTGAATCTCCAGATAGGTATCATGGCACAGTTTGAAACATGGAGGTGCAGCGATTTGAAAAATGAAATTTAGAGAATGGAAAATAAAATTAACCCTAAGTACATGATATTCATTTATTGAAAAGAAATTTGTTACTGGGGAAGTTTGACTTTTAACTACCATCAGAATTAACAGGGACCTTTCAAAACTAATGTTGCTTTAATTTTTCATATTTAGATACATTATTGCACATATCATGAGCATTATAGACACCACAGATGAATTTCTAAATAATCTTTACCATTTGATACAATGATGTGATGAGAAAAAGAAGATTGGAGTCATTTTTATGGAGCTTAAGTCATTTCCTTAAAAAGAAAACCAAAATCTAACTAATTACAATTACTTTTTGGACCACTTCTAAGTGTATCTTTACTGAGCACTTAGGTACCAGAGGATTCTACTATCACAAAGAATAGATTTTAATATTTTTTAATCATTCTTATAAAATGTTCTTCGCTTTATGGGTTAATAGTTGGCATTGCCTTATGAATTTCTGCATTCATTTGTTGTTTAGAGAAGCTGGAGTAGAGAGGGAGCAAATCAATAAAGTTGATTTGGGTTTGAGCATTACATCTGACGCACATGGGCTGTGCCATGATCTGGGGCAAATCACTTAATGCCTCAGTCTCGCCCTTCCCATCCCCTAGGTAACTCTCAAGATTTTAAATGACAGAGCACTTGCTAACTAAAGAAGTAGTTTCTTTTACCAGGACTTCCCTAGAGGAAGAGAATCCATAGGGCCAATGAAATCAAAAGGACGAACCACCACTCCAATCGTTTGAAGCTAGATTTCAGTGAGACAATCCTAACTTCTTGTTAGGGTTGTTCAGTCATTTTCAGTCATGTTTGATTCTTCATGATCTCATTTGGTGTTTTCTTGGCAAAGATACTGCAGTGGTTTGCCATTTCATTCCCATTTTACAGATGAGGAAACTGAGACAAACAGGGTTAAGTGACCTGCTCAGAGTCACAGAGCTAGTAAGTGCCTGAGTCCAGATTTGAATTCACAAAGAGGACTTCAGACCTAGCACTCTATGCATTGTGCCACCTAGCTGCTCATCCTAAATTAACCCCTTCCTTTTTTTTTAACCTAAGTGTCAGAACCTACTACAGTGGTCCAAAGATAAATGTCAGGATCCTACAGAGAATTTAGCCCTTAGTACAGTGCTTGGCAAGCTATAAGTGATTAAAATATAATTTTCATTTATTTATTCATTTCATTCCAAATGGCCTCTACTACAATACTTGCCAAGAAGAAGAGTGCTCATATTATTAAGTGGTAGTCTCCCACTAAAGGGAACCAACATAGCATATTTTAATCTAAGGTTGACTCTTCCATACCAACCTCTCTTGAAGCAATGTGATAGAGTAGAATGTTGTATTTGTCACACAACCTAGGTTCAAATCCTACTCTTAATACTTACAGCTTTGCACAAGTAACTTTACACAAGTAAACTTCTATTTACCTTATTTATAAAATGATGGGGATGGTCTCCAAAATTTCTTCTAGTTCTAAATACTTGAACCTATGAATCACACCCCATCTACATCCTGGGTCATCAATGCCAATTCCTCTACTTTCACTAACATACTCACAATACTCCTATATCCACTTCTCAAAGAAGGCATGTAGGAAATCTACAAACCAAAGATCCTTTTACAAAACAAAAGACTATCCTAAAAGCTACTTCTAAATGGTACCTTGATAATCAAACAGATCACATATTTCCTTTGGCCCAACAAAATTAGTGCTATTTAAGATGTATAGATTCTTATGAACATATTGTACTCAATGGAGGTGCATATTTCAGAATTATTCATGTTGTCTCTTTCTGGTCAATGATTTCAAAAATATATATTTTGATAATATAAATATATTGTCAGCAATGAGTCTTTACCAAAAATTTTAAGGGAAAAATTCATTTTTATAAAGAAGGAAAACAGTTATGTGAGAATATAGGATACCAACTGTATTTTGATTGGAGTTTACAGCTCTAAAATCTCAAGATTTAATGGTGACTAATTTCCCTTACTATAAATTTTGGAGTTTCGAGTAGACAAACTGTGTAGTTCTATTTGTAGTCTCACTAAACTGGGACTATGGGAATAGCTTGAGGGTCAAACAAACACTACTAGTTGGTGGGTTGTTTCCCCTCTGCCCCAGGTTTCTGGCCCAACCAGGCAAATAGAGAATGAGATGAACTGACTTTCATCCTTTCATTTATCCACCCATCCATCCATCCATCCATCCATCCATCCATCCATCCATCCATCCATCTAATCTTCCAATTTTCAGAGACAGAAGGGATTGAAAAACACGTTGAGCATTCTAGGTTGTTCAAAATAATTATAGTTTCACTAGCTAAACAAAAATGAAATTGGAGAAGTAAACAAGAATATTTTCTAGATTCCCTATCTAAGAACACAGAACAGAAAATTTGCCCTGAAATATTCTCTTGGGACACAAATACAGGTTGCCAAAAACCAGGATTGTCTCCATAAAACCAATATGCTTAGTGATGTTTCCTTAAGTTCTTAAAATTGTCCCATGATGATTTCTAGTATATTACACTTCTACTTAAGGAAATATTAAGAGATAAAGCTATTCAATTTCTAATGAGATATTCAATCGAGATCTTTGCTGACATAAGAAAGGTGCCAGTGGAGAATTCTATATACTAAGGCTCCATCTTTCTTACAAATATTCCAGAATATAAAGCACAGGATATAGACTTATTAGCTGGAACCCTGTTCAGGATCAAGCTTGATATCACTAATCTAGAAGATAGCCTAAACCAAAATAAATAGCAGTCAATACTCACCTGATTTCCTTATTGATGGCATCTAATTGTTCTTGAAGCATCATAGCTAGAGTCTGGGCATCAGAATGGCCACTTGGGGACAGAAGATCCATTGAGCTAAAAATAGTCTCTCTGTCATCATCATCAATATCAGACATTTCAGTGTCACTTTCAAAATGGTGGCTGCTCAGCACTCCAATTTGCTGAGTCCTGTTCCACTCATGGTCCCCAAGTGATTTCACCTAAATAGCAAGGCAAACAACGTACAATCCATATAAGGCATCATCCAAAATACTGAACAGTTTTCCACTACACAGAGAAATAGGATTTTATTAATATTTTGGGAAAGAGAAAAAGAAAATATAGAAGTCTAAGTAAAGGAGACAAAAAAGGTCATTCCTTTAACATCTAATTGGCAACAGATTGTCAAGATTCATATCCCATTTGTTTAATATAAGTGAAAATTCCAAACTTTGTTTTTCTTATGATTTCTAGTACAATTTAGAATTTAACCAGCATTGGATGAGACTGAAAATTTCAATGAAGAAGTGCAGAGCTGGTTTCATTTCTTTTAGCTGTTGCTCCTTCTGTGATTTTCCTAGCCTGCCCTTGTTAATTTGCTTAAGCCGAGAGCTTGCTTATTTGTCTGGCTAAAGTAACTTAATTTCCTAGACTAGGTCTGTTGTGTGGATAAGACCACTTGGCATCCAAATAGGGACACCAGGGCAGTCACTTCTAATCCCAGATTTGCTGCTTTCCCTTAATCCTTTTATAGATGAATCCTTGTGCTTAAAATGGGAATAGGACAATTAAATTTAAGCCAGCTCTTTAAAAAAAAAAACAAAAAACAAACACCTCATTCATAGGAGGAACTTCCATACCCTTTCAAAAATCTTAGCCTCTGGTGTCAGAACTGTGTGATGCTGGTTTCAGGGAGAAGAGATGCTTACATACAACATTTTCCTCCTGATTTCTTAGTTCCCTGATTAATGTGTAAAGTCTTATAGAATACCACTCTCCCAGTTTTGGAAAATCCCCCAATATATGAGCTGTAATACTGAATGGAATAGATCATTATAGCAGCTATATAATCTAACATACACACTCATCAGGAGTTTCAGTCAAAATAGTTAATGACTTTTCAATTTCCTCCAAAATACTATATATATATGGAAAACCTCAGAGGAGGAGGACTCACTTATTTCCCAAACAGGTCAGAAGGTCTTCTGCAGCTTATAGTTTGGGGGAGTTGCTTAGAGCAGTGGTGTCAAACTCAAATGGAAACAGGGATCCCTGATCCATGTATAAGGGGTTGAATATTGATTTAATTCTAAAATACAATATTATTTATATTTTACTGTATTTCCTAGGTTTTGCTAAATATTTCTCAATTACATTTTCATCTGACTTGGGTAGCACTTGAGAGTGTTTTGAGCCATGTATTTGACACCTCTGGCTTAGAAAACAGAAAAGTTGAGGGACTTATCCAAGGCCAACAAGCCAGTCAGTGTTAGGGCAAACCATGAACTCCAGTCTTCAGAAGGCTTTGAGTCCAGCTTTCTATCCACTACAACAGGTTTCCTTCTGATAAATCTAAGAGTCATATAATATTGTAAATGAATGGGACCTTCAATACCACTGAGTTCAGCCTCTGTATATTATGCCTGAGTCAACTGACAAAAAAGGAGCTACAATGACTTACCCTAGGTCATACAGCTAATAAGGGATACTGCCAAGACATATACTCAGCACTTTGGAAAGATGTTTGGTGTAGTGGATAGGTTACTTGGAATCTGGAAGACCTGGCATCCTATCCTACTTAGATACTTAGTAGTTGTGTGATCCTAGGCAAATCATTTAAATTCTGTTTCCTTACCTTCCTCATTTGTCAAATAAGGGGGTTGAACTCAACAACCTCTAACCTAAATGGAGCTACAGCCCTCTGGCTAGTGCAGTAGTTTCTTCCAACTCCAAGTCTATACCACCATCCTTCTGCATCACACATGAAAGCAATGATGATGTCCACTGGAATTTAATGTTTTCAGTGCTAAGAGTAGTAATGGAAGATAGCGTACTGATTATCATCAAAGAGCTGAAAAGTATAAAGATTAACCTTCGCTTCATCTCTTCGGACTCCCATGCGTCCTCTCCTGGGTCGTCTTATGACCTTAGTTGACCTGTAGTCAGGCTGGCTGTCCACAAGTGAACCTACAGAATACCGAAGCTCTGTTGAGGTATCCAAGTGTGTCCTGTGGCAAGGAAAAGAGCACCAAGTAAATCTGAATGTCAAACACATCTTATTCTTGTCTGAGTATTTCCAATGAACTAGGGAACAGTTCCTTATGTTTTTTTTTTTCTTTTCTTTTCTCAGACCTGTGTTTTCATTATTATAGCAATTCCCGATTAGGAACCTCCCTCTGTTATTACATATCACTGTTCTCCATAACTTATAGTCTTAGAAAGCTGCATAGGCACTAAGAGCTTAAGTGACTTGACTGGAGCGTCCCAGGGAGTAGGTGCCTGCAAAGTGTCTTGAACCCAGGTCCTCCTGACAAGGAGGCTATTTATTCACCACCACATACCGCCTCCCTGCCTTGACCAGAGTGGATGTTTATTACATGATTATTTAACTTATTAAATAATACCATTCTGTAGTCATAGACTAGTGGACTTGGAATCAGGGAGACCTGAGTTTAAATACTGCCTCCAATACTTACTAACTCTGTTAACCTGGGCAAATTAATTTCTCATCACTCCACCTCAGTTTCCCCAACAGTAAAATAAGGAAGATAATGGAGATCAAATGAGGTAATATTATGTAAAAGCTCTTTGTAAACCTCAAAATGCTAGCTATTATCATCAAGATACAGATTCAGACATAAACCTGGATGTTACTGAAACAGAAAACCTCGGCTATTTCAAAAGAAGGTTCTTTCCCATATAAGTCAAATAAGTCATTGAAATGGCCTATGAGAAGCTCCAAGTTGGTCTTTTATATTCATTGGTTTCATTTATATTTAAGTTTCTCAGAGCTCCTTGATTTTCATTGTTAGATCTCAACAGGACCAGAAAAATGGTGGGGGAAAAATGCTAAAAGTTTTTTGTGTTCAAAATGATCTCTTCTAATATTAGCTGTAATTGAACTGAAAATGACATCTGAACACCCTCAGTGTATATGGAATTGTCCTTGTTGTATTTTTTATTCTTTACTGCATCCCACTTGTTTAAAAAAAATATTTTAAGCCTGTTCAATTGAGACAGTTAAGAAAAGCTTACAAGCAACGTTAGATGGTTCTTTCTTAAAAAGGTTTGCTGCATGGTTCAAAATCATTTTTTTTTCTGAAAAATAAAATAGGATTATTTTTCTGCTTTTAATCTTTTCTTTTAGTTTCCTGATAGGAAGGGAGGCCAACCAGAAGAAGGCTGATTACAGGTCTTGAAGCTTTGGCATAATTCCAAATTGAAGCTACCCATTAAGAAGACCACACTGATTTACTGTACAGACTACAGTACAAGAACATGGCAACCAACATCCTGGAAAGGTTTTACTAGTCACGTATGCCCCCTGCACTCAGCAGAGTCCTAATTTATAGAAACAGAACTGAAGAAATTCTACTGCTCCTTGAAAATATTTATAAATAGTGGCAGTTATTCCAATCACTTGGCCCCCCAAAAAAAGTAAAGAAAAAATCACCAAACTCAATGGTTTTTCACCCCATCATTGGCTTATAGAAACATTTGAACAGACAAACTCAATATTTGTCTTAGTTCATCAATAAACACATGATTTAATTTTAGAAGGAATGTCAAAAATGACATTATTCATATTTTGGTAGGTAATGTAACAATGTTATTGTCGAGTCATTTAGTCATGTCCAACTCTCTGTGACCCCATCTGGGGGGTTTTCTTGGCAGAGATACTACAGCGGTTGCCATTGCCTTATCCAGCTCATTTTACAGATGAGGATACTGAAGCAAACCAGGTTAATTCACTTGCCCAGGGTCACACAGCTAGTAAGTGTCTGAAGCTGTTGAACTCAGACCTTCCTGACTCCAGGCCTGCTGTTTCATCCACTGAACCACCTAGCTGCCCCATTATAGCAATGGTAGTCTAGGCTAAAAACCATTCTGGATGAATTCTATTTTATTTGTTTCTGTTTTTTTTACTTTCTGGATTCCTTCAAATGGTTCTGAAGCTAGGATGAAGGATGAAATTTGACAGGAATTGGAACATACAAATGAAGACTGTGATGAAGAAAATGATATTTATGTAGGAATGGTATGGCACACATGATGACAACTGTTACTTCAAAGTCATATTTGCTTTTTCCTTTATATTTTATACTGTAATAAATTTTATATATTTTATATCTCATTTTATAATAAATTTGATAAATAATAAAGTTTTAAAATAAATTTTAAAATATTTAAAATATTTTATATTTTATTTTTCTACTGTAATATATATTTTTTTTTACTGCAAAGGGAAGAGGGTTCCAGCACATATTAGAAATCTTTCCTTTTAAAATAATTTATGCCAATAGCACCTTTTTTGTTGTCGTCATTGAGGATGTGGTTTAGCATATGGGATGCTAGGTTTGGAGTTAGGAGGTCCTGGGTTCAAATTCAGACTGTTGATTACAAACTGCCTGGCTGGGCAAATCACTAAACCTTGTTAAATCTTACTTTGAACTTAATGGCATCTAAATTTCTTTTCAGGTGTAAATATAAGATTCCATAGTAACAAACAGTAATTATTTTTTAACATTTTTTATTTGGAAAAAGGCACCATAGGCATCTTAAACTCAAAAATGTCCAAAAAAAAAGATTAATCTTTTTTCTTCCTCCTACTGCCTCTCTTTAGGGTTCTCATGATGCTACTTTCTTAGTTCTCCTACTCCCTTTTTTCTGTTTTTGGCAAGACAACAAGGGTTAAGTGACTTGCCCAGGGTCACAGAGCTAGTAAGTGTCAAGTGCCTGAGGCCAAATTTGTACTCAGGTCTTCCTGACTCCAGGGCTGGTTCTCTATTTACTGTGCCACCTAGTAGCCCGTCCTCCCTGAATTCATGCTCCCTCTCTGGTTTCTTTGCGGGTTCATCATTCATTTCTTAGCAACCTCCACTATTTGTGTTTCCCAAGTCTTTTTTCATGGGTCCTGTCCCCTTTTGTCTGTACCTTAACTCACCTCATCTTCTTCCACAGGTTTAATTATCATGTCTATGCAGATGACTCCCAGTTCTATTTATCCAAGACCAGTCTCTATCCTGAATTCATCACTAATTACCTAGAAGACATTTTGAACTACAAGTCCTATAACCATCTAAAACCAACATATTAGCATTTATTAACTTTTCTGCCAAACATTTCCATATTTCCAAAGTGCCTTATTTCTGTTGATGTGACTGAAAAGTCACCCAGATGTATAACCTCAGAGTCATTCATAACTCCTCATTCTCCCCTGCCCCATTTAGCTAATAAATGCCCAACTCTCGTCAATTGTATCTTCACAAAATCTTTCACATCTCTCCTCTCTGTATTGCCTATGGAACGACCACCTCAGTTCCAACACCATTTCTTCTTGCCTGAGTTCGTCTCCCTGCCTTGAATCTCTCCATTCTCCAAGCTGCAAATGCCAAAGTGATAGTCCAAAAGTACAGGCTGATCCATGTCACTTCTGTATTCAATAAGTTCCAATGTCTCTCTTTCAGTTTTAGAATCAAGTATGAATTTCCGTTTGACTTTTAAAACAACCTACCCTCCAATTCACTTGTCTGTTTTCATTACATATTCTTTCTCTTTCTGTATTCTGTCTACACAAACTGCCCTCCTTTTGTTCATCACACAATATCAATTTTATCTCCTGTGTCTCTGTAGCTTTGTTCAGGCAGTACCCTTATGTCAGGAATATTAATCTCTTTTCCCTTCTGCCTTTGAGAATCCCTAGTTTCTTTCAAAGCTCAGCTTCCTTACTAACTCATAGAAACTTTCTGGATTCCCTTCCTGCCTCTACCACAAAATTACTTTGTATATTTTTTTTTGTATATTCTTACACGGTGTTACTTCAACAAATTATAAAAGTTCAAGGAGGGTAGGGATAGTTTCACCTAGGACAATGTCTGGAACATAGTAGGTAGTTGATAAACGTTTATTGATTGATGACCTCTTCTTTACAAAGTCCTGTCCTGATGCCTAATTTTTACACAAAGGTGTCATCAATTTCTCAAAGGTTATACGAGCAAGACATATACACTAGCAGCTTCTACAATGCAAGGGATTCTGCCCATATGGTCTTAGCAGCAAATGAAATCTGTTTTTCCAAGGACCAAAGTAGCTCATTGTTGATAGGCGTATCACCATCTGGTGGTGCATAAATTTCTTTCTCTAGGTAGGGCAATCCATAAGCCAAAACAAAATTGTAGACTTCCAAGCTTTCAATGACGGTGGGAAAGCAGGAAAAGAGAACCAAGAATAACATAAGTAAACCTTAATTTGATTATAATTAGAGACATTTTTGTCCAGTGATCAAAAAGGAGACATACTGAAGTAGAAGCTGAATCATACCAATCTAGAAATGGTCACTATAAATTCAACAAGAGGAAATAGTTAAGTGGCACCTAAACGGAGGGAAGACTTTTATAATCTAGGAGAAGCAGTGTATATGATCCTGTGGCCAAAGACAAAATGAAACGCTGTTTCATTGACTCTTTGTTTGACACTATGAATGGGAAAGGAAAGTTACATAGGAAGGATGAATAGGGCACAATATGTAACCAGTGAGAAACTATAAAGAAAAACAAATAAGATACCATCAAGGCATTTTATGATAGGAAAATCACATGATGAAAATGAAGGGAGAGAGATAGAGAGACAGAGTGCTCCTCTGGTGCCTTCACAATGCCAGAGAAGAGCACAGGATGCCCTAAGCCAGTGGGTGGGCTTCCTAGGGTAAACATAGGACGTCACACTGGCATGGATGGATTTCAATCTTCATTATGCAGGGGAACTTGCAAATCAATGATATCACAGATCCTTGTTAGTCGTGATGCTTTGATATTGATCAGTTGACCATGTACTGAAAGTCACTAAAAAAACAAACTTCTTTTTGGTCACAATCTGGTGAAACCTATAGACTTGTAGAATAATATCTCAAATTCATAAAATATAAAACAGAGGATGGGCAAAAGAAGCCAATTATAGTGAAATACAGTTATTAAGAAAAAAAATAAGTCAAAGACATTAGGTTAATAACCCTTGCAACTGAGGCAATAAGACAAGGTTAGACATTTTACACATAATACTTCTCATCAAAGAGTCTTAAAGTGCTAGGAGGGTTTATAGAAGAGATGAAGAAAGACTTCACCAAATAGTTGACCTTTGGAGTGCTTGCTCTCTGTTGAAACATCGGTTTTCCAAACAGGATACTTAACGTAAATCCCATCATAAGCCACTGATAAAATTATGTTTATGTTTTGGTCAAAGATATGTAACTTAGATCAAACATGAAATAACAATAATGCATGGTATGATAATTTTTTAAAAATATTAGAATCCATACATTTAATGATTATTTCTCTAAAGAAGTAGAGGAATTCAGAGCTGAGTGCCTGCAGCTCCATTTAGATAAAAGGGCTCTTGACTTTTTCTGTTATGATAGATTTAAACTCACTGCAGACATTTCAACTATTTCATTCGAGAAACTATTTACTTTGATATATAGACTTGCAAATCAGCTTCAAAACTGAATGGACAGAAAACCATCAAGAAAGATGTATGCTATTTTATCTCAGGAAGCTGATTTCTTTTTTTAACTACAGTGCTTTAAAATGTAAAAGTTTTATGTTCTCTGTGGAGTGTAACAGGTATAAATAGGACTAAATGTGGCAGAATAACCATTTATCAACTCAACATTTTGGTGTTTGTGGTTTGAGGAGGCAGCAGCAAGCCAACAACATATAGGCATAAAAAAAATCGATGTTCATTTGTAATGAACTAGATCATCTTTTAATTAAAAATTACCTTGATATTGTGGGTTCAATCAAAGAGCCAGTTCTTATTTTCAATTGGTCTAGTTCGGACCTCAGCTTTTCAATTTCTTCTGCTAATCTTTCCTAAAGATCAAAGAAACATTACTCAGACACTATGCACATTTCATAATATCAAACTTCAAATTAATCATTCAAATTCCTGCTTCATTACTCCTATAAACAGATTTGGCAAACATTGGGAGGCATGAGAGTTCAATAGTGAGAATTAATCCTTATAAGTAGGAAGATATGGAATCAAAAAGTATTATCCCTTCCAACTGCTCCCCTCCAGCTAAAAATGTTCTCTTCTTTCCTCAGATTTCTCATGTCTTTCCTTTTTTGTCTTTTACTTGTTGAATTGCAGAATTATCCCTAGCATCAGGCACAACTTGGGTTTTGTGCTTGGGTCCATAAGGGAAAAGGGTTGTGTGTTTTCCTCATAGTGGATATCCACTGGGCACATGCCACCTGGCATAATTGCCCCTCTTCAATTCCTATCCTTTACTTGACCCAAGATTCCCACCTGTGAGGGTGCCATTGTTATCATAGCCTTCTCTTAGGGCTCCACTTTCATCACTGTTACTCAAGCACACCAGAATATAAGCAGGATGATGGAAAGAGGGAAAACCCTAGGGTCACTGCTGAGAGATACCTGGCTCATAGCACCAATGGTAGGTACTAAGTGCCCTAAGGTAATTGCTGCCACTGACATCTTCATCTTAGCATTGCGGTACAAGACATCAGTGAAAGCAATTATTTAGAACACCTAGTACCAATGATGCTGTGAGCCAGCTATCTCCCAGCAATGACTTCTGGGGATTTCTCTCCTTCCATCACCCTTGATGAGTTTGCCTCAGGTGCAAAAATACCTTGTGATGGCTCTGCTTCCTTCTATCTTTGGTGGTTTTGTACTTGTCCTTTATTGTGTAAGTCATTTGATTGTAAACTCCATGAGAGCAGGATCTAAGTCACGTGAGTCACTTGTACCCCTGGGTATGGAAATCATCCTAGGATCTTAAAGGCTATGAAATTAGAGTGTAAGCTCTGAAATTTTCAACCTCACTGGAAAGGCAAACTATGTCTATTGTCTAAGGACCAGGCTAGCTAAGCAATGTGAAATTTATTATTACAAATTGGTTAGTAAAAAATGAATTCTTTTGCTTGTGATAACCCACAGTGACTTTTAATACATTATCTTAATTATTCACAGGTCTCTTTGGACTACCCTATATTTTTTAATGGTACCAACATTCTCTCTCTGTCTGGGGCTCAAAACTTCCCTTTCCCTCTCCACTTATCTAAATGTTTTCTTTCCTTGAAGGCTTGTGCTAAGTCCTCTTTTATCTGTGAAGCCTTCCTCCATTTCATTTAGCCCATATCAAGGTCTCACACAGCTGAATTCATAATATAGTCTTTATGGACTAGATAAAGCTTTTGACACAGTCCACCAATCAAGCAACAAACATTTATTAAGCACCTACTATATGTGCAATCTATATTAGCTTGGATTGCTATATGTATATATCTTATATTCCCAACTGCAATGCAGATTTCTTGAGGCAGACAGGGTTTGGCATTATACCTCATTTTATCATTTTTATTAAGCTCAATGCCTTCCATATACCAAGCGCTCAACAAACATTTGCTAGTACTGATATTACTGATTCACTCCATTTATTTCACATCAACAATATTTTTTTGAAAAACACATATAATCATTATATAGGTGACAAAAATGTAAACTTTTCCATACTACCTTATCATGCAATGATTCTTCAAGATTCTTTCTGAAACTTTCAGATTCTTGAATTAAAACATTCTAGGGAAAAAAAAAACAGATGTGACATCAACTGAACAACATAAAAACAACATATATGTAAAGCAAATGTCCATTTTTAGTACATTAACTCATAGTTTTCTTCATAAATACAGATTCCTTAAAACAGATATCTTCACATTTTGGAAAATGTAAAATTGAAACCCTGATGGCTTAGTTTTTAAAATTCAGAGAGAGAACAGAATGCAAACATATTGTTAAGGTGCTGATCATTTTCTGCTTGTTTCATTCAGACCACACATTTGAGGGGAAATAAATATGTCTCTTTAACTTCTTAAGAGGAACAATAATAACAAGAAAGAAGTGTTCATGTTCCTTCACTTAAGTTTCCTGTAAGAATGTGAATTTCTAGTGAATACATGTTAGATACCTCAGGATATGAGAAATCATTAAATGATGATTTTCTAATAGGATTTCTATTCCCTGGTTAATGCTAATTGATAAATTTCTATTAAAATGACAATAAAAATTATATAAAAATAGGTAAGTGGAGATGATATAGAGATAAAGACAGGTAGATGGACAGATAGATAGATAGATAGATAGATAGTAGATGGATAGATAGATAGATAGTAGATAGATAGATAAAGACCCATGATCTCTTTCATATAGTGAACTAAAAACTTTCTTTATCCATCCAGGATGGCACTTTTTCTCTGACAGTCTTAATGAATTGCACTGACATTTTATATGACTTACTCAGGGTCACAAACCTAGCATATGTTACTTGGGAGGAACTGAAGCCAGCCTTTCTTAGCTTCCAGGCTCGTTCTTTAGTTACTACATGAACACTGCAGAAGTTTCTTGTGAAAAGATGAATTCTTTACTCAAGCAGAACTGTCACAATGATAGAAATAAATTGCATTATAGAACATCATATCCATCTTTGGGATAAAGGAATGGCTATAACTGAAAACAAGCCCTATGCCTTTTTCCAAACTACTGATGCATTTGGTGGCACAGTAGGTAAAGCAGTGGGCCTGGAGGTAGGAAGATAAGTTCAAATCCCACCTCAGACACTTATCAGCTGTGTGATCTTGGACAAATTATTTAACCTCTCTGTGCCTCAGTTTCCTTATCTGTAAAATGGGGATAATAGCACCTATCTTTGATGGTTGCTGCGAGATTCAAATTAGATAATAGCTATAAAATACATAGCACAGTGCCTGACACATAGTAAATGCTATAAAAATCCTAGCTATTACTACTATTACTACTCCTACTGCTATCAAAAATAATTCTAATTTCTTTAAAAATTTTTGCTTTTCAAGAACAGCAAAAAGAAAGAGTGGAATTACTTAAGTGACAAATTTAGTGACCACAGTTACATAAAGGCAAAACAAATCACCTTTGGGAATAGTGCAGGTAGACAGATCCACAGATCAGGTCTGGATTACACAGATCTACAACTAGAAGGGACCTAAGAGTCCATCTACTCCAATCCCCTTCAACATAAAGATGAGGAGAATGAGGTACAGGGAGGAAATGTACCATGCCCAAGGTGAGACAGGTAAAAGTAAAAGAAGGAGAATTTAAAGTCTGGAGTTTTCTGACTCTGGAGTCAATGTTCTGTCCACTGTATTACTTCTTCTAGGTGATAATAAAAGTTTTAATGGCCAAATGACATTTTCAATTAAAAAAATTAATTAGTCTATTTGGGGTATTGGAAAAGTGGGTAGATGGCCAAGCTCAAGTTTTAATAAGTGGTTAGGCAGAATTATCAAGATGTTTTTTTCAGCCTGGGCTTATCTATACCTATACATGTATGTATGTAGATATATGTATCTCCCTCTACCCCTCCTTTCCTCCCTCTCCACTCTGGGTTTAGGTACTTGTTCCCTGAGAGGGAATCTCCTACATAGCAGCCATGCATATGATTATAGATATGACAGCACTAGGAAGTAACACATCTAGCGAAAAGCAGAATGATTCACTGTGGAAGAACAGATGTGGTTTCTTTTACCCCAAGGAGGAAGGCAGCTGCAGAGAAAATGTTCCCTCGATATCAGAAAAGAAGGCTGGTTACTGATTCCGAAGAGATCCCCAAGCAATAAAGTACCACTTGTACAAAGTTACCTCTTTGCTACATACTAGGGGCTTCCCGGAAGCTTTAGGACAGTTTTCAGCTGCCTTAAAACTGTCCTAAGACTTCAGAGACACCCTGTATAATTTTCACATGTGCCTCATTATCACTGTACTCTTAAGTTTTAGACCATTCTTCCCAAGGACCTATTTTTTTTTTTTTGTTGGAAAATGCATCTCCCTATGCTTTGGAAGGAATGTTTGGTATTAACTCTGCTTGTTACAACCATCTTAGTTAATACCTTTTGGAAAAAAGCTAATTTGGAAGGGCTAATTTCCAGTGGGGGCTTGTGAGCTACAGTATTAGTAATGTTCATCCCTTAGAAATAGTAGTCAGTATCCTCTGGGGATAGCCCATCATAGCGGATTAGGGACTGGGCCCAAAGAAGAAATCCCAGAGGGAGAGCTATAAAAGGATAGAAAAGTGAACGAAGTGGGGAAAAGGGTATTAGCAGCTGAGGGCAAGGCAGGAGGAAGGCCATACTCAAGGTGAGCTCTCAGGAAAATGAAAGATTCCAGAATGGTCAAGGGGCAAGGGGAGTGGGAAGCCTTCCAGTTTGGGGGGAACATCAATACAGAGGTAGAAAAAGAGAAGATGGAGGGTCTTATGTGGAGGACAACAAGAAGACCAGTTTTCCTAGACTAGAAACTAAAGGAAGGGGATTTGTATATAATATAATAACATTATATTAATAACCATTAATTAATTAGTAAATATTAATAATATAATAATAATAATATAATATAATGAGCTTGGAAAGAAAGGGCATTCTGAAGCATTTTAAAGATCAAAAAAGAATTTCTATTTTATTCAGGAAGAAATAAGGATCCACCGGAGCTTACTGAGCCCAGGAATGAGATATTTTGGCAGGTTCCTAAGAAAGCACGTGGATGGTGGATGGATTGGAACAAGGAAGGGATTGAACCAAACAAATAGCATTGCTACAATGAGATCCTTAGAAGGAAGTTGCTGGACAGTACACTGGAACCATCCAATATTTACACCAAGATTAGAGCTGAGGACCATCTGTATTTGTATCACTCAGGTGGGATAAACAGATGCCCTTTCAGTTTGTTTTACCTTCTCTTCCAGAGCTGCCATCCTTTCTTTCAAGTGTAGCTGCAGACGTTCATTGGATTCCGTTAAAAGTCGATCTACAGTGTCCGATAATCTTTTGTTGTGTTCCTCATTCATTTTTTCTCTCTGTCTAGCCTTCATTTCAGGGAAAAAAAACAACAAATGCTGTCACCTTAAATACAAAATCCATCTTTCTTCAGTTTATATTCAAAGCTCAAATTTGGGTAGGTTAATTGAAACATTTTTATAGAGTCCCCAAAGTAGATTAAACTTTGCTGTTGATGAAGTTGTCAAGAACTTTTTTTTCCCCATTAAGATGCATGTAGCCTGCCAAATGTGATTTAATTAAAGCCCACAATCGATAAAGAACATACTGTGGAATATTAAACCCAGAGACGGTGGGAGGGAATGCAAAGAGATCTGCAATTCACATACTCTTTGAAGTTCCTGGTTCTTCTCCTCAAGCTGACCTTCCAGATGCCTCATACGCTCCTCAATGTTACCATGCCTCTCCTCAGCCTATAAAGAAACAGGAAGGGTGAGACAGAAATGCCACTCTTTCCCAACATTTTATCTAAGGAAATTGAAATAAAACATAAAGCAAGCTACTACCAACTGCAAACTTAGTTTTCAAAATTCAAACTTTGTTTAAAACAGGCAGCTGAACAGCATTGCTTGAAATGTGTCAGCTACAAAGGCCTGTTACACCCAAGCATCAGCAAAACATTGGAGTTGTTTATGAGCCATGAAATCAGCCAAATGTAGCATGCAGACTGTGCAGTTTGAACAGAAACCTGCCATTGGAAAAGTTTGAAGCTCCTGAAGCACTGAGCTGAAAATGGTTGATTATCAATAACTAAAAAAAATCATTAAAACGATTTATAAATGAAAACAAACCAAACAAAAAATAAAAAATTAACAGATGGAGTCTATTTAGCAATAGAAAGTAAAGTCCAGTAGGACTACCTTCCTACGTATGGAGATCAATTCTTGTAGTTTAGCTTCCATAACATATTGATAATCATCAGATGAGGTAGAGGAGGTTGGATCAGACTAACAAGTCAAGGAAAAGGAGAGGGACAAAATTGAAAAACTCAGAACTAAAGGCACACTGAACAGAACACAGCACAGAATGCTTAAAAGAAAAATGTGACTGCAAATTCAATACTTTAATAGACAGAATTTTGTGGAGAGAACGACACGTATATCTAGTGGACACGATGCTGTTGATGTACAGAAATGGAAAACAATGATATGCTAAAAAAAAAATAAAGAAAGCTATTGACCTAAAGATGGAGTTTTAAGGTTAGTGATGATTGGCTGATATACAATTACTAAAGAATGAATCAAAGCAACTGTAATAGACTCATGTTATAATTGGAATTATGAGAAACCAAACACCAGAATATATCTCAGAGGCTGTTAGAGGATCCTTAGTGGGGAGTAGTCCCCAGTTATTTGATTAGGAAAGGAATTAATGTGGTTTATATTGTGGTATATAATGTGGTATAAGATGCTACATAAGTGACCCAAGTATAAGAATTCATATTTTTTTTTTGGCGGGGGGTGGCTACAGCCTCTAATTCTTCTAAATGAAAGAAAAAGCTAGGCTATGTAAAGTTCTAATTTATAACAGATGAAATACATTTAAATCGACTCAACCATATACTTAAGAGGAGAATTCATGAAATGAGTAGTTTGGGAACTTGAAAGCACATTACGGCTGTCCAGTTGAAATTTAATCTTTCTTTCACTGGTTAATGTCACATATTGTGGCACTTTCCTTTAAAAACAAAATGATGGCAAGCTTTCCTTTTGCTCAGGACACACTGCTATAGTGAGGCTGAGGAAACATGCCTGTAGAACCTACTGAAACACTCCAATGAATAATGCAGAAACCAGGTGCTACCTGGACTCTGTTCTCAAAATGAAGCCCTATGCTTAAAATGAAAACATAATGAAAAGAACACCATTATGCATTACTTTATGCCAGGTGTCTGAAAAGTTCTGTCACTTTACATTTAAATGTCAGGTTGCCACAGATATAATGTGTTCAACACATGGAATGCAGCTGAGAGCTGTGTTTTTAGTAGTATGCTATATACAAGTTATGACTATGAATATATTCATAAACATTGTTAATGAAAAAACCACCACAAACAGTCAGAGGAACCAAATAGCCAAAGGAGAATTAAAAACAGTAAATAATTTATTCAAATAATGAACTTTTCCCATCCAAAAGTCAACCTAAAAATGGAAACATAATAAAAGGCATATTTATCTATACATGACTACATAATGCAAGATTTGGAATGAAATAGTAACCTATTTGAACATGATATCATGCACAGATGACTTTTTCCTCCATAAGGCACAACTCTCAGAATAAACACTTAACATTTTAACACTGACATAGGTAAGAGGCAACTCAACATTTGCTGTTTCCAAGATTTTTGTTCTGCTTCTCATTTCCTTGTAAAAAAAAAAAAAAAAACAAAAACAAAGAAAAAAACATAAAACAAGCAACAAAAAAAATTCTCCATGAAAACTGAATATATGAACCTACTGCATTTACAAAGTTGCAAAGTATACATTTGTCATATAATTGTCAGAATGAGAGGATTTCTATAACTCATGCAGGCTTTAATTAAAACTCAGTAAATAAATTGAAGCCTGGGTGACATTTTCAGTTCTACAGATGTAAAAACATCTTTTAGTCACTAAAAACATCATCTTAAGAGAGTGTTAATAGTTCTAAAAATATCTGAGAGAAAATGTAATTATGCCTAGATAAATGGAAGTGTGAAGGCTTTCAACTTCTGAAATTTTCTTGGTAAAACTAAAGTCTTTAAAGAGCCTTTGATTTTCTATTCTTTTCTGCCTTATCTCACAAAACCACATCAGATCAATTCTTCAAAAAATGTAGTTAAGGACTGAGAGGGGCACTTCATTCAAACAGCATTGACTGGATGCAGGGAACTTTTCCTGTACATATCTTGTTTTTATATAATTGTGTGCATGTTTTCTCCTTTATTAGACTTGCTATTGCTTGTCCTTCACTCTCAAAGAGAACCATCACATTAGGAAGGTGATGCCATGACTTACACGTGAACTGGATTTAAGTGAGCAAAGTCGCCAGCCTCACTTTCTCCTCCAGATCTACCTGGGTCCAGTGGTCAGGTATAGATCAGGATGACTAGAGATGGCCCTGATCCATTAGAGTATGAACACCACAAAAGCTTCCATTTCTTTGAATTCCCAGTGCCTTAGTACAACTGGTGTTTGATAAATGCATATCAATTGACTGTCTAACTATACTATTAGAGTGATGAGTTTTAGCACATTCATAATTCTAATCTGGACAGTGGGTAGAATACTTGACAGACGGTGCTGCCATTGAGCACAGTTTAATCATGGAAAGAAAGTGACTAAGTCCTAAGGATAGGGTGGCTAAGGATCAGAGAATGTATAAGAGCACACATGTAGATGTCAGATCTTTAGACTTTTCAGTGAGTTCCAGCTAGATCTCCTCTGGTCAAGTAATGAGTCCCTTGAAGTGGTGTATGTGTTCAAATTCACACTATTCAAATTTTAATTATGTAAATATGAAAATTGGTTCCAGCCCAATGAATGAAAATATTCACAGTGAATTCTAATAATGTGACAGCTTGTAGAATGTTATTTTCACCAATTGGGACCTAACTTTCATGTTGTGAACATAAAAAGTCATTTATTTAAAAAATATAAAAGCATTTATTAAGTACTTTCTTTGCACCAGGCACTGTGTTAAGCATGGGAAAAAACAGAAAAAAGGTCAAAAAAAAAAACCAAAAACCAAAAAACAAAACCCAAAAATGGCAGAGACAGAAAGATGCAAGAAGGGGTGCTAAAACAGAATAGAGGGAGGAAGCAGTTAAAAGAGACAAGACAACTAAGGAAAGGTGAATAAAATACATTGGAAATTCGGTCAGGATAAATAGATTGAAATATAGAGGTAATAAATTAAGAGCCAGGAAAGAAATTAAAGAGAAATTTGTTTAAAAACACCATTGTTAGTGGAAATCTCTCTATAGTTGTAGTCAGGAGAGTCCTGGGTTTGAATCTCATCTCTGCCACTTTCTAAGTGTATGAGCATAGACAAGTCCTATAATCCTTGGGTCAGCAAAGTCAAATCCCAATAGATTTCTAAGCATAAAGAGTAGATGAAGTATATAAAATGATCAGAGGAATACTTGTTACAGTTGAGCTCTAAAAATGTTAGTTCATATAGACTTTTGTCAATTATTTGGATAACATTTTACTTGTTAAGATCTTAATTTCAGGGGTAAAAAAAAATCTCACTACAACAATCATTAGTGTCTTTTAAAGTGAATGCAGAGCAAAACAAACAAACAAAACAATGTTCTTTTGGTATAAATGGGATAAAATGGGAATAAAACTATTCTCTCCTAGGATGTAAAGGTAAACAGATCCTATATTTGGAGTTAGAAGGGATTTTAGAGGTATTTCATCTAACTTTATCATATTACAAATAAAAGAGATGATGTTCACAAAGTAATAAGTGACTGAGGCAGAAGATGAACCCAGGTCCTTTGATTCCAAATCCATCATTCTTTTCATCACACTACGCTGAAGCTAACATAAAGGATTTCACAAACCTTAAAATGCTAGATAAATATCAGCTATTAATTTGTCACATTATATATTACTTCACAATAACATACAATAAGAAATTACGGCCAAGAACTATAGAGTATATTAAGGTTTTCAGAACCATTTTATGTACATTACCTCCATCATGGATGTTAGAGTGCTTGATTTGGAATCAGGAATATTTCATTTCAAATTCAAGTGACTGAACAACCAGTGAGGTTCAGTGAAGCTAAGCAATTAGTCTAAGTTCTTAAAGTTAATCAAGTAATAATTATAGGACCTGAAGGAGGTTTGATCCCAAATCTAGGGTTCTTTCTGGAATATAAGGCTGCCTCTCAAGTTTTCAAAAATGCCTTTAGTGTCTCAAATACTTCATTTCAATAACTCATTTTATGGAAACTTCTTACCAATGTTTTCAATCTGTACTTTACACTTGATTAAATAATGTCATTGCCTCTGGAGATTTAATCAAATGCAACTTTTTCTGACCATTCCCAAACCAGGCTATTTTAAAATTAATATTTTTTAAAAGTGCTCATCAATCAAATCAAGATTTTAAGGGACAAAAACTAGATGCATGTATTTTCTGAAGGGACTTCATTTCCATTCGATAGTAAGATGTAAGAATAGACTTTATTAGCAGCAGAGTGGTTCCGAAAGTCTAAAATAGGCAGCTTCTGCTGAAGATACAGTGACAATCTTACATTAGACAGTTTTGTGACTTTTCTTGAGTATATTAGAAATCACTCCCATAGAAACCAAATTTGGACCACTCAACACTTGTATCCCTTTCCGTGATGATTTAGCAAGTTTCATCAGACTTCCTGCAGAAAGGAACTGATTGCCTTAATAATAAGTCTGATGACTAACATTGCTTCATAAGCGAACTCCAAAGTCACTGCATCCATTTGCCACATACATAAGCAAAAGTGATTATTATTGCTTCCTTTGTAATTTTCCTGATATGAAAAAGCATAATAAAAAAAACAAATTATGATTACTACATGAATTTCAAAGGATTATTGTTTTAAGTTGGTAAGGCAAATCGAAATCAATCGATCGATCAATCTAACTATTCATCCATCTATCTCTAAAACCTTAAGTTGAATTATGGTTTGAACATGTCAACTACAATTTATAAGTACTTTAAATTGCATAGGCTTATAACAGTTTCTATTACACAGAAAAATTCATTTGAATAATAATTATTGGTACTAATAGGAACAAGGCATATAATCTTTATCACTTAGATACTCAGTTATCATGCTCAACACAACTAATTTGAAAGTGTCTTAGAATGGAGAAAACAACACGTTAAGTCATGTATTTTACTGCTTTCAAACACGAATGACTGTTGAGAGCTGTACCTTTGTCAATGCCGCGATTCTCTGAGCAAGCTCAGCCTCCACTTCTGGTAAGGTCTCAGCTTTCCTCATGGTCTGCTGCAGTTTTTGTTCAGCCAACTCAAGGCGTTCCTGTAACTGTCTGTTCTTTTCCTCCATCTGAAACCAGAGGGAACCATCAACAACTAATGAAGACGAAATTAAGAAATCAAACACTAGATGTATGTGTCTTAATGCTTTAATTACTTCCACAGTTGCTAAATTAGTATCTGCTACACAATAACATGCCAAGTGCAGCTTAAATTCTGTTTTAATAGACTATGCACATATTTTCATACTATTATGGAAACTTACGATGTTCATATACCAGGCAAAGCAGTTCCCTAGCCTTTTATGAAGGGCATTACCAAGTAATAAAGCACAGCACAGGTGGAAAAATTTGGACACTGGACACTGCTGTGCATTGCTATGGCTTTCACAATGATGAATAATATTGTCATTTTAAAGCATCTCTACTACGCCCTAGTGGAAAAATCATACAAAACAGTTCTTAGGTCATTCCATAGTTTTGTCCCATCCTCTAGTGCAAACAGTGATCTAATTTCATAGACACCTACCACCAGAGCTAATTTAGATTAACCTGTATCCTTCCAGAATGGTGAGACGCCACAGACATTCCCGAATAGAACCATGACATAGATACTGAACCTGACGTAGGATGGCTTCCTTATTTGCTAGCTCATTTTCTAGTTTATCATTCATGTCATGGATGGAGGTGGATTCTCTCTGGGCACTTAAATAACGCTTCTCAAGTGTGGTGATTCTTTCTTCCATGTCTTCTTTCTGCGCCATAGCCTAAGGGTGATAAATACATCAAAAGTTTGGCTGTTCTCATACACTGTGGTCATTCAAAGAGTTTGGTGGCAAAAGTGGAGATAGAGGAAAGAAGTTTAGGTGATATAAAAGTAAAAGTTCTTAAGAATTCAAGTCTTAGAAGAAGAACAAAGCAAGTGTAAGGTGATGAAAGTTATTTGACTAATTAATGAATAAAATGAATTCTTTAAACTTCAGATCATGAATATGTATCATGTAAGATTTCCTGCCCCTCTGTGTTCATCTGAATTCATTCCATGTCGTAGGCAGCTTTGTAGCTTGCAATCCTCTGAAGAAATAATGGAGCACATTTGCAAATAACCTAATATAGTTGTTCACCGCTACAAAGCATTAGTAGCAGAAAATGAATCAGGCATCTAGCACTCAGGAACAGAACAGCTGCTTAAGCTAATGCCAAATGCAAGTCTAAATGGTATGGTGAAGAAAGGTCATAAGTAATTCCAAACCTTACAATGAGCTGATGTAGCCACTTACCTGAAAGCAATATTTTCATATGCTTAGGCTTATACTCAGAAAAAATTTAAATACTAGGGTGATTTCTTTTGCTTTCATGTTAGACACAGAGTGAACCTATCCTTACAGAGGCAGTTGGTGAAACAGTGGATAGAGTGCTGAGCCTGGAGTTGGAAAGACCTGAAGACAATTCCCATCTCAGACATGCACTGACTGTGTGACTCTGGATAAGTCACTTAACCTCTGACAACCTCAGTTTCCTCAACTATAAAATGGAGATAATAAGAACACCTACCTCAAAGGGTTGTCAAATTTGCTAATACTTGTAAAGCAGTTAGCACAGTGCCTGGTGCATAGTAGGTCCTATATAAATGTTTATTCCTTTCCCTTATAACAAACACAATTAAGTAGTGTAACATAGTGACCATGTTAGATGCTGTATTTAATATTTTGCACCCATAAATTCTAAATTCTCCACCAAAAGAGAGAAGCACAGTTACTTATCTCTTCCCAGGGCTAGACGGACCAAAGCACTATTTTATTTTAGGTTCTTTTCACTTCCATTACTATGGTCATTCTGAATTGACTTCCTGGTTCTACCTATTTTATTTCAAATAAATTTGTACAAATCTTAACATGTTTCTCTGAATTTCTCATGTCTATTATTTCTTATAACATTTCTTACTTTGGTGAACCAAAATGTTTTTGACTTTCCCTTAAGTGATGAACACCTACTTTTTTTCTATTATTTTTCCTACCACAAAAAGTGCTGCAAATGAATATTTTAGGCATCCCTGGGTAAAGTATATAAATAATTTAGTCATATAATTTCAAATTGTTTTCTAAAATTGTTATCTTAATTTATAGTAGCTCCACTACTAATGTACTTGAGTGTCGATGCTATACACACACACACACACACACACATTCACAATTTTTTGTTATCTTTGACAGTTTGCTTGTGGTAAGATAAAACTTGAAATTGTTTTAATTTGTAATCTCCTATTAGTATTCACTTGGAACATTCTTCCAGTTTTTTAAAGGTTATATTTTTTTCTTTTGAAAAGGATTCACATCAAAGGCAGCAACCCAGCTGAATTCTCCCAATATTCCTCTCTAAACAACTTAAAAATAATCTCTCAAATCAAAATTTTGGAGTGACAGAGTCCACAAAAGGTCAGAATGAGACATTTTTCCAACCCAAGATAACTTAGGAGGTTGACAGTAGAGGTCTGTTACATAGGTTTGAGGGCCATGTGAGAATTGCCCAGAGTATATCCAGAGGCAGCACCAGCAGTAGGCTTTGATAGCAGTTCTGATAACAGAAGCAGCTGCTTAGGGAACCCTCAGCCCAGTGATGGAGTATAGGACAACTGGTCAGAAAGAGATTACAGGGGACCCTAAACTGATGGTGGGTGCAGCACTTCCTGTTGTTTGTCAGCTCTGTTGCTTATCAGTCACATGGCAGACAGGGGTTCTTATGATCCATCACAATGGAGCAGGGGCCAAGTTCCAGGGCAATAGAAGTACTAGTACTTGTGGCTTTAGTAAAACAAGGTCCTTTCCTGGATAAAGACCAGAGCACAGACTAGGAAAGCAGTGATCACACCTGATCCCAAATCACACCATCTTGGAAGCACAAAAAAAATAATTCAAACCTCCAAAACAAACTCTGAAGAGAGCAACACAGAAAAATCCTGAAGCTTAGGTCAGTGCCTCCTCACCCCAGGTGAGCAGAGCACAACTTGAACATAAAGTTCAAAGTCAAGAAGTAGGTTAGAAAAAATGAGCAAACAACACAAAGAAGAATTTTACTATAAAAAGCTATTAGGGTAGCAGAGAAGACCAAAACATAATCAGAAGACAATAATATGAAAACAGCTATAACCAAATCCTCACAGAAAGATGCAAATTGGACCCAAGCCCAACAAGAATTCCTGGAAGAATTAAAGAAATATATGAGTGGTAGAGAAAACACTGGGGAAAAAAAGAGTAATGAAAGAAAATTTTGAAAATAGAATTTATAGCTTGGTAAAAAGAGGTACAAAGTAACACTGAAGAAAATAACACTTTAAAAACCAGAATTGGGCAAATGGTAAAAGAGGTAAAACATTTTGCTGAAGAAAATAATTTCTTAAAAAATTAAAAAGTGGGCAATAAAACAAAGTCAAAAGAATGAAAAAAAAATCACGTGAAATATTTCATTGCACAAATAAGTGACCTGGAAAACAGATCCTGGAGAAATAATTGAAGAATTTTTGAATTATCTGGAAGCCATGATCAAAGAAAGAGTTTAAACATCATATATCAAGATATTATCAAGAAAAACTTCCCTGATATCCTAGAAGCAGAGGATAAAATAGAAATTGAAAAAAAATCTACTTATGAACACCTGTAAAAAACCCAAAAATGAAATGTATAGGAGTATAATAGCTAAATTCTAGAGTTCCCAGGTCAAAAAGAAAATGCTTCAAGCAGCCAGAAAGAAACTATTCAAATATCACAGAGCCACAGTCAAGATCAATAAGATTTAGCAGCTACAATGTTATAGGAATGTAGGGCTTCGGATACGATATTCTAGAAGGCCCAATCTTACCATCTTACCCAACAAAACAGTATAATCCTTCAGGGAAACAAATGGAAATTTAATGAAATAGAGGACTTTTAAGCATTCCTGATAAAAAAAATCAGTGCTGACTAGAAAATCTGACTTTCAGATATAAGAGGCAAGAGAAGTATAAAAAAGTAGGCATGAGAAAGAAATCATAAGGGACTCAACAAACTTAAATTGTTTACATTCCTACCTGAGGAGATGATGCATGTAACTCCTATTAACTTCATCATTATTAGGTCAGTTAGAAAGATTCTACATATACAAAGGGCACTGGAGTGAGTCAAATGTATTGTGATGATGTTAAAAAAAAGGGTGGTTGAGAAAGAAGGATGTTCTGAGACAAGTAAGAAGGAAAAGGAAAAATGAGGAAAATTATCTCACATAAAAGAGGCACGCAAGGAAGAGTTTCTACAGTGGAAGAGAAAATGGTGGGAGGTTGAACAATGCTTGAACCTTACTCTCTCCTAAATTGTTCAAAGATGGAAAAAAATAAACGGGTACTCGATTGGGTATAGAAATATATCTTACTGAACAGGAAAGTAGGAGGGGAAGAGGATAAGAGAAAGGAAAGTCGTTAAAGAGAAGGAGGATTAAAGGATGAGGTGGTCAGAAGCAAAACAGACTTTTGAGAAGGGATGAAGTAAAAAAAAGAGTAAGATAAATAGAAGGAAACAGGATGGAGGAAAAGACAAAGTTAGTAATCATAACTGTGAATGTGAATGGGAGGAACTCACCCATAAAATGGAAGAAGAGAGCAGAGTGAATTAAAAACCGGATTCAAAATATATGTTGTTTGTAAGAGACACATTTGAAACAGAAAAAAATATATATATACACACAGAAGTAAAGGGGTGGGAGCAGACTCTAATATGCTTCCCCTGAATTACAAAAGGCAGGAGTAGCAATCGTGACCTCAGATAAAGCAATAGGCCTAATTAAAAGATATAATCAAACAAACTACATTTCAATAAAAGGTACCATAGACAATGATATACTATCAAAATTTTTATAGGAAGTTTTTCTGATCAATGCCTCATTTCTTAAATATTTAGGGAACTCAGTCAATTTTATAAAAATAAGAACCATTCCCTAAATGGTAAATGGTTGAAGTATACAAACAGGCAGTTTTTAGAAAAAACAAACTGAAAGCTATCTACATTCTTTTGAAAAAAATGCTCTAAATCACAATTGATTGGAGAAATACAAATTAAAATAACTCTGAAGTACCACTTCACACCTATCAGAAATGACAAATGATGACATGAATGTGGGAAAATAATAAAGACAGAGTAATGCATTTTTGGTGGAGTTGTGAACTGGACCAACCAACTTGGAGAGCAATTTGGAGTAGTGCTATATCCTTTGCTGTATATCCTTTGCTGTAGCAATATCAGTAGTATGTCTATATTCCAAGGAGATCAAAAGAAAAAGAATCAATATGTACAAACATATTTATAGCACCTTCTTTTGTGGTGGCAAAGAATTTAAAATAAAGGGGAAGTCCATCAATTGGGGGAATGGCTGAATAAATTGTGGTATATGATTATGATGGAATATTATTGTGCAAAAAGAAATGATGAACAGGGTCGCTACAGAAAAAAACAAAAACCTGGGAAGACATATATGAACACATTCAAAGTGAAGTAAGAAGAACCAGGACAAGACTGTACATAGTAACAGTCATCAGATGTAGCACTGAACATATAATTATACAGTCAGCTCTAAATCATGTAGAATCAATTTCACAGAGGGAATCAGAACACAAAGAAACCAAAGTAACAAGAAATCTTCCATAAGTATATTTGATATTCCATTCTATTATGAAAATATGGAAAGCCAGTTTGTATTCTAATTATGTTTTGCTCAAAAGCAAACAAATTTAATTTTATTTCTTCCACTAAAAATATCAAAGAATCAGAGTCAAAGAATCACAGAATTTCAGAGTTAGAAGAGACCTCAAGGGCCATCTAGTGCAGCATGTACCTGAAAAGAATTCCCATTATAATATATTTGAAAAATAGTTATCTATCCTCTTCCTGAAGACCCTTAAGTAGGGGTAATGCATTACCTTCATGGCAACCCATTCCACTTTGGGATGGCTCTTTGTTGACATTATATCTAAATTTCATCTTTCAAACATATCTCTGGTCTATGGTTCCTCCTTCTGGGACTAAAATAAAAAATAGTCTAGCCACTCATCTTTGTGACAGCCTTTTCAGCTGGATAAAATTATCCATTTCCTTCAATTAATTTTCATATAGAAATCTCTCAATAGCCTTCATGATCTTGTTTGCCCTATTTTGGATGTTTTCTACCTTATTGATGTCTTTCTAAAAATAAGGTACTAGAACTCAATAAAATACAGACCAGATGAGGTCTGAGAATATTAACTTTAATCTATGTTCTATTGTACTTTTACTTATTTTTCTTGTTTTTCCCAGTCGCATTTTAATCTGGTACTGGTGTACTTGGAAATGTTGCTACCTGCTGATGCCTCTGCTATTGTGGAAAAGAGAGGTGATCACAGGGCCAACGAGAGGAAAAAAACATTTTTAAGCACCTACCAAATGCCATGCACTGTGCTAAGCACTTTACAAATATCATCTCATTGTAGCACAATAGCCCTTGGACTTTATAGTCCCTGAGGCAGAGGTGAAGTGAGTTGCCTAGGATCACAAAGATAATAAATATCTGAGACTGGATTTGAATTCAAGTTTTTTTGACTCTAGATGCAGCACCAACTAACTTCCAGGATTCAAGCCCCTTCTTTACCACATACTGACTGTGTGACTTTGAATCAGTCACTTAACTTCTGAGTATTCTATGCCAGTGGTGTCAAACTCAAATAGAAACAGGTCCTTGAGGCTACATATTGACTTAGAAAACAAAAATAAAATAAAAACTAACATTATTGATGTGATTTGTTTTTTATTTATTTTGATAAATATTTCCCAATTTCATTTAATCTGCTTTTTGTAGCACTGGAACTCTGCAGGCATCATACAGATTGCAGACCTTGAGTTTGACACCTCTCATCTCAGTAGCACATATATATGTATCTATGTATATATACACAGATACATATATATGTATATATATGAATATATACATATATGTATATAAATATATACACATATGAATATATAAATATATATATGTACATGTGTGTATATTTAATTTTTTTAAAGAAATCAATTTATCAAAAGGACATTTCTCCCTTTCTCATAAACCAATGGCCTGTCTGCACTAGCCAATCCAAGGTTGTCATCTATATGGACACTAGACAACACCTTCTCTGACTATTTTCTTTCTGATTCGACAATCCATGTGAGGGATTTGGTTTTTAACTGCAGGCTGTGTTTCTATAAATAAAAGTATAGATTCACAAGTCAAAGAAGCAGCTATGCTCTCTGTGTCATTTGGAAGAGCTAAAATAGGAAGCTATAACGATTCACTGAAAGCAGCAACCTCTAAAAAGGAGAGGAAGGAGTGGAAAGGCTCAGTTATATTATGGGTTGTTACACTCATGTTCTGGATCTCATAACAATGAAACTACTCCACTGTTTTTCTTTTAAAACGCTGACTTCAATGAAAATGCACCTTCAGTTTCAAGCAAGTGGAATCCAATCTAATTACAATCAACTTTTATTGATTTCCTCCTCTGGGCAATGTGCTATACGTTCACCTTTCTGGGGCATGCAACAGCGACAGTGGTATGATTCAGTGGAAAGCATGTTGCAATTGTTACAGAAGGCCTGTGTTCAAATCGCAGCTCTTCCATTCCCTTACTGACCTTGGGCCAGTTATAGTCTCTATGGCCTTCCATATCACCTTTAAAATTCTTGGGATTGGTTAAATTTTGACAGTTGAAAAATCCATGATTCTGTGACACAGTCCCCATCCATACAGTGTTTAGAAATTTATTGGGGGAAGGTGATAAGGAGGGGAAGAAGACCTTAACAGAAAAAAGCGCACAACGTAGGTATGTAGTTATATCTGAGAAAGCAAAACAAGGCTCTGTAAGAGTCCACAGGAGGGGATTTACAGCATATTTCTTATTTCCCGACTTCAAAGGGAAATTACTTAATCCTCGTCATGATAGAAGAGAAAAATTTCAAATGGCAGAGATATGAAAGGAGAATATTTAGGGAAAACTGTGACTAAAGGCAGAGAGACAAACTACTTAGAATATATTTGAAGAATGTCAGTTAGATTAGTTTGGTTGAAGCATATGGAATGTGGGGTTGGGGTGAGGAGGAGGAGTACGAAATAAGGCTGGAAAACCAAGTTGAAATAGATAACCTTAAATACCAAGCTATGGAATTGGAAATTTCTTTCACTGGCAGTTAGGAGCCATGGACAGTTACTCAGCTTTACTTCCACCTCAAAGAATTCCTCTCTTTGTTCAAGATACAGATGTAGCCACAAGTCTTCTTTGACATGAATCCCTTTTGAATTTTTCTAACACCCATTACCCTGCCTCCGAAGCGAGCTAATATTGATAATCTGGAACCTTATTCTATACTTAAGTATATTATTGGCTCCTCCTATAAGCTCCTGGTTTCCTTCTTTGTAGCTTCAGGTCTTAGTCACAGAAAAGTGCCTGGTACATAGGAGAAGGTGGTTACTAAATGCTTATTGATTGGAATCATGTGACCAGTCCTGTTAATTAGGAAGAGTATTTAAGAAGCTAATGTGCAGTAAATACAAATTGAAGTTAAACTAAAACAAGAGAGACTGAGTGGTAAGTTAATTGTGCAATTCTCCTCCTGGGGAGTAATGAGTATCTAAACTAGAGAAATAGCAATAGAAGTGGAGAGAAGAGGGCAGATGCAAGAGCCATTAGAAAGAGTTTGCAACTGATTACATATGAAAGTAAAAGAGACAATGGTGTGAAAAAATAACTTCAGTTTTCAAGTGGGTGATGGGTAGAATGACAAAAATTTAACAATTCCATTTTCACATTTATCAAATACTTATTTTGTGAGAAAGAGTTGTCCCGTGCAGATAAGTTCAAATAAGACAGTCTTTTTCCTGGGAGCTTAGTGAGGCTTTTTGTTTGGGTTTTTGTGGGGAAGGGGAAGACAAGTATCTGATAGTTCTAATAAAAAACATTACAAGATAAGCACATTATACATACATAAGGCAGTGCAATATGATTTGGAAGAAGGTCCTAGTGAACTATAGGAAAATCATAAAGATGTCAATACTAGGGGAGAGAGAAAGATACCTTCACTTTTGCCCATGTTCAGTTTCCAGGGCTGGGAGGATATTCCAAGTAGAGGTGTTTTGTGCACAAATGAAAATATAGGTCCAGAGTTCAACAGATTAGGTTCAAGATACATATTTGGAAGTTCTCAGCACAGACAGGATGGCTGAAACCATTAGAAGTCTAAAACTGCTAAGATTAAGGCAATTACAAGACCATGCACAAAAATTTAGAAAAAGGCTCCTAGGAAGTGTGGGATGATGAAAGGCAAGGAAGAAGAGGATTGATGGAGGCAAGGTAGAAGTAATAGAATAACTATGAAGAGAACCTTTTACGTCAATGTCATGGGAGCCATGTTGGAAGACAATGTGAAGAAAGAGAGGGGCAACAACAGTGTCAAATGTTATGGAGATCAAGTAGGATGCGGATAATAGCAATGGATTTAACAACTAAGATGTCATTTATTGTTAACCTTGTAGAGAATTTGAGGATTTAGGTAGAGTGAAAGCTAGATTGTATGGGACAGTAACTGGGGGAGGTGGTGAGGAAATTAAGGTAAGCGGTGTAGAGTTCTTGGGATAACCAAAAGTGAGCTTTAGAATGATAGCTTGAGAGGATAGTAGAGCCATGGTATTTCTGTTTTCTTTTTAGTAGAAAAAATCAGGCCATGTTTATAGGGAAAGAAGGATCTCCAGTTTCTTCCAAAACTCAACTCAAGGCCACTTTCTAGATCAACCAATGAATAAAAATGCATTTAATAAAAGCCTGTCATGTAATAGGCAGGCACTGAGATTCATGAAATCTTCTGAACTCCCTAGTTATACTGTCTTCCTTCACTCCACATAATTTATCATATATTTATGTGCTTTCTATTTTGTACACACTTACAAAATACATGTGTATACATGCAGATGTATGGAAACAAGAAGACTAATGTTCATGATTTCAAATTCAGACTCAGATACTCACTAGCTGTGTGTAACCCTGAGCAAGTCACCTAACCCTGCTGGTCTCAGTTTTCTCATCTGTAAAATGAGCTGAAGAAGGAATTGGCAAACTTCTTGAGTATCTTTGCCACCAAATGGCAAACAAAGAATTGGATATGACTGAACAACTGAAAAATACACACCTATACATAAAAATACACATACACAGATATACATAATATATAGTTACATATTGTCTCTTCTGATAGAATGTAAATTCCTTGAAAAGCAATGGTTGTTTAATTTATTTATTTCCCCAGTGCCTAGGCACACAACACTTTTTCAATGAATGTAGACTGATCAATTGATTGAAAAAAAAACCTGAAGATGTATGACAGAGATGAAAGGAATGAGGGCATAAAATTCTGAAAGAGAAGAGAAATCAGATTGAGTTACCTTCATTGATGAAGAAACTATAATTCTCAGTGGAATCGGGATGTAGGAAATGGAGGAAAACCTTCAGTGCAGGTTAGAGCCTGGGCACTGCAAAGCTCCTTAAGGATACCAAAGAACCCTGCAGCGCTAGGGTGTGAAGTAACAAACCTGGCCATCAGCCTATAGAGGGCAGGGTGGTCATGGTTACAATTCTGAATGAACACAAGAAGTGTCATAAGCTTTCTTATATGCACAACTATTATGATCTCTCAGCAGCATTTCCACACCCACAAAGCTCCTGTTTTCTCTTTGTTTTTAATCACTTATTTCACTTATGTCCAACTCTCTGTGACTCTATTTGGGGTCTTCTTAGCAAAGATACTGGATAGATTTGTCATGTCCTCCAGCTTTTACAGATGAGGAAACTGAGGCAAACAGAGTTAAATAACATGTCCAGGGTAACACAGCTAGCAAGGATCTGAGATAAGATTTAAATCTGGTTCTCTATCTAATCTGCCACATAGTTGCCTCACACTTTTCTCTTACCTTTGTCATTTGCTTGCACTAGGCACTTAGTAACTCTTCCTGTAATTGCATAATTATTAGAATTAAAGAAATATTCAGTCAATTAAAAATACAATGAAGGTCCATGACGTGTAGTAAGTTCGTAAGCAGAAATTAAAAAAAAAAAAAAGAATTTTTCCCATGATCTCCATACCCTTAAAGCTTGTTAGTTAGGTGAGCAACCAACATCTATGAAAAGCACAAAGATTAGCTATACATTGAGTGAAAGGAGACAGATGGAGTTAAGCGCTAAAGACTTTATAGAAGAGAAGAATTTTTAGTAAGATTTTGCTAAAAAAGGGAAGGAACACATTTTGTTAGGGAGGAAAAAGGAGGTGATTTTAGGTATAGAGACTTGAAAATAGGAATGTGTCAATTCTATACGAGTGACAGCAGGCAGCTGTGCCTGCATGTATAATTATAATTTAGATTATCTGGAGATGAATATTAAAGTTTGCTGACTATGGTTATTAGATATGCAAGGAAGATATGTGTGCTGAATAAAATTCATATATACTCAGAAATAAATTTAAGAAGGAAAGACAGAGTCATGTAGAGGCTCAAATAAAGGCAGTAAGAACTTCATTCCAATCTCACCTTTGCTCCTCTCTTGCTGTCTGAACAAAGACAAGTCACTTAACCTCTCTGAGACTATACTCATCCTTAAAATGGGATGAGTCTCAAAGCAGATAATGTGATCTAAGCATATTATAAACTTGAAGGTATTACATAGATGTCACTGTCCTCTTCCTCATCTCATTCTCAATTTTTATGGGGTTCAGAGAGAAATGTTTTTGGGTCTCTCTCCTGCTATTTTTCTGTATTGAATGTGCTTCCCACTGGTGGAAAAAATAACAGGTTTTTTTTGCAGTTTAATAAAAAAGGATGCAAGTTCATTTTCTATATGCTCATAAGAAAACATTCTGGACACATTCCCAGTAGCAGATGACAACAGGGATGCTATCAATATTACTGTTATTATCAATATTCGAAGTATCTTATTCTCTTCTCTTTTAACAGGGTTCAGATGAAACCATCCCAGGCAAAGTGACTGTCCTTGTTCTTCACTATTTTACATTTAATGTACCATACACTATCGCATAAGTGGATAAAATAGCTTTTTTTAGTTAAAAAAAAAAAACTATTTTACTATTTTCATTATCATGACTCTGATTAATTATTTTAGAAAGGAACTGTGATTTCACCCATTTGCAGAATTCTGGCTAGTGATTGAGAGCATCTGCAACTTACATTCCGGATAAAGTGAGGGCAAGGTCACTCAGCCAGTTTTGAGTCAGAGGGAAGACTTGAACCCATGTTTCTCCAATTTAGAGGCCCGATCTCTACCACAATACAGTTGCTTACTTTTATAATCATAGTTGCTATTACTGTTCATTTGATACTGTTAAATTTGATGTTCAAAGACAAATATGAAAGCTCTTGTAAAAAGTGGTGTTTAGAGCAAATGGAAAGTTTCCCTGCTCCCCCAAATACTTCATATGCCTTCTTCCCCACCTGGAAGATGCTTTTTACAGGTGATACAGCCTTACTTTCATTCTTTATTTAGGAATGCCACATAAAATGGAAATATCTGCAAACCTGGGAGCAAGAACACAATGACTGAAATTTACAAGGTGATATATACATACCAGTGTTATTAAACTGAAATAAAAATGGATGCCTGCCAGTGCATAGTGACTAAGAGAACCACAAAGTAACATTACATATATTTTATTACATTTTTATTGATTTTGATAATCATTTCTAGATTACTTTATAATCAGGTCAATTTGAGGTCTTTGGGTGGTATGTTTAACATGACTAGCGTGTACTCCTTGCTCTGAATTCTTTTCTGAGAGCAAATTTTGACTGAAGGGAGAAAGGAGAAACTACGAGGGACATTGCAGAGTAGGAGAGGGGAAGGCAGTGTTAGCCATGACTTACCTAGGGTCACATTGTAAATTTCAAAGGCTAAATCTGAACCCAGGTCTTCCTGATTGCAAGCCTAAATCTCTCTCTTCAAGGCAAAGGTGCACCTGTGACTGGTATGATTCAAATCCAATGATAATCTTTGGAGAAAGAATATGAGGAATGACATGATGGGAATAATACTCATTGTGAACTGCTTACCTCTCTAATGTCCCTTTGATATTTGGTATTCATTTCCTCTGTTTTAATGAGGTCCTTTCTGGCGGTCTCTGCTTCCTGCTCCACTTCTCCCACCCGGGAAGAAAGGGCTGCTAAGCGTTCTTTCATTTGGACCATTTCATAGTTTTGCTTTTCAAGTAATTCCTGGAGTTCCATCACTTGGCTGGTGTCATCTGTTGAGTCTATGGAACCATTGGACAAACGCTGCAAGAAAAAAAGTGCCATAGTTTTATTTTCTGCCTTAATTTAAGATGCAGTATTGTAAAAGACTGGATTTGCCGTGTTTCTCCTGCTGAGACAAAAAAAAACTTTTAAAGAAAATCATTTTTTTAAATAAGATCATAATCGGTATTAAAGTATTTCATTCGTTATCTCACAGTCATTAAGGGCTAACTGTGTAAAAAAGCACACTATTCTCAATAGGGGGATGGCGAAGGTCTGAAGCATATAGAAGACTGAAATACAATACAGTTGTTGCCTTCATGGAGTTCACATTCCAACAATAATATTAAAAGTACACAAAAGATAACTTCAATACTCAAAAGTTACATAAATACATTAGATAAGTAGAGAAATGAGGTCATTGCAATCTAGGTATAAAGCTGGAGAGGAACCTTTTATAATGTGCTTTAAAGGACATGCAGAAATCTGGCAGATCACAGTGAAAAAGGAATTACATTTAAGAAGTGCAAATTAATAAATTTAAAAATAATTGAGCCATTCTCAAACAAATTTATTTCTATTGTGGTGTCTAACAATTAAACAGAAATGATATGGATACAAACAGTGCCCTAAGAGTTATAAATAATATTCAGGATTGACTTTGTGAAGCCCCTGGCTTGTTTTCTAACCTGAAGGCACCCCTAAAGTCTGTCCCCCTAATCCTGAAACACTATAAAACTTCTCCCTTATCCTGGACCATAAAATTAAGTCTCCCCTCATCCTGGGTCATAAAGTTTCCTCGTCTCCCTTATCTTGTGTCATCCTTCTTTCTCAACTTGTCCCTAAATCTCCAACCCCCATTAGAAACCCTAAAATTTACATCATCACTCTACAGGCTGTGTATATAAGTCTGGTCCTTTTCCTATATCAATGCCTTTGTTTAGCTCCTTGCTAAATCTCAGGCCTGCTGCTTTTGCATCAATAAAGCTCCCAGTGGCTACAGAGAAGGTCAAAGTGAATTAATTCACATTTTGAATCAGCTCTCCCATCTCTGTCTTCAACAGAAACACCACTTTATTTACACAATCTGAAATACTCTTGTTTTCCATTTTATTTTCCAGTGGCAGATGAGAACAGATCTTTCATAATACACACTGATATCACTGGTATTGATCCAATGCCATGGGCCTTCTGGCTATCCCACCAACAAGACACTCCATCTCTTGGCTACAAATATTCTCCCCAACTGTCCCTCATTCCTGCATCCCTCTCCTTCCTTCACTCTGACTATTGATCTCCCTGGCTTCCTTTAAGTCTCAACTAAAGTCCCACTTCTTACAGAAAGTCTTTTCTAAGCCCTCCTACTTCCAGTGCCTTCTCTTTGTGAATTATATCCTATTTATCCTGTATAGAGCTTGCTTTGTTTGTATTTTTGCTTACCTGCTGTCTTACTCATTAAATTGCAAGCTTCTAGAGGGCAGGGCCCTTCACTTTTGCCAGAACTTAACACTGTGCATGGCACACAGGAAGTACTTAATAAATGTTCATTGAATTAAATGGAATCTGATCTAACATGATCCAAGGTGGAAAAACAGTAGCATAAGAAAAACCTTATGGTTTCTGGCTTATTTTCTAGGTGAGACAGAGACAGAGGCAGGCAGCGATAGCTGGTCAGTTGTTGTCGTGTTTGTCTTTCGTTTTCTTTTTTTTTTCTTTTTATTTTTTTTATAATTAAATTTATTTATTTAACTTTAAACATTCATTTTCACAAAATTTTGGGTTACAAATTTTCTCCCCTTTTATCCCCTCCCCCCGCCAAACACCAAGCATTCTAATTGCTCCTATGACCAATCTGCTCTCTCTTCTATGATCCCTCTCTGCCCTTGTCTCCGTCTTCTCTTTTGTCCTGTAGGGCCAGATAGCTTTCTATACCCCTTTACCTGTATTTCTTATTTCCTAGTGGCAAGAACATTACTCGACAGTTGATCCTAACACTTTGAGTTCCAACTTCTTTACCTCCCTCCCTCTCCACCCCTTCCCTTTGGAAGGCAAGTAATTCAATATAAGCCAAATCTGTGTAGTTTTGCAAATGACATCCATAATAGTTGTGTTGTATAAGACTAACTATATTTCCCTCCATCTTATCCTGTCCCCCATTACTTCTATTCTCTTTTGATCCTATCCCTCCCCATGAGTGTCGACCTCAAATTGCACTCTCCTCCCCATGCCCTCCCTTCTATCATCCCCCCCATCCTGCTTGTCCCCTTATCCCTCACTTTCCTATAATGTAAGACAGGTTTTCATACCAAAATGAGTGTGCATTTTATTCCTTCCTTTAGTGGAATGTGATGAGAGTAAGCTTCATGTTTTTCTGTCACCTCCTCTCTTTATCCCTCCACTAATAAGTCTTTTGCTTGCCTCTTTTATGAGAGATAATTTGCCCCATTCAATTTCACCCTTTCTCCTCCCAATATATTTCTCTCTCACTGCTTGATTTCATTTTTTTTAAGATATGATCCCATCCTCTTCAATTCACTCTCTGCACTCTGTCTCTATGTATGTGTGCATGTGTGTGTGTGTAATCCCACCCAGTACCCAGATATTGAAATGTTTCAAGAGTTACAAATATTGTCTTTCCATGTAGGAATGTAAACAGTTCAACTTTAGTAAGTCCCTTATGACTTCTCTTTGCTGTTCACCTTTTCATGGGTCTCTTCATTCTTGTGTTTGAAAGTCAAATTTTCTTTTCAGCTCTGGTCTTTTCACCAAGAATGCTTGAAAATCCTCTATTTCATTGAAAGACCAATTTTTCCCCTGAAGTATTATACTCAGTTTTGCTGGGTAGGTGATTCTTGGTTTTAGTCCTAGTTCCTCTGACTTCTTGAATATCCTATTCCATGCCCTTTGATCCCTTAATGTAGAGGGTGCTAGATCTTGTGTTATCCTGATTGTATTTCCACAATACTTGAATTGTTTCTTTCTAGCTGCTTGCAATATTTTCTCCTTGACCTGGGAACTCTGGAATTTGGCCACAATGTTCCTAGGAGTTTCTCTTTTTGGATCTCTTTCAGGAGGTGATCAGTGGATTCTTTCAATATTTATTTTGCCCTCTGGTTCTAGAATCTCAGGGCAGTTTTCCTTGATAATTTCATGAAAGGTGATGTCTAGGCTCTTTTTTTGATCCTGGCTTTCAGGTAGTCCCATAATATTTAAATTTTCTCTCCTGAATCTATTTTCCAGGTCAGTTGTTTTTCCAATGAGATATTTCACATTATCTTCCATTTTTCCATTCTTTTGGTTTTGTTTTGTGATTTCTTGGTTTCTCATAAAGTCCTTAGCCTCCATCTGTGCCATTCTAATTTTGAAAGAACTATTTTCTTCAGTGAGCTTTTGAATCTCGTTTTCCATTTGGCTAATTCTGCTTTTGAAAGCATTCTTGTCCTCATTGGCTTTTTGAACCTCTTTTGCCAATGGAGTTAGGCTAGTTTTCAATGTGTTATTTTCTTCAGCATTTTTTTGGGTCTCCTTTAGCAGGGAGCTGATCTGCTGTTCATGCTTTGACTTCATGTCTCTCATTTCTCTTCCCAGCTTTTCCTCCACCTCTCTAACTTGATTTTCAAAATTCTTTTTGAGCTCTTCCATGGCCTGAGCCCATTGGGTGGGCTGGGACACAGAAGCCTTGACTTCTGTGTCTTTGCCTGATGGTAAGCATTGTTCTTCCTCATCAGAAAGGAAGGGAGGAAATGTCTGTTCACCAAGAAAGTAACCTTTTATAGTCTTCTTTCTTTTCCTTTTTCTGGGCATTTTCCCAGCCAGTGACTTGACTTCTGAATATTCTCTTCACACTCACCATGCCTCCAGATCTGCCCAGCCAGCACTTGGGGTCTGAGATTCAAATGCTGCTTCCACAGAGCCTTTGGCGGGGGCAGGGCTGCTATTCAGTGTGAGATTAAGTTCAGGTGCTCAGGTCAGGGCAGGGCCGCCTCTCAAGCTCAGTTCCCTCAGGGAGTTTATGCACAGACCTTTAACAATGGATCCAGGCTCCTGCCTGCTTGGGGAGCCCCGGTCTGCCGCCGCCCCTCAGCTTCTGCCTCCCGAGGGGGCCCGAGCCATGGGGGCACACCACTCCCCCCTCGACCTGCCAAAGAGACTCTCTCACCAACCCCCATCACCTGTGGGTGGAGGGACTTGTGTGGCCACTGGAGATCCCGTCCCTGAAGCCTGCTCGGATCTGTACCTCTCAGTGCCGCGGCCGCGGCAGATCTGGGCTGGGCTCTGCATCTGCAGCGTGACGGACCTTTTGCGAGAGGTTTGCAGGTCCCTCTGTGGGTGGAGGGACCCGCGTGGCCGCTGGAGATCCCGTCCCTGAAGCCCACTCGGATCTTTTCCTCTCAGTGCCACAACCGTGGCAGGGCTGCACTCAGCTCCCAGTCCCGGTGCCCAGTCCGCGGCGCGAAGGACCTTTTGCGAGAGGTTTGCAGGTCTCTCCAGAACAGAAATCTCCCTCGCTCCAATGTTCTGTGGCCTCTGGGTGCAGAATTCGCCATGAGTTACTTCTTTGTAGATGTTCTATGGGTTGTGGGTTCGGAGCTATGTGTATGTGCGTCTTTCTACTCCGCCATCTTGGCTCCGCCCCCTGTCTTTCGTTTTCAAAGAAGACTGTAACATCAGAGAAATGATGACATGACTTTCGTTTGTGAGGGAGGGCTGGGCAAAGTCATCAGCCTCACTTTCTCCTCCTGAGCCATGAGGATCCAGTGACCAGATATTCATTAGGATGAGTGGAGATGGACCAGGATGCAATGGGAAATGTTGGCCTTTTTAGGATAGGCCTATCCACCTACTCACTTTGAGCAAGGTAATGCCCATTGAGTGAATAGGCCCCTTTAAGAAATAGTCAGGGAATGGCCCTTTTAATGAGCAAAAGAAAAAAAAAAATCAAACTGAGAGAGAAAGAGAAACTGTTACTATTGATAATCATTCTAAGCCAGCCATTAAGTGGAGCTTGGGCTGGTCAATAAGAATTTATTAAGTACCTTATATGTGCTAGCGGCTAGGTGGCACTGTAGTGTACTCATCTTCCTGAGTTCAAATCTAGTTTCAGATACTTACTAGCTGTGTGACCCTGGACAAGTCACTTAACGCTGTTTGCCTTGATTTCCTTATCTGCAAAATGAGCTGCTGAAGGAAAGGCAAACTGTTCCAGTATTTTTGTCAAGAAAAAACTAAAATGGGGTCATGAAAAGTTGAACATGACTCAAAACTACGAAACAACAACACGTGCTAGGCACTGTATAGAGCAGAAAAAGACATAAAGAGAAAGACAGACAGAGAGAAGGCTGTCCAACTATACCGAAAACTAAATCATGGAATGAACCACCTAGAAAAAACCCTAGAAAAATGGAGATTCTAAGGATTTCTCTCTAAGCAGAACTGGTATGAATGAATTTAACTTCATACAGGGCTGAATATGCTAAGTGAGAGTTCTATGAACATTTGTTGGATTCCATTGAGGTTGATTCTAATTGATAAATTAGAAAATGCTATAAATTCACATGGGCTCTACGCCCAGAAGAAATCAGGCTGGGCAAGAAAGACATTAAGTAATTTCAAGTAGTATAAAATCAAACTATAAATGAAACCTCTTGCCCTCTGTTGCTGAGTACTGATGCTCAATGCCAAGATATGCATACTCTTTATATTACTGATAAATGGAGGAAGGACAGAGTCATTTTTCAGGCTATTAATTTTTATGGGTCTGATGTTTTTATGAACTTATCCTATTACCTATATACAGTTCATCAGTCTGATGGAAATCCATCAGTCTGAATCACTTTAAAGCTATGATATATGGGAAAACTCACACATACTCATATGCTCTCAGAAGAATTAGATGAGAACACATCCTATTTCCTGGACACACCTTCCATTTACCCCAATCATTATTTTCCATTTGCAAACATTAAAATATGAATTATGATGGCTTTTTTCCAAAGCAACCAGTTAATTGATTTTCAGTTCTATGTTAAAAGAACTTGGAAGTATTTTTTTTTAAATATCAAAATGGGTGAAATTTTAAAATGTGTACATATATTAAGAACAGAAATTATTTAAGGATCAGTTATTTTTCAAAGAATGTAAATTTCCAGATCTTGAGCTTTTGGCACAAAAGTCTTTTACCTATTTATTTTTGCTGAATATGTTAAACCTCTGTTTCAATGGGATGTGGGGACAGAAGAGAAAGGTAACAATCTACACTCTGAGGAAACTGCCTAGTATCCTGGTATCACATGGCAAAAAATTAGTGATAACAACAAGAGGATAATTTGGGGGCTATAGATGTACCAACAAATCTAAAAACACCAAAAAGATCTTTAGGTATGCCTCAATGGTGGATCTAATGGAAAACTTGGAGGAAAATTATACAGGACTCATACACAATGCACCCACCTTGTTACCCATTATCCAAGGCACCTATAAGCATAAGTAGGCTTCCTGCTTATTTTTCTGTGTCTATTTTTACCACTGCCTTGTTTGAAATCATGATCACAACCTCTTTTTTTTTTTTTAATTCCCCTGAGACATCATAAACTCCATTCTAGTTTTCTTTTTATCTCTGTGTGAATCTTTAGGTTTCAACTGTTTCTTATAAATAACATATTGCTAGATTCGGATCTCTAACTCTTCCTCTATCCTTCATCATTTTGTGAGTTAATCTATTCCATTCACTTTCAAGAAAATCATTCAGTCAATAAGCATTTATTAACTACTTGCTATGTGCCAAACCCTGTGCTATGCACTGGAGGTACAAAGAAAAGGCAAGAAATATTCTTTGCCCTCAAGGAACTTAACTTCTTTTTTTTTTTATCTTTAGTTATTATTGTTGAGTTGGACTCGTGCAACTCTTGGTGACCCCTTTTGGGGTTTTCTTGGCAAAGATACTAGAGTGGTTCGCCATTTCCTTCTTGTAATGTTAATTATGTTAATGAGAGTTAAAGATCTTCCCCACCCATTAATGGGTTTGACCATTAAGGGGAGCTTGATTAGAGGAGATTTGTTTTAGGAAGACCTTTTGTTAATTTCTAATGAGGCACTGGTGCTCAAGGATTGTGATGCCCTCTGGCTCTGAAAAATGTACATATACTCTGAGGTGAGGTTTTGTTTTGGGGCTTACTCATTGGAAGTGTTTGTTTGGCCAAATGAGACTCTTCGTAGCCACTAAGAAGCCCCCATGCCCCCATTTTGAAAACCCAGATGTTGGTGCTTCTATTTCTTTCTGGTTACAATGTATGTATGTAATGGTCAGACAGTTGGATCTGTCTGTGATGTATGTATTGCTTATGGTCAGACAGTTAGAAGCCCTGTCTGTTCTTCTTTATTTCCTCTATATTATCTCTGAAGTTCAGGGTGTTGACTTTTTCCCCTGAACTAAGTGAATGATATATGTGCTTGATTAAAGTAGATGCTGACCCCACCAAAAGTTGCTTTCCTTTTAGAAAAGCAGACGTAAGAACCTGTGCAGCAGGCCTTCCTGTGTATGCTGGGGTCCTTGCTGTTACACTTCTTTAGCAATTTATGAGGAAATTGAGGCAAACAGGTTAAGTGACTTGCCCAGGGTCACACAACTGCAATTGTCTGAGGCTGGATTTAAACTCAGGTCTTCCCGACTCCAGATCCAGCATTCTAGCCATTGTGCCACCTAAGTTACCCTGAGATGATCAATGTAAAGACACAAAGAATGCAGATGCAGTATATTGTTTTTGGAGGGGAAGTACAGAGAAGACCAATGTAGGTAGCCAGCAGACTATGGGAAGAAGGAGTTATGTCCATTGATTACGAGAAAAATAAATTGGGGTAAGTTTGTATAAGGCTTTAAAATCTCAACAAAGGAGTTCATACCTGATCCCAGAAGCAAGAAGTGACTGGAGAAGACTGAGCGGGGGAATCAGGTGTCTGCCTAAGGAAAATCACTTTGGCAACAATGAAGATGAACTGATTTGGTAAAGAGCCTTGAGCCATGGAAATCCATGAAAAGGTTGCTTTAGAAATTTAGGCCAAAGATGAGAACTCAGACTAATGTGGTAGCTATGAGTGCACAGGAGGGCTCAGATGTAGTTCCTGTTGTAGAGGTAGAATCAGTGGGGTGTATAGGATTTTCAGGGAGCACTAGCACCTCTGGTGTGAAAGCTCACTGAGCCATTTTCAGGACTGCTCATCTACTTTTGGTGTCTACCCATCTACTCTAAACTGTTGCTCCAAGAAGCTACTGCATGCCCAATACAGCCATCTAGGCAGACAGGCTAAACCAGGCAGAGGGTTACCAAGAAGACTCAACCTCATTGGTGAGTTAGGAAGGATGCCTACCCCAAATATGTGAAGATTTCCCCTGGCAGAATGGGCAGATAAGAACCATTTGTCCCAACAGCTTTGAAGGAGGCTAAAGCAGGTACCATGGAGTGCTTAGAGTTTAATCAGATATCAATGATGCTGAGGTCATCCACTGCATCCCAAGTCATCACCAAAAATTTTGACTTTTGTCTGGACTCCATACTGCAATGATTCTTAAAGAAAGAGTAAAGTTGATGACTTGCTTTAACTCCCTCACTTAAATCTAATTCACACACAAGTCATGACATCACCCTTTGATGTCACTGGTCCTTTTAAAAAAAGAGGGAAGAGAATCTGCAGGGTGTGTGTGTGTGTGTGTGTGTGTGTGTGTGTGTGTGTGTGTGTGTGTGTTCATTACTCTAGTGATCTCTAAACTCCATGATATTGGAGTTATGCATTACCAAAACTTTGTATTTCCCCCAGAGTCTAATCCAGTTCCCTCTGTTCAGTAGGTTTGTATAATAGTTTGTTGTGTTGATTCCTAGCTTAATAATCTAACATGTGATAGTGGGAGGAGATATGCTTGGCTCTGAGTGACTTTACCAAGGTGGTAAAGGGAAGGTGGCAAAGAATCATATGTAGGCTTGATGCTATAAGACCTGTCCCAAAGAGGTATGTCCTGTCTCAGGAAATGGATTCTCCTTCCCAGATCATGTTCAGTTGAAGGGTGAAGGGTCACTGGTGTGAGATATTATAGGGGGGGATTCTTGGTCAGCAACAGGTCAAACTAGGTGAACTTGAAGTTCCCTTCCAGTGCAAAAATTCTGTAATTTTGTGAATTCCCACATTCCATCCTCTTGGAATTATTTCCCCTCAACAAAGCCTTGCCTGCTTCTAAAATTTGACTAGTTTTAAGTTTGATTGGTCACTCTTTCATCACTGTGTTATTTCCATTTATCTCAGCTTTGTAATCTTATGGAAATATGCTATCCAGGGAGAAACATGATATTGTACTACTTTCATATGAGAATATGAAATAATTGTCTACAGGGTATTTTTTTCCTCCATCTTTCTAAGCTTATTCAGTGTCTGTCTCCAAAACAAGTATTTTTCTACGTTAATTGAAACCTTCATTAAAAGAGGACAGAGAGGGAAATATTTCTCTCTTTTCCCTACCAAATTCCTAGAAATGAAGAATATGAGGCAGTCTTAATAAAAGTTTAAATTATTGTTTCCAATGAGATTGCTGAAGTTAAGAAATCTAAGTAGTAACTAAAGTATTTTCTGACCTTCCTGGAATTTTCTCTCTAATTAAAACATTTTTTTTTTCTTATATATTGCCACATCGGGTGTACCAACTATGGAAAATTTCAGTAAAAAGCATGGATGAGAGTTGCATGTAATATGTAGCCATGGATAGTTTATAGTCCATTACTGGAGATACTTTCTAAATCAATAAAATCTTACTTGAGAGTTTGAGTACGTACTGTCATATTTCAAAATATCTCAAAAGAAAAAAAAATTAAGTAGAGAGGATTATGCATAGAAAGCATCTTGGCATAAAACTAGATGATTTTAGTAAAAATACTTTTTTTCTCCTTTTCCTAGAGGTTACTTTTTAAATAAATGCAAATTGTTGAAATCATTGCACAATGATGTCTTTCCCTCTAACCCATAAATGGCATAGGAGATGTATTATGATTTCATAAGGGTTTTTCATTTTTACCAAAGCAAACTTGAGTAATCATAATTCTGGTCTCTTAAGGTAAAATATTAAGTTTGAACTTTTAAAATTAGATCTCTCAATATAAATCCATGTCAATTCCATCTTAACCAACCTTATATGTTGTAATGATCCCAGTGAGGTAGTAATGAGAGTATATTCCATTAATTAATAGAGCTTAAGCATAATATAATGAACTACTCTATGATAAGTTTTTCAGACCTGAGCCTTTGAACCTAATGAGTCTCTGGTGTGGAATATTCTTCCTCAGTGATCTGGGAAAGCACAGGTGGGCAGAAAGCATCTGGTGAACTGGAGTCTTTTTCTCTCTTGAGTAAGGATGTCATCAATATCACCAAATGAACTGATGCTCCTCATCTTTGTAAGTTGTTTTCATCATAGATCATGGTGGCAAACCAAGTACTACAGAGGGAACTAGCTCAGTCTCATCACACGAAAAAAAATCTCCTGGATTTTTCCCATAGGAAAAAAGTCAGCCTCAAAGAGAAAACCACAGTAGTTATTTTGTGTCAGTGTGTACTCCTACACAGATCTGCACAGATACTCCAATATCTTTGATGAAGTTTTTAATAATACTAACCCTAATGCATAATTTTATGCTTCTAATTATTAATAGGGCAGCCAGGTGGCAAAATAGATAAAGAGCCAGGCCTAGAGTCAGGAAGATTTGTCTTCATAACTTCAATCTGACCTCAAGTATTTACTAGCTGTGTGACCCTGGGCAAGTCACTTAACCGTGTTTACCTCAGTTGACTCTTCTGTAAAATGAGCTGGAGAAGGAAATGGCAAACTCCTTCAGTATCTTTACCAAGAAAACCCTAAATGGGGTCATGAAGAATGAGATACAATTGAAAGGACTGAACCAATTCATAACTAATTAATTTTATAATACTAATTACTACTAATTAATTTGTGCTAATTAACTTCTAATGCTAATTAATAAATGCCATCCAGCTAAATAATGATAATACTAATTAATTCCACTAGATTACACCCCCTACACCAGCCTAGGAGGTGTAAACTACTTAAGGGCAACGCCTTTTTTTGGCTTGTATTCATATTCCCAGAAGCCCTCATCATGCCTTGTATACAGTAGAAAGTGAATCAGTTCTTATTGTATTGTACATATTAAGTATAGGAACTATAGTAATTCCTAATTATAGTAAATAGACACCAATGAAGGCAGAGTGGTGAAGTGGATACTGAACTGGCTTAGGAATCAGGAAGACCTGGGTTCAAGTCATTTCTCTGAGACTGACTATGTAGATATCACTCACCTTCAAAGTACAGCCCCTCCTCCCACCTCATCCCCCAATCAACTCTACAGAATTATAAATTGCAGAGTTAAGTAATGATTTGCTTCAGGAGAGGGTGTTTTCTCACTGGGAAATTCCTGATATTGATGGTATAAAAGGTCCAGCAAAAAAAATTCCTAGGTACTACTGGGGCCATCAAAATTATAAGAATAGTGGAATCAATCAATAGGCATTTATTAAGAACCTACTGTATGCCAGGATCTATATTAGTCAGTGAGGATACAAGGACCACCAAAAACAGGAAAAAAAGGAAACAATCTCTATTCCCAAAGACCTGATATTCTAAATGGGAAGGAAATGCAGAAAAATGCAGTCTTGGGGGTAAGGAGTTCTTAAACAATATCTAAATCATTTATCAGTATATAAAGACATTAATAGTTATCAGATTATCCACACATAGGAGAAAACAGGTAACTCAGCGGATGGAGTGCTGAGTCTGGAATCTGGAATTTTCTAAGTTCCAATCTGGACTCAGACACTTACTTGCTGTACAACCATGGCCAAATCACTTAACCCTGTTTGCCTTAATTTCCTCACCTGTAAAATGAGCTGGACAAGAAAATGGCAAACCATTACAGTATCTTGGTGAAGAAAACCCCAGACGAGGTCATGGAGAGTCAGATATGACTGAGAGACAACTGAACAAGGAGAATTTGAAATAATTCTACATGTTCCAGACAAGGTTTAATTTAGGCTAAGCCCCTAATTCAGACTTCTGATTGGGCATGATGAAAAGTTATGGAGTATAAAATACAATAAAAGCATTTTGTAACTAATCAAAGATTTTTAAATTACTTTAAATTACTAAGTGATTTGTCCAAGATCACAAAGTAAGTGATAGACCTTGGATTTAAATCTTTATCCCCTAATTCCAAATGAAGCACATTTCCTGTTGAACCACATTGTGAAATGATGAAGAAACCTTCATCAAGAATCTTTACTGATGTTGCTGCTCTTTCCCAAGAGAATTTCCTATCATGGTACACTATCCTGTGCCGCATTGGCCATCAAAAAATAAAAAAAGAATAATTTTACTTCCATCTGAAAGAATGAGTCCATAAAATAGGTTTGTTTTTTTTTCTCCTCCATTACCTAGACTGGCAACATTGTGTTGCAACTATTATTTCTGACAATGGTTCCGAGTTTATTCAAGATGAGTTGGATGAGTTTTTGGACAGGATGCTTATCCCAGCTGTCACCACCATGCATCACCACCCCCTAGCAAACCATCAAGCTGTAGTGATGATACAGACTGCTAAAGATACCCTGAAGCAGACTGTTTTGGGGAGGTTGCTCAACAAGCCTAACCATGTTTCTTATTACTCAATCTGTCATGTCATATTCAACAATGGTAGTCAGTTCTATTGAATTATTAATGGCACAAAAATCCAAAGACCCATCTCAACTGTTCTCATCCAAATTTAGCTGATGACTTAGTGATGGCAAGCAAAGTAAGATCTTTTGCTGGTTTTGTTTTAGGATAATCAAGTACCTCCCATTGAATCTTATCTTTATCATCCAAGAGTCTTTATTAGGAGTTAAGTAGAGAAACAAGAGTTTCTTTAACTAGAAACAGTATATGTATTTGTATTGTTAATTATTTTAATGTGATTTAAGATCTTCTCTCACCCATGAATGGGCCTGCCCATTAAGGGGAGTTTGATTAGGGAAGATTTGTAGGAAGGCCCACACCTTTTGTTAAGGAGGCACTGGTTCTCAAGGGTTGGGATGCCCTGTGGCTCTAGAAAAGGTATAAATACTCTGAGTAGAAGTTTTGCTTTGGGGCTAACTGGAAGTATTTGGCCAGATGAGATTCTGGGAAGCCAATAAAGAGCCCCCTGACTTTGAAAACCCAAATGTTGGTACATCCCTCTCTGGTAACTATGATCAGACAGTTGGACCTGTCTGTTGATTTGTGATATATGTATTGATTATGGTCAGACAGTTGGAAGCCTCTTCTGTTGATCTTTGACTTCTCTGTATTTTCTGTGAAGTTCAGGGTGCTGACTTTTTCCCCTGAACTAGGTGAATAATATACATGCTTGATTAAAGAAGATTGTTAGCCTCTCAAAAATTGCCTCTCTTTGTATAAATGCAAATCTAAGAACCTGTGATAGCAGGCTCCTCATGTATGTTGGAGTGTTTACAGATAAGATAAGCAAGATATCCTCATTGTTCTCTTTCTGCACCATTCTTTCACTGTATTTAATGTTTTTAATTAAAATTTTACTCTTTTGCTTTTATGCAGTCTAAACATTTTCCTTTCCCTCCATCTTGCAGAAATATATCCCATACAGCAGATCTTTTTAAAGAAAAAATAGATTTAGAGAAAATTTACACAAATCATAAATAAAAATGGGGGGAAAATGACACAATATGAGGTGTTCTATACTTATGTCCTGACTCCCACATCCTCTGTAAAAAAAGAATAGGGAGGTGTATCATCATATTTCTTCTTTAGGACTCAGTCTATTCCTCATAACATTCACTTTTGAATATATTCTCATGGTTATTCCATAAACATTGTTCCTTCCCCACACATAATCATTGCATATTGTTTTCTTGGCTCTGTTTATTTACTTCCCTTTGCATCAATTCATACTAGTCTTCTCATATTTCCTGGTATTCATCACTCTTATAGTTTGAAAGCTCAGCAATATTTTTTCACATCCACGGACCACAATTTGTTCTAAGTTGAGATGGGTAAAGAGATGTCATGAGAGGTCTGAGCATAGATGAAAAGCTTTGGGAAAATCTCTGTAGAAGTGGGATAGTCAATGGAGGTATAAAAAACATACCTTGCTTCAAGGAGGACCTACATCAAATTATATAACATAAATTTGCAATAGACCAAGTTGGTATAGCTTTATGGTTTTCTCTACCATAGGTTAGTAGCAGCAAGTGAGTATGAACAAAGAAAACCGATGGAGGAAGTAATCCAATACTGAAACTTGGCACATCAAGAGTAATGATAGTATAAGGGATCAAGACAGACGAATGGAAACAGACATAGACATGGCAGCAGAGTCAGACAGACACAGCAAGAGAATAGTCAAATGGTTATGACTTTTTCTTATTTTAATGATGCTGGTCCTTGGGTAGCAGACCTAGAGTCTCTGCAATTAAGTCCATATTCAAACTCCTTCCAATTTGTGAGAACCTGTGAGAGTTTGCACTCTACTGAAATCGGATTGAAACAACAGTCGTTTTCCATATCAGGAAATAGTTTAGAGGGAGTCTATGATGGAGGGGTTTTTTTGCTACCTTCCATGAAATAATATAAATATTGCTTTTTGTTTGAGATTCTTTAGCAAAATAGTCTCAATTTTAATATGAAATCTCTTCTATATTCAGAACATTATGGCCTATAAAAGAGACAAAAGGGCATTTTAATTGTTTTTATTAATAACTATCATTTTATACTCTGTATTATGTGATATAATAATACACAAATAAAAGAGTAAATGTTATTTGTTCTCCACATTTTATTAGTTGTATATTGCCAAGGAAAAGTGGTACATTAAATAGAATTACTAACAATTATATAAATTTATATTAAATTGTTAAATAATGAATATAGACTACAAAGCACTTAGGAAATTGAAATTGCTACATAAATACCACTGAATTGGTAATGTTCAGCTATGCTTCCTCTATATAAGCTACTCTTCAGCATTTAGGAACTGTTAATTTCCAGCTTTCAAGGGTCAATGGTCATTACCTCTGCAGGCAAAGGTATTTTTTTTTCTAGCAGATAATCCTTTTTTTTTTGGGGGGGGGGGAGAAATTGTTGGTGAGGTCATCACTAATTTCTCTTTTCCCTTAGCATCTTTTTCAACCTGAATACTATATATTGCTTCCTCAACATAATCTCAATTCAATACAGAAAATATGGGAGGATCCCTATTAATCCAATATAGTTGCTAGGTGCTATGGAGTTTGACAAAATGAAGTGGCTCAAAAAGTCAGAGCATCTGAAGTTTCTTTACTAAACATTTCCCTTTACTTATTTGTAGAGTCAAGCCAGCATGGTGACTTACAGGTAACAAATATTAAAGAAATAATTGTGGAATATTGACTATTGTCACTGTAGAAGGTCTGATTTGGAAAATGTAACAATTGGGAGGCATTAGTGAGAAATGACAGAGGGGGAAAAGGAAGGAAAAGATCGATGACTTGTTTTAATCCAGATATTGGCAAAAAAAAAAAAAAAAAAGCTCACTAGAGGGCAGAAACAAAAAAGACAATTTTGTTACTAACTTTCTAAATTTAATAAATACTTCTAATAAATCGAAAACAATGGAAATTCATGCTTTCATGTACAATTCTCTTTTTTGTCTCCTTTGTATATGGCAATATTCATTTTTTGCTGGTTTTTGCTAAGTTCATAATAAAAAATAACAAAAGACTCTTTTAATTATTATTTAACATTCTCTTGATACAAATCTGGTAAGACTCTGGGATTACTCCATCTTTATTTCCAGCTAGTAGAAACAGAATCATAAAACCCTTCAAAGCACAGCCTAAGTGCCATTTTCTATATTGGATCTTTGCAGATCTCTACCCACTTTCCCATCTTCTTAATGCATTATCCCTACCGAAATTACTTTACATATGGGGCAGCTAGGTTGTGCAGTGGATAGAGCACCAGTGCAGGAGACAGGAGGATCTGAGTTCAAATCTCACCTCAGACACTTTGACACTCACTAACTGTGTGACCTTGGGCAAGTTACTTAACCCCAACTGCCTCATCCTGGGTCATCTCCAGTCATCCTGATGACTATCTGGTCGCTAGATTCAGATGGCTCTGGAGGAGAAGTGAGGCTGGTGACCTGCACAGCCCTCCCTCGCTCAAAACAAAGTCAAGTGCAAGTCATGTCATCATTTCTCTGATGGCATGGTCTTCTTCAGCAACGAAGGATGAACACACCATTCCATTACACACACACTTTGCATATACTTAGAATGTACTTATGTGTATAAATGACATTCTTTCTCCTTCTCCTAGTAGAACATACCCTCCCTGACAGCATTATTGTTGGGTTTTGTCTTTATATCTCCAGTGCCTAGCATAAAGCTTTGCACAAAGTAAGTGCTTAGTTAATGTGGCAGAATTGAATTGGAAAGAAAAGACTATGCTCATATTCTTATGGAACTTATAATCTTGTATACCAGGCACACAAATCATTAAAATCAGTGCAAATTAAGGTAGGATATGATTAAAAGCACCAGGTGGTCCAAGGAGAGGAAACATCAGTGATTTCTGGAGGGCAAGACCCCTTCTCCCTTAGAATAAGGAATGAGACCAAGTAAAGAAACCATTAGTGGGAACTTTCAAGTTTTAAGAATTTTAGTTAGATGCATTTGCAAGGCAGAAAGACGAAAACTAGTTATTTCATCAGGGATTCATTTATTGTCTTTGATTTGAATTAGATTTAATGAGCCAAATGAGTCTGAAACTAATCTGCAAATGGACAGATGTGACATGTAGGATATACACATTTCAGGTCAGCTTGTCATTTAGAAAATACCTAGGTATATGCCAAAATCCCTCAGTAACTGTGCACTCTCACAAAATTTGAGTTTAGATGAACAACATTTTAATATTGCTATGCTTGGCAGAGAACTAATAATGGAAGATCATTTTTAGTCACCTTACTCTTGGTTCACTGATGACCAAGTAAATATCTAAAGAAAGAAGAAGTCTGAAGTTTCAGTGTTGATATGCTATAAAATTCCAAATGGCTTTCTTGAGCAACAGTGATTACCATAGGGTACTGGCTTGAGTATAACCAGAAGGGATATTATATTTGCTATCACTAATAGTTTTTTATCTAATTTCAAAGAAAACCTAACCTAGGGTTCATCTGCCAAGATTTCATAACATATAAGATCCATTTGCAAGTTGCCTGAGGGATCTTTACCAGGATGGGTTCTCATCTGAAAAATAACCTTCCACTCCCCAAATATACAACTACCCTTGGAAATGAAGAAGTAGTCATCTGTTTATTGGCTGCCAGGTCCTAATTAAAGAGAAGAATAGTCAGTGAAAAAGACTAGAAGTTAACCTATCAACCTTCGAAAAATGCTATATTTTAGTAAACATGTACCTTTTTAAACAAGAAAAAATTTAGACTACGGAAATTAGAATACAGAAATTCAGCTATGGATCAGACCTAGAATCAAATGACTCTTGATTTTTTTTCCATAATTAGCTGGCTATGAAATTGCTTAAGGTCATGTTCATGGATTTAATGATTCATTACTCCTGAAAAACAGACAAGGTGCTGGCATACTTAGCCAGACATTTCTGACTATACTATGATCTAAAAATATTTTTGAAATTCTTCAGCATATTTTAAAGTTTTAAACATTAATAGGTTTATTAATTTGGTGTAGAAAAAATAAAGTCATCAACCCTCTTAGACAAATCAGATGTTGCTAAAAATAATCAGGTTTCATATTTAACCAAAAATTCACAAATGATCTCAGATTCTAATCAATGTAAACCAACTTTTAGATAATGAATTTGGAAATAGATGTTCGTCTCTCATAATATTGCAATATTCTTGGCCTAATAGGCACTGATGAATATTTTTTGAACTGAATCAAGGATATAAAAAAAAATCAAGTGAAAAAGACTGGAAATAGTGATTTATTTGGAATCAGAGGAATTTGCCTACAAACCTCACTTCCACCATTTCCCTATGTTATGTTGGGCAAGTTACTTCCTTGGAGCTGTTTTAGATTAGGGCTAGGAGATCCCTTAAATCCATGTTAACTTTAAATCTGTGATCCATGATCCTATGATTATAAAACCAGTCCTGTGAGGAAGATAAGATAGGTATCTTTATCGACATTTTCACACATGAAGACTTCCAGACAGAAAAAGCTTTGGTCCTATCACTTGTGCAAAATATACTGAATTACTCTAGGGCTGAAATATGAATCTATATCCTATGAATTCTATCCCACTTTTTGCAGGGGAGGGGATTGTTTTTGTTTTAGAAAAAGCAAAAAGAAAAGGTACATGTTTACTAAAATATAGCATTTTTCGAAGGTTGATAGGTTAACTTCTAGTCTTTTTCACTGACTATTCTTCTCTTTAGATAGGACCTGGCAGCCAATAAAGAGATGACTACTTCTTCATTTCCAAGGGTAGTTATATATTTGGGGAGTGGAAGGTTATTTTTCAGATGAGAACCCATCCTGGTAAAGATCCCTCAGGCAACTTGCAAATGGATCTTATATTTTATGAAATCTTGACAGATGAACCCTACGTTAGGTTTTCTTTGAAATTAGATAAAAAACTATTAGTGATAGCAAATATAATATCCTTTCTGGTTATACTCAAGCCAGTTTTTGAAAAAGTAAGGGATTACAGTCTTCAGCAAATAAGCATCTTAAATAGTGCCAAAAGAATAGTCTGTAGTGAACGGACAACTAATATTAGAACCAGAAAACCTAAATGTCCCATACTTGGAAAGAACTCCCACCTTACCTTCTTCTCTCAGAAGTCTGTATTTCCTTCAGAATTCTGTATAAGTAATACCTTCTATGTGAAACGTTTTCCAAATGTCAGCAGCTAGTACTCTGTCCTTCCAAACTTACCTGAAATTTATTCTGTATCTATTTTGTACATAGGTAACCTGGGGCTCAAGTCTATTTGCATAATGCATAAGATGCCTTACTGGTTGAGAATGGTTACTTGATGCTGGGCACTTCCTATAAGATAGAGTTAGTGAGAGCCTGGAGGAAGAGAGATCCTGGTTCTTGTAGCATGCAGCTTTCAAAGAGTATAGCCTGGGATGCAGGTGGTCTTCAAGGAGAAGTCCCTAAAGGTAGGGAATTAAGCTTCAAAGAAGTTGAAGCAGAGCACTGCCTTAATCTTTTCTTGTCTAGTTTATCCTGTTATGGGCTTTGGGGATTTTTCCTTCAGTGAAATCTGGGATTCTCCTGCATTTACCTTATTTATGTACGTTATATTCCTTGATAGAACATAAGCTCTTTGAAGGCATTTCATTTTTTTTCCTTACCCCAAACACTTAGAACAGTTTTTGAAACATAGGAATTACTTGAAAAGTGACTGATGATTGTTATAGCAATATGTTTTGAATCTAATTAAAAAATTGCCTTGGAAAGTAAATTTTAAAATTTGGGGAGGGATGGGTGAGGCAAAGAAAAGTAACTGCCTTAGAGCAAGTATGAAAATTAAGAGAAAGGAAATAAACGTTTTGATGAATGATACATTATAAGAATTGAAAAAGAAAAATAAACCTTCAGCCCCAAGAAACATGAATGTAATCACAGAATAGATAATCACTAAGGTTGCTTCATCATCATGATTATCATTGGTACAAAGGCACAGGGATCAATAGAAGAAAAAGCAGCTTGAGAGAGGACCATTCAGTCCTTTGGGTCAAATAACTGTCTGAGATACAAGAGGGAAAAGGTAGATGTGAACCAATAATATAAACAGAAGTAAGATACATTCCAGCTGACAAAAAGTTAGTTTTCTGCAAAGCAACTGATGAGGTTGGTTAACACATAGACAAGAGAGAATTATACAGAAACAGATGTTTCAAAGAAAAGTGATTAGGACTGTGAGAAGAGATGACTATTAATGGCTGGTCCTATCTACAGAGTGCATCTACGTCATTGAAGGTAATGATATTTGTGACAAATTATGTTCAAAGTATTTTGTGTGTGAGACTAAAAGATTCTTCCTATCACCCGAAGAGATTTTAATGGAAGCTGAGGATTCAAAATTAGTTCGGTCAAGTCCTTGCTCTGAATAGGATTCTAGCAGTTCTTTAAGTCAGATTCTTAAAATATTCTAAGTAGCTCATTTTCTATATCTTTATATTTCTCTATATCTAATATCCCACTCTGATGCCTTGTCATAATCCTGCATTGTATATGGGGGCATAAAAATAAATATGTAATATATATGTGTATCTATAAATGTATAGATACACATATATGTTATATGTATATAAATGCATGTGTGCATACACAGTTTAGTTTTAAGTTATTAACACAGAGAATACTTGACATGAAAGACTTTAAACTTTGAATGTTTTATAAGTGATAGTGTCTATTCTACTTGTCTAGTTATATGATTACCAAATGGAACAACTGCCAGGGACAACCTTTATATCTTTAAAAATTCCAGTTGTTTGTGGATTCTTCACATCGCCAGTTGTATTGACTTGTGTTTCTACTGGAATTGGATGACTGTGGAGAAGAGAGGGAGGCTGAGGACTTTGTGCAACTCTGCCTCACTTAAATCCAATTCTCTTGCAAATCAAGATATCTCTCATGACATCATGGGTCCTCTTGGTCCATAATCCTCAAGTGTCCCTAGATTTTGGAATTTTATGTAGTGAAGTTCAGGTCTCAGCTCTTCTTTCCTATTTGGGAATGCTTTGAATATGACTTTGGCATTTAAGCTGCATGTCTTTTGTCTCTGGATCAGTTTGGTTGAATTTGGAGGGAGTCAGAGTTGAGAATTCTATGGAGATCTCTTAAGCCCATATAGAATTTCCATACTGGGATAGAATTAAGTTTGGACCTGAAATTTTCTACTAAACTGCTGCTTCTGCTGTGTCTAACAAATAGTACCTCTGGAAGCCACATGCGGGAGGAGCTAAGTCACTTGTTTGAGCATTCCTTGAGACCATGTGTCCTTCTCTCCACTCTGCATTTTTCATTTTATGGTTGGGCATTTCTGCCTTGTTTTCTACCTCTTATGCTGAGAACTAGAACTATATAGTTATAACTATATAACTATATATGAAAATTACTACTGTCTACATCAAAAAAGGTGCTATGCTGTATAAGGGAAGCAGAATTGCAGTAGCTCAAAAGAAACATGAGATGCACAAATTTAGAGATATCTTCATTTTATGTTCTAGGCTCAGTCCTCAACAAACTGAAATTCTATTTGAGGAGAAAATATGTAAATATATGCCAACCTGCCCCACCAAAAGAAAAAAGTAACTGAAGTGGAGGGACAGTCGGTTCCCTGACTGATTAGAAAGCTGACCTATAATTGGCAATTTCTATACTCTGAGACTCGTAAAGACAAACTCTGCTTTGTGGGGATAAAGTCTGGGTCTCCTGTTGGGAGAGGTGGAGAGGCAAGGCTAGAGATATTAGAACAATACAGCAAGAGAGGACCCAGAGAGACATCTACCTGTACTATATAGCTTTGAGGAATAGGAAAAACCACCCTGGGGTGATCTACCTTTTAGCTAATTATTCTTGCTAAGTATAAATGCTGTGGTATATAGAGAACAGACTCAGTTAGGATGACCAGCATTCAAGCGTAACCTCTGGCACCTAATGACATCAGCTTGGGCAAGTCACTTACCTCTGAGAAACTGAGACAATTTTCTAAGCCTATCTATAGAGAGAGTTGGCCTATGAAGCTAAGCTCCCTACACAAGTGAAATCCACGTGATTAAAAATCTTGCTACTCATTCTAAATTCAGGTTGAAAGCCGTATTAGCACCCTCCCATATGAGAAAGTCCATTGCCTTCTCAGATTCTCATTAGGCATACTCTGGATGTGTGTATGGCGTCATGAAAAATTAGACTTCACTAAACAACAAAAGACATATGCACGGACTACTGTCATAATAATTTGAAGAAAAAAGTCAAACATGACGTGGCAGTTGCTGATTTCTTCTTAGTAACTTTTTTTGGAATAGTGCGGCAAATTCCTAATACATCCCCCCCCGCCCCCCCCCGTTAAAACTGCTCCTTCTTTCCTAATTTGATAATCTCTAAGCAGAACTACTACCTATCGTAATCCTGGTTTAACCCATTTCAGTTCCTTTACTTTGAGTCCTCTGATAGCAGCTCTGCCCTGCAGCTTTGGTACTAGTGGGTGGGGGTGACAAGGTGGAATTTACCTTAACTACTTTTTCCATCAAGGAGACTGATCCACAGATTAGAAAGCATAAAAAAGAAGTACGGACAGAATAAAAACCCAAGGTAAAAGAGGAACAAAGGTATGGTCAGCTGCCCTAAATTCTTTCAGTTCATTTGGATGAGGCAAATTAATGAAGATGCTGAAGAACTCTTAGTTTTGACTGCTCAGGTACTGCCAGTGAGGAATGAAATATCTTGGGTTAGGCTGTGTTGGTCTGGGTATTGGCAAACACTGCCCCAGGCTTCAAAAAGGAAATGGAACCTAACTATAAGCCACTAAAGTTAATAATGATCCTTGGCAGAATTCTGTCATAGTTTATAAATGAACATGTTTTAATCACTCAGAAAACTAGACATTAAAGACTAGGTTTAAGGTTCCTCAGCTATTACTTGAGATTAAATGAGTTGATAAGGACCCTTTTTAGGTCCAAATCTATTATGTCATGATATGAGAAGAAAGATGAGATGGTATAGTAACCAGACAGTGAACCTCTGCATCAGGAAAATCTGGGTTAGAGATTTGATTCTGCATTGGATACAGTAACAGCAACATTGTGCTATTACACACACATACTGTTACTCAGCCATACAATGATTCAAGACAGTTCCCAAAGTCTCAGGATGGAAATGCTATCCACATCCAGAGAAAGAACTATGGAATCTGAATGAAGGCTGCAGCATCCTGTTTCCATGAAGAGTTGGACACAACTAAATAAGTACTGTTTTTCTACAGTCCTTCTCCATAGACATAGCCATTCTGACTTTCTAGTAGCCTATACCATGGTGATGCCCCTACTAGCTGTATTACCACAATACAATTGCTAAAGCTGTCTGAGTCTCAGTTTCCTCATGTGTAGGTATAGAAATAGGAAGATCTAAAGTACCCAACTCAAATAGCTTTCATGAAGCTCAAATGAGATAATGTATATATGATGTTCTTTGCAAGCTTTTAAAGAACAATCTAAATCAATTATTATCATCATTATGTCATAAGATTTAGAACCAGATGGAAACTCTAGGGCCCATTTAATTCAAAGTTTTAATTTTACAAATGAGGGAATAGATCCAGAGATGCTTGCTTGTGTGTGTGGGGGGGTGTCACACAGCAAGTAAGAAACAGAGGGGGAATCTGGGACAATCCAAACACTACCAATGCCCTGCTCTGCTCCAGATGAGTTTATAATGTTTACACAGAATGGATGAGCTATTTCCTTATAGAATTTGTGAGTTAGAATAGCTTTGCTTTGTCATATATAATATATACCACATAATTACATGGTATATATTCATATAAAATCATAGTTAAATATTATATATAATTATATTATACATTATATTTATGTTTACATGTTTATATATTATCCACATATTATGTTATAATATATTACATACATTATCTATATTATATGTATCTATAATTTACTCATGCATGTTACATATTATATAAAATTAGATATGATATATGATACATCTTGTATATATTTGCTATATTGCTATTTCTATTATTAGAACATAAGTGCCATGAGGGAAGAGACTGTCTTTTCTTTGGAATTTTTATCTCTTTAGCACAATTTTTAGCATGTATGATGAATAAATTATTTTCCATTCATTTTTATTCTTTTGATAAGACTGGAGTTCAAGAAAGAAACATTAAGATAGTTTACTTAAATAGAAACAAAATTAAATTTTCTTGGGAAAGAAAGGGCTATGTATTATCAAACGATAAAAACGAATAAATAAATAAAATAAAATGAACTGGAAATGATCAGAGGAAAATCAGCCTAAATGGCTAAATAACTCAAGCATAATAATATAATTATACACAACCATATGCAGCATTTAGTACTGGAAGAATCTCAGCAACCCTTGAGTTCAACCCATATCTGAAAAGGAAGGACCATAAAAATATACCTAACAAGTGATATTCTATGCTCTTAGTTGAATACATTCACCTAAGGAGAACTCATTACTTTCTGAGACAGCACACTCCACTTTTGGACAGTTCCAATTTTTACAAAGTTCTTCCTAGCATCAAACCCAAATTTGCCTCTTTGTGACTTCTCCCCATTGTTCCTTGTTCAGCCATCTGGGACCAAACAGTACATGTCTAATCCTTCTTCCATGTGGCAGCTCATGTAATTACTTAGGTATCCCCTGAGGTATCTCTTTTGCAGGCTAAACATGCCCACATTCTTCAACCTGTCCTCATACCACGTGAATCCAGGCTCTTCACCATCCTAGTTGTTCTCCTTTGGACACTCTTGAGGTTATTATTGTGAAAATTGTGACTCCATCAGTTCAGTCTGTCAGGCAATAAACATTGGGCCTCTACTATATGTAAGGCATTGTATTAGCTCCAGGGGATACAAAGAAAGGTAAAAGCCAGCCGCTGTGTTCAAGGAAATAACAGTCTACTGGGGGAGGCATGAGGCAAACAACTGTGTATAAACAAGCCATATAAAGGATAAATTGGAAATAATTGAAAGAGGGATTCTAACAAAAGGGATATGGTAAAGACTTCTTAGAGAAGGTAGGATTTTAGACTTGGAGGAAGCCGACTGGTGGAGGTTAGGAGTGAGAACATTTCAGGCATGGAAGACAGTCAGTGAAAATGCTCATAGTTAGGGGAGAAGAACAACAGTTGTGTGAGGAACCACAAAGAAGCCAGTGTCACTGCATCACAAAATGCTAGGGGGAAGAGGTTTGGGGTGTGTGTGTGTGTGTGTGTGTGTGTGTAAATCATAAGGACTCTTAAAAAGCTGGTGGAGAATCACGCAGATTTTTTCACATGTGGTCTGTAGCATGGTAGGACAGTCCTCTGAAAGACAAGATTCTCAATGCAGTCCATGAACACATGGTTATTTCCGGATGGCCATATCACATCCTGCTTATTCAGATTCAAGCATGGCTCCCCCACCACACTGTTGAGAAGTTAGTTTTCTGAATCCATATTAGACTTCAAGCAGGAGGTCCTAATGTTAATTCAGCCCACACAAGGGCTTTTAAAATTATTATTTATATTTGTTATCACAACATATTATTATGTGTTATATATTTATTATTATAAAACTGTTCACTTGATAAAAGTGAAGGGTCAGATCAACACATATTCAGGCCCTAACCTGTGTCAAGACTTAAAGACCTTAACTATTACATGTGAGGTATTTAGAGACCCCTTGGAAGGTGATGTGCTGGATAATCATTTGCTTGTCTTGTGCCCAAGTCTGGCATATTTATCTCCAAACTCCACAAGTTAGCAGGACACAGAAAACCTAGAAGTGGTTTTGAAGATAGCCACAGAAATCACTGAAAGATCCCTCAAACATAATTGAAGAAAGGGTTTGAGATCTTTCTTAGTTGACAAGGCTGGATATGTAGTCTGATGCTTTGTTGATGCTTCCTACACTCCAGAAATGTCATTCTAGGTTCTGCCCTGCTTAGCCCATAGAAGGCAGAAAGTTAGGGATGGAATAGCATAGAGGTACCAGGTATAGCAGAAAGCAAGCTAGATGCCCAGACAAAAGACCCAGCTTTGGAACCTGGCTGTGATATCGACTAGTTGTGTGACTGGGGTTGGGGAACCCAGTTTTCTACATTGAGTCTTAGTTTTCTCAATCTGTAAAATGGAATAAAAAAAATTTGCACTTTCCACTTCACAGTGGATACATCAGAATAGTAATTCTTTAGGTACAGATGAGGGAGCTGGTTGGCATAGTGGATAAAACATTGGGCCTAGAGTAAAGAAGATCCAAGTTCAAACCCAGCCTCAGACACTTAATAGCTGTGTGATCTTGGACAAGTAAATTAACCACTAATTGCCTCTGTTTCTTCATATGTAAAATGAGGATGATTATACTACCTATCTCTCAGGATTGTTGTAAGGATCAAATGAGATAATGTGCTTAGCACAGTACCTGGCACACATTAAACACTATAAAAATGATATTATTACTATTACATCCTAAAGAACTATAGAAAAATGAGTGGTCAGGCTTTGATCTGGATTCCTCAGTTGGGTCTATAGTATGGTCCAAGGAGTCCATTGATAAGACAACTCTGTATACATATTTATAGCACCATATTTAATGATAGTAAGGATTTGGCAACAAAGTAGATACCCACCAAATGGGAAATGGCCAAGGAAACTGGGATACACGAATGTAATAGAATATTACTTTACTGTAAGAAAAGATAAGCATGATGAATACAGAGAAGTATGGAAAGATCTATATGAGCTGATGCAAAGTCCAATAAATAGAGAAAACAGTCTACACAACGATCACAACAATGTAAACAAAAAGAATCACTAGAAAAATTACAAGTGGACGTGGCAACATTACAAAGAACAAGCATGATGCCGAAGAGGAGATACGAGAAGATATCCACACTCCACTTTGTAGCGGTAGGAGGTACATGAGTGCAGCACACTGAATATGTTTTCTAGCTTTTTTTTTGATGTATTGTTCCATTCTCATTTTTTCCTACTTTTTTTTTTTTTGCCTTTAAAAAATGTTGTGTTAAGGGATGACTTCTCTGGATAGGGCAGAAAGGGAGAATACAAAAGGGAGTTGTGATGATTTAAACAGACAAAAGGTATCACTAAAAGCTCATTAAAAAGAAAAACGAGTAACCCTTATCAATCACAGCTTTCTAGGAGAATCTGGAGGAATATAACACAGAAGGATAGGTAAGCACATTGAGTTAAAGAAAATCTGTCTTCGTGAATTATCTATATTTTAACCCTGGTATGTTGATATTTCCACAGTGGTAAAAGTAATTCTTTCAAGTATATGAACTCTTACACATTCTTCTATTACAGGGCCCCAAACCACACACACACACACACACACACATGTGTCAGCATACATATACACACATGCATGTTTGTATATCTTTGTATGTGTGTACATTTACACGTACACACATATGTATATAGATACATGCATGAGTGTGTGTGTATATATATGTTGCTAAAAGACATCTTTGTAAGTTTCATGAAGGTTTGATTAGTCTAATGAATAAAATCATATATTAATATAAAATAAAAAATATATAGTTACATATACTAAAAATTTCTAAAATGAATAAAATAAACAGGATTAAAAATAATTATATTGAAATATAATCACAAAAATATTTTACTAACAAGTTCATGATGACAGATTAAGAATCCATGTTCTAGAATAACTGAGAATTATCCAGATTTTGGATTTAAATATATATTTAAGACATCTGAAAGGTTTCCTTCTCATGTTTTAATGTACTTGCCTCCTCCCTCATTTTGGTATTAATCACATTTTGTTTTACTTTGTATAGTGATAATCACTCACTATTTCAAAGTGGGTTCTCATAAGATTATTTTTATAACCAGAGCTCTCAAGCCACTGACACAAAATATCCCCTACTGGCAAATACTCCTGCCTCACTGTATAATTTAAGTGACTTCCCTGCCCTAACCAAAGGCTAATGGTTGTGATTAGGGCATTCTAACCCACTTTCTTGACAATTCCATAATATCCAACAACAGTTTTTCTAAGCCTCACTTTTCAATTTGTGCAGAAATGCCAAAAGCCTCCTACAGACTTGTAACCTTTATTTGCAGGAGGGGTGCGGAGGAGGGGGCAGACTAAAAACATCTTCTTGCTCCCCCCATGACTGTTCTCTACTTATTGAATTCATCCTGACACTGAATTTTCAATTAGGTTTTAAAAGACAAACCTGAAACAGTGTCTGTTGTTGGATCAAAAAAATTAAAATATTTCTTATGGTCTCCTCCTGACATAATTTTGAGGAGTTAAAATAATATACTTTCTGGGACACTTGTTTCTATGTTCACTATTGAGCCTAAAGAAACATCCATAGGAAGAAAAAAAAAGAAGAAATAAAGGCTTGAAAAAGATGCGTATTCCTATTCCAAATTCCTACCAGAGTATTTCTCATGATCTCCAGTGAAACTGTGAAATACTTAATAATTTAATTAAATTCATTTTGATAGTCAAAATAAATAGGTATCAACATCATTAGGTGCAGAGACCAAGAAAGACTTTATAGCAAAAATCCAATATGTTTATAACTAGGGAAGGATGGTCAAAACTTTGCTCTAGTTTATGGAGTCTAGCAAATGCTAGAGCAGGGCTCAACAGCACAGAAACAATAGTAAAGACCTAGTTAGCAAGCAGTAGTATTAGTCTAAATAGAAGTTACCAAATCCTGGTCCCATGGAAACTCAGTGACCTCCTCAACAACAACTTTACAATACTTTAAAGGCTCAAATACACCACATCTTTTTTTTTTCTTTGTAGCCTATAGTGCCTGTATCAAAGTATGTCACATTTTACTTACTAAAAGTAGAATGAATAACTGCTTTTTCAACTCACAAACAAGATTAACATTCTAAGTCAGAACTCTCCTAAAATCATTCTGCCAAAATGCATATACATGGCTATTAGTACTTTCAATTTTTTATAGAAAGGAAAAAATTATTCATGATTGGATAAAATTACCTTCATACAAGTACCTTTAATTAAAACACTGTTTTTCAAGTATTATTATTTGTTCTTTAATTTGTAAATGGATACATCTTTTCTTGAGACCATAATGACAGTTAAATAAACAGTTTCTCCCCTGGCCCAAAGAGTACCTCTCCTCTCTTTCCTAAAAGAAACAATTAAAACAACCTCTACAATAGAATAAGTGGAATTCATAGTGCATGAATGTAGTTTACCATTTTGTAAGAGGAAGGGAGTGTGTTTTAAAAAGGGAGTGTGGTTAGTCATCTGGCACCAAACTTGGTCATGGCATTTTGTCTAAATTCTATTTTCATTTTACACTGCTGATCCCTTAGGCAACTGTAGTCATTGTGTATGCTGTCTTTTTAATCCTGCTTTCTTCAGGCTTCATTAATTTGTGGAAGTCACCCCATTTTTTCCAAAATGTTCATGTTCATCATTCAACATTACAATATTCAATTACATGGGACAGCTAGGTGGTACAGTGGATAGAGCACCAGTGCAGGAGTCAGGAGGAGCTGAGTTCAAATCTCACCTCAGACACTTGACACTCACTAGCTGTGTGCCCTTGGGCAAGTCACTTAACCCCAATTACCCCATTCTGGGTCATCCCCAGTCATCTTGATGAATATCTACTGGATTCAGATGATTCTGGAGGAGAAGTGAAGCTGGTGACCTGCACAGCCCTCCCTCACTCAAAACAAAGTCAAGTGCAAGTCATGTCATTATTTCTCTGATGGTAAGATCTTCTTCAGCAATGAAGGATGAACACATACCTTTCATCTTTGTTGTGTGTGCGTGTTTTTACATAACTCTGAATGATTTTCCCAACCAGCTGGACTAATTCTAACAGTGTAGACATTTTCCCATAGCCCCCTACAATGCATAGATTCTATTGATCTGTACTTTGTCCTGTTTCTAATATGTTTATGCATTTTTGTAGAATTACCTAAATATGGCATTTAAGCTTTTGTATCCCATCTCTCCCCCTACAGGTCAGATGGGCTTGACATACTATATATTCAGTCCTAATTGCTCTTAGATTTCAGATATTCTTCCAATCTTTTTTGTGCCTGACGCATAGTAGGTGCTTAATAAATTCTACTTGACAGACTGATTGTCACTTTGGTATTTTTTCTTCCATTTCTGCATTTGAGATACAATTATGTCAATCTCTTTTTAGAGGATTCACAACTCTAGAGACATTCTCCATCATTTAATTTTTTTATTTAGTATTTTAACTTAAAATTTTTAAAGCAGTAATTTTTCTTTCAGAAATACCTCATATTTTCCACAATATTTGAAATGGTGGCGTATTATCAATCACATAAGATAGTTCTTTAAGTATCTCAGGATATGGATTTTCTGGGTCTACATACATCAGTTTACTAAGAGTAGCTTTAGAAGAACTCTGCTTATTATCATTTCACTTTTCTTGAATTTCAACTCCCGATTAAACATTTTTGTTACATTCTTCCAAATCCAGAGATCATCCCATTTCATCATTTTATTTTTTAATCAAACAAAGAAACCTGGGAAGACTTGCATGAACTGATGTGTAGTATTTTCTTCTGAAGAATACCTTGTATAACATTTTCTAAATAAATTTGAAAGACTTAAAAGCTCTGATCAATTCAAAGACAAATAGTGATTACACAGAGCTCATGCTGAAAACACTACTTACTTCTTGACAGAGGGAAGGGACATAAGACGTAAAATGACAAATAAAATTTGGACAAGTCCACTGTGAGATTTTGTTTTGTTTGACTATGCATATTTGTGACAAGGGTTTTGTTTTAATTTCTTAGTTTGGGGAGGATATAAGGCAGAGAAAATAAATGCTATTTTAATTAAAAAAGCTTTAAAAAATTCTTCTTTTTAACAGAGAAGTTCTTCATCTGTGAAATGGGGAAATTAACCTGTAGAATTTCTATAAAACAATGAAAACCTTAAGGTACCTCATTCTTATTTCTTTTTAATTTGGTTTCAGAAAGAAAGTCTGAGGACCAGTCATTATTTCATCACTATTCTATCAGTGTTACTATCATACAAATGCATAAAGAACTGCTATTTGTAATTAATTCATTATTATTATTATGTATACACATAGTAAGATAAAAACAGGCAAGGTGCTTGTGATTGCATTGACAAAGGTCACTCCCAGATGAGGAAACTCCCTCTGTCGATACAGGCTGCCAATCTATTTGCAATTTATATGAAGAGAAAGGTATCTATAACCTCAAGAGGTAAAGTAGCTCCCCTACAGCCACACAACCGACATGGGACTTAAACCCCATCTTCCCAACTCTATGGACTGTATACCATATGCTTCCTGCAATACATGGTAGGTACTCAAAAAACACTTTTTTAAGGAATAAAAATTCTTGCTTATTTTTTCCTTCAAATTTCAAGATCAATTGCTATTTGTCTTAGTTTCATGAAAGCAAATAAATGACTCAAGTTTTTTTTCCCTCAATATATTCAAATAAAATTAAACTATTTGCATGATGTCTTTATATTTAAGTACAGAAGAAGAGGGGGGAAAAGTATCGTGGGATTTTGGTTAGAAGAAGCCATGAAATATACACTAAACACTTTTTATAGCTAATGTTTATAGCAAATGCTATGGTAGGAAACAAATCCAATAGAAGAATAAGTAAGGAATGTCTAACCTTTTCATGGATTTTCTGGCCAGGCTCCATCCCCTCCATATGTTCTGACTCTGTGGACCCTTCTCCAGATGCCATCTTTCTTTGAATGTGAGCATTTTGTTCCCTCAAAGCAACGATCTGCAAAATAAAAGCAGGTAATTTTTGAACAGAATATAAAGGTGCAAGTGACAAAAAGACTGGCTCAAAAACATTGATAAAATCTGGAAAACATTATTGGATAGTCAGAAATTTAACACTCAGTTCATTCCTATTATACCTTTAACGATTTTCCTAGGAGACAACATTGTTAATTCATTTTAATACTAGGTCTTGCACACACACACACACAGACACACACACAATATATACATATGTATGTATATATGTGTATATGCATATCCTATGAAAAACTCAAGGTCCAAGGCAATTATGAATTTTTTCTAAATAAAAAGTTAATATTCTTAAATACTACAGCATCCACGATTAGTTTCAGGGTCTGGTTTGTATACCCAATGGCTTTTCACTAAGAAATGACTTTTGCCCCTTCCCCCCCCCCTTTTTTGTCTTTCTTCATTGAATAAAATGGATGTGAACGTGAAAGCAAAGATTATAACAACTAGTATCAGGGCATATAAGGCTAACATAATCAACACCATAGAAATTTGATCGAAACCAGTTTTGAAAAGATAATAATCAACACTGGTGCTAAAACTGTATCCTCCATTGCTAATGTAGTACCCATTGTTTAGATGGCATTAGGATTGTCCCTTCTAGATTTGCTTTCAAATCCTTCCTTAAATAAGAAATACCTGAAAAATCTAGAGTGTTCATTCTTTTAAAATCTTTTTAAAAAATCTTTTAAAATCTCACTTTCATAGCTTTAAATGTCTTGGCACTGAGGTGGCAGCATGGTGCTGGGGAAGAACCACTGGATTTAGCATTAGAAGTCCTGGGTTCCAATCCTAGTGCTTCTACTTAAAAAACCACATGAGCTGGGGAAATATCCTCTAGTACCTGACCTTCAGTTTTCACATCTGTAAAGTAAGGGGACTAGATTATATGACCTTGAAGGTTCCATCCAATTCTAAATCTAGAGTCTGATGAAGTTGAAGGAAGCCATCAGTTATTCATCTCCAAATTGATACAGTCTTAGCGAGAATAATGTTAAGGATGAAGACTATATTCTCAAGATTCATATTGAATATACAAACTCATTTGCTATCTAAATGAATGCTGTTAAATTTCTTCAGTCATTACCTACTGTCTGTATCATTGGCTCTTCAGTGAAAATTTAAATCACAGTAGTATCACAAAATGTGTTTAAGTTGAAATAGGACATGATATAATATTAGGTATAAATATTAGGGTGAACTAACTTGATTATTACTGCAACATTTTAAGAATTAATTATTGTATTAAAAACAATAGAGAAATCAACGTAATAACCTAATTTAGGATACTGTTTAAATGTGAAAGTTTTTCAAATCTGATAATCCCACCAGCTGACAAATATATGCCTTTGAGCTACCATCATCAATGAGCTATCATGAAATTTATGCTTATAAATAGAAATAGCTACATTATAAATCAGAGTTATGGGTAACTCAAAGGGCAATGAAGAGATACATGATGGGAACAAATAAAGGGAAGGTATTTCCATGAATTTTCTTTTTCTTTTTTTTTTCTTTTTGGCAGTGCAATTGAAGTTAAGTGACTTGCCCAGGATCACTCAGCTAACAAATGTCAGATGTCTGAATCATATTTGAACTCATGTCCTCTTGACTCCAGGGTCAGTGCTATATCTACAGTACCACCTAGCTGCCCTCATTTTTTTTTTCTGTACAGATAAAGAGAATAACAGACACTCGAATGAATGTGTGCTCTCATTAGTTTGGACATTTCCTACAACAATGATGATGACAATCCACCAAGATTTGCCCATCCTATGGGAGTCATGTGCCTGAAGGCTTTCCTCACTTTCCTTTGACATTATGAGCATACTAAGGGGGAAAATGAGCACTTCACTAACCCTTACCACCCACCAATCCATCTTTTTATGGTAACAAGTTTGACAACTATAAGCAAAGCACTTCAATCATCTGTTCCTCAGTTTCCTCATCTGTAAAACACAATGGGTTAAACTGCCTGATCTCCAAGATGCCTTTCAAGGCTACTCACTAGTGGTTTTCCCAGCTACACCTGCTTATACTTCCAGAATTCCAACTTATTCTTTAAAACCCAACTCATATGCCACATCATGTGATAGCCCTCTTTGCTCTCCCAAGTTGGTCATGACTCTTGCTCAGCTGGGGCTTCATATAGTATTTTGTTTATATCTCTCATTCACTTATCACATATTTTCAAATAGTAAATAATGATAAAACATTTATTAAGTACCTAGTATGGGCCAGAAACTGAATATACCAATTTATATTATCGTTTTTTATGTATATGTTGTATCTTACTAGTAGACTTTGAGCATCAAGATGGCAGAGTCAGTGAGTTGTCTATATGGTTGAATTACCTTAACAATTATTACTATGTTCACAGTGGTGTGTGGGGGCACACACATGTATGTGTGTGTATAGTACACATCATGTCTGCATATATGAATGCACATATAAGCCCATGTGCAGTGCACACACAAATGCATGTGTATATATGCCAACATGTGTATATATTTATGTTATATAATAGATGGATATAGATATATAAATTTGGATAGCTATTTTACACTTGCAACTTTCAAAAGAGGGAAACAAGGAGCTTTTACTTGCTGCTTTTTTCTATAACTACCATTAATAGTCATCTGTTCAATTAAACATTTTAGGAAGGATATTGATAAGGCAGAGAGTATACAAAAGAAGTTGACCAGGTTGGTGAGGAGAACGGAGATCATATTATATGGGCATTGAATGAAGGAAATCAGAATGTTCAGATGTATAAGAGAAAATCTGATGGGTGGGAGGGAGGCTAATAATTACTTTTAAGTACCTGAAAGGCTGCCATAAGGAGAAGAAATCTGATCTGTTTTACTTAACTACAAAGGTAATAAGAGCAAAAGGTGTGAACTGAAGAGGGTGATATTTGAGCTTTATGAAAAGACCCCTAATGATCAAAACTATCCAGTAGTGTAATGGGTTTTCTCAAGAAGTCCACTAACCCTGGAGTTTTTCAAGCATAAGACGGATGATTGCTGTCTGGGACTGTGCACAAGGAAATCCTGGTTATGCAATGGTTTCATTAGATGGTCTCTGAGGGGGTCACTTCAAAATCTGAGATTCTATAATACTTGTTTGCTCAATGAAAAAGTTAATGTAGTAATGACAGGGTGATTAGTAGGAAACTTCTTGGATAATAACATTTTTTTTTTCCCTTTAGGAAGCACATCATCTTGAAAAATAACTAAAATGATCCTAATCTGTCATCTTGAACTGAAAAATAAAGGTTGGTAATGAACTTTTCAAGATCCTAGCTACTAGCCATATAATTACAAAGTTGGAAGAGAATTCAGAGGTTACCTGATCCAACAGGTACCTGAAGTAAAATCCCTTCCACTACATATATACATATATGTATATACATATATATATATGTATATACATATATGTATATATGTATGTATACGTCTTCTACAAGAAAGCAGTCAAATATGCAGATCGCTCCTGAATGTACACAAACCAAATCAAAATATTGCAGTTCTTTTGGTTTTTATTACTGGGCCTAGAATCAGGAAAACCTGAGTTTAAGTCCAGCCTCAGACATTTACTAGCTCTGTGACCCTGGGCAAGTCATTAACTCCATTTCCCGCAGTTCCTGCATCTGTAAAATGAGCTGGAGAAGGAAATGGCAAAGCACTAAAGTATCTTTTCCCAAAAAAAACCCCCAAAACCCACAAAACCCTCCAAATCAGTTTAGAAAGAGTTGGACAAGCCTGAAATGACCCATTAACAATAAAAGCATTTATACAGTACTTACTATGTGCCAGGCACTATGCTAAATACTTTATAATTATTATTTCATTGAGGCCAGATTTGAACTTGTTTTCCTAACTGTATCCATTGTGCAGCCTGGATGCCTAATTGGGGAATGCTGTGAAAAATTAAATAAAATACAATAAAACAGAGGTAATATTACATTTTAAAATTAATTTAATACGTATAGATTAGCAGCCCCTGTTTTTATTTTAATTGGGCACCACTGTTCTATAACGTCATAAAATCTCTGTCTTCAATGATATTTAGCTCAATACTTTCAAAGCATATTTGTTTTCAGGTCTAATAATGAATAGTAAAAATAATGTTGTTCAGTCATTTTCAACTTTGTCCAACTCTTTGTGACTCCATATGGGTTTTCTTGACAAAGATATTGGAATGGTTTGCCATTTCCTTCTCTAGCTCATTTTATAGAGGAGGAAACTGAAGCAAACAGGAAAAATAATAATTACAGATAACATTTTTAAATTGCTTATTAAGAGGCATTATACTAAGCACTTTATAATTTTTATCTCATTTGATCCTCACAGTAACCCTGGGATATGGATATTATTATTTTCCTCATTCTATATATGGGTAAGGAAGTAAAAAAGTGTTAAGTGATTTACCCAGGATTGCACAACCAGTAAGTGTTTGAGGCTGCAATTGAACTCAGGTCTTGTTGATTCCAGACCCAGAGTTCTCTCCACTCTGCCACATACCTGTTTCTTATATATGTCAAAATGCAACTTTTTGTAATTTGAATTCACTAGTTACAGTTCTGTTTTTTTGACATCATGTAAAACCAAATCTAATTTCTCTTCCACATGACAATATACTTATTTTTAAATACAAAATACCCATATAAATATTTAGTAAACTTAAAAATACTTATTACTTTTATACTTATACAAAATACTTAAAGATAGCTATCATGTCCCCCTAAGCGTTTTCTTCATGTTAAACACCAATTCTATCCAATTAACAATAATAAAGGAACTTCAAAAAAATTAGAGATTTGCTTTTAGGATAGATCGTGCTGTGGTAGAAAATTAAAATCAGTGTTCCTGGTTTCCCATGTTAATACTCTAAGGAAGACCTGAGTTCCCTTTTTCAGGTCTAATAATTATTAATAATAATGTTGTTCAGTCATTTTCAGTTGTATTTGACTCTTTGTGAGCCCATGTGAGGTTTTCTTGGCAAAGATACTGGAGTGGCTTGCCATTTCCTTTTTCACCTCATTTTATAGATGAGGAAACTGAGGCAAACAAGAAAAAATAGCAAGAGCCACTAACTTATTCAGTGATCTTGGGCAAATCTCTAACCTCTCCAAGACTGAGATTTTTCATTAAAAACAAAAAAGGAAAAAAAAAACAAAAACAAGGTGTTTTGCTTCAGTAAGGTTCTTTGCAATTAGAAAACTTGTTGTGTTTGTCCTTCATCGCTGAAGAAGACCATGCCATCAGAGAAATGATGACATGACTTGCACTTGACTTTGTTTTGACTGAGCGAGGGCTGTCCAGGTCACTAGCCTCACTTCTCTTCCAGAGCCATCTGAATCCAGTGACCAGATATTCATCAGGATGACTGGAGATGACCCAGGATGCACTGGGAGGCCAAGGTCTATGCGGGTACTCAGAGTGAGACTGAATAACTCAGCTCCTCCTCTCCTGTGTGTCTCCCCCTCCCCTGCCTTCTCCTCTCCAAAGCAAGGTAAATTTGGATGATCAAAAGATGCCCAGCTGAATTAGAAAACTATGTGACTGTCAACACATTTTTATGTTACCAACTTGTTAATTTTTCTATGAGAACTGAATTTGTGTCGTATATAGCATTATGTTTTATTCGCCTTAGAAAAAATTCTTATATATTCATACTCTGAATGTTATCCTCTTTGATTGTTAAAATTTTTCACATTCCATCTAAACAAAGAACCCAAGATGTCTGAGATTAACAAGCTAAATTAAGGAAGAAATGACAATAATCTCTAGGGTTAAGTGAGTTGCCAAAGGGTCACACAGCTTGTCTCAGGCCACATTTGAACTCAGGTTATCCTAACTCCTGGGCCTGTTCTCTCTCCACTATGTCACCTAGTGGGCCCAATAATCAGCCCTTCATAGTTGATGACTACAGAAGGAACAACATTTCCATAAGAAATGATAATTCCAAAAAATTAATCAGGCAATGGAAACAAAGCATCAATTGTTTGTTTAATCATTTTTCAGTTGTTCCCAACTTTTTATGACCCCATTTTGGGGTTTTGTGGGCAAAAGTGCCAAAGTGGTTTGCCATTTCCTTCTCATTTTACAGATGACTAACGGAGGCAAATGGGTTTAAATGGCTTGCCCAGGGTCATATCGCTAGTTAGTGTGTGAGATCAGATATCAACTCATGAAATTGAATCTTTCTAACTCCAGGCTTGGCACTCTCTCCACTGTACCATCTACCCACCCAGAACATTAATAGAACTCTATTAAGATCCATATTCTTACTGTTTTGAATTTAAACTCACAATCTCCCACTCCTCCCTCCACCCCCAATAATACAAGGGGTTTTGCCCAGAGGGAGAGGTGTCCATCCAAGGAGGGGGCTACGGATGCTACATCCTCACTCCCACAGTTATTCAAGTGGCTACCCAGATGCTTGATGTTTTGAGGGCTAGTTGAGAATAAACCACTTTTGTGTGTTTTAAGAACAGAATGATGAAAAGAGATGCAGTAAATTATCACCCTTCATTGGAGTATTAAGTGCCTACTGTGAACCACCCACCATGTCATACACAATAATTCCTACATAGAGTATATTTTATATTATCATGAAAATAACTAAAGACATTGTTAGAATTCTTTGTTTACGTATGCTATTAAAATTATTCTATAATACAATCCCCGCAGTTTCGTTAAATACTATCATGACCTCGTTGATAGGGTTGACTTGGAGTGAGGAAGATGTCAGTTAAAGTACAACTCTGACACACAGCCACTTAGTGACCTTGGGCAAGTCATCTTATCTTTCTCTGCTTTCTAAGCCTAAAGGGGCCAGAAAAGTTACTGACTTGCATTGCTAAAGGGAATTTCTTCACCTTGGGGTTCCCTATTCACATGAAGTCCCAGTTAAGCCACTATTATCAGCAAATTAATGAATAATTCAGGATGATGACTATGAGGATGGAAATGACAGAAATCCATCACAGGACCAAAGAATTTGTATTTCGAAGGAATCTTAGGGATTTGCTAGTCCAATCTTTTCATTTTACTTTTGATCAAACTAAAGTCCACATAGGTCGTATGACTTGTCCAGGGTCATACAGATACTACATACCATAACTGAGATCTGAACGCAGATCCTCTGGCTACCATCAATACTCTTATCCTCAACCTTGCTTCCTACCTTAGACATTATTAATAAAAATAATAACATCAATACTGAATACCAGTTAGTTATATAATTATAATGCAGTTTATAATTTTTTCTTCATAAAACCCTCTGAGGCAAATATTATTTTCATTTTATTGATGAAGAAACTGAGATTGGAAATGTTAAATGACTTGCCCATGGTTACATAGTAAGCTCTAGAAAAATCATTAAAAACCAGGATCTCTAAATTGAAATGCAGATTTCTTGCCATCAGCTAATTGGCTCAGTGGATAGAGCACTATGCTTGGGGTCAGGAAGATCCAAGTTAAAATCCAGTCTTAAAAACTGACTACCTGTGTGACCCTAGGCAAGTCAATTAAACTGCTGTTTGCCTCAGTTTCCTCATCTGTAAAAATGGAGATAATAATAATAACTCCTACCTCACAGACTTGCTGTAATTATAAAATGGGCTACTATTTGTAAGGTCCTCTGCAAATCACTATAAATCATTTAAATCACTGTATAAATGGTAATTATTATAATTGCCTATAGTTATTTCTAATATACCAATCTGATAATTATATTCATTACATATGTATGTATTACATTCATTATATTACATGTTACATGTAATAACATATACATGCAACATGTATGTATAACATATACACACATGATTGATTTTCTTTTCTTTAAGACATTTTATTTTTCCACCAATTATAACTGGATTGAGTTTTTAAAAAATCACCAGATAACAGAGTCACAGGCCTTGCAGTATGAGGGACCTAAGAGGTCATCTAGTCCAATCTTCTCATTTAAAAAATGAAGGAACTGAGGCTAAAGGCAATTAATTGAATTGCCCAAGATCACCCAGTTAGTGTCAGGGTTAGGATCTGTACCGATGGCCTCTGACTTCAGAACCAGGATGCTTTCTGCTATATTACACTAGAACTTTGATAACTGTATGGAGTTTTTCTCCCCTTTCTAAAAATAGCATGGAAGAATCAAGGATCACAAAGTAGATGGAACAGTCAGGAACCTATGATGCTATATGTTCCTTAATAGTGTCAAGTACAACACAATTGAAATCAGATGAGACACAAGAGATTGGGACCACTCTTCAGGTGTACTACAACCAATACCCTAGCTTTAAGGGTAAGGAAAAGAACAGATCATCCAGAAATTAATTTCAACTAATATTTTCAATCTCCCCCCACCCCCCATGAAGCCCTTACTCTGAAGTGCAAACAAGCAGCAAAGTGGATTGATTTCATTTTCACCTGCCTTGCCCTCTGTTTCCTCTCGCCAGCCTCCTAGAAGTGTTAATGAACAGAAAACTGCTCCAAGGGTAGAGAGAAAATGAAAAAAAAAATGATAAGTCGGGATCTGGAGAATCAGCTTCTGAGTAACCAAAAGATAGCAAGAGTTTCCAAATACAACCAACAAAGAAGATTCCTTTTTAAAGAGAAGGCAAGTATTCCTGTGGTTCCCTCCATCTCCCATCTGTAACAGCTTCTGTTACAAATAACAGATGTAAAAGACAAAGGTGAAAATAAATTTCCTTTTGATAGATTAGTTATTTTGGAAAATAAAAGCTGTGGCTAGATCTTGATAAAAAGCCAAATTAATGTTTCAGTGCTCTTCCCATGACATTCAGTCATTTCCACTAGCTTTATCTATTTAGTTTTTTGTTTTTCTCAAGTTAGTATCTTTTAGCATGCACCTGACACTTTCTATCAATCCCCCTGCTGGTAGCAATAGGCTATATGAAAACTCATCTCCTTCATATGGTGAAACGTAGAAATAAACTTTTTACTTATAATAACATTACAGGATTTCTCCTTTTCCTGTCCCTCCCCACACATCCCTATGCTAACACCTCCACTCGAAACTTGTGTTCAAAGACTGTTATAGACTACTTGTGAACCTTTTCAATAGATGTGATTAGCACATCATCCAAAGAAATCTTGTCCTGTAGAGCTAAACGTAGGGATGCCCAACATCAACTGTTTTGTGATAAACTAATGCAGAGAATTACAAATAGGAAATTTTTGAAAGATGTTCCAAATTTCATCCTTTAAAAAGCCAAGTGGCAGAGTGAATAGAATGCCAGGCCTAGAGTCAGGAATATTCATCTTCCCGAGTTCAAATCTGGCCTCAGATATTTACTAGCTATGTGACTCTGGGCAGGTCACTTAATCCTGTTTTCTTCAGTTTCCTCTTCTGTAAAATGAGTTGGAGAAGGAAATGGCAAACCAGTATCTTTGCCAAGAAAACCCCAAATGGGCTCACAAAGCGTTGGGCATGACTATAACAAATGAACAACAATAAAAAAAGACAAATACATGTCATTCAAACAGACGTTCAGAAAAAAAAAATGAGTGTATTTAGAAGAATGTTATAGGTGACATACTGAGAAATGGGGAGGTGGTGACTTGCCAAATTACACATAACCTAAACCCAGGTTATATGCAAGGATCATTATTGGTTCCTGAGGATGAATAAGGAAACTACTCTTCTTTCATAGAAAGGATGGAGGAGGGGGGGCGGAGCCAAGATGGTGGACTAGACACACTTACGCAGGGTCCTCCCCACAGCCCATAAAATACCTGTAGAGAGGGACTCTCAACAAATTTTGGAGCAGCAGAAGTGGAGAACAACAGAGTGGATGAGATTTCCAGCCCACGGTGACCCGAAAGGCCCACAGAAACGTCGGCTGCACTGGCCTTGGAGCCGAGCATGGAGCCCAGCCCATCCTTGGCTGAGGGGCAGCATGGTGCGACTTCTGGGAGGAGGACACCTCGGGGGCAGAATCTCCAGTCACAGTAGCTGGTCCTCAGATCCCTCTGCCCACAGGCACCAAAGGTCAGAGACAGGGTTTAATCAGCAGGCCAGGAAGGGAGAAGGGCTTTCCCAAAGCTCCGGCAGCAGGCAGCAGCCACAGAGGGTGCACAGCAGCCCATACAGACCACTCACAGTTGGAGTGTAAAAACCCCTGGGGGCATTGAAAAGCTGAGTCTTACCTCAGCCCTGGGTGGACGCCCTGGGAGAGCTGGTGTTTGTCTCCCACTGAACGGTAGCCCTGCCCATCCAACTTGTCTGAAAATCAGCCCCCAGTGCTGACTTTATCAGAACTGGAGGCCAAGGAGCTGTGGAGAGGTATCTGCTAAGATTCTGGGCACAAAAATCCCTCTCTGCATCCAGACCAGTACATGCTTGATTGTTCCACCTTGGAGGAACTGAGATCTCACAGATTCCCAGAGTCTACCCTACTCTGGACAAAGGACCTAAAAGTGAAGTAAATGGTTGGGAAAATGCCCAAAAAAGGGAAAAAAAGTAAGACCATAGAAGGCTACTTTCTTAGTGAACAGATATCTCTCCTCCCATCCTTTCAGATGAGGAAAAACAACGCTTACCATCAGGAAAAGATATAAAAGTCAAGGCTTCTGTATCCCAAACACCCATAATAAATATTCAGTGGGCTCAGGCCATGGAAGAGCTCAAAAAGGATTTTGAAAATCAAGTTAGAGAGGTGGAGGAAAAAACTGGGAAGAGAAATGAAAGAGATGCAAGAAAAGCATATCAACACCTTGCTAAAGGAGACCCAAAAAAATGCTGAAGAAAATAACACCTTGAAAAATAGGCAATTGGCAAAAGAGGTTCAAAAAGCCAACAAAGAGAAGAATGCTTTAAAAAGCAGAATTAACCAAATGGAAAAGGAGATTCCAAAGCTCACTGAAGAAGATAGTTCTTTCAAAATTAGAGTGGAACAGATGGAGGCTAATGACTTTATGAGAAACCAAGAAATCACAAAACAAAACCAAAAGAATGAAAAAATGGAAGATAATGTGGAATATCTCATTGGAAAAACAACTGACCTGGAAAATAGATCCAGGAGAGACAATTTAAAAATTATGGGACTACCTGAAAGCCATGATCAAAAAAAGAGCCTAGATATCATCTTTCATGAAATTATCAAGGAAAACTGCCCTGAGATTCTAGAACCAGAGGGCAAAATAAGTATTCAAGGAATCTGCCTGAAAGAGAAACAAAAAGAGAAACTCTTAGGAACATTGTGGCCAAATTCCAGAGTTCCCTGGTCAAGGAGAAAATATTGCAATCAGCTAGAAAGACACAATTCAAGTATTGTGGAAATACAATCAGGATAACACAAGATCTAGCAGCTTCTACATTAAGGGACTGAAGGGTGTGGAATATGATATTCCAGAAGTCAAAGGAACTAGGACTAAAACCAAGAATCACCTACCCAGCAAAACTCAGTATAATACTTCAGGGGAAAACATTGTCTTTCAATGAAATAGAGGACTTTCAAGCATTCTTGATGAAAAGACTAGAGCTGAAAAGAAAATTTGACCTTCAAACACAAGAATGAAGAGAAGCATGAAAAGGTAAACAGCAAAGAGAAGTCATAAGGGACTTACTAAAGTTGAACTGTTTACATTCCTACATGGAAAGACAATATTTGTAACTCTTGAAACTTTTCAGTATCTGGGTAGTTGGTGGGATTACACACATACACATACACACACACACACACAGAGCACAGAGTGAGCTGAATAGGATGGGATCATATCTTAAAAAAATGAAATTAAGCAGTGAGAGAGAAATATATTGGAAGGAGAAAGGGAGAATTGGAATGGGGCAAATTATCTCTCATAAAAGAGGCAAGCAAAAGACTTTTCAGTGGAGGGAAAAAGAGGGGAGGTGAGAGAAAAACATGAAGCTCTCATCACATTTGACTAAAGGAAGGAATAAAATGCACACTCATTTTGGTAGGAAAACCTATCTATCTTATAACACAGGAAAGTGGGGGAGAAGGGGATAGGAGGGGTGGGGGGGATGATGGAGGGGAGTGCAGTGGGAGGAGGGAGCAATTTGAGGTCAACACTCTTGGGGAGGGACAGGAGCCAAAGAGAGAACAGAAGCAATGGGGGGCAGGGTAGGATGAAGGGAAATATAGTTAGTCTTACACAACATGACTATTATGGAAGTCATTTGCAAAACTACAGAGATATGGCCTATATTGAATTCCTTGCTTCCCAAAAGGAAGGGGTGGGGAGGGAGGGAGGAAGAGAAGTTGGAACTCAAAGTTTTAGGAACAACTGTCCAGCATTGTTCTTACTACTAGAAAATAAGAAATACAGGTATTGGGGTATAGAAAATTATCTGGCCCTACAGGACAAAAGAGAAGGTGAGGACAAGGGAAGGGAGGGATGTTAGAAGAGAGGGCAGATTGGCGATAGGGGCAATTAGAATGCTCGGCGTTTTGGGGAGGGGGGAGAGGAGAAATGGGGAGAAAATTTGGAACCCCAAATTTTGTGAAAATGAATGTTAAAAGTTTAATAAATAAATTTAAAAAAATAAAAAGGATGGAGGAACTTGCGATGTTGAGATAGGTCATTGATTTAGTGTTGGAAGGAACATAAAGAGACCTCATAATCCAACCCCTTTATTACACAAACAAGGAAAGTGAATCTCGGGAAGTTTAAGTGAACTATTCAAGGTCGCAAAGGTAGTGTGAGAGGCAAAATTTGAACTCAAGTCTTCTAATGCTAGAGGTAGTGTTCTGACATAAATGGTTGCTACGTAAGTTAATAGAATTTATTTGTTATGAAAGAAGATTATATCAGAAAGTATATGTAAAATGACTGTAGTATAAAAAAGAAATATCCGTAATACTTTAAAACAAACAAATATCACATAGCAAGGTAGTAGAAGAGGTAATTCTCGAATTATGTCCCTGAACTTCTAGTTCCATTACACCATAATCTTAGATATAATAATATAATAATAGCTTAGATATAATAATATAATACATATAATATGTGATATATATTATAGTATATGACAATATAATAATAAGAGTTTAGATATAATAGCTTAGCTCTCTACCTTGGTGGGTCCAAAACTTAACAATGGATTGATGATTTCATAGGTCAACAGCAATTGGCTTCTCTTTTGGGGAGAAAATTCAAACCGCATATTGTGAAGAGATCAGATGCTGTGAAGGGTACTATTAACTGATGGCTTAATGTTCTCTAGTGAGAATAAAATTGATTCTGTATCATTTTCTTATTGATTCTATTTACAGTTAACTGATTTTGTCCTGTAATGACAAAATCATGGTTCTTTGTTTCAGAACTTAATTCAGAGTTCAGTTGGCCTTCATTTGTTTTAAAATCCAGCTCTTCTTGCCTCAAGGAATTTTGCTAACCCGGGGGAATGTTTGAGAAAGCAGGGGAGTTTGGGTCTGATCTCTTTTCTCTACCCACTTATCCTTCTGGGAAATCTGGGTGGTTGTCCAAGAGTCTTGCGTTCCAATTTCGGTCTCATGAGAAAAGAAGGGTGGGGGGATCACCGCTATCCCTCATCACCAAACTTTCAACAAATCATATTGTTCCCTGCACCTCAGATTTGTAAAATCATGTTGCCTGCATTCTCATAATGTTATCTAACATGTTCTGTTTTTTGTTCCGCACTCCCCAAACTTATAAAGGGGAACTATTCTTTTGCTCAGGGTTTTTGGCATAAATGGAGGCAAGTCACTGACCCATTTATTAACAGGTAGCATGCCCTTGTTAATTAATATTATCTTGCTTGGATATCTGTCTCAGTTTATTGTTTCATTAAAATTTCAAGTGCAACACTAGGAAATGAAAAAAAAATAGTACATTCCTGAGAAAGCTTAGGGATAGTGTGGTACACTGGAGAAAACAAGCCCCTTTGGTTGAAAATGCCAGGGTGTTATCCTGGTCAAGTCACTGAACTATAACATGGTAACAGTGGTCAGCAAGTCAAGAGTAATCTAGCCCAGTCCCTAATTAAAGCATGAATTCCCTTGTCAAATGTAATATAGTAAGTTTATTAAACAACTGCTGATTTAACATTTTTTTCTCAGATTAAGATCATAGTTAATTAGAAAACTAAATAACAAGTCTGTTCTTTGATTTACAAAAGCAAATTAAATCATGTGCTTGTGAAATCATTAGTAAGCAAACCAGCTTCAAAATCATTGGTGAACTCTGTATAAGATCATAAGATTTGGAGATGGAATCTAAGAAACCATGTTGTCCAACCTCATTTTTAAGAGTCTGTTAATAGCATTTATTAAGTGAAGGTTGTATGCCAGGCATTCTACTAAGCGCTGAGGATACAAATAAAGGCAAACAAGACAGAATAAAGCAAAATAAATAAACAGAAAACAGTTCCTGCTAACAAGGAGCTTACAGTGTAGAGGGGGAGATATCACACAGACATCGTTGTGCAAACATGAAACAGGATAAATTAAAACTAATCTCAGGGGGAAGGCAGCATGACTAAAGTGGCCTGAGAAAGACTTCTTGTAAAAGGTGCGAGTTTAGCTGAGAAGAAAGCCAGGGGAGCCATGAGCTGGAGATGAGGAAGGAGAGAATACTGAAGGCTTGGAGACAGTCTTTGAAAATTCAGAGTTGAGAAAAAGAGCATGGAGCAGGAAGAAAACAGGATGAGAAAGAAGGCTGGTATCACTGGATAATGGACTCTGAAGGAAGGAGAAAGAATTGAAGACCTAGAGAAGTTAAGAGATAGTGCCAAGGTCACAAAGATGGTCCAGTTAAGTGGAAAAGCTATGATAGGAATCTGGATTCTCTCACTCAAAATAGCTCTCTTTCCCTGGCATCACACTGTTCCTCCATACTCAGCTGGAAAAACTGGAATGGGAACTCATATTCTCTGACTCCAAACTAGCACTCTTTCCCAGGCACCACAATATTCCTCCATACTTATTTGGAGGATGTCATATTAAAAGAGCCATGTGCTGTTGGGAGAGGCAAACAAGTAAAACCCTGGCTTTTCCTACCCTTGATGAATTTGTAACCTCGTTTCCCTGACTCCATATACAGAAAGCTATATGTCAACATTTTAAACATTTCAAGAATTTGTAATATTATGTTTGTAAGTATTTCTTCCACTGATATATCTCACAGCTCCTCTAAGGCTTAGTAGAAAGGTATTTGCAGCCAGTCATTGTGACCAAAAGAAAAAAAAAAAGTGACCACCCCATCGCCAGGCTATGTTGGACCTTAAAGAAGACAAATTCATTCAACACTTTGGCGTGGACACAAAGCCTTTCCATCTTCAAACAGTTCATGCCCTCACCAGGATGAGGTATTACACTGAGAAGATGGAATGGATGAACAATCACTTATTAAGTGCAAACTATATTCCAAGCACTTCACTGCATGCTTGAGATGCAAATTCAAAGACAGGAGCCAATATTTACCCTCAAGGAGTTTACAATCTAATGTTTTTTGTTGTTTCCTCCTTTCAGGTGTGTCTGGCTCTTCATGACCCCATTTAGAGTTTTCTTGACAGAGATACTGGAGTGGTTTGCCATTTTCCTTCTCCAGCTCATTTTACAAATGAGGAAACTGAGGCAATCAGAGTTAAGTGATTTGCCCAGATTCACACAGCTAGCGAGTGTCTGAGGGCAGATTTGACCTCAGCAAGATGATTCTTAATTCCATGCCCAACATTCTATCACTGAACCACTTAGCTGCATTTGCTAAGCAAAGACAAAATAGGGGAAGACTAATCCGGGTGAAGTATTTTGGTTTGGAAAGATACAAAGGACGGTGAAAAAAAACCCACAGAGGAGTAAAATGACAACCAAAGTAAACTTTTAAGGAACAATGACAGGATTTGATTTGATTATGATTTCAGAACTGGAAAGCAGGCAGTAGGGAGAGTGGAGAGGATGGAATACAAACCGGGTATACTTGCTGTCATGGTAGCTGGTGAAAAGGTGGATGGGAAGTGAACTGACAGTTCACTGAAAGTAGTCCTGGATATGTGTTTATTCATATATATTCACATATATAACACATAACAATTATGCATATATGTTCACATAGTACATTATATTTTTTACCAAAATAAATGTTTAGTTTTTATCTAAATCAGTAGCTATTTATTGTACAAGCACTCTACAAAGAATTGTGGGAAGACACCAAGAAATGTAAGAATCACTACACTAATGAATTTATAGGGACAATTATGAAACAGCAATTTTTGGACTGTACATGGAGCTCATTGATGAGGAAATTCCCTCTGGCAATGCATGTCAGCAGTTTTTCTGCAAATTAGTCTTAGAAAATTGTCTAGAGCACAGATATATTTATCAATATGCTTATGGTCACAAAGTCAGTATATGTCAGAGATGGGACCTGAACCCATCTCCCTGGTTATAGGGCCAGCTCTCAGGCTATTATGTCATGCTGCCTCTAGCTTAGTGGGTTTTAATTTGATTTAATTAACTAAAACAATCTCTAGATTTCTTACAATTTTCTTCAATAACCAATATCTAAAATAATTTTCATCATATATTATGAATTTAAATTATTTTTATACATGGAAACTTCTTTAAAATACTTGTCTATACCAAGACAGTTCTACATGTGACTGGGTCTGAGATTTGCTTTTCTCCTCTATAAAATGGAGACAATAATAACTAACCTTCTTGCTTTGGCAGAAGTAGAATGTTGCATTGGATAAAGAAGTATATTTTAAAGCACAGTGACCTGACTTCAGGTTTAAAATCTGACACATACTGATTGTGTGTCCTTGGAAAAGCCAGTGAGCATTTAGGGAATGAAGGAAGGAGGAAGAAAGAAAGGGAGGAATAAAAAGAGAGAGAAAGAGGAAGAAAAAAAGGGGAAAAAAAGGAAGAGAAGGAGAAGAGGAAGAGAAGCAGGCAAAAGTATTTGTTGAGTGTTTATCATGTGCCAAGCACTGTGCTAAGTACTGGGTATGCAAAAATAAAAAGTGAGAAACTACCTTTTCACTAAGAACTTCCATTCCAGTAGAGAAGGACAATACATGTAAGGGAGTGACAGTCAGATAATGGAATTCTAATCTAGGGAGCCAGAGAAATAGGGATTCGGTCCGTAGGACAAGCAATTGACATGCCTTTCAAGAAGTAATTGTAGCACTGGCTATTCCTGTGCCCAGAGCAAGAGGTGGAAATTAGAAAGAGGTTGGCAAGACTGATGGCAAGGTGGTAGGTGGACAGATGGATGGGATGTAATATGTAATTTTGTGCAGGGATGGTTAGCTGTGTGTGTGTGTGTGTGTTTGTCCTTCGTTGCTGAAGAAGACCGTGCCATCAGAGAAATGATGACATGACTTGCACTTGACTTTGTTTTGAGTGAAGGAGGGCTGTGCAGGTCACCAGCCTCACTTCTCCTCCACAGTCATCTGAATCCAGTGACGAGATATTCGTCAGGATGACTGAAGATGATCCAGGATGAGGCAATTGGGGTTAAGTGATTTGCCCAAGATCACACAGCTAGTGAGTGTCAAGTGTCTGAGGTGAGATTTGAAGTCAGATCCTCCTGACTCCTGCACTGGTGTTCTATCCACTGCATCACCATAGTTCCAATCAAGACCACTTAGGGTGGGAGTTCTGAAACTGAGTGGATTAACTTGCTCAGGAATAGGGGTCAGGTCATGGACTTTGCAGGTCTAGTGAAAAAGGTTATCATTTCATGTATACTGAAGTAGTGCCAGGTGCATAAATGTTGACAGTTGTTTGGTATGGCATGATGGTCAGACTACTTTCTAAAATGAAGTTGTTGAATGGCAGGAGTACAGTTAGCCATCTTAGAAGCATCTTAAATCACAGCATAACAGGACAAAGATTCAGAACTGGAATGGAGGTTAGAGGTCATTAAGTCCCATGCCTTCATTTGACAGATGAATAAACTGAAGCATGGGAGCTTTTCAATGACTTTCCAAGGTTCATACAGTGAGTCTGTGAGGCCAAAGTCCAACCGAGGTTTTTTTTTAGCAATGTAGTCACAGGTCTACCACCCTCCAAACTCCAATTAAAAAAAAAAAAATTACTTCTTAGGAAAGTTTTGTGGATCAAAAATGAAACAGTCTATATTCATGCTGTATATTAACTAGGATAAGCTCTTGAGGGGCAAGAAGACCTTGCTTCTCGTCTTGACTTCAATATTAAGTAGCTGTGTGAATTTGGAATAATTACTGTTAGACTTAGTTTTTCATTGGTACGATGGCATCAACACTAATTGATCATTGTTCTACCTACATCACAGTGCTGTTGGAATAAAGAGGGATTTGCAATCATTGTAAAAATATTAGCTAATAAAATTAATATGGTTAATTATAAATGGAAAAATGCTATCACCATACAAAGTATTCTTATATAGAAATGTAAAATAAAGCACTTTAAAAAAATTTGTTTTTATCACATTTAAATTTCTGTTTACAAGTATTTGTTGTACATGTTTATTTTTCTATCCCAGCTTTCTAATTTAGCCAGCTCCTTTTAAAGAATCTCTCTGTAAAGATAAACCACCCTTGTTAAAGCTATTAGGAGTTAAATTTCTTTGTTTTCTAATTCCTATCTGCCTTCACCTACTTAAAAAGCTCATCCTCTAGAGAATCTCCACATCTAATTAACAAAAATTCTACTCACCTATTTTTATCTTAATTCAATTAACAATTCCAAAAGTGAGACTAAGATAGGTCTCACTATGCTAGCACATTGTTTGTCTCAACACAGATGTTAATTCTAACTGAAATCTGCTCAGATTACACTGAATTTGCAATCACAAACACAAAAGAAATAGCTTCCAAAATGGTAGAGTGGAAAGACTTGATTTGCAGATATGTTATTAAATGACGCTCAGTAAAATGAATGGGGGATGTTTAGTATGAATTGAATAACCATAATGTGCAAACTATTCATCTAGGACAAGATTCCAGGAGTATGGATATTATATTTCCCAATTAGGACTGGCTAAATCTGACCTATGACCTTTATTGCAATTAGTACCAAAATTTTAAAGTACCCCCATAATATATATGTATGTTTCTTTCTCACATATACACATATATTATATATGATATATAATGTTGGGACTGGAAGCTCAAATCCGTGTGGACAGTCTCGGGCAGGTAAAAGTGGGACTTCTAAATCTTAGAGTCTTACGAGGCCCTCCATGAACAGCGGGGGTTCGAGAAGGTCAGACCGAGCTAGCTCGGCTAGCTCGGGTATTTCCGCCTCTCCCCTGGAGATACCTGATGGGTGGAGTCTCCCTGCCCTCGAGGTCGTCCCGGATTGGAGCACACCTAGTTACCTAACAGCATGGTATTGAGATGCAAACTATGTGGCTGAAGATTAAGTAGGATTGAGGAAGCCTAAAAGCTCTCTTAGCACGTGTGGAGCCAAAGAGAAAAGTAGGGCTCCGCTTCTTTTCTTTCCTCTCTCCCCTCCCCCTCTCTCCCCGCTTGTACTTCTACTTCCAATCCCTTAAGCTTAGCCTTCTTAGGAAATCTCCCCCTCTTCGTCCTAAGAAAGAAGACCCCCTGCACTTGTAACCGAAACCCTGTAATAAAGCTCAACCCCTGTTTGACTCTGGAACGTCCTTTCTCTCATACGTGCATCCGGCGTGGCCAGCCGAAGACCTGGACAGGTAAGAAAGACTCGGGTAGCCCAATACAGGCCTCTAGGCTTGGCAATATAATATACACATAGTGATAGAAAGATAGATTGAAAGATGATAGATGACAGATAGACAGATAGCTCTCTGTCTCTCTATGTATCTAAAACCTTTTCATCTAAAACGAAAGCAACCCTTCTGGTTGGATTGCTTAAAAAATATGGTTCCTAATTACAAGATATAAGCACACCCCCATAAAAGGGATATGAGAAAACAACTGCCACCCCATTAGAAGAATCAGAAGGTTCCACAAATGTGTAATATCATATATATTTTCAGGACATTCTTTGTTCTACAGAATGGCTCTGTAAGAGGTGGAGGGGAAGCACAGAGAGGGAAATTTAGGTGATGTACAAATTAAAAAAGAAATGTGATTCACAGATTGTAGGGAAACCAATTAAATTAGCATAAACCAGCTTCAAGAGGTCTAAATGCATTTATTTCCTTGTATCTAGTATTAATTTATGTTGTTGGTATCATGAACAATAAACTGCTTCTCAGTAGTAGAGGGCCTCCTTCATCCTGGTTCACAAATGCATCTACACCGACATAGAAAGAGCATTGTTAGGCAGAGGGAAATAGGATAAGTGGTGGTACTCCCCCTAAGAAGGACCGATATTCACATGTGAGAATCAAAAATCCTTGGGGCATAGCTGGATGCAGTGACAAAAGCATGGGCTTCCATGTGGGAGGGCTCCATTCCAAACTTCCCCTCTATATTTGACACAATTTATGGGATTTTGGACAACTTACATAATTTCTGTGGACCTCAGTTTCCTTCTTCTGGAAAATGTGGTAGAGGGGAAGCTAGAGAAGATGATCTCTGAGGTCCCTTCCTGAACTAGATCTATGGTCTAACAATTCCATGAAATGTTGCTGGTAAGTATTAAAGAAACTCTCAGCTTGCTTAAAGAGAGAAAAGGTCAACCGTGCAGTTAGCCCAGCTATCACTGGTTAAAAGAGAAACATAAATGGTTATTGTTTCTCTTTAGGCCAACAACCCTGAGGGTCTTCCCCTCCCAGTTTTATTTCTTTTTTAACTGTTAATAAAGGGGTCATCCCTTGATTCACTTCTTTTTTTTTTTTTTTTGATTCACTTCTTAAACAAGCTTAATCACTGAATGGGCATTGTCTCAGTCAAAGTGAGAACTCAGAAAGAGGTGAGGTTAAAAAGGCTAAGGTCCCCCACTGCATTCTGGGCCAATCTCTAATCATCCTGATCTATACCTGGCCACTGGACCCAGATGGTTTTGGAGGAGAAAGTAAGGCTGGTGACTTGGCACAGCCCTCTCTCCCTCAAATCCAATTCACTTGCAAGTCATGGCATCATCTTCTTGATGTCATGGTCCTCTTGGAGAATGAAAGACAAAACACACAACCACAACCAGCAATCACTACAGGAATCTATTCTTGCCCACCAACTTGGGTTAAAGATGTCCACCAGGAAATAGGAGAGCTACCTTATTCATATGATGGAACTGTCTACTGGGCTAATGGTTCATAAGATTGGATTTTGAGGCTGCCAAAATTCATTTTTTGAATTCTTTTTTTGTTTCCCCTGGATCATCTTTTCAAAGAGATATTGTCATTCACATAAAGTTCCCTCTAAGGTCAAGCTGTGAGACAAAGAGAAAACATCTTAAAACAAGATAAAAAATAAGTCAAAGGCAAAAATTAGAAGCTAACTTATGAAATGAACTTTTTAGTTTTAGAATTAATAACGTATTACAGTAGTTGTCTATCTCCTGAAATGATAATATGTGTATGTTCATGATTTCAATTTTATTCAAAGCAACTAGTGATAGACACACATATATAATACACACACACATATATAGACTTACACAAATATATATGTATACACACATAGACATATATGTGTGTGTATATACACACATTTTTTACATACAGAGGCAGATGTCTTCAGGAAAACATTACCAGTTGTTATGAACTGAACTTGTAAAAATTAAAATTCATTAACTTTTTAACTAAAATACTGAGCCTGATTTATTGCCTATCACCATTAGTTTTGATAATTCAAATAGGTTTCTAAATATTTATTTATAAGTTCAAGAAAATAAGGCAATGACATTTTTCTCAAAGGGAAGTCAACACTCTTTAAAATGGCAAGAAGGGTGACTGATTATCAGCACTTAAAGCAATTTTAGCAAGTATAAGTGAGCACCATAGGAAGCTTAGGACCTTGTGGCTACAGATAAATGTTCTGAGATAAAAATGCTTCAGAAACTTTTAGTGAGTTAGAATTAGTGGCTGAGCATATGGAACTGTACAAGTTACAGAGCCAGAGGTAGTAACAAAAAGCAGGAAAATTAAGTAGGCCCGTGGGTCAGAGGGGAGAAAAATATCATTCTTGAACGAACCACATATGGCATTGTAAGAAAGATATTGGGCAGCTAGGTGGCCCAGTGGGTAGAGGGCTGGACTTGGAATCAGTAACACTCATCTTCATGAGTTCATATCCAGCCTCAGACACTTATTGGCTGTGTGACTGTGAGCATATCCCTTAACTCTGTTTGCCTCAGTTTCCTCATCTATAAAATAAACTGAAGCAAACTACTTCAGTATCTTTGACAAGAAAACCCCAAATAGGGTCACAAAGAGTCAGACATAACTAAGACAACCAAACAGCCACAAGAAAACCCTCACAAAAGAGGTTCTAGAAGGGAAGGACGAAGTTAGTATGTACAGATAATAATATTAGGCTGACATGCAAGGTATGAAACAACTGCAAGAAATAAAGAGAATGAAGGAAAGAAAGGAGAGAAAAGAAAAGAGAGAAGGAAGGAAGAAATAAAGAAAGAAAGAGAGGAAGAAGGAAACAAAGAAAGAGAAGAAAGAAGCTTTTGAAATTTTTATCTGAAAGAGAGTTGAGTTTCACTCAAGGTTTCACAGCTCATGATGGAGAGAACTTAACACAGAGATTCTGAGGTAATAGGGAAGGTATTCCAGTCTCCTCACATACCAAAACGAAGCATATCTAATTCATCTAGCAAACAGGGCAGAAAGTCCTTTGAGACCTAAATCATAGTTATTCAATGTTTTGGAATCGGATAGCTCTGGAGGAGAAGTGAGGCTGGAGACCTGCACAGCCCTCCCTCACTCAAAGCAAAGTCAAGCGCAAGTCATGTCATCATTTCTCTGATGGCATGGTCTTCTTCAGCCATGAAGGATGAACGCAAGAGGCAAGTATCCATGGAGACAACAGTAACCACAAAATCAACCATAATAACAGCGGTTTCACATTTATATAGCGCTTTACATGAAGCATTTACTTTGCCCTTTATGACAGCTGTGAGGTAAACACCTTTTCTCCAATACACAGATGAAGAAACTGACGTTCAGAGGCGCTGACCGCACCAGGGGCTCAACAGCCATGAAGCTTCCCACATCAGCATCTGAACCTACACCTTCTCAACTCCAAATCGCAGCGCTCTACCTGCTTCACTACAGCACCGCTCCCAAGACCCCAAAAGGTTCCCAGAGAGGCTCATAAGAATGGATGATACCAGAGAGCACTTGGCAGGGGTTCTTCCTTCCTTTCATAACCTGGCCAATTTTCTTTCCCTCCATCCCCTGCTTAAAAAAGAAAAAGGTAACACACAATGCAAATATATCCTGACCCTATATTTTGGCCACAAAGAGAAGGTTAACACCTCTGATTAAGTAGCAGGAAGGAAATGGTGGGAGGGCTAGAGAGAAGCCATGAAGATTTATCCAAGCAACTAAAAGGTTCAGAGGGTTCCTGACATGATAGTTCTTTTTTCTTTTCAATTTTTAATATTTCAAATATTTTTTTTTATTTTAAACTTAAATACAAAATGAGAAAAGAAAAAAAAAAACATTGACATGTACACAGCAGGCTATAAGAGAGAATTCAATAGAAAACAAGTTCTTATTTCAAGAAAACCTGTATAATAAATACTATATATTGTTTTCAAAGGTCCCCAGCTTCTCCTTGCTTCCTTGTTGGCTTTCCTTTGTTCTCTGATGTGCACATTTTACTTTATTTTCCCCTCCCCCATTGACTCTACAGAAGGCTACAATTAAGTGTGGATATATATCTCTATCAAAATATCTATCTATCTATATACATACATACACACACACACATATATATATAATACCCTATATGCACATATATACATATCCATTTATATGCATATATATAATACCATATATGCACATATATACACATCCATTTATATGTATATATATAATACCACATATGCACATATATACATATCCATTTATATGTAAGACAGCACTATGCTTATTTCCACCTGTCATCTGTTTCTCAGGTGGATAACATCTTCCTTCATAGCTCGAAGTCCTTCCATGTTTTTCTGAATCAAATAGCTCATCTCCTACACCGCAGCAGCATTCCAACCCAACTACATCCTATTGGGGAGTCTATGAAAGTTTTCCCCCCAATTTGCTTTTATACGTAGATTTTATTGACACGGAATATTTTAATGTAAAATAATTGAAATTATCCCAGTGATCTCCCTTATAATGTACTTTTAATCTGATAATGCTTAATCTTCTTCCTGTATATCTTTTCTCTCCTTCAATTTCTTTGAAGTTTCTGCATTTCCAAATGAACTTTGTTATTTTTTCTAACTCAGCAAATTTTTTCTTAAGTAAATTAATTGGAATTACATTGAATAAATAGATTAGTTGTGCAAAATTGTCATTTAAAACTTATATTGGCAGGTATACGCTCAGATATTTTAGACTGTCTGGGTATTGTCAAAGATCTAAAACAATACTGAATAATATTGCTGACAGTGTAGTGTCTGTTTTTCACTTTTGATTAAATCCATTTTAATTTTAACTTCCCCTGAGATCATGATTACTCTCCCTGCTTTTTTAACGCTCATATGGATATTTCAATGGCAGTACTGTAGTTGTCCACTTGTTTCAGTCATGTCCTACTCTTTGTGGCCCCTTTTTGCAATTTTCTTGGAAAGGATACTAGACTGACCTACCATTTCCTTTCCCAGCTCATTTTACAATGTGGAAATTGAGGCAAATAGAGTTGTGACTTGTCTAAGTTACATAGATGGTAAGAGGCAGCTAGGTGGTGCAGTGGATAGAGAGCTGGGTTTTGAATCAGAAAGACACCATCATGAGTTCAAACCTGGTCTCAGACACTTGTTGGCTGTGTAACCCTAGGGAAATCAATGAATCCTGTTTGCTTCAGTTTCCTCATATGTAAAATGAGCTGAAGAAGGAAATTGCAAACCATTCCAGTATCTCTGCCAAGAAAACTCCAGATATAGTCATGAAAAGTTGGATATGAATGAAATGACTGAATAACAATACAGATGGTAAGTGTCTAAAGCTAGATTTGAACTCAGGAAGGTGAGTCTTCCTTAATTCAGGCACAGTGCTTTATCTACTTTGCCAGTAGCTGCTCTTTCAATAGCAGTACAGTTTGATTTAAAGGATCTATATATGCAAAGTTTCCAATGTTTTATCAAGTTGCTGAAGTCTACTGGAGAAAAAGAAACTTCTACTTTATTTCTATTTTAGATAAAATACATTAGGGTACTTTGGACAAACAGAGACTGGATACTTTTTTTTAAAGTATTACGAAAGTAAATAAGCATGATTATTAATGCCCCTCTGTGTTGTTTATTCACTGGCATTCATAGAGCAGGGGATCTTTTCTATATTTTGGAAGGAAGGTTTAAAATTCAAACGTCACAACTCTCTCACTAGCTACTTAGACATTTTAAATCATTATATTAAAATTAATCTCTCTGAAGATCCCCTTATTGTTGAAATGATCTAGATTTTTCTTTTTAGTGGCAGGGGCCAGTGACCTCTTTAGACAGACATGACAATTTCAAGTGTAGGCTTTGTTCCAAAAAAAAAATAACAATCATAAAAAAAAATTAAAAAAAAAACAGACAACATAAACTATTGCAATGACAGATAGCAAGTGACAAAATTATAGTCTGTCTCCCCTCCAGAACTCTCCTGGAGGAAATAAAAATGCTTTCAAACTGTCTGAAAAATACTTTAGAATATGCACAATGTCATTGCAGCAGAAACAGTATCTGTTAGTAATGTTTTGGTAGGAAACTAAACCAGGGCAGCAAAAGGAGCCTGTTTAATTAGTTCCACCATTAGAAATAACAAAAGAAGTGAACGTGGCCCATTATCCTAAGCAATTCCCTTTAAAGCAATCTGACAGTAGTCCTAGGAAAATTTTATTAAATTGCAATTATTTTTATTTGTGTGTGTGTGTGTGTGTGTGTGTGAGAGAGAGAGAGAGAGAGAGAGAGAGAGAGAGAGAGAGAGAGAGAGAGAGAGAGAGGGAGAGAGAGAGAGAGAGAGAGAGAGAGAGAGAGAGAGAGAGAGAGAGAGAGAGTTTTGAGAGAAAGAGGAGGAGTCTCAGCTAAAATTTTATCACTAAAACAGCAGTGTGGAAATACAGATAGACAACTCATCTCTAATTTAAGTCTTACAGAGGTATCTGGGCACTTGGTGGGCGAAGTAATATGTGTCAGTGCCAGGACTTTCGAACCCAGGTCTTCTGGACTCCAGTGTATGCTTTGGTACTATTCATGCATCCTCTCTTTATTGCACAAAAGGATAATAGCTAACATTTAGATAACGTTTTAATGTTTGCAAAGAGCTTCATAGACATGATCTCACTTAATCTTCACATCAACCCTGTAAGGCAAATATCAATATCATCACCCCTGTTTACAGATGGGGAAAGTGAGAATGAGTAAGGATTAAATGGATTTTGCAGAGTTGCAAATCTATTAAATGGATGAGATAGGATTTGAACTCAGGTTTTCCTCATTCTAAGTCCAACACTCTAACCACTGTGCACCACCTAGGGAACACATTTGCAGGAAAGCATCCCAGTCTGATTGTGAAAGTTTAAGGACAAGGATAGTCATTTCTTGATTGGTTCATATCTGTTTATATGAGCAAGGTCTATGATAACCAAAAAATTTGAAATCATGGATCAGGAGATTTGGCAGTGGCCTGAGGCATAGGCCTGGCCTGAGTGTTTAAATGGAATTTATTTGCTAGATTAGTATTGAACACAAAGCAAAACCAAGATATACATCTATGATAAGAACAGAATGGTCAGTATTAAGAAGGTACAAGAGGAGGAGCATAGCCTGAAAGAATTATCCAAGTGGGCAAAGGGAAAGAAGGATGGTTTAGACCATGATTGGGTTAACCATACCACCAGCCAAATCTATCTTGCTACCTTTCTTTGTATAGTCTGTAAGCCAAGTATGGTTTTTATACATTTGTATTTCAAAATGGAAAAGTCTTTTAGCTCCTGGGCAATTAAAAAAAATTACAGGCTGGATTTGGCCAATGGACCATAGCCTTCTGACCTGTGCTCTAGGTCAAACAAATACATTATCAGAGAACAACCATTTGACATGTTCAAAGTTACTAGAAGATGTAAAAAAAAAAAAATTAAAAAGTTTCAATGAGCTAAGGATGTACTGAATAGTCATATTCACAGAAAATAAAATTTTAAGTGGCTCCAAATATCTTCTCATGTACTCGATTATGGAGGCATACTCATAAAGAGTCACACACTTGAAGACAAAAGATTATAAAGAACTTGCTGAAAGATGGAAACCCAGGCAAAATCATCCTTTTTTTGTGCAAAGATGAAAGGCCAAGAGAACAAAATTCCCAAAAGTCTAATGCAAGATCATCACAGTAGAAGCAAAATAGCCAAATTTTCTTCTCTAACAACTCTAACCTGGATGACCACAGGAGGGATGAATGCACATGAAATAGAAAAGTGAGACTCGTGTGTGAGAGCTGAATTCCTAAGTAGCAGGAAACAAAGATAAAACTATGGTAAGGGCATCATCTGCCCTGAAAAAAAAATTACCTCATCATCATTTAGATTATAACTACTAGATTCAAGAACAGCCGCATCAGGAAGAAATTGGAAATGAGATGTATTTTCTGGTGTGAATGAGCAAAAGCAAATGAGAAAAAAGTCAACTAGTGGGCAAGGCTCAGAATCAGGAAGACGCATCTTTATGAGTTCAAATATGGCCTCAGACGCTTTCCAGCTATGAGGCCCTGGGCAAGTCATTTAACTCTGTTTGCCTCAGTTCCTTATCTGTAAAACAAGCTGGAGAAGGAAAAGGCAAAGCACTCCAATATCTGCCAATAAACTCTACATTGGGTAATGAGGAGTTAGACATGACTGAAAAAACGACTACTGAAAAGCAACCATCCTACGAGGTGAAGTACTAGATGAAGGGCAAAAGAAACTGAAGCTGGACTAGTTTGTATCAAGAAAAATAGTAGTGGTCTGAGGCCTGAGCTTATCAATAATTGAAAAAGAAGAGTTTTTCTGAAAGAGAAATGGTGCATAAAGGATATTAGGAAACCACTGAAATCAAAATTAAACAGAAACAAGACAACCAGATGGAAAAACTTAAATATGAAATAAGTAAGTTAAAGAAAAAAATAGAGAAATGAGAGAGAGCCAAGTCTTGAGTTTTCAAGAATTCAAAATGTTCATATTTTGGGCCTATAGATAGCTAGATATTGTAACATATCATCAATTCAACACAAAAGAGCTATTAGAAGGAGCCATTCAGAAGAAAAATGCTTCACTGAAAGAGAACCACAAGAAGCTCAGCTTGCTTTCCAGAAGCAACTGGAAAAGATGCTGGTTTGGACAAAGAAGATACTACACATTTAGTGGTGGTTCAGTCATTTCAGTCACATCCAATTCTTTGTGAACTCATTTGTCATTTTCTTATCCAAGATACTAGAGTAGTTTGCCATTTCCTTCTCTAGCTCCTTTTATAAATGAAGAAACTGAGACAAACAGGGGCAAGTGAATTGCTGAGGGTCATATAGTAAGTTAGAGAGACCAGATCCGAATTTATGAAGATGAGTTTTCTTAACTTCAGGCCCAGAACTCTATTTACTGTGCCACCTAAACCAATTAGGTCTGCTTGGACTGAGGAGGGTTTCAGTTCAGACAGGAGATATGGGGCTTGAACCTAAAGGCCTTTCTTGCCTACAGTGTTAGCTGCAGAGTTCTCTAGGATAAAGAGACAAGCTACAGAGGTTAGAAATACTGGAACTGAGCCTACATTGTCTTCCAAATTAGGGTGAGATGTAAAAAGATCACAGTGAGAAAGCTATAAATGAAAATGTGCTACAGAAGAGGTCATTCATTCAAACTAGATTTCACTGCTGATAAATAAAAGTAAATATATACATACATACGTACATATATGTGCACACATATACATATAAATGGCTCTTTTAAATTCCTATTTACATATTACATTACTTTATATTTAATTGGTAACTGATAAACCTTACCAAAGAAATGAAATCCTTGAAAACCAAAATAGACTAAACAGAAATCAATGACTCTTATCAGATGGCAAGAAGTATTAGAAAACAATCAAAATATCTGGTGTTTAAATTCAAACTAAAAGTAATAAAAATTAATAAACATAAAAATAATAAACAAGGACTAATCACTTACTATGTGCCCGGCACTGGGCTAAGTGTTGGGAACAGAAATAAGTAAAAGACATTCTCTAACCTCAAACAATTTACAATCTAATGGGGGACGACGTTACACAAAAGAAAGGGGTCCTGGGGTGAGGTATGATACTGATGGAGTCTAAACCATGCAGGATCTTAAACCCTCTACAACTAGGAGGTTTTGGAAGGAGTTCTGTGCTCTGTACTCCAGCCTTCCAATCAGAGGGGTAGAAGCAACTGAGGGTAGCAAAGACGCTTGGGTATCAAAGCTGAAGCAGTCTTCATGATGATGAGTTCCTTAATGATGAGCTTATCTTTGGAAGGAGGGGTCGGAAAGGAATATGATGATAGTATAGTGAAAACTAAGGAATATTATATGGCCAGCCATGGAGAGTAGTTATTAATGGTTCATGTCAACTGTGACAGTTGTCCAGTTGCATCCTCCAGAAATAGGTTCTTTGCCTTGAAATGATTTTATCAATCACTTGGATCAAGGTACAGATGATTTGCTTATAAAACTGCAACAGAAACAAAGTTGGATCCTTCACAGGTTAGAATATTACAATGAATCTGGAGAAAAGAAAGCTCAAGGGACCATGATCGTTGTCTTCAAGTATCTGAAGGGGTGTCATAGAGAAAAAGGATTTGACTTTTTCTTCTTTGTCCTAGAGAACAAAACCAGAGTCACTGGTTAGAAGAGAGAGTGGCCTGGTCTCCTAATAACTTATTTTTAAATATTTGCTATTTAATTTTAAACTACTATCATTTTAATGTTTATTAATTTTTATTACTTTTAGTTTGAACTTAAACACCAGATATTTTAATTGTTTTCTAATACTTCTTGCCATCTGATGGAGTCATTGATTTCTGTTTAGTCTATTTTGGTTTTTAAGGATTTCATTTCTTTGGTAAGGTTTATCAGTTTCTCTTTTAATCTACTCAATCACCTAATTATTTCCTCAATATCTTTTATTTCATTTTTTATCACTTGTTCCATTTTTTATTAACATATAGTCCTTCTGAAAACATTACTTTAATCTCTATTGATGGAGCTAGATGTGGAATAATTTTTGATACTTGTCAATGCTTTTCTTGATTTACTCATCTCTCCAGCTATATTTCCTGAAATGAACCTTTGTGCCAGGACCAGGCTTCACCTGCTATTGAGCTTTTGGGTAGGGTGACTGACCCTGCTTAGTTTCACCCTGAATTCTTTTGCTGACTTATTCCTCCCAGTTTTTGACCATATTGAATCTCTGAGATTCAGACCTGGATTTTCATGATCCTTCCAGACATCTAAGGGAAGAGCATGAAGAACTTCAAAGTCCCTGGACTTGGGCTATCCCAGTCTTAAACATCTTGTTAGGAAGTTCAATAATATCATTGCTAATATTGAATTTTCCCCATCCCTATTTGAAGCAGCCTCTCAAATGGAATTTTTGCATTATACAATGTTTTATATGTAACTGAAATCTGGCCATGAGCCTAAGCCTCTGGAGTATTGCAAATACAATTCTCCATGAAGAGTCTTTCTACTTCCAAGACCAGTAAGTGATCCAGAAATATAGGCCTCATTTCTTTACCTCAGTTTTTTTGTTTTTTTTTTTACTTTAGGAAAAACAAATTACTTTCAAGGTCAAGTTGCCCAAAGTCAAGAAGTAGAATCCACTTCCAACCATCCAGCATTGACGCCCCAAGGAATAAGGAATGATCACTGGGTCACAGATCGATAGCAGCTGAGATAAGGACTCATCCAATATCAATGCTACATTTGGATGTGAACTTGGTGCCACTAATGCTGTGAAGAAACTGAATTAAATCTGAGCTCATTCTCCCTAGATAATGTGATGATTAAGGGACACTAGTGTCCACTGAGCTGGAAGAGATATTAGAGACCATCAATTTTAATACTGTTTTATGTAATGAGAAACTGAGGCTCCTCTAAGTTGACAAAGATAGCATCTTATGGATTTGACACTGGAATTCTTAAATCCACCAAATAGGGAGAGTGAGGAGATAAGAATCTGAAGGGCTTTAGAGATGTATTTCAATCTTATTTGACAGATTAAGTCCACAGAAGTTAAGGGACTCGCCAAAGTAAAAAAAAAAAAAAATAGTATTAGAGATGAGATTCAAACTCACCTTATCCAGTTCATCAACTAAGGTTCTTTTTTATTACATCACAGCTCTTATGTAAATAAGATAAGGAAAAACTTTGCGATTATTGTGAAAACATTAACATGATATATTTGCTGAACTATTCTTAAGAAAAAACTAAAAGGTAAAGTTTGAAAGGGGACCATGTTCTAGTTTCAAAACCATTATTCTCTAAATTTCTCCAAACTTGTCTTTATTTTCCAGATAACCAACTTATGCCTTTTTGTCTTTGCTAAATCTAATATTCACCACTTGAAACCTCTAGATATTAGGAGAAATGGTCAGAAATTGTTCTCTCCTAGCAAAAGTCAAGGTCCTCTTTCCCCCTTACATAAAACTAGCAAATCAAAAATGTTTATATCTGATGCAAATTACTATGAATTAAATCCCAGATTTCTGGGCACACATACTCAGGTTTTGTGAATTACTCAATGTGACAAATCAGTAGCTTTCCACATTGGTAAAAAATCAAGTGATGTAATTAGGAATGACTCAGCATTTTAAGACCTTGTGATTCTGTCAATGTAGGTCCTTCTTTCTTCTTGACAAAGATTGACAACTTACTTAGGAATTAATCTTCAAGTATTGTTACAGAAAAAAAAAACTTTACCCTTGTTCAGTCAACCTTGTGATAAGCCTTTTAAAACTTCGCTATGGATGTTTTCTTTTAAATGTCTGTCACTGCCCCACACTTAAATTCTTTCCAGTTTTGCAGGACTTTTGAGAACTTGTACATCACTCTCTGAAGTCAAAGTCATCTCTATAACTTTGATGTAGTTCAGTGAAAATTCAATAATTACTACTCCTTAAGTAAGTTCTGAGGCTAAAAGTATCAGTAACTGTGTCAGTTACTGATCAGTATCAGTACTTTTAGTACTGATCAGTATCAGTATCAGTATTTTTAGTATCAGTAACATTGCCATCAATTCATATAAATATAATGTTTTTGGTCTCCAAAAAAAGAAGCATGTGCTTCGTAAGATGTTATCTGAAATTCTTATATCATAAATATAATTGACATTGACTTTCAAAAAGAAAGCAAAGATTGTCCTTTAAGGAAAGAAATAAAATGGAACTAAACAAATGAGAGTTGGGTGCATAACGCATTGGTGAATGGATAAAGTCAAGATAGGACAATCATTAGCAGTAAATCTTCTTCTGAGTATGATATTTTCCACCTTATCTCTCAGTGATGGTATTTGTCATACAGAGATTGTCCCTGAATGATACATAATAGATTCTTTTAATTGACAGGTTATTAATGACAGAACATGGAGATTACTAGCATCAAGTGCCCAAAAAAGAAAGTTCAATTAAGAGAGGGAGTTGAAAAAATCTTGGCTGCGTTAGTAAGTCCTCTCCAGTGGATCTAAACTAAGATTTTTTTGTTGTTTTGCTTTATTTTTACCATCAATCTTTCCTAAACCCATAATCTCCAGGAGCTATTTTGTTCTGGAGGAAAAAAAAATAAATGGCAGCACTGAAATCACTGCTTGTGCACCCAATAGTTAGTGTCCTAAAAGAACAAATAATATTTCATATTTTGGGGTTTCCAACCCACTAGTCATTTCTTACATAATCCTCTTAGGTTGAAAGGGAAAGGACAAAAATGCTACAGAGAGTTTTATGTTGCCTAAAATTACTTTACCTACATTACCTAAAATTAAAATGTATATTAGAAAAACATGGTATGCTTCAATATCATCAATTTATGGAGTTAGATGAGTATTCCATATACAGGGTATTCCTAAAGTTTTAGCTATTTAAGCTTAAAATGATACACAGAGTTTTGGAACTACTGTATGTATGGCCACTATGCTCTTCTCCACAATACTTTGCTTGACCTTTACCATCACTTCTTAGGAGACGACTAATCTACAAGTCATAGGCATATAACATTGCTAGAAAATAGATGGGACTAAAAGATGAAACTTCAATGAGAAGATCAGGGTCATTAAATGAAATTCCCAGTTATCTAAAAGCTTTCCATTCCAATGCCTGCATCTTGTTCAATTCTGATACCAGGACAATGGGTATGAATACTTTCTGTGCAAGATACATAAATATGCATATAGATACATATATATGGATTTAAACTTCAAATATGAGATATAAACACACATGTATATACACACATATGTGTATACATATATCTATATCTATATATCTACACACACAAATACACACCGATGGATAAAAGTCATGCAAAAGGCTATGAAGAAGAACATAGTGGATATAAATAAGCTATAATATACCTGTAAGCAAGAAGAAAAAGGGACACAAATAATGCCATCAGGACAATGTATGCTGGAAAAACATGGGCAAGTCATAAGGGATTATGAAAGGAAAGTGTATGCATTCCATTTGTAGATTTCAGGAGGAGAGCTTGTGGCCTTTAGGGAGCAGGGACTCTGATCAAAGTTCCAGGGCAGAAAAGGGTGCTTGTGGTGGCTCACAGACCAGGGCACAGGCCAGGACAGTAGTAAACACACCTCTCTTTAGGTTATACTACCTTGGAAGAACTGAACATTTATAGATCCTCTGAATTAGCTCTGAAAATAGCTGCACAAAAAATGAACTTGGGGGAATCCTTCCTCCATCCCAGGGGCAGACCCCAACTGGAGAGAGGGTGGATCAAAATGCAAACTCAGAATAATACAACAAAGTTCAAAGTCTCAAAGGAAAATGTAAATTTGCTCCTCCCCCCAAAAAAAGTCCTGGAAGCCTTCAAATTTTTTTTGAAAAAATCAAATAAGAGAAGTAGAAGAAAATTCAAGAAAAGAAGTGATGTAAGAAAATCATGAAAAAAGAGTAAGCTTGATAAAGGAGGCACAAAAATATAGAAGAAAATAACACCTTAAAAAAAGAATAGTCCAAATGGTAAAAGGTACAAAAATCCACTTAAGAAAACTTAAAAAACCAGAATTGGCAAAATGGAAAAAGATGTTCAAAAATTCACTGAAGAAAAGAGTTCCTTAAAAGTAGAATTGGCCAACTGGAAATAGAGGTACAAAAGCTCACTGAAGAAAATAATTCCTGAAAAATAAAGTAGGTAGAAACTAATGACTCTATGAGACACTGAGAAATAATAAAACAAAATAAAAAGAATGAAAAACCAGAAGAAACTGTGAAATATCACATTGGAAAAATAACTGACCTGGAGAATAGAATTCTTGAACCTTACTCTCATCAAAATTAGCTCAAAGAGGGAAAAACATACATACTCAGTTGGGTACAGAAATTTAATTTACTGTACAAGAAAGTAGGAGGGGAAGGGGATAAGAAAAGGGGGGGATCACTGATAGAAAGAAGGGTGGGTAGGCAGGTGGTAGCCAGAAGCAAAACACTTTTGAGGGTGGAGAGGGTGAAAGAAGAGAGGATAAACAGGAGAAAATAGGATGGAAGAAATACACTATTAGAAATCACAACTGTGAAAAAAATACAGCAAATTTCTCTGATAAATGTCTCCTTTCTCAAATACATAAAGAACTAAGTTCAATTTACAAAAAAAAAATGAGGCATTCTTCAATTGAAAAATGGTCAAAGGATATGAAAAGGCAGTTTTCAGATGAAGTAATCAAAGCTATCTACAGTTATATTAAAAATGCTATAAACACTATTAGATGCTCTAAATCACTACTGATTAGAGAAATTAAAATTTAAACGAATCTGAGGCACAACCTCACCCCCATGACAGAAAAGTAAAATGACAAATGTTGGAGGGTGAGGGAAAATTTAGACCCTAATGCAGTTGGTGGAGTTATGAAGTGATTCAACCATTCTGAAGAGCAATTTGGAACTGTGCCCAAAGGGTTATAAAACAATGCATACCCTTTCATCCAGCAATGCTCTTAGTATATCTGTATTCCCAAGAGATCAAAGAAAGGGAAAAAGACCTATAGGTACAAACATATTTATATCAGCTCTCAGTAATGGAAAAGAATAGGACACTGATGGGATGCCCATAAATTGGAGAATGTCTAAACAAGTTATGGTATATAATTTGATGGAATACTATTGTGCTTTAAGAAATGACGAGAATGATGTTCTCAGAAAAACCTGGAAGGACTTCTATGAACTGATGCAAAGTGAACTGATCAGAACCAGGAGAATATTGTATACTATAATAGCTATTCTAAACAATACAGTCCTGCAAGATCATTCTGTAGGACTTATAATGAAAAATGCTATCTCCAGAGAAAAATCTGATAGAATCTGAATGCAGATCAGTTGTAAAAACTATTTTTCTATTTCTTTTGTTGTTGGGGGTTCTGGGTTTTCTTTCATCACATGATGAATACGGAAACATATTTTGCATAGCTACACATGTATAAGCTATATAAAATTGTATGTCTTCTAAATGGGAAGCAGGGGAAAGAAGTTGAGCAAAGGAGAAAGAGGGAAGAATTTTGGACTCAAAATGAAAAAAAAACCTGTTAAAACTGTTTCAATATATGATTGGAGAAAAAATTAAAACATGAAATAAATTTAAAAGAATCACACAGTTCTTAATTTACCAATATTTTAACACCTGTCATCTGCCTGAACATTTCCAGGTTGGGAAAACCTTTCAAAGTGAGTCGTTGACTTTCATAGCTTTTGACAACTGAAAATCATTTCTACACCATGACAATCGCACCACAGAAGGACAGTCATACAGTACAGGGAGAAATTATTTCCTCAATAACAGTCCATTGTGAGTATGAGAGGATAAGATAATTTTCAGTGACATCAGTAGAAGGTGCAGTGGTCAAGTAGAATTCTATGTCATCCCCCTGGTAGGTCATTTAGGCTCTCTCAGCCTTAGTTTCTTCATCTGTAAAACAGTGATAATGGCACCTAACTCACAGGTCTGTTCAAATGAAAATTGGTAACAAATGTAAAGGGCTTTGAAAATCTTAAAGTGCTTTATAAATGCTAATTATTTCAGATCACAAGACTTTTTTTTTTACTGGATTATCATATGCATATATTCTTATTATCTACATGTGTCAACTTAATGGGTCATCTCATAATGTAGGGCAACTTTCCAGAAGTATGACTGCAATATCCATGTATTACTAAAAAAAGACAAAAAGATATATACAAATAATTTTGGACATATTTCTCCTAAAAGTGGGACTATTTTTCCTTTTTTTTTTTTTTAGGTAAATGTTTGTGTGGAAAACCTCAGCATACACACACACACACACACACACACACACACCACACACAGTATATGTATATATATATGTATATGTATGAAACAAGTTTCAAGTTAGTTAAAAGCTGAACAGCAAACATTTAGATGAAAAAAATAAGATTGATGATTTTTCACAAATACATATCTGGCTTTATTTTCTGTTTTAAAAGACCAGTCTAGAAATCACATGGCTAGATAGTTTGTGATGCTGGTGATCAAACAAGTGATTTCAATAATGTTCATGGTATTAATGCAGGGAAAAAATATGAAACACTGTACTCCCTAGTTATTATCTACCAAGATGGGGGGATGGGGGAAAGCAAGTCTTTATCATGGAAAAAATATTCTAACCAAAACAGGAAATAAAAGAGACTGCAAAGACTTGCAAACATGACTTCAAATGTCTCATGCTCAACAGGACACTATTTGAACATTCATTTTAAACAATTGCTTCACACAAGTTTGGAGAACAGTAAAAATGACAGAAATAGCAAATAGCAATTTTTTGAACACTCTGGTTTTTTTCTTTTCTTTTTTCTTTTTTTCTTTTTTCTTTTTTTTTTCCATTTCATCCTGTGTTGTCATAAGGCACCCTCATTCCCTTTTCCTGGAAAAAAAAAAAAAGACTCTTTCTTCTGGGAAGGCACAATTAGCAGCAGTGAGAAAGGAGTTTTCTGCTGATAATAACTCAGGTAATTCACAGTTTCTAGACTTATCTTTGTGATACCGTATCACCATAATGGAAAATGGAGACATAAAGTAGGAAAGCATACACTATTGTGTGAACATCTTTAACGAAGAAAAATAGTAATTTTGCTTTGCCTATGATAAAGCAACATTCGACTGTCATTCAAATGTTCAATGGCATTGTCATTATTGTTTGTTCTTCATTCTCAAAGAGGACCATGACATCAAGAAAGTAATACCGTGACTTGTAAGTGGATTCGATTTAAGCCACGGAGGTCTGTGTAAAGTCACCAGCCTTAGTCTCTCCACCTGGGTCCAGGGGCAAGGTATAGATCAGGATGAATGGATATCCCTGGATGCATTGGGAGACCTTGCCCTTTTTAAGTGAAGGTCTTTCTCGGGTCTCAGTTTGATGGAGGCAATGCCCAATCAGTGATTAAAGCTAGGAAAGGAATGAGGAAAATAAAGGCCTCTTTTATCTAGTCAAAATGGAAATCAATCTGGGAGGGGAAGACTCTTAAGAATTCTGGCCAGAACTGAAACAATTACTATTTCCATTCACTGTGAGCCATCAGCTCATCTTTATAATACAGAATCACCACAATGGAAAGCTGAAACATAAAATAGGAAAGCATATACTATTAAGCAAACAGCAACAAAGAAGAAAAAATAGTAATTTTAGTTTGCCTAGGATGCAGCAAAATTGACAACAATCAGCCATCATTCAAATATTCAGTGAAATAAAATCAATTAGAAAGATTAAAGGGTACATGAATGATTTTGCAAAGTGAAACAATAATAGAAATAACAGACTTCAGAGGAGATAAATTTGATAAGAAAGGTGTGGAAAGACGTTCCTAATGGACTCGAATAATTTTTCTAAGGACAAAGGAGTAAACAAATATATTGCTGTTAAAAGAAAACAACAATCAACTAAGAAGTTGTACGGGATGTCCAAAAGGGATGGAGGTAAAGTTCAAGAGTGCAAAATATGCCCCCATCTATTTATACCCACATCATCTCACCATGATGATTAACTAATAATTAACTAATAATTAACTAAAAATACTAGTCAGATAATATCTATATCATATAATCTTTCAAATGTTATAAGAAAGCTTTGCATGTCAATATTAATAAGGTCTTTCCCTTGCTCCTGACGCCTTAATTCCCTCACTATCCACCCAAACTTCTCAAAGGTAACCAAAGCAAGGGAGTGGGGAACAAATATAAGTAGAAGGCAACAAAACCCTGCCTTTGACACTATGTACAAGATTTTGGTCAAATCATTTAAACTCCCTGACCCTGTTTCCTATTTTGTAAAATGGGAGAAAAGAGAGGGTCTCTGAGTTTCTTTCCATCTTTATAGCTATGATACTAATGAATTATCATTCAGCAAGATTTCTAAGAATGGAAGGAGCTGACACAGCTCTAAGATATGAGTCATTAACTTGGATGTTGGAAAGGGAAGGGAAGGGAAGGGAAGGGAAGTGATGGGAAGGGAAGGGAAGGGAAGGGAAGGGAAGGGAAGGGAAGGGAAGGGAAGGGAAGGGAAGGGAAGGGAAGGGAAGGGAAGGGAAGGGAAGGAAGGGAAGGGAAGGGAAGGAAGGGAAGGGAAGGGAAGGGAAGGGAAGGGAAGGGAAGGGAAGGGAAGGGAAGGGAAGGGAAGGGAAGGGAAGGGAAGGGAAGGGAAGGGAAGGGAAGGGAAGGAAGGGAGAGATCTTTGGGAGTATCCCATGAGCTCCTCCTGACAGTGGACACCTCCCAGTAACTACTATTTTCAACTGCATTAGGAGATCCCATGGTCAAGTCTCCCAAAGTCTTAAGACTTTATGGAATTGCAGAACAGTCACATTGAGATCAATATTGTGCCATCAGCACTAGGTGCAAGCAAGCAAATACACACACACACACACACACACACACACACACACACACACAAAGGAAGGAATTCTGGATTTCTTCAATGCCATCTCAATTTGAGATCTACACCTTCTGCCAATTAAATCTGTACCAACCTAGACAGAGATCTTTTCCAGGATATTGACCAGCTCAGATTGTATGGTGGATATAAAATATTATTCAGATCTCAGAGGGTAATAATGAGGCAGATGATGACTTTGCAAATATGCTATGGGCAAGAAGCACTGGGTAATAATTTGGGGCTACTTATTGTCCCTGCAATGACATCTGAATGTAACTGACTAGCTTCTCATCACAATTTCAAGGCTGTGCTTCATAAAAGGAGAGTTTAAGAGAGGCCAACAGAACTAGGCACGGGAATAATGAAGACAACAAGAGCTTCTATTCTAAAGGAATATGTACCACATAGGGAAAAGATGGAGGAAAGGTTGTATTTGAAAGTTATCTGCAGCTAAGAGAAAAATCTAAATCTTTAAAAAACTTATTCCAAGCAGTCTGTGTGATCCATGTAGTACCTAGAACCCTACAATAAAAAGGAATTGGTAGGAACTATACTCTGAGATGTGAAAATTATGCTTCCAGCTGCAAAACTCCTGAGTACTGCCCAAGTTTGATTAAAATATAATTTGGAAATATTTAACAAAATAAAAAAAATACAACACAATATAGAATGTTAATTTGTGGTTTTCTAAGTCAATATGTGGCCTGCTGAGATCTGTTTCTGTGCATTTCCCAACATCACTTTAAATTCTAAACTTAATTTTTTCTCTATTACTAAATAGTTTAAGTAATGATTATCATGAAAGCTACATGAGAGATAGGGGATGGTTGTGTTGTGTTTGTCCTTTGTTTTCGAAGAAGACCATGACCTCAGAGAAACGATGACATGACTTGCACTTGACTTTGTTTTGAGTGAGGGAGGGCTGTGCAAGGTCACCAGCCTCACTTTCTCCTCCTGAGTGATTGGGGTCCAGTGACCAGATATTCATGAGAATAACTGGAAATGGCCCAGGATGCACTGGGATATCTTGGCCTTTTATAGGGAATTGACAATTTATTTAACTGGTATAGGCAATTCTCTAAATAATAAACTCTGTCTTTAAGAACTATCTTAGCAACTTTTAAGTTAAATTATCTGCCTAGAGTCACACAGAGCTAATACTTGAACCTTCTTGAGTCCAAGACCAGGTCTCTGGCTCCTACACTACACCCTCTCTGAATGACAAAGAAGCACATCTAAAAAAATATGTTACCACGTCACTAGAATTTACTGTCTCCATAAATCAGAAGAACTATAGTGCTTGGATTAAAATAAAGATTTAAAGATATGTTTAAGCTTCTCTTAAATAATTATATAATTCTTGTATAAAAATCTACTAGGAAGGTTAACAATAGAAAATTCCTAGCAGCATACATCAAGATCACCTATCTTATTTCCTAATTCTCTTCTCCAAAAAAAATACCTTTTCTTTGTTTCTTTTTATCACTGATGTCAACTCTGACTTTCTTGAAGCCATGCTGGTTAGCCTTTAGCTTAGAAGAAGGCACTGTAGTTGTAAGGGTAAGAACTGTACCTCATGAAAATGAAGAGGATTACTTTACTGGGGTTCTCATTTGTGATGCAATACTATTGTTTTTTTTCTTGTTTTCCAACACCTACTTCATGCTATTTGACATCACCACTCTTATGACCTCTAGACCTAGCATCTCTAGGCTGAAAGAATAAATGAACCGTTCCATTAAGGAGTTAGGAAGAGCAGGTAGGTGGCACAGATGGATAGAGTTCTGGTGCTGAATTTAGGAAGACATCTTTCTGAGTTCAAATCTGACTTCAGACACTTATTAGCTATATGATCCTGAGCAAATCACTTAACCCTGTTGGCCTCAGTTTTCTCATCTGTAAAATGAGCTGGAGAAGGAAACGGCAAACCACTCCAGTCTCTTTGCCAAGGAAATCTCAAATGAGATCACGAAGAGTCAGACAAGACTGAAACAAACATAAGAAGTTATATCAAAGAATTTAAAGAATCCCTTGGCGCCTCTGCAAATTAGGCAAATCTGGAATTAGGCCAGCTCCTACTACATTCAACTGCTATGTGAACAAAGTCTAGGTATGCTTAATTTCGAACTTGTGGTATTAAAAAATAGAAGCTGAAGTAGCTGAAGGTTGATGTTTCTTTTCAAGATCCACATGGCACAATGGCTTCTCCAAAGACGTGTGGGGACAAAATTTGCTTATCTCTTTTTTCTGGTGGTGGAGAGAGGAAAGAGTGGAATGCAAAGATGTGAGACACATGACCAAAGTGCAGCGGCAAATTGGTACTGCACCAATTTCTCATTGATGGGTTTACTACACTGTGATTAACAGTCAAACTAAGTTATTCTAGCAAGCACAGTGAAAGTTCTTTAACTTAGACCTTTACAAAGTGGTAAGATCGTCAAACAAATATTTCATATTTTTAAATTACAAAATAGAATTCAATATAAATTTTAGAAATTTGCTTAAATTTTATAAATTTCACATGAAATTTAAATCATAAAGAACTTCGCTGTGAAATTATACCATATTCTTAGAAATTGCATAGATCGCTAATTGCTTAAGATATTTGTTCATCTTCAAAGAGCTGTCAGAGCTATGGCTTGAACTTGGTCCTCCTAACTCCACGTCTAAGTATTTGTTCTGTCTATGCCATAATGCCTCATATACAAGTTAAAAATCTAAAGAATATCATGAACAATATTATTCTATTTTTTAAAGAATCCTTCCCTAAGTGATGAAAATTGCTTAAAAAACATAAAAGCAGTCTGGTAGAAATTAGGATTAGATCAGCAATTTATACCAATCTAACTCAAGAAACTCCTAATGGATACATGACTAAAGACAAAAATTCATATAATTTTAAAAATGCAGGACAAAGGATAGTGATACCTTTTCCAGCCACTGCAAGAAGCAGAATTTTTATCTCAGAAAGAGAAAGGAATAATCAGAAAAGCAAAACGAACATTTTTGTTCACATAAAACTACAAAAAAATCTACACAAGTAAAATAAATGCACTTAAAATAAGGGAAACAATCTGGAGAAAATAATTTTTATAGCAAAGTTCTTTTGTAAAAGTTTGCTATTCTATTTTTTCTACTTTATTTTATTTTGAAATTAAGAAATAAAACACACATTTCCACAACATAACAGAATGGGGGGAAAACAGAATTGTGAATCTACTACTCTAGGATTATAAAAATTCATATGAGTATAAAAGGAAAAGAGTCTTGGTAGGTAATGAGTCACTGGATATGAATGGGCAGTTCTCAAATCAAGAAATTAATAGCAAGTATATTTTTTAAAAGCTCCAAGTCACTAAAGACATGAAAACTTCGAGCTTCAACAGCTCAAAGGTCCTACTGTACACCAATCAGGTTGCAAATGAGAAGAAAAGAGGAAAATAGCAATTGCTCGAGGAATTGTGATAAAACAGGTATACTGGCTACTGCTGGTAGAATTGAGAATGGTTTCCATAATTCCTGTTAACAATTTGGAACTATTCTCCTGAAATCACTAAACTCTAAAAATATAATCTCTGACTTGGTGTTACTACTATTAGGTGTGTACTTTGATGAGGTTAAAGACAGAATGAAAGTATTTATATGTAAAATAATATTGAGAACATTTTTGTTTGTTTGTTTGTGGCAAAGGACTGGAAACAGAATATGTGCCCATCAGTTGAACAAATTGTGGCATCTGAATGTAATGGAATTTTACTGTATCATAAGAAATGGAACTTCTGCTGGAATCAGAGAATTATGGGAATATTTGTATGAACTGATGTAGAATAAAATGATCAGGACCAGAACAATTTAAGTGAATGTAACAAAAATGTGAGAGGACACAGCTTTAAAATAAATCAGAAAGTTGACTAACACATCAACCAACCATGACACATGGAGCATATCTTCCATGTCTTGGAAAGGTGATGGGGCAGAAGTACAGAATCAGACCTGACTCCTCATACATAAACAATTTTTGTTTGGCTTGATTATGCATATGCTATGAGGGAGGGCATTTACTCGGGGCATGGAAGTGGTATGAGGGAGAAGAGGATCATTAAAGTAACTTAAGAATTTAACAGAGCAAAGGAAGGAGAAATGGGAATCAATAAAAAGAGAAAAATTGTTTTTCCTGCTTGTGTGTGTGTATAATATACACATGTGCCCATATGCATTGCCTGTATGTCTTTTGTGCTATAAATGTACTGGTTCTTGTAGAAACTTCTTTCTTGTGACTTGAGATGTTCATGATTGCTGATGGTTACAGAGTTTAAAATGAAAAAATAGTGTTAAGAAAAGTCCAAATAAATCCAAGCTAACATTACTTTTGATGACCTTAACTAACCAGAAAGAATTCAAAGGCAAAAATCAAGTTTTGACAAAAGTATAAATTCCAAAGTTTCAAAAAATCACTAGTTATTTTAAAATAGTTTGCTTTGAGATGCCAGAGAAGCTACAAGTGGTTCAGAAAAACAGGGTGGGTGGGTGAGAAGTGCTTGGAAAAGCAGAGAAATATACATTTACAGTGGCATGGAGTCGTCAAATTTGAAATTACCAGATCACTTATCTAACAGAACATACTTAGAGGCTAAAACTTGCTCCTCCTACCTCCCTATCAAAACTTGAGGTTTTTTCCTTTGAAAAGCACAGAAGGAAAATAGAGCATAATGCACTTTTACAAGAATAAAAAAAAGGTAACCTACCTTCCCTCCCCCCTCAAGACATTATATACCATTATCACCTTTTGTATCAGGTCTATTACACCACACTCTCTCAGTTCAGTGATTTGGACAGAATTTCAGATTTACATTTCTATTACTAACTCTCTGAGTCTCACTCATCATATATATATATATATATATATATATATATATATATATATATATATATATATTTTTTTTTTAACCTGAGCTGCGATTTCATTTAAGTAAGGGGCACTTAGAGATTCTACAGCTTACTTCCCTTTATTTCCCATTCAAGTCACTATCACTTTTTTTTTTCCCCAGGAATATTGCAATGTGTTCCTAATTGGTCTCCTTTTTCCCAGTCTCTCTCTGATCTAATTCATACTGCAGAAGGCTGACAAACAAATATTCCTGATACAGAGGTCTGATCATGTCTCTTCTGTGCTCAAAATGCTTCAGTGGTTCCCTTATTTCTCATTTGCATGTAAGATAAATTATAAACTTCTCAGTTTAGTTTTTTTCCTCACACGAAGTAAAAATATGATATATTCCAAAAGGAGACAGAAATTTGGTTTTAAATTCCTTGGAACACACAGCTTGTTAGAATGTAAATATCATTATGGAAAGCGTTTCTCCCCATCTGAACATGATATCCTAGGGATTAAAGAGATTAGAATCATTCATCGTACTGCAGGAATCTTTAATATATCAATTGTTTATTTTTCAATTGTATTTTATATGTTGGGTTTTTGTTTTTTAGGTAGCAAGAACCCTGTTTTCACTTCGAACTGAGAAAGTAGGAAAAGCAAAACCACTATTATAAGCAGATATGTCAAAGAAAACAAATTTTCCTATGTCCAAGAAAAAGTCTTATTCTATACTTTGAGCCCTTCATTTCTCTATCAGAAAGTCAGCAATATATTTCTACATTCATCCTATGGCATTATGGTTCCTCATTATGCTGAGGATGAGTGTAAATAGTCTTTCAAAATTGTCTGCCTTTACAACACAGTTGTCATTATAAATTATTCTCCTAGTTCTACACACTTTGCTCTGCATCAGTTCATATAAGTCTTCCTAGGTTAAAACATGACCTTAAACCATCACCTTCATCATTTCTTGAAGAAAAAATTGTATTCCATCACATTTACGTCCCCTATCTTATTTAGCAGTTTCATGATTGAGGGGTGGCCCCTTAATGTTTGATTCTTTGCTACTACAAAAGATTTGTACAACCTTAGAGTTTATTTTGCTTGGTATTAATCCCTCCTAGAAGCTACCCGGTCTTTTAGTTTTCCTTTATTCCTTTCCCACCACTTTCCCTGCTTAGTAAAAAGCATTTCTGTGCTCAGCTCTGTGCCCATGTGTATGTATTTTGTGTATGTGTGCGAGGGAGGGATTTTTGTGTAGTCTTCTCTCCTTTGACCAATTCTGATTAGTGAGGTAAAAGTGAAAGCCTAATGGATTTCCCAACCTTTTCCTTGTTTGTATTATATACAAAATATAATTTTGCATCATAACTGTGTGAGCTAATTTTCCCTAACCTTCTTCTATCTCCCTCTACCTCACTGCATTCATCTTCTTTTAAGATCATCAAGACATAGTAGAACCCCCTCCCTAGAGTAAATTTATTTTGGATGTGTCTGACTCCTAAACTCTCTTTTCTTTCATAGTTCTAGGTGCTAAATCTTGTGTGAACCTGGTTGTGGCTCTTTGGTACTTGAATTTTTCCATTCTACCTGCTTATGCTTTTTTTTCTTTGATATAGAAACTCTGGATTTGGGATATAATGCACCCAAGACTTTTTGTTTGGGATTTTCTTTCACTGGGGCAACTAGTAAATTCTATTTGGAATTTCTTCCCTGCTTCTAAGAGATATGGAAAGCCTTGGTTAATGAATTCATGAAGTCTAGGCTTGTGTGTATGTGTGTGTGTGTGTGTGTGTGTGTGTGTGTGTGAGATCATGGCTAACAGATAGCTTAATGATTCTTAAATTGTCTCCCCTTCATTTGTTTTCCAGTTTAGTTGTTTTTACTATGAGACATCTTAAGTTTTCTTCTATTTTTTTCAGTCTTTTGAGTTTCATTTAATGCCATTATTATCTCATGGAGTCATTAGTTTCTGTTTGGGCCATTCAAATTTGCAGGGAATGTGTTCTTTTGTGCAAGTTTTGTATTCTTTGTGCAAAGACATGTTTCTTTTTTATTTTCTTCTTCCATATTTCTTATTTCTTCTCCCATAGGCAGCCAGATGGTATAGTGGATTGACTGTTGTCAGGAAATCTGAGTTAAAAATGTACTTCAGACACTTACTAGTTATGTTAACCTGGCAAGTTGTTTAAACCCTGTTTACCTCAGTCTCCTCATCTGTAAAATAATGATATTAATAATACCTACCTCCTATGGTTGTCATGAGAAAGAAATCAGATAATTTGAAAGTGTTTTGGAAACCTTAAAGCACTATATGGATGCTAGTTATTATTATTAATAATAATTTTCCAGTTTTCCCTCCAGTGTTCTAACTTAATCTATAAAAAATAATAATTCTTGTTTTATCTTTTCTAGAAATTATATTTGAATTGGTGCCCAACTTGTGTTTTTCTTTGAGGCTTTGCTTGTACATGTTTTGGAGTCATTATCTGCTGCTGGATTTGTCCGAGCATCCTGGTCCTAAAAATACCTTATTATGATGGGATTCATTTTTGTTTCAATCTTTGATTTTTCTCCCAGCCTACTTCCTCATTTTGGACTTTATGTCAAGGCCAATATCTAATCTAGACACTTCTCATGAGAAGGTTTGGGCTAGTCCTCTTGCTGCTTCTTTTGGGTACTGAATATTGTGTTATTTCTGGATTTCAGGGACAGCTTAAAGATTTGAGCGTGCTCAAAGAAGTCAGCCAAAGAAAATCACTGAAGTCTTCAAGTTTCTGCCCTAGGATTGATCTGAGCAACACATCTGTGGACTTGGCTGGGTTGGGAGTCCAAATAGACTCAACTATTACCAGCCAGCTGGAAGACTCTACAAAATTCATTTGACTGGGATTCCTGCCCCAGGTGTTTTATGCAGGGTTAAGATTGGGCTAGATGCTGGAACTGAGATCTGGCTCCTCTCCTGGAGTCCAACCTATACAGACCCAGCTTACTTCTGAACTTGCTTCCTACTTAATATCCAGGTTAAAACCTGTGACTGGTCCTTATTCTGGAATAGAAAACTTCCATGTTGGTTCCTGCCCCCTCCCACCCCCCAAGCATGTCCTAAATCTATGTCCTGGAATAGGGATCAATAGAGCTGTGAGGTGGCACCTCTTCCTGTACTGTACACAGGTTTAGGTCCCTCTTTGCTATGTTTCAGACATCTTTTTGCCCTTCTACCCAGTATCAACCTGGATTGAAAAGTTCCCCACGGAATACTTCTGGCCAGACTAAAAGTTCCAGTGCCCACAGACTTCCCTGTTTGTCTTGCTATGCCAACTTATTCCAGAAAAGTAATTTAATGTGATTCACCGACTACCCCCCACCCCCCGGATTTCCTGATGAGTATTCCCTGCTTCTACTCTATCATGTAGGCTTTCATCAATTATTTATAATATAGAGAATAAGGTATCAAATTGCTTGCTGTCTTGGGGAAGGGGGGAAGGAAGGAGGAAAATTTGGAATACAAAATCTTTAAAAAATGAATGTGAAAATTGTCTTTACATGTAATTGGGAAAAATAGAATACTATTAAATTTTATATATACATATGTGTGTATGTATGTACATATATATATATAGTCTATATCTATATAATCTCTATACCATTGTAGAGATGATAACACCTTCACTGGGTGGTTTGGTGACAATACAGGGTATAAATGTGAATGATCCCCCAGAACACATCAAGACAACAGGCACCATGAAGCTGCAGTATGTCATGACCATGATATTTTTTTCTCCAAGCCCAACCCCAAATTTCAACAAATAAAAGTCTCAAATTTGGGCTCCATCCTATCTTTGCAGGGTTTCTGAATATTATTCTTTCATGAATTCTATTCCAGTCAAACTGCTTTGCTCACTGTTATTCGTACTGAATATTTCACCAGGAAAAAAAATATCCCTCTAACATCATCTTGTGAATTTCTCTAGTTTATAGACTCACCTCAACTCCTAACTTCCCCAGGGATCCTATCTTTCCATCCCACCTCTTACCAGTTAATGCCACCTTTCAGAAATCACTCTGCATATGCAGGATATTCCAAAAGCCTTAGTGTTATTGATCCTTAATAGTGCACCAAAATTTTGGAGACACTCTATATTTCATATTTAGTTATATATGAATACGTTGTTTTCTGCCAAAGGAATATAAATTCTTTGAGGGCAAAGTTGGTTTTATTTTTGTTTTTGTATCCCTAGCATCCAAGTATTGTATTTGGTATATAGCAGTCACTTACTAAATACTTGTCTGATGAGATGAAAGGAATGAAAGTCTTTGTAGTAGAGGGATTTCTAGTACAAGGAGATAATCTCCAGATGATTTTGATATATGGATGTATTTGTGCACATATATCTATGTATGCATGTGGGGGGGAAGAGAGAGAGAAAGAGAGAGAGAGAGACAGAGAGGCAGAGAGGGACAGAGAGAGAGGGAGAGGGAGAGAGGGAGAGAGGGAGAAAGAGAGGGAGAGAGACAGGAGAGAAACTGTGATGATGAAATTGGACTGAAAAACTACAAAGCCTCCTCCATGAAATTCACACTCAAAAGTGACCACCCTAACAATCCACATAGGGTAAGCTAAGCACATGGACACAAGACATCCCCTAAACTGTCACAAGCATTTAGGTGGGCAGCTAATCAACTATATCCATTGCTGTTCTTGGAAAACCACTTCAAATGGACAATAAAATTAATCTAGAACTGAATAAGAGGGAAGAATTGGTCCATATTGCATTTGGGGAAGTGAACAATGACTTCAATGATCCCAAACAGCTCTCAGCTGCAAGAGTTTATCTTTTAATATCAATGTCATCTTCGTGATGCTTAATGTTTGTCACTGCAGTCTGAGAAGAAGGAAAATCACATGCAACCCAAAGGACAACAACAACAACAACAAAACGTATTAAAAGGTTGCATTTTGTCATCAATGATGACCTTTGTTAATAAAAGACGTGATCACAGCATATAAAGCTATATGACTTCAGAGATCACATAACCAACCCAATGCTTCCATGTTCCACATATCAATCCATATGACCAGAAAAAGGGGTAAGCTAGCCATGAAGTAAGAGCAGTAGATAATGAAAAGATAAATTTGGCACTGTTATTAATAAAATAGTAAAATAACTCAACAGAAGCCCTCTGGTGCACTAGGTAGATGATCTAGAGATTTAGGGAAAGCCGGAGACGTGAACTTCACAAGGTAAAAAAAAAAAATAAGAGTCCAGTAGGTTTTCTTTTGCAGGGATTACCCAAAATAATGAACCTAGGGACCATCAGAAGAATGAAGCAAATGAAATCAAAACTTAAAAGCTAGGTAGCAAAGAAACTACAGGAAATAAATGCTTAATAAAAATGTGTTAAACTTCTACAATGTTAAAAACAACAAGCACTTAGCTTCTGCATATAAAAAATAAATTAGTCCAGAAGAGTTAATTTTCATTTAGAAAGAAACCTGGTATAAACAGATAAAATTAATTTTGCATGAGCATATAATATAGTCCAAACTTAAATGACATTTAAGAGTTCAAGCTGTCCTTTGCTTTTCAATTTATTTTATGGAGCAAAGCTACTGATGGACATGTATGAAAGGATATAATAAGAAATGCCAGTTTGCTTTAGAAATTCACATTTGGCAGTCTGTAATGTCTGTGTCTAGAATAAACCTATATGAAGTAAAGCAATGTAAAACTGTCAACAGATTTGCAACCAGTGTGCTAATTTTCATTTATTTAATGTAAAATGCATTTTGAAAAAAGCTCTTAAACAAGGATTCATTGTATGTTTATTGCAAAGTGTTCCTTCAATTGATTTTTAAAAGATTAGTTTAGAATAACCCATTCTTGTACTTAGATTGAACAATTATGAAAATCATGTGGGCTCCTGTTAGTGGAAAATGAAATTGTGAGCATAATATACCAATTCTCTTTTGTACTGCTCTTTGATGTGACTTTTCCCTAGGTTTTCAAATTTTTAGACATATAGAAAATACTTTGCAACAAAGAAAGTATATAAAGTTACAATAACTTATCCAAGTTTCTTTGGATCATATCCTCAAAAACAATCCAGTGTTTTAAAAACAACTTATATATTAAAAGAGGTTTCTAAAATTAAATTGAACTCTCCTTATACTTAGTTACTATTGAGAAGAGTTAACTTACTACTGAGAGGGAAAAAAAGACCTGCAGAGATAGTGGAAAAAACGTGGCTTCCATCTTCTAATCTGCCATAATTGTCCATGTGACAGTGGTCAAGTTTCAGTTTCCTTATCCCCCAATATGGGAATGAATACCATTTAAGTATGTCATCAGATTGCTGTGAGGAGCAAATTAAATAATGTATATAAAATTGTTTTTGTTTTTGTTTTTGTTTTTAAATAAATGGAGGCTGTTATTCTCAGATTGCTTTGTGGATGCCTACCATGATCAATGTTACCTTGATGAGATGCACAAAAGTTAATTTAGTAACATCAATGGTCACTCTAAAGAATGAGCCCAGCTTGTTCAGGATGGGTGGTATCTAGGAAATTGGATAGGGTTTTCAATTATCTTAAGGAGTTCATTGCTGCAAATATCTTTTATAACACAAATACTCTCCAGAGACCCTGTCTTGTTGTGAGTCAGGGAACATCTGATTCACATAAGCCAAATTTCAGATGATCTATAGGGCACTAGAACAATTCTCATTGCATGTAATTAGGTTGCAGCATATTAGCAAAGATGATTGGCACTCAAGAAATGGAATAAAAGACATCACTACTGTCCTGGATGCCTGAAAAAAGAATGGGGCAGTTATAGAGCTTTAGGGAAAGACAGATGAGAGATGCACAGTCCCGTGGTGGCAAAGGTATCCAAAAAATGATTAAAAGAATCAGAGCAAGATCTCTAGAATGTTTAGTGAATTATTTATATAGGATTCACGGAAAGATATTTTTAAAAAGAATCATATAATATAAAAAAAGCATGAATGGATTGTGATCAGCAGCTGTAGAGGAAATACCCAATGGTGAAGAAATGAAAGATCCATTCAGATTTGGTGCAACACCCTGCTCTGTGAAGATTCTCCTGAATGCTGATGATTATCTAGCATATTAGCTATCCTTGTCAGCTTTGTATTATTTGAAAATTTGTAAGCATGCCACCAATGTCTTTTGTGCTATACATGTAGAAGATCATATAGATAAGTAAATATTAAAAAGAACATTTTTTTTACTTCTCAAAAACTTAACTGAATAAAAGAGAAGTCCATTTGCAATACATGTATAAAAATGCACATGTGTACATGTATAGTTTGTTGGGTCTTGTTATATATACACATGTACATAAATGCACATACCCATACAAGCATCCACATACATATATGAATATGTATGTGTATATCTATGTCTAACACACTACAGGGCCAAGCATGAATTCTCAGGATATTCCACTAGAGATCTTCATCTAAGATTGCAGTTGACATTAAATCATTAATGACTACATTTTGAATCTAGCCATTCACTCAGTTCAGAATCTATCCACTATGCTATGTTCTAGCTTTATTTTTTCTGTTTTTTCATAATAATAGACTGAGAGACCTTTTAAAATGCTTTGCTAATGTCCAAGTAAACCATAGCTATAAAATTCCCCTGAAACATTGACTAGTGAGCTAGACAGTTAGTCTAACATTAGCTGTTCTTCCCTGAAGCCATGTTAGTTCTTTGTAATCACCACTCCCTTTTCTGCATGTTCATTAATTATTATTTAAAATACTTTAAAATTTTGTTTGGAATCAAAGACACCCACAGTGATACAAAGTTTTTGGACTGATAATCCCTTTGTTGCAAACTGAAGCAACATTTGCTTTTCTCAAATTCTGAAGTAATTCTCCCATTCCTAACGCTCTTTTAAAGCGAACTGCCCCTGCTCAGGAATCACATCTACCCACTTCAGTAATTCGCCAAAGATCATACTTCATCTGAGTCAAATGACTTCAACTCATCAAAGGCTTCTAAGTGCATTTTTACTGTTTCCTTCACTGTCCTGGGCATTGCGTCCTTCATAATCTTGCTGTCTTTTCCAGTCCTTTTTCATTGGCAAGAACAAAGAAGACTGATGTGGTTCCTTCACTTTGTCATTTTGTGGTGCCCTTCACCACAAGCAACCATTTGAGTCTTTCTTTTATCCTCCCTTTTATCTTACTATAATTGGGGGCAGAAAGAACCCAAAATAAAACCTTTTTGTTCTCCCTAGTTGACCTCACCAGCTTCCCCTTTTTCTAGTTGTTAGCACTTCTCCTGTTCTTCTTACACTACTCCCTTATCTTCATTTCCCTCTTTCCCTTTTGTAGAATTTCTGTACTTAAAAAAAATTATATATGATTGATGAATTATCAGTTGCATTTTTTAAATGATGAAACTGAAGCTCAAAGAAGTTAATTACTTGCGAAGAGCTATAGAACTAATACCTTATCAACATTGGAATTGGAACCCAGTTCCTTGAAGGTTGACATTTTTTTTTCCTCTTACACTAGAGGGGCCGAACCTGTGGCCTCAAGGCCACATGGGGCCCTCTAGGTTCTCAGGTGTGGCCCTTGGATTGAATCCAAACTTCACAAAACAAATCCCCTTAACAGAAGTATTCATTCTGTACAATTTGGACTTAAAAGATTGCACCCAAGGAGCTAGAAGGCCACATGTGTCCTCATGGCTGCAGGTTCCCCACCTCTGTTCTCCATTATACTGCCTCTAAAACGAATAAGGTTTTGCTGCGTCCCTAAGGTTTCCAGTGCTTCCTTCCTTGGACAACACCATATTCAATCTATCTTCACCAATAACTACTTCTAGAATAAATGAAATATGGAATAGAAAATCATTGGAGATGTCAGAAATACAGCCTATTCTCAACTGAGTTATTTTGGGTACATGTCTAATGTGGGGGAGAGTCTATCCCAGTTCATTTTTTTTATTTTTCATTTTAGTATGAACTAAAAGAAAAAATTAGTATTGACTCTTTGGGATAATTCTATCATGTTATAATAATAAATTCATAAATATTCTAATGATAGAAATGTTATTGTCTTTATTTTATTAGCATATTTTATAATATTATATCATAAAATAACCTCTAACCCATAGTTTCTGGCATATAGTAAATACTATGTGTTAGCTATTATTATTTATTACTATTGTTATTATTTTGAATATTCAATAGTTAATTCCTGATGATGGCTGACTATCAATATTCAAGTAGAATATGTTAAATATTTGTATGAATCATTGAAAGCTGCTATCAAATAGAAAAATGCACCCACTTCATTGTGTTCCCAATTTGAGAAGTAGAACAATGAATGAAAGCACTAGAAAGAAAAAAAAAGTGGGAGGGAATTAACCTGAAATCTCAATAAGGCACCAAGATTATATCCTCTGCTTTCCAAGTAATCAAATGACATTATATGTAAGGAAGAGCAACTGAAAGAGAAAATTCTACACTTAAAATACATCCATGCATTGTTGCACCCTTGGGGCAACTACCTATGAAGACTATTTTATTCAATAAAAAGTCATTCTGCTAAGGATTATTGGAGTTTAGACACAGGATAACATAATGATTTTAAAGCAAAATAAAATGTTTGTGAATTATTTTTTTTAAAGTATTCTGATATGTTGAAGCATCAGTTGGATCGGGAGAATAACTACTAAATAAGATACATTAAAGTAGTTTTGTTTAATTTTCATGTGGTATTTGCTCTCAGCTTAATCATACTTTCTGAGTGAACTATTAGTGTTTCTCTTTAGCATTATGATTCTGTAATGGAATATAAGACACTCTCTGTGTATATACAGCTAAAGATGGAACTGTCCTTCAGAACTGTAACACATGTAACATAGAATAACAGTTCTCAGGTAAGAATTGATGAGACTAGGTGCAGCCCATCATTTGCAAATATTACAATTGGAGATGACAGCAATACCATAACCTGAAGGGGATTCTGTAGCATCGTTCAGTTATGGTCTCATGCTTTGGCGAGATAAGAGAATCCAAGACCTAAGACAAAACATTTTTTTAAATGGGTTGTGGAGTTCATTTCATTTGTAACATGTTATATGTATTTGCTGTCACGTCTTGGATACTATAACAATGTTTGAAATGAATTCCAGTTTAGGGCTTGTATTCTCCTGCCTAAAGTGACTGTTGTTGAGTTAAAACCTCTATGAATTTCTGTGCATCAAAAAGTAAAGGACCATGGGGGACTTGTCACTAGTTCTTGGTTTTGCCTGTTTTTTGTCATCTCCTGGCGAGAGATCTAAATTAAAGCAGGAATCAAAAAACATCTAGGTCTTGCATTTTGTTTCAATACATCTTATTCAGTGGTCTGATTTGCATTGTAACTTATCCTTTTTTCCCTTGGTGACAGTTGCAATAAAAGTGATGGAAAACACAAGGGCCAGCATTTTAGCAATATTGAGCCTCAAAAGGGGAGAAAGTGGGTGAGGTTACCTCCTGGTTAGCAGCTGTTAGTTCTTCTTCCAGTGCAGAGACTCTTTCTAAAGAAACCCTCAGTCGCTCCCTTACCTAGAAGAAAAACCAAAACATGTGCAGTAATGTGCATTCCATAAGTCTTTAAAGGTGTACAATCCATCATTAACATGTATATAAAATGGGTTGGAGTAGATAGCCCTTTCTAGCTCTAGATATATGATACTATGACATCTCTTTTATGTCTGTAAAACTGCAAATTATCTGAAAATGATACGATAGGATCGCTGTGCCTAAGCCAGGGTCTCAGAAATAGGCTGTCCAATGTAGCCTTTCTAGCTGTTCAATATCATGCACCTCCTCAGATGAGGTCTTAGATGGGTTTGCATTCTCCTGAATTGTGATTTATTGTAAAGGGCAGTTTAGCAAGTTTCAAGTGTAATAGAATCACTTGAAAGTAATGAAGAGTTAGTATTAGAAGAAACACTTTAAAACTTCTTATTTCTTCAGGATACTTAGCTAATTTGCAGTAGACAGTTAGGATGCATCTCAGAAAGTAAATTAACAATGTAGTTAATTCAATGATAAAGAATGAGTGTTAGAAAATTGCCTATTAGTAATATTATTATCGTTATTCTCATTAAAGAAGAAAAGGCTTGCAGAGTTACTGAGAAATAGGAAATTATTTGTCTATCTTCTGATGTTGGGACTTAGGGGAGGAGTTTTGGGTTCCCAAAACTATTTGAGGCATGGTACAGTGAAAAGAACACTCAATTTGAAGTCAAAATTCCATGGATTCTGTCATCTGCTACCTTGTGACACTGGGGAAATCTTGCAACCTCTCTGGACCATAGCTGTAAATGGGATTAAGTTGCCTTGCAGGTTACTTCTGGCTTTAAATTTTATAACACAGAACTTGTAAGGAGACCTGAGAATTCCATTCAACACCTGGCCATCTCCAAATAGAGAAGTATTCTAATCCCCCAACAAAATTATGGTACTGTTTTCCTCTGGTCCTCACAGCATCTGATATTATTCCTATCCACAGATCATTTTTTTTCTAACTTGTATCATGTTTTTCTGTGTACGTGTCACAGATTCACTATGTGATTCTAAGTTTCTTGGTGCCAAAAACTGAATCCTATTTATCTATGTATTATATGTATCCTCATGCCTAGGATGGTGCATAACATATGTCTGGGACTTAAGAACTGTTTATTGAGTCACTGGATAATTCATTATCTCCCAGTGATGATAAGTTGATAAGCTGGAACTATGTAAGAGTAGATACCGTAGAAGAAAATGGATATTTGAATAAAACCAATATATTTTTCAAATATCAAGTACATGAAATTCAAAGTAAATGACAATTTCCTTTCCTACTACAGCTTTAATGGGTTCTGTAAATTTAATTCTAGCTCAATGCTCTAAGTGTGATGGCTTATGAAATATCTTGCAAATGTATATCAATGCAGAGTTTTTGTTTTAGTGGGGCCATGATAATAGAGGGCATATAATTAACAGAAACAGTCTATTCTACTTTGAAATGAATGGACTATGTAGCTGAATATTTCCTTGAAATAAAATTTAATGATTTTGATGTAAGAGGAAATTTCATTTAATGGAAGCAAAAATTTAAAGGTAAGACATAACTGCCTATTGCTTTTTGCTCTTCATTAATTAACATTACTTTTAAATAAATCTCTTAAGTTCAAGGCATTTTTTAAAATGCCTCCTATGTCCAAGGCATTATAATAGGAATAACTGCCTTCAATCAGATTATTGGGGAGTTCAGCAGAGAAGTAGATACATGTTATTTCAGGAAACAAGGATAGCATGAACAACTGGAGAGGACAATGGTGGAGGCTTGTAGAAGGGAAAGTACCAGAGAGGAAATTCACAGGCACATAAGGATTTTGAAAGGTAGAAGTAAGGACAAGGTACATTTGAAAGAAGAGAACAGAAGAGAAAGGAAAAGAAGGAAGGAGAGAATAAAAGAAAAGAAAGAAAAGAAAAGAGAGAAAGAAAAGGTTAATATTTTAAAGTTTAAAAGAGATTTAGAGGCCACCTAATTTAAACCCATTATTTACAGTTGAGGAAACAAGCCTAGGGAGATTAAGTGACTTGACCAAAGTCATACAGATATTGGGTACAGACTTAAGAAGATTTAAACACAGGTCCATGAGATTCCAGGGTCAGTATACTTTCCACTGCACAACATTTTCTCACCCCTAAGGCAAAGTAAGTTTCTGTTTAATCTTTAAGAAGCAATTTAAAATTTTAAACAATACCAATTTAATGAAATTGAAAATTATTAATTTTTACGTGAGCAGAATACCCCCTTTTCCTAAGATAAAAATACACTTAGTCATATAAATGAAAAACAATGCTGACAGGAAATAGTGGCATTTAAAAATGAGTCTCTTCGTTTAGCAAATATTGTAAATTTCCATTCACCCAGAATCCAGTTCAGAATGGTTATATGATGCAGCCTACTTTTTGAGCACTATAGAAAAATAGTAATTCTTCATTATGATGATCGTGTGGTTCTATAGATCCCAGGATGATAGATCTAGGGCCAGAAGGGACCTCAGAGACCAGTTAAACTCCCTCATTTTATTGATGAACTGAGTTCAAAACAGGCTATTTACTTGCCTGGTTATCATACCAAGGGTAAGAGTCAAAGCTGAGATCTGAATTCAGATGATCTGAGTCCAAATCTCTCTCTCCGTTCTAGAATCATTAAGAAGGAGATAATTTCAGGATAATTGTAGTGGCAAGTATATTTGTACAGAGTATTAATTCATAGAAAATCAGTAACACTGAAGACATATTGGCACTTGGCAATGTCTACTTATGATCAGGTACAGAAATGTATGTTGTGTACCCTTTAATTAGAAACCATATCAATTATGTAACTCGGGGAAGTCTCCTGTGACAAGCCACACAAAGGACTTGAAGACAATGAAGATACGCTTAGGAAATCAGACGGAAAGCCTGGAAGACTAGTTAATTATGTGCTCATGACAGAATCAAGCTTGAACATTTTTTGACAGGTTGGAAACATGAAATCTAAGACAAAAATTTAGTGGCGATAATTATACAGTTCTTCAGAAAAAATTAAGTTACTCAAATACAGGATGTTGGAGACCTGACTAAAGATCAGGTCCTTTGTAAAGGACCATAGACTTTAGGAAACTGCACATTTAATATGAACTCATATAATCTAATGGCCAACATAATCTAATTTTTAAGCTGCATTAGTGGAAATAGTGTAAAAATGGTGGGAGAATTATATTTTATTTGGCTTTAGTTGAAAGGTATCTGAAATATAGTATTCACTCAACATTTTATGAAGAATGTGGTCAAGGTATCTTGACTCTGCCATTAGCAGTTTTGTGACCTCGAGTAATAGTCTCTTAAAGCTCTGAAACCTTAATTTTAAATAGAGGGCCTCACCTAGATGATCTGTGAAGCTCCTTCCAGTTATTAACATTCTTTGCCACCCTAATTCTATAATACTATAAAACTGCGGCATTACCGGAGTAGGGCAAGTGTATCATGACTAGTCTTACAAATCATGTTGTATGAGAATGGAGTGAAGGAACTAGAAACGCTTTAGCCTGGAAAAAAAAGAGATTTAAATGGAATATTGGGATAGGAGTCTTACGTTCAAAAAAATTAATGAACCTCTTGTGAAAGAGATAGTAGACTTCTGTTGTAATGGGCTAGAGAAAAGACAGGAATCAATGGGCAGAAATTATGGAGGAAGATGTTAAAGTGAATCTAAGAAAGATCTTCGAGAAATTAGAACTATCCCTTAATCAATCCTTGGTAAGATACTGAGTTTTTTTGTCCTTGGAAGTATTTAAGAAAATATTGGATATTTTCTGTCAAAACATCTGTCAAAACACATGCATATATGCATGCACACGCACACAGACATATCCCACAAAACCAAACTAAAAACAAACCCAAATTCCCCCCCCCCCAAAAAAAAACCCTCTCCCAAGTTCTGCCCCTGCTTTCCAAAAAAAAATCTGACAAAGGATTTGGCTAGATGACTGGTAAACTAATGAGTCTCATGACCTTCCATTACTCAACGTGTTGAAAAAGTAAAGTCAAATACTGAACAAAGACAGAAAAGAGGGACAAAATGTTCTAATGGCCAGTGAGCCACTGAACTACTGGGGCTATCTTGAGAATGTCTTTAGCATGTAAAAGGCATATGAAAATTAGACATCTTAATGTTTATGATTGCCAATATTACTAGTGCAAATTAAATTGATTCAATTAACTTAGTGCAAATGTAATAACAAAACAGCCAACTTAAAATATTCACATTGTCTATATATTGTATAGTTGGATCTACGTACATATCTTACCCAAGTTAAAAACAGAACTCTTTGCAAGTATCTAGAAATGATCATAGATTCAGGGTTACTCTCATAAACTTTATAATTTCTAGTTTTATTCAAAACTTTGGAGATAAATGAACATGTATGTGTATATATACATCTACTTCTTTGAATATACATATATATCAAACGACTTAGTTTTTGCATTTTTCTTTCTAAAATGACACCCTCTAATTATTCTCTAACTGTTAGCAGCTAAGCACATTATATTCTCAGAGAAGAAAGTCTCGGAGGAAAACCTATCTGGCTACACGATGAGATAAAAATGGAATAATATTCCAATAAAAGGAGAAGATCTATTCATTAACTGCTGCCACATTAAACATAAATGATGACAAAGGTTGTCCTTCAATAAGACAAAGAAGAAGGTCATTGTCAACCTTATGCTGAATCAGCACAATGAATGTCCGAATCAATGCTACAAACTGAAGCATTCAGATATGAGTACTTTATTCGTATTGAAACAAATTATTGTTAATACATTTAGTTCATATAGAAGCTTCTGACTAATTCGTTATGTTAATCAATACTAGAAAGTAAACACTGATGTAATGTCGAACAGTTTCAGAAGCACAAAATTAAATGGTTCTTAAATAATGACGAGTACAAGAGAAACACTAACAATAATGAATAACTATGTCATTACACAGTTGAAAAAATTTTCTAACACAATTCTTGCCTCAGTTGTTCTTTTAGGTGGGTAATATGTGTATTAGTATCTCCATTTTACAGATAAGGAAACTAAGGCTGTGCAGAGGAAATGACTTCTCCTAGAGTCACACAAATAGCTAGTGTGAAATTTAAGACAAAATCTAGATTCCGATTGCACATTTTGTGTTCTTCTCAACACAAAACTACCATTTAAAATAAATAACACATTCTACTTTTTCTTAAAAAATGGGGGAGAATCATAACAGTTGCATTTCCTCCTCAGTAACTGCCCTGCTTATAAAACATATCCTGTTCCTTTAAATTAAATAGGCAAGCTCGATGTGGGGTACTTGGTATAATATCTTGCAAACAGAAGTTGCTTAATAAATGCAATTTTAGTGATTGCTTGATGGGAGAACTATAACTAGGGTGATGTGACTTAAGGGCTACTCCGAAGATACAAAAATAGATGCCTGACATTGGCTGTTGGTCAGCTGGTGAAAATAATTGAGCTTAGCACCCAATTCTCAAGAATAATGAGCCAAAATAAAAAGTTACTAAATGGCTCTTCCTACTCTGACCCATCCTTCTCCCCTTTCAATAGCAGTCTGTCAGGATCTCTGATTCTATCCTCACCACAGGGCCTTTTATCCCAGGGTGAGACCATCATAACTAAATTTGTCCATAAAAACTCATTTGAGGTTACCTTTCATAGTGCTTACCCCAAACTACCAAATTATTAGTTACATTTCTGCTGATGTTATGAAAAAGAGATTTTTGAGGTTTCCCTAAACATAGACAAAAAACACATGGTCCATGTCCTATAATTTGCTTCCCAATTGTTTTAAAATGTAAACAGCCTTTAGAAATTGCACATGAATCCATCATGGTAGTAAATATGAGTTGTCCATTTTTTAAAAAAATGTTTACAAGGTCTTACAAGAAAGAGGAGATTGTTCACATTTTTACATGAACATTGGCTACATGCCTCATAATATTTTATTTTAATTACATCAAAGGCTTTCATCAGAAGGATTTTCAAGGTCACAGTAATTTCATACGCAACCATATGCTATGTGAGGATAACAGGAAACTAAGTCTTCATGTATGATAAATGTGCTATGTAGAGCAAAGATGACTGGTAGAAGACGTATCCTTTTCAAACATATTATAATGTTTGTTCCAGTTCCCTTTCTAGAATATCTAAAATCAGAGCTGAAATGTGATTTGAGACCTAGCTTTGGAGTAAAAGTTCAAAATTAGTTTTAAAATTTGAGGAATAAATTTGAGGACTGACAAGCCAAATGCAAACATAGGTAGATTTACTCAGGAGACAAGATATATTTTCTAAATGTTCAAGGGTTACTTTTCATAAGCTTTCTAATGTTATTTTTCAAACAATGACAACACAACAGCAACTACACACTGCTGCCTCGAAGTGCCTCTTGCAGAACTCCTTTGGATGAGGACTGCTTGAGAAGTCAAAGTGAGATCTTGCTCAAGCTCATTATGAAACAGTTGCAGTGAAATAGTCCTAGAATGCCACAAATCATAATTGTAATATATTCTATGTATCTATCCATCTCTGCATGCAAACATGTAAACATCTCTCTACCCATTCATCCATCCGCCCATTTCTCTCATCTATCTATCCATCACCAATCTGTCTATATTTGTATCTACAACTGAACCTGAGTTCATCAGCACAGGGACCTTCTGGACAGTTATCTCCTCTACAAATGAACATCAACATCACCTCTCCCAGATAGCCCTTGCCCTCATGGAGCTACATTTAAATAGTAGAACATAATACAGATAAGGGACGCGCAGCTGAAAGTGGGTGATAGCATGTGCTATATGGAAAGATGTGGACAGGAGGTAGCATGGTTGGGGGTCCAAGACCTAGTAAGAGAGGGCTAAATGCCATTAATCAGAGCCCAGTGGAAGTCCTAGGAAGAGGAAATATATAGTGATATTTCATTAAGGAGCTTAACTCAATGCCTAGTATATAGTATATATTTAATAAATGTTTATTGCCTGTCTTCCTAATCAGAGCACAGAGTCTAGGGAGAGATGTTAAAGTTCTGATGGAAGAAAGAGGATGAAGAAGACAGAGTTCAAGTGACTTAGAGATGTCTAGTAAACTGACTGGTCAAAGGTAACACCATTAGCATGTATCAGAGGCTGTACTTGAACACAAGTCTTCCTGACTCAAGATCAGTTTGCTATCCTTTGTAGCATATTGTCTCTCTTCAAAGTTTATAATTTGTAAATCATATTTCCAATCTAAAAAAAATAAAAGGAGAAAAATAGAGATAAGGCCAATCTCTCCATAATGACTTAGTAAATTAGAATTGATCTAAATCCACAGAAGAGAATTCATCCAAGGTTTTATGAACATATCAATCCCATTCCTTTTTTCCACTGAGATTTTAATCTTTGTGTGAACATGAATTCTTGTGTTGAGCTTTGTACTTGACTTGGGGTTTCCATTAGAGTTTACTGTGGGCCTCACAAAGATGTCTGAGACAGGGAAGAAGGAAAGGGATAAAATGTTAATTGATTCAAAGAGTCTGATAATCAAATTGGAAAGATCTGACATGCAGCTTAATTCTCAAACTCTCCACCATTCTTCATATTCTTTACATCTACCTTATACTTTAGATTTCAATGTACTTTGATCAATATTTTCTAATTTGGTTCTCACAATGTTCTCGCGATGTCATCAGAACCACTATTACTTTTCCCTTCCCTATATTACAAATAAGAAAAATAGGTTCAGAAAAGTCATGGCTTTCCTATGTTTGCATGGTTAAAATTAGCTGGACCATATTAAGAGCCAAGCTTTTTTGACTCAGAACACAACATAATTTCTACTATGCTATGTTGCCTCTCAGGATCCTCTACATGGATAGTAGGGGGAAAATCTGTGCTATGGAAATATACCTTGTATTTATTTTTTTTTTTTCTAAGAGGGAAAATAAAATGCTATCTTGAACTATAAATATCTGCAAAGAAACAAACACATTCCTTACCTCAACAAAAAATAAAATAAAAAAAAACACATTCAGGTGAATTTGGGGAAAGAATATTCTGAAGTACAACATTTTAAAGAATTAAAAAAAATGGAGAGTTTAATATCTTCAAGGACTTAAAGTAGACTTAGGAGATCTGCTTTGATGAATGGATAAAATGATTCATAATTAGCATAGTTATTTGTACTTTAAAAGCACTCGAACTCTCCAGTGCTTGAAAATGTTTTTTCTTTAAGCAACGTAGGCATCTCCCATGAAAATCTTACTTACATTACTGTTTGACTTAGCAAAGTTTTTCTATTTGAATTCAATAAACATTTTTAAAATATTTGCTATGCCCAAATAATCACATTTGGGGAATTTACTTAGAATTATTACTATTTTGCCACTTTTATTTTAAAATTATTATTAGTTCATTATTTTACCATTATTATTGTTAAAATCAACAAAACAATAGATCAAGTTCTAATCTGTAGTATTTGCCAATTTCTGAAGCATAAATATTCATTGCCATTTTGGTTGGGGAGGTGAGGTCCATATTGGTTTATAGACTCTCTTTCCATGCAGGTCATTGAGGAGAACACCAGGATGGAAAATTATACCATTTATGTTCTAAAATCATGTACAAATGTAAGCTATAGATGATTCTTTTTTTGGAATTTTCACAATTTTGGATTAGCAGAGGCCCAAAATGGCAATTTTGTAATTCAGTAGTTTGATACTGCACAATTTCAGATTAGTATAACCTGCTTTTTCATTAGTATTATTGGGTGGTGACCCCTTATACTACTTTTTTAAAAATTTCTGGGACATAAATTCTCTTTTAACTTTGACTTCTGCCCTAGCTTTGCTTCCTCTACTTTTAGGTGGGGACATTGTAGAAGGGATGTCTGCTAGGTCATCTTAATGCATGTTTGTAAATAAATGGTAGATATTGACACAGTCGACATCTCAAGTTTGTTTTCCTGGGATACAAAGAGAATCCCCAAAATTCACATGCAGAATATTCCACAGTACTGGATGTCTGGAAAATTAAAAATGAATGATAATGATTTGTGGCATACGTAAATATTCTAATATCTAAAATGATATGGGAAACCCTGAATTTGACAACGTAGTACCAGTTAGTTCCATACCACCAGAATATCATCAGTCTCTGACTTCAAAGATTCACATTTTGCTTTTTTCCCCCATTCTACTAAGAAGAATGAATATACTTTTCCCACCACAGAGCTGTGTAGACAAATGACTTGACAATCCAACAAGGATTTATTATACACTTTCTGTATGTAAGATGAGATAAAAAGAAAGGGGACATTGCCTTCAGGGAGATTACATATTGGATTTTAGTGTAAAAAAAATGCCATATTGGATCAGTTCCAGGACTATTCTCTACAAACTCATCCTGAAAGATTAAGGCTGTCCTCTAGGTGCCACCAGCGTCTCTTAGTAAAATGTTATGATTCTGTCATTTGGAATTTCATCTTAACCCTTTTTTAATTCATTTGCATTTTCAGACCATAAGCTCTTGCAAGGATCATGAATTCCATCTTTTTATTACCAGAATGGAAAATAATATCTATTTTAATGCCCATAAGGACTCAGGGTGGGGCTCCCTGGTTCCAGTGTTCTACAATACTAGAACACTGGAATTTTCCTAATACAGATGAATTGAATGGGTTCCCACCCTGCCCTGTCCCTCTCTACCTCTTTTTTAATTCATGTCTTTCCAGATGGGAAAATATATATACATATATACATTATGTATATGTATATATATGTACATTTATATACATATATATGTACACACACATTTAGATTATCCTTATTCTATAATTCTAGAAGACTTGAATCAGGGATAGTCTCTTGAGCCAACAAAGAGAAATTTTCTTATTTTATTTATTTTTTCTTTTTCGTTCTTTCTTTTTTACTTTTTAACATTCATTTCCACAAAATTTTGGGCTCCAAATTTTCTCCCCATCTCTCCTCTCCCCGAACCCAAAATGCCACGCATTCTGATTATCCCTTTCCCCAATCTCCCTTCCTTTCTATCACACCTCTCCCTTCCCTTATCCCCATCTTCTCTCTTTTCTTGTAGGGCAAGACAGATTTCTATACCAGTACTTCTTATTTCCCAGTTGCATGCAAAAACAATTCTCAACATTTGTTCCTAAAACTTTGAGTTCCAACTACTCTCCCTGCCTCCCTCTCCACCCATCCCCACTGAAAAGACAAACAATTCAATATAGGTTATATATGTGTAGTTTTACAAAAGACTTCCATAATAGCCATGTTGCGTAAGACTAACTATACTTACCTCCATCCTATCCTGCCCTCCATTTATTCTATTCTCTTTTTTGTTCCTCCCCAAAAGTGTTTACTTCTGATTACTCCCTCCTCCCATTTGCCTTCCCTTCTATCATCTCTCCCCCCCACTCCACTTATCCCTTTCTCTTCTACTTTCCTGTAGTGTAAGATAGATTTTATTCCAAATTGAGTGAGCATGTTACTTCTCCTTAAACCAAATGTGATAAGAATAAGCGTCATCTTTTCTCTCTCATCTGCACCCTTTTCTCCACCATTGAAAAAATTTTTTCTTGCCTCTTTTATGAGAGATAATTTGTGCATTTCTCCCTTTCTCCTCCCAATATATTCCTCTCTCACCCCTTAATTTTATTATTTTAGATATCATCCCTTCCTATTCAACTCACCCTGTGCTCTGTGTGTGTGTGTGTGTGTGTGTGTGTCTGTGTTTATAATCCCTCCAACTCCCCAAATACTGAGAAAAGTTTCAAGAGTTGCAAATATCATCTTTCCACGTAGGAATGTAAATAGTTCAGCTTTAGTAAGTCCCTTATGGTTTCTCTTTCCTTTTTGCCTTTTCATGCTTCTCTTGATTCTTGTCTTTGAAAGTCAAATTTCCTACTCAGCTCTGTTCTTTTCATCAGGAATCCTTGAAAGTCCTCTATTTCATTGAATGACCATTTTTTCCCCTGAAGCATTATACTCAGTTTTGCTGGGAAGGGATTCTTAGTTTTAATCTTAGTTCCTTTCACTTCTGGAATATCATATTCCAAGTCCTTTGATCCCTTAATGTAGAAGCTGCTAAATCTTGTGTTATCCTGATTGTATTTCCACAATACTTGAATCATTTCTTTCTAGCTGCTTGCAGTACTTTCTCCTTGACCTGGAAACTCTGGAATTTGGATACAATATTCCTAAGAGTTTCTCACAAAGAGAAATTTTCAAAGTGAACTCCTCCCTCCCTTTCACGATTTTCATAATTTCAATGAAACACTGCTTTCTGAGAGGAAACATGATGTGTATAGAGGCCTTGTAATTGACTACAAAGTCCTGCCTCTAACATACATAGGCAAAGATCTGCTGGTAAATGTTTAACAACCAGCACTCAAACAGATCACAAATGTTTTGTTGAAAGTGTATTATTTGTGGAGATGTTTTTCATGATTGCACATGTTCAAATTATATCAAACTGCTTGCCCCTTCAGGGAAGGGAGAAGGGAGGGAAAGAGGGAGAGAGTATGGAACTCAAAATTAAAAAATAAGAATGATAAAAATATTTTTCATGTAAGTGAAAAAATATTCTTCAAAATAAAAAAGAAAAAGTAGTATTAACATTTTCTCCATCACTTTCTTGAGACTAGAAAATCAACAAAACAGTACACCAGGCTCTAATTTGTAGTATTTACAAATTTCTGAGGCAGAAATGCTCAAAGGAAAATTCAACAATCTTCTTTCTTTAGCCAATTGAAGCTGGTTCTAGCACATCCCTGCTACAGGTATATGAAGCAGATAGGTTACTCAACCTTGTAATATCCCTGACAGTTCCCTAAAACTCTAATTTCAGTATGAAAGGCCAATTTGCCCTGGTCCAGGAAGTTTCCTCACTGGGAATTTCAGAAAGTATCTACAATTAAAATGGAGTTCTCTACACAGATGAAATTAATAGGTTTTGACCTTGTCTTATCCCCTAAATCAGAAAATTCTATTTCTTTTTGTTTTACTTAAAATTCTTTTTTATTGAAGATTCTCTTTCTATCTTTATATAGAACTAATTATAATTTTATTGTATCATTTTTGAGGAAGAAATAACTGGAAGCATACCCGCCCCCCATATTCCAGAGGCAGATTCCATAGAAGTTCCTCATGTGAGCCAGCCATGCCTCCCTTTACTCCCTTCTGTCCTTTCATGCCCTAGACAAGGACTATGAACTTTTCATCTCCAAAATTAACCCCACACACATACCCCCTCAATGCTAAGTGCTTCATGTGGTGCCCTATATCCACTATGATTCACTTTACTATCCATCATCTTCTCACTAGACACTCACTTTAAATCCATTTTCTCTTCTGGCTGTGGAACCATAATTTGACCAACATTGTTATTACTACATGAAATTTGTACATGTTAACCTGTATATGTGTCTCCATTTTCCATCCTTAAAGATTTCCAAACCAAAATATCTATCTCTTAGGCCACCACCCCACCATGCTTGCTGTTTAAGCTCTTTGGAGAGTAGGAACTGTTTCCACATTTATATTTCTATCCACAGTACTTAGTACAGTGCTTGGTACCCAGTAAGTGCTTAATACAATTAAATTATTTTCATTCATTCACTCATATCATTGGGCTTTAAAATTCTATGATTTTGAACATATGAAATATTGCTTACTTCAAAGATTTATTAGATCATCCCTATGCAGTCCTTTCCGCAATTCTGAATGCATTACCTTCATTCCTTATAATGTAAGTTTCATGAAGGCACAAACTACCTCTAAATTTATATTTTAAGTGTCTAGTAAAATACCTGTCAAAGAGTAGGCACTTGTGAAATACTTGATAACTGATTTTTTTAGTCTGGGTTTTTATGAATTTCTCCATGCAAAAATGTGACTCCATTGTACCTGATCTTTTGGTAAGGATGGGCTTCCCCACACTTAGCTGAGTTCTTCCTAAACACATGGCTCATTGATGTGCCTGGGTTTGTAGAATTTGCCAGCTTATGATCCAGTGGCACAGCCAATGAGAACTCCAGGTCCTCTTGACACCAAGATATAGCATCAGAGGAAGATGTTGGTATAGAATATAACATGGTAACATTGTATCATAGATACAGAACTGGAAAGCACCTCAGAAGCTTTCTTATCTAACTCCATTTGAAAGTTGTGGAAACAGGCATTTTACATGCATAAAAACTGATACAGTATTTAATTCATTTACTCAGTAGGCAGTATTATGGGAAGTAGACTAATACGTTTTAGGTGGGAAAGAAGGGAATGCCTGAGATATCCATATACTATTCCCTTATTCTCTCTCTTTAAACTATAACTAGTCCCCCTCTCTCAATGGCAAGTCAAAAAGCATTTATTAAGCACCCATGTGGTAGGCATTTAGTAAGCACCTATGTGCTAGGCATTGTGTTGAGCACAAGGTTTATAAAGAAAGGCAAAAATGAAGCAAACAGAAAAAAATAGAGGTAAAGAAAACATGCTTTATGTATTCTGTTAAGGGGTAAGAAGGGATGGCTTAGTCAGTCTGAGAGTGAAATAAGTTAAGCAGAAAACATTTCTATTATGCATTAAGATGTGTGAAGTGGCTTCTGTGACTAAGCTGGATCATTATTCTGTAAAGTGGATTTTGTGTTTTACATAATGAGGAGAGTGAGGGCTAGAATCTTAGAGATGAATGGGACCACTGAGGACATTGATTTTATCTTTTATCTGAATCCTCTTTACAATAGCCTTACTAAATCAGAGATTAGTTGATTCACTGGAGAAGAGAGATGCACGAAAGAATGAGAGAAGAAAGAGGAAAGGAAAGGAGGAGGGAGAAGCATGGGTACTATGGTTAAGATCCAAGCAGGAGAAATATTCAATCAACTGGGAGGTGGCATTAAAAATGATCAGTTGACTCAAATAGCTTTGTGCTTGAGGAAGCCAAGGATGATTTCTTCACACGAATAAACTATTTAAGGTACCCATAAAATAGCATTTGGTTTCTAACCTCTTCTTTTAGTACTACAATAAACAGTATGTGCTTAATGTTTTCACTATAAGGATAAATATTATCAAGGGATTCTGCTTTGGTCAACATTTTATCATTTTCTATCAGTATTAGGAAAATTAAAATCAGCTTCCAGAAAGAATAAGCCATATCTTAGATTTTAAAAGAAAAAAGAGAAAAGCCTACATCATCCCAGCATTAAGCTAAACAATCATTCCATTTCAATATATGATAATATTATATTTTATATTTCCCTTCCACCATCCTTACAAAACCAAATATCACTTGTCAGACTTCTAGAGTTAATAGGATTATTAACAAAATCATGGGGTTCAATCTCTCTTGGGATGCAGGAAGAGATGTTGAAGAAAAATGAAAATGTCCATTGTTCTTTTTTAGGTATATGTATTACTACGTCATTCTCCTCCCCAAAGAGGAGCCATCCCCTGTACAAACTCTATATTATGGAACAAGGCAAAATAAAGCAAGATGTTGCCCATGTCCAAAAATGTTTGCCTTATTCCTTGCTTCTATATCACATCTCTGCAAAGACGTGGAAAGTGTGATTCATCTTCAACCTTCTGAAGTCATAATGGGTTGATACTTTGATCAGAGTTCTAAAGTCTTTCAAATCTTCACTTCAGCTCACTCCTTGGTCTACTCTGCCACCACATCAACTACCTCCCCCATTACACAGAGTCCTTTGCCCTGTGTTACCCTCCTTCCCTACCCAGCCCCATTATCAACTAGTGACAGTGAAGTTTTACATTTTTGTCTTCCTCTTGTTTTTGTAATGATTAGCACAGTTCCTGGCACATAGCACATGTATGACAAATGTTTTCTCTACCTATATCTAAAATTGTTTTCTTTTATGTATTGTACTCCTTATGAACATTCAAATTGGTGTTTTTTGAGAATTTTTAATTTCACAATATAAAATACAGTTATCTATCTATATGTGTGTATGTGTCTGTATGTGTATGTACATACACACAATATTGCTGGGCATATACACACATACACACATACACACATATCTGTCAGACTGTCCATCTGTCTATACCCAGCAAGATTGTGCTTCACAGTAAACCTTCTTTAATTCAGGAACAGGTACCATGATCAAAGATTGCTTTTTTTTCGCATCATTGCTAATTATTTTGGTGACAATCTGTGATTTCAGTGATACAATGAAAATCTCCTTTGGTTGAGTCCTTTCACTCAGCTCAATAACATGCCTATAATTTATCACCATATATAATTTCCTTGGAAATTAATAAGTTGAATGATATGCCCATGTTCATATAGTCACTATGTGTTAAAGCTGTGATTTGAACCCAGGACTAGTCCTCTGTCTATTATGTCTCATAAAAATTGTATTTATAGACTCTTCCTGCCAAAATTCCAAAATAAGATTTATTTATGAGCTTAAAACTGGCAGCCTGCTAAGTAAGAATACAATTCTGGTACATGAAAAATGTTAATGAATCAATTGTTGACTTTGACAGCTAAAATGAAAGACAAAATATAATTCATTTCTCAAAAATCTAGAGGGCAAAATTATGGTTATCTTCATGCATATGTTGCAGATATCTTGCCCTTTCTGGAAGAATGAAAAAAGTTGAGGGTTGAGAAGAAATACATGTATTAACAAAGAGCACACATATTTGCATTGGTACAAAGTGAATAAAACTGCTGCATAATCACTGGTTCGGAATTGAATGTTCATGACCTGTCTCTTACTTCACAATGAAATGTCAAAAAAGTCCTGAGCTTATATAACACCAAAGAGGACACAGTACATATTTTTTTTAGTTCAGTCTTTTAAATTCTACAAAACTGAAATCAGACCATAAACCTTAATAATCTCCAAAGGGTATTACACTCAAACTGGCTTATATATGTCACTAGAATTTATTTCAGCAACAGCAATGAAAAAGCTTAAAGCTACTTTCAAAAAATGCCTCAAACCATGTTTTTTCTACTGATATCTTATTTGGTTACATGGAGTGATTTTTACAGAATTTAGTCTAAGCCTTATGAAATTGGAATAGTAGAGCTAAGAAATGCAACCTTTAGGCAAGGATCTCCATCTAGGAAGGAAGAAACTGTTGTCTTCTTTTGTTTTTATTTTTTTTTAAACAGTGATAGCTTTTGTTTTTCATAGCTGAAGTTTCCCTGCTGCATTCTAACCCTCTCACATCCCGGAGAGTTACCCTTTATAATTAAGATTTTTTAAAAATTGGAAGAAGATGAAAAGAAAAAAAAACAACCTACAATAATATATGTGAGCCCTGATAGGGTATCTGGGTCAGCATTATGAAATTACAAATTCACATTACGTATGACCAACTCTGTTGGGCTACAGATAATAGACTGATGAAAGGCCTATGATAAAGTTCAATTGGAATATCAAAGACTTTGGTAAACTCGGAATTTTTCATGCCCATTTAGGGAATCTCTTTGAATGACTTACTTTAGGAAGACATGTACTTCAGTGAATCAAAATGTAAGAATGCCATGAAGGAGAGAGGAGAGTTAAGCTGAATATGTCTTTCCATACTGTACCTTTTCATCCAATGCCTTGTGGTGCTCAAACAGGGATTTCAGGGCTTTGAGAACCTCGACTTCACTGGAAACACCTGATGGGGACTGGGCTTGCCTTTTCACCACAGTCATTCTTAGTGACCGCTCATGTCTTGAAACAAGGCACTCCAAATGCTCCAGTAACAACTATTATTAGGAAACAAAAGAAAATACAGTTAGAGATTTTTTCTCATATCTAAATGTTATTAGCATTACAGTGACCTAGAAGGCCTAACCATAATGGTTTTGTCAGCCATCCGTGTCCCAAGATGAATTGTAACTGGAGGCAGTATTCTAAGATGAAAGCAGTGATCATCAAATGAAAGGAAAGGGGGGGGGGCAGAAGGAGGAATGGAGGAAAGCAGGGAAGGAGGGTTGGAGGGAAGGAGTGAGGGAGAAAGGAAGGAAAAAAAGAAGAAAGGAAGGAGGGAAGGAAGGAAGTACTCATTGGTTAGGGAATGGCTGAACAAATTTAGCTAGATGATTGCAATGAAATACTAATGCATAAGAAAAGGAGAATTTGAAGAATTCAAAGAAACAAGAGAAGGGTTCTATGAACTGATGCATAATGAATCAATCAATAAATCAACATTTATTAAGTCCATACAATGTGCCAGGCACTATGCTAAGTGTTGGAGCAAGCAAAATCACAAGGATACCATCTCTCAACCTAAAGAAAGCAGAACCAAGAAAACACATATGCAATGACCACAGCAATGGGAATGGAAAAAAACAAATGAAACCAAATGTTATGAAAGTATAATGAACAAACTTAGCTTCAAATAAGTGAAAAGAAAAATTGCCTGCTCTCTTTCTCTTTTCAGAGGTGGAGGACATTATGGCAGGGCAATACTTTAATTCCTAGCTGTCTTCTCACTGACCTTCTTAGTGTGGGATCTCCATTCCCTACCTTTTGTAATTCTGAAGGTATAAATAAATAAATGTTCACCAGTGTTCCTGGAGTTTGTCTGTCTAAGTAACTGTATTCACCATCCCTGAAACTTTCACCCCAAATACCTCCTATTTGTTAGTTAACAGTCCTACCTCTTCCTTCTCTCTCTCTCTCTCTCTCTTTCTGTATATGTATATGTATGTATGTATGTGTACATATACATATAAATAATGTATGTACATATGTATATATGCACATGTGTACACACACTATGTATATATACATGTATATGTATACACAGGTGTGTATGTATTCACATACATATATGTGAATAGAAGTTCCTAGAAGGAAGGGACTCTGTGGATCCATTGTGATATGTTACCAATTTGAGGACCTATGAGGCTACTATTACTTGTTTTGCCTTCTTACTAAATAAGTCATTATGTTTTAAGATTTAAAAAAGTCATCATTCTGCGTAAAGGAAATTGCATCATTTTGTGCTCAAAAGCTAATATGGTAAGCAGAGAGGCTTACCTGTAAGACCCTGAGAGGAACTGAGTATAATGGAGTGGCAGTCTTTGGTGGAAACCTAGACCTACCAGTATGAGGGCAGACGGGTATTACTGAGGTAGCTCAGTGGGGGAGAGGTGTGAGATATTAAGGCTAGTATAATATTACACAGGAAAGGCCAGACTTTTTTTCAAAGTGTTGGTTATAGTTCCTTCTTTTTATTTATTTATGTTTTTTGTTGTTGTTAAAAGAAGTGGCTCTCTTGCAGTAGAGAGGTGCACTGGGAAACGTAGGTGATGCAAAAAAAAAAGATACTAAAAGTTTCAAAATAATGATCATCATCATAATTCTTATTATCCCTATCATTATGTATCCCTTTCATTGCCTAATCTAGGTACTAAATGAATGTCTGTAGAACTGAATTCAATTCTCTTGCTAGCACAAATTGTGTTTCAATTTCTATTAAATTAAGTGACCTATTGTTGAAGGACATGAATTTATATGAGGGCACGCATGTCAACTGTAGAGAATTAGACAGCTGCAACAGCAACAGTCTGGATTTATCTTGGCATCGCTAATCTTAATAAGGTTCTCTGGCTCAATAGAAAAAGGGAGGCTTTTTTCTATGAATTCCAAGGAATGTTTCAAACACAATTTAGCTTTCCTCTTGTGGTTTATGACCCCTGAGATGGATGAAATTATAGTTTTATTATTTATAACTGACATTAAGATTGAAATCACAGGTGAGGGCTTTAGATATCCAAGTCAAACACCATGGAGGATTACATAAGGAAATTGTGTTGGGGGCAATCTAACTTAGTGGCACAAGAATGAAAAAAAGAATTACTTTAGTTGGTGGGAAATAAGCACATATCAAATTATTCTAATCACAAGTCATGTCTCCAAAGCTCAATATTCAAGACCCCAGATAGTGAGGATATCAAGGTTTATTATTTTAGGTTATTTGGCTGAAAAAGAACAAAAACTTCCAAACCTTGTTTACACACACACACACACACACACACACACACACATTCAAGTAAAAAAAAAGATAAAGCACTTTTCTTTGTCCCACCTTTTTATTTCCTTTTTATTTTTAAATTAACTCACATTTCTTAGTTACATAGTGGAGGGAGCACTGAGCCTGGAGCCAGGAAGACTTGAGATCGAATACAGCCTCAGACGCTTCCTAGCTATGTGACCCTGAACAAGTCACAACCTCTGATTGCTTGACGAAAAGATCCCTAAAAAAGAAATGGCAAACCCCTCCAATATTTTTGCCAAGAAAATCCTACGGACTCTCATTTGCCTTGCCTAATCTGTTACCAAGACCTGTTAATTTTACCTATGGAACATGACTCATCACCTTTCCTCTGACTTTGCCACCATCTAGATGCAAGCCCTTGTTTCTTCTTGTCTGGGTTATTGCTTTAGGCTTCTAGTTGGGGCTGTTGTGTCTGCTCACAACAATCCATTATTCAGCTGTTAAAAGGCTCTTTCTAAAGTACAGATCTGACCATGTCACACCCATACTCAGTAAACTCCAATGGCTCCCAATTACCTCCAGAATTAAATATAAAATCCCATGTTTGCATTTAAACCTGCCTTCCTCACCTGCTCCCTCACAAGACCTTTCCAATTATCTTATACTTTACCATACTCCCTCTATTATCCCAATTCTACACAATCTTCCATTTAATGACATCACCCTGCTTGTTGTTCCCCCAATAAGAAACTCCATCTCCCAACTCGATATAATCTCACCAGTGGCTTCCCATAGTTAGAATGCCCCTTCTTCCTTCCTCTGTCTCCTGGATTCCCTGATCTCCTTTAAGCTTAAGATAAAATCTCACTTTCTTATCCAATACCTTTTCTAATACTCTTTAATTTCAATGCCCTCCTACTATTAATGTTTATATATATAATATAATTTATATATATTATGTATGCCTGTATGTGTGTATATATATGCATAAATATGTGTGTACATGTATATATATGATGTGCATGTATATATATATGTAATTTCTTTCATTAAATATTACTCAATTACATGTAAAAAAACCCCATCATTTACAAAAAAAAAAATGAGCTCCAAATTCTTTCCCTCCCTACCACTACTCCAAAATCCTTAAGACCAGTAATTTAATATCAATTTTACAAGTGAAGTCATACAAAACAAATGCAAATTGTCAATAAATCCAGTATACAACTTGTTTCTACTATGAGGACTTTGAGAGCAGAGGCTATTGTTTATGTTTCTTTGTCTACCTAGTACTTAGTACTGTGCCTAACACCTAATAAATATATTTATTGATTGACAATTTGGAAGAAAATGAGAAAAAAACTAAACCTTTGTAACAGATAAAAATAGTGACACACACAGAGTAAAAATGAAGGTGTGGAGCAGGATCTATTTTACTTTAGCTGAAGTAAAAAAGACAGGGGTAGCCATCACAATCTCAGACAAAGCAGAAGTAAATATAGATCTAAAAGAGCTAATAAGAGAAAATACATTTTACTAAAACGTACCATAGAAAATGAACTAAGCTTTGGCATAGGCCCAGAAAGGGATAACAGTAATATCAGGGAAAGGCTTTCAGAATGACAATGCATCCAAACTGCACAGGATTCAAATTCTCAAAGCAAAAGTTAAATGAGTTACAAGAGGAAATTGTAAAACTATACAAGTAGGGGACCTCAACTTTCCCCTCTCAGAATTAGATAAATCTAATCACAAATAATAAAGAAGTTGAGGAGATGAATAGAATTACAGAAAAGTCAGATATCATAGACCTCTGGAGGGGGGGGATGAGATTAATGAGAATAGAAGGGAATATACTTTTTTCATTTGTACATAGCATCCTTCTCAGAACTGACCATAATGCAATAAAAATTAAATTAAAAAAAGCATTATGGAAACATAAAATAAAAAGTAACTAGAAACTAAATAATAAGCAGATCAAATAACAAATCATAGGAAAAATAAATAATTTAATTGAAGGTAATGACAATATTGAGACAAAATACCAGATTTTGTAAGATGCAGCCAAAACAATATTTAAGGGAAAAATTACATATATGTGTGTGTGTGTGTGTGTGTGTGTGTGTGTGTGTGTGTGTGTGTGTGTGTGTGTGTGTAATTAAAAAAGAGAGAAAGAGCAGACTAATGAATTGGACATCCAACTAAAAAAAAAAAAAAACTAGAAAAAATACATCCTTAATTAAACATCAAAATGGAGATCCAGAAAAAGCAAAGGAGAGATGAATACAATTGAAGGTAAAAACAAAACATAAATGTTGAACTAATAAATAAAACTAGGAACTGGTTTTATGAAAAAGAAATAAAAAGAAAAAACTGGTTAATTTGATTTTAAAGAAGAAAATAAAATTATTAGTATCAAAAATTTTTTAAAAGGCAAATGCACCACCAATAAAGATGAAGGTAAGGCACTTATTTGGAGCTATTTTGCCCAATTACAGGTCAATTAGAATTTAGTTTCATTATGAATAGGAATTTTTTCATTCTTTGCCCTTATATTAACAGTGCTTACAACTTTTTCTTTCATGTAGAATACACTTGATAAATGGTTGGTTATTTGACATGCAAAAATCCCCTAAAATTATTATGTAAAATAAATTTTAAATAATTATTTTATGGATGAAAAAACTGGGGTCAAACATGACTTAAGGTCAGATAATCAGTAATATTTTTTTATAATCATTTCCCCCAATAAAGTATCTAAAATAATTTCCCACAAATATTAATTCAAACAAGAAAAAAAGCCAAGATATTTTTAGTTCAAAAATAACTATTTTTAGGCATGAGTGCAATTTCTGGAAAGTTACAAACAAAGAAAGAGGAAAAGAAATCATATGTGCAAAACTATTGAAAGATATTTTTTATAGTAGGCAAAAACTGGAAAGTAAGAGCAAGATCACTTATTGAGGGATAGCTAAACAAATCATCATCTGCGGATCTAATGGACTATTATCATGACAGAAGAAATTATGACCTATACAGTTTCAGAGGAAACTGCTAAAACCTTTATGAACTGATGCAAAGTGAAATGAGCAGAACTAGAAGAATAATTTACGCAATGACAGCAATATTATAAAGAAAAAAACAAATTTTGAAATATTAAAGGTCAAACATATTATCCATGTCTTGCCAAAGACATAATTCATTTCATAATCCACATGTGTTTAGATATAACCAATGTGGAAATTTGTTTTGATGAACTATGAAGATTTGTTATCAGAATTTTCTTTGTTTTTATTCCTCAGAAGAGAGAGGGAATAATAACAAATAGAAAAGCAGTAAAAGGTGTGATGAATTGCAACAATGAGAATGCTGCATACCTGAAGCTTAAGTTATACTAACATATGACAAAGACATCTGATAAAAAATTATGAAATAAAAGCACCAGGTCTTGAAATAGGAAGACCTGAGTTGAAATTCGACTTTAGACTCTTTCTAGCTGTGAGATTCGGGGCATGTCACTTAAACCTCTGTTTGTCTCAGTTTCCTAATCTGCAAAATGGAGATAATAACAGCACCTATATTGCAAGTATCAAATGAGATAAAAATTGTAAAGTGCTTAGCACAGCGTCTAGCACAAAGTAAGCTCTATAAAAATGGTGGTGGTGGTGAAGAAGAAAGAAGAGAAGGAGGAAGAAGAAGGAAGGAAGAAATGAAAGAAGCAAGGAAGTAAGGAAGGAGGAGAGGGAAGAGGAGGAAGAGGAAAAGGAGGAGGAGGAGGAGGAAGAGGAGGAGGAGAAGGAGAAGAAATGGATTTTGACAATTTGCTTGCAACAAATGGGTATTCTAGTAATAAAATGAGCTTCATGTCTATTTTAGATCAGCGTGTGAAGCTGCTATTTATTTGCTCTTTATGTGTTTATCCTGATACAAAACCTGCTCAACCTATCAGTATTTTGTAAGAAGAGATAGTCCCAAACAGTTGAAATACACATTCTTTCATGCCCCAGCTTCCATGTAAACTTTCTCCACTCAAGAAGATAAGAAATTACATCATCACTAATTAAGTGAAATAACGAGCTGGGTTAAATATTATATTTTGTGGTTACAAATTCTTTCAAAATTAGCATTCAGAATCATAACCACTACAACTACCATTTACTTAATAATCATTTTTCAGTTTGACTGAAGAGCAGTATTTTAGCACTTAAGGAGAAATAGAATTTAGAAAAGACACCAGCTGAGTCCTTGTGGATTTTTTTTCCATTTCAGTAGGGGAGATAAGGCATGCCCTAAAAAGATAATCATAATATACATTCTGTGATAGATGAATTAGTGCTATCTCCCCTTATTATAATGGAAATTCCAAGAGGGCCCAGGCTGCATCACTTTTGTATCTGCATTAAGAGTGCTTAGTACAGAGCCTGCCATGTAAGGACAGAGATAGGGAATGAACTTGTGCTTTCATTGGTTTTGTGATTTCATTTCCTTTCTAGGAATCCTTGTAGGTCAATCACTTCTCTGCAATTTATAGTCACAGAGAGCTGCCTAAATCATTGAAATGCTAAGTCATTACATGTTTCAGATGGGACTTAAATTCAGGTCTTCCAGTTTTTGAAATCAGCCCTCAAAGCTGCAACCACACTGCTTCTTGTTTGGTAGATAGTAGGTACTTAATTACTTGAGACAGCTAGATGGGTCAGTGGATTAAGTGCTAGGCCTGGAGTCACTTACCAACTGTATGACCCTGAGTAAGACACTTAACCTTTGGTTGCCCCAATCCACTGGAGAAAGAAATGTCCTACCACCCCAGGATTTTTGCCAATAAATCCCCATGGACAGTATTGGAATGCTATGGTCATGAAGAGTTGAAAATGGCTGAACAAGAAGTAGTTCATTAATGCTTTTCATTTATTAATATATGAAGTCAATGGAAGAAGGCCTTTATTGATTAGGAAAAAAAACCCCAAACATAGAAGCCTCCTTGGAAGAGAAGGGAGCCTTTAAAGGATGTGTAGGATCCTAGAGGTAACGAAGAGAAGGAAAAATGTTGTTCCTGCCTTCACAATATACATATACCTCTTTCTCTACTCTTAAAGTTACCATCTTATTTTAGATTCTCATCACCTCTCACCTGAAATATTGCTACTGCTTTCTAACTGGTCTCCTTACATTCCAATCCATTCTCTACTTAGCTGACCATGTCTCCTTCCTGCTCAATAAACTTCAAAGGCTCCTTAATACTGCTAGATTCAAATAAAATACTCTTCTGTTTGGCATTTAATGTTCTTTATAACCAAGTCCCTTCCTACCCAACAGGTTCATCCTATATAATTCCTCTTTCCATAGGCTGAAATCCAAGCACACTAGTCTCTCTGGTCTTCGTACATGGCAGACCTCTTTCAATCTCCAGGCCTTTGAACTGAATGTACTCCATGGAAAGAATTCTCTTTCTCATCTCTGGCCTCTTAGTTTCCCTGCATTCTTTTAAGACTTAGCCCAAATTCTACTGTCTATAGGAGGTCTTTTCCAGCTCAGCTCCCAGATGTTAGATCATTTACCTGTAAGTTAACCTTCCATCTACTATAAAATAAATGCCTATTAACTGACTGCCAAGAAGAAATTAAGGGGAAAGCATGAGGAAAAGAAGAGGAAGAGGAAAATATTAGACAAGTTTGGGGTCCCTCTGTAATATGGACATAGAATATGTAGTGGGAATGAAAGAAATGAACTTTTTTTTTAATGAGATAAGGTAAGAAAGCAAAGAGAGGGCAAAAATATTTTAAACTCTGGGTCATCTTTTGAACATCACTGACCTTATTACCTCAAGAATGTGTTTATGTAAATAAGAATGTTCATTCTACATACAACTTATATGTGGGATGTTGTATGTTTGGGAGAGGGAGTGACTCATACATTTCTCAAAGTTTTAGAAAGGTCAATATTATTTATCATATTAAAGATGCTAAATATTAATGGGCTTGACAATATCAGGTTGCTACGGACTTTGCCTATGTAAGTTATGTATTTGGGAGGAGGAAGCAATGCAGAGAACAGGAGTTGACCTTTCTCCATTACTTTAGAGATGTACATTCTTTTTTTTTTTTTTTTTTTTTTATTAAACTTTTAACATTTATTTTCACACAATTTTGGGTTACAAATTTTCTCCTCTTTTTTCCCCCTCCCCCCCCCAGACCCAAGTTTTCTAATTGCCCCTGTGACCTATCTGCTCTCTCCTCTATCCTCCCTCCCTGCCCTTGTCTCCGTCTTCTCTTTTGTCCTGTAGGGCCAGATAGCTTTCTTGACCCCTTAACCTGTGTTTCTTGTTACCCCGTGGTAAGAACATTACATTTGGTCCTAACACTTTGAGTTCCAACTTCTTTAGCTCCCTCCCTCTCCACCCCTTCCCCTTGGAAGACAGGCAGTTCAATATAGGCCATATCTGTTTAGTTTTGCAAATGATTTCCATACTAGTTGTGTTGTATAAGACTAACTATATTTCCCTCCATCCTGTCCTGTCCCCCATTACTTCTATTTTCTTATGGTCCTTTCCCTCCCCATGAGTGTCGACCTCGTGTTGCATTCTCCTCCCCATGCCCTCCCCTCTATCCTCCCCCCCATCCTGCTTGTGCCCCTGTCCCCCACTCTCCTGTATTATGAGATAGGTTTTCCTATCAGAATGAGTGTGCATTATATTCTTTCCTTTAGTGGAATGTGATGAGAGTAGATCCCATGTTTTTCTCTTGCCTCCCCTCTTTATCCCACCACTAATAAGTCTTTTGCTTGCCTCTTTTATGAGAGATAATTTGCCCCATATAACTTCTCCCTTTCTCCTCCCAATATTTCTCTCTCACTGCTTGATTTCATTTTTTTTTTTTTAGTATATGATCCCATCCTCTTCAATTCACTCTGTGCACTCTGTCTCTATGTATGTGTGTGTGTGTGCATGTGTGTGTGTGTGTACTCCCACCCAGTGCTCAGATACTGAAATGTTTCAAGAGTTATGAATATTGTCTTTCCATGTAGGAATGTAAACAGTTCAACTTTAGTAAGTCCCTTATGATTTCTCTTTGCTGTTCACCTTTTTATGGTTCTCTTCATTCTTGTGTGAGAAAGTCAAATTTTCTTTCCAGCTCTGATCTTTTCATCAGGAAATTTTGAAAGTCTTCTATTTCATTGAAAGACCATTTTTTCTCCTGAAGTATTATACTCAGTTTTGCTGGGTAGGTGATTCTTGGCTTCAGTCCTAGTTCCTTTGACTTCTGGAATATCCTATTCCATTCCCTTCTATCCCTCAATGTAGAAGGTGCCAGATCTTGTACTATCCTGATTGTATTTCCACAATACTTGAATTGTTTCTTTCTAGCTGCTTGCAATATTTTCTCCTTCACCTGGGAATTCTGGAATTTGGCCACAATGCTCCTAGGAGTTTCTCTTTTTGGATCTCTTTCATGCGGTGTTCTGCGGATTCCTTGAATATTTATTTTGCCTTCTGGTTCTAGAATCTCAGGGCAGTTTTCCTTGATAATTTCGTGGAGGATAATGTCTAGGCTCTTCTTTTGATCATGGTTTTCAGGAAGTCCCAGAATTTTTACATTGTCTCTCCTGATTCTATTTTCCAGGTCAGTTGTTTTTCCAATAAGATATTTCACATTATCTTCCATTTTTCGAATCTGCGCAGTATGTTCTGAGATATCTGTCTTTCTCGAAAAGTCCAAAGCTTCCATCTGTACCATTCCAGATTTGAGAGATCTATGTTCTTCAGTAAGCTTTTGAATCTCCTTTTCCATTTGGTTAATTCTGCTTTTGAAAGCATTCTTCTCCTCATTGGCCCCTTGCACCTCCCTTGCCAGCTGAGTTAGGCTAGTTCTCAAGGTGCCAATTTCTTCAAGATTTTTTTGGTTCTCCTTTAGCAGGGAGCTGATCTGTTTCTCATGCTTCTCCCTTATCCCTCTCATTTCCCTTCCCAGTCTTTCCTCCATCTCTCTAACTTGATTTTCAAAATTCTTCTTGAGCTCTTCCATGGCCCGAACCCATTGGGTGGGCTGGAACACAGAATCCTCGATTTCTGTGTCTTTGCCTGATGGCAAGCATTGTTCCTCCCCATCAGAAAGGAAGGGAGGAAGTTTTTTTTTTCTCCGATAAAGTACCCTTCAATAGTTTTATTTCTTTTCCCTTTTCTTGGCATTGTCTCCACCTAGTGGCCTGACCTCTGAATGTTCTCCTCACACCCACCTCGCCTCCTGGTCCTCCCAGCCAGCGTTTGGGGACTGAGATTCAAATGCTGCTTCCCGCCTTAGGATTTTTGGCGGGGGCAGGGCTGCTATTCAGTGTGAAAATTAAGTTCAGGTGCTGAGGTCAGGGGCAGGGCCGCCTCTCTGGCTCAATTCCCTCACGAGGTTTATGCACAGACCTTCCACAATGGATCCAGGCTCCCATCCGTTTGGGGAGCCCCCGTCTGCAGCCGCCTCTCAGCCCCCACCTCCCGGGGGGGGGGCCCGAGCCATGGGGGCACCTCACTCCCCTCTCAACCCGCCAAAGAGACTCTCTCACCTACCCCCGTCAGTCACCTGTTGGTGGGGGGCCCGTGCAGCTGCTGAAGATCCCGCCTCCGGATCCCTCTCAGAACTTTGTCTCTCGGAGCCGAGGCCGCCGTCGCTGCCGCAGGTCCGGGCTGGGCACCGTGTCTGCAGCGAGACGGACCTTTTACGAGAGGTTTGCAGGTCCCTCTGTGGGTGGGGGGACCCGCGTGGCCGCTGGAGACTCCGTTCTGCAGCCCTCTCAGATCTCTTTCCCACGGTGTCGCTGCCGCGGCAGGGCTGCTCTCCTCTTCCCACCCCGGCGCCCAGTCCCCAGCGCGAAGGACCCCCCGCGAGAGGTTTGCAGGTCTCTCTGGAACAGAAATCTCCCTCGCTCCAATATTCCGTGGTCTCTGGGTGCAGAATTCGCCCTGGGTTAGTCCCCTCTGCCGTTCTGTTGTTTGTGGGTTCGGAGCTATGTGTATGTGCGTCTTTCTACTTCGCCATCTTGGCTCCGCCCCCCGAGATGTACATTCTAACTATTTCTTATAAGATCACAGATTTAGAAATGGGAAGAAGCTCTGAAGTCATTAAGTCAGACCCTCTAAGTCATTAAGTGACACCCCCTCCTTCGAAAGATGAGGAACTTGAGGCTCAGAGTTATTTCAGGGTTATATGACTAGTTATTATCTGAGGTGTGATTCAAAACTCAAATTTTCCTGGTGGCAAAGTCCAGATGGACCTGAGTTTGAAAGCTAAATCTGCCAATTACTATGCTTACCATGTGATTTTGAAGATATCACTTAACTTCTTTTGCCTCAGTTTCTTCTTTGGTAAAATAATACAGTTGGACTAGGCTAGGTTTTTGTTGCAATCACTTCCAATTTAAGATCTACGAATTTGTGAATTTTATATACACACACATATGTGTATATATGGTAATTGCTCAATATGTTTATAAATATATAGATTAACACAGAATTATGAATATGCCAAAAATATACCTACATTGGTAGGCACCTAATAAATGCTTATTGAACTGAATCCTCAGTTCCATTCTACAACTACTTGCAGTTTTATACTACTTTTATCTCCAAAAGATCTGAGCATTACTGATAACCACGATGGTGTGGTTACTGATCTAGAGTGAAACATCCTTGAGAATGAAGTCAAGCAGGCCTTAGGAAGAATTATTAACAATAAGGTTAGTGGAGGTAATGAGATGCCATCTGAGCTATTTAAAATCCTGAAAGATCACACTGTTAAAGCGCTGCACTCAATATGCAGTAAATTTGGAAAACTCAATATTGGTTACTGGTCTGGAAAATAGTTTACATCCCAATCCTAAAGAAGGACATTGCCAAGGAATGTTCAAATTATCAAACAATTGTGCTCATTTTACATACCAGCAAAGTTATGTTTGAGATTCTGAAAGCTAGTCTTCTGCAATATATAAAGTGAGAATTACCAGAACTGCAGGCTGGTTTTCAAAGAGGCGGAGGAACTAAAGATGAAAATTGCCAACATTTGCTGGATTATGGAGAAAGCAAGGGAGTTCCAGAAAAATGTATTTCTGCTTCATTGAGTACACTAAAACCTTTAACTGTGTGGATCACAACCAAATGTGGCAAGTCTTTAAAGAGATGGGAGTATCAGATCATCTCACTGGTTTCTGATGAACCTGTATGCAGTTCAAGAACCAACAGTTTTAAAACTCAACATGAACAATTTATTGGCTAAAGAAAAGGTTGAATATTTTACCTGATTTAACATATGTAGAGTACAACATGATATAAAATTCCAGGCTGGAAGAATCACAAGTCAGAATTAAGGTTGTTGAGAGAAATATCATCAATTTCAGACATGCAGATTATAACATTCTAGTGGCAGAAAGTGAAGAGGAATTAAGAAGCTTCTTGATGAGGCTGAATGAAGAGAGTGTAAAAGCTGGCTTTTAGCTTAACATCAAAAAAGCTAAAATCTTGGCAACTGGTCCCATCACTTCATGGCAAATTGGAGTGAAAAGAAATAAAAGCAGTGTCAGATTTTATATTCTTGGGCTAAAAGATCATCGCAGACAGTAACTGCAGTCAAAGATGAAAGACACCTGCATGTTGGAAGGAAAGCTATGGCAAATCTGCACAGCATACTAAGAAACAGAGACATCACCTTGCTGACAAATTTCCATATGGTCAAAGTTGTGGGTTTTCCAGTGGTAATGTATGGCTGTGAGAGTTGGACTATAGTAAAGTTAAATACCATAAAATCGATTCATTCAAATTATGGTACTAGAGAAGACTTTTGAGAGACCCCTGGACAGCTAAGTGATCATATCAGTCGATTTTTAAAGAAATTAATTAAAAGTGCTTATTAGAAAGTCAAATACTGAAGCTAAAGTTCAAATACTTTGGTCACATAATAAGAAGATAGGACTCATTGGAAAAAAAAAATAAAACCTTGATGTTGGGAAAGACTGAAGGCAAAAAGAAACGGGGATGGTAGAGGTTGAGATGGATAGTCAGTGATACAGAAACCAGAAACATGAATGTGGATAGAATTTGAGAGTTAATGTAGAACAGGTTGACTTTCTATGGTCTGTCTGGTCATGAAAAATCAATAGGACAGAATAACTGAACAAGAGCGAACCTAAGATCAGTACATCAGGTTGTTATGATAAAATAAATCCTAAGAAGAAAAGCATATGTAAAAAATGACATAAATCTAAAAACAATATTAATGGCAAGATGGCATAATGGAAAGACAGCTGGACTCAGAGCTCTAATCAGGAGGGCCTGGGTTAAAGTCTCTCTTCTGGTACATGCTAACCATTGCCACCTTGGGCAAATCACGTAACTAGTTCCAGGAAGCCCTCTAAAATTGCAAGTTTCAGAGTAACTGCTGATCTACTTTGGCAAATGTAGTATCCCTACTGGGATAAAAATGTATGAGAAAAACCAAGGTTCAGACTAAAAAAAATTAAAATTAAAAATCTCCCTGCCATTTAACTCCCCGGTTATAAAGATAAAGATGGGAAAAAGCAGATTTTCCTTCAATGTGCAGGTTCTATTGATCTTAATAAAGAATCATTTTATTACTCACTGATATGAGAAAAGAACATGTCTCTTTCCCTTGCACTTAAAAATGTCTTTAGGTTCTAAGACTGGTTCAAGAAAGGTAAGGATTTTCAGTTTATCAGTTAATTCAAGTTGAGTTGTACTCATCAGACTGTTCTCACATCCTATACAGGGTTGAGTGTTCATATTTTCTTCAGTTTTTGATTCCAAAGAGAGCAGAGGACAACAAAACTGGTTTGTATTTTTTTTTTAAAGTCACAGTGGGGAAAAGATTCCAAAAACCAAGCAGATCACTATTTGGTGTGCATGGAAGGACAATAATCGCCAAGAGAGAGAAGGCAGACCAAGGCAGGCAAGGGCCTGGCCTTGTTTTTCTTCTGTCTTCTCTGCAGAGAAAACTGCTCATTGCTTTGGCAATGAAAGAAAAGAAATAAAATGGCCAACAGGGATTTGATACTCCCAAATAAGTAACAATAGTGAAGGAACACCTCATTTTTCTGGAAAAATTCAAGTCACACAAACTGGCACCAAAAAAAAATGCAAGGTTTGTCTCTTGAGATACTTTCTATGCTATGTGAAAGATAATGGGAAATGACAGTCAGGCAAATTTTGCCCTGATCATCAATGCTCATGGCAGACCATGTCACTCCCTTCCTCCCTTGACCATTCCTTTTTGTTGACAAAAGACAAACTGCTCGGTTTGGGTTTAAAACTACATAATTTGGTGCCAGCCAAATTTCTAAACTTATTAATGCATGCAAATTTTCTCCACACATGTTGAGCTGTGGTCAACCTGGTTCTCTTTGCTATTGCCCATATATGATGCTCCGTCTTCCATCCTTGTGCCTTTGCAAAGATATGAAATACATTCTCATTCTTATCTCTTAGAATTCCCAGCTTCTCTTGGGCAACTAAATGGTGCAATAAATAGTGTCTGACTTGGGGTCCAAAACCCCTGAGTTTGAATTTGCTTCACACATTTCCCACTTGTGTGACCTTGGTCAAGTCACCTCTATCTAAATTTCTTCATCTGTAAAAAGGGGGTAATAACAGTACCTACATCCTAGGGCTATTGTGAGGACCAAATGGCACAATGTATATAACTTATTTTGTCAACCTGACAGGGCTTTAAATTGCTATGCAAGTGGTTGCTACTATTTCAATGCTAAGTTCAAGCACAAATTCATATAGGAAAACCATTCTGATGTCCCCAGGCACTAGTGTGCTCTCTCTCAATTATATTTTATTTACTTTGCATGTGCCCTCTGTTCATTTATCTTTGTACATGTTCTTTCTTAACAATAGAATGGAAATTCCCTGAAATCAGGGACTGTTATATTTTTCTAACCTCAATACCTAGGAGAAATCCTAGTTGAATAAGTGAATGAAATGACTACTTTGGGGCTATCTGCTCTACATCCAGGAGCAAGAGATATCCATAGAGCAAGGTATGCAATGAGAAAGAAGTAATTCTTCTAGCCTGCTCTGTTTTATTTAAAGGACAGAGGAGACCTAGGAAATAGCAATGAAAATTAGGGTAGTAGAGAGTAGAGAGACTCAAAGTCTGATGGAAGAGATAGCTATCAAGATGTGGTTAGAGACTAGAAGATTTACAAAATATGGGGGTGGGGAAAGAAGGATAAAGGGGGACACCAAATAATATCTTGCAGTGTGGCCAATTTGCTCATAATTTTCTGAATAAACAGTTACATGGAACAATGATTAAGAACATATTTACAGTGCCAGACAATATGCTAAGAAACCAGTGATATGTACAGAATACAGAGTATTTTTAAATATTTGATAAGATCACAGAGATAGGAACAGGGAAAGCCACTGCACCTGTAATTTCATTGATATAAAAATCTCCTAGATGGGGTAATAGACTACTAATAAAGGTTGGCACCTTCTTGTCACCTTACAATTTTAAAGTTTTGTAGATCACTTAGAGGGTAACTCATCCAGGGTACTATAACCAGTACACACACACAAACACACATACATATGCATATATGTATGTATATATATATATATGTATGTACATACATCCATGCACAATACATACATATTATATCCATATGTATATATTGTATGTGGGTATGTGTATATGTATGCATGTGTATATGTATGTATATATTAGAAGCAAGACTTAGAAGCAATTAGAAGCTCATCCTTGTGACCCTAAGGCTTGCTCTTTATTGACTATGCTGCGCTGTTCTCAGAGAAAAGCATAAGGAAATAAATTGATCCTGATCACATAAACATTATGCACACAGAGGAAACTTTTACTTCTAGCATAAGCCCAGTGATTACTTAGATATGTTTTATATCACTTTATACCTTTTCTAAGACTAACCATAAATGATATAATCCATTCATAACATTTGTTTTCTTGGATGTTGTTTGTAATAGCTAACTGTCACTATATAAAAGGGAAATTTCTTTTCACTTGTATGTTTGAATTGAATGTCCATACTCAAGATAAATGACTGCTTTCTTACAACCAGGCAATTGCATTGATTTTACATTGTAAGGACTAGAATATTTTATACTTGTCTTGTATATAACTTGTTCATACCCCTTTGTTTCCCTGTAGTCTACTTGAGTAGATGGCAAGCTCCTTGAGGACAGGAATTGTTTTTGCCTTTCTTTGTATCACCACTGTTTAGCACAGTGCCTACCACATAGCAGGCAATTAATAAAAGCTTGTTGACTTGACAAAGGAAATATAACTTCCCCGCCCCCACCTTACGTGTGGACAAAAAGTGTCTTTAAACAGTGAAAACATGATGTGATAGTGATGAAATGTCCAATTTCTCAAAGAAGACTCCACCTTTAATCTGGTGTTGTTCTTTTTTCCCTTAGAGCTATAGAATTTGAGACATGGTAGGGAGTTTGGTAAGCATTTAATTCAACCCAAAAAGATGTAATTTAACTAGTAAGCTGTGGAGGGCAACCCAGAACCCAAGTCTCCTGATACCATATTAGTATTCTTGTCACTAATTATATTTTGAAATTATGTGTATATATACTGACGATCTTCAAAAATTCAAGTATCATTTAAAAATTTTTGAAGACATATGTGCTTGTGTGTGGGACTTGAATGAGGCAACTGCTGGCACAGTGCATAGAAGAGTGTGGCTGTAAGTCAGAAGATGAATTCAAATCCAGCATCAGATGCCCCTACCAGCTGTAGGACCCTGTGCCCCAGTTTCCTGAACTCTAACATGGAAATAATGAAAGTGCCTTTGTTGTGAGGATCAAATGAGACACCATTTGGAGTACATTTACTGGCACATAACAAGGACTTTACAAATGTTTATTCCTCTCCATTCCCCTCGTCTATGTGGATCTTAGCTTAGCCTAGCATCACAGGGTGAAGGAAGCCAATTCAGATACAGAGTAAAATCATTCAGCAGACGCCATGTGCTTACTCTGGTGTTGTTCCTCTCAGCCTTAAGTTCAGAAATTTCTTCTTCTTTTTCCAGCAGTTGTTCCCGGCATGCATTTAATTCTTTTGTCAGAGCAGCAAATTCCTAAAAATTACATTAAAAAAGAGTTACAGAGATTTTTTTAAAAATGGTATTATAATGCTAGCACTTAAAAAGACATGAAAATTCCAAATACACAAGAAAATTGGTATAAAATATTAGACACTCAAGATTTAACATAGAAATCTTCAGATAAAAGCATAGAATATGACTACTAACTTAGCTGGCCAATAAATACTGCTTTCACCACAGCTTGCTTACTCTGAATGAATCAATAAGTGAAATTCTGAGTGACGGTACTTTCCTTCCAAATGTTCTGCTTTGATTACCCACAAGCAAATACTTTATTGATATGGTTATGTGTAGTCTATTTTCCCAAATCTAGCTTGTAAAAATCCTGGATGTGATCTCTAATCAGGGTGCATCTGTAGGTTGTTTTTCAAAATGATTTCATTTTAGGGGTACAGCTCTACTTTATTGTGGTTCAGATACTTTTTAGTCGTGTCTGACTATCTGTGACCCGGTTGGGGATTTTCCTGGCAAAGTCACTGGAGTGGTTTGCTAGTTGGGATTTTCTTGGCTAATAGACTAGCATGGTTTGCCATTTTCTTCTCCAGTTCATTTTGAAGATAAGCAAACTGAGGCAAACATGGTGAAGTGATTTGCCCAGGGTTACACAGGTGAGAAGTGTCGAAGTCCAGATTTGAATTCAGAAAGACGAGTCTTCCTAACTCCAGGTGCAGAATTCTATCCACTGTACCACCTAGCTCCCTGTTGTTTATTTTTAGTCATTGCCCAATACTGACAAATATATGGTATACTTTCTAATTTCATTCTTAATATAATAACTTACATAAAATGGGTCTGCATTATCTAATTGATTAAGCACCTTGAAAGCAGGGATTCCCTTGCTTTTACATTTTTAAGACTAATGCCTAGCACCAAGTAGGCACTGAAATGCTTGCCGATCAGTTAAACATTTGGTTTAGGATATGGGTCATTATGGCTTCTAGAGTCAGCAGGCAACAAAACAAATGAAGAGTGGTAATTGCACATAACGATTACCTATAATTCTTGGCACTTTATGAGAATATCCTATCTAGCTCTGAAGTCAGAAGGATGTGGGAAAATGGGAAAAATATAGAAAAGAACAATGTAATTTTTGAAGATGTGGGAAATAATCATTATAAGGAAAAGAGGAAATAACTACAGTTACATAACAAGAGAAAGAGAGGCAACAGAGAAAAAAAGAGTCCTGAACCTGGAATTATGAAACCAAAGGGTTCTATAATCATCAGTCAATGAACATTTCTTAGGCATTAAATAAAGTGCCAGGAACCACACTAAGCTATAATTCTAATTAGAAGGGATTTGAACTCATAGACAGATGTCTTTTTACAGACAAAGAAAATGAAGCACTCATAGATTAAGTCACTTGCCCAAAGTCACACAGATTATTAAGTATGGCAGCCAGGATTTGAACTTAGGACCTCTGATTTGGGTCTTACTGGCACAGTGGATAGAGTGCTGGACCTGGAGTCAGAAAGACTTAAGTTCAAACCCAACCTGAGACACTTGCTAATTTTGTAACCCTGGATGAATCACTTAACTTCTGTTTACCCCTCTTTCCTCATATGAAAAATTAACTGGAGAGGGAAATGGCAAACCACTCCAGTATCTCTGACAAGAAAACCTCAAATGGGGTCATTAAGAGTCAGAAATGACTAAAAAACAATCAAAAAACACCTTGCAAGGTTGTACTGAATATCAAATAAAATAATAACTATGAAATGTGCCTGGAACATGGTAGACTTCATATAAATGCATCTTCCTTTTCTCTCCATCTACTACAAGACATTACATCCCACAGTACCATGAAAAAATAAAATTAGATCTCTAATTTTATCAGCATTGGGAGCTCCCAGTAAATAATTCCCTTGGCCAGCAGAGGGGAAACCTCTCCGTAAGTTAGTGCTCACATTTCTTGCCCCACTGTGATTGTGACTATCGCCCAGGCTCTTTCGTATTGTCATCGACCTTCTTTAAAACGATTTTCAGAAGTAGCCATGGTGCTATGCACTGGGGTTAAGAGGGTTCTGGTTGGTCAGTGGCAGGCACAATGGCAGTCAGTTTTCAAGTTCAAAGGGAAGAAAAATCAAAGACAACATATTCATTTAACTTAAGCTGTACGCAGAAAATAATGTAAGTCAAAAGTAAATGGTTAGGTTCAAGGCAGAGTGGAGGGGGTGGTTCGAGGTTTGTATTTTCCTTTGGGCTTTAACCCTGCTCCTTCCCTTCCCCCCAACCTCCCAAGTGGGTACTTCCAGGGCTTAGACTCCAGATGAAAGGGCTCATGGTCAGGGTTTGCCCAGGTTGCAGATTAGTCTGGTTTTGTTGTTTTTTTTTCCTAGTGATGGTTTGATCTCCTTGTTAGTCTCTGAGCATATTATTTAAATAGTGATTGAAAAAGAAGAGAACAATAAAACCTCTCCAAAGTCACTTATAAATAAACAAGTCTGGTTGTAGTTTTTTAAGGATGGTAAACCACATATCTATCTAATATACAATGTATGCCATAATAGGTTATCCAGGGTTAGGGAACCTGTGCCTTCAAGGCCACACATGGCCTTCTAGGTCCTCAAGTGTGGCCCTTTGACTGAATCCAAGCTTCAAAGAACAGCCCTTTAGGGCCTCAAGTGTGGCTCTTTGAATCCAAACTTCACAGAACAAAACCCACTTTATTATCAGTTATTTGTTTAAAAGTACTGTTATTTTTTATTATATACAGGTAATGTCCCCCTTTGTTTCATCTCTTTTAGGTAAAAGCCTAGTGTGATATTCCTGGGTCAAGGGGCAATGCATAGCTTAGTAATTTGGGGGCTAGAGTTCAAACCTTAGAATAGTTAAATGTAGTAAGAAGTCATTTATTAAAGGAATTGATTCAGGCAAAGGGATGCACTTGGGGACCTAGAGGAACACATGTGACCTTGAGGCCACAGCTTCTCCACCCCTGTTATAAACTAATATACAATATCTAATATATGCATGTATGTGTGTATGTATAAGTGAATAGCCTCTCACATAGCCATGTAAGTATCTTTTGGAAAGAAAGGTCTTAATCTGTGATTTAATACTGCAGTTGTTCAACCTTCATACTTGAAGAAGCATGATGACGTGACTAAGTTGGAGAAAGAGTATAGTGTGTCCTAATGTGGTTGATCCATGCAATACAAACTCAGAAGGCACTGCCATAGGTTCAGCATAAATAGTACATTTGAATATTTAGGATGGAGATTTCTCTAGATTTGTGCAGCTCATGTTTCCTTTGTGCTGTGATCCTGCTTTATTCATAGAGCACAGTGCCTTCTTTGAGATTTTATTATTACAGGGAGCACACAGAGAGGTGGAAAGTCTATATCTATATAAATTGGCAACAATTCCACATTTTAAAGTATCCAAGAATTGCCTAAGGTTTTGGAAATGCAACTTGCCCAAGAATATACAACTGGATAAGAGGCAAAGGCAGATACTGAACCAAGTTCTTCAAGACCAGTTTTATCTACTCTCATGCTGCCATGTCTGTATGCAAGTAGTTATATAGGCACAAATAAATATGTTTATTATAGTTACCTATATATATGCACATCGATGAATGTATCTTATCCTTCTACGAATGCAAGGATCGTGTTTTATCTGATTTTATATTCTGGTCTAACATAAGCAGTCCAATTGAATTGCTGAATTATACTACATTGTGGTAGGGATAACATCAATGATGCTGATAACGATGATGATGATGAAGATGGTAAAGATGATGCCACCTTACATACATCTATCACTTGAACTTCTACACAAGTATTTTTTACCACAACAGCTTCGCCAGATAGAGTCTGGGGCTGTTCAGTCATTTCAGTCATGTCTGACATTTTGTAAGCCTGTTTGGGATTTTCTTGGCAAAGATACTAGAGTAGTATGCTGTTTCCCTCTCCAGCTATTTTACAGATAAGGAAACTGAGACAAACAGGGTGAAGTGACTTGCCCAGGACTTATACAGCTATAGCTAGTAACTGTGTCAGGCTCGATTTGAACTGACAAAGATGAGCCTTCTTGACCCTAGACCCAGGACTCTATCCACTGCCTCATGCAGAAACCCCACCAGATAGGTAGTACAAGTACTATTATCTCCCCTTTTATAGATGAGGAAACTGAATCCCTAAGACTTAAGTGTTGTGTCATGTGTGTTTATGGTCACAGATCTAATAAATATCCAAATCATAATTCATACTTTGGTCTCCTAATTCCAGGTTCAGTATCCAACTATCCCTTAATATCTGCTTTAAAAAACATTATAAACATGCAGGGGAAGAAGCCCACAATAAAAATAGAACTAAGGTATTAATTGGCCACAGGCGGATAGTTTTCTTTTCCTATTAATTTCCTTGTGGTGACTTTGATCCTGAGTGAGGATTTGAATGAATTTAACATAAGCTCTTTTAAAAGTCATTCACTTGGGACCATTTTGCCCCCAAGAAGTAACCAGATCTCTGTGCCGAGGACTTCAATAACCTTAAAATTGTGTTTTATATGGACATATAATTGACAGGCAGAAGGGTAAGGGGGAAAAATGAAACTTGATTAGAACATTAATTCAAAACAAACTATAGTTAACCAAATGAAATACTAGTACATATACTAAATAACATACACATATGCAATACAGGTATTATATATGTTACATATGATATATGTCATATTATGACATTACATATTTTAAAAATATTATCTAACATAGTATATAATATAACAAGCATATATCATATTATATACCACTATATATGTTATATATAATTTTATAAAATGGATATATAATACAATACTAAAATAATGTAAACTCATGCCAAACTGACAGTTTTCTACCTGCTCTATTCAATATCTACATTCTCATGCTAGTTCTTAAATTCCTTTCTACTAAATCAAAAATCCGTTCTAACAACATCACAACTCTCTCACAATCATACAAAAGTTTGCAACACATCTCTTTTAGCGGAGTCTCGACCACATTGTGGTTGCTTGCCTATTAGCTCACCCCATTCTGGGTGCTGGACGGTATTTATCTAAGCTTGATGTATAACTGAGTACTGAGAATATTTAAAATTTTATCCCAGTAGTTAATATTCCTAAATGTTAATGATCTAGGAATGCCTTTCTCCTTAGCTGGAAGTTTCATAAACTCTAATACAATGGGAAAATCCTAATTTTGAAATAAGTTTGAAAGAGAGTGGAATATGTAACTCAGGGTTCAATTTAATACCACTGTATGAAAATGAATTTTTCATCAAGATGGCATGTGGCAATGCCTGTACCAGTATCATCACTTTGAGAGTTGTTACATTTCAGTTCAATGAACATCATTACTGAAGTACAGAGGAAGCAAGTGTTTAATACGTGTTTGTCAACTCTTTTACCAATGAACTACAAAATGAGTGGGGTGATGATGATACTGGAAATTCTGCCACATTTCTTGGAACAGAAGCTTTGTAAAGAAAGCTTCTCAAATAATGTGTTTTTCATAAATTCAAAAATTTCTGCTTTCATCAGTGTAGAAGTTCCCGTCACCGAAAAAGAAGAAAAGGCTCCTAAAAAGGATGATGGTTGCTATGGCCAACCAAAATTGTCAAGATATATACAACCTGGTGTGGAGCTTCTCCAAACTGAGTTGGCCAATTCTGTTGCAAGTTCTAACTTTAAAGTCTTTTTAGCTTGGTTGAAATTGACAGAACTTCTGTTCCATAAGCATAGCTTTTGAGAATGTAGGGTTGCCTTCACATCACCATGAGACAGGACAGGAGGACTTTACTATAAGTTTATAAATAGTTTGGGAGGAAAAATGAAGAGGAAACTGGGACTCAGTTGGCTTGCCCAATTATACTGCTCTGATTCCTTCTCCACTTCCCATCAAAGCATCCATGTTGTCCATTGATCTAACATTTGTGGAGTTCAAGAATACATGTGAAGAAAGCATATGGTATGGGATCATATTGTGAGCATTCTCCAGCATCTTAAATTAGTAAAAAATGAAACATCAAAACATCTTTTCATAATATTTTCCTTGAGTTATGTTCCAAATTTGTCATGTTTTAATATCTTCTCTTTGGAAAATAGACAACCCTTCTAGCAATCCTGCTTGCAATAATCTAAGACAGGAGTTCTTCCTTTTTTATGCCATGAACCTCTTTGACAGACTGATAAAGCCTATGTACCCCATTTTAGAATACGGTTTTTAAAATCACAAAATAAAACATATAGGATTACAAAATGAACCAGTTACATTTCAATGAACATGTTATTATTTAAGGGTTCCCCAAACCTCTTTGCAGACTCCTTGGAAGCCCAGGTGAGCCAGCTCTGCTCTAGTGCAATCAAATTACATTTCAAATCTGTGCACATCATGAATATGTCTACATAGTTCCATGAATACCCAGATCCTATATGTAGCCATCTCTAAAACTGATTCATCACAGCAATGCAATTTGGGAAGGAAATAAAGGAAAAGAATGGCAGAGACTCATTAGATCCACTATTTAATTTCTCATTTATATTCCTCTCTTTTGATTTGCTAAGGGTAGATTTATTTTGATTTTTATCACCAACACCATAGACATTCCCAGTAATGGTTACTCGATTTGAAAAGCAAGCAATGAGTTAGTTTCATAAAAGTGAAACTCACAGCATTCACATTTGTTGGCTTTTTTTTTCTGTTATGTAACCGAGCAGGATGCTAATGACCTCTGCTCTTGCATTTGCCTCCTAGACTCATAGGGAGCCAGGAAATGCTGTCATTTGGAATTATTGCTTGTAACAGCAATGCTACATGGTCCGTCATAGGTTAGAAGGCCGGGAGGGAAAATCCGCTGCATAACTAATACAGTTTGACAGGCACAACTGCACTTTTAAAGTTTTCACAGAAGTTGTTGAGCTAGGAAGCCAGTTATAAATCAAAACAAGTTTAAAGCTGTATGGAAATTATACTGGATGCCCTTTTCCATGTTCAAATGCTGATAAGCAAATTCTGTGACACAGAAAGGATTGTTACATATTTTCCCTGCTAAGGAAAATTCATGACAGAAAGACAATTATTCCCTTTGAATTTACCTTGAGTTTAATAGCTGTTGAAGATGAAGTTTTCCATTTCTCCTTTAATTTTTGGACTTATGGAATTTCTAAGAAGTCTCTCCTTTTTAGATTTTTTTAACTCGGAAAATTAGTCCACTGTAGAGTGACATTACAGTAGCCCAGATAAGCAAAGTATGCATTTACTTCAATGAATTTTCATGGTCCACAGTCCTTTAGAGATGCTGAATTCACACCTAATATATCAAGAATACCCCAAGGGTCTATTCTGAGCTATCCATTTCTGTGCCTTCATACCATGATTGTAAGATCTGTTCTGGGAATATAACGGGAATACCAGTAAAGGGTGAAGGCAAGGAATGTAAGTAGTTCTCATAAAATGATCAAACTTTGAGGAGACATGACATGTTGAGTTAGACACTCAGCTCCTCAGAAATGTTGCCTTATCATCCAGAAGCACCTTACCAGCCTAAACCTTTCTAGAAGCCGTTCTCAGGCAACAGTATATAGAGCAACCAGAAAACAAAATAAAACATAAAATGAACCAAACAACTAACAGCAACAACCACAAACCCCAGAAAATCCTTGCTGCAATTCAGGGTGACTTTTGGTCTATACCAGGAGTGGGGAATTCTGGGGATGTGTTCTATTAAGTTTATATTCTGTCAAAGGGCCACAGTTGAGGACCTAGAGGACTACATGTGGCCTTGAGGCTGGTTCCCCATCCGTGGTCTATATACATTCATGGTTCATTCTCCCCAGGAGAATTTTACTTGCCACTCAGCTGGTTCCTCAATCACCAGGATGTGAGGACCATTCTCCCTTGGGATCAAATATTTCTTCCTTACCTCCCATAGATATCCCTGATTTTCATTTATTTCCTTCTTCAATAATCCAAAGAGAATTTAACTCTTTTCTATAGGAGAATGTATGAGCACATTTTTCAGCAGTGGACAGATCTTTTTTGCATTTGCCATAGTAATAAATCTCTTTGCTTCTTTCATTTTTTTGAAGACTTTCCTGAAAATTTTGTCTGCCACCTTGCTTCTGTGTCAGACATTCTATTTCGTGTGGCATAAACTGCATTGACAGTCTGATGATGCCTCTGGACACCTTTTCAGAAATGCTAAATTTTAATTAAATGTTACTGAAAACAAAGATGCATTTTTCCCATTCAAACTCATGATGGTTCCCCATCTCAAAATCTATGTATATATAATTGGTTAAGAACCATTGCTCCAGATGAATTGATATGAATTAGCTAAGTCTTGATGAGCTGAAACAACAAATTCCATGGAATAGTCTCATTATACAAATTCATAATAACTATTTCCACTGGTTTAGAACAATGACCATATTTTTCATAACTATTAATTTGAACCATATGAATTCTAATGCATGAAACTGCTGCATGGGATATGCTATTTGTACTAACCTGAACCTTGCTGTGTTAATGCAGCAAAACTGGTTATATCTGGAGACTGAGGCATACTTCTTGGTATAGAAATATACTGCCAAACCTGAAATGCTAACTTCCTGAAGAAAAAAATTTTAACATGTCACTCAAGTGCAGACAAAAATATTTAATAACTTCTCTTTTATTAGTTCACCTGATCAGAGTAGAAGGATTGGGAGGAAAAGGCAGTCACTTAAATTTACAGCTATTTACCATTAAAAAGTAAACAGTTGTCATCACTAATATGTCCTCAATACTAAGCAAGGCTAGTCTTAGGAAAAATGGTGAGAGAGGCCAATGGTATATTGGTTGACTTTTCTTCTTTGGTGATCACTCCAAACAGATACTCCAATCCCTGTGATGCTGGCATAAAAGGACCTAAACCAGGAGTTTAGGGGAACCTGGGGCCTTGATGCCACATATGGCCTTCTAGGTCCTTGGGTGTGGCCTTTTGACTATGTGCAAGTTTTACAGAACAAATCCTTTTATTAAGGGGTTTTGGTTCGGTAAATTTTGGATTCCATCAAAGGGTTGTCCTTGAGGACCTAGAAGACCATATGTGGCCTCAAGGTAGAAGCTTCCCCACCCCTGAAAATCCTCAACTTATCTCCTACCAGTCAAATTTTGTCCTTGGGATGCTTCACTCACACACTTTAATCTCTACTTCAATTATTCTTACCTGCTTAGCCCCAGAGAGCAGGACAAGAAGAAATATATGCAGCTCTGAACCCCTTTTTCTTTTCTTTGCATCCCTAGAACTTGGCATAGTACTTAGAAAAATAGTGATTTCTTAATAAATGCTTGTTGGCAAAGTCTGGCAAGGAGAGCAACAGATTTTGAGAGTCGTGGAACTCATCTTAACAAGAAGAGGTATCGTATCTACACTGAGAATTGGCTGGCTCGATTGCTAGAGTCCCCTTCATTAAAGGTTTTCAAACAAAAGCTAGGAATCCAATTACCAGGGATGTTGCGTAGGGCTTTTTATGTCAAATCCTGATGAGACTATAAGACTAAGATCCTTTCCAAGTCAGAAATTCTGTGATTCTTACTGTTAAAAAATTAATTCTGATCTTTTTCATTACCAGTAAACTGGTAAATGGAGGCAGCTAGGTGGGTCAGAGGATAGAACACTGGACCTGGACTCATGAAGACCTGAATTCAAATCTGACCTCAGATACTTACGAGCTGTATTACCCTGGGCATACTCTATGTGCCATACTCCAGGAGAAAGAAATGGCAAACCACTTCAGTATCTTTGCCAAGAAAACCCCAGAATGGGTTTATAAAGAGTAGGGTATGACTGAATGGCTGGACAACAACTGGCACATAAAGATGGAGTGTTCAAGATATTGAATTAAATTACTTTTTCTCCCTTAATGTGCAGACTATTTGCAAGATGCGCCATAATTTTCCTGTTTCTCCCTTTTCCAAATAAAAGGACACCTAACCAACAAAGTTGCTTAGCATCAGTGGAGGGAAAAGGGAATTATTAATTGGGGAAAGAAAGAAGCAATATAAAATATAAAATTCATATATAATGACTTTTGATACATCAATTACAAAGTTTTAAGAATTTCAACAAATACTGTCATGTATTTTTTATCTTATATTTCAACCATCTGGTGTTTACTTGAACTACAGCTCTTGAGTATATTAAAACAATCATCTGCCCCAATAAGTTTTATGTGTAAAATGTGTCAGGCATGGGGCCATTACCATTTAAGATCTTTCCCAGTAGGACAAGTCTACTTTCTCTACTTCTGACAATTGGAAGCAAGAGGCATGTACAACATGAAGCCATAAATTCATTTCTACAGTCAGAGCATCTCATTGTGTAGTAACTGCATCTCATTTTGTAGTAACGGCTGTGGCAAAACACTCATAGAAACAGAAAATTAGATGAATATTAAATGTCAACTGTTTTTCAATGTAGTCTCAAGAAAGATAATGTTTATGAGTAGAAGAAAAAATAGTCATTAAAACAATCAATAACCTTCGTAATTGTTTCAAAAAAAAAGACAGGATTGCAGGGTCATTTGGGATTTGAATCTAGGTCATTTGATAACAGAAATAAAAACAATTTCCTTAACTGCCTAATTTCAAGCTGCCTTCTTAATATGAATTATGGTTAATTTCAAGTACCTTATAATATTTTGCATTAATTTGTAGTTTTTTAAAATTCTGCCTCATTCCTTATTAGTGATTCAGTAGAAAATATGTCAATTTTCTCCCTCCTTCTCACCCTATCTACTTGGCATTTTTTGACCCAAAAAGAAGAATATATTGATATCTCTTTGAACATGACTTTGTGCATCCCTCTTCACTTAAATCTAATTAACTTATGAGTCATGTCATCACTTTCCTGATGTCATAGTCCTCTGAGAATGAAGGACAAACAAGAATGGATGAAAAATATGTGTATATTAAAAATTGGAAAATTCTCTAATTAAAAATATATCTCATTGTACTCGTATAGAAAAGGGTAGGAGCACAAAAGAGATGTATGTCTTAATGAAATAGAATTATCTTGACTTCTAGTTTTGTTTTTTTTTAATATTACACAAGTTTCCAAGTAGTAGGTTTTTATATAAGATTTGAAGCTGTACTATTTGCTACATAATATCAATTATATAACAGTCCCCTTCAAACTTCTTTTTGAACTACAACAGATAAGACAACTTTATGCTCAAATGTGAAAGCAAGAGGTTTCCTTTTATTCAATCCCTGCAAGGTAAACTTGCTACAATCTATCTGGGAATTACCTCGGCCAATTTAGATTCTTTATTTCCTTGACTATTAATTAATTTTTGAAAAGTGTGATTAAATATGACACAGAGAAATCACGAATTCTCAAAGGCAAACACATAGAAGCTTATGATTTCCATAATACAAAGTATTAAAAAAAATAAGCAGTTGTTACAGATAAAATTTCTCTTGCTTAATTCTGAAGAGTGTTTTACTATGAATAATTAGCTCTGAAAAGGGATACTTGAATAATGGAGGATATGAAAGTTGTCTTCAAATATCTGATGGCCTGGCACATGGAAGAAGGACATCCCTCTTTGAAATAATACCAAGACCAATGGATGTAAGGACAACAAGAAAAAACTTGGCTCTATACAACAGAAAGAATAGTGTTATTCTGGCATCATTTACAGAAAACAACCTTGGCACTGTTAGACTTCCTCATTACATACCCATGCAGAAGTAAACATAGATTCACTCCCTACCCTACAATAGGAAGGCCATTCAGAAAATTCAGAGATATATTTAGGGAGGTTTGAACTATTAGAACAGGGAAATTTTGTGTATAGCAATCTGAGTCTGGTGGATTGGCTTAACGTTATGGAAGTAGCATGGTGATAAGATACCAGGGAATTAGATTTAGCTCTGTTTTAATGGACGTCTTGCTGTTCTTTATTTGTTTGCCTTTTGCTTATTATGGTCCAGGAAAAAGGTGTGACAAAACCTTAACGGAGAGAACCATACAATGAATAGGTAAGCAATGAGAGATGATTTTTGTGGAGAGGTCCATAGTGATATATAGGGTGTCCCAAAAGTTTTAGCGCAGAGGTAAATTTAAGCTCTTTGGGGAAACTTGTGTAAGATTAAGCTTAAAGCTGCACTAAAACTTTTGGGACACCCTCACAAAAGAAGGAAAGGAGAGAATCGATAGCAATCCATATTTTTAACCATCTGACATAAGGTTTCCTTTTTATCTAGGTTTCTGCTGCCATTATTCAAGGCCTCCCATAAAACCTGACTCCACGCCTCTTCCATAACATCTTTTTTCCCTTTCCCTTTCACATATACTCTTTTTAATCCAGGTATATTAGATTGCTAGTCATTCTCTGTTCTCTCCTGCCTCTGTGCCAAGTGCCTTGAAATTTAACATCTACATGTTAAATTATCTTTCTGTCTGAGAGGTCCAGCTCATGGATCGCCACTTCCATGAAAGCTCCATTGATTCTCCATCTTGAAGGGATTCCTTCCTTTTTCTCTGATCCCAGCTTCCCAATCCCACTCAATTTGACCTCTCAAATGCTTTCATAATATAATATACATTTTGACAACTTGCTAATACTATTCCCCTTCCAGACCATAAGTGCCTCAAAGACAGACAATGTGGCTTTTATAGAGACAAAGTGCTAAGTGGGGGGAAGGGTTCTGGTCAGAAGTCCTCATTCGAGCTCTGCCTCAGATAATTGTTGTATAAGATGAGGAAGACATTCTGTTTCTTTTATCAGTCAGTCAATAAGCATTTATTAAGTCCCTATCCCATTTCAGGAATTAAGGAAATTTTTTTTTTTGTTCTTTGTCGCCTTCCTCACAGGGTTAAAAAGCAAGTGCTTTGTACAGTTTAGAGAGATCTGTAAGTGTAAGTGATTATTTGTTTCATCCAATCTTAATAAATAGCTCCACTATGTAGAAAAAGGCTCTGCGTGGAGCACAGCAGGAATTTAATAAATATTTGTTAAACTGAAGGAAGTGAGTTGGGTCATCAGCCCAGGCATTGTCTCTTCTTCAAAGTCCTTGCCTGTTTGGGGGGCACAGTAGCACAGGTAACAGAAACAGCTGAGTGTAATAGAAAAAAGGGGTACTGTCTTGCAATCCAGAGACCTGGAGGTAAGGCCCAGGGTTATCATATACTGTGTGATCTTGGGTTGCATTTCCATGACCTTCAGTTTTCTGCTCTGTAACATAGAGCTCATACTTGCAAAAACATCTTTCTTTATATAGAGAATATACATACTCTCAAAATACAGCATGTCCCAAAAGTCCACCACAGTTTAAGGATTATAAATCTTATACACATGATCTATGCATATAGGTATCCATATATACATATTTATAATACATATGGACACATATACTACAGATATTAGTTGCATGACCCTGGACAAGTCACTTAACATTTTTTTGCCTCAGTTTCCTCATCTACAAGATGAACTAGAGAAGGAGATGGCAAACTACTCTGATATCTTTGCCAAGAAACTCCCTGCCCAAAGAAAAGTCAGATATGACTTGCCTAAGGTCACACAATTACAGTAGTTATTCTGTTAAATCTATTTAATTCAACAAACATTTATTTAGTTTCTAATACAAGAAGGACACAGGTCTAGGTTCTAGGGATGATACTTTAGATGAGACTTAGTCCTTATTTTCTTGGAGTTTATAGTCTAGGAAATGGGAAAGTTACAAATAGCACAGAACGCAATACATTAAAGAACTATTATAGAGGTGCCAAACAAAAATGCCACATGAGGTCAGAAGCAAAAGACAGTTCTGACCTGATGTGGGGTTGGCTTTAAGTAGGGCTTCAGGGAGGAGGTGGCATGTGAGGTGGAGTTTGATTTCAAAGGATGGAAGGAATACAACAAGCTTAGAGAATGAAAAGATCTCTGACATAGACAAAAATATGAGAAATTGCCCAGATGTGGAAAGGTAGAGGACAGGACTGGAGAATGGAGAGACACTCTTGTTTATTTAAGGAAAGACTATATAGTGGGGTGGATTAGAAGACAAAATTGTAGCAATGGTGGAGTGTCAGATTGGGGCCTCGAACAGCAGGAAAATCATTTAAATTCTGTGCCTTGGTAATAAAACATCATAGAGTTTTGATAAAAGTATAAATAATTTTGAGGGGGCTACAGGGTTGGAGCACAGCAAGGATGAAGAGACTTATCAGTTCTATACACACTCTTCCCCCGCCTCCCACTTAACAGCATTTTTTCCAATTACATATAAAGATGTTTTTCAACATTCCCTTCTATAATATTTTGAGTTCCAAATTTTTCTCCCTCCCTTTTTCCCCTTCCCCTTCCCCAAGACAGCATACAACCTGATACAGGCTATATGTATACAATCATATTAACCATATTTGCACATTAGTCATGGTATGAAAGAAGAATCAGAGCAAAAGGAAAACCCATGAGAAAGGAAAAGAAAGAGAGAGAGAGAGAGAACAGTATGCATGGATCTGGATATGGATTATCCACTGCTCTTTTCAGAACACCCAATTTGCTGCTGTTTTTGATGTTAATAGAAGAATCAAACTGATAAAGTTTTGCCTTATTCTTTGCACATGCAGGTGAAAATCATAGGAACCACTGGCCAGGGGAACAAGATGGTTAAGTGAGGAAAACAAAGAACAGTCAGCAAAACAGTCCCCAGGTGAGCAGGGGGCCCACAGAAGGCTCCCACAGGGTCAGCAAGCTATTATCCCTTAGTGGTTAGTAGGAAAGAGCTCATGCGTCTATCTCGAAATGTCCAGTAGAGTGGAAAGCATCCACAAGCATCAGGACATGTTGACCCACATGAAATCCTTTGACTGGAGAGCTCATAACCTCTTTTTAAATGGACTGGATGATCAGCTTCTCATCACTGATATTACAGAAAATATTCCTGAACTGGAACGGAGATTCATTTATAAAGATACTGTAAGCTTCCTTTACTGAGATATTCATATTCTCTCTCTCTCTCTCTCTCTCTCTCTCTCTCTCTCTCTCTCTCTCTCTCTCTCTCTCTTTCTCTCTCTCTCATGCACACATCTATGTTTATATTCATATCCCATTTATAAGTTAGTGTAAACAAAATAATCTTAAAGGTCAAGTTTCTAGATATGAAGAAGGTCCTTATCACATTGTTAAATGAAAAAAAAAATGAATGAATGTTAATCCTTATGTGAATTCCAAGATGGAAGTGAAATTTCCTATGACAGCTTGCACTGGGTACAATACTTGCTGTATGCATCATATCAAAATTAAACTGAGGAAGGAAAAAATGAAAAGCTTTTGGCATTTGTCCATAGTTCTGAAGCTATCCTCTTCAGGTCCATGGCATATACGGAGGACATTGGGATGGATTTCTCTACTGGATTTAAAGTTATATTAGTTTAATGAGTAAAAGTCTCCCAAATCCAAGCCTGCATAGATTAATCTTTCATTCACATTCTTTCTGGGTTCCAAGGTGGCTGCAATTTTCATTTAAAGTATTCATGAGAGTTAACTAGTTTCTGCATTTGATAATTGGATTGCAACCTAATCAAGAGCAGGGGAATTATTTCTTTGGCTCCTCACATTGTCCATTACATATGGACAATATGCAAAATGTTTCAATGATTAAAAATAAGAAAGGCACAGATATTTGTTAAGTGCATGCTAAGTGTCAAAAACTGTATGAAGTACTTTCTAGATATTATTTCACTCACAATAATCCTGAAAGGTAGGTGCTATTATTACTTCAATTTTACAACTGAGGAAGCTAAGACAAATAAAGATTAATGACTTGCCCAGAGTCACAAAACTGGCTAGTGTCTGGGGCTGGATTTGATCTCAGGTCTCCCTAACTCCAGGTATAAAGCTCTATCCAAAGGTCACTGGTTCTTTATCATTTCATAGCATGCTTATGGCACTGTTCTTATTGCTATTTCAAATACCAGCAAACTAAAAAAAAAGTGAAATCCAGAAAGGTAATTCATGGAGGACAGGAAAAAGTCAAAGTAGTAAAATAATTTTAGAATAATTTAGAACTGGGCGTATTTACATTCTAGTCAAGTTCTCATTTGATAGTATTTCCAAAAAACCAAATAGCAATCATATTTCCTAATAAAACCAGTACCAATTACTCAACATGAAAATAAAAGTTAGGTTAGAACTCAGAGTGAATTACAGGGAGCAAAGGGTCATAAATCTGGAAAGGTAGGCTGGTTTAGATAGTGAAGGATTTTAAAGAGAGAAGTTTCTAATTTATCATAGAGGAACTGAGGAGTCACTGGACCCTTTTGAGCAGGAGAGTAATATGTTTAGACCTGTGCTTTAAGAATATCACGTTGAAAGTTTATAGGGCAAATTGGTCAGAATGTAAATATCCCTTGTGGTTTATGAGAATTACATGAAATAGGGAGAAACAACAGGATAGAGTGGAAAGTAGAGAAAGAATATTGGTTTAGGAGTCAGGAGACCATAGAGTTCTAATCCCGACTCTGCTACTATGTAGCTGTGATACTGAATAAATCACTTTATGTCTCTGGGCCTCAATTTCCTCATATTCAAAATTATGGAACTGGACTGAATGATGAATCCTAAGATGAATCCTAAGATACCTTCCATATATAAAATTCTATCATTATCACTATGCACCTAAACAGAAATTGTTAAGTAAAAGAACAAGATGAGCCTCAAGTCTCTTGAAGTGGGGAAAAGAAAGTGTTTCAAATTATAATTGTGGGGATGTACATCACACAGGAAAAAACAAACAAAACAACAACAACAAACAATCATCTGAAATGAAAATCAATTTTTTAAAAAGTTTTATTTAGGGCTTCCTTAAAGGAATGACAAAGTATTTTTTTGTTTTGTTTTGTTTTGTTTTGTTTAAGTCAACTTAATATTTCCTATTTATCATCATTAAAGCCAGATCCCAAAAAGAGCTCAAGGCTGAAAAAAATTTGACACATTTTCCCCTAAAGCTACAGTTTGAAAAACACTGGAAACATATAAAATTGACCTGACTGACTTAAATGATCTCAGTTAAAAGAGGCTAGAATCCCCTTCGTTACTTGGTTTTATTAAATGGAAATATAATATACTTTGAGTAAAATAAGAGCCTACATTTAGCTACATCACAATGTAGAGTTGTGCTTGGAACCAGGAAGACCTGGGTTTAATTCTTTCTCTATGACATACTGGCTGTGAGATGCTGGCAAGTCTCTTAATATCTCAATACTTAAGCCAAATCTTTAAGATTATAAGTTGCTGAGAAGGCACAGATGGGTACTGATACAGGGAGTTTCCTTGAGATGAATTCCCTTTCCCATTGAAATCACAGGGCTAGTTCCTATTCCTACCCTTTCTGAATTAGAAAGATTTTGTATTAATGAGAACTATCTTATAACCATTCATTACATTTCTGCAAGTTCAAGATACTTTGCTAGAAAATAGGGAGGCAAAAATTAAAACAAATTGCTCCTGCCCTCAAAAGCAAAAGGTAGATGGGATATAAAATGAACACTGCCAAATAGAATAGAAACCCAGAAGTAACGGGAGATATAAGCAAAGGGTTCTATGAAAATTTGAAAAGGGAGAACATTTTCATCACTTCATGAAACATGGTATTAAACTATGAGTTATGAAGAAAATTAACCTATATAGTTTATGATATTTAAGGAAGCATTTTCATCTCCTGGATGACACAATGTTGATTAAATAAAATACCACAACATCACAGACACTTTTAAAAGAAATCCATAAGTGCATAAAATAATTTGGTCAAACTATCCACACTGGAAAACTCAAGTGGATGCATATATGACAGAATGTACAAGTAGAGTTCGATTATAATTACATATATCTGGACAGATATCATAAATACACAATGAACTGATCAGGAGGAAAGTAGATGGACTTGTTTTGGGGAAACTATCCAGTGCTTTTGTTTCTTCCTGAGACAAAGGCCAATTTAAAACAAGAACCAAACTAACATTTTTCTGGTCTTGCTATATAGTTTTGAGCCTTGAAACACTGCAATCTTCAAAGAACTGTAGTTGAGGATCACCCAAAAGTTGCATAGTAGGCAGGAACAAAGTACACCCATACATTTTTGAGGATAGATTAAAGGAATAGATGAGAAAAAACAATATAGGATAATCCAACAGCCAGAGCAAAGGATAATCAATGAATCATCTATATGTTTCATTATTACATTTGTGATGTCAGTCAATAAACATTTATGAAGCATCTACTACATGGTTGGCACTGTGCTAATGAATGAAGAGTAATTGGAAAAATCACTGATGTCTTGGGTAGACTTTCTGTAGTGAACATGTGGGAGAGAATAAAAAAGAACTGTATGTGATGGAAAGACATTGAATGGGTTGCATTTTGTGTTCTTGGAAAAATATCAATACCGGTGAAAAGACACATGAACTGGAGTATAAAAAAATCTTTTTTTTTTTTTTATAGATATAGACATTTTTATGTACAGATATAGAAAAGACAATGTAATGGAAATGACTCAACTAACAAAGGTTCATTGATGGGTCCTTCAGCAAAATGATTCTCAGGATCCCTACTAGTAAGCTAGGAAATCAATAGATTAATCTAAAATAGAGCTAAAGCAATTCTGCTGATCTCAAAATAAAACATCAGGAGCAGAGCCAAGATGGCATAGTAAAAGCAAAAACTTACTACTGCTCTCCCTCCAAACCCAGTCAAATACCTGTGAAAAAGTGTCTCTAAGCAAATTTTCAAGCTGTAGCATCCATTTCCAGCTCAGAAAGCCTGGAAGGTCGACAGGAAGTATCTATCTCGCTATGCTGGGGTGCAAGGTGTAGTCTTGCGTGGGCCCAGCATGGACAGACTCAGACTTGAGTAGGCCTCAGAGAGATTGAATCTCAGGCACCTGTGGTGGTTTACAGACTTCACGACCCCAAAACACCATGGACAAATTGAAAGGTCAGTGCAAAAAATCCTGTCAGACCTGAGTGGGAGAGTAGAGTAGTCCAGCCCCAGTCAGTGTGGCAGAGGGGGGCCGAGGAACCTGTGACAGCCCCAGCAGCTGCAGGGGCAGAGGTAGCTGCCGCTCCTGAAGCTCTAGCCTCATGGATTGTGGAAGAGTTCGAGTGTCTGACAGTACAACCCCCATCCCCAACAGAAGGAGAGAACTACCTTGACAAAGTGTTCAAAAGTCAAGTAAATGGCTGGGGAAATGAGCAAAAACCTGAAAAAGAACCACACGACAAAATTTTACTTTGGGGATAAGAAATAGCAAAATATACAAACAAAAGACAACAAAGTCAAAGCTTTACATCCAAAGCCTGCAAAAAAAATATGAATTGATCTCAGGCCATGGCAGAACTCAAAAAGAATTTTGAAAATCAAGTAAGAGAAGTACAACAAAAATTGGGAAGAGAAATGAGAGTGATGCAAGAAAATCATGAAAAATAAGTCAACTGTTTGCAAAAGGGGACCCAAAAATACTGAAGAAAATAACTTAAAAAATAGACTAACCCAAATGACAAAAGAGATCCAAAAAAGCCAATGAAGAGAAGAATGCCTTAAAAAACAGAATTGGCCAGATGAAAAACTAGGTCCAAAAGCTCACTGAAGAAAATAATTCCTTAAAGATTAGAATTGGAGCAGATAGAAGCTAATGACTTGGTGAAAATCAAGAAATCATAAAACAAAACCAAAGGAATGAAAAATTAGTAGACAATGTGAAATATCTCATTGGAAAAACAACTGACATGGAAAATAGATCCAGGAGAGACAATTTAAAAATTATTGGACTACTTGAAAGTCATGGTTAAAAAAGAACCTAGACATTATCATTCAAGAAATTATCAAGGAGAACTGCCCTGATATTCTAGAACCAGTGGGTAAAATATATATTGAAAAATTCACTGATCACCTCCTAAAAGAGATCCAAAAAGGAAAACTCCTAGGAATACTGTAGCCAAATTCCAGAGCTTCCAGGTCAAGGAGAAAATAATGCAAGCAGCCAGAAAGAAATGATGTGAGTATTATGGAAACACAATGAGGATAACAAGACATCTAGCAGCTTCCGCATTAAGGGATCCAAGGGCTTGGAATATGACATTGCAGAAGTCAAAAGAGCTAGGATTAAAACCAAGAATCACCTACCCAGAGAAACTGAGTGTAATACTTCAGGGGAAAAAATGGTCATTCATTGAAACAGAGGACTTTTGAGCATTCTTGATGAAAAGACCAGAGCTGAATACAAAATTTGACTTTCAAAGACAAGAATCAAGAGAAGCATGAAAAGATAAATAAGAAAGAGAAATCATAAGGGACTTACTAAAGTTGAACTGTTTACATTCCTACATTGAAAGATCATATGTGTAACTCTTGAGACTTTTCTCAGTATTATGATAGTTGGAGGGATTAGATACATATAGACAGAGGACATAGGGTGATTTGAATATGAAGGGAGGATATCTAAAAAAAGTAAAATTAAAGGGTGAGAGAGGAATATATTGGGAGAAAAAGGGAGAAACAGAATGGGGCAAATTATCTCTCATAAAAGAGGCAAGAAAAAGATTTTTCAATGGAAGGGAAGGGGAGAGGTAAGAAGGAAAGAGTGAACCTTACTCTCATCACATTTGCCTTAAAGAGGGAATAATAATGCACACTCAATTTGGTAGGAAAATCTATCTTACACTACAGGAAAGTAAGGGGAAGGGGATAAAGATGGGATGGAAGGGATGATAGAAGGGAGGGTAAATGGGAGGAGGGAGTAATTAGAAGTAAACACTTTTAAGGAGGGACAGGGTCAAAACAGAGAACAGAATAAATGGAGTGCAGGATATGATGGCGGGAAATATGGTTACTTTTTCATAGCATGACTGTTATGGAAGTGTTTTGCATGACTACATATGTATAACCTATATCAAATTGCTTGCCTTCTCAATGGAGGTAGGTGGGTAGGGAGGAAGGGAGAGAAGTTGGAACTCAAAGTTTTAAAAACAAATGTTAAAAATTGTTTTTACATGCAACTGGGAAATAAGACATACATGCAATGGGGTATAGAAATCTATTTTGTCCTACAAGAGAATGGAGTGGAAGGAGATAAAAGAAGGGAGGGATGTGATAGTAGGGAGTACAGATTGGGGAAAGGAGCAATCAGAATGTCCAGTGTCTTGAGGTGGGTGGAGCGAAGAGATGGAGAGAAAATTTGGAACTCAAAATCTTGTGGAAGTGAATGTTGAAATCTAAAAATAAATTAATAACATTTTAAAAAAATAAATATCTTTATGACTACATATTTTCTCTTAATAGATGAGAGTATGGCATAAGACACTGCAGTTCATTTCTCACTTAAAATTTTTCTACTCATCATTTCAAAATAGAACTCTTCCTTTTTAAATGAGCTTTGATTTTTTCCTTTAAAAATGTTATCTATACTGTCTTTACTGCACACAACTATTATTAGGAGCAACAGGAAGATACTCATGTTTTCAAATGAAACTCACTGTGTAAATTAATCCCTAGAAATAAACTATGCATTTGGATTTATGTCAATCTTATTTTGCAGAAATGATTCATCCTACTACTGTGGCTTATATGAACTCCAATGTCTTGGGCATTATAGGTTCATTTAACAGACACTAGCTAGATTGAAGTAAAGGGTCCCAGAAAGTTTCTAGATTACTATGAAGCTCTAATCCAGTGATTCTAAGCCTAGAGTTCATGGACCCTTAAGGAGTCTACCAGTTGGATAAAGATGTATACCTTAGAATTTTGTTCAAATATTTTATTATATTATCTCGAGGAGAAGTCAGTAGGCTTTACCAGAACAAAAAGGTCTGTGACACAAAAAGGTTTAAAACCTATGCCCTAACCTATATCTGAAGGAATAATGACATTCTATCTCCCTCTTGAGTGTCTTTACATAGTTGGTTTCTCCCATGCCTCCCATGCACTTCTACCTTTGAGAACTGAGATTCCACCAACTTTCAGGACAATTGTTTCCTCCTTAATTGTTTCCTCCAAAACTCCTTAAGTTGCTACTATTCCTTCCCCTTGTTGTTTTGTATCCCACATAGTACATATTTTATTTTAAAGTATGTGTGTGTGTGTGTGTGTGTGTGTGTGTGTGTATCCTACCTTCCAGCTCCCAATGAGATTCCTTGGAGGCAGAGATGGTGTCATTTCTTATCTTTCTATCCCTACTAACTAGCACAGTGTCTTGCACATGTTAGTTAATACATGTTCCATTAGTTGAAAATAAGACTAAATAATTGAGAATTTCTGTACAGAAAAATTGAGAAACACAAAAGCTCTTGTTCGGCTAACAATCCAACATTTAAAAAACAGAATCTTAGAAATCATCTAATTGCTTACATCAACATTAATAATAATAACAATAACAACCCTCATTTCTTTTTACATTTGACAAAGAGCTTTACAGTTCTGAAGGCTGAGACTGTCTTTTGCCTCTTTTTGTATCTACAGGGCTTAGCACAGTACCTGGCTATAGCAGGTGCTTAATACATGTTTGCTGATTGATTGATATAAGCTGTTTCACTGATCCACAACAACCCTGGGGAATAGGTACTATCATTGTACCTTTCAAGATGAAGAAACTGGGGCTAAGAGAGCTTAATTCATTTGTCCAAAGTCACAGAGCATCTGAGATAAGAATTGAACTCAGGTACTGCTGATTCCCAAGTCTAGCACTCAAACTGGTCAGTAGCTGAAACTCAGGGCAGCTAGGTGGTATAGTTAAAGTAGTGCCAGGCCTGAATTCAGGAAGATTCATCTTCCTGAGTTCAAATCTGGCCTCAGAGATTTACTAGCTGTGTGACCCTGGGCAAGTCATTTTACCTTGTTTGCCTCAGTTTCTTTATCTGTAAAATGAGCTAGAGAAAGAAGTGCCAAACCACTCCAGTATCTTTGCCATGAAAACCCGAAATGGGGTCATGAAAAATTGGACATGAATGAACAACCAAACTAGAACTCAGATTTTTGGGGTCTTTCTTCCCAGTAGACTGACCTCTCCATCACTCCTCCCATACTCAAGAATTCAGAGATCTTACAGGAGAGAGATTTTTCTGTTTCCAAGAAACCCTACTTCTATCCTTTGATGGTAGTTCAGTGACCTGAAGTTATTCAAGGCTATTGCAAAGAGGTAAAAACATTGGCAGTTTCTACCAAGAATGTAACTCTAGTAAGACACTAAGGTTATTTTCCAAAGACTACCCTAGTTTACTATGGAGAAGCATGTCACCAAATGCCCGACTACTTAGTAATGGCTGTTTTGGGAGTGGTGGGAATTGGGGAAGGGATATGGTGACCAATGAAACAAAGAAAAAAAATTAAATGGCTCGCTGTCATGGATGGGCCCCCATCAATTTGGCAGTAACTGTGATTAATGGCAAGAAAATAAACAGAAAATGCCAAGATTCACACCATTTTAAACTATCTCTAAATTCCATTTTCTAGATATAAAAGCATTTAGTAGCTAGAGTTTTTAGGTGTCCTGTCTATCTCTCTATACTAGAGTTATTTTAGAATGTCCCCTCTAGAGCAGGAGCTCAACCCCAGACATATGCTTGCGTGTAAGTTGTCAGTGATCTGAGATGGAGGGATGGAGAATTTATTTTTGCCAACCTCTATAGAGTCCTGTGTACTTCAATTTATACATTTTAAAAAAAATTCTGAGAAGAGGTCAAATAGGCTTCACCAGAGTTTTCAAGGATTTCATGAAACTCACATGCATATGCACGCATACACATAGTAGCATTGTTCTAGAGGGATACTGTATCTAATGAGCATTTGTGTAGGGGTTTAGATGCAAGACTTAGTGGATGTTGATTTGGCAGAACCAGTAAGAACCACTGATTAGAAATTGCATGCACTTTTCAGCAGCTGTTGCTGAACTGCCTCAATGAGGCATTTGGAAGCTGGCTTTTCTCTGTGTTTATTTTCTACCATTTTCAGAGTCTCAGTGGTAATATCTAAGCAAGGCACAACACTGTACTATAGAAGATAGGTATAGTGAAACACGAATTTATGCTTTGTTTTTTTTTTATTCCTAGCACTTGTTTGGCAATGAAAGTAGTGTAAAACTGTTGAAACTGTGAACAGTATACAATGAATCACAATATCAAAGGCTGAGACTTCAGAAGTCTTCATATTCAAAGCACTGACCCAAGAATTATTTTTTTACAACCCTAGAAAATGGTGTTTCAGGCTTTGCTTGAAGACTTCCATTAGGGTAAGAAACTTGCTACCTCATCAGGGAGCCTTTCTGCTTTTAAAGGGCTGCAATTATTAGGAAGATTTTTTTTTTTATTAAAGCAACTTTTAGCAAACCAAAATATGCGAGTTTGAAATTTATGGATTTATACTACGGGGCAAAATCTAATCCCTCGTCCAAATCACAGCCCTTTGTCCACTTGAAGGCAATTAACATGTTGTTTCTAAAACCTCTCTTCTTCAAACTAAATGTAGTGTGTGTGTGTGTGTGTGTGTGTGTGTGTGTGTGTGTGTGTATTGGTGTGCTTATAGGTTCTCCACACTTTTCAGATCATTGTGTAATGATAAATATGTGCTTAACTATGGAATCTCATGATTACATTACTTCATTATTAACACAATCATTATGGAGGTCAATGGTGTATGATGTACAAGATTCTCATAAAAACTCTATATAGATGGGGAAAAAGTCAGATAGATCAGCAGTTGATGTTCACTCAGTCACATTTTTTGGCATGAGTAAGGTCTAAATTCTTCTTTTCTATGACTTCATTATCTTCATTCAGATACTTATAAAATGTCCAATGTCCTCAGAGTTCTGTATTCTCCAACATATATTTTCTCTATGCACTTGCTCGTACTTTTTCCCCCAGTCTTCTTTTGTCTTTGGTGCTATTTCTACCCTTTTAAGCACATCTATGACTGTGATATTATAGCAAAAATGTGATAGATCTCCTGTCGTTGAAGGTGAAAACATTTTATCATAACAACCTTCGCAGCTCCTTCCCACTGTTTTCCATTTGTTATCCTTCTATTTTCATCTTTAAACATTTCTCCTATAACTTTCCTACAACTCTGTTATTTAGATTTCTTTAGATTTGTTCTATATTATACTTTTTTCTCTCTGCTTATAAGAAGCCAATAATCTGCCATCACGTTAGTTAATTAAATTTTAAAGTTAATTTTATATCTTAAACAAACATGGCCTTTAGATGATATTTGTGTATGTGCATATACATATGTACAATACAATGCATGTGTACATACACATACACATAAATGTGGTTAAAAAGTATGCACAAGTATTTGTTAAAAGGCTATTTTAGGTTATTTTCATATCATTGATAAAATGTTTGATTTGTATCAGTAAAAAGGAAAATACAACCATTAAAGTCATTTCTACCATGTTACCTAATTTTAATTATCAATAGTTTTTTTTGAAGGGGGTTAAGAATTTTTGCTTAGGTAGTATTCTTCCCAAAACTATTATTTCTTCTTGTTTTAAACTAATTTTGATTTTGCTTTAACAAGGCTATCATCTGTACAAAGACTTTTAAGATTTAGGTATGACTTTCTCCTGTGTAACCATTTTTCTTGTCAGTTAAAATTTAATTAATTTTATTTTTGTGACATTATATGGAATAACTCAACCCAAAATACAATGTTATAACAACCTTCAAGGATACAAAGTATTTACCTGCTTTTCTTTGTTTTTATGGGAGCAAGGGGAAAATGGTAGGAATTTCAGTCTTTCCTCCTTACCTAATCTGTTGCTGTCTATCCTTTCGATGGCTCACCCCCTGGCCTTAAAATTTAATTTTTACTTTATAAACACCAGACTGCTAGTTGTATGGCTGTCTTTATACTTCTTTTTTTTTGTTAATGGAAATATAATATTTCCAACTAGTAGAACTGTGCTTGTACAGCCATAGCACATTCTACTTATATGGATTAAGAAAATTCAATTGTACTTCTGCCTTGAAATTTGCCTATAAACAAAGGTTTACATTGGTTTTATCTGATATTTGTTCTCTCTGCTTACAGGGTGCCAATAACCTTCCATCATCTTTGTTCAATAAATTTTACAAATGAGCTTATATTCTAAATGAAATACTGTAAAATAAAATTTAAAAATGACTTTATATTCTAAGTGGAACTTAATGATTAATAAAATGATTTATATCTCCTGTCACTAGAACACTGTGCTACACAAGAAACAAATTTCTACGGATCTGCTTCTCTTACCTGGAACTATCCAATATCATGTAAACTGAGACTGCATCAAGGGTTCTGACCTTCTTTTATGACACAGTAAATTGGGGCAATCTGATAAAATCTATAGAATCCTTCTCAGAGCTATGTATTTAAATATATAAAATCCTTTAAATTATTTTGTGATATGACTATCAAGACATTTTTTAAGAGTTTAAAATACTCCAGGTTAAGAACACTGATTGTTGATGGTCTTTTGACAAGGCTACTACACTTTTGGGTGCTGCAAATTTAATTTTCCCAGTAGAATTAGGGTATATGTAGGATTGTCTATGACGACAAAGATAGCAGCAGGCCCTATGTGTCCATCATCCATTATATTTGTGATAAATATGAAAAGAATGGAGTTATGTCCTATTAGTAATCAGATGAATCATTGCTTTGTAGCTGAATATTCTGTTTGTGTGAGTGTGAGTGTGTGTGTGTGTGTGTGTGTGTGTGTGTGTAGACATACATGTATCTACCATATATAAAGAACTTTGTTAGCAACTGGAGGGGTTGATGTTAAGAAGCGTAGATCTCTTGTCTAATTAGTAAAGAAAATACCATAAAATAAGATAGATAGGTACCAGCTCTTCATCTACATGAAAGTTATTTTATGTATCTTTGGTGCTGGAGACACTAAAAGACAAAGAGGGGAGAAAAATGGTTATATGACTAATACCTTTCACATAAGTGTATGTGCATATCTACATACACATACAGGGCACAGCTAGGTGGTAACAGGACCTGGAGTTAGGAAGACTCATCTTGGCCTTAACCCCTTACTAGCTGTGTGACTTGAGTGAGTCCCTCAACCCTGTTTGCCTCAGTTTCCTTATCTGTCAAATCAACTGGAGAATGAAATTCCTGTATCTTTGCCAAGAAGTCTTTGCCAAATAGTGTCACAAAGAAAAGGCCACAAATGAAAAGACCGGAAAAATACCCATGTGAGTATATGCATACACATATATACACACATACATTACATGTGCATATACCTTTGTGTATATGTGTTCATGGGCACACATTTAAATAATTTTTTTCTTGCCAATTTACACATATCATCTACCCAATGGGTTCTGAGACTTATATACAGCATCCCATGGAAAGCTATGGATTTGTTTTCTGTTCTGCCTCCTCCCAAGGATATTGCTTTACAGGTTGTTTCCAGACAAGTCTTTCTGAAAATTGTAAAAACAAAAATTAGAAGCCCAGGATAAATACAAACACTTATCTCAATAGAAACCCATAATTGCTAACCAGAGTGAAATACATCAATGCCATCCACATAATTTTTTTCTGTGGTTGTCTCAATAACCATTTTGCCATCATTTAACGTTTCTAAATGAGATAACATCGTCTCTTTCCTAAACTGGATGTTTACATTGGAGATAATATAAGAGTCGAGATCACTAGATTCAGTTAGAGGCTTGCTGAAGTTGGGATACTTAAAGGCTGCCAGGTTTACTATTACCAGCCACTGGAAAGTCTTGGTAAACAGCTTTGGTTCACTTTCCAATGCAGGACAAGTAAAGCTACAGTGCAGACAGTGGGGAATCACTTGAAGCTTTCAACCTTACCACAAGATGACTACTGCCTCCCCGCTTTTTCCATATTCTTTACTTTTCTTGTCCTTGCTGTTCAGTCATTTTTTCAGTCCGGTCTGACTCTTTTTGGCCCCATATGAGATTTTCTTGGCAAAGATACTAGCAGAGACTTGCCACTCCTTCCTCTTTGGCCCTGTTTTATTCTCTCTCATCCCAGTGCTCTTCACATTTTACATTTCTGTCCATGACTTGTAGACATTTCCTCGTAAATAGATGGTCTCCTTTATTTCCTAGACTGTGGCAATAGACTAATTGCTCTCTCTTTCTGCAGTCTCCCCTTTCTCCAACCCATTCTCCACAGACCTGCCAAAGTGATGCACCCAAAGTGCATTGTGACCACCTGACCCTGCTTGACAAATTTTCACCATATCTTTGACTTGTCCATTTCCTCCACTTTCTGCATCTACATTCCATCTGAACTTTCCTGATTGCTCTCTCTCACCACAGCCCCCTCCCAATAGAACATGAGCTCCTTGTGGGCAGGGACTATTTCATGCTTGAAATTGGGTTTCCATCCTGCCATTCATATACCTTAGTCATTTGAGCTTGGGCAAGTCCCTTAACCTCTAGCTTTTTCAGTATAGATCTCTACGACCATAGGTGAAGAGCATGGGGGCCTATCTGCATTGGTATGTGACCAAAAAAAACATAAAAAACCCCACCAAACCCTCCAGTTTCTAGCAAAGTTCTCAACATATAATAGATACCTAATACTTAATGAATAACTGCATTTCCTCTACCTCATAGCCAGCCAATAAATTTCTCCACTTATTAAATTTAATTCCAATCTCAATTATTTCAACTGTAAACAATAATATAGATAATGAAAGCTTTTATTAAGTGCTTACGATGTGACAGGTCCTGTGCTAGGTGCTGAGGATACCAATATAAGCAAGGCTGCCCTTGCCCTCAAGGTGTTTCCATTATAATGAAAGGAAGACAAAAAAAAATGGGGAAGATAGAAAGGTTGAGGTGGTGCACATCCAGCCATAATGTGGAGCTCCTAGAAGTAGTATTGAGAACTGGAACCTTGGAGGTCCTGGCAAATGCTCACTATTTCATCCAAGGGACCCAAGGGTGAAACCCAAATTATATGGAAGCAAGGTACAGGTGATACCCCAACCCTCAAATGCTATGGTAGAAAGTATATAGAATTTATCAAGCTAAAATTAAATTTAAAAATGTGAGCTTCCCAAATAAATAGGCTAAAGACTTCATTAAAGTTGTGGTATTATATTTTAGCATGTATAGTGGAAAAACCATGATTACTGACCTAGGTTTTAAATTCTGAATTTGCCACTTGCTTCCCATGTGACATTTGGTAAGTTGTTTAATCTCTCCATGCCTCAGTTTCCTCATCTAAAAAAAAGAAGGGGTTGTACTAGATGACTTTAAAGTTCCCTTCTAGCTGTAATTTAAGATACTATGCAAGAACAAAAGCCCACCCAACAGACGAACCATGCACTGACAATCCTTATTTATTTTCAATGAGTCACTAGTATGATTCTAAAAACAAAAAGCTAAAACAAAACCTGTCATGACACTAAGACTTATCTTTTCATTTTAAATTTCAAGTGAATGTGACAGAAGAAGGGAAAATATTGCAACAATCATGAAGCTCATTGTTAAAGGGCATTGGATTCTATTTTCAGAGCAGACTGAATCAAAGTCGCTCATTCATCCTGACTGTTCATTATCTAATTGTGAACCTTGCCCAAAAGCTTTCAGATGACTCTAGAAAAGTCATATATAAAGAGCATGAAGAGGAAATCATATTGGTTCACAAAAATTATTTTGGCCAATGTAACTAGAAGGGCAATTGGTAAATGCACATTTTCATATATGTTTCTCCAACTGAGCCAGACCTCCTACAATCTGACATCTACCCAACTCTCTTCTTGTTCCAATTAAACTTGTTCTCTACAGTCAATTCATCCTTTCATCTGCCATGGAAATGTGAATATATTGTCACCTCTGTCAATCTGGGCAGACCTTTCTCCCTGATTTGAATGCCTTTCTCACATTCTTCTACATTTAGGTCCTTCAAGGATAGGCTCAAAATCTATCTCCTTTGTAATGATTCCATCGATCAATCCAAGTGATTCCTGTCTCCTCTAATCTCCAAGGTGTCTTAATATTTATGTCATTGGTCTCTAATCATGCACCCTTCTTAATAAAAAGTGAGTATATAACCCCCAAAGACTTTTATTTATAAATTATATAATAAATCTATACAAATTATATATAAATTATGTAATTTATAAATTGTATAGTGCTAATAATTATGTGTATGTATGCACACATTTACACACATATATCAGAAAATGCACACATAAATTAAAAAGCAATGTGTTGAAATAATATCTAATTCTTGATTCAACAAATTGTCATTGGAATTTATGGTATACAGGAGCAACATGATCTGGTATATGATTTATGAAAACTAATTTGGCAGTTTTGTGGCAAATGGATTAAATGGGACAAAAAACAGAACAAATACCCAATTATATGACTATTTCAATAGTCCAGGAGAGAGGAGATAAGGGCCTGGAATGGTGAAGTGAATGGAGAGAAGACAAAAGAAGAGATAAGTTGTAGTACAGGAGGTGGGGAACCTGTGGCCTCAAGGCTACAGATTTAATGTAGAGGCAAAAATAATGAGATTTGGCAACTGATTAAATAATCTTCTAATGCAACTACATGTAATATAATATATAAATGGGAACACTTGAAAGACTTTGCCATTTTGGAAATTCTCTCTTCAACTTGCTTCCACATTGGATGCCTTCATTACAGTGGAAAACACCTTTGGTAAGCATGTGTCTGGCAGTTATGTGGCACAGTGTATAGAATGCTAGGCTGGGAGTCTGGGAGACTCATCTTCCCAAGTTCAAGTCTGGCTTCAGATACTTACTTGGCTGTGTGACCCTGGGCAAGTCACTTAACCCTGTTTGCCTCAGTTCCTCCTCTGCCAGATGAGTTGGAAAAGGAAATGGCACTCCAGTATATTTGCCAGAAAATTCCCAAATGGGATCACAAAGAGTTGAACAAGGTTGAAATGACTGAACCAAAACAAAGATATGTCTTTCTGTTTTTATGTTTTGCCTCAATTTAATGATCAGACCAAAATAGGTTATTTGTTATTTCCTTCAGGGAAATGAAAACGTGCCATTTGTTGGTCTACAAATACTATATGAGAAGTTGTAGGCAGTTTGAGAGTTCTGTGGTAGGGGGCTATTGACAAGACAATGATCTAAGACCTCTGCCTCATGCTAAGTGACCAAAAGCCCATCGTTACTTAAGACCAGATGAATATAAACTAGAGGAACTTGTCACCCATGAAGTACTTTAGCTGGGAAGTAAAAACTTAATTTATAACCAATGAAACTCCTTGAGCAGAAGACAACTAATCAGGCATCCAGGAACTGTAGGAGAGACTGGAGGCAAGGAGATCAGTTACAGGCTGGTCAAATAATCCCCCTTAAATTCTGATAAGGGCCTCAAAAACGGGAGAAATAGGGTAAATAAAAAAGAACCAATAGGTAGGCATTGAAGATATTCCAGAAGTAGAATCTGGAATACTTAGTGAATGAGCTGTTTTTGGTGGGGTTAGAGAGAGAATGAAGTAAAAGCATATTTAGGCTGATATGACTGGAAAGATACAATGATATTAACAAAAAATTAGGAAGTTGTAAAAAAACAAATTTTGGGTTTTTTGGGGGGGAGGGGTTGAGATGATGAGCTTGCTTTGTGCACATTGATTCTGAGGTGCTATCTCAGTGCCTATCCCAAATATGGTTCTTACCTAGTAAAGTTTCCTTGACAATAAGGACACAATCTATCACACCTGTGAAAAACAGGTGTGATGTGTAGAACATGTTCAATTATTTTTGCTTCATTCCCCTGGCTGTGTTTTTGACTGCCTGAAATATATCCTACAGTTCAGCAGTTTTTAACATCAATGTAAAAACAAAAGCTGGCAAAACATCACCATGATTGGAAGTCACTTCCCACCTGAATTGGAGTCAATAAAGTTATGTATTTATTGGAAGACAAAAACAATACTGAATGTGCATTATTATCTTTATATATTTTTCTTTAATAATTCAAATGAGATTTCATGGGTTTGCAATGTATTATAGAAGATTTGCATTCTTCTCCTATCTTTGCATACAGTATTCAAGACTTGATATGGTAAAAAAAAGAAAAAAAAACCAACCAAACAAATAAACAACGAACAAAATGAAAAACTCATCACCCTGTACCCATCCTTCTGGTGAAGTCTTTAAATTTAATTAGACTGGTCCTCACACAAAAGTTGTACAATCTACCAGTGAGTGTGATTACTTCCTTCCCAGTTTGGCTGTTTCAGAGGATTACATTCTACTACCACAAACTTTGATCCTTTGGTCACCTCCTTGTCACAAGGGGATGAGATAATGGAAAAGAGATTTAATGGAGGATTCTAACAACATACATAGATTTAAATTGGATAATGAAAATGTTTTGGACAATTTTTCAGGGTCAATTACATCCACAAAATATGCTGACTTAATATTACTATGAAAAATAACTGATTTCTGAGAAATTTCTGAGCCTACTTTGGATAGGTAATAAATACCTACAGATACGTAAATGACATTATAGTTTTGAGGAAAACAGTTTTAGGAGAATATGGAAACTAATGACAAAAAGCATATCTAGAATATGGGAGAAAGCAGCAAAGGAAGCCCATACTGAATAATCATATGCTCCATTACTAAAGATACCTAAGACATAAAGGTCAAAGAACATGATGTAATTCATTCCAACCTCATCATGCATATGAAGCGTTTGGCAATATTGACTTTTTTTCTTTTTTACTTAGAGCCAACCAAATGTCATATTCACCCATGCCAGTTGTGACTGCAAAATTATCCTCTGACTCACTGTTCTTCGTGATTAATGACAATAGACACGATTAGAGACACTTTATTTTCACTTCATTGTTTTAGAGTGGAATTACTGTGTTGAACAGTGATTATAAAACTGAGATAAAGAGGGAAAATAAAGGATTTCTCCTTTTTAAAAGCTACTTAACTTTCTCTTTTAATTTTACAAAGACTATTTTAACATAAAATTTCTGAAACATCAATTTACAGTGAGTTAGTATGGCATAGTTAGACAAATGGTGGGAGACGGGTTCCAATTCCACCTCTGATACAGACTAGCTGTGTGACTTTAGTCAAATCACCTAAATTGTTTCTCAGTTTCCTCTTATGCAAAATGAGGGGATTAGATAGCATCTGAGATCCTTTTTGCTTCAACATCTATGCCCTATCATCCTGTGAGCTCTAATTATAATTCGGTTAACACCACTATCCTAAAATTCATTGTCCAAGTTAAAAAATAACATCTATGTCATCAAATTCAGTGGAGTCTTTTCAATTTCCATCATCTTTAAAATTATTAACCATCAAATCCCTCTAGAGCCTTTGTTTCACTTTCATTTCACTCCATAATTTTAAACACCCTCTACTTTTCAATGTACTCCTCTTTCCTCTTCAAACGTTCCTTATCTGTCATTATTCATTCAATCGTTCAGTTGTGTTTGACTCTTCATGACCATGTGTGGGGTTTTCTTGGCAAAGATACTGGACACATGTCCTTCTCCAGTGGATTAAGGCAAAGACAGATTAAGTGACTTGCTCTTGGTCACACAGTTAATAAACATCTGAGGCCCTATTTGAACTCAGGTCTTCCTGACTCCAGGTCCAGCACTCAATTCACCAAGCCATTTGGCTGCTTCTCCTCTTCTATCAATCACCCGTGAATGTGGATGATGTCCTACCATTCATGTTGGAAAGGCCAGTTTTCAACCCTCTTTATGCATTTTTACCATAAAAACGATATCTACTCTCATGGCCTCAACTTTTACCTCCATAAAGATTATTTGCAATTTTATGTCTTTAGCTCTCACCTGAACTATAGTCCTGTATATCCCAATGTCTATTTAATATTTCACAAGGATATACCACCAATGTCATCATTTCTAAAGCTCAAGTGAACACCTTGCACCCAAATCAGTTCTTCTATCACTTCTAAATTCCTATTTACATTCTTTCTCCCAACACATACTTATTAAATGCATACTCTGGACCAATCAGTAGACTACCTCTTGTCTGCCTGGTTGTTTTACTTCTCAGTGTACATTAATTGGTTTACTAGTTTAAACATCTGTTACTTTTTACTTTCCTTTGCATAAAGTCAGTCTTGAGGACCAGGACCTTTATGTGAATCGACAAAATCAACTTGTTGAATACAACTGCAAAAACTGAATGGGAAAGAAGTGATATGAAAAGGTACTTTTATTTCTGCAAGGCTGAGTAATGATGAATGTGCAGCATTGTTTAGAATAGATGTGTTGGTTAATTCTGTTGGATTTTTTTCTCTATTAAATTTTTTATAATAAATATTTCTCAGAGAGGGGAAGGTAAATGGAAATGTAGGTGAAATCATAATAAAAGATGGGGATTGGGATGAAAATTGGATTCACTGTCCCATGGCTATAAGGAACACCTTGATGAAGAAAAGCCTTCCAACAACGAGTGCTGACAATTCTGCAACTCATTGAATTTCCTGTAGCACCAAGACACTGTGTGAGTTACCTAAAGTAATACAGTCAATAAGTTTCATAAGAATTAAAATCTAAATATTCCTGGCTTTGAGGCTCTCTTCTATGCTGTACTTCATCTAAAAACATATCAATAAAAGTCTTTAAAATATTAAATCTGAAAGGTTAAGAAATAGACCCTATGTGATACTCCAACAATATCTAGACAGGTGTGGGAAACCTGAAGTCTCAAGGCCACATGTGGCCTTCTAGGTCCTCAAGAGCAGCCTTTTGATTGAATCCAAACGTCATAGAACAAATCCCCTTAATAATAGAAAAACTTGGACTCAAGCAAAAAGGTCGTGCCCAAGGACCTAGAAAGCCACATGTGGGCTCGAAGTTGCAGGCTCCTCACCACTGATTCCAGAGGTTGAGCTTGAGCATCTAGTTATATCCTATCAGTGGATCTGTTTCTCTTCCGTCAGTCTTTCCCCACCACATAACCACTGTTTTAGAAACAAGTTAATGAAGGCTGTGAGAAAGGAAGTATTACTCACTTCAGCTTGCTATATAACAAGAATCATAGGGTTTTATCAGCAGACAGCAAATGAAAGAAGCACAGTCTAAGGACTAGGTTTCGAACCCAATATTCACTTGTTTGAGGTGAAGAAAAGAAGTCTATAAGCTATCATCTCATCGTGATATTCCATAGCGTAGAATTGGAAGAGATCTTAGAGTCATCAAGCCTACATCTTTCATTTATAGATGATGAAACTGAGGCCTATAGATATTAATTGATTTGCCAAAGGTCACAATGATTAAAAACCAATCAATAGAGCTGGTTCTTAATCTTCTAACTCCATGTTTAACACTCTTTCCAGTATATTATGTCCAGTTCACTTCATTTTTCATTGGTGTGCTAAAATACCCTCAAGAAAAGAATGTCATCCTCTTTTTGCTTAATCATTCTTTCATCCAATCTGTCTGGAGTTACCAGATAATCTCACACTACCGCTTCTGGAGCTAAGGGCAGCGATAAGTAAATGAATTAAGAAAGGGGAGAAGCTTTTAAAAGAATGAGTGCCAGGATGCTGTAAGGGGAATGAAAGTCATCAACAAAGCAAGGAAGCAGTATTCTAATCGTATTATTAATCCATTTTCATCCTTTGGAATTTCTTCCCTTGACAAATCTCCAACGCTATCTCTGATTGATTCCAAAAGTCCCATGGCATTTGAAAATCCATAACCCATAAAGATTATGGGATAACTCATGTGAAGTTGCCACAGAAATTATATGTGAAAAAGAAACAAAGTGAAGAGTAATACCACCCATCCTAAGCACTCCTAAATATTACCTCTCACAGGAATTACAAGTTTTCTGCAAGCTCGAGGCAATGTGAGCCCTACCAATTTTTTTTTCCTTCATGGTGATTTTTTCCCCAGTTATTTATAATTTCACACCTACTTTTACACCGTGTGTATGACTTAGATATCATTGCAACCAGTGATATTTTAGAGAAGAGAAAATAAAATTGGTGGCAAATGAGCTGAACCTTAAAAGAAAGTGGGATAGATGGAAACAAAAAAAGCAAAACAGATATAATCTACAACTAACAAAGTCACCTTGCTTTGATGCTGACTTTGAAAATGATCAATATGGCTGAAATGAAAAAGAAATATCTGGTCGGAAAGAAATAACCTTGGCTAGAAAGAATAAAATGAAGACTGTATCTATAAACATATATCCACAAAAAGAAAATCAAGTACATGTTTAACCAGAAAAACTGACATTCTTATTACAATATTTTAATTTGTTTTCCTTTATTTCTTCTTGGCTTCCCATTTTTTTCTGTCCTTTTATTCTTTATCTTCAAATGGACCCTACTCAGACTTTGTAGAAGTTTTGGTTGTAGAAGCATGTAATAATAAATTACCAGGAAAAGCTTAAACAAAATTCTATTAAAAGTTTCCAATATAAAAGAGAATGAATAAAAAAAAAAATATGTGGGATTTGAAGTCATAGGACCTTCAGCATATCCTGGCTCTGCCGCTTATAATCTGGGAGGCTGTGAGTGAGTCACTTAACTTCTCCAGGTGTCAGTTTCTTGATCTGTAAAATGATGGGTTTGGACTAGATGAGCTCTAAGAGCAATTCCTGCTATAGATCTAAGATCATGATATTTCTTAACCTTTTGGGGTCATGTAGCACTTTGGCTGTTTCATGAAGCCTATCAATCCCTTCTCAGAACAATGCTTTCACATGCATAAAATAACATTACACAACATTCTAGGAAAACCAAATATCTTGAGATTTTTTACATATACACACACAATGTATATATGGATGGATATGTCTAGATGTATATATGCATGTATGAATATGTGTATATACATATATCATGTATACATATTTAAATTAAGTTCATTATATACTGAATGAACCCATGACTTACTGTTATAGAGAATACCCCTATAAGGAATACCTTTGATCAGTGCAGTTCTGCACCTTCTCTGAAGTTTATATTTTTTTATAGAATTATCTAGGGAACTGAAATCAAGTGACTTGACCAAGAGAGTCAGAAATCAAGAGATTCCAGATTTCCTGGGCTCCAAGGTCAGTTCTCTGTACATTCCAACATGCCTCCAAATTTAGTTTTTTAAAGGACAAAGAGCAATAGTGAAGTACATGGAGAATATTTCTAATTCATATTTAAAGCTGAAGAAATGAGTGACATCCAAGAAGAATTGGGAAAGATGATGAATAATCCCTGTGACTATATTCTTGAGCTAATTCTGTCCTCTTTCCCAGCATATCTAATGAAATCACCTTTCCATTCAGTAAAGGAATCAATAAAATGATGAATGCTTTTCCAAAAATGTTGTGCCTAGAATTGAACATGGTATTCTACATGTATGCTGACCAGGGGGGAAGAGGTCTGGACATGTACCGACATAGATTTCATACATTTCCTCCAAGTCATATACCAACTCATTGATTGTTACACAAAAATTGTAAGTTAATAGAACCAACAATTAACATTTATAATTACTTTCCAAAATTATGTGATTCTTAATGGTTTACATGGTCCTTTCCATCACTTTTACACTACTTCTATGAGAAATGAAACAAGCTTAAATTCTTAAGTTTGAAGTTCAGTCTGTATTCTTATTTATTCTTACCTCTAAGGCAAAACAAATAAATATACCATCCGAGGGCCAATACTTTGCTGATGAGCCTCTGTCTAGTTATTTAGGTTAGTTCCTGGAGAGCAGGCTTAATATGGTGCCAGATCCATTCTTCAAGTGTTTTCCATTTTGCAAAACATGCCAGAGCTTCCGATCTGCTAGCATATGCTTTGTGGAAGTCAGGCTAGGCACCAAGCCATGAGGAAGCAACAGAGTAGTAGTTTCATGTAGTAACATACATAACAATTATAATAGAAAAACCCCACAAATCCATCATATAGATATAAAACATACTATTTTGTAAGGTCTGGGGAGAGGGGTTACCATCAGGAGTATTCAGTTTAGATTTCAAGGAGGAAGAAGTAAGGCACATTGAGTTTTAAAGACTAGGTAACAAATAAAAAGGGAAAAAGATGGAAAGAAGACATTCTGGGCAGAGTAAATGATGTGACCAATGTATGGGAGAAAAGTCTAGAGAGTAGAATGAGACAAGGTTGGAAAGGTAGGGTAATACTAATTTGTAGAAAGGGGGTAAAAAATGCCAGGTACAGAATTTTGAATTTTACTCAGAAAAAAAATTGAAGAGTCTGTTGATTTGTTTTAACAGAGGAAAAATAGGACCCATTCTTGATGTAAAAGGGAAATTATTTTGGCTGCAATAAAAATGGAGGAGAGGAGAAGAAAGGAAGAGAATGAGAAGGAAGGGGAAGGAGAGAGAGAGAGAAAGAGAAGAAGAGAAGAGATTCAATTCAGTACAAGAAAAAATGAAGCGAGCATCATAGGTACTAATTAATAAAAGGATAATTATCGAAACAGTACTGGATCTCAAGGAATTTCTATTCATTGGCAATAGTCTAGGTCTATAGTGTAGTAATGAGACCCTATACTAGGCTAATGTCTATGCGCAAAGAAATGGGAGAGAGACTATAGATGCAGAATTGGCAAGATCTGAATATAAGAGAGGAGGAAGCAACATCTGCTAATGGGACAGTTTTGAACATTGGAGATTATGTGAATGATGGTATCAGTGCTAGCATTAGAAAAGTCATAAGGAAAGATGAGTTGGCAAGGAAGTATAAAATTCCTGGTTTGAGAAATATTCAACTTGGGGCATACGCTTATAGCTCAAATATTGCTACATTCTTTGGTACATAACTTCTAGAGTTTGTCTCTCAGTATATGGGAGAGAAAGTACAAATGAAAATCCCATCCTCTATAGGAAGTCTTTCCCAAACCTACTAAATTCTAATGCCTCCCCACTCTTATTTATTTCTTATTTTTCCTGTACATAGCTTGTTTGTTCATGTATATTTGCCTATTATTACCTCCAGTATATTGTGAGACCCTTGAGGCCAGGGACTGTATTTTGACTTTTTTTTTATCTCTAGCACTTATCATAGCACCTGATACCCATTAGGCACTTAAAAATGTTTACTGACAAAACAATGAGTTTGGTTCAAAAATTAAACTGAGGCCCTTCAGAAAATCTCAGAACTCCTGTATTGATCCTTGGCTTCTTCCAGAACCAACGGCTAATTCTGATACCAATATTCCACCAGTGTTGATACATGGCTGCAAGTCATGGAATAAAACACCCAATAAAAAATTCAAAATGAATACAACATAGACTGCAACGGACAGCTGCATGGTGGGCATGATCAAAATTGGAAGGTATCCAATGAGGAACCTTCAACAAGCATTGGAATAAAATGTTTCATCTGGGAAATTTATGGTAGGAAAAAGAGATGAGCCAGTCACTTGGCAAGGAAAAAGATAATAGATTCTTGAAGTGATCCACTGTTATCCTTGCAGCATCAAATAAAAGAAAGGAAGGTTTCTAGCATGTTGGAGGAACTACTGTGAATTTATGGGAGGACCTGGGCAGAAGTCATACAGGATAGGCAGCACTTTTGGAGAGAATATAAACAGCAATGAGGTTACAACTCAACTTGAGTGTATGCATATAATAAAATAAGTTGGACATTTGGATACGCATATTTGTAGCCAGAAATATTGGCTGGAGACAAAAGTTTGAGATTCCATGATATTGAAGTGATACAACTGTTGATATAAGTGAATGTTATTGCTAAAAAGAGAAAGACTAGAGAGTCAAAGCTAAAGTTTTGGGAAGTGTCAATCATAATGAGTCAGGAAGAGAATGGGAAGGAGAAGAGGGATCAGAGGAGATCCAAGAGAATGCATTATCCCTGAAGTCAAGGGAAAAGAGACTATTCAATGTAGCACAATGAAATCAGCACTGACTAATGAATCAAGAGATCTGTCTTCAAATACCATTTCTGATGATTACTATCTTAGTGGATTTTGGATTCTGCTAAGTCATTTAACATCCTTGGGCTGCTGGGGAGGAGATTGGACTATTGGAGGTTCTCTACAGTTGTAGAGCTGTCGTTGTTGTTCAGTAGTTTTTCAGTTATTCACAATGACTGAATGTTACATGTCCCCATGTGACCCCATTTGGAGTTCTGTTTTTGTTTCTTTTTTTTCCGTTAAGATACTGGAGTGGTGTGCCATTTCCTTCTCCAGCTCATTTTATAGATGAGAAGACTGAGTCCAATAGGGTTAAGGAACTTAGCCAAGGTCACACAGCTAGTAAGTATCTGAAGCCAGATATGAATTCAAGGAGATGACAGTATGCTACCCGCTGCACCACTTAATTGCCCCTCCAGATCTGTACTTTCTTTCAAAAACTAAGTGCTCTCAACATAACCAGATGATACAAGGAGATCAGGAAGCATAGAAACTTTTTTAAAAAGGCTGCTGAACTTGGTGAGCAGGAATGACAACCTTTTAGAAGACAATTTCATTAGTGTTGGCTAAAAAGATGACCAAGCTCAAGAGGGTAGAGAGACTGGATGGTGAAGTACTAGAGGCATCAATATTGACAAAATATTTGACACTAAAAAGGAGGAAAGAGATCTAATCTCTTTAAGTCTCATTTTCCTCATCAGAAGATAAAGATACTGAAATCTTTAGTAGTTAAAAACTAATTCACTGTTTTTTTAACATCAAAGATTTTTGTGGTGCTCAAATACAACAATATATGTGAAAAGTCATGTAACCATATATCACTATAAAAAATAGGCTACCATAGAAGATAACAAAGGATCTAGTCCTATTCTCTGTATCTGTTGGCGTTGTCCCTGAGGGAAAATAGGTTCAGAGTATCAGTTACTTGTTTCACTTTTTGTTTTTTGATTTAGTGAGCATGTACATGTTGTGTGCCCAGCATCCTTAAATAATGCAAAAGTAACAATTCAGGAGGAATAAGACTGATCTCGGAAGTAAAGGGTTAATTTGAGCTGTCATTCTGTCAAATTGCCTCTTGGAGGGCAGTGACATCATTCTAGCCATAAGCAAAGGAACTTAATTATACATGACACTCTGTAGCCATACAAGGCTCAACCCAACCCTTTGGGAGAACACACAGAACACAGATCAGAGAATAACAGACATTCTTAGAAGTGAAAGAGACCACAGAGGGCAGAGACTGAGGACCAATTGACACAAGTGCCATCAGAGGGATGTCTCTTTTGGATAGGTGGTTGACTTAATATTATCCTCGTATGTAGAAATTTACAAATACGAGGAAAGAATGATGGAGAATATTGGGATGAAAGTGAAAGGAGGGAGAAAACAGAAGTGATTTTGTCATTGAAATATATTACAGACCACTTGGCTAGAAAGTGGAAACATATGAGGAGTTTGGGAACCATCTCAAGCCTGGCGCAGAGGCATAATATAGCAATGATGGGCGACAGACATTTCATGTGATCACTACTGATCCAGACATCTGCTAGAGTTCTCTTTCTCCTTCTCTTCTACCTCTCCCTCCCTCTTTATCCATCTCTCCCTGGCTTTCTCTTTCCTTTTTCCTACTTGCTCCTTCCCGCTCACCCTCCTGTCACTGTCTCTCCTTTAAAAGGTAAAGGAAGGGAATAAGAGAGGGAAATTGACAAATCTGAAAAAAAAATACTGAAAAATTAAAAGTGGAGGGTGCAAAATGAGAAAATTCTATTTTGGATCTGATTTTTACATATAAGGAAGAAGAGGTGGCATGGGCTTTGACATGGGCTCCAATGAAGGACCAGTGTTGTGGGCTTCAAAGAGACCCAGTGGCAGAGGAATGGACTATGGTGGACCCTACTGAAGTGATAGTTGCTGTAGCAGAGAGAAGTCTTTTTCTTATACTAATCTGGACCATATAAGAACCTTTTCCATTGCTACTAATATGGTGGTCAGTGGTCAACAGACATCTCCTTCTCAAAAAGGACCTGAAGGACCAAGGAGTGAAGTACTAGGAGGTGTCTTTGCTTTCTATGAATGGTAAAGTTGAAACAGTTTACTTCATCTCTATTAATGGAGGAGACATTCCCTCAAATAATTCCTCTAAAAAGGAAAAAAAAATGGCATCCTTCTCCAATCACAGAAAAGAGATGACAGGACTAGTAGGCCCAGGATTGTAGGAGGATAGCTTTAGAGCTATTAGTGATTTAAGAAGTCAACTATTATAATTCCTTTATTTTACAGATGAGGGAATTGACAAAGAGAATCAATGATTTCTCTAACCCTTCCATTCTAATGTCATATTGATAAAAAATGATCAGAGGCAGGATGTGAACCAAGGTCTTTTTGATTTCAAGTACTTTCCCTACTATGTCATGCTACAGTGGTGCTTGTAAGAAAAGTCTGGGTAGTGATCCTCCCGGGACAGGTTGCATGTATGAGTGTTAACCTACTACAACTCCCCCTGAACTATGATGAAAACAAATGATTAGGCCAGAAGAGTCATTGTTTCTACCATACTCTTAATATTGCTGGTAATATTGTTACCACTTTACATTGGGAGACTCACTGTAAATTGCCAAGATTTGTAATGACCCACCATGTGACATGGATCATATTAAGAATATCTCAAAAAAAGACCAAGTAAATTTTTGTGTCAATTAACATATATGAACTCATTACAGTTTTGGGCTTCAACAAGTTCCTTCAGAAGAGATAGACAAAGACTGAGATTTGTTGTTGGTTCTGGCATTCTTTCATTCCTCTCCACATTCAGTCACTTCCTCAAAGGGAGAGGAGTGAAAGACCATGTTACACTGTTTGATGTCTTTTTTCTTCTCTCTTTTACCTGCACTAAGATCACTTTCTAATGATGCCCATTCTGGGCTTCTCACCCACCTCATGGCTGTCCAGGAAAGGTCCGACATGAATATAAACATTGACTTCAGGAAGATGGGAAGATCTTTAGGACCTTGCTACCATATCTTCTCCATGGAGACTAGTCTACTTTGTTTTTATTATAAGGCAATTATTTTTGTTGTTCTTGAGTTGTTTCAGTCTTTGAATTGATGATGTCATCTGTGGTTTTCTTGGCAAAGATGCTAGAGTGCTTTGCCATTTCCTTCTTAAGCTCATTTTACAGATGAGGAAAGAGAGGCAAACAGTGCTAAGTAATTGCCCAGAGTCCTACAGCTAGTAAGTGACTGGGGCCAGATTTGAACTCAGATTTTCCCAACTCCAAACCTGGCACTTTATATACTGTACCATCTAGATGTCGCCACAAGGAATCACAACATCCCAAATACTCAATTAGTCTAGGAGAATGAACTCAAATTCCTCTTATAGCTTCCTGTCATATACATTCAAAATTCATGGCAGAAAGTGGTGGGAGTTTCTCAGGCTTGAAGCAAATCTTTTGAATGGGGTGGTTCCATGTGAAGGAAGCTGCAACCAAGAGTTTAAATGTTCTATTTTTCTGAGTATCCTTTCTAGGCTATTGCTAAACCAACCTCCTCCTATCAATTATTAGGTCTCTCTCAAGAACTTTGGATTTGACTGTGCAACATAGGAGACACTGGCACAGGACCGCTCAGCATGGTGTGCCCACATCAGAAAGGGTGCTGTGCTCTTTGAGCAAAGCAGAATTGAGACAACACAAAGTAAATGCAGGATGCGCAAATTTGGGATATCCCCCCCAAATATTCACATGGACTATCTGTGCCCAACCTGTGGTACAGCATTCCAAGCTCATATTGGTCTGACCAGCCACAGTCCAACATGCTGAGATTTTGCTTTATCATGGTGATTTCATTTGGTCCTCTTTGAAGATGAAGGACAACAACCAACCGGTCAGCCCATAAGTGTTTCATTTCATTCTTACCTCAAACCTAAAGAACCATGGCCTAAGTCAGGCTTCATCTGCAACACATTTCTAACCCCTAATCCAATGTTATATTGTTCCCCCATTACAACATATTTAATATTTCCCTCCCACTATTCCTTGGAAACACATAGTATAACATTTCCAAAATAAATGTTATTTTCAGAAAAAATTGTCTAAATAATTAGCATGTGGGAAAGCTTTTTCTAATTTCTCCACCTGCCAGTGATAGTTTTCCAGAATTATTTAAAGTCTATTTTGCATACTGCTATATGTTGACTCTCTCTTCACCAGGTTATAATCACTTTGAGGTCAAGGACTGTTTCATTTTTCATCTTTGCATTTATTCCCTTCTCTAGAACAGACCAGACAGAGGCTCTTAATAAATATTTGCTAACTGACCGAAAATCCTAGTTCCAGGCCTTCTGAAAACCAGTTAGGAGAAGGAGGACATGTGTGGTATGGTCAACATATTGAGTCAACTCCAGTCCATGTTTCGTATCCAATCCATCCATTCCTCAAATCCTACCTATTAAGCCTGGACATCCTGCTATATGATATCACAGCTTTGTCTCTCCTTCAAGAAGTAACCTTTTTACATGGATCTCTAGAAACCCTGCAATACATCTCTACCTTGACTCTCATTTTGAGACTCTGCTCTGAGATTTACTAGTCATATAGGAAAATAAAAACCCACTTAACTTAGTTCATCTAACTAGTGCCAGATGGTGCTTCACAAATCATGTGGCTAGCCACCAGGTCATCAAGGACTAGCCTACATTATCTTTCTGCTGCCCTATAGCTACACCGATACTTCCTCTTTCTCAATCATTTTCCACCTCTTGTTCTTACTCTGGAAATAAGAACATAGTCAATACCACCATAGCAATGGTACTGAAAAGCCATATGGCCGTTGTGATAGTTTTAGATGGAAGCTCCCTCTTCCGGTTACCTATCCCCTATACGTGTCAAATTACTCCAGTACTGCAGAAGGTACATCCTTGAAGGCAAGAATTATCTAAAATTTTTGCTACTCACCTTAACATCAAGGACAGTGCCTGGCACATTTTAGATGATTAAAAAATTTTTACTGATTGATATTAAAGTAAAAAAAATGTGGTTCTGGAATCAGAGATATCAAAGGATTCAAACTCCACCTTTGTTTTTCATTTAATCTCACTGGACCTCAGTTTCCTCACCTATAAAATAAGAAGCTGACGTAGATGTCTTTTCCAACACTAGATATAGGATCCTTTGATGGTGGTGGGGGAAGGAGTTATAATGTATAAATGAAAGTAAACCCATTAAACAAAAAGCAAAGAGACAGAATTCATGACTTTGCTTGTAAAAGCAGCTACAAAAAATAATGACAATCCCTCATCAGCAGTGCTACAACAAAAAATAGAAGGTCTCAATGGTTTCTTCTCACAAGCCTGTATTCAGAATTTGAATGATAGGCACATTAGAATTAGTATTACCACTTAGGAGTGAGATTACTAAAGGGAAAAAAAAATAAAGTGAGTGCCTACCACAACTGCATAAATCTGAAAGTGTATTTTAGAAATCTGACACTCCTCCCTATTTTCTCCATAGCTCAGTATTAGAGTAGTAAATTCATTGTTGTTTTTTTTTTAATCTGCAGGATTTCAGAGCAGGGTGTCAACGCAGCAGACAGATAGTGTCAACATAATAGCAAAGCTTTCAATTCAGTTAAATAAATATTCAGTCAAATCAATTGTCATTAACTAGACTAACAACTGGCTGAATGGGTTGAGTTTTACTTTCTCATTAGGCCTTTTGGCAATCTGGTAGATACAGCAGCATCAGAGTGGCTAGAAATGTCCATACTATCTGTGTCAAATGGTAATATTCTTAATTAGGGGTTGAATATAAATAATATGATCTCATCTTGGTTATTATTCATATAAATGTATATTACATACAAATATATGCAATGCAAATACATATTAAGAGAAATGATCATTAATAACCAATGATTGGGGGAGATGCAGAGTTCTTCCCCTTTTTTCCTAAATCCTCTTTTCAAGGCTCAGTTTCTGAAGGACAGAACTGATAAAAGTAGATGGGACTGACATTCTCCTCATTCGAGGTATTGTTACCCCGCCCAGTTTTACCAGAAATTCAATCTAAGGTGAAACTCCTGGCCCATTGTGCTCTACTCAGGCTTGGGTTGGGGATTTATATCCTTTGTTCAGATTTGCCCAAGGCTGGAGGCTCACCTCAAATTAAAACATTCATTCTCTCATTAGTTGTTAACAGATTTTTTTCTCTAAAACTACTCAAAATCTATTTTAAAAATTCTACTTTTTATGCACATATTTTAGCAGTATATATAAAAAAGTTTGTTCCTTACCCCTAGATATTACAATGTTCATTTATCCTAGGAGCAATATTCCGTACCCTTTGACAATTAATACAGATCTGTTCCAGTATACAAAAATGCTTTTTCCTTTCCTTTTCTTCGGCAGCTGTTCCATAATGAAAATGGCCTTTGCAGAAACAATGCTTACAAGGGAAATATAATCTTCTGGAACACCCACTCTTCCAAGGGCATATAAATTGTAAGCCCTCCACCATGATTTGTCTTTGATCCAAGAGAGGCAGCCAAATGATCTTTCCTTTTATTAATAAAATGCTATATTACTAATGTAATTATTAATTGCCCAGAAATTATGTCTCTCAGTTTTTAAATGTCACAATATGTATATATATGTATATATACATAGACATACACATATAACATGTCATTACATTAATGACTGACAATCATTTCAGATGGTTTGAACCTCCAATAAGAACCAAGCCTGAACTAATCAGACTGCTTTGTTTTGCTCTAAAAATTCCCTTTCCTGTGTCAGCACCTCCAAAGACCTGTTTGTGACAGGATGCCTGCAACCAGTGTGGTGGGATTTCTCTTATCTTAGTATATCAGTGGCATACGCTAAATGGGGGAAACTCAGCTATCCTGGGATTCCAATTTCCAACTGAGACTACTTTGTCAATTTTCTTGTCAATTTGTATTTACAACTTATTCAACTAAGAAACTTCCTTTCTTATGGTATGGCTAAACGCATATGGAGATCATAAATCTGAGGGACACAGACTTCCTGGGATTGTCCTAAAACATACAAAAACTTTGTCATTCTTTTGTCAGACAGTCAGAACTTACATTTTGGCTCCTTGGACACACAAGTTCACTAGCTTAGGTTAACTTAAAGGGAATAAACAATATGGATTTACATATCACCTAGCCTGTTTGCTTCAGTTAACCAAACTTTCAGGTCAACAAGACCTATTAATCAATCAATGATTTTATAGATATAGGAATTATCTAGATATAGGAATTCCTTCTATGTAGATCAAAACTCTTCCACAAATAATATCAGTGCATATTTATATGGAGCTTTTCATTTGATCCTCACAATAACTCTGGGAAGCTGCCTCTTTCATTATTCCAGTTTTAGAGAGAAGGAGTTGAAGTTTCTTTGCCAAGGTTATATAGCTAGTGTGGGAGGCCAGATTTAAACTTAGGTCTTCTAGAATCTAGGTCCAGCACGCATTGCCAAAGAATCTGTTATGTAATAGATGATTGTGCTGTAACATAATCCTGGAACCTAGCTTGCTCATGGTCACAGGGATGATTTGCACCCAGTTCTGTATCCAAATTAAATGAGGAACCTTCTAAAATCTTTAATATCACTTCAAACTTTTCTTCACAATTATATTTCTATTTTTTTAAACAGAAGATCTTTACCTCCTTATAACTTTTTAAATGTTAAACTGCTCCCACACAAGTGAGGCATCACTCCACACAGCTCACAAAGATTTTCAAATCCTCAATCACACAACAGATTTTCTCTAAAACTACCCCAAATCCCATTCAAAATTCTGTTTCTTTATGCACATATGTTAGCAGTTTATATTAAAATAAAGTTTGTTCCTTACCCCATTGGGTATTACCATGTTCATTCATAACAGGGGCAATATTTCACGCCCTTTGACAGTTAATACAAATCTGTTCCACTATACGAAAAGACTTCTTCTTGTCCTTTCCATCTTTAACTGTTTCATAATGAAAAGGGCCTTTAAAGTGACAGTGCATTTCATTCAAGGTAAATATAGTGCAATTGGGCAAGGGCACAATGGCATTCAGAAGCATCAGAAAAAGCATCATATAAGAGATGGCACTTGAACCCAGCTTTTAAGGTATCTAGAAGAGATGAAATTGAAGCAAATGCATTTCAGTCATGAAAGCTTATTTAAAGGCAAAGAGAAGGGATGTGGAATATTATATTCAAGAAAGCCCAAATAGACTAGTTTGTATATAATTCAAAGTACAGGAAAGATACAGTTGATTCTTTAACATGTCTTCTTTTAGTTTCCATCTTCTATAGACACATGTACATATATTGTTTATCAATATAAAATAATTCGTACATATGAATTCATTTGTTTTAATGCTTTTCAAGAAAGTTTTTGTTCTAATGTCTCACTGTGGTAGAGAATGAATAATGTTGCTGATGGCTTTGAGGATAGCATAAAAAATCTGGTGGTTCCTATAAAGTCATTATTCTAAATCTTCTATAGTAGAGGCCCAGTGATGGAGTGTTAGGCAAGGACCAACCTAGCTAAGCTTTATTTGGAACCTTTTCTTTCCTTCCCACATTACTGTTGCTACACTGGATTTCTACTTTTGAGAACAGCCAACCCAAAGACACTGGCCATTTCTCTACTGGAATATCTCTGTTCTTATATATTCAAACCATTTCCTTCTAGAAACTTGAAGTGAGACCTTTATCAGAAAAAAAAAAAACTTGCTAGAAAAATTAGCCTACACAAACTTGGAGAAACTAGCCATATTCAGAATATAAGTCTAGTGGTAAACTCACTCTGTATGAGGCATTGTTCTGCAAAGACTCAAAACAACAGCTTCTGAACTCAATTTGTCTGTTCGCCATTAAACATATTATCTTAGTAAATTCTGTGTTATTTTGTGGAGTTTTCATGATGTTACCTGAAGTAGCATTACTTGACTGTTTCTACTGTCAGATTTATCTATGAACATTAATTACACATGCAATTCATTTTCCTTAGTAACTCTTACTGATCATAGTGATTTCTTTATTTCTTCTCTTTCTTAAAACAGCCCTGGTTATTTAGAAGCCCTAAAATATGGGACAACCCTGGAATGTATCAGTAAAATGAGCATATATCACTTTCTCCCTTATCTTATTTTACTACTTCCCACTGATGGATTTCAAAGATTAAAGATAACACCAAAAAAGTTTGTGAAAAGAATATGGAAATAATAAGACAGCCACTGTGAATATAAAACACATCCTCTCTACAATGAAAACATAGCATGATAGCTTAAGTGGTAACATGTCACCAAATAACAAATGACAGTTCATTCCAAATTTGTTATCAAAGGATAATCAGCAAAATGGAGGCACACAAAAACTGATTTCTGAAATCATTCTTCCTCTAATTGTATGCTGTGCACTTAAAAAAAACGTTCAGATGCTAGAATTCACTATGGAACAGCAGAAATACCATGTGTGCTTGTGACAAGAGTTTGTTAGGGACTATTTAAGAGCTGTATCATTTTAAAACACCATTGCCACCTCCTCCATCCCTCCTCCTCCCACAACCCAAAAAATCCAGAAAGAATTGATAATGACATCGTCTGGAAGGAACAATAATTTAGTTTATCTATGTGACATATAGAAAAAGAGAGAAATAAATTGTGGGAGAATTAAAGAACTTTTTATTCTTTGCATTCAACTCTGCAAAGCACCATATCATCATTTTAATATTTATAGAAAAGCTTTCAGAGTCATTTACAAATATCATCTTATTTGATTCCCACAATTGCCCCAGGCAGTAGGTGTTATTAGTCCCACTTTACAGAAGAGTAAATTGAGTTGAAGAGTGTCTAAGTGACTTGCCCAGAGTCACATAGCTATTAAGTAAATGAGATTGTATTTGAATTTAGGTCTTTCTGACTCCAAGCCCCCACTCTATCCACTATGGCACCGAGCTGCCCCATGTTAGGTCCAATATCATGTTTATTAATGACAAACCCTAATGAAGAGATTTTAATATACTGGCATTGTAAGAAAGAACTAACACCTACTTCACAGATTAATTCTATCAGGTACTAATAATAATAATTTAGCATTTATATAGCCCTTAAAGTTTGCAAAATGCTTCCCAAACATCTCTTTTAATCTTCACAACAATTCTAGGAGACAGAGGCTATGATTATGATTATTTTGGCAAATGAGGAAACTGAGGCAACCAGAGGTTAAGTGATCACACAGTGATTATTATATCTGAGACTACATCTGAAGCAAAGTCTTTCTGACTTTAAGTTCAGCTCTCTATCTACTGTACCACCTAGCTTCCTCCAGATTTAAAAAAAATAATATAATCAACTGACATGTCAACCTATAATATATCCATCTAGAATTAAATTTAATATAATGATTTGAGTAAGGATACACCTAAGATTTTATTGCTGTTGGGAACTCTCCCAACCAATAAAGATTTTTGAGGATTTTTGTTGTTGTTTTGAACTTAGTCTTAGAAAGTTGCTTCTGGCACTGAAACCTTACATGATTTTCTCCAGGGTCACACAACTTTCTTCTGCCAGAGTCTGCGGTTGGGGCCAGGTCTACCTTACTCTATTAGCTATTTGCTACATCATATAGTCTCTCTACACTATACTACACTTAACAATTTTTTAACAAGACTAAATTTGAATGATTTACAATACAAGATTTATAATTTGGTTCTAGAAAGAGAAAGTGATCCTTAAGTTTACTTATGCATTTTGAAATGACAAGTCAAAAGTTTTGTTTTGCTTTTTTCGACTGGTTAGGCAGAAGGAACTTTAAGAAGGTTTTGAAAGAAGTCAGTTATTGTATATGGAACACTACTTGCATAGGTCATCACCAAGTAGACCTAAAAATTAGCTCTAAAAAGCATTTCCTGAGACGCGTGTATGACTATTACAATCCATCCCTATGAAATCCAACGGTTAATTTTATACCTGTACTCTTGCTCTTTATCATTGTATAATTTATTTCAAAATCACCTTTTCTCCTTCTTTGGTGGAAGGGGAGACAGCAGTCCCCAAAACATTACCAATGCTTTTCCAGAAGCAACAGATGTGGGGTGTAGAAAGAAACTCTTGGTAGCAAAAGAAAATGATAAACAGGTTTGTCAAATAAAAGTTTGAATCCCTGTGGAAGAAAGCAAAATAAACACTGTATCAAAGCTCCAGCTCTTTTAACTAGTTGGAAACAAAACAATATGGCTAAGAGATGTTAATGATTTTAAACTGGGTCAAAATAATTTTCCAGAGGCTCAGTACACTAGTCTTTTGTATAATTAGCCCCTCAGGTAAAAGTGCCCTAAATAACAATGGTCTTTTAACAATCCAAAGGCTCTCTTACTTTCTCCCCCTTTCTAGCACTCTTTTTTCAAACCCATTAAATAAGCACTATGGCAACTGAAGTCACAAACCAGTGTTTCCAACAAAATGAAGATCCTAATTGTTTATGATTTTACAAGGATAATTTTTAAACTGACCTAATCCTGTATACTTAAGTGGCAAAAGAGACTGATTTAGAACTGCCTGGCCCATTTTGCCATAATCTGATGTGATGCCCTTCTAAGTGGAAGTTGTATTTTCATTCTTTTCCAGATTACAAATTCCTTGATGGCAGGCACTATGACTAGTTTCAACTCTTTTGCACAGTGCACTGTACTGCATGTATATAAACTGTGCAAAGTGTAGAGATAATAAAGGATTCTTGAGGGAAGACTTCAATGTAGACCTGATTATGTTCAGTATTTTTGTCAATTATTAATTTTTGTTAAGTCATAAGCAGGTATGTGGCTCAGTGGATAGAGCCCTGGATCTCTAGTTAGGAAAATCTTAGTTCAAATCTGGTCATAGACACGTTCTAGCTGTGTGACCCTGGGAAAGTCACTAAACCCTGTTTGCTTTCAGTTTCCACATCTATAAAATGAGCTGGACAAGGATATGGCAAAGCACTCCAGCATCGTTGCCAAGAAAATTCCATAATTAAGACAAGACTGAACTTAATTTGGGCATCTGGGTGGTACAGTGGATAGAGCATGGGTCTCAGAATCAGGAAGATTCATCATTAGGAGGGCAGGTCTCAGACACTAGCAGTGTAATCCTGAGCAAGTCACTTAACCTTGTTGGCCTCAGTTTCCTCATCTGTAAGATGAGCCGGAGAAGAAAGTGGTAAGCCTCTCCAGTATTTCTGCCAAGAAAACTTCAAATGGGATCATGAAGAACTGGGCACAACTCAACAATAACAACAATGCATCATTTGACAAATTCTACAAACTAGGATTTAATTATGCTTTTGTTCCTTGTTTAGACAATACAATGATGGAGAAAATGTTATAGATGTATCTTAAACTTAAAAGGATATCACATATACTTTTATTTTTCCATTTCATCTCCTGCTGTCTTCTTTTCTTTTTGCATCCAATCTTTCCCAAGATTAAGATCTTTTCCAGTGAGTTCCATCTTCTCATTATGTGGCCAAAGTATTTAAGCTTCAGTATTTGACCTTCCAGAAAAGAACCTGAATTCATCTCTTTAAGTATTGACTGATTTGACCACCTTGCCCTCCAAGAGATTCTCAAAAATGTTCTCCCGCACCACAATTTAAGTGTCCATTCTGTGATGCTCGGCTTTTCTGATAATCCAGCTCTCACAGGCATAAATTGTTACTAGAATAGTAACCATAGCTCTGACTCTACATACCTTGGAACTTAGAAAGACATTGAGAAATAGTAGAGGGTCTGGCATTTTATGGTCCATGAGGTCATGAAGAGTTGGCCATGATTAAAGGTCTTAACAACAACTAACTCTACCCCCCCTGCCAAGGAGCCAGAATACTTAAAAGCCTACCATGAGAAGAAGATTCATATTCTGAAGAGGTGAGGAACTAGATGAGCTTTAAGTTCATTTCAAACCTTTAGAGTTTTATGACACAATTCTAAGAGATTTTATGACTCTCCTAGCTCATTCCTGTCTATAACACACATCCAACATTTAATTGTACACCCTCTCAGATAATTAACAGAAACGGGTTCCCAAGTCAGACATAAGTGCATGCCTGAGACTTCATCTGATGAGGAAATGCCCTCTAACAAGGGAGGCAGAAAAGAGCTATGCAATCATTGGTTTTAGTAGTTGCTTAGGGCAGAGGTGACAAATATGTGATAGCATTCCTCACTGCAACTAGAATCAGAGAAAAATGCAACTGGAAAACTTTAACAAAATGAATAAAAATATACTAAAACATGGATAATGTTACCTTTTTAAAACTAAATCAACATGCAGCTGATAGGGATCCTTATACATGGATTAAGGGTCCCTATTTCTGTTTGAGTTTGATGCCACTGCTTTACAAGGTATCATTATCTTTCACTGAGACAATCTGACTACAAGATGAGAAGTTAGTCACTCTTTATTGTGTGTACCAATGAAGACTGAAGTATTATTTAGAGAGATAGCTAGATGCCTAGATACTGTTAAAAATAAATACCCCTGTGAACTACTAAAACGGTAGAAACCCCAGGTCCAAAAGGGGGACCTGGAGTGAGCCAGAGTCTGACCACAATTTACCTGAGAAGAAGTATGCAAGCTGGAGCAGGGGCAGACAAAGTTCTCAGTTGCTAAAAGGGGATAGGAAAAACATCGAGGTAGTTATGCGTATTTGAGGTTTTCATGACTATTTGAGGTATTTGTGGCTAAGTGGGGGGTTAACGGAGAAACACAATTGATCAGGAAGTCTAGGAAGTGGGGGTAAAGGGAAAGGACAAACACAACAAACAAGACAAGAGAATGCTACTCTTTAGATGTCATAAAGAAGATGTCTAGTGCTCTTTAGATAAGTTAGAATTCAAGATGTCTACTGCTCTCTCTGAGCTGGTCAGGACAGGTTTCAGAAGTTGCAGGCATCTCTGAGTTCAGTTAATGTTTACTCACAAAGGATCACTGGTATGTCAAGCAGCCCTGGGTTTCAGAAGTCCATCTGATGGGCTAACTATTGTGCTACTCCCCTGCCTGGTCCCTTTGTAAAAAAAGGAAGTTCTAGCATATTTAATTAGCTGATACAGTAATTACAGAATTCATGCCCATAATACCTAGAGCACCTATTATTGACTAATTTCTAGGAACTGTGCTAAATGCTGAGGGGTTAAAAATCTGAGCATGCAAGACAGTCCTTGCTCTAAGGAACTCACATCCTAATTGGGGGTGGGGGGATACAACACACAAAAGAGGATAGGATAATGGAAGAAAGACTGTACTCAACCTAATCAGAGTGGAGATGAATGGATAGTTCTATGACTTTGGTAAAATCTTTCATCCCTCACTGCCTTAAGTTGTTTATAAAATGAGAAAAATTATTGTTTCCATATTTAATCCATTGGATTATCTTTAAATATCGTATTAATGCAAAGTGGTTTGTGCAAAGGTACCAAAAAACTTCACCTCCTAAAGCTGATGGGGCTGTGATACCTCGGATATCATTTACCAAAATAAGAACAAGTATAAAAATGGTGAATGGAGTGAATGGAGGTCAAAGGAGAATCACTCAAACTGAGACTGAGAGGAGGGAAACAGGTGAGGACTCTTATTCATAAGAGTCTATGATCGTCTGGGGTTGTAAATGTTGATGCCTCAAAACCCACAGAGTATGTACGGTAATTAAAGGAATAGTCATTGATGAAGGTCTGATCCAGCCAAGATCCACCAGCAGAGCTTACCACAGTCCCTAGCACTAACCATCCAACATATTACTTATCACCACTATGTGAAAAATCTAACTTTTGTGAGTTTTCCTAATTGGAACATAGCTCACTATTTTTCTGTGGTTCTAAGTCTCATGCCCACATGACGCAGACCACAGAGCTTGTTAAAAGAGGAACTTAGAAGACAAATTCAACTTATGTGAGTTCAACTGTCTCTGTTCAGTTTTACCGATAGAGTGACGTCAATCAGCTTATCATTCATCTAGCATTTATTGAAAATTCAGGGGTACCAAGACAATAAATGAGAAAATTCCTAGCTTGGGTGAAAAGAGGTACTTGTCTCCCAGTTTCCAGTTTTGAGAGACATGGCACATGGTTCCAAATAATCTTGAGAAAAAAAGGGAAAGAGCATATCTATCTAGATCATGTCCTTATTCCCAGCTTGCCACATTAAAACTTCAAGGAATTTTCCCTTTAGTGATACCTCTCTAGAAATGGATTTATTCACTCTGTGTATTGACTAGCATGTTCTCATCTGTACAAATCCCCTGACATTTGCTTCTTATTGGTTTGGATAAATGGGTTTATTTACTATTCACTATATGTTGTCTTTGTGTAACTGGCATTTGAAAGGAAGAGTCAAACTCTGGTTATTCAGTGTGGGGCCCACCTTTGTCATTTGGTGACAATAATGTGGAACATAGTTTAAACCCAAAAATTATTTCCGCTAAACTAACAATATTTAGAAGGGGAGCAGATAGATATAATTATAGCCCAGTAACCTCTCTTTGAGGGGAGAACCTTATCTTGCCTCATAGATCTAACCTCCAGGTCCCTTCTGGAAGGAATCAAAATCTCCCTTCAAGAATGGTAAGTAAAAGAGAGCTTATTTAATACCACTCCCCACCATCTTTAGACAGGTAGGTGGCACAGTGGAGAGAATGCCAAGCTTGGAGTCAGGAAGACATAAATTCCTGAATTCAAACCTGGCTTCAGATGCTTACTAGCTGTGTGACCCTAGGCAAGTCACTTAATCCTGGTTGCCCCAGTTACCTATAAAATGAGCTAGGGAAAGAAATATCAAACCACTCAAGTATCTTTGCCATGAAAATCCCAAAGGGCATCATAAGGAGTCAGATATGACTGAAAAATGACTGAATAACTGAAAATGTGGATACCCATAATCTATATGAACAATGCACACATGCATACACACACACACACAAACACACACTCTCTCTCTTATATATTCTAGATGGGCAGAGGGAAGGGTAATGAGGACAGACAGATAGGTAGAGATACATATATATAATGTACATGTACATATATGCATGTATATGTATATATGCATACATGCAAGCACATATATACATATAAATAAAATATATCTACATATATGCACACATGTATGTAATATTTGCATATATACATATATGTGTTGTACATGATAAACACAAACATATATTTACATATGCACATACAACCAGAATAAATATAAAGGAAAATATATACAATTAGTCAAATTCAATGTAGTTTGGGATAGATAGAACTAGTACTTGAGGGGAAAGATGTTATATAAAAATAATAGCGTTTATACTCCATCTTGAAGGGAAGACATAACATCAAAAACATCAAACATTTCCCTCTTCTTTCCTCCCAAGTTTTCATATGCTAATTTCATAACCTTTCCTCCCCCTACACATGCCTCTGAGTTTCACTTAACAAACCTGGAACATAAAGATCAAGTCATGCTGACCCTGAAGGGGAGTCAATGAAATCAGCCTCAATGCCAGAAGACAATGAGATCAAACATGGTAGGTAGACTGAGTCATGCTAAGCATTCTGAACATCGAGGCAAGAGAGCACGAACTCCAAGCAGTTTATGTGCCTCTGGATTTCCTTTTTTTCCCTTACATAGAACAGAAGAGAATAGGAACTCTCATGTGAAAAATGAAAGTGCCTTCCATTCCACCATTTGAATATGTAAGGAATAAGCTGCCAGAATTAATTAGAATCAATTAACAAATTGAATTAATTAGCAAAGCATAGCAAATGTAAATCTTTTAAAAGCATCCATAAATGTAACTAGGCAGAATATCACGATTTTTTTTTTTATTACTTCCCAATCAGATTTGCCTAAAATTAGCAAGAGACAAGATAAAGATGAATACATCCTCAGTTCTGAGACTTCCCCACAGAAACCCTCATAACCTATTAACAAAAAAAAACATGAATATTTAACAGTACTTATTAATTGAAGCTTTCATCTAATGATCTTATTGAGTCTTTCAAACAAAGCTTTTAATTGCATTTTCTATACTATCAAAGTACTCCACTCAAAGGAAGTAATTCCCTTATTGAAGAAAGCACACCTTTGTGTGAAAACTAAACATTAAAATTCTATATTCAGAATATCATCCATGTTAATTTCCTCTCAGTCAAAACAAATAAATTAAAGTTACTGAAAACTTTGTTCAATGTTTAAATATATTGAAATTAAGTTTTAGAAATAATTGCAAACATTCTCACCTTTAAAATGTTCCCTTGGGGGAAAATAAGTGTTTTTAAGTCAATATAAAAAAAGAGACTATTTTTAGAGAAAGAATTTAAACCTTGTCAATAGCAACCTCCAACAGCAAAACCCATCAATTGTTCCCTGCCATTTTCTGACCTCTGTGGAGGTTTTAATTAGTCACTTATTTCCACGTATTGATGAATCATTTTCTGGTTATCATAACCTAGGGGATGGGTTTTGGGGAGGGATAATCACCATAGCTTATATTTACATGGTGTTAAAATTGTTTATAAACCCTGTGGGGTAAGCTGCCCAAATGTTGTTTTCCCAGTGATATAGTTGAGGACATGGGGGGTTAAAGAGATTAAGTAATGGCCAATGATATACAAGCAGGCTGGTTCAAATATTGCTTAAACCCATATCTTCTGACTCTAGGTCTAATATGCTTTCCATCTTATCATTTTGCTGCCACAGTAATATGACTGGAGTACAAAAGAAAGGGGGAGAAGAAAAAAAATCAAAATAAAAAAAAGGTGGTCATTTTGTATGAAGCATTTACCATTCATCTCCTGCCTAAGACTGTAAACTCCTTATGAGTTCAGTCCCTGTTTCTTCGTAGCTAGATCACTAGAGCCTATCATGGTGACTGACATATAGTAAGGGACTTCATAACTGCTTGTCAATCAATTGATTTAATCTGTAAGACAGAAGATGTCCAATCACTTGAAAAATATATTGAGGGATGCATCAAGAAGAGTAAAATCACTAATTCATTATAAACTAAAAGTCTACTTCGCTTGGGGTGGAGAGAGCAAAAAAGACCCCCTAATTAAAGCAATCAGATTCCTTGTCTATCATTTTGATCCAATCTTTCCCACTAAAAACCACTTTTATCTGATAGGAGAGGAGGGAGGAGAAGGAAATGAAGAAGACAAAGGAAGGAAGGAACATAAAGGAAGGCAGTCTGTTGGGTGAACAGAGGAACGAAACCATTGCCTTCTGTGGAACATCTATGAAATATTATTGAGGACAGAAAAAACTCCATTTAACAGTTCAACCCAACAAACAATATGAAATGTATAACATACAGAAAGAAGCAATGTAGAGCAATGGATAGAAAGGCAGCTTCGGATCAGGATGACTTGAGTTCAAATTTTGCCTTGGATAAATTAAAAAGGAATGGCCTATATGGCAGACAGCTTCCATCCTGGGAGGCACAAATCCAAACAATACGCTGAATATTCCCTATTTGCTCTGCTGGAAGGGAAAAAAGATAACACAAAACAACAACAACAACAACAACAAAATAAAATAATAACTACCCTTCATCCCCCATGCAATTTTTAGCATTCTTCAATTACTCAGCTCGCAAGTCACTAGCACAAAGTAGGCATTATTTTAGATATATTTTTCTCCCTTCCTGCATTATTAATGCTACCATATTCAGGATAACACTGCCCCTAACCAATTCTGTTTTTTGTTAAAGGATATTATTAATAAATCATAACATAACTATGAGAGAAAACCATGCTCTAATGTCATTCAGCCAACTGCCTTAGGTCAGCAACGACCCAGGCACATTCATGATTTCACAGTAATAAGTGCCTTAAGTGTCACTCAGTTTAATGTCTCTATATTATTTATTGTGGATGCATAAATAAATATCCTATTTGAGTTTTATGAGTGGGATGGACCTTAGCTGCTACGTGGTTCAACTGGCTCATTTTACAGACAGGAAAACTGAGACCTATCTTTCTTACAGAAGGAAATGTTTTCTGGTATTTCTTGTCTATTACAATCCAACCACATTGGTCTTCTCTCTGTTCATACGGTATGTTTCTGTATCTCCCTGTCTCCCTCTGCGTCTAAATCTATTTCTGTCCCATAGACATGAACTGCCCTGCCTCCAGATCTTAACTTCATAGAGTCCCCTTCTTTAAAAGACAACTCAAACAACTTCTTTGGGAGGTTGAATCATGGTCTCCCCAGTTGCTAATGCTTTGCTCTTTGATATTACCTTCAAATACACTTTCTCACAATGTTTATATATGAATATCCTATACCTATCTATCTATCTTTGTGTGTGGGTATATTTGTGTGTACACATATGTACACATACATAAATGTATATATATGTGATATATACACACATATATACATAGACACACTCACACAATATGCATATAGATACATACAAGTATACATACACACAGACACACATACAGATACATACACACATATATGTTTATGTGTGTATATATATGTACATACATATATACATACAAACATATGTATGTACATATATGTTTATGTGTGTATATATATATGTACATACATATGTTTGTATGTATATACCCTTAGATTTTATTTTCCCTTTTCAGAATGTACCCTCCTTGAGAAAACAGACTATAGGGTTGAGTTTCTTTTCAGCCTCTATTCCCAGTGTTTAGCACATAGTGATTAGAAGAGAATACAGTTTAATAAATACTTATTGAATCATTTTTAGCTCCTTGCAAGTAGGGATTGTTTCAATCTTTATAATCCCAATGCCCTACAAAGTGCTTGGAACATAGTAGGCACTTTATAAATACTTGATTGTTTAAGTGGTTCACTTGTCTCATTTTTTAACAATCAATAAACATTATAAAAGGTACCCCTGAGAATAGTTTGTTGGTATCATAATTCTCAACCCTTTGGTGCACACTCTTCATGCCAAAGTTTAGTAACTGAATGTAAAATACTTATTTGCCATTTTTTACTAAAGAATTTCCTTTTTCTTTCATTTGCAATAATTATTTGGTGGACTCTCTTTCCTTAATACCCTACTGTAATGTCTTATTTTAACCTGAATGTGATCTTGGAGGCTTTAAGAATGAAATACAAAGAATGATAAAACCTCCCATTGTTCAAGGTTCGGAATTCTGTTGTCTAAATCTCAGAATTGTAGGCACACCAACACTGGTTGATGGCCCATTGGTTCACCACCAAGATGAGGAGTTATTCAGGTCACAGTAACTCAAAGCAATAGTCACTGAAGACAGGAAGGTGTCTTACAAGTGGAAAAAGTATTTGCATGGGTGGAAACACAGATCTTCTGCAGTATCTTAAGCAAAATAATTAATTTCCAATGCAGAAAAAAATTAAATAGCATATCAGAATGCTCTCCTCACTTTCAAAGAGGGAAGGGTCACTCTTCAATCAAGTTTAACACAGGATTTGAGACATATGTATTGTCAAGGATAGATAACTATGCATTTTCTTTTCAAACACTGTTTTCACATTTTTAACTAGAAATACAGTTATGAAAATTAAAACTGCAAAATTCATCAGCAATTAATAACACAAGCATGGAAAAACATGTGAAAGGATTTTTACACTGCATCATAAATATGAATATTTCAAAGGTAGAAGTACTACTTTCCTTATGTTGAATAATTATAATTTTCAACACTCTATATGCTTAAAACAATCCTGTGAATTTTGCAGAATGGTCTCCCCACAAAAATCCACTAGGCCAAGTACTTTGATTACTACAATGAGACAAAGAAATAAGAGTATCAGTGGAGAGTCCAATAAATTCACAGGAGTTAATACCTAAAAAGAGGAGCAATAATTGCACTCATGTCTTCAGTTGTCTACACACACAATACACGGAGAATGAATTTAAAAAAGGAATTAGAGACTTAAGATAACTAGTGAATAGAGCACTGAATGTAGGAGCCAGGAAGACCTTAGTTCAAATCCTGCCTCAGACACTTAGGAATGGTGGGTCCCTAGGCAAATTACTTCACTTCTGTCTGCCTCAGTTGCCCCATCTGTTAAATGAGGATAAAATAGTAACTCTATCTCAGGGTTGTTTTGTTGTGGGGATCAAACAAAATAGATTATGTTAAAAGCTTAAAAATTCTTAAAGTGCTATAAAAGTGTAACTTTATAGTTAATAATATATTATTCAAGAAGAATAATTTAATTTAAATTTAATAGAATATGATTTAGTTGGACTATGACAATGGTCATAGTGGACATACATTGCTTAGCTAAAATAGCTTAAATAAAAAAGGACAATGTATTATATCAAGAATATACTACCATAGGTAAATAAGTGATGTGGGAGGGAAAGCAAAGTAAAGAATATGTGCATGCTTAAGGCTCACAAGAAAGGAAAAAAAAAAACAATGTTGTACTGTGATTATTCATCAGGTCAGAAGGAGGGCATGTGTGGTATATTCTAGAAACCAATCCCAAACATTTGGCACGACCTATGGTTAAGTGCACGTTCTGCTATTCAGACATGTACAAGAGCTTTGTCTTTAGTATTAACAGAGCAACTGATCATTTTTGGTGTTATAGCTCCTACATAATTTGCCTTAATGATGATTTCATTCTATGCAAATCAAAACAACTCTGAGGTACCACATCACACCTATCAGATTGGCTAACATGACCAAACAGGAAGATGATAAATGTGGGAATGGATGTGAGAGAGTTGGAACACTAATTCATTGTTAGTGGAGCTGTGAGCTGATCCAACCATTCTGGAGTACAATTTGGAACTATGTCCAAAGGGCTACAAAAATGTGCATACCCTTTGACCCAGCAGTCCTTATAGGGCTGTATCCTAAAAAAAATCATAAAACAGGCAAATGGATCTACATATACAAAAATATTTATAGCAGCTCTTTTTGTGATGGCCAAGAACAGGAAATAGAGGGAATGCTCATCAGCTGGAGAATTGTTAAGGTACAAGCTCAGTTTTCACGAGAGTGGTCTCAGGTCAGGTAAAGGTGGGGGCTTCTTGAAACTGCTGAGCTCTCATGAGGCCCCCTAGAGAACAGGTGGGAATTGAGGGAGTGAGACACAAGTTATCTCGTTTTCCACCTCTTCTCAGTGGGAAGTTGCTGGGGAGAGCAACCCACGCTTGAGATTGGTCTGTGGTCTGAGCACACCTTTTTGTTAATTGACTAAGAGGCTGAGAGCATGCATGGTCCACGAGCAAACTATGCAGCTGGGAGAGCTTAAATGGGGATAGGAAAGCCTGAGAGGGGGTTGTTGTTGTTTTCCTTTCTCCTCAGGAAGGAGAAGGAGGCTCCTGGGGGGAGAACTTGCCCTGAATGTTGACATGTAGCTTGTATCTGGAATAAAGCCTACACCTCTGTTTGACTCTGGAGGTCTCTTCTCTCATATGTTTATCCAGCTGATCAACGAAGACATGAGATAGGTAAGAGGACCTGGCAGCCCACGGCATTAGGCTGGACAGGTGGCACCTCCAACAGGGACAGTACTAGAGATCTTGGGTGGCGGGAAACCTAGAAGGGGCTGAAAGAGAAAGAGCAGAAGAGTGAGCTCCCCGAAACCGTGAGAAAAGGGCAGGAGTTGCCAGTAATAAAGCCAGAGGAACAGGAGGTCTGGGCATACTCTACAAGGAATGCAGGGGTCATTATACATCTGAATGACCTCCAAAAGTTTTGTAACAGGATACGGAAGGTCTCTCCATGGCTCAAGCAGGCCTGAGGGGTCAAGGTTCAAGTCCCTGTTGGGGCGCCACCTGGCTGGCCTAATGCTGTGGGCTTCCAGATCCTCTTACCTATCTCAGGTCTTCAGTGAACAGCTGGATAAACATATGAGAGAAGAGACTGCCAGAGTGAAGCAGAGGTGTAGGCTTTATTCCAGGTACAAGCTACATGTCAGCATGCAGGGCAAGTTCTCCCCCCAGGAGCCTCCTTCTCCTTCCTGAGGAGAAAGGAAAACAACAACAACCCCCTCTCAGGCTTTCCTATCCCCATTTAAGCTCTCCCAGCTGTGTAGTTCGCTCGTGGACCATGCATGCTCTCAGCCTCTTAGTCAATTAACAAAAAGGTGTGCTCAGACCACAGACCAATCTCAAGGGTGGGATGCTCTCCCCAGCAAGTTTCCACTGAGAAGAGGTGGAAAAGGAGATAACTCGTGTCTTACTCCCTCAATTCCCAGCTGGGGGGCCTCGTGAGAGCTCAGTGGTTTCAAGAAGCCCTCACCTTTACCTGACCTGAGACCGTTCTTGTGAAAACTGAGCTTGTGCCTTAACAGAGAATGGCTGAACAAGTTATGGTATATGAATGCAATGGAATTGTGTTTGTCCTTTGTTCTTGAAGAGGACCATGACATCAAGATGATGACGTGACTTGCAGTTGACTTTGATTTGAGTGAGGGAAGGATGCGCAGGTCACCAGTCTCACTTCTCCTCCAGAGCCATCTGAATCCAGTGACCAGATATACATCAGGATGACTGGAGATGACCCAGGATGAGGCAACTGGGGTTAAGTGACTTGGCCAAGGTCACACAGCTAGTGAGTGTCAAGTGTCTGAGGTGAGATTTGAACTCAGGTCCTCCTGACTCCTGTACTTGTGCTCTATTCACTGTACCACCTCACTGCCCCCTTCAGATTTTTACAGTGGGGAAAAATATAGGTTCTTCTTAATATTAGCCTATGATCTTGTCTTTTATTCTTAGGGAAAAATTTTTGTTGAAATATTACGATTTAAGAGGTACTATGTGAGCACTTAGAATTGAAAGTCATGATCTCCAAGGGAAAATTTAGTTTCATCATAATTGGATCACATGGGACTAAATTAAGTTCTTTATTTGACATGGTCATTGGCCAAGTGGACTGGGGAATTTCACCTCCAGAGTGTACCTGGATTTCAGAAAACACTTGACAGAGTCTCTCATATCATCCTTGTGGATAAGATGATGAAATATGAGCAGCACAGCCAACTGGATTTGGAACTGCTTGAATAATTAGGCCCCCCCAGTGACTATGATCTTTTGGATCAGAAAGATTTTGAGAGCTGGAAAAGACCTTAGCAATAAATAAGTTAACCAACAAACATTTATTAAGTACCTACATGTAAAAACAAAGATAAAAAAATGAAATTGACCTTTAAAGAGCTTATATCCTATTGGGGGATACAACATAAACACACAAAAGAAATAAAAAATATATACGAAAATAAATATAAAGTAATTTTCTGGGGGAACTATCATCTGACATGGGAGAAATGGCTCATATAAGAGGGGACGAACTGAGATTTGAGAGATACAGGGGTTTCTAAGAGAGAGTGAAGAGGAAGGAATGAATCATTTTTGTCTAATCAAAGTATTCTTAACCTGGGGGCCACATAACTTTGAACAAAAGATTTTAATAACTATATTTTAATGTAATTATTTTCCCTTGTTATTTTTATATACTTTCTTCTATACATTTCAATACTTTATTCTGTGAAAGGGTTCAGAGTTCCACCAGGTTGCCTGTGAATACCAGGGGTTCATGTTATAAAAATGATTAAGAAAAGTCTAATCCCTTTATTTGTAGATGACAAAAATGAGGTCTAGAATGAGGAAATATTTTAGGATCATAGTTCTAAAGCAAAAGCATCAAACATGTAGCACCCAAGACTCCCTGGTCTGTATTAAAATTTAATTGGGGAATACTTAACAAAACAAATTAAAAAATACCATACTATATGTTGCTACTATTGAGTTATTTCAATCATGTCAGACTCTTCATGAGCTCATTTGGAGTTTTCTTGGCATGGATACTGGGATGGTTTGCCATTTCCTTCTCCAGGCATTTTGCAGATGAGAAACTAAGGCAAACAGGGTTAAGTGACTTGCTCAGGGTCACCCAGCTAGTAACTGTCTGGGGCTGGATTTGAACTCATGAAAATGAATCTTCCTAATTCCAACCCCAGAGCTCTATCCAATGCATCACCTAGCTGCCACAATGCAACTACATAGATAATATTAATTTGTGGGTTTCTAAGTTAACCTATAGCCTTCAGGGATCAATTTTTATTTGAGTTTGACTACAATGAAAGGAATTTCAAAGGTCATTGAGTTAATTTTCTACTTTGTTGATAAGGAAAATGAGGTTCAAAGATCTCATTTGTCCAGGGTCACACGGTGGTGTATAAATCCAGATAGTTACCTCTTTATATCACACAGAAAAGCAAATTTGGTTCCCAAACTCAAGTAACTAAAAAGCATTATATAATTATTTATTGCTTACACAAGGCTACACACACACACACACACACACACACACACACACACACACATACAAGGTATACATATATATATATATATATATATATATATATATATACATATATATCATATTATCACACATATTTTAATATTTTGAGGAGCTGTGATTGAGGTGTAGATGCTCCCTCCAGTGACACAAAGCACACCTTTACACCTAAACAGATGGCCTTTGTGAGTTGCTGTGGCTAAGAAAATTATCATCACCCTAGGGCTAGCCTCCTGGTGGCCAGTCTTTCCGAATTTAGCTAGGTCGGTCCTCAAATAACAGACACACAAAGTGTCCCTGGGCCCCTACTCTAAACCCCTTTAGCTGAGTAGTGTCTGCCAAAGCCTGTGTTCTCTTGGCACAGTCTTCAACTTAGCCAAGGTCACCTCCATAGCTAGATGAGGCTTGGAGCAAGACCTGAGTCAATGTTTTATGGATATATTCATTTTTTACATACAAGAGTATTTTCATATACTAGGGAGTACTTTCACTCTGGCATTGTTATGAACAGGAATTTCTAAATTTAAAATAAAAAAGGCATGCAGACATATGAGAAAATATGTTTTTCCTTTATATATGTTACTTGGATTTATTCTGTGGTAGGTAGATTTATTTTAAAAAAAGATAAGAGTATTTTTGCTAAGCGTCAGGTACCATGCTACAAATATAAACAAACAATTCAATTCTTGTGCATAAGGAGCTTACTATTTAATGAGGAAGACAGAAATACGGGAAGGGGGAAAAGAGGAGGAGGAACACCATACAGATCTATAAGCACTAGGCTAAAATAACGTAAGAATTCACCTGATCTGGGCTGGGGAACCTTTGGGCAGAGTCTAAAATGTGAGGGATAAAATAAACTTTAGAGAATGTTAAAGTCACAAATAATTTTCCCTTGTTTCCAAACCTTTAATCAATCCATTTAAGAATTCTAATAGAATATTAGACCTCTATTATCAATAATAATTATAATAGTACTACTGTGCCATTGCTGAATTCTTTTTCAGTAGTGTCAAACTCTTCATGACCCCATCTGGGATTTTCTTGGCAAAGAGACAGGAGAGGTTTGACATTTCCTTCTCTAGCAAATTTACAGTTAAGGAAACTATGCATCTATGGATCTATCTCTGTATCTATGTATCCATCTGTGTATCTATCAATGTATCTGTATATCTATCTAGTCTATCTGTATCTATGTATCCATCTATGTATCTGTCTATCACTGGAGTTGAATGCTTCTACATTAGGATTTTAGATAACATTTTAATTGGCTCCACCTAGAAAATAAAAGGAACATCAAATTTGTACTGAGTACAAATTATTCAGTAGCTCCATTGGACTGACTCAGTTTCCTTGTAGCTTTGACATTTTTTAAGAAAAGAATTAGCCTCTACCAATGTATAAAAGTGATGAGTGATTCTAAGGACAGCAAAAACAGTGGCCATTAGTACCGAATATGTCTCTGCATTTGCTGAGCAAGTAAGTACAAAACCTTATCCATATGTTCCTACAAGATTATTTTTGCTCCTATTTTTAGCGAGGAATGGAGCCCTGCAGCTTTTAATAATGAAAATGTGGGGGAGGGGGAAAGGAATGTATTTATAATGGTTCTTACCATATGCAGTTTATATAACTTTTCTCATTTAGAATTAGCATTTTTAAGAATAAAAAAAATGATTTCAATAAGCCCAACTCTCATTTGCTATTTCAATCATTCTCCACCACCTGCATCACTTGATTTTGACTCCAACTGTCATCATCCTCCCTGCTCCTATAAGCTGATGAATTAATTGACCATCAGGGAGAATACATAAACTTAGGTAATCGCACCTCATCAGGCCTTTCTGCTGTCTCTGCTTCCCTGACTGGAGAATGGGCCCAAAACCAAAAACAACCCTCCTTTTGAAGGTCCCATTTAAAGATGGGTCAGAAGCCCAGCCAACTCTTCCTTTCCCACAAGTTTCAAAGGGTAGTTTCAACTCCACAATTATTGTGGACCCCACCTGTTACCTCTCCCATCCTCCATCCAGATTTTCAACTTCTTTTCATGTCATCTTCCTCAATTTCATTGTAAGCTACTTGAGGACAGGATCTTTCTTTCTTTCTTTTCTTCTTTCTTTGCTTCCTTCCTTCCTTCCTTCCTTCCTTCCTTCCTTCCTTCCTTCTTTCTTTCTTTTTTTCTTTCTTTTTTTTGGTTTTATTTGTATCCCCAGCACTTACAACAGTTCCTGGAACATCGTTGGCACCTAGAAAATGCTTTTTTTAAAAATTATTTTGTATTATTTTATTTTCCTGTGGTTTTCAAGAAAATAACAAAATAGAACACTAGTATACACTTTATAAATGAGAAAACGTTATCTTTTGCTTATATGGAAGATACTTGTTTTTGTTCGGTTGTGTCCAACTCTTTATCACCCCATGGGGCATATTGTCTGTGCAGTTTTCTTGGCAAAGATACTAGAGTAGTTTACAATTTTCACATCCAGCAGATTAAGGCAAATGAAGGTTGACTGACTTCCCTAACGTCACACAGCTGGATTCAGGTCTTCCTGACTTCAGGCCCAGTGCTCTACCTGCTGAGCCACCTAGCTGCCTCCTACTGGCCCAAGATTTCTTGGAGTGGTGATGAATTTGCGCAAATCATCCTTGCTTAATCAAATACAACAAGGGGCCTTTCAAAGGAATCCTTTCTATAACATCCCTGCAAAGTCATCTAAAATCGGCTTAAACAACTGTAATGACTTAGAAGTCATTACCTCAAGAGGCAGCTTCATTCTTTTCCTGACAGTTAACTGTCACAGATGTCCTTTTATACTTATCCAAAATCTGACTTCTTATACATTCATTCAGTCATCCAAACAATCATCCAACTACGTAGAACACACTCTTCAGGTCAATGGAAATTGCAGCAAATCCTTACCCTCAAGGAGTTTATAATCTAGTTGTAATAAGGACCACAATTCCCTTGGTCTAAATGGGAGCTTTGTTGCAGATCAGTGACATTTAGAGAGGCACTAAGAGCACTATGAGCTCAGAATTATGGAAACAACTGAATTTAACAATCAATTAAAAATATTAATTAACTAAAATAAAACACCACCCTTCCCAAATCATCCATGCCCTATGAGTTCTTCTCAATCTCTCACTTACTGTCAGTCTTCAGTGCCATAGTGGATGTCTTGTGACAGTTTAGAACAATGGTTGGCACATAGGTGCTTGATAAATGTACATTGATTGATCTCAGATTTTTCAGCCTCCATCAAATGAATTAATTGTGCATTTATAATGCTTATAATAAGTAACACTGGGGGGATTATAGAGTTAGATATGCAATAGGCTTCAAAGGCGATCTAATCCAAAACCTTAATTTTAGGGATGAGGAAACTGAAGTCTAGAAAGGTTAAATGATTATGCAATATCATCACAGCTAAATATCCTAACTGAGATTTTCAGCCACAGCCTCTGAATTCCAATCCAATGTACTTTCCACTGGACCATGACATTTCCTTCATGGGAGCTGAGATGAGCCTTAGCCATTATCTAGTGCTATCTCACCACTGTCTTATGTATGAAGACGAAAGAGTGATAGAAGTTATATGAATGTAAAGGGCCAGTATCTAGACCCTAGTCCATTTTGAAAATATTATCTCATTCAATTGTTACAGGGTAAGTGGCATGAAATGTGCTAAATTCTGACATGGTGAATCTAGGTCCAATGCCACCTGTACAGAAACAGGATGACCTAATGACAATTACTGATAGAACCTAGGTTCTCCATTACAAAATGAAGGAACTAGAACAAAAGTTCTTTCTATCTTTAGATCTATGATCTCATGATGGTAAGTTAACCCTATCATATGATCTATAATCATATCCTGGGCCTCAGCTTCCCCATCTGTTACATAAGACTGGTTAGTGTGTGAGGTCCCACCCACCTGTAGATCTAGGATTCTATGAATGCACCCTCAATCCCCAGCATAGTAAAATGGCATGACTATGCTGAAAATAAAATGATATTACTCAACAAATACTGGCTCTAATTTTTGCTGAGAGTATGACAATACTGTATGGTCAGCAAACTTTACTGAATTCCATGATATATATGATACTTGTGACCAGAGTACTGGTTTATTATGCTAGCTAGACTAGAATAAAATGAGATATTTGTAAAATACTTAAAACAATGCCTGGCATACAGTAGGCACTGTATAAATGCTTATTCCTTTCCCTTCCATTTGTCTTCCATCACATATTTTGCTATAGGAAATGGTGTCATTCTCCACTGTGAAACTGACTGAAAAAAATACTTCTCTTGTCAAAGTGGCCAATAGGACTCTGCTTATACTTTGCAAGCCACATTTCATCTGTATTTTAAAATGCCTGTCACAGAAGGAAGTGACAGTCCTCTTAATATTTCTGGTAAGGGGGCAGCCAAGGCAGATGCATAGCAATATGTGGGATTCAAGGCAGAATAATTCATTAAGATAATACTGTATACAGTAATAAAGTATACAGTAATAGCAATATTATTTTGAGAATGACTTTGAGGGAATAAGCCAAGTAAGGGCCAGACAATACAGCCAGAATTTGGTCCCAGGTACTCCGGGTTCCACTATATGATGATTCTCTTTTCACGTGGCCACTTGTCACTTAATGATTTTTAAACCTCTCTGTCACAAATTGACTTTTTCCCTTAGGAATAAAGACAGATGTGGACATTTCCTGTGTGTGTGCTCATCCCACTCATTTGCTCTGCTCTTTATTGGAGTTGACAAAATCCTGATGAGCCAGTGAGGCTATGGTTCTCCTAATTGCTCTCGTCCTCCCCAGAGCTGAGAGCATTAGCACTTTATGACTGCTCCCTTCCCAACCTGCCATCATCCTGGCAGCGAGAGCTATGGCAGATGCTAGGGGTGGGTGTGTTGGATGAGAACCGAAAGAACATGATTTGCCAGTGCCTCAGCTTTGGCGTTGGCAATAAAGTCACGAAGGACCTTTTTCAAGTCACATCCATTTTGGGAAATTGCACTCCAATGGAATCGATCTGATTAATAATTACTGTATGCAAATGTTAAATTTAGGGTATTTTTTCTGCATTAATATTTCATAATGATATGAAATCCCCATTCAACTTCTGAAGCCTTAAAACAAGTTCCTGAAATGCTCCCTTCATGGTCACTTTCTGCCAGTGTGCCACCTGTCAGAGAGATCAATGACACAATTAATTAAATAAGTAACAAAGCAGAGGTTCCAGGGGAAAAGAGGATTGATAGTCTTAACTCAGCTGCACCATGGATTAGCCCCAGAATTCCTTGGCAGGTGATTTAAGTTCCAAGCAATTTTTCCCTCTTTTCACTAGAATATGGAAGAACTTCGATGGCTCTTACTTATCCTCATTTTGCAACAGACTTTACTTGGAGTCCATAGATCCCCAAAGAATCCATAGATTTCAGGACATCTGTGAACTTAAATGTGGGAAAAAATACAACTTTATTTTTTACTTACTTCCAACTGATATTGGGATTTCCTTCAACTGTTTGAAAGCATTACTCCTAGAAATAGTACATAAACTTCATCAGACTGCCAAAGGGTACATGACCCCCCAAAAGGTTAAGAGTACCTCCATTTAAAAGAATTGTGCTTTTCTTAAGCAAAGTATCATAAGATCCTCAAACTCTAGCCTCTCTCAAAGGGAAACAAGAAATAGAGAAGGACACAATGAAACTGACTGGGGAAAAAACAAACAAACAAAAACCCAACACCTCCTTTGCTGTCAAATCAGCCAACAGGACCCTGCTTCTACCTTGCAAGGCACATTTCACCAGTATTTTTGAATGATTACTACAGAAGGAAGAGACAGTCGTCTTACTGTTTCTGGTACGGTGGCAGCTAACGCTGATGTGCGGCAATAGGTAGGCTTCAAAGGACAATAACTCACTAAAGTAATACAGCATATAAAGTAATAAAGTGTACGGTAACAGCAATATTGGTTTAAAAATGAATTTATGCAAATAAGTTATTCTATTATAAATATTCAAAGTAACTATCAAGGACATATGAAAAATGATGCTATCTGCATTCAGAGAAAGAACTGATGAGTAGAAGGATGTATAAAACAATTTTACATTTACAGAGAGAAACACAGAAATATGCCTATTTGTTTCTAATGGTGGTGAGGGGAAGGAAGAAAAAATGACACTAAAAAGAAATTTATATTCTAATTTTTTGTAGATTTAAAGGGAATAGCAAGTTGTTCATAGCAGATCTGCAATTCCATGTGAAATTTATTATCCTATGTTATGGAAATGCTCATTATATTCCACAAAGTAAAAAAAATAAAAATAATTTCCTACAAATTCAATAAAGGTTGAGGGTAAGTACAATAAGCTATCCTTGATCCAATCACTGTTACAAGTGGTTGAGAATTCTTGGCTCTTGCTCTTTTCCTCCCCAAAGTAATGGCAATTCTTTGTTTAATCTTCAAAAGATTCCAGTGATCCAAAGAAAAATATTTTAAATAAATGTGAAAGGAGTCAAGGAAGCCAGATAGAAGACTTACTGAAAAAAAAAAACCCAAGCAAGGGTTAAACAAGAGACTAAAGTTGTGGCATGGTACTGTGACTGGAACAGGAGGGAACAATGCATGTGAGAAAGAGGTAGAGTAAATGGAACTTGACAGTTAATTAATGGAGGTCATAAGAGAGCAAAGAATTCAGAATGATTCTGAGGTTTAGAGCTAGTGTGAGTGGAGAAAAGTGGTCACTGGCAAGAAGCAGGATCCCAAGGCTCATTTAACTTGTGTACCAGTTTCCTGGCTCCACAAAAGACTCTGCCTTTCTATACTTCCTGCTTCTCATATAGGGTTTTGACTGTGGAGATGTCTAATATGCAGAACTTAAGAAAAATACAATTTGTCATAGTCTAGTCAACCAATAAGCTGGATGACTTATGTTTTTAAAGGCCCATCTTTTACAAGGATGGGCAGGTCAATGTAGTGCATGGACAACTAGATTTGAATTCAGGAGGACCTGAGTTTAACTCCCATTTCTGAAAGATAATGGCTATGTGACCTTTGGCAAATAACAGGATCACATATTTAGAGGTGGAAGAGATCTAAGAAGCCATGTGTCCAATTCTCTCATTTTACAAATGAGGAAAATGAGGCACAGAGAAGTTAAGTGACTTGCTCAGTCTCAGCTAATAAGTGGCTGAAGGAGGATCTGAACTTGTGTCTTCCTGTCTCTAAGTCAACTTCTAAAAGCAAGAACCCTGACACATCCAGGATGGCCTGATATCACAGGTTCTTAGATATGTTTTTCTAAAAGGAAAGGCAACTTTTGAGAGGTCAACAATCACTTTAATCAAGCACATGTATCTTTCACTTAGTTCAGGGGAAAAAGTCAGCACCCTGGACTTCAGAAATAATAATCAACAGACAGGGCTTCCAACTGCCTGACCATAAGCAATATATATACATCACAGATCAACAGACAGATGCAATGGTCTAACCAACATCTGGGTTTTCAAAGCTGGAGGGGCTCCTTAGTGGATTTCCAGAGTCTTGTCTGGCCAAACAAATACTTCCAATGAGTAATCTCCAAAGGAAAACCTCACCTCAGAGTATTTATACACTTTTCAGAGCCAGAGAGCATCACAACCCTGGAGAATCAGTACACTAGAAAGTAACAAAACCTCTGTGCCTCTGCTAATCAACTTCCCTTAATGGGCAGACCCATTAATGGGTGGGGAAGATCTTTGACTCTGATCAACACTGCACCATTATATCACTTAGGAGTCCCCCCAAGAATTCCCCAAGATGGCAGAAAAAATACTGACCAGGACTAGAAAAGGAATAAAGAGCTCACAGTTCCAGCTCTTTAAAATAAGAAATGTCTACTGTACTATTTTGTACTGTCAATAAACTGTTTATGACCAAAACATAAGGACTATGAAGAGGATGTTGTAATATGTGTCCATTTTATTAACATCCTCCTAAAATGAATTACTGCATTTTAATTTTTAATCCACACTAATGACTTCATTGGTGTTGGAACTTCCAGGATGAAAACTGTCTTACCAATGCAGATCAACAATTTTGTTTGCCACTAAATGTCTTTAGAGTTCCCCAGAGTACCAAAAGGGAAAAACAACTGCTACACAATCACATGCTTGTCAAAAGCAAAACTTAAATTCAACTGAGTAAGCAATAAACAAGCATTTATTAAACAACCACTATGATTCAAAAACACTTTCCTGATTTCAAGGCTGGTGATTTATTATTCCAGTCGTAGGTCATGGTGTCCCTCAAATGAATTATTAAGGAACAATTCAATCAACCTTGCTTTGTACCTATTTACTTTATATTTATTTAAGTATATTATGCCCTATTACTAGAGAGGATTATATGATTCCACTGGAAGAGTCTACATTTGTTTGTGAAGTATCTACATTGTTTACCACAATATATTGGCCAAGAAAATATTTATAAAATATATCCCTTCGTAAGGTTTTTCTTAATAGAAAGATACGGAAGCTTTATTTTCCCCAAGGGAAATACATCGAATAAATGAATACATTTGGGCCATAGTGTACCTCCACAAACCCGGTAAGCCATACCCACTCTCCCATCTGTCCAGTCAAGGAATAGACCTCTCTGGGAAAGAATTGGCACAGAATATTTCCTTTCTACGTACACAATTTTAGTTCTATCTCAATGTTCCTGAAGCCTTCATTTTTCACAAAGATTGATTTACCTACTTGCAAAAGCACCAATCAGTATCATTTATAATCAGAAATAATTATTTTGAATTCCTCAGTAAGAGGCAACCACAAGTTACTAGGACCAAATGTATTTGTGTGTGTATATGTGTGTGTGTGTGTGTCTGTGAAAATACCATAGTACGTTACTGACAATATAGAAAATGATGCCATCTTCCTTTTCCATTGAGATAATTAAATGTTAATTGTATTTTCACATAAAATGATATGATACAGAATTAGCGTAAGAAACTTAAAAGGATAGACAGGTAAGAAAGTTGAGGAAAGAGTCATATTTACAGGATTATTAATAAGTCCACATAGTCTATTTCAAATGAAAGTTGGCGAGGGAAGTCTTTTTTTAATATTTGGAATCTATAAGAACCCTGAAACTAGAGTCAGTTATGTTTATAAGAATGGTCCTACTTTCAAAATCCAAGATACTCTCTCCATTGCTACAGATCTCAATTCCATCATGCTTATTTGCTCCATATGATTCTTTTTTTATGTACTTTCCACAATTTTTTCATCAAACACGTTTTTTAATCATTAGTGTATGTCAAGTGTATACCCATCTGTCACTCTGGTAAAGTCTATGAATGCCTTCAGAGAAACAAAATAAAATAAATAAGTTTATAATTATAGAAAATGTTAAATTTCAGATTGAGGTTAATAAAAATAAAAATATAGTTTTCTCCTGTTCCTATTCATGGATCTTTGAAATTGATCCATGGACTCCAGTTTAAAAACCCCTGCTAGAGAAGATTTAGTGACCATTCTGGAGGGCTTTCCCCTCATTCTTTCTTGGGATTATTAATATATTACATGAGTTGTCCCGATGTTGCTTCTCCTTCCAACTATATAACTTGTAAGATCATAGAATTTAGTGCTGGAAGGGACCTTTAAGTTGAAATATTCCATCCTCTTCCTCCATTTGTAGAGGAGAAACCAGGCCTAGAGAAGGGAAGCTACTTTCTTTTAAAGTTTAAAAAACTTCTAGGTAGCAGATCTGGGTCCTCTGAGTACAAATCTCCTGTTTCCCATTACACAGAACTGACCAACTAGCTCCATTCTTTTTCAGTTCCTCAAAATGTCTTTTACACTGCTTTGTTTTTGTTGTTGTTTAGTTGTTTCAGTCATGTCTCACTTTCCATTTGGGGTTTTTTTGGCAGATACTGGAGTGGTTTGTCATTTCCTTCTCCAGCCCATTTTACATATGAGGAAACTGAAGCTAACAGGATGAAGTGACTTGCCCAGGGTCACACAGCTAGTAAATCAGGAGGAGGTGTCTCCCTGACTCTAGGCCTGGCATTCTACCCACTATACCACCTAGCTACCATTGGTTTTTTGGTTAGAAGATAGTAAAACAAGGATCTTTACTTGTATCCACCACATTTGTTTCCATTTTTGCATTATTTGTAATTTTAATTCTTCCCAGTTTGGATGATGTTGAAGTGACTGCATCAAGTCCTATAAAACCCCTGATAACCTCATTCGCCAAATTCACAGACATAGGAAGTTTCTCTCTCTTAAAAACTTAGCTTGACATTCACCCCCTACAAGAGGCCCTTCTTGGTTACCCCCGCACTCCTCCCTCCTCATAGCTGGTGTTTTTCCTCTAAGATTGTGTCTTGTTATAATATATATTATATATTTATGTGAATATTCATATGTATTTATTCTACATGTAAGTATATGCACACATATAAATAGATATTTTGTGCATAGTTTGCACCTTGTCTCCCTCATTAGAAGTAACTAAGTGGCAGAGAAGACAGTGCTCCAGTCACAGTGCTCTATCTAATGTCTCACCAGGTTGTTGCTCTAAGACCTGAGTTCATTTTCCTCCTTCAACAGTACTAACTGTGTGATTTGGGCAGTTCACTAAATCTTCCCTCACCTGTAAAATGGGGATAAGAATAGCACCTAAAATTGCTGTAAGGATCAAAGGAGATGATATCTGAAAAGTGCTTTGCAAATCTTGAAATTTGTTAGTAGCAGTATTCATAGATCATCATGAATTCTTTGTACTCACTGCACTGTGTTTTGAATCTTTGTTTTTGTAGCACCTAGTACAGTGCAAGGTACACAGTAGGTAATTAACAAATGTTTGACGTTGCTGCTGAAAATGCACATTGTCTACGAGTATGACATGCAGCCAGCTGGGCAGCCTTTAAATTAGCTCCTGCCACAGTATATGCATCCTGAGGAAATAAAGCATATGGATAATGACAAATCACAACTGACGAAGTTCAGCTAAGTTACATTTGGGGGGAAGGGGGAAGGAAGTAATAATAGTAACATCGTAGAGATGGCAAACATCTGTGCATCATGGATTAACCTTTGCAAAGAAGAAGGTGCCACCTTGCTCTGAAGCAAGAGGTTTGGAGGAGAAGACAGACCAAGACGTAGGCAGAGAGATACACTAACGGAAGGTCAGGTTGGATGGCCTTGTTATCAAATAGTCATACAAATGTGGTGGAAACAGTATTTTACCAGGAGGAATGAAGCTTGACATTGAGTCCCACCTCTGCACTAACTAGATGTGTATCTCTGGGAGCCATATTTCTCATTTATCAAATGAAGGTGTTAAACTAGATAACTTATAAGTTTATTTTCATTTTATGGATCTACTTCTATGAAAAAATAAGAGGCAGTTTAATCTATAAAACAATTAATAAGGATTTGCTACATACTAGACATTGAGCTAAATGTTAGGAATACAAACAAAAACCAGAAATAATTCTTGACTTTGAGAAATTTACATTATAACAGTTCAGATAACACATGCACATATACGTATATTACGTACAAGATACCAACAGGGTAGATGGACAGTATTCTTAAAGGAGAAATCACTATTAAGTGGCAGGAATGAGAAAGGACTCCTGCAGAGAGTGGCATGTGAGTTTCTTGAAAGAAACCAGAGATTACAAAATAAGATGAAGAAGGTGAGTAGTGTTAGGACACAAACATGTCATACATTAGAAGAACAGCAAGAAGGGTGATCTGTAGAGTGTGTGGAAAGGAGGGATGTGTCAGAAAATCAGAGACACAGGAAGAGGCCAGTCTGTAAAGAGTTTTAAAAAACAAATTAATTTTATATTTGATAACTGGGGTTAAGAGTTGGGAGGATGGGCTGACATGGCCAGTTCTTCAATTTAGGAAAATCACTTTGGAAGCTATGTGGAGATTAATTAATTTGCAGAGATGGGTTTTGTGACTTGAAGAGAATGGAAGAGGTTTTCAATTACCTTGAAAGGTATGCGATAGGGCAAGGGTCCTCATCCTCTGTGTGTGTGTGTGTGTCTGTGTGTGTGTCTGTGTGTGTCTGTGTGTGTGTATTAAAAATCTCACTGGCAGCTGGTAAAATTCTATATAATTGGTGTATTTTATAATCCTATGGAGTGTGTGCATTCAACAACTTTATTCTGAAAAGGGGTTCATATGGATCATGAGTGGAAAGTTGCTAAATTCATACAATCTGAAGGATTACAGAGTAAACCAATTATATAGAATTGCCGTTGTCCAAATATCTTTGAAAACAACTTTATGGATCCCAGGTTAAGAATGCCTGGGATAGAGGGGTCAATCCTTCAAGTATCTATGATTCTTTGGTGTGTCTGTTTAATGGATCAAAATCAAAGCTCTTCTGTGTCTGAGTAAATGGTCTCTACAAGTTGTGGTAGCTGAAAATTCACCAACTAGTGGTAATCCTTCCTTGAAAAATCCCTCTGAACAAAACTAAAACGGTCCTTGGATAAAAGATACCTAATCTTTCCTTCAGCCCATGAGTGAAGTCTTTCCAACTTGACAGGTCATTGCTACACTGGTACAAATCTTTACAAGAATCCAGGAACAATCTATACTATCATATTAAGACTTAGAGGAATAAATTTTTAAAAATCAAAGTTTTTTCAAGCATTAAATAACCAGCTAAAGTTGGAGAGCATGAATTTTTAGGGATTTTAATAAACTCAAAATTATACGATATTGGTTGGAAGATGGAAAGAAATGAAATAAAGTAATTATAGTTTATAATATGCAACATTCACTACATTTAAATACTAAAAATATTAATTACTTAATATTATCAATAAACACTCAAAATACCACAATTACATGGCATCTTGAAGATTATTTTCTATAAAAAAACTAATAAAATGTAGGTTCCCAAATGAACGTATCAGAAAGAACCTTAGCATAAGAAAAAAATACTTGTCCAAGTAAATATATCACTTATCACTTGCTTTTCCCACAAAATGTGAATTATCATCTGCAATTAGTTTAACATTTTCTTTAAGAAAACCATGCCTCACAACTAATTATAAGATTATAGTGATTTTTAAATAATAAAAATTCTTCTTTCCATTACCCTTTGGAATATAGATTCAATCAGACTGAAAATATAGGTATGAAAGTTTAATATCTATGGGTCTGAGATTTGAAACTTCAGAAAAGAGGTAGATATGTAAAAATCAAGATAATAAAAAGAAGCAATTGCAGTATTTTGAAAGTCAAATCTTGGCCAAATACATATTCATTTTTTGAAAATGAAGCCTGAAATTTTACAGCACTGAGGTTCTTGGGCATACATAATAAAGAAATGTTTGGAAAAAATTACTTTTCAAAAATTTCTATAATTTCTAAGATTTGTAGGTTTAGAGAACTACCAGTAATTAAATGAGGTGTTCCCAAAGAGTATGATGAGAACAATGTGTCTCATCTTGTATAAACTCTTGCAGAGCTATTTCCCCAAGTTCCACTACCAGCTGTGCTTATGGTTCTCAGAGGATACCTGACTACTTCTCCACTCAGAGTTCTAGGGATAACAATGAAGGATCATGATCCTCACCACTGTGCTACATCCCCATTATCAATCAGTCAGTCATTCTTCAATCAGCTTTTAGAAAACAATCCTTACTAATAAATGATAACAAGAACAATTATCTAAAATCACCCTCCAGTAAGAAACAAAAATAAAAACTGGGGACGCACTCTTCCCTTGCAGGCACAGCATTTTTTTTTTTGTAATACAAAAAATTTTAAAGTTAAATACCAAATAGGAAAAGAAAAAAGAAAACATCGCCATGCAGAGCACTGTTGAAGTGCATAACCTTAAACTTAGAACACAATGGTAGTGAAGCATAGACAAAACAACAAAAATGTGGCAAACAGGTAAACTCAAACTTGCAGCTCCTGGTTATAGGAAGTCCTTGTGCCCCTTCAGATTCTATATGAAGTTTACCAAAGTGTAACTCTCTGCTGAAATGTGCATGCCTTTACTAAATTCACAGCATATATCTACAATATGAAAGACTTCACTCACTGACAGCGTAACCTTCCTTTGGTGACTAGTTTTATACATCCAAATGGAGACACTTCTTTTGTCAATGGCTGGTATTGCCACAGCAACCACTTTTGTGGGGATAGGGGTGGAAAAAGAAGTGAGGAAAGGGGTAGAGGACAAAGGCAGAAAGAGAGAGAGGATAGAAGAAGCAGATGGAGAGACAAAGAGGAGGAGAAGGAGAAAAGAAGAGGGAGATAAGGAGAAGGGAGAAAAAAAGAGAGTTTTCATCCTTATCTACATTTCCCAGTCAGGGACTAAAGTGGAGCCCTCAACCACTAAGCTAGCCAGTCACTATATTGTGAGACTTTTAATTGCCATTTCATACATAGGTCCAGAGGCAATATCATAAGCTGTCAGTCCATCGCAAGATATTTCCCTAGTAGTGTCACCTCTCTTTTCCAAAGATCAAAGCTCTCAAATAAATCAAGGGCTTGTTGGTGCCTACTTAACACTTTGGATTGATGGATTTGAATCCAGTTATCTAGGTCTTCTGAAATGACATTAATTAGGATATAGCTGGAAAACCTCGCCCTTACAATCTAGAAGTATATAGTGGTGGTGAACTTTTACATCCATTATTGTATTTATATCTCATAATGATCACATAAGGTCTCTATTCTCTGTTGGGATCACTGCCTTGGGACTTCCTTGGCTCAAAGAAACTATGAGCTGTGCCATGCAGGGTTAAAATGATAAAATACATGACACTAAAGGATAAGCCCCTCAAGTCCAAAGATGTCCAACACACTACTGCAGAAGAGTGGAAAATAATCTCCAGTAGTTCCAAAAAGAATGAAGTGACTAAACCAAAGCCAGAAGGAAAGCTCAACTACAGAGGTGTCTGGTAATGAGAGGAAAATTCAGATCTGTAAAGATCAAATTGGATAGGAACCTGGAATGCAAGATCTATGAATCAAGGTAAGCTGAATGTGCTCAAACAGGAGATAGATTAAATACTGACATTTTGAGTGTCAGTAAACCTAAATGGACAGGAATAGGTGGATTTAATTCAGGTGATTATTATACATACATGCATATATATATGCATGTATATACACACACACACATACACACAAACATACACACAACATGCACACTACTATGGGCAAGAATCCTTTAAAATAAATGGAGTAGAACTTATAGTCAATAAAAGGGTGAGAAAAACAATAATGAAGTACGATCCCAACCAAATGATATCTGTTTGAATCCAAGGCAAACCATTCAATATCACAGTAATACAAGTTTATGTTCCAACCACTGACATTGAAGAGATCAAAGCTGATCACCTCTATGAAGACCTACAACATCTTCTAGAAATACCCCCCCCCCAAAAAATATGTCACATTCATCACAGGGGATTGGAATTATAATTAGGAAATAAGGTAATTAGAATAACAGGCAAGGTTGGCCTTGGAGTAAAAAATGAAGACTGGCAAAGACTCAAGAAACTCCATATAACTTACTGGTCATAGCAAATACTTTTTCAGCAACCGAAAAGCCAACATGGACATCACCAAATGGCCAACATGGAAATCAGACTAATTACATAATTATTGCAGCTAAAGGTGGAGAAGCTCTATAAAGTCAGTTAAAACAATATCTCGAGATGATTATGGCTCAGATCAGGAGCACCTTACTACAAAATTCAGACTTAAATTGAAGTTAAAAAAAGACCATCAACTAGTATAGGGAAGACTTAAATAATATCCTTTATGAATATGAAGTAAAAGTGATGACTAGGTTTTAGGGATTAGATCTGGTAGATGGAATGCCTGAAGGATTATGGATAGAGGTTCATATTACAGTACAGGAGGCAGGAACAGAAAACATGTCAAAGAGAAAGAAGAATAAGAAATGGTTTTCTGATGAGGCTTTACAAATAGCTGAGGAAAGAAGGAAAGGGAACGAGAAAGGAGGAAGGGAAAGATGTACCCAACTGAATGAAGAATTCTGGGAAATAAGAAGAAAAGATAAGATTTTCTTAAATGAGCAACGAAAAGAAATAGAATAAAGCAAAAGAATGGAAAACAGATCTCTTCGAGAAAATTAGAGATAGCAAAGGAATTTTTCATTCAAAAATGAGCCTAATAAAAGACAAAAATAGCAGGCACTTAGAAGTAGAAGAGATTAAGAAGATATGGGCAAGAGAAATTTAAATGATGAAACTTCCAAATAATATTTTCTGAAAGTTAGTTATTTATTTCTGTTATTAAACCTTAAAATGCACTAAAACAAACAAATGATAGCAAGAACATACAGAAAAATTGTACAAGATAGATCTAGACATCATTGATCCAAAGCCCGACATCCTGGAGAATAAAGTCAGGGCGTTAGAAAGCATTACCAACACATAAGGGTAGTTGAGGTGACAGAATTCCAGCTAAGCTATTTAAAATCTTCAAAAATGATGCTGTGGAAGTGCTCTACTCAATATTCCAACAAATGTGGAAAACTCAGCAGAGGCTTAATCCTAAAGATGGGCAAGGCCAAATGATGTTCAAATTACCAAACTGTTATACTCATTTCACATGCCAGCAAGGTTGTGATGAGGATTCTTGAAGCTAGGTTTCAGCAATATGTGAACTAAGAATTGTCAGAAGTGCAGGCTGGCTTTTCAAAGAAGTAGCAGAACTAGAAATGAAATTGCCAACATTCACTTGATTATGAAAAAGCAAGTGAGTTCCAGAAACATCTACTTCTGTTTCAGTGATGACACTAAAACCTCTGACTGTGTGGATTTCAACAAAACGTGGCAAGTCCTCAAAGGAATAGGAGTCAGCTTGTCTCCTAAGGAACTGGTGCACTGGCCAGGAAGCAACACTTAGAACAGAGCATGGAATGACTGATTGGTTTAAGATTGGGAAAGGAGTATCACAAAGCTGTATGTTGTCACTTTATTTAACTTATATGGGAAATGCCAGGCTGGATGAATCAAAAGTTGGAATTAAGGTTGCCAGAAGAAATATAAGCAATCTCAGATATGCCATCTCTGATGGCAGAAAGTGAAGAAGAATGAAGATGCCTCTCAATGAGAATGAAAGAGGAGAATGTAAAAGCTGGCTTGAAGCCTCACATCAAAAAGCTAAGATCACAGAAACTGGTTCCATTACTTCCGGATAAATAGAGGGAAAATAAATGGAAGCAGTGTCAAATTTTATATTCTTTGACTTAAAGACCACTTCAGATTGCAACTGCAGCCATGACACTAAAAAAACGTCTGCTCCTTGAAAGAAAACCTATGGCAAATCTGGATAGCATACTAAAAAGCAGACACATCACCTTGCTGACAAAGACCCGTGTGTGTGTGTGTGTGTGTGTGTGTGTGTGTGTGTGTTTTCAAGTGGCAATGTACAGACAACTGTGAAAATTAGACTATAGAAGGAAAGCTGAATGTTGAAGGATTGACACTTTCAAATTGTGGTGCTTGAAAGACCCTTGGACAGCAAGGAGATTAAATCTGAAGAAAAGTTCTTATTATTCACTGGAAGGTCAAATACTGAAGCTGAAATTTGAATATTTTGGCCACATAATGAGAAGACAGGACTAATTGGAAAAGATCCTGATGTTAGAAAGGTTTGACAGCAAAAGGAGAAGGTGACAGCAGAGGGAGAGATTGACAGAAAGTGTCTTGGAAATGACAGAAATTTGGACAGACTTTGAGAGAGTGGAGAATAGAAAGACTTGGCATGCAATGATCCATGGCATCACAAAGAGTGAGAAAAGACTGAACCCCAACATGGTCTGCATTAGCACTATTAGGGAACTAAAGATAGAGACTGACCTTTGATTTTATTGGTATAAGGAACTAATTTCCAAGGCTGGAAGCTCCCTCTACCAACATGAAAAGTCTGTCCCCTTCTCTGCAACTTACAATTTGAAAAAGTTGCCCAGATCAGTGAAAGGTGAAATTGGTTGCCCAGGGTAAGACAGACCACATATGGTAGAAGATGATTTCCAACACAAGTCTTGTTGGCTTTGAGGTTCCCGTTCTCTCTGCTCTCATCATAGCCATTACTGTCACCAATTGAAAGATGAGGAAAATGCTAAGTATCAGAGGTAGCATTGCATTGGAATTCCTCCTGGCTCCAAGTCTGGCCCATTATCCACCAGGCCATTTGCAGCTTCATCTTTGCTTTGAAATAGATTTTATGATAACAGAGGTTAAATACTTCATCTAGCTTGGGTCACCCCAGGACAAGACCTGTGGTTCTCTCAGTGTTTAATTTAGAGCAGTTCTAGTAATTACAATGCCATATTATGTGGTTTGCCAATATAATCTGATTTAGGATAAACTCATGCAGTTAAATTAATCATCTAAATTTAACTCTGTCCACATCTGAGAGAAAGTCATAATGTATTCTCCTAAAAGGAAATTAGAGAAACGTCAGTGATATTCAGTCTGTAGAGGGACAACAAAGCAAAAAATGTTGCTTAAACCTCTTTTAAAGTTTCTTTGTGTCTTTTTACAGGCAAATCAGCTTTAGGGATAAATTATTTTTATAAGATGTTTTCCAGTGCTTAGCCAATCTAAAAGTTGTGTCAAGCCAGACCAGGTCAATGGCTCTTCATTAAATGCCTTCTATGCACCAGACATTATACTAATTGTTGGAGATACAAAGAAAGGTTAAGACAATCTTGTCCTTAAGGAATTCATAGTCTAATGGGGGAAATAATTTGTAAAAAAAAAAAAAAAACAAAAAAAAAAACCCAAAAACAAACTATGTATGGACAATCCAATATACAAGAAACATAGGAAATAATCAACAGGGGAAAAACATAAACATAAAAGGGAACTGAGAAAGACTTTCTATAAAGGTGAGATCGCAGCTGGGACTTGAAGGAAGTCAGGGAAGGCCAGGAGAGGGAGAAAAGGAAGTGAGATCATTCCAGGCATGAGGGATGGCCAGGAAAAATATCTGAAATTGGGAGGTAGAGGAGGTGAAGAAGATGCAGGGAAACAATGAAATTTCTAGAATGGTATATTTCTGATTTACCATACAGCACATTTATAAATTAATGAGTAATCCTTTTAAATTTAATCATATATTATATTTTGCCAAGTTCTCAAGTTTTAAGAAAGTAGTGTTCTATCCCATGACAGCTTTTGGGAAAGAAATGAGGAAGTTAGGGTGATATAAAAGATTTGCTTCCCGGGGCATAAGCATGCAAACAGATGCATTTTGCATGCGCAATTCACTGACCTTCATAAAATGTGAGTTTTAAAGAGGAAGAACAAATTAGAGGGTAAAACAGATCAGAGAATCTTGGTACCTTAGAATTTGAAGGGAACTGAGTAGTAGTTGACAGTGAGTAGGCAGGAGTGTGGCCATCTGGGCAGATTCTGATAAGATCAATGCAGGGAACTGAGACACATTCAGTTAGAGGATTTGGGTCTGATTCTCAGTTTCAGTGATTCTCTAATCAAAAGGGATTATGGTAAGACCAGATTCAGTTGCTACCTATGTGACCTTGGAGAAGTCACCTGCCCTGACAAGGCCTCAGATTTTTATCTATAAAATGGGAATGGGAAGAGGGAAAACTGGATTTGATGACCTCAGAGGTCTTTAACAGATCCATATTCTATGAGAATATAGATGAGAAAGGAAAGACAGTGGTAAAGACCTCTCTTAATGGATGAAATGTTTAGCTTATGTCACTAAGTATTCACTTCAAAACAAAGAGAAAGTGGTATATGGTCTAGTGAGAAAAACCACAATTTTTCAGTTGTGCACATGGTATGAGTGGTTCAAGGATTCCTGGGATTTTACAATCCATCATATCTCTGAATCCTTGAGATTTCTAGTCATTTCCATCTTCCATACAACAGAACTTTCTTTTATATCTTGCCTCTCACCATTAATATGTGAGCTCCTTGAAAAGAGGATGTGTGTGTGTGTGTGTGTGTGTGTGTGTGTGTATTTTCTATTTACATCTCCAATGCTTAGCAAAATGCTTGGCATGTAATAAGAACTTAAACTGTTTTTATCACTAGTTTTTCTCTGTAATCATTAGATTAGAGGCGATCTAACTCTCAAAAAATTTATTTTTTATTGCTATGTTATTTTTTGGTTAATTTCCAGATTCTTCTTGTTTGAAACCCAGAATATATCTTCAGGGCAAAAGGATAGGCCTCTAGATACACTCATTTTATATCCTTAACACTCCTGCTGCCTAATTCATCCATTTTGAAGGGATGAGAGGAAAAGAGCATTAAAAAATAAGTAATACAGATCAGCATCTTATACCATTTACCAAGATAAGGTCAAAATGGATAAATGACCTAACATAAAGGGAGCTATCATGAAAAATTAGAGGAGCATGGAATATGTTACCTATTATAGATGAGAAAAATTATGAAAAATAAGAAATACCCTAGTGGGGCATAAAATGAATAATTTTGTTTGTACTAAATTAAAAAGGGTTTGTCCAAATAAAATCAACATGACTAAGACTGAAAGCAAAGCAGAAAATTGGGGAAAATATTATGGCGAGTTTCTTAGATGAAGGCCTCATGTCTCAAATAAATAGAGAACTACAGTAAACTTATAAGATTATGAATCACTTCTCAATTGATAAATGGTCAAAGGATATAAATAGGTAGTTACTGGAAGAAGAAATCAAAGCTATATATAGTCATATGAAAAATGCTTTAGCTCATTACTGATTAAAAGAATGCAAATTAGAACAATTTTGAAATACCATCTCACACCTATCAGACTGGCTAAAATGACAGAAGGGGGAAATGAGGCTATGTGGTAGAACTGTAACTGGTACAACCATTTTGGAGAATAATTTTAATTATGTTAGAGAGTTATAAATTCTATAAACTCTTTGACTCAGCAATACCACTATTAGGTTTGTTTCCCAAAGTGATCAGGGAAAAAGGAAAAGAACCTATATATTCTAAAATATTTATAGTAGCTCTCCTTATGGTGGCAGAGAATTGGAAATTATGGGAATACCCATTAATAGGGAATGACTGAATAAGCTGTAGTATATGATTGTGAAGGAATACTATTGTGCTATAAAAAAGAATTAGTAGGTTGTCTTTGGGGAAAAAATATAGAAAGTCTTGCATGAAATAATGCAGAGTGAAATGAGCAGAACCAGGAGAACATTGTATATGGTAACAGCAATACTGTCAAAGAGTAAATGACAAAAGTATTCTTAATTATGAGGGACTTATGAAGGAAAATGCTATCCACTTCCAGAGAAAGAACCAACGTATGGAATTTTATGTATGGTATACATATTGTATACATGCGTATATGTGTACATATATGTATAAATATTGTATAGACATCCTTCTCTAATGCAAGGTTGGGAGGGAGGGAAGGAAACAACTTAGAATTGGAAATGTAACAATAGATTGAAAACATTTTCACATATGTAATAAGTAAACAGTTTGAATGCCTTATAATTAGTCTTTAATGTTTTCCTTATATTTCTTTTGGCTCTTCTATAATACAGACAGTCTCTGCTCTCAACAAATTAAGAATCAAATGATATATACATATGAGCATATTTATTTAATTCTTTGAAGGAAATAACGATTTTTACCATCTACATATATAACCAGAAAAATAACTGTTTTTTTCACATGGGAGAAAACTAGTTGGAGAGAGGTAGCAGTAGAGAGGGCAACAGAACAGTGGTTTCAGTCACAAGAAGAAAGACTGGAGTTTGACTCTTCTAGTTACCTGCGATGGGGGAAGGGAAGGAACTGAAATGTGGGACAGAGGTGAGTAGTCACAATAAAGAGGAAGCTCTTTCCCTACCAAATGTCTTCTCTCAAGCAAATCTCCATTTACTCATATTAATTTATCTCTATACATGGGAAAATCACATAAAACAAGGCTGTTGTGAGAATTGAATTTAAAAATGTATACTGGAACACTTGGTAACAATAAGGAGTTAAATAAAATCAATGCATGAAGTACCTGCTAGTGTGGCCACCATAATACTTTTAATATTAATAAAAGTTTATCTTAGTATTAAAATAATAGTAAGTTCATTACAATTTGGTTAATCTTTCCATGTCTCTTATGAATAATGGAGTTGAAAAAAAAGGAAGGGATAGGGAAATGAGTATGGCATAGCAACAGAAACAAATGGAAGAAACACCCAGCACTGACATTCTCTCATCCAGCTATTACTGACCCTTGGGCTGCACAATATGGAACTTCATGGTGGGCCATGAAAGACTAAACCCATAAAGACTACAACTGATGAGTTTTCATCTTATCTAGTCATGGGAGCACACTGCTTCATTTCCTGGCCTTCTTTAAGCCAAGTCACCCCCACTCCACCCTACTGCTCTGCCTACCATCTACTGTTCCTTACCTTGCCCTTCTATTCAAACTCTTGTTCCCCTGTAGGCATTGTCATCCACTGCTGGAATGTAAGCTCCTTATGTCAGATAAAACTACAGATTGGGAAAAAGGGGGGGGTGGTTTAGATGAAAATACATGCCAAATTTTAAATAACTTATTTGCATGGGAGAAATTTATAAACTCATACAAAATTCGAACCATCCATTCATTCACACTTGCATACAAAAATACTGAAAAAATTATGTTTCCACACATACACAAATGAATTATTTGTGGAACCCAAAAAGGAAATCCTTGGCAACAAAGGAAAAAAAAAATGAGTATTTCACTGTGATTCTGGAATGCACTCCACAGCTCCTAAGGCTATTGCTTCAAAAAGAGGGGCAAAGAAGGCCACTTTGTTCTAGAATATCATTCTTCCCACTAACTTCTGGCCTAGAAAATATTTATATGTGCCTTTGGCACACTAGAGATCAGGCATCCTCCTTTCCTTCCTTCACTCTAACCCCACTCTATATTTCCCATTTATCAAAGATCTGTTCCTTCCAACATTCCAGCAACTCAGCGGATGGAGAAGAAAGAAAATAACTCCATATTTCTTAGCATTATTTCACCTTCTTCAACAGCTATTGTGCCTTCAGTAATATTGTTCTGAAAATGATCTCTCTTATCTTCACAGCTTCACATATTCTATGTACATCTGACATAATTTCTTTGACATATTCAGAAATGAAAAAAAATGGGTGATTCTTAAAGGAATATGTCTCAAGATGGTTGGGGAGAGTTGTATTTTTATTTGGTATTCCACATACTAAGTATTTTAAAAATATATTTATTGCCCTCATCATTTTTTTTATCCACTAGATAGCATGAATAACTCATCTCATTCAGACTCTAAGACTGCCAGTCACATCTTTGAAATGAAAATTTGCACACTTTCTTGCACTAATTGTTGACGAGCTCTGTAATGACTACATCAGGAGTGTGGAACTTGTAGCCTTGAGCCACATATGACCCTCTAGGTCCTCAAGTGAGACCCTTTAACTGAATCAAAACTTCACTACTTCCTCTACAAACTGCACTACTTCCATAGAACGTGAAGATTGGATTCAAAGGGCCCCATTTGAGGATCTAGAGAGCCACGTATGGTTTAAAGGCTACAGGTTCCCCAACCCTGCTCTATACTATGTTAGAACTTCCATTCCTCAGAGGAGCAACACAAGGGCATTACACAGTTACCAAAAAGCTCGGAGCTGCCTGACATGCCAGTGACTCTTTGGGAGTTAACAGTAGCCAAATGTGGAGACACCAGTAGCTGCCTGATCAGTTCAGGGACACCCTTGAGTAGAATTTAGACTCTAGACTCAAGACCATGCTAGGATTTTCTAAACATCAGGCTTATCTAGTTTGTGCTCTTGCCTTGGACTTTCTGGGTCATCACACATCTCAATGTACCAATAACTCAGTGCCCCTGTTCCTGGGACTCTCTACCACCTCATGCTTCAGGTTACATACATAACATGGTCCCTTCCCTCTCTGGATTCCTCCACCTTTCTCTGTCTGAAAATAATATAAATAAATCCCTCCTTGCTTTCCTCAAATTGAGCTGTTTCAGCACTAGACTGATTCTTCCACATGATCGTATTTGTGCCTGCTTAATAAAGATCATTCTTGATTTTTACATATTGAAGTGATTTTATAAATTAATTACACTCAAAGTCTTGGTGCTTAGAAGGTACAAGAAACCAATAAAAAGTTATCTTTACTTATCTGAAAGATAAAGGCAAATTTCTTAGAGTGACTGTTACCTTTTTAGAGTGACATCACTCATAGAAGAAATACTTTCTACCAATGTAGATTTGTAAATAAAAGAGAGAACTGCCTAGGGTATTAACAGGTCCGGTGACTTGCCTAGTATTACACAGCCAATTAATGTCAAAGAGGTTATAAAATCATAAATTTAGACCTGGAAGAGAAGATCCTCTACTCCAACATCTTCATGTTTTGTTTTGTTTTGTTTTTCAGATGAGTGAACTGCGGTTGAAGTATCTGCTGGAGGTCACACAGTTAGTAAATGTGAGAGGGAAGGTCTGAACCCAGGTTATCCTCATTTTAAAGCCAGCTCTACCCCTCCTCCCAATTCCATGTCACCTCTCATCCCTTAGATATGATTGTCATTATTGTAAGACCATTTATTTAAAGTAGATCCCTACCAACATCCATTTTGGGAGTGCTGATAAATTTGTTAGCTCATAATTATTAGCAAAAAACATTATAAAAATGGAATAAAAAGAACATCTATCTTCCTTTATGCCAGAGAGCTATTAAAGTGTTTCAGCTTATAATGCATATGCATGAACGTAAGCATAGGCAATTAGGTGTTATGGAGATAGAGAATTGGACTTAGAGTCCAGAAGACCCGAGTTTAAAAGCAGCCTCAGAAGTTTACTAGCTGTGTCACAGGTCACAGCTTCTGCCTAATTCAGTTTCCTCATCTGTAAAATGGGAATGACAATAATAGCACTTACCTCTCAGAGTTGCTATAAGGGTTAAATAAGATAACAAACATAAAGTTTTTTTGAACTCTTTAGCACTATATAAATAGTAGCGCTTATAATCATATATACATATACATGCATATTTAAACATCACCACATGAAATGCATATGTCATATTTAAGGAAAGTCAAAAGTCATTTATAAATATGTGGAAATGTGGAAAAAATGACCAATGTGTTTACAAAGACCAAAGATTATACTGAGTAGCATAATCATGAAACTTGTTACAGCTTCTTGGATTACAAGAAGACACTATTTCAATCTCTCTCTCTCTCTCAAATTAATTTTCAGAGTTAACAGACTTGTAAATCAAGACATTTTTCCTCTTGAAACTACCTATTCACAAATCTTTAGCCGACTTTGATTGAGGAGTGAATCTCTTAGCAAACCCTTTCCAACAAGTATTGGTTTTCTGTTCTTGCTTGGATTTCCTACCTACTAGAATGCCTCGAGGCAGTTCTTTTGTCTAACAACAACAGCAAAAAAAAAAAAAAAAATCACTGGAAACAATCTAGATCTTTGTGGATTCCAAAAGGAATAAAACTAGAGCAAAAGAGGTAAGACCTGCTTAATTTTAGAGAAAAAAAAAAGGGGGTTTATTCATCACTCTATGTGTTATACCATAAAGGGTTAAAGAGAAGTTGTCAAGTTAATGAAAACTTACTTTTGCTACTACAGCTACTTTTATGTTCCTCAATTATGTTTGTGCTATGATTCACTTAATTAATACGGTTCCATTTGTTAAAATAAATTTCATGATTCAATCCATAAATAACAACGTATAAGTCTTATTCCTTCAACAGTTAGAAGCCAAATACGTCAGTTTTAAGACAGAAAAACTGCATGACCCAGAAACAAAGTTTGAAGGGAACTGTCCAAGGAATTCTAGCTTCTTGTTTTTAATGTGATACACTACATCTTTTAAAGAGTGATTTATGTATTTTAGAAAAGAAAAAGTAGAATATGTACCAACAAAATTCCCATTACCACCATCACCAAATCCATAGAACTCTTTTGGAAAAAGGATTTTTAAAGGCTAATATTAACCTTAAGATGAAAGGAATGATATTGAAGAGAGACCCACTGAAAAGATGCCAGAGGGTTCCAGAGCATGAGAAAGAGAATGACATGACAGAAGGGATAACAGAATTAAAGAATAATGAAAAAAAATTATCTCCTGGAAATACAAAGTTAAAATTTCTGATCAAGAAAGGCTGCTTGAACCTCTGTAATATGAAAGGGTGAACCCAGGGATGGACATAAATACCATTTGGTGTAGGTAAACAAGTGGGGAGGGGGAGGAGAGCAGAGTAAGAAGGGTAATCTCATGGAGGTAGAAGTCATAAGCAAACAAAAAACAAACAAAAACAACCACCCTTGATTCCAAAAAGATTGAATTAAAAGGAGAAGAGAAATAAAGAGGAAGGGAGGAAAGGGGAGAAAGGATGGGAGAAGGGAGGAAGAAGGCAAGGGGGAAGGGAAGGGACAAGAGAAAGGAAGACATATGATTGAAGAAGACTGTCCATCAATTAGGGAATGACTGGACAAACTGAGATGCACGAATGTAAAAGAATATTATTACACTAGCAATGATGAAAGAGATGATTTTAGAGAATTCTGAATATAATGAATTGAAAAAAGTAGAATCAGAAGAGTAATATTTTAAAAGGAGGAGAAGGGGAAAGAGAGAATAAAATAAAAAGTTATATAGTGTCTACCATGTGTCAGGTACTGTGTTAAGCACTTTAGAAATACATCATTTGATCTTTACAACAACCCTTTGAGGTGGGTGCTGCTATTATCCTCATCTTACAGTTGGGGAGACTAAGGCAAACAGAGTTTAGTGACTTGCCTAGATTTACATAGGTAGTCAGTATCTCAAACATTATTCAAGTTTGAGATATATTCAAATTCAAGTTTTTCTGATCTCAAACACTATGGTCTATCCCCTGAGTCACCAAGTAAAAGTTTGAAAATCTTCAGAAGTAGCTCTGATTCCTTTTGCTTGAATATGTTTATTTGTTACAGGGATGTTTTTCCTTCTTCTTATAGTTTTCAGTTGGTAGTGAATAGGAGGCACTTTGAGGACCATTAAAACATTTTCAATTATACACAAGAGAACACAGGAAACACCAACAAATAGGACAGTTTTAAAAATCAAATATGAATTGATTATAGACCTTTAAAAAAGAAAGTGCAATGGAGATTCATCGTCTCATATACAATCCTCTTTTGCGTTTTGCTGTGTATGTGAAAAATAGTGTTTAAGTTTAAAATAAAAAGTAATTTACTTTTTAATTTTTTATAATTTAAAGTAGAAAAATATAATGTCATATAGAAACTAGTATTTATAAAATCCCCACAAGTAAAAAACAAAACAAAACAAAACACAAAAAACCTCCTTACTCAGGAATAGGGGCATCTAATCTCCCTAGGTCCCAGTTAACTCATCTATAAAATAAAGAGATTGGACCCTGTTGATCTCTAAGGTCCTTTTAAGCATTTATTTTTTTTTTTTAATTCTGTGATGACTGTTCTGAAATGCTTCAGAAACTTAAAAGGAATTGACTTTGGTCATATGAATAGTCAGGTAGCATTTCAAAGACTTAATGCAGATGAGTCTTGCAACCAGTTTCTAAAAGAAGTAGAAGATCATGCTGTTGCCACTGCACACAAATGCTTAAATGCTATCTGCTGGAAACAAGCAAAAAAGATTGAAATCCTGGAAGGGGATGCACATGTGGAAATGAAACATGGTATCTGAAATAATACATTAACATTCTTTTGTGTAAAAAAATCTAGCAGGTATATAATCTTTCTATTTAAAAGAACCTTCCTAACATACTCATCAAAAAATTAGATGTATTTAATCAATGGAATCTTTCAAATTTTTATAAATATATAAGTTTTCAGAGGAAATTTGAGAGAGACAGAAGGGAACTAAACATAATAGGAAAATATACTTGATATTTTCAAAATGAAATCAACCAGTCCCCTTCTTTCCTAGAAATTCCAGACATACTCAAATCTTAAAACTGATAGATTTGTATTTTATCAAGTTGGGTATTTCATATCCCAAAATCTGAGGAATTAGAAAGGAATTCAGATCATTGAATCAGAGATCTCAGTTGTAGAGCTATAAGAGACCTGAGAATTCCCTGAGTTTAACTTTTCCAATTTTGCAGATGAGAAATTTTGACTTTCCAAAGCCTCACAAGCAATAAATGCTTGAGGTGTGTGTGTGTGTGTGTGTGTGTGTGTGTGTCTGTACATCTATATCTATAGATATATACATCTATCTATCTATCTATCTATCTATCTATCTATCTACATATATATACATACATATATGTATATATATATACACATATGTATATATGTATATATGTATATATCTTAACAGGAATTCCCTCTTCAGGATCACTGGGAAGTATTTCTCTAAACTCTGTATAAAGACTACCACTGAAGTGAAATGACTACCCAGGGTAACACATTCTACTCTTGGATGGTTAGGGACTTTGGTGTTTTTATTTTTTAACCCTTTTATCAACCATAAACATTGATCTCTACATTCAAACATAAAAATTGCAATAATTTGGTCATTTAAAAGGCCATATAATACTGCAATCCAATCACAGTCCAAGAAACTAGGGTATTATAAAAGGAAGGATATTAGCATATGTCTTCACAGTACATTTTTGGGTCTAGTTAGAACTAAAAATGACTTATAAATAAGTAGCATCATGCCTATAACTGCATTTGGAATTAGAATCATGAGCTATGATACTTACATATGACCTTGACATTTAACCTTTCTACCTATCAGCTTGTTCAGTTCAATTCATTTAATATTAATTAAATATTGAACGAGACCTGAGTAAGGAAGAATCTTCCTGTGTTCATATCTGATCTCAAGCCCTTACTAGCTGTGTGTCCCTGGGCAAATCACTTAACCCTGTTTGCTTCAGTTTCTTCATTTGTAAAATGAGTTAGAGAAGAAAATGGACAACCACTCCAGCATCTTTGGCAAGAAAATCCCAAGTGAAGTCATGAAAAATCAGGCATAATTGAAAAAAAAATGGCTGAAAAACAAGTTTAATGGAAACAAAGACAAGAAATGATGAGTCCCTCCTCTTAATAAACTTATACTCTCCTAAGGGTCAGTTAGGAACCAACATGTAAATAAATAAATCGGTAGGTTATAACTTTCTATTTCTAGCTTCCTTTTAAAATTACTTATCAGATCCCCAGCTTCCTCTTTTATAAAATGAAGCAATAATTATACTTCTATGACTTTTAATAAAAGGTTATAACTTTCTAATTCTAGTTTTTTGTTAAAATTCACTTAGCTTCTCAGATCCTCAGTTTCCTCTTCTGTAAAATGGGACAATAATTATACTTACTTGATTTGCCTTATGGTACTGTTATGAGGGAAACATTTTACAAACCTTTAAGAGAAAAATAAGTTTTAATGCTGGTTTTTATTATTGTAATATAAAAAGTTTTTATATTTCAATAATTCCCCTAATGACAGCACATGAGAAATTCACGTTATTTAAAATTTATTAGGAAGACACATGAGTAAAGATTGTGAAGGTTAATCATCCACATCAAAGGTTAATTGAGAAATTTTACATGCTGCACAGATAAAAAAAAATCAGCTGAATTTCCAGACATAAAAATTTTATTTTATTGCACTGTTGATGTAAGTTGCATTAAACTAATTACAAACCTTTCAGAAGAAAGGCATTTATATAACAAAGTAATTTGAACCAGTGTTGGGAACTCATAATTATAAATTAAAAATGGAGTTCTAATTCTGTCTCTGTAAAGAATTCCAAATTTATTTCAACTCATCCACGCATATATTTGCTAGTTCTTTCAGCCTATATAGAAATATCAATCAATGTTATGTTTAGGAGTCACAGGCATTCTCTTCATTAAACAGGTGAGGAAACTGAGTCCTGCAAAAGTTAAATGGTTCGTCAAAATCATACAGATAGGAAGTAGCAATGACACTGCACTCTCTAAGATGATAATTTACAAAGAAGGAGCTAATTTGCATTAAGAGGAAGCTCCCCTTCGGGAGTTCTGTACTACAATGAAATCATAGGTCCAGCACCCCAGCAAAAAATGTGGCAAAAGCAGGATTGGAAACCAGGTCTTCAGACTCCAAATCTAGTGCTCTAATACAACGTGCTGACTCCAATCATAATTGTGAATGTACTAGATCATACCACTGTAGCTGGAGAAGCTACACTGCACCCCATGTCACCATACTCTACCCTAAAACATTCATGATCCTACTGAAAGTGCAAAAAAGAAAAAAACTATGTCATTTAACGTATAATTACTATACGGCTGCATTGAACAATGCACAGAACTAGAGAGTAGGAATAGATAGTTACCACAAAGCACATTCCTCTACCTTCAGAAAGTTAACTGTCAAGGAGAAAGGAAATGTTCACAAACAAACTTAAGACAAATTAGAATGTGATTTCAGCACAGGAGAAATTCAAGGTACCAGGAGATCTACAGATGGGAGAAAAATCTTAGCTGGAATCCAAGGGTGTGGCACTTTAGTTGGATCATGAAGACAGGGAAGGATTTTATAAATAAATGAATGAATGAATGAATGAATGAATGAACAAACACACACACATATATACATGGATGCAAAGAATGTTGGGCAAACTGGAAAGAAATATGGCAGAAATTGGGCATCTTACAGTAGTTAACAAAATAATGTCAAAATGGACACATGATCTGGATCTAAAGAGAGATTCTATAAGAAAACTTGAAGGACACGGACTCGTGATGAACACGCTAACTACATCCAGAGAGAGACCTATGAAATCTCAATGCAAATAGAAGTATGCTGTTGTCATTTTTTGTTGTTTCTCATGGTTTTTTCCTTTTTGTTCTGAGTCTTCTTTTACAACATGACTAAAGTGGAATTATGTCTAACATGACTGTAAATGTATAACCTACGTCGGATTGCTATGTTGGGGAAGGGGGAAGAAATGGGGAAGAAAGAAAAATTTGGAACGCAAAATTTTACAAAAAAATGAATGCTGAAGACTGTCTTCCCATGTAATTGGAAAAAATAAAATATCATTAAGTAAAAAGCTACAAAAAGACAGCAAGAGGGCAGAGGACAATATGAGAATGGGCAACAGTGAATGATTCAGATACTGATATATGGAAGACATGAAAAAGAAAAATGACAGAATCTGAGAAGCATACAAATGAAAAGCAGTGAGACACAATACAGAGGGAATTTATTTTTCCCAGGAGCTTTAACATTTTAAAATGAATGTCATTTTGAATAATATTTTTTCTTGATTACCTTTTTATAATCGCATGTATTTTCCCTTTACTCTTTCCTTTTCCCATTCTAAAATGTTATCCCTTATAATGAAGAATTGGGGGGGGGAGGAGAAAAGGGGAAAGGACGAAGAAGAAAAGTTAGCAAAATCTATTAATTCATTTTTAAAAAATGATATTGCAAGTTCCAAACCTGGATCACTCCATCCATCTCTACAAAGGAGAGTCTTATCATATCTATTCTGTGATTTGTCATTTTGCAACTATGATCATCATCATTATTTATTTATCATTAACATTATTGTTATTATTATTATCTTGTCATGGGGTTCTTCTTCATCTACAAAGTTGTCATCATTGTGCACATAGATGTCCCAAAAGCCTTAGTACAGATTTGGGGGGCACTCTGTAAAGAAGGGATTTTTATTCAGGCTTGAGTTATGTTAGATGATCTCCTATGTCTTTTCCAGATTTGAAGACTTCCTCTACATTGAGTCAAAATCTATTCTTGTAAGAGGATAACTATTTGAAGCTGTCTCCAGTCAATAATTAATTTTATGACACACTCAACATGTTATCATCTAAACTCTGAAGACCTAAAATGATGGGAAAACCACCACCTCCTGAGGAACCTGTCCTACTTTAGGGAAGCTCTAAGAAATTTGGAATGTAACTTGGAAAGTAATTAACAGACAGATTATGAAAAAAGGATGTTACATTCAATCCCATTCTATTTGATAGGCAGTGACAAGCTAGGGAAGGTTTATTAACAAGTGAACTATATGTCAGAGCTATACAATAGAATCGTTGTTCTGAGAGTAAGGAGGATGAATTAAAGCAGGAAGAAAAAAGGAGTCGTATAGATCTGTTAGGAGTTAATTAAAATATTGGTGAAAGCAGCAAGTGGTAGAAGTAGAAGTCGAAAAGAGATATATGTATATGATACTATGAAGGTCAAATAAACAGTATTTAACAAGTGGTATAGTTAGGGGGTCCAGTGGATAGAATGCCTCTCCTAGAGTCAGGAAGACTTATCTTCTCAGGTAAAATCTGACGTCAGATATTTAACTAGCTATGAGACCCTGGGCAAGTCACTTTAGCCTATTGGCCTAAGTTTCCTCATCAGAATTAGCTGCAGAAGGAAGTGGCAAACTACTTGAGTATTTTTGCCCAAGAAATTCCCAAATGGGAGTCAGGAATAGTCAGAGACAACTGAAAAATGTTTCAGCCACAAAATGAAGGAAAGGGAAAATTCAGAGATGACTCTTGGTTTTTAAGCCTGAGTGAACGGCTGAAAGAATATTAAGGAAGTTAGAAAGAAGGGCAGAGTTAGGGGGAAATAATTTCAGGTGTGGACATTTTAACTTTGAGATGCTATCAGGATATCTAGGTAGCAAGCAGGAATATGGGGTTAGGAAGCAAGAGAAAATTCCTAACTGAAAACACAGAACTCAGGGTCATTCCTGTAGAAGTGATAATAGATCAGAAACACAATGGGAACTGCAGCAAAGTGGCTAAAAATAAAGGTTTTGCTACATAAATATTTATTGATGATAAAATTCATTTCAAGTTATTTGAATTCTGAACAATTTCAAAATCAATATTTAAAATAGGAAATTGTAATGACTTAGTTTTTCAAATACAAAGAACCTCAGAGGGTTAGTTTACACAGTACATATTACCATCTAAAAGAGAATATTTGTTGGGAAAATTAATAGTGGGATATGTATACATGACCAATACCTGAAAGGAGTTAGTACTAAGGATGACTACTGAGAAGAGGAATCATTGTGAGCTGGGAAGAGCACAGGACTTGATATGAGGATTGCAGCACTAAAACCGTGACCTTAACATGTCTTAATTTTAAAGCCTCAGTTGCTCAATTCAATTTTTCAACAGTCAATCAATAAGCATTTATAAAATACCCGCTATGTGACATGCATTATGACAAGCTCCAAGAACACAGGGAGAGGCAACAGACAGTCCCTGCCCTGAAGAGCTCACAATATACTGGGGAAATAAGAAAATAGATATGTAGAAACAAGCTACATATAAGCAAAACAGGAAATAATAAAAAGGAGACAGAAACCTTTATTAAGCACCTACTATGTGGAGGGCACTATGATAGGAAAGACTCAGTGTGCTTCAGTATTGGTGGAAATTACATTCTAGGAAAGGGGTTATGGTGCATATGCAAATAAGGACAGACTCCAGAGAAAAAGAAGAGAAAGTGAGGTTGCAGAGTACAATTAGGAAAGGCTTAATGAGAGAGGTGGTATTTTAAGAATGCTTTCAAAGATGGGGAATTTCAACAGATAAAAATATTCCATAAAATTCTGGAGTGTTATGGCTGGAAAGGACCAAAGAGATGTTTTAGTTCAACCCTGTCACTTTGTGAATGAATGGGAGGGTACATACTTTGCCCAAAGTTAAGGAGTTACTAAGTGTCTAGTTAAATTGCCAATAAGAGATCAAGCTAGAACTCAAACCCATTTCTTCCGACTCCAGGTCTGGAATAGCTCTTTCCACATTAAATCAAGTGTTTGTTGTTTTCAGTGGGTCTGACTCTTTGTAATCCCTGTAATCCCATCTAAGGTTTTCTTGGCAAATACTTTGGAGGGGTTTGTCATTTCCTTCTCCAACGCATTTTACAGATGAGGAAACTGAGGAAAACAGGGTGTAGTGACTTGCTCAGGGTTACACAGCTAGTAACTGTCTGAGGCTAGATTTGAACACAGGTCTTCCTGACTCCAGGTCCAAAGCTCTATCTGCTGCACCATCTTCCTACCTACCTAAAGAGGGTGGTAAATGTTAGACTATGGAATCTGAACTTTACCTGTTAGGTGAAATAGGGTCATTAATTATTTTAGCACAGACCTGACATGAACAATTTTATAAATTAGGAAAATAAATCTAACTGTTGTATGAAGGATGAATGAGGATTCGGAGAGAGAAGGTGGAAAAGCCTGTTAGGAGACTGCAACGGTGATCTAACTGTGCCAGAACAAGGGTCTACACCTTGCTTTGGTGGCAGTGTGGATAATGACTGAATTAATGTGAAAGACTCTGCAGAATGAGAATTAACAGGATAAATTGGAAATAAAAAGTGAATCAAACAAACATGTTATGAAAGGAAATGGAATAATCTAATATAATCCCCATGGTTTTCTGATACGGAAGACTGTATAAGTAGTAGTGGCACTGAGTGAAATAATGCCTTCAGAAGGGTGGGCAGGGTGAAAGAGAGAGATCGTAAGCACAGTTAGGGCCAGATTGAGTTTTGAGGAGCTACAGGAATATCTATTTAGGCAATGTCCTACAGACACTTAGAGGTCTAGTTAGCGAGGTAGCTCAGAAAAATGGTCAAAGCTGAAGACGATCATGTTGTGGCTTGTCTAATTAAGGAAAAAGAAAGGAAAGATAGAAAGATATGAAGAAGAAAGAAAGAGAAAACAGAAAAGAAAGGAAAGAAGGGAGAGAGGAAGGAAGGAAAAGAAGGAAGAAAGGAAGAAAAGATGACCAAGAATAGAATTCTGGTCTCTGGTTTAGGCAGTTCTCGAGAAGAAGAAAAGAAGCCAGCACAGCAGATACAGAAGTGCTTTGAATTATAAGTTTATACCTATGGGAGTATGGAATCTAGGACGCCAAGGAAGGAAATAATATCCAGATGAAAGGAGTAGCAAATAGTGTTTACATCTGGAAAATGGTGATAAAATCAGTGTTCTACTCTACCTTACTAGACTATTATGAAGGGAATACTTTGTACATGCTTTGGAACCGTATAGTACTACAAACATTTGCTCTCATCTTTATTTTTGCTATGGTGGTCCACAGTTCTAGATGACCACTTCAATTGACTACTAACTTGGGCCGATGCTACTATGCTGCCAGGATTTCCAAAAATAGGGGAGCAATGAACATCATCCAAGGACCAGTCTAAGTTTAGTCAGGTCTGTCCCTAGATTGTTAGTTGTAAGGTTTTGGGCATTTGTCTTCCCTCCCTCCCTTCTTTCTTCCTTCCTTCCCTTGCTTCCTTCCCTCCTCTCAAGTCCCCTTCTTTTCCTGTAGCAATCTAATAAGGACAACCTAATAAGTCATCAAGTGGTTGAAAATGAAAAGACAAAACCAATTTACAAACATTTTTAAGCACCCACTCTATATTAGAGGATACAGCGTGATACAATATCGGTTCTCAATGAGCTCAGAAAGATGATGTATGCTAATGAAATTACTGATATTTTATAGAAATGAATTACAAATTTTAGGTTAGTAAAAAATGAAAGATAAAACTTACATTTCCATTGAGTTCAGTAATTAGGAAGGCACATGCACCATTATAGGTGACCCACATAGGAAGGAATGACACTGCCAGAAGGTATATGTTATAGAATAATCATCTGACTTGTGGGTTTGCAACTCAGAGAAGTACATGTTCCTACAGGGAATATTTTCACGCATGAAGATTATTTTTGCCCAGTGGCAAAGAAGCTGAAAATTTGAGAGTAAAATATAGTGTTTCTTATTTAGGTAAAAATTCTCCCCCATTTTTTCAAGTGTAACAGTGCATTTTTCTATCTGTCCTTTCCTGAAGCCCAATTTTCCTGTTTCAGAGAAAGAAGTCTCCTTTCTTCCAAAGCTAATGTCTCCACCCGGATTATCATCTCTTCCTCTAAGAAATAGATCTGGCAAGTCAAAGTCCAGTTCTCCTCATCTTCTTCCCTTCAGCATTCAAATATGTATTCATGGAATCCCTAAGAGCCCTTCCAGTATATGGAGAGAGGTAGCACTTAAGTGTATGACATTTAAGGTCCATCATAACATAGTTCCAATCTATCTCTTTTTTTTTCAGCATTACCTCCAAATAATCATTCTCTCCAAATTAAAATGGGCTCTTCTTTGTCCCGAATCATATCTTGAGTGTGTGTCACTCTAACATTTTCATCTATATTCTTAGGAACATAACATTTTAGATTTGGAACTGAAAAAATGCTAGTTGATGTCCGGTATAATATATTTATTTTACAGTTGAGACAACTGAGACACAGAGAATTTAAGTGTTATCTCCTAAGCTTACACCGGCAGAAAGCATCAAAGCCAGGATTCAGTGCCCAATCCTCCAACTTTAAATCTAGCGTTTTCTCTGCACTGAGCTGCCTCTTCTAGTATAAAATACTAGGATCAATGATTGCACCTCACCCATTTCCTCCTCAAGTTGAGATCCTCTCTCACCAATTCCCAGAGCAGGCAGAGGTTTTAATGTTATTCTTCTGGAGTCCAAGTGAAGGACTGTTAATATACTCAAGGCAACTTTAGGTAGTAGAATAGAGAGAAAGGGTAATAACTACAGATTCAAAGAAATTGGGTTCAGATGGCTCCTCTGATACTTAATGACTGGGCGAGTCACTCAGCCTCTTTGGATCTCATTCTTTTTGGTGGTAAAATTGAGGACCTAGGTTTTTGAGGCTGCTTTTACCTTTAGACTTATGACACTGTGGATAGTGGGGCAAATACTTGTTACAGATGGTAGAAGACAGAAAGCTCCCTGATCATGTCCATCCACATGGCCATGAGCAAATCTAGACTACCTGATTTGGACTATTAGCAGTTCGGTATTTTCCAAAACCAGTTAAAATATATGTAAGCTTTACTTGGCAATGACTAGAGCACTGGCTTAAAGTCAGAAGATTCATCTTAACGAGTTCAAGTCTGGCCCCAAACAATTATTAACTATGTGAATCTGGCAAGTCACTTAATCCTGTTTGCCTCAATTTCCTCATCTGTAAAATGAGCTGGAGAAGAAAGTGGCAAACCATTCCAGTATCTTTGCAAAGAAAACCCCAAATGGGGTCAGGTAGAATGAGGCACAACTGAAGCTTTACATAGGAGTACTTCTTACAGCATCCAGGAAGCAAATTTATTTTTCTTTTCATTCAAATATATTAAAACCAGTAGTGATTATCTTGACTTATATTAAAATAAAACAAAATATTCCTGTATTCTAGAGTGTGTGGATTATGCAAAGGTCTTATTCAGTCATATATATCATTAAAAACAAATGGTTCACAATGAAAAACAACCACCATAGTGGAGGAAATTTCAAAAAAAAAAACTTTGATCAATACGGTAAAGGAGATGACACACATATTTCAGGGACCAGCCTGGATTGGGCCATTCAGAATGGTAGTTGAGATCACAAGATCATATTTCTAGAGCTAAAGAGATTTCAGAGGTCATAAAGCACAAACTCCTCAATTTTACACATGAGGAAACTGAGGCTGGGGAATATAAAGTGATTGAGCTGGACCTTAAAAATCTCTATCATCCAATTTCTTTAAGATAGCAAAGCTGAGGCTTATAATGTGACTTAACCAAGGTTACATAAGTAGCCCATGGCGAAACCCAGCTATAACCCAGTTCTCCTGGTACTGTATATTACCTTTCAAGTATATTACACTGAACACATTAAAAAAAAAAATCTTCACCATAAGCTGTGCCTACCCCTTTCTAAACGTAGTGAGAGTAGATTAAAGAAAAAAAAAAAGCATTTTAATGAATATCCCATGCCTCTTTCCTCCCCCTCAAATTACTCTGATTGTAGAAGTTACACACCCCGAAGTAGAGCTCTCACTAAACTCTATGGAATTCTCAAATGCAAAATATTTAGCATAACAGAAACTGTGAGCTTCCCTAAGCAACTAAAATAATGAAACCAGATTTCTAGTGACATTCCCCTCCCTCAGTGCCTTCCACAACCATTGAAAAGTGAGAAGCTATATGTATAAAACCACATCATGGATAATGTAACAAATATCCACCTCAACTGTCAACTGAACAGTTTGATGTCCAAACACATTCTCAACTGGGAATATAGGTGCCTATATGTGCTCTTTGGGAAAAAAATGCCAAAGACATTTTTGGATTCTGAATAATTATGCACTTAATGAGACACACACACACACACACAACAGTGACAGCATCAGAGAAAGAAAAATCTGATATACTTCTATATGTAATATACATCTCCAAAGATCACTTTGGGGGCATTTTCTAAACAAATTTAGATTATTAAAATGCATATAACTGACTACTGTTAAAATAAATTCCAATTAGTTGTGCTGTCTGGAATGTCTGAAGGGTAAACAAACATACAATATTAATTCTGACATCTGAAAGGGGCAATGGTAAGAAATACACATGAATTTAAGAACAAAGATTGACACTAATAGGATATATCTTACTAATAACATGACATTTAAGATGAAACTACTAAATAAATAAGATGATAATATAATAAATATAATGATTTATTATAATAATTAAAATATTTTATATTAATAATAATTAATAAAATAATGTAATAAAATAAGATGAAATTAATTAAATTAATTAATAAATGAAATTTAATTAAGTTCTATATTTGGGTTCAAAGTCATCTTCAGAAACGGACTGGAAGACTTGAGATCAAAGAGAGACCTGACTTTAAATTCTATCTTGGATGCTTAAGAGTAGTGTAATCATGACTAAGCCAGTTAATTTCTCTGAGCCTCAGTTTCCTCACCTATATGTGCAGTGAGGGATAATAACACTACCACCAGGGCTGTTGTGATGATTAAACGGGTAGCACTCAAGAGATATCAAAAAGATACCTTACTTTACTTAGCATTTGTTACCCTGCCTGGTTTCAACTCCATGGAACAAAATTCCACCAAGACACATCCCCGTAGGACCTCCAGCCCCTGCTTTTCTGCCTCTTTTCGTGTGTTACACTCCTGTAAGCTCCTTGAAAGCAGTAGTCGTCTTCCTTTTTGTTAACTGTATTCCTAGTACTAAGCAGAGTCCCTGGAATATAACTGATGCTTAATAAATCTTTATGGGCTTGGAGGTCACATATTTAAAACACTTTGCAAACCACTGAATAACAATAAACAAATGCTTGTCTTATCATCATCATCGGTACTATTAGTTGTTACTACTACTACTACTACTACTGCCACTGCTACTACTATAACACTATTATCTATACAATATCTATACAACAATATGAAAAATACTTGGTGGTTTTAGCGGACTGCAATGGCATGCAAAAAAAAAAAAAAAAAAAGGAATGTTATCCTAATCTGTATAAAGAGAAACATGCTATTCAGAATGGGAGACATGCCGCAGTCACACTCTGCCCTGGTCCACCACATCCTCAATGGCTATACTCAATTTGGCTCCCTCATTTCAGAAAGTGAACAGATAATGATGCTATGAAGGGATTAACGGATGGAGCTTGGGATATTTACCTTCGAGAAAGGAAGACTTAGAGGGAAATATGAGAATGTTGAAATAAAATTCACGTGAAAGAGATTAGGTTTTTTCCCCCATGCTTAGCCCCAAAGAGAAGAAATCAGAGCAAGAAGCGGAAGTCCCAGAGAGGAAGATTTACTCTAGAAATAAAGGAGGCCATGCTCTAAACGTCATGTTGACTTTTTAAGATACAACTTTCAGAGCATTTCTCAAATAAGATGATCATTAATTTTATTAAATATGTCACCCAATATTTTCAACTAATAAATACTTTTCTCCTGCAGACTAAAGCTACAATTGAGGATTTAGACCCAATTTTTACCATCCTTACTCACTGGTGGTTAAATGATCTGATAAGGTGCTACAGCTTGTTGTCTAAGTTACCCTCCTTGTTGGACATAAAATCCTGCTCCTTCTCTAGAAAGTAAGAGAGAAGAGACCAGGGATATAGAGTTGACTTGCAAAGCAGCTTGCTTTCCTTGCAAGTTTCAACCTGGGGATTTAAATTCCTTTCTTCCAGGGCAATGTACTGCAACTATCATGAGTAGATGAAAAGATCTGCTTTTGTGTCTCAGAAAAACCAGAAAAAATTAATGTTTTCAGGCCATCTTTCTTTCTTCAACATCATTATGTGCTCCCTTCATTCTCAAATAAACAAGTAAGTGTTCCTAGCAGAAGAAGAGGATTGGGATATTTAAAAAGAAAGACTGAATTCCTAGGGGGAGGTAGGGGATGAAAGAAAGACAAAGGAGTGTTGAGTTTGATTCAGTGGATGCTAAAAGAATCAAATCTTAAAAATTTCAAACTATCTACAAGATGAGATATTTACCAATCCTTTTCTCCCCTGAGTCCTACAGCTATCCGTACATCCTCTCTATCCATTATTGATGGTCCTTAAATTTGATCATTTTGATCTGTATACATGGACCATATTGCCTATCAGACTCATAGCTAGGTGAACAATTTATGAGTAAACAAGAGATAGAAAGCAAAGTTATGCGTAAAATGGAAAATTTTGATTAATTCAAATTACAAACATTTTGTACAAATAAAACAAATGTAGCTGATATCAGAAGCAAAACAAAAAATTGAGGGAAATATTTATAGACCATTTCTTAGGAAAGAACTTTGTCATAAAAATTCAAATAAAGAACTTTGTCAAATCTATAAGAATACAAGCTATTTAACAGGGAAATATATTTAACATGGTTGCATGTGTACAAGTGATACCAGATAGTATGATATCTTAGAGAGGGGGGGATAGGAGGGAGAAAAATTAGAACTCAAAATTTTATAAAAAATGGATGTTAAAAACCAACTTTATGTACAATTAGAAAAAAATACTAATAAAAAGAAGATGAGTCATTTCCCAGTTGATAAATGGTGAAAGGATACGAACAGGCAGTTTTCCAATGTAGAATTCAAAAGAATTTAGAGTCATATGAAGAAATGTTCCAAACCGTTATTGATTAGAGAAATGTAAATTAAAACAAACTGGAGATATAGTTTTATACCTATCATATTGGCTAAAATGATTGAAAGGGAAAGCAACAAATGTTGGAGAGGATGTAAAAAAATGAGACACATTCATTGTTGCTTGAATTGTGAAGTGATCCAACCATATGGAGAGTGATCTGGAATTATGCCCAAAGAGTCATTAAACTGTCTATACCCTTTGAGTCAGCAGTACCACTGCTAAGTCTTTTTCCAAACATGAGTAGGGAATAAAGGAAAGGGATCTATATGTTCTAAAATGTTTATGCAGCTCTTTTTTTGGTAGCAATGAACTGAAAATTGAGGGGATACCCGTGAATTGGGAACTGTTGAACAAGTTGAGGTATACGATTGTGATGGAATACTATTGTGCTATCAGAAAAAAGCTCAACGATCTTAGAAAAAGACTTTCATGAAATAACAAAGAGTAAAGTTAGCAGAACCAAGAGATCATTGTATACACTAACAACAATATTGTTTTAGGAATGATTTTGATCGAAGTCATTTTGACTATTATATTTAAATTAAATTATAAAGGACATATGAAGAAAGATATAATATGCATATATATACATATATATGTGTGTGTATATATATATATATACCTATTTGGTCTAATGGTAGCTGTCTCTAAGGCAGAGGGTGGGGAGGGAAGAAAACTTAAAGAAAAAACATTCGCATAACTGTTAAAAGAATGGCAAGTTGTACATACTCGATTTTCAGTTTCATGTGAAATCATCTGTTTATTATACTATGTTATGGAAATGCTTGTTTTATTCCATAAATTAAAAAATAAACAAAAAATTGATCATTTTGTTCATGCTATGCATTGTCATACTGTTAGTTCAGAAGTACATTTGTACAAATAATTGACTCTGTGTTATAATGATAAGCATATCATATTTATGGCAGGTTTTTATTTCAGAAGAAAGAAAATCCTGTCCAAACGTCAAATTTCAAGCAGAACAGCAATAAACTTAATGTCAATCATTCATTATGAGATGCACCAGGTTATGATAAAATCAAGTAATATGAAAGTGGTGCACTGTTACATAGATGCTCTGGAGAGAGAAACAAGAAAGCTGGATGACATCTCATAATTATACAAGCCACTTTTTATCTTCCCATCCCCCATCCTGTGAAATTCTTATTCACCGGATTAAATTTTGATGCATCTGCAATCCAATGCAGGGGGGCCGGTGGCCCTTTAATCAAGGCAGACCTTAATCTCTCCTAGAATTCCCATTTTACATAATTCTTGTCCTTGCCTTTCTATAAATCTTGAGAGAAGGTCCACTTGACAATATTGATTTTTTCCTGTAATCCTTCCCTTGCTACTGGGAAGGGTCAGATATAGGTCCTGTGGCACACTGAAATTAAATTGATTTTACGAAGTAGCAATGAGCTTCCCTAGAAGCAGAATGGAAAGCAAGATGAGAAAGTCCTTCACAGACCCAGCTCACAATGAAACAGATCAGGAACAAGGTTATAGCTTTGTGTAACTGGAAGGCTCAAAGATTTAGAGGTAGGAGGTATGATGATGACAATGATGATGATGATGATGATGATGATGATGATGATGATGATGATGATGATGATGATGATGATAATTTATATAGCACTTTAAGTTTTGCAAAGCACTTAATACTTATTTTATCTTCTTAACCATCCTGGGAGTTAGGAACAATTATAATCCTCATTTTACCGATAAGGAACCTGAAGCAGCCAAACTTTAAATGACTTGCCCAGAGTAACACAGCTAAGTAACCAAGACCATATTTGAACTTCGAACTGAAATGACTCCGGGATAAGCACTATATCCCCCTGGGCCACCCAACTCAGACATCATCCAATCCTGTTTGCTCATTTTTGTTTTACAAATGATGAAAGTGAGGCCCAGAGACACTGCACGGCTTACTTGTTCGAAGCCACACAGGTAGTAATTAGCAGACCTATAATTTGTACCTAGGTCCCTTAACTCCAAATTTTGAATTCGTTACAGCAGCAGGCAGGATCGTAAGAATTGGAAAAAGTAGATAAGAGATGAGTACTGAGTCTGGCTACAAGGATGTGATATTTAAATAAGCAGAAAGGAGACGAGTTTGACAAAATATCTATTTAAGCTGTTTCACTTGTGTTCTGAAAGGCATGCTTTTGTGACCAGCTAGGTGTGGACAGCTCCCAGTCCAGCCTTCTCTAAATTTGCTACAACTGCATGGCTTGGATGACCATCTTCTTTGTTTTTTATTAAGAGAGTTAGTTTCAGGTGACAACAGATAACTTGTACCTTTCTCCAGTATTGTCCCTTCCTCTTACCAAAGTGTTCTAACTTTTAAAATCATTCCAGCATTACAGTCTACACTTATAGCTGTGCATCTTTCCTATGCTTATGCTATTTCCCTATTTTTCTATTTGTCACATGGAATTGTAAAAATACCACATTTTAATGCTGGAAGATAATCTACAAATTAGCTAGGTCAAACATTATTATGATAATTATCATGATAGATCATAATAAATTATTATAGCATTGTATTATTAAATTAAATTAAAATATAGCATTATAACCACGTTATATTATACCTATGTTATAACAGATAGTCTGCAAAATATCTATGCCTTCAAATATTTAACAGGTAAGGAATATAAGGCCCAAGAATTGTATCTGATACTCAACTACTAGACAGTTATAGAGATGGGACCACCAGGGATAAGGAATCTGTAGTTTCAATTCCACATGTGACCCTCTAGATCCTCATGGGTGGCCCTTTGACTCAATTTATGAAGTTTGGATTTAGTCAAAGGGCCATATGTGGGGACTTAGAGATCTGCATGTGGCCTCAAGACCACAGGTTCCCTATCCCTGGCAGACCTACTCAACAAACCATACATGTATTCCTGTTTCTATTCTTTCAAAGAGTGTATCTTATATCTTTCCCCCCCCTTTCAATAATTCATTTGTTTTCTGTCTTCTGCAACCACTCTCATAAGTCTTAGATTTTCTCCCCCTCCATCCCCAAGATGGCATGCACTCTTATATGGGTTCTACACATACATTTTTATTAAGCACATTTTCATATTAGTCATGTTGCATAGAAGGATTAAAATGCATCTTGCATCTTCAAGATGACTAGTTAATTCTGTATTTATATATTTTCTGTGACTCACAAAATTTTATGGCTAGAAGTGACAATTTAGTTCATCCAATTCAACACTTTTTTCAGGAGAAGAAAGTGAAATCCAGAAGGGTAACTGAATTGTATAGGGTGCTAATACAGTAATGGAAAAGTCTTTCTGGTAACTTCAATCCTTGCCAGAGTGTTATCTCATAAATGGCCCTCTGGAGACCATTGTCATCTCCCAAAGGAGAGACTCTAAGCTTGGCAATTTTAGGTCATGAAGTAGGTCATGCATTCCATATGATAAGCTCAAGAGAGGATATATTTGTTAAACAATTTTTAATTAAAAAGTCACTGATAACCATTTTGAGGAAATGCAGGTGGACAGGCAAGTCTTATTGCTGTTTTAAGCTATCGAAGCTTAAGACTTTTGGGACATCCTGTATAAGCATCCTTTAAAAATCAGTTACATATGCAAAACTAACTACATTTATAGAGCAGTTTAAGATTTGCAAAGCACTTTTCATATATTATCATTTGAGCGTAGTCACTTACAGCTGTTATCATTCCTAGTCTTACAGATGTGGAAGTGCTTTGTAAATGGAGAGGCAGGTAGAGAGTACAGTAAATAAAGAACTGAGTCTGGAGTCAGGAAGATCTGAGTTCAGATCTGGTTTCAGATGCTTACTAGCTGTGTGACAAGTCACAACCTGGGCAAGTCACAACCACTTCATGCCTCAGTTTCCTGAACTGTAAAATAGGGATAATAATAGCACTACCTCCCTTTTGTATGGAAAAAAAGGATAATAATAACAATAAAAATAATATTTATTTTTATATCCTTTGTACTTTTTATATAAACAAAATAATAAGAATAAGAAAAAAAACAGTTTATGTAGCATTTACTATTTTCCAGGCACTACTCTAGGGGTTTTACAACTGATTCTTATGTGCAACGTACTTCGCGTGATATCTGACACATAGTAGGTACCATACTGATGCTTATTTCCTTCCATCCCACAATGCCCCAAAATGGAAAGTAAGGCTGAGAGCAGTTAAATGACTTGACCATGGTCACGCAGCCATAATGCATTTGAGGCAGAATTTCCACCCAGATCTTGCTGGTCTAACACTTAGCCACGTTGCCTGTCAAAAGTTTTGCTTATTCTAAAGCTTTATAAGGAAACATAGCTAACAAATCAAAAACAGGCTGTCTCAAAAATCTTACTGAATTTTTAAGCTATAAAAGTTTTAAGCTATAAACTGATCTATAGCTTTAGGAATATCCTTCCTTTATAAGAACTTTAAAAAAGACTGAGTTTTCAGTTTAAGCTTCTGATGGCATCCAAAGCACAGCAAATTTATTAACTCTTTCAGCACGCTGACTAGAAGGCACATTTGCTGAAACAGCTCAGATTCATTTCACTTGGTTTTTACTTTAGAACTTCTATTTTTCATTGATATACTCTGTACAAGACTAAAAAATACTATCTAGTTGCATTGACAGTTACTTAGCAGAAAAATGCAATCATACAAACATAACATACTCTAAAAGCTATCTAAGAAGGCAGAGAAGGTACCCTTTAATTTATTACAGTAGACTACACCTGCATTAGAAGGAGAGAGTTTCACAAAGAAAATCAGAGAATTTTGTTGCAATGTCATGCAGGAAATTTGATTGGAGTGGCCTTTATCGCAATGAAATCTTGAATCTCTAGAACTGTACAGTACAGAGAGGATGTCTGTGTGTGTGGTCTCAGTGCACAACAGATGACTCTTCCCTTACTACTAGAGATAAATGGAAAATGACCATTAATTACTCTGAAATAGCTACTCTGACATAGCATTGAGAAAGGTCCTTTGACTATCCCACATATAGATTTATTTCTTTTTATTTTATTCTCAAGTATGAATGGGGAATATGATAAACACATAAAGACATATAATCATCACCCCAGTTTAATAGGCTATTCCTATAGACAAGTAAGTTAGCTAGTCACCTCTCAAAGGAGGTCGAAGCCATATGTACTCATTCTGGCCACTGGGGCAAGCACCACCAAAAGTGCTTAAAATTTATTATCAAATAATTAGGGTAAGAGGCTCTCAGATTTCAAAATACTATCTTTCCAACCTCTACCCTTCCCCAACAGGCAGAAATCTCATGACGCTTCCAGGCTACTCCTGGGGAATCTAATTGGATAGGGCCAATGGGGAGTTGACTTGGGATGCAACAAGAGGTGGGAGAGGAAGAAACCAAGCCATCCTTTAGGTTCTATTTTAACTATAGTCTGTTCTGTTTTAACACTTATTCTGAAAATGTAAATTTCTTCTGTTGAGATTGATATGTTAACAAATAATTTAAGCATAATATGAATTTCAAGTTTATGTTCTAGTTCATCCATGGGAAACTGGTGAGAATGCAGAAAACTGAACCACTTTACATCAATGACAAGCTGCAACCCTTTAGAGACCTACTTCCACAAGCAAATTTTAGATTTCTTTTTTAAAGGATACACATTTACTGTGTATCTCCAAGATCGGTAGGATCTGTTGATGGAAGAGGGCATGCTTGCACCCACTCAATCCACTCCCTCCCCATCACTTTCTGTGCCCTAGAGACCACCCCCTTCATCACTGACATTGCTATCCCTGGCATCGTGGACCAGGGCACAGGACTAGCAGCAGCACATATGCCACCACAATTTATTGTATTATTTATTAAACATTAACTTGTATGTCACAACTACTTATTATTAGGTTACTATTCATCAGCTTGTGTCACTGATGAAGTTTTTGAGTGTTCTGTCCTTAACCCCATTTCCCCCCACAAACCATGTAGTGTTATTGTGTGATTTTGCATGGTATGGTGATTTTTAGAAACCCAGATGTCTGGCATGTTTTAGAAGATGTGACTGTACTTACTGTTACCATTTACACGCTAAACTTATTTACCTATTTTTTTATCAGTTAGATTGCGAGCTCCCTCAGGGCAGGGACAGCTTTTGCCTTTTTTTTTGTATCCTTGGCAAATGCACTGTGCTGGCATATAAAAGGTACTTAAAAATTCTTGTTAACTTGATCTGTGTTGAACAGAGGAAGGCCTATAAATGTTGCCAACCAACTTTTCATTTTGAAACTGTGGGGCAAACCTACCCTCCCTCATGATGACTCTGAAGGAAAGTAACCAGCAAAATTCACTCTTCTTTAAGAAATGTTATAGATTGTATTGATAGCAAACATTAATTATAAGAGAACAGGGTAACACTGAAACCTAGGCAACCACATAGAAATTAGAGGTTAAACACAAGGCATGCATGAAAATGTAAATACATTAGAGGACTCCAAAAAGCATTCATTAATATAATAAAGTTGCATTATAAAGTATAAATTACAAATACAAAAAGGCTAAATGCAAAAAGAAAAGAATACAAAAAATACGGTTATGTCTGTATCCAAATTCACAATACCTCCCCTTTCCAAAAGCTACAAGTGATTTGGTTCTATGATGATTTCAAACTTAACTATGAATTTATTCTCATGAAAGTCTAATCATTAATAATTCTTTACGAAATTTGTTTTAATGTGTAATATCTATGACATGCCTTCATGCTATTTTGTAGAACTAGCAGAAAAGCTCTTGGAGTTGACCTTAAAATCCTAAAATGGCCAAACTGTTATTTCTACACTCAGAATACACTTTTGAAAATATTCAGTAAAATCTTATTATCAGAAGAAAGAAAAAACTGTTTTTTTCTCTGTATATTATAACTAGACTAGAAAATTACCCAGGAGGAACTGTGCATTTGACCTTCACCCTCCCATTAGATACTTAATATGCCAACTCTAGAAACATCATTTTAATTTGCAACATGCCAGATGGCAGCTGACTGTACATTTGATGTAATCATAACACACAAAAAAATTAACAACAGCTGCATATTCATGTTCTATTGATTCATAGGGAAACATATTTTTGCTTTAGCAATTGAATTGTGTAATGAAAAGAGAGGGGGACTTGTAGGGGAGGAACCAAGATGAAGGAGTAGAGAAAACACTTAGATGAGCTCTCTCAACATTTCCCTCCAAACAACTTCAAAATAACACCTCAAATAAAATTGTACAGTGGCAGAGCCAACAAAAGGTCAGGGTGAGACATTCGACAATCCAAGACAACTTTAAGATGTTGGAAAGAGAGATGCATGACATGGGGGTCGACGTTGGTGCAGAGCATACGAGGATCAAATGACATCAAGAGAGAGGTAGGTGATAGTGATAAAAGTAACAGCTGCTTCGGGAGCTCTAAAGCCAGAGACAATAAAGGAACCTGGAAACTGGTCAGAAAGAGATTACAGGGGACCTCCGTGCTAGCACCAGATTCATTACCAAATGCCATTTGGCAACTCTACTGTCCATACATACTCCTGGGACATATTTCAACTGCAGAGAGGAGTATTTTGGTCTAGAGGGAGAAGAAGAATGAGGGGCAGTATCACTTTGGGTCACAACAGATCAGCGACTCTGAGGAAAAACATTCACTTCTGGTTTTGAGGTATTAGGAATAATCTGATACTGGCTAAGAAATGGAGTGGTGGATCAATGGAATAGACTAGGTACAAAATATGCAATAGTAAATAACCAGAGTAATCCAGTGTTTGATAAACTCAACGATCCAAACTTTCTCAGGCAAAACTGACTATTTGACAGCAATGGGTGGGAAATTACATCTCACACCATCTACTAAGATAAGGTGAAAATGGACATATTATTTAGACATAAAAGGTGATATCATGAGACGTACCTTTCAGATCTATGGAAAAGGGAAGATTTTATGACCACACAAGAGACAGAGAGAATGACAGGAAGTAAAGTAGATAATTTTGACTACATGAAACTAAAAAGGTTTTGCATAAACAAAGTTAATGCAGCTGAAATTAGAAGGAAAACAGAAAACTGGGGAACATTTTTAGAGTAAGTTTCTCTAATGAAAGGCTTCATTTCTCAAATATATAGGGAACTGAGTTAAATATATAAAAATAAGAGCCATTTCTCAGTTCAGAAATGGTCAACAGATATGAACAGGCAGTTTTTAGCAGAAGAAATCATAACTATCAAAAGTCACATAAAAAGCCCTAAATCACCACTGATTATAGAAATGCAAATTAAAACTCTGAGACACCATACCTCATACACAAAAGATTGACTAACCTGACAGAAAAGGAAAATGGACAAATGCTGGAGAGGATGTGGAAAAATCAGAACATTAATACATTGCTGGTAGAGTTGTAAACCAATCTAGTCATTCTGGACAATGATTTGGAACCACGGTGAAAAGGCTACAAAACACACATACCCTTTGACCTAGCGCTATTACTACTAGGTCTATATCCCAAAGATATCAGAGAAAAGAGAAAAGGACCTACATGTATAAAAATATTTAAGGCAATCTTTTTGTGGTGACAAAAACTGAAAATGAATTGGAATGGATAATTTGAGGTATATGACTATGACAGAATATTACTGTACTATAAGAAAAGATGAATAGGATCATTTCAGGAAAATCTGGGAAGACTTTTATGAGTTTATTCAAAGTAAAATGAGCAGAACCAGAAGACCATTGCACAAAGTAACAACAATATCATTGTGTGGTTGTAGTTGTTGTGTGGTTTGCCCTTAATTCTCGAAGAGGACCATGACATCAGGAAGATGATGCCATAACTTCCAAGTGAATTGGATTTAAGTGAGGGATGGCTGATGATTAACTATGAGAGACTTAGCTATTCTGATCAAGGCAATGATCTAATAGTTCCAAAAGACAATGATGAAAAATGCGATTATTCTCTTTCAGAGAGAACTAATGAATGCAGATTGAAGTAAACATTTTTAAACTTTCTTTTAATTTTTCTTACTTTATTTCTTTGTGTTTTCTTTTGAAACATGACTAATACAAAAAATATTCTTTTACTTGTCTTAACATGTAAAATCAATATCAAATTGCTTGCTTTCTTAAGTAAAGAGGAGAGGTGGGAGAGAGGGAAAGAATCGGAACTCAGAATTTAAAAACATTGTTAAAATTTTACATGTAATTGGTAAATATTTAATGAAATCATATATAATGAATATATGTATGTATATGTATGCATTTATATATATATGTATGTGTGTATATAGTATGGATGGATAGATACAGAGACAGAGAGAGAGAGAGAGAGAGAGAGAGAGACAAGACAGTAGATCAAGTACTAAGAGAGCTGTGCTCTAATTTTCACTCTGATGCTAATTAGCTATGTGAAATTATTGGAAAAGTAACCTATACTCTCCAGGCTTCAATTTCCTCAAATACCAAAGTTGGATCAGGTGATTTTAGGGTTCCTTACAACTAGGAACCTCTGTGATACTTTGAAATGTTCTCTTACCCCTCTACATCTTTACTGTAAGAAGGTCACTTCAGTTAAGGATTTGTGCCCTTTGCTTTTATTGATATACAAGTTCCTAATATAATAAATTCAATATGAATAATAAATGTGAGTGGGTGTAATTAATCAAAGAATCTTCTTAATAAAAAATTACCATATCTATCTTCTGCAAACCTGCAATATTCAAGGAACTCAACTCAACTAAAGTGCTGTATGGTATTGTGTTTAAAAAACAATCTTAATAAGTATTTTAAGTGCCTACTGTGTACCAGGTACACTAGAAAGGCAATGTTAGAATCAAGATTTGTGTTGAGGTCCCAGTCTTAATGTCTGTGGGTCCCTGGGTATGTTACTCAACCTTTTAGGGAAGTTCTCTCAAACTAAGTGACAGAGCCTGAAGGTGCTCAGCTGCACTGGTAGAGGGAATTTGTTTACTGGGAGTTATCTGTAACAATGAAATCATAAGCCCAGTCCAAAAATAAAACAAAGTAAAATAAACTGTAAGGAATATAGAGTGAAGGTCATCTTTAATGTCAATTACCACTGTACTGGTAAATTGCAGAAGTGCCCATTAAAATAAATCTCTGGCTAATGAACCAGCTCTTACTGTACTTTTATCCCTTTGGTGTTCTTTCTTATTTCTCATTCTGTTTAGTTTCTCCTTTCGTCTCACTTAAACGTAAAATATTGGCTTTCCCCTAGTCATTCCAATATTTGTATAATAGAATGTTCCAGGGGATAATTTGTGACCCTAAATTATTGCTCTGTAGATTTTCTAGGGCATGCACAATGTTGAGATTCCTTAGGAAAGCAGGTCATATAAAGTTCTGTAACAAAAGTCTGACTCAGTAGAGGTGTCAGGACTTTTGCTTCCTTACTCTTTTACTAAATCGGGGAGGGAGGGGAGGGAAATGTTCTCCTTATGAGTCACTGGATGAATTCTTAGCTACTCTCTGGAACAGTCAAATCTTCATCATGCACCTGGTTCTTCCAGTTCTCCTGGTTTTCCTGTGAAGCCACTAAGGGTAAAGACAAAAGAAGCCCTTCTGTGGGCTATCCATATCCCTTGAAGCATCCCAATGATTTTCCTGTTGACTTAAGAGATGGGTCTCAAGGGATCAGACGGTAGCGCATCAAACATCAGATTGTCTTTTAATTAAAACCAGAGCTCTAATATAAATGGTCTATGTGTGTTTCACAGACTAACCTTATATTATGTCAAGTTTAATATTTTGCTGTGGCAAACTTTGGTGTTAATTGAGGTCAGTTGACACATTGTGAATGAACGTTCTTCCAGATGGAAAAACATTAAAGGCAATTTGAATACAGAATAGACAGATGTCTCTTACTGCTGTGAAAGTTGACAAAATTCAATTGTAAAGAAGAAAAATATTCATGACACAATAGATAAGACATATAAATAATTCCTTTCTAATTATACTGTTCCTTAAAGAACAGGGATTTGCAGAAACACTGGACCTCAAAAATGGCAAAAAAAAAAAAAAAAGTATTTTATCAGAATGAAGTCCTGGATTCAGAATTTTTTATAGACATCTCTCTAATCAGTTAGTGCCATATGTGGTGTACTTGATAGAAAGTGAGATATGCAAATCTGGAAGGTTGAAGGTTGTTGTGATTGTATTTTTAAAATTGGGTAAATCACAATCTTTGTCAGTTTTTCCATCTGTGAAATGGATGAAAATCTTCAAAGAGTAGTAATAGATATGAATGAAGTAAATGAAAAAGCATTAATTAAGCAGTTGTTAGGGGTCAAGAATTTTGCTAAATTCAAGAGATACAGATACAAGCAAGCAAGAGTTTCTGACCTCAAGCAGCACACATTCATTCTAATAGTGAACCAAGCACATATATGAGAACAAAAATTGGATTGCATGGCTTAAAGCTAGCACAGAAGCAGCCTGGTGGTCTGTCTGCAGGCATGCAAGGTTGAAATTTCACTTATCTATCAATAAACATTATTTAAGTTGTTACTAAGTACCAGGTACCATTCTAAACAATGGAACTACAACCAAAGACAAACCTTAAGGAGATAACAATCTAATGAATAATTATATGGTTGCTATATTTTTACTTTCAGAGTCCAAGATCCCAGCCTAAGTTTCAGTATTTGGATGACTTGCAGAGTCACTTTTGCTTTACGTGGATTTGGTCAGAATGTAAATAAATTATTTCAAACAGTGCTAATAAAGCACTGTGATTATTTCAGATCGTGAATATCCCAGATCATGATATCACAGGATTAGAGCTAAGAGGTACCTCATTCAATTGTCTCTAATGAGTGACTTGCCCATGTTCATGAAACTTTAACTGGTAATGAAGAGATAAATACGTCCAAGTCCTCTCACTCTAAATTCAACATTTTTTAGAACTGTACTACTTTCTTCTCTCTTGTTTTCTCCTAATTCTCCATTCATTCTTTTTCATGGTTACAGAGTTCCATTTATATCAACTAGTCACTTCACATTGCAATTTTAATGGGGTAATAATAAATGGTTTTGATCACCATTTTGCAACTGTGAGATGTTTAAGACCAAGGAGATTGCCTGGTCCATCGGCTTCCCAAAAATATATTGTCATTAAAGTAAATTCAACTCAAAGCATGCCTTAAGGATGGACATTTGTGTCATCTGCATGTACTCTCCACTGTTAAAAACAAAAAACATTTTCCTCACAGTAATTCTTTGAGGTAGCTATAGCAAGCTGCTATTATCTTTGTTTTACACAGATAGAAACTGAAGGTTAACCACAAGGCTAGCAAAGATTCAAATGCAGACACAAATCTGACTCAACTTCAGTGTGATAGTGACACATTCATCCTTTCTAATTACCCAATTTAGGATTGGACTTTAATAATATGAAACTGATGTCCTTAAGGCTCAATGAGCTAAGTTTAGTAAAGCACGTTAAGCTTCTTAGCAAAGTAGTCTGGCCTGGACAACTGCAAAAGCTTCCTAATTAGTCTCTGTGCCTACTAGTCTCTCTGTCCTTCAAGTCAAGCCATATAGAGCTGCTAGATTAATCTTCCTAATGCACAGCATTGGTCTATTAAAACAAAGCAATGACTTTAATGACTTTTGAATACCTTCGGAATGGAATCAAGATTCTTCAGTCTCTCAAAGTCAAAATTTCTAAGGTATAGGAATGACAAAGCCATCTCCTTATTCCAGTCGCTCTCTAGTATTTCCAGCAAATATAAAATCCCCTGTCTGGCTTTTAAAGATTTTTGTAACCTTGCCAGTTTCTCTCTCTCTCAGTATATGTGTGCATGTGTACATATATGTATGCATGTGTACTATATGTGTATGTGTGCATGTTTGTATGTATATAATTTCCCCTCGATTACATGACAAAACAATTTCTTAACATTTGGGTTTTTTTAAGTTGAGTTCCAAATTCTATCCCTCCTTCTCTCTTCTGAGACAGTAAGCAATCAGATATAGGTTACACCTATGCAATTATGGTAAAAGTTTCCACATTAGTCACTTTGTACAAAAAGACTCGAAAAGAAAAAGAATGAAATAAAGTGAAAAATTGTATGCTTTAGTCTGTATTCAAACAACATCAGTTCTTTTAGTGGAGGAAGCTAGCATGCTTTATCATTAGTCCTTTGGGGTTGTCCTGGATCACTGTGTTGCTGAGAAAGGCTAAGCCATTCAGAGTTCCTCATCATACAATAGTGCTGTTCCTGTGTACAACGTTCTGGTTCTCACTTCACTTTGCCTCATTCTTGCAAGCATTTCCTTCTTTTTCTAAAATCATCCTGCTTGTCCAGTCTTTTCACATACTACTCCCTTCTATCTATACAACCATTCTTACATTTCTTCATACAAAACACTCCATCTCTCATGCCTGGAATTCCCTCTTGGTCTCCTCCTCCATTTTCCTTCAAGTCTCAGCTAAAGTCTCATATATACAAGAAGATATTCTATATCCCCATTAATTCCAAGGCCTTCCCTCTGAGATTGTCTCCATTTTTTTTTCCTGTATCTATTTTGCTTGTACTTAAGTGTTTACATTTTGCTACCCTCATTAGACTGTGAAGTCCTTGGGGAACAGGGACCATTTTTTTCTGTCTTTGTAACCTTACCATTTTGTACCATGTGGAAAATACATTCTTAGTAAACAGAATTAAAGGACCTCCATCATTTGGCTCCAACTTATCCATTTAGGCTTCTGCTACTCCACACTCCAACTAAGATGGGTGATTCTCCTTTCCCTGAATATATTTCCTGTCCTTTTATCAGACCATTCCCTTTATGTAAAATGTCCTTGTTCCATTTTGCTTCCCATCCCTCAAGACCAAGGTCAAAATGTATCTAGTGGATCAGAATACGCCATGCGTTTGATCCTCTTGTCAGAAGTACATAATATGTCTCAGTTCCTAAGGCTCTTAACATTTCATATCCCTCTTATTGCAGTTTTCACATCAGATTTTAATATAGTTTAATTTGCTTCCAAATTATTAGCCAATTTTAAGGCATTAGAAATATAAAGATGAAATCAGAAATATTATGGGACTTCACAGAGCTTACAATCTCACAGTGACTTCTCAATTTCTTTATCCATATCAAGGCTACCACTCTCCTTGTAGTTAGTTACTCATGTTCACAATCCCTGCAACATTCACGACCCTTTTACTCTCACGTTCCTCTGTATATCCAATCTGTTGCCAAATATTGTCATTTTAACCTCCACACAGCATCTCTTGTATGTGTTCCCTTTTCTCCATGCATGCAACTGCCATCCTTGTTCAGGCTCTCATCATCCCTTCTCTGGAATCATGCAAAAGCCTTCTTCTTTGTCTTTCTTTCACATAACAGCTACCTCATAGTGTTGTGAGGATTAAGTGAGATAATATTTTTAAAGTACTGAGCAAAGGGCCTGGCACATAGCAGGCACTATATAAATTCTTATTCTTTTCCTTTTCTCTTGGCATTCAGCAAGATTAAACTTAAATCTCGTTACTATAGGAAGTATTGGAAGTACCTTCCCTCTGAGATTACCTTCATCTACTCTGTAAATATATTCTATCTATGGAACTATTTACATGCAGTCTCTCCCATTAGAGTATAAGTTCCTTGAATATGATGACTATGTTTTGTCTTTGTATGTGTCCTAGTGCTTTGGATAGACCCTGACACATGGTAAACATTTATCGAATGCTTATTGCTCATATGCTCAATTACATACATATATATATGCATATGTGCATGTATATATGTATACATGTATACACACATGCCCTTAAATATATATATGACCTTAAATGTATTCCTGCACCTTAACTATATACATTTCCATGACCATACTTTAACTTCCTAGAGGGAAGAAAAAACTTTTGGTCTATTTCTCTTATCCCAAAGTTTTCAGCACAGTGTCTTGCACAAATTCAGATTCTGAAACCCATTTTAACATGAATATAATATAATTATCATTAGAGTAGTGATACCCTTTAGGAACTGGTCCAATCATTCTCCCTTTGATTATCAATTGTGTGCAGAGTACTCCACTAGCTTCTGGGGGGAGATTCAAAGTTTAGATAATTTGTGCATCATGGGATCATAGATTTATAGATCAAAGGGGTGTCAAAGGTCACTCATTCAACTGCCTCATTTTAAAGAGGAGAAAACAGATGCTTGTCAAATTCACACAGCCAACAATGGGAAATACTTGGATTCAATCCCTGGTCCTCTGACGTTACATCTGTCACTCTTTCTATAACACCAGGCTTTATTATCAAGGCTCTCATAATGTAGTAGGAGAACACACAGCAAACTCTAACAACCATAACACACTATGATATTACATAATGACTCCATTAGAAAATTGCAAAATTAAGTTATACATGAAATCTAAACATCAAAGAAATTAAGAACAGTGGAATTAGGGGAAAGACATCAAAGAAAGGCTTCATGGCAGTCATAGAATTTGAGCTATGCTTTAAAGGACAGATTGGGATTCAATAGGAAAAAAAAATGGGAGAACATGAGGGAGTAAGGGGAACATGAGGAGAAGGCATGAAAGAGATAAACTGAGAGAAAGCATTTTCAGAAATCAGTAGGAATGTACCAGACTGGCTTGACTACTGCCCATGTTACTTCAAGAACTGGATGGATTTCCATTTTAGGCTAGAAAGATTGCTTCTATAGCCTTACTTAATTAAAACAGGAGAAAATAACAGTAGTGGAAGACTTCTTTGTTTGAAGGTTAAAAATGTAAAAAACAAAAACAAAAAAAAAACAAACAATTTCCTCCTAATCTTGCGGCAGGGGAAGAATTCCTATAGCTCACCATATACTGTACAATAAACATAAATCAGGCTTTCCCAGTCACTCTCCACTAAGATGCCACTCTCCTCTTCACTGTGTAAGGATGTATGATTACAACCAGGGCCATTTACCTCTTCAGTGTTCCATGGGAGCTGTTGCTAGGTCACAGATCTCCATTACTTACAAGTCGTTTGACAGCTTTATAGATTCATGTCATCAAAATGAGCCTTAAAAGGAATAAATGTGCAAGAATTTTTTCATTTCTATCTTCTTGGAGACAATGAAACTACATGTATTCCAGGAAGAGGGACAAATAGTCCTCTTCGTGAAATAAGGGGGGATGGATTCTAGCACTATGCCTCTGATCTTCAAGTCACTTTTAAAAACTAAACCTAAGTTTCTTTATGTGTAAAATGGAAGTAATAACACCTGTCTTGAATAACTCATTATTTTATTGTAAGAACACAGTGAAATGAGATAAAATAAGATCCCTGCACATACTTTGGGAATCACAGAGCAGGTACTCTAAATTCCCTGAGGACAGGGACAATGTCATTGAATTAATAACTAAAACTAATATTTGGTTTTATGAAAAATGACTAAAATAAACAAACCATTGGTTAATTTAATTCTAAAAAAGATAAGAAAACCAAATCACTAGTATCACTAGTATGAAAGTGGTGAAAATATCACTAACAAAGATGAAATTAAAGCAAATTGTAAGGAGTTTTTTATATGCCAATAAGTTTAACAATTTAAGTGAAATGGAAAATATTTACAAAAATATAAACTTTCTAGATTAACAGAAGAGGAAATATTATATCTAAAAAGACCTATTTACTGTACTACTTTACTTGCAAAGTCTTTATGTCAATGTCTTGCAAAATAATCAGAATTTGATTAAATATTTCATTACAGTCACAACTATTATAACTATAATAACAAGAATAAGAATAATAATTATTCAAAGTATGGGGGTACCCCTTAGGAATTGATTCAATCATTCACTAGTTATTGATTAATAACTGAGCATAGAATACTAGGGTAGGACCTGGGAGACATTTAGCATTTAGATAAGATGAGGATCATAGAATTATAGATTAGAGTTTGAAGGGATACAAAAGAAACAAAAATCATTATTAACTGCCAGGCATGGTACTGTACATCTGCAATCTCTGCAGGGCTGGCTGAGGCTGGCTGAACTCTAAAGTCCTGATCTTTGGTGGGCTAGTCTACTGATGCTGAGCCCAAGCTAAATCTAGCACCAGTATGGTAAGCAGCTGGGGAGGGGGAGAGGTGTATTCCTAGGGAAGGTCAAACCAGTACGGGACAGCAATGGGGCAAAGTAAAGATCCTATACTACGGGGACTGGGTCCATTAACAACCATTCCAATTCCACCCTGGACAAAATAGGGAAATTCAATATTGAGAGAGAGAGAGAGAGAGAGAGAGACAGACAGACAGAGACACAGACAGAGACACAGACAGAAAGAGACAGAGAAAGAGAGAGACAGAGACAGAGACAGAGACAGAGAGACAGAGAGAGAGAGGGAGAGAGAGAGAGAGAGAAAGAGAGAGAGAGAGAGAGAGAGAGAGAGGGAGAGGGAGAGAGAGAGGTGTATGTGTGTATGTGTGTGTAAAATCTCATTTTTCAACCTACTTAATGGGTAATCTAGACAGGCATCATGATGTAGTAGCATTAAGCTGGCCTCAAAATCAAAAACGCCTAGGTTCAAATTCAGCTTCTGATGAATACTGCCTTTGTAACTATGGGGAAGTTATTTAACCTCTAACTCCCCCAGGCTCTTCCTAATTCCAAGCCCAGTGCTATATCTATTTTACCACCTAGCTGCCTGTTGCCAATTAATTTTTATCCTTGATTCATGAAGCAGATAAAAATATGAAAACAGCACTATCCCTGTGTCCTCCTTCTCCTTCCATTTTGTAGACATGATTATAGATAGGCACAAAAGGAGGAAGACGATAAAAAGAAGTCACACGAAGACTGTTAAACATGGGAAGGTACTAATTTGGAATCAGAGAGTCTAGATATGAATACTGACTTACTACCTTTGTGACTATGGGCAAAACAGTTCTGTTACTGGGATCTCCGTGTTTGCATGTGTAAAATGTGAGGATTGGGATAGCTGGGTGGACATTGGGTGGTCCAGTGTTATATAGTACAGGCCAGAAGTTAAGACTCATCTTCCTGAGTTCAAATATGGCCTCAGACACTTCCTAGTTGTGTGACTCTGGGCAAGTCATTTAACCCCAGTTGCCTCAGTTTCCTCATCTATAAAATGAGTAGGAGAAGGAAATGTCAAACCACTCTAGCATCTTTGCCAAGAAAACCTCAAATGGGGTCATAGAGAGTCAGACACAATGAAAATGACTGAACAAAAAAAAGTGAGGATTAGATTAACTGACCTGTAAGGTTCCTTTCAGTTTTTAACATTATTCTACAAACTGCCAGTATTCAATACATGACATTTCTCCAATAATCAAGTGATTTTGCTAAAGCATGTGGCAGTGCTATACTCTATATAACCTCTTTCATTTGGCTCTCAAAGCTCTTCACAGTTTGGATCCAACTTACATTTTTCACTGTTATTTTTTTTCCTACTATATTAAATTAAATATTGCTAACCTATATGCACTCTGTGGTCTTGCCAAACTCTCCTTATTCCTCACATCTTGCCATCCTGTCTTTGTGTCTCTTGCACTTTATATCTTCCATGCCTAGAATGTACACTGACTCTTCATCACCACCACCATCCTTTATAGCTTCAAAATCTACAATCTCACCATATGAACCTATGCTCTTCTAAGTAGAAATAATGAATTCTCAAATGTGTGATATCCCTGATGAGTATACTCCCTCCAGCAATGTAGACAGATGCTCATTGATACCTGCTCATCCAGTGCACCCATTACTCATGAATTCCCAAATAGTCAGAACAGAAGTTGCAACTAATGACCAACAGAGATTTCTAGACATCAGAAGGATAACCATCTAGTCCACGAACTATGATGGATGTCCCTTTTTTTTATCACCTTACCAGCTCATATTCTTTTTCAGTTATATTTGTCTGTCATTCTTTCATCCAATTCTTATCATTTCCAATTTGCTAATTCTCTATTATAACCTGTTCCACCTATGATGTACTTCTCCACCACCCCTCTGATTGACACTCAATTTTAATTCCTCAGAGACCATAGTGTTCTAAGACTCACAGCCATATTAGAAATAGTTTGTCATATATTTTGTTATGAATACCATAGGTGCTCAAAAATTACTAAATAATGAGAAATTAACCTGCAAATTAAAATTATTCATCCAAATGACAGAATTATTTATCACTTTCTTTCCAATCTAACCCCATTCAACTTATTTCAACTTTCAGAAGTACTTAAAAATCTGTACATCATTGGTAATTAAGAAGTAATTAACCATACTGCCATTTTTCCCCACAGTGGCTTTGTTAAGAATGAAGATTAAAGGATTCATTTGTTATAATTCATTCCAATTTAGTCCTTTTGGGGGTATTATAAAGAGAGATTAGTTATAAGATTTCCAGGTTATTTAATAATATTATTGACATAATCTACCTTTGGGAGAAAAAGACTCCCCGGAAGAGTTAAGTGCTGAATGGACAGAGACAAATTTCAGGCTCAACCCACCCACCTACTCTTTTTTTTTTTTTGAAGTAGGATTGTGGGTGGGTGTCAGGGTTGCTATCTACACATAGTCTAATGGATCATTCACAGCTGGAAAATTTAAACGAATTCCATTTATTTAAAATCATATTCAAATAGCCTTAAGCAAAAGCCATTCTCAAGAAAGTTTAAAGGTAATCCAGAAGATAAACACAAAATTAAAGTCACTGGTAAGAAGGCTAAAAATCACCCTTCAAGGAGGTGTAGCAGGTGGTCCTTGATAGAAAAAAAATTTTTTTAAATCTACTTTTATAGGCCTTTTGCCCAAAGGGCTCTTAACTGGTTCCCAGATCAGTTCACCTGGAAGCAACTTAAACTCAATTTCTCCAAATGTTCATCAACATTTCCTTGTCCCAGTTGGTGTTGTGGGAGTATGGGCAATTAGCTTGTTCCTCCCTAATTCCAACAAAATCTTGGCTCACAACTATAGGAGAACTCATAAGTAAAGAGAGTAAAGAGAAGGAAAAAGATAATCTGGGTGGAAGACAAGAAAGCCACGCAAGTAAGATATTTGAGGGCAGGGCCATTCAAGCATGTAGGAAAGTTAGCAGTGCTTATGAGGTATCAAGAGCTAGGGTATTAGCCGTGTCTTGGGCAAACACTGTGCTCCTGATCCATTTCAGGTTGAGGACAGGAATCAGTAATTTTCCTTCCTCACTAGCAGGCAAACTGTTTATCCTTTGTTCAGTTAGGCAAGTGAGCAAGCTTATTTTTTCTTTCTATTACTTTCATTTTAGGTTTGATTTAACTCCCATAAAATCTTGCTGTCCAAAAGAAATATGATGTTGTATATGTATATTAATGTTGACAAACAGAGAGAAGATAAGAGAAATACTTTTTCCTTGTTTTGGAGAGAAGAAATATTTAGTTCAAACAGAAACTGGGGGCTTGAAGCTAATTTGAGCCATGAAGCAAAGAGGTGGTGATGATGATATTGAACTATTACAAGACTGGCAATGAATTTGCACTCTAGGTATCTTCAAAAATAAAACATTAGCACATAAGGAGGCCACAAAGGGAACTAAGTATAGGCAGTGTTACTTTGGATTTTTACTGTGCTCATTATATGTTGGGCACATCAAGGCTTTAAAAAAAGCATGCCAGACTAAAAAGAAAGCATGCCTCTACCTTCCGAGAAAGAGGAGAGTGATTTGCTTGGGAAAGGAAAAGGTAGAGCGTTGAAGGAAAGTGAGCAAAAACACCCATAGTACCAAGGATGAGGTAGTAAGTAGTCTGAGTATGCTCAGAATAGGTCATTTGTTCAGTGGATTATCAAATTGTCAGTTTATGCAGCTCTAGAGTACTATTTGTTACTTAGATATTGCTAATTAACATCTTCCCTGATATAAATGTAAGTTGTAATCTTTGGCCAGGATATTTAACTTCTAAAAGGGGACTCTGAAAAATAGGTAAGGCTTTTATCAAAGCTATTTCTTTAGGGAAGGGAGGGTAACTTTTTGTGTTGCCATGGCTTCTCTCTTCTCTCCACCTGGTGTAAGGGAGCTATTACTTGCCCTTTTTGAAAGGTTAAAACGATAAATTTGTAAGGAGGCTACTGATAAGTGAAAAGTCACCGTGCACAAAAATATTTACTACACTATTTTTTTGTAATATCAAAGAAAAGGAAATAAAGCAGATGTACGTCAATTGAGGAATGGCTAAACCAGTTTTGGTACATGAATATAATGGAATATCATTATGCTATAAGAAATTACCAAGGCAACGAAAGTACACAAGCATGGGGAGAGCTATATGAACTGTAACAGATTAAAGTAAGCACATGCAAGAAAACAATATATACAATTAAATAAAAACAATGTAAACAAAAATAACCACCATAAAAAACCCAAAGTCAGTGTTTCAAAATTATAAAGAATAATCATAGAGTAAGGAAGAAATATGAGAAGAAATCCCCATCCCATCCCTTTGCAGTGGTGGGACATTCATAAATGCTGGATATTGCATATATTTTCATATTTTTCCACATATTGCTCAGTTATGCCAATTTCCCCTTTTTCATAATTTTGTCTTTAAAAATATTATTTATTGTTATGGATCTCAGAAATAGAAGGGGGAGAGATACTGGGGGAAATTCTAATGATGTCACAAGAAGAGATCAGTGAAAATTATTTTAAAAGAAAGATATTAGCAATATTTCTTTTAAAATACAATATTCATCAGTATATACACACATGAACATGCGTGCATATTTAAATTAATATAAACATGCATATATATGCACACATATGTGAATATGTACAAATACATATGCAAATAATTTCTGCCCACCAGCAAATCTGACAAAACCCATGACCTGCAACCTAGTAAATGTAGCACAGAAAATTTCTCAATTTGAAATTAGGAAATCTGGTCATTTTTGCTAGGTGATCTTTATTTCTTCATCTATGAATGAGTATCTGGGACTAGCTGACTTCTAGGGACACTTTTATTATTGCAACCCTTTAGCTTTAAATCCACCACAATTTTTTTTCCTTACTATGTTACCTTCACATCTACCATATCACCTTCCCATGTATAACGTACCACATGTGACTACTGATGTGTTGGCTTGGGTATCATTATTCTTTTCACATGACTGTGCCCTGTAGGTATTTTCTTTCCAACTAAGAAATACCCTCCAGGGATATTTTTAGTTAAAAACTAGAGAGGGTAGATTATTCAGAATTATACACTAGCCCTTTGTAAATGGAAAAAAAAAACCCTCATGATTGACATAAAAACAGCATCCATACATGTATTTAAGTTCTGAATCAACATCAACACACCCATATTTAAAAATCATGTAGCCCAGTTTTCTAAGTTTTATAACATTAGGCATAATACAATTTTATAACCAGAAGACTCAAATATATTACTCAGTATACTATGTCAGGGAGCTATCATGGAAATTCTGAAGCTCCAAATTTACTCACAAGAGTTACATGAATTCATTTTATATGAAACAGCAATTTATGTAAGTGATGAAATTCAATATTACTTTTCTTTACTAAGAAAACAGTTTATCAAAACAACTTTCTATTAGTGTTATTCATCAATCTAAGCAGAGAAAGGAAAATCATTAAAGTTTTCATTGAAAAATATGTAGCAAAAACCAAATCTTTTTTCTTAAAGGTTTACACTAAACTAGCAAAAATGGAGCACAATATTTTCTTATATCTCCTTTTGAAAGCACATCATGTACACTGTCCAAGTAGAGAGAAACTGCTTTGGTTGGTGTGTGTCTCTAAGTATAAAATGACTTAGTTTTAATTATTTTCAGGATGATACCTACTTCTTATCAGAGGCATAGCTGGCATTTTTAGCACCTCAGGGCAAGTAATAAAAGAAAAATGCCCTAAAATCAACTTTTGCAGATAAACTCAGCAGAGGAAAGGTAAGATAGGAATCACCGAGGACATCAGCCCCTGGGCACAATGAGGCTAACTGGAATGCAGTAGCTGAGAAAAGCACATGCTTTTTGGTAGCTTCCCATTTTAAATAATTCTTCTTGCTAACTAGGTCTAAGCTCAGTTGTTTTTACAGTGTGACCGAGGACAAGTGACTATAAGTCTGTGTCTTCTAAATTTCAGCACCCTGGATAAGTCCCAGTTTGCCGAGGATCTGTTATAATTCCTTGTCCTCCCCCTTTCCCTCCCTTCCTTGTTTCCTGTCCTTATCACTGATTTCTCTTCTTCCCCAGTCCCCTTTTTTAGAATAGCATTGATTCTTCTTTGTCTTGGGGAATATTTATTATACAAATTTAATATATTTAAACTAAAACGTATAGGGGACTTATCATGTGTCAATAGTTATGCTAGGAGCTAGGAATTGTGAGAAAAATAAAGTGGTCTAAAGGAAAGTCCAAAAGAATTTTTTTCCATATTCTACACCCGTGGTTTTCAACTTTGGATCCTGAACATTTTTATTAACATTTTGTTAACTGTTTCAATAAAACTGTTTTCATTTGTACTCTTCTATATTTTATTTTAGGCATTTAAAAACATGATTCTAGGAAGGGGGCCATAGCGTTCGCTAAAGAGTCAAAGGGATCCATGACACAAAAAAAAGGTTAAGAAGCCCTACTCTTGATTCTCCCTTTGTCTGAGACCTACAGTTGTATCAAAATGAAAACCATTAGATCACGGCAGAGTATGACAAAATCATATATTACAGCTGCAAGCTGAAATCTACTTTAGTCTTGTTCTTGTTATGCAGAAGGGAAGCATTTTGCAGGAATCATTGTCAATACATATATCCACTGAAGAAATATCTAAGGAATATCTCCACTGGATATATGCTGGGGTGAATATTCAAAGGAATAGAAGACATATTCCCTAACATCAAGGTTAAGCAATCAATTTTTGGTGTGCTTAAGTGAGCAAAGAATAAGGAACTAACTGAAATAATACGACTTAGCTAGGGAAGATGCTAAAAGAGGAAAAAGGAAAATCAATCAGACTAATATTTGAGCTTAGTGTTTTTCAACAAAAAACACAATGAATTCCAGTGACAATACTCAAAGAAGTAATTGGTGGATTATGACCATTCAAAAATGGATGCTTTCCATTTTATTATAGTTTGACTTCATAATACTCCAGATTTTTTCCCAATTATTTCTCTGAAAATATTACTTCCCTGTGTTAGGAAGAGATTATATGGAAGTCCAAATGAAATAAAGGTTTTTTTTTATCATTATACTTTAGCCAAGGGCTAGAAATTAATGGCCAAAACCAAGGAACTGGCTATTCTTGATATGGTAATATTATTTGGTTAAGAAAGTCTTTATTTGAATTAAGCATGGTAATGAATAGAATGATAACAATCAATTTCCCAATTTTAATACAGAATTGAGGAAACCATTCACATTTACTGTAGCAAATAAATTTCTGTTGTATTTGGCCACAGGCTTTGAGACAGATAAATCATTAATTGACAACAGATGTATATCAGTCCTGACATGGCAATATCTCCAGCCTGAATTTTGAAAAGACTGTGACAAACAAATGCCCTCAAGGAGGCATAAGCTAAAGGTCCTCATTACTGGAATCCCAGTCCTAGATTTAATTAGTTCAGTTTGGTGTGAAGAGGAAGGCTGGAATCCTGGCAAAGCATGTAATGAATGAGGTCAAACAAAGGCATGTAAAAACCACTAACACAATAAGGGTTCCAGGGACAAAGAGTCTATCTTTTGAAACCATAAATAATCATAGGATCTATAGTTAAGGAGCCTTGGGGATCACCTGGTCAAATGCTTCATTTTATAAATGACTGGAAGGACTCACATCCAGATCCCAACTATAGTAAAATGAAGGAGATAGTAAGAAATATAGTCAAATGAGGATGATAAACTTTTACATGGCCCTTTCTTGCTTCTGAAACAACTAGAAAAGAGACTCCGACTCAATTTCAAAAGATCTCAGGGTATTAATTCAAAAAAAGCAAACTTTTGGGATGAAGAGAAAGCAACCGAAAGGACACTGGAACACAGATGTGAAATGTATATCTATCCATTCTGTCTACATATATTCATGTGTAGGTATATGTGTGTGAGTGTGCATGTGTGCATGTGTATTGGAAAAAGGTTATTCAGATGTAAGATGTGGCATACTCTCACTTTAGAAAAATGTTAGTCACAAAAACGCAAAACATGATCTGTAGCAAATCTATCTTTGGGGACGGAAGGTCTGAGTACACAAAGGTGCTTTATTCTCTGCAAGTTTTATGTGCCAAAGTGGATTGGGCGTGGGCAGATGACCCCATATGTACAAAATTGAATGAAGTGGATCTCTGGAGAGAAGTTGGAGTTTGCGTGTGATGTAGAAGACAATAAAAGAAACAAATAAATTGGGACCAGGAATTAACCAGTTGTGCATTGAAGTGACCCTAGGTCTAGAATTGGGGAAAAAAGAAATGACACCATTGTCAGCAGTAATCACTTCCATGCAGAGGTTGCCTATCAAGTCTGGAGAGTCTTCTGTACCACACCCTCCCATCGGGCATATTTGAACAGAAAGCAAAAAAGTTTTACCTTTAGTTTAAGGATATCAAAACTCTAATGTCATTTAATTCAATTGACTGAAAAATACTTTACTATCTATCTTATGAAAAACAAAATAGAGGCAGACCAGCTTAGGGCAAAGAGAACTGGGGTTAGTCTTTTGAAAATTTTGTGCCATGTGACCTTGGGCCAGTCAATCTACCTGGATGTGTCTTCGAACATTCTCTAGAATATATGTATTGATTTATAGTCTTTTTCTTAATTAATTTATAGTTCTGTTTTGGTAGAGGGAGCTCCCTACACTTAAGATATCACAAGTATTTCCTGTATTTTCCCACCTGAAAAAGTATGGAGAAAGATGATAATGGAATACAGAAGAAAACAAGCAACTATAATACAAAGGAGATGTTAACTGTTGTAACAGTGGGAAATTCCAGTGATTTTATATATATCTATATCTGTACATATATATATATATATATATATATATACATACACACACACACACATACATGGGGGCAGCTAGGTGGTACAGTAGATAGAGCACCAGTGCAGGAGTCAGGAGGACCTGAGTTCAAATTTCACCTCAGACATTTGACACTCACTAGCTGTGTGACCTTGGGCAAGTCACTTAACCCCAATTGCCTCATCCTAGGTCATCTCCAGTCATCCTGATAAATATCTGGTCATTGGATTTAGATGGTTTTACAGGAAAAGTGAGGCTGGTGACCTGCACAGCCCTCCCTCACTCAAAACAAAGTCAAGTGCAAGTCATGTCATTATTTCTCTGATGGCATGGTCTTCTTTGGCAATGAAGGACAAATACATTAATATATACATAAACACAATTCTCTACAAAAGATGGAACTTACTCTTTTAAAGAAAAAAATCTGTTTAGGATCCCAACAATAACGATTTAATTACCTCAGGTAATGAACTATACAATCTTCCAGAGTAATATAGATGATCATAAAGACATAAAGATGATTATAATCACCATCTATATTGTATCAGGAAACAGATATGTCCTTGGCAGCAATTTAGATTGTCGATGTTTTCCAAATATTTTATCCAGAATGCACTAAACTTTAAAAACAAATCCTTTTGAAGAAGGAAATCTTAGTTTTATTTATTTGGTAGTGTTAATATCTTTCAGAATCTGATGAAGTCTATGAACTCCACAGAATGTTTTTTTGCCTACATTCATAATAGAATGAAATGTTAAATTTCAATTAGAAGTTAGGATAAATAAAGATTTATATGTTCATCCAAGTTCATGGCACCTTGATATCTATCCATGTCTCATTCTACACCTCTAGTCTATTTCCTGTGTTCCAGGAAGTGGGAAGCATAACTCATCATTATATTTTTGGAGTTATGATTGTCAGTCCACTGATCCTAGATCTTTCATAGTTGTGTTCTTTTACAATGTTGTCATTGTATATTGCTCTATTGATCCTGTTCACAAGGTTGTCTGAATTAATCCCTTTCATCAATTTTTATGGTACACTATCATTCTATAATCATGTCATGGTTTCAGACATTCCTGAATAATTAGATGCCTATTTTATTATCAGTTATTTGTTTAAAAAAATATGGCTTTGTGTTTATTGTATATAGATAGTGTTCTTCTTTCTTTCAACTCTTTTAGGTTAAAGCTTAGTATGATATTGCTGGGTCACAACTTAGTGACTTTGGGGCTAGAGTTGAAACCATAGCATAATTAGACCAGTTCAATACTGCATTAATGTGCCTGTTCTTTCATACTCACTCCCAACAATTGTATTTTACCTTTTATTTCACCTTTACCAATTTAATGGCTGTGAGGTTGAACCTTAGAGTTGCAATGATTTTGATTCCTCTAAATACTAGTGGTTTAGAGTATTAGATTTCTTTTGTTAAACCTTTCCTTCCTTTCTTTTGTCCTTATTTTCTTCCTTCCTTCACTCCTTCCTCTCTTCCTTCCCTCCTCCGCCTCTATCTCTGTGTCTCTGTTACTCTTTCTGTGTCTCTCTCCCTTCCCTCCTCTCTTTTGTAGAAGGTGAACTGACTTCATTGCATTTGGGGAATTTCATAGCATCTTCAATGATCTCAAGATTTTTATTGGAGCAGAAGTTCATCTTTTGAACAGGAGTATTGTAAATGCTAGATTTTCATGCATTATACAACATCACAACTTCAGAAAAATCACGACAGCAAATGAAAAGAAATCAAAAGAGATGGAAACAGGAAGCAGTATGCTACTAATAATACTTCTATGATCAAAACTGGTAAAGATAATTATGACCAGATAATTCACTGAACTCATTTTGTGGTAAGACCATGGGACAGGAAAGGGACAATCTGGATATTTCCCTAATAAAGACAAAATATAAGAAGAATCAAGTGTAGGTTCATAGGTTCATTGAACATTTTTTTTTTTACAGAGAACTTATGTAAAGGTACAGAAAAGAACAATACGAGAGGTGTACATATGGGTTTTGATATCTACCAATGTAACTGCATGAATGAGATCGCTGATGTACTGCAATAGTTCATACATTGTTTCATAGCTTAAAAAAGTTTTTGCAATGGTCTTGGAAGATTTTTATATGTTTTAAATTAGTTCTCAAATTTTCACAAGGCGTAGTGATGAATAAAAACACAGAAATGGCCATAAATAGTGGCAACAACAAATTGTGACTTGGTAGTAAATTACATAAATTCACTTAAAGGGAAAAACAAGGAACACATCTTTAAATCTATATTTCGGGGTACTGGCAAAGAAACAGAAGCGTAGACAAGTAGAATACGCTAGGTACTCAAGACATTCAAGATATATATTAATGAATATAGTAGTCTACTGTTTGATAAACCCAAGGACTCCAGCTTCTGGCATAAGAACTCACTGTTCTACAAAAATTGCTGGGAAAACTGGATAAAAGTGTGGCAAAAACTAGGAGTAGACTAGTGCCTGACACTGTACAGAAGAATAAAGTCCAAATGGGTACATGATCTAGGTATAAAGATCAATATTATAAACAAATTAGTGGAGCAAGCAATAGTGTATTTATCAGATTTATGGAGGAGGGAAGAATTTTTGACTAAAGAAGAGATAGAAAGCATTATGAAGTGCAAAGTGGATAATTTTGATTACATTACACTGAAAATATTTTGCACAACCAAATCAAATGCAACCAATATTAGGAGGGAAGCAGAAAACTGGGAAAGAATTTTTGCAACTAATATTTGTGTTAAAGGCCTCATTTCTAAAATATATAGAGAACTGAGTCAAATGTACAAGAATACAAGTCATTCCCCAATTGATAAATGGTCAAAGGATATGAACAGGCAGTTTTCAAAGGAAGAAATTAAAGATATCTATAGTCATATGAAAAAATGCTCTAAATCATTATTGATTAGAGAGATACAAATCAAAACAACTCTTGAGATACCACATCACACCTATCAGATTGGCAAACATGAAAGAACAGGAAGATGATAAATGTTGGAGAAGATTTGGGAGAGCTGTGAGTTGATCCAACCATTCTGGAGAGCAAATTGGAACCATACCCAAGGGGCTACAAAAATGTGCATACCCTTTGACCCAGAAATATTGCTTCTAGGATTGTATCCCCAAGAGATCATAAAAATGGAAAGGGGTCTCAAAGGTACAAACATATTTATAGCAGCACTCTTTGTGCTGGAAAAACTGGACATGAAGTTGATGCCCATCAATTGGGGAATGGCTGAACAAATTATAGTATATGAATGTAATGGAATACTATTGTACTATAAGAAATGATGAACAGGGAGACTTCAGAGAGACCTGGAAAGACTTATAGTATCTGATGCTAAGAAAAAGGAGCAGAATCAGGAGAACTTTGTACATAGCAACAACCATAGTGTGCGAATATTTTTTCTGGTAGGCTTAGAACTTCACTGCAATGCAAGGACTTAAAAAATTCCCAATGGTCTTTTAAGGAAAATTGCATTCCACATCCAGAGAAAAAACTATGGAATTCAATCGCAGGTTGTAGCAGATCATTTTCTTTTGTATTACGTTTTGGTTTGTTAGATGATTTCTCTCATTCATTTTAATTCTATGCAACATGACTATGGTGAAAACATATTTAACAGGAATGTATGTGTAGAACCTATATAAAATTGTATGCCGTCTTGAGGAAGGAGAAGGGAAGTGTGGTGGGAGGAAGGGGGAGGGGGGAAAGAAAAAATCTAGGTTGTATGATAGTGATTGTGGAACACTGAAAATAAATTTAAAAAAAGAAATAGATCTATATTTAGGGAATGTCAAGCTAGTAAGGATTAGAATTAGATTTAATAAAATTCTGGACTGCGACAGCCAAAATATTCTTCTAGTTCTCTAAGTTCTTAAAAGAAATGTGATTTCATTTAAACACATTACACTCAGTAAAATTTGCCGATTGTCTAGTAACACTGTTAAGGAGCATCTAATATAGATATTTTTCAACAACAGCTAATAAATAAAAACATTTTCCTACCAAAAAAGCATGTAAACATGCTGCATATTTTGCTGAAAAGAATATCATCAGTAACTTAAAATTATGGTTTTGATTCTAGTTCTAATATTAGGATTTTGTTTAGATAAATGTACATTACCACCTAGTGCAAATGGCATGACTGGAGAATGATATTCTGTGATATTTCATGTGTGTGTGTGCATACATACATATGTGTGTATACACACACCTACATATATAATACATACAAAAACGTTTTCAAATCTGGCCTTAGACAATACATGAGTGTCCCTAGGAAAGTCATTTAACTTTTCCCTTTCTCAATTCTCTCATCTGTTTAACAGGGATAAAAAACAGCATATATCTCTCAGGGTTGTTGTGAGGATAAAGTGGGGTGATATTTGTGAAGTACCTTGAAAACCTTTAAGAGCAACTAGCTATGAAAATTGTTTTATTATTCTAGGGAAACTCCCAGTGAGAAAAAAAAAAGCTCCTCTAACAATGGAGAATGAAATCTTTCATGCCCCTTACTTTCACACTGTTGTCTAGAATACTGAGAGATAACATGATTTTCCCAGTGTCACACAGTTGAACTGTGTGTGTGTGTGTGTGTGTGTGTGTGTGTGTGTATTCCAGATGGATCACTCTTGTGAAAATTTTCTTTTATATTTCAAGTCACTTTTTGAAGTACTTCCTTGCAAAATGTATAATTTTCTCCTCACTTCCTGCCTTTCTTAAATATATGAACCTCAGTGTTAATTATTTATTTATAAGTTTGTTTCCTCTGAGTTTTCTCCTCTTAATTATAAGCCAAAATTTTCTGCTAACACTCTTCTTACTTTGAATGGTTTTCCCCACATTCCTTCTAGGATCCTATGGACTGAGACACTAAATAATAAAGCCAGTTGAAAATGATATGCTAAATTGAGACAACAAATGTATGTGGCCTAGGAAGAAAAGGCATGCCTTGAAAGGCAATGATTTACATCAGCCATGTGTTGGATTTGAAGGTTGTTGACAATCTCACATTTCTGGATGTATTCTTCAGAATCACAATTGTCTGAAGACTGACATCAAAAGATGAGAGCACTGATATATTAGTGTCTAAATACCTGCATCTGGGGATGTGTACACTTTCTGCAGAAGGATAAGCCCCACCTCAGTGGAGAAAACAAAGGCAAATATAATTAGAGAAAATTGGGAGTGGGGATTCAGAGACTCAACAGGAAAAGAGTTTCCTCATTTTTTTCCTCTCCAGTGGCTAATAGGGAGAGAAAATTTTATTCATAAATGTGAGCTTTGGTGATATTTCATACTGTGTCCTAAATAACGATGGTTGGATCTTGGAATTTTTTATGGGTAGATATGTAAAAGAAAACCCATTTTTGTGAACATAACCAATAAACTGAATCCACAACTACTTCTTAACAAGTCTCATTCTTTTTGGTTAAAAATTGTGACTTGTACATCTTTTTGGCTTAGTGTCTAGGACATGCTGCTGCATCATTCCCTTTACTAACGCTGTACAGTCCCACCGCAGATGTTTTCCAACAGTGCAGATATGTAGGGCTGATTGCATTCCTTTTCACCTCAGCTGGAAAAAGCAAACCATCTGCTTCCAAAGGCACATTTACACTCTCTGTCTGTACGAGTCCATAGAACACTGAAAGTTCAACACCCAATGAGAATGAAGTTGATACTTCAGCTGGTGATTTAGGTCAGTCCTATTGTAAATATTCTAGCCTCAAATTAAGTTGACCAAAACAAGTTTAGATTCAAGCCAGTCAAGGGATTTTATTCTCTGGTTAAGTCAACCAAGGAATTTTAGACTCACACTTGGCCAGCCACGGGATTCTACATTTTTAAGACAATGAAAGGATATTTCATAAATATATTTTTCACCAGGGCCTTTTATGTCTATTCATTTAAAAGAGTAATTATCAATTAAAACAACTAGTATTGGTTCATGTTCAAATGCTAAAATGTATTACAAAAGAAAATATAGTTGCAACACACATCCCTTAAAACATTAAGTTTGAACTTTAAATGCAGTCCTTTTTAGCAGTGTCCTAATAATTTTAATATGACTTTAAAGTCAATTAGTTTTGCTTAAGCAAACCATTTTTAGCACACTAAGCTAATTTACTTGATTCTATGCACACACTAAGATAACTCTGTGGGTTTATGACCTTGTGTTTATTAATGAGAAGTTTTTGTTATTTCATGCATAAATTATTTTTTCTATCTCAACTTTGAATTCAGTTGAAATAGTAGGTGTATAGATCTGAACAAAGCCATAGCTATAAATTGTTTCTCATGGGGCAAACATGTTTGAAGGGAAGGAGGAGGATTCTGAGAAGAAAAATCTACATTTGTGCCAGGCAAAAGGGTAACCTGTTCTTCAGAGAGTTTTGTCTGTGATTCCATAGCATGTGTGATGGTACTTGAGATACCTGAGAAGATCTAAGGGTGGGAACAGAAGATGGAGGGGTACACAGAAAGGAAGATTCCCAGAGAAAGGCAACTTGATGATTGGTTTATAGAGGTCATGGCCTAGGGTAGGTAAGGAAACTAGCTTAGGGGATGGATAAGCTAAAGGACTTCAACACGTAGGAATTTCCAAATCTTCCTTAGTTGGTATATTAGGACAAACCATGCTCACTTAAGGTTCTAGTACTGTTAAAACTACCAAATGTTCATTGGAGCTAAGCTAGTATTTTTTTCCCCCACTTAACAGTATTTTAGTTTTTCCAATTATATGTAAAAATAATTTTCAACATTCACATTTATAAGATTATGAGTACCAAATTTCCCCCCTGCCTCAAGATGTCATGCAATCTTATACAGGTTATAGATGTACAATCATGTTAAATATATTTCCAGATTAGTTATGTTGTGAGAACAGAATCAGAACAAAAGGGAAAAACCACAAGAAAGAAGAGACAGAGACAGAGAGAAAGAGAAAGAGAGAAAGAGGGAGAATAGTATTCCTCTATCTTCATTCAAACTCCATAGTTCTTTCTCTGGATATGGATAGCATTTTCATCATAAGTCCTTTGGAACTGTGTTAGATCATTATATTGTTGAGAAGAGCTAAGTCTATTAAAGTTGGTCATCACACCAAGTTGCTGTTTCTAAGGACAATGTTCTCCTGGTTCTGCTCACTTCACTCAGCATCAGTTCATGTAAGTCTTTCCAGGTTTTTCTGAAATGCACCTGATAATTATTCCTTACAGAACAAGAGTATGCCATTACATTCATATACCACAACTGGTTCAGCCATTTCCCAATTGATGAACATCCCCTCAATTTCCAATGGCCTCCTCTTTTACCTAGTTAAAAAAAAACCAATCTGTGAGGGAAGACCCCCCCCCCCACCCAGAGTTTCTGGCCAAAACAAAGACAGCTGCTATTTACTTATTTAAGTTCACTCTGCCCTGATCAGGACCTAAATGATGACCAAGTAGGGCTTGACGAGACATCTACTGTTGGCCAACGAGAGCCAGAGTGATTTAAGTTTGAGAAAAAATTTAAACCCTACTCCAATGTAGTTAAACTAGAGGCTATTGCCTCACACAAAAAGACAAAAAAAAAGTATATCCAACTAGCATGTAAAGGGGAGGAAATTACGTCGAATTAAAAGATCTAAAATAACAGATGCTACATGCAAACATATATGAGTAGACCATGGCCAGACACAGTAGAGTGGGTAGAGTATTTATTGCTCATTGAGTCAGGAAGGACAGAGTTGGCATCCTGCCTTAGGTCCACACTAGTTATCTAACAGCAGGCAAATCACTTAGCCTGACCAGCTTCAGTGTTATCATGTGTAAAATGAGGATGATGACAGCACCCACCTCATAAGGGTATTGTGAGAATCAGATGGGATAATGAATGCAAAGCATTTTACAAACTTCAAAGTGCTGTACTCAGCTATTATGAGTAGTACAACTGAGATATAGACCTACTTTCCCATGTGTTCACATGTGTGAAGTGTTAAAATTTCACTAAGCTTATGGATGCTCCTTTTATTATTTGAACCTCTAGTATATTTCCTCTAGTATACTGGACAGCTAGATGGCACATACACAGAGCACTGGGCTGGGAGTTATGAAAACTCATCTTCATGAGTTGAAATCCAGCCTCAGACATTTAACAACTGTGTGACCCTGGGCTAGTCATTTAACTCTGTTGACCTAAACTGCTCTTCTGAAAAATGATCTAGAGAAAGCAGTAGTAAACCACTCCAGTACCTTTGCCAAATGGGGTCACCAAAAGATGGACAAGACTGAAAGTCTGTTTCCTAGATTATTTAGTTGTATAGTAATATGAAAAAATAAAAGCAAAAATGAAAAAGATTTGTTGGGGGGGTACTATTTTTCCCAAGTAATGGAAAAGATAAATATACTTTGCTTCCCTTACTCTGAGAAAGGCTGGCTAAAGAAAGTAGTGGCAACAAGAAACCAGTAGATTACTTCATTTAACCATTTCTACCTCCCAAGCCTGGGGGGACAGCTTGGTAATTAAATAATTTTAGGCTTGTTGTTGTACAGGCATTTCAGTCCTGTTTGACTCTGTGACCCAGTGTGGGGTTTTCTTGACAAAGATACTGCAGTGATTTGCCATGCCTTTCCCCAGGTCATTTTACAAATAAGGAAACTGAGGCAACAGAATTAAGTCACTTGCCTAGGGTGACCTAGCTGGTAAGTATCTGGGACCAGATCTGAACTTGAGAAGATAAGGTTTTTTGACTCCAGGCCAGACATGTTACTCACCAGGCCACCTAGCCTTAATTTTAGGCACGTAGCGCATGTTATTTATTTCTTCTTTAAAATGCATAATTTAATTCTTGGGAACAAGAATAACTTTAAACACAGATAGTTATACTACACACAGAAATGACTGTCTTAAATATTTTCTACGGGGGGGGGGGGGGGCGAAGCCAAGATGGCGGAGTAGAAAGACGAACATACACATAGCTCCGAACCCACAACCCACAGAACGGCTACAGGGGAGTAACTCACTGCGAATTCTGCACCCAGAGGCCACGGAATATTGGAGCGAGGGAGATTTCTGTTCTGGAGAGGCCTGCAAACCTCTCGCGGGGGGTCCTTCGTGCTGCGGACTGGGCGCCGGGACTGGGAGCTGAGGGCGGCCCTGCAGCGGCCGCGGCACCGAGAGGAAAAGAACCGAGCGGGCTTCAGGGATGGGATCTCCAGCGGCCATGCGGGTCCCTCCACCCACAGAGGGACCTGCAAACCTCTCGCAAAAGGTCCGTCGCGCGGCAGACCCGGAGCCCAGCCCAGACCTGCTGCTGCCACGGCACCAAGAGAAACAGACCCGAGCAGGCTTTAGGGATGGGATCTCCAGCAGCTGCACAAGTCCCTCCACCCACAGGTGACGGGGGTCGGTGAGAGAGTCTCTTTGGCGGGTCGAGAGGGGAGTGGGGTGCCCCCATGATTCAGGCCCCTCCGGGAGGTAGAAGCTGAGAGGCGGCTGCAGACAGGGGTGCCCCAAGCGGGCAGGAGCCTGGATCCATTGTGGAAGGTCTGTGCATAAACCCCCTGAGGGAACTGAGCCTAAGAGGCGGCCCTGCCCCGACCTCACCACCTGAATTTAATTGTCACACTGAATAGCAGCCCTGCCCCCGCCAAAAGCCCTAAGGCTGGAAGCAGCATTTGAATCTCAGTCCCCAAACACTGGCTGGGAGGACCAGGAGGCGAGGTGGGTGTGAGGAGAATATTCAGAGGTCAAGTCACTGGCTGGGAAAATGCCCAGAAAAGGGAAAAGAAATAAGACTATTGAAGGCTACTTTCTTGGAGAACAGACATTTCCTCCCTTCCTTTCTGATGAGGAAGAACAATGCTTACCATCAGGCAAAGACACAGAAATCAAGGCTTCTGTGTCCCAGCCCACCCAATGGGCTCAGACCATGGAAGAGCTCTAAAGGAATTTTGAAAATCAAGTTAGAGAGGTGGAGGAAAAACTGGGAAGAGAAATGAGAGAGATGAAAGAAACGCATGAAAAGCAGATCAGCTCCCTGCTAAAGGAGAACCAAAAAAATGTTGAAGAAAATAACACCTTGAAAACTAGCCTAACTCAATTGGCAAAAGAGGTTCAAAAAGCCAATGAGGAGAAGAATGCTTTCAAAAGCAGAATTAGCCAAATGGAAAAGGAGATTCAAAAGCTCACTGAAGAAAATAGTTCTTTCAAAACTAGAATGGCACAGATGGAGGCTAAGGACTTTGCGAGAAAGCATGATATCACAGAACAGAGAGAAGAATGGAAAAATAGAAGATAATGTGAAATATCTCATTGGAAAAACAACTGACCTGGAAAATAGATTCAGGAGAGACAATTTAAAAATTTTGGGACTACCTGAAAGCCATGATCAAAAGAAGAGCCTAGACATCATCTTCCAAGAAATTATCAAGGAAAACTGCCCTGAGATTCTAGAACCAGAGGGCAAAATAAATATTCAAGGCATCCACAGAACACCGCATGAAAGAGAGCCAAAAAGAGAAACTCCTAGGAACATTGTGGCCAAATTCCAGAGTTCCCAGGTCAAGGAGAAAATATTGCAAGCAGCTAGAAAGAAACAAGTATTGTGGAAATACAATCAGGATAACACAAGATCTAGCAGCCTCTACATTAAGGGATCAAAGGGCATGGAATAGGATATTCCAGAAGTCAAAGGAACTAGGACTAAAACCAAGAATCACCTACCCAGCAAAACTGAGTATAATACTTGAGGGGAAAAAATGGTATTTCAATGAAATAGAGGTTTTTCAAATTTTCTTGATGAAAAGACCAGAGCTCAAAAAAGAAAATTTGACTTTCAAACACAAGAATGAAGAGAACCATGAAAAGGTGAACAGCAAAGAGAAGTCATAAGGGACTTACTAAAGTTGAATGGTTTACATTCCTACATGGAAAGACAATATTTGTAACTCCTGAAACATTTCAGTATCTGGGTACTGGGTGGGAGTACACACATACACATGCACACATGCACACATACAGAGAGACAGAGTGCACAGAGTGAACTGAAGAGGATGGGATCATATCTTAAAAAAAAAAATGAAATCAAGCAGTGAGAGAGAAATATATTGGGAGGAGAAAGGGAGAAATTGAATGGGGCAAATTATCTCTCATAAAACAGGCAAGTAAAAGACTCATTAGTGGAGGGATAAAGAGGGGAGGTGAGAGAAAAACATGAAGTCTATTCTCATCACATTCCACTAAAGGAAAGAATGAAATGCACACTCATTTTGGTAGGAAAACCTATCTCACAATACAGGAAAGTGGGGGACAAGGGGACAAGCAGGGTGGGGGGGATGATGGAAGGGAGGGCATGGGGAGGAGAATGCAATTCGAGGTCGACACTCATGGGGAGGGATAGGATCAAAAGAGAATAGAAGTAATGGGGGACAGGATAGGATGGAGGGAAATATAGTTAGTCCTATACAACACAACTATTATGGAAGTCATTTGCAAAACTACACAGATTTGGCCTATATTGAATTGCTTGCCTTCCAAAGGGAAGGGGTGGAGAGGGAGGGAGGTAAAGAAGTTGGAACTCAAAGTGTTAGGATCAACTGTCGAGTAATGTTCTTGCCACTAGGAAACAAGAAATATAGGTAAAGGGGTATAGAAAGCTATCTGGCCCTACACGACAAAAGAGAAGACGGAGACAAGGGCAGAGAGGGATGATAGAAGAAAGAGCAGATTGGTCACAGGGGCAATTAGAATGCTTGGGTTTGGGGGGGGGAGGGGATAAAAAGGGAGAAAATTTGTAACCCAAAATTTTGTGAAAATGAATGTTAAAAGTTAAATAAATAAAAAAAATATTTTCTACCTTTATTTGCAGGTAATTATTGTGATTATAAAATCATTTTAATTGAATTGAGAAGCAGTATATAAGTATGGAAGACCTGGATTCCAGTCCAATCTTTAATACTTACTAGATATGTAACTATACATGTGTCAGACACACACACACACACACACACACACACACACACACACACATACACACACACTTCATTTATTTATTCCAAGATCAATACCAAGAAACTTAATGGCTTATATCCTATTTAAATGAAAAACAGAGGAAAAGAGACCACAGAAAAACCTCCCACTCCAGATAAGGCACAGGATGGGGCAGGGACACACCTAAGAGGCCTAGTTTCGATGTAGGTCACTTTTATTTTGATTTTACTTGGTTAAAGGAAGTCTACAAATAGAGTCTCCTCCTCTCAGTTCACTTTCTACCCTTTGGGTTCCACCAATGTCAGTCATGCTTCAGCTAAATATATTTTAGTTACGTGGACTCTAACATTAACACCATTTCCTGGTGACGTTGCCTTGATTTTTTTTTTCTTTTTTTACTGCACTTTGCTTAATTTTGCTTTGTGATGTCCTTTAAAATTCCAACTCCAGCAGCATCATGGTCCTCTCCATGACACTGATGACATGCTACCTGACTTAAAGCTCTGCCTTGCTTTCTGGAAGTGCTGCTGGAAGCTATATTGTTTATTGCTGTTTACTAACAGAAATACAAACCTCTTTAAAGAACTCATGTGATGTGCGGAATGCTCAGCATGTGAAGCAAGTGACTCTTTTCAGAATTCGCTGAGATTTTGTATTCACTCCTGAAATTTACCCGTTCCATAAACTGGTGATTTTCATTTTGTCTATGCATTTAAAACTTGAAGCCTGACAAAAGAAGCAATAATGAAGACGTAAATAGTAACATTCAAAATGCATTTATCAATGAAAGGAAATATCACAGGAGGGACTGGAAGTTAGGGTTAGTCAGCATTTTTTAAGGTGAGTTTCTTTGTAAGAAGATAATATAATAGTAGTAATTACCAGGATTTTAAAAATGTCCAATACAATATTACTAATCAATGACCATGGAGGTTTACTTATGAATTTACATAAAAAATAATTTGAAGTTATATAACTGGATTGTGACCATGAGGAATTTCAAAGACACAAGCAACTTGACTACTTGCTCTATGGCTTCTTTGGGTAAGTCACTCAGCTTTTCTGAATCTCAGTTTCTTCATCTGTAAAATGACCTCTAAGGTCACTTCTAGTCCTGGATCTACGGCCCACATCACCTAGAAAGAACTGTGGCATTGCCTTGCTATGGGAAGAAGACAAACATTACAACAGCCATTTTATCAAATACCATATTACCAAAGAAGGACTCATAAAGCAACAATAAAAAAAGACATTTCTAAAATAGAGGAAGGGAGAAAGGTGAAGGAAATAAGTATGTGTGTGTGTGTGTGTGTGTGAGAGAGAGAGAGAGAGAGAGAGAGAGAGAGAGAGAGAGAGAGAGAGAGAGAGAGACAGAGACAGAGAGAGACAGAGAGAGACAGAGAGAGACAGAGAGACAGAGAGACAGAGAGAGACAGAGACAGAGACAGACACGGAAAGAAAGAGACAGAGACTGAGAGAGACAGAGACAGAGAGAGACACATGCACACACAGAGTATGTCTACTATTACTTTACCAATTGCTTCACAAATATCCCATTTGATTCTCTTAACAATTCTGTCATGTAGGTGCTGTTATTATCCCCATTTTATGATGAGCAAAGAAGTAATCAGAGGTTAAGTGACCTGACCAATTACCACACAGCTAGTGTCTGAAATCACATTTGAAGCCATTTATTTCCGACTCTAGGGACAGGACTCTATCCATTGCCCCATACAACTGCAGTTATATAGTTAAATCTTACATAGATTTAATAGCTAGATTGTATATTGTTGCTGTCAGTCCTTCATTTTGAAGAAGAACAATGACATCATGTTCATTGAGTTGGCATCATATCACATCACAGGGTGATGGCTTGACTTCAGGTGAACCAGATTTCAGTGAAGCAGAGTTGCATGAAGTCATCGGTCTCACTCTCTCTTTCAGAATCATCAAAGTCCAACGGCAAGACAAAAGTCAGGATGACTGATGATCACCCAGGATGCAAGGGATGACACTGGTGTCTTTGATGTCTGACCATCACAGCATGCCAAATTGTTTATCAATCTCATATAAAATAGGGTAATCTTGTGTGGAAAGGATAGTGAATCCATCAGTAATCTCATAGAGCTTCTTCTCTGAGCATGTGTCTCTGTAGTCTCAAAAAGTTACTTTTTGTACTGAAGTGAGCATCATACTCAGGAACAGCAGTATTTTACAAAGATCAACTGTGAATGACTTCACTATTCTTAACAATAGAACATTCCAAGGCAATTTTGAAGGACTTTTAATTAAAAAAAAAATGCAATCCACTTCCAGAGAGAGAACGAAAGGAGACAACGCAAATTGAAGCATTATTTTATTTTATTTTTCTTGGGGTTTTTTTTGTTTTGTTTTGTCTTTTGGTCTGTGTTTTCTTTTGCAACGTGGCTGATGTCAAAATGTGTTTTGCATGACTGCACATATAATCCATATAAAGTTTTTTGCCTCTTAAAGGAGAGAAAGGAGAGAGGAAGGAAGGGAGAGCATCTGAAGCTCCAAATTAAAAAAAAAAAGAATATTAAAATTATTTTTAAATGCAATTGGAAAGTATATAATTTTTTTTAAGGTTACATTGTAAAACTATTTGTATGATGAATTAATTTTGCTATTGTTGTTTTCAGACCTGGTCTTATTATCTTCCCCAGCCTGGAAGTATGATAGCCATTCACAGGTTAATCCCTGAGTTGATAAGGTTCACTAGTTCTAACTAATTCTGTTTCTGACCTGGGCTAATTCAACCCTCCTTAGGCAGACTTGTGCTCCTTCCCTACTCTCAGAAACTGTCCATATCAATGACAGACATAATCCAGATCTTTAATCAGCTCTGCTCTCATTGTAGTTCAGAACTTCTGAACTCAATCAATTCAGTGATCAACTCCTTTAGCGGCAGAGATTTTTGGTATGTGTCACCAGGCCTAGCAAGATTCACGATTTCAACAGTAGAGTGCTTTGCAGATATGGAATTTTCTCCTAGCAAAACAGATCACAACTATCTGAAATTTAATAGATAAGCTCTAGAGAGCTGTTTGAGACACACAGAGACTGAACTCCCTGTCCAAGATCACAAACACAATAGTTGCCAGAGGAATGATTTGAATCTCTAAGCTAAATACCATGTGCTATATTTGTGCATATACACATGTATAAACATTTCTTTGTGCATGTGTATTCTTATATAAATGTATCTATAAACATGTATGTGTGTGCATGTGTGTATGTATACGTGTGTATGTATGCATACACATACATACATACACATCCATGTGTGCATGTGTGTATGCGTGTGTATGTGTAAAACAAATTAAGAAAATATATGGGATAGAAGTTGACTAACTGGAACCTAGAGCCCTACTTTCAAATATAAGAATGAAGGACAAAGCAGATTTGCTGAACTTGGCAAAAATCTACTCTACACAAATCACAATGACAATCCATGTCTACTCCTAGGTCCCAAAAGAAAGGAAAACTAATAGTTTTCTCTCTAATGACAAAATGAAGCAAAACAAAACAGAGAGAGGAACATTTTTAACTCAATACAATTCAGTTAAATTCAATAAACCTTTGTGGAGAGGCGCTGACCTAGGTTCTGAGGATTCCATGTCCTTAAGCAGACAATGAAACTGGTTCTTATTAATCATTGCTTCCCTCTTCCAGATAACCACTCTTGCCACTATCAAAGTGCAGAGACAAAAGTCAAGATGAGTGGAGATGGCCCAGCATGTAATAGATGACCTTGGTTGGGGTCAAGAAGACCTGAGTTTTGTGCACAAGTCAAGATATTATCCAGTGATATCACGGATACTCTACACAAACAAAGGACCAACGACTTGTTACTATATAAGAACTCTTCATCTATTTATGTGATATCCAACTTACTAATGGATTACAGATGCCAAAAAATTCATAAGTTTATTGTTTTGAATGTGGAATACATCTTAACTCTCAAAATGTAGCACTTAGGATATCAGGTTGTTATATATAAATAACTATCTTCATAAATTATTGGGGCAGAGGATACCCCACATCTTAAATCTTAAGCAGAGAAGGCTAAAAATATGCAGCCCAAATGAATAGGATAAAAACCAAGACTTAAGTCCAAGGGGAAGAGACCATCCAGGAGGAGAGGGCAGAAATCAATTAATATATATCAACTATGTACCCAGGCATTGGGAATATAGAAAAGTTAAGGAATCACATGTGACAGATGCTGAATTTAAACCTAGTCTTCTGACTTCAGGTCCTCTACTCTTTACTCAACCACACGGTGTCTATCTCGATTTCATTTTGTAAAAGCATTTCACTTAATTTTTATTGCTGTAATTGTTTACCCAGAGGGAAAAGGAATACCTTCAGCAACCAAACCTCAGAGAACAAAATGAAACAACTTAATCCCCAGAATTGTACCTGAGGGAGGAAATCTGATTACATTCAATGGCAAATGATGAGGAAGGAGGAAATTCTACAATAAGGGATGACTGCAGTAGAATATGTGAATATTCTGCAATAAGGGATGTTCCTGGCTTCCCAGCTCAGAACAAACTTCCCACACAAACATTACTCATAAACAGGTATCAGAGTTAGATTCCCCAGGTTAGTTTGCCAAGGTCTAGCTAACCACTAGTGAAGCTGACAGCCTCCACCAACTTCCTTAATATTATTGTGCATTTACTTAGCATGTATTTACCTGTATAGTTATTTCCCTAAGGTAGAATATAAATTCATTGAGGACAATTGATTTCATTTTGTTTTTTTCTGGACCAGAATTTCCTCATCTGTAAAATGCAGAAGTAAATCTAGAATAGGTGTTAAGATTCATGTCTGTGTGCGTGTGTGTGTATATGTGTATATGTGTATGTGTGTATGTGTGTGTGTGTGTGTGTGTGTGATGGACCCCTTTGATAGTCTGATCAATCCTATGGACCTCCTCTTAAAATAATATTTTTTAAATATATGAAATAAAAATTATCTCAGATTATATTTATTTATAGATCTATACATGTATATATATATATATAATTAAAGTTATATATGTAAATGCTATATAATATTATTATTTTCATTATCATCTTATCAGGATAACTCCCTATGGATTATAACCCATTCATGCTTTCTTAACCCATGAGAATCATTGATCATATCTGTCTACCCATCCTCCATATTTATCTTGTATAAATTAGTCACACATAGACAGTGCGGTCTGCTGGATAGAGGAATGGCCCCCAGGTTCAGCTCCTAACTTCAACACATAATGGCTCCCTGTCCCTGGGCAAAGTAATAAACCTCTCGGGGCTGCAAGTCTCTAAGACTATTGCAGAGAACTTTCTGATCTTCATTGACAGCAGAGATTTCTCACTGGAAGTCTCTGATACCAATTAATTCACAAAAAAGAAACAAATTGATCATAGAGGAAACTGTTCTCCATAGCATTTACTTTTCTAAAAAATGCAGTGCCAAAACAGACCTATCTTTATTTCTGCTAAAGATCTTTCCTCCAGTCAATGTTGCTCTTAAACACTGGTCAGTACAAGGGGAAGCCAATTCTAAACTAAGTAAGCAAGATAACCCCACCTACCACAGTTCCCTGCCTTAGCTCCATGGCTACATGTAGGCTTACCTAACAATAGAGAAAAATGCACATCAATTAAGGTTCATGATTTGGGTGTGAGGGAAGAGGGGGGAGATTTTTAGATATACCATCTATTAATAATGTACATACAGCATAGGGACTTATGAAGAAATACTCAAAAAAAGTAATTCACAAGAAGATCTTGCATTTTGTTTCCATACTACACTATCTAGCACAAAATTCAGATTCTTACTTAGATTTTTCACACTATGGTTATGTATCCTGAAGGGTTCAAAGTTAAAACACAATGTCTTAATGCTGAACAAACAAATCTCCTCCAAAACTTTTCCTGTGTATTTATATACTAGGAGTATGTGCTTATAGTGTTCACAGGATGCCATAAATGTGACTGGGTAAGGGGTGGGAAGTGGAGATTGGCTACCTTTGTAAAGAAAAAAGGGAATCACCAAGCAACAGACAACCCACAAGCCCCACTGGAACCCTCATCTTGTCCAAAGCAGGAATGCTTAGGTGAACTTACTATATAGGATTATGGGAGAACAAGAACCAGAATTACAAGAGGCCAAATATGTGAATGAGCTGAGATCTGAATCATAGGTGGGAGTACCCATATCAATGAGGTCTTTGGAAATAATGGAGTATTAGAGTATATGATTATACAAGAGGGAACATCATCATGGTCAAAAGATGAAGTATATGTGTTTTTTTTTCTTCTAAGAGCAGAATTTTTGTCTTTTAGCCACTTGATTTTTAAATCAATGAATGAAATTATAAATAATTAAATCTATGAAAATAGGACTTTTTATGCACAGCAAGTACAATGATTTAATGCAATGTTTCCTTTTCCCATGTGGAGGGGTTCTTAGGTAGTTGGGATTGTCTTCTTCGTGGTGTGATTTGAAGAGCATTGGAAGACTTTTAACCAAAACAGTCTTTTACCCTTGTTCTTTCGACTTGCTGACTTAGAGATATTGAAATGCTCATAAATCAGATGAAATGGAAACATCCCTGGGAATGGCAAAACTTATTATTGGACAAAAACATCTTTTTGCCATTAAGTTTATCAGATAATTAATCCACTGCCATTGTGGAAAACATAATAGAGAACTAATAGAATGAAATATATAAAAAATAACTTCTGACCCCTTACTTCTCAGACATAAAATTGGCACAGTTATCCCTTCCACATCACAGGGGTTAGAAGCATGACACCCCTCACAATTTGGAAACATCTGTGTAAAAAAAATTTTGGCTCTCTCTTCATAGCAGAGAAGAAGTATGAATTATCATGGTATTAAAACATAAAACATGTTGATATTATATAATATGATACATATATTTTATGCATGTCTGAGTTTCTAAACTTTGTGACATTTGTGGCTTTCAGAAATCTTCCAAAAAATTCCCATTCAATCTCTTATGCTGACCTGCAATATATTAAAATCATAATAGGGAAAAATGGCATTGTTTTGGAAGGGATAACTGTACTTACTTTATCTTAATATTACATTTGGTTCAATTGTCTACTTTCTTTTTAGTTAAGAAAAATATCCATAAACATGAAAGTGTATATAACACATAATCTCTAAGGTGCCTTCTTGTTCTATGTGGAGATCCAACCCAGGCTGGACAATGGAGATATGCCCCAGGGCACAAAATTGGGAGATACAACTCTTCCCCATGCGGAGACCAGTTTCCTCTAATCTGTCATTCTTCTATTATCCTCTGAAGAAGGACCCTGTATATCCAACTAATTTCAGACTGCCACTCCCAGGTTCCCATTGCTCTCTGAGGGCTTGCCTTCCCCTGCAATCTACTCAGGGGCACACAACAAATTCCTCAGGGATAGGGAAGCTGTGACCTCATGGCTGTCTAATTCCTTGGGTGTGGATTTTTCTCCTGAGTCCAAGTTTTACAGAACAATTCCTTGTATTAAGGGGATTTGTTCTGTGAAGTTTGGATTCAAAAGACTATACTTGAGGACCTTGAGGGCCAAATATAGCCTCAAGCCACAGGTTCCCCACCCCTGTGATGGGGCTGAGACCCACATCCACACCCCCACACTCATGCACAACTGAACCAAGTGTCACATTACACTCTAATGTACCCCCTTGTCTTCCCAAAATGTTTTTGTCCAATATGAAAAAAATTGCAAGTTACAGACCTGCTCTAAAATTCTACATGGCATAAATTTCTCATTCTTACACTCATTTTATTTGCTGTGATAAAAAAAAAAAATCTAAGCATCAAAGCTCAAGAACTTTTTCCTGCTTTAAACCCATGATAAGCAATTCAGTGAAGACAACTTCTCAAATCAGAGCTCATCAAAATTTACAGTCCTAGGCAACCCTGAGAAGGAGAATACAAGCGAAGAAGATATCTTCATGCTGTAATCACACATATGCAAAATTATCAAGGGGATAACGTGCCCATGAGAAATCATAAATAAAGAAGGAAACATTGACTCAAACTGAGTATTACACGAAACTTTATAAATACCAAACTTCATTTTCCTACAAGCCTTTATGTTCCAATAAAAAGTGGAAATATGATTTAATGAAAAAAGGTGAGCTTAGTAAATTTCAATTCCTCTCCTGCTCCATTTTAAACTTTGGAGCTTTATTATTCTTTAGCTTAAAGAAAGTACAATTTCATCAAAATAATGGAGAGATATTCTGATCATTCAATCACAGAGAACTGAAGTCCATTCTTATTTTTACTAATCTACCTCAGCTGATTGCAAAAGATAACTTCTGTGTGAGATTTGAAAAGGAAAAAATTCAAAGACTATGGTTTCCCCCCAAATTCTTGTTGCCGAATTTCTGTAGGCTTTTTAACAACCTTCTGAACAGAAAAATGTCATTTTAAACTTAATGAAATACTGTTTCTAAGATACCTTTTAGATTAAAAATAGCCACTTGGTTTATGCCACTATAACAGTATCTCATCTTTCTTATTACAGCATTCAAATTAAAGATTCACTGTGGCAAACTCATCACAGAGAATAAAGAAAAGGAAGAAAATTGTAGTTCTTCATTTCCATCAGAAATAAAGCAGTGGACTTATCCAAGCACGCACTTTCAGGCAAGGAGACTTCCTCTACCTTGACTCACCCCACAAGGGTGTAAACCCTATAAAGCCAATCTCTAATTCCAGACATAGCTCAGTTTCTTAGGATCAAACACCAATCCACATATAAAAAGGACAGAGCAGAGGGACAAATAACTTCCTGCCAACTTGAGTCTTATATTTGAAATCTTTGAGTTTTGGTATGAACTTGTTCAAGAAAAAAAATGTTGGGAGTCATGTATAAAATGTTATATACAATAGGATACTAGTCTCTCCCCCCAAAATAAGAAACCTCATAAATAAGTCACAGTCACAAGGCTGTGTAATACCTGAGCAACAGAATCTTGAACTAGAGATGAGGGTAGAATCCTTAATGCGGAAGACAGAGTCCATGATCCTAAATACAGGATATTGCAAACAGCGCTCATATCTCAGGACAAGAAGCAAAAAGTGGTCCTTCAGAGGAAAGGTAGCCCTGGGGGACCTGCCTTTCTGAATCACTGCCATGCTCTGCCCATCACCACAGGGGCTGGCGAGAATATACACTCCAACAGCCCAGCCTTCCACTATCAGCAGACATCAGTGTAAAGCCAGCAAGCAGAGCAAGATTAAAAATAGTAATGTAAAAAGGGAAAGTGGAGGGGGGTAACCATGGAGGTGGAGGGGCAAAGAATAATTATATCCAGGACTCACAGTTTGTGAAGCACAGTGGGAACAACAGAGGAGACATGTGCTTTTCCTGCCTTTATTTCACAACTTGAAATTCTCTTGTTAGCTCCGTGAATGTAAGTTATGTTCTCTAGACTTTCATATTTCAATTTTTGTTGACATCTACTAAATTAAAGTAAATCAAGGTGGAGAGATGTTTATTAATCCCACAATGGACTAGGAAGAGTAGAGGTGGCTTTTTCATTTATTTTTAATAATGATGTTTCTAAATTATAATGAAAACCTTAGTTCTGAAAGATCTAATTTGGGGAAGAAGAAAAGAGGAAGGTGCATTCAGCTTTGACACACGTTTGCCTCTCTGGCAGACTGGTGACTGTTTATGCAAACACTTTTGAAACACAGACAGTGGGTGATAGCTTTACATTTCACATTCATATAAATCACTTTGAACCTCTGATAACATAGTAAAGCCTTTGGCTCAGTGAGCATCTCTACCTTGCTGGACAAAATGAAAATCTTAATAAACACAATATTAATATCTGTTCAGTTAGCTACTGATCATAATTAATATAAAACATCAGGTAAGGCATTGAGCTATAGAGAGAGGTGATCAGGGTTTTCTCTGAGTCTAATAAACAGCTTAGTTTACAAAGTTTCACCATTTTTTTTCATCCTACTTACTTTGAGATTTGTAAGAAAGTGCCTATCAAATATTCATCAAGGACAACAACATGTCTATGGCTGACATTACAAAACAAATCATGTCTAATAAGTCTTTAATGAAAACAATCTTGCAAATAAAAAATGCAATCCTAGTTTGATCTAAAGTGTTTATGTCATTTCAGTACTCATTTAGTGACAAACACAACACTATTCTGTTGAACCAAGTGAACTGTATTGAACATGATCAATTTCAAATCCCCTTTTCTAAAACTTCACACTTAGCAGTTTTTCCATCCTTTTATGCACCCCTTTAATAAAAGTTTTTTTTTAACTTCATTTGAGCTTCCCAAGGACTGAAACTAATAAAGCACACTTACTTGAAAAGTATAAAATCGAGTTCCATTAGGAGGATGCACTTTGGGGGAGCCAGGAACCGTGTTCATATCCGAGAAAATCATTTCTGATCCTAGAGACAGTACAATCCACAAGGAGCTCCAGATGCAGAGTAGAGCACTAAGCATACAGATAAATCCTCTCATGCATTTAGGGATGCTACAATGTAAAATGAAATCTGCCCCATCCTTCCAGATATTCACAACGAGAGCACTCACTCCTACGTTTCAGAGCTCATCTGGAAGGTCACCAGGCACTGATCTTTAGTTCAACTACTTCTTTGGAACATTCATGAAAAATAAAGAAATAAACAGTAAACCCACAACATCCACAGACATAAAATGAGGAGCACGGAAGGAAAGAAAGCTAGAACCAATGATAAATAGAGCTTTTCAGAATCTGGCAATGCTTTGGACCTGCCCATCTGTTCTCAGTGATAATCACCTCCCTCCACCACAGTCTAGCAGAGTGATTATGCTAAACATCCTGGTTAACCAATAACATACAGTTTCATTTCAGGCAAGCATGCACAGTGTAATACAGAGGACCTCTTCTGACTAGCCTGAAGCATGCTTCCTAGTAGATTTAAAACAGTGTATATAAACATGAAATGATTTGTATCCATTATATTCCTGGACAAGCCTTGTTCTTTCTGCCTTTGTTTCCTGTTCATTAATAACAAGATTGCTGTATATTTCCCCATCCAAGCTTCAATAAAACACAACTTTAAATTCATTATTTATAGTACAAAACAAATCAAGGTAGATTGGTATATAGAAAGTAGTAAAGTATAGCAATTAAATTAGTAACCATGTAAAGTATCTGGGATGCTTTCCAATACAAAATACACACACACACACACACGCACACACACACACACACACACACACACACAAAGTGAACTGCGTCTTTCTGAGCTCCAAGAGTCACAAACTTTTTATAAGCTAGGATTATACTTCATTATCTCCCTTTCTCATCTAATCATTAGACATTTCCTGCCTGTGTGACCTTAGGCAAGTCATTTTAATTCTCTTGATCTCAGTATCTTGATATGCAAAATCAAAAGGCTGAACTAGATACTTTCCATCCTCTCAGCTCTGAAAGTATGATACTATGAATTATCATTCATTCAACTTGCCTTTTCTTTTAAAAACTCTAGTGCAAATGTTCTTGATCTTTGTGTGGTATGTATGTGTGTGGGTCTGTGCAGGACCCCGTTAACAGTCTAATGAAACCTATGGTCACCTCGGAATAAGGTTTTAACGTGCCAATTTATTTAATCAAGTAAACTAAGATACATAGGATTATGAAACACATCAATGATGGTGTTATGTAGTTATCAAATATATATACATACATACATATATATATACATATATATGTTAAAGGACTCCAAGTTAAGAATTGCTTTCATAACAGTGACAAAGTAATATTTTCTTCCAGAAATCAAATCTTATAAAAGTTTAAAACTTTTTACCTTGAAGGGTCCATGATGTCCCTCTGATGTGGGTAGTCTCTCCACCAACACAGATAACAACCCCACCACACCTCATCCTGTCCAAATCTTATTCAGGCTTTCCCATAATTCTTCCACAAACCCAAGACAAAAACTCTTGTTATTATTGTTTCAAGAAATTTCTTAGGCATAAGAAAGCTTTCTTAAAATACCAAAATACTTAAAATACTTTCAGACAAGTGTTCTACACAGCAAGCAATGTTCCCGACACCCAAGTTAACCCACAGTGTATTCAGCCTGTAGGAAAACATTAAAGATCATATTCAAATCACTTGGCACCTTTTAGTGGCAAAAATAAATGTTCCATTTACACATTTTCCAAGGTGGAGACTAAGGGAAGACAAATTTGGGAGGGAGACAACGTTTCCTGCATAAGTTTATCCACCCTAGGGAATCAGGGAATTTGAAGTAGTAGAGGTTGTTCTGAATCTATTATATGTTGAGCAAGGCTATCAGGAGGTCTTTTAAAAGAATAAAAAAAAATTTCCACTGTAGCTTTACATTGATAAATACCATAAAGACAATGTCTTCATTTAGTTAATTAGGAAAATGGGCACGGGACTTACTCTGTGATTGGGAAAGATAGAATAAGTCCACATTTTCTAAAATTATGCTTTTCCTCTGAATAAAAAATTACATCTGGAAAAGAATTCCCCTCTCCTTTCACAGAGAACAACAACTGTTTGCCCTTTGACAATAAAGTCACCAGTTGATAATAAAGACACTTTCTAAGTCTCTTTCCTACTTCATTCTTCTTCATATTATATTGTCTTTACTTATTGGTATAAATATTGATCACATACCAAAGCTCCAGGAGGTCAGGGACTGTCATTTTAGTCTGTATATGAGTAGTCACCCACAGGATGTATGGTTTCACAGAGCATCTAGGTAGTAGAGTAAATAGAGTGCTCAGTCTGGAGTCAGGATGAGTCATCTCCCTAGGTTCTAATCTAGACTCAGATACTGACTAGTTGTGTGACACCCTGAGCAAGTCACTTAACCCTCTTTGCCTCAGTTTCCTCATCTGTAAAATGAGCTGGAGATGTAAATGTCGAATCAAATAACTCCAGTATCTTTGCCAAGAAAACACCAAATGGGGTCACAAAAAAAAAAGACAACTGATACAACAAAAGTCTCAGGGCTCTGAGAAGTTAACGTATAAGCCTCAGAGGCAAGGAAATGCCCAACAAGAAAGAAGACTAGACGTTGCCTCCTGTCCTAAAAAGAATACCAACCTCTCTAAAGTAGGGACTAAGTACAAGAGATAAAGTAATTTCAACCATTGTCATAGCTTAGGGCAGACATCAAGAACTCAAACAAGGCAAGATGAAATTAACAGCAGAGGAACTTCTGACAAAGGTTCTAAGTACGTGATTTAGTTCAATCCCTAGTTGCCCATAGTGGTCATTATTGTTTCTTGAATAGAAGTAACCTTGTTCTTTGCTACAACTGCATAATGCCTTCACATTCCGTTGTTTGCCCAATCCATCATTCCCCATCCCCCATTCTTTTAATAGTCAACTAGGAGGATTCAGTCAAATGAAATGTCACTGAAAACATGTACATGATTGTCTTATTGGGCCAAACAAACAGATTGTCAAATTGGGCCAAACAAATAGACTGAGGACTATAAAGCATATCTACAGCATGTACACAATTTTTACCTTGCTAATTTCAGTCTCCTTGGCTTTTGTCCCCACATATTAACAACATATGCCAGGTTTTTTATAAATCTAAGGACCCAAACCTTACGAAATGAAAAGCTCTCTAGACCATATTTTCTTAGTGTTTTTGGGAAGACACTACTTATCAGGTTCACAGACAATTGGTTACTGTAGCACAGCTGAGTGGGCATGATAAAAATAGCAAGGCAGAATGTAGGACAATTGATTTGAGAAGGGAAGGTTCTTTGTTACAGAACAAAGAGCTCCTAGTAGAGTGTTAGGTTTGAAGGCAAGAAGATCTGGGTTCAAATCTGGCCTCTGGCATTTACCAGTGGTGCCATCATAAGCAAGTTATTGAAGCTCTCTGAGCTCAAGTTCTCACATCTCTGGAATGGGAATAAGAAAAACTTTAGTAACTACTTGACAGGATTGTTGGGAGACCCAGATGATACATAATGTATGGAAAGTACTCTATAATCGCTATAAGTAGTGTTTGTATATGCATGCATGTGTGCATGTGTGTGGGTATGTGTATGTGTGTGTACATGTGCATGCATGTGGGTTGTGAACACATATAGTTTTGTATGTGTGTTGCATGTGTAGGTGTGCGCATGTGTGTAGGCTTGGGGTATTGTGCACATTGTGCATGTGTGTATGTGTGTGCATGTGCATGCGTGTATGTGTGTGAGTTAGCAGCCCAGAGGGGACAGAAATCCAGCCTTGGAAGAGAAACTGGTTTCATGCTGTACCTCTGACTCACTTTGGTTGTATATTATTTCAAAGAAGGTACTGACCTTCACTAGTAAAGTGAATTGTCTCACCCTAAAGAGAAAATCATGGGACTAGTCCTGATAGCTATTTTTTTTTTTTATTTCACTAGAATCTGTCTGTTACTCCTAATGGACAAAGAAGTTTAAACAGTATCTTTAAAACCTCATCTTCCTTCTATGATTTTGCCATTAAGAAACAAATCTACAGCCAAACACACAGCAGCTAGGACATTCCTTGATGGCAGAGACAGTTTCATTTTTGCTTTTGTAATTTCCCAGAACCAACAGGGTAAGGACTCACTTCTGGGGAGCTGGAGGGTGCAGTGCACAAAGGACCAGCCTTACAGCAGGAAGACTCATATTCTGAGTTCAAATCTGACCTCACACAATTACTAGCTCTGTGATCCTGGGCAAGTCACTTTACCTTGTTGGCCTCAGTTTCCTCATCTGTAAAATGAGCTGGAGAAGAAAATGGCAAAATAGTCCAGTATCTTGGTGAAGAAAACCCCAAATGGGGTCACAAAGAATTGGACATTACTGAAAAAGGACAGAATAACATAAAGAATTTAATAAATGTTCTTTAAACTGAACTGAACTCCTTCCCACATAATGTACCATGACTAGGACTGAAAACAAACTTGCAAATATTCTATTACTACTTGGCAAAGTAGTGGTGGTCCATTCCATATTGGAGAATTCATCCCATTATGGTTTTCTAGGAGTCAGAAAGGAGTCTTTAAATTCTTGTTAATCCCAGAAGAGTCTGGTACAATAGGTTTTCATTTATATAGAGAGGAAACATATTTTACATAGATTTCTGGCCAATGGAATTATTCCTGAGTGACATAATAGATAGAATGCTAGACTGAATAGTCAGAAGACCTGGTTCAAAGCCTTGATTTGTCACTTATTAGTTGTGTGACTCTAAGTCACAATTGCCTTAAACTTCCATCTCCACATCTGTAAAAGGGAATTGGTAATGATTGCGTTATCACATTTCAGAGCACTATTGTCACTTGGAAAACACCACATAAATGTGAAGTTCTAGGATTAATGGAGAAATCATGACAGAACATATAAGGCAGTGGGCATATTTATAAGAGAAAAGAATAATTAGAGCAATACTAATAATAGCTAGCTTTTACTATCTCTTTAAGGTTTGCAAACTGCTTTACAAATATAAAATTTTATCCTCATAACATCCTGGGAAATAGATACTGTCATTATCTTCATGTCACAGATGAGTTAACTCAGACGGACAAAGGTGAAAGAACTTGCTCAAGTTCCCACAGATACTAAGTATTCTGTGGATGAATCTGAATCTGTCTTCCTAATTTCAGGTCCAGAACTGTATTTACTGCACCATCCAGAATGATTCATAAAAGTGTTCCATTATTTATGGCTTTCTTTTTATGAAATGTCGCAGAAGAACCTCCCACATATTTCAACCAGTGACTGACTAGATGAAATCTGCTACCATTTTGTTTATTTCACCAAATGAGACCCAACGTAACTTCTTTGACTTTTGACTAATGTGGAAATGTCTTATAGTTGAACTATAGAACCAAATGGTCTTTATGTCAGATGTAGAGGGCCTTAATTTCCATGTTATGCATAAACTTTCTATTTCATCTGAACTCTACAACAGGGTTTCTCATCTAACTTTTTTGATACCTTTGTAGCATCTAGGAATTCAACAAGACTGAAAGTTTTATATAATCCCCACTGAAATCCTAACACCACCTTTTACCCCACAATGACTAAGAATAAGATGTGGGATTTTCTCTGATTTGACACAACAAGCATACCTGAAATCTTATACTGTTCTCCCTTAAAAATTTAAACACAATTAAGAAACAGTCTTACTGATGGCCCCACAAAGGCTACCTACTCAATAGTAATCAGGTTTCTAAAGACCATGGCCTGTTCATCTGTCCAAAGAACCATGGGATTAGAACTGGAAGAAATAAATGAAGAAAGGTATGTTCATGGAGGTTAACTGACTCTTCCAAGGAGACAGTGATGGTAAATATTAGTGGTATGATTTGAATCCAGGTTCTCTAATTGGAGTTCCTGTGTCTGTCTGTCTGTCTCTTTCTTTTCTCTATCAATGGTCAAAAGTGAGAGAGGATAGTTTTCTCAAAAAATATAATGCTTATCAAACATTTTTAAAATGACACATACAAAATAATGCCTTGAAGATATATTCTCTCTCTCTTATTATCCCTCCCTTTCTTTCACATAATCTTCCTCTGCTTCCCATTTTGCATTCCTTCCTTGTGCTTTCTTTCACAGATCCCCTTTTTAAATTCTTCTCATCTACCTCAACAATTCATGTTTTGGTGAAAAGGGTCCAGTGAGTCCTTTGAACCCTGTCTTCACTTACTGTGTGACCTTAGACAACTCAGTTAAATCAACTGAGTTGCAGTATCTGTCTCGAAACATGGACAGGATTTCTGGGGTTTTACGATGATCAAATGAGATCACACAAGCAAAGTGCTTTGTAAATCATACAATCTCAAATATATTTTAGCTAACAATGACAACAATTTTTTTTTAGTCTAGAACTAGAAGAGAAAATGTCAAACCACTCCAGTATCTTTGCCGAGAAAACCCCAAATGGAGTCACACAGTCAGAAATGACTGAAAAAAAAATGGCTGAATTTGTATGGGATCTCCATCATTACAAAGTGTGCTCCTTGAGGGTAAGGATTGTGTGTTTGTCTTTTTTGTATCCCCAGTCCTTACTAGAAGTACTAGCACATAGTAAGCAATAAAAACATACTTGTTGCTTGATTGATCATACAAGTATTAGAAGGTTGCTTCCATCACTGTGAATTTATTTGACTTGCTTATGATTTTACAGTATTTGAACCCAGCACTTTCTGAAATCTAAATTAACTGTATAACTATCATGATAAGCAGCCAATTAGTTTATCTAGACTTTTGAAAAACGACATGTTTGCAACTCTGAAATTCTCCCAATAAACACGAGCATGTATATGACTAAATAATACAATTCCAAGCATCTTATGCTGTAAGTCATTTTCTATATCTTCATATGGATTTTAGTTTGGCCAGAATATCCTCTGATAGCATGCTTGGTGTGCATATAATTTCAAGAAAATAAAACAATTTTCATATCCAGTTTAAAAAATATCTCCAAACCAATGGAAATGCTTATTTTGATAATTAAAAACAATCTCCTCAGCAAGGCCTCTCGTGGCAAGACTGAAATGGGAACAATATGTGACAGAAAGGGTGTGTTTTTTAATAGTTACTCATCTAATTCAATAAAAATCCACGATTTAAATCTTAACTCAAAACATCTGCTTTTTTCCCATTATTTTATATGTATATATGGGTAGAGAAAGTAATGTGCCACATGGAAAATGTATTTTGCTAAATGAATCTAAAATGTTTAAAAACTGAATTCTCAATATACATAATATATTTGAATATATATGTGTGTGTATACTATATATACAATATATATCTATATATAAGGTACATAAACATATACATATAGATAGATATTCATATATTCATATACATACACACGTATCTAGCTTTCTTTCTATCCATCAATGTATCTAAAAATACAGGGGCAGCTAAGTGGCTCAGTGGATAGAATACTGAGTCCAGAATCAGTAAGACTCATCTCCCTGTGTATAAATCTGGCCTCATACCTTTACTATCTGTGTGACCCTAGGCAAGTCACTTAATCCTTTTGGCCTCAGTTTCCTCATCTGTAAAATGAGCTACAGAAGGAAATGGCAAACCACTCCAGTGACATGAAAACCCCAAAGGGTGCTATGAAGAGTCAGACACAACTGAAAACGAATGAACAAGAAATATATGCATACATACATGCACACGCACATACACACGTATCATCTTTAATTCTAGTTGATGAATAAGAATAAGAATAAAACACTGCTATTTTGTCTATAAGGTAAAAACAGAATTTATATCTGTGTGTATATATACACAAATGTGATCATTACCTCTAGTTGAAGAACAAGAATAAAACACTGATATTTTGTCTATAAGGTAAAATCAATTTATGTCTTTCAGTGTGTGTATGTTTGTATGTGTGTGTATAATCTACACTAGCCAATACATTAATGTGTATATTATAATTATAATTATATTATGCTATAAATTTAACCGAGATGTTCAATGTAAGCCAACTTTACAAAGTATTCTTTTTCTGTTGTGGGAGGTAATCATGGTTGAGTGACTTGCCCAGGTCACTGTAATGTTTATGCTTGATTAGGGACAGCTTGTTTTGTAGGAAAGCCCGCACTTTTTGTAATTTCTAAAGAGGTTCAAGAGAGTTATGGGTCAAGAGATTCATGACGCCCTTTGACTCTGAAAAGTGTATATATTCTCAGAGGTGAAGTTTTGCTTTGGGGGCTTACTCTTTGGAAGAAGGTTCATGTGCCAGATGAGACTCTGGGTAGCTGTTAAGAAGCCCATTCCACCCCCACCCCCACTCTGACTTTGAAAACCTTGATGTTGTTACCATGTATGTATGTACTGATCAGACAGTTGGATCTGTCTGTTGATCTGTGATGTACGTACTGCTTTTGGTCAGACAGTTAGAAGCCCTATCTGTTGGTCCTTATTTCTTTGCTTGTATTTTATCTGACCTTAGACTCCTTTAAAATCCACTTAACACATAAAGAAACAGATCCTACTGGCTCAAATTTGCACAGGTAGAAAACGGTAGAACCAGGATTTGAATTCATGTCCTCTGATTCTAAAATCAGGATTCTTTCCACTGTTCCATGAGGCCTCAACTATTATTGTTATTACATCTTTTTCTACACACCTTTGGTGACTATTTGAGAAAATGAGATCATGAAACTATTCTTGAGCCCTTCTTGCAGACATCCTTAGTTTTCCTCACTGCTCCCATATTGGTAGAAATTATGAGAGTAAGCTCTGAAAGGAGCTAAAGTTTGAGAACGCTCATCTCTTCAGATAGGAGCTTCCAATATGGGACATAAGATCCATGAATCGCATGATATGACCCCAAAAAGTGTACTATGAAACAACTGGTAGGTAGGAAAATGGGTTGGATTCTACCCTCCCTGGTGAGAGTTTTCTTACCTTATTTCTAATACAATCATCCTACCTCCTTCACTTACAAATATTTTCTCATTCCTTGCCCAGATATGTATGCTCCCAAATTCTCTCTTTCTCCACCAGAGCCTACACTTCAGAACAGTTACAATGTGATCTGGACCAGGCATCAGAAGTTGCTCAAGAAAAAAGCAAAACCCTTTCACCCAACCTCCCAGTACATTCATATTTATACCTAGATTACATCACAGATGGGGCACTGTGTGCAAGAGCAGTGACTGATGTGTCAGAATCTCCCCTCTCTCTTTTAATTTGGGTGAGTCAGGATGAGTTTCACAAGATTAGATGGCATGGATGGGTTGGGATCATAGATCTTATTATATTATCTTGACCTCCAAACAAGCTTCATTCTTAAGAACTTCCATAACTCCACAGGGTCTACCACCATTCTTCATTATCCAGCATGGGAGCTTTGGTGATTTACTCTACTTTTCAATCTCTTTCCCCTCACCTATCCAATCAGTTGCCAGATCCTGTTTTTGTTTTTATTTTTGCTATTTTCTTATCTCTCACATCTCTACTTAAACAGCCCCAAATTCTAGTTCATGTGCTTATAGCCTCCAGGACTAATGTGATAGAATTCTAATTGATCTTCCTGGTCTGTGTTGAGTTTTTCCCCACTACCATGCCACATTTACTGGCAACATTTGACCTCCCTGGGCCTCAGCTGCCTTCCTCATTTGGTAGAGCATTATCTATTGCACACACCAAAGAGCATTCTTGTAAGGATCAAAGGCAGTTGTGTATATTGAGCATTTTGTACTTTTAAAGTGCCTTATAAAGACCTGTTTTTGTTATCTACATTATTGAGAAAAGTTGTAACATGCCCAGGGTCACAGAACCAGTATGTTTCTGAGTTGAACTCTGGTCTTCCTAGCTGCAGGAACAATCCTCAAATCACCAGATCAACTCAATATCTATAATTATTGCAAGAGTAAGGATGATGTCTTACTTAAACTTGCAGCTCTCTCCAATGCCTACTAGGCTGCACTGCATGCACACTACATCCTTGATAAATATTCGCTGAAATCTCCTTTGGAAATATTTCAACTCATCAATGAATCTTTAGACTATGACATATATGACATACTCCAGATGTGGCCCCATCGCAGCAGAGTCCCGCAGGAAAATTATTCTCCTAGCTCTGGACACTATCTCTATTAACATAGCCCAAAATGGCATGAGTTCTTTTGGCACTTCACAGCATGCTGACTCATAAGGAGCTAACCAAACTTTTCACTTAAATTGTTTTCTAGCCATGTCCACCCACATTTTGCACTTGTACGAATTTTATATTTTTTTTATTTTGGCCAACGTTTTGAGATGGCATAAAACAAAAAGTAAGTAGCTTAATGAGCTTATATATTTGAAAGCACTTTCTAACTGACTGTTTGTTTCAAAAGATAAACACATCCTGTCCCCAACTGCAAAGTACTGCCATGAACCCAAAAGCCATTTCATAGGCTTTCCCCTTTCTTGTCACAGATTCTTATGACATTTTTCCAGCTCTGAATATTTTGTCCTGACATGGTCAGCAGAGATGCAAAATGTAGCTATAATGTAGTCCTCCCCATGCTCATCTCTACTTTTAAAAATTCAACAAATATTGTGCAAGGATCCAGACTCCAAATTGAACTTATCTTCCTTTGCCCTTATCTTAACATTGCATCTGTTATATACTCATAATATTTTGCACATCACAAAACTAGAAACATGGTGTATTCAGTCAAGTGCTGAACTTGGAGTTAGGAAAAGACTAGCTATAGGACCCCAGTTATAGGACCCCAGGCTAAATAAATAACTTCTCTGGAACTCAGTATACCCATATGTACAATCAGAATGATGAAAGACCTAAGTACCAACCTTAATATGTTGTTTACATATGATCTTTCCTATTTATTTATTTATTTAATTTTAAGCTTTCAACATTCATTTCCACAAAATTTTGAGTTCCAAATTTTCTCCCCATCTCTCCCCTCCTACCTCCAAATGCTGTGCATTCTGATTACCCCTTCCACCAATATGCCTTCCCTTCTAACACTCCTCCTTTCCCTTATCCCCATTTTCTCTCTTGTACTATAGAGCAAGGTAAATTTCTATACCCCATTACCTGCAATTCTTATTTCCCAGTTGTATGCAAAAACAATTCTCAACATTTACTCCTAAAACTTTGAGTTCCAACTTCTCTTCCTTCCCCGCTCCCCACCCATCCCCACTGAAAAGGTAAGCAATTCAACACAGGCTATATATGTGTAGTTTTGCAAATGACTTCCATAATAGTCATGTTGTGTAAGACTAACTATATTTACCTCCATCCTATCCTGCCCCCATTTCTTCTATTCTCTCATTTGACCTTGTCCCTTCCCAAGAGTGTTTACTTCTAATTGCTCCCTCCTCCCATTTGCCGTCCCTTTCATTGCCCCCCCCCATCCTGCTTACCCCTTTCTCCCCTACTTTCCTGTAGTGTAAGATAGATTTTCATGCCAAATTAAATGTGCGTGTTATTCCTTCCTTGAGCCAAATGTGATGAGAGTAAGCTTCACTTTTTTTCTCTCACCTCCCCCCTTTCCCCTCCATTGGAAAAGCTTTTTCTTGCCTCTTCTATGAAAGATAATTTGCTCCATTCCATCTCTCCCTTTTACCTCCCAATATATTCCTCTCTCACCCCTTAATTTTATTTTTTTAGACATGATCTCTTTCTGTTCAACTCACCCTATGCTCTCTGTCTCTCTCTCTGTCTCTCTGTCTCTGTCTCTCTGTCTCTGTCTCTCTGTCTCTCTCTTTCTCTCTCTCTCTCTCTCTCTCCCTGTCTTTGTGTGTGTGTGTGTGTGTGTGTGTGTAATCCCTCTGACTGCCCAGATACTAAGAAAAGTTTCAAGAGTTACAAATATTATCTTTGCATGTAAGAATGTAAACAGTTCAACTTTAGTAAGTCCCTTGTGATTTCTCTTTCCTGTTTATGTTTTCATGCTTCTCTTAATTCTTGTGTTTGAAAGTCAAATTTTCTTTTCAACTCTGTTCTTTTCATGAAGAATGCTTGAAAAGTCTCTATTTCATTGAATGACCATTTTTTCCCCTGAAGTATTATACTCAGTTTTGCTGGGTAGGTGATTCTTGGTTTTAATCCTAGTTCCTTTGGCTTCCAAAATATCATATTCCAAGTCCTTCCGTCCCTTAGTATAGAAGCTGCTAGATATTGTGATACCCTGATTGTATTTCCACAATTCTTGAATTATTTCTTTCTACCTGCTTCCAATATTTGCTCCTTGACCTGGAAACTCTGGAATTTGACTACAATATTCCTAGGAGTTTCTTTTTTTGGATCTCTTTCAGGAGGTGATCAGTGGATTCTTTCAATATTTATTTTGCCTTCTGGTTCTAGACTATCAGGGCAGTTTTCTTTGATAATTTCATGAAAGATGATGTCTAGGCTCTTATTTTGATCATGGCTTTCAGGGAGTCCCATAATTTTTGAATTGTCTCTCTTGAATCTTCAAGGTCATTTGTTTTTCCAATGAGATATTTCACATTATCTTCCATTTTTTCAATCTTTTGGTTTTGTTTGGTTTCTCATAAAGTCATTAGCTTCTATCTGCTTCATTCTAATTTTTAAAGAACTATTAACTTCCTTTTGAACCTCCTTTTCCATTTGACTGATTCTGCTTTTTAAAACATTCTTCTCCTCATTGGCTTTTATGGACCTCTTTTGCCAATTGAGTTAGCCTATTTTTAAAAGTGTTATTTTCCTCAGCATTTTTTGGGCTCTTCTTTAGCAAACTGTTGGCATGCTTTTCATGATTTTCTTGCATCATTTCCATTTCTCTTCCCAATTTTTCCTCCATCTCTCTTACTTGATTTTCCAAATACTTTTTGAGCTCTTCCATGACCTAGGACCACCACATATTTATTTTGAAGATTTTGGATGCAGAAGCTTTGACTTTTATGTCTTCCCCTGATGGTAAACATTGTTCATCTTCATCCAAAAGGATGGGAGAGAATACCTGTTAACCAAGAAAATAACCTTCTATAGTCTTATTTTTTCCCTTTTTTGGGGCATTTTTCCAACCAGTTACTTGACTTTTGGGTCCTTTGTCAAGAGGAAGGTATACTCTGGGGACCTGTAAGATCTTAGTTCCTCCAAGATGGCACAATCATGGGAGAGGAGTTTACTTCCTGGTTGGGCTCATGGCTGAGGTTCAGATCAGCTGCTCATTCCCCAGGAGCTTTAGGTGGGGGTGGGGCCACACCACTCAGGGTTGAGGTTCAGATCAGGTGCTCAGTTCTCCTAGGGGCTTTATGCAGAGCACTCCAACAATCAAACAATGAATGCCTGCTGCTGCCTGCCCAGGCCATAGCCAGCCACTGCAGTAGCTCTACTGCTGCTGCTGCCACTGCTGCTGCCACTGCTTGGGGTCAGGGCTAGGGGAGGACCCCACTCCCTTGTTATGGAGGTGAGAAATCTCTGTCACTGACCTTTGAAGTGTCTTTGTCACCTGTGGGCTGAGGGGCCCTGAAGACCTGCACTGGTCCTGCACCTTCCAGTGCCAAGGCCAAGGCGTGGATGGGCTCTGCTCTGAGTCCAGTGCAACAGACCTTTCCCGTCGGACTTCCAGGTCACACTGGGCTAGAAATCTCCTCCACTCCATCATTCTGTGGCTTCTGCTGCTCTAGAATTTGTTGAGAGTCTTTCTTTACAGGTATTTTATGGGCTGTGGAGGAAGAGCTAGAGTATGTGTGTCTTTCTACTCCACCATCTTGGCTCCACCTTCCTTTCCATACAATCTTTAAGCAAAGTTGTTTTGCTTGAATATACAGTTTTTATAAGGAGTTTCTTTTTCTTTTCTCTTTCTCTTTTTTTGTTCTTGAGGTGACAGGGAGAAAAAATAGATTTCTCTTAATTTTAAAATATGAAAAGTAGGGGTGGCTACAGATATGAAATGCTGCATGTACTTTTAAATAAATTCACTACATGACTAATTTTATTTAGTATTTTTACTGTGTGACATGAAAACTTTCATGCAATGGGAGTATTCGATAAATGTTTGCAACATAAAAACAAAATAAGTAGTTTTCAAAAAATTAAAAGGTAAGGTGATTTTCTTTTATTTTAAGCAATATCTACAACTTTTTATAGAATTTGGGATGCCCATTTGAAACATTTGTTACAAAAGGTAATCGGGGAGGGGGGTGGAGCCAAAATGGCAGAGCAAAAGCAGAGACTTGCTAGAGCTCTTTCCCCCAAACCCAGCCAAATACCTGTAAAAATGACTCTGAACAAATTGAGCAGCTGCAGAACCTGCAGAACAATGAAGTGAAGCAAATCTCCAGCCAAAGACAGCCTGGAAGGTCGACAAGAAGCATCTATCATGTGAGGCAAGGAGCAGAGCACACTCCAGTTTGGGTCACACTGGCACAGATGGGACTTGAACAGTCCTCATGGGGACTGAATCACTGACATCTATGGGCATTTCCAGACTTCTCAACCCCAAAATGCTGAGGACAAATTGGAAGATCAGAGGAAAAAGACCTGTGTAAAAGAGTAGAGTGATCAGGCCCCAGCCACAAGGGGGTGGAGGGAGAGGAGCCTGTGGCAGCTTTAGCAGCAGTAGAGGCAGTAGCAGTGGCTATTTCTGGAGCTCTAGGCCCACAGACTATGGGGGGATCGAGCAGCTGACAATACACCTGTTTATCCCCCTGGAAGCGGAGAACTACCTTTATAAAGAGCTCAAAAGCAAATAATTGGCTAGGGATATGAGCAAAAATAGGAAAAAAAAGTCAGACTATAAAATCTTACTTTGATGACAAGGAAGATAAAAAATATAATCAAAAGGAGACAACAAAGCCCAAACTTCCACATCCAAAACCTCCAAGAAAACTATGAATTGGTCTCGAGTCACAGAAGAGCTCAAAAAGGGTTTTGAAAATCAAGTAAGAGATGTAAAAGAAAAGTTGGGAAGAGAAGTGAGAGTGGGGCAAGAAAATCATGAAAAACAAGTCAACTGCTTGCTAAAAGGGACTCAAAATATGCTGAAGAAAGTAACACAAAATGGACTTACCCAAATGGCAAAAGAGATCCAAAAGGTCAATGAGGACAAGGAAGCTTTATAAGGAAGAATGAGTCAAATGGAAAAGGAGGCCCAAAAGCTCACTGAAGAAAATAATTGCTTAACAACTAGAATGCAACAGATGGAAGCTGATGACTTTATGAAAAATCAAGAAATTTTTAAAACAAAACCAAAGGAATGAAAAAATAGAAGACAATGTGCATTATCTCATTAGAAAAACAGCTGACCTGGCAAAAAGATCCGGGAGAGACAATTTAAAAATTATTAGACTACCTGAAAGTCATAATCAGAAAAGAAAAAGTAACCCAATATTCTAGAACCAGAGGGTAAAATAGAAATGGAAAGAATTCACCAATTGCCTCCTGAAAGAGATCCCAAAAGGAAAACTCCTAGGAATATTGTAGCTAAATTCCAGAGCTCTCACGTCAAGGAGAAATTACTGCATGCAGCCAGAAAGAAACAATTCAGTTATTCTGGAAATACAATCAGGATAACACAAGACCTAGCAGCTGCTACATTAGGGGATCAAAGGGCTAGGAACATGATATTCCAGAGATCAAAGGAGATGGGATTAAAACCAAAAATCATCTACTCAGCAATACTGAATATAATACTTCAGGGGGGAAATGGATATTCAATGAAACAGAGGACTTTCAAGCTTCTTGATGAAAAGGCCAGACCTGAATAGAAAATTTAACCTTTCAGATACAAGAATCAAGAGAAGCATGACACGGTAAACAGGAAAGAAAAATCATATGAGATTTACTAAAGTTGAACTGTTTCTACTTCTACATGGATGACAGAAGGAAGGGCAAATGGGAGGAAGGGGTAATTAGAAGTAAACACTTTTGAGGAGAGATGATCAAAAGAGAGAAGAGAATAAATGGGGGGCAGGATAAGATGGAGGGAAATATGGTTAGTCTTTTGCAACATGACAGATATGGAAATGGTTTGCATGACTACACATGTATAATCTATGTCAAATTGTTTCCTTTCTCAGTGGGGGTGGGTGGGGAGGAAGGAAGGGAGAGAAGTTGGAATTCAAAGTTTTAACAATCAATGTTAGAAATTGTTTTTACATGCAACTGGGAAATAAGATATACAGGCAATGGGGTATAGAAATCTATCTTTCCCTACAAGAAAATAGAGGGGAAGAGGATAAGAGAAAGGAGGAATGAGATAGAAGGGAGGGAAGATGGAGGGAAGGGTTAATCAGAATGCATGAGATCCTGGGGTGGGGGGATGGTAGAGATGGAGAGAAAATTTGGAACTCAAAATCTTGTGGAAGTGAACATTGAAAACTAAAAATAAATTAATAAAAAGGTAATTAAATGCTTCTTGAGATTTTTTTATAACAATATAAACCAAATGAGTAAACAGATTCTGATAAGCTTAATATCAAACTCTTGAAATCTTATATAAAGGAATGGAAATAAAGTAGAAAAAAAGTCAAGTTGCAGTTTAAAAATGAAAGAAATATTCTGAAGCAAAAATTTTTCATAGAATATATTTTCCAGAAACCAGTTGGTGCTTCTTTCTGCCTTAGATATGAACTATACCTAAACTCTTTGAATAATGTTATTCTATAGGAAATGCAAAAAAAAGAGAAAAGAAATGGGAGGAGAGGAGAGAGAAAGATGGAGAAGGGGAGAGGGTGATGCAGAAGGAAAGGGATATGGAAAGTGAGAGATAGAGAGATTCTTAAGCATTGTTTCACAGTCACATTTAAAAACAAAGGTTCTTAATAAACATCACAAAATTCTATATACTTCCACCATTATTCTAAAAATCAAATAACACAAAACTATAGTATATACATAGGCTGAAGAAAGGTATAATACCTATAGGCATTAAATTAGAATTTTTCCCATAGCAATGTTATTATTTAGTACAAAATAGATGTTTAGATTCTTTTATAAATAGAAGCCAATAATACTTGACATTTATATAGGACATGATAACGTAACACTCTTTACCTAGGTTATAGCTTTTACTTTTCATGACACTGTGATTTAAACAGGGCATGTTTTATTACACTACCTTGTTGTTGAGTCATTTCAACTGTGTCTGACTCAATGACCCCATTTGGGATTGTCTTAGTAAACATACCGGAGTGGTTTGCCATTTCTTTCTCTAGATCATTTTACATATGAGGAACTGAGATGAACAGAGTTAAGTGACTATCTCAGGGTCACACAGCTGTGTGTGTGAGGTCAGAATAATAATTAATAATAATTGTCTGAGGCCAGAATTGAACTCAGGAAGATGAGTTTTCCTAACTTCACGCCAGACACTCTGACCACTATGCCAACAAACCACACCTCACAGATAAAGAAATTGAGATTCAGAGTGTAAGTGAATTACACTCAAATTCACAGAGCTAATGAGTAATAGAGCTGAGATGTGAATTCAGTTTCCCTAACACTAAATCCCTTTCCAATATATAATGAAAAGGGGGGAGAGGCAATAATGGAACAGGAATTTCCATAATTAGACATAATTGGCAGTGGGTTGTCTAACATGCAACAAAGCAATGAAGAAAAATAGCACAGTAGAGTGTGGACAAATAAGTATACCTGGTGTAGCTAAAAACTCAATAACATTCAGGCTGAATATGGAGAATGAATCCCACTCATGGAATCTGTGCATGGAGACTAATTAATTGCTTATTGTTAAGTGGTTTGGGAGAAGCGATGAGTAACCAGCAAATACACCAAATGATCTCCATGTTAACTGCTACAACATTTCTTTTGAGTTTTTTTTGGCAATGTTTTTCCACTTTTCTTTTTTGGAAACAAATTACCCAAATGGTTCTACCTTTCTGTTCAAATTTGGGCGAATAAGAATTACATAAACGAACTAGGAGAAACTGAATTGGATCTTCTCATTACATATCCCTATCAAAGAGGTTAACTAGAAGAATGGAATTTGAGAATCCTAGGAGGTAAGCAGAGACTCTTACCCTGCCTTCTTTTAGATAAATAAAATGCTTTATTGGTAAAGACCTCCAACTTTGTGTAACTAAATGAATATTACCTCTATATTGTGTTTTTACTTTATCAAGGGAATAACTGCTAACCGGCAAAACACCAAATGAGACCATCTTTATCTTTTCTCATACTTAATACATTTTTCTTTGCATAATGGAAATGACACTGGAACACTGCGGATCATAAAAGTATTTGGGTTTTTTTTTTTAATATCATATCAGCAAGTTGAATTTATTGCCTTGCTGTATATCAAACAACAGATTATTAAGCACCTACTGTGTGCTAAGTCCTTTCCTAAGGAGCTTCTACTTCATCACTGTGATTATTAGGGAAACTAATCAACCAAAAAAAAAAATAGTACAGCTCTTATGACAAATATATGTATATATATATATATATAATACATATAAACATTAAAATTAATGATAATTTAGTTTGTGACTAATACATGTTTTTGTGCCTTTCATATTCTCTGATACAACAGCTTACTTATACTGAACAACTAATCCTTGGTCATGGATCACTATACAGAAAACTGAATAAATCAAGCTTCCCCCTCCCTACCCATGCTGACAGTCATACCAAAAGTATTTTTCTTTCTCCTTTTACCTTCATTAAATTTAGTTCTTTCTATTTTTTCAAACTACTCTCCTGATCACAGATTTATCTGTTCTTATATAATGTTAGCTAGAGGGATCTATGTACCTTAGGCAAGGTTTAAAAATTGCACCCCCTGGGCTATACTGTCCAAAGGAGTTTACACCAATACATTTGACTTGACTGATTGAAGAATATAGAATTCATGATTCTGTAGCATTAAACAAATGCTAGTTTATACAAAAAACAACATTATGCTTAAAAGCTTCCACCCTTTGGTCGCTTACCTGCTAGAGCTGCCTAAAATACCTAGCACTGGTCCAAGGAATAGGTCAGGATATATGAGTGTTTATCATAAATATGATCAAAGACTAATGCCATTGAAGATCCTGGAATTTTTAAAAAATGTAGTTAGACCTTTTTTTCTCCCTGAGGAATTTCCCTATAAACCATAATAAAATTCTTTTTGTCTCTGCTCCTCCATGAAGAAAATATACAAGTAAAAGTTTTACTTAAAACATAAATCTGTTACCTCCTAAATGAAAATGCCAACAAAACACCTCATAGAAATAATTTTCCCTTAATTTATCATGATGTACACAAACACAATAAGAACATTTCCTTGTAATGAATTCATTCCAAAAACATAGCAACATTGAAAATGAAATGAGAGGAGGGATATTGGGGAGGGGGGGGAGAGAGAGGATCAAGACATCACACAAATGCAATCTAATGTTTTAGATTAGAATCAGTGTTGTTTATCTAGTTCAGCCTGTGCTAAACGTTTTATCCCATGAAGTGAATTGGGGGGAAAGGATTACAAGTTTGGCACATTGATCCTGAGCTCTGCTAATCTCACTGTTGCATCCCATAATCCGTATGACTTAAATTTTTCCCAGTTGCAGGCATATGAAATGAAGCCCCCTTGGTCTGAAACTATAATTTTTGAGTGCCAAAAACTCCAGGCAAGGAAACTCTGTCTACCAATGCAGATCAGCTAATATTCTGCAGCTTTTAGTCTTAGAGAGTTGACTGGAACAGTAAAAGTTTAAATAATATGCCTGGGATCACACAGCTAGTACTTCTGAGACACGATTTCATGCCACATCTTCCTCACTGTGAGGATGGTTTTCTATTCAATACACCATGACAAAAAGAAACAGATTAAAAAAAAAACAGAAGTTTAAAGGTGGATGTATATATTTGAGACTTAGGTAGATTTTTAAAAAGAATACAAATAGGGTCATCTTTGGGAAAAATCATACAACAGACATTAATTTGTATTCTGGATGATCTTATCTTTTCCTAATTTTTTCTTCTCCTTGTCTCCTCATATCTTCCCTCCAACACATACACATATACACATACAGGTAGACAAATATATGGCAAAAAAAAAGACAAACTATGATTATTTTCCATTCTTTTACAGTGCTGTCTCTTGAAACAGATAGCTGAATTCTTGCTGTAGAATCACAGAATGAAAATTGGAAGAGACTGCCAAAGCCATCTATTCCAATCTGTACACAAAAAGAGTTAGTGCTATCCTACAAGTGGTTGTTCAGCCTCTACTCCAAGACTTCCAAGGAGGACCAACTCAACACTTCTTTAAAAGTCTATTTGTAGGGGGTATAGCCAAGATGGCAGAAGACTGACATTATACACACATCTAAAACCTCAAAGGGCATATGAACTGGTCTCAAACGAATAAAATATTCTTAGAAGAGCTCAAAAAGGATTTTAAAAGCCAAATTAGAGAGGTAGGAGAAAAACTGACCAATGATTTTAAAAATACAACTGACAAATTGAAGAAAGAATTCACCGAAGAGAACAGCTCCTTAAAAGTAAACCTGGCCAAATGAACAATGAGGCACAATACCTATGTGGAGAAAATAACTTCTTAAGAGAAACAACTGGACAAATAGTAAAGGTGGTACAAAAGCTAACTGAAGAAAACAATTCATTAAAATTAGAATTGGGCAAGTAGAAGCTAATGACTCTATGAGGTATCAAGAATCAATCAAACAAAATTTAAAGAATGAAAAAATAGAAGAAAATATAAAAATATCTCATTGGAAAAAAAAACTGACCTGGAAAATAGATCCAGTAGAGAAAATCTAAGAATTATTGGTCTACTGGAAATCCATGATGAAAAAAAAAAAAAGAGCCTGGACAATATCTTCCAAGAGATCATGAACTAAAACTGCCCTGAGGTCCTAGATCCAGAGGGCAAAATAGTCATTGAAAAATTCCACTGATCACCTCCTGAAAGGGATCCCAAATTGAAAACAACAAGGGATATCTTTGCCAAATTCCAGAATTATCAGGTGAAGGAGAAAATACTCTAAGAAGTCAGAAAGAAATAATTCAAACATCAAGAAACTACAGTCAGAATCACACAGGACTTGCAGCTTCTACATTAAAGATAGGAAAGATTGGAATATGATATTGAAATGAACCTTGGACTATACCCAAGGATCAATTATCCAGCAAAACTGAGCATAATCTTTCAGGCAAGGAGATGGACATTCAATGAAATAAGGGATTTCCAGACCTTCCTAATGAAAAGCTCAGAGCTCAATAGAAAATTTGATCTTCAAATATGAGACTCAAGAGAGGCATAAAAAAGGAAACAGGAAAAAAAAGTGAAAAAAGTAGCCTGTCTTGTCAACAGCTTTAGTTGTTAAAAAGATTTTTCCTGATATCAAACCTAAATTTGTCTCTTTAGAACTTTTACCCAATAGTTGTTTGTTATTTTTCTACCCATTGTAGTCTCATTCCTCCAATAAGACTTTAAACTCTTGAGATCAGTGACTATGCCTTGTACCTCTTCCTCATTACCCAGAAGCCTTCAGCTGGATGCATAACTGGAATTTAATAAATATCTGTTGATTATTAATTCATCAATTCATTTCACCGTAAACTTGCTAGGTTACTACCTAATTATGGGTCCATGTCATGTTGTAGAAAGAATCCTGAATCTTCAGTAAGAAGACTTGAATTTGAGTCCTATTTCTGTCACATACTATGTGGCTTTGGGAAAGTTGCTTAACTCAAGTGTGGTGGTTTCCCCATCAGCACAATGGGGAGAATTATACATGCATTAGTTATCTCATGGGGCTTTTGCTATGAAACCACTCTGAAACACTATGTAAAGTTGGGTTGTGGCTGAAAAGTACTAATGGATAAAAGTTTCTAATTACATTGTCCCTCTTAAGAATATATGCATTTTAACAGGAGATTCACAGAAGCTCAAGACTTTTAATAACCAAATGGATAAAATTCAAATGCAGAAGTTTCTCTAGAGATCTGGTATGAGAGATCATTCTGAGCATTTTTGTTCAAACAAACTGCATCTCAGGAAGGCAACTTGGGAAAGAAGAAAGATCACCAAATGTACTGTCAGCCTCATCTCAAACAAGTAATTTAACCTATCAGGGCTTGGATTTCTTCATATAAAATAAATGGGTCAGACTAGATGATATCTAAGGACCTTTTCTTTTCTCTAAAACTAGGACCCCATCCAAATTGTCATACATTCCTTTCCTAGTTTGAAGGGTCAGGCTAGGTAAACTGTATCCATTAAGTTTGAATATCCTATGCCAACACTTCATCCTGGTCTAGATCCAGAGGCTATGGAAGACCTGCCAAACTGGAAAGACTTTTGAGTAGAGTCCAGTAAGAGACTTTACATCTGTTGGCCAAAGACCAGGCTACTTAAGTTTGGGAAACCTAATTATCAAGCTGGATGCAAGTTGCTGATTATCTTTGGTTATGGCAACTATTGAAAACGACCAATCTAGATAGGGAGCATGGCCTACATTGTTGGAGAAGTACCTTATAGTAATAAAAATCAAGTACCCTTGAAGAAGTTAAGTGTTCTATGAAGCCATAATTAATTATTGATTGGCCATCGTTTTATATTTTTAGTTTTATGTCTTCTCCAGAACAATTCAACATGGATACTTCATTACAATATGGTGATGACCCTGAGGTCTTAGGGCTGATGTCAGCATAATCCAAGTTCTGACAAATTCTAACATGTTGAAAAACTTTCCAGTATGGTTCTGACCACAGATGAAGTCTTCTTTTGAGCCTAATTAAAATTCTTCTGACAGCCAGTAATTTTTTGACTTTTTGGTGAAGAATTATTTTTTGATAGCAACTCATGAAATGAAGAACATTTGAAATGGTATTCAATTCTGTACAGACCTCACCTACTGTTGCGGTGATGAAGGTAGAGTTATGTGAAAGGGCACTAAGTGTTAAACTCTCACGTAGTTTTTGGACCACCTATAAACTTTAATTTAGCTGTTGATATTCCAAAGTGAAGTCCCTGGTCCAGATATGAGATCCCTTCTCCGATATCCAACGAGGAGAAACAGTAAAAGAGGAATTTCTCATATGATACTGACATTTCACAATAAATGAAACCAGAAGAAAAGAGGAAGGTGTCACTAAATTGGATGATGGATCCCAAGTTCTCCTTGAATAGGCAGATAAACAAGGCAGTAGAATTGAACTGAGTACCCCAAGGCAACAAGAAGTATGATTTTGGGGACATTTAATCATCTTATATTGAAGGGCTCATAATAATCATTTCTAAAGAAAACATCACGGAAAAAATAGCTTCTTCCCTGACATCTATAACAAGAGATGAAAAGGTAGAAAATTACTTCAAAGAATACAATAAATCTCTCTAAATTAATTTGAAATAAATAGTGATATTCAATGACTTTAATGCAAATGTAGGAAAAGGTGAAGATGGCAAACAATATATGAATCAAGCACAAGGAATAAGATAGGTAAACAAAGACTACATAGAAACATGTAAAAAATGAACGCATGTCATGAATACTTTCTTTCAGAAAAGAGTTGGTAGGCTCTGGACTTGTCCAAAACAAAACAGCAAAAAAAAAAAAAAAAAAAAAAGTGGCATTATTTATTTTAACATATAAGAAATGACTCATTCTGATGTGGGAGTTATTCCTGAATCAGCTATCTCAGTACTGACTTTTTAGAGCAAAGATCTAAATTAGTACAAAGCTGGAAGAATAAAAATGAGGGAAAAAAAAACTTGCATACAATATAAGAAAACCAATTCTGACATATTCAAATTAGTTAATAATGATGAAAAGAAAATGGATAGAAGAAAGGACATAAATGCAGGCTATACTGATATCACATAAAAGTTTGATATAAATCCATCAGGGAATCATTTTGGTCTCCACAACAAGGAGATCAAAACACTTTACTTAGTCACTAAAAGAGAGATATGGCAGCCAAATATTATGCAGAAAGGCGACTAAAATTTTTGACTAATAATAATGACAATAGCTAGCACTTATATAATACTTAAAACACTGAAAAGCATTTTATATGCCAGCTCATTTCACAGCTGTGAGGTACTGTTATTATCTCTCTTTTACAGATGAAGATAGTAAATGTAAAAATAGTACAAAGAAAACCTTCAGAAACGTGAAATGATATGTCTCAGTAGCACTACTGCTAAGTGCTAGGTGCAAGTACAGAGCTGTCTCGACTCTGCCATGTATCTTTAAACCCTTATCAACATAGCTTAACCTTAATTAAGAAGTAGATTTTTTTGCCTTCCTGTTCCTACCTTCATTATAAGTACTTGTGAAATCCTATATGGTATTCAACACCTTGAGAATTCATATTATCTGTTACCATAATATTTAGGTGGTCAGAGGCAGGTATGGTACAGTAGAGAGAGAACTGGACCTGGAGTGGGGAAGATGTGAGTTCACATCAAGTCTCAGACATTTACTAGCTGTGTGATTCTGAGCAAGTAACTTAATCTCTGTCTCAATTTCCTCAAATAGAAAATAGGTCTAATAATGGTTGTTGTCCTTCATTCTTGAAAAGGACTAAAATGACATCAATATGTTGAGGTCAAGCTACAGTGTGTCTGACTGCTTGGAAGGCTCTCACACAGGTCAGGCACAAATGGTCTATACGAACATTTGGAGTGGAAATGTCACTAAATTTCCACATCTCACATTTCTTTTGAGTTATTGCAATTCTGCTTTCCTCACACAGCACAACAACTTCTTAGATGTAGGCATGCCATTCTGGGCACCCTACATTGCAGGATTGCTCTGAGGATCAATTAGTTAACATTTGTAAAGTGCTTAGCACCTTATGATGTACCACAGGTACGTCATAGTTGCTATATAAATTCTTACTCTCTTTCCCCTTCCCCATTTTAGGCCCTATGTATTATAATTACTTATTAGTACAAGAGATCCACTGCTGGAAGAGAATTCAGAAGCCATATAATCCAACACCTTCATTTACTGAAGAGGAAACTGAGTTCCATCATGGTTAACTAACTTGGCTATGACTGCTGGTGTCGCTGTTTGCCTGTTTTCACCACAAAGGCAGACTTTTTGAAGCAGAACAGAACTGAAAACAGTAAATGTGGATCACTTGGAGAAAGGCTAAACAAATTAATGGATAAACATAAAAAAGTATTAGTGTGCATTCAAAAATGATGAATATGAACAAAATATTTTGAATTAACTTGAACCAATGTAAAATGAAGAAAACAGAATGTACAATGATAATCAATAAAGTTTTATAGGTATTAGGATGATAGGAACTAGGATAAAACATGGAAATACTAAGGCAAAAGAGTCCCTTCCCTCAAGAATCTTACATTCTAACGGAAGACACAAACTTGATCATAAATCTAGTTATACAATTTACATGTAGAGGACAGAGGAGCTAAAGTAAGAGCAGAAGCTGGGGAGACTGGGAAAAGCGTCCCATAGAAAATTGTCACAGCTAAGCGCTGAAGAAATCCAGGGGTTCTATTAAAAGGATTGAAGAGGAACAAGTTACAGTCATGTATATGGTGAGAACACTGGCAATAATTGATGCCTATTCCCCAAGCCTTTCTTTGTAGAAATAGATGCAAAACAGGTGCAGAAAATCACATGTGCTGTTGGATCCAATTGGTAATAATAGCTAGAATTTAGGTAGCACCTACTATGTACCAAGCACTGTGCTGTGAGAAAGGATTATTAGTTACCAATATCTTGGGGAGATTCAGAGGCTCTCCCCTTTTTCCAAATTCTTCATTTTAAAAAGTTCAGTTTTCTTGAAGGACATTACTGATAATGAGATTGCATTAACTTTCTTGATCTTGATCAGACTCTACCCAGCTTTACAAGGAATTTGACCTAAGGTGGGGAAGCCTACTGTGGTCTACTCAAGTTTGAGTGGAAACAAATCTTTTTGTCCTGATAGCACAAGGCTGTACGTGGTCTGAGTATAGATATTTTCCACATAACGTTACTGTCAGACCCTCGACCACCTTCTATTTTAAAGCGTATATAAATTTTGAGTCCAATGATGTCACCCAAGTCCTTATAAGATTTAGAAATAGAAGGAACTTTTGAGATTATCTAGTTTGAAACTAAGAATGGGGTAAGCTAAATCATACATAGTAATTTAGAAAACCACATATTAATATCATTTGTATTTTGCTATCTTTTTCATTTATCTTGTTAAATGTTTCCAAATTTATGTTTCCACTTGTACACTCAGGAGCGTTTTGAGTCATAAGCCTGAGCATTTTTTTTAATATTCTATTTTCCCCAACTACATGTAAAAACAATTTTAACCTTTTTCCTTTTTTAACAATTTTTGAGTTCCAAAATTTTCCCACCCTTGCTTCTCTCCCCCATCACTGAGAAGGCAAGAAATTTGATAAAAATTATACATGTACAGTCATGCAAAACCTATTTCCATATTAATCATGTTATGAAAGAAAACAGACCAAAAAACAACGAAAAAAAACCCAGTATGCTTTAACCGGAATTCAGATTCTATCCGTTCTTTCTATGTAAGCAGATGGCATTTTTTATCATAGATCCTTAAGAATTGTCTTGGATCATTGTGTTCTTGAGAATAAACAAGTTATTCACTGTACAATATGGTGGTCACTGTGTACAATGTTCTCCTGGCTCTGCTCATTTCACTCTGCATCAGTTCATCTAAGTCTTCCCAACTCTTTCTGAGAGGATCTTGCCTGTCATTTCTTATAGCACAATAGTATTTCATTACAATTAGATACCAAAACTTCTTTAGTCATTATCCAGTTGGTGAAGATCCCATCAGTTTCCACTTCTTTGCCACAATAAAAAGAGTTGCTATATATTTTGGATACATAGGTCCCTTTCTTTTTCTCTTCCTCTTTGGGATACAGACCTGGTAGTGGTATTGCTGGGTCAAAGGATATGCACATTTTTGTAGTTCTTTGGATATAGTTCTGAGCATGTTTAACATCTCTAATCTAGTTTACACTGAATTTTATAGATTGCTTCAGTTCATACCAGAAGTAAACTGAAGCTTTTAGATTCAAATCCAAATTTCATGACTCTACATCCAGTACTAATTGCACTATAACAAATATTTAGATAAACATTCATCACAGTAACACATGACATGTTATATGGCCTTACAATGACAGTAAATTATTGATAATTAAACTGCCCTGAACATAACACTTTAGATATTTATACACTTAAAATGACATGATCCATTTGCATTTTTTGAAGTATGCTGATAAGTGTACCATGCAAAATGGAATTAAGTCTTATTCAAGTCAAGATAAATTACAGATGTGTCTATTATTTTTTCCTAGCTATCACCTTTTGGACTTAGTTATCACTGATAGAATTGAAACTGTATCCATCATATACAAATCTATCATAAAATTATAAATATTCATATTTTCCCTTAAATTCTGAAATTTGCTAAACTACTTCTGTCCTTAACTTGTACTTCTCTCCTAACTGATGCTGATTCTCTGATAATCCTCAGTCCAAGTTCATCACCATTATCATTTTATGCCCCTCCATGTATATTGCTTTACGTTGATGAAAAAAGACACATAATTGGTAATCTTCACTGGCCCCTTGCTACAACCCAGACACCCGTATACTGTTCACTGACTGACTCTTGAGCACACTGCCAGAAGGGAGTATTCAAACCTAGTCTTTAAGATCTTCCTAACTGGACTTCTCTCAGCCAATGGTCACTAATTTATTGAGAAAATCAAGGATATCTTTCATGGAGTTCCCTCACTTTCCCCAATTCTCTTCAAAATTTCTTTATTTCTTCACTTATCCTTTCCTCAGTTATTTATGTGTCTGTAAGATGTGCTCTTTTTTATTTAACAAGGCCAAGCCCAGCTTGAAAATAAGTTTTAAAAAGATTAATAGGATTTGTTTCTCCAATATTTTTCTACAGACTCATTCCCCATTGCTGAAACATCACCAGGTATCTTTTTGCTAAAACAGCAATTGTCAGGTTGGTTTTTTTTGGTCATGTCTATTCTTTGTGACCCCATTTGGTGTTTTCTTTTTTTTTTTTTTAATTAATTAATTAATTTATTTCACTTTTAACATTCATTTTCACAGAATTTTTGGGCTCCAAATTTTCTCCCCCCTTTTCCCCTCCCCCCACCCCAAAACACCGAGCATTCCAATTGCCCCCATCACCACTCCGCTCTCTCCTCCATCGTTCCTCTCTGCCCTTGTCTCCATCCTCTCCTCTGTCCTGTTGGGCCAAATAACTTTCTATACCCCTTTACCTGTATTTCTTATTTCCTAGTGGCAAGAACAGTACTTGACAGTTGTTCCTAAAACTTTGAGTTCCAACTTCTTTTCCTCCCTCCCTCCCCTCCCCCTCCCTTTGGAAGGCAAGCAATTCAATATAGGCCAAATCTGTGTAGTTTTCCAAATGACTTGCATAATAGTCGTGTTGTGTAAGACTAACTATATTTCCCTCCATCCTATCCTACTTTCAATTACTTGTATTCTCTCTTTTGATCCTGTCCCTCCCTGTGAATGTTGACCTCAAATTGTACCCTCCTCCCCATGCCCTCTCTTCCATCATCCCCCCCACCCTGTTTATCCTCTTGTCCCCCACCTTCCTGTATTGTAAGATAGGTTTTCATACCAAAATGAGTGTGCATTTTATTCCTTCCTTTAGTGGAATGTGATGAGAGTAAACTTCATGTTTTTCTCTCACCTCCCCTCTTTTTCCCCAAACTAAAAAAATCTTTTGCTTGCCTCTTTTATGAGAGATAATTTGCCCCATTCCATTTCTCCCTTTCTCCTCCCATATATTTCTCTCTCACTGCTTGATTTCATTTTTTTTAAGATATGATCCCATCCTATTCAATTCACTCTGTGCACTCTGTCTCTATGAATGTATGCGTGTGCATGTGTGTGTGTGTGTAATCCCACCAAGTACCCAGATACTGAATAGTTTCAAGAGTTACTAATATTGTCTTTCCATGTAGGGCTGTAAACATTTCAACTTTTATAAGTCCCTTATGACTTCTCTTTGCTGTTTACCTTTTCATGCTTCTCTTCATTCTTGTGTTTGAAAGTCAAATTCTCTTTTTAGCTCTGGTCTTTTAATCAAGAATGCTTGAAAGTCCTCTGTTTCATTGAAAGACCAGTTTTTCCCCTGAAGTATTATACTCAGTTTTGCTGGGTAGATGATTCTTGGTTTTAGTCCTAGTTCCTTTGACTTCTGGAATATCCTATTCCACTCCCTTTGATCCCTTAATGTAGAAGCTGCTAGATTTTGTGTTATCCTGATTGTACTTCCACAATACTTGAATTGTTTCTTTCTAGCTGCTTGCAATATTTTCTCCTTGACCTGAGAACTCTGAAATTTGGCCACAATGTTCCTAGGAGTTTCTCTTTTTGGATCTCTCTCAGGTGGTGATCTGTGGATTCCTTGAATACTTATTTTGTCCTCTGGTTCTAGAATCTCAGGGCAGTTATCCTTGATAATTTCATGAAAGATGATGTCTAGGCTCTTTTTTTGATCATGGCTTTCAGGTAGGCCCATAATTTTTAAATTGTCTCTCCTGGATCTATTTTCCAGGTCAGTTGTTTTTCCCATGAGATATTTCACATTATCTTCCATTTTTTCATTCTTTTGGTTTTGTTTTGTGATTTCTTGGTTTCTCATAAAGTCATTAGCCTCCATCTGTTCCATTCTAATTTTGAAAGAACTATTTTCTTCAGTGAGCTTTTGAATCTCCTTTTCCATTTGGCTAATTCTGCTTTTGAAAACATTCTTCTCCTCATTGGCTTCTTGAACCTCCTTTGCCAATTGAGTTAGGCTAGTTTTCAAGGTGTTATTTTCTTCAGCATTTTTTTGGGTCTCCTTTAGCAGGGAGCTGATCTGTTGTTCATACTTTGCTTGCAAGTCTTTTATTGCTCTTCCCAGTTTTTCCTCCACCTCTCTAACATAATTTTGAAAATTTTTTGAGCTCTTTATGACCTTTTCCCAGAACTGATCCCATTGAGTGGGCTGGGATGTAGAAGCACTGACTTCCGTGTCTTCCCCTGATGGTGAGCACTGCTCTTCCTTATCAGAAGGGAGGGGAGGAGAAACCTGCTCACCAAGAAAGTAACCCTCTATAGTCTTGGTTTTTTTCCCTTTTCTGGGCATTTTCCCAGCCAGTGACTTGAGCTCTGAATATTCTCCTCACACCCACCTCGCCTCTGGATCCTCCCAGCCAGCGCTTGGGGTCTGAGACTCAAATGTTGCTTCCCAGCCTCAGGGCTTTGGGTGGGGGCAGGGCTGCTATTCAGTGTGAGATGATGTTCAGGTGCTCAGGTTGGGGCAGGACCACCTCACGGGCTCAGTTCCCTCAGGGGGTTTATGCTGAGACCTTCAACAATGGATCCGGGCTCCTGCCTGCTTGAGGAGCCCTGGTCTGCTCCCGCCTCCGCTGTTGCCTCCCGAGGGGGCCTGAGTATGGGGGCACCCCACTCCCCTCTCGACCCACCAAAGAGACCTTCTCACCGACCCCCGTCACCTGTGGGTAGAGGGACCCGCGTGGCCGCTGGAGATCCCGTCCCTGAAGTCCGCTTGGATCTGCTTCTCTTGGTGCCGGGCCGGGGCAGAGCTGGGCTGGGCTCTGCGTCCGCAGCACAACGGAGCTTTTGCGAGAGGTTTGCAGGTCCCTCTGGAACAGAAATCTTATCCGCTCTGCTGTTATGTGGCTTCTCCTGCTCCAGAATTTATTGGCAGCTCTTTACTAGAGATATTTCATGGGCTGTGGGTTCGGAGCTAGTGTATTTGTGTGTTTCTACTCCGCCATCTTGGCTCCGCCCCCCATTTGGTGTTTTCTTGGAAAAAATAGTACAGTGGCTTACCTTCCTTTTCCAGTTCATTTTATAGAGGAGGAAACTGAGATAAACAAGCTAAGTGACATGCCCAAGGTCACACAGCTAGTGTCTGAGGCCACATTTGACCTCAGAAAGACAATCTTTCTGACTCCAGGCCCCACCTTCTATCCACTGAACCACTAGCTGCCTGAAACACAAAACACCAATATAAGCAAGTAGCTGAGAAAAGTTCCAACTTTGATTATTTCCTGTCCCACCCAAAAGTAAATCAATTCCCAAATATTTGTCTAACTCCACAGCATCTTTGATCTGTCCTCTTCCTTCTGCTCACATACTTAACACACTGATTCACGTAATTACCACTTCTTGCCTGGAATATTGCCAATCAATGGGTTGTTAGACCTATTGGAAAGAATGTGAGACTTGTAGGCAGGAAGACTTGAGTTCAAATTCTGACAATCATTTCAAAGCTATGTGACCCAGGACAAATCACTTAAGCTTTGTGAGTCTCTGTTTCTCAGAAATGAGGGAATTCAACTTGATGGCTTCAAAGTCATCTATGGTTCCATAATCCAATGAACAGCGGGTATAATTCATCTCTCTGACTCCTACATCTTTCCCTTTCCACGAACTCTCACACAGCTGTCAAAATAATAAGATGGGTCCTTCTTCTGCTCTAAATCCTTCAGAAGCTCCTTATCATCTTTAAAATAAAATAAAACCTACTCAGACCAGTATTTAAGGCCTTCCACAACTTTACTGTAACTATCTAGCCATATATTTTACAATATTCACTTAGAAACATGTTCCATTTCAACCAGATGGGACACCCAGTTTTTCATATGAATTTGATATCTTACCTTCTATCTCTCTACATGTGTATTCCCTAGGACTAGAATGAACTTCACTCTGTCTGCTCAAATCCTCATTTTCCTTCCATTCTTAGCTCAGGTATTAACCTTTCTTGTTCATCTCATTTTTTTGTTGTTTTCTTCCTCTTTGAATTATTTTGTATTTGCTTAATAATAATATCAACAATGATAATAATGTATGCAAAGCCCTTTGCTATTATATTGCATTTACAAACAAGAAGACTAGGGAGACAGCTAGGTGGTTCAATAGATATGCCACTAGGCCTGCCAGTCAGGAAGACCTCAGTTTAAATCTGACCTCAGAAACTTATTAGGGCTGTGACTCTGGACAAGTCACTTGACCTCTGTTTGCCTTAATCCACTGGAGAAGGAAATACCACACTACTCTAATATCTTTGCCAAGAAGACCCCATGGACAGTATGATCCATGGGGTTACAAAGAATTGGACAGGACTGAATGAGTAAATAACACTACTAAGGTTCACAATGGTTGTGTCCAGCATCACTTATCCAGTAAGGATCTAAGGCAAGGTTTGAACTTACATCTTCTGGACTAGTCTAGTATTCTATCTAGTATCACACACTTCCTCTACTTATGTGTATTTGTTTGGCTTTAAGCTATATCCTTTCTGAGGAAAATAAAATTCTTTGAGGATAAGAATTACCTCATTTTTGTCTTTGTCCCTCAAGTACCTGGCCTAGTACTTTTCACATGGTAGATGTTTAAAGTTTGCTGAATTAAAAGGGTCAATGGCATGATGACAGTGCTCTATACCCATCATCACTACACTGAATTGATAAAAAGGGAATCATGGAATTAAAGTGTTCTACAATACGATTATACTTATGTTAGATCATCTGCATGCCAATCAGATACCTCCAGACTCATTACTATGTGCTCTTCTTTCTACCACAGGTTAAAATATATTATTTAGAGCTGTTTACGACACCCTGTATATGGTCACTTTGGTTAGTGGGTGACCCTAATAAATCAGTAAGCTTTGACAATATCTTTTGCAGTGCAGATAATTCATTTGTCTCCAGTCTATCTGGATCTCTCCTATATCTGGACCATTTGGCTGTGAGAGGTAGCGTGCAGTTCTCCACCCCCTCCATCTGGTCAGAGGGCTCATCATTTTGGAATTATTTACATGTTCCAGGGAGCTCAGACTGTTCGATTTTTCATTTTTTTTTTACAATGATATGCCTCCCCAGTAAAATCTGGACTCTCATTTAAGGGAAAGACAATAAAGTCTTTCTTTAACTCATTCATATTTCAGGACATCTATGGTTATTTATGGGATAAATGGTTGTATATGTATATGTGTATGTATATGTATATGTATATGTATATATATATATATGTATATGTATACTACAATGACTCAAGTACCTGCTCCACCTCACTAAATGAAAAGAAAAATTCAAAAATCCTTGACTGACCTTGTCATAGGATCAGCTATAATATTAACTGGCAACCAATTCCCTAAAAGTCTTCTTTTCCCTCATCAGAATGAAACAGCTGCAGTCCCCAGGTCTAGGTCCCTTGCTCCTTTCCTCCCAATACCTAGACCCAGATAAGAACTCTTTAAAAATCTAGCAGACTTTCCTGCTTGGGGTGACCCAATTGCCTGTAGGAATCTGGCAAGGTGAAACAAATTGGAACTAAGGTAGACCACACTTGACCTGTTTCTCCCATCTATTCTGACTGTCCTTTATATTATAATTACGTCTCCTCAGTAAAGCTGGCTTGCTTTACTGTCTTTTTTTTTTTTGTCTTGGATAGATGAGGCAAGAAAACTCTTATTTCTTTTATTTCCCTAGTACAATGCTTCAGGAGTGTTTAACACAGTGAATCTTTAATTATGCAATCATTGTGTTTATATTTTACTATCCCTCCCTTGCTAGATTGGAAGTTTCTTGAGAGTACAGCCTGTGACTCAGTTATACCTCTAATTCTTCCATTCAAATATTGTGCTCAATAAATGTTTGTTAAATGTAGGGTTGTAGATCTAGAGCTCAGGCTTCATAGGAGTGGATTTCTCCTAAGCTAATAACTTCCCCAGAGGCAGAAAGGCAACTCCTCCAGAAGAGTTATCCAGGGGCAGCCAGAGGTTCAGTGGACTGCCTAATGGTTCTATGGCTAGTGTGTGTCTGAGGAAGGCATCAAATCCAAGTTTTCCAGGCTTTCAGGTTAGTTATCTATTGACTGAAATAACCGCTTCACATGTTGAACTGGAAGTGGCAACTGAAAGTGTAACAGAAAGAAGGTAACTGCTGAAACGCAAGGGAATGGAAACTGGAATTCAACATACTACTTCTTGACAGTGACTTATCTCTGGTTACAATCAATCAATCAACATTTGTTAAGCACCTACTATGTTCTAGGCACTGTGCTGGGGATACAAAAAGAGGTAAAAGACAATGCCTGCCCTTAAAGGGCTTACAGTCTAGTGTAAGAGACAACAAGCAAATAAATATTGACTATATACAGGATATATGGGTTACAAGAGGGAGAGAGCATTAGAATTGAAAGGGCATTGTCAAACAGAAAAATTATTCCTACAAAATAAGATGTAACTCTTATGAAACTCTTCACTTATCTCCTGAATGCCAAATACAAAACACCTTCTAAAAACAGATTTAAAATTGTTTGCAAGAATATATTCCTCAAAATATAATCAGTCCACTATCCTCTTCTGAGCAGCTAGGTGGTGCAACAGATAGAATGAGGAGCCTAGAGTCAGGAAGACGCATCTTCATAAATATAAACCAGTCTTGGGCAAGTCACTTAATTCTGTATGCCTCAGTCTCCTCATGGATAAAAAGAGGTGGAAAAGGAAATGAAAAACTGCTCTAGTATTTTTCCCAAGAAAACACCAAATGGAGTCACAAAATGTTAGACCTGACTAAAACTACTCAACAACATCCTCTTCTCTAAACACATAGTATTCAAGCTTTTGAGTCAGCAAACTAGGTTTTTCTTAACTCATATTCTACTTATGTCCTCCTTTGGATACAGAGGAGTAAAATCCCTATTTTCATAGATAATGGAAAATATCCTTAATGTTCCCTGAAAGGACGATTCTAGTCTTAAGGGACTGTTATATTACTGTTTATGTTACTAGTGTTTTGTTTAACCAACCCTCAAGCAAGCACAGAGGAAAGTTCTTATGATCCCCACAAATAAGGAGAACTTTATTTGGCAGCTCTGCTTTCCACCACTGCCTACTGTTCACAGGGCATGCCTCCTTTTTTGAAGTAATAGAACTGTACGTAGTTAGTCCAATCCAATTATTGGGAGAGGTCGACTCAAAGAGAAGCATGGTGGTACTCCCCCCTCCATTAAAAATAAAACCAAAGAAACCCATGTCATAACTATTTCTACCTACTTTTGTAAAGGTAGGAATCACAAAGAAATTATAATTATTAGCTAATGAAGGTATATCTATTCTTTGTCTTTGCAATCAAATGAATAAAATCTGTCAGCTCCTCTACAGTTACCATTTCTATTGATGTCCTTTTGTGTTTTTCCAGTTAAACACCAGTTAAAGTGACACAGGACATTTCTAATACTTTTGTAAAGAATCATACCAAATAAGATAAAAGTGAGCAGTGGAAAGGTATTGTTCAGATGTTCAACTAATAAGGGTTAATATTACTAATTCTAAGCATTGCTTTTTCCTCCTTCTCTCCCTTCCTCTCCTCTCTATTTCTCTCATCCTTTATTATGCAGGGGAAAAGGTTATGCAGTTCAGAAAAAAATGTTTATTAGCCCTAATATTTGAAATAGACATTTTTTTTAAATCTATCCTCTATATTAATGGAGGACAAAACCTCCATCACTCAAACACCTTGAGACAGAAAATATATTCACATTCAAGTTAGGAAATGTCCATTCCTCAATGCCTTCACCATTAAACCATTCGTAATATTTCTTAATGCCATTTTCTAAACATAGAAAACAAGCTAACATGGAGCAATACTGATTGAATAGGGATACTCTTGGTTAACTATTAAAATATTAGTTCTATGAGACTGCGAACCTAGGAGGCTGAGAGGAATGAAATCCCATTCCTAAAGCACATTATTTGAAATGAGTTCTTTATTGTGGTACCCTGCTTAAGCAAGATGGTAGCCACAAGTAGGGTTAAGCACAATAAAGAATATAATATAAACAATAAACAAATATAATAAATCTTGATGTACCCAGTAGAAAATATTAGCAAGAATATGTTTGTCCATATAGGAGTATTTTTTTTTTATTTTGCTACTTAAATAGTTCTATAATTTAAAATAGAGTGAGGTGCTTTGTTTTTGTTCTGGGGGGTGGGGTAGGATAAAATTTTATTCAGTCATTCAGATAGGATCTCAAAATTATAATAATTCTGATCATGATTTGAGGAATTATTTCTTTAGTATTTTTTAGTGGACTCTTTGAATGTTTTATTTTACTATTTGATCTGTGGTTTGATGATATATCATCTCCTAAAGTCCTACTCTGACACATCAGGTTTTCCAGGACTTTGCAGATACCTGAATCAGTATGGTAGCTATTTGAGTTGAAAATGGAAGGGTTGTGTACCAAATAAGTGGATCAATTAAGTAGAAACTAAGGGCTAATAGGTTTCAACTCAACAAAAGGAATCAATACATTTGGAAGATAATTAGAGAGCAATTTGTCCATATTTCAGAGGGAATGACAAAAATAACAAGAAAATTCATGAATTATATTATTACTCAAAGAAGGGGACAGAGAGAACAAATAGTCAGTGACCATACATATCCCTGCTATCTTCCTTCTAAAACATTGATGATTCCACAACAGTCTTTTGGAACATGAAGTTCTATTTTCGTCAAAAATCATCAGTGGGGAAAAAGCAGTCTAATTTTCTGCAGGAGATCACATCTTCAATGGGGCAAAATTAATTTGGTTATAGACAACCCATTATTTTAATGTGTTGATCACAAAGGGAAAAATGTATTTGATTCAATAGAACAAAGTATAGCTTAACATTTATTCTCTAATAAAATACCTCCTATGTATATATTGAAATCATTCAAGATTTCTTGCTAGATTCTGGCTAAAAGACATTTAATAGTTCTTACTAGAGAAACTCTATATAACAATTACTTCAAAAGACCTGTGATGGCTTTCTACTTCAACCTACAGATATCAGAACACCCTCAATTCATTTTCTGTAGAATAGATGAGTATGAGTCTTTCATCAACAGTCTTTTTGGAGCTCAGTCTGCCTTATCACCTCTCATTTGGGCTACAGTTATATTCTTCAATTTGGTCAAATTGCCTCCAGTCTCTTGTCTCTCCAATGCATCCTCTGTTCAACTACCAAAGTATTTCCCTAAAGCACAAGCCTGTCCATATCACCCAAGCACTCAATAAATTTCAGTGACTCCCTTTCACCTCTAGGATTAAATATAAAATCCTCTTTGATTTTTAAAGCCCCTCATAACCTAGTCCCTTTTAACTCCCTGGTTTTCTTACATTTTACTGTCTTCTTTGTACTTTAAAATTCAGGGACATTGCCTTCCTTGCTCTTCATTTCATAAAACACTCCATCTCTCAACCCTAGGCATTTTCACTGGCTGCCCCCCCATCCCCAGTTTGGAATGATCTTTATTCTCATCTCTGCTCCTAGCATCCCTAGATTCCTTCAAGTCACAGCTAAAATCCCACTTTCTTACAAGAAGGCTTTCCCAGCCTCTCCTTAATGCTAGCTTCTTCCCTCTCAGAATGTCTATCACCAAGTTATCATCTATATATTTTGTTTGTACATAGTTATTTGCAAGTTGCCTCCACTAGATGGTAAGCTCCTTGAGGATTAGATCTATTTTTACCTTTCCTTATATTCCTAGTATTGAACACAGTGCCTAGTGCACAGAGTGTATTTAACAGATACTTGCTGTTGTTTTCATACAAGTAGGTTCTTTTCTTCTCTCTGATTTCTGTGGGGTGCAGAGCTAGAAATGGTACCCCCAGGTCAAAAAGTAACCCCAGCTCAGTAACTTTTGGTGTAGAGTTCCAAATTGTTTTGCAGAATATCTAAACCAGCTCACACATTCAACAATGGTACATTATTGTATCTCTTTTCCTAGAGATCCATTGATATTTGTCATTTTTCTTTTTGATCAAATTTGTAAATCTAAGTGCATGAGATGAAATCTCAAAATTGTTTCAATTTTCATTTCTCTAATTAGTAGTGTTTTGGAGATTTATTTTTCATAGTGCTCTTGATATCTTGGATTTCATCCCCTCAAAATTGACCATATTTTTGGACCATTTATCAATTAGAGAATTACTCTTATTCTTGAATCAGTTCCCTATCTATCTTGGAAATGAAACCAAATTAAGTAATCAAAATTGCCCACTTTTTTTCTGTGACTGTGCAGACATGAACGCTTCCTATCCATGGATCTGAAAGGCATTTTCTTCCTTGCTCCTCCACTTTGGGATGTCACCCTTAATGTGTAAGAGAGGCATCTACTTTACAGCTTACCTTATAGTGTGAGATAACTGACCTATACCTAGTTTCTTTCAGAATGCTTTCCAGTTTTCCTACCATTTTTTTTGTTGCCAATATGGAGGTCTTACCCTAATAGCTGGGATCTTTGGGTTCCCTAAAACACTAGATTATTATGCCTATTTACTCCTTTACAATGTACACTAATTTAGTCCTCTGATTGACTTATTTCATATCAAATCACTACCAAATGGTCTAAATCAGAGGTGTGGAACTCTCCACCTCTCAAAATCTCCCAGTGTTTTGGAACCTCACTAACAAAATAAAAATATAATAAGATATAGGCAATATTAATTTGTGTTTTTTTCTATTTGAGTTTGACACTACTGGCTTGGATGCTTACTGATAAACACATTTTTTGAAATCTGATACTGTGGGGGTCTTCTTTCCTTTCTACTTCTTTTCATTATTTCACTTGAGTCTCTTACTTTTTGTTCATACAGATGGATTATTATTTTTCTAGATGTATTTAAACAAAAACCACCTTTGATGGTTTGATTTATATGAACAGAAAAAATGAACTGATTTTGGAAGTGTTGTCATTTTTATTATATTGGTTCAGCCTAACAATGGCCAATTAATATTGCTTCAATTATTTAGATCTATATTTATATACACCGTTTCATAGTTGTATTCATATAATTCTTGTTTGTCTTAGTATGTAGACTACCCAGGATTTTATATTTTATATTCAAGGAATGGCTTTTTTCTGCCTCTTCCTGCTGGGTTTTGTTGGTAGCATACAGAAATGTTAATAACTTATGTAGTTTTATTTTCCATCCAGCATCTTTGCTGAAGTTATTGTTTCAATTAATTTTGAGCCTTCTAAGTCTCTTTAAGACAATCATCATGTCATCTACAAAAGGAAATTACTGTGTTTTCCCTTTGTCTATGCTAATTCTTTCCATTATTTTTGGTAGCCCAGGGGATCCTAAATATTGTGTCTATGTTAAAGATCACTTGGAAATTCTAGTGAAATCTGTGGGTAGACTGTGTTTAAATGAATAAAATTTAAAAAAAGAAAGGATAACAAAGGGAATCAATTATATTGAAATAAATTTTTAAAGATATTTTTAAAAAACAAACTCACAGACCACCTAAAACTTAAAGGTCCCTTTCTTGACCAAACCCTTATTTTACAGATGATCAAACTTAAGTTCAAATATTTTGAGCAACTTACTAAAGTCTTATCACTAATCACCAGAGAATCCAGGTCTTCAGATTCCAGAACCTGAATTCCTTTTGTGCCATAATTTCAGTCATTATTTTCTAAATAAACATTTTCAAAGCTGAGATGCCTAATATTTTACACAATAATGGATACCAGCAAAATAGGGATTTGATGGTACAGTCATTGTTTACTGTTAAAGGGCTTATTACCACCCTGGCCCCAAGTCAGATTCATAATATTAATTATGTTTCATAAAATAATTAACAAAGGAAACTATGATTAACATACAATTGTGAGGTCACATTGAGAGGTAAGTGACATATTCTTTTCTAGAAGAAGCACCTACATACCAGTTTTCAAAAACAAAGTGTGCTTTTCCCTTATCCTCTGGGGGGAGAAGGAAAGCAGTAAGAAACACTATGCATAATAATGAACCAGCAATAGCATCCATTATCAGGCTATTTTAATCAAATAGGAGATTAACATGCTAGATAAAAGTAAGTGGAAGTAGGAAAGGAAAGCAATGCCATGCTGCCCCTTCAAGAAAAAAGATTCCCATTTATACACAGAGAATCTAAACAGAAGCAATAACTGTCTCAGATATCAAGAGAAAAACCTTAAAATGAAACTTATTTCTCAAACACATAGAGAACTGAATCAAATTCATAAAAAAGTAAAAGCCATTCCCCAGTTGATAAATGATCAAAAAGATAGGCTGAAGTTGAGGTGAAGTCATTTTCAGATGAAATAGTGAAATGTAGCAATGTTAGTGGAGACTGAAAAGACAATGTGGAGATACATCTAATTTTGTAAAATGACTGTGGAAACCTCTTCAGTAAGCAGGACATTCCTAAGAGATAACATACTGTCCTCGTGGAGATTGTACAACATTCATTTTGTACTATTCATACACAAAAGTTTAGTAAATCAAAGAGGTGAATAGGCATATAAACTAGTTCATGTCCTGCTTGATTTATTAGGAGCTTCAGATGACATCAACTTTCTGTGTGAAACATTAATCTCTTCTATAAATATCTGTATATCAAATGGCCATCTATAACTGGGGAAGGCATGTTGGTTAAAAAAAAAAAAGAAGAAAAAAAAACCATAGACAATATTGGTGACCAAGAGGTTAAACTCACTACAGGACCTACATGTGAAACCCAAGGACAAACCTTGTTATTGCTGCTGCTCAGACATTTTAGTTGTACCTGACTCTTTATGACCCCATATAGGGTTTTCTTGGTAGAAATATGGGAACAGTTTGCCATTTTCTTCCCCAGTTCTTTTTATAGAGGAATAAACTAAGTCAAACAGGGTTAAGTGACTTGCCCAGGGTCACACAGCTAGTAAATGTCTGAGACCTGATATGAACTCATGAAGATGAGTTTTGCTCACTCCAGGACTAGAAATCTATCCACTGCAACACTTAGCTTCCCTAAGAATGAACACTGCTTATTTGTTTGCTTAGAGGTAAGAGTAGGCACTATGCTGATGGATATTAATTATTGTATAATACAGGTAACTAAAACCAAGGTAGGCTATCTCAATCTGGAGGGAAGATGGATGAATGGCATTTGGGGAAGATCAAGATTAAAACTAAAGACTCATATCACGAAGCCTGGGAGGAAAACTGAATATAGTTTAATGAATATAATGAAATATACTAAGAAAGCATTGACACTATAGATTAGGGATTCTTGATTTAGGATATGAGGACCCACCCACCCTTCAGGTGTGTTTATATAGATTTCAGGAGTTCACATACTATATCCTAGTTTTAAAAAATAATCTAATCATTTTATTAAAGAAATTTGATTTTCTTTTTAATTTTATGAACTATTTTTCATTTATAAATGCTATTTTGAGAAGGGTCCTTACATTTCAACTACTCCACGAGAACTGTGAACCTATTCTGAGTCTTTTAAAAAAATTTAGCAAGAACTATGGAGACTCAAAGTACTGATATAAATCAAGGTTTACTCAAACTTATTACCAGAATTTAGCAGGCAGGAATGAAATGGAGGTTAGAAAGTTACATGGACAAATACCTGCAAATGGAAAAGAGAGAGGGAGGGAAGAATGAAGAGAGGGAGGGAGGAGGAGGGAGAGAGAGAGAGAGAGAGAGAGAGAGAGAGAGAGAGAGAGAGAGAGAAATTGCTCATCATCCATCTCAACAAAGGTGCTTCATCTAAAGAGCTGTTATTTCAAATTCTACTTGCATCCCCAGTCAACCATGTGAATTGTTTCAGAAAAGCAAGATTGCCAGTGCTTAGTCAATGACTTGTATATAATAGACCTTTCCATAAACATTAGTTGAAAATTCTCCAGGAGAAGAGGTGTTTCTTGTTTGTGTTCTCCAATGCTTAATATAACCCAGTGCACATTGTTTACTTTCTGTAGTCCTGACTTGTGGGTTCGTCTGAGTAGGGAACTCCCTGTGTGGAAAATCCTTTTATCGAAGTAAGTTGGCAACAATTTCACAATTGTGAATCGTGCCTGAAGCACTTACAGGTTAAGACACTCGCCAAAAGTTACACATGAATAATATGTCAGGGGTAGAAATTCAAACCTTTATCTTCCTGACTTCCAGGACAGCATTCCATCTATGATGCCAAGCAACTTCTCCTTAATAAAAATTATTTGAAATGAATTCAACTGAAACAGATCTAAAAACCACTTGGCATAATGAGGCACGAGGCATGGAGGCAAGGAGATCAGGGTTCAAATTCAACTTCAAACATGACCTAGGTGTGTGTCTCTTTTTCACTCATTTAACTACTACACTCATCAGGCATGGAAATGAACTTTTTAAAATCTATTTTCTTTTTAACTGAATCTGGGATCTAATTGGTACAAGTAACTTCCATTGAATAAAACCATTTCAGATGGACAACTGCCCTGCAATTTACAGTCATCCGACATTGTCCAGGGTTCCACATTCTGCATGTGTTAGAGGCAGGGCATCAACTTGGCTCTGAATCTTTCTGACTGAGACTGTCTCTCTTTCTACCATGTGACTAACAGTGCTTTTCAGCTAAAAAATACCACTTAAGAGATTTCCTAAGCCCGTAAATTTTGAGCACCATTAAATGCCAACACTGATAATCAAATGCCAACAATACTGTCTTTGTTTCTATAAGTGGCATGACAATCAACTTCCTTAATTATTCTACCTAGAATCCTTGCCACTGGGAGCTGTCTAAGGGGAAGGGAAGCCACCATCCCTGGGTACCAGTTTTTAGATTAGATACTCTTCATATTAGATTTAGGCCTTTTCTCCAGAAATTACTTTATTTATACTCTATGCTTACATATAAACGTTAGTGTTGTTCCCCTCCAATACAGTGTAAGCGTCTTGGGGACTGCTTTGTCTTTGTACCTCCAACTCCTAATAGAGTACCTGACAACAAATATTTTAAAGAATCCTTGTTACTTGCAGTTCTTGGAACACAACCCTCCATTTTCAAATCTGTGTCTTCACAGGGGCTCCATTTCTAAAAACTTTTTGCATTATCATCTCTACTTCAGTTTCCTCAAGTTTCCTTCAAGATGAGGCTCAAATTCCATCCTCTGCAGGAAGCTCCTATTACCCACACCCAACTGTCTCCAGCTTAAAGGGACTTCTCCCCCTTCAGATTATATTGTTCTACTCTGTAATTTAATTAACTGTTCTGTTATGTATATATTTCACATATACCTAGTTATTGACATGTTGTCTTCTCCTCGAAATAAGTACCTTGATGTCAGAGAATTTGTTTTGTTTTGTTTTGGTTCTTTTGTATATCTGCTGTGCTTGGCACATATTAAGCATTCAACAAATACTTGACTGCCTTTCTGAATGACCCAAATTAAATTTGCAATGTAAGGCCATTTACCCTATCTCATTTTCAACTTTAATGCATTCCCCACTTTATATTCCTTTTCCCAACCAAACAGTCACTAGGAAAAAAAAAAATTCTGACGCATCATGCCAGTACCACTAGATCTCCTTGCGCAGGACAAAAGTAGGCCAATATAAATCGAATCGCTGACTCACAAAAGACCTGTTCAGAGCCTGCCAGCTTAGCTGTCTTTGGCAATGCTACAATTACAGATGGACCTCTCCTTGCCTTGTAGCCCTTTATAATGGAGGACACCAAGAATGCCTCCCTTCCCCATTTTTTTTACAGATGGAATAAGTCTCCAAAAAGAGGACAGAAATAGGTGATATACCTTTTTAAGACATATTATACCTTACCCACTCCCCTTCATACACTCCACAGTCCATCCAAACTGACCTTCTTGTTCAACAGAGAAGACAGTCCTTCTCTTGTCTTCATATTTAGCACAGGCTACATCCCTTGCCTGGAATGTATGCCACTACTTATAGCTGCCTAGTTTCCTTCCAATCTCAGATGCCACCTACACTAGGAGTCCTTTCTTGTTCCCAAAGGTCCCAGGGGCTCCTTCTCAAAATGATCTCATATTTATTGTGTAAATACTTATGTGTCCGCAAGTTGTTTCTTCCTACTGAATGAAAGCTGAATGCAAGGGAAGGGATAATCTTGTTTATTTTTTTGTCTTTGCATAGTCTAACCTAGCACAATACCTGATAGAGTAGGTATTACGTAAAAAAGTGAATTTCAAAGTTGTCTTTACATATAATTGGAAAAATAAAATAATGTTAAAAATTTTAAAAAACTCTTCAAAATCTGAAAAAAAAAGCAAATAATGGCATTTGTATGAGGGAGCACTCTGTTAACAAGGATGCTAGACTTTCTCAGTTCAAAACTCATCTGTCTTTTTAAGAAGGAATCACCTTCATTGAATCCCAGATCAGGCTTAGGGATTCCTGGAGACCACACCCTAAGGACTTGATCCAGCATGAGGACCAACCACAACACTGGGTGATGCTGGACTGATTGATGAAAGGACAACACCAGTGTATGTGACTGATATTTCTATGGCTCAGATTCCAGTCAGACTAAGTTTTATTTCTTATGAGACTCACAGCTTAAGTCATTTTCTTGTCCTTTGTCCTGCAGCATACCCTCTCTTTTCTTTCTTCTTTTCAGAACATTAATCCAATCAACAACAACACTGACTCTGGAAAGGGCAAGATTTCACCCTCATCCCTGTGTTTTCCTCCACTCCTCTCTGGCTCTGTAACTCAATTTCAAGCTTATTACACACCACTCACCTTCTGTGATCTGGAAAAACTGATCTTACCTCATGTCTGTGCCTTGGAAGAGGTCATTTCCCACACTTAATATGGAACCCTTCCTTGCCTTTTTCACCTTTTCAAGGCTTTCTTTCATTACATTGTACACAGAACTCAGAATAAAAACTCCTCTCCTGCCTTCTGCCTCTATACATTTTTCTCTTCTGTTCCTTTAATTTTTTTTTTTGTTTATTTTAAGTTCCAAGTTGTTTCTATCCATTCCTCCCAACCCAGAATTAAAGAAGGTCAACATTTGACACAGATACGTATGCAGAACCATAGAATACACACTTCCATATAGTAATGCTTTCCCTGAAGGTGGATAGCATTTTCCTTCATAAGACCTTTGTAGTTGAAGTGAATGGTGATATTACTCCTAATAGCTTAGTTCTTCACAGTTAATTTTCCAATAATATTGTTACTGTATACAATATTCTCTTGGCTCTGCTCTTTTCACTCTACCTTATTTCATACAATTCTGTGTTTCTCTAAATCAAACCGGTTTATCATTTCTTATAGCACAGTTGTATTCCATCATAATCATATATTACAGTGTATAGAGCCATTCTGCAAGTAATAGACATCCTCTCATCTTCTTTCTTAATATTTCTTTCCCTCTTTACCCCTTGTTTTGGGCACAGGAGACCTAGGAGGCCAAAGTATATACAACTGGGGCCCAGGTAGGTAATCTAATCAGTGTAGGAATGCTTATTAATCTGTGTTCTTATAGTTTTTTTTTCTTGCTTCTTGTTTAGACCTATTTCAATAGCACAGGGAAATACTGATAAAAGAAACTCATTTTGCCCACACAGATGAGCAACTAGTATGCAACTTCTTTTCTTACTGAGTTGTCTGGGGGACTGAAAAGCAGACAGATGTGTCCAGAGCCATATAACCTGGGGCAGAACCTGAGCCTAGATAATTCTAACTCTAGGAGAGTCCTAGCTCCACTTTGTCAGACTTTCACATCTTTATGTTTATTGTTAAGAATTATAATCTCAACAATCTCAATAAATAGCATTTATTTTATTTTATTTAAAAGAATATCCATGCCAAGCTAAACATTTTCTTCAAAGTCTCCAAGGTAAGTTAAAAAGATCTTTCCATCTATTAAAAAAAAATGGTCTAGGTGTATTTCAAAATATAGCCATTTCAAAAGCAGTTCAAGTAGCGTTTTCAAGAGAGCTTAACCCAACCTGCTGACTTCTAGAATTTCAGAGTTGGAAGGTCTCTGGGAGACACAGTCTGTAAGAGATGAAACATTAGGAGATGTATAGACTTTGAGAGGTTAGGAATGAGTAAAATCTAACAAGACAAAATTCAGTAGTGGAAAATGCAAAACTTTACATATATTAGAAAAAAAATCAGCTTCCTAAATTCATGGTTAGAAAGCTTTGTCTTGGGAGATGGGGTGGGGGGAAGAAATCTAAGCTCCAACTCCTTATAAATTATAGGTATAAGATTACACCTTCCCCAAAAACTAATGTAATCTTGGAATGGGTTAAACAAACACAGCTTCCCATAACAAAAAACAAGGAGTTGACAACTCCACGATTCTTTACTCATCAGACTACATTTGACCTATCATGTTCAGAATTAGGCACCAGAGTCATGAAGAACACTTGACAGACTGTAGGACATCAAGAGAAAGACATAAGATGGTAAAAAGACCTTCATTTTTTTTTTCAAGAATTGGCTGAAGGAAAAGGGAATGGTTAGTCCAGAGAAGATAACATTGGGAAAATATGGCAGCTGTATTCAAATATATGAAGGGCAGTCAGGTGGAAGAAGGATTATACTTCATCTCTTTGGTTCCAAAGAGAAGAATCAGGAACAATGAGAAGAAGATGAAATGAGGCAGATTTAGGTGTGAGGAACAAACAAACAAAAAAAAAACTCATAACAGTTAGAACTGTCTCAAAGTGGCCTGAGCAGTCTCAAAAAGTAATAGTGTCTTCTCCCTAAAGATCTTTAGAGGACCATTTTTTTAGGTTGTGAATATCCCTTCTTGGTATAGATTGAATTGGATGACTCCTGAATACTTTTTTTAGTTAAAAAAATGGGATTCTGTGGCTTCTCCCAGCTTCACATGCTATTATCAATGTGCTAAAGAGGCAACTATGTGGTGCGGCAGATAGAACACTGGGCTTGGAGTCAGGAAGACCCAAGTTCAAATTCAGCCTTAGATTCTTATTGTAAAATGGGAGATAATAATAGCACTTGCTTCACTGAGGAGCAAATAGTATATCTATAAAATGCTTAGTACAGTGCATGGCACATGGTGGATGCTTAATAATCATTTTTTCCCTTCTCCTAAAAAGGTTATGAAACATATTTGGGAAGCTGAAGTCAATTTTAACCCATATTCCTTCCTGAAGAAGTGTTTTTAATAAATAAAAGTCTAGTATCAAGGGTCAAAATTAATGGTATACAGATGAGATGTTCAACTGTAAAAGTAATATTTCTAGTTGTGTCTCTTGAAATGCCATTGTCTCAAATGAGCCTCAAGCTATGATCAATTCCAAATGTGATTAATAAATAGTAATTTTATACTACTTCAACAAAATATCTGTGACTTTGGGAAAGTCATTTAATTTCTAAATATTCTAGGCAGCTATCTTAAGACTATAACTTACAAATTACTATTATTCTTAGTATCATAATGAACATTCCTAGCATCATTTTTTTCTATCATCCAACAATCATAGATAAGTCACTTTGCTCATCCTTATATTGGCAATAATTGCCTGAACGTACCTATTCTTTGACCTGTTACAGAGAATATTAGGCATCCATAACTATGAGTGCAATATGAAAATTCTGTTTATTGAAACTGTAGTCAAAATTGCTGTAAGTACAGGATTTAAACTAAAGAGATTGTAAGATGAAGAGATTTTGTTTTGTTTTGTATGAGAGTATTACTTCTTACCTGAGGGTATAGTACTTCGAGTACACAGCCTGTTTCGAGTCAAGAGGTGCTAGCAAGCTTGCTTTTTGCTAAAGCAGGTGTGAGGACATAGACTAAGGGTAAAAGGAAATCAGCCTAGTTCAGAAGCAGCTCTTATTTAGCACATTCCTTCCACTGCTAACTTGATAATTACATCATACGTTCATGGAAAATCGCTCTTTTAATTTGGAACTGTGCCCAAAGAGCAATCAAATTGCACATACCCTTTGATCTAGCAATACTACTACTAGGTCTGTGTCCCAAAGAGATCATAAAAAAGGGGAAAGGACCTATATGGGCAAAAATATTTACAGAAGCTCTTTTAGTGGTGGCAAAAATTTGGAAATTGAGGGGATGCCCGTCAATTGGAGAATGGTTGAACAAGTTGCAATTACATAAATGTAAAGGAAAATTACTGTGCTATAAGAAATGGTGAGCAGGTAGATTTCAGGAAAAAACGTTTGGAAAGACTTACATAAACTGATGCAAAGTGAAGTGAGCAGGACCACTAGAACATTGTACACAGTGGCAGCCACACTGTGTGATAATGGACTATGAATAATTTAACTATTCTGAGCAATTCAATAATCTAAGGCAACTCCAAAGAACTCATGATAGAAAAAGTTTTCCACATCCATAGAATGAAATGAGAGAGTCTGAACGCAGATCTAAGCATGCTATTTTCACTTTATTTTTTTCAGTTTTTTTTTCTTTTTGGTCTCTTTCTTCCCTCACAATATGATTAATATGGAAATATGTTTTACATAATTGCACATATATAGCTTATTTTAATCGCTTGCTGTTTTAGGGAGAGGGGAGGAGAAGGAGGGAGAAAATTTGGAATACAATTTTTTTGTAAATGGATGTTAAAATTTGTTTTTACATGTAACTGGAAAAAATATAATACAAAACACAATTCATTATGTATTCCCCCAAACCCACCCCTCTTTCAAATTCTTTCTTTTTTTTTTTTTTTGTTGTTGAGTGTACCACCATTTTTCTAATCACCAAGGTTCACAATTTCTCTTTGGCCTTCCAACTCTCCTGATCTCATATAGCCCCTCATTTATCAAATCTTATTGTTTCTAACTCTACAACATCTCTGGAGCCTATTCTCTTCCCTTTGCTAAAATGGACTTCAACCCAGTCCAATCCCTCATCAATACTTCTGAGATCATTGTTATAGCCTCCAAATTTTTCTCTCTCTTAAGTTTCTCACCTTTCCAATTCATCCTATGTACAATAGGCCAACTGATTTTTCTAAACTGAGATCAGACCACAATATAGACTTGGAGTGCAATTCTTACAACTCAAAATACAAAGCAGCAAATGTTCACATAAGGGGACCCAGACTTCTGAAGAATTTCTCAGGATATGCAATGTTATGTTTTCCAAGCAACAACCTCAGATAATAAGCACACTCCATTTCAAACAGCTTTATTCAAAATACTCAGGCAGTGCCATTCAAAGTAATGAACATCAAGTTCATATACAAACATCAAGCATATTATACTAGTGTCATCTAGGTATATCTACCAATAAACATGCATTATGCTGAGTAACACACACATGAATTGGATATTCACTGGCAAAGTCTTACAATCCACCCAGTAAAGAACATCCCAACAATCCCAAATCTATTGTCCTATTAACAAAAGCCTATGAATCCATACATTTATATTTAGAATTGCTACTGAACTTAATTGCATACATCTCCAATAGAGGAGCTAATAATATATTTTTAGATCATTAGGGATTCAAAAAACTGTCATAATTTCTCATTTGTCTCTTTTGAATTCTAGATTATTGAATGGTATTTTTCTTTAGCTGAAGTAAAACTCAAGATGTTAGATCAAATTGGTTAGGGATAGATGACCTACTTCTATTTCTTACAGCAGCAGGCCAAACAATGAGATGATGATGATGATGATGATGATGATACTAATAATAGAGTTTTTATCATATTTTGCTATTTGCAAAGCACTTTATAGACCTTATCTCATTTAATTTTTCACAATATCCCATTTTACAGATGTGGAAACTGGGTTTAGAGAGGTTAAGATGCCTGCTCAAGATCACATGGCTATTAAGTGCCTCATACAGAATTTGAACTCGGGTCTTCCTTATTCCAAGTGCAAAGTTTTATCTACTCCAATACCTAACTACGATCTACTTTAACCCTTGCTTGAGAATTGGTCCCTTTCTTGTGTCTCTGAGCACAAAATGAGGTGAGTGAATGGCATTAATTCACTTTTAGTTACAGTTACCATAAAGAAGACAGGAACACAGCCAAGATTGGGAAGAATCTATCTGCCAGTCTGTTGCACTGAGCGATGTCCTCCCTCAGGTACAAACAAACTCAGGTGTGATTTCTTCTGAGTTTTCCAAGCATCATGATTGCACCTGGGTACACACAGCTGTTCTCACTCTTGATTTTCTCTGATATTTTGAAGGATAGTTTGCAAGGATGTGGCTCAAATAAAACTTTCACTTCCAGGATCCCTCAGCTTACCCTGTGTCCAACCTGTAGCCTGGCCTCCTTCCACTGGACAGGGTTTTGGTGACTACAGTATCTCATGTGTAACAGCAAGAAATCTCATTCCCACTCACACACCTTCTCAGAGATCACTGGGATTCCTCTACCAAGCTATGAATTGTAAAAACTTCCCTGCAGGATTCTGTAGCATCCTAGGCAGTCAGGGATTTCATAAAAAGCCCAGGATTCTCCTCACAGTTTCTTTGGGTGAACTGGTGGTCTTTGGACCACCGGTATGGTGACTTCATTCTCTTGTTAGTGTTTTTCCAATATTATGCTGGGGGTTGAAAAGGCAAAATCTTATATGCTTATTTAAGATCATTTATATTTTCTTTACCCAAATTACAATATGAGGGCAGCAGCCACTGTATCTTTGTTATAGGCAGAGTACTGCAGAGGCTTTCAAAGTTATCCTGTCACGTGAAAAAAGACAAAAATCTAAAAGATTGAGTAAGTCTTCTCACTGCCAAGTATAACAGTTACAGATATAAGTTTAGTTGTTCTGCTGTAGTTCTATGTAGGAAAAAAGACAGTAAATTTGGTACTGGATATAAGAAAAGGAGAGAAGAAGGGAGAAGAGAGGAAGAAAGAAAAGAAGAGAGGGAAGAAAAGGGAATAGAATGAAGAAAGGGAAGAGAAGGGAACCAGCATTTGCACTTAGCCTCCTACATGTCAGGCAAGAAGCTAAGTGCTATACAATTATCTTACCTGATCCTCACAATACCCTGGGAGGTAGGTTTTACTATCTTCATTTTTGTTATTTGAAGAAACTGAGGACAATAGAGGTTAAGTGACTTACCCAAGGTCATATATCTAATAAGTGTAGATGAGGTCACATTTGAACTTCGGTCTTACTGACTCTAAGACCAGGGCTCTATCAATTTTACCATCTAGCTCCTTCTCTAGAAGGGAGAGGAGGAGAGAGGAAGTAAAGGGAGAAAGGAGAAAATGGAAAGAGGAGATAGAGAGAAAGAAAAGGGGGCAAAATGGCAAGAAGGGGAGAGAGAGAGAGAGAAAGAGAGAGAGAAAGAAGGGAAAAAGGAAAGATAAAAGGATGAAAGGGAGGGAGTGAAAAAGGATAAAAGAGGGAGGAGATTGGAGAGGGAACAGGGAAAAGGAAAGAGAAAAAAAGGAAAGAACAGAAACAGATAAATAAGGAGGGAGGGGGAGAAAAAGAAGGATGAGAGAGAGAACATGGTCATAGGGACCAGTAAAGGAATAAGGCAAAGGGAGACTACTTCTATATATAACAGCATAAGTATTATGTGAGTCATTCTGCAATAGTAGGTCAATGAAATTTAAATATTAATTTTAACTTTACATTTCCATAGATTATGCAACATCTCTAGACCATTTAAACTGGTATTTAAAAGGAACAGAGAACAGTTCAAGAAACCATTTATAAATGCTTTCTATAGAAGATTTTAAACTACTAGAAAAGATATTAAACACTGATTAAGTAGTCACTGTGTCCTTATCATCATGCTAAGCATAATGGGAGAATGTGGAAGAAGGAAACATATGTCACTTGCCCTCCAGGGTCTTATTAACTAGCTGAGAAGACAAAAGAAAGAATACAGGAAATCTAAAACACAATATGCCAATAAACTTAAATAAATGATCATGAATTGCATTTATATAATTCTTTAAGGTTTGCAGATCATAACACACATCATCTCATCTAAGCCTCCAAAAAAGAAAAACTTGTGAAAAAGTACAATTTTTATATCTATTCTAAAGATGCTGAAATGAGGGTTCAGCTATTTAAATGATTTGCCTGTGGTTACAAAGCCTGTCGCTATCCAGAGATGGGATTTAATCTTGGTCTCTCCCAACTCCAAGTTTGAAACTCTTTTCATTTCAACAAATCACCTCATGAACTGGTGTTAGGAAGAAACAAGAAAATTCAAGAGGTGATAGGATGTTAGAATTCATAGTGCCATAATCCATTGAGAAAATATTCTCTGCCAAAAGGAATTCTGTTACCATGTTTGTAGAAATGTACCCTTGTTGCTTTTATCTAAGTGGGCCTAATCACTGAAGTAACAAAAAGATGTCATTTTCACCTTCATTTATAGGGTACATTATGGTTTTCAAAACATTTTGTATTTCTTTTCAGAACTGATCTTGTCAAAACTCTAAGAATTAAGAGATCCAGTTATTAATTTGCAGAAAAACATGCTGAAACCTAGACAGAGGATGTGACTTACACAGTATTACATCTAGAATGTGGCAGAAATGAAAACAATTTTGAATTCACTTCTAGATATAGCCAGTGTAGCACAGTCATCTAGATAGATAGATAGAAAGATGTGTGTGTGTATGTGTGTGTGTGTGTGTGTGTGTGTGTGTGAGAGAGAGAGAGAGAGAGAGAGAGAGAGAGATTTTTTGTTTTTTTAGCATGCATCAAGTAACAGATTTCCCAATTTTTACAGGTATTTGAGGGGGCAAGAGTATCCATAAAACATAAGTTGCAAGTCTGTGTAGTAGGATCAAGAAGTTTTAGCACATGCTGAGTTTAGAAATAAGCCGGTATATAAATAGAAATGCTCTCTCATGAGCAGTTTGACTCATCATGCAGTACTTATGTTAAGAAGGGTAGAGTGGCACAAATAACAGTGTAATAGAAAAGAAAAAAGTGCAGAATTGGGTCTTGAACATTTCATTATTGATATGAATTAAGGTGCCGCCATCAAAGGGCACCTATCTTCACAAAGACATCTCTATAGATCTCTGCCTCATCAACAGCTCCCAAGAGACAGTAATTAATCTATACTGGACTTTTCTGCATAGGCTTATGCTTGCTGTTTTTGTTACTGTTATTTATGTTTGTTGGAGGGTCAGAGAGTGAGGCAGAAGAGGAGATGTTAGAAGAAACAGTTGTACATGTCCAAATAAACTGAACTGCCCTATGACACCATGACTTTCCAGCCACCGCTTCTCCTCCCCTCTTGACTCAGTATGGCCCCTCTGACTGTTCTACCTAAATCTTCACATTATTGAGACAAAGGAGTCATGTTTTACTTGGATAGGTTTCATCTCTCAAGAAAAGGAGTTCAGTGAATAAGAAATTGCGACTGTGTTATATAGGTCTATGCTATCACCTGCAGCAACGGTGCAGAGGTGAGTCAAGCAAAATCTCAGGAAAAACACAATGAGGAAGCCAGTCATCCTGAGGAGTGGAAAGTGTCTCATTCCCTTAGATAAACGGACTAATGATGCATTATCATTAATGTCCCAAGAAGATGGTATAGTCAGCAGTTGAATTAACACAAGGGTTTAAGGACAAGGGCTGAATTATAGAAAAATAAACCATAAAGGATACTTGTCCTCATTTGTCTGTTGCTGAAACAAACAAAATAAAACAGACACCAGAGCTGCTTAGCCAATGGACTTAGTTGACAATGACTCTGTGGTGACAAATCACTTTTGAGGCATTTCCCTTTATGTGTATGAGCTGAATTAGTTATTACCAAAAAAACAGAAGAATGAATTTTTACCTTCTGAAAATACAGCTAGATTCATGATTTATTCATAGCTGGAAAGGAATATATCTGTATGTAGATATGCATACACATGCGTGTATGCACATACACATCTACACAGAGACATATAGACATATATGGGTGTATACACACAAAGACACATATATCAGTCAAACTACCCGAATTCAAGTGTTCAATTGGAGGCTGTCTTTTATTTCTAATTATTTTCATGTACTGCCCTCTAGTGGCCATATGTGATAGTACTGTTAGCCCCCAAAAAGTTCCATAAAAATTTCTAAAACTATTTTAAAATGTCATTTTACATTGCTTAAATATTGAATAGTCTGCAAGGTACAATGAATCACATATTGTAATGGCTATGTATAGTTATGGCATTTTAAAAACAATCTTCCTTTTTTCCTCTCACAGAAAATCTTGTGTTTATTATAGAAATCAAAGAACAGATTCTTTAAACTAGGTATGACTCCTGATGCCATGATAAGAAAGCATTTCAGAAGGACTCTACTCAGAAACAAGAAAGGCTACCGCTAAACATAAAAATAATTACTCACAAAAATTGTAACAACTCACACTTCTCATTTACATATCTCTTTATGAGTTTCCAAAGTACTTAAAACCTTGCAATTCTACGAAGTGGAATATATTGCATTAATATAATTGTTATTATTACAGCTGGTAGCACGGTGAATAGAGAAGTTTGCATGGAATTAGGAACCCTGAATTCAAATTCAGCCTCAGAAATTTGCTGTGTGATCTTGGGCAAATCAATTTACCTCTGTTTGACTCAGTTTCCTCAACTCTAAAATGGGGATAATAATAGCAGCTATCTTCCAGAGTTTGTGTTAGGATCAAATGAAGTAATACCTGTAAAATGCTTAGCATGGTGACTAGTACATAGGTGGTGCTATATAAATTCCTTCTCTCCTCTGCCTTTAAAGATCTGGATATATTTGGTCTATTAAATGAATTCAAATCAAAGAAGTATGAATAGAAGTGATACAGTCACCCAGGATGATGTCAAAAAATTGGATGAATTGGATAAACCATTTCTTTTAGGTACTTATGTACAGACCACTATGCTAGGTACTAGGGACAGAAATTGGGAATTAGACCTGGACTACTGATTTTACTGGTACATGGCAATCGGAATTTACCTCTATCAATGCTGTTAAGTACTTTCTTTGAAAATTATTGTTTTAGAGGATTGCCTAGAAAACTGGGAAGTACAGAGACTTACCCAGGGTAACACTGTCATGATGGGTCAGGTTTGGAACTTGAACCCAGGTCAACCTGGCTTGACCATTTCTCTAGCCACTTCTCCATGCTGCCTGGCAGGAATGAGAATATAAAGACAAAAGTGATTTACATCCTTTCCCTTGAGAATTTACCATTCCATTGGGGCTTACAACATGTAAACCAAAACATAAACACCTGATAATCTGAGGAGGGAGAGACCAAAGAGGGAGATGAGGAAGAGATTCCCCCCCAAAGGGATATCTGAGCTAATCTGAGGATTCTAAGAGGAATACGAAAGGGGGGAAGTAAGTACATTGCAGTCATGCATAGATGTGGAAGGGCTGGAAGGCCAAGTTTAGAGATAACAAGTAAATCAACATGACCAGAATACAGAGTCCATGGAGTGGAGAAATGGAAAATAAATACGAAAAGGTAGGCAGAAATCAGACTGTGAAGGGCTTTAAATGACAACCTGAAGACTTCCTTTTATCCTAGAAATAATAATAAAGAGCCACTGAACAAAGTTGAAGCAGAAAAAGTTAGGCTGGTACTTTTAGAAGACTATTTAGATGGGAGGAAGGAAGAAAAAAAAGAAGGAGGAGGGAGGAGAGAAGGAAGGAAGGGAAAAAAAGAAAGGAAGGGAGAGAAGGGAGTAAAAGGAGAGAAGGGAGGAAGGAAGGAGGAAGAAGGGAGGGAGTAAAGGAAAGAGGGAAGAAGGGAGGGTGGAAGGAAGGAGGGATGGAAGAAAAAGGAAAGAAGGAAGGGAGGAGGAAGGAAGGGAGGGAAAGGGAAGGAGAGGGGGAAGAGGAAAAGGAAGGAGAGAGGAAATCTAGAAAAGACCACTGGTGATAAGGAGATAATAGTGGGAAAAGGGACAGGTCCCTCACCAAAGCTAAACCCTCAGTGTTTACAGAGTGACTCCTGACTGACTTGATTCTCCTCTGCTGCCTCTCTCTGTTGGCAGATGCCCCTTTCTTCATGGATATTTAATCTTTCCCTTTTCTCTGACTCCTTCCTATCTGCCTGGCTCTTCTCCCCATTTCTAAACAAACAAAAAATTACAGAAAACTAAATACATATATATATGTATATGCATGCAAACCTCTTCTTAGTAAATAGTATTTTTTCAATTACATATAAAGGTAGCTCTCATTCATTTTTATATGATTTGGAGTTTCATTTTTTTCTCCTTCCCTCCCTCCTCTCTGCCCTCCCCAAGACAGCAAACAATCCAATAAAGGTTATACATATGCAATCAAGAAGCAAACCTCCCCTTAACTCTTTCAATCAAGTTAAAACTTTTCTCAACTCTTTTCTTCCTCCAACTGCAAAACTTTTAAAAAAAAGTTTTTAATTTATGTCCTTTGCTTTTTGTAACCATCGCTGCCAAAGTCCAGAGGCTTCTGTGGCCCCCACCCCCAAGACCAGCACATCCTCCCTACCACCTCACACTCTGGCCTATTTCCCACTATTTTACCAAAATTATCATTTCAAAGGTCGTTAGTGATAAATTCAGGGGTCTCCTCAATGACAGAATGTAATGACCTTTACATCAGCCCTCATCCTCCATTGTAACATTTGTTGCTGTGGACTACTCTCTCCCAGTGGACACTACGATCCAACCTCTTTGATTTTCCTTTCTTACTTTCTTTTTGCCAGCACTTCCTCTTAAACCCTTACAGTGAGAGTTCACTGGGGTTCTTCTCTATTGGCTAACAACTTCCCTCGTGGCCCTATTGCTCTTGGACATGCCATTAACTCACTTGGGGTCAATTACCAGCACTATACATGTAATTTCAAATGTCCATCCCCAGCATTTACCTTCAGAGTAGCATGTCAGCAAAGAGAACTCCACCTAGGCATGCCAACAGCACTTTGAATTCAACCTGTCCCCAGCTTAACTTGGGTCTTCTGCTTTGCCTCAGTTCTCCTTTTGACTTCAGAACTTATGCATATGATATCACAATTCAGCCAGGCAACCATTTCACACACCAATTTCATTATGTACACAGTGAGACCAGAATAATTTGATGCAGGAATAAATACGGAATAAATTAAGATGTAAATTATTCAAGATAAAACACAAATAAATTATTTTCTTCATGTATTCCTGTTTTATTAATAAATGAGTCATCTATTCATTATTTGAAAACACTGCCATCAACTTTCCCAATTATCCCTAAGGGAGAATCTATGGACTTTTGTTACCCCACTTACAGTATAAAAGAAATCTGATTATCACCTTAATGGGTTCTATCCATCAGCAAATAAAATTTGGGGGTCTTAATGACTTGAACATAATTTAGGAAGGAAAAAATCATTTCTAACATTTTATAAATGCATATTTTTCATTGTGAAGAGGAGGGGTTAGTAGGGTTCTTAGATATCATGGCACCCAAACTCCCATTCACCTGGGTTCTATCTTTTTACTTTCTAAACATAACACTTATTTGCTACAATACCAATACATCAGTGACTTATAATTAATTTTATCATCATGGCAAGTTTCTGAGAGAAATACTATAAGCTTATCAGATGAGGAATATGGAGAACAGATGAATTGTGATTTCCTTCAGGTCACAGTGCAAGATGATTTACACATGTAGGTCTGGAAACTCTATTTCTAAGTAACACACTTATGAAATATTATCCTAAGAGGCAGCAGACAATAGAAATGTAAACAAGTTCAAAAGGAAATTGGATAAATGCATGGCCAACAAATATGTACTGGTTTATTAAATGAAGCTGGGCATACCTGAAGGTACATTCATAACCTTTTGAAGTATTCTTATCAATAGCAACCATGATATCCTACAAAACTTCTCTTAGCATCATCAGTATAGGCAGATTGAATACTTAACATGCAAAGCATCAGTCTATGATACGCTTGATTTTGTCCTTGTTAAAAAGATGTCTATTTGTATATACGAATACACACATATATTTTTTATTTTTAAATCATCGTTATCCCCCTCTATACGTCTTCCCTCGTTTGCCAGTCATCTCTTAAAATATTTTAAATTATTTAAATATGTTAAATTATTTGAATGCTCTAAATAACTTAAAGTATTTTTAAGTAAAAAGATGAGAAAAAGAAAAAAATCACACCCAATCCATATATTGGAAAGAAATCTGATGTTATATGCAATTTTCTACACATTTCATTTTCTTGAAAACAAATAAAACCAAAAAAACCTTTTCACAATGTCTTCTCCCAAATCTTTTCTTACAATGTCAGTTTTCAGTGCCCACAACCTCAGTGCTTCCTGATACATTTGTTTGGGGCTGGAATGAATGTAAAATCCTAGAAGGGATTAAATCACAATTTATTCCCTTATCTAACAATTTTTAAGAGTGAGTACTTCTTTGGAGGGATTAGCTAAGGGGATAGACGAGTTTATTTATCAAGGTAGTCCATATCTAGTCCTCTAAGAACAAAGTAAATCATGCGTCATTTAAAAAATATATGAATTGTATAATACATAGGTAGTTTAATGACCACAACATCAGAAATGTGACGGGCATGTTAGCTAGGCATTTACATTGATGGCCCATGAATTCCTTCAATGAATTCACATGATTCTAAGAGGAATGAGCAGGAACCTGACTTTAAATGTCAGTCTTTCATTTGGAAGATCTCAAAGGGCCCGGAATGTAAAATGTTATCACTCATTTACACAGGAGTTGAAACAGAAGCTGTCTTTTTATTTGCTCTACTTACAACTAGTAGCAAATGTTTTTAAAAGTCTAAACTTGCCAGGGAGAAGAGTGTCTGAGTTGAGAGAGGAGGGGGATCAGAGTCAGGAAGCCCTTGGAGGCTTACCAGCTGTATGACCCTGGGCAACTCACTTCCCCTCAGTGAGACCCCACACAACTCTCTGAAGAAGAATTGCTAAGCATTAGTATAAGGAGTTTCCTAACAAGTGAGACCCCTTTATCCAGGGAGGCAAAAATCCTGAAAATACAAAACAAAACTCACCAAATCTATACAAAGATTCAAACAGGGATGACAAAAGTCCAAACAAAATCACCAATATTATGTTACTACTGTGTTAAGTCACTAGGAACACCTATTTTATGTTTTAGGCTAAAGACAGATACACCTTTTATTTATGTATTTAAAAATGTATTTTAAATATAATTGAATTCTTTCATCAAAGTCACATGATACAGAATCCCTGACACACAAGGACAGCAGATTGCAATTCTATCCACAAATAAAAAAGCACATACATATACAACCTCTAGTTTTAGGAAAAAAATATTGCAAATGAATACATACAGCATTAATTTGTTAATGTTCCTGGTTTCTTTTCAACTTCACAGATTCTTCTCCTAACATTTTGTAAGAGGCTCTTACAAAGTTATATTGCACTTCTGGAGGGATGTGCTTTTGAAAAGTTGCATGTAAACCAAGCATCTGTAAATGATGATACAGCTTGGCACAGTAGCGATGTCATAGATTCTGAAGTCAGAGGATCTGGATTCAAATCCCTGTTCTGATGCTTACTACTTGTGTCATATTAGACAAGGCATTTAACCTTCCTGGCCTCAGTTTGCTCATGTGTAAGAAAGAGGGGGCTGGGCAAGATGTCCTCATAGATTCCTTCCACCTCTAGGTTTTTTTGTTGTTCAGTTGCTTTACAATAGGTTCCAATTCTTTATGACCCTATTCCCAGTTTTCTTGGCAGAGATACTGGAGTGGTTTGTAGTTTCACTCTTTAGTTCATTTTGCAGATGAGGAAACTGAGGCCAACATGGTTAAGCGACATGACCAGGGTCACACACCTAGTAAATGTCAGAGGCTGGATCTGAACACAGGTCTTCCCGACTTGAGATTGGGTGCTCTATCCACTGCCACCTACCTTCCCACCTCTAGATCCAGCATTCTAGAAATTATATATTAGAAATTAAATCATCTTAAACACTCTCTAGAGTTGGGGGTGGGGTGTCTTTCTGTCATGGACCCCTTTTGATTTTTTTTTAATTAATGTTCTTTTAATTAGTCTTCTGAAGCTTACGGACTTCTCCCCAGAACAATTTTTTAAATGCGTAAACTACCTAGGATTACATAGGAAACCTTTGTAACTCTGAAAGTTTCTTTTTTTAAAGTCACAGACCTCAAATAAAGAACACTTGCAATAGAGGAAGTCCAAAGAAGTTTTGAAGTGCTTCATGTTGCCAAGAAAAGAACACTTGTATTATAGTATTCTTGTAAAACATAACCAGGCTTTGGAAATTTGAAGTTTATGTACCCATTTCTTAAGTAAGCATGCATACTTGAAGAAAAGAGAGGAATATTTCATTTTAAAAATTGCATAGCATTTAATTGACTTCAGAGAAAACGAATAATCTTCCCAATTGATTTACCTCCCTTTATCCATTTCTTTCTTTTCTTCTCTCCTCCTCTAGAGGGGAACTAATATATTAGTCCCTGCTACAGGAATTCTCAAGGTTCTCCAAAGCCCCAATTTAAGCTACCTATATCTAGTTTCAACTACCCAGAAAAAGCATCAGTACTCATAGGAATACACAGCTTGGATTGTACATATGTGGTCAATAAGAGCTGCATGAGTGGTTCAGAAGTATATGATCGATACTTTTTTTATACTTTAACATGTTTCTATGGATCAAACTCCCCAAATGCCAAACACAGTAATATTAAGAACAACTCAAATAAGAAATGCAAAAAAAATTATCAAACATTACTTTAAAGCTTTGAAATAATGCCAGTCTACTGAACTACAGCCCACAGGTTAGAAAAATAAAACACAATCACCCACTTTCACTCCTACCCTCCAGCTTGACTCAAATATTTTCATTCCTATTATCCACACAAAAATTAATTTGTACCCAATGCAATTTTTTTTCTCCTTATAATAGCAGGAATATATAATTTATGGTTAAAGAAGGAACTGTAGGGGCAGTGTCAAGATGATGGAGTAGTAGAGACCTGCTACAGCTCTCCCCTCAAACTGTTCAATAAACCTGTAAAAATATGACTCTAAACAAATCATACAGCATCAAAAGTCACAAAATGATAGACTGAAGCAAATTTCCAGGCCAAGACAGTCTGGAAGGTCAAAGGAAATGGTTTATTACACCAGGCTGGGAGTGGAGCACAGTTCAGCCACACAGGCCCAGACTGAGTGGAAGCAGGCTGTAGTGGACAAAATAACTGGTGGCTGCTGTGGATTCCAGACTTTTCAGCCCATAAACACTAAAGACAGCTTCAAAGGTCAGTGGGAAGGGACTCGCAGCTGGCTGAGAAGGGAGCATGATAAAACTGCAGCCCTATGCCACACCCACTGCTGAAGCAGAGGCTGCTTCTGGAGCCCTCCACTTAACAAAGCTCAAAAGTCAAGTGATTGGCTGGAAATGGGGAAAAAGAGACAGGCTATAGACTCTTACTTTCTTGGTGATGAAATATATTCTTCCATTATTGGGGATGAGAAAGGCCAAAACATAAGCCAGATGAAGATTACAAAGCCAAAGCTCCTGCATCCAAAGCCACTAACAAAAATATGAATTGGTCTCAGGCCATGAAAGAGCTCAAAAAGAATATTGAAAGTCAAATAAAAGAAGTAGAGGAAAAATTGGGAAGAGAAATGAGAGCGATGCAAGAAAATCATAAAAATCGAGTCAACAGTTTGCTAAAGGAAACTCAAAAAAAGCTGAAGAAAATAACACCTTTAAAATTAGATTAACACAAATGGCAAAAGAGGTCCAAAAAGGCAACAAGGAGAGGAATGCCTTAAAAACCAGAATGGGCCAAATGGAAAAAAAAAAGGTCCAAAAGCTCACTGAAGCAAATAATTCTTTAAAAATTAGAATGGAGCAGATGGACGCTAATGACTTTTATGAGAAACCAAGGAATTATAAAACAAAAGTAAGAGAATGAAATAAATAGAAGACAATTTGAAGTATCTCATTGGAAAACAACTGACCTAGAAAATGGATCCAGGAAAAATAATTTAAAAATTATTGGACCACCTGAAAGCCATGATCACAAAAAGAGCCTAGCCATCATCTTTCAAAAAATTATCAAGGAAAACTGCCCTAATTTTCCAGAACCAGAAGGTAAAATAGAAATGGAAAGAATTCACTGATCACCTCCTGAAAGCAATCCCTAAAGGAAAACTCTTAGGAATATTGTAGCCAAATTTCAGAGCTCCAAGGTCAAGGAGTAAGTAGTATAAGCAGCCAGTGGAAACACAATCAAGATAAGACAGGATTTAGCAGCTATTCCACTAAGGAATCAAAGGGCTTGAAATTTTATATTCCAGAGGTCAAAGTAGAAACAATTAAAACCAAGAATCACCTACCCAGCAAAACTGACAATAATACTTCAGGGGGAAAAAATGGAACTTCAATGCAATAGAGGACTTCCAAGCATTCCTGCAGAAAAGACCAGAATAAAACACCTGACTTTCAAATACAAGAACCAAGAGAAGCATGAAAAGGCAAATAGGAAAGAGAAATCATAAGGAACTTATTAAAGTTGAACTGTCTATATTCCTACATGGAAAAATGATATTTGTAACTCATGAGACCTTTCTCAATATCAGGATAGTTAGAGACAATAATGTGTGTATGTACGTATATATGCATATTTCATACTTGTATATGTACATGTGTGTACATAAATATGTATATGCTTACACATATACTTATATGTATATGTGCATCCTATATACATGTGTGTATACACACACACACACACACACACACACACACATACAAAGAGAGAGAGAGAAAGAGCACAAGGTGAGCTGAATATGAAGGGATTATACCTAAAAAAGAAAATTAAGGGTTGAGAGTAATGTACTAGGAGAAAGAAAAAGGGAGAGGTACAATATAATAAATCATCTCACATAAAAGAGGCAAGAAACAGTTTTTACAATGGAAGAGAAGAAGAGGAAGGTGAGAGGGAATAAATGAACCTTCCTTCCACCTGATTTGGCTTCAGAAGAGAAAGTGGATATGGAAGTTTATCTTACCCTGCAGGAAAGCAGGGGTGGGGGGGTGGAAGGGGATAAGAGAGGGGGTATAACAGAAAGGACAGCAGATTGGGGGAAGGGGTAATCAGAAACAAACACTTTGGTTGAAGGACAGGTCAAAGGAGAGAAGTGAATAAATGGAGGTCAGGACAGGATAGAGGGAAATACAGTTAGTCTTTCATAACATCACCGTTATGGAGGTGTTTTACATGACCACACATGTATAACCTTAATCAAATTGCTTGCCTTCTCAATGAGGGTGGGTAGGGAGGGGGAAGGGGAGACAACGTGGAACTCAAAGCTTTAAAAATTAATGTTAGAGGTTGTTTTTACATGCCACTAGGAAATAAGATAGTTAAGCAATGGGGTATAAAAATCTATCGTACCCTACAGGAAAACCAAAGGGAAAGGAATAAGAGGGGCAGGGAGATGATGGAAGGGAGGGCAAATTGGAGAAAAGAGCAATCAGAATATATGCTGCCCTGGGGTTGAGGTAGGGGGGAGACGGGGAGAAAATGTGAAATTCAAAATTTTGTGATAATGAATGTTGAAACCTGAAAACAAATCTATCTATTATCTATCTATCTATCTATCTATCTATCTATCTATCTATCTATCTATCTATCTATAAACAAAAAAAAGGAACTGCAAAACCATGAGGAATATCTTCCTGAATACCAGGTAAGAAGACTAACAAACTAATTTGGGTTATAAATTATTCTTCTAAATGCTAAAGTGGGTTGTGTTTTTCTGCAGAATGCTTATATATAATATACACACACACATACATATATATATACACACACACATATATATATGCATATTGATAATGTTTAATATAAAATTTTGGAATAATCTCTTTGTTCTCTCTGAAGCAAACTCAGAGAATGCCTCTTCCTATGTCAGCAGAAGCCAGCCAAAGCTGACTCTGCATTCCTTGGGAGACCTTTAACCTATGACATATCTTGAATAATGGGACTTCCCTTTGTATCTTATTATTTATAGACACATACTATGTTATGGCATATTAATGGTAAAGAAAAAATAGGCATCCTGGGTTTCTATTGAACATTGTTTGCCCTTTCCTGCATCAGTTACCTGTTTGGGGCAGGAAGCCTGCCACTTACTAGTGGTGGGATTTCCTTACCACCTGGGACATATGTTTACCCAGCTTGGAATCTCAAGACTTGACGGACATTGCTTTGTTAATTGTCCTGTCTTACTGAATTTATGATTTGCTCAATTAGGAGAGTTCCTTTCTCACGGCAAAATGTATATAAGCCAGAAGATTTCTGCACTGGGTAGCCAGAACATTTCTGGCTCCATAATGCATTATGTTACCGTTGTCTTTAATAGGGAATTGATTAATTAATTAAATCATAAAATGTATGCATTTGGCCTATTGCCTTTTTTCTTAACAAAGTTTTCAGGTCAACAATATATATATATTCACATATGTGAATAATTTCCTAACATAATATATCATTCTTTCCTTTTGATGAGTAAGCCACTTACAGACAAAAAAAAAATATAAGAGAAAAAGTAAAAGTGGTTCAGCAAACTAAACTGGATAAATTAGTGAGTATTTATTATGTACTTATTACGTACCAGGCATTGAGTAAAAAGGGACAATATATTCAATCCTCCACACCCACCACCTTGGGATCATAGGATCATTGATCAAGAAGTAGAATGGACCTCAGCAACCATCTAGTCCAACCAATACTCCCATTTTGCAGATGGGGAAATTAAAGTCCATGGTGTTTAAGTGGCTTGTCCAAGGTCACTCACGCAGGAAATACCACAGTAGGGATTTGAACTCAAGTTCTCCGTCTCCAGGTCCAAGAATTCCCCTTAGAATGGCTAGGTGCCTTTGTGGATAGAGCACTGGACCTCTTCCCCACACTACCTTGTTCCAGCTCTATGTCTGTATTCTTCTAAATTACACATTTTCATCTTCTTCCCTCCCCTTTTCAGTTTGTGCTCTCTTTCCCCATTTCTCTCCTTGGGGCATCCATTAACAACCTACCTTTCACCAAACTTAAATTGAGATAGATTATCTATGAGCACTTGGAAGACTAAATAGTTAAAAGGCAGCTGGAATGAGCAAAATCTTCATTTCTCAATCTATTTATGCCACCCTTATAACCCCCGGCAAAGAAAGACCTTAATGATTAACACTATGTAACCAATTAATGGAACAAAGTGGAAACATTAACCCAAATCTTCTTGCAAATCAAGGAATATTAGAATTTTGCCTCCAGTTGTTCTTGTGGCTTCTTTCACTTAATGAGAGAACCAAGAGGAGGAAGGAAAAGCTTAGTTGCATATAGGAGAAGGAGACTGGAGAGAAAAGTGCTTCCAGCCTCCCTGTGAGAAATGAAAATGAGTCACCATTGTATATCTAGATACAGTGGTATTCCATCTCTCCCCCACCTCCACCCAAAATCGGTGTTTTCTATCCAGTTTAAATGGATGTGTTTATTTTCCTTCATATTGCATTTTCACTCAGTTTCCATTCTGAGACTTTTTGAGATGGGTCATCCTGGGTTCTCAGAAGATCTGTTTTCTTTCTTTCTTTTTCTTTTTTTTTTTTTTTTAAAGCAAGTCCCATCAAAGTCGAGAGCTCTCAAATCACGAGTCAGTTTTACAAAGCCCAGTCTAGGTAAGTGCAGTAATTCATAACCAGAAGCCCGGTCACTGGGTGATAAATTGTTCTCAGTCACATTATATCATAGAGGTGACAAACCACTAAGATGCAGAAGGGTTGCAAACTACATTTGCAGATGGGGGCCAGACTGACAAATTGAAAAGGCCTTAGAAAATATTTCTACAAATATAGATGATGGTGGAAAGTTAAAAAAAAAAAAAAAAAGACAGGCTAGTCATCGTTTCCTAGTGCATTCACTTATAGGCAAATCTGATCATCTAGGACAAGTGTAGTATACTGACTCTATATTTGTTATTCTGAATTAGGGTTTCATACTTATTTTCTCACAACAGCTCACATTACATTTCAATTTCTGACATTACACCTGCTTGTGTTCAGGCATTTTTCAGTTGTATCTGACTCCTTATGACCTCATTTAGGGTTTTCATGGCAAAGATACTGGAGTTGTTTGCCATTTCCTTCTCCAGCTCATTTTACAGATGAGGAAACTGAGGCCAAGAGGGTTAAGTGACTTGCCCAGGGTCACGCAGCTACTAAGGGTCAAAGGCCAGATTTTAACTCAGGATCATAAGTCTCCTTGTCTTCAAACCTGGAACTCTATCTGCTGTACCACTGGTGTCCTTCAGAGACTTACTATCATTTTAAAGAGGGAGTTTAGTGAAGTGGGAGAATTTGGACACAGTATTTAGAGTCTGGGCCACATTTTCCTCATCTGTAAAACATGAGGTGCTTGGAAATCTATAGCCAGTTCTTGTCCTTCCTTCTCAAAGAGGACCAAAATGACATAGTGGAGTCAACGTACAGTGTGTCTGATGGTGGCTGATCAGACTAATAGGAACTTAGAAGGCTCTATCACAGGTCAGATACAAATAGTCCACATGAATGTGAAAGCAATAAATGAATATCGAAATGTACCTAAGTGGCACAGTGGATATAGTTCCAGGCCTGAAGTCAGGAAGACCTGAGTTCAATCCGGCCTCAGACACCGATTGTAACCCGAGGTAAGCCAATAAAAAAAAAAATAAAACAAAACAAACAAACAAAAAAACAAACCTCTGTTTGCCTCAGTTTCTCCAACTGTAAAATGGAGGTAATTACAGTACCTACCTCTCAGGGTTATCATAAGGAACAAATCTGATAATATTTGTAAAGCATTTAGCATCTCCCTGGCAAACAGCAAGAATTATATAAATATTACCTATCATTACTATTATTAATGTTGTACCTGTTATTGTTATTTTAAATAGGGGATAATATTGATTAGTAGACAGGAAGTCAGAATCAGTGTCAGGATAACCTGGGTTTACGGTATCCTGACACATACTAGCTACATGACCCTTGGCAAGAAGCTTCAATTTCTCAGTATCCCCCAGGCAACTTTCCAAGACTATCTGTTTCAGAGAAGTTGTTGATCTGAATTGGTAGAGACACAATATTCTCAGCAGGGACCTCCCCACACTTATGAAATCACAGGTATGGAACAAAAAACAATGCATAGCTAAAAACACCTTTACCGTTTCACCATTAACTGAAGCAAATACAAACATAACATCTTGGGGAATTTTATCCTCATTTTTTTTTTAAATACTTGTTTTGATAGATCAAAATTCTGCCTTACAGGTTCATTAGTTTTATTTAAATTATATTTAATTTTTTAATTATAAGTTTAACACCCATGAATATCGTTATTTTCTTTCAATTTACATTCTCTTTGTTTCATTGACATTTTCTTATTTCTTTTTCTTTTGAGGGGGAGAGTGGTAGGTCAATCACTTCTCACCCTATTCGTATACCAAAATAAACAACTAAATAAGGAAATAAAGAACCTCCTTTGTTACAAATAAGTGGACAGGGACTGGACTTGGGAACGTATTGGCATGGGAAAATTCCCTGATGAGAAAAAGTACCTCTGCCAAGCTGTTCTATTAACCACAGCCATGAGGGGAGGTCTCTAAACAGGAGGAACACAGGGGTCCTTTGTCCTTGCTTTATAACAGTGGGTTCATTGAACCACGCTCACTCATGGTAGGTACAGTGGAGGATGAATTCAGTTCCAGACCAGGTGTTCAGCTTATGCCTTCCAAGGGGTCTTGATTGGGTCAGGTAGAATGAATCTGTTTCTTTAAATCACACTGGCGGCATATAGGGAACCATGCATCAATCACACTTTAATAAAGCACAGAGGAAGATGCTGGGGGACTGGACTGGGAAGGGGAAGCAGGGGGGAAGGGAAGAGGGGCACAGAGAGTCACTTATATAACTGCTGGATGAGTACCTAACTTTAGATGCAGTTTTTTTTCCCCAAATGGCTTCTATGTTCCTCCTTAAATTCTTAGTTCTGAATTGTTATTTATTGTTACCGGACATCATCTACTCACATACTTACTTAATAACATCGTAGGAACAAGATACATTTTCAGTGCCCTAGGAAGGTCAGTACCTTCAGTTTACAGTCAGAGGCAAGACACAAAAACTGGTCTTCCTGACTTCCAGACATGCTCTTAATCTCTGGTGCCATGCTTTCACTCTAAGAAATGAAGTCAAGCAAAACAAGTCCACGCATTCACTGCGTCTGACTGCAACCCTATTCCATCATCTCTTTGGGACAGATGGCACAGATGGACGATGAACTGGGTCCAGAGTTGAACAGAAAGAGGAGAGCAGTGTGGACTGCTTTTGGTAAACTGCAAAGCTCATTGCTTCCAGCAGAATCAGCTTTTACTTTAAGGGAAGAGAAGCTGCATGTTGTGATATAACTAAGTGATATAACTATCACAAAGTACCTGGGTGAAGGCAGCCCGACTTCTTCCTCTAGCAGAGACCCTTCTCGCATCATCAGAACTTGTTGGCGACTGACAAGGATGCTAACAGACATGGTCAATGTCTTCAGTCCCTATCATGACAGATGAGCACTGGAGTATTCACAAGTGTCTTGTCTTCATCAAAAGTCTAAATTCTGTGATTAAAATTATCCCTTACTAGATTGGCACTGTTTTTAAAAAAGTCTAACCAAAAAAAGAAAAAGAATAAATAGAATGATCTTTTTTCCCCAAAAATGATAATTCTATTTTACAGTCATTCATCATAAAAGAAATGAAATAAAATGAGATTAATACATTATATTTTCTTCAGATTTTGTCTTAGTAGGAATGCCTTCCAATTTCCAATCAATGAGTCGGCTTCATAAGCAGGCTCCTTCCTACTTTTGCATTCTCCTTACATCTTAATCTCCTCTATGATCTAATGATATTGAATTCTCTGCAATTCTTCACAAAGGTACTTCATTCCCCATTTTCACTAGCTGTCCTCTTCATCTCTGCCTCCTGGATTCTTCCAAGTCTCAGCTGAAATTCTAGTTTCTGAAAAAAAGTCTTTTCTGGCATCCCTTCATGCTACCCCTTAATGCTATGCCTTCTCTCTGAGAACATCTTCAGTTCATCCTGAGTATGTTTTGTTTTTTCATAGTGATCTGTGTTTTCTCTCCAGTGAAATGTAAGCTTGCTGAGGACAGGGACTCTTTTCACCTTTTTTTCCCTAGAGCTTAGGACAGTACCTGAAACATGAGGAATGTAAGAAACACTTGTAGTCTGAGCAATTGCCTTTAAGTTTTCTACCTACATTTTGCTTTACTTGGTTTGTAGTCCCTCCTTCCAAGGTCTAACACATAGTAGGTGCTCAATAAATGAAAAAGGAATTTAATTAAATGACAGCTTTAGATGGATTATACTATGTATATTTTGAAAATTAATTATTTACTTTTTACATCCCTACATTTTCTTAAACTAAGATGATAAAATTAGCTATTTCCACAAGGTGGTGCTCTTTCTTTAGAAATGACCAAAATTTTTTAAATTTTTAATTCAAATGTTCTAATATTTTTATTGTGTTCCTCTTAGCTATAATATCGGTTTCAATGTACCATAAATAATATAATGAACGGTAGAAAATTCAAATTTTAACCACATAACGTGCTCACAGACAAGGTTCATTCATGTTACTAATTTTCAATATTAAATTTAAATGCATGACTTATTTATGGTTTTAAGAATGATTACTAATAATAATCAACTATTTCTTACAAGGAGTTAACATTTGGAAAGTATTTACATAATTTTCACATGTAATTGTCATTTAAAAATTTAATCCTTTTTAAGATCTCTTAAAATGGGAATTTCCCTTACTGAATGGATCTCCCTTAGTAATCTCAGGCAGAATGAGTCCTGAGCCATCTGATTTTTCATATGATCAGAACCTAGCATTATGTTTGGCATAGCAAAGAATTTTGATTTGAGGGATTTATCTTAAAGTGGGTTCACCAGCTTACATGTATAAATAGTTCAATAATAGTCCAATAAAATGAACATATACTGTGTATATGGAACTATTTTAGAGACAAAATATATTTTATAAAATATTACATGTATTTCTTCAGATGAGGAAAATGCAAGCATTAAAATTTTTGATAAAAATCAAAGAAAATTAACAAATAATAACATTTCAAAAAAAGGAAATTTTCCACAGTGTGCGAGAGTTTTTTCTGGTAGACTTGGAATTTTGTAATAACACAAGAACTTCTTATAAAAAAAAAAAAAATCCCAATGGTGGTTCTCAAGGCAAAATGCCTTCCACACTCAGAGAAAGAAATATGGAAGTCATTCGCAAAATGTAGCAGATCATGTTTGTGTATTTGTATGTGTTTGTGTATCATGTTTTGATTTGTTATATGATTTCTTTCATTTATTTTAGTCTGACTACATAGCATGACTATAGTGAAAATATACTCAATAGGCAAGTATATGTGGAACCTATACAGAATTGTATGCAGTCGTGGGGAGGGAGGGGGGTAGTGGGGGGTAGGTGGGGGGGATAAAATCTCAATTGTATGGCAGTGATTGTTAAACATTAAAAAATAATAATTAAAAAGAAAAAGAAAAAAAAAGGAAATTTTGTGCCACTAGGTTGTGCTGAAAGAATAAGCTTCTATACCCTGTTATTTTAAAATTTCTTAAAGAATAGTGAGATAGCAAACGAAGAAAGGATTTTGTGAGAAACAAATCACCTATTAATTTCTAAATCTTACCTAAAAAATGTCCTAGATTTAAACCAGCTAGTTGGAACCCAGAATGCATCTTTTTTTGGGGTGGGTGGGGAAATGTTAGAAATCATCTCTGGGTTTAGTTAGCTCATAAATCCTTATTTAAAACATAATTTGCCAAGAGTACAGTGGCTAATATACCATTACTCAATTTCTTTACCAAACATATTTTACTGAGATAATTTTTACCTTACCAAAATGATTTCCCTAGTGTTCTTTCCCCTCTCACCTTCCTGATAGTGTCTGTCTGTATATATAAATACAGATATGTAAAAATGTTTAAAAGGAAAAAAAAAACTAAAAAGGAAAAAATAGAAAAATAATAAATAAATTAAAAAGCTGTGAAAATATTTGTGATATAATATGCCCATGGACCTTCCCCCACACACCTGTGTACTAAAGGAGTGGGAATATCTTCACATAATCCATTCTTTAGAGACATTCTTGTTCTTTCCTTTTTTTATGTAACATTCACTTTTTTGTCATTTTCCATCTATCTATCTTTTCTAATACCTATTACTAATATTACTACTGTATGCTCTAGAAAAAAATCCCATTTCTAACATTGCTTCTCTAGGGGAAAAAAAAGACCCATATCAGGATACTAGGAACCAATCTCCTCACCTTAGCAACATAGAAAGATGGAGATGCAGTTAGGTTTAGTATAGGAATATCTCAGTTTTATACATTTAGTTTAATCATTCTCAAGTTTTTGACCTTTTCTGGTGGGGGGAGGATGGTGATGGGAAAAAAATAAACCAAACCATCACCTGCAGCTGATGCCCATTCTCACCTACAGGCTATTTTCTCCTTTGTCAGGAATTCTTCCAGAAGAATTGGATTTCAGTAGACTACAAATCACATTACTAAATGCTTGGGGTATAATTGGAGTGGGGAGGAGTACGACCAATAGTGTCTCATTCAAAACAAGACTCTAAGTTTTTAACAGATTTAGTTATTCACATTACTTTCTGCTACAAAAGGAAGGAGAGGAGTGGGATACTTTATGTGGCCCAGGTGAAGCTAAGGAGCATTCTACTGAATTTCTTGGCCATGCTTGAAAATGCAAGTGTCGCAGTTGAAGAAATGGTTTACAATTCGAAAGGGAGTGGAAGATAAAAGAAAAAAAGGGTAGGGAGGTTGTGAGCACATAGGAAAATTTAAAAATATGGCTAACTGCATGGGGGGGAGGGGATTGTGGGAAGGGGAATGATGCCATAAAGACATAAAGCAGATATGACTTCTGGCCTTTCCTGATACTCTTTTACCCTCTTACCTAGAATGCAGTGTGGTATAGTGGATAGAGAGACTGTCTCACAAACCCTAAGGCCCAGGTTCAAGTTTGCTTCTTCCATATACAGACTAGATAATCCTGGAAATAATTTAGTTTAATTTCTCAATGCCCCTGGCAACTCTCTAAAATCACAAATTGCAAAAAAGAAACAGATCTTTCTTGGTAACACGTTTCTCAGCAGGTCCTCTCTATGTGAATGAAATTGCTGGTCAACAATAAAAATAAAACGAACGCATCTTATTTCAAAGCTAGAATGTCAGCATTTAGTTCAAGTATCAAATACTCCCTTTGGCCTTGCCACCCTCAATTTGAAGATGAAAAAAGTGAAGCCAAAAGAAATTAAATGTTTTTTCCATGGTCAATTTAATTTGATTCAATACAGATTAAGTATCTGATGTGCATAGGCATTGCATCAGACCAGGAGTGGGGAACTTAAAGTCTCAAGGCCACACATGACCTCATGAAGTTTGTATTCAATCAAAGGGCTGCACTTGAGGACCTAGAGGGCCACATGTGGCCTCAAGGCCACAAGTTCCCCACCCCTGTACTAGAACCTGAGAGTAAGAAGACAAAAATGAACCAGTTCCTGATCTTGAATAGCTTATTATGTTCTACTGACTATGGCTGTGGCAGATCTAAGACAAGAACCCACCTATTACAACTTATCCTTTACTACTTTTTTCACTAGACCACATAGTTCCTGACCATCTTTAAAGTTATTCTTCAGAAGGACACTGTTAAAACATGCATATGCCTCTAGAAGACCTAGCTTGGCTGGAGGCTTTGCAAAGCTCTGCCTCATTCAAATCCAATTCACTTGCAAGTCAAGTCATCACCTTAAGGATGGCACTGATCCTCTTCAAGAAGGAAGGAGGAACAACACCACTGCCTTCAAAAGCGGCCAGGGTAGAGACTGTCCTTTACCTTCCTCACATCAGCAGTCATTACGATGGGTTGAAATTTAGGCCCAGGTAGTGAGCAAACAGGCAGAGGTCTGGTCTGATAGATTTTTGTCTATCAGAAAGAGAACGAGGTAAGAGGAAAATAAAACAAAACAAAATGATGTGATTCTGGGCACGTTTGCTCAAGTACATTGAGGACCAGCTTTGTTGGCCTTCAAAAACTATTTACTGGGCAAAAGATTGCATTGCAGTCCAAATAAAACTAACCTTTACTTCCTCTCAAACTTCTCTTCCTATTCACTCTTTTATTCTTCTTTTCTTTTCTTTTTCTTTTTCTTTTTTTTTTTTTGGTCTTCCAATATGCAACAGATATGGGGGATGAAGGGAGGGAAGAGAAATACTTTGCTTTGACTCTAACTGTCTCACTTTCAATCTATCTTTCTCCTACCTTTCATAATCACTGTCTCAAATCACAAGTCAATCTATTCTTACTATTTTCAATTCCCTTCTACCATCTCTCTCTCTCTCTCTCTCTCTCTCTCTCTCTCTCTCTCTCTCTCTCTCTCTCTCTGTCTCTTTTTGTTGAGTTGTTTGTCAGTCATATCTGACTCTCCATGACCTCATATAGGGTTTTCCTGGCAGAGATACTGGACTGATTTTATATTTCCTTCTCCAGCTCATTTTACAGATAAGGAAACTAAAGCCAACAGGGTTAAGTGACTTGCCCAGGGTCACACAGCTAGTAAGTGGCTGAGACCACATTTGAACTCCTGAAGATGAGTCTTTCTGGCTCTAATCTTCATGCTCTATCTACTGCATCACCTAGCTGCACCTATAATACGGCTTAAAATACTTCAAATAATTATATGAAAATAGCATTCTGGAAGATAGATGACCAATGATAATTTGTATAGTCAATATCTTCTCAGAAAACATTCTCTTTGTCTTCACAGTATTTGATGCCTGTAATCCTTGCTACTAGGGAAGACTGAGAGGGTTTTGAGCTGCAAAGTAGGATTAACGCTGATTGGAGGTTTGTGTTCAGTCAAGTGTCAATCCAGTGAACCCCCAATAAGGACAGTTATGAGAATGTTTAAAGAGGAGAGAACCAGATTAAGTTGAAAATCAAGTAGATTAAAGGTTCCAATTAGGGATGGCACTGAATCATGACTGGCTACTGTACTTCCATTATCAGGGAGATGATGATGATGATGATCTTATATGTTTCCTACAATCCCTAGCTTAGTGTCTTGCAAATAGCAGGTTCCTGATTGCTGATTATCTGAACAGGGAACAATTGAGCAAGGGGATAAGATCATTGACTAGTTTTCTAGATCTTCCCCAGTCCAATCTTCTAACAATGATGAAGGTAGATTAAAGACTGAATTCTTGACAAACTACCTTCACATATGAATCCACATTGAAATTTCCATACCAAAGACCATTCCTATATAAGTGGATTTTGAACAATCTATAAAACAGTTCTTTGGGCAAATCATTTTATTTCTGTGAGTCTCATTTCCTTCAATTAGGATGTAATGGGAGGGGCAGTCTATAGAACATATCTTATTCTCTTTCAGATCTAATATTCTATGATTTTATACACAGTGGATGATACATAAATTTTAGATAATTATATTAAACTGTCTCTGTCATCTCCTGTAGTGGAAAGAATCAACAACCAGCAATCAATATGACCTCTTCCTCCCTCACTGGCCTAGGCAATGACCCATTACTACAGACATAAGATAGACAATGGCTTATTATGTTTTGTTCTGTTTTGTCAGAGAGATTTTTCCCTAGAAGTCCTCTAGATGCAAATGAGAACAAATACTTCTACTGGCAGAATTTCATGCACCAAGATTGATGGAAGATATTTTTGTAAAGGTACCTTATCTGTTATCCCTCAAATCATGTTATATAAGCAACTACCTGCTCAGAAATGAAAAGAGCAGCTAACCCTTAAAATTAAAAACTATAGTTCCCTTGTTCATTAATTTCAAAGACAAGGTTAAGTCTGTCACTCTGAAGTGAACAGGGGGGATAAAAGTTATCAGCTTGCCTCAAATGAGAATCTACTTAATTGGTTTCTGATAGCAACACCCATAGCGGAATAAAGAAAGAAAGTTGCGTAACATCATTTTTATAAAAAATTTTGATCATGGAAAATGAGCAACTACAAGGTGCCTGATATCCTATCCACTCTGATTGCAACTGAGATTAAGAGCAGAATGAAATCTTGAGATTCTATATTAAAATAAGAGTTTTTATTGGCTATTTTAGGATTGCACTTAAAATATGTCTTCCACCTTAATATATGTGAAGCATTTTCCTCTGAGCATGTGTGGTAAGGATTTTCTTGGATACTAAATCTAGAGAACTGGCATCCCTTTGTGTTCCAATAAATATTTAAAATCTATTAAATAGTCTTAGAAAGATTTGTGTTGATGTTAACAACACTACAACTTGAGAATTTAAACTCCTTAAGGGAAGGACCTGGCAAATTTTACATCCTCTACACAGCATCTAACAGACTATAACTGAAGGGGTGCCAAATTTGGTGGAGCCAAGAAAAATCAGACAAATAATAAGAATTCATATGGAGGTGATATGTTGGGGGGAAGCAAAACAAAATAAAACATTATAGTCTGTCATCAAATCCCTTTAGGAGACTGATACCCATTAAAAATAGCATCACAAGAACATTAGAGAACATAGTAAAAATGTTGTGCTTTGATTTTTGAGGCTAACAACGATGCTTAAGAAATGTCAATACCTATGGGTAAAAACTATATGCTGAGAATTTTATATATGAAATGTATTGTACATTAAAATAAGTTGTAATAGTCTAGTAACAGTAGCTTAAATTTCTATAGCATTTTAAAGTTTGCAAAATGCTTTACATGTGCTATTTCATTTGATTTTTATAATAACCCTAGGAGAAAAGTGTTAACTATTCTCCCACTTCACAGATGAAAAAACTGAGACTGAGAGAGGTTAAGTGAAGTGACTTGCCCAGAGTCACAAAGATGTTTATAAAGCACCTAATAAATTCCAGGTACTGTTAGGTATATAAATTGATGATGATGATGATAGCAGTCTCTGAACTCCAAGAGCTTATATTTGACTGTAAAACAACAATGCTCTAATTTAAGAGATTTTTGTTCCAGCAATGACCAGCTATGTGACCCTGGGCAAACTTTTTACCTATTTCGACCTTAATCTTCCCACCAGAAAAATGGACATAAAAATTCCCTCCCTATCTATACCAGGGTTCACACATTCAGTTTTTGTTTTTGTTTAAGGAAGAAGTGAGATTATAGGTCATGGGGTCTTAGATCTAGAGGTGGGAGGAACCTCAGAGGTCATCAAGTTCAACCCTTTCATTTTACAGAGAAGGAACCTAAGGTATGAGAAGTCAAACAATCTGCCCAAGATCATATTAAAAGGGGCATGATGGAGACTTGAGCCCAGGGCTTCTGACTTCCTACCAAGCACTCCTTCCACTGAACTGAGGAGTTGTCATCAACTGTTTCTGGTGGAGCATGTCAGAAGTGTTGGTCATAGTCCTCTAAGAAGATGCCCCAGTGTGGCCTGCATGGTTGTGCTGTAAACCTTACCGTGACAGAAAAACGTGAGTTTCTGTTTGCCCAATATGAGCTAGACCTTGTGCTGAATACATGCAAAGCTCTTGGGCTCATAATCAGTAATAGGAAAATCTTAATGTGTCAAATGCTCCTTTACATGACACGATGAGAGCAAGAAGGTTCTGTAGGGAGAAGAAAGGTAGAAGAAGCCTGTCTCCATGGGAAGTTCAATGGTTATCTCAGGCTGCTTCTGCCTCTCCATCTACATAAGGTTACTGTGATTTTTCTGCCTTGCTGCTACCAATAGGCTTAACAAGGCTAAATCTTTTAGGTTTTATAAAGTTGTCGTGGTCCTTGAGCTCATGGAGATGTGAAGGATTACACTGCCTACTAATAATAACCCCCTGGGCTAAACAGCCCCTGCACTTTATTTTAGGAAATCTGCACACCACCCCAACCCCTGAAGGGCAAAGTCCTATTTCACAGCAGAGGTTAAGTCACTTGCCCAGGATCACATAGCTAGTAAATATCTGAGACACCACTCTTTCCACTGAACCTGCCTCATGTGTGAGTTTGTGTGTGCTTATGTGTACACACACATGTATATATACAAATACTTAAAATATGAACACAGATATGCATGTGTATACATATGCATAAGTTTATATATAGAAGATATACGTGTGCACATTCATTTGCTTTTCTATATGTGTGAGTATACATTGCAGGTGTGAATATATATGTATGCATATATTATAGACACATATACTTAGATACAGTTTCAGTCTGACCAGAGAGCTCTTATTTTACAAGATTATAGAAATGCTCTCCATTTAGCAGTCTGCAAATACACAGAAGCTGCTTTCATTAAAGGGAGATGCAGAGAGAACAGATACATTGGGAAAAGATAACTGGGAAAGAAGGAAGAGTTAAAAAAAAAAAGAAATCCATAATACCCCTGTCCCCCAATTATTGTTAGGTAATAATGGCTTTGAAGCAATGAAGAATGCCATGGGTCATATAAAAAAAAAATTTAAAAAGCATTTGTTTAGCAAGCAGCTAATCTGTAACTCACACTTGGCAAGCTATTATTGATGAGAAAAAAGCGGGTGGGGATGGTGGCAAATATGACATTGACCTGGTATCAGAGGACAACATTTTATAAAACTCATAGCATGGTAAAGTCAGAGAAGGTCTGAGAACTCATCCAATCTAACTTCTCCATTCTCCAACGAAGAAAACAGAGACCAAACAAGTTATTGATGAACCAGAATCCAGATCTCCCAACCACCAGCTCAGAGCTGCTTCCTAGATCAGGGGAAGAACCCAACCAGCGTGGTGTAAAGTAAAGGACCAATTTTATTCCTAACTTCTCTGTACTTTAACTTTAATTTCTTAACTCCTAAGGCCAAATAAGGAGAGGGGTTTTTTCATTTAATAACAAATCAATTAATCTAACATTGAAAAGAACTATTTTTAAGTTTGAATGTAATTAAATGAAAGATGATAATTAATTTTCTATCTACAATATTAACAGATGCCTTCCAAGCCATCATATGGACTCATTCTCAGAATAACATTTTTTGAATATCTAAAGGAAGTACTAAATTGTAGTCAGAGCTTAGTGAAAATGAAGATACATTATTTTTTTCCATTGAACTTTACAGAGTCCCACATAGAACCCTTAGGGGTTTGGGGATCCTAGGCTAAGAACCTAGATTAGATGTTTACTAAATTCCCCTTCACCTCTAGATTCTGTAACCCTAAAGTGAACGCGCATTACCAGAGCCCATGATGAACATGGCTATGCATGGTAACTAACTGGAAGATCCAAACTATACTCCCATATCCCAAGAAGGCCCAAGTAAGATTTTGTCAACATCTCATGTTACAAGACTAGACCAAAGGTGAATCTAAGAATGCTTTGTTGCTTCTCCTTCAGGAGAAGATCAGATTAGTGAATCTATGAGTATGGAAGTTATCTCAGTGCTAATTACGAATGCCTCAATGGATGCTATTAAGGGCCTTAGAGTCTTATATCTATCAAACTATAAGGTCTTTAAGTGCAAGGACCATGACACAATCTTTTATTTCGGGAGGGGAGCAATATCCTACAGCACCTACTAAGTACTTATGAACAATTGAGTAAATTGCTGAATTTTCTGAATTTCTACCTCTTAATTGGCCCGATGGCTTTACTAGTTTTAAAAAACTAACCCAAGTGTTCTCCCCAGCATCATCACCTCAGCATGCCACAATTCAAAGCCATTTGTCAAGATTTTTGAATGAGGGAGTTTAAGGTCTTTCATTGAAACAATGCTCACTTTTCTGCTTTCATAAGACTGTAGGTGTTTAAGTTACCAAAGAACTAAGAAACCATCTAGTTCAGAGGTGGGAAATCTGTGGTCTCAAGGCCACATGTGGACCTCTAGGTCCTCAAGTGTGGCCCTCTGACTGAATCCAAACTTCATCCTTGGAATTTGTTCTGTGAAGTTTGGATTTATTCGAAGGGCTGCACTTGAGGACATAGAGAGCCACATGTGACTTCAAGGGCACAGCTTCCCCATCCCTGATCAAATTCAACCACCCCTTTTTTCTTACAGATGAGGAAACTGAGGCTCAGGGTAGTCAAATGACTTACCTGAGGAAGTACAAGAAATGTAAGTAGGAGAGCAGGGATGAAACTTATACCCCTGACTCCATATTCAGTTTTCTTTCCCTTACATCAAGTTGCAGCTTTAGAAAATGGCAGTGATAGAAATTTCTAATCCATAAAACACTGCCTGTACCTGAATGGAATGTGATATTTTCCTCACTCAAGCAATTTTTATTTTTGAATATAAAAGAAAGATGATAGAAATACACATCCTATAAAAATATGTAAGTTTACACTTGGTCTAATTCATATGCTTCCAAATAACTAAAGGCAATCCCTAAACAGGGAGCTTTTGTCAAGTAGATAATAGCTCTGTATCTCAAGTATGATTGCTGGAAACTGGAGTATTAAAGGGGCACTGAGTGGAAAAGACTAGATAAACACAACTGAGTGGCAATCAGACACAGCAGGCCAGTGTTCAACCACCTAAAGAACACAAAGTTCTTGGGGAGGAAAGGAGGGGGAAAGGACTCCTTGTTCTGTAAGAATTGCTGGAAAAAACTGTCAACGGGTTGGGGAGTGAAGAGAGAACTAGGAAAGGAACATTCTACAAATCTACACAATTAATAGAATAAACAAACAAAAACAACCTGAAAAGACCACCACTAAATTTTCACTAAGTATAATGACAAATCCTGGTTCCATGGGACAGAAAGAAGGACATTAAGCTCTTTCTTCTTGCAGGAGAAGAAGGGGCCAGGGATCCAGAGTCCTTTGGTTTGCTTAGCCATTTCTTTATGTAAACCAAGGAGGATTCTGGACAGGGGCATCTTGGTAAATATTTAAAAAGAAGCTCTGAGAGACAGATAGGACAAAATATATCCACAACAGACTTTTAAGTTTAATCGGAATTATTAGCATTTTATCTATTCCTTTCTTAAAAAGACAATGAGCAAAATCACAAATTAAGGCCTCATTGGTAATATTTGCCGATTTGAGGTTCTAAATACTCACACATTTGATTTGAGAACCTTGCTGACTTAAGCACAATCAGGAGTGTGTCATCACAGGAAATGATTCTGACGAGTCACTAGGATTCAGTGGAAAGAACATTGGTTCTGGTGTCATTAGACCCAAGTTTACATCATCTCTCTTTTATTTACTCTGTGTACTAATCTTGGGCAAGTCATTTAATCTCCTCACCTGTAAAACTTAGAGGGCTGAGACTGATGCTCTCAAATGTCCTTTTTAGTCTTATAACTATGATCCCAGTATAGGAAAAAAATAAAAATTCAATAAAACATTTTCACCCTTTAAGTTAAGCTAGCACAGTATAGCAGAGAAAACTCTAGGTTTGAAATCATAAGACTTGATACTTACTACCTCGGTGATCTTATGCAAGTCTTTAAATTTTCTGGTCCTCAGTTTTCTGACGTGTTAACAAAGAAGGCTGGATTAAGATTATCTTTAAATTCCCTTCTAAGTTTGTGAGCCCATGTCATTTTAAAGTCATAATGGAAGAGATGAAAGGATAAGGTAAAGCAGAGCATCCAAGAAGTATAAAAGACAAAAGATTAAATGAAAATGCCACTTCTTAGTTATTTGACTGTAGAATCATTGTTGTCATTTCTCAGTTTAGCTGATTCTTCATGACCCCATCTGGGGTTTTCTTGGCAGAGATACTGGAGTAGTTTGCCATTTCCTTCTCCAGCTCATTTTACAGATGAGGAAATCAAGGCAAACAGGGCTAAGTGACTTACCCAGGGTCACACAGCTAGTAAGTGTCTGAGGTTGGATTTGAACTCATGAAAATGACTGTTCCTGACTCCAGGCCTGGCACTCTATCCACTGTGCCACCTAGTGCCTGAGTATAAAATTAAGTCTATTTTAACTCAAAATATTTTACTAGGAAACTTCATGCCCCAACTCACCCCAAGTTGGGAAACTGGACAAGAGGAAGATCAGTCAATATGCTGGTCAGAAAACACGAGGAAAATGAACAACTGGCATTTATAAACATGACTACTTGATCAAAGCCTCCATGCCTGGCTATGCATTTATTACCACCCTCTCTACATCAGTTATCATTACAGTCTTTCCTAGTCACACACCTCATTTTATTTTTCCCTCTAAACATAAATCTCATTACACTTTGAACTTTTTTTTCTCTTTTTACGCAGATGACATCTACTACTGTATATATTTGATGCTTTCTCCCTTAGTAAACTAATCGTTACATTTCACAGCTCTTAAAAAAGATATAGAAATATACACTAAGCAAAATTTTTTATTGTATAAACATATATGAACTCACTGTTATCCACTTCCAGCTGTCATCCCATCTGTCTCTCAACTCCTTATTGCTAAAGTTACTGGAAAAAGTCATCAACAATGGATTCTCCTTCATTCTTTCCCTAAGCCTTATCAATCTGACTCTCATTAAGCAAGCATCAAACATTAATAAGCCTCTACTATGTGCCAGGTACCGTGCTAGGCAGTAAGAAAACAAATAAAAATCTTCCTTCCCTCAAGTACCTTACATTCTAATAGGAGGATCCAATAAATATGGAAGAGAAATATTAATTGTAGCAATCACAGTGATTGTGAGAGAAAATGCAAGGTAGTCCTATATCATTTCCTTTTCAGTTGTAAAGACAGTATTAATCCCTGTGGCGAGAGATGAAAAATGGTGGAAGGGAGGTGGGAGCAGAGGAGAGGAAGTATGCTCTGGACTTGGAATTCTTGTTCAAATGTGGGCTGAACTAAATAGTCTCACAGATTCTGATCCTGAAATTCTGATTCTATCTGTAGAGGGTAGGATGAGGAGGCTTCCTGGAGAAGGTGCGATTTATAGGTGGACTTTAAAGAGCAGGTGAAAAATTCTACAGGTAACAAGCAAAGAGAAAACACAGGTAAGGAAAAGGGTAGAAAATAATTGGTTGGACAGTTGAAGTAGCCCAGCTAATGCTGAGAGACATGTTAGAGAATATGAAATGTATATGTACATATAGGACATATCATTCTTATTTAGATTAATTAATTCAGATGAGTTCTTGTATATGTAAGAAGATTTACATATAATATGTATATACTATGTATGTATATGTGCATCATATATAAGTAGATAATAGTATATATGCATATATGGTTAATATCCAACTAATTCTCATCTAAAGTCTTCCAGTGACAGCCCACTTTGCTCCCGACAACTCTAATTATTAGGATTTCCTCCCCCGACACCAGCATCAGGCCCCAATTTGCTTCTTGATATCTTCCAACCACTGCTCATGAAATAATTTGTTCTGAACCTATTTCATGGAATTTTCATACGTGCTTCTGTTTGATATTCTCCATGATTATGTGATATTTCCCCAGAGAATGTGAAATCTACAATGGAAAGAAATATCACTTATTTTCTATTTTCCAATTCTTAGCATAGCATTGTGCACACAGTAGTTGCTTAATAAGTGTCTGTGGAATTTAATTAACCTTCTTAGAAAAAATAATAAAATGTCTCATTTCCTGGTTTACTCATTAAACCCAAAGGGGGGAAAACAGTACCCGAAAAATTATTTTAATTGTTTTTTAAATTTACTGTATTATTAAACGTACACTGACAAAATACATTGGGGATGAGTGTGTTATAAAGAAAATGGAGTCTTTGGAGAAAGGGGATGTTTTCATTCATATTTCTTATTTTTAAAAACATTTTCCTTGATTAAATATTTCCCAAACTCCATACTGTAAATGCATTTATAACATTTCCAGTGTTGCTTCAGGGCCACTGATTAGTGTTAAGAAACATGAGTGAACATGTAGCTGTTAAGTTAATTGATAATATATATGCTGATTACATCTGTAGTAGATACTTGCTCTGGTGATGTTAGATAATTTCAATGGTTGTCATCTTTAATGTTTTCAACATTAATTTATTCCTTATGGAAATGGATAAATTCAGAGACAAGAATATAATCAGAACAAACGTCACAATCAACCTTTTGTCATAGTCCTTGAACACTGATTTCTCTCTTGGACCTAAATAAAGTTTGTTTCTTTTGCTTCTGAAGCATGTATTAAAACTGAATATAAAATGGTGACAGGTGCTAACAAATATGGCCCACAGGGCAGCTCCCTGGGCCAGTTACTCACAGGTATGCTGATGGTCAATGACTACATTTCATAGAGTTAGCTGGACCTGGAGAAAAAAAAAGCCTGAAATTGAATTTTTCCTCAGGCACTCACTAGCTGCGTCACCCTGGTCAAATCCCTCAACTACTCAGTGTCACAGCTTCCTCATATGTAAAATGAGGGAATTCAAATCATTGGTCTAAGTTCCTTTCCAGCACTTAACCCTTCCCATGAAATGTTTAGCAACTTACATAAAATTATCCAATGCCTAGTAATGTTCCAATGAAGATACACTTCTAAGACCAGTGCTTCAAGGAACATCACACTCATATATACATTTAATATATGTATTAATGTATGTATTAATATTATTATATTATATTATATGCATTCTATAAAATACATGTATTTTATACACATTAATATATGTATTAACATAATACACTAATATAGAAACATTTTACATGATTACCCCTATATAAACTATATTGAATTGTTTACCATCTAAGGGTGGAGGGAGGTAAGATGGGGGAAGGTGAGAATTTGGAACTTAAAACTTGAAAAAGATGTTAAAAATTGTTTTAGCAGAATTGGGTAAAATAAAATATAAACAAATCTTCAATGAAAAGGTGAATCAGATTACAAAACTAGGAGAGATGGTGAATTTTATTTATGGCAGAATTTAATATCTGAGAGGGATGTCCCAGTTCATCTAGTCTATTCCATATCTGAAAGGAATCTCCACTGTCACATAGCCCATCAAGGTGTTCATCAGAATAAATGTCTTAAGCAATCCTGATATGGCCTTTTTTTCCCCATCCATTCCTTGAAGTCTTCCAGTGGTAAATAACACTACCTACCTCCCAGGATGGTCCAATTCTTTTTACTGATAGCTTTATAAATATACGGAACCTTATTTTATTTCTTGTTATTAAACTTGACCCTGCCACTCTGCATTATTTCTGTTTCAGGCCACTGAGAAAGTCAGTGCATTACCTCTGCTATATGACAGTCTTAAAGAGAGCTATCATATCCACCCTAGAGTCTTCTCTTCTACAGACAATTTCTCAGCCCATTTTCTTCTGATCATCATAAACCAGATTCAAGGCACTTTACATTTTTGGTTACCCTCCCTCGGAAACTCACTGACATATCAATGGTCTCCTTAAACTATGGCTCCCAGATCTGAACCCAATATTTCAGTTATGTCTAGATCAGGAAAGATAAAAAAGAGACATGTCTTTATCCAGTGCAGTTGTTCCTCTCCTCATGCAATACCAGATTATGATGTCTGAAAAGTCAAAGTAGGGCTCCATATCACGCTGTGGAAAAACATTAACTTTGGAGTCTACTAAAACCCCCAGATCTTGTTCAGGAAAAATGAGGTCTAATACATATTTTCGATTTATTTTTACATGAAAGGTTGATTTTTTTTTACTCCAAGTATAAGACTTTATATTTCATCTTATTCACTTCATTTCAAAACTCTAGCCCAGGGGACAACAACCTACATGAAGCCTGTGGGCCAAATTCTATCTACTACCTGTTTTACTGTTGTTTTTTTGAAATGATCCACAAGCTCAGAATATTTTCCTGTAAAACCATTCTGAGCTCAAGGGCTAAAGAAAGATAAAAATATAAACACCATTCTGAACTCATAGACATACAAAAATATATGGTTTTGGCCCAAGGGATATAGTTTGCCAACTCCTATTCTAGTGAACTGAGATCGCTGTCAGTTTATCATTTAGTATGTTAACAAGTCTTCTCAGCTCTGGGCATCAGCAAATTCAATAGCCATACCATCTGAACCTCTATCCATCATTGATAAAAAATTTTTAAACAGCACAGGGCAAAGTAGAAAACTCTGAACCAGTCTACTGAGGCTTTCCTGCCAAGGTGGTAAAAAGCTATTAACAAGTATTCCGAGTCTGGCCATTCAACCAGTCCCAAATCTGTATAATTGTACTCCGATCTACACATATCTGCACAAGAATAGTATGAGATACTTTATCAAGTGCTTGGTTCAAAATGTAGACAAATTCTATTTGTGTATATATATATATATATATATATATATGTATGTATGTGTGTATATTACATATATGTGTATATATATATACACACACGTGTCTGCACACACACACACACAGAGAGAGAGAGAGAGAGAGTTAGAGCGAGAGAGTGAGAGAGTGCAAGTGAGAGAGAGAATTCTTCTTGATCTAACAGTTTGACAGGAAATAGCTTAAATTTTATAAGCTGAATTGGTGAAGTAATGGGATAGTTTCCCATTGTCGTTTCCCTCATTATCTCTTTAAATTAGATCTATTTTTTTCTTTTTTCTTTCTCTGAGATTATGATTGCAACTCCTGTCATTTGTATTTCCATTAATACAAAAAAGATTCTGCTCCAACTTATTTTAACTAGGTGTGTGCACTTCTACTTCAAGTGTGTCTTTTGCAAACAACATATTGTTGGATTCTGGTTTTCAATTCTTTCGTCTATACACTCCTATTTTTTAAATGAGTTTATCCCATTCAAATTCACATTTGTGATTCCTGTGTTATTTCCTTCCATCCTTTCTTCTCCTGTTTATCCTTTTCTCTCTTTTTATACTGTCCCTCCTCAAAAGTCTATTTTTCTCCTTCATTAATCTGCCCTTCATTTTATCATCCCCAACCCTTATCCTATATCTCTTACCCCCTGTCCTCCTCTTTCCATATTGGACAGGACAGATTTTTATACCACATTGCCCATTGAGTGTATATGCATATACACACGCACAATGACATACATACATACATAAATATATAAATATATGTATATATATATATATATATATATATATGTATGTATTCTTTCCTCTTTGAACCAATTCCTATGAGAGTAAGGTTTAAACATGGCCCCCATCTCCTCATTTTCCCTCTATTATAAAAGCTCTTCCTTACATGCCTATTTTATGTGAGGAAAATTTCCCCATTCTACATCTCCCTTCCCCCTTCTCCCAGTCCATCACTCCTTCTTTCCTTCTCCTTCTCTTTCATCTTTTGTTGGACATCATCCCAACAAAACTAACTCCCTTTCATGCCCTATGTCTATCTAGATGCATTCTAACAGTCTTAATAATGTTAAAGCTCTTGTATGTATCATCTTCCCATATAGGATTGCAAACAGTTTGCCTTTATGGAATCCCTTATCATTACTCTTTCCTCTTTACTTTTTTATGTTTCTCTTGAGTCTGAGTTTGAATGTCAAATTTTCTGTTCAAACTTGGCCTTTTCATCATGAATACCTGGAAGTCCTCTATTTCATATATATCTATATATATGAAAGAGGAAAAACTGAGTATATATATATATATATATATATACATATATGAAATAGAGGAAAAACTGAGTAGAATCCTTCAGTGGACTTCATATATATATTTCATATATATTTCTCTATTTCATATATATATGTGAAATCCACTGAAGGATTCTACTCAGTTTTTTTTCTGAGTAGGTTATTCTGGTTGTAATCCTATCTTCCTTGCCTTCCAGAATATATTCCAAGACTTCTGCTCCTTTAATGTAGAAACTGTTAAATCTTGTGTAATCCTGACTAGGGTTCCACGATAATTGATTTGTTTCTTTTCAACTTTATGCAATAATTTCTCCTTAACCTAGAGTGTTTATTTTCAGATCCTTTTTTCAGGAAGTCATTGATAGAATTTTTCAATATATATTTTACCCTATGCATCTAAGATGTTGGGGCAATTTCCTAGATAATTTCTTGAAATATGACATCTAGGATCTTTCTTTGATCATAACTGTCAAGTAGTCCAATAATTCTTAAATTTTCTCTCTTCAATATGTCATCCAGGTGAGTTGTTTGTCCAATGAGACTTTTCACATTTCCTTTTACTTTTTTTCAGTCCTTTGACTATTTTTTCCCCTCTTTTCTTGAAGTCTCATGGAATCATCAGCTTCCATTTGTCCAATGTGAATTTTAGAGAACTATTTTCTTCAGTGAGCTCTATTCAATTTGGCCAATTTTGTTTTGTTAAGAAGTTCTTTTCTTTAACATGACAAAACAGGAAAATGATAAATGTTGGAAAAAATATGGGAGAGTTGGAACACTAATTCATTGGTAGTAGAGTTGTGAGCTGATCCAATCATTCTGGACAGTAATTTGGAATTATAGTCAAAGGGCTATAAAAATGTGCATACCCTTTGACCCAGCAATACCACTTCTAAGACTGTATCCCAAAGAAATCATAAAAATGAGAAAAGATATACATATAAAAAAGATATACATATATACATAAAAAATGCACAAAAATATTTATTGCAGCTCTTTCTGTGGTGGCCAAGAACTGGAAATCAAGGAGATGTCCATCAATTAGTAAATGGCTGAACATGTTGTGGTATTGGTTGGTTGTTGTCTTTCATTCTTGAAGAGGACCAAAATGACATCACCATGATAAAGTGAAATTTCAGTGTGTCCAACTTAGTCCTTCACAGCAATGCAAGGACCTAAAACATTTCCAAAGGACTCATGATGCAAAATGCAATCCACATTCGGAGAAAGAACTATGGAATCAGAACAAAAATCAAAACAGACTATTTTCTCCTTTGCTATTCTTTGTTTTGTTTTTTCTCTTGGTTTCTCCCATTCATTTTAATTCTTCTGTACAACATGACTAATGTGAAAATGTCTTTAATAGGAATATATGCATAGAGTCCATATAAGATTGCAAGCCATCCTGCGGATGGAGAGGAAAGGGAAGGGGAGATTTGAAGAACTTACGGAAGTGATTATCGAAAACAGAAAACAAATAAATTAATAAATTTGGAAAAAAAAAAAGTTCTGCCCTTCTATTAGTTTTCGTGCCTCCTTTTCCATTTGGCTAATTCTGTTTTTCATCAGTACTTTTTGTGTCTCTTTTATAAAACTGTTAATTCTCTTTTTATAATTTTCTTGTATCACTCATTTATTCCTCCAACTTTTCCTCTACCATTCTTATCTCTTTCTTTGACTCATTGAGGAATTCTGATTAAGCTTGGGTTCAATTAGCATTTTTTCCCTTGATGCTTTTTTGTTTTTACATTGTTGTCTTCTGAGTTTATGTCTTGGTCTTCCCTGACACCTTAGTAGTTATGGTCAAATTAATTTTATTTGTTCATTTTCCCCAGTTTAATTCTTGACTTTCAACTTGACATTAAAGTTGGGCTCTGCTCACCTGGAGTTGGGTGGCACTGTCAGAAGCCTCAGGGTTTTTTTGTACTACCAATTTCAAAGCTACTTCGGGAGTCTGAAAGATTATATGAACAAAGGAGAGGTGTGGTCACTGCTGTCCTGGTCTGAGTTCTGCACTTTACCCAGGAACAGTCCTGATCCATTGCAGCCACAAACACTAGAGCTCCTCTTTGTCCTGAACCTGCAAATCAGAACTGTGTAGAAGTAATAGAATTGCCAATCAGTGCCAGCTATACTCAACACCAGGATGGCAATACTGTAATCTCTTTTTGACCAGTTTCCTGGCCCCCCAATCCCACTTACAGTCTTTTGGTTGAGAGCTCCCAAAGCAGCTGCTGCACCTGTTGCAGCTAGTGCTATGGCCGCACACGTTCAAAGCCAGTGGTGTCAAAGACCTCTCTGGCTGACCTTCTAAGTTGTTTTAGGCCAGAAAAAATGACTCATCCTGACTTTTTGTTGGCTCCATTGCTCCACAATTTGATTGGAGGAATTATTGTTGTTATTTGGAAGGAAATGCTGAGAGAGTTCAGTTGAGTTGCTACCTGTGCTACTCTACCTTGGCTCCCTGGGCCTAAGATCATTTACAGGTACTTCAGATAGCAGTAATTACGTGAGGTGGGAAAAATTTGAGGGGAGGAGAGGGAGCTATTCCATTACAGCAGGCCTGCAAAACATGTGACCCATGAAAGATTTTGAGAGGCTGTCCCGTGGTCCATAGCAATCAACCATCCTCAGTCTGTCTCTAGTATAATCTACCTCCAGCCCAAAGAAATTTACACCTTTTGCAGGTTTACACTACAGTTATCCCTTCCATGTCACAACTTGCCACATCCAAATTTTGATATATCATGTGTTGGCATAAGAAATTAAATAGGAATTTTGGGGGAGTCTTGTGGAAGCTGCAGACACCATGCAAAGGCCAGCAAATGACACAGAAAAAGTTTGGAAACTCAGAAATACATGTATAGAATTGTATAATATCAACATATTTTACCTTTCAGTACCATAATAATTCACGCTTTTTCTTTAGTCCAAAAGGAAGGCCAAAAAAATTTTATACAGATTTTTCAGATTGTCTCCATGATATGGAAGAGATAACCATGTTATAATGGGAAAAAATATAGGGACAATATTCTGCTCCACTCCCATTTCAAAAGATTGGTATTTAAAAGAATTTACCAGGCAAGTGGAGTATTGTTTGCTAGAGAATCTTTCATAATTTTTTAGATCACCAATTTTTTTCCATCCTCTTTCATAGTATCTGCAATTCCCTTAACTGATTACCTAATGGAGTAAAATTTATTTAAAAAATCATCATATATTTAACAGAACAATGTAAAAGCTTTTCAGGCACAATCTTTAAACATGGTCATCTTCAATCAAAATGGAAATGAATGACTTGCAGAATTTAGAAATTTATATGATACATACATAATTCAATTCATTTGAAAGCACTTGGAATGCCTGTTAATTAATATTAGACAAGAAGAAAGAGAACCACATCTAATTTTTACCACTTAAGATTTCATTGAAAAAAATCATGCACAAATTTCACATTGCTTCTAAAACAATATATCTATAACCACTGAATATTCCCTCTGCAGTACCCAAGCTCTGCAAGTTATACAAAGTCCCTATTCTGAGATCTTTACTTCAGAAATCAAAACTTCTTAACATGATCTAATTATCAACAATAAGGGATATATCCATTTTTATTTTTCTTACAATAATTTCAAATATTGGGACAATCTAAATATTCAATGTCAGTCATATATAGAGTGCAAGATATGAATTAAGGACAATGGAAAATCTGCATTCTCCTAATTATCTCCTTTCTTACATTTATATAATAGTAATAATGATAATATCTGACCTTCATATGTTTTAAGTTCTGCAAAATGCTTTACAAATTTGATCTCCTTTTATTCTCTCAACAGCCCTGGAGATAGGTGTTATTGTCATTCCCATTTTACAGATTAGAAAACTAAGATGGACAGAGGGTAAGGGCTTTGACTGCAGGCAAGTTCCTTAATGAAAATTCAGCTAATAAGTGTATGAGTCTGTACCTGAACTCAGGGCTTCCTGATTCCATCACCTTATCCACAACGTCACCTTGTTGCTTAGGATCATAGCTTCAAGGCTAGAAAGAACCTCAAAGGACACTGAGTCTGACCCTTTCATGTTGCACGTGAAGAAACTGAGGCCTATGGAGGTTAAGTGACTTGCTCAGGGTCACAAGTCATGCTGTTAGTATCTAAAGTGGAACTGGCACAAAGGTCTTTTTGGCAAGTCCAGCATTTTTTTCCCTGCACCATGATGCCTCTCATTGGCTTAGGAGGATGTTTACATTATTGCCAACAGAGAAATTCTCCTCAGATTTAAGGTATTATCTCCTAAAAGTCTCAGCTGAAAGGTAAATTATTTTCATCATGATTAGCATAGTACAAAAGGAAAACAAGTTGCATCAGACTCTCCTTGCAGGTTTTCAAGAAAGGGCTAAGTGACCAATTTTTAGGAATGATATAGTGAGATGTTCTTTTGGGGTATGGACTATATAGATGATCACCAATGTCCCTTCCAGTTATAAAATTCTGTGATTCTACTCAAGTTACATACAAAATGAAATATTATTCATAAAATTAGAAGATCAAAGATTTAGAATGAGAAAAAATCTTAATGGTCATAAAGTCCATTTTAGAGATGAGCAAATTGAGGCTCAGAGAGGTTAAGTGATGTACTGACAGCCACATATATAGTAAAAAGCATAACACTGATTTATAACGAAGGTTCATTTTCACTCCAAAACCAAAGCACTATTCACAGCATCGTTCTACATTAATAGCCAACTGTGAATAAGCATCAACAATTTTTTTTCAGATAGTGGGAAATGAAACACAGATGGATAAATCAAAAACACAGAACACTGAGTACTGCCCCTAAAATATTGGAAGGAAGCAGGGAACCTTGGGTACCCACAAGAAAATGGAAAGCAACTGGTAAAAAAAAAAAGAGAAATAAGGGGGAACAGCACAGGAAAATTTAATGTTATCAAGGGTCAGTCACATCGGCAAAAAACCATGTCGATAACATCCATTATTTACTTTGTGGTGGGCTTTCACCAATGGTTTTCTATTACTCTGTATTAAAATAGAATTCTTATATTCATCGCAAATAAGGTTGACAACAGAAAGATGAGAAAGCTCTGCTACTACTTTATCCATTTGATGCGAATTCTCTAGAAACGTGTGTAAGTGTTTGTACTTCTGAGGGTTTTTGTGAGGGGAAGGCAAGGGAATCAATTCTTTTCCTTTGCACAGGAAGATGGGAGATGGTAGACTCTCTGTGTCTAGAATGCTTCTCCTTCTCACATGCCCTCCTTGGAATTACTGACTCCATGTAAGACTTCAACTCAAGGAGGTCTTATACAGGAAGTCTTTTTTTCAGAATCCCTTCCCCCAGGTCACAGGAATATAGAATCATAGATTTAGACATGGAAAGGGTCTTAGATCTCAGTCCAGCTGTATCATTTTATAGAAAGGAAGATAAGTTGAGAGAGATTAGATGAATTTTCCCATGTAGTAGGCAGCAGAGCTATAAGTTGCCCTCATTCTAAATGCAATGATCTTTCCATCAGAACTTGTTGTAGTCTATTTCCAAACCCTGTACTTGGTACATTTTATATTGAATTATTAGCTGTTCATGCTTTTTGGAGAACATATGCTCCTTTGAGCAGCGAAGGCTTTCATTTTTATTTTTGCATTCCTACTTCCTAAAATTGTGTGGCAAACAGTAGTGGCTTAATAATTGTGCACTGTATTAAACTGAACTGAACCCCAGTGAATTAATTTTCAAACTTATTTTTTATGCCAAATCAACACTTTTACCACAATGCTTGTCAATATCTCCAACAAGTAATTTTCCAGTCTCTGCTCTGCTGACTGGGAATTCATCAGCTCAACCACAGTTCACTCTATTTACAGAAACTTCTACTAATTCATTTGCACTGAGTTTATAGGATTGCTGATTTAGAAATAAGAGAGAAACCTTACAGATTACTGAAGCCAACCTCATCATACTTTTTACAGATGAGGAAACTGAGACACAGTTTAAGCAATGACTTGCCTGCGGTATTATGGTTATGATGAAACTTGAACCAAGGTATTCTTTAATCCACATCCAGTATCCTGACTGGCTCCTTGTAATTTCTATTTACTTTTTTTTTTCTAACCTCAAGAGCCACTCTAGAGTCTCATCCCTATTCTCCCATATGCCTTCCGAACATGAGAATTCAAATATTTGCTATTATGACAGGCAGTATGGCACAGATGATTGAGCACAGGATTTGGAATCAGAAGGCTTGGGTTCAAACTGCCTATCAGTGACCACTTGAGCAACCTTGGGCAGAACGCTTCACCACTATGAACCACAGTTGTTTGATTTGTAGAAAGTTGAACAAGATGAGCTCCCAGGTCCTCTCCAGATCTAAAGCTATCATCTCTTTCTCTAGTCACTCTTTTCTTTCTCAGGCTAACGAGACAATCATAGTTTATTCAGCCACTGTTCATAATTCATGTTTGCCAAAATGTTCCCACCCTAGTCATGCTCTTCTGTATAAGCTCAAGTTCATCAATGTCCCTCTTCAATATTATATTATGATATATTATGATTATAATTTCTACCATAGAATTGAATACAACATTCCAGATGTTGTCTGGTTTTTACAGAGTCAAAAGAAGGATTATTATTGCCCTTGTTCTGAACACTGTAATCCTATTATGATGTTGCTTACAATTCGATTACCACTGCTTGACAACCCTATCACACTATTACCAAGTTATTTACTCAACAAGATATGACTATAACTTTTTGAGGGAGGGGAGTGGTTAACCTGTCAAGTCTCCCTAATCCTACATGAGTGCTTTTTGTTAAGCCACCATAGAGCATATTTACTCTTGTCTCCAATTATATAAACTTTATAGATCTTGAGCTATCTTGTACACCATCTTTCTTTGGCGGACATGCTGTAGTGAGGCATTCTTCAGAAATATATTATTTTTAGCTACCAACACTCCTGCTGTAGAAAAGATGGGGAAACAGCTTTCGAACTGTAAGCAAAATCTCATCCTTCCTTGTAACTGAAGTACAGACATGACCTAATTACAAGCTTGTAATCACAGTCACTTCCTGCATTTTGGTCTCATGTCATTCTCTTTTACTTTGGTCTAGCTTCAATGTATAATCATATAGTGTCGCTTCCCAATCACGCCTTAGGGATGAAGACAACATTGTCCTTGACATTTCTTTCAATACAAACTGTTCTCCCATAAGAAGCGGCCAATACTAAGTCACTTTATCACCAACTGAGATAAGGTATTCTAAAGCACTGGCAAGTCTAAGGATGTTTTCCAGAACATCAAAGAGTCATTGACTTCTGATTTTGTGCTAGTACATTGTAATGAACATTAGCTCATCACTGATGCGTTGTTGTAAAGTACCAACAACTGTGCTTAGCCCCCAAATACAAGATGGCATTGAGGCATCCATTGATTACTACTCTGAAAAAATAATGCCACTTACATAGTGTAAATACACATGTATTTCCAAAGAAGCTTTTTGCTGTTTCCATGGAATTCAAGATGACTCATAATTACCTCGAGAGCTGTACCTTTACAATTATAATGATTTATTTTGTATATATTTCTTTACATGCATTGTCTCCCATGAAAGAATATAAGTTCCTTGAGGAGAAGGACCATTTTATTTTTATCTTTGAATCTCTAAGGCCTGACTCAGTGCTGGGCACAAAGCAAGTGCTCATATGTTTATTGATTTATTAATAGTCTTGAATGCTGAGGTGCCATTAGGAATTCTGAAATTAATTCAATTTAGTTAAGGAGCTACAGACAGTCTGCCTTAGTCAGGTAAAGTTGTACCCTGCCTGAGTCCCTGCAATATGGCTGACAATCCCTACCTGCCTTATTCTCAAGATAAGACAAGATGTGGGTAAGGGGGAGGTAGAAGTCAGGAATGTGTAGGAGTAGAAGTGGGTAGGTAGATCCTTGGAAAGGGGCCCCACAGTTATAGGACACTTGCAAAAGGTGTCATAAGGATGATAACATGGGACTAGGCAAGGAAAAGGAGGTGGTTGCATAAAACTCAGGGGATCAGTAGGAAAGATGTGCCACAATCCTCCCCAAGATATCAGCTACCCTAAATGTCTTAGGGCGAACCATCAATCACTCTACTTTAGTAATAGCTCTAATTTGGGAAAATTTTTCGAAAGATAAACCTGTATATCCTAATCTGTTTCCAAGGAGCCTTGTGCTCATTGCTTATGAATACATATTTGCTTATATGCAAAGTCAAATGTTGTTGCCCCAAGTTTATTGCCACTAGAAATTTCCTATCTCCATTGGAAGTTTGATATTATAAGATCTCCTTTGTACCTTTTCTTCAGCCACACAGATTATTTAAAGGGATCCCAATCTGCCTTATCTCTTTATACTGAGTATAGCAGGGATAGTCAATAGAGAAATTCTATGAGAGAACAGATTTATTGATAGGTCATCAACCTGAGTTATATGTACACAAAAGCTAACTTCAATGGGTAAGTCACACTGCTTTTGCTGAAGGCAATCATCTCATTTCATTAGTTCTATTATCATGGTATATATAGGGATTGCCCACACACACACACACACACACACACACACACACACAAATAAGCTAGAACTATAGTAGCTATTCTAGTGATATTTAAAAGACTCACCATTCCTACTAGGCATCTGTCCTTCCATGAGAAGTCAATAGTAAGGAGTAGTCAGAGAATCATAAAATCATGGATTTTATGAGTGCATTTTTAGGGGAAGAAGTTACTGAACGTTTCAAAATCTATCATGATATTCTGGGTTATATCTCAAAACTTGGCTAAAAGGTATTTTGCATGTTGGCATTTTGTTTTGGAATGGGTAGATAAAAGGTAACAAAAATCCCAGCTCAACACAAGTGATTTGCTGAGCATGAATTAGCAGATGTTATCTCGTCCAACATTAAGTTTACACTTATCTCTAAATGCCTTTGTGGACAGGAACCTTACAGATGCTGCCAGAACCCTATATCTTCTTCAACAACATCAGGTAAGTAAAGACAGGGAAGACCCTTTAAGAGACAAAGGGCTCTATTGGGAGGGCTTTGGTGAACAAAACTATTCAGGTTTCTTATTCGTCAGCATGTCACACCACATTCAATTACAGGAGCCTTTTAATATGAATTGCCATTAGTACAAAATTTCAAGATTTGGTTTGGTTTTCTTTATCCAGATGCACTCAAAGAATTCTAACTGTGGCTAGGGGGTGCAGGGAACAGAGCACTGGTCCTGAAGTCAGGAAGCACTAAGTTCAAATATAGCCTCATGAATCCAACTAGCTGTGAGACCCTGGGCATATCACATAATCTCCATTTGCCTCAGTTTTCTCCTTTCTAAAAGGCAGGTAATGAGAGTACCTACCTCCCAAGGTTACAGTGATTCTAAAATGTGATACTGTAAAGCACTCTGAAAACTTTTAAACACATATAAATGTCATTATTATTGCTATTGTTAAGGTAGCTATGTGGTGCAATGCATAGGGTGCTGAACCTGGAGTCAGGAAGACCTGTGTTCAAATTTAGCTCCAAACACTTATTAGCTATGTGATGTTGACAAGTCACAACTTCAACCAGCTTCAGTTTCATCAACTGCAAAATGAAGAAAATAATGGTGCCTACTTCCTGGGGTTTTTGTGAGGATATATTAATATAATATTTGTAAAGCACTTAACACAGTGTCTCACATATAGTAGGTGGCTCTCTTTAAACATGTGTTTATATATGTAATATAACATATTTTATATAATTAGCATGTATGTAATATGATATATATTGCATATGTACACACACATATATACACACATACAGACATATATGGGGTTATACGATGTGTGGGGGTATGGTGTGTGTATTCATATCTATGTATATATTCCTTGAATTTCCTTAAATATTATCCTTAAATCCAGCTAAACTATTAACAAATGTTTATTCTTTATGAAAACAAGAAAAAAAATGTTCTCTTGTGTTCTCTCTCTCTCATGTATACACACCTATACACACAGGGATATGTATATGGATACACATATTAGATAACAGCTAGCTATTAGAGTATGTGCTTCTTGAGGACAAAGGCTCTTTTGCCTTTTTCTTTTGTATCCTCAGTCATTAGCACTATAACTGACACATAGTCGGTGCCAGTTCTCATTAATATTAGTATTATCATCATTATTATTAAGTATATTTCATGGTCCTTCCCTTTGCATACACTGCAACTCCACTAAAGCTAGATTTCATGATCACCCCTGATTTCACACTGATCTGTGCCATTTTGGACTCCATCCCTCACCCCACAGAACTGACTTTTCCCTCCCTTTTCTGCCTTTTCCAAAACTTTCCTCCATCAAGATATGGTTTCGATGTCACATTCCTAACAAAACACTCTCTAATGTGATCTTCAATTCTTGACTCAGGTCATTCTGATCTCTTTCATATGCATAAATCATTTTTTAAAAATTGTATTTTAGTTATTTATCTTTCTGTCACCTCCTGCTACCAAACTGTGAGCTCCTTATGAAACAGACTACGATTTTCCTTCTTCATAGTAACCCCAGAGTCTAGAAAAGTGTCTTGAAACATAATAGACCTTTAATAAATGCTTTTTTTGACTTGAAATGAATTTGAATGGAATTGTTGAAAACATTTTAGGCAGTTACTGGTGTTTGCTGAAAATATAATTTCAAGTCTGGAACTCTGAAATAAAAAAGAATGGGAAAATTGGGAGAAAGTTCAGAAATCACCTAGTTACCCAGAAAAGGTATAAAAATCCCTTTCTGCAGCAGCCCTAACAAAGGTTCACCTTCCCTTTGTTTGTAGACCTCACATTAAGGGGAATTCACTAGATAGTTCTTAAGTAAATGGAAGCTTTTTTTTCCTATTGCCATCAAAGCTAATTTTTTTTTTCTTTTCAATACCTAGCCAAGGTTCCTGGTTCTGAGATTTAGAACCAAGAAGAAATTAATTCCTTCTTCAAATGATAGTCTTTCAAACACATTACGATAGCCACCAAGTACCCCATAAGAGGCGAGGAACCCATCTTTAAACTCCTAACTGGAATAGCCCTGTTTTTATATAACTTAATTTCACATAAAAATAAATGTGATACTCCTAGGTGACATAAACACACTTTGAGACTTTGGAGAATTATTCTAGAAAAGAAAACATTTTTCTTCAGTCTTTTAAAAAATCCTTTGCTTCCTTTCTGGACTGTTTTAGTTAAACACCCACCAGCATTCTTCAGGTTATCAGGTAGTTTTTGATTGCATCGGTTGGATTTAGGCATCTGCTAACTGACAGGCTGTGAGAATTAGAGGTCCTTTTTTTTATTTTGAGCATTGAAAACTGAAGATGTTTTCATATTCTGACTTTATGATTTTCCTGGCTTTCACTCCTAAAACAAACATATTTCATTGCTCATTGATTTTCCTAATAACTTGCAGTCAAAGTATAGTGGGATGACTTACCTGACACTTCTCAATGGCACCATCATTTATATGTTTATGTCACTCTCCTAGAACTTTTTTTCATGGGCCAGAAATTTAACTGACAAAAAACAGACTTATGTTTGGTTTTCTGTTGCTGAGAAAGTATGGAATAAGAAAGTCACCTAATAACTTAAAAATGCCATTAGGACTTACTTCTTGTTGTTTGCTCTTAGTTCTTGAACACCATGGCACCAGGAAGGTGATGCCATAAATTGTAAATGAATTGGATTTAAGTGAGAGAGTGTTGGGCAAACTGAACAGCCTCACTTTCTCTTCCAGAGCCATTAGGTTCAGTGGCAAGATACAGAAAAGGACAACTGGAGATGCCCTCCCCTCACCCCAGGACTTAACTGAGCACTAGACACGTAAAGTATTTAAGGTGAACAACTTTATATTATCACTCTGTAAGAAGCAGTGAGGTGGCACCGTGCAGAAAGCTCTGGGACTAGAGTCAGGGAAATGAGTTCAAATTCAGCCTCAGGCACTTAACTAGCTATGTGATCCTAGACAAGTAACAACTTTTGTCTGCCTCAGATTCCTCATAAGCAAAATGAGGATAATAATAGGATTTACTTCTCAGGGTTGTGAGGATCAAATGAGGAATTAATTGTAAAGGACTTGGCATAGTGACTGGCGCGTAAGTTCTATATAAAACTGCTAGCTGCTGCCACTACTACTATTACTACTACAACTACTGCTACTACTACTATTAATGCTGCTACTACTACTACTACTACTACTACTACTACTACTACTACTACTACTACTACTACTACTACTACTCCTCTAGCGCTGTGAGAGATAGGTGAATGGTACAGTGGATAGAGCTCATATCCATGGTATATGAGGAACTGATTCAAATTTATAAGGCTAAGAGAACTTTCCCCACAGATAAATAGTCAAAGGATATGAACAGTCAGTTTTTAAAGAAATACATCTAAACTATCAGTAATGAAATGAAAAATGTGATCTAAATCATTAATAATTAAGAGAAATGCAAATTAAAACAACACTGAAATTCTACATTGTGCTCAATATACTAGCCAAGATGACCAAAGAAGAAACTATCAAATGTTGGAGGGGTAGCGTAAAACCAGTCATGCTAGTGTGCTCTTGGTGGAATTGTGATTTGCTCCAGTCATTCTGGAATCCAATTTGAAACTATGCTAAAAATGTTACTAAGAAAAAAAGCCTCACTTGATCCATCCATGCCTACTAACTATCATTCCATGTCTCTTCTCCCTTTTGTACTACATCATGGTGGGGTTGACTCTCAGATTTTTGAAGGCTGCTATACCTTACAAGTCCAAGATCTGAAAGGCAAAATAATGCTAACAAACTTTTAAGTGTGAGCCAGTTCTTAATGGTGTGTCCATCTGATACTCACTACCCACACTAGCAAATTTTGAAAAGATTCATCACCAAAAAGCTTGACAACTGGGTAATGGGTATTTTGGTTACAGCAATTTTGAAGGAAAAAAACAAAACTTCCTTCAAAGGCAATGAACATTTGTGATCTGCCTCAGTGAAAGAACTATTCATTTTAATAAAATCACAAATCCTTTAAAGAAATGCAAAAAATTTAGTGTGCATTTTCAGACATTCATCTAGCCCATGATAATAGGAAAGACTGATAGCAATATGGCACATTAATATTTGCATAAGATTTCCCAAATGCTAACTCATTTAATCCTCAACCTGTGAGGATGCTATTAATTTCCCCATTTTACAAGTGAAAAACTGAGACTTAAAGTGGTGAAATGACTTCATCATTGTTATAGATCTTTTAAGATTGTACTCCAAATTTGAATCAACTCTCCTCCCTCCCAGTCCAGTCCTCTTTCTATTTCACCATATCCCTTCCAATCAGTCAAATACTTTGATGTGTAACAACAACACTCCAATCCTAAAATGTTGTTTAAGAATCATCGCAAGTATTTAATCTCTTTTCTCTCCAATAATAAAAAAAATCAGCATTTGGTGTCTAAAATCAGACTGCAACTACTGAATTTAAAATAATTTGTGATAACTATTTTTGCCCACGCATATGGTCAAAACCAGCAATTTACCTTTCAATTTTGGGTTATAAGAATTGGAAAAGTAGATAAGAATTTGTTATCTAAATATTGTTCAAAAGATTAAATTTGTTGCACCTAATGTTACCCAAGAAATGTTATCTTTCAGGTCTCAACTCATTTTACTTATCAGTCTATGTGTGATTCTTCCATTTGTTTCCTCCAACATAATTTTCCAAGTCATGAATAAGAAAAAAAGAGTAGCTAACAGTCAATAACATAATAAGCTCATTTCTTCACAAGAACTTGTTTCACCACACCAAGTTTCTCAAATACTTTGGCTGACAGCAGGAAAATTGCTTCCAAAATGACTCTAAGACACATTAGTCATCAGTGAAAGAATATATTGATAGTTCTAGAATAGCTTCCTAAATCCACGCTTATCCTAAACATACAACATACATATATAGCTTTCCAATATGGCCCATTGCCCTCCTAACACTTTAAAAAATGGTAAAAGTAAAAAAAAAAAATTAAAAATCAAACAAAACATTTTAAATGCTACAACTTTAGGATTAGTTGAGGTTTTGAACCCACCGAATCTTCAAATTCAATAAGAAGTCTATTAATGAATGACCTTCAGCAAGAAAGTGACCCTCTACTAGTTGGCATATCCATAGCTTTCCAATTTCATCTTTTACTTCTCCCTTGACATTGGGCTACTTCAGTCAAACTCAACTACATGCTCACCATCCCCCATTTAAATCCATCAGTTTTCAGTTTCCATATCATTTTGGAAAGGCAGTTCCCTACTCATTTCTACCCCTTCTCTCAAACTGGCCATCCCTTCCTGTTGAATCCTAGCTATTTTTTAAGACCTTGTTCAAATACAAACTAGAAAGACAACCCTCTTGGATGCTTCCGTTGAAAATGCACATTTCTTTCCCTGGGCATTGCACAATATCTGACTTCTATTTGGGGCTAAAAATATTTTATTCTGCTAAATAGTTAACTCATGTTTATGCATCAGTTGTTTCCTTACTGCTGGAGTGTGATTTCAATGAAGGTAAAGAGTGAGTCTTAGTTTTCTTCTCCCTCTTGGAAAACCCAGCATAAGGTTTTGCATGAAGCGAATGTTTATGGAATGGACATATTGATCTATCACTTGATCTCTACAAAACACTTTACATCTACTGCCCTTTCAAGAAATCTATAAGGTAGGTAATATTGGACAATTAGTATTCCCATTTTGTAGATGCAAAAATTAGGCTCAGAGAGATTGTTATTTCATACTAACATAGTCTTAGAAGAAGGGAATTTGCGGCTACAGAATCCAGTTTTTCAAATCAGGGAAGTGAGACATGATGAAGTTAAAAGTCTTGTTTAGGGACACAGAGCTAGTAATTGCATGAGAGAGATTTTGAACTCACGCCTTATCCACAAACACCAGGTTTCTTCTTAGTCAGGGTCACAACATTAGCAAATAGAAAGTAGTGATCTCTTTCCGGGGTGTGTGTGTGTGTGTGTGTGTGTGTCTGTGTGTGTGTGTGTCTGTGTGTCTGTGTGTCTGTGTGTCTGTGTGTGTGTGTGTCTGTGTGTGTGTGTGTCTGTGTGTGTGTGTGTCTGTGTGTGTGTGTCTGTGTGTCTGTGTCTGTGTCTGTGCGTGTGTCTGTGTGTGTGTGTCTGTGTGTGTGTGTGTCTGTGTGTGTGTGTGTGCGCTTTCAAGTACTCCCCTCTTCCACTATCACTGAAGAGATGAAATGAGTCAAGTAGGCACTAAAAATTCCTGATTGACCACAAAAATATCCAGTCTCAAGTAAAGTATTTGTACAAGATGCTCCAGATGGTAGCGCAGTGATCTGAATTTTCTTCTGAATCTCTTTCAATAGATTTATGTTCAAGTTTCAAACATCATTTGTTCAAGCATTTTGATCTTAAACTTATTCAGTTACATTTCAGCTGCATCCAATTTTTCATGACTCCTCTTTCAGAGTTTTCTTGTCAAAGATACTATTATGATTTGCCCTTTCTTTCTCCAGCATACCTAACAAATGAGGAAACCAAGGCAAACAGGTTTCAGTGGCTTGCCTAGGTTCATGAAGATAGTGTCCAAGACTGGATTTGAACTCAAGGAGGAGTCTTTCTGATTTCAAGCCTGATGCTCTATGCATTATGACACCATCTAGCTGCCCTACTTGACTTAAACTAGTCTGCATTTCACCTCTTTAAGTCCTTAGATCTCACAACTATAAAATTGAGATAATAATAGCTCTGTACCACAATCCAAAGGATTATGGTGAAGAAGTCACTTTATAAATGTCTAAGTGTTAAATAAATGTGACCTATAATTATCATTTCATGGTCAACTTATACTTCCCATTTAATTTCCTGAAAGTATTCCCATTTAATTTCCTGAAAGTAAGCTCTGCCTACCACCACCACTTCTCCAAACAAACCTACAACCCTTAGAAAGTCAGGGAGGAATAGATGCACTGGATAGGTCAAGGGATGGTATCTGTCTGGCAAAGCACTGCCTTCTGAGAAAAAGGGAGGAGAGAACATTGACATCAAAAGAAACTTCTGTTAGAGTCCAGGCTTTCTCATTGATTGTATAACATTGGGCAGGTTACTTCCCCTCTTTGGACCTCAACTTCCCTATCTGTAAAATGACAAGGTTGGGTTCAATGACCTCTAAGATTACTTTCAGGTATGATTTTCTATGGTTCCAATTTGCCAGTGGTTTGATACAGAAAGGCCTATGCATTCTAACCTGAAACCAAAGGTATATTTTTGCCTCTTTGTATCTGGCAACACAGGATACACTTGAAAAATGCTTGTAGCCCAACTAGCAAATGAAAAATCAGGCAACCAGGCAAAATACATAATCTACTGTCCAAACAAAATCAATGAAATACAGACCTACAACTGTCCTTGTTTTCCTTAGAAATGATAATTATCAAAGCTATCTTTTAGATAAAGATTTAAAGTTTCCCACTTGGAAAACATTTTATCTCACTTGATCTTTAAAACCTAAGATGTATATGCTGTTTTTATCCCTATTTTACAGATAAGAAAATGGGGACTGAAGAGATATGACGAGGTCCACATAGCTAGAATCTGAAGTAAAATCTTATCTCTTGTCTTTCTAACTCCAAGGCAATCACTCTTACTCACTACCACATCATGGATGAGAGGATGAAGCGGAAACACCACTGCATTTGGAGTCAGAGAATCTGATGCTGAATCTTTGTTCTGTCAATTACTATCCATATGACCTAGGATATGAGTATGTAACTTAAGAGCACAAATTATTTCACCTTTAGGCTTCATTTGAAAAATTAAAGTGATGGAATCTGTGACCTCCAAAGTCCTTTCAGCCACAGTTCCTTCATCTACTAAAAAAAAGGTTAGATTAAATGATTTCTAAATGATCTTCCATCTCTAAAACCTATAATATCCAGGATCCCCTTACTGAAATGTAAGCTCTTTAAGGACAAAAACTATTTTCTATTTCCACTTTGTATGGCAGTGCCTAGCACAACACTTGATGTGAATACTGCTTGTTGGATTGAATGGGATTTATCCCTATAGATTACTGCATCTCTGTGAATCTGCATACGTCAGTTTACACAATGATAAGACTTCTTTGAGGTATACAATCTATCTTCCATCTATAGAACCATAAGCAGTTGCAAAAAGATGGAGACAGGGCATATAATAATTTTAAAGATCATTCAAATTTGAAATCACTTTACTGTCTCCTAAAAATCTTTAGTGGCAGTATGTTATTAAGTACTAATATAGAAAATGAATTTTAAACAATCCCATGGTCTTCCCACACTCCTTCAAGAAAGAAATAATATAATTAAGGCCATTAACAATGAGCCATAAATTTAATTTTGTTGTTGTTCAGTCATGTCCAACTCTTCATGAATCCCTTTGGGGTTTTCTTGGCAAAGATACTGGAGTGGTTTTGCATTTCCTTATCCAGCTGTAGCAGGTAGCACCCCAATATACATGGGGGACCTAGAAGTTCTTAGATCTGCATTCATAAAAGGAAAGGCAGCTTTTGAGGGGTTAACAATCACTTTAATCAAGCACATGTGTCATTCCTTTAACTAAGCACACATATTATTAACCTAATTCAGGGAAGTCAGCACCCTGAAATTCAAAGAAAATACAGAGAAATCAAAAGCTCAACAGACATGGTTTCGTCTGCCTAAATTCAACAGACAATTGGACTCCAACTGTCTGACCATGGTTACCAGAGAGCGAAGCACGACCTCTGGGTTTTCAAAGCAGGGGGCTCTTTAGCAGCTTCTCAGAGTCCTAAAAGCAATCAAACCTTCTTGCAAAAACTAAGGCCCAAAGTAAAACCTCAACTCAGAGTATTTATACCTTTTTTAGAGCCAGAGGGTATCACAACCCTTTGACCCCATGCCTCAGTAGAAAAACAAATGGTATTGGGGCCCTACAACTCCCCTAATCAAGCAGGCCCATCAATGGATGGGAAAGATCTTCAATCACATTAAAATAATTAACAATACAAATACATACAATGTTTCTAGTAAAAGAGTCCTTGTAAAGACTCTTGGTTGATAAAGGCAAGATTCAATTAGAAGCACTTGATTATACTAAAACAAAAACAGCAAAAGATCCTATTTTGATTGCCATTACACCGCCTCATTTTACAGATGAGGAACCTGAGGCAAAGGAGGTTAAGTGACTTGCTCAGGGTCACAAGACTAGTGTCAGAGGCTGGATTTCAACTGCGAAAGAATAGTCTTCCTGACTCCAGGTCTGGCACTCTATCCACTGTGCTAACTTGCTGCCCCCATAACACAATTTCTATTCATATAAAATATTTTTAAAATCATTTTACCATCAAAAATCCACTTGAATCAAAATTTAATCCTAACCACATAAGCCTTGAATGTATTTTTATGGATACAATTTTAATATTTTTATATTAAATTTTAACATTTAACTTGTTTTATTTATCATTATTATAAATTATCATTTTGTGCATGTTATTTACAAATAACATTCAACCAGCTTGCTATGTATAAGAAAGTTGAACATGAGGTAAAAACTGTGTTGAAATACAAAACAAGGAATGTATGATAGTTAGTCTCTGTTTTATTTTCTTGGTAATATTTATTCTTCCCTTGGTAAGAGAAAAAACAAATAATATCCATTATGCCTCTTTGCTCTTGTTTAACTAATGGTAATTCATGAAATTGACATGTGCTCTAGTAATTAACTATGATATAATAACAGAGTTTTAGATGTTAAAACCAAACATTTTCTTATCTTAGCTAGGTTAATACAGACTCAAAAAAGCTGGACTTTTGTTTGCCATGTCCAAATATACTAATGTCTCAAATGCTCTGATTTTTTACATTCTCTCTTCTCATTCTGTTCAGACATCACACACCTAAATATCTTTCATGGGTAATGTGATTCTTTAATAAAATGCCTCTAAGTGGATTAGTCCAGGCATCATTTCTGTAAAACTCTCACTGGGTTAGTACAGCTCATCGACTTTCCACATGAATCACGAATTACAGACCACTGGGTGAGCTATATAAAATCATCTGGAGGCTAAATTTACCGATAGAACACAAAATTCTTCTGAGCCAGAATCAAGTTGACATACTTCAATAACTATGGTATTTTTAAAGAATCTCTGAAGCTTTTTAGACATCACTCATGAAAGCTATTCTACAACAGCATCTGTCAGGAGAGTTTGGTTCATAAGATTCATAAGTTCATTACTATTTAAAATAATAATAATAATAATTTTAGGAATACAACATTCTCTAAAAGTATTAAGCTTTCCTAAATGTATTCCTACACTGCAAAACAGAAGCAAATGTCCCCAGTTAATATATACATATATGTATATATGTAATATGTATTATATATATCCACAAATATATGAATATATGCATGTATGTATACAACATATATGAAAACATCCATTCTAAATGCTGATCAAGCACAGCAAGCAGGGTTTTCATCTTCCACCTTTCTATTTGCAAAAAAAATGGACCTAGATATGTCCCTCGGTCCAAATCACTGACAGTGGTTCCCTACCATGGCCATGAGGGAAATGTCTTCTAGCAGTGCCCAAACCTTCAGAGGAGAGAATACAGAAGAATCATTTAAGTGATGACAAAACAGGGGTCTATACTAGAGGATGGGGGAAAGTGAAGAGAAAGGAGCAAAAATTGGAGCTCTTATTTAAGGTTGAAATAAGGACAAAATGAAGACTGGACTGGTTCCCAACTTCACCCAACAAAAAACGTGTCCCCAATTTCCTGTATCTCCTCCAGCATTTGTCATTTTCCTTTTCTGTCAGCTTAGTCAATTTCATTTATGCAACATAGTATCTCAGAGTTGTTTTCCTTTCACTTCTCTAATCATTGTAGCTTTGGTTTCCTTTTCTGAAAACTGCCTGTTCCTATTCTTTGACCATTTATCAATGGGGAAATGGCCATTATTTTTATAAATTTGGCTCAATTTCCTATATATTTGAAAAATGAGGGTTTTGTCAGAAAAACTACCCTATATTTTCCCCAGCTACCTGTTTTCCTTCTAATTTTGGCTGCATTAGTTTTATTTGTGCAAAAACTTGTTAATTTCATGTAATCAAAATTATCAATTTTATTTCTCATAGCCCTCTTCATTCCATTTGGTCATACACTCTACCCTTCTCTTTAAATGTGATAGGTACATTTTTCCATCCTCCCCCAATTTACTTATGACATCAGCCTTTAAGTCTAAATCATTTACCCATTTTGACTTTATTTTGGTATATGGTATGGCAGATTGATCTATGTCTAGTTTCAGTTGAACTGTTTTTCAGTTTTCTTAGCATTTTTTTTTTTTTGTCAAATGCTGAGTTCTAACCCCAAAAGCTTGGATCTTTGGTTTTATTGAACATTAGGTTACTATGGTCATTTATCACAGTGTATTGTTTGCCTAATTTATTCCACTGATCCACCACTCTATATCTTAGCCAGTACCAAACTGGTTTGATGAATACTGCTTTGTAATATAGATTCAGATCTGGAACTGCTAGTTTATCTTCCTTAACCTTTTTTTCTTTGATTCCCTTAACATCCTTGACCTTTTATTCTTCCAGATGAATTTTGCAAGTAATTTTTCTAGCTCAATAAATTAATTATTTGATAGTTTCATAGATAAGGTACTAAATAAGAAAATTAATTTTTGTAGAATTGCCATTTTTAGGGGGTGGAGGCAAGATAACAGAGCAGAAAGACACACATACTCTAGCTCTTCCCCCACAGCCCATAAAATACCTGTAAAAAAATGACTCAACAAATTCTAGAGCAGTAGAAGACACAGAGCAACGAAGTGGGGGAGATTTCCAACCCAAGGTGGCTTGGAGGTCCAAGAGGAAAAGTCTATTGTATTTAGCATGGAGTGGAATGCAGCCTGGCCTTGGTCGCATGGCACCAGGAGAAACAGGACCAGAGCAGGACTCCAGGGCACAATCCCCAGCATTAGTGGCAGTTCCTAGATCCCTCAACCCACAAATGCCAAGCGCAGCTTCAAAGGTAAATGAGAGGGCTTTTTCGCCTCTGTGACAAGGGAGTGGGGTCCTCCCCTGGCCCTGGCCCCAGGTGGTGGCAGCTTCCATTTATGAAGCCCTCAGCCTAAAGCCCCTGGGAGAATTGAGACCATGATCTAGGTCTCAGCCCTGAGTGGCAACCCTTCCCTCCACCTAAAGCCTCTGGGAGAACTGAGCAGCTGATCTAAGTTTTAGGCAGGAGCTCCACCCAGGAGTGAGGTGGAACACTGGCCTGGCAGAGCTTGAGGCAGTAGTGGAGAGGGAATTTTACTCACAGATTCTGGGCAGAAAAGTTTTTGGTTGCTCCCAGACCAGTATGCAGGCCAGGAGAGGAGTAAACTGGTCTCCCTTGATGGTGCCACTTTGGAGGAACTAAGAACTTACAGAGTCCTGAGAGTATAACCTACTATTTTTTTTTAATTTAACTTTTAACATTTATTTTCACACAATTTTGGGTTAAAAATTTTCTCCCCTTTTATCCCCTCCACCCCCCCAAACCCGAGCTTTCTGATTACCCCTGTGACCTATCTGCTCTCTCCTCTATCCTCCCTCCCTGCCCTTGTCGCCGTCTTCTCTTTTGTCCTGTAGGGCCAGATAGCTTTCTTGACCCCTTAACCTGTACTTCTTGTTACCCAGTGGTAAGAACATTACATTTGGTCCTAACACTTTGAGTTCCAACTTCTTTAGCTCCCTCCCTCTCTACCCCTTCCCCTTGGAAGACAGGCAATTCAATATAGGCCATATCTGTTTAGTTTTGCATATGATTTCCATACTAGTTGAGTTGTATAGGACTAACTATATTTCCCTCCATCCTATCCTGTCCCCCTTTACTTCTATTTTCTTATGGTCCTTTCCCTCCCCATGAGTGTCGACCTCGGATTGCATTTTCCTCCCCATGCCCTCCCCTCCATCCTCCCCCCCACCCTGCTTGTGCCCCTGTCCCCCACTCTCCTGTATTGTGAGATAGGTTTTCCTATCAAAATGAGTGTGCATTATATTCTTTCCTTTAGTGGAATGTGATGAGAGTAGACCTCATGTTTTTCTCTTGCCTCCCCTCTTTATCTCACTACTAATAGGTCTTTTGCTTGCCTCTTTTATGAGAGATAATTTGCCCCATATAACTTCTCCCTTTTTCCTCCCAATATTTCTCTCTCACTGCTTGATTTCATTTTTTTTTTAAGATATGATCCCATCCTCTTCAATTCACTCTGTACACTCTGTCTCTATGTATGTGTGCGTGTGTGCATGTGTGTGTGTGTGTACTCCCACCCAGTACCCAGATACTGAAATGTTTCAAGAGTTACAAATATTGTCTTTCCATGTAGGAATGTAAACAGTTCAACTTTAGTAAGTCTCTTATGACTTCTCTTTGCTGTTCACCTTTTCATGGTTCTTCTTCATTCTTGTGTTAGAAAGTCAAATTTTCTTTCCAGCTCTGGTCTTTTCATCAGGAAAATTTGAAAGTCCTCTATTTCATTGAAAGACCATTTTTTCTCCTGAAGTATTATACTAAGTTTTGCTGGGTAGGTGATTCTTGGCTTCAGTCCTAGTTCCTTTGACTTCTGGAATATCCTATTCCATTCCCTTCTATCCCTCAATGTAGAGGGTGCCAGATCTTGTGCTATCCTGATTGTATTTCCACAATACTTGAATTGTTTCTTTCTAGCTGCTTGCAATATTTTCTCTTTCACCTGGGAATTCTGGATTTTGGCCACAATGCTCCTAGGAGTTTCTCTTTTTGGATCTCTTTCATGCGGTGTTCTGCGGATTCCTTGAATATTTATTTTGCCTTCTGGTTCTAGAATCTCAGGGCAGTTTTCCTTGATAATTTCATGGAAGATGATGTCTAGGCTCTTCTTTTGATCATGGTTTTCAGGTAGTCCCAGAATTTTTACATTGTCTCTCCTGATTCTATTTTCCAGGTCAGTTGTTTTTCCAATAAGATATTTCACATTATCCTCCATTTTTCGAATCTGTGCGGTATGTTCTGAGATATCTGTCTTTCTCGAAAAGTCCTTAGCGTCCATCCGTACCATTCCAGATTTGAAAGATCTATTTTCTTCAGTGAGCTTTTCAATCTCCTTTTCCATTTGGTTAATTCTGCTTTTGAAAGCATTCTTCTCCTCATTGGCCCCTTGCACCTCCCTTGCCAGCTGAGTTAGGCTAGTTCTCAAAGTGCCAATTTCTTCAAGATTTTTTTGATTCTCCTTTAGCAGGGAGCTGATCTGCTTTTCATGCTTCTCCCTCATCCCTCTCATTTCCCTTCCCAGTCTTTCCGCCACCTCTCTAACTTGATTTTCAAAATTCCTCTTGAGCTCTTCCATGGCCTGAGCCCATTGGGTGGGCTGGGACACAGAATCCTCGATTTCTGTGTCTTTGCCTGATGGCAAGCATTGTTCCTCCCCATCAGAAAGGAAGAGAGGAAGTGTCTTTTCTCCGCTAAAATACCCTTCAATAGTTTTATTTCTTTTCCCTTTTCTTGGCATTTTTTCCCAACCAGTGGCCTGACCTCTGAATGTTCTCCTCACACTCACCTCGCCTCCTGGTCCTCCCAGCCAGCGTTTGGGGACTGAGATTCAAATGCTGCTTCCTGCCTTAGAGTTTTTGGCGGGGGCAGGGCTGCTATTCAGTGTTAAATTAAGTTCAGGTGCTGAGGTCATGGGCAGGGCCGCCTCTCTGGCTCAGTTCCCTCAGGGGGTTTATGCATAGACCTTCCACAATGGATCCAGGCTCCCGCCCGTTTGGGGAGCCCCTGTCTGCAGCTGCCTCTCAGCTTCCATCTCCTGGGGGGGCCCGAGCCATGGGAGCACCCCACTTCCCTCTCAACCCACCAAAGAGACTCTCTCACCTACCCCTGTCAGTCACCTGTTGGTGCAGGGGCTTGTGCCGCCGCTGAAGATCCCGCCTCCGGAGCCCTCCCAGATCCGTGTCTCTCGGAGCCGCGGCCGCTGCCGCAGGTCCGGGCTGGGCACCGCGTCTGCAGCGCAACGGACCTTTTGCGAGAGGTTTGCAGGTCCCTCTGTGGGTGGGGGGACCAGCGTGGCCACTGGAGATCCCGTCCCCGTAGCCCTCTCAGATCTCTTCCCCTCGGTGTTGTCGCCGTGGCGGGACTGCACTCTGCTCCCTGTCCCAGCACCCAGTCCACAGCGCGAAGGACCCCCCGCGAGAGGTTTGCAGGTCTCTCTGGAGCAGGAATCTCCCTCGCTCCAATACTCCGTGGTCTCTGGGTGCAGAATTCTCCCTGGCTTGGTCCCCTCTATCCGCTCTGTGGTTTGTGGGCTCGGAGCTGTGTGTATGTGTGTCTTTCTACTTCGCCATCGTGGCTCCACCCGAGTATAACCTACTATTGACAAAGGCTGAGAAAATGCCCAAAAAAGGGAAAAAATAAGACTATGGAAGGTTACTTTCTTGGTGAACAGGTATTTTCTCCCATCCTTTCAGATGAGGAAGAACAATGCATATCCACACTGTTAGAGGAAGTCAAGGCTTCCAAAACCTCCAAAATAAATATGCAATGGTCTCAGGACATGGAAGAGCTCAAAAAGGATTTTAAAAATCAAGTAAGAGAGGTGGAAGAAAAATTGGGAAGAGAAATGAGAGTGACACACAAAAAAACATGAAAAGCAAGACAACAGCTTGCTAAAGGAGACCCAGAAAATGCTGAGGAAATAACACCTTTAAAAACAGGCTAACTCAATTGGCAAAAGAGATCCAAAAAGCCAATGAGGAGAAGAATGCTTTAAAAAGCAGAATTAGCCAAATGGAAAAGGAGGTTCAAAAGTTCACTGAAGAAAAAAGTTCTTTCAAAATTAGAATGGAGCAGATAGAAGCTAATGACTATATGAGAAACCAAGAAATTATAAAACAAAACCAAAAGAATGAAAAAATGAAGAGGAAATATCTCATTGAAAAAACAACTGACCTGGAAAATAGAGCCAGGAAAGATAATTTAAAATTATGGGACTACCTGAAACCCATAATAAAAAAAAAGCCTATGCATCATCTTTCATGAAATTATCAAGGAAAACTGCCCTGATATTCTAGAACCAGAGGAAAAAATAAATATTGAAAGAATCCACCAAATACCTCTTGAAAGAGACCCAAAAAGAGAAACTCCTAGGAATATTGTAGCCAAATTTCAGAGTTCTCAGGTCAAGGAGAAAATATTATAAGCAGTTAGAAAGAAACAATTCGAGTATTGTGGAAATACAATCAGGATAACACAGGATCTGGCAGCTAAGGAATCGAAGGGCTTGGAATATGATATCCCAGAAGTCAAAGGAGCTAGAATTAAAATCAAGAATCACCTATACAGTAAAACTGAGTATAATACTTCAGGGGAACATTCAATGACATAGATGACTTTCAAGCATTCTTGATGAAAAGACCAGAACTGAATCAAAAATTTGACTTTCAAACACAAGAATCAAGAGAAGCATGAAAAGGTAAGCAGAAAGAGAAATCATAAAGGGCTTTCTAAAGTTGAACTGTTTACATTCCTACATGGAAAGATAATATTTGTAACTCTTGAGATTGTTGTCAGCATTTGGGTAATTGGAGGGATTACGCACACACACACACACACACACACACACACACACACAGCACAGGTTGAGTTGAATAAGAAAGGATGATATCTAAAAAAATAAAATTAAGGCATGAGAGAGGAATATATTGGGAGGAGAAAGGGAGAAATGAAAGGGAGCAAATTATCACTCATAAAAGAGGCAAGAAAATGTTTTTTAAATAGAGGAGAAAAGGGAGGAAGTGAGAGGGAAAAAGTGGAGCTTTCTCTCTTCACACTTGGCTTAAGGAGGGAATAACATGCTCAACTTAGTATGAAAATCTATCTTACACTACAGGAAAGTAGGGGAGAAGGGGACAAGTGGGGTGAAGGGGATGATAGAAGGGAGGGCAAATGGGAGAAGGGAGTAATTAGAAGTAAACACTTTTGGGGAGGGACAAGGTTAAATGAGAGAATAGAATAAATGGGGGGACAGGATAGGATGGAGGGAAATATAGTTAGTCTTACATAACATGACTATTACACAGAAGTCTTTTCCAAAGTTACACATATTTAGCCTATATTGAATTGCTGCTTTCTCGGGGGATGGAGGAAGTGAGAGAAGTTGGAATTTAAAGTATTAGAAATGAATGTTGAGAATTGTTTTTGCATGTAACTGGGAAATAAGAAATACAGATAATGGGGTATAGAAACCTATCTTGTCCTACAAGAAAAGAGAAAAGATGGCGATAAGGGAAGGGAGGGGTGTGATAGAAGGGAGAAAATATTGAGGGAAAGGGTAATAGAATGCAAGGCATTATGGGGTAGGGGGAGGGGAGAGATGGGAAGAAAACTTGGAACTCAAAATTGTGTGGAAATGAATGTTGAAAACTAAAAATAAATAAATAAACATTAAAAAAAAAACCAATTGCTATTTTTATTATATTGGCTCTGCCTAATCATGAGTAATTAATATTTCTCCAATTATTTAGCACAGTTTCTGTGAAAAATGTTTGTAACTGTGTTCATATTATCCCTGGGTTTGTCTTGGTAGATAGATTCCCATGCAGTTCATATTGTCCTCAGTTATTTTAAATGAAATTTCTCTTTCTAACTCTTCCTGCTAAAATTTGTTGGTAGTATATAAAAATGCTGGTGCCTTATGTGGTTTTTTATATCTTACAATTCTGCTGAAGTTGGTAATTGTTTCAACTAGTTTTTTAGTCAATTCACTAGAGTGTTCTTAGTATAGCATCATATTATCTGCAAAGAGTGATACTTTTGTTTCCTCAATGAGCTTATTCCATCAGGGTTTTTTTCTTGTCTTATTGCTATAGCTAGCAGTTCTGGTACAATACTGAATAATAGTGGTGACAATAAACATTCTTATTTCACTCCTGATCTCAATGGAAAGACTTCAGTTTTTTCTTATTACAAATAATGCTTGCTTTTGGTTTTTGATAGTTGATACTAGACATCCTTTTAAGAAAGTTGCCATTGATTTCTATGCTTTCTCATAATCATGACTTTTATTGTCTTTTATTGATATGGTCAGTTATGCAGATGGTTTTGATAATATTGAACCAGCCTTTCATTCCTGGTATACATCACACCTGGATATGGTATATCATCTTGGTGATTTATTGCAATGTCCTTGCTAGTGTTTTATTTAAAAATTTTGCATGAATATTCATTAAGAAAACTGATCTATTTTATTCTTTCTCTGTTTTTGATCTCCCATATTTAGATATCAAAACCACATTTGTGTGATAAAGGAAAATTGGTAGGACTCTTTCTTTACCTATTTTTTTCAAAGAGTTTATAGTATTGGGATTAGTGGCCCCTTAAATATTTGTGAATCCATCTGGTCTTGGGGATTTTTTCTTTTTCTAAGATTGCTTTACATATTCCATTTCCTTTTCTGTTAACCTGGGCAATCTGTATTTCTGTAAATATTCATCCATTTCACTTAGATTGTCAAATTTATTAGCATATAAATGGGCAAAATAACTCCTAATAATATCTTAATTGGTGGTACATTCACCTTTTTCATTTTGAATACTAGTAATTTGGTTTTCTTTTTTAAAAATCAAATTGACCACTGGTTTATTTTATTGTTTTTCTTCCCATAAAACTAGCTTCTAGCTTCATTCATTAGTTCAATGATTTTCTTATTTTTAATTTCAGTAACCAATCCTTTGATTTTCAGGATTTCCACTTTGGTGTTTCAATTTAAATTTTTTTCTAATTTTTTTTTTAAAGTTTTGTGCCCAGTTCATTGATCTGCTCTTTCTCTTTTATGGATGTACACTTTAAGAGATAACTGTGATTGTGAATGGGATGGATTCACTCATAAAACAGAAGAGAATAGTAGAATGGATTAAAACCCAGAATTCAACAATATGTTAACAAGAAACACATTTGAAACAGATACACACACACACACACACACACAGACTTAAAATAATGGGCTAGACTAGAATGCATTATGCTTCAGGGGAAGTTAAAAAGGCAGGGGTAGCATTCATGATCTCAGACAAAGCAAATCATAGACACCTAATGAAAAGGGCTAAGTAGGGAAACTACATCTTGCTAAAAAGAACCAAAGACAATTAAGTAATAACTACTAAGTGTACGTGCACCAAATGGCAAATCATCCAAATTCTTAAAGGAAATGTTCAATAAATTACAGGAGAAAACAGACAATAAAGCCATTTTATACACACACACACATATACACACATATATGTGTATAACATACCTATGACATATAGTAGATAATATAGAGTTAGATAATAAAACTATGCTATTGGAAGATTTCAACTTTTATCTCTTAAAGACAAATATATCTAACCATAAAATAAATAAGAAGTCAAGGAGATGACTAGAATCTTAGAAAAGTTAAATATGATAGTCCTCAGCAGAAAATGGAATGGGAACAGAAAGGAATATACCTTCTCCTCAGTTGTATATAGAACCTTCACAAAAACTGACCATGTACTGAGGCATTAAAAAACTCACAACCAAATGCAGAAAGAAGAAATGCTAAATACATCCTATTCAGATCATAATGCAATAATAATTGCATTTAATAGAGGGCCATGGAAGCACAGATTAAAAATTAATTGGAAACTAAATAACCTAATCCTAATGAATGAATGAGTCAAAGAACAAATCATAAAAACAATCAATTATTTCATTAAAGATAATGACAACAATGAGACAACATTCCAAAATTTGTGAGATGCAGCCAACGTGGTATTAGGGGACAATTTATATCTCTTAATGCTTCTCTTTTCTGATGGGTACAGATACAATCAGACTCAACTCCCCTACAACCACCCTCTCAGAGTTTGCCTGGCCTGAAGGCATAAGCAACGTGCCTTGGGCCACACTGATTTATAATCTAATTTCATCCTCTTTGAAAAACTGTTTATGGCTTTTTAATATGCTGCTAAGAAATCTGGCAGAAAGCAAGGACAGAGGTTTAAAGGATAGCAGTAGTTATTAAACTTCATGCTTAGATGTCTGTATCTTTAAAATTTATAGTAAAGAATTACAATCTTGAATTACAAGAGTATTTTGATGTATTTTCAGTGAATGAAAAATATCTTCCTAAATCTATGTTCTTATAATAAGTCATTAGATTGACAGAGACAAAATCTTAATTAAATTTTTACTATATGTAACTACCATGTACTCAGGTGAGTTTTGTTTATGGAGTGAAGTTCAGTCTACCACTAACTCCTGCTCTCACTGGCTTTAAAAGAATCCCAGATCTGCTGCCTGGGGGTAGGGTATCAGCTGTCCTTCCAAGATAAAAATCTTTCCTTGGAGCACTGTTTAAAATAGGGGATATTATTTAGCTGTTGTGTAACTAAAACTTTGGACATCAAAGGTTTCTCATATTTTATATTGGAATTTCTATATTAATTATATATGTATATGTCATATACATATGTACATACATATTCCTTTATATGTCCTATATATTCACAGTGTATATTACAAATAACATTTGTTCAGAGAAGTATTTATTTTATATATTTTGTGTTTTTCTCCATTTACTTATTTTTAAATTGTTGTCCCTAAAGTCTTAAAGGTAAGAAAAAAACATATACAGGATGTTTTGTGTTAAATTAATGGGGTTTGCTATATATGAAGTCACAGAGACAAATCAGAAAGAATTCCTTGGCCATTTCCTAGGTGTATGATGCTGGACAAGTGATTAACCCACTCTGGGCCTCAGTGTGATTATCTGTAAAATGAAAGATTTCAATTATATGGCTTCTAAGGTCTTTTTCAGCACTAAATCTATGAATCCTCCATTTTAAATTCTGTCTCTGGATTTTAAATTCTGTCCCTTCAAAGCAGAGGCTACTTAGAGTTAACCTGCAGCTGTGACACTGATCTGAGTCCATTAAAGAAGGCAGGAGATCACGACCCAGTCCAGCAAACACATGGTGCAATTCTGCAACCAGGATACCAGAATACTGCTCTGTTTGACTCCTGGTTTGTTTATTTTCTTCACTTTGACTGAATAGAATTCTTTATTTTTTAGCATATACATAAATGCAAATATTTTCCATTTTTCCTTACTGATATAAAAAGGGATACTACATCATTCAAAAATTATATTTTATGTCATAAAGGTGACGACTTTACAATGCCTATAAAGTGAATAGCAATATGATTTTCTGAATACTACAGGTAAGAGTGTGGAGGCTCAAAGGTTAAGAACTTTGTCAGTGTCACAGTTTATGAGCAGAACCCAGAACGAATCATCCTACCAGGTCTTTTGGCCTAGGTCTTTAAAGAACAGACTATGTTCTTTCTTGACTACCATCACACATGTGCATTATGGGAAACTCCCATCATATTGGAAACTCTCTCTACCTATTCACATTGCTAAATCATACACAACTGATAGTCTCAGTGATGTTTCTGGACAATGAAAAGACAAAAGACTTGCACATCATCTCACAGTATATATAGGAATCAGGACTTGACCCAAGTCTTGAATCAATGGCCACTACTCTAGATATATTTCACTCTTTCACTCTATTACTGTATAATTCTTGCATCTTTTTTTTAATTATTTTTTAATGTTTAACAATCACTGCCATACAATTGAGATTTTATCCCCCCTACACCTACCCCCTACTACCCCCCTCCCTCCCCACGACTGCATACAATTCTGTATAGGTTCTACATATACTTTCCTATTGAGTACATTTTCACTATAGTCATGTTATGTAGTCGGACTAAAATAAATGGAAGAAATCATATAACAAATCAAAACATGATACACAAAAACATACACATACACAAACATGATCTGCTACATTCTGCGAATGACTTCCATATTTCTTTCTCTGAGTGTGGAAGGCATTTGGCCTTAGAGAACCACCATTGGGATTTTTTTTTTTAAGAAGCTGTTGCGTTATTACGAAATTCCAAGTCTACCAGAAAAAAACTCTCGCACACTGTGGTCATTGCTGTGCACAAAGTTCTCCTGGTTCTGCTCCTTTCACTCAGCATCAGGAATTCTTGCATCTTTTCAGCAAAATTAGAGTCTTTTGTTCAAGTGTCTGTTCATGCTTAAATTCCCAGTGTATCCTCCAGATCCACTATGATAAAGTCCCTGGACTTAACACTAGCTCATTAATAATGTGGTTTCTGGTCTCCTACTTTTGTCTCCTGCATGAATTGGACCCACTCTTCAAGTCCAGTCTCCTCATGACTAGGTCCCTGTAGCTGCTGCTTGTTCTTCCTGAAACCAGCCACGTGCCTAGACCTTCATCAAAAAACTATTCTTTGTACCCTCATTGACTGCATCCGTTGTTCCCACATAGATCCAAGTTTGTGTAAGTCATACTTATTTAAATGTTCTGCCATTCCCCCACCCCCACCCCACTCCCTCCTCCCCACGGCTATATTCTCAGTTTGAGGTCTACTTTTGAACTCAAACTTTATACCTAGAAAACTAATTTGTCTTGCTCCCTGAGTTAAATTCCTAGTTATCATTGAACCCAGTGTCAGAGCTGGTTTTGATAATCTGACAGAAACAAATGCCTTTGGGAAAAGGCTTAAAATAAATGTTTCTTAGGCTAGAACAGGCTCTGACATTAAGAAAATGTTCAAATCCATGAACACTTTGTAAATTCCTTCCTACACTTTTTGTGTGCCTTCATTTTGTTATTCTTTTAGGTCACCACGTGTCTTGGAGCAAAACCTGATTATAATCACAGAGAAAATTAGGTAATTGGAGCATCTGGCTTTACGAAGAAAATGTAGGTGTTAAATGATTGCTTTTAATTCTGTTTAAAATGTGATCTTTACTGAAACCATTGAAGAAAGTTCTCCCGTCACTCAGTTCACAAGTCCATTGGTGTGGAAAACTATAATTTAAATATTCTTTTTAAATATGATATATGCTTCCCCTTCCAATGTTCTATATGATGTAGCTGATACCCAGGGGGGGAAAATGCAAGAAAAACCAGCCTCTTTCTTTAGCAACATGGATCAGCTTCTCAGGTTTTTTAGTTATAAATTTTGTGAGGATTAAAAGCCCTAACCATCACATCATGGTATGAAATGCCAAAAAAAGGAGTATTTCTATAAATTAATCACAGAATGTCACCTTTAAATATATCAAAAAGTTCTGTGTTCTTATCATTGTGTCAAGAAGTAAATGAGGTAAGGTGGAGAGACAATAATTTGGGCTACATGTAAGCAAAAACTAACTAATTGGCAGGGCTTTCCCAAAGCAAAAGTAAACTGTTTCATGATTTCGCTTCACTAGAAAATTTACAAGTGAAAGCTAGGCATATTACAGAGGGCATTATGTTCAGGTGTAGATTGAAATACTTAGCCACTGAAATCCCTCCCAATCCTGGGACTCTAGTACTCCCTCCAACTAGTAGCAAAGTAGAACTCATCTTCATCTGATATGATACTTATTTGGGTCTTCCTGTATATCCTCCACAGGGTGTCCACACAATATACTCAGCACCGCTCTCTGAGATTCTAACAAGACTTGTATACCAACGTAGCAACAGAGTCGATACGTTACCTTGTTCAAACTTCATGAATGAAAGGAATGAAAACAATCTGGAATGATTTTTAACGAATTTTTTAAAGAAAAAAATCTGCAAAGAATATTTTTCTTTAGGTGTTCTTCCCCACCCCCACCCATGATCGCTGCAAAGTTAGTACGTCTAAACAGTCTAGAAAATCTTTCATATTTTTTACCCTGACAAATTTCTAGTTACAATCAAGAATATATTTTCTTTTTCATTTCATCTATTTAAAGATTTAAATTATTTTAATTCTCACTTGATGTCATGGATGTAATTCTTTTTCAAACATGTCTCACTTATGTACTGAATCTCAGCTAGGAATAGCTCTTTTGTTTAAAAAAAATGAAAAAAAAATCTTTATGAGTGTAAATCACAAAAACAAATCCAGAGTCACTCGGAATTCACTAGTAGGGACTGCATTTACAATAGAGAAATGAAAGTCATTTTCCACCAAAATTTCAAAATTACCAAGCTACTGCACACATTTTATAATTTCAAATGATGAGAACGTGGCTGTTACAACTCCTTTTCTTTTCTACCATCGCTTCCAAGGAGCCATTTAGGCATTCCTGCAGTAAAATCTGCAATTTCATTTACACCTTAGTCACCTCAAGATGTCTATTTAAATAGGTTCCCATTATCGTGGTGGAGGAACTGTTCCATGGCTATGCATCTTTGCAAGAATCTATTCAGAATTCAGTGTTTTATGTGCTCTGGTCAATGAGTGTATAATCATGGGATCTTGAATTGCACTCTGATTAAAATGCTGTAATCAAATGCTTTGGTTAGTGGGCTTTAATGCTGTCACAAAAACCATGGACCTTAGACCTGGAAAAAAAACAAAACAAAACTAGAAAGGTTAACCTAGCAGATAATGTTCTTAAAGACAAGGAATAAAATGGAAGACTTCACACTGATTGCATGTATATATCATTTAATAACTATTTCTGTTTTTCATTTTCAGTGGAAGGTACTTTCATTCTTCAGAGATACAGGCAGAGGGTGTCTTGAAACTCACATCAAACTCCATAGTTAAAAGAGGTAGGGGAGGGGAGGGCACAGAAATTGAAACTATTTTGTTCTAAAAGAACACTTTAAAATTTCAAAGTGGATTGAAGAAATATAAAATCAATTTTCTTTTACCAAAGTAGCTCCATTACAGGATAAAGGGCTAAATTTTTAAAAGATATAAACTCTTTTTTCTATGTCTCTGGTGCCCAGCACATAGCAGGCACTCAACAAGTCCTTACTGAACTGAAAGATTTGCAGAATCTACAGGACTTCCTTCAGCAAATATTTAGCAAGTATTAGGTGTGCTCTCTATGATACTTTTTATTATTTTTTATTTTACCATAAAGTATAATTACTAATAATCAATATATAATTTATAATGCTATAAATTATAATGTAAATTAGCTTATTGGATTTTTTTTTTCTGAGAAAAGACTTTTAACGGTAGAGATGAGTGGAAAAAGGAGGGAGACACGATGGTAAAGATTAGGAGGAGGAACAAGGGACTGCACAAAATGGGCACTGAGTTAATATTTGCCAAATTTATTAATTCAATATCATTTATGAATCACTAACTATACTACAGTAGCTGCTTGGGATGCAAAGAAAAAAAAGAAACAGTAGCTACTGTTGAGAAGTTTACATCCTATTAGGGGAGGCAACATGTAAATGATGAGTATATATACCATTCCAATTGAATATAAGGTAGTTCATTAAAGAATGAATATATTCCTTTATTTCTACATAGTTAATACTCCACTTACTTCCACTTAAGGCACCATATAAAATTATAAAAACAAAATTAAAAAGCTCAGTGTTTCACTTTTTTCCAGGGATAATTTTTTTTGAAAAAATGAACCTCTAATTTTCAGCTAAAGTCCTTTAACCCATCTATCTCCATTCCCTCCATTAATTTTCCCTTTCTCTCTCCAAGTACACTGACCAGTCATGGTTGCTACTCAATTACTAATCATCACCAGAGCTTTAACCTGCTCAATTTCCAGTCTGGGCCAATTCACTCTTCTTGGGGGCCACCATATTGCTTTTGCTATGGACTGTAAATTGGTTTTAGTCACTTGCAGTTGAAATGCCAGAGCTTTAATGACCAGTCAGCCTCAACCTCACTCAGTAGCAGGAACTATAGGTGTGTATTATAGCACTTAACTTAAGTAATCTTGCCTCTGATCTTATCACTGAAGTGAAACTGGCCTTTACAAAGTCATCAATGATCTCTTGATGGTTAAACTCAATAAATTATCTCAATGCTAATTTTTTCATATTTCTTTAACACTTGACACTACTGAACACCATCTCCTGGCTATTTCCTGCTCTCTGGGTTTTCATGGCACAATTCTCTCCTTTTTCTCCCTCTACATATCTGACACCTCTATCTCTTCCACTGTATCTTCATGAATGACACCTCTACTAATTGTGGCTATCTCCAAAGCCTTTTTTCTGGTCCTCTTCCCTTTTCATTCTCACGTGTAGATCTCATCTGTTTTCATTCTTTTAATGATCATCCCTCATCAAGATGATTCCCAGATCTACATTTTCTATCCTAGCTTTTCTCCTAAGCTAGTATCCCACATATTGTCACTTGCCTTGAACACATTTATAGCTAGATCACTTGCAGGTATCCAAAAATTCAACATGTCCAAAACCAAACTCAGCACTGTGTTCCCAAACTTTCCCTCTTTCCATTTTGCCTATTACCAGTAAGGACACTATCTTGCTCAGTCACCAAGGATCTCTCAGCCTTGGCATCATCTTCAATTTCTCCTTCTCACTCAGCCCAGAAATCCAATCCGTTGTCAAATTCTGGCATTTTCTGCCTTGACAAATCTCTCATAAATGTTCCCTTCTCTCTGTTTATATAGACATCAGATTAATTCAAGTCCTTATCACCTCTTTTATCAAATATTGCAAAAGCCTTCTAACTGATCTCTGTGTTACGTTCCTCACCACTCCAATTCATCATTCAGCTGCTGAAATAATTTTCTTACAGCTAAGATATGACCTTTCATCTACCTGCTTAAAAATTTCAGGTTACTACCTCCAAGATCAAAGTCCTCTGACACATAAAGCTCTTTATCACCAGTGTCCTACAACCACTGCCCTGCCTATCTTTCCAGCTTTCTTTCATCTCCAGGTAATACTTCCCCTCTAGACTGCTTGCTGTTCCAGAAGATGATACATCTCCTGTTTCTCTGTTCTCCTGCTATACTTTTGCTATCTCTTGTTCAAGGAATGCTCTCCCTCTTACCCATGATTCTCATTTTCCCTGGCTTCCTTCAGGACTCAGCTCAACACCTAAATGCTCCAGGAGGACTTTCCAAGGCTACCCTCCCCCACCCCAGCTATTAATGCCTTACACTTTTAGATTACCTATATGCTTGAAAAACAACTTATATGTACGTAGCTATTTTTATGTTTGTCTTTCCTTTTAAAATGTGAACTCCTTCAGGGCAGGGACAGCATTTTGATGTTCCTTATATGCCCAATGCTTAACACAATGCCTGACATAAGTATGCACTTAGTAAATTCCTACTAACCATGTGGTGAAGATATTCTCTGGATCAAAAAGCTTTGATTGGTGCCCTTGAATTCACACCATACTGAAAGTCACTTATTGTCCCTCTTAGTTAAGTTGCCCTTGGATGTAACTATATAATAAATATTTTCAGTCAACGATCTAGAAAAATATGCAGGGCTCTCAGTGGTCTCAGTAGCCTCATGTATATTTCCCAGGATCATCTGCTTGTATTCTTGATTGATCAAGTGTGAGAAAACAAAGAAAAGTAACTGCCTACATCAAAAGTTAGCAAGCAAAATGGAAGCACACAAATTGAGTCAAAAATGGAGAGAAACCTAAAGCTGAATATCCATTAACCCTCTCCTCTTTGGGAACATTTCACAGGAACTCGTGAGAAGTATAGCATCCCAGACATGTCAACTTTCTGCTTTGCTAACCATGTGATAGAATCTTGAGATCTTGGTATGACTATATGAGGCATGACTATAAAATTAAAAGATTTCCTCACAGTTCTATACCTTGTAGTCAATTTTATCCCTCTAACTCTGTCACAAAGGACCATTTAAAAGGTTTTTTTTACCCCTATGTTGTGTTATGCCTGAAAATAGACATGACTATTGAGGAATCTAAAATGTGCATATGCTGGACCATTAACTTAAAGCCATTATGAGCTCTAGTTAGGAACAAGTTCTGCCATTTTCTAGAAGCTTCCCAAAGCTTATAAATGAAAAACAAGTCACACCATTGTTGATACCATATCACTTCTAGGTATCCATAAAACTCATCTCCACTGAGATCTGGTCCATTCATTTCTGGAACAACAATCTTCCAACTCTACTGCACCATATTAGACTGAAGAGCAAACCATATTTTATTCATTCCAAAGATGACAATATTTCCATGTGTCATGAAAAGATTTTTTTAGTGCTATTTAAATAACACAAACTAGAAATGGAAATAAATCTCAACTTTGATAGCCTGCCATTTTACAAGACTAAAATTTCATCTCAAAGCAGTTTCTATTTTTTTTCCTTTTTTCACAATTATGTCACCCTTCAAAATTATATATCCATGGCAAATGGCACACAACTAATTATCATATCTGAAAGGCTGTGGTACACATCATTTCACTCAGTAGTAATTAAGACTAATGTGTTAAATAGAAAGTTGCACTTACCGGGGGATCGGCTCCCTTAGAACCAGCCAGTCCGCCTGTTAGAGATTCAATATCCTGAAAAAAGAGAGAGGTGTTGATCGTAAAAGACTACTCAGAATAGGACAAATGTTCCAAACCTACCGATTATCGTTTACTTGAAAGTCTCATTGCATCAGTAAATGTGTTGAGATTTCTTTCCACAACATAAACGTAGACTGGACAAGCAGGGATATGCAAATAGTATGGAAAGGATAAGTAACTTTTATTATATTTCTCATTAAAATATTTAATAATTCAGAGAGATGGTACAACTTAAAAAAAAAAGAACATTAATCATTTCAAAAACTATGTATGCTAAGAGGATGATTTCAAAAGGGAATGAAGTTCCACTGTTCTTACATTTACCTAACTTTCAGTGTGAAGGAAAAATTACAGCTCAGTAAAACTGGGTGATATAAGTGACTTTAAAATAAGATGAGATTCTACAAATTTTAAGTTTTCATCATGTAGACAAAAGCAAAAAGGTAAACCCTTTCTTTATTATTTCCCAGTTTACTCAAATGTCATTTTCTTTTACGAACTGTTATTTAACCTCTTGTACTTTATATCTTCCACATTATAATATGGTTCTGTACTTACTTTTCTCCCTTAAACAATTTCAAATTTCTTAAGGTTAAAAGACATTACTTCCCTCTTGTCCTTGTACATGTACATGTAGTGTCTTGTGATCATGAGACATTTAAGTAATATATTTTAATGACTTTTAAAAGATAACTTATGAGATTGTTTTCACAAAATGAAATTTCCTGACAAAAAAGAATTTGTTTAAAAAAATCACAGAATTTGTTTTGAAATAAATATTGAAAAACTGTGTTTGGTAAAAAGGCTTTCCAAATGCAAATATTATGCATCTCTGAGTAATGATAACAATTATACTAGTAGCTAATGTGTAGTACACAGGATTCAGAAGACAATTTGCATTTGTAATGTCATTTAGTCCTCAAAATAACTCTTTAAAGTTTGGTGCTGCTATTACATTTTTATTACATCATTTTACAGATGAGAAAATGGAGGTGGAGAGAGATTAAACTAAATGACTTGGCAATGGTCATACAACTAGAAAGTCACTGAGGTAGAATTATATAACTCAGGTCTTTCTGCCCTTTAAGTCTGGAACCCTATTCACTACTATACTACCTGTAAAGAAACATTTCAAAATTTAAACTCTGAGAGATTGAAAAACTTGCTATTTGTACATCTCCATAATATCTAACACATTATGGCAACTCAATCTGATTACACTGATCAAGAGAGATGATAGCATGGCTGGCTAAGGTTGTATGTCAGAGCTTACTGAAATGTTCATGGGAATCTGCATTGGCTCCATTTCCTATGATCAACTCTATGGAGCTATCCTTCTAGTACTGGTGTGTCAGGAAAGAAAGACTTTTATGCTAAAGTGAAGACCCTGTTGAATTTAGAACTTGTCACCTTTGAAGTTTCTTCCTTTAAACTACGTAAACAAGTAAATGAGTGAAAAAGGAAGGAATGCCAAGATAGAGGAAAGAAGGTATGGGAAAAGGGAAGGGAGGAAGGAAAACACAAGGAGGAAGGATAGTAAGGGAAAGGCAAAGCCATAAAAGGGAGGGAGGGAGGAATGAAGGAGGGAGATAGATTAAGGCAAGATACACTGACAACTAATTTATTTAACTCTTCCTAGAGTGGGGAGACAGGCTCAGTATCTACTCTGTTTAAGGACTGAACAGTTTTCTGCAAGAGTCCCCTTCTGTCCTCAGCACTGGAGTCTATTCCAGACGTGGAGCGATGAGAACATTAGAAAATAAGACTGTGATAGGGACCATGAGATAAGCACAGGAACTGGAACAAAAACCAGAGATAAAATCACCAGCAGGTCATTATTCTTTGTGCAAGTCAGGTCCCAATTCTTATTATTTCATCCCTGATTCTCTTCCTACCTACAACTTCCAAGTACCTAAAAATTTGGTATATGTGGTTGGGGGGTACATTCAACAAGCATTTATGTAGTGTTTACTACATGCCATGAACTGTGGACTGATCAGAGGACATAATATAAGTGAAGCACTTTGAAAATCTTAAAAGAGCCAAAAATGCTAGTTAATAGTAATAATAGTGAAAAAGGGCAATAATTACATTCTTCAAGTACAGGTGTTTTTGTGTGGAGACAAGGAAGAAAGGGCATCCTGTTTCATGTTAAAACTGCTTAGTAGGCTATGGCAACGTGGTGAGGAAACTCTCTCTAAAGAAGCAGAAACTCATCTACAGTTAGTCAACAATCATTTCGGTATTATAGTTGCAAACACTGTGCTAAATTCTGAGGATACAAAGAAAGTAAAAAGATCCAAGGAACAAACAAAACCACTGTAGCTGTCCTCGAGGAGCTCACAATGTACTGAGAGAGACAAAACACAAGCAACTATGATTTAGACAAGGTAAATTGGAAAGTAATCTTAGTGAGAAGGCTAGCACTAAGGAAAAAAGGTGTGATTTGAAACCCAGTTTCAAACATTGGAAAAATTCACGTCTACAAACAAAAACCTCCTTTAGTCATCTGCCCGCACTGAATTCAAGTAACTAAACTTCATAAATTAAAGTAAGAATTTTTAAAAAATTCTCTGAATCAAACATAGTATCCCACAGAAGAGTATATGTAGCATCATTTGCAAAATAAGTCCCTAACTTATCTGGGTATGTTGGTCTAAGGAAAAACAAAACTCATAAATCAGTGGCTCTTTTCCATAGTCAATAATACATTTCAGTGATATCTAAGATCTAGTTTTCTTCATTTGTTTGGGCAGCTTGTTGGCACACCGGTCAGCGCTGGACATGGAGACAAAAAGACATCAGTCTTACTGTAGGTGATGATTTTTGTGTCTCTAGGCAAGTCACTTAATCACTCTGCTTCTTTTTCCTCATCTGGGTAAAATGTGACAGTAATATCTCCTTCCTCACAAAGATGCCATGAGGAACAAAGAACATGGAACATGTAAAGTGCTTAGCAAACCTTATGGTACTATATAAATGTTGACTATTATTGATTATAAATTTGTATCTCCAGCTATATCTCTTCCCATACATATCACTCTTATTGAATCTTATCACACAAAATAGATTTCTAGAATTATAAAAGCAGTACATTTCTAAGACTATGGGTATGTGTGTGTATGCATGTGTGCACATACAAATACATACACACAGATATGTATGTAGCTACAAATCTGGTATCCTCCCATATCAGGAAAATGGCAAAGATATTGTTTTACTGATATGGGAGGATACCAGATTTGTAGCTATATACATATCTGTGTGTATCTGTTTCTAATTAAACATTACATAAATATTCTCTTTGAATGTCACTGATAGTTACCTAATTCTCAAAGCCCACATTTTGAACACAGGCAGCTTGAGGCAAAGGTAACTGATAGCTGCCTGTGTTTCTCTCCCCTCAAGGGACACACAAAACCATGCCTGAAATACACTTGACAGTGCCAAGCCTGCTTCTTCCCAGGTGTTTCCCTGGTAACCACAGTTCCAAGCAAAAGCTGTAACCTCAAGCTCATGACTTGGTAAGATTTAAATCCAGAAGAAAACATAGAGATCATCTAGTCCAGCGGTGTCAAACAAATAGAAATGGGGGCCACTAAATCATACATAAAGATTCCAGAAAGCAACAAATTAATTTTTTAAATGTGTTGTTATTTCTACCTTATTGTATTTCATTCTTTTGTCAAATATTCCCCAATTCCATTTTAATCTGGTTCAGGTCACACTCGGGAGTGCATGCCATATATCTGACTCACCTTAAACTCTGAGCTCCTCACTTTACAAATGAGGAAACAGAGCCTCAGAAAAGTGATCTGTCCTACTTATAAAGTTCATTAATTAATGAACACAATTTCAAACCTATGTTCAGAAATGGATTAGCCAAGAGGTAGCAAATTCCTGATGTAGTTGGGTATAACTTGTAGGGATTCAGCCCTTCCACTTAACAACTTCCACCCTCAAGACAATCCACGGTATCTGTTTACCTAGATTTCCCAGGTAATTTGTGAAAGTAATAAAAATGCAATAACCCCCTTTCATTTAAGACTTATCTTACATCTTTCTATTCCCATATCACTGGGTGGGTGGGGGGGCGGAATATGAACACCTGAAGAAGTTACTGTACCAATGTTTATGAAAAAAATGAGTAAAATTTACTCAGAAAGCAATTGTTCTAATTCAGATAAAATCTCAAGACCCATCTACCACTAATACAATCTACCCTTCACACAGTTGCTAGTGATTTTCCTAAAGCATAGTTCTTATTGTGACTCCCTTATTCAAAAAGGTCTAGTGGCTTCCTACTGCTTCTAAGATTAAAAGAGAAGTTCTTCTATTTATTAGTTAAATCCTTTCACAACTGACTCCAGTCTCCCTTTCCAGACATTATACATCACTCCCTTTCGTGAACCAATCCCCTGACATGACATTCTATCTACATTTGCTGAGGCATTGTACATGTTTTCCTTCTATGCTGGAATGCAGTCCAATTTCAGCTCTACCTCTTAGAATCCTAATCACTTATGAAAGCTCTGCTCAAGGGTCACATACTACATCAGACCGTTCCTGATCCCATCAGTTACATGTAGCTCTCTGCCCTCAATAGTAGAATTATACTTACTTTGTTATATATTTCCTTATATATTTATATGTTATTTCCTCCAATAAAAAAGAATCTACTTGACTGCAGGAATTATTTAATTTTTATCTTCACGTTCCCTGTACCTAGCACAATTCCTCACACAAAGTAGGCATAGCATATTTTTGAGTGATTAAATGGCTAAGACTTTCCAGGAATTCAGAAAACAATTTTTAATTGGGAAAGAATAATTATAATATTAACAAGGAACTTGTACATAAAACTTAGATTTTTAAAAGTGTTTCCCTCTCAACACTCTTGTGAGATTGATGGAAGAATTATCACAGGTCCTCTTTTTACAAAGACAGCAGGGTTAGGATTGATTAGGTATGACATCAAGACTAGCATCTTCAGGACTCACTACAAATCACACTCTCTCTGTATTTAAGATTTTAAGAACATTATTTAGCAGAAGCAAAGGATGAATGTTGGAAAATTGTGGGAAATCAGGTTGGAGATATAATTTGTAAACACAATTTAGAGAACCTCCAAATACAGGTGGTGAAGGCATAGGGACATGAGTGGACATAGTTTCTCTGAAATTTCTCGAATGCAGAATTACCTGGAGCAAAGAGAGACTAAGTGACTTGCCATGGATAACACAGTATTTGTCAAAGGAGGGACCTGAATACAGGTTTTTATTGGATCCAAAGTCAGTGCTTGCTCTACATACAAGTCATGCTGCCTCCCCACAGAGAAATCTAGTCTTGATAGTCTAGTGACCACTGGTCATGACTCTTTTCACACTCTAAAAAATTAAGAATTACCCCAAGTGCTTCTATTTGTGTAGATTACGTTCATCTATATTTATGATATTAGAAATGAAAATCTTTTAGTTTTATGATAAAAATAGCTTTGACATCACAGATTCTCTTAAATAATCTTGAGTTCCAACATCTACACCACCATCACCACTTCCACCCCTGCCCCAACATTTCTAAATCTCACTTTGAGAATGGCTGTGGCAGGAAAATAGAAGTATTGCCATTTCTTATGTGGAAGAGTGAAATGAAGTTGTCAAAGAACATCAATGTATTCTCTTGACCAATTTCTGAAAATTACAATTAGTTTCAGTACATGATAAGGATATCAAAAGGAATAAAGATATAAGAAATACTTTCCTTAAAAAGTCAACTCTAAGTTCCTAAGAAAAGTATTTAGCTTTTGCCCATGATATAGTGGAAAGGACAATGAGCATAGGTCCAATGCTAGCTTCAGTCCTTTCTAGTTACTCGACTATAAGCAAGTCATTGATTCAACATTCCCATTAAAATGTAAGTCTCTTGAGAGCAGCAATTGTTTTTCCACTACATTTCTATATCTTCAGCACCTACCACAGTGCCTTAGATATAGTAAGGCATGGGAGGAATGTTCAAAAATGGTTGTTGCTCAGTTAGAACAAACATTTGGGGAGGGGATCTATTTTTTCAGTCATTTCAATCATGTCCAACTGTTCATGACCCAATTACGGAGATTTGGGGTTGGGGCAAAGATACTGGAGTGATTTGCTATTTCCTTCTCTAGCTCTGGTCATAGATGAGGAACTGAGGCAAACGGTATCAAGTGACTTGCCCAGCGTCACACAGCTAGTAAGTGTCTGAAGCCAGATTTGAACTCATGAAGATGAGTTTTCCTCATTCAAAATCCAGTGTTCTATCTACTATACCACACAAAGATAAAATGAAAAAAAGGTGTCTCTTCAATGACCTTACATTTTATTGTGGGTGGTGATGGAATAAAACATGTAGAGACAGCCAGGTGGATAGAGTAACTGGAGAAGAAAATAGCAAAGCACTCCACTATCTTTGTGAAGAAAATTCCAAATGGGGTCACGAAGTGTCAGACACAACTGAAACTGAACCACAACAACAATTTAAGAAGACAGAGCACTAACTTCTGAACAAATAAAGAAAAAAGGTTCTCCTTCCTCTTTCTGACTACATCTGAGTCCCATTTGTTGGCTTGATTTCTTGCATTCAATAAAGATGGCAATCTCCCAAAGTATCTTCAGCTCTCTTTGTTTTATTTTCTCCCTCTTGATCTCATTTACTTCCATGGTTTCAATTATTACTTCTCTGCAGATGGTTCCAGGATCCATTAAAAAAAGCCTTTATCACATTCTTAAATTTCAGAACCACATTTCAATTGACTATACTGGAAAGCTCTACCAGGATGTCCCCATTCTCTCCTATTTTAATTTTTTTTTTTTAGCTAATTGAATCCATCATTATCATTCCCAGTCTGTCACATATCTACAATTTATATCTATTGGATTCTTCTCTGTTAACTACAAAGATGGCTATATTATCAATTTCTTAAAAAGAAAAAAAATAACAATCCTACCATCCCTTAAACCAATCTTATAATTCTCCTGTGGTTTCTGCTTATGCTCTTTGAGAAAGAAATCTGCATTTGGTGTGTCCCATTCTTCTTTGCTCAATCTCTTCTAAACTGCATGCAATCTGGCTTCTAATATTATGATTCAACTGATACTGATTTCATCAAAAGTAAATAACAGGGAAACCTAATAGCCTTTTTAATAATATGCATCCTTCTTGACATCCTTCTTGCAACAGCTGATGAACTCTACTCTTTCCTCTCTGGATTTTCATTTACATGACCACCCCTCTAGCTCTCTTCTTATCATTCTGACAATTTCTCAGTCTACTTTGCTGGTATTTCATCCATGTCATTTCCAATAACCATGGGTGTCCCTCAAGGCCCCATTCTGGGCCTTTTTCTTTTTTCACTTCAACATGTCTTACTTGGTAATCTCATCAACTCCACTAAATTCAGTCATTTTCTCTATACAGATGATTGCCAAATCCTTATCCCCAGACTGAGGATCTCTCCTGAGCTCCCCCCCCTCCGCCTTTACCAAATGCCTAATGGACATATAGAAATGAATGTCTCATAAGCATCTGAATTTCAGTGTCTAAAATGCAATTCAACTTTTCCTCCAAACTTCTCTCATCTTCCTGTCATATGAAAGTTCAGAGTGCCCCCATGCTTTCAGTCACTCAGGCTTGCAACTCTGGTGTTATCTCTGATTCCTTCCAACCAGTCATCCCACATATTGAATCTGTAACCAAGTCTTCTCCTTTCTATCTTCACAATTTTCACCCTATAGATCCACTTCTCTCCTATCACAAAAGCATGCCTCTAGTTCAGGGCCTCATCACTTCTCTGCTGCAATGGCCTTCTAATGGTGTAATGGTAATTTAAATGGGAAGATCTTTCCCATTCATAAACAGACCCATGTGACAAGGTTAGGTCACATGGAAGTCTGAGTCACATGAAGCCTTTGGTAGGAGGAATTTGCTGAATGGGTGGAACAGGAAGAACCAGAGGTAGGGCAGAGCTGAAAGGAAGTTAGTCAGAGAGCAGACAGAGCTAGTAAGGATGCAGGCAAGCAGGCAGCTGGCTAATGTGAGTGAGAGAGCTTGTTGGTGATTTTTTTAAGGGATCCTGCTTGTGATTTGTTTAATGGAGCTGGTTTGTGGGAAGCCCAGCAGGGAGAAAGCTTGGGGATGGTGCTGTCCTCTGCATTGTTATTGTGTATATATTTCTTTGTTACCATGGTGGATTTGGCTTTCTGGTGTCTGAATAAATGTTCTATGTGGACAGTCTTTTGTATTTCACAATTCAGAGCTGTACTGAGATATTTATGGCCACTGCAGATGCTGTGAATATTACACTGGTGCTACAAATGGGTATCTCTGCTCTAATGCTTTTCCCAATGGTTATCTATTCTCTAATGTATCCACCTGTCATGAAGACTTTTTCAAAGGTGTAGGTTAATTAAAAAAAATAAATGAAAGTCTGACCATGTCCTATATGCATACTTTTTATTCAATAAATTCCAGGAGCAAACTATCTCCTCCATAATCAAATATTAAAGTCCTTTATTTTGCATTTGGTATTGATGTTCAGTCATTTCCAGTCATGTCCAACTCTTCATGACCCCATTTGAGGTTTTCTTGCAAAGATACAGGAGTGGTTTGCCACTTCCTCCTTCAGCTCATTTTACAAATGATGAAACTGAGACAAACAGGGTTGGTGATTTACGTGGTGTCACACAACTAGTATCTAAAGTTGAAATTTCAGGTCCTCCTGACTCCAGGGCTGGTGATCTATCCACTGTGCCATCCATAACTGAACCATTTCATGCCTTTCTAACCTTGATAATCTTTACTCTTTTCGATCCTTTCTATGATCTGTATATACTGGTCAAATTATTACTTCCAAACTAGAAATTGAAATTCTCTTCTTTGTGCCTCTGTACAGGGTGTCCCCCACTTGTCACCACCCTAGAGACCTTGTGACTTTTACATCTGACTTGGCACTGAATCTTTTATATATGTTGTCTCTCATACTGGAATGTGAGCTCCTTAAGAGCAAGGCCTGAATTATTATTTTATTTGTAGTGCTTAGAATTTGGCACAGTGCTAAACATACAGTAAGCACTTAATTAATCCTTCATTAATTCAATCAGTCATACTTTCATTCGCATTTTCCCTGACTTCCTTTAAGATTCAGCTCAGATGCAAGCCTTCAATAGGTTACCATCTCAGATTTCCAAACCCTATCCCCAACCCAAGTGTTAATAATTTTCCTCTGAGATTATTCTTCATCTGCTCTGTTATATACGTTATTTACATGTTTTCTCCCTATTTGAACAAGAACTCTTTGAGATGAGGAACTACCTTCTTGTGTTTCTTTCCATCATGATCTCTTAACACAGTACATACCACATAGTAACTGCTTAGTAAATGCTCTTTGACTTATCTGACATGTTAAACTCAACATTTTCAAAATAGAAGTCAACAGTAAGCCCATAATACTGCAACTTTTCTCTGCAGAGTCTATCAGATGGAACTGAATGGTGGCCCAACTCCCTTCTCAGACATTTGTTCAATTGCACAGCAGCACCTATTAATCATCTTTGTTTAATCCCCTCCAGTCCACAAATCAGCAGCAGTGGAAAAAAGTCAAAATAAGAGTTGAAATGTTGAATACCTCCACTTTCTGTCACACATCATTATCTCAACACCCTTTGCTGATTCTTCTCTCTCTCTCTCTCTCTCTCTCTCTCTCTCTCTCTCTCTCTCTCTCTCTCTCTCTCTCTCTCTCTGTCTCTCCACATACACCACACACACACACACACACACACACACACACACACACACACACACGTGTACTCTTTTAAATTTCCTTGCCACTCTTGGTTCATTTTGAACTTTGGTTCATAGGACACCATTCCTGTAGAACCATAACATGCTTTTGTCTTCATCCTTTCATAGATACCCTTGCTTCCATTTTCTGCATGTCTTTTTGTTTAATCTAAGTTTATCAATGATTTTTTTTTTTTACAGAATTGATCATTTTCCTATTCAAAAGTATTTCTCCAAAAATTCTGTATTTTGTTGAGATCTCCTCAGTCCTCTTGTGCTGACTTATGCACAACTTTAGAACATGAGATCATGGCTATGCTTTTTCTGAATACTTGGAAACCTGCTTTCCCCAAATCTATGATTCCTGGCAGACTATGTCTTGCTTTTCCTTCCTGCCCTATCACAAAACCAGGAGAGAGTTCTCATGTTCCTTAAGTTTCGCCTCATTTCTACCCCATTAGCCCATTTCAGATTGAGAGATAAAGTTTCATTGGTTCACCAATTTTTTTGTTATAAAATTACTGTTAAAGAAAATCAATACGTTTCTAATTACTGTGGCAGAGAAGAAGTTCCAGCAGAAATTCGGACAGCTAGAATCTCTCATCACTCACCATTATTCTGTCAGGTCCCACCGTCAGGCTTGTGAAAATTTTCAAACTCTTCATCTATTTTCTTTTCATTTAATGTCATCTGTGATATATTCAGATCACAATATTTCTTCTTTTTCTGTCTTTATTGATTATCCCCTGAATTCTTTCCACCATACATCTTGGACTTTTTTCACAAATTTATCTTCTAACAGAAAATGCTGCTTTAGGCACTCATCCTTTTTTTCTATCCTGTTGTTCTTGAATCAAGTATATTTTCTAGAGTCATATGCTTAAATGGACCTCATCACATCAAGTCTCTCTGATTTATACAATCAAATTTGTTTCCTGGAACCTATAAAAGTTCAAATTATCCTTATTATTACTACTTACAGTGAAAAATGATCTTTCACATCAAATTCTCTAGCTATCAATAAATTTCCAAATATTTGCATATTGTATATGGTTTGAAAAGGGATTTACACACATATTTTCTCATCTGATCCTTACAATCTCCACTTACAGATGACGAAAGAGTTTAAGTGATTTGTCTTGAGTCTAAGGCAGGATTTGAACTGAGGTTTGTTTTTTGTTTTTTTTTATATTCTAACTCAAGAATTCTTTTTTTTTTCTGCTAACCTTTGGCAGGCAGATGAACTATATAGACCTCTCTTTCACAGCTGTGTTTCAAATGCTATGTTTCAGAGAATAAAATAAAGTTCATAGTATTACAAAGGAAAATAATTATAGTTAAATACAGTAATCATATTTTTTCTAGTTAATGGATTCCCTGAAACCTATCCACAAACCAGTTAAGGATTCATAGATGCCAGGTTAAAAACCCAGGAATCTATTCACTTCACCATGTAGGTAGCTATAACAATCATATTTTTGTATTTCCTTATGTCATATATACCCTGCCATGGAGTAAGCTTCTTGAGGGCAGGCATGGTATTGGTTTTCAACTTTCCAGACCCAATGTCATACATCACAATGCTTTTGTCATTGTTCAGTTGTTTTCCAGTTGTGTCCAACTCTTCATGGCCCCATTTGAAGTTTTCTTGGCAAAGATACTAGAATGGTTTGCCACTTTCTTTCCAGCTCATTTTACAGATAAAGAAACTAAGTTAAACAGAGTTAAATGACTTGCCCCAGTCACACAGGTAGAAAAGTGTCTGAGATCTGAACAGATTTGAATTCATAAAGATGAGTGTTCCTGACTTCAAGTCAGATACTCTATCAACTGTACCACCTCTCTGCCCACAATGGATATGCTAAATAAATCTACCATGGAAATGGAGTTAGGGTTAGTGCTTAATTATCATTTAATTTATTCTGCAGTTTAAAGTCCTGAGTCATAGGGAGTTATCTAGTTTAAAAAAATTGAAAATATTTATGAAACTAAACATAGGTTTCCAAAAGAAAATGAGTGCAAAGAAAAAAAAATACACACTTGGGTACAATTCCATTATAGTGCAGGCAGTTGGGTGGGGACCTCCATATAACAATTTTCCTCAAAATTATAGGCTCTATTTTTATATCATCACTACAGGAAACAAAGTTATAGGAAAAAATAAAGTGGAAAATATTCATTAGAATGTACAGAATTAAAATTAAAACGATGTTAATTGTCTTTTAGGACTTCAGAGGATCACAAGACTAATGAAATTTGATGACAAAAATGTTGGAAATACTAGAATGACTGGGAAAACTATGCTTAATGCTTCCTGAAATTCAGTTTGAGGTCACTACTATAAGAACCACAAACAAAAATAAGTTTTCTCAGGTACCTGATAAGCTGCTATTTCAGTTGTAAAAATCAGAAATGAAGGTAAAAAGTCTCCATTTATCTACCTTTCAAAATACATCATATATGGTATAACATTTATTCACTAATATTCCTCATCTATGATATATAGCATGTAGATACATATATATATATATGTATAGAGATATTACATATTTGTATACGTATGAGGAACAGTAGTGAAGAAATTACATCATAGCCACAACCTTTTTCAATTCCCTCCCCTGCCAGTGCAGTATTAAAAGAACAAGGGGGATTATCCAAGGCCAGGTGTGTAGTCATCCTTGACCATCACAACTCATCTTGATTTTTGTCTTGGCACTGGACTCTGATGACACTGGAGAACAGAGCGAGGTTAAAAACTTTGCATACTCCTGCCTCACTTAAATCCAATTGTTGCACAACTCAAGATATCACCTTCATAATGTCATTGGTCCTTTTTAAGAATGAAGGGCAACCATAACCATCATACCATATGTATCTAAACATACATGCTTATATGTTTGTGTGCATAAATATATACATACACATATATGCATGTTTGGTTGTTTCAGTCACGTGCAACTCTTCATGATCCCATTTGGAGGTTTTCTTGGCAAAGATACTGGAGTGATCTGCTATTTCCTTCTCCCGCTCCTTCTACAAATGAAGACCTGAGGCACACAGGGTTAGATGGCTTATCCAGGGTCACACAGTATGTGCCTCCCTTGGAGTGTTAGTCTCTGGATCACCTACAAATAACTTAGTTCTAGAATTAACCTTTTTGTCATAAGTACAGTGTGAGCAATTATGATATATGATAAATTCATTTTGATACATCTATTGATTTAACATCTCCTACGGTGACAGTTATGGCAATTTAGTGTTAGTAGCTGAAATACTTTTAAAAGCTTGTAATCTGAACAGTACTAATTGGAGGAATATTAAGCAGGATATCATGGGAAAAGTAGTAATATAGTGACTAAAAACCAACACACTGAGATTCAATTCTGCATGATACAGACCTTTTATCTTTATAGATAAATGATACTGTTATATGCTTTGAATGTTCTAATTGCCTCATACATATCAAAAAGGTCCTTTTTGGGGGGATGCTTGATATACTTAAAATTTTAATTTAGCTCTTTAATATTATCATTGAAACATTTGTAAGCATACTCTCTACATGACTCCATTTTTTTTTCTTTTTCTCCAAAGTAGTGTTTGGTTTCAGCACTTCATCAGCATGGTCAAGAGAAAAACTGAGCAAAATCATGCTGAAGAAGACTCATCCCCAAAGGAGGAAATTCTCTATTATGTCTTCCAGAACATATATACTCATATATACACATATACATAAAAGCAGGCAGGCACACACATGCATGTTATACGTGTGTATATACAGACATGTGTGTGCATATATGTGCAATGTACATGTGCATGCATTGTGTACATACACAATACATGTGTGTTGTTGTGTGCACACATGCATGTTTACATATACATACATGCATGTGCGCATATACACACGAATACACATACATATATTTGTGTATATATGTATGTGTATTGTGTGTATACATACACACATATATGTAAAGAAAGTTTTCTCTGAACCTTTTACTACATGAAAATGTTTAAAATTGTTTCTGCAAAGTATAGGTAGATTTGGATGATATGTGATTCTAACTATTATGCCATTTTTTCCTTAAGAAATGTTTTAATAAGGAGAGTAAAATAACAATTACACAGGTTCCATTTTCCTAATAGACAATTAACTTCTACTCTAGTTACTCCATTATTTGACTTATTTCCCCTTCCCATTGCAAGCTCCTTGAGGACTGGAAAGATTCAGTTTCCATCCCTGGATCCCCAGGCATAATGCCCTAACACCTAGCACAATATTCTGCAAATATTAAAGAAATTTCTGTTGAATGGGATTTTACAAGAAAATGGGATTGGGAGTAGTATTTATTTACCACAATCTACTCTAAGAACCACCACTAGGTGGTGCAGGGGAAAGTGTGTTGGGCTCCAAATCTTTGTGAGTTCAAATCTGACCTCAGACTACACTCATTAGCTGTGTGACACTCAGCAAATTATTTAACCTTGTTTGCCTCAGTTTCCTTATCTGTAAAATGAGATGGAGAAGGAAACGGTACACCACTCCAGTATCTCTGCCAAGAAAACAGAAGATAGGGTGATGAAGAGTCAGACATGACTGAAACAACCCGACATCTCTGATAAAGTTTAAAATATTCATCTATAGCGAGGTAACTCACAAAATATAAGTGGAAATATATCCCATTTGATAGAGAGTGGAACTTGGGAGTCAGGCATACCTGAGTTCAAATCCTACTTCAGATCCTCATTACTTATGTGACCTAGACAAGTCACTAAACCACTCTTAGTCCCAGTTTCCTCATATGTACATATGGGATAAAAATAGCCACTACATATGAGGGTTGTTGTAAAGATCAAATGAGAAAATATATGTAAAGTGCTTTGCAAACCCTTAAAACGATAAAATATTAGTTAGTACTCCTATTATTACCACTACCATAAAAGATTCCTGGGATTTCAAGAAATAATGATTGGAAAACATAATTTCACATTTGGGTAAAATTCCATTATAATAGTATCAAATACAGGGAAAAAAATATTTCATATAGCAAACGGATTTCTAGACTCTACTCTCTATTTCTAGAGCAATATGCTTTATAAGAAAAAATATAGGAAAAAACAGAAGAAAATATATTTGTTTATAATCTCAACACACCTAAATTTGAAGCCCGTGTAAATTGCTTATTAGGACTGCATAGGATGATGAAAGCATAGAGAAAGAGCTGGAATGGACCTCAATGATCCCCTAGCCCAACTCATTATTTTACGACAAGGAAACTAAAGACCAGAAACATATGATATATCCAATTCCACATAGGTAACAAGTTGTGTTGTCAAGCTTCAAAATCAAACTACAATTGTTTCTGTTTGACCAGAAACCCTGAGGGTCTTCCCCTCCCAGTCTATTTTTTTTCAACTAGGTAAAAGAGGTCATTCTCTGTCTCACTTCTTACCTAGCCTTAATCACTGAATGGGTGTTGCCTCAGTCAAAATGAGACCCGTTAAAGACCTTAGACAAACGCCTCCCACTGCGTCTGGTGCCATCCCCAGTCATCTTGATCTGTATCTTACTACTGGACCCGGATGGCTCTGGAGGAGAAAGTGAGGCTGGTGACTTTGCATGGTCCTCCCTCACTTAGATCCAATTTACTTGCATGTCATGGCCTCACCTCTCCGATATCATGGCCCTCTTCATGAATGAAAGACAAACAATTCCACATTGAAAAATTTCTCTTATGCCAGTGAGCTAGACACATTTTGCAAATAAATGATATTATTTTCTGAACTACTACTAATGTCCGTATAACAAAATACAGAATATTTTTTGTTGTCATATACTTTCCTTTGGACTTTAGAAATTATCAAATCTACTTTTAACTTTATGAAGGAAGAAAACTGAGCCCAGCAACAAAAAGTGATTTTCTTGCCTTCTTGCAAGTCACGAATAAAAGAGCTGTACTTTGAACCCAGGTTGTTTTATCCCCAGTACAATATTCTTTCTATATTACCATGCTGTCTTTTAAAAGTTTTCTTCTTTTACGTTAAACATTCTTTGACATACAAGAGAAAGACTTATTCTATGGATCTAATTAAATGATCTCTGAGATCAGTTCCAAAATTCAGATTGCTATAGGACCTATTTTCACTACATTTAGATTTTTCATCACAGAGAAGGTTGTATGTTACCAAAGACCTGGATGTCTGGCTGTTTAATCAATTTAACCTAAAGATCAGGGGGCTAAGCAGGTCCATTTCAGTGTCAGGTCCTTAAATCAATCATTGCTATCTATGCTGATAAAAATAAGAGAATTAATGAATGCATTGTAGAGACCCATTTAAAGATAGAATGTTGGTCCTAGCCACAGTTAGTCAAGGTGTGAACCAGTGAGTTTCAGCCAGGATTCAGGACAGCTGGAATTGAATGAAATTAAGGATTAGAGAAATCAAAGGTCCCAAACTAAAATAAAGAGACTAGAAGTCTGAACAGAATGAGGATAAGTGCTTCCAGAAGAATGGATTTTGCCTCAGCACTGGCAGAGAAGGACTGCATGAATTATTACTCTGAGACTAGCACCATCTCTTGCTATTATTATAGCCTGAGGAGGGGGGAGGTATGTTGTGTGTTTAAATAGACAGCTAGGTGGCACAGTGGACTGAGCACGGGGTTGGATTCTGGAAGAGCTGAATTCAAATCCTGCCTCAGATATTTATTAGTTGCATGACAATGGTTGCCACTTAATCTATTTCTGCCTCAGTTTTCCTATCTATATAACAGAGATAATCTCCTTCATAGGGTGCTCCTAAGGATCAAATGTGATAATATATGTAAATTGTTTTGCAAAGTTAATGGTCAATAATTTTCACTAAGTAGAGAATTATGATGGAACTGGGGATGCAGGGGTTCACTGGATGGTTCTTGATCTAACTTCTTAAGCTCTAATGTAGGTTTTATTATTTCCACCTGGCATGGAGACCATGGAAAGAGGGGGAAGATCATTTCTTGGGGAAGCTGATATCTCTCTCTCTCTCTCTCTCTCCAACTATTAAGAACTCAGTTACATCACCTGTTCCCAAGATCTTTAATTTGGGGACTGACAAAAAGAATACAAAGTAATTTTTACATAAGTTTAGAAAAATATGAAAAGAAAAATATAAAAAAATTAAGCATATTAACAGACTCAGATCATTATAAGACTCAGATCATCTGATGTTTAAAATGTATATCTACTTATCTAAAATTCATTAAAATATATTTTTAAGATCTAACTTGGCTATTATCCTATTCTAATTTAAAAAAATACAAGAAGAGAGCATTCATTTCAGGGTCATTTTGGATTACACGAAAATTGCTCATATACGGAATTTTACTTCCTTTTAGAAGTCAAATATATTTTTGCATATAAATATAAGGTACACAGAGTGTGTTTTAATATACACAAAGTAAATACCTGACCATCTAGATCTAATGGATCTACGATCATTTCTCCACATCCAGATCACTACTCCCTCCACATCTTTTATCTCAAATAATAATAAAAAAATTCAATCTAATTCAATATTGATATCAAGGTTCAATTACTTTATGCATTACATCCTTCTCAATTAAACTACTGAAATCTCTAGTATTATTTAGATATATTAGTCACCCTCCTGTGTTCAAATCATACAAAAGATTTTGAATGATTTAATCAACAAAGGTTGGTTGGCTCAATGAATAAAAAGCTGCTGAGACTACAACGTGTGAGTTTAAATCCTATCTCTGATATACACTGGCTATGAGACCTGGGCAAGTCAATCTCTCAATGCTCTCCCTTAGCTGCTGATCTGCACTAGTTAGTCAGTTACTCCACATAAGCACCTACTATGTGCCAGGCACTGTGCACAATCATTGTAGATACAAAGAATGGTAAAAGGCAGTCTTTGCTCTCAAGGAACTTTCAACCTAATGGAGAGCTCCATATCAATAAAATCACAGGTCCATTTCTTTGCGGCATCCCTTCACTCCCTCAAAAACTGGCATGCCAGATAACACATACCAAGGCCAAAACACAACACAAAACAAAAACAAACCTTAGCATTTTACCATCTGACTTGTAAAAATAAACACTTATTTATATACGCATTCTACTCTTTCTAGTTTATCCCCCAAAAAACAAATCTTTGAACAGGAAAAAGTAAACAATATCTTGAGGCTATTTTTATTTGCAGAATTCTGAACATGACCCAACATGGTAATGACTGAAAGGGAAACAAACCCATGTTTGCTAACTCCCCTTAAGTTGTCAACTGTCTCCACAGTTCAATGACATAACCCCAAATCCCAAGTGTTTTCATTTTCTGCTAATGTTTTACACTGTGTAGGTTCGAATAGAAGGAATAATTCCCAGAGACCTACATTCCATTAAAAATGAGAAAGCCTATTTTTCTCAGATAATGCTCTACAGAAACATTTGCTCATCAAAGACAAACAACTCCTGAAGGCAAGCGCCCAGATGATGAAGCCTAGTTTTTTAATGAGGCATCTTCTTTCTGCCCTGGACTTAGGCAGCTAGTGTTTCCTTGGTAACTTTACAGTAGATTTACTGGGAAGAAACAGAACACATATACAGGATGATTTTATCAATCATCTTTTTAAAGTAAGCCCTAAGGATGCACATTCTTTTGTTTGGGAGGGGAGGAATAAGGAATAGGAAGACAGCTACTTTCAAAAAGCATTTGTAGATGAATTTATTGTTTCCTGAACTGCTTCCATCAATCTAAACACAAGGGTATAGTTGAGGCTTCTGAACATCATGGATTCAAAATGCATCTAGGTGGTACAGTGGATAGAGAACTGGGCCTCAAATCAAGAAGACCCCAGTTCAAATCCTGCTTCAAATATTTAGTAGCTGTGTAACATTGGAAATAAGTCAATTAACTTCTGTCTGTCTCAGTTTCTTCAACTGTAAAATTGGGACAATGACAGCAGCTTACCTTGTAGGAATGTTAGGATCAAATGAGATAATATATTAAAGCATTCAGCACTATGACTGGAGGCACTTCACAAATGGCTTGCTTCTTCCTCTCCCAACCAACCTTGGAAGAAGAACTCCTATATCGGTAATTGTCTACCTTAACAATCATCATGTAATTCTCAAATTTCTTGATAAACCCAAAATGAACCTTTTAGTCCTCAAGGACTGTTTATTTTTATAGAAATCAATTCAATGTCCATTCATTAACCATATATTAAAGAGCTTATCATGTGTATTGCATTGTTACAGAGTATGGAAGAGGCATTATATTTAAATTTTTTAAAAAATTCCCTGTCTGAAAGGAGGTAACAGCTCTAAAGGGTGAAGATATAAGCATTAAAAAAAGCAATCACACAATATTCAATGATAAGTGTATTACAGAGTTTCAAAAGAGAGTGCTATGCTACATTTAATTGGTATAAAGTGATAGACTTGGAGACAAGACAACCCAAGTTCAAATGATGCCTCAGGCACCTAACTAGTTACATCATCCTGAGCAAATAATCTGCCTTGCCTTCTCTTAGCCTCAGTTTTGACATCTTTAAAATGGGATAATAATAGCCCCTATTTCACATTTGCAATGAAAACAACTGAAATGACATATGTGAAGTGCTTTACAAACCTCACTAGCACTATGTAAGTGCCACTTATTAGTTGTGAACGACAGTTTAGAATATCATCCTAATCTACAACTCCAACTTGTATGAAATGTCCATTGAGGGACAGTGGAATGAACACTGGCTTTGGAGTTCTCAGAGCTTGGCTGAAATCCTTCCTCTCATCTTTACTGCCTAAGTGACTTGCCCTAGATCATGCCATGTCCCAGGGTCCAGTTCTACAACTGCTAAAGGAGAAGGCTGAATTATATGACCTTTACTACTGCTTCTATCTCAAGGTCTTATAAGTGAAATCCAAGGGAAGGATGCCACTGATTTCACTGGTGGAGTGAAATAATGAAATAGCATACAAATGAACAACAGGACAATATTCAGAGTTACATTTCTTCATTGTTGTCTGAAATGGTATAATCAGAAAAGAGTTTTAGAAACTGTCCTTGCAAGTCAAAGGAAGGCACAATGTAAAACCAACAGGATTACTGTTAACAATACATACATGCATGCGTTTCACTTCTGTCAGCCTTTGTTGGTTGACTGTCAGGGGTCCAATTACAATTATTTTAATTTACAATTAAGCCACCAATTAACTGATGACAGTGTCCTCCTCCAACTGACAAAGTGTACAAGTAAATAACAAGGAAAGAATGCAGAACAACATTCTTTGAAAAGAGTTAGGTTTTATTTCCAACCCACTCAAAATAGTCTTAGGCAAATGCCTAACATTAAGGGACACATTTTTGAGAAAACAAACTTGCAATGATTATTTTTAGACCACAGGATGAATTGTTTTAAATACTTTATAAATGACATTAAGGAGAAGTCTAGTGATAAATTCTCCTAGTCATCTATCTGTTTAATTTACAAATATTCTTGAGTGAGAAGTATTTTGTATACCAAGAATAAAGTAAGGCAAATGGTTAATCCACTAACAGACTAGTTATGCCTTGGCCACCAACTTCCTATAGTAAGATAAGTATAAATTATGACATTTGGAAACATACAAGGGAATCATCAAGAGAGCAGGTTGACTATCTTCCCATTCCTTAAGGACTAAACTCACATCATGCTCCAGTGATTCCCTATTATCTCCAGAATCAAATATAAAATTCCCCTGCCTTCAAAGGCCTGTATAACTTGCCCCACCTTTTCTAGTCTTCTTACACCTTACCTCAACCCCCCCATGTATTCTGCAATTCAGTGACACTGACCTCCTTGTTGTTCCTCAGACAAGATACTCCATCTCTAGACTCTAAGCATTTCCATACTCTTCTTCCATTCCTGGAATTCTCTCTCCTCATCCCCATATCCTGGGTTCCTTTAAGTCCCAATTAAAATCCCACAATCTGCAGGAAGCCTTTTTCACTACTGTCTAATTCCAGGGCCATCCCTTTATTGATTATTTCCAATTTCGCCTGCATGTGGCTTGTGTCGATATCATTATCTTCATGTATTTTAATAAAACTATACTGACTACTGTTTGGTGTTGGGTGCCTTTCATTCTGTTTCTAAGAATGTGAACAGGATCTAAAGATTAATTATGGGGAAATACATTTCATAATTGAGGACGCTTAAAAGAACCAATGTAAACTTTTACAAGGAGCCTGATTTCTACCATACTGACAATGAATCGATTTTCCTTTACTGCTACAGTTCTTTATAAATTAATCACTGAGTTCCCCTAAAATCCACAAAGATAAAACTTCAAATGAACTTCCTGTTTCTTAGTTCACTTTCTGGGATGATGGATGATGATCCTAATGATGAAATAAAACAAAGATAAGGCATTTTCATTTTTCCATTTTTTCTTCAGGCCATCCTCATTTTGCATCAAAGTTTGTCTTTCCAGCCTAACATCCAACCAAGAAAGAATAATAAAGGAGGATGACTGAGAAGAATTAAACATTGTGATGCTGTGGTAAAGAATGAATTGCAACTACTGCATAATGAGAACATTAGCTGTGCTTTTTGGTGATTCAAAGGAAGCCAGTCATGCAAAATTTTGTGTAGAATGACATTTTCTAGCTTAGATCTACTCAGAACCACTTAGGTCTAAGATAATAATATTAATAATAGTTAACCTTTATACAACACCTTAAGGCTTGCAAAGCATTTTACCACAATTAACTCATTTGAACCTCACAACAACCTGTGAAGTGTTATGATTCCCATTTCATAGCAGAGGAAACTGAGGTAGAAAGAGGTTAAGTGACTCGACCCTGGGTCACACAACAAAAATTTGTAGTGGACCCAGTCCACATAATTTCGTGACTTTCTCTACCTCACTTTGGCAGCATGAGAACAGGAACAAATCTTCCTGTGTTTCATAATCTCCATTTGGCCTTCATTCCAGAAAGTAATCCTTTTAAATATTATGCTTCTCACCACATCAGGTTTTCCAAGCTTTCTCACCCTTCCTCAAAACTTCTGTGGCTCCCTGTCACCCCAGCCCAAGCTGATGACTTTGTCTAATAGTTTATTGAAAAAAAAATGAGGTGATTCAAGAGCTTCCTCTTTTATCTACCTCCTCATCTCACTTCCTTCTTCTCCCCTATTTCACATGAGGATGCGACCTTTCTCCCTGCCAACACAAACTACATACAAACCTGTTTCCACTCTAGCCTACCTTCTCCAGTAGATTGCCCTGTCTATCATCCTAATGTTAAGGTGCAGATGTGTCAACCTTAATGGGAAAAGGAACTTTCCCCATCTGAGTATTTCCTACATCAAGGACATCTCAAGTCTAATCCTGCTCTCTACCTCCTAACACTGTGAATAGCCCAGTATATCAGTCTCCACTCCCACGAATTTCATCTTCACTCTCTGTTAGCCTCCTGCTGAGTTAGTCATTTCAACGTCTTAAATGATTGGACCTCCCATGATCTTGAACATAGCTTCCCCTCTGTGATTATAAGCTGTTATTCTTTTCTCTATCCTCCTCCTCTTCTCCTTCCTAACCTACTCAATCCTTCCCACTCCCTCTTCAATCATTTTCCCCTCATTTTTTAATTTCTCACTACATGTTGTTTCCTTCCCTACTACCTACAGAAATGATATTTATATAGTGCTCGAATATTTGTGGAACACTTTACATATGTCTCATGTTTCTCACAATTCTGCAAAGTATGGGTTATTATTCCCGTCTTTACAGATGAGAATACCGAAGGTGAGAAGTTAAGAGATTCATCCCAGGTCACAGACTTCATAAAGGTTAGAAGCAGGACTTAAGCTCTGGTCCAGGCTCCAAGTCTAGCACTCTATCCATTATTTCTCTCAGCTGCCTCCTGGTGATATGACATGGGTTGATACCTTTCAAATATTCCCCTTGGGCTAGGAGAATTCCTCAAGCATCCTATGCCTCACCACCTTTTCACAGCTCAATTTCCAGATAAAATCAGCTATTCTTGTTCCCCTTACTGCCTTATTTCCCCCTTCCTTTCTCATTCCTTTGTGATGTGGTTTCAAATCATAAACTACAAAACAGTTTTCCCAGAGGGGTCACAAATAATCTCTTAAATGTTAAAATTAAATATTCTTTTTCTCAGTTCTAATCCTCTGTAATGACACTAATAAATTAGATGGATTTATTAAAATTTACATCTTAAACATATACAAATATAACAAAACCAAACGATAAATATACACCCATGTTCTTAAGGAGATTATATTTGACTAAGGGAAGTACCCTAGGAGAAGGCACTGAGAAGGGGAAGGTACCCATTCTGAAGAAAGGAGGAAAAGTAGTCTGAAAAGTCAGGATGGATGGATTCCAAGGGAGTATGGATGGCCTGGGAATATCCTTCTATGGAAGTTCCAGGAAGGAACTTACCAATAAGAAGAGGAGCTCTAAAGTGTGGAGACATCTTCAACCACCTAGACCAAGTGAAGAAGGATCATTACAGGAACTCAGGAGCTGAGTCAAGTTAAAACACAGTATAGGTGTATCACGATCATACCTCATCTCATGGATACTCTGGCCTCTCAGCATATATGAGGTGGCCGCCTCCTCCTCCTACTACCTGTCTGAATTCTCCCCAGTTTTCTCTGATGGATTGTCTTCCTTCTCCTGGTCCACAGACAAAGGTGTATCCTAAGGCACTCTACTAGAGGGTTTTAATCCTTTTTTATGCATCCCTTGCTAGTCTTAGGAAATCTATGAACTCCTCTAATTTTAAATGCCTAAAATAAGATGTACAGGAATATAAAGGAAACAATTTTGTTCTAAAAATTTTACAAATATTTTATGCAAAAATATGTTTTATATAGTAGCATACTATACTACATAGCATTATATAATGCATATTAATAGATCACTGATTTACAAATATGCTAATAAGAAAATACACTTAAAATATACTTATAATATACATTAAGATACAAATCCTATTTTTAAAGACATATCAATGTGAAGCCTGTTACTGTCTATATTCATAATGGAAGGAAAACAGACCTTTCCCACATCCAAGTTCACAGATCCCCTGGAACCTAAGTACAGACAGATTAAGAACCACTGGCTCTAAAACAGATTCTCTCCTCTCTCTCTTTCCTTTGGTGATCTGCTCCGCTGCCACATTGACCTTCATGCAAGTGACTCTTGAATCTGTGTATCTATGTTTACCTTGAATTTCCATCTTCTATCTGTATCTGTAGAACATTTCCCCTGGGATGTCCTTATCTTCAACATATGCAAAAATGAATTCTGCATCTTTCACCTGAAACCAGTCTTTCCCCAAAAACTTCCTCAATTCTCCTGGTAGCGACATTTCTTTGACCATAGCCACACCTAAGTGTGGAACCTCAGTGTCACCTTTGATTGCTCTTTCAATTTTTTTTTGATTGCTTAGGCCCTATGACCATTTTCCAAATGACATGGATCCTGCCTTTCCAATGTCCCTTGCATTGGTCCCATTTTTTGCTCCCAATTCTTCTGCTAATAATGTAGGTAAGGACTTTCATGTACACGCTTGTAACATGCAGCCTGATTTTGCCTACCTTTAATTTCTTTTCTCTTCAATCCATCTTTCACACAGCTGCCAACACAATCTTCCTAAGGAACAGGCCTGGCCTTGCTCAAAAAACCTCAATCACTCTATTTTTGTCTCAAGAATGAAATACAAATTTCTTCGCCAGGCTTTTAAGGCTCTCCACAATCTGTCTATCCTACTTTTTCAGTTTTATTTTATGTTACTTTTCTTAACACACCCTTAGAATGGCTGAACAAGACTACAAGCTATTTACCAAACTTGACATGCTGTTTCCTGCCTCAATACATTGATACAGGATGTTTCAAAAGTCTTAGAACAATTTTAATCTTACTAGCTTAAGATTTTCAAGACACCCTGTTTCATTTTATTTTTTTAACACCTTACTTATTTTATTTTTTCCAAGTTAGTTATATTTCTTTTTTAATAAATCATCTTATTTGTTTTCAGTGTTCTACAATCACATCCATATATCTTAGATTTTTTCCCCTCCCTCCCCCTCTTTCCTCACTACTTCCTGGAGATGGCATACAATTTTACATAGGTTCTACACACATACATTCCTATTAAATACATTTTCACCTTAGTCATGCTGCATAGATGAATTAAAATGAAAAGGATAAATCATAAAACAAAGCAAAACAAAGCATAAAACAAAAGAAAATGGTCTGTTTCATTCTGTGATCAAATTCCATAGTTCTTTCTCTGGATGTGGAAGGCATTTTGCATCAAGAGATCATTGGGAATTTTTGAAGTCCTTGCATTGCAATGTAGTTCTAAGTCTACCAGAAAAATTCCTCCCATGCTGTGGTTGTTGTTGTGTACAAAGTTCTCCTGCTTCTGCTCCTTTCACTCAGCATCAGGTCATATAAGTCTTTCGAGGCCTCTCTGAAGTCTTCCTGTTCATCATTTCTTATAGCACAATGTATTCCATTACATTCATATACCACAATTTATTCAGCCATTCCCCAGTTGACGGGTATCCCCTCTCCTTCCAATTCTTGGCCACCACAAAGAGAGCTGCTATAAATATTTTTGTACATGTGGGACCCTTTCCCATTTTTATGATCTCTTGGAGATACAGTCCTAGAAGTGGTATTGATGGGTCAAAGGGAAGGCACATTTTTGCAACCTATGGGCATAGTTTCAAACTGGTCTCCAGAATGGCTGGATCAGCTCACAGCTCCACCAACAATGAATTAGTTTTCCAGTTCTCCCACATCTTATCCAACATTTACCATCTTTCTGTTTTGTCATGTTTGCCAATCTGATAGATATGATGTGGTACCTCAGAGTTGTTTTGACTTCCATCTCTCTAATCAGTAGTGATTTAGAGCATTTTTTAGTATAACTATAGATAGCTTTAATGTCTGCCTCTGAAAACTACCTGTTCATACCCTTTGACCATTTATCATTTGGGGAGTGACTTGTATTCTTGTATATTTGACTCAGTTCTCTACATATTTTAGAAATGAGGCCTTTATCATAGACACTACTTGAAAAATTCTTTCCCAGTTTTCTGCTTCACTCTTAATCTTAGTTGCAATGGGTTTGTTTGTGCAAAAACCTTTCAATTTAATGTAATCAAAATTATCCATGTTGCATTTCATAATGTTTTCTATCTCTTATTTAGTCAAGGATTTCTCCATTCTCCATAAATCTGATAAATATACTATTCCTTGCTCCACTAATTTGTTTATAGTATCAGTCTTTATACCTAGATCCTGTACTCATTTGGATGTTATTCTTGTGTATGGTGTCCAGCATTGGTCTACGCCCAGCTTCTGCCACACTGTTATTCAGTTTTCCCAGAAATTTTTGTTGAATAGTGAGTTCTTATCCCAGAAGCTGGGGTCCTTGGGTTTATCAAAGAGTAGACTGGTATATTCATTGACTATTGTGTCTTCAGTACCTAACCTATTCCACTGGTCTACCTGCTCTGTTTCTTAGCCAGTACCAAGTGGTTTTGATAATTGCTGCTTTGTAATATAATTTGAGATCTGGTAGGGCTAGGCTACCTTCCCTAGCATTTCTTTTCATTAGTTCCCTTGATATTCTGGACTTTTTGTTCTTCCAGATGAACGTTGATGTTATTTTTTGTAGCTCTGGAAAATAATTGTCTGATAGTTTGATTGGTATGGCACTGAATAAGTAAATTAATTTAGGTAGAATTGTCATTTTTATTATATTGGCTTGGCCTACCCACGAGCAGCTGATGTTTTTCCACTTACTTAGATCTGACTTTATTTGTGTGAAAAGTCTTTTGTAATTGTGTTCATATAGTCCCTGGGTTTCTTTTGGCAAATAGACTCCCAAATATTTTATAGTGTCTACCTTAGCTTTAAATGGGATTTCTCTTTTTATCTCTTGCTGTTGTGCTTTGTTAGTAATATATAGAAATGCAAATGATTTGTGTGGGTTTATTTTGTAACCTGCAACTTTGCCAAAGTTGTTTATTATTTCAAGTAGCTTTTTACTTGATTCTCTGGAATTCTCTAAGTATATCATATCATCTGCAAAGAGTGGTAACTTAGTTTCTTCTTTGTCTATTCTAATTCCTTCAATTTATTTTTCTTCTCTTATTGCTACAGCTAACATTTCTAGTACCATATTGAATAAAGGACATCCCTGTTTCACCCCTGATCTTACTGGAAATGCATCTAGCTTATCTCCATTGCATATAATGCTTGCTGAAGATTTTAGGTAGATACTGCTTATTATTTTATGGAAAGTTCCATTGATTCATATGTTTTCCAGTGTTGTCAGTAGGAATGGGTGTTGTACTTTCTCAAAAACTTTTTCTGCATCTTTTGAGATAATCATGTGGTTTCTGTTATTTTTGTTGCTGATGTGATCAATAATGCTAATAGTTTTCCTAATATTGAACCAGCCCTGCATTCCTGGTATAAATCCTACCTGATCATAATGTATTATTCTCATGATAAGTTGCTGTATTCTTTTTGCTAAAATCTTATTTAAAATTTTTACATCGATATTCATTAGAGAAATTGGTCTATAATTTTCTTTCTCTGTTTTGGCTCTTCCTGGTTTAGGTATTTGAACCATATTTGCATCATAAAAATTCGCATTTTGGGAGGACTCCTTCTTACCCAGTTTTCCCAAATAGTTTATATAGTATTGGAATTAACTATTCTTTAAAAGTTTGATAGAATTCACTTGTGAATCCATCCAGCCCTAGAGATTTTTTCCTAGGGAGTTCATTGATGGCTTGTTCAATTTCTTTTTCTGAGATGGGGTTATTTAAGTATTCAACTTCCTGTTCTATTAATCTGGGCAATTTATATTTTTTAAAATAATCACCCATCTCAAGCTATGGTCTTGTTAATGATTGTTATTGCATTTTATATTTATGTTAATATATTATTTATATTTTTATTATCTTATATATTACACATATATTATTATATATTGTATATTATAAGTACAATTATATATTATATATTACCAGTTCATTTTAATTCCAGCTGTTAAAGTTTCACTTTCCAGTCAGGAGAATGTTATCATATAACCCAAGACTACACATGACAATAATATGCTAATATATAAAATCAGAGTTCACAGTAATCTATTCTACCTAATAAGCTATCCAATGGCTTTATTTTTGCTGGTGACCAGTCTCCTAGTTAAAACTACAGAATCTTGGATTCATTCTTTTCCCTCATCCCATACATCTGATCAGTTACCAGAATGTACTGACTCTACCTCTGGAGGACCTTTCATATCTGCCTCCTATCTCTTTCTAGTCATAATATGCGATCCCAATTCAAATGCATGATGTCTCTTGTCTAGGCCATTGCTGCTGATCTAGCACCCTCTAGTCAACTTCACTTGGAAAATATTCATCACTCCACTGCATACATTAATCTCCCTAATGCATTGTCCTAATCACAGTCACTCCTTTACTCAAAAAATCCCCCCTAGCACCCAAATAGAACATAAATTTACCCCAACATTGGATGTGTCCAAAATCTAGCACCAGTCTACATTTGCCAGTCTTATCTCCACATATGACATTCTCTTCTTTTCAGCTAATATGGTCTGTTATCTCCCCAACCCTTTGCTATTGTTCATCTCTCTACCTTTTCTCATGCTGTCCCCTATATCTGATGTGGATTGGCCAAACCCAGTCCTCCCATTTCTGCCTTTATGATTACTTCCCTTCTTTCAAGACTCAATTTCAATAATTTTTTCCTCAAAACCTTCTTTGACCTCTGCACATCCCCCTCAATGTCAGTCACTTGCCTGCATGTCTCTCACTCTGCATTCAATCGTAATATCCTTTACTTCATGGGTTGCATCATAATCATATGCATTATCAGTACCTCAAAGGAAGAACATATGTAATATTTCTCTAATGGCATAAAGTGTCAGGCATAATAGTTTTTCATCTATAAGAACTCATGAGGTCAGAAAATGAGGTCATAAGAGACAATTTAAAACGGATGAGCCTTATTAATAATACGTAGGGAAAAACTGTTTTGCTTTTTTTGCTGAATAAAAACAATTCATAGAGTTTAAGTTATGGAGGTCTGAACGGGTAAATATTTATTTGACTGGAAAGAATGGGACTAGGGCTCAGGCAACCTGGGTTCTGGTCTTGGTTTTTCTATTAACTAGCTATTTAATTTTTGTCAAGATACTATTCTGCATGCTCAGACATATCTACAAAATTAAGGGGTTGGACAAGATCTTCTGCAGGTGGCTCTTAATACTTTAAATCCCATGATTCTTTTCTCGCTTTACACCCTATAGCACTTCTCAGTTGAATTGGGTTTGATTGTATGCAAATGACCGCTACATTTTGTTTCCTCTTACTAATCATTATTTCTGTTTCATAAGAGGTATCTAGGTGGCACGGTTTGTCAACTCAGCTTCCACCACTAATTGTGAGATCCTGGGGATGTCACTTCACTTTGTTTGCCTCAGTTTCCTCAACTGTTAAATAGGGATAATAATACAGCATCTACCTCCCAGGGTTGCTGTAAGAGTCAAATGAGATATTTGTAAAGTCTTAATACAGTGCCTGAAACACAGTAAGTGCAATATAAATGATAGCTGTTTATTATTGTCATTACTATTTAATATAATTCATTTTCTTCAAAAAATGGTAAGCTGGTATTAATTCTCTTACTTCTCCCAGCTCCTAACAGGGGTGGGCAACCTGTGGCTTTCTAGGTCCTCATGTGTGGGCCTTTGCCTCACCCCTGTGAGCATTTATCATAGTGTAGGATTTCCACTAATATTTGCCATGCTATATTAAATAAAAGGAATAAAGCATTACAATCATTTTCAGATTCTACCCACTGAGTTGAAATTTCTTAACTTCAAGACATCTCTAAAGGCTTTTCATCGTTCAATTCCTCTTCAAATGCCAATATTTTTTGGACTAGTAATACTGACTGCAAATTTTATTTTTAAATAAATGATGAACCGCAATAAAATTCATATTGCAGAGACAATCACCTGACAAACTCTTTGAATGCCTCACAATATGCATAGAACATGAGCTGAGTCAGACACAGGGGTTTTAATAATATTATGGATATATATTCTCAAAAGGAAATACAGAGTTCTCTTCCTTGTAAAAGAAACAAAACCTCTCTTATTATCATAAGATACAAAGGACTGTAACTTCACGATCCCTGCAACTTAAATTACCCGATAGGGGAGTTTGAGACTAGTGATTATAGGAGAGAGTGGGAGGCAGCCGGTATTTCAAGTAAGAATGAGAAACCACATTAGTAACTGCTTCATAGGTGGAGCTTGTATGGAACTTATATATGTCGAATGATTTTTGGAAACAGTACATAATGGCTCAGCTAATTCTTCAAGGAATTGTCATAAAAAACAAAATGTCATGTAAGTTACAGACTCAACAGGCATGAACATAAGTGGCTTAAGTTAAATGGATGTAATTCCCTGGAAACTTTCAATTGCTAAAAAATCCTACTTTTAAAAGTGTAGACATTAGAAAAGCAATTTTTTCCCTTAAAAAAGAAACCTTTCCATTTGATGAATATACATGTTGGAATACTTTGACTTAGCAAGCTAGAGAAAATTATTGCTTTGAAAGGGATACGTTTTTGATGATTTGCTGATTAATATATATTCACACCCCAGTCTTGGAGGTCTTCCAGTTGTGGATTTTAACACAGTGGAAGTCCCTGCATGTGGGTAGGTCTCCCAGATTCTTCTGACTGTGAGTGCCATCATGCCCCAGAACATGGCTGACACTTCTAAATGAGATATATAACAACTCAAAAGAGTTTGGCTTTTAACAACCCAAAGAAAACACAGAATGAATGAGACAGCCTACTTATCTCTCATTTTCTTCAAGATTTAGTTCAACTGCTGTCCTCTACATGAATCTTTTCCCACTCCCCACCTTGCCTCGTCAATATTGTATTTTGTCTCTTTTTTTTAAACACGCACACATATTGTCTCCCCCACCAGTGCATCCTAGGTCATCTCCAGTCATCCTGAGGAACATCTGGTCACTGGATTCAGATGGCTCTGGAGGAGAAGTGAGGCTGGTGACCTGCACAGCCCTCCCTCACTCAAAAACAAAGTGCAAGTGCAGGTCATGTCATCATTTCTCTGATGGTGTGGTCTTCTTCGGCAACAAAGGACAAACACAACACAATAAGCTCCTTGAGGGCATAAATTATTTTTTTTTTACTTTTGTATCCCCAGTGGCTATCAGAATTCTTGACAGAGGGCAAGCACTTGCCAATTTTTTTGTTAAGTAATTGATGATTTAGGCTATAGATGGATGGACAAGCCACGTTACTGCATTACCTCTATAATCATAGCAGCTAATGTTTATATAGTACCTATTATGTGCCAGACACTACGCTAAATGCCTTATGAATATTATCGCATTTTTCTTCAGAACAACCCTGGGAGGCAGATGCTGTTATTATCCACATTTGACACTCAAGGAAACTGAGACAAAAATCAATTAAATAATTTGCCCAAGTTCACACAGCTAGTGTCTGCAGCTAGATTTGAACTCATCTTCCTGACTCCAGGCCTAGCACAAGCATTACACCACTTAGCTGCATCTATCTTGGACACATAGTAGAGCTGGATAATTATCTGACCCAGAATTCAATAATGGAAAGTCAGTGGACTGGATAGCATTTAAGAATTTATGAGACACATTCATTGACTGTAGGCTACTCTCTCCTTTTCTGTTCCCCCCACCCCAGCTTAAGCAAAAACCTCTATTAGCACTACAACCATTTTGCTAATGCCATATCATGCCATGCATCTCATGGGATGCCACTGCCTCTTTGCAGGCCCTTTATATCCACAATGGCAAGCAGTATGGTGGGCATGAGGAAGTTGTAACATGACCAATCAAGAACTGAGTGGCATAAAAGAATCAAGGAAATGCATGAGAGGAAAAAAGGACTGAGAATATAGTGAAATAATGAGACACTTTATGGACCTGTGTCTACCATAGCTTCCATATCAATATGGCGTGGGTGTATCATTGTATGTATGACTTGAATGGAAGCAGAATGAACATATATGGCAACTAGCCAAGAAATTAATTTATCCAAATCAGTAGCAAAACAGAAATTGGAGAAAGTATACATTAGGGAATATATACCAGACAAAACAGAGTAAAGGACCTCTCCCACTGGGATCAACTAAGAGGGAGATTTTTAGATCCCACCCAATGGAGGTTCCCTGAAGTCTCAATAGGTTATCAAGCTAGGGATAGGGACATGATGGAGACCGCCAGTTCCATTGATGTCTTCCCCTTCCCAGTGTCTTTTCCTTCAGCAATCTCAAGTGGCTTTGGCCTCCTCCATCATCCATCTGGAAACCAGGAGAATCCAAAGTGACTCAAAACTCAAAGTATGAAGAGAATTTGAAGTCAACTTGAAGATCTCCTCTCTCATCCTCCTCAACTCAATCCCATCCCTCACTCATGGCATGACGTTCATCTGCACCAATGAGAAGAAGAGTCCCATACTGATGGGCTTTGAGATACTGGGATACATCCAGAAATGCAGAGGAAGGCTCCCACAATGGGTTTATTGAATGCTTCTTTAGCAGATTAGTGGAGGAACAAGGGCAAGAGTGGGACAGGATGACGTTGCAATCTACACCACCAGAGGGAGAATCACATTCATGAGCTTCCTAATCCATCCAAGTAGGAATTTAACAAAATGGAATTCTTGCATTTCTTTTCATCGGATGCTTAATTTTCCCAGCAGAATACTTTACGGTAAAAAAAAAAAATGAGCATTGTTCAAAGGGTGAGGTCTTTTTATACAAATAAATCCATCAAATCAATGCACGTGCTTGGTTTTATGATTATCTACTTACACTAATCTAACTGCAATTTTTAGATGTAAGCATTGCAACATTAAATCCAAGATTATTATTGTGTAACCATTATTAGTTATTATAATTTCTAACAAATAATCTTCATAATTATTCATAATATGCATTTTTGAATGCCGATTTCCATAATCTTGACTAATTTAAAACTTTCCAGCTAATTATTTCTAAGAGAAACATTTCCAATGTTGGTTACTGATAGAATGAATTAGAATGAGTCAGAGACTAAAGAGCATGTCTTCTCACACTCAACTATAGGTTGAATCAGAAAAAGAAGAAAACTGCCACTCCCTAAGAACTCCTGTTACAGAATGATGTTTAAAGTGTTCCAGGTAGGGAACGTTACATCACAGCCAATGACTGTAGCTTGAGGTTAATGATAGTTTAGTCAATGTTTCTAGCAACATAAGGCATGTATTAAAATCACATGTCACATATTGAGTTGTAGCCCGCATATGAATTATCAGCCCTATGACCCTAGATGTCACTTAAAGTGGAAGGGTTGAATCTCTAGGTCCCTGCTATCTCTAAATATGTGATCCTATGATGATAATTCAATCTTTGTATGCCTCAGTATTTATACGAGCAAAATGGGATTTATGATACCTGCCCTTCCTAGGTCATGGGATTATCTTAAGGATTAAATAGCATGATGCACAGGAGATACAAACAATGATACAGGTATAAAGCATTATTATTACCTTTTTTGGCTGGTAAGAGAGCAGCTACAAAACTTTTGCTTTTTATAAACTTATAAAACCATTAAAAGGAATTTTCAGATTCACTTCTGCACACTGGTGCCAAGATCTTTGCATGATGAAAATGTGCTAGAGTACCTTTCACAGTTCCCTAATATATCCCTTTTTTAACTTGTTTCCAAAAGATAGGGCATTTTAATATACAAAACTTATACTTCCCATTACTGAACAAAGTTTACTTCCATATTCCTCAAAATGCAGAAGTTGACTTAGGAGAACCATAGGCTAAAAGTACATTATATTCACTTTAAAAAAATAATAAAGTGGCATGGAGGGAAAAATCAATGAGTATTAGAATCTCATCACAGCACCTGTTCCTGCTCTGTATAGATGTATTTTATATTATATAAGCAGGCATATATGTTACATACATGTATGTAAATATGCAAATATATGTGTATATACATGTCCATCTCTTCTCATTAAATAATGAGAGCCTGAATCCCTTTCAACCAGTGGAGATGCGCCTTTTCAGTCTATAACTGCATATTCAGAAATAACTCTATATTGACAAATAGTGTATAGTCTACTGCATATTAAATTTCCAATATCCTGACACTGAAAAACACTATTCCTGTGACTATGAGCTTGCAAAGGGAAACAGAGAGTCCTCTTTCAAATATCTCCCCTATCAGTTACACATGAAAAAGAAATGTGAAACCTTGTTAGTTGTTGTTCAGTCTTTTCAGACATGTCTAACTCATGACCTCATTTGGGTTTTTCTTGGCAGAGATACTGGAGTGGTTTGCCATTTGCTTCTCCAGCTCATTTTACCAATGAGGAAACTGAGGGAAAAGGTGTTAAGTAACTTGTCCATGGTCACAAAGCTAGTAAGTGTGTGAGGCAGGATTAGAACTGAGGAAGATGAGTCTTCCTGACTCCTAGCCTAACTGCTCTGTTAGTAGCATCACTTTATTATGCTTATAAGTGAGAAAGCAAGCATTTCAAAACCCCTTTTGGTTGTTAAAGTTCTATCTCATTCTACATTTTAGCTTCTTTCTGGGAAACTATTTAGTTTGAAGCTACCTGCAGAGCAGAGGGAACCCCCCACTCCTCACTAAATTCTACAAAAGGAGGAGCATTTTACAAGACTTTTTTTCTTTCAAAAATAAAATGCAGTCATAAAAGCTTAACATTTGTATTTATTAGAAACCATATATACAGATTAAAGTCATGTTTATATGCATTAACACAGAAATATACATATTCTAACAACTTCATATGTTATTAGAACCTTAATTCATTCCTGTTGAAACAGTCACTGTCTTGCTCCTGAGTTCCTTTTTCCCCCTCTTCCTTCCCCTCCTGCTTTAATCTTATCAAGCTAAAACAGTCTTTTGATGTGGGAAACAAACAAACAAAACAGGGGGGTGGTGGTCTGCTGTCTGACAAAATCTGCGAGTTTGTCAGAGATACAAACTTCCTTATTTTTTTCACACGGAATTATTTTGGCAAAATCAGAAACTGCTTGCTTTGGATGACTTTAATAGCTTGCTTCTTTAATCTCTTTGTTCTCACTAACATACAACAACATGTCAAAAATGAAACCTCTCTTTTTAAGAACAAAGTTCAGACATCATTTATTACTATGATGATAGAAGCTGGGCTACCTTGGGACTCACATGGACTAAGTCATTGAGTTGTGCAGGAATTGAGAGCTTCAGCAAATGGACAAAGACATTTCTCCCAGAGGAAAGTGAACCAGTCTCATCATCCATGGCCTGGACACTTGTGATCCCATATATGTATTCCATTAATTTTGGCTTCAGATACATAAATTTTGGAAAGAAGCTGTCTTTGCTTTTCTCTGACAAACTTAGCACACAAAAAAAGTCCCACTTAGAAAATACTTGCTACAAAATAGTGAGAAAATTGTATTTTAAAAAGTCTTTTCACCTCTCCTATCCTCAACAAACTCCTGCAACTAAATCAGTAAGAAGGGACAGCTATAATATACTGTGGAGAATATAGGTGCCATTAGCACACAAATGTCTGTTTATTCATCTAAATGACTGGACATGGATCCAGGAACCTCAAATCTAACCTCTGATATTTACTAGTTATCCAATTACAGGCAAAGCCCAATCTCCTTGATCCTCCCTTTCCTTGTGTGTAAAATAGTCATAATAGTTAGAGTATTTACTTCATTACATTGCTTTGATAATCAAATGGATCATGAATGAAAAGTGTTTTTTTCAAACCTTAAGGCACTATGTAAAAAACATTATCTTTATTTTCAGCAAAGAAACAGACCTTACATCCATAATCTTGTCTCCATAAATTGCCCACCAAAAACACAGAAGAATCATATTAGAGTTGGTATCTTTGTTATTGTGATATTGTTTGGTGCAAAACCTCATTCTACTCCTGAGTCAGTCGTTCAGCAAGCATCTATTAAGCCCTTCCTATGTGTCAGGCACTGAGCTAAGAGCCAGGGAGAGGTTACACAACCTGATGAGGGGGCTGACATGAAAATAACTGTGTACATGCAATATATGTGCACACATAGATGGAAGTCATCTCAGAAAGGAAGGTGTTACTGGTTGGTGAAGGGCAAAGGGCAACACAGGAAAGGGCTTCTGTGGAAGGATTTTAGCCAAGTCTTGAAGGGCAAGATGGAGATAAAGGAGCAAAATACCCCAAGCAAGGTGCACAGTCAGTTAAAAAAAAAAAAAAGACAAAGGGTTGGGAGGCAGAGCGGGGAGAAGAGGGCAAGGGAGGGAGGGAAGGAAGCTGGATTTGAAAAAAAAAATCCAAGTTTATTTTAACTAATCTCTAACTGAAATTTAGTATTTCTTTCAATTATTTTAAAAAATTATTCTAAAGAAGAGTACATAGGCTTCACTAAGCTATCAAATAGGTTGATCCATAACACAAAGAAACAAAAAAAAACCCCGACATTTTTATACAGATAATAGGGAGTATGAAAGTTTTTAAGTAGGGGGTAATAAGGTGAAATGTGTGCTTTAGGAAAGTCATCTTGGCAGAGTAATGGGGGAGAAACTTGAGGCATGAAGAACAAATAGAAGGTTACTACAATAGTCTAGGCTGGAGGTGATGAGGGCTTGTGTTAGTGTGGTGACTGTGTGAATGAGAGGAGTATATACACAAGCACTTGGCAAGGTAAAAATGGCAAGATTTGAAAAAAGAATGAATATCTGAGGTGAATACAAGATGAGATAACAGCAGAATTATAAGCCTGGGTGACTGGGGAAATAATTGTACTCACAAGAGGAATGAGAATTCTAGGAAGAAATTAAGGTTTCGAGGAAGGATAATCTCTGAGAAGTGTTGTGATTGAAAAAATTCATCATCCTATGGCCAACTTGGGAATGAATTTCTCTGGACAAGTCACTTAACCCCAATTGCCTCATCCTGGGTCATCTCCAGTCATCCTGATGAATATCTGGTCACTGGATCCAGGTGGCTCTGGAGGAGAAGTGAGGCTGGTGATCTGCACAGCCCTCCCTCACTCAAAACAAAGTCAAGTGCAAGTCAAGTCATTATTTCTCTGATAGCATAGTCTTCTTTGGCAACGAAGGTTTAACACACACAGATATAATCTATCACTGAGGTTTGGGAAGCAGAGTGCTAGAGTGATAAGTAATTTATTGTTGTTAAGTTGTTTCAGTCGTGTCTAACTCTTCATGATCCCATTTGGGGTTTTCTTGGCAAAGATACTGGACTGGTTTGCTATTTCCTTCTTCAACTCACTTTACAGATGAGAAACTGAGGCAAATAGCATGAAATGACATGCCCAGAGCCACACAACTAGTCTGAGGCTGGATTTGAACTCATGAAGAAGAGTTTCCTGATTCCAACCTAAGTACTTTATCCACTATGTCACCTAGCTGCCCCATGATAAGTAATACTGAACCTTAAATCCCAGAACCCAAGTTTCAGTTCTGGCTCTACCACTTACTATCACACAACTTAAATCATTTACTCCCTTAGAACCTCACTTTGGTTGGTTGCTTGATTGGTTGTTGTCCTTCATCTTTGAAGAGGACCAAAATGACATCACCATTGTAAAGTGAAATTTCAGTGTGCCCGACTGTGGCTGATCAGACCAACATGAGCTCAAAATGTTCTACCACAGATTGAGCACAGATAGTTCTAGTGAATATGTGGGATGGATATCCCAAATTTGTGCCTCCTGAGTTTACTTTGTGCTGTCTCAGTTCTGCTTTGCTCAAAGAGCACAGCACCCTTTCTGATGCAGGCACGCCACGCTGAGTGGTCCTGTGCCAGTGTCTCCCATATTGCATAGTCAAATCCAAAGTTCTTGAGAGAGACCTTGAGAGTGTCCTTGTATTGTTTCTTCTGGCCACCATGTGATCTCCTGCCCCATGCGAGTTCTCCATAAAATCGTCTTTTTGGCAAGTGTACATTTGGCATTTGAACAATGTGGCTAGCCCATCAGAGTTGTGCTCACTGAAGCATAGTTTGAATACTTGGCAGTTCAGTTCGAGCAAGGACTTATCCTGCCAGGTGATCCTCAGAATCTTCCTAAGACAGTTCAAATGGAAGTGATTCAGTTTCCTGGCATGGTGCTGGTAGACTGTCCATATTTCACAAGCACATAACAATAAGGTCAGCACAACGGCTCTGTAGACCTTCAATTTGGTAGTCAGTCTAATATCTCTTCTCTTCCAAACACTGAGCTAGCTCTGACAATGCATGTGTCAACAGCATTATCAATGCGTACATCCTTGGAAAGTACACTACCAAGTGAACTTATCAACAGCATTCAAAACTTCTCCAATTGTTGTAACTGATGGTTTCACATATGGATGGTGTGGTGGTAGGTGATGGAGCACCTGTGTTTTCCTGGTATTAACTGTTAGGCCAAAATTAGCACAGGCAGCAGAGAATTGATTCATACTTTGTTGTATCTCAGCTTCAGAGGCTGCATTGAGTGCATAATCATCTGCAAACAGAAAATCATGCAACAACACTCTTTCCACTTTGGTTTTGGTTGGTAGCCTTTTCAAATTGAAGAATTTATCATCAGTACGGTAGTTGACCTTGATGCTGTGTTCATCCTCATTGAAAGCATTTGTCAACATGGCTGAAAACATCATGCTTAAAAGCATGGGAGCAAGCACACCGGCCTATTTCACTCTATTGGTGACTGGGAAGGCACAAGAGCATTGTCCATTATCCAGAACCCAGACAAACATGCCATCATGAAACTGACTTTACTAATCTGTTAAATGAATGTGTTGGATTAAATGTTCTCTCAGGTCCCTTAATACTTTCAATCTACAATCCTCTGATATGATATTTATTATCTACACTTAAAAATTCTAGGCCTTCATGACAGAACAGTATTCTAAAGAGACTTTGTTCAGTAACACTATATCACAGAATGTGTAAGACAACTGATATTTTTAGCCAAGATGGCCAAGTACTACGAACAGTGTGCCAGACAGTTGCAAATATGTGGGACTTAAATGATATTTCAATAAAAATTGAAGTACAACAGCTCAACTGTTGAAAAAGGCAGCATCAAAATAGATTAATCTAGCCAATTTCCCATACACTAATGTGACAAGCTTTATAATCTGATTAGAAATAGAATTAGTTCTTTAAAGGAACATGGCTTTCCAATTGAAATTGTCTGAATGACACTTAACATTAACACGTGGAAAACAATCTGAACTACAGTGTAAGACACAAACGAAACATCAGAAGCCATTTATTCCTACTTGTATTTAGCCAAAAATCCCTTCTACAATACTTCCAGAAATTAATTATCTAACTTCCTACTGAAAACCTCCAGTGAATGAGAACCCACTATTTACGAAGTCAACACACTACAATTTGAAAGAGTTCTAATTTTGTCCCAAATTTCATCCATTATTCTGAGTTCCTAGTCCTGTTCTTTAGAGGTCCATGTGAAACAAACAGAAGGGCCTGGTGTACTCCGGTCAACAGGGTCAAGAAGAGTCCAACAAGACTGAATGAACAAAAATAACAACAAAAAACAAGTATAATTATTTTTTCCACATAAAAGACCCTTAAATATTTGCATACAGAGGTGATCAAAAGAGTCCATCGACACAACTGAGGTATTTACAGAGCTGTTAGCTTTTGTGTGAGTCCTTACCCCTAAAGGTTGCATTATCTACATCCCAGAAATCATTGCATGTTGTTTCATCATTATCATTTTCTTTCACATAATTATTGTTTTTATGCTTTATCCTTGTACCCATTCACTTAGAATTTCATGGTTAAGTCTCCATTTAAGAGACTCCCCACATTTGTAGAAAGACAAGTAAACTGTGGGTGGGCAAAACAAGAGTTAAGGAAATATTTATATTTTAGGAGAGACCCCATTTAGTCCTTTGTTTTTAGTCCCTGAACCGATACTATTTTCATTCCATATGATCTGCAGTGGATGAACTGACTATTTCTACCTACTGATCTCTACTTATAATATCTCCACACCCTGATATATGTTCAGTTTTTGTAAAAGTTTCATAGTGTGTGGAGAAATACATCTTATCTTTAGCAGAGCCATTTAGAGGACACCATACATATATTTTAGCTCTAGTTTCTCCAATACTTTGTTCAATTCTAGATTTATCTTTCATCCCAAACTGAAAGAGGGACATGAACATCTGCTACCACTTAATTTATTTGAGACTTTTCACTATATTTCCCTATAAATCATGGGTTAACCTTTTTGTGTTCTGTTCCCCTCTGGAAATCTGGTGAAGTCTGTGTACCACTTCTTTCTCAGAATTATGTTTTTAAATGCATAAAAGGAAACATCTGCCAAGGAGGCAAGAATATACTTCCTCACTAACTCCTGGAAAATGGAATCCACTAAAGAGAGTTATCTCCAAGACAAAAAATGGTTTTATACCTTCTAGAGGATGTTCCATTGATGGGGACTAACCCAGAGATGAAGTGGTTTGCTGGGATTCGGGGGAAGGTAGATCTCTCTTGAAAAAGACATAGTTACAAAAGAGAGCTGACTGACTTCTTTTTATTTTATGAATTAATTTTCTTCTCTCTCTCTCTCTCTCTCTCTCTCTCTCTCTCTCTCTCGATACTGCATCTGAGCAGTTAGAGGTTGTCTTGTTGAAAAAGTGACATTGCACATAAATGACTGACCTGATGATCTGAGGAAGGGAGTTATCGAACAATACCATTCTTCAACCCAAATTTCCTGATTAAGGGAGGGACTATTTCAAGGCCAGTGCTGCTTATGAGGAATTCTTCAATGGTACCTCAAGGTAAAAGTATAATTCTTCACTGAAGATCCAGTGAAGAATTGCCTGGACAGTATTGATCTTATAGAAGGAAGAACAACTACATAGATCTCACCACTCAAAGGAATGATAGTGACTAAATGTCAAAATGTGGAAGAAAAGGCAACCTGAACTTCTTATTATGCTGTGGTAGTAAGTTATTTAAAAGGGTCTACCAGGAAAGGATATGGATAGCTAGCCTATCAGTCTCACATGTGAGTCAAAGTGTCAGAGAATAGCCCTAAGGCTAAATGCCTATTTAAGTCTCTATGAGATCAAAGGGACTATTTTAATGTTGGAATATGGGTTGTCTAGCATCCCCAGGCTCCATTCCCTTTCAACAGTAACCCAACCCCTAAGATAGACATAGTGTTGAGAAATTTGAGGACCAGGTAAAAAGCGGGAGTCAGGGAAGAGAGGGAAGAGAGCATTTTTATTATTCTTTCTAGCTATTGGTGGATCTTTTTATACATCTACATGTTCTGTAAGGTGAAATAGAATTATTTCTTTCCAATAAAATTACTTGTCTCGTGATCATACACAGTGGCAGTGGACCATTTTACCCACATTTGCAGAGATATAGAAACAAGCTACAGTATAGTGTGAGATTTCCAAAAGTAAACTTTGGGTGGAGACAACAGGAATCAAAGAAATATTCCTATTTCAGGAGAGCCTCCAAGATTGGATCTGCTCTTTATGAACCTAGAGCTCCAAGTTGCTAAACCTTGGGTTACACCTAGAGACAATCATCAGTGTACTATAGACCTTATATCGTCTTTTATGTAGGTTAAACATTTCTAATGTTTTTGATGTATCCTCAAGGAACTTTTTGTAGTCCTCAGGACATCCATCATAACATTCCAGGTATACTAAGATTGCTAATATCTTTCCTAGAATGTGGCACATACAAATGAATAATACTTCAGATGTAGTCCAACTTGGGCAGAGTGAAGTTGAACTATCAGTTTCCTCACTGTGGATACCATGTTCAATTGGACATAGTAGGAAAAAATGAAAAAAAAGAATTCTCAATATTTTAAAAACATAATAATAATGGCAATTACTATTACTGATTGACAAGTTGTCTTTTGTTCTTGAAGAGGACCAAGAGGACTCTAGCTGTGCTAGAGTCAAGCCTCAACGTGTCCAACTGTGACTGATCAGACCAACATGAGCTCAGAATACTCTTCCACAGGTCCAGCACAAATAGTCTACGTGAACATTGGGGTGGATACTCTAAATTTGCACATCCTGCTTTTCCTTTGAGCTGTTTCAATTCTGGTTTTCTCACAGAGCACAGCATATTCTCTGATGTGGGCATGCAAGGCTGAGCGTTCCTGTACTAGTGTCTCACATTTAAATTGACAGTTGTCAGGGCTAATGGAAAATTAAGTCAAAATGTGGTTGCCTGGAGAAATTCTTCAGCACTATACATCAATTTAATGATGGCATGCTGGCCTGGGTTCCAGATAATGGACAAAGCTCTTGTGCCTTCCCAGTAACCAGTGGAGTGAAACAAGACTGTGTGCTTACTCCCATGCATTTTAAGCATGATGCTTTCAGCCATGTTGACAAATGCTTTCAATGAGAATGAACATGGCATCAAGGTCAGCTACCGTACTGATGGCAAGCTCTTCAATTTGTAAAGGCTATGAGCCAAGACCAAAGTGAAGGGAGTGTTGGTGCATGATTTTCTGTTCACAGATGATTGTGTACTCAATGCAGCCTTTGAAGCTGAGATGTAACAAAGTTTAGATCAATTCTCTGCTGCCTGTGCTAATTTTGGCCTAACAATTAATACCAGGAAAACACAGGTGCTCCATCAGTCACCACCATCCATATACAGAACCATCAGTTACAGCAAATGGAGAAGTTTTGAATGCTGTGGATAAGTTCACTTACCTTGGTAGTATACAGGGATATACATATTGATAATGAAGCTGACACATGCATTGTCAGAGCTAGCTCAGTGTTTGAGTGGCTCCAAAAGAAAGTTTGGGAGAGAAGTATTAAACTGACTACCAAACTGAAAGTCTACAGAGCCGTCGTGCTGACCTCATTGTTGTATGCCTGTGAAACATGAACAGTCTACCAGCACCATGCCAGGAAACTGAATCATTTCCATTTGAACTGTCTTAGGAAGATTCTGAGGATCACCTGGCAGTATAAGGTACCAGATACTGAGTTACTTACATGAACCAAAATGCCAAGCATTCACACTCTGCTTCAGAGAGGACAACTTCAATGAGCTGGTCGTGTTGTTTGAATGTAAAAGATATGCTTGCCACAAAAATTGTTTCATGAAGAACTCACATGGGGCAGGCGATGACATGGTGGTCAGAAGAAGTGACACAAGGACACTCTCAAGGTCTCACTTAAGAACTTTGGAATTGCTATTATTATTATCCTGAACCACAGCATCTGAAAACTATCTATGAAAATGTTTCTGGCATATCTTAGAATCTATATTTTTCTTATTAGTTATAAAAACATTACGTGCATTTCCCTCCCTTTCCAATCCCCCCCCCAAAAAAACGCTCCTCCCCTCTATTCACTGACTTAATATCCATAGTAAAGGTGGGCACATTACAACGATCCCTGAACAAACTTTGCGTATCTCCAGCACCAAACCCATGCTCAGATACAAACAAACAACATAACAGGTTTTTCTTCTCCAGGGTCCAATCTCACCAGTGTCTTTCAAGGACCAAGTTCTGGTCCATCCATTTCTCTTCACTCTCCCTATGACATTATTCCCATGACCTAAATATCCTGAATTCAGAGATCACCTAAACCAGGGCACGAGCAAAAAAAAAAAAAAAATGGAGCAGGTTACTTGGCTTGACCTATCAACCTTCATCTCCCCAACAATGAATGAAAAAAACAAGAATGAAGTACTTTCTGTGCACCAAATTTCAATACAACAAAATCAAAAACTTGAAATCATATTCTCCTTTGCCAGGGGAGAAACCTTCTAAATTTCTGTGCCCAAGGAGAAAAGATACTTTTAAATAAGTTAAATCATTGAAGGAGTAGGTATCAGCCTATTAAAATTAGGCAATTGTGGGACATTTTATTAACCTAGATTTAATTCTGAGTTATATTTATTAATACTAGTGATGTTTTACACTGGCATTATAAACTTACTTTTAACTGGTCCAAATATCTGTTCTTTCAGTCAAAAGTGGACTCTCTCATTTGCCAAGGGAAGTTGATCTCTCAGGGTATCTAGACATAGATATCTCAGATATTCCAGATTAGCAGTACACTTGGTGAAGTTTTGTGGTACTGAGTGGGAGAATAAATATTCATGGATATAAATGTGGGGATTGTGAGAGTGGGGATTAAGAATTTAACAATTTAATGTGGATATTTAAAAAAAATAATAAACACTGTCTCCAACATTAAATCTAGTTTGTTTCAAGTCTCTGTTGACTATACTGAGGAGAAATTTGAAAAATGCTTGGGACACTGACTCCACTGTTCTAGACTGAGACCCCCCCCCATTTATCAATGCTGTTACAGTGACCGTGATACACTATCTCACCAAAAAAATAAAGGTCATCTAAAGAGGTGGTGTTGAATAATGGAAAAGCAATTCTTAAGTACATCAAACAATGAGCCAAATTCTGGGGATGCAAATTCAAAACCCAGACAGTCCCTGACCTGAAGGAGCTGGCACTGTAATAGAAAAAGACAACACCTATAAGGGAATGTCAGCCAGTGAGGAATATTTTGGTCTGGAAAGGTATAGAGAGAGATGGCTTACAACCTAACTAGCTCTAAGCTCCTTGAGAACAAGGACTGTTTTTCCTCTTTTTGTATTCACAATGCCTGGCACACGGTAGGGATTTGTTTTTGTTACCATTCAGTCATGCCCAAATCTTCAGGACCCCATTTGGGGTTTTCTTGGCAAAGATACTGGAATGGTTTGCCATTTCCTTCTCCAGGCTTATTTTACAGACAAGGCAAAAGGGGTTAGATGACTTGCCCAGGGCCACATTTTAACTTGGGTCTTCCTGACTCCAGGTCCAGCACTCTATCCACTCACCACCTAGCCATCCCAAGTAGACATTTAGTAAATGTTTATTTATTAATTATGAATGGGGCTTTAGGGGAACAAAACAACATTTTCCCCCTAGGGACCATGACAGATTTGCTTTGAATATGGTTCCAGAAAAAGACAGGTGGGAAAAACATGACAGCATGGTAGTTCATAACATGACTGGCAAGTGAAGTGAATTGTGTCTGGAGCTGGTCTTAGATGAAGCAGACAAGTGAGGCAACCACTAGACAGAAATATCCACCATGGGAATTCTAAGCATAAAGGGGGTTAAGTTCTTAATGGCCTGGTTTGTGGTCAGGGAAGCATGGCAGCTGGTAAGATGGATAGGGAGTGAAGTGAATTGTTACTGGAACAGGGCCTGGATATAGTGGGTGACAGAGCCAACCACTAATCATCAATTACTCCCTTTGAGTCAGCTAGACATTGGGAATATTTTAAATAATTAATTGCATAACTAATGCTTGGGAAATCCAACTCTCTCCCTAACTCATTCCCTGTAGTAAATGTTCCAAACTTGTTATCCTCTCCAATTGCTGCTGTCCTATACTTTCAATTCTCACTTTTACAAGAGAAGACCTACCCTCTCTTCATGGAGACGACAGCAGTTCTCAAACTTGAGAGGCTGGAGATGCCAGCAGCCATTGCCTCTTCAAAACAATAAATTTTTCTTCAACCTCTTTCTCCCCATTCCCTCAGGTCACAGAATAGGAAGCTCTACTCCTTCCTGAAATCTGTTAACCACATTCAAAACAGAAATCATGATGCTTCTCCAAAAAACCTTTCCTCTTCTAGACTTTCTATCGCTTATCAAGGGCCATCACCATCCTCCCAGTAATCCCAGCTTACAACCTCATGACATTCTTGAATCAGCACTCTCATGTAGCCGATCCTTCACTAAATCTTATAATTTTTACTTCCACAACATTTCTACTATTGCCTCTTTCTTTTGACTCAAATAGCTACCTCCCTCATTCAGGCTCTCATTGCATCAAGGTTGGATGGCAACAGTCTAATTGGTCTCCTTTCTTCCTGTCTCTCCCCACTTAGAATCAATCTTCCACTTCTATGCTAAAATGATTTTCTTAAAATATTATTATTATTATCAGTTCTTTCCCTGCTCTCCCGCCCATACCACCATTCACATACATAGATGTGTTGGCAATGAGCTCCAATGGATTTCCGTTACCTTCAGGATCAAATACATAATCCTCCTTCTGGCAATTAAACATACTAATGACCTGAAAATATTCTGCATTTGCAGCTTTTTAAGACTTTGCTCTCTCACCCTCCTCCTCTGTGATCCACTCGCACTGGCCTGTTTGAGGTTTTTCAACACCAATACTCCATGCCCTTGTTTTGGCTGTCCCCCCATGCCTGGAATGCTCACCCCCTCACCTCTTCCTCTTAGAATCCCTATCTTCCATCAAAACTCAGCTCAAACCCCACCTTCTAAAACATTGTTCTCCAGTTAATAATGCCTTCCTCTCTAAGATTAGGATTACACCCCATCTTCTCTGTATGTATCTTGCTTGTACCTAGTGAGTCCCATGTCTTCTCCTCCATTAGAATGTGAGCTCCTTTAGGGCAAAGAATTTTATTTTCCCTTTCTACATATTCCCAGTGTTTAACACAGGGTCTGGTTCATAGTAGGTGCTTAATAAAAGCTTGATGACCCATTACCATCACCTTAATACTATGCTCCCCATCATCACCTACCTAGAATATTGCAACATTATTCCTATCTTATTTTCTTCCCATTAAATGTATCCTTCATACCACCCATGTTCCTTGTACATAGACTAGATTATGCTATACCTTAGTCTTTACTTACTACCAAGTTTAAATTCCTTTTCCTGAAAATCCAGCACCCTCACTACCTTCTGCCATACTACCACCTTGCTAGTTTTATCTAATAATGCCTTCCTCCATAAAATTTATATTCTAGCCAACCTAGTCTACTCTCTGCTCCCCCATCACATATTCCCACACTCTGTTGCCTATCTTTGCTCACACTGTCCCCTATGCCTAGAATATGTTAGTAAATCTTCCTCACTCATTACATCTGGACTCTTTCATCAGAATCCAATTCAAATGCTACTTTCTCCCAGGAAGGCTTACTTGACTCCCTGTTCAGTTATATAGTCTTCCAGACTTTATTTAGAACTCTCTTTGATGAATCTCTAATAAATCATATCCCTTTTCCATAAAAGATGTCAATGTGCTGTAGAACCAATAACAGGGGTCTCATGACTTGGCCAACAGAGAGCACACTCCAGTAGGCCCTACCAGGAGAGATTATGTATCTCTCCTCCAAAGGCCAGCTAATCTCTGCACGGAGACACTTGTCCAAGTTGAATGACATTTGAATAACAGCAGTTTTCAAAGAACATCTAGTAAAGAGACTGAAATAAGCATAAGTCCAACCAATATGGATGTCGATATATTGTTGTTAAGTCATCTCAGTCATGTTCAACTCTTTGTGACCTCATATGGGGATTTCTTGGCAAAGATACTGGAGTCGTTTTCCCTTTCCTTCTCCAACTCATTTTAAAATGAGGAAACTAAGACAAACAGGGTTAAGTGACTTGCCCTGGGTCACACAACTAGTAAGTATCAGAGGCCAAATATGAACTCAGGTCCTCCTGACTCCAGGCACAGATGCTCTTTCCATTGCACCACCTTGCTACCCTATAGATAGAGATAGAGAGATATAGATAGATAAAAGCTGGATAAATAAATTTAAAAAAATCCCTACTTGTAAGGAACTTAAATTCTCTTGATGGACATACATATATAGATATATAGATATGGATACATAGATATAGATATAAAATATAATGGATCAATACAAAGTAGTTAAATACTGGGTCATTTGGAAGAGAAGGCACTAGCAGCTGAAAGGAAAAGTGGATCAGGAAAGGCTTCATGAAGAAATGGGTAATTGACCTGCTTCTTCATTGCAAGATGGAATAATCACACTGGCAATCTTCAAAATAAAATGAAAATGTGGAAGAGATTTTTATAGAACCTACTGAGTTCTTAAAGGGACAGGAGAAATGCTTTTACAAGAAAATTCTTCATATTGTAAGACTATCTTTGCTTACTCATTCTGAAGTTTTTCTCTGTCTGAATACAAGCTCATGTAATTGGAACTGTCCTCATTCTCAGAACTAGTTAAGAAATTTGGAGGAAGTCCTGTCCTTTCAATGAATCAATATGGCTGGAAAATGTTTCAAATTGCTCAGGAACCTTCCATGTGTTAGGGAAATAGCTGACGTATTACAAAAAAGGAAACTCATGATACTTGCTACTCATTCTTTTCCACAAGAAAACAGACATTGTGATTTTTTCCACTGCTTCATCTCAAAAGCAAACTAATAAAAAATATTTTTTTCAGTATTTAGGATTATTTCTTTTGAAAAAATCTTCACTAACATCTATTAGGCAATAGCCATAGGTCCCTTCAAAGAACATGAGGAGATTTAACAGAGTAAACTCTGGCTTATGAGATGTTCTAACTGTGCTCAGCAGTCATCTTTAAATGGCCCCAGTTAATAATGTAGGTACACAGGTGTGATACAGCATTATTCTTTTACTCACATACTGTTCCCAGGGCTGGACTTATAGGATGACAAACATTACTACACACACATAGAGCAAATGTGTAGCATAGAATTTATGAGAGGCCAACAATTGAACATAGTTTCATAAAAATAGAGGTGACTGTCAAAAAACTCTCATTTTAGGACCTCTATAAAGATACTGTGATAAAGGGGATTCAGTGAAAAGAGTGCTGACTCTAGAGTCAGAAAGACTCCTCTTTCTGAGTTCAAATCTGGTCTCAGATACTTACTAGTTGTGTGATCCTGGGCAAGTCACTTAATTCTCTATGTCTCAGTTTCTTCATCTGTAAAGTGAGCGGGAGAAGGAAGCCTTAAACCAAACCACTCCAGTATATTTGCCAAGAAAACTTTAAATGGGATCATGAAGAGTCAGGTATGACTGAAACAAATGAACAACAAGAACTTGTATACATACATTTTAACTTAAGAGATATATTTTACTAAGGCTAATAGGGAAATAAGGCATTGTGTACAGGGAGCCAACTTCAGAGTGCCTAAGACAAGGAAGAATTCAAATGCAGTTAGAACTATTTCCCATTGATCATCCCTCCTTCTTCCACAGCAAAGGCCTACTTTAAACTATTAGTCCGTCAACATATAACTATGGAATACCTACTTTTCTGTTTAGATGTCTGCCTGAGCCCATAGGCAGTATATATAAGTTCCTGTCAAGAAAGTTTATAATCTACTTTGGGTAATAACCCAAGGAACGAATAGAAAATAAAGTGGTTGATAGCAAAGTACTATTTCTGTTATAAAAAAACAAGTTCAAGATAAACCATTGAAGGGGACAATGGACAGACACTTTGATTAAAATAAATGCTTCTTGACAAGGAAGAAAGCAGATGGAAATAAAGTTCACTTTCCAAAAAGAAAGTAGGAACAAAGATGAAATCCACTAATTTAGCTTCTGAAGAAAAAAAATGGGAGAGGGGGAGGATATCCAATAAACATGACAAGTAAAATTAGAAAACTCTATGCATTTAATTTAGCTTCTAAAGAAAACCCTATGTATTTAATTTAGCTTTTAGAAGAAAAAGCATATAAACGTGACAAGTAAAATTAGAACACCCTATGCATTTAAGGAAAATGTAATTTACCCTGTTTGTCCATGACTTTGTGTCAACTGCATCAAATACAAAGATCTTAGAGAGTCTCCTGGAAAAGATTCATAACCAAAAGAATTTGGTCTGTCCATCCACACAAGAAAGACAAAAACGATGAAGAATAACCATTGCTTAGATTTCAGCATGCATCTGAATGGACAACTTAAAGAGTTCTTAATCTGGAATCTATAAACTATTTTTGAGTTTGAAAACTTTACTTCATTATATTTGATCTCCTCTGTAATCCCAAGTATTGCACTGTGTGCATTCAAACACATAATTCTGAAAAGGGGTTGATAGGTTTTTTCGCACTGCCACAGGTGTCCATGACACAAAAATTAAGAAATTGCTATGGAGGTTATCCCATTGTATGTATATTTAGGACAGTACAGATAAACAACAGACTGAACTCGGAGTGGAAAACAAGGTAGAGAATGGGCTGGGTTGTTTTAAGGAAATGGCAAAGTACTGTGCTGACCCCAACCTTCCAATAAGAACAAAAGTTTGCCTTTTCATTACAAACACTCTACCAGGAACCCAGGACCTGCTGTATGATTGTCTCTGAAGCACCAAAGATGAGCGTAACACAGAGGGCAACGAAAAGATGCACAATAAATCTGAGCGGGTTACAAGACACAATCAACGAGGAACTCTTTAAAAAAACAAAAGGAAAAGATGTCAAAGAACTGACAGAGAAGATGGACCAACCATGTGGTGAGAGTAAGAGATGGCATGTAGGTGGTCAGAGTGCTTCCCTGGCACTATCAGAATATCAAGAGACAGGGAAGAGGGCCAGGAGTGTGTTTACTGGATTTCCTGCGTTAATACTTGGGGAGGAGATGGGCAAGCATCACACAGGATAGACTGGCATGGATAAGATGTGATATCCATCATTAAAGATCACAAATCAGTTTTAATATTGAGAGTCATCTGTCCTGTTTACACTGGGGTTTTTAACAGTGATAGCTGACTAGGACCTAAAGGGCTATTTTTCCCTGTCTAAATGAAAGAAAAAAAGTATTTTTTATTGAATGTAATTTTCAAGTATAATAACTACATTTCATTACAGAGTTTTTTTAAAGCACCTGCATCCCTTCTTTAAAGGAAAGAAAGATAATAAGCATAGTATTGACTACATGTTAAACACTTCTACAAATACTTTCTCACTCCACATAGCATCCCTGCAAGGTAGCTGCCCTCATTAATCCCATGTTACAGCTGAAGAGACTGAGGCAAACAAACATTAAGCAGCTTGATAAGGATGACACAAGTAGTTAAGATATGAGGCCATCTTGGAACTCAGGCTTTTCTGATTCCAGATGGGTCACTCTATTTGCTGCACTACCAGTTGCCAGAAGAGAGTTCTTTGGGTGTGTAGCATCACAGACAATATCAAATTCATTTGCAGCATTGCATTATTTTGATGAATGACCTTATTCTTTTTTTTCTTAACATTAGTTATAAAGAATGGTTCTTCAGATATAGTAGAGAGGAAGGATATTTATGGAAAGGAAATTGGGTGTCATAACAGACAAAGAATTAGACTTAGAATCAAAAAGACCTAAGTTCAAATTTTAGTTCAGAGATATTTGCTAGCCATGTGACCGCTGGCAAGTCACTTAACATATCTCAGCCTGATTCTTTTCTCATTTGTAAAATGGTTATTAATAATATCAAACTCATAGGGTTGTGGGGAAGATCAAATAAGAAAATATACATAGAGAACTTTGAAACTTTTGAGTACTACAAAATGTTAGCTATTATTATTGTTATGGAAATGAAGGGGTTCTAGAACTAGATATTGATAAAAAAAAAAATCTAAAGTATAAAAGAATGCCAGCAATCCAAGATAGCAAAACCACTCATTGACCAAAAAAAAAAAAAAATCCAGCCTGTTGCTTGGATCCTCAAACATGAGATTTATAATACTTCCAAATTTGCCATTTCTTTCTATAGTTCATTTTACAGCTGAAGAAACTGAGGTCAATAAGGTTAAGTGACTTGCCCAGGATTGCACAATTAGTAAGCATTTGAAGCCAGATTTGAACATGGAAGATGATTCTTCTAGACTTCAAGCCTGGCACTCTATCCCCTTCACCTCCTACCTGCCTTACTAGACAACTCCAACTAAGCATCTCATAGACATCTTAATCTAGACATGTCTGAAGTAAACCTCAGTATATTTTACCCCAACCCCTTTCTCCTCTTACTTATTTATTTCAAAGTTATCATAATGGCAACCAAACTTTCCAGTTTTCATTCTCCCTTGATTCCTACATCCATTAGCTTCCCAAGCCTCTCCAATTCCCTTGCCACATTCTTTACTACATCCTCCCCCCTCATCTCTTCTCTCCACTCAAACTCTAACTACCACAAATCAGGACTTCAAGACATGACAGCTAGACTATTCTATAGCATTTTAAATGATTTGTTTCCCTCTGGTCCCTATTCTTCACAATTTATTCTTCACAGAGCTGTCAAATTGATACCTTTAAAGCAGAGGCCTGACCATGTCATGTTCAGGCTCAAGGAACTCCAGTGGTTTTTTGTTGCTAGTAACATAAAATAGAAATTTCTCTCTTTAGTTTTTAGAGCCCTATACAATCTATGTCCAGTCAACTTGTCTAGATTTACTGCACAGTATTCTCCTTTATGCAACCTATACTCCAGTCAAATGGATTTACTGCCTATGCTCTGTACCCAGGATTTCATCTCCCATATGTGTGTTTTTGCATAGGCTATTTTAAAGCCTAAAAGGTGCTCCCTCATCATTTCTTCCTTGTAAAATCCCTCAAAGGTCAGACTGAGTCCCATGTCCTAGGACCTGAGTCAGGAGGACCTGAGTTCAAATCCTATCTCAGGCATTTACTAGCTGTGTGACCCTAGGGAATTCACTTCACCCTGTTGGCCTCATCTGTCAAATGAGCTGCAGAAGGACATGGCAAGTCGGTCAAGGATCTCTGCCAAGAAAACCCCAAATGGGATCACCAAGAGTCAGACACGACTGAACATCAACAACAATCTTCATAACACCTCTCCTACATATCTCCTTTTCTCTTGTGACAGTCACTACCCTACAGCAGTCCCTCATGAACTCATTCCTGAACTAATGAAATACATACTGCTTAATCTCCCTCCTACAATTCTCTCCTTGCTCCAGTTCATTCTCCAGTTAGCTGCTGAACTAATCTTCCTGCATTCCACATAGCTGAGAGTATTACCTGACAAAGTAATGCCCTTCATCCCCCATTGAGACTGTAAGTTCCATTAAGGTCGTAACTTATTTGTCCAAACTTTACATCTCTGGCAGCACCTGGTAGAAGACCTAGTACCCTTTCTTACAGTGTAGAGATAAATAAATGTTTGTTGAATTAAAATCAATAAAATAAATGAGCTTTAAAAGAAGGGAAGGAAGTATGTCTGTTGATGTATAACAGAAGGATGAATATGGGTTGTAGGGTAGCTAAAGAACACCTAGAGGGGAGAGGAGAGAAGGAAAGAATGCTTGAACGTAGCCAATACTTCCCTTCCTGATGAAAAATGCGAAGTGTGAGAGAATAAGAAATGGGAACTAGGAATGAAAATCAAACTGGTGGAATGGACCAACTAGAAGCTTAGAAAGAGAAGGCATTTGAAATAGATAGGGAAGACAGTGGAATTCACTGGAGAGTAAAACTTAAGTTACCACAGCAAAAAAATGCTATTTTGATCATATCAACATTTTAAACCTAAAAATTAATCAGCAAGGTTAATATGCAATAAGAGTGAAATGCTGTAGCTAGCCCAATTTATCATGCTTCCTTATTTCTACATAGTGGTCTGCAATAAGATGGGGAGCAGCTACTAACTCTGTTGAGAACATTTCAACTATCAAGTGCCTTCAAATTTATTCAGAATAACACAGTTGTTAAAATGCATGAGAACACACTTTAACAGCCTTCTTTACCTAAATAACTTACATTAGCCAGTGCCTACTAAGAAAAAAGCATCAAGCCCTCAGTGTAGAATTTTACTAATTTTCCAAAGTGACAGTTTTATAATGAGTATTACTACTTGGAGCCTGACTCCTTGTTAAATTAAAATGTGAAACAAGGAAAGAAGTCTTGTTGAAGGGGGGAAAATGTTAAAGGCTATTTACACCTTAAAATATGCCCCAATGATATAAAAGCCCTGGAGCACCAATATTCACACTCTCATATTAGAAAAATGGGTAAGTTCATCGTTTTGGAATTTAGTGCATCACAGAAAGAATATGAAAGTCACCTGGAATGAGGAATATCGAGTCCTACTCAAACTACTGATGCCTGTTTTTACTTGTCAGGCATGGCTGACTACACATACGTATATCAAGGAAGTCCATCAAACTTCAAAAGTCTGCACCTTATTGCTCTAAATTGAGCTATTTCCACCATTCTGTGTTGGTTTTTTGTTCAGTAGGATTCCTGAATTCAAAGTGAACTCAACAATTCAGTTCTGGAAGTGCCGTTTATTGAAAAATGTACTCTTCCTGGGAGAAAAACAAATTTTAGATAATATACGACTCCTGCTCTCTGGTAGATTATATTCCATTTTTGAGTAGAACGCTCCCCCACGTGTGTGTGTGAATAATATAAACATGTGCATATATATGTTTGTGAGTATATATAATTTTAATTCAGCAATAAAAATTCTTCCCTTAAAGCTGAGGTTCTTCAGTATTCTTTGTATCTTGGATCTTTTTGACAGTCTAGTGAAGACCAGAGACAACTTCTTAGAATGTGCTGTTTTTTTTTTTAAATGCACAAAATAAAAGTGTATAGAACTACAAAGGAAAGCAAATTTTTTACTATCAAAGTTTGCAGATGCCTGGAAATCTATGGGTCCGCGGCTCCAAGTTGCTAATCCCTCTCCAAATATGTGAATTGTTTATCATTTCAATCTAGGTAAAAAGTGTCCATACCACAGAAATAAGTGCTTTTTCTAAAATATTGAAGGGAAGACGGCAGTATTTTCATGGAAACACAAATACTGGTTAATATTTCCTTCTCCTGGATAAAAATCTCTGAGTTTTGTGGTAGGTCATTTTGAAATTCATCTTCATTTGGTTCAAAGGTTCTTTCAAAACCTGTGAGTTACTTGAGGTCCGAGACTGTTTCTGATTTCCTTTCATTCCCATTACTTACACAGTGTCCTTGAAAACTGCTTGCTAACTTAACTTTACTACCTCTTTCAGGATGTTTTTGTGCAGTATGTTTTGATTCACTCAATTCCAACGCTTGGGCAAAATTAGTAAATAGAGGGCTTGATGTCATTCTCAGTAATAGAGACCACAATGGTTATTGCCACAGAGTAATTTGGAATTCTGATTTCTAGGGAACTGTGATAATAACATTCATGAAAGTGTGCATTACAACTATAATCTCTGTGCCAGTTTTGTCAAGATCAAATGGGCAGCATAACCACACCGTTCAAGAGTCTGTGCCCATCTTTCTAATTCAGGGATTAAGAAGACAATCACTTATAAAAAAGAAGTCAGAATGATGATGACATAAAAGGCAACATGGAATCTATACTGGAAAGTGACAGACTTGGAAATGGAAGAATAGTGTTCAAAACTCACTTTGGACACTTGCTAGCTGTCTTACAAACAAGCTGCCTCTCAGAGATGTGGTTTTCTCATCTATAAAATGGGAATAATACTACGTGCCCTAGTACTTCACAGAGATGTCATGAAGAAAGTTCTTTGCAAACTTCCAAGCATTATGAAAGCTGAGTTTTTATTTTAGAGAAAAAATAGCATGTCATATGGCTATATAGGATGAATCCAGGTGCCACACATGTAGAATATGAGACCTAGAGTCAGAAAGATCTAAGTTTAAAACTTGGCTCCGCAACTTACAAATTTTATAACCCCACCCAAGGCATAAATATCCCTGTGTCTCAGTTTGCTCATGTGTAAAGTATGAGGTGTTATCAGTGGACCTTCCAGCTCCAAATCTATGATCCTATGAAAATGTCTAATAGTTCTGGGACACCTCATGCTATTAATATCAAGGTAATTAATTTTTCAAGCATCGGATATTTTCATGTATAAATAATAAAGATAATGTGACCTTTCATCTAGTTTAAAGCCAATTGTTCTGTGACGACTGCTTCAATTACAATGAAGTTTACATAGAATGAGTAAAACTAACAGAGCACCTTGAAAATTAGAGTTCCCTATTTCTTTTAAAATAATTATAACAATACGTCTATAGAAACATATCTTCTATTTTTTAAAAGTAGCTAATTATAGAATGAGCTACATTTCTATTTAAAATCAAGAGGGTTGCTTTCACTGCTTCCTTCTTCTTCTTCTACCCCACCCCCCCCAAAAAAATCTATTACACAAATCAAATTATCACTTGTTTTTCCCTCTTCTTGAAAGGAATATGCATAGAATACTTACTATTAGCAGCATATACTAATACTTACTTGCATTACTATAAATATTAATGAAAATGCATGCTCTTTAAAATTTTTAATTAAAGATCAGTGATTATTCATGTGAGGATATGATAGAAGTCAAAATAAAGAAATGTGTTGGGATGTTTACTGAAAATCTATTCTTATACAAATGACTAATTAATATGCCATTAACATAAAAATATTCATTATTTTAAAATAAGATGATGAAATAATTAGCGTTCATTAAAACAGGACATAATGTAATTCAATATACCACCACTTTTAATCAGATATTTATTCAATAATCACAACATTAATTAAAAAAACTATAAAACCAAAATCTGGAAATCATATATAATTGATGATCTCCCCCACACCTGTAGTTGCCCTGAGGCAATATGGAATTGAGCATAGCAATATTTCCTGATGAGAATGATTCACAATAATTTTCAAAATAAAAATTTTAACATATCTGTAGTTCAAAGACTGAAACATTCAGAAAAGTGCTGCCCATGAAGCTACAAGGAATCACAGTGGATACATGGTAAGAGTCCTGCTCAGCAAAGAGAAACATGACATTTTGTACCTCCACAAATCATAATGTCTTATGATATGTCTTAGAGTGTGGATACTTCCTATTTGTGTGTGTATATTGTGTATAACATTAAAACTTAGCATTGCTGATGTTTATGTGCATGTATTGATATGAAATATATTCATACATGGCATGCATACATGTCCTATACATACGTATCATATAAACATATATACACCTATCATATATACTTATGTGGGATGTGAGTGTGGCTGTATGTATATAAACATATACACATATTGGGGGGGTGACACTCTTCTATTTGCATAGTGCTCCTGATGGAATGTCCCTTGAGGGTAGAGACTATCTTTACTTCGAACAGTGTTAGTCGTAGAGTAACATATATATATATATATATATATATATATATATATATATATATATATATATATGTATATATATATATATATATATATATATACACACACACATGCTTGTGCCCATATATTAAAGAGATCTAGCATTTATCAAGTGAAAGCTTATTTTCCATATAATGTTGCTGTTGGCCATGTCCAACTCTTCATGACTCCCATGGATCATATCATACCAACAAAGACAGGGTTTTCTTGGCCAAGATAATGAGGTGGTTTGCAATTTCCTTGTAGCAGCAAGCACCCTGACACATCCAGGATGACCTGCTAGCCCAGGTTCTTAGATCTGCTTTTCTAAAAAGGAAAGCAGCTTTTGAGGGATCAACAATCTTCTTTAATCACATATACCAACAGAGAAAATACAAGCAGAGAAATAAAGACTAACAGACAGGGCTTCTGTCTGACCATAATACATACATCATAGAACAACAGACAGATCCAGCTGTCTGGCCATTACATACATACATAAGTACCAGAAAGAGAAATGTACCCCATCTGGGTTTTCAAAGCAAGGTGGGGGTTGGGGTGAGGAAACTCCTTAATGGCTACCCAGGGTCTCATCTGGCACAAGAACCTTCTTCCAAAGAGTAAGCCCCAAGCAAAGCCTCATCTCAGCATGTGTGTGTGTGTGTGTGTATACACACATATGTATACATACATATACATATGTGTATATACATATATATATAATATACATGCATACACACACACACACTTTTCAGAGGAGTACCTCATTAGAAATTAACAAAAGCTATGGGGCTTCCTACAAAATAAGCCTCCCCTAACAAAGCTTCCCTTAATGGGCAAGGAAGATCTTTAACTCTCATTAACAAAAGTCCCATTAACATTACATTCCTTCTCTAGCTTATTTTGCAGACGAAGAAACTAAGGGAGAGTGAAGAGACTTGCCCAGGGTCATACTGATGCTAAGTAGGTGAGGGTGGATTTGAACTCACCAAGATGAGCCCTCTTGACTTCAGGCCTGGAGTTCTATCCACTATACCACCTACTTGCCTCCTGTTTTCCGTATTACAGTCCTAATTAATAACTTAAACCCCTCCCTGGTGACACTTTCATGTCTTTTATTATCTTAAGGGATAAAGTTTGCTAACGTAGCATATGTTTTTGTGGATGTGAATATTTTCTCCCCTTAAAGAAATAATCATCTCTTCTAATTGTTAGAAAGCCATGGTAAATGTGAAGTTCAGGATTAAATTTCTGTTAGGTCATTTATTAAATATCTAACCTTAGATATGACTGAGTCTCAACTTATTGAGTTCCTAATGGGGATAGTAATGTCTGCACCAGATGTGTGAGTGTTCATCCTTCGTTGCTGAAGAAGACCATGCCACCAGAGAAATGATGACATGACTTGCACTTGACTTCGTTTTGAGTGAGGGAGGGCTGTGCAGGTCACCAGCCTCACTTCTCCTCCAGAGCCATCTGAATCCAGTGACCAGATATTCATCAGGATGACTGGAGATGACCCAGGATGAGGCAATTGGGGTTAAGTGACTTGTCCAGAGGTGAGATTTGAACTCAGGTGCTCCTGACTCCTGAACTGGTGCTCTATCCACTGCACCACCTAACTGTCCCCTGCACCAGATACAGACTGTTGTGAAGATCAAATGATACAATAAATATATACACATATATATTTATATTTGCAATATACATTTATTATTTATAAGCCCTTTGCAAAATGCAAATGTAAAACAGCATTTCATTATCATATGCCCTTTTCCCCAGCACTTTCTCCTTTTAATTTCTCATTATTTTAGTTACTCAATTAGCTGTTTCATTCTCTTCTGAATCTATTTCAACCCTCCACATTCCTCTCAAGTCGAAAAGTTCATAATGTGAAGGACCACAATGTCTCATAAGAAACATATAGTTCATCTATGAAACATTCATCAAAAGCCTACTATGTAGAGCTATGGAGTGCATGATAATACAAATGTAAGGGAGATGCCCCTGACCTTCAGAAGCCTCTGATCTAACTGATACACTAAGATATTCACATACAATAATTAAAAATGAGAAGCTGCACTTTGAAATTCAGTACTAAAGTGAAGGTCACAGACAGTAAGCACTTTGTGAATTCACAACAGTTCAAGGAAATCAGTCTAGGCTAATATGAGCAGAAAAGGCTTCTGGAAAGAGGTCAATTTAAGCTTGGCTTTCAAGGTACAGATAGAACTTGAACAGACAGAAGACATCCAGAAGGGGTTTCAGGTGAGGGAAGAACAGGGAGAGAAGACTCAGAATCAGAAATCATTATTCCTTCAATAAACAGGCTGGAGAGGTCTAGCACGTGCAATTGTTTCAGTTACTTTTCAGTCATGTTCAATAATTGGTGACCCCATTTGCATTTTTGTTGGCAGAGATATTGGAGTGGTTTGCCATTTCCTTCTGCAACTCATTTGACAGATGAGGAAACTGAGGGAAATAGGGTTAAGTGGCTTGTCCAGAGTTTCAAAGCTATTAAGTGTCTGAGGCCAGGTTTGAGCTCAGGAAGATGAGACTTCCTGGCTCCAGGTCTCTTAATCTATCTAGCTACTCATGACACACAATAGACGCTGAAAGAAATAGAATGATAAATTAAGCATGGTTCCTTCAATTGAGAAATGGGGAAGATAAGCCTATGTAGCTAAATATAATACAAATTAGACATTATCCAATACTCATAAGGATTATATAATCCTAAGAGATTGGACAGAAATCATTTGTACTTGAGGGAAGAGGGATAAGAAAAGGTGGCATTGGCATGGCATTTTGAAACAGGGGTCAGATATCAACAAGGGAAGACAGAAAATAAAGAATGTCAGGGATGGGGAAAGCAATGTGGTGGGATTGAGCATCTCGCATGCATTCAAAAGACCTGGGTTTGAATCCTAGCCCTGACCATTACCTTGGGAAAGTCACATAATAAACCTAAGCAAGATGCTGGAGTCAGTTCAAATTGGCTGGTGAGGGGAAAGCATTAAACTTTCAATGTGTACATTCACACTTCAGAAACTGGCAAACCCTACAAGTTAGACCTTGAATTATTGTTCTGATGATTGTCTAGACATAATAAAGTGATGGAGAGAATGTCAACAATACAGATTAAATTTTAAAAGCTTGCCCTGGGGATATTTTCTTTTTTCAGGGAGCCAATTGTTAAAACATTTGTCATCATGAGGCTGGCTCTCAGGATCAGTTTCCTCATCTATAAATTATAAATGATAATAGACTACCTATCTTACAGGAGGTTCTGAGAAAACTGATTAATCCTTAAAGCTTTATGCCTTCTGGGGTTATTATTATGTTTATATTAATGGAATATTATATTAATGGTCTAGAAGTCAGACTTGGATTTCACTTTCAGTCCTGAAATTAATCCTTTCATTCTCTGAACAAACATTAGCATACACTACATACGAGGTAAAAGACAGCGTAGCATAGTAGATAGATTCCTAGTCTCAGAGTAAGGAAAATTGGATTCTAGCATCACTTTCAGCACATATTTGGCTGTGATCCTCGCAAATCACTTCTCCCAAAGTCACCAAGCCATTCTCTACAGCTGTGGTACACAGCAGATGCTGATCTGGTTTGGCATGAGGGATTTCCTCACTATAGGAGCTCATTAAACCAAAGAAATTAGAATGTCAAGAAAAACAAACAAATCTAAAATACAAAGTTTATAGAAGAAAAAGAAAATTATTACAAACCAGGTCCTTTCCCTCAAGGAGCTTAAAATCTAACAGGGAAGACCAATGATGCATACAAATCATAATATAAGGCTGAACCATATACCTTAATTCTTACTTTAATTCTTCATCAGAGTGTAGAGATAATACTGGATTCTTTAAGACATGACTTCTATTTTCAAGGGAGCAAGTAGCATGGGTGATTTAGCCCAAAGGGCAATTCCAAAAGCAGAATTCTACAGTCCTGCTATGTTCCAAATTGTCTAAGACCCTCAGATCACATGGAAGCAGAAATGATTCGAAGGAGACTACTCACTAGCAGCATTCTGACTCATCTTTCAGGATATTAGCAGTCCATTTATGGCACAGAAGGGATGCTGGTCAAGTCCTTGCCCTTGATTTTTCTTAATGTAAAACAACTGAACTATAATTACCTCCTAGAAAAGGGTAGTCAACACTACCAACAGGTCAAGGATGATGACACTTGAGAATGACTTATCTGGGACAGCTGAGAAAGAGTATGCAGAAAAGCAAGGCAATTTTTCTGCCCTAGTCAAGTGTCATCTTGTTAACTTACTATGTTCAATTCGAGGGTCACTTTTTAGGAAGGATATTGCTAAGTTGGAGAATGTCCAGAAGAGGGAGACCAGGCTGGTTAAGAGGTTGGAAATGAGAGCAAATAAAGATTAAAAGAGGGAGCTAGAGACAATCAGCCAGGAAAAAGTTGACTTCATATAACATCATGGCTATTTTAAAGGGTTTGGAAGGCTGTGAGGTATAAAAAGGATTAGACTTGTTTTGTATGGCCTCAAAGAACAGAATGAGGAACAATGGGCAGAAATTAAACAGGCACAGATTTCCTCTCTATTCAAGGCGATTCTTTTGGTCGGGCCTTTTCAGTCATGTCCAACTCTTTGTGACCCCTTTCAGGTTTTCTTGGCCAAGACGCTGGTGTGGTTCGTCATTTCCCCTTCCCCAGCTCATTTCACCAATGAAGAAACTGAGGCAAATAGGGTTTAGTGACTTGCTTAGGGCCACACTGCCACTAAGTGACTGAGGACTCCAGGCCCAGTGCTCTATCCACTGCACCACCTACCTGCAAAGCAATATTTCCTAGCAAGTATGTACAGCCATCCCCAAAGTGAAATGGGCTCTTGTGGGAAAATAGGGTTTCCCATCTCTAGCTCTTAATTTGGAGGCTGGGTGATCTCTTTTTGGGGATCTAACAAAGGAAAAGCCTGTTTAGGTTGGGATTGGATTACATGTCCTTGGAGGCTCCTTAACTCAATACAGTTTAGATAAAATTTTTAAAATGTGTTAAACTTCAAAGGGGTAAAGATATAATCCTCAGCTCTCCCTAGAGTTTTTCAGTAAAGATGATGGGTCTATACTCATATTTTACTATAAGTTTAATTATAATAACTTACTTTGTTGTTACATTTTAAGTTTTAAAAATAGTTTCTTCACAGTAAAAGCAGTCAGGTAAATAATACAGACTCATCATATTCATTTTTGTTTCAGGTACCTGAAGCTCCCAAATTGGATGACCAAATTAAATGTGTCCTGTTCCTGGATCAGCTTTATCAATTTATTCCCCTACAGTTCAATCCACCATCTCTGTAACTTTCCAGGCTCACACTCCATGATTAGAATGTGAGCTCCTTAAAGGCATAAATTGTCTTTCCTGTTAGATTTCCTGGAACTTAGTAAGTGACCAACACATGCTTGCTTTTTCATTCATACATTCATTCACTCATTCATGAAAGCTAAATAATCATCTCAGGGTCTCACAGTTACCTATAAAAATACATTGAATTTTTGTGATTACAATTGAGAAAGATGTTCCCATATTTCAGTCCACTATTCTGAACTTTTTTAACATTTACATTCTTCTTCTACAGATAGAAGTCTTAAGCTTTTTCACTAATGGGTTCCAGCAATTTGATGGGGATGGCCTTGACAGCAAGATCTATTTCATCAATTTCTTTTCATTCTTTTCCCAGGACTTCAGATAGGCAGTAACTACACTGTCAGTATGTGCTTGAGGAAGCAGCTTGCCAATCTCGCTGAGATTCTCTTTTCTCCTACTTGCCTCTGTTCCATTCTGCAATTAAGATTAGCTGGTACACCTGTGCACACAATTCCCTAATGTAAATAGCAGGCCACTGCTACAAAGCCTTTTTCAAGTAGGACTAGTATTTCTGGAACACTCTACCACCCGTGACCAGACAGAACCCTTTATCTTCAAGGCACAGCTCAAGGCTTTAAAAAAAAGAATCCCTATAACCTGCCTGGAGGGAGTTTAATTTTCTTAATATCTGAAGCTGTGTTATGTTTTATTTGTTTATTGCTTTAATTTTTTTTCCATTTGTGCATTGAGTGGTTTTGTGTCAGGCACAAGTTTATAAATCTAGGGGTTGGGGAGAGCCATGAAAAAATTACATTTCCCAGAAATATCTTACCTTCACCTCCAAGATGCAGAAAACCATTGCGGAAAGGGATACTTTATGCAGAAAATCCAATCTTCTCCTAATTTCAAAGCACATTTTCCCACTATTAAGGTTTTAATGAGATATGTACCATCACTTTGAGTCTACGATTAAAGGAGGGAGGGGGGTGAGTCTAAGTGAAGAGATGAGTGATGAGTAATGGACTGAGATCTGAATGATTTATCGGGAAGACTGGGTCACAAGTTACAGGAAGGCAGGCTCAAAGGAGCTGTAAACACATGTACAAGGACCCTCAGATGCATTCCATTTCTGAAAGTCTATGGCCATTAATTTGCCACTACCCCCCTTGATCTTGGTCTATCTCACAGCTCCTCATTTTCATAACAGGAAATTATTTTTATCACAATGCTGCACACTGCAATCAGCACAAATGTGATTCCTACATAGGACTGAGCTGACTGTGTATAAACAGAAGTACTAATCTAATTCTTAATGGGGGTCACATATACATAGAATTTTAATATATTTTAATAAGTTTAATCTGCCTTTACCTCATTAATTTTAATAACCATGGCAATAATATTTAACATTAATCCAGCTCCCTGGATCTTGTGATTTTAATATGTAATAACCAAGGATTTGTTTTGACTGTACAAGGCAAATGAAAATGAAATCAGCCTGGATTTTGAGTATGAGTATCTGGGTTCTAATCTGAAATCAACTAACTGCCTTGGGCAAGTTATTTCTCCTCCAGTCCCCTGTTACTTCATATGTGTACAAGGATGGCATTGGACTCAGCTATTTTCAAGGTCCCTTCTAGTCAAGTTAACAACCATATATTAACCAACTATTTTCAAGCCACTGGACTAAGAGACTTGAAAACACAAAGAAGGGCAAAAGATGGTACTTGCTTTGAAGGAACTCACAATCTAATGAGAGAAAGAATATGCAAATAACATTCAAACAAGATATATGCCAGATAAATGGGAGATAATCTTAGAAAGAAGGCATTAAGATTAAGGAAACCTGGAAAAGACTTCTTGGAGAAGGCAGAGTCCTGAAGGAAGGCAAAGAAGCCATAAGGCAGAGATATGAGAGGGAGGAAGGGAGAGTAGAGGGAGAAGGAAAGGGAGAGGGAGAGAAAGAACACTCAAAAAATGTTTACTCCTATAGAAGCAAATAATTTATTACATGTGCGATACTCTTCAGCTACATTTCCTATTTCAGGGATTACAATGGATTTGAGCAAAAGCTGCAAAGGGTGAATTCTACTGATTCATGTATGTATGCATATTTTTTGGTTTTACCACTATGAACAGCAACAATTGATTAGGGATAAACTCTGCAGTGATGAATCAGACAGGTACTCTGGTATGGTGAAAGAGCACTTACTGTAGCAGAGAGGACCCAATCTCTGAGGTTTCGTATTTTGTTCAGTCATTTCTCAGCCCTATTCAACTCTTTATGACCCCATTTGAGGTTTTCTTCACAAAGGTAGGGGAGTGGTTTTCTTCTCCTGCTCATTTTACAGATGAGGAAACTGAGGTCAACAGGGTGAAATGACTTGCCCAAGGTCACACAGCTACTAAGTATCTGAGGCCATATTTGAACTCAGGAAGATGAGTTTTTCTGACTCCAGGCTCAGCACTCTATCCACTGAACCACCCATCTATCTACCCGACGTTCACTAGCTGTGTGATACTGTGATACTTAAATGCTCAGGGCATCAGTGTCTTCATCAGTAAACTGAATGGGTTAAACTAGATGTCCTTTGAGGGTTGGATCCTTCCAGTTTTAACGATAATATTATGATCTGAAAAACTGCCCTCTAAAAGGATCGCAGCCATAATGTTCAACTCAATTATGTCATGATTCACCCACTCAACAACTCATTTTTATCTATTAAAATATTATTAAAAACTTATTCTATGGAAAAACTCTGCCATGTCTTTACTCTGGGAATTTTTTTTGGTTAACCCCCAAGTCTGGAATGTTCTCTCTCCTACTGCTCCACCTGCTGACATGCCTAGTTTCTTTTAAGTCCTATCTTAAATCCCTTTGTTTATTGGAAGCCTTCCTCAATCCCTCTTAACTCTAGTACCTTCCCAGTGTTAATTATTTCTTATTTATCTTGTATATAACTTGCTTTGTATATATTTATTTGCACGTCCTCTTCTCCTTAGATTCTAAGTTCCTTGAGGGCAGGTTCTGCGTTTTCCCTCTTTCTCATATCCCTACACCTACTTGGCATAGAGCAGGTCTAACTAAATGTTTATACCTTACTTATATGCTTAGAGGTCATCACTCATTCTTTGAATAATGTACATAATGTCCTAAGTACAAGCTTCTTAAAGGTAATCCTTTTCTTGTCCATTTTTAATGACCATGACCTGGCCTGTAAAACCCTCCATTTGAAAAGATCCACATGAACTAGTCATATTTTCTCTCTTTTTTTTTTTTTTTGCTTTTGAGTTTACTGTTTATTTTTTCTTTTTCTTTTTAAATGAATTTATTTTTAGTTTTCAACAATTCACTCCCATAAGTTTTAAATTTTCTCTGCCTCTTTCCCTGTCCCCCTCCAATCCAATATAGGCTCCACATATACATTCTTATTAAACATATTTTTACATTAGTCATGTATAGAAAAATGAGAACAAATGGAAGGGACCATGAAAAAGAAAAAATACTAAATTAAACAATAAAAAAGAGAAAGTAGTTTGTTTCCATCTGCATTCAGACTCCATATTTCTTACTGTGGATGTGGATGGCATTTTTTCATCATGAGTCTTTTGGAGTTGTTAGAGGTCCTTGCATTGTTGAGAAGAGCTAAGTCTATTAAAGTTAGTCATTGCTCATTGTGGCTGTTACTGTGTACAATGTTCTGGTTCTGCTGACTTCACTAAGCATCAGTTTATATAAGTCTTTCCAAGTTTTTCTGAAGTATGCCTGCTCATCATTTTTTATAGCACAATAGGAATCCACTATATTTATATACCACAACTTGTTCAGCCATTCCCCAATTAATGGTCATCCTCTCAATTTCCAGTTCTTGGCCACCACAAAAAAAAAAGTTGCTATAAATATTTTTGTACATGTGGGTCTTCTTTACATGTTTTAATGATCTCTGTGGGATACAGCCCTAGAAGTGTTACTGCTGGGTCAAACAGTAAGCACATTTTTATAAACTTCTGAATATAGTTCCAAACTGCTGTCCAAAATGGTTGGATCAGTTCACAGCTCCTCCAACAATGAATTAGTGTTCTGATTTTCCCACATTCTCTCCAATATTTATCATTTTCCTGTTTTGTTACATTAACCAATCTGATAGGTGTGGTGTGGAATCTAAGAATTGTTTTGATTTGCATCTCTTTAATCAATAGTGATTAGAGAATTTTTTATATGACTATAGATAGTTTTAATTTCTTCCTCTGTAAACTGCTTATTCATATCCTTTGACCATTTATCAATTGGGAAATGTCTTGTATTCTTATAAATTTGACTCAGTTCTCTATATATTTTAGAAATGAGGCCTTTATCACAGACACTAGTTGTAAAAATTTTTTCTCAGTTTTCTGCTTCCCTCCCAATCTTGGTTGCATTGACTTTCTGCAAAAACTTTTCAAGGTAATGTAATCAAAATTATCCATTTTGCACTTCATAATGTTCTCTCTCTCTCTCTCTCTCTCTCTCTCTCTCTCTGGCATAAATTCCTCCATTCTCCACAAATCTGACAGGTAAACTATTCCTTGTTCTCCTAATTTGCTTATATTATCAGCCTATATATCCAAATTGTGTACCCATTTGGACTTTATTTTGGTATAAGCATAAGATATTGGTCTATGCCCACCTCTGCCATACTATTTTTCAATTTTCCCAGAAGATTTTTCAAATGGGGAGTTTGTATCCAAGACCCTGGGGTCTTTGAGTTTATCAAACAGTAGATGACTATAGTTACTGACTACCGTGTCTTGTATACCTAGCCTATTCTATTGATCTACTTCTCTATTTCTTAGCCATTGCCAAGTAGTTTTGGTAATTGCTGTTTTATAATATAATTTTATATCTGGTATGGCTAGACTACCTTTCATAGTAATTCTTTTCATGAATTCCCTTGATATTCTGGACCTTTTGTTCTTCCAGATGAATTTTATTATTTTTTCTAGCTCTATAAATAATTTTTTGGTAGTGTGGTATGGCACTGAGTTAGTAAATTAATTTAAGTAGAATTGTCATTTTTATTATATTAGCTCAGCCCAAACCCGTCATATTTTCAACACTTCTTTGCTAACCTACTGATGACTGAGTTCATGCAAACTCTCACCTCCAGAAGGCCTTTTGATTTCACTCTTGAATCTTTACCTTTCCTCAGCCCATCCAGAGGTAATGTATACTTATTATCAGTCCATAATATGGCTTGGTGAAATGATGTCTGCTTAATTCAAAGTATTGTTTCGGACTTTTTTTCTTTCAAATAAAATAATACATATAAAGTGTTGTTTGCAAACTTTACAGCACTACATTTGTGCTATTATTTATTTCTTACTTTCCGTAAATTTCATTGCTTTTAACTAATTATGTCCTATGCCTGACCATAAAAGGTAAAGACATTGGTCAGAGATCATGAGTTTAATATAGAGAGGAGTATAGACCCACACGGTGTCTCAAACCTGGGCACCAATCTAATACAGGCTTCCAAAGTTCCCCACAGCTCTCAGCTGCCACATTGTGATACCTGATTGCTTCATCATTTCATTAACTCCAGTGAAAATACAAAGATAGCAAGATCTGATGCAGTAACTGTATTTTTTACTTCCAATTTTTCAAAGGAATGTCAATGATGTCAATGAATTAAAGTAATTCTAGGAAAACAGACCTTTAAAAAAAACCTTTCATCTTCATCTCTTCATCACTCTTTCCAAATATTACACACACACAACACACACAGAGTCATCAGTGAAATTAAAAAAAAAAAAGATTTAAATTCAAAGTCATAGATTAGAAAAAAATTAAACAATCAGACTCACCATCTTTATTTTGAAAATATCAGCACATAAGTATAGCTGGAAGTATAATATTCAAAATCCTGTTTCAGGCAGATGTTTGAAAAAGGCCCCAAGAACAAAATGATTGTTTTTGTTTTTTAATAAAGGTCTTTCTGTTTAGGCTAATGCATCGTGCAGAAATATTTTTATAACACTGGAAAGCCTATTTTATTATAAATAGCTGGGAAGGAACAGAAGATCTTTAAGATAATTTTAAGTTATAGTCAAACTTATTTTTAATAAGATTATTTTGATTTAATGGGATGGGGAACCTGCCACCTCAAGGCCTCAGTCAAACGGCTGCACTTGAGGACCTAGAGGGCCACATGGGGCTTCAAGGCTGCAGGTTTCCCATCCCTGGTTTTGATGAACTTTTATGTTATATTTGGGAATTCAAGGAACACAGACAAAACCTCATAGTAAGGTGATCTAACTACAAGGTTTATCGATAGTATATAAAACAGGAAGACATGAAGAATACAAGAAGCACACCTGCTTCATAAAAAGCTTACTGTATCCTATTTCTGTTCCAGAGAATGAAACAGTATACATAAGTGCTCTTGAGAGGGTCGTTTCATTGAAACAATAGCAGCACCTCAGGTGGTCCACAAATGTTAGGGACAATTTAGTTTTATACTTACATAGATGGAACGAGATCTCCCAGCCTACAGGAAGCATTTCCTGATTCTCTTTCATTCTAATGCTATCTCATCCAATTTAGCTCATATGCAGTTTATACATGGTTGTTTGCATTTTGTGTCTCCCCAATAGACTGGAAACTCCATTAGAGCAGGTGCTGTCTTTTGCCTTTTTTTTTTTTTTTTGAATCTCTCGCCCTTAGCACAGTGCCTGGTACATTATAGGAGCTTAATAAATGTTTATTGACTCACTAAACTGGATCCATTCTATGGTGAGCAAACCATAAATTGTACACAGGATTCGGGAGAAATATTTTTGGAGTCAGGAAGCAAATTATGATATTCTTTCATCACTCTTAGATGTCTCTTTTTCAACATTTCCTCTCTACCCTCTGAAGGGGCCTGATTCACCCAGCCAGATTCAACATTATTTTAAGATACGGAAGTTATATTAACCATTCCTCTTCTAAATAAAGTAGAGGCTGAAAATGTTTTTAGTAATAAATTTTGTGCCATGTTTCACACAAGATAGCTGTTTAATAACTGTTCACTATATTGAATTGTCTTGAAGCAAGAAGCACGATTGTATTGTCTTATCTATTCTTAATACATAAGTAAGTACAGTTATGGCTTGCAAATCTGAAAATCAATGGTAATTAAATGCCATCTGTCAGTCTTTTCCTTGAGTCAGGTCAGACTGTATCATTGTGAAATAATCCATAGGTAAAGAAATGTGTTCTAAAATATGCCAGCTCAATAAATCCAAAATCTCATAAATTCAAATAAATCTAGACTCCTCATTTTCCATATTTTCCTTGATGTAGTCATTCTCAATAGATATCATGGCTCAGAAATGGTCCAGGTAAGAGGATCTCCTTAATATGAGGAAAAGAAATATTATAGGAAAAAGGATATGTTTGGGGGAAGGAAAGGGAAGAAAAAATAAATCTGCATGGTAATTTTGTTGTCTGCTTGAAAGGTATAGCAAGTTGTGCATAGTAGACTGACAGTTTCACATGAAATCATATTTTTATTGTAATATGTTTTGAAAATGTTTCTTTTATCCCATGAATTAAAAATAAAATAAAAAACAAATAAATTAGAATATCATGGAAGAAAATTTTAAAAAGAAAAGAAAAATGTACCTGGAGCAAAGGAATCAAAAAAAGTGGGGAAGCATATATACTTCCATTATGTATTCATGTGCATGCTTTCTTAAGTAGTAGGCTGTTATCAGCTAGCATGACCTTATAATTAGTGCTGAACAAGTAAAGATTGCTTAGGGAATAATATTGCATTTCTCCATCTGACTGAATCTTAAAATTAATGAAAGTTATGACAAATGAAGGTAGATAGGAAGAATATTTATTAAGCACTTATCATGTGTCAACCATTGTGCTATGGCAACAAATCCAAAGGACAGTTCCTGCCCTGAAGAAGCTAAGGAAATGATATCCAGGAAAAGTTGTTTAGTTTAGGGAGAAAGTCACACGGATGGTGATGGATGCCACAGAGCAGTCACTTCCCTTAAGCTCTCATCCTTCATGTCTGCTTCCTTTTCTCCCCCCAACTCCTAGGTAAAACTGTATTTGTATGCTGCTTCAGGTTCCTTTCCTCCTCAACTGCTTGTGCTACAATGGAATCATTCCATAGGAACTGCTCTCTCCAAAATTACCAATTACCAATTACCATTGGCAAACGTAATGATCTTCCTTAAGTTCACATTGTTCTTGAGTTATCTGCTACTTTGGACACTGATTAATACTCTTTCCTCTCCTAAACACTCTTGTTGCTTCTTTGTGTTCATGCCATTGCTGTCTCCTGGTTGTCTTTCTTTTTATCTGATTCCTTGTCCCATTCTTGGTAACCTTTACTTGGCTCATCATGCATATCATAACCCTAACTGTGGATATCCCCCTAAGTTTTGTCCTAGGCTCTGTTTTCTCTCTACACTCCTTCCCTTGGTGACCTCATCAGCTCCCATGGACTGAAATATCATCTCAAGGCAGATGCCTCACAGATATACAGATCAAGATCTTGATGCATATTTATCCCTAGATATAGAACCATACAGCCCTATTCTCTTCCTGGAGCTCCAGTACATCACCAATTGCTTATTGGTTATTTCAAATCGGATGTCTTGGACACATCTTCATCTCAGCTTGTCCAAAACAAACTACTTATCTTTCCCCCTAAACTATCCCTTCTTCCAAACTGCTATTTCTGATGAAAGAATCACCATTCTTCAAGTATCCCAAGTCCATAACAATAGCATTATCATGGACTCTTTACTCTCCCTGGCCTCACTGACCTAATAAGCTGCCAAATCTTGTCACTTGTAACCAGACATTTTTCCCAGCCATTCTCCTCTTCTCTCCAATCACACAGGTACCAACTGTGAGGTACTCATTGTCTTTGGAACAGATTATTCCAAAAGCCTCAACAGGTCTCCCTGCCTCAAGTCCAATCTATGCTACACAGCACTGCCAAAATTACCTTCCCTAAGTGTAAATCTGACATGTGACTCCTTCTTCAATCAAATCGAGTTGTATCGTATAATCTCCAGGATGAGATATAACCTCTTCTTTTTGGCTCAACGCAGACATGGCCCCAACTTACTTTTTCTGCCTCATTGGACATTTCTCATCATTCTGCATCCTGACATTCAACTGGCCTTCTGTCTATTGCTCATAGAGGACACTATATCTATCCATCCAATAAAGATTTATTAAGCACCTATCACGTGCCAGGCGCTGTGCTAAGGACTGGAGATAAAAATAACAACAACAAAAAAAAAAAATAGAGAGAGTCCCTGTCCTCAAGAAGCTCACAATTTAATGTTGGGAACATAACACACAAATGAAAGCAGGAAAATGGGAGAAAAGAGTGGGCAGAAGATGGGATGCTTGGCCTGAGGGCATCTTGTTTGGTGAAGCTGAAACCAGGCAGAGCAGCAGCTGGGAGTGGAATCTATTTCCACGTCTGTACCTTTTTTACTAGCCATTGCCAATGCATGAAATGCAGTCATTCTTCACCTTGACTCTAATAATCCCTCTTTTCCTTTAAGATATAGCTTAGGTGCCACGGTCTATATCAGCGACTCTTAACCTGGGAGTCCTTGAATATTTGTATGTCTTTCCATTCTTCTAAATATAATAGATTTTCTTTGTGATCCTGCAAAATTCTCTTTGTGCATTTAAAAATATTCTGAGAAGGGGTTCATAGGCTTCATGTATCTGCCTGTCAAATGATACAAAAAAGCTTAAGAAGCCCTTATTCTGCATGAAGCTGTACTTGATCCCCATGCCTCTGCATATCTCCCTTTCAAACTCTGTATGTATTTGTATTTATTTACTTCACATTTGTGCTGTGTGTGTGTGTGTGTGTGTGTGTGTGTGTGTGTGTGTGTGTGTGAGGGGGTATATAATGGACTTGTTTTTTCTCCTCATTAGAATATAAACTCCAAGAAAGTTGAGATTGCTTCATTCTTGGTATATACTCATACTTAGTATATATCCAATAATCACCATGATATCTGGCTGGCACACACAGCAAGTGAATAAATATATTGGTTGGTGACAGACAGACAGACAGATAGATAGATAGATAGATAGATAGATAGATAGACACAGAGATAGACAGACAGACAGATCAATGACAGATAGACAGATAGCTCTATATGTACCAATGCACTGTAGAATATAGGATCCTCAAGAGCAAGGACTAGATTTCTATTTCATCTTTGTGTCCCTGTAGCATAGCAGTGTTGGCACTGAATTACTAATTACTCCTTGAAATGGATTGAATTTTCTAAGTACAAAAACCAGGTGAAAGTTGGCCCAACTAATAACCATATTTTTTTTAGTTCACTACTGCATGCTCTACACAGTAAGAGAGATTTATGTTTTACTTCTCTTGTTTGCCCAATTCCAAATAGAGTATGTCAGTGGACCTATCTCATCAGGATTTTACTCTACAGCAAGGGTTCTTAAAACCTTGTTTTCTGTGTGTTACAGACTTCTTTGGCAATCTAATGGAGCCTGTGTGATATAATGTTTAAATGCAAAAAATAAAAGCCATAGGATTACAAAATTGGTTAGTTATATTGAAATAGTTATCAAAATATTTCAACATGAAAAAAGTTTAAGCAATCAGTTTTAAGATGCTCTTTCTTCTAACACACTGGGTTATCACATTCCATCGAAAAAGGTGAATGGACTATTCCTAAAATATTTTAATTAGTCAATGACCCAAAACTATCATTATCTATAAAATTGCAAACCATACCATGACCACAGCAATATAAATGAAAAAAGATCACCACAAGGAAATGCCTTGATTAAATGAAAAACCATTAGAGGCCTTGAAGAAAAGATAATAAAATATACACCACCACCACCACCCTCCCCCATGTCCCTGCAACAGAGGGAAGATAAGAATATTGTATATATGATCACTTTGTATATGATCACTACATGCTATCTCTCCATCAGATATCATTCCTTATTTTTCCTCTGTCACAGACAGGGAGAGTTCAATGAGGCAGGAATCAGGGCAACTACATGGCACAGTAGATACAGTACTGGAGATGGAGTCAGAAAGACTCCTCTTCCTGAGTTTAACTTTGGTCTCAGATGCTTACTAGCTGTGACCCTACACAAATCACTGTATCCTGTTTGCCTCAGTTTCCCCATCTATAAAGTGAACCTGGGCATGAAATGGCAAACCATTCTAATATCTTTACCAAGAAATCCCAAACAGGGTCACAAAAATTCAGGGATGACTGAGAACAACCGAACAACAAAGGGAAAAGCAGTCCTTGCTAGATTTGGCCTTGATTTAAAGAAAAAATGTGGCAATACTGTGCGTTAAAAAAAATCACAAACCTGTCAAATGTTTACCCTATCTTATCATGTATTCCAGGTAGCCAAAATATATCATCTACATTCATAGAAAACCATCACTTTTTGGTAGAAAATTCTCAAGGCATACTTAGAAGGCTTCCATTTAAGTTCTTTCACAAACATCATAATACAAACATGGCATCAAAGGAAATTTGGTGCTGTATATGCAAAATAATCTTACAGAGCAATGACAATGTAACATAATGGATCAAATGCCCATGGGAGAGGTGTGTGTGTGTGTGTGTGTGTGTGTGTGTGTGTGTGTGTGTGTGTGTGTGTGTATGGGTGTGGGGGTGTGTGTGGGGTGGGGTATGGGTGTGGGGGGGTGTGGGTGTGTGTGAGGGTGGGTGTGGGTGTGTGGGTGGGTGTATTTTATACCATTTTGTTTTGTTTTTTCTCTTCCAAAAGCACATATTAGATGGGGAGAAATATCATTGAGTAACTCTTCCCTTCAAAATCAGGACTGAATTAGGTTGCAGATCATGATGTTTTCTGTGAATTTCTTCAGAATGAATTGTCAGCTAAAAACTCTGGAAGGGAAACAAATATTTCAGTATTTCTAGCTCCCGTTATCACATTGTCTCCTTTAAGTAATGTGGCTGTCCAAAAGAATATGAACCAGGGGAAGAATGCTCATGTTTCCCATTATTCTCTCTGTCATCTTTTGGCTGTGAGCTAAATATTACTAAACTTGAGCAAGTTATAAAAATAAAACTTAAGAATGTCAATTGAATATTCTAAAGTTAAAATGTTTTTATCTACTGTAGTGAATAAAGTCATCTTTTTGTAAGTTTTAAATGTCTATTTTAAAGGCTTGGCAGAGCACTTATTTTAGTTAGCATTCATTTAGAATATAGAACTGGAAAGTAATTGGATTTATGAATTTATTGGTAAAGAGAACTTTCAGGTGAGTAAACGTCCTAGACTGATGACAATGAAAGTCAGAACTTTATATAGGGATTTTCTTAGGGCCCTAAACTGGTATGGGTCAGAGGGAAGGCTTGAACCCAGGTCTTCCTGACTTTAATATCTAGTCTCAATCCACTACTACACCATACAAGCTGTCCTTTGTTACTTAATAAAACATGATAAATATAGTTCACTTGATTAGCTGGATACAGGGTAATCAATTACTAGATTGTAATGGTAATTTAAAAGGAAAGATCTTTCCCATTTCTTAAAAGGCCTATGTAACCTGCCTGGGTCACATGGAATTATGAGTCACATGGAGCTTGTGGTGGGAGGAGTTTGCTAAATAGGTGAAAGAGGCAGAGGTAGAGCAGATCTGAGAGGAAACTGGTCAGAGTCTAGTCAAAGCTAGGAAGGATGCAGGCAAGCAGACAGCCAACTAGAGTGAGTGAAAGAGCTTATTTGTAATTTTGTTTAAGGGATCCTGCTTGCGTTTGTTTAATGGACATGTTTTGTGGGTAGCCTACCAGGGGAAGGTGTACAGATGTTTGTTACTACAATGGATTTGGCTTTCTGGTATCTGAACAAATGTTTTGGTACTGTCTTCCATGTGGACAGTCTGTTGTATTTCTTGATTCAGAATTGCACTGGGATATTCATGGCCACCATGGGCACTGTGAATATTGAATTGGTGCTACAAATGGTGACAAGGATGGAATCAGAAAATATCAGACCTCTACTGGGAGGCAGGAAGGCTTTAGAAGAAGAAATGGATATCCCAGTGTGGGAGGATTTGCCTTATTCCTCCATAGCAAGAGAATAGGCTAAAGAGAAAATTGGGAACCAAGGCTACAGATGGGAGAACCCAGAGATTTAGAAAGATGTTTGCAGGGAATACCAACAGAATCATGGAAAGACATGGCAGGGGTATGTAGGAGAGGCTGGGCCTTGCTAACAAGCTATTGAATTATATGTAAAGGCAGAGACTAGCTGCTGGAACAGAAGGCTCAGATGGAAAGGGAATTGGCTGGTTTACATGAGAGACTTTTTATGCTAAAGTATTCAAACTCTCCTTTAGAAGATCAAGCTGGAGGGTCTCAGGTGGTAGAAGAAAAAGCTGTTGTTAGTTTAGCTCACAAAAAAGCAAAAAAGTAACAAGAGAAAAGATGTGTGGGTGACTTTTCAGGCAGAAGCACAACAGGAGAATCAAGGGTCACACAGTGTTGGGGAGGTCATTGAGGATTTTACTCACCAGGAGGTCACAGATATTTTGAGTCAGTTCACCCAAAGGATAGGGGAATAGTTAGTATCTTGGATGGTGAGAATCAGTGAAAAAAAATAAATTTCTTTGAGAGAGAAGAGTAAGTAGCCAGCAGATTCAAAATCAGAATAGACTGACAAGAAAAGAATTGTTTACTGCTCTACTAAAAGCAGGGGTAGATTTTGGAAGAATAGATGGCATTCCAATTAATGAACTGTATAAAATATATCAAGGAAAGAGGCTTGATATTGGACTGAACAGGGAGATGAGAACTGCCCTTGTAGATCCTGACTTTGAATGGGGATAGTGTTGTCCTCTGCATTGTTATTGTGCATACATTTTATTACTATGATGGATTTGGCTTTCTAGTGTCTGAATAAATGTTTTGGTTCTGTCTGTTGTATTTTGGGATTTAGAACTGCACCGGATATTCATGGCTTTTATGGGCACTATGAATATCATATTGGTGCTACACAGATCTGTGATCTCACTGATGATGGTGCTCTCTCCAGTGATGGAGATGGCAATACTTGCCCAGTCAATGAGAATCTTGGCCTTTCTCAAGCTCTCTTGTTATTTGCATGTACATAGATCAAGTCAAACACACAGGTTGTACCAAGCTCTTGCTATAATAAAATATCACTCATCTTCTTTTCCAGAAAGACAGAGATACAGAAAGATACATATAGATATATCTAAATATTTGGTTTATCTTTGATGAACTTTATATCACTTCTTTCACATACCATGCAATCTGTTGAAGCTTCCTAATGCTCAACATATACCTCTCCACTGTTCATTGTCCTGTACATAGTCTTCAACCTTACATCTTCTGAGACGGAAATATTCCATGATTTCCAGTCACATGAAAACACCAGAACATTGGTACGGGCAATAACAAATCAAATAGTCTACTTACATAAATTTTAATTATTTAAATGGATTCTGATAATTAAGACAATAGCTCTCACCAAAACAGGGTTGATATTGCAGCTTTTTAATCATGTACATCTGGTTGGAGCACTGCATGTCGTGTGAGAAGTTCCACAGAAACATCAAAGGGACAATGGAAAAATCATCAGAGAATAAACTTGGAAACCAGAGTCCTAATCCTAATTTGCCATTTATTTACTTAGTAACTCTGGGCAATTCACAGTAGGCCTCAATTTCTTTGTCTATAAAAATGTGTAGAATTAAATTGAGTGAAAAACAGTAAATAGTCATGACAGCTAACAATTATATAGTGCATTAAAATTTTCAAAGCACTTTAGAAATTCTATATTATTTGGTCCTCCCCAAAATCCTGTAAGGCATGAGTATGATTGTGATTATGTCCATTTTACAGATGCGGAAACTGAGAAGCCAAGAAGTGGACCTGCTTGCTTAGGGTAACACAGTAGTAAGTGTATGGACTCAAGTTTTCTTGATTCCAAATTCAAAACTCTATACGCTGGGGCTATTTAGCTATTCTAAGTATCTGTTGGAAGCCTACTGCTGGGATTAGCCCTAAAGGAATGTCAAAGAAATCAGAAATCATTTCAATGATTTTCTAAAACAGTAGGAGGTGTAATATATGGTAGATATACAGACAATTATGATATAACACAAACAGGTATGACCGACAGAGAGACAAACTGACAGAAAGCAGATAAACAGACAATAGATAGACATATAGACAGTTGACAGACAGTAGATAGACCATAGATAAAAAGATAGGTAGAGAGAGAGAGATGTACAGACAGATAGATAAGAAAGTGAATAAAATTAAAAGCACCAGACAATCTCAGTAGGACTTAAATTGGGGCAAATCACTTTTCTGAGCCAATTTCCCCATCTGTAAAAAAAAGCAATTGCATTTGATCATTTCCTATGTTCTTTTTTGATCTAAGAGGTATACTAGAAAACAATGGCTCCGGAGTCAGAGGTCCTAGAGTTCAAATTATGCTTCGGACACCACCTCTGTGAGCAAGACCTTTAACCTCTGGGTCTCAATGGTCTAATCTGTAAAATATGTGATCTGACCTCTGAAGTACCTCTCAACTCTAGATCTATGATCCAAGAAATCTTCAGATTTTAGAAAGGGCATATGAAAGGTGGAGAGTGCCACCCTTTCTTAGGCTCTTTTATCCAAAAATGCTGTGATACTGTACACAAAAAAAGATAAAGTCCTGAAAAATTTAGAGAATGGCCAGTTCACTTCCAGAGTGGAATAAAAGAAGCCTTGCTATTTGAGTTAGGCTTAAAAGAATAAACAGCATCTAATTGGAAGAGAAAACAGAGAAAGCATGGAGGCTGAGAAATATGTTTAAATGTGTTTAATCTGCAGTGAGTAATATGGTTATAATGCTTACTGTAGTTCTGTCATTTAGGCCCAAGACAAAACAACAGATGTGGAAATGCAAAGTATCACTGTCATTTTCAATAAAGCATTTGGTTTTCTGTCTCAGTGATTCCTTCCTAAAGGGAAAACATCCATAATTACAGATGGATATTAGTTTGAGCCCTGACAATGTCCAGTATCTTTGTGTCAAAGGGTTTCCCTTATTATGTCTACATAGGTCTGGACTTGATTTTCCACCACACATCCTTCCATTCTTGATGTACATATCTGGATAAAGATTTTTACTAACTAAACATTTTCAGAATAAAATGGACATCTTGCCTTTTTCTACAAACCACCATAATCACAGAACCATCTTCCTTGCAGAAATGATAGCCAGCTCCCTCCCTCCTTCCTTCCTTTAAATCACTTTCAATGTCCAGCAACAATCTGCATCCATGAGAGATATGAGACAAAAGAAAAGTAGCTTGCCTACTCTGGCCTGAACAATTATTACCTATCACACTGCTGGCTAAAATAAATTTAGTGACTAGGGCTTTATTGAGCTCTGAGCCAAGTACTATGACATTGCAATCTAATTAAATTGACTGTCATGGAGTTATTTCCATCTAAATGAAAAGGTACCCCCTACAGATTACACACACACACACACACACACACACACACACACACACACACACACACAAACCACAGATTGAAAGATGCTAGTGTAGTCCTTTGTTCTTATTTTGAGTACGGACCCAATTGGTCAGCTCCAGTTGATCAACACAATTCTTTCCTTCCATCTTTCATTCCCTCCTTCTCTTTTCTCCCTTTGTCCATATAAGGAACATACTCTTACCAGCTAGTGCTTTGCCCAAAGGAAGATAAGTTTTAAGCCCTGAAACCTCACAAGATATCTTGGGGTTTGCAGGTTAATTTCTTTTTATGGATCATGCCTTAAACCCAAATCACTCTGACTCTCATTGACTGGCCAACAATAGGTCCCAGCCCAAACCTCATTGCTTGGGTTCTGATGGCTCTGAGTACAAATAGCAATTTCTTCTGTTTTGCCCAGAAAATGTGTGAGTCTTCCCCCTCCCACACTGTTTGTTTTAACTGAGTAAAAGAGGTCATTCTTTGCCTCATTTTTACCTAGCATTAATCACTGACTGAGGATAGTTTCAGACAAACCGACACCTGGGAAAGATCTTAGCTTTAAAAGGCCAAGGTCTCCCACTGCATCAGGGTCATCTCCAGTCGTCCTGATCTATATCTTGCCACTGGACCCAGAGAAGACAGCAAGGATCATGACTTTACGTAGCCCTGTCTCACTTAAATCCAGTTCACTTAAAACTCATGACATCATTTTCCTGATGTCATTGTCCTTTTTGAGAAGGAAGGGCCAATAAAAACAAATGGAATATTGCTTTATAGCTGCACAACACAAAGTTTTTATTTTTTTTAAATGTGGTGCTTCATTATTTATTGACCAAGTATAACCCATTCATTTTTCCTTTCATTCAAAAATCAATATAGTTTATATTACCTTCATGGCATGAGGTCTCTGTGTCACCATGGAAAGAGCTCTGATTCTCGAGACTAAAGATCTGAGCTTGGGTCCTGCTTTACTTACTACTTGCCCAACCAGAAGGGAAGTCAAAGCTCCTTTGGTCCTTAGATACTTCATCAATAAAAAGAGGAGGATGAATTCGATAATCTCTAGGGTCTCTTCCAGCTGTGAGGTTATCATCCTATGATCCACTAGGCTAGGGCACTGAGGAAGATTAAGGCATTTAAAGTATGATCCTTGCTTTCAAGAAATTTATGTTCTAATGAGGTTTAAGGGTGGGGGAGGAAGAAAGGGACAAGCTAACAGCTACACCTACAGCCTCTACAATCACACCCATGTAATTTGAAAAAATGGTATGTTATTGAAAGTTTATAGATGGTTCAAGAAATCCGATAATGCAAGATATATTTCAACGTATAGAATAGCAAAACAAGTTTCAGAAACAAATTCATTTGTTTGCAACTTAAACAATGTTACTCATTGAGCATAACACAACATCTACAAGTCAATATAAGAGGAAATACTCGGAATACTCAGAAAATTAGCCAAAAACAATATTAAGGACTATCAAAACCCCATTTTCCCAATTTATGTTCATATAATTTCTAAATAAATACCTCTGTCACTGACCCCAGATATTTATTTGTTTAACATTTTTAACAAGAGATGATATATCTGCAGGCTTATAAGCTTCCCAAATATTTGGACTGGTCATGGTTTTCTATTTTTAATGTTAAAAGACATACAATATTAACATTTTGCCACAATGTGCTTAATAATAATTGTAAAGATACTATGTTACAGCTGACATATTAGAAATCTATTACTATGCTATTTACCTCACAGAACCATTATCAGAAATGAACTCTAACTCTAAGAAATTATCATACTACTTGCTACCATTTTTATTGAGCTGTATATTTAAGTAAAGCCCAGGCTCACAGGATATTACACCTACAAGAGACCAATTGGTCCAATCTCTTCATTTTAAAGACAAGGGAAATGGAGGGCTAGAGATTCATTAACAGTTCAGCATTCCAAAACTTGTCAATTGGTACATTCAAGACTATGATCCCATTCTTTTTATTCTTATCATTGGGTGTTTTCTACCACATTCACAGCATGTTTCATATCCAGAATTAGGGACATAGTAATAATGATAATAACAATTTTGTTGTTTTTTCATCCATGTCCAACTCCTTGTAACCTCATGGACTAACAATAAAAGTCACATTTATATGGCACTTTTCAGGATTATAAAGACCTTTAGCTATGTTACGATGAATGAATGATTTTATTAAGTATTTTATTATTACCAGGTGGAAAGTGATGTAGTAAGTGCTGGTGATACTAATAGAAAAAATAGTTCCTGATCTCCAGGAGCTCACAGTATTTAAGTGAATTCTCACAGCAGTCCTGTGTGGTCACAGTCCCATTGTCTTTTGCACTACTTAAAACAGAACCATGTGTTGTATTTATCTCTTGGTACCATACTTTAGCAAGGAGATGAGAGACCATCTAGAAGAGGGCAACCAGGAGAGTAAAAGGCCTTGGGATCATGTCACATGAGTATCAGTTGAAAGCAATGTGAGTACCATATACCAAAATAATGTCAAAATCGACTAGTGATTTAGACATAAAGGGAGATACAAGTAATTTGAAGACTACAGAAAATTGTACCTGTCAGATCTTTGGGTAAGGAAGAATTCATGACCAAATGAGAGAAGCAATGGGAAGTAAAATGGATAATTTTGATTACATGAAATTGAAAGTTTTTGAATTAACAAAATGTGCACAGTCAAAATTAAGACAGCAGGACCCCAGGGGTGGAGGGAGAATATTATAACAGGTTTCTCTGATAAAGGGCTCATTTCTCAAAATATCAAAGGACCTGAGCTAAATTTATACAAATAAAAGGCATTCCCCAATGGATAAATGGTCAAAGGACATGAACAGACAATTTTCAGAAGAAATCAAAGATATCAGTAGTCATATGAAAAATGCTCTAAATCATCACTGACTAGAGAAATACAAATGATCAACTCTGAGGTAGCACTTCCACACTTATCTTACTGGCTAATATGACAGAAAAGGAAAATTACAAATGCTAGAGAAGATGTGGGAAAATGGGAACATTTACGTACTGGTGGTAAAGTTGTGAAGTGGTCCGACCATTCTGGAGAATAACTAGGAACTCCACCCAAAGGACTATAAAACTATGCATACTCTTTGACCCCACAATACCAGTACTAAGTCTGTAGGTCAAAGAGATCAAAGAAAAGGCACTATATGTATGAAAAAATATCTGGAGCCTCTTATTTTGTGGTGGAAAAGAAGTAGAAATTGAGAAGATGGCCACAAATTGGGGAATGGCTGAAGAAGTTGTTGCATAAGATTTTGATGAAATACTATGGGAAAGATGGTTTCAGAAAAACTTGGGAAGATATATATTAACTGATATAGAATGAAGTAAGCAGAACCAGAACACTGTATGCAGTAACAGCAATAGTGCGATGATCAACTGTGAAAGACTTAGCTATTCTGATCAAGAAAATGATCTAAGACAATTCCAAAAAATGTATGATAAAAGATACTATATCCACCTCCAGGGAGAGAACTGATGAACTCCACATGCAGACTGAACTTTTTTCTTGCTTTTGTCTTTGCAACATAGCTAATATGGAAGCATATTTGGTATGATTTTGAATGTATAATTGATACTGTATTATTCACCCTTTCAATGAATGGCAGAGGGGCAAGAGAAAGCAATTTGGAACTCAAAATTATTTTAAAATTCATGGTGATCTTTTAAAAGAAAAGAAAAGGGATGTTTTGCTCTCAGAATAGAAGACTTAAATGTATAAGAACAGCTATCTTAATCTGGAGAACATTTTTGTGAATTACAAATACATGGATTAGATTTCTTCTGCTTAGATGTCAAGGATGGGAAAAAGGACAAATATGTAAAAGTTACAAATAGGCAAATTTGAGCTCAGTTGGGGCTATCCAAAAGTGGAATAAAATGATTACAGAATTAGTGGGCTGTCACATACCAAAAGTCTTCCAGCAAAGGCTAGAAGACAATTTGTCAAGCATATCATAAAAGTGCTTTTGTTTAAATACCGGTTGGACTAGACATAAGGCTACTGAAGCCCCTCCCAACTCTGAAATTTCGCTTTTCCATCTCTGAGGCAATGTTATTGCACACCTGAATATCCACTACTCTTCAATGATGGTAGCCAATTGGAAATATACTAATGTGATCTATACACATTGGTTTCAGAAGCACTACATATAGTATGCTAGGAAATGTAACTGAGGCAATAGTAAAAACAGAGAGGTATCATTCAATTCTTTTTAGTTCATTTTCACATCTTTTTCCCAGAGTTCTTTGAAAGTAGAGTCTTTTTCTGATACGGTCAAAATCAAGCAAGTGTATATATATTTTTAGTCAGACCTTGTAATTTCACTGGTGTTGGGAGCTCCCATGAAATTGAGGAAATTGCCTCTTCCACCCTACATCAGCAGCTGTTCTGCAATTTAAGAGGGGTAGAATTGCCTGGGGCACCTGGAGCTTGAACAACTTAACCTGAGTCAATGGTTTGACTCTTTTTCCACTATAAAATGCTGCCTTCTCAAGTTCTTATGTGTTACTATCCAATTATGTGAAAATTGAGCAGCATGTACACTTACATATGCACATATATAAAATCTATATCAATGGCATATATAATATTTATAGAAAATATATTTTTGATGCTCTATTCAGAAATCTCTTTGAGTTATAATAATAAGTATTTAGGGATAAGAATATTAATATTCTTTTGTAAGGAGTATATAAATTTAGTTTATCATAAAAGGCAGTTTAGCGTATTCCTAAGCTGTATGACTATTTAGATATTTATCCAGGAGAATATGAATATCATGTTATAAATTATAAATATCCATCTGGCCCTGCTGTTTTCTTGGCTAAGGAATCTTTAATAGGCATTTCCATTTCTGAAATATCATCTCATTTTAAAACACACTGTCTCCATTCAATATTTAAGCACACTGGGAAATTTCCTCATTTTACTTGAATGAGTTTCATATCCTAGGACATAAAAACAGAAGTCATGTTTTAGAAATGTGCCAGTTCAAAAGTTTTCCATTTAAGCACAATAATGCCTATAACCTACTCTTTTATATCTAGAAAGTAACTATGCCTGGCCCCAATTTTTTTGCAAAATATAAGCATCTGAGTATTTACCATTCTCCAGATTTAGCATTATTTAATTACTAGATATAATACTAAATTACAATATTATATCCATATGCAATGTTCTCTTTTCATTGTTCTCATGTGTCCAACAATATCATAAGTGATGTTTATCAATAAATATGCTTCATGTTCTAGTTTTTTGGCATTGCATATTTTCTCACGTCGCAGACTGTTATACATGCGTATATTGAGCACCAAGTAGAAAGTGAAATGACCAAAGGGTGTTTACTTTAATGGACCCATGACCTCATCAATGTGAATGTTTTCCTCTATCAGTGTAAATTATGAATCATCCATGGCTTCTCAACATGTAAGGTTCCTATAAATACCCTCTCACAAACTTTGCAACAAGGATAGATCCAACATTCTAGATGTCTCCTGAGAGGTCTTTGGATATTTGTAAGGTGCAACACTTAGGCTGTTCATTTATTTTCACTCCATATCTAGCTCAACTTCTTTTCCAATAAAAATGCTATTATGAGCAGTATGCAAATACATGAAGAATATTGTATTTTATCAGCATGTCGAACTCTCACTAGGGAAACTATCTACACCCATATGGATTATAATTTTTATGAGATGGGAAACAAGTCAGAGGGAGTTCTTAGAGGTACATAGAGTTTGAATGAGTAGCCAAGAGTCACACAACTTGTGTAATTGGTAGATAGAGTATATCAGGGTTAGAAGGTCTAAATCCAATTCACTAACAGATGCTGCCTTTATTAATGTCAAGAAAATATACAACTACACTTCATTTTAGATTTAGTCACAAATAAAGTACCATTTATTTATAGGATCTTAAATCTCAGGAAAAATCCAACTATTTGGATTATATGAATACTTACATATTGTAATACATCTGCTTCTAAGTTATTTCATCAACTACATTAGGAATCCTTATGACACTATATACTTGATGGATCATGATTTCAAGGGTTAAAGTGGTTGTATACTGAAGCTTCAATATCATAAGTTCTCTCATTTTGCATGATTCTTAAACAGATTTCTATAAACCGGCCATAAAGGAAGGGCTTAACTTTTTGAGACTAAGAAATTCTTTTGAAACATACATTCATACACATACATATGGAGGGAGGAAGGAAGGAAGGAAAGAGAGAGGGAGGGAAAGAGAGAGAGAGTGTGTGTGTGTGTGTGTGTGCATGTGTATGTGAAGGTAGCAAGCAGCGTGCCACAGAGACTGTCCATCTGTTTTTTTTTTCTCCCATTCCCACTATACAACCAACCTTCCTCTTTTCCATGGCATACAGCTTTTATGTGACTCCCTGTATAGGAGACATCACTGGTAATATGTTGTAGCCTACTTACACATGCCATATATTTTTGTTATCTTTTAGTCACTTGTAATTTTTATTTTTCAATGATGATCATGTCCTCCAAGGGAAGAGTCATTATCCCATATCTAGGAGAAGGTGGCCACATCTCAGGTTATGGATACGACCATTCAATCCCTGAAGTATGAGGCACTCATCTTGAAAAAGCCATCAAAACATGGTTTTACAGTAACTTCCTAGTGTATTTTACTGGAACAATTTTAAATTACTATTTTTACAGGCTCATAGGACACAAGGAAATGCTTCATCTTAGTTAAGGGAAAATGAAAGCTCCAAGAAATGACTTTCCCAGTGGAGCCACAGTTATACCATCCATTTTCATGTACAAATCATCTTGCAATTCTCTGGTGAAAATGAAAATGAGTGGACTAAATTGGATCACTGAAAAGGTATATGAGGACACTGGAATTAGAACAACAAATAGAGGGGAAATAGGTTTTTATAAGGTTTTTACTTTAATTTGTTACTAAAGAAATAGAAATGAACCTTACACAAAACAAACCAAGAAAAAAGAAAAATAAAAGAAGCTAGAGAGAGAGAGGATTCTGGGAAGAATGCGGATTAGGTCAGAAAACTTTCTGCTCTCCAAATTTCCTCCATAGAAAAGATAGAACATTGCGTCAGAGGGAATGTAGAACAGTAGAAATAAACAAAAGTCAGGGTAAAGCAGTTGTTCCCCTAAAACAACCTAAGAAGACCCCAGGAAAGACCTGACCTCCAAAGGCAGAGGTTCGGTCTGAGCAGAAGTGCAAACACCTCCAGGTCGATTACATGGAATCAACAAATAAGCCCTGGGGACAGCTGGGGTTGGGAGGCAGCCTTAGCCTTAGAAACTTTCATCTAACAGACAGCATGAGAGTGTGTGAGTGTGAGCGTGAGTATGTGTGTGTGTGCGTGTGTGTGTGTGACAGAGAGAAGGGGGGAGTCTGACAGTTGAGTAGGAGAAGACTGAAGGACCTTCCACTGTCAAGGGACATCAACCACAGCTGTGCTGATTAGATATGTCCTGGGCTATGAGGGAGAAGGCGTTACCACACACCTGGTGAGTGCAGAAGAGAAGCGGCAGGGACTCTGCTGTCTGTGGTCACTTGCAGGAGAGCAGAGTCCCTGATTTCTCCTCCAGGGAAGGAAGTGACCACAGGGAATAAGATCATTTGTGGGACAGTATGACCAAGGGCTCTTGGTGTGACTTAGGAGTAGAGAAGAAGGCCCAAGGTTGAGCCCTGGGACAGACCTCAGAAAATAACACTAAGAAGGACCCAAGGATTGGGGCATCATTCCCCATCCCTTGGGACTAGAACTTGATCACACTTATGGTTGCTAAAAATTTAAATAAACAAACAAATGAAGGAATGAAATGAAAATGGACAAGCATAGGAGAGAGTATCCAACCACTTACCCCACTACCATGGGGATAAAGAAAATCCAGGTTCATGTTTGGAGGAAAATAATGAAACAACAACAACAACAACAAATACTCCTTTTTTTGGTGAGGAACATCAAATGGTCCCAAATACATAAATTTTTTTTCTTGGAAGTACTTTAAAAGTTGTTTTTTTTTTTAATCAGTTTTTAAATTTTTTAATTTTATTTTGAATTTCTGATTTAACTGAATTGACTGATTCAATTTGAATGAAAAAATAAAAAAAATAAGAGCAATCTGAGAAAATCAACAAAATAATGAAAATAAAGTCAACCAAAATGAAATAGAGAATAAAAACCTTAAGGAAAAAGACCAATTTCTTGAAAACCAGACTTGGGCAAAGGGAAATTGATGACATTCTAAGACATAAAGAAATAATAAAACAAAATCAAAAGAATGAAAAAATAGAAGAAAATGTGAAACATTTCATCAGAAAAATCAACTGATCTGGAGAACAAATCAGAAAGAAATAAGATAAGAATAGTTGGACTGCTGGAAAACTATGATTTTTAAAAAAAGGACCTTGATATAATATTACAAAAAAAAACTGTCAAGGAAAATTGCCCAAGAAAAAGAAGGCAAAGCAGAAATAGAGGCGAAATGATTGATGAACACACTTAAAAGAGATCCCAGTAGGAAAATTTGCAGGAATACCATATCCAAGTTTCAAAGCTCCCATTTTAAAGAGAAAGTATTACAAACAAGAAGTAAAAAAAACCTAAATATTGTGGAGCTACAATAAGGATTATATAAGACCTAAAAGCTACTATGTTGAAAGACCATGGTCTTTTTTCTTAGAGCAAAAGATCTGGGGTTGGATCAAAGGTAACTTAACCAGCAAAGTTAAGTATAATCCATAATGGAAAAAAAAATGAACATCTAAAAAAACTGAAAAACTTTCAGGTATCTGTGACAAAAACAGCAGAACTTAAGGGAAAACTCAATATATAACATCCAGGAGAAATATAAAATTAACATTACGGACCAATTATGAGACATAGTAAGGTCAAATCATGTATTTCTTACATATGAAAATATTATCTATCCTTTTATGACTCATTTTTATTTGAGCAGTTCAAAAAAAGGGTTGGGCTGAGTTAAGTATGGGGAGATGATTCTAAAAAATTCCATGCATGAAGAGATAAAAAGGAAGCAATTCTCTCATACTAATGAGGCAAAAAAAAAGTGATACAGAAGTTAGTAAGCGGGGAGGTGGAGGTCAGGTAGTACTGAAACCTTATTCTCATTGGGAAAGGGTTGAAGATCCAACAACATGTACATCTAGAAGGATATAAAAGTCTTCTAAATTCAGAAAGAAAAAAAGAAGGCAAGTTGATAGAGTTGGGGGAGAGGAACAAGGCAGGAAGTCTTGGAGGTGTGGGTAGATTAAGGAATAGGAGGGAAAGGTAATGGACAGGTAGTAAAAAAAAAAGGTAGTAAAGCAGAGCAGTGAGAACAGATAGGAATAGGGTGAGAAGGATAGTGAGGAAAAATAGAAAGGAAAAAAATATACAACAAGCAATTAATTTAGAATATGGAGGGGATGAATTTACCCATAAAATGGAAACTGATAGATTAAAAAGTTGAATTCAACAATATGTTGCTCTCAGGAAATACTGTAAAAATGAAATATACACACAAATACAGATTAAAGGTCAGGAGTAGAATTTATTATGTAAAATCCCCACAGGGATAGATATCATGATCTCAAACAAAGTGAAAGCTAAATTAGATTTAATCAAAAGAGAAAAATAGGGAAACTACATGATGTGTCAGCTGTATTATTCAATATTGTTTTAGACCATTTAAAATAATTAGACAATATAAAATATCTGAGAGTATGCCTGCCAAAACAAACATAAGCACTATATTAATATAAATGTAAAACACTTTTTATACAAGGTTAAATCTAAATAATTGAAATAATAATTATTGTTCATAGATAAGTAAAACCAACATAATTTTTTAAAAATGAAAATTTTACCCAACTAATCTTTTTATATAAGGCCATCCAAGTTAAATTACTAATAATTATCATACTGAGTTAGAAAAAAATTATAAAGTTCATTTGGAAGAACAAAAGGTCAGGAACTTCACAGAAAAAGTTAAGAAGGAAGACTATTCTGGAGGCAAAACAATTTGGCAGGTAATAAAGTTTATATGTGTGTGCATACATACACGTGTGCATGCAAATATATGCATGTATCTGTGTATATGCACATGTGTGTACACACATACACGTGTGTGTATACATGTGTGTGCGTGTGTATATATGTATATACAAAGATACATGTACACACACGTCAGCTAGGCAATTGGGGTTAAGTGATTTGCCCGGGATCACACAGCTATTAAGTGTCAAGTATCCAAGGCTGAATTTGAACTGAGGTCCTCCAGACTCCAGGGCTGGTGCTCTATCTAACATGCTGCCTAGCTGCCTCACCTTCTCAACGGTTGGTTGGTTGGTTGTTGTCCTTCGTCTTCGAAGAGGAACAAAATGACATCACTATTGTAAAGTGAAATTTCAGTGTGTTCAACTGTGGCTGAACAAACCAATATGAGCTCAGAATGCTCTACCACAAGTTGGCCACAGATAGTCCATGTGAATATGTGGGGTGGATATCCCAAATTTGCCCATCCTGCATTTACTTTGTGCTGTCTCCATTCTGCTTTTCTCAAAGAGCACAGCACCTTTTCTTATGTGGGCATGCCATGCTGAGCAATGCTGTGCCAGTGTCTCCCATGTTGCACAGTCAAATCCAAAGTTCTTGAGAGATACCTTGAGAGTGTCCTTGTATTGTTTCTTCTGGCCGCCATGTGATCGCCTGCCCCATGCAAGTTCTCCATAAAATAGTCTTTTTGGCAAGCGTACATTCTGCATTTGAACAATGTGGCCAGCCCATAGGAGTTGTGCTCACTGAAGCAAAGTTTGAATACTTGGCAGTTCAGCTTGAGCAAAGACTTCAGTGTCTGGTACCTTATCATGCCAGGTGATTCTCAGAATCTTCCTAAGACAGTTCAAGTGGAAGCAATTCAGTTTCCTGGCATGGCACTGGTAGACTGTCCATGTTTCAGAAGCACATAACAATGAGGTCAGTACAACGGCTCTGTAGACCTTCAGTTTGGTAGTCAGTCTAATACCTCTTCTCTCCCAAACCTTTCTTCAGAGCCTCCCAAACACTGAGCTAGCCCTAGCAATGCATGCATCAACCTCATTGGCAATGTGTACATTCCTGGAAAGTACAATACCAAGGTAAGTGAACTTATCCACAGCATTCAAAACTTCTCCATTTGTTGTAACCGATGGTTCCACATATGGATGGTGTGGTGGTGGCTGATGGAGCACCTGTGTTTTCTTGGTGTTAATAATTAGGCAAAAATTAGGCACAGGCAGCAGAGAATTGATCTATACTTTGTTGCAACTCAGCTTCAGAGGCTGCATTGAGTGCACAATCATCTGCACACAGAAAATCATGCACCAACACTCCCTCCACTTTGTTCCTGGCTTGTAACCTTTTCAAATCGAAGAACTTACCATCAGTACAGTAGTTGACCTTGATGCCATGTTCATTCTCGTTGAAAGCATTTGTCAGCATGGCTGAAAACATCATGCTCAAAAGCATGGGAGCAAGCACACAGCCCTGTTTCACTCCACTGGTGACTAGGAAGGCACAAGAGCTTTGTCCATTATCCAGAACCCAGGCAAACATGCCATCATGAAACTGATGTACAATATTGATGAACTTCTCAGTGCAACCAAATTTTGACATAATTTTCCATAACCCTTCATGACTAACCGTGTCAAAGGCCTTGGTCAGATCCACAAACATTGTGTACAGACCTCTGTTCTGCTCCTGGCATTTCTCCTGGAGTTGTCAGGCAGACTGACTGTTCCTCGATCCTTTCTGAAGCCACACAGGCTCTCAGGTATATGCCCAACTTCTAGGTGAAGAATCAGCCTATTAAGGAGGACTCTAGCAAGAATTTTTCCAGCAGTGACTAAGAGAAAGATCCCCCTGTGATTGTTGCAAGACAATCTATTCCCTTTATCCTTATAGAGATGGACAATGGAGGTATTCTTGAACTCCTGCAGGATAACCTCTTGCCATATACCTGGAAACTTTCAGTCAGCTTTTGTATGAGCAATGGTCCCCCTACCTTGTAAATCTCAGCTGGAATAGAATCAGCACCAGGTGCTTTGCCACATGAAAGGAGCCTAATGACACTCAAAACCTCTGGAAGTTCAGCTAAGGAGGGATTGACTTCAAGCTGAGGTAAACGGTCAATGGCCTCAGCATTGATTGATTCACCTCAAGTTGAAGTCAATCCTGCCTTCTCAATATATCTTAAAGCAAAGAAGGAGATCATGAGATATGAAATGCTTTGAGAAAAATCATAGACCTTATTGTTATCATAAGAAAATGAAATAGTAATAATTGCTAACTAATCAGCTTATTTTTCCATATCTAAAAACATTTTTTAAAAAATAATCTATACATTAAATCAATGGCTTCTTTGATAAAAGTCTACCAAGTAACAGGCAAACTTTCCAAAAAATAATATTCAAAATGTGGTAATTTTTTATAACAATTGAGGAAACAAAATCTTAGCAATACAACTTACTGGTAAGGCATGCAACTGCGAAACAAATTGAGTCCAGGGCCCACTCGGCAGGCACAAGGACCCTAAAGAGTTACAAAGGTTTTTATAGTAAAGTACAGTTACTATTTTTAGCATTAGAATTTTTTTCAATACGGGGACTTTCCAGAGCGCAGGGACTCTGATTGGTTATACCCACCTGCATCCTGAAAAACATTTAGTAATATAATGATAAATACTTCCCCCAAATTCTGTGACTTACAGGAAAACTAAGCTTAATTCATGAAAATGAGACAACTCCAGCAGCTGAACAAAATGTCGGTTATGGTACAAAATGGAGTTGGTTTGGTTCTCTCAAATGTTAGGTCTTATATGTACAGCTATAAATCTTACCATCATAGATCATGGATTTAGAGGTGAAAGGAAACATGGAGGCCACTGGGTCCAACTCCCTTATTTTACAGATGAGAAAAATGGAATATGGAGAGATTAAGAAATTTGCCTTACAGGAAAGTGGGGGATAAGGGGATAAACAGAGTGGGGGGGGGGATGATGGAAGGGAGGGCATGGGGAGGAGGGAGCAATTTGAGGTCAACACTCATGGGCATGGACAGGATCAAAAGAGAGAATAGAAGTAATGGGGGACAGGATAGGATGGAGGGAAATATAGTTAGTCTTATACAACACAACTATTATGGAAGTCATTTGTAAAACTACACAGATTTGGCCTATATTGAATTGCTTGCCTTCCAAAGGGAAGGGATGGGGAGAGAGGGAGGGAGGAAGAGAAGTTGGAACTCAAAGTTTTAGGAACAACTGTCAAGTACTGTTCTTGCCACTAGGAAATAAGAAATGCAGGTAAAGGGGTATAGAAAGTTATTTGGCCCAACAGGACAGAGGAGAGGATGGAGACAAGGGCAGAGAGGAATGATGGAGGAGAGAGCAGACTGGTGATAGAGGCAATTAGAATGCTTGGTGTTTTGGGGTGGGTGGAGGGGACAAAAGGGGAGAAAATTTGGAACCCAAAATTTTGTGAAAATGAATGTTAAAAGTTAAATAAATAAATAAATAAAAAGAACCAAAAAAAAAGAAAGAAAGAAATTTGCCTGGGGTTATGTGAAGCAGTATTGCCACTCTATTTTTTCCCCTGATTACAAGTTCACTACTGTGTTTAAAACTGAAAAGTGAAAAGAATGCAAAATCCCGCTAAGCTGTTTGTTGACTATTAAACGTATTTGATAGAATAAGGTAAAAGATGAATTTTCTTTAATGTGGCATCTCCCATGCATAAATCAAAATCATGCAGGATTTCCTGAAGGGAGAAGAGAGATAATTTTGTTCAATGACCTATAAACAATATCAGCGAACTGGCAAACATGGACATGTGTGCTTGGAACAAGCAGAGCTCAAAGTAGGAAGAGATTTCCCATAGATAAGACCATTTGCAGATGATATTGCATGGGTATGTCAAGCAAGGAATATTGCAGAGCCTCATAAAGGAAATCTGCAATCACTCAAAATATGTCACTTTAATGGAACACATCAAAAAATCACAACTGGATACAGAATGCCTGTTGTGTAGACTAAGAAATGCTGTTGGATGGATGACCTAGAGAGATGGCTGATTGCTACCCATGTGTGTACCTATCTCACAATATACATAATGAGTTGATCCCCAAATTAAACATATGGAAGACAAGATTATATCTCCTCTGAAAAATGCTTTCAAAGGATCCATGCTAATATCTAAAAGATAGATCTACACTGTAAACATCAATAGTTCCCTATTAATAATCCACCGAGGTGAATCACAGAACCACTGAGTTTCCAAAGAAACTAAAAATTGGGGGTAAAAGCTCTATGGAGAGGCATCCGGCGGGTGTGAGAAGACAATACTGTTCAGAAGAACAAAATATTATTCATAAGAAGCACCATGAATATTTGACTATAAAAGGAGGTGAGGCTGGGAAATTAACCAAAGTGTGGGATCCCCAAATGCTGTTCCACTGGCAGACATAATATCAGAATATTTACAGAAAGGTCCCCATTAGGAAGATGTCTTTCTTGTCTTCAGGAAACGTATGTCACCCAAAACAAGAAAGCATGCACAGATCTTACTACAGGCTTTCCTTACTCCTCACCTAGTTTATGTGCACCACCTCCAGTTTGGTCTCCCCACATCAAACCTCTCGCTATCGTTTATCCTCCACACAGTTGCCAAATTGATTTTCCTAAACTGTAGAGCTGACCACATCACTCCATTGCTTGAATCATTCCAGTGACTCACTTTTGTCTCTAGGATAAAATGTGTACTTCTCTGTTCGCCTTTTAAAGACCTGGATAAACTTCTTTATTTACCACCCAGCTCCACTGGTTTAGATCCCTTCATCAGGTAACCAAGAACATCCTCATTCTACAAGATCACATCCACCTTGGTACTTACACCTCAGGGTTACGAGTCCTTCTTATCACTTCTGTTTAAAAAGGAGGCCCAAGCAAGCCAATTGTTCATTATGCAATACCTAGCCATATCCCTTCAGATGTCTCCATCATGTCCCTGTAACTAGTTATATTCTCTTCTTTCACCTCCCCTCCTTTTCAGCCTCCTTTTGTGCACTGTCTTCTCCATTAGAGTGTAAGCCCCTTAAAATAGGGACTTTTTCTTATTTGTACTTCCCAGCTTAGTACAGTGTCTGGCACATACGATAGGTGCTTATCAACTTATGCTTATCAACTGTCTGATTCAACTCAACCTATCTTTTCAGCCTCATTGTATATTCCATGCCCTCTTGCACTGGTATGCAGTCAAATTATCTTCCCTCTGTTTCTCACAAACAACCTAGTTTCTGTATCTTCACAACGGCTTTCCCTTATAACCGGAAATTATTCCCTCCTCACTTCCATTGCATGGAATCCCCTTTTTTTCTTTCAAGATACAGCTCAGATATTACCTTCTACATGATTTGTTTCATGCCCATGCCTGCATAACTGCTAAGTTCTTCTTATCCTAAACTACCTTCTTTATATTTTATGTATATGCTATATGATGCATATATATATGATTCTGTATAAACTTTATAAATATATGTACATTCTGCATATGCTAAATATATATGCATATATATTATGTACACTATATAAATACATGTATGCATTCTATATAGACTTTTACCATATATTTGTGCTTTACGCACTATGAAAATGTATTTATTCTACACATGTACAGATATATACATACTCTATGCATATGTTTGTATACACATATTACACACATACATGTTTCCCCTTTTAAGCAAAAGTTTCTTTTGAGTAGAAATTGTTTCATGCTTTATATTCATAAAATCAGTGCCTGGCAGAGAAGTGCTGAATAACAAGCTTGCTGACTGAGTATCCACACTAATTATGTGACAGATCCATTTCAGTTTTCACCAACCTTTCACACCTACCTTTGTACTGAAATCAAGTCTCAATGCAGACAACTGATATAGGGCCATCTAATCAAGTTCTCCAAAGAATTTCTCTAGTAATTCATGTTTTGAAAAAAATATTGCTGTATATGCTAAAATCATCTTCTCAGTTTTCTGTATACTTATGGTAATTGTGCACACAATAAAATGAGTTGACCAGCTGTCCCAAGAAACAGTTTCTGGTTGCATTTCAAAGGAACTCCAATAACTCCTATATTTACCTCTTTCAGGAGAAACAAAGAGTTTTCCAACTTGTAACTCTTTGGTGACTTCTAATTTAATGCATAGTGAGGATGGATATTTTAGCTCTTCCGTAACATATTAACGACTCAGTTGGGCCTTGAATGAATATTGCATATTTAAGGCACCAACAATATTAACCTTCCTGTGCAGATGGTCTAAAAAAATGTGATGTTTTTCTCCCTTCTACTATCAATAATTCAGAAGCAACAGAACTCACGCATTATGTGACTGCTGTTCAGCAATTTATCTATTTCATGGGCCTCCAAGACAAGAAGAAACACGTAATGGTCACTACTAGGTCACCACTTCATCACTATCAATTAGCATTGAAATCTCTATACTCAATGTGGCTGGTCCTAAGATATCTGAAACTGCTAGCTGACCTACAGTCTAATAGAGCTATAGCCTATTAGACCTATAGTCTAATCTTCTCCAGTTTAGCAAAGAGATTGCCTGTCCAGTTGTGCTGGCATTTTCTTTAATAACCTGGGTGACCTCAATGCCATGATGAGACAAGGGAGCAATTTTTGCTCTGGTTTGAGTCTATATGAACATAAATGTACTATTTAAAAAGAACTCTAAAACTTTGAGACATTAAACATTAATTCCAGTTCTGTAGAAGTAAAATGCAGTACCAAGTTTTGCTACAAATGTCTTGACAAATATATTTTGAAAACATTGGATAAGAATTGGGGAAATACAGTTTGTCACTTGGCCAATCAAAAACAAAACACATGGGGGAAATAAATCATTTCTAATCTATCCTCCAACCAACACAGAAAGAAAGGAAAAATCCGACTCGACTGAACAAACATTTGCTAAGTATTCTAAGTACTGTAAGTACTGTGACTGTGTTCAGAACACTGTTGTAGGTGCCAAGAATAAGAAATTATTCCCTTCCCTCATAAAACTTAAAATCTTATAAATAGAAAAGATTTTTAAAAAACACATTGCACAAAAAGTGAAAAATACTGCATATTACATGCATCAGAGGACTACATAACATGTTTTCAACACAGTAAACTAGATGACTGATGTTAATCCTCCCAGAAATTATGAAATCTGAGAGAAGGTTTTTTAAAGGGGAAGATTGCATAATTTTGCACTTGTGGACTCCAAGGTATCTATGAGCTATGCAAATGGAAATGTCCTATAAGGAAGGAAACAAGCATTTATTAAGCACCTACTATGTATCAGACACTATCATAAGCACTTTACAAATATTATGTTACTTGGTGACCCGGAAGGTGAAGGCTACATTGGACAGTTGAGGAAACTGAGGTAGGTACAACCTAGATTACTTTTCTATTATAACACAGCTAGGAAGTATCTGAGGTTAGATTTGAATTTACTGACTTCAGGTCCAGCATTCTATCTATTGGGTCAGCTATCTGGTCCTAATCAGTCAGAGATGTATAGAACTAGAGGTCAGCAGAGGTCAGGAACATAAATACAGAGTCTAGAAATGTTTTAATCATGGTAGTGTACTTGAAGCTGGAGGAATGAGAGGTATAATTGAAATAATGACAAAATAAAAGAGATGAGGAACTAAGATTAGAAAACTAAGGATTCCCGTGTGTGTGTGTATGTGTGTGTGTGTGCGTGTGTGTGTGTGTATACAAGAAGCAGTATGGTATAGTGCAAAAAGAAGAAGCCTTGGAGTAAGAAAGACTGACTCACTATGTAACCCTATGCAAGTTATTTGACTTCTCAGAGTCCTAGGAAACTGTGACTATCTATCTGTCTGTCTGTCTATCTATCTATCTCTATCTACCTGTCTATACATACATATATATGTGTGTGTGTGTGTGTGTGTGTGTATGTATTGCACACATAAATATATATACACACATACATATCCCATGTATGGGATAATTAATTTTACCTGTCCCATGAGGTTCAGGAGATGAGGGCTAGGAAAAAAAGAAACTCAGGGTGGTAGATTATCGTAAATGTCTTGTCATGTTTGTGTCAAACTTCCCTACAATACCATGAGGTAAAGAGAAGAAAGATTATGATTAGGTTGCTAAAACAGAAAAGATCAAAACATTGGTGGGAATTGATCATGGGATCTCATTATTTGTGAAAGACAAGGCAAGAAAATACAAGAAGAGCATAAGATATGCCTTGGTTTATTGAGAATGGATGAATTTCAGAGTTCAGAGGAGAGCTGGGTAACATTTCATGCCCTGAAACTCTACTAGGCAAACTCAGGCCAAGAGGAATGTGATGCTAATAGGAACGAAATTCTGAAAACATAAATACAAAAATATTCTAATTACGAAGAAAAAGATGAATTGTTCAAAGCAGAGGCTCTCAAATTTTCTGCAGATACTTCTGGTTTTTTGGGGAAGACTAGGAACCCCTTTTCAGAAAAATATTTTATTATAATGTATACATTAAAACACTTAGGATTACAAAAGAAGTTACTAATATTGAATTCATACATACACACATATGTCTATAAGGCTAGTTTTATACAGAGCTATTTCATACATAGCTAAGTTTAGACATAGCTATTTCATATATAGCTAGTTTTAGATATATCTAGTATTCATATATAATGACTAATCACATATATATAATATCTGTATATGTATGTCTTTACATATATGTCTGAAGGTATATAAATATATGCACACACTCAAATGCACAATTTTATGGACTCCAGGTTAAGAATGACACACCTCAAGAAAACAGATTCCAAACAATAAGAGCCACCTTCGACCAATTTGGGGTGACATGGAAAGTGAGTTCCTCTCCACTTGGTTTCTGTGAGGAATACCTGGATGACCATTTCTTAAGCAGATTACAGAGATAATTCCTGTTCACATAGAGATAGGACTTGATGTACTCAAAGGTCCCTTCCAACTCAAAGGGTCTTATCACTGTATGATTCTGTATGATTCCGAATGCATGCTGAGGGTGAACACCAGATCTCATATTTCATTTGACATATATATGGAAATTAAGGCTCAAAAAAGATCTGACAAGATCACATCACAATTTAGTGCAAAAGCAGTGTAAGATGGGAATCCTCACATTCAATTCCTCACATTACATGATGCAATGTAATTTCCCCCTTTCTTTTTCTCCCTCCTCACCCCGCATCAGTATGTCTGTCTGTTTTTCTTTCCCCTTCCCCTCCTCTCACTCTCCTTCCTCAATCATTAAAAATGATTTAGAGAATAGGACGAGAAGGAAAATGTAACAGATACATGTTCTAAGTTTTGGATGGCTCAGCTCAAGTCTCACTTCATTACCTGAAACCTGTCTGTTCTTTTACCCCCAATTGTTACCACTCCTGTCCCTTGAAATAATTTTGCATGTATTTTAAATTTATTTAAATGCATCTATGTTATTTCCCCCTTGCCTTAGGAAGATGTAAACCCCTTGAAGGCAGAGACAGGCTTTATTGTTGCTTTGGATCTCAAGTGCAATTCAGAGTATCTGCAGTATGATAGGCTTGCTCAATAGATGCTTATTAAATTGCAACTTTATGTACTCCAAGGGAAAGGACAAAGGTGGGGAGATGCAGGTTTACAAACAAGATGCTAGAGAACTAAAGACTTTGTATCCAAAGATTCATTACTTTCACTGTAAGGTTTATAACCATCTACTTACTTATGAAAAGTGAACACATAATCCTAGATTTGATCCAGTTCAACAATGATTTCATTTCTACCATGCCCTGAGCATAATGTAAGATGTTTAGGTATACAAAACCAAAAAAAAAAAAAAAAAAAAAGGAGAAAGAACCCAAAAAAGTTCTCACTCTTAAGGAGTTTCTGTTCTAATGGATTTTGAAAAAAAGTTTGTGAAACAAAAAATTGGGAGATATTTATGCAGGTAGGTCAGCAACTTGGCACATCCCACAAAGACTTGTACATCAAAATGTATCTTTGTCTGTCTCTCCTTTCAACTAGACCTGTGATTTCATTGAAATATGGTGCTTCCAGCAAGAATATTTACTCTTACCAACATATAGAAAAAATTACCAATCATCTCTTATTTGACAAATTCAGTGGTCTTTTCTCAGTCCTCATACTTCTTGTCCTCTGAAGACTTTGACATTGTCCATAACCTTCTTTTCCTTGATATTCTCTTCTCTCTAGGTTTTTGGGATACCATTCTCCCATAGTTCTCCTCCTACCTATATGGCTGCTCCTTCTCAATCTTCTTTGTGAAAGGGTCTTCATTGAGGTCATACCAATTAACCATTAGTATCCCCTGGACCCTCATCTCTTCTCTCACCACTTAGTGATTTCATGAGCTCACATAGATTTAATTATCATCTCTACACTGATGATTCTAAGATTCCCTTATCCGGCCCTAACCTTTCTGCTGACCTCCTCATATCCTTAAGAACCTACTGGACATCTTGAACTGGATATCCTTCCCATAAACAACTTAAACTCAACACTCTAACTCAAAACTGAACTCATTCATTTCCCCCCTGAGATTCTCCCCCATCCAAAATCCCATATTACTTTCGAAGGCACTATCATTCTCCTGGTCCTTCAGGCTCACAAGTTAGGTGCCATCCTCAACCCCTCACTCTCATGCTCCCCATATCCAATCTATTGCCACGACCTGACATGCTAACTTTGCAACATCTCTCAAATACACCCCTTTGCTCCCCTGATACTGTATTCACCCTAGTGTAGGTCCTCATCACCTCATGCCTGAAATATTGCAAAAGCCTGCTGCTGGGTTTGCCTGACTTGACTCTCTTCCCAATATGGTTCATCCTCCACTCAGTTGCCAAAGTGATTTTTCTAAAGTAAAAATCTGATCATCTCATCTACTTAATAAAGATCAGTGCCTTCCTATCATTTCAAGGATTTAATAATCTTTTGCTTAGCATTTGAAGTCTTTCATAACCTAGTCCCTTTCCCCATTTTCCATTCTTCTCACATCTTTACACTGCCCCACCTTCTTCTCTTTGATCTGCTGACACTGGCTTCCTTGATGATCCATGACCAAAATGCTCTCTCTTCCAACTCCATTCATTATCACCTACTATTTTTCATGCATGGCACTGACTACCTCTTCATCTCTATTTCTTGGCTTCCCTGGATTTCTCCAAATTAAAAAAAAAATATGTTCTACATGAAGCATTTCTCAATCCCTCTTAAGTCTAGCATATTCCCTCCATTGATTATTTCCTATTTATCCCAAATGTAGCTTGAATTTTCTTGTAGACTATGAACTCCTTAAATGTCTTTAGTCTTTTTTCATTTCAAGTTCTTCAGCACAGTGCCTGGCAAATAGTAGTTTCTGAATAATTGTTTATTGACTGATTTAGAGAATCAAGTTCTCTACAATGCATAATCTGAGAGAATTGGTTAAAGCATGAGCAAAATAGTGCTGTTCTCCAGATTCCATAGCCAAGATGTATCCAATATAGGAGTTAAACCCAATTCTTCCTGACTAAAGCCAATTCAAAATCTCCTATCCACTCTACTTCCCAGACTGAAAAACACTACTCAAGATTCAATTTGGACCTGTAATTATTCATTTATATTCTAAGGAATTCCAGATTTGATTACTTTTTGCCCTGTTAACCCCCCACTCCCACCCTAGGTTTGTTTTGAGACATGCATCCATCTCTTACTTTAAATCTCCAAATGAACAAATCTTTTGATGGTAATCTTCAAATGAATGCAATGTCTCTATAGTCCTACTTAATGTGAGTTTATCTCTTTCCTCTCAATTAAAAATGAGTAGTCAAGCAAGAACAATGGTTGACCAATGGTTTCTCTATCAGTTCTACTCATTTAAGCAACATAAAGAAAACTACTTAGTGACAAAGCTAAGTTAAAATTCACAACACTTAACTTTCACAGCTCATATCTACAACAGAGAAGCAGCATAGCATAGTACATAGAAAGCTGACTTCCAGGTCAGCAAGACCTGGTTTGAAATCCTGCCATTGGAATATACTGCTTACGGTAGCCTAGAAAGGGTATTTAAACTCTCAGTGTCCCCCAAACAATCCTCTAAGAATAAAAGGTGCAGAGAAGTTGTTGACCTTTATTGATGGAACAAGTTGTCATACCTGAGAGTCTGCCATACCAATAAACCTTCCAATGTAGTCCCTATCTCCTCCCGACTCTCCAGATTTCAGCACCATATCTCAAGTGCTTCCTCATCCTGGAATATTCTTCTCCTTTCAGTCTCCTCACGTTGGAAGATCTTCTTCCATTTGGTCCCCTTCTAGCATTGGTCAACTGCTCCCAGAATTCTACTTTGAGGAAGTGCCCAAAACAGTCATCCTTCATTCCTCTCCCAGCTCCACTCTTGACTCTCTGGACTTTACTCCCATATCCCTATACCATCTCTTCTCTTCCCCACCATCTATCTTTTTCTCTCCCTTTTATGTGTTATCTTCCCCCACCAGAAAGTATATTAGGGAAGGACTGTATTTACATTCCCAGTACTTAACACAGTGCCTAGTACAGAAGAAATTCTTAATAAATGCCTGTTAACTTGATTATTTTTCTATAATAATAATAATAATAATAATAATAATCTCTTTTTTTTCTACAAAAGTATAGCAAAACACTTGTGAAAGCATGAAGATATTCTGAAGTGAGATTTTAATATGAAGACAGAAAAAGGTAATTTTGTTCTCCTACTCCCTTTCAATTGAAGGATATTTCATTTGCTGACCAGATGGTGTTTCAGACTATTAGGAATGAAATGGTTTTATGAATCCTCTCTCTTTAGTTCTCAACTTACATTTTCATAAAATTTACATGGTGAAACCAAAATACAGAAAAGGAGGGGACGGTCAAAATCAGTGATGTAGTCTCAGTGTCTTCATCTATAAAATGAGAACCTTGAACTAGGTGAGCACAAAGATCTCTTCTTGCTTTAAATTTTGAAATCATATTCAATTAAAAATATTTTATTTTCCTTAAATTCCATGTAAAAAACAATTTATAACATTTTTTTTTAAGTTTTGAGTTCTAAATTGTGTCTTTCCCTCCCTCTCCTTCCCTTTCCACTCCCTAAGAGGGTAAGCAATCTGATATAAGTTATACATGTGCAATCATGTAAAATGTTTGCATGAATCATTTGAGGGAGGGAGGAAGGAAGGAAGGAAGGAAGGAAGGAAGGAAGGAAGGAAGGAAAGAAGGAAGGAAGGAAGGGAGGAAGGAAGGAAGGGAAGAAGGAAGGAAGGAAGGAAGGAAGGAAGGAAGGAAGGAAGGAAGGAAGGAAGGAAGGAAGGAAGGAAGGAAGGAAGGAAGGAAGGAAGGAGGGAGGGAGGGAGGGAGGGAAGGAGGAAGGAAGGAAGGAAGGAAGGAAGGAAGGAAGGAAGGAAGGAAGGAAGGAAGGAAGGAAGGAAGGAAAGGAAAGAGGGAGGGAGAGAGGAAGGGATCTAAAAAATATAAGTGGAGAGGGGATTTGTTATAGGCATGGGAAACAGACTGTGGAAAATGCCCAGAGATAAGAGGAGATAAAGCGCTGCATGTGGAGAGCAGCAAGGATGCCATGCTGCATCATAAGTGTTTCCAGAATAAGCCAATGACACCAGTAAGACAAACTTTTTTTCTCTCACGTCCTTTACTCCAGAGATAGGACTCAAATATTGGTCTTCTGACTCCAAGAACAGAGTTCCTTTCATTAGAAGATTCGAATCTTGGTGAAAATATAAACTTTTCATTTTATCTTTGAATAACCACAATTTGCATGTTGCAATGTATTTTTGTTTTCCTCACTCCTCCTCAAAGTATATTTCAATCTATAAACATAATCATTTTATTATAAAGATATTTTAATTTTTTTTCAAGTTCTGAACTTAAACAGGAAATAAAGTGAACATTTTCACATGGAGGGTGGAACAGGAAAAGAAGCTGTGGCTCCTTTATATAGAGAATGCTTTTCTTTTAAATTATGCAATAAATTTAACCTGTAACTTTCAAAGCAGTCCTGCTAGTCTGTGATTCCTTCTGGCATTCCTTATGTTCTCCTCTGTGCATTTTTGAAAATGCCTTTTTATTGTTTGTTTTTTAACATCTAAGACTCTGAGGCATTCTGTGATAAAGTGAAACGCCCTGGAGCCCAGAGACTGGAATTCACACTCCAGTTGAGATATTTATGTACTTGTGTAATTCAGGAGAAATAAATAAGCTTCTCTGAGTTTTATTTTTATCATCAATTGAATGGAAATAATAATACTTGTACCAACTACTCCAAATGGTGGTTTTTGAGGACAACATCTTGGAAAATTTTAACAACCGTGTAATTCACTCAACTTCCATGGATCTCAGTTTCTTCATTTGTAAAATGTAGGGGATTAACTTCTAGGCTCTGTCCAACACTAGACCTATGATCTTTTAATGCTTAACCTTTATGAATGGTAGGAATATAATTTGTTATTATTAGAAGTATTATTTTTACTATTATTACAAATGTTGTTGTTGTTGTTGCTGAGTCGTTTCAATCCTACCTAACTTTCCATGATCCCATTTGGGATTTCCTTAGCAAAGGTAAATTGTTCACCATCTCCTTCTCTATCTCATTTTACAGATGAGGAAACTGAGGTAAACATGGTAAAGTGACTCACTCAGGGTCACATACCTACTAAGTGAGTGAGGTCAGATTTGAACTCAGGAAGATGAGTCTTCCTGACTCCAGGCCTTGCATTCTATGCACTATGGCATCACCTAATGGTCCCTATTATTATAAATACTAGCCTAGAAATCAGGAACTTTGGGTTCTTTCTTCACTCTGTTACTGTTTCACTTCAAGTGGCATCAGGCCCAAAAAGCAACAGGAGCACACATAAAGATCACTGTGGCCATGTGCTGACTTAGTTTTAAAATAAAATATTATTTATGCTTTATTTTAGTTTGATTTATTTTGTTAAGTATTTCCCAATTATATTTCCACCTAGTCTGGGTTGCACTGGGGAGTGTGTGAGTCACCTGTGGCCAGCTGCTGCCATGTCTGACACCTCAGTTCTAAGCATTCACTCAGTCTAGAAACTAACAAGTCTTTGCTGGGGTGCTATTAAGAGCCTTCCATACACTGCAAGGTATACAGAGCAAGGAAAAATAAAATGAGAGAGAAAGAAGTCATGGTCTTTTTGCTTAATAACCTTAAAAAAATAGGAAAACAGTAGCCATGCAAGATAAGGGGAAAAAAATGCTAAGTCACTTAGTAGAATTTACGAGAGCTGTTATGGAACCTGATCTGGGCTTTAGCTTCTCGGATTGTAAAAGTCAGGCTGAGCCTCACAAGGATCTTAGGAGAATAAGCAAAATCCTTCTACTGCATCCAGAGCCACTAGAAAAGTTTAAACGCTGTTGGTTTATTCACCAACAAGTAGCAAGTGGGGCACTGGATACAGTGCAGGGCCTGGTAACAAGAAGAACTATATTAAATTCAGCCTCAGGAACTTCCTAGCTATGTGACTGAGCAAGTCAAATAATCTCCGAGTTCCTCAAGTTTCCCATCTGTATGATGGGAATAATAATACCACCTATCTCCCAGGATTGTTGTGAGGATCAAATGAGATATTTGTAGAGTGCTTAGCACAGTTCTGGGAAAGAGTATGTGCAATAGAAATGCTCATTTTATTATTACTATTGATATTACCAGCTGCATGACTCTGGGCCAATCAGTGAACCTCTGAGAGCCTCAGTTTCTTCAACTGTAAAAAGGGAATGATAACAACACTGACCTTGAAGGGTTGTTGTGAGGATTAAATGAGATGCTATGTTAAGCACTTTACAGAGAACTGTCACATTTGTTATTCAGTCATTGTAGTCCTGTCTGACCCCATTTGGGGTTTTCTTGGCAAAGGTGCTGGAGTGGTTTTCCATTTCCTTCTCCAGCTCATTTTAACAGATGAGGAAGTTGAGGAAAAAAGCAACTTGCCAGGGGTCACTAAGTTAGTAATTATCTGAGGCTGAATTTGAATTCAATTCTTTCCGACTTCAGGCTTGGTGCTCTTTGTATGGTGCCACCTAGCTACTCATCTGGTAGGTAGTAAGCATTATACAAATGCTTGTTCCTTTCTCCCCTTCCATAACTTATTAGAGCACCATGTATGGTGTCAAAGATACAAACGCAAAAATGAAACAGTCTGTTCTCTCAAGGACTTTACATTCAATTGAGAGGAGTCTCTGTATGGACACTCTATATGCACACTATACATACATAAACTATGTCTCTCTATATATTTATGTACATGCATTAATATTGATGTTGACAGCTTATATTTAAATAATTGCCTTAAGGGTTACAAGGTGCTTTCCAATCTTTTACAATCACTGCAAACTTGGGGAGTGCTATCATCTTTATTTTACAGAGGGAGAAACTAAGATAGGCAAAGGTTAAGTGATTTGTTCAGGGTCACATGGTTAGTAAGTGTGTGAGGGCTAGAATAAATTGCTGCTGCTGCTGCTGATAATCACTACCTGAGATCATCAAGGAAGCATGAAAGGTTTACCTCCCTTTCCCAATGTCTTTAGTTGGCAGATGCCTTCCATGTGATTTTTGCTTCTTTCTGTGCCATTTCTGATTTATTCTTTAAGCTATTGTGATCTTATCTCTTATAAACTATGATCAATCATAAGGACTCTGTGACTCATATCTATTAATTAATTTTGTACATGGGGAGTATAATGGGAAATGTCAGTGACTATCTTGATATACACAAAACTAAACTGGTCAGAGGTTAAAAATGTTCTAAAACGTTAGGTTTTTCTTCATACCTAAGCCAACTCAGATACTTTTATAGTGGGATTTTTATGAGTAATTCTTGTAAGCCATTAAGTATCAAAGATATGAAAAAACATACCACTTGGGACTATGCACCCAATGTGATTGGTGAGTCAGAACCAGGTGTCTTAAAAACACAGGGGTCTCAGTGAAGCTTTGACCTCTTAAGAGAAAGACAGAGCAGAGGAATGGACCGATGGAAGGTCACATATCCTGAGCTACCCAGAGGGAAGAGAAAGGTGTGGTCCAGAGCTGGCCTTGCCCACTTTCCTAGGGATGAAGGAGCAAACAAAGGGGTTTCTTCTCTTCCTTTTATTGTCCTTTCTCAATCCTATTTGTAAAACTGCCCACACAGTTGCCATGAAGAAGAAATAAAATAATACATGCAAAGCATTTTGTAACCATTAGAGTACCATGTTAATACCAGCTATTATACAAGCTTAATTTCCTTATCATCTTTAAAATAACTGATATCTAATCCTAATGAAAATACACAGTATTTTCCATACACATAAAAGCAGGGTGCCACAGAAGATAGGGAACTACTGGCCTTGAAACCAGGACAATTCGATTGAAATCCCACCTGTGATATATGACTATGTGACTTTAGACAAGTCACTTAGCCCCTAAGTGCTCTCAAGCAACTGATTTTGTTTTGTTTGTTTGCCCTTTGTTTCTACAAAGGGACCAATGGCATGGATTGGACTTAAGTGAGGCAGAGTTGCATAAAGTCATCAGCCTCACTCTCTTTCAGAGTCATGGAGTCCAGTGACAAGATAAAAATCAAGATGACTGGTGATGGTCTGAGATGTAGTAGATGACCTTGGTGGCTACTATGTCTAATCAAGCTCCAAGTGCTTCCAAACGCCTGCTGCAGCCGCCTTCATGGCCATTAGAACAAATTGTTCTCATCAACCATGTTACTGGCAGATGTGTTCAATGCTTAGTGTAGACACCCTGCTAACTAATCAATGTGTTTGAGGCCTGTCAGCTACCCTCTTGGTTTCCCAGGGTATAGCTGCTGTGCATTCTACAGCTTCTTGCAGCCACAGGTGAGAACTGAGTGCCAGGTAGACACCAAAGGTGCATGAGCAGCCCTGAAAAGGACTTGGGAAGCCCTTACCCCAGATGTACTAGTCCTCCTTGAACATCCCATCCAGCCCTTCCAAGTAATTAACAAAATCTACACAAGTGTAAGATGCAGCAAAAGTTCCAACCTTTATTGGTAGAAGAAGATTTTGATTTTATTTTCCCACTTAGCAATTCCCTATCCCAATGAAATCACAATTCCAATCTCTATACCTTATTCACAAATTTCCTGTGTTCCTCAATAAACTTTTCAAGATAAATGAGGTCAAGCACTGTGATTTCATTCCCAACATTTTTAATGTCTAGATGAGTTATCACCACCTTTTATCCCCTCACTAAACTATGTCAGCTTGGGAAGAAAACTGAATTACTGGATCCATTTCAAAATTTACAACAGGGACAAATTAGGTCTAACACTTGAAAAGAGCTTGAACAATTTTCAAAAACAAAATAGAAGCAAGGAAACCAGGTTAGGTGTATGCTCCAAATAGACACCATGGGGAGAAATTGCAAAATCAAGATATCCTTTTGAAAAGGAGAAAGAGGCAGGGAGTGACTTTTTTTCTTTTGCTGGAATCACCTAGTAGCTAGCCAGTCATCAAGTAAACACCACAGAGTGGAGGCAAACTGGGGAGAAAGGGGAGAGATAAAAAGGGAAAGTGATGCCATTCCCCCCCCCCCAAACTTTTATCAGAAAAATTTAGAATGTTTCCTTTTATCTAAAGTCTGATACAAGTGATAATTGAGAAAGAGAATCTTCTCTGGCCTCGTAAATAAAGTGGCAACACTGTGAAAAAAATGTAACTCAAATCCTGCCTTAGTAGCTTCAACAGGTGATTTAGAGTGATAGCAGCCCTGTCTGCTAACATTTTTTTCTTAAAGGTAGGTAACAATGTTTCAACCACTATTTGTCTCCTTTCAAGAGCCAAGATCACATTTGGAAATTCGTGTTCTAATGGAGCAAAGCTGACCTACGGCTCTTCAAAAAATTTACAAAATGTGAAGAGTCATTATGGGCATAGTGGATATAGTGCATAAGACTTCAGTCCAAATCCTGACTTGAACATTTAACTATCTGTGTGACCCAGAGAAACTCACTTCAACTCCTTAGGCCTCAGTTTCCTCAGCTGCAAAACAGATTATAGTACATGAACTAGATTCTGGTCCTGGAAGTCCCTCCCAGGTCTACATGTGTGATCCTATCTCAGAATCTCCACAAGCACGATCCAGACATAAACTTGCTACATGTAGTATGGAGTCAGAATGCCTCTAATTCAAATCTGGCCTTAGATACTGACTATCGCTGATCCTAGGCAAGCCTCTTTATCTTTATCAGTTTTCTTATCTGTAAAAAGGGGATAATAACAGCACCTTCCTTCAGGGGTTATTTTAAGAATCAACTGAATATTATATGTAAAGTGCCCTGGAAACTATGCAGAATCATATAAATGCTAGCTATTACTATTACCATTTACAAATAACCTACATTCACTAAATTCCTTTCTCCCTCCTCATAAGGAATCATACATACACTGCAAAGTGGCTGCTCTGTCCTAAATGAATATAAATGCCTCAAAATAGAGCTCTGGGAAACCAGGCTTTGACAAAGCCCACTGGGGTTCAAATGGAGCTACTTGATTAAAATTTACACCCAAATCACTCTGGCTTTCACTGATTGACCAAAAATAGGCCCCAACCCAAGCCTCAGTTGGTCATGCTTTGGCTTTTGTTGGGTCAAAGTGAGTGCAAATAGCAATTGTTTCTGTTCTAGTCAGAAACCCTGAGGGTCTTCCCTCCCGGATTGTTTTTTTTTTTTTTTTTTGAGTAGGTAAAAGAGGATATATTTTGCCTCATTTCTTACCTAGACGATCACTGAATAGACACTGCCTCAGACAAACTGATACCTGAGAAATAACGTTAGCTTAAAAAGGCCAAGGTCTCCTCCTACATCCAGAGCTATCTCCCATCCTCCTGATCTATATTTTGCAACTGGACCCAGATGGTTCCAGAGGAGAGAGTGAAGCTGGTGACTGTGCATAGTCCTGACTCACTGAAATCCAATTCATTTGCAATCAAGACATCACCTTCCTGATGTCACTGGTGCTCTTTGAGAATGAAGAACAAACAATGACATGTGTATACATGCATACATACATCATACACACACATATATTTATACACATGTATATATTTGTAAACATGAATTTAAAAATTTTTATAAATAGGAGTCCTTCAATCTTTCCCCATGTTTGAATGAATTTTCCTTTTGTATCCACTTCTGAACATTTCATGGAGGAGAGATTCTGACAAACTATAGAGATGATTATTTTGAAGTTTTGAAGTTAGCTTTGTCAGATGTCAGATTCATACAATCACTGATGATTCCCAAGGATGCTTTTAGCTACAGGGTCCTTGACTCTGAATCCAAATGTCCTTACTCTATACTATTGTCCCTGATAGACACCTGAAGTCCAGCTATGTACAATCAGTGTTCAGAGGCCTCAGAGATAGCAGGTGTCAGAGTTGAGACTTCAATCTGGGTTTTTTGAATCAAAACAAAGCTTTTGCCACTATATTGGGCCAATTTATCAATTAGTCTTTGATGGGTCAGAACAAAGAACATCCTTCTTTGATTGGTCACTTGCCTCACCTAATAGGGGGTGAGAATTCAAAAATTTTACCTTTAACTCTAGCACTGTCATAGAAATATCTTACTAAGATAGGAATGGCTTTACTGATTGCTAGGTTGGATTAATATATTAAAATGATGAGAGGAAGTTCTCCCCTAATTTCTGTTGCAAAATGTCTAGAGCTTCTGAAACAAGGCCAGTTCTCTTAACTACTTCACTTTCAATTTCTGTCAATTAAAATGTGCACAAAATGTAAAGTTTGCTTAGTTATTGTTATTCACTTATGTCCCACTCTACCCAAAGTGAACTTTGTCCATGGGACTTTCTCGGCAAAGACACTGGAGTGGTTCACCATTTCCTTCTCCAATGCTTCTCCATAGGAACTAAGGCACATAGGGGTTAAGTAACTTTAACTTGCCCAGGGTCACATGGCTAATAAGTATCTGAGGCTGGATTTTTAACTTAGATTTTCCTGACTCCAGGCCTAGTGCTCTAGCCATTGGACCACCTAACTGCCCCTAATAAGTTTGCTTAGAAGTATAATAAATAATAAAAACAGTTAACCACAAATAACAATAACAATAATAATACCATATATTTATAATATTAAAATTTGAAAGCTTTTTACAAATACTATCGCATGTGATTATCACAACCAACTGGGAGATAGATATAATTATTATCTCCATTTTGTATATAAGGAAATTGAGTCACAAAGAGGTCACGTGGTATTTTTAGGGTCAAACACCTAGTAACTGTCTGAAGCATAATTTGAACTCAAGTCTTCCTTACTCCAAATTCAATACTCTGTCCACTCGGATGAGCAGCTGTCATGGTTACTTATGGAGTTATAGAAAATCATTACCTACCTTTGCTAGAGCAAAAATCTTCTTCAAATACATACCCTTTTTTTCCCCCAAATTTCTCAAGGAACACCACAATCTACAGAGCTAACAGCTAATTGATGTGTGCAACTGAATATGCAAAGTCATATCCAATTTCTGGGTGGGGGGCAAATCTATCAGTGGATAAAGAGTATTAAGTTTGGGCTATCAAGTTTATTTTATAAAAAGAATATTCCATTGGGAAAGGCTTGTTAGAGTTCATTCAAGAAATAATAAGAAAGATTGGGGCTATCTGGTGAGATGTCTTGTTTCTCTTTTAGATTAAATTCTGGTGAAAATCATAATGCCTAATTAGTAAGTCAGATCAATGAATAAGCATTTGCTAAGAGCCCATTGTGTTCTAGGTACTATGCTAAACGCTAGAGATATAAATGCATTAAAAAAGAAAAAAAAAAACCAATCACTGCTCCTAAGGAGTTTACGTGTCTCCCCTCACTCTCTGGGGTGGGTTATACTCAATAATCTGCTCATCCACACAATTCATCTGCTGAATGCCTAGAATTAGATTTTAGAATTATTTAGAAATATTTAGAATACCTAGATTAGGTAGCTTAAAGTCACCATGTCCAAAACAGAACTCAATTAACATTTCACCTATATTCTGAATTTCCCAGTTTCTGTCCGTGGTATCACCAATGTTTCTAGTCAATAGTATCATTTTCAAGTCCTAACTCTCCCTCATCCTATGTATCCAATCAGTTGCTAAATCTCCTCAACTATACTATACATCTCTGGAACCAGTCTCCCTATGTCTACGCACACACCTAATGCCCTAATTCAGCACCTCATCACCACTCCCTTCTACTAATATAATAGCTTCCTAATTGGCCTGTCTCCAATACCTCTTTCTTTCTATTCCTTTTCCAACACAGCTGTCTAAGTAAGTTCACTGAAGTACAGATCTAACCATATCACCACTTTCCTCAATAAACCCCCAGCAGCTCTAGAACCAAATAGTAAACTCCTGTTTAGCAGTAAGAATTTTTCATGACCTAGTTTCAAACTACTTTTGTAGGGTCATTATATATCACTTATCTCCATGCACCCACTCTGATTCTAGCAAACTGGTCTACTGCCTCGTTCTCATTCATAAGATTTTCCATCTCTTCTGTCTTTGCACTGCTTGGCTGTTACACCTGGCACACACCCTACCCTTACCTCTACCTCTTAGGAGCTCCAGTTTCCTTCCATACTAAGATAAAAAGCCACTTTCTACATGAAGTCTTTCCTGATTCCTCCAGTTACTGGGGTCCCCTTCCCAAAGAAATTAGTTTGTAAGTCTTTGGTAAGCATTTCTTTTGATAATTCATCAATGTGTCAATAAGCATTTTATCAACCACAAGCCTAGTACTGCACTAGATGCCAGGGATGCAAATACAGAGAAAGAAATTACCTCTACTCTCATGGGAATTATAGTTGAACTGTGGGGACAAGTACATATATATATAAGTATAAAAATATAAAGGGAATAAATACAAGGAGGATAAATACAATGAAGTTTTGGAAAGAGGACACTGAGAGTTGAAGGAATCAGGAAAGACTTCATGTGTAATTAGTCCTTGAGTTGCATCTTGAAGGAAGACTTCTGGGAGATAAAGTATACAGGCAGAATATTCTAGGCATGGGGTGGGAACAGGGATTACAAAGGCAGGAAGATGAGAGCAGGATTGGGGTATCTGAGGGATGGAGAGAAGATCACTTTGGCTAAATTCCAGATTATAGAAAGGGAAGGAATGCATGAGGAAGCTGGAAAGTTGGAGTCAGGTTAAGTAGGTCTTTAGAGGCCCAAAGAATGATTCTACATTTTATCCTAGAAGGGAGCCACCACATTGAATTGAGTAGGAGAGTAATGCTATCACTCTGTGAAAATCATTGAGGCAGCTCTGTGGAGAACACACTTGAGCTAGGGGAGACTAGAGGCAGGAAAACCAATTAGCAGGTTGCTGTTTATTCTGGAGAGATGTGGGCATGAAATAAGGTATTCTGAGCAATGATAGGGAGGCATATACTAGAGATAGTGTAGAGGTAGGAAAAACAATGGGCAATTCACTGGACATGTTTATGTCCTGGAAATGGTATGTGCATGGTTGTATGGCTGTGAATATGTGTGCACACACATGCATGCCTATATGTATGTGCACATATTGTACATGCATCTATGTTGTACATATATACATACACGAACACATAACATATACATGTCTTCCACAGAGAGAAGGCAAACTAATGAGGACTAATATTTTTATAGGGTTTTAAAATTTCTGAAGAAAAGTGTGTGTGTGTGTGTGTGTGTGTGTGTGTGTAATATATACATATACATACACACATACATACACACACTTAATCTCATTTGATCCTCACAGCAACCCTACATGATAGGTGCCATTACTACCCCCTCATTTTATAGATGAGGAGACACAGAATGAGAGAAATTTATTATAATTTTATATACCGTAATAAACTATTTATATGCTATATTTATATATATATAATATATTTATATATAATATATATTTATATACTATAATAATAAATGTACCATAATCACACAGCTAGTAAATGTCTCAGACAGAATTAGAACTCAGCACTTCCTAAGTCTGCTACCTAATCCACCTTTAGGATACAGTTTGCTTTTTTGACATTGTGGGTCAGGTGCCTAGCACAGTCCCTGCTACAAAGAAGGTGATTAATAATAAATGTTTGTTTTTGACTGAACACACCTCATTCAATGTACTTTCACTTTCCTCTAAACTCATTGTGACACTATAATATAAACTTCATTAAAAAAATTAAAATGTTAACTTTGCAAACAAATTATTTTACAGAGAGTAAAATAATTTTGCCCTTGAAATACAGGCAAAATAGGGAATAGGATAGTAGTCAGGAAGGATCACATTAAAAAAACAAAAACCTTTACCACTACTACCTGTGTGACCATGGACCAGTCTGAAACTTCTATCTGCCTCAGTTTTCTCATCTGTAAAATGGGGCTGACAATGGCACTAACTTCCCAGGGCTGTTGGTGAATAAGATGAGGTAGTATTTATAAAATGTTTTACAAACTATAAAACACTGTGTAAATTCTTGTTATCATTATTATTACAGGGCTGCCACAATTATACACATGGTTAAATTAATGCAGGCAGGACAGTACCTTCCAACTGTATAACCAGAAATAACTGTAGGCACCACATACCCATCCATAACACACTACAAATAATTTTGCTAATTCAAATCAATAAAAAATTGATTAAACACCTACTCTATACAAGATACTGTCTGGAACATAAAGGTAAAAAGGAAACCAATGAAACAACTCCTGCTCTCAAAGAAAACTCACTATTTGAACTACTGCTATAGATCTATGCAATGCAAATATATACATGCATTTTCATATGTATCGATAATCAGCAAATAAGAGAATTTCATGTTTGAAAGAAAACTCATGAGCCATTCAATTCTACCTGTTCTTGAACAAGAATTCTCTTTACCATATGCTATACCTAGTAAGTGGAGATGTCCCATTGCACTTTTGGATACTTGTAACCGGTTAAGAAATTTTTACTTATGTCAAGTCTCAACAAGTAATTTAAAAATCTGCATATATAAAAATATACATTCAATACGCAATATATGCCCATTAATCCAATTTTTTGCCCTTGAGAGCTAAAATGAACAAGTCTAATCACACATCAGAGTCAGATCCCATGTCTCCCTGCATCATGTCTTCTTTAGGCTACAGATCACCAGTTGCTTCAACTAATCTTCGTAAGGCATAAGAGGCAAGGTACATATTTCACCACACAGGCTATCCTCCCCAGCTTATCATGGTTCTGAAAACTGAGGCCCATGATTATATATATTATTCCATAAATATCCCATTGACAGAATTCCTGACTGTAACAGAATATCACTAACATAATAGATGTATAATAGTATCATTTTCCGATTTATAGAATAAACTTAAACTGAAAACATAAAACTATCAAGTCTAGTTTAAATAACTTTATCTCAGATCACAGATATGCACCATTACACAAGACTTTCAATGTTACTTCCCTTAGTTGTGCCCATTTACTCAGTCAAGATTTCTAATTGATACCTACCATGTTATTACCTATGCTGACATATGCATATATACGCACATATAAATATACACATGCACACAACACATGTACATTTATATACACACATATATGCAAACAACTGCATGAATAAATATATACATGCATGCATTTGCCTAAATGTTACATATATAAACATGTATTTACATAACAGGACACATGACTTCATTGGCATAGGGGATTCTCAAATGAAGAAACTCCTTCAACCAATTCAAAACAGCATGTTGGCTGTTCCTTAGTCTCTGCAGGAGAGATGGCTATCCCAAAAATCTAGAGGAAAGAGAGGGAAATATTTCACAGATGTGACAGAGTAGGGATGACCTAAGGGTCAATCTGATAGAGGAGATAGGAAGGAATAGAATCACTTGGCATGTAGAGAGGTTAATCCCCTCATCGGGTGAGAGAAGAGGAAATCATGGCAGACGGCATACATGTGAAATGAGATGGAGAAGAAGGTGACAGGCAGGGTCAAGGAAGGGGAAGTCAAGGAAGATTTGAAGAGGTTTCAAAGAGTTATTGTGGAGAGTGGATAAAGAAGGTATAGTAGAATTACTTGGCACCAATAAGGATTCAGTTGCTGTCATGTAACATAAATTTGAAGTAGACCCAATCTACATAGTTACACGATGGCAAGAATGATCCAAGACCAAGGTTTAGCAAGTCAAATAATATGGGGGAGAAAGGGTAGTATAGAGTTAAACTGGTTCAACACAGAGCCAGGATGGGGCAAGGAGGAAAGATCGACTAGTGAGGGGAAAGGAACTGAGGAGTACAGAGATAGCAGTTAATAGTGGAGATAGAAAGTCAGATTTAGCAAGGGAAGGCAAGAGATGTAGAAAGTCAATATATCATGGTAGGATTTTGTGAGTGACAGCAAAATCAAGGGTATAAACAACTTTGTCATGTGCATGACTGATTATTAAGTCATGGGATATGAGTAGATTGAGGAACTGAGTAGTTAGGATGTATGAGGAGAGTTGGTATGAGGAGGGCCATAGTTGTGACAGTTACCCTCTTTAAATTAAAAATGTGTGTTTATACATACATACATAAATGATATGACATACATACATACATATATGTATATATGATGTGACATGTGTATATATAGATATAGACACAGAGAGAGACAGAAACAGAGAAGTGGGATGAATGAGCACTTGAACTGTGATTGATCACTTCTGGCTCTTATCTATTCTGTTCCACTGATGTGTTTTTTTTTTCAAAATTTTCTGCAAATTTTTTAAAAAAAATATTGATGATTGCTACATTATGACATACTTTGAGATTTCATAATGCTACTCCATCCTTCTTTCTTTCTACTTTTACCTTTATTTCTCTTAAGATTCTAGAACTTTTTTCCTTCAGATTAACTGAATTATATTATAGTTCTATAAGGTAACTCTTTGCCAATTTATTGGGTTTCACATTAAATCAGAAAATTAATTTTAGTCATTTTTTATTCATTATGCTGACAAATTCCAGACATGAACAATAACCTATTTTTACTTTTCTTTGATCAAGCATACAGAAGCCACTGAAGAAATGATTGCTAACATTACTTTTTTAGAAGGAGCACTTTGCAACTTTAGATAATCTCTGAATCATGTCTTGGCAAGTTAAGTTCCAGACACTGAATATACTTTCTTGCTCTTTTAAATGTGAATGGGACATCTGCACTGTTTGCTCTTTTTTTTTTTTTGTATTATTCCATAAAAATACTGATGATTCTTGTGGATTTTTCCTCAGCCTATCTTCTAATTGCCATGCACTATAATTTGCAAATGGACTCAGCTGCTACCAAAACTAATTTTTAACTTTTTAAACTTTGACATTTAAATTTTAAACTTAAATTTTAACATTTAAACATTAAAAATTAAAGTTTAACATTTTTAACTACACCAGATAAATATTTACAGGGGGTAATTTTGTAAAGCTATAAAAGAGATCACAGACAAGGATTATATGAACTAGTTTAGATGGTTAAGTCCTATTCTAGTTTCAGGTCTTTTGGAATGATGTCTTCAAAAAGGGCATCAAAATTACCCATAATCCCACAGACTAGTGGAATTTGATGTAACACAGTGACTGCATCCAAAAGCAACTGCTCATTGAGAGAGATCAACCTCTTAGAAAACTATGAGTATTGATCTCTAATAACAGGAAACAGAAAATATCTGAACATCTGTACAAGATCAACAAAAACTAGGGCCAATTGGAATCTTTCCTGATGCTTGTGGAACCTATTCCAAGCTCCATTTGTAAGGAAACTGAAAGTTCTCCTTAAAACTTGACTGGGGAAAATCCAATCCTAAACAATGCCATTCCTAGACTTATTTATCACATAATATGGCCTCCCACCCAAAGAAAGTCTCATTTAATACGCAGCCATTTGTTAATCATAACATTATAAAAAGGAAGCCAAAAGGCTGAACTCTTCCCCCCAAAATTCCAATATCCCTAAAAAGAAATCATAATGGTTACTAGTCAAGCTTTGCTCTTGAATTTTAAAAAGTAATTCACATGACTACTTCTCTAGTTTGTAAAGTAAACTGATAACTAATTTTTCATCTCTATGACATTATAAGTACTAGATTTTAAAAATGAAGACAGGAACATTTCATTTATCTTTCCATCTCTCCCAGAGCCTAATACACAGTTGATGCTTCAATAGAATGTGTTGAATGATCATACATTTGAGTGCCCACTAAATGAAGAGTGCTAAAGTAAAGGATTAATATTCTCAACGTCCATGTTTCTTTTTTTGTGTTTTTCAATAATGAAATCTATATTAAAGGAAAAATATATCTTTATGTTATGCGCTATGTTTATGTTCTGCTTTATGCTATGCTATGTTATCTTTAAAGAGATTTTTCACTTCTGAAAGTCTGAACTCTTTAGATCTATTTAAAAAAGGAAGAAATCTGATGGCCAACATACTTAACTTGACAAATGATCTAAAAACATTTGAACACATGGTTCAGAGAAAGCAGATTACTTCAACTGTCATTTTAGAGATACTTAAATCTAAGTAAGAAGTAATAAAAACAACTTCAGTTAATCTGTGCTCATATTCTTTAAAAAGCATCCTTATTTATCCTAGTGAAGAACCTCAGGTTAGAGATAAATCTTGATATGACTGTTTCATTTAAATTAGATAACCTTGATATTAATTGAAATTAAAAGATTATTTTAAAGTGAAACTTGTTTCAAAGACAGGAAATCATGAAGTAAAAAGTAAAATATTACTTTTAAAAGTTTCCCATTTTTCACACAACTGAAACCTGAGTTCATTTCAGGGAAGCAAGGCTTTCTACTTTGATTAAATATTACTTTTTAAAATTAAAAATAGTATATATGGAAATTTTCTGGGGGATTATTATAATGGCAATACCCATCATTTGCAAAATGTTTTCAAGTTTGCAAAGTGCTTTAACTATATTTTTTATTTGGTCATTTCAACAACCTTCTCAGGATTAAAGATATTATTCCCATTTTACAGATGAGGAAGTTTAATTCTACAGAGATTATATGACTTCACTAAGGTCATCTGGTGAGTAAATGGTAGAGTTAGTATTTGAACTGATAACCTGGAAGCCCAAGTTCAGTACACTTGAGCCATCTCTCAAGACTCAGTCATCAACGGTGTATTTGCTTTATGAAGATCAGATCAACTGTGTTTATAAAAGTTCCTTACCTATAAAAATATGCCTTGTTATGACAGCTAAATGGTACAATGGATAGAGTACTGTGCCTGGAATCAGGAAGACTTGAGGTCAAATCAATCCTCAGACATCTACTTGCTATGTGACCCTGAGATCAGTGTCTTCAACTGTAAAATGGGGATAATAATAGAACCTACCTTCCCAGGGTTGTCATGAGAATAAGATGAGATCATTTTTGTAAAGCACTAGGCATAATTCTTGGCACATGGGTAGGCATTATATAAATACTAGCCATTGTTGTCGTTGTTAAGCATAAATTTGAGTTAGACTTACAAATCCGCTATTCCAGTTCCCTCACTTTGTAGATGAGCAAACTGGAGCCTTGAAACATTAAATAATCTGGCACACAATCCCATTCCTTATGAGTACCAGAAATACTACTCCGAGTCTCCACTATAATAAATTCTCCTTCATAAAAGCCTTACAAAGGACTTCATTGTGCATCATTGTATTATCATCTACTAAAGAACTACTGTAATCCATAAGGATTCTGAAGGCTTTACTAACAGAGCACAAGTTCTGATAAGGCCTACAACAAGTTGGAAAGATTTAAATTCTTCTATTGAGCTCAGGAACAGAGTATGTGCCTGTAACCTAATGGAAATCTCATTAGCAGAAGCCTGGCCACCAGATAATTGCTTTTGGCCATAGCCACTTATGAAGATTGTCTGCTATGATACAGAGATGTTCTGAACAACACGGGATATAAACACATCAACAAAATCACCAAATTGAGAAATAATAACAAATACTAGCACATATATTAACCACTACTTTGCTTATAGTTTCTCATTTGGACCCAAAACAACGTGGCGAAGCTGATACTACTGGCACAAAACTCATTTTACAACCAAGGAAACTGAGGCTCAGGAAGATTGAGTTACTAGCTCATTCTCATACGGGCAATGAATGCCTGAGATGGGATACCAAACCAGATCTTTGATGCCTCCATATCCTGTCCTGCTGCATTAAATCATGCTTACTCTTGTAAATTTATCTTCATTATGCAGCAGAATAGAGCAGGATTAAGTGAGATACAAAATATTTTGCAAGGTCCCAAGGGAAAAAAAACAAAACAATTTCTAACTAGGGGAGCACTTCATCAAGTTCGTTACTGAAGACTTCAGTTTGGTTAGAAAGAACTTCTTTAATCATGCATGCACTCATCTCTTGTTTGTTTGTTTGTTCTTTTTTTACTTTTTCCCCTTCTCTCCTCCAAATCTCCATCTTCCCTTCTCCCTTCCTTCTCTCTGCATTTCTCTCCCTCCCTCCATCTCTCACTTCTCCTATCTTTTTGCATTTCTCTCACATCCTCCCTCTGGTTCTCTTCCTTACTTCAAATCTCTTTCCTATTTCACTCTTTCCCTCACTCTTTTCCTATCCTGTTTTCCCTTCATCTCTTTCCCTTTCCTCTCTCTCTATCTCTTTCTATCTCAACATTTTTCCATCCCTCTCTACCCCCTCTTTTTCTTTCTTCCCACCTCTGTATCTTTTTTCTTTCCATCTCCCTCTGATTTTTCTCTCTCCCCACTCTCTCCATTCATATGTTTTTCCCTCCTTCTCTTTCCTTCTCTCACTCTCTGTCTCTCTCTGTGTCTCTCTGTCTCTCTCTGTCTCTCTGTCTCTCTCTCTGTCTCTCTCTCTCTCTGTCACACACACACACACACACACACACACACACACACACACACACACTTCCCTAATAGTTGCTGACGAAAAGTGGGAGGGAAAAGTAGTCATTTCTTATCCAAGGTACCAAGTATACTTTTGGGCAGATTATGTATATTTTCCTCAAGGTTGATTCTGTTTGTTTATTTGTTTTTAAGGACCAGCCGGAATAGCCACCCTCTTATGCCCCCTGTCCCACTCTCTTCTTGAGTTTTTGTTCATGCAGGCCTCCTCTGAAAACCTGGATGAATAAGTGGTTAAACACTTAAAAAGAAAAAAAAGAGGGAAATACAGATTTTAATTAGCACAAAAATGAAAGGTATAGTGAAATATGAATCATACAAAAGCAGGAACTACCGGTGTCTATGTATAGGATGCAATGCATTCCCCATGGTCCAACAAGCTTAGTAGTTAAGCAGGTTAGAAGGCTTCTAGAGGGTGCAAGACTTAGAGTCTCATCTTTCAAAATACATGAAAAATTTGAACCTTATCAAAAACTACTTCAATGAATTCTGAACTTCCTTTAAAGGCCAGCTCAAGTATCACCTCCTACATAAATCCTACACTGATCCCCTCTGTTACCAACATCCTTCTCCCCCAGGAAATATGAATGTATATATAGCGGGGAAGGATATGGCAAATTACTCCAGAATCTTTGGCAAGAAACCCTCATGGACAGTACTGGTGTGCTGTGATCTACAGTGGCATGAAGAGTCAGACATGGCTGAACAAATGCATGCGCACACACATCTACATATATATTTCAGATTTACTTATCTGAACACATGTGAGCTTTGTGAAGATAAGACATCTTTATTTTTATCTTTGTAAACTTCATGCTAGCACAACACTTGGTACATAGTTACTGTTTAACTGCTGTTTGAGGAATGAATAAGATTTGAAATGCTAGAGCGGTGTAATTCTCAAGATTGAATAAATCATAGTGATCGATAAGCATATTTACAACAGTGCCTTCAAAATATTAGGTACTCAGCAAAATAAACAAATATGGAATTAGGTCATATAGGGGCTCTGCAGTATACTAAGGATATAAGGAAAAATAAGTTATTTCTGAAATGCCCAAGGCAGAGAAGCAGTTTGGAAGAGGAAAGGTAGGGGTTCTTAACTTGGAGTCCATGAGATTGTTTTTTTTTTTTTTTAACAATAACTGTATTTCAAGACAATTATTTTCTTTTGCAATCCTATTCTTTTGGACTTTAAAGATATTATTCTGAGAAGGGCTTCATAGGATTCACCAAACTCCCCAAGGGGTTCATAATATACAAAATGGCTAAGAACCTCTAGTATTGGGGAAAGTGCCTTGATATTCAGGCCCGGGTCTAATTCTTATTATTTTTGAATAAGTCATTCCTCTTTAAGAAAGGCAAAACCATCTGGCATAGATGAAGGAGTGGGTTGATGTTTAAGTAGGTAGATAGAGTTTATAACAACTACAGAGGAAAGCATGCTGGGAAATCCCTAAGAGATGAATAAAAGGATGGCTCAACTCTGATGCAAGGCTGAGTTGAAGTTTAATAGTATGAATTTTACTGGGGATTTGGGGGGGGGGGTGGTTCACACCATTATTGGGCTATTCCCCAATAGTACTTAGAAAGCTAGAGGAAAAGAAAAAAAAAGCAGGTAATAATGGTTGGCATAGCCCTGATGTCTTCTGGCATGCTTTACATTATAGTGGAGATGGAATCTGGAGGTCCTGCATAGAAGTGACAAATCATGGAGCAGGAGCATAGAAGGTCAACAACTTGGGTTAAGTCATCAAGAACCAAAAAAGAAGCAAATGTTGCTGAATTCTTGACAACGGAATGATAAATGGGTAAAGAAGTCGTAGTCAGTGAAGGTGAGCACTCATTCTGGAGTCATGGGATGAAGGGTAAAGCAGAGTCATCCATGTGGGTTAGAGATGAAGGTCCAAGGAGCTGGACAGAGCAAAGAACTATGGAGTTTGTCAGAAGGGTCTACATAGTACATACAATAAAGTCACAAAAGAAGACAGCAAAGGACAGGATACAGAGGGGAAAGCATGAGTCAAGTGCCAAAGTTTATCACTGTTGTGGAAATTGATCATGGCAGGAACAGGGAGAAAAAAATGAACAGAGTTGAGACAGAGATCATGATAAAGAGAGAAATGAAAACGACTACTTGAAGAGAGAATCTTCCAGTGAGAGGCAGCTTGGAGCAGTGGGTGTATACAGGAGAGGGCATCAGGAAATCTGATTTCAAAATCCACCTAAGACTGTCACTAACTAGGAGACCCTGAGAAATCATTTTATTTTTCTACTCTTAGTTTCAGAAGAAGGGGAAAAGGAAAAAGGATGAGGAGGAAGAGAAACTTTTCTATACACTTTTAGGCTAGCAAAGTATATGACATCTATTATTTAATTTAACCTTCAAAACCTCCATGTGAAGTAAGTGTGATTCTGTCTCCATTTTACAGATAAGGAAACTGTGACTGAGAGATATTACCCAGGATCCTGCAGTTAGCAAGTGCCTCAGGCAGAACTAGAACTCAGCTCTTTTCATCTTCCAGTCAGGCCCTACATTCTCTATACCAGTGGGTTTTACTCAACCTTTTTACTGTGAGGACTTGTTTACAGTCTTAAAATTTGTGAAGGGTGGCAAAGAGCTTTCTTTGGTTTCTATGGGATATATCTATCAATATTTACCATACAAGAAATGAAAATATCTTAGTATTAATAGGAAAATGGTTTTGTTATGACAGACTTTGAAGGATCTCCAGACCACAGTTTGAAAACTGCTTCCTTAGACCACCTATATGTGTAATAAACAGCACCAGTTCCTAAATTCATGAACAATAGGGCAGCGTTTTATGGGTTTTTTTTTCCAAAATGCTTTCCCTTCCACTAAACAGATTAAATATACAGAAAAATAGTCTGTCTTCAAGAACATTTTTTCATGTCATTTCCTTGCTCAAAAATCTCCGAAGGCTACCAACACCATCATATCACATGCAAATTTCTCTACTTGGCCCCCATTTTCACCAACATTTCTGTGGCCCTTCTCCCTACAATTTTATCACATCAATTTCAAATCTTAACATATTCACTCCACATTTTAGCTCTTATGAATCAACTGAAGCACCCCATTTTACATGAGCTGATTTTCACATATTTTTGTGTGTGCATACTTTTTCTGTGTGTATATGTACATATACTATATATATACATATAAGTATGCATAGATGTCTGTATATGTATGAAAAGACAGGGGAAGAGGCAGGGAGAGAGAAAGGGGGAGATATGGAAATATATTCCCAGGTTTTAAGCTAATTGAGGGAAAGCACTAAGCTCTTTTTTTTTTCTTTTGTGTCTTCCTAGGTGCTCAATGAATATTGAATGTGTCAATAGAAAATTTTCACACAGTCTTAGTTACTTTGATGGATCTGTGATTTTCCCAGACTGGGTATTTCCACTAGAAGTGAAGATCACAACTCCTTCAAGCCATCTGATCCTGGGTGATTCTAGTCTGCCTTTCCATGAATTTTTTATAGAAGATCAACACAGAGGATGCTACAAATATTTGAATATTTCATGGTCATCATTGCTGCAACCAAATTGACCTCTTGCTGTCCCTTGCTCTTGACTATATGAGAAGCCCACCCACAATTCTAAGCTTCTTTATCCTCAATGTCTTTTGAGCAATTTCTTGACTATGTCATTGTTGGCAATACACTTCAACCTACTTATTCCTACTCTGTGGTCTTTCTATTGCCCTTTGGATCACATTCATTTTTTACTCTTTAGAGATTTTGGTATCCCATGATTACCATTCATATAACACCATGCAATTGCTAAGACAGAACTGGCATTGCAAAGATGGACTTCCAAATGCAAGGAGCTTTTAGCTCACCGAAAACTATGCACAATTCTCTAGATGCACACACAACTCAACAAACGACAACACACTTAAGTGACTACTACCTTCCAGGCACCATTCTAAGTAAATCCTTTGGTGAAAGAAAAAAATTACACCCTTGGGGTGAAAAAGAATTTCATTACCCAAACTGTCCTCAGTTCTTATGTAAACAATTCAACAATCATATATTCAGCAAGTATAAGGCACAGTTCAAAGTGCCAGGAATACACAAACAAAATTAAATGGAGTCAGGCTCAAAGAGTTTGAATTCCAATGGATATTAGTATTAAAATCTATTCAATGGGTACAAGTCTTATTCTCAAACTTCTTTCTAGAGTCATCCTCCACAAATATTCCCAGTAAAGACACCGGAGCTTAGCAGCATTTTTCCAACAGTTTATTTCATTACTGTTAATGTACTCCTCTGATACAAAGAAATTAGCTGGACTTTCAATATTTTGAGTGAGGCAGATGAATAAAGAAAAAAAAACTTCATCCATATGCGTTGTTCATTAAATATGAATATATGTTATCTGAACAGCCCAACAACATTTACTATATTGTTACCATTTGGTAATCTTGTAAAGTACCGCACAGGTATTAGAATTATAGAAGCTTTTATTAATTTGATTGCTATTCAGTCATTTCAATTGTCTGAGTCTTCACAACGCCATCTGGGATTTTCTCGGCAAAGATACTGGAGTGGTTTGCCATTTCCTTCTCTGCCTCATTTTACAGGTAAGGACACTGAAGCAAACAGGGTTAAATGACTTGCCCAGGGTCACACAGTTAGCATCCAAACTGAGATTGGATATGAACTCAGGGAGATGAGTCTTCCTGACATCAGGCCTAGCACTTCATCCATTATCCTGCCTAATATTTGTCTTTCTGTGCCCTAAGGGCTGCCCAATATAACACGTAACATTTTCAAAGACAAGAAACAATGAAAAGGAAAAAAAATCACCATAACTGATAAATACATAGAAAAGATCTGGAAGACTTTTTTCCATCCCCAGTATTTGCCTCAGTTCTTAACACAGTCAATGCTTAATAAATACTTGCTGACTTGCCTTGTTACTTTTTAAAGGAGCAAATATTAAGAAAATCTTAAAGTAAACAATTTGAGGCATTCTCTAAATAAAGTACCATGAATTACAAAGTTTATATTTGCTTTCCCTATTTGACGTCCCCTAAAATAGTTACTATTGGATTTCATTGTGCAAAGATTTTCAGTTTTTTATTTCTGTCCCTAAGTTCTACCTTATGACAATTATCTTTTCCTTCCAGATGAACACCAGGTAGATTTACATACTATATAGTTCATGAATGCTGCTCTTGAATGATTCTGATTGCTAGGTAGCAATGTGGAAGTTGCTAGTGCTTGCAGAATTCTTTCTGATTCTAAATAAAGTCTTATCGAACCACAAAAGGTTGCTCTATCAGTACTCCATGCAAATAATTCCTAGTTCTATGTGAGCCTCAGTCATTATCCTAATCTCCATTGTTGCAGAACCAAATGATTGATGTTCAGCATAGACTTCTCAAACTCAATATGACTAAAACAGAATGCATTAACTTCACCCCAGCCTTCCAGTACTCTTAATTTCCTTATTTCTGTTTCAGCACTACCATCCTTCTAGATATATCATTTGCAATACCAAAAACATTCCTGATTATGCACTCTCCCTCACCATTCCTATCAGAAAACTGCCATCTTGCCAATTCTACCTTTGTACTATCTCATGTATTCCCTTCAATCTCTGTTTCTCAAGAGGATAAAGCCTTAAGTATGAGGAATGAGCTATCTCTTCTAATTCCTAAGTATTACCTTTGCTAATCTTAGCCTCTCCATCTTTTTTTTTTCCTTTTGTTTCCAGTTTTTAAAAATGTCAGTACGTAAAGAAAACAATATCCCATGTAAATAGTGCTGTGAAGTAGGAGCCACTATATGTCCTAAACTTGAGGGGATGGCTAGCATTCTACCCTTCTGTTCTTTACATGATTAATAAAGTTCATTTCATTCTATTCCTCATTCTAGGTTCCTTTACAGTTCAAGTACTGGTTACTCTTGGGGTCTCATAAATTCTATCTCCAGAGATAAGGTGCTGTAGAAGAAAGTATAACTCTGTTCTCAAAGAAAATTGGTTTCCCAGGATACAAATTCATACCAAAGGATATTCATTATAAGCTCCCTGTTTCTTATTGAAAAATACACCTCCATTCTCAAGAAAACTTTCTTTATTGGAAACGTTTTCTTTCCCTGTTATGTTATGTTCCCCTGCCCCCTCCAACTTGAGTCCTTTCTGCCTCTGCATGAATCCCACTCTTTAGAGCTCATTAACTCATCAATTTAAACCAATATATTTACTGAGGATGCATCATCTATTTTTCACTTTCTCTTATTTCCTCTCTTCTCACTCATGTCACTTCCTGATCAATTATTCCTTTCTGCAAAACATATTTATTCACTTATAAGTGGACAGTATATTCTGACTATAAAGTATGGATGTTATCATTAATAACTAACATTTTAATAGCACTTACTATGTGCCAGGCACTGTGCTAAGTGTTTTACAATAATTTTCTCATTTGACCTTCACTGTTGCTTTGGAAAACAGGTGCTATTAATATCTCCACTTTACAGATGAGGACATGGGACAAAGAGAGGTTAAGTGAGTTGCCCAGGGTCACACAGCTAGTATCTGAGACTGAATTTTGGTTGGTCTCCCCAACTCCAAGACTACTCTTTGATTTATTTGTAAATTAAATAACTCACTCTTATTTTTGTTCAAGATTATCTTAAATTGTTCTTTTGGTGAGTGGAAATTTTCTCTTTTTTTCAATAAGCATTAGGCTAGGTTTTTCAAGATATTACTTTAAATGATCACTCTAGCTACTCTTTTTTTAATATTGGATATGAAATCAGGGAGTTCACTATTCCAATCTCTCCTAAAATTCTTCATGGATGTTAAATAATTCTGTTATTTAAATTACCATTCTTTCACATTTAAGCGTTATTCACATGGCTTGAAAATTGTATTATTTTATCACCATATACTTTAAAGTTTGAAACTTTCTGATTCAATTTTTCGGTAGTTATCTGTAGATTCTCTGAAACAATGCTCTGCATTTACAAATCCTACCAAGGTTTCTTAGTATTCCATTAAGATATTCAGTATTTTTTAGCGTCATTTTTATTTCAAGGGCTACATTATCCTCAAGAGTTATCCTGTTTTCAACGTCAGTTACTTTGACTTAGGGAGAATCCATGTGATCGTTGAATGTTGCCACTTATTCCTTCATTTCTGCTTTTTGTACTTTTGCATTGCAAATATGGTCATCTCTCTCCAAGAGTTTCTATTTATTTGAAGAGAGAAATTCTCCATCACGTATTCACTTTTTCCTACTTTTTTATTTCTATTTTAATTCTGCATTAAGAATTCTGATTCCTGACCTACATCCATTCTCAATTTCTTCTTCTAAGACTTTTATTTCTCTTTTGAAATACCATGGCGATTCTTGCAGTCTCAGAAATCCACAGCCTTCTCTTAGGGCAATACGGGTTTATTTCTCCTCACATCATTGTATGACATGTTATTTTTTTGTTTTTTCTTTGAGATTTTACTAACTTTTCTTCCATTTAATACCCTTTCTTTGGGATTATTTGCACGCTTGGCTTTCACTCAGAGACACTTTCAATCTTTTGTTCTTTCTGTTTTATTTTATTATCATATGCCTTGTTTTAAATTAAATTTTAGGAATACATCTTATCCTTTGACCCTTCAACATTACAATGATGCACACCTCTCTCAAGCTGATCTACTGAGTAACTTCATCTTCCTTAAATTGGAGTATACAGGAGGAGAGGGGGAGTCCTAGCCTAGCTGGATCCCTAAGGCTCAACATCATTCTGTCTACATAAGAAAGGCAGTCTGACCTGCTATTCTCCTGTTCTAAGGCACACTGGATAGAGCACTGGGCCTGGGGTCAGGAAGACCTGAGTTCAAATGTGACCTCAGACACTTACTAGCTGTATGACCCTGAGCAATTCACTTAACCCTCTTTGCCTCGCTTTCCTCATCTCTAAAATGAGTTAGGGGAGGAAATGGCAAACCACTCCAGTATCTCTGGCAAGACTTCTTGAGTCTTCTTTTCTGGCATCCAAATTGAGATACATATGTATTATGAAACATTGAATTTTTAGTATTTATTTTGAGTTTCAGGCTCACCTGCTTCAACTTTATAGGGGTAACATTTGTTACAACTGGTTGTACAATTTTAAAAATGAATTTATTGATGTCTTCTGCTATTAAATTATGATTATTTCTGAGGGCAAAACAACAACAAAACAGTCTCTCTTGAGACTGAATCCCCATATGCAAGATGGGGAGTATATAAAAATTTTTAAAAGTATAATTTAAAATAAAAATAAAGAAGTCAGACCAAATGGGGTCACGAAGAGTTGGACACTACTGAAAGGGTTCAAAAACAATGACAAATAATTCTCCTGTTCAAATCTGGGTTGAGTTTATTGTCCATACACTGCTGTATGTCTAAGACATTAGCACTGATAGACCAATTCTACTGACTGTTTATCTACTAGGACTGTCTACTGGGACACCAGAGATCAGGTAGCTTGATCATGCACCTTTACCTTGGAGAAGTTAATCCACTTAGCTTTGAGATTTGCCTTTAGATAGAGGTGCCTGAAGATTGGAGAGTTATTGAATCAATTTGCATTTTATCCAGGCAATCTCACACCATGTTTTAGTCCATTTCATTATCAGCCAGGGTCTCGTAAGTATGGGGATATTGCCATCTGTTCTGCAACCCCTCCCTCCTACTTTCCATCTCCCACTCAGGACACAATAATCAAATTAATATTACCACTGTTAACCAAAAATGTTGTGACAAGCTATTTTTTGTCTGTACTTCTGACTTTAGTGGAGTAATAGACTCCCTATAGTTCTACTCAATCTCTGAGACTGTCTACACCAAAGCTCCTTTACCTGGCTATGACTCCCCTATGTATATCTTCTCTTAGTAGAAAATAAGTTTTTAAGGGCAGGGCAATGTCACTGGAAATTTTCATTACTAAAGGTTAACTCTAGGAATGTTGGTTCAAAATGGGAGTGAACCTTATGTACAGAGATGGCTGCAATGCTACAGTGTTGGTATTTTAATTTATTTTGATCTCCTTTTCATGTGAGATTTTTTGGAATTCCTGAAGCTGAATGCTACAGTGGTGAGGTATGTGTCATTAATTAAAATTTTTCTCTTTATTACTTGGAATGTAACAGTCACTCTGCTTGCTGACTAACTGGACAACAGGCATTCATTTTACTTTTATTTTTCCTTCATGAAAAGTAATCCAATAGTTTGATAATAATGATTAATCTTTGTTCCATCAAATAAGGTCTGACTTCTTTATTTTTATTTTAAATCACACTTTTAAAAATTTTTGTATACTCCCCACCTTGCATATGGGATTCAGTTTCAAGGGAGACTGTTCTATTGTTTTTGCCTCAGAAATAACCATGATTTAATAGCAGAAGACATCAATAAATGCATTAAATTCATTTTTAAAATTGTACAACCAATTGTAACAAATGTTATCGCTATAAAGTTGAAGAGAGTGAGCCTGAAACTCAAAATAAATACTGAAAATGCAATGTTTCACAATACACATGTACCCCAGTTTAGATGCCAGAAGAGAAGACTCAAGAGTCCCTGAACAACTTAGAAATAAAGAAAAATAAAGTTGGAGTAATGGAAGGATTGTTATCCAAGAGTCCCTGGATTTTAAAGAAATCGCTTGAGAACTACTTCCATATAACTGATTCCTTTGTAATCCTGAATTGCTCTGGGTTTTTTTTTCTAGCCTAATATCTTTAAATGATTCCTAAATTACTGTTTCCTTTTATGCCATTGCAACTGATTAGTTCATTAGTTCCCATTCTATTAGTTATTTTCACCTAATTATGTTGCAAGGATAACCAACATATTCAAGGATTCCATGCTGCAATAAGAAACAGATAACCATAATGAAGTACAAGCTAATAACATCTTAAAGGTACCATGTAAACATAAGGCCAGTTCCACTTTCTAGGAATAAAATTACCAACTTCTCCAGAAAAGACCTATGCTATGCCATACAAGACTTCATTTGTAGAGAGCCAGAACTTTTCTCGCACAAATGCTTCCTCCCAACTGTATATAAATCAAATGCCATCCATAAGGTTTGCATTTAACTGTTTCTGAAAGAAAGATACTATCCATCAGGTTTCCTCTTGCTGTATATTCAACTGAGAGTAGGAGATTAAAAAAAAAGACCAAGAGATTTTAAACAGTGCTATTTAGAAATACTTGCCTCAGGTTATATTCTTATGTGTAGACTATTGGAACTCAGCAAAACCAGCAGAAAAAGAACAAGCCTCCAATGTGACAGCCCTTTATCACCTCAAAACTGTTCTGGATATATCTCACACCTCCCAAACCACCACAGCATTCAGCTCCAGGAATTCCAAAAAGGAATGCAACATGAAAAGGAGCTCAAAAGACTTAAAAACACTAACACTGCACCACAGCTTCCAGCCCCACATGGACACAAAAGGAAGCAAGACTCGCTCACACCGTCAATGGAAGATCCTAGTTTTGGCGGTTACTAAGTCAAAGATCTAGTCCGTAAACAAGCATCTTCAGTAAGACAGTACATGGTACACACCAGACCATAGTCTAATAATTACTTTGCTTTCTATTGAATTTGAATTCAAATTACAGCCTGCCTGTCCCTGCCCTGTAAAATATCAGAAATAAGCTGGTATCATACCATTTCCTTCAAATGTGCTACGACAGGAGTCAGGAGAACCTCTTCCTGGACCTGGTGGCCTCAGGTACTTATTAGTTGTGTGACCCTGGGAAAGTCACTTAAACTCCACATGTCTCAGTTTCCTCATCTGTAAAATGAATATAATAATAGCACCTACCTCCCAGAATTGCTATATGGATCAAATGAGATAACAGTGCCTCGTAAACCCTAAAGATATAGATACATAGATGGATAGATAGATAGATGATAGATAGATGAACATAAATACATACACATATGCACATATACATGTGAATGTGTGTATATGTACACATATATGTACATAGATAGATGTAGATATCAATAGATATCTATAGATAGATGTAGACATATAGATATAGATAGAGACATCACAGCTAGGGGGTACAATGGATAGAATGCCGGACCTGGTGTCAGGAAGCCTCATCTTTCTGAGTTCAAATTTGGCCTCAGACACTTACTAGCTGTGTGACCCTGGGCAAGTCACTTAACCCTATTTGCCTCAGTTTCTTCATCTATAAAATGAGCTGGGGAAGGAAATGGCAAATTACTCCAGTGTCTTTGCCAAGAAAGCCACAAATGGGGTCATGAAAACAACTGAACAATATGCATATATTATATATGTGCATATACACATATACATATATACACAAACATACATACATATATATGCTAGCTATTATAATTATTCATAGAGGCATTGTGAAGTAGAAATTTCACATATTTAGATTATTAGCATTGAAAAGTCTTGATCTTTGGTAGAGGCAACACCATGCAAATTAAACAAGAGATTCAGAAACATAGTCATCTCTTTATACTTATAAATCTTGTTTAATTCTTGTTCAGGTTTCCTCATCTCTAGAATATACGTCTTCACCTGGGAAACTGTTCATGGAGCCTGGTAATAGATTACTTCTATTTCATTCTTGATTTTTTCCTCAATTTTTTTTCATTCTTACCTTTCAATAGCCCTATGAAGTAGGTGGGCATGAAACTGAATTTAACAAAGCAGGACATTAAAGTTCAGTAATTTGAGAAGGTCACTTGGATTCTTAGTGTAACAGCATCGTGAATTAAAGTCTCCTGACTTCTGTCAGTCAATAGGTAAACATTTTATCGGAGGAGAAAACATGTACTGGTATTCTGCCAATCTGGAGTGGAGGGCAGCTAGGTGGTACAGTGGATAGAGCTCTGGACTTGGAATCAGGAAGACTCGTCTGCATGAATTCAAAGCTATTAAGTGTCTGAGTGAGACCAGATTTGAACTCATGGAAATGAATCTTTTCAATTCCAAGGCCAGTGTTCTTTCCACTGCCCCACTTAGCTTACTAGTAGAGTTGAGAATGAAAGAATGGAAAGTAGGATTTTGGGATTGGTGTGATTCAATGTTGGGACTGGAAGCTCAATTCCGTGTGGACAGTCTCGGGCAGGTAAAAGTGGGACTTCTAAATCTTAGAGTCTTACGAGGCCCTCCATGAACAGCGGGGGTTCGAGAAGGTCAGACCGAGCTAGCTCGGCTAGCTCGGGTATTTCCGCCTCTCCCCCGGAGATACCTGATGGGTGGAGTCTCCCTGCCCTCGAGGTCGTCCCGGATTGGAGCACACCTAGTTACCTAACAGCACGGTATTGAGATGCAAACTGTGTGGCTGAAGATTAAGTAGGATTGAGGAAGCCTAAAAGCTCTTAGCACTTGTGGAGCCAAAGAGAAAAGTAGGGCTCCGCTTCTTTTCTTTCCTCTCTCCCCTCCCCCTCTCTCCCCGCTTGTACTTCTACTTCCATTCCCTTAAGCTTAGCCTCCTTAGGAAATTTCCTCCTAAGGAAGACCCCCCTGCACTTGTAACCGAAACCCTGTAATATAGCTCAACCCCTGTTTGACTCTGGAACGTCCTTTCTCTCATACGTGCATCCGGCGTGGCCAGCCGAAGACCTCGGGAGGTGAGGTAAGAAAGACTCGGGTAGCCCAATACAGGCCTCTAGGCTTGGCAATTCAACATCAGTGGGACTGACTGATTGTCATGCACACTATGCATGCCCTTGATCCCATCCCTTTTTCAACATCTACAGCAGATTATCTTCACTCTCATCATCTTTTTTAGTGGAGGGAGAAACCGCTAGACCTTACTGCCCCTCAAACTACCATCCTATATTTCTTTCCACTTTCAGAGAAAAATGTCTGGGAACAAAAAAGCTCCCTTGTGACTTATGGCCTCAACTTCCTTTCATTTCTTTTTTCAATGCTTTGTATTCAGACAGAATTCTAACTTCAATCTTCACCTGAAATTGGCCTCTGCAGAGGTGTCAGTAAAAACTTAATTACCAACTCCAATGACCTTTTCTCTGTCCTCATCCTTCTTAACATGTCTAAGCTCTTTGAGACTATTCACCATACTCTCCTCCTAAATAGTGTCTTCTCTCTGGGCTTTTGTGACACTATCCTCTTCTCATTTCCTGCCTGTTGTCAGGTTCCTCTGATGATTCTTTATTCATGCCATACCTACTAACTGAGCATTCCTGAAGTCTCTATCATGGGACTCCTTCTCTTTTTTTCCTATATACTCTCATTATCCTCGTCAAAGCCTATGGGTTTACCTCTCTCTAATGCTAATGACTCCAGATGTATATAACCAGCTATAGTATCATCCCTGACCTTCAGTTTCATGTTACTAACTTCAGTAGTAACATCATATGGCCCTACCCCATTCTCAACAATATTCCAAAAATTACTGAAAATGGCCCAGCAATTAATTCTCCATTTGTATGAGAAGCCTCAGATGTGGTCTTGTCAAGTGCTGCTGACAAATTCATGAAGGCAGCTACATGCTTTTTTTTCCCTTAACATTTTCCAAGATAGACTTTCATTAGTATGAGAACTATGAAAGATGTCTAATAAAAATATTTATGGATTTTAAAGATTAAAATAGATAAAAGAATTCACTGGATCTGGAAAGAATATAATAAGGGTATTTATAAATAGCTACAGTATCATTAATTATTTTCTTTTTATCCACATGAAGGGATGGTAACCTTAAAATGAATCTTTTTATTCAAATAAGTAGTTACATGTAATTATTTGCTTCTCTGTCAAAAAGAGAAATCTTCATTTAAGCAGGTAGTGTGCAAACATTGCCTCTATTTGAATGAAGTGCAAGAAACTTAAGTATCGCATATATGTGTATATATACACATATGCACACATACACCTTTTCTCCATTTAGTTTTCATTCTTTCATTCTGTTTTGTCCTATCTCACCTAGGCTTGAAGTGCAGGGGCCTCTCATGGGACCAATTCCACTACTGATCAGGAGACTGCTCCATTTCCTACTTGGGTCAGTTAAACCCAACCTAAGCAAGGTAGTCCCATCCCCTCCCAGGTGCTTACTATATTGTATTTAATGAAGACATCCATGGCAGAACTCCAGAGTTCATAAGATCTGCCATTTTCCACCTTCCTAATAGCAGGGATTATGGGTGTGTGCCATAACATCCAGCTCCCCTATTTACTTCTGAGTATCACATATTCCAAGATTTGCAAGGGACCCCAGTGACTCTCTAGTCCAATAGTCCAATCATTATCTCAACATAAGTGCTTTCTACAACATGTCTTACAAACATCATCAAGTCTCCACTTGAAAACATTTAGGGAGAATAAAACCCCTACCTCCTAAGGCCATACATTCCACTTGGGGACAGCTTTAATTGTCAGAATTTTTTTCATTTTATAATTAGCCTATATTGCCTCTCTAGTTTTTCCTGTTAGCTCTGTCATTTTCGCCCAACTCCGATCTCTCTTTTGCATGAAATCGGTCCAGGCACTTGGCAATTGCTATTATCACCCCCACACGCTCACACCCAGACATATACCATCACTACTACCACCACCACCACCTTGTCCTTACTATAGATGTTCAGCCAGATGTCAATGGTCTTCTTAAAATGTAGTGCCCCCAAATGACCACAATACCCAGATATGTTATGATCAGTGCAAAATACAGTGGGACTATCATTTCCATAGTTCTGGGGTTATTAAGTTTCTCTTAATACAATCTAAAATGACATTAATCTTGACTGGGAACACCATGCCACTAACTTGTGAGCTTGCAATCCACTAAGACCAAGGCCTTTTTCACATGATTTTAACATGTTCCCAATCCTTTACTGATATAGTTGACTTATTTTTGTACCCTGTACATGTGATTTTACCCTTTTCCCCATTCAATTTATCTTAATAAATTATGTAGATTCCCCCCTTGCTGTTTCTTTCCCAACCAGCATTGGCACCCTGCCCCCAAATCACAGAAGTTAAAATGAATGGTAGGAATAAAAAAAAAAATAGCATTCATAACAATGAGACTAACATAAGTCTTGTTTCATTTTCCTCTGGAGTGTGATACAACCATGACAGACATACCTGTGGAATGGCTGAATTAAGCTGTCGCTGGAGTGAGTCTCTATCATAGATGACATCCTGAAGTCTTTGCTGTGCAAGTGACAAGCTTTCCTGCGTCTCTCGAAGGGTTTCTAGAAGTCGATCCCTTTCATCGAGCATATTCACCATCAGCTGCTCAAAATGGGAATCCGAGTCAGAGCCACTACTCTGGGACCCCCTTTGACTCATTGGGGTGTCCTCATTTATCGTGGGCATCACCTCACACATCATTGCTTAAAGAAAGGAAAGGAAAAGAAAGGTTAGCAAAGAGAATGTCATCATCACACACAGGCTCTTTGCCATGTAGGATTCTGACCTTTTAAGGATTGTCCTTTCTTATTTCAACAGTTTTAAATGTTCAATGTTTCCCTACTGAGATCTTCATCTTTATAGGGGTCATGAAGGTGAATTTTCAGCATTGCTACTTCTGCAGCCTGGTATGTACCATTCCATCCAGTTCTGTCTCTTTATTAAACATGTATACCTAATTACTTTTAAGAGTTTCACATTCTACCGCTTCTGAAAAAATAAAGTTTCACAGTGAATCCTCACTATCCTGCACGGAAGAGTGGGAGCTAGAAGGGACATTCTGAACCATCTAGTCTGACTCTCCAATTTTACATATTAAGTAGCTGAAAGTCTAGAGAGCATAAAATGACTTGCTCAAGACCACACAGGTATGCACTGGCAGTTTTCAGAAGAAGAAATCAAAGCTATCAATACTCACATTAAAAAAAACCAAAAGATGTTCTGAATCATTACTGACTAGAGATGTGCAACTTAAAACAACTCTGAGATACCATTTCAAACCTATAAGATTAGCAAATATGACAGAGAAGGAAGATGACAGGTGTTGGAGTTAATGTGGGAAAACTGAGACACTAATGCACATGTTGGGGCAGTTGTGAACTGATCCAACCATTGTGGAGAGCAATTTGAAACTATGCCCAAAGAGCTACAAAACAACAATGCCAGTATTAGTGTGTATCTCAAAGATAGTGAAGAAAAAGGCAAAGGACCTATATGTGCAAAAATTTTGTAGTAGTTTGATTTTGCTGTGGCAAAGAATTAGAAATTGAGGGGATACCCATCAATTGGGGATTGGCTGAACAAGTTGTAGCATATGATAGTGATGAAATTCTATTGTGCTACAAGCAGGATGGTTTCAGAAAAACCTGGGAAGACTTACATAAACTGATGCAAAGTGAAAAGAATCAGGACAACATTGTACACTGTAACAGAAATGTACAGTGATCAATTGTGAATAATTTAGCTACTCTCAGCAATACAATGATCCAAGACACTTCCAAAAGACCCATGATGAAAAATGCTATCCAATTATAGAGAAAGCTCTGATAAGTCTAAATGCAGAATGAAGCATATATATATATGTGTGTATATATATATATATGTGTATATATATATATATATATATTTAAATTTCTTTATTTTTCTTGCTTTTTTGAAACATGGTTAATAATGAAATATGTTATGTGTGATTTCACCTGTATAACTGACAAAACATTTCTTGCCTTCATAGGGTGTTGGGAAAGGATGGCAGGGGAAGAGAATTCAAATCTTCATTTTAGAAATATAAATGTTAAAAATAATTTAAAAAGAAATATTACGTATGTACTTACAGACAAAAAAAGGCCACAGATAATAAGAAAGGCAAGATTTCAACACATATTCACTGTGCCGTATCACCTTTAAGTACAGGGACTTTAAAAATAAAATATTCTCTGACCCTCTCACAATCCTGGTCATCCTCTCATAGACATAATATGGTTCTCTTTTCTCTCCTAAAATGTGAGCCTTAAAAGTGAACACAGTACTTGAGATATGGCTCAATTAGTTCAGATCATAGCAGGATCATCATCTCCCTCATTCTATACACTATGTCACACAGTGCTAGGTCGCTCTATTAACATATTTCATGTTGCCGGTCACTCAAAGCCCTAGATATTTTTTGTAAGAGCTGTTGTCTGCATCTCCTTCCACACTTCTTCCATTTTGCATCAGTGAAGTTATATTTTTAATCTCAGTGTCATTTTACATTTGTTGCTATTAACTTTATTTTCTTTCTTGCATTATTCTAGTCCAATAAAATTCCTATGGATGTGAATTCTGTCATCCTATTTGACATCAAGCTTCATGTCATCTGCTAATTTCTAACTCAAACTACATATCCTTTGATTCATTAAATTTTGATTCATTAAACATAACTGCTAAATGTCACAGTGCCAACCCTTCAGGTTGAATAGTTCCACAGAGTACATCTACTAAGCATATAGCATTCCATTGATCTACCCATGGAGTTAACCTCTCAAAAAAAGAAATTTGAGTAAATGGCTTTAAATGTGTGATTTTTTTTTTAATAAGTCCATCTTGTCTTTTAATGATCACTATATCTGTAATTGCTCATTCCTTAATATGTTGTTCTAGAATTTGCCATTGATAATTTTGATTAAATTAAATTAAATTTAAAAAAAAAGATTTTGCACAAACAATGCCAATGCAACCAAGATTTGGAGGGAAGAGAAAGCTGGGAAAGAATTTTTACAACTAGTGTCTATGATAAAGGCCTCATTCCTAAAATATATAAAGAACTGAGTTGAATTTGCAAGAATACAAATCATTCCCTGATTGATAAATGATCAAAGGATATGAACAGGGAGTTTTCAAAGAAAGAAATTAAAGCTATCTATAGTCATATGAAAAAATGTTCTTAATTACTATTGACTAGAGAGATGCAAATCAAAACAACTCTGAGATACCACATCATACCTATCAGATTAGCTAACATGACAAAACAGGAAGATGCTAAATGTTAGAGGAGATGTGGGAGAGTTGGAACACTAATTCATTGTTGGTGGAGCTGTGAACTGTTCCACCCATTCTGGAGAGCAATTTGGAATTATGCCCAAAGGGATACAAAAATGTGCACACCCTTTGACCCAGCAATATCACTTCTGGGGCTGCATTCCAAAGAGATCATAAAAAGGGGAAAAGTCCCACGTGTACAAAAATATTTATAGCAGCTCTTTTTGTGGTGGCCAAGAACTGGAATTCGAGGGAATGCCCATCAACTGGAGAATGGCTGAACAAGTTGTGGTATATGAATGTAAGGGAATACTATTGTGTCATAAAAAATGATGAGCAGGCTGACTTCAGAAAAACCTGGAAAGACTTATATGAAATGATGTTGAGTGAAATGAGCAGAACCAAGACAGCATTATACACACTAATAGCCATAGTGTGCGAGGACTGTTTCTTTTTTTTTAATAGTTTTATTTATTTATTTTTAGATTTTCACATTCATTTCCACAAAATTTTGAGTTCCAATTTTTCTCCCCATCTCTCCCCTCCCCCACCCCATAACACCTTGCATTCTGATGACACCTTCCCTCAATGTGCCCTCCCTTCTATTACACCCCATCTTTCCCTTATCCCCATCTTCTTTCTTTTCTTGTAGGGCAAGATAAATTTCTATACCCCATTATCTGTATTTCTTATTTCCTAGTTATATGCAAAATTCTCAACATTCATTTCTAATACTTTGAATTCCAACTTCTCTCCCTCCCTCCCTCCCCACCCATTCCCACTGAGAAGGCAAGCAATTCAACACAGGCTATATTATGTGTTGTTTTGCAAAAGATTTTCATAATAGTCATGTTGTGTAAGACTAACTATATTGCCCTCCATCCTACCCTGTCCCCCTTTTTTTTCTATTCTCTCATTTAACCTTGTCCCTCCCCAAAAGTGTTTACTTCTAGTTACTCCCTTCTCCCATTTGCCCTCCCTTCTATCATCCCCCTTATTCCTCTTATCCCCTTCTCCCCTACTTTCCTGTAGTGTAAGATAGATTTCATACCAAATTTAGTGAGAATGTTATTTCCTCCTTAAACCATATGTGAAGAGAGTAAGCTTCACTTTTCCCCTCTCACCTCCTCCCTTTTCTCCTCCATTGAAAAACATTTTTCTTATCTCTTTTATAAGTGATAGTCTGCCCCATTCCATTTCTCCCTTTCTCCTCCTAATATTTTCTTCTCTCACCCCTTAATTTTATTTTTTATGGCTATCATCTCTTTTGATTCAACTCAACCTGTACTCTGTGCGTGTGTGTGTGTGTGTGTGTGTGTGTGTGTGTGTGTGATCCCTCCACCTACCCAAATACTGAGAAAAGTCTTAAGAGTTACAAATACTATCTTTCCATGTAGGAATGTAAACAGTTCAGCTTTAAAAAGTCCTTTATGATTTCCCTTTCCTGTTTACCTTTTTCATGCTTCTCTTGATTCTTGTATTTGAAAGTCAAATTTTCTATTCTGTTCTGGTCTTTTCATCATGAATGCTTAAAAGTCCTCTATATCACTGAACGACCATTTTTTTCTCTGAGGACTGTTTCTAATAGACTTAGTCCTTCAAAGCAATGCAAGGAACTAAAACATTCCCAAAGGACTCAATACAAAATGCCATCTATATCCAGAGGAAGAACTATAGAGTCAGAATGCAGAATGAAGCAGCCTATTTTCCATTTCATTATGCTTTGTTGTGTCTCCAATTCATTTTAATTCTTCTATGCAACATGACTAAAGTAAAAATGTGTTTAATAAGAATGTATGTGTAGAAACCATATAAAATTGCATGCTGTCATGGAGAGGGTAGGGGGAAGAAGGGGAAGAAAATACAAAACTTATAGAAATGATTATTGAAAACTGAAAACAAATTAATTATTGAAAAAAGGAATTTGCCATAGAAATGAGGCTCAATTATCTATAGAGTAGACTTGCCCTCCCTCCTTTTTTTTTAAAATCAGGACAAAATCTGGCTTCAATTTTATGGCTCCTCCCTCATTCTCCATGACTTTTCAAAGATTATTTCATGGGCTAAGCAATTGACTTGGCCAACTAAATCTTCTGAGTTTGTTGACTTGAATTCACTACAGGCAGTAAGATATGAAGTAATGCAATTAACAATCATTTATTAAATACCTACTATATATCTGGACAATATCCTTGAAGCACTAAGGCAAAAAGAAAAAAAGTCCCTATTGTCAAGAGGTTCACATCCCAAGAGGGAAGAACATACAATCAACTAAGTACCAACAAAATATGTACAGGATAAATTGGAGGAGTTGATGAGATAACCAAGTAAAACAATGTAGAGGGAGAAGGAAAGTGGTCTTACGACAGGCCATGGAGAAGTCTCAGATTTGGGGACACAATCTGGATTGAGATCAGGCAAAAGAGACAGAGAAGGAGATGCCAAATATGTAGCAGGTGAATCAGGACAGGGAAGTGGTGTCACAAAAAGACAGAAAGAAAAGAATTCCAAAGAAAGATGGAACAGCAGAGATACATAATTTTCCAGAAGGATTAGGATTGAGAAAATCCTCAGTTATCTTGAGTGTTCACTTCCTACTACCCATTTTCATTCTGTCTTCCCCAATACAGAATAAGAAAATCAAAATTTGAGTAGTCCAAATCATTCTGTTTGAAAACATAGACAAAACTCCTCTCCTTTAAACAACTCTCTCAAGCTGAGAGGTTAAAAGATTTGCTTAAGGTCGTAAAAATAGGAAAGAATTAGAATGGGACCTGAAGTCATCTCCCTTACCTCTAAAGCCTGCCATCTGTCCTTAATACTAGGCTATGTCCTTTGACTTTCAACATTTCTTTCTGATTTTTTCATTCTTTAAGCTATTAAATTTGTTCATCTTCACCATTAAACTTCTAGAAAGATTATTTTATACTGACTGCCCATAGTTACCAACCACTTTCTCACTCCTCACCTTTAATTCAAAAAATGGCTATAAACCACTTCTCACAGACAAAGTACATGTGAAGATGTTCATGGGATAATGGATCTTGATTGGGAGCTACTAATCTCACTGTGATGTTGACTCAAGGTCAAGTCCTACCTCTTGTGTGACCTTTGAAAATTGCTCCAAGGAACCTAAACCATAAAAATAAAATCCCTACTGATGTTCTTTGGTGCATAACATTTCCTTGACAAGTTCTCCCTACACTAATGGGATAATAGACTTAGAATAACCACCAATACAGCTATATATACACATTGATACATATGTGCATAATAGTATGTACATTTCTTTCTTTCTATCTATCTCTCTATATAGCTGTTATTTGTTCTTAGAAAATCAGTAAAATCATGGATGATGTCTTGACTCATGTGTGAATTAGATTTAAATGAGGCAGAGTTGTACAAAGTCATCAGCCTCACATTCTCTTTCAGAATCACTGGAGTTCAGCAGCAAGACAAAAAAAGTCAGGACAACTGGTGATGGCTTGGGATACAGGGGATGACCTTAGCATCTTCGATGTCTGACCAAGCTCTAAGCACTCCACAGCTGCCTTCATGACCACTGAAACAAACTGTCCTCTCTTCAGGGGAAGTTTTCAGATGTTTGGGGTACACATCCTCCTAACTCACCTATGGTTTGGGGGCCTGTCAGTTATCCTCAACCTGATTTAGCCCAGCTGCCAAAACACTTTGCCAGGGTGTGGCTGCTGCTCGTGTTACAGCTTCTTGGAGCCACAGGTGAGAGTTGAGTGTCAGGTAGTCACCAAAGGTAGATAAGCAGCACTGAAAGGGGCTCAACATGGCCTCACACCAGAACTGCTAGTCTTCTCTTAATATCCCTACTCACTTTCACTTTCTTTCTCTAACATACACTTGTACATATATATATATACATACATATGTCTATATGCATATATGTGTGTATATGTGTGCACATATATATGCATACATATAGACACACATGTCTAGATGTATATGTGTGGGCACATATATATGCACATACAAACACACATTATGTCTAGATGTATGTGTGTATATATATGCTTGCATATGTGTATATACATATGTGCACACATACACATAGCATTGACTCAAAGAAGCATCTAATTCCTAGAAAGGAAGGGGAATGCAGCAGCTATAATCATAAATGAAATGAAACGTAATCTGAAGGACAATCTCCTCAAAAGGGGATGTATTGCACCAGGTAAGCAGAATCCTAGCATTGCAGTATAAGTTTCCAAAAATTTCATGAAAGAGTCAGTACTTAAATTGAGCTTTGAATGCCAATTCAGAGAGGCACATGTTCTTCTTCTCTACTTTATGCAAACTGCATGGTTATCAGAAAACTTGAATTTCCAAAGTCAATGCCAGGTGGGTAGCACAGTAGAGTGCCTGATCTGGAGTCAGGAAGACTCATCTTCTCAGTTCAAATCTGGCCTCACACACTTGCCATCTGTATGACCTTGGGCATAACCTTACCTCAGTTTCCTCATCTGCAAAATGAGTTGGAGAACAAAATGGAAAACTACTCTAGCATCTTTGCCAAGAGTGAGACATGACTGAAATAACTGAACAACAACATATTTCCCAAAGCCAGTGAGGTCTTCACTCAGTTCTTCTCCTTCTTGAAGACGGATAGGTGGAGCAATGGATAGAAGGTTGGGGCTGAAGTTAAGAAAAAATAAATTCAAATCCAGCCTCACATATTTAGTGTGTGATCCTAGGCTAGTCACTTAACCTTTGCTTGCCTCAGTTTCCTCATCTGTAAAGTGGGGACAATAGCACCATATCTCCCAAGGTTGTAGTAGGGATTATATGAGAAAACAATTGTAAAGTGCTTAGTACAGTGCCTATAATACTGTAAATGCTAAACAAATACTTGTTTACTCCCTACCTTCATTAACCACTCTATGAAATTTGGTGTTGGTCAACTATCCATCTCTTTTGACATACTCTCACTTAGTTATGATGATATGGATCTCTTTCTCTATTGCGACTGGTCTTTCTCAGTCTCATTCACTAGACGTTTTTTCACCATTTATTTTCACCTCCAATAGTGACCACAGGTTCAAATACCATGTTTATCTATAAAAACACATATATGAACATGGCTGGCCAGGTTTCTCCCCCAAAAAGAGATATCTGACTCTTCCTTCTGATACCACACACATCTAATCACTTGGCAGATTCTGTCCATTCTTCCTTGGCAAAGTTTCCCACATTTTCTCCTCTTTAGTTTCACTGATGCCATCCTGGAATAGAAGCTTACCTGCCAAAGGTGATTATGATTAACTCCTAACTGCTCTCCTTGCCTCCATTCTTTACAATTCCAAACTAAACTACTTTTGACCATGTTTTCAAAATAACCTTTAGGTATTAAATCTCCTGCTCAGAAAACAAACGAAAAACACCCTGGCTCCTTGTTGCTATCGAATAAAAATACAAACTATAAAGACTAGTATAGCAAGCATCTTCCACAATCTTCCATAGTTCCTTTTTGTTTTGTACAACACTGCTACTCTTCAGTGTACTCCACGTCCCAACCAAAGAGAACAATTTGCTATTCTTGGAACTAATCCTTCCCTCTGGAAGAAAAGAAGAAAAGAAGGGAGGAAGAGAGGGAGAGAACTGAAAGGAGGCAGGAAGAGAACGAGGGAAAAAGGATTTATTAAGTACCTACAATAAGCTTAAAATGGCTAATTAATAAAGGGGCAGCTAGTTGGCACAATGGAACACTGAGTCTAGAGTCAGGACAACTCATTTGCATGAGTATGAATCTGGCCAAAGATACTTGGTCACTGTATGACTCTGAACAAGTCACTTAACCCTTTTGGCTTCAGTTTCCTCTGTAAAAGGAGCTGGAGAAGGAAATATAATGGCAAACCACTCCAGCATCTTTTTCAAGAAAACTCCAACTGTAGGTTATGTATGAAACCATTCCTGATTTTGCTTCTCCCATCACCTCCCCTCTTGAGATAAGTATGCATACACACACATAAACACACACACATACACATATACAAATATATGTGCATTTGTATACATATGCATGTGCGCATATTAGAGAAATCTATATGTATGTTAAACATGGGAGAAGGAGAGAGAGAAAGGGAGAGAGAAAGGCAGACAGAAGAGGAGAGAAGGGAGAGAGAAAGGAGAAAGAAGAGGGAGAGAGGGGGGACAGAGATTCTGTCTCTTTGATAAGTAAAGTTCTCCCTAAATTTCCTATGGCACTGGTTCTTTACCTTGTAACAGTAAACTTTCTGTTATATATAGCTATTTATATGTCTTATCTTGTATTCTCCTCATTAGAGGGTATACTCCCTGAAGTCTGGGACTACATTATTTTTCATTACAATATGTCATTACTTACCATAGTACCCTGCACAAAACAGGAACTTGGTTAGTTTGTTGAATTGACACAGACACTCAATAAAATGTTAAAGATACACTTAGACATAAACTCTATAAAGAAAACTAAGGTGGGGCAGAGCCAAGTTAGCAGAGTAAAAGCAGGGATTTTCCTGAGCTCTCCTCTGAAGTCCTCCAAATACCTTTAAAAATGATTCTAAACAAATTCTAGAGCTACAGAACCCATAAAATGACAGAGTGAAACAAATCCCCAGTCTAAGACAACCTGGAAAGCTGACAGGAAGCGTCTTTCCCAATGGGCAGGGAGCAGAGTGCAATCCAGCATGGGCCACACTGGCACAGACAGGTTGGAGCAGGCCTCAGGAGACTGAATAATTGGCAGCCATGGCAGTTTCCACACTTCTCAACCCACAAACTCCAAAAAGGTCAAGGGGAAATCACTGGGAGAGTTAGGTGAAAGAAGAGCATGCAATTCCAGCCCCAGCCCAAGGGTGGTGTTGGCAACAGCAGAAGCTACTTACAGAGCTCTGGGCCCACAGATGGTAGGAGATTGAGAAGCTAATACAAAATCTTTGAAGCCTGGGACACTATGCCCACCCCACCCCCACTGGAAGCAGGGTATGACCTTAACAAAGACTTAGAAAGTCAAGTATTTGGCTGGGAAGAGGTGTAAACATCATAAAAGAACTCAGACTATGGAATCTTACTTTGTTGACAAGGAAGATCAGGGCATAAAACCAGAGGAGGACAGCAGTGTCAAAGCTCCTACATCAAAAGCCTCCAAGAGCAATATGAATTGGCCACAGGCCATAGAGGAGCTCAAAAAAGGATTTTGAAAATCTAGTAAGACAAATAGAGGAAAATTGGGAAGAGAAATGAGGATGATGCAAGAAAATCATAAAAATCAAATCAACAGTTTGCCGAGGGAGACACAAAAAATACTGAAGAAATAATACCTTAAAAAACAGACTAACCCAAATGGCAAAAAAAAGCCCAAAAAGCCAATGAGGAGAAGAATACCTTAAAAAGCAAAACTGACCAAATGGAAAAGGAGGTCCAAAAGCTCACTGAAGAAAATAATCCCTTCAAAATTAGAATGAAGCAAATGGAAGCTAGCAACTTTATGAGAAGTCAAGAAATTATAAAACTGAACCAAAAGAATGAAAAAAAATGGAAGATAATGTGAAATATCTCACTGGAAAAAAAAAAAAAAAACAAAAACTACTGACCTGGAAAACAGATCCAGGAGAGATAATTTAAAAATTATTGTACTACCTAAAAGCCAAGATCAAAAAAAAAGCCTAGACATCATCTTTCAAGAAATTATCAAGGAAAACTGCCCTGATACTTTAGAACCAGAGGATAAAATAGAAATGAAAAGAATCCACCAATCACCTCTGGAAAGGAAAGGAAAACTCCTAGGAATATTGTAGCTTAATTCCTGAGAAAGTATTGTAAGCAGCCAGAAAGAAATAATTTGAGTATGGTGGAAATACAATACACAAAATCTAGCAGCTTCTACATTAAGAGATCAAAGGAGTTGGAATGATATTCCAGAGGTCGGAGGAGCTAGAATTAAAACCAAGAATCACCTGCCTAGAAAAACTGAGTATAATCCTTCAAGGGGAAAATGGATATTCAATGAAGTAGAGGACTTTCAAGCATTCTTGCTGAAAAGACCACAATTGAATAGAAAATTTTGACTTTCAAATACAAGAATCAAGAGAAACATGAAAAGGAAAACAGGAAAGAGAAATAAGAAACTTAGTAAAGTTGAACTGTTTACATTCCTACATGGAAATATGATATTTGCAACTCATGAGACATTTCTCAGTATTAGGGTAGTTGGAGAAAAAGGAGAGATAGATAGATAGATAGATGGATGGATGGATGGATGGATGGATGGATGGATGGATGGATGGATGGATGGACGGACGGACGGACGGATGGATGGATGGATAGATGGATGGATGGATGGACAGATGGATGGATAGATGGCACAGGATGAGTTGAATATGAAGGGATGATATCTAAAAATAAAATTAAGGGGTGAGAGAGGAATATATTGGGAGAAGGAGAAAGGGAGAGATAGAATGGAGTAAATTAGCTCGCATAAAAGAGGCAAGGAAAAGGTTTCACAATGGAGGGGAAGAAAGTAAGGTAAGAAGGAATGAGTGAACCTTCCTCTCATGGGATTTGGCTTAAGGAGGGAATAACATACACATTCAATTGAGTATCTTACCCTATGGGAAAGTACGGGGAAAGGGGATAAGAGGGGGAAATGATAGAAGGAAGGGAAGATTGGGGGGGGGTAGTCAGAAGCAAACACTTTAGCAAAAGGACAGGGTCAAAGGATAAAATAGAATAAGAGGGGATGGGATAGGATGGAGGGAAATATAGTCTTGCACAGCATCACTATTATAGGAAGTGTTTTGTGTAACTACACATGTATAACCTATATTGAATTGTTTGCCTTCTCAGTGGGGGTGGATGAGGAGGGAAGAAGGAGAGATTTGGAACTCAAAGTTTTAAAAACAAATGTTAAAAAATTGTTTTTACATGCAACTGGGAAATAATATACACAGACAATGGGGAATAGAAATCTATCTTGCCCTTTGAGAAAGTAAAGGGGAAAGGGAAAAGTGGGGGCACAGTGGGGGAGAGAGTAATCAGAATACATGCCATCTTGGGGTGAAGGGGAGGGTAAAGATAGGGGAAAAATTTGGAACTCAACATCTTGTGCAAATGAATGTCAAAAACTAATTATAAATAAATCTAAATCTAAACAAATCTAAATAAAATAAATCTAAATCTAAAACAAAATTAAGGTAGAGAAATTTGCCCAGATTACTAACTAGTAATTACAGTTTAAAGGATTTTGGTTTCCTGTCTGGTACACAGAAGCATAAGACTGGAGAGGATCTTAAAAGAATGAAGATTCCAACCTCTAACGTCCAGACTTTTTTACAGCTCAAAAAGATGACCTTTAGGGTTACACAGTTGATTAGGGCAGAGTTGGTCCTAACCCAAAGGATCCTGGCTCCCAGTCTAATGCTTCTTCCACTCCACCAAGCCATGTATCCATACAAGCCATTTCATGTCCATATAATCTAACTTCCTTAAATATTCCAAAAAGACAGTGACGTAAATGGTAATATTTTACCTAACTTCACATTTTCTCTACTAGTAGTAAGTTACCAGATAGTGTAAGTATTGAATTAGTCCATATTTCTACTTATGTCTTATGAATTTTATTCCTACAATTTTCCCTCATCTGTCAAGTGTGTTCCATTTCCACAGCAAACACATCCTATAGTTCTTCTTTTCATCACCTTTGCCCTGGACTTTTATTATAGCTTCCTAACAAGTTTTCTACCTCTAGCCCCTCTTTTCTCGTCATCATAATTAGGATACGCCTTTTGAATACGATAGTGCATGTGAAGTACTTTAACAAAACTTAAAAGATCATATACATTTGGGCAGTCACTCTTCTTCTCAAAACCCTTCAATAGATCCCCATTGTCTAATGAACAACAAAGCATTAAATGCCTTTTTGCTGACATGCAAAGAATTCCCAAACCTGTATTTTTCTATGCCCATCCCCCAGGACTTCTCATTCACTACTCCATAGCTGAGCTAAAGTAGATCACCGCTTATTTTCTTTTTTTCTCAGGCCTCCACAAATATGCCTGTAATGAGCACCTTCCTGCACACCTTTCCATTAATCCCCAAATCAGGAGCTACCACTTCACTTCAGGTGCCTCCTCTTATTTAATTTCTTCCCAGCTGAATGTGCTCTCTTCCTCATCACACTTCTCCTAATATATATGTATGTATGTATGTTTGTTTGTGCGCATATGTATATGTGTGTTCGTTCTTTGTTGCCGAAGAAGACCATGCCATTAGAGAAATAATGACATGATTTTCACTTGACTTTGTTTTGAGTGAGGGAGGGCTGTGCACATCACCAGCCTCACTTCTCCTCCAGAGCCATCTGAATTCAGTGACCAGATATTCATCAGGATGACTGGAGATAACCCAGGATGAGGCAGTTGGGGTTAAGTGACTTGCCCAAGGTCACACAGCTAGTGAGTGTCAAGTGTCTGAGGTGAGGTTTGAACTCAGGTCCTCCTGACTCCTGCACTGGTGCTCTATACACTGCACCACCTAGCTGCCCCAATGTCACTTTTTGCTATCCTTTGCACTTGTAAATGCCCTTTAACACTATGTGTCTATATCTATTCTACCCTATCCCCTTCCCCCACCTTAAATTGGTAAGACCCTGAGGGTAGGGATTTCATTACTTATTCCATCTTTTTCTTTAGCACATCATTTCACACTTAGCGGGCATTTAATACACAATTAATTGACATCAGTTCCAAATCACCCTGTGTATTGTTCAAATAACTTGGTGTTTGAATCAGGGTTGGTATGTTTCTTATTCCAGTTGCTATCCCCCTCTCCCTATAATCCCCTCACCTCACTAAAAAGCAACAATCATTCAGTAGTCAGGCCTCCTGGCAAAGAAAATCCACACTTAGCCAACCTTATGTGAAGATGGTAGTCTCTCAGTCTATCACATGGCCCATAATTCAAAGCCTGTCCAGCCTGGTAATGCCTGGCACAGATACTGTCCTTCTGGCATAGCCTTTGAGAATACAAAGTCACCTCTATACTATGATGAAGAATGAGAGTAGGACTTTATATTTGACATAAGAAGAATAAATTTTAAGGCAAATTAATACCGGAAAAAAATTCTTCCCGGTTTGAATTTGGCTATGATTCAGCCTATTTTTAGTTGTTTCATAACTTCATGTGATCAAAACTTTTGAGCTCAAAGGAGCTTTGTTGTTCAGTCATTTGTCAGTCATGTCTGACTCTTCATGACCCCATTTGGGGTTTTCTTGGCAAAAATACTGGAGTGGTTTGCCATTTCCTTCTCCAGCCAAAGAGACTTTAGAGATCACCTAATCTATTCCCTTTATTGTGTAGATGAAAAATATTTGGTCCAGAGTCATTAAGTGACTTGCCCCATGTCACGTGTTTACTAAGAGCCACATTCAAGATTTGAACCCTTGACCACTGACCAGATCCCATACTTTTTCCATCATGCTTTAAAGGAAAACCCAACAGCCCAACAACCATCAAGATTTGAAACAAATATTGAGAGAGACCACAAAAGTTTTTAGAATTCTTCACCAAATCTTTAATGTTTTATAATTCCTTATTTTTTACAACATACTTTTTCTTGTTTTTTTCAATTCCTGCAAGTATAAATTGCTAGCAATTCAGCCCTTGTAATTTTGGTATAGTAAAATTTGACAGATTTTAGTAGTATCCTCTGACTTAAAACTACGAGAATTCATCATTCTATCTACATAGTCTCTCTTAGGTGCCATTCCTTTCAGGTCATCTTCTAGAATAGGAAGGAGGTCAAGCTCCAAAGATCTAACACTAGTTACTTATTTTATCATTCCTTTCTAAAAATTAGGTTATTGTTGAGAGAAATAAAAATGTCTGTGACTGGATTGGTCAGAATGAAAAAAAAATGATGAATTTGGAATCCGAGGACTCAGGTTCAGAATCTTGGCTCTGCCACTCACTTACCCATGTCACCTTGGAAAAGTATTTTTTAATTTTCAGGACTTCAGTTTCTTAAAATGTAAAATGAGGGGATGAAACTAGATATTCTGAAAGTTCCTTCCCAGCTTGAAAGATAATATCCTGTGTTTTTAAATCTGCCCTGATTCACTAAGGCGAAAGCAGGCCTTTGGGGGAAAAGCATTCATACCTAAAATTGAAATGATATCAAAATGATCACTATAATACATGGTGAAAGCATATCTCAAAAGTTTTAGTGCAGTTTTATGCTACTAAAGTTTAGTAGCTACTATAAGATTAGTAGTGTTAAACTGCACTAATACTTTTGGGACACATCTGATGAATAGACAGAGTAACAGTGACTGATCCACCATCAGAAAACAGAAAGGCATAAAAGCACACTCTTCATAACTTTAAAGAAATTAGACTTTTCAGACACAGACAAAAAGGTCAGGTTGTTTTTTTTTTTTTTAACTTGGAAAAAGGTTTTTCCTTTTCAACTTGAGGAAAGCATGATGCAGAGACAGGCAACAACAGCTCATATTTATAGATTGAATTAATAATTACAAAATAGTTTCCTCACTGAAATCTTGCAATAGTGTGAATACTGTACCACCATTTCAATTCAGGCTCAGAAGTCCCTTTTTCCAGGATCAGTCACACAACTAGCAAGTGTCAGAATGAGGATTTATTAATGCATACTTACAATTAAGACTATTCTTTGTTTGTTATAAATGTTTGTTGAAAATTCTTTTTAAGTGGGCATTTTTGGATGCTATCCTGATTCATCTCCACACTTTAAAGAATGATTGCCCATATCTAATTTTAGATGATCATATTTTATGTGTTAAATGACTGACTTGGGAAACTCCTCCCAGAAATGTTGACCATGTACCTCAGTAGACAGTTATAGAGTTGTCTGAGATTCACAGATATGCTAAGAGAGTTGTGCAGATACTTAAGTCAGTGGCAGAATATGAACTTGGGTCTTCCTGACTCCAGGTTAGAATACTCTACAGCATATCGTGCTACTTTTAGCAAAGCTCTGACAAAGGACACTTTATTCTACAACAATTTGACAACCCTTAATAGGTAAAAACACAGCATTCTGAATTTTTCTCATCTTTACCTGCCATCAGAAACTATCAGGGAAAAGAATATAGAATGCAAGAAGTGCCTTCAAAATTTTGCTTTTCAAAATTGCTAAGGAATAGGAATACATGGGATGTTCTGATAGTTCAATATTCAAAAACTATTAGTATACATGCCATGCATGAAATTAATAGAGTGAACAGCTATGCCAATCTCAAAAATAATCCTAAGAAGCCCATACTGCTTTCTTTCTAGTACTTAAAGTGAAAATCAACTCTTAGGCCACAGAAAATTACAATGCTTTGACAACATCTACTAAAGGGGAAAACACTTGAATTGCTTAGTATAGTTGCCCATAGGATAAAATATTAGAGGGACATGAGAGTTCATTATTCTATTACTCAAGGTATTACCTGCTTGAAAAACCAAATTATTAACCTTGATTATTTCTCCAATTATTTAACTAAAATAAATCTAAAGAAAATCAAATAGGCTAATAAAACTGCAGATAATTCCTTTATATTGAAGTTTAAGAAGAAGGCAAATTGAGGCAAATCTCCACACAATAAGAGGATGAGAAAATGATACAGAATCAATCTTAATCTTTCCAAGGCACCACAAGACTTCAAGAAAATGCTGGCTCAATTGTACTATAGCTGCTTTATAACTAAGCAACTTTTAGACTTACCAACATAAAGCTAGACCTTGATTTTCTCAACCAAAAATATCTTCTCATGAGCACAGTAGCCTAACTCCATCATAAAAAGTGGGCACATTTTGCCCCAGTGATGAAACATTAGTTCCACTACATGTGCCAGCATCCCTACTCTGAAATCCCAATGTGCCACCACTGCTGCTTACTTGGGAAATAAAAGGAATAAATGGTATACCTGCATCCCTAAACTTTCATGATATATAAAAAAGACTTGTAAAGAATTCCATCTGAAACAAAAAGAAATAAAAACATCATGCTGTCAGAATAGATCATTTTCAAATACTTAAGACAAATTATATGTAATACATATATCTATCTATCTATCTATAATCACAAAAGCAGACTAAACCGTAGTACAATTCATCCAGTTAAAATCCTGTACTTCATCATTTTTTATGCAATAAATAGCCACTAGAAAAGGGGGAAGGATTTTTTTTAAAGGATCATGCCACCAAGGAGAATAAAAAAGGACCACTTCTATGTATAAGCTCCATTTGGTATATTAACACTCCAGTTCTTTCTAATGAATGTCATCATTTGAAACTCCACTTGCAATATTCTCTGAACATATCCCTCTGTTTTTTATAGGCAGTTTATCAACTTAGATAGATTGAACAATTTAAAGACCTAGTGGCAGAAAGGATGATAGATGAAGGAGTTTACATGGCTCATTGTGATCTGCACCCTCTCCTCATCATATTATCTAGGCTTTTAAATGCATTTGTTAACATTTGACAATATGCAAGTACTCTTCTGGACAGCAGGGAATGACGCTTAAAATTTGCCATAAAAGTCTTGAGATGCATATAGTATATCAATCTCCTTGTTACTGTTTTCACGAGAAGATAACTCTTAGGTCAGATTGGGGAGTTAGAAATATCATTAATGGGGGGGGGGGGAAGGGGAGGAAGAAAATAAATGTAGGCACTTTAGTTTGGTGACTGGTGTTTGAATTGGCCTTGAAGTATTTCAGTTTATCAAAATGAGAAACAAGGAAAATGTTCCTCTGACCATAACCTTGACTGCCTTTCATATCCCTCTGGTCTCCAAATAAAAGTTTTGGATGCCAGCTGGACTCCAGGATCCAGGCTCAGAATGGAAAGCAATTGTTTTCTGTCGATCTCAAGAGTCCAAGAAGGACCTATTCAGATGTGACATAGACTATAAAGACTTAAACTCCTTGATGGATGTCACTGAATATTTCTACCCATCCCAATAGCTCATCAGAATTTAAAACTCAGCAAAGGCAAGGAAGTAGTCATTGGTAAGAATGAGTTTCTACTGCAATGATTGATTCTTAAGAACCCCATGGGCTCCACCTCAGTTAACCTACCGGGAGTGAGTAATTCAGCAAGAGAAAATCTTTGCCATTGTCTGAGTGGCATTGCATGCATATTCCCTCTCCTACTTAACTCTTTGACGTCTTCCGGAGAAAAGACTGTCATTTCCAAGGGAAGCATTTCCCACTTTCTTCACCCTACTGATTAGCATATGTCCTAATACTCACTGGACCGGCCCCTTCCCTCTCAAACTCCCCTGGACATCAAACCCAGCGGCCACACCCCCCCACCCAGAAGTTGACTTCGCGATCTCCACGCTAAAATTCACCACCCAGCATCAACTGGGAGCATAGGGAGAGGGACGAGGGCAAAGAAGTAGAGGAAGTAGAAAAGAGAAAGAAGATAAGGAAGACTAAAGCCGCCAGCCAGGATGAATTCTGTATTACAGACATCTTCCCTGGGGGTGGGGTGGGGCGGGGGGGGGGGTGGAAGAAGAAGAAAGAGCGCGTGGAGCTATCCGGGAGATATGGTACCTAAAGCCTGTGTTTGGGCGTCTGCTCCTTCAATTGATCATTGACAACCGCAGTCTCCACCGGCTTGAAGGGGGGTTGGGGAGGGGGTGTCGGCTCACGCCGGCCGCTCCTGGACCGTTTCCCTAGCAAGGGTAGGAGGAAGGTGGCTCAGAGAAAACCCCCGGCCCCAGCGCTTCGCCGGCAAGTGTCTGGACTTGGAGGCAGCAGCAGCAGTATCCCGGCATCTTCAGCAGCCAAAAGGAGAAGCGTCCATCGGAAAAATGGCATATTACAAATTTTGCTTTGGGAAGCAGAGCTCGGCTCAGACCATTGTCAAGAGGAGGAAGGGGGGAGGCGGCTCTTAAAGCCCCAGCGGCCCCTTTCCAGGAGCAACCGCCTCCACACCAATCCACGCTTACAGCTGGAAGGGGAGGCAAGGGAGGCAGCAGGAGGGGGACAGACGAAGCAGCTTGACTTTCCAAAACTTAATCGAATGGACCAGAAATCTCAACTATCTCTCCCTTCCGTCCCCGCCCCCTCCCCCAAGTCTGGGTCACTAGAGGTGAATAAACTCACTCTTGTGTCCCTTAATATGTGGGCACTGAAAAGCATGGGGGGGGGGGTTAGGAGGAAGAGCGCCCCACCTGGTTCTGAGTAGCCACCTTCTCTACAAAGGAGTTGTTAGTGAGCATTCATTAGCCCCAAAGCAACAGTAAAAAGGAACCCCATAGTAGGTGAGAAAGGCTAGGCAGGAATTCACCCTCCCTCCTGCCCCCATCCTGTACAGGTTTGTTCCAGGTTCTGTTCTTAATGCACTTATAAGATGCGCTCCTGGCTCCAAAGGGCAGGTAATACACGCCCTCCACCCTCCTCCCCTCCACACACCCACTTATCTTCCCCAAGCCTCGTGGGGAGGCTTACTTGTCCCAAGCACTCTAAGAAGTTGGCCCGCCCAACCAACCTGCTGCCTGCGCGCGTTGTACAGAAACTGGGCTCCGTGGGGCTGCTAAGGCATCGCTTGCTCCCCTTGCTCGCTCTCCGTGCGCCTCCGCGTTCTCTCCGGCGGCCAGGGGCTTCCCCTGGAAGCTGCTGCAGTGGTTTCCACCGGTCCTTAAATAAATTCTGAAGTAATCACGTCTTTGCTCTCCCCCTCACGCACACGCGCTCTCTCGCAGATAGATCCACACATACACTTGGCTGCCCAGATGCAGCGCCAGGGCCGTTGGTGGTGCGGCTGCCTCTGCTAGGGGCCGGCCCGACAGCTCCCACGGGCTCACGCAACACTCGCTCGCCTGCCCTTGGCTCCCGAAGGCTCAGAGAGAAACCCCGCAGAGAAAAGAGCCGGCAAGGCGGCGAGCTTTGCTCTGGCCTCGCCCCGCACCCCACTCGCTGGCATCCAGCGGTGCCCCGGGTGGAAGATTCGCGCTGCTTCCAGCGGGGACTGGCGGTTCGGTTCGCCCTCCGACCTCTCTCAGGCCCTGGCAGGCGTGCGGTGTGCCACACCGCGGCTCCTTGAAGGAGGAGCCTTCTTTCCCACGGGGCTGGAGACAGAAAGAGCTGGGGTTAACTGTGGTCTGGGTGTGGCAGCAGCGAACAGCTCCAGTCCTCTTCTCCCTCATTCATTGCTTTGGCGATGCTGATGTACCAGGTAAAAAGCGTGACAGCAGTAGCTGCACTCCAGACTTCGAACACTGTCGGTCCTGCCTCGGTTCCCCCGCCACCAACCCTCTCGTCATCTCCCAGATGAGCAGCCTAGCCAGGCTTCCCCCTTCCCACACCAGCCCAAACACACGCACACATTCCAGGAAAGGAGCAGGGAAGATGGGAAGAGGAGAATGTCTGAATTGCAACCTGCCCTACTTAGAGCACTAGTTCTGTCAAAGTAGCTAATCTATTCTCCTCATGCTGGTGATTAGGAAAAAGAGAGGACAGCGGGAGGACTGTGTTCGATTGCATGGCACAATTTTTAAAATGAAATTTAAAAAAAAAAACCAGGACTCTAGAGTCAAAGAAAGTAGTTCAAATCTCATCTCTGCCACTTACTAATTGTGTGACCTTGAACAAGTCACACAGCTTCCTAGTCACACAGGTCAACTTCCTAGGGCCCCATTCTCTTGGGAGAAAAAAAAAAAGAAAGAGATGAGGAGAAAAATGGAAAGGGCATAAAAGTATCACACCTTTAAACTAGACTTATCTAGTGTTTCTAAACATGCAGTTCTTTTCAGGGGCTAGTGTATGTATCCTGGAAAATACAAGGGACAGGCTTTACAGAAAACCCATCTCTTGACAGTCTGAAGAACTATGGCCACAGAGGCATTTTAGGAAAAAAAACCCTATAATTTTTTTTCATGGTCATAGGAGCAACAAAAAGAATGGCTACACATTTTCTCTGATTCCCATGACCTCTCAAATCTCTCCAAAATAGAATTTACATGACAAAGAGAAAGTAACTTCAACTATCCCCATGGTCTAGGACACAAAGAATCCAAATGAAGTTAAAACACACATACACACACACACACATACACACAAGAACTAACACTCACTATCCCTGAGCTAACTTATCACTGCTTCCCCCATGCTATTTCAAGTGAAGCTTTACTAGCACACCCAAGAACAGGACAAAAGCTTCCATGAAAACCCACCCCTGTACCTTGAGTGCCACTCCCTCTTTTCAAAGTCATGGATACCCCAGCTCCAGGCTGTAGAAGTTTGTTCAGTACTAAACAGCCCACTTGGCTACAGCCTTGCAAAAGCAAAAGTCTGCCTGAGATGGCAACCTAGAAGCACCCACAGAGTAAAGCTCTGGCCTAACTGTGGGGGTGGAAGATGGAGTGGGGATAGGCTCTGGGGTATTGGTGCCTAGCCAAGAGAACTGAGGAAGGAGAGAATACAACAGGTCCCTAGGGATGTGAACAGTGAATTGTCTAGTGTGGTAGGAGTCTGAGATGCTTTGAAATCCAGCACCTAAAGAAACCATAATCAGAGGGGAGGGAGTCAGGAAGTGAATGATAAAGAAAATAAGAGGGGAAAAGACTGAAAGTACTAAGAAGAAAAAAACTCAAAGACCTTGAACATAAACAGATAAATTGTAGTAAAAACTAATAGAAGAAGAAGTCTTCCTGAAGGAACTCTTCTGTTTGACTATTACAAATAGTCGTAGGAGCTGGATCTGTGGATTAATTTAGATTGTTCCCAGATGAAAAAATTCCTACAAGCAATGAAGGTCAACACTCTGTAAATCATAGTTTTGAGAGCTAAATAGATCATTGAGCAATTAAGTGACTTGACCAGAGTCATATAGCCAGTTATGTTCCAGAAGTGAGACTTGAACCTGTGTCTCTCTGGTTTTGATACTGGCTCCCTTTCTACCATGCCATCCATACTGTTTCTCATTATTTCATATACCAATCAAAATTTTAGTGTGATCTCATCAATTTAAGAATTCCTTCCAGTGATTCAGATGTTAGCCCAATCATGCCTGCTCCTCTTGTGAGATCTTGTTCATATCGTTGATTTGTAGAACCATATATTGAGAGCTAGAAGAGTCCTGAGATACCACTTTGTCCAGTCATCTTGTTTTACAGATGAAGAAAAGAGGCCCAGAGAGGTTAAATGGTACCGTTATCCCCAGGATGAAACAAAAACTTTGGCATTTAAAGCCCTTGACAACCTGGTTCCAACCTACCTTTGTAGACTTATGAAACATTTGTCCTATAAAGGTACCCTATTGTCTTCTTGTAACACCTTCAAACAAGCTGTTCTCTCCTCTATCTACAAGAAATCTACCCTTTTCCAATCAACTATATTTTGCCAAGCTGATGTTGATTTTCATTGATAGAGGGAGTTTCTTTGTGGGAAGTTATCCAGCAAAATCACAGGTCCAGTCTAATATTGATACCATCTATGGGCATTTATTTATGTATTTGCTCTCTCCTACTATAAAGTGTAAACTCCCTGAAGACAGGTCTTGTTTCCTTTTTTTGCCTTGGTGTCTTCAGTGTCTGGCATGTAATAAAGCCTTATGATAAATGCTTTTAGAGTGATTCATTGATCTGGGGAGAGAAGGGCTAGAAACAGACCCAGTTGAAAAAACCTAGTCTCCTATTACACAATTTAGTCCCCAGTACCCAAGACTTAAGGTCAGCTGGAGCCAAATAAGTCAGAAAGACGTGATAACAGAAGGCATCATTTGTGAAAACCAATCTAACTCCAGTCTCACCTAGCTGTGAAGTTTTCTTGACTATGACTTTTCTCTACTAGACCCTCAGCATGATTACTCTGTCTTACCCCATGGTGACTAGTCTTTTTATCTATGGCTACATTTCAGAAAAGCCCAATGGGTTATGAAAGAGTATTTGTTTTATTTGAAAGCAAGGACAATTGTGTTTGTCAAGAAGAGGCTTTCTCAGTGCCTGGACATAGTAAGGAGCTACCCAGCTTGTCTCCAACTCACCGCTGAAAATGGTTGATTAAGGCAATGTGTCATCACAATAGGGGTGATTTAGGAAATAGCTGCCATTTCCTCAGTAGGTCCAAGGATAATCTTTCTACAATGAAGAAAGATAATAGTATCAGCAGTGAACTGACTTATGAAGTGCATTTTTTTTCCACAACTGGATTTCAGACTGAGACTTTGCTCTGTGTGAAAATGTTTCTCAAGAAAGGATGCAGATCAATTCAGAGGACCATTAGTTTTGGACCTGGAAGGGAACTTTGAGATCATCTGCCAAGCCTAGAGGCCTGTATTGGGCTACCCGAGTCTTCCTTACCTCACCTCCGAGGTCTTCGGCTGGCCACGCCGGATGCACGTATGAGAGAAAGGACGTTCCAGAGTCAAACAGGGGTTGAGCTTTATTACAGGGTTTCGGTTACAAGTGCAGGGGGTCTTCTTTCTTAGGACGAAGAGGGGGAGATTTCCTAAGGAGGCTAAGCTTAAGGGATTGGAAGTAGAAGTACAAGCGGGGAGAGAGGGGGAGGGGAGAGAGGAAAGAAAAGAAGCGGAGCCCTACTTTTCTCTTTGGCTCCACACGTGCTAAGAGAGCTTTCAGGCTTCCTCAATCCTACTTAACCTTCAGCCACACAGTTTGCATCTCAATACCGTGCTGTTAGGTAACTAGGTGTGCTCCAATCCGGGACGACCTCGAGGGCAGGGAGACTCCACCCATCACATATCTCCAGGGGAGAGGCGGAAATACCCGAGCTAGCCGAGCTAGCTCGGTCTGACCTTCTCGAACCCCCGCTGTTCATGGAGGGCCTCGTAAGACTCTAAGATTTAGAAGTCCCACTTTTACCTGCCCGAGACTGTCCACACGGAATTGAGCTTCCAGTCCCAACAATCATCTAATGCAACCATTCCTTCTACATATAAGGAAACCCAGACTAAAAAGTTAAATTATTTGCTTAAGGCCACATGGGTACTGTAAGCTGGACCTGGGTGGGGAGAACCTTGACCCCTCCTCTCCTCCCCAAAAAAAGTCAGGGTAAATTAGAATTAACTAGATATAGAGTGGGATCACTGCATGCTACAATATAGCTGTGACTTAGTAGTCCTAGAAGAGAAAGGGAACTTGGAGGCATGTAGTACAGGAACCTCATATTAGAGATAAAGAAATTAGGGCTGGGGTGGAGGGGTTAGTAACATGCCCAAGGTCATTTAAGTAGTATCAGAGGGGTCATTTGAACCCTGGTTATCTGGCTAGAGAGCCAGCCAGTGTTCTCCACTCTATACTAGGGAGTTTTAGGTGGTTTAGTGGTTGCTCATGGTAATACAACTGTAATTGTTTCTCTTTTACCAGGAAGCTTTAGAGTCTTCCCCTCCCAGTTTGATTTTTTTTTTTTTTGATTAAAGGGGCCATTCCTTGAGCACCTACTTAAAGAAGCCTATTCATTGAATGAATCTATCTCACTCAAAGTGAGAATGCTATAAGACCTTAGCCTGAAAGGGCCAGGGTCTCACATTGCATCCTGGGCCATCTCCAGTCATCCTAATGAATATCAGGCCACTGGATCCAGATGGCTCAGGAGGAGAAAGTGAGGTTGGTGACCTGCACAGCTCTCCCTCACTCATATCAAAGTCAAGTGCAAGTCATGTCATCATCTTGATGTCATGGTCCTCTTCAAGAAGGAAGAACAAACACAACAACAACAACTAATGTCAGAAACAGTGTTTGAACCCACATCTTTGAGATTCTAAGCCAGGAATTCTTTTTTAAATATATTTTTCTATATTTAATCTTAAATTTATGGAGTAAAACAAGCACTTTCATAACATAGTATAATAAAAATAATTGCATATGAAATTGCAAATCTATTATGTAGAGCTTGCTATTCCTGTTAAATATATAATAAAGTCATCATATAAATTTTCCCTGTTTTTCTTCCCTCCCCCATCCATGCCTTAGAGATGATGGCCATTAAACACAAATATGCATGCGTGCATGCGTGTGTGTGTGTAAAATTATTCTGTTCATACTTCTGTTTATCAGTTCTTTCTCTGAGTGCAGATAGCATCTACTTCCATATGTCTGGAAATTAATTTGAGTATTTATAATAGGCAAAATGACTTATTCACTCAAAGTTGTTCTTACAACAATTTTGCTCTCACTTTATACAACATTCTCTTGGTTCTTCTTATTTCACTCTTCATTATTTTATGCAGGTCTACCCATGTTTTTTCTTAAGTTCATCATTTCTTATCTCACAGTAGTATTCTATCACCATCACACACAGCTTACTCAGCCATTCCGCAAATGATGGGCATCGCTGCAATTTCCAATTCTTTGCCACCGCCAGGATTTCTTCATATTTATTTTGTCATAGGCAATGATAATGCATTGAAGCCTAGCAAGCCCTTCCTGAAACATCATTTTTAATAAATAAAACAAGATATATAGGATTACAAAGGAAACTAATTACATTTTAAAAGCTATTAAGTTCTTTTTTTTTTTAATTCATGGGCACCAGGTTAAGAACCCACACTGAAGCCCAGCCCCCTATCTCTTATCCCCTGCTACTTCTCCTAGATTATCATTACTGAAAACACTTGAGATTACATTTTTCCCTATTAGGATTGTCCTTATGGTTATCTGACTTTGGTTCAAGATATAGATAGGTAAATCGATAGATCAATAGATATAACTGTTAATGACAGCTACTATTTATATCATTATCTATGTTTTTGCAAAATTCTTATTGATATGATACACAGATCAAAACAAATCAAATTATTGTATTGCCCAAAACTTGCTGGTCAACATTTCATTTCCTCCTTATATGTGGCTGCATAGATTAATAGTTAGGAATATAATCCTCTTAGTTAACAGATGAGGAAAGTAAAGCCCAGAGACTTTATTTAAGTGATTTGGTCAACATCACCAGTAGTAAGAGGGAGAGACTAATCTTTAACTGAAATTTAGCTTTTCCATCAATGTTAATGTAGGCAACAAAAATTCTTCTAAGTATTATAGTCTTCACCAGACTTGCCGATGAGGTCCATGACATACACACCAAAAAAAAAAAAAAAAAAGCCAGAGAACTCCTGGGTTAAAGGTTTGCTCCTCTTTATACCTAAGGTTTCATATCTTTCTAAAGTTAATGACCATTCATCTACCTTAGTCTAGGAGACATCTTTTTATAATTAGAGATAAGTATCATAGAATTTTTGAAGTGAATAGATTCTTACAGATCATTTACTCAATGCCTTGATATTATATATGGTGGAAGTGAAGTCCAAAGAGATTCCACAAGTTGCCCCAAATCACATAGGACATGTTAGTTGCAGAGCCAGAGAATCAGAAGTCAAGTTCAATTCAATTAAAAAATATTAAATACCAACTGTGCAAAATTCTATGGATGCCACAAAAAGATAAAATAAAACCTCAAGTCTCAAGGGGGTTACTTTTTCATTGTGGAGACTGGATAAAGGAAATAAAACCTATATTTAAGTAAGTAAATATAAAGTAATTTGGAAACAGGAGTTAATTTGTACGAAAGAAGGGAGACATGGAATGGGATGCCAAATTCAGAGACTACCTAGTGGTTGAGTTTGGCTGGATTATAGAATGTGAAGAGAGAGAAATATGAAATGTCTGAAAATATAGGGTAGTATCAGATTGTCTGGGGTTTTTAATACCAAACTAAAGAGTGCTCTTAAAGCTTTTTGAAAGGAAGTGATATGGTCACACCTGAACCTTGGGAAGATTATTTTGGTATCCCTGTTGAAGACTTATTTGAAAAAGAGGGAGTGGAAGCAGTAGCAATTAGGAAGCTGTTATTCTACTCAAATGAGAGGTGATGAGAATATGAACTAGAGTGGTGGCTGTGAGTGGAGAGAAGGAGACAACTGCAAGAACTTTATAGATAGCATAAATGAGACTGGACAGCTGAGTGAATGGGGCAGGGGTAGTGGTGGAAGGAAGGCAAAGAGTCAAGGATAACTCAAAGCTTATGAAACTGTGTGACTGGATGGATGGTAGAGCTTTAACAGAAATAGGGAAATTTGGTAGAGGGTCAGGTTCACAGGGGAAGACAATGAGTTTTTGACACAATTAATTGAAAATACAAGCAGGGCCTCAAAGGGAAGATGTCTCACAGGCAGTTGATGATGTGGAACTCCACAGAGATAATGATTGAGCATATGTGATCTGATGTGATTACCAGAGATCATGCAGAGAAGTCAGTCCCATACAAGATTCTTGGGGCACTTATGCTTAGGGGGAGAGAGGGGATTATGAGCCAGCAAAGGAGTCTGGGAAGAAGTTGGAAAAGTAGGAAGAAAAGCAGGAAAGAATCACATAATCCAAGAAAGGAGAGCTTCTGGGAAATTTGTTGAAGTGTAGGGAGAATTACCCAATGTGATCAAAAGCTACAGAGAAATCAAGGAGAATGAGAAATTAGAATATACCATTGGATTTGGAAATTAAAAGAAACCACATCTGCTGACTCCAGGCTTATTTTTTCCCATTCTTTGCATTATTCCACATTACCTGTCATAGTAACTTCATGTTTTTGTATGCCATTTCCGTATCATGGGTGGCAATCAGGAATTTTTGAGACATCAATGTTAAAACATGAATGACAGATTTCATGGCTAATTATCAGTTTCTTGAAGTAGTCAATGTACAAAAGTAAAGATTTGAAAGTGTAGAATCATCTCCCAACACACACACACACACACACACACACACACACACACACTCCTTTCTTTCTTTTTCCAGGGATACCCACATTTTCAATTCAATAAACATTTATTAACTATGGTTTCACCTGAAATATTCCCATCCATTCTTCCCACAAAGTCTATTTCTTCCTGCATCTCTAAATTATTATTCAAAAATTCTTGCTGTTAGGTCTTTACAGATTAACCCCAACCTGACTCCTGTCATTTAACAGTCCCTTCAAGAATGCATATTACTTATGTAGACAAGAAGTAACTTTGAAAAGTGAATAGAGAGCTGCCTTTGGAACCAGGAAGATATGGGTTCCAGTGTCCTGTACCCAACATACATACACGCGCACTTGTATGTGTGGCCCTGGGCAACGCTCTTCCCTTCTTCAGAAATTCACTAGGATTGCAAGATACAGAACAGGTATTACTCTGTAGTGTATTTCCTATACTAAGGAAATCACGTGTCAGAGTTTTAAAAACTCAGAAAATTACAGTTGTGTAATATTGAAATGTAAAAACTTATAAAGCAAAGAAACTAATTTTCTTGTGTAACTTATGGACACCAATCTCATTCATAGTCACATTGTTGTACCTTTGCATAACCAAGGTTAGTTATGTGTCTATATATTTGTGGTCCTTGCCTTCTTATGTGTTTTTATAAGAATTTATCCTATCTTTCCCACTATATTTAATCAGTATGAAGAGGGTTTGTGCTAACTACCATTGTCATTCTTTCACAAAGCACTGAGTTATAGAATCAATTTTTGTATGCAGAGAAGTATTACCAAGTGTTTGACATTCTAAGTTTTAAAGAAGGATGTTACTTGAAAAAGTCATATTAGTATAAAAATGGAAAGAACAAAGCATGATGGGTGAGACAGTGTGATTAGGAGAGGAATACTTTAAATATGGGAGACAGTATGACTTGGAGTTGGAAAATCTGGCTTGAGTCTCAGCCTATTTAGTCACTGTGTGACCTTGGGCAAGTTATAGTGACTCTACTAGCTTTGGGTTCCCCACGTGTAAAATTAAGGAGGTGGATGAGATTATTTTGAAGGTCTATTCCAGAATTAATACTACAGTGACAGAGTTCTGGTCTGAGTAACAAGAAGGATATTGCAAAACCAAGAAAGATCAGATGTTGTGAAGATCATTCTATTTTCTGCCATGTTGAGTTAGGGGTGCCTTCAGGATACCACCATTAATATCATGATATAATCATTGTTACATAAATTAATCTGATGTACATCCTGAATTTACTTTGGGCATGTCCTGGTACCTCAGTTTCTTCCACTGTAAGATGAAAAGCTTACATTAGATGACCTCTGAGGACCCTTCCATTCTAGATCTGTGATCCCATGTGAGGTCACTTCCAAAATAAGCAATTTGGGATCACAAACTCAAAAGAACACTATTTATAATCAGTGATCTCCTTAGGAACTTGGGGAATCTAGTTAATGGTGACGACTATTCATTCTCTGGGGCAGGTAACTGGTACTGCGGGTAAAGCATTGGACTTGGAATCAGGAAGTCTCATCATGTGTTTACATCTGGCCTCAGACACTTTCTAGTTGTATGATCCTAGGCAAGTCACATCACCCTGTTTGCTTCAATTTCCTCCCCTGTAAAATGAACTGGGAAAAGAAATGGCAAACCACGCTAATATCTTTACCAAGAAAGCCTCAGATGGGGTAACAAAGACTCAGATATGACTGAAATGGCTCAACATTCATACCCTGACAATTCTTATAAACAGGGCAACAGTTAAAAGTAGCAGAAAGAGCACTGATTTTGAAGTTAAATCATCTGGGTTAGAATCCTGTCTCTGCTATCTCATGGGTTGCATGATTTCACAGGATTGCTTCATCTCTCTATGCCTCAGTTTACCCCTGTGAAAAATGAAAATATTTAACCTAAGCTATCTAAGATGATCTTCTGGCTGAAGGCAACCCTAATGATTTGCCAGCTACTTTTACAACTTCTCTTTGGACTGCAAAAAAAAATGTTAGATACATTTACAATTTGTTTGTAACATAAAATTCCCATTCCAGCCTTGAGGCTCTCTAGCCAGAATTTTTAACTTATAGCCTGGTAGTATTTTAAGCTGTTAGAGCCTCCAGATCAAAGATATGTAGTCTCTCTTGCTAGCCACTTCCTTTCAGTCCTGAATGTCCCTGGATCACTGTCCTTTATCACACATGACACAATCACAGTGTACTGCAAAAAGTAGATACCCAGTTCCTGTATGATTTGTCCATGGCCATGGGGATAGTGTTATTTAAGCAAACATGCCAGTCCCAGCAAAGGAAGTAAGTACTTTTCTCTAATATATGGTTTCCAAGGTACCTTTATCGTCACTGATTTTTAATAGATGTCAGTGATATTTGAAAGTGAAATATCTTTCTCCTTTACCATAATATTATCCCCTCAACTGTGCATTTACTGCACATCAGTATTTGTTATTTTTTGTAGGGGTTATAAATATTGAGGAAATGGGTTTAAAAACAGATCATTTCCATTTGAAAATATAAAATTTCCAGGAAAACAATTTGTAGTAATTGTTTCAGAAAGAAAGCACCATCCTTTAGAGTTCTGTGAAGACTTAGAAAGGCCTCATGTCAAGGCAGCCTTTAAGAATTGGTCAGGATTGGACAGAAGTCGGGAGGGATCAAAGGGAAAAGGAGAGAAGAGAAGGATAGTCTTCGGCTTATAAAAATACAAAGCAGAAGGAAATAGGGTACTAAAATGTAAAAGTATATTTATTTCCCTCAGCAGCATGCAAGAACTCTACATAATGAGAAAGATAAATTTCTTAAATTTTGCCTTCAAAGTCAATGCTTTTGAACTTGAGAGAGAAGGAATTCCAAAAGGCAAGTGTGTTAAAGGCAAGTGTTTTATTTTTTTTTTAATCTAGCTTTTAATATACTACAATTTAAACATGAACTGCCACTCAGTAGAGAAAAATGGGACTGATTTGAAATTAAAGTTCATTAGGGCACAGAAGATTCTGGAGTAGTATCTTTCCCCTTATAATCTATCACACTGACTTGGATTGACTTTTTTCATATAGCAGTCATGGAATCAGTCACAACCATCAATTGAATATTTTTGGTTTTATCACTGGATCATCATACATACTCCATTTTAAGTGACCTGATTTGGTCATATGAATCTTCAGTGCTTGGATGGATCTGTGAACTACTTGATGAGGGCTATCTCTCCATAGTGGAGCTCTCAACCTATTAGTGCCATGTCATTCCAGGCTGGTCTTGCCCAGTCCTCCTATCAGCAGTCTACAGTGGGTTTAAACAACTTGCAAGGGGTCTTCTAGAAGTCTTTATGTTGTACAACCACCTACTGGGCTAACTCCCAGACATGCCTTCCTCTTGCTACAAACATTGCCTTTGGAGTCAGAGGTGGTTATTGTTGTTCATTTGTTTCAGTTGTGTCCAACTCTCTATGACCCCATTTGAGGTTTTATCATCAATGATACTGGAGTGGTTTGCCATTTACTTCTCCAGTTCATTTTATAGGTGAGGAATATGAGGACAGATAAGTGATCTGTCCAGGGTGAAATGACTACTAAGTGTCTGAGACTGGGTTTGAACTCAGGTCCTCCTGATTCCAGACCTGATCTGATGTTCCATCTACTGAATCACAAGATGTAGATTGAAATCCCTGCACTCATGCTTACTATTTGTATGACCTTGAACAAATCACATGACCTCCCAGGACCTTAATTTTCTCATCTATAAAGAAGGCCAGACTAGGTAGATAGAGTGTTGACCCTGGCGTGAGGAAGATCTCAGTTCAAATTCAGCCTCTGACCCTTATTAGCTATGTCACTTAATCTCTGCTTGCTTTAGTTTCTTCAACTGCAAAATGGGGATAATAATCACTGACCTCCCAAGATTGTTGGAAAGATCAAATAAGATAATATTTTTTAAAGTTCTCAGCACAGTGACTGACACATAGTAGGTACTGTAGTTACATTTCCTTTGAGGTCCTTTCTAGCTCTAAATCATTAATTCATTTTCCGTACATTCCTTGTTGTATCATTTCTTTTACTTCTCCTGCACAACTTCCGTTGTAAATATATTGCTGCCAATGTCCACTTACTTTGAAGCCTCTCCAGCGGTCATCAGGCTTTGTGGTACAGTTGTGTCTTATCCTGTTTGGAATTTTCATGGTAGAGATACTAGAGTGGTTTGCATTTCCTTCCTACTTTTAGCCCAGCCCTCATAGTCACTACCTGGTGTTGGCTCCACCTGTGTAGAAGAGCCCAGCTATTTCCACCAACTGTCAACTCACTGCCACAGTGGCCAGGCAAGTCAGATGAATGGAAGCAGCTAGGCATCCCAAAGAGAAGGCAGAGGGTAGAGTATGCCAGTAAGGTCAAACTACAACAATACCTTAACCACCATCTCTCCTAAAACTTTGATTGAAACAATCCAGAATTTAGAATTCGAGACATTTTAACTGTGGAAATGACACAAAGGAAGAGGCATTATTGTTTGCTTTGTTGCTGTACCCTAAAGACCATGGGACCTTTCCAATTGACTTATTGGGGCAGTCTTCCATGTGTCATGTCTCTTCATTAGACTGTGAACTCCTGGAAAGCAGTGATTATTTTGATTTTTCCCTCTTAGATCGCCAGATCATAGAAAAATGCTTTTCACATGATAACCAGTTCATGAATGCTTTTTCATTCATTCATTCATTCATTCATTCATTCATCTGCTTATTTATTCATTCATATAGACATCATCAAGTCCAGTACCCTCATTTTATAGACATTGAAGCCAGGAACAAGAAAGGTTAAGTTACTTTCCCAGGATTACTGGTATTTTTGATAGGCATTTCCTCCCATTATGATTCTCACACATATTCTCCTGTAAATGGAACTTGCCCAACAACTGTTTTGGATTGTGATGAGTAAGTTGTATCCCTTCCCTACAATAATTTTCCCCCTCAGAATTAGCTATAGGTGCTGGGTTGAAAGCAGGTCTGATGACTTTGAAGGAAATGCCCTTGGGTTCAGGGCCTTAGGCCATCTTCATCATGGTCTGAGGGAGAAAACAGTCGAAGTGGAATTATTCAAGGTAGTTTGGCTCATCCAAGACATGCTGCCTCCTGTCTCTTTCCCAGGGTGCACCACAGCTTCAATGAAGCTGGATTGCTTGCCCTGTGTCTTCCTAAATTGCAAAGATGATTTGAGACCATATGATCATGGTCCAATAATTTCAATTCAGTGAGTGTTTGTTTAATACCTACTACATGCTAAGAAGTTATGTCACCACCATAAAGGCATAAAAGATAAGAAAGCTAAGGTCCTTGTCATTAAGAGACGTTTAATATCTTTAAAATGTATTATAAAGATGGGAAACAATTGCGGTAAAAGGATCTTTCCACAATGCCATGCTGTTGCCATCAAATGACTGACTATGATACCAAACTCATGAAGTATGTCTTTTGACTCCCAAACCAGTTGCTTCTGTTAAATTTCCTATTTCTCTTAATATTCCCACCACTTTCAGGTATATTAATAATAACATAAACCTTTGTATAGAGTTTTAAAGTTGACAAAACATTACAAATTTCCTATTTCTCTTAATATTCCCACCACTTTCAGGTATATTAATAATAACATAAACCTTTGTATAGAGTTTTAAAGTTGACAAAACATTACATATATTATCTCATTGGATGCTCATAATAATCTTGGGATGTAGGTGCTATTATTATCCTCATTTTACAGATTGGGAAACTGAGGCAGGTAGTAGTTAAGTAACTTGTTCCAAGGTCATATAAGTAGTAAATCAATGAGACAGAATTACAACTCAGGTCTTCTTGACTCCAGGACCAGTGCTCTATATACTACATCAATTGGCTAGCATAAAACTTTTTTTTTTTACTTATAGGGCATTGGTACTTTTAAATGGTATCAATACACTGAGTGAAAGGAATGAAACTGTGATCAAGGAGCATCAAAAACCATGAAATAGAGGCAGAATATTCATTTGGATGTGTTGGGCTTTTATATACCCCTAAAATTGTACAATAGCCTGCCCTGTCTTAATGCTTGCACTCTAAGGAGGAAAAAAAAGTCTAATCTCACTGCCATATAACAATCTTCAAAATTTCTAAGGCCAGATATCATTGGGGCAGTGAAGTAGTAGTAGAGTCCAACTTGGGAGTCAGGGGATGCATTAATTCAAACCCTGCCTCAGACACACAATTCAAATAAAAATCATCATGATAGTGACTCTGTAGCTAGACACATCTGGGAAACTGGGAAAAGATTCGTCTGGCCAGGGACAGAAAAAGCTTTCCTACTAAGCTCCTGAAACTTTGTCAGTTGCTGTCAGTCCACTGAGGACTATTAGTTCTAGCCCTGAGATGGAAATGCAAGGAGCTTATAAGGGAAAGAGGGGGAAATTAGACCCACTGAACATCCAACGTTGACTAGCTTACCGGAAACTAATAAGTTCTTATAGAATGCAGCTGGACATAGTATAAATAACAGAGCTGGTACCAGAAATGACTAAATTCAAAGGAGCACCATGCCAACCCAGCAAGCTTCAATTTAAGAAAAGGAAGAAACAGAAAAAAATAAAGCAACTCAGTCTTGGAAAGTAAAGAAAAATATACAATGTGGTCAACTGGAATCTCCTTGAGAATAGAGATCACTTTGCATCTTTTTTTTCAGTCTCCTGCTTGTAAAATAGTATTTAGTACATGTTAAATGCTTGATGATTGATTAATAGCTGGAACTTCATGAAAACCACAAAGTGACATAATTTTTGGCAATATGGATCTATTTCAGACAAGATGAACATATATGTGCCTTTTGGTTTTTGAAATGGGCAAAATTAATTTGTGAATCCGATTAGCTACTATGAATTCTGTGTGGAGGTTGGCATAATCTTGATTGTTTTCCCCTCCAAAATGCTTAGAATATTTTTGGAAGGAGCATTGGGACATTCTAAAATGTCTCCTGGCACAAAGTGTCTGATCTAGAAAAACCACTATACTTGAATTAAGGAAACCAAAGTTATTATCTTTTCTCTACTACTAACTTACTTACTTGGGAAAATCACCTTGTGTTTTTAGGTTTCGTTTTCTAAGTCTTAGATTTCTTACCTCTTTTTGTTCCAAGGATACTTCAGTACTCTGTTAATGCTATCAGCTTCTCAGAAAAAAATGTTTTAAATGCATAAAATAAAATATACAAGATTACATTGGAAGCCATTTATATAGAAATAGTTATAAAAATATTAGAATGAGTAAGTTCCCAGTGCCCGCAGTGATGAATAACTACACCAGGGGATCTGTAAGGCTTATTCTGGATGTAAGAATAATAAATAAAATATACTAAATATGTCTAATAAATAAAACACATATAAGTCAATGCAGCCTTTTACAACAATTTAGCAATTCACTTAGTTCATGTTACCATGAACATTAATATTTAAAAATGGAGAAAATAATTATCTTCAGAAAATCAGCATCAGAATTTTAGGACTCCATTTTTCTTGTTAGAGAGAACACTTGAAAGATTTCCAATTTTGATGGAACATGTATGAAAAGAATACAATTTGTTGCTTTTCTCAGCATCTATAAGACATACTTTTCTCCTGATCTTTTCATTAATATTTTCTCATATTTGAGTTTTAAAATTTTTAAATCAATAACATGCTGCTTGATTCATTTTACTATACTTCAAAAATCCTCATATCATCATTTTGACTAGCATTTTACATGATAATTTCATTTGATTCTCATAATAGCCATGTGAGGTAGGTGCTAATATTATCCCATTTTTATGGATGTTGAAATTGAGACTTGTAGATATTAGGTAACTTGCATAGGGTCATGCAGTCACAAAGTATTTAAGGTGGTTTTTGAAACCATGCCTTGGCTCCAAGGCTTGCACTCTATTAACTGTCTTATTTATTAAACAGATCTTTTGCAATACTGTATTTCAGATAAATTTTCCTAAAATTTGAGTTCATTATTTCATGAATAATCACAGTTACTATTGAAAATGTAAAGTTATTAAATAATCATTACAAAGAAATAATCATTATGTCAAGTTTATAATTAAAATGTAATAATTATGCAAAACAAGAATGCATTTGAAGACCAAATAGATTTTCTTACCCATTATGTAAAAAACTACATCTCTTTCAATCAAACATCATTATTTCCTCGCTGAATTTTGTGATGTGAATTTTGCCTTCAAATTACTTCAGATTCTTCCCCAATGTTCCTGTTTATTTCATTTGTCCCCTCTTATTTTGATCATTTCAGAGGCTCCACTAATTTTAGAGTTGGAAAGGAATTCAAATCATTTGAATTTAACTCCCGACATACACACACGCATCTATCTATCTATCTATCTATCTATCTATCTATCTATCTATCTATCTATCTATCTCTTTCTAAATTCCTTCTTTAACATGTCTGATGGATCATTATTCATTCCTCCTTTTAAACTTTGCAATGACATGGAATTCACTACCCACTTGAACATTCCATTCCATTTTCTGACAAGTGTAATGGTTTGGAACTCATTCCTTATTTTGAGCAGAAATCTGATTTGCTTTAATTTCTAGGAATCTTCCTTTGGGAATAACAAAAAATAATTCTAAACCTCTTCCATATATCACCCAGTAAACAATTTGAAAATAGATATCAACCCTCTTCTAATTTCCTACAAAGTTCAATTCCTACATCTTCATGATAGGCTTTGGGTTAATAATACTGATATTTTATGAACAGCAGCAAGAATATGTTTCCCAACCTATTTCACTCTGGAAAACTTTAACAACATCAACTCTTCAAATGACAAAGCAGTTGTGGGCTGAAATTCAATAGAGATCCCTTAAACAATGTCTAATTGGCATTTTGCTTGGTAGTTGGTATTATGATGAAATAGTATGCCCATTAGGGCTTGTATGATGATGATGTTGAGAATCTTCAGATAGTAACCTTTGAACACACCAACCTAGGCTGACTATATGTCTTGCCTTTCAAGGTTAATGAGTTTCCATCCATTATTCTGTCAGAACTTTGAGACAGATCATTTTCAAATAATATTGTTCCACTGTGATCTTTTTTCACCCAACGAGTCACTTTCACAGCACCATCCATAATTTAATTAATGTGAAAGGGATATGTGTTAAAATATATGTGCATGCTTGTCTGCTCAGCATGTTATCTATACTTTCACACAATACATGCATTTAAAAATATCTTTTAGAAGAAAAAGAATCTTGATTTTGAAAAATTTAACCTAATGTTTTAAATGTATGCAATTCAAACGTTTTGGTAACCAAGAAACTTGATGGATTGTTCTAATCTCTCTGCCTCAGTTTCCTTCATTTATAAAATGGGGCTAGTACTACTGACCTCACAACATTGTTTTGAGGATAGTTATTTATAAACCTTAACATGGTATATAATGCAAGTTTTATTATTTAGCATCATAATTATAAAATATTAATTATATAATTAACGTTTGTTATTTTAATGTTCTTTCTCATTTAATATTCTTTATCATTCTAATTTTTATATTTAATTGATTTCAGATGGAAAATGTCATGTGACATATTACCAGTCTATTGTCGTTCCTTTATGTTTACTTTTTGGCAGGTTATTGCACAAGTGGATAAAATTGCTTTGGCAGCTTAATGTACTATTTTCAGGGTTCTTTGATGTTATGGGTATTCCCAATAGCAACTCAGGCTATCATAACCTTAAGTACAACTTCTTGGGCAGTTTTTGACAGTCGTGGTGGCCAACAAAGTTAACACTCTGAAATATGTATGGTTACGAGCTTCCCCAAACTTAGCTCAGCTAGTCTTCAGTGAAAGGAATTTCATCATGTGTCCTATTCTTGAAGCTTTTTCAACTTGGTAGAATCTGTCAGAACTTGTAGTACACTGTCATGGCCCTCGAGAAGGAAGGGAGGGGAGACAGAAGGAAATTAATAGACATTTATTAAGCACCAACTCTATTCCAGTTCCTATGCTAAGTGCTTTATAAACATTGTTTCATTGGATCCTTACAATGACCCTCAGAGATAGGTGCTACCATCATCCTCATTTTACATTTGAAGAAACTGAGGCAGACATTGGTTAAGTGGCCCAAGATGACACAGCGAGGAAGTATCTGAGGATAGATTTGAATGCTGGTGTTTCTGGCTCCAGGTTCTCTGCACTACCTTGTTGCCTTAAAGTAAATTTGTGCTGTGATGAGACAATGGAGCAAGGCTTTAATGGAGAATTATTATTATCAGTTAAAGGATAAAGTAAAACTAGAATAAGGTTTTTAAACATTTTTGTATCATACACCACTTTGGCAATCCACTAAAGCCTGTAGACTCTTCCTCCAAATAATATTTTAAATGCATAAAGTAAAACCATAGGATTATGAATGAGATCACTTGAATTATAAAGATATCATTTTCCCCATTTAAGGTGATGGGACTCCTAAAATCTGGAGCCCCCAGTAAAACACCTTAGGTTATCTGACTTCTAAGATCTTTTAGAAATGTTTAATTTATAAGGAAATTAAGGCAGCAATCTTAAAAAGACTCCCCAAAGCCAGGTAGAAAGTTGAATACCAGAGCAAATGTGAGAATTCAAGCCTGTATTTCCATTTTTCCAGTGGATGCTGCATACCGCATTCCTCCCTTGATTGGGAACCTGTTTAAACATTAGTTAATAAGAAACTGACATGGGAAACAAAGCACTAATAATTCATAATAAGGCCCTGCTGCATCAAAAAAAAAAAACAACTTCATAATACATCATCTTTCATCTGTTCAGAGTTGAAATGCTACCTAGGTGAATGATTCATTCAATTTTCATTCTACAATCTCATTTCAATGACATTCTTTTTGAGGTCTGCCCAATAGCTGGGAACAGTGAGATGGCTTCTCCCAAAGGAATAGGTTTCTTATTGTCTCTGTTGACTTGGCTACAGTTTGCCTTACCATATTTATTTGGGAGTAGGGGAGAAAAGAGCATCCATTTCCCTTTTCTGCTCAGCCCTGCATGACTGACATGTCAAAGGAAGATTCATTTATTATCTCTGAAGGTTTTGCTTTCAGACCCAGACATGACCATAAAACTCTCCAAGCAATCAATTATTACAGACTATTAATTAATATAAATGACTTACAGTATAATTCAACTCCTGGATAATCTATTTAGTCCAACAGGAATTAACTTTTATTTAGTATCTTTGATTTTTTTTTTCTTTACTAAGGTGAAAAGTACTTTGTCTCCAATTACATAGAAGGTGGAGACATGCATAGCCAGTCTGTGTCTCTGAAATTTTCCTGCCATGGCTGTCTTACAGGAGAAAATGAGACTTCCCTCTTTATTTGGCATCTGTGACAAGTCTCCCACTGGTTGGCACTCTTCCTTTCCCAGGTGCTAAAGGAAAGTGACAATTAAAATGTCTGAAGCAAAAAAAAAATCCCAAAACACTAATCCTAGGACAGGAACTATACATTTACATATCAAATTGTAGGGGAAACTCACGCTGTTTAAAAATTGTCTTGACATGATAAGGTTAAAGTGACTTCTGGCATTGAATATCATACATATGTATATATATGCATATATATGCATATATATGCAAAATATAAATATATTATACATACATATATGTATACATATATATGAATATCTCATATGTGTTTATGGAAAGGGAGGGAGAAAGCATTTAAGCAAAATAACTAAAATTGCATACTTATATTTAAATCATATATCATTCTTCATCATAGACCAACCTCCCCCAAATTTAGGTTAAGCTGGTGAAATCATTGCTTTTGGTATAGGAATGCATGTTATCTTCTTGGAATTAAAAATATTCAAATATCCATACTCGCAGAAAGCCCAATTATCTTCTTTTTTAGTGATATGTTCTGTCATTTTATATCCAAATTATCTTGATATCAAAAGATATGCTGTTTTGTCTTTTTTTTTCTATTAGAATGCAGAACTAACAATAGAATTGTTCAATGATGAAACCATGGTTACATTATAAGAAGTTCTTGCTGGATTAGTCAGAGTCAGCTAATTTGTGTTCTGTCCTTCACTTTGGGCATATGCCAATATCTGGAAGCAGCAGTATATACTCTGGTGGGGTGGGAGTTGATGATAAGGGAGAGACCTTTAGGAGTTCTACAACCAATGCCAAGTAAGAATTAAGGTTTCTCAACTAAATGGAAATGAACCAATTGAACACATTGATTTGACTTGTGAAATAGTTTCATATTAGATGAAAATGTCCCTCTTTTAATTCTACTTTTGAAGCTAATACCCAAACAGCAAAGAAGACTATTTCTCACATAACTAGAGCTGGCCTTTTCCAGAGCTAGAAGTAAGCAAACACCATTTCTTCTAAGATACCATCACCATATGTTGTCGAAACATAAAACATATTTAGTTATTTTATTCATCTACACCATCTTCAAGTTTTTTTGGCATTTATCCCTTTGCTATAAATAAGTTCTTATATTTCCTTTATAAATCTCTCCAACCTCCAAATTAAGCTGAAGAAAAAATATATCACCTATGGTAATTTTGTATCTCATAGCCATAGTATACCTGATAACACAATGTCTCATTCTAAAAATGCTAGAGTGTCCTAACACATTGGTGAATATCTTTAAACTTATCAGAATATATGAATAAACATATTTCCAAATTATTTTCTTCTAATTTATTTCTCTATTATAGCTAGATTTTTATTTTGTCTGTTTCCAGTTCAACCATTAGACAGTCATGGAAGATGCATAGGTAGTGTTAAGTTTTAGGTTCAGTCGAGAAGTACACTGTAAGAGGAAATTATCAGTGGTATATTGATGATTAATCCTTGATACAGATTCCTAGGCAGTTGAGAGATAACTGATACAATCATGTATCCCTAACAAAAGCAACACTACCCTGGGTAAAGGCAAACTGGAAAGAACTCTCCATGTTAGAGAAGATTTAAAACCATTGTTATGGGTAGGGGGAGGGAGGGGAATAATCAGGATGTCTTATTTTTCTGGGCCTCTGTGGTGGTGGGAAGTTTCAGATGAACTGCCTTTAAAGACAATCAATTTGGATCATACGTGAATCACACTGTCATCACAGACTGAATCTTGTCTTTTTTTTACTTCCATATAGTTAGTGTGTAAGCTTCTTCAGGGTCTTGATTATTTTCTTTTGATCTTGGCTTTGGATCCCTTATTACCAAGAACCTTGCCTTGCATATAATAGAACTTAATTAAGTACATTAAGTAGGTACTTAAAAAGTATTGAATTAAATTCAATCTTACTCTCAACAAGTGGTAAAAACAGAAAGAATACATGTGATGTCTGAAAGACATAGACATCCTGTAATCTTTGCTTCCTTCTCCCTCAATCCCTTGATGCCTTTCCTGTGCCTCAACCCACATAGAAGGCATACCCACACAAAAGCAAGCAAAAAATTCTCTAAAATGTACACACAATAGTAGTTCTTCCATTATCCATGTATTGAATGATTATTATATAAATAAGTCTCTTCACTAAACCAAAAATTTTCCCCACAAAGTAACTGGGTTATGATGGTTTAATATCCCAGATCAATAATAATTGTTTTGCCTTTCTCTCAAATATCCAAGTTAAACACCAGAATGACACCATAATTACTTATGACATAGTGGACCCTTTTTCTTCAGTCCACTGGGCTATCCTAGTTGGATCCCTAAGGCAATGGAAGTTGCATCACTGAAAAATTTCTCATCAACAGTTATTTCGCCCTCTCTAACATGAACATAATAGATAAAGACCAATGTCAGTTATATTCTGAGGCTGGTGATCTGACCTACATACTTTCTTCTCTAATTATGCTAAAGTAGCTATTTCTGAAAGGAATTTTCATGGTCCATATTTACTCTAAAAGTAATACCATGTAAATTAGGGAGTGCTCTTCATAACAAGACCTCATCCCATCTTTACAGTCTAATGACATATTACTCCCTTCCACACACTCTATAAACTTGCCAAATTGGACTTACTTTTCTTCACATTTCATCTCCCATCTCTGTGAATTTGTACTGATTGTCATCTGTGCTTTTAATGCACTCCTTTCCAATCTCTGCCTCTTTGAATCTGTCTTCCTTCCAGACTCAGTTCAGTTGTCACCTTTTTCTGCTGTCTCTCCCTCTGCCCTGTCCCTGGTATTTGCTAATGTCTTTCCCCATGTGTGTTACTGTGTATCTTTTCTCCATATATTTTGTATTATACCTATGTATGTGTATGTGGTTTTCTCTCTTTAGGTTGTAAGCTCTTTGTGGAAATACTTTGACTTTGTTCTTGTATCATTGATACCTATCTAGCACAATGTCTGGCAAATAGTAAGTGTTTAATGACTATTTTTGATATTGTCTAGTTGATAATAGTATTATGAGTCTTATTTGGGCTCCATTTCTATAAGTTGGCAGATCTACCTTAAAAAACTATTTACTCAATTCTGTAGCAAGGGAGTGGTTTTTCATCTGTGGTTGCCAGTAAATCTCAATAGGACAAAATTTTACTTGTGCCTATCTACAACGGTAAGAAAATTACTAGACCAGAAGGAATTATCACTATCAATGAATACTGGTCTAAATCTAGGCTCTTATCTGACAGAGTAATTCTAAAGTGCTATCTACCTTGAACCTCAATATTATATGCCACAAAGAAAGAAGGAAATATCTATACAAATGAGGTTTTATATGTAAGATATCCTCAGGTCTTAAACAATGTAATATATTTGGCTAATATGTCATTCAAAGAAAAATAGAATTCTTTCTCTTCATTGAAAAATGTTTCCCATGAAAGTCTTGTTTTAATTATTTATTGAACTTACAGGTAACAAAAATAAGCAAGACATAAGCATTTATTAAGCACTCAGCAAGCATCAAGCACTGTGTTAGTTATTTGGGATGGATGGATGGATGGATGGACAGATAATTAAATAAACATTTACTATATAAATGGCATAGTTCTATGCATGGGGATACAATTAAAAGCAAACAAGACCTGCTCTCAAGGAGTCTTCATTCTAATAGGAGCTCTAACATCTATAGGGAAGCAATGTGGTAGCACTTTAAAGAAATGGCCAACAAGTGGCATGGAAACTTGGGTTTGGGCAGGATAAAATGAAAGCTCAATTATCAGAACCTGACAACCTAGAGAGCGGAGTTTAAGATTGTAGTGAAGTGGGAAAATGAGAGCTATAGTCAGAATGTAGGCAGCATAGTACAGAAATGACTGAGAAGATAAAGGTCAAAATGTAATAGTCCTTGGCCATATAGAGCTTGCATTGAGGGAAGAGGCAACACTTGCACACATACACATATATATATATACATATGTATTATGTGTGTGTGCAGCGTGTGTGTGTATGCATGTATGTGTGAGTGTGCATGTGCTATTGCTAAGAAGAAAGTCTCGAAGCACACCAAAATATTTATATTAGTAACTTTATATGAGAACAAAAAAAAATAGCAACAAAGAATATGCCAACAAAGAGGGAAATGGCTAAACAAATTGTGGTACCTGAATGTGATGGAATAATATACTGCAAGAAATTATGAACATAGTGACTACAAGGAAGCATGGAAAGATCTATATGAACTGATTTAGAATGAAATATTTCTTTTCTTTTTTCTTTCTTTTTAAACATTTTTTATTCATTTTTAATTTCCAACATTAATTTCCACAAGGTTTTGAGTTCCAGTTTTCTCCCCATCTCTCCCCTCCTCCACTCCAATATGGCATGCATTCCAATTATCCCTTTCTTCAGTCTGTCCTCTCTTTTATCTCCTTGTCTTTTATCCCCTTCTCCCTTACTTTCTTGTAGAACAAGGTAGATTTCTATACCCCATTGCCTATATATCTTATTTCCCAGTTGCATGTGAAAACAATTTTTAACATTTATTTTTGAAAGTTTGAGTTCCAAATTCTCTTCTTCTTCCCTCTTCACCCACCCTCATTGAGAAGGCAAGCAAATTCAATATAGATTATACATGTGTAGTTCTGCAAAACCCTTCTGTAATAGTCATGTTTTTAAAGACTTACTATATTTCCCTCCATTCTATCCCTTCTTCTGCTTATTCTATTTTCAACTTTGACTCTGTCACTTTTCAAAAGTGTTTGCTTCTGACTTCCCCCTTCTGCAATCTGCCCTCCTTTCTATTATAAAATTCCCATATCCCCTTACTCCTTACTTTCCTGTAGGGTAAGATACTCAATTGAGTGTGTATGTTATTCCCTCCTTAAGCCAAATCTGACGAGAGTAAGGATTACTCATTCCCTCTCACCTTCCCCCCTCTTCCTCTCCACTGTCAAAACTTTTTCTTGCCTCTTTAATGTGACATAATTTGCCCCATTCTATCTTTCCCTTTCTCCTTCTCCCAATATATTCCTCTCTCACCCTTTAGTTTTACTTTTTAGGGAATATTCAATTCACTCTGTCATCTATCTCTTTCTCTCTCTATTTTTCTATCTATCTCCTTCAACTACCCTGATAGTAAGCAAGGTTTCATGAGTTACAAATATCATCTTTCCATGCAGGAATGTAAACAGTTCAACTATAATAAGTCCCTTATGATTTCTCTTTCCTGTTTACGTTTTCATGCTTGTCTTGATACTTGTATCTGAAAGTCAGATTTTCTATTCAACTCTGATCTTTTCAGCAAGAATGATTGAAAGTCCTCTACTTCATTGAAATCTCATTTTCCCCTGAAGTATTATACTCACTTTTGCTGGCTAAGTGATCCTTGGTTTTAATTCTAGCTCCTCTGACCTCCAGAATATTGTATTCCAAGCCCTTTGATCCTTTAATGTAGAAGCGGTTAGATCTTGTATCATCCTAGTTATATTTTCACAATACTTGGATTGTTTCTTTCTGGCTGCTTGCAATATTTTCTCCTTCACCTGGGAACTCTGGAATTTGGCTACAATATTCCTAGGAGTTTTCCTTTCGGGGTCTCTTTCAAGAGGTGGATTCTTTTAATTTCTATTTTACCTTCTTTTAGAATATCAGGGTAGTTTTCTTTCATAGTCTGAAAGATTGTGTGTAGGTTCTTTTTTTGATCATGGCTTTAAGGAAGTCCAATAATTTTTAAATTCTCTCTCCTGGATCTATTTTTCAGTTCAGTTGGTTTTCCAGTGAGATATGTCAAATGGTCTTCTATTTTTTTCATTCTTTTCATTCTGTTTTATAATTTCTTGATTCTCCATTCTGTTTTTGAAGGAATTTTTTTCTTCAGTGAGCTTTTGGACCTCCTTTTTTATTTGACTAATCCTACTTATTAAGGCATTTTTCTCTTCATTATCTTTTTGAACCTCTTCTGCCAATTGAATTAGTCAATTTTTAAGGTGTTATTTTCTTCAGTGTTTTTTGTGTGTCTCCTTTAGAAAGCTATTGACTTGATATTCATGGTTTTCTTGCATTACTCTCTTTTATCTTCCAAATTTTTCCTCTACTTCTCTTACTTTTTTTTCAAAATCTGTTTTGAGCTCTTCCTTGTCCTGCAACCAATTCATATTTTTCTTGGATGTTTTTATGTAAGAGTTTAGACTTTGCTTCCCTCTGGTTGTATATTTTGATCTTCTTTGTCACCAAAGTAAGATTCTATAGTGTGACTTTTTATTTAAATGTTGTTTATTCATTTTTTTCAGCCAAATAGTTGACTTTCTAACTCTTTCTCCTGGTAAGACTCTGGGGTGGGTGTGAGTGTATTATCCCAGGCTTCAGAGGTTTTGTATCAGCTACTCATCCCCCACTGTCTGTGGGCCCAGAGGTCCAGAAGCAGCTGCCCTAACTACTGCAGCCACCAGAATGTGCACGCCTTCCTCCTCTGCCCTGGGACTGGACCTCAGCTAGACTAAGTCCCACAGAGTTCTTCCACTGACCTTCTATGCTGTTTTAGGTGTTTCTGGGTTGACAAATCCAGAAACTATCACAGATGCCAGCAGTTCAGTCTCCCTGAGGCCTGCTCTGACCCTATGTGGGACAGCGCAGTCAATGCAGGACTTCTCTGCTCCCAGCCTGGTTTCATAGACACCTTCCCTCAATCTTCCAGACTGTCTGAGGCTGGAGATTTATTTCACTCCATCATTTTATGGATTCCATGGCTCTAGAATTTTAGAGTCATTTTTACAGGTATTTGGAGGGGTTTGGGAGAGGGGAAATCTCTAGAAGGTCCCTGCTTTCACTCTGCCATCTTGGCTCTGCCAGAATGAAATATTTCAAGCCAAGAAGGCATCATACACAATGACTATGACAAACAGAAAAAAAAAATACCTATAGCAAGAAAATCGAATGTGAATGTTGTGAAATTACAAAGAATAAGTATACCTCAAAGGAAGAGATACAAGAAGATATCAAATTGTTCTGTGAAGTTTGGTTTCAGAAAAAGGGACATCCTTGAGGACCTAGAAGTCCACACGTGACCTCAAGGCTACAGGTTCCCACCTTTTTGATAGGCTTTAAGTGGGGAGGTAAAGGGAAGAGTTGAAGGTAATTCCAAATTCAAAATATGGCAGTGGGAGTGAACTGTGGTGCCACTAAGAGAAATAGTGAAATCAGAAAGAATAGCAGGTTTTAGGGCAAGTTTGTGAGATGATGATGTGACATCTATGTCTAGATATCCTTAGCACAGCTGGAGGTGAGGGTCTGGAGCTATGAAGAGAGGTGAATAACAGATTCAGATCTGCACAAAGATGGTCCTCTTCATTGTGGTAATGAATGGGGGATGAAATAGGAGTGAATTCAATGGGAGTGGAAAAGATAGGTTGAATTTGAAATCACAAGAGTTGGTTTTAGAGGCAGAACCAAGATGGCAGAGTGAGAGCAATTATTCACCTTAGCTCTTAGACTAGCTCCTTCAGATACCTCTAAAAAGAGAATCTGAACAGATTTTGGAGGGGCATAATCCAATAGGAGACAGACTGTGGCGGATTCACAGCCCAGGACAAACTGATAGGTAGATGAGAGGGATCTGTTCAGTGGGGCTGGAGGAGCACAGTGCACAGTGCACAGGCTGTACTAGCACATTCCTGCTGTGGCAGGAAGCCCTAGGTGGTCTGAGGCAGTGGCTAAATTGCAGAATCTCTGGCATATCAGCCCAGGACAGAAGTCCAGCAGAACTGAGCAAGTGAGAGCCATGGAGCCCCAGGTATCTGCAGCAGCTGTTCCTGAGACTAATGGAGAGCAGATTAAATGTGTGTGTCATCTACTTGAACTTTGGGGAGCCAAAATGGTGTAGTGATCAGTAAATGCTCTCTCCCCCTCCCCTTGTTGACCTTGAAAGACCCACAAAATATTTCCCCAGAAAACTCCTGGAACAGTGGGATCAGCAGAAGGGGCAAACAGTCTCTTAGAAGGTGAGGCTAGAAAAATTGCTAAAGAGGGTCCCTCTTGCTGTGACTGAAGGGGACCAGTGCAAGACCAGAGCTGCCCCAGACAGCCCCACTTCAACAAAACTGGAGGAGAGCTGGAGCCTCAAGGGGGTGGAGCCCTGCAACCACCAACACCAGGACCCCAGGTGTGCCTCAGCACTCCAGGGGAATCAGGAAGAAACTGGGGCAGCCAGGATCACCAACCACTGAGTTTGCCTATGCCCTAGCTCAGCAGAGGAGACTTCCTGTGGCCTGATCAACCCTCTGTCACACTTAGCAAGCTAGCTCCAAGGCAAATGCAGGGAAACACAAAAAGACTTCACCTGGCCTCTACTTTCTCACACCAGCCAGGTCAGCATCAGGTAAGTTGCAGCACTTTAGCTTCTAACCGAAAGAACCAGAGGCCACAACAAACAAAGCTTCAAGTTCTAGGCATAAGAACTGTGGGACAGATCCCCTTGTGCCCTAAAAGCAGAGATTTACTTTAAAAGCCAGGAAACTGGTGATTATCATCATCATGAGTAAGAAGCAAAGTAGGAAAGAAAATACCATAGAATGTTTCTATGGAGCCAAGGACCAGAACATGAATACTAAATAACTCAGCATTGAGACTGTACTCCCATCTGAAACTTCAGAAGGGAATATGAACTGGTCTCAAGCACAAAGAGCACTTTTGGAAGAGCTGAAGAAGGATTTTACAAGCCAAACTAGAGAAATAGAAGAAAAACTGGTCAATGATTTTAAAAGTATGAAAAAAAAGAAAAAGCTGAAATAAATAGCTCCTTAAAAAGGAAACTTGGAGAAATGGAAAAGGAAGCACAAAACCTAACTTGGAAAATTGGACAAATGGAAAAGGAAGTACACAAACTAACTGGAGAAAATAACTCCTTAAAAGGAATAATTGGGCAGATGGAAAAGGAGTTGCAAAAGTTAACTGAAGAAAACAATTTGATAAAAATTAGAATTGGGCAATATAAGCTAATGACTCTATGAGACATGAAGAATCAGTCAAAGAGAATCTAAAAAATGAAAAGATAGAAGAAAATGTAAAATGTCTATTTGGAAAAACAACTGACCTAGAAAATAGATCCAGGAGAGAAAAATCTAAGAATTATTGGCCTACCAGAAATCCAAGATGAAAAAAAGAGCCTGGATAATATCTTCCAAGAAATCATAAAGGAAAACTGCCCAGAAGTCCTAGATCCAGAGGGTGAAATAGTCATCGAAAGAATCCACCGTTCACCTCCCTAAACAGACCCCAGTCTAAAAGTACCAAGGAATATCATTGCCAAATTCCAGACCTTCCAAGTGAAGGAGAAAATACTACAGGCAGCCAGAAAGAAACCATTCAAATATTGAGGAGTTACAGTTAGTATCACACAGGACCTTGCAGCTTCTACATTAAAAGATTGAAGAAATTGGGATATAATACTCCATAAGGCAAAGAAGCTGGGACTACAACCAAGGATCAACTACCCAGCAAAGTTCAGCATAATATTTCAGGCAAGGAGATGGACATTCAGTGAAATAAGGGATTTCCAGGCCTTCCTGATGAAAAGACCAGAACTCAACAGAAAATTCGATCTTCAAACACAGATCTCAAGAGAGGCACAAAAAGGTAAATAGGGAAAAAAAAGTGTTACTCCATAAAGGCAAATAGTTTACATCCCCATAAGGGAAGATGATACTAGTTAATCTTGAGAATTGTATATTTATTATTTGTTATTATATTTATTATGTATACATATATGTATTATGAAATAGAAAAGGAATATACATAGAGAGAGCAGGTATAAAGTAAATGATGTGATGATAAAAACATGATTTAAAGTTGTGAAGGGATTGTAACAGGAGATGTGAAAAGGAGGAGGAAGAAAATGGCAAATTATATCACAGGAAGAAGTACAAAATTATATTACAGTAGAGTGAAAGAGGGAAAGGAGATGAGCATTGTTTGATATTTCCTCTCATCTGATTTAGTTCAAGGAGGGAACAACAAACTTAATTAAGTGTATAAATCTAACTGGCTCTATAGGCAGTAGGAGGGGAAGGGGGAAGAAAATGGGAGGAGATGCTAAAAGGGAGAGAAGAAGTAGTAAGGGTAAAGAGGAGTAAAAGGGAGGGAGACTGAAAGAAGGTAGGGAAGACTGAGGGAGGTGGTGGTCAAAAAATAAAACTCTGTTGTGGAGGGGAAGGGAGAAGAGAGAACTAAAAGCACAAATGGGGGGAAAGAGGATGGAGGGAAAGAAACAGATAGTAATCATAAGTGTGAATGTAGATGGAACGAACTCTCCCACAAAACGGAGACGGATTGCAGAATGGATTGAAAACCATAATCCAACAGTATGTTGTTTACAAGAAACATATTTGAAATGGAGGGATACACACAGGGTAAAGGTAAAAGGTTGGAGCAGAATATATTGTGCTTCATCTGATGTAAAAAAAAAAGCAGGAGTAGCAATCCTAATCTCAGACAAAGTAAAAAGCAGAAATAGATCTAATCAAAAGAGATAAGGAAGGAAACTATATCCTGCTAAAAGTCACCATGAGCAAAGAAGCATTATCATTACTAAACATATACACTCCAAGTGGTATAGCATGCAGATTCTTAGAGGAGAAGTTAAGGGAGTTAGAGGAAGAAATAGACAGCAAAACTATACTAGTGGGGGTCCTCAACTTCCCCCTCTCTAAACTTGATAAATCTAACCTCAAAATAAACAAGACAGAAGTTAAGGAGGTGAATGAAACTCTGAATAAGGTAGATATGACAGCTCTCCTGAGAAAACTGAATGGGGATAGAAAGGAATACACTTTTTTTTCTCAGCAGTACATGACACATATACAAAAATTGACCATGTACTAGGGCATAAAAACCTCACAATGCAGTGCAGAAAGGCAGAGATAGTGAAGGTATCCTTCTCAGATCTTAATGCAATAAAAAATTTATGTAATGAAAGGCCATGGAAAGACAGACCAAAATTAATTGGAAACTAAACAATCTAATCCTAAAGAATGAATGGGTTAAACAATAAATCATAGAAACAATCAACAACTTCATTCAAGAGGATGATAATAATGAGATAACCTACTAAATCTTATGGGATACTGTAAAAGCAGTTTTTAGGGGAAGTTCTATATCTTTGAATGCCTACATGAATAAAATAGAGAAAGAGGAGATCAATGAATTGGGCATGCAGCTGAAAAAGCTAGAAAAAGAACAAATTGAAAATTCCCAAGTAAATACCAAATTAGAAATACTGAAAACCAAAGGAGAGATCAATAAAATTGAAATTAAGAAAACTATTGAACTAATAAATAAAACTAATTGTTTTATGAAAAAAGCAATAAAATTGATAAACCTTTGGTCAATTTGATTTAAAAAAAAAAAGGAAGAAAACCAAATTACCGATATCAAAAATGAAAAGGGTGAATTCACCTCCAATGAGGGTGAAATTAAAACAATAATTAGAAATTACTTTGCCCAACTGTGTGCACATAAATTCGACAATCGAAATGAGATGGATGATTATTTTAAAAAATATAAATTGCCCAGATAAACAGAAGAAGAAGTTGAATACTTAAACAACCCCATCTCAGAAAAAGAAATTGAACAAGCCATCAAAGAACTCCCAAGGAAAAAATCTCCAGGGTCTGATGGATTTACAAGTGAAGTCTATCAAACATTTAAAGAACAGTTAATTCCAATACTATATAGACTGTTTGGGAAAATTGAGGAAGAAGAAGTTCTCCCAAATTCTTTTTATGATACAAATATGGTTTTGATACCTAAACCAGGAAAAACCAAAACAGAGAAAGAAAATTATAGACCAATTTCTCTAATAAATATAGATGCAAAAATTTTACATAAAATTTTAGCAAAAAGAAAACAGCAACTTTTCATGATAATAATACATTATGATGTGGTAAGATTTATACCAGGAATGCAGGGCCAGTTGAATATTAGGAAAACTATTAGCATTATTGATAATATCAGCAACAAAACTAACATAAACCATGTGATTATCTCAATGGATGCAGAAAAAACTTTTGAAAAATGAAAAAATCTATTCCTATTAAAAACACTGGAAAACATAGGAATAAATGAAACTTTCCATAAAATAATAAACTGTATTTACCTAAAGCCTTCAGCAAGCATTATATGCAATGAGGATAAGCTAGAAGCATTTCCAATAAGATCAGGGGTGAAACAAGATTGTCCATCATCACCACTATTATTCAATATGGTACTAGAAATGTGAGCTGTAGCAAGAAGAGAAGAAAAGGAAATTGAAGGAATTAAAATAGGTGAAGAAGAAAGTAAGTTATCACTCTTTGCAGTGATATTATATACTTAGAGAATCCCAGAGAATCAAGTAAAAAGCTACTTGTTATTAAACAACTTTGACAAAGGTGCAGGTTACAAAATAAACCCACACAAATCTGCATTTCTATATATTACTAACAAAGCCCAACAGCAAGAGATAGAAAGAGAAATCCCATGTAAAGCTACAGTAGACACTTCAAAATATTCTGGAGTCTACGTACTGAAACAAACCCAGGGAATATATGAACACAATTACAAATCAGTTTTCACACAAATAAAGTCAGAACTAAGCAAGTGGAAAAACATTAGTTGCTCATAGGTAGGCTGAGCCGATATAATAAAAATGACAATTCTACCTAAATTAATTTACTTATTCACTGCCATACCAATTAAATGATCAGAAAATTATTTTCTAGAGTTAGAAAAAATAGTATCAAAATTCATCTGGAGGAACAAAAGAATATCCAGAGAACTATCAAGAATATCAAGAGAACTAATGAAAAGAAAGGCTAGGGAAGATGGCCTAGCTCTACCAGGTCTCAAATTGTATTATAAAGCAGCAAGTATCAAAACCAATCAGTACCGCCTAAGAAACAGAAGAGTAGAGCAGTGGAATATGTTAGGTACTCAAGACACAGTAGTCAATGAATACAGCACTCTACTGTTTGATAAACCCAAGGACCCTAGCTTCTGAGATAAGAACTCATGGTTCCACAAAAATTTCTGGGAAAACTGGATAACAGTGTGGCAGAAACTAGGCATAGACCAATGCCTGACACTGCATGTAAGAATAAAGTCCAAATGAGTACATGGTCTAGCTATAAAGAATGATGCTATAAACAAATTAGTGGAGCAAGGCATAGTGTATTTATCAGATTTATGAAGAATGGAATAATTTTTTACTAAACACGTGATAGAAAACATGAAATGCATAATGGATCATTTTGACTGTATTAAATTGAAAAATTTTTGCACAACTAAACCCAATGCAACCAAGATTAGGAGGGAAACAGAAAACTGGGAAAGAATTTTTGCAACTAGTGTCTGTGAAGGACTCATTTCTAAAATTTATAGAGAACTGAGACAAACGTCCAAGAATACAAGTCATTCCCCAATTGATAGATGGTCAAAGGATATGAATAGGTAGTTTACAGAGGAAGAAACTGAAACAATCTATAGTCATATGAAAAAATGCTCTAAATCATTATTGACTAGAGATGCATAAATCGAAACAACTCTGAGATACCATATCACACCTATCAGATTGGCCAACATGACATAACAGGAAGATGATAAATGTTGGAGAAGATGTGGGAGAGTTGGAACACTAATTCATTGTTGGTGTAGCTGTGAGCTGATCCAGTCATTCTGGAGAGCAATTTGGAACTATGCCCAAAAGACTACAAAAATGTGCATACCCTTTGATCCAGCAATACTGCTTCTAGGACTCTATCCCCAAGAGATGATAAAAAGTGTCCCACATGTACAAAAATATTTATTGCAACTGTCTTTGTGGTGACCAAAAACTGGATATCAAGGGGATGCCCATGAATTGGGGAATGGCTGAAAAAAATTGTGGTATATGAATATAATGGAATACTATTGTTCTATGAGAAATGATGAACAAGAAGACTTCAGAGAAGCCTAGAAAGACTTATATGAACTTATGCTGAGTGAAAGAAACAGAACCAGGAGCACTTTGTACACAGCAACAACCACAGTGTGTGAGGAATTTTTCTGGTAGACTTAGTACTTCACTGCAATTCAAAGACTTAAAAAACTCCCAGTGGTCTCTTAAGGCAAAATGCCTTCCACATCCAGAGAAAGAACTATGAAATTCGATCACAAAATGGAGGAGATCATTTTCTTTTGTATTATGTTTTGTTTTGTTTTATGATTTCTCCCATTCATTTTAATTCTTCTATGCAACATAACTAAGGTGAAAATGTATTTAATAGGAATGTATGTGTATAACTTATATAAAATTGTATGCCATCTCAGGGAGGGAGGAGAGAGTTAGGGGGATTGGAGGGGGAAAAGCTACAATATATGGGAGTGATTGTAGAACACTAAAAACAAATGAAATAAGAAAAAAAACAACAAAAAAATACTTGGTTTTGAATCCCATCTCTGACACTTCTCTCCTATCTGACCATGATTAGGTCACATAAACTCCCTAGGCTTAGCTTCTTGATCTGGAAAGTTAGTAGATTTGACTGGATGACCTTAAAGTCCCTTACAGGTTGAAATCTCTGATCCTATAAGATGGTGAAAGCAAAGAACATACAGAAAGAAGAGAGCTAATGTCGGACCCTTGGGGAAAACTCTTGTAGACAAGGGTCCAGATGAAGAGTGGTTAGAGAATTGGAATCAACTAAGCTTTCCATATAAAAAATTAGATTCCATTTGTATGTTATTTACTGACAATTTAGACATATAATTGTATATCCTTTCAAAGAATATAACTACTTTAACTTAAAAAAAACTGTCTATTGCATTTTTTCTTTGTAAAGGAATACAATCACTGAAGTTTCAAGATTTTGTAATGCTGGATACTACCATATCCAAATAAAAAATTAAATATAGGGATTCTAGACAGGAAAAAAAGCCAACATAATGGTCTTCAACAAAGTTCCTTAAAATATAGTTACAGAGAAGGAAGAGTGTGGTGTTACAGAACACACATCATGAGAATATTATTTTGTCCTATATACATTAAATGCTCCATAATTCTTTGGCTCAGATGAGGTATTGTCCTAAGTTTGGACTCACTGAGGGCAGTCGGGTGCATTTTTACTCTTTCACTTACGTTGCGTTTTTAAGGGCAGTAGTGGTGCTGGAAAATATTTAACAACCAGCACTCTGGGACAAAAATGTTTTTATGACACATTGTAATTTTAATCTGCATTGCTGGCATCTTCTCCATCACTTTCTTGATTCTACATGATCAGAAAAATAAGAAATTTAGCCCCAGTTTGATGATTTCTGAGGTGCAAATGATTGTAGCAAAAATTTAACATTCCTTTTGTGAGCCAGTTTGATCTTGCTTCGGCATATCTGTAGGAATTCCCTATTAATAGTTTTTTTTATTTAGTCTGTCACAAATTCAAGATGGTAGACAACAGAGAAATAAAATCCCATTTTTTCTCAGATCCTCATTATCATTATGAAGTTCACCTATTAGAGCTGCCCTATCTCTACTGCAACCTGTCTTTTGTCTTGAATCATTTAAAAGTCCTTCTTCTTGACTTTCGTTCATCTCTTATTCTGAATTATAGTACCGTGGACACTATTCTTACAGAATCATGATATTCTTCCACATTCCTCCTTACGTCTTTGCACCTGTCCTGTTTGAATGCTTCTCTCTTTCACTGCCTTTGATGTTGCCTCTTTTTCTCTGTTTTTCCTGTTTCTATGACTTTGCCTCTGCCTGTCTCTTGCTTTGTCTCTCTGTCTGCTTGTGTCCCTCTATTTCTTATCTTTATCTCTATATTTTCTTTTTTTTCTCTTTGTTTGCTTCTTTAACTCTTGGTTTCTCTTTGTCTCTCTCCAGGTCTGTTTCCTTTGATCTCTCTGGGTAACGTGAATTCATCACTAAGTTCCTTACATATCTACATTACTTTGAGATAGCTTTAAACGTTTTCCCTTGTCAGAATTGTTTGTGCCAAAATTCTTTTTTCAAAATTTAATTCCTGAGAGATCCTCAACACTCTTGAGCCAACTTCCCCCATAAAATTTGCTATCATTGATCCTTGCTGTCCTTTCTCTGAATTCTTGGAAGTTCACTCAGATTTCAGAATATGTTGAGCTTTTCTCCCTTTACTTATCATCAACTGCAAGATGGAGTAATCACTTAGTCACTTTTCAAGATTCCCACTATTTCTACTTCAGGAATTAGCTTTTTCTTAGAATCAGTTAAAAACTAGCACATCCTAACATTACTTCCTCTTTCTTTTGAAAAAGAAACTACTGATTATTCAGGCATGTCAAGTATCTGTTTTATCGTCTACTGAAAGAGAGAGAAAGAGACAGACAGATGCACACACACACACACACACACATACAGAGAGAGAGAGAGAGAGAGAGAGAGAGAGAGAGAGAGAGAGAGAGAGAGAGATATCTTATGGTTTTTTGGGGGCCAGTGAAATCTCATATCAAAACTATATCATGCTCATGAACTAATTCTTTGTCTCAAAATCTTCATCAATATTCTCTCTGTGTCTGTCTGTCTCTGTCTCCCTCCCCCCCCCCTCCCTCTCTCCCAGGATATTATTTCCAATTCTCCCTACATTAATCCTTACCCAAATGTTCTCTATTTTCCCTGGGCTGGCTTTTTGGATTTTCTCAAATATTCTCTTAATATACAATACACCTTGTCAAATACAAGGTTATTATATTTATTTGCTCCTGCAAATTGTATGTCTACTCTGTTCCATTGATCTATTTTCTATTTCTTAGCTAGTACCAGATAATTTTGATAATAACTCTCTAATAATATAATTTAAGGTCTGACCCTGATTGCTTTGTTCCATAAATTAAAAATACAATAAATTTTTAAAAATGTAAAATGAAATTGAAACATTCTTATACATGTCTATTCTATTCCTTTGTGATAAGCTATAGTCTTCCATAATTATCCCCCAGTAATAAGGTACATTTTCTTCATCTCAGTAATACTTCAGATGTTGCAATAAGATATCTATTTCACTTTGTCTATTTTAGTCATGCTCTGCACACTTTGAACAGACATCTAATGCAATAAATACATTTATTACTGGCTTGATCTTCTGAGATTTTTGGTCATTTCTATTGATTTTCTTCTTTCTACCTTGCTATTGCTTCTTTCTATGCTGTTTGGCTTAGTAGTTATCCATTTAATTTTACACACATGGAAGATGAGGTCTAAAGAAGCCAAGGCATTTCCCTAAAATCAAACAATTGTGAAGTGATGAATTCCGATCCCCTTCCAGACTTGACTATTTCTGTTCAGAATACTACCTGATCCACAACCTATATTTTATCAATGACTTCTCACTCTTTATCAATGACTTTTCACCCAAATATCACAGTTAGATGCCAAGTCTTTCTTTTCCAATTCTATCCCATTTTCTCTCTTGCATCCTATTATATCCATCCATTAACTTAGTTCAGGTCTTCATCACCCCTTGCCTGAACTTTTTACTAGTCTTCAACTGATCTCTTCACTCCAAGTCTCTACTTTCTCACAGTTGTCAAGGTAATTGTCCTACATTGAAAGTTTCTTCCATGTTCTTTTTCTTGTTGTCCAGTCATTTTTCAGTCACATCTGACTTCTCATGACCCATATGAGGCAAACATACTAAAGTGGCTTGCAGTTTCCTTCTCCAGTTCATTTTACAGATGAAGAAACTGAGGTAAATGGGGTTGAGTGACTTGCTTAGGGCCATACAGCTTGTAACTGTCTGAGGACACATCTGAAATCGGGAAAATGAATCTTCATGACTCCAAGCCCAGTACTCTATCCATTGCCCCACCCTACTGCCCTAGGTCTGACTTTACTGATCCTATTCCAACCACTTCAGTGACTCTTTATTACCTCTCGGATCAAATGCAGAGTCCTCTGACAGGTGACAATCTGACCCTAACCTAATTTTCCAGTCAAATTTCAAAATATTTCTTTTCTCATCTATACTATAGTCCAAAACAAACTGTTCATTTAACTAGTTTTCATATATAGTAACATTGCTCTTCTATCTGTTCCTTTGTGCTGGCTGTTTTCTCTTCTGATCTTTGTCTCTTACAATCTCTAGCTTCCAATTCTCAAGTGATGCTTTGTCTACAAGGAGACTTTCTGACACGCACCCACCCCCTGCCTCACTGCTACTGCTTTTCTCCAACCAAAAGCTATCTCGTATCAATTTTATACATATTTTATAAAAACCAATACATTTCTAAATTTTCTGCAATAGGATATTAGATCTCCAGGATCTAGCATTCTTTTATCTATAGTTGTGGTTCACAAACAATCCTCTTCTCAGAGACCATTTCCTTAACCATCTCTTCACTTCCTACATCTCCTTTCTATTCTGAAGCCTCCCTATCATAATTGGCAGGTGTGAAGAAGATACAAGTTATGACTAAGTCTGTGATTTTGTTTGTTCAATACTTTGAAAAACTATACTTTAATTTATTTGCTTTTCTTTGTAACTGTATGAATTTTTATGCATTTAAAATATTATTGTAGGATGCAGTCTTTACGCTTTATGAAACTACCAGAGATGTCTGTGAAAAAGTTAAGAACCCTTTTCCTAAAGGTTTCAGTATCTCACCCAGAGAACTCTTTCATGTCTGTACTATTACCTTAGATTTTTAGTTCTATTTATCTTTTGTGTGACCATAGTTGAAGTCTATGGCATGAGTTTAAGATGGGTTTTTGAACAGAACACTTCTTATAGCAATAAAACTCAGTTATACAAAATACAGATGTAGTGAAAAGAACCCTAGATTCAACACCAGAAGACCCGAGTCCGAGTTTTGGTTCTTGGACTAAACACTTATGTGAAGGCTTATCTGGGTCTCAGTTTCTACATATCTCAAAAAAAGGAACTAGACTAAATATCATTGAATGATGCAAGGTGAAGTAAGTAGAAACATGAAAGTGACATAATGTGTACAAGAATTTGAACTGAAAAAATAATGAAATGCAACTGATCATCGTATACTTATTAGGATCAAATTTGTTTTCAGATAAGAAATGAGAAAAGGTAATACCCTCCTTTCTTTGGAGACACAAGGTACCATGGGTATTAAATATTTCATCTTGTCAGATCATTAACTGGTTAATTTGGCTAATTTTACTGAGTCACTAATAAGTCATTTTTATAAGGTAACACATTTTACTGAGCCACTAGCAAATTATTGTTATATAACAGATTGTTGTTATAAAATATTGTTGTTATATGAAGACTCACTGGGTGGGTTGAAGGGTGAGGGAGTGGAAGGGGGCGAGTATTTGGAAATGCATGAGATATAAAAATAAAATGAATACAAAAACAAGTGCATGGGAAGATCTTATTGTAGAGCCCGCAACATCAGAAAAGAAACTAATTTTTAAGGCCAAAAATATTTAACAAGATGAAGGGAAACCATAAATACAGAATAGAACTGAAGTTATGACCAGAACATTTAGTCTCTATAGTTTGCATCGTATTTCTCTCTGACAAACTTAACAAACTCCTTGAAGACAAGTGCTGATCATCCTTATTGTCCTGTATTCTTCATAGGATTTTGGTGCAGAATTGTCATTTACACATACTGTTTGGGTTGTGTAGAAAAAAATGTGATGTTAAATGCAAGGATTCAGTGATCAAGAACATCATCCCTTTCTCCCTGTTTGTATGTCCAGCCTCCTCTTCAACCTAGAAATCAAGTACCATCCTGGAAACCTGAGATTCTGATTCATGAGCACTTACCTTATCTTACTCATACCCAAATCCACCATGTTGCCTCCTACTCAGTATACCCATACTGCCTCTTCTCCCCCCAACCCCTTTCTTATTTTGATACTCTAACCCCAAGAATGTGCAGTTGGTGGTATAGTGGATAGAATGCCCAGCCATGAGTCAGAAAGACTTCTCTTTATGAGTTCAAATCCAATCTAAGACACTTATTAGCTGTGTGACCCTAAGGAAGTCACTCAATCCTGTTTGCCTCAACTCCTCATCTGTAAATTGAGCTGGAGAAGGAAATGGCAAACCACTCCAGTATCTTTGCCAAGAAAACACCAAATGGGGTCACAAAGAGTCAGATATGACTGAAAAATGACTGAAAAACAAAAAAGTTCTGAGCATAGTAATCAAATCAATATGATCATCCTGGGAAAGGGCATGCCAGCTTATGACCTTGTATCTCCAATCACTCTCCTTATAACTTCCATGTCCAAAATACCTCTTCTTTACAACATTCCCCTTTACATAATTTTTTTTTTTTACTATTAGAATACAAACTCCTTTAATACAGAGGCTAATATCACTGGATTGTACTTGTGTAAACTTAACACTTCAGTACAGTTGCTCTATAAGTAAGTACTCAATAAATTCATTCATTCATTCCTCCATAGGCATATGGAACCTGATGGATGACAGCTGTCAATCAATGACTTTTTAAATTTACTCCAACAGAATGTGGAGACTGTATTGAAGGCAAGAAATTAAATGGGAAAACTGTATTTTCTCTCTTGACTAGGTCTAATTGACCATTTAGAGAGAGCTTTCCTCTCTGCTTGACAAAATGGAAGGGGCTGAAAAAAATATTGTCCTGAAATGAATTTTCAAACCTCTTCATCCTCCACTCCCCTCTCCTTTCCTTTTCTCTTTCCTTCTGTTATGTAGCAAGATAAATGTCTTCAATGAGAGTAAAGAAAGGAAAGAGTAAGGTGATATGATTCAGAAAAGTATAATGAAAAAGGTGTTTTCTGACATGGGCTATGTGACCTTGGACAATTCTCTTGAATTTTTGGTGCACCAGGCAACTCTTTAATAGTAAAATATTGAGAGCAAGTGGAGATCTACATTGGTAGATAGACTTTCTCACCAGAAGTTCCCCACATCAATGACATCACATGTCTGTTCTTTCCCTTATTTGTGTCTCCTCCCCCCCCCAAAAAAAAACCACAAGAAGTTTAATTTGGTTGAATTTCAGGCTAAACAATTTATACAGTTATTTTTTTTATGGAAATACAATTCAAATTAGATGCATTTTAGTCATCTTTAGTACTTCAACAATCTGTGATTTTAGCAACATGAGTAGTCTAGGTGCTTCACCAGTATGAATTCTAGAACTTCTACAGCTTAGTGGAGGGCCCTTGAGGGGTGTTATGGTTAAAACATTCATTACCCTACAACCTGGTGACAATCCTCTCTGAAATGAGCCAGGCTGGTCCCTGGATACTGGGCAAATAACTTGGCACCAAGCTTGTCCTTGGAGCCTTTCCAATGTGGCATGACTTTCCTGCCAGGACTTCTACACTGACATAGACTAAGATTCCAGGGTTGGTTTTGCTCAAAGAACATGTTTATTTCACAAAATAGGTAAGCTCTATTTGATACTTACATAACACCAATTTCTATATATAGATAGTTGTTTAAGATTACAAGCTGGAAAAAAAAAAAAAGATTTCAAGCTGGAGAACATTTGATAGCTTTCACTGACTGAAGCTATTTCCTCACTAGGAGTTCTGAAAACCAGTGCAATCATAGGTCCACATCAAAAGGGGGAACAAAGAGATTATGCTGGGATAATAGATTGGGGAGTTAAAATTGTACTTGAATTAGAAATAGATGAAAATTATGTTCTATCTGCAAAAATGTAAACAATTCATTTAGACTCTGATAATCAGTTTTGCCTTTTAAAATGGGTTAATCAAACATTTACTATCTCCTTCAAAGGGCTGTTGTAAGAATCATATGTGACAACATATGCAATACACTTTGTAAAGCTTAAAATGCCATGTAATTGTCAGGTATTGTAATGTAAAACACTTTGTGATTCCAAAATGTTATATGAACAGATGTTAGGACAGCCCCACAGATCATGGGATCGCCTATTTAGTCCTAGAAGGAAGGCATATCCTCCAACCCATTCATTTTAGAGAGCTGAAGAAGTGAGTTGACTTGTCCAGGGTTATACAGATAGTAAATGTCTGAGGCAAGATTTGAACTCTGGTTTTCCTGATTTGAAGCTCAGCTCTCTATTGACTATGTCCCATTGAAATTTCATGGTCTCCAGAATTTCATCAATATAGCTACCCTTGCTACAAATGTCTGTCAAAAGCCTCCCTAGAGCTAAGTGGACCATATAATACTTTGTTGTGGCTGGAAAAAGAAATCATTGCCTGATGATTTTTTGGTGATGGATTCTTGTTAAATTCATCATCACTATCTTTACCACCATGACAATTACCATCATCATTGATATTGAGAATTTGATGCTATTAGAGACAGACTTGTTTACTCAGGCCTTTAAAGAAAATGAAGTAATTCTAGTTCTAGTTAACAAATAGACTATGTTGCACCATCTTACTTCACAGAAAAACTTACTCACCAAGAGGGTTATGAGCCAGACTGTGTGGGATTATCATTGCCAATCTCTAGGACAAAACCAAAATAAGCTTATCACAGTTTCAAAAATTCCATCTTCCCTGTTTGTTCTTTTGACAGTTACAAGTCTTGATAAATGGAATAAAAGGGGAATCAGGCCAAGGAAAATATTAAATATGATGGACACCACTAGAACTCAAAATAAAAATGTGAGGATCTTCCAACCTATTTATATGATAAACACATTCCAAATAATCCTAATAACTGTAATAGATCCTAATAACTATTCCTGCAGTCAATTCAGCTGTTAAGATACTGATTATTTTAAAGGAAATACAAGTCTAATTAGAGGGAAATATATAGTTTGATGGCATAGGGAGAGCTAACATATATAGGACTTTAAGGTTTGGAAAGTACTTGACAAATCATTTCATTTGATCCCAACAACAACCTTGTAAAGTAAACGCTACTATTATCCCCATTTTATAGATGAGAAAACAGAGGGGCTCAGAGAGATTAAGTGACTTGCCATGGTTTCTTGCAATTAGATGAAATGTGAAGCCTAGCCTAGGGTCACCTACATATATGGGTTAGTTGACATTCTCTTAACCACCAACTTGAATAAATCAAGAATGAAGAGTTAACATTTGAGCTGGTCTTTGAAGGAAGCTAGAGAAGCTGATAGTTGGGGGAAGGGAAAGGCACAAAAATCGAAGACAAAGTTTTCCTTCGCTTCCCTTTTACCGAGGGTCTGCACTGGGTATAGAACTGCCCACTTCTTTTACAGGTGCATTTTCTTTGTTTGTAGAAAAAATAACAATAAAGAAAATCTTGAAAACAAGGGCATTCCCTGCAACTACTAAGAACATGGTGCTTTTTGTGGTCGTTTTTCGTGTTAATTCTAGCAAGCGTCTCTGGAACATGGAGATAAGTCTTTTCTTTCCCTCCTGTTCTGAATCTGGAGCTGACCTTCTAGCTCTCCATCTTCTCATTCCTTAAAGACAACCTTTTTCACTTTAGACTTGTGATGACTTACCATCATGAACCTTTCACATTCTGTCAGGTAAATACTTGAACCTCTAAAACTGTTTAAATTAAGGACATTTATATGAAAATCCCTGCTCCTCTTAGGAAATATATCAAAATGTAGTCCGATTTCTGTATTTTCCTGTCAAGGACTACAATTCACTTTCATCTCCACTGCCAATGCACAATGCCAAGAACAATTTGTTACAAGTTTTCTTCCAAAGACATGCGGGTTGCCTAGGAATAGTGATTTCCATTTTGCTGCCACAGGCCTGAACTTACTTTTTTTGTGGCAACTGTCCCAGATCACAGGTCTGGCCAACAGGCTAGAAATTGGTGGCAGAAATGCATTTGATCTGCTGAAGGGTACGAAGAAGTTTATTTTTACTTGAAAGACAAGTACAAGGTCGTGTTCCAATAGTATAATGGGCTACCACAGAAGGTAATGGCTTCCCCATCACTTGAGGTCTTGAAACAAAGGCTGGATGACAACTTGTCAGAGACCTGGAAGGGAGGAAATTCTTGTTCAGTTATGGGTTGGACTACAGGATGGCTTCTGAGGTTCCTCCCTTTTTTTATTTATCTGGACCTGTGATTTCATTGGTGTAGGGGACTTTCAGTGAGGAAATTCCTTTGTAGAGGCACGTGAACAGTTCCTCTGAACTTTATAATCTTAGCTACCTGGGGCTATTAAGAGATTAAGTGACTTGTCTATGTTCAGACAGTCAATGCTTCAGTTAATTCTTAAGGCCAATCTCACTGATAATTAGTAGGGGTTCTTAACTTTTTCTGTGCCATGGACACCTCTGGCAGTGAGCTGAAGGCTGTGGATTCCTGCTCAGAATATTTTTAAATGCATAAAATGAAATACATATGATTATAATGGAAACCAACCAAATTAATCAAAATCTGTCTCTGTTTCACACCAGCAACACTCTTTTTGTACTTCTTTATCTTTCCTTCCCTCTGCAATAAACTCATCATTGGGAAATCATGTTATCCTGGAAAACAGAATTTTCCTTGTACTCAAATCTCATCAGTATCTTATCCCTTTCCCCCTTTATACACCATCCCATCTATCTGACTGAACACTCTGGCTGGAGAGCAGGGTCATGGGCTTCTGTGCTTCTATTTATAAAGATGTTCACAATATTCTCTCCATTTTCTACCAAATACACTAAATTTTTGGAATACTTTGGATTTTTCCATCATGCCCCTATGCTGGGAACCATCCCCTTGCAGCTTTCTTTTTGTGTGATGTCTTCCCCCATTAGATTGTAAGCTCTTTTAGGATAGGGGCTTAAAAAAATAACTTATATTTGTGTCCTTAGGGCTTAGCGTAGTGGCTTTCAAATAGTTGGAGCTTAATACATGCTTAGTGACTGACTGAAATATGGCTATTGATATTATATATATATATACCCCCACACACATATGCATATATGCATGCATGCATGTACATATAACATATATACATGAATGCGTATGTGTACTATGTATATGCATACATGTATGTATGTATTATGTATGTACTAATGTCTGTATATGTCCACAGATCTCAGATAAAGAAACCCTGCTCAAAGGTCTGTTCTCATCCACTGTTGCTATGCTGCTGCTAAACAGAGATACCTTCTTATTCTGAAATCCTGTGATATTGTGACCATCAACTCCAAATTACTCTCTTGGGTGACCAGAGAGGTGCCCCAGCAGCTGAAATTCCAAGTCCTCTCCTTGCCTGCCTCTGCCTTAGCCAGGAGCCTCTGGAGATGAGTAGAAAGAGACTCAATAGCTTCTTGACCACTGAGAAAATTTAAAGACTATATAATTACCTTGGGTGGAAATATTGTCTTCTTTCCCTCTGACATGAACTCATTTGAATGAAAGAAAATAGCAAATCCTAGAAGCATTTTTGGCAAAGATTCCTTCTCTCTAGGGAACTAGTAATTAACATTAAGGTAATCCTTAACAATTGACTTTAAGTCAAAAAAGATACATATACATATATATATATATATATATAGTAACTAATATATAGTAGATCAGCATCCCATATTTATATAGGATTGCAAGTGAATTGTAACCTGAGCTGAAATCTTGCCTCTGTTTTTTATTACCTGTATGACTGTGGACAAGTCACTTCAACTCTATAGGACTCAGTTTCCTCATCCATTAAGTAAGGGGGTTAGGCTAAATGACTTTTGAGGTTCGTCTGAGCTCTAGAACCTGTGACAATTATCTCACAGTCTTGCTGTGAAGTTCAAAAATAACTATAAGAATAACCAGCTCTTATACTTTCAGGTTTGCAAAGGGTTTTATCTCGTCTGATCCAGTGAACAATTTGTGGGGTAGACGCAATTATTATCCCCATTTTACAAATGAGGAAACTGAGACTAACAGAGGTTAAATGATTTGCCCAGGGTCACACAGTTAATAAGTGCCTGAGGCAGAATTTATGTTCATCCCTTCTTGACTCCATGTCAAATGCTTCATTTGCAATGCCACCAAGCTGCTCACATGGAATGACATCCGTTGCAAAAGAAAACATTACAAAAGGATATCTTGATAGCTTAAAACTTCACTAAGATTTTTGGCACACCCTATAGTGCAATCTTTCATTATTATTCCCATTTTACAGTTGAGAATACCTAGTCTCAGGGAGGTTAGGTGACTTTCTAATAATAAGTAAAAAGCAGCTAGGTGGTACAGGAGATAGAGCACTGGGGTCTGGAGTCAGGAGGAATTAGTTCAAATCCAGCCTCAGACACTTACTAGATGGGTGACACTTGGCAAGTCATTTAACCCTATTTGCCTCAGTTTCCTCATCTGCAAAATGAGCTGAAGAAGGAAATGGCAAATCACTCTAGCATCTTTGTCAAGAAAACCTCAAATGGGGTCACAAAGAGTCAGACATAACTGAAGCAACTCAACAACAAATGATAAGTAAATCAGTCTAGTAAGTATTTGGAGGTGGTATTTGGATCCAGTAATATTCTGTCTCCAGGTTTCCAATGCTCCTCCCTCTATGCCACATAGTCCCATAATCTGTAGCATAAAGAGTTCTTGTCTAAGAAACAATCCTATATTCCTATAGCAATGTGAATTGTTTTTATTAATATGAGCATGGCAGGAACAATCCCATGGAGAATTTCAACTAAAAAAAACCCAGCAGCATTATAAAAAAATCAGGATGAAATATATTTTGCAAACCTTAAAACAATACATAAATCCTAGAATTAATTAATCAATCTAGTATCATTATTATCACATCATATTTTTTTTTCTGTTTGGAAAGGAATATGTCTGTTGTTGTTTTTTGTTTAAATTTAGTATTCTATTTTCCCCAATTACATGTAGAAACCATTTTTAACATTCATTTTTAAAACTTTGAGTTCTAAATTCTCTCATTTCTTCCCTCACCACCCCCACATTGAGAAGGCAAGCAATTCAATATAGGTCATATGTGTGTAGTCCAGCAAAACATATTTCCATATTAATCATGTTGTGAAAGAAAACACGGACCCCTCTAAAAAAAAAACCTCAAGAAAAATGAAGAAAAAAGCATAAAGTTAAAAGTGTTCAAACACCATCAGTTCTTTCTCTGGGGATGGATGTGTGTGTATTTGTGTGAGTGTGTGTGTGTCTTTGTGTATGTGTGTAGATATAGATATAGAGAGAAAGATACCATCCCTTCCTATTTAACTCATACCTGTGCCTACTGTCTATATATACTCTTTCTAACTACCCTAATAATGAGAAAGTTCTTACAAGTTATAAGTATCATCTTCCCATGTAGAAAGGTAAAGAGTTTAAGATTTTAAGTCCCTTATGATTTTCCTTTCCTGTTTGTCTTTTTATGCTTCTTGAGTCTTATATTTAAAAGTCAAATTTTCTATTCATTCTATTCTATTGTCTTTTCATCATGATTGCTTAAAATATTTTATTTCATTGAATATCATTTCCCTGCAGAAGGATCACACTAAGTTTTGTTGGATAGATGATTCATGGTTGTAATCCTTGCTCCTTTGTCCTCGGCTATATCATGTTCCAAGTTCTCTGATCCTTTACTGTAGAAACTGCTAAATCTTGTGCTATCTTGACTATGGCTCCACAATACTTGAACTGTTTTTTTCTGACAGTTTACAGTATTTTCTCCTCAATCTGGGAGCTTTGGAATTTGGCTATAATTTTCCTGGGAGTAGTCAATATTTATTTTACCCTCTCTTTCTAGAATGTCAGGGCAGTTGTCCTTGATAATTTCATAAAAGATGGTGTCTAGGCTCTTTTTTTTGATCATGGCTTTCAGGTAGACCAATAATTTTTAAATTATCTCTTCTAGCTCTCTTTTCCAGGTCAATTGTTTTTGCAATGAGATATTTCACATATTTTCATTTTTTAAAATTCTTTTGGTTTTGTTTCACTATTTTTGATTTTTCATAAAGTCATTAGCTTCCATTTGCCCAACTCTAACTTTTAAGGGATTATTTTCTTCAGTGAGATTTTGTAGCTCCTTTTCCACTTGGTCAATTTTACTTTTTAAAGGTTGTTTTTTCATTCAGTGAATTTTTATTCCTCTTTTATCCATTTGGACAATTCTGGTTTTTAAGGCATTTTTTTTCCTCATTAAATTTTTGTACCTTTTTTACAAATTGTCCTAATCTGTTTTTAAGGTGTTATTTTTGTCAGTATTTTTGTTTCTCTTTTATCAATTTGTTGACTCTTTTCCATAATTATTTTCTTGCATCACTCTCATTCTTCTTCCCAATTTTGCCTTTGCCTCTCTTACTTGATTTTTAAAATCCTTTCTGAGCTCTCCCCTGGCCTGAGACTAATTCATATTTTTCTTGGAGGCTTTGAATGTAGCATCTTTGACTTTGTTATCTTCTTCTGAGTGTATGTTTTGATCTTTCTTGTCACTGAAGGAACTTTCTATGAATGGAATTGTTTTTTTTTCCTGTTGTTTATTTTTCTTTATTTTTAACTCTTTGCTAAAGTGGGGTGAAATTGATTCCAGGGGAAAGGCACATTGTCCCAAAATTCAGTTGTTTTGTGCAGCTATTTTCAGAGATATTTCTAAGGACCTGTGAATTTTCATTTCTACCAAAAGTGGTATGATCTACTACTCTCCTGGCTCATGCTCTGATCTGTGAGCAACCACAAGCAAGCACACTTTTCTGCCCTGAAACTGTGAGGATGGACCCCACTCCACTATGGCCTCAAGCTCTGGTGCACTAATGCCTCTCCTCACTCAGGCACTGCCACCTGGGACTGTGACCCACACCTGAGTACGGGCAAAGCAACAGTGTCCTGTCCCCAGTGCTGGCAAACAGACCTCTGCAATCTCCTTCAGACCACTTGACTCCCTTACTTTCTGTGAGCCGAGAGGTCCAGAAGCAGCTATTGCCACTACTGATTCAATGGCTCCCAAGATTTGCACATGGTTTGCTGTAGCCAGGGCCATGCTGATGCTGCCTGGGCTGGATTGTGCTCTACTCTCACCCAGGTGTAACAGACTTTTCTTGCCAATCTTCTATGTTGTCTTTGGCTGGAAAATTATTTCACCACATCCTTTTGTCACTTCTGCCACTTGAGGAGCTTTTTAATGGCATTATTTAAAGGTGTTTGGAGAAATTTTAGGGAGACTCAGGTGACTTTTCTCCACCTTTCCTCCACCATCTTGACCTTGCTCTCACTAATAAAAGTCTTTAATAAGAGCTAAGAACTATGCTAGATACTGGGGTTATGAAGACAAAACTTCCCCCAGGAATCTTCTTTGTTTTACTGGAAGGATAGATCACACACTGATGAGTAAATACTTATTATTTTGAAAAAGGGAGGGGATTTCAAGAAAGAAGAACTACTTCCTCTTATGATTTTTTTTTTGTCAACAGTGATTTGGAGACAGTGTGGCACTAGGGGAAAGAAGGCTAGATCTAGTCAGAAAAGCTTGGCTTTAAACCAGTCTTAGACTGAACTCTAGATGGGACCATAGATGTCACCTAGCTCATCCACCATACTTTAGCCGTTAGAAATCTAAGCCTTGAAGTGACCATGGCATGCTCAAGAAGAGCCAGGACTTAGGACTTAGTCAGAACTTAGATTCTCCAAGTCCAATCCCAAATTTCCCATTGCATCACATAAGTTCTGTCATCTTGGGTGATCTTGGTTAAGTACTTCTTAGCACAATACCTCACATGTAGTAGATACTTAACAAATGCTCATTTACTGACTAAAGTCACCAAAGTTCTCAGGACCTCAGTTCCCTCATCTGTAAAAGGAAGTCCTTATGCTCATTGACCTCAGCTTTCTTCCAGCTATGATTCTATGGTTTCTCAGGGCCCCAGTTTCTTCACTTACATAATGAATGATTTAAAGGAAATGGTCTGTCTGTAAGGTCTGTTCTAGCTCTTAATCTATGCTTCTACAAGAAAATAAATTGGGAGATATTTTCAGGAAGAAAATAAACCAGCATTTTAGCAAATAAATTAAAAGTTAAAAGTTTTAGGAAAATTTTTATCACTTAATAATCAAAAGGACTCAAGTTATAGAAAGCAGGGGCTCTTCTGTACCTTTCCAAAAATGATGGTTAAAAATACTGTCATATAAAACTTTAAAGTTTTTTTGTTGGTGGTGGTGGTGTTTATTTTTGTTTTAAATGAACTGTGAGCACTTCAAAGTGAACTAACTTCTCATCACGAATCGAGAAATTGATCAGTTCTTCTAATTTAAATCTGGATTACTTAGTGACACAGAATGACTTGGCACCCAGAATTAGTCTGTACTTTGCTTTGCATTTGCCACATATACAACAAATTAAGGACACAGTGGGTGGTTAACCAGGAAATGAGTTAACTCAATGATATGCAGTATTTGAAAGACAGTAAATTTGTTGGCCTACAATGCCTCTTGTCCTTTTGTGTCCTTCCTAGTATTTCAGTACCAATTAACACCTGAACTTTTTCATCTGTAAGCATAGCTAGGTCTGAAGTGAGAAACGTATTTTTTAGTACTCAGAGATATTTGTTAGATGTAGGAGAGCTGTGCTATGTAACTGATTTTCAGTTGCTTACAATGATGCTATTTTTAGAAAAGAAGAATAAAACATTTTTTATCTTAAAGAAAATCTTGAAATGGTCCAATCACCTATAGCAGTATAAAGGATGGCATTCCTTTCCAGAAGAGTATTTTTTATGTTTTCAAGAACTGATTTTCATGATATCAGATGAATTTCATGTTACCAAAGGTGACTATCTCCATGCTGATGACTGTGGAAAGAAGAATGATCTAGGTTTTTACAGATGTATAGTAAAGGGAATGCACTAGGAGCATAACTCAGTAGTAGTGTATCTCACTCCTAACTCACACAGAAAAAATATAATTGTATGGGTCAGGTTGCATAGTCTTTTCATAGAAATAAAATCAAGCACGACTTTTTTTCAATTACATTATCCTTTTATAGTTATACTTCATTGACATTGTATATTTTCAAAATTTTGCACAATTTTGATATCAATAGTTGGTAGAAACCTTATTCTTTGACTCTCGAAAGAACAAAAGTTTTAAATCTTTCTATCTATCTATCTACTTCCTTTTTGCCCACCTGTCCCACTCCCCCCAAAAACTCTGTAATATTATTGAAATTATTGTACGATATGAGATGTGACTGGAAAAATGTGTTCAGGAAGGTAATATGATTTTTTAAAACAAACTCACCAGAAACTACACATTTAAATGGATATTTCCCCTTCATTTAAGTCACCTTGAGAAGCTACGCACTTTTGTGAATCAAATATTCTTCCAAAATTTATTAAATGTGTACCACATGTCCCACACTCTGCTAGGTTTCAAGACAAAGACAAAAATGAATCAGTCCCCCACTTTACTAGTCAGTGATGCTAAAAGCAGCAGAACTTTATCATGCATATGATTTAAGTCACATAAGAGGAGACCTCCTTGATGAATCCTGTGACTGGGGTAGTAAAGGATATATAAGATTTAGGAGAATGGAAGAAGAACAAATACAGTGTAACTAGGATAATCTATAGACTTCAGAATTTGGAGAACGTGGCAGGAGGAGTAAGGCTCTTGATTTAATGATATTTTCAATAGTTGCAATATTTTAGAAATCATTCCTGAAATTGTCTTCTGTGCTGGTGACTCATTTTTTTGGAGAATTTCAGTAGTAATAGATTATGTTTACTGAGTGTTTTTATAGGGACAAAAATTTTCCTCACAAAAGCACTGTGCGAGAAGGTGAGCAAGTATTATCTTTATCATATAGACAGGAAACCAAGACTTAGAATTGCTAATTGACTGGTGCAATGGTAATAAGAGAAATTTCTGTTTTAAGGGAAAGGGAGAGCTCATTCCCTTTTGCATGAAAATTCTTTTTACTATACTTACCCATTTCCTCATATCAGGGACCCTTTGTATTATTCTTTTGCATAAACTTCTGGATTTTTTGATGTTTGAAATTTCCATAGGCCATATTGGAAAAGGGAAAAGAGGAAAAAGGGGATATTTTGTTTGGTAACTCTCCCTGTTCCTATGATATCAGAGATGTGAAATCAAACAGGCACTCAAGTGCAAATCTTTCCCTCACTATAAACCCTCTGTTGTCTCTGGCCTGCCTCACTTACTGTCCTGTGATTAACCATAAGCTGCCCTAGTATGCAGACTACTCTAGGATGTGGAGCTGTTCTGCTGAATTTCACCTGACCCCAGCTGGGGACATGCCACTTTGTGTCTAGGTAGATAGATAAATAGATAGTCATCTGGGCTGAAAAAAGACTTTCCCATCAGGACAGGTGGGACTTAGAGAGGTGGAAAAGCAGCTAAGAGGTGTGGAAGGCCAGTCACCGTATCAACATAAGAGTGAGTTAAAACATGAGAACTACAAAGGACGTCTCTTTTAATATCCCTAGCTGATTTACCTCTTTGATGAAAGCTGTAAATCCTAGAGCACTGCTTCCTAACTTGTGGGTTGTGACTCTATATGGGATTGTGTAATTGAGTGTTAGGGTCATGAAAAAATTGGCAACAGTAAAAAGTTTCTGAACATAGAACGATGAAAAATTGCTTCAAAATCAAACAGAATGAACTGAGGTGTTTCTTGCAGTGCTTGCCCATGTTGTATCACACAACTTTGTTGCAGCTTTGGTTCTGAACACACAGCATGTATACTTTGCACTGCCCATGCCATCACACCATGCAACACCAATGAACAGTGCCAGAAACACTGTGGCTCAGATTCAAGGCTATTGTATGTTATAAATTTCAGTATTTTTACTGTATATACAACATTGTTAAATAAATTTTGAGTTGGGATTAAGATAGAATTACCAATAATTTCTGAAATGGCCCTAGACGTACTTCTGCCATATTCTACTACATATTTATGCAAAACAATATTCTCAGCATTGATGATTATAAAATCAAAATATCGATCATCTATGAAAAATGTTGAAGATGCTCTATGTCCTATACTATCAAACATTCCACCAATATTTAATTCCTTATGTAAAAAGTAAACAAACATATTCATTTCATTAGTATGCAAATTTGTTTCATCTTCAATAAATGGTAGGGTAATTTGCATAATTAAGGATTGTTTTAAAATAAATTTCTTTATGATTTATTATTAGTAAATGTTTGATTTGTATGCCTATTTTATATATCTATATACCTAGGGTCATGTAAAAATTTCTCAGGTTAAAAGGGGTCACTAGTAGGCAAAATTTAAGAAGCCTTGTCCTAGAATAACTACAATAAAATGGTTCCCACACATTTATAGAAATAAGAATCAGAGTCAAAAGTAGCATCTAGGTTTCCTAACTCCAACAGTAATGTTTTTCCAATGTCTTTTTAAGCAATGTTTATCATTTGAGAATGGATTTAATTTTCAAAATAGCCAGTGCTCATTCAGAGTCAAATCTGGGCTATAACTTGGATAACCAATCTAGGTAACTTTATTTTCTTGCTTAAAAAATGAAATGGCTAGGATTTAATGAGATTACTTTTCTTATTTAGATTGTGAAGCATCTCTTAAAGTAATTCTAAATGAGGAATTTCCAAAATGTATTGAATTGTGTACAACATCACTGGGAACACACACACACACGCACACACACACACGCAGAGTTTAAGAACTATATGCTTCAATACACATATAAAATGTGTTTTATCAGGGTATTAGATCATAAAACATATTTTTTTAATTTTCATAGCTAATGGATTAGAAAGAGAACCATTTTTTTAATTATTTAATTTGTTCATTTGTATTAGTGGGTCACTTATTGAATTCTGCTTGACTATCAAGTAGTTGCCTATTTTTTTGCAAAATGGACATTAAAAAACTAAATATTCTACAAATTGTAATATGTGAACATAATGTTAAAAGCAAACCCAAACTTGTACATCCTTATGTATAACACGCATGCATATGTGTGTGTGCATACACACACACTTGATTGACCATATATATAAATATTGGACACAAACAATATGTATATAGAGCTTTCTCTATATACATACATATGCATGTAGAGCAATCTCTATATGCATACACACAGGATGTTGTTCAGTTGTTTTACTTTTATCTGACTTTGTGTGACCCCATTTTTGGATTTTCTTGGCCAAAATACTGGTGTGATTTACAATTTCCTTTTCCAGCTCACTTTACAGATGAAGAAATAGAGGCAAACAGGGTTAAACAACTTGCCCAAGGTCACACAGTTAAGTGTTTGAGGCCATATTTGAGCTTATGAAAATGATTCCAAGTCCAGTATTCTATCCACTAGGGCACCTAGATGCCCCATGCATATAGGTGGGGGCTAAAAAAATGTCTATAAATAAATATATGCTGGATAGAATGTGATCATGGAGAGATCTAAGAAAGTGCTTTAGGAACAAATGAGGACTGAGGGAATAATTTGGGGGAATAAGGAAAACTCCTTTCAGAAGTTGGTACCTGAATTGGGTCTTGAAGTAAAGGGAAGATGTCAGCAGAAGGCAATCTGATATCATCTTTCAGACAATAAATAAGTCTACTTGGAATTGAATTTTGCTAAATTATAAAATATATTAAAGGAAATTTTGAATCAAATTCAGAAGGATCTTAAATATTAGTCTAAAGAGTTTCTGTAGTGAAATGAAGTTGTGATTCTTTAAAAAATGCCAGAAAGATGTAAAGTGAAGTAACTTTAGGACTTAAGTTTTATATAAGGAACAACTATAATGTACCTAAGTTATATACATGCTTAAAGATTATTTGTTATTCAGTTAAGAGTTTTATAAAAGATTCAAGTGCTATGCAACCAAACATCCATTTTCCTTGAAATAGCAATGAAAAAAAAAAGAGCTAAGAAGGGATCTGAAAGAAACAAGCAAATGTTTGTGGGGACAATGAAGACATATTGGGTCAAGTAGAAAGAAGGAAAGATTTAAAGGTAGAGTGGCTACTCGAGAACATTATGCCTAACACTTTCATTTTATACATGAGGAAATGAAGACCCAGTGAGACTGAGTGACTTACTCAAGATTACAAATACTAATTTGTAGAATAAGGATTTGAATCCAAATCTGATACCTTCAGATCCTGGGTTCTTTACTCAAGGTACAAGTGAACTTAACTTTTAGTTCATTCACAAATTGAGGACAAGTAGAAATCATCAACTTGTAACCAAGAACTATTGTTGACCCAACTATATGATGCCATTTGCAAAAAAAAAAAAAAAAGTAACATTCCTTTTAAGTATACTTTGTGATCCTTAAAATTGCTGATTATGAAAAAAAACCTTGCTAAAAGTTAGGCATTTGAAACAATTTCCCCTTAGCAAATATGAAAAAAAACATTTTTCTATAAATAAAAGGACATTGATATAAAAGAGAAAAAATATCTGGGTGGTTACATTAGAATAGCAATGAGTCTATTTTAGGAAAATACCTAAAATTACCTGTTTTGAGGAAAGATGCATACTTAGAATAACCATGAAATTGTAAATGAACAATGAACCTGAAATTAAGGGGCAAAAATTCTTAGAATCATGATCTGAAATAATTACATTAGTGACCACATTGTGTATTCTAAATTTGTAGTCATGACTCATTGAGAGAAAAAATATTTTTGAAAGAATTCAATGAAAGATAATTATATTTTTATATAAAACTTGTGGTTAGAATTTCCCTTAAAATTATCATAGTAATATAAAAACGTAATTCATTTTCAGAAACTTGAAAATATGAGGTTTAATCTAATGACCTCTATCCAGTCCCTCTAAGGTCCAGATTCAATGATGCTACCTAGAATATCTGTGCAGCTAATATACAGTTACTTAATATTACTGTTAAGGAAAGACACATCTTGTGTTTATCCTCCATTCTCAAAGAGAAAAATGATGCCATGACTTGCAAATGAATTGGATTTAAGTGAGGGAGGGTGATGTGAAGTTACCAGCCTCACTTCCTCCTCCAGAGCCATCTGAGTTCAGTGGCCAGATATAGATCATGACAACTGGAGATGGACTCAAAGGAAAGATATTAAGAAAGAACTAAACTGGTAAAAAAAAAAAAGATATTGAAAAAAGAACTAATGTTATATGACATGATAAAAAGGAAAAGTTTTGAGATCCATTCTTTAAAAATGGAGAGCTTCTTGTGTTAGAAGACAATAGCCACCATCAAAGAGGCATGATCCAGGTTTACTAGATTAGAAGTGCTAATGACCCTTCTGGGCAAAGTTTGGGGAGTTAATAATATGTTCATTGTCAATACTATAGGGGTTGTGTTCTCTAAGCTGCTAACTGCTATTGCAGGGAAATTTTGCTGATCATTTGGAAAGATCAAAGTGTAAGCCTGTCACTCCTTGTAGGAATGGCAACATAAATAATGAAAAAATGACTCCACTCCCTATAAGGGTCTCATTTGTTTATCATATGAAAGGAAGTGAGCCCCTAGGGTGTCCTGATAGTGTTACTAACCATGATAGATAGTCATTGATGAGCATAGCATTTTTGAAGGTAAGGACTTAGAACTTCTGCATCTGATTGGCTTCCTGATAGAGTAAAAAGGTTACATATACCAGAGGGAGTACTCATCCCCATCCCCTCACTTGTATTGTTAGGCTGGGATTTTGGAAATGTCTATGGAAATTCCAAGATACTCTGTGGGTATATGTTCCTGAAACTCTAGGTCACAATTTCTCACTGATGTGTTTACTTTTGTAGTCCAGCCAGAGCACACAATTAACTTGAAGCAAAGGCATTTTCTAAAATGTCATAGTAAGAAAAATAACTTTAAAATATCTCTCTTGAAAATCTGGAGTACATGGTCCCATAAATATATAAAGCATCAATGAAAAGACTGCCTGCATGCATAGAATTCACAAGTGGAGAGGTACAGCTGTGAGGAAGACATGTGACCAAAGCACTTGGAAAGAGGAGTAACTCAGTCCTCTTAAGCTACAGGGTTCTAGAGCCCTGAGGACTTTCCAATGTTCCCTCTGACCCTGGCCTTCTATCATTTGATGGCTGTTGATGCACTGAATGGCAATATTTGCCACTGTCTCTTGGACCTATATAAAAACAAGCCAGTCATTTAAGAAGAGAGCAAACTCTGTCAATCAAGACAGTAGGATCTATGAAAAGATCTCTTTACTTTTTCTCATATCTTTTCAAGAGAGGAGGGGATTTATTTTTCCTCAATCCATCCTCACTTGGCATTATTCAGCAGAAGCACATGACTATAAAAGAAACAATTTAAGTCAGAGAACTGGGTCATAATTAATGATCCTACTGAAGAGTCCATCTATAGAACCAAATCAAGGGGTAAAGAGTGTGCTGAGACAGCTAGGTGGCACAGTGGATAGGATGCCTGACCATAAGTCAGAAAGACTCATCTTCCTCAATACAAAACCAGCCTCAGACATTTACTGGTTATGTGACCCTGGGCAAGTCACTTAATTCTGTTTGCCTCAGTTTTCTCATCTGTAAAATGAGCTGGAGGAGGAAATCTCAAACCACTCTAAAATCTCTGCAAGAAAACCTCAGCTTGGCTCAAAAAGTAACTGAAAGTCATAAAGTGATTGAAAAAATGAATGACAAAGAGTGGTTCTGCTTGAGAAATGGAGCCAAGAACATGCTTTTTGTCTGAACTATTTCACTAATCTCATACATTTCAATATTCTCAGAATTGGTCTTGCATTCAGTCTCTTCAATATTTTGCACCAACATCATGATAGCATTGGGCCTCTTCAAAAGTGAAAGATAAATAAGAAGGAGAATGAGTGGGCAGGAGGAGGAGGGTATAAGGTGGAAATGTGGGTACAGGTCATGGAGTCTGTCTGTCTGTATTTGTCCTTTGTTTTTGAAGAAGACCATGACATTAGAGAAATATTGACTTGCATTGACTTTATTTTTGAGTGAGGAAGGGCTGTGCAAGGTCTCCAACCTCACTTTCTCCTCCTGAGCCATCTGGGTCCAGTGACCAGATATTCATCAGGATGACTGGAGATGGCTCAGGATGTAATGGGAGACCTTGGCCTTTTTAGGCTGGCCTTTTCAGGTACTCACTTAGAGGGAGGTAATGCCCATTGAGTGAATAGGAAGGAAGGAAGGACTTCAGGTACTAGGCTAAGGGGAAAGGGTTGGGGGAGTATCTAAATCCAACCAAGCAACTCAGTACCTACCCTCAATCTATATTCTAATTCTCATGGAGGAAGGAATTCTGCTGTATTTCTGCTTGATTATACATTGCTCTCCTTCCTAAACTCAATGGTCCAGCCAAAGGGGCCTCACACCTACCACTCCAAATCTGGGTCTCCATGACTTTACAGGAAATATTCTGCAAGTACCTCCACCTAGTTAACATCATCCCCTCCCATGAAGCCTTTCCTGATTGATTCTCTCAGTCCCTAGAGCCCAAACTCTCCAAATTACTTTGTACTTATTTTATATACACTCAGTGTACACTTTTATGCGCATGTTGTTTAATATAAAGTGGGCAGGGACTGCTTTGCTTTTTTATCTTTGTCTTTGAATCCTCATTATAAGGTGGTGGGGAACCTTTGGCCTCAAGGGCAGCCCTTGAATCCAAACTTCACAGAACAAATTCTCTTAATAAAAGGATTTGTTCTATAAAACTTGGATTCAGTCAAAAGGCCTCACTGAAGGAACTTTAGAAGACCACACGTGGCCTCGAGGCTGCAGGTTTCCCCAACCCTATTAGCACCAAGCATAAAACCTGGCACACAGTAGGTGATTAATAGATGTGTGTAGATTAATTGATTTTCACTCCCTCATCTGTAATATCATGGGAATCATAAGACCCCTCTGACATCTTATGCATGAGATAGCTACAGACATTCTCTGCTATTACAGGAGGAGGTTGGAAAAGAAAGAAGGCTTTTTTCCTGATGAGGATAAATCAGAAGTGACAGCTCTTAGCATTTCCATCATGCTCCTGAGTAGTGCACATAATCTCAGAGTTAGAAGAGACATTAGGGTCACAAAGGGCTGGAGAATTGACCAAGGTCACGTAACAAGTTAGTGGGAGGAAACAGGACCACAACTCAAGACACCTGACTTCCAGTTCAGGGGTTTGTAGAGGGTCAACAGAGTATGGTCAGATCAGGTTTGAATTTCTTCTTGCATCTACAACCATTAACTGTGTGGTATAGACCTGAAAAAGACTCATGGTAGACAGCTGTGCCACATGAAGCTGCTTTTCCAGATTTCTTTGAGATCCAAGGATAACATACAATGAAAGCAGATACATCAAGAAAAAAAGCAAAACTTTTGCCTACTACACCCTGGTAGGAGCTCATTCTAAGAGAGTATCATCCTAGAGCAAGCCACTTAGTCGAACTTCTTCATGTTACAGGTGAGGAAACTGGGAGGTGAGGGTGTGGTGAGGGGGGATTAAATGATTTGCCCAAGATCACATAGGTAGTAAGTGTCTGAGACAGGGCACTGCCTCCAGAGCCAGTATTCTTTCCTCAACGACAATGAAATCTCTCTCCACAGATTTTCTAGAACCATTTCTTCAATTCTAGAAGTGATCTACTTCCCTCTCCTCCTCCAAAATGACCAAGCATTCAGTAGGTGCATGAGAGAGGTAAAAGCGTGCTTAAGGCCACGGAGGAGGTAGGATGCCTGTTCCACTCAGCTGTTTGTCAACTCTTTCTAATATTAAGTTAAAAATCTTCAGGGATTCACAAATGCCTGAGGAAAAGTCAAAATCTTTTGCTTGGAACCAAAGACTCTTAGTAATCAGGTGATATCAGCTTAATTGGATCCAACAAGCTTGTATTAAATGTTTCCTATATGAAAGTCACAGCTTACTTGTCTGACCTTCTCTCATATTCCTCCCCTTGATTCACATTATGCTGCAACAAAACCAGACTCATGTCTGTCCCTCTTGAACATGTCCTGCAGTCCCCCTCTTTGTGCCTTTGCCTAGCTTTTTTTCTATTTCTGGAAGGTCTTCCTTTCTCCTCATCCTTAAAAAGCATCCCTCAAATTTCCTACTCTCCTCAGGGACTTTCTCCCTTAGACCTCACATAACACTTTACTTTCTACTTCTTGAATACATTTCAATAAAAATGGGTGTTAAAGTTATTTGCTGCAGGCCCTTGCTAGATGGTAAAATCCATGAGTTATGAAGTAATGTGAATATAAAAGAGAACATTTTACAGTAGATCTTGACAGTGATGGGGAACCAGTGGGGTTTTGACAGGAAGACAAATCAGTGGGTATTCCAAAAGTCCAGGTGTGAGGTAATGTGCACCTGCACCAACATGGTGGCAATGTGAAAAGAGAGAAGGGAACCATATATAAGAGATGTTATAATGGTAAAATGGCAGGACTTGAGATCAGTTTAGTTTTGGGCAGGTGGGAAAGAGTGAGACGATGATATCTAGTTTTTGAACCTGTATTAGGAGAATGGCAGTATCCTTAATTGTAATAAGGAAGTTAAGAAGAAGGGAATGATCAGTTTTGGATATGTTGAGTGGAGGATGTCTATGGGACATCTGGTTTGAGATATCCAATAGGTAGCTGGAGATGCAAGATTGAATTTAGTGGAGGTTGAAAATCATCATTGTAGGTGATAATTGAATCCGTGGGAGCTGATGAGATCACCAAATGAAATTGTATTGAGAAAGAAGAGAAGAGAGACCAGGAAGGTGCCCTGTGGGACACCCAGAGTTAGAAGGCATGACCTTAATGAACATTCAGCAACGGAGAGTGACAAAGAATTGTGAAATAAGAAGAGAACTAAGACCAACTAAAAACCCAAAGAGAAGAGACTATCAAGGAGGAGGTAATCCGCAATGTAATCAACTGCAGAAAAGTAAAGAAAGATGAAGATTCAGAAAAGTTTATTAGATTTGGCAATGAAGAGATCATTAGCAATTTTAGAGATGACAATTTCTGTTGACAGGACAGAATTCTGACTTTAAAGAGTTCTAAAGAGAGTGAAAAGAAAAGAAGGACCCTTGTAGATGACCTATACAAAGATTTCAGCCACAAAAGAGGGAAGATAGGATGATAGCGAAGATAAATAGACCAAGTGGAAGATTTTTAAGGATGAGACAGGCATAGGTATATGAGTAAGCAATAGGGAAGTAGACAGTAAATAGTATGTAATTGAATACAAGTGAAAGAGTAGGGATGACAAAGGGGATGCAGTCTGTTAGAGAAGACAGGATAGAATAGGATCACTTATATGTTAAAGAGTTTTGCTTTGGCAATAATAGTTATATTTCATTTGAGATGAATGACGGATCAGAGAGTGACAGAAGACATCTGCATGATAAGGGATGAGGAGGAGAGGGAGCTGTTAGCAAATGGCCTCATTTTTTAAAGTAAAATATTAGATTGGAAAGGCTGGAAAACAATTTTTACAGTCTCTGATAAAGTCCTCATTTCTTAAATATACAGAGAATTGAATCAAATTTATGAGTGCAAGTCATACCTCAATTGAAAAATGCTCAAAGGATAGGAATAGTTTTCAGAGTAACAAATCAAAGTTATCTATAGTCATATGAAAAATGCTCTAAATCATTATTGACTAGAGAAATGCAAATTAAAACCACCTCACAGCTATCACATTGGCTAATATGACAGAAAAGGAAAATGACAATGTTGCAGGGGATGTGAGAAAATTGGGACAATGATGCATTGTTGGTGGAGTTGTGAACTGATCCAACCATTGTGGAGAGCAATTTGGAATTATGCCCAATGGGCTATAAAAACTGTGCATACCCTTTGATCCAACAATACCACAAAGAGGTCTATATGCTAGAGAGATCACAAAAAACAGGAAAGGAATTGTATGTACAGAAACATTTATAGCAGTTCTTTTTTGTGGAGGCAAAGAATTGGAAATTGGGGGGATGCTCATCAAGTGAGGAGTGGCTGAACAAGTTGTGGTATATGATTGTTATGGAATACTATTGTGCTATAAGAAATGATGAGCAGGCTGATTTCCAAAAAAATCTGGACTTACGCAAACTGATGTTAATTGAAGTGAGCAGAACCACGAGAACATTGTACATAGTAACTGCAATAGTATATGATGATAAACTCTGAATGACTTAGCTATTCTGATCAACACAATGATACAAGACAATTCCCAAGGACTCATGATGAAAAATGCTACCCACCTCCTGAGGAAGAACTGATGCAGTCTGAATGCAGACTGAAGGATACCCTTTTTTCACTTTCTTTATTTTTGTGTGTTATTTTCACTTTTGGGTCTATGTCTTCCTTCACACCATGACTAATGTGGAAATATATTTTGCATGATTGCACATAAGTAACCTAATTGCTTACTCTATCAAGGAAAGGGGATTTGGAGGAGGGAGAGAGAAAATTTGAAACTCATTTTTAAAATGACTGTTAAAAATGCTTTTACATATAATTGGGAAAATACTATTCAAAAGAAAAATGGAGAATACTCACAAAAAAACAAAGTTATCAACTAGGAGGGTAAAGGAAAGATGAACCTTGGAAGGGTTGAGGAGGAATTAAGAACCTTGATAATGAAGATGGTATTTGACTGGGAATTAGAAAATCTGGGTTTTAATAGATTTGTTGGAAGACCATTTTTGCCTTTCTGACACTGCAGTCAGAAGTGGCCCCTTAGGCACAATTTTCTTATGGTTCTCAAGGGAACGTAGGAACCATAGAGATGAAGTGAAAAGAATGATGGATTTGGAATCAGCAGGATTTGATTTCATCACTGTGCAATCTTGGGCATTTACCTCTCTGGGCCTCAGTTTTCTTGTTTTACAAGTTATGGGACTGGGATCATCCAGATATAATTCCATGACAATGTGTCCATTAAGATCTATTTTTGTTTTCTAATTATTTGGTTTCTTGTTCATTATTATTATCTCATTCTCACTCATTAATGGGGTTCAGAAAGAAACAGTCCCAGGAGTCATTATCTTGCTATTTTGACATTTTATTTCATATTTAACTTTGACAGACTATTCAAAAAGTGGATAAAAATAACTGTTCTTTTCAAAATTGAATATAAATATTAGGATGGAGGCTTGCCCTCCATAGGTTTACTGTAAGCATTCTTGGCTTAACTTCCATAGGAGCCAACAGGGGTGACATGAACTTCAATCTCTGTGCACATGATTTCCATGTCCCCAACTGGGACTATGTACTTCGGAAACACTTTGTTCTATGTATCTTTGAGTTTATGAGTATCTGAAGTGGTGATATTTATTAACAATGTTTAAAAATATCTAGATTGGATCAACGTTCTATTAAGACACTTATGGACCACAATAGAATCATGGTCTACTTCTAGGGCAGTTTATTGGGTGAATTCTCTAGACTATTTTGAAGTCTGAAATTGTATTGTGACAGTTGTTATCTGTCAGTTTATAGAAGCTAACAAGTTAGTTAAGTTTCCACTGCTGGGTTGTGCCTTGCTAGGTATTCAGTAATACAATTTTACAGTCTAAAAGTAACATACTGTATAATTCTTTCATTTCTTTGTTTAATGTACATTAGTCACTAGTCCAGTGAAGTTCCTTAAGGACAACCTTTTATTAATTTGTGGTGTCAGTGACTTCATCTTGAATAGTTACCATAATTGTTTCTATTTACATAAAAAATATGCATAACAGTAATTTATCCTATGTTTCTTTGATGACATATTATTTACTGAGTTCATGGGGATGTCACTTATCAAAGGTCTGTTGATTCTGCTTTCAGATCTTAGCTCCACGGTTTCTCTGCAGGAGCAAACTGCATTCAGTAACATTCTAAACATCTACATGTCATAGTGGATGGAAAGATCCCTGTGATTCAAAAAGACATGAGCTCGAGTTTTGTCTCAGACGCTTACTAATTGTGTGACCTTGAGTGAGTCACAGCCTTTCCTGGCTCAGTTTTATCTGTGAAAGTGGTATAATTAGAGTAGCTACTTTCCAGGGCCCATGTGAAGATCAAATGACATAATATTAGTAAAGCTCTTTAAATGAATACTCATTTAAATGTTTATTATATACAAATCACTGTGCTAAGTACTAAGGACAGAAATAGAAAAGCAAACAATCCCTTCTCTGAATGAGCTCATACTCTAACAAGGAGGGTCATGGCATAGAGTTTCTAGCTGTGACTCATATAGAAAGACCCAGTGGTCCTTAAGGCACAGAGTAAAGCAGAGGCTATTGCAATTTCTTTAATGTCACTTCCTTTGCTAAACCCATATTCATTTCTGAAAATTTTGATGATGCCAAGGACTTAAGTAGTGAGAACTTTCTTTTCCAGGCCTTCACTAACTATGGCAACTGAGGAGACTGGGGCTTGTGTGTAAGTAGGGCCAGTTGTCTGGGGGTCCCTTCTGTTCCTAGAATTTGGGGGCCTCAGAGTTCTAGGCTATTTCTAATGGACTTAAAAAGGAGATGGTGCTGGAGGCCTGACATGTACTACTGACTCTGCCTCAAGGTGTCTTATTGCTTTGATTAGGTTGGTTTGAGTGTCTCATCAGTTTCAATTAGTTGATAGTCAGCGTTGGGGGTAGCTGGGATGGTGGCTTTTTCTCCACAAAGGTTGCTTTTCAAAGTTTAAAGCAATATAGAAAAGTTAGCCATCATCGCCACTGCCACCATCACTGTCCTCATCGTCATCATCATCGTTACCATCATCATCATCTTCATCATCATCATCATCACCTTTGCTCAGTGAAGTGATGTTCAATTGTTTCAAAGTATTTCTGTAGATTTTGACCTGTTGATCATGTTTTCTAAGGATACATGAGGAAGTGTTAACTTTTTTTTAAAAGGTTAATCAGCAAGAGATTTTAACATGGAGATCTGTGAACATTCTTTTTAATACAAAATAGTTTGATGACTATTTCAGTAACATTATTCATTTCTCTTGTGATCTCATGAATTTTATTTTATGCAATTAAGAATGTAATTATGAGAAGGCTTCATAGGCTTCACTGGAATTTCAAAAGCATCCATAACACTTACACTGAGAAGGGAAGAACTCTTTCCCTAGGGTAATAGGCGTGCATGTTTTATTTTTTTAAATATTGTATGGATTCTTGTTAGGATACTTTCACAATCAGCTTACATCTTTTACAATTCTGAAGAAATACATTTAGAGATTTAGATTTTGCTTAGATATTAATTATTTTGAACTTGTTCTTAACAATTCAACTTTTATATCAGGATGCCAGTACTTACATATTCCACCATAGCCTTTCCTTGCCATTCATATGAGCTTTACAAAAGAGTTTTGCCTGGAGAAGAACAAGTTATTTTTAAGTATCTTTTTTTTTTCCATTGGGCTGAAAAGATCTCTAAATTTGAGTTTAAAGCTTTTAGTCTCCATCTTTGATTGCTACATGTTACAAATTTGACATTTTTCAAGTCCAAATGCTGCTTTGAAATTAATGGAGAAAGATTCCATCCTATGAAGGAGTTGTTTATTTTTGTTGTTGTTGTTAAGAGCTGTATATATAACATGATGGCATCCTTGCACGTCAAGTGATTAATGAGATATTTTGGTTCAGCTCCCTTTTTAATTAGGAAACTACTGTTAATTCTATTTAGGAAATATAATAGATATAAAGCTAGGCAAAACCATAGTGAGCTTATGTCTCTCTGAAGATGCCATATTTTATATAAATTATTCTTGTTATAATTGTATTGGTGACAGATTTTAGAGAACAGTTTTATTTTTATATATTATACAATCTTTCAGATAATGCATTTCTTTACAAAAAAAGGAAAATAAACTGATCAAAAGATAGAGGAATTTCAACATGAAAAGAAGTCCCTACAACTCCATCTCTCCCCTTGATAAAAGACTACACTTTTTCTTTTTCATGCTCCTAAAATGGGAAGAGATTTGATTGCAAAAGCACTTATGTTGTATGAGGAAACTCTTCATTTATTCACCTTTGTCACTGCTGTAACTCATTTATTACAAAAGTCCTTGTGTAGAACTGGGAGCCATGGTTTTGGGGGGTTGCCATCTGTGACAGTGTAGTACATTGAGGCTGGGGAAACATCTCCACTTGCTGCTTCTCATTTCTTCAAGCAGCAAGAAGACCTTCTTGCCCCCATTTTGCCAAAGCCCAGAGTGATTTAAAATTCTTGGGTTTCTGAATAGCCAGCTCAGCAAGTACTTTTCTTTCGAGTTCCACCTAATGCTTGATTAAATTGGCCATAAATATTGAGAACTTCAAGCCATGTTATTGGAAAACAATTGTTTTTTGAGTTTTAGATTTGATTAATCTAAAGCATTCTCATATCCTTCTTCAGTCTTCCCACACTGGTGCATTTCTTAAAGGTTCTATCCACATTCCTAGTATCTAATTTGTAACACTGATTTTTTTCTTCTCTTAAATGAAGTGAAAATGGGTCAAAATTTACTAATAATTATTAGTGTGATGTTATTATTGTTATTACGAAGTGAAAAATCACACAACAAATATTTTTAAAGCACCTATCATGTGTCACATGCTTGGGATACAAAGAGAAAAGAGAAGAAGCCCATGCAGGTATATAACCACAATAAATTTGTAAAGATTAGCATTTTGTTGCTTTGTTTTGTTTTTTGGCAGGGAGTGAGATGAGGGTAGGGAGACACAACTCAGAGGGATGAGATCTTAAATGGAAATCATATGTAAGCTAAGAGTTGCAGGGTTTGAAGAGGGAATGAGAAAGGGGTACATTCTAAGCATAGTGGATAGTCAGGGAAAAGAAACAGAGGCAAGAGGTAGAGTGCTGACTTGAGTATAGAATGCATAAAAGGAAGTAATGTATAATAATGGTAGAAAAAGTAGGTTAGTTCCAAGCTATAAAAGGGCTTTAAATAATAGGAAATTTTCTATTTGATCCTGAGGTAATTGGAAAGCATTAGAATTGATTGAATTAGTGACATGCTCAAGTCTATATTCTGAAAAATTACTTTGTGGACAATGGTTTGTATAGGGAATAGATTTGAGGCAGGAAAATCAATTAGGAGACTATTAGAAGTCTGTCAGTATGTAATGAGTGAATGACTTAAAATGAGGTATGTTTGGAATGTTGTCAAAATAGGATAAACAAAACTTGGTTTCTCATTGATATATGAGGTGAGGGAGGTTGCAGATGACTCTTAGATTGTAAACTTGAGTCACTAGAAGGTATAGTAATGGCCTTGCCAAAATAGGAAAATTCAGAAGGGCAATGGGGTTTTTGGAGAAATATAATGAGTTCTATTGTGAATATATTGACGTTGAGATGCTTAAAGGACATCCAGTTTGAAATGTCCAACAAGTAGTTGGTGATGTAGAAGAGAAAAGCAGGTGGGACTATGGCTGGAGATATACACATACATATACAGACACGTTGTATCTATGTATGTATATACATATATGTATATAAAGAGAGCTATATAGATAGATAAATATAAAACAATCTCCCAAGAAATATCTTTTATTTTTAATAGTGTACATTGTAAAACATGTGTGTATCTGTGATTTTTTCCAGTTTAAGAAGGTTCTGGTAAGGAAATTCCCTCTACCACTGCAGGTCAGGAACTACCTGCAATTTTCTGGGGCTCTGAGAGGTCATGTGACTTGTCCAACTTGACACAGCCAGTATGACTCATAGGAGAGATTTGAACTCAAGACTTTTTGAATCAGTGACCACCACCATATTATATTTTAAGAAAAGGGTAACAGAGAATATAGGTGACTATTCAGTAGAATTTATCTAAATAAGAAGATGTCTAGAGATTAAAAATTCAGAACCAGCTATGCCCCTAAGTGGCAGTTAGACCTTGAAAAAAGCATTTCTTCTCTGTGGGCTTGAATTTTTACATCTGTGAAATGAGAGGATTGGAAAAGATGCCACTAGTAAGGTTCACTTCTCAGAACGTTTCACTTCCTGCTGGACAGCTCCTCAACAGCTTTTTCCAGAGCTCTCTTGCCTTCAAGAAATTTCTTGTTCTGACTGATACCTGCATCTCCTAAATGATTCTTCTGGGAATTACCCAACTACCAAGCTTGCCTTCACTCTTCACTCTACCAATATCTCCTATGTAGCCTGGACAATTTGCCAAGTGTGAACTTTTCCCTCCCTTCCCCCACCCCATCTAGTTTGGAATCATGAATGATGATCAGATCAACTCTCCTTACTCTGCTACGGACTCACTAACCATCTATCTAATATTGTGGACTAAAGAGCCCTTTTCCGGTTACTCTTTTATATGTTGGCGCTGCCATTGGAATATAAACTCCTTGAGCGAAAAGACAGTCTTTGCTTTTGAATTTGTATTCGATTTTCTTTTAGCACAGTGTTTGGCAACATAATATACAAGTATAATTTTTAAAAAACCTCATTTTTTATAAAATAGAAAACATAAAGAAATAGTAGTTTCCTCTAAATTCCTTTCCCAACTCCTTAGAAAATCATCTTGGAAGTGTGGGTAACAAGTAAAAGACAAGAAGTTTTTCATAAGAAAATGAATTAATGGTAGCACCCAACATTTTATATCATAACCTCTCTTTTTCCTTTCGATCTGACAAGCACCATAGTGTACCTTTCTCCACTGAGAAAATATATTTTTATATTCAATTCAGGAAGGAAGTCCATTTGTTTATTCCTGGAGTAAGGGATGTAGTCTAGGAGGCATAAGGCCTTTTACTCTACGCTTCTAGAATATTAAACTTGAAACTGTAATTTACATATTGTGATCTTCTTGCTCCAGATTCCTAAAAAAAAAAAAAAAAATCCCCCAAATCATCTTGGACCAGAGAGTCAGGTCAGAGGGCATGTGGTTCCATGACAATTTGTCAAATCTCTCTCTATGCTAAAAATGTTTAAATATTAGATTGATATTAAATAAAATTGTTTCTGATAGACTAACCTAAAAACACAAAGTACAGCATTAGTATTAATTTTTTTAACAATTGCTTGGATTTAATTTTTTTCTTTTATTTATTTCATTCTAAGCTCCTCTGCAATTTGAAGAGTTCTTCCTATGATATAATCATAAAATATGTACTCACTGCATGATTTAAAGTCTTTGAACAATAGCTAGATATTTTTCAGAAATTCCTGTCGTTGAAATCCGAGGTGACTAAGAAATCTGTAACTTAGCTTTGTCCTTGAGCAGTCATGGGGAAGCCGAGTTTGCCAGAGTTCTGACTTGTGTTTAAATCATATATTGCACAGTTTTTCAGGCTTTATAAGTTTAAGTCTCTGCTCAGTATTTTCTAAAACTGGGTCATGGCTGAAATTTGCATTATGTTATAGATTGCTTGTACAATTGGCTCAGAGGGCAAAAGTGGGTCTCTTCTATTTCTTCCTAGAAAGGTACCATATATAAAAAGCATTTCAATGACAAACACACTGTTCAGCTCTTAAAATTGCTTTCTTTGCTTCATTGAAAGAAAAATGTATTTTTAAAAAGCATTACATGGTGGCTCTTCCAAAATTTTAGTTGGGATACTCAACATTGAATCTTATGGTTTGAGAATAAACATGTCTTATTTTTTACTTCTCTTGCTGGAAAGATTTCCTATGAGCTACATTGCTTTGACTTGAATTATTCAATTACAGAAGTGTGTTATAGTAGATAGAACCAGCCTTAAGGCCAGGCATATCTGGGTTCAAGTCCTGTCTTGGACACATATTGATTATGTGACCTTAGGCAAGTCACTTAACTTCCCAGAGTTCTATGTAACTTTCTAAGACTCTAAGTCACAGACTAACTTGACTCACAGGTGATATTTTCTCAGTTGGGTGTGCCATACAACAGTGAAATTATAAGTATGCTCACTACCATGAGTTTTTTTTCATCACTGATTTGTGGACATTAGAATTGATTTCCTCTTTCAATTTCTGATTACATTAGTGTATGGAAATTTATGTGTAGAAACATTTTTACCTATGCTGATCTATAATTCATCAATGACTTAATGGTACTCCAAGGCAGGAAACTTTCCTTATTACTGCAGATTAGCAATGGCTCTGTATGTTGTATGGATGTTGTTTGTCAGCATTGAGAAGTTAATGACTTGTCTATGGTCACGTAGTAAATGTCAGAGGCAAGGTTGGAGTCTCTATCTTCCTGACTCAGAATATGTGGCCTCCTATCTCTGAACATCATGTTTCCTAGTTCATTATTTGGCGATAACTCACTCATCCTTATATCTGGGAGCCCTTGAAGCTATGGAGCAAGATAAAAAATTAACCTGGTGAGTGACTGACTCTACTATCAATGTCATTTTTGGCATATGTATTTTTCAGAGATTTTGTTTGATTCAAGTATTTCTAGAATAAATTTACTGCAATATCTTTTGACTTTACCATTTTACTGAGATGTTGCTATGGATACAAATCCAGAGCGCATTAGTACTGAAATCAGGATTCATTGGTTCAAACAGGTGAGGAATTTGCTATTTAGCTTACAGTACAATAATTGGTCATGAACTGATAGCTCATCATGTTTGATATGTCAAAACTTGCTGATATGTTTGATTTTATCAAGGCTTCTACTGCAGATGTTAGACAATCTATAACCCTCTCATGTTGTGCTATTAGTATCTCTTAATCCTTCACAGAAGCCCTGCCCATCAATGTACTGAAGGAGTTCATGTGATCAATTTTAAATATTGTGAGCACCAGTTCAGTATTTAGGTGGTCCATTTGTCATCCCTTGCTATTACTATTTAACTGACTGTTTCCAGTCCTCCATGATAGCCTTACTCAAATGCCTGGGCATAGATTAGCTTTGGATATATGCCATTGTTTATGAGTATTTATCATAAATATTTCCCTTGACCTTCGTGCGACCCACAATTTTCATTTTTAGGTGACTGAAGAATTCCCAGATTCATAATCAAAAAGCATCACTGACAGAACATTTGTGTTAAAAGGTTCATTGGAAGTCCTAGGATTATTAAAATCAATATTCAATTTCTCACATGCAAGCCAATATATTCTATTCTCATTCAATTTTGAACCCAACTCATTGTTGTCTAACTATAATCCCTGTCCCAGATATATGTTTTAGCTTACCAACTAAGATTTTAAGAAAAAACAACTGCATATCATAGTTTAGACCACAAGCATTTTTATCCACATATTTATAAATGTAGGTATAGATGCATGAATATATGTATATATAATTATATGTGTGTATACATATACAAATAATGTCAATTTTATGTGTATAAATATAAAATTCAAATTGAAAATTTTCTTTCTTTTAAACTCACCTATTAATTGCCTCTATATAAATTAAACTACAAAAGATTATGAAATGATATATTTTAAGCTAAGTATGGCACCCATAGTCAATGTAGCAAAGCTTTTGAATTTTTCCTAGTAGTAATGTATGTATGTATTGATTTGTTCAGATGTTCTTGTGCAAATTCCTCTTCTGAGGAGTGAAGCCCTCTTTAAGGATGCTCACTGGTATTACAAATGTTTTCTATAGTCAGATACACGAACATTTGCATGTATATAAACATATACACACAAACACATGTATACACATATATGTATGTATTTATGCCGTTTATTTTTATCCATTGACATATTAAAGAAATCTTCTTTAGCCAAAGGAATTAATAAGTCCATGCTTTAAAAACCATGCTTTAAAAGCTGAATATATTGTATGAGAGCAGAATTTTTAAAAGTTTAGATTAATTTATTTTAATTATTAATAATATATTATTTCTCCTTTTCATCAATACCCTCCACTGGAGAGAAAAGACAGTCAGAACTCTTGTAATAAATATGCTTGATGAAGCAGAACAATTTCCACAGTGTTAATGACCAAAACTGTATATCTCATTCCGCATCTTGAGTTCATCTTCTCTCTGTCAGGAGGTGGAAAGCATTTTTCATCATTCGTATTTGTATCCCTAGTATCCAGCACAGTACCTGGGACATAGGAGATGCTTCAAAAATATGTGTGACATGGCTTTTGGGTTCCTTTTTCTCATATTATTCTAAATTTAAAAGAAGTGAGTCTATTGATGCAATAAGACCAATGTTTCAAGAAAGGCTTGTATATTCTTGATTTATGTCATAGCTCCAGGGGTTCAAATTCATTTGGGTCATTAGCCTCTCAGCACTAACTGATAATTTTATCCCTAATTGCTACTCAAGTTTAAGAAGACCCAGTGATTAAAACAAAACAAAACCTTTTAAATGTGTCATATCACTACTCTTCTACCTTGTCTTCTGGTGTCCTTGGTTAAGGAGATCTCAAGTTATGCTGGTACAAACATTCCTGAAGAAGGGTAAGAAATTTTCAGTCCCACTGGTTCTTTGGGGCTAGAATCTGACAACATTGCACTGGAGGGATTTGGACAGTGTTTTCACACCATGGAAAGTCTCAGAATTTTGTCCTATTTATCCAAACTGCATTTATTCAAGCTAATGTATGTCTATATGGAATTGAGAGACAAATAAGAAAGCTAGGAAAAATTGGAAATCAGGTCTTACCCAAAAAGGAGTACAACCCTTCCCCATCCCCCCCCCCCAAAACAAACAAACAAATATGATTAATCAGGAATAGTAAAAAGGGCCAAAACAGAAAGGAGACTAGTAAAGTTAAAAAAAATGCACACAAAATCTTCAGATATTTCAGTCCAAAGAGGATGCACAAAGTATATTTTGTTCACTTGCTACAGAAGGAAGGAATATTAATAAGGGAAGAATAACAAAAAATGAATGAGGCTTGTAATGCCTTCTTTATTTCCATCTTTTCAGAAAAGATTAAAGGCAAACTTTAAATTGGAAAAATTCCCAGTTCTGAGAGAGAAGGGAAGGTCAAATGCAAAGGAACTTCTCTCTTTAAAGAGTCCTTAAAGGATACAGCTGCACTGAAAATAAGATTTACAAACATGTACTATCAGATGCTTAAGAAATTGGCAGGCGTCTTTTCAAAAACACTAGATGTGATGTTTTTTTTTTTTTTTTTTTTTTTTTACAAAAGAAATCATCAAGGATGGGACCATTCTTATGTTTCGTCTCCTCAGCTTGGATCATGAATCAGTAAGCTCAGTGGTGATGCCTAGCAGCACACTAAACTTAGCGACTGCTTATCAAGTACCGTATAGTGGGGATTCCTTTCATCTATGGGTTGAATTATATGGTCACTGAGATCCCTTCCAATCCTCAAATCCTATGAGACAAGATAATATTTCAAGATAAATTTCAAGTAAATAAATAATGGGACACTTTTCACTGAAGTCAACATGGCTATCAAGTACAAACCTTTAATCCATATTAATTTGAGAGCTGGGAAGGACCTTAGAGATGATCTAGGTCAACCTCTTAGTGCAAAGAGTACTTGGAACCCTAATGCCTAAATTATAGATTCCACTGTACTATTTAATAGTTCTGGAATCTTGAACATGCCACTTAGACTTTAACTTTCTCATCACTAATGTAGAGAAAATAATATTTCAATTGCTTATCTCACAGGCTTGCTAGGAAGATTCAGTCACAATGAATGAGAATTCTATATTGCTTTATATTAGCTCTCTACACAAATTTAAGGCTTTCTTGCATGAGAAGCTACTTAGCATTGCAAAGAGATGAGATTAGAAATCAGAAAGACTTAGACTCTGAGTAGGTCTTCAAATCCAGTCTCTGACATATACTGACTGTAGAATCACCAAAAAGTTTTGTAATCTCTCAGTAGCTCAGATGACTCTTTCTGAGCAAACCCAGGAACTGGTTTGTGCATTTGTACAAACAAGGGAAGTTTTCCAAATCATGAGTTCTCCACACTGATGGAAAAATAGGTCAAGATTTCTATATGTGTGTGTGTACTACACATACATATATACATATACATACATACACATATACACATAACATACATATGCTATATATAATCTTGTCCTATTAACAAATACTATTGAACTTATTTTTTGACCTGAGTTATTACAGTTATTTGAATATAATTGCATTATCAATGTATATATAACACAACTGAGCAAGTAAAATTGGTTGAACTATGACCATGTGCATATATACATACATATGAATATATATATATATATATACATATATATATAGGTCTCTCTTCCTGAGATGTAACTTGCTTCCATATTTTGTCTCATAATTCCAAATTGTAGATTAATCTATAGGGTTGTTTTAACATTTTGTTTCTAGTGCATAAAACTGCAACATCTTTCTCATTAATTAGTTTGAGCTCCCAAAAGTCTTAAGTATTGTTGCTCAATTGTATCCATCTCTGCGCATCCCTGTTTAAAACTTTCTTGGCAGAAATACTGGAGTGGTTTGCAGTTTCCTTCTCCAGCTGATTTTACAGGTGAATGAACTGAGGCAAACAGGGTTAAGTGGCTTACCCAACGTCACACAATTGGTAAGTGTCTGAGACTGGATTTGAAGTCATAAAGGTGTCTTCCTGATTCTAAGTCCAGAACACTTTCCACTGTACCACCTAGCTTCCCCAAAGTCTTAAGTACTATTTATTAAAAAAAAGGCAGAGTAATCTCCCTTATCAAGATTATTTACTTATAGTTGTATAATTTATTAGCTAATGGAATTAATAATAACACAAAGTATACATAATAACCCTATATATGTATGTGTGTATAAATATATAAATGGTAACATATATGTTAGTTATTTTTCCAGATCATACAAAACCCATCTTTATTTTCTTAATTTTATTTTCTACTTTCATTCTGTGATAGAGCAATGGTATTTGGGGGATTTGGAGATATAATCTATTATAATTTTAGAAAGGCATCTTATTCTATCTAGAACAAAGAAATAGTCAAAAAAGTGAAATTTAAATGTACAGTGATCACTTCAACAATTAATGGATCTGTGATCTCATTCATGGAGGTAATTTCTTCAGGGATGCAGATCAAAATGCATTCATGACCTTTCATCAACTATAGCTCTTCCTAACATCCTTCTATAAATTCTCCTATGGAATTCACCAAAGCATTGGATGCTTTCTTATAGGTTTTTTTTTTTTTTTAAGATTAAATGGGTCAGTATGCGATATGTCTGTCTATTTGTCATTAACTGTGTGGCTTGACCACATATTTTTTTGGTCACATATCTTTGGTATCTTTTACAATACTCTTTGTGTGTGTAATTGTTAGTTATGTGAAATAACATAATTATACCTAATGCTCGCATTTCCATTATCTTTTAGAAGATCTACCATGTTGATTCTTGGGAGATTGTAGTGTTCCATGATATCCAAACACAAATAATCACTGGAAGATTAATAGTGCTAAAATATGGGCATTTATGAAATCTGATTCCACTCAAACTTGGTGTAGTGTTGTGAGATATGATGTATGCAGAGAGAGACATAACTCCTGTTTTACTGGGTTGTTTTTTTTTTTTTGAGGGAGAGAATGTTGAGCATGTTGCTACATACCCGCCATTAGGAATTTACTTCAGGTGGCTTCAGAAACTCTTAAAACAGATGTGGAGAAAGGATGAAAGAGCCTGTATGAGACATGGACAGAGACTGACCCTTTCATTTTTTTTTTTACCCTCAGGGACTGTAATTCTAGAGTCTACTGAGAAGACCTCCCATGAGTGACAGCCATCTTCTTCTCCTGATTTGAACTAAGATTTTGTTCCTGAGTAGAGAGCTCATTTGTTCCTGTATACTTCCTGCTATATTCTAATCTATAGCATTTCATCAGATACTACTTCATATTTTGCTTGGTTAAATGGGTCTATGTACTATTCATTATTAGTGATTATCTTTTGTGTAATTTGGTAGAGATAAGCTGGCCTTAGTAAACTAAGGACCCTTTTAAGAGTGATTAGAGAGCTATTCTCAGTAATACAATGGTCCAAAACAACTCTGAAGGACTTATGATGAAAAATGCTATCTGCCTCCTGAGAAAGAGTTGATGGCATCTGAATACAACTTGACACATTTTCTAAAAAAGCTTTTTATTCTTATTTTCCTCACCCATGCTTTCTATTTCAACATGGCTAATATGGAGATGTTTTACATGACTATACATATAAGCTATATCAAATTGTTTACCTTCTCCAGAAAGGGGGAAGGAATGGAGGGAGATAATTTGGAACTCAAAATTGTTACAAATGAATGTTAAAGATTTTGGTTTATATACAATTAAGAAATAAAATTGAATGTAAAAAGTAATAAAAGAAATAGATTTTCTTCTGAACACTAGAGATATTTTAAAGGTAGCAGATATAAAGAATTCTAGCCCAATACTCCTCTTGGAGACTAAAAGAAGGATAGTCCAAATTGAATATTCTTGACCTTGCCTACATCTTCCAGCCAAATATTGTCCTAGTGGTGTAGCCATAGCCCTTCTAATCTCTCCAAGTTGAGGAAGACCTCAAATCAGATCTAGCCATGCCACTTGCAACCATATATCTATACAGTTATGCAATACACCCACCACCAGAAACACACAAGTCTATCATTTTCATTTCAGGAAAAAAGCTGACAGTCAGTAATATCTTGAACAATTTCCCACAGACATTCCAACCCATTCTACTTCTCCTATTTTACCTAGGTGCCACTCATTGTCCTTCTGTGGTGTCCTTCCACATACAGATCAACTTAATGGGCTGTTTGCTCAACTGTGTTTCAGAGTCTAAAGAAGAGAAATTCTTCATTGTTTTGTTGATTTTTTTTTCCTTGTGAATTATTGGGTACATTCTTTCAATTTGTTGCTGATCTCATTTTGGGGACACTATAATATCATACAATTTGATATAAACAATGTTGAGGCATCAGAAAACAAAACCATCTGGAAGTCCACATTTTCTAGAGAAAATACTTCATTCATTTCAAATCTGTGCTGGACATCATGTTGTCAAATATATTTAATGAGCATAAGTCTCATAGTGTTATGTGATGCTAGATATTAATAATCAGAATATCATCAAAGTTATCTCTTCTTTTGAATCCATCAGAGATCGTGTATGATTGAAACATATCCTTTAGGTAAAAGAAATTACAGATTGAGATTGAAAAAAAAGACCTCTAGATCCAACTCTTGATCTTACATATGGGAAAACTGAGACTACTATTAGGAAAGACCTTGATACTACATTTTGCCACACCTAATTAAATATGTTTATTCTTAATGATAAATAAGCACCATTGAGTTTTCCCCTTTCACTCAGCAATGACTTTAAAGATGTAGTCTTCTATGGAATAATATTTACAAATATCTGCCTGTTCCCTTCTCATACTTTCTTAAAGGATTCTCATGAATCTATGATCATTTCAAGTAAACAAAGAGGAAATGCTACAGATAAGTGATAACATTCCATATATTTAAGAATTAATAACTGATTCTACTAAATTTGATTGTTGGCTTATGATTCTGAATAACATTAAAAATCAGTGAATGCTCTGCTGGATCTCCTTTATATATAATTTGGAGCAATTCAAGACTGAAGTTGAACTATCACTTTGTCAAGACCAGTCTTTAACATGCAGGTGGATACATAATCATTTGAGTTAATCCATCAACACATATACCTTGGACAGTTACTACAAATGGAAAATAAGCTAGAGTCAGAAATAACTCACTAGAAGAGAGTAGGTTGATTAACTTTTAAGAAAGCAAGCAATCTTTCCAATGATTCCCAATATCAGTGTAATCTATCTCTGATATACCAATGTTCCTTAGTTTCTGGGTTAAAGTTGCAAATTACTGAACCCCAGACTCATAAGAATTAAAACTGATGAAAAAGAAGACTTCAGAGGGGCCTGGGAAGACTTATATGAACTGATGCTAAGTAAGAGGAGCAGAACCAGAACTTTATACACAGCAACAACCACAGTGTGCGAGGAATTTTTCTGGTAGACATAGCAATGCAAGGACCTAAAAAATTCCCAATGGACTTCTGAGGCAAAGCACCTTCCACATCCAGAGAAAGTACTATGGAATTGGATTGCAGAATGAAGCAGACCATTTGCTTTTGTGTTATGTTTTGTTTTATGGTTTCTCCCATTCATTTAAATTCTTCTATTCAACATGACTGTGGTGAAATTGTATTTAATAAGAATGTACATGCATAACCTATATAAGATTGCAAGACATCTTAGGGAGGGAGGTGGGCAGGCGGGAGAGGGAGGGGAAAATATCTAAGATACATATGAAAGTGATTATAGAACACTGAAAACAAATAAAATAATTATTAATAAATAATTGTAAAGAGATACAATTTAAATAATTGTAAAGAGATATGACAAGTATGTATATGTTATAATGTGACCAATGATAACTCAAGTAGAAGGAGTAGTGTTACAATAACATCACGTGTATGTATAATTGTCATGAGAAATATGGAAATGGACTGATTATATAGCAAGAACGAAAGACCACAAATAGATAACTCAAATGCCTTATTTGGAACTCTGAGATAATTAAAGACTAAGAAAAGAGAGATAGAATACAGAGTTAGTTTTGAGTCAGGATGGCCTGGAATGAAATCCTTCCATTGACATATATTGGCTGTATGACCATAGGAAGTCACTTAACCTTTCAGTGCCTCCAGCCAATTTTCCAAGTATATAAGATGCATATCAATTATTAATCTCTATTGGTAGAGAAGTTTCCTCAGTGAGGCACTCTCTGCCTGATTGGACTCTGATGACTCTGGAAGAGAGAGTGAGACTGACAACTCTGTGCAACTCTGTCTCCCTTAATTCCAATTAATGCACAAGTCAAGACATCACCCTTATGATACCATGTTCCTCTTCAAAACTGAAAGATTAACAAAAACAATGCCCTGATGAAACCATAGGTTCAGGGCTCCTCTCTCCCTCCAAGTCAAGAAGAAAATCACTAGCACCTTGGACAGGTTTACAGGAAAGGAGAAGGGAGTAACTAGGATTAAACAGTATAACCAGGATGAGATAGTATAATAATATTCTGTATTGATAGATGGAATACTCATCCTGATGAAATAATAGATGCCTCCCATATATCAAAGCATAAACATTTTTTCATATGAATGTCTTAAAAACCATACATTCACTTTTGACTTTGTATCTCCAGAGTCTAACATAATTCCTGTGTTGCCTATTCTGTGAAAAGAATTGTTCATCACACTATAGCACTATGCTAAGATTTTGTTGTTATTTTTGTTAAGATGGTGTTATTTAATTAAAGTTTTAGAAAATAATTTCATCCTAGGCATCAGGTCTTTAGAAGTAGGGGGCAAAGGACTCATGATTTCTCAATGTCCTTTCAATTATACATCCATTCATATGAAAAAAGGTATCTAGTAACATACTCTCTCATTTATAGTGAGTATGGCAAAACTTTAAGGATTGTAGCACTAAGCCATTGCAATTTTTCAAGATTTCATAGGAATTTAGACTTCAAGTTAATCAAGACAGACTATATTGACATAATTTTAAAAAGATACTTCTATGTGAATATTCCTTTCTTCTCCTTTATACATCTCATACTCTCCCATGAGTGTGGCTATATACTACTTCCCATCAGTGTGTTTATATAGAATGTCACTTTTCCTTCATTTAGTACTTTTACCTGGAATACCTCCCTATATACAGTAAACATAGTACCATTTGAAGTCTTAATTTGCACCTGCCTCTGAAACAGCGGATCCTAACGTTAGCTGTTTACCTATATAATTGCTTACTTATTCTAAATTTTTGTATACAGAGTAGATCATTAGGGGGAAATCCCATGAAAAGATGATCCAAACATAAAAATAAAATTAATTTGACCACAAACTGCTTTTCTTTTGCCCAATTATTTTCCTTGTGCTCCCAGTGAAATAGATCTCTTATTTTCTTAAACATAAAGAATGTGATGAGTGTCACTGAGAAAGTCATATAGAATAATTAATTCTGCTGTGTTAGTCAGGTTGCATGTTGTTGCTATTGATGGTGGTGGTGGTGGTGTGTGTGTACGTGTGTGTGTTTGTTTGTGTGTGTGTGTGTGTTTTCCCCAAGGACTTCCCTGCAATGTGACTTGTATAGATGCATGTGATAATATACTGGGCTTTGTGTACCTTATGTAACCGTCTCCAGATGAAGATTACATTTTTTTTTTCAGACAGGCGTACTGCAAAGAACTGGGAACAGATCAGGTGTCCATTGAAAAGGAAATGGAAAAAAACAAATTACGACATATGAATATAATGGAATGTAACTGAGTGATAAGAAACAACAAACATGATGAACACAGGGAAATATGGAAAAACTTACCTGATGCAAACTGAAGTAAGCAAAAGTCAGAAAAATTATCTACATGATGCCTAAAGCTATGTAAATGAAAGAATAACAGTCATGAAATTGAATGTTGTGAAAATATAAAGAACTAACCTGGTGCTAAAAAAGAGATCAGAAAACATTTCTTCCCATCACTCATTTACAAGAATGGGGAGAGGGTCCATACTGTGGATCACTGCATAGAACATCAAATTTTTTTGCATGTTTGAATTGGTTTGGCTGATTTTTTCTCTTCTTTCTTTAAAAAACACCCTGTGTTTTTATTAAGCACCTACAATGTGTAAGGAACTGTGTTAAGTTCTGGAGATATGAAGCCAAAAATGAAACAAATATACCCTCTGCCTTCAAGGACCTTGAATGCTACTGTAAAGAGAGGGGAGAGCAGGAAAGTTATGCATATAGATTATATAAAAATACAAAATAATTTCAAGATGAGTAGTGCTAGCAATTAGCAGTAGCAGTAGGGGGTGTAGATAAGGCAGAAAGGGAAGAAGAAGAGGAGGAGGAGGAGAAGAAGGAAAAGAGGAAGAGGAGGAGGAAAGGGAACTGGGAAAGGTTCAATAGAGAAGGTAGCACCTGAATTGTGTTTAAAGTAAACCAAGGATTCTACCACTTGAAATGAGAAAGGAGAATTCATGCCTGGATTCAGGCATGGTGTTACCATTTCTGTTAAGTCATAGAGAAGAGGTAGGGAAGGTCATGTACAGCACATATCACACAGCTAGACGGCAAAGTTGAAATGGACAGAGAGTGAGGTAAGAGATATGGTGGAGGGAGGAAAGAGAAAGTTTGGTAACTGATTTGCATATAGAGGTTGATGGATATTGGAGAGTCAAGAATGAATGCAGTTTCAGAAAGGATTTTAGTGCTCTCAACACAAGTAAGGAAGAATCTTTTTCTAATAGCATTCATTGGGTTATGGATTTGGATGCAATATTTTGCTCTGGAAAAACCAAACATACTATATAGACCAAGGCTTGCCTCAGCCTTCTGAAACGTACTAGCCATCTAACCCTGGGCAAGTCATTTTGTCTATCTCCTTTGTCCTCTAAGGAGCATTTCCTCATATGGGAGCTCTTGTATCAATTAAATCATGTGTCTCTTTCCCAACTCTATACAGGTGCAGTGCATACTGTTGACCTTAGAGTAAGTAAGAGTTGAGTTCAAATTCTGCCTTAGAAACTTAATAGCCACATGACTCTGGACAAGAAACTTAACGTTTTTCAGCCCAAATCACTTCATCTGTATGGTAATGTGCATATCAAAAGAGATAATCTGCAAAGCATTTTGAAAACTTAACCTCTGCACCTAGGTTCTGATCGGTACAAATAATGAATCTTATAAAATCATCCTGTTAATGATTTTTTTTCCGAATCTTATTTCCACTCGTCTCATATAAACTATATAATATATATACATATATGTATATATATATATATATGAAACTTCAAAAAGTACATATTCAAATAATGTGATTACCTCACAGGATTCACTATTGACATTTATCCTACGTAGCTGAGTAAGAGACCTAGCTATTACACATACAATAAGTGCCATATGATTTTGTGAATTATAATTCTTAAAGTAATACAGGCTACTTTAGTCTTCCATCAATGGCATTATACAGAAAATTTAATAAACTCTGCAACTATTTCTCCAGAATTTTTTAAACACTGAAAACACATTAACAGAAGGCTCAAAATACTTTCTTAGCCAAACTTTTCATTCTAGGACATAAGCAATTAATTCTCTCTGTATTTATACCTGAAGTTTTTGTCTAGACCGCATAGTCTCACATCTTAAGGCTTTCCCATCTCTTGGTTTCTGTGGGGTCCTAGTCCATGAGCATCCTCATGACAGTCAGCATCACTGAAACCAAGAACTCCTTTCCAGAAAACCCAATGTTTTATTGCACAAGTTTATACTCTGCTGTTCTAGTAGTAAAAGAGAGACATTCAAAAAGATGGGTGACCATGACATTTCTTTATAATTTAGCTCTTCAAAAAAAGATCTTTCTTTCATGCTTTTTCATGCTTCTTACTTTCTTCCTTCCTTTCCTTCCCTCTTTTTTCTTTTCTTTTCCTTTCTTTTTTCTTCCTTCCTTTCTCTCAAACAATTGAGACAAGAACATCACATTACTTGCTCAAACACTACTTTATTGTAAAGCTTTAGAAAAGTGGTTAAACTCCTTGTTTCCTTTTCCTTATTTGCAAAATGGGGGCAATTATCTTGACCTAACTTATTATGCATCTATTAATTCCATGTCTCTGAAGGGATTTGAATGCAGGGGCAGTTTCAAAAATGTTTATTACTGATTTATCATGTGCCAGCAATTCATAGAAATGAACAGTGACCAGGACAACCATGTGAAACCCTGCTCAAATGAAAAAAAATCCGAAAAGATTAAAATATTGAACAATGAGCATGTTCTGTTTCTCCCTCTCTATCTCTGTATCTATCATCTATCTATCTATCTATCTATCTATCTATCTATCTATCTATCTGTCTGTCTGTCTGTCTGTCTGTCTGTCTGTCTGTCTGTCTGTCTGTCTGTCTGCCTGCCTGTCTGCCTGCCTGTCTGTCTGTCTGTCTGTCTGTCTGTCTGTCTATCTATCTATCTATCTATCTATCTATCTATCTATCTATCTATCTATCTATCTATCTATCTATCTATCCATCTATCCTTGCTGGTTGTGCAGCAATGGAGCCAGAGGTAAGGAAACTGGATGTCTCAGGTCTGAATGGAAAAATAATTTAGAATGTCCGGAGTGAAAAAATAAATTGGATATATGTGGCCACAGTTGAAAGCAGTCTGGGAATTGGTTTAAAAAAAAAGCAAATAGTGTGACAAAGTTTCAAGACTGTAAATTAGTGTGGACTAGCATGTGCACAGAACAGGAGGTTTGAATCCATCACAAAATCTCACATACTAGCTGACCTTCTCTGAGGTTCTTTCCACACTTAAGATCTATGACCTGATGTCACTAATGGGAAAGGGATAGACTAAATCAGTGGATCAGAGGTTTAGTGCTGCAATGAACCAGGTCTTATCAACTCCACTTCTTTCTAATCTTTCTGATGAAAATACAAAGAGTAGACAGGCTGTTTCTTGATGCAGGGCTCTAACTCACATCTTCATTCTTAAGCTCAGTACTCAGCCTGATACGCTAGCTGCCTAAACAGTTCTCAAATATTTTGGGGAGAGGCAATATGATGTAGATTGGAGGAAGAACAATTAGTTTGAAGTCAAAGAATGTGGATTCAAATCATACCTTTTCCACTTCCGACCTGTGTAAACATGCATAGGCAAGTAACAGCAAGGGCCCCAACATACAAAGGAAGGCCTTCTGTACAGGTTATTAGATCTGCTTTTCTAAAAGGAAAGCAATTTTTGAGGTGTCAACAATCACTTTAACCAAGCACATATATCATTCATTTAGTGCAGGGGGAAAAAGTCGACATGTGGAACTTCAGAGAAAACACAAACAGAGAAACAAAGATCAACCAACAGACAGGACTTCCAACAGTCTGACCATAAGCAATACATTCATCACAGATCAACAGACAGATCCAACTTTCTGACCATATATACATAGTTATCAGAGGGAGAAAGACCAACATTTGGGTTTTCAAAGCCAGGGGGCTCCTTAGTGGCTGCCCAGAGTCTCACCTGGCACACAACCTCACCTCAGAGTATTTATACACTTTTCAGAGTCAGAGGACATCACAACACTTGAGAACCAGTACCTCATTAGAAATCAACAAAAAGTGTGGGCCTCCCGTAATCCAGGGTTCTCCTATGGGCAGGCCCATTATTGAGTGGGGAAGATCTTTAACTATCATAATTAGCATTACAGCCACTTAATCTTATCTGAGCCTCAATTTCCTCATTTGTTAGGGGATAAAAAGGAGGTTGTATTTATTGATCTCTAAGGTTCTTTCAAATAGACTTTTATAATTTATGATACTAAATCCTACACTAGAGTCACAAAAAAATGCCAAGTGAAAAGCAGAGGATATGGGAGGCCTGACATTAGAATTTCAACTGAACGTCAAAAAAAGTTTATTGAAATTTTATGGCACGTTAATAAAAGCATAGATAACTTCCTGAGCAAAGCAAACAGGCCTGTTATACTCTAGATTGGCTGGCAGAATGGGGGCATATTTAGCCATGTGAGAGGCAACATAAACCTTTGGACTGGGACATGGCTTGTAGAAGCCAAGTATTTTTGTGAAAATGATTGACTGATACTCTGTTTACCCTCCCTCCAGCTGTGTAGTGCAGTCTTGGCCTCAGTTGCCATCATCTTCTCTTGGTCCTTTTATGTGGAATTCAGCTTTAGTTTTGGAGTATGAACTTGCCAGGGAGATAATTTGGAAAGATACTATTCACAGACCTATTTGGTTTTCTCACAACTAATAAGCAGTTCAATGCCATTTAATTCATTTGAAATCAGTGATGCTACCAGTCTATTAGCAGAAGAAAATTATGCTTATCTCCCCTCAGCATTTGGCAAGTGAATTATCTATTTGTGCTGAAACCTGTTTCTCCTTTGGTCCTTACATGATTTCATTTCCAATATGAACAGCACATCGGCATGGGTAAATGTCATCTGTGGAGTCAAGGCCCTTATCACCTCATGCCTGGAATTTTGCAATAGCTGGACTCTAATTGTTCTCTTTGCCTAATATCCTCCCACCCCTTTAAATTAATCTCCTACATGGGGCTGGTAGGTGAAATTTGCTAAAACACTTCATTTTTCATACCACTTTCTTCTCTATATCTAGTGGAATAAAGTTTAAATTTAGTGATATTGAATTCAAAACCATCCATAGCTCTGCATCATCCACATTTATAACTTATTTTGTCTTTGCAACTTAGTAGTTCAGACCTAGGTGGTAAAAACAGGGCAGTACATTTGTGGTCAGAAGACTGAGTTCAAATCCTGCCTGCCTCATATACCTCCCGCATTTCAGTAGGCAATCTGCTTAACCTATGTGGGACTCATTTTCCTTATTTCTAACCATATATACCAAAATGATGGACTTGAATACTATGGAGATTCCTCATAAATCTAAATCAAGGGATATATATTCCACCTGTTCCACTCAGTCTTGTCTGCAAAGAGGAAGGCATAAGCATTTAAATAGCACCTACTATGTGTCAGGCATTGTCCTAAGGGCTTTTTACGAACAGTATCTCATTTGATCTTTAAAATCACCCAGAGACAGAGAGGTGCTATTATTGTCACCATTTTACCATTGAGGAAACTAAGGCAAACAAAGGTTAAGTGATTTTCCCAAGGTCACACAGCTAGGAAGTATCTGAGGCTGAATTTGAAGGGACTCCAGGCTCAGTGCTCACTATGCCATCAGCTGCCTATTCAAAGTCCTGCCTTGATTACACTTTTCTGTTTCTTAAATGGTTGTTAAAGCCTATCCATAAAAGTAAAAGAAGCAAAAATTAAAGAAAGAAATCTACTCATCCAACAAAGCTCAACTCAAGTCTACCTTTCTCAGTGAAGCGTTCCATGATGACTGGAGCCCATAGTGACTTTTCCTTCTGCTAAACTCATGTAGTACATAGGATGACCTGAGACAATTTAAGCCTAACTTTGTGAATGTCTGGCTTTTCTCATCTGTCTTGTGGTTTTCTAATGGATTTGGAGGACTTTTAAAAAATCTTTCATAGCCATCAAAGCCCTACAACTAGTGAAATTGCAAGAACTTGAATTGGTTGTTAAGCCAGAGATGATGTTTGTAGAAATTTTCAACCCACTGAAAGTCCAGTCATAATGTAATTATCAGAGCATCAGCTTCCTTTGTTTTACTGTTCAAATTCTTTATGGCTGAATCCAGCTCTTCCTCCTTATTTTTCTTTCTCTTGCCACCCTGTCTCCTGGTTGTTAGTAGTAGTTATTTGGTAAATGATATTGTCACCGGCAACGTGTCTCCTCCTTTCCCACATACAAGTTTCAAGATTTACTTTTAGCAAGTTTTTTAAAAAATTAATAATTAATTTTATCATTTTATATAATTGCTTTATGCTGGATTTTCTCAAAAACAATCACAATGATCCCGAGCCACTGGTTATTTTTATTCTTTATTTCACAATTATATCCTACTCTGTTTAACTTTTCACCAATGTACATCTAATTGCAATGATCTCGGGAAGCTGACTTGAATATCACCCAGAGTAAGACAGTTTTTTCAGGGCCCAGTCTATCCAAGTTCAAGGGTAGATGTTGAATTCAACTATTATTGCAAGGTACTTGAATTGGGGTTATATTTTCTATAATATTCCCCCTTTGTGGATGAGTAAGGTGTTTGTAAACAAAAACAGGCAAGGGAGGGGGAGTTGACCTTTGATGGGATTAATTATTATTGCTACAAAACTATAGCAGAAAACTGCATGATGCAACTAACATTTCTGAAAAATAAATTTTACATTTTTAATGATTTCATCCATGTGGGATGCACAGCAATGACCTAAAAAATTCCCAGTGGACTCTTGAGGCAAAATGCCTTCCACATCCAGAGAAAGAATTATGGAATTGGATCGCAGAATGAAGCAGACTGTTTTCTCCTGTGTTATGTTTGGTTTCTTTTTGTTTTCATGGTTTCTCCCATTCATTTTTATTCTCCTATGCAACATGACTCAGGTGAAAATGTATTTAATAAGAATGTATGTGTAGAACCTATACAAGACTGCATGCTGTCTTGGGGAGGGAGGGAAAAGAGAGGAGGAGAAGGAGGGAGAAGGAAGGGAAAAAATCTAAGATATATGGAAGTGATTGTAGAAAACTGAAAACAAATAAATTAATTAATAAAAAAAGATATGGAAGCTAGCAGAATATAGGCACCAACTATAGGCATGCAAGAATGTGAGCTAGGGTACCTCTGGACACCCCTAGCCCATATGACTGATATCACAGGAAGAGTCTTGCTTTCCTAACATACCTGGTCATCCTTAAGTGGGCAAAATATAACAAAAATCTGGGTGTTATAGCTGTCTGTGGAGCAGAGAGCAGTTTCTAAAAGTCATAGGGGGGAAAAATAAACTGGAAAATAACATCCGGAATTTCCTTTTAACATGAAGAGGAAAGCACTGTCAGTCAACAAGCATTTATTAAATGCTTACTGTGTGCCAAGAATTGTGTAAAGTGCTAGGCGGGTATACAAAGAAAAGCAAAATCAGTCCCTGCTACCTAGGAATGGTCTTTCCAATGAGGTGGATAATAACACATAAATAAGTAGGTACATTTAAATATGAAAAAGTGTAAACTGAAGGTTATCTGAAAGGGGAAGGAATTAGTAGCTGGTTGGTTGTTGGTTATTGTCCTTTTGGTTGAAATGAATCAAAATGATACTAGTATGTCAGGGGCCATGTACAGTGTGTCCAACTATGGCTAATGAGACCAACATGAGCTCAGAAGGCTCTGCCCATGGTGGAGTACAAATAGTCTGTATAACTGGTATCATGTTGTATCGTAACGTATCATATTGTGTCATATCATATCGCATAGTATAATGTAGTATAATACTTAGGGGGAAGTAGAAAGGCTGCTAGCAGAAAATGAGTTTTAAATTGAGACTTGAAGGAAGCCAGGTAAATTGCCTGAGGACCTACAAAATGATTCTCTCGAGATTGATTAAATAGAGTTGGACTGCAGTTCTTCGTGATGAGGGATAAAAGTGAAAACTGAGAACAATTTACCCAGTAGGTAAGACAGAGGAGTTGCTGCATCTGCTTTAAACAAAGCCCTTGACTATGCACAAATAACTACAGGGGGAATAGTTATTAATCAAATAAATAATCTCAGAAGAAAGAAAAACAACCCTTTGATAGAAGGGAACAGTGGAAGATAGTAAAGGATACCTCAACACTGTGTTGCAGGAATTATGTTGGTCTTGAGAAAGCAAAGGCAAAAGTAAAATAGTCCCTGTTCTCAAAGGACTTATATTCCCCCAGGGTAGACAGCAGGTGTATGTATCTCTAACTGTATTCCAATATCTATCTCCATTTATCTATATAGGTGTGTATATGTGTATGATGGCAGCTAGGTGGTGCCATAGTGCACAGAAGGCAAGGCTTGAAGTCAGGAATACTCATTATCCTGAGTTCAAATCTCACCTCAGACATTTACTAGCTGTGTGACCAGTTTCCTCATCTGTAAAATAAGCTGGATGAGGAAATGACAAACCACTCCAGCCTCTTTGCCAAAACAACTTCAAGAGGGTCATGAGGAGTTGGACATGACATGACTGAAACAACTGATTGTCGTTCTTCAATCTTGAAGAGGACCATGACATCAAGGAGGTGATGCCATGACATGTAAGTGAACTGGATTTAAGTGAAGGAAGGCTATGCAAAGGCACTAGCCTCACTCTCTCCTTTAGAGCTACCTGGGTCCAGGGGCCAGATATGTGCATGTATGTGTAAATGCAGATAATTGTTCATATCTAACCATTTAGATTATCTCTCTATAGATATGTATCTATAGCTACCCATATGTATGTATGTATATATACATATGTATATATATATATGTAAGTATATATATATATGTATGTATATATATATATATAGAGAGAGAGAGAGAGAGAGAGATAGCGAGAGAGAGAGAGATGCGCATGTGTGGGTGTGGGTATATGAGTATGCCCCCCCACTCCCACTTATATATATCCAAATAAATATCTCTCTATAAATATATGGATATTACATTCATATGTATATGCTTCCTACTGATGAAATATAAGTTTTTTTGTACACACACACAAGGTAAATTCAAGATGATTGGAGGAGAAGACTGAGGAAGATCATCAGGAGAGGTTTTTGGGAAAGTGGTACTTAACCTGAGCTCAGAAGAAAATAGATATTCTTGGAGCTAGAACTGAGAAGGAAGCCCAAATTACCGGGTTTTTACACTCTTTAAACTCTTGTTTTAAACTATCATATCACATACTCTAACCATTCTCTCTTTAGAATGTCAATTTATATTCATATTTGCTTAATATGGATTTTGTTGGGGATAGAAAAAGGAAAATCAGCTTCATTTAATGTCAATCAATTCAACAATTCTGCCCTACAGAAAGAATTCATAACTTAGGGGAGGAGGGTCCGTTAACTTAAAAAAAAAGATAACCCTTTCATTGCACTTGTTTCCTTTGTAATTTTATCTTGCTTACTTAAAAAACATTATTCTGTGGAATCATCCATAGACCTCCCCAGACTGCCAACAGAATCCATGAAATAAACAATGATCCCAGATTCTAGGGAGAGACCTTTATTTATGCAGCACACTGCGTAATGAACAACAATGCCTCCTACTGTCACTTACCCTAACTGCATTTTTCCTAAGGCTTTCATCATTGAGTGGTGTGACTGACTGATATAAGGTATTTGTTATGACAAGCATATCAGAATAGGGTTTGAGCCAAATAAACCAGCTCACAAGAGCTGACTGCTAACTTTTTAGCATGAGCATTTACTATTTGGAAATCAACAAATGCTACAAGTCAGGGCTTGATTTACTGTTAATTGTCTAGAGTTACAGTGATGGAGAAAATGTTACTGATGCAGATTAAACTTAAAAGGGTGTCATTCATTTTTTTCTCCCCCCAGAGAGCCAATTATTAAACATTTACTAGCATAGCACTCTACATATGCTCTTACAGGACCTAATGGTACTTCATACTTAGAAGATAATGAATTTCATCTCCTTGGCTACTCCTTCCACAGATGTGGATCAAATTCTCCTCCATGTCTCAGGAGGCAATCTTTGTGAAATGCTGTTGTAGCAAAAAAATATCACCTGGTGGCCAGATTTCAGATAATGTGCCTCTTTGAACTTAACTAGGTTAGCCCTTGAGAGTCAGATACAGTCTATCACTAGGCCAATCATCAGGTTCTCAGTGTTTCTAAGAACTACCAGAAATTGACCATCACCAGCAGTCTTCAAACCTTGAGGTCACTTCCATGCCACAATGAGGCAACAGAGAAGGACTTTGGTAAAGCACAGACATGGTAGGTGCTCAAAAGGGTATAGTAGAATGAGCTGAATTTTGAATCAGAGACCTGAGTTCAAATCCTAGCTCTTATTTACTGACTAAACTTGGACAAATATTCACCTTTCTAGGTCTGGTTACTCATTGGCAAATTGATGGTCTTGGCTTAGATAGTCTGCAAAGCCCCTTGCAAATCAAGAACTAGTGATCTTAGGAAATCTTTGCATACTAGCTCTTTTTTTATTTGGATTTTATTATTTAAACATTTTCTTTAAGGTTCACTGCCCATTAACAAAGTAGTGATTTTCATTTTCATTCTGGAAAACAGAAGTCACTCAACTCTAATTCTACCTAATCAGAAGTCTGACAAAGAGCCAAGAGTAAGAGCAAATTTTTGTAGATTATCACTGACAAAATGGAAGTTCTTTGACATTTATGAAAAAAAGTCTGAATTTAACACTAACACTAGTTTCCTGGAAAATCTCTGATCAAAACACAAGCAAGAAAACTCAATCTAGATCCTAGATTTTGACAGTCGTTCTCGTTAGAAATCTTCAGACTCCTTTTGCACCTGAGGGTTTTTTTAAATATGTCATTAAACATCTACCCTCTGCTGCCTAGTAACTGACATTTAAAATATTTCAGAAGTAGGTACTTCTCTAAGTTCTTTATGCTACGTGAATTACAGATAGACAGACAGACAGATAAAGGGGTTCATGGCTGGATAGATGGATAGGTGTTGTAGAATTCCCAAAAATCTTTATAAAAAGTTTTATTGTCAGCTGTCTTTATTGTGTGTTTATACACACATACATACCTCTCTCTCTCCCTTCCTCTCTCTCTCTCCATATATATATGTATATATATGTATATATACACACGCACATATGTGCATACACACTCATAAATGTGTACATGTTTTAGATTTTCTCAAAATCTTCAGAAACAGTTTCATCTCAAGATGTCTTTTTTGTATATGTGTACAAACACACATACCAAGATGTACATATATATAAATACATGTGCAACTATATGCATATATATACACACATACATGTATATGTTGCAGAATCCCCCCAAATCTTTAGAAACAAAATTTCACATCAGGATGTCTTTTTTTTTTGGTATGTATACATATATATGGACACATACAGCACAAATCTCTAGATATACATATTCTTTAAGTAGAGATCTGATTATGTGACTCCTCCTTAACCAACTTCAGTGCTTTCATAATGCCTCTTAAATAAACTGTAGACTCCACTGCTTAGCTTTTAAATTCCTGTATAATTTGACCCAAGCCTACCTTTCCTGTATCGTTTACATCACTATCCATCCTAATGGCAGTGATCTAGCCAAGCTTGCCTTCTCGTAGGTGATGACATCCCATAGTTTTACCTACTTGCATCTGAGAATGCTAGTTTATAGCTACAAAACAATATTGTGTGTAAAGTCTGAGAGTAAAAGTTTGATTTTCTTTCTACACTTCCTGTAGTGTTCTCAGAGAAAGTACCATTTTACGGGGCTTTAGCAGAGGAGCAAGAATCTAAAAGTGAAGACAGGGAGGGAAGACAATCTGGACAAGAGACTATGTAGACAAGACAGATATGAAGCAAAATAAGAAATAACGGGGCACAATCTACAGCCACTTTTGCTTAATCTTAAAGGACAGCAATATGAGAAAAGGTATGTAAAATGATCAGTCATAATGCAAAAGGCTTCAAATGTAGGCCCCCACCCCCCAAAATTTGAACTTGTCATATTAGATAATGGGGAGGGGAGAACTACAACCAGATTGAGCTAAAAGGAAAATTATTTGGGCAGAGGTGTAAAAGATAGAGTGGATGGGGGGAGACTGGAAGCCAGAGATCTATTAGAAGGCTGTTGTAATGGTCCAGATGCATGTGGTTTGGTTTAGGTGATATAATAAGGTAGAATAAGGGCTTACGTTAGAGTGGTGGCAGTTGAAGAATACTAAAGAAGGACTAGATGTAAGATAAATTAGGAATGGGGACAAGATTTGTGATTTTGTTGGTATAGAGAACTCCCAGAAGAGGGAAGCCCCTCTACTAATGCAGTTTGGAACTTCCTCTGCAATTTACAATCTTAGAGTTACTTAGTGCATTGGTGTCAAACTCAAATAAAAATGGGGTCTACTTATCCATACATAGGAATCCCTGAAGGCTGCATGTTGATGTAGTTTCAAAATTTAATATTATCTATATTTTACTATATTTTTATTTATTTTATTAGATATTTCCCAATTAAGTTTTAATTTAGTTCCCTTCATACTCAGAATTGTCATGTGTTTGACACTTCTGGCCTAGACCCTGAGATGTTAAGGGACTGACTTAGAGTGATACAAGTATGTATGAGAAGAAGGACTTAAAAATTCCTATTCTGCAATTGTTTACTGTTACTGCCTTGACTCAAAGGTAACACTATTCTGTGCATGTGTGTGCGTGTGTGTGAAAGAGAGAGAGAGAGAGAGAGAGAGAGAGAGAGAGAGAGAGAGAGAGAGAGAGAGAGAGAGAGAGAGAGAGAGAGAGAGAGAGAGGAAGGTAGGAAACATGATAGAGGGAGGAAGGAAAGAAGAGGAAGGAAGTGAAAAATGAGAGGGAGGGCAGGATATTATGGAAGTAAAATTGACAAGACTTTTTCATTGATTTAAGAAGTACCCAAAGAGAAAGTTATAAAGATTAGAAGAAATCTTAAAAATAAAGGAAAATGTATAATTACAAAGGAAATTTTTAAAGATAGCTTTGGAACATGGGAGATTAAATAAACATTATCTACAAAGCAAAGAATGGAATGACTGTCAACAAATAGGAAATAATCAAGCAGGTCAAATACTACAGAAAGGTCAATGAGCATGATAAATGGAGGGCAAAGGTGATGGATTCTGGTTATTTGGGAGTCATTACTAATTTTTGTGAGAATAATGTAGATAAATTGTAAGGAGCTGGGATAGAGGGTGATGATAGAGACTTGTAAAAAAAAAATTACCATCAAAGGGGAAGAAAGATATGTAATGGTAGCTCGAAATCACAGAAATTTTTCTAGGATAGTTCAGTTTTAGGTAAAATCAAAGTATGATGGGGGAAAAACAGTGAAGAAAGTGAGATATTAATCATTGACTTGATAGACTTTTTAAAGTTTGTAAAGCACTTTACAAATATTGTAGCCTTTTATCATCTCCATTTTACAGAAACTGGCCCAGAGAATCAAAGTGACTTAAGTGTGGTCTTACGACTCATAAGCAAAGGAGACAGGATTTGAATTCAGAACTTCCTGACTCCAGAGTGCTAGTCTTCTAGCCTGAAGAAAACTGAAGGAAAAGGGAACAAGATACACATAGGAGAGTTATCTTCAGTGATAAGTAGGGATACTTCTGGGAAAAGAAGGAGAAAATAGATGAGGATGCTGACAAATTTCAGGAGTAGAAGAGGAGATTTAGAGAACTCCTCTGGAGTGACTTCTACCATATTTCACCGCATAAACTGTCACAGATTTTATGCCAATTTTTTGCAAAACGTAGGGTGTGACCATTATGTGAAATGTTTTTTAAAAATTGTGCCAGTATTACTTAAAAATCATTTATTACTAAACTGTTTTTGGTGAAAGATGAGGATGCACGGAATACTTGTGAGTATTTGTTAAAATTGGGAAGATGTAAGTCTTATCATACCACTTGATGTACTCATGGCAGCTTTGCCTGCCCACCTGCTCCCCTTGAGTCTACAGCTCTTCACAGTAATGACAATTCCATTAGTACTACAACGCTCTAAACAAACCATGCAAGTTGGCTTTTGGAAATGTACTGACAATGTTCTAAGCTCAGGGTTCTAAGCTCAGGGTTCATAATGCACAAGAGATAAAGGGGTATCCATATGCCACTGGTGCATATGTTGCTGTTCTGTTTAACTTTTAAGCAGTGTGAGGAACAGAATTATACCATGCTACAATTCTGCAATTAAAGGTTACAAGCCAATTTTTGGACTGGAAGAAAAAGTGCTACGATCATGCAGCGGTGATGATTATGTGGTGAAATACAACCTTTTTCTCAGAGAAGTAAGAAATTAAAGTCATTCGTACTAAGCAAGAGGTACTGAGTGTAGGCCCCGAAGAGGTGCAGTGGATAGAGCGCTGGACCTGGAATTCAAATGTGACCTCAGACAGCTCCTAGCTGTGTGACCCTGGGCAAGTGATTTGACCCTGTTAGCCTCAGTTTCCTCATCTGTAAAATGAACTGGAGAAGGAAATGGCAAACTAATCCAGTATCTTTGCCAAGAAAACCCCAAATGGGGTAATGAATAGTCAGACATGACTGAATAACAACAATATGAGGTGTTGATGTTCAGTGAGTGATGTGGGAAATCACAGGGACAGAGGAGGTAAAGAGTAGGGCACAAAATAGCCAGAGAAAAGAAATTATGTGGAATCAAGAATGTTGATTTGGGAGCAAGATGACCTGAGTTCAAATTCTACCCGTGATGCTATCTGTTCCACTTATGTGCCCATAGACAAGTTACACCCTCTTTGGGTCTCAGTTTCCTCATCTGTAAAACAAGAGAATCAGATTAGATGCCTGCTAAGATCATTTTGACCTATAAACCATATGACTCTATGTCCTCCTTAATTAAATATGTGCTAATTTGGTGGCTACCATCTTCTCCACTTTTAGGAGTTGATAGAGAAAGTGGGACAGCAATCTACGGGGGATAAAAAAAAATAAGGCCAAGAAATCAGAAAGTGAAATAAAAGGGTGACACTTTCTCCATTATACTACATCATAATAATGAAAATAACTAATAATTACCTGAGTCTTTAAAGTTTACAAAGTCCTATATATATACATGCATATATAAATATAAAATTTGATTTTGGATATATAAATATATTTACATGTGTGTTATTTCATTCAATCCTAGAAATAATTCTGCAAGGCAGAAACTATTTATATCACCATTTTACAAATGAGGAAACTGAGATTAAGGGATTTACTCAGGCTCACAGGGTTAGAAAGTGTCTGAGGCAGGATTCCAACTCACATCTTCCTAACTTCAAGTCTACCATTCTACCTGCTATAACACCTAACTGCCTTTATATTTCCATCTATGTTATGCTGGATAAATTTTGCATTCCATTGCTATAAAAATTGAAAGTTTGATTAAAAAGATGGATAGGTACACATAATGAATACATAGTTGCAGAAAGATTTGATTCAACACTGACAACAATGTCTAAGATTGTGTTCAATGTTACAAATACAGGCAAACAAGACAATCCCTGCCCTCATGGACCTTATGTTCTAGTGGGGGAGGAAAATCCATACAAAGGAGCTGCATTAATGTGTATATTTTCTTGAACTTGGGATCCAGGCACACTTTTGAAGTATGACTTTAATGTTATTCCATCCCCCGCCCCCACCTTGATCCAGGTGATTCTCATTCTGCAGGTAGCAGACTTGTCCTGTATGCCTGTTGCCAGTCTGCATTCCCAAGAACGGCATCTTGAAGTTAAACACCCTCCAGGTGTTTGCCTCTTGGATGTCATTACCAAGCAGGACTGTTTTCCCAGGCAGCAGCAGAAGCAAACTGGCAGGAACATGCCTGGCATAGGGATGTTGCCCCTAGGGAAGGGTTAGCAATCACAGTGGCCTATTTATCAGCAGCCTCTTTTAAAACTGCAGTGCACTAACGGCTTGGAAATGGGTGCCCAAATAGGGATGTTTTTACTGCCTTGTGGGACTCAGTAATCATTGTTTGGGACAAGAGATGCGTGACTGTGGATGTCTGACAGTCTGGAAGATGGCAAGGTGTTTACAACATTGGCTTATTCCTGTATCTTCCTCCCACACTTAAAGAAAGATTGAGTTAGGATATCAGAAAAAAAATGACTTACTAGGAGACTAGGTATAGTTCTTGAAGGCAGTGTTGGGAAATGTAAAGAGATAAAAAGTCCAAATTGATAGTCAAGATTTTTTTAAAATGAGCTATATTTAAGGGAAGGTAACAGAAAGACACATGATCAGTATAAATAGGTTGCAGCATGTTACTAATTATGATGTGTCCGTGAGAAGTGACAGAAAGGACACAAGATCAGAGGATTCAGGACTGGAAAGTATTTTATTTGTTTGTTCCATAATGTATTTTTTTATTAATTGAATGAAACTGAGTCCCCCTGTCTCACCTTTGGCTAAAAGTACCACAGCTTGGGCCCAGCTTTTCAGTAGACCTGCTCAGAAGCTTTCTGACCTGGGCCAATTTACCGTTTTCATCTTTAGCCAGTCTCTCACCTCCTGGAGACTTATCATGTTGGTGCTGGACAATGAAGATGATAAATGAATAGGCTTGACAGCCCTACAGCTCAGAACTTTCAAGCTCAGGTAAGCTGGCACTGTCAATCTCCCCCAAAGCTGTAGTTATGGACATGTGCTACTATGTCCAACCTGGAAAGTACCTAAAGGAGTCATTTTTCTAACCCTTGCAATTAAAAAAATAGACCTATGATTTCATTAGTTTAGAGAAATTCCAGTGTAAAAACTCTATCCACCAATGCAGATCAGCTAGTCTTTCTCTATTTGAATTAGATATGCATTCCAATCCATAGCCAATGTGGCGATTTCTTTGCCTGAGCTTGACACATTTGTTAGAAGGCAGGGGTTCAACTTGAACAGAAATATAAAGGGACAGATTGATGAGTAGTGAGATGGACTTAAAAAGAACATCAATAAAATATTCTAAAAATGCACAGTTTTTAAAGGGCACAGGATGAGGCACAAACAAATGGAGCATAAATTCAAAGACTTAGAGATGGGAGGGACCTTTTCTAGGTTGTCTCATTTTTTTCAGTCATGTCTGACTCTTCATGATCTTACTTGGGAAGTTTTATTTGCAAAGATACTGGAGTGGTTTGCTCTTTCTTTCTCCCATTCATTTTCCAGATAAGGAAACTGATGCAAACAAGATTAAGTGACTTTCTCAGAGTCACACAGCTAGTAAGTGTCTGAGGCCAGATTTGAACTCAGGAAAATGAGTCTTCTGACTACAGTCCTGGAGTTGTGTGTAGTATGGCACTGCCTAGCTGCCTAGGAGGGACCTTCAAGGCCAACAATCCAACTCTTAGAATTTATAGATGAAGAATTGAGATATTGATGAGGTCCAGATAGATTAAGTGACCTGAATTTCCATAGGTAGTAATCAACTGAAGTGGGATTTAAACCTAGGTCTTCAATTATCACTGTCAGTGCTCTTTCCATTCTACCTCAGCAGTTTCATCATTATGTTGTTAAATTTCAGACACACACACACACACACACACACACAGAGTCCCAAAAGTTTCAGTGCAGTTTCAATCTTTAGTAACTTGAAAAGCACTAAGACTTTTGGGATACCCTGCATGTATTTATTTATACACACATACTTCTTAAAAATCAACTACGTATGACAAAAATTCAAGTTTCTTTTGTGAATCTTTTTCCTGTACTTTGTTATATACCACAATGTTTGTGTTTGTGACTGATTATTCATTTCACAACATTTTTAAAAAAATCTTAACATCTCTCATTCCCCTCATCTTATAAATGAGGACACCGGAGATCAGAGAGCCTGGCTTGAACAAGGTCAGATATGTCGTAAGCAAAAGGGCCAGAGTTTGAAGTCAAATGTTTCAACTTCTAATTCAATATTCATTTCATTTTGCTATACTGCTTCTTACATAAATAATATATAAAGCCAGAATATTCATGCTATTTCAAAAATAATACATTGTCAACTTAAATATCCCACTGTTATCCACAAAGATATTTTAAGTTACATGTGCTGAGTAGATCACCTATGGTGGATTTGTTAAAGAGATGTGGATAATTATTTCAGCTTGAGAAGCTTGGGATAAAGGTTGCTATCTGAACTAATGAAAGGATTACCCACATAGAAGATATGAGATATCCATTAAAATATAATCTAGTAAGAAACAAAGGGTTTTAGGATTAGGGGGATGGAAGAAATTCAATAGGCCACTTACACCAACCCTTGTTTAAAATATTCTTGAGCAGGCCTGTACAACCTGGAGCCACCAGAGGATTTCTGGTTTCCCCCCAAAACTGACATTTTTGTGGGTCTCCCAAAATTCTTTGGGGTACTGCAGGTTGTACAGGCCTCTTCTGGAGGTAAATATTTTCAGTAACAGAGAACTTCCTAACCTGTGAGAAAGCCCCTTACCTTTTTGGCCAGCATTGTTTTTTGTTTTTTTTTTTTTTTGAAATTTTATTTATTTTATTCTAAACTTAAGAAATAAAACACACATTTCCATAACACAAAATAGAAAAAAAGATGATTGCATATGCATCTGCACATCCATTATGTATAACTTGCTATTCTTTTTAAGCATATAATTAAGTTATCACGTGATCGTTTTTGGAGAAAGGTTTGTTACTTATATTGAACTGAAATCTACCTCTTTGTAACTGACATCTATTGGATCTAATTCAGCTTTCTTGGATCATTCATAGTAAGTCTGAACCTACTCTTTTTGGCAACCTTTCCATGTGACACTATAATAAACTAAAAAGAGAAAAAAATTAAGAAAATGTACGTGAAAATCATAGAATCTTAGAGTTAAAAGAAGGATCTGGTTCAAACCTGTTTAATGAATGAATGTGTTCCTACAGCATCCTTTTGAAAGCAGTCTTAAGAACTTTCCAGTGGTGGGAATTGGTTATTTCAAGTCTTTGCTTAGAATTTTGCTGAGAACCAAAGATCAAATTGTGGGCTCTAATTTTTCTTCAGAGCCATCTGATTAAAATCCTTTTAAGTGGGAATTGAATGGTTTGCCTTCATTTACCTGTTCTTTCATTCTTTATCTTCCCGTTCCCTATATTTTCTCCTTATTTTCCTTAATTGGAGTTTAACTTCAGATGGAATGAAACCTAGTCCTTGAATGATTTCCAGGCAGGGAAATGAAATGTTCCCCATTGGTATTTGTTTGGGTTTAGAGCAAGATGGCCTGGAGCCATGGTTTCTGTCTCTAGAGAATGCCCATCTGACCAGCAATGAACAGTTTTCCATATAAAGCTTTTGGTTTATAAATAGATACAAAAAATAGTTTCATTTTAAAGAAAGAAGAAAAGTTTTCTTATATTATACAGGGTAAATGTAAACCTTTGTCATTATTATATTAGTACAAAATATGAAACACAGTTGTTTACAAAGAACCAAACATGTAGATCACACAGAGGACAGTAGTGAGGTGCATGGCAATCTGAGCAGGCTACAATATATATCCAAGTGCAAAAAAAGTAGCAATACATTTCTCATCAGGGAAGGCAAGAGGAGAAGAGAGACTGTTCTTGTGACAAAGGGGAGAGATGAGAGGTAACCAATTTAAATTCTCCTTTGTTAACTTTGAGACATCAGAACAAAGGTGGAAGGTCACCAGCATGGTGGATGGACTAAGACTCATGCGAATTGAGCACATACGAATGTTGTGATCTGAATCAATGGAGGGAACATCTAAACTCATGAGCTTACATATTCATTTGAGAATTTGGATAAAGGAAAACCATTTCATATAGAAGTATGTAGAAATAAATAGGTATCTGTGCTCATTCCAAATTTATCTCAAGAAGATCCTGAGATCTACTAGTGAGGGCCTTACATCAAAGACCCGTAAATATTCTTGACAAGACCTGATAGTTCAATGTCCTCTGAAGCGATGGCCCTGCACATACTTCTCTATTTTGATACTTCTAGAAAAAATACTGGAATTCCAACAGACAGGATTAACAGGGATATGGCATTTCAAGCATAGAAATGGAATGAGTAAAGGCATAGATCATAGACATAAACCTAGTGGGGGGGAGGGGAATTTGAGGTCATCTTGTCTTTGTATTTTGCAGATGAAAAAAGTGAAGTGTAGAAGGGTGGACGACTTCCTCAAAGTCAGACATGTGGAAGAAAATAAAGCTGATCACAAAACTGAGTACTCTTATTCCAACTCCATTTCTCTTTCCACTAACTTAAGTGGCTTCCCTAGAGGGACAGATAGAATATATTCTTTGAACTCTCCAATAATTTATTTACCAAAACAAAACAAAAATACAGAGGGGGAAAAAGACAAACATTCTGGGAAGTGATGTAATATTTTCATGATGAAAATGTGGGAGAAAAAGCAAGGAAAAAGAAATGCACTAGGAAAGAGAGAAGAAAGATTAGAATTTATTATCTCACATAACTGGGGGACTCAAGAAAACTATACAAACATGGAATAAGGAAGGATCTGGCTACATATTCATCTTGTTTTAATCTAAACCTGACACAAATTGATAGAACAGATACACACACAGAGTTTGGTGTAGAAATTAAACACAACAGGGAATCAGGTGACCACATGCAGAGGAAGGAAAGAAAAGTAGTGAAACAGAAGAGTAGATAAAATATTGATCAATTGTCTTGAGTACTCCCTCAATATTTTCTTCTTTGTAAAGGATGGAGGGAATAGAGGGAAAAGTCTAGACAGACAGCATGGTGTGAAATACAAAAGAATAATAATTGAATGTGAATGGAGTGAACTCATTCACAAAAATGGCAGAATGGCATAAACAATAAGAAAGTGGAATCCAACAATATACTGTTTGCTAGAAAGTCTTGAAAAAGAGAGATTCACACAGAGTTAAAATAAGGAGCTAGAAGCAAATCAATTATGCTTCAGGTAAACTCAAAAAATGAGTAGGAATCATAATTTTAGACAAGGTAACAAATGACAGACTTGATTAAAATATATAATCAAGGAGACTACACCAACAGGTACCATGCAAAGTGAATTAATAGCAACAATTAATATGTATGACCAAATGGCATGGCATCTAAATATTTAAAGGAAAAATTAATCAAGTTGTAGGGAGACATGGATAGTAAAACTATAATACTGAGAATCTCAGTGTACCCCTCTCAGATTATGCCAAATCTAGCAACTAAAAAAAATGTAGAATTTTAGAACATGCAGATAAAATGGATTTTTTTATTACAGATTTGAATAGTAATTATTTTATGTATTTCTAACCTGTACATTTTACCTGGAACTTGAAGGAAATCAGGGGAGCCAAGAGGTAGAGATGAGGAAGGAGAGTCAACTAGGTACAGGGAATGACCAGTAAAAAATGCCCAGTCTGAAGAGAGCATCTTGTTCAAGGAATTGCAAAGATACCAATGTAAAAGGAAAGCACAGCATCTTGGAACAAGTAGAAAGTTAGGTGGACATGTAAAGGGCTTTGAAGACCAAACAAATGATTTTATATTTGATCATGGAGGTGACAGATAGACAATGGGATTGATTGAATTGGGGAAAGGGGGTAACACATGGTTGAATCTGTACTTTAGAAGATTAATTTGAGGTCCTGGAGTGTAGAAAGACTTGAGGAAGAGAGACAAACCAACAGGGTACTGAAATAGCTTTGTTTGTCTCAGTAATAGTTTGACATTTCTGAAATCGTTACTCATTTTCCCAGATGCAATCTATCTTCTTCTCTTTATCTTATTAAAACTATTATGTCTCTCCAAGATAGATGTCTTGATGGAGTAATTTATTGGTCTGACAATCACTTTTCCTGGACAATGGGCAAACTTTATTTTTGCTCTAATGAGGGATGACAGTACATTAAAGGGAGCAGGAAAGTGAAAGGGAGCCAGCATGGACAGGAAATAGTGTAGTGACCAGGAATCCTGGTTCCACACAGGCTAAAGCAAAGATTCACTTTTCTGAGCCAAAAGTGGTTCCAGGGACAGATTCCAACATTCTGGTAAGAGAGGAATAAGAAGGATGAAGATTATGGCTGGAGTACAAGAGGCATGATTTGCCAATGGTGGTCAGAAACTGAGATTCTATAATTTTGTATATTACCCTGATCCCAATACTTCTCTTTGCTGACACAAATGTCACATGGTAACTGTCAAATTATCAAGTTACAGTAGGTGTCAATGAATGGATTCTTCTAACAACTCTCAGAATGTTAGATAAGCCATATATCCTAGTAGATGTAAAGCATGGATCCATATTTTTTTTTCCCCTGATATCATGGTCATGCAATCTTCTCACTCAAGGGCTCTATATTTCCCTTTGGATCTGTATAGTAAGTTGACTTGTCATTATCCACTTGTGACATCATTATCTACTAAATCAAAGGTGGTTTTCATTTAAATTATTCCTTCAGGGAAAAAATGTTCTCAATTATAATTACAGAATCTAATCCAAGACTAGGTGTAGTTTCTTTCATCTTGAACTGAGAACTATTTATGGCTTTTGTGCAAGAGTCTCTGAAAGGATGGATTATTATAACAATTTTATGAGCTTTTATTGTCCTGGATACTGTGTAAGACATTGCATATTTCATGAAACCAGCCATTTAAGAGTCTATATCACACAGATATAAGCAATTTCTGCAAGCATGGATTAGATATCTTTCTGTTCTCCAAATCATCTACAAGAGTCTTGTGCATGTTAAGTGAGTGATAAATGTTTGTTGAATGAATGAATGAGTTCAATTCAACACAAAATTTTTGAGTATCTCTATATTCCAGGCACTGTGGAAGGTGCTGAAAATACAAAGACAAAATGAGAGTCTTTCTCTTGTGAAGATTCTATTTTACTGAATGATCACTTTTAGTCATTCTGAGAGTGTGTCCCCTTATTTGCTGTCCACTGTTTTAGACACTTTTAGTGCTATGGATCTTCAAAGCTGGAATTTGAGATGGCGCCTGGATCCTAAAAATTAACAGTACTTTATTTGAAATAGAAACCACTTAAAATGCTCTAATTTTGAGTCTTTACCTAAGAACACTTTTCCTCTCCTTTTGGCAGTATTTAGATGTCTTTGAGATTGAGCTACTGTGGGAGGCTTCCTAAGTGGCCTAAGTCTGCATTAGTAAATTACAAAAGTGAAATTTCCTTACTAAATTACTTGTTTTCAGATGTAATTAAAGAGTTTTGCAAGTAGTTGAATGATGCACTGAAGGCAGGGGTTGAGCACATAAGCGAAGAAGTCTTCCTTTTCTTCCCATCTGAGGAAAAGTAATAGCTGTGGGTTGGATGAGAGTGGAAGGTAGAGTTGAGGGTTTGTGTTTTTTTTTTTTTTTAACATTTTCAAATGAAGAATTTTCTTGCTAGATAAATTACGACTGTACATCACCTTTTACTAAATGTGCCCTGCTGAGTTTTACTTTTGTTTAAAAAGGTACTAAAAATAAAAAAAATCAGTGATGTACTTGTGAAGAATGCCACAATCACGCTGTAGGCATTGGCATAAATGGCCATGAAAAATTAAATTTCCTACTATTTGACACACTTCTACATCAAATTTCCTGAAACCACAAATTGTTATGTCTTTGATATCTTTGTCATTGGTCTAGATTGGAATTTCTTTAATTGAGGAAAAGAAAGATTAATGTGCCATACAAGGAATTTTGAGACAATTTCCACTGACTAATATCAGTTTGTGATGTTTCAGTTTGTTTTTAACAATATACTGGATAACACTACTCCCATATCCTTTGAGGATTCAGTTTTGTTGATTTCTCTCTGCACTTATCTGAAATCAATGGGAGGTTAGGATTACATGCGTGGGAAACCAGAGAAGCCAAAGCCTGCATGCGGGTGATAGAAGTAGATTACGAACCAGATTGGACTTGTTTAAACACTTACAGAACAACCTTGAAGCTATCCAGAATGTCCTGACTCCTCTATCTACCATTTCAACTTGCCTTGCCCATTTCACATTCATTACTCTTCCACTGAGCTTTCAAGAACCATCTCACACAGAAGTGTTCTCTTACTCTGAACTACAAAGTATTTGTTTATATTTCTCTTATGGCACATATGCATTTCTTTCTAGAGTGGTCATCTGTATAAATGCCTTGACTATCAAATTTTGCAGTAAACCTTTTAAGGGTTTGCCTAGAATAGACTTCCCTTGACATTGATGCCTTTGGATATCACCTTTTTCTTTCAAGTTTCACAGTGATGCAAATGAAAATTTTTCTATGGATCTTTTCCTGGTCTTCCCAGATGGATGTGATTTCTCTTTGTATCACATTTTTATATAGGAGACAGATCAAAGAAACTCCTTATCAAATAAAGGAGGGCATTGGTGTGAGCTCATGAACAATAGGTATGTGAATTCATGGAGTATCTTGAACTCATTGGAACGAGCATCTGGGAGGTCCAACTCCTTTTATTTTAAGGGTTCCTTATGCAAGATGCTATATCTGAACACACAAACCCCTCTATTCTTTGTAAACTCCTTGAAACCAGAGACTTGGGCTTTTGTATCCCCAGTGCTCAGACCAATGACTTGCACATAATATTTTATATATGATTGAATTGAATTAGATATGTTTTAATCCTCCAAATAAAATGGAATTTTTCCTATAATAGGTGCTTAATAAAAATCTATCAAATGAATGGATAATTTCTTTAGGTAATCTGGGAATTTGCCCTTTTAGGAGTCTATGGATCTGGATATGCCTTCTACTATATTATGGCATATTACTAAATAGATAGGCTAAAATAGGGGCATTGAGAGTTTAACAATCTGCCTAGAGTCATAAAGCCAGTGTGCAGAAGGTGAAACTTGAGCCTACATCTTCCTTATTCCAAAGCTTACCCTCTATCCACAAGGATATGTTATCTTTTCCTATCATGATACTGGAAGTTCATGGTTAATATATTTTATATTTATATCTAGATATCTCTCTCTTTCTCTCTCTCTCTCTTTCTCTCTCTCTCTCTCTCTCTCTCTCTCTCTCTCTCTCTCTCTCTCTCTCTCTCTCTCTCTCTCTCTCTCTCTCTTTCTCTCGTATTCCTGATCCTAAAAGAGAATAGAAGCCATTCAGTATCTAGTCACAGGACAGTTATGCCTGTGTTCATGTGCATATGGATATGTGGCATACAAGCATATTCCTCTGACCATAGGTCTTCCACTTCCTGCTATGTGTATCCTATAAGAGAAGGCAGCAAGGGAATGGGTCTACTTCCATTTGCTTCAAAGAGGACACCCTACTGCATATGAGACATCCACCTCCTGCTGGTCCTGCCTGATCTCCAGCCTCAGGTGAGAAGAGAATGTCCCCTTTCCTCTGACTAGCTACCATCTTCTGCTGTATGTATTCTCTGAGGAAAGGCTGCTAAGGGCAAGCAACAAGACTTCCAATGCAACTTCTACCCTTGGGTGCTTATCTGATCTCCCATCTGTTATGTGGAAAATTTAGGGTGGGAAAAGGAGCAAACTTCCCTTAGGAATTCTACTTTCTGCTGTACCTGTTCCTTGAGGGAAGATTAAAAGGAAAGGTAATGGACAGTGGGACTTCCATCTTCAGCTGTTCTATCTCCTGTCTAATCTCCAGCCTTTGGAAAGAAGAGGAGCAGTGAAATGGTGATTCTTATCTTAGCAATTGGCTGTGTGTCTTCCATCTCATGCCGAAGTCATCTTCTGCTATATTCCCACTCACTTCTGAATACAGGAGGGCACCTTCACTCAGTGATGAATGCTCTCATTCCTAGTTATATGTTTCATATCCCAGTGATTCCGAACCCCTGTGAATCATCATCCCAACACCATTGCCCATCTCCCAATTCCTCTGACTTCATCCTCATCCCTATTCCCTTCAATATTCTCACCCCAAAATTCCAACCAAACACTACCCTTCCCTTCCACTGTGTCCTCTGAAATAGGCAACAACATTGCTTTCATCCTAAATATTTTCCTCTTCCTCTCCTTCCATCATTTAGCAATTACTAGAACATAAATCCTCTCTCATGATACAGTTTCCCTAGCCATCCCTTCTAGTAATGGCTATACCTTCACTCATGTTCCTCATCTCAGTGGTCAAGACAACAGAGTTCAAAACTCCTTCCTTTTCATTGCCACTTCTAAGCTCTCCTCTGAGATAACTAGAAACTTTATACTATTTGATAATATATTTATAATAATAGGACTCCAATATCAAGTCACTTAGGCTAAGTAGTCCCAATGCTCATGGGGAATATTAGAAAAACAGTTCATATCTTTCCACTGTTAACTATGTGAGAGGCTGATGAGTCTTGTAGCATTTTGATTGGATAAACTCCACCTACTGCAAGGGCCTTAAATCATTCTCTTCCTTATTATAATTACTACTTATTATATAATATTATCATACATGATAATACTAATATGTTAATATAATTATATTTTATTATAATTAACATTACTTCCCCCCCCACTGGTTTGTGGCTCTGATAAATAAACTCCCTTTGTCTTAGCTTCACTCAAGCCTGATATAGTGATAAAGGATGTTGAAAATTTTTCCAACCACGTCTGAGTCTTACTAGGAATGCCCTTCTACATCAGCATGGATGCCTGTTCTCAACCAAGCCAATTCTTAGCATATATAATCTTTCTATCTAAATCCCAACTTTGAGTGTCTTTTCTCCCCAATATACCTTCCTCATCCTCAGCTACATTGACTTTCTTGCATATGGGGACAAAGCTCTGTCTGTTTATATTGCCATACAGAGTACATATACTTTGTTTGCCTGCTTTCTGCACTAAATAGCAATAAAGCTCATGATTGTATCATTTTCTTGAGTGCTAATTTTCTAGAAACCCAAAACGTAGCTGTTGGTTTTAACTAAAGCCATGAAACCAAGTAGAGCATCTCTCTACCTCCATCATTCAATCACAGTTCCATGAAGGTTCATCCTATTCATCTCTACCATTCAATCAAAATCCTGGTGGATGTTGCCTATGGATGTTCAGGTCACTCCCATTCTTTCCTTAATAAATTTAGTACCTGGTTTACTATTTTTCTCTTTTTCTCTACTTCTGCCCTCCTACTGGACAAATTCAACATACATATCAATGCTCCCTCACTAAAACTGATGGAATTCTAATAAAGCTGCCCCCATCCCCAATATTCTAACTTGTTTATAGGTCCTACTGAACAGTAGGCCCACTGTCCCTACCTAGTCACTTCTCCATCCCCACTCAACATCTCAATTTCTTCATATCTGCCTCACTGTTCACTAGAACAAGTGTGTCCATGAACTCATATTTCTCAAGGAACAATAAGTGTATCCATGTGATGGGATCCCAGCCACAGCTAGAGCTAGCCACTGCCCTCAGATCCATTCCTCATATTTCCCACAGAAATAGCAGGTGAGTCCATGTACTCAACTGCAACCACATCCACCTAGTCTCAGAAAAGTTCACAATATTAAACCAATCAGAAAGCAGCACCACAAGGATGTACAAGCAGGATGTGGAACCCCAAAACAATAGAAGGGACTTTCCCTAAGTAGTCACCTCCACAGTAATCATAAAGTACTGGCCTCGAGTGAATTTATGACATAGAAAGCTTATTATAATATCATTATCATGCATACATGTCTCCTCCATGGGTTCTTCTGTTGTGGGTAATCACATGTACAGTTCCACTGTGGCTGGGACCCCTCCCCTATTACCTAATCCCTTAACAAACTCCTCCTACCTTTTTTATATTCATAATTTCTGTTATGTAATTGCATCTTTACCCTATAAAAATCCATCTTGCTTTCTCTGAAGTTGTTGGTTCATTTTAGAACTTAGCTCACTTCATGATAAGTGCCTGTCTCAATAAATGATTATACTTGGATTAGAAGTGGTCTGACTGGATTCTTTGAGACAGTTCTACCACCATCATGAAACTGCAACAATTTTGGGCATCGCTGGGTGGGAAGAGATGAAACAGCACTATCCATTAAGTTCTTCAACATTCTCACTTCCCATGGCCTATTATTTCATACAACCACACAAAAAACATGATCTTGCCATCATCCACAAATATACTACCTCCATGTTCAAGAATTTTGAAATCTCCTTATCTAACCATAATCTGTGTCTTCTTCTCTCTCTATGCCATCCCTTACCATCCCTTCTCGTCATCCACACTATGACCTCCAAACACTCAATACTTCATTTGTCTCCCAGGTCATCTCCTCAGCCCTAGCCATCCTCTCCTCTTTTCCCCTTCTTGATACCTTAGTAAACAATTTCAACTCAATATTACTCAGTTCTCTTGAATCCCTGGTTCTCTTGTAATATCCACAATTGTACCCTGCCAAGTCTCAGCCTTGGAAAACTTCCACCATTCACCACCTTTGTTCTTATGCATATGCTGCTAAATATTGGTAGAGAAAACCATGCAGCCATTCTGACTGAGCATGGGGTGCCAAAAAGGATTATAACATCACAAGAAGACATACAACAGCCTTCTTAGCTTAAAAAAAACAATTAACAACATTTTTAAGGAAATTAGTCAAAGGTGGTTTTCTAAAAACAGTGGAAGACGTTATGATTGAAATATGGAACAAGTTAGAATGCTCTGATTTTTTTTTCCTTTTAAGTCTAAACCAGATAAATCTCTATGGTCATGGTTAGAGATATAAGGGACTGGTGAAGTGAGTAAGATGATAAAGATGAGGAAAAATTCTCATATGCTAAACCAGAGTATATATATCTTATTACTTTCTATGTCAAAATGAATCCTAGTTATTCCCAATATTTTTGAAGGGATAAGTAAAAAAATAAACCTGTGGCCTAATCATGGCAGGGGAGGGGTGCAATTCTGGCATGGAAAACCCCTCTATCAAAGGGACATTGTATCTGATTCCTTCATTTTACAGTTCAGGGCAAAAGTCCCCAGGTACACTAAGAGATTAGGTAACTTTTTCATGGTCCAACATTTAGTATGTGTCAAAAACAGAACCTGAATTTAATTCTTCCTTTCACTGGGGTTTGCTGCTTATCCACTGAGCTAGATTAACTTTTCTAATATACAATATTATATTGTATTTTCTTACACAATTGTTGCTGTAATTATAATTATATTGCAATTAGTTAGCAATGTAATTTGAGACTTTAAATAAATTATAATGATATTTATAAATTTCCAAAGTAAAATTTTTAATCTTTTCCCCCCTCATTACCTTTAAATAACAGTTTAACTGATGCTCTAGGCTCTGATCTGAAGTACTAGGTCACCTTGAGTTTAGTTCTTCAGAGAACTTTTCTTGATTTCAGAAGATGACATATTTAACCAGAATGTCAACATTCCTCATCTATTTCTTGAAACATGAATAAAGCTAATTTTGTATTTTGCCATGTGAAATTCACAAGTAGAAATGTTACTTTACAAAAAATATATTATGCTAAATTTGATAGATACCTATCGTGGTATCATTTCTTTATTATTATTAGAAACATTAATCGAAAGTACAGATCTATGTGAAATGTTGCTCAACACCACTAACAATGAAAGAATTGTAGATAAAAATAGCTCTGAGGACATTGATAAAAATTCAGTCATTTTTAAACTGTGATTTGTTGTGATCCCATTTAGGGCTATCTTAGTAAAATTACTGGAGTGGTTTGCCATTTCCTTCTCCAGTTCATTTTACAGATGAGGAAACTGAGGCAAACAGGGTTAAGTTACTTGCCCAGGGTCACACAATTAGTAAGTGTCTCAAACCACATTTGAACTCAGGAAGATCCATTTTCCTGGCCTGGTATTCTCTCCATTTCACCACCATTGTACCTTTAATAAAAATATCAAATAACATAAAGGACAGACACTGGACATGTAACTCCATCACTATAAGGAGCTTTCCCAGGTGAGAAAATTCCTTCTACAAATTCAGGTCACTGTTTTCTTTACAATATGTACAATATTTACATAGGTACAACATTGGGGGAGAGAAGCAAAAAGTAAAAAGCAAATTATAGACAGGATAAATAGGAAATAATTAAAAGCGGAAAGGCAGTAGAATGAAGAAGGATGGGGAAAGATTTTAGATGGAACTTAAAGGAAACTAGGGATGTCAGTAGGGAAGGATGAGGAGGGAGAAAATTCTAAGCACAGGGAACAGCCACAGAAAATGCCTGAAGCTGAGAGATGATGGAGTGATGGAGGGTCTTGTTAATGAAACAGCAAGATCAGTGTCACTTGTTAAAGATTATGTGGTTAGAAGTAAGGTGTAACAAGACTAGAAAGGTAGCAAGGGCCTAAGGAAGGCCAAACAGGATGTTGTATTTGTTTCTGGGGTCATTATGGAGCCACTGGAATTCATTGGGTAGTAATGGTGGTGAGTGACATGGGTCAGACCTGACCTTTAGGGAAAAAAGGACCTCTTTGTTGACTTAATGGTGGATGGTTTGGAGTAGGAAGAGACTTGATAAAGGCAAACACAAGGAGGCCATTATAATAATTCAGGTGTGAGGTGGTGAGGGCCTCACCAAAGTGGTGGTGGTTTTAGAGGAGAGATGGGGCATGGTCAAAAGATACTATAAATGGACAGGCCCTGGCAGCAAGTTGGGCATAAGAGGTAAGAGATAGTGAGGTATCAAAGGTAACATGTTGTGAGTCTAAGGAATTGAGAAGATTGCCTTTGATAGTAATAGGGATGTTAAGAAGCAAGAGGTGAGAGTTGTAGGAGTAAGGAGGCTGTGACCTCAAAGCCACATGTGGCCCTCTGAATCCTCAAGCGAGAACCTTTGACTAAATCCAAACTTTACACAATAAGCCTATATATGAAGTTTGGATTCATTTTTCTGGGGGGTGGGGCAGACTGAGATGAGTTGGTTTGTAGGGAGAGGGGCTGGCAGACCACTGTGGTACTGTTATCTCCTTTCTAGCCCCTCCTCCTTTGCCAGGTGTTTTCTATTCTGTTATGAGCTTAGTACCCATTCTGGAGTTGTTAAATCTTTCTCGTACCCAGACTGGGAAGTCCATCATAACAGAGTCATTCAGTTAGGCAGTCAATCAATAAATATTTTATTAAGCACCTACTATGTGTTAATCATTTTGTTCCTTGACCTCAAGGAGCTCACAATCTAATATGGGAAAAAATGACTCAAAAGGAAGCTGAAATTTGCGGGGAGAGGGACAACTTGGCACAGTGCCATGACAAAGGAGAAAAAAGAAATGGGAAATAAAGAAATGACTAGCCTGAGTGCTCTATTTAAATGGAGCCTTCAAATCAGAGGGGCAAAGGGTACTGATGCCGTGTGAGTACCAAGGCTGAAGGGCCAGCGCCTAATCTTAGTTACTTGTTTGACATAGTGAAGAGAAACTTCATGCTACCCTTCTTTGGACTTTCTAGAGGATGCCAGTTATTTTCAGATTCAACCTTTATAATACTTTTTCAATCATTCTTCTTTCCCAATGTCACCTTCCTGTTTTGGGGTTTCATTGTTTATTGTCTGTATAAGTTTAGTAGCAGCCAACCACTATGCCTCCAATTTTCCCCTTGGTTCACCTATCCTTTACAACAGTGTCAGAGAAATCAATCAATAAATTAACCAACAAACATTTATTAAACACCTATCATGTATAGGGCATAATGTTATACGCTAGTAAAAAGGGGAAAAAATGAAACAGTTCAAGGATAGAACAGCAGGTTTTGGAGTCAAAGGAGATGAGTTCAAATCCTGCTCTATGTGACCTTTGGTATATCTTTTAACCTATTACAGTGTCAGTTTTCTCATTTGTGAAATGAATGATAAGGAGCAGATGACTTCTAACATCCCTCTCTTCCAACTCTAATTTCATGATTTTATAAGATCACTTAGAAAATTTGTTGAAACAAATAATGCAAGAAATAATCTAAACAATATCAGTGGTAGCTGGGATCAAAAGAAGAACAGATAGGGATGATATTTTGGAAGTAGAATAGAAAGAATGTTGTGACTGAATGTGGCATGTGCACGGTAACCACTAATGGAGTGTATCAAGAATCTGTCCTTAGCCCTGTGTTATTCCTTATAATGTAAAAGAAGTCAAAGATGATTGAATTTTCAAGTCTGGTTGACTGACAGACTGTTTATGAAAATAACAGAATCTTGGGAATGTAGAGGAGTCAGGGTGGTTAGGGAGAAAATGAGTTAGATGTACAATATGTTGAATTGAAAGTATTAACTCAGTAGAGATAATGATCAGACTTGGGTCAATAATTCTGGAGAGAATTCTACGTTGACAGCTTGGTGCTTCCATTTTCAAAAAGGAAAAAGACAAACATTATAATCAGAACAACAGTAGAATGGAAAAGAATACTGCATTGGTACTATAGATAGTTTGAAATAGTGACAACAACATTTTTCCTTTGAAAAATTTTGTGTTTGTTCTCCATAGATCAATAAACTCCATTGATGACTTTTAAAAGATGCACGTCTGTGTTTGATATTCTACACAACAGGACTAGAAGATGGAATGATCAGCAGGTCACAAATGAAAATCCATTAAGACTATTTTTTTCCTTTTGCTGCTCTTCTGACAGGTTTAGTTGTATCCTCAAATGCATCTGACTGTGATGAAACATATGGTAAGACAATGAAAGTGAATTCTATTTGTTAGATTCCTCTGCTTTCTTTCCAAAGAACAGGATATATAGTTTTGAGTCTTAGCACTTCTTTTTGTGTTCTATAAATCTCTTGTCTTAAAAATGTTGTGTATTTTAAATACATCAAATGGAAAAGTCTATGTAAGGCTGAATCTCATGTAGCTAACCCATGTTCCATTCCAATTTAATTATTCATTAATCTCTCTTTCAATGATCAAATAATTAGCATTTACCGAGTATGTACATGTAAAGCATTATAGTGGGCCATATGGGGATAGACAAAGAAATGTGAGATATATTTCTTGTCTTAGCGGAGTTTAATCTGAATAAAAGTTATGCAAAGCATATTTCAAAAGATAACTAACAATGTAGAACAACACATATGCTTCAAATGAATAATGCTGACAATTAACACTCTAGGAACCCATGATAATTAAGGTTTTAAAGATGTGCTACTCAGTCAACTTGGTATTAAACATTTCCTTGTATCTTATGCAACTCTTTCCCCAATTATGGCCCAGTGTAATCAAGATGGTCTTTAACAGCCATTGAAAATGTGTATAATTCATTTATTAATTACCCAGTAACCTGACATTAGACTCCAAGGCTTTGTACCATTATTCCATTCTATACCTATCTTACTTAGTATGAAATTGTTTTCTCATGACTAATTAAAGATGTCTGACTGCTTCAACTCTTGATCAGTATGCTTCAAGGACTCCTTTTTGCCTCAATGATAAAATATAAATTTCTTTGTTTAGCATTTAGAGTCCAAAGATTAGTCTAGCACTGCCTATATTTTCAGGCCAGTTACAGTTCATTGTTTTCTCTGTTCCCTTCCCATAATCTAGTCCTTTACCTTCAAGTCAAGTTGGTCTATTTTCTGTTCCTAATGTACAATATTTCATTACCCCCACATGTATGGAAGGCTTGTCCTCCTCACCTCTATATCTTGGAAATCTTAGGTCTTGTCAAAATTCAGCTCAAACACTACTTTCTATTAGAGGACTATTGTCACCTATGAGTGATCCCTCCCAATTAGTCTGTATTTATTTCATATATATATGTATATATATATACATATATGTACATATATAGATAGATAATATACATGCACATATGCCATATAACTATATATAAAATTATAATTATATTAGAAACATAGTGTGCATATAATATAATATAATATGGGGTGTATTTATGTGTAAACATGTTGTATGCCCCCAGTAGGATGACAAAGCTAAGACTGGAGTCTGAAAGACCTGAATTCAAAGCCAGCCTTTGACACTTAGTAGTTGTATGACTCTGGGCAATTCACTTAACTTTCGTTTGCCCTAGTTTTTCTCTCTTATATGACAAAAACACTTATTTGGTAGGGTTGTGAAAAAGAATAATAAGATAATAATTGTAAAGCATTTAGTACAGTATCTGCCATAGAGTAAGCATTATATAAATGCTAGCTGCTGTTGCTGTTTAAGCTCCTTGAAGCTCCTAATGCTCTATAATCAGCACCTTGGACAGTGTCAGGACTTAGCTGACATTTAATGACTACATATTGAATTGAAACAAATGTGGTTATTTCTCCCCATGGTGCTTTGCTTCTGCTCCTGTGAATGAATTAAATGATAATTTGTATCTTTCAGTAGTTTCTGAATTATACTTAAGGCTCATAAATGGCCATCAGAAATACACATGAAATCAAAGTTTTGAAAATAACTTTAAAATAATAATAAGCATATTTTTGCATTTAAGTAGAATTACATTAAAATGATTCCCAGTAAACCGCCATCAAGTCTATACTTGTTGATATATTGGACCCTATGGAGATCACCCATAATTATTCTTAGAGGATTTAAATCTGTCTTAATTACCTTCAGTTATAATTTAATTACATAATTCCTTGTATTGCCCTTATTAAATAAAGGCAAATATTTGGTAATTTCCTTTATTACAAGTCATCATTTTGAAGGTTATTATAAAATCACTTCAGTTTTCCATTCTCCAATCTAAGCAATCACAACTTTATTATTATATTTTCAAACCTAATCTCAACTCCATTTCTGTCTCAGGTTATTTATAGTCCCTTTTACTTGGAGAGATGAGAATTAAAGAGTACTCTCTTAGACTGGGATTCATTATAAGAGTAAGAACAACTTATTCTTTCAAAGACTTGTACTCTTTAGGTTTTGTACAAAATTCTATTGCCTTCTGTGAAATACATTTCAGGCTTTTAAAAAAACTTTATCATTGATAAGATTTTATGTAAAGTCTTTTTTATATGTTAAATGTTGTTTTAAACATTATAGGGAAAGGTAGGATTTTGAAAAAAGAATCCTTTTAGCTCTTTATATTTAAAAAATTTCTTGACTTGGAACTCATGAACATTTTTTAAATTATATTTTGATAATTGCATATTAATATATTTGATTTTCTTTTTTTATGGATTTAAAACATTATTCTGTAAAGGGGTTGCATGTCTTTGCATTACCAGTTCTTATCACAGGACCCAGCATTTAGTAAGGGCTTAATGAATACTCATTGACTTACTGGAGTGCTCCATAGCTTTCATCAGACTGCCAATCAGACTGTTCATGAAACACTAAAAATTTAAAAACTGCAACATTAGAAGACAAAGCATACCTTCGAAATGTGAATAATTATTATAGAATTAATCTGTTTTGTATATCTACATTTGAGTGTATTTGTTTTACTATAATGAAAGGAATCCCAGATGACAAAAGGAAAGGGCAAAGTATGACCACAAACCCCTGAGAACTTGCCCCTGTAGACACATTCTGGATGCTACTCTATAAGACACAATGATAGAGCTCATTTATTTATGCCTCAAATAAGATCAACTTTCCTGACTATGATGTATGAAGACACTTCCATGTAAGTTATAATGACCAAGAAGTGAAGGAATATACAACAAAAGAAATGAAGATTAAGAGGGAATAGGAAGGGAAAAAGAAGAAAAATACAAGGAAAGAAATGAAGCTGAGAACTTCCTAGGGTGGAGACAAGATGGCAGAGCACTCAGCTTAGTTCTCCCAACATTTCTCTCCAAACAACTTTAAAATAATGTCCCAAATCAAATTTTGTAATGACAGAATTAACAAAAGGTCAGGATGAGACATTCCTAAAGCCCAAGGCAACTTGGGAAGGGAAGATTTGTAGCATGACTGTGGAGGCCAACTGTGATCCCATGTAGAGGCAATAGCAGTGGTCGGGCTAGGTGATATTTATATGTAATTGGGAAATATTTAATGATATAATTAAAATGTATATTAAAAAGAAATGAAGATGAAGGGAAGGAATGGATTGGATTCTATTTGCCCAGCCTTTCTGTGAAATTCATTTTAACTTAATTTTTAAAAAAAATTTAAAATTACATTTGACTATAATAGTGAAAATTCAGTTCTCCTTGTATTGTCTTTTTACAAATGTTAGAAGCAACAACATTAAACATTAACTCTTTCGTTACCTTCATAGAAAGAATTTTGCACAGTCCTGAAATTATGATTCCTTTTGGTACATGTCCTCTCTTCCTGCTACTAAGTTTTGCTCTTGCTGCCCCTTTCTAGAAGCCATAGAGTAAATTATAATTTGCCGAATATATGTTTTCTTTCTTCCCCCAGTACCATTTTCTGTGTGGGTTAGGGTATTTTTACCAGGACTGTCATGGCTCATTTAAGACTTATAAATCAATATTTGTAAGTGTGTCTGTCTATATTTACCTGACCCTATCTTCTTTCTATCCAACCATATTTCTCCATACCTTCAAAATAATACTTAATTTTTTTTCTACCTTCCTAACATCTCCCCTAACTTAAACCGTGAGACTCTAGTAATAGATCCTACTCTCAGTACCTATTTCTTCATTTATACCATATATATCCTCTTATGTCATTTATCATATACCAAGAAATATAAAATAAAACAAAATCAATTTTTAAATGACATTTTGTTAATAAATGTTTTCATAAACATAAACATAAATGTTTTCTAGGTTGATTTCTCTTTCAACCCTTAATAAAAAGAATCATGGTGTTAGATGCCCTAACATAATAAGAAAGGCCATGAATATGTCATTTTTGGGGGGCTCATTGATCCTAGCCAGGACATCAAGCAAAATGCCTATGTGACATTACTCAGTGTATGATATCAATTCCCCTTATAAGCACACAGTTCAGAAAAGAGATCTTTATGGATTGTTTGAAGAAAAAAAGAAAAAGAAATCTCAAAAGCAGTACTCAAAACAGATCAACTTTCGCTTCAGAGACCCATATAGATAACCATTTACATTCATGAGTAGACAGGGCTTTCAGCAGTCATAATATCCCACACCTTGTCATTGGGTGACTTATGGTGTAGTTTTATATGGCTCCCAATAGGTGGCAATGGTATTGCTTCACTTTGTGGCTCCTTTTAGAGCTCACAGTGGGTGACTTTTAGATTTGGCTCCCTATAACAGTTTTTCCTAAAGTTCAAAGCAAGATGCCACCTTCACTTCCTAACACAACTTGTCCTTTAGTTCTGCTTAACAGGTAGAATCTAGCATTGATTGCTGCCCATTACAGTTTCTGTAGTTCCCAGTGGGTGAGCTTCTGTGTTACTCCTTGTCCCAGTTCTTCCAACTATTCTGTTCAGTGGATCTCTGGGAAACCTTAATCCTTTGATACAGAAAATACTTCTCTGTCACAGACCCCATAAACCTACTTCATAGGAATGAGTGCCAGAGGTGTCCACTGTTGGCTGGGTTTCAGAGTCCCCTCTATGACACAGTTTCAATGCAATATTACTAGTTGAGGAACCTCAATTCCCAAAATTTCTTCCATGTGTTGTCCCTGTCAATGTCTGGTCTGACAGAAATTTGCTAAAGGATCAGAAATACCCAGTTGTTTTCTGTCTCCATATGGATTTCAGCTAACAATTCCAAATTTAAGACATGATGACTTAGAGGGCTCGACATTTCTCTCTTTCCTGCACCCAGGTTATACAGCTAGAGCTCAAAGGAACCTTAAAGGTTACTGAATTCAACTTTTTCACTTTATATATGAGAAAACTGAAGGTCAGAGAAACTAAGTGACTTGTCCATAGTTATGCAGTTTGTAATCTTGAGGTAGAATCTGAAACATGGCCTTCCTAATTGGAAGCCCAACGTTCTATCTATCACATCATGCTGTGATGTGTTTCCTTCCTCAGTGAGGGTGTTTCATTTTACTACCCTAGAGACTTGGACAAGCACCTCCTTAATGTCTCTCTAATTTTCTCTGTTTCAGGAGATTTCTTGCAGGCAAACTCGGTGGAATTGTTCAAATCCTCTATAAGCCATAATCATTTCCTACAATGACTGGGTAAAAGGAATGAGACGAAGGAAGAGATTTGTGCAGGGAGATTGATAAAATAGAGTTTGGATAGTAGAGGTAAAGAACACTATACCTGTCACACACATGTGCTGTGGAGTCCAAAATAAAACACTTCATGTGTATACTTTCAATGAATGTTCTTGACTGACTGACCAGTCCCAAGATGGAAAGGACCTCAGGGCGTCATTTGCTTGGCACTCAGGTAGAATTGGATTGACAATGACACTATGACAGATATACAAAAAATAGACCTTACAAAACCAAAGTAAAGCAAGACCCAAAATTCCAAGGACCGTCCATAATATACTGAAGTATTTTACAACCATGAAATGGGGGGAAAGGGTTAAGTTCTGCTTGATTTTCATCCGCACTTGAACCTGATTTAAAAGTGGCAAAATATATGCAATTTTTCAAACATGTGCCCTCCTAGTAAACAAGGTTTCCTACACAGCTAGCATAGGTGACTGTAAAAATTACCTGCCATCAAAGTAGAGTAAAACTCCCACAGGCCTTTGGGATTGCACCAAACCTTGGAAAGAAATAGGACAAACAACTTCCATAGTTATTAGGCTACTGGATGAGTCTTGTCATCAGTAGAGTGACATTGACATAGTATGATTTGGGTGGCTTTTGAGACACATTTCATTCAGCAGCAGGGACTGACATCACGGTTTACCTTTAGATTTATACATTTTACAGAAAGCTCAGAAAAGAAAAATGACTTGCCCATAGTCATACCTCTTTTAGGTGGCAGTACAGGTACCCTGACACCATATTTATGAGCCTTAGTCCAATGCTCTTTCCATAATACACTGGAATAATATTACCTTTCCTCTTCCTCCATCCCTGCCCCTCTTTGACTCTCTGTCACTGTCACTGTCTCTGTCTAATACACACACACACACACACACACACACACACACACACACACACCTATAAAGATTGATGCAGATCACAGGCAATAATAAATGACCATACTCCAACTCTACATAGCTACCAAAGTGCTTATCCTAAAGTGAAGGTCTGACCATATCAATCTCCATTCCACACATTCAAAAACATTTAAAGTTCCCATATTACCCCAATATCTAATAGAAACTCCTCTCTTTAGAAATTGAAACCCCTTGTAACCTTACCATAACGAAACTTTCCAGTCTGAAGTCGCATTATTCCCTTCCAAGCACATCAAGGGTCAGTTAAACTGGCTTTTTAAAATGTTTCTCATACCCACTGTCAAAAAAAATACTAATAATACACTTTGCAATGTAGCCTCAAGTCTTCTAGAAATGTTTATTTAATTCATCATTATTCTATATCCAAAATATTTTTAATTTGGAGAATGATATCCACGTTGGTATATTTCACCCTTGGTCTCTTACATGAATCTCTTCCCAAGAAAACTTCAGGTAACATTTATAGGAATGTAGAACTAGGAAAAAATACAATCAAGATGTTCTACCCCATTCCTCCTTGCCTACTCACCTGGAGGAATCAAAGGGGCTCTTCCCAGAGTTTTATGCAGAGAATATAAAAAGAGCAGATATCTGAGAAGGTGCTACCATTTTTATGGAAAAGATCACTTTTCCTCTGTGGGTGATGATCTTATCTAGAGAAGTTATTGAAATCTTGAAATAGAAATTCTTGTTAAATTTTCTGATATCATCTTTGTTCCATTTCTCCAAGAAAAAATTAGCTCCATTGTCCTCAAATTATCACACAGTTTTCCATGTGACTTTTGGAAAGGTGATTAGAAAAAAGACTATTCTTCATAATTTTTGTTTCACTAAAAAAAAAATAGAGGATTAAATATGCTTGTACACTTTCAAATGGACACATGATTTATACATAGCAAGTAACATCATAAACATATTAGAGGAATATGGAAGAAATTACCTGTCAGATCTATAGATAAAGAGTTTATGACCACCACAATGATAAAGAGCATAACATGAGGCAAATTGACAATTTTTATTATATAAAATATTTTTTTTGCCCAAACCAAACTAATGCAGCTCAAATTAGAATACCAGAAAACTAGGAAAACTTTTTGCAGCAAATATCTCTGGAAAAGTTCTCATCTCTAAGATATGAAGGCAACTGGGTCAAATTTGTAAGAATAAGAACAATTTAGCCTGAGTTTTCAGAGGAAGAAATTAAAGTTATCAGCATTCATATATTAAAATATGTTCAAAATCATTAATAATTAGAAAAATGAAAATTTAAATGACCCTGATGTACAACCTCAGCTATAAAATTGGGAAAGTTGACCAAAAAAATATAACTAATGCTTAAGGGGTAGAGAGGGGAAAAAAGGTATATTAAAGCACTGCTGGTATATCTATGAACTAATTTAGCTATTCTGGAAAATTCTGAATAAAATTTATGTCCCAAAGCTATTAAACTGTGTCTATCATTTGACCCAGTGATAGCATTATTAGATCTAAAACCCCAAGAGATCAAAGAAACAGAAAAAAAAGTATACAAAAATATTTATAACAGCTTTTTCATATAGTCAAAAAATTGGAAACTGAAGGAGTGCCCATCAATTGTTCAAAATATTTATCTGCATACACACATACACACATATTCCTATATGTGTATGTATTTTCTAACCTGGTTAAATTATTAATTCTTTGAGGATGGGAACAGTTTAACTTTTGTCCCTGCACCCCCAGTACCTAGATATGGGCCTGGAAGAAAGTAGGACCAAAAGAAATTCTTGGTTGATTGGTTGACTGACTGAATGCATAAATAACCATTGGGAACTTTGTGATTCTGCTGAAATTACTCCTCTTTTTTCTGGGACTATTTATTTTATTTAAGGAATTTTTTAAGTCCATGTCAACTAATACTTGTAAACAAGTTTGAATTTTTATATATATTTGCTATCTGAATCTCACAAGGTCTGCATTTCAGATAAGATAAGAACACTCAATAAAATTATTTCATTTTCTAAAGGTTATAATTAAGACATAATTGATAACAAAGAAATGAGGTAAAGGGAAAATAGAATGTTTGGAATAAAATAAATTAGGCTCAAACCCTAGTTTTATCATTCATTGTTTGACTTAGGTCTTTAGTTTTCTCATCTCTAAAATGGAAAGGTAGGACTGGATGAATTTCTAAAGTTCTAGTTAGTATAAGCCTATGATTTGGGAATTGATGTGCAAACATAATTACCAGTTCATAAGTTGGTTAAATGTTCTATATTATCATGGGGGACATGAAGATGATCAAAGCTACTCCTGCTTTCAAAGAACTTAAAATCTAGTAAAACATGTTCACAGACAACATTAACACACAACAAAATGGGATGTCCTGTTAGTACATGGATTGGGGATCATACCTCACTATTCTTTTTATACCTTATATCACAGTACTTCATATACAGTGGATACTACACTGTTGAATGAGTCAATGAATGAAGAGTAGTGTTTTTGTAGGGTCATAACATATACAAGATCACTAGAATAGTGAACAACCAATTAATAATACACAATAGTATTCTGAAAGTGATAAAATCAAACTGAATACCGAAAATATTCTGATTGCATTTGGAAAATAATAGCAATCTATCCATTAAAATATAATTTATCTTCTGTTTTTGGAAGTACTAAAAAATCTGTGCATTAAAAAGATCATTAAAGTTTTAGCATAGTAGTTTTTGAAAAACTGTTCGGATTCTTTATCTTATTTCTTCTCTCCTCTCCAAAAATATAATTTTTCTTCTAGTCATGTGTTCAAAATATTTTATTAATATGATATTAATTTCTAACATTTGTCATATTTTCCATTACAAAGTCTGGAATCAGGCCAGGCTATCTAAATTAAATGAAGTGAAAATAAGCAATAACTTCAGTAGCTTCAGGCTCTGTAGTCTTCTGTTCTCCCACCATCACCCCTAAACCTCATATATATTCTTGTCTCTATATTTTGGTTTTCATGAGAAAACCTCTTTACAGATTCAGAGTTCTACATTAATAAGAGTGTCATTCATGGCCCATGGGACCTATTTGCATAAATGGACCCAGGTAAGGACCTATATGAACTTCTTTGTAAATTCAGAGCACTATAATGCCTCTGTCAACTAATGGGGCCCATTCCAATGAACAGACCCAGATCAATTATTACATGGACACAAGTTTATACCTGGAAATGGATCCAAGTAGTCATAGAGTTCAGTTCTTTAATTTCATAGATGATTATCTGTTTATCTGTTCATAGAGCCAAAATCAGTATATGTAAATTGGTCCTAGACATCAGACCAGGTTTGAGTTTCACATCCCTCTAACTGTCTACCCGAGGAATCTTGCCATCTTCCTGTAACGTAGGAAGTCATCTACTTCCATTCTCCAAGGACATTTTATCGTTCTGGAACAGAACACTTATTCCTGGTCACTGCAATACATGTTGCATTCACCTCATAGAAATTAAGCTACTTAATCTTTTCTGGTAATCAAAAACATGGAGACTAGCTATTTTCTCTAGTGCTCACTCTCAAAATCTACCTGAAATAGGAAATGTGCAAAATAAATAAAACAATTGTACTGTTTACGTAGTCTACAACAATGCAGAACCTGCCAAGCCTTATGAATTAACAGTAGAGAACAAGTAAGCCCTGATGTGCTCTCTCATCATCCCTTTTACAACCAACTCCCATGCTGTGGCAAGGTACAGAAACAGGGCTAGTTGTTTGTGCTCTGTCATCCACTCACAGTTTCTCCTCTACTGTATCAGGCTCTGCCAGCACACTTTTCCCTTGTCCTCACCCCATCATTCTGTTGCAACAAGTAGCAGACCTCAACTCTGCCCATTCTTTAGGGAAGAAGGGGAGACATACAAAAATGGAAGCTCAGTTGTCTAGGGCAGCAGCAAGCTGAAATAAGGCTCAGCCAGATAACTGAAAAAGAGAACTGGAACAGAGGTCAGCACACATGGAGGCCTACACCAGGAATGAAGGAAAGCAGAGTAGAATCCAACTGGGATAAGTTCTGTCCCCCCCACCCCACAGGGGACTGAGGCCATTGAAAAATGAATTCCCCAATGTGGTAGGAGATTGAGAAAGATGTGATTTCTAGTCTCTGAGGACCAACCATAAAAGGGAATCAAAAAGTGAGCAATAGGGGAATATGAAGGGAAACAAAGGACTAAAATAATCAAAGATTACAAGACAAAGAAAGCTCAGTCAAAATCCTAGGGCAGAAGCAGACAATTTAATAGGAATGATAATCAAGCAAAAGGGACAATGGCCACTGCATCAATTAAATGCAAATATCTCTAAATAAATATTGTGAGACAAAGAAAATTGAGCCAATATCTTATGGCAGCCTTCTGGATTCCCAAGAGAATATGCAAATGCAACAGAGGAAGATATGGAGAGGGAAAAATGAATCCTAAAAGAATTGAAAGCAAACAAATGACATAATGTATTGCATGCATAGCAGAAATAGTATCAAATAATATCAAAACAGAAAAAGTTAAATCTGTATTTTCTGGTTTTGCCAAAGAAGCAAAAAATTGAATAACTTGGACCAGAATTCAAATATATTGAAGTGAAGGACAATTTGGAATGAGAGAAGCAAAAAGAAATAATATTAAAAGAATATATGATCTACATACAAAACACACCAGTCATAAAGACTGAATGTGTGAAGAAAAATTTAGACTTACAGGCATCTCAGAAGCATTAAAGGAAAATAAGGAGCATAATACGAGAAAACTCTCCAGAACTTCTGAATACATAAAACAAAGCACCAACTGAAAGAATCCATGTATCATCTCTAGAAAAAAAAATCACTGTGCTACAAATTCCAAGACAAACAGTGGTTAAGTTTACCAATTCTAATGATAGGCAACAAATTCTACAAGGGAACAAGAGAAAAATATCTTAAAATATAAATGAAAGTAAATTGAAATAACATAAGTATTCTATGCTATTTAGAAAACACAGACAGGAACGGAATAATACAATCTTAAAAGCAAAGAAGTTTAAAAAGCAACTCAAAATGACAAACCCTAAAAACCTGATCATAATCATCAATAAAAAGATGGACATTTAATATAAAAGAAAGATATATGGAATATTTCTACCAAAAAAGTACTGCGACTATTATTTGATTTGGAAACATTTCACAGAGGTATATGAAATATAAATGATACAACTGTGAAGAAAATCAACAAAATTAAATTTCCTCTTCACTGGGGATTATAAAAGGGAAAGAATTCTATAAAAAAGGGCACTTATAGGGTTTTTTTTCTTTTGACTACTTGTTTATTTAATATTTTATTCCCCTCCACTTACAAGTAAAAATGACTTTCATTTAAAAAATCAGTTCTAAATTCTCTCTTTCCCTCCCTCTCTTCTCACTGAGAAGACAAGCAATTTGATATAGTTTACATATCTGTAGAACATATTTACATATTAGTCATGTTGTGATAGAAAAGATAGAACCTAACAAAATCCAAGAAAACTAAAGTTTAAAAAATGTGCTTCTACTTGCATTCAGACTCCACAAATTCTTTCTCTAGAGGGATACAGTATTTCTTATTATAAGTACCTCAGAATTATCTTGGATCCTTGTATTACTCAGAATAGCTAAGTCTTTCACAGTTGAGCAACGTGCAGCATTGCTGTTGCATGTGCACTGTGTACAGTGCTCTGGTTCTGCTCATTTCAATTTGCATTAGTTCATGTAAGTCTTTCTAGGTTTTTCTGAGAGCATCCTCTCATCATTTCTTATAGTTCAAGAACTTTCCATCACAAACATATATCACAAATTCTTCAGCCATTCCCCAATTGATGAGCATCCTCTTAGTTCTCAATGTTTTGCTAACACAAAAAAAGAGCTGCTATAAACATTTTTGTACATTGATGTTCTTTTCCTTTCTGTTTTTTATCTCTTTGGGATATAGATGCAGTAGTGGTATTGCTGGGTATGAATGTGGTTTTTTTAGCCCTTTGGGGATTGTTCCAAATTGTCCTATAGAAAAGATGAATCAGTTCTCAACTCCAGCAACAGTGAATTAGTGTCTTGATTTTCCCACATCCCTTACTACTTTTGTCATTTTCTTTTTGTTATATTAACCAGTTTGATAGACATGAGGTGGTATGCAAAGCTGTTTAAATTTGCATTTTTCTAATTAATAGTGATTCAGAGCATTTTTTTATATGACTAATAGATAGCTTGTTACTTTGTCTGAAAACTGCCTATTCATATCATCTGGCCATTTATTCATTGGGCAATGGCTGTTATTTTTATAAATATGACTCAGTTATCTATATATTTGAGAAATTAGGCCTTTATCAGAGAAATTGCCTATAAATTATTTTTACAGTTATCATTAATAACTGTATTTCCCTCCATTCTTTTTTCTCCTGTCTATCTTATTTTTTTCTTTTCTTTCATGCTGTCCATCCTCAAAAATATTTTGCTTCTATGTTGCAGGATATATTACCAACAAAGCCCAACAGCAAGAGATAGAAAGAGAAATCTCTTTTAAAGTTACAGTAGACACTATAAAATATTTGGGACTCCTGTCAAAACAAACCCAGAAACTATATGAACACAATTACAAAATACTTTTCATATAAATAAAGTCAGAACTAAGTAATTGGAAAAACTTGAGTTGCTCATGGGTAGGCCAAGCTAATATAATAAAAATGAAAATTCTGCTTAAATTCATTGACTTATTCAGTGCCATACCAATCAAACTGTCAAAAATTATTTCATAGTACTAGAGAAATAATTTAAAAATTCATCTGGAAGGACAAAATCTCCAGAATATTAAAGGAATTAATGAAAAGAAGTGCTAGGGAAGGCAGCCTAGCCATGCGAGATCTTAAATTGTAGTATAAAGCAGCAATCATCATAACTACTTGGTACTGACTGAGAAATAGAAGGGTAGATCAGTGGAATAGGTTAGGTACACAAGACATAGTAGTCAATGATTATTACAATCTACTGTTTGATAAACCCAAAGATCCAAGTTTCTGGGATAAGAACTCACTATTTGACCAAAACTGCTGGGAAAACTGGAAAATAACATGTCAGAAAATGGGCATGGACTAACATTTAACACCATATTCCAAAATAAAGTCCAAAGTGGGTACATTATCTAGGTATAAAGGTTGATACTACAAACAAATTAGGAGAGCAAGGAATAATTTATCTGATAGATTTATGGAGAATGAAAGAATTTATGACCAAACAAGAGATAAAGAACATTATGAAATGCAAAAATGGATAGTTTTGATTACACTAAATTGAAAAGGTTTTACACAAAGCCAATGTAACCAAGATTAGGAAGGAAGTGGAAAACTAGGAGAGTTTTTACAAGCAGTATCTCTGATAAAGGACTCATTTCTAAAATATATAGAGAACTGAGTCAGATTTACAGGAATACAAGTCATTCTCCAATTGATAAATGGTCAAAGGACATGAATAGGCAGTTTTCAGAGGAAGAAATTAAAGTATTTATTTTCATGTGAAAAAATGCTCTAAGTCACTGTTGAGTAGAGAGATGCAAATCAAAACAGCTCTGAGGTACCACATCACACCTATCACATTGGCTAACATGACAAAACAAGAAAATGATAAATGTTGGAAAAGATGTGGGAAAATTGGAACACTAATTAATTGTTGGTGGAGCTTTGAGCTGATCCCACCTTTCTGGAGAGCAAGTTGGAACTATGCCCAAAGAGCTATAAAAATGTGATTACCCTTTGACCCAGCAATACCATTTCTATGACTGTATCCCAAAGAGATGATAAAAATGGAGAAAGGACCCACATGTACAAAAATATTTATAGCAGCTCTCTTTCTGGTGGTCAAGAACTGGAAATTGAGGGGATGCCCATCAACTGGGAAATGGCCTAATAAGTTGTGGTATATGAATGCAATGGAGCAGTATTGAGCTATAAAAATGATGAGCAGATAGACTTCAGAAAAATGTGGAAAGACTTACAGAAACTGATGCTGAATGAAGTGAGCAGAACAAGGAGAACATTATACACAGTAAGAACCACACTGTGTGATGACTGATGTTGATAAATAGCCCTTCTCAGCAATGCAAGGACCTAAAACAGTTCTAAAAGTTTCATGATGGAAAATGCCATCCATATCCAGAGAAAGAACTATGAAGTCTGAATGAAGAATGAAGCAGACTATTTTCTTTTCCGGTTGTTTTTTGTTTTGTTTTGTTTGTTTCGTTTCTTGTGGTTTCTACCACTGGTTATAATTCTTATATACAACATGACAAATATGAAAATAGGAGTGTTTAAAAGGAATGTATATGTAGATCCTATATGAGACTGCATACCCTCTTGACTGGGGGGAGAAAATATAAAACTTATGAAAGTGAATATTGAAAACTAGAAAGAAATAAATTAACTTTAAAAAAAGAGAAAAAAGTTTTCTGCTTTTGATTACTGCCTCCCCCAATCTGCCCTCCTTTTTTTCAATCCATTCCCCTTCTCATATCCCATTGCCATCCTACTTTGCTGTGGAGTAAGAGAGATTTCTACACACAACTGTGCGCTTATGTTACTCCCTCTTTGAGCCAATTTCTCTGATGTGCTCTCCCCCAAGTCCATGTGCTATCTCTCACATTTTCTATCATACACTCCATTGTAAAAGTTCTTTTGTGCCCATTTTCAGTGAGCTAATTTATTTCATTCTATCTGTCCCTTTCCCCCTTTCCCACCGTATTCCTCTTTCTCACCCCTTAGTTTTATTTTTTAGATAATCATCCCATATTTAACTCACACCCATGCCCTATGTCTATGTATAGTTGTAACAGCCCTAAAAATGAGAAAGTTCTTAGAAATTACAAATATTATCTTCCCGTGTAGGAATGTAAATTGTTTAATTTGAATTGTTTAATTGAATCTCTTATGATTTCTCTTTCTCACTTACCTTTCAAGCTTTTCTTGAAAAAAAAAATGGAAGTCAAATTTTCTATTCAGCTCTGATCTTTTCATCAGGAATGTCTGAAAATCCTTTATTTCACTGAAAATCCATTTTTCCCCTGAAGGATTAATACTTGGTTTTGTTGGATAGGTAATTCTTGACTGTAATCCCAGATCCTTTGCCCTCTGAAATTCCATACTCCAAGCCCATAAATTCTTTTATGTAGAAGCTGTTAATTCTTGTGTTATCCCAACTGACTCCATGATATTTTAATTATTTCTTTCTGGCAGCTTGCAAAATTTTTCCTTGACCTGGGATCTGGCAGTTATCAAAGTCTGTAAGTTGCAGAGCAGGGAGGGATCTGCATTAGTAGAAGTAGTTTCTTCACTGAGAGTTCTTCTAAAATAAAATTACAAGTGTCCCCCAATTCCTCAATAAAGCACCTATACCATGCAAAGTATTTAAGAAATGGGAAGAAGAAGAAGGAAAAAGAAGGAAGAAGGAAGAAGAAGGAGGAGGAGGAGAATAAAAAGAAGTAGAAGAAGCAGAAAGAGGAGAACAAGGAGAAGGAGAAGAAAGAGAAGGAGAAGAAGAGGAAGAAAAAGAAGAAATAGAAGAAGGAGGAGAAGGAAAAAAAGAAGAGAAGGAGGAGGAAGAGCAAGAGGAGAAAGAATGTGGAATGTGGCCAAAAAACTAAATGATAGGACTCAGTGATTGGGAGGAGGAGGGAACTATTGGAAGAAACTGGAAAGTTTTGAGTGGAGGTGCTTTTTTTGGGGGGGGGAGGGGGAAATAAGTTCAATTTTGGACATCTTGAAATACTAGAATTTTGATCATTCTGGTGAATAAATCCATGAGATAGTGGGCAATGAGGGTCTGGAGCTTAGGCAAAAGGTATGGCCCAAGAGATACAGATCTAAGTTGTAGGAGATTAGGTTTCCCATCATCCTCTTTAACAGCAAACCCTTCAGTCAGGAAAACATCATTGTCATCAGATATGTCTTGAGAGCTTACGGGGCTCAGGACACAGTTAAGAAGCCACAACCAATGAGCTGCCTCTCTATTCCAGAAAGCAGCCAGAGTTCTCAATGATGAGAAGTGGCACTGATGTGTTTACTTTCCTGAGCTAAGTCAACTTTATCTGGAATATGGATCCAGATGTTTTGCCTCTATATCAGTTCTAGCCTGCTACTTAACAATCTGGTTTGAAAACAGAGGCATTTGTCTGCATCATTACTTCTTAATATGCAAATGAAAGAAATAAATAAGGAAACCATTGGACAGCCAACATACTAGAGAGAATTTATAAATTACTAATGTTTTTCTCTGTCAAAGGGAGATCACTTCTCGGCTAATAATGTCCTTATGTACTTAAAAGTTGAGAAATTAGACAGTGCATGGATAGAATTGTCTCCTAGGACATTTGCTCCTTCCTGGTGGCCATCAGAGAAATGTGAAATGAAATGAAACAACGTGACAAATCACTAATCTTCACTAGTGTGGTTGAGTTGTGATTACCAGGAACCTAAGTTCTATCCCTGCCAAATTCCATTCACATTAATGAAAGTTTTCTTCCAAATATAGCCCCAAATGTTCCTTAAGCAAATTGTTCTACAGGCATTGATGGCATTCAGATCCCTTTAGGAGTCATCGTGACAGCCATTCAAAAGAAAAAGAAAAAAATTAACAGGGTTTATCTGAATTTTTTTTTTTTTTTTTTGGTATTTAAAGCTCAACTTATTTTTCTCCTGTAAGCAAATAGTTTTGTATAGGGGTATAAAAGCTGCCTCAAACACTTAAATCTGTGGAGCATGGAGAACTCACTTAAAACTTGAGATTGTTTCCTTATATACAAAATCAAAATAACGATGCCTGTACTATCTCTCCCACAGGACTGTAAGGCTTCAATGAGAAAAGGTATAGGAAATACTGCAAATTTTACGGTACATAGTATCAGATTATAAGTTGTTGACCAACTGTTGATTTGCATTGTAGGAGTAACATACACAGAGATTTACACATCAATGAAAGCACATCTCCACAAAAAAAAAAAATCTTGACATCTTTTTTGTTACGTTTCAGATAAAAACGATCCCAAGACATTTCAGTGTACTGGTATTATTCCCATATTTGATATTCTATGTACTATCAAATGGGTGGATAAAATAATTGGACTTTTTACAGTTAAACAAACGTATTAGTATGTAAGTTTGTACTCTACAGCTTCCCTGAAAGCATGGGTCACAGAACTCTACTAGAGAAGAGGAAAAAACCTGAATCAACACATATTTATCCTTGTCTGCTAAGTTTCTATGTCCCTAACACTTTTCATTCTGTGTGGCTTGGGGATTATGAGTATTTGGAATGACAACATCCCTTAAGATTGTTTTTAAGGTTTTTATGGATTTTTGTTATGTCCTGGTGATTGTAGACATGACTTGGAATAGTGACAGTGGTCTGGGTCAGGTATTGGTTGGTTCTCAAAGATAATTTGAGGTCTGTAATCAACCTCTTATGTAGAATTTTAGCTACCAGATCTTGACTTTCACTGTTTTGTGGAGGTAAACAGGTTTTGGAGCTTTTGGTGATATGGTAAGCTGTCTCTGTTGATTCTTGCATAATCAATAGTGAACATTAAGTCCAAACTCCTTATGGATTGCTCCTGTAATTTTTAGTGGCAATTAACAGTACAAACCCCTCTATTTCCACAAATTATCCACGTGACTCAGCCATATTTTGGGGAGGGGGCCCAAGCATTTGTTGCCCACAGAGAACTTTTTGATTCCACTCTATGATTTAACCACTTTATGAATTCCACCCCAAAGTAAACTGTTTTGAAATCTATTCCACAAATCAAATGGCATGTATCAATAATAATTACTAGTTTATCTACTTTCATTTTGACAACATTCTCTTTTTCTCCATACTAGCACAATCTAAACTATTAAGAAGCATCTCAAACATCCATTATTATAATTTTGGTAAATATTATTCATTCTGAAACAATGCATTCAATATTTTCCTCTCTATAATTTCACTTCTTAAAATTTAGCTATGAGTTATGTTTATAATTTTCTATATAACTGAGAGGGAGGGTTTTATAGTAGAAAGCAAATGGAATTTGGAATCAGAAGACCTAGTTTGGAGTCTCAGTCTTTCTACGTGATTGACTAATGGCCTTGGAAAAATCATTGAAGCCCTAAGAGTTTCAATTTCCTAACTCTGTAAAATGATATTGGTCCTGCCTACTTTATTGACTTGTTGTAGGGAGTCAAATGTGTGCGAAAATACTTTGTAAACTAATTGTAAGATATTTAGTAGATATAAAATATTATTTGCAACATAATAAGATTCTACAACTATAAAGTCCTACTCCAGGGCTCCGTAATCATTAAATGAAACACTGGATTCTTGAAAGCTATGCCAATAGATTCTTTGACAGGATAAGAAATATCTATTATAAACGTTTTTTGTACATACAGGTTCCTTCTCTCTTTCTTTAACCTCTTTGGGGTAAAGATCATGTAACAGAATTTGCTGGATTAAAGGGTATGCTATCAACTGTAGTTCCAAATTACTTTCCAGAATAGTAGACTATTTCACAGCTCCACCAACTATGTATTGTTTTACAAGTTTTCCCACAGACTCTCTAGCATTTGCCATTTTCATTTTTTTGTCATCAAACAATCTAATAGTTGTGAGACATGCCTTGGAATTGTTTTAAATTGCATTTCTCTAATTATTAGCAATTTAGAAACTTATTTTCATATTTCAATTGGTAGCTCAGATTTAGTCCTCTGAAAATTATCTGTTCATATCCTTTTGGCCATTTATGAATTGGGGAATGATCCTTTTTCTTGTGAATGTAAAACTTTGATAGAGCTACAGGTCTCAGCCAAGCATTCCTGCCCATCATTACCATTGATCTTCCTTCCCTCTGCTCCATTCAATTAAGGGAGCTCTAAGTGGAATTGGAAGCTCCAGTAAAGAATCTACTGAAGTCTCCTCTACAGTTCTCTCTTGTCTATGATAATCATTACTATCTCACCTCCCCTGTACTTGTTGGTTTTCCCTGTCATGTTAAACAAATTCCTGCTTTTTTGCCACCCTCATATCATCTCTATGATTTGGAATTACCATGTACTAAGGTAAACCCCCCTTTCTATGACTAACTCATTCTTGGAGTGTGTTGCCATAATTACTCTTTCTATACCACTCCTCATATTCCCACCCCACCCCCCAAGTACCCATTATTCTATTGAATCCATCACTATGTACTATAGACTTGATATGTCAGCCCACATACAATCAGGCCCATCTCTTGGGACATGGGAAAGGTCTTACAGGAAATGGAGATCCTAATCAGGTGAACGTGTATTCAGAGCAGAATACAAAAAAAATGTAGAATTGACCACAGGTACCTTTTTTATTACATTGAGATCAATTCCCTACTTTCAGACATGCATTGTGCAACATTATGGAAGGCGGTAATATTGTAAGTAATGTCAAGCCAAATTAGTAAGCAGTTATTAAGCACCCACTATGTATAAAGTGCTATGAAAAGGGCTGGGGGGGGGACATAATCCTACAAATGTTGTTAACAAGTTTGAAGCAGTAGGATGCACACCGGGTAAAGATACAGAGTATGATATATTATACTTCAGCTGAAGTAAAAAAAGCAAGATTAGAAATCTTGATTTCATACAAAGCAAAAGCAAAAATCAATCGAATTAAAAGAGATAAATAAAATTGAACAAAAAAGCAAAAAATTGTTCTGAAAAAAGAAAAAATTAAAAATAACAAATTAGAAATACTGAAAACCAAAGGAGAGATAAATAAAACTGAAATTAATGAACTAATAAATAAAATAGATATTCGGATCTATTAAAAGACAATAAAATAGACAAATCTTTGGTTGATTTAATTTAAAAGAGGAAAACAAAATTACCAGTATCAAAAATTAAAAAGGTGAATTCACCACCAATGAAGAGGAAATTAAAACAATAATTAGGAGTTATCTTGCCCAACTATATGGCAATAAATTAGACAATCTTAGTGAAATGGATGAATATTTACAAAAATATAAATTGTCCAGATAGACAAAAGAGGAAACAAAATACTTAAATAATCGCATTTTAGAAAAAGACATTGAACAAGCATTTAATGAACTCCCTAAGAAAAAATCTCCAGGGCCAGATGAATTTACAAGAGACATCTATCAAACATTTAAAGAACAATTAATTCCAATACTATATAAACTCTTTGGGAAAATGGGTGAAGGAGGAGTACTACGAAATTCTTTTTATGATACAAATATGGTGCTCATACATAAAATGGAAAGAACCAAAACAAACAAAGAAAATTAGAGACCAATTTCCCTAGTGAATATAGATGCTGAAAATTTAAGTAAAATATTAGTAAGGAGATTATAGAAACTTATCATGAGGATAATACACAGGGATTAGTAAGATTTATACCAGGAATGCAGAGCTGATTCAATATTAGGAAAATTATCAGCATAATTGACCACAGCAACAAAAAAATAACAGAAACCACATCATTATCTCAATAAATGCAGAAAAAGTTTTTGACAAAATACAGCACCCATACCTATTAAAAAAGACTAGAGAGCAAAAGAATAAATTGATTCTTCCTTAGAATGATAAATAGCATTTCTCTAAAACCATTAGTAAGCATTGTAAGGGAGATCAGCTAGAAGTATTTCCAATAAGATTGGTAGGTAAAACAAGGAATTCCATTATCACCACTGTTGTTCAATATGGGACTAGAATGTTAGCTTTAGCAATAAGAGAAGAAAAAGAAATTAAAGGAAATAGAATAGCAAAGAAGAAAGAAAGCTATCACTGTAGATGATATGATGGTATACTTAGAGAATCCTAGAGAATCAGGTAAAAAAAAAACTTGAAATAAATAACTTTAGCAAAGTTTCAGGAGACAAAATAAACCCATATTAATCATCAGCACTTCTATATATTGCTAACAAAGCCCAACAGCAAGAGATAGATAGAGAAATTTCATTTAAAGCTATTATAGACATAAAATATTTGGGAGTCTACCTGGCAAAACAAACCCAGGAACTATAACACTTTTCACACAAACTTATAACTTATAACACTATAACACTTTTCACACAAATAAATTTAGCTCCAAATAACTAGAAAAACATTAATTTCTCATGGGTAGGCTGAGCTAATATAATAAAAATGGTAGTTCTATCTAAATTAACTTACTTATTCAGTGTCATATAAATTAAAGAACCAAAAATATTTTATAGAGCTAGAAAAAAAGAATAGCAAAATCCATCTGGAGGAACAAAAGGTCCAGAATGTCAAGGGAATTAATGAAAATAAATGCTACAGAAGGTGGCCTAGACATATCAGATCTTAAATTGTATTATGAAACAACAATGATCAAAATCATTTGATGTTGGCTAAGAAATGGAGTGGTGGATCAGTAGAATTGGTTAGGTACACAAGACGTAGCCAATGACTATAGAAATCTACTGTTTGATAAACCCAAAGACTCCAGCTTCTGGAATAAGAACTCACTATTAAAAACATTGCTGGGAAAACTATGTATGGCAGAAACTAGGAACAGACCAACATCTTACGCCCTATACTAAGATAAAATCAAATATGTACACAATTTCGATATAATGGGTGATCCTACAAGCAAACTAAGAGAGCAAGGAATAGTTTATCTGTCAGATTAATGGAAAATGGAAGACTTTATGGCCAAACTAGAGATAGTGGATGTTATAAAATGCAAACTATATGATTTTTATTACATTAAATTGAAAATTTTTTGTACAAACAAAGCCAGTGCAACCAAGATTAGAGGAGAAGCAGAAATCTGGGAAACAGTTTTTATAACCCATGTCTCTGGTAAAGACCTCATTTCTACAATATATAGACAACTGAATCAAATTTATAAGACTACAAGTCATTCCCCAGTTGACAAGTGATCAAAGAACATAAACAGGCAGTTTTCAGAGGAAAAAATTAAAGTTATCTATAGACATGAAAAAATGCTCTAATCAATATTGATTAGAGGAATGCAAACAAAACAATTCTGAGTATCGCATCACTCTTATCAGATTGGCTGACATGACAAAATAGGAAAATGATAAATGTTGGAGAAGATGTGGGAAAATTGGAACACTAATGCATAATTAGTGGAGTTGTGAACTGATTCAACCATTTTGGAGAACAATTTGGAACTATTCCCAAAAGGGTACAAAATTGTGCATACCCTTTGACCCAGCAATACCACTTCTAGCTCTATATCCCAAAGAGATCATAAAAATGGACCCACATATATAAAAATATTTACAGCAGCTCTTTTTGTGGTGGTCAAGAATTGGAAATTGAAGGGATGCCTATCAATTAGGGAATGGATGGACAAGTTGTGTGGAATACTATTGTTCCATAAGAAATGATGAGCAGGAAGACTTGAGAAAAAAAACCTGGAAAGATTTATATAAACTGATACTCAGTGAAGTGAACAGAACCAGAAGAACATTATATACAGAAAGAGCCACATTGTGAGATGACTGACTTTGATAGACTTAGCTCTTCTCAGCAATTCAAGGATCTATGACAATTCCAAAAGACTCATGATGGAGAATGCTATCTACATCCAGAGAAACAAAGCAGACTATTGGCTTTCTTTCTCATTTTTGTTGCTGTTGTTTTGTCTTATATATCCTTTGTCATGATTCCTCCCATTGATTCTAATCCTTGCACTTTAGTAATGTGAAAATAAGTTTAATATAAATGTCTGTATAGAACCTACATCAGATTGTACTCTGTTTTGGGAAGGGAGAGGAAGAGTATGGGGGAGAAAATTCAAAACTCAGAATCTTATTGGAATTAATGTGGAGAACTAAATATTAATTAGCTAATTAATTTTCAAAAGTATTGGCAATACCAAGAAAGCAAAAAACAATCTCTACTCTCAACACCTATGTACAAAATATATACAGGAAATGTTGTACAAAATCTCTGGAGAAAGGCAAAGTAGAATAAAACAAAATAAACTCCCCTTCTAAATATAATCAATTCTCTCCCTGAGGCCCTCATATGCCTTTTCTTTGTTCCTTACAAGCTGTTTGAAGTAGAATGGGTTTGGAGACAGCCATCTCTTTCTACTGCCTCCTACTATTTCTCTATATTACTAAGAATCAAATCTTGGCTTTTTGTCTCTTAAAGAGTCTCAGGCAAGGTGAAGAAAAAGTACTGACTTCACTTTTCAGGGTGAAAAGTGCTCCCTTTTGCAAGTTGCAGGGCAAACTTTGGAGACTCTTGGGATCTTCCCTCCATCCCTTTAGTTTCTATCAATTACTTACCCTCATCGCTATCAGGTGATTTACACTGTAAAAAGGGAGGCAGAGAGGAAATATGATATCAATACAATGTTAAATAAAGCTGAAAACCAATTGGTTTCCCACATTATAAGTGATGTTACCTATTTATAAAATCAGATATGAAAATGTCTCTCAATAAAAACAGAAATCCTTGCCTATACCTAAGTTAATGACATACAGTTTAGTATCATTTATTATCAAACAAATAGCCTCCTTAAACCAATGGTTCTTTGTGCTATGGACCCCTTGGCAATCTAGTGAGAGCTATGGACCCCTTTTCAGAATAATAGTTTTAAGTGAAATACATAGGGTTGTAAAAAATCACTTGTTCTTAAATAATCATCAAAATTTATATATGTATTCTGTATAGGTATTTACTGAAAAAAATAATTTACAGATGCACAGATTAAGAGCAAGTATCTTAGATTTCACATTTTCGTGAGATCTAATCTTTCCATCAGAGAGCACCTGATATCATCTAGTCAGTTTAAATGATGTTCTTTTTATACTGTTGAAGAAAAAGAAAAAAACAACATAAGAAGTGCAATGACCAGTGGGAGATCAGTGAGATCAGTTACACTGGACTTCTCTTTGGAGCAATGGTACCAAGTATGTAGTGAGTGAAAAGACATAAAGAGAAAGAAGAAAGGTCTTTGCTTTCAAGGAGATTACAGTCTACTAGAGAAGGTGTGACATGCATTAGATGACTTTAATACAAGGGATTATGGGATATGTACTACAAGAGAGGAACAAAATGTTATTCAGATGAAGGAAAGATTTCTTCCTCTGGAGATGATAAAAGAAGTTTTCAAGGAGAAGGTGAACTTTGAATTAAAATTTGAAAGACGGAAGGAATGTTTACAGGTATATTTGGAGTAAGAATTAAATCTAGCCTCAGACTCTTATTAGCTGTGTGACCCTGGGAAAATCACATAATCTCTGTTTGCTTCAATTTCCTTATCCACAACATGGAAATAATAATAGCAGCTGCCTCCCAAGGTTCCTGTGAGGATCAAATAAGATATTAAAGCCCTTAGCAGAGTGTCTAGCACATATTTCTATAAAAATTATAATGATGATGATGTATTGAGATTCGAATCAATGATGCTACCAAAAGTTTGGAGAAAAGGTCAGTCCTCAATTGGGGAATGACAATAAATTATTGTGTGAATGTAATGGGATAATATTATGACATAAGAGATTGAAAAGGAGATGGTTTTAGAGGCAACTAGTAAAAATTGTAAGAGCTAATACAGAGTGAAATGACCAGAATCAGAACAGTTTACACTATAAGAATATGGTTAAAACAAAAAATGTCATCTGCCAAAGATAGAATTTGAAAATCTGTAAAAGATTGCCTTTTAAAGATTTAAAAACTCTGGTCAATGCACTGACCAACCATGATTCCAGATGACCAGTGAAGAAAAATTCTCCTTCCCTCCTGAAAGGATGTAAAAGATTAAATATAGAGAACTCAAAGTTTTGGACAAGGCCAAAGTAGGAATTTTGTTTTGCTTGAGTATGCATATTTGCTATAAGCATTTTCTGTTTATTTGTTTTTTCTTAGTGAAGAGGCACTGTAAGAAGATAAAGTAAATATTTGTTAAGTGAAAAAAAACCCAAGACATTATTACTAACAAATATAGGATATACCCCTTTTCTTATCTTTATGAAATCTTTAAGAGAATACCAAAAATAAATTAGGGTATCCTTAATAGGAGAACAGAAGATCAGCCTTTCACAAAAGACATTTTATACAACACCTCTTTACTGACACAGTTCGATGAAAGGTGAAGAGCCTTCTCGTTATAGTTTGTTCACTGTAAATAATCACTGTAAATAACATTTGATTTGGTAGAGGGAAATGCAACCTAAATACATTCCACCAACATGGTGTCTCCTGTGCATGTGGAAATTCACAAAAGATTCCTGGAAAGATTTAACAGCAGACATTTTCCTTCAATGTCAATTAATATCACTGATATTTATTTGATAATTTATATCAAACAAAGCTTAAAAGACAGAGAGACATGACAAAGTGTTTGTTAATCCCATGGAAGATGTTCAGCACAAAGTTTAAGTGGAAGAGAGGGTCCCTAAATATGATAAAGTCCCTGAAAGTCTCCTGTTTGCAAATAATATGGTGTAGATGGCATGATGCCTCAGAATGTAACATTTCTTTAAAAAATAAGATTTCACAATCACTCAAAACAATTCTGCCTGACTTCACACAGGGAGAAAAAGTGAGTGAATGAAGAATGTCTATTATCCACCTCTCATATGTAGACAAGTTGGATACCCCATAGATTTGATCCACCAGTACATTTGTCTTGCATGGATATGCATTACACAATGAACTTGTAGAAAGAGGATAGGACAGACTAAGTTTCCAAACTTACATTGAAACTGAAAGAAAAGCTTACTTCTTTCTCCATCTTTGTGTCATGCCACTCTGGCGTCATGTATGCTGTTATTTCTGTTGTGTCGTTCAAAGCAGACCTCCAGAGACCATAGGCTGGAGTAGCTAAGCCAGTTCCATGCTAGGTCCCAGCTGTCCTAGTAGGTGAGTGTTCACACATCCAGTTCTAAACACCTGGCCGTGTTCCTGCCATATGATTGTGCTACTGGCACACACTTCAAACAGGAGTCCTTATCCTGGAGGTGTCTACCCACCACCCTCCTTGGGATTGTACTCTTCTTATTGGTGCATCCCCACACTGCAGACTTGCTCATATGCTTCTCCTGGACCATTTTCCTGATATGACAACATGAGCGTTGTCTTCTTTGCTTCCCTCCCCATTCCTGTCCTTCCTTTTTCATCTTTGACTCTAAGGAAAATATTTAAATCAAAACACCCATTATTTCAGGATAGAGTGTGTTAATTCACTGTCTTATGGCTCTCCTTATTATCCCTATGACTAGGGAGATGAAAACACCCTTCTTTAACCACTACTTCACTATTATCTAGTCTTGAGGTGGGGAACCTGCAGCCTTGAGGCCATATGTGCCACTTTGGTTCTTGTGTCCCCTTGACTGAACTCAAACTTCCTTAAAAGGTATCCTTATGGGGATTTGTTGTGTGAAGTTTGGATTCAGTCAAAGGGCCTAACTTGAGGACTATGGGGTCCACATGTGGCCTTGAGGCCCCAGATTCCCTAACCCTGGTCTAGTCTTATTAAAATATAAAATCCTTGAGTGCAGTGATTGTCTTTCTTCTGCATATGTAACCCTTGCATTTTGAATGGTGCCTTGAACATAATAAGAGCTTAATAAATGATTTTATTTATTTATTAATTCATTCAGTGAAATAAAGCTTTACTCTCAAATAGTCTGTATTTTTTAATGTCAGTCTCTTGTGATGTTATTTCACTTTGTCAGGGAGTATGAAATGTGTAGGTCATCTGAAGGGTGATGGAAAATACATAGGAAGATTAAATATACTACAATGTGTTTCCAATGAAAAGTGGCAAAAGAGAACCAACACAAAGAATAAAATCAATGAGATGTATGACTGGAAAAGTAAGGGAACCAGTCACAAAGTAAGAGCAATATGTGATTAGATTGAATCTACCATGCAAGGTCAAGAGATCTACAAAAGAATGTAGAACACTGGGTTGACTTCCCGTGGTGGATTTGTGGGAAGAAATAGATTGAAGCTTTGTAAGTTGCAAAAGCAGGATTGCGTGGTGATCTACATTGTTGATGGGAGTACCAACACAGATAGGATCACACATCTACTCAAGTACTGGATCAATCTAACACATAAATCTTAAATGTATAGGGGACGTATTCATTTTTAAGTAAATTCAACCCCAAGTTTTCTGCAAATATTGTTTTGGGGAAATGTGAAATAAAAATACCATACAACACAAATTCTTACAAAATATATAGGCATTTATTATGTATCCCCAACTGGTTATCAGTAACCTCAAACCAATTCATTACTTTGATGCTTTTATTAATTTAAATTGAAATTAGATTCTCTCAGGATGGAAAATTCTTTCCTGCTGAGGATTATATTGAATTGAAATTTTCATTGAAATGTCTACAGACATAAAAGTTTAGCTCTGATTAACTTACCTAAGTTATTGATGAATTTATAGATAATCTTAAGCATTTTTAGCTCTAATTCCCCTGTTTACTGGGCTCTTTAATTTGCACATTGCAGGTATATTTTAATATTCATATTTGAAGGACTTTTTCCAATGTTACCTTTAAGATAACATCGAGTTGGTTTCATTACATGAGATTATTCTTTCTACACAGTCATTGGGAAATGTGAGATGAATGTCATCTGTGGTATTGAAATTAGAAAACCGTACCTTTTGATTGGTTATGATCTTCTCAACAATTAAGCTCCTTTCTATATGGAGGTTACTTCTACATACTTATTTCAATACCTAAAGGATATATGATCTCAGATAAGATGTGTTCGTGTTCACTAATGCACATGACCCCTTTTCTTTTCTTGGCAGACAATCCTTATAGTTGTAAAAAAAATATGAGTGAATGAATGATTTCAATTTAACCAAATGATACCCCCTAATTCTGCTTCTTGTGATGCCACTTCTTTTTTTAATGCAGCTTTTAAAATGTATTTATTTATTTTTAGTTTTCAACATTTACTTCCACAAGATTTTGAGTTCCAAATTTTCTCCACATCACTCCCCTCCCTCCACCCCAAGACACCATGCATTCTGATTACTCATTCCCCCAATCTGCCTTCCTTTCTATCACACCCCTGCTTTCTCTTATCACCATCCCCTCTATTTTCTAGTAGGGCAAGATAGCTTTCTATACCCCATTGCCTGTATATCTTATCTCCCAATTGCATGTAAAAACAGTTTAAACATTCAGTTTTAAAATTTTGAGTTCCAAGTTCTTTCCATTCTTCCTTCCCCACCTCTCCCTACTGAGAAGGCAGGTAGTTCGATATATGTGTAGATATGCAAAACACTTCCATAACAGTCATGTTGTGAAAGACTAACTATATTTCCCTCCATCCTATCCCACCCATTTATTCTATTCTCTCTTTTGACCCTATCCCTCCTCAAAAGAGTTTACTTATAATTACCCATTCCTCCCATTTGCCCTCCAATATATCATCCCCCAATCCCTGGTTCTCCCCTTCCCCTTACTTTCTTGTAGTGCAAGATAGATTTTCATACCAAATTGAGTGTGCGTGTTATTCCCTCCTTAAGCCAAATATGATGAGAGGTTCACTTTTTCCCTCTCACCTCTCCCTTTCTCCCCCTCCATTGCAAAAGCTTTTTTCTTGCCTCTTTTATGAGGGAGATAATTTGCCCCATTCTATTTCTTCCTTTCTTCTCCCAATGTATTCCTCTCACACCCCTTAATTTTATTTTTAAGATGTCATCCCTTCATATTCAACTCACCCTGTACCTTCTGTCTGTATGTATCCCTTCAACTACCTAATATTGAGAAAAGTCTCAAGAGTTACAAATATTATCTTTCCATGTAGGAATGTAGACAGTTCAACTTTAGTAAGTCCCTTATGATTTCTCTTCCCTATTTACCTTTTCATACTTCTCCTGATTCTTCTGTTTGAAAGTCAATTTTTCTATTTAGTTCCAGTTTTTTCAAGTGATATCACTTCTAAAGTATCTATAGACATGGAGTCCATCACTCTTCCTTTCCAATTTCATAGAACCTTCCAGAGCTTCCATTCCATTGGCAAGGCCATTGTAATCCCAGTAGCACTAAGTAAAGTACATAAATTGGTACTGAGTTGAGTCATCACCTACCAAGAAAGCATCATTGTAATGGTCCTTCACTGTCATCATAAAAGTAAAGTCATATATGTTAAAGTTTGAAACTATATAGGGCGTTTTTCTGTCTATATGTTTGCTACTTTCTACATTCTTAGGCATTGTGATGCTTTATTAGAATGGGGAGAGAAGAGATTGGAGACTCAAGATCAAATTCAGTCTCTTACTCCTAATAGCTATTATATCATGAGCATGCCATGTAAGTTAATTTAGCTTCAGCTTTCTAAGTAATGAATCCACAAACATTTATTTAGCACCTCTTATGTGCCAGTGTTGTGTGTGTGCATGCATGTGTGCATGCATGCATGTGTGTGTGTGTGTGCGTAGTGAACTCTTCTGACTGACTGAATCTATGGCTCCTCAGAATAATGTTTTTACATAAAATAAAATAAAACCCATAGGATCAAAAGGAAACCAAGCATATTTAAATGTAATTGTCAAAATTCAAAATAGATAGTTTTTAAAATTTCACTTACTCCAGGTGAGGTGAGATGGTACTAAGAATTTTGCGAATATTAACTCATTTGATCTTTACAACTACTAAGTGAAAAAGGTGGTATTATCATCCTTACTTTATAGCTGGACAAACTGAGGCAGACGTCTAGGATCATCTAGTTAGTGTCTGAGGCTGAATTTGAACTTAGGTCTTCTTGATTCTAGTCCACATCCCTATCCACTGCACCAACTAGCCACCTAGGTGCCTAAAAATCCTTTAGGGATTCAGGGACAAAAATAAATCACTTTCAACCTTCAAAGTGCTGGCATTCTTTCTAGGGAGACAAGAACTACAAATTCAAATGTATACTAAAAAATACAAGATTATGGGGGGGGGGAATAGCAGATGCGGAGGTAGGAAAGGTGTCTCACAGGTGTCTTAAATTAATCTTTCAAGGAAATGAAGGGTTTCTAAGAGGCAGTGGTAAGAAGGGAAGAATATACTTCAGGCATGGCAGACCACCTGGGCAAAGGCACAGAAATGTGTGGTGGAATATCATGTGTGAAAAAAATCAGTTTGGTTGAGCATGAGAACAATGTCACCTCTAAAATGGGGATGATAATGAGTATCTACCTTACAAGATTGCTACAAGGATCAAACAAAATAATAAATATGTAAAACATAAAATGATATAATAAAAAATGTTCCATTATTTGGACAGTATAGGGAACTTCTGGCATGCAAGTTTCCTTCATCAGTGCAGATTAAAACCCATCTTTGGAAAACACTTAAGGAATTTTATGAGACACAGAAGTTAAGTGATTTGGCTAGGGGTAAAAAGCTCATACATGCCAGAAGTGGGATTTGGTCCCAGATCATTCTGACAACAAATGTAGTACTCTATCCATTATGCCATGCTACCTATGGGCAGCTCTGAGTACTGGTCCTGGAGTCAAGAAGACCTGAGTTCAAGTTCAGCCTCAGATTAGCTATGTAGTCCTGGATGTCACAACTTCTCTTTGCTTCAGTTTCCTTATCTAGAAAATGGGAATAAGAGCACCTATCTCTCAAGGTTGCTGTGAGGATAAATTAGATAATAACTGTAAAACACTTAGTATGGTGTCTGGCACATAATAGGGACCATATAAATATTAGCTATTATTACTATTAGCTGCTATATAAATGTGCTATTATTGTTATTACTGGCTAAGTTGAGTATAGGGAAATAAAAATAGCACAAAATGTCTCTGTGTTCAAAAATTTGTTAGCCTGTGTAGAGATTCCTTAAAGAAAACAAAGCTATTCACATACAAGTACACCCACATTTATTGCAAATATCCCTTCAACACTAGGAGAATGAAAATGCAAGCTTGTTCTATTAATAATGAGTAATGATTTGACCTTGGAATATTGTTTATGGCAATATTTCCTTTAACATTCATTCCAGTATATTAGGCAGTGGGTAGAAATGTCAATCAACTGTCACCTAAGAAGGATTTCCATAGTAGGTGTGACTCTTGTCAGTGTTAACATGTCCCCTTTGATCCCCAAAGTCTCTTACAATTGCTGAACAAACCAAATCAATTCTGCATAGCTGGAGTCTCTGGAGCTTTGTAAATGAATACTTATCTACCTGATGGACATATCCAATCCAGTCTGCCCAAATAGAACAAACCATTTAATCAAGCCAGTGTGAGCTCTGTATATTTGATTCCAAGCCATAATTATTCAATAAACTATGATGATGACTTAGGTTTTAATTAGCTATTCACATACTTCATAATAGTGAACATAAGCCAATGGATAAGATGAAGCTCCATGGTGACCTGGTAAATTACCTTCTATAGAATTCTCATCAATCCGAATGGTTGTAGGTGAAAACATCCATCAGTACTATGGCAGATCCAATGTAGCCATTAAAACAAAATCAGATTAGCTTTGTTTTGTTCATGATTGAATTGGATCATTCACTCAGTGAAATGATCCATTTATTCAGTAATTACCCAACAAACTAATAATTATGGTGCATCCATTGTCAATCTGATGACCCTGTTTCATGATATAGATTAGAGATCTGTTCAAAATTTTGATCATTTTCTCATTCATGTTAGAATCTCTCATCTGTGTCTTTTCTTACCTTAACAATAGTAACTGAATATACCATCTTGTTTGATTCCTAGTTATCTTCCAGGTTCTCTATATTTTGATTTCAAATACTCAAATGAACCTGTAGTCTCACTGATATACAAAATGCAAGCTACCTATACTTGCCAATTCAATGATGGTCTTGTCCATATTCTCTCATATTTGCCACAAGTAGTTTAAGCAACATACTAGATGTACAGTGAGTGTGTACTGGTGGAGAATATGGGCAATTTCTCACTCATGCTATGTGGTAAACTGATCTACTCTTTTGATCTTATATTTATTTAATGATATCACTATACTGCTTTATAATTTAATTTTTGTAGTGTGCTACAGCCTGCTTATGTTGACAGAGGTATTCAAATTTTTTGAGACAAAGAGCAATTTTGTCACTGTTCTATTAGTTTACAACAATGATGGTATGCATGTATGTGCTTTTATTGATACTGGATTGATCTGATTTTTCTATATTTAGTAAGATCTCTTTCTGTTGAATATGAGATTTTATGTCATGCATGTGCTTCATCGTTGTATTTTGTTTTTTTTTTAATTCTATTTTTTGAGGACTGACAGGGAAATATGCAGAGTGTAACTCCAGAAGAACATACCTCAGTTACTCTTCAGAGTGTTGCAATGACTGTTGTTTGGTGTGGGGAAGTCAAACATTTCAAGAATCATTTAAGTCTATAATGAAACAGAATGAATTGTAATGAAGTATAAAAGGCAGTTAAAATGAAAAATATAAAATATAATAAAATATTGTTTCAAAATAACCTAATTAAACCACAGAACACAAATGGGAACTTTTAGAGGGATTTGACATTTGGTGAGCCTGTTACTCAGTCTTACTATGCTGTAGACTTCTTAAAAGTAGAATAGTGAAAAGATCATTTTTTAAGTAATTAATCTTTGCTTTGTATGTAAAGAAAAACGAGTTCCACTTGTCCTTGCTAAGATGATACCATAAGTGGAGTACTGCAATTTAGCATACTAAAGAATTATTTATCATCTTAATATATTTCTCCCCATGTCCCAAACCATTGTATAAAGATTTAATTAAAAGGAAAACAAGAGAAAAAAATAAGAACAATTAATACAGAAAAAAAATCTATGTAGTGACACACATAGGAAGCACTTCCCAATCTTTGCAAAGGAGGTGAGGACTGTATCTTTTCCTTAGGGCTGAGATGTCCCTTCATAATTTTGCAATATTAATTTTTTTCATATGTGAGAGATTATTCTATTGTTTTGTGAATACTGTGTTCTTGGCTTGACTTGCTTTGCATTCATATAAGTCTTTATTTACTTCTCTTGTATTTGTAATATTTATCATTTCTTATAGTATAGCAATGTTGCATTACAGTAATGTATGACTTGTTTGGTTGTTCACCAGTTAATGGACATGTACTTATTTCCATCTTTTTGTTTTCTCAAAAAAATAACATTGCTATAAATATTGTGGTGCAAATATTTTGCCATTTTTTCTGTTTATAAATGTGTGTGAGTTATATGCCTGGTATTTGAAAATGGATGTCAAGGGGCATGAAAATTTTAGTCATTCTATAAACATAACTGCACATTTTTCCAAAAATTATTGTAGTAATTCACAGTGCCACAACAATAAATTAGTGAGCTGATATTTCCACAACTTCTTCAACAATGATTCTCACTTTTTTCATCTCTGCCAATTTGCCAAATGTGAAGTAAAACCTCAAAATTATTTTGATTTGCATTTTTCTTATTATTAATGATTTAATGCATTCTTTAGTTTGTTTAAGGTATAGTCCTTATTAAATCCAATACCCTTGCTGATCATGGCATCACTTTCCTGATGTCACAGTCCTGTTTGAGAATGACAGACAAATAACAATACCTTGTAATGCTTTTAAGTACTAGGTATTCATATCCTTTGACCAATTACCCTTCATCAAATGGCTTTTGGTTTTACTTATTTATATTATCTATATCTTGAATGTCAGAAGCTTATTTGAGAAATTTGATGCAATTTTCCCACATTTAACTGCTTCTCTTTTTGTCTTCTTATGCTTTACTTGTTTTTTTCTAAAGCTCTTCAATTTTGCGTGACTGATATTATACATGCTGCTTTTTGCAATTGTCTCTCTCCCTTGTTTCCTTAAGAACGGAGCTATTACCCAAAAGCTGTAAAACATTTTTGTCCTACTTCTCTTCTAATGATTTTATGATTTGATCGTTAATATTAAGGTGATGTGTCCATTTTGAATTGACTATGGATTGTGGCATAAGATGCTGGTCTCAGTCTAATTTCTCCCTCTCCACATGCTGCCTCTCTAGCATCAAAAATATTGATGATAAAATGATGTACCTTTGTACATCAAGTTGGCATCATTAAAAGAATTTTGCAATTTTCCATAATCATTCTAGTGTGTTCTCTCTTTTCTATTGAATCCCTGATCCAATTCATTGTCCATTTACAATGTTTGTCATATGCATGTATGTCTATATACATATATGTATGCATGTGTGTACATAAATATATGACAAATATTTGCATATGTTCATATACACTAATAGGTGAACTCTATAGAATGTTCATTAATGGGCTAGACAAGAGACATTCTTTGTCCACTTAAATTTTGATGTATTAATAGTTAAATGTAATTCTTTTCATTGTAGTTCCTATTTTTGAAGTTGTACAATATTCTGAGGCCTAACACAATCAACAAAATATCTCCAAGGAACATGGAAAATATTTCATTTTGATCTTTTTTGAACTTTTTTTTAAAGAATGCAACATACAAATTAAACAGTATTCTATTTCCCATTCTGTTGTTCAGTGATTTTAGTTATGTCTGAATCTTCATGAATCTATTTGGGGTTTTCTTGGCTAGAATACTGGAGTTGTTTGTCATTTCCTTCTCTAGTTAATTTTACAGGTGAGAAATTGAACCAAGCAGGGTTAAATGACTTGCCCAAGGTCACATAGCTAGTAAATGTCTTTAGTCAGATTTGAATTCACAAAGATGAGTCTTCCTGACTTCAGGTCCAGCATCTAGCTACCCAGACAAATCATGCAAATAAAAGCTTCACTAAATTGATTATAAATGCAACCTAAGTAAGATAATCTGTTGTTTGTTTGTTCCCTCCCACCCCTTTTGGGGGCAGCTAGGTGGTGCAGTGGATAGATCACTAGTGCAGGAGTCAGGAGGACCTGAGTTCAAATCTCACCTCAGACACTTGATATTCACTAGCTGTGTGACCTTGGGCAAGTCACTTAACCCCAGCTGTCTCATCCTGGGTCATCTCCAGTCATCCTGATGAATATTTGATCACTGGACTCAGATGGCTCTGGAGGAGTAGTGAGGCTGGTGACCTGGACAGCCCTCTGTCACTCAAAACAAAGTCAAGTGCAAGTCATGTCATTATTTCTCTGATGGCATGGTCTTCTTCCACAACAAAGGACACACGCACATTGTATCCCTAATACCTAGCACATGACCTGGAAATCTGCTTGGCAACACCTGGATTCTTCCTTCAGTCTTTTTCTGTATTTGAGTTCCATCTTGCCTCCAGGAAGGTACTCAGATTCAATCCAGCTCAGACTCTGTCTAGCTGAGATTGTGTCTAGCCCACTTGTTAATGCAGTCGTTATGGGGGTGGGGTCAAGATGATTGAGTAACAGCACTCACTTTCTAGAGTACTCCAGCCAAGTCCAATCAAATACCTGTAAAAGTGTCTCTAAACAAATTCTGAAATTGTAGAACCACAGAATGACAGAGTAAAGCAAATCTCCAGCCTAAGACAGCCTGGAAGGTTGCAGGAGTGTTTATCCTGCCACTTGGGGAGCAGAGCCCAGTCCAACATGGGTTGTGCTGGCACAGACAGGACCTGAGCAGACCTTGGGGAGACTGAATCTCTCACATCTGTAGCAGTTTCCAGAATTCATGACTCCAAAACTGTGAGGATATATTGGAAGGTCAATGGAAAAACCCTGTGGGACCAATGCAGGAGAGTGGAGTGGTTAGGACCCAGTTCCAGGGCAGCAGAGGGGGGAGGGAGAAGAGGAACCCACAGCAGCAACAGCAGGAGTAAAGGCAGCTGCAGCCACTGTTTCTGGAGCTCAAGGACCAATAAATTGTGGAGGAGATTGAGCAGCTGACAGTAAACTCCCCACCCCAACTGGAAGCAGAGAACTACCTTGACAAAGAGCTCAAAAGTCAAGTATTCAGCTGGAGAAATGAGAAAAAATTTAAAAAAATCAAATTATGGAACCTTACTTTAGTGACAAGGAAGACCAAAGCATGCAAACAGAAGAAAGCAAAGTCAAAGCTCCTCCATCCAAAGACTCTAAGAAAAATATGAATTGGTCTCAGGCCATGTAAGAGCTCAAAAAGGATTTTGAAAATCGAGTAAGAGCAAAAATTGGGAAGAGAAATGAGAGTGATGCAAGAAAATCATAAAAAATGGGTCAACAGCTTGTTAAAGGAGACCCAAAATGTGCTGAAGAAAGTAACACTTTAATAAACAGACTAACCCAAATGGCAAAAGGGATCCAAAAAGTCAATAAGGAGAAGGATACTATAAAAAGCAGAATTAGGCAGATGGAAAAGGAGATCTTAATGCTCACTGAAGAAAATAATTCATTAAAGATTAGAATGGAGCAGATGGAAGCTAATAACTTTATGAAAAATTAAGAAATTATGAAACAAAACCAAAGGAATGAAAAAATAGCAGACAATGTGATATATCTCATTAGAAAACAACTGACCTGGAAAATAAATCCAGGAGAGACAATTTAAAAATTGTGGGACTACCTAAAAGTCATAATCAAAAAAGAGCCTAGACATAATCTTTCAAGAAATTATGAAGAAAATTTCTCTGATTTTCTAGAACCACAGGGTAAAATAAATATTGAAAGAATCCACCAATCACCTCCTGAAAGAGGTAAAAAAAAAAAAAACCCAACTCCTAGAAATATTGTACCCAAATTCCAGAGTTCCCAGATCAAGGAGAAAATATTGCAAGCAGCAAGAAAGAAACAATTCAAGTATTGTGGAAATACAATAAGGATAACACATGGTCTAACAGCTTCTACATTAAGGGATCAAAGGACTTGGAATATGATATTCCAGAAGCCAAAGGAACTAGGATTAAAACCAAGAATCACCTACACGGAAAAACTGAGTATAATACTTTAGGGGAAAAATTATCATTCAGTGAAATAGAGGACTTTTAAGCATTCTTGATGAAAAGGCCAGAGCTGAATAGGAAATTTGACTTTCAAACACAAGAATCAATAGAAACATGAAAAGGTAAACAGGAAAGAGAAAGCATAAGGGACTTACCAAAGTGCAACTGTTTACATTCCTACATGGAAAGATAATATTTGTAAATCTTGAGACTTTTCTTGGTATTTAGGTAGTTAAAGGGATTATATACATATAGATAGATGGCACAGGCTTAGTTCAATAGGAAGGAATGATAACTAAAAGAGTAAAATTAAGGTGTGAGAGAGGAATATATTGAGTGGAGAAAGGGAGAAATGGAATGGGGCAAATTATCTCTCATAAAAGAGGCAAGAAAAAGCATTTTTAATGGAGGGGAAAAGGTGGGAAGTGAGAGGGAAAAAGTGAACTTTACTCTCATCATATTTGGCTTAAGGAGAGAATAACATGCACACTCAATTTGACATGAAAATCTATCTTACTCTACAGGAAAGTAGGTGAGAAGGGGATAAGTGAGGTGTAGAGGGAATGATAGAAGGGAGGGAAAATGGGAGGAGGGGATAATTAGAAGTAAACACTTTTGGGGAGGGACAAAGTCAAAAGAGAGAATAGAATAAATGTGGGAGAGGATAGGATGGAGGGAAATATAGTTAGTCTTTCACAGCATTACTTTTATGGAAGTCTTTTGCATAAGAACATATGTATATATAACCTATTTTGAATCACTTGCCTTCTCAGTGGGAATGCTTAAGGAGGGAGGAAGGGAGAGAAGTTGGAACTCAAAGTTTTAGGAATGAATGTTGAGAATTATTTTTACATGCTACTGGGAAATAAAAAACAAACAAACAAGTAATGGAATATAGAAATCTATCTTGCCCTACAAGAAAATAGAGGAGATGAGGATAAGGGAAGGGAAGGGTATGATAGAAGGGAAAGCAGGTTGGGGAAAGGGGTAATCAGAATGCATGATGTTTCAGGGTGGGGGAGGGGAGAGATGGGGAGAAAATTTGGAACTCAAAATCTTGTGGAAATGAATGTTGAAAACTAAAATTAAGTAAATAAATTTAAAAGCACAAATAAAAACATACAAGCATTACAAATGCTTAGGCTCCTTAAGAGTCAAACTAGCATGGCAAATCTTTTATAAACTATGTTTGTCTTTGGCTTTAAAAAAAATTCTCTTACTAAAAATAAAATCAAACAAACATTAACTTCTATTGTTATACTGAAAAAATAGTAATTTTCTTCATGTGACTGAATTCTCTACATGGATTACAGAGGCATACAATTCTAGTTGATGATAATATTAAATGGACTTCTTACTTTAAATTTTGTTCAATGTCTTGAATATGTCTGCTCCTGGAATCCTACTACCAAATCTTAACATATATAACATTATACAATTTCCAAGGAAAATAATTAGCATTATAGTGCTTTAGGGTTGCATTGCGGTGAGCTACCTACTTCATTTCAAAAACTGGCCTATTAAAATCTGATGCAGACTACTCCAAGTCAAATATTTTCTCTTTTTATAGGATACTAATAATATAGAGCTAAGAAGGACCTAAAAGGAAAATTATTCTCAATTTCCTCATTTTAGTAGATGACTACTGGTATTTAGTAGGTAGTTATGAACTCATTCATAGTAAGAGAACTTTAATCCAACTGATAAAATCAAAACTTTCCATTTTCCTCAGATTTCAAAAATCCAGCTTCCTTGAAAACTGAATTCTTATCCAAATGATTCTGAGATCACAGCTTCATCATCTTGACATCAACATGTGCTGTCCATATTGGATTCAAAGGCCAGAATATGGTATATACCAGAAAAAGGATTGCTATTTAGACAAAAAAAAATGTCAGCTAAGCTATTATGGCAGAATGGAACAGCATGAAAATACCAGACTGATAATCTATCCAACTGCTGTGAAGCTAATAGACAAATCTGATGATGAAGATGGTGCATGAAGGCCCAGTGTCCCAAAGCCCCCAATGGCTTAACTGCCTCTCCACTTAGACAGGTCTTTGCTCTTTTGTTTTACGCATTTCATTGATCCTAATTTCCTTCTTACATTGTTTCTACTATAATGTTTATAGACAAAAACCTCATATTGAAGTTTATTTCTTTCCCACTACAACTATTCCCAGGAGAAAAGTAGAGATGGTATTAAAATAAAATTTATTGTTAATGTAAAGAAGCTAGAGATTTAATAAAAGCTGGGCCATGACTATTATTCCCCTAACTATGATAAAGATAACTTCAGTTAATACACGTCCTGCTCTCAATCCAAGACAGGGATGGAATATGATATTTCTTTTACCATATGTATTGCCATGCTTCCCTAGAAATTATTAACATTATTGATTTATGTTACGAATTGTGATTATAAATATTCATAAAATATGAATTAAAATAGTGTTTTTCAGTGTGTTGGGGTTTTTGTTGGATATTCAGAGCATGTATTTGCAAACTGATTAACTCATCAATAAATAAGCATTTATTAACCACCTACTATGTGCCTGGATTTTTAAAATGTGCTAGTCACTAGATTAGATGTTGGTGATACAAAAATAAAATCAGAGATCCCTTGGCCCTAAAGGGTTTACAGTCTATCAGAGAAGACAAGAGAATCATGTATGAGCATATAAAAATATAGGGAAATAAATATAAGATAATACTGTGGGGAAGAGAGTATCTTAATAACTGAAGAGATCAAGAAAAACCTTTAGATAGAAGATAGTGACTGAGTTGAGTTTTGAAGTCAATACAGGATTCTTTTTTTTTTCTTTCTTTCTTTTTAGCTTTCAACACTCATTTCCACGCAATCTTGAGTTCCAAATTTTCTCCCCATCTCTCCCCTCCCCCACCCTGACACATCATGCATTCTGATTACCCCTTTCCCCAATCTGCTTTCCCCTCTATTGCACTGATCTCTTCCCATATCCTCATCTTCTGTGTTTTCATGTAGGGCAATATAGATTTCTATACCCCATTACCTGTATTTCTTATTGCCCAGTTACATGCAAAAACAATTTTTAACATTCATTCCTTGAACTCTGAGTTCCAACTTCTCTCCCTTCCTCCCTCCCCACTCATCCCCACTGAGAAGACAAGCAATTCAGTACAGGCTATATATGTGCAGTTTTGCTGAAGACTTTCATGTTGTGAAAGACTAATTATATTTCCCTTCATCCTATCCTGCCCCCTATTTATTCTATACTCTCTTTAGACCTTGTCCTTCCCCTAAAGTAATTACTTCTTATTGCTCCCTCCTCCCATTTGCCCTCTATTTTATCATCCCCCCACCACACTTATCCCCTTCTCCCCTACTTTCCTGAAGTGTAAGATAGATATCCATACCAAATTTAGTGTGCATTTTATTCCCTCCTTAAGCCAAATATGATGAGAGTAAGCTTCACTTTTTCCCTCTCACCTCCCCGTTTTTCCCCTCCATTCAAAAAGCTTTTCTTGCCTCTTTTATGAGAGATAATTTGCCCCACTCTATTTCTCCCTTTCTTCTCCCAACATATTCCTCTCTCACACCTTAATTTTATTTTTTAGACATCATCCCTTCCTACAGAACTCACCCTGTGCCCTCTCTCTCTCTCTTTACATATATATATATGTATATATGCATATATATATACACATATATATATGTATATATGCATATATACATATATATATGTGTATATATATGTATGTGTATATATATATATATGTATGTATATGTATGCATAATCCCTCCAACTACCCAATTACTAAGAAAAGTTTCACTAGAACTATTCTCTTAGGTAAGCTTTTGAACCTCCTTTTCCACTTGGCTAATTCTGTTTCTTAAAACATTATTTTCCTCATTGGCTATTTGGACCTCTTTTGCCAATTGAGTTAGCCTATTTTAAAAGGCGTTATTTTCTTCAGAATTTTTTTTGGATCTCCTTTAGCAAGCTGTTGACTTGCTTTTCATGAATTTCTTGCATCACTCTCATTCCAAATTTTTCCTCTACCTCTCTTACTTGATTTTCAAAATTCTTTTTGAGCTCTTCTAGCTCTGAGACCATTGCATATTTATTTTGGAGGTTTTAGATGCAGAAGCCTTGACTTTTGGGTCTTCCTCTAATGGTATGCATTATTCTTCCTCATCCAAAAGCATGGAAGAAAATACCTGTTCACCAAGAAAGTAGCCTTCTATAGTCATTTCCCCCCTTTTTGGGCATTTTCCCAGCCAGTCACTTGACTTTTGAGTCCTTTGTCAAGAGGAGGTTATTCTCTGGGGAGCTATAAATTCTCAGTTCCTCCAAGATGGCACAATGAAGGCCTCTGCTGGCCTGCACTCTGGTCTAGGAACTACCAAAAGTTTTCTGCTCAAGATCTGCAAGTAGAATTCCCTTTCCAGAGCCTCCACCAGCTCCATCACACCAGCACTCTTCCTCACCCCAGGACAGCCTCTCCAGGATGAGACTCAGATTAGAGGCTCAATTCCCTCAAGGTCTTTAGGTTAAGGGCTTCCAAAATGGCTCCGGCCGCCTTGGGCCTGGGCTAGGAGAGGACCCTGCTCCATTCTCATCTAAGTGAAAAAACTTTTTCACTGATCTTTGAAACTGTCTTTGGCATTTGTGGGTTGAGGGACTTGGGAACCACATATGCTGCTGGGGATTCCACCCCCAAGGCCTGTTCTGGTCCTGTTCCTGCCAGTGTCCTGTGGCCAAGTCTGGGCTGTGCTCCATTGGCTATGCTCTGCTCCTCACCCCGTGCAATAGACCTTTCTTGTCAGCCTTCCAGTCTGTCTTGGGCTGGAAATCCCTTTCACTCTGTCTTTTTATGGCTTCTACTGCACTAGAATTTGTTTAGAGTCATTTTTTTACAGGTATTTTATGGGCTGTGGGGAAGAGCTAGAGTAGGTACATCTTTCTACTCTGCCATCCTGATTCTTCCTCCCTCAATATGGGATTCTAACAGGCCAAAAATATAATTTAAAGAATACACTTAGAAAACTTAAAATAAAATCATTTCCTTTTTGATTGCTAGATGGAGCTTCATATTAGAATATTGTCACTTTGTGCTGAACTGAGAGGCACAGTGAGTAAGCAGACTGAGGCATGCAGTACTCTGCTGTGGTCAGACCTCATATAAGAGAATGTGCCCATTGGTGGTCTGCCATATTTTTGGAAGGATAGTGAAAAATTGAAGAAAGTCAAGAGGAGGTTAGTCATGATAAGGAGAAAACTGAAAATATTCAAAAGAAGTTTGGTGAAAAGAACTGAGGCTATGCCAAATGAAAAGAACTCTTAGGTGAGACATAAGAGCTGTCTTCAAATATCAAAGCCTGATTATATGAAAGAGATATTACACCTGAATTACTTGATTGCAGAGGGCAGAAGAAAGATCGATGGGCGAAAGTCACAAAGAAAGAGATTCCAAGTTTTGTGTAAGAAAATTGAAAAATCTTCTTAATAGTTAGACTTACCCAAAATGCAATAGGTTTCTTCAGATAGGAAGTTCCCCATCCTTGGAAGACACCCAGTGAAAGCTACATGGTGACATTGTAAAGGGAATTATTTTTCTTTTTAAAATATATAATTATTTAAGAAATTGCAATTAATTCTTTTATAAAATTTATTTATTTATTTGACTTTTAACATTCATTTTCACTAAATTTTGGGTTCCAAATTTTCTCCTCTTTTGTCCCCTCCCCCACCCCAAAACACCAAGCATTCTAATTGTCCCTATCACCAATCTGCTCTCTCTTCTATCATCCCTCTCTGCCCTTGTCTCCATCTTCTCTTTTGTCCTATAGGGCCAAATAACTTTCTATACCCCTTTACCTGTATTTCTTATTTCCTAGTGGCAAGAACAGCACTTGACAGTTGTTCCTAAAACTTTGAGTTCCAACTTCTTTTCCTCCCTCCCTCCCCACCCCTTCCCTTTGGAAGGCAAGCAATTCAATATGGGCCAAATCTGTGTAGTTTTGCAAATGACTTCCATAATAGTCGTGTTGTATCAGACTAACTATATTTCCCTCCATCCTATCCTGTCCCCCATTACTTCTATTCTCTCTTTTTATCCTGTCCCTCCCCATGAGTGTCGACCTCAAATTGCTCCCTCCTTCCCATGCCCTCCCTCCATCACCCTGCTTATCCCCTTCTCTCCCCCTTTCCTGTATTGTAAGATACGTTTTCATACCAAAATGAGTGTGCATTTTATTCCTTCCTTTAGTCAAATGTGATGAGAGTAAACTTCATGTTTTTCTCTCACCTCCCCTCTTTATCCCTCCACTAATAAGTCTTTTGCTTGCCTCTTTTATGAGAGATAATTTGCCCCATTCCATTTCTCCCTTTCTCCTCCCAATATATTTCTCTCTCATTGCTTGATTTCATTTTTTTAGGATATGATCCCATCCTCTTCAATTCACTCTGTGCACTCTGTTTCTATGTGTGTATGCATGTGTGTGTGCATGTGTGTGTGTGTAATCCCATCCAGTACCCAGATACTGAATAGTTTCAAGAGTTTCAAATATTGTCTTTCCATGTAGGAATGTAAACAGTTCAACTTTTGTAAGTCCCTTATGACTTTGCTGTTTACCTTTTCATGCTTCTCTTGATTCTTCTGTTTGAAAGTCAAATTTTCTTTTCAGCTCTGGTCTTTTCAGCAAGAATGCTTGAAAGTCCTCTATTTCACTGAAAGACCAATTTTTCCCCTGAAGTATTATACTCAGTTTTGCTGGGTAAGTGATTCTTGGTTTTAGTCCTAGTTCCTTTGACTTCTGGAATATCCTATTCCATGCCCTTTGATCCCTTACTGTAGAAGCTGCTAGATCTTGCGTTATCCTGATTGTATTTCCACAATACTTAAATTGTTTCTTTCTAGCTGCTTGCAATATTTTTTCTTTGACCTGGGAACTTTGGAATTTGGCCGCAATATTCCTAGGAGTTTCTCTTTTTGGATCTCTTTCAGGCGGTGATCTGTGGATTCCTTGAATACTTATTTTGCCCTCTGGTTCTAGAATCTCAGGGCAGTTTTCCTTGATAATTTCATGAAAGATGATGTCTAGGCTCTTTTTTTGATTATGGCTTTCAGGTAGTCCCAAAATTTTTAAATTGTCTCTCCTGGATCTATTTTCCAGGTCAGTGGTTTTTCCAATGAGATATTTTACATTATCTTCCATTTGTTCATTCTTTTGGTTTTGTTTTGTGATTTCTTGGTTTCTCATAAAGTCATTAGCCTCCATCTGTTCCATTCTAATTTTGAAAGAACTATTTTCTTCAGTGAGCTTTTGAATCTCCTTTTCCATTTGGCTAATTCTGCTTTTGAAAGCATTCTTCTCCTCATTGGCTTTTTGAACCTCTTTTGCCAATTGAGTTAGCCTATTTTTCAAGGTGTTATTTTCTTCAGCATTTTTTTGGGTCTCCTTTAGCAGGGTGTTTACTTGTTTTTCATGCTTAGCTTACATGTCTCTCATTTCTCTTCCCAGTTTTTCCTCCACCTCTCTAACTTGATTTTCAAAATCCTTTTTGAGCTCTTCCATGGCCTGATCCCATTGAGTGGGCTGCGATACAGAAGCCTTGACTTCTGTGTCTTTCCCTGATGGTAAGCATTGTTCTTCCTCATCAGAAAGGAAGGGAGGAAATACCTGTTCATCAAGAAAGTAATCTTCTATAGTCTTATTTTTTTTTCCCTTTTCTGGGCATTTTCCCAGCCAGTGACTTGACTTCTGAATATTCTCTTCATACCCACTTCACCTCCAGATCTGCCCAGCCAGCGCTTGGGTTCTGAGATTCAAATGCTGCTTCCCAGCCTCAGAACTTTGGTTGGGGGTGGGGCTGCTATTCAGTGTGAGATTAAGTTCAGGTGCTCAGGTGGGGGCAGGGCAGCCTCACAGACTCAGTTCCCTCAGGTGGTTTATGCAGGGACCTTCAACAATGGATCTGGGCTCCTGCCTGCTTGGGGAGCCCAGGTCTGCTCCTGCCTCCGCTGCTGTCTCCTGAGGGGGCCTGAGTATGGGGGCACTCCACTCCCCTCTCTACTCCCCAAAGAGACCCTCTCACTGACCCTTGTCACCTGTGGGTGGAGGGACCTGCATGGCTGCTGGAGATTTCGTCCCTGAAGCTTGCTCTCATCTGCTCCTCTTGGTACCGTGTGGCCACGGCAGCACTAGGCTCTGGGTTCGCAGCACAAAGGACCTTTTGCGAGAGGTTTTCAGGCTCTCTGGAACAGAAATCTCATCTGCTCCATTGTTCTGTGGCTTCTGCTGCTCCAGAATTTGTTGGGAGTTCTTTTTTACAGATATTTTATGGGCTGTGGGTTAAGAGCTAGCGTATGTGTGTCTTCCTACTCCACCATCTTGGCTCTGCCCCTCGGGAATTAATTTTAATTTAACTAGATAACCTGTGCCATTTCAAAACTCTTTTTCCACTGGCTTAAAGTTGTTGAATGGATATTAAAAGTATGACTCTTTCATGATGTCGGAGAAGTATGGCAGCCATTGAAATTAGAGTAGATTGACCTGCAATCAAGTCCTGCTTCTGGAACATACTGGCTGTGAGATTGTAGATCAATGTTTAATCTTGAAATGACAACTCTCAAAGAGAAGAAATTGGAGCACAGTTGCTGATCTCCATTAGCTGACACTTTCCTCACTTGAGCATTCCTTGCACTGATAAAATCATGGGTCTAGGCAAAATCTTTATGTTAATCTATTTCTCTTACAAGGCAAAAAATGAAATGATAGAAATGTTTGGCTCCAAATTATGGGGGGTCCAAGCAAATTAACTTTATTACTTGAAGTATCAATTACATTTAGAGCTGAGAACCTTGGAGTTTATATGAAGTTAGGAGGTTAAGTGATTCATTCCATGATAACCTAGTTAATTATTGTAAGACTACAATGCAGCTCTCTTGATCAAGTCTATTTATCTTTTCTTTTAGTAACCTTCATACTTGGATGTACTCAGATAACCAACTGAGGCAGCAAGGTAGACTAGTGTATTGAGTACTAGACCTAAATCAGAAAGGAATGAGTTTAAATCCAGGCTAAGACTCTTACTAGTTATGTGACCATGAACAAGTGATTTAACCTCAGTTAACCTCAGCTGTAAAATGAGGATGATAATAGTACCTATCTCCCACAACTGTTGGGAAGAACAAATGAGATGATATCTGTAAAGCACTTAGCACAGTGCCTGACACAGAGCAGATACCATATAAATGCTAGCTACCATCACCACCACCACCACCACCATCATCATCTTTATTATTAGTAAAGCCTGGTACTGGAAATTAACATCATGGTGTGAGCAACAAGTACAAGATTAGAGACATTCACTTGGGGCTGTGTACCAGGGATAAACATCAGACTCTATACCCATATCCAGAAGGCCATCAAACTGGATCTAAAGCCAGCTTCTAGCTCATATCTCCCCATCTTTCCATGAAGAATAGCATGAGATACTTTATCAAATTGTTGTTAAAATCTAGGGAAATTTTATCTATGGTACCCTCCCAATCTACCTGTATACCACATCTTTAACAAAAAAGAAAGAGGACTATGGAATTTGACAAGCTAAAATAAAAATTTGTCAGTAGAAATAAAAATTTGGAAATATCAAGGACTATAATGAGAAAAGTACAAAAGGAGATTTTTAATTCTACCAAATCTCAAATTATGTTATAAAGCAATAATTAGCTGAGAAAGCAGGAAAACGCAGGGTCTGGAGTCAGAAAGATTTGAGGTCAAGTCTGATCTTAGGTACTTCCTCAGTGTGTGACTCTCACAAGCCATTTAACATCTATCTGCCTTAGCTTCAGCCATAAAATGAATGTGATCATAGCAACTACCTCCCAGGGTTATAGTGAAGACTGAATGAAATAATATTTATAAAGCACTTAGTATAGTACCTGTCACATGATAGATATCATATAAATACTACTATTATTTTTATTAATTATCAAAAATATCTGGCACTCAGTAAAAACAGACTTGTTCAGTGGAATACACTAGGTAAGCAGGATTTAGAAACATGCATGTTCATCAATCTAATTCAACAGATTAGAAAGATCAGACTGATCTTTGGGTTCCATGCCTATATTCATACTGATGAGACTTCTCTAATGAATATATCACTTGATCTCTTCTCTGCCAACTTCCAAGACAGCACATGAGAGTTAAAATGGAAATGAACCATTTCATATCATTTTTTCACTTGTTTAGATGCCTAGTTTTGTGGACTAGTGAAGTTACACCACTTTGGCCTCTTCAGATTCCCTTGGATCTCAGTATTGCCAACCAATTCTTCCAGAAAACTTCCATGAGAAATGTGTCATTCTCATGTGTCAATAAGTTCAGCCGTCCCTTTCACATCAGGGGGTTAAGGGTGTAGCACCCCCACAATCTAGTAAATCCATGTACAGCTTTTTGACCCTCTTAATATAAGAAAAATCTGATTTTTTTGGTTTTTCTTTTATGAGGTGTTTATAGTACTTTATTGTAAAATTTGGGTTAAGTATTTAATCCTAGGCTCTATGTCATATGTGGCTTCTGCAAAACTCCCCCAAAATTCTCATTTAGTTTCTTATTACAGACATGTGATATACCAAAACAGTGATGGGAAAAGTCCCAGTGTGGAAGGAATAGATCTACAAATTGAGGAACACTCTCACTTATTTTTACTGATCTTTTTGCTTTCTATTCTCCATTTTTCACTAAAAATCACAAAGATGGTGCTTATTTTAAATGGTTGGCTCAAGAGTGACAAGCCCACAAGCTACACAGATGAGGTGCCCTGAACTAAGACACTTTATTTTAAATCAATTTAACCTCAAGTACTTGTATTTTCATGAAATCTCCTGGGCAATCTTTCTCTATGCTCCTTGCCATGCAAAAGTGCTGTGAGCTTTTGATTGGACCTGTCACAAAATCAATTTAAAATCTTGTTAAGTTTTAGATATAGATGTTGTTTTTAAATGGTTTGTTCTGGTACAAGCTTCTAAAAATTAGCCATAAAGAATTATCTTTCTAAAGTCATTTGGGTTTGATCCTGTATGAAAGTTGGTTTTAAAGGGAAACTTTATGAATTTCAAGTACCACTTATAAGCTAATGATGCCTGCTGGAAAGCAGAAGTCCTCTACATTTAAGAGGAAAGTGGACATTTTTTTCCCCTTATAATGAGAAACCTAAAGTCACAGGGGTTGACAGTCAGTGAAATAGAGATTCCCAACTTAAATATATTTTTTTCATCTTTTAAGGCAGAGGCTTTCAACTTGCAGTCCATCTTTTTCCTTAAAAAAAATATATATAAACAGTTTAACAGTAGTGCAATATTGGCTTATTGTAATCATATTTTGTGTTCATGTGTATCACACGCATCTTTTAAAATACATTTAAAATACATTCACACATACATTTAAAATCATTATTCTGAGAAGAGGTCCGTAGAGTTCACCAAAATATCAATGCAAAACATCACATATTTTCAGAATACCTATTCTAAGGAAATAAGGAATCAAAAGAAAAGTGGGACAAGTTGATCCGAGACCTATAGGTGGAAGGGATTTTAGAAACCCTCATTTTACAAATGAAGAAACCAAGTCTAAGGGAGGTTAATTAACTTACTCAATATCGTATGTAATGTGCATTAGGAGTGTTCAAAGAAATATTTCCACGAGAGAAGGAAAGCTGCTGAGAGATGAGGAAATTCATGTCCAAAAGTTTTGGACACTAAGGTATTCCAGTGCTCTTGATGTTGGAGTTTTTGATGTTAAGCAAAGAGAAATTGGGTGAGTTCCAGTGAAACTGCTTAATCAAGTTTGTGAGTGGATTGTGTGAAAAGTGATTATTTCTCTCTCAAATTAATAATAAATTACTGAATTAGGACCAGGATTTTTTCAGAAGCCTGTAGGTTGTTTAGTTTCTAAAGAATATTGCTGCTGATGATACTGAATTAACTTTCTCCTCAATGTTGTTGAGAACCCACCCAAGTGGGGCAGCTCATTGTGCTCTACACAGGTAAGGATGGGGATAAATTCTTAGATTACATTGCAGCAGACAATTTGTAAGTAAATGACATAATCCAAGTTGTCTCTTCCAGCCCTGCATTACAATAAGTCCACTTCTTGTGGTAATATTCATTCTCTTATGAATTATTAACTTATTGGATTTGATTGCCACCCTCAAGAACACCCACCCTTCCAAGGGCATATAAACTGTGAGACCAACACCATGATTGATCTTCAGCATTCGAAAGTGTCACTGACCCATTTTATTGGTACTGTGCTGGCATTATTAATAAAATGATTAATTATCCAGAAATTATGTCTCTTGAACTTCTTGAATGATACCATTGATATAATTAATAATAGTTAAGGATTAATCTTTTAAAGAACCAAAATTTACCTGGTTATTAAAGTTATTAAAGTCTGTGTCTAAAGACTTAATACTTGGGTATTAAAGATATCTTAATTAATTAATATATTAAGCAATCATTTAAGAAATTCAACTATTTCATTAAAGATTCCTATTTTTGTCATTCAAGAAGAAACATTTACTTTTATATAGTTCAGGTCAATAAATCAGCAATTAATGTGCATTTTAAATGTTTACTGTGTGTTTGGCACTGTACTAAGCACTGGGAAAAAAGATAAAGGCAAAACCATGGTCCCTACCCTAAAGCAACCCACATTCTAATGGGGTTGGGGGTAGGGAACAACATATAAATAATTAATTCCATGTAAAATGCAGAGATAATAGATGGAAATCTTCTGAAAGGGTAACACATCATCACTTGAAGAAGATTGGGGAAAGCCTCCCATGGAAGGTGGGGTTTGATTTGTCTTTAAGGAAACCAGGGAAGCCAGAGGAAGGAAGCGAGCTGGGAGAGCCTTCCATGTATAAGGAAAAGCTAATACAAAGGCCAAGTGTCATTGGGTGGCATACTATGAACAAGTGTGCCTCTTAGTGGATATCACATATAATAATAAATGTGTGATAATAATAAAACGTGACACTTGGTGACAGTTTACCCAAAGGTAGCCTTTGTTCTTTGGCATGAGAAAAGCTTGGATGCTGACCTTATAATTATAAACTTCTAAATGGTGAGAGTCTAAATGATGAGAGTCCAAAATGCATCCCCCACAGAGAGTAGAGCTGCACTTGCCATGTAAGAGTAGCCTTTAAGAGAAAGCTTTGAGTCAGAAACCAGTGTGCCCTCTTGCTGGAACAATTTATGAGAAATCTACAGAGAAAAAAGAAAAGAAAAAAACAGAGCCACTCAGAGCATGAAAGAAAAATCAATCTTCTGCGCTGGAAGTAAATCTAGGAAATTTTGCTTTAGTTCAAGGGGAGTAGGAGAAAAAAAGGTTTCTCTCACCCTTCAGTTTGCTAGAAGACCCTAAAGAAGCAGAGTCAAAAGGGTGAGAGAGAACTACGGTATAAACCTTCTAGCAACTGATGCTTCACTAGGTTAAAACCATGGGAACCAAGTTATACGTGGATATATCTTTGCTGATCAGTTTAATGAGGCATGGACTAATCTATTTAAATTTCCTCATGAAAATAAACCACCTGACACAGTGTGGATAGAGCACATCTACCTGCAGTCTGGAGGACCTGAGTTCAAATCCAGCCTTAGACATTTGATACTTACTAGCTGTGTGACCCTGGGAAAGTCACTTAACCCTGATTGCCTTGCAAAAAGAAAAAAGGAAGAAGAAAGAAAGTAAGTCACTTGAGCCAAGATTAATTAAAGAAATATTATTTCTACTTGGTTGAAGAACAAGATTGATATATGTGAGTTTCACACTTCATTATACACTTAGTTTTAGGAACATGGTCAGGAACATGCTTAGTTACTACAAGAACAAGTGAGTCTTATATAACCTTTTTTTTTATAAGAATGATAAAAGCATAAAAAATTTATCCCTTAAAGATCCTTTTATAAAAAGGTTTCCAGTCCAGATTTTCAGAGGCAACTCGAATCATTCTGTTTCCTCTCTATCACTCTCTATTGAAGATCAATAAGTAATTATTTAAATTCTCCAGAGAGACAGTGTAGCATAGTGGAAAGGGAACTGACCTTGAAGTCAATGAGAAGTAGGTCAAATCTCATCTCTGACACCTACTAGAGGTATGACCCTGGGTAAGTCACCTAACTTCTCAGTGTCCCAGTTAAACCAGAAAAAAAAAAAAAGATTATGAGTTGCTTTCAATACATAAAATATATTTGTCTCATTTGATTTTTTTTTTAAATAAAGAAGAGGTATAGAGGATTGGACTCAGACTGAGAAAGACCTGAATTTAAGTCCTAATTTTGACATATGGTGAAAGTATTAGTCTGGACAAATCAAAGGTATTCTGTTCCCCAGGCAACACTATAGGACTAGAAATTAGAGATGTGTTAAGCAGCACCAGGGGAGGAAACATCCATGCTGGGGTATTGTCCATACTGAAGAAACACAAGGAACAAAAGGAGATAAATAGGCTTTTTTTTTTCAAAATAGTGTACTTGATTTGACCTTTTTTTTTTAAACACTCAGTCCTCAGAACAGAGAGACAACAGGGCAGGTACAATATCTGGCAAGAGTCTGTAAGGTAAAGATCATCCTGTGAGTTGTCTTAAGGGATCATCTGCGATGTGAGCTCCTTCTTTCATCTAAATAAAAGGGTTAAAAGGTTGTAAGTTATAGAAGGTGTATGTAGCTCTTGTCTAAATAAAAATAGACCTGACAGAAATGGATTAAGGGGGAAAAACACATGGTGGGAATACAGGACTGCACCATTGTGTTTCAGAGGTGCATTATTCCAGAATAACAACCAAATCATAATAATGATCCAGACTTACATAGTACTTGAAGGGTTTGCTAAATGTTTCCCCCCGTAAAGACTGTATGTGGTAGACACTATAACAATCAGTAGGCATTGATTCCAGATGAGGACACTGAGACCGAGAGAAGTTAATTGACTTCCCCACAGTTACACAACTGGCAGCTAAGTGGCTCAGTGGATAGAATTCAGCCTCAGACACTTATTAGCTATGTAACCCTGGGCAAGTCACTATATATCTTGCTTGCCTCAGTTACCTCATCTGTAAAATGAGCTGCATAAGGAAATGGCAAAACACTCCAGCATCTTTGCCAAGAAAACCCCAAATAGGGTCACAAAGAGTCAGACACAGCTGGAGTTACTAAACAGCTACAAAGCCAGTAAGTTTCATAGCCTAGATTAAGACTAGGTCTTCAAATTCCAACTCTTGTCCTGCACCCTTGGTCTTTTCTCATTGGCTGCTTAGGTGTTGTCTCCTACAGTGTAAGCCAGAGGTTTCAAACATGTAAGTCACCATTACTGCTCCCAACACTCCCTAGTGTTTACCTGAACCAGATTAAAATGTAACTAGGAAATAGCTAATGAGACGAATAAAATTAAACTAGAACATCATCTTGTTTTGAGATTCAACAAAGGACTCGTCCTCTGTTTAGACTTCTGTACTAACTCTGGTTGTTTGTATCTTTTCCTTCCTCATATTTATTTGTCTGTGTCCATGAAGCTCACTTCCTTTGCGCCCACAGGTTACTCAGCCTCTCAGAGACTCAATTATAAAATGAGAGGGTTGGTTGAGGTGGTTTTAGAAGTTCCTTCCAGTTCCACATCTTTCTCATGGTCCTATGTTTATCTCCCAATAAAACTGAAGTTCTTTGAGGATAGAAACATTTTCTTTTTTGTCTCTCTACCGCCATTCCTCAGCATAGTGCCCATCACAAAGGAGTGTTTTCATTAATCTTTGTTGAATTGAATTGCAATTCTGGGCTTTAGTGGTGGTAGTTGAGAGCAAAAGCCATGCTACAGATAGATATATAGACACACACAAACATGTACATATACATATGTGTATAATTATGTATATGTGTGTATGACATATCTATGTGTATGCCCATATATGTGTGTATATATATACACATATATATGTTATATCTTATTCCTAGCAAATTATGTGTACTTTCTTCATAATTTAATCATTGATTTGATGGTGAAATTAAATACCATCTATTGTTGCCTTATATTTTGAGTGAGATTTGGGCTGCTAGGATGTAGTACAAGGAAGGGGAGTCATCAGAAAGGAGAAAAAAGTAAGCTTTGGTGAGGGAAAATACAATATGAAAACGCGGTCATGGAGGATGGAAGTCAGATCCACTGGGGTGCTCAGTGGAGTAGGACACAAGGTTCTTTTTTGGGTGAAGCAGGATCAGGCAGTTGTGAGGGGGAGGGAGGAAAGGTAATGGGGAGCCTGAACCTTAGTGGGCACGTCATGATTGGGAATTCGTGTTGATTCTTGTTGAGGAGAACTCCTGGGAAATTGTCAGGAGAGTTGATAATCAGACTCCCAGACAACAGAAAAAGGAGCATTAGCTATTACCACTCAGTATCCACTTAGGGGATTTGGGCTTCTCTAGCTTCCCTCTTTAGCAAGGCTGGAAGGTTACTAAGTTCCTTAAAGTTGTTCCTCTAAGTTCAAATACCAAAGCTTTTACTATTCAAAAAAAAATCACAGTTTTGAAAATAACAGGAGAAATGTGAAATCTTGATGAAATTTTTTTTTTCATTGCAAAAGAAAGACTGTTCCACTCTCAGGGAGTTGGGATGCTCTGGAGTTAGGAGACTGGGGTCCAAATACATAGCGACTGCTTCTCCTTGGAAGGTTTTCCCCTCTGGTGCAAAACAGTTCCAACTGGGCAAGAGATTATTGCAATAGTGAGAAGAAAATAGAAAGGTGTCAGAAGGCAGCCAGGGAGGTGGTATGTGGTCTTTGGATGGGCTGAAAGCCAGCTTTGAAGAAGTAAATAAGGTACATTAGGAGAAGCTCTGGAAGCAGTGGACTGCATTTTGATTGAGAGAAGCTGAGAACCAGGCTTTAATCTTTGCGTCTTGGATGTTTATTGACAGTTGAGAGTCCTTATGTGGTTCTAGAAACGACTGAGAAAAAAAGCTAGTGAACAAGTATGGAGCTTCAATTTGAGGTGGTATATGTGGGGAATGAATGACCTAAGAGATCATCAGGGGAGTGAGTATGGGGCTGAGAGCTGAAGCCTCAGCTCAATGTCTAAGAGGGAGCTGACAGGTCAAAGTGAGAATGCACAAATCTGTTAGGACATTGGTGTATGGAGGTATGCTATCCTGATGAGCACAGTTGGCATGTGTCATGCTTCCCATCCTTATCTGAGGAAAACTCCTTCTCTTAGCTGTTCCTCTGGCCTTTCCCTTTAGTCACTCCCACAGCTCCACCCTCCTTGAGGGTTTGGGGTTTGGGGTTTCCTTTCAACCCAAAATCAATTAATAGGAAGAAAAATAGCAATTGTCCTGACTCCAATGCCTCATCCCAGACATTCATAGCTTAGGCTCCTGCCCATTCCTCAGAGAGACCACTCATTAGAGATTTGGTATGTAAATATTCTCTCTGTGTTCCAGGATATTATAAAACAAAACAAAACAACAGAAAAGAATCAATAATTCCTGCTCTTTTTTCTGAGGCTCTAGCCAAAGAACTGATCTAGCAAGATAGCACAGTTATAAATCTACCGTCTTCCCTCTTGAATGGTTTCTTATGGTCCCTTTCCACTGCATTTGAACAAAGACATACATAGATTAGCAATGTGGTGGTTAACCATGTTTACCATATTTGAAAGACAAAATGAGCAAATGGATAAACATAATTTTAAGAAGCAGAGTTAGTGGGAGGGGGAGGCACAAAAATTCTCATGAGAATGGGAGGAAAAGGGGAGAAGGGAAAATGAAGGAACTACTTCTGTTTGGTGTGATTTCAGCATACGTTCTTATACTGCCTGTCCATTTTGGGGTCTAACACTGAGGATCACATCTCTACTCCTCTCTGTTTCTCTTACTTGTCACAGGGGTTGCCACACCTCTCCTCCTGAATGCCAATAATGTGTTATAATTGGAGACACTAAGTTCTTGGTCAGTGTGTGTCCCAAAAATCATAGGGCCAAGACAAACTGCCCAAGGTCAAAGAGAGAGGGTGATCTCTGCCAGAACCAGCAGGCTCTGGCTCCAGCATCCTGATCTCATTTGTAATACCAAGACAGTGCTTAGAGAAGTAAAGAGGTTGGGAACTCTCAGCATATAAAAGATCAGCATGGCAGTCCATACATTCTGAAACACCCTAGTTAAAATAATATATGCATGACTTCTTACTGATTAAACAAAATATACGAGGATATGATGATGAAAGGTTGAACTACCAGATTTTTCTAATAGAACTTCTCCAAGGAAAAGCTTAACTATAGGCTTATGTCTCATAAGCAGCACATTCATTGTGGGCATTGGACAACTTGATGGTTTCCTGTTATTTTCTATTGCAAGGCTACCCATCCATCTATCTATCCATCCACCCACCCGTCCATCCATCCATCCATCCATCCATCCATCCATCCATCCATCCATCCATCTATCCATGCATGAATCCATCCTGGCCTGCCACTACCCATCTATTGGTCAGTATGTCTGCCTGTGTCTATCTATATCTATCTATACACCCATCTATCCATACATGCACATATACACACATACATATATCCATATGACTATATGTTATATAATACACGTATTACACATGCATATGCATGTGTATGTGTATTTACTCTACCTGTGATTTCATTGGTGTAAGAAATGCCTGATTAATGGAGACTGGCAACTTTCATGAACCTCATTCTCTTGTTCATGAAACTGGGTGTTGAGGGATTGACTTACCCAGAAGTATACAGACAAAAAATGTAAGAGGCAGGTCAAGTCTTTCTGACTTCTAACCCAGCTTGCTTTCCACTGCCTCATATTACTGATCTAAATTACTTCTTAGATTTTTAGCTTCTAAGTCAGTAACACATTTCCAAATGAGGTGTGAGGTTGAAATGACAGAGAGAGGAGGAAGAAGACATAGCCCAGTAGAAACATGACAGCAACAAAGGAGACAATTTTTGGCTTTGAGAATTCATTGACCTTAAAACAGAGATGTTCAATTCATCTCTCTTTAAAGGGCAACTGTAAAAACGAAACAAGAATATTGTCACTGAATTAATTTCTCTTTCCTTAAGGATATAACATGGCTAAAAAAACATCAACAAAGAATTTCTAACATAAATTCATTAATTTCATAAATATTACTGAGCACCTACTCTGTACAAGGCATTGTGTTAGAAACCATAAGATACAAAAATGCATGAATATCAATGACTTTTTTGTCTAATTGGAGTAATTAGCCTCCATAAGTCTGTAACATAAGGCAGTATATGTGAATTGCTGCGAGAATAATACGAGATCACATTCAGGGGCCTGAAGGTTTGGAGAAGAAAAACACCTGAAAGCTGTAAGACTGGTAGCCAGGATTTCATGTATTAACACATACATATTTAATAGGTAGCTCAAAATTATCTGGGGACGATAAATGTCATTGTAAATGGCTCCAGGGCTCAAATAAATACTCGGTGCTATTATGAAAGGGTTGTCATTAGGAAAACATTTCATAAACCTTGCAGCCATTTATTTGTTCTAAATGAGGAGAAAAGAGTATTGATCTTATGATTTCATTGGTATAGAAAACTCTGCAGGATAAAATTCCCTCTACTAAGGCAGATTAACATCAGCTTGTCAATTTATAGCCTAAGAGGGTTGCCTGAGCTATTAAGAGGTTGACTTGCCCAGAGTCGCATAGCCAGTAAACATCAGATGCAGAGCTTGATTCTAGATCTTTGACTCTGACTTCTTAAGCATTAGGCCATTCTGTCTTTCTGTCAGTTATTCATGCAATCTTTATCTTTATCCATTTAAGCTCTTCTTTGGTGCTTGCTTGTGGTATCAGGGGATGGTGGATTCTCCAGTGTCTAGGCAAGGGTTTTACAAATGATGTCATGTCCTTCTAACCTTGAAAGCTTCAAGTACAATCCTAGTGATGGATTAAAGAACATCTTGGCCAAGTTCAGAGGTTCATCATAAGGTTAGTTTCAGGAGGATGAATTTATCAGCTATAAGACTCTTAAATACTGTCTACATAAGTTATTCCAGCCAGCCTAGCAAAAGCAGCAAGAGCCCCTAGGGAAAGAGAGCAGAGGCAATAAATGCCAGGCAAGTCAAATGACAGCTACAACCTTGACCATTACATTTCTAACACCCTTTGGGAGACAGCCCAAGATCCTGAACCCAAAAGCTCTGTGCAGAGTAGTACAGATCATATCACCCATCAGTTCTGCTTCCAGTTTGACATACCTAGCCATCATCGAGAGGAACTTCCCCATTAAGAGCATACCCAACATCTCTGTTATCAGCCCCATCTCAATCAACTTCCATCAAAGGGCCAATAAACCAAAAAAAAAAAAATATGAGAGTAGAACAACCCCCAAGCAATGGGCCCATGCAACCATCATTCAAAGAAGTAAATAGCCCCAATAAGAAGGAGCCAGTCTACCATATCATCTGCCTACTAATTGTCATTAATGACGTTTAATTTAAGTAGCAAGGCCATGTAGGGAGAAACATTGGATGGCATCAGTCAGGCAAGTCATACAATCATCACTACCTTGACTACCACCTCCCATCAGACCCTCATGGAGATATCCCAGAACATTGAGCTGAAGAGTTCTAGAAACAGAACCATTGGCCCTATTTCCAGCTCCAAGAAGCCATCATCCAGGAATACATTCCTTGGGGAAATGCAATTTACTTTTGAGAATTATAACCTGCTCCCCACCATCAGTAACTCATAGTTACTGAAACCCCAGAAAAGAAAATTACCACCACCAAAGTCTTTGATACTGTCGAATAGTTCAGCACCATAGAAGGATATGGCTTTATCATATGTGGGAGGAAAAAATATTTAAAAAGACACATTGCCCTCTGATTTGTCACTCCACCCTAGGAACTACTGAACTGTTCTATCTGACTTGTTTCTGAAACCTTTTATGTGTAGTTTCTCTCTACTAGATTTTGAGCTCCTTGTGGACAGGCACTGTTTTGCTTCTTAATTTGTATCACCAGCGCCAAGTAGACTGCTTTGCATATGACAAACACTTAACAAATGCTTTCTAAAATAATTCACTCATTCATGGAGGAACTGTAGTTATGATGTGCCTCTGAGAAGGACTTATTCATGTCTAGACAAAACATGGTTCTTTGAAATATTGAAGTTATGTGTCCTTTAGCGATTGCCCATATCTTTGTCAAATATGGGTCATGAGGAATACCTTTCTTCCCTGTCAAAGAACTGCACATGCTTGAATACTGAAAGGTTGTGCAATGTCCTTGGGGAGTGAACCTTTTAACTAGAATCTTGTCAATTTTCAAAATTGTCATTTTGGGTGGAAAAAAATCAACTCTATTTAATGTCTGCAATGATCTCTGTACTGTCACCTACTTATTCATTTCAGTAAGTGTATTACTGTTATTTAATGCCATGGACAGGCTGACTGAGGACTAAATGTTAACTGAGGATTTCTCTGATAACTGACAAGATGTAAAAATTCAGATATAGTTAGGGAGGCAGCATGGTAGGGAGACATGAAAATTGTAGGTAGCAGAATGCAGTGGAAAGGCTTTGGATGTATATCTTGAAATTTCAATGACAGGAAGTAGACTGATGTTTGCGAGCTTGACTTGCTGTTTTAATAACTTACATTTATATAATCTTTTCAACTTTACAGATGGCTTGGTAAAGATTACATGCCTTATGAAAGTGGAAGGACTTGAGTTCACATTCTGTTTCTGTTTCTTACTACTTATTTGAAATTAGACCTGCTGCTTTACCTCTCTAGGACTCAGTTTCCCTCTCCATAAAAGTAGAAAGTTTGAATGGGTCTATCCAGCTTCATTCATCCACTAGTTTAGGTGGAAAAGCTTGTGACTGACAAAAGTTCTTTCCGATTTTCTTCTCTTTGCCTATTTCTTGCCAACTAAGAGTTATTCTGAATCTATAGAGAGTCATAGAATCCTATTATAGATTCAACTCATGTAATCATGTAACTCACGTAATCCAGCTCCCTCATTTTACAGATGAGGAAACAGAGGTCCAAGGTTACACATCTAGCAAATGGCACAACTTAAATTTGAATCTGGGTGCTTTGATTTCAGATCTAATATTCTTTGCTCTGTACCACTGGTAGATATTTCTTCATGTCCTAAATTAGCAATCATACTCCATGTAGGCTATACTCATTAGTCAAGGATTTTTTATTCAGTCTTCACGTTGTTTATTCTGTATCTGACTTGAAAAAAATATTTTAACACTACATGTAGTTATGAATCTGTCTCTTCCCAGTAAAATCGGTTGCTTTTATTCTGGTTACTGTTAATCCACTCCTTTACTTCTTACTGTTAATGAGCAACACATGTGGATCTTTTTATTGTAGACAGTTGTAGGAGAAATTATAATACACTAACTTGTCCATAATCACAAAGGCTAGTGTATACTAGAGCAGCATTTGAAGGTAGAGCTTCCTGACTCCAAGGACCAGCCTTTACCAAGTACTTTATGCTGTCTTAAACTCAGCCTTGGAAATGGATACGAAGTATTATCAAATATATCAGAAAAAATGTTAGAACTAGAAAGTACCTTAAAGGTCACCAATTCCTTACATCCTCATTTTACAAATAAAGAAACTGAGGTTAGAGGGTGAAAGTGATCTGACCAATTCACTCACCATACAATGTATTTTGGTCATTGGCAGAATTTAAAAAAGGGTGACTGAAAAATCTGGATGTATATCCTGAAACTTCAATGGCAGGAAGTAGACAGATGTTTTCAGGCTTGACTTGCTCTTTTAATAGCTTGCATTTAAACTTTACAAATGGCTTTGTAAACATTACATCATTTGATCCTCACAACAACTTTGTAATGTAGTGGGTATTATCACCCCCATTTTATAGGTAGAATGCTAAGGCTCATAAAAACTGAGTGATTGGTCAATGATCATACAAGTAGCGTCAGAGGTGGAGTTTGAATCCAAGTCTTCCTGATTCCAAAGTCTACCCATGATGCACTGCTCCTATTGGGATTTGACATACTTTTGAGTGAGACTATTTATACTTTAGTTTTAGGTTTCTCCTGAATGTGTGTGTGTGTGTGTGTGTGTGTGTTCAACTTGAGTTTCTGACTAGATACAAAACTGCATAATTCTAGGTTCATTCCAGTTTGCATTATGCTTACGGAAGGATTTTTTTCTTCCAGTTCAGCAGTGAAGTCATTATGTGTTGCCACATTGAAAATTCACGCTATGTGTGTAGAACTACATAAGTAGTATTTTATTAGTGTTTTTCTCAGTATTGCTGTGTTAGTCAGATATCAAGTTTCTTAGTCCTGATTCCAAATGGGTGGATAGCGTTGGTCTAATTGGATGTTTTTTATAGCTTTGGGATGAGGGGGATTTTACATGCACTTAGGGAATTGAATACCTATTTAATTGATAAATTCTTCAGTGAAACTGTGATTTTATAATTGTGGGTATTCTTTTCACTGTGTCGATCACAGCCTATCTATTCCTTCTTATCGTATGCAATTATCATCTATGTCTTTCTGTTAATAATCCATGGAGACGTTTTCCTAAGGCTCTTATCAAATTTGGGGTAGAGTAATTGGACTTTACTATTATCTTTCGCTTTCATACCTTGATATGCTCACTTTTTTTCTGACCATTGGGACCCTACATTATTTCTTATTTGAAAGTTATCATTGGTAATTTGCTGCCTGTATCCATCATGTATTTTTTCCATTTTTTGGATTACTGAAAACTACAATTCTTCTGAATTTATGTTCTCTGCCATATAGAAATATTGGGAGAATGTTGACATTTAGAAAAATGGGAATTTCCATCATTAAAAGTATTGTATGACTTTCCAAATATGGTCCAATTCAATCTGCCTTGCTCAGTTATGGTCACTGATTATTATCCATCAACAGTTCTTGTCTGGATTTTTTGATACTGATGCAGTAACGAAATGGGCTGCCCATTCAATGGCATTTTGTGATTAGGAAACCTTTGTATTTCATCAAAAGAAAAACTTTGTTTTTTCCAGGATAAATAAAAAAAACTTATCTTTTTTATTTTTTAATGTTTAATTGTTGGTTTTAGATTTTATGGTAAAGTCATTTCCAGATATACCCATTCTCTACTAGAGACTCAAACCCTTTGACCGAAGGAGACTGTTCCTTAAAATGAAGGAAAAAAAGTCAATCAAAAACAAACCTACACATTGACCAATTCTCATAGTCTATTCATCATGAAAAAATTAATTCCATTATTTAATCTTGTCCTCATAATTGCACTTATTTAAATGTACTTATCTTCTTTGGGTTATTTGAAAGTAAATTATTTTACTCACTTCTGATATTTTATTTTTACGTGAATGACTTTTATTGAAATTTCATATATTTAAAGTTATTATTGGTCTTTACTTTGCAGAATATAATATTTGGAGGCACATCTCAAGCTCCCTTCATTTTGAGAATAAGCCATTCCAATCCCTTCTCTTATTTTTTCAGGACACGGAATAATATAGAACTGAGTTAAATTTCTTTCATGGATTAAGGCCCTTTTTCTCCCAGCTTGCAATTATTTTAGCATTGCAATTCCAAAACTTAACATCAACATAACTTTCAGTTTCATGCATAATTGTTCACTGGTAGTGATCTATGGATTTAATCAACAATACTTTGGCATCTGTATCTGAAACACATCAATTGTATTTGACATCATAGACATCCCAGATAGAGAGATAATAGACAAATGATTCATAGATAGATATAGGATAGGTAGCATTAAATGGTAGAAATAGATGATAGATATATAGATTATGGGAACTTTCCTTCTATTTTTAACTACATTGGGGTATATATGCCCACCAATCAGATCAAAAGCCAAGGGGAATGGAGATTTTGTAATTCTTTTTAATAATTCAAAAGTATTTTTGAAAATGGATGGACCAATTACTAGTCTCCCCAACACAAGTTTTAGATAATCTGGCTTCCTATAACTCCTCTGATGCTGGCTTTTCCAATTTTACAGGAAAAGATTATTTTACACCAATAATGCTAAGGCCATCTCTTTTTACACCAAGAATACTAATATCCTTTCATTTCCAAAACATTGTCACAATCATTTTATCATCTAATATTCACACTAGTCTTAAGAGCAAAATAGAATTCTTACTATTCCCTCTTTTACAGATGAGGACTTTGAATTTCTGAAAGGTAAAAATTTCCTGAGATTGCCTAGATGATAGCTAACAATCCAGTAAAGTTACCTGAACCTATAAGGAAAAGGTGAGTGAGCTTGAAATGTTTTTCTGGCAATTTTGAATTTTTCTGGCAAGGCCATTAGGACAGCTCTGTGGATCTGCTAATTAGATATTTGCCTCTGGGAGAATTTTAGATTGGGAAGGAAAATGCAGGAAAATGGGTCTTTGGAGGTCTATAAAATTCCAGACTACTGACCCTGAAGTGACAGTGAATAGTCACAGAAAACTGCAGTTAATAGTAGGCATAGCCAAGGGAGCTACAAAAAGTAGCATCTCAATTTTGGTAAGTAAAGAGGGGGTGTCAATTATTCTAGTAACCTACAGAGATTGTGCTATCCTTGCATTTCTGTGCCAGTCCATTGGCTAATAACTGTTCACTGAGGGCAAATTGGGCTCCCTGCAGGGGCAAAAGATAAATCTATGAAAGAGTAGTTCTTTATTCCCTATACCAGCAGGTTGGAATGAGAGCTAGAGGGAAAACGAAGAAGTGTAGACTCTAAGGAAATGAAGGGTGATTCAAACCAGCTGCATGATTGTAAAGGAGCAAGGGAAGATGAGGGCATCTAAATTTGGAGAGAACTAATGAGTACTACCTTCTTTTCATAAAAGATGGACATGAATTTCCTGAGGTCACTTCTCATGCCACATGGAAGATACTACTAATAGTAGTAACTTGTCCTTAGTAAGAAAAATCTTTCTAGACAGTCACTACTATTGATAAAGACAACAGGAGCAATGAAATTTATACAACACTTTAAAGTTTGCAAAATACTTTACATTAGCTATTTCATTTGATGCTCACAATAACTCTGGGAAGAATTTGTTACCATTATCCCAATTTTACAAAGGAAGAATCTGAGCCTGAAAGAGGGATTTTGTCCCAAGTCACTAAAGCTAATAAGTTTTTGAGGTAGGATTTCAACTCGAATGTTTCTAACTGGGAATGTGGCACTCTGTTTCCTATACTCCTTTGCTGACATAATTAAGGTGAAGTTACTCTAGAAAATGGAGGGTGTTTCAGTGTATATGACCAGACATAAAAATTTCTGCTCATAATTCAAAAGTCAAGTGAGCATGGCATCTTGAGATAGCTCTTTGCCTCTCTTCAACATCTTGCTGTTTGCTTGCTCAGTCCTTAATTAGTAGGGCCTGAACATTTTGTCTCTTATTTGAATCCTTAAGACCTGATTGTGATTCCTGGATTTCACCCAGCTTCCATTTTAGACACTGGCTCATGTATCTGACCTTTTCAGTTCTTTGCTCATTTGACCCTTATGTGCATGGGAATTTTTCACCAGCACCTTTCCTCTACCCCCTTTCCTACAAACACAATGCTAATGATCCATATCTCTCAAGAGGATTTGCTCAGTCATTTCATTCAGCCAAGCCATTGAAATGCCCCAAACTTTATAAGGAGATTTCTAAGTGGAAGTGTCACAGTGGTAGGAGATCCTCTTTTTAGAGTTATAGAACCTGTCATATTTTAGCCTAACCTCAACAATGAAATCTTCTTCAATCTACCTCAGGACCCATATTCAAAATGTAATAGAAAGTTTCTTGAAAGTGACCAGAACTAAGTGCTGCTATCCACTTCTCATGATTTATGTGTGACCAACTGATACTTCCAAAAGAAAGTCAAGAGGGAAAAAAAGGTCTGCATTTTGCAACATGGGTAGTGTTTTCATTTCTGATTTAACTAAATGCAGAATTCTCAGGAGAATATGTTTCATAGAACAGGATTTAGCTTTCTGAGCTATGATACAGCAATTGCTAGCTCTTGCCTGACAGGAGCTCAGATTTTAATGTTTCCCCCAGATGCAATGAGGGCTAAGAATAGGAGCTACAACTGTGGTTTTCCTCCTCCCTTGAACCTAGCTAAGATTTTTCTCTGGGAGAAGCTGCAACTGGACAATTCCCAATTAAAGAAGGGACAAAAATATTGAATTAGACAAAGTTATGAGTCGGTAATCAAGAATATCGATTGTTAAACAATTGATTTTGTGTCCTGGATCTCTTTGGTAAGTTGGTGAACCCTATGTACTCCTCAGAATGATGCTCTTAGATTCGTAAATTAAAATTAATAGGATTTCAAAAGAAACCAAGTATACTGAATTACAATAATCAAAATATATATTTTTAAATGAGGACACAGAGACCAGTTTAAAAGTTCCTAGTAGAGGTAGCAATTGAAATCTGTATCAGAAATTGTACAGAAAATCACAAAAGTAGAGAGATAAACCAAGAAAATTGTTGACAGTCAAGTAGTACGTTCACACATGAGAAATCAAGAGGGGTCAAGGTTTACAGTTCAAGAAAGTGTGTAGCACATATGTTTTGCAGGCATACACCTATTTTTAGCCCTGGGGATGAGACATCAGCCCTCTCTTCTAGCTTCAACTACATTAATTTCAGTTGGAGTGCTCTCTACCTTCCAATAGCATTATCATAAAAAGAAACTGGCCATATCTCATTGTTCTATCTAATAGAAATACTTATAATGAAAGCAACAAAGAATGTACTTTCCTAGAGAAGGGATCATCTCATTCAGAGGCTTTGAAATAGACACAGAAAGGAAAAAACAAATTCCCAGATATGTCAGAAACCAGATACAATAGAAAGTATCAGTATGACATAGGGAAAAGACTGGCAGTAGAGGCACTCAATGACCTATAGCAAATAATGGCATGAAAGGGGGAAGGAAAAAAAGATATGCCTTGCCAACTGTGTTGGCATTGTCCCCTAAGGTTGGTGGACCCTTTCCATCTGACTTGCAAATGAAATCTCCTATTTAAATTGTCTTCCCCAATTAGGATGTCGGCTTGAGAGCAGGTACCAGTCCTGCTTTTCTATTTGTAAACCCAGCACTTGCTACAATGCAGTGCACACAGTAAACACTTGACAAATACATTCATTCATAACCTGGCAAAGTCAGTGCTGTTATTATACCAGTTTTGCAGATGAAGAAATAGAGGCTGAAAAATTAAGTGACTTCCTCAGTCACCTGACACTGAGCAAGTGTCTGACACAGGATTCATTAGCAGATCTGCCTCACTTAATGCCATGCTCCTTCTCTAACACCAGTTACATGCTTAGCACAGAAACAAGATACATTTGCAATGGGGTACTTTGATTTCTGTTGAAGGTATCTCTCTGATAGTCAAGAAAGGTTATATACTTTCTGATTTGCCAATCTCCTTCCTGAGCACAAACTCCAAGGAAGTCAGTGACATAAAAAAATATATATGACAAAATGGTCACAGAAACTCGTTTTTGCAGAGGAAAAAATGGGAAATTGAATAGGTGCCAGTTGGGAAATGATTGACAAAGATTGTGATATATGAACATAATGAAGTATTATCATGTCATAAATAACAAATATGAGAAATTCCAGGAAACACAAGAAGATATCTACGAAGTTGTGCAGAATAAAATAAGTAGAACCTAGAAAACAACATATATCATTTACAATAATGTAAGGAAAATAACTGTAACAGGCAACTGATCTCAATTGAACTTCATATTGATGATGGAAAACAAGTGATATAATATACTTCTTACTATCTATATCAGCCTGGGATGGCAGATATTTATAGTTGGCACCTGTCACAGAGCCTCCATTAATGCTCCTGGTAAACTGTGCTATAGGTTATGAGATGTAGGTCTTAAGTGAACCCCAAAGATAATTGCTGGGATTGTTGAGATACATCTATCTTTTCAGTACCAGTAGCCTAGACTGGCTCATAGGTTAGGACAATTTTACTTCCATCCTTTCCATTATCTGCAGTGGCCTTGGTCTGTTTAACAGCAACAACATCAACAACTTTAGTGATTTCAGCTTCCCTCTCACCCCTCTGCCTCATCCTCTCATCATCACCAACTCAGGCAATCATCCCCAAACCTTACGACAGGGTATAGGATACTTTCTGGCCAATCAACTCATCTGACTCCCTCAAAATATGTCTCCTTTCACAGTGTCCCAGGATCACTTAGTTGACCCCAGAGTCCTTAATCCTTTCAAGGCTAATCTCTCCAGTAAATGCTCCCTTGGCCCTTTTATAGCAATTCTGAGCAACTATATAAATTTTTGCATTCAATTTAGACAGAAGAGATTCCACATACAACATTAGTCTTAGCAAGCACTTTGGCCCCATTGATAAGGAGGATGATATCCCATAGGTCCTCCTTGTCCATACTCATCTTCTCATCCCTACACCCATAAGCAACTTCCTGGCTGCCATAGAACCCAGGTTAAAGCCTCATCATGAATGGTCAGTAACTCTGGAGAAGATTAAGGTCAGGAGTAAAACATTCAAAAATGCTTATCTTGAAGGATCATAGAGACCTAGAAGGGACCTCAGAGACCACTGAATACCACACCTTCCTTTAACAAATAAAAAAATGAGGTACAGGGAAGTAACATGACTTGCCCATGGTATTCCACACAGCTAATAAACATCTAATACGGGATTAAACCCAGGTATTCCTAACTTCAAGTCCAGTGTTTTAGCCAGTATGCCATCACTACTAATGGGAAAGGTAACTCTGGTAACTGTTTTTCCTTTTTTTTTTAGAAAAGAGGAATGAGGTAGAAACATAAAATCAGAGAACTAAGATTTTGGCATGAAAGAATTAAGAATGAAAAAGAAAGAAATAACTGCCAACCAAGATAATTCACTAACAACCATTTGTTCTAGGTTAATTTTACATACTTTTTTTGACAAGATTGCTAGATGGGTAGATTAGGAAAGGTTCTATTAGAAATAGAACCATAGACACGGTTCTGTTTTTCTTGCATTATATTTGGCAAAACCTCTCATCATATTGTTGTCTCATCCTAGAATCAGGAAGGGACGACAATGGGGGCTAAATGGATTTGAATTTGTGTGAATATCTGGATTCGATAAGTGTTGATTGATCCAAATTAATTTTGAGGAAATTTTTCAGTAAAATACTCCATGTGACCTTGCTTGCCTTGAGATATTCAATACTTTAGTTAACGACTTAGATTAAGGCATACATGTTATGCTTTTCAAATTTGCAGACAACTTGTTTTTCCTCACACATGACTTTCCTCCTATCTCTGAGTCTTTGCACCGGATGACCCCTAAGTCTGATACTCTCTATTGTTACCAATACTTCTTAGAATCCATGGATACCTCAAGATTCAGTTCAAATACTACCTTCAGTAAAAGCTCTTTCTTGGTCTTCTCAGCTGCTAGTGCATTCCCTTCTAAGGTTACTTTTAATCTGCTCTGTTTGCATCTTGGCTATACCAATATACAGATATGTTGTCTCCCTCTTATAGTGTAAGAGTGATGAGGACAAGGGTTTTTTGTTTTCACTTAGAAACATCCTTGCTGTCTAGCACAGTACTAAGTACAAATAAGAGCTTAATGAATGCTTGTTGACGCCCATAGCATGATATTGTGGTGGTGGTGGTGGGGGGGGAATATAATTCACTGGATGCAACTATCTTTGTCAGTATGATATACCTGAAAGAAGACATAAGGGAGAGAATGGAATAAGTATTTTTATAGCACCTACCATGTGCCAGGCACTGTGCTACGAACTTTTTTTTTTTTTTACCAATATGCAATTTCATCTTCATAACAACCCTGTGTGGTAAGTGCTATTATTGCCATTTTACAGTGGAAGAAACTGAGGCAAATAGAGATTAAATTAATTTTTCAGGGTTATACTGATAGCAAGTATGTCAAAGATTGGATTTTAACTCAGTTTTTTTCTTATTTTATTACTTATTTGTTTTTTTAAAAAATATGTTCATTTTATTTATTGTTAATGTTCTACAATCACTACCATAAAACTTAGATTTTTTTTTTCTCTTACCTACCCCCCACTACCCCCATCCCTCCCCAAGATGGCATACAATTCTATATAGGATCTACACATACATTCCTATCAAATACATTTTCATTATAGTCGTGCTGTGTAGAAGAACTAAAACAAATGGGAAAAATCATATAACAAACCAAAACATAATACACACACACACACACACACAAATGATCTGCTACATTCTGCAATTGAATTCCATAGTTCTTTCTCTGAATGTGGAAGGCATTTTGCCTTAGAAGACCACTGGGATTTTTTTTATGTCCTTGCATTGCTATGAAGATCCAAGTCTATTAGAAAAAATTCTTGCACACTGTGGACATTGCTGTCCACAAAGTTCTCCTGGTTCTGCTCTTTCCACTCAGCATCAGGTCATATAAGTCTTTCCAGGCCTATCTGAAGTCTTCTTGTTCATCATTTCTTATGGCGCAATAGTATTCCATTACATTCATATACCATAATTTATTCAGCCATTCCTCAATTGATGGGCATCCCCTTGATTTCCAGTTTTTGGCAAATACAAAGAGCACTGCTATAAATATTTTTGTACATGTGGGACTCCATTTTTATGATCTCTTGGGGATACGGTCCTAGAAGTGATATTGCTGGGTTAAAGAGTGTGTACATTTTTGTAGCCCTTTGGGCATAGTTCCAAATCGCCCTCCAGAATGGTTGGATGAGCTCACAGCTCCACCAACAATGAATTAGTGTTCCAACTCTGCCACATCCTCTCCAACATTTATCATTTTCCTGTTCTGTCATGTTTACCAAGCTAATAGGTGTGATGTGGTACCTCAGAGTTGTTTTGATTTGCATCTCTCTAATCAAAAGTGATTTAGAGCAGTTTTTCATAGATTATAGATATCTTTAATTTCTTCCTCTGAAAATTGCCTGTTCATATCCTTTGACCATTCATCAATTGGGGAACAGTTTTTTTTTCTTTTACTCCAACCCCAGAAATATATTTCATACACCACCTAGCTAACTCTGAAAGAGTGTTGCTCATAGACACAAAAGAGTCTTTTGGTCTGATCCTTGCCACAACCTTTACCAACTATGTGACCATGAAATAATCACAAAACATTTTTCCTTGTATTAAAATGAATATAATAAGACTTGTAGCACCATGGAACTCAGGATTGGAAGGGAAGAATGAGATAACATCTGTAGAGTAAAATACTTTGCAAACTTCTAAGTTCTATGTGAATGTCGGCTACTATTAAAAGAGATATGACCCAGATAAAAAAAGTAGTTAATTGGTTTTTGAACTGGTTGATTGACCATAACCAAAGGATATTTATTAATGGATTGTTGTCGATGTGGAGAAGCTCTATAATGGAGTACCCCCAAGATACTGTCCTTGGTTCTATTCTGCTGGACACTTTAATCACAATTTCTCTAAATAAGTAGATGACGTGTTTATCAAATTGGAACACCATTAAACTGGGAAGGGTAGGTTATACATTGCATGACAGATTGTAATTCTTGAAGGTAATTGACAAGTTGTGAATAAATGAATAGATGGATGGATGGATGGATGGATGGGTGGATAGATGAATGAAATGAGCAGAATGAAACAAGAGGAATGAAACTTATGAGATAAGATTTAATAGGGATCCCTATAAAGTTCCACTGTCCTCTGTCCTGACCAGAACAAATTTTTGATATTATGCCTAATTCTTGGCATGACTTTTGAGAGAGGAAATTGGAAAATTGGAACACCGCCATAAGAGAATGACCAGAAATTATGAAAGGAATTATGGTTTATAAAATATGGTATATAAGAAGATGTTGGAGGAACTCAAACCTTTTAATCTACAGAGCCTAAAGGAAAGATAATGAGTGTCTTTGTCACTGCCCATCAAAGGATCTTAGGCAGAATTCATGATTTGAGCAAAGTTTAACTAGATGTCCCTTGAAGTATCTAATATTTTTAAGATTCTATGATCTTAAGAACTTATGTTCTCTAATTAGCTGGGTAAAAGAGATGAGCATGTTTTTCTCCATGCACTAATTCAATACTCTTTCTAGAGTCATAGAAAGGCTTAGTTATTATTTATTTCAATAAGTTCATGAGTTCAGGGATGATTCTAGTAAAGATATCATAAAACAGCTAGACATTATTGAATTCTTAGAAAGCTTTTTCGATAAATGACATTTGGGCACTATAAAAATATGATAATTTGGAGTTCTATTTCTTACCTTCTGTGTTGATGCCCTTCCATCCCAGTATGGTATCCTTTCTAGCATATAGGACAATAAATTACTATACGACTAGAGAATAAAATTTTTGTCCAATTATAAGTAGATTCCAGGTCATCTTAATTGGGAAGATGAATCTTGGTTGTCTTTTCTGTTTTGGGGTGAACTGAAAATATTGCTTTTCATCATTTTCCTCAGATTCCTGAAAGTGATGACTTCATTGATTGTAAAGAACAGACACTAAAAAAAATCTTACTTAGATCATTCTTCCTGGACTTCTGGAATATGTGAATTGTGTTTTATCAGGATAGTTTCCAAATGAGATTCTGTGTAGTTCAAGGAAAATAATCAACAGATTACAAAGAAAGCTAAACTATGCGAAATGTTCTGTGACTTCATTAGTGTAACAAATTTCCCTCAAATTATGAATGGATTATCATATCAATCCTTGAGAGTTACCTGAAACACAGAGCTTAAATGATTTTCCCAAGGTCATTTAGCTAACAAGTACCAAACCTAGTTCTTCCTGAAACCACCTTAGCACTCTATGCACTATACACTACCTCTATAACTCTAAAACATGAAAACATTTAAGGTATTTGGGTGATTTGGGAAAACTGAGCAATCCAAGTGAAATTAAGGTAACTATCATTTACTTTGTGACCCTGGGCAAGTCATCCAACCCTGTTCAGTTCAGTTTCTTCATCTACAAAATGAACTGGAGAAGGAAATAGCAAACCACATCAATATCTTTGTCAAGAAAACTCCAAATGGGGCCATGAAGAGTTGAACATGACTGGAATGACTAAATAACAAAAATCACTTACATAAAAAGATTGGGTGGTATACTTGAAATAATTTTGGACTGAGTTACAATAATTTATTCAGGAGTCTAGAGTCTAGATAGAATCTCTCATCCATTTGGACTTCACTTAAAACTGCCTCTGTGGCAATGTTGAACATGTTTGGTAGGCACTTCTTCTGTCTTATGCTCTCTCTTGTATGACTAGCTTGCTATTAACAATAAGAATTATTCATTTATTATTTAGTGTTTAAGTGCCCACTATATACCAGTCTCTGTTCTAGGAGCTGGAGATACATTCTTCACCCTCAAGAAAGTTACATTCTATCAAACAGAAGAATGGTGGTGTAAAACCCAATGAAACATTTCCACCCAATTAGAGCTGTCCAAAAGTAGAATTGGTTTTCTCAAGGAGTCCTAATTTCCCTGTCACGAGAGTCTTCAAGTATAGAATAACTGAACCCTTGACAATGGTGTTATAGAAGGGATTCTTATTTGTCTGTGTATTTGGATTAGAGTCATTGAGCTTGGGATCCTTAAACTGAGCATCTGTGGCTCCTTTAAGGGTCACTGGACATATTAAAGAGGGTTTTTGAATTTATATTTTCATATTTTGACAACCGTACTTCAATTCAATTCAAATATTTGATCTTTGTTGTAATCCTATTCAATTTTATGCATATTAAGCATTAGTTTCAAAAGGGATCCACAGACTTCACAATTCTGTCAGGAGTCCATGACCAAAAAAAAAATAGTTAAGAACACTTGTATTACTTGGAGTTTTGTTTATTAAAAACTGCTAATTCTGTGGTTCTGATAATTTTCTAATGCACAACTAGGATAAAATTATTCCCTTGGCCATTCACTCACCTATCGCCCATTGCCTCTTCTTCCCAAATCTAGACTCTGCTTACAATAGTCTTAAGATACTTTCATGGTGTCTCTGATACTATTTAATGTCCTGACTATGAATCTGTGCTGGCTGAATGTGATATCTTTCAGGACTCTCTGATCTTATCCAAATCCCCATAATTGACTTCCTTGACATTTCTTAAGTCACCGTTGTTTGACTTCATAAAGTATCTTTTTTAAAGATTTCTTGTTTCTTCATTTTTTTTTACTCCTGACTTCAAGATTCTACTGACTCCTTAGTTTCTTCCTATACTGGTCAGTTATTTCTGATCCTTGGCGAATCTTTAAAATAATGTTTCTATAAGTCTATCTTGAAATGGCCTGTCCTATCTGTCCATTATCCCAAACCTGAATCTGACTTGACATCTACCTATTTCTCCAGACTTTGCTATCTTTTCCTTTATCTCAATGACCTTCCTTGCGGTGGAATCTGCTTTTTACCTGTCAGGATTAATACTGGGCCAGGCAGAAGGCAGAGGTAATAGAGGTAATAGGGAAAGTCTCTAACGAGTTAAAGGTATGTGATTTTGACTTAGAGCATTATTAGCATTATTGGAACTTTACCCTAAATATAAGAAAAAGGGAAAAAGGGAACTTTTATACAATAACATTAATAACCATTTTATAGTACAAAATGTTATACAACCAATATTTAAAGAATAGTGCATTAATGGAACATTATGAGAAAATTAAAATGACAAGCATAAGTACAAGGAAATACATAAAGACTTATGGAGTGATACAAAGAAAAATAATGAGAACCAAAAGTATGCATAATAACTGTATAAATGAGGAAGGTATGTTCAGCATGAGATTATTAAGATTCTGCTAACTTCATCTTTTCCTTAATGAGATGTCAAATTAATTTGATTAGGAATGAACTTGCTTTGGCCCTAGGATGCTCTCCTTCATATTGAAGATAACTGACTAATTCATAGTAAGTTCATACACAAGGGACATACTCTTGGACTTAGCTTTTATTAAACACTATGTACAAAGCACTGTGCTAACTTTTCAGAATATGAATATAAAAGAAAGACAGTCCTTGCTCCTCCAAAGGTCACATTACACTTAGCAAGATAACATGTGTGTATAGTTTCAGCAATATGTCAGATGAAAAGATGCCATGGTTCTTAGATTACAGTGGCAAAACAGATGAGAATGCCTCTTCTTTGATGTCATTTCCATGGATATACCATGTCAAATTTTGACACTGGATCATATGACAGTGCCACAGACTCCGGTGACAAGAATTTCCTTTCTGGTTCTTCAATTGATAGATCTATAACACGTGAAAGTGTACTTCACAGGTCATGTCTCCATAGGGGTTGCATCTCGAAATGATAGTTGTAAACACTAGACTGGAATCACTGCTGTAACAAAAGCTTTTGGGTTTAGCTTCCTGAGCTGTCACCATCTTATTTGTGAAGGTGGTGATGGTGGATTGATATCCCTGGTGCATCCTGCCTACTGTCCCTTCCTCACTGTGCCTTGTTTCTTCAGCTAGGCTGGCTGCCCTGTGAGTGACAGTTGGCAGAGATGGCTGAATCTTTTCCCATAAGAGCCACCTCCCCAAATAGTATAGACTGTGAGGGCTAAGCTGCAAGGAAGCCCAGCAAAATGGATTTGAGGGTCTGTATAGGTTCCCATATTCAAGTAAAACTCAGAAAATTTATTATTGTAATTGATATACCAGCTAATTAATTTGATAGTTTCCAATGAAAGTTATGTTTCTGGTTTAGCACTATCATGTAAACATATGTCTCAAGATCACCATTATCCAACATCCATGGAAAGGAAAATACTATGGACAAATTCATCTAATAAGGCATTTGTCAAATGACTACTATTTGAACACTCTAGGAAGTGGGATAGAAAAATTAAAAGTATAGAGTTTTTACCCACAAGAAGCTTATAATCTAGTGAGGGAGAAAAGGCAAAAACACAAATAATGACAAAAGAGAGTCAATGAAAAAGGCACAAAACATTGTGAAAGTTCAGAGAAAAGAGTACCCACTTCCAAAAGGAGGAATGAAGGCAGACTTCATGAAGGAGGGGACATTTGAGTAGGATAGGAGATGAATGAATGGAGATAAAGTCATCCAAGGCACAAAGGCAAGAAAACATGGAACATATTTAAGGAACACTGAGTGGCCTGCTTTGCTTAGAGCATAATATACTTGAAAAGAAATGTGAGATAAGCCTGGAGTCTAATTATGGAAGGCCTTGAATATCACATTAAAGAGCTTGGACTTTATTGGTTATACAATGAGGGTCCATTAAATGTTTTTGAGCAGAGAAGATATGTAGATTGGCACTGTATATTAGCAGGCTTATTCTACAGGACCTACTGGTATAAGAAGAGGCTGTTTCAGTGGTCCTACTTCAGTGGTTAGACGAAATACAATGAGAACCTAAATCAGATTCAGGACCATGGGAATTAGATAGAGAGGAGGGGGATGCAAGGCATTACAGTGTAGGGAGTGACAACTGATTTGATAGGAGGGTTGAAGTAGAGAAAGATAGTTTCTTCAGAAACAATATAAGCCCTAATTCTAGGTTAATAAGTTAATCAATAATCATTTATTAAGTGATTTCTATATGCCAGGCACTGGGGATCTCAATCAGAAGTTCCTAGCCTCAAGAAGCTTACATTCTATTAGAAGAACATAAGGTCTCAATGATCTGAGTGCCAGAAGAAAACATCACACATGCAAACCTGCTTTCACTAACTAAGGACATATGTTCAAGACAGAAACTCCCTTGTAAATAGCATTGTGATTTTGGTCAGTTCCTTTTATTGCTATAGATATGACCCATACCTTAACTGTGACATTTATACATTTTACGCAGTAGATATAGTAAGGAGCCCCCATATTTTCTGTTCACATTGAAGATATCACCTACAAATGCATAGAGTAAATGTCCTGTTGTCTTAGGGAAGGAATGAATGCTGACTGCTTAAATAAATCTCTGCTTTTTCCTTATCACTCATCCTCACTATTATAAGAGAATAATTGTGAATACTCCAGGCATGTATCTCAAGTTAAATATATTGCATCATATTGTTCATGCATTGTTAACTAGGACAGTGTAAAACAGTGTTCCTTCTCTTCCCTTGGGATTCTTGTGAATGTTAAATGTATATTTCATGAGGCTATTCCAGCAAAATATAGACACACGTAAATAAAACAAGACTCAAACTTGACAGGGGATTGAGGCTATGGCAATCACTAGAGTTTGATTCATCTACTGCTGTTTTTTCCAATAGCAATGTGCTTCATTAAAATGCCATCTTTCACCAGACAAGATGCTCTACATCTGGTACCAGGGAGGCTGAGGCTGATGGGTCTTTTGAGTTCAGGAGTTCTGCGCTTCAGTGGACCACGCCAATGCATGTCTGCACTAAGTCAGGTATAAATGTGGCACTCCCCTGGGAATAGCCCAGGGAGAGGGGCAAAATAGCTTATGTCAAAAAAAGAGATACAGAGAGGCCAAGTCTTGCAAAGCAAGGTAAGGCATAGCATGAAAAGGAAAGGAGGGGAGAAGGGAAGAGACAAAAGAAAATGAAGGTAGCAGAAAAGAAGAGATGAAAAGAAAAAGGAGAGAAAGGGAAAGGAGAGAAAAAGAGAGTAAGAGAAATGAGGAAGGGAAGGGAGTAATGGGAAAGGGAGAAGACAGGAGAAGAGAATTTTCCATTTTCCAGCATTTCCTATTTTGAGACTGCTATAGAACATGCTGAAAATGTACTAAATTAAATTGTTGAACGGCACACAAACCATATAATTGTGCTTCACTTTAATAAGCACCACAAAAGACAGTACTCGGGAGCTGATCTAAACTTTGCAGTACCACCCCACTCTATCACGATTACATCCTGACCGAGGTATTACTTTCAATTTGGGCTTTACACTTTAGGAAGGAGATTGCGGGACAGGCAATGTGACTTAGTGGATAGGAGTGACCTTGAATTCAGAAAGACCTGGACTTAAGTTTGGCCTATGACTTACAGTGACCTATATGACAACGAGGAAGTCACTTATCACTCTCTGAGTTTCCTCATCTGTAAAATGGAATCAATAACTTCCTGTTACCCAGAGCTATTCTGAGGATCAAATGAAAATGCATTTTTAAAAAATGACTTCTTGCTAAACATAATGGTATTTATCTTCCCAGTGCTCCAGGCAACTCTCCTCAACTGAAAGTTCCATAGTAGGTACTGACTTGCAGAGTAGAATTCAATTGGACACTTTCTTCTGTCCTTGAATATATATCACTACCTTGTCCCAGGTCAATTGGACCATGTCAGATCCCAGTCCTGGATTATATTTATCATTTGTCCCCTCCCCTCCAACTTGTATGTTGTTGAAAAGAAGGGGTAAAGCCCATAAAACCATAGTGACTGCACCTACAATAAGTTTTTTCTAGCTAACCTCAACTGAGACTTTACCATAACTAGACAATCTTACCTAATCCTCCCAAACTGATTCTATAAGATAGTGAACAATCTCCTTTATCACAGCAACTTCTGAAACTTTTCTGTACCTTTTCATGCCTCCTATGTCATTTCTTCCTGAAGACTTGCCTTATATTTCACTGAAAAAGAGGCCAACTCCTACTTCTCTCCTCCTCCTCATCTCTCATTTTCTGAAAAGATCTCACATTATCTCCACCTTTTCTTCAGTTTCAGATGAGATAACCTTCCAGTTTGCCAAGATGAACCTCTCTACACTTCCCTTTGATACCTTCCACTCTTATCTTCTCTGAGAGATTTTCCCCACCATCATCTTCCTTCCTTTCTTCCTTATCTTTTATCTTTCTTCCTTCCTTTCTTCTTTCTTTCTTTGTCTCTGTCTCTCCATTCTTTCACTCTGTCTCTGTTTTTCTCTGTCTCTCTCTCCTTCAGTCTCCTATTTGCTGGTATCTTTCTAGTTAAATAAAAATATATCCAACTCTTCTTTACCTTTAAAAAAACATTACTAGATCCTACCACCCCTGGTATATGTCATTCTATATCTCTCCTCTCTAATACCACTACTTTCTTTGAAAAAGCTAGCTATGCTTGGTGCCTCCATTCTGTCAGTCTCTTTTAAACCCTCTGAAATATGGCACCAGCTTCATCATCCAAATGAAATTGTTCTCTCCAAAATTATAAATCACCTCTTCTTTGATGAAATGCCTTCTTTTATTTTAATCCTTTTTGATCTTCCTGAAAAACTGAACCCTGGTGACCCCCTCTCCTCCTAGATATTCTCTCTTCTCCAAGTTTTTGTAATTCTGTTCTCTTTTGGTTTACCTCCTATGTGCTGATCACTCTGCAGGTTCTTTTTGCTGAATTGTGGGTATCCCCCAAAGTTTCATACCGAATCCTCTTCTTTCTCTTTTTTTAGTACTCTCTTACTTGGAGATCTCACAAACTCCCCTATTTTTAACAATCATTTCTATGCATATGATTTCCAGATCTAGCCCTAGTCTCTATTTGAATTCTAGTCCTACACCGCAAACTACTTGTTGGTCATTTTAAACTGAGTATCCTGTAGGCAGCTCAAACTAAACATATATACATTTTTCAAATTATCTACCTGATCTTCAAATCTCCCCTCTTCTGAATGTCTCTATTACTGTCACAGGTACCATCATCCTTCCAGTTACTAGTTTTTAACTTCAGTATCATCCTCAACTACTCATCCATTTACCCCACACATCCAGTCAGTTGCCCAATCTTGCAATTTCTTTCTCCACAACATCACACCATACCTTTTCTTCTCTCTACTCGCAACTACCACCCAGTTAGGCCTTCTATCCTGAACTGTTATGGTAGCACTCAAAATGGTCTCCCTACCTAAAAACTTCATCCATCTTTCACACAATTCTACTTCATCCATCTTTCACACAATTACTAAAGTGATTGTTTTAAGTCTGACCATGCCATGTCCCCTCATCCCATACACTCCCTCAATAAACATCAATCCCTCTCTATCATCTCCATGGCCAAATGTAGATCCCTCTGGCATTTAAAACTTTCCACCAGCTGCACCCTCTGAACTTTTTTAGTAGTATCTATTCCCAGGTTCCAGCTATACTGAACTTGTTCTTTCTTTTTTGAAGAGAATTATGATTTTTATATTAATCGATATGATATGTGCAATAAATATGCCAATAACTTAGATATTTTTGACACCAATTAATGTTAACAAGATTTGTCTGAGCCAGTCCTTAACCTGAGAATGATGAAACAGCAGACCAAAGAGTGCCAATAATCAGGTGGCAGTTTAATTAATTAGTTTCATTAGGAAGAACAGATTCGCAAATTGGGAATTCTCCTGATCAGAATTCCACCTTGCTGTAGTGAAGCCAGAGATTACATACCTAAATCACAAGTGGTAAGAGAGTGGGGAAGGTGAATTACAGTCATTTCCCAGGGTCTGAGTGGTTTCCTACAAGCTCACAAGTGTAGGACCATGCAATAATTGTGGAGTAAAGTCTTTGGGGGTTGTTACTTAATGGAGGACCAGAGTTCTGTGATGGGAACAGGTTCTACACTCTTTGATTTGCTTAATTTAAGGTATATGGGGACAAGAATGCAGTGATCATCAAGGTTTGATTGATCATCTCAAGCCAGAGAATCAATTCTGAAAAATCTAAATTATATTGTATATTCATTACACGAATCATATCAATTGATATGGAAATCAAAATTCCCTTCACATTTGCATATAAGCATCTGATATCTCTGTGCCCTTGCACTGCTTCCTTTCCATGCCTGGAATTCTCTCACTCCTAACCTCTAGCTCTTTGACTTCCTTTAAGTCTTAGCTTAAGGACCACCCCTTCTAAACTCTTCTGGTAGAGTTATGCTGGCTTCCCTAGCTGCTACAATCATTATCTCAAATGTGTTGTCTGTTTTTCTTGTAAATTATGTTTTATTTGTTTTATTTATTCCACCTTAAAATGTCACCTCCTTTGAGAGCAGGAGCTATTTTGGGCTTTTTGTTTGTATTACTGACTAGATTAATAAATACTTGCTAGTTGACTGATTATTCAGAAATGACAGAGGAAGAATTCCTTAGCAGGAGTTCTTCGATGCCAATGAAATCACAGGTCTAGAATAAATCACAAAATTCTCCAACTAAGGAATTGGTATAGAATAAAACATAGTGGGCTTGCTTAGGAATAGAAAGATTTGAGTTCAAGTCTTGATTCTGGCACACACTACCTCGAGGACCATGGACAAGACCATTAATCTTTCAGTGTTCCCAAGTAACCTTCTAAACCTATGAGATACTAGAAATATTCATTAGAAGAAAGAATATTCATTCCAGAGTTTTCATATCATATGCACCTATGAAATCACAAGTCCAAACTTCACCTCATCCTCTGCTCCTCATAAATAAAGATGGGGGGAGAGAGAGACAGAGAGAGAGACAGAGAGAGAGAGAGAGAGAGAGAGAGAGAGAGAGAGAGAGAGAGAGAGAGAGAGAGAGAGAGAGAGAGAGAGAGAAAATGTGTCTAGAGTAGGGCTACCAAGATAATGACAGATGTAAATATCTTATCACAGAAGTACTGGTTAGAGGATCTGAGAATTCTTAGCAAGAAGATGAGATTTAAATTATCTGAATGATTGCTGTGTCACTCTTATTCTGCTTGGCAGGGCCAGAATAAGGTAAAGCTTGTAAAGAGTTGGATTAAATCTTGGTGCAAAGAAAGGCATCCTAAATACTAAGGATACCTGAAAGTGGAATGAGCTGCCTCAGAAGGCTCTGGCCGTCCCATGCCTTGTAATCTTTATGATGAAGCTAGATGACTATGCAGTGGCGATGATAGAGAGGGGATTCTTGGTTCAGTATGAATTGAATTAGATGACCCTTGCAGTGGTCTTTTCCATTGCTGACATTCTGTGATGCAGAAGACAGAAGTCATACTTGGAATGTTTAAGGCATTCACATGGCAAGCCAAATAATTTTAGTTTTTTAAAACACTGAGTTCAAATCATACCTTCTTTATTTTTATCTCATTTCCTCCTTCTGTGGAACCGTTCATTTTTTCTAGCTTCCCTTAATCATTTCAGGAACACAACTCACTGGTATTCTTGACACTAAGCTACTTTTGCACTTGGCAACATTTTCAAATGACTAATTGCTGAGCCAGATTCTCTTCCCCCACCCCCACCCCCCACAGGGAGATCTACATGCTAAGAATAAATTAGTCATTTTTGGAAACTGCATGAATTAGGGCGGTACTTTTGACCTTTTTCTTTCTGGGTCACATTTGAAAATATGTTAATCTCCCACAGCAGAACACTGGTAAATAGACCAAGAAGTGTAAGACAGGCACTCTTTCCAGTTGGCCTGAAAGGTATTTTGCTGGGGAGCTAGCCCCAACAAGCACTACAGGATACCCCCAGATCTTCAGAGTTAGAAATGATTGCTGATTCTAACAATAATACATCCTAAAGTGGAATACTTTACTGGGAATTTAACCATTTTGTACTTCTACTATTAATTACATTTTACTTTATTAAGTATGCTTTCAATACATCTCCTAACTACAGTGTAGCCTCCTCATTTCCCAAATCCTCAACATTATATGTAGTGGTAAGAGGTCAACCTAGGGTTTCACTGGAGTAGCTAACTCCTACAGGCATCTGTTGGCATAGTAGTTGGTGGATTGGGTTTGGGGTCAGAAAGGGCTGAGTTTCAATCCTTGTAATAGTTCTGGGACCTTGGGTAAATAGCTTAACCTGTCTCAGCTTCAGTTTCCTCTTCTGTATAATGAGGGAGTTAGATACAAGGAACTTTAATGTGACTTCTCACTGTGAATCTCTGATGTTATCATCCCAGTGAGTGAACTCTCTCTACCACTTCAAGCTGTCAGCTAGACTGAAATTGATAGTCTTAGCAAGTTACCCCTAGCATTAAGACTTTACGTTACTTGCCCATGGTCTCCCAAAATGTCTATATCACAGGTCACACTTGATCATAGAGCTTCATGGCTCTAAAGTCAACTCTCTATCCACTAGGCCACAATGCCTCTCTTCATCATTGAACTAATTCATTGTAATTCTCAGCTGGGTGGCAAGTGGATAGAGCTCCTGGCCTGAAGTCAGGAAAACTCAATTTCATGGGTTCAAATCTGACCTCAAACACTTAGCTGTGTGATCTTGGGAAAGTCACTTAAACCTGGTGGCCTCAATTTTCTCATTTGTAAATAAGCTGAATAATGAAATATCAAACAACTACAATATCTTTGCCAAGAACACCCTTACGTGCACAGTGAGATGTGACTAAAAAGCAATAATATAAACTCCCATTATACTGTTTAACAAAAATGCTTATTGATGTCTCCCTAAAAATCAATGGTAGTATCCTAAAGAATGGCAGGTACTGTCTGCAGGTGTATGTTAAGTTCTGAGGATGCAATGAGATATAAGACTTAACACCAGGATCACCTCATAATATATTATATGACTTGACATATTTGAATTTTCCACACCCCAGGGAACTAGCAAAGTTAGTGGATAGAACTCCAGGCTTAGAGTCAAGCAGATCTAGGGTTCTAATGCTGCCTGAGGAATTTGCTAGCAAAATGACCTAGAATGAGTCATGTAGCATCGAAGTATCAGCTTCCTCATCAGAAAAATCCTGGACAATTTTCTCAGGGTTGCTGTGAAGGTGAAATGGTAGAAAGCGCTTTAGAAACCTTAAATATTAGGTAAATATCAACAATCATCATCATCATTTCATGATAACCTGTGAGCTACACAAGGTGGGAGAAAAAGTTATCATCCTACTTTAGATTAAGCAACTGAGTCCTAGGTAGTAGAGTACCTTGCGCAGGGTCACAAAGTTGGTAGAGGGCTGAAGCAGATCTCAGACTTGGATCTGCTTATTCTCATTTATAGGAGTCTTTCTATCACTTTTATGACAATATTTTGTCTGACTGAAGGGGAAAAAAAGGACAAAATGTTAATATCCTTTCTTTTCCATATAGTATGAGAATACTGGGCCCTTCCCTCATTTACCCTAGTTCTGGACCTTCTATTTTTTTTTCCTTTGTAGTCACTCTCCCCCTCCCAAAAGCATTTTTCTGTATCATGTCAATTTAGCCCACAGTGGTAGACTATCGAAAAAAGCAGCCTGCTCTCATATCATTTGTCATCTGGTTCTTCCACAATTTAATCTATATTTTCTGTATGATATAATTTATTATGCACAATATTTAATTTAGAAATATATGCACATATATTCATATTAACTATAAATATACACGTATAGCCATGTGTATATAACATAGCATGTTTAGGTGGATATAATATATGACATATATACTTGTATGTGTGTGTGTACTCATATGTATATTTTTATTATTGTTATCATTATTTAGTTGTTTCATTTGTATCTAACTCTTTGTGACCCCATTTGAGATTTTATTGGCCAAGATACCGGAGTAATTTGCCATTTTTTTCTCTGGCTCATTTTACAAACAAGGAACTGAGATAAGCAAGGTAACGTGACTTGCCCAAGGTGATACAGCTAGTAAGTGTCTGAGGCTGGATATATGAAGGTGAGTCTTCCTGATTCCAAGTCAAGTGCTCTATCCACCTTGTCACTTAGTTCTTCTCATGTGTATATATACATGTGAATATATGAAATGCATACACATGCACATGTACAAATACATTCATATATACACATAGCCATTCCTAGGATTATGGGAAGACATGTGTCAGTCACCTGTTTACTGATAAACTACATTTGTTCTGGTCTTCTGCTAAAGTAACTACAACCTCATAAAAACCATAGATGCCTCTGGGGATAGGGAAGGGAGAAAATTCACTCCCCATGTTTAAGAAATATAGAGGAAAGCTGGCAGAATACCAGTTTCCATGTTCAAAAGAGGAAGGGAACCAGAGGTAGAGATTTCCCTCTCTATTTGAAACCTTTAAAGAAGGCAGTTCTTTCTGGTTCAATGGCCAATCTTTTCCTCTCCCCTCTCCCTTCTCCCTTGGCCAAAGGACCAACGAGAAGCTGACTGGCTTATAGTAAGCACTTAATAAATGTTTTTTCATTCATTCATTTACTAAATGCTTTTCATTCATTTTATTCAAACCAGGGAAAAGGATTATGAAAAGTATAACAATATCAGCATTTGATTATAATTTACAAAATATTAAGCAACATTTTCATAGTTTGATTCAAATATGTTTAATATTTTAATATGTAAATGGATTCGCTAGTGTGAGTATTCTCTTTACTGACAGAAATCACATCCTATCATCAAATCTGGAAAATTAGTTGTTATGCTGTTTATGGTTTTATGCAGAATTAAGGTCTTGTACTATTTCTTATAAATACATATAATCACCTAACATAGATGAGGGAAGACCAACATTCAATTCCTGACATTGATACATAATGATTGTTTGGCTCTGGGCAAATCACTTAATGTTTCTGTGCCTCAGTTTTTTCATTTACAAATTGAGGGAAGTGAACTTGATGGCCCCTAAGTTCCCTTCCAACTGTAAATCCTAAGAATGAATAAAATTTAAGAAATCAGTTAAGAAAAATGGAAGAATAGTAAGATGTTTATGTCTTCAAAAAACATTTCTGAGCTATCACTTTCAAATGTCAATAAGAATAAAGAAACTGATGGATGGGAGTACATTTATCCTATCTCCAGTAAGATAATACCATTATTTTCCCCTTTGCTTTTTACTCAGAGTGTTTCGTTCTCTAGCTGGGGAATATAACTTTTTCCGAAATGGAATAGATTTATTCTCCTCCATCCATTCTGATCTATGATCAAAGACCCTGTGGGTCAGGAGTTTGAAACTACAGGCAAAAATTAGGTTAAGATGCACACACACTCTATTACTATCATGGAGTTATTTAACAATATTGGCTTAGAGAATTATTTAAAAATTTAAATTTAGTGTGGATAGGGATTGTTTCATTCTTTGTACTGGTATCCACAGTGCCTAGCATGTGGTAGACAATTAAAAGTATGTATTAATTGGTGGTGCATAAAAGGATTATGGCATACTAGAAGGGGCAGTTACTGTTAAAAGACTCAAGTTCATGTCTCATTTCCCCCAGTGACCAACTATGCAATTTTGGATGTGTCACTCAGTGTCCTCATGTTCAAGTTGATAAGGTTATCTCTAAGATCCCTTTTAGTGTTGTGACACAGTAAAAGATTAGCATCATATACCTCCTCCTCCTCCTCCTCCTCCTCCTCCTTCTTCTTCTTCTTCTTCTTCTTCTTCTTCTTCTTCTTCTTCTTCTTCTTCTTCTTCTTCTTCTTCTTCTTCTTCTTCTTCTCCTCTCTTTCATTTTGTGATTTCATCTGCGTGGAATAACCCCATGTGGAAATGCTACACACTGATTCCAAACTAGCAACTGATCTCTAATTTGATGGTCTAAGAGAGCTGCCTGCTGCAGTAAATGTCTAAGTGACTGCCCAGGTTCACACAGCTAGAAGGTTTCATAAGCAGATTTTGAACCCAGGATTTTGTTCTAAGGCATGTCTTCTATTGACTAGATAAACCTACCTTTACTTATTATTACTATTATTATTATTATTATAGCTCTCAAAAGTAAAACTTTCAAATTTGGGCCCTCTTATGAAAGGAAAGTAATCCTATGTAATCTTTAAGTTAATAAGGTGTGTTCATCCTTCATTGCTGAAGAAGACCATGCCATCAGAGAAATGATGACATGACTTGCACTTGACTTTGATTTGAGTGAGGGAGGGCAGTGCAGGTCACCAGCCTCACTTCTCCTCCACAGATATCTGAATCCAGTGACCAGGTATTCATCAAGATGACTGGAGATGACCCAGGATGAGGCAATTGGGGTTAAGTGACTTGCCCAAGGTCACACAGCTAGTGAGTGTCAAGTGTCTGAGGTGAGATTTGAACTCAGGTCCTCCTGACTCCTCCTCTGTTCACTGCACCACCTAGCTGCCCCCAAGTTAATAAGGTAGAACTAGGAAGTATCACCATATTAATGATAGACTGAGGATTCTCATAATTCAGAGGCTGATTATCTAGAGGGTGGATTATCCAAACATTTATCTTTTCCTCCTTCCTTTGCCTTTTGGCCATTTTCCTCCTCATTAGCTGTGAGGGAAGGAAAAAAAGAGAACAGATGAACTGAAACTCATCAATGTCCTCCCTTGGAAACAGCTCTGGTTAAAGGTTTGCTGGGGAGAAGGTTAGAAACTATTTACTAAAATGACAGTTGGGGGATTATCTATCGATGTCAATTATCCATGCTAAGCCTGTCCTCCATTAGCATGAATAATGAAAAGTTGGCCAAAGTATATACTAACAGCAACCATTCAGTTGGAAGTGGAAGGAATTGTGTGCTGAAGCTGCCTTATTTTTTCTCATTTTCTTGACTAATGGAAAAATCACTAAGAGTGTTGCCATGAGTCATGACTCTGTAACATAACTATGGCTCTTGGCAATTCTCTTAGGAAGGTAATAGAAGCAGCATATTTCAAAACATGAAAGTATCATGGCTACTCAATGTATTGTGTATTATTCATGGAAAGTTAAACTATTTGGGTGATAGACTGAGATGCTTTCTGCTTAGCTGAACCTCACGAGCCAGAAATTTCATATCTAGTATTACTGACTCACTGATGGACCCCTCTATTGGGATGCTCCATAAATACTTCAAAGTCAATATATTCCAAACAGAACTACTTATACCCTGCTGTATCCACCCCCACCCCCAAAATACCCTCTTCAAACTCCTCATCTTCCAATTACTCTGGTTTAAAATCTTAGTTGCTTATGACTCTTCTCTCTCTTACCTCCCTATGCATGCAGGCTATTGCCAAGGATTATTCATTGTGCCTCCACGTCGGGTGCTGGCACCAATTTCATCCTCTCTACTCACACTGTCATGTTCCATCCTCAAGTCTTTTACTCTGATTGCGTGGAATACAATAATATCTATAATGAGAGCTAACAAGCTAGCTATATATGTGTGTAGTTTTATATATATATATACACACATATATATATGCAGTACGTATATCTATATGCACGTATATTTTTGTTGTTCAGTTGTTTAATTATGCCTGATTCTTCATGACCCCATTTGAGGTTTTCTTGGCAAAGATACCAGAATGGTTTGCCATTTCCTTTTCCAACTCATTTTTACACATGAGGAAACTGGAGCAAATGGGATGAAGTGACTTGCCCAGGGTCATACAAATAATGTCTGAGATCAGATTTGAAATCTTGAAGATGAGTCATGTATGTATATGTTAACATAGTGTGAACTATATGCTATATCTATCTATCTATCTATATCATATAATGTAAACTATATACTGAGCACTATGCTGAGTGTTTTACAGATATTATCTGATTTGATCCTCATAACAACCCTGGGAGATAGGTGCTATTATTTTCCTCATTTTGAAGATGAGGAAACTGACAAACCAGGATAAGTGACTTGCCCAGGGTCACATAGCTAGCAAGTATCCAAAGCCAGATTTGAACTCAGGGAGATAAGTCTTCCTGACTCTGGGCCCAACACTCTATCATCAATTGTACTACCAAGCTGCCTCCTATTTCAGAAGCCTCCTAATTGTTCTCCTGTCTTCCAATTTCTCCCCTTCTTCAATCAAGCCTTTAAAGAACTGCCAACATGGTAGTTCCTAGAGCTGATCATCTTATTTTCTTACTTGAAAATTTTCACTGACTCCCTGTTCTTTCCAGAATAAAGTACAAGCTCCTCAGCTATGTCACAGTGGATTTGGAGTTAGGGTAAATGGGTTAAAAACTCCACCTTGCTCACAAACTGTGTGACCTTGGCAAGTCACCTTTCTGAATTTAAGAATCATCATACACAAACTGAGAGCAATGAATCTGATGAACTTGAAGGCTTCTAACACTTCTAAGTCTATGATCCTAAAGCTGTTAATACTCTGATTCCCATATACTTTCCTACTTGTATTCTCTATGACTTATTTTACATCCTTTCTTCTTCCATCCAAACTAGCTATTGGCTCTTTTCTGTTCATGATATTCTATCCTCCACCTCTATGACTTTGATCCCCCATGAATAAGTTCCCACTTCCTTTCAAAGTTCTTCTGATATTTACTTTGTGTATGCTTTGAAAAGCTGTGAGAGGCAGTCATAACATAGATGGGGCAGAAAGCTAGTGTTTGAATCAGAAAGACCTGAGTTCAAGAACTTCTTCTGACACATTTTGACTGTGGGATTGTGGATAAGAAACTTGACCTCTGAGTAGCCCAGATAACTCCCTAAGATTAGAAATGACAAGGTTGTTGTAAATCTGTGTTGATAGAGTTTCCTCGCTGGGAAAATCTCTGTTCTAATGAAATTATAACTTTTTAAAAAATACAGTTAACCTTTCTACATCACGGGGATTGCATAGAGCCCCTGAGATCTGGAAAATATGCATAAAAATGCTTGGCTCTCCCATCATACTGGAGAAGAAGTCTTAAATTATTTTTCTTTTTCCTTTATGGGGTGTTTATAGTACCTAATTGTGAAATTTGTGTTAATTGTTTGGTCTGTCATCTGCTGGTCTTTGCATATCATCTGTAGTTTCAGCAAAAATCCCCCCAAATTCCCATTTAATTTCTTATGTTGTCCTATAATATATCAAAACCACAATGGGGAAAACTGCGATGCGGAATTGTACTTTGTATTTACTTAACTGAACTAAATAAATGTGTTTGAATGGAAGTGAATGAAACTAGATAGATTTCCCCCTTCCCTAAAGCAGCTAGGTGGCACAGTGACTGGAGTGCTTGGTTGAGAATGAGAAAGCCCTGAGTTTGAATGAAACCACATCCATCAACTAGTTATTTCACCCTGAATAAGTCCCTTATCTTATATGCCTCCCTCTCCTCAACTGCAAAAATGGAGATAATAAAAGCTCCTACCTTACAAAGTTCTTGTGAGGATCAGAGAAACTAACTTTTATTAAGCATTTACAATTCCTAGTACATAGGAGACGCTATATAAATGCTAATTCCCTTCTCCTCCTTGGCTCTATTTGCGTGAGGAAGAGAAAAAAGATTATTATGGGATTATAGATTTAGAGCTGGAAAGATCTTGGAGTATCATCTCCTCATTTTACAAACAAACAAAAAACCTGATGCAAAGACACTAAGTGACTTCCCTAAGGTCATCCAGGTAATAAATGAGAGAGAACTTGAGTCCAAGTCATGTGACTCCAGATTCAAGGCCCTTTCCACTTCACTATTTGGTATTTATTGGGATATATGTATATTGGTGAGTGATTATTATTTTTTTTTATTAGGAGAGCTAAAGAACAAGAATTTTTAGTATGCCTTCTGCACTGTCCAGGGGACAAGGGGCTCAGCTTGACATGATCAGCACTTGTTATCTTGAGAGAATTATCTCAGAATGGAAAGAAGACATTTATCAAACTGCAATAGATTGTTGGAAATAGTCTTCCAGGACATGCACCTTTATGTGCTTTCATTAAACCTTTGAATCTACAGTGTAGTTTCCTGTTTGGACTCACCTCACCAGCAAGATGTGCCCTAATGTAAATGACAGGGACTGGCTATCTCATCTGATATCTAGTTCTTTATACATTAATATATGGACACTCTGGGTTACAAATCAGTCTCTAGTGACTTCAGTCACTTTTCAGTAGAGTGATAAGAGGGGGTTTTGAGTCATAATTCTGAGGACCAGACACTTGATCATGAATAACCCCATTAAGATTAGGACACCCTTGAAGTGTAGCCTCTAAGAAGGTGAACAGCTGATAATCTCTCTCTCTCTCTCTCTCTCTCTCTCTCTCCTCTCTTCCCTTTTCTCATCCTTCCTCTCTCTCTCCTTGCCTCTCTATCCCCCTCTCCCTTTTTCTTTCTCCTTCTGCCTTCCCCTTCATTTCCCCCCTCCCTCTCCTTTTCCCCTTTCCTTTTATTCTTTCTCCCTCTCTCCCCTCTCTTTCTCCCTCCCTCCCTGCATGCTTCAGTCCCCTTCTCCCTCTCCCTTTATGTCTCTTTCCTCCTCTCCCTTTTTCTCTTCCACTCCTCCTCCTCCCTTTTGCAACATAATAGCTCTCAGTTAACCTAAATATTCAACTAACCAGAACATAAATGCACATTAGTATACTGTAGAGTCCAGCCCCATAATGCACATTAGTATACTGTAGAGTCCAGCCCCATATGACCCCACATCCTCAAATTTAGCAAGAGCTGAACATTCAGTTATTCAACTAAAGGCTAATTTTCAAAGGGACTTTAGTCAGGACTTTCTTGGAAGCATTTGGAGAGCTACCAACTTTTATTTTGTAGGATATAAAAGTGATTTTTGAAAGTTCAATGAAACCTCCCATTTTGTCTTGGCATTTTTACTAGCTGCTAAACCCTGTGCATGTCCAGTGTACCGTTTAAAGATGGAAGTTGGCTTACATCCCCTAGGAACTGAAGGAAGGAGAAAGGGGAGGGGAAAGCAGTGGTTAGCAATTGAAACTAGTAGCTGATGTTCCATTTCATTCCCAGGAATGGGATCATTTTTCCTTTATTTCCTCTCTACTGTTGCAATTTTTCCCCCTTAGTGAAGCTTTGAATGTGCTTGCATTGTCTTCAGTCTCTAGGTGAAGAAACATTGTTTAGCCTTCAATATTCCTTGGGAGACAAAAGAAAGGATGTCTCTCTCCCCAGTGGCAAAGAGGCTACCTATGTAGTAGATACTGCAGTGGAAACTGCATTTCCCTAAACACTGGAACAACCAGTGCAAGGCTATGAAAACCACCCACAGAAGCCTAGAAAGCAGCATGGAGATTGACAGCTCATTTGACAGATTAGCAATTTACTAATATTATTAAAGTACTTGCTTTTCTAAATTGAGATTATCTGAAAAAAGAGGGAGATCAGAATTATTTTTTTGTTGTTTTTGGTAAAGGTATTCTGAGAAAGTAAAAAAGGAAGATGTGATGGGAAATAGAAAAACACTATTTAGACTATTACTAAAAATGCATAAAAGAAACAGAGTTAAGACTGCTGCAGACAGCAGCCTTTGGGAGGAAACAACATCATCAGTCCAGGCAGAATGCAATCAGTGCCCCACCCCCACTGCACTGGCCAGCAGAAACAGAATTTAGAATTGTGACAATGTCACTAGTTGATGTCACCACTTCCAAGATTCTCATTCTGAGAGCAGTGATAGCCGAGGCACTAATGTCTCTGTATTTGGAAAGCACTGCCTTCTCCCTTCTGTCTCAGAAAATCCTTAGTTCCTATAAAGCACAGATAAAGTGATATCTTTCCTGATCTCCCTCCCCCCATCCAGGTTATCACCATTGCATTTTTTGTATGTGTACATGTGTATGCATATGTTTCTTCATTTCTGCAAATAGTTATCTCTTGTTTATCAGATTAATAATTTATTAAAATTAAAAATTATAATATATTATGTAATATAATATGGTATATAAATTAATAATTTATTAAATAGATTTATTTATTAAATAATAGATACATGTGCTTATTTATATATAAAAATATATGCAAACTATATCTAAATCTGTACATACAATTATCTCCCTTTTTCTTTGCTTATTGTTTATGGGGGAGGGAGAGAGAGGGGGAAGGAGGAAGAAAAAGGGTGAAAGGGAGAGATGGAGTGTGTGTGTGTGTGTGTGTGTGTGTGTGTGTGTGACAAAGAGAGAGAGAGAGAGAGAGAGAGAGATTCACTAGAAAGTTTTATGACTTACCTCTTACTCATCAGTGAAAGTCTTTACCAAGTCTCTGACCTCCTAACCTTGGAATCCTGCCTGTCAGATGATACTGTATAAAATATAAAAAGCTGTAAGGAGGGTGGAGTGATCCAGACTGTCCCAGGGCACTAAAATTTTGAAGGTGAAAATCTGAATATACAAGCTCCTTTAGCAGCTGGGAGCTAATTGGCTTCTCTCACTCAACTGAATTTGTCTTAATTACTTCTTGTGTTATTTTACATCATGAATTACAAAGTGGATTTGAGGGCACATTTCCTGCTGCTTGCCCCATATGTGTTTTCTTTCGCTTGCATGCGGTACCAAAATTGCCAGTTATAGCTCTGGGATGGTACCTACCTTTTCCCATAAATTTCAGCTGGTTTTCTTGATCTCAACATCTTACCTGATCTACATTTAGAAACCACATACTCCTCTACGTTCTGTAGACTTCCTTGGAATTTGACCTCTTGTCTCCTGTGTCTTAGGTATCTACTATTTCCTTCTCAAGGTACTTCATTGCCTGTTCAATCCTCTCTTAAACAGCCTTGCCTTACTGTTACTGCCAGGATCATTGGCCCCATACAGCATTGATACATTGACGTTGCTTGGTTTGGTACCACTACTACATATTTCCTTCAGAACTCAACTGAGACATGACCATTCTCATGATGACTTCCTGATTTTCCTGGATTCAAAGACCCTCCCTCACTGACATCTATTCAATTGTTTTGCATTTATTTTGTATGTACTTCATAGGTATTTATTCTGTACACAAGTTATGGAAACATTGTATTTCCCCAAAAGAACATAAGCTTCTTGAGCACAGGAAACTTCTCATTTATGTTTTCTCATCCCAGTTCTTAGCACAGTCCTTGGAACATAGTGATTGATTGATAGGGATCATCCACTTAACATGTTTAAGTGGAACATTGACCCTAGACAATAAAGAGAAGGAAACTACAGAAATCTCTTAATGGCTACTTTAAGTATATAAAATCATTTTGATAGGAAGATATTGAATGTTGTTTAAAATTAATAAATATTTACTATATGCCAGGTATTGATTTTTAGGCTGGCAGAGCTGACTTTTCTCTGCAAAAGAATGGGGTATTATATCAAACATTAGCCATTTGATAATTAATAAAACAACTGCTTTTTCCTTATTGTTCTCATTGAACATGAAATCATGTTTGGCTAGAAGATGACCATCCTTCCATTTCCTTTCTTTTCACTTGTTAAAATACATTGGAAATACTCAAAGTTTTTCAGGTTTGGTCATTATCAGTCACAGGCTTTCAATGGAATCTATCTGGTCTGACTAGAGAAGTTCCATTTCTGATGATTCACATTAGCTCCATGAGTCTATGCAAAAGAGGAAGACAAAGGTTATCAAAATACTGTCTAAAGCTGGTAGAGGGGACCTTGGCCAAGGCACTTTCCAACTCAACAATTTTATAAGTCTGTGAAATAGTCACTGCTTGAAAGTCTTGATGTAAACAATTTTTTCCAATGTACAATCACAAGAAACACCTGGCTTCGTAGTCTATCTCAAGCACAATTCTAGCTACATGACCATCGGAAGGTATCTTACCCTTTCTGAATTTCACTTATGTCATCTGGGGAGAGGGACTAGATAGTGGAGAAGGGAAAGGAGAAAGGAATATGCATGTGTAATGCTTTCTATGTGCTAGATACTGTACTAAATGCTTTACAAATACATTCTCATTTGTTCCTTATAACAATCCTGCTAAGTACATGCTAACTGTCTCTATTTTGCAGTTAGTGAAATTGAGGCAAATACAGATTAATTGACTTGCCCAGAGTCACACACATAGGAAGTCTCTGAGGTTATAATTAGTTAATACTACAAATATTATTGTATTATGGAGTTGATGAAAATAAAGAGTACGTATGAGATTAGAGAGAAAAGAAAGCCCAAGACAGAACTTTAGGTCATATCCAAAGAGTTGGGGGACATAGATGATGATCTATCAGAGGAAATCGAGGAGCAATTAGGGAGGAGGATAACCAAGAGAGAGCATGTTGGGAACACCCAGAGAGAAAAGAGTAGTCGCCAGTAGCAAATGCTGACATAAGGTCAAGAATGATGAGAATTGAGAAGAAATTATTTCCAATGGTAGTTAAGAGATCACTGGTAACATCAGAGAGAGTGATGTGAGTTTATTGATGAGGGAATGATCATTTAAAGTAAGTGGCAAGAGATGAAGTGAGGAAGTGAATGTAGAGAACTTTTTCCAGTTTCGAGGAGAAAGAGAAGAGATATACATTGGTAGCTTAAGAGGATGATGGAGGATAGTGAAGGGTTATTTAAAAAAATAGGACATTTGAAGGCAAGAGTAAAGAAACTAGTGCTTAGAGAGAGAGTGAAGATTAAATAAGAGAACATCTATGATCATAGGTTCATACATTTAGAGTAGGAATTGAAGTTAGGGGTCATGCAGTCCAACCTCATCTTTTTACTGATGAGGAAAGTGAAACATTGCTAACAAAGTTTTGGAAAATCAGGGAAGCCATGGAAAGACAGGTTTCCTTTTAATAGTTGTAGACATGAGGTGCTCTTTTATTATTTAATATTAAATTTGTAGACATTTCCTAGTAAAAAGAAGAGAGTACAGGACTTGGATCCAAGAATGCATGGATTTTGATGCCACATTTAATGCCATGAGGCTCAAGAGAATTAACTTAGCCTCTATGTACCTCAGTTCCTTATCATAAACCTCTACTGACTACATCACATTGTTGTTTCGATATAAGGTATCATGAAAACTTTAAAGACCTAGAAAAAGTCAGTTTTGGAGATGTTCTGTCCACTATTTTAGTAGACAAGGTTTTCAATATTGAATAAACAGAACTGTTGTTATATTATAACTTCAGAGGGGAAAACCCTACTCCTTACCTCCACAGTCATATTGAGACAGTGGAGAAGGTTGGTCCTTGGCCATTTTCTTTTGAATGAGAGATCTACTGGAAGATACACTATGCATACAGAGGGCAATGCCACAAAAAAATCATGAGGCCTCATCAGTCAGGACCAGCGACTAACTATATCTGTGCTAGGACAACGGCAGGGATGGGTGAAGGCTCACCTTGTTGTATACTGGCCTACTAAGGAGAAGAAGCTCTGTTTAATGCCATGCAGATTCTATACTAGAGAGAGAGTGTGGTGAAATACAAGAATTACTGATCCTAGAATCACAGGAACTAAGATTAAAAACTACTTTTGACACCTACCTGCATATCATTAGGAAAGGCTTTTCAATTTCCTGGGCCTCCATTTCCTCACATATAAAATGGGGGTCTGAAATGGTTGGCCTTGTAGTTCTCTTACAACTCTAAGTCTATGATCTTGTGATCTTATGATCCCATGACTGGACCAGTGGTGATTGTGCAGGGCCAAGTGTGTGGTTTTCACAAGTGGAAATTGAAAGAATTTCTCAATACAGTGTTGTTGACATCTTCTAAATTTCAATCTCTGGGGCAAAACTCTGATTGCTTCACCTTAGTTATGGCTCTGGTCAGAATGTCTGGATTTCAATCTCTCTTAGCCTCACTAAATCTAGTTACCTTCATTTGTCCAAAGGGCATAATAATTATTCTATACCAACTCCCCTTCTCCCGCAGGATAGTATAAATAAAAATGAATTTATTGATGTGCCTTTGCAGCCAATGATGGAGCCACCTTACAGATTTGGTACTTTATCTGGACATCTTCAGCATCTACTTCCAAACTGATGCCTTTAAGTTCTAATGACCCTTGATGTCACTGGTTTATAAGGACAGTGGAGACATGATCTTGTGTGCTGCTGGACTTTGTTTATGCAGCCAGTTTTCTAAAATTATCATCAAAGTATCAAAGTAAAATTTCAGAAACGTCATTTTGGACCCAGTTTATCAAGCACTTTCTATTTTTAAACTCCACTCCAATTGACTGCTTTCTTGCTAATATCCTGAGATCTGCAGCCCAGAAAGAGCCCCATCCTAACAGGGCATCAGCCATCTCCAAGACATATGCCTCCACGTATTTCATCCCTGCCTCCTGCATTCAAGTATTGTTTTTACTTCATTGATTCCTACATTGGCTCCCCTGGGGGGAAAAAGGACACTTTTCCAAGATGATTTGAATTTAACAAATGAACTGTGCAGTGCTGAGAGAGATAGATTTGCCTTTGAAGAAGGTGTATCGAACATTTGTCTCTGTCTTATCCCAACAGGCTATTTAAAGATATCTCCATTTTGTATCTCTGTTTTTCCATTCTATATATTTCTCTGCTTTTTGTACATAAAAATTCAAATCGTAGTCAATGAGATTCAATTTAAAATCCCTAACTAATAGCCAAGATACTGTGGGTGATGGTTTACCTCTCTCTTTAGAGAGGCTTTTATGTTATTAAGAATAAGTAACAACAGCTTTATTAGTTCCTATGGCAACTTGAAGCCCTGTTTTTAAAATATAATTTTCTATTTTCTTGGAATGTATACTCATTAAAAAGCACCACGGCTTTCATTGAAATGAAGATCTAATTTCAAAATCACGACAAACGTTAGAGACAACAAGAACAGTGAAAGAAGCTCCCCTTACCCCCTACTGAAGGGTCGATTGAATATTGAGTTAATGGTTCCCCTGTGTTTCAAAATCCAGTGCTTTTTTTTTATTTTGGCTCTGGTGCCTAGAGTTTTAGCACTCCACCAATTTCTTGTTTGGTACTCCATGGTTGAACCCAGTGCCAAGCATAAGCTTAGCCAATAATAAAAATAATAATAATAACTGATAGTGTGATATAATGGTTAGAGAGCTAGCCTCAGAGTCAAGCAGATGTAGGTTCAGTACTGGTTCTGACATACACTGGCTGTGTTACTCTGGACAAGATACTTAACCTTTCAGTGTTCTAGGTAACCAAGGTTCTAACTAGTCTATGACTGCGACTTTCAGAAAAGGAAGTGGCCAACATTGGTGAAGGGAGATTTTTATCTGGGAGTTCTCTATATTAATGACATCACCATCTCCATTCTTCTTTATACGGGACTTTAAAGTTTTCAAAGTGCTTTACATACCTTATTCCTTTTGTACCCTACAACAACCTCATACAGTAGGCTCGATAGGTGTGATCCTTATTTTAACAGATTGGAAAGCTGAGTCTCATAAAGGCAGAGATATACTGGAGCCAACTCATACCTGCTTGCTATAACTGACCGTTAAATTTCCAGTGTGAGCATTTACAGCACGGTGAGCATTTACACCAGCTTGAGTATTTATACTTCAGAAATTAGCAAAAGCTCCAAAGAGGGCTTGTTGATTATCTAGACCATGGGTGGGGAACCTGTGGCCTTGAGGCCACATGTGTCCCTCCAAGTCCTCAAGTGCTGACTGAATCAAAGGGCCACACTTGAAGACCTAGAGGTCCACATATGGCCTTGAGGCCATATGTTCCCCATTTCTGGTCTAGACTTTAGGAAAATGATAGAGAAAATAATAATTCAAATTAAATTTAAAAGTCTACTGTATATACACATATATATGTGTGTACATAATATACATATGTGTGTGTATATATGTGTGAAATATATACATTCATGTATATACATACATGTTTCTGCATATACACATACATGTGTGTGTATGGAAAGATATCTATTAAACATTTACTAGCACATCACTGCATAAAGGTTAATTGATGTGCCCATTTTCATACAACCAGTATGGGTCAGAGATGGAATTTAAATTCTAGTCTTCCTGATTTCAGGTTCAGTATTCTACCTGCTACATCAAGTTGTTGGGTACTTGATAAATATTTGTTTAATTACATGAAGCTTTAATGGGGGACAAAGAAAGTAAATAGATGAGAAAAAATCAGAGTGAGGTGAGAGTGGCAGGGAAAGCTAAGTACAATAAATAGGGTTTTGTTTCAGTTTAGTACTAGTGATGGAAAGAAGAGGGTCAAAGAGGGCACCGTCAGTCCAAAAACATTCATGAGGTGCCTACTATATGTTGGACACTACTAAGCACTGAACAGGACAGTGATGGGCAGTGGATGTGCTGATCATAAATAATAACAAAAGAGGAAACATCTGACAACTCTCTTCTACATCTAAGTTATTACTCTCTTATACTTCACATCAGGAAGTGATCCTACTGATCGTTTGGATAGCGTCCTTCATTTTACAGAAGTGTGTAGAAAGAGTATATTTATATATAGAGAGGGGGTAGAAAGCAAAGGGGCTGATGGGAATGTAGTTTTCCCAGCAGAAAAGAAAGACTGAAGGATCCCAGGAGGTAGAAGTTTAGAAATGTTGGTGCCCTGGGGCATGAATGTACACCAGTCTGGAGACCAGAGTAGAGCAAGAAAAGGATACTTCCAGCCCCAAATTGGATGAAGTAATTAGCAGCAGAAGCCTTGTCTGGCTCACTGAGCCACCTAAGAAGTGATCAAATTTAAAAAAAATGCCTACCTGGTAAATTTCCCCTTCCCCATTGTCTCCCCATCCTCTACCTCACTGATGTAATGCAAAGTAATACAAAATTAGCATCGCTTACTCTCAGTTGTTTCTTGCTCTCTTTAAATCTTGCTTATTTGTTGTCTGTAGTGTTATAATGGTTTTCGTCTCCATGTAAGGATGAGCTGATTGAAGGAGTGTTTACTATGAACAAATCGATAACACAATACAACGAGCAAAGGGCAACCTCTGGACCAACAATGATGTATATTCGTATAGTACTTTAAGACTTGCCTAAGGGCTTTGCAAATGCTATCTTATTTGATACTTACAACCCTGGGAGGTAGGTGCTACTATGACCTTCATTTTACAGTTGAGGAAATTGAGGCATGCAGAAAGTGACTTGCTCAGGGTCCTACGGCTAGTATCTGAAGAAAGATGTGAATTCTGCTCTTTCTGAATTCAAGGTCCATTGAACCAGTTGGTCATAGAATTTATGGTTATTGTAAACTCTTTCTACCTCTTTTTTTTACTTTCTTCACTCTCCTTATTCCTGTTTGTCACTGTCCCTCCACTTCCTCCCTCCAAATAGGTTCATGAACCATAAGACCACAGATCTAAAGCTGCAAAAGGCATCAGAAACCGCTGAATCCAATGTGTGCATTTCACAGACAAGGAAACTGAGGCTCAGAGAGGTTAAGTGATTTGTGCAAGGTCATGTAATGAGTAGGAATCATGTAAGTGGTAGGAAAAAGAAAGTTTCTGTTATTTGCTGCATTTAGGCTCCCTGCTTGGTTAAATTTTCTCTGTGACACCATCTACAAGCCTCTTGTAATTCCAAAAGTGTTTATTGCTGTCCCTTCAATAGGCTAAAAGTATAACAGGCTCCCTCTTTATATGCACAAATGGATCATCTCTGCATTGCTCCCTGGAGTGTTTTAAAGACTAGTGCTATTCTCAGAACACTTTGTAAAGTTATCTGTAGAGATAATAGAAAGACTATTAGCACAGTAGGTGCTCCATCAATGTCTGCAAAGGAGAGGGAGCAGACAAAATTTCGTTGGATCCAAATTCTTTGTAATCTGTAGACATTTCTTGAATTGTTAAAGGTCATTTCTAAAAACATACCTGGTGGCAGCCCTGACATAACCTCACTGTCTGAGGACATAAGCCCTGCAGGGTTTCCTATCCACCATGTACACCACCCAGACCTTAGCAGGACAAAGAAAGCCAAAAGAAAATCTCCCTTTTTTTTATTATGCAAGAGTCTGTTCACAGTCATTCATTCAACAAACATGTATTATGTAACACAGTGTTACATGCTGGGGACGCAAAGACAAAATGTAAAAGCTTCCTGTCCTGTCTGGTAGTTTTATATCACTGAGGCATGGAGTATTTCCCTGGGGACTACAGTTAATACTCAAGATGCATTAAGTAAGCCATTTTTCATAACAGATCAAATAATGTTTAAGAAAATAAAAAATACAATTGTACCCCTATCAATTAAACAAAAGAAAAAGCAGAAATGCAAAACAGTGTTTTAATAAGATTTAGGTCAAATTAACTTTATATAATGTGAAAAAAGTATGGCTTTGAACTTAGAAGACCTCATTTTCAGTCCTGGTTTTGAAGATTATTATGTCTATAACCTCAACCAAGTCATATCATTTTTTTGAACCTGAGTTTCCTCATCTTTAAAGCAGAAAAGGGAAAATGTGTGATGCCTAAAGTCTTTTCCAGTTCTAAATTCTCTGATTCTACCCACACCCACATAGCCATTATTCTAATTCAGGCCCTGATCACTGCTCCTGTAAACCAGAGGTACCATGTTTGGATATGCTTGAGGACCACCTGAACCAGATTAAAATGTAACTGGGAAATATTTAGCAAAATAAATAAAAATACAATAAAGCATAGATAACATTACATTTTTACATGGTCAGTATGCAGTTGGCAGAGATCCTTATGTATGGATTCATGTTGCCCCCTCCCAACTCCCTCACCCCACTCTCTATTGAGTTTGACACCACTGCCCTCAGCTATGGTAACAGCTTCCTCATTGATCTCTCTGTCTCAAGGTTTGCCCCTTCTCTTATTGGTTGTTCATGCAAATGCCAAACTGATTTCCTTCTCTGACCATCTCACTTACCTACTCAATAAATTTCACTGACTCCCCAGTTCCTCTAGAGTCAAGTACAAACTCTTCTATGTGGCATTTAAAGTCCCAATCTGCTTTCCCAGATTCATTACACATTACTCCCTTCCATGCACTCTATGGTTAGAAAATACTGGCCCTTCATTGTATTACTTAAATGTGGCTCTCCATAACTTGGTTCTCTGCTCTTATACTATCTGTCTCTCAGTACTGAAATGGGCTTCTGACTTAGCTTGTCCACTTTGAATCCAGTTTCCTGCAAAATTCAGCTCATTTACCACCTTCTACCCAAAGCTAATTCTAATTCTGCTTAACTCCTATTGTATTTACTCAAAAATTACCTTGCACTTCTTTCATATGTATTTTAGGTATATCTATGCCTATGCTGACATCTCGAGAAACAGTATGGTGTGGTGGATAGAGAAGCCATCTTAGAATGAGGGTGATGAGAGTTCAAATGCTGAGTCTGACTCAGACTGAATGTGTTACCTTGGTCAAGTCATGGAACCTCTGCGTTGCCCCAGGCAGCACTCTAAGATTATTCATTGCTTTAAAGGGGCTCAGTTTTGTAGATTGAAGAAACTTCCTCTCTTGGGAGTTCATTCTACCAATAAAATAAAAAAAGTAAATCCTCTTCCTTTTGTGTGTGCTTGAGTACATGCATTGTCTCTACTAATTAAATTATGAACAATTAAGGTCAGCAACAGCTTTACTTTTGTCTTTATAAACCTAGAATTTAGAAGAGTCCCTGGCACGTTGTATGAGTTTAATAAATGCTTGTCAATTGATTGATGATTCCATAAATTGATCTTGTCAGATACCATCTATATGCCCACATCGTTAGTGGGAGTCATGTTCCTGAACAATTTTAGGACAGAAAATTCCATTACTTAATATATTTTGATCATGTCCATATAAAGAATGTTTTTTATCCTGTGGATGTGCCTCCATATAATTTGACAAAATTTGAGAATAATTCTGGTTCAAATCAAGGCCAGCTCAAATCAAATTGAAAAGTTTATATAGAGAAGCATCGAAGTGTTAAATAGAAAAAAAATAGATTTCAATCCTCATCTATTCTATATTTGATAAGAAGTGTCTTTGAACTTAAGTGTATGGTATCAAACCACAGAGTAGACATTATCAGGGCAAGAGTGTTGTGGCTTTTCTCTTCCATTCCTGAGATCTTTCAGGGACATGTCTCAAAGATAACTATAAAATGTTTGCAAATTCTAACTTGCACTGATATCATTTCAATAAAAGAAAAGATTTTGTGTATTAATCTTTATCAAATTATATTTCATCATATTTCTATATTCCATTCAACTGAAGAAGAATTTATTAAGGACCTACTGTGAAACAGCCCTTATGTTCAAGGAGCTCACCTTCTACTTGGCTACTTGAGACAACACAAAATAAAGATAAGTAAATTGAAACACACACACATATTTACTTATCTATGCAGTCGTATGCATGTATGTATATATAACATTATATATACATATATATGCATTTATCCAGCAAAATGATTTGGGACACTAACCTTGAAAAACGGGGTACTATTTAAAAAATTTCTTTATAATAGACCTTTGAAGCAAGAGTGTGATTTTATAGCTAACAAAATTCACTCTCTCCTTAAGTCTAAAATTAAACCTGAAATACTCAAGTGGAACTTATCTAGAAGTCTATATTTCTTGATTAGAGGCTAAAACATTTAGTAGATAATGCCATTCTAAGTCATTCTTTAAAAAAAAACTTTGGTGTTTTATTTTCTTCAGTTACATGCAATAGCAATTTTTAACATTTGTTTACTCTGAGTTCCAAATTCTCTCCTTCATTCCTCCCTACTGACCTCCTCCCCTACTGAGAAGGCAAGCAATTCCATATAGGTTATACATGTGCAAACATGCAAAATATTTCCATATTAGTCATGTTGTGAAAGAAAACATAGATCAACCACAGTAACAAAAAAAAAAACTCAAGAAAAATAAAGTAAAAAATATTAAGCTATCCTTTAAAGAGAAATTAATACTAAGGTAGGACTTTGGAGGCCCTGGAAAGTCCATACCTCTCTCTGTAAAATAAAAGGACCTGGTTGTATTTCTCTGTAGCTTCTTCTCTGGGCTACAAGTCTGAGCTGACCACTGCATTTCTGTCCACTGGAGAGAAGGTAAAGGGAGTTAGATAGATGCCAGCAGACCTACTCCAATAAAATGATAGTGTTTCAAACTGAGTCTTAACATGAAGTACATCCTTTTTATCAAATCACTAAACACCTCTCTCTCTCTCTCTGTTTTCTTTTCCTAACCCTGCTCTCACTTTACCACCTAGCAATGTGAACAGATTCTCTGGAATTCTGGTGATATCTTTTTGCCTTGCACCTTCTATTTGATATCTGGTGGATTCTTAGCTTTGGCGTGTGACCTGTCTTATCAATTCTCAACTGATTTTGGGAAATTGACATTGTGTTTTGTCTATAATCCATACTACAATATGGAAAACACCAGTCCTTTATTACTACAGGAGAGACTTAAGATGTGTCCAGGACATGTAAATAGAAAATAATCCATTCCCTCAACTAGACTGCTTTTACATGTGATAAAAGGCATACATGTGAGGAAATCCAGGAAACAGAAAGGATGATGGAAAGCATCTGGGTGAAGATAAACATAGGAAGAATTAAAAGTGATTTTTATCATTCGAGTATACTACAGACCACATGGACAGGAAAAGAAAGAGGTGATGCATTTAGGAAACAAACCTGCCACAGAGACGTAATATACCACTTATCAGGGCACTTTGATTATCCAGACATCTACATGAGTTCTCTCTCTCTACCAAAAACATATCAACTAATAATTTCTTCATGTACTTTAGCTGTAATTCAATCTTCAAAAGAAGGAGGAGCCAAAGAGGAATAAAATTGTTCTGGATCTGATTCTTATTGATAGGTGAGAATTGGTTGCTGGGGTGAAATAATGGGAATATTGGGGGTGAGCTAGGATAAAGAAGTGATGAAAATTGTGGGAATCTTGAGAATGGGCTAGGAAATGACCACTCCATCCTTGAGTTTACGACAGAGGAGAATAGAAATGGCAATAGCCTGAGAAGCATCCTAAATTTAGAGAAAGTTGATTTTAGAGGGTACAAAGAAAAGATAATTAGGATTCCATGAATGAAAGTGCTTTAGGGGAAATCAGTCTAAGAAAGATGGGAAATGTTCAAGGATGAAACTCAGAAGAAACAAAGGCAAACAATTGCAATAAGGAGGAAAGCATAGTGCCTGGCACGTAGTGAGCTCCATATAAATGTTTCTTTTTTTTTTTTTTTTTTGTCCTTGGTCTAGACCCATGATTTTATTCATGGGGAACTTTCTGTTACAGAAACTCCATTTAAAAATATTGGCCTCCTCTTAACTGAGTCTTATAGAGTTTTCTGGGGTAGTGAGAGTCCAACAGCCATGATCAAGGTAATTCAGCAAGGGTCACACAGACCCACCCAGATTAAACTAAATCTCAGCTCTTCTAGAATCCAAGACTTGAGAATATGAAAAGAACACTGGGTTTGAAGTCAGAGACTCTATATTCCAATTCTGTTTTCTGTCACCTATGTGACCTTAAGCCTTCATATCTCTGGATACCATCCTCATGTGAAAAATGGAAAAGGAATGAGAAGATTGTTGGACTTGAAGTCAGAAAAAACTGAGTTCAAATTCTGCCTTAGACATTTACTACCTGTGTTACCCTGGGCAAATCATTTAACCTCTCTAGGCCTCAGTTTCCTTATTTGTAAAGTGTCCATAAAATAGCATCTATCTCATAAGGTCATTGTAAGGATCAAATGATATTACTTGTAAAGGTCTTTGCACACCTTAGAGTGCCATATGAATGTTAGTCATTGTTATTCAGGTCTAAATCTCTGAACTTCCTTCTACCTGTATTTAAATTACTAATAAAGCATGATGAATTGCCTATCCCAGGATATATGTAATAACAAGACACCATGCCTTAGGTGAAAGACAAGAATCTCTCACCTTGACATGCATAAATGAACACTCGAAGTTAGGTATTTGGGGTAGAATGGAATCTACCTAGTACACCACATGCACACCATATCGATATTGTCAGTGTTTCAATCAAAAACCATTTGTTGAGTGCTTACTATGTGTCAGGCATTGTGCTTAGCATTAGAGACACAAAGAGAGACAAAAACGTGGTGCCTGACTTCAAGGACCTCACATTCTAATGGAGAGGACAACATGGACATAACTAGGCATGTACAAGGCAGAAGAGATGGTAGGTAATTTCAGTAGCATGAGCTAATTGAGAAAGGTTCCCCAAGAAGGTAGAACTTTAGCTGAGCTTTCCATTCAATTCAATAACATTTATTAAGCAACTACTACGTGCCAGACACAGGAGAAACAAAAAAGAAAAAGACCATACCTGCTCTCAAGAAGCTTACAGTCTGATGTCTTGAAGAAGGTAGGGAAATAAGGAGGTTGTTCTTGCCTAGTTGTGTGTCTCCCCTGCAAGACGCAGTCAGGCTAAGACTTGGTCTGAGAAATCCATTCTAAAAATGACTACAGTATGACATGGTCAACAAGACTTTAACATTTGTCCATGACTAGTTTCTAAAGTTACTGCTGAAGCTAAAAGAGAGCAAAATGATCATTTTTAATTTTTGATAATTTTAAAATTTAACTTAAATTTTAATTTATTTTTTTAAAATTCTTCCTAATGAGGAATTTAAAAGGCCAAAGAAAATGTTGCTGAGAAGGAAGCTTGAACTCAGTTCAACAAACTACAAGAAATACAGATAGGTAAATACCGTGTTCAGTTGGGAAGATAACTTAAGGGAAAGGCAGCAATCAAACAGGGCCTTGAAGAACCTATATTTTGGCAGATCCACATATGGAGGACATGGGACCTGCTAAATGAATATTTAGAGGAAAGGTAGAAAATGTACGATTCAAGTAGGGCACATCTTGCTTGTCTAGAATAAATCAAAGAGAGAAAATGTGTTTGGATGTAGAACTTCAAAAATCAGAGGAGAGAGAAAAATGAAAAAAACAACCTAGGAAAAGAAGCCACTTCAATCTGGTCTACCTTTTTTACATCTGCTTACGTTATCTCTAGCTACTGATGGAGGTCCTATCTAAAGTACTTTCATGTGTTTCATGTTCTATTTTTTTTCAGTCCAAGTAATTATAAGTCATGTCTAACTATCTCAAATTACTTTGCTCTACTTTAATTGGGAATGAGACTTTTTAATAAGCTTTATGGGAAGCACTAACAAGTTCATGCCAATTTCCTCTTCAACTAAGCTATCTTTGAACAGTGACAGAATCAAGCTAAAAGTCTGTTGTGGTTTTTTTTGCTTCTCTCTACATTATATAGAAAAATCTGAACTTTTTGAGTGTTCTTATCAGTATTAGAATAATATTTGAAATACTGTTAAAAACAAATAGAACGTATTTGTATACAAATAGTGTTCTCTATTGAGGAGAGTGGGTCCTACTCTCATATTTCAATATTACATCATTGTTTTTTACTCTTCTACCACTCAGGAGTGAGTAACCCAAATATTTTTGAATAACAGGGAGGAAGGGAAAAAATCATTGAGTACCTACTGTGGCCAGGCACTGTGCTTACAAATATTATCTCACTTGATCCTAACATTTATATAGTGACATAAGGTTTGTAAAAGACTTGACATTATCTAAATAGCCAGTTAATGACCCTGGGTTTGTCATTTACTGAATTAAGCAATATGATGTCAAAGTGCTTATGTGGTAGTATATGCTTGTCATCCATGTTACTAGGGAGACTGAGACTGGGGGTTCGCTTGAACTTGAGAGTTCTGAGATTTAGTGGGATGAGGAAAGAGGGGAGGGAACAACCATTTGTTAAACAATTAATACGTACCAGATGCTATGCTAAGTGCTTCACACATATGATCTCATTTGATCTTCACAACCCTAGGAGGTAAGTGTTATTGTTACACGCATCCTACAGTTGAGGGAGCTGATGTAGACAAAGGTCTGACTTGCCCAGAGTCACAAAGACAACAAGTGTCTGAGGCAGAAACTGAACTCAGGCCTGTCTGAACTTCATGTCTAGCACTCTACCACTAGTATCTTCACTAACTTCAAACAACAATGGTGGACCTCTCCTCCTTCCTCCTCCTATCTCCACTGTGAAGGACGACAAAGCTGCCTGAGGAGGGGAAAACTAGTTAGGGTCAGAAAAAAGGAGCCAGTTAAAGCTTCTGAACAGACCAATATTGGGATATGACTGAGTAACCATTGCACTTTCAAGCTAGGTGAGAGAAGGACACCCAATTGTGTCCCTTTCTTTCCCCTCCAAAATCAAAGTCCTTTATGCTTAAAAAGCTTCCGGAGAGTGGATCCCTATTTTCATCTTTATATTCTCGGAACCTAGAAAAATACCTAGTAGACAGTTGGCACTTAATAGATATTTGTTGTATTTCTTGAGTTGATACGGAGCACTTGTCATAAGGCTAATATAGGATTAACTGATGGAAATGTTTACATACTTGTGATAAGATGAAATGCATGCTTAATGACAGAATACTGAGGTCCTCCACTAGCATTATATTGCAAATCAGATTTTTTACAAAATGCATTAAAATCTAACCTATTTCTGGTTGTTGCTCAAATTAACTCTGATTTCAGAATCTTTAATGACAGAATTTCACTGTCACTGATAATAGGTTATAATTTTCTTTTGTGTTGCTAATTATTGAATATTAACAGATTTCAAAAATATGTCTCATGAGCCAAATGTCATCATCTGTTTACCTGAATTCTAAGGAGAGGGAGATGGAAAAACTGGTGATGAGAGCAAGTGATTTTTTTTTTCATTTGGGCTTGCTCAGTTAAGACATGCTTATACTGCCCTGGAGTACCCCCGAGGCATTCAGGTTGAGGAGGGGAGGCCTGGAGATGGCCAACATGGATATTCCCACTGAACTACTCACAGGATCATAGCAAAGGACCATAAAGAATAAACCACAGGGTTGAGAGGCAGGATAGTGCAAGGAGAGGCATTCTCTGAGTTAGGAATACCTGGGGTCTAATCTCGCCTCTGAAAATATGGGGGAATCTGAGGCCTATTTTTGATATTTATTTGCTGTGGGACCAAGAACAAGGCGCATCAGCTCTCTGATTCTTTCCCAGATTTCTCAAATATGAAATGTGGGGGGTTGGGACTCTGGACAGGTCACTTAATCTCACAAGGCCCCCATGCAACTCTCTCTAATACTAAATATAAGGTGGTCAGCAGAAACTCTCTATATCAGTGAAATCCAAACCATAGCTTTAGAGACAGAAGGGACCTTAAAGGAAAGAAGGGAGAAAGCAAAGAAAGAGTCAGAAGACAGAAAGGGAAGGAAGGAAGCAAGTAAGTATCTATAAAGTACCTACTACCTGCCAGGCGCTGGGCTGAGCACTTTCATTGGATTTTCCCAACAACCCTGGGCGATAAGACCTATTATTATTATCTATTACAGATGAGGAAACAGAGGAAAACATGTACTCAGGGTTGTAGATACTAAGGGCCTAAGGCCAAATTTGAAATCCTATCTTTCTGAGTCCTGGCCTAGCCCTTTGGACCACCTAGATGCTTGTAGAGGCCACAAGACTCAACAATGTCATTTTAGAGAGGGGAAACTGAGACCTAGCCCAAGGGTAGGGAACCTACAGCCTTGAGGTCACATGTGGCTCTCTAGGTCCTCAAGTGCGGCCCTTTGACTGAATTCAAACTCACAGAACAAATGTCCTTAATGAAAAGATTTGTTCTGTAAAACTTGAACTCAGTCAAAAGGCCACACCCAAGAACCTACAAGACCACAACTGGCCTAGAGGTCCCAGGTTCCTTTCCCCTGAGCTAGAGTTTTGAAAACTAGGTTGTAAACCAAATCTTCTGACTCTAGGTCCAACATGTTTTTCACTATAATATGCTGCCTTATAAGGAATCCTTAAGAAGAAACTGGGAAAGAAATCCTCTAAATCAACTGTCCATCTTTTCAAATAAAAGCCAGGTTCAAATACTTCCCCCTTTTACTCCCATACCTCCTCCAACCTTTCCCTTCTTGTTTGTATAGTCTCCTGGAGGCAATGCAAAATGGAGACATATTTGAACATTGAAAATGTGGGAATTTGTTTTGTCTGACACATACACCCTCTTTGTCCCTGTCTGTGACTCTGTGTGTATGCATATATATAGGTGTGTGTGTGTGTGTGTATTCACATTCATTCATTGTTCATTTGCTCAGTCGAATCCAACCCTTCATGACCCCATGAACCATTGCACACCTATGGTATCTTCCACTCTCTGTTCAAATCTGTCCAAATTTATGTGGTTTCCATGATACTATCTATCCATGACATTCTCTACAGTCCCCTTTTCATTTTGCTTTCAATCTTTCCCAACATCAGAGTCTTTTCCAATGAGTCCCATCTTCTCATTATGTGACCAAAGTATTTAAGCTTCCTCTTCAGTATTTGACTTATCAATACATACCGTGAATGAATTTCTTTGCATATTGACTGATTTGATCTCCTTGCTGTCCAAGGGACTCTCAAAAGTCTTCTGCAGCACCACAGTATGAAGATGTTGATTCTGTGGCACTCAGCTTTATTTACAGTCTAGCTCTCATAGCCATGAACTGCCACTGGAAAAACCAGGGATTTGGCTACATAGGTTTTTGTCAGAAAGATGATCTTTGCTTTTTAGTATGCTATCCAGATTTGCCATAGCTTTCCATCCAAGGAGCAAGCATCTTTTAATTTCATGGCTGCAGTCACAGTCTGCAGTGATCTTTGAGCCCAAGAATGTAAAATCCTGTACTGCTTCCATTTCTTTTCCCTCTAGTTGCCAGCAAGTGATAGGACCAGTTGCTAAGATCTTAGTTGTTTTATGTTAAACTTCATATACACATGCACATACACACACACACACACACACACATATAATAGATAAATAGCCAGTCACTGGACTTTAGTGTGTGTGTATGGATGTTTTGAAAGATATTGTTATGTAACCCACTCTCGATACTAGCAGAAATAGTCAGTAAAAAGAAAAACAGTAAAAGCTTACTAATTGTGAATAGTGGAAAACATTGACTGAGTGAAAAGGCTGGAGAATAAGATATTTTAAAATAAATTAAATTATTTCTTGCATTGTGAATATTTTAAACTATTAAAAACTGAGAACTTAAAAACAAGTTTATGTATATAACATAACATAAACTACAAGCCTCACTGGAACTACATTGAATAAACGTGTACAGCAAGCACAAAATCTCTTTTAAAATGTAAAAATCCACTGCTGTTTTCAAATATTGAAACTCTGTCAAAGTAATCTAATCATTTCTTAAGCACTTAGCTTCAAAAAGATACTTGGTTAAGAATGAAATGTGTCTGGAAGTAAGCCCTTCAAAGTGTTTAGAGGTGAAATAAATTCTGACTTGGAATATAAGAAATAGGAATGCCACGCATAATTTTCCTCCAATCCAGACTCAAATACTGACTAGCTGTGTGACCCTGGGAAAGTCACTTAATTTCTCTGTAACTCAGTTTTCTTATCTCTAACATGAGGATAATAATAGCACTTACCTCCCAAGGTTGTTGTTAGGATAAAATGAGATAATATTTGTGAAGTGTTTTGCAAACTTAAAACGCTATATTATTCATCTGTGTGAGGATCTCCCAGTATCGGAATATCCATCCTCTATTAAAAGTTAGTAGCTAAGTTATACAGTATTTTTTTGATCATGCAGAGATTCAATATTTTACCTAGGTTCATAAAATTAGTGAGTATGAGACAGGTTTGAAACCCTGGATTTCTTGACTGCAAGACTGGCACTGTCCATTATTCCACATTAAAGTAGAACATTGTTAATGGAAGGATTTTTTTAATGAACCAATTTCAGCAGTCCCCACCTCATTCACAGAAAAGGAAATGAAATGATCTAGAGGTAGTATGCCTGTTTGTAACACCTTGAGCAACTAGGTCACTAGACTTCATCTGTGAAATGAGAAGGTTGAATTTAACCTTGAAACACCCTTTCACCTATAAATCGATGAGTCTATGAAACTAGAAAGAACATTCTTTGTCGTCATATACAATCTTTGACAAATCTCTTAAACAAGTTGTCTGGTTCCTTGTACTTAAAAATAGGATTAATGCTTCTTCTATTGCAGAGATGCTGTGGGCACCATGTGATAAACATACACACATGGTGCATATACATGTGTATGTATTCACATATATGTGTGTATATGTATACACGTATGAATATATTGAGAACAGAGACAACTAGGTGGCAGAGTAGATAGAGCACTGGGTCTGGAGTCAAGAATATTCTTCTTTCTTAATTAAAATACAGTCTCAGACACTAAATACCGTGTGATCCTGGTAAGTCACCTAACCCTTTTTGCCTCAGTTTTCTCATCTGCAAAATGAGCTGGAGAAGGAATTACTAAAAGAATCCAAAATGGGGTCACAAAATGCTGAACACAACTGAAAAATGACTAATTACATATACACACATTTTACAAATAACATATATATTTGGGACACCAATGGATTATTGGTGGAATTGTGAACTGATCCAGCCATTCTGTAGAGCAATTTGGATCTATATCCAAAGAACTATAAAACCTTGTATACCCCCCTTAATCTAGCAATATCACTGCTAGGCTTGTATGCCAAAAATATTTTATGAAGGAATGGAATGGGGCAGAGGGAAGGACTTATTTGTACAAAAATCTTTATGACAGCTCTTTTTGTGTTGGAAAACAATTGGAAATTGAGAGGATGACCATCATTTGAAAAATGGCTGACCAAGTTGTGGCATATGATTGCAACAGAATACAGTTGTATTATAAAAAACAATGAGCAATCATCTCAGAAAAACCTGGAAAGACTTACAAGAATTGATGCAAAATGAAGTGAGCAGAACTAGGAGAACATTCTACAAAATAACAGAAATATTGTACAATGATCAACTGTGAACAATTTAGATATTAGCAATACTGTGATCCAAGACAACTCCAAAGGATATGTAATGAAAAATTCTATTCAAGTTCAGAGAAAGAACTGGTGGAGTCTGAATACAGATCAAAACATGCTATCTTTCACTATTTTTTTCAGAGTATTTTCCCCTTTGTGTCTGTGTCTTCTTTCACAATATGATTAATATGGAAATAGGTTTTGCATGTTTGCACCTTTATAACCTGTATCGAAGTGCTCACTATCTCAGTGAGGAGAAAAATTTAGAATTCAAACTTTTTTTAGATTATGTTAAAAATTGTCTTTACATGTAACTGGAAAATAATATTCAAAACTTTAAAAATAACATGTATTAAAATATTTTAGTTAGTATTTTAAGTACTTTTTGTAAGGCATAATATTATGCCTTACATTGTAAATACAGAATGTAAATTTCGTATTGTAAATTGTAAATACAAAAATGAAAAATAACATCATTTCTACGCTCAAGGATTTTATAGATTAGGGGAAAGAATTGATGGGAGAGTCATCTTCATTTCTTTATCTGTGGATGAGGTGGGCAACGATAAAATCAGCCTATTTTTGAAAAAAGATTTCTAATGATAGTGTTCTGTTTTAGAAAGAGTTGTGCATAATGGATAGAGTAAATTTGCTGTGTACACATAAAGCAAAGTATAAACATGATGGAGGCAATGGACAGGCCCAAGCAAAGGACAAAATGCTGTGGGAAAATCTGAGGAGCAGGCTGTGCACTCAGCAAAAGTAGCATGATATTTAAGGTGGCTTACTAGGGTCCATTTTTTTTTCCTATCCAACACACATACATTGTTGGTGGAGTTCCTTACATTGCCTGAAATTCTTCACTGAACGAAAGAAAATAAGAGTCTGTAAATGATGGGAATTCCTTTGGAAATTTTTTCATAATAAGAGCTAGCTAGCATTTATATACCATTTTTAGGTTTAAAAAGCATTTTACAAATATTATTTACTTTGATTGTCACAATGACTTTGAGAAGCAGATGCTATTATTAACTCCATTTCACAGATCAGAAAACTGAGGCAGGTAGAGTTTAAGTAATTCATCCAGGGTCATATAGCTGTTGTTGTTGTTATTACTTTTACGGTATTTTAACAATAATTTTTAAAAAGCAAATATTCTTTAAGGGTCAAGAAGCTGTCAGTTATTTACCCAAAGATATGGATTAATAAACAGAACAACAAGCTGTAAGTATTATAATTGTCTAGTACCTTCATTTTACAGATGAGGAGTCACAGAAAGTCATAGAAATTTTAAGTAATTTTCAAAGTCACACAGGTGGCAGGGCTAAGTTTAGAACCCAGGTCATTGCCTTTAATAAATCCGGTGCTCTTTCTAATATTTGGATAGATAGATAGACAGACAGACAGATAGATAGATAAATACATATACATATACATGCACATTTATACATACATATATAAATGTGTTCATCTATTTTATTATTGAACCTGCTTTTAAATGTTTATTAAACATTAAAAGCCATTGTTTTGCTGGCTACTGCCATCATGTGTATATAAACATACGTGTGTATGGATATATCTACATCTATATCTATCTATATATAAATAAATATATCAATATATAGAAATACATATATACATACATATCCACATATACATACATATACCTACACACACACACGTATATATACATATACACACACATATATTTTATATGTATATATATATATATCAGCTAGATGGTGCAATGAATAGAGTGCTGGGTTTAAGGTTAAGAAGACTCATCTTCAGGGGTTCAAATCTAGCTTAAAATACTTACTAACTGTGTTACCCTGGGCAAGTCACTTACCCCTGTTTTCCTTATTTTCCTCATCGATAAAATGGGCTGGAGAAGGAAATGGCAAATCAGTCCAGTGTCTTTGCCAAGAAAACCCCAAAGAGGGTCACAAAAAGTCAGATGTCACTGAAGTCACTGAGCAACAAAGAGATTCACATCTAGGTTGATCTGGGTTCTAAACCCAGGGGTGTGAGGATGCATTTACATACAGACAGACATACAAATACACATATTCAGTTTATTATGTATCACACATCTGTATATCTATATCTATCTATCTATCTATATACAATCTATATACATCATCTCAGGGGGATTTGCTACAAAAAGAAATAGAGTGCTGATTGAGTAGAAGGCTGGTCATGTTGTAAAACAGACAAGTCAAAGAAGAAATTCTACAGAATTTCTATGGTATAAATATGGTCTTAATATCTAAATCACAGAGAGATAAAATAGACAAAATATATGCTATTATCCTTAATATTGATAAAAAAATAAATGAAATAAAAAGATATTACAACAAAATTCTAAAAGAATACATCACAATCAAATTGAATATATATCAGGAACGGTGAGTTTAATATTGAAAATACAATAAACTGAATAGATCATATTGATAAATAAAAGAATTACAATCACATGGTTATATTGAAATACAGCAAAAACTTTTGAGAAAACAGTTATTTTGGTTAAAAGCACAAAGAAAGCACACACATAATTGCACTTTTCCTTTTTTGGTACACAGTGTATATCTAAAACTAAGAGCTAACATTATATATAACGGAGATTAAATAAATGCCTATCCATATCATGGGCAAAGCAGGGATGTGCATTTTCACCAGCATTGTTAGTTGGGACTTCTAGATAACTAGAAATGCTAGCTACAGCAAAAAGAATAGGAAAAAAATGAGGTGATGATCCTATGCGACGAGGAAACTTTGTGCTCTAGTCTACTTAGAGAACCCTGGAGAGTAAACTAAAAATAAACTGAAACAATTAATAGCCACAACAAAGTAGCAGGATATAGGACAAACACATACAAATCATCAACTTTTCTGTATATTGCCAAAAAAAAAAATTCAGCAAGAAGAGAGAGAGAAATTTGGCTTAAAAAATATAGTATGATAAAGTATTTGGGAATTTTTCTACTATCTATACACAAAAAACTATATGAAGACCACCACCACCAGGCACTCCTTATGGAAATAAAGACCTGAATTATTGAAGACAATTGTCTGTCATAGGGCCATTCTAATATGATAAAAATTATAATACTACCTAACATAATATTCAGTATCTTTCCAATTAAACTGCCAAAATAAACATTAGAGAACTAAAAATAAATGTTCAAAAGGAAAACTTTATCTTCTAGAGAATCAAAGTATGAAAAATTATAAGAAAAAGTATAAAAATAAGTGAAATGGAAGGGGGCCTAAACAGTATCATATCTCAAACCACACTACAAAGCAGTAGCCATCAAAACAATGGAATACGGATTTAAAAACAGAAAGGTTAATTAATAAAGTAGATTAGGTACACAACACTCTGAACTATATGGATGTAGTAGATTAGATTTTAATAAACCCAAAAGACTTCAACTACTAGTCAACAAAAATTGCTGAGAAAAATAGAAAGCAATCTAGCAGAAATTAAATATATACAAATATCATGTACCATATACCAAGGTAAATTTCATTTGGATACGCTACATTTAATCTCAAAAACCCATGATAGCAGTAGGAGAAGAAATGTTTATTGCAGTTATGGATAGAGAAGGAGTCCATACTTGGGCAAAGGATAGAGAGGGTCACAGGTGATTAAAAATGAGCAATTTTGATTATATAAAATAAAAAAAATATGGATCTTAAAAGTAGTGAAGCTACAATTAAAAAGAAAATAGTCACCTGGAAGAAAGAAAATCTTTGTAGCATTTTTTTAAAATAAGACTGATATTTAAGAAATATATGGAATGGTACCAAATGTATAAAATCAGAGGAGAAACACTATGCCTTTATAGATAAACAGTCAAAATGCATTTCTCAGAAGAAGATATCCAAGCTATCAGTGAATACATGAAAAACGTTATAGATCAATAATAATTAGTGAAATGCAAATCTAAACAACCCTGACTTTCCACCTCAAGTGTATCAGATTTGAGTCATTTTGGAAAGCAATACCCTAAAAGTAACTAAATGGTGCATAAATTTATGCACCAGAGCAAGTTTTATACCCCAAAGAGATGGAAAAGGTCCCATATATCTGAAAATCTTTATAACAGTTCTTTTTTATTATGACAAAGAACTGGAAACCAAGTAGATGACAATTGACTGGGGAATGGCTGAACAATTTATGGTATTTGGATGTAATGGATTATGAATATGCCATTAAACATAATGAAAGGCAAGCCTTGGAAGACTTGTATGAATTGATTAGAAGTGAAATAAACAAAATAAGGATGATAATGTATTCAATAACAACAATTTTGTAAAGAAAGTCAACAAAGAAAGACTTTAAAATTGAGTAGTTCAATGAACAATCCAAATGATAGGATTACCAAGATTAAAAAACAAAAAAAAAACAAAAAAAAGAGAAGTACCAAAACACTGTAACATGCTCAAAAGTGAAAAAGGAAGGACAGTAGGAGTATTCACAACAGGGCAGCCTTGGAAATGGCAAGTTGAAATTGTCATATACTTGAAGAGGAACAAGCTGTACTCCATATACATTTGTGGCTGCCTACATAATCCTCTTTTACTACTCGTTTCACATATAGAAACAATTATTTGGTGTTTATTATATTATAAATAACAAAACATGTTTTTAAATGAATGAGAAAAAGGTTAAGACTAAACATGACACTAAAGTAGAAACAGAGTGATAAAAGACAGAATTAGGGCACTGGGCATCTAGGGAGTGAAGAAATATAGGGAATCAGTGTGTTCACAAAGACTGGGTTTGATTTGGTAGGTAAGGTTGACTCAAAATATCTTTTTGGCTCATTCAACCATACTCAATTTTCATGGAACCTCAAAATATAGTTCACATATAATTTTTTACCACTGTGGGTAAACAGTCTCTAGCTCCTGTGCCACTATTCAGGGTAACAATTATGTACGCAGGACAGTCAAGAATGCACACAAGCACATAAATGGGTGACATTTTTCAACTTCAACATTTTAGTGAGTTCCACTTTCATCCTAGGAGACTATCCAATCATTTAGCTTTATAATGCTGTCTTAAGGACTTGGACTACTCTTAAAAGGGAAATACTGTAGCATTGGAAATTACTAGTGCTGGAGTACTAGAAAGGCTAACCCCTTATCATTTGATGAGTCTAACTTTCTACTCCAAGGACATAAACGAGATTGACTCTCATAGGACTGCCCAGAAAGATACAGACTTGAGGCTGTTAGAAGGGCTTTCTCATTCCCATTGGACCTGCATTGTCTTAATAACTCATTGCAGCAGTGGAAATTAAAGTCAAGGTTTTGTTCCTCCACATTGTGGCTCAGTCGTGTGCTGCTCCTCTAACTCTAGGGCCACATGCTTAATCTATCCAGAGAATCATAACACTCCTCCAGAGGCTGTAGGTCCAGAGATGCTGGTCAAGTGCTCCTCCTCCCTCCAAAGAACTTCTCACGACCTGAGATGTTCTTTCTCTTCCTCTACAACTGTGTCCAGGAATTCTTGCCACTGTAGTGAAGTCCTTAGCTGCTTTCAATGGTCAAACTGAAAGGCAATACTAACTGCCTCTCCACAGCAGTAATCTCCAAGGCTAGGAATGGTCATGGTGTCTGTGATCTTTGGGGGCCTGTGCTGATGACAAGACTTCACCCTTTGCCCAGGACCAAAGTTTATTTTCCCATCTCTGTCCCTCTTCTGTGCTCTCATGTCTATGTATCTCCAGAAGCAATGCTGGCAGGTCTGTATGAACCATTTTGAACGTCCAAAGGGACATCAACCCATAAAAGACTGAATGAATCATACAATCTCCATTTCTGAGACTTGGTTTCTCTCATCCTCAATAAGATATGCATGAGCAAACACAGCAAGGACCCAGACCCAAAACACTACCATAAAGGAAATGTCCTTAGTCATCTCAACAACATACATGACGCATCTAGATTTTTCACACTCTTAAAATCCTTTATACCTACTCAACCATTTCATGAAGATGTGAGACAGTCAGTGGAGAGGGTCTATAAGTACTTAGGCTTCACAGATCCTTTTATGTATAATCAAAATCCAAAACAACTGACTCATCCCTTAGCTTCACCAAATTTATCAAATTCCAGATAAATGTTCTAGACATAAATTACACCTAACCCTGATTTTGAGTGTTTCATTTCTCCCTGCTCCTCCAAACTATCTCATAATTAAGTATAAATAACATAATGGGTCAAAGTAAAAGATAGGGAAATATGTTGGAGGGAACCTATAAAACAAGAGATAGGTCAAATTACAACCTAAGTGATTTTTATAACTTCTGTTCCTTAACTCCTTTTGGGACCACACCCATAGATCAAACCCCTCAAAGCTTTCATTACGTCAATGGTGCTCTTGTGATGACCAACACAACATCCAAGATGGATTAACCTTTTAAAGAAACAAAATATATACCAGATCTAAACATTTTCTCTGTGAAATTATCTATATCAGAATAAATTTCCTTGCTTTCTGCTTGAAAACTTGTTAATTTAATAAACTAGAATAAGTCCTTTTCTCCCAGAGAGAAGAGGAGAACAGCAGGCAGAAACAGAATGTTTGATGTCTATTAAGTGCAGTCCCTGACAGCCCCCAAAATTCTACCTGCCCATATGTTTATCTGTATCAGGCCCATTTGAGATCAAAACATTATAAATTTAGAGCTGATGGAGAATAGAGAGATCATCTACTGCTTCATTTTACAGAAAGGGAAACTGTGATCCATAAGTGGTGAATAATTTAGACAAGGTTACAATTAATAAGTGGCAGTGAACTCAGGTTTTCTGTCACTAAATTCTGATGATGTATTCAGAGGTACCTGGGCTCTACTTAGCTGGGTGTGGCATATTTTTACAAGGTTGCTTTGTACTCCATATCCTACAGGATCTTTTAGAAAACCTCATAGCCCCTAACCTCCCCACAGCCTTCAAAAGTAGTATGTAATAACTGGGCCATGACTGGTTGCCTGGTACTGCTGTTGGTGTTGTTTCACTCCTTAGAATCATGCCAATATTGAGATGTAAGATGGTGGTCAAGAAGTCAGATGTGAATACTCAAGATCCTTTGTTCACCAATTAAGTTTGTATACTATCAATAAATTGCTACATTGATCCAGAATATGAATCTCTCTGAACTTTGAAACATTGTGCCTGACGAGTTCAACTAGGATATTGGGTTAAGAGGAAAAAGGTGATTTAGAGACTTAATCTTAGGTACAAGGGTTTTGAGCTCCAGGTAATTCATGCATTACTCCCTAATCATACTGGTAGTAGTGCAGAGCTGGAATTCAAAGTCAGGTCCTCTAACTCCAAATCTAACCTGCAGAGCACCAATTTCCCAATCCATGAAAGTGAATTAAGAGATCAGTCCTTTTACCCCTTCCCTACAGGTAATAGATTTCAAAATTATTAGGAGTATAGGAGAAAGTCTCTACAATCACAGAAACTGTTAGTGCTAAGAACTTCAGAGGATGCCAGAAGAATGGAAAAGACAATTGGATCGTAGATTTAGAACCTAATAGGACCTTAGAGATCAGTTGGTCTAACTGCCTCATTTGACAGAAGAGAAAACCCAGCCTCAGAGATGTCAAGTGATTTTTTGCAAGGTCCCATAGGCAGCAGAGTTGGTGTATCAATCCAAGTTTTTTTACTCCAAATACCTACTTGAGTTGCCTTTACTCAACATCCTTCTCTACTAAAAACCAACAAGAAAAAGAAAGCAATGTGCCCATATGTATACATGGACCAATTAAAAAAATATTAGAGAGAAAGTCCAAGCTAAAAAGTATTTCTAAGTTACTTAATAGGTGGGAGGGACTGTGACAGGTGTTGGGCATGCAAAGAGGAAGGAAGGAAGGAAGGAAGGAAGGAAGGAAGGAAGGAAGGAAGGAAGGAAGGAAGGAAGGAAGGAAGGAAGGAAGGAAGGAAGGAAGGAAAAAGAAGTAAAGAAGGAAGAAAGGAGGGAGGGAAGAAGTAAAGAAGGTAAGATGGAAGGAAGGAAGAAGGAAAAGAGGAAGGGAAAAAGGAAGGAAGTAAGGGAAGAAGGAAAGAAGAAGGGAAAAGGAAGAAGGGAAAAGGAAGGATGGAAAGAAGGAAGGAAAAAAGAAATAATGAAGGAAGGAAGGTGTGAGGGAAGAAAGAAAGGAGGGAAGGGAGGAAGGGAAAAGGAAGAAGGGAAGGAGGGAAGAAAAGAGAGAGGGATAAAGAGAGAAAGAAGGAAGAAAGGAAGGAAAGAAGGAGGGAGGGAGAGTAGAAGGGGGGGAGAGAGGTATGAATAAAAGTCCCTGATCTCAAGGAGTATATGTTCTTAGAGTTATAATGGAAACTGCTACCCTTAAACCTGTTTTAAAACATAGATTTCAATGGCCAATTGAAATTTATAGATCATTTCAAACACTGGGTTTGTTTGTTTTTCACTTCCCTCCTCCTCTACTCCTAAGGTCCTCTTTTATCAGACAATTACTCTACCAGTACTTACGGGAAAGCTTGTGGATACCTAAAGTCTGTATACTCCAGAGCTGACAATAGTACTAACCATATAAAAATGCATCTGAGAGACCGAAATATGTCAATGCATCCAAGAAACATGAGTATTTTAATGTCCACTCATAGGACCTTTCCTTAGTCTCCAAACCATTTAGGATTTCTAAGTAACACTTCATATATAAGCTTTTATGTCAAGGTATGACTCAGGGTATAACTCTGATTTTCTCAAAATGCAAGTATAACTCAGATTGTTTCTAAAGTCATGAATTATTTTATGAGAGTGAAGTGGTAATATAACTTTAAAAATAAGATGGAATGTATCATTTGTTTTTATGCTACTGGAAAACTGAAACGAGGGAGCCAGATTAGCCTGCTTTTCAGGAGTGCTCAGGGACTATTTTATAGTAAAGGAATATCATGTAAGCCCAAACATTATTTACTGAATTGGTCATTAGCTGTTTAAAAGCATAAAGACTGTGTCTGAATGACAAAACACTGATGTATTAACTGGGGAGAGCTGAATTAGCAACAGAAAAACCAGTTACATATTAGCAACATTTTTCTTTCATTATGTATCTCTAGGGGAGATGTCCCACAAAGTACTCCTAGTAATTGGCCATAAATTAGATATTAAATAGGGTTGTTGTCTCATCAAGCCTTGAGGTATTTGTTAGAGCCAAAAGACTCCTGGATTTGGAATCAGAGAAATCTGGTTCACATTTCATTTTGCTGCTGAATATCTGTGAGTTTGGGCAAGTAATTTTAGTAACTTTACTTTCTAAACAACAATTCTATAAAATTAGAGGTTTGGAAAATGAGCCTAAAGCCAAATTCCTGTTCTAAGACCTATGATCTCACTAGGTAAAAAAGAAATAGGGCAAGAATGTAAAGAAAATACCAAAAACCTTTAAAATGAGCAAATTTTCACACAACATATTAAATTATAGATCTGTAATTCTAGACTTGCCTCAGTATCTCTTGGGTGGGTTAGGTTTTCTTCTTTTGCTAAGAAAGGAAAAGAGGGAGGATAGGCTAAGACCACATGCTGAAGACCTAAGGGAAAAAAGAGGGTGCATCTGAATTAAAGTTTCACAGGATGTCAGGATTTAGACTACAAGAGACTTTACATTTGCTTACATTTCTTAAATTCCATCACATTGGACATTGGAAAACTCCATTTCAGATTTTGTTGGCAAAAATGTTTATAAGTTAATTAATTAGAAGTCATTAAGTTGAAGTTCATTTTTCCCCCTCTTCTAGAATTGTTTAACTTGATGATAAATTTATTATTGGGTAGTCTGTAGCAAGGACGCACGTGAGGTTGAAGAAAAAGTAATTGCTCTGTAAGTAGGGGACCTGAGTTCAAATTCTTTTTCTGATGCTTACCATCTATGGGTGGGCATATTATGTTAACATGTCAATCAATATCCCTGGACCTCAGTTCCCTCTTCTGGAAAATGAGAAGGTTGAGGTTGGACTAAAATGGATTCTGATGTCCCTTCTAGATATAGATTTTATTATCCTTTGATTGATATTTATCTTTGGACTTTGTTAAATCATTCCAGCTTTCTTTTTCTCTTTTGTAATACTTGTATAGTCCTAACGTGACTTTGACCAGAGTTGCTTGGTACATGGAAATCTCTCTCTTTTCATCTGCATACAGCCTTTTATCTTTGATGTGAAAGTACTGACTCTTGGAAATCACTTCTTTAGGTGTATTATATCTGGGATTTCTCTTTGGTTGTCATCTATGTATTTTTTACCAATTTTTACTTTGTCTTTTTTCCCAGTATTTCTGGGCAATTTTATTTATTTTAACTTCATATGGGATTAAAAACTATTTATTTGGTTATACCTTTTGGAGAAACTTGATTATGTTTAAGTTCTTCATGCTATTTTTAATATATTTTTTAAAAATATTAGTAATCACATATATTATTCCAATTTAACGTCTCTATTTTATTTAAAATTTATGTCATTAAAGTTTTGAGGTCCTTTTCCTATATTATTCAGAATTTCTACTGCTTTGCTAAAATTCTCTCCTGTTTCTATTATTTTTTCTCTACCTTTAGAATTTTTTATTTGGTTTTTCAATTACCCTCAGAATTCTTGTGACTGCTCCATTCTGTTTATTGTGTTTTTAGTTACAATTATTGCTGACAGCTCTCTCTCTTTTTGGGGGTGGAGTGAGTATCTTGAAATTGTCTTAACCAGAGAATTTTTTTCATTTTACTAGAAATTTTCTTTTGTTTTAATTAATCAAATAAATGTCAAGTTATTTCTTAATCTTTTGTTTTCTGAAACTTGGAACCATGTTAGCGGAAATACTACCTATAGAGGATCCACCAAGAGAAAGCATCAGTATGGATGTATATGGTGCACAAATCTGAATGAACTTAGTAATTCTGTTATTTTAGTTGTGTAGCATCAGTGGTCATTAATTGTATGTAACTGTCAGCACTGACAGCCTACCAGATGTTTATAGTCAAATACTCAGCACCAAGACATCAAGGTTTTGCATTTGAAAACCTCGTGCATTCTCCAAATGCTAGAAAATCTGAGAAGCTTCTGGATGGTATGTAGAACAGGGATGAAACAGCTTAAAATGTGCCACAGTCTAAACATTCAATAGATTTTCTCTATTAGTACAATGTAGTTATCAGAAAATCATCAAATCAATAGTAAATCAAAATTGGGTACTCTGCACATATCACTACAGATATTTTGCCGACATCTTCCTGGCAGCAAAGGGGAACAGAATGAACCAGATGACCTGAATTTGGGATCTGTCTTTGCAACTCATTAAGCTTTTTTGACCGTGGGTAAATTAATGAACTTTCCTGAGAATCCATTTCCTTCTCTATAAAATGGGCATAATAATATTTACATTAACTACCTCAAGTGCTATGTAAATGTGAGCTGGTATTCTTATTTAAACTCCTCTGTTTTGCTTTGTTTTTCTGTTTCTCACTATTTTAATTATATGGAATGAAGTATGTGAAAACTACATGGGTGTTAGATTCGATATTCTTAATAATTTAGAATCTGAATCCACAATCAGTCTTGTTGCTCAGTAGTTTTCAATCCTCTCCAACACTTCATGACCCCATTTGATATTTTCTTGGTAATGATACTGGTGCAGTTGTCCATTTCTTTCTCCAACTGATTTTACAGATGAGAAAACTGAGGTAAAGAGGGCTAGGTGACTTGCCCAGCTAGTAAGACAGTTAGCAAACAGTTGGTAAGATTCTGAGGTCAGATTTGAATTCAGGAAGAGGAATCTTTCAAACTCCAGACCTGGCATTCTATCCATTCTGCCACCTAGCTGTCCATAAAACAAAATGATCTGTCTGGCTTTGGCTTAATTTTGAGGTCTAACAAAAATCAGTTCAAAATGGCAATGCCAGGGGGGCAGAGCCAAGATGGTGGAGTGGAGAGATGCACATACTCTAGCTCTTCCCCCACAGCCCATAAAATACCTATAAAGAATGACTCTCAACAAATTTTAGAGCAGCCATAGCCACAGAACAACATAGTGAAGGAGATTTCTAGCCAACAGGAAAGGTCTGTCGCACTGGACATGGAGCTGAGTGTACCACAGCCTTGGCCATGCAGCACCAGGAGGAGTAGGACTGGAGCAGGCCTGGCAGGGTGGGGGTGCAGAATCCCCAGCAGCAGCAGAGGTTCCCAGATCCCTCAACCCACAGGCACCAAAAACAACTTCAAAGGTCAGTGTGAAGGCTTTTTCACCTCAGTGATAAGGGAGCAGGGTCCTCCCCTAGGCCCATCCCCAGGCAGCAGTGAGGAGGAGGCAGTGGTGGCAGTTTCAGCAGTGGCAGCAGCAGCAGCAGCAGCAGCAGCATTCATTTGTGAAGCCCTCACCCTAAACCCCCTGGTGGAATTGAGAAGCTGATCTGAGACTCGGTCCTGAGCATGGTCCTGGAGCATGGCAGGGCTCAGGCAGCTGTGGAGAGAGAATTCTACTACTTGCAGATTCTGAGCAGAAAAGTTTCTGGATGTTCCTAGCAAGTGTGCAGGCTTGATTGACCCACCTTGGAGGAACTGAGATCTTATAGGTCCCCAGAGTATACCCTCCTCTTGACAAAGGACCCAAAAGTCAAGTAACTGGTTGGGGAAAATGTTCAAAAAAGGGAAAAAAATATAAGACTATAGAAGATTACTTTCTTGGTGAACAGATATCTTCTCCCATCTTTTCAGATGAGGAAGAACAATGCTTACCATCAGAGAAAGATATAAAAGTCAAGGCTTCTGCATCCCATACATCCAAAATAAACATGCAATGGTCTCAGGCCATAGAAGAGATCAAAAATATTTTGAAAATTAAGTAAGAGAGGTGGAGGAAAAATTGGGAAAAGAAATGAGAGCGATGCAAGAAAACCATGAAAAGCAAGTCAACAGCTTGCCAAAGGAGACCCAAAAAAATGTTGCAGAAAATAACACCTTTAAAAATAGGCTAACTCAATTGGCAAAAGAGATTCAAAAAGTCAATGAGGAGAAAAATGCTTTCAAAAGCAGAATTATCCAAATGGAAAAGGAGGTTCAAAAGCTCACTGAATAAAATAGTTCTTTCAATATTAGAATGGAACAGATGGAAGCTAATGACTTTATGAGAAACCAAGAAATTACAAGACAAAACCAAAATAATGAAAAAAATGCAAGATAATATGAAATATCTCATTGGAAAAACAACTGACCTGGAAAATAGATCCTGGGGAGATAATTTAAAAATTATGGGACTACCTGTAAGTCATGATCAAAAAAAGAGCTTGGACATCATCTTTCATGACATTATCAAGGAAAACTGCCCTGAGATTCTAGAACCAGGGGGCAAAATAAACATTGAAAGAATCCACTGATCACCTCCTGAAAGAGATCCAAAAAGAGAAACTCCTAGAAATATTGTAGCCAAATTTCAGAGTTCCCAGGTCAAGGAGAAAATATTGCAATCAGCTAGAAAGAAGCAATTCAAGTATTGTGGAAATGCATTCGAGATAACACAAGATCTGGCAGCTTCTACATTAAGGGATAGAAGGACTTGGAATATAATATTCCAGAAGTCAAAGGAATTAGGATTAAAACCAAGAATCACTTACCCAGCAAAACTGCATATAATACTTAAGGGGGAAAAAATGGCTATTCAATGAAACAGAGGACTTTCAAGCATTCTTGATGAAAATACCAGAGCTGAAAAGAAAATTTGCCTTTCAAACACAAGAATCAAGAGAAGAATTAATAAGGTTAACAGGAAAGAGAAATCATAAGGTACTTCCTAAAGTTGAACTGTTTACATTCCTACATGTAAGGATAATATTTATAATTCTTGAAACTTCTCAGTATCTGGGCAGTTAGAGGGATTACACACATGCACACATACACACACACATATATATATATAGAGAGAGAGCACAAGGTGAGTTGAATAGGAAGGGATCATATCTAAAAAAATAAAATTAAGGTGTGAGAGAGGAATATATTGGGAGGAGAAAGGGAGAAATGGAATACGGCAAATTATCTCTCAAAGAAAAGGCAAGATAAAGATTTTCCAATGGAGGGGAAAAGGGGAGATGAAACGGAAAAAGTGAAGCTTACTCTCATCACACTTGGCTCAAGGAAGGAATAACATGCACACTCAGTTCAGTATGAAAACCCATCTTACACTATAGGAAATTAGGGGAGAAGGGGATAAGCGGGGGGGGGGGGAAGGTGGAAAGGAGGGCAAATTGGAGGAGGGAGCAATTAGAGCAAACACACTTGTGGAGGGAAAAGGTCAAAAGAGAGAACAGAAGAGATGGGGGCAGGATAAGATGGAGGGAAATATAGTTAGTTTTGCACAACATGACTATTATGGAAGTCATTTGCAACACTACACATATATAGCCTATATTGAATTGCTTGCCTTCTCAGTGGGAATGGGAGGGAAGGAAGGAAGGAAGAGAAGTTGGAACTCAGAGTTTTAGGAATAAGTGTGAAAATTGTTTTTGCATTCAACTGGGAAATAAAAAATACAGGTAATGATGTATAGAAATTTATCTTGCTCTACAGGACAAAAGAAAAGATGGGGATAAAGGAAGGGAGGGGAGTTAGAAGGGAGGTTAGATTGGTGGAAAGGGTAATCAGAATGTTCGGCATTTTGGAGTGGCAAATGAGGAGAGATAGGGAGAAAATTTGGAACTCAAAGTTTTGTGGAAATGAATGTTGAAAACTTAAAATAAATGAATACACAAAAAATGGTAATACCAAAGAGATTTGATAAGTTTCACTATCTACTATCCAAATAAATAATTCTCTCATCTGCGCCTCCAAGAAGCTGTAGAATCTGCAGGGTCCACATCTTGGTAAACTGTCTTAGCAGGGAGTTGAGTGTTTCTAACAGACCTCAAACCCATTGGTGAGTTAGGGGCAGTGTCTACCCCAACTATGTGAAGACTTTCCCTGGAGGAATGAGGGGATAGGCACAATTTGGTAATGAAGTCAGCTGAAGCCATAGAGGATGTAGAGCTTAATCAGGCATCAAACATGCCAAGGTTATCCACTGCATCTCAGGCCATTTCCAATCATCTTGAATTATATTCTATCACCAGACTTTGCTAGCTCTGGAAGAGATAATGAGGCTTATGACTTTGTGCATCTCTGTTTTACTTACATCCAATTCATGACAAAGTCAAAATATCACTCCATGATGTCACCAGTCCTCTTTGAAAACACACAAAAAACCCCAAATAACAGTCAAACATTCCTAGATACATTTATCAGAAAAAATAGCTATGATTATATTATCACCTTAAGGTTTACAAAGCCAAGTACAGTAGCCTCTATATCATCAGAATCCATAGTCACTTTTCTCCTGGCTCTGTTCCTAACTTTTTGAATTTTTCCATCTCCAACCCGCAGTTCAGTTTTATTCTCTTGGAGATGTCTCTGTCCTTATAATTCCTTCCTCTGATTGGTGAGTTTTTTCCTCAGACCACCATTTCAGCAAATATTCAGGTCATCTATATTCATTCCTTTCATGGCTCCCTTACTTTCTCTTTGGACTTTTCCATCTACATCTTCTCCCTGATCATTCCTCTCTCACAGACAGTTCACTTTTTAGTATACTCTTTCCCCTACAGAATGTAAGTTCCATGAAGGTAGGAACTTCTTTTTGGCTTATCTGTCTATCCCTAGCTCTTAGCACAGTGACTGCCATGTAGTAAAGTCCTAATAAATATTCTAACAACCATTACATATACCCCCTATCAATCCTTCAAAGCTCTGTCCTTGACCCTATTCTATATCATCTCTATATTCTCAATGTGCACATGAGGTTCCGTGGGTTCATTTACCATTTCTATGCAATAGCTCCCCAAACTATATATCGAGCCCTAATTTCTGCCCTGAGGTCTGGTCCTGCATCTTCAGTGGCCTGCTAGACAATTCTAAGCAGATATCTCATAGTAACCCCAAACTCAACTTGTCCAAAGTAAAACTTAGTATCTGACTTCCAACGCACACACACACACACACACACACACACACACACATGCATTCACACAAATACATTCACTGTAGCAGCAAGTACCCTGGCACACCCAGGATTACCTGCTAGCATAGATGCTTTGATCTGCTTTGCTAAAGGAAGGACAACTTTTGAAGGGATCAACAATCTATACTTTAATAACATATAAGTAGAAAATACAAGTAGAGAAATTAGCACAGAGATTCAACAGATAGGACTCCTACTATCTGAACAAAGAAATACAAACACCTATATATACCACCGGATCAGAAGAGCACAAACCTCTGAGTAGTGGCCGGGGTGGGGGGGGGGGGCGCTCTTAACAACTGGCTATTCAGAGTCTCTTTCAGGAAATCAGAAGGTCCTTCTCGTAAATAAACCCTCAAAGCAAAATCTCACTTCAGAATACACACATACACATATACACACACACATACACACACATATATGTATGTATGTGTGTGTATATATATATATGTATTCTTTTGCCTAACAGGCTCAGAGCCAGAAGGTATCACAACCCTCCTGACTCAGTGCCTAATTAGCTTAGTAACAAAACGTGTGAAAGCCTTCCTACAAGCAAGTCTCTCCTAAGCAAGCTTCCCTTTAGGTAAGTTCCTCCTGCAATGGGCTCTCTGTGACTCAGGATGTATCCTAACTGGACCAGAGCTCAAAGCAGCAAGACATTTGTGATTGAAAACATGTAGTCATATAGGCCTATTAATGGATGAGGAAAGTCTTCATATTTCATTAACATTCCATGCACTCACACACTTTCTCCAAACTTCCCTATTTGATATCATACCTATGCTAAGGGCATCACTGCCCTTTTCAGGGATCCAGTTTAAGAGCTTTGGAGTTATCCTGGACTCTCTGCTCTTCCTCACTCTCTTTGTCTAATTAGTTGTCAACCTTTATCAATTTTATCTTTTTAGCATCTCTCAAATCCATCCACTTTTCTCCACTCACGTGGCCAATATCCTAATTCAGGCCCAAATCATTGCTTATCTAAACTGACAAAGTGTCATTTAAATTGTTGTCCCTGCTTCCATTCACTCCCTTCTCTGGTCTGTTCACCACATAGCTTCTAAATTAACGTGCCTAAAGCAGAGATCTGACTATCAGTCCCAAGCTCCAGAAGCCTCTTAGTCTCCTTTTTTGCCTCTTAGATAAAATACACTTTTTCCAAACCTTTTGGACATCTTTCCTTATTACTTCTCTCTCCTCCCTCAAATTACCTTGTGTTTGCTTATCCATTTATATATTGTGTTGCTCAGGAAAATGGAAACTCCATTATAAAGGGACTGCTTCAAAAAATATCTTGGTATTCTTAGTACATAGTGTATTGCCTTGCTTAACGCATAATAAATATTAGTTGAAAGTGAAGTTAAATACTTGTGTCAAAAACTAATCCGATTTTTAAAGAAAATTACTAGAAATGTTTCATAAGATCACTTCAAGTATTAGTTTTTGGTTCTTAAAGGCTCTGGACCATGGGGAACAATAACCACAGAAGAAGAAAAGTAGAAGCAAAGACAAAGGAGGAAGATAAATTCAGTGTTATGTAGAAAGATCCTAAAATTCAGAAGATAGAGTAATGTTATAATCAAATTCCAAGGGATTCAGGGTGGGCATGAGAGGTGATTGAACAAGACTTCATTAGGGCAGAAAAGAGAACGGGAGTAGAAAAATATTCCAAGAACTCTGCTGTATAAATCATTTATCAGCATACAAATGAGTAACAGGAATTGACTCAAGGTTTCACATTCCCATCAGAAAATAAAATATCCATGTAGATGTGTATTAAAACCTCTAAAAAGGAAGTTATTATCTATTGTTATACTGAGAACTGTAGAAAATCTATGCTCCTCTTTCTTAGAAGGGGAAAGTCAAGAACAAATTACATTTCAAAACTTGATATCAATTAACGTGAATTGTCCAAGACTGGAAATTGAACTTATAAAGAGTTATGTTCAAGCAGAGTTTGTGAAATTAATATGAACTAAGGTGAACATAAATTATTAAACTAAATTTGTACATTAATGAAAAGTCATTTTGATTCAGAATATAATCACATAAAGAAAGTTATAATCCTGTTAAATGCCCAGAGGTTATATGTTGTAGACAACAGATAAATTTACATTGCTGCCAAACACACAAAAAATTAGTTCTCCTTAAATGGAGTCATTGAAATGATATTTCAGAAAGAAGTCATTTGCATCAAATTTGGTCAATGGACTTTCCCCTTGATCTTTGGTGAAAGTGTGTTTGTTTTCATAGCTATCTCTTCAGCTATCTCTATCATCTTCTGCTATCTCAGTCAAAATTCTAAAGTGTTTCCTTATATCTTGTTTTCTAGTGTTCTGGGAACTGCACTGGGACAGAACACCAACATTAATATATAGTCACTGCTATAATTAGATCATTATATTAATAAAAATTTTCTAGAAGTCTAGAACCAAGGTCATGCAGAAAAGATGGCCATAATGGTAAAAAAACAAACAAATCTTTTAGCATGTAGCACTAGAGCAAGAATTTAAATGGGTGAAACAATTTAATCTCATAGAATACAATTACCCCACAAAATGATGGAAGTAATTTATACTTGGCACTGGTAGAAAATTTTAAAACATGAAAAAGTGCACCAATTTGAGAGATTAAATCATTTTCTTAAATCTCTAGAATGAGGTTATTAAATATTGTATGGTTGACAGTGTTCCCAAGTACATTGGCAAATGTGATAAAATGCCCTCTGTCTGGGTGGACCTGAGTCCCAGATGGCCTGGGAAAGTTAATAGAACAATGGGCAGACCACAGACCTACTTGAATTAAACTAGGCTATATTGGATCAGTAACTGAAAGAACTCAAGATACAGTATCTACCTATCTTGATGGGAAAAAATGAAGAACAATTATTTAATTTTCAATTTTGTTTAAAATAAACATCAGATACTTTCTCTCCCTTTCACCCATTTCCACTAAAAAAAAAACTTGGAAATAAAAAAAGAAACAAATCCTTGTAAACAAATAAGCTTAGCCATGCAAAACAAGTTCTAACACTGGTGATAACTGACAAAAGAAAAAAAAACAAAAACAACTCTTTCATTCAGCAAATTTAATTTCTGTCAGCAGGTAGGTAATAAACTTCATCATCAGTTCTCTAGAATCATGGTTGTTTATTGTGTTGATCAGATTTCTTAAGTCTTTCAAAAGTATTCACTTACATAGTATTATATATAGTCTAATTTTCTCTGGTTCTGCTCACTCTCCTCTGCATGCAAATCTTATCAGATTTCTCTGAAATTATCCATTTCATCATATCTTGACTCACAATTGTATTCTGTTACATCTACTTAGCATATTTTTTCTCAGCTATTCCTCAAGTGATATGTACATTTTTAGTTCCCAATTCCAATTTGGTTTCTACCAAAAAAACTGGCTGTGTGTATGTATATATTTGTACATATGGATGCTTTTCATCTTTTGGGGGTTAGTAGAACTAAAGGTAGCATCAATAAATCAAAGATTATAAAAAGTGAGTAGCTTTGGGGACATAGTTTCAAATGTCTTTTCAGAACTATGTGACCCATTGTTAGGCCTACCAATAGTACATTAAAATACCTTTATTCCCCACAGCCCTTTCAACATTTTTTCTTTTTTTTTTTCAGTTTTGCCCATCTAATGTATGGGAGGTAGAATGACAGGGTTACTTTAATTTCCATTTCACTAATTTTTAATGACAGAGTATTTTTCTTATTATTGTTTGTAGCTTACGTTTCTTCCTTTGAAAACTATCTGTCCATATCCTTTAACCATTTATGAATTGACAAATAACTTTTATTCTTATAAGTTGGAATCTGTTGTTTCTATGTCTTGGACATGAGTCCATAAAGATTAATTCTTATCACCTAAGGAGTTTATTCAACTATTTCCAGGTAAGAAATACTGTCTAGTTCATCACAAATTGTCCTTTTTTTGTTGTTCATTGTTCAAAACCCATCTTTACCTTTTGTGGTGTAAAATTCTATGAGAAGTATTCCATGGAGTTAGGTTAGGTTTCTTAAAAAGTGACTGACACTGTTCTTAAGCAAGGGAATAAGCCTTAGAACATTGATGTGGCTCCTTGATTGCCTGAGTCCAAAAACTCCTATGACATAAGGGTTTCCTGCTTGTCCCTCTGGCTTCTGACTGCAGATGAGCAGCATGACCAACCACAACAGAAGAAATTTCTGCTCAGTTGAATAAGGGCATATCCTCAGTGATTATCTTTTTTTCCCCTTGGAAGGTCTTTCCTTTGGTCTAAAAAATCTTCCTTTCTTAATAGTTAGATGGACAGAGAGGCGGAGCCAAGATGGCAGAGTAGAAAGATGGACCTGTAGAAGCTCCCTACCATAGCCCATAAAATACCTGCAAAAAATGGCTCTAAACAAATTCTATAACAGCAGAAACCACAAAATGGCAGAGTGAAAGGTATTTCCAGCCCAAGACAGCCCAGAAAGCTGACAGGAAAGGTCTTTCACACAGGGCATGGAGTGGAGCACAGCCCAGTGCAGGTCATGTGGCATGGAAGGGACAGGACCAGGCTTTAGGGAGCCACTGGCAGCTGCAGTTCCCAGGTCACACAACCCACAAATGCTACAGATAGTTTCAAAGGTCAATGAGATAACTCCTTCACCCAGGAGAAGAGAACATGGTCTGGACTGTGGGCAATAGCCACTGCAGTAGTAGCCCATTTCTGAGGGCCTCTGCCCAAAGTTCCTGGGGGAATTGAGTAGCTGATCTGAATCTCAGTCCTGAGGGGCAGCCCTGGGGTGGAGAGGAGGAGCCCTGGCTTGGTGGAGCTGAAGGCAGTTGTGGAGAGGGAATCCTACTTGCAGATTCTGGGAAGAAAAGTTTTTCGTTGTTCTCAGACCAGTGCCCAGGCCAGGAGAGGAGTAAACACTTATCCTTTGATTGTGTCACCTTGGAGGAACTGAGAATTTACAGGTCACCAGAGTATACCCTCCTCTTGACAAAGGACTCAAAAGTCAAGTAACTGACTGGGAAAATGCCCAAAAAGGGGGAAAAAATAAGACTATAGAAGGTTGTTTTCTTGGTAAACAGGTATTTTCTTCCATCCTTTCAGATGAGGAAGAACAATGAACACTCCCAGAGGCTTCTGCATCCCAAATCTCCTAAATAAATATGCAGTGGTCTCAGGCCATGGAAGAGCTCAAAAAGGATTTTGAAAATCAAGTAAGAGAAGGGGAGGAAAAATTGGGAAGAGAAATGAGAGTGATGCAAGAAAATCATGAAAAGCAAGTCAACAGCTTGCTAAAGGAGACTCAAAAATATGGTGAAGAGAATAATACTTTTAAAAATAGGCTAGTTCAATTGGCAAAAGAGGTACAAAAAGTCAATAAGGAGAAAAATGCTTTACAAAGCAGAATTAGCCAAATGAAAAAGGAGATTCAAAAGCTCACTGAAGAAAATAGTCCTTTAAAAATTAGAATGGAACAGATAGAAGTTAATGACTTTATGAGAAACCAAGAAATGATAAAAGAAAACCAAAAGAATGAAAAAAATTGAAGATAATGAGAAACATCTCATTGGAAAAACAACTGACCTAGAAAATATATCCAGAAGAGACAATTAAAAAATTACGGGACTACTTAAAAGTCATGATCAAAAAAAGAGCTTAGACATCATCTTTCATGAAATTATCAAGAAAAACTTCCCTGATATTCTAGAACCAGAGGGCAAAATAAATATTACAAGAATCCACCAATCACCTCCTGAAAGAGATCTGAATAGAAAAACTCCTAGGAATATTATAGCCAAATTTCAGAGTTCCCAGGTCAAAGAGAAAATATTGCAAACAGCTAGAAAGAAACAGTTCAAGTATTGTGGAAATACAATCAGGATGACATAAGACCTAGCATCTTCTACATTAAGGAACTGAAGGGCGTGGAATATGGTATTCCAGAAGTCAAAGGAACTAGAATTAAAACTAAGAATCACCTACCCAGCAAAATTGAGTATAATACTTCAGGGGAAAAAATTGTCATTCAATGAAGTAGTGGACTTTCAAGCATTGTTGATTAAAAGACTAAAAATAAGTAGAAAATTTGACTTTCAAACACAAGAATCAAGAGAAGCATGAAAAGGTAAACAGGAAAGAGAAAACATAAAGGACTTTCTAAAGTTGAACTTTTTTACATTTCTACATGGAAAGATAATATTTATAACTCTTAAAACTGTTCTCAATATTTGGGTAGTTGGAGGAATTACACACACATATATGCATAGACAGAGAGCACAGGGTGTGTTGAATAAGAAGAGATGATATCTAAAACAATAAAATTAAGGGTTAAAAGAGGAAGATATTGGGAGGAGAAAGGGACAAATGGAACGGGGCAAATTATCTCTCATAAAAGAGGCAATAAAAAGTTTTTTCAATGGAGGAGAAAAGAGAGGAGGTGAGAAAGAAAAAGTGAAGCTTACTCTCTTCACATTTGGCTTAAGGAGGGAATAACATGCTCACTAAATTTGGTGTGAAAATCTATCTTACACTACAGAAAATTAGGGGAGAAGGGGACAAGTGGGGTAAGAGGGATGATAGAAGGAAGGGCAAATGTGAGGAGGGAGTAAATAGAAATAAACACTTTTGGGGAAGGAGAAGGCCAAAGAGAGAATAGAATAAATGGGTGTGGGGGGAGAATATGATGGAAGGAAATATATAGTTAGTCTACAACATGGCTATTATGGAAGTCTTTTGCAAAACTGCACATATATTGAATTGCTTGCCTTCTCAATGGGTATGGGTGGGGAAGGAGGGAGGGAAAGAAGTTGGAACTCAAAGTTTTAGGAATGAATGTTGAGAATTGTTTTTGCATGCAACTGGGAAATAAGAAATACAAGTAATGGAATATAGAAATCTATATTGCCCTACAAGAAAAGAGAGAAGATGGGAATAAGGGAAGGGAGGGGTCAGATAGAGGGGTGGGCATATTTAAGGAAGGGGTAATCAGAATGCAAAGAATTATGGATGGGAGGAGGGGAGAGTTGGGGAGAAAATTTGGAACTCAAAATTTTGTGGAAATGAATGTTGAAAACTAAAAATAAATTAATAAACATAAAAAAGAGGACAGGACAAACAGCAATAACCATATGATGCCTATGGCACCTAGCTTACAGTAGGAACTTTAAAAAAGGAGTTAGATAGAAAAATAAGGTCTCATTTCTTCCTTATGTTGAACCTGAGGCAAGCTTGGGCCAGTATTGGTCTATTACAGTACTTTTCAAATGGTCCTACTATATTTAGAATTACATTATTATTATTCGAAATATATAGGATATCTAGGGACTTGCCCATATTTTATGTTTATTGAATGAAATTTAACAAGCAACTTTGAGATAAGTCATAGTAAAAAGAGTTCTAGATTCTGGGTTAGACCTGTGTTTGAACCCCAACATGCTCTATTATTATTTGTGTCCTGTGTAACATGTACAGCCAGAAAAAATTTTTTTTCAACCAGTGACTGGGGCTGCATTTGGACCCATAGTACTATGTCATCATCAGTCAAGATGTCTGGTGCTTCAATGTTGAAGACTCAACAGCAGTCACTAAAGCTACATGAGTATCAAACAAGAGTGGCAACACCTGGAAATGTGTTTGAGAAGAAGAAAAAGTGAAAGTCATCTCATGGAATACCAGTCATGGAATGGCATTATGAAATGAAGTGTTCCATCTGGATTAGGGTGCTGACTGAGCCAAAATGAGAAGTTCCACTGTTGTCCAGCCTGTCCAGGTGATTCATTCAAAAGAATATAAGACACAGCATTACTCAATTAAGCTACCACATGGTCATTTAATTGAGTAATGCTATGTCTTAATGTATATTCAAACCCAATTGAGTAATGCTGTGTCTTAATGTATATTATATTATTATATTAAAATATATATTAATGTATATTAAAGTCCAATATATTTAGAAATGGAAGGAAACTTGAAGGTAACTAAGCTTAATCTGCTCATTTTAGAGTTGCAAAGTTAGATCAAAATTTTCCAAATCAGGTGGGAGCTCAGGCCATAGTTTGATTAGTTCTACCCATAATAAGTATTCTGAATCTAGAACAAGTTCAAAGATGATAAAGTTGTATGTGTGATATTAGGCTTCAATTTTGTATTCAATTCTTTTAGCCATTTCCCTTCTAGCTCTAAAATGATGCTTATATGATTCCATGACTTGAATTTGCATTTTATTTTTATTCCAAAATAAATATCTGTGGAGAATAAGGAAGTATATTGAGGAGCTTCTGCCTTTTCAATATGCAGTTGATTTGGTAAGAAGTGATAGTTATATTGGTTGAGAAGTAAAAACAGAATAATGAAAAAGAAGGTATCAAGAGAGAAAAAATGACTGATTGTCTTGTTTTTCCTTTATTTCTTCCTTCAGTAAATATTCATTGAATAGCAACTCTGTAGATTTACTGTTAAATTTTACTTGGAGGAAGAAAGGTAAAGATGATTTCTTATTCATGTACCCTGACCTCATGGTACATGTATTCTAGCTGGGAAGATAATACACGTACAAATTATTATAAAATAATGCAAAATATGAAAGTGAGTAAAAGAAGTACAAAATGATTGAGAATCTAAAAGAAGAGAGAAGAGACTATAGCCTAGAGAGATCCAAGAAGGCTTCGGGGAGGAAAAGACACCTAAATTTAGGCTTAAAAGGTGATTAGGATTCCTATAGGCACAGATGAGGATAATGAATATTCTAGGTAGAGGGAGCAACATGAGCAGAGAGTTGAGAATAGTTAGAGTTAGGAAATGATAGTCTAACCTGGATGTCATAAAGAGGTGCTTAAAATGGAGGAGGAGCCAAGTCCAAAGAGCATTGAAGAGCCTCTGTCCTGGCCACAACAAAGGAAGAGAGGAGAAGGGAGGAGGAGCAGAAAAGGAAGGGACAGAGAGAGAGACAGAGACATAGAGAAAGAAAGACATAGAGAGAGGGATGGGGGGCAGAGAGAGGGAAAGAAGTGGGGAGAGAGAGAAGGTATTATTGATAAGCAGATGGAATTTGAAACTCAGAGTCAAAAAAACCTGATTTTCAATTCCACTTGAGATACCTTCTAGCTATCTGGCCCACAGCAAGTCATTTAACCTTTCTTAGCTTCAATTTCCTCCTCTATAACTTGAGATAATATCTGTATCACAAGATTTTTGGGAATATCAAATGAAATAATGTATGAGAAATTCTTTGTAAAACAGAAAGTTCTATGTGTTAACTACTATTGCTGTTTTAGCCACTATTCCTTTTTAAGGGACTGGTAAATAAGCAAAGAGATCCCTACCTATTAACAATAGAAAGTTGTCTCCCCAGCAGTCACATTATCCATCACTCCCCATTTTTTCCCCAAAACCTATTGGTCTCTCTCCAGTCAAGGAGTTGGAGGAATTGAACCAGTAGGCTCTGTCTTCCTAAAACCTGTGTGTGTTCATCCTTCATTGCCAAAGAAGACCATGCCATCAGAGAAATAATGATGACTTGCACTTGACTTTGTTTTGAGTGAGTGAGGACTGTGCAGGCCACCAGCCTCACTTCTCCTCCAAAGCCATCTGAATCTAGTGACCAGATATTCATCAGGATGACTGGAGATGACCCAGGATGAAGCAATTGGGGTTAAGTGACTTGCCCAAGGTCACACAGCTAGTGAGTGTCAAATGTCTGAGGTAAGATATGAACTCAGGTCTTCCTGACTTCTGCGCTGGTGCTCTATCCATTGCACCACCTAGCTGCCTCATAAAAATTTAGTGATATATTAACTGATAATTAGCATACTAGGAGGTGCTAAACATTACCTCACCACCTCGTTTCTTTTCTGAATCTCCTTCATTTGCTCATTTCTTTCCTAAGATGTAACTTACAGAACTGAATACAACATTTTAGATGTGGTCAAAGTAGGAGAGTACTCACTGAGCTTATAGACCCCTTAAAATGATGGCATCTCAAGATGACAGAGTAGAAATAAGGACCTGCTCAAGCTTTCCCACAAAGTCCTTATAATATCTGTAGAGAATGACTCTAAACAAATTCTAGAGCAGCAGAAGCCACAAAATGACAAAGTGAAACAGATTTCCAGCCCAAGACAGACTGGAAAGCAGACAGGAAGTGTTTATCCCATGAGGCTCAGAGTGGAACATAGTCCAGAGTGAGCCATGCTGGCACAGATAGGACTGGAGCAGGTTTCAGGGAACTGAATTACAGGTTTCCCGGATTTCTCAGCCCACAAACACCAAAGACAGCTTTAAAGGTCAGTGAGAAAACCCTTTCACCTGGGTGAGATGTAAGCATGGTTTGGCCCCAGTCCAATTCCCAGGCCCAGGGGGACTGTAGTCATTGACCCAGCAGCAGCCACTTCTGGAGCTCTCAGTGGCCGTTTCTGCAGCTTTTGGCTTACATACCCTGGGGGAATCAAGCAGCTAATCTAAGTTTCATTCCTGAGTGGTAGTCCAGGGATGAGGAAGAGCACTGGCATGGTGAAGTTGGTGATGGCTGTGGAGAATTAATCCTATTCACAGTTTTGGGACAGAAAAGAGTGCTTTAGATTGCTCACAGACAAAAGCACAGGCCAGAAGAGGATTAAAAACCTCTCCCTTTACTATGCCACTTTAGAGGAACTGAAAACTTATAGGTCCCCAGAGATATCTTGGAGAACAGTAGCACAAAACCTCTGAAGCCTGGAGTAGTATACCCTCCACTTGACAAAGGACTCAAAAGTCAAGTAATTGGCTTGGGAAAATGCTCAAAAGGGGGAAAAATAAGACTATAGAAGGTTACTTTATAATTGAAAAAGTATTTTCTTCCATCCTTTTAGATGAGGAACACCAATGCATACAATCAAGGGAAGACCAAAACATACAACTTGAGGAATACAGTAAGGTCAAGGCTCCTACATCCAAAGCCTCCAAAAACATATGCAATGACCTCAGGCCATGCAAGGCCTTAAAAAGAATTTTGAAAATCAAGTAAGAGAGGTGGAGGAAAATTTGAGAAGAGAAATGAGAGCAATGCAACAAAATCATGAAAAATGACTCAACAGCTTGCTAAAGGAGACCCCAAAATGCTGAATAACACTGTTAAAAATAGACTAAACCAAATGACAAAAGAGGTCCAAAAAGCCAATGAGGAAAATGATGCCTTAAAAAGCAGAATCGACCTGATAGAAGAGGAAGTCTAAAAGCTCTCTGAAGAAAACAGTTCTTTAAAATTTAGAATGGAGCAGATGGAAACTAATGACTTTAAGAGAAATCAAGAAATTATAAAACAAAACCAAAAGAATGAAAAAAATAGGAGATAATGTGAAATATCTCATTGGAAAAACAACTGACCTGGAAAATATATTCAGAAGAGATAACTTTAAAATTTTTTGTCTTCCTGAAAACCATGATCAAAAAAGGGCTTAGACCTCATCTTCTAAGAAATTGCCAAGGAAATCTACCCTGATATTCTAGAACAAGACGGTAAAATAGAAATGGAAAGAATTCACCAATTACCTCCTGAAAGAGACCCCAAAAGAAAATCTGTTAGGAATTTTGAGCCAAATTCCAGAGTTTCCAAGTTAAGGAGAAAATATTACAAGCAGCCAGAAAGAAACAAGTCAACTACTGTGGAACTACTATCAGGATAAAGCAGGATTTAGCATCTTCTACACTAAGGGATCAAAGGGCTTGGGATATGATATTTCAGAGGTCAAAGGAGATAGGATTAAAACCAAGAATCACCTACCCAGCAAAACTGAGTATAATATTTCAGGGGAAAAATGGAATTTCAGTGAAATAGAGGACTTCTAGGCATTCTTGTTGAAGAGACCAGAGCTGAATAAACTTTGACTTTCAAATATAAGAGTCAAGAGAAACATGAAAAGGTAAGCAGAAAAGAGAAGGCATAAGGTACTTATTAAAGTTGAACTGTTTACATTCCTAGGTGGAAAGATAATATTTATAACTCTTGAGACCTTTTTCAGTATTAGGGTAGATAGAGGGAATATGTGTGTGTGTGTGTGTACGCACGTGTGTGTGTGTGTGTGTGTGTGTGTAGGTGTGTATGGATATGTATGTGTATATTATATATAAGTATTTATACTTGCATGGGTGCATGTATGTATGTATATATATATATATACATATATATATGTATGTGTATGTATTTGTATATATATAAGATGTACAGGAAATGGGGCATAGAAATCTATTTTGCTATATAGGAAATACAGGAGAGGAGGATGGAAGAAGGGGGCTAACAGAAGGAAGGACAGATTGGAGGAAGAGGTGAATGGGGTGCATGCTGTCCTAGGGTAGGGGTGTGGAGAGATGGTGAGAAAATTTTGAATGCAAATTCTTGTGGAAGTGAATGTTGAAAATTGAAAAATAAATAGATTATATATTTTAAAACATAATGCCATCTAATATCATAATTAGTCTGAATGCCTCATCCATCTCAATACTGACTCACATTACACTTATTGTCCACTAGAATTCCCCAAGTTTTTGTCACATGAATTATTTTCTAGCCAAATCTTCCCCAAACCATGTTTACATAGCTAATATTTTTCATCTAAGAATAAGAATTGACACTGACCTCTACTGAGACGTATTTTATTAAATCCAGTCTATGTTTTTAGTCTGGATGTTTTTTGCTTGCTTTCAAAATCTGTCTTCCAATGTGGTAGCTATCTCCTCCAGTTTCATGTCCTCCACAAAAATGGTAAAAGTGCCATCTAATCAATCTTTCATTAAAGTTATTGATAAACGTGTTGAAAGGGACATGACTATACCCAGATTCCTTGGTCATTCTGCCAGAAACATACCCCTGGTTACCTCCAAGTTTCATTTTTTTAAGTCAGTTACAAACCTACCTACCATACTATTTCCTAGCCTTTCACTACCCTCTTTACAAAAGAATTGCATCATTAAACTCCTTCCTAAAAATTAGAATTTTCTCATATGTCAACTGATAATTTTTATACTGGGAGATGCTCATCATCACTCTTTTTTGTCTCATTTACAAGGATTTTTGAGAATTCATAAAATGTCTTGCATTAATTCAAGTACATATATACTTTATTGTCTATATGTTGCACTGATCTATCATTCTATCAAACCAATCCATAGAAAGGGAAATGGATTTAGTACAGCAAGAAATTATAAAATCATAGGACTTAAAGGGACAATATCTTATCCAACATCTTTCTCTTTAAATATATTTAAACAAGCTCAGAGGGATAAGGCCATTTGCACAAGGTCATACAGAAAGAAAAAAGCGATTTAAACTCCAAATATCTGTCCCTAGGTCGAGGGCTTGTTCCACAATACCTTGCTGCCCTCATACTACACATCAGACTAGTGAAACAACTTTGACTTGTGGTGTTCTCTGCTTCTCTTACCAAGCATTAACAAACCATCTCTTTAATAATGTATACTGGAATTTGGAGAGGAATCAAAGTCAGGCTCCCTGGATTTGTGAGCAGGGGTGGAAAGATTGAAGTTTCCTGCCTCTTCTTCCCCAGAAGCAAAAAAAGGAGAATGCGGATGTTAGAAAGATGTAAGTTATAGCTGAAAAAAAAATTCAGTCTACATGAAAAAGAAGTTTATTGTGATTGATAAGGAGCAATAGTGAGGAGGAAATTTAAAAAAAAGTCGACCATCAGCTTTCAGTTATATACTAAAAAGAAAGAGAACAGTAATGCATCTAATGCTAAATAAGAGATAACATTAAAAGATACTTGTTATTATAGTAACTTCTAAATAGTAGCTGTTCAACAAAAGTTTATTAAATTACAATATGTTTTTATATTTAAATGAGTCAATAAGTGTGCCTTGTCTTTAATAAGTCATAATACTACAACATAAATAAAAGTCACAATCAGAAAATTGAAATATAGACTTACTGTATCTCTAGTATTTAACACGTTACCTGGTACATAGTAGGAGCTTGATAAATGCTAATTGACTGGCTGGATTCTTAAGACATTACTCATTTGTAAGTGGCGTAAAAACAAGGCAGCATATAAAGAGTTCTTCTCTAGGTCCATATATCGTTGTTTTCCAGGCTTCAGCATTTAATTCAGTGTTTATTTTCAAGGTTTTATAAATAACAATAAAAGTATATACACCTGGCACATAGAGCTTGATCAATGCTTGTTGGCTGAATGTGTACATGTGAGTAAATATATGTGAATATTTCAGTATTTGAGTGGATCTATATTGTCATCAATGTGAGTGCCCTCACCAACAAGGTGGATCACAGCCCATTCTTGCCTTCTCGTTCTTTTTGACCCTTGTCTATGGCCTCTCATAAACCCTCCACCCAAGTGCAGGTAGGCTCTTACTCTAAGTCCTATGGCATTATATGTGTTCATAGTAGAAGTTTTATGAAATAGGATTTAGATTAATTCAAACATATCTTTATTTAGTCCAAGATAGATGAATGGTCCAGGTAGTTCAAGAGAAAAATGAGGTTGTTGTTTCTTTTTTGCCTCACTAACTCAGACATTGGTTTTGACTCTTTATATTAATCATAAAAATATCACCCTAGAGAAACTCGCCTATATTTATTGTGCTTTAAATTTTAAAGATCTCTGTCAACATAAAAGGAAATCATTATATTTAGAGGAATTCATTTATGGAGAGGAGTGACAAAGTTTGAATAAGGGTAGTGTGTGTGTGTGTGTGTGTGTGTGTGTGTGTGTGGTTGGGGTGCAGGTAGGAATGAAACAGGAGGAGTGGCCAGAAGGACAATAGGAAAAGAAATTCATAGTTGGACAGGACTTTAGAGACCATCTAACCTAAGCTCCTCACTATATAGTTAAGGAAATTGAGCCCCAGAAAGGTTAAGTAATTTTCTCAAGGATACACAAGACAAGAGTCCTATGAGTACAGGCTCAATAGGACACTGAGTAGCCCATTGACCTTGCCCCTGTAAGAGTCGGAAGGAGTGAGGTGGGAGATAGAGTCTAGGGCTGGGGTTCCATGACATCATTGTGGTAGTGACCTAAGAGTGGTGGTCGAGGAAGTTGAACTCCATGCAGAATGGCATGGACTGGTGAAAAATTGGGCAGGGATGATAGTCACTGAGGGAGGAAGCACACTTTCAAAGGAAACACTTGTCTAACCTCCCCATATCCAATGCTGATAAACATGCCATTGACCTCATACCAGTTTTACCTTTTTGTTATGTATATAAATACCTGTTACTAGTCAAATGGACAGCTACTATTCCATGAATCATGTTTACCTTGATGCAGCTGCATGTCAGGGAAAGCCACATGCTCCAAATTATGATAATTTTACATTATAAAAGTCCACAGGATAGCCTAGTGGCTGGTGAAGTTGGGACCAGTACCCAATAACAGCATTGTCAGAGTAGTTCTACCATAAAACATTTTGTCAAATTCACCTCATATCTCTTGGTCTAAATGACTTCATTTAAGGACTAGTTGGGGGAGGGGGGAATTTAACATGTCTAATTACTGTTCATTTTATAAATAGCCAAATATATTCATGGACTTGCTCTTGAAGCAGAAATACACTCAGTGTACATAAAGTCAACTCTAGTTTTTCTGTATCACAGCCCAGTTCCCACACAGCTCAATTCACAGGGCATACAAACAGAACATAAATCACAGAGGGAAGATTCTAAAAATAATCACTCATTACTTGAGCAGTCCCTGGATCTCAAGGCTGCTGGGACAAAGCAACTCTTTCCTACCTACATCCATCCATGACCAGGAAATCCAATGAGAATAAATGAAAGATGCGAGTTTCCATGAACTGGAGCCTAATTTTGCTCACCTTTACTGCATTATCATCAGTACGTGTGGGTGTGTCATTTGCAGCCAAATTCTCAACTAGCTGAACACAGAACTGAAACTCCTCTCTGCATCATCTTTGCTTTGCTAATGAAGAAACTAGGGTAGCCATCTTCTTTTGGGGATTCACCTGAGCCCCAGATGGTCTCTATGACGACTGCCTGAGATCCCAGGTGTATCCCTAATAAGATTGTGCTGAGAAAACAGGATGATAGTAGTTCTGCAGTCTGTAGGGAACCTTCTGGTGCCCCTAGTGCCATGGAAGTGAAACCTTAAAGAACGGCAGCATTTATGGGAAGTCTTTCATCAAAACAGAGACTTCAATATGAGCATGATTTCATTTTTTCCCTAATGAAGCATCCCCATTTACATAAACCTTATGTTCGCAGGAGGTATTCTTTTTAAAACATTTTTTAGACAAATACTAAATGCATAAGAAAAGGAAACATTATAAATATTAAACTTAAATATAAAATACGAAGAGGGGATATTCTTGTATTGTTTTCCTACCTGTACCAAGATATAAAGGTAAATTGGATTTACTTGCTAAAAATTCTTTTAGAGCACAGAAAAGAGTGTTAGATTGATTTTATTATTGTTGTTGGTTTTTTGTTTCAAGAAAAGAGTGAAACTTGACACCCTTTTGTGCTCTGAACTGGTCTTCTGTCATATACTCCTTGCTTGATACCCATCACCTGTCTTCAGCTGAATTCAACCTTAAATGAGATTCAACATTATCCATTGAGATAATAAATGTAAGGTGTTAGTGAATTTCAGAGTGCTGTACAAAGGTATTTTTTCTATTAATATAATTATTAATTAATATTAAATTCTACTATGTATGAGACTATGTTTGGGATACAGAGATGGAAAAGATAAAGACCCTGTTCTCAAAGAACATAAAATCTCATGTTCTAATTTACATGTAGATACAAGTAGCAAGCACTGGTCTGAGGTGAGAGGATCTGGAATGACCTCCTTCTTTCACTTAGTATCTGGACCTCCGTCACCTGAATTAGAAAATGAGGATTGGACCATATAGTCTCCCAGGTTCTAAAGCTAGGATTTTTGAAAACAGGGGTAATTTTGTATACCCCCAGTGTCTCACACAGCACCTGAACCATAGTAGGTGTCTAATAAATGCTTACTGAATCAATGATTATTTAACCCCTGAATGTAATTGATAGTTGCTTATTTGCCCCTGTTTGGTAAAAAAGATCTTTGTTTTGGGAAATCCCATATTTTTCCTGGTGGTTCATAAATGTACCACACTGAGTGAATATTCTAAGGAGATCCCAAGCTATGTATGGTTCTCAGACAGTGAATGGACCATTACAAATCCATTAGTTCTGTCTCTTTTCTGTAGGGCAGGGATGACTCATCCTTATGGAGTTTGTAAATATGTAGACTGATCCAACTATGAGCACTCTGAATTCCTATCCTTTGGTGAAACTCTATCTCATAACTCTGGTGAATGTTCTAGAGTTCACTGAGCCACAGTTAAATAAATTTTGTACAGGTATACCTTGGAGATATTAATGGTTTGGGGGATTCACCTGAGCCCCAGATGGTCTCTATGACGACTGCCTGAGATCCCACTGCAAAGAAGCAAATACTGCAATGAAGTGAGTCACACAAAGTTATTGGTTTCCCAGTGTATCTAAAAGTCATGTGCACACTACACTGTATTTTATTAAGTGGGAAATAGTATTGTGTCTAAAGAAACAATGCATACACCTTAATCAAAAATATTTTATTGCTAAAAAAATTGTTAATGATTATCTGAGTCTTCATCAAGTCATGACCTCTTTTGTTGGTGGATGTTCTTGGCTTGATATTGGTGGCAAGTGATTGATCAGGGTAGTGATTGCTGAAGGCTGGGATAGCTATGGAAATTTCTTAAAATAAGATAATAAAGAGTTTGTCCATCAATTCATTCAATTTGAACATTTAAAGGTCATTGTAGGGTTATTAATTGGCCTACTTTCAGTACTGTTTTGTCTCAGGGAATAGGAAAGCCTAAGGACAGGCAGAGACAGGGAACAACTGATTGGCAGAGCAGTCAGAACACACATAACATTTATTGGTTAAGTTCACCATCTTAAATATGTGAAGGGCAGCAAGGTGGCCCAATGGATAGGGTTCCAGGCTTGGAATCTGGAAGATCTGAGTTCAAATCCAGCCTCAGACACTTATTAGCTATGGCAAATCATTTTATCCTGTTTGCCTCTGTTTTCTCATCTGTACAAGATACTTCAGTATCTTTGCCAAAAAAACACAAATGAGATCATGAAGGATTGGACATGACTGAAATGACAAAGCATGAACCACCAATTTAAATGGGTAGGGTTTGTGGACCCCATAACAATTACAATAGTAGCATCAAAGATGAATGATCATAGCTCAACATAACAGATACTATAATAATGAAAAAAAATTGAAATATTGTAAAAATTACCCAAGTATATATGGTACAGAGACATACTGTATACAAATGCTATTGGGGAGAAAAAGGCCAATAGACTTACCTGATTCAGTATTGCCACAAATCTTCAATTTATTAAAAATATCAGTATCTTGGAAGCACAATGAAGCAACATTCAGTAAAATGAGGCATGCCTGTGTAATGTTAATCAGAGAGTTAAAGAACTTCCCCACCCATTAATGGACCTGCCCTTTAAGAAAAGCTTGATTAGCAGAGGCCCACACCTTTTGTTAATTTCTAATGCACTGGTTCTCAAGGGTTGTGATGCCCTCTAGCTCTGAAAAACATATAAATACTCTGAGGTGAAGTTTTACTGTGGGGCTTACTCATTGGAAGTGTTTGTTTGGCCAGATAAGATTCTAGGCAACTGTTAAGGAGCTCCTTGGTTTTGAAAACTCAGATGCTGGTGCTCCTCTCTCTGGGAACTATGCATGTTTGGTTAGGCAGTTGAATCTGTCTGTTGATCTGTGATGTATGTACTGCTTACAGTCAGATAGTTGGAAGCCCTGTCTGTTGGTTATTATTTCTTTGTATTTTCTCTGAAGTTCAGGGTGCTGACTTTTCCTTCTGAACTAAGTGAATGATGTATGTGCTTGATTAAAGTGATTGTTGACTCTTCAAAAATTGCCTTTCCTTTTAGAAAAGCAGATCTAAGAACCTGTGATAGCAGGTCATCCTGGATGTGTCAGGGTGCTTCCTTTTACAGCCTATGTAATAAAGATGATTCTCAGATGTAGAATAGACTTAGATACTATATATATATATATATTTGTATATATATATATGTACACACACATACATATATGCATATAGAATAACATATTCTACATCTATAATACATGTATACATATTATATATGAAATAACATATATATGTGAAGAAGAAGAAGAATGAAAATTATGTAAAAATAACGTTTGTCCCTACTGATTATTTATACCCTGAAAGTTCTACCAGACATAGGCTATGTAGAATGTTTCCCTGGAAGAGAAAGAGTGTATAGTCTGTGTCCTCCCTTAAAAGGGCAATGGAAAATATACAATACAGTTTCCACAATAGGTAGCCAAGAAGACTTGTCATCAGTTGGAGATGAAATTTGGAAGTCATGATCTGGACTCAGGCATAGAATCTTATAATCAAGAGTAAAACAGAACATATAAGGTGATAATGGTTTCCCCAATCTTAAGTCTGTGTTTACTGACCAGAACCTCTGCCCAGGTCTCATTGAACAGAGTAGAGTGAGCTAACTTCATAGCCCAACTAGGGACCACAATTACTGTCCAAATGTTTCAGGCTCAGTCTCTCTTTCCTTGTCTCTCACCTACAGGGCATTATCTTCATGTTTTTTCAGCTTCCTCCTTTGCTCTTCTCAACTTTTCCTTTGCTTCCTAACCCTGAACATAGAATACTGTATGAAAAAGTGTCATACATTGGGTGTGACAGGTTCAAGGACATTGCAAGTGAAAATTCCTCTAAGCAAAATATCAGGAAACTAGCTCTGCCAGGGTATTGTGACTGCTCTCCAGCTCACAACTGACCACTCAGTATGCTGTTTTTATAATTGTATAAACAAGAGGGCACTGGACAAGAAGTTCTAGGACCTGTATTCTCATAATGATTCTGTCCTTGCTAAGTGAGTTTGAACAAATTACGTAGCATCTCTGATTGTTTTCTTATCTATAAAGAGAAGCATTTGAGTTTGATGGTCTTTAGGCCCTCTTCTAGCTCTAAATGTGTTATCCTTTGATCCTATGATGCTACAACTTCTGTTCGTTTTAGGTTCTGCCTCTAATACATAATGGCTATCTGACTCTGGGTAATTTACTTAATCTCTTTTTGTGTCTATCCACTCTCCAAGACTGTAAGATGTCAAATACATTGATCAGTAGAGGTTTCTCACAGGGAGCTCCTTACATGGGAGAAATAAGAGATCTGGTCCCTCAAAAACCATAAGATATGACATAAGTAGAAGTTATTAATTAATACTAGGATTATGATCCTATCATCATTGCCTGAAAGCTTCTATTCCAAGCTTTCCCAAGACTGTCTCTTATTGGGATAAGAAGTGAATGAATGAATTAAAGGTTAGGTCAACAACTGTTTCAAGAACAAGAAAGCTTCCTTTCCCTTACTGGCTGTGCTTTACTAGGAATTGCCTGATTCCTGGATAGATGTTTAGCCCTTTCATGGATCTATCTTGTTCTTTGTCTTTAATTTTTGCTTTAACTCTGTGCTTCTGCCTTTTTTAGACCTTAGAATACTTTGATTTTTCATCTAATATCTCTGTTCCCACCCACAACCTGCCTACTTTATAAATGTGGCCTATTTTTCCAGTCCTGCATCCTTACTTACTGATATTCTCATGCTCCTAGTCTCTATATCCCCATAAAACACAATTTTCTCCCTTCCACTATATATCTAGGACCTCTATGGATGAGAAGGAAATACCTCAGTATGGAAATTATTTATACCAAAAGGGCCCCTTGCCATCTTCTCAAGTCTGTGTTGGCACAACTGTGACAATAACAAAGACTTACAACAAAATGGCAAGGACAATGAAAACAATAAGGAAAAACACCAATAAAAATGACAAGCATAGTAAAAACAACTAAGAAGAAGAGTGTGAGGTTAGATTTGACCTCAGGTATTCTTGAATCAAGGTCTAGTGTTCCATCCTCTATGCCACCTAGCTGCCAAAGAGATTGCATTTATTTGGGCTTGGTGTGCCAAAAACAGTTCTATACTATATGTCTCTTCCCTGATAGTTCACCTGATATTTTATGTCAGTCAGGTACTGTCATCAAATTTATCTTTCCTGACTGATCCATCTTTATGGTAGGTGCCAAAAGCGGGACTCAAAATGTATATTCCCCCTATGCTGAGCCTAGTAATCTTGGAAATCCCAAAGCAAATTGCATATGAAATTATATTGAACAATTTCCCGCAAAAAAGTGTGCAGCTACCTAAATTGCTAAGGAAATGTCCTACTTCATACTGAGTGAATCTTGAAGAGGATTTTTCTTGATGCAGTGAAAAATTAGAGTTAACTTCATATATTGTTATTCATATATTGTTATATAATTGTGTGCTTTTGCATGTGAAAGAAATGTTTATCTGTTCAAATCTAATCTATCCATTCTTTTTATTTGGTAAAAATGAGATAACTGTAGGGAAAATTTTAAAATGAAGTTATTTCAAATTGAGTTTTAAAAACCAAGTTTAAGAAACACAGTCAATAAAAGTCTCATTTAAAGAAAACTCAAAGTAATTTCTTGGGCAAATTCATTGTTATTTAAGCTCCACATTAAGTTTTTCTCTGTACTTGGGTACCTTCCACCTGTTAAGTTAGAAAAAGGTCAACCAGATGGTAGCTGGACAGATGGTCTCAATTGGGTTATAACATTTTTATCCTTCTGTCCCATTGTGATGCAAGTGCACAGTAGTGCTTTAAAGAGCAATATGGAAATGAATAGATGATCTCTATGGCCCTTTCCAGCACTAAGCTTTGACTACCTAAGCTTACAATCTAAAGTACATATTTAACTTCATTTCTTTCTGAATGGTACTCTCTGGGCATATATTTGGCAATTACAGTGGAATTAACTTCGACTGTGATTGCTGTCTTGTGGTTCTATGGATGTTGTGGACATCCCATTGCAAAATGTCTCATTAGTTGAGTGTATGGAGTAGATTTAAGAATGCTTGAAGGGTTCTACATAAAGAATTGTTTGTTTGTTTTTAAAGACTGATCCTTTAATCACTACAACCACACAAAAATTAAGAGAAATGAAGAAGATCTCATCACAGCTCAGAGGGATTAAGTGTCTTTGCCAAAGTCACTTAAAAGGAAAGATAATGAAGAATAGCTTTGTCTTTTCTGGTAATTGCAAAGAGCTTTCTCTTTATTTTTTTCATAAAACTTTAATTACCCTAGCTTAAAATAACCTTTCACTATAAGTTCAAAAAAGGGATGCACAGCAAGAGTTATATAATTTCTCATATTGCCAGTAATATATATGTGACTTTGAATTGATCATGGCTCAGTAAATAGAAGCAAGAATTTTAGAGAGATTAAAGGATATAAGTAATGCTGGAATCAGCCAAGCATTGGATATTCAAGTAGTTATCCAAAGCTCCAACCACCACCATTCCTGTATCTGTTTCAGAGTGAAAACATCAAGGTTGAGATGCACCATATAGTCAATATGGCACCTAGCCAAACTCTACATGTATACCAAATGAGGAAAAGGGGGCAACCAAGCAATTTGTCTACGCTAGATATGCATCAAGAAACACATACTTTTACCTGAAAAATCAAAATTCATTAACTCTACTTGAACAATTCAAGAACAAGAAAACAGGTTGTCAATCATTGTGACAAGAGTGAGCACAACAAAATCAGAATAGAAATGAACATTGAAACATTTAGTGCAAATAGACCCAAGATACACATGCTAATCTTTTCATTTGCATATTACTTTTCAAGCTTGCATCATAGGACCTAGCAGGATTTGGTGTTATTTACATATGAAAAACTTCAAAAGAAAAGTAAACAGATGTGAACCTCCTTTGGACCCTTGGCTGTCCAGGAGAACCAATCCTAAAAAGTCCTCAAAGTTCCTATAAATTTCATCTAAATTATTTCAGAGAGTTGAAGGATCTGTCTTTAGTATTCCCAATCTGCTTTTCTATGTTTATTCCCCACTGAGAGATTAAAAAAAAAAGGACAATGAAAATTACTTTGAATTACTTTGGATTGGAATCCCAGCTCTGCTCTGTGAGACCTTGATCAAGTAACTTAACTTTATTAGGTCTCAGTTTCAGAACATGTTAAATTAGGAAATTGAACTAGATTACCTCTGAAGCTGATTCCAGCTCTAAAAATAAAATTCTGAATTTCCTGCTATGAATACTCCAACCCAGCCATACTGATATTCTGAATGAAAATGAATATTGGAAAAAAATATTAAATATCTACTCTGTACAAAGGTAGTAAAGAAAGAGGCAGTATTGTCTGACACAAAGAAGATAGGGCTGATAATGTTTAATATAAAATTTTGGAATAATCTCTTTGTTCTCTCTGAAGCAAACTCAGAGAGTGCCTCTTCCTATGTCAGCAAAAGCCAGCCAAGGCTGACTCTACATTCCTTAAGGAGACCTTTAACCTAAGACACTATCTTGAATAATGGGACGTTTTCCATATCTTAATATTTGTAGACCTACACTATGTTATGGCATGTTAATGGTAAAGAAAATATAGACATCTTAGGTCATAATTTCTATTGAACTTTGTTTACCCTTTCCTATGTCAGTTATCTGTTTAGGGCAGGAAGCCTACCACTTACTAGTGGTGGGATTTCCGAGACATATGTTTACCCAGCTTGGAATCCCAAGGCCTGACCAACATTACTTTGTTAATTGTCTTGTCTTACTAAATTTATGATTTGTTCAACTAGGAGAGTTCCTTTCTCACGGCAAAATGTATATAAGCCAGAAGATTTCTGCACTGGGTAGCCAGAACATTTCTGGCTCCATAATGCATTATGTTACTGTTTTCTTTAATAGGGAATTGATTAATTAATTAAATCATAAAATGTATGCATTTAGCCATGTTGCCTTTTCTTGGTAAGTTTTCAGGTCAACAGGGCAAACTTACTTTTCTTAAATTTTAACAGTTGTATTTAAAGATTAGGATTCCAAATTCTATCCTGTCCCTTCCCCCACTCCAGACAGTTAGCAATTATATATATGTGTGTGTATATGTGTTCAATTATGTAAAATGTTTCTGTATTAGTCATTTTGTACAAGAATAATCAAAAAAGAAAATGAAAAAAAGAAAAATATAGCACACTTCAGTCTGTATTCAATGAATATCAGTTCCTTCTCTAGAGGCAGATAGTATGTATGCTTCATCATTAGTCCTTTGGGATTGTCTTGAATATTGCATTGCTGAGAATGGCTAAGTCTTTCACAGTTCTTCATTGAATAATTACTGCTACAATGTATGTTCTCCTGGTTCTGTTCACTTAACTATGCGTCACTTCATGTAACTCCAGATTTTTCTTAAATCATCCTGCTTGTCATTTCTTACAGCATAATAATATTCCATTATAATCATATATGACAGCTTGTTTAGCCATTTCCCAATTGAGAGGTACCCTTTTGATTCCCAATTTTTAGCTACCACTAAAAGAGCTGCCACAAATATTTTTATACAAATAGGTCTTTTTCCCCTCTTTTGAGATAGCTTAGGGATATAAACTTACCAGTGATATTACTGGATCAAAGGGTATTTACAGTTTTATAGACCTTTGGGCATAATTCCAAATTGCTCTTTAGAATGATTGGATCAGTATACAACTCCACTAACAAAACATTAGTGTCCCAGTTTTCTTTCCCACATCCCCCTCCAACATTCACCATTTTCCATTTTTTGTCATATTAGCCATTCTGATAGGTGTGAGATGGTACCTCAGAGTTGTTTTAATTTGTATTTCTCTAATCAATAGTGATTTAGAGCATTTTTCATATGACGATAGATGCCTTTTGATTTCTTTGTCTGAAAACTACCTATTCATATCCTTTGATCACTTATGAATTGGAGAATGACCTGTACTTTTTACAAATGTGTCTCTGTTCTCTATGTATTTGAGAAATGAAGCCTTTATCAGAGAGACATGCTGCAAAACTTTCTCCCAGTTTTCTGCTTTCTGTACAATTTTGGTTACATTGACTTCGTGAAAAACATCAATTTTATGTAATCAAAATTAGCAATTTTATACTATATAATGGTTTCTGTATCTTCTTTGGTCATAAATTCTTCCCTTATCTATAAATCTGACAGATAAATTTTTTATACTCTCTTAATTTGCTTATGGTATCAATCTTTAGATATAAATTATGTACCCATTTTGATCTTACCTTGGAATACAGCCTGAGACGTTTTCTGTACCTAGTTTCTGCCACAGTTTTGTTTCCCCAGCAGTTTTTGTCAAATAATGAGTCTTTGTTCCAAAAACTTGGACCTTTGAGTTTATTATATACTAGATTATATGGTCATCTGTTGTAATGTAATTTGTACCTAATCTATTCCACTGATCCACCACTACATTGCTTAGGCAGTACCAGATTGCTTTGATAATTATCACTTTATAATATACATATGTATTATATAATATAATCTGGCATATAATACATTATATATATATGTACATACATACATACATACATACACACATATATATATATAATATAATCTGGTAAGGCTAGACCACTATCTTCTACATTTTTTTCTGATTCACTTGAGCTTTTGTTCTTCCAGATGAATTTTGTTATTATTTTTCTAGCACTATAAAATAATTTTTGATAGTTTGATTCGTATGACACTGAATAAATATATTAATTTAGCTAGAATTGTCATTCTTATATTGACTCAGCCCATCCATGAACAATTTCTATTTTTCCAACTGTTTAGATCTTACTTTACTTGTATAAAAAGTGTTTTATAGGTATGTTCATATAATTCCTGAGTTTGTCTTGGCAGGGAGACTCCCAATATTTTATTTGTTTAGAATCATTTCTTTCTACAGGTATTTGGCTGGGTTTGGGGGGAGAGCACTAGCAAGTCCTTGCAGCTATTCTACCATCTTGGTTCTACCTCCCCTTGGCTCTGTTCCCTTCTTCAAATATTTTATAATATCTATAGTTATTTTAAATGGAATTTATCTCTTGTTGTTTAGCTTTATTGGTAATACATAAAAATGCAGATAATTTATGTGGGTTTATTTTATATCTTACAACTTTGCTAAAGTTGTTAATAATTTCAAGTAATTTTTTTTAGCTGATTCTCTAGTATTTGCTAGGTATAACATTATATCACACATAAAGAGTGATAGTGTTGTTTCTTCATTGCCTATTCTAATGTCTTCAATTTCTTTTTCTTTGCCAATTGCTATCACTAACATCTCTAGTAAAATATTTAATAATGGTGATAATGGGCATCCTTGCTTCACCCCTGATTGTACCAGGAAAGGGTCTATCTTATTCCTACTAAAGATAATGCTTGCTGATGGTTTTAGATAAATGTTACTTATCATTTTAAGGTAAGTTCCATTTCTTCCTATGCTCTCCAGTGTGTTTAATAGGAATGGGGGATATATTTTGTCAAAGGCTTTTTCTGCAGCTATTGAGATAATCATATTATTTCTGTTGGTTTTGTTATTGATATAGTCTATTATGCTAATAACTTTCTTAATGTTGAACAAGCCCTACATTACTGGCATAAATTCCCCCCAGTCGTAGTATAAGATCCTTGTGATATATTGCTACATAATCTCTTTGGCAGGATTTTATTTAAAATCCTTGCATTGATATTTTTTAACAAAATTGGTCTATAATTTTCTTTCTCTGTTTTGAGACTTCTTTGTTTGGGTATCAACACCATATTTGTATCATAAAAGGAATTTGGTAGGACTTCGCCTATTTTTCTGAATAGTTTATATGTTATTGGGATTAATTGTTCTTTAAATATTTGGTAAAATTCATTTGTGAATCCATCTAGTTCTGGGGACTTTTCTTAAGAAATTCATTGATGGCTTGTTCAATTTCTTTTTCTAAGACTGAAGTATTTACTTTATCTCTTCTGAAAATCTAGGTAATTTATATTTTTGTGGATATTCATCCATTTCATTTAGATTGTCAAATTTATTGGCAAATAATTGGGCAAAATGCGTCCTAAGAATTGTCTTAATTCCTATTCATTCATGGTGAAATCACCCCTTTCATTTTTGATACTATTAATTTAGTTTTCTTCTTTCCCTTTTTAAATCGAACTAATCAATGGTTTATTTATTTTATAGTTTCTTTTTTTCATAAAATCAACTTCTACTTTTATTAGTTCAATGGTTTCCTCACTTTTAAAGTTATTAATCTCTCATCTTCAGGATTTCCAATTTGGTGTTTAATCAGTGATTTTTAATTGTTCTTTTTCTATTTATTTTCCAGTTGCATGCCCAAAATTCATTGATCTGCTTTTCCTCCATTTTTTTGGTGTAAAGAATTAGAGATATAAATTTTCCCCTAAGTACTGCTTTGGCTGCGATCCATAAAACTTGGTATGTGTCTCATTGCTGTCATTTTCTTTAATGAAATTACTGACTGTTTCTGTAATTTCTTTTTTGATCCACTTGTTTTTTTAGGATTAGAACATTTAATTTCCCATTTATTTTAATCTCTCCAACTATTGTCCATTATTGAATGCAAATTTTTATTGTACTGTGATCTGAAAGAGATACTGCACTATTTCTGCTTTTTTGAATTTGGCTGTGAGGTTTTTATGTCCTAAACATGACCACATTTTCTGTAGATATCATGTACTGCTGAGAAAAGGTATATTCCTTTTTATTCCCATTCAATTTTCTCCAAAGGTCTGTCATATCTAACTTTTCCAGGATTTTATTCACCTCATTAACTTCCTTCTTATTTTTTGTTTGTATTTGTCGAGTTCTGAGAGGGAACAGTTGTAGTCCCCCACAAGTATAGTTTTTTTATGTATTACCTCATGTAACTCATTCAACTTCTCCTGTAAAATTTAGATGTGATACCATTTTGTACATATATGTTTAATATTGATATGACTTCATTGTCTATGATATCTTTCAACAAGATATAGTTTCTTTTTTATTCTATTAATTAGTTGTGTTTTTGCTTTTGCTTTATTCAAGATCTTGATTGCTACCTCTGCTTTCTTTGTTTGTGCTAAAGAATAGATTCTGATCTAGCCCCTTACTTTAACCCTGTATCTATCTCTGTATATATCTCTCTGCTTCAGATGTGTTTCTTGTAAACAACATACTGTAGGTTTCTGTTTTTTAATCCATTCCAATATCCACTTCCATCTTATGGTTGAGTTCATCCCATTCATATTTATAGTTCTGATAACTAACTGTGTATTTCCCTCCATGCTATTTTTTCATTTGTTTATCCCCCTCTCTTACTCCCTATTATTCCCCTCCTTACCAGTGTTTTACTTCTGATCACCAACTTCCCCAATATACCCTCCCTTTTATCAGTTTCCCTTACCCCTTCTATTATTTTCATTCCTTTTTACTTCTTTATAGGATAAGATAGATTTCTATATCTTACTAAATGTGTATGTTATTCCCTCTTTGAGTAAATTTTGCTGAGAGTAAGGTTGAAGCTTTGCCTGTCACCCCCACCCCCATCTTCCTTTCTGTTATGATAGACTTTTCATTCCTCTTTTAGTCAGATAATTTATCACATTCAATAACCCCCTCCATCTTCTAGTGTAATTTTCTTTATCATACCTTTATTTTGTTTTCCTGGGGAATATTATCCCCTGGAATTCACTATATATCCACACCTTCTGTCTACATGTATCGCTTCTCATTGCTGCTATATTAATAAAGTTGTTATAAAGACATACAAATATTGTCTTTTCATGTAGTAATATAAACAGTTTAACCTTATTGAATTTCTTATATTTTCTCATTCTTGTTTCTTTTTTACTTTTTTATCTTTCCCTTGAGTCTTGTTTTTAGAGGTCATTTTTTTTTTTATTCCACTCTGGTCTCTATTAAAAATGCTTGAAAATCCTCAACTTTCTTTTAAATATCAATCCCCCCAAAAAGGTGATATTCAGTTTTTCTGGGTAAGTGATTCTTGGTTGTAATCAAAGCTCCTTTGCCTTCTGGTATATCATATTCTAAATCTCCCAGTTCTTAAGTGTGGAAGCTGCCAAATCTTATGTAATCTTAACTATAGCTCCATGATATTTGAATTGTTTCTTTTTGGGGACTTACAATACTTTCACCTTGATCTGTGAGCTTTGGAATTGAACTATGATGTTCCTAGTTTTCATTTTGAGATCTCTTTCAGGGAGTGATTATTGGATTTTTTCTATTTTTGCTTTGCCCTTTGGTTTCAATATGTCAGTTCAGTTTCCTTTGATAATCTCTTAAATGATGTTGTCCAGATTTTTTTTTTAAACATAGCTTTCAGGTAGCCCTATAAGTCTATTATCTCCCCTGGACCTATTTCCTGCATCAGTTATTTTTCCAATGAGAAATTTCACATTTCCTTCTATCATTTTATTTTTTTGATTTTGTTTTACTATATTGCAATATGTCATAGTCAACTTGTTCAGTTCTAATTTTTAAGGAAATTATTTTCTCCAGGGAGCTTTTGTACTTCCTTTTCCATTTTGGCCAGTTCTGTGTTTTAGGGAGTTATTTTCTTTGGTAAATTTTGTGTATCTTTTCCCACGCTATGGATTCTCTTTTCATGATTCTCTTCCATTACTCTTAGTTTTTCTTCCCCAATTTTTCTTCTACTTTTTTAATATGCTTTTTAAAATCCTTTTTGAGCTCTTCAGGAATTCCTTCTCAGTCTGAGACCAAATTGCATTTTTCTTTGAGGCTTCACATGTAATTATTTTGACACTATTGTCCTCTTCTAAGTTTAAGCCTTAATCCTCCCTATCACTATAGTAACTTTCTATAGTAAAGCTCTTTTGTTTTGTTTTTGCTCATTTCTTTTCTTTTTTTTTTTTTTGTTACTTAGTGTTTTTATGTGAGAGTTAGGCTCTAGTTCTGTAGTGTTCCAAGCTTTTTGTACTGGGGCTCTGGGTCTTGCTTTAACTGACTTTAACTGGGCTTCAGGGTTTATGCTTGCTTTCCCAGGGTGGGGGGAGGGGGAGGGAAGCTTCCCTCCTGGCTTGTCCTGGGGATCATGTGTCCCCTGTTGGCCAGACTCAATGTGGGCCTTCACTACTGGTCAGTAATCAGTCAAGGCCTAGATGATGACTTGTACTAGGGATGGAGTTGTTGAGGTGGGACTTTGTTGTGCGACACAGACCACTTAGGGCTGCTGGCTTGCAGGAGGGCAGGACCTTACTCATGAATTGTCACAGGCTTGGAGCCTTGCTGCAGGCCCCCTACTGTGAGGCTGGCTGGTACTGCTGCTTTTTGACCTCCATCTGCTCCCACTTCAGTGAGACAGACTTTTCCTGACTGGCTGGTAAGCTGTTTCCCTGCTCCTAGATCAAATCTGAGGCAGTTTTCTAATTGTTTGGAGGGGAACTGGGGAGGGTTTCAAAGGTTTCTTCCTTACTATGACATCTTGGCAACAGAAGTCCTAGGGCAGACTTTTGAGAAAGGAAGACCTTGGTTACAATATGAGCTGAGTAACCAGAGACTGACCACAAGTAAGACTCCTAATCTCTCAAGACCCACAAGAAACTCTGTAAAATGATAAGTTATTTCTTTTTACTCTTGCCCTTTTAGCTATTTAAATATAATATTTGTCATCTGTCCAAATTCTACCCAGTCTTCAGCCCTCAGCTCAAACATGTCACAAGCCTAAAGGCATAGATCATGTTCATAGCATGACTGCAGGAAGAGAACAACTGCTCTGGGGGCCAAGCTCCTAAAGCAGCAAGAGAACTGGGTATGGAACAAGAGTGACTTCTCATACCTCTGCTACTTAACATCTGTTTGATATTAGACAATTCACCTCCCTTTTCTGGAGGCCCACCTATTTCCTTACCTGTAAAGTGAGGAGGTGAATTAGTTAACCTCTCCAGGGCTGGGGAACCTGTGGCCTTGAGGCCTTCTGGGTCCTTGAGTGTGACCTTTTGACTGAGTTTAAGTTTTATACAACAAATGCTTTTGTTAAGGGGATTTGCTCTGTGAAGTTTGAATTCAGTCAAAATACCACACTTGAGGAGCTAGAGGGTCGTATATGACCTCAAGGAAACAGGTTCTGCACCCATTTAGCTCCAGGAATTCGTCACCTGGTGTGCATGACTTTTTTTTTTTTTAATTTTGATCAGTGTATTTCAATATGATTGGCTTCCCTTTTCATCCTATTCAATTTATTTTGTACATTTAAAAACATTATTTATTTTGAGAAGTAGTGCATGGGTATCACCAGATTTTCTAAGGGGTCCATGACATATGTACATGCAAAAGTTTAAGAAACCCTAATCATATAGATTACTACATATTATTAATTATAATTATATATAATATATATTATCCATAATATATTATATCATTATATAGAATCATGTATTATATCATAAGACATATCTTCTGTTTTTTTGATGTTTCATTTAGCTCTTTTATTGTTACTTAACTTTCTGTGTGTGTCTAGTCTATTTCACTAAATTGTATGTCTTTTGAGGGTAGTGGACACATCTATAACCTCTTAGAACCTAGCATGTTGCCTTGACTGTGGTAGATGAAAAAAGAAACCCTTGTGAACCTTATGTAGAGGGTTTGCTCTGATAAAAAGAGAGTGAGTCACATATGATTGTAAGCCCTATAATAGAGATCTGGAAAGAAAACTGAAAGAGCCGATTACATAAGAGCATCATCCCACCTAGTGTCAGTTCCCTGAATTGCAAGTATAAGCACAAATCCTTAAAGTAACAATTCTGATTTAATGGGGTGAAATAATGGCACTGTATTTCAGGTTCTATTGTCACTGGAAGAATACACAGTATGATAACCCCTGATATTTTGAAACATGATTAAAATAAGGTCCAGCATACAGCAGTTTAAATAGTTTTATCCTATTAGAATTACAAGAATTCTCTAATATCCTATTATCCCAAAAGGAAAGGTTATAGTCATAGATGTAATCAATTAACCAATCAATAATGAATGAATGAGTGAAGGAAGGAAAATAAAATCATGTGTTAAGTTCCTACTATTGGCCAAACACTCTTCTGTGAGCTGGTTAATGGTAAAACTGTCACAGTCCTCAAAGAGCTTATGTTTTCACAGTTTGAAGAGACATCAGATCTCTACAACATCCTTAACAATGTGTCATCCAGCAGGTGCTTGGAAATCTTTAGTGGAAGGAACCCATTTTGCTTTGGTAACACCTTGAATTGTATGTTTTTCATAATATCAAGCTAAAATCTGCCTTCCTGGAACTTTCACCCAATAGTGATAGTTTTGCCCTCTGGCACCAAGCATAACAAGTATAATCTCACATTCCTCTGGCAGACCTACAAATATCTTAAGATACCCAGTGTGCCTCTACTAAGTCTTCTCTTTTCCAAGCTAAAATATGTGAATGATTTGGTTTGCACTGCTGCCTGGACATTGGTATTTATATATTCCCTCCTTCAGCTTGCAGTAGAAGAAGAGAGAGGGGAAAGGAGAGAGAAGAGAGCTGGATTGATGCTCCCCTCAGGGAAGAAAACTGAAGGAAACAGAAACTGAATCATGCCTGAGGAAGTATGTGTACTCATGTTTGACTCCAATGGCTAGCTAGTGATGGTTATTTTTTAAGACTTAAAATAGGCCATCTTTTGTCTTACAGGTTTTATTTACAGAACAGCCTGAAGCTAGGAGGTGGACTAGATCATATCTTGAGATCTGTACTGAAATTTTGGCATCTTTCTTGGGAGATAACTCTCACTGTTTTACCAGCATTCAAATTCAAGCAAAAATAGAAGCATTGGTTATCTAGTTACCTCCAGGTACAAATCCTCCAGGTCAGGTCAGGACTATGCTCCAGGGGTCCCTACCCTTTAGGTGATGAAGGTTGCCAGTTATAATTTCTTCCTTTCTCCACTGGACAGCCCAGCAAACTTTGGCTCAGAAGCAGCCACATTTTTGGAGTTCTACAAAGTAGGAATCATAGGACTGCTCACTTGGGGCTGGATAGGGCCAAGCCTCTCGTTACATTTAAAATTAAGATAAACTAAGACACTGTTGGTCTGAAACTGATCAATTTATTAGTTAGGCTAGTAGTAACCAATAAATTGAGTCAATGGTCTCTTTTAATGACCAATGAGTGAGGGCTGACAGGATCTTTTAAACCTAGGTGTATCTTCCTTCTGATTGTACTAACAGTACATCTTTTGAACCACCCCTTTCAAAAGTGAAAAACAATCCTGAATAATAGACATTTGAATGATGAGGAAGGTTAAGAGTTACCTCAGCTCCTTCCCATTACTTTCTTCTTGGGAGATGGGAGTAATCCTCAGGTAATAGAACATAGGTATAGTCTTCAATGGCTTTGATTGAATCAACTTGTATTTGAGGTGGGTAGTAGGTGAGATGACAAAGGTGGACAATATCAGGGTGGAGATATAATTAAAATGATAAAATTGAAACTTAAACGACTGGAAGCTACTTGAGTAAAGAGTAGAGGTAATTACAAAATAAGAGTTTGCCCTTTAGGCAAGTTTATCCCTTAATGTAGGTGAAGGGTGAAGTTACAAGGGTAACGAGTGTGGATGCACATGGTACTGGAGAGTATGAAATCTATGTCAGCTTAGCTAGGGAAGTTTATATTGTAACGGAGAAATACAGCACATGAATCAAAGTTGGAAGGGAGGGGACAGGGGAGAAGAAGTCCAGAGAATGAGTTAAGCAGGAAATGATATGAGTACACCTCAGGATCCCCCAGGAAATGATGGTCCATTAGAGTAACTCACCAATCTTGAGAATAGGACCTTCTGATATAGTGTCTCCTGAGTGGGAAGACTATAGTTGAGGAGAAAGCAAAGAAAATTCACTAATTTATTCAGTCAACAAATATTAAGCTATATTTGGTTTGGGGAGAGAAAAAGAGGGTTTAGCTAAGACATTGTCCCTAGTCTCACAAATGAATGAAATACAAGTATAGCTAAATAAATTGATCACACAGTTATTCCGCAGGCTAGGCAAAACCTGAGCTTTTTAAAATGAAAAACAAACAAAACAATCCTGACAAAGGAACCTTTAATAATCCCTAGAATATCATGTTCCTATCACAAGCCAGGTGGCTAAAGTTAATTCATGTTATGAAACCTATGAAAACTTTTTCAAATGAATGAAACATGATTTGTTTTGAAACCAGCGTTCTTTCACATTCAATTTTCCTCAAAAAGGAAATAAGTTCAATGTTGTGACACACAAAGGTGATTCCCATTACACAGGGATTTGGAGAATGGTGGCTGACTTGAAGTTTAAGTTCTAAAGCATCTGTGGATGGGAGTCAACTGAGTGTCCACACTTAGTCCAGCAGCAATTTGACAAGCAAAGCTCCAGGGTGCTTAAAAAGGAGTGAACAAGTCCAGGTCAGAAACAGAGCACTCCAAAGCTTCTGTACTGGTCACCAGTGGGAATGGATTAATGAGTGGTCACTGCACCACCAGGTAATATGGGACAGAGAGATCCAGTCTTAGGGTGGGGGGAAAAATAGTTGAAAAGCTCTGATTAGGATCATAAATTTGCAGATGATCAGGACCATGGAAGTCCTATTGTGAAAACTCCTAATTTTGAAGATAAGGAAACTGAGGCCCAAAAAGGTTAAGTGAATTGCAAAGGACACACAAGTATTGAATGACAGAATTTGGATGCAAACCTAGATCTTTTTGCTCCAAATCCAGAACTTATGCAGATGCAAGAAGAGTCCATAGTAAATTTCACATATAAAACTGTAAAAACAATGAAGATTGTAACCATTATCTTGGAGAATATTAACTTGCTTAAATGATAAGCCTTTTCCCCAGAATTAAAAGAAGATTCTAACAGAACCTCTGCGATAGCATTGCTGCTGGGTACTGTTCAGTGATTGAATGGTGGCTAACTATGCATGTCAAATTGACAAAATGAATCATCCATAGTGTGGAAAGTCAATTACTACTTTAAAAACAAAATCTATATGGCTTCCAGCTTTAGAGAAAATCTCTTTTAAAAATATAGAAATAAAAGTCTTTTAATATATTCAGACATTCTAAAATGATTGTCTGATGCTCCCTTTCACTGACCTTGCTAGTATTCCAGCAAGCATTTGACAGACACAATAGAAATGACATTATTAATTATTTCTGGGCATCTTTGTGTGTCTCAATATAGTTCAGCATTTCCCTAGAAGGACACTTTCAATAAAGCAATGGTACCTCATTCAACCTCCATATCAAACAGCAAACCATTATGTTCTAAAGAAAGTTAGCTTTTTTAAAAAACTGGCAAGGAATTAAAAGTGAAAATAACCATAGAATTACATTTCTGGAAATGCAAGACATTCTTAGCCTTTACCTCTTTTTTATGTGACCAAAAAGGCAGTTGTTAATGTGAAACTTGTCATTTCCTAAGAAAAAGCTTTGTCTTAGTACAGGAAACATGGACCTTGCCCTTTTTTAACACATACTGTCTGCATGACCAAAAGCACACCACTTAATCTCTTAATGCCTCAAGGAAACTTCCTAATACAAGAAATTACAGTGAATGGTTCATCATCACTAGTAGATAGTTTTAATATTGGGTATTCTCTACATACATATGTAATATACAAGACTGAAAAAGGAATTATGGAAGGGAAAGGGAAAGGGGAAGAGTGGAAAGGAGCAAAGAGGAAAGGAGCAGATAGGAGAGGAGGAGAGTGAAAGGGAGAGGAATTTTAGAATCTGAGACAGTGTTTCCTATAATACAATATATGCAAAATGATTTATAGATATATAATAAAATTAGTGATTTAAGGTTCTAAGATTCCTGACACAAATCACCAAGAAAATAATTGGAGTTAGAGTTAATGTAATAGAACTTCAAAATAAGACATTACGTACTGGAGCAAGAGAAAAATGAGGAAAAACCTCTATAGGTTTTCTGTCAGAGAACCTAGCATCCAGGGAATTATAAGAAAGTATGTGGAAAATACTCATCAGGCGAAAAGAGTTTAGTTTGGGTGGAGCCAGGATGGCAGAGTAAAGGTGGGGGCTCCCCTGCACTCTCCAAAATTCCCCCCAAAGAGCTTCATAATAATGACTCAAATCAAATTCTAGAGTGACAGAACCAAAAAAAAAAAACTAAAACGATAGGATGAAATAATTTTTCAGCCCAAGACAACTTAGAAGGTAAGTAGTGAAGTTATGTCTCACTTGGGTGATAGAACAGCTCAGCCAAGCACAGATGGGGACCCAGCAAAACAGCAGAAGGTCTTGGGTGATGACTGAATCAGCAACAGTGCCTTGTGAAGCTCTGAGCCCACTGATGGTGAGGGGGTCAGACAATTGGTCAGAAGGAGATTACAGGGAACTGTTTGCTGGCACTAGGTCTAGGACTTTGTTACTTTGCTCCTACTTGGTCCCAGGTCAGAGTCCCAGGGTAAGAAAGAGTTCTACCTCACTAAAACATGCAGCATCAGGGGAACAGGGACTCTGGTGAGAGTTCTAGGGCTGAGAAGAGTGCTTATGGTCACTCATAGACCAGAGCACAGGCCAAGAGAGCAAAAAAAGAAAAATAAACTTCTCCTTAGATCCTACCACTTTAGAAGAATCAAAAACTTACAGAACTCCCAGGACTAGCTTCAAAAACAGCAGAAAAAGAAAACCTGAAGCTTGGAACAGTGTCCCCACTAGCACAGGAACAGAACTTTAAAATAAAGTTAAACATAAAATTAACAACTTTAACATAAAGTTAAAAATCAAGAAATAGGTTGGAAAAATTAGCAAACAATAACACCTTCCCCCCTAAAAAAATGAACTTGACAGGGAAAATTACTATGGTGATAGGGAAGATAAAAACACAAATTCTGAAGACAACAAAGGCAAAATTATTATATCTGAAACCTCAAAGAAAAATGTAAATTGGTCTCAGGCCCCAAAAGAATTCTTGGCACAGCTCAAAAGAAATTTTAAAAACCACGTAAGGAAGATTAAGGGAAAATTGAGAAGAGAAATGAGATTGATACAAAAAATCGTGAAAAAAGAGTCAAAAGATCAATAAATGTGTCACAAAAATAGTTAATAAAATCACACCTTCAAAACATCTTCAAAATACTGAATAAAATAACATCTTTGGCCAAGAGACCAAAGGGTAAAAAGAGGCACAAAAATCAAATGAAGAGAACTCCTTGAAAATCAGAATTCAACAAAAGGGAAAGAAGATAGAAAATCTTACTGAAAAAAATAATTCTTTAATAATCAGAATTAGGCAAGTGGAAGTTAATGACTCCATAAGATATCCAGAAATAATAAAACAAAATCAACAGAATGGAAAAATATAAAAAAATATGAAACCTCTCATTGGAAAAGCAACTGACCTAGAAAAGTACATTAAAGGGAGATAATTCAAGAATTATTGGACTAACTAAAATTCACGAACAAAAACAAAGAACATAAACATCATATTTCAAGAAATTATCATGGAAAATTGTCCTGATAACCTAGAACCAGAGGGCAAAATAGAAATTGAAAGCACTGATCACCCCTGAAAGAGATACCAAAATGAAAGCTCTCAGGGATATTACAGTTAAGTTCCAGAGCTCCCAGCACAAGGGGAAAATATTACAAGAAGCAGAAACAATGCAAATATTGTGGAGCCACAGTTAGGATAACGCAAGATTTAGCAGCTTCTACATTAAGGATTAGAGAGGTTGGAATATGATATTACAGAAGGAAATGGATCTAGGATGACAATGATGAATTAATCCACTTAGAAAAATTTATAATAATCCTTTGGGGGAAAATGGATATTTAATGAAATAAAGGACTTTCAAGCATTCTTGATAAAAAGACCAGAGTGGAATAGAAAATCTGACTTTCAAATACAAAATCAAGGGAAGCATAAAAAGGCAAAGAGGAAAGAAAAATCATAAGGGATTCAGTGAGGCCAAAGTGTTTACATTACTACATGGGAAGAGGATACTTGTTAACAACTAAGAACTTTATCATTATTATGGCAGTTTGAAGGAATGTGAATAGAAAGAAAGCATGGGTATAAGTTGATTATGATTGTATGATATCTAAAAACATAAAATTAGGGAGTGAGACAGAGGAATGACTATAATGGAATTATATCTAAAAAATTAAATTAAAGGGTGGGAAATAGAGATACACTGAGAGAAGGTGGAAGGAAGAGGTAGAATGAGATAAATTATCTTATGTAAAAGAGGCACAAAAGAGCTGGGAAGATAGGGTAATGGCAGACAATGAATGAAACTTATTTTCATCAGAATTAGCTGAAAGAGGCAATAAAACACCTATTTAATTGAATATAGAAATCTATCTCACCTGAAGATAAGTAGTAGGGGAAGGCAATAAGAGAACGGGAGGGAGCCTGAAAGATGAGTGGGTGGATTGGAGGAGGTGGTCAGAAGCAAAACATTTTTGAGGAAGGACAATGTGAAAGGAGACAGAAAGAAGCATAAATGGGGGAAACAGGAAGGAGAGAAATAAGCAATAATCATAACTGTGAAAAATGTTTACAGTAAATTTTTTTTTGATAAATGCCTCATTTCTCAAATATATAGAGGGGTGTCAAATTTATGAGAACACAAGTCATTCCCAAAATGGTGAATGATCAAAGGATACAAACAGGCAGTAATCAGATAAAGAAATCAAAGCTATCACAGCTGAGACAGGAATATGAAAAAATGCTCTAAATCACTATTGGTTAGATAAATGCAAATTAAAACAATTCTCAGCTACCACCTTAAATCTATCAAATTGGCTACTGTGACAGAAAAGAAAAATGACAAATGTTAGAGTGGACGTACAAAACTTTAGAAATTAATACACTTTTGGTGAAGTTGTACACTGATTCACTCATCCTGTAGAGCAATTTGGAATTATACCTGAAAGGCTATAAAATCATGCATACCCTTTGACCAATCAATACCACTACTAGGTCTGTATTCCAAAGAGATATTTTTTAAACAGGAAAAGAACCTGTACATACAAAAATATTTATAGCAGCTTTTTTAATGGTAGCAAAGAATTGGAAATTAAGGGGATGTCCATCAGTTAGGAAGTGGCTGAACAAGCGATGTATATGATTGTGATGGAATACTATTGTGCTATAAGAAATGATTAGCAGGACACTCTCTGAAAAACCTGGAAAAACTAACATGAGCTGATGCAAAATGAACTGATCAAAACCAGGCAAAAGTACGTAGTAAAAACAATATCGTACTATGAACAAATGTGAATGACTTAGCTTTCCTCAGCAATATAATAATCTAAGACAATTCCAAAGGACTTGTGATGAAAAATGCTATCTACCTCCAAAGAACTGATGAAGTTCAAATGTAGATCAAAGATATTTTTTAAAAATACCTTAATTTTTCTTGGTTTATTTTTAGTTTGTTTTCTTTCACAACATGACTGACATGAAAATACATTTTGTATGACTGCACATGCACAACCTATATCAAATTACTTTCCTTCTCAATGAGGGAGGAATGAAGGGAGGGAGAGGATTTAAAACTATAATTTTAGAAAATAAATGCTAATTTTTACATTTTACATTTTATACTTTTTAATTTCAAAAAGAAAAGAAAACAGGTTTGCTCTCAATAAATAGTTGAAATTTGTCCTGTATCTTTTTGTGTTATTTCCTTGCATTCATCTGTTTTTATGTCTGCTAAATAATTTTCATTTCATCCCTAGAAGTAGGATCTCCTAGATTTGCAAATGTCTCTAGAAATATGTGACTAAAATGAGATGGTCTAATCTCCTAAGATTTCCTTTCTCACATCATACACCCAGCAAATAAGGGCATTTGTTGGAGCACTCACCACAAATGTTAGCCAAGAGAGATATCTCAAAGGAGAGAAAGGATCTTGCTTCAAGCAAGTAGGTAAGGAAAGGAGAATTGACTGTCAAGAGGAATTTAAGATTCTATCAGCATCACATATCACAATGTACCAAGTACAGATCAATCTGTCTTAGAGAGGAAAATGAAAAGGGTAGTAGAACATGCTTGTACTCTCCTGTTAGAAGAAAGAATGGTGAATTCCTTGAAAGAACTGAAACAAATGCTGAGGATCTGTCACCCAGAGAAACAAGAGACAAATAGTAATTAGTTCTTGATGAGAGATGTTCAGGTAGCTATTTACTGACTAGGCATAAACAACAGAAGGTCTGCCATCTTCCTGGGGCATTGAGCCAGCATATATGGAAAGTCTTCCAAGAACTGTCAGATCTGATCACTACTACCCATCTCTGGTGTTCCATGTAGGAAAAAAATAATACCACAATACTGAACCTAGAAAATATAGATGAGGATTATGAAATCTTCGGCAGAGACTTCAGACTGAGATTTGGGGCATAGTGGTACTTCATCAATACTCCCAACTAAAGGTAGTATATTTAGAAAAGAAAAACATAGAAATCAGTCAAGAATCAGTCATAATCACAGCTAACATTTATATAGTGCCTAATATATGCCAACCACTGTATGAAATACTTTATAATAAGTATCTCATTTGATCAGCATGACAACTCTGAGAGGTAGGTTCTATTTTTGTCCCCATTTTACAGATGAGGACATTGAAACAAATAGAAGGTAAGTGGATCATACATCTAGCAAGTGTCTTAGACTGGATTTGAACTCAGGTCTTCCTGATTTTAGGTCCAGTGCTCTATCCACTATATCACCTAGGTATCATACAATACATATAAGCAGCATGTATTATGCATCTTTATCATCAGAGATGGTGGTAAGCACTGGAGAATTGATAGCAAACAAAAGAAAAGGAAACCACTGACTAAGAAGATAGGGACTGAAAGCAGAATTTGGATCTCAGGAGCACAGCTGAGACAAGAATAATTAGCACGATGTAGGAAGGAGCAAAGCTTAATAAAGGCTGGGAAAAACATATGTTCCTAGATTCTTGCAATTCTAATCAAGGGAGATTTATTTAAACTGAAAAGAGAGGAGGAGGGAGAAAATTGCCCACACTGATGAGAAAAGCTTGATACCATGGAGAATAAAAGGTGTAGCATAAGAAAAACTGGGAATTCCCACATAGAAGAAATCATGATACACCAAAGTATTAGTCATCCATTACAAAAACGTTTAACTCCAGCCAAATTTGTTAGAACTCTGACTCCCTTTCCCTCCCTCCCTCCTACCCTCTTTCTGCCTCTGTTTCTCTGTGTCATCTCTCTCTGTCTCTCATTCTGTCTCTGTCTTTTTGTCTCCCCCTCTGTCTCTCTCTATCTCTCTGTCTCTGTCGCTCATTCTGTCTCTCTGTCTCTGTCTCTCTTTATGTCTGTCTCTGCCTCTGTATCTCTATGTCTCTCTCTTGCCTTTCTTCTCTCTCTCTCTCTCTCTCTCTCTCTCTCTCTCTCTCTCTCTCTCTCTCTCTCTCTCTCTCTCTCTCTCTCTGAATCTTCCCTCCTCCTTTGTCCAAGGTAGCAATTATCAATAGACATCTTGCTACCTTCTAGCTACTTGAAATTTATGCATAACTTCCCTACTTCTAAATCTGCTCTACTCAGAATGACGTGTGTGAAAGGGGTACAAGAATACATGAATTTAATTACTAGATTAAAAAGGCAGTTTTATGTGATTAAAACAGATGGACCTCCTAATTAAAAATTAACTTATAAATGGACAGTCTTCTAAAAATAGAACTTCAGATGTGGTAGTAATCTTGGAAAAGAAAAATATATGAATTTTGCTTTTGTTTTTATCCTTCAGGTGGTTTTATATATACTTTATAGCAAGAGTTCTTAAATTGGGGCTTCTGGAAGAGGTCTGTGGATAGATTTGGAGGATGTGTGATTTTGGACATGTGAAAAATTACATCTTTGTTTTCATGAACCTTTAACTGAAGTTTAGCATTTCTTTTGACTATGGATTTAAAAGAAAAAAAAACATTCTGAGAAGGGGATAAAATGTTTCACCATGCTGCCAAAAGGATCCATGACATAAAAGTTTAAGAATCCACGCTCTAGTGCTCACTTTGGCAGCACATATACTAAAATTGGAATGATACAGAGAAAATTAGTATGGCCCTTGGGCAAGGATGACACAAATTTGTGAAGCATTCCATATTTTTGCTACTCTTGAAACTTTTCTCAGTGTTTGGGGAGTTGGAAGGGTTATATAAATATATATGTGTATATATATATATAGACAGAGGGCAGAGAGTGAGTTGAATAGAAAGGGATGATATCTAAAAAAATAAAATTAAGAGGTGAGAGAGGAATATATTGGGAGGAGAAAGAGAGAAATGGAATGGAGCAAATTATCTCTCATAAAAGAGGCAAGAAAAAGCTTTTTTAATGGAAGGAAAAAGGGAGGAGATGAGAGGGGAAAAGTGAAGCTTGCTCTCATCACATTTTGCTTAAGGAGGGAATAATATGCTCACTCAATTTGGTATGAAAATCTATCTTACACTACAGGAAAGTAGGGGGAAGGTGATAAGTGGGAGGCAGGGAGGATGATAGAAGGGAGGACAAATGGGAAGAGGGGATAATTAGAAGTAAACACTTTTGAAGAGAGACAGGGTTTAAAGAGAGAATAGAATAAATTGGTGGCTGGATAAGGTGGAGGGAAATAGAGATAGTCTTTCACAACATGCCTGTTATGGAAATGTTTTGCATGACTACACATGTATAGCTTATATTGAATTGCTTGCCATGTCAGTGAGGATGCAGGGGAAGGGAGAAATGGAGAGAAGTTGGAACACAAAGTTTTAGGAATGAATGTTGAGAATTGGTTTTGAATGCAACTAGGAAATAAGAAATGCAGGTAATGGTGTATAGAAATCTATCTTGCCCTACAAGAAAAGAGAGAAGATGAGGATAAGGGAAGGGAGGGGTGTGATAGAAGGGAGGGGAGATTGGGGGAAGGGGTAATCAGAATGCATGGTGTTTTGGGGTGGGTGGAGGGGAGAGATGGGCAGAAAATATGGAACTCAAAATCTTATAATGAATATTAAAAATAAAAATAAAAAAAATAATTAAGAAAAAGAATCCATGTTCTAAAGATTTTGTTATTAATACTAGTAGTAGTAGGAAGGATTCAAGGATGCATCTTTCACTTGGAATCTATAGTATTTATTACCTTGCTGGCAAGTAGGACAAGGAGTAGCTCAGAGTTTTTGTTTTTATTTATTTTTTTTAATCTCCAGCACTCTTCTTTTTGGTTTCTCTCTTTTCTAAAGAGTAAAGCAACAGCCAGAAGCAACGTCCTGTTGAATGCTGCTTTGGCTGGGTCTCTTCTCCCTCCTCCCAGCTAGCCTTGTAGGATACTTTGCTGAATCTACTGTAGATATTAGTTGATAATCTAATCCCATCCTATTTTCAGAAAAGCTTGTGTATTAGTATTTTAAGATTTCTATTAAGAAGCATATTCTTTATTTGGATCAATGTTATGTCAGCCAAGATGTCAGAAATTTGGTGATGAAGCATGTCACTGACCTGACAGAGAGTTGACAGTCACAGGATGTAGAATGAGAAATATATTTGGGAACATGGAAAACATGAGATTTTTTTTTAATTGACTATTCACATTTCTTATAAGGGTTATATTTCTCTTTTTCCTTACTCAGTTGATGATGAGTGGGTGGGGGAGAAGCTAAATGCTTGATTTAAAAAATCATTTTAAAAGAGAATTCTTTTTATCTGTTTTAAATTGACAAGCATTTATTTTTATTCTCTTCCACCTCTCCTAATTAAAAAAATGTCAAAATGTGTATAACAAAACTGGAATAGTTGAGCAGGACAAATTACTGAATTCAAATTTGAAGAAATAAATTTTGGTTGTGTTTTAAAATGTTTTGCATAATCTAGAGCAGAGCTTCTTAAACTTTTCCCACTTAGCATGACCCCTTAGCACTTCTTAAAGTGTGGGTCACAACCAGTTGTAGCCCACAGTTTAAGAAGTGTTGATTCCAGAGCAAGAACTCTAGGGTGTTGAAGAACTGCCCTACACATGATTTATCCTAGAACCTGGAGTCAGGAAGACTTTGGGCTCAAATTCAGCCTCACACACTAAAGAGTTATGTGACCATGGGCAAGCCACTTAACCTATCTGTCTCAGTTTCCTCATCTGTAAAATAAAGATAATAATAGCATATAATCCCAGGATTATTGTGATCATAGAATATGATATTTGTAAAGTTCTTTGAAAATCTTAGTGTTATATTAATGTTAGTTTTTGTGTTGATGGTGGTGGTGGTGGTGGTATTAAGAGTACCAAAATGATGAGTTCACAGCTCTCTGGAAATTTTAGAGTATAAATGTTTGATAGATTTCATATCTGTGCTGAAATTTCCCCACAAGTTCATTGGCATGTAAAATCTCAATGAACATTTCTCTTGCTCTCTTAAGCAAAATGTGTTACTCGGTACTTTTCAACCATGTTCAATTCTTCATAATCCCTTTTGGGTTTTTTTTTTTAGTAAAGATATAGGAACAGTTTGCCATTTCCTTCTCTAGACCATTTTACAGATAAGGTAACATTTGTAACCCTGAAGCAAACAGGGTTAAATGACTTGCCCAGGGTCACCCAGTCACTATCTGGGGCCAGACTGAATTCAAGAAGATGAATCTGACTTCAGATCTAGTACTCTATCCACTGTGTCACCTAGTTGCCCCCTTGAGCAAAATAGTCTTCATTTGTTTATTTAATGGGATTTCTTACTGCAATCCTCTTGTTCTCTGCTCAAAGAAAGTGAGCTGTTTCCAACAAATGGAGAGAGTCCATTGTGTTGACCCCCATCCCACTAATCCCTTCTTGAAGAAAGTATTGTTAAAAGGTTGGTTTTACTCATTATTCCCTGACAACACTCTATTCTTTCCTGTACTCTGCCTGAACTCTCCCTCCCCATCCTTTCTCCTTATCAAAGTCATAAGATTTTGCAATCATAGATTTAGAGCTTGAATAAGTCTTACTACACAAATTAGCCTTATTTAGTGATGAGGATTCCAGAGAGATCCAAGCTTACACAGGTGGTAAGTGACAAGCCAGAATTTGAACTCAATTCTTCTGTCTCAAATCTAACAATCTTCCACTTGCACCATGTTGTCTCATTCAAACCTTGCAATATAGTCCCACTTCTTTTGTGAAACTTTCCCAGGATGTACCAGGCACAGTCAGAATTCCTTTCTCTGAAGTCCTGCAACACTGACTGCATTTAGTAAATGCTAGTTTTGTTGTACTTTAATCTCTTTTAAATTCTCTGCTCCCTTCACTTGGAACTCTCCTATGCAAGGCAATGGGAAAAAAATTTCAATGGAAAAAACATGGTTCTGGAGTCCAATAAAGGACCTGGGTTTATAGTTCTGCTTTTAATGCTTATTACCTCATTGACCTTGAGTAATTCACTTGTAACCTCCTTGGATCTTAGTTACTTCATGTGTAAAATGAAATGGACTAGACTAGAACATTTTTGAGTCCAGATGATGTTTGAGATTCCTCACTGTGCTAGATCTTTAATCCATTCATTATTATTATCTGTGTATCACTATCCCTCAATTAGACTGTAAGCTCTTTCATGTCAGAGGCAGTATGGTTTTCCATCCCTAAAGATCCAGCATCTAGTATAGTTCAGGTTACATAGAATATGTTCAATATATGATGTACATTGAATACGCTCTGTCTCTTCAATTAGACTAAGTTTCCTGGGCATTATTTGTTCTGTGTCCTTGGAGCACAGTGACTTTCATTTAATTACATGCTAAGTAAATTTAAGATAATGATGACAAAAGAAAATTAAATTTTTCATCTTTGGCAGAAATTCTATATAATCATTGGAGCAATATTCATAAAGTAGAAAGAAAATTGCTTGTGACATCTGAGGATTATGGCTCAAATCTTCTCTCTTGACAGCTTACAATGTATATAACATCAGGCAAGTCACTTTGCTCTCCTAGGCTTCGGTTGCCCCACCTGTAAAATTAAAATTTTGAAAAAGATGACCCCTGAGGGGTCTAGCTCTGAAACTATAGTCCTATGAGTACAGTTAGTAACATACCTCGATCTGTGCCTTTTCCTAGCCATGTTCTCCAGGTTCCCCTTGACTTTTGAGAAACATAATACTGCCCAAACACCACTATAACATCCAGTAAACCCTACTCCAGTAAAGCCCATAGATCTTTCATGCCTTATCAGTATATGAAGGACTTATTATTTTCTCAGATGTAATACACACACACACACACACACACACACATATATATATGTGTATATATATATATATATATATATATATATATATATATATATAGTCAGAGACTTCTGTCAAGTTTAGAGGGGTTAAGTGATTTACTTGGTGCCATGAGGCACCAAAAGGCTAAACTCAAACCTCTTTCTTCCTGATTGTAAATTGAGTCCCCATATCAGGAGTTCCCCAACTTTTATCTCAGGATTCCTTTATCAAGTACTCCAAAAAGTTTTTGTGTATGTGAGTTATGTCCATTGATATTTACCACGTAAAAGTTAAAACTGATAGTTCTTTTAAAACATTTACTTAGTAATTCATTAAAATACCAATAATAAACCCATTACTTGCAAAACAAATAAAATACAATTATATTTTCCAAAACAAAAAAAAATAGTGAGAAGAGTGGTATTATTTTACATATTTTGCAAATCTCTTTAATGCTTAGTTTAATAGAAGACAGGTAGGCTTTCCTGTCTCCTTCTGCATCATATTTGTTCTGTTAATGAGTTGTGATTGGTGTATATGAAAAAAAGTTAACTTCATACAGATATATAGTAGGAAAAGGGAAGAATATTTTATAGTCAAATGATAATTTAGCAATATTATTGAGGTAGTTTTAATCTCATGGATCAGTATGAAAAGGTCTTGGAGACCACCAGAGTTATACAGAGTTATATGAGAACTCCTACTTCATGTAATACAGACTTTTTGATGTGAGGCAAAAACACCTTTGCTCTTTCTTACCCTGATTCCTTTATGCAGGAAATTTTTCTTTTTTTGTTATTTTAAATTTTTTATTTGGTAATTTATTTTCCCAAGTTACATATAAAAACAATTTTTAACATTCATTTTAAAACTATGAGTTCCGAATCTCTTCTTTCCTCCCTCTGAACCTCCACCCCTCATTAAAAAGGGAAGCAATTAGACAAAGGTTATACATGTGTAGTCATTTTGCAGGACTTTTTGAAGGAACAAAGATTCCTATTTTGTTTGAGATTTCAGGATTGTTTTTCCCCAGAAAAATGCTTTACTTTGTTATATGGACTGAAGGGTGCTTCGTTTAGACATTGCAGAGACATGTTAACTGTCCACATCAACCTATACACAGTTGAAGGTCTTTTTGGGATGAGATAAAGTGAAGTGTCTACATATCATTAAATTCACACACAAAACAGACACTTATTTGAGTCTAAAAGCACGTAGAAAGCTCTTAACAGATGTTAGACTCCTGTGAGAATTGAACTTCTTTTAAATACTTGGATGTTTTTTCTTGCACAGAGCTCAAAGCATTCTCCAAATAGGATAAGGCTTTGGCAGACTCATATTGATTATCTTTTAAAAAAATAAAGCAGTCTACTACTTCTGTCTGATCAGGGGATGAAAAAATGAGTCCCATTTCTTTTTTTTTTTTTTTACTTCTCAGTGCTTAACCCACATTGCCTATGTGGACTATTCCTTTTTTGCTTGAACTGGGTAGATTTGGGAACAGAAGTAGAAAATTGCTCTTTTCTCCCCATAGTTTAAGTAAGTTAAAAAATTATATTCCTGTATTCCCTTCCCTATCCTTACCCAAGGGTGTTAAGAAATTGATATCCCTAAGAGTTGTTTTGAGTATGGTTGTGTAATAAGTCATCTTAGGTAACATATGTTTGTGCTTAAAGTGTGGAAGCCAAATGCAATTAAAGGTAGCATAAACATCTGCTTTGCTCATCTCCTTTCCTCTTTACCTAAACCTGAATATTGAATAACTTAAAAGGGCATTCACTGGAGGCCACTTAACAACTTGAAGATGATTCAAAGTAAAGCCATCATTTTGTCATTCAATAGAACACAAAGGATGACAAGAGTTTACATGCCATCTACAGTTTGGAAGCAAAAGGATATGAAAACTATAGACTTCCAATTCTTCAGTAAAAGTGATGTGATAGAAACGGTGTCAAAGAAAACTCCAACTTCAACACTTTCATCTGATAGAGTAAAGTTAAGTAAAAGAGATGTCAGAATCATATCTATGGATAACAGAAACAAACTGAATGTGTGTTGAAGTTAGAAACCTGCACTGAATTGTAGAGTCTACTAGTTGCGAGAGGTGGGTAGGGAAAAAACAAAGCAGAGAAGATTCCAAACTCCAATGTGGTCTATACAGCAAAAGGGTTGAGAGTAATATTGGGGTTTGAGGGAAAGGTATGCAGAGAGATCAGTGGTTATACCACTATTCTCTAAATGATGGCTGCTGCAGAGAAGAAACAATGAAATACGCCATTCCGGGAGGACTCATACCTAGTTGGATGTCAGTCTAAAGAAGTCTTTTTGACCTAAACCAGTTAAAATTCTGGTAGATCTATAGTGAATTCAAGTTATTTCAGAAGAAGGGAGAAAGAAATAATAATTTATATAACACTATCTGCCCTGTAGTGTGCTAAGCACTTTACAAATATTTTCTTATTTGGTCCTGGCAACAACCATGAGAAATAAATTATGTTACTGTCTTCTTTTTACAGTTGAGGAAAATGAAACAAACCAAAGTTAAGTGATTTGCTCATTGTCACACAGATAGTAAAATATCTTTGCACATAGGTCTTCTAGACTCCAGGCCCAGCACTCTCCCTATGGTGCCACCTAGTTGCCTCCATTCAAAAAACAGTTATCATGAGCTTACTATATACCAAGTGCATGCTAAATGCTGCTCATACAAAAAAGGAAAGGCCAAAACAGTCTTTGGGAAGTAATCTAATAGAGACTCTCAAGAATGGACCTAAAGCATGGATTTCATTGGTATTGGGAACTCTTGGGTGAGAGAATCTTCTGTACCAATGTAAGCACCTTCTCGGAAAGTTTTGGAGGTTAAGTGAGTTACTCACCAGGACCATATAGCCAGCCTTCGTCAAAGGACTTGAACCCAGGCTTTACTGGTTTGGAAGGTGGCTCTCTTCTTTATTCACTGCATCACATTTACTACCTATTTAATGAAAGATGATCACACAAAAATCATTTCACAAATTTTTCCCTAAAATATTTACTAAATTCCATGAATGAGATCAGAGAAGGAATGACAATAATTTAAATAATCTTATTTCCAAATAAAAGATCCATTATTTTTATTATTATTGTTATTTTATTTTCAGTGTTCTACAATCATTTCCATATAACTTAGATTGTTTTCCCCTTCCCACCCTGAGATGGCATAAAATTTTATATAGGTTCTATGCATACATTCCTACTAAATACATTTTCACCTTATCATGTTGAATAAAAGAATTAAAATGAATGGGAGAAACCATGAAATAAACCAAAATGCAATACAAAAGAAAATAATCTGTTACATTCTGCAATCAAATTCCATAGTTCTTTCTCCAGATATGGAAGGCATTTTTCCTTAAGAGACCATTGGGAATATTTTAAGTCCTTGCATTGCAATGAAGTTCAAAGTCTACCAGAAAAAATCCTCACACACTGTGGTTGTTGCTGTGTATAAAGTTCTCCTGGTTCTGCTCCTTTAGCTCAGCATCAGTACATATAAGTCTTTCCAGGTCTCTCTGAAGTCTTCCTGTTCATCATTTCTTATAGCACAATAGTATTCCTTTATGTTCATATACCACAATTCATTCAGCCATTCCCCAATTGATGTACATCCCCTTGGTTTCCAGTTTTTGGCCACCACAAAGAGAGCTGCTATAAATATTTTTGTACATGTGGGACCCTTTCCCATTTTTATGCTCTCTTGGGGAGACAGTCCTAGAAGCAATATTGCTGGGTCAAAGAGTATGCACATTTTTGTAGCCATTTGGGCATAGTTCCGAATTGCTCTCCAGAATGATTGGATCAGCTCACAGTTCCACCAATAATGAATTAGTGTTCCAACTCTCTCACATATTCTCCAATATTTATCATCATCTTATTTTGTAATGTTAGCCAATCTGATAGGTGCAATGTGATATCTCAGAGTTGTTTTGATTTGCATCTCACTAATCAATAGTGATTTAGAGCAGTTTTTCATAGATTATAGATATCTTTAATTTCTTCCTCTGAAAACTGCCTGTTCATACCCTTTGACCATTTATCAATTGAGAAATGACTTGTATTCTTGTACACTTGACTCAGTTCTCTATATATTTTGGAAATGAGGCCTTCATTACAGCCACTAGCTGCAAAAATTCTTTCCCAGTTTTCTGTTTCCCTCTTAATCTTTGTTGCTTTGGGTTGGTTTGTGCAAAAACTTTTCAATTTAATGAAAATTATCCATTTTACACTTCATAATGTTTTCTGTCTCTTATTTAGTCAAAAATTCTTCCCTTCTCCATAAATCTGATAAATATACTAATCCTTGCTCCACTAATTTGTTTGTAGTATCAATCTTTATACTTAGATCATGTATCCATTTGGACTTTATTCTTGTGTATGGTGTCAGGCATTGGTCTATGCCTAGTTTCTGCCACATTTTTATCTATTTTTCCCAGTAATTTTTGTTGAGCAGTGAGGTCTTATCCCAGAAGGTGGGGTCCTTGGGTTTATGAAACACTTGATTGCTATATTCATTGACTACTGTGTCTTGGGTACCTAACTTATTCCACTGGTCTACCCTTCTGTTTCTTAGCCAGTACCAAGTGGTTTTGATAGTTGCTGCTTTGTAATACAATTTGAGATCTGGTAGAGCTAGGCCACCTACCCTAGCATTTCTTTTCATTAGTTCCCTTGATATTCTGGACCTTTTGTTCTTCCAGATGAATTTTGATATTATTTTTTCTAGCTCTGCAAAATAATTATCTGATAGTTTGATTGGCATGGTACTGAATAAGTAAATTAATTTGGGTAGAATTGTCATTTTTATTATATTAACTTGGCTCACCCATGAGCAACTGATGTTTTTTCCACTTACTTAGATCTGACTTTATTTGTGTGAAAAGTGTTTTGTAATTGTGTTCATATAGTCTCTGGGTAAGATCCATTATTTTAATAGTAACTCTTGCTACAAAAAAGCTGTTGACCAGTCCCATGATAACTTACTTTAATAATGTTATTTGTTCTAAAATAGGGAAAGTATAGCAAACTAATGCCATTAATTCCCATCAAGATAAAATTAACATACAAAATCACAGTGATTACAAGCCATTGTATACTTAGAGCATCATTCTTCAAAGAATCTCAAAGAACTTCATGCTCTCATTATTCAAGTTGTCATCCTCATAATAACCATGTAAGTTACAAACCATATTATTGTTTTGCTGAAGCACAGAGAAATTAAAAGTCTAGACTCAAGACACATAGTTACTGGGCCCTTTTATTTCTCACTAAAGCAAATATAATTATTTTAGGAAGATCAACAACAGATTCTTAATCTAATTTTATATTGAGAAATAGTATAGAAGAATTATGTCAGGTTTTCCAATACTGTTAAATTCAAAGCCAGTCAATAAGCATTTGTTAATCACTAACTATTTGCCAGGCAGTATGCCAAATACTAGGGATTCATAAGGAGGCAAAAGACAGTCCCTGCTTTCAAGGAGCTGTATTGATAAAGCATTTTTGCTTATTAATATAATTTTGCTTCTTAATGAGATCTTACCCATCCATTAATGGAACTGCCCATTAAGGGGAGTTTGATTAGGGAAGATTTGTAGGAAGGTGCACACCTTTTGTTAATGAGGCACTGGTTCTCTAGGGTTGTGATGCCCTCTGGTTCCGAATAATGTATAAGAACTCTGAGGTGAGGTTTTACTTTGGGGCTTACTGATTGGAAGTGTTTGTTTGGCCAGATGAAACTGCAGCCAGCCACTAAGGAGCATATCCCTCCCTCTCTACTCCCCCCTATTTTTAAAAACCCAGATGTTGGTGCTTCTCTCTCTGGTAACTATGTATGTATGTAATGGTCGGACAGTTGGATCTGTCTGTTGAGCCATGATGTGTGTATTGCTTATGTCAGAAGCCATGGCTGTTGATCTTGATTTCTCTCTATTTTTTCTGAAGTTCAGGGTTCTAACTTTTCCCCCTGAACTAAGTGAATGACACATGTGCTTGATTAAAGTAGATTGTTGACCCCTCAAAAGTTGCTTTCCTTTTAAAAAAGCAGATCAAAGAACCTGTGATAGCATGCCCTCCTGTGTATGTTGGGGTGGCTTACTATTACATTATGGTGTAGTCACAGCAGGATCTGCAAATTAAAAGCAAAGTATGGAGTTTTGTGGGACTGGGATAATTGTCTATTGTTTCCCAGTTTTAGTGACTATGGTTCTGCGGAGCCCCAGGAGGTGGGAATGGCCAGAGCCTGGGCTTGAGTGGATTAGTCTGGCTCAGAACTGTGCTGGAGATGTTAATGCCCTGAGATTGTATTGTATGCAGAGCCTTGGAAAGAGAGGGAAAGTGCCTGCTGAAAGACTCAGCAGAACCAAAGAACTGCCTGTGTGCTTATCTTGGAGAGGCGAGCCATGGAAAGGAGTGGATAGTTGCCTGTGTACAGACCCTGGCAGGAGTTGGGAGTGACTGGCTCCTGCTAGAGGAGAAGGAACCCAGGAGTTCAGAGTTTAGCACTGGCACAAATAGAGACTGCTTTTGCAGCATTCTCTTGGAACAGTTTGGGACCCAGGAGGTGGAGTTGCCTATGATGGGTTGTGGGGAGTGCCATGTACCCCCATGGATTCCACCCTGATGGCTTTGTTACCCAGCTACCCCTCAGGACATGGAAGCAGGGACTGAAGCATTGTTAAGACCAGGACTTGGCTCATTAGAGCCTACAATTGAGAGTGCCTGCAAAGGCAGGGCGGGAAGGATACATTCCCAAGAGTACTTTATTTTGCACATTTTATTTTGGATTAAGGAAGGAGGAGCTGGTTGCTCAGTCCTCAAAGAATGATATTATGTTATGCATGTACCTTTGTGTTTGTTTAAAGCCATATAGCCACCTAGTAATGATTTGATATGTTATGTATTCTGCAAATGTGAATTAATGTTTACTCAAGAAATGTTAATGCTTATTCAGATACAAGTTGCCTATATAATGGCTATGAAAGATCTTGGGGCCAAATGTATTGATAAAGTATTTTGCCTATTGTTAATATAATTTTACTTCTTAATGAAATCTTCCCAACCCATTAATGGGTCTGTCCATTAAGGGGAGTTTGATTCGGGAAGATTTGTAGGAAGGCCCACACCTTTTGTTAATGAGACACTGGTTCTCTAGGGTTGTGATGCCCTCTGGTTCTGAATAATGTATAAGAACTCTAAGATGAGGTTTTACTTTGGGGCTTGATTTTTGGAAGTGTTTTAAAACTCTGGGCAGCTGCGAAGGACTCCCTCAGTTCTGAAAACCCAGATGCTGGTACTTCTCTCTCTGGTAACTATGTATGTACATAATAGTCAGAGAGTTGGATGTGTCTGTTGATCTACAATGTCTATATTGCTTATGTCAGACAGTTGGAAGCCATGGCTGTTGATCTTGATTTCTACTTTTTCGGAAGTTCAGGGTGCTGACTTTTTTCCCTGAACTAAGCGAATGATACATGTGCTTGATTAAAGTGATTGTTGATCCCTCAAAAGTTACCTTTCCTTTTAGAAAAGCAGATCAAAGAACCTGTGATAGCAGACCTTCCTGTGCATGTTAGGGTGCTTAATGTTATAGGAGTTCACAGTCTAAAGGGAGAGACAACATGCAAATAACTATGTTCAAACTCTTTACAGAAAAAAACAGAAATAATTAATATAATATAATTAATAATTATAATACAATTAATAAAAATTAATATAATATTAATAAATAATATAATAATATAATCAAAATATTAACTAAATTAAATAAAGAAATAAACTAAAGAAATAACACAATTAAAATTATTAGCTAAAATTAACATGGATTGGGAAGGGCTTTCTATAGAAGGTAGAGTTTTACCTGGGGCTTGAAGGAAGCCAGGGAAGCTAGGAGGTGGAGATGAGAAGGGAGAACATTTCAGGCATGGAAGAGAGCCAGTAAAATGTAATTTATAACAAATATAAAATGTTTATTTCAGGAGTTATAAATCACAAAATCAGTATATGTGGCTGTGATCCTTTCCTGATTGTTGGGAAGTAGACTATTGACTTTATTCATGGCTGGCTAGTCCTAACACACTGAGCTTTCATTTCACCATTGTAGTCTGTGTTTTCCTCTTTTGTAAATTAAACGGCTTGTATTCTTTTCAGCACAAGTATTCACTGCATAGATATTCTGTTCCTAAGGATATCAATAGCTTCACAAACACACATGCACACACACACACACACGCACACACACACACACACACACACACACACACATACACACACATACATGCAAACAGTCTTTTGAGGTAACAAAGTTACAGTGGGCAATTCTATTAAAAACAATGCAAAATTATGATTAACCAAATGAATGGTATTACAGCAAAGAAACATGATCTTTAAAAGTTCAACTCTGGATGGAGCCAAGATGGTGGAGTAGAAGGGCAGACCTGCTGTAGCTCTTCCCCTGAAAGGCCATCAAATACCTATAAAAATAACTCTAAACAAATTCTAGAGCAGCAAAAGCCACAAAAAACCAAAGTGAGATTTCCAGCCCAAGGCAGTCTGGAAGTTGACAAGAAAGGTCTATCACACTGGACTCAGAGCAGAGCACAGTTCGCGGAGCATAACCCAGCCTTGGTTGCCCAATGTAGCACAGCAGGGAAAGAACTGGAGTAGGTTTCAAGGTGCGGAATCTTGGGTAGCAGCTGTGGTTCCCAGATTCCTCAACTCACAAATGCCAGACACAGCTTCAAAGGTCAGTTATAAAGCCTTTCACCTGGGTGAGAATGGAGCAGGGTCCTGCTCTAACTCCAGCCTAAGGGGACTGCAGAGTCCATTTTTGGAACTCTTGGCCTAAAGACCCTGGGGAATCTAGCAGCTGATCTAAATCTCAGCTCTGCATGGTGATCCTGGGGTGAGGAGGAGCACTGGCATGTTGGGGCTGGAGGCAGTTGTGGAGAGCAAATTCTACTCACTGATCCTGGTCAGAAAAGCCTGTGGTTGCTCTCAGACAAGAGTGCAGGCCAAGAGAGGAGTAAACTCCTCTCCCTTTATTGTGCCACCTTGGAAGGACTGAGAACTTACAGGTCCCTGGAGTATACCCTCCATTTGATAAAAGACTGAAAAGTCAAATAAATGGCTGGGAAAATGCCCAAAAAAGGGAAAAAACAGACTAGAGAAGGTTACTTTCTTGGTGAACAGGTATTTTCCTCCATCCTTTCTGATGAGGAAGAACAAAGCATACCATTAGAAGAAGACATAAATGTCAAGGCTTCTTCATCCAAATCCTCCAAAATAAATTTGCAATGGTTTCAGGCCATGGAAGACCTCAAAAAAGATTCTGAAAATCAAGTAAGAGAGGTGGAAGAAAAATTGGGAAGAGAAATGAGAGTGATATAAGAAAATCATGAAAAGTGAGTCAACAGTTTGCTAAATGAGACCCAAACAAATACTGAAAAAAATAACACCTTTAAATATAGACTAACCCAAGTGGTAAAAGAGGTCCCAAAAGTCAATGAGGAGAAGAATGATTTAAAAACAGAATTAGCCAAATGGAAAAGGAGGTCCAAAAGCTCACTGAAGAAAATAGTCCTTTAAAAATTAGAATGGAACAGATGGAATGTAATGACTTTATGAGAAAACAAGAAATTACAAAACAAAACCAAAAGAGTGAAAAATTGAAGACAATGTGAAATACCTCATTGGAAAAACAACTGACCTGGAAAATAGATCCAGTAGAGACAATTTAAAAATTATGAGGCTACAAGAAAGCCATGATGAAAAAAAGAGCCTATATATCATCTTTCATGAAATTGTCAAGGAAAACTGCCTTGATAGCCTAGAACCAAAGGGTAAAATAAATATTGCAAAATCCACTGATCACCTCCTGAAAGACATCCAAAAAGAAAAACTCCTAGGAGTATTGTAGGCAGATTCTGGAGTTCCCAGGTCAAGGAGAAAATATTGCCAGCAGCCAGAAAGAAATAATTCAAGTATTGTAGAAATACAATCAGGATAACACAAGATCTAGCAGCTTCTACATTAAAGGATCAAAAGGCTTGCAATGTGATATTCCAGAAGTCAAAATAACTAGGATTAAAACCAAGAATCACATACCCAGCAAAACTGAGCATAATAGTTTGGAGAAAAATAATCATTCAATGAAATAAATAATTTTAAGAATTCTTGATGAGAAGACCAGAGCTAAATAGAATTTGACTTTCAAACACAAGAATCAAGAGAAACATGAAAAGGTAAACAGGAAAGAGAAATCATAAGGGACTTACTAAAGTTGAACTGTTTACATTCCTATATGGAAAGATAATATTGGTTACTCTTGAGACTTTTCTCAGTATTTGGGTAGTGAGATGAATTATATACATATAGACAGAGGGCACAGGGTGAGTTGAATAGGAAGGGATAATATCTAAAAATAACAAAATTAAGGAGTGAGAGAGGAATATATTAGGAGGAGAGTGGGAAACATGAAATGGGGCAAATTATCTCTCATAAAGGAAGCAATAAAAAGCTTTTTCAATGGATGTGAAAAGGTGGGGAGGTGAGAGGGAAAAAGTGAAGCTTACTCTTATTACAGTTAACTTAAGGAGGGAATAACATGCACACTCAATTTGGTATGAAAATCTATCTCACACTACAGGAAAGTAGAGGAGAAGGGGATAACTGGGCTATGGCTGTGATGATAGATGGGAGGGCAAATGGGAGGAGGAAGTAATTAGAAGTAATCACTTTTGGGGAGGGACAAGGACAAAAGAGAGAATAGAATAAATGAGGACAGGATAGGATGGAGGTAAATATAGTTAGTCTTTCACAACATGACTATTATGGAAGTCTTTTGCATCATTACACATGTATAGCCTATATTGAATTGCTTGCCTTTACAATGGGGATGTGTGGGGAGGGAGGAAGGGAGTGAAGTTGGAACTCAAAGATTTAGGAACAAATGTTGAGAATTGTTTTTGTATGCAACTGGGAAATAAGAAATACAAACAATGGGGTTTAGGAATCTATCTTGGCCTACAAGAAAAGAGAGAAGATGGGGACAAGGGAAGGGAATGGTGTGATAGAAAGAAGAGAGGGCACAGTGGGGGAAGGGGTCATCAGAATGCATGGTGTCTTGGGGTGGGAGGAGCGGAGAGATAGGGAGAAAATTTGGAACTCAAAATCTTGTGGAAATGAATGCTGAAAACTAAAAATAAATAAATTCATTTTAAAAAATAAAATAAAAGTCCAACTCTGAGAACCTCATTGTGACACTAAAATCACCTCAGTAATTATTGAAGGCTCAAATAACAGACTATATCTTGAGATGGTTCCACAATGTTGGAAAGCCTTTTGGTATAGTTGCAGCAACAGATTGTGTCTGCTTTTTGAAAACTAGCCTAGTTAAAGACAGAGAGGTTCATCATCTGTAAGATGCTATAAGGTGATGGAGCAGTCAAACATAGCAACCAATGGAAACAACAAAAATATGAAGGGTCCCAAGTCCTATTTAGCCTCTATTTGTCTCTGCAGAATTCATCGCAAAGTGACACAAAAGAAGGGAGAGAGTGCAAGGAATCATAGTTTCTATTCCACCTACAAACTCTTTAAGCGTAGCATGTAATGACCAATGATTAGCCCCAAAATCAGAGAAATCAATTTATATCAGTCTTGACATTGTCTCTACAAATGGAAGCAGAGGAAAGAGAGGTAACATGAAATCCTAAGTAGAGTACTGTCAGGAAGAGGAGGGTTCAAATTCTGCCTCAGATATTTACTAACTCTGTGTTTCTTGACATATAAAAATAAATGGATGGGCTCAATGAAATTTAAGGTCCTAGCTAACTGTAAATCTATGATCCTATGAAACAAAGAAGTTGCAACTAAATGAAAGTCTATTCCACAGAAATTTACTGAAAAAGCAAAGGAAAAGATTGGATGCAGTTAATTTTGTCCTTCTCCCAAAGGTGACAAGAAATCTTATTCCACAAGTATTTGGTCATTATATATTTTAATACTTATGTAAATATTTACAAAAAAAAGCCTACAAGAGCAAAATTGCATGTTATGGACCAACAACTATTGAATATAAAGAGCTAGAGAAAGTCTATAAACAACTCAGCAAGATGTGTATTGCCCAGAATTTGCCACTCAGTTAGCTATAGAGTTTGTCTATCAGTATACAAAAAAGCAGCCAGTGGCATAAGAGACATAGTGTCTGGCCTAGAGTCAGGAAAATCTGAGTAAAAATCCAGCCTCAGATACTTACTAGCTGTGTGATCCTGTGCAAGTTCCTTAACCCCGTTTTGCCTCAATTTCCTCTTCTCTAAAATGAGATAGAGAAGGAAATGGTAAGCCACTCTAGTAGCTTTGCCAAGAAATCCCAAGTGGGGCCACTAAGAATTAGACATAACTGAAATCACTCAACAAAAAAATCAGTATACATATGTATGCATATATAAATATATATATACATATATATACATATATACATTCATCCACATATCTAAACACTTAGGCATGTGCATATATGCATATATCTGTGAGTAAATATAGAGATATATACACACTGATCTGAGCAAAAGTATGCACATATGCATATACCGTATATGTGCATGTATATGTCCATATATGAAAGTATACAGACAAAATATATTTGTGTACGTTGTATGTGTTCACACAAATATTCTGTAGTTTAAAGAGCACTGAATCTAAATTTGGAAAGATCTGAGTTCACATATTACTTCTGTGTCCCATTCACTAGTCATAAAATCATGAGCAAGTCCCTTAATTTCTTTCAGCTTCAGTTTCATCATCTGCAAAAAAATTTTAAAGCCTATCTCCTAGGGTTATTGTAAGGAAAGTGCATTGTAAACTATAAATTATGTAAATGTGATTTTTATTGTTATTACCTTGGGCAAGTCACTGTATTTCTCAGTGTAGTTGGCTACTCTTTACAACTCTAAATTAATTATTTGGTAGAGGATGTTCTCATCCTGAGATCAAAGATTCAGTCTCTGTTTCTATCCTCATGCTATTATTAATACCATGAGTGCAAAATCCTTTTTTATTGTGAAACCTGTAGTCTTGAAAAAAAAAAAAGGCTTTGAGGAGAATCCTATATAATTCATAAACCTGAGACTCAGAGGAGGAAGAAACATCAAGGTAGACTTTCAACAAAAGAAAGGTATTTAAGGCATTTCTCTGAAACACAACAAAAGGTAAATCAAGTTCAACAGGTTATTCAGCTCCCAAAACCCTCTTAGTATAGAAACACATGTAGGTAAATAAGTTCAATTAGTAAGAAAAGACTAAGTAAATAATCAATACAATTATTAAAAATTATTGATCTCTGAGGTAAAAAAGAGAAGAAATATAGATCATAAAGGAACTTAAGAGGATAAAGGTTTAGGAGAAACTTAAGAATCAGGAAAAGGGAAGGAAGAAAAGTTGAGTTATTACTCTGTGCGTTAAATCCCCTGACCCTTTATAAAATGAATCAATTTCTTCTGTAGGAGGAAACAACAGAGACAGAAGCTTCTCAAGTGGAGAGGTGACATAGGGGAATGCATGATATACTGCCACCAAGTGCATAGGTGAACAGTAATGGGAAAATAATTCTTTCGGTCTCTCAATCTGAGTCAGAGTTGGGGGCAAGAAGGAAAAAAGCTATGGGAGAATAGTTATAGCAATGGAGGAAAAAGACATAATGGTGGGTTTGAGCATGAAGGAGGAGTCTCACACCAGAAAGGAAAAGGTTTGAGTAAGGAATATTCCCACAGTAGAGTAGATATATTATTTCAAGAAGAGCCAAGGTTATAATCAACATCAGTGGGAGGAACAAGGTAATATACCTTATCTGAGAAAGTGTCGTGCATTTCTGGATACCATTTCACCATATAAGATGGGATATATCAGTCATCAAGGTTAGCCATCACCCAGTGGCAGTGGAGAAACATAAAATAACATAGAGATCAAAGATGTAAAGACTAAAGAATAGGGTGAGGTCTCAGCCTCATCACCTGAGAAGAAAAGTAATTCCTTTAACACAATATTGTTTCCAACTGACAATGCTTTTCTTACAAATTGATATTTTTAAGAGAGAAACAGATCAGAAAAAAATAGGAAGGGTTGGAGTCAAATCTATCAATGATATGAACATGGAATCAAAAAGGGAGCTCCAAGTTATACTTCAAAGATTTTATACTCATGAGGGACTAGAAAATAATGAAGAAAAAACAAAATCCATGGAACAGGAAGTAAAGCACAGAAGAGACAAGAAAGGAAGAGAAATGATAGTGAGGATAATGCAAAGAAACACTTCTTGGAAAGATGACAAGAAAAGATTCTTACTTGAAGGAAGAACTTGAAAGGAAAATAAATTTGAACCACTCTATTAATTGACCAGAAAAAGAGAAGAATCAAAGAAAAAGCAGAAATAAATAAATTAATGAATCAGTGAATAGACAAAAATGAGAAAAACAGATGCATCAAAGGAAGGAAGGATGGGAAGAAGGAATGAAGGAAAGAAAGAAGAAAGGAAGGAAGGAGTAAATCTAAAGGAACTTGGATAAAACTGATAAATGGAAGGAGAGGGGAACCCTGTGGAACTAATGAGCCTGAAAGTAGTATAAGCAAAGCTAGTTACAGGAACAGTATATTGACTACTGAGGGAAAGAATAAAAACAGCAGAAAAGAAATGCAATCCAAGCAATGACAACTTGAAATGTGAATGGATTACACTATCTGATAAAATGAAATAAAATGTCAGAATAAATGAGAAAACAAAACTCACAAATTTGCTATATATGAGGGAAAAAACTACAAATAAAGATACAAAGTAAGAGACTGGAATAAAATATACCATGTATCAGAGAAATTTAGGGAGGGGGAGGAGTGGCAATCGTGTTTTCAGAAAAAAGCAAGAATGCAAAAATAGCAACATTCAAGAAGAGTCAAGGTTATATAATCAACATCAGTGGGAGGGATAGGATCTGAGAAAGCATCATGAATATCAAAGGAAATAAGGAAAACAAAATCATATTTAAAGGAATCATACACACTAAAGCTAAATTTTAGTAGATATATGCGTGCCAAATGAAATAGCATCCATACTCACAAACGAAAAGTTAACTGAATTGTAAAAGAACATTTAGTAATACAATAATTGAATGATATTTCAATGGTCCTCTCACAACTGGAGAAATCTAATTGAAAGATAAACAAGAAGAAAATTATAAAATTCTACAAACTGTTAGAAAAGTAAGAGCTGAAAAACTTGAGACATCGCTTAGATGTGAATATTAAAGAATATACACATTTCCCAGAACAACATTATATCGAGCATGTACACTAAGAAACTGTAAGTAAATGAAAAATTAAGTATAAAGTGTTATGTATCTATAGTCTTCATTTTTTACTAGACTTTTTATTTCACTAATTTATAGAGATCCCAGTGAGGAAATTCTTTGACCTTCTATGAAACTTATGGTCTTAGAACACTGGGTAACTGAGAATTGATTTGTCCAGGTTCTGATGGCCAACATGTGTCAGCATCAAAACTTGAACCCACTTCTGACTCTGAGACTAGCTCTCTAGACTGCTTCACATTGCCTCTAAATGTTATTTTCAATAGAAGTGTTAATAAACTTAAATTATAACTCTATAGTTATTGAAGATTTACACAGTGTTTTCCTTTCAATCATTTTGTGAAGTGGATAGTATAACAATATTATTTGTATTTTACAAATAAGGAAACAGAGGCTAAGAATGGTAAAATGTATTCCCAAAGTTACTCAACTAATTAAATGGCAGAGCCAGGAATTTGACTTAGGGCCTCTGGCTACAAAAGCAGAGCTCTTTCTATTACATAATACTGCCGTAGCACACTGAAGTGACAGGTGCAAATTATCTCCTGATAAATAAGAGATATACACGGCTGTCCATATCTACATTATCTCTCATATTTGTCCTCTCATCTTAATATCCACTGGCACCACCTTACAGCAGAACACTCATTATCATGCATCCAAATGATCTTCTTCATAGGTAAATGTGTTCATGTCACTTCTTTCCTCAACCTCCTCCAAGGGCTCCATGCTACATCCACGATTAATTCCAAACTCTTTAGCTATCCAAAGTTCTCTATAATCTGCTTCCACCTTATCCTTCTAGCCATATCTTATACTACTCTCATCCACATACTATATGCTCAATAAAAGCAGGGAATATCTTTACACATCCATGCTTTCCTACCTATATATTATTTTGTTTCTGCTAATATGTATGCCTGAAATGCCCTACTCTCTTAATTTTGCTTGAATTAATACAATTAAGAAAACTAGGGGGAGAGGTGTGGGGTTGTATAGGCCTGCAGATAGAAGTGTTCCTGTTTATTCCTGTCAAGTTTCCCTTTAGATGCACATAGAATTGCTGAATCACAGAATTCAACTTGGAAAGAACCTTAGTAGCCATCTAAGTGGCTCTGAGGATCACTAATAAGGGATATTCATTATCTCCCAAAGCAGTCTGTTTTACCTAGGAATTCCAGGAATAGTTAGAAATTGCTGTATGGTTTTTTTTTCCCTGACATCATAGCTGAATTTGTCTATGTACATCTTACAAAGCATTGTTCCTGCTTCTGCTCTTTGGGGACAAACTAAACAAGTTTAATCCCTCGGCCCCATGCCAGTCCCTTAAATACCTGGAGATAAGTACCATGACTCTATCCAGTCTTATCTTTTCTGGTCTAAATATTCTCAGTTTCTTCAACTGACAGTCACATGGCATATGCTTAAGACCCTTTAGCATCTTGCCCTCCCTTGGGCTCTCCATCTTATCAGTTTCCTAAACTGTGATTTGCAGAATTGGTTCCTCCACTGTAAGGAATACTGAGTGAATGGTGTTGGCTTTAAAACTTCTAGTATTTTATTTAAATATAAATATAATAATATTTATATATTAATAAATATATAAAAATGTAATATAAATATAAAATATAAATACATAAATATAAAAAAGAGGTGATACATGGGAGTTCAGAAGATGCAGTAGCAACCATTATTTACTCAATTAGAATGAGTAGTTTTCATGCGTTCAGTATCTTTTAAAAAATATTTGTTGTATTTGAGAATGAAATAGAATGGGACAGGAATGATGGAGTAAATGAAGAGGAGAGATGGATTCAGGATGAGAGACAGAGACATTTTTAAAGACTCTGTTCCCAGCTTTCTGCTCCTTTTTCTATCATTGAGGTGCATAGGAAGATATACCTAGGTTTTTATTTTGTATTTAGTGCATGCTATGTGTAGACCACTGGGACCAGTACTAAATAGGACTGTAGCATTTATGAGCACTAAACTATGTGCTCAGATAGAAACATAGGATTTCCGGATCTTTATAAATCAAGTTCATTGCTTTTCGTTTAAATTGCACTTCTGAGCTTGCTTTGATTTCCTGGAAAAGGATGCTTCGGGCAAGTAATAGTTTGCTAAAACCCTGCCAGATCTGACTCTGTCTCAGGTCAAATGAAACCTTCTACTTGAAGATTCTCTAATGACTTTGGTCAGTGATGACCTTCCTTCCCCTGCTGTGAGCTTGCCATGAATTACTCTGTAGCATATGCATTCCTGTATGTGTTGTACTCTCACTAAAAGATTGCGAGCCCTTTAAGAGCAGGAAATGTATTTTATGCAATCTTTGTAGCTTCCATAATATTTGCTACATGTTCTATTAAATTAGAATCCGTCAATCATGCTGTTTGAACAATGAATTTTTGTCATTTCCTTTTTCATGTATTTGCAAAGAGTATGACAATACAGTATAATACCTACAACGAAAAAAATAAATATATATTATATAAATTATATAATGCATTTTATATACACACATATAAATTATGTGTGTATAATATATTCATGTATCTTTCTATCTGTTTCTCAACAGAGAGAGAGAGAGATTAGATTTTTGTGTTAGAATTTTGGAGTTGATCCTGTCCATTTATAACCTATTACCCTTGAATCTTGTCCAAACTAGATAACCCTAATTCTTTTAACTTGTATTCATATAGAATTGTTTCTAGCCACATCATTATCCTTGTCATATTTCTGGCTTTTACTTGAGTACTCCTTTTAAAATGTACTACTCAGAATTGCATATAATACATTAGATGTACTATGACAGAGTAAGAGATGAGTGTGACTATCAAATGACTGTGGAAAAGGACACCAAGGTATTTCTCTGAACTAATAAAATTTTTATATATGAAGAAGCCTTTGATTCTCATTGATTCTGTTACATAAAGTTTATGAGAAACAAATTAATTTCTTTCTTTGGGTACATTTCTATATATCCTAAAATAGCCTATGGAATGAAACTAGAAGTCCTAGTAATCAGGAGATTCATTACCATTAAGTAAACATTATGGATATTTACAACAAAGATTTTTATTTTCTTCTTTTCCCCAATTGTTGGAGATGGAAGGATGAGGAAATAAATGATTCTTAATTGAAAAAATAAAGGAAGAAAATTTAAATGAAAGAAAAAAATTAACTACAAATTAGGTACTTGGAATGCTGAGATAGATGACACAACCCCCCTCCCCCAATGAACCTATGAGATATTGATGGAGAAATAAATTGCAGTATCATAATGGTGGTAGAAGCTGAGAGGTAGAAAATGGATCTTGGATGCCACTTAATCTAGACTTACCAGTTTTTATAAGAGGAAACTGAGGTCCAGGAAAGTTAAGAGACTTATTTAAAGTCACATAGGTCATAAGTGGCAGAGCCAGGAATCTAAGGCAGGGGCTTAAATGCAGGATTTCATACTCTTGCTATTATGCCATGGTGGAAATCTATACAGATTATTCTGACACAAGAAAAAACAAACCAAATGTAAATAAACTTCATTATAAGAGATGAATATCATTTCCATGATGGGGTTTAGGGTGGGGGAAGCATAGTCATATATAAGGGATCTATTTCATGGAGAAGATGGCCCATGAGGTGGACATTAATGGGAAGAATTTGCACCAATAAAGTAGAGGAAATCTATTTCAGCCATACCTATTTAATATTCATGTTTAGTTTTCTCATTTTTGTCTTGATATACTAGTAACTAATAGAACTTCTATCACAGTTAGTCAATCAACTGATTGATATAGCAAATCATATGATTTAGAAGGGAAGTCAGAGGTCACGTAGTCTACCCCCAGAATATATCATGAATCCTGCCTAACATTGTCCTGAGAAGTGGTGATCCATTCTACTTAACAGCCTTCATTGACAAGAAATTCACTACCTCCTGCAGGAAACTTCACATTACTATATCATATTCATTACATTGCAAGGTCCTTCATTAGAGTGTAAGCTTCTTGAGACCAGGGATTGCCATTTGTCTCTTTGTATTCCCAATGCTCAGAACAGTTCCTGGCACAGAGTGAGTGCTTAGTTAATGTTTATTGATTGCTTAGTTGTACACCTCTAGTTAGGTGTTTTTTTGTTACAATTTTGGAGTTGATTCTGTCCATTTACAACCTATTGCTCTTGAATCTTCTCTTGTCCAAACTCAATAACCCTAATTCTTTTAACTTGTATTCATATAGAATTGTTTGTAACCACATCATTATCCTTGTCATATTTCCAGCGTTTACTTGAGTACTCCTTTTAAAATGTGCACTCAGAATTGTATATATGACAGAGTAAGAGATGAAAGTGACTACCAACTACTTACATCTAGAAATTAATTCTTATTAATAAAACTTCTTTATTAATAAAAATTAATATCAAATTAGTTCTTTGGGCTGGACCTTCACACTCCTGGATCTTAAAGTCAGTAACCCTGGGTTATTGTTGTTGTTTGAATGAACTTTATTATGGCCAAATTTCTCAATTTCTTTTTTCTGCAGTGATTTTTCAACTCAAATGGAAGACATCACATATGGTTACATCAACATAAGTACTCCTTGCTGTGGTGCAGGTCACAACTTCTCTATCCCATTTCATCTTGTCTAGATCTTTATATAAATCTTCCCTAGGAAATATGTACTGAAAGATCTGTGAGACACTGAAAGTCTTCCTCTAATTCTTTTAATGTCTTGCAAATGCCAAAGTATTCATTAGTTAATCATTTTTGCCTTTATTTGTGCCAAGTATGTTGTCTCTCTCTCTTTCTCTCTGTCTCTGTATCTCTCTCCCTCTCTCTTTTCTCTCTGTCTCTGTCTCTCTCTCTCTCTCCCCTCCCCCTATACAGTCTGATTGCTTCATTTTACTGAAGAGGAAACTGAGGCTCCAAGATGTTGTGATTTGCCCAGGGTCATAGTCATACATGTCTTGGAGATGTTTTTTATGTCATATATGGTACAAAAGTCATTATTACCAATGTGTTTCACCTTACTTATATCCATCATATATTATTCCATTTCTGTTTCAGTCTCCTAAAACTGTGATCCTCATATGACCTTAGTGTTCAATGATTCACAAGCAACCTATCACCATTGTAGAAACATACAAAGGTCTAACTTTCTTGTTCTGTCTTTAGATTACATATTAACAATAAAAAGTTAAGATAGTACCATAGTCTTCAGGAAACCTTTTCAGAATTACTTTAATTATGAATTCTGAAACAATCTCTTGAAATCATTTCAGTATAATTTTTATCAAAGACCTAACCACTTTCAAAGAAGAAACTGGGTCAAAGTTTAGGAAGAACTCTATGCTCTCAGAAAATGCATTAAGGTGTTAACAAGATTTCAGGCAGGAACGTCTTAATCTAATTAAGATCATTAACTATCTCTACCCTTGACTGCATGAAATGATTATCTAGTATGCATCAATTTAAGTAACATTGTTCTACTTAATAAGTCAAAACTGTTAAATGGATTTTCTCCTAAACTCTGTAACTGTGTTTCATCTTATTGCCTAATTTTGTATTTAGTTTGAAGTAATATATGTATATACTCTAACTCAAAAATATTTGTGGGGAAACTTTGCTCTTCTGGAATTTTTTTTCTTTCTTTAAGCTAAGATGCTTAGAATTAGAATAATTTCATTAATGAATTTGTCTCTGGCAGGCTTATACCCCAAATTCAGAGTACTGAATTTACTTTCAACAATATTAAAAAGATACTGTTAGGTAAGAAACATTCTCTACCAAATTATTCCCTCATTCACTTCTTGATCCCAAACCATAATTTCCAATATCGTTTTGGCTAGCCTCCCAAGTGTTTACTTTCATTTTTAAGTAATTAAGTATAAAGATAATAATTTGACTTAGCTTGGAGTATTTTTTCATTTTTTTAAAAGAAAATTTTTCTTCTTCAATTTCTTTTTTTGCTTAAATTTATGTATTTTCGCTTTTGAACATTCACTCCTACAAAATTTTGAATTTCAAATTTTCTCCCCATCTCTCCCTCCCCCCACCCCAGGACAACATGTATTCTGATGACCCTTTCCTTTAATCAGCCCTGCATTCTACTACCACCCCCCCCCATCCCTTTCCCTTTTGTTTTCCTGTAGGGCAAGATAGATTTCTATATGCTATTGCCTGTATGTCTTATTTCCTAGCTGCATGTAAAAAAATTTTCAACATTCATTTTTAAAGCTTTGAGTTCTACATTCTCTCCCTTCCATCCTCCCCACCCACCTCATTGAGAAGAGGAAGAGGTTCAATGTAGGTTATACAAGTGTAGACACGCAAAACACTTCTATAATAGTCATGTTGTGAAAGACTAACTATATTACCCTCTATCTTGTCCTGCCCTCCATTTGTTCAATTCTCTCCTTTGACCAATTGGTCTACAAAAGTGTTTTCTTCTGATCACTTCTTCCCCCAATCTGCCATCCCTTCTATTGTCCCCCTCTGTTATCCCCTTGCCCCCTGCATTCCTGTAGGATAAGATAAACTTCCATACCCAATTGAGTGTGTATGTTATTCCCTCCTGAAGCCAAATTTGATGAAAGGGAGGCTCACTTATTCCCTCTCACCTTCCCCCTCTTCCCGTCCATTGTAAAAGATCTTTCTTACCTCTTCTTTGGTGATGATTTGAGGCAGCTAGGTGGTGCAGTGGCTAGAGCACCAGTGCAGGAGTCAGGAAGACCTGAGTTCAAAAAATCTCACCTCAGACACTTGACACTTGGGCAAGTCACTTAACCCCAATTGCCTCATCCTGGGTCATCTTCAGTCATCCTGATGAATATCTGGTCACTGGATTCAGATGGCTCTGAAGGAGGAGTGAGGCTGGTGACCTGCACAGACCTCCTTCACTCAAAACAAAGTCATCATTTCTCTGATGGCATGGTCTTCTTTGGCAGCAAAGGACAAACACATTGGAGATGATTTATTACATTTTACCTCTCCTTTTTTTTTTCTCCCAATATATTCCTCTCTCATCCCTTAATTTTGTTTTTTAATTTTTATATTTTTATCCCTCCATATTCAGCTCACCCTGTGCCCCCTCTCTCTGATATATATATATATATATATATATATATATACATACATAGATAACACATACAAACATACATATGCATACATACACACATACACATACACAGAAACACACACACACACATATGTATGTATTTTTTTTCCTCTCCAATTGCCTTAATATTGAGAAAGATCTCATGAATTACAAATACATTTCAATGTAGGAATGTAAAAAGTTCAACTTTAATAAGTCCATTATCGTTTCTCTTTCCTGTTTCCCTTTTCATGTTTCTTTTATTCTTGTATTTGAAAGTCAAATTTTCTATTCAGCTCTGGCCTTTTCAACAAGAATGCTTGGAAGTCCTGTATTTCATTGAAATTCCACTTTTCCCCTGAAGTATTATGCTCAGTTTTGCTGGATAGGTGATTTTTGGTTTTAATCCTACCTCTTTTGACCTCAGGAATATCATATCCCAAGCCCTCCAATCCCTTAGTGTAGAAGCTGATAAATCTTGCGTTATCCTGACTGTGTTTCCACAATACTTGAATTATTTCTTTCTGGTTTCCTGTAATATTTTCTCCTTGACTCAGGAACTCTGGAATTTAGCTACAATATTCCTATGAGTTTTCCTTTTAGGATATCTTGTAGGAGATGATAGGTGGGTTCTTTCCATTTCTATTTTACCGTCTGGTTCTAGAGTATCAGGGCAGTTTTCCTTCATAATTTCTTGGAAGATGATGTCTAAGTTCTTTTTAAAATCATGACTTTCAGGCAGTCTAATAATTTTTAAAATTATCTCTCCTGGATCCATTTTCCAGGTCAGTTGTTTTTTCAATGAGAAGTTTGACATTGTCTTCTATTTTTTCAGTCTTTTGGGTTTTTTTTTTCATAATTTCTTGAGTTCTCATAAAGTCATTAGTTTCCATTTGCTACATTCTAATTTTTAAGGAATTATTTTCTTCAGTGAGCTTTTGAATCACTTTTTTCATTTGACCCATTCTGCTTTATAAGACATTCTTCTATTTGGATTTAGGACCTCTTTTGCCATTTGGGATAGTGTAATTTTAAAGCATTATTTTCTTCAGCATTTTTAAGGGTCTCCTTTAGCAAACTAGTGACTTGTTTTTCATGATTTTCTTGCATCACTCTCATTTTTCTTCCCAATTTTTCCTCTACTTCTCTTGCTTGATTTTCAAAATCCTTTTTGAGCTCTTCCATGGCCTGAGACCAATTTGTATTTTTCTTGAAGACTTTGGGTGCAGGAGTTTTGACTTTGTTGCCTTCTGTGGCCATATGTTTTGATCTTCCTCATCATGAAGTAAGAAAATCTTAATGTAAATCATGATGTAAGAAAATACTTTTTCACCAAGGAAGTATAAATCTATAGTCTTTTTTTCCCATTTGCTCATTTTACCAGCCAATTACTTGAAGGATACAGCTCCCTTTATGTGCAGTACTGTGCACAAATGGACATCTAGACTCACACAAGCAGAAATAAGACTAGTGTATTCCTGAAGCTTTTTATATCTAAGACCAAAGTGAAATCTCACCCATGTGTTGATGATGGGGGGAATTCTTCATCATGTTTCTTGTTTTTTAATCAATTATGTTTTAAGGAACTATATCAATTCTATTTTAAGCTTGTTGGTTATTGTTGAGTATAACAGGACAAGGAGTTAACTGATAGATAAGGAACAAATAGACTCTACTGTCTTCCATTTGATAAAAAAACAATACATTGCATGGTTTGTTTGTTTTTTTAATCAAGGAGCCTGGCTCTGACAGTATCTTGCCCTATTTCTCTGTGCATTTGACCTAATCTTCACTAAAAAGTAACATCCTACAATCACATAGATCTCTGACATTATTTAAAGCATTTTCATTGATCAAGTCCCCTTTATTTTCAAATGGATGCTCTGACAATACAGAAGGTGGAAGGATTGCATGACAGTTGAGAAGCAAAGACAGTGTTGCCAATAAAATGCCTGTATTCACTATGTGTAAAAATACGTCTGGCCAAGAGAAAGGAAAACAGTTGCCCATGGATACAATAGTTTCTACACCAAGATTATATTCTATTTTACAGACTTATAAGACATATTCTATTTTATAGGTCCATTATTATCACTTTCAATTAAAACACAAATATAGCAGAAGTCATTTATAATTGTCTATTCAGATTATTTCTAGGGCTCCTCTTCTGCACTCTAGGAGTTAATATGTCCATAGTCTGTCTTTACAAAGAAGTTAAGTCCTTATTTATGCACATGTCATTCAAAGAAAATTTAGGAATGGCCAAGTAACATGGAGTAGTGGAGAGAGACCTAGATTAGGAATAAGAAACTCTAGTATTGAATACTTTTATTCTTTAATTACCATATTGTGACCTTGATCATATGTCTAGACCATTTTCTCCATTTATAAAGTGGCAGAGTTGGACGAGATGGTCTCTTAGTTGCCCTGTATTTCTTACCATCTATAACTTTGTGAAGTAGTTACTTAGTGTAAGGATCACCATTATATATGGCGTAGACCCACTGAGCACTTGGGACCTTGAATGCAGATCACAGAACTAGCTGTCCTGATAAAAACTAAAGAGAATCTGTGATTGTCCCAAGTAAAGTTTTTTATCTGATTTATCTGTACATACATGAAAACAAGTAATAGAGACACGTTTCTAGACCTTGCTGCCACCATTAGCAAGTGACCTTTAGAACTTATTCTAATTTGAATAAAATGTAGCCAATCTATCTTAAATCTTTCAAGTATTTGCTGGGCTGGAATTCAAATATTGGAATAAAATATTTAACTGAATAGTTTAACTATGTGGAGGCACAAACATAGCTTCAAAGACAGTACAGAGGCATGAAATCAGTCTTCCTGGGATATAGCAAGTAGATCTAGAATTATCCAAGGAGCTTTTCACAATAGCTACGCTATCTGAGCATCCAGAGTACTAAAATTAAAAATAGATTAAGACAAAATGGGAGCCACATCTGGTATAAAAAAAACTGTATTTGATTGGCTCTGTAAGCAACTGGAAAAATTTGAAGAGCAAGTTAAGGGTGAACCAAGAAATTCAGCTTCTCCACCAGTCAAAATACAGAAGCTTGTCATTGAAATCTAAGAAGGGAATAAGGGATGAAGCAGAGTCTCCTTGTAAGCAGTAGCAAAGTGAAGATTTAAAACAGGATTCATTTCACTCCCAATCTGTTTCCATAGTTTGGGGAGGCTACTTGACCCTGAAAATAAACTTAGCACAGCCCATGATAACATCATTTGACATTGCTTCTGCTTGTTAACCAGATGTTTGCACTCTTTTCCAAAGGAGTATAAGGAAACTTAGTATTTTAGTTTGAATGTATTTTAATAATTAAACATTATTTAAAGAAACACAAATGAATTTCTCATCCTAATTTATGCTGCTTTTAATTGTTTTTGCAGGGTTTTTTTTAGAGTCATAGAATCTTTTACAGTGCTGTGACTTTAAGATCATAAATTTAATTTATGTTTAACAACCTGAGTTGTTATTTATTGCCATACAAATGAGGCTTGATTGGGGCCAATTTCACTGTGTTATAAAAACCATAAAGTAAATTATGAGCCACAAAGAAAAGGAAAAGCAATATTCCTTCAGATTATGGATGTAAAGCTGAGAGGATATTATACCTTGTGTAATTAAGATTATTATATACATGAGGAAAATGAGTCCCCAAAAATGAGTACTTTGCTCAAGCTCATAAAGTAAATCCTGGATCCCTCACTCCAGATTCATTCTTCTTTCCATTAAACTGTGCTTTTCCCTCCTTGTTACCTCATAAGTCACTAGAAGGGAAGGTCTACCTACCCAATTTTGTCTCTGTGGTTGGAGGTCACAGCCTGGTCCAATGGAATGGATGCTAGAATTCGCCATCTTAGATTCTTACTTTGCCTCTGATGCTTACTCTCTTTTGCCCTTTGTGACCTTGGGCAAATCACCTAGCCTAATGGAGCCTCAATTTATTCATCCATAATATGAAGGGGTAGATTAGATCAGTGCTTCCTAAATTGTGGGCCTCAAAACCCCCCAAACATTTGGCAACAGCAAAAGATTTCTGAAAACACAGCAACCAAAATTTAGTTAAAAATCGAACACATAATGTATCTGAATTGTTTTTGGCAGTGCTTGTCCATGTTGCATCGCACAACTTCATGTAGTTCTGAACACAAAGCAGCACTGCTTACTGAGCATGCCCTCAGGTCTTATAATGCCAACAAATACTGTCTAATCTAGAAAAGGGATGGCAAGTGGAAAAAGTTTAAGAAGTCTGAGACTAGATTATTTCTGAAGGCCCTTTCAGTTCTGGATCTAAGATTCTATGAACCCTAACAGGAAGTGCCCCACTATGATTATGGCTTTGGGTTTTGTCTTATCAGTCAAACCTGCAATAACCCTCTCTTTGTTATGGCTGTATTTGGATATCAGAGGACCTAGGTTCCAATCCAAACTCTACTACCTATTATCTATCTGTATGACCTTTGACATGTTATTCAGTTTTCTAGGGATTAGTTTCTTCATTATATCAAATAAGAGCATTCATTTAAAAGTTATTTGAGGACACTTTTGAGAAAAAAAAAACTATTATTCTATGCTTTCAAACCCTATATTATTTCTTCTACACCACATTGCCTCTGTCATACTACTCAGATATGCAATATCTTGCAACAGACTCCTAGCTCTTGCCATTAGTAACAAAGAGCATTTAGGACTTGATTTGCATACCAGTATGGGGTTCTTTCCTTTAGAAACCAAAGTCCTTACAATTCACCTGGAGGTCTTTCAGTAATAAGTGTCACAATACCCCTTATACCTACTGTTCCTGTTATCGTACTCCCCTTCTAAATCTAAGTGAATGAAGGCCAAGATCTCTAAAGGATGAGCCTACCCTTCCTGATGTGCTGCTGTCTTCTCCACCCCATCTCCAGTCCTTAAATGAATTTATTCCAGTAACTGTTACAGCTCTGCCACCAGCATACACCAAGAGAGAAGCTATAGGGAAAATTCAGCCCCTGAAAAGGAATAGCCCAGCCCACAAAAATGGTAGGGGTGAGAAAAGTAGCTTACAATGCCTAGACACCAAATCATCTATAAGTAAATACCACTGTAACAATCACCAAACTATTGATTGTAGGTTCTCTCTTTCCACTCTCCTGGTTCCATGATTATGCCTTTTCTCATTCCTCTTTCTTTGTGTCTCTGCAGTATTTTACATGGTTAATCTCCCTCTTCTCTCTCTGATCTCTCCTCTCCTTACCCAAGGGCCCCGCACTGTGCCCTCTTCTCTTTTCAGCCTACATTAATTATCTCACTTGGTGACATCATTCACTCCTGTGGGGCTAATTATCATCTCTGTGCACAGATTTCTCAGATCTGTGTCCTGCTCTAGCCTCTTCCTTGAGCTATAGTGCTGCATCACCAACTGTCTTTTAGTCATCTTGAACTAGATGTCTAGTAAGCATCTTAAACTCAATATAACTAAAACAAAACTCATTATCTCTCCACAAATCCTCTCCATTCCAAATTTCCTATTATTCTCAAATTCACCATCATCCTCTTACTCACAACTTCAGAGTCATTACTGACTCTTCACTTTCATTCATTCCATACATCTAATCCATTAGGAACTTTCATTGTTTCTACCTTCACAATATTTCTCATATGCATCTGTTCTCCACTCACTCAGCCACAACTCTGGCTCAAGTTCTAATCACCTTTTGGCTAAAGTTTTGTAATATCCTTCTACCTGAATTCTCTACCTCAAGTTTCTTCCCACTCCAAATTACTGTCCACTCAGTTGCCAAAAAAGATTTTTCTAAATCATAGATCTAATTATATCACATCCCAGCCCTACCCACTCAATAAGCTACTGAGTCTTCCTTCCTTCCTCTAGAATCAAATATAAACTTCTTGATTTGGCATTTACTATTCCTCATAAGCTAGCCTTTTATCTCCATATACTATATGATGTGTGTACAATGGCCTACCTGAAGTTCTTTGAATGGGAGACATCTCCCACCTCCATGCCTTTGAAACAACTGCCCCTCATGCCTGTCCCATCATGCCTATCTCTTGATTTCTATGGTTTTATTCAAGAAGACACAGCTCAAGTCCCACCTTTTACAGGAGACTTTTCTTTTCCCTCCCTAGTGCCTTCCCCTCTCAGAATACCTATTATATAATCTTTATATATTTTGAATATAGATTCTGTGTCCTCAATCGGAACATGTACTCCCTGAGGGAAAGAGCTGTTTTTCCCTTTTTTTCTAAACATTGCACCTAATATAGTGGCATACAGAAAGTGGTTAGTAAATATTCCATTGCTAACTGACTAATTTTCAGGATAATAACACTTTAAGCTTTAGAAAATGCCTCCCTCATTAAATGCTTTGGAGGTATGCTGTGCAAATATTAAGCACATTGTAATTGTCCATCTTAATCTCTCACTGAGAGACTAGGGCAATTGCATACATTGAGACCAAACGTCACCTTGCTTGAGAATCTGCATTGGATGCACATCCCAGGTCAATGACAAGAAGCTGGAGATAAAGATTCACAATTCAAATTCCTGTCCCCCTGCCCCATTCCTGCCATTTAATAAATAGAAAGCACATGAGGAAGCTCATACTCATGGAGGATCATTTGCCAGGGAAGGTCTCAGATGAAAACTGTGACTGTGGATTTGTACACATTTTTGGGAAATATTAATTATTATAACTCTGATTATATATCTTTTAAAAAATTTCTTACTCATTTCATTTTTACTTTATGGAATAAAACAAACACTTCCATAACATGGTATAATAAAAAAGGTGATTGCACATGAAATTGCCAATCTTTTGTGTACAACTTGCTGTTCTTTTAAAATATATAATAAAGTTATCATGTATTTTTTCCCTTTCATTCTTCCCTTCTCTCCATCCTAGAAATGGCTAATATTAGATACAAATATACATATGTATATCTATATGTAGATGTATGTATGTGTGTATAGATATACACACATACGTATATATGCACAGCTATTCTATACATCTATTTATCAGTTCCTTCTCTGGATTTCACTTGTCCTTTGTAGTTAATTTGGGTATTTATAATAGTCAAAATTCCTTAGTCATTCAAAGTTGTTCTTAAAACAATATTGTTGTTACTATGTCCAGTGTTCTCTTGGTTCTGCTTATTCTTCTCTTCGTTATTTCATGCAAGTCTATCCATGCTTTTCTAAGATCATTGAACTCATCATTTCTTACAGCACAGTAGTAATCCATCACAATCATATATCACAACTTGGTTATCCCATCACAAGTGATGGGAATCCATGCAATTTCCAGTTCTTTGTCACCGAAAAGAGCTTCTTTAAGTATTTTAGAACATGTAGGTTCTTTTCCTTTTTCTGTAATTATCTTTTGAAATATAACTAGTAATGGTATGTTTAAAGATCTTAGGATCACCAACTAAAAGAGCTCCTTGACATCTTGTAAGATATGGCTAAGAAAATACTAAAAACTTGGGAAAGTGTTGTCAAGGATATTTATTCAAGCATCTTTTATTTTCTCTTCCTTTCAATAAAGTTTCTTTTGTAATACTGTGAAATTCAAGTTATAGATGGGGAATTATTCCCAGTATAGTGTAGGGTATCACATTTATTTTTATATGGTTTCCTGGGTGGCAGCTCTTAGTGAAGAGAGGTGGTAACATAACCTAAAATGGTTTTGAGTCCTTCATCTTATGAGTATTTTTGACTCAAGAGAGCATGATATTTGACATCAAGAGAGACCTGAATTTGAAATTCATCTGTGCCTCTTATTTTGTTCTCATAAACAAATAACTTAAACTCTTAGAACCTTGGTTTTCTGGTTGATAAAATGGTTGTTGGGATGCTAACTGTTTTGATGCAAAATGGTTCTTGAACCTTAAAGTGGTATATCAGTGTCAACTATACATTATTACCATCATAACCATTTTAAGAAGAAGGAATCTAAAAATAAGAGAGAATGAGTGACTTTTCCAAAATCACACAGATGGTAAGTGTTCAAGCAATGAATTGAATCCGGGTCTTTCACTTCCAAAACAGCATGCATTCCATTAAAATAAAATGCATGTTGACTGCATGATTGTTTGTTGTCCCTTACTGGATAAGTTATCAGTTAGTATGAGGTCTGGTCAAGAGGGGCTCTACACTGACATGGAATGCTACAGGAATTAAATAGCTATTGAATGTAAAGGAATCAAAGGAAAAAACTCTCAATCCCAGCACTCATACACTTTATTTACCTGATAGATCAGGAAGAATTTTGACAAAAGAGAAAGTGTTTTTGTATATATGGGGGAGGGGGGCAAGAAAACTATTCCACAGTTGTTATAACTAAATTTAAAAGTATAATTTTGCTTTAGCTTCACATCTTATCCCCTCTAAATATAGAATGTTGAGCATATTTTGAAGCTTATAAGACTAAGGTGTCAACCATATGATTCTATTTTTATGGACAGGTGATACTTAAAGACTAATTAATATGAATCATTCATCCACTTTACTAGGAGGTACCCTTCTTAATTCTTAAGCATGGGAAAACTTTTTAGCTAAAAATAATTAACTGAAGTATAAATAGAAAGCATAGTGATATAACTTCAGTGAAATTATAACTTAAGTTATTATTATACTAAGGATATACTTGAGCATCTTGTGTGGTACATTCTTAATGTACATTAAGTACATTAAGTATGCTACATTCTTAAAGCTTATCCCAATGGGAGTAAAACAAACTAGAAATACTCTGAAGTTTGTCTCCATGCTGGACTATGTTTCTGTCACTGAAGGGCCAATACAGCTAAATCTAAAGATTGTGCAGTGGACTGAGTGTTGGACTTGGAGATGGGAAGAAATTATTTCAGTTCTTGCCTCAGAAAATTACTAGCTGTGTGACTGTGGGAAAATCATTTAACCTCACATAGGCTCAGTTTCCCTATATAAAAAATGGGGTTAATAAAAGCAACTATCTCACAGAGTTGCTGGAAGGATCAAATGAGATAACATGTAAATTACTTTGTAAAATTCAAAGTGCTGTATAAGTGCTATTACTATATTCATGGCCAGAGTGCTAAACTACTATGGGCTAGATTTTTTTTCAGCACAACAATTGAGTCAACTACTGATCAAGGCACAGAAATGTTGTGATCTGAATCAGTGAAGGAAAAAAATATTTTGAGTGAAATAATCATGTTAAATTGAGGATAAAATATGAAACTGTATATTTGGCATTTAAGGATTTTTTGCAATTCATCTCTAGTCTGTTTTTTTTTTCCCTAGGCTGATAAAGTTCTCTTCTGCTCTTCCTCTACCAAACTATCCTAGCTGATGTTCTTGGTAAATAACATTTCATCTCCTGAAGCAATTCCCTTGTACACAGTCCCCATGTTTGGAATACTTTCTCTCCTCACCTCCAGCTCTAGAAAACTATTTCTCTTCACGGCTCAATTCAAGTGACAAATCCTATGTCAGGTCTTTCCTGCTTCCCCCAATTATCAGTGTCCCAAATTTACTTTGTATTTATTTGGTATGTTCGTGTGTGTGTGTGTGAGTGTGTGTGTGTGTGTGTGTGTGTGTGTGTGTGTGTGTGTGTAATTTTCTTTATCTCTAAATTTTGAACAAATCTTTGAGAATAAGCACTGATTTCTTTTGGCCTTTTTATTCTCAATACTTGAGATAATTCCTGGGATATAGCAAACAATTAAAAATTTCTACTGAGCTGAAATGAGATTAATTCTTTAAGTATAGTATTTTCTCTAATGTGTATTATGGAAAGCTTGGGGTATTTCTTATTTAAATATATATGGTTATATATGGTATGCATATGCATATGTATATAGAGTAACATATGGTTATATATGGAATATAGTTATTTCAATAAAGAAACATATTTGCACTTTTAAAGAGAAGATTGAATTTATGTTCTTGTTGCTGTTATTGATTATATTTTAGCCTTGTTCCCTTTTCTCACTTTCCTTCCCTCTCTCTTTCTTTATTTTTCCTTTTTTCCCCATCCTTTTTTTCTCTCCTCTATTTTCTTCTCCCCTTTCCTTTTCTCTTCTTTCCTTTTCTTCCATTTCTTCCTTTATCTTCTTAACAGATGATTGAGCATAATGTACAGAACACTTCTCTAAGTATTGGAAGAAATACAAAAGTTATGTTTAAAAAAAAGTGTCCTCATGACATTTATAATACAAAATATGCACGTAAAATTATAAAACATAGTTCTAGATGAGTGCTGGCTAAGCTTAAAGTTCAGTGAGGATCCTAGCCTTCTACTGACATTTGGTATCATATTATAAATATTCAATTGATAAAAAGGGGAAAAAAGTCTCCTCCCTTTGGGGAAATTTCTTTTCTGTGCATGTGTGTGTATGTGTGTGTGTGTGTGTGTGTGTGTATCTGTTTTAGCAGTTTTTGAATGCTAAGGAGAAAAATGATAAGATTCCTTTAAGAGTACTTCTCTGAAACCAAAAGCTAAATAGTACTTTGACAATAATTTTAGTACAAATTAAAGTTAATAAGAAAGGTAGTACATTTAGATCCTTCTATTCATGACAAAAAAATGGTCAGTATGGATACAGTGTGACAATCTGCAAAAGAATCTGGGAGCTGTTAATGGTCCTGAACCATCAGGAACAGGGACAAAAATTCCAATGGCTGAGACTTACCTATGTTCTATCTAATTGCCAATAAGTAACTACCTGCATGTGACAAGAGATGTCAATTCATTTAGATTAAGCCCTATCATTCCAGAAACAGTCTGGACACAGAGAGATAGCAAAGAGCTGGGGGAGGGGGGATGCTGTATAAGTATCTGAGTACCTGAGTTCGAATCTCAGATTTCCCAGTTAACTTGGTGATTCAGTCAAGTAAGCAAACATTTATTGAACATGTACTATGTGCTGAATGCTGAGGAAACAAAAGAAGTAAGAAAAAAAGTCCTTGCCCTTGACAAGTTCACAACTAATAGGGGAGAAAACTTTAAAACAGATATATATATAGAGAGAGCGAGAGAGAGAGAGAGAGAGAGAGAGAGAGAGAGAGAGAGAGAGAGAGAGAGAGATATAGATATATAGATATAGATATAGATATATGCATATGTGTGTATATATAGGGTAGAGGGAAGATAATCTCAGAAAGACAGCACTACAACTAAGGAAAACCAAAAAAGCCTTCTTGCAGAAGGTAAGCTTTTACTGACACTTGAAGGGAAACAGAGAAATCAAGAGGCAGATATAAGGAGAGAGAACAATTCAGGTATGTGTGTCAAGCAGGGATAATTCACAGTTGAGAGATAGAGTGTGTTGTGCAAGCTACAACGACAAGGCTGGTGTCACCAGATTATAAAGAGGGGAGTAGAGTATGATAAAACTGGAGAGGTAGAAGGGGGATAGATTGTGAAAAACTCTAAAAGGAAAACAAAGGATGTTATATTTGATCCCATAATTAGTAAGGAACTACTGGTATTTATCGAGTGAGTGGCAATTAACATGGTCAGACCTGTGCTTCTGGAGAATCACTTTAGTAGCTTAGTTGAGGATAGATGGGAGTAGGGAGAGGCATTAGGCATGGAGACAAACTGAAAGGCTTTTGTTATAGTTCAGCTGTTAGGTGAAGTGGACCTAAATAGGGGTATACCTGTGTCGGAACAGGGAAAACTTTGTATATTGTTGGGGGTGGAAGCTCAATTCCATGTGGACAGTCTCAGGCGGGTAAAGGTGGGAACTTCTAAATCTTAGAGTTCTCATGAGGCCCCCCCATAAAACACCAGGGAATCGAGGAGTGAGACTGAGCAATCTCGTGTATTTCCGCCTCTTCCCGTGAGAAACGTGATGGGAGGAGCATCCCCCTCGAGACTGTCCCGGATCTGGGCACACCTATTGTTATCTGACAGGCACGGTATTCAGGTGCAAACTATGCAGCTGGAGAGCTTAATTAGGATAAGGAAAGCCTGAAGGCTCTCTTAGCTCAGGAGGGGTCGTTACAGGACAGAAGGCTCCGTTTTTCCTCTCTTTGCTCTCCCCTCCCCCTCTCTCCCCACTTACACTTCTACTTCCAATCTCTTGCCGTAAGATCTTTGCCTCCTTGGGAGATTTCTCTCTCCCTCCTAAGGAAGAGCTCCCCCTGCACATGTAACCAGGACCCTGAATAAAGCCTAACCCTTGTTTGACTCCGGAAAGTCTCTTCTCTCATACGTTTATCCGGTTTGGCCAACCGAAGACCTGGGACAGGTAAGGTAAGACTCGGGTAGCCCTCAGGCCTCTAGGCCTGGCAGTATATGAGTGATATTGTAAGTAAAGAATCAATAAGATATGCTAACAAATTGGATATAGTAGTAAGACCAAATGAGGAGTAGAAGGTGGCACCCAGGTGGCAAGTTTGGGAGAGTGAGGAGAAGGTTGAAACCTAAAAAGTAATTAAGAAGTTAGGAAAACAAGGGTTTGGGGAGAAAAATAAGCAGTTCAGTTTGGGATATGTTGAGTTTAGAATGTCTACAGGATATCCAGTTTGAGAAGACCAATAGACAGTTGGAGGTGTGAGACTGGAGGTCAGGATAGAATGCAGGGCTGGATAAATACAGCTTCATCTTCATAGATGTGATAACTGAATTCATGGGAGCTGGTGAGATCACCAAACAGAACAGAAGAAGACATTAGGGCCCAGGACTGATTCTTGCACAGGTGCATGTTAATGAGTGCAACCTGGATTACCATCACCCAGATGAAACTTAGAAGAAATTATCATTCATGCAGGAAGAGAAATAAGAGAGAAGATTGTCACCTTGAGCTAGTTGCTTAACTTTCTTGGACTTCAATTTCCCTCATGTGTTTAAAGAGGATCATGCTAGATTACTTCAAAGATCTCTTATAGGGATAAAGACATAATCTGATAAATTTATGCCCCTTCCCTTGAATCTAGCAAGGAACTAAAGATTTGATTAGTTATTTTAGCACTAGTCCTTCAATTTAACTAACTTTTTTTCTTTTCATATGTTCTTTCTATTTATCTTGCTCCCACCTCTAAACCACAGATATTCTGGCAGACCAAAATTGTCAATCTGGAAATATTTTGTTATTCTAAGAAATGTTGCAAATTACAAAACAATGAATATAAGAAAGAGAAGGTGACAAGAGTAAAGGAGGGGAAGGGCATAATATAAGAAATGATCCAAGGATTGGAAGCCCCCAAATGGAGTTTAAACAACACCACCACCACTAATCACCAGTTGTATAATTTTGAGTAAATCATCAGACCTCTGTGGGACTCAGTTTTCTTAACTGTAAAATTAAAGAGCTGAACTAAGTGACTTTTAAGTTGCTTTCAAGCTCTTAGTGTCATAGGTTAAATGAGGAAGAACCATGAAAAAAAAAAAGTGGCATAGTCCACCTTAACTAGTCACATTATTTGAATATCATTTTCTGAAAGTAAAAATAAATTTTTAATATAGACTGTTAGGGAGGTAAAACTTAGACGACTATTTTGAACAAAATTAAGTATTCAAGAGTGTAGTTAAAGCACACTCTAAAGGCTTTTTAAATAAATTGTATAGAGTGATAATTAGCACCTAATGAAGAAACTTATTAGAGAAATATGATGAATTGGATTATTCTCCTTTCCAAGATGGTTTAACCTTCTATAATCGATTCCTACCTCTTAAAAAAAAGTGATAACAAAGTTTTGGTTTCCAACTATCATTTTTACACTATCTTAATTTCTCAAATATGCAATTGAGCTATATAATAACACCTAAAATTGGGTCATGGAATAGTCCTTCTTCTGAAGCTCTCAAAATTCTGCATATATAATTATCTCATTTATCCTCACTATGTCTCTGTGATATCGGGATGGCTAGTTTATGGAGAGAGAAACTGAGAGCAAAGGATTGAAATGATTTATTGAAAATAGTTTAATATACAAAAAGAGAAGAATAATCTTTTCACTAGAATATGCAGCAATATAACAAATATTTGTTAAGCACCTACTATGTGCAAGGCACTGTGTTAAATCCTGTGTACTCTATAGGATAACAGCCAGTATTTAAAAAGAAATAAAGCTTACAAAGTGCTTTATATATATCTCATTTGATCTTCCCTAAACTTTGCGATCAAGTTGAAAATCAAATAAGATAATAGGTGTAAAGGACTGAAAAAAGAGGCTGGCACAGTGCTCTCACTATATTATTTCCCCCATTTTACATATGAGGAAATTAAGGCTTTATGAATTTAACTTGGTCAGGGTCACTCAGCTAGTAAGTGTCTGAGACCAGATTCAAACTCAGGTCTTCCTCCCTAGTCTAAGGATATGTACATTGAATTTGTGTGTGTGCGTACATGCAAGTGTACAAGCATGTACAAATATAGTATGAAACATGAATTAGGTATGAATGTATAACTTTTTATATGTCCATATCTCTTATACCTGTGTATGTACTTCATTGGGTAAGAGGATTGCGAGGAATCACTTCCAAGCTCTACAGCCTGGAATTGGGGATAAAACAGAGCAGATTCCTAGATTCTTTGTCTCTACTAAAGAAAGAGGAAATTGAACTGACATAAATAAGAGAGCTCTGAAAATAATGATTTACTTCTTGTACTATCTAGTTATTTATCATTATTGTTGCCAACACATCCTAAGTTAATTTAAATGCTTAATTCTGTCTTCAATCCTATGCTAACTCCAAGATGGTATATTTTATCCCAATAAGATTTTCAAAGGAAGAACTAGTAGGGGAAATTATATTCTGGATCTGATTCTGACTAAAAAGAAAGAACTAGTTGCTGGTGCATCTGGTAGGGAGGAAGAACAGTCTCTACAGAGGATGATATAGAGAGGGAGAGAAAACCTTACAGGGGTGGGGAACCTGCAATCTCAAGGCCACATGTGGCTTTCACGTCCTTGAGTGTGGCCTTTGTACTGAAACTAAGTTTTACAGAACAAATCCTTTTATTAAGGCAATTTGTTCTGCTAAGCTTGGATTCAGTCAAAGGGCCACACTTGAGGACACAGAGGGTGATATGTGGTCTTCAGACCACAGGTTCCCCACCCCTGGAATGTGTACCCTAGATTTTGAGAGAGAAGATCTCAAAAGGTTCAGAGGAGGGATAGATAGCTTCCATAGACTGGTATTTTTTTTTAATTTTCAATGAACAGAAATCTATTTTCTCTCCCCAAAAAATTAAAATAAAATCCTTGTAACAAATATGCATAGTCAAGAAAACTAAATTCTGATACTGCTCATGAACAAATATACATACCTATGCACATACACAGATATGTACATCTGCACTTTAAGTCCACCACCCTTGTCAGGAGATGAGCACTGTCAGTCATTTCATGGATCAGAATTCTTATGCCTTTAAATATTTACTTTTTTAATTACAATTTTAGGATGCATGTGTGTTGTCCAGGGGCTATGCATGTGTATATGAATCTGTCTAGATGTGACTCACAGGGAGGCATGAGTAAATCCTGTGGCAACCTTATTCCAAGATAAATTTTGATTCTTGGCAGGAATGGAGCAGGGTACTGTGATACCAAGCTGGCCATTCTGTTCTCTTTAGAGAGAGATTACTGTGCTAGAATTATACATACTCACTTCCCTACATATTGTTAATCTCAAGAAAATCATTTTTATTTTAATTTATTTAAAATAAAAGCAGAATTCCTGATTTGTATCCCTTAATGGGTAAGGAGTACATTGAGATACATGTCCAAGGCTAAACTGAAGCAAACAAGGTTAAGTGACTTGCCCAGGTTTATATAGTTAGGAAGTGTATGAGGTCAGGTCTGAAATCAGGAAGACAAGTCTTCTTGATTCCAGATTGGGTACTCTATCCACTGTGTCACAAAGCTGCCCCAAAGATCACATATAGTGAATAGCAAATGAATTCCTATATTGAAGTTGATAGCCAATAGAAATCAGAGGAATTATACAAACAAGAAAACGTGCTGGAAAACACTCAGACTTCACAGACTTGCCTGAGATGCCTCAGTGCAACCAAGAGAGAGTCCCAAACCACATCCAAGAGCGGAGTATGAGAATAAGAACAGGACCAAATTGGTATTTCCTTTATATGGCAGCATGCTCCCCTTCTTGCATGTGCAATTCACCGAGAAGAACCTGGAACCCAATTTATCCTCTCTTGAAGCTGGAAGCCAGAGGAGCAGGATCTCCTTTATTCCAAACTCTTGACACCTCAGCCCCTCATAAAGGCAGAGAACAGTGACTAATCAATCTCCACTAATGAGGAGGGTCTTATGCAAATACAAATTACACAACGTTGTTATTATATAAATCATTCCCTTGGTTCTACTTGGGTTCATATATCTTCCCAGATTACTCTAATACTATCACTTTCATCATTTCTTATAGCTCAGTAGCATTCCATTTTATTCATATATCATACTTTGTTCAGCTAATACCTAGTTAATGGGCATCTTCTTTTGTTTCCAATTCTTTGTCACAAAAAACCTCACACACACAAATACATATATATGTACATATATGTATGCATGTATATATACATGTATGAATGTTTGTACATATGTTCCCTCCTTCTTCTTTTGGCTATAGTTCTAATACTCATATCACTATATCAGAATATTTCACCCAGTAAACAACTTCTGGGACACAGTTTTAAATTTCTTTTCAGAATGACTGGACAAATTAACAACTTCACTAAACCTGAATTATTGTGTCTATTTCCCATAGTCCCAACAACATTTGTTATCTTTTTTTTCACCGACTTTTCCAGTCTAATAACTATAAAGTAGTAGAACCTTACAGTATACTTATTTTTTCTTTCTTTGATAATTGGGGATTTGAAGCATTTGTTGCATGTGGCTATGGATATCTTGAATTTCTTCCTTTAAAATTTACCTTGTTGGCATCCTTTGGTCATTTATAATTTTGGGAAAAGATCTCATTCTTACACATTAAAATCATATCCTTATGTAATATGGAAATCAGACCCTCACACAGACTAGAATTTTACAGGAGAAATTAGACTAGGAGGAAAGGTAAACTTCTAAGAATAAATTAAGACACACATAGAAATTTTTTAAAGAATAAAAGCAATGGAAGTTTCCATGGGTTCAATCATGTGGTACAGGGTTAGGAGTGTGAAAATTTAAAACCTGTCTTGGGCAAGTGAGAAAAGTCAAATAAAACAATTTTGGGAGGGGTGTGTTATTTTTAAAAGCTATATAAGAAAGAAAGGGAGGATCAAAGAAGGACTAAGACTCTCATTTGGTGTTATTGTAAAAATAATAAAAAAACAACAGAAATTAAAGGTGGTTAATTTTCACTTCTTTTTTTGCCATGGACAAATCTTTGAATCAAAAAAAGGTAGAATTAAAATGGCTATATGGGAACTTGATAGCCAAGTAGGTAAAGAGATATCAAGAGAACTTCTAATTGCTTTGGAGAATTCAAATTATGTGGAGAAAATGAATTACATTCCCAGCTACTGAAAGAACTGGCAAATGTGATAACTAGGTTTGTCAGAGATTTTTGAAAGATAATGCAGAAAAGGAAAGGTACCCCAGGACTGGAAAATGGAAACTATACTTTTTTTTTTTTTTTTTTTTTTTTAAGGGAAAGGACCCTACAAACTCTAGACTACAGAACTTGATGACTTCCTGGAAATTTTCTGGAATTAATTGTTAAACAGTCAGTAACTGTCAGAAAAAGGAAGAATGAGGCAACTAGGTAGCACAGTCCTAAACTGAAGACACAAGTTTAAATCCAGCCTCAGACATATACTAGCTGTGTGACCATGGTCAAGTCAATCAACCTCTGTTTGCTTCAGTTTCCTCAACTGTAAAATATGGAAAATAATTACACCCATTTTCCAGGATTGTCATGAGAATCAAACTAGGTAATGTTTGTAAAGTGCTTAGCACAGTGCCTGGCACAAAGTAGTTGCTATATAAATGATTTTAATAATTGTCTAACTTTATTTTTGAGGTTACTAGATATGTTCTGAATTAATATCATAGATATAGCTTATCTAGATTTTAGTGAAACATTTCATAAAGTTCCCTTTCATTCTGGTGAAAAAGATGGGGAAATGTTGACTAAGGAAAGAAATTGATTGGATTATAAACTGGTTGAATGGCTGTACTCAAAGAGTAATTATTAATGGTTCAATATCAGTTTGGAAAGAGGTCTCCAGTGAAATGTCCCAGGGATATCTGATTGTCTCTTTGCTCTTACCTTTTTATTAAAGTCAGAAAATGGCCTCCATAAACACACTTATTGATTTTTCAGATGACAAAAGGCTGAATGGCATAGCTAACATGCTGGACAAGAGTATCCAAAAAAAAAAAATTCTAACAGGCTATAACTTTGGGCTGAATCTAATAAGATAATAGTGAATTGGGATAAAGGTTAAGTCTTACACTTGGGTTCAAGAATTTGATTTCGGCAGCAGAATATGAAGGAGATGTGTGTACACAGCAATTTCTATGAAAAAGACCTTGAGATTTTAGTGGACTTTAAGTCTGATATAAATCAGCTATGTGATATAGCATTCCCTACCCCACCCCCTCCCAAAAACACTCAAGGCAATCAGACTGCATTGAGATGTGCAGCTTCCAGGAAAATGGAAGTGAGAACTTCATGGTAGTTTATCCTGGTCAGATCACAACTGGTGTAATGTTCAATTTTGAAAACAAGAATTTAAAAAGGATCCTGATGAGGAGGATGACATCCAAAGCAGGTCAACCAAGATGACAAAGTGTTTTGAAACCATTTCACTTGGTGGATGGTTGAAAGAACTTGGGGTGCTTAACATGAACAGGGGACTGAAGGAGAACATGATGATTATCAAGTATTTGAAGGACTGCTATGTGGTAAAGGGATTTTACTTCTTTTGTTTAGTTTCCAAGAGAAGAACCAGGGGACAATTGTTGGAAGCTGCAAAGAAGCAAATTTATACTTGATTCTGGGGAAAGGAGTACTTATTATTAGAGCTTGAAGTTGAATGATCTTACTTAGAATATAATAGGTTCTCCATTATTATAAATCTCTAAGCAGAATCTGGATGACCATTTGTGGATTATGTTGTAGCTGGGATTCCTTTTCAGGTATAGGTGCACTAGATATCCATTGGGATCCCTTCTAATGTTGACAGTTTGTGATCTTACAAAATTGATTTGTAAGACAGTATTCAGGTATTTGACAGTCTGTAGAGTTTTTCTTTTTGTCTTGATTTTACCCTCTATTTTATTTAGCCAGAAATTTGGATCAACAGAACAAAAGCTTAAAATCCCAGCTATATGGCATGAATATTGGAAAAGCTTCACCGATATTTCTAGTAACAGAAGTTGACAGAGAAAAGAAAGTCCAGTCATCCACATAAGTGTAAATTATTGTAAATTAATTTAAAAGGAAAATTTATGTATCTGATATGCACAATATATAGTATTTCTATCATTGACGTCAAATATAAAGCATAGTATCTTGAAGGACAATAGTATAATTAATATATGTTTACTTAGAAACAAAAATCAAACTGGTTTTTACCTATCCATACATACAGACACATCAAAAAAAAAAAAAAGACACATGCCAAAGTCTTTAAACAGAAGTCTCTTTGCATATGGGGCAAGTTATCTGATAGGCCTTCACAAAATCACAGAATCTTAGAGTTGGAAGGGGCCTCAAAGTTCAAATAGGCAAACTCACATATGCATATCTAGATGAGATAGGCAAATAAGATGAGTTGTTCTCTCTACTACATACCAGAAAAATATGGTCATTCAGACTGCATGAAGATTCCTAGTGAGTGAGAACTTTACTTCTCCCTGAAGCAGTCCATTCCTCTTTTAAATAATTTTGATTATTGGGAAATTTTTCCATATATGAAACTTAAATTTGCCTCTCTACAACTTATCACTGATCTTAGTTTTGTTTTGTTCTTTTCTCAGGAAAAAGTAGAACACACCCAGTCCCACTTTTATAGGAGAGTACTTCAAATAGTTAAAGCCAGCTGATAGGTTATATCCCCCAACTCTTCCTTTGTTCCAATTTGACATTCTCAGTTCTTCCTTGGCATGATTTTACAGACCCTCATCAACCTCATTGCCCACTTATGGATAGCATCCAGTTTATTAATGTCCTTAATAAAATATGCCGATCATTATTGAATACAATAGTCCAGATTTGATCTAGTCAGTAAGGAATTTTTAAAAGAGAATATAAGCTGTCTTTTTACTCCACGTGGCTAAAAACTCATTTTGTTTTTCTTTGTATCTTTTAGTGTTTATTTTATTTTATTTTTAATTTGTGGAGCACAACAAGCATTTTCATAACATAGTACTATTATAAAGATTGATTGCATATGAAACTGCAAAGACAATTACATCTCCTTTATCCATATTGACCTTGTAATTCACTTAAACAGATTTTTCCCCAGAACTTTTATTTTATCAGGTCTCCCTTATCTTATGCTGGTAGAGATTTTTGTTTTTTTTTTAACCCATGTACAGGATTTAATACTTATCCCCACTGAATAACATCTTAATTAGTTTGGTTCAGTGTTCTAGCCTATCAATATCTTTTTGGAACCTGGCTCTATAATCTAATGGATTAGCAATGCCTCCCACCATGATGTTCTTTTCAATATACTGCCTAACATAGTGCCTTACTGAAAAGTATTAAAATAACTATATATAGAACTGAAAAAAATGATGAATTTAATGACTTCTTTCTTGAATTTGAATTCATAATGAGTGTTAGAAAAATAACTTTACTTTCAAAAATAGGGCTATTGAATAGCAAGTGTAAATAACATTAATGTAGATAGAGTGCTGGGTGTGCAGTCAGGAGGACTTTTCTCCTTGAGTTCAAATCTGGCCTCAGACTCTCCCTAGCTGTGTGACTGAGCAAATTACTGAACCCTCTTTGCCTCGATTTCCTCATCTATAAAATGACCTAGGAAAGGAAACTACTCCACCAAATGGGGTTACAAAGAGTAGGACATGACTGAAATGACTGACCAACAACAAACCTCAAAATCAAGCTTTTACATCACAGTATTAACTACCCATCTATAGATGGCCAAGTCCTTTTTTGCAGTGTTAGAAGAGAGAGTTAGAAGAGGCCATCTGAAGCTCGAATCTGTCACACAATATGTTAGCTGTCATCTCCAAGAATTTTGTCTTTTGTAAATCTGATAATCACAGTGGCTTATGCCTTTATTCCAATCATTATTAAAAATAATCAAGAGTCAAGAACAGATGTTCTACCTGGGTCATGCCACTGGAGCCCTCTCTCAAAGGTAACTTTGAATCATGAATGACTCAAATTCTCTTGTTCTGTAGCACACACTTCTCTGTATTGTCAACAGAAATAACATGAGAGATTTTGTCAACTTTTTAAAAATCTAGGCAAGCTATTTCTATAGCATCCCACCCTATACACTCAAGAAAAGGAAACGAGTTTGGTTTAACATGGCCTGTTCATGTGAGCGATATGTTGGCTCGTTGAGTTCTTTCCTTCCTCTTTTAGATGATTAGTAGCCAAACTTTTAATGTTGCTTTACAGAGTTTTGGCAGAAATGGAAGTCAAATTTACAGGGCTATAATTTGAAGAATTCATTCTTAGCTGTTACCGATATCCAGACAATATTTGCCCTTTCCCATTTCTGCTGCATCAATTACCTGTTATCTATGGCATTTCAAAGCTCACTAGTAGTGGTTAGGCAAGGAAATATGCCAACTTTTTTTTACAATCCTTCATTCTGGTCAAATTCTTTGAACTCATCATGTGAAGCAAGTTACTCTCCTACTATTCCCTTCCACTATTCTCTCTCCCTAGCTCTCTTTGCAGTAGGCAATGGGCCTATGTCACTCACATATCCAGCATGGACAAGAATCATTCATTGTCAATGGGTGAAATTTTTGTTTAGTTTATTTGAATGAGATTAAGTTCAAGAGATAACACAGTGACACTGAAATATTATTACCACTTCGGTAAGATAGTCAAGAACAGAGAAGTAGAAAGCTTAGGAGACATCGATAGAGTGAAAAAGTAATGATTATTTATACATGATCCTATTTAGTAGCCAATTTGAAAGACAAAGTTTGAGGGCTGTACTGCAACTGGCTCTTTACTGAGGGGGAGATAGATGGATAGATGGATGAATGGAGTATTTATTAAGTACTGTGTTTCGGGTACTCTGTTAAGTGATGTAAAAACTGATATAAGACAACAAGATAGTCCCTGTTCTCAAGGAACTTACATTATTTTTTTTTGGAGGAAGGCAGAGCAATTTGGGGTTAAGTGACTTGCCCAAGGTCACACAGTCACTAAGTGTCACTTATCTGAGGTCAAACTTGAACTCAGGTCCTCCTGACTTCGGGGCTGATGCTCAATTCACTGAGTCACCTAGCTGCCCTAAGAAACTTACATTATAATGGAGCAGACAACACAAAAATGGGAGTGGGAAAATGGAGAGAGCAAAGTGACTAGCAAGGAGCAGGGAAAGAAGTATGGAGAGTGGAGTAGGGAGTGAAGTGGAGCATGGTGGCAGCCTCTCCTGTGGGTCAAACAAGGCAGTCACCAATCTGGAGAGGGATCTTCATGGTAATGGTTTGGCCAATCTATGTTTTATAGTGGTGGAAGGGAGAATTAATTAGGAATGGATCTTCTTTCAGCTAAGCAAAGGACAGAAGTGTACAGATTTGGGGGAATAGGGAATGGTAAATATGTGAGCCAAGTTATTCATTATTATCTAAAATAACTTTGGCATCCAAGTAAAGTTGTTAGAATATCTTCATTTTGGAAAGGTTAGGTCTGCCTCATTCCCCAAAGACTGAAAGTTACTTTTACAATAAGCACTCTCCTTTTATTCTGAGAATTTTTATCTTGAGCTTCTAAGCCTTTCCTATCTTCTTATTTTGTCATCATTGTAGCATCCTCCTGAGAGTCCAAAGTGGGTTTAGCCTGGTTTCAATTTCCATCATATTCTCCCAGATTCAAAAAGAAAGCCTAAGGTTGTTTGGGAGTGTATAAAAATATAGTGGAATTTAAAGGTTTTAAGTAGAAACTTACATAGTTTAACATTCTTTTCTTCCCTGTCTATACCTCTCTTAGTAGAATGAGAGAATGGGACTAAGAAAAATAATTTCAGCTATTCAGAATCACAGATTTTGGTTCTGAGGTTTTTTTTTACTATGCTCAAAGCATTTTCACTTAAATGCTGATTTATTTGATCTGCTTAATTTTATGATATGTTAGGACAGCTATCAAAGACTGAATCTAATATAGTAGGAATCTGAGATCCTGACCCAAGTCACAACATGATAAACCCAAGAACGGAACCCAGGCTTCATGGTATTCAACAGATAAAGAAAGAGAGGCAGTGTGGCAGAGTGGATGGAAATATGGCCTCGTGTAGATAGATAATATAAATTGTATGAAATGACTCATTCATCTTTATACTCACTTCACTCTTCATTAGTTCATTCTGTTCCTATTAGTTTTTGTTTTCCATCTCTTCTACCATTTCAATATTCTACTATGTTCTTATACCATAATCTGTTCAGTCATTCCCTAAATGCTGAGGGAACTCACTTGGTTTCCATTTCTTTGCTTCAACAATAACAACGAAAGAAGATGCTGCTATAAATGTTTCTCTGCATATAGGTTCTTTCCCTCCTTCAGTCACTTTGGGTTGCAGTCCACATAGTACTGCTTCTGTGTGAAAGGTATTTAAAGTTGAGTGCTTTTTAAAGTAGAGTTCTAAATTTCTTTCAAGCTGGACATCTTCTTAGCTCTGCCATCAGACATCAAGGGGTCTACCTTCCCAAAGTCCCTCAAACAACTGTCACTTTCCTGTTTTGTCATCTTTTGATTAGTGTGAAGTAAGAAGTCAGAACTGGCAAAAAAAATCTTCACTTCTTTTATTACTATGAAGGGAGGAAAGGAGGAGGAAACAAACATTTATTAAACACCTCGTATGTGCTAGGCACTATGCTAAGTGCTTCACAAATATTATAACAACCTTGGGAGGTGCTACTACTACAGTTGAAGAAACTGAGACCCATAGATTTTTGTATTTATTTATTGATTAAGAGACAATCAGGGTTAAGTGACTTGCTCAAAGTCACACAGCTACTAATTGTCAAATGTCTGAGGTCACATTTGAACTGTGATCTTCCTGACTCCAATGCCACTGCTCTATGCACTGCACCACCTAATTGCCCCCTGCCTATGCATTTTAAATAAGTTGGCCAGGGACACACTGCTGGTGTCTGAGGTCAAATTTCAATTCAAAATTTCTTAACTCCAGGCCCAGCACTCTATCACAGGGCTACCTACTTATTTCTATTAGTTATTTGGATAATTTTTCACATAATTCTTGACTGCTTGAATTTCTTCTTTGAAGGTTATCTTTATGTCCTTTCACCAGTCATCAATTGGGGAATTTTTCTTGTTATAATACATTTATAACAATTCCTAGCATAGCTGAGATATCAGACCTTTGTCAGAGAAATTTGCTGCCAAAATTTTCCCCATTATAGTTGCCCTTCTAACCATTAATGTCTGTACAAAAACTTAACAATTTCATGTGAACAAAATTATGCATTTGATCTTTTGTGAGCCTTTCTATTGCTTCTTTGGTCAAGTCTCTTCCACTATCTATCACAGTAAAAATTATTTCCTTCTTGGTTTCTTTAATTTATTTATAATGTGACCTTTCACATATAGGTCATTCATCCTTTGGGAGCTTAATATTGTATATGGAATGAGATATTGGTCTATATCCATTTTTTGCAAGAATTCATTTCAGTTTTTACAGCAGTTCCAATCAAATATGAAGTCCTCATACAATTATTTGGAATCCTTGGGATTGTCTAACACTATGTAGCTATTTTATTTGATGCTGAGCTTGAGAATTTAATTTGTTCAACTTCTATGTTTGTTTGTTTGTTTTTAACTAATACCAAATATGTTGTAGAACACTCTGAGACCTGATACTTCAGGGCTTCCTCCTTTCCAACTGTTTTCATTCTTTCTCTTGAGATTTTTTAACTTTTGCTCCTTCAGGTGAATTTTGTTATTTTTCTTCTTAGCTCTATTAACTACCCATTGGTAGTTTGTGTCACTGAATCTATGAATTAATTCAGGAAATATTGTTATGTTTATTATGTTGCTGCCATCCAAATGTTAGCTATTAATCTCTTGCCAATTATTTAGGTCTACCTTTATTTCTGTAAAGAGCATTATATAGTTGGAAACACAATCAGGGCAACACAAGATCTAGCAGCTTCTACATTAATGAGTGAGGGTTTTGTATATAATATTCCAGGGGTCAAAGGAGCTAGAATTAAAACCAAGAATCACCTACCCAGCAAAACTGAATATAATACTTCAGGGAGAAAATGGTAATTCAATGAAATAGAGGACTTTCAAACTTTCAAGCATTCTTGATGGAAAGACAAGAACTGAAAAGGAAATTTGACTTTTGAATACCAGAATCAAGAAATACATGAAAAGGTAAACAAGAAAGAGATATCATAAGGGACTTACTAAAGTTGAACTGTTTACATTCCTACATGGAAAGGTAATACTTGTAGCCCTTGAGAGTTTTCTCAGTATTAGGGTAGTTGGAGGGATTGGATAGATAAATAGATAGATAGATAGATAGATAGATAGATAGATAGATAGATAGATAGATAGATAGATAGATATAGACAGATATATCTATATATGTATATTATATATAATATATGTATATTATATATATATAAATATATACACAATACAAGCAGAGGGCACAGGGTAAGTTGAATATGAAGGGATGATATCTAAAAAAGTAAGATTAAGTGTGATAGAGGAATATATTGGAGGAAAAAGGGAGAGAGAGAATGGAGTAAGTTATCTCTCACATAAAAGAGGCAAGAAAAAACTTTTACAATTAAGAGGAAGAGGGGGAAGGTGAGAGGGAAAGAGTAAACCTCACTCTCATTGGATTGGGCTTAAGGAGAAAGTAATATGCACACTCAATTTGTTATGAAAATCTATCTTACCCTGCAGGAAAATGGGTGGTGGTGGTGGTGGAAGGGCACAGCAGTGGGGAAGGAGAAGTATGATAGGAGGGAGGGCAAATGGGAGGAGGGGGTAAATAGAAGTAAACACTTTTAAGGAGGGACAGAGTCAAAAGAGAGACTAGAATAAATGGGGGGCAGAATAGGATGGAGGGAAATATAGTTAGTCTTTCACAACATTACTGTTATACAAGTGTTTTGCTTGACTACACATATATAACTTATATTGAACTGCTTGCCTTCTCAGTGGGGGTAGATGGAGAGGGAGGAAAGGAGAGAAGTTGGAACTCAAAGTTTTAAAAATGAATGATTTAAAAAATTTTATATGCAACTGGGAAATAAGACATAGAGGCAATGGGGTATAGAAATCTATCTTGCCCTACAAGAAAATAGAGGAGAAGGGGATAACAGAATGGGGGGTGTGATAGAAGGGAAGGCAGATTGGGGGAAGGGATCATTAAAATACATAATATCTTGGAGTCGGGGAAGGGGGAGATAGGGAGAAAATTTGGAACTTAAAATCTTGTAGAAGTGAATGTTGAAAATAGAAATTAATTAATTAATTAGAGAAATAAGAATAATTCTCTCCAGTTCTTACTTTCTATTTCCCCTGTCCATTGACTACTGAAAAGAGTAAATGAAAAAAGTGGAAAAAGTGACATCTTGCAACCATGATTATTTTTATTATAGTATCACTTTTTAATACTAGTAGTACATATCCAAATAACACTTTAAGATTTATAAAATACTTGCCTTATAGTACTTTGTGAGATGATAGTGTAGGTTTCTTGGTGGGGAAAAAGAGTTGTTATTGTATCAGTACAGGAAACTCCTTGTTAAAAACTCATTGTTCCAAAGAAAAACAGCTTAGCATATACCCTATTCGACAGTTCTGCATCCATTGCCCTCTACCCCACTGTAGGAGGAAATAAGTGTTTCATCAGCAATTTGCTGGCACTGATCATTTGGTGGCTACTTTTTAACTTTTTTTTCACATTCAGAATATACTTCCTTATGGAATGGAAATCTCAAGGAGGAAACTTCCTCTGTCAATGAAGACTGGAAATTCCTCTGCATTTTACTACACTAGACAATTCCCAGGGAGAATTGTCTTGCCTAGAGTGACACAGCAAAGATGTGTCAGAGGACAGACTTGAATCAAGGGTCTTCTGGGTCCAAGTTTAGGAATTGATCGGTTATGTTAGACTTCCTTCTGTTATTACATACAAAGTATGTATAGTTCTCCTTATTCTACTTACTTCATCACAGATAAATTGGTATGACTTTCCCCATTTCTCTGAATTCTTTATTTTAATATTTTCTTATGGTGCAATATTTCATTAATTCACAAATCAGAATTTGTTTGAACACTCCTCAATTGATTGGTACCTACTTTGTTTCTAATCTTTTTGTACCACAAAACTCTTTTTATGGATTTTTAAAATTTATTTGGTATAAATGGAGTCCTTCTGGTGTTGTGCTCCTTAGAGATTTATGTCCTATGATGAGACTGTTCAGGTAAAGAGTATAAACAGATTAGAGGGGCAGAGCCAAAACGGTGCAGTAAAAGGAAGGACTTGCTTGAGCTCTTCCCGAAAGACCTCCAAATACCTGTAAAAATGACTCTAAACAAATTATAGAGCTATAGAACCCACAAAATGACTGAGTGAAACAATTCACCAGCCCAGGATAACCTGGAACATCAACAGGAGTGATATATCACACTGGGCAGGAAATGGAACTCAGTCCATTGTGGGCCACATCATCACAGATGGGCCAGAGCAGGCCTCAGAGAATTGAACCACTGGCAGCTGTGGCAGTTTCCAGACTTCTAAATCAATAAATACCAAAGACAGCATAGAAAGTCAGTAGGAAAACTCTATGGGACCTGGGTGAAAGTGGAGTGTGTCATCTGGTCACAGCTGAACCCAGCCCCAGCAAGCAACAGCAGTGACTGCTTCCAGTGAAGTGAAAGTGAAGTGAGTGTTGAAAACTAAAAATAAATATACTAATAAAAAATAAGAATATAAACAGATTAGTTATTTTTCATGACACTTCATGTTGAGAGAAAGGCATTTAGTCCTGATTGGCTGAGGTTTGAGGTTTGGATAGAGGAAGAATAGAAGACAGGGCTTTCAAGATTGAGTGGATCTATATTATGGAGGCATCAAAAGGCAAGCAATGGAGTTTGTAGTTTTTATAAGTGGGAACTGGGGACATATTATAAACTTATCATAAGTCAAAGAACTTTTCCAAACCAAAACTATACTGGCTGGGATGTACATTCAAAAACCTTTGCTGCCCTCAAGGAACTTACATTTTAAAGGGAAGATATATAAAAATTAGGATGTTCAATATAAATGCAGAATTAATGTTGTTATCATTTGTCCTTCATTTTCAAAAAGGACCAATTACATCATGGGTGAAGTCTTAAAGGGGAAGACACTAGGAAGTGTGGTGGGAGAGGCCTCTTGGAAAGCAGCATTCTCTGTCATGAAAGATAAATATCTTTCTAAAAAACAATATTGTAAATGATCCTTATAGTGGCATGCTCTGTGTTGTGTCCTTGACAGTTGCCTCTTTGATTGACCTCTAATTCCAGCTTTGTTCTTGGAATGATCTCCAACTATTTTTTCCTCAATGGATTCTAATAGTTTCATCATCATGACTTAATATATGTATTCTTTCAACAGCTTCCTAACTGATCCCTCTGCCTCCAGATTTTCCTTTCTAATGATATGTCAACGTTTCCTCTAATGGATTTGAATGTGCTTCCTTAAGGCTATAACAATGAAGGATAAGCTTTGGAAAGTCCTAACAAGTTGCAAAAGTTTCAATTATGATCTAGAACAGGGCATTAGGGGTTACCTAATTAGGGGAGGGGGTAGAAGATGGATGATGATCCAACAGATCTTACTGAGAAGGAGTAAATGAACAGATAGGAAGAGAATTGGGGGTGCGAAGTTGCTGGCATACCAAGAAGAAAAGGATGGTCAACCGCATCAAATGCTGGGCATTTGTAGTTTCTAGCTCAATTTCATGACAATTTTATCCTTCAAACAGTCAATATGGGAAAGTATATACACAGATTTCATATATATATATGTGTGTATATATGTATATATATATATATATATATATATATATATATATATATATATAACAGATACAAATGCAGACTATATTCAAATATGTGTTTGCATCTAAATATATGGAAACATTCTATAAATATGTGAATAGATATATAGTCAGATAGGGACTAGATCTATGATTTCATTGGCATAGTGGAATTCCACGTGAGGATATTCTTTCTGTCAACATGAGTAGGTCTCTCTTCTACAAGCTAGAGCATGAGAGTTGCCTAGAGCATTAAGAGGCTCAAGACTTTTTTTAAGATCATAGAATAATTATATGCCAGAAATAGGACTAAAATTAAATTTTTTTGACTTTGAGGCTGGCTCCTATCCACTATGCAACTCTGTGTCTCTTTTCTCCCTCCTCTCTCCTTCCTCAGGTTTTTATCCCCTTTACCCCTTCATCTTGTTTTCAGCTATTATGATAAATGTTGTCCATGATTTTCTTTTAAAATATTCTGGTTTCCTTCAGATTTTCTACTTCCTTTATTATAATATATAACAAGGTACCCACCTTACCCAGGAGGGGAAAACTCACCCTGCCCCTGTGTCTTCCTTTCTCATAATTTCAGGTCAAATCATATATATGCACTTGGTAGCCTATACTGTATTAGACTCTGACAGTTCCTCACGTACTTTGTAAAATAGTATTCAAAAGAGATGATGACACCGAAGAATTTTCTACTGGGGAATCAGGAAAGAATTCAAAAGCATGCATAGCTGACTCATACACTAGTATACATTCCAAAGTCTTCCAATGAGGTTGAAGAATCAATCAAAGGACATGTTCAAAGTTAGGACCACTCTTTTGCCTAAATTTGAAGCTTCTCCAGGTCCAGAGCTACTTGTGTCTTTATTTCATTTTGTTGTCAATTTCTGCACCATGTTCTGTGCATAATCAGTGGGTGATGCATTTTTGTTTCATGAGAAAATCCATGGAGGGTATTTTTTAGCAGTTTTACTCAAATAAAGGCTTTCACCTATATTATGAACTGTAATTCAGATCCATAGCTATAACTAGGCTTGAGTCAGCAGGGCTTCATCTCAGGGTGCTAGAATTTTCTTCTCACTGACATCATTTGCATATTCTATTCAACAGAAACAATCTTAATATATAGTTAGGAAATGTCATTTTAGTCTTACCTGCATTCAAGATTAGTCTAGATGACCACCTTGCCTGCCTTCCCTCAACCCCCAAAACTACACTGTTCTCGCAGTTCCCCATCATAATCACCAGTGAATTTACCCAGGCAAAAAAATAACTCTGATCATATTTCTTTTGTAAGGGAAATAACTATATAGAGATGATATGGAAAAGGCTTTTGGTATATCCAGCATCTTTCTACTTTCTTCCAGCCCCACTTTTTGATGAGAAAGAACTAATTTGCATGTTAATAAAAAATTTAAAAATAGCTATTCCCTGAGAACTATATGAATAATTAAACAGTAGTATGGTGTTAGATCCAAGAAAAGAACTACCCCAAAATTGCCAGTTTGTGAATCAAGACACTCAGAAATTCAGTCTGGTACATAGAGACCTTTGATAAATTCCATCCTATTTATAGAAGAGGTTCCAGAGCATTCCCCTTCTTCATATTAAGTAACAGAATTACAAATGTAGTCCTAGTATTTTGTAGTATCCATGGATCTTGGCAAGGAGAAAGAACTGATCCCAAGCCAAAGAAGCAATGGCATAGTGTCACTGCTGCTTGGAGGAAAGAAAACCAAAAAGATAATCATAGAGGCATATGAGTGATAGAGAGAAAGGAAATCAGCTTTGACTGATTACAAGCCTAAGACACGTGCGGAGGACAGGGTCTGAAGGAGATGATGCTGAAATGGAACAGACATTTGTGCCCTGGGAATTGGGACATGCAGCCTCAAAGGACTGCCCCAGCAGTATCAGCCAGGACAAAAACTAGCACATGAAAGAGATGTCATGATAAGTTCTCTTAGCAGAAAGAGGACATCAGAGTCCCTGGTACTCTAAGATATTCTGAAACTACTCAGGGGAATACCTAGATTACTTCCCATCAATGCATGATGTCATATTTCTCTAGGAAAGTTTTCTAGGAAAGATTACATACTTGGCAAATTAGTGTGGCACAGACTTGGAATCAGGAAGATCTAAGTTCAAATTGTGTTCAAATTACTTACTAGATAGGTGACCCTGGGCAAGTTACTTAATTCTTCTCAACCTTAATTTCCTTATCTGTAAAATAGAGGCAAGTATTACATCTTCTTCAAGGTGTTGTGAAGATCAAATGAGATATTAAAAGCAAAGTAGTCAGTAAGTTTTAAAGCAATATTGTATATGCAAGAAATATCTCATTTTCTGAGTGTGTTTGGCTAATGAAATATAGAATGCAAAACTTTGTTGTCTCAAAATGTAACACAGAAGAGCCATGGTACAGGGGAAAAAGAGAGACATTTGAAGTTGGGTTCAAATTCTCTAGTACCTATTCTCAAGAAACTCTGATATCATTAAAGCATAAATTTAGCACCAGAAGGGACTTCAAAGGTCTTCAAGTCCAACCTTCACATTCGAGAGATGAGGTTAAATGATTTGTGAAAGATTACCATATGAGATTAAAATGATGATTGAGAAAATCTAGTCAGAATGTTAATTTCTAAAATTCAACAATCCTAGTACCATGAAGGCTGTGATAGACCTTAAGAAATCATGTAATGCTAGCTCATTCATTTGACAAAAAATGGAACTCAGGCCCAGAAAGAATAAATGACTCATCTCAGTGTCAGTGTGAATTTCGACCATTCTCTTCTCATGTCATTGCCAGTGTTTGTTCTCTTAACCCTGAACAGAAGCACCTTGTTCATGATTGTTTCCCATATGTGAAAATTCCCTCTGTATAGAATAAATATCATCTGGTGACTTTTTGAAAAGAGCTTCTGTAGTTTAGAAATATCATTTGAAATAAATGACCTGGCTGTTGCCAAGGCAACGATGAAAAAAATTAATGCAAAAAAATGTCTAAATTATGAGTATCTGAGGTCTGTGGTGATATATATATATATATATATATATATATATATATATATATATATATATTACTCCCCCCCCCCAGCAATTCAGTAAGGATTTATATTCAAAAGGCATATAGAATATTCATTTCAGAACATATATTACATATGGAAATAGCGAAAAGGATTTTTAAAAATACATTAAATGTACAACCAGAGATTGGATTAATGCTTTAATGTCTAATACCTAAGTCATGCTGTGTGACAAAGCTACAAGCCTCTTAGCCAGCCAAAAATAGCTCTTTTTCTCCTCTAGCTACCTATGTCTCCTTTTATATGCTAACTTTGAAATCCTGCCAAAGTGCCAACCCATCTTGGAGCTTCTGGGGATGTGACCTTTGTTAGGAAATGAGAGCTTTCTACAGGTAACACTCTTGGAAAATACCAACACGTGAGAAAGGTAGTATCCAGTTTAAGAATACACACTTCATCGGGGGATATGACTCTTGGGCATATTTAACTTAGTCATTCAAATCCAGCATGTCTAAAGTCATAGCTAATGCCCTTTAATAAAATCCTGATTGCCACTTATTCTGAGAAGGCCAGGAACCTCCTCATTATGTTTCAAGAAGAGATATCGGGATGATCAGTTTAGAGGTAGTTAGGATCTTTGAAGTTGACTGATGAACAAATTGTGATATTAAGTGATTTATTCAAAGTCACATAGGTAGAGTGGAATAGTGAAGACAGAATTGTGGCAAAGCAGTGAGGTAGAAAGAGCGACTAGAAAGCTCATTTCAGAGTCAGAATAATCTAGATTCAAATCCAGCTTCTTATACACACTGGTTGTATAGTGACTTAATCCCTCGGAGAGCAGGTAACCTTTCTGAACTGTCTATAAGGTGTTAATACACACTGGTAGCCCCTTCCTTGGGATTCCCTTATAACAATGAAATCATAGATGCAGTAGAATTCCATGCTGCACACAAAGAGTAAATGACAGCTCTGTAATCTCAACCTAAGAACTCTGATACTAAATCCAATATGCTTTCCATTGTGCTAGGGATATGAGTGGGGAGTACATTCTTTAAGTTCTATGGAGATGGATATCACTTAGGTTTATAAAGGCATAGAGTCCAAACTTGATTTTGAGAATATGTGGGTTCAAATTCCACTTCTGACACTTACTAACCTAAGACAAGTCAATTAAGCTCCCTGTCCTCAGTTTCCTTATCTGTATCTATCTAGGTACTCAGTGGCTGAGGCCACAGGGGCTGCTGATCTGAGGGAATTCCTGTCCTTTACCTTTCATTGTGGGTGGCCCTAGGCTCTGACTTTGTCTGATTTTTCGATAGCAGAACTAGGCTCCCCAGTTCTCACATTCAGATAGGTGCTCAAAGCCTAAAAACCTTACCTAGTAGGGGAGAAAGATTAAGAAGGCACACAATGTACAAACATGGATCAGATATTAAACAGGTTTCTACTGAAAGAAAAGGAAGACAAACTAAAAGGAATAACAGACTGATCAGAACAGAATCTATTATATTATCACTTATCATCACATATATATATATATCATTATCATATTAGTACAGTTATTTGAGAGACTTTTATTCATGCTTCATTGAAACATTCACAACTTTATTTTTCTTTTATGGAGGGCTACTACCTAATTATTTCATATTTCACTTCTACTGAGCAGTCAGATAAAATGCCACATTAATTCAAAGATGATTTGTTTCTGTGGGGGCCTTCACCTCTCTCTAATGATGATGCTTCCCTAGGTACTAAGTTTATTCTGTTGCAACTACAATTAACCCCTCTGGTCAATACTGAGGCTACAGCCTCGATAGCATCCCATGACCCTCTGAAATTCACAAGGGCTATTGAGCAGATGTTGCTTCTCCATCACCTAACTGGAGATGGAAATAAGACAAAACAGAGACAGATCTTTCCTAGTCACTGTCTTAGATAGATCATATGCTAACTGATATGTGGGTCTGGTTAGGGAATAAAGCTCCTACTATTTATCCACCCATCTCCAGAATACAATTTTGAATTGTTTGCTGTCTGAAGCCAGAAAAGGAAAGAAGTACTGAGAGGCAGGTTGCCCTTTTAGCACATCAAGTATTTTGCTCCAGCAGCCAATTAAAAAGCTTCATCAATATGTCCATCAGGAAAGAGATGAAATACAACCAGGCAGAGTGGGTTGTAGAAGCAGGGAGTTCAGATGCTTGACTTGAATGCTGACTGAGAATATCCTAGAAAGGCAGAGTGCTATTGGGGTCAATAACTGTAAAATAAGGGTAATAAGTCAGCAAATAGTCATTAAATGCCTACAGTGAAGGCACTATGCTATGCACAGGGGATACAAAGAAAAAATGGGTAGTGCCCGCTCTCACAGAACAATGGGGGGGATAACATACTAATAACTAATTGGGGGGTAGTCTCAGTGGGATGGCACTAAGATTAAAGAGGATTGGGAAAAGATTCTGGCAGAAGGTAGGACTTTAGCTGGGACTTGAAGGAAATCAGGAAGCAAAAATAAGTAAGAGAATATTCCAAACTTGGGAGATAAGATTTGAAAGCCAAGGAAAATGCCTGAGAGATGGAGTCCTATGTTCAGAGAACACAATACCTAGAGTCCCTCTCTTGTGGTACTCCTGTGAAGCTCAAATGAAGTGATAGAGCATTTTGTTGTTCTTGAGGGACTATACAAACATGTGTTATTCTTTTGCCTTTTCCTACAGTGTCCTGCTTATATAGGGGTCTAATAAATGTGTGTTACACTGAAGCCCTGAAGGACCTCAAAATGTTGCTTTCCTTTTATTACTACTGTTGTCTTCATCTTTTTTTCACTCTGGAACAACAAAGAAACATAGTCTTCAGTTACGCCCTTCCAAGGCAGGGAACCACCTTGAAAAGGAGGCAAAAGCATGAAAAGGAAGGATTCATTGAGATGATTTGGGAGAACACCAAGTGGGTAGTCACATCTCCATAAATTACACCTCATGAACTTATGTAGTCTAGCAACCAAATCATGTGTTGGAAGATAGGACCATTTTTAGCATTTTCACAAATATGACTAATTATGAGGTTGGATTTTTTTTTCCTTTCACGCACAAGCCAACTGACTAGCATACCACCATGCCTCTGGGGGTGTTTTTCAAAAGGAGTTCCTTCAAAATGATATTTATAAAGCAAACACTTTACTTTTCTGCACTCCCAGCAGGTCTTTAGAAGGATTTCCATAGACAGTGTGTTCCCAGGCAACTGGAACAAAAGAGATATGGGTTCCTAATTGTGTATGGCAGAGGCAAATGACCCACCTGATACTGTCCTTGTATTGGATAATGTGAGGGATGATGCCTGCAATTTCTTCAACTTATTTGTAGGATATAGCTCCAGGTCTGGGGAACTAATGTTGAGCTCTATAAATCATTCAGCAACCTTGGTGTGAAGGTATTAAATCAATATAGGGAAAGAAAAGGCAAGCGGCTCAAGAGGATTTGTAACTTTAGACATGGCAGCTGTACAGCATTAAGACTCACATCTATAGACTATAAACCAAGGAGCTTGATGATATAGAGATAGGGGCTTTGGAGACATGGGGGAGGGGGAAGAAGAGTTATAGGAAGGAAGGAGGAAAGGAGGGAGACATAAAGTGGGAACACAAAAGAAGGAAGAAAGGATATAGAAAGAGAGAAAAAGATGGAGAAAGGCAAAGACATAAAGAGAGCAGAGCAGAGAGAAGAGAGAAATAAAATCAAATAGTGAATAAGAGAGGAGAAAAGGAGAGAAAAATAGATGAGTGTATATGTACTTGTGGGGGAGGTGGGAAAGGAAAGGAAGAACAAGAGGCGAAGGGAAAGAGGAAAGAGGCAGAAGGGAGGAGAAAAAAGTAAGGGGGGAAAGAATAGAAGAGTATGAAAAGAGACAAGTAGAGAAAGGGGAAAAACAATGAGAGAGACATGATAGGTAGATATTCTAATGTATTCTCTCAGGAAATATGTTTTTGGAGAAGTTCTACACACAAAGAAAAAATATGCTGCCAGAAAACCCTTTAAAAATAATTTCTGAATTAATAGATGAGCAATGAAAAACTGACCTCAGTGAAAGGTATTTTTTCCTAACCCTGTAAAGATATTAGAGCAAAAGACAAGACTTTCACAATTCTAGAAAAGGAAAGTTTTCCCACAAATGTCACAGATAGTACATAATTACCAGAACCAAGATTCAGCCCAAGTTTTCTAACTGTAAAAAATACAGTGAATTTTCCACTACTTGAGGCAGACCCACTCAGATTTTTTTCCCACTGTTGAGTAGGAAAGGCATTGACCTAGGTCATGGTCCTATTGGGCAGTGAAGTATGTTTCTTTATCCATCTGCTCTTTTGTTCCAGGCTCAGACGTTGAGGTGGTTGTCTTTCTTGCCAAGGCTAACCCCTCCACCTGTGCTACTGATGACCTTGCCTCCTGGCTCTCTACAAGTCTTGCTCCACTGATCAATTCCTCCTGTTCTTATGCACAGTATCTCCCTTTTTGTTGCTTTATTTTATATTAAAATGCATCTCCTCTTCTTCTCTATCTGTTGAAATCTTTCTTTCTGTTAAAGGCTCCCTTTAGCTGATGCATCTTTTGTGAAATCTTTTCTGATGCTCCACCATCAAATGTCCCTTCCCCCCTTGAATTTTGTTAAAAGACTTTATACATTTCATTTTCTTTCATTTTATCTCTCACAGCTCATTATATTTCCTTCTGAAAGTCTAATCAGTCTAATAGATTATAAATTCCTGGAAGGCAGGGACTGTGTAGTTTTGCTTCTTCTTCCTTTTTTTTTTTTTTTTTAATCCAAGGTGTATATCACAGTGCTCTCACAAAAACGGTACTTAACAAAGGTTATTGAGTTGAAATGGGTTTGTCAGGGGCAGCAATTTGGCTCTCCTTTGCCTCCATGTTGCCCAGGTTCTGTTAGTCTCCTCCATTTTAGCCGATGCAAAAAAAATTTTACTTTAGGGTACTGTCCAAGGTTCTGAGGATACAAGAACAAAAATGCCAAGGAGTCTACTCATATTCTACTAAGGGGATACAATATTCACATAAGCAAATGCAAGATGATTTGAGGAGTGAGACAAACCTAGACGACTAAGTGGATAAATAAAGGATTTCCACAGGACATGACAGCTGAAGAAAACTAAGAATTCTAAGAGACAGAGATTAGAAAGTAGGAAAAACAGGTGGAAAGAATATGTGTAGGCTTTTGTTAATACTTTCCATGATGAACTACATCCCTATGGTCTCACAAATGTCTAAGAGTAGAAAGAATATCCAGTCCTGCTGTGTTTTATTTACTAATTTTAATAAATGATTTCATAAAATAGAGTAATTTAAACTTTTAATGGTCTCTTCAGATGAGACATCTTTTCTAAATGTACATCAAAGGATAGAAACTAGACTTGTGATTTTGCATGTTATATCAACTCCCAAGTAAAGAAATCCTCCCTACCAATGAAAAGTCAGCTCCATCCATTGCTGCAATTTATAATCTTAGAGAGTTATCTAAAACCTGGGAAGTTAAATATGTTGCCCAGGGTCATATAGACAGTACGTGTCAGAAGTGAGATGTGAATACAAGGTTTTCTTTGTTTCAAGACTGCATTCCTATTCTCTCTGCCACACAGTATATAAACCAAAATCATAAAAAAACCTGTGATAAGCATGGCTAGACAGACAACTCTGTTAAAAAAAATTCATTGGGTTTCCATTCCCTCAACTGTAAGACAACAAAGTTGGACTTGTTTACTTCTAAAGTCCCTTGCTACTCTAAATCTATGATGCTATGAACAAAATCTAAGCAGGTGCATATTTCAACAATTTAAAGCGAAGGCATGAATTCAGGATATTTTGATATCTGCTTCCACAGGTTGCAAGGAAAATAAAAGAGATAACCATACATATTGTCACAAATAAGAGACTCACATACTAATGGTGAAGCTATGAATTAATACAACTACTTTGGAAAACCAAATAAATTTATGCAAATAAACTGACTGAAGTGTCTATGATCTTTGAATTCTCTGGTGGACAGTTTCTTTATCTATAAAATGAGGGAGTTACACTACTAAGGATATATCCTACGAAGGTCATTGATAAAAAGCAAGTGTCCATTAACACCATAATATTTATAGAAACATGTTTTTGTGATAGCAAAAACAAAAAACAAAAAACCTGGAAACAAAGAACATGCCCATGGAATGGCTAAGCACATTGTGACACATGAATGTAATGGAATATTACTGGACTGAAGGAAACAATGACCATGAACAATAAAGAGAAGCAGGGAGGGATTTAAATGTACTGATGTAAAGTGAAGTGCGCAGAGCCAAGAAAACAAGATACAACATCTAGAAAAATGGAAATGGAAAGAATGACCACCCCAAAAACACAAAAGAATGTTGCAAAACTACAAAAATTAGCATGGCCCCAAAGGGGAAAAACATGAGAAGACATCTCTCCCACCACTTCACCTAGAATGCCCTGTTAGAGAGATTCTTCAGATCCTCTTAGGAAAAAAAAATCACTTGATGGAGGTAGAGTTATTGGCACCTATATCTCTCCAGAAAGTGGTCTATGAACCCATCTGGGATGATGTAGGGTGTGACCTACATGGCTTCTTCTTTTTAAGCCAGAACTCATATTTCATAAATTAACAATATCAAAATGTGTTTATCCATGTATCCATCTGGCTGCCTATAACAAAGGGGGGCAGGAATCAAGTTTTGTTAAAATTACAACATGTCCACCACAGGTATAATCCAAAGGTTCATTGGAAGCATTCAGGTCTTGATTGGGGCTCATTGGAAACAACTGAACAATCACCACTGCAACAAATGAATTAAAATAATGAATTTTTCTTTCATGGCCAGTTTTTGCTTATGGATATAATGAATGGAGGTGGGTTGGTCTTCTAGATGTCATTACATGTATTTTAAATTAACTTTTTCACTAACAAAACCGTTTTCTTTCCCTTCCTCTCTGTAACATCATTGGAAAAATAAACAACAAAAATAAACTCAAAATCCTGGTAATAATTTTCAGTTTTGCATAGTCATATTACATATAGACATAGATGTATATGTCTGTATATGTGTCTTATCTACAATTATATTTAATGTATACCACTCAGCCATCCCTCCCTGATGGGCATCCCCTTAGTTTCTATTTTTTTGCCACCACAAAAAGAGATGTTATAAATATTTGATGTCAATGAAGATCACAGTATACCTCAGTGTGCAGGAAATTGAAACCTCATTAAATGAGCTGAATGGTGCACACACTTCAGGCTAGGGGAACTGGACCACAGGGATGCTGATTTCCACCTAATTCAGTCTAGCTTTAAATTAATAACTCTACCCTTGCAACCACAAGTCCTCATATAATTATTTCCAGCACGTCATAATTCAACTCTGGGCCTTAATTGGCTAGTACAGCAGACTATAATGCTGCCACGCTACTCAGTGTCACCCAAGCTGGCTCTAAGATTTCCCTGTCACCGAATATGGTTTTGAACATATGTTAAATAAAAGAGAATATAGTCAGCCAAGATGTTTTATAATTTAAATTTTATGTGCATCCAAGGTCAAATTTGTGGTAAATATTGAAAAATAATGTTTATGTTGACAGTGATCAAAGGTCTTAGAAATATATTTGACTTAAAGGGGTTAATACCAGAAATATAGGACAAGAAGGTCCAGGAGAGAAGGAAATGTCCCATATACACAAAGTATTTGTAGTGGTAATTTTTGTGGAAAAAATACTGGAAGCAAAGTAGGTACCCAGTGATTTGTGAATGTCTAAAATAATTCACACCATGCAAGTGTAACATTATTTACAGCATAAGAAATTACAAATATCAAGAATTCAGAAAAATAGTTAGGAAGATGTTTATGTTCTAATACAAAGTAAGCAGAATCAGGAGGTCAGTTTATGTGATGACCATAATAACATAAAGGGAAATAGTTTTGGAAAAATTCAGAATTTTGGTCAGTCAAGGAATCTATTATGACATCAGGGAACTGAAGGGAAGGAACTCCAAATGGTAAGTAGAGAGATGGTGGACTACAGGTGTGGAATATGATCAAGGTATTGATTCATTTTGCTTGACTGTACTAATTTGTTACAAGTGAGGGTTCGTTGAGGAAGGGATATTTTGCAAAAAGGAAGTGCTGGTGTAAAAAAAAGAAAAGAGCAATAAAACACTATATATGTATGTATGTATGCATGTATGAATTTATATGTGTGTATATACATACACATGTATAGATATATGCACATAAATATATGAAGTTTGTATGCATGGATATATATGTATTAGAGATTTATGCAAGATGCTGCACTCAGGTTTAAATTATGTCCAAAAGGACATGATGGTGTAGTGCACAGAGTGCTGGACTCAAAGTCAGGAAGAACTGAGTTCATATCTGGTCTAAGATCCTTACTAACTGTGTGATACTGAGCCAATAACAATCTCCTTTAGCTTCAGTTTGCTCACCTACAAAATGAAGATGTCCTCTAAAATCTCTTCTAGATCTTAATCAAAAATTCTATGTTCTTAATTTAATAGCTGTGCAATTCTGTGCTCATCACTTTGCCTTCCTGTATCTCAATTTCTTCATTTATAAAGAAGCCGAACTAGTTATCTAAACTCCTTTCCAACTTGAAAATCTCACTCTCCTATTGGAGTAGATACAGTTTACATGAAAAAGTATTTGGGATTTTATTTGATAGCAAGTTGCAATATGAGTCAACAGTGTAATATAACTGCCAAGAAACAGGAAGCAATCAATTATATTATGTCTACAAAGAGAGAATTGATATTCCCTCAGTCTCTCTTCTGGTCAGATTACATCTGGAATATTGTATTTAACTCGGATGGCCACATTCTTTTTTTATCCCCACTTAATAGTAATTTTTCCAATTACATGTAAAGATATTTTTCAAAATTCACTTTGATAGGATTTTGAGTTCCAAATGTTTTTCTCCCTCCCTCCCTCACTGATACTCTTCCCAAGACAACAAACAATTTGATATGGCCATGTAATCCTATTAAACATATTTCCGCACCAGTAATGTTGTTAAAGAAGAATCAGACAGAAAGAGGAAAAAACATGAGAAAGAAAGAGAAAATAGTATGCTTCGATCTGTATTCAAACTCCATAGTTCTTTCTCTGGATGTAAACAGCATTTTCCATCATGGGTCTTTTGGAAATATCTTAGATCATTGCAGTGCTTAAAAGAGTGAAGTCTACCAAAGTCAGTCATTGTGTCATATTTGTTGTTACTGTGTAAAATGTTCTCCTGGTTCTGCTCACTTCACATAGCATCAGTTCATGTAAGTCTTTTCAGATTTTTTTCTGAAATCTGCCTATTCATCATTTCTCATAGTACACAAATATTTCATCGCATTCATAATCCACAACTTGTTCAGCCATTCCCCCATTGATGGACATCCCCTCACTTTCCAATTTTTGGTCACCACAAAAAGAGCTGTTATAAATATTTTTGTATCTGTCAGTCCTTTTCTTTTTTTTATAATTTCTTTGGCATATAGACCTAATAGTGATATTGCTGTATCAAAGGGTATGCACAGTTTAATAGCCATTCAAGCATAGTCCCAAATTGCTCTCCAGAATGACTTGATCAGTTCACAACTCCACAAACACTGCATTAGTGTTTCAATTTTCCCACATCTCCAACATTTATCATTTTCCTTTTTTTTCATATTACCCAATATGATATGTGTGAGGTGGTACCTCAAAGTTGTTTTAATTTGCATTTCTCTATTCAGGAGTGATTTAGAATATTTTTTTCATATGACTACAGATAACTTTATCTTCTTCAACTGAAAACTGCCTGTTCATATCCTTTTACCATTTATCAAATGGGGAATGACTTGTATTCTTAAAATGTGACTCAGTTTTTCATATATTTTAGAAATGAGGCTTTTGTCAGAGACACTGACTATAAAAATTACTTCCCAGATTTCTGCTTTCCTTTTAATCTTGATTGCACTGATTTTTCTTGTGCAATTTTTTATAATTTAATGTAATCAAAATTATCCATTTTGCATTTCTTAATGTTCTCTATCTCTTGTTTGGTCATAAATGCTTCCTTTCTCCATAGATCTGACATTTTAGGAGAGACATTGAAAAGTAAGGGCAAGAAGAGCAACTGTTAGAAAGATAGGATTTAAAATTATTTTGCATAATGAAGACTTAAGAGAAATAAGAATATTTGCCCTAGAGAACAGAGATTTAATGGGGTGACAGTGGGAGGAATAGAAAAAATTACAGATGATATGTGCTTCCAACAACTTTTTTTAGGGCTGCCATTTTGAAGAGGGATTAAGCTTCTTTTTGTCTCCCAGAAATTCAGTATAGAAGCATGGACTGAGAGAAGGAAGTGATCTTAATGGTCATCTAGTCCAATCTCCTCACCTCAAAGATGAGGAAACTTAAGCTAAAGTAGCTTGAATGACTTGTCCAAGGTCACACAGGTGTCATAGATGAGAATGGAACAGAGATCCTCTGATTTGAAATAGAGCATGCTTTCCACTGCATTATGTCGCTATTCTAAAATGGTAGAATGTATAGCAGCATGTATTATTTGTTTCACTAAGCAACCAATGTCTGGAATCCAGTCACTGAAAATGTACTTGCCAAGTGTAGCCTTTGGTTGCTTTCTCCCAGACTATGGCAGGAATCCTACCTCAAGTTTTTCCTTATGCCAAGTCATCTCTTCTACCAGTTGGATTGATTTACAGAAAAAAATATTAATAAGGTCTAATCATGTAATTTCCTTTCACCACTCAATAAACTTTCAATGACTCTGTATTTATTACCTCCAGGATAAAATATAATCTTCTCTTTTTGGCATTAAATGCTCTTCAAAATATGGTCTCTATATACCCTACCAATTTTGCTATGCATTACTGACCTTTATGAACACTGCAATTTAGTTATACTTAGCACACAAAACACCACATCTCCTATTCCCATGCCTTTATACTGACTGTCCCTCATGCCCAAATTTGGAGCATCCACCCCATATATTCACATGGATTATCTGTGTCCAATCTGTGGTAGAGCATTCCAAGCTCATATTGGTCTGATCAGTCACAGTTGGACACAATGAAACTTCACTGTATCATGGTGATGTCATTTTGGTCCTCTTTGAAAACAGACAACAACCAACCAACCCTCATGCCCAGAATGCACTTCCTCCTAACCTTTACCTCTTGGAATGTCTAACTGAGAAGTAAGGATAGTATGATACCATGCCTGTTCCTGGATAGGATTGGGATAGGATAATAAAGACTCGAACTTTCTCTGTTATGATTTGCAACAATTGGTAGAGAATGTTCTCTATCAATATGCCTGCAAAGACCAGCAGCCATATCTCCATCTTTCCCTTCTCTGCTGCTTCTGAGATCTACTTTCAAGCTTTTCTTTGGCATGTTTCCCCCTGTGTCATTGATTCATTACAGCTTTACTCACTAAGTCATGGGTGGAGCTGGGGACATGATTTCCCCACCTCTGCAGCTGCTCAACTCGTAGTTCAACATCATTCATCTTTGTCTGTGCTCTTGAAAAGTCTTAGTTTTCTTTTTAAAAATCTATCTGTTTTCAGGCTCCAAAGATCATAATGTTCTAAAATCGCTCTTAAGGTCAAGGAGGAATGCTTGTCCTTCTGAACAATCCCAATAAGTCAGTCCATTTTCAGACCTTTATACTTGATTAATCGCACATAGATTGTTTGAATGGATTACTACAGGAAAAAAATAAAACAAATGGATAGATGTTATGGTTAATGAGGTCTGGATTCAAAAAGAGGAGCTGGTTCCTAGCAATTAGAGTTACACAATAGAAGAAAGAAGATATACATTTAATAAGTGTCTACTATGTGTCAATCACTGTGCTAAATATTTTATAAATACTATCTCATTGATCCTCACCCTGTAAGGTACCTCAGCTTGTGAAGTGTTATTATTGCCCTAACTTTACAGTTGAGAAAACTGAGGCAGATAAAGGTTGAGTGAATTGCCCAGGGTCACTAGTGGATATCTGAGGCCAGATAGGAGCTCAGGTCTTCCTAATTTCAAATCCAATCCTCTGTTCACTGAATCACTGAATCACTTGTCTACTTCTATTTTATGGAAGGGCTGGTTTTAGAAGCAAGAGATCTATATTTGAATCTTATTTCATATACATTGTCTTTCTAATCTTTATTTTAATAATTAATTAAATTAATCTTTATTTTTATTAGTTGATTAATAGTTAATCAAATTAATCTCTTTGAGTCTCATCGTCCTCATCTATAAAATGGCAAGAGAGAAGCTATACCAGATAGTCTCTGAGGAACCTCATGGCTCTAAATTCATTATCTTATGTCAAGAGTCTAGGGGTTCCCTACCACTGGAACTGTTCAGACAGAATCTACGTGATTGTCTGTTGGGGATACGCAGAAAGACTTTCTGTCCAGATAAAGTTTAAGCTGGATTATGTCTTTTCTCTTCCAAAACAGAAGAAATGAGAGGAGGAAGATGTAACAGAAAGATCCATTCATGCATTTGGTAGATATTGGATTGATGACCCCTACTATCCCATCCAATTCTAATATTTGGAGATTTGATAAATGTATTGAAATGATTTAGTACTTAAAATGGATGCTTTGAGTAGTCAAGCTTCAGGGTTTTTAGAATTGTTTTAAGATTTGGCAAGCAAGGATAACTGTATTGTTTTATCTAGTGAGTTGAACTAGAAAGCATGGCATAGTTTAGAGCTTTTTCATTTGTATTTGACAGTCTGAAAAGTATATCTTCTACAACACCCTATAGGACAATATAATTGGGCTTTGTAAGATCAGTGGAGGCAGCAGGAAGATGCCAGCCCTCTATGACAAACACCCAGCCTCTTGGTGCAGAAACCTTTAGTGGGAAACCCAACTCATCACAACTGCCAGGAGGGCACAATGGAGACATAAGTCATCCCAATGGTTCATAAAATGCTAACCATCTGGAGCTTTATACTGGAAGACATTTCCACTGGGATATTCCACTAACACTTCAAACTCAGCAGTTTAAAAACTAATTTTGTGATCTCTGTCCCTCAAACTACTGCCCCTTCTCACTTCACTGTTGCTATCAATGACCACTATTTAACTTGTGCCTTATGTTTGGGACTTTGGATTTATCTCTGACTGATTCTTTTCCCTTTTCTTTTACATCTAGTCAGATATCAGATACAGTCAATAACATCTTGGGAACACACTTATCATGAGGTATCCCCCTTTTATATCTATTTTTCCTACCACCACTCTATTTCAGATACTCATTACCACCTACTTGGATTTCAATAGCTCCTTATGTGTGGTTCCATCTCCATTCTCTCCATCAATAAAATGAAGAGATTTATTATACAGTCTATGAGATTTCTTCTAGATCTATATCTTTGATCCTATGGTCTTTTAAACCACCTTTCATTCTGCTTCCAGAATCATTTTTCTTAAGGAGAGATCTTGTCATGTAAGTCTTTCAAGCCCTTGGTAACTTGTTGTCTCAAAAAAAAATTATAAAAATAATCAACAGGTTGACTATATCTCACAGTATACATATTCTTTCATACCCATTTGTCTTCCATCTCTTCAGGGAAAGGAGCGAGGCATATTTTCTCAGATTTTTCTAAGGCCATCCTTAGTTATTGTAATTACATTCCAGAATTAATTACCAGAAATTTCTATTACTTTTTCAGGTATAACTTGTGTTTCTATGCTCCATTTACTCCCTAAACTGTGAACCTCTGATGTGAATTAATGTCTCTCAACCTTTTCTCAGGCTGGTTTCCTTGCCTGGAATCCCATCACTGAACCTCCTGCTGAATCATTGCCCTGGTGAATTCTTATCACTTGATTAGCTCCCATTTCAAGTGCTACTTTGTCCAGGAAGTCTTCCCTGACTCTTCCAAATGGATATGATATCCTTACACCTCACAAAATACATTGCCACTTCATATTTTATTGTATTGAAATATGTAACATATGTATATTAGAGTTACATATGTTGAAGTCTTAATCTACTAGATTATAACCTCCATTGAAGGTAGGGATGATGTTTTATCTAAACTTGTGTCTCCCTTGAAACTCAGTACAATGTTCTATACAAAGCCAAGGTTTAATAGCTTAATTAATAATTGTTTTCAAATTTTATTTAATTTGTTAATTATTAATGGCTGCCCAAGCTATTAGCTATCTGCTAGATACAAAGCATTGTGCTGGGCATTGGAGGAGAAAATGAATTTAGGAAAGATCCTATTCATGACTTTATGGAGTTTACAGTTTAACATATGGTTAATTTGCATAGATTTTAAGGTATCTTTTCTCATAGAAATTCAAATTGGTTGCAGAACCCTGCTCTATGTAAAGCCTAAGAATTTTCTTTAAGGAAAATCTCATGCAGAACACAATACAACATGCTACACAGTAAGAGTAATATGGTATGATGATCAACTGTAAATGACTTAGCTATTCTTAGCAATACAGTGATTCAAGACACTTCCAAAGGACTTGTGATAAAAAATGTTGTCCACTTCCAGAAAAAGAACTGATGGAGTTTGAATGTAGATTGAACCATAGTATTTTCATTTTTTTTCATGTTTTCCCCTTTGGGACTGTGTCTTCTTTCATAATATGATTGATATTGAAATATTAACTGAGAATAACCAAGGAGTCTCAAACCTGTTAGTGAGTTAGGGGAGTGTCTGTCCAAAACATGTGAAGACTTCCTCCACTGGAATAGGCAGATGAAAACAATTTGTTATAATGGCCATGAAAGTGGCTGAAGCAGGTGCTCTGGAACTCTAAGAGCTTGGTGGGACATTGAAGATGTCAAAGTCATCCACTGCATCTTGGGCCATTGCCAGTAATCTTGACTTCCGTCTACTACTGGACCCTGATACTTCTGGAAGATAGAGTGAGACCTGCAACTTCACTCAACTCTGCCTCACTTAAATCCAATGCATGTGTGACTCAAAAGACATCACCCATAAAATTTTACCATTTTTACCTACCTCAGAGTCCTGTGGTAACAGGCAAGTGACAAGTAGAAGATGTGGATACCCTGGGATATGTAGTCACAATCCTGAACACAGGTTCCGCAAGCTGTAAGGTCATCTTCTTACCAGACTGAAGTGGAAATGGGATTCAGTAGCCCCCTGAGAATCTGAGAAGCCTTTACTAAAGAACACATTGATTACTTCCTGGGAGAGGAAGGGGCTAGAAAAGGTGGTTTAAAAATTATCTGCTTCAACCAATCCTAGCCTGCTTTCTATGGCAGGCAAGGATTGCACCCTGCAATCAAAACATACATCAAAAAATGTAGAAAAACTTTTGTGAAAGTGATTCTAGTCACCACAGGTACATGGAATGGGTGCATGTATATGGATGACATGAAATCCAGTAGACCTAGAAGATGAACAGCTCTTGTTGCAAGAGAACTCAGCAGGTGTCATATCCAAATAGGAGCCCTGAGTAAAACAACATTGGCTAATGAAGGCCGACTTATGTAAGTCAGAGCTAGATGCATGTTTTTCTGGAATGAACAAAGGGAAGGGGAGCACTCTGCAATAAGAACTAATGTAGTCAATAAGCTTGTATGCCAATGGAATGGACAACAGATTCATGACAATGCAATTGCCACCTGCAGGGAAGTGTCATCACCCGTGCGTATGCTCCCACCATGACAAGCCTTGAAGACCTCATCATTCCATTAATGTGCCAAAGGAGGACAAGCTTATAATTCTGTGTGACTTTAATGCAAAAGTAGGCACAGACTATTAGACATCCAAGGAGTCCCTGGGAGGAATGGGATCAGAAACAAGACCATCAATGGACACTTAGTCCTGAAGACTTACATATCCCATGACCTCATTACAAACACCATGTTCCATTTACCTAAATGCAATAAAACTTTGCAGATGCACCCTCCCAGCAAACATCGGCATTTAATAGACCATGACATTGTAAGGTGAAGAGACAGACAGAATGTGAGAGTGAAGAAGGCAATGTGTGATACAGAGTGCTGAACTGATCATAGACTTAAATTCTCCAAGCTAAATATTCACATTCAACAAAAGCTGCAGCCCCAAGACAAGATGGCTACCAGAAGACAATGTCAGTAGATTAAAGAACTTCTCCAAATGGGAAGAGTTCCTTGCTAACCTGGAGGGAAAGTCGATTGGACATATGGTTGTTAATAGTGGAGTAGAGGGGACAGAGCCAAGATGGTGGAGTGAGAGCAACTATTCACCTAAGCTCTTAGATAAACTCCTTCAGATACCTCTAAAAAGGAGAACCTGACCAAATTTTGGAGGTACAGAATCCAATAGGAGACATACTGTGGCAGATTCACAGCCCAGAACAGACTAGAAGGTCAATGGGAAAGATCTTTTCCATGGTGGTAGAGGAGCATACAGAACATAGCGCAGCATGTTCCTCTGTGGCAGGGCTGAGTAGGAAAACTCCAGGGCAGTCTGAGACAGTGGGAGCACAGTAGAGTGACAATCCAGGGTAGGAGTCCAGAAGAGCTGAGTGAGAGCCACTGAGCCCCAGGTATCAGCTGCAGCTGTTTCTGAGACTATCAGCATGCATATTAAACATTTGTAAGTCACCTACTTAAACTTCCAGGAGCCAGAATGGCAGAGTGATCAGTAAATACTCTCTTCCCCTCCCCTTGTTGACCTTGAAGGAACCATAAAATATTTCCCCAGAAAAATCCTGGATAAGTGGGATCAGCAGAAAGGACAAACAGTCTCATAGCACATGAGGCTAGCAAAATTGCTAAGGAGAATTCCTCTGGCTGTTGTGGAGAACAAGATCTGTCCCAGACAGCCCCACCTCAGAGAACTGGGGGGAGATCTGGAGTTCCAGAGGGTGGAGCCTCACACCAGGATCTCAGTCATGCCTAAGCATTCCAGGGGAAATGGGAAGACACTAGGGCAGCCCAGTATCACCAAGCCCTGAGGTTGCTTTTGCTCTAGCTCAATTGAGGAGATCTCCTGTGACCAGACCAGACCACCCCTCCCCCACACTTAACAAGCCAGCTCCAGGGCTAATCCAGGGAAACACAAACAGAATTCACTAGACGTTTGCTTTCTCACACCAGCCAGCACAGCACAAAGTTCTTTAGCATCTAGCTGAAAGAACCAGAGGCCACAACACACAAAGCCTCATCATCATGAGCAAGAAGCAAAAGAGGAAGGAAAAGACAATAGAATCTTTCTATGGGGACAAGGACCAAAGCACAAATACCAAAGAGGTCAGTATTGAGACTACTCCTATCTGAAACTTCAGAAGGGACTATGAATTGGTCACAAGCACAAAGAGCACTCTTGGAAGACCTGAAGAAGGAAATAGAAGAAAAACTGGCCAATGATTTTAAATGTATGAAAAAAGAATTCACTGAAGAGAACAGCTCCTTAAAAAGGAAAATTGAAAAAATGGAAAAGGAAACACAAAAATCTAACTGGGAAAATTGGACAAATGGAAAAGGAAGTACAAAAATTAACTGAAGAAAATAATTCCTTAAAAGGAACAATTGGACAGATGGAAAAGGAGATGCAAAAGTTAACTAAAGAACAATTTGATAAAAATTAGAATTGGGCAAGTAGAAGCTAAAGACTCTATGAGACATCAAGAATCAATCAAACAAAATCTAAAGGGTGAAAAGATAGAAGAAAATGTAAAATATCTAATTGAAAAAAGCAACTGACCTGGAAAATAGATCCAGAAGAGAAAATTTAAGAATTATTGGCCTACCAGAGGGCCATGATGAAAAAAGGAGTCTGGACAATATCTTCCAAGAAATCATCAAGGAAATGATGTGATGATAAAAGTGTGATTTAAGCATGCAAAGGGATTATATCAGGAGAAGTGAAAAGAAGGAAGTAGAAAATGGTAAATTGCATCACAGGAAGATGTACAAAATTATATTACAGTAGAGGGAAAGAGGAGAGGGAGATGAGCATTGTTTCAGAAGTACTCTCATCTGATTTGGTTCAAGGAGGGAACAACAAATTGAATTAAGTATATGAATATAACTAGCTCTATAGGGAGTAAGAGGGGAAGGGGAAAAGAAAGGGGAGGGAAGGCTAAAAGGAAAGGAAAAAGTAGTAAGGATAAAGGGGAGTTAAAGGGAGGGAGGCTGAAAGAAGGAAGGAAAGACTGTGGGAGGTGGTGGTCAAAATAGTGGAGCAGAAAAGGAGTGGACAACTTTCAAAGATTTGGTGTATAGCATTCCATTTACTCATCTGGGTCAGAACACTCACAAATATTGACATTGGTTTGACAAAATTCGTGGTGAAATTCAAAAGCTGCAAAATGAAAAACAAGAACTGCACAGGGTTTACCAGAAAAGTAGTTCACCTGTCTCTAAGAAGGCTGTATTTATCTTTAGCATAAAGTGCAAGTGAAGCTTATAGAGATGCAGGATTCTTGGCTCAGTAAGAAAGCAGATGAAACTCAGTTTTCCACTGATTGTATTAATCATAAGATGATTCCTGAAAGCCATTTATGGGTCAAAGACCTATGGTGCATCTCAGCTACTCAGTGTTGATGGAGCCACATTGATTAGTGATAAGAACATGATCCTAGAGAGATGGGCTGAACATTTCCACAGTGTTCTCAAAAGACTATCATCAATTAATGAAGTCACTGATCATATACCTCCAGTTGAAGTCAATCCCTTTCTAGCCAAACTTCCAACTTAAAAAGAAATGTTTGTATGCCGTTAGGTTCCTCTCATATGGCAAAGTACTCAGCGTTTATTCTACTTCTGCTGATATTTACAAGGCATGGGGTCCACTGTTTATACAAAAGCAGACAGAAATTTTCTGGGTTATATGGCAAAGAGAGGTTGTAACCCAGTTGTTCAAAGATGCTTCTGTTTTTTAACTCTACAAAGGAAAAGGAAGTAGGTTGTCCTGTGATAATCACAGGGGGTTCTCTCTCTTAGTTATTGCTGGCAAGATCCTTGAAGATAGAGTTCTCTTTGATAGACTGATCTTTCACCTGGAAGATGGTCATCTACCAAAGAATCAGTGCTGATTCAGAAAGGACTGAAGAAAAGTTGATATGGCATTTGCTGCACAACAACGCCAGGATAAATGCTAGGAACAAAACAGAGGTCTGTAGGCATTTGTTGATATGATCAAGGACTTTGATACTGTCAGTCATGAGGGCTTATGGAAAATCATGGTAAAATTTCATTGTCTGGAGAAGTTCCTCAGTATTGTACATCTTTTTCTTGATGGCATGTTTGCCCAGGCTCTGGAACAGTATTATGCTCTCATGCTTTCCTAGTCACAAATGGAGTGAAGCAGGGCTGTGTATTTGCTCCTATCCTTTTTAGCATGATACTTTCTGCAATACTGGATGTCTTCAACAAAAGTAAAAGTGGCATCAACGTCAGCTACTATACTGACAGTAAATTATTTAGCTTAAAAAGGTTAAAAAGTGTTTTCTAAAGTGTTTTAAAAGGCATTTGGTACTGTCGTTGACTATTTGCTGAGTGAGTTCTAAGCAAAAGAATTCTCTGCAGATCACAAGGCTATCTAAATGTTTCCATTCAAAGAAAATATTGTTCCTATTGAAATGAGACCCTACAGGAAACTTTCAAATCAAAAAAAAATCCAAGACTAAAATTAAGGGAGAGTTGGTGCATGACTATTTTTTTTCACAGATGACTGGGCATTCAATGCAGCCTGTGAGACTGAGACGCAACAAAATATGTCTCAATTCTCTGCTGCTTGTACTAATTTTGGCCTAACAGCAACAAGAAAATATAGGTACTTTACCAGCCAGCACCACATCATCCATACATAAAACCATAGGTTACAGCAAATGGAGAAATTCTGAATGCAGTGGATAAGTACTTTCCAGGGATGTACATATAAATGATGTGAATGATATATGCATTACCACAGCTAGTTCAGTGTTTGGGAAGCCCCAAAAGAAATTGTGGGAGAAAAGAGGTATTAGGCTATCTACCAAACTGAAGGTGTACGGTGCCATTGTGCTGATCTCACTGTTGTATGCTGGTAAAACCTGGACAGTATACCAGCACCATGCCAGGAAACTGAATCACTTCCATCTGAATTGTCTTAGGAAGATTCTGAAGATCACTTGGCAAGATAAGATACTTGACACTGAAGTTCTTTCTTGAGCTGAACTACCAAACATTCAAATTCTACTACAGAGAGCACAACTCTGATGGGTTGAACACACTGTTTGAATGCCAAGATTATGTTGATCTAAAAGGCTTTTTTACATAAAACTCATACAAGGAAAGTGCTCACATGGAGGTCAGAACAAAGGATATAAGGACACTCTCAGGGTTTCTTTGAAGAATTTTGGGATCAATTGAGAAATATGGGAGACACTGGCACAGCGCCATTCAGCATGACATCCCTACATCAAAGAATGTGTTATATTCTATGAGCAAAGCAGAATTGTAGTAACTCAAAAGAACATCTCCATTCCAAAAGAGTCTTCTCCATTCCAAATATTCATATGGACTACTTTTACCTTACCTGTGGTAGAGTGCTCTAAGCTCACATACGTCTGATCAGCCAGTCAAACACACTGTGCCTTGACTCTAACACGGTGGTTTCATTAAGGTCTTCTTCAAGGATGAAAGACAGCCAATCAACCAATATGAAAATATGTTGTGTGTGAATGCATGTGTATAACCTACATCAAATTGCTTACTATCTCAGGGAGAAGTGAAGTGAGGGCAGGAGGAAAAAAATTGGAACTTTTTTTTAGTGAATTTTAAAAACTGCCTAGGAAAAAAATATTAAAAAATAAAAAGAACATAACACACCAGACAGATTTAGAAACCTGAGAGGTATCATGTTCTTTCTATTATATGCACCTAGAAAAGGAAAAATAAAAAAGGAAATGAAAAACAATTGATATTTGTGGTGTGAAGAGTACTTGATATAAGAGAGCCCTCAGATTACAAATATGAGAGGCTAGAGGGAGATCAATTTCTCTGAAGACCTTTCCTCCTTACTCCAATCCCTTCAAGACTAAGCATGACTACAGGACCTACTAAACTTATGCCTTGGGATAAGAAGAAGTATATTTTTGGCATGCTACACTGCACTTTCCTGAATATTGCTCCATAAATGTATGCTGGCCTCTGCAGTCACACTTCCCAAGTCTACTTTCTAATCCCTCCTGGGAACTGATTGTAGCTAAAGTTCACTTTATAGATTTGCTCTACAATATACTCTCAATAAATGTCACTGTGTACTCAAGACACCAAACTAAAATTAAACCAGACCCTCTGTAATATATTTTCTGAATCTTGCAGACTAGTGTCTCCCATGATTTCTAACACTCTCTTGTGGTTATAATTATAACTATATTTCATAGAAAAGGTGAAAGTCCTTTAATAGTCAGAAAAGCATGTCAAAACATTTCTTATTTTTAACCATTCTTTAACCTAAGATATTAGGAAGGGAGGAAGGAAATTACAAAAGATTATGAAAGATATAAAATACTGAAATTATGCAAAAGCTTTAATGAACTCTTTGTTAAAAATCATTATAGAAGATTAGAGCTGGAGGGGACCATAAAGATCATAGTGCATCCACATGTTGTAGTTTCCTCCACCACTTGTCTTTCCTCTCTGTAGTGGCACAGCAAATAGAGTGTTGGATCTTGAGTTAGAAAGATGTGAGAGTGCATTCAGATCTGACCTCAGAAATTTACTTAATTGTTCAGACCCTTGGCAAGTCAGTTACCTGTCTGCCATATTTCCTCATTTATAGAATAGGGATGCCAAAAAGTCCTTATCTGTCAGGGTTGTTGTAAGGATAAAATATAATACAATTTGTAAAGCATTTTTGCAAACCTTAAAGCACTATGCAAATAGTAGTTATTATTAAATTATAACTATAAAAAGTCATGCAATGAGGGAGACCATCATATTTTATCTTTATTATTGAGTCTACATGTACTAAATGAAGAAGTAAAAAGAATTTGAAATCTGCAAGAGGAGCCAGACCCAAACAAGTATTCATAAAAGTATTCCATACTAGAGGTGACTCAAAATCATTTAGGGATTAACTCTTCACATTTCTTGAAAAAGAGTAAGACTTCAAAGGAATATGGGAAATATGAATAGTCTTTGACACTGGTCAAATCAACAATGATTTCACTGAGTTGGGAAGTTTGAGGGGGTGGTTTGACTTGGGATTTTGTTGATAGAAGAAACTCTCAGAAAGATAACTCCCATTATCAATGGAATTTGGCACATTCTCTTCTACCTTCAGTTTTAAAGAATTGCCCAGAATATAGATTAAGAAATTTATTCAAAGTCTCCTAGACATGATGTATTCGAGGCATAACCTGAACAGTTTTGAGGTTGACTATTTGTTATTCAACATCACTACCACTACTATACATATAGTGTTTTAACATTTTCAAAGAGTTTCATTTGTTTTATTGTTGTAACAGATTGCTGTGTTTGTCCTTTGTTGCTGAAGACCACGCCATCAGAGAAATGATGACATGACTTGCATTTGACTTTGTCTTGAATGAGGGAGGGCTGTGCAGGTCACCAGCCTCACTTCTCCTCCAGAGCCATCTGAATCCACAGCACTTTGACGTAAGTGCTCCAGATATCCTTATTTCCATTTTTAAAATGAGAAAACTGAGTCTGAGAGGGAAAAAGCAATTTGGTCAAAGTGACACAGGTGGCATATGTCTCAATCAGAATTCAAATTTCTTTTCTTCATTGTTCTATGTACTACCTACTCTCTATACCATGTACTCTCTTCCCTCAAAATGGCAAGCAAAAAGACATGATCAGCTACTCTGCTATATTATCTCTTGAAAATCTTCACCGGCATGGGTTAGGCAGGCATAGAAGATCTACAGAAGCAAAACATAAGCAGGGAAGAATCAGGCTTTTATTGACAATTTTCTACAATGGACTACTGATCACAACTGATAGAAGTGTGCAAAGCGAAAGTAGTGGTGCTACCTATCAATTTTTTTTTTGACATTTTTTTTTTTATTTAGCTTTTAACATTCATTTTCACAAAATTTTGGGTTACAAATTTTCTCCCCTTTTCTCCCCTCCCCCCCCAAATGCCAAGCATTCTAATTGCCCCTATGACCAATCTGCTCTCTCTTCTATCATCCCTCTCTGCCCTTGTCTCTGTCTTCTCTTTTGTCCTGTAGGGCCAGATAGCTTTCTATACCCCTTTACCTGTATTTCTTATTTCCTAGTGGTAAGAACATTACAGTTGATCCTAACACTTTGAGTTCCCACTTCTTTAGCTCCCTCCCTCTCCACCCCTTCCCTTTGGAAGGCAAGCAATTCAATATAGGCCAAATCTGTGTAGTTTTGCAAATGACTTCCATAATAGTTGTGTTGTATAGGACTAACTATATTTCCCTCCATCCTATCCTGTCCCCCATTACTTCTATTCTCTTTTGATCCTATCCCTCCCCATGAGTGTCGACCTCAAATTGCACCCTCCTCCCCATGCCCTCCCTTCTATCATCCCCCCCACCCTGCTTATCCCTTTATCCCCCACTTTCCTGTATTGTAAGATAGGTTTTCCTACCAAAATGAGTGTGCATTTTATTCTTTCCTTTAGTGGAATGTGATGAGAGTAGACTTCATGTTTTTCTCTCACCTCCCCTCTTTATCCCTCCACTAATGAGTCTTTTGCTTGCCTCTTTTATGAGAGATAATTTGCCCCATTCAATTCTCCCTTTCTCCTCCCAATATCTTTCTCTCTCACTGCTTGATTTCATTTTTTTTAAGATATGATCCCATCCTCTTCAATTCACTCTGTGCACTCTGTCTCTATGTGTGTGTGCGTGTGTGCATGTGTGTGTGTGTAATCCCACCCAGTACCCAGATACTGAAATGTTTCAAGAGTTACAAATATTGTCTTTCCATGTAGGAATGTAAACAGTTCAACTTTAGTAAGTCCCTTATGACTTCTCTTTGCTGTTCACCTTTTCATGGTTCTCTTCATTCTTGTGTTTGGAAGTCAAATTTTCTTTTCAGCTCTGGTCTTTTCATCAAGAATGCTTGAAAATCCTCTATTTCATTGAAAGACCAATTTTTCCCCTGAAGTATTATACTCAGTTTTGCTGGGTAGGTGATTCTTGGTTTTAGTCCTAGTTCCTTTGACTTCTGGAATATCCTATTCCATGCCCTTCGATCCCTTAATGTAGAAGCTGCTAGATCTTGTGTTATCCTGATTGTATTTCCACAATACTTGAATTGTTTCTTTCTAGCTGCTTGCAATATTTTCTCTTTCACCTGGGAGTTCTGGAATTTGGCCACAATGTTCCTAGGAGTTTCTCTTTTTGGATCTCTTTCAGGCGGTGTTCTGTGGATTCCTTGAATATTTATTTTGCCCTCTGGTTCTAGAATCTCAGGGCAGTTTTCATTGATAATTTCATGAAAGATGATGTCTAGGCTCTTCTTTTGATCATGGCTTTCAGGTAGTCCCATAATTTTTAAATTGTCTCTCCTGGATCTATTTTCAAGGTCAGTTGTTTTTCCAATGAGATATTTCACATTATCTTCCATTTTTCCATTCCTCTGGCTTTGTTCTGTGATTTCTTGCTTTCTCATACAGTCCTTAGCCTCCATCTGTGCCATTCTAATTTTGAAAGAACTATTTTCTTCAGTGAGCTTTTGAATCTCCTTTTCCATTTGGCTAATTCTGCTTTTGAAAGCATTCTTCTCCTCATTGGCTTTTTGAACCTCTTTTGCCAATTGAGTTAGGCTAGTTTTCAAGGTGTTATTTTCTTCAACATTTTTTTGGGTCTCCTTTAGCAGGGAGCTGATTTGCTGTTCATGCTTTGACTTCATGTCTCTCATTTCTCTTCCCAGCTTTTCCTCTACCTCTCTAACTTGATTTTCAAAATTCTTTTTGAGCTTTTCCATGGCCTGAGCCCATTGAGTGGGCTGAGACACAGAAGCCTTGATTTCTGTGTCTTTGCCTGATGGTAAGCATTGTTCTTCCTCATCAGAAAGGAAGGGAGGAAATGCCTGTTCACCAAGAAAGTAACCTTCTATAGTCTTATTTCTTTTCCCTTTTCTGGGCATTTTCCCAGCCAGTGACTTGACCTCTGAATATTTTCCTCACACCCACCTCACCTCCTGATCCTCCCAGCCAGTGTTTGGGGTCTGAGATTCAAATGCTGCTTCCAGCCTCAGGGCTTTGGGCGGGGGCAGAGCTGCTATTCAGTGTGAGATTAAATTCAGATGCTCAGGTGAGGGCAGGGCTGCCTCTCAGGCTCAGTTCCCTCAGGGAGTTTATGCACAGACCTTCAACAATGGATCCAGGCTCCTGCCTGCTTGGGGAGCTCTGGTCTGCCACTGCCCCTCAGCTTCTGTCTCCCGAGGGGGCCCGAGCCATGGGGGCACCCCACTCCCCCCTCGACCCGCCAAAGGGACTCTCTCACCGACCCCCGTCACCTGTGGGTGGAGGTACTTGTGCGGCCGCTGGAGATCCCGTCCCTGAAGCCCGCTCGGATCTGTTCCTCTCGGTGCCGCGGCCACGGCAGGGCTGTACTCAGCTCCCAGTCCCGGCGCCCAGTCCGCAGCACGAAGGACCTTTTACGAGAGGTTTGCAGGTCTCTCTGGAACAGAAATCTCCCTCGCTCCAATGTTCTGTGGCCTCTGGGTGCAGAATTCGCCGTGAGTTACTTCTTTGTAGTTGTTCTATGGGTTGTGGGTTCGGAGCTATGTGTATGTGCGTCTTTCTACTACGCCATCTTCGCTACCTATCAATTTTTAAGAAAGGATTTGACTTGACAAAGTAAAGAAAAGGTTTTCATGAACATGGTGGCTCTCATGCCCATTTCTGAACTATGCAGGACTTCACAACAGATATGACCACAGAGGTGGCTTGATTGATGCAAGGAGATTAATTGACTTAAAGTGAGAAGCTAAACAAGGAGATGTGTGTTCTCCCAAAGGTGTTTGCTAATGTCATTGACTATATGTGGAATAAGTTCCAAACAGAAGAATTGTCCGAAGATCCCAAGGCTCTTCAACTGTTCCTGTTCAAAGAAGACTCTAATTGAAATGAAACCCTACAGGAAACCATCTCAGGAAATTCAGAAGTGGGAAAGGAATTTGACAAAAAAAAAAAAAGAAAAGAAAAGAAAAGAAAAGAAAAGAAAAGAAAAGAAAAGAAAAGAAAAGAAAAGAAAAGAAACCACCTACTGTCCAATTCACTTCAGTGCAATCAAGAAGTATTTATTAAGGACCAACTATACACAAAGTACTTTGCTAGACACAAGGTATACAAGGAAGAAAAATGACATGATTCCTTCCCTACAGGAGTTTATAATCTGTTACAGGAGATTAAAAAATGCATACAAATAAACATTATACAAAATAGGTTCTAAGAAGAGTAAAAGGGAAGTCTAGACAAAGTTCTATAAGAAATAGAAGAAAATATTGGTAATTCCACAATGGACCTATTACAGTGGTAAATTTGATAGTAAAAGATTTCAAACTACTCCTGATACTAAAGACTGACTCTTAAACAACATAGCCTCCTGGTAATAGTGTATGACTGCAGGTCCTAGAACACCACTTTCTTGAAACAATTACAAACTCAAAATAGGATGGAAATATACATGTTGACTATACTCAATATGTAGCATGATATCTACATAGATTTGCAGACAAGTCCATTGGGGTGAAAGAATGGATCTGGAGACAATAATGAAGAGGTGTAGTTAATGGAGTATCAAGAATAAGAGAACAGAAAGACAATCTGAAGGAATATATTAACATCTTTGAGACTTAAAGGGACAAAAAGGTGGCTTTTAAAAAGATTCTAGCTGGAAAATTTATTAACTTATACACAGACATACACATATAAATACCAAAAAAAATGAACAAAATGAGAAATAAAAAGGGAAACAGAAAGAATATGTGGACAGAGGGCACCAGCATTAGTGAAATCATAGATCATTCAAAATATCAATGATTATTTATTTTCATATCAACTACAATGTGTAAGATACAATACTTTGACTTATCAATGAAATCATGACATCTCATGTAATAATTATGCTATTAATAAAAAATTGATATTTGTATAGCTCTTTGTAACCCATTCACATCTATACAACTCTTGCCCACATCCTGCACCTTTCAACGTGGAAGACAGAGGCTATCCAGTGTCACAGACTTTCGTCTACCTATTTTGACATTGCATTAGTACCAATGAAGCACAAAGACTGGCAGCTAGTTATCTTTCCCTCATGTTACATGACCAGCTTCCTACAGCAGATAGGAGACATGATAACCAGTGTTTGACTTTACCTGACTTAATGGAGGCACATCAAATGAGAATTTAATTTACCCAAGGCTTGCGATACATGCCCAAAAAATAAAGAGGAGAAAAATTTAATAGCTCGGGGGCAAAAGGAAAAAAAGAAGTCAACAATTCAAATAGTTCATTCAATTCCACTCACCATTTGCTGAATGAGTACATGCCACATGAGTGTGAGTTAGCTATGAGATGAGAATCTATTGCCACTTTCAAATGGTTGATCTGAGTTGCCGTACAACTCTGACTGTGTCAGCATATCAATCACATCAAAGTTGATTTTAGAGTCTCCATTTTATCAAATGTACAGACAGCAGTTTCTTGATTTTCTACTTTAACTGGTAGAGGTAATAAAAGGGATAGACTAAGTTGGCTTTCCTAATGTTCCTGGTCAATTCCAAGGTCTCTGATGCCATGTTACTTCCTTGTGTTCCTTCTTGCCTTAGAGTAAAATAAAAATAAAGAAACATTAGTGATAATATTGACATTTATGTGTAGAGACCTTTTGAGAGTATTTTCTCCTAGTCATTAGGGTGTTCTTTTCCTGCTAGCAAACTCTTTACCATTTTTATTTTAGTCCCTTTGAGTAGAAGTCCTGGTTCCTTCCTGTCTCCTGATTTATGATTTAGCTGGTTACAATGAAAATAAAATGAACCTTTGAGTTGTTATTTGACTTTTTTTCCCATGGTAATCATCTCAGATTGATCTGCTCTCTGAAAGAGAATATCTTCATTTACAGAGACTTTAACCCCTTTCCAGTTACAACTTTTCAAAAATAGTGCAGTATAATTTTGGGATGATTTCAGAGGTTTCCATGAGAACTTTTGACTATGCAGTATGTGGTTTTCATTTTAAGAATCTACCTCCATTTCCCACATTGTAAGATGCAAATTCTCTGTTATAAAGAACAGATGCTGTCAAATAGTCAACCACACTTGTCATACTCAGCAACCACCATCAGAAGTGCTTTGGAGTAACTGCCAAGTGCTCTCTGGGTGCTTCTTTTTCCTGTCCTTCTGTGGATAATACCATCTTCTTCTGTGAGTCATGGACCCCTTCAGAAGGCTACTGAAACCTAAGAGCTCCTTCTCAGAAACATGATTTTAAAGGAATGAATTTTATAAGATTATAAGTAAAAAACAAAAAAACACAATTGTACTGAAATAGTTTCTTATCTGTAAAATGAACTAGGTAAGGAAATGACAAACCACTCCAGTATTTTTGCCAAAACAAAACCCCAAAGATGTGGTGCTGAGTACGCACAACTGGCTAAACAATAATAAAACTGAAATAGTTACTAAAATACATTTTGAGAACAATTTCATAGACCTCAGATTAAGAATTCCAGGTGCAGAGTTAATGAGTTAGTCTCACCCAATCACATAGTTAACTCTAGTCCTCATCTCATAAATTCCTCCCTCCTATATGTCAGTCATTACATTTCATTGGTTTAGGGGGAAAATGTCTAAAACTTTGGACTTGATATTAAAAATTAATAAAGTAAGTAATATCAGTGAATCCTCTTGCAGAAAGCCTTGCATGACATTTTTTCATAACTACCCTTATATAGGTATACCCTTATACAAAAATAGTCTACATATTCAGGTTTCTATTTTAAGGTACTTGTTTAGTAAATTGATAAAACTTTCACCACTTGGTTCATTCACAGCAAAACCTCCATGCAGGTCAATAACCAGTCTATTGGGTTAACTTAGGTATTCAGAGTGCTGCTTGAACTCTCTGCTTTCTCTCAACCTTGATTGGATATGATGTATTACTAGATCTCATTAAAGATCTGCAGATATGCTGGTTTTCAGTATATTCTTTCATCCCTCAAGTGTAAATAAAAGTTTGTAGTTTGTGCTGACATAAGTGATATTCTAAACCCAGCATCAACAGTAGAGAAGTGATCCATTCTATCCCTTGTTTGGTTAATAATCCTCATCCCTATTTATTGTTGTGAGGATTGTCCCCTTTCCTGCCCCTATGGTTCATTTATGATATGGATTTTATTACATCTTCCCTAGGTCTTCCTTTCTCCACACTAAAAATTTCTAATTTTCTCATTTGATCACATGGCATGGACCATAGGACCTTCACCATTGTGGTATCCCTTCATCTCTATGCTTGCCTTCCCCAATTGATCTCCACAAGTACAAATGAAATCAGTAATATAAATCACTCTGGAAACTTTAAGCACTGTTCAATTATTAGTTCATATTAGTAAACAAAACTATGAAATCTGCTAGGATGAATCTTGAAGTATCCACAGTATTAGACAATCCAGGAGAGGTCAGGAGTTAAATTAGAGACTGAGAAATAAAAGGCATGGACACCAAAGGGTCAAAACCAAGCATCTAGATAGTATGGGAATAGCTATAGTTAAAAATATCTTGAGTTCACACAGGTAAAGGAAGTCCAGAGAGGGGAAAGAAGCAGGCAGAAAAGTAAATATCAGCACAGGTGGAGTTAAACAGGCTAGTATAGTTCTAAAGAAGACCCAGATTTACAACTCTCGCCTTCTTCACTTATTAATAATACTGGGAAAATTATTTAACTTTCAAAATCCTAGTTCCTCACTCTGTGAAGTGGGGTAATAATAACTATATAACCTACCTCCCAGGGTAGTCACGAGACATCATCATCATCATTGCCATCATCATCGCTGTCATCGTCATTATCATCCTCCTAGCATTTATACATTGCTTTTTGGTTTGTAAAGTACTTACAAACATTATCTCATTTGATCATCACAACCTCCCTCTGAGCTAGCACTATTATCTTTATTTTTCAGATTAGGAAACTGAGGCGGAGAGGTTAAATAACATAGAGTTGCCTAGGAAGTGAGTGTCTGAGGCAATAATCAAATTCAGAAATTTCTGAGTCCAAGATTAATGCTCGTCATTGCCACATAGCAATCTAATATGAGATAATGGATGTAAAGTTCTTTGCAAGCTATGATTTAGTATACAAAAGTCAATAATTATTTTTATTTTTATTATTGAAAGACAAAATATACACAAAGAAATTCTATCTGGGATTACCTCCAGTTTTTCTTATATGTGGTTTATTTATGGTTGTTGGTATTTTTCTCTCTAAGGGTTTGCCTGAATTTTGCCTTTCTTTGTATCCCCTGTACTTAGCTGAGTGCCTGGCACATTGTAAGTATTTAATTAGTGTTTCTTAAATTACTGACTAAAGGAAAGTAATTTCAAGAGGGGCTGGATATTAATAACTAGGGTTGGGGTGAGAAGAAATAGGAAAGATCTAATGGAGGTAACACTTGAGTGTTACTTTGTGAGAAGCTAGACATTCTCCAAAATGAGAATGAGGAAGCAATGTATTCCAGACAAGGAGAACTGTTTGTGCAAAATTATGGAGATGAGTGATGTATTTTATAAGGAACAGCTAACAGGCCATTTTGACTAGAATATCAATATATGAAGGGGAGAAATAAGAAATGAGTCTAGAAAAGTGGGTGAGATCCAAATTGAGTCTGGCTTCTAGATAGATCTAGCAGTATGATATGGAGAGAGGATATAGGAAAACAAGAGAAAAAAAGAAAGTCTCAAAATTGCACAACTTTGAAAATAAGACAACTTCTTAGTCCAGATATAGAAGCTCTTAGAATCATCTTCTTTTAGACCAAATCAATCACCAGATGGCACTAGCTGAAGAGTCAGGGATGGAGATGAAATGAGAATAGAAAAAAAGGACATCTGGATAGATTTAAGCTGACAGAAAGTAGTGACAATAGACTGCTCTTAAAAAGGCATGACTGGAAATAACCATTTCAGTCAACTGATAGATGTAGAAGCCAGGATGTAAGAGTGTTAAGGATTAAGTAGAATTGGGTGGAGGAAGTCCTACAGATGTGGCTGCTTTTGTTCAGTTGTATTTCGGTTACGTCTGACTCTTCATGACACAACTCAGGGTTTTCTTGTCAAAGATACTGGAGTGGTTTACCGTTTCCTTCTCTATGTCATTTTACAGATGAGGAAAGTGAGACAAACAGGGTTAGATGACTTACCGAGGGTTACATAGTTAATAAGTGTTTGAGACCAGATTTAAACTCAGAGTCAGATGAGTTGACTCTGGGGCCAGTACTCTATCCACTTACCATATAGCAGCCCCAAGTCCACAAGTGTGGAACACTTCTTTAAATCATTTGACTGAAAAAAAGAAAAGAAATAGGATAGGAATATTGCAACATCATATGGGCTACTTGCTACTGGCCTTCCTAAGAAGGAAAAATGTGATTTAGAGCATATCAGAGAGTCTAGGCCAAGTCATTCAAATAGAAACCAGAAATTCACCTGCTATCTGGTGGACATGCCTAAATCATCACCTTTAGATCCTTCAGATAAAGGAGCGCCTAGGCACTGCTCTATTCCGCTGCTCTAGCTTGGAAATCAATTTTAATGGAAGCCTAATTAAGAGAACATCGCAGTAATAAAGCACGGTGGTCACAAGGGCATGAACAAGCAATATTCTGGGCAAAGTAAAGAGGAATGAACAGATTTTCCAGAGACATCAGAGATAATAACAGTGGTTCTGAAATAGCCTGGCTCCCAACCTTTAATTCTCAAGTCATCTTAGGAAGCACAGCTGACATTGGTATTGACTACAGAGCATTAAAAAACACAAACAAACAATGAAGGGCAATGTATTGTGGCTTTTCCTATTTGTCTTTTGAGGTCTGATTCACAAACAAATGGAGAATGCCGCAGCAAGCCTATTCACAGAAGCAAACAGCTAAACACTCATGTCTCCCTCAGAAACATTCAGCTACCAAGGACAGTTACTTTGCTGCCTGGGTAGAGAGCAGATGATGGCTTTATGTTGAAAAACTGCAAAGCTCAAAAAAAATATACTCTGAATGATGTGAGGTCTTCATGTAGAGAGGCCCTTTGAAAAACAGGAATCGCTAGGTATAAAGGCAAAAATGTAGATAAACAGATGTTTATTGGAAACAAAGTTTGTTTTGCAGTAGATGTCTCCATTTGTTACTTTCTTATTTGTGTTCAAACTTGCTTTTCTATTATGTGACAGTTGGTAAGATGCATTATTATTATTGCTGATGTTAATTTTATACTTATTTATTCTTCTCAGCATTTTGTTTGATGGAGTAGGCATTGAATAAATGCTTATTGATTGACTAGAGCTTAGGTAAAAATAAGTCTTAGGACAAATCATCATCTTACACTTTTTGTTTACTGTATTTGAATCAATATATTAGGATTCAGGCTCATCTTATATAGATTTACTGAAAATAGATGATGATGATGATGTTTATTGGTCTGGAACTGTAATTTGATCAGTTTTAGCAACTTGTTTTCTAGGACCTTTAGGACTTTTCTCCAAGAGAATATAAGCTCCCTGAAGGCAGAGACTGTCTTTTATCTCCAACCCCTAGCACAGTGTCTTGTAAATAGTATTTAATTAATATTTACTGGTTGCTTCACTGATGTAAATCAGCAATCCCTATGCTAATTACAGTCTTTGATATTTGCTGGGACATTCGGAAGATAACTGACTTGTCCATGATCGCACTGCTAACATGTCAGAGGCAGACTGAAATTCAGAACTTCTCTACTACAAAGTGGGTCCATTAGCAGCTATGCCACACTGCTAATCAAGGATAATTTACACTATACTGATGAACTGCAATCCTAATGAGCTTTTCATCTGCTAGTGCTATTATGACTTGATCAGAGGAAGTTTTGTGATTGGATGAGATCTTTGAGATCTATAGTTCAACCCCATCTGTTTTATAGATGAAAACCACTAAGACCAAGGGATGAAAGGACTCACCAAGGTCATAGAACTATGGGTCTTTAGCATTGGAAGGAACATCACTACTCTACCAGCCCAATAGCTTATAAAGATAGTTCAATTTGATATTCTGGTTTATTCTAGACTCTCTGATAAGGGAAATACTATATCAATCCACAAGTCAATCAATCAACAAGTATTTATCAAATGCACCATGAGCCAGGCTCTGCATTAGATACTAGGAGTCTGAAGATAGAAATACAGCAGTCCCTGCCATCAGGAGGCCTACATTCTATCAGAGGAGATAAAATGTATATAAATAGGCATAAGCAAGATATACTAATATCCGAGGCTGGAGATCAGGAAAGACTTTCATGTAGGTAGCACTTGAACAGAGTGTTTTTTGAAGGAAACGAGAATTCTAAAAGTCAGTAATAAGGTAGAAATGCCTTGCAGGTACAGAGTCCAGCAAGAGCAAAAATACAGAAACTGGAGGTGGGATTTCATATGGGAAGAATAGTAAAATGACCAGTTTGGTTGAACTAGAAGATATATGAAGGGGAGAAATGTATAATAAAGTTGAAAATATTTAAGTAAGGTTGAAGTCAGATTGTGAATTGTAGTTTGTATTTGATTCTAGAGATGGATAAGGAGCCATTGGAGTTTATTCAGTAGGGGAATAATACAGTTAGATTCACACTTCAGGGAAATGATGAAGGCAGTGCAAGTAAGAAGGCCCTGACTGGAAACATCACATGACCTTTCTTCTTTTTAAGGTGGTTCTGACTTGAACTCTAGGGGAAATAGTCAGCTAGAACAGTTTTCAGTCTACTAGAGGCCAAACTGAGGAGTTCAAGAACATTCAAAGTCTCTTAGAAAGTAACTCTCAGAGTTATCATTTCCATATTTTATTGGACCTCTCATTTTGTTGTCGTTGGGAGTTCCCAGTGATGAACTCTGTCTACCAATGCAAAATGGACACTTCCTTTGCAACTTACAGTCTTAGAAAATTACAATAAGCTTTGAGAGGTTCTGTGACTTGCCCAGGGTCACACAGCTAGTATGTGTCAAAGAGAGAACTTGAAATAATATTTTTTTAATTTCAAGGTTAGCTCTGTGTGTGTGTGTGTGTGTGTGTGTTTGTGCCACACTGCAGTTTATTAGAAATAATACTGAGATTTATATATTGATTGTCGTTTGCTCATCTTAGTCATGTCCAGTTCTCTGTGCCACCATTTGGAGCTTCCTTGGCAAAGATACTACAGTGATTTGCTCTTCCCTTCTTCATCTCATTTTATAGATGAGGAAACTGTGACAAACAGGGTTAAGTGACTTGCCCAGCATGACACAGCTAGTATGTGTCTGAGGCCAAATTTGAATTCAGCAAGTAGAGTCTACCCTGTCACTCTATCCACAGTGCCACCTAGCTGCCTCAGATTTATATATACAGATATATATATATAGATATATAGATATATATATATCAATAAGTGTATGATAGGTGATATGTCTTATTCTCATTTTATAGCTTGAAAAATATTATACACAAAGATTGGAAAAGATTGTATATACAAAGTGTTTTACCCACTACAAGTCTGTAAGATAGGTAATCATCTTTATTTTATAGATTGGAAAACTTGAGTCCAGAGAGGTTGTGATTTGCCCACTCTCATATAATCCTAAATAATGGCACATCTAGAACTGAGAATCCCAGAAGCTAAGGGTTGAAAGAGAGCCCTCTGGCCATCCAGTCTGACTTATACCTGAATAACAACTCCATCAACATCATGCTCAACAAGTTGTCATGACCTTTACGTGAAGACTTATAATAAAGGAAAATCCACTACTCTCCAAGGCAGTTCATTCTACTTTGGGGCAGCTTGAATGGTTAGGGAGTTTTCCTTACATCAAGACTCTCTCTTTGAAACTTCAACTAATTTTTCCAATTCTGCCTTCTAGGAGCAAATAAAACAAGTCCAGTCCCTCTTGAATATGACAGCCCTTCAAATACTTAGGCAGCTATCATGTCCTTCCTAAGATTCGTTTCTTCTGGGTAACCAGTTCCTTCAATTAATCCTTATGTGGCATTAAGGGCTTTTATCACAGTGCTAGATACAAAACTAGAAGAGTACTTCCCTTCAAGAAACTTATGTGCTCTGGTGATAGGGGAACATGTGCCCAGATAAGTAATTTTAAAACATATGTAAATTATACAAGGAACTTTTGGGGAGTTGAAAAGAAGAATAAATGACTGGAAAGTCAAGAAAGACTTTGTATAGGAAGAAGATGGTAGTTGATCTGAGTCTTGAAAAGATTTAGTTAGGGATTCCAAGAAGCAGAGGCGAGGAGGAAGAGCATTCCAGACACAGGAGACAACCTGTGCAATGGCAAAGAGTGAATAGATGTTCAGGGATATTTCTATTTATCATAGTGTCTTCCTTCACATGTCCTTTGTAGTTAATTTAGGCATTTATAATGGTCAAAATGGCTTATTCACTAAAAGTTGTTCTTAAAACAATTTTGCTGGAGGCGGAGCCAAGATGGCAGAGTGAAAGCAACGACTCACCTAAGCTCCTGGAAAAACTCCTCTGGATATATCTGGGGGGAGAGTCTGACCAGACTTTGGAGGTGTAGAATCCAGTGGGAGACGGACTTTGACAGATTCGGAGCCCAGGCTGGACTGGAAGGTCCACGGGAGGGATCTGTTCCACGGGGGTAAGACCCCAGCGCACAGCGCACCGCGGTCGGCGAGGCAGGGCGGAGGGGACCCGAGGGGCCCGAGAGTGGCAGGCGAGACCAGCGGAGCAGGAGATAAGCCAGGCCGAGCCAACGATATCAGCGCAACAGCCTTTGAAATCTTCAGCCTAAAGACGGGACTTCAGTGGGTCACTACTTGAACATCCAGAAGCTGGGATGCCGGAGTGATCAGTAAGTGCTCTCCCCTCCCCCCCCCATGACCGTGAGGGAACCATAAAATTCTTCCCCAGATTGATCCTGGATCAGTGGGAGCAGCGAAGGGGGCGGGTGGTCTCATAACACCAGAGGCTGGAGAGGTGGCAAAGGGGGATTCTTCCTACTGTGGTGGAGGCTATCTGGAGGGACAGACGACCCAGGGCAGAGAAAATTCGCACTGAGACCCAAGCAAGCCTCAGCCCGGGAGACGAGCCCCAGGAGGGGCGGGAACACGCATTAGCCTCTAGGCGTGCCCCAGCCCTCCAGGGGAAAAGGGAAGACAATAGGGAAGCTGGGATCACCATCCCCGGACCTTGCCTTTGCCTCAGGCCAGCTGAGGAGATATCCTGAGACCAGACCACACCTCCCACACACCTATCAAGCTAACCCCAGGGTTGATCTGGGAAACAACAACAACAAAAAAAAAAAAAAAAAAAGCCTGCTTTTAGCCTAGACAAACATCAACTCAACTTAAAAGATCTGTATCTTCTGACTGAAAGAAACAAAAGCTACAACACTCAGCCAACATCATGAATCGGAAAAAGCAGACGAAAAGTGAAAAAACCATAGAATCTTTCTATGGGGATAAGGACCAAAACACAAACACCAAAGAGGTCAGAGCTGAGACTGTACTTCCATCTGAAACCTCAGATGGGACTATGAATTTCTCGCAAGCACAACTAGATTACCTGGAACGTCTGAAGAAGGATATAAAAGAAAAACTGGCCAATGATTTTAAAACCATAAAAAAAGAATTCACTGATGAGAACATCAATCTGAAAAAGAAAATTGAAGAAATGGAAAAGGAAGTTCAAAAATTAACTGGAGAGAATAATTCCCTAAAAGGAAGAGTTAATCAAACGGAAAAGGAAACTCAAATCCTAATAGGGAAAATTGATCAGATGGAAAAGGAAACCCAAAACCTAACTGGGAAAATTGGTCGAATGGAAAAAGAAGTACAAAAATTAAATGGAGAAAATAGCTCCTTAAAGGGAAAAATTGGCCAGATGGAAAAGGAGATGCGAAAGCTAACTGAAGAAAACAATATGATCAAGATTAGAATTGGGCAAGTAGAAACTAATGACTCAATGAGGCAACAAGAATCAGTCAAACAAAATCTAAAGAATGAAAAGATAGAAGAAAATCTAAAATATTTAATTGGAAAAACAACTGACCTGGAAAATAGATCCAGGAGAGAAAATCTAAGAATTATTGGCCTGCCAGAAACCCATGATGAAGAAAAGAGTCTGGACAATATCTTCCAGGAAATCATCAAGGAAAACTGTCCAGAAGTACTAGACTCAGAGGGCAAAATAGTCATCGAAAGAATCCACCGTTCCCCTCCCGAAAGGGATCCCAAACTCAAAACCCCAAGAAATATAGTTGCCAAATTCCAGAGCTATCAAGTGAAGGAGAAAATACTACAAGCAGCCAGAAAGAAACAATTTAAATATCAAGGTCACACAGTCAGGATCACACAGGACCTTGCAGCTTCTACATTAAAAGATCGAAAGAATTGGAACCCAATATTCCGTAAGGCAAAGGAGTTGGGACTCCAACCGAGGATCAACTACCCAGCAAAGTTCAGCATAACATTTCAGGCAAGGAGAAAGTCATTCAACGAAATAAGGGATTTCCAGAGCTTCCTGACCAAAACACCAGAACTCAATAGACAATTTGATCTTCAAATGCAGGTCTCCAGAGAATCATAAAAAGGTAAACAGAGGGGAAAAAACAAAAACAAAAACTTGCAACTCAATTAGGGCAATCTGTTTACCTCCCTGTAAGGGAAGATGATACCTGTTAATCTTGAGAACTGTGCAGCTATTATGATAAAAGGGATATATGTAGAGGGAACGGGCATAAAGTAAATGATGTCATGTCAAAAATATGATTTAAGTATGAGAAGGGAATGTAATAGGAGGTGTGGAAAGGGGGAAGCAGAAAATGGCAAATTATATCACAGGAAGAAGTACAAAACTATAGTAGAGGGAAGGAGGGGAGGGAGATGAGCATTGTTTGAGAGGTACTCTCATCTGATTTGTTCAAAGGAGGGAACAATAACCTTAAGCAGATAATCCTAACTAGCTCTATAGGTAGTAGGAGGGGAAGGGGGAAGAAAGGGGAGGGTGGCTAAAAGGGAGGAAAGAAGCAATAAGAGTAAAGGGGACTAAAAGGGAGGGGGGCTAAAAGAAGGAGGGGAAGGCTGCAGGAGGAGGGGGAGAAAAGTGAATACTATTGAGGAGGGGAAGGGAGACGGGAGAGTTAAAAGCACAAATGGTGGGAAAGAGGGTGGAGGGAAACACACAGATTGTAATCATAACTGTGAATGTGAATGGGATGAACTCTCCCATAAAACGGAGACGGATAGCAGAATGGATTAAAAGCCATAATCCAACAATATGCTGCTTACAAGAAACACATTTGAAACGGGGGGATACACATAGGATAAAGGTCAAAGGATGGAGCAGAATATATTGTGCCTCAGCTCATGTAAGAAAGGCAGGAGTAGCAATCCTAATCTCAGACAAAGCAAAAGCAGAAATAGATCTAATCAAAAGGGATAAGGATGGAAACTATATCCTACTAAAAGGCACCATAGACAATGAAGCAATATCATTACTAAACATGTATGCTCCAAGTGGTATAGCATCCAGATTCTTAGAGGAGAGGTTGGGGGAGTTGAAGGAAGAAATTGATAGCAAAACTATACTAGTGGGGGACCTCAACCTCCCCCTCTCTGAACTAGATAAATCCAACCTTAAAATAAACAAGAAAGAGGTTAAGGAGGTAAATAAAACTCTGGATAAGGTAGATATGATAGATCTTTGGAGAAAATTAAATGGGAATAGAAAGGAATATACCTTTTTCTCAGCGGTACATGGAACATTTACAAAAATTGACCATGTACTAGGACATAAAAATCTCACAATCCAGTGCAGAAAGGTAGAGATAATCAATGCATCCTTTTCAGATCATAATGCATTAAAAATTACATGTAATAAAAGGCCATGGAAAGAGAAACCAAAAATCAATTGGAAACTAAATAATCTAATTCTAAAGAAGGATTGGGTTAAAGAAGAAATCATAGAAACAATCAACAACTTCATTCAAGAGAATGACAATAGTGAGACAACATACCAAAACTTATGGGACACTGCAAAAGCAGTTATTAGGGGAAGTTTTATATCTCTGAATGTTTACATAAATAAAATAGAGAAAGAGGAGATCAATGACTTAGGCTTGCAGTTGAAAAAGCTAGAAAAAGAACAAATTGAAAATCCCCAAGTAAATACCAAATTAGAAATACTGAAAACCAAAGGAGAGATTAATAAAATTGAAATAAAGAAAACTATTGAATTAATAAATAAAACCAATAGTTGGTTTTATGAAAAAACTAATAAAATTGATAAACCTTTGGTCAATCTGATCAAAAAAAAGAAAGAAGAAAACCAAATTACTAACATTAAAAATGAAAGGGGTGAACTCACCTCCAATGAGGAGGAAATTAAAACAATAATTAGAAACTACTTTGCCCAACTTTATGCCCACAAATTCGACAATCTAAACGAGATGGATGAATATTTTAAAAAATACAAATTGCCCAGATTAACAGAAGAGGAAGTTGAATACTTAAACAACCCCATCTCAGAAAAAGAAATTGAACAAGCCATCAATGAACTCCCTAGGAAAAAATCTCCAGGGCCAGATGGATTCACAAGTGAATTCTATCAAACATTTAAAGAACAGTTAATTCCAATACTACATACACTATTCTTGAAAATTGGGGAAGAAGGAGTCCTCCCAAATTCTTTCTATGATACAAATATGGTTTTGATACCCAAACCAGGAAGAGACAAAACAGAGAAAGAAAATTATAGACCAATTTCCCTAATGAATATAGATGCAAAAATTTTAAATAAGATTTTAGCAAAGCGAATACAGCATCTTATCACGAGATTAATACATTATGATCAGGTAGGATTCATACCAGGACTACAGGGCTGGTTCAATATTAGGAAAACTATTAGCATTATCGATCACATCAACAACAAAGCTAACAAAAACCACATGATTATCTCAATAGATGCAGAAAAAGCTTTTGACAAAATACAACATCCATTCCTACTAAAAACATTGGAGAACGTAGGAATAAAGGGAACTTTCCATAAAATAATAAGCAGTATCTATCTAAAACCTTCAGCAAGCATTATATGCAATGGGGATAAGCTAGATGCATTCCCAATAAGATCAGGGGTGAAACAAGGTTGTCCATTATCACCACTATTATTCAATATGGTACTAGAAATGTTAGCTGTAGCAATTAGACAAGATAAAGATATTCAGGGAATTAGAATAGCCAAAGAAGAAACTAAGTTATCACTCTTTGCAGATGATATGATGATTTACCTAGAGAATCCCAGAGATTCAAGTAAAAAATTACTTGAATTAATAAACAACTTTGGCAAAGTTGCAGGGTACAAAATAAACCCACACAAATCCTCTGCATTCCTATATATTAGCAACAAAGTTCAACAGCAAGAGATAGAAAGAGAAATCCCATTTAAAGTTAGGGTAGACAGTATAAAATACTTAGGAGTCTACCTGCCAAAACAAACCCAGGGACTATATGAACACAATTACAAGACACTTTTTGCACAAATAAAGTCAGATTTAAGTAAGTGGAAAAACATTAGTTGCTCATGGGTAGGCCGTGCTAATATAATAAAAATGACAATTCTACCCAAATTAATATACTTATTTAGTGCCATACCAATTAAACTATCAGACAATTACTTTCTAGAGCTGGATAAAATAATATCAAAATTCATTTGGAAAAACAAAAGGTCCAGAATATCAAAGGGACTAATGAAAAGAAATGCTTGGGAAGGTGGCCTAGCACTACCAGACCTTAAACTGTACTATAAAGCAGCAATTATCAAAACCACTTGGTATTGGCTAAGAAACAGAGAGGTAGACAAGTGGAATAGACTTGGCACTCAAGATGCAGTAGGCAAGGAATATAGCAACCTTCTGTTTGATAAACCCAAGGACCCCAGCTTCTGGGATAAGAACTCATTGTTTGACAAAAATTGCTGGGAAAACTGGATAACAGTGTGGCGGAAATTAGGCATAGACCCATACCTGACACCGTACACAAGAATAAAGTCCAAATGGGTACATGATTTAGGTATAAAGATTGATACCATGAATAAACTGGAGAAGCAAGGAATAGTGTATTTATCAGATCTATGGAGAAGGGAAGAATTCTTTACTAAAGGAGAGATAGAATGCATTATGAAATGCAAAATGGATAACTTTGAGTACATTAAACTGAGAAGTTTTTGCACAACCAAACCCAATGCAACCAAAATCCGGAGGAATGTAGTAAATTGGGAAAAAATTTTTACAGCTAAGCTCGGGGATAAAGGCCTCATTTCTAGAATATATAGAGAACTGACCCAAATGTATAATCATACAAGTCATTCCCCAATTGATAAATGGTCAAAGGATATGAACAGGCAATTTTCAGAGGAAGAAATTAAAGCTATCTATAATCATATGAAAAAATGCTCTAAATCACTATTGATTAGAGAGATGCAAATCAAAACAACTCTGAGGTACCACATCACACCTATAAGATTGGCAAACATGACAGAACAAGAAAATGATAAATGCTGGAGAGGATGTGGGAGAGTTGGAACACTAATTCATTATTGGTGGAGCTGTGAGCGCATCCAACCATTCTGGAGAGCAATTTGGAACTATGCCCACAGGGCTCCAAAATGTGCATACCCTTTGACCCAGCAATATCGCTACTAGGACTATATCCCCAAGAGATCATAAAAATGGGAAAGGGTCCCACATGTACAAAAATATTTATAGCAGCACTCTTTGTAGTTGCCAAAAACTGGAAGTCAAGGGGATGTCCATCAATTGGGGAATGGCTGAATAAATTATGGTATATGAATGTAATGGAGTACTATTGTGCCATAAGAAATGATGAACAAGAAGACTTCAGAGAGGCCTGGAAGGACTTATATGACCTGATGCTGAGTGAAAGGAGCAGAACCAGGAGAACTTTATGCACAGCAACAACCACAGTGTGTGAGAGTTTTTTCTGGTAGACTTAGATTTTTGTAATAACACAAGAACTTCTGGAAAAAAAAAAAAATCCCAATGGTGGACCTCAAGGCAAAATGCCTTCCACACTCAGAGAGAGAAATATGGAAGTCACTCACATAATGTAGCAGATCATGTTTGTGTATGTGTATCTGTTTGTGTATCATGTTCTGATTTGTTATACGGATTCTCTCATTTATCTTAGTCTGACTACATAGCATGACTATAGTGAAAATATACTCAATAGGAAAGTATATGTAGAATCTATACAGAATTGTATGCAGTCGTGGGGAGGGAGGGAGGTAGCGGGGGGTGGATGGGGAGGGATAAAATCGCAATTGTATGGCAGTGATTGTTAAACATTAAAAAAATAAAAAAATAATTAAAAAACAAAACAAAAAAAAAAAACAATTTTGCTGTTAATATATACCACATTCTCTTGGTTCTGCACGTTTTGTTCACTATATTGTGCAAGTAAATCCATGTTTTTCTAAGATCACTGAGCTCATCATTTCTTATGGCACAGTAATATTACATCATAATCATCCACCACGTGTTCAGCCATTCCCCAATTGACAGGCATCCCTACAATTTCCAGTTCTTTGCCACCACAAAGAAAACTGTGATAAAAATTTTAGACATAAAGGTTCTTTTCCTTTTTTTCCAAACCATCTTTGGAAATAGACTTGGCAGAGGTATTTCTGTGGTATATTACTTTTGTAGCAGTGTGGAGGATGGACTGGAAAGAGGAGAGGCTGCAGAAAGAGACTAGTTGTGATAATAGCACAGGCAAGAGGGGGTGAGTGCCTGAATTAGAGTTGCTGCTATATAAGTGAAAAAGGTAGGCTGATACAGATATATTTTGAAAGTAGCATCCACAAGATTTGGCAACTGACTAGATATGAAGAGGGGACAGGATAGAAACAAAGATAATGGAAACAACAATGAATTTCAAGGGGAAAGATGAATTTCATTTTAAAGATACTGAGATTCTGACAGTCCTTTAAAGTTTGCAAAGTTCTATATTCATTATTTTATTTGATCTTCACCAAAACCCTGAGAGGTACATTATCTCTCACTATTATTATCTCCATTTTACAGATGACAAAATTGAGGGAGAGAGTAGTTAAGTGATTTGTCTAGGGTCATACAAGCATTGTCTGAGGCAAGATTTGTACTCAGGTCTTCCTGTCACCAAGTACACCTAGCTTTCCCAATAGGACACAGGGAGGCTGGGGAGTGGGGGTGGGGTTTGGTATGATCAAAAGAAATTTGGCAGTAACTGGATGTCAAGGGAAAGATAACATTTCTCTACTGTAGATTTGGGAGGCATCTTTACAGAAAGAATAATTGAAATCTAATGAGGTGATGAGATCACCAAGTGAGTGTGTAGAGAGAGGAGGGCAGAGGATTGTCATGCACTCTCTCCAACCCACAGAGGGAAGAAATATTTTGATGGAAATAACCATTCATGGTGTTCAGTATTTGAATTTTGTATTATATTCCTTAGACATTTGGCCCTTGAGCTCATTGTCAGAGACATCTGAAATCATATAGATTTTAGTCTGTGAGTCACATTCCTATTCCACTGCCTCACCAGTGACAATATGGCAAGCTCTAACATAATCAATGACCCAATTGTAGGGCTGGCATTGAACTACAACTACGAGAAAGCTGTCTGTCACTTTCTGTAAAGAATGGAATAACTGATACAAGTTCATTTAGCCCTGCATAATATGGAGTAACTACTGTAGGCACCACAGTGAGAAATAGTTGAATGCTCACAAAGTCATCATTAAAGTCAGAAAAGGCTGTTCATCATTTACAACTTTTTTCTTTAAGAAAACAATGATCTTAAGATTTTTGCAACACACTCTGGAGCTAAATTCCTCCCAAACAGATTATCCCATCAGTGTAAGACTTGCAATGAAATGAAACATACACTATAATTCCATGTGTGATCTTTAAATTGATAAAACAATTACATAAGCAATTTTTCGGTTGAGAGATTTTCTGTACTGTCAAGAGGAGACAGGGTGGAGATTTGTTTTATTTTTAGGAAGGACAAATCGGTCAGTCTATTTCTTTTACTAATATTAATATTTTTATAAGTGATTAGACTCCATTCATAGATGTAAAGCAATTAAGGTAATTAAGAAATATGAAGAAAAGCATAATAAAAGAGGTAAAATTGATAGTGAAGTCTCCATTGGAGTCAGGAAGATCTGAATTCATGTCTGGGGTCTGACACATACTAGCTGTGTAACTTTGGATGAGTCATTTAACCTTCAGCACCCCCACAAAACTGCCTTAGACTGTAAGATGCAGAGCAGATGCCCATTTACACTGGAAGAAAAGTAGAAAAAGTTAACTCATGAACATTTCCCTATACCAATTAAGTCACAGATCTCCTCCCTCCTGGTTAGATCTATTTATACATATACCATCACATATATGTATACATATTAAAATATATACATATGTAAAATATATGTATATATTGTAACATAAACATATTTCCAGCAAAAAAAAAATAGTACCTCAATTTTCTAGATAATTTAGGTAAAAGCATTACTTTATTCTGTATTAGCTAGAAAGTTGCCTCAAATCTTCATTCACTATCAATAAGAAAACATTTTTCTCCTTGAGATTTCCAAGTATAGCTCACGGTAATCTCAAAAACTAGATCCCCACATGTAAATCCAGGTAGGACTTAGGACAATAGCTCACCATTAATCATGTGACTGAAATAAAGAGTTGGCCTGCTTTTGCTAACAGGACAGGACCTCCTTGATTCAAGGCTCATTTATCTCTTGAGAACTTGGGTACCTCTAGTAGCTTTCACACAAAGCATAGAGCTTTGAATGCCCCAAGCTGTTTTAATTTGCATTTATCTAATCAATAATGATTTAGAGCATTTTTTGACTATAGATCATTTTAATTTTTTTTAATCTAAAAACTGCCTGTTCATATCCTTTGACCACTTATCAATTGAGGAATGACATATTCTTATAGATTTTAAAATGTTCTGTATATATTTGAGATACAATGGGATCACTTTCTACATTTGGTCTTCCCCAGCTACTAGTGCCTTCTATCTCAAAAATATGTGGTTTTCATTTTGTATATATTGTTCATATTCAGGCATATGTACATGTTATCTCCCCTGAGGAAATGTGAGTTCCTGGACAGCAAGCAGCACTTCATGTCCATTTTTGTATCTCTGGTACCTGGCATATAGATGACCTAAATGTTTACTGGTGGGCAGCTTAGGTTAGACCTTACATGGACCTAGGATAGGTATTAATTGTTGTTCAGTTCCATCTTCTTTATAGAAAACTATATGTATTTTTTTCATGGTTATTGTTGACAGTTATAGCCCCCCCCCTTTTTTTCTACTTTGTCCTTCAGGATTTGTATGATTATATTGGGTTATAAATTTCCCTAAAAATCAATGTAATCTTTAGTCAATACCTTTTCCTATCTTGAGCAAGAGTGTTGTTTATCCATGGGAATTCAGCCCACTAAATGTCCCATTGTCATTTGCCAAGAATATTTCAAGTTACTGGATGAAAGGGGGGAAAACAAGTCATTTATACTCCTTGATTCTTCCTATGAAAAGTTTGAATCCTTAAAGAATCATGAATTAAGCTGAATTGAATGAATGAATGAATGCTCTTTTTTAATTTCTATCCTGGAATTTCCAGGAGCTGACTAGATCCACAATTACAGTATTGTTGGCACTCTTGCCACTTATATGGATCCTAAATATTTCCTGCCTTGCTAAATACATGTCTGTGAGTTGCTCTGGTAACAAAGCCTCTGGTAGTTTAGCTAGGCTGATGCCTAGATGACTGATACACAAGCCATCCTAGGGCCATACTGAAAGCCATTCATTTTTGGTGAGATTTTTAAAGGTTCTTTTTAGCATGAATACCTTTGAGAACCATAGGTCAATTTCATAATGGAATGAGATATTAGAATAGGAGTTTCTCTCATTGGTGAATAACAGGAAATAGAAGAAATTAAATCAAAATTGAATTCAAAAGAAATTGAAGCTTAGCACAGTGCCTGACATAAAGTACGTACTTCATAAATGTTTACTGACTTTACTGACTTCCTGGTAGCATATTGTAATATAGGAGAAGCCTGTTATTTTGCGAGTAGCAAGGCAAAATTAGAAAATTCATTATATAGCCTTGCCGTAGTCTAACCCTAGCAAAGTGTGTTATCTCTCTATCTCTAGTAGATTAGGTGGATTGGGATTAGGGAGGGGTAGGGTTGGATCAGTGTTCAGTGAATAAAGTCTTTTCATATCAGAATATGCTTCTTAAAGGGATTAATGGGATTTTACTTCATTTTACTTCTTGCTATTTGAGTAACAAAGGCATGTGAAGATCTGAGTAATCCATCAGTGGATTATCAATAAACAGGCAATCCATATAATTCAGCCTCCAAATTATGCTTCTATCTCAACTGATAATACACTATAATATAACTTTGTTCTCAGTTCGATGGATAATTCAACTCTGTACTCTTTGAACTTATGGTCTTAAAAGTCATAAATTTATAGAGGTGAAAAAAAGCTTCTGAAATCTTTAAGTTGGAAATCATCATCTCGCAGATGAAGAAAACAGCAAGGCCACATACCTAGGTAACTGCAGAGTTTCAGAGTTGTATGTGAGGGCATCAGAGGCCATCTAAAAGAATCAGGAGCTATTGAAAATAATTACCTCTACAATGTCACTAACGAGTAGTCATTGAGCCTTCTCTTGAAGATTTGTAGTGAATGGAAAACCATTTCCTTCTGGGGTGGTTTATTTCATTTTCAGAAATATACAGTTGTTACGATGTTTCTCCTTAGATCAGACTGAGATGTGCCTATCTGCAGTTCTCTTCCATTAGTACTGAATTCTACCCTTTAGGTTAAACAGAGCAAGTCTCTTCTACATGGCAGTCCTTCTAATACTTGATGACAGCTCTCATCTTCTCCCTTTTAAATATCTCCTCTTTCTTCTGTGTGGAAAATGGATTGGAGGGGGAGAAACTGGGTAAAGGGAGACCAATTAGTATGCTGCTAGAATAATCTAAGAGAGAGACAATGAGTACCATAGTGTCTTTTGCCTCTTTGTATCTCTAGTACTTATCACAGTGCCTTTCACATAGTAGGCACTTAATAAATATTTATTCATGGAGTGATAGTTAAGGTAGTGGCTCTGTGATTAGAGAGAAAGGAGTTGGATTCTAGAGATGTGTTCATTCTTGTGTTAGGTGCTTTACAAATATCTCATTTCTCATTTTGTGGAAAAGTATGTTCTTTTTTGGACAAGTTAAGTTTGTTTCGTCTCTGTGCTCTGCTCTGAACTGTTCTTCTAGTGATGTAGAAATAAAGCTCAGAAGAGACCAGGGTTAGATCCAAAGATAAATGAGTAATCTTCATAGAGATGATAATTAAACTGGGAGAGTAATGAGGTCACCAAGAGAGTGAGAATGGGGAGAACAAGAGACCTACAGAATACTCACAGTTAGAAGGGTATGGTATGAATGATGAGTCCACAAAGAAGAGCAAGGATTGATTAGACAGGCAGAAGGTGAACTAGGAGAACATGGTGTCATGAAAACCCAGCTAAAATAGTATCCAAGAGAAAAGGGTAGTCAGCTGTGCCAAATGTAGCAGAAAGGGGAAAAAGGATGAATACTAAGTAAAGAACATCAAATGTGGGCAATCAAGCACCGGTAAATTTAGAGGGAATAGCTTCAGGTGAGTGAAACAGTTAGAGACCAGATTGTAGAGGTTTATGAAATCAGGACAGGAGAGGCAATAAGTATTGAAAGACCAGGGGATTGTGGCTAGGAAGATAAGACTTAGGTATGGTCCCTTCTGCTTCATCTTATTGGTCTTCAATCTCCAAATGATCTTAATTCTTACTGTACTCTTCCTTACTCTTGAGGCAGTGATTTTGTACAGGCTGTCCCCTTCTCATTGTTCTCTCTGTCTCTCTCTGTCTCTCTCTCTCCCTGTCTCTCCCTGTCTCTGTCTCTCTCTCTCCCTCCCTCTCTCTCTCTCCCTCCCTCTCTCTCTCTCTACCTCTCTCTCTCCCTCTCTCTCTCTCCCTCTCTCTCTCTCTCCCTCTCTCTGTCTGTCTGTCTATCTCTCTCTGTCTCTCTCTCTCTGTCTCTCTCTCAATATCTCCTCATGTGCCATTCTTGTCCTACCTTAGGAATATCCCCAAATGTGGTACCCAAAACTAGAACATGATGTGCCTGATTTCCCTAACCAGGGAAGAGTTGAGAATGGGCACAGCCCTCACCTTTTCCCTCTCCTGCTCCATGAACCATCTCATTCTAGGAGAACCTCCTGCACTCAGAATCCACTGCCTTTCAAATGAAGGTCCAAGCAATGACAAGAACCTTGAAATAGTTGCCTTCTAGAACCATAGAGTTCTTGGTTTTGTACTTGGATTTGATTTTCCCCAAGTTTCTGTTGTCCTCAATGAGGACTGTATTATTTTTCATCAAATTTGATGTCAGTCAGGGCACAAGCATTCAGTGCCATACAATCAGAACATTTTTTATACCTCTTAGTAGGCAAGATCCAATCTTCCACATTATCAGCTCCAACAGATATGGATGCATTAGGCATTGGTGAGGTGGGGAGTATTATTTTCTGTCACACACATTGTTTTACCCTCTAGTTCTAGAGTATCAGGGCAGTTTTCCTTGATAATTTCATGAAAGGTGATGTCTAGACTTTTTTTGATCATGATTTTCAGGTAGTCACCTAATATTTAAATTCCTTCTCCTGGATCTATTTTTCAGGTCAACTGTTTTTCCAATGAGATATTTCACATTATCTTCAATTTTTTCATTTTTTCTGTTGTTTTATAATTTCTTGGGTTCTCATAAAGTCACAAAGTTCCATCTGCTCTATTTTAATTTTTAAAGGACTATTTTCTTCAGTGAGCTTTTGAAACTCCTTTTCCATTTGTCTAATTCTGCTTTTAAAGCATTCTTGTCCTCATTGGCTTTTTGGGCCTCTTTTGTCATTTGAGTTAGACTATTTTTAAAGGTTTTACTTTCTTCAGCACATTTTTAGGTCTCCTTTATCTAGCTGTTGACTCACTTTACATGATTTTCTTGCCTCTTTCTCATTTCTCTTCCCAATTTTTCCTCCACCTCTCTTACTTGATTATCAAAATCCTTTTTGAACTCTTCAATGACCTGAAACCATTGTATATTTATTTTGGAGGTTTTGGATACAGAAGCCTTGACTTTTAGTTCTTCCTCTGAGTATGCTTTGTTCTTCCTCATCCAAAATGATGGAAGAAAATATCTGTTCATCAAGAAAGTAACCTTTTATAATCTTATTTTTCCCCTTTGTGGGGTACTTTCCCAGCCATTTACTTGACTTTGAGTCCTTTGTCAAGTGGAGGGTATACTCAAGGGACCTGTAAGTTCTCAGTTCCTCTCCCGGCCTGTGCTCCTGTCTGGGAGCAACCACAAACTTTTCTGCCCAGGATCTGCCAGTAGGGTTTCCTCTCCTGGGCTTCCACCATGCCAGAGCTCTTCCTCGCACCAGAAATGCCACTCAGGACTGAGGTCCAAAATGGGGCTCAGTTCCCCCAGGATGTTCAAGTGGAGGGCTCCAAAAATGACTGAACAGGTTCCCTTCTCACTGACCTTTGAAACTATCTTTGGTGTTTGTGGGTTGAGTAGTCTGGGAACCTCAGCTGCTACCCATGATTCCATGCCCTGAAACTTGCTCCAGTCCTGTCCTAGTAATGCTATGGCCAAGGCTTGACTGCACTCTGCTCTGAGCCCAGTGTGATAGACCTTTCCTGTCAGCCATCCAGGCTGTCTTGGGCTGGAAATCTCTTTCACTCTGCTGTTTTGTGGCTTCTGATGCTCTGGAATTTGTTTAGAGCCATTTTTACAGGTATTTTATGGGCTATGGGGGTAGAGCTAGAGAAGATTCATCCTTCTACTCTACCATCTTGGCTCTGCTTCCTATCACATGCAGTCTTGTTATGTATTGCTCCAAAGAATTGAGATAACATTGGCTTGATGCTCTGTTTAAAGAGTATAAGTCCTGGTACAGAAAGCCATGAGGATAATGGGACAATGTTTTCTCTATTACATCACTGCAGCTTCAAAAACAGCATGAGTCCTCCAAAGAGAATTCAGTGTCATAAGAAAATGACTAGCATGGCTTTTGTTATTAGAAAATGGTATTACTGATGGAGCTATGTGATTATTTGTTACTGACACAACTTCTCAGATAAAGATTTTTATATTTCAGTCTCTACTTTGTAGCTTTATTCACTAATTGAAATTGTTACTAATTACTTTAGTTATTGTTCCTGCCTCTGCCTCTTATGAATCATGATAATTTCAGCCCAAAAAGGTCACTTCATATCTTATTCTGTTTTGTCTCCTAATTGTTGTTCCCCAGTCAATAATGGCTATTTCTTTTTTTAATCACTAACTAATCCACTCTGTTCTCTGGGATCACCAAATTCTTTTCCCTAATGAGCTGAAGATCTCAATCTTAAAACAATGCTTTGGGCCTGAAAGAATATCTTCATCACTTAGGAAGGTAAAATTCCACTGGATAGAGAGGTGGGGGAAGGGTTGTTTAGACCATTTATAAGTTTAGGTGCAGATCCCCCAATTTGCATATTTTTGTTCAGCAAAATAATGTCTGTGCTATATTTGATGAAATGGTTGGCTGATTGCTTACATGGGAACTATGTGTCCCTGAATTTTAATTTCATTCCATAGGTGATGGGGCTACATTCAAGATATTTGAGCAAAGCACTGGTAGAATGAATGAATTCATGACCAGTATATTAGGCATTATCAAAAGTATTATTCTAGCATAAGGATGTCAGAAAGTCAATCCTAAGTGACTAGACTGGGGAATTCTAATGATCCTTAAAGATTGATGAGCCAGAAAAGTTTATTAAAGGATGTGTATTCTAACCTCTGTTTTCAGGTCTCTGTAGTATTCTTCAAAGCAGTCTGCCATTTACCATCTGTGTGACCTTAGGCAAGTCACTTAAATTCTCTGGGCCTTAGCTTCTTCAACTCAAAAATAAGGGGGCAGGATAAAATTCCCTCTGATTTTAATTCTATAATCTTGTAGCCCTATAATCAAATTACATATTAATTGATGAGGAAATATATTAAATAGGGTATGATTCATCCATAATTATCATCAGGTCTGTGGATCATGGTGAATTTAACTTCATTAACAAATCCACTCAACAGTAACCAGAATCTAGAACTTATGATAACATAAAATGACTTTATGCCCTCAGTCATGATTGAATACAGGGCAGGACCCAGGATAAAGTTCTTTTTTATTATTGATATGCTGAATTTTTTGAGTTCAATATGCTAACAAAAGGTTTCTGAAAAGCAATGAGACCAAGAGCTGGTCAGTCATTGAACCAAATCCCATGATTTTTGCATAATAGTTATCATTCAGTCTATGTCTCTCCAATTTTATCTTGTAAAGCATCAGAGTTCCATTCTAAAGTGACCAAAGATGCCCTTGAACAAACCCATTTTTAAGAAAACAGAGTCATTTACATAGTATTGCCAAAGAATCATCTTTTTTGCCTCCATATTTCAATTAAATTCTTGAAAAGGATTGAATAAAAAGAATTATACAGAACCTGTCCTTCCAGAAGACATTCGTATAAAACAGAAACACATAAGTAGAATGTATGAGTAAAACACACAATAAAGGAAGTAAGATATGTTGACAGCTTCTGATATATAGATGCTCTTGTGGGTATATTTCTTCATTAGCATATACAACATCATGTTGTCAAGTTAGTTTGTTGATAACTATTAGCCTTGCAGTATGAAAATAAGGTCATAAAACAGCTTTACAGAAATATATTTGTTTTTAAAAAACTTACATAAAAATAATTAGCTCGCAGCAGAAAAGATATTAAACATATGTCTAAACTTGATCAGTAGCCTATAATATGGAAACATAAACCAATGGGACCTAAGTGAATCAAAGAGGATGATAAAGAGGAAAAAGGTGATTAATTTTTTAACTGTACCTAAAAGAAGTCAATGTCACTTTCAACATGTGTGTGCTCCTGTGTGTATGTACACGTCTCTGTAAACAAGATCAGGTTCTGAAGAGGAGACAAACATTAGAGTGGAAAGAACACTCTGTATTCAGAAGAACTAAATTCAAACTCTGACTCTCATGTTTCCTTAGTTAAGTCAAAACCTCACTGAGCCTCAGTTTTCTCATCTCTAAAATGATGGGTTGGATTAAATGACCTCTGAGGTCCCTTCCAGCCCTATAACTATGATTCTAGGAGCAAGTATATAGTAGTCCTACAAACTAATAACACAAAAGGAAGAAAACATCTCTCCTCATCAAGTTGGAATTAAGAAATTTAATACATGGTTACTGGTTTTCTTGATCAGAACAACAGGATTTCAGATATAATGGCACAGGACATAATACAAATCTGGGAAATCTTGATCATATGTTCAAAGGAGACTCCCCAGGAGCATCTAAGGGGACCAGGATGCTGGAGCAGAAAGTACTAAAGGAGAGTAGAAATAGTGAAACAATAAATGTGACCAGATGAGGAGAAGCAGTCAGTATGAGGCATACCATGAAGGATGCCTTGTATACCAAAGTATACCAAGTATACCTTGAAGTATACTCTAGATATTTGGGGAAAAGAATTCAAATTGCTTAGGAAAGGGATAGTTGGGGGAGGAGCCAAGATGGCGGAGTACAAAGATACATATATGCCAGCTCCAAACACACAGTCCATAAAATATCTGTAAAGAAGAACTCCCAACAAATTCTGGAGCAGCAGAAGCCACAGAACAATGGAGCAGACAAGATTTCTGTTCCAGAGAGCCTTGAAAACAGACACCAAAGGTCTGTTGCACACTGGACCCAGAGCAGAGCCAAGCCCTGCCTTGGCTGCATGGCACCAGGAGGAGCAGATCTGAGCAGGCTTCAGGGACAGAATCCCCAGCAGCCATGCAGGTCCCTCCACCCACAGGCCTGGGGGTGAGTGAGAGAGTCTTTTTGGCTCACCAGGAGGGGAGCAGGGTATCTCCATGGCTCGGCCCCCTGGGGAGGCAGCAGTGGAGGCAGCAGCGGACAAGGGCTCCCCAAGCAGGCAAGAGGTCAGATCCATTGGTGAAGGTCTCCTCGTAAACACCCTGAGGGAACTGAGCCCCTTGAGGCGGCCTTGACCCCACCTGAGCACCTAAACTTAATCTCACACTGAATAACAGCCCCGACCCCACCCAAAGCCCTGAGGCTGGGAAGCAGCATTTGAATCTCAGACCCCAATCACTGGCTGGAAGGATCTGAAGGCGAGGTGGGGGTAGAGAGGATACTCAGAAGGATACTCAGATACTCAAGACACTGGCTGGGAAAATGCCCAGAAAGGGAAAAAAAAATAAGACCATAGAAGGTTACTTTCTTGGTGAACAGATATCTCCTCCCTTCCTTTCAGGTGAGGAAGAACAATGCTTACCATCAGGGAAAGACACAGAAGTCAAGGCTTCTGTATCCCAAACATCCAGAATAAATATTCAATGGGCTCAGGCCATGGAAGTGCTCAAAAAGGATTTTGAAAATCAAGTTAGAGAGGTGGAGGAAAAACTGGGAAGAGAAATGAAAGAGATGCACAAAAAGCATGAAAACCAGGTCAACACCTTGTTAAAGGAGACCCCCCAAAAAAATGCTGAAGAAAATAATACCTTGAAAAATAGGCTAACTCAATTGGCAAAAGAGGGTCAAAAAGCTAATGAGGAGAAGAATGCTTTCAAAAGCAGAATTAGCCAAATGGAAAAGGAGGTTCAAAAGCTCACTGAAGAAAATAGATCTTTCAAAATTAGAATGGAACAGATGGAGGCTAATGACTTTATGAGAAACCAAGAAATCACAAAACAAAACCAAAAGAATGAAAAAATGGAAGATAATGTGAAATATCTCATTGGAAAAACAACTGACCTGGAGAATAGATCCAGGAGAGACAATTTAAAAATTATGGGACTACCTGAAAGCCATGATCAAAAAAAGAGCCTAGACATCATCTTTCATGAAATTATCAAGGAAAACTGCCCTGAGATTCTAGAACCAGAGGGCAAAAAAAGTATTCAAGGAATCCACCAATCATCGCTTGAAAGAGATCCAAAAAGAGAAACTCCTAGGAACATTGTGGCCAAATTCCAGAGTTCCCTGGTCAAGGAGAAAATATTGCAAGCAGCTAGAAAGAAACAATTCAAATATTGTGGAAATACAATCAGGATAACACATGATCTAGCAGCTTCTACATTAAGGGATCGAAGGGAATGGAATAGGATATTCCAGAAGTCAAAGGAAATAGGACTAAAACCAAGAATCACCTACCCAGCAAAACTGACTATAATACTTCAGGGGAAAAACTGGTCTTTCAATGAAATAGAGGACTTTCAAGCGTTCTTGATGAAAAGACCAGAGCTGAAAAGAAAATTTGACTTTCAAACACAAGAATGAAGAGAAGCATGAAAAGGTGAACAGCAAAGAGAAGTCATAAGGGACTTACTAATGTTGAACTGTTTACATTCCTACATGGAAAGACAATACTTGTAACTCTTGAAACTTTTCAGTATCTGAGTAGTTGGTGGGATTGCACACACACACACACACACACACACACACACACACACACACACACATGCACGCACACACACACAGACAGAGACAGAGAGCACAGAGTGAATTGAATAGGATGGCATCATATCTTAAAAAAATGAAATTAAGCAGTGAGAGAGAAATATATTAGGAGGAGAAAGAGAGAAATGGAATGGGGCAAATTATCTCTCATAAAAGAGGCAGGCAAAAGACTTTTTAGTGGAGGGAAAAAGAGGAGAGGTGAGAGAAAAACATGAAGTTTACTCTCATCACATTCCACTAAAGGAAGGAATAAAATGCACACTCATTTTTGTATGAAAACCTATCTTACAATACAGGAAAGTGGGGGAGAAGGGGATAAGCAGGGTGTGGGGGATGATGGAAGGGAGGGCAATGGGAGCAGGGAGCAATTTGAAGTCAACACTTGGGGAGGGACAGGATCAAAAGAGAGAATAGAAGCAAGGGGGGGTAGGATAGGATGGAGGGAAATATAGTTAGTCTTACACAACATGACTATTATGGAAGCCATTTGCAAAACTACACAGATATGGCCTATATTGAATTGCTTGCCTTCCCAAAGGGAATGGGTGGGGAGGGAGGGATGAAGAGAAGTTGGAACTCAAAGTTATAGGAACAACTTTTGAGTACTGTTCTTGCTACTAGGAAATAAAAAATACGGGTAAAGGGGTATAGAAATTTATCTGGCCCTACAGGACAAAAGAGAAGATGGGGACAAGGGAAGGGAGGGATGATAGAAGAGAGAGCAGATTGGTGATAGGGGCAATTAGAGTGCTTGGTGTTTTGGGGTGGGGGAGGGGACAAATGGGGAGAAAATTTGGAACCCAAAATTTTGTGAAAATGAATGTTAAAAGTTAAATAAATAAATTAAAATTAAAAAAAGGAAAGGGATAGTTATGATCCTATGGAATCAAATTCTATAGGGAGAGTTAATCTAAGAGGATCATGGAACTATGCCTCTTAAGGTAGAAGGGAAACCAGAGGTTGTTTAGTCCAACTCTGTTATTTTACTAATGAAGAAACAGGGACCCAGTGAGGTTAAATGATTTCATCAAATAGGTAATAAATAGACCAGGTAGGAATGAAACCAAATACTAGGGAGGGGTGTTTTCCAGAATAAAATCACAGACATAATTTACTACATTGTAACTACCAAGTGAGTAGGCAGTCGTTGTTGCTTGTCCTTCATTCTTGAAGAACACCATGCCATCAGGACGATGGTGCCATGATTTGCATGTAAGTGATTTGAGTGAGGGAGAATTGCGCAACGTCCAAAGCCTTGATTAATTTTTCTTCTGGAACCGGTTGGGTCCACTGGCAAAATGTAGATCATGATGACTGCAGATGGCCCCACAGCCTCTAGATCCAATACACCAACAAACATCCAACTTATGATTGATTTTATTTTTCAGTTGTATCAATTACTTGCAAGTAGAGTCAGTTATTCAACAAGTGTTTACAAGACTACTATGTGACATGTAATGTGCTAAACTTTGAGGATACAAAGAAAGGCAGAAACAGTCCCTGTTCTCAGGGAGCTCACAGTCTAATAGCAGTAGTGAAAGTACTTCTTCTCTTAGAAGTATAATGATGGTATTTAAGAAATCTCCATGTTGGAGACAGAGCCAAGATAGTGGAATGAAAGCAGGGATGAACCTGAGCTTTATCACAAATTCCTTCAGATACCTCTAAAAAGTGAATCTGAACAAATTTTAGAGTGGCAGAATCCACTAGGAGATAGAGCATGGCAGATTTCCCGGCCAGGATAGCCTGGACAGTCAATAGGAAAAATCTGTTACACGGGGTTGGGGGAGAGCAGAACTCACAGGCTGCACCAGCAAAGACTCTGCCATAGTGCAGTGGGAATGACCCTGGGAGTACTGAAGCAGAAGTAGCAGTGTGAATTCTCAATCAGATGAGCACCGGACAGGAGTCAAGTGAGAGAGATGAGTGAGAGAGAAACGCCAGACCCCTGGTAACAGCAGCAGGTTTCAGCTGTGGCACACACTAGTCAGCTCAGTGTCAGGTAAGCTGCAGCATTAAATAGCTTCTAGCTGAAAGAACCAGAGGCCACAACACACAAAGTCAGAAACCAGGGCACAAACTCCCAACATATGAAATGTGGGACACAGCCCCCTGTGCCCCAGAAGCAGAGATCCAGTTTAAAAGCCAAGAAAAAAGGCAATTACCATAAGCAAGAAGCAAATCAGAAAATCAAAGACTTTAGAATCTCCCTATGGGCACAGAGAAGATCAAAATATGAATTGAGAAGAGGACAGCACTGATAATATACCCACATCTGAAACCTCAAAAGGGAATATGAACTGTTCTCAAGTCTAAAAAGAATTCTTGGAAGAGCTCAAGAGGATTTTAAAAGTCAAATTAGAGAGGTAGAGGAATAATTGGCCAATGATTTTAAAAATACAGTTGACAAAATGGAAAAAGAATTCACTGAAGAGGAAAGCTCCTTAAAAAGTAAAATTAGCCAAATGCATAAGGAAGCACAAAACCTAACTGGGAAAATTGAACAAATGGAAAAGGAAGTACAAAAGCTAACTGAAGAAACCATTTGATAAAAATTATAATTGTGCAAGTAGAAGGTAAGGGCTCTACGAGACATCAAGAATCAGTCAAACAAAATTGAAAGAATGAAAAAATAGAAAAACATGTAAAATATCTCGTTGGAAAAACAACTGACCTGAAATAGATGCAGGAGAGAAAATAATCTAATAATTATTGGTCTACTGAAAATCCATGATGAAAAAAAGAGGCTGGACAATATCTTCCAAGAAATCATCAAGGAAAACTGCCCTGAGGTCCTTGATCCAGAGGGCAAAATAGTCATCAAAAGAATTCACTGTTCACCTCCTGAAAGAGATCCCAAATTGAAAACATCAAGGAATATTGTTGCCAAATTCCAGAACTATCAAGTTAATGGGAAAATATTGCAAGCATACAGAAAGAAATAATTCAAATATCAAGGAACTACAGTCGGAATTACACAGGATCTTGTAGCTTCTACATTAAAAGATTGGAGGGACTGGAATATGATATTACCTAAGGCAAAGGAGCTCAGGTTACAGTCAAGGATCAATTACCCAACAAAACAGAGCACAATCTTTCAGGCAAGGAGATAGATATTCAGTGAAATACAGGATTTTTAGATCTTCCTCATGAAAAGAACAGAACTCAATAGAAAATTTGATCCTCAAATACAAGACTCAAGAGAGCCATAAAAAAGTTAACAGGAGAAAAAGAAAAACAACTTACTATTCAACATGAGCAAACTGTTTATAGCACTATATGGCAGGATGATATTTGCTAAACCTGAGAATTGTATATTTAATATGACATTTAAAACAGATATACATAGATAGAGGGTGTGGGTATAAGTTAACTGATATGATGATAAAAAAATAATTAAAGGGAGCAAAAAACATAATTAAAGAGATTGTAACAGGAGAAGAGAAAAGACATAATATTATGATTTATTATATGATCTGAAAAGGATGCCTTTTTCTCAGTGGTATGTGGCACATACACAAAAACTGACCAGGTACTAGGGTAGAAAAAGCTCACAATCTAGTGCAGAAAGGCAGAAATAGTCAATGCATCCTTTTCAGATCATATAATAAATCATATAATAAAAATTATATGTAATTAAGGACCATGGAAAGATAGACCAAAAATTAATTAGAAACTAAATAATCTGATCCTAAAGAATGAGTGGGTTAAACAACAAATCACAGAAACAATCAATAACCTCATTCAAGAGAATAATAATAATAATGAGACAACTGACTAAAATTTATGTGATGCAGTGAAAGCAGTTCTTAGGGGAAGTTTTGTATCATTGAATGCTTACATGATGAACTGGGCATGCAACTGAAAAAGCTAGAAAAAGAACAAAACTGAAAGTCCCTAATTAAATATCAAATTAGAAATACCAAAAACCAAAGGAGAGATTAATAAAATTGAAATTGAGAAAACTGTTGAACTAATAAATAAAACTAAGAGTTGGTTTTATGAAAAAAATAAAATTGATAGACTTTTGGTTAATTTGATTAAAAAAAGAAATAAGAAAACTAAATCACCAGTATCAAAAAGGAAAAAAGGTGAATTCACATCCATTGAAGAAGAAATTAAAACAATAATTAGAAATTACTTTGCCTAACTGCATGCCCATAAATTCCACAATCTAAGTGAAATGGATCAATATTTTAAAAAAATATATAAATTGCCATGGTTAACAGAAGAGGAAGTAAAATATTTAAATAATACCATCTCAGAAAATGAAATTGAACAAACTATCAATTAACTCCCTAGGAGAAAATCTCTAGGGCAAGATGAATTCACAAGTGATTTCTATCAAACATTTAAAGAACAGTTAATTCCAACACTATATAGACTATTTGAGAAAATTGGGAAAGAAGGAATTATACCAAATTCTTTTTATGATACAAATGTGGCTTTGGTAACCAAAATTTGAAAAGCCAAAACAGAGAAAGAAAATTATAGACCATTTTCCCTAATGAATATAGATTCAGAAATTCTAAATAAGACATTAGCAAAAAAATTACAGCAACTTATCATAAGAATAATACACTATGATCAGGTAGGATTTACACCAAGAATGCAGGGCTGGTTCAATATTAGGAAGACTATCAGTATTATTGATCATATCAACAACAAAACTAACAGACAACATGATTAACTTAATAGAAGTAGAAAAAGCTTTGGACAAAATACAACACCCATTCCTACTGAAAACACTGGAGAGCATAAGAATAAATGGAGCCTTCCTTACAATAATAAGTAGTATCTGCCTAAAACCATCAGCATGTAATGGGGATAAGCTAGATGCATTTCCAATAAGATCAGGGGTGAAGCAAGGATGTCCATTATTGCCACAGTTATTCAATGTGGTTCTAGAAATGTTAGCTTTAATAATAAAGGAATAAAAAGGAATTGAAGGAATTAGAATAGGCAAAGAAGAAACTAAGTTTCTTTGCAGACAATATGATAATATACTTAGAGAATCTTAGAGAATCAAGTAAAAAGCTATTTGAAATAATCAACAACTTTGGCAGAGTTGCAGGATACAAAACAAACCCCCATAAATCATCTGTATTTCTATATATTACTTTAAAAAAAGCCCAACAGCAAGAAATAGAAAGAGTAAACTCACTTAAAGTTACAATATATGCTACCAAATATTAGGGAGTGTATCTGCCAAAACAAACCCAAGGATCATACAAACACAATTACAAAACACTTTTAGCACAAATAAAATCAGAACTAAGTAATTGGAAAAACATCACTTGCTCATGGATAGGCCTAGCTAATATAATAAAAATGATAATTCTACCTAAATTAATTTGCTTATTCAGTGTCATATTAATCAAACCACCAGAAATTATCATCTAGAGCTAGAAAAAATAATATTAAAATTCATCTGAAAGAACAAAAGATCCAGAGTATCAAGAGAATTAATGAAAAGAAATGCTAGAGAAGGTGGCCTAGCCATACCAAATTTCTAATTGTATTATAAAGCAGCAATCACCAAAACCAGTTTGTACTAGCTAAGAAATAGAGGGGTAGATCAGTGGAATAGGTTAGGTACTCAAGACACAGAACCCAATGATTATAGTAGCTTACTGTTTGATAAACCCAATGAACCCAGCTTTTGGGATGAGAATTCACTGTTTGACAAAAACTGACATGGGAAAACTGGATAATGGTGTGGCAGAAACTTGTCATAGACCAATGACTAACACTGCACACCAGAATAAAATTCAGAGGAGGAAAAACAATGCATACCATCAGAGGAAGATGTACAAGTCAAGGCTTCTGCATCCAAAATCTCCAAAATAAATATGCAATAGTCTCAGGTCATGGAAGAGCTCAAAAAGGATTTTGAAAATCAAGTAAGAGAGGTGGAGGAAAAATTGGGAAGAGAAATGAGAGTGATGCAAGAAAATCATGTAAAGTGAGTCAACAGCTAGATAAAGGAGATCTAAAAAATGCTGAAGAAAATAAAACCTTTAAAAATAGTCTAACTCAAATGACAAAAGAGGCCCAAAAAGCCAATGAGGACAAGAATGCTTTAAAAGCAGAATTAGCCAAATAGAAAAGGAGTTTCAAAAGCTCACTGAAGAAAATAGTTCTTTAAAAATTAGAATGGAGCAGATGAAAGCTGGTGACTTTATGAGAACCAAGAAATTACAAAACAAAACCAAAAGAATGAAAAAATTGAAGACAATGTGAAGTATTTCACTGGAAAAACAACTGACCTAGGAAACAGATCCAGGATACACAATTTAAAAATTATAGGACTACCTGAAAATCAGGATCAAGAGCCTAGACATCATCTTTCATGAAATTATCAACAAAACCTGCCCTAATATTCTAGAACTAGAGGGTAAAATAAATATTGAAAGAATCCAACAATCACCTCATAAAAGAAATCCAAAAAGAAAAACTCAGGAATATTGTAGCCAAATTCCAGAGTTCCCAGGTCAAGGAGAACATATTGCAAGTAGCTATAAAGAAATAATTCAAGCATTGTAGAAATACAGTCAGGATAACACAAGATCTAGCAACTTCTACACTAAGGGAATGAAGGACTTAGAATATGATATTCCAGAAGTCAAAGGAACTAGGTTTAAAACTAAAAATCACCTACCCAGAAAAATTGAACATAACACTGCAGGGAGAAGAAAGGTCATTCAATGAAATAGAGAACTTTCAAGCATTCTTGATGAAAAGACCAGAGCTGAATAGAAAATTTGACTTTCAGTCACAAGAATCAAGAAAAGCATGAAAAGGTAAACAGGAAAGGAACATCATAAGGGACTTTCTAAAGTTGAACTGTTTATATTCCTACATGGAAAAATAATATTTGTAACTCTTGAAACTTTTCTCAGTATTTGGGTAGTAGGAGGAATTATACACACACACACACACACACACACACACACACACACAGAGGGCACAGGCTGAGTTAAACAGGATATCTAAAAAAATAAAATTAAGGGGTGCAAGAGGAATGTATTGGAAGGAGAAAGGGAGAAATGGCATGGGGCAAATTATCTCTCATAAAAGAGGCAAGAAAAAGCTTTTTCAGTGGAAGGAAAAAGGGGTTAAGTGAGAGGGAAAAAGTGAGACTTACTCTCATCATATTTGTCTTAAAGTGGAAATAACATGAACACTCACTTTGGTATGAAAATCTATCTTCCACTACAGGGAAGTAGGGGAGAAGGGGATAAATAGGGTGGGGGGATGATAGAAGGGAGGGCAAATGGGAAGAGGAAGTAATTAGAAGTAAACACTTTTGGGGAGGGACAAGGTCTAAAGAGAGAATACAATAAATAGGGGGCAGGATAGAATGGAGGGAAATATAGTTAGTCTTTCACAATATGGCTACTATGGAAGGTAGCAAAACTCCACATATATAGCCTATATTGAAATGCTTGCCTTCTCAATGGGGATGAGTGGGGAGGGAGGAAGGTAGAGGTTTGAGCTCAAAGTTTAAGGAATGAATGTTGAGAATTGTTTCTGCATGCAACCCAGAAATAAGAAATACAAATTATGGAGTATAGAAATCTATCTCGACCTATAAGAAAAGAGAGAAGATAGGGATAAGGGAATGGAGGGGTGTGATACAAGGGAGAGAAGATTGGGAAAGGGGTAATCAGAATGCATGGTGTTTCAGGGTGGGAGAGAAGAGATGGAGAGAAAATTTGGAACTTAAAATCTTGAGGAAATGAATGTTGAAATCCAAAAATAAATAAATTAATTTTTAAAATAAAAGAAAAGAAATAACCACGTTGTTCTAAAATGGGTTTAGTGAAGTATTTTAAATTCTTGGGTAACTCATAGGCTGAGTAATAAATAGGAATTAATTTACTTGGTAGTAAAAAAAAAAAACAAAACAAGTATAGCAGGTAAGATAACAAAGGAGAGGGTACTGTCAGTAGCCCAGATGATTACTTCTTCCCAATATCACATATGTGTTGGTAAACCCATGCAGACATTGGCACCCTAAAAAAAAAATTCTATTACCTTCACACTAGATATGGCTTTTCTCAGAGGATAGAGTGGACACTGACATAATTTTACATTTGTTGAGCTAGATAAAATGATTTTAAACTAGATACTAGGGAGGAAAGGGAGAAAAATATTTCTCTTCCTCACCAAGTTTGGGGAACACAAAAAGGAGTGAATCAAAATGTTAATGTGCTATTTTACAACATTTCTTTAGAAGCTGGGATTCTTCATTATTTTTGACGACACCATTTCAACACTAATTACTTGTGGAAATGTGGGTTTTTTATTGTACTATCATATTTTCATGCATAAACCTCTATGAGAACCCTTTGCTGTTAATGGAATTTAATATAGCATACAAATCAACTACTTACTTTTTTTAAAATGTTCTTTCTAAAAAGAGTATCAGGGTTATAAGATTTTAACATCAGGTAAATCTACCTAATCATAATAATATAACATAGAACTTTATAAACCATGGATGATGACATAATAATTTAAAGATATTTCAGGTAGTGGATTCATATTCAATTTTTAGGTACAACATTTTGCTCAGAGAATGAGATTTTTGTTGCCTCAAGCAACATATGGTCTGTATTTATGAATGGAAATTTCTTCTTTTAGTACATGAGCTTGTCCCTAGAGCTTAGAACATACACTCTAACTTATTCATAAGCATTAAAGACAATTCTTTGGAATTAGCATTAGTGCTTTATGTTAGAATACTGTGGGAAAGCTTGCTGGATACTGATGACTTCTGTGAGCAAGATTAACATTAGTGAACATTGACAAAAAATACATAATTTTACCTTATACATATGTGTTTATATAATTTATAGGTAGGTAGGGACCATGATATATCCGTGTGTGTGCACGTGTGTGTGTGTGTGTGTGTGTGTGTGTGTGCATTTCATGGATAGTTAGATGCAAAGAAATATGGCATGGTGAAAAAGGGACTGGTCTTGGAGTAAGAAGCTCTGGGTTCAAGTCCTTCCTGTAACATAATTATTGTGTAATTCAAAACAAGTACAAAATTATGGGATTAAGAGTTAAAAATGGACACCTGAAGGTGGAGGAATAGAAGAAGTGTTCAGCTAAGTCCTCCCAACATTGCCCTCCAAATAATATCTCAAACTGAATTCTGGAATGGTAGTGCCAACAAAAGGTTAGAGCAACATATTCTTCCAGGCCAAGACAACTTAGTAGTTTGGAAAGAGAGTTCTGTAACATGAGGGTGGAAATTGGCCCAGAGTTCACATAGGTGAAACACCAGTGGTGACCAAACAAGAAATAAACAGGATTAGAAAACTTAAAACATATAATTTTGATTAGATGAAATAAAAAATACACAAACAAAACTAATGTAGCAAAAATTAGAAAGAAATAAAAAACACACAAATAAAACTAATATAGCCAAAATTAGAAAACACTGGAGGGGGGAGGGGTTGTGGAATTTATAGCAAGTTTCTCTGGTAAAGGTCTTATTTCTCAAATATATAGGGAACTGAGGCAAGTTTGCAAAAATAACAGCCATTCCCCAATTGACAGTAAAAGGATGAGAATGTGCGGTTTTCATAAAAAGAAATCAAAGTATCAATAGTCATATGATGTCTTAAATCACTACTGATTAGATAACTGCAAATTAAAACAGTTCTGAGGTATTACCTCACACTTATCAGATTGATTGATATGGTACAAAGGGGAAAATGACAAATAATGGAGGAGATATGGGGGAAAATGGGACATTACTTCACTGCTGGTGGAGTTATGAACTAGTCCAACCATTCTGGAAAACAATTTGGAACTAGACCCAAAGAACACTAAAACTGTTCATACCCTTTGATCTAGCAATACCACTCCTAGGTCTATATCCCAAAAAGATTTTTAAAAAAGGAAAAATACCTATCAGTACAAAAAAAATTTATCACAGCTCTTTTTGTGGTGGCAAAGAAGTGGAAATTGAAGAGGTCCCCATCAATGTGGGAATGGTTTAAGAAGTTATGGTATATGATTATGATGTAACACTTGGGCTATAAGAAATGACAAGCAGGATGGTTTCAGAAAAACTTGGGAAGACATATGAACTCATGAAAAGTGAAGTGAGCAGGACCAAGAGAACACTGTACACAGTACCAACAATATACTAAGGACTACCAAGTGTAAAGATGACTTCTCTGATCATGACAATGATCTAACACAATCCCAAAGGAGACATGATGAAAGATGCTATCCAGCTCCAGATAGAGAACTGATGAACTCTGAATGCAGAGCAAAGCATATTTTTTTCACTTTCTTTATTTTTGTCATTTTATTTTATTTGCCTGCCTTCAAAACATGACTAATATGGAAATATGTTTTGCATAAAAAAAAGAAAGTGGAGACCTCAATGGTCATCTTGTCCATCCCATACAAGAAGGTAATGCCTATATAGAATGTCAACTCAATGAATACAGTAACTGATAGCATTGGAAGGGTGGGGAGAAATACCTTGATGTCTGCAGGAAGGCAAGTTGTGAATTAGTGACATGCTGGGGATCCAGCTTTCCCCTATATCTGCCTTCCAAAACCTGCTTTTGCTCTCTAAGTTTATCCTTGAAGAAGATCAAGAACCACATATCCTCTCTCATAGCAGGAAAGAAGAATGTTTCATCTCCCAAGCTCTTGTATCAATACTAATCCTCAAGTGGGAAGGGTACAAGTATTTATTAAGTGCCTACTGTGTGGTGAGCATTCTTCTGCTTTATAAATGTCTCATTTGGTCTTTACAACAACTTTGTGAAGTTGGGGTCATAATGATCCCTATTTTACTATTGAGCAAATTGAGACAAAAGTTAAGTGGCATTCCTCATATTATATAGATAGAAAGTGTCTGGAGCCAAATTTGAACTATCTTCTTGACTTCGGGCCTAATGCTCTATCTGCTGTACTACCTAGCTCCCTGAAGAGGAGGCTTGCCTCCTTGAGTCATTATTCTCTCCATCAATGAGGAGATTCTTATGCAAATACTCCTGCCTTGAATCCAGGGTGCCATTAAGTAAATAATTTTGTTTAAGACTAAAAATGTCCATTGTGAGTGGATGGCTTTGTGTATATGTAAGTATAACATAGGAGCTCGAGTGAGGAAATGGTAGATGAATTGGTCCTACAGGCAACGAACAAAATTTTGTTTTTTGTTGTTGTTGTTGGGTTTTTATTGCAACCATGTGGTAGTAGTCTTTCTCTGGGAACCTGGAAATGCCTGTATTAGAGAAGATGGGGGTCCAGCTCAGAGAGGGAATAGGTATCCTTAAGCACTATATGAGAAGTATTAATGCAGCAGTTTGAGTGGCCAGCAGATGTCATATTTATATAAGATAATAGGCTTTAAAACTAAAGAGTACCTCCATGGTCAACTAGATGAAACTTCTCCTTTTACAGACAAGGAAACTGAGGTCCAGGAAGAACAACTTTACTGAATCCACAGAGGGATAACTGTAGAAACAAGATTCATACATAGGTCCTTTCACTCCAAATTTAATGCTCAGTCTTTTGGTCACTGGTAATATCTATCATCTATCTGTTTATAGAATCTATCTATTTATCTATCTATCTATCTATCTATCTATCTATCTATCTATCTATCTATCTATCTATCTGTCTGTCTGTCTGCTCGGGAACAAGTCACCTTGAGCTACCAATATCCTTTACATATCAAACATTAATTCATCAAAATAGGTTTTATACGTATGGAAATGAAAATTTCACTTCATATAAAATGGAAGATGTGATTAAAAGTACCAGGAGATCCCTAAAAGAGATCCACGGTTTTATTTATACCATGGGCAAAAAAAAAACCCAAAACACAAAGATTCTTTGCACAGCAATTTCCAGGAAAGCTGTGAAATATTTTTTTTTTAAAAAGTGTCAAAACTGTCGAGTTTGTTTTTTAAAAGGAGCATACTCTCTTGAATTATTTATTTTTATCATGTTTATGTCAGCTAGGGCCTAATTTTATCATTGTCATACAAAGAGTGAGTCTTACTCAATATGGGGCTATTTCTACTTTTACCTCAAGTCTTAATAAAATAACCCAAGGCATTAAGGAAGATATTTTGCTAAATTCATCCTATGAAACCCAGTGATGGGAACTTTGTGCAGAGTTAATTGTTGCACCTCTCCCTGTACATTCAAAGCAGAAATATTCCATGTGAAACAAAATGAAGCTTTTTTAGTCTTATTGTAATTATGCAGCTGCTGGAGAAGAGACATTGTCTTTTCCTTGTACAATAAATGTAATACTTTAATCTATATTTCCCTGTTCTTGTAAAGAAGTAAAATTTATTTCAAAATAAACAGTTTTCCAGTAGGTGGAATATAATGCTTTGACAAATAATATTTTACCTCTTCAGGGAGAGTTTTTCATGAAAAACTCAGCCAAGCAATGCTGTTTATTCATAGTCCCATCTGAGGTTTCAGATGGAAGTACAGTCTCAGCTCTAACCTCTTTGGTGTTTGTGTTTTGGCCCTTATCCCCATAGAAAGATTCTATGGTTTTTTCACTTTTCGTCTGCTTTTTCCGATTCATGATGTTGGCTGAGTGTTGTAGCTTCTGGTTCTTTCAGTCAGAAGGTACAGATCTTTAAGTTGAGCTGATGTGTGTCTAGGCTAAAAGCAGGCTTTTGTTTTTTGTTTCCCCGATCAACCCTGGGGTTAGCTTGTTAGGTATGTGGGAGGGGTGGTCTGTCCTCAGGATATCTCCTCAGCTGACTTGAGGCAAAGGCAAGGTCAGGGGATGATGATCCCAGCTTCCCTATTGTCTTCCCTTTTCCCCTGGAGGGCTGGGGCACGCCTAGAAGCTAACGCGTGTTCCCGCCCCTCCTTGGGCTCGTCTCCCGGCTCTGAGGCTTGCCTGGGTCTCAGTGCGAATTTTCTCTGCCCTGGGTCGTCTGTCCCTCCAGCCGTCTCCGCTACCGTAGGAAGAATCCCCCTTTGCCACTTTTCCAGCCTCTGGTGTTATGAGACCACCCGCCCCCTTCTGCTGTTCCCGCTGATCCAGGATTAATCTGGGGAAGAATTTTATGGTTCCCTCATGGTCATCAGGGGGGAGGAGAGAGCACTTACTGATCACTCTGCCATCCCAGTTCCTGGAAGTTAAAGTAGTGACCCACCGAAGTCCGTCTTCAGGCTGAAGATTTCAAGGGCTGCTGCGCTGATGTCTGGCACTCAGCGGCTCTCACCCGCTTGGCCTGGCTTATCTCCTGCTCCGCTGGTCTCGCCCGCCACTCTCGGGCTCCTCTGGTCCCCTCCGCCCTGCCGCGCCGACCGCGCTGCGCTGTGCGCCGGGGTCTTACCCCCGCGGAACAGATCCCTCCCGTGGACCCTCCGGTCCAGCCTGGGCTCCGAATCCGTCAAAGTCCGTCACCCACTGGATTCTACACCTCCAAAGTCTGGTCAGACTCTCCCCCCGGAGATATCCAGAGGAGATTTTCCAGGAGCTTAGGTGAGTCGTTGCTTTCACTCTGCCATCTTGGCTCCGCCCCCCAATGCTGTTTAAAAAAAAGCCAAAGTTAATATTTAACAAATTAGCATAGTATAAAATGTAGTACAATGATGAGAAAACAAACATAAAATGAATTTGAGCAATGGAGTAAGAAACATACCAGAGAGAGAGAGACAGAGAGACGGAGAGACAGAGAAAGACAGAGAGAGCACTCTTAAATAAACTCTTTTGAAGAAAACAATGTGCTAATGTCAGATAATGCTGACTACTGACACAACTGACTAAGTCAAGACCTGGATCTGGATTTGCATCCACGTGGGCATTTTTCCACAATGGCCTTCAGCAATCACTTTCCGAAAAACTTAGCACCCCACTGTCAGTCTAGTACTGTTTCTGTGAATTTAGCCTGACTGATCCGTGGATGGCAAATATACAGAACCAAAAAAAAAGGTAGAGAACTGAGCACCTGACATATTCGGAAAAGCATTGTGCAAACATGAAAGCCTTATATAAATGTTATCTTGTATTCACCACACCTTTGAATCAATTGTATGACTTTTTAATGTATATTTATTTTTGTGCTGTGTTCCCAGTTAGAATAGAAGCTCTTTGCAGGCAAGGACTGCTTTTGCCTTTTCTTGCATCCAATTTAAATATGGTATTTAACGTATAGTACTTAAAAAAAAGTTTGTTTTATTATAAGATTCTAAAATAGAATTCATGAAAGCATACCTATTCCCTTCCCCTGTCTTCATCAATGATGTCTGTATTGTACATACATTGTTCTCATAAATGTTTTTTGAGGATGTCAGTATTATGGGTCAGCAGTCATTGATGTTCTCTTACTGATTTGTTGTTGTTGTTAATAATAGTAATAATAAGACTTGCGATTTTTTTCTTTAAGGATCTTTATCGTCCTCTTTTTCAGATACATTGAGAATCCATTCCTTTAATAGTAGTTTGTCCATGGAAAGCTCAATTGGCTTATAACTATTTATAAATATATTATTATTTCTAATCAGGAAACATTTAGAGAGCATTCGTTGAGTGCACAGGCAGTTAGGTGGCATAGTAAATAGAAAGCTGTCCTTGGAATCAGGAAGACTCATCTTCCTGAGTTCAAATCTAGCCTCAGACACTTATTAGCTTTGTGATCCTGGGCAAGTCTCAGTTTCCTTGGCTGGAGAAAAAAATGGCAAATCTCCCAGTATCTTTGCCAAGAAAACCCCCAGAAAGGAGTCATGAAGAATCAGACATGACTAAAATGAGTCAACAAAAATAGAACCTATGGACTAGTAGTCATTGATGTTTTCTTATGAATTTTGTTTTTGTTTTTGGTGGTGATATCTGTGATTTTTTTTTTTGTCGAAGGATCCTGAATTCTCCTTTTCTTCAGATACCTTGAGAATCCATCCCTTCAGCAGTTGCTCTTTCATGTAAAATGCAAGAGGCTTCTAATTACTTAGATATAGTCAGGAAGTATTTAGAGAGTACCTACTGAGTGCATAGAACTGGACTAAACTTTGGAGGAGTGGAGACTTGGCAATGAGTATGACTCCAAAATGTTGAAAGTAGTACCCCTGTTCTCTAGAATCTTGTCTTATCTAGTAACTTGAGTCCAACAGAGATATTTTAGTGAAAAAAATAAATATTGAACATAAATCAAACTATTTCATTAAAGTAACATAACCTTGATATTTTATCCCCAAGTGATATGTGATTTCCCCCTAGAAGCAGCTAGTACAAAAAAAACACTGCTAGATTGCCAGGCTTAGAGGCCTGTATTGGGCTACCTGAGTCTTTCTTACCTCACCTCCCGAGGTCTTCGGCTGGCCACGCCGGATGCACATATGAGAGAAAGGACGTTCCAGAGTCGAACAAGGGTTGAGCTTTATTTCAGGGTCTAGTTACAAGTGCAGGGGAGTCTTCCTTAGGAGGAAGAGGGGGAGATTTCCTAAGGAGGCTAGGATCTTAAGGGCTTGGAAATAGAAGTACAAGCGGGGAGAGAGGGGGAGGGGAGAGAGAAGAGAAGAGAAGCGGAGCCTACTGTCCTCTTGGCTCCTTACGTGCTAAGAGAGGTTTCAAGCTTCCTCAATCCTACTTAACCTTCAGCCACACAGTTTGCATCTCAATACCGTGCTGTTAGATAACAATAGTGTGCCCAGATCCGGGACGACCTCGAGGGCAGGGAGACTCCACCCATCACGTATCTCCCGGGGAGAGGCGGAAATACCCGAGCTAGCTCAGTTCACCTCGATCCCCTGCCGTTTCCTGGGAGGGTCTCGTGAGAGCTCTAAGATTTAGAAGTCCCACTTTTACCCGCCCGAGACCGTCCACACGGATTTGAACTTCCAATCCCAACACTAGATCTTCTGAAATTCATGTTCTTATCAATTTTCACCCTTTAGTATGCTTGTTCCCTTTTATTATGTAGACTAAACTTTCTTAACACCAGATGATTTGGGGTATAGCTGATACAGCAAAATGTGATTTTCATAAAGTAGAAAAAGAATCGATAAAACTGGTAGCCTTCCTGTCTACAGAAAAGAGGAAGAAAATTAAATCCGTACTGAAAATTCACTTCCACATTCAATAAGCAACAGAATAATTTAATTTTTTATATCCCAAACCATTAAAGATAACAGAGGTGTCTTGTAGATTTGAGGAAATATAAAGGTGATGCTTAAAATGAGCTTCCTGTCAGCCTTTTAAGGAAATCCATATTTTTCCACTGAACAACCTTTTGTAAATCCTCACATGTCAATAGTTTAATTCAATTCAACTAACATTTATTCTGCTAGCCAGGGGCTGGGGACAAAGAGACAAAACCCAAATGTCCCCTGCCCTGAGAGAGCTGACAGTCTATTGGAGAAAAGCAGGGTGGATGTGAGTAAGTAAATACTGAAAATATCTGAAATATGTAAAATGCAGTCATTTGGAGGCAAATGCTCACTACCCCACATACATTGACTCAACTAATACAAGTATTAACTTACATTTAATTGACATTTTGAGGGTTATTTTTAATTTATTTAATAAAAAGAAACATTTCCATAGCAGTATAATAAAAAGATGGTTGCACATGAAGCTGTAAATCTATTATGAACAATTTGCTGTTCCTTTCAAATACGTAAAATATAAAGTTGTAATGGACATTTCTTTTTTCTTCCCTTTTCTCTTCCCACACCAGAGATGACTACCATTACATACAAATATGTATTAGAGTTTTAAAGTGAAAAGTGATGTAAGTATTGTTATTCTCATTGTGAAGATGAAGAAACTAAGAGTCAAAGAGACTGATAGACTTCCATGATCACTAAGTTTACAGATTAAACATTATTGGATATTAGAAAGAATACTGGATTAGGAGTCAAGGACCTGGGCTCAAAACTCACTCTACTTACAATGATTTTGTCCTGAGCATAGCATTTCCCCCTTGATGAGGATCAGTTTCTAATATGCAAAGCAAGAGCAAGGAGTGAGGAAAATTAGATGTTCTCTGAAGTTCCCTTCAACTCTAAATCCTTTGATTTGTCTGAGAAAGGTTTCAAACTGATGTTCCTGATTCAAGTCATCTTTTCACTATTCACTATACTTTATTACCTCAAAATAAAAATCAGCTGAGGATTACAAAATTATTAGGGTTGCAAAGAATAGCGCCAATCACTCTGCATATAGTCTGTGTAAGTTTGTTTTCAGTCACTCAGTAGGACATTACTTAAATACCTACTCTGTGTCAAGCAGGGTGCCAAGTACTGAGGTTCCAAATCAGAAAAGTAAAGACAGTCTCCACCCTCAAGGAGCTCACAGTCTCATGAGGGAAGGACAACAGTACACAAAAGCTGAAAATCAGGCAAGGAGAAGAAAGTACCCAGAAAGTGGTCATGATTGAGTCCAGGACAAAGAGTACAGCTGGTGGGAAATGAACAGTTGACTGGCCTGGGATTCCTCTTTAAATGGAGGCTTTGGGAGGAATATTTTGCTCAGCCCTCCAACCTTGCAATCAGAAGGGCACAAAGTAGGAAGGTACTGATGAGATATGAGCACCAAACATGAAGTAATCTTGAAGGATGCTAATTTGCTGGCCATTAGGTTTCCTAGGGGCATGATCCTAATGAACTTCTTATGTGCTACTACTTTATCTTCCACATTCCTGGTTCTAAGGTAAATAAAGGATATGTTCTGATATTTTCACATTAATTGCTAAAATTATGTAAAGACAGAGTCAGTCAATTGTCCTTCCCTATTTAAGTAAATAATTAGGTACTGTAATTTTGAGACTTTTATCAAATGAAAACATTTTAGTCCCTCACAGGCATTAAATACACCTTTCATTCCTCCACACCCTATCTTGACCTGCGGGTTTTCTAGAAAAGAGCAAGCAAATTCAGATTGAGCGTTCTAGAGGCAAGCCAGGAGAAAATACTGCTTCCTCAATTTTGTGTAATAGAATCCCTAACTTATTTTCAAGTATGACTCAGGTGTCACCTCCTACGCAAGGCCTTTCCTGATATCTCCTCCCCTAATTGTTAGCTCTCTTTCCAGAAACTGTTTTGTTTAACTTTGCATGTGAGACATAATCACTTGTGTGTGTACCAGGGAGGAGGAGGCAGAGGAGTATTAGGGGAGGGAGAAGAAGAGACTGATTTTTCTCCCCTTTCCTTAACAAGAGCATGACCTTGTCAACTCTGGAAGGTGAGGACATTTGGATTTCTCACGAGTTTCTTAACAGTGTACCCAGACAGCAGTAACTTGTAGCACTATTGCACTGGAAACTGAGGACAAACTCAAAACACCAAGGAAAGCAAATGTCAAGATCTTGCACGGAGCCTAACAGAAAGCTGTGCCCTACCTAAGAGGAACATTTTCAGAACTCTTAAGTAAAAGACTTCCAGGAGCTATAAGTTATCCTTTTTTTTGTCACCATATGTGTTCTAACTTTGAGGCCCAGAGCCCTGAATGCTACATGTATGTAGGGGAGAATACCCCATCAAATTTATGTATCATACCTTTTCTAGCCCTACATGACAGACATGCCCTCAGTTTCCGGTGTTTTGCTACCATAAAAAGAACTATTATAAATATTTTTTGTTCAGCCTTAAAGTTTATTTTGTTTAGAACTAATTACTCCATTAACATACTCTTTTATCAGTCCCTTCTCCCTATCCCCTATTTCCCTATAGAGTGAAATGAATTTCTATACCCAGCTGTGTGTGTTCTTTCCTCCTTTGATTAGTTCAAGTATCCCCCCTTCCTCTGCTTCTTCCTCTTTGTTTGTATAGACTTCTACTAGCACACTCCAATTATGCAAGATATTTTTCCCTATTCTTCTCCATTGCCCTACCTCCACCTCTCATCCCTTTCCATTCTTTCTACCAAGACATAACAGAACCACTCTCAGACCCTCTATCTATTTAGAATCCCTCTATGACCCCTGATGATAGGACCCTGAAAGAACGTGCTTGTCATTTTCCCATATTAGAATATAAACAGTCTATCTGTGTTTGGTCCCTTATAATTATTTGCTCATCTTCCTCTTTCTTAAAAAAATGTTTTTCTTGGTTGCCTGTGTCTTCAATTCAAAATTTCTATTCGGTTCTGCTCTTTTCATCCAGAATTCTTAGAAGCCCTCTGTTTCTTTAAAGATCCTATTTTTCTCCTTTAGGGGAAATAAATACTCAGGTTTTCTGGGTAAGTTGCTCTTGGTTTCAAGCCTATATCCTTCAATTTCTGGGATATTGTATTCCAAGTCTTCCACTACTTTGTAATGGTGGTTGCTACATTGTGCGTGATCCTAGTTATGGCTCCCTGGTACTTCAGTTCTTTCTTTCTGGCTATTTCCAGTATCTTTTGTTTAATTTGGCTCCAGTGTTTTAACTCCAGTGTTCCTGGGAGTTTTCATTTTGACATTTTTTTCGAGAAGTGACTGATAGATCCTTTCTATCTCTGTTTTGCCCTCCATTTTAAGAGATCTGGATTGTTTCTTAAAGTATAATGCTCAGGGTGTGTGTGTGTGGTGTGTGTGTGTGTGTGTGTGTGTGTGTGTGTGTGTGTGTGTGTGTGTATGTGTGCTCTGAGCTTTTAAGTAGCCAAATGATTTGCAAATTATCTATCCTTAGTCTGTTTTGCGGGTCAATTAGTTTTGGTGTGAGATAATTTGCATTTTCTTCTATTTTGTTCAATCCTATGACTTTGCTTTAACTGGGCAGAGTAAACATTTATATAGCAATTACTATGCCAGGCACTGTGGCAAACACTTTAACACGTATCATCTCATTTGCTCCTCACAAAAATCCTGCAGGTAAGATTTATTATTATCCCCATTTTACTGTTGAGGAAACTGAGGTTAACAGAAGCTAAGTGACTTGCCCAGAATAATACAGCTAGTATCTGGGGCTGGATTTGAACTTGTCTTCCTGACTTCCACTGCACCATCAGCTTGCCTCAATTTCTTGTCTCACAGAGTCACTACCCTCTGGTTCATTCTGACTTTTAGGGAGTTTGTTTCTTAGGCAAGCTTTTGTACTCTTGTATCAAAATGGTGGTTCCTTTTCCAGTTCTTCTTTGCATAGTTTTCATTTCTTTTACAATTTTTCTGTAGTACTTATATATCATTATAAAAACATCACTTCCAGGGATGCTAGTTAAACTTGTGCCCAAGTTGTGTTATAGATGTTTGGCAGTTAATATTTTCTTCTGGTTTGTGTCTTGAGCATCTCCATTATCATAAAAGCTTTATGTGGGATTCTGTTTTGTTTGTTTGTGCATTTTCCCAGTCTACTTCCTGATTTCAGACTTTATGTTAGGACTTGGCTCCACCTAGTCTTGGAGTAACTGTTTGTCTAGGTCTTCCAGCTGCTTTCTTGGGTACACTAACAGTTATGGTATTCCAACATTTCCAGGACAGCTTAACTGCGGACCTTCAAGCTTTCAGTTTTCTCAAAAGTGTTTTGATCCAGGGAGAAGTTTCATTTCTGCCCTTCTGGCATGAGATCTTCAAGTTCCTACTCAGGATTTGGGTCTAGACCAATGTTTCTTAAACTCTGGGTCGCAACCATGAAAAATTTGGCAACAGTAAAAGACTTCTGAACTCACAATCCTGAGGTGTTTTGGGAAGTGCTTGCCTGTATTGCATCAGGCAGCTTCACTGTAGCCTTGATTCAGAACACAAAGCATGCACACAGTGCCTTGTGAATGCCCTCAGGACATTGCAATATCAAAGAACGTTGCCTACATGCAAAAAGGGATCAAGAATGAACAAAATTTAAGAAGCCCTGGTCTAGACAAAGCATCTATAGGCTTTACCTACTTGGAGTTCAGTAGACTGCTGTTGGATTCATCCACTATCAACTAGTAGGGAAAATTTGCTAGTTCAGAGTGGTCTGGAATGTAGAACTGAGACCATACTCTATTTCTGGGACCCAAGACACTCAAAGTTGCTGCTTACTTCTGAACTTGCTCTTTGCTCAATACACATCTGAGCACCTGTGATTACTCCTCACCCTGGATTACAATCACTCAGTGCATGTCACCTAGTAACTCAGACCTAGATCTCTGACCCAGAATTAGGTAGTGAATGATAGACATGCCAATTTGTACCTATCCATATGTCTTGCAGAGTTTATACCCCTCTGATTGATTTCAGTCCTCCTCCTGTACAGATGTACATCCTCTTTCTATGGTACAATGCCTTACATAACCATATCTGGTTAGACCCATCCTTCCATCCCCAGTGTTTGCAGAACCCCGTCTCTCTATACCCAAACCTAGGCAAATGATTCCTTGCGATTTTTTTCTAGGACTTTGACATCAGGATTCAATCTAGTTTGTTTTCTACGCCCTTCTAGAGGTGTTTTGTCCTGACTGTTCTTCTTGCTGTTGCTCTGCCATCTTGGTTTTGCCTTCTAGAGTTCTCTTTCAGTTCAGAGTTCTTTATAGAGAAAGGGAGTGTCATGACCCGCATTTTGACCTACTCCCTAAGCTCAGTTCTGTCAATTCCAGTTCCTACATGGTAATAGGAACCAAGATGCCAAACCCTGACAAGCCCTTTTCCCATCCTCCAGCTTTTAATATATGTCACTTACAGCCAGAGGCAGTATCATTATGTAGATGATCATCTCAATTTTATTAAAATTCTCCCACTTCCTCAGTGCAATTGCTTTTAGGGCATTCCCAATTTCTTTTTGACCTTTTTCTTGTATGTAATTCTACTTATAGGTTACTTTCAGTGAATTTCTAAAAGGCATATACACACATCATCCTCTATAATCCTATCCAAATTGAACCATGAAGGTGACCCCTGACTACATCGATGAAAACCAAGTACATGTAGGTCTTTAAAACTAGAAAGTCTTCAAGTACAGATGGGCTGATGAACCCTCTATCTGTTGTTCAAGGAGAAGTCTAGCTAAGGTAGTTCAGCATTACCACAATGTTGGTCATAGGTGATGAATAAAGGACATTTTTATTATAAGAATCCATCTAGATTCACTATCCTTCTGCTTTGGAGATGGAACTCAAGGTTTCTTGGAATTATGAGAAATTAACAAGACTAGGAGAAAGACTGGTTAACTTGGGTGGAGAAGGACAATTTGTCTCAATCAATGTCTATCAGTCACTCAATAAGCATTTATTAAGTGCCAACTATGTACTGTATGGAAAGGCAAAAGACTGCCTCTATCTCAAAGAGATACAATCTAATGTGGGAGGCAACATGAAAAATGAGTACATATGAACAAATTATATACAGAATAAGCTGGAGACTACAAAGTACCCTCATACTAGTATTAAAGGGGATGAAGAAGGGGTATTTGAGCTGAGGCTTGACAGTGACTAGGGAAGCCAGCAGGCAGAGAATTCCAAGTATGGAAAACAATTAGTGAAAAATCCCAGAGTTTGGAGATGAGTGTTTTGTTCATGGAACAGCAAGGACGTCAGTTGTTTGGTCATTTTTAGTAGTATCTGAACCTTTTGTGGGGCCTCCTTTTCTGGGGGGGAGTTCTTGGCAAATATACAAGAGTGATTTGCCATTTCCTTCTCCACCTCATTTTACAAATAAAGAAACTGAGGCAAGCAAGATTAAATGACTTTTGCTGGGTCATACAGATAGTAAGTATCTGAGGCTAGATTTGAACTTGGTTCTTCCTGACTCCAGACCTGGTACTTGTGCTACCTAGCTGCCTGTGGAAGTCAGTAGAGTCCTTTTATGGTAGCCATATCACCCTTGCTCATTTGCAGTTACACTACAATAGACCTAGTGTTGATGATATAAGCCCATGTCAAACTCTGCTTTTTGGCTTTGCACCTCAATTATCCTCATTTGGAAGAATGAACAAAAGTCAGTCCATAAGGCTGTGTGAAGCAATGGCATTCTGGGCGAGAACACAGCAGTTAGTTACTAGTATTAATTACACCTTTGCCCCCCATAATCCCACGCAGTTGAATTTACAACCCCTTACAATAGGGAAGGCTTAAAAGTTCATTATATCTTATTATTTATGCTGGTTGTTTTCAAGGAGTTATAAAACTAATTTCCCTTTGTGTGCTAGAACTTACTTTAACTATCCACTAATTGTCCATTAGCAAGAACAGAATTTATGAAACATCAGAAGAGGCCTGTTTTGTTTTTCTTCCACAGTTAATAAACTACTTGCTGCAGTATCACAGCACCATGGATTTAGTCAGTCCAATACTCCCCTTTCTCTTTCCCTGCACCACACCCTGGATTAAATCTGATTGTCTTCTGTAATTGAGCGAGGTGCTAACCCCAGTGACATCTTGGGGCTGGCTCATGGCAGTCAGTTGGCCTAGAGTTTGGCCCTTTTCATTTTTCACTTGGGTGAGAGTCCCTTTCCTAATGGGACCTTGAATAATTCTTTAAGGCACAGAAGGATTCTCTTGTCTTCCTGAAAGAATACTGCAGACACAACAAAAATGTATGGTGAAGGCAATTCATGCTTGCTTCCTGCCTTTCCCTCTATCACCAGCCTTCAACAAGAAATCCTCACTGCTTCTTCTCCCCACCCCCCTACCACCTCTATAACAACCACTCCAGATAACAATGGCTTGGATTAAATATCCCTAAGAATTGTGGGACTAACACAGACCTAGAATGCACTACAATTGAATCACTCAGATGGAGGCGTAGATCAATCATTTGTCCCCTAACTGCAATTAGTTCATTCATTTCTTTCTTCCTCTGGGTAAACTATTTTCCTGCAACACTTCCTTCCATTCTTAGCTTATTAGTTCTATCTGAGCAAAGAGTTTTCCACCCATTAGTCAAAAATGCCATCCTGGGATACAAAATTATGTTTCAGGCAGGCTGAACTTTAATTCAATCCCCAACTTTTTATTGTCCTCCTTTGAAGTGACATCATTAAAAAGAAGAAGGAGGGGGCGGAGCCAAGATGGCGGAGTAGAAAGACGCACATACACATAGCTCTGAACCCACAACCCATAGAATGGCTACAGGGAAGTAACTCACGGCGAATTCCGCACCCAGAGGCCACAGAACATTGGAGCGAGGGAGATTTCTGTTCCAGAGAGACCTGCAAACCTCTCGCAGGGGGTCCTTCGCGCTGCGGACTGGGCGCCGGGACTGGGAGCTGAGTGCAGCCCTGCCGCGGCCGCGGCACCGAGAGGAAAAGATCCGAGCAGGCTTCACAGACAGGATCTCCAGCGGCCACGCGGGTCCCTCCACCCACAGAGGGATCTGCAAACCTCTCGCAAAAGGTCCGTCGCGCTGGAGACACAAAGCCCAGCCCAGACCTGCTGCGGCCACGGCTGCGGCACCGAGAGAAACAGATCCGAGCAGGCTTCAGGGACTGGATCTCCAGCGGCCGCACAAGTCCCTCCACCCACAGGTGACAGGGGTGGGTGAGAGAGTCTCTTTGGCGGGTCAAGAGGGGAGTGGGGTGCCCCCATAATTCAGGCCCCCCCCGGGAGGTAGAAGCTGAGAGGCGGCTGCAGACAGGGGCTCCCCAAGCAGGCGGGAGCTTGAATCCATTGCGGAAGGTCTGCGCATAAACCCCCTGAGGGAACTGAGCCTGAGAGGTGGCCCTGCCCCGATCTCAGCACCAGATCATAATCTCATACTGAATAGCAGCCCTGCCCCCGCCAAAAGCCCTGAGGCTGGAAGCAGCATTTGAATCTCAGACCACAAACACGGGCTGGGAGGATCAGGAGGTGAGGTGGGTGTGAGGAAAATATTCAGAGGTCAAGTCACTGGCTGGGAAAATGCCCAGAAAAGGGAAAAGAAATAAGACTATAGAAGGTTACTTTCTTGGCGAACAGGCATTTCCTCCCTTCCTTTCTGATGAGGAAGAACAATGCTTACCATCAGGCAAAGACACAGAAATTAAGGCTTCTGTGTCCCAGCCCACCCAATGGGCTCAGGCCATGGAAGAGCTCAAAAAGAATTTTGAAAATCAAGTTAGAGAGGTGGAGGAAAAGCTGGGAAGAGAAATGAGAGACATGAAGTCAAAGCATGAACAGCAGATCAGCTCCCTGCTAAGGGAGACCCAAAAAAATGTTGAAGAAATTAACACCTTAAAAACTAGCCTAACTCAATTGGCAAAAGAGGTTCAAAAAGCCAATGAGGAGAAGAATGCTTTCAAAAGCAGAATTAGCCAAATGGAAAAGGAGATTCAAAAGCTCACTGAAGAAAATAGTTCTTTCAAAATTAGAATGGCACAGATGGAGGCTAATGACTTTATGCAAAACCAAGAAATCACAGAACAAAGAGAGAAGAATGAAAAAATGGAAGATAATGTGAAATATCTCATTGGAAAAACAACAGACCTGGAAAATAGATCCAGGAGAGACAATTTAAAAATTATGGGACTACCTGAAAGCCATGATCAAAAGAAGAGCCTAGACATCATCCTTCATGAAATTATCAAGGAAAACTGCCCTGAGATTCTAGAACCAGAGGGCAAAATAAATATTCAAGGAATCCACAGAACACCGCATGAAAGAGATCCAAAAAGAGAAACTCCTAGGAACATTGTGGCCAAATTCCAGAGTTCCCAGGTCAAGGAGAAAATACTGCAGGCAGCTAGAAAGAAACAATTCAAGTATTGTGGAAATACAATCAGGATAACACAAGATCTAGCAGCCTCTACATTAAGGGATCGAAGGGCATGGAACAGTATATTCCAGAAGTCAAAGGAACTAGGACTAAAACCAAGAATCACCTACCCAGCAAAACTGACTATAATACTTCAGGGGAAAAAATGGTCTTTCAATGAAATAGAGGATTTTCAAGTATTCTTGATGAAAAGACCAGAGCTGAAAAGAAAATTTGACTTTCAAACACAAGAATGAAGAGAACCATGAAAAGGTGAACAGCAAAGTGAAGTCATAAGGGACTTACTAAAGCTGAACTGTTTACATTCCTACATGGAAAGACAATATTTGTAACTCTTGAAACATTTCAGTATCTGGGTACTGGGTGGGATTACACATGCACACACGCTCACATACATAGAGACAGAGTGCACAGAGTGAATTGAATAGGTTGGGATCATATCTTTAAAACAAAATGAAATCAAGCAGTAAGAGAGAAATATATTGGGAAGAGAAAGGGAGAAATTGAATGGGGCAAATTATCTCTCATAAAAGAGGCAATCAAAAGACTCATTAGTGGAGGGATAAAGAGGGGAAGTGAGAGAAAAACATGAAGTCTACTCTCATCACATTCCACTAAAGAAAAGAATAAAGTGCACACTCATTTTGGTAGGAAAACCTATCTCACAATACAGGAAAGTGGGGGATAAGGGGACAAGCAGGGTGGGGGGGATGATAGAAGGCAGGGCATGAGGAGGAGAGTGCAATTCGAGGTCGACACTCATGGGGAGGGATAGGATCAAAAGAGAATAGAAGTAATGGGGGACAGGATAGGATGGAGGGAAATATAGTTAGTCCTATACAACACAACTATTATGGAAGTCATTTGCAAAACTACACAGATATGGCCTATATTGAATTGCTTGCCTTCCAAAGGGAAGGGGTGGGGAGGGAGGGAGGAAGAGAAGTTGGAACTCAAAGTGTTAGGATCAACTGTCGAGTAATGTTCTTGCCACTAGGAAATAAGAAAAACAGGTAAAGGGGTATAGAAAGCTATCTGCCCCTACAGGACAAAAGAGAAGATGGAGACAAGGGCAGAGAGGGATGATAGAAGAGAGAGCAGATTGGTCATAGGGGCAATTAGAATGCTTGGTGTTTGGGGGGGGAGGGGATAAAAGGGGAGAAAATTTTTAACCCAAAATTTTGTGAAAATGAATGTTAAAAGTTAAATAAATAAATTTAATAATAATAAAAAAAAAAATAAAAAAATAAAAAAAAAAAAAAAAAGAAGAAGGAGAAAATAAAAGAAAAATGAGGAATGTGTGAGTGTAATGATTTGAAGTGTCTGGTTCCAAAGGGGGAGAGAGTTTTGATTTCTAATAGTGACAAATCCATAAGTGGATTACTGCTTAGCTCTAACCTATTGTTAGAAGGAAGGAAATGGGTCTCTGCTCAGGCCAACAACAAAACACCCCTTTTCAAAGAGTGCCAAATGACATTTTACAAAGCCATAGACCCAAAGGCCAGGTGGATGCTAATATAAATAGGAGGGGGTGGCGCGGGGTGGCATTTCTAACTGACAAAAACAGCTGGATGAAGACAGCACTATTACCTCAGCCTCTAGACAAGGCTGGATGGAGTGAAACTAAGACCTTAAACAGAAGTGAGAACAAAGCCCATCTAGGCAGTTCCCATGAATCTTAGCCTTTGGATGCCTCCCCAACTCTGAGTCAGGATAGATTAGGCCAACATCCCCAGGGATAGGTTTATAAGAATTGTCTATATTTTAGCTTTTGAAGCTTAATCTAGCAGTTACCTTTAAACAATGCTTACAGAATTTTCACATTCCTGTTTGACTTTGTAAATTGCACTCATAACTCCAATAAATGTAATCATCTTTGCCTGGGATACGTTTTAAAGGTATCCTCTGAAAACCATGAGCTCAGATTACAAATAGCTAGGTATCTCTTTCACATCAGTTGCAGAAAGCAGCATAAGAATGAATCACTTCCCTGAAGTCATTCATCTGCAGGATCATTGAGATAATAACCAACTCCCTGCTGTATTTCCATAGTTAAGGTAAAGAAGGAGGCACTCTGAGGTCCTTTAGGCAAAGGGATATTTTCAAATGCATCCAACACAGGTTCTTAACCCTGCACAGAGTCTATGGATGGATTTCAGGGGTGGGGAGGAGAGCATCTATGAATCTGTGACACAGATATATCTACATACAAATAGGAATTTAGACAGCCAGGTGACCCAGTGGTAAAGCACAGAACCTAGAGGGAGGAAGACTCATCCAGCCCTGAGTTCAAATCTTCCAGCATTCAAATATATGTAGTCAACATCAGAGCCAAAAGAAAAAAAGCCATAGATACAGGAAAGGTACATTGTTCAGTAGGAAATTCTCTCTTGAATATGGGTATTACTGAACACACTCAGTTCAAGTTTCCAGTAGAAAAGTACAATAGAAAAAGTATTGGCTCTGAAATCAGGAAAAACTGGATTCAAGTGCCATCTCTGATACTGACTAACAACGAGTATCTGTATCAGCCCTTTTAGGCTGACAAAGCATTTTTACAGATATCTCATTTTATCCTCATAACCAACCTGGGAGTTAGGTGTCATTATTAATTACATTTTAAGGATGAGGAAACTAAAACAGACAGAGGTGTGCCCAGGGATACACACTTAGTAAGTGGTTGATGTGAGATTTGAATTCAGGTCTATCTGACACCAGAACTAAAACTTGATCAATTGCACTATTTGCCTTTGTTGCCTTAGCCAGGGATGAAACCTTGAGGCCACATGTGGTCTTCTAGGTCCTTGTGTGTGGCTTTTGCACTGACTCCAAGTTTTATTGATTAAATCCTTTTATTAAGGGGATTTGTTCTGTGAAGCTTGGATTTAGTCAAACGGCTGCACTTGAGGACCTAGAAGTCCACATGTGGCTTGGAGAACTCAGGTTCCTCATCCCTGCCTTGGACAAACCATTTTACTTCATTGGGTATCAGTCTCCTCCTCTGAAATGAAGGGGCTTGGATTAAATAAGATCTGAAGCCCCTTCCAGCTCTACGTTTAAAGCAATGATCTCACGATGAATATTTACTAAGCAGATGCTATAAATCATTAAGTGTTCATTAATTGCCAATGTTCCAGGTACTATGGTCAGAATACAATGCTATCATATATATTGGCAACTATACTACTCATTTCTAAGTAAGATACGAAGATAAACCAAGTATAGTCCTCAATATCATCATGTTTTTAGTGAAACAGCTACAATGTAAAATAAAGAGAATTGAGCACACACACACACACACACACACACACACAACATAGAAGGCACAGGTAATAGGTGAGGCTGGAAAAGAGAAAAATTCTTTCTGACTGGGGAAATCAAAGAAAGCTTCATGGAGGAGCTGAGTTTCAAAAGGCAAGGAGGATTTTGAGAGCTAAGGATAAAGCTAGAAAGTGCCATTCCAGGACTAAAAACTGTCAAAACTATGGAAGTGGGAAAAAATGGCATGTGAATGGGGGTTGGCAAGTGGTCCAATTTAACTGGAGAGCAGCATATGTGGAAGGAATATGAGAGATGCCAAGGGGGACATTGCTGAGCCAGCAGAGCACGGCAAACTGAGATCAGCACCTGAACAGACATATATCCAAATTGAAATGCCTAGAGGTGATGGTTTCTGAAGAAGTCAGAATCAGAGATGATAGTTACAGATCAAGTAGCTGAAAGGGCCAGCAGCTAAAGTGATGTTAAAAGCTGAAGACAGGTCAAAGGTGAGATTGCAATGGAGTCCAAAGTGGTAGTGGGAAGCAAGATCCACAATTCAAGGGTGAAAAATAGATTGTGGGGTAATAGAGGTCGTGGAGTAGAACTTCCTCATTTTATATTCAATAGAGTCATCCTCTATGTAGCTAGTTATGTTCATGTTTTTACCCCTGATTATAATAAAGACTCCTTGAGACCAGGGACTGTTTTTGCCTTTTTTTTTTTTTTTTTGCACCTAACAGTGATTGGAAGCTACTTAGCAATTAATAAAAATTTGTTGACTGTCTCAATTTCATTTTGTCATGTATAATGCTATGATGGTGCTTGCAAGTCTTATGGGAAAGTCTTCAATGGCCACACCTTGCACTCCAGTTTTTACTGAATATCTTGTAGTTAGAAGGTTATAGCTGCCCACCTTCTTATCCTCCCATCAAGTCTATGCTGTGGCAAAGAGGTAGCTCTAGAGGGAATGGTTGAAAGAACTATGGATGTTTAGCTCAGAGAAAAGAATATTTGGTGGGTATCTGATTGTTGTCTGCAGGGATCTTAGAGGCTGTCACATAGAAAATGGATTAGATTTGTTATTGGATATAGAGAAATAACTTCCTAACAAAGCTGTCCAAAAGCAACTGAATGACTCAAGAGATATTGAATTCCCTGTCGCTGAAGGTTTTCAAGTGCTGAAGGAGTCCGTCAAAAGCATTGTAAAATGAATATCTGTGGAGATACACAATGAATTAGATGGCATCTGAGATCTCTTTGATTCATGATTCTGTATAATATTCTATATAGGAGTCTATTATAGCGTTAAACAATTTGTCATTGCCTAAAAAGGAAGAAGGAGTTTAGGGAAAGGGGGCCTTAGTGGGGGCGTTATTTATCAAGAAAACCTTATGGAGGAAGTGAGATTTGAGTCGAACCTTTAGAAATGAGTAGAATTTAAACAAGAGGAGGGAGAGAATTCTTGTTGGAGACTTGCTAAATTAGTCACTAGTCTCTGTGTTTATCTTCATTTCTACATCAACCAGTTACTTCCTAGACACTTTGAATTGTATGTACCACAGGCATCTCAAACTCAATATGTCCAAAACAAAAATCTTTATCTTCTCCCCTGATACTATCTCTACATGGTGTAGTACACTTGAATCAGATAGGCCTGGATTCAAATCTAGCCTTAGACACAATAATAACTCTGTGACAACTGACTATGGATGTCACTAACTTTTTGGTGTTTCGTTTTTCATCTACAAAATAAAAGGGTTGGATTCAAAAGTCTTTTCTAGTTTTAAATCTAGAGGCAGCTAAATGGCTCAGTGGATAGAGTGCTGAACCTGGAGTCAAGAAGACCTGAGTTCAAATCTGACCTCAGTAACCCTGAGCAAGTCATTTGACCTCTGGCTACTAGAGAAGAAATGACAAATCATTCTAGTATTTTTACCAAGAAAACTCCATGGACAATGTGGTCCACAGGGTCATGGAGAGTTGGACACAACAAACAACTAGCTCTAAATCTATGACCCTGCTACCCTAATTGCCAAAGCTTGCCATTCCTACCTCCATATCTTTTATACCCATGCCCTTCTCGCCTCTCCCACAGCCACAACCCTTCAAAGGAGCCTTCAGCCCCTCTACATTGCATTATTGAAAAATCTCCCTAACTTGACTTCCTTCCCCAGGTCTCTACAATATTCCTTCCACATTTTCCCTGTGATTTTCCTAAAGATCAATCAATAAACATTTATTAAGCCAGGCACTGTGCTAAGTGCTGGAGATACAGAAAGAGACAAAAAGTAATCCTTGCCTTCAAATAGTTGACAGTGTAATGGGGGAGACAATGTACAAGTATATTTATGTGCTTATACATACATACACACATACACACACACACACACACACACACACACACACACACACACACACAAAGTGAGTTATAACTAGGATAAATAGGAAATATTTAGAAGAGGCCAAGAACTGGAATTAAGATGCCTTTAGCAAGCATGACTCCAGAGGACCCAGATAAAGCATCCTATTGATAGCCTAACAGGTCTGAAGGAATCAACGCGAAACAAGAGACAAACATGGCCAATGGACCTGTTTTGCTTGGCTATGTTGACTTGTTACAAGGATTGTCTTTTTCTTTTTATTCTGCACTTTAACATAAAAAAACACTTCCATATGCAAAGCAGGACAGAAAAAGTGAATTATTTGTAAAACTGGGGAACACTATTATAATATGTTGCTTTTTAAGCATAATAGAGTCAAGATGCTACTTTCAAAGTTGTCCTACCTGTCTGTTTCCTTCTGAACTTCCTTCTGCTTTCTCTGTGCATTAAAAAAAATGTCTCAATAATCCTCTTGTATTTTATTTCTCAGAGGTGGGAGGTGGGGGGCAGGGAGGGCAGTACTATTGCCAGATTCCCTCTTCAAATCCTCCTTCTCCGATGAAAACCAAGTGCTGAGGCTATATTCATATTCCCTCTACATATGAGAATACATGACGTATGAACACAGTGAAGGTTGTTTTGTTTTGTTTGAGAAAGCAGAGCTTCTAAATACAGATGAACTCAAATTCTGAAAGTTCCCAGACCCTTACCAGCATTCTTCCAAAAGTTGAAATCCAATAGACCTCTTGGCTATTGAGCTACAAGTGGTCTCCAAAGTTATTTGATTGTACAATACTATCAGTTGTTAAAAATGTGAATATGTACACAATATATGTGTAACATATGGTTTAGGACTACTCTTCAGGTATGGCATGAGGGGTAGGAAGCGGGCTGATTATTTTTCTACTTGCTCCTAGCTCATTTTCCTTATTTATTCTCATCTCAGGTTCTAAAGAAACAAAGGGAAGGGCAGGGATAGTATGTCTAATACTTCTCTGTTAATTACTAAAACTGTAGCATTTCTATCAGCAGGCAATTCAGTTTTGAACTCACATTGAAATATATTAAATATTATTTTACTGAATAAATTGTAATCTAGAGTAACTTCTTTTCCCAGAAATGTTGCTCATTTCTCTCTTTATATCAGCCTGTCTGTGTTGGTCCTTCATTTTCAAAGATGACCATGCCATCGGAGAAACGATGACATGACTTGCACTTGACTTTGTTTTGAGTGAGGGAGGGCTCTCTTCCTCCTCTTTATGCCAACCCCCTTTTCAAGTTCCTAGACTTAAATAAAGGCCAGGACTACTAACTAGAGTGTCTACTCATTAAGAGTATAATAGAACAAGATAGAAAAGACATAGTTATTTACACTCTGTAAACTATAAGATCACAATATTATCTATAACCACAATTATAACTGCTGAGTTATCCCTAGTTCTGGAAATACAGTTCTACTAGTAATGTCTCTTGGAATAGCAATTAAAGTCTCTTTTCAAGAATTTGTTTCATGTTTTCTCACAAGATAATCTTTAAACTCAACTCTCTCAGGAAACACAGTCTCTTAGTTGTTCTAACTCTGTACTCCAGTCATCAGTGCTTTTTTGAGAACCACAGTTAAAGTCATCACCTCACAGATGCCTCAAAGAACTATAATTAAACTATCTCCCCAATATTCCATTGCCTCTTAAAAATACAGTGCTGGCATCTGCAGTCATGCTGGGAGGAGTCACTGAAACTGATCTTATTTTGAATATATATATATATGTATATATATATATATATATATATATATATATATATATATATATATATATATATATATATATATATATATATATATATATATATATATATATATATAGCTAAATTATATACATGTATAGTGCACCAATGCACATACCCTACCAAAAAGAGAAACTTAAGAGGATTTAATTAAGATTAATTTAACAGTATTTGAAAATAATGATAAATGGTTTAATAATGGTAAAGGGTAAAAAAACAAATAATGGCATGGAAATCTTTAATAATATGAAAACATTAATGATACAAAACCTTTTTAGGCCCTCACTAAAATTGATAATTGATAACATTTTAACAAAAGTCAGTAAGGGTACTGTGACAATACATCTTATATCATAGAAGAGCTTCGTTTCATTCTTATTTTTTAGATAAATAGATTTTTTAATATAACACCCTCCATCTTGTAAATTCTTGGCTTGACTTTTTATAATACAATAATTCAAAGCCATGATTCTAAATTATTTATTCCAATACTTGCTTTTAATGGATGTCTTAGTTGGTATTTTTTTTCATTTTCACATTTTAAAGCCATTCACTAAGTATGCAAATGTTTTTGTTCAATTACAGCTGACAAATGCCCATCCTCCTGATGCCGATCCATTGTTCTTGCAGACTAATCAGAAGGTGTCCTTTTTATATTTTCAACAAATGGGTTCAAAGACAAATGAAACTATTAATTTTTGGAAGTCTTTAAAAGAGATTAGGAAATTCAGTTTCAAAGGTATCTTTTGAATATTCAGATATGAGATCCTGAGGGCAGCACATAACATTTCCAATAATAAAAGCTTAGCTTTTTTTTAAATGTGCTGATGACTTCATTCTTTCATTAGTTAATACTTTAAAGGATCTTAAAAATACAGGATCAGGTATACTGTAAATGGTAGTAGACATAAATATATCTATCTATATCTACTTTTCTATCTATATGTGTATACATCTCAAATAATCAGAATTAGTTACTTGACAAATTATCAAATATGACTAGATCAGTATTGATTTTACCATTTTTAATATAACTGATAGAGAAACTGTTTTAGACATAGAAGTGTGAGGTCTGGCTTTTTTCTTTTTTCACTGGTGCTAATATTAATATCATTTAAATTAGTATTGTGCAGTAATCTTTTTTGAGCCACTTCTCCATTTTGTGAGCATGAGTTTAGTTAAACCTGAATAACAAAACCCATGAGTACATTTCGCCAACCATACGTAACACGGCAATATGATGAAAGTGAACAAATGAGGAAGGGCACAATTTTCAATCCTTTTATGCTGTTGAACTCCCACTGACCCTCATAATATTTCAGATACTCTACGCATGGTGTATATATAGTGCTCTATCCACACACACCTCTATACATATATGTCACATCTGACATAGGTAATCAGTAAAGTTACTGTGACAATCCATATCTTAGATAATAGGAGAGCTTTACTTTATCCTTATTTTTAGATAAATAGAAGTGGAATTTCTAATATTTTCATCTTGAACCCCCAATGGATTTTCATGTGAACCTACAAGGATACATATGTCTCACTTTAAAGATTAGAAAAGTGCTTCTTAGCTTTAGTTTGAAAAGGGACCCATGGGTAGTACTTCCAGTGCCTATACATCAGGAAGTGAATTTAAGATGAATAATGCCTTCATGAAAAAACGTTCAAAAGGACAGGAATGTTTTTGTCACCATGTAACACAGAAACACATGACATATTAATTGTAAATACATTTTAATCAACTAAATTTAATTCAATATTTAACAAGTGTCTACTATGGGCAAAGTGAGGAGAGGTGTGGCAGCATACTCTAGAGGGTAGATACTGAGGCCAGGTTTAACCCCTCCCTCTAACACATTTTTGCATTGAAGCCATGGGCAAATTACTTGATCTGCTAGTGTCCTGTGGCAACTCTCTAAGATTGTACTTAAATTTGTTATTATTCTTGTTCAACCATTTTTCGGTTGCATCTGACTCTTTGTGACCCCATTTCAAGTTTTCTTGTCAAAGACACTGGAGTGCTTTGCAATTTCCTTCTTCAGCTCATTTTACAGATGAGGAAACTGAGGCATACAAGGTTAAGTGACTTGTCCAAGATCATACAACTAGCCAAGTATTTGAGACCAGATCTGAACTCAGGTCGTCCTGACTCTGTGCCCAGTGCTCTATCCACTGTGCAACCTAGCTACACTTAAATTAAACAATTCTTAAATTATAATTTGCCAATTGCCATTAATATGGGGAGCTTTACCACCAGGATTTTTCTATCCCAGTGAAATCACAAGTATATGCTGCCCATCCCCACTCCCACTTCCTCAAAAAAAAAAAAAAAAAGAGAAAAATAAAAGTTTTTGCTTTTAGGGACGTTACCTTCTCTCGAAATTTCTAATAAAGGAAGAATCACATATTTTTGTGATTATATGCTTATGTGTAGATATATTTTTAAATTATGAAATGACCCAATAGTAAATATTTGCAGGAGAATATGAAGTTTTACTTTAAGGATTTAGCAAAATGTTTGAATGATGGTGGTCCCATTTATCATATATTATATTTGCAGCTTAAATACATAAATTACCTCAGTAATTACTTATGGGGTAACATTTGAAGGCCTGTTTTATTCAATTCTATCCAAATAAAAACATAGACTAGGTTTGCAGATGAGCCTGCCAGCTCCACAGGACATCCTATTCTAGTGAAGACTCCTTGGGGTTAATGTCCCTTATACATGTAGCAGTAAGCACCCGGGCATACACAGGAAGGCCTGCTACACAGGTTCTTAGATCTACTTTTCTAAAAGGAAAGCAACTTTTGAGGGGTCAACAGTCTCTTTAGTCAAACACATATGCCAACAGAGAGAATGCAAGCAGGACCAACAGACAGGGCTTCCACCTATCTGACCGTAGGCAATGTGTACATTGTTACCAGAGAGAGAAGCATCAGCATCTGGGTTTTCAGAGTCGAGGGGCTTCTTATAATGACTGCCCAGAGTCTCATCGGGCACAAGAAACTTCTTCCAAAAACTAAGCACCAAAGCAAAACTTCACCTGAGATTATATATACTCTTTTCAGAGGCAGGGAGCATGATCCCTCCTGACCCAGTGCCTGACCAGCAATCAACAAAAGTTTTGAGTACCCATACAAAACAAGCCTCCCCCAATCAAGCTTCCTTCAATAGCCCCACCTTAGGCCTATTAATGGGAGGAGAAGATTTTTTAACTCCCTTTACAGATCAGTGATTGTCAAAGAAAGGAAATGCCCTGGGCCTTTCCTGCAGAATCTCATTTTAGCTCCTTTGTGCAGCCAATACCACCAGGATTCTCTACTACCTTCATTCAACATAACTGTAAATGGAAAAATAGATCTATCTGGGAGAGTGACAAGATTGAAATGCAGGTCACTGTTGAAGCATCCCCTGCCATCCATATTATTGAAAAATTCTATTTTTCCAACCTTGTCACCTACAGTTATTTTTCCTTTTGTGAAACAGATGCTCACCAACCTGGACAAACATAGATTTGTTGCTTTGATATTGATTGGATTACTGTGTCCGTGTGCACATTTTAATCAAGAGGAAATAAAGAAAATTACCCTGTTGTCATTTTTATTTTTTCTAGTTATTTGTAATCCCCTTTAATTTGCCTGTTCTCTAATTAAAGATCACCTGAATGGGTCAGCTAATGAAACAGCCTGTTTCCATTAGTAGATCACTCTACCAATCTGTCATTAGATAAAACACAAATTCCATGAGTCCCAAGTTGTCTTTCTGTAAAATGAGTGATTTGGACTAGATAACCTCTGAACTCCCTTTCAGCTTTATATTTGTGACTTGTGAGCCTACAATTATACTAGAGAATCATATTACATCCTAACTTCAAGCTTAAAATGGGGGTCTAGTCTTTGTACAAGGCAGATGTCCATGTATTTGTGTGTGTGTATGTGTGTGTTGTCCTTCAGATATAAAAAGAGTCATTCATGACTCAGTATCAGTCATATAGTCTCAGTTATATAGTCTGATATAGTATCAGTCATATATAGTCATATAGTCTTTAGGTCAAGGAATTTCAATTCACTTTTTTTTAAAAGAGGTGATGATGATTTATTTTCATTCAGCCATATTCTTTCCTAGTCCTCTTAAAAAAAAAAACATGGAATGTCATGAATCTGGGAAGCAGTTGAATCAAGTCTGTGATCAGAAGAGGGCAAAGTTAACTGGGCCATATGGGAATTAAGCTCATGATTTTAACTTTAAAACCTTGAGTGCCATGCCAATGAAATTAAAAAGCCTGAGAATCAAAACTCTCCTCTTGATGTTTGTACTTTTATCCTTAGGTTCTTTTGCCTAGATGACATTAAGCACTTCTACTTCCATTGAAATTAAGTTGCCAACTTTTTTTTTAACATTCACCAACTGCAAGTGTCTGAATACAATAATACAGAGGAAAACTACTTTGAAAGACTTCAGAACTATATTCAATGAAAACCAATCACAATACTAGAAAACTTAGAATCAATCGTGTTGCCAACATCTTATCAGAAAAGTTATGGACCAGAGATGTAGAATAAGACATGCATTTTCAGACGGAATCAGTGTATAGTTTTATCTTGTTTGACTATACTTATTTGTCACAAGGGAGAGACTTCTTTTGGTTTATAGTGATAGTGAGAAAATAAATGAAAGGAAAAGAAAAGGGAAAAAGGAAAAAAGAGAGAAAGGAAAAGAAAAGAGAAATGAAAAGAGAAAAAGAGTACAAATGGAGCATTAAACAAAATACACAAGGGAAAGTAGAATAAAATCTAGAAGGGAACATAGCCAAGTAGAATAATTTGTTATTGCTGTGTTAAATATAATACACACTTTAAAATTCTGTAATAGAAGCCTGTAGTTTCATATATGATTCTATTTTCAGTTCTTTATATATTAAAAAGTTCATCTGTTGATGTTGTTTATCATAGAAAAGCAAAAAAAAGAAAAACAAATAAAAAAACTAGAATATACCTTCATTCTAGAAAATTGAAATTACCATACAGTGTTTTTCATTACTTTATTATAGTCAGTCAAGAAACATTTATTGAGTACCTACTAGAGGCCAGATATCATGCTAAGTGCTAGGATGTAAAGGATAGCCCTTGCTCTATAGGAGTTCATATTCTAATGGGGGAGACAAAACAGGAGTGACTATGTACAAATGAGATATGCAGAATAATTTGGGATGGTGGTGGAGGAGGTCATCTCAAAGTGAATTCTAAGAATAAATTTCTAAAACATTTTACTACGAAAAACTAAAAACTGATTCATTTATGACTGTAATTTTCTGTGGTTCATGATTGTAAAGCCTTTTCAATTCAAAGTTTGCCTTACTACATGTCGGATGGTAGATTCCTGAGTTGCCAATATCAGTGGATTCGAGACTAAATTTCAACATAAACCAACCTGTCAATCAGCTATAGAACTGATCATTCAATCACCTTGTGAAAGATCACTTGCCCTAGTCAGAAGGCTATAGTGTACTGTGATGCACCCAGCCCCCACAATGTGTTCAAGAATCTGGGAACTAGAAATAAACACAAGTGCAGTGCACATATTCCTGTTGAGTATCCTTGTCCATAAACAGCCTTAATGAAGTAAGGGGCTATTATGAATTCCTTCCTTGGCTCCAATGTTGAGGTAAAGCCCTAGAGCAGCAGTCAGACCAGTACAGCTCTGCAAATGCCAATTGTCATTACTTGCTATGTGTGCCAAGGAGCGCTGTGGTACAATGTTGTTTTTGTAAATCCCTTGAACTCTGGTATTTTGCATCTCTTGAGTTCCTGATGTGCTCTGCAATGTTTTGAACAGTCAAAGGACTATCATATAAAGGCCTGTTCATCCCTTGCCTATATAGCCAGAAAGTTACTCAATAGCTCAGTTAGTTTTTCAAAGATATTCTTCTTTGGTGGTAATTATTGCTTCTTTCATAGTTGAAATTAATAAGGCACAATGAAAAATAATTAAACATTCCACTAATGTCATATGTTAAAATTAGAAGAAGTGAATCCAGCTCAATGAATGCATACAAGCACTGATCATCAGCTGGGAACAGTGGCAAAATGAGCCATGCCTTAGAATACTGGATACAAGTGTCCAAATGTGGCAAAAAAAAAAAAATATGCCTTTTAGCAACTTTAGGGTGGTAAATGGCCCCTTGACATTAAAGCAGATTAAAAAAAAACCACATGGTCAGTCATAGACTGTCAACAAGGGACTATGATTTTCCCTTGTAGATTTCTCTTTTATTTCTATTTACAGATATGTCCATGAATGGTGAAATGAGTGGTGTGCAGTCATCAATAGAAAGAGCTCTAAGCACCTTTAATGACTTTTTTTTTGGAAGGTGCACAAAAAAAATCAGCGAAATCAAGGTAAACAAAACGTCATGCTGGATGCAAAAGGAATATATCCATTTGAACTATCTGCAGCTCTGGGCACCAGAACAAATTGACTTTTGAATGATTTCTGCAATCAACTGGCATGCACTATTTCCTAAAATATCTATAAAGATAACAATTTCTTTAGTATTTGTGAAGTGTTATTTAACTTTTTCAAGTGTTTTTATTTCTATTAATTTTATAACTTTCAAGACTATCTGGGACTTAATGTTGAGGGTAGGGTGGAGGCAAGCATTCTTGCATATATGCATTATTGCAATAATTAATTTGCTTTCTGTGTGCAGATACACATGAAATAGAGATGGAAAATGTCTTTGAGAACATTGGGCTCAGAAAAAAAAAGGAGGGTAAAATGTAAGAGTATTTTACAAACCATCTAGGCAGATGGAAAAATGGGATGATGACTTCCAGAAGCTTATCTCAGATCTGATATTGAGATGAAAATTCTCAGTAATGAGAGAATTTCAAGTTTATGTAAATTGCCGGAGATTACTAAAAAATGCAGCTGAAAGATAATGAATGGAATTATAGTTATGAACATGATTATGATAGATAAGGAAAAACTTATTGGCAATATAGAAATCAAAGGAACATTGCCAGGAAGAGACTGCATGATTCAAGTTCATGATAAATGAGGTGGTAAAAGCTGGGAATAGCCAGACCCTAGATTTTAGGAGGACAGTATTCAGAAAGTTTAGAGGAAAGCCTATAACTCAACTCACCAACAAATATTAGTAGGTATCACATGGCCAACAAATCAGTGGAATAGTTGTTTGCTACATATTTCTCCAAGCTCAAAATTTCAAAAAAATAGTTGCTTTCCAGATATTGAGTAACCCAGGTGAAGCCAGAAACTAAGATGATAGAATCATCCCTAATTCTAACCCACATTAAAAATTGTAAGACTCCATGAATTAACTTTGACATGTAGATCCCTTTTTTCAGTTTTTCTACTACCCACAGACTCTATATATCTATATCTGATCATGGTAAGCCCAATAAAAAAAAAAAAAGGAATTCAAGGACTAATTGAAAGTAATAGTGGTGCCTGTCACCTCAACCCCAATGCCACAAGAAGAGACAGATAGACATTCTACCTAGTCATAAGTTTAAAGATAAGAGATGAATGAAAAGTAATCTTAAGGAAAATCAGAAAACAGGGTTCATAAGCTAGAAACAAATGGAACATTGAGTCTCATTAAAAAAGAAAGTACTAACAACCCAGTTGGGGCTAACCTCTTTCTCATAAGAGGTTAGCCAAGACATGAACTCCACCTTATGTTGGGAATAAATTAAGAAGCAAAAAGGGAAAGAAATGTCTGAGTGAATAAAATGAAAGATTACATGCGAAAACTTAAAAAAAAAACCCTCAATAAAAATCTCACATGCAATATTGCCAGGCCTAGAGGCCTGAGGGCTACCTGAGTCTTACCTTACCTGTCCCAGGTCTTCGGTTGGCCAAACCGGATAAACGTATGAGAGAAGAGACTTTCCGGAGTCGAACAAGGGTTAGGCTTTATTCAGGGTCCTGGTTACATGTGTAGGGGGAACTCTTCCTTAGGAGGGAGAGAGAAGTCTCCCAAGGAGGCAAAGATCTTACAGTAAGAGATTGGAAGCAGAAGTGGAAGTGGGGAGAGAGGGGGAGGGGAGAGCGAAGAGAGGAAAAACGGAGCCTTCTGTCCTGTAAGGGCCCCTCCGCGCTAAGCGCACCTTCAGGCTTTCCTGACCTTAATTAAGCTCTCCGGCCATGTAGTTTGCACCTGAATACCGTGCCTGTTAGATAATAATAGGTGTGCCCAGATCCGGGACAATCTCGAGGGCGGGGAGAGCTCTCTCCCATCACGTTTCTCACGGGAAGAGGCGGAAATACACGAGATAGCTAGGTTCACCTCGATTCCCAGTCGTTTCCTGGGGGGGCCTCGTGAGAACTCTAAGATTTAGAAGTTCCCACCTTTACCCGCCCGAGACTGTCCACATGGAATTGAGCTTCCTCCCCAACACAATATGATAAACCAAAAGAAAGAATCATAAAAAATACATGAGCAAAAATACAAACAGAAACCAACGCACATTGAAAAGTGTTATAATGTGAAGAAAACTATATCAGTATTACTTGATGAAAGATAAGATCCTGTATGCTCTGAAGATCTCATGGAAAAACAAATTCCAGAATGGGTTCAAAAGAGAAATGAAACTATTCAAAGAAGAAATTGAGTGGATTTCTCTCAATACAGAATTTTAGAAACACATACACATATAGCAGAGTAGAAGAAATGGAAGACAAGATAGAGAATCTATCAAAAAAATAGAAGCTGTGTAAGAGAGAAAATAACAAATTTGGAATTTAAAAATACTAAAAATGAAAAAAATGACGGAAAGGAAGAAAAAGCAAAATCATTAAAAAATTATATGAATAATATACAAGTCAAACAACTGACCTCGAAAATAGGATTTATAGGAATAATTCAAGAATCATAGGTCTCCCAGAAGAAGCAAAGCCCTGATCATCATCATAAAGAAAGAATATAAGAAACCTGTCCAGAACTTCTTAATTCAGATAATAAGCCATCAAGTGAGACTGGGGAGGAGGGGGAGGGGGGTGTGTGTGGAAGTGGAACTTTGCACTTCAAATTCCAAGACACATTGTGGTCAAATCTTGCTATTGGCTCCACGTTGGTGGGCGCCAAGTTGCTACAGTGACGGCATAGCTTACCGAGGGGAGCAAGTCTTATGCCTGGCCAGCAGGCTGCTCATCCTCCTGTGGAGCTCGCGAGTAAAAGAATGAGGCGGGAGAGCGGGTCAGTGAAGCAACTCCGATTTATTCAAGCAAGCACTCTGATTATATAGTCTTTGTCAGCTAGCCCAGTGAACCATGGTAACACACACAAACAAACCCAAAACTATAGAAATGAACACAAGCTGGGGTGGGACCGTCCCTTCCAGTGCCATCTTGTTCATCCTTTGTTGCACCAGACTCAGTTTACCTGATGTCCATCAGTGTGGTGTCCCAGATGGTGTGGCGGTCAGCGCCCCTTACAAAATCTAGCAACTTCATTAACAACAAATTTTGAAAGTTGACAGCAATATAAACTTTCAAGTATAAAAGAAAGGCAATTCAGAAACAAAAATACTCTGCAGTGGTAAGAAATTGCAGTAAAAATGAAACAGAATATTTGGAAAAGAATACATACACACAATTTTTTTATAGACAGAGGATTGAAAAGAGAACCAGAAAACTGTCCTTTCCTTTCATAATCTTACATTCTTACTTTCCAGGGATTTCCCCCCCCCCTTTTTTTTTCCTTTTTTCCCCCTTTTCTTCAAGCCTAAGTCTTCCTTTATCACCAAGACTACCAATGCAGGTACTCCTTATGAGCCTGATCCAGATTGGCATAGAAGTGTTCTGATCTGGGTCAATCAGTCAACTCCCTCCCTTGCTTCTCTGCAACTAAACAATCCATTCCCCTCACCCTCCTCGGAGTTTCACCACACTGATGTTGTCCTGAGTATGAACATATGATGCTCTATCTACTACAAACATCTGATGGTCACAGCACACTGTAGTTCAAGAGATCCAGCATCCTTAGCCTGTCCAGAAGCAGGAATTATGGATGGAAAATACCACACCTGCCATGAATCCTACATCCTAAGGAGAAGTTAATATAAGACAGCATTGGAAAAGACAATACTAACTCCTAAGGAGATAGAATAGTCAATAAATAAGCATTTAAATACCTACTATGTACCAGAAACTGTACTGCATTCTGGGGATAAAAAAGTAAATGTAATAAAAAAAAAAACCACAAACACACAACAGCCTCTTTTTTCAAGCATCTTACAGTGCAGTTGGCTATAGATATAAGGTGATTGGGGAAGGGGTAGGGGATGGGAAATTAGGAAATTGAACAATTGAAAGAATTAGAAAATACCTCAAGAATTGGCATTTGAGCTATGAGCTGAATAGCAGAGATAACAGAATGAAGGTTAGGAGGTAATGCTTCTGTCCACAGGAGACAGCCTGTAGAAAGTTGGATGTGGAAGATGGAAGGTTATGTGTGAGGAACCATAACAAAGAAGTTTGACTGGACCACAGCCCCATAGTGTTAAGATCAGTGTAATGAACAACAAAGCTAGAATGTAGGTTAAGACCCAAGTTGTAAGGGGCTTTAAATGCCAAGTAGATGAGTTTCTATTGTATCTTAGAGGTAACAGGGAACCATTGAAGTTTGCTGAGTAGCGGAATAAAATGATTAGATTTTTGTTTTGATAAAAACCACTTGAATAGCTATGTGAAGGATAAAGCAGAGAAAGAGAAGCATTGAGTCAGAGAAACTAATTATGAGCTTATTGTAATAATACAGTCAAGATCTAGTGGGTGCCTGAATTAGTATGATAGTAACATGGGTGTTGATGAGATAGTTGAGACATTGTGAAAGAAGAAATGACAAGATTTGGCAAGTGATGGAATATGTAGATTACATGAATACCAATGATGACATCAAAGTTGCAAGCTTGGGTGACTAGAAGGATTATGGTACCTTAAACAGGATTATGGTATCTTAGACAGAAATAGGGAAGCTCAAAAGATGAGTAGGTTTAGAAAGAAAGATAATGAGTTTATTTTTGGAAATGCTGACTTCGAGGTAGCTACAGGACATCTTCAGTCCAAAAAACACCTAGCAGACTTGATAATGTGGTACTTGGACTCAAGAGAAATGCTAAGGCTCAAAATATAGCTCTGAGAGTCACCAACAGAGAGGTGATCATTAAACCAATGGTGATTACTAAAGGCTTCCTTTAGGAGGGGGAGCTGGAGCTGCGCCATTGGGAAAGTTAAAGATTCTAAGAGGTGGAGCAAACATTTCACTACAGAGCCAGCCTGTACAAAAGTAGATATGGAAGGTAAGATGTTGAACGTGGGGAAAAGCTATTGTTCAGGCCAATTTGACCAGAATTTAGTGTGCCTAACAGGAATGTGATATAGGTGTGGAAAGGGCACCTAGAATCAAATTGTAAAGTACTCTAGATCTCAAACTGGGGGATTTATATTTTAGCATACAGATAATAGGGAAAGAACCACTGAAGATTATTGAATAGGATAGAAATACAGTCAGACTTGTTTCATTTTATAACTGTGGAGAATGGATTGGCATAGAGCGAAGAAAAGATCAGTCAGTAAACATTTATCAAGAGTCTTCTATGCACCAGGCACCGTGCTAAGTGTAAGAGATACAAAAAGAGACAAAAATTGTCCCTGGCCTAATGGGAAGACAAGTAAACAAATATGTACAAACAAGCTAACTAGAGAATAAATAGGAAGCAATTAAAAAAGGGATGATATTAGAATTGAGAGGACTTGGAAAAGGTGTCCTAGAGGAAGATGGGATTTTAGTTGGCACTTAAGCCAGGAAAGGCACTAATTGGAGGTGAGAAGGGAGGGCATTCCAGGAGTGGCGGACAGGTAGAGAAAATACCCAGAGCTGAGACATTGACTTCCTGCATGTCTCAGTATCTTGTTCATGGAACAATAAGGAAGTCAAAGTCACTGGATCAAAGACTGTGTGAGGGCTACGAATGCTTGATAGAAGACTAGAAAGATGTAATGGGGCTAGGTTATGAAGACCTTTGAATGCCAGACAACTTTGTATATGATTGTGGAGATGATAGAGAACCACTGCAATTTATTGAGTAGGGGTGACAATATGTTCAGACCAATAGCAATCACTCAGTGAAAGACGAATTGGACTGAGGAGAGACTTGAGGCAGACAAACCAATGAGTAGGCTTTCATAATAGTCTGTCTAGGTATGAGGTAATGACAGTCTGCACCAGAGTGGTGGCAGTATCAGAGAAAAGAAGGGGGAGTATTGCAAAGATGGTGCAAAAGTAGAATCAACAAGGCTGTGCCAATAGATTGGATATAGAGAGTAAGAGTACTTATAACTTTACTATGAATTTGAAGAAAAGAGTAGAAAAATTTAATACAAATTGTTTCAGAAGCATTAGTGTTCAGAATGAGCTGGAGACTTAAAGGAAACCAAAAGATAAGATTGTTGTTCAGTTGTGATACTTGCATCTAACGCTTCATGATCTCATTTGGGTTAAGAATCTCAAAATTATGTGCCAGTGAGCTTGAAATCCATTCCTGAGAAAATTCTAGAATACATTACTAAAGAAAACATTTAGAAAGGAAGGTGGCAGTAGAAAGGCAGGACTTCAATCCAGCTTTCTTGATTCTGAGGATTTTTTACTATGCTCTTCATCTTGCACATAGTAGGTTAATAAATGTTTGTTAAAATTAATTGAATGGAATTGGCTTATGCTGCATAACATTGAGATTGTCATACAAAGAAAAAAGAATCTTTCACTGTGTCCTTATTGCTGCAGTCAGAGTAGCTAGGTGGTGCAGTGCACAAAGTGCCAGGTCTGAAGTCAGGAAGACTGACTCGTCTTCCTGAGTTCTAATCTGGCCTCAGACATGCTAGCATTTGGGGCAGGTGGGTGATGCAGTGGATAGAGCACCATGGCAGGAGTCTTGAGGACCTGAGTTCAAATCTCACCTCAGACACTTGACACTCACTAGCTGTGTGACCTTGGACAAGTCACTCAATCCCAATTACCTCATCCTGGCTCATCTCCAATCATCCTGATGAATATCTGGTCACTGGATTCAGATGGCTCTGGAGGAGAAGGGAGGCTGGTGACCTGCATAGCCCTCCCACGTTCAAAACAAAGTCAAGTGCAAGTCATATCATCGTTTCTCTGATGGCATGGTCTTCTTTGGCAATGAGGGATGAACACATTGTTGCAATCATTCCAATTAGTAGAAATTCATTTTCATGGACTTCTTTCAAACCCCTTTTCATGTATTTCATTTAAACCCTGGTTCATACAGTTGAGAATCTGTGTTCCATTTCAGTTTAGCCAAAGAGTAGCAATGGAAAAAAAAAAACAAGATGTATTGGACATTTTGTGTTCATATTATAAAGGTCAATTGAGCTTTTAAGAAAACCAAAAGAAATATGCAGATGAATTTTAAAATAAATAACAGGAAAACAAAATGTTGTTGATAGACTGAAAAGTCATACCACCAAATAACTACAGTCTGAAAATGAAATGATGACATTTAATATCTTTTCTAAAGGTCACTGAATTTTCATAACTAAAAGAACAATTTTTCTTGCCTTTATTATAGTATATGCATATCATTTCTAAGAAATACATTCTGTCCAAACGTGCAATTTTGAATAAGGGTGATTTAAAAGTATTTGAATATTCACAGGGATAGCCTGATTATGTTATTGTTCTGCTTTACAGTATTCACATATGTGTAATCTGTAATTCATGATTCTGGGGGAAAATGAAAAAGCCACTTGGAGAAAAAAATTTTATGAGAAATTTGAAATGGCAGTTTAGTGAAGGATATGGCTGAGGAGTTAAAATAGCTCCGTTTCTTCTCTAGGCTCCACCATGTTTTGTTTTTTAAACCAACTGGATTTTAATGCTAATTTAATATTTCACAGACTCACTTTCACTTTTAATTGGAGGAGATATAATAGTGAAAAACAGTTGGTTAATAGGTACTCGCAGTAAACTAACATGTTTATTATTTGAAATAGACGAAGTAGGGATAGGGAGAGGGAAATTTGCTAGGAAGATTTTTTTTTTAACAGTGTTGGAAACGCATGGGGAGTCAGAATCAAATATTGAATTTGTGCTGTTTCTTTTAACTTTCTAGAAAATAAATTGCCAAAGACAGAGAAGTATCTGCCAAAATTTTCACAGAAACACTTTTCTGTGGTAGCAAAAGTTAGATTTAAAAAATGAAAATGGATGTCCATTGATCATAGAATGATTGAACAAATTATGGTGTATATATACACATATATATACATATATGTAATAGGATCTTATTTTTTTGTAAGAACTGATAACTATAAGGAATTCAGAAAAAAACATTGAAAGACTTATATGAACCAATATAGAACAAAATAAAAAGAAAGAACCAGATAAATGATGATTTCAGTAAGATAAATGAAAACAACGAAAGGTAGCTGAACTCTGATCAACTGTAATAACTAGTTATAGTTGGGAGAACTGATGATAGAGCATAACTCTCTTTGTTCATTAGAGAAGTGGAGTTGCTCTGTTTGGTGTTTATTGGTTTCATTACACATTTTTCTTCATTATTATTGATGGTTCATTGGTAGGGTGGGGAGGGATTTAGGTTGCATTCTTGTGGTACAAAAACAGAAGTTATAAATAAGTAAAAATGTAATCAAATCACTCAAAGCAAGAAGGGGAGAAAAGAAGCTGCTAGGAATTAGTGTTTTATGTTAAGTTGCTTTCTCCTCCATTGCTCATGATATTTATTTCAATATTTGAAAATTAATTTACAGGTGCAAGAAAGATGATTATTTTGTGCTTTTCTGGTAAAGGCTAATATACTGACCAAACTTCTCGATGGCATAGCAAAACACCAAGCCTCCCTGTCTTAGATTGCTTTCAAAACTTACAGGCAGGATTACACATGTCAAAAAAAACCCAACTATAGTTTACCAAATTGACTCAAACTGAGTAACAGATCTACTTTTATCTAAATCCTTAATCATCCAACATTCAGAAGAAAATGACAAGGGATTTTCTGAAAGTTCTCATGATCTTACTAGTTTGAGGTATGTTTTCATGTTAAACATTTTCCCAACTTTGTAAGGAGAGGTAATATAACTGATGTGAATTAATTCTGGGTCTCTGTTTTCTCATTTGTAAAACAAGATAGGACTAGATCCTTTTGAGTGAATATTTTATGGATCCCCTTGGCAGTCTGTTGAAGCTTATGAACTATGAACAAAACTGTAATTGGTCATTACAGCTGATCAGAGTTCAGCAATCTTTCATTGTTGTTTTCATTTCATTGGAGTTATGATATATCCTGTTCTTTCTTGTTCTGTCTGTTTTGTTCTACATTGGTTCATACAAGTCTATCCATTTTTAAAATTTTCTTATACTCTTATTTTCAGAATAATGTTTTAAAATGCATCAAATAGATTGCATAAGAGTACATAGTGAAGCAATTGTAATACACTTATGAAAAAAGAAAGGAAGGAAGGAAGGAAGGAAGGAAGGAAGGAAGGAAGGAAGGAAGGAAGGAAGGAAGAAAGAAAGGAAGGAAGGAAGGAAAGGAAGAAAGGAAGGAAGGAAGGAAGGAAGGAAGGAAGGAAGGAAGGAAGGAAGGAAGGAAGGAAGGAAGGAAGGAAGGAAGGAAGGAGTGAGGGAGGAAAGAAGTTCATGGTTCATGGGTTAAGAACCTCTGCAGCAGATGAAGTCTAAGGTCTCTTCCAGCTATAACATTCTCCAGATTTGCTGTTAAACTCCTTTTATGTCAGGAGCTGATATTTGAGTCATATTGTTAAGATATGGTATATTCTTGATGTAGCACGTTGACATGATTTCTTTTTGGAAACATGACTTTAACTCTACCAGTAATAAATCAGCCACCTGTTACTTCCTAATGGGCTCTGAAACTTTTCTCCAAACCATAAGGTATCCCTACATATGGTCAAATATCAAAACATTTGATAGCTAGTCAATTCATTGCCTCCTGTGATCATCTCTATATTTCCATTGAAAGTATCCCCTCATCTTTTTTCTACCATTTTCCTCATCCTTTCTATCCTGATCCATACATGGAAAGCAGTTTAGTACAGAGTCAAGGGAAGTAGTTCTGGAATCAAACATCCTGAGTTCAAATCCTGACTGATACCCACTGTGTATTTGACTTTAAACAAATCACTGAACCTCCATGGACCACAGATTCCTCCTCTATGAGATGAAGATGTTGGATTCAGTGGCTTCTGAAACCTTTTCCAGCTCTAGAAATGTGATCCTTTGTGTTGTCTTTGGGTTAATTTTATTGTACAACAGTCTACACAACCCTTCAAGGTTTTCAAAGTGCTTTACAAATATTATCTCATTTTGTCTTCACAACAGTCTTGCAAGGTAGTTTTTTTTTATTGTTCTGATTTTACAGTTGATGAAACTGAGGCAGAGAGTGGTTAAATGACTCTCTAGGATCACACAGCTAGTGTCAGACTCAGAACTAATGAATCCCAGTAGTTTACCCAACTCACTGCAGTTTATCAAACTCACTATATGAACTGAGCAAGTCCTAGGATATTGAAAATAGATGAGAGATATTGGCAACTAGGTAGAACATTGGATAGAGTGCTGAATCTAGAGTCAGGATAACCTAAGTTCAGATTCTGAGCCTGACACTAGCTGTGTGAGTCTGGCTTATATCAGTTATTTTTTCTCTCCTCCTTTTCTGTTTTAGCCTTTCTATGTGTTTTTGCTTCAATAATGCAAATGATTTCCTCATTCAGGTGGTGGTTTTTCCCCCAACTCCACTTTAGAATCAATCTTCTTTATTGGCCAAAACATGAAGTAAAGCATCATTCTGATAATGAGACTTTAGCTAGACTCTCAAGTTACACTCGTGAAATCTCCTGTCAAGTCTATTAGAAGCCTTTATGACTTCATTTGACATGCCAGTACGTTGTTCCTCACCTCCTCCTTTTCTTTCTTTGACTCCTCCTTCTTTGACTCCCTTTTCCCTCCTTTCTGGCCTTTTCCTCTTCTTCATTTTTTTACTTCTCATTTCCCATCGCTCTTCTCCTCTTCTCATTCATCCTTTCTCTTGTCTTTTCCACCTTCTTCTATATCACTACCACTGTCATCACCACCATTATCATCATCTTTATCATTACGGCTCCACTGATATAATCTTAAAAAACTTATGATCATCTCCCTGACATATGACATCATGTGTTGCAGTAGAGCTTCAGTGGGTCAGTTAAAGCAGAGATTTTATTCTTGTTAAGTCAATCCAAGAGACAGTCAAATGCAGAGTAGATAATGCTTGACTTCAACGACTGAAAATTTGAAAGTTGTTTTGTACCTTGATGATTTCAATTATCACAAAGATTTGGATTCAGTCATAATAATACTAAAATTAGGCAGGAATTGAAAACCATACTGTTTGCATCCTCAGGCTTCATGGATGATTCAGCACAAGGTAAATCTGATACTTTGCTTATATATGAATATTCATCTCACTCAGGTGCTTACAAGTTTCAGCAGTTAAGAGGAGCTCTTCAGTCAAAATTAATAAAATCTAAAAGTGATTAACACAGAGTAATGAGAAGTAATGGATGCTGTTTATAGGTCTGCAGTTGAGATTATGAGAGGACTTACGTATCAATGCATAAAACTGTGCACTTAAATTACTAAACTCAGGGTCATAGTGTACCTTTCCCATGGATAAGATGAGATTGGGATACTCAATAATCAACTCTTAGAAGTGTCTGTCATTTTTCTAGCAGAGAATTTCTCATTTTCTTTCCTTTAATAGTTCTAAGGTTTTTTTCCCCTTATTTGTTATATTTTTTTTCTAGATGCAGCTGAAAGCAGCATTGAGGTGTTCTGCTGTCCACTGCTATCTACCAAACCATGCCAATAAATATTGTGTTGATGCACGGTTTAGCCCTATGCCCTGCTGTATCGAAGAAAGGCACATCCTCCCAGTGTTGGCAAAGAAACATAAAGTAATGAAAAGGGATCTGGATCTGGCATCAGATCATGTGGATTTTAATCCCAGCTCTAGGCAGCTAGGTGATGAAGTATATACAGCATGGGGCCTGAAGTCAGGAAGTTTTTGGTCACTTCTTTCATGAGTGTCCAACTTTTCATGACCCCATTTGGAGTTTCCTTGGCAAAGATATTAGAGTGGTTTTCCATTTCCTTCTCTAGCTCATTTATACAGATGAAGAAACTGAAGCAAACACAGTTAAGTGATTTGCCCAGAGTCACACAACCAATAATTGTCTAAGAATGGATTTGAATTCAGGTTCCTGAAATCCTGGTCCAGTGCTCTCTTTTCTACAGTATCTAGCTGCCTCAGTCCACAAGATCTGAGTTCAAATCTGGCTTTATATGCCTATTAGCTATGTGATGCTGAACAACTCACTTAACCCTGTTTGCCTCAATTTTCTCATCTGTAAAATAAGTGGGAGAAGGAAATGGCAAACAACTTCAGCATCTTTGTCGAGAAAACTCCAAATAGTTTCATAAAGAGTCAGACACAACTGAAACAACTGAACAACTGTTCTGACTACTAGTATGACCTTGGGCAAGATATTTCAGTCTTCTGGAGTTCAATTTTCTCATCTGTAAAATGAGAGAGTTGAATGATCTGACTTGTAAGTTCTTCCAGCTCCAGATCTATAATTCTATGACCATCTCAGAATGCCCAGGATTGGGAAGTGAGAAATTCTTGTTTCAATGAGCAGAAATATACTACATCATTGGGTGGTTTCAACCAAAAGAACTAGTTTGTTCAGATTTTGTTGGAAGAGGACAAAGTATTAGAAAATACTGTTAAAAATTAATTATATTACTATGTTCACTTAAATTTCAATGATTCAATGAATTTGTAAGAGTTGAGGTACAGTGTTCAGAGAAGAAATAGAACTAGAAAAATTTGTGCCCTGGTTGGAGGAAGGGAGGATTTTTTGGAGAAGGATGCAATAGAGTGGTGAGGCATGATATGTATCTTGAAATAGTTGAAGATCTATGCCAGAAATGGGGAACCTGCAGCCTCAAGGCCACATGTGGCCCTCTAGGTTAATAAGTGTGCCCCTCTGATTGAATCCAAATTTTAAAGAAGAAATCTCCTTAACAAAAGGGTTTGTTCTGTAAAACTTGGACTCATTCAAAAAACCATACCTGAAGACCTAGAAATCTACATGTTGCCTTGAGGCCACAGGTTCCACATCCTTGAAGTGTGAAAAATTCTCTGTGGTTCCAGAGATCAGAAAAGGAAAACTGGAATAAACTGAAGGAAGGGAGACTTTGTCCATAAGGATCCTGACAAAAAAACTTCTTAACAATAGATCTTTCTGAAAATGAAATGAGTTGATTTTAAGGCAGTGAGTCACCCTTAACTAGAGGTGATCAAGCAGTGGTTGCCAGGGATGACACAGAGGGATCAATGGGTATGAACAGCAATACATTGACTCCTATGGTCTTCACCAGTTGGGAACTTCATAATCCTAAAATCCTATGAATTGATGTGTGGACACTAGAATTTCTGAAGAAAAAAAGTTCTAACTCAAATTCGATTCAATTCAATAAGCATCTATTAAGGTCCAACTCTGCGCTAGGTACTTTGTTAGGCACAAGAAGATATGAAGACAAAATTTAAAAAATCCCAGTGTTCAAGGAGATTACATTTTACTTGGGGAGTATGTCATGTACAAAGATAACTAAATTAAACATTTATTAATACCAAACAAAGAAATTGGTAGAAGAGGGGATTGAAAGCTAAGGGAATTGAGCTGAGCCTTGAACAGAATTAGGATTTCAAGAGGTGAAAGAAAAAGGAAGACTATCCCAGGCACAGAAAGACCTGTAAAATGAGGGAATGGGATGTCATATATTAGAAATAGCAAATAAGCCATACTGACTGGAACACAGAGTGAGGCAAAAAAGAGGTGATGCAAAATTATTCTGGGTAGATAAGTTGGAACTCAATTTAACTTCCAAATCAATGAGTTTAAATTGTTTCTCTTCTATTTATCACAAAACTAGGTTCACACTGAGATCTCTACTCCATCAATAAGGCTTATTTCAATGGATTTATTGAATAGATATTTGGACCTCTAGAAATGAGACTATTATTTATCATTATAGTATTATTGCTACTTATTTCCTATATCTTTTAAAATAACTTGAGGTACCCAGATCTGGAAAGATCAACATTTGGCAGAAATTTCAGTCATTTAATAACTCCAAGTCCACTTCCACCAGCATCTGTCAAATTATCTCTTGAGGTAATCGCAGCTTTCAAACACAAAGGAGTTGTATTTTCTCCCTTGCATGGGTTGACATTTTAAGGACATGTCATGAACTGAGAGAGAACCTTATGTTTGAAGTTGGAGAACTATTCTTGAAGAAGTAAAAAGCTCACTTTGCCTGAAATCTATGGAATGAGAAGGAAAATAAGAAATGACCATTCAGGGGAAGGGAGGATGGGAGAATTTGTTAAAAAATTAAATAAAAAATTTTAAATTAAAAAAATTTATATAAAAATAATTTTTATGTAAAAATATATAAATATATAAAAATTGTATATGATTTTTAAAAAATTAACATTAAAAATGTTTAAAAGCATTTACATGTAACTGAAAACATATACACATATATGTATATAATTTTTTTAAAAAAGAAATTTCCAGTGTACATGACATATGTACATATATATATAATCATATTTCTATGTCATCAGTGGCCATGACTCACCCATCCTGTACCCTAACAATTGATTTCTTTTTGTATGTATATGTAAAATTTGCATTTATACCTATTTAAGTTAATCTCGTTAGATGTGATTCCAGATTTCAGAGATTGAAGCAGTCCTTATTCCTTTGGTTTACCAAAAGTGTGAGATCTAGAACCAGAAGGAAGAGATCCAATACCAGCTCAGTTGTTTACCCACTCTGTGATCTTGGACAAGTTCCTTTGTCTCCCAGTCTCAGCTTCTTCATTCGTAAAGTGAAGGGATTGAAATGGACTAAGGGTATCAAATTCAAATGGAAATTGGAGTCACTAAACCATCCATAAGGATCCTGACAGACTGGATATTGACCTTAGAAAACCATCCATTAATATTATCTGTGTTCTATTGTATGTTCATTTATTCTATCTAGCTCAGGCTCTATGGGAGTGTTGTAGCCATGGCCAGTGGACCTTGGCATTGACACTCTAGCCTAACTGAGCTTATGCATCTCCCTTCTTGCTTACGTCTCTACTTGTATGATGATTTTCTGTTCACCACATTTGCTCCTTACACTTAAATACTACACTTCTCGGTCATCTAGATGGTGCCATAGTGCATAGAGTAACAGGCCTGGAGTCAGAAAGACATCCTCTTCCTGAAATCAAATTCAGCTTCAGACATTACTAGCTGTGTCAAAAGGACAGGTCACTTAAATGTTTACCTCAATTTCTTCATCTGTACATTGAAAAAGGAAATGCAAACTACTTCAGTAACTTTGCCAAGAAAACCCCAAATGGGGTCATGGAGAGTCAGACACAACTGAAAAACTACATTTCTCCTAGCTTATCTCCCATTTATCATTTAAGTGGTTTGGAACCTCCCAGAGCCCCTGTTCCCTCAACTCTCTCTACCACAAGATTGAAGCATCCCTGCTTTTAGGAGGGTATGGCACTTCTCCCTTTGCTGACGGAAACTTGGGAGTGTCTCAAAGAGTATCCTCACTCACTACTCCTGCTGAAATGCAGTTGTGTCCTTGTGGCTCATCTCAGCACCTCAAGCTAAAGTGACTAACTCAGAAACAGTCAGGAGGTGCCCTCTCTCCTAGCCCTCTAATCCTCTGAGGAAATAAAAGTAAGTTTTCTCTTTTCAAACTTCAGGTCTCCTTGTTCTTTTTACTGACTTCCTACATTCTTCCTGGCATATGGATATTTTTATGTAGGACCATAGATTTAGAGCTAGCAGGGACCTTATAGGCCAATGAATCTCTCATTTTATAGGTGAGGAAACTGAGGCAAAGAAAAGTTAAGGGACTGTCCAGGTACAGGTATATAGTAAAAGCGGGATTCCAACCCCAGCCTTCCTTATTATCTGTCCAGTGCCTTACCAAGTATGAAACATCACCTTAATTATGCTTTGGTTAATGATGATAGTAATAAGGAGTGATGTGATGTATTAAAGTGCTATCTTAATTTTCATAACAACTCTGAGACATAAATGCTATTATAGCTCCCATTTTGCAGATGCAAAAACTGAATCCTAGAAGGACTGAGTGACTTCCTTAGGCAGGACTGGAAGTCAAGTCTTTCTCACTCCAGATCTAACACTCCATCTACTCTGCCTCCTTTTAGTGGCCTTTTAGTGAAGTTCCAAACAAGGGAGACATGCTGCTGTTGGGAAATTAATCTTTCAGGGGGAAACTTTTTTTTCTGAATTGACTATTTTTTTAACTCAATTCAGTAAAAATTATGAAATGTCAGGAAGTAGAAATAGCATTTATATTGTGCCTACAACATGTCAGACACCTTAGTAAGAAGTTTTTACAACTATGATCTCATTTGATTTTCAAAACAAGTCGGGGAGGTGGAGACTATTACTATTCTCATTTTACAGATAAGGACGTGGAGGCAAACAGAACTTAAGTGACTTGCCCAGAGTCAAGTAGCTGGTAAAGGTCTGAGGCAGAATTTGAACTCAGGTATTCCTGGCTCCAGGCCCTGTACTCCAAAGACTATACTACCTGAATATCTCTTGTGTCTTCTGCCTAGGTACAAGATACAAGACATTATACAAAGTGTTTAACAGTACAAAAAAGCCTATTCCCTGCATCAAGGAACCTACATTCTACTGATCAAAATAAAGATATAACATATATATGTGAATATATAGATTTTTTTCAGAAACTTATGTTTTTTATTTTCGCTACAGGTACATAAAACCAGTACTATCCTAACCAAAACAATAACCAATGATAAGAAAGTGAAATATGCATGCTTTCTGTCCCTCACAATAGATTTTAAACCAAAATCTTTACCAAAAAAAAAAAAAAAAAAGCCAAGACATAGATGCTTAATGACTTACCCAAAACGTAAGCCCCCTTTAGCAGATAAAGTTATATGCTACTGCCATGAATGGTGTCTATCATATTCAAAGAGATGCTTCTTTTGCCTTTTTTTAATGTCATAGATAGACTGACATTATCTAAACATAATAATATCATGGGCAAAAGAAGCTATTTTTGAAGGTAATGTGACAAAATTATGTTATTTACAATAATATCAACCAGGGCCTTGTTGAATGGCAGAAGCTTTTTTTTTTCCTTTTCCCCTTTTCTGATTGACTATCCTTTGCAGTCCTGATCATAGCTGTTTCCAAGCTTCTCCTCTAATTTCAGGCTTCCTCTATTACTCTTTCCTCATCACTAAAATAAAATGGTTTTACTTTACTGGGGAAATGGACTCCATGCCTTATGAATTCTCTTTCTCCTCTGTTCTCTCCAAAACCTTACAGTGCAGTTGATAGAGGACAGGCCTAGAGTCAGGAATAACCCAGTTTGAATCAGGTCTAAGATACTTACTAGTTGTGTAGCCCTGAGATAATTCTCATCTATAAAATGGAAATAATAGCATCTTCCTCCCAGGGCTACTGTGATCAAATGAGATAATATTCACAAAATGCTTTGTATAGTGCCTGGCACATAGTAGGTGGTATATAAATGTTAGCAACTATTAGTATTCATTCCCTTTCTCTAGGTTTTAAGACTGACATGCCAACCTAAGTAAAATAGCATAGTGGCCTGATACAGGAGGAAGTGTATTCCAGGCAAGTCAAACCAGGGCCACCATTGCAAGCACCATCTCCCCTCAGATGCTCATGAAGACAACTCATGTCTCTGAGCTCAACAGTCTTGAGAATGTCAGTGCCTTGCAGAAAACCCTCCATGCTTCTAGGCCAGGTCCCAGAACCATCATGTAGAGAAGGAACCACTATGGAACACAGATCTACTTTCCTTGTTAACATCCACACCAGCTGCTGAGCAACTACCAAAAATGGCCAGGTGAGTCCTAGAACCCTGATATGTCAGCACCACCAGACTACCAGTCTTCCTCCCCATTCAGTCCATGAAGCCATCACTCCAAGAAGTCATCCCTGTGGAGCTGTCAACTCCTTCAGACCTGTTGGTGCCTTCACAACTAAAGACCCAGAAAATAAAATTTTTGGCATCAAAGCTTTTGGCATGGTCAAATGCCAAGGTTAAACAGCAAAAAAGGATATGATTATCAGTAGAAATGACATTAAGCAATATGTATGACTATGTGCTTTGTCATTGAACCTAAGGATCATGGATCTTTACATCTGACTTGCAGCTGAAGTTTGTGTGTTCTCTCTCCCTGGTTTGAAAACTCTCCTTTAAGAATGGAGACTCTTTTGCTTTTCTGTCTGTATCCCTAGTGATTCACACAGCATTTTACATAAAAAAGTACCAAGTAAATAAATTCTTTTTTAATTTATTCCTTCACTCTCTCAGTCATGCATCCATTCATTCATTCATGAAGGGATGGCTGTAAGGATCTCAGTGGCCTCCCTGACCTTCTAAATGAAGAAGGGAAGAAGCCTTGGTGAGGACCCAATCCCCTGAGGCCAAAGGGAGGTCTATAGTAATGTTCAAAAATCCCTTTTTTCCAGTAGTGAAGATTGTGAATAGCCACTAGACACCAATTCCACAGCAGGCCCTCTCTCCCCCAGCAGGAATTAGCGCCAGTCACCGAACACCAAGTCCAGGTTTCCTCCCACACCCCCAACCCCACCGCACCTACCTCAACCATCTCTTGCTCCATGTCTGATCATGCTTGATTCAGAAAACAACTCTATGAAAACCTACCAGGCTTTACCAGTTCGGGCACTCTTTTTCACTCAAGAGGGATCTGTTTTTATCCTCCCTGACATCCCTTCTTAAAGGATTTCCTCTCAACAAAGCTGGCTTGCTTTACTTTCGCTTTGCTGACTCCCATCCCAGGTTGTGTTTCTTCTTGTAGTACCCTGTCTTTCTTTGGACTCTACCTTGAAATCCTGAACCTCATTTAAACTACATTGATAATAACCTTTCTCCTTGTTAATCATTCTACCTGTGCCCTTAATCTCGTGGATTTCTATTTCTTCCTAACCTTGATCTTTTAATCATCATCTCTTGGTCTCTCTCTCTCTCTCTCTCTCTCTCTCTCTCTCTCTCTCTCTCTCTCTCTCTCTCTCTTTCTCTCTCTGTCATTTTTATTATCTAGTATTTCTTCCCCTACTCAAGAATCATTTACTTCTAGGATAAAATACAAATGTGTCAGTTCAGCATCTTCAGCCCTCCTTCCTTCTTCTTTCACATCACCATCTTCCCCCTTCACAGAATCTGCTTCCTAGCTGAACTGATTTACTTGCTGCTCCTTGGAAGGATCCTCCTTCCTGCCTCTGGGATGCACCTACTTTTTACCTCTTTGACTTTCTAAGATTCAAATTAGATTCTGCCTCCTACAAGAATCCAGCATTGGTTCTTCTAGTTAGCACTTTCTCTTTGCTCAAATGGTGATGAGTTGAATCGGATTAAATTCTTTAGAAATTGGAATATTCATATGTCTTTATTCATATCCTTCAATAGAATGGAAGCTTCTTACAAACTACAGCTATATTATTTTTGTTTTGTGGCCAGGTCTAAAGTATTTATCTTTTATCTTAGAATGAATAATGAGTAATTGAAGGCTCTTGTGCAGAGGAGTGAAATAGCCAGACCTACATTTCAACAATGCTGGTAAGATTGGAAGGGGGAGGGAGGGTCTAGATAATGCCTTACCCATAGAAGGCAGAATAAATACTGGATACATTTTTTTGCTTCTCTTTCCTTCCTCCTATAAAATGAGCTATTTGACAACTCAGACTATTTCCTTTTTGTTTTTGCATTCTCCATGCCTTATACAGTATCTTGAATATAATTAATGTTTGTTAATTGATAAAGTTTCTTCTGAATGCACATAGAATCATTAATGTAGAATCTTGCTTCATGCTTGCCCTCATCACAATTTCCAATCATACATTCCTTGAGCCTGTCTTTAATCAGATGATACACTCCAGTATGTCATTACGAGTCATATGATTAGCCAGAGACAGTATAGTGGAGGGGAAAGAGGCCCTGACTTCAACCAAGAGCCCTGGATTCAATTCTAGGCTTGGACACTCATTGTGTGACCACTTCCCCTATCAAAAGTTCCATTTCCTCACTTGCAAAAATGAAACTACTTCCTTCATGTAAATTTAGTTAGAATTTCAGTGAAAAGCATGACCTGAATTTATAATATGACCCTGAATTGCATTGCCCTAATATTCCTGATATAATTCAAAGAAGAGTTATTGAATCAATGATTGCTCCTTGGGAATGCACAACCTATCCCATGGAAGGTTCTTACTGTAAGAAGGTCATCACCTTGAACAAGACCAAGTATTTCATTATTTGCTAATAAGATTCTAATATACTCAATCCTGACCATCTCATCATCATTTGAAAAACAAATGGCTTTTCCTTGAAGCAGATTAAAAATCTGAAGTTTATTAGACACTTTGAATGTCACCTTCCCCATTTTCTGCTGCACTAATAATAACTTCTTAGAATTTGCAGATAAATTCTGGTCAATGCAAGGATTTCTCCTCTGAACACGTTATTAGATAATACCCTCACTGCCTTTGAGCTTGTGATCTCCAAGTATGTCAAACACTTTTAATCACAGCTCTGAAACCTTCTAAGAGATTCCAAACTTGGTGTTCATTAATCTTTGTAAACAGTAAGCTGATGTTTATGGAAAAATTCAATGATTTTTCTCCCTCATTGATTGATTTTTCTTTAGATGAGCAGCTACAAATGACTGAAATTCAATTAATGACCCAAGACATCAAAATGTGTGTTTTCAAAGGAGGGAATTCATTGAATAAAGAGTTTCTTGTTTAGCAGGTTTCCTTGTAGTCAGCAGAAAGAGGCTTAACAAGAAAGACAATTTCTGTAATGCAAGCCAGGCCAGAGGAGTCTAATGGGAAGAATTCTGTTTCTTACCTAGTTGTTCCTTCTAGTAACAGAGATGAATGAGGTTTCAAAATTGGCTATCTTCCATGGGATCTGGGGGTTACCTTCTGGGGTGCTTCTGATCTCCCCTTAGCTCCACAGAGAAAAATGCAAATGCAGTCTTCAGAAAAGTATTTCACCCTCCTGAAAACATATAAAAGATGTAGATATTAGCAAGGATGCAGATACACACACACACACACACACACACACACACACACACATACACACACACACCATGGTCTTCAATCCAAAATTTCCTTGAACTTCTTGAGTTCCTAAAATTTTGTCTAGCTGTCTCTCATGTGTGGAATGTTCTCCCTCCTCATTTCTGCCAACTGGCATCCCTGGCTTCCTTTAAGTAAAACCCCACTTTCCACAGGAAGCCTTTCCCAATTCCTCTTAATTCTAGGGCTTTCCTTCTCTTGATTATTTCCTACTTTTATTGTAGTTCATTTGTACAAATTTGTTTGTTGTTGTCTCCCCCATTTGATTAGAAGCTTCTTTATGGAAGTGATTCTTCTCTTCCTATCCCTAGCCCTTAGTTCAGTGTCTGGCATATAATAGGCACTAAATAAATGTGTATTGACTGACTACATATCCATCACTCTGAACCTCAAAGTGAATGTCAGAACAGGAAATCAGTCACCTGGGGGAAAATCAATCAGGACTGACCAATCCCATGAAAAGTACAGCAATAAGTGGAGCCTGATCCTGGCATAAAGAAAGCCCTAATTCAGGAACTAAAGTTGGAGAGGTGAATAAATAAAATATCAACTGATACTATGTTATTGAAACTCTAGAGATGCCCCCCCAAAGGAGTAATTATGCAATAACTTCAAGCTGAGACTCAAATGAAAAACAAATTTTCCATGAGATCTACATTCATATTTGGAACAAATAAAGCAAGACATAAAAAATGAAATTAGAAATCTGGAGGAAAGAATTGGGAAGAGAATAAACAGATCAGAGGATAAAGTGATGAACTTTGCCCAGGTAACAGTCTTCTCCCTAGCAACTAGAGTAAACCAAACAGAAATAAATGATCCAACAAGACTACAAGAAATGTTAGAACAAAATATAATGATTAAAAATATAAGAGAAAATGTAAGCTATCTGATATCAAGAACAGATGACCAGGAAAAAAAATCAAGTTAGATAATTTAAGAATCTCTGAACTCCATGAAAAAAAAAATGACAAAAAGACGGAATACTATATAGCAAGAACATATTAAAAAACTGTTAGAATACCTTAGAAGAAGAAGGCAAAATGAAGATGGAAAGAATCCATTTATCATATCCTCAAAGAAATTCCAAAAAGAAAAACCTCAGAGATGTCATCACTAAAAGGCAGAACTCCCACATTAAAAAAAAACTACTTCAAATACCAAGAAAGGAGCAGCTCAAGTCAAAGAAAGCACAGTCAGATCACACAAGACTTTGTAGCTACTATAATAAACAAGAAGCGTTCTTGGAATGCAATATTTCTAAACGGAAAAGACCTAGGTTTAGAGTCAAGAATAACTTATCCTGAAATTCTAAGTATAATCTTACAGAGGAAAAAAAAGTCAACCTTTAATGGAATAAAAGAATTTTCACCATTTCTCATAAAAGAAAAAACCAAGAATGCTGAAATAAAAATACAAGAGTGCAGAGAAACATAAAGGTAAACTTACTGAGCAATTAGAAATAGCTGTATGATGACATGCTGCTAATATTCTAATAGGAGAAAAAGAAACAGGTGTCCCTTCAGAACTTTTTTGTCTTCAAAGAGTACTGAGAGAGTTGAGTAAGGAAAATTGTTCCTGAGGGTAGAATGGTTCTGTTTCAGAGGTTTAATAGGAGAAAAAGAAGAGAGTACAAAAGAAATATACCAATATAGAAAAGGAAAAAAGGCGAATTTACTATTTTTATGAATCGGATGTGAGAGAGAGAGTATACATACTTGGAAGAGGGGTAGGAACATCAGATTAACCTCATTCTCATCTTAATGGACATAAAAAGAGGGAGAGCGTTTTGCGTAGAAACACATTAAATTCAAAAAGGAAACAAGAGAGGACAGATTTGTACTTTGACTAGTACACATCACAATCTATTTTAGTGGGGAGATAGTCTTTGAAAGACACCACCAATGCTCTGTGTCCAAGATTGGACTTAGCTGGACTGATCTTCAGACAACAACCATCTGGTCCATCATTAGACACACACTTAAAGACTTTCTAATTTTGTAGTATCTACCAGAACTTGTACTCTCTTAACAAAGCTGTCAAGAACCTAGGATGACTTCTATACTACAAGAAAGCATCATAAGAGGATTCTAGTTTTTGATACTTGCTAACTGGGCAATGTTGAGCAAATCATTCAACCTCTCTGAGACTCAGTTAACTTATTTGTAAAATGAGTTAAGTCGGTTAGAAAGTCTCTGAGGTCTCTTCCTAGCTTAAATCTATGATACTATTGAAAGTGTGGGGTAGAAACCACCACATTTGGTTCTGGTGTCTTGATTAGGTGAGAATATTTTTGCTTGAATTAAACAATCAGAAGTATGAATTAGACATTCAAGCATCTTTCAATCATTCAAAGTCAGTATTTGAGACTAGATAATACTTAAAATAATTTCTATGAAAGGGAGAATCTACCTAAAGGCTCTGAGTATTTAGTCTGGTTTCAGGAGTTTTCAAACAGGACATTTGTAGAACATCTTTGAGGAACATTGGGAGGATTGAAATGTAGAAGAGAAGATAGTTATTGAGTGGATTCATTAACCAGCTGGAACCTCAGAGGAGAGGATCCAGGCTGAGCGAAATTGTAATAAAAGATCAGTTCTTTTCCCAGATTTCTCTCTTGATTCTTGCCTATCCACAGATAGTATAACATAATCTGCTGTTTATCCAAATCATTATGCAAATGTTTCCAGTAAAATTAATTTTGCCTCAACCACAAAAAGTCCAAGAGTCATCTAGAGAGAGCTATAAATGTAAGCTGGTTGAGGAGCTTGAACTCTGCCTCAGTGTGGAGAATTTTCCTAACTCAGAGTTCAAAGTAGTTGTGATTGAACTCAGAACTTTTGATTTCAAATAAACTTATTAATACTTGAGAGGAAGGAATCAAGTGGACCATGGGGGCCACTATATTATCCCTTCAGCTTATAATAAGTTACATATTGTAGTAACATTATACTATGATACTATATAAAGCATAAATGGAGAAAGGAGGAAAAGCAAAGTCAGAGATATTTAGAAATGTATCCTGGGGTTTTCCCATTCAAGAGTAATTAAGAGGGGCGGAGCCAAGATGGAGGAGTAGAAAGATGCAAATACACATAGCTCTGAACCCACAACCCATACAACATCGGTATAAAGTAACTCACAGTGAATTCTGGAGCAGTGAGGCCACAGAACAGTGGAGCAAAGGAGATTTCTGTTCCAGAGGGACCTGCAAACCTCTCGCAAAAGGTCCGTCACGCTGCAGACGCGGAGCCCAGCCCAGCCCAGACCTGCTGTGGCTGCAGCACCAAGAGAAACAGATCCGAGCAGGCTTCAGGGACGGGATCTCCAGCGGCCGCACAAGTCCCTCCACCCACCGGTGATGGGGGTCGGTGAGAGAGTCTCTTTGGCGGGTCGAGAGGGGAGTGGGGTGCCCCCATGGCTCGGGCCCCCTCAGGAGGCAGGAGCTGAGGGGTGGTGGCAGACCGGGGATCCCCGGGCCAGCAGGAGCCTGTCTCCATCGTTGAAGGTCTGTGCATAAACCCCCTGAGGGAACTGAGCCTGAGAGGCAGCCCTACCCCAACCTCAGCACCTGAACTTAATCTCACACTGAATAACAGCCCTGCCCCCACCAAAAGCCCTGAGGCTGGAAGCAGCATTTGAATCTCAGACCCCAAACGCTGGCTGGGAGGATCAGGAGGCGAGGTGGGTGTGAGGAGAATATTCAGAGGTCAAGTCACTGGCTGGGAAAATGCCCAGAAAAGGGAAAAGAAATAAGACTATAGAAGGTTACTTTCTAGGTGAACAGGCATTTCCTCCCTGCCTTTCTGATGAGGAAGAACAATGCTTACCATCAGGCAAAGACACAGAAGGCAAGGCTTCTGTATCCCAGCCCACCCAATGGGCTCAGGCCATGGAAGAGCTCAAAAAGAATTTTGAAAATCAAGTTAGAGAGGTGGAGGAAAAGCTGGGAAGAGAAATGAGAGACATGAAGTCAAAGCATGAACAGCAGGTCAGCTCCCTGCTCAAGGAGACCCCAAAAAATGTTGAAGAAAATAACACCTTGAAAAATAGGCTAACTCAATTGGCAAAAGAGGTTCAAGAAGCCAATGAGGAGAAGAATGCTTTCAAAAGCAGAATTAGACAGATGGAAAAGGAGATTCAAAAGCTCACTGAAGAAAATAGTTCTTTCAAAATTAGAATGGCACAGATGGAGGCTAAGGACTTTGTGAGACAGCAAGATATCACAATACAAAACCAAAAGAATGGAAAAATGGAAGATAATGTGAAATATCTCATTGGAAAAACAACTGACCTGGAAAATAGATCCAGGAGAGACAATTTAAAAATTATGGGACTACCTGAAAGCTGTAATCCAAAAAAGAGCCTAGACATCATCTTTTATGAAATTATCAAGGAAAACTGCCTGAGATTCTAGAACCAGAGGGCAAAATAAATATTCAAGGAATCCACAGAACACCACATGAAAGAGATCCAAAAAGAAAAACTCCTAGGAACATTGTGGCCAAATTCCAGAGTTCCCAGGTCAAGGAGAAAATATTGCAAGCAGCTAGAAAGAAACAATTCAAGTATTGTGGAAATACAATCAGGATAACACAAGATCTAGCAGCTTCTACATTAAGGGATCGAAGGGCATGGAATAGGATATTCCAGAAGTCAAAGGAACTAGGACTAAAACCAAGAATCACCTACCCAGCAAAACTGAGTATAATACTTCAGGGGAAAAATTGGTCTTTCAATGAAATAGAGGATTTTCAAGCATTCTTGATGAAAAGACCAGAGCTGAAAAGAAAATTTGACTTTCAAACACAAGAATGAAGAGAATCATGAAAAGGTGAACAGCAAAGAGAAGTCATAAGGGACTTACTAAAGTTGAACTGTTTACATTCCTACATGGAAAGACAATATTTGTAACTCTTGAAACTTTTCAGTATCTGAGTACTGGGTGGGATTACCCACACACACATGTACACACGCACACACACATAGAGACAGAGTGCACAGAGTGAATTGAAGAGGATGGGATCATATCTTTAAAAAAATGAAATCAAGCAGTGAGAGAGAAATATATTGGGAGGAGAAAGGGAGAAATTGAATGGGGCAAATTATCTCTCTTAAAAGAGGCAAGCAAAAGACTCATTAGTGGAGGGATAAAGAGGGGAGGTGAGAGAAAAACATGAAGTCTACTCTCATCACATTCCACTAAAGGAAAGAATAAACTGCACACTCATTTTGGTAGGAAAACCTATCTTACAATACAGGAAAGTGGGGGATAAGGGGATAAGCAGGGTGGGGGGGATGATGGAAGGGAGGGCACGGGGAGGAGGGAGCAATTTGAGGTCAACACTCATGGGGAGGGACAGGATCAAAAGAGAACAGAAGTAATGGGGGACAGGATAGGATGGAGGGAAATATAGTTAGTCTTATACAACACAACTATTATGGAAGTCATTTGCAAAACTACACAGATTTGGCCTATTTTGAACTGCTTGCCTTCCAAAGGGAAGGGGTGGAGAGGGAGGGAGGTAAAGAAGTTGGAACTCAAAGTGTTAGGATCAACTGTCGAGTAATGTTCTTGCCACTAGGAAACAAGAAATATAGGTAAAGGGGTATAGAAAACTATCTGGCCCTACAGGACAAAAGAGAAGACAGAGACAAGGGCAGAGAGGGATGATAGAAGAGAGAGCAGATTGGTCATAGGGGCAATTAGAATGCTTGGTGTTTGGGGGGGGAGGGGAGAAAAGGGGAGAAAATCTGTAACCCAAAATTTTGTGAAAATGAATGTTAAAAGTTAAATAAATAAATTTAATATAAAAAAGAGTAATTAAGAGATGGTTAGATTTGATTAAAAGACTGCTCCTTTAAAAGGTTTATTTTGAAATCTTGTTTAATTGCCTTGTTACCTACCAACCTGTGCCAAGGCCCTGTGTTTTACTTTGAGGGATCTGACTGCTTTTCAGAGAAAGTACATCCCATAATTGAAAAGTTGACTATTACATCAATGGGAAATGTTCTCTTGCTAAATATTATAACTTCTATTTTTAGTGTGTAAACATAATCCTCCAATAAGATATTAATCTCAATATAACTGTCTTATTTTCCTTGGGTTTTCTATTTACAATATTGAATTAAGGCTTCTTGCCTTTTCTAATTAAAGTCTTATATAAAAGAGCTTTGAATTGAAATTCATCATAAAAGCACCAAAGAAATAGACTTCCTCTACTGCAAAAACTGCATTGACTTAAAGAGGATGCAATAAGACAAGGTGATGTGATAGAAAGAGGAATGATCCTGCAATTAGAAGATGTAGATACAAATCCCAGATTACAAGTTACCCTCCAATGTGCTCTGTCTCCCTCCTCCCCCTCTCTCTCCTCCTTTGTCTATTAAGATGAGAATAAGGTTCATCTGATGCCCCTACCCCTCAACCAAGTATATATACTATCCCTCTCACAATCCAATTTATGAGAATAGTAAATTCTCCTGTCTTCCTCCTTTCTGTATTAACATGTTTCTTTTACACTTTCTTCTCTTTCTCCTCTGAAACCTTCAAAATAGAACCATTCTACCATCAGAGTCTCTTTTTTTCTTACTTAATTCTCTCAATACTCTTTCTTTTTCACTGTTGATTATTTTTTAAAATTTTCATTACTGAAATTTAAATACACAAAAAGAAAAAGAAACATTGTACTTAAATATTGAAATTTTGAAATACCTAACAAGAAAATAAAAAAAGAATGTGGTATGCAAAGCAGAATGTGAAAGAAGATTCAAAATATAAAGCAATAAATTTCCATTTCAAGAAAGCCTACGTAAGTACTATGTGTTAAGTTGAGAGCTGTCTGTCTTTTCTTTACTTCCTTGTTAGTTTCCTTTTGCTCTCTGCTGTACACTTCATTCTTTTTTTCCACCTTTCCTCCTCCCCCAAGGCTACAATTAAGTGTGGATATTGTGTGTGTGTGTTTGTATGTGTACACACATACAAACACCAACACATATGCGTATATACATACATACATACATATATAGACATATACTTTCCCTAACAAATTATACTTCCTTTCTTTGTTTTTATGTTTGTGCATCTCTTATTTCCTATCCCTCCTAACTCTTTTACTTTACTTCTCCCTTCTATCTTGCCCTCCTATTACTTAACCTAGCCCCACTCCAAGGATCCCTCCCTTGTCTTCCCATTCCATTAATCTAAACAAATACTGCCCCCACCACCTTTAACCTATCCCTTCACTCTCCCCTCTAGAGATTCCTCCCCTACCTTCTAACCCCTCACTATCCTCTTAGAGTTTAATTTCTTTCTTCAAGATATATACTCTTCAAGATACATATGTATTGTTCCCTCTGGAACCCATCCTGATGAAAGTGGGTTACCAGAACAAATAACCCTCTTCACCATCTAATTCCTGTGTCAGTTCTTCCTCTTGTACCTCTTTTGTATAAGATAATTATGCATTTTAGCTATTCCTAAACAGTTTTAGCTTTTAAAGTCATATCATATTCAGATCTGCCACAATCTTTCTTATGAATTATCCGATTACTAATAGCAATCTTGGATATATGTTTTATATTTTATAGTAAAAAGTAAACAATCTGTCCTTATTGAGTCCCTTATAATTAGTCTTTGGTATATAACTTGTAAAATTTCTCTTGGCTCTTGTATGTCAAATCTTCTATTAAGTTCATGTTTGTTGTTTTTATTTTAACAAAGAACTGAAAGTCTAATGATTCATTATATATTCATTTCAATTCATTCAGGACTGCACTTAGCTTTGCTGGGTGTGATATTTTTGGGCAAAACTCCAGTTCTTTTGCTCTTCAACATATAGTATTTCAAGATCTGTGGTCTTTTAATGTCACTGGGGTGATTTTGTGTCACCACCATATCTTTTTTCTTTTTTGCTCATAATATTTTTATTCCTGAGCTAGGAGTTTCAGAATTTGACTATAATATTCCTATGGGCTTTCCTCATAGGATCTCTTTCAGGTGATGATTGGTGGATTTTTTCTGTTTATACTTCAACATCTTGTTCTAATGCTTCAGGACAATTTTCTTTAATTACTTCTTGAAGTATTGTATCATGATTCAATTTTTTTGATCATACCTTTCAGATAGTCCAATTGTCCTTATGTTTTCTCTTCTTAATCTGTGCTCCAGATCAGTTGTTTTTCTGATGAGATGTTTCATCATCTCTTCTATTTTTTCATTCCTTACATTTTCTTTAATTATTTCTTGATCTCTTATAATTTCACTGACTTCTCCTTACCCATTTCTGATTTTCAAGGAATCATTTTCTTCCTTAAAATTGACTCTCCTTTTCTAATTGGTTGACTCTCATTTATAATATTTTTGTTTTTCTTCAATTGTTCTTTTTTTTAGTTTTTTCCCTCAATCTCTCTTATTTGATTTTTAAAGTCTTTTTTTAAGTTTTATCAATTTTGTGGGGGAGGGTGATCATTTGACATTACTATATGGGATAGAAGAGGGTTTTTTTTACTTCAGCATCCTTTTCTGAAGATGAACCCTTGTCTTCTCTATTCCCATAGTAATTCTCTACGGTTGAATTCTTTCTCTTTTGCTTGCACATTTTTTGATGGTAGCTTAATTTTTTTAAATCACCTCTAGTCCTGGGGTATAGGGGATGGTGCCTGTGGCTTCAGATCCTCCTTTAGTTCTCTTCTCTGGCTTGGGGCCTAGACCAAGACCTCCTCTTTCCTGTAAGTGCCCACAGCCACCTTCATCCTCACATCACTAGTGTGTATTAGTTCAGCCATCTCTGTAGCACAGCTTGGTCTGGCATCACTTATCAGCAGATGTTCCCTCAGTCTTTCCTGGCTCAGATGCCCAACTCCCCTCAATGTCTCAGGACTAAAAGTTCCTGTGGCTAGGCTCAAGGCAGCCTCCCAACACAGCTAATTCCAGGACTTGTCCCTTATTATTTAAGTGCTCCCTAGCTGGGAGGTGTTTACTATTCAAAGGGACTCAACATTGCCCTGGAATTTTTCTTCAGATCTTCTTTACTTGTCCCAGAAGTATCTCTGTTCTGCCTCTATTCTTACTTATTTTTAATGCTATATGTCCACCCTGAGTCACTATTTTATCTCTTTTGAGGGAAAATTTTGAGAGTTTGGAATTTTCTGACCTACTCTGCCATCTTCCCAGAGTCCTCTCTCCTCTGTTGATACTCTTTGAAGTTGTTAACGTTCTGAAAGGACCTTTGTTTCTTTTCCTCCTATTAGAATACTAGCAGTACAACATACAACTACTTCTAATTGCTCAATTAATTTTCCTTCCTATGTTTCTCTGTACTCTCATATTTTTGTGTCAACATTTTTACTTTTGTGAGACATTATTAGTTTTTATGATAAATGGTAAAAATTCCTTTATCACATTAAATATTCATCTTTTTTCATCTGTAGGATTTTACTTAGCCTTTCAGGATAACTTATTATTTGAGTAGTAAGGACCTCCAGTTTGTTCGATTTTTGGTGATTCAGCACTAGAACTGAAGGGAAAGATTTGAGCTAGATGTATAAATCTGGGCATGATCTGCATAGAGATGATAACTAAATTCCAAAAGGCAGATGTGGACAACAAATAAGAGAGTAGAGAGAGAGATGAGAAGAAAGCCTAGGACAGAGAGCTTGGGGTACAGTCATAGTATGGGGATATGATATGTGTTATGAGTCAACAAAAGAAACCAAAAAGGAATTGCCAGATAGGAAAGACAATAATCAGGGTAATGGAACCCCAAAGAGAAGAGAGTGTTCAGGAGGAAAGATTGGTCAACAATGTCCAATGTTGTGGAGAGGTCAGGAAATACAAAAATTGAGACTGTCATTAGGTTTGATAATTAAGAGATTACTGATATCTTTATAGAGAGCAATTTTAATTGAGTGATGCAATCAAAAGCCAGATTGCAAAGAGTTTAGAGGAAAATAGAAGATAAAAGTAGAGACAATGAATGTAGATAGTCATTTTGAGAAATCTTGCTAAGAAAGGCAGGAAACAGAATAATTGATGGAGTAGCCATGGTAGCATCTGGTGAGGGTTTTTTTAAGAATGGATGAGTCAGACCATATGATCAGAACTTCTATATCCTAATCAAATGTGTTGAAGGATATTATTTTCAGACAGTGGTAAGCCTGAATTGATGTTGGGATTCCAAGCATTTTGTACATGAGTGCTACCTTCCATATTAGGCACGGGTTTAATAAATGTTATGACTGACTCATTTACTGAAAGCGTCAGATACAGGATAGGAAGGTTCAGATTCTAGATACTGAGGTGGGTCTCTACCAGCTATCTGGACAGCACAGAAACTTGCAGTCTCAGATGAGCTTATGATGGGTCCCCAGATGGCTAGTGGGGAGTTGCAATACCAAATATAGGATGGCAGTACTACAGATGGGATAAAAGTACCAAAAAGAGCTTGCTAGGTTTCCCTTTTTAAAGAAAAAAAGTTTCTACCTCTGACACATCAGTGATAGTTCAGAATTTTTCCTCTCAGGAATCATAGAGCCATGATTGGCTGGATAGGATGGCATGGATGGGACCAGAATATTCATTTTTCTTATATGTGCTTAAGATGTAGAAATCTATTATCAATAAAAAGTAGGATGCTACAAAAACAAAGATGAAACCTACTTTATCCAGGTTGAAATGAGCATTATTGCCATTTTGGAAAGAGATATCTTGTCACTGATTCAGAGATAAAGGGATAATAACAAGAAGATAAATTGTATAGGTAAGTAGGAAAACAGTCAAAGTACATGATCTCATCACAAAGAATTCTTAAAGACACTTCTATTATTTCTAAATTGGTTTGCCCATTGCCAAAGGGAATGGCATTGAGGTAGGTACTTTTGAAAAGTCAATAATGCTTTTGTTTTGAGAAGTTATGACTTTCACTTGATCCATATCTAGCAAAAAATGTCATTCATTCCCTAAAACTTAGAGTTTGCAGTTAAAAAAGTCCAGAATCCTTGTGCAAATTGTAGAAAGGGTTATATAAACTGCCAGCATGGTACTGGAGAAAAAAAAAATAGAGCCTAGACTCAACAGTTATAGGTTCAAGACTTAACTCTGAGACTACTTGTTTAATGTTGGATAGCTTCCCTATTTGTAAAATGAGGGCACTAGATTAGATGGTTTCTGAAATATCTTCCAGTTCTAGAGCTATTATTATCTCAAGAATGTATCAAATTCATTGTAGTAGTCAATAAAAACTAGTGCGTTACAAAAACAAAGATGAAAACTACTTTATCCAGGTTGAAATGAGCATTACTGTAATTTTGGAAAAAGATATCTTATCATTGGTTCAGACATAAAGGGAAATAAGAAGAATATAAATTATATAGGTAAGCAGGAAAGCTTAACTGTCATTAACAGAGGAATAATGAAAGGGTTGGGCTGCTAGGTAGAAGAATATATACAGTGCTGGACCTGGAGTGAAGAAGACTCATCTTCCTAAGCTCACATCTGGCCTCAGATACTTGCTAGCTGAATGACCCTGGGCAAATCGCTTCACCCTATTTGCCTCAATTCCTCATCCCTGATACAAGCTAGAGAAGGAGAGGGCAAACCACTCCAGTACTTTTGTCAAGAAAACCCCAAGTGGGTTCACAGACAGTAGACACAACTGAAATGACTGACCAACAAAAAAATAAAAAGCGTTAAGTCAAAGGTAACTCATTGGGATTTAAAATCAGATGGAAGACTATTAGTCCAATTTTGACAAAGACCATGTTCTAGAGACCAGATTACAAAAACTGCAGTCACTACAACAACAGCAAAAAAAGTCAAAAGCAGTCTTCTGTGTGCACAGTCTAAAAAACTTCATCATTCTCACATCAGTAGTTTCTGCTACAATGTGAAATTATCAGGAGACAACATACAGTAAGGCGTCTGGTAGCAGTAAGAGACATGGCAAAAGAAATATTCGTATATTCCCAAGGTACTTGGGAATATATGGGCCAAGGAATTTTGGGTATGTGATTGCTTTTGCTGAATGCTAATTGTTAACACCTAAGCAGATGAGCAGGCACTAGCAGAGTGTGAGAAGGATGGGTGCACATTGGTTTATAGGCACAATTCCCAGAATTTTACATACAATAGACAACCAAGCAGTATCAAACTAATGGAACAAATCTCTGAATGGCTGTAGTGGCTTAGGAAAGAAGTTTCCAGAAGGAGCCACAAGAAGTTCCATAGTTCCAATTGAGATCTAGGAGATATGGAAATTAATTGATCCAATGACCTGGATGGTTTATATTGTTCATCTTTCTGCCAAGAGAATGTACCACTTGTGTGTCTTATAAGTACAAGCTCATATTCCCTGCTTGAGGCAAATCAAAATAGACTTGTGCGCTATTTCTTTACACTATGGTAAAATGTAGGGTAGTGTGTGTTCAGGAAGACTATTCCCTCTGGTATGAGGACTACTGAACCCTTTGCAGGGTTTGCTTTCCATCATTAGTGTCCACCTGATTTACTCACCTCTCAACTGTTGCTCCAAGAAGCTGTAGGATGTGCAGTGACTACACCCTGGTAAACCATTTTGACACATCCGTTAATCCAGTTTGAGGGTAACTGAGGGGTCTCAAACCCTTCAGTAAGGTGTTCACATGCCACCAAGCATTTGAAGATTTGCCTTAGTGGAATGGGCAGATGAGAACACTTTGTTCTAATGGCCATGAAGGTGCCTGAAACAGGTGCTGTAGAGTGCTCAGAGCTTAGTTAAACATTGGGGATGCCAACATCATCCACTGCATCATTAGCTACTGATAGAATCCTAATAAAACTGCCCCCAGCCCCAGTATTCTAACTTCTTTATAGGCCCCACTGAACATCAGGTTCACTGCCCCTACCTAGCCACTCATCCCCCACAGACACACACATTCAATATCCTAACTTCATGTACACCTCATTGCTCATCAGAACAACAGGTGTGCCCATGAACTCATATTTCTCACAAAATAGCATGCAAGTCCATGTGATGGGATCCCAGCCACTGCCTCTAGCTTGCCACTGCCCGCAGACCCATTGCTCATATTTCCCACATAAACAGAAGGAGTGCTCATGCACTCAACCACAATCACATCCATCTAGTCTTAGGATCACTATACTCAACCAATCAGAAAGCAGCACCACCAGAATGTACAAGATGGATGTGGACCACAAAACAATAGAAGGAACTTCCTTAAGTAGGCACATACACAGTAACTTATGACATAGAAAAGCTTTTTATGATATCATTATCATACATATGTACCCACCCAATGGTCTTTTCTGTATGCATTGTGTGTAATTGTATGCACAGTTCCACTGTGGCTGGGACTCCTCACCTATTACCGAATCCCTTAACAAATTCCTGTCCTATAATATTCATAATTTCTGCTATGTAATTGCATCTTTGCCCTGTAAAAAATCCATCTTGCTTTCTCTGAAATTGCTGATTCCCCTTGTAACTTAGCCCACTCCATGAGAGGTGTCAATTTCAACAAATGCCAATACTTGGATTAGAGGTAGTCTGACTGAATTCTTTGAGATGGTTCTACCACAAGACATCATGAAACCACAACGTCACCACTGGTCATCTTGATTTTGTCTTGCCACTGGACTCCAAAGACTCTGGAGGAGAGAGTGAGGCTGATGACTTCATTTAACTCTGCCTCATTTAAACCCAATTTATACATGGATCAAAAGACATCACCCACACCATTTTTCCATTTTTTTTTTTTTGGCCTGTCTCAAGGTCCTATGGCAATAGGCAAATGACAAATCAGCAGATGTAGATACATGGGAGATATAGTCATAACTCTGCACACAGGTGGGCCCAGATCATAGTGTCGTCTTCTCACTGGACTGAAGCAGCATTGGGATTTGGCAGCCCCCAAGGTGTCTGATAAATCTTCTTAAAGGACTGCGCTGCTCACCTCCTATTATGAGGAAGGGGCTATAAAAAGTGCCCTAAAACTTGTCTGCTTTGTTCAACCCTATCCTGTTTACTGTGGCAGGTGGGGTTCTTTCCCTGCAGCTGAAACACACACACACACACACACACACACTCACACAAAAGCATACAAAACTTCTGTGAAGATGATTCCACCCACTATAGTACCATAGTGTGTGAACTTATGGACAACACAATATCTGACAGACCTGAAAGATGAATAGCTCTTGTTATAAGAGAATTCAGTACATATCACATTGAAATAGAAATCCTGAGTGAAATAAGACTGGCAAATGAAGACCAGCTTTTGGAAGTCAGAGCTAGGTGCACGTATTGCTGGAGTGGCCAAAGTGAAGGGGAGTGCCATGAAGCTGACATAAGTTTTACAGTGAAAACTAGCATAGACAGTAAGCTTGTATGTCTACCAAAACAAGTTAACAGTCTCATGACAATGCAATTGCCACTTGCAGGAAAGTGCCATATCACCATCATCAGAGCGAATGCTCCCAGCATGATAAATCCTGATGAGATCAAAGAAAAATTTATGAAGACCTGAAGACTCTCAATATCAATGTGTTGAAAGAAGACAAGTTTGAAATTCTGGGTAACTTTGATGTGAGTAGGTACAGTCTACCAGACATAGCAGGGAGTCCTTGGGAGCTATAGAATCAGAAACAGAAATAGCAACAGTAATAGCAACAGTCATTTACTACCAAAGACTTGTGCATCCCACAACCTCATTATAAACACTGTTTTCCATTTGCCTAAGCACAATTACACTTTGTGGATCCACCATCATAGGAAATACTGACATTTAATAGATTGTGTCATTGTAAAGAGAAGAGACAGGCAGAATGTGAGAGTGATAAAGGCAGTGTGTGGTGCTGGACTGATTATAGACTTATCCTCTCCAAGCTAAATATTGGCATTAAATAAAAGCAGCAGCCCCAAGGGAAGAAGATTACCTGAACTCTTAAACTCAACAGGTTAGAATGCTCTTTCAGTACATTCCTAACTTGAAAGAAAAGCTATGCCAACATGTGGTTGGCAACAGTGAAGCAGAAAAGGAGTGGGCAGCTTTCAGAGAGGTGGTGTGCAACACTGCATTTACTCACCTGTGCCAGGACACTGGCAAACATCAAGACTGATTTGACAAAAATTATAGGGAAATTCAGATGCTGAAAAATAAAAACAAGAACTCCACAGATTTGCCTATAAGATATTCCACCCATCTCTAAGAAGACTGCATTTAATTCCAGCAAAAGTAAAATTAAAAGGGAAGTTGGAGAAATGCAGGACTCAGTAAGTCCTTGGCTCAGTAGGAAGGCATATGGAATTAAATTTTACACTAATAGCAAAGCACTTTTATGATTCCTTGAAAGCTATTTATGGATCAAAGACCTATGGTGCACCTCAACTATTTAGTGCTGATGAAGCCACATTGATTAGAGACAAGGACATGATCCTGGAGAGATGGACTGAACACTTTCATAGCACTCAGCAGACCATCATCAATTACTGCTGAAGACACTGAAGTCAATCCCTCTCTAGCCAAATTTCCAATGGAAGAAGAAGAGGTTTGGAATGCCATTAGATTCCTCTCATGTGGCAAAGTGCCTAGTACTGATTCTATTACATCTGAGATTTACAAGGCAGGGAGTCCACAAAAGCTGATAGAAATTTACCAGGTAACAATTCAAAAGGAGGTTATTCCCCCAGGAGCTCAAAGAAGTTTCTATTGTCTACCTCTATAAAGGAAAGGGAAATGACAATCCCTGGGGTGTCTCTCTCTTAGTTATAGCCAGCAAGATTCTTGTCAGAGTTCTCCTTAATAGGCTGATCCTTCACCTGGCAGAAGGTTATCAACCTGAGAGCCAGGATGCTTTCAGAAAGGACCAAGGAACAGTTGCTATGGTATTTGCTGCCCTGCCACTCTAGGAGAAATACCAGAAGCAGAATAGAGGTCTGTTGGAATCAATCTTCATTGATCTGACCAAGGCCTTTGATACTGTTAGTTACATGGGCTTGTGGAAAAATGTCAAAATTTGATTGCCCATGGAAGTTCATCAGGATTGTATGTCAGTTTCATGACAGCATGCTTGTCTGGGTTCTAGATAATAGACAATGCTCTCAGCCTTCCCAATCACCAGTGGAGTGAAGTAAAGCTATGTGCTTGTTCCTATGCTTTTTACATGTTTTCTGTGGTATTGTCAGATGTGTTCGTCAAGGATGAAAATGTCATCAAGGTCAGCTACTGCACTAATGGTAAATTATTGAACTTGAAAAGGCTACAAGCCAAGACTAAAGTGGAGGGAAAGTTGGTGTGTGATTTGTTTGTTTGTTTGCAAATAATTTTGCACTCAATGCAACTTTGAAGCTGAGATACAACCAATATGGATTGATTCTCTGCTTCTTGTGCTAATTTTGACCTAACAATTAACATCAAGAAAACATGGGTTTTGTACCAGCCAGTACCACACTAGCCATATGTGCAACCATCAGTTAAGGCAAATGAAGAAATTTTGAATACTTTGAGTAAGTTTACTTACATTGACAGTACATAAGAGTGTACACATAAATGATGGAATTGATGCAAACATTGCCAGAGTTTGGGAAGTTTCAGAGGACAGTGTGAGAGAGAAGATATTAGACTACCTACCACACTGAAGGTCTACAGAGCCATTCTGTTGACCTCATTGTTATATGCCTGTGAAACCTGGAGAGTAAACAAATGACACGCCAGTCAACTGAATCTCTTCTGTTTGAGCTATCTTAGGCAGATTCTGAAGATCACCTGACAAGATAAGATACCAAACACAGAGGTCCTTTCTTGAGCTAATTAAGTATTCAGACTCTGCTGCAGAGATCACAACTTCAATGTACTGGCCATATTGTTCAAATGCCAAATGCATGTTAGCCTATAAGGTTATTTTGTGGAAAACTCACACAAGGCAAGTGTTCACATGAAGGTCAGAAGAAGTGGTACACAGACATTCTCAAGGTCTCTCTGAAAAACTTTGGAATCAATTGTATTATTTGGGAGACACTGACAGAAAACAACTCAGCATGGTATGCCTGCTGGCACTGTGCCCTATGAGCAAAACAGAATTTCTTTAGCTCTAAAGAAACATGAGATGTGCACATTTAGAGACCTCCACTCCAACTATTTGTGACCAGTCTCTGGTGGAATCTTCCAACCTCATATTAGTCTGATCAGCCACAATCAGACACATTGGTGATAACATTTTGGTCTTCTTAGACAGCTAAGGACAACGTCTAACCAACCAACAAGGAAAATATAAAAGAAAACCAGGAAGGAAAGGTACTAAGAAGGCAAAGGAAATGACAATGGTAACGTGTTTCATTCAAATGAAGTAGGTACTTTGGGTAAAATGGTCCTATAGCCAAGACTAAGGTGAACTTGATCAAGTAATCCACCTCAAGGACTCCAACTGGGACACTCCCAAGTCAAAGGAAAGAGCCCTTTAATGGAAAATGAATATGAGGTCCTGCAGGAGCTGAAACTTCTGATTCTTCCTTTTTCCATGACACAAAATTGCAAGCCGTAAGATTTGCAAGCCCAAGAAAAAGAAGAGTCATAGTAGAGCATTCCAGCTCTTTTTAAGACCTCAAATCAGGGTTATGATGCCCAGCTGTACCTAATTAGTCATGAACTAACCTGGGTGGTGGTAGCCAGCTATATATTCAGTTAAGTCCTACCTTGGGTCCTAGTTGATGATGCAACATTCCATCCAAAGTTTTCCCAATCTTCCCACCAGCTCAGCACACAATGGACCAGCAGAGGAAGCACAGGGGACTTCATGTCGGGTGGTGCTGGTCTATCACTATTCCTAACCCCAGGATTCTCAGGCCTAAAGCACAGACCAAATAAATGACTACTGCTGACCGATCTGTTCATCAATATAAATAAGGAGGTTACAGTGGTGTCCTCTCCCATCCCAACACACACACACACACACACACACACACACACACACACACACACACACCTTTCCCTTTTTTTGGTTATTATTAAGTTCTCTTGTTTCAGTGTAAATGTTGCAATTATCAAATATAGAAATCTCAATAAGTGAAAGAGAAAATGAGTCTTTTCCAAGAAATTCTAAACTTCCTTTATATAATAATGATGATATAACTAGCTTTTCTATAATGCTCTAAGACTTGCAAAGCACTTTACATATATATGTGTCATTCTTCTTTCAAGAAGTATATAAATACAAATATATATATATGTATATATACTCGGAGGGCAGCAAGGTGGTGCAGTGGATAGAGCACCAGTGCAGGAGTCAGGAGGACCTGAGTTCAAATCTCACCTCAGACACTTGACACTCACTAGCTGTGTGACCTTGGGCAAGTCACTGAACCCCAACTGCCTCATCCTGGGTCATCTCCAGTCATCCTGATGAATATCTGGTCACTGGATTCACATGGCTCTGGAGGAGAAGGGAGGCTGGTGACCTGCACAGCTTCCCTCACTCAAAACCAAGTCAAGTGCAAGTCATGTCATCATTTCTCTGATGGCATGGTCTTCTTTGGCAAAGAAGGATGAACACACACACTCATAAATATATATACATATGTGTATGTATATGTTAATTTTAAAAGGGCATTAGTGAAACTCTTCCATTCGTTTATTTCACCTTCTGTACTTTGCACATTTTCTTCCTTGAATTAAAAATTATATGTGATGATGCTCTTATTTTTCATATCTATCACTACTCATTAATATATTACCTCAATCACTCCTGGGTAGAATCCCTCCCTTGTAACAAATATGTGTAGTACAGAAAAACACATCAACACATTGCCTATGTTTAGCTCTGATACTAACAACCAAGCTTCCACAGAACCAGGTAGTGCATATCCCATATGTAATAGACTTAAGGACTTCTGCAAACTTAGCATAATAAGATCATAGAGCTTGAAAGAGACCTCAAGCCCTTTATTTTACAGTTGAGAAAACTGAAATCAAGGAAGGCGAAGAGATTTTCCCAAGCTTGATAGGCAGAATTTGAACCAAATCCTTTACCTCCAGAGTCAGTGATCTTTCTGGGCTCTATATCACTGTACAATTTTATCTTCATTGAACCTTGTCCTTGATCAGGGGGACAGTGACTGCCATTTCAATGTTGTAGCACCCTATTGGGAGTCAACACAATAGACATGTACCTACCCACTTCAGCAGGAAGTTGTGGAGTAGTCTCTTTGAACTTAATCTGCTCTCCCCTCTCCTCAGTGGTGTGGGAAATGTGTTACTACTCTTGGTACCTTCATTTCTTAGCATTTAGGGAAGGTCAAGTTCATCTTCTCATACTGCAGAAACCTTGCTTGAAGCAGACAAATATGACATTCTATATGGTATGTCACCAGACTCTGATCCAGAGCTCCCTTTCCAGTTTCAGGAACTGGGATTCATTTTTTAATCCCTGTCAACTCAGAGAAATTACTCTCACATAGGTCAGGCAACTGTATGATTAACCTGATCCTGGGAGCAGGAGTTCTATGCATTCATACTTCCTCACTGGCCAAACCATAAGCTATGGCTCCACAGGAGTTTCTAGGGAAAAAAAAAATCTGTGGAAGGAATTCATCTAGCCTGCTCTGACTCCTCGCTAGAGTCTCATTACTATTCATCAAGAAGAAGAGTAGGGACTTAAGACACTGCAACAACTCCAGTGACTGTTATGCTTTGCCTTTGAGTCTGGGCTAACGGACAAAAACTAAAACATTGAATGACATAATTAAAACCTGTAAATATCTTAATAACCTATAATGACAGTCAGAGACAGCCACCAAACTGTTCTTATGGGAGAAGATTGATAAACTATTCCTCCCACCTTATACTTTGTTGGCTATCTATTCCTAACCCCAGCATGTGCTAGCGATCATAGATACCCTGATAATGTGGCTCAGTTCCTTCCCTTTGTTATACCTACCCCACAACTGAAGCTACTTACTGGTTTGTTTCTGAAAGAAATGTACTAACTCCTTAATCTCTCTTCTCAGTCCCCCATGACTAGGCTCCCCAAAGTAAAGTTCCTTCCTCCTGCACCATATAAATCTCAGGTCAATAGACAAGCAAAATTCATGACGCAAACAAAGTCTCAGCTGACTGATCTCCCACCACCAAGATGACTGAGTTACCCTGCTGCCCCTAGAGACTTGTTATATAATAGGCAGTTCACATGCTCACTTAACCTTATATGAATGACGGTTTCTAGCTTTGGTTTTTTCTTACATTCACATCACAAATCATAATTCCAATTTGATGACTACTTGGCTGAATTAAAGGCTGCCCAAGTGAATCTACAGTACAAAAGCCTTTGAACTAGCTATGGGCAGGAAAATAAAACAACTTGCAAAAAAATTCCAAAAGTTTCCAGAAAACTTCCAACAAACCAATAAAGCCAACTTCCACTGTCGTTCCAGGTCTGGGGAGCCCCTAAGCATACAGGATGAGGATTGCCTTTCTTCTTGAAGAAACATCTATGTGTGTATGTGTGTGTATACATACATATATATATAGGTGTACATGTGTGTACACATATGTATGTTTGCATGTATGACACTAGCTGTGCAACCGTAGGCAAGTCACTTACCCTCTATTTGGCTTTATCTACTGGACAAGAAAATAGCAAACTACTCCAATATCTTTAACAAGAAAACCTCATGGACAGTATGGTCCATGAGATCACAAAGAGTAGGACATGACTGAAGGACCAAATAACATACATACACATATATACACATAAACAAGCATATGCATGCAAATATACATATATGCATATAAATATATAATCCTATGGATATATATTTATATGCAAATATACATATATGCATATAAATATATAATCCTATGGATATATACACATATACATGTACATATATATTTATAAAAAAGTATATATACAAGCATATATGTAAACACTACATAATATATATGTATATATATATTTATAATATACACACACCCATATATATATATGTATATATATGTATGTCTATATCATTAACTTTCCTAGAAACTGACAGACAGGGTGATGATTACCTTTTCTAACACACAGGTGGCGAGCCCCATAGCTTGCTGACTGGAATTACCCATACCACTAAACTTCTACCCTTTGTCCAATCAGCCCTTTTTGTAACAAATTAGCCATAATTCCAAACTATATTCATCAAATGTATTAATTATGAATAGATTAAAAAAAAGAATACAACACCTTGGAAAATTTGGCATCATGTAGAATCCTGGTAGGGTTGTGAAGAAGCCATTAGGAAACAGTAAGGAATGTGCCTGATCTGGACTGCAAAAGGCAGGTCTAACACTCCCCTCCGCAGTCCTAGTCTTTAATTCTAGAGAATTATATTTTTGGGTGACAGGGCACAGTGGCAAGGTTGATGCAATAAAATCAAGTCTATTTGTTACTGCAAGCAAAAAGAATGCTTTCTTGAGGGGAGAAATTGTGTCAAATTCATCATGTCCTCAGTATGTATTGCTGTCCTTTGCAGTATGTTCTCTGAAGCCCCATGGTGATTGCCCTGACCACATTAAAATCTTCCTTGTGTCCCCTGCCTAGTCTTTGGGTCTGACTTGATTCAGTAAGACATTTGATCCACTCTCTCTGATCATGACTTAGAATAGAGCCTCATCCGGGTAACTGGCTCTTAATCACCGGCTGTCAAAATTTGCTAAAATAAACCTGTCACAAAGCTCTGAAGCTAGTGTCTCAGAGCCCATCACTGCTACCCATTTCCCTTCCCTTCTCTCTTATACTGCACTGAAATACAACCAAAGGCTAAGGCTAGTAGGGGGTGAACAGTGTATATCAGCATTGAAAATAGAGCAAAAATGTCTTCAATCCCTAATCCCACCTTTGTGACAATGGGTGCAGCTGCTGATCCTTAATTCTAGGAAATGGACTCAGAGGAATTACTCCACCCCCATTCTTGTTGCTAACACTTGAACACATCTGCTCCTTCAACTCCCTAGAGGATGGGGATTTGTCAAAATGTAATATTTTAAATGACAGAAGTGAGATTCAAAAATACCTTGGCAGGCAAGAATAATTGGCCTAAACTGGAGACATGAAACTTAATAGGGATAAATGTAAAGTCTTATATTTAAGTGAAAAAAACTCAATTGCAGAAGCAGAGGGAGACATGCTTTAACATAAGTTTATGCAGAAAAGATTTAGTGTGTATATATACTGCAAACTCAATGCAAGTCAAGGAGCATAATACAGCTGCCAAACAACAATACCACTTGTGATTTTCCTGCCTTCATAGTGTCCAGAATGATATATACAATTATTCTGAAATACTCTTTCCTGGTCAGGCATCATATGCAGCATTATATCTGGCTCTGACTGCAACATTATCAGAGAAACAGTGAAAAACTGAAAGGAAGTAGATAAGCTTTTAAGTGACTGCTCTGTGTCAGGCACTACACTAAGTGCTCCACAAAAATCTCATATTATACTCTGTTATTATCCCCCTTTTACAGGTGATGAAACTGAGGCAGATTAAGTAACTTGCTCAGGGTGACACAGCTAGGGAGTGTCTGAGGCCAGTTTAAACTCAGGTCTTCCTAGGCCCACCACTCTATTGATTGTGTCACCTAGCTCCCTCACTCTGAACTCTAAAAGGTATTCAGAAAGTAATGGGCAGACTGGTGAGGGATATTGAAACTTTGTCATATGAGGTTCATTTGGAAGAAGGGAGGAACTTTAGAATAGATTTATGAAAACTAAGGAAAGACATAAAAGGCATGATAATTATCATCAAAGACTTAAAAAAGTGTTATGTATGAGAGGCATGAAATATTTTTTATAGCTCTGGAGAACAGAGAGAGTTAGGGCCAATGAGTAAAAGACAAAAGGAAGAATATCTCAGTTCAATATTACTAGGACAGAGTTGTTCTTAAAGTGCAGCAGATTGTCATATGATGGTAAGAATTCTGTCACTGGAAGTATTTGAGAAAAGAGAAGATAGTTGAGGCAGAACCAAGATGGTGGAGCAAAAGCAGAGACTTGCTTGAGCTCTCCCCCAAAGCCTTCCAAATACCTGTATAAATGACTCTAAATAAATTCTAGAGCTACAGAACCCACAAAATAGCTGAGTAAAACAAATCTACAGCCCAAGACAACCTGGAAGGTCTAGAGGAAGGGTACACTACACAAGACTGGGATGGAGTACAGTACCACATGGGTCAGGCCAGCACAAGCAGGGCCAGAGCAGGCCTCAGGGGACTGAATCACTGGCAGCTGTGGAAGTTTCCAAATTTCTCAACCCACAAATGCCAAACACAGCATAGAAGGTCAGCGGGAAAACTCTGTGGGACCTGGGTGAAAGAGCAGCATGGTCCTGCTTGCATCCAGCCCCAGCTCTGGGGCAGTGTAGGTGGCAGCAATGTCAGTGACAGCTGCAGCTTTCAGAGTTCTAAGCCTACAGACAGTGGGGGACCAAGCAGCTGATATAAAACCCCTGAAGCTTGGAACAGTACACCTCACTCCCACTGGAAGCAGAGTCCTACCTTCACAAAGACTTAAAAATCAAGTATTTGGCTAGGAAGATGAACAGACAGCATAAAAACACTCAGACTATAGAATCACTTTGGTGACAAAGAAGATCAAAACATACAACCAGAAGAAGACAACCAATTCAAGGCTCAAAGCCTCCAAGAAAAATAAGAATTGGTTGCAGGCCATGGAAGAGCTCAAAAACGATTTTGAAAATCAAGTAAGAGAAGTAGTGGGAAAATTATGAAGAGAAATGAGAGTGATGCAAGAAAATCATGAAAAATGAGTCAACAGCTTGCTAAAGGAGATCCAAAAAAAAGATGAAGAAAATAACACCTTAAAAATAGACTAAGCCAAATGGCAAATGAGGTCCAAAAAGTCAATGAGGAGAAGAATGCCTTAAAAAGCAGAAATGGAAAAGGAGATCCAAAAACTCATTGAAGTAGATAATTCCTTCAAAATTAGAATGGAGCAAATGGAAGCTAATAACTTTAGGAGAAATCAAGAAATTACAAAACAGAACCAAAAGAATGAAAAAATAGAAGACAATGTGAAATCTCTCTTTGGAAAAACCACTGATCTGGAAAATAGATCCAGGAGATATAATATAATAATTATTAGACCACCTGAAAACCATGATCAAAAGAAAAGAACCTAGACATCATCTTTCAGAAACTGTCAAGGAAAATTGCCCTGATATACTAGAAAGAGAAGGTAAAATAGACATTGGAAAAATCCACTGCTTACCTCTTGACAGAGATCCCAAAAGAAAAACTCCTAGGAATATTGTAGCCAAATTCCAGAGTTCCTAGGTCAAGGAGAAAACATTGCAAGTGGCCAGAAAGAAACAAGTTGAGATCTGTGAAAATAAAATCAGGATTACACAAGATCTAGCAGCTTCTGCATTAAAGGATCAAAGGTCTTGCAATATGATATTCCAGAAGTCAGAGGAGCAGGGATTAAAACCAAGAATCACCTACCCAGCAAAATTGAGTTTAATACTTCAGAGGGAAAAAACGAATATTCGATGAGATAAGGGCAGATAATTACATCTTACATAAAGAGGTTGGGAGGGGGGAGGGAGGTCAATCAATTACTGAATTAAAATAGAGTAACAAACTTGAAATCAAACAGATCTGAGTTCAAATCCTGACTCTGACCTTTAATGTTTGTGTGACCTTGGCTAAATCACTCAATTTCTATCATTCTCAGATTCTTCTTCTGAAAAATTAGTGGGTTGAATTAGATCAGTGGTGTTAAACTCAAATAGAATTAGGGCTACTAAACCAAATGGATAGATGGATAGATGGATAAAAAGATAACTAGATCCTTGCAGGCTTCATGTTGACTTATAAAATTACATATTTCTAAATTCTTTGTTTATTAATAGAAGACATTTCATTAAAATATAATGCATCAAATCATGGAGAAATAACATTTTATTCTGGTTTAGGCCACATTCAGGAGTATTCTGAGATGCTGCCTGCCAGTCATGTGTTTCACATTTCTAGATTAAATGGCTTTTGATGTCTTTTCCAAGTTTAAATTGATTTTCCTACCTATAATCATTGACTGAGTACTTATTATGTGGCAAGCACTAGATTAGGTATTAGGAATATGAACATGAAGAATGAGATGATTGCTACTAGTAAGGACCTCACATTCTAGTGCAAGACAGTGGTCTAATTAGATGACTTCTAACATTCCTTCCAACTCTTCAAATTCTGGGCATCATTTATTCTATAACTCAAGCACCTAATCAAGTCATAAAAGCAGTCATTACATTTAACTTTTGCTGTAATAGACAATGACTGGAGAGTGATTTTTTTTGTTTACTTATACATGCAGGTGTACAAGAACATGCATTCTACTGCCTAATATTTAACAGGCATTGGAAATAGAAATACTAAAATAAGATAGGTCCTACCCTCAAGAACCTTGCAATCTACTGAGAAGATACAAAATATTTATAGATAAGTAAATATAAAATATATACAAAATTAATACAAGAAAATATCATATATTCTTGATAATAAAAGAGAAGAATCCATAACAATTAGAAAAATCACAAAAGATCTCTTGAAGGAATTGATATAAGCACCAAGACTTGGAGAAACCTACAGTATCTGAGAAGTGGCAGTAAAGAAAGTGAGTATCCCAAGCATAGAAGACAGTCTCATTTTATATGTACATTGATATATTATGTGACAAAAATAATTTGAATAAGAACTACTGTAAAGCCTAATACAAATTTAAAAGAAAAAATACCTCAGTTTCACATGTATATGACACCAAAAGTATGACTATAAAACAATTGGTTAGGAAAAAAAACCTGGTGAGTAGACTGCATTTTGACATGAGGGTTATTTTTTATTGTATTTTGTTTTTAAAATTTATTTATATATAACATTTTTTTCTTAGTTTCAGAATCTCCCCCTCCTTCCCCTCCAACCCAATAAGAAGGCAAGCAATCTGACATCAATTATGCATGGTAGCAATATTAGCTGTGGGCCTAGAGGGAGCAAGCAGCTGCAGTAGCTTTGGAAGCTCTCAAGCCAGAGACAATAGGGTTATCTGGCAATGGGTCAGAAAGAAATTGCAGAGGACCTCTGTGCTACTACTAGACACAGGACAAGGTTCTGTTTCTGTTCTCCCTCTGACTTCCTAAGTCGTCTTGGACTGTAAAAACATCCTACTCCAATTTTTTGTTGGCACTGATTTTCTAAGATTCAATTTGAGGCATTATTTTAAAGTTGTTTGGAGGGGAATACTGGGAGAGCTCAGCTGCTCCCTCTACTCTACCATCTTGGTTCCACACTAACAAGTCTTTCCCTCAGTTCTGAATTGATATGAGTTTAACATATAGCAGGATAACCAAAAATGCCAACGTGATTTTTTTCCACACTGAGAAATTTTGTCTAAAATACGAGTAATAATAGTCCTACTGCATTAAGGTCAGAATATATCTACACTATATTCAGTTCAACTCTGGGTGCCCATTTAAGCAGGAAAATTGACAGTTCAAACATAATTAATCCAGAGGATAGAGACCAGAATGCTGCGGGAATGTGGATTTTGCCATGTGAAAATTGGTTTATATAACTGGAGATTTTTAATTTCTAAAAGAGAAGGCTTACATTCCCTAAAAAATAGATGGTCAAAAGGCATAAAAAGACAGTTCTCAAAAAAAGGAAAGAATTCTAGACTATCAACAGCTTTGTGTTTATCCTTCATTCTCGAGTAGGACCATGACCTCAAGATGATGACATGACTTGCAGTTGACTTTGATTTGAGTGAGGGAGAGCTGCGCAAGGTCACCAGCCTTACTTTCTTCTCCTGAGCCAGGAAAAAATGACTATGAACAGTCATATGAATGAATGCTCTAAGTCACTAATAGTAAAATGTAAAATGTAAATCAGTAAAAATGTAAATCAAAACAACTCTGAGGTTAACTGTTGAATTTACCTATGACTTAGAATTTTGGAAAGCAATTCGGAATTACACAGTAGCAAAAAATATCTATAACCTTTGATTCAGAAACCCCACTGCCAAACATATATTCCAACTATACCAATAATAAAAAAGCTTCGCACACAATAAAATATTTATAGCAGCATTTTTTTAGTATCAAAGAATTGAAACAAAATAGGTGAACACTGATTAGTGAACAGCAAAATCAGTTGCAGTATATGAATTTCATAAAATATTATTCTTTAATATGGTACATGCAGAGAAACTGGGAAGATTTATATGAATTTATTTCATTTATAGGAATCTGCTTTATAGAACTTTCATCAATAACTCCTTTTAACAGATTCCAATTCAAGAGTTTTTTAAAATGACTTTCTCGATTTTATCCCTTTTTACTTCTACATTTACACTATTTTCTTCATCTTTCCTCTAAAGTGTCAGTACTCTAACTATACACAAGAGAGTTAATTCAGAAATGAAACCTGTATCAGCAAAGTCATTTCCTCTCTGTTGGAATGTAATCAATTTCTTTGGGTGTATGTGTGTGTGACATTCTTCAGTGTTCAGTCCAGAATTTGTTGTCTCACTTCTTGAAGAACATATTCATTGTGTGAATATTCTTTATCCCTGTTTCACATTTTCTTGCAATTCTCGCTAATTCCAATTTTATATTAAAGTCATCAAGTATCAATGTATATATTAGTTCAACGTCAAGGGTTTTTCTCTCTCTGCAGGGACATCAGCTGCCCAGAGGGAGAATTACATAACATGTATCTTGGAAAAAAAGAGAATAATCAATATTAGGTTTCTGCAGTTGAAGGGAAAAGACATGTAATGGGTGGAATCAAGATCTGCACTTCTCCAATTCACCATGATAATTTCTGTGAATTGCTCAGGCAGTATAAGTCAAAGGGCTTTACCTTCTAGTGGGAGTTAAGGGGCTATTTAAACATTTCTTGTTTCCTGAATTTATTCATGTGCATCTGAGATTCCTCTTTGTTTCACTGAGTTTTGTGGCAGAGGAAATAAACAACTATTCCTTACCCAACAGTCTTATTATAAATTGAATACCTTTTGCCCACATTTGGGAATAACCTAGACACAAGCCATGCTTTAACTATATTTTAAACATTTTTCTGGAGGAATCCAGATTAGAATATTATGAAATTATGGTATACTTGACACCTTTGGTATTAGATGCCTAAGTTTTTTCCCATTCCCTGTGAACCCAGACTTCCTTGTGGGACCCAGTCCATGTGGTATATATTAAAAATGAAAATAAAAATGAATATAAATGTTTAGATGGGTAACTATTAGTCCCAAACATATTAGCAAATGCCTAGAATCACTTCCACTCTAAATCTAAGCTCATCTCTGAACAGTATATCTGCACACAAAACCTAGTTAAGCCCAGGACTTTCTCTTCTCTCCACTTTCTCAATGATCAGCATGGTCCATAGCACACCAGTCATACCAGTGACAGGCTTTTCAGATAGGCCAGCAAGTCTTTAAAATCCTTCCATCCTGCATTTCTCCTTTCTTAGTGCACAATTAGCACCCTCATTAAATCCCATCTCAGACTTTCTCCTATCTTCCCATGAAACATTCTTTCCAATCTCATTCTTCTTCCTCCTCCTCCCCTTCCCCTCCCTGCTGCCCAACTAACCCAAACCTTTATCAGTCCTGCACATTACTATACCTTTCCTTTGAGGCATATACTTTCCTTTCTCATTTTCTTAAATGGGATATGGAAGGGGATTAGGGGGAAAATAAGCCTAGAACTTACCCATTGCACTATACAACAGCCTCAGGGATACTGTGGATTTTGATTTGGGTCTTGACATATGTTCATTATACAAACGAGCACTCTGATATATAATAAATGCCACTTTTACTTTCCATTAGTTGGAAGGAACTAAAGTACTCAATTTCCTTTTTAATGTGCCCCAAATACATTGATTTGGAGACCAATGATTTTCTTTATCTAGTTGAACTCAGTTTTTAGTAATTAAATACGTGAATCAGGATATGAGTATCTCATTCATGTTGTGGAATGCCTTCATAAGATGTTTCTATCTGAAAAGATACTTTAACAGAAAAAAATAGCAATCTTACTTCAGAACAACCTCTTTCTTGATTCAACTCTTGGGTTCCATAAAAATTACATGTTTTGTGTTTCTCAGTTTGCACATTTCCACATGCTTTTCATTGTTAATGTGATGATGCTCCCCAAAAACCAAACTGCCAAGAAACAAAATCCTCTTTCTACACTTATCTGTCAATTGTTGTGTCTGATGAACTGAATTGCTTCAATGTGGAATTTTTATCATTGGAGAAACGTGAAGAGAAAGGTCGATGTAGTAAATTGGTCTAAGTCGAGTGGGTTACAGAAACAAACAAAAAAAGCCACCATAACCTAAGGTTGCATTAAAAGAAGAAAGGTGCCCGAGACAAGTGAGGTGATAACACTGTCCTACTGTACCAGAACCAGTTCACAGGAAGTGTATGATATTCAGTTTTGGACCCCACATTTTAATAATAACCCAGAAAAGCTAAAACTATCTAGAAGAGGGCAATCAAGATGGGGAAGGCCCCCAATATTATCTCCTTGATGCTCTTTAAGTTGCTTAACCTCTGTTTGCTTCAGTTTCCTCAACTGTAAAATAGGGATAATAACAGCACCTACATCAAAAGGTTGGTTTAGGATTTGAATAAGATTATATTCGTAAAGTGCTTAGCACAGTACCTGGCACAGAGTAGATACTATACAAATGCTAGTGGTTAATCTCGTTATGCTTTGTACCACATGGCTGCATAATCATGAAATAGTGAAATTAGATTTGTTCTACTTGGGTCCAGAGCCTAGAAATAGGAGCAATGAGAAAATGGCAGAGAAGAAGATTTCATCTCTTTATACATAAAACACCCTAATGATTAAATCTATCCAACAATGAGATGGGCTTCTTTAAGAAATAGTGGGTTCACCCAAAGATAACAAGCAACCAAAGGCTGGAAGACTACTTTTTGAACATATTGGAGAAGGAATGGTCTAAATAGTAATGAGTTTGTCTGGTTTAATGGATAGGATGTTGGACTTGGGGTCAGGAAACCTAGGTTCACATTTCATTTTAGACACTTTCTAGCTGAGTGAGTCACTTCAAATCTTTGTGCCCCAGTTTCCACATCTAGAAAATGAGGGGGTTACAGTCATAACCTCAAACATCCCTTCTGACTCTAAATTTATTATCCAGAGATCTTCTCTAACTCTTAGATTCCATGTTTAATTACAGGTGATCATTTTTAAAGATTGAATTGAGTCAAATAAATAAAGGTTATTTTGAGAGGGAGGGCTCTGGCAGCTGAGGCTGGAGAGAGAATCAGGGGAGGCTTCATGAAGAAGATGGTGCTGGAGTTGAGTCTTAAGTAATAGGAATTCCAAGAGGTGGAGGTGAGTTGTGTGTACATGCCAGTCGTGAGGGATGGACCATGCAGAGATACAGCAGTGGGAGATAGAGGATGTTGTGTGGCCGTAGGCCATCAGTGAGTGACCATATAGTGAGTGAAAGTAGAGGAGGACAGTGAAAGAGAATGGACTTGTTTCTCTAGTACATCTACAACAAAATTTAGACAATATATTTTTATTAGAGTACAAGTGCAGTGGGACACTTTCTCAGGCTGATCTCACTGTGATGGATTATCTAGTTATAGCCAGTCTGGAAGATCATCTACTATGTCATAGTTGTGAAATGCAGAAATAAAGAAAGCATCCACATTGTTGAAACTACAGACCTCTGAAGAAATAAAAATTCAAAATGGGCATAATTTTGTGTCTCTCAGAATAAGTCTGCTTCCCATGAAGAAGGGTGAATGATCTAACTGTCACCAATCGTAGCAATAGCTTTTAAAGAGATCAAGCAGACATGCCCAGTTCCAAGCAGCCTTCAGCCCCTACAAAGGCTACCCCTTAACTGAGAAAGACAACAGGACATGAGCTCTTTGGCAAAGCCTTGTTTTCTTCTTGAATAACTATTTCTCTGCTTCATTTTTGTCTGTGGTCCTGGAATCCATTATTGCTCTAACTCCTGATTCATTGTTATGACCAAAATAAAATAACATTTTTAAAAATGATTTTATGAAATAATAGTGAAATGAGCAGAACATTGTATATAGTAACAGCAATATTGTTTTAAGAACATCTTTGAGTGAATAAGTAATGTTGACTATTATAAATACTCAGATTAAATACAAAGGACATATGAAGAAAGATACTATCTGCATCCAGAGAAAAAACTGATAAATAGAAGTGTGTATAGAATGATTTTACATATGGATGGATAGATAGACAGGTAGGTAGATTGATAGATAGAGATGAAAGATGATAGATAGGTACATACATACGTACATACATTGCCACATATTAGTGTCTAATGGTAGCCACCTCTAGGACAGGGGGAAGAAAGAAGAATAAAAGAAAAATATTATATGATAACTTTATTAAATATTTAAAAGGAACAGCATTTTGTACATAATAGATTAGCAGTTTCATACACAATCTTTTTTTTCTTATCTATATTATGGAAATGCTAGTTTAATTACGCAAGTTAAAAATTAAATAAATATTTTAAAAAATTTTTTTGAATGACTGCTTCCCTCAATTCAAATATTATGTATCAATATACACTTTAATGTAGTAGCACCTACATTTTCTTTGCGTTCATAGTTCCTTTTCACTCAGTTGTCTGTATGTTGTGTATTTGTCTAATGAGTATTTCTACTTACTGTTTACTATCGGTTATTGCTACTGATGTCTTCACACAGTCACAATGAGACATCATTCTTTTGATTCTAGATTCTATATTTTGCATTTTTTCAAATACTGTATTTACACAATCACAATGAGATATTGTCCTTTTGATTCTATATTCTTTATTCTGCACTTTTTTCAAAAACACAGTATTTCTGTGAGTTCTGTTTATCTTTGCCATTTCTTATAATGCAGTAATCATAGATGTAGAGCTAGAATTATTCCTAAGAGTCACTTAATCCAACCACTGCTTTTTGCAGTTTAAAGAGGGAACTGAGACTCAAGAGAGGTTAAGCAAATTGCCCAGCATCTCGTAGCTAGAAAGTGACAGAATGAGAAATTAAACCCAGGTCTTCTGACTCCAAATCCAATACTCTTTCCACTTTTCCTTGCTGCCTATTAATGTCTCATTATTTTAATATACCATAATTTGTTCATGTATATTTAGGGTCCCCTGCCTGGTTTTTTATACTATTAGAATTGATACTGCTAGTAATATTTTTATACACATAAGCCTTTTCTTCAATAACTTCACATCAATAAATTCCATGTGACATAGTCCCTATAATGGGACCACTGGGTCAAAAGGTATGCATACTTAAGCTTGCCAGTAACAAAATTTCATCAAGTACAGTGTAGCAGCACACTTGTTTTACCTTAACAAGAACAGCAAGAGATTTTATTGTCTTTTCTTGGTTGTAAATTTTTTCTTCTTTCCCTTCTCCTGTTCCTAAATCACTTAGGCTGGAAGAGAAGTGGAAACCAATCTCACTCTGATCAGCAAGTCCCCCAATAAAGATCTGCACAGTGCTTGTCTTTATAAATAATTTGAATTTAAAATATATTATAAAATCATGTGTCTATGGGAGATATGCTGATTTATCAATGAAAAATTAGAAAGATTAGCTTATAACATTCACCCTTTCATAAGAAATGTTATAATTTAAAGGAGGAAGCTTGGTAACGCAGTGAACAGAGCACTGGGCTTAGAATCAGGAAGACTCATTTCATGGTTTCAAATCTGGCCTCAGACACTTACTAGCTGTATGACCCCAGGCAAGTCACTTAACACTGTTTGTCTTGGTTTCCTCATCTTAGGTGCAGCTAGGTGGATAGAGCACCAGTGCAGGAGTCAGTTCAAATCTTACCTCAGGCACTTGACACTCACTAGCTGTGTGGCCTTGGGCAAGTCACTTAACCTCAATTGCCTCATCCTGGGTCATCTCCAGTCATCTTGAAGAATATCTGGTCACTGGATTCAGGTGGCTCTGGAGAAGAAGTGAGGCTGGTGACCTGCACAGCCCTCCCTCACTCAAAACGAAGTCAAATGCAAGTCATGTCATCATTTCTCTGATAGCATGGTCTTCTTTGTCCACAAATAACAAACACACAGTTTTCTCAACTATAAAATGAGCAGGAGAAGGAAATGGCAAACCACTCCACTGTCTTTGTCAAGAAAACCCTAAATGGGGTCAAAAAGAGTCAGAGAAAACTGAACAATTTTTGTTGCTGTTTTTACAATCTCTATTTAAAACATTGACCATCAAATGACCAAATGACCATCAAAATTTGGATTACTATTGACATCTACTCTATGTGTGTTCAATTGTGTGCAGCATATGAAACCACTGATGGTAAAACAGTGAATACTCTCACTCATCCTTGCAGCTATTTATCACATATTCCAGAAGAAGAGTTTACACCATGATGGCTCATCTCACTCCTATGTTGTCTGCAGTCCTTCAATATGCCACAAACATCCACGGTTTCATTTTCAGAAATTGTTTTCAAGACCATTTGATAGCTGATACCTGGAAGTTAGACTGTCTAGACTAGGCTGTTATCACTCCACAATAATATATATTCCAAGAAAAGCTGAAAATGTTGTCCTTTTTGCAGCAGCATCAGAGAATCAGAAACAGTGAATACAATCTTTGTCGTACATTGGAACTGTTTTGGCACATTTCACATGAAAAAAGGCCCTTTACAGAAGGCTCCAATAATGATATTCATTTTTAGGAAATAGATAATATTTCTTGCATCTTACGCTAAAGTTTAAATTGCTATTTTTAATATTACCTGTATTACCAGTAGAGATAAACCAGGAAATGGAATTTGGATAATGATTTTCTTCTTATACTGCCCTGTTTTTCGAAACCTCAGAGATAGCTATCATTCTCAAAACTGAAATAATGATTTGTATTAAATATACAAAAATATAAAATTATAATGTAAGAATATGAAATCGACTGGAACTTATAGTTCAATTATTAATATAAGCATGACAATATTTTCATTTTATAAATTTCACTACGCCTTGTTTTTTCTCTTTTTACTCTTGTTTATGGCAGTTTTAACACACAAACACAAAACAGTACAAAATTAAAATATTTCAGTCTCATCAGAAGCTATCCATCCTACCTCTAACAATATTATGTAATAGAAGGCGCCATCCTACACAAAATGATGAGCTAGCCCACATGTGTACTGTGATGGCAGCTGCCAATATGCCCCTTCTGTAGACAAGAGAAGTTTTAGATTTGCTTATTACAGTTGTAGTCATAAATTAATGATTATGATCATAAAAAAAAACAAATTTGAAGAACTAGTGGCTTTTTGTGAATTATTAAGGATTTAGCTAATGCACCCAGAATTTTTGAAAAGCTATTTCAGGACATATCAGAAATTCTAAGAAGCACATACAGGACATCCAAAGCAGTTAACTCCTCAGAACACATTCACATCAATATTTAAAGCTTAAAATATTAGCATTTCACAGAGAACAAAAAGACTTTGTGACAACAGATAAAATATTTTAACATTATTTCTCTTTTCCCTCTCCTTTTCAATATCTATTTTATGTTTCATAATGTAACATATTAATATAGAGTAGTTCATGCTTATAATATACAGATAAGCCAAAAAAATTTACAGATGGTTATGTATTGCCAAATTAGATTGGAGAACATTGACCTAGGGCAATGAAAGTATAAGGGACTTTATTATAGTAACACAGCAGCATATTTCAGGGACCAGATGGTTCTAAGTCAAGTTGCCTTTCCATGATTCCTTATGTTGAGCTGAAATTTGTCTCCTTGCACATTCTTCCCCCTACTTCTAATCTCTCTCCTCCTACCCAAACAAGCAGAGAGGGGGAAAAAAGTATGTAAATACAAATTTACTACTTCCAAGGTTGCAAAGATTGTGATTCAGATGTCTAGTCTAAGTGGAGGGAGTAAATAGACCTTTAGATTTGGTGTTCAGAAGACCTGGGTTCGCAAACTTTTCTTGGACTTTTACTGGGTGTGTGACTCTTTATTCTCTTGAAGTCACTTTATCTCTCTTGGCTTCAGTTTCCTCATTTATAAAATGGGAGTGATAATTCACCTACCTTCTGGTTTCTTGTGAGTATTAAATGGCATAACCCCTATGCTTTGCAAACCTTACAGCTTTATAGAAAGGCTAACTGTTATCACCATTATCATCATTACATCATGATGAGGATGAGGATGATGTCCACTGTATACATTTGGAGTTGGGAAGAAAAATTCTCAAAGCAAGGTTATGACATTGATGGCCACTCCTGCTCTTACTCACCTCATCCTTCTGTTGGAGAGATTCTCAATGCCTTTGCCTCTTGCCAGTCCAGTCTACTATGAATCCACAGGCCACCTCCTTATTGTTATAGGACAGGAAGAAGCTCCTCAGCTTAGGCAGTCATCACATGCCTCTAAAGGCTCCCATGACTACCAGAAAAAATTATGGTCAGACAGAGAGTCCAAGGCTTCATCCCCAGGTCACGGTCTCACACCAGGCTCTTCCTTCACCTGGGGTTCACACTGTACACAGAGTTGGGGGACCCTTGGACACACGGGAGCCTAAGTCTAACCTACACCTGTACAGTCCAGTCCAAGGGTTCAAGGGCACCACAAGGGTTTCTTCTCCTCTATCCCAGCTTGTGATTTCAATTGTGTAGGGATCCAAATTAAACTCATTCAGCCAAGCTCAGCTGCTAAATCTGACTACACACACAGATGTGACACTTTAATCTTGAGCTTTTTCTCATGAGTCCATATTTCATGCACTTTGCATCACCTTCTATCACATAATCTGGGATAGCTGACTGGTTTAATTTAGGTTTATCCAGACTTTTCTATGTCCCAAACAATATTATGTGTCCCACTCAAAATAGGTAACAACCACTTGCTTGTACAGGTCACTCATAATTATTTTATGCTGCGTATTTCATTTATATCTCAAAATTTTCTTGTGTCTGAGACAGTTTTCCAAAACATGGGGCTCACTGACACTGCATGTCAGGTCCTCCTTGTCTGAGTCTAAGGACCTACTGCTGATGAAAAGGGAACCTTTCCACCTTCTCCGTTTCTGACCTCAAAAGGATCCCCTCCCTCTTCGGACAACCTAACCTTGCATTCCATAGCAACTTAATAAACACTTTTTGATTGATTTTTAAATTCCATCTTAATCTATCTGCATTTATTTCCATAGTTAAAAACATTTTACTTTTCATAAATTCTAAGTTATAGATTGTATCTGTTAAAATTGTCTCTGAGTCATGACTTAAGAATATCTCTTTTTCATAGTTGTAAAAGGATTAATATTTTCTGGTCCTCTAATTTTTAAAGATTATATATATGTATATAATATATATTATATAATTATATTAAAAGGATTATGTATGCATCTGTATTTATATACATATGTACTTATATATATATATATTGTATATGCTACTGAAGCATTTGGAATTTATTCTATCATATGGTGTGAGATGCTGATATGTTCCCACTTTGGGCCAAAACACTAGTTTTCTCAACAATCATTGATGAATAGTGAATATTTTCCTCATTGGGTTATTTTTAGTAAATAGTATTTTCTTTTTTCCAATTACATATCGATCATTTTCATCATTCATTTTTATAAGATTTGGAGTTCCAAATTTCTTTCTCCCTCCTCTTCTCAAGATGGCAAGTAATCAAACACAGATCATGCACGTGCAACTATGTAAACATAGTTCCATATTGTGTGTTCATCCTTCATTTTGCCAAAGAAGACCACGCCATTAGAGAAATGATGACATGACTTGCACTTGACTTTGTTTTGAGTGAGGGAGGGCTGTGCAGGTCACCAGCCTCACTTCTCCTCCAGAGCCATCTGAATCCAGTGACCAGATATTCATCAGGATGACTGGAGATGACCCAGGATGAGGCAATTGGGGTTAAGTGACTTGCCCAAGGTCACACAGCTAGTGAGTGTCAAGGGTCTGAGGTGAGATTTGAACTCAGGTCCTCCTGACTCCTGCACTGGTGCTCTATCCCCTAGCAAAGAAGAAACAGAACAGAAGAGAAAAGCCATGAAAAATGAAAAAAAATGAAAATAGTATGCTTTGATCTGCATTCAAACTTCATAGTTCTTTCTCTGGATATTTTCTGTCATGAGTCTTTTGGAATTGTCTTGAATCATTGTCTTAATCAGAATAGCTAAGTCTTTCACAGTGGTCATCATACAATATTGCTGTTACTATGTGCAATGTACTCCTGGTTCTGCTCACTTCACTTTGCATCAGTTCATGCAAGTCTTTCCAGGTTTTTCTGAAATCAACCTGCTTATCATTTCTTATGGCACTATAGTATTCCATCACTTTCATATACCACAACTTGTTTAGCCATTCCCCAATTGATCAACATCTCCTCAATTTCTGATTCTTTGTCACCCCAAAAAGAGCATATATATATAAGCACACAAATATATGTATATATGTATATATTTATATATATAAATATATGTGTGTATATATATATATTTATACACATAAATCCTTTTCTCTATTTTATGATCTCTTTGGGATACAGCTCTAATAATGAAATTTCTGGATCAAAGGGGTATGTACAATTTGATTGACCTTTGGGCATAGTTTCAAATTTTTTCTCCAGAATGGTTGGATAAGTTTATAACTTCACCAACAATGTATGGGTGTCTCAATTTTCCCACATCTTCTCCAGCATTTGTCATTTTCCTTTTCTGTTATATGAGCCAAGATGATAGGTTTCAGGTGGTATTCATAGTGGGTTTAATTTGTATTTCTCTAATTAATAGTGATTTAGAGTATTTTTCCTATTACTATAGATAGCTTTAATGTCTTCATCTGAAAACTGCTTGTCTATATCCTTTGACCATTATCAACTGTGGAATGTCTTGGATTTTTATAAGTTTGACTCAGTTCTCTTTATATTTCAGAAATTAGGCCTTTATCAGAAATATTTTCTGTAAAAACTGTTTTCACTCTTTCTGTTTTCCTTCTGATCTTGGCTGCATTGGTTTTGTTTGTACAAATCCATTTTAATTTAATGTGATCAAAATTATCCATTTTGCATTTCATAACATTCTCTATCTCTTGTTTGGTCACAAATAGTTACCATCTATGTAGATCTGTCAAGTAAACTATTCCTTCCTCTCCTAATTTGAAAAATATGGAATGCTTCACAAATGTGCGTGTCATCCTTGCCAGGGGCCATACTAATCTTCTCTTTAACATTCTAATTTTAGTGTATGTGCTGCTGAGACAAGCACTTCCTCAGTGTTTTGCTACCCTGTTTATTAAACACTAAACTTCTATATACCTCTGGTTCTGTTTCATCTAATCCATTCTACTAAGCTAGTTTTCTAGTTTTTATACAATGTCAGCTAGAATTTAAAATAATTAATAATATAATTAGAGATTTAGGCCTATGTATTTTTTTCTTTTTCATAAATTTACATGATATCCTTAATCTTTTATTCTTCTACACGAATGTTGTAATTGTATTTTTAAAGTCTATGAAATGTGCCATTGATATTTGATTAGCAAAGTATTAAAATTAGATACATTTGAAAATAATTCACACATTATATTATCTTGATCTAACCACAAATATTGAATATTTCTCCAATTTCTTACTGCTGAAAAATTGTGGCACAGATACATTGATAATTATCTTACAGATATTTCCTATATCTTTTAATATCTGGCATAAATCTAACATTAAATGAATTATTGTTATGAAGTACTTGGAGCTCTTTACCAGCATTTTATTTAGCTTTTGATTGATATTCTTTAATAACATTGTTTTATAATTCTTTTTGTCTGCCTCATTCTGCTAGTCTGGGAAAGAGGACCACATTAGTCTAAAAGAAAAATTGGTTAGAATGCCATATTTTGCATAAAAACACTTTTTGTAAAAGTAACTTTATTTGTTTTCTGAATATCTTAGAAAATTTACTCATGAATCTGTCTGAATTGGTTGATTTTAAAATGAAATTTAATTAATATTTTTGATGTTTGTTTAGACTATTACATATTTCTTATTCTGTTAATTGACATTATTTTTGAAGGTATTCCATTTATCTTGCATTATTTTGATGACATAATTACATGTGTAAATATCAGATAATCATCTTTATTCCTTTGTTATTCACAATAATGTCCTCCTCTTTTTTTTAAATTTTGTTATTGTCTTTTTCTCTTTTCTTTTTGGTTAAACTCACTAAAGAGTTGATGATTTTTATGCTCATTTAAAAATGATTCTTCAATTTTATTTGTTAACCCAATTTTAGGTTGCTTTCAATCTGTTAATTCCTCCTCAATTGATTTTCTAAGCCTAAAATTCAATTTATTTATCTCATTTTTCCTAACTGTTACTATTTAGCAAAGCTAACTTGCCTCTAAGGACTGGTTTAGCCTTAGCCACATCCTACATTGTCATTATCATTAGCATATTTTGTTTTTTTCTATAATTCTGTTTTTGACAGAATCATTCTTAAGCACACAATTTTTAATCTATGTCTAAATTGTTTGACCATATGTCCTTTATTGGATCTTATGCCAATTACATTAGCATTTTTAAAGTGTTTAGAATATATTTTCCTACATTTATCTAGAATTTCTTTATGAATTAGGATGTCATCAATATTTGTGCCACTATGGGGAAAATTTTAGAGTAATAGCCTGAAAAAGGATAGCTAGACTCTTCTCATTTTATAGGCAACTGAATGATGTTTACATTCAGGCTCTATCTTCTGGTTGTTTCTTGTAAATTATTCTAGTTTGTTTTTTAAGCTAATCTCTCCTCTGATTTTCCTATGTTTCATGATATGTTAATTATCCTCTGATGCTGACATATTTTTCCCATCACTCCATGTCTATATTAAATTCCCCATTGTTTTCTGAAAGTTATTCATTTTTACAGCAGTCTATATCATTTGGTGGCTCTCATATCCTCACCAGCATGCTGCTGGACCAGAGTCTGTGGACAATCAGGAAAGAGGAAGATGCTGGGAGATTCATGTGCCTAATGTGGAAAAAGTCTGTTACAGGCTCATTTTAGGAGAAACATCCTGAGTGACCTTTATTTTGTTTTTTAACACCCATCTCTTTTGCATTATATTTGCATTGAACACTGGAGGAGGCTCTCTAGAAGGGCCAAAATCACAAAATTTGCAGCCAGTCAGATAACCTCAATAGAAGCCTCCAAGTAGCTAGACTTGGCCCTGGAACAAATGATATAAATTGTTTAAAAGACCTTGCAGGAAATGCCCAGTGGTTTCCCAGACTGGTGAACCCCACCTCTTTCAAGCTACTTTATTGAGGTCTGGGCTATGGGAGTCTCTGTGGGATAAAGAGACACCTGGGAAACTGCACATTAACAACTGAGAAGCTATCACAAATATTTTTGTGCTGTGTATGTATGTGTATATCCATCTATCTTTCTAATTACACATGCACATACGTGCATATGTATTATGTATATATTCTATGTATATGTGTGTGTGTCTTTACTTGAATCAACCCTAACATTAAGAGAAAAAAAACTACTCTGTCCATCTCATTATTCTGTAGTCCAAACAGAGCCCAGCAGAATTGGCAGCAGCAGTTGCTTCCTGAAATAATTACTACCAAGTCTGGAAGAAAAATGAAGCAGGAAAAGGTTACATTCCCATCCCCCAAACTATTCAAATTCTGGATGGTCAGTTACAAAGCGCTGCTATTCTGTGACCCAGAAAATTTTATGTATGGGCAGGGCTTGACATCATTGAGTAGGGAGGGAGACATTCCCTAGATACATGTGCCAGATGACATAGCTTTCTGAATTGAAGAGGATATTGCCCAGCACATAGCACCATGGCTGCTCTTAACAATGGCAGAAGAACAATTTAAAGCAGTAAGATACCACAACATGAGTTGAAACAGTTACGGCATTTGCACAGACATCTTGAACCAAATTAGTTTGTTGGATAGGCTTCAGAATGCTATGAAATAGACACTGCCCAAACTCACTGCAGTCAATGTGTGGGGAATTAGCCAGACAGGATCTAGATGACGACTATTGGGTGCATATGGGACAAATGAAACAACAACATCAAGTCTATCCTCCATCACTGGGAGAATCTCTACGTAGGGTCTTTCTTCAATGAAATTTATGCATAGTTGCAGTTTGTGATGGCTGGACTTTGGGAGGCAGAATGGTATAGATTCCTGCATTATCAGTTCTTTACTGTATCACGATGCATGACCATACCCTTTGCTCACATAAGGAGAGGCTCAAGTACCCAGGTATTACATCCTACAATTTCAAGAAGTTTGGCTTTAAATAAAGAAAGAATTAACTGCCTAACAGAAGAGGTTATGGTAAAGAGCATTTGACTGTCGTTGTTGGTACTAAGAATGGTGGAGACATTCACGGTAGAACAGAGCTAGAAATTCCAAAATATAAAGAGAAAAATCACAGTTAATTTTAGATGGATTTTCAGAATATCTTCTGGTTAAATTGCTTCTGGAATTTTTAAAAGGTTATTTCCTGTCTAGACTACCACAACTGCCTCCTAATTATTCCCCAAAGATCCAGTGTTTCTTGTCTCCATACCTTCCTCCAGGGAGGTACCAATTTAATTAATAAAGTGCAGTTCTGACCATGTCATTGCTTATATCAAGAAGTACCATTGACTCCTGGTCCTGTCAGGAACTGCAAAAATGATGGGGGTGGAGTGAGAGGTTCACTTTGTTGAGTCTCCTTTAGCCTACTATTTGCCTCCATGTCCTATATACTTTGTGGACAGGCCAAAAACTAGTGGAGACATGCATCAAACCTTATAAGTACAATAACTACATCTAGGAGGTTTGATTCAGCTCAGGGATGTCACAAAAACTCTATGAGATATCCCTATGGGATGCCACCAATAAAGCTCTTTGTACCTGCAAGTAGGAGATGTAGGATATTAATGGGACATAAGTAGCTTAGGAGGCTCAATGCCATCTAAAGGCTGGGGCAAAGATATGCAGATGCCCTGTACCAATTTCCTATGTCCCTTTCTCTGTACTTAATAATAGGTAGCATTTATACCTATAATTTGTTTTACAATGTGTTTTACATAATATTATCTCATTTTCTCTTCACAACGATGCTGAAGTATTGTTATGCACATTTTACAGATGGAGAAACTGTGGCAGGGATTTTGCTAGACTTTTCATTGAAGTCCATTGAAACATTGCAACAGAGGGAAGAGAGAATGTTCTAGTGACTAGATGCACCATAAGCCCTAAAAAGCTAATTGAATATATCCTTACACACATAACATCACTAAGGGAAGCAGTACAGCTACCTTCACAATGGGCAGAGCTAAGAGATAAATGCTTTCAGATCTTTAAGAACTTTAGAGAGCTTGGCATTTCCATGCAGAGACCTCTGGTGGCCTGCATAACCACCAGTCTGAGGAAATGAGAGAGTTGAAAGATCAGATGAAAGAGATTTTAGAGTTCAGGACATTAAGAAATGGTAAAATTCGGAAAGATGGTGAGGTCTTGGGTGTGGTTATGCCAGTGAATGTTCAAAGTGGAGTGAAGATGGAGGTCATCAGAGCTAAAGGCAAGGTATAAGATTAGACAGCTTTAAAATGAAAAGAAAATTTGTTTATTTCATTTCATATATATTCTTAATATATTAGACCTAGAAGGAAACTGAGGACTTGTCTTATCCATCTTCTCACATTATACGGATGAGAAAACTAAGGCTCTGAGGGCCCACCTAAGTTCAGAAGGCATAGATTCAGAGATGGAAACAACTTTCGAGATCATCAGTTCCAACATCTTCATTTTATAGACGAGGAAACTGAAGTACAGAAAAGTGAGATTTGCTCTAGGTCAAAAAGCTATCCATCCACCTGGTCAAGAGAGGGTAGGAAGCAAGGCTGAAATTCAGGTTTTCTCCCTTGCTATTCAACAGTCTTTCCACTGCACAAGCTGCTACCTTGTTTTATGTAAAGATTTTGAAAAAACTGTGTATAAAAGTTTTTGAGTTTAATTGTAGGCGCTCATTATTTTACTTATTTTGAAGTGAGCCACATGTTTTTATTTGGTAAGAGTCATTGTGTACAATTATTTCTTTGGTAGTGAGAGGTATACATTGCTACAAAGCTGTTTTTCAAGCAGGCAAAGTAACAAATTAACTATGTTCTCTACTAGATGATTTTGGCAATAAACATTATTATCCAATAAAAATCCCAAGAATCTATATTAAAATCAGTATTGGACTGGAATCTAGTCCAGAAAATAATACACAGCTGTCTCAGAAGAGAAGTGTTGTCTATATGGAAAGAAATTACGATTCTTTCAAGTGAATTGAAGCCATCTGGAGAATATGAAAATGTCTATTTCAGAACAGGACTTTGCCTGTCAGTGAATTTGCACGTGGAGCAGTGAAAAATAAGTTGAATATGAGTAACAACTACTATGCTTATTTTTAAAGATAAGTGGGTGTTTCATTACCAGGTGTGGGAAAATCTTCCTTGTTTTTATAACTCCAAGGACAGAATGTTGTTATCTCAAGACCAGAAAGTCAAAATGCCTGGCTGGCTGGCTACTGGGGTGATCTATACTCATATATTGGAGATGCATGGAATTCTGCCAGATTGAAATGTATTGTTTCCCTTTTTATCTCATGGCAAATTGGACTATTTTCAACTTTGAGTTGGAAAAATGATAATGACAGGAGAAGCCATATTTGTTCAAGGTACATAAAATAAATTGTATTTTAACATACAATTTCTAGGATAGAATGCAATATATGAATACAGTGCTTTTAATATAGAAATGACTAGGATATTCAAGTATTATGCTCAGTGAGGGAGGACAAACTAGATAAGAACCTAATGTCAGGTTGGATTTTATGAAGTCTATGCATTTAAAATCCTTGGTAGCAAAGAGCTTTTTACTTAGATGATATTCTAATAGACTAGCTGAATGTCACTTTACATATTTTGTTTATGACTAAAATCCTATTACAATGAATGCCATTACAAAGAGAATTTCTGCATAATAGAGCTATATTCATGCCCTTGCAGAATCTGTTCTACTGAAACAGTGTTCTTTTAGATCAGTTTTATGATTAATTTTATACAAGGAATCATCCTAGAATCATTTACTACTTATGTGACCTTGAATAAATCACTTCATTTCTCTTGTCCTCAGTTTCCTTACCCATATGGAAGGAGACCAAAGAGAAGCCAAGCTGTGATTTTCGGTTTTGGGGGAGTAAGAGAATTTTCTGTCTATTCTACCCAGTCCATCCATTGTCATTTGTGTAGTACAGAGGAACATGATGGAGGAGATTCAAATTGTTTACTTACCATAGTTTCCTTCAACATCTTTTATCTTTGAGGAAGTATAGCCATGAGAATATGGGCCAAGTCTAAGACCCAAGTATTAAAGTGAGATTTTTACCATGAGTCAAATGAGCAAATGCCTCTAAAGATCCTCTGATCTCTAGTAAAGTCATTATAAAAAGGTATTCTTTCATTCTTGTCTATGCAACAATTAAAAAAAAATATAACAAGGATTGTTTGAATCATTGACAGTGAGAGAAAACAAAGATGAACTGTTTTCTTTTGCCATATTGGCAAATGCAAATTGTCCTTTAGCTTCCTCCAATCTTTCTTATTTTAAATATCACAAAAATGTAAGCAAACACATCTATGCGCTCAATTCTTCATTTAAACAACACACAATATCTAATTACAAACTTTCTCTTGGAAATTCTCGGAATAGGATAGAGAAGTGCCTTTGTAGAAACAGAGGGCTTGAGCAGAAGAAAGGACCTGTAGAAGCTCTTCCCCCATAGCCCACAAAATACCTGAAAAAAATCACTAAACAAATTCTAGAGCAGCAGAAGCCACAAAATGACAAAGTGAAAGAAATTTCCAGCCCAAGACAGCCTCAAAGGTGGATAGGAAAGGTCTATGGCACTGGGCTCAGAGCGGAGCACAGTCCAGCCTGGGCTGTGCAGCATAGACAGAACTGGAGCAGGCTTCAGGGCATGGAATCATGGGTAGCAGCTGTGATTCCCAGATTTCTCAACCCCAAAATGCCAAAAACAGCTTCAAAGGTAAGTGAGAAAGTTCTTTCACCTGGGTGAGCCCTGGCCCCAGGGAGGTTTGGAGCCCTCAGCCTAAAGAGCCTGGGGGAATTGAGCAGCTGATCTGGGTCTCAGTCCTGAGTGACTGTCCTGGGGTGAGGAAGAGAGCTGGCATGGTGGAGCTGGTGGTGGTTGTGGAAAGGGAATCCTATTCGCAGTTGCAGGGCAGAAAAGCTTGTGGTTGCTCCCAGACCAGAGTTTAGACCAGGAAAGGAATAAACTCCTCTCCCTTGATTGTGACACGTTGGAGGAACTGAGAATTTACAGGTCCCTAGAGTATACCCTCCATTTGACAAAGGACTCAAAAGTCAAGTAACTGACTGTGAAAATGCTCAAAAAAGGGGAAAAATAAGAATATAGAAGGTTACTTTCTTGGTAAACAAGTATTTTCTTCCATCATTTTAGATGAGGAAGAACAAAGCATACCCTCAGAGGAAGACATCAAAGTCAAGGCTTCTTCATCCAAAACCTCCAAAATAAATATACAATGGTCTCAGACCATTGAAGAACTCAAAAAGGATTTTGAAAATCAAGTAAGAGAGGTGGAGGAAAAAATTGGAAGATAATGACTTTATAAGAAACCAAGAAATTACAAAATAAAACCAAAATAATGAAAAAATAAAAACAATGTGAAATATCTCATTGGAAAAACCACTGACCTGGAAAATAGATCCAGGAGGGATAATTTAAAAATTATTTGTCTACCTGAAAACCATGACCAAAGAAAGAGCCTAGACATCACCTTCCAAGAAATTATCAAGAAAAACCGTACTGTTATTCTAGACCTGATATACTAGGGTAAAATAGAAATGGAAAGAATTCACTGATCATCTCCTGAAAGAGATTCCAAAATGAAAACTCCTAGGAATATTGTAGCTAAATTCCAGAGCTCCCATGTCAAGGAGAAAATATTGCAAACAGCCAGAAAGAAACAATTCAAGTATTGTGGAAATACAATCAGGATAAAACAGGATTTAGCAGCTTCTACACTAAGGGACTGAAGGGCTTAGAATATGATATTCCAGAGGTCAAAGGAGATAGGATTAAAACCAAGAAGCACCTACCCAGCAAAACTGAGTATAATACTTCAGGGATAAAATGGAATTTCAATGAAATAGAGGACTTCCAAGCATTCTTGTGGAAAAGACCAGAGCTGAATAGAAAATGTGACTTTCAAATACAAGAATTTCAAATACAAGAGAAATATGAAAAGGTAAACAGGAAAGAGAAGCCTTAAGGAATTCATTAAAGTTGAACTGTTTACATTCCTACATGGAAAGATGTTATCTGTAGCTCATAAGACCTTTTGCAGTATTAGAGTAGTTAGAGGGAATATATATATGTAGGTGTGTATGGGTAGATACATATGCATATATTATATATGTGTGCATATATATATGTACATGGGTATATGTATATACATATATATTTAAATATATGTGTGTACATATACATATATGTATGTATATATGCATATATGTATGTGTATATATACATACACACATATATGTATATTTATACACACAGACATAGACAGAGGGCACAGGGTGAGCTGAATATGAAGGGAGAATACCTAAAAACATAAAATTTACTGTTGAATGGAATGTACTTGGAGTAAGAGAAAGGAAGACGTATAATGTAGCAAATCATCTCACATAAAAGAGGGAGGAAAGAGCTTTTACAATGGAGGGGAAGAGGGGAGAGATGAAAGGAAATAATTGAGCCTTACTCTCATGGGATTTGGCTTAAGGAGGGAATGACACACACACAATTGGATATGGAAATCTCTTTTACCCTGAAGGAAGGCAAGGGGAAAGGGGATAGAAGAGGGAAGATAATAGAAAGGACAGTAAATTGGGGAAAGGGATAATCGGACGCAAACACTATTGTGGGAGGACAGGTCAAGGGAGAGAATGAAATAAATGAAGGGCAGGATAGGACAGAGGAAAATGTGGTTAGTCTTTTACTACATGACTATTATGGAAGTGCTTTGCATTGTTACACATGTATGACCTATATTGAATTGCTTGTTTTCTCAAAGAAAGTGGGTAGGGAGGGAGGGGAAGAATATGGAACTCAAAGCTTTAAAAATGAATGTTAAAAATTGTTTTAGCATGTAGCTGGAAATTACACTACACAGGCAATGGAGTATAGAAATCTGTTTTGCCCTACAAGAAAATACAGGAGGAGGGGTTGGAAGAAGTGTGGGCAATCGAAGGGAAGACAGACTAGAGGAAGAGGTAAATGGGGTCCATGCTGGGGGTGAGGGTGGGGAGAGATGTGGAGAAAATTTTGAATTCAAATTCTTGTGGAAATGAATGTGAAGAACTGGAAAATGAATAGTTTATATGTTAAAGAAAAAAAGAAACAGAGGGACCCTACTTCTGCAAATTGATTAATTCATTCACTCATACATTCAGAAAGGAATTATTAAATGTTTGCTATGTGTGAGAAGCTTTGCATTGGGGTTACAAAGAGGGGAAAAAGACATAGACCCCTGACCAATTAATCTTCCTTTCAATTCAACAAACATTTCTGAAGCACCTACTAGGTGCTAGATGCTGGGAATATATAAAGTATATGGGTGTCTATACACACACACACACACACATACATATATATGTATATATATATGTACACACATACATGGTGTATCTGTATTTGTATGTGTATATATACACACACATCTATAACACACATGTGTACTTGTGTATATGTGTATGTGTATACATATATACATATCTATGTGTGTATATATATACATATATATGTGTGTATATATGTGTATATATACACAAATATATATGCATATAGGAATGTGTGGACATATTTAAATGCATGTGTATGTTTTCATGTGTGTGTATATGTACATACATATATTGCCTATTACATGCCAGGCCATGTGATCATTAAAGATACCAATGAAATCACAGATATAGGCTCATTCCCTTTCCAACATCAAACTTAGCACATACTGCTTTTAAGTCAATCAAATAGTCAGCAAGTTAGTGCCTGGTCTACTAGGTGCCAGGCATGGAACTAGGTGCTGGGAATACAAAGACAAAGATAGAAGAATTTCTTAACCTCAAGGAGCTTAAATTCTTTGAGGAAGACAACATATACACATACTATTACATATCAGTGCCAGTTAATTTGGGGAGAAACCCCTTGCATTTGAGAGAGTCAAGAAAGATTCACATGGGTTACAGAATTTGATCTGAGCCTTGAATAAACCTTTGTATGTTCCATGTCCCACTAATCCAAGAATCCCAACAATTTTAGAGTTAGCAGAGGCCTCACACTCCATGCATTCTAATCTCTTTGTAATTTCCACCTATTGTTCCTATTCTGTCTCATAGAGTGATACAGAATCAATCTACGTATCCTTTCACATGTTCTTTTAATTATTTCCATCATGTCTGACTTTTATGACCCCATTTGCGGTTTTCTTGGCATTGCCTTCTCCAACTCATTTTACAGATGAGTAGACTGAGGTAAAGATGATTAAGCAGTTTGCCAAGGCTCACACAGCTAGCAAGTGTCTGAGGCCAGATTTGAACTCATGAGGATGAGATGAGTCTTCCTGACTCCTGGCCCAGCACTGGATCCACTGCAGCACTTAGCTTCGGAAAAGACTAATCACCCTTTCATGTGACAGTTTTTCAACTATTTGAAGATAGACATTGTGCTACCATTACCACCCAACTCTTCTCTTGAGGCTAAACACCCCTAGTTCCTTTAACCAATTCTCATATGGCATGATTCTGAGACTCCTCATCCTATACAGTTCAAATGATTCATACTACATAGTAAATGATAGGTCTGAATCCTTAGCCTTGTTCTTTTTTGTCCTTTGGTCCTCACAAATACTTTAGCCTACAGATCTGTATCCAGAACTGAGTGAGGCTGGACAGCTCTGTCTCCTTTCCTTTCTTTACCATTAGTAGGTTGAGACTCTGGTTATTGTCTGTTACTTTCTCTTTCAGTATGACTCTGTCTCTATTTCTGTCTATTTCTCTCTCTGTCTCTCTCTGTCTCTGTCTCTCTGTCTCTGTCTCTCTCTGTCTCTCTGTCTCTGTCTCTGTCTCTCTGTCTCTGTTTCTCTGTCTCTCTCTGTCTCTCTGTCTCTGTCTCTCTGTCTCTGTCTCTCTCTGTCTCTCTCTCTGTCTCTGTCTCTCTCTCTCTCTCACACACACACACACATACAGACACACACTCATATAAACATTAAGATTCTGTCTCACCATTCATTGCTATCACTAGATGCATATAATTTCCTGTAGGAGTCTTATAGATACACATACAAATCACTAATCTTTCTCTGAACTTGAATGCAACCAGAAATCTCTGCTCCTGTTCACCTCCCTGTGTCTACATGTCCCTCTTTTTTTCTGGAGGGGTAGTGGCACAGAGGTAAATGACTGTGATACTCTTTTCTATGATTTTTTTTTCCTTCTTTTAAAGGTCAGATTTGAGGGTCAACTCAAGCTTATATACTCTTTCATAAATGTGGTATCAAATCAATGGTCATAATCACTGCATGGCCAAACAAAGGTCACATCCATGATGGAATGAAACACAAAACATGTACAAATTACACCTTGTTCAAGAAGTTACACTTTGCCTTGAATAATGCAGAGGGAGCAGGGGCTCACTATACTACTTAGAGTGCATTCCAGTCATATAATATAGTTATTTGTGTGTCTTATCTCCTCTCTACAGTGTAAACTCCTTATAATTTTACATATTCTCCATAGCAACTAGTTCTGTCATTTGTCCATTATAAGGGCTAAAAATATATCGAAGGAAGGAAGGGGGAGAAAAGAAAAAAGGAAGGAAGGACAGAAAATAGAGGAAGATAGAAAAAAGAGGATAAAGGAGAAGAGAAAGGAGAAATATGGAGTGATAGATAGACTGAAGTAAGATTGAAGATGACCTTAAATTCTAAATTAATAAGAATGACCCATATTCTTTAGACAGTAGGAAGCTATGGAAATTTTCTGAGTTGGAGGGAAGAGATATAATAAATTAGACCAAATTAAAGAACTAGCCTAACAGAACATCACTCTCATAGAAATGTAAAGTTACATAAGGCTTTAGGGTTGTAATTCGTATTACACACCTTATTTCAACAGATCCTCATGGAAATATAATGAGAGAGCTTCAGGTTTGGGAACTAGAGATGGGGATCGGATGACGTATTTTGCTAGTAGAGTGAATTCCCAATGTGGAAAATGACCTCTGTCAATGTGAATTGGTATCTGATATTGAATTTATCATCTCAAAGAATATCAAAGATGATAAAGAATTCATCATCTCAAGGTGGGACCGAGAGGTTGAGACCCAACCTATCCAGGATTAAACAGCTAGTATGTATCAGAGACAGAACTCAAACCCAGGTTTTCCTGATCCCAAGCCCAGTTCACAGTCCAGCACTCCATGTTACCTCTTATGATGTATATGCCCATCTTACCAAGTATAGTTTGTGTGGTACAGTGAATAGAAAACTGATATTGGAGACAGGAAGACCTGAGGTGAAGTCATGCATCAGACATTATACTGGCTATATGACCTTGTGAGTTGCCACAGACAATCCTAAGACTGTAAGTTGTAGAGAGAGTGCCAATCTGCACTGGTAACAAAAGTAGTGGGTAATCCTTCAACTAGCATCTAAAATCCCAGAAAGTCTTTCCTGATCCCTCTTAATTCTAGTACCTTTTCTCTGTTGATTATGGCCAATGTATCCTGTATATATCTTATTTGTACATAGTTGTTTGCGCGTTCTCTCCCCCATTAGACTTAGAGGTTCCTGAGAGCAGGGGCTGTCTTTAACCTTTCTTTGTATCCTCAGCCCTTAGCACAATGCCTGACATATAGCAAGCACTAAATAAATGGGACTGGCTCTCTGACTTTATACCAATGAAATCATACCTAGTCTCTATCCTTTATTTTTTGTGGAGGAAAAGGCAGTATCCCAAAGAAGTTAAATGATTTGACCAAGAGTCACACAGTAAATTATAGATTTAGATCTTTTTTCCACTGTCAAATTGACTGTCCACATAATATAACAGAAATAATCGCCAGGTTTTTCTAACCATTGTTACTATTTTAGTGTCTGACTATTAAAGCCAGGTATGATGGAAAAACTAATAAATTATTATTTTCCACACAGGGGTAATAATGCTTCTGAGTTATTAGTCACTCCTGATTAGTTTAATGATATTTTAAAATCTTCTATACTTTAGAGCACAAACCTATATTCTTGTAGTTTAAGTCTGCCAAAGGTAGGAAAGAGCTTTGGGGGAGGGGGGGCAGGGAAACACCATCTTTCAACAGCAATAAGCAGCCATTGGCTTCTGAAGCTTCATTAACATTCATTATATCACAGATGATTAATGCTATGAATTCCAGTTTCCTTACACATGGTTACAAATACAGAGCAAACTTTTGGTAGTGATTTATCAAGGTAAGGAAAACCATTTAATATTGAAGACACCTAATAAAAATTTCCCCAATAAATTAAATCTTACAGGAGAAGCATCAGAACAAGGATCATTTTTGTTTGGATCTTATTTCATTCAATTAAAAAATATATGAAGCTCCTTCCAAATTAAAAGTCAACTCAATAAACCTTAAGGGTTATTGTTAATTTGTCTTTCTAGCTGCTGAATCCCCAGGCTAGACTAAACGGGCTTAGTTACCAGCACAAACAGCTTAAGAATCAGGTGAAGCAATATTGATGATATTTTTTAGAAGACTTTATGTCAAAAAAAAAAAAAAAAAGGAAGTAACTAAAGCATATAGATTGTGTAAAATCTGAAACACATGGAATGGAAGCCGGCTAAATTAAGGTTGATGGTTGTTTGATGATCGACATCTCTCCTTGGTATACTGGAGGACACTTTAAGAGATTTTTCCCTTGTATCAGAATGTTTCTGAACACATCATAACCAGAATGAAGAATGAAGAAGGTAACAGATTGTGGTTAGGAAAAAAAGTAGAGAGATAGTGTTGGGCTGGTGTTTGCTATTTGTGTGATATGTTTGCCTGATTTGAAGCTGAATGGATCGATTTTCCCTTCTCTCTAGCCCAAGTCAAAATTTCAGATCTAAGTCAAGAGCAATTCCATGCACTTGATAAGATACTAGACAAGAAATCAGAAAGACCTCAGTTTCAATCCTACTTCTGATACTTAGGAACTCCTCAGTTCCCTCATTTATCAAATGAGGATGAGAGCCATCTTGGCATAACTGATAGAAAATCTAAGTTGGATACCAAGACTTGTGTTCAAGACTTGCCTCTGATGCAAACTGGCAACATGAAAGTGATTGATTAAGATTTTAGGTAACTAAGACTATAAATTTCAGGGGGTGGGATGGACAATAATCTGCATCAGTGGATAGTGTTTTCTCATGGGGAATCTAATACAAGTGAAATCATAGGTCCAATAAAAAAATTTAGGTAGGAATTAGTGTCAGGTGGTGCCTACCTTTATAAGCTTGCTCTGAAGGTGAACTGAGATCATCCTAGCCTTTATGGGTACTCTTAAAACCTGAGGGAGATGTAGTAAGTGGTCTCTGGCCTCAGTCTCCCTGAGTTAAGCTGGTTGTTCCTTTCACTGAGGGATCTAGGGGTAGCCCTGAGGGGTTGGGTGACTCTTTAAAGCTGTTGGTGCATGCCTCAAATCAGCCATGGTCCCCCAATGTAAGCCACCAGTGATTAGAAGCTCAAGTCCAATTCATCAATTCAGCATCAATTAGTTTTTATGAGGGACATTTCCTTTGAAGATATGTCAAGGAAGAAGTACAAATATTTTCCCCTAGTACTTTAGTGGCGCACTCCTCCCTATAACATTCCAGTCTCTGGGGGTAGTGAGCTCAAACTTAAGATACCTTCTATATAGTAGCCTTAAGATAGCTTCTATATAGTAGCTTTTGGTCCCACCAATTTCATGTATTCCTGTTGTATGAGTCCTAATCTCAGATAAGACTGGATCCTGAAAGCTGCTCCTTGGAGCCTTTGAGGTGTGCTTCTTACAAAAACCCAGTGTCAACTCTGCCCCAAGAAGGGGCAGTAATTTGCTCTCTTGATCTCACAAAGCCATTGGCATATCTAATCCCCTTTAGTCAAAATGAGAGAACAAGGCAAAATCAAAGGAGGCCTGTCAAGAGCCACTTATCTGTCTCTGATGAGGCCTTAAAACCTTGCCCCTCTCAACACTGTGTCTAGTTTCTCACTAGATGCTATCAGGCAGGAAGAAGTCACCTGAGGAGAAGGTGGAGGTCCTCATAGGCTAGAGTCTTTTGAATACACCCCTGGTCCTGGATCTGCAGTCAGTCAAAGAATTTCCTCGTCACTGAATGGTTACCAAAGTAAGACCAGTTCAAGGACATCTCTGTCTGTTCCGTATCTCTCCAAGTCACTTCCATTAATTATCATCAAGACTTTCCCTAAAGTAGACTTCCCAACATCTACAATTTGAGAAATTATGTCACCCAAGCATACTGAGGGCTTTTCAGCAGGCCTGGGCTCATTGGCTGGTCCCTGATTATATTAGTGATTATTATTATTAAAAGGGAAAATTGGCAAAAGTTTAAGGCAGGAGGTATCATTAGTGATGGGATTTATAGCATAGATAAGAATTCTAGGTCCTGAAGAATTTAACCTGGTTGTCTCTCAGAATGGTTTGCTCAAGTTATATTAATTCTTACACATATTTACCTAATTCCCCTGGTTTTTAGGTTCTTTAAAGTTAGATACATTTATCTGAGTATTCTTGTGCAAAATGACTAATATGGAAATGTTTTATATGATTGCACATGTATAACCTCTATCTGACTGCTTACTGTCTCAGGGAGGGGGAGGAGAGGGAGGGAAGGAGGGATAGAATTTGGAACTCAAAACTTGACAAGTTTTTTTAAAAATTTTAACATGGAATTGAGGGAATTGTATATATATGTGTGTGTGTGTGTGTGTGTGTGTGTGTGTGTGTGTGTGTGTGTGTGTGTGTGTATACAACTAGACAGACTGATATGTCAACTTTTGTTGTAATTAGAATTTTACTGTTTTATCTTTTACTTTATTTGATCTTACCCATTTGTTAAAAGAATATTTCTATGGGAAAGATAAAGGCAGGAATGTAGTAATTAGCCCATGCCTCCAAACCGGGTAGAAGACATTCTAAGATCTTGGTTCAGATTTCCCCTTTGGGCATAACAGGAGAATACTAAACATTTATTAAATGGAAATTGAATTGAATTTGAGGAGATCACCTTCTCTCAACCTGGTTACCGGAAGAAATATTATTACTGAAGTAGAAATCTTCAAGATGATAGGGCAGTTAAGTGATTGGGCACAAGAGAGTTAGGAAGACAAGTTAAATCTCAGACACTTACTAGCTGTGTGCAAGTTACTTAACCTCAGGTGGACTTGAGGTCCACTTTCATCACTAAAATGGTGGTAATAATAGCACCTATCTGCCAGGGTTGTTGTGAGAATAAAATGAGATCATATTTGTAAAGCACTTTGCAAACCTGAAAGTGCTATATAAATGCTACCTATCTATGTAAATGCTAGCTATCTATTATGTTAGCTATTCATTGAATTTTTTTTTTGTTTTTCTATAGTGTATGTGGATTCAGAGACCTTCCCAAGTAATATTTCACAATGGTGTCCATGTGTATCTCCTCATTAAAACTGTTTAGGGTCTCTACTGAAAGTTGGATGCCAATCATTATGAAATGACCCCTAATTAAGTCGACAAGGATAACTCACTGGGATTGCTACAAAGTGGGATCTGCCTTACTTTTGAAAAGGAGAAATCCTTTACTAGTTCTTGCATTGTGCATTCCTTCAAATCTCTATGCTAAATTTCTTTCAACACAATGCAGGCCTAGGTTTTCCAAGTTAATATTTCGTATAAAGAATAAGTGGACTTCACACACAATTATTTCGGTATTGATTATTATTATAATACCCTGTTTCATCTCATTGAAAAAACAGTTAAGGACAACTTAAGGCTTTTCACAGCTTTCATTGATTTAACATCAATCTTTGATGCAGTAGACAAAAATCTATCTATGACCATACTCTACAGGCTTCATATAGATTTTCAGCCACATAGCGCTTGTTTGGACATGCCTGCTAAAACCTGAGTGGGCAAGAATACTCAAATGACAGTTTCCCTCTTATTCTTAGATGATATCAAAGAGGGCTGGATGCTAACCTCTTTCCTTTTTTTATCTATAGTTAAATAATTTAGAGCAGTTACTGAGAGTAGTCACCTTAGAATCCAGATGACCTTGTCTCAGTCTTGCTTCTGAAACATTCTAGCTTTGTAATTCTGGGTGAGTGATTTAATTTGTCAGTGCTTGAGGTAAATCTCTAAAATTATAAACTGCAGAATTTACCAATCTACATTGTCAGAGGGAGATTCTCCACCTGGTAGCTCCAAATACCAATTAAATCGCAAATTGGGATGGGGGCGGGGGCTAGAGAGAAGTACAGTTATTAGCTGAGTTAAATGTATCTTCTGAAAAAAAGGCATTGTCTCTTACCAGGAATTACCCTTGGAAATAGGTAACTCTCTTTGTGTTGTCCTGCTTAATGAGATAATCTGTCCACCAACTGAAAGTCCACTTTGTGTGGCAGGGTAAAGGAAAGTAGAGATGGGTAACTCAGTAAATTGCATGTCAAAAGAGAACTAGATTTATAAAAGAATATGAATTTACATCTTAGTTCTGTGGTTTATTGGGATATTGTGATAGGACAACAATACACCAGCATTTTCATGACACAGTTTCTTTCTTCCCCATTTAACACATGGGGTGGGTTTAGGTCCCTCCTCCTTCAACAGGGATTAGTTTTCCCTGAAAAGAGACAAAGCTGCTTGTCTCCAGGACCTGATTTGCCCTAGCCTCTGGGGTTACTCCAACACAGCTTCTTCATCATCTAAAAACATAAAAAGTCCCACACATGGGCCTAATAGTTAGGACTTTTCAGAATTGGTGGATTTCTGATGATGGCCAGGTGCTACATTTTTCACCTTATTCTCTCCTGATGACTACATGAAGACAAGGGGTACACCCATCTTGAACTAAGAGAAGGTTGCCATTTAAGCTATGAACCTGGGCAAGGTAAACTCTCTATCCTTTAACTTCTTCATCTGTAAAATGCAGATCACAGTATTTACTCTTCTTACTCTACAGGTGAGGTAGAAGCAAGGGTCCCTGCCATTTGGCTAACTTAGATTTTTGTTTGTTTTGTTTGTGTCTAGGAGTCATGGAAGCCCTCCTTGAGGATTGGCTGGTGTACAGATAAAGACATAAGCTGTGGAACTTGCTAGTCAACTAATTGCAAAAAAAGAAGCCATTCCATGAGGAATCAGAGCCTCTCTGTGCATTATTCTGCTTATGTTCAGGGCACCACATCCTGCTGAAGAAACTTGTTTCTGTATGAAAACACAAGGGGCCATCTGTACCTAAACCAGGGTCATATCTTTGCTGAACTTCCCAAGCTCTGGCTTAGAAAAGTTCATTTACTTAACTGATGTGTTGTCTATGAAAGTCTCATTTCATCCCCATCTCAAACCCAAAGCACTAGACGTTCCTATGTAAGACCTGACCTACAACAACAGGGTTATTGCTAATATCAAATGAAATAATGTACCTACAGGAGTTCATAAGCCATAAAATACCTTGCAAATATGAGCTTTTATGAAGCTCAATTCTAGGAAAATATTTGTCTCTACAAATGAATTTTTTGTAATTTAGTTCATCCACTACGCATACTGTGTAAAGCAATGTGTTCTCTATTTGGCTGACACTGCCAAGAAACATAAAGCCAAAGAAGTGTCCATTTGGAATAATTAGCTCATCTCAAATGCCTGGTAACACCTACTCTTTATCCTTCTCTTGGATGGTATCAGTTTTGTTTTTATCCTTAGTTGCCCTGTTTTTAACCATATATTTCATCTCAGAAGCTTTGCAAGTAGCTGGAATATAAACAAATATAGGATAGGAAATTTTCTGTGATTTTACTGGCATCAAGAACTTGTGACACTTCCCTCTACCAATGCAGGTCAGAACCTTTTCTGAAATTTCAAGGCTTAGAACATTGCCTAGAACACTGGAAGGATAACTAATTTGCCTGGGGTCAGCCTGTATATTTCAGAGGTTATATCTGAACCCAGGCCTTCCTGGTTTCAAGGCCAGCTCTCTAACTACTAGCACATGCTGCCACTCAAACAATAAATATACACAATTAAAATAAGATAAAGAGTTATGCCAGATATCCACTAGCCTCTTAAGCACATCATCTTAAGTCCCTTCCTTGATCACTGGTTTGTTGTGATAGAGGGGATTGCAAAGTTCAGTGGAACTATGAGCTCTGCAGTACAGTTACCCAAGATGAACTAGTCATAGTGGAGAGTTCTGACAAAAGGTCAGAAGAAGGAAATGGCAAACCGTGCCAATATCTTTGCCAAGGAAGCCCCATGGTCCCCATGGTCCATGGGATCACAAAGAGTCGAACATGATGGAATAACAACAACAAACAGATTAAATATAGCCCAGAAATGAATGTGTAGAAATGAGGACTATTGTTTTAAAAAGAATGCTGAATTACATATTCCAGATGTTATGCTAGGTTTTCATTCATTCATCCAACCAATGTTTTTTGACTGCTTACTTGCTGAAGGTATAGCATGGTGCTAGATACTGTGAGAAGTTTATATACATACATACATACATACATACATACACATACACACACACACATACACACGTGTGGGTGTGGGTGTGTGTGGAGCGGGGAAGAGTTACTGGGCCTTCTGGGAGCTTACAATCTAGATGAGATGACAAATATAAGTACTCAAAAAAAGACAACTCATGGTTACTACTAAAAATTTATTTTAAAATATAATTATAATTAATATTAAAATATTAATATCTAAGGGCAAGCTGGGTGACTCAGTAGATAGTGTTGGCCCCAGAGTCAGGATGACCTGAGTTCAATTCCAGCCCTCAGACACCTACTCGTTGGGTGATCCTGGGCAAATAACTTAACATTATTTGTCTCAGTTTCTTAAATAAAACATACAATATTTTATTTAAGCTATAAAATCAGCTGGAGGAGGAAATGGCCAACCACTCTATGATCATTGCCAAGAAAACCCCCAAATGGGGTCATAAAGAGTCAGACAGAACTGAAACAAGTGAACGAACAGTGAGGTAAGAGCAACAGCCTGTAGAGTTAGTCAATCAGTTTATGAATCAACATAAATGAACCAATGTCTAGTAAATATCAGGGATGGGATTTGAATTACTGGCGCCATCAACTCTATATTCATCACACCAAGCCACCCCCAAGCAATCTGCCATCTTGGAGGCTGAAACTCAGGACTTTCAGATCATGAGTGAAGCACAACTTACTACTATAAATAATGTTTTCCTTCAATTAAGAAAAATTATGCCATTCTATAATGTCAGCCTTGACTAGTGCTTAGCTGTCCCTTGGGTCTGAGCAAAACAATTTTATTCTTTTTTAACTTAAAGGTAACATTAATGTTGCTAAATGGTCCTGCAAAAGATTAATCATTGAAATTTAACTCGACCTTCAGACTCATGTCTGTAACTGCGCGTTGGACATCCTGAACCGCAAGTCCCATAGACACCTAAAATTCAGCATGCCCAAAATGAACTCATTATATTTCTTTTAAAACTGCCCTCTATTCTTAACCTTTTTTTTATTGTTGACCAGATCACCATCCTTTCAAGTTCTCAGGTTCACAACCTAGGTATCATACTCAATCCCTCTCTCTCTCTCTCTCTCTCTTTCTGTCTCTCTCTGTGTGTCTCTCTCTCTTCCTCTTTCTCTCTCTCTCTCTCTCTTTCTCTTTCTGTCTTTCTCTCTCTCTCTTTCTGTCTTTTTCTCTCTTTCTGTCTTTCTCTCTCTCTTTCTGTCTTTCTCTCTCTCTGTCTCTTTCTCTCTATCTGTCTCTCTCTTTCTTCTTCTCATATAAGCAAATTCAAAATTTCAAATTATATAGATCTATCATAAATATCTCAAACTCTATATTCATTCTCTTTTCCCCCAATCCTCTCCCTTCTCATTTTCCCCATTTCTGTAGAAGGCACCGCCATGCTTCTAGTCACCCAAGTTCAAAACCCTGATGTCATCCTTAACTACTCCCACTCATCCCACATTTCTAATCCCTTGCCAAACCTTGTCAAATCTACCTACACCAACATGTCCTGCAAACATTCCCTTCTCTCCACTTCACACAACCACTACCCTCATTCAGGCCCCTATCACCTCCCACCTGTACTATTTTAGGGACTCTCTAGTTAACCTCCCTCACTCAGACCTCATTCTTCTTCACTTCACCCATCATACATCTTCCGATGTGATTTTCCTAAAGCACAAATCTGATTATATCAGTCCTTTATTCAATAAACTCTATTAGTTCCTTATTACTGCCAGGTTCAAATATGAACTCTTCTCTTCACAGTTTAATACCCTTAACAAACAAGTCCCAACCTACTTTTTCAGCCTTGGTGGATATTATTCCCCACCAGGTACACCATGGTCATTACCGGTCCTCACATGTTATACTCCATCTTCTACCTATATGCATGAAATTCATTCTTTCCCCACCTCCATCTCTTGGAATCCCTTCATCTCCTTCCTGTTATGGTTCAAATTATGTCTTCCATATGAAGAATATCCTAACCTCCCCTCTTCCAGTGCCTTTCCTCCACAGTCAGTACTTAATAAATGTGAGTTGATTGGGTGACTGAAATATGAATAGCTAGGACATAATTTGAAGCAATATTGTTCCATGTGATGACTAGTTTACAGAGCACTCGCACGTATACTGTGGAGCAATTCAGTTCCATAGTTAATCAGCAAGCATTAATAAACATTTATGTGCCAGGCACTGTGCTATGTACTAGAGATACGAAAGAAAATAAACAGTTTTTAAATGTTTTAGGAACATGGTTCTACAGTGAATATTAGAGCATTTTAGTTCATTTTATATGTAACTGTTGGGGATGGAAGCTCAATTCCAGGTGGACAGTCTCGGGCGGGTAAAGGTGGGAACTTCTAAATCTTAGAGTTCTCACGAGGCCCCCCCAGGAAACGACTGGGAATCGAGGTGAACCGAGCTATCTCGTGTATTTCCGCCTCTTCCCGTGAGAAACGTGATGGGAGAGAGCTCTCCCCGCCCTCGAGATTGTCCCGGATCTGGGCACACTATTGTTATCTAACAGCACGGTATTCAGATGCAAACTATGCTGCTGGAGAGTTTAAGTAGGATCAGGAAAGCCTGAAAGTTCTCTTGGGCGGAGGGGCGTGGAGCGGACAAGACACAAGGCTCCGCTTTCCCTCTTTCTTCTCTCCCCTCCCCCTCTCTCCCCACTTATACTTCTACTTCCAATCTTTTATTGTAAGATCTTTGCCTCCTTGGGAGATTCTTCGCTCCCTCCTAAGGAAGAATTCCCCTGCACTTGTAACTAGACCCTGAAATAAAGCTCAACCCTTGTTCAACTCTGGAACGTCCTTTCTCTCATACGAGCATCCGGTTTGGCCAACCGAAGACCTCGGGATAGAGGTAAGAAGACTCGGGTAGCCCTCAGGCCTCTAGGCCTGGCAGTAACCATTAAAAACTTACTGTTATTAAATGACTGACTGGGGAATAAGTTTCACACCCTAGGAAGTATGCCATGAATGGGTTATATGTTTCATCCAATTCCTTTTGCAACCATTTGTTAAATACTGACTGTGCACAGTGGCTAGAGTGATGGACCTAAAGTCAGAAAGACTCATTTTCCCAAGTTCAAATCTGACCTCAGACAATTACTGTCTGTGTGACCCTGGGCAAGTCATATAACCCTGTTTGCCTCAGTTTCCTCATCTGTAAAGTGAGCTGGAGAAGAAAATGGCAAACCACTATAATATCTTTGACAAGAAAACTCCAAATGTGGTCATGAAAAGTCAAACATGATTGAAATATAACTGAATGATAACAATTCAGATAGAGCAAGTTAAAATCTGTTTTCTCTTATTCAGAGACCTTCCTTGTCCTCTACTATTTGTGAAATAGAACTGCAGGAGATCAACCTACAGAGAGAGACAGAGATAGAGACAAAGACAGAGACAGAGAGAGACAGAGACAGAGAGAGCTCATCAGCTATCACCTGCTCTCACTCCAATCTGATTCAAATGCAAATGGCGACAAAGCCATTAAAAGTACTCTTCTTCAGAGCAACAGTATGTGTTTGCCCAGCAATTGCCTCCCTTCTCTGAATGACTCACATTCATGTTTTCCCCAGAGAGGATTTTTTTCCCACCCACAGAACACTAGTACTTGGATTTTCTCCCTCTTCTCAGCACACCTTTTTTTACACTCGCCCACCTTCCCACCAGGTAAAGTAAACAGCAATCCAAGGTACTTTTAGACATTCCAGAATTCTGGGGAAAACAGACAGGTTGGTCCCTAGGCAGGTTGCTTCTTCCCCCAGTTTCAACTCATTACATAGATAGCCCAATTCCCTAAGGCAGTGACCCCCAAACTTTTTTGATTATGCACTCTTATGTAAAATAATTAGCATTCACATGTAAAATATGTATACATGTGAGTCTGAAAATTACACACATATACTAATGTACTCTTGTATACATTATTAAAAATGCTAAATAGACATTTTAAAAAGATGAGATAAAGAGAAAATAAGTAATATTTTTAAATGATTTATTATAAGTAAATAATGAAAGAACACTTATTAAGCATTTTCTATACATACCAGACTTGTTGCTAATAATAATATATAATAGGAACAATGAGTGAATATTTGTCAGGGTGATGGTTGTTATTTCTGATCTGGTTTAGTAATTCTAAGATGTATTTCTAAGTTTAGTTTATTTCGATACTTGGTTTTCATAACTATGAGAGCTGAAAATATACTTCACAAAGTGACATAGTAATCCAACTGGAAACATGACATCTTTGGCTTATTAAATTATGGTTCTCAGTTTAGAGTCCTATCCACCAATTAGCAAAGATTTTTGCTAAAAATTCATTCAGCTAGTAAATTTCCATTTTCTCTGATGTCAAACAATTCTTACAAAAAATTGGTAAGTTGATATTTTTTATATATCTTTAACTAATGGTCTCAAAATTCTGAACCTCCACATTTGGAAGATTTTCAAGTAGGTTAGAAAATTATATTTCCAAGTTTTGAAGGGGTGCAGGTGTGAGAGATTTTAAACATGACCCATTTATATAATTTTTGGCAGCAAAAGCTTAGTATTTAAACATCTTGCTAATTGTGATGGCTTAATACTATGGTTAACTAATATTTCAGGCACAATCTATTTAAGGCAAGGTTTGCTGTTAAGATAGTTGCTTTAATGCCACATTTCAAATAATCTTGATAATATTTCATTTTTAGCTGGATTCTTTGCAAATTTAATTAGATTATTATTGTTTTAATCACATAATGTGGCTGAAGAATTTATACCTGGCATATGGGAGTGTTAACTCTGCCATTTTCTTGTCTTCAACTCACATTAACAGTAATAATTGGGACTGACATTTATATAATGTATTAAGGCTTGCAAGGTGCTAACATATATTATCTTATTTAATCCTTACAACAACTCTGAGAAGTAAGTACCATTATTATCCCAGTTTTTACATAGGGAAACTGAGGTTTAAAAAGTTACATGAATTGCCCAGGGCCACGCAACTAACAAGTGTTTGAGATAGAATTTAAATTGAAGGTTCACTCATTCCAAATCCAGTACTCTATCTATTGTACCACCTGGCTGCCTCTTGAGTTCATATTTTCTTTTAAGAAATTTTTTGTGACTCATTCATTTTGTGATGATTATTTTAGTTAAAATTAAATATTATAAAACAGAAATTCACTTAACTCAGTATATGTTAACCTCAGCCTATATGAAAAAGAATGTCCCAGTCCAAAGACAGCAAGGTTGAACAATTCTAAGTTTCAATAAAATGCTTTTTCTGATGCTAAAAAATGTACATATAAAAAAATGGGTATATGTATATCCCAATACATGAATGCCTTAAAAGTGAACTAATATGTAAGGGTACCACTGTGAACCTCTTCACCTTATGGATCTCCACTCTTCCCTCAGAATATTTTACATACCATATGTTGCATATAATCTTCTGATATACAGATCAGGTATGGGTATCATGTCAGTCAATACATTATTGCTGTTCAGTCATTCAATCAGTCAGGAGTTTTCTTAGCAAAAATACTGGAGTGGTTTGCCATTTCATTCTGCAGCTCATTTTACAGATGAGGAAACTAAATCAAACAGGGTTAAGTGACTTTCCCAGGGTCACACAACTAGTAAGTATCTGAAACCAGATTTTAACTCATGAATATGAATCTTAATGATTTCAGGCTCCACGCTCTATCCACTGTGTCACCTAACTGCCCTCCATACATTAACTATTAGTAAAAGTTAATTCTCTTCCCCCCCATTTTTTTATAGAAATAGAAGTTCCCATATTTTCTTCTCACATCCATTTGGACCAGCTTGTGTTCTTCCACTGTATTCACAGCCCATTTTGGAGACTACTGTTCTAGGGGTCCCACATAGGATTATACATTTATAGATTCTTGGTTTAAACTCCAAGAAACATCATCCCCTGCTAAGATGGGTAACCATCCGCTGGTGGTTTCCTTCCCTTTCCAGCTCCCTTTTATATATTGACTTCCCCTCATTAGGTTGTAAGTTTCTTAAGGGCAGGGACTGTCTTTCTCCTTCTGAATTGTAACCTCAGGACCTAGCACAGTGCCTGGCATATAGTAGACCTTTAATAAATGTTTATTTAATTAAATAAGAGGAAACTTAGAGGCCACCCCATTTTGCAGATGAACAAATGGAGTCTCAGAGAGGTTATGACTTGCTGGTAAGACAGCTACTGTCAGAGGAAAGATTTGAACCCAAGTCTTCCTGACTTCGACTCTAGTACTAGACACCATACTCTATGCCATCATTTTCCCCCAGTAACATTTCCTTTTCCGAGTAGTTGCTCTAGGCATAGTCACAATCAGATTCTAAATGTTCTAACACAAATCACTGGTAAAGCTATGGCTAATTAGTTTTGAAAGGGTTTTTTCCCTTAATTGTGTTTTCCTTTCATTTTTTAACTCACTTTGCCTTTGCTCTTACATTTTTGCTTCAGTCTTTGGTAATAAGAGTTGGAAGATATTAGATACCAGACAAGGGAAGCTGGAGTGGTTTTAAAACAACTTAGATTAGATGGTTTAGGATCCTGGGACATCTAAAGCTAGAAGGGACACCCCCTCACCACCAGGCAATCCAATCCAACCTCTTAGTTTTAGAGATGAAGAAACTGAGGCCCAAAGAAACTCAATGACATGCCCAAAGTCATACAGAGAGTAAGCAGCTGAAATGGGATTTAAAATCAGGCTTCACAAGAGAGATCAGGAAAAGGTGGAACTTTTTCTTCCTAGTGGGTTACATATTAGTAGTAGCTATTGCTTGTCCATTATTCTAGAAGAGGACCATGACATCAGGAAGGCGATGCCAAGACATGCAAGTGAATTGGATTTAAGTGAGGGAGGGCTGTGCAAAGTCACCAGTCTCACTTTTTCCTTCAGAGCCAACTGGGTCCAGTGGCCAGATATAGATCAGGATGACTGAAAATGGCCCTGGATTCAGTGGGAGATCTTGGCTTTTTCAAGCTAAGGTCTTTACCAGGTCTTAGTTTGACTGAGGCAATGCCCAGTCAGTGATTAATACTAGGTAAGAAATGAAGCATAGAATGGTATCTTTTACCTAATAAAAATAAATAAATCTGGGAGTGGAAAACCCTTGTATAATTGCCAAAGCAAGCTGAATCTTAGCTTTCATACAAGGTTAACTACATGTGCTCTGTGCACAAGTGGCTTAGCATGTCTGCCTTAAATTCCAATGTAAGGCTGCAGCTGCAGAGAGAAAAAAAAGCCTTCAATTTGGAATTAGAAGACTTGAGTTTGACCCCTTCCCCACCAAATACTATTCCCATAATGAAGACACATATAGCAAAAAGCAAAGAAATCCATTTATCCAAGCTGATATCAAAACAGGAATCAGAAAAAGTATATACAAAAGAATATATACCAGATGAAGCAAAATGAAAGAGCTGTCCCACTAGGAGAAAGGTAATTCAGCACCACCAAGAGGAAAAGTGTCAGATCTTACTCAACAGAAAAGTTTCCAAAGTAACCAGTGTAGCAAACTGGGGACAGGGACAAAATGGAGACTTCCAGCTTCTCTTATGTTGTTTCCCAGAATCTTATTTTCCCTTCACCAATCTGAAGTGGAGTTGGCCTTGTCCATCTTATTGTCATTTTTGATATGCATTTCTTAATTTTGAGTATTAAATTCTCTCCTTTCTACCAGCCCATCCTCCACTCAAGTAATATGATACACACTATACATGTGAAGTAATGTGAAGCATATTTCTATATTAGCCATGTCATACAGAGAGAGACAGAGAGACAGACAGAGACAGAGAGACAGAGAGACAGACAGAGACAGACACAGAGAGAGGCAGAGAGAGAAAAAGGGAGAGAGAGAAGAAAAATGAAGTGGAAAAAACATGCTTCACTCTAGACTCAGAGTTCATAATTTCTCTCTGGAGGTGAATGGCATTTTTTATCATGAGTCGTTTGGAAGTATCTTGGATCTCTGTCTTAATCAGAATAGCTAAGCCATTCACAGTTGATCACCATATAATGGTGTCATTATTATGTAAAATGTACTGTGTTCTCCTACTTGTGCTTATTTCACTTTACATTAGTTCACATAAGTCTTCCCAGGTTTTTTTTTCTGAAGTCATCCTGCTCATCATTTCTTATAGCACAGTATTCCATCACAATCATGTACTGCAATTTATTAAGGCTCTCACTCATTGATGGACATACCCTTCATTTCCAGTTCTTTACCACCACGAAAAGAGTTGATACACACACACACTCACACACACACACACACACACACACACACACACACACTTCCTTTTCCTTTTTCTTTGATCTCTTTGGGATACAGATCTAGTAGTGGTATTTCTAGGTCAAAGAGTTTGCACAATATTATAGACTTTTCAGCATTCCAAATTGTTCTCCAGAATGGAGGATACATTCATAACTTTACCAATAGTGCATTAGTGTTCCAATTTTTCCATATCCCCTCCAGAATTTGTCAGTTTCCTTTTCTGTCACAGTAGCCAATCTGATAAGGATGAGGTGGTAACTCAGAATTGTTTTAATTTGTGTTTCATCAATAGTGATTTAGAACATTTTTTTCTTATGCCTTTTCTTTCATATACCTTTTCATTTATACCTTCTCTGAAAACTTCCTGTTGATATCCTTTGACCATTTATCAATTGAGGAATAGTTCTTTTTTTTAATAAATTTGGCTCAATTCTCTCTATATATTTAAGAAATGAGGTTTTTATCTAATAAACTTATTATAAGTTTTTTTTAATGCCCTGCTTTCTTTGGAATTTTGGCTGCATTGGTTTTGTTTGTACAAAATCTTTTTAATTTCTTGCAATCAAAATTATCCATTTTATCTCCCATGATCTTTTGTCTCTGGTTTGGGTGATCATGAACTCTTCCCCTACCCATAGATATGATGAGTAATTTTTTTCCATGTTCCCTTAATTTGCTTATGATGTTGACCTTCATGTCAAAATTGTGCACCTATTTTGACCTTATCTAGATGTACACAATAGGAGATGTTGGTTTATGCCTCTTTTCTGCCAGAGATGTCAGTGCATACCTGGTTTCTGCTAAATTACTTTCCAGCTTTCCCAGAAGTCTTTATCAAATAACGAGTTCTTGCCCCAAAAGCTTATATTTTGGGATTTATCAAACACTAGTTTACTATGGTCATTTACGATTGTATATTCTATATCTAATCTATTCCACTGTTCAATCACTCTGTTTCTTAGCCAGTATCCAATTGTTTTGATTATTATAAGATAATTCTTTTGTAGTTTGAATGGTGGGGAGCTAAATAAGTAAATTACTTTAGGTAGAATTATCATTTTTATTATATTAGCTCAAACTACCATGAGCAATTACTATTTCTCCAATTGTTTAAATCTGTCTTTGTTTCTACAAAAAGCATCTTTTCTTTCAAAGTTGGAAGCCAGAGCAACTCAAGAGACTGGGAAAATGAAGAGACTGGAAGAAAGTGAAAAGCCTAACCAACCCTCTCCATTCTCACACTCTCTCCAAATCCTGAATCTCAAGGTATATTGGTTGTTGTATGTCCTTCATTTTTGAAGAGGACTGCTGGCATCATGGGTGATGTCTTGACTTATGCATGAATTGAAGTGAAGGAGAATCACACAGAATTGTCAGCCTCACTGAATCATTGAACTTCAATGTCTGGGCAAAAGTTCTCTAAAACTAAATGCTGTATATACTAATGGTCTGGAGTTCAGTGGATTATCTGTCACCTTTGATGTCTGATCAATCTCTAAGCCCTCAATAGCATATACTTCAGGCACCTTCATGGCCATTGGAACAGATAGTTTTCATCCACTCATTGCAGTCTTCACATACTTGAGGTAGACATCATCCTACCTCCCCTACGAGGTTTGAGACCTGTTGGTTATCCTCAACTTATGCATGTGTATATATATGGGTGGGTGACAGAAAGACAGAGATAGAGAGAGGGACTGGGAAAAAAAACAAAGATAGGGAGTTAGTGATAGGAATAGACAGTAATAGAACTAGAGGGATCTTGGTATATATGGGGACTTTTAATTTTTTTTCATTGACCCCCTTGGTATATATCAGGAGCTCCTGATGAAAGGAGATAGATATTCTATAGATTATCTTCTTGTATATTTTTTTTGGTAAAAAGCTACATGATGAAGTATTAAGAAGGAAATATTCCCAAAATATTTATAGAATTATTTTTTGTGGTGGCAAGGAACTGGAATCACAATAAATGCCCATTGACTGGGGAATAACTAAACAAATTGTGGCATATGAATGTAACAGAATACCTTGCTATGCTGTCAGAAACTACAAGCAATAAATACAGAGATAAATTAAAAGAATTGCATGAACTGATACAATGTGAAGTAAGTAGAGCCAGGAAAATAATAAATAATCAATCAATAAACATTTATTAAGTATCTACTATGTGCCAAACACTAAAATAACATATTAGCCCAACAACATAAAAGAAAAGAACAACCACAAAATAATGGAAAGGGAATGCTGTAAAATTATTATTTTAAAAGAGAATGGGTGAGGCCACTCATTGTAGATGTCCCTATTTAATGTCCTATTATGAACATTACATATAATGCCATATTTATTAATCTGGTCTTTGGTTTTATTGAATTTTTTATCTTCTTTTGCTTTTTTAAATTCTTTCATAAAAGTGACAACTCTAAGGGAAAGAAATATAAGAAGAAATGTAAGTGTCATAAAAATGAAAGATAATAATGAAATCTATTAGATATCAATAAAGATCTATTTTTAAAAGAGAAAGCATGGTATTCTATACCAATGTCCCACTGAGTTCAATAACTCTGGTAATACAGAGTTCTTCACAGAAGAGCTAATAATGCTAAAAAACATCAACAAAAACATGTCCCATTTCAGACATTTAAGATCAAGCCTGATATACCCAGTGCAGATGGGAGTGAATAAGGGAAAAGTGTTTCAAGGAAAAGAATATATGTATATCATAGTGATCAGAGAAACCAAAATAGAGCCCCTGGAGAAGGGATATCCTTGGACACTCAGCCAACAGAGTGAGGAATATGGAACTTAAGATCTTCAGACTTTCAGAGAAAGGGGACCCATGATTGGCTGACAGATACTATCTGGAACTGGTTCTAAGTAGTTCAAGCTCTCTCATTATTCCTCCCAATCTGATGAAAAAAACATTATACGTGGAGGAAAAAATTAGAGCATGAGTTCCTTGATGGTAAGCATCATGTTTTTGCCTTTAGCTGTTCTCTTCCTGTGCTTAACTCCATGCCTGGCACACAGCAAACCCTTAGTAGATGCTAACTGACTCATCACAGGACACAGAACAATGTAGGGGAGACCCAGGAGCTTTACAGGAAAGGGATTCTTGTTCAGGTATCTATGACTGTCACAGTCAATCATGCCCTAGAAGTTGGTGAGCTGGTTAAACCTTCCTAGGACAGAAGATTCCAGTTATAAAAGATTCCAGTAAAAGACAGAGGTCCCAAGCAGAAGGGGTGTGCCTATGGAAAAGGCAGCCTGTCACTATTAGCCTTATGCATATCAAAGAGGGTAATGGGATCATAAATCCAAAACTAGGCAGGTCTTCTTGTCTACTCCTTCAGTTTACAGATGAGAAAACTGAGGTACAGAGAAGTGAAGCCCAAACCAGAGGTGTTTCAGACTTCCATGATCACCTTATGAAAATGAAGTGTAGTTATTAGAAATTTGAGGGGGAAAGGAGTAGCGCATCTTCTATTTCCATAGCATGTGGTATCCAGCTGATATCCCAGCTCCATAGAATTCTTTGTCACATGAATGCTAACTTCATACTTCTATCAGAACATTGCCCTGTGGCCTGGAGATACACACCCATTGTAAGAAGTGCCCAAAGACGAGAGATTCCTGATTAATGTCCCAGAGGCACAGGAGAATGTAGAGGGTTTGATAATAATAAGAAAACTCAATTCGGTTTCTCTAACTGATAAAAAATGGGGAGACAGAGAAAGAGAAGACTATTTTAATGAAAAAAATGTTGTCTTCAAACATATATCAAAACCCTACAACAGAATCTGAGGTGTTATGAGTTAACAATAATATTAGCTAACATTTATTAAGGTCCTACTATGTTCCAGACATTGTCCTAAGAGCTTATTAATTATTACCTCATTTGAACCTTACAACAAACCTGGGAAGAAGATGTTATTATTATCCTCATTTTACACATGAGGAAACTGAGGCAAACAGAAATTAAGTGACTTGGCCAGGTTAACACAGCTGCTAAGTGTCTGAGAGTGGATTTGAACTCAGGTCTTACTTGATCTGAGGGGATAGAGCACATTGGGCCTGGAATCAGGAAGACCTGAATTCAAGTCTGGCCTCAGAGACTTAATAGCTGTGAAACCCTGGACAAGTCACTTAACCCTCTTTGACTCAGTTTCCTCATCTGTAAAATGAATTGGAAACAAAAATGACAAACGACTCTAGTATCTTTGCTAATACAACCCCAGATAGGGTCCCAAAGAGTTGGATAAGACTGAGATGACTGAACAACAATAACTTGTCTGATCTTGACTACATTTTCATGAAGCCAGTGCAATTATTATCTCCATTTTACAAATGGGAAAACTGAGGCTGAGAGGTTCACAGCTCACTTAAGGTCATATGGGTAAGCCTCAAAGGCCAGATTCAAATGCAGGTCATCTGACTTCAAAACTAGATCTCTTTCTACTCTACTGCTCCACCTTCTGAAATGGTATGGAATGGTGGGTGGCCCTGAGCTCATCTGCAAAGGTTTCCTGGAGAAATTAAATGTTGAGGTGAGTCCTAAAATAGGGAAAGAGTGGTGGAGAGTCAACCGTTCCAAGTCTGGAAGGTGATTGAAGGAGACAGATTCTTGGCATTCAGGAAAATAGAGAATTACAGGTGTAAGAGAGAAGACAGTTTTGCTAGTATCTTGATATTTTGAATCCAAGAGGGAGTTGCCTGAAAAATAGCATCTATAGAAATTGCATTGATACCTGTCACCAAAAGAGCCAGGAAATCTCAGACACCTGCATCAGGAAATACTTGGATAGGAAAATGATTATTTGCTCAGGAAACATCTTAAAGGAGTGTGGAAATTCTTTTTGTTTTATAGCACAATCTGCTTCCATTTAGCTTGATGGTCTGCCCTTGGCAACATCACTATTTCTCATTGAGTTTTAATCATATACAGGCATCTTCAGTTACTTTCATACCCTATTTTGTTCTACTTAAAATTGCTATTTGTGAAGGCTGACAGTAATGACAACAAAGATGCCATGACTGCCTAGTAACTGAACCTGTTAACAGTATCTGATATTGTGAAGGGGCAGTGGTGGTGAGGTGTGTGTATGTGTGTGTGTGGTGTGTGATGAGTGCAAGATGAGTGCATGTGTGTATTTAAATCTTGTCACTGACATTCATTCCCAAATATTATTCAGAGTTTTTTGCTTCATGTTCTCACATCATAAATAATGGCATGTTAAAAGCAAATGATTTAAGGATTGAGTTCAAAGCTTCCTTGATTTAGAATTCAAAGGGATCTTGGATGGAGGGGAGAGTATCCAGTGCACTTCCCTCCATTATAGATATGGAAACTGAAGAAACACAATGAACTATCTATGATTTCATTGGGATAAGGAACTCCCCATATGTAAATATCTTTCACCAAAGCAGGTCTGTAAATTGGGAATTCCACACAGAACTTGAGTCCAAGGATAAGTGTATTTGCATCTAGGTCTTCTTGAGTCCAAGCTCAGTCCTCTGTTTCTATCTTGTCCCATTTCTAAAATGGAGCTAGTAATACTCGTACCTAACAGGGTTCATTTTAAAAAATCACTTTGTAAGTTATAAAGTAGTGATATTTTTTAAATGAAATAGGTTACTATTAATTAAAAATATGAAAATGAAAGCAACTAAAATTCCTCCTCATACCTATCTTACAAAGATGACAAAAGAAGAGGAAAGAGGGAAACAAACATTTATTAAGCACCTACTATATGCAGGGAACTTTACAAATCTTATGTCATTTGATTCTCACTACAACCCTGACAGGTAGGCACTATTGAGCAAACAAAGGTTAAACAAAGACTTGCCCAGGGTCACATAGCTAGTAAGTGTTTGAGGCCAGATTTAAACTCAGATCTTCCTGTCTCCAAGCACTATCTCTTCTAAGCCACCTACAAATGATAGAGGACCTGTGGAGAAACAGGTACGTTAATATACCTGTGGCAGAGCTGTAGATTGGTCCAGCCATTCTGGTAAGAATTTTAAAACTATCCCCCATAAGTTGTTAAACTGGGAATATCTTTTTACCCAGTGATACCAGTGGGGCCTATAACCCAAAGTGTTCAAAGAAAGAGGGAAAGACTCTATTCATACAAAAATATTTAGAGCAGCAGTCAAAAATTATTAACCACATGGCTATCTTCCTACTGGGGAAAACCTAAAGAAACTGTGGTATATGAATTAAGGGAATATTATTGTGCCCTAAGAAGTGGTGGGATGGGTAGTTTCTGAGCAAATTGGAAAGACCTCTAAGAATCCATACAGAGTGAAGTAAGCAGAACTGGAATAATTCATATAATGACAAAAACATCATGGAAAAACAACTTTGAAAGATGTTAAATCTCTAGAAAGTGTTGATAAACAACAAGTCCAGAAGATAAAACAAGTCACTCATCTCCTACCAGAGAGAAAATGAACTCTAAAATGCTCTGAGGCATGGCCAACATGAGAAGCTGTTTTGCTCAACTAAGCATGTTTATGATGAAAATTTTATTTATTTTTGTTGTTTTTCAGTTGAGGGAGTAGATAAATGTACGTACAAATAAATTTATTTTCTTTATTCCTGGGTAAGTCAGTTAACCTCCATTTGCCTCAGTTTCCTCATCTATAAAATGAAGATAATAATAGCGTGAGTATCAAAGGAGCCACAGTGACTGGCACATACTAAATGTTCTATAAATATTAGCTACCACTACTCCTCCTCCTCTCAATATTAAGTTTAAAAGAAAGTTGCCAACCTGTATGGATAGAGGGAATTTCCTCACCTGTGAGTTCTTTACACTAATGAAATCACAGCTCTTCACAATTAATAATGGGGCACTGTTCATTACTTTCTATCTGTATCCCCAAAACGTAGCACAGTGCTTAATAAGAGCTTCATAAATGCTTTATTCATTCATCCATTATTTGTCACACATAAGGTAGATTGTTTCTATTTACCTTTAGTGAGATCACCTTCTTTGGGGGTTTTACAGTGATTCTGGGAATTTTCCAGAATTTCCATGCTTACTTAATTTAAGGATTTATGCAAGATCAGTCAATAAACATGTATTAAGTGCCTATTATTTGTCAGACACTGGGCTAAGGTCTAGGGATACAAATACAAGTAAAAAAAAAAAAAAGAAACATAGTCCCCACCCCCAAGGAGCTCATAATCTACTAGAAGACCCATAGATAGAAAATCATCACATCATCAAAATGTCCCAGATCAGAAATGATTTTACTACCATAATAAAATAAAGCACCTACCAGATAAGAATACAAAATATATGCAAGATGAAATCACACTGTAATGCATATATTAAAATCTTTCTTTCCTATACTTTATAGAAAGAAAACATGATCCATATTGAGTTATTCCCATAAGCAACACAGTAAAATGAATGCTCCTGGTAATATGAATAGACCTAGCATGTACTTACATAGGATCAGGAGAAAATCTAAATAGTATTTGTAAATTAATATGACTGTATATGCAGCAGAGATTCATACAGTTCCTTACAACACAGAAAAGGTATTAACTTGGGGTTTTTTGAGATATACATTGTGAACAAATATCTTACCTTCACTAAAGGTAGTAGATTCTTTTAAATGCAAGCATTTTCAGGATGCACTTGCAATATGCGTTATTCCATTTAATTAACACAACATTTTAAAAGTACCAACAATGTGATCAGCATTGTGTAAACTATGAAAGAGTATAATCTTCCTTACAATGCTGAATTACCATTTTGTATACAACAGTAATAATTGTTAGCATCTCCCTTTTTGAAATACACCTATCACCAAGATAGTTTTTTTTTAAATTATATCCAGTGCCATGATTTATTCTTAATGTATAGTTGCATCGATGGTCTGGAATGATTGCTTTATCAGAAAAGAATCAGAGAGTTTTAGAACTGGAAGGGACATTGGTAGCCATCTAGTCTGACTCATATACCCTCTCCAAAGAACCCTCATGACAAGAACCCTAACAAGTAATCATTCTGTCTTTAAAGATTTTCCACTTTAGAGAAGTGATGTTTATTCATTGATAAATTTTGTTTTAACATGGCTGATAAACACAAAAAAATCACACACAAACTATTTTTCCTGAAAATCATTCAGTAAAACACTTGAGAGAATATGAAATCATATGCTTTTGTGTCTGGCTATTTATTAAAAGAACGGAAGGTTCAATGAAAGTAACAATGTAGGACTATCATTCATTGCCTCTAGCTTGAGACTTATTGTCATTTAATGGGATATTAAGCTTAGAGAAGGAAGACTTGAGATGGGGTATGTCATCCCAGTCTTGAACTATATGTAAATGATTGTCGTGTGTAGGAGAGGTTAGAATCAGCCTACTTGACTCTAGAGAGAACTACCACCAGAGGGTGTTAAGTGACAGAGAAAACAATTTTGATTCAATGAGATGGATTAAAAATGAGTATAACACAGAGGGTGATAGAGAAGTGCATGGTATGTATTTGAATAGTCTGCAACCAAGAGGAACTTTGGAAAAAAAGAGCAAGGGGGCAGAGCCAAGAAGACAGAGTAGAAGGATGGCCCTGCTCTAGCTCTCCCCCATAACTCACAAAATATCTTTTTAAAATGATTCTAAACAAATTCTAGAGCAGCAGAAGCCACAAAATGACAAAGTGAAACAGATTTCCAGCCCAAGACTGCCTGAAGGCTGACAGGAAAGGTCTGTCACACTGGGCTCCAAGTGGACCACAGCCCAGCCTAGGACATGCAGCATGGACAGGACTGGAGCATGTTTCAGGGCATGGAATCTCAGGTAGCAGCTGTGATTCCCAGATTTCTCAGTCCACAAAGTCAAAGACAGCTTCAAAGGAGAGTAAGAAAGCTCTTTCACCTGGGTGAGAGGGGAAATCTGTCTGGCCCCAGTCCCGATCCCAGTGGCAGTCAATGAGACAACAGCATCCACTTTTGGAGCCCTTAGCTTAAAGACCCTGGAGGAATTGAATAGCTGATCTGAGCCTCAGTTCTGAGTGGCAGTCCTGGGGTGAGGAGGAACATTGGCATGGTGGAGCTGGTGGTGGTTGTAGAGAGGCAACCCTACTGGTAGTTCCAGGGCAGAAAAGAGTGCTTGTGGTTGCTCAAAGGCCAAAGTGCAGGCCAAGAGAAGAGTAACCTCCTCTCTCTTGATTGTGTCACCTTGGAGGAACTGAGAACTTACAGGTCCATACAGATATCTCAGGGAACAGCTGCACAAAACCTCTGAAGCCTAGGGTAGTATACTCTCCACCTGACAAAGGACTCCAAAGGGAAGTAAATGTCTGGGAAAATGTCCCAAAAAGGGGAAAACATAAGACTATTTCTTCAGATGAGGAAAAAACAAAGCATACCATCAGAGGAAGACATAAAAGACAGGGCTTCTCCATCCAAAACCTCAAAAAAAAAAAATATACATTGATCTCAGGCCATGTAAGAGCATAAAAAGGATTTTGAAAATCAGTAATAGAGGTAAAAGAAAAATTGGGAAGAGAAATGAGAGCGATGCAAGAAAATCATGAAAAGCAAGTCAACAGCTTGCTAAAGGAGACCCAAAGAAATGCTGAAGAAAATAACACTTTTAAAAATGGACTAGGCGGAGCCAAGATGGCGAGTAGAAAGACACACATACACATAGCTCTGAATCCACAACCCATAGAACATCTACAAATAAGTAACTCACGGCTAATTCTGCACCCAGAGGCCACAGAAAATTGGAGCGAGGGAGATTTCTGTTCCAGAGAGACCTGCAAACCTCTCGCAAAAGGTCCTTCGCGCCGCGGACTGGGCGCTGGGACTGGGAGCTGAGTACAGCCCTGCCGCGGCCGTGGCACCGAGAGGAAAAGATCCGAGCGGGCTTCAGGGATGGGATCTCCAGCGGCCACACGGGTCCCTCCACCCACAGGGGACAGGGGGCAGTGAGAAGGTCTCTTTGGTGGGTCGAGAGGGGAGTGGGGTGCCCCCATACTCAGGCCCCCTCGGAAGGCAACAGCAGAGGTGGGAGCATATCGGGGCTCCCCAAGCAGGCAGGAGCCTGGATCCATTGTTGAAGGTCTCTGCATAAACCCCCTGAGGGAACTGAGCCCGTGAGGCAGCCCTGCCCCGACCCGGGCAGCTGAACTTGATCTCACACTGAATAGCAGCCCTGTCCCTGCCAAAGCCCCGAGGCTGGGAGCAGCATTTGATTCTCAGACCCCAAGCACGGGCTGAGAGGATCCAGAGGCGAGGTAGGTGTGAGGAGAATATTCAGAGCTCAAGTCACTGGCTGGGAAAATGCCCAGAAAAGGGAAAAAAACTAAGACTATTGAGGGTTACTTTCTTGGTGAGCAGGTTTCTCCTCCCCTCCCTTCTGATGATGAAGAGCGTGCTCACCATCAGGGGAAGACACGGAAGTCAGTGCTTCTAAATCCCAGCCCAGTCAATGGGATCTGTTCTGGGAAAAGGTCTTAAAGAGCCCAAACAATTTTCTAAATCATGATAGAGAGGTGGAGGAAAAACTGGGAAGAGTAATAAAAGACTTGCAAGCAAAGTTTGAACAACAAATCAGCACCCTGCTAAAGGAGACCCAAAAAAATGCGGAAGAAAATGACATCCTGAAAAATAGGCTAACTCAACTGGCAAAGGAGGTTCAAGAAGCCAATGAGGAGAAGAATGCTTTCAAAAGAAGAATTAGCCAAATGGAAAAGGAGATTCAAAAGCTCACTGAAGAAAATAATTCTTTCGAAATTAGAATGGAACAGATGGAGGCTAATGACTTTATGAGAAACCAAGAAATCACAAAACAAAACCAAAAGAATGAAAAAATGGAAGATAATGTGAAATATCTCATTGGAAAAACAACTGACCTGGAAAATAGATCCAGGAGAGACAATTTAAAAATTATGGGACTACCTGAAAGCCATGATCAAAAGAAGAGCCTAGACATCATCTTTCATGAAATTATCAAGGAAAACTGTCCTGAGATTCTAGAACCAGAGGGCAAAATAAGTATTCAAGGAATCCACAGATCACCGCCTGCAAAAGATCCAAAAAGAGAAACTCCTAGGAACATTGTGGCCAAATTCCAGAGTTCCCTGGTCAAGGAGAAAATATTGCAAGCAGCTAGAAAGAAACAATTCAAGTATTGTGGAAATACAATCAGGATAACACAAGATCTAGCAGCTTCCACATTAAGGGATCGAAGAGCATGGAATAGGATATTCCAGAAGTCAAAGGAACTAGGACTAAAACTAGGACTACCCAGCAAAACTGAATATAATACTTCAGGGGAAAAATTGGTCTTTCAATGAAATAGAGGACTTTCAAGCATTCTTGTTGAAAAGACCAGAGCTGAAAAGAAAATTTGACTTTCAAACAAAAGAATGAAGAGAAGCATGAAAAAGTAAATAGCAAAGAGAAGTCATAAGGGACTTTGCGAAAGTTGAACTGTTTACATTCCTACATGGAAAGACAATATTTGTAACTCTTGAAACTATTCAGCATCTGGGTACAGGGTGGGATAACACACACACACATACATACGCACACGCACGCACACATAGAGACAGAGTGCACAGAGTGAACTGAAGAGGAGGGGATCATATCTTAAAAAAAAAATGAAATCAAGCAGTGAGAGAGAAATATATTGGGAGGAGAAAGGGAGAAATGGAATGGGGCAAATTATCTCTCATAAAAGAGGCAAGCAAAAGACTTTTTAGTGAAGGGAAAAAGAGGGGAGGTGAGAGAAAAACATGAAGTTTACTCTCATCACATTCCACTAAAGGAAGGAATAAAATGCACAGTCATTTTGGTATGAAAACCTATCTTACAATACAGGAAAGTGGGGAATAAGGGGATAAGCAGGATGGGGGTGATGATGGAAGGGAGGGCACGGGGAGGAGGGAGCAATTTGAGGTCAACACTCATGGGGAGGGACAGGATCAAAAGAGAGAACAGAAGTAATGGGGGACAGGATAGGATGGAGGGAAATAAAATTAGTTTTTACACAACACTACTATTATGGAAGTCATTTGCAAAACTACACAGATCTGGCCTATATTGAATTGCTTGCCTTCCAAAGGGAAGGGGTGGGAAGGGAGGGAGGGCAGATTGGCAGACAGGGGCAATTAGAACTCTCGGTGTTCTGGGGTGGGGTGAGGGGACAAAAGGGGAGAAAATGTGGAACCCAAAATTTTGTGAAAATGAATGTTAAAAGTTAAATAAATTAATAACAAAAAAAATAAATAAAAATAAAAATGGACTAACCCAAATTGCAAAAGAGGTCCAAAAAGGTGTTTGGCTCAAGAAGGGAATACCACACACTCAATTGGATATGAAAATCTATTTTACCTTGCAGGAAGGCAAGGGGGAAAGAGATAGTAGAAGGAAGATAATAGAAGGGAGAACAAATTGGGGAAAGGGATAATAAGAGGCAAACACTATTGTGGGAGGACAGGTCAAGGGAGAGAATGGAATAAATGGAGGGCAGGATAGGACAGAGGGAAATGTCGTTCATCTTTTACAATATAACTATTATGTAAGTGCTTTGCATTGTTACACATGTATGACCTATATTGAATTGCCTGTTTTCTCAGTGAGAGTGGGTAGGGAGGGAGGGGAGAATATGGAATTCAAAGCTTTAAAAATGAATGTTAAAAATTGTTTTGGTATGCAACTCGAAATTAAGCTATATAGGCAGTGGAGTATAGAAATCTATTTTGCCCTCCAGGAAAATTGAAGGGAAGGGGGATGGAAGAAGGGTGGGTAATAGAAGGGAGGACAGACTGGAGGAAGGAGTGGCTGGAGTGCATGCTGCCCTGGGGTGGGAAATGGGAAGAGATGGGGAGAAAATTTTGAATTCAAATTCTTGTGGAAGTGAATGTTAAGAACTGAAAAGTAAATAAATTTTATATTTTTTAAAAAAGAAAAGAAAAACAAGAGGAAAAAAATGTCATCAAGGAAATGCATGATAAAAAGAAGAGAGAGAAGAATCATGGGGTAAAGATGATCAGCCAGAGTATTCCACTGGCATCTTTGCAATGTCAGGAGAAAGAGAGAAAGTCATCAAGTACTTTAGACATATCCCCTGTGGTGACCTTTTGGGAGGAAATGGAAAAGAGTTATATAGCACTGGCACCCAAAGATGGGTTGTGATCCCCACTGTTGTGGAAAACTTCCAAAAGGAAGAGTTCACACTTGAACATTTTAATATAATAAAATACACCATAGATATTAAAGCTGTCCAAAATGTAAAGACTGTTTCAGGAAGCAGCTGAATTCCCCATCACTGGAGGTCTTCACATAGAAGTTGGATGATCATTTGTATGGGTATCGTTTAGGGAAGAGTAGGGAACTATGAAGTTTGGATTTACTCAAATGGCCACACTTGAGGACCTAGAGGGTCACATGTGACCTTAAGGCTGCAGATTAGCCACCCCTGGTTTAGGGCAAAATTTTGTATTTGAAGGGACTTGTAAGTTCTTTTGCAATTCTTAGATTCTTTGATTCTATAAGAGATATGTGGAAATTGAGTTTTACCCATTTTGACAAGAGTGTAAGCTACTTGAGGTTAGATTCTCTCTTATTTTTCTATGCACTTAGCATCTAATTCTTCACACATAGTAAGTGTTCAATAATTTTGAATTGTACATTTAGCTGTATCACTCTAAAGCTATTTGACTGGTTTAAAATGAGTCCTCCATGAACAATTAAAAATATTATTTATCTAATGGAGTAAAACTTTTTAAAACATTCTCTTACTTTATGTCACCCACAGGGAGTCTTTCCCTTCAGCATCTTATTTTTATTAATTTATCAGAGGATCACAAGCGAGAAGATATCTTAGAGCTCATCTAGTCCAAACGCCTCATTTTGCAAATGAAGAAACTGAGTCCTAGAGAGAAATGACTAGCTCATTATATTTTTCTGTATTCCTGGTAATCACATAAGTCTGTGGATGGTTCACTGGTAAAACATAATGCCTTTGTTGCATGTATTTGGAGATAATTAAAACAGTAGGAGACATTTATCCAATTTTAATGTACGTGGTTTTATGTCCTATTGCTTAATTAATAGCATTGAGTTTTAATGACAAAACTACTCCCCCAGTGCAAAATAAACACAACTTTAAAGTATATTACATTCGAAAATAATACAAACTATGAAAATATAGTTAATGGATTCATAAAATATCAACCCCAGTCTAACAGAAGGACGTTAGTTGTGCAAAGGACACATACAAAAGTTCAGTATCCCTGTTACTTTTTGGTAAAGTGATTTAAATGAAATGATGAAGCCCCTATTTTCATTCTCGCGCTGCCTCTGGGTTTTCAACACACACATAAGGTTCATTTGAGAATAAAGCTAATGTGAAGTTCAAGAACACAAGGTAATTTAATAACGATGCTACATAATTCCACCAACTTGGGGCATACAAATATAGGAATAGATAGAAACAGATATAAAAGGATAAAGAGATGGAGAGATAGAGATAGGTATGGATATAGATAGGTATGGACATAGATAAATGTATACATAAGTGTATGTACATACACAAATGTATGCATAAGTCAGGAGTTAGGAATTATACCTATGATTTCATTGGTATAGAGTATATCTAAGCAAGGAAATTCCTTCTGCCTGTTCAGGTCAGCACCTTCCTTCTTTGCAATTTCTAGATCTTAGAGAGTTGTCTGGAAGAGTTCTGAGAGGTTAAGTGACAATTAGTCAGTGTCAGAAGTGAGACTTGAACATAAGTGATCCTGATAGCAGTTAGCTCTCTATCTGCTACAGCACACTGCTTCTAATGAAGACATATGTATATAAGAATATATAGATATTATATATGTGCATGTATTATATGTAAAACTATGCATAAGTAAAAAAATATATTTGTTTATATAAGTATTTTTAAAACTTGAAATTTTAAAAATGTGAACAAATTAATATCTTACCATTAGATCGTAAGTTATTTATTAAAAGGAAAAACTTCCAAATTAAAAAAAATGTTTTAGCTTTAGTCAAATTAGCTGCATCATTTCTTTTTTTTATAGTACCTATCAATGAGTCCAAGGACAATATTACAATCTCATCATGTGCTCATCATGATGTAATAGCAATTGAGAGGTTGCCCAAATGTGTATACACATTTAAACATACTTTTAGTATTCTTTATGAAAACATTAAATGATATGTCCCCATGAGGACATAATTACACAACAAATAAAAAAAGCTAAAATAGTTTCCTGGCTTTAAAATATTTGAAAGTGAGGCATCCCTAGGTGTGACTGATGACTAGGAAGAAGGAATAATGTATTGAAACTAAAGTGGTCCATTGGTAATCCTTATAGCCAGGAGAAAAGAAGTCAAGATGCCATTATTTATTCAGGAGACACTGGAAATTTTAAAGACATCTTTTAAGTGGATTTTGTCCTACTCTTAAAAGCAAGATTTAGAGTCAGGAGTCCAAGTTTTCATTTTCATTCAGACATTGATTCTCTGTGTGGCCTGAAGCAAGTAATAACCTCTCTGCCTTAGTATCTGTATGTAGAAAATTGGAATAATATATTTTGTTACCTGGAGTCCCTCTCTAGGATAGTGCACAGATTAATTAATTTATATCGATAAAGTACATTTCAGGAAAAAATATTTGGAAATGTCTGTCAAGAAGCAACCTTTTCCTCTTCAACCAATGGGTTTTTATTTTTTTTCTTCTTTATTCTTCATGTGACTGCTAAGCATTTTTATTCTTATTATTTAACCATTAGTATAAAAAATTATTTCAGGGGAAATGTTTGAATGTAATATTATTAAATCAATGTTGATTTCTTTTTAAAAATACTTAGGAAAATATGCGTATTTCTTGTTTTTATTGCGATATAATAAAAATCAACAATCTTAAAATCAAATATTTCCAAGAAATTAAATTGAGTAAATTCAGTACATTAAAAAAAATGAATTTGATCTGTTGTTCAGCATCTTCTTTTCAGAAAGCAAAGCTTTCCTTTTATCTCATAAGACTCTATCTAGCATGAACATGCAATTTTCTGTGGCTTTCCCAGTGGAATAATATGTATCACATAGCAACATCTGCCAAAGAGTGCACTACATAGCTAGCTTTATTTTTCCCTCTCCTATAAAGATGATTTCATCCAAGTACTAGAAATATATTTGATACCAATGCCATTTTAAAGGTGACTCTACAGTGGAGATCTGGAAAACATTTCCATACACCATAAATAGAGATGAATAAAAATTGTCATCATAATTACAATAATACAAAGAGTGGCAAGACTTGGGGTGAGGCAGAGGGATAAAATTCATGCCTATGAGGTTCAAAGGTTAAGTAATTTGCCCAGTATCATACAGCTTGTAAGTATCTGAGGCTGGATTTGAACTTGGGCCTTCTTGACTCCAGGTTCAGCACTCTATCCACTGAGTCAACCAACTAAATTAGTTAGGTATGTAAAGAACTTTACAATTCACTGGTGCTCTTTTTAGTTTAAATGTACACTTTATAGGACATTTGGGGTCCCTGGTGTAATCAATGGACACACCAAAATTTGATTCCATTTCACAGGACTTAGACCATAATGCTTACAACTCAAAATTCTTATTGAAGTCTGCATTTTTATATCTTCATTTTTGTGGGATATTGTTGGTAATTACAGTGATTTAGTTAATTGAAACTTCTTGGTTAAGAATTCTACCCCTACTTATAACATTACTCCTATGGGAAAGTATGAACCATTTTATGACCATCTGTTTTGTGACGCATGGTTTCTGGCATGATTCCACCAAGATCAATGGCCAAGCCTCTGATAATTGGAAAATGCAGATCCTCAATCACATGAGGAAGAGGTAGGAGGAAGTGTGATGAGAGCATAGAACATCTGCTATGTGATTATTAGAGCAATGGATGTAGAGTCTAATACTAATGGGTAGAAAATAGAACAGATTGTACAGTCATCATTTTTGAGATTCAGGTTTATATAAAGCTGCCAAAAGCAAGGATCAGGACTTAAATAACCATGTGCATTGCACTGGTTGCAAAGAATCATTATATCATCTATTGCTCAGAGAGACATCTTTAATCCAACCCAGCAGTGAGTTCACTTTGCACTAACCCATGCTGCATGTACAAGGCAAATGTACTTTATAGCTGATGTATACAATCTATCCATAGATAGATAACGATAACAAAAAGTTTAATTTATTAGGAAAGGTAAGATATTTCCAAATCTTCTGCAGTCTTGGATGTTTGCCATTTCTATGAAACATGCAAGATTGCCACCAAATAATTTAAGTAGAAAAGGACCAATAATGCAGAGGTGGTACCAACTAAGAAAAGCTAGCAAATTTTAATGCTCACAGTTAACATGCAAATCCAATAAGTTGCAATCCATACTAGAATGTGGCTCCAGCAAGCCATACCTTTTTCAAAAGAAGCAGAAAAGAACAATAGAATGTTATTTAATGGAAATGATGGATTAGTGATTTATTTTAAGAAAATATTCTAAAGTAAGGAATATAAAGAACATTGGACAGAAAATGATAAAAATGGCAAGTCTACCTAAATTAATTTACCTTCTCAGTGACATACCAATCCAATTACCACAAAAAAATAGAGAGCTGAAAAAAAGCATGACAAAATTCATTTGGAAGAACAAACGGTCAAGAAAATGAAGGAATCAATGAAAAAAAAAATGTGAAGTAAGGTGCTTTAACAGTACCAGATCTCAAAATGTATTACAAAGTGGTAAGCATCAAAACAATCCGGTAATTGCTAAGAAATGGAATGGTAATCAGCAGAACTGATTAAGTATACAACACATAGTAGTGTGGTATTGTTCGTCTTTCCTTTCAAAGAGGATCAAAGACATCACTGGGTATTGTCTTGACTTGAAAGTGAATTTCATTTAAGTGAAGCAGAGTTGCACAAAGTCATGGGCCTCACTTTTTCTTCCAGAGAAATAGAAGTCTAATGGCCAGGCAAAAAGTCAGAATGAGTGGCAATAGCCTAGGATATAGTGGATGACCTTGGTATCTCCCATGTCTGACCAATCTCTAAAGGCTCCAGAGCACCTGCTTCAGCCTCTTTCATGGCCATTGGAACAAATGGTTTTCATCTGCCCATTCTACCTGAGGAAGTAGTCACATGCTTGGGGTAGACATCCCCCTAACTTACTGATAGGTTTGAGTCTCATTTGTTACCACAATCTGGTTTAGCCCATCTGCTAAGACAGTTTTATTAGTGTGTGGCTGCTGTTCATGCTACAGCTTCTTAGAGTTACAGGGGAAAGCAGCCCTGAAAAGGGCTTGGCAAGCTCTCATACCAGTAGGAGTACTCTGAATAAGTAAATCACCACAGTAATTTGACAAACCCAAAGATGTAAGATTAGGGACACAAAATCACTATTTGACAAAAATTGCTGGGATAACTGGAAAGTAATTGGCAGAACCTAAGTAGAGATCTTATATATACATCTCACACCGTCTACCAAGGTACAGCCAAAATGGGCATAATACTTTGACATTAAGGTAATAGCATAAGCAAATTAGGGAAGCATGAAATATTTTGAGTCATATTTATGTATAATGGAAGAATTTATGACTAAACAAGAAATATAGAGCATTATGAGATATAAAATGGATAATTTTTATTACATCAAATTATAAAAAAGGATTTGCACAAACAGAATCAATGTATCCAAGATTAGAAAGGAAACTGGAAACTGAGGGGAAAGATTCATAACAAGTTTCTCTGATAAAAGTCTCATTTCTCAAATATATAAAGAACTGAGTCCAGTTCATAAGAATATGTCATTATCTAATTGATAAGTGGTCAATAGATACGAATAAGCAGTTTTCAGACAAAGAAATCAAAGCTATCTATACTCATATAAAAATACTCCAAGTCACTATTGATAAAGAAATCTAAATTAAAACAACCCTGAGGTATAACTTCATACCTCTCAGATTGGCTAACATGACAGAAAAGGAAACGGGAAGGATATAGAAAATAGGACCACAAATGCACTGTTGGTGGAGTGGTAAAATGATCCAATCATTCTAGACCGGAATTTGGAACTATACCCAAAGGGTAATCAAACTGTACATACCCTTTGATCCAGCAATACCATTGCTAGGTCTATATCCCAACAACATCCACAAAAATGAGAAAGGACCTATTTGTACAAAAATATTAGAAACAGCTTTTTTTGTCATTGCAAAGAATTAGAAATCAAAGGGATGCTCATCAATTGGGGAATGGCTAAACAAACTGTGGCATATGATTGTAATGGAATATTATTGTACTATTAGAAATGACAAGCAGGATGACTTGAGAAAAACTGGAAATACTTATACATGAACTGATGCAAAATGAAGTGAACAGAACCAGGAGAACATTGTACACAGTAACAGCAATATTGTATGATGAAGACTTGAATGACGCAGCTATTCTCAGCAATACATGGCTAATATGGAAATGTTTTAGATGACTGCAAAGTATAACCTGTAATCAGTGTTTCTTAAACTGTGGGTTGTGACCTGCAGTTTAAGAAGTACTGATTAGGGGTCATGAGTGGAAAAAGTTTAAGAAGCCCTGATCTACATAATATTGCTTCCCTTCTCAAGGAGGGGAATGGGGGGAAGAGAATTTGAAACTCCAAATTTTTAAAAATGAAAGTTGAAAATTGTTGTTTACATATAATTGAGGAAAAAATAAAACAAAAATTAAATGGGCAGAGACTTTATCAATTAAATTTGGATGTGGATTAGGTAGATAAACAAACCATATAGTTAGCACTTACACTGTGTGCCATACATAGTGCTACCTACTGGGGATACAAATACAAGTAAACACAATAGGACTTAAACTTCAAACAACTTAGTTCTAATGGGGAAGATAGAATGTAAAGGGGATCCAGAAAGGAGGGAAGCAGGTGGGGCAGAACCTGGGCAAGGCTGCCATCAAGAGAGCAAAGAGAGGGTGGCCTAGTACTTTATAAAATGACCGTGACCCAGTGAAGGACCCACCAGACAGAAGAGAGAACTGTAATAGAGAGGAATCTCTGGGGAGAAATAATTGTTGGTGAGGAGAATGAAGAATGGATCATGGTAATTAATTGGAGCATAATATAAGAAGAAAAAAAGTTAAAAGAGATCCTAAACTTTGCCCAGAAGTATGCTATAATAGGGATGGAGTCTAGCTATTCAGATGTAACACAACAGAGCAGATCGTTGGGCAATTATCTGATCTAGTTCAATCATAAAATCCAGGCACAGGATGCTGATCTAGTTACTCACTACCAGGAGTAACTCAGGGGAAATGAGTCTCTATTGTTTTTGAAGAACTTCTACCTCTGTCCCCCAACTCTAACTCTTTTGTGGATGACAATGTTTATCTAATTAGTCCATACATTTGATATATGTGATTTCATCTAATAATATTCCTGCCTTGAGCCCCTGGCTACTGGAAAAACTCATCACATTCCTTTATACTATAATTCTTTTTAATAGATTCTAACTATATGAACATGATAATATGGAATTGATCATAAAGCATCATAGTATACACTCATTAGCCAAACCTCAACAATTAAAAAGAATGAAATATAAATATACAAAAGCAACTATATATGATCTATGTATGTTTATCACTCCCTTCAAACAGAGTTAAATTCTTTATAGGTATACTCCAAAATTATAAGTTATTGGTCACAATTCATGCACTTAGATGTAACCATTCTATCTGGGATTTGCAAAGATCTCTAATGTTCACATTATCAAATACAAGCAATGAAAAATTTAGTAAACTTTCTATTTGTGTTATCTGTGAACGCAATTTGCATGTCAAACCATTTAAGAGTTTCAGGAAAAAGCCCCAGCCTTTTTTTGGCTGCTTTTATGCTAGCAATTGTGTCATAAATGGCACTGTCCAATTCTGCCTTCCAACTGTTTTTCAGTGAGGCTGGTTCAACAGCTGGGTTTCAGGGGACTCTGGTAAATCCTTACTATGTTCATCCAGAGTGAAATCTTGGAGTAGAATCAAGGGGAGACTAACCAAGGGAAAGAGTCCCCTGGCCAGCATCCCTCCTTAACCATCTTAAACCATTATTCTTCAAATATCTGTGCTGGCCACTGGTGTCTTAAATATTTCTTGGCCTTGGATCATTCATCAGGTCTTCATATAATTTCAACTTTATGAACCTGCTGGTCCAAAATATGGGTGCATTTTATTAAGTGGGGCATAGATATAATCCCTGTAATATAGATAACTATTAGGGCTCTTTTCTGCCAAAAACAGAGTATTTGATAAATCTTTTATTCACCTTACTGATGATTTCATTCCCTAAAAGCTAAAGGCAGTAACAAGGAGAACCACTATCCTAGACTTAGTTCTGACTAACAAGAATAATTAGTTAGAGAAGAAATTAATTCAGTTCAACTCAACAATTCAATGGAATCCACAAACATCATTAACAAACATTAAAATACTGCATGCAAAACTGTCCATTGCTAAGTGTTAGAGGATGAATTAGAACTCAGAGCTTTCTAATTCTAAGGCTACCATTCTATCCACTATTACATACTCCTTGCATTTCCTTTTGTCAGCGAAATAAACCTTTTTAATTGATCAATCACAATCTACACCTAATCTAAAGTCTTTGACTGATGGATTCAACAGAGGTGGTCTCTCCCAGTTAAAGTATCAAGGCAAAGCTTGTTGTTAGTTACTTTGATTTGGGTAGGATGATTAAATGGTTCACACACTCAGCTTCTACTCTTACATAACAATATAATATAATAGTATTTTGCTATTGTTAGACACAATGAACATGAATACAAAGAATCATTGGAAGATTTACATGAAATGATGCAGAGGACAACAAGCAAAATAATATACATCCAACAATATAGACAATGACTGCAATATTAATGAGGGGCAGCTAGGTGGTGCAGTAGATAGAGCACCACTGCAGGAGTCAGGAGGACCTGACTTCAAATCTCACCTCAAGCACTTGACACTCACTAGCTGTGTGACCTTGGGCAAGTCACTTAACCCCAATTGCCTCATCCTGGGTCATCTCCAGTCATCCTGATGAATATGTGGTCACTGGATTCAGATGGCTCTGGAGGAGAAATGAGGCTGGTGACCTGCCCTCCCTCACTCAAAACAGTCAAGTGCAAGTCATGTCATCATTTCTCTGATGGCATGGTCTTCTTTGTTAACGAAGGACGAACACACACCGTGAGGCATTGAATAATTTAGCATATGTGACTGATAAGCAAGTGTTACTGATATTGGAAATCAAGAGCAAAGAGCTGGATGCCACAGGCCTAGAGAAAGGTAAAGATCCTAATTTAAAAACAAAAAACTGGGGTAAGGAAATTTTGCAAACCATAAGGCTAGTAAAGTTAACTTTGACTCTGAAAAATTCTAGAACACATTAGTTAATGGAATGTTTGTGAGCATTTAGAAAGGAAAGTGGTACCTACAAAGACATAACATGGCTTCTATAAGAACATATTGTCATTGTTCAGTCATTCCAGTTCTGTCTGATCCTTTCTGACCATGTTGGTTTGTGGGGGCTATTTTTGGCAAAGATACTGGAGTAGATTGCCATTTCCTTCTCCAGTTCATTATACAGATGAGCAAATGGAGGCAAACCACATTAAGTGACTTGCCTAGCATCACACAGCCAGTAAGTATCTGAAGCTAGATTTGAACTCAGGAAGATGAGTCTTCCTGACTTACTGACTTCCTGGTGATCTATTCACTGTGCCAATTAGCTGCTCCTAAGAACAAATCATATTAATATAAAGTTGTTTGCTATTTTTTGGTTTTTTTTTTTTAATCAAAGTAACAAAACTCCTAGGTCATGGGAAAGTTGTAGACATAGCATATCTAGACTGCAGCAAAGCTTTGGACAATGGCCATTGTGCTACCATCGTAAACAAGCTGTATGTATGGGGACTTGATGGAAGTATAGCCGTTTGACTCAGAACTGATTAAACTACTTGACTCAAAGATAAGTTAATACTGTGTTTGAGAGTGGTTCTCTGTTTGATCCTTGAGGGAATTGTTTTTCCTCCTGTGTTCCTCATCATTTTAACAGTGACTTGGATGAATACAGAGATGGCATGTCAGTCAAGTCATGGCATGTAACAAACAAAGTTGAAGGGATAGCCAAAACACTAACTGGCAAAGTCTGAGTACTGACAACATCTCCACAGGCTAGAATAAAGCACTGAGTAAAATAAATGGAAATTTAATAGGGATAAATATAAAATTCTACACTTGATTCCAATCCATGGACTTCACAAGTACAAGATGCAGCTAGACAACAGATTGTGAGAAAAAAAATCTGGGGGTTTTAGAAGACATCATGTGAAAAAATGAGAAGTTGGTGTGACAGGACAGTGAAAAAAACAATCCTCAAAGAGATACTTGGAGAGGAACAGTTTCCTGAACTAGGGGGAAAAAACATTGTATTTTGCCTTGGTTTGAATGTAACAGTAGTATTATATTTTGTTTCACATTTTAAGAAGGTAATTGACAAGATGAAGCATGTCCAGAGGAGGTCAACTAAGATGGTGTGAGGGGACTGATAATCTTGAAATAGAAAGATTCACTGAGGAAGCTAGGAAGGTTTAGGGTCACCCTAAAATGGCAAGCAACGTGGCATGGTGGAGAGAGCACTAGGTCTGGAATCAGGAAAATCTGAGTTCAAATCTGGCCTTAGACACTTACTAGCTATGTGACGCTGGACAAGTCACTTAACCCTAGTTGCCTCAGTTTCCTCATCTGTGAAATGAGCTGGAGAAGGAAATGACAATCCACTCCAATATTTTTGCCAGGAAAACTTGGTATGAGCTCACAGATTGTTGGACAAAATGAAAAAGTGAAATGTTTGAAGAATTTTCATGAAGGTAAAAGGGAATATAGTAAATATAGGGAAATATAGTAAATATAGGTAAAGGGTAAATAGTCTTTGTAAACTATATCCTCCAGAGCCTTTGCAACTTTCTGTAGTATAGAGATGTTCCCAGATGTAAGATGATGGTTGTCAGAATGGTTACATACATTGGGACATATCTATTTGGAGAGACCTAATGGACTTTGGCCTTTCCCTGGTTCCTAGTATGTAAGAAGTAATTTCATGTTTACAGAGGGAGGCATAGTCAAGATGAAGGAGGAAAGGCCAAAGCTCACCTGAGCTCTACCCAAACCCTTCCAAACATACTTATATAATGCCACAAAACGATTCCTAGAGCAACAGAACCCACAAACAGATGAAGTGAAATAATTTTCCAGCCAAAAGCAACTTAGACTTTCAAGAGAAAAGGTTTGTGTACTTGGATGAAAGTGGAGCACAGTCTAGTCTCCATAAACCAGTAGAGAGCAGGCCCCTGTGAACAAGCAGACCTTGGCAGCCCTGAATTAGCAGCAGCAGCAGCTGCTTTCAGAGCTCTCAGCCTACAGACAGTAAGGGGGTTGAACAGCTGGTCAGAAGGAGATTACAGGAGTCTCTTTGCTAGCGCTGAGGCAAGACTCTGTTGCTTTGTCTATACTTGGATCCAGATCACAGTCTTGAGTGGCAGTCCCATGGTGAGGAGGAACATGGATGGGCACACCAGAGTTTGTGGCCACAATGGAAAGGAAACCCTCCTCACAGTTCCAGGGTATAAAAGAGCAGTTGTGGTTGCTCACAGATCAGAGCACAGGCCACGAGATTAGTAAACACACCTCTCCTTAAATCATACCACCTTGGAAGAACCGAAAACTTACAGGTCCATAGAAGTATCTCTGAAAACAGCTATGCAAAACCCCTGAAGTTTGGGATAGTGTGCCTTCCATCATGGAAGCAGCACCCTACTTTAGTAAAAAGTTAAAAGTCAAGTGATAGGCTGGGGAAATGAACCAACGACAACAACGAAGTCTGACCACTGAAAGTTATGGCAGTAAGGAAAATCAGCAAAGATGACAAAATCAAAGTTTGACATACAAAACCTCTAAGAAAAAATATGAATTAGTCTGAGGCCACAGAAGAGCTCAAAAAAGATTGTGAAAAATCAAGCAAGAGAGGCAGAGAAAAAGTCAGGAAGAGATATTAGAGTGATATAAGAAAATCATGAAAAAATTGAGTCAGCAGCTCAGCAAAGCAGACATAAAAAAAACTAAAGAAAAGAATCTTAAAAAAAAAAAAAAAGACTACGCCATATAGTAAAAGAGATACAAAAAGGCAATGAGGAGAAGAATGCCTTAAAAGCAGAATTGGCCAAATGGAAAAGGAAGTATTAAAGATCAGTGAAGAAAATAATTTCTTAAAAAACAGAATTGAGCAAATGGAAGCTAATGCATTTATGAGAAATCAAGAAGCAATAAAACAACCAAAAGTATGAAAAAATAGAAGAAAATGTGAAACATCTCATCAGAAAATCAATTGACATGGAAAATAGATCCAAGAGAGATAATTTTAAAATTATCAGATTTCTTGAAAGCCATGATGAGAAAAAGAGCCTAGACATCTTTTTGCAAGAAATTATCAAGGAAAACTACCTTGATATTCCCAAAGGATAAAATAGAAATTGAAAGATTTCACCAATCACTTCCTGAAAGAGATTCCAAAAAAAAGGCTTTCAGGAATACTATAACTAAATTCCAGAGCTCCCAGGTCAAGGAGAAAATATTACAGGCAGCCAGAAAGAAACAATTGAGGAATCATGGAGGCACATTCAGGATAACACACAATTTAGCAACTTCTACATTAAAGGATTGGGAGGTTTGGAACATGATATTCCAGAGGGCAAAGGAGCTAGGAATGAAACCAAGAATTACCTTCCAAGCAAAACTGAGTATATTCCTTAGGGGAAAAAATGGATATTCAATGAAAAAGAGGACTTTCAAGCATTTTTGATGAAAAGGCCAGAGCTGAATAGAAAATTTGGCTTTCAAATACAAGACTCAAGAGAAACATATAAAGGTAAACATGAAAGGGAAATTATAAGGAACTTAACAAAGTTAAACTGTTTACATTCCTACATGGGAAGATTACACTTGGAATTTATGAGAATGTTCTCATTATTAGGGCAATTAGAAGGAATATATACATATATACAGACATATACACATATATATGTATACATATGTATGTAAAGAGAGAGACAGAAAGACAGAAACACGGCACAGGTGTGAGTTAAATATATCAAAAAAACAAAATTAAGGGATGAGAAAAGAATGCAGTGGGAGAAAGGGAAAGGGAGAGATAGAATGGGGTAAATTATCTCACATAAAAGAGACAAGAAAGAACTTTTACAATGGAAAGAAAGAGGGGGGAGGTAAGATGGAATGAGCAAACCTTAATCTCATCAGAATTGTTGCCAAAAGGGAATAACATTCACACTCGATTGGGTATAGAAAACTATCTTACCCTACAGGACAGTGCGGGAAAAGGGACAGAATTTGGAACTTCAAGTTTTAAAAATGAATATTAAAAGTCTTTTACATGTAACTGGGGGAAAATAAAATGCTAAATATTTTAAAAGAAGTAATAATCTGTCTCAATACACACCTTAGGACCTGTCACTTTCACTGAATCTTCCTGACCAAATTTAAATGTGACATATAATGAGCAAAAGTCACCTACTTAAAATACAGTATAGTAACAAAAGGTTTAATTATCCATTTTTAAACTTTCCCAAACCTCCAAGAATTAACATCTGTTCATTTTTCATTGGATCCTAAAACAGTAAAGCTTCAGTACTTAGAAGGAACTGAGTCTTGGTACAGGAACAATGAAATGTCAATGCAGAGGTTATTAATTGGGGGCATGCAAATGTTAAAATAATAATGTAATATTTATGATTAGCGCTTGAATGTTTGCAAGGTATTTTACACAGGTGTTATGATTGTCCCCATTTAACAGGTGGGGAAACTGAGATATAGGCTAAGTGACTTGATTCAGAATCACACAGCTAGTAAGTGTCTGAGATTAGATATGAATTCAAATCTCCCTCAGTCCAGAGCTTTTTCCAGTCCAGAGCTGAGTCTCCTGTGGTGGGCATGTTGATAACATCTGGTTATGTCTATTTCTAAAAGATCCAAGTCCAGTAGCAAGACAGAAGTCAGGGTAACTGACAATGTCCCAGAATGCAGTGGATGACCTTGGCTGTCCTTCATGTCTGACCAAACTCTAAGCACTCCACCAGACCTATTTCAGCCACTTCATTGTCATTGGAACAAATTGTTCTCATTCTTCCATTCCACCAGGAGAAATATGTACATGGATGGGGTAGATATCCCTCTTACTCACCTACAGGTTTGAGGCTTGTCAGTTACCCTCAGTTTGGTTTGAAGTGTGTTCATCCTTCATTAGTGAAGAAGACCATGCCATTAGAGAGATGATGACACGACTTGCACTTGACTTTGTTTTGAGTGAGGGAGGGCTGTGCCGGTCACCAGCCTCACTTCTCCTCCAGAGCCATCTGAATCCAGTGACCAGACATTCATCAGGATGATTGAAGACGACCAGGATGAGGCAATTGGGGTTATGTGACTCGCCCAAGGTCACACAGCTAGTGAGTGTCAAGTGCCTGAGGTAAGATTTGAACTCAGGTCCTCCTGACTCCTGCACTGGTGTTCTATCCATTGTACCACCTAGCTGCCCCTAATTTGGTTTAGCCCATCTGCAGAGATGGTGTTATGAAGCTGCTGCATGTGCTACAGCTTCTTGGAGTCACAGGCAAGAACAAGAAGTGGACACCAAAATTAGATGAGTAGCCCTGAAAAAGGCTCAGTAAGCCCTCAGTCAGAGGTACTAGTCCTCCATGAACACCCCATGTAGCCCACTACATAAATGCTAACTCGACCTCCATACAATAACAATATATGTAATGTCCAGCAATAGTTTTGCAAATCTAGGGGATGGAGACATGAAAATCTTGTTAAATCTAGATAAGTGATGTGAAATCAAAAGCAGCAGATTTTTAGGACTCAGTAAAGAGGCCAACTTTGGTAATGATTACAGCATAGATATTTGCACTAATTTTATGGATTTGGATTTACCATAAAGCAAAATCATATTCCCCAAGACATAAATAAACTGTAATTCATCATTTCTTAAAATAAAAAAGAGCTTTTTAAAAGCATACAGCTTAATATACTGTATTAATATGTGTTAGTTTCAACAAAATTTCTAGTCTATTGGTGCCATGTTTATGATGGTAGAGCTATTAAAACAGATTTCTAATCAGTGCTACTGGCCTTTTAGATGGGTGGACACTGATCTTTACATCTGGATGGTTTGATATTTATTTTGATAATGGCATGTTTATTTTGAGAAGTAAAAACTTTCTTTTTATTCTACATGTGTGTTTTGCCATGACTAAAATGGTACCCATCTACTCACTGCCCACATGGTCATCCATCCCCAAAGATTAACCCCAGTCCTTCCTTATCTAGGTAAGGATGAATATTTTGAAAAATCTCAAAATAACTATGACATTTTTTCCCCATCACTGAGTCATTTCCTGACCACAAATTAACGTATACAACATAAATATGATTCAGTAGAACACAAATCTAACATATTTTTTCTGTTTTTTTCCCATAGGTCCCTGATTTCTAGTGAACTCTAAGCAAATGACTTAGATAATATAATGGATAAAATCATCGACTTGAAATGAGGAAGATCCCACAAAGTTTGGGTTCTGCTTCAGTCAGTTACTAGATGGGTGACCCTGAATATATCACTTATCTTCTTTCTCAGTTTCTTAATATGTAAAATGAAGACAATAGTAGCACCTAATTTATAAGGTTGCTGTGAGAATTAAAGAAGATAACCCTTGTAAAGTAAAATGCTTTATAAATGCTATATATTTATTTATATAGTATTCAAAATGCTATGCAAATGGTACTATTAACAGTATCCTTATTATTACTTATGAAGTTATATCTCCTTTGCATTTTATATTCCCAGAGAGCTGCCTGCTGCACTAAGCAAATAAATGATTTGCTCACAGTCAAATAGCCAGAATACATCAGAGATAAGACCAAACTCAGATCTACCTGACTCAAAGACCAAAGTTCTATCTTCTGTGAATCTTAATCAATATGAAACTTTAAAAACAGATGTTATTTACCAGATATAGACCAAACAGAAAACTGATTTCCTCAACCCCTGGCCCCCAAAATCTTAACTCCCAGGTCTTACACACTTACATTCAAAGGACTGTGGAGAAAATGATAAGTAACTGTAAAAAGACCAGAATAGGATACTGCTTATAATGGATAAAATAAAACAAAATATGTATGCCATTTAAATTGTGTATATCTTGTACGTGCATAGTTTGTATGTTGTCTCCCGTTCTGGATTCCTTGGGCACAAGGAATGTGTTTACTTTTCTTCATATTCCCAGTACAAAATACGTAGGCTGGCATATCACTATTGTTGAGTCATTCAGCCACATCCTACTCTTTACTACCCCATGGGCCAACTGTCCATGGCATTTTCTTGGCAAAGGTCACAGAGTGGTTTGCCATTCCCTTCTCCAGTTTTATGCAGGCAGCAGTTACATGACTTACCCAGGTTAAGTGACACGGCTACTGTCTGAGGTCACATTTGAATTCTGGTCTTTCTAATTCCAGGCTGGGCGCTCTATCCACGGAGCCACCTAACTACCCCAAGGCTGGCATATAGTAGATGTCTAATAAATCCTTGTTTTTATTGATGATGATGATGATGATGATGATGATGATGATGATGATGATGAGTATCCTTTCTTGATATACTTCTTCCATTATCTGTGAATTTGGATTGGTCCTCTGCAGCAAGACATGGTCAATATTGACCAATATTTGGTTTTTATTTATGCTGTTTCTGTTATGGGTTTTGTATGTTACTAGGGATGGACTGAACCTATGACTTCATGCATATGGGGAACTTCCAGGTGAAGGAACTCTCTATCAATTCAAGTTAACATTTTTTTTCTGAAATTCAGTGTTATAGAGTTGCCTAGGGAAATGAAAGGTTGACTAATGAGTACTTTCATATTTTGTATACACTAAAAGAAATCTTCAGCTATGTTAATAGTAGAAGTCTACTGTATAATTAAAACATTGTTTTTAGGTTTCATTCTTCTTATTTTTCCCTGAAGGCTTAAATTTTCCTTGTCCTAAAAGGATTTTTTTAAATTCTTTAAATAACTCACATTTATATAGAACTTCCCTCTCAAAAATGAAACAAAACAAAACAGACATAGGATAGAAAATGTGACATTAGCCCTTTTTATACATGAGCAAATAGAGGCTTCAAGAAGAATGGTTTGCCCATTATCTCTCAGTAAAGATGTGTCTGGGTACCCTACCCACTAAGTAACACCTCCTTTTTTGACTCTATAACTTACTCAAGCTTCATCTTTTATCTCTCCTCTCCTTTACTTCTACATATCTAGAAAACACTGACTTTGCTATCTGCACCCTTCATCACCCACTGAGTCCTCAGCCCCCTGAAATCTGTTTTCCATTACCCATCACTCTTCTAAAATTACTCTCACCAAGGTCACTAACGACCTTTTAACTATCAATGGTATTTTTTAGTATTCACCTTCCCTGACCTTTCTCTTGCATTTGACCACCATCTCCTTTGTGGTGCTCTGCCTTTCCTTACCTCGCATGGCATTGTTTTCTCTGAGCTCTTTGACTACTGAACTACCCCTCAGTTGTTTTTACTGGCATGTCTTTTTCCTTATGTCCTTAAAGTGTAGGTATCAACTAAGTTGTTGTTTAGTCATTTCAGTTGTTTTTAACTCTTCATGATCCCATTTGAAATTATCTTGGCAAAGATATTGGAGTGGTTCATAATTTTCTTCTCCAACACATTTTCAAATGAGGAAACTGATGCAAGCAGGATAAAGTGACTTGCCGAGGGTTACACAGATAATGCCTGAGGCAGAATTTAAACTCAGGCCTTCTTGACTCTAGGTCCAGCATCCTAACCATTGTGTTACTTAGCTGTCCCTTGTTGACTAAGATTATGTCCTTAAATGCTCTTTTCTCTTTATCCTTCTATACTAGTGATATAACACCATCCCCTTTCATTATTTAGTTATCAATTCTATGCAGATGAATTTCAAGTTTATATATCCCATGCCATGAATTCCAGTTATAAATGTCTAATTGTCTCATGTGTATCTCCTGGATATCCTGATGGTACCTCAAGCGCTACAAATTCAAAATTGAAGTATTCCTCTCCAACCCCCTCTCACCTAGCAAAATTGTAAGTCCTCTCAAGCAATCCCCTAGAAGAGATATGATAACTCTGAAGGGCCACTCACACCTATCAGATTGACTAATATGACAGAAAAGGAAAAAAGATATTTGTTGGAAGGGATGGAGAATACTGGGATACTAAGGCACTGTTGGTGGAGTTATAAACTGATTCAACCATTCTGGAGAGCAGTTAGGAACTATGCCCAAAGGACTATAAAATTGTGCCTACCCTTTGATCCAGGAATATATCACTACTAGGTCTATATCCCAAAGACATAAAAAAGGGGGTGGGGGGAACTACTTGTACAAACATATTTGCAGCAGTTCTCTTTGTGGGGGCTAGGAATTAGAAATTGTAGAGATGTCCATTAATTGGAGAATGGATAAACAAGCTGCAGTATTTGATTATAATGGAATACTATTGCATTACAAGAAATGACAAGTAGGATGATTTCAGAAAAAACCTGACAAGCTTTACATGAACTGATATAAAGTGAACAGAACCAGGAGAATGTTATGTACAGTAACAGCAATATTGTTCAATGAAGAATTGTAAATGACTTAGGTATTCTCAGCAACGCAATGAGCCAAGAAAATCCCAAAGGACTAATGATGAAGTATACTCTCTGCCTCCTACCAACCAAGTTCAGGACTCTGAATTGTATTAATTTCATTATTAATATTAATAATAATAAAATATTAATGTAATACAATATTACATGTAATATTAATTATTATATTAATGTAATAGCTTTTTAACTGGGCTCCATGACTCAGTTGTCCCTCTTCAAGCACCTTGCATTTGACTGCCAAATTAATCTTCCTGATGTACAAGTCTGACCGTGTTATTGCTTTGCACAAAAACATTCCCTCATTCCCCTTCGCTAAAACATAAACTACAAATTTTTCTGCCTGGCATTTAAGTGCCTCCTGTGATCTTACTCAAATCTAACTTTCCACACATTTTATTTTCCTTACTTTCATACACTCTATATTTCAGGCAAACTGACTTGTTAGCAGTTCTTTAATCTTATTGATTTCCCATCTTGGAGAAATTGTGTCCTAGTTCTTCAAATGATTCTTATATGATGTGGTTTCCACTCCTGTCACCATACTGTTCTCTCTCTTCTGGACCTAGTCCAGTTTATACCTATCCCTCCTAAAATGTGGCATCCTCAAATCAACTTATCTACCCTAAGGCAGATCACCTATCAGGATATCCACCTTTGCCAGAATGTATTCTTGCCACATTTCAAATGGGACATTCTTCCCTTCAAACAAGTTTAATCTCCTGCATAAAGCCTTACCAGACACCCCAAGCTGAAAATGATTTCTCCATCTTCAGATCTGTTAAAAGCAGAACCTGATGGCTTAAGTCCACATGCAGCCCTCTAGGTCCTCAAGTGTCACCCTTTGACGGGATCCAAACTTTGCAGGTTCCCCACCTCGGTTTAGACACCTTCCTTTGTTGTTACCAAATGTCTTATACTATGTTTATCTGCCTGTGTGCCATCCTCTTATCATATCTATTAGATTGTAAACTCCTTGAAGTCAGGGACTGTGTTGTTTTACATCTTCAAATTTCTAGCATCTAGGGTAACACCTTGACTATAGTAAGGATAAGGGTAGGGATGGGGCCTCCACCTGTGATTTCATTGGTAAAGATAATTCCTGGATGAAATAAGCCCTTCTCTAAATGGAGATGAGCACTTTCTCTGCAACTTAAAATTAAAGAATTACCTAGAACAGTGAGGAGAGAGTAAGTGTGCAGAATCAAAGGCAGCTCGCGTCCGAGGCTAACTCCAAGGCTGTCTGTCTACCTCTCATGACACAAAGCATAGAGTAGATGTTTAATAAGTATTTGTTGCACTAATTCGTTACTGAACAAGAGATCAGTTTAACTTAATTAATTACCTTAACCAAAGCTAATTCTCACTTAGATTGAATTAAAAACAGTTTGTTTTGTAAAAGGTTATTTGGAAAACATAACACATTCTCCCCTTGATGAGAATGTTAAAAATGGTGGTGACACTTCAAGGCCAGTCTACAAGGTCCTGTTCAAACACTAAAATACCTGACTGTAGTATTAATATGATGACACTAGTATTTACAGTAGGTCAGCTCAGATCTTAGACTCAGAGCCAGAAGAGATCTTGGAGGTCATGAAGGAGTCAGTCAGTCAATAAGCAATTTTTTGTGTGTTAGATACTCCACTGAGATTAAAAATAAAGGGAAAACCACTACATGCCTATCACATTCTAATGGGGAAGACAACATACAGTTTGCATGTCTATGTGTATATGTGTATGTACACATAACATACACATACATACATATCTATATAGATAGAGATATGGGATATTCACTGTAAATGAAAGTAATCTCAGAAGGCAGTCATTAGCAATCAGAGGGACCAAGAAAGGCCTCTTGTAAAAAGTGGGATTTGCTCACCTTCCTAGCCTGTTTCTTAACTTTGATTGTCAATTGAAAGGTGAGCTCTGCTCGCCTTGGGGAGGGGAGGCCCTGGCCCAATATTCAAGCTTTTTCTTGCTGCTGTGTTCTAAGCTGGTTCTAGTGTCTGCAAGTTTTTAGGACTTCCAAGGTGTTGGGGAAGTGTGATCTCTGGCTCTGCTGGTCTGTGTTCCATTCTGTACCCAGGAAGCCTCCAGTGCCCTGGTGGCCACAAGCATTAGCTCTCCTCTTGGTCCCAAAACTGTGATCACGTCCCTGCTCCCTTGTGATTCAAAGTTTGTCACTTTTCTCTGCCATGGAATTGTGACCCAGAGCTGTAGAAGCTCCATAGAGTAGCTAGTAAGTGACAGGTGCAGCCAGGGCCAGTAAAGGGTCCCCTGGAATTTCTTTCTGACCACTTGTCCAATCCCCTTCCCATTTCTGGTCTGAAAAGTCTGGAAGCTGTTACTGCTGCATGCCAGTGCCCCACGTGAATGTGCTTCCAACAAGCCCCCATTACAGACTCACAGACTTCTCCTCCTGACCTCTTTTTTGGTTGGAAAAATGTCTGATCCTGACTTTTTATTGGCTCTGCTACTCCAAAATTTGATTCGAGGCATTATTTTTAAGCTCTTGGGAGAGGAATATTGAAAAGGTTCATCTGGGTTGCTGCCTCTAATCCTCCATCTTGGCTCCCCCAACTAATAAGCTTTGAGGCAAATTTTGAACCCAGTCTTTCCTGACTGCAAGTCTAGTTTGGTATCTACTATACCAGGTGTCAAATTCTAACAGGAAAATTGTATACAAGTATCTCTGAAGCAAAGTGAAAACTGCATATCAATATTATCTATGTTTTATTGTAATTTTACTTTTGTTTAATATTTCCCAAGTACATTTTAATCTGGTTTTGGCAGTGCAGTATTATAGGATGCTTACTGTCTGCTGGCCTTAGGGTTCAGATGCTGAACTAAAACAGGTTTCCCTTCCACTATACCTCACCACCATTTGTGACTATCTCTATGGAAAATTCCATTAAGCATCTGCTTTGTGAAAGGCATTAGGGATACTAAGACAAAAACTAAATAATTGATGTCCTCAGGGAACTTAGATTTTACTGAGGAGATATGGCATGCACACAAAGAAGTAAATATAAAATAATCCTAGGAAGAAAACACTTAAAACTGGAGGAATAGGAAGGGGATCAGAAGAAACTCCTTGTGGGAGATAATACTTAAGATCAGCCTTGAAGGAAATTGGGCAGACTAAGAGGTAGAGCTGAGGAAGGAGAGTACTTCTCAGAAATAGAAGGATTATGTGAAGGATTGCATGTCCTTCATAACCCATAAGTCTCTTCTCTAAACTAATCATCACTAGTTTCCTCAAATGTTTCTCCTATGACATGGTCACTAATCCCCTCTCACAATTCTCTTTATCCCTTTTCTGGACCTTCTCCAGTTTATTAATATTCCTCCTAAAATGTGGTATCCAGAACTGAACTCTGTGTTCTAGATCTGTTTTGACCAGGGCAGAGTACTCAAGGACTATTGCCTCCCCATTCTGGACATTACACTTCTCTTACTGCAGCATGTTCAGTCAATATTTCGGTTGTGTTCAACTCTTCATGACCCCATTTGGGGTTTTCTTGGCAAAGATACTGGCATGGTTTGCCGTTTCCTTCTCCAACTCATTTTATAGATGAAGAAATTGAGGCAAACAGGGTTAAATGACTTGCCCAGGGTCACACAGTTATTAAGCATCTGAGGCCAGATTTTAACTCAGGAATGTGAATCTTCCAGATGACAGGCCATGTGCTCTATCCACTACATAGGATAGAATCAATTTTCTGCCATTAAGTGCCTGTTGTCACGTCACATTTACAGTCTCCTATAGCCTTGAGGGCATTTTTCAATCAAATTCAAAGCATTCTGTCAAGCTACTATGAAGTCCAAGCAGAATACCCTGAGGGAGTTGGTCTACGGTGATTTCATACCACAGCCTCAAAAAAATGTTGCTAACCAGATAACATTTTCTCAGATCACTCCACTCCCACAGAATACCAGGCCAGCACCAAGGAACCCGTCTACTCAAAAAAGATGATATTTTATTGGGGGGAAGGTTGGGGATGAGAAGAAGCAGTTTAAATATACTTAAGCAAGTGCTTCAATTAAATTAATGATTTAGAGAGTTTTAAGTAACAGGTTCCAGCAACCATCATAAATGTTACTTAATTTTTATCCTTGTTTTTTAAGAAATAACACCTTTTTGAATTATTATAAGTCGTTATATGCTTTTGCAAACAGAATAAAACCCAAATGGAATGTGTTTTGCCTCTCACTGAATATTTTGGAGAATATTCTTCACCCAGGTAAAGGAATAACATATGTTATTCTAAAAGTCAAGGAGTGTCCGAACACCTTGTTCTAATGCCAGAGACATTTCATTTCCTTCCCAAAAGGTCACATTTTAGCATTGTTGTTCTCTAAGAGAATGAGATTTTTTAGGATCAGTTAGGGTACTCCCTCTTTTTTTTCGTTGGGGATGAGACAAAACAATTCAGGATAAAGTATGCAGGGTGGGTGGGGCTGATGAAAAACAAAAACAAACCACACATCCGTTTCAAATACATGATTAGAAATTAAGTATTGGCAGGGGTGGAGAACCTAGGGCCTCAAGGTCGTATGTGGCCCTATAGGTCCTCAAGTGCAGCCCTTTGACTGAACCCAATACTTAATAAAAGTATTTGTTCTGTAAAACTTAGACCCAGTCAAAAGGCATTGCTCAAGGACCTAGAAGGCCACAAACTCCTCACTCCTGATAGAGAAATGATTTTCTATTCCTTCAATTCCCAGTTATCCAGAAACTAATCATTTATTCCCTGAATTATTTGAATGACCCTTCTTGTTTCTTATTCGTTCAATTCTCCATAAGAGATAAAGATAAGTTGGAACATATCTGAAAAAAAAAAAGATCATCCTACAAGGAATTATTGAAATAACTGGAGAAGGAGATGTCCTTAACCTAGAGAACGGAAGATGTAAAAAGAGGCATGATTGTGGTTTTCAAATATTTTAATTTATAGCAAATGAAAGAAAGATTAGACATTGTTATTGGACTACAAGGAAAGGACTAAAACCATGGGTAGAGACTATAGAGAGACAGGTTCTCACTCTTAAAAAAGAACATTCCTAACAATTAAAGCTATCTAAAAGTATAATTAGGGCAGCTAAGCAATGCAAGGCATAGAGTGTCTACCCTGGAGTTAATAAGACTTATCTTCCTGAGTTCAAATCTGACCTCAGACACTTACTAGTTATGTGACCCTGGGCAAGTCACTTAATTCTATTTGCCTCAGTTTCCTCATCTGTAAAATGAGCTAGAGAAGGAAATGGGAAACCATTCCAGTAACTTTGCCAAGATACCAGGTAGGGTCACAAAGTCAGAAATGACTGAACAACAACAAAAAGTCTAAGGAGATGCCTGAGAAGTAGTGAGCTTTCCATTCTTAAAAATCAGCAAGAAGAGACTATTGGAGGATATTATAAAGAGAATTTGTGCTTCAAATAAGGGTTGGAGTCCTTTGCTTCTCTGATTCAACTTTAGGATTCTAAGATTCTGTGTAAATTAGGCAGAAGATGGAGAAAGTCAAGTCAAACTTGGTAGAGATGATGGGGTTCAGACTCTGGGAGCCTCCTTGAGCTCCCCTTGAATCTTCCCACTTAATCTGGCCTTTCTTACTCAAATCTAATCTTTCCATTTGTTCCAGCAGTCTCAGGAAGCCCTTGGGCTTTTCATTATCATTCTCCTCAGGTCTCTGTTGTACCCCCCCCCACCCTTGATCCCATCAAAACCCCATTCCCCAGGCTTCCAACCACTCCCATCAAGATCTGTATCCATCCACATACTGCCCCTATCAAGATCTCTGGATTGCCCCACCTGCTTCCCACCCAAACCCTCCATTGTCTAATATCTCCTGATAGCCTCCAGCTGTTTCCAGCCTTTGACCCTCCTTGGATTCCCTCCTTGGACTTCTCATCAAGACCCTTCCTAAACCCCTCCTCCCATCACCCTGAACTACCAGACCCCCCCTCCCCCTCACCCCAGATCCCTCCTATACTCTTTTCTGTATTTAAGTTCCATCTTGCCTCCATGAAGGCGCTCAGATGCAATCCAGCTCAGACTCTGTCTAGCTGGGATTCTATCTGGCCCACTTGTGAATACAAGCATTACAAATGCTTAAGTTCCTTAAGAGGTAACCCAAGATGGTGAATCTTTAGAAAATTTTGTTTTCTTTGACTTTAAGAAGGCTTGAGTTGAATTCATTCGAGCACGACCTGGACTGTTGGTATTTTGGGGTCCCTGATCACCCCTCAACCTCATCAGAGAGATGGTGGACTACAAGGGTGGAGTAAGGTATATGCTGTCAGAAACTGGGAAATGAAAACAATAGGGGGAAAATCAATAAAGCATTGCCTAAAAGAAAGAAACTAACAGAGGATGAAATGAAAATAAATCCAATTTGGTAAAAATCTTTTAGAAAATGATTTTGTAACCAGCGGTTAGTGTTTGATTTTTTTTTTTTTGAGATTACATGAAGATTTCATTTATTCTTATTTAGCAGTGATATTTGAGATCCGTCTGTATAGTATTCAAAATGTTTTCACAAATGATATATAGGTTGGAAGAGAAGTGAAAAGTGGGATAGTGAGCCATGAGTAACACTGCCTCCTCTTTAAACACACACACACACACACACACACACACACACACACACACACACACACATACACACACACACACATACACACACACACTTTACATCCAAGGAGTTGCATACCTCGCTCACTCCTGCACTCAATGTGAGAAATAAAACCTGATAAATACCATCTGTGCATTTCTGTAGTGTAGGTTTCCATAGTGTCAGAGCACTTGTGGGTCTCCTGATGTAATGTGTGTGGAATTGGAATATTAACCTAAAGAACTCTACACCATTTTTCTCTGATGAAAAGAAACCTGCCAGGAAATATATTATTGTGGGGGGTACAGAACAGGTTAGTTTACAAAGAAAGTCTTTAAAATATATTCCATGAATAGAGCGATTGATGCAAAGCCTAAGATCAGAGCCAGTAGAGCAAGGGTTCCTAGAGCACTTATTTAGTTGAAGAAAATCTAAAGCTGTCAAGAAAGCAAATTGGGTACATAATCCATGCCTCCCTTAGAATCCCCCACTGTCCTCAGCAAGGATATTTTGCAAGTTCTTCCCTGTTCTGCAAACCATTCCACTCTGACGATTAATTACCTGTTGCTGAGTAAGTCCTTTGCATTTTATTCAAGGATATTCTCATAAAACCTAACCAAGATACATAAAACAGATTATCATCTCTTTCATATTTCTTCCTGAAACCATAGCTCATAGTTTCAATTCCATTACCTTCCCCACCCACCCAAAAAAAAAATTGGTTTTCTTCGGAAACAATTTCCCTAAATCCAGGAATGACTGGTAGTGCATTTCTCAGATTCAATGGGCCTTTAAAGAACATACAAAGAGTCAATTTTGCAAAAATAAAAAAAAAAAAGATAAAGATTCTTCTTATGCTTTCAACCAGAACTTTCTGTCTGTCTGTTCTCCTGACCATTTTTGAGTGTCCTATAAATCATCAAAGAGAGAAAAAAAATCATGCTATTTCAAAGAATAATATTTTAGCTCATTGAAATTAGGCAAACAATATAATAACCTCTTTGAATCAGAATATTCTGTAAGAATAGCCTTTTTCCTACCGTCTCTCTTCCTTAACTCTTATTTAGGTTTCTAATAACAAAGGTCAGGGTCTGAATCATCATCAAATTCAAAAAAGTATCTATTAGGGATGTAGTAAGATTATGTAACCCATGACCCAGACCTCCACTCCACTCAACAATTGTGTTTAATCTTAAGAAAAGGGAACAAGCTTGACAGTGACACCATTTCTGCATTTTATAGTTGGAGAGTTACCTGAAATCAAGAGAGATTAACTGACTTTGCCCATGGCTGGGATATGTTAGAAGCAGAACTTGAATCCATATGTTCCTGACGATAAGGGCAGCTACCTGTTCATTAATCCATTCTTGTTCTCTTAAACCTTGGGATTTCTGTAAAATAGGTCATTTTCTGTCTTTGGCTTATTATTCTCCACCCTGAATTTACTATGAGGAAAATTCCGAAATAAAACTTAGAAATAGATTTCCCCCAGATGTAACAAGATTCCCACTCTGGTGTCAATACTCAATGTAACAAATACATGTTGAATAGGACCACTTTGATTTCACCCCATAGAAATGCAGAAGACATGAAGCCCTCAGAGGAACCCATAAACAGAGAGAACATACAAGGACTCAGGAGTCCATAACTTGATTTAGGGAACACATAAAGAACTCAAAGCAGTTCCAGTTCCAGGTGTTGAGGGGAGGGACCATGCACAATTTTCCCACTCCAATCCTACAATATGTTCCTCAGAATACAAGCTACTGTCTTGTGGGTTGGCCTGTTTCTGAATAGGGAATATGAAAAGAAAGTCCAAAGAGAAATAAAGCTTCTCTTTCACTAAGGACAAGGAAACCAAAATCTGTCCTGTGTTCCACCCAGCTCATCATCCTGAAAACCCATCTGTAGGTATCTATGCACTCTGGATAAAGGAACAATGTGCATATCCATGATATGCATGAAGTGAAATGCTCAAATGGGTCAGGAAGAGCCCTCTTACAATTAAATGCATGTAATGTTTATATTTTTGTCAGAGGAGGGGGTATAAGACACATCTATCAAATGGAAAAGGGCAGTTGGGTGGTATAGTGGATAGAATGCAGGACCTAAAATCAGGAAGACTCATCTTCATGAGGTGGTCTCAGACAATTACTAGCTGTGTAACCCTGAGCACATCACTTAACCCTTTTTGCCTCATTTTCAATATCTGGTAGATGAACTAGAAAAGGAAATGGCAATCCACTCCATCATCTTTGCCAAGAAAACCCTAAAAGAGGTCAAAAAGAGTTAGACATAACTGAGCAGTAATCAAATGAATATCTGCCTTTTTATAATTCTTGCTACTAAACTTTGGGAAACACCTACCAAATATTTATTTCCTTCCTTCTTGATTGATTGGTTGAATCAAAAATAGCCAATCTGACCCACTGATAGTGAAATTAGAACGTCCTAGATAGAATAATAAAATTCAATTCAGTTCAATGGATTTCAATAAGAGGTAACCATGCCCAAGGTACTCTACTAGGTGCTTGGAATACAAAGACAAAAATGAAAACAGTCTCTGTATCCATGAAGCTTATATTGCATTGGGTAAATGTAACATGAACACAAGATAGTACATGAAAATAGTACAAGGATAATGGAGCTGGGGAAGAGGGCCAATAGATGGAGGCAAGGTCAGGAAAGGCTTAATGGATGAGATGACACCTAACTTGATCCTTAAAAACAATGTTTTAGGGAAATGGACATAAGGCAGGCATATTTTAGGAATTGACAATGGTTTATAAGGTTTTATGAGAATGAAGATGGCTCATGGAGTTTGGGGAGCAGTTAGTAATCCAGTTTGACTGAGAAAGAAAGTTCACAAAGTTTAAAATAAAACTGGAAAAGTATGTAGAGGCCAGATTGTGGAGGCCTTAAATACTGAATCAAGGCTTTTGCCTTTAACTCCATAGGCAATGGGGAGCCAATGAAAGTTTTTCAGCAAGCAAGTGATATGGTCAAGACATGTGCCTTGAAAAGCTATCGTAGCAGTTATATTGGGGAGAGAGTAGAAACGGGAGAAATTGGAAGCAAGGAAATCAATTTGGAAGCTATTATCATGACCCAGACAAATATGGATAAGTGTCAGAATTAGAGTAGTGGGGCAGTGAGTTGTTGTGTTCATCCTTTATTCTCAAAGAAGACCGTGACATCAGAGAAATGATGATATGACTTGTACTTGATGATGTTTTGAGTGAGGGAGGGCTGTGCAAGGTCACCAACCTCACTTTCTTCTCCTGAGCCATCTGGAACCAGAGACCAGGATATTCATCAGGATGAGACGGCCCTGGAGATGGCCCAGGATGCAGTGGAAGACCTTGGCCTTTTTCACCTAAGGCCTATTCAGGTACTCACTTAACGTGAGGTGATGCCCATTTCTGAATAGGCCTTTTTAAGAAATAAAGGAATGACCCCTTTAATAAGCAAAAGAAAAAATATAAGTAAATCAAGCTAGGAGGGAAACAGCAACAGTAAGGTGATAGATGAGTGAGAGGTAGAAATAGCATAGATAAGACAACTGACTGGAAACTATCCTGTTTACCATGTTATGAGTTATTCACTTGCTTCCAATTACATTTCAAAGTACTGATTTAATTGGCATCAAGATCCTGTTGCCAATGAGAATGGATTTGTTGGTCTAGTCATTGCTGGGCCTTCTCTTAACAGAAAAATTCTGCCTTATACCCATAGATTATTTCCCTTCTCCGATCCAGCCACCTCTCAATTGCACAGAAATGGTCACAAGAGAAGCCTGTAGAGCAAGTCCAAAGCCACTCTGAAGGTCTACTAATGGACAAAACACCTAACACTTGTGTCTATTGAGGGTGAGGTAATAGCACCATCAGAGGCAGCTAGGTAGTATAGTGGATAGCATAGGGAGTCTAGAGTCAAGAAAACTCACCTTCCTAAGTTCAAATTTGACCTTAGATATTTACTCACCGTATGACACGTGCAAATAATTTAACCCTGTTTGCCTTAGTTTCCTCATCTGTAAAATGAGCTAGAAAAGAAAATGGCAAAGTACACCAGTATCTCTGCCAAGAAAACCCCAGATGAGATGATGAAGAGTTGGAAACAACTCAGCAACAAATAGCATCATCTCTAAAAAAAAAAAAAAAAAAAGTTCCAAAGTGGTTTTTATTTTATGTAAGCAACGGTTCTACACATAAGTTGTTTGGAGTTTTTAAGGATTTTCTGCCAAGACTTAAAAATCCCATAGGCTAGAAATAGGACCTTTTTTTTTCTTGCAAAACACATATTATTTGTTTGAATCATACTGAAATTTGGATTGTCTGGAGGCCCCATTATCTTCATTTATTTTTTTGTCCTTTGCTCTGGTTCTGCAAATATGTAGATTCAACAAATATGCCCTGAAGTACTTACAAAAGATTCCTCTTTTATGTAACGACGGTTAAAAGTGCTCAACATGCAATTTTCTATTCTAGGGACCTTATTTACATTAAAAAGATACCTCTTTCTAAGAGGGGTTTTCTGCAATAATTTGGAAACACAGATGAGACCTTTCCTTCCCTCTTCTCTCCTCCCCTCCCCTCCCCCACAGTCAATGTGGTATAGTAGAATGAGCATTGGATTTCAAGTGGGAGACCAGGCTTCAACTCTTAAATTTGAAACCTCAGCAAGTCACCTCCTCTTATTGGACTTAGCTTTTTCATCTGTAAAATGAGGGGATTGGACTATGTAACTTCAAACTCTGTGATCCTATCACATAGACTACAATAATATTCATGGTTGAACAACTTTTGCCACATGATTCTTTCATGCCTCCTCTTGTGTAATAGCAATCTGCAACATGCATAGAGTACTTTTAAAAAAATAGTTTTTTTTATTTTTTCACCTAGTTACGTGTCAAGAAAATTTTTAGCATTCATTTTTATATGATTTTGAGTTCCAAATTTTTCTCCCTCCCTGCACTGTCCCCTCTCCTCTTCTGAAAATGGTAGGCAGTTTTGACAAAGTTTACATGCAGAACATGCATAAAGTACTTTAGACTTTATCTCCCTCCCCTCCCACAGGAGAATAGGAGTCAGCTTTGGGAAAAATTGTAAAAACTATATGTGTGTGTTTTACATTACATATATAAATACATACACATATTCATATAAGATACATATATGTACATATACATACACATCTGTGATATACACATATATCCATATACATACTCATACGCATACAATATACAATAATATACATGTGTGCATGTGTATGCATGCATAGTATGTACATATGCATGTCTATATGTGCATATATACATACATCTGCATATATGCACATACATACACACATGTGGTTGTGTGTGTGTGTGTGTATGTATGTATATATACGTATGCATGCATACTGCCTTAGAGAGACTATGGAGTATGTGTAGACATTCTGTAACTGGTTCCAGTCAATTTACCACAGTGATGGCTGGGGTAGCGAGGTGGTCCAGTGAATAGGGTACTGGGCCTGAAGTCTAGAAGACCTGAATTCAAATCCAGCCTCAGCCATCCAGTTATGAGTCTCTGAGCAAGTCATTTAACCTCTGTTTGCCTCGGTTTCCTCAGTTATAAGATGGAGGTAATAATAACCCCTACCTCCCAGGACACAGTTCCCTAGAACATAGCATGTCCCTTTCTCTGATGAACTGGAAGCTCTTTGACTTGATTTGGAGGCACTGAAAAAGCCTTACTCAGCTTCCAGCAATCCTCTTCACTTCATGTTCTTCATCTGTGCTCTTGTGGGAGATTTGGTGACTCCTTCACTCATACAATCTGGTGAGAAACAATACTTATAAGGGGAGAGACCTTAGGATTTTCTCCTCTGTGAGACCAGGTGACTGAAAAAGCCTTGGTCCTTGGTCTTTGCATAAGTTTTTTTCTGATGTGGGGGAAGGAATTTAATTTGTCAGTAAGGAAAAGGAGCTACAATAGTCCAGGAGTCAGAGTTCAGACTTAGATAGATGCAGAAGCTAGAGATTGGGGCTCCAAGGGCCAAGTGGTGTCCTTAAGGAGGGACTTTCAGACCTCGGACTAGAGACACTGAGACAAGGACTCCTTCAACAGTGATGCTACATCTTGATGTAAATTTAATGAAACCTTTACCGTACAAGAACTACTCGAACACTGAGCCAACTCTCCTAAAGGAATGTAGGGAGAGATTCCTCCCCACCCCAGATGATGGGAGAAGGGGAATGTTTGCACAGTTGTTCTTGATATATCTTTGGAATAAGTTCCATTTATACTGTATCTGAGGCAGTAGAGAAATCACTAGGCCTGGAGTCAGGAAGACCTGAGTTTAAATATGAACTTAGATGCTAGCTATGTGACCCTGTGCAAGTCACTTAACCTCTGTCAGCCTTAACTGTGAGATGAAAATAATAACAGCACCTACTTTACAGGATTGTTATAAAAAACAAATGAGATATTTGAGGAAAAACACGGTACAGAATCCGGAAAGTACTAGATGCAATTGAAATGCTTATTCCATTTCCCTCTTTATAAAAGCTGAATGATATTAAACTGTAGCTTAGTCAGCAGCACCTAACAATGGTCAGGAGTAAGCAAATGGGGACTTGAACAGATAGGAGCAGAGAAAAAAGCACCCCACAAACCCCTCAGGGCACACTAGAACCCTGAGGGGAAAAGTGGCCTACCACGCTCTGAGGACACACTACACCTATAAAATAAGACAGCTGCCTTATTTTTAGGCAAACGAAAGAAAACATTGTCTTAACAGTGGTCTATATACAGTAATAATTATAACTGACATTTATATAACATTTTAAATTTTCTAACTCCACACACATTATCTCACTCGACTCTCCACAAAATCTTATGAAGTGGGTAATTTTATTTTTGGCATGAATCTATGATGTCATCAGCGTAGGGAGCAAACAGGTGAGGCAGTTCCTGCTGCCAATGAAAGCCAATTTAGAGAGTTACAGGAGCACTGAGAAGTGGGGTGTTGGGTGGGATCTGAACCTGAATCTTCACACTAAAAATCCAGTAAGCTAGCAAAAAACTGTACCATCTCCCCAAAGTTGTATCTGTTTTCCTTTAGAATTCCAGCTTCATTTTTTGTGCCTATTCCTGTTTTCTTTTTGTTTTTCATAAGTAACATTTCTGACATCTCGCTGACAAATTCCAGAAACCATTTCATTTCTATGACCATGAGTTGCAAATTATTTCCAAATTATAAACATCCATATAAAAGCCAACATTTTTCTATAGAGAATAAATTTGTTAATGATTTTAATTAACTGATTGTTATGATTTAACTAAAACATTAATGTTGTTTTAATGTTATATATTCTACCCATAAAGACTGGTGCATATTGGATAAAGCCTCTAAGCACCTATTAGCACCATTATTGCATATTTTTTACTTTCCTTTTATATTCTCAAAGGAACATAGAACAGGATTTTTTTAAAATAATCGTTAAGGGAGTAAAATTTCCATTTTAATTTGATCTAAACAATGAAAGCTCTCAATGTACTTTGAGAGCTCTAAAAATATTCTGAGTGGACTGATTGTATCTCAAGAGCTCTGCATATTAGGAAAAACCCCAGTGGATGATATGTGTTTTTGGGTAACATGAGTGAATAGTAAGATAGATCTAACAGGATAGAATTAAACCTGAAAGAATCTTGATTCTACCAAAATCTTTGCTTTGGGTTATTATTACTATATATTCCTTCACAATGCATCTCATTTCCACATCATTTTAAATAAATCACATTACTTCTCTGGGCTTCTGTTTTTTTATCTGTAAAATGAGAGAGATGAAGTAGCTGAGCTCTGAGGTTTCTTATAGGTTTACATCTTTTAAGATCCTATGATCATGAGGCGAGAATAATTACCTGGGCCTTTTTAACTTACTGTGCAAGATATCACAACTAAATACCTTACATGCTAGTCAAGTCTTACCAACAAGCTACAAAGAAGGAGGGACTGATGTGAAGAAGGGCAGTCACACTCAGAGAGGACTTTGGAGGAAACATCTTACACTGAACTGACATAGCTTTATTCTCACATTGGCCAATTTTTACAGGCAAAAGAAAATAAATATTCTTTCTTTTTGATTTTTTCATTTCTAAATGCCCTCTGTATCTGTTTATCAGAGATGCCCTGTGGAATTAGTCACTACATATAGAAGCAAGGAAGTTTTGTCACTCAGCGCATTAGGTTACGAAAATTTAATAATAAATCTAAATTTGAAAACTTGTAAAGTGAACACGACTCATCTCGTTCTCTTTACTTTTTTCAAACTTTAGTTGCCATGACAGCAAAGAAACTTGGTAAATCCAATAGCTCATTATTTCAGTCGACTCTTTTTCTTACTCTTATGAAGACAGACAAGGACAGTGTGTTGGAGCTGAAGGCGGGGAGAGAGTGTGTTAATGCTCCTTCAAGAATTTATAATGTGCTGGGTCAAGTCAATTAAAATGAAACTCTCTATTGAAAACAATGCATCTTTTTTAGGAAGAATATCTGCCAGAAATTTCAAAATCCAACTGAGCCTTGAAATTATTAGTGCTTTCTCCTCTTCTCAATCCCCAGACACCATGAATTTCCATATCCTCAAATAAAACCTATGACAACTCCAAAAAAGATCCAGGGGTGAGATGGCAACAATTAGCTCTGAGTTGGCATCTGTTGTGACAATATAAAAGCCCAAGAGTAGTTTGGGCTTCATCCAAAAACCCATCTGATAGAGGATCAACAGTCTTTTCTTAACTATTGGATAACTACAGTATTGCATTCCATTTTTAGAATCTGAAAAACTATTTTTATTAAGAATTTTGGTGCTACAGTTTTAAACATTATTTATCTCTTAAAATGACTACAAGTCCTTCAAGATTATTCGGTTCTTATTCTATGTTCTTGAAGAATGACTTAGAAAAACGATCTACATTTATAATAAACTTATTTATATGAGTCCTAGTCAATAAATTTAAGATGGTGGAATTATGAGTATAGTTTATGTGTATTATTTCCTGCTTTCCTCCCTTTCTTCCTCTTTTCCTTCCTACTAATATTTATTAACTACTTACTGTGTGCAAGACAGTGTGCCAATACTTGTACTAAAGCCATTTTTCATTGCAGATCATCTTCGCTCTTTGTTTTATGCCCTCAGTTTTCAAAAACATGTTTATGTATGGTTCATGTCTACATTCCTCTGAAAACCCATCTTTCCTGCATAGGCTTTCAATGAACAAATGGTTACGAAGGATACTATAGTCTTTGTTTTACCCTCTACAGAAAAGGTTCATGAGGAGGACTGAACTGAAGCCCTTCCCATAGGCGTGCATTCTGGTCCCTTCTTATGGGATGTCTGCTCTGGACTCAGAATGAAAATGATAGGAATCTTTAGGTTTTCCAGATGTTTCTCTATAAAGTATGGAGTCATATAGTTCTTTTATCTTAAAGGACTTACAAAGTTTTCTGTTCAAATTCCAAACAATATCTCCAACAAGGAAATCATCTAAACTTTGCTGAAGCAAGATGAACAGTTTCCTAGAAATATAAGGAAGAGAAATGCTAATTTTCCCATTTGTATCTCTAGTCAAAGTCACTTTATGAGAAGTACTGGAGATACTCCTGGGAAATGGCTGAGTGAGAGCTTGTATCTAAGGCCAACTCTTTTTTTTTTTATAACTTTAAGTCAGCTAACAATGCACCAACTAAGCCAGTACAACAACACAAACAATTAAGAGGGAAAAGGAAAGAAAGTCATATGAGAAAATCCCAATGGGAAAAGGAGCATGGAAGCATGGAAATAACAGGGAGTGCAGACATAAGCAAACAAGAAAGCAAAAAACCCCAAAAAAACAAAAAAAAACCCTCTTAAAATAATGCAGAAATTCCAAGGGTTTAAAAAAATACAAGGAGAAAATTTCAGAATAAGAGATTAATTCTACTACAATTACAATTAGAACTGCAGAAAATATAACACAATGGCCACAATGTCTATGTAGATAAAAAAAATTAAAAATTGAGCCTGTGTTTGACTATATCTAGACAGTGAATGAAATTTAAGATTTTTAATTAAAGATAAGAAAGGAGACTATATGGTAGGACCAACTTTGTAAACCTTTAACTGTATTAAAGGAACCCTGAAAAAAAAGGAATAGACAAGATGGAAAATACATACCCCAATTTAGCACTGCAAGAAATATTAGAGCAAAGTCAAAATACAGAAAAAGTGGAATAACACTCATGAGTAATACAATCAAAAGCAGTTGACAATTGACTTCTCAGACACAATGACAGAAAACTTGAACACTAGTGCTTGGATAAAAATGAGTTTAGTCATTATTCATAATATGCAATAATTTTTTATGTAACTAATATTTGATGGAAAAGTCAAGCCTTTGGCTATAGGATTAAGTCACTCTATTTTTCTTTAAGGGATAGTGAATAGAAAAGTATCTAGAGCATAAGGGAGAAAAATAATTTTTGCTAGACTAGTAATATTAGTGGTGGGGCAGATAGATGTAATTCTAATCTGGTACTTTCTCTCTGAAGAGAGAAAAGTGGCTAGCTTCCAAATCCCTCCTACTGGTCACCTCCATGCAGGAATTAAAACCTCACTTTGGATAGCAGCAAGACTACTGAGACATCTATGGAAGTTAGCTTGCCTTTATAGAAGCATATAATCTACATAGGTAACAGACATGTGCACCTAACATTAATTAGTATTTCCTTTAACTAAAAATGTAGACAATGGACATTATTTTGAAGACTTCGTAGGCTTCACTAGACTACCAAATGAGTCCATAACAAAGAGAAGAGAGGACAGGAAAATAAGAGAGAGGGAAGGGGTCACAGAGACCAAGAAGGGATGCTTCTTGGTCCAACGGAAAGAACGCTGGCCCTGGAGTCAAAGAATGTGCATTCATACCTTAGCTTTCTGACATTTCTTACATATATGATTTTGGACAAATAGTTTAACTTCCCCTGCCTTAGGGTCTTCATCTGTAAAAGAAAGGTTTTGGATTAGGCAGTCTCTGAGTCCACTTTGACTCTTGACCTGTGATAACATAAACAAATGAGTGGAAATCTGCATGAGAAGAGAAAATCCACATCTCTGAGATCACAGGTCTATGAAAATATGAAAACAGTAAAATCATGATTTGGGTACTTGAAGATTAAAATGTCCCATAAGTCTTAAGGTCCTGTATGAACACAAGCTCTCATTACAGGGAATGTTAGCATAATTAGATGGTTCAATGGCACAATAGATTGAGCCCTGACCCTAGAATAAGGAAGACCTGAATTCAAATCCTTCCTTAGGTAGGACTTAGCTGTGTAACTCTGGCCAAGTCACAACATCTGTCTGCCTCAGTTTTCCCATCTGCAAAATGGATAGTTCTTGCCTCCCTATGGTGTGAGGATAAAATGATATGATGTTTATAAAATGCTTTGCAAGCCTTGTCAGGGCTATACAATTGCTCTCTATAATTTTACTTCCAATGTCTCTATTACCATCTTCTTCTACTGTATCAAGAATCCAAAATATCATAAATAAAAGTCCTTAATGTAAAACAATAATATTATTTCAGAATTATGTAGATATTAGCACAATTCTATGACAATTTGAAACCTTTCTTTCAGTTTTAATAATGTATCAATGGCTCTCAATTTGACAAACACATATTAAACATCCGGTCATGGAAGGCATTGTGCTAGAGGCTGATCATTACAGGTTAAGGACACAAAGCCAGTAAAGTAGCACCTGCCTTCAAGGATCTGCAGATCTATGGGGTGAAGCAGGGGTTGGGGCAGAGGAGAACACAGCATGAACTGTAAGCAACTCATGTAAGGTAATTCAAGCAGAATAGCAGAGAGTACAAAAATTGTGAGACCTCACAACTCCTTAGTGAAACAAATACTGTCCTAATACCTAGAAGTTTTTCATTTGTTTCAGGGAGAAGGATACCAGAAGACATACATTTCTCCAAGTTGTAAATCCATTTAAGTAGGATTTTGAAGAGACTTCACAGCCCTCTCAGGAAAGTAAAATGCTGTTGAAGGAAACAAAAAACTAAATTGGAGATTAATGAGTGACGAAGAAAAAGCTTATTTATGTTTTATGGTTTGGTGTCAACACGGAAGTTGGAAATGTCATTCTTTTATGTTGACTTTATTGTGAATGAACTTTCAGCACCAAGAATGAAATGGCATGTCCCTTCAGTTATCTAAAGCCTTTAGTCCTTAAAAAGACACTAATGGGGCCTGATAAATGCATATTATGTGGCTCTCTGTATTGTCTGTTGTCAGCCCACTAAATAAATGCTTGCCTAGCCCTAGGGGGCATGTAAGGGGTGACATAGTTATTTATTACAGGAATTCCCTGCCTCCCAATTCATTCTTTACTTCCTATCCAGAGGATAAGTTGTATAACCAGAAAGAGAACAGTAGTAGCTTGAGATAGAAATAAAATGAACATAGCACCCTCCTCAGTAGCTCTTTATTGAATCTATATCCCTTCTCTTAAAACACCTGAGCCTTACAACTTAGCTAAATATCTTGCTGACAAAGATATTGATATAAACTCTATTCAATTGATGCAAAATAATGAATTAATTAATTGCTACTGAATGTTTTAATCACAGAAGTGCAGCATTAGAAGGGACCTCAGAGGTCATCTGGCTCAGCCCATATCTGAAGGAGAACCTCATGCCCTCAATGATACAACCAAGGGCTCATGTGCCCTTTCTTTGGGGGTTCTCAATCTTTTTCATGCCTTGAACTTCTCGGGCAATCTGACGAAGCCTCTGTGCCCTTTCTCTGAATATGTTTTAAAATCATTAAATAGTTTAAACAGAATTGCCAAGGAAATGTTATATTGAAATAGTCATCTAAATGTGTTTTAAATTAATTTCACTCCCCCCATATTGGGAATATTTCCTTTACTTGAAGACATTTGGTATATGGAAATTTATTTCCCTCTAAAGAAATTTAATCCACATTTGCCTGAATACTCAGAGAATCTATGCTGTTGTCATCATTGAGACATCCCAGTGGGGAAAGTCCCTCCTCCAACCAAAGAGTAATCAGTCTCATGATCTAATAAATTAATCCTAGTAAGTTATATGAAGCCAAAGAAGTTGAGACTTGCCGACATTGTCAAAGCTGAAATTTGAACCCAAACCTTCCAGATTCCAAGTCCTGTGCTCACCATCCAATGGTACTCTCTATTAACCACACTACCTCATTCCATGTTTGTAAAGTTTTCATTGTTAGAAAGATGTTTTCCTTAAATTGAGCCCAAATCTACCTCCTTTCCTCTTTTAGTCATTGGTCATAGTTCTTTCCTCTGAAGTTAAACAGAGCAAAGTCTGATTCCTCTTCCACACTAGAGCTGTTCAGATATGTTAAGATGGATCTCATGTTTCCCCCACCTGCTTTTGCTCAAGCTGAAATTCTCATTTCCAACATGATCCTCATGTAGAATTGTCTCCAGATCCATTCTGATTCAGCCCACTCTCCTGTGCATGCTATCTGAGTTGTCTATGTGTTCTTTTTTACCTCCATAGATTTAAAAATTAAAATCGTCGACACCCCCAATTTTTTTTTTATTTTTTAAATCACTAAAGCTGGGGCCTGATCAGGGCAACACATAATAGGATTTTCATTCCTTGCATTCTCGATACTACACTCATATTAATATAGCCTGAGATCTCATTAGGTTTTGTGGTTGCAATGCCATACTCAACTCATGGGGAGTTCAAATTCTATTTCATTTCTTTTTTTTTCCCTTTTCTTTTTCCCTCTCTAGACTTTCTGCCTTAGATCTAGGGTAGCAGCCTGGAGTGATTTAAATGACCATTTGTCTCTAGACGGGCTCTGAGGAATGTGAGAGAGAGTTAAGGAGATATCGAGTTGATTTGCCAGGCACCCAAACTGGTAAAGAGCACTCCATTGGATAGGTGACAAACTAAGAAGGAGAAGACAACTAGCTTTAGAGTTATCATGTCTGAATCTGGTGTTGATGACTAAGATCAGCTTGGACATGAGAGTGGAGTTTTGTTCATCACTCCATAGAGTTCTCTGTGATTAGAGGTAATAGATTTGGAAATGTATTACACCTCAGAGTTCACCTAATTCAAACCCCTCACTTTACAGATGAAGAAACTACAATCCAAGTAATTTTATAATTTGTTCAAGGTCACACATAGATAGTAAGTGACAGAGCTGAAATTCAAGAACAGGTCCCTGGCTCCATCCAATACACTTTCCACTACCATAGCTTCTTAACTTTTCTTTGTGTCTTGGACCCTTTTGGCAGTCTTGTGAAGTCCATGCACCCTTCCTCATGATAACACTTTTAAAATTAATAAAATATCTGAGATTGTGAAAGAAACCAAAGTTTAAAAAAAATGTATGTTTTTTCCCTTCCAAGTTTGCAGACCCCCTGAAATCTACCCATGGATTATAAACCCCCTTCTATTATCTGGGTCCTATTGTCTGGTATTTGAATTACAGCTGTGACAAATCTGACTCCTCCCAGACAGAGGATCTCTGAAGTATTCCTCTCTATAGAAACAGGAGATATCTCAGTAGGATTTTCTCTGACAAGAAAGCTAGCTAGGCATGATCAAGAAATCCATTGCCCATAACAGCCAGAGGACTTGCAGTAATGAATGGCACTTCCACCATCTGCTGGAAGCTATGCATAACTACAGAAGCCAGGCTCCCAATGAATGACAAGATCTACCCCGGGGACCTTGCTTACCTGCATGACTGAGAATTTATGTCTTTGGAGATAAGACTGTTCAGAGAAAGATGTCTTTATCCTCCAGGAGCATTATTGGGAAGTTTTGTTTGTTTTAGTTTTTTTTTACATCCACCAAAGTAACTAGTAAAGCCTTCATTCTTTGTGGTCTATGACCTGAGTGCTTGCAAGGGGATTTGGAGACAACAAGCTATGTAGAAGCAATGAGCTAGAGACACACAAATTCTCAAAGATGTGCTCCAGGTCAGTGGGGTGAAACTCATACAGAAACAGATCCTGGGGGGGCATATATGTACTTAGCCACAAATTAATATATCTGTGTTTTATTGTATTTTTATTTGTATTATATGTCCAATATTTCCCAATTACATTTGAATCTGGTTTAGGCTGCCCTCTGGAAATGCATATAGGTCAAGGATTTGACAATACGCTCGATGTTTTTCATGTCCAGTGAAATCACTCAACACAAAGGTTACAGATAAACTCAAATATTTTAGGATTGTTTTTGCTAAAGGAAAAGAAAAAAGTTATGTTATGGCAAGAAATATTTTCCAAGGAAATATTTTCATTTTATTGTCTTATGGTGATTATAAATCAATTAATTGAAATGTTTTAGCCTCTCCTCTGATTTTTACTCATGACAGATGGTTGCTGGTCTCTTGAACCTATACTAGTAGATAGTAAATTATGATAGGTCCTACCAGGCTGGAAATGTTGCCAAAATAGGCTTAGGGACACATTATATGTGTATGCCATCAGAGTATAGCCTTCTTAAGTTAACAACGAAATTCTTAAAACCACTCAGTCATGGGGGTTTCATGACGTATGTTGTTAAAGGAATCACCCACACTGATGAAATCACAAGTTATTTGAAATATGGAGGTATCCTGTCTCTTTTAAATCATTTTTCCTAAAAATTTAATATTTTTCATGCATAATATGTTAGAGCACTGACAGTCATTTTTCAGCTAAATGCATGGCTTATGTGTCATCAAATGGCTGTCTCACATGACTGAGGCATCATTGGTATTCCATCTGTAACCTATACTGAAGATAAATTATTTTTCTATTGCCAGGCTGATGTCAGTGAATATTTGTATCATCTCCCTATTGTCTCTCCTGTCATCACCCTAGCATCCATCTTAATAGGATCTGCAGACTTCGCGTTGGAAACCAACTCCAAAATTGTTTAGTGAGTCCAGACTAATTTTATGTTTTCATGGGCAGTGAAGAAAATACTTTTATGTTGGAGAGCAAAAACATTGTGTCATACTCCCCATTTTTTTCCTCCCTCTCTTCCTGCCTCTCTCGTTTCCTCTCTCTTCCTACCCCCATCTCTTCTGCGACATTTTCTGCTTTTGGCATAGTTTTATGAAAATCGTTTATCAAAGCTAATTGATGTTAAAACAATATATTAAAAAGTGAAATCAGACAACCACTTGTCTGGCATGAAAAACAAAATTAAAAATTAAACAATCTTTGTTGCTGCTGTTTTTAATTTAATTCAGTATTTTCAAACTTGAATCAAACAATATGGTTTTTGTAGAGAGGTCATAGAAATAGAATTCCCTGAATGTTTTGGTTGTATGCTTAGAGTTTAAGTTGACTCTCATTGTTGAAAAAAGAAGTATACAGTATTTCTATACTTAAAGAAACATGAATCATTGTAAATAAAATATTACTTTAGTATGCCAACCTGCAAACAAAGCCTTAACCAGTTGCAAGTTAATGGGACTTTTTCTCCTGCTAAAGGACATTGCTGTTCCACAGTGCCTTGTCCTGTGGTCCTCCACTATCCTCCTAACCTCCATGGGAGTGAGGGTTCTACCCTTTTTTAGATGCTTTATACTGTTTTCTGGAATGTCAATTATACTGTTCTCTATGCTATAGAAGCACAACTATAACTCTTATCTCCAAGTCAAGGGGCAATAATTCCTAGTTAACAGTTCTGCCTATAGATAAAAGGGATAGGATACTGGTGATCAAAGAAATTATTGGAAATACAGTTCAGGTAGTTAGTGACGTTGGTCAGTGAGAGAGAGAGAGAGAGAGAGAGAGAGAGAGAGAGAGAGAGAGAGAGAGAGAGAGAGAGAGAGAGAGGTCTTCTCCTCCTCCATGCTTTTATGGACCCCATAATTATTTTGGAGTCTTATTATGACTACTGTATATAAGAGATCTGCTCTGAAGGTATAATCTTATCAAAATTATTATAGGTCTGGTCTGTCTGTTTCAGCATCATGGTAACTAGTCTCAATCAGTAAACTTATATTGTTGGTACCTATTTTTTTGGAGTCTATTAACTATTTTCTTTTCTCACTTTAAGACTTACCTATATTTAGGATAATTAGTGAAGGCAGTTTCTATCAAGAAACTGATGTTTTATTTTGTTTGTAGTGTGGGTAGCTTTAGACCTGTGAGTTATCTGTTTGGGGAATCCCCAATGTGGAAACTCCTACCCATACAGATTAACTACTTCTCAGTATTAGAGAGATATAGGAAGATGTAAGAAGTTAAGCAACTTGGCCATTGCCAACTATATCACACAATCCATATAAGACACAATTTGAACCCAGGACATCCTGGAAAGCTAATTAGTCCAATGAATAAAGTACTGAGCCTGAAGTCAGAAAGACCCAAGTCCAAAGACAGTCTTACTTATTGGCTATGTGACCCTGAGCAAGTCACTTAACTTCTATCTGCCTTAGTCCCTTCAATTGCAAAATAGAGACCATGATAACACTTAGCCCCCAGGGCTGCTATGAGGATCAAATGAATTAAGATTTGTAAAGCACTGAGTGGGCACATAGTAGGTCCTTAATAAATACTTGTTCCCTCCCTCCTCCCCCAAGCTTCCTGACTGCAAAGTCAGCCTTCTTAGCCATACTATGAACACTGATTTGAATTCTTAATTCTGTGCTTTTTACGTTTACACTGTGGTTTTGAGATATGAAAGTTTCAGAGTATGAAAATTGGAAATAATAATAAGATCAGAATATTGTTTCTCTAGCAATTTTACCTAAACATGATATGTAAGACTTTACCTCTGGGGCAAATATGATTTTCCAGTGAGTTAAAGCATGAACTGAGAGAGATATTTGACACCTTAAAAATAAGCCTTTCTTTATCTAGCTTCTCAAAACTGTAGCTTTTTATTCAGTAAAGTTCCTTCATTCACTATCATCCTTCCATGTAGTCTTAAGAAAAGAAAACCTGGGATATTATCTTTTTACATGACTAGGAGATAAATATGTTGTGAGCACAGAGAATCAAACTTGCATAGGCTTTAAAACTTAGAGAACTAAATTTTCCTAGTTCTTCTTACCAACTATAAAGGTTTTCAAATTAAAATAAATTCACACAAGTTCTTGTCTAGACAAGTGTTTCCAAACTGTTTCAGATCTACTTATATTGACACTATTTGTGATTTCAGTTGCAACGTTTCTAAAAATACAAAGACTGCCCAAGAATAGCAGTATTAATATCTTGAAATAGCACCTCTGTGTCAATGCCTCTTCCTTTCTGTAGCTTTTGATCTGGCAAAACTCAGCTCCATGCTTCCACCCAGTGGGGTTTCTTCGGTAAAAAATAAAAAGGCAACATTGTTACATGGAATGAAGGGTCATAAACCAGTGGTTCCCAAATGGTTTTGGCCTTTGGACCCATTTACAATCTTAAAAAATTTTGAGGATCTCTCCAAAGGGCATTTATTTATGAGTTACATCTATTAATACTATATTAGAAATTAAAACATTTTAGTATTATGATGAAAATATTTTTGATCTTACTCTGAAATGGCCTTGGAATTTTCACAGGTCCCCAGACCACATTTCAAGGACCACTGGTAAAAACCTAATTGCTTTACTTTCCTCATAAGTTCCTGGATTAACTTTGAAATATATGAATTACTAAGACAGATGAAGTAGAAAGTAGGGTTTAGAAGGTAATTTATGGAGTTAGAAATTCCTGAGTTCCAATCCTGTTTTTGACATATACAAGAGCTCTTTTCTGATTCTCCCAGATGAAACTGTCTATCACTGTAAAACCACCTTTTATCTAGCATGCTAGTATGTTATTCCCTCAATCTCTAAATGATCTAAGCATATGACAAGTCAGTTATAAAAGGAAGAAAGGTAAGGTATTAACAACCATCTGAAAAAAAATGCTCCAAAATTACAAATAAGAGAAATGCAAATAGAAAGAACTCTGAGGTTTTGCCTTATTACCAATCAGATTGGCAATGATGCAAATTAAAATGACAATCGTTGAAGTACCATAGGAGGACAGACACTGTAATAAACTGTTGGTAGAGCTGTTAAGTGGTCCAACAATTCTGTAAATTGATTTGAAACATTACTAATATGTGCTGTTGACCTCCTGATTATACTGATGGATCTATATCTTCAAAGACATTAAAGAATGAGGGATAGGACGAATATGCACAAAAATATTTATAGCAGTGCTTTTGTGTTTTAACAAAGAAGAAATGGAAGCGAAGTGATGAATGGGTGAATGAAATGGATGAATGATTAACTGAATATGAATGCAATAGAATGTTATTTGATCATAAGAAATCATAAAAGGAATGGATTAAGAAAAACTTGGAAATTTATGTTAACTTATGCAGAGCAAGTGAGCAAATCCAGAAGAATAATTTATACAAGGACTACAGCATTACCAAAAAAAGCAACTGTGAAAGACTCCAGAACTATGACGAACACAATGACCTGTCATAACTCCAGAAGACTGATGATGTATGTTATGTTTCATACCTCTTGGCAGAGATAAACTAGGGGCACAGAAGGAGAGAAACTTTTCAATCAGTCAACGTATATGTGTTCTTTTTCACAATTATACTTATCTGTTGTAAGGGAGAATTTTTCTTTTTGTTGGGGGGGTAAATTAGGAGGAAGCATTGGAGAGTGCTAGTGATACTAAAAAGGAAGAAAAGGGTAACAATTATCCTTTTTAAAAAACAATAGAGTGCATTTTAGAAGGTGCACAGACAAAGCCAGCCAGGTTTAGAATTGCTATGTTAAATCTGAATCACATTAAAAAAAAAAAAAAACCCCAACAACCGAGAAGTACATAGTGGAAAAAATATACATAACCAAAGTCCATGGTTATATCCTTTATATCTTCCTTTGTAGATTGAAATATTCATGTTTGTTGATGTTCACAAAGTCCACAATGTTGGTTCCCCCAATGAAAGGTAAGCTCTTTCAGGGTATGGAATATTTGATTTCTGTCTTTATAGCCCTGATGCCTATCCCAATGTCTGGCACATAGCAGGTGCTGACTTGTGACTTTTTTTTTTTATTGATAACTGTGTCACCATGAACAAGTTAATTAACCTATCAGTTTCCCAGAAAAATCTCTAAATTAGAAACAGATGTAAAACTACATCAGTAGTTTGAGTTGCTGTCCCTGCTATATCCTACACCAATGAAATTAGAGTTCTGGGTCAAAAAAAAATGGCTGAGCATATTAAACTTCGTCCTCTATTTCACAAAATGTGTTGCCACTCTGGTGTGAGGTCCTGGCATACAAATGTGTGATTAACCTCTTCAAAATAAATTGAAACAGTATGGTCTTTGTCAGAGTTCATAATCTTTGCTATTAGAGAAGTTCAAATATTTATAATAAGTACATTTACTGATGCTGTGCTGTCTCCATCTAATAATGTTGAAGTGGGGAGGGGAAGGGAAGGCATCTATTACTCCATATTAGTTCTAAATTGGTGCATATGCTACATTCTGAATAATAATTTGTATATTTGAAACTCATCAGGAAAAATAAAGCAGAGTCAGTGGTTGATCATTTTTTTCACCTCTATTAAAGTCCTCTCTGATGCTACAATAGGGCATGAAGTTGATTTGGGATTCTCAAAGACTGTGCCAGTAGATCCCAAATTCAGATGTGTTTTACAAAGTCATAAAAGATTTGAGGATTGGTTCAGTGGTGAACCAATTATCTGTCATCTGAGGATCAACCCGACCAAGTTCAGAGGGGCTCATCCCTGAGCTGGCCGCAAGGTCATAAATTTTTCAGCCTCATCAACTCCTGAGATTAAGGAAAGGACATCAGATCTGACAATTAAAGAAATTATTAGTAACTTTGAAGACAGCAGCTTCAATTGAATGATGAGACTGAAAGTCAAAGTGACAGGAGGGGAAAGAGAAACAGCAAGGGCAGAAAAGTTTTTCAAGAAGCTTGCCTAAGAAACGGAAGAGATAAAGGATGGTAGCTTAAGGGGGTCATAGGATCTAATGAAGGCTCATTTTTAAAGATAGGAAAGACTTTATGATGTTTAAAGGCAGTAGGAAAGGAAGCAATTGATAGAGACTGATGAGACAAGAGAGAGGAGACAATTAAAGATGTAAACTACTAGAGAAGAAATGGGAATGGAATCAAACATATATGTAATAGATTTAGCCTTAGTAATATCTTTGTCAGAAATTGAGGGAAAGGAAAAGAGAGAGGGAGATGCTATCAAGAAGAATATCAGATGATATCAAGAGGAAATGAAGAAAATGAGAAAAGAATGAGCTTCTATCAAATGGCCTCAATTCTTTTTTTCCAATAAAGAGGCAAGGTCCTCAGCTGATCGGGGCAAAAATAGGGAGGTGCATGAGAACAGACTGGAGTTAAAGGATAGAAGGAATGTTTGGAATAGCTTTTGTAGGAAATGAGTTTGAGAATTAATTGAGAAAGAATGAAAGGGAGAACCCATTTCGGGTTAGATAGCACACATTTGTAAAGTAACCAATCAGCATGATTGTGGGACTTCCTCCAGCTTTGTTTCAGCAGCTTATTAGTAGGAATGGAAAAGGCATGTAGTATATAAAATATATGTAGTTCATTGTGTAACATGAGCCTAAGTAAATCAATACATCCTGGCAGAGTGAATAGAGTTGATCTTGGTCTTAGGAAGAAGTGGGCTGCGCAAGCCGCAACTGTTAGTGCTCTGGGCAGTTCTCTAAGACCATTAGTTGCAGAGTTATTGCATTGTTATCTACGTTGATGTGGAGTGTTTCCTCACTCAGGAGCTCCCTCTAGCAGTGTGGTCATAGATCTTGTAGCTAAAAAGCATAGGTCAAAGGTAGCCTTGAATTTAAAAAGTAAATCACAAATGTGTAGAACAGAGACTTGTCTTTTTGGTTTTAGCTGAAAGTGATGGATTGAGGATCAAATTATCTGAAAACATAAAAGGAGATAAAGAAATGCACACAATTATGGATAGTGATTTGGGACATAGAAACAGGAGGTGAAAACAGGAGATGACAGGCTCCATATTGTCTCAATCACTTCTTAATTTTGTGATTATAGACAAGACATTTAATTTATCAGGGTCTTAATATCTTCGCCTGGAAGAATGGGGTGATAGATTTATTCAAACTCATCCCACTTAAAGTGAAAAGATGTCTAATCAAACAATTTCAATCACAGGCCTTACGCTAAAATTTGAAAATTTCTTTGATTTTGAATTTTGTTCATAATTCAGCCATACTCCAGGGAATATTTGTAAATTATCAAGGAAGTTGATAAGTAATTCGTTCAAGACGTTAGAGTGAGCATGCATTTCCATCACACTCCTATAGAGGAACCACTGGAAATGAGTTTGGGGATGGGGGTAGGGGAGGAGAAGAAGTGGCTTTGACTTTAGCCTTTTCCAGTTCTCTTTTCCTTCTGTGTGTGTGTTTCGTTCTTCATTGCCAAAGAAGACTATGCTATCAGAGTAATGATGACATGACTTGCACTTGACTCTGTTTTGAGGGAGGGAGGGTTGTGTAAGGTCACCAGCCTCACTTCTGCTTCAGAGCCATCTGAATTCAGTGACCAGATATTCATCAGGATGACTGGAGATGACCCAGGATGAGGCAATTGGGGTTAAGTGACTTGCCCAAGGTCACACAGCTAGGGAGTGTCAAGTGTCTGAGGTGAGATTTGAACTCAGGTCCTCCTGACTCCTGTACTGGTGCTCTATCCACTGCTACACCTACCTGCCCACTTTTCCCTCTACACCACTGACCAGAAGATGACCCTTCAAGGTTCAAGTGATCCAGAGGATGTTGGACTTAACCATCCTCCCATCAGTATCTTATAGTAATTGCTGGATCACTTGATGGTAGTGTCTGCATTGGGGGCCAAGGACAGATTGACTCAGATTCTCCATGCTTAAAGAGAATGTTCCTCCATGTTCTTATGAATGACAGACAAGAACTTCCAGCACCCAGGAACTGTGATTACTCTTTTTACTTTCTAAACTTTACTCTCTAAACTTTAGCCCCCTTTCCCCTGCACTCTGCAAATACTTCTGAGAGAGTCACAGACTTATGGGATGATTTTTGTAGCAATATTATTACTATGACACCTTAGTAAATCTATCACCTTTCTAAAATCTACTTAAGGCTAGATGATTAAATTGACTCTCTACTGATAATCTTGAAGGGAAGAATATCAGTAAGGACTCAACTCAACGACTTGGGAGAAAAATTCCCTTGATCCTCGAGGAGTATCCCTAGAACCCTGAGGTAAAGATGTATCTGGCCATTCTCTCTGGAAAAGTGAGGTTAGTCTCAGGTATGGGGAAAGTAATAATAACTTGCATTGCCTACCACACTGAGTAGTTATGAGAAAAAGTAGTTGCTAGACTTAAAGCAGTACCTAAATGTTATTAATACTATGATTGTGTACAGCACATTGACTTACCTACTCTTTCTTTCCCATCAATTCTACAAAAATGAAATGGTTCCATAAGGAAGCCAGAGGGAGAAGGTGGATAGCTCCTGTAATAATAACTGTGTCGTTGCTGTCATTCAGTCATTTCAGTCATGTCCAACTCTTTGTGACCCCATTTGGAGTTTTCTTGGCAAAGACACTGGGATGATTTGCCATTTCTTTCTCCAGTTCACTTTTACAGATTAGAAAACTGAGGAAAAAAGGGTTAAATGACTTGCCCACGGTCACACAGCTAGTAAGTGTTTGAGGTCAGATTGGAACTCAGGAAGATGAGTCTTCCTGATTCCAAACCTGGTGCCTTTTCTACTGCACCACCTACTCACACTCAATAACTAGAATTTATATTCAAAGAAATGTTGATGGGTTGACACAAAACAACTGAAACTAAATGTTGTAACGTTATAAAAAACAAACTTTTCCCCAAAGAAGAAATATGAGGACAAACTTCCTCTCCCAACCCCAATACCTTTACAGACATAGAGGATTTACCAGTGTGGAACATTATATAACGCAACAGATTATTGTTCAATATATCAATAAGTATGGTTTAGTTTTTGCTCTTACTCTTTTTATTTTAAAAAATTGTTATAAGAGGTGACTCTCTGAGAGAAAGAAGAGATGAATACACAGAAAAAAATTAGGTGATACAATTATAATTAATAAAAATCATTTTAATGTAATTGATTGAATGTGATAAACTTTAGAATTCTGTTATTTGAAAGATCACCAACACTCCCATACTTTGCTATTTTGAGTCTAGTTACACCAGCTCTTCAATACCTTTCATTACATTTTATTAGCTTAGTAAATCTAATGTAATCTCCATGTCTCTAGTAACCATGTCAACCAACTAATCAGAATTTATACTTATTGCATTAAATAAAACTAAAGAACACTGAGGTGGGGGACCAGCTTGCACCATGGAAACTATAGTCAAAGCCAAGGATTTTCATCAACAGAGTTTGAGCTGAAAGCTGTCACTGAATTCCACAACATGACCATCCAATAATGTTTTGAACAAGAAGTAGAAAGCTATCATGTCCTTCTTTGATAGAAGGAAGATTCAGGTTTCAGCATTGTCTTAAGTCACAGTTTATAGGAAAGGTGCTCAGTGAGACTCTCCCTCTAACAGAGTACCAGTCATTTAGGCTTTACCACTTCCTACCCTATATTGTTCATTTGTTTTGTTATATTCCATAATCTTGTCAGACTCTTTGAGGGTAAGAATCATCTTTTTTACTTCTTTAAAAATTACCATAGTATAAAATATAATAGTATATAGTATAATATAATAACACTTTTGGAGCATCTCCAGGTCATGCAGTCTCAACTCAGGCTAAAATTGCCATCTCTTTTCCACTAGAACCGTAGACTATATCTCCTGGTACTACCTAGCTCTGTCCTTGTCTTGCCTGGATCTATGCCTTCACCATGATTCCAAGCCATGTCATATCACCATATATGTATACTAAAGTCCCTCTTACAGGTCATCTTCCTCCATTTAAAGGTAAGCTCTGTGGGGGCTAAGATTGTCTTGACTGCTTGTATTCATATACACAGGATGTTACATAGTATGTAACACATAGTAAACATTTAATAATTGCTTTAAATATCTATCTATTCATCCATCTATCCATTTATCTAACTACACACACACACACACACACACACACACACACACACACGCAATCGGCCATTTCATTCCTCTTGAAAAATTGGACTATTTATTCAAAGTTCCTTACCTATTTTACATATGGGATAATTGAGGCCCAGAGAAGCTAAGTGACTTGTCCAAGGTTACTCAGTTAATAAGTAGCAGAAGAAGATTTGAACTCAGACTCTCTGATTCCAAATTCAGTGTTATTTCCAATGTAATACCCTTCCTCACTTCTTTCTGTTATGATGCCCCGGTTACTAAAACACTTAATAGGGATAAGGATCTTTGATGTAGTACTTAGGAGGATCCTCAGAGATTACCATGTCCAATCTCTTCATTTTACCACTGAGAAAAATGAGGCTCAAAGGGGTTGAGTGGTTTGCAGAGAGAGAGAGAGAGACAGAAAGAGACAGAGAGAGAGACAGAGAGAGAGGCTTAATGAGTGCTTGGGTTAGAACCCAGATTTCTGTTCTTCAGGTCAAGCACTCTATCTGCCATAGAATACTTATTCTGTAATTGGTTTACAGTGACATATTTCGATTAATTTATCCTTGATATGATGTTTTAGGCACAATGCTATTCAAGGTTCAGAAGGAATTTTAGCAATCTAGGTGGTGCCTGGAGTTTAACAAAAATGTAAAACTGGGGCCAAGATTCTCTCTGAGGGTCTTTTAATTATGATTAGTTTATGGACTAGAGAAATATTACAGATTTTGAATAAATTGATTTAACTGACTCAAACCATAGAGAAACTGTAGACTTTTTCTATTAGACTTCTCATTTTTTCTGTCTATCCCCTTTTAGATCCAGACAAAATTAAAGTGGTAAAGAGGCTTGGAAAAATCTTTTGTTCAACTAATGGCCACACAGTCATCCTAGATTATAAGCCAAGGACAGGATTTATACAGGATTTGGATATATATTGAGTTTATGGAATTTCACAATTTCTTAGGACATATTATTCTATTAAGGGGCTTGATGCTTGGATTGTATAATACTATTGTGGCCACTTAAGTTCTAGGATTTACTTATGTGTTACCCTTTGGAGCTAATTGGTGTTTATGTTGGATCTGGGTAATGGTATTCTTGGATTCTCTTGCATTTAAGAAAAATGGAACATGAGAAATGGGGATTGGAAGCCCCTCCACAAAACAAAAACAAACCCATGGCCCTTGGCTCCCATGGTGAAACCATTTGCTACTTCAGTCAGACAAAAACTACTGAATCGTGTGTTCAGAATATTGTACCCAACCAACAATTGGATCAAACTATAAAAAGACTTACTACATTTCATAGAGGCTTGGCAAGAAGCAAATGAATGGCTTTGAGAGTGGTTTGAGTTGGCTATATTACCCACAAGTAGCTTAGTGAGTCTCCCAGAGAATATTTCCAGGTGGTCAGAGTAAGTATAGAGGCCCAAGTTGGGAGAAGATTCTCAACACTGCAACTTTTTGGAGAAGAAAATAAGCATCTAGTAATTGCACAAAAAACTCTTCATGAGTTGTAGTCATTGCAATATATCATTTGAAGGATCACATTTTGAAACCTGTATCTTGAAGATTTTGAATAACACAGATTCTTTTGCACCTTTCATGGACTGAAATCACTAGACAGAAAAATTTCATTCTAGCAGGCTAAAAAAAAACCACAACTGTGACTGTCACTATTTTTCTTCTTCTTCTTGTATTTTAATCATTTTCCAATCATGTCTGACTATTCTTCACCCCATTTGGTGCTTTATTGGCAAAGATATTAGAATGATTTGCCATTTCCTTCTCCAGCTCATTTTATGGATGAGGAAACAGAAAAATGGTTAAGTGACTTGCCCAAGGTCACACAGTTGTCTGAGGCCAGATGTGAACTCAGGAAGTCAGTATTAGTTTCTTTCAAAACCACAGAGAATGGAAGAGATGCAAATTCCAGAAGAAAAGAGAGTACCAAGTCAAGATATAAACCCAATGAACCTCACTTCAATGTCTAATACAAACCCAAAGCAGATTATTAAAGGAATGGGTTGAGAGCTTTTAGAGGAAGTATTGATAAATCAATCATTTGACGAGTACTTACTAAGTGACCATTATGTGTAGACATTCTCCTTGGTTCTGGGGATGCAAAAGTGAGATGGTCGTTGCTCTCTTAGATCTTGAATTCAGAGGCTGGAGCCAGGAGGATACATAAATATATAAGTATAAAATATATATATATATATACATAAAAGAGGTAAATTGTGGCGAGAAGGCCCTACCATCTAGATATATCGGGAAAGGATTCATGTAGGAGGTAGAGTTGGAGCTGAGGGGATTCTAAGAGGCAGAGATGAAGAGAGAGGGCATTTTAAGCATGGGAGGACCATATATAAGGGACAGTAAGAAGACCATTTTGACTGGACTATGGAATATGTGAAGGGAACTCACATACAATTGACTATTAGGCATTACAAACTGAATTTTTTGGAGATATCATAAACTTACTAGGTCTAAAACTCAACTAATTTTCTTCTCCAAACTCTCCACTGTTACAGAATCATGATTTCTGTCAAAGTCATTACTATCTTTTAGTTTTCCAAGTTGAAAATCTCTGCATTATCTTTGATTCCTCATACTTCCTCATCCCACATATCTAATCAGTTGTCAAATGTTACCATTTGTACTTCTATTTCTTATATCTTCTTTCTGTTCATGTTGTTACCACCTCTTACAACATCTCATTTAGTTTATTGCAATAGCCTCCTAATTGGTCTCTCTGTCTTCATCTCTCACCCTTCCAGTCCATCCCACATAAGGCTGCTAAAGGAATTTTCCTTATATACAAATATGACTATATCACCCCAACTACTCAATAAATTCCAGTGGCTCCTCTATGACAAAATATAAGTTGTTCTGTTTAGTTTTTAAAAACCCTTCCCAAACTGGTCCTAACTAATTTTCTATCCTCACACATCATCCCCTGAATTTTCTCATGTATGCTAACTGTCCTCTATGTTTGTCACTCTTGATACTTCATCTTCCAATTTGGTTTCTTGGAGTCAACATAAATCCAAGATATGTCTGAGTTTGTTCTAAACTTCTTTCATGACCCATAAGTTGGCATTCAGATTTTGCTTGAGTGAAACTCACTTGTCACTTCTTAAGGCACTCTAACTTTGTGACAGCTCTTTCCTTATATAAAAGTCAAAGAGACTTCTGTGCAATTTCCACCCATTGGTCTGTAATGCATTATATAATTTTGCCAAGAATCATATAGCTGGTTGATTTGATTAATCAATCATTTGACATCTTTTTCTGTTTCCCTTTGAAAATCAGGACAAAATTTGATCTTTTCCAACCCTGTTGAACCGCTCTCATTGTCCATAATTTTCCAGTGATTGACAACAGTAACTCAGTAACTATAACCATAATTTCTACCAATAGCCTGCCTGGCAAGTCATTCCTTGGAAGTAGGTAACTTGAACTCATCAAGACCATTTTCTTTTGTCATTTCTTCCCTTATTTTGGATTTTAGTTCCCTGTTAATTACTACTAGTGTTCTACACTTTGTAGATTAAGAGTCATTCTTGGCAAAGAAAACAGAAGCAAAGTAGACCTCACACAGAACTTCCTTGCTTCTGTCATGTATCATCATCAGCATCATTATCATCATCTCACTCACCCTAACCACAGTGTACATGGAATGCTTTCTTTCATGATATACCTTAGCTTGTCCTAAGCCTCAGTTTTCCTGGCTTCATTGTTACAAGGCTATGTCAGGGTAGCTAGGTGGTGCGGTGGATAGAGCACCAATGCAGGAGTCAGGAGGACCTGAGTTCAAATCTCACCTCAGACACTTGACACTCCCTAGCTGTGTGACCTTGGGCAAGTCACTTAACCCCAATTGCCTCATCCTGGGTCATCTCCAGTCATCCTGATGAATATCTGGTCACTGAATTCAGATGGCTCTAGAGGAGAAGCAAGGCTGGTGACCTGCAGAGCCCTCACTCACTCAAAACAAAGTCAAGTCCAAGTCATGTCATTATTTCTCTGATGGCATCGTCTTGTTCGGCAATGAAGGATGAACACATGCCACTTTTCTAAAGTGTCTTAAGTTACCTGCATTTACTGTTATCTTCTGGGCATATCTTTTTTTTTAAATCTAAGTTTGATGAATTTTGCCTGTAGCCACCAGTCTTTTCAGACAATTCTCTTTTATCTTCCTTTCAGAATCATTTGTGTTTCTGTCATCAGTTTTATTTTTGAGAGCATCTCATGTGTCACCAAATGAAATTTTTGTTTCTAGGATCTCTAAACTCTTAGAAATCTCCCCAATTCTGTTGTGTGTAGTGATGTCTGACTTCACCTCATCTACAAAAAATTCTGAAATGAAACTGCTTTCTACCAAAGTCTCCTTTATACTTCTGCATCCAGATTTGTATTGGTTAGAATCAAGTACCAAATGGTTACCATTATCACATCTTCTATATTTGGGAGAACAAAATCAAGAATTGTTGTATAATATTCTATTTGGAGAGCCAAATTTTCATAGAGTTGACATCTCTCATCAATGTCACAATCATCTCTCTGTCAGCTTTCCAACCTCTTCATCCCTTTCTTCTTTCTAATAGGGTCTTATGTAATGCACACTCCTTTAAAAATGATTATATTTGGGGGGAGAAGCCTAGATGACGGAGTAGAAAGATACACATATGCTAGCTCTTAACCCACAGCCCATAAAATATCTGTAAAGAAGAACTCCAAACAAATTCTGGAGCAGTAGAAGCCACAGAACAACGGAGTGGAGGAGATTTCTGTTCCAGAGAGCCCTGAAAAACAGACACAAAAGGTTCGTCACACCCCGGACCCAGAGCAGAGCAGAGCCCTGCCTTGGCCACGCAGCACCAAGAGGAGAGGATCCGAGCAGGCTTCAGGGACAGAATCTCCAGTGGCCAAGCAGGTCACTCCACCCACAGGTGCTGGGGGTGAGTGAGAGAGTCTTTTTGGCTCGCCAGTAGGAGAGCAGGGTGTCTCCATGGCTTGGGCCCCCTCGGGAGGCAGCAGAGGAGGCAGCAGCAGACAGGGGCTCCCCAAGCAGGCAGGAGCTCAGATCCATTGTTGAAGGTCTCTGCATAAACCTCCTGAGGGAACTGAGCCTGTGTGGCAGCCCTGCCCCCACCTGAGCACCTGAACCTAATCTCACACTGAATAGCAGCCCCGACCCCACCCAAAGCCCTGAGGCTGGGAAGCAGCATTTGAATCTCAGACCCCAATTGCTGGCTGGGAGGATCTGCAGGCAAGGTGGGGGTAGAGAGGATACTCAGAAGGATTCTCAGATACTCAAGACACTGGCTGGGAAAATGCCCAGAAAAGGGAAAAAATGTAAGACCAGAGAAGGTTACTTTCTTGGTGAACAGATATCTCCTCCCTTCCTTTCAGATGAGGAAGAACAATGCTTACCATCAGGGAAAGACACAGAAGTCAAGGCTTCTGTATCCCAAAAATCCAGAATAAATATTCAATGGTCTCAGGCCATGGAAGAGCTCAAAAAGGATTTTGAAAATCAAGTTAGAGAGGTGGAGGAAAAACTGGGAAAAGAAATGAGAGAGATGCAAAAAAGCATGAAAACCAGGTCAACACCTTGCTAAAGGGGACCCAAAAAAATGCTGAAGAAAATAACACCTTGAAAAATAGGCTAACTCAATTGGCAAAAGAGGGTCAAAAAGCCAATGAGGAGAAGAATCCTTTAAAAAGCAGAATTAGCCAAATGGAAAAGGAGGTTCAAAAGCTCACTGAAGAAAATAGTTCTTTCAAAACTAGAATGGAACAGATGGAGGCTAATGACTTTATGAGAAACCAAGAAATCACAAAACAAAACCAGAAGAATGAAAAAATGGAAGATAATGTGAAAAACCTCATTGGAAAAACAACTGACCTGGAAAATAGATCCAGGAGAGACAATTTAAAAATTCTGGGACTACCTGAAAGCCATGATCAAAAAAAGAGCCTAGACATCATCTTTCATGAAATTATCAAGGAAAACTGTCCTGAGATTCTAGAACCAGAGGGCAAAATAAGTATTTAAGGAATCCCCAGATTACCACCTGAAAGAGATCCAAAAAGAGAAACTCCTAGGAACATTGTGGCCAAACTCCAGAGTTCCCTGGTCAAGGAGAAAATATTGAAAGCAACTAGAAAGAAACAATTCAAGTATTGTGGAAATACAATCAGGATTACACAAGATCTTGCAGCTTCTACATTAAGGGATCGAAGGGCATGGAATAGGATATTCCAGAAGTCAAAGGAAATAGGACTAAAACCAAGAATCACCTACCCAGCAAAACTGACTATAATACTTCAGGGGAAAAAATGGTCTTTCAATGAAACAGAGGACTTTCAAGCATTCTTGATGAAAAGACCAGAGCTGAAAAGAAAATCTGACTTTCAAACACAAGAATGAAGAGAAGCGTGAAAAGGTAAACAGCAAAGAGAAGTCATAAGGGACTTACTAAAGTTGAACTGTTTACATTCCTACATGGAAAGACAATACTTGTAACTCTTGAAACTTTGCAGTATCTGAGTAGTTGGTGGGATTACACACACACACACACACACACACACACACAGCACAGCACAGAGTGAATTGAATAGGATGGGATCATATCTTTAAAAAATGAAATTAAGCAGTGAGAGAGAAATATATTGGGAGGAGAAAGGGAGAAATGGAATGGGGCAAATTATCTCTCATAAAAGAGGCAAGCAAAAGACTTTTAAGTGGAGGGAAAAAGAGGGGAGGTGAGAGAAAAACATGAAGTTTACTCTCATCACATTCCACTAAAGGAAGGAATAAAATGCACACTCATTTTAGTATGAAAACCTATCTTACAATACAGGAAAGTGGGGGAGAAGGGGATAAGCGGGGTGGGGATGATGCGAGGAGGGAGCAATTTGAAGTCAACACTCTTGGGGAGGGACAGGATCAAAAGAGAGAATAGAAGCAATGGGGGGGCAGGATAGGATGGAGCAAAATATAGTTACTCTTACACAACACGACTATTATGGAAGTCATTTGCAAAACTACACAGATATGGCCTATATTGAATTGCTTGCCTTCCAAAGGGAAGGGGTGGGGAGGGAGGGATGAAAAGAAGTTGGAACTCAAAGTTTTAGGAACAACTGTCGAGTACTGTTCTTGCTACTAGGAAATACGAAATACAGGCAATGGGGTATAGAAAGTTATCTGGCCCTACAGGACAAAAGAGAAGATAGGGACAAGGGAAGGGAAGGATGATAGAAGAGAGGGCAGATCGGTGATAGGGGCAATTAGAATGCTCGGTGTTTTGGGTTGGGGGGAGGGGACAAATGGGGAGAAAATTTGGAACCCAAAATGTTGTGAAAATGAATGTTAAAAGTTAAATAAATTTTAAAAAAATGATTATATTTTTCTCTTCATTGATTCTCAACTAAATTGTCTTCATTATATATCACTTCTGTCTGGTCTGTCAGGTTACTGGGGTGGAAGGATTACCATGTTTGTATCTGGAAAACTTGGATTTTAGTATGTACTGCTTATGTGAGTTTGGAGAAATCATTTGGCCTCACCAATTTAGTTTTTATTTTCTTCATCTAATAAATGAGAATATTAGATTAGGCCATCTCTAATATCTTCTCTGCTCTAATTCTGTGGTCTACCTCATCTTTCATTTAATCTGTTCCTCTTGAATGTGGTATATTCTTTAATTTCTCTGTTTGAGTCAGAAGTCAGTCTACCTTTCGATGGGCAGGTCTGCACCAGATTATTAATGCTCTGTTAAGACTCCCTTCATTTTTTCTATCCCTTTCCTGTACAGACTCCTAGGAACACTGCAGATTACAAGAACTTCCAAAGAATTGTAAGGGAAATTGCAATTCAGTGATCTGGAAGAAGCAATGGGAGTATAGTCTGGCTTTCTAATGTGGCCTGAAAAGACTGGGGCAAGGGGCAACAGGAAAGGGAATCACAGACACTTGTGTAAAATGAGATATGTGCACAAGCATACATTTCAAAGAGTCCTTGATTTAATTTTTTTTTCTTTTCCTTGTAGAGACCTCTGCCAAGATTTTTTTTTTTTTGCTTGATTAGAGAAAGAAGGGGGAAGGGAAAGTCACTCTTAGGACTCTGTCCTTTTCTTGCTTTGGGGTAGGCAGTGAGGGAGAGGCATGCTGCTCTGGTGGCCATGATCAGGGAAAAGCAAAGTAAAAATAGAGAGATCACTGTGCGAAGCTGTTCATGGACTTGGCACAAACTGGATGAATCAAAAGGGTAGTAGACAAAGTGATGAAAAGCAACCTGTCAATAGTGAAAATGGCCACAACCCCCAGACCAAAGTAGAAGAAGTTAGGTTAGGAGCTGCCTGTGATACAGCTGAGAACATTGTTGTCTTGAGGAGATCAGGTAGAATTCAAAGTCAAGTTCTGTTTTCTCAGAACCTTTGTCTTTTATGTCCAATCAATTCTGACTCTCAACCTAGCTGGGAGTATGTGTATATTGGGATGGGAAGGGGAGAGTAACCCAAGAAACCATGGTATAGAAGCTTCCTATTGAAAGTTTTGTTTATCTTAACTATCCCATGCTACCTTATTTGTGCTAATATATCACATGGCCAATTATGGTGAATGGTTGATCCTCTGAGGTTAGGGGATGGATTGTGATTGTGGAGATAAAAACTGCTTGGGGAGATATTTTTGGAAATTTGGAGTATACTCTAGATCAGAGGTGGGGAGCCCATGGCCTCAAGGTCACAAGTGGCCTTCTAGGTCCTTGGGTGTAGCCTTTTGACTAAGTTCAAGTTTTATATAACAAATCCTTTTATTAAGGGGATTTGTTCTGTGAAGTTTGAATTCAGTCAAATGGGCACACTTTATGACCTAGAGGGTTACAAGTGACTTCGAAGCCAGAGGTTCCCCACCCTTGCTTTAGATTATACCACTGGACTCTGAATCTTGACAAGCTTAGTTAACCCACTGATGAAGACAGCAAGGACCATGAGAAGTCAGAGACAGGGCTATTCACAGGTATCTGGAGTACCATATGATGTCCAAACAGTATACTCTATCCCCTCATTTAATATTGCTTTGTGTTAGAGTAAGAGAATGACTGACTAATGAGGGACCATCATTAAAGTATTTACAATCCTTGGCTGAGAATCCAGATAGAGGTTTTCTGAGCCTCCCTGCATAAATGCAGATGGGAGAGTTTTTCTCTCCATAATTCAGAACATATGTAATTATTCAGCATGTTTTCTGATAGCTTATTTTTAATTGCCTGCTAATATTGATTATGCATACAAGAGTTTGCAACAGACAAAGTAGCTTTTCATTTCCCTTCCAGTTTCAGAATGAGGAAGAAGAAGAAATGCTGTGAGCCTATTAAGAGTGGAGGATGGGCATGTGGCTCCTCTAGTTTATCATCTTTTATATCTATTCTTTCATGATCTTAGGGGAATGAGTATCAGAAATGGAAGAGATCAAACTAAAACCTTATGAGTTTTGAAAGGAAGGAAAATCACCAGAGTCTATAGCAAAGCCTGTTGGTAGCTAGGAGTCAATTCTGAGAAGCAACATGTTTGACCTAACCCCAGCAACCAAGACACCAAGTCCTACAAGAAAGGGAGCAACTCATCCATTGGCTATTCCAAACCCAGATATGAACTTGGGTAGAGGGGAGGAATATTTAGTAGTCACAACTTTAAGTTGAGTTCACTCTCAGGTGATATAGGAGAGTTTGCATCCAGTCCAAGAGGTTTTTATCTCATTGCTCCTGATACATCTTCTCAGTAAATGTTCCTTTGTAAAAGCTAATTTATATTAAATGGAAAATCAATGTTGAGAGAAAACCAACTGGTCAAATAGATATTGAAGAGATATTAATTGGCATTTAGCTGGAGAAGAACAGAATGGATAAGGATTCATGAATGACCATATTACACCATTCCCCACCCCTTTGGCGTTACTAGCAGGAACCTAAAAAACAGTAGTTGTCAAATGAATTCAGGGACTCAACCGACTAGTAAGAGATGGGAGAGATAGTCCAGAGACTAAGCATTACACAAAGAAGTTCATCCTGTCTGCATTTCTGGAAGCAGGTTTACAAAGCCTCCATTTGGATTGGCAACAGAGCAGAGTGTACATGTACTAAGGACTGCCTAGGTGCTCATTGACTAATCCTCCCATTGCAGTATCAAAGAATTGTCATCAAAGCGGATGCCTGTTGATTAGAACATGGCTGGGAAAATAGTGGCATATGGATGTGATGGAATTTTTATGCCATAAGAAATGATCATACAAAGAATTTAGAGAAAGGTGGGAAGACATAGTTGAATTTAGGCAGACTGAAAAATATATAACCAGAAAAACCACTAACTAGTGACTACAATAACATTAATGAAAAGGTCACTAAAAGGAAATCAAATTCAGAACTGAAAATTGCTCACTAATGGTCCTGGAGAACAGTTAATAAAACTTACCTGCACCTGAAGGGCAGAAGCAAGAGACTAAGAAAACAGTGTTATGCACATTGCTATACAATATTACTGAGTCATTTGTTTTGCATTTACTATTTTCCTTTTAAAGGATGATCTAATGACTGGTTAGTGTATGTGGAGATGGATACCTAGAAATGCCAGTGGTGACCTTGAGTGAGTTACTTCATCATCCTGTTTCCTTATCTGTAATATGGAAGGACTGTAGTAGAAAGTCTCTAAGATCCCTCCCAGCTATAGGGTCTTTGCTCCTATGATCCTGTTGGTCTCTCAAACTATGATCCTATGATTGTTTTTGTTTCCCACATATATGCTTTATATTTAAATGATTAGACAGTGTGGTATAGTGGATAAAAAACTGGACTTCAAAACCAAGATCTGGAACAAATACCCTCTGAGCACTCCAGATAATTGCCTAAGTTAAAGAAAAGGACCTAACCTACATTGGTAAAGGGAGTTAATTATACAAGTGAAATCATTGGTTAGCCTCTGTCTAATTATCATATTTTCCTTAGTTTAATTTCTATATCTCCTTTGAGCAACTTAGAATATCTCAGCCCTGCTGCTCCCTACTGCTTTCTCTGCTGCAAATCTTCAGCATTCCAACTCTAATTTGTGGTCCTCTGATTCTATCTATAAAATAAAAGGCATAAATAAGACAAAAATAGGTGTACATCTATATGCATATATATATGCACATGTACATATGTGTGTGCACATGGGAATTTGCTTGGAAAAAGAGTGGAGGTTTCCAAGGGCACAGTCACTTGAGCTAAAAAAGAGGTGAAGAATGGTAGAAACCATGGGAATGAATAATGTTGGTCTGAATAAGAGAGGTTGGTAAGGCGATAGTGTCTGTAGGGAATCGGCAAGTTACATTGCAAGCCTGAATGACATATCAATGCTAAGGGAGAAAGATCATTTGTGAGATAGATAAATAGTGAAAGATCTTCAAGAACGAATTGGCTCCAAAGCACTAACAATAATGAAATGGATTGCTTGGCACTTAGACATTAGACCTCATGGCAAGATTCTTGAGATTTTTCAGCTCTATCACATAGGAGTCCTGAAAATTGAAGGGAAAGACTTTATCACCAGCAGTGAGGTCTGGGAACATAGATAGATCATCAAAACAGTGGCGATATTTGCTGAGCACGACTTCATCCATATATTGAATGTCTAGAGGATGCTGTTTGGCAAACTCAGTTGGGGAGATGACAAGCAGATTGGACTGAAGTATTTAAATAATACACTGATGAACGGCTTCAGAAAGACAAAGCAAAGTCAGGGACAGCTGGGAAGTGCTGCACCAGACAGATCAATCTGGTGTGCAGTAATTGGGAATGGTAGCTCCTTTTGAACCAGAATATTAGACAGATTGCATCTCTAAAAGGTGGAATTATCAACAGTGGCTGGTTCTCCAATAGCAGATGCAGCCATAAATCAGTGCCCAGCCAGCAACCATAAACAAGGATGAAGCATCACATGGTTGGTTCCAACCCAAGCCTTTCACAAGCCCTCCACATTGGACCTTCCATAGTTTGAGCTTCGATTTCACTCACACAGAAATGAACAATCATTTCAGAAAATAATAATGATAACAATAATTAGTAATAAATCTGGTTCCCAAGAAAATGGAAGTTTGATCACCCTTTGTCTCCCTTTGTATCTACTTCATCAAAGACCTAAACCTAAATCTGGGGAAAGAAATAACAGTGGTGATGGAGGCAATGTCATCTGAGTACACTGAAAGAAACATCTGGGTTCTAACATATTTGGCTTAAGTTCAAAATGATTCAACTATTAGAAGAAGAAAAAAGAAAAAAGCCTCTAGGCTTTCTAGAGTACACGATTTACCAACTTGGCAAAACAGCCAAATTTAGCTTCCAACAGGTCCATCTTGTAATTACTGAGTAAGGATTTTCAATTTCTTTCCTTTCAACTAGGCCAACTATTTCCCAAAATGTAGGAGAAAATTCTTAGCATGTAGATATAAATGTAGATGTAGATATAGACAGCAGTTTTGAGGCCAATGTCAGTATAGTAATGAGGCAGTATTACACAGTAGATATAAAATTGGGTTCAAAGTGAGGAAGACTATGTTCAAGTCTTGGTTTTGACATATACTGACTGTGTGACCTTGGGTAAGTCACTAACTTCTCATGACTCTAGGCCAGTGGTATCAAACTCAAAATAAAAACAGGAGTCACTAATCTGTTAAGGACTCGTACTGGTTGCATGTTATAATAGTAGCTAACATTTATATAGTGCTATGTGCTAAGCAGTATGCTTTATAATTATTATCTCTTTATCACTCTATATTATTATATTAATATATTATACATCATATATTATCACTTTGTAGTTATTATCTCATTTTATTCTCACAGCAACCCTGGAGTAAGGAGGTGGGGTAGGTACTCTTATTATCCCCATTTCATAGGTGAGAAAGCTGAGGCAAACAGAGATTAAGTGATTTGCCCAGGGTCACACAGTGAGTAAGTGTCCAAGATTTGATTTGACTTCCCAACTCCAGGTCCAGCACTCTATCTACTGCACCACTTATCTGTTAGTTTTTAAATGTAGTATTCTCTGTGTTTTATTATATTTTCTTCCTTTTATTCAATATTCCCCAATTACAATTTAGTCTGTTTAGAGGTGTTTGACACCCCTACTTTAGGCAATTCTTTAGGACTTTAAGTTACAGAGAAGATGTCGAACAACAATGAATGGGACAGGGACTTCTTTGCGTATCCCAATGAAACCCTAAATCTGGTCCTCATCTTTATTCCTCCCTAGATGTGTGTATTCCAGTTGAATTTATGTGCATCAATGCACCTATGTGTCTGTGAGTGTGTGTGTGTGTAGATAAAGATGGATAAGGTGAGGGGAAAGGAGAAAGGGAGGGAGTGGAAAAAGAGGGAGGAGAGAAAGAAGAGAGAAGCTGGCTCAATGACACTTGAATAACTGTCCCCTAGTGTCCCATAACAAATCAGCTGGCAGTAGCTCACAATTCCAAGGGGTTGCTATGCAACCAAAGTGAGGGAAAGGAGGATTTCCAGTCACCAAATATGCTCACATAAATTCACGAGCTAGAATAAAACTAGTTATGTGTTTATGTAGGCACAAACATTGTATAAATTATCAGATAGTAGTGAACTGAAAGAAGAAAACAGTCTTTCAGCTAGAAGGAAAAAGCAAGGAAAGAAATTTATTATTTTTTGTTTCCCCTCCCACATCCTTCACCTCCCTGGTGAAAAGGTGATAGAGCCCTATGGGGTTAATTAGATTTTCATTTAATTTGATCACTCCCACTACTGTACCAGTTACATAACAAGAAGAGGACAGTAGATGAATGGTCAGCAATTAAATTGGAGAACCAACTTATACCCCTGAAAGACCTTTCTTTCTTGGGATGTATTTTTTTATTTTTTATTTTTTGACATAAGGCTGTGAAACTAGATAATGTCTCCAAAAAAAATTCTAAATCATGGCTGGTGATAATTTTGCCAAAACTGAAGGTATGCTTTACAGAAACTCAGTGTAGGTGTTGGTATGGCCTGAGGCCCTGGTACAACCACCCTTGAATTCAGCCTGTACATACCCTGAGGTATTTCATAAAGCCAAAAACAACACAGGGAGGTCTGAATGGAAAGACTATTTCTTCCAAATCCAAACACATCAAACTTTGGATGACCTTGCTCCTTTAAAAAAGGCCTAGAATTCTCTGAGTCTGAAATAAAGATAGATTTCATTTAGGGGATATAGAAGTGGAGGATGAAGACAATTTCTGAAATATAGTTGTGAAATGATATGACCTTCATTTACAATTTTCTCCTAATTGTGGAATTCCAATATTCACACCATGCTGGTAATCTTGGCTAACCTTTCCTGATATACTGAATTCAGTACAGATGCCTCAAGTGTTAATACATGTACATGATGAGTGTTCACTCCTCTGTAAAGCTTGATGTTTTCCAAAATACCACACTGCATCAGCCTGCCCGCTCCCAAGAGGAGGTGGGGAGGTGTGACACATACTGATAATTATGGCAGTCACTAGGGCTGAGGCACACCCTTCCCCTCAGGAAAGAGGGATGGGTTCTAAAGTGAATATAAAGCCGAGGCCAGATCAGGTCAGGAAATAGAGTTTCTCAGGAAGCCAGAAACCAAGGGGCTGAGATTAGAAGTGGAGTTAGAGCAGATATTTCAAGTCCGGGAAATTTACACTTGAGCAGTAGGCAGAGATGATGGCAAAATAGAATAAAAAGAATACAACTTAGAAAAGCAAACCTTGGTTCTGCTATTTACTAACTACCTGGTATTGGATTAGTCCAGTTTCATCATCTATAACATGAATTTAGTCCACATTCATCTTGAAGGAGCCTTCAAGCACCCAAATTCTATTATCCTAAGATCCTATGATTGGTTGTCTGATCTGATCCACCTCCCCAGATCTTTAGCCATTTTGCTCTAAAGTGTCAGTGTGTTCCAAAGGTCTGCCATTCTGAGAGCTGTCACTAGGGTGTAACTGCCTAAGGGTGTTGAATTATCTGACAGAGGGATCAATGCAGCATTTACACTCGTGCAATATGTAACTGAAGATAGCATCTGTGTGTTCATCCTTCCTTGCTGAAGAATACCCTGCCATCAGAGAAATAATGACATGACTTAACACTTCACTTTGTTTTGAGTGGGGGAGGGCTGTGCAGGTCACCAGCCTCACTTCTCCTCCAGAACCATCTGAATCCAGTGACCAGATATTCATCAGGATGACTGGAGATGACCCAGGATGAGGCAATTGGAGTTAAGTGACTTGCCCAAGGTCACACAACTAGGGAGTGTCAAGTGTCTGAGGTGAGATTTGAACTCAGGTCCTCCTGACTCCTGCACTGATGCTCTATCCACTGCACCACCTAGCTGCACCTAGTTAGCAAGGGAAAGGTAAAAACAATTATGTAGCACCTACTAGATGCTAGGGACTGAACTAAGAAAAGTTTGCAAACATTATCTCATGTATTTTATAATCTCATTAACTCACTGCAATCTTGTGAGGTAGGTGCTGCTGTTATTTCCATTTTAGCATGGAGGAAACTGAGGCAAAGAGAGGTTGTGAGTTGCCCCAAGTTACACAACTAGTGTCTGAGGCTGAACTTGAACTCAGGTTTCTCTGACTCCAGTGCCCTGCACCATGTACTTACCAGAGTAGGTGCCAGGAGAAATAATAATTAAAATTGGAAGCTGCCAAATGGTGTCCTTAACATCCCATCATTGCTAAGCCCCAGGTGAGGTCCTCTGCAGCCTGTCCCAACTTACTTCACTTATCGTATTTGGTAGACTCTTGAACAGTGGGCCTCTATCTCCCTCTACTTCAGGGCTGTGTCATGGGTTCTTGCTCCACAAGGAATTTCTATGAAGAACATGACAATATCTTTCAAACTAAGTTCACATGTACTTTGGTGTTTATGAAATTCAGATAGGAAAAACTGGCAGAAAATATGATTGAGAATCAGGAAACAAAAGAAAGCAAAGGTTGTAGATGCTTGAATTTCATTAATTCTTCCCTTAAGCAGTGAGTAAAGATTACTAAATAAGATGAATAGCAAACAATAACGCATAAAATGAAATTGATTATATTCTAAGAGACAAAAAATGACTAGTTATCCACATGGTCATTTCAGAATCAACTATTAGTCATCTGATAATCTGCAATCCCTTTAAATAAGCTCCAAAATCCCCCAAAATTACAATGGACAGAAATGAAGTCATTTCTTTATCAGCATTTTGTAAAGCATACGAAAAAAAGATATGACAGTATCAAAAAAGACACTAATACAAAAAAAAAACCATACTAGTGAAGATTATAGAATCACCAAACTGGAAAATCCTTCAGAGGTCATCTATTCCACCCTTCACCTGAACAGGAATCTTCTCTACATGTCTCATCATGAGTCATTCAGTCTCTGTTCGAAGACTTCCAGTAATGGATAGTTATTATCTTCCAAGGGCGCCTATTTCATTTTCAGACAATTCTAATCTACTATTATATTTCCTCACATAAAGCTGGATATCTGTCTTGCTAACACATCATTCCCAGTTTTGAATCCAACACATGAGGAAAATAAGTCTATTCCCTTTTTCACATGAGCATTCTTAAAATACTTGAGTATGGCTATCATGTTCCCTGCAAGTCGTCTTTTCTCCAGATTCCTTCTGGTGTTCCTCTTGTCTCCTCAGCATCCCAGCAGCCATCTGCCATACATTTTCAAAGTTGACAACGTCCTCCCTAAGTTGTGGTGGCTAGGACAAAATTCAATACTCCAGTTACAGACAGGAGAATTACGGTTTGAGTGGCTTATAGTAAAAACCTTGCCATATTGAACACATTGCCATTCTAAGATCTATTACTTGTCACTAAATATTTTCATTACACACTTTGCTTAAGAAACAAGCAGGTTGATTATAGAAACTTCTACATTTTGTTACTGTTGTTGAAGTGTCATTGTATACTTTTTTGCTGGCTGTGATATCCACCAAGGTGATTCCATTATTGGAGAATTTGTGTTCTATGAAGATACTCGAACCACTTTAGCTAGTTACTGTGTTGAGGACAACATTCAAAAATGTTTGTGCCATGCAGTGGACCCATATGTTAAGGTACAGGATGATAAATAAATTTATGTGATGGAGATAATAGCACTGTCTAAGCTGTCTTTGACCTTATGTGTTCCTTGAAGATGCAACATCCTAGAGAAACAGTTACTTTTTCAGATGCTAGACAGACAATTTGGTGGTATTGAGAGTTCATGGGGCAAATATGGAATGTTATTTGATATGCTTCGCTAGGAAGTCAAGAAAAGACTTTATGTTAAAGTTGGAGTGCCTGCTACAGAGAACAGTAATTAAAGGGGCAATGTCTGTGGAACAGAGGAAATACAATAGATTAACTAAAGTGAACAAGGAACTAATGTATAATGAAAGACCACAGTTGCAGATATTGATGTGTACATATCAAGGATAGTGACTTAGTGATATGGTTGGTGGTTGGTGATTAAGGTTTTAGAAACAAGTATAGGGTAGAAAAAAGCAGTAACAAAAGTCAGTCCCACTTGGTTCAAATATATTTTTTTCACAGAATCACAAAATCTGAGACTCAGAAGGGACCTTATGGCCATCTAGTCTATCCCATACACAAAAGGAATCCTCACTATAACATAGCCAACAAATGGCCCTCCGGGTTCTGAGAACATCCCTCCATTGGACAGCTCTATTTATAGGGAGAGTTTTTCTTCACATTGGGTTCAAATTCCTATCTTTGCTGCTTCTACTCTGCTTTGATCACACATTCCTTTTTTACAAGTAATCAACTATTCTAGTTCTACTCTCTGTCTACAAGTCTACTTATTCCTCATCATTACAGTCCTTCAAATATTTGAAGACAGCTATCATGGAGTCTTCATGTCTACAGGCTAAACAATCCCAGATCCTTTAGTTCATCCTTAGATAATATCAACTCAAGTCTCTTTACCAACTTAATTTCTTTCTTCTGGACACTTCAACTTATCTATACCTTCATCCTCAGGTAAGAGTCACTGAATCTAAAAGAGAGACCAGCTCGGTCCAATGAAATTCCCCAAGAGAAACCTGGGGCCAGGTCTATTGGAAAGTATACCAGCATACAGAAAGAGTGCTCTGAGAAGGGCATAGACACTTGACACCAGAGGTCAGGGTATTTTGCTTCAGGAAAAGCAAGAACAGATTTTGATCAATATGGCCAAGTTATATTTTGGTACCACTGTGAATGTGACAGGCATCCACATACTGGATGTACAGAAAATGGAATACCTTGATTTGCCAGTGTAGTTTCAGTTGCCTAGGAGTGCTGATTAGAGGGGTGCTAATTAGAAGGAAAAAAAATATATATATATATAATATCAACTATCATGGTTATACCTCAAATTCTAGAGGCATTAGTCATTTAAGTAAGCCCAGTATCTTCATAGTTAATTAAAAGAAACAGGACCTTGAATGAGTGCATACTTAATCAATAGTCATTAAATTCCAATATCCATTAGAATTAGATTGCATTTGCTTCAATGCAAATTTTGGCACTCCTCAAACAGACCAGAAAGAGGATCAAAAGTTCCTGTTAAAGGGGAAGCTCACAGAAGGCTTATTATTACCATAGGGGAAGTTGTCACACCTCAACACTGGGACAATATTAAAGGAATATTCCCAGGAACATTAGGAAGCCAGTGTCTAGTTTGGGCTTTTAGAAACATATTCTTATGTATGCTTCATTTTCTGCTCCAACTGATTTTTCTGCTTTCTGATGTCTTTTAGGAATTAGTGACATAAACTATATTCTATCTCCTTCTCAATGGTTTTTCACGTGATTCCCTATGCCTGAAATAAAAATATATTTTCAAAACCTAGCTCAGGTACTGCACTAGGAGATCTTTCCTGATCCCTAGTTGTTAGCACTCCCTCCCTCTTGAATTTTTTTTCATGTTTGTTTGCTTGTCTCATGTCGTATCCTCCAATGAATGTAAGTACCCTGAGGTCTGTCTCATGGTTAGGTTTTGTGTCTTCAGCAGCTAGTATAATGCTTTTCATGTTGTTATTGTTCAGTTGTTCTGTCTTGTCTAACTCTTCATGACCCCTTCAAATATAGTACTCCAATACTGTCCATGGGGTTTTCTTGGCAAAGAGACTGGAGTGGTTTGCCATTTCCTTCTTCAGTAGATTAAGGCAAGCAAAAGTTAAGTGAGTTGCCCAGGGTCACACAGCCAGTAGGTATCTAAAGTCAGACTTAAACTCAGGTCTTCCTGACTCCAACCCCAGCGAGCTATCCACTGAGCCACCTAGCTTCCCTGTACATAGTAGGTACTTGATGTTTATTCCGTTGAATTAGATAGAATACTTTGCCCAACTGGAACTTATGTCTATCAGGACTCCGGGTACCCACATTTTGCCTTCAAGTTACAGCAGGTAGACGTGGCTCCCATGTCTCACTTATCATTATGAGGAGATGAGCTAGCCTTCCTCTTTATTGAGCTGCTTTTCTCCCCGAATTCCAGTTATTTCCAATTTCTTCTTGGTTTCAGTTTTTGACTTTTCCATTCCAGACTCCTCTTCATTTATCCTATCTAATTTATCGGCTTCATTTAATCTGTCATTCCACTCATCTTCGTTTGTAGTTACCTTTTCCACCTCTTCTTCTCCCCAGGATTTGGATCGAGGTTTCCCCTGCAGCTATACTTATTGAAAAACTAATAACACACCACCCATAGCTTTCCACAGGGGACTTCGCATGAGTCCCTTCTTAGCTTGCGTTCAAACAGATCTTTGGCAATGGTGCCGATTGATCTTACCAAGTCCAATCTTTTGTCTTTACATTGTAGTTTTCTCAATGGAAAAAAAATTACAGGTATAATAATGTCTATGCTAAACCATCTCAAATACCTATTTAGCACATTACCCAATTTGAGTAGGACCCTTCCACCACTACTTAAATAAAAAGCAACAGGGAAAATTAGCAAACTTAACTGCAACAAAGATGGGGACTTTTGCTTTCTAATAATTTATTAGATGTTATTCAGACCTAGCTTCATTCCAGTCTCAAGTACTTTGAATCAAAGCCTCATTTCATGCATTATTACACATAAAACTAAGGGAATACTTTTATTTCAAAAATACAGTTTCATAATTAGATTTCTATATGGTTACCTGGGTAATTGTTGCTGTAGATGTAGGATGCATAGTCCCTTTCTGCAGCACATCCATAATCATTTCCACACCCAACAGATGCATATACTATTACATAAAGTGTGATCATAAACAAAAAAAAGAATGAAATTTGTTGAGCCCTATTAATTCCCTCAGATACCAAAGATGACTATTTGTCCCATCACCATCATCATTTTAAGTTTCAATTTCAAAATCTGTGCTCCCTTGTCCCATTCTCTCCAGAATAAGAATGCTGTAAAAGTTCACAGTAATATTTATTGGCCTTTTGGGGGATGCTAACAGCAACCAGATAACTGAAATGTTTAACTACTCATAATTCAGAGCCTCCAAGTTCATTTATGAGCCTGACTACATGCAGACTTAAACGTCCAACAGCAGAATGGTTAAATAATCTGTGCACAATGATACAGTTAGTTCAATGAAAGAATGCAATTAAGACTGACAAGTCTGAGAAAAATTAGGAAATCTGGGAAGACCTTTAAGAAATAATGCAAAATGAGAAAAAAGTGGAAAAAGGAGTACAAATTTATTTTTGTTCATATGAAGAAAAGTAAATGCAAATAAATTAACAAAGAATCATCATAGAGCCAAAGAGGGAATTATTGCAAAAGTGCTATGATCCCTTAGATGATAAAATTAATTTATTTCAATCTAGAATCCTAGATTTAGGACTCAAAGATACCATAGAGGCCAAGACCAGAATGGACATTTTACAGGTGAAGAATCTGGAGCCCAAAAATGTTAAATGACTTGCCCATGGTCACACATCTTATATCAACTAGTAAGCAAATGTTGTTAGTAGTTTGTGCTGATGTCCAGTTAAATTTCTTTTTTTCTTCCTTTCTTTCTTTTTCTTCCTTCCTTCCTTTCTTCCTTCCTTCCTTCCTTCCTTCCTTCTTTCCTTCCTTCCTTCCTTCACTTTTTTTTTTTTTTTTTTTTACTGATTTTACTGGTTTCATTCATTAAAGAAGCTCTCACTATCAAAGGAGATCAGCACCTTCTCTGCATTTTATACCATTGCTTGGGGCCACTAAGAGATTAAAGGGTCACAGAGTCAATATGGGTCAGAGGAAGAACTTCTACTCAGGTCTTCCTGGCTCTGAGTCTAGAGTGCTATCTATTCTACCATGCTGCCTCTTAAGTTTCCACTAAAACAATTAACAAGAACTATTTTTAAATGATTTCAAAGAGTAAAGGGATTTCTTTAGATTTCATTAAAGGGATCAATTGCTGTCAAATGAATCCCTAACATGTCTGGAATAATACAGCCTGGTCCTAATTGGACCATCTAGTTCCCATATCATTAATGATTGCTATTTCTAAACTAAGTTCACTATTGGTTCTAAGCTACTTTGTATATGGGAGGTTGGGGGAGGAGGGGGTAGTGTTGATTAGAAAGGGATAGAGCACAATAGATAATCTCTTGAAAGCTTTTTGGCAATTTTCAAAGGTAACTACATAAGATGACACCACCATCACCACCCTTGCCCCAAAGTCATGCCAGATGGCTATTCAAGAATATTAGTTTGAGACCCAGGTATTGCCTAGATACTCAGTTATACCAAATGAGATACTACACTGGACCCAGGGCAGAAGGCTAGTCTTTTGAAAGTATTTTCCTGCTTTGATTATATTCAGGGAATAGGTCAGAATTCAAAAGAATATAAATTTAAAGGATAATGAAATGTAATAAAAAATCTTCATTAATTCTAAAATTGATTTAGCAACAAATCTGCCTGAGTGTGAATGAGGGAATGCAGAATTTAATCGGATGAAACAACATTCTTAAAGAAGCCATTTGGCTTACATTTGTGTCCTAAAGCTCTGTGCGTAGAAGGGACAAATAATAATGAGAAGGAAAATGGATATTATGGGGCTCATATGGATGCAATTTGATCTGTCTGTATACTAGAGCACAGGGGACTTTAATTTTAATGGCAGAGGATTTTCTCTGTTTTATTGTCTAATGAGGACAATGGACATATGTGACAATTTAGTGCATTTATATATCTTGTATTCAAACATTTTATAAAGTGTCTTTTGAAAATGTCTAATATAATACTTGCTACTGTGACATAAATAGGTATTCCAGAATATATCAAATGATATACGGGAATGCTAACATTTCTTGCCATCAACTAGAGAAAATAAATCTTATCAGTATTGTCCTTACTACAAAACACTTATTCAAACAAAGCTACTTGAACTTTAAGCTACAAAACTGTTTTCAGCTTAATAGATATTCCTATTTGAAGTAACCTCTTTCAGTCGATGACTTGACTCCCTGGACTCTTTCTGAACATTTGACTCAAGGGACATCTTCTCCTCCTCTGATCAGTGAATTCATCCTCAGACCTCCTGCCAAACATGCTCCTCTCAGATCTGATTCAGACCACACCTCCCAGGACTCATTCTGGATGCCAGGAGCTATCTTCATACTGACAAGATCTCGACTTCTACAATGTCCTCCTCTTCTTGGCGAGCTCTTTCCTGAAACTTTATTTTAAGAAACCTTCCCACCAGTCATGCTTTCTCCAAGCCTGGTTTGGTCCCTGACTCTCTGGACTCCGCTGGACCTTGCCCTACATGGACATACCATACCTTTTCACCTCGCTTTTATGTGTTATCTTTCCCTATTAGAATGAAAACTCTTTGAGGACAGGACTGTTTTTCTTTTATGCTTGTCTTTGCATTCACAGTCCTTAGCATAGTACCAAGCACATAATAAATGCTTAATAAATACCACATCATCTATCTTCTGTCTGTATCTATCTCTACCATTTTCATCATAGAAACAAGTACTTCCTGTGCCTTGTGGTAAAATTGTTGCATAGATTACATGTAATACATTTTGGGAGATACATTTTTGCACTGCAGAAACTATGAATCCTAAGTTCTGAAAAGTTCTAAGAATCTTATGACATTAAATACAAATCACAGAATTTCAGGGGTTGGAAGGGACCATAGGAGCTCAGACATCTAGTATAACCCATACCTGAGCAAATATCCTCCCTACAATGTCCCTGTCATCTAGCCTTTGCTTAAGATCTTCATTCTCAAGGTCTCTCTTACGAACTTTGGAATTGATTGTGTGACATGGGAGACACTGGCAGAGGACTTCTCAGCATGGTGTGTCCACATCAGAGAAGGTGCTGTGCTGTAGGAGCAAAGCAGAATTGAAACAGCTCAAAGGAAACACAGGCTGTGTAGATTTAGAGAATCCAACCCCAGTGTTCACATGGACTTTTTGTGCCTGATCTGTGGTAAAGCATTCCAAGTTTGTACTGGTCTGATCAACCACAGTCGGACCCGTTGAAATTTGACCCTAGCATAGTGATGTCATTTTCTCTTCTTTCTCTTTGAGAATGAAGCACAATAGCCAATAACCAAAGATCTTCAGTGAAGGGGAATCCATTACTAATCAAAGCAACTCATTCTACTGACTAAAATTACTAACTGATGAGTAGTTTTCCCTTTATGTCAAGCCTAAATATGCTTGTTTCCACTCTCCATCCTTATTCCTAGTTCCTTCTGGGTTCAATAAGAAAAAGCATGCATGCCATTCTATTTTAGTATATTTTTCTGAAAGTAACTGTATGATTGGTGACTGATTGGTCTATTTCTGGCTCTTAAATATATTCTTTTGTAGTTGCAATTCTTACTACCCTGTTAGCACTGGGTTACCTCAGCATCAGGAAAGCATCCATACGCTCCTTTATAGTTTATACAGTATAATCAGTCACTCCAATAAGCAGCAGCAAGCCCTCTTCACTTTGGTGTTTGGCTGCCTTCCCTCCAAGGTAAACATCTAATAATAGGCATGGCTCTGACATGGTCTAGGGAGATTCATTCTAAGAAGCAGGTACATAAGCATCCATAACTGGTTCCAATCCCTAACACTGGGGATGGGGGTGGAGGGTCTTTGTTACACTTCTGACAATGTAAGTTTTACTTCTCCCATTGGATTGTAACCATAAGGGGAGCTTCTATATTTTGTGTCTCTTATTTTCTATGTATTTCTTGGGCATATAGTAGATACTGAGAAATGTTTGCAGATTAAAATTGAGTTAAAATATTGTTCATGGAACTTAAAATCTTTAAATCATATGTATACAGATATACAAAGGGTTTTCTCAGCATGTCAAATAATAATAACATCTAGCATTTATGTGGTGCTTCAAGGTTCGTAAAGCAGTTTACATACATGATCACATTTGATCCTTGCAACAACTCTATCAGATAGGTGTTATTGTTATTCCCATTTTACAGATGAGAAAACTGAAGCTTGAGAAAGGTTATATGAACTATTAAGGGTCACAGAGATATTAAGCAGCTACCTAGGAAGGTAGAATTCAAACTCAGGTCCTCCCAATTCTAAGGCTGTTGCAGAATCCATTTCACCGTCTATCTGCAAAATATCTCTAAGTTGCCTTGGACTAAGGGTGCCGAAGGAGGCAGCTAGGTGGCACAGTGGATAGGACTGGAGTCAGGAAGACCTGAGTTCAGACACTCACTAGCTGTGTGACTTTGGGCAAGTCACTTAATCTGTATTTGCCTTAATCCACTGGAGAAGGAAATGGCAAACCACTCCAGTGTCTTTACCAAGAAAACTATATGATCAGCATTGGCATGCTATGCTCCACTGGGTCATAAAATATCATTCGCTACTGAACAGCAGAAACCACAAGGGGCACTACACTCCAAATACATAAATTAAGAAAGGGAATAATAAAAGGAAATGACAAAGGCCAGTCTTAAAAACCTTTTGACTCAGTAGTTCCTCTTCAACAAAGTCAATATATTTTGGGTTTTTTTGTTTGGCCACTTTAAAGTAGGGATTTTTCTAATGCTTTCAGAAAGGCAAAGCTTTCTAACTAACGTGCAAATTATGGAGGAGAAATGCACCATTTTTAGTCAAAAAGCAAAATGTTTTAATGACATAAAAAGATAAATAGGTTATGGGCACTACAATGCCTTAAGTTAGCCCCCTTTGATGATATAACAAAGTGTTAGTCAAAGCTACATCAAAAGAGGTAGCAGTAGGGTGGCATAGATGATTGAGAGCCAGCCTCGGAGTTCAATCCCAAACTCTGACATTCACTGGCTGTCTGATCCTAGGAATGCAACTTAAGCTCTCAGTGCCCCCAGACAACTCTCTAAGATGCAAATGAAAATAGAAAGAATAGCAAAAGAATTAAAAATACAAATGATGATAACCAAGCTTGGCTCCAAAGAGGAGATGGAAGAAAACACCTCCTGACCCTCACCTTCTTTGCATTGATGGGGAACTATGGGTATGAAGTTCTACTTATCAATAGTAGATATATATATATATATATATATATATATATATATATATATATATATGACTTTGTGAAACTCTTTTGTTTCTCCCTATTTTATCCTTCTTTATTATAAGAAGTAATTCTCTGAAAGGGAGTGGTAGGGTTTGTGAATTCCTCAAAGACCATGTTTTTGTCTTTCTTCATATTCACAGTTTTTAGCCCAGAGCCTGACACCTGATAAGATAGCTAACTAGTGATCTTGAGCTCAAATGAGACCTCCAGACACTTACTAGCTACGTGACTCTGGACAAGTCACTTAACTTCTGACTGCCACTGTTTCCTCAGTTGTGAAATGGAGATAATAATAGCAGCTCCCTGGGTTATTGCAAAGATACAAAATAATATTTGCAAAGCATTTAGCCCAGTGCCTGGCACTTAATGAATATTTATTTCCTTCCTTCCTAATAAATACTTCTTGATTAAATAACACAAAAATAAAATATATCAAAACTGATTTTTTAAGAAAAGACTAAAAGTTGTGGGAAAGTATAACACTGATATGCATGAAGGGGAGGGAATTTCATTCAATATTTCTTACTTCATTAATATCACAAGCCCAGTCCAGAAACAAATTAAAGGTTTGGTTAGTTAAAGCTTTACTCCTAGTCTAGTACATTCAAAGGAAATGTACTTCATTTTTTTCTCTCTCCCTTCCTTCATGTTTCTCTCTTCCTCCTTACCTGTCTCCCTTCCACACTTAGCTTGCTCACAGCAGGAGTGTCTACAGGCTTCCAACTGTTTTCTGTCTTTCATATGCTTCCAGGGCACCTTCCAGAGCTGACTTCTTTGTAGTTTTCTGGATATAAGAACTGTTTAATTAAAAAAGATGCCTCTAAGATTGCCATCCTTGCTGATGATTAATATGATGAATTTTTTTTAAGTGTTGCCCCTTGCTCATTATTTTGGTTATCCTGAATAAGGATTAGCCTCCCAGGACACTAGCCCTTTCATTTTAACTCTAATTATAACCACAGAGAGAGCTAGCCCCAAAGACAAGACAAAGGTTCAGGTCCTGCTTCTCACATATATTTCTGTGTGATCTTTCTACTAGATCACACTGCCTCTTTTCTTAAATGTCTTTTTTGGTCCCCCTAACAAAATACATAGCAAGTAACAATATATAATTTTATTGATCAAACTTGCTGAATCTGTTGCCCTAGTTAAACATTAGCAATTTTTAGCAGATTTCAATACCATTCAATCCCATTAAGCCAAAGATGCGACCCATGTTGAAGAAATAAAATAATGTGGGCAAACCACCAGTCCAATGGATAAAGCACTACTTTTGAATTCAGATACACCTGGTTCAAAGCCTGTCTTTGACACTACCTGTATTACCATGGCAAGTCATGTCATCATTCTAAGTCTCAATTTCCTGTAAAGTGAGAGCTTTGGACTACATGGCCTCAGATGTCTCTTTTAGCTCTTGATATTATTACCCGATGAACCAAGGTCAATCTTTCTATCATGACTGGATCAATGAAATCTTGACAAACCAAGAATTTTATGCTAGCAAAGGTGGCTGAGATATTCACACCATGAACGTTTCTCCCTTTGTTTATGTTCTTTGGTTGTTTCAAATGCATCCAACTCTTCATTACCTTGTTTGGAGTTTTCTTGGCAAAGGTATTGGAGTGTTTTACCTTTTCCTTCTCCAGGTAATTTTGCAGATGAGGAAACTGAAGCAAACAGGATTAAGTGACTTGCCCATGGTCACTAATAAGTGTCTGAGGCCAGATTTGAACTCACAAAGATGAGTCTTCCTGACACTAGGCTCAGTAATATACGTAGCGTCACCTAGCTACCCTGGTTTCTCACTTATCAATCAATAAACAAGCATCTATATAAAAAATTCTCCTAAAACAGATGAGTAAACCTTATCTTATTTACTTTACTTTTAATTCAGAAATCTTTCATTCAGCACATCCAATTCCGATATCAAGGTTATTATCATGTATTACTTTAACAATTCTTAAAGTCAGTCTTTGCCTTGGACCATATATATTGCCATGCTGTCCTTCCCTAGTTTCTGACATTACCCACAAGCTCTTTAAGCCAAAGTTCTCACAGAGAAGGCCAAAGATGAAGACAGGATTGAGAGAGAAGGAAATGGCAAACCACTCCAGTATCTTGGCCAAGAAAACCCCAAAGGGTGTTGTGAAGAGTTGGACATGACTGGAAAATGACTGAGTAACATGAAGATGGGGCTAGGGAATAGATCTATGGTTTCACTGTAATATGATACTCCCAGGTAAGTAAACTCCACCAGTAATGTAGGTCTGGGCTTTCTCTGCAACATTTGGCTTAAGAGAGTTGCCTAGAGCAGTGGTGTCGTACTTAAATAGAATCAGAATTCATAAAACTGTACCTAAGGATCCTTACTGGCCACATGACTTTGAAAACCACATGTTCATATTATCTATGTTTTATTGTATTTTTATTTATTTTTTAAAAGTATTTCTCAATCACATTTTAATCTGTTCAGGCCACTCTAGCGCATATTATGGTTGGTGTTTTTGACACCTCTGACATCACTGAGAGGTTTAAGTGATTTGCTCAGGCTCACTCAGTTAGTATGAACAAAAGTCTTTCTGGTTGTAGCGCTGGCTCTCTATCTACCATACCACAATTTCTCAGAGCTGAGGTACCTTTAAAATGTCATAAAACATCACTCTGAAATATGACTTACAGGCAGCAAGTCTCATTTGGAAACAGTTTTGCTTTAAATCCAGGAAAGCCATTTCCTTTAGTGGAAAGTCAAGTCAACAATAGGGAACCACCATCAAAAAAATTTGAGCAGGGGAGTAATATAGATAAACCTAAAATATGATATAAAGACAGGACAATAATATTTTAAATGAAAATTTGAGAAGCAGGCAATTGGGAAACTATAGTAATAAGAAAAAAAGTATGATCTGTGCTGTCAAAAAATTATGATCTTTTGCTGAAATCTATTTCCTAGCAGTCTCAAATACTAACGGGGATAATAATTGGTATTTTCATTCAAAACCTGGCAAAAATTCCCCCTCCATCCCATTGTCCAGAAATGTCTTCATTGTGGATAATAGATTCAGAGCTGCAAGGTACCTCAGAGGCTGTCTAGTTTATTCTCCTTATTTGAAAGATGAAAGTCCAGAGAGATTATGTAAGGTCATACAGCTAAGAATTGAGTTGAAATTTGAACCCAAGTTCTCTGACTCCCCAGTATATCATATAACATATGCTGCTGGTTTCCTTCACTATTTTCCATGATTTCACATATATTACATGGAGTTGAGGAAGGAATTAATTCTATGCAAAATCTGTTACAGAGATGGGGGAAAATTCTGTGTTGCTCAAGGAAATGGATAGTCTTGGTTAACTAGATTTGAAACAATATGTGGCTTTCTGAATTAGTCATTACTCTAAACTGAACCCCAAAGCAGGTTACAGGAGTTGAACAGTCATTCTGAGTCAAATTAAACATATCAAGACATTAAGGATAATTGATTTTTTTCCTTTGCTTTTTCCTTTGCTTTTGCAAGTCATTGTACCAGAAAAAAAATAATTAGTTTGAAAAACTTTTAATCTGATGATGGTGGGTGAAAAAATTGACCACTGAGTCCAATTAAATTTCAGAGGAAGAAGTTAAAATGAGAAAATCCTTCACAAGTCATTTTGGCAGGAATTAACTTTTAATTAAATACCATGATTAGAGACTTCCAGGAGCCAAGATGGCAGAGTAAGCAGTAAATAGCCATAACTGTCCCATATTCACTTCCAAATTATCATAACATAATGCCCATAAACAATCCTGGAATAGCAGAACCAGAAAAAAGATGGCATGAAACAATCTTTTAGCCCAAAAACTTGGAAGATCAGCAAGAAAGGTCAATCTTAGATAAAAGGGGAATGCAGTCAAGTACAAGAGGTATCTCAGCAAGCCAGTAGCAAGTCCCACCTCAATAAACCAGCAGGAGATCCTGAACCCCAGTGTGGTATAGCAGGCAAACTCTAGGAACGAGGGAAATGTGCAGACTCCAGCTCTGAGAACTACCACATGCTTTAGCATAGCCCTGGACAAAAAAGGCAACCTCCAGAGGCCAGACCTCCATGTGCTTCAGCACAGCCCCAGACAAACAGGTAGATAACAACCTTACACACAAACACTACAGATGTCTAAACAAACAGGCAGCCAGCAGAACTGGTCTACAGCCACTGGCTTCAGCATAGTCTGGAGCAAACAGGCAGCCTCCAGGGACCAGACCACCAGGTGCTTTAGTGCAACCCTGGAAAAATGCAGAAACACACCCAATGGCCTCAGCACATACCAGACAACCCTCACTCAGACCCTGACTCAGCTCCAGGTAAGTTGTTAAATTTCTATGGCCTCCAACAGCTTCAGTCACCCTCCACCCCATCTTCTCAGCATAGCACCAGACACAAGGGTCTGCCATGGCCCTCATGGCAACATCAGTGCAGTGCCAGATAAACAACCAGACCTGCAGTCCCTGGCACAGGACACCTGAAACAGTGCCCCTTCCACCTTGGGAGCAGAGCTCAAATTTAAAAGAGAGGGAAAGGGCCCAAAAAGATGAGAAAAAAAAAGAAATGTGACTATAGAAAGTGATTATGGTGACAAGGAAGAGCAAAACACAAACTTGGAAAAGGACAACAATGCCAAAACATATGTAGGCAAAACCCCAAGGAAAAATGGGAAATAGTCTCAAGCCCAGAAAGAATTCATGGAACAGCTCAAAAAAGTGCTTAAAATCATATAAGAGAGGTAGAAGAAAAATGGGGAAAAGAAGTGAGAGTGATACAAGAGAATTATGAAAAAAAGACAACAGCTTAGAAAAAGAAAGCAATTGCTTAAAAAGTAGAATCAGCCAAACGGAAAAGGAGATACAAAAATTCACTGAAGAAAACAGCTCCTTAAAAAGTACAATTGGTCAAATGGTAAAGGAGGTACAAAAGCTAACTGAGGAAAGCAATTCCTTAAAGTTAGAATTGGGAAAGTGAAAACTAATGATTCTATGAGACAACAAGAGTCAATCAAACCAATTCAAAATATCTCATTGGACAAACAACTGGCCTGGAAAATAGATCAAGAGAGACAAATGTCAGAATCACTGAACTACCTGAAAGCCATAATCAAAAGGAAGACTTGGACAGCATCTTTTGAGAAATTATAAAAGAAAACTACCTTGATATCCTGGAATCAGTGGACAAAATAGACATTGAAATATTATCCTGATCAGCTCAGGAAAGAGATCTCAGAATAAAAATTCCAAGAAACATGATAGCCAAATTACAAAACTGTAAAGTGAAGAAAAAAATGCTGCAAGTGGTCAGAAAGAACAATTCAGATATCAGGGAGCCATAATCAGGATCACACAGGACTTAGTACTGGAGTACTGGAGGTCATAGAATATGATATTCCAGAAGGCAAAAGAGATAGGATTACAACCAAGAATTACCTACCCTGTGAAATTAAGCATGACATTTCAAAGGAAAAGAGGTCATTAAATGAAGTAGAAGAAATTCAAGCTTTCATAAAGAGAAGACCAGAATTGAAAAAAAGATTTGATCTGCAGTATCTTGAGAAGCCTAAAAAGGTAAGAAGGGAAAAGAAAACATAAGAGACTCAATGGAACTAAACTGTTTACATCCCTGCCTAGGAAGATAATACTTGTAATTCCTAAAAATTGTACCACTAATAGTACAGCAAGACGGCATATACATAGTCAGAGGACGCATATAAGGCAAATCTGAAGGAATGACATTTATAAAAGCTTAAGGGATGAGAAAGAGGTGTATGCTGGATGCAGAAAGAAGGAAGAGGTAGAATGGGGTAAATTATTTCACATGAAGAGGCATGAAAAAGTATTATAATAGAGGGAAAGATTGATGAGGTGGGTGATGGGCATCACTTGAACCTTACTCTCATCAGTATTGGCTCAAAGAGGGAATAATATACACAAGCAGGTGAATATAGAAATATATCATACCTGATGGGAAAGTAAGAAGGGAGTAGATTAAGTAAAGGGAGGGATGACAGAAGAGAAAGTAGACTGGGAGAAGTGGTAGACAGAAGCAAAGTCAAGGAGGGGAAGGGTAAAAAGAGAGTGAGGACAAACAGGAGGGAAAATGACATGGAATACACAGTAATCATAACTGTGAATAAGAATGGAATGAACTCTCCCATAAAACAGAAGCAGATAGAAGAATGGATCAAAAACCAGAATCCTATAATATGTTCTTTACAAGAAACACATTTGAAACAGAGAAACACACATAGAGTCAAGGTAAGGGGCTGGAGTAAAAACTATTATGCTTCAGCTGAAGTTAAAAAAAAGCAGGGGCAGCAATCCTAATTTCAGACAAAGCAAAAGCAAAAACAGACCTAATTAAAGGAGAAAAGGAAGCCAACTACATCCTATTAAAAAGTACCATAAAAAAGAGTAATATCAACATTAAACATATATGCATGGCATGGTGTTCAAATATTTAAAGGAACAGGCTCATGACTAAATAAGAGATAGAGAGCATTATGAAATGCAAAATAGATGAGTTTGTTTATATTAAATTAAAAAATTTTTTGCACAAACAAACCAACACAACCAGAATTAGAAGGAAAACAGAAGCTGAAAAACAATACTTACAGCAAGGATCTCTGACAAAGGTCTCATTTCTCAAATATGTGGGGAACAGAGTCAAATTTATAAGAATACAAGTCATTCCCCAATTGACAAATGGTCAAAGGATATGAATAGGCAGCTTTCAGATGAAGAAAACAAAGCTATCTATAGGCATATGAAGAAGTGCTCTAAATCACTTTTGATTAGAAAAATGCAAATTGAAATTCTGAGGTACCACCTCATACCTATCAGATTGGCTAATATGACAAAAAAAGGGAAATGATTGATGTTGGAGAGGATGTGGGAAAATTGGGGCACTAATGCATTGTTGGTGGAGCTGTGAACTAATCCAACTATTCTGAAGACCAATTTGGAACAATGACCAAAGGGCAACTAAATTGTGATTTCCCTTTTGATACAGCAATACCACTACTAGGTCTGTATCCCAAAAAGATCAAAAAAGGGGTGGGGGTGAAGAAGGACCTACATGTACAAATACATTTATAGCAGCCCTTTTCATGGCGGCAAAAGATTGGAAATTGAAGAGATACCCACCAATTGGACTTGGTATATGGATGTAATGGAATACTATTGTTCAATAAGAAATGATGAATAGGTAGGTTTTAGAAAAACCTGAACTTTTATGAACTGATTCAAAGTGGAATGAGCAGAACCAGGAAAACATTGTACATAGCATCAGCAACATTGTATGATGATCAACTACAAATGACTCAGCTCTTCTCAGCAACACAATTATCCAAGACAAGTACAAAGAACTCAAGAAGGAAAATGCTATTCATATCCAGATGAAGAAGTGGTGAGTTCTGAATGCAGATCAAAGCATATTTTTTTCCCTTGCTTTATTCTTTTTCATGGTTTCTTTTCTTTTGATTTATTTCTTCTTTCACAACTGTGACTAATATGGAAATATGTTTTACATGATAGATCATGTATAACTTATATGAAATTGTCTACCATTTTTAGAAGAGGGGAGGGAAAAAATTGGAACTCAATCTTGTAAAAATGAAAGCTATAAATTATCTTGTCACATAATTGAGAAAACTATTATTTAAAAAATAAATACCATGGTTATAGAGTGAGAGAAGTTAAGCCACACTGAGATGCTGGATAAATCTCACCATTTGGTTTCTTCTAATTCTGATACTTAAAAGAGCATTAAAAGAAGAATAAATATGCTTTTAAAAAAATATCAACTATCAGCTACTAAAGAAAGCTTGTTGCCTTAAACTGTTGTTTTTCATTGTTATTTAAACACACACACGGAGACACAGAGAGAGAGATAAAGACAGAGCTTTCATCTGGCCCATTTAAAGACTCAACTGATATCAACTGAAGGGAATATGGCATATGGTAGAAAAAGAAACAGACTAACAACCAGAGTTTTGTAGAATCAGCCAATCAAAAAACATTAATTAAGCACTTACTATGTGTCAGGCACTGTGCTGATGGCTAGAGTTAAAACTGCATTAGAGAGTTAGGAAACAAAAGGCCATATGAGTTATGAGGAGAAAAGTCAAGACTAGATGTGAGAATCAAGGTAGTCTTTCAGTGGCATATGAATTGAGATTTAAAATATGCGAAGGAATTCAACAGGTGAAGAAGGGGATGTAGAACATTCTAAGCATAAGGAGCAACTTGAACAAAAACATGGCAATGGGAGAGTGTAAAGTGTAGAGGGAGAGCAGAAAGAAATCCGGCTTAACTCAACCATCTAGAGTATCCAGAAGGGAGGAGGTTGAGATAAAACAGGAAAGTTATGGAAGCATCAGCCTGTAGAGGATCATGAGTACCAGAATTTGAGGACTTGTCAGTAGTAATAACAATAGTAATAGCAGCTAATATTTATATAGTGTGTACTATGTGCCAGACCCTGTATTAAGTGTGGTGGTATATCATCATCTTTCCTTATGTACTCTTTGAAATTCCATTGTACCCATCTTGCTGATGCAACCAGAATCTATACAGAGTGGCTGAAACTGATGTTCAGGGTGCACTGAGTTTTATTTCTGTGATGTCTCTGCTCTGAGCATAATAAACTCATTTTTTCCCATATTTCTGCATTATTGATTATATAACTGACAGCAGTACCTATCAACAGATCCTTGGATAATTTTTTATCACAGTGTTAACCCTTCAATTCAAACTCCAAACCGATTTACAATTATTAACTCATTTGATCCTCAGAATAAGTCTAGGAGGTAGGTGCCATTATTATCTACAATTTACAGTGAGGAAAATGAGGCAAGCAGAAGTTAGGTGACTTTCCTACACAGCTAGGAAGTATCTGAATCCAGATTTGAACTCAGGTCTTCCTGACTCCTAAAATAGTCCCCTATCTACCACCCCACTTTACTACCAGTATACAATGGAAAACTGAAGATTTTGAAGACTGCAGTAACTTGACCATATCCATGTATAAGAAAAAATTTTATGAAAGTAGTATAAAGGGTGGGTTGGAGAAGAGAATAGATAGGAGAAAGCTTGTCAAAAGGCTAATGGAATAGTTTAGATGTACAGTAATGAAGACAGGTGTTGAAGTGGTAGTAGCAAAAATAGACCAGAAGGACAGATGAAAGAAATATTGTAGAGACACTGGATACAAAAGAGGAGAGAGAGTGGAAAGAGACAATGATTGGGGAAAAGCCTACTGGAGATCTTGGATGAACAAAGCTATCACCGGCAAAAGTACTAAAATCAAAAGGTGGGAGGGCTTTAGGGGAAAAGATAATGAGCTAGGTCAGGTCCACATTGAGTTTGTGGTGTCAGGATACCAAGTGGAAATGACTTATAAGCAAACAGAGATGTGGGTCTCCAGTTCAGGAAATAGATCGATCCTGATGGTACAGATTTGGGAGTTGTGATAAGTTGTGTTTTTATGATTCCAATAAGCAGTGTGAATTATTGGCAAGGATAAAAAATTCAATAGAAAAGCATCTTTATTTTAGGAAAGCAAGCATACAACTTGATCTTGTTGATACAGGAAGAAGGTTGTGAATGATCTCAGCTTAAGATCTGATCTGGAGTGGCAGAAGCTCTGGTCATTGGACTAGAAGCTCTGGTTGTTGGATTACTTGACCGGGGCGGGTTTCCAGAAGCAACATGAATTAGAAGTTCTCCAGCACTGAACAGGATGCTCTGAGACAGAGCACATCAATCTTCACTGGGGAGAGCCAGATCCTCCAGTCTTTAAATTGTTTTCTATCTAAGTTGCATCAGAGTTATTTTTTTTTAACCCAACAACCAATCATATTGAAAGTAAATATGTTATTTTTATATAGGTAAACATATGGCTTTTCAAAACGTACTGAGTTTTCCATACATTAAAATACTCTTGGATCAAAACATGTTTACATATCATGACGATAAGTAAGCAGTCATTGGAAGCGCTGGCAAGGTTAGATAATATTTAAATCTATGACAGCAGTCAACTGCAAAGAGGTATTAATTGGAGTCATGGGAATGACTGATATTACCAAGGGAGAGAAAAAACATTTGAAAGGAAGACCCTTAGGGAATAATCACACTAAATATCCAAGTGCTCCAAAATCTTCCTATGCCCCCCAGTGCAAACAGAGAGGAAGAAAGGGAGGAGGGCGTGGGGAAGACAATGGGACAAGACAACAAAGCCTTTCTGAAGAGACTTTGCCACTCATATAGTCCTATTCCTTCCCTATTAATCTTGATTGATCTCACTGACACATTGTAAATTTTATGGACCTATAAACCACTTCAATGCTGAGTATCTTTGCTGCCCTGTATCTACTCCCATAACTGTTTATCTGTTGTGGTTGTGGTGTTTGAATAGGTAGAAGTGATAGCTGTAACCACAACCTCCATTTTCTGTTCTCCCTGGTTCCTGGTGCCTTTATTTTGACTCACTTTTCTGCATAGACTTTTAGTTTCTTTATAATCTCCAACTCCTGATTATTTCTGTAGTGCTAGACCCATTGCTCTGTCCTGCTCCCAATCATTTATATATGCCCCTGCCTTATTTATATACAGATGTATATAAATACAATACATAAATACAAATAAATGCCCTATTCCTTTGATGGTGCCTCTTCTTTTTTGGTCCCATTCAGGGTCTCCCAGTCCTGGCTTCCATTTCTAAGTCTGAAATATATAACCACCTACAATGCTAGTGTGACCAAATAAAACACGTATAGCCTGTATCATTTTTGTAGGACTTTGGGATTTACTCTCCTGGAACATCATAAATTCATAGCAGTTTACATCTTATAAATTACTAGGCTCAAAGGGGTTATAAAATTAGTCTAGGTTAATGGTCATTATCATTGTTTTCACTATCCTCACTCTCTTGGCCATCTACCATGAGTGGTTTTAGGTAATATTATTTATCAGTTATTATTTATACATAATATGTCAGTTATATAATTATAATATATAGGTTATTATTTATATGTTATTTAATTTAGAGTCTTATTTAGGTTAGATCATCAAAAACTGTGGTATAGTAATTGATTGCTTACTTGCTCAAATAATTTGAATGGAAGTAATTGTGAAGAGAAGGCATACCTGTGTGACTAACAAAAAACTTGACTTACTTATCTGTCATTTTTAGGATAGTGGAACATTCAAAGTTAACTACTCCAACCTCTACAGTACTTCTTTATATACTCCTCAAAGTTCTAGGACTCTTCCTTTGTGCCTTCCCTTCCCATTATGTAAATAGAGAGTTCCATCCACAAGGTCATGTAGAGACATTAAACACATTCATTCATCCATTGCTTGTACGTAGGGTCCTTGGAGAAGGCAACGGCAGCCCACTCCAGTATATTTGCCAAGAAAACCCCAAATGAGCTCATGAAGAATGGGGCCATACTGAAAAATGACTAGACAAAACCAACAACATGTAGGTTCCAGCAAACAGCTTGGACTATTAGCATAATCTCATTCAAACTTTGAATCTGAATATAAGGTATTACATTTATTATGTCACATCCTTCTTCACCACCTGGCAAATATTACTCCTTCCCAAAGGACATCCAATTATCACAGCTTCCTACCTTTATTATTTTTTAGCCTCATTATCCTGCCTTTAACAAGTATCAACCTATCCCCTGATCCAGGTGTCAAGAAGAAGCTAACTTCTTATACTTGCTCTCCATCCTCATGTTCCTATCTACATTGACTAGCCTCAAAAATTCTTAGATCTGGAGTCAGAAAGGACCTTGGAGGTAACTGAGTTCAACTACCCCATTTTACAGATGAGGAAATAATTCCAGGGAAGTTATGATGTTTCTCAAGGTCACATAAAGAGATACTTAGGAAGCAGGATTTGAACACAGGACCGAAACTCTACAACTTCAGACCTAGTAGTTTTCCACCACCTTAAATTGCTTCCTTGTTCATGATCAAGGTTTTCCTCTCAAAATTTCATTGCAGGAGAGTTACCTTCTTATGATCTTCCAAGATTTCATAGAAAGTATTACTTTTTCCTCAAAATAGCATGTGGAAAGGTAAAAATTATCTCCCAAGTCCAAATGGATAGTTTGTGGCATAGAGTGGAACAAGAATCCAGGACTCATGATTTCTAGTCCAGCTCTTTCCATTCTATTACACTGACTCTGCTCTCAAGGTGGTCACTTTCACTACCCTGAAGTACTCAGCTGATTCCTGTTGCTACAATAACAAGTTTAGAAGAGGCACGTTACAGCCCTTCAAAAGGCTATATTTTTCACATTCTGCATGAGTGGAAGAAAAAAGTATTTTGGGCATCTTATGTATTATTGTGAAATTTTAGAATTAAACAGTAAGGTGTAATTATGAAAACATATAATCTTAAATTATATTAACTTTAATGTTTTTATTTATAAGATAATTAATAGCATGTTGTTTATAATAATCTTTCTAAGAAACAGATTTAGGAATGAGTTCTAAAGTCTTAGATCATAAATGACTCAGAAAATTCCTTGCTCAAGAGCACTGGAGAACCAGACAGTGTACCTAAAAGAATATTCACATTTGGAAAATGTGTTTAATAGGAATGTAAATGTTGAACCTGTATCAGATTGTGTGCCATCTTGGTAAGGAGGGAGGGAAGGTACGGGGAGAAAATTTAAAACTTATGAAAATGAATGTTAAAAACTAAAAATAAATAAATTAACTTTAAAAATGCACATTTGTAGACTGGGGTCCCCAATGGCAGATGCTGCTCTAAAGGTTCCTGGATTTCTTATGGGTACACACTTCCCACTGGTGAATTTCCCATTAACAGTCAGGTAGTAGAAATAATTAACCAAAACAAAAGTCATTACTAAAATGGCATAGAAAAAAACAGCAGTTACAAAACATTCCCTCCACAAATTTGAGGCACACTTTCCCACAAACACATGCAGTATCCGTGAGAAAGATAAAAGATTACAGTGGCAAGGAGGCACATAAGTTAATTGTTTCTAGACTGTTCCCCTGATTTCATGGTTTGTGTTTGTTCTTTTGGTTCAAATTTATGATTTTGCTGTTGTGAGGAATCCTGGGTGATGAAATTACCTCTACCAATAGAGGTCAGTAGCTGTCCAACTTTCAGTCTCAGAAAGTTATCTGTGGCACTGAGATGATAAGTGTCTTACTCAGGTTCACAGAGCCATTGTGTCAGAGAGGTTAGTTAAATCTTGGACCAAGTTTTTCTCAGTACAAACCCAATGCTCTATCCACTTCCTGAAAATTCCTAAATTCACTTGGGTGCATTTATTTCAAGGGATAGAAAGTTCCTTTGATAAATTTTACTATGATGTCTGCTAATATTAGTGAGAGTCAACAGCGTTGTTTTTAAGATCTCTCATTTAATATTCAACATGAAAATAATTAACTGAAAGAAAAAATATGAGAAAATGAACATTTTTCAAGTGATTGAAAGCTGCCCAAATGACTCTGATCTAGAATTTTTAAAAGGTTAAATAACATCCTAAGAGAAGAATCATCTCTTGGGAGGTATATTCTCATCTACGCAGGAAAATTATCAGAAAGCTTTAAAAAAAAGAATCCATGGCATTAAAAAGGGCTATGAAAAGGAAAAGATCACAGATGTTCAGCATCAGAATGAAGCCTGAATTTCTTATACTGAAGAACACAAAAATTTAAAGGAACACTGAAATGTCTTATTATCAAATGCCCAAGAATATTGTGTCAACTTATGTGCCTTTCACAAGAGCAATATATTTTTTTGTACTGGAAAACTTTTCATTGTTAGGTGGAGTGGGATAGCTAGATACAGTTTAGATGATTCCAATTTTGTTGCAACATCTAAAACATCATAGTCTGGAGCAAGTCAGACATAAACCTTCTTCTCTCCATCAGGCTGGATCAGTGTGTTGACGTTGGTCACGTCCATGTCATACAGCTTCTTTACCACCTGCTTGATCTGATGTTTGTTGGCCTTGATGTCCACAATGAAGATTAGGGTGCTGTTGTCCTCAATCTTCCTCATAGCAAACTCAGTGGTCAAGGGAAACTTAATGCTGGCATAGTGATGAAGCTTGTCTCTCTGAGGGGTACTTCTCTGTGGGTATTTGGGCTGCCTTCTTGGGTCACTGGAAGGTGAGGGATATTTAGATCTGCTTCTTTTTGTGGCTATGGACAACCTTCAATGCCACTTTCTTGGCCTTCAAGACCTTGGACTTGGCTTCTGTCTTGGAGGGAGAGGGTTGGGGAGAAGGGACAAAGGCTTCCTTTTTTATCTTTGGAGCCATCTTAGGGGAGAGGGTCATAGGAGCAATATTTATGAGGTAGGTTTTTGAAATTTACAAAGTAAAGATTGAAATAGACAATAGTTCTGGCAACTAAAAGAAAAAAGTGTGATGGATCTGGCAAAGTCAGGCAGCAGGTGATAGAGGTTATCAGATGAATCCAAATAAGCAGATAAAGTCTCAATAAATCTGATTAAAAAAGGAGTAATTGAGCAAAAGTGCCAAATTATGTGTCACCTGCCTTGGTATGTACTTATATATGAAAGAAGAAAGTTTTAATGCATTTATTCTATTGAAGGTAGATTATTAGTTTGTTAAATTTGATTTGACAAACATTTAAGAAATGCCTATGATGTGTTGTGCATTATACTAGGCTCAGGGTATCATAAGACAAAAACCAGAGTCTGGAGTGTCTCAAATAGCTTATGTATTGTTAAAGAAAAACATCTACATAGAGAATTAAACACAATATTTGTATGAAGCACTTTCTAGGGGAATGTCAGTAGCAGCTGCGTAGGAGGGATAGGTTTTCTGTAGGAGGTGATAGTTAAACTGAATTTTGAGGGAAGCTTCTAAGAAGTGGAAGTGAGGAATCAATATATTTCAAGCATAGGAACAGTGATTGGAAGGAACTGAAATAGGTTAGGAAATGGAGAGGGGTGAAGATAGTTCTATTTTAGAAATGCTAAGTTTGAGATGCTGACATTATACCCAGTTGGAGATGTCTACTGAGTATATGGTGATGTAAAACTTGAGGAGAGAGACTGAGGCTGAATATCCAGATCTAGGAGTCATTTGCATAAAAATGATAGTTGAACTCATGGGAGCTGAGATCTCTAAGAACAAAAAGTTTAGAGAGAAAAGGGAATAGGACCTAGGACAGATCCTTGTAGTACACCCACAAAGAGAAGGTAAGTGTGGTTGGGCAGATAGGAAGATAACCAGGAGAGAACAATGCCAAGAAAATCCAGGGCGAAGAGGGTGTTTAGGAGTTTGGGGACAGGCGGAAGACATAAGTTATTTCACACTAGGAAGGGAGATATTTATGATCCAAAACTTTAGAACTCACTCTGAAATCTGTCTCTTAAGTTATTATAAACAACATACTATTAATCATCTTATAAATAAAAACATTAAAGTTAATGTAATTTTTAGATTATATGTTTTTATAATTACTTCTTACTGTTTAATCCTAGAATTTCACAGCAGCACATAAGATGCCCAAAATATTTTCTCTTCCACTTATTTAAAATAAAAAAAAATATTGTGATTGTTAACTTCATTTTCCTCTCTCCTCTCCAAGAAATTAAAGATGTTACTTAGTCACAAATTGTTAGTGGGTCCAGATTTAAGATTTAGTGACTTCCTGAAAGCATTTATAGTATGTATTGCAGCTTTTAAAAATAAATTTTCCTTCCTGTGGCTCTATCAGCACCAACATTTCATTCTGGGTCACACCTACAAGCTTTCCAGGAAAGACCACACAGAGCATTCCTGCTCTGTGTCTAATCCTGCTCTATGTCTATATGCCATATTCACGGGGGACTAGCACCTCTGGTGTCAGGGCTTACCAAGCCATTTTCAGGACTGCTCATCCACTTTGGTATCCACCTATCACCCAATTCTCAGCCGGGGCTCCAAGAAGCTGTAGCATACACAGCTGTCATACCCCAGTAAAAGTGTCTCCACAGGCTAGTGAAAGCAAGTTGAGGTTAACTGACAAACCTCAAACCCATTGGTGAGTTGGAGAAATGTCTCGAAAAGACTTCCCTGGGGCAATGGGCAGATGAGAATAAATTGTTCCAGTGGCCATGAGGGAAGCTGAAGCAGGCTCTGTGGAGTACTTAGAGCTTGGTCAGACATTGAGGAGGCTAAGATCATCCACTGTATCCCACGCTATTGCTAACCATCCTGACTTTTATCTTGCCACCAAGCTTCAATGACTGGAAAAGAGAATGAGACTGGTGACTTTGTACAACCATGCCTCACTTAAATCCAATTCATGCACAAGTCAAGATATGACCCATTAGTCACTATTTTACCCTAATATTGCAATGTCATTCATCCTCCATGCAAATGAAAGAAAAAGACAATAAACACCCTCAACAGGTTAGGACTCAAAGGAGAAAAGAAAAAACAAATCTCCTTCCTTTCAATAGAGAACTAAGATAGCACAAGTGTGTGATGTGGCTTACGTTGCCAAATGAAGTCACTCTACTAGTTGGTTTTGCTTAAGTGTTTTTTTTTTCTTCTGGAAGGTAAGGCTCACTGACAATGCCAGCAGACGGTGTCCTATAGTCAGAAATGACTGAAAAAAATAAAAAGTAGCAAAAAATAAAAGCAGTAATATCAAAATATGTATACTGAAATAAAGTCAAATGAGTCTATAAGAGCACACCAGGGAGCATGCACAGAAAACTTCTTTGGAAATTTCCAGGGATTCCAAGGACATTGATTGGGCATTTGTGCATGCCAGGCAGTGACCCAGTGCTGGAAGAACATGATATTTTAGAATGCTGTGGCAAAAACCAGAGTGGTTCCTTGGTCTTGCCCTACCCCTATGACAGCAGCAGAGGACCAAGTCTTTTAAAAGAAGACTGCAACTCTACTGTGTGACAAATAGAGCTCCTCCATAAGGAGATGGAGAATTCCCTCCATGCTCCTAACCCCAACTGGAGAACAGAAACAACCAGGGCTAGCCTAGCCTTTTCCCCTTTGTGTTTCCATGTCTTAAGAAGAAATCTTGTGAGTTTAAAAGGGTCAATATTTTAACATGAAGCAGAACCAGTTGGGGTTGGGCTTGGAGTGGGAGGAGCAGGGTAGACTGATGACAAGGAAATATGCTGCATCATAGAGAACAGCCACCAGAAAGATTAAGCTGGGCTGCTCAGCCAAGGTGAAAGTTTATTAGTCTGACTGGCAGCATCACAAAACTGTTTTATGTTCTAAAATATTAATAAATTAAATTTTAATATTTAAATAATTATTTAAATGAATAATTAAATTTTAACCATCCAACCAATTGCAACCCATCATCATAAATCAAGTTTCTGAGTCCTATTAATTTTGATAATTCTGTTAATGCTTGACATGGTTCATCGATGTTTAATATTTATTTCCATGGGGGAATACTTGATTCAAATTGCAAACTGGGTCCTTTTCTCCCTCTCTTGTGTGCCCTAGAAATGAGTAATTGCTTTTATCATAATTAACATCATCCTGAGAAACAGGAATTTGTTAATAAGTCAATGATGGTAGGAATGGGGAAACTAAGACCCTTAGTTTGAGTTCAGGCTTCCCAGAAGTAAACCTAGTCCACAATCCACCATGGTCTAGCAGCCTCCTCACCCTGGAAGATCCCTCCATTTCTGTGATATCTTTCTCTGATTGTCCAGTTCTTCCCAGAAACTCCATTTTAAGTACAGTGATCAGGTCATCTAAGGTCACTCCTTCATTCTTCTTTCATCTCTGCTCCAGACTTTCCAGATTTCTTTCCCTCCCCCACACACCAGTTTGTTATCTTTATCCATTAGCATGTAAGCTCCTTCAGGGCAAGGAGTGTCTATCTTTTCACTTCTTTTTGTAGATTTTGTACAGTATTTAGCACATACCTGGCACATAGTAAGCACTTAATAAATTCTTGTTGACTTGTTGACAATAGTTGGGTACAGGACAAGAAGAGATATAGGACTCTCATTTTTGTAGGCTCAGACAGGCAGTGTTTCAGTGCTAGAACTTAATGCATGTACAAATGTACACACATAGATCATGTATAAACATCACTTCCCTGCCTCTGTCTACCATGATTAACATTTCTTCTCTTGTCTTAGTCAAAATTGTCCAAGGGAATTTAAAGAAATCCAGGAATGGTAATATAAAGATGTCATGTAGTATAGATTTGGAGTGAGGAAGAGTCAACTTCCAATCCTGCCTGAGCTGTGTGACTTGGGAGAAGCCACTTAATATATCTGCAGATTATGGGGTTGGAGCCAATGACCTCCAAGGTCCCTTCAAAATTCTAACAGAATCACAAATTTAGAGTTTTGAAATGACTTCGGAGGTCATTGGCTCCAACCCTATAATCTACAGATATTGAAATGGAGGGTTAAGTGGCTTATCCCAAGTCACACAGCTAAGACAGAATTTGAAGTTGACTCATTTAAAGGGACATGAATGATATACTGTACTCTACTTTTGTTCTGCAAACAGTTTTCCATTAGTTTCATAATATTTTGGAGAGGTCATTTCTTATTCTATCATAATACAGAATTGTTGGTCCCAATGTTTGAACAAATTGGAAACAGCTGCCCCTGGTGATTGACTGAGCCACTACAGAGTGCCTTCTTGGTATGCAGCCTCTTACTGATGTTACATCATCATGGGGGTATGACACCCATGGAGCCATTGCCATTGCTGTCATAATTGGCATGAACACATGACTGACTCCTTCAAGTTCACTTGCAGCTGGCAGCTGCTCCTTTCCCCCCTAACAACTAGAGGGCTCAGCTGCTCCCACCATCACCTGATTTGTTTATATTGAAAAGGGATTCTCCCTCTATTGGATCTGAGGTCATGCCATTGCCCTCAGTGATCATTTCCTCTTCTTGGTAAGTGGTGGCCTCATTACTATGTCCCACCCTAAACATCATAATGTGATCTTTGATGGGTTTCAGAGAACTGGATTTGGAATACTAATTAAAAGCCAGTCTGTCATGCAGTAGAAAGTAGACTGCAGATAATAAATCTGGAAAGGACTGGAAAGGAGGTTGCTACTAGCTGAAGTTATAACACCCCAAGAGAGACAGGAGGTAGCATGTGCCAGTTAAGTCAAACCATCATCCCTACCTTAAGTGCCATCTCTTCTCAGGTAGCTATGGACCTTAAACCCATGATGTCTAGAAATAATAGTGACCCACAGACCAATGATCTTACTTCCAGCCCAAGCCTCACAGCTATCACTGAGGGAAAAAAATCCATGTGGAGGGACCAACTTCTTTTGTTATCAACAATACCCAGTGAACAATTACTACCAATGGGAAGGGAAGCTCAAGAGGCCTAAAAGTGACAACCTCCTCTCCACTTAAGACCACTGGTTCTGTTCCCAACTTAGTCTCTGTAACTGTCATCCTAGGAAGCAAACCTTGTGAAGATAGGATATAGCAACTATTTCTGAGGGATGTTGTAGCTTCTACTTCCTCAGTGGCCACTGATACTGAAGCAGAAAGTTTCTTGCCACCAAAGCCTTGGTACTATGGTTCACCATCAAAAATGCGTATGGTTTTATCACTGAAAAGGACATTAAGGACACCATCTATCTTGCCACTATACCCTAAGGACCATGGGACCTGTCCATCTGACTTGCAGCTGAAAGCTCTTATATGTGGTTTCCTGTATATATGTCATCCTCCCAGAGAACCTTGGTTCAAATTTGGATCTGACACTTGCTACCTATTCAGGAATGTGTAGTAAACAATTAACAACTTGTTTTCTGGGAGTAAACTATACACAAGACACTTTTTTGTTAATTTGCATTAGTGACAGTTTCCCCATTGCTTTCTTAAGTCTAGACAATCAACAAATCAATAAATCCTCAACTTGTAGCATTTGTAGATTTCTGAGGTTTAAATGCTCACATGGAAAATTTAACAATAGGTTTTCTCAAGTCAGTACAAGCTAGCTGTAATACACTATTTGACTTTGGGTAAATCACTTAACCTCCCTTAGCCTCAGTCTTCTCATCTGCAAAATGAGAAAATTGGATTAGATGGCCATCTCTAGATCTATAATACCAAGTCATTCACCTCATTGGAACCTATTTTGCTCAACTTCTAAACTAGAGGGTTGGACTAAATCCTCTCTGAAGTCTTATAATCTCTCTTTCCTAAACTAGAACATTCATTCTACAACATTCTGGTATTTAGAAATATTAGAATGCCGCAGTCTGAAAACTTAAAAGTATGAGAAGACCAAAGATCTCTCATTCTATTCAAGGCCATATCATTTATAAAAACCTGGTTACTGGATGTCAACTTAGTATTAGCTCAATATCCTGATAGATTTTCCCCCCTAATTTCCTGTGTTTATAGGAAATTCAAAAGTGTTATGGTCTAGTACAATCTTTTACCCATCTGTCATTGTGTGGATTCCATGGCTAGCATTAGGAAATTCTCTGCTTAGGACCAAAATTTAAAAATCACTAGACATAGTATTCATTTGTCAAATGTTCTACAAAATCATCTGTTCTCTATTTCATCCATACTCTTGGCTTCAAGGAAGTGGGTCTTCAGATTCAATGTGCTATTAGAATAAATTCAATTATATGCCATCTCTTATGTATACTGCAAATGTATTCATGCCCCAAATCTAGTTCTGCAGAAGTGAGGGATGGATCAAAAAGCGAAACTAGCTAACACATATTGTGTATGTAAACCTGACCAGGGTTATCTGATCAATTTTCCATTTTGGAAGCATAAAACTTGGACCGAGTGAAAGTAAACATGATGGAAAAGAGTGCTTTGAATCTTCAGATTCATTTTCTATCAGCAAGGGAACCTGAAAAATGTCAACTCCATCACTAGCAAAACAGTGCCTTAGGCTCCCTCTGCTGGCTATGTATCAACCTAGAATTATTTATAATGCTATTTTTACTGTTCCAAAGAAATTAATATTAAAAACTTTTTTCTTCCATAATAGAGTTTGATCTGCAATGGAAATGCAAAAAGAAGTAACCTATTTCAGGATGGAAAAATGCAAACATTATGATCTTGGGCTACCATTGAGAGAGAGGCATATCTTATAAGAGTAAAGAAGCATCAGACTACAACTAATATTTAGGGTTTGCGTAATATTTTCTAAATATTATCTGATGTTATCTTCACAATAACTCTGGGAAGGTGAGGTCATTTTACCTCCATTCTATAGATGGAAAAAAAATGAGGCAGATAAAGGTTAAGTGACTTTCCTTAAGGTATCACAGCTAAGCATTTTCTGAGGCAAGATTTAAACTCAGGACTTCCTGACTTGGTTTCTTCCTACTGCACTACCAAGAGTGTTATGTTCAGTTTAAGGCACATAGTTTAAGGAAAGACACTGATAAGCCGGAAACTATGCTAAGGAGAGCAAGTAGGATAGTGAAGGATCTTGAGTCCAGGTCATGTTGAGGAAATGGTTAAAGGAATCATACCTTTTACATATTTTATTGTTTTTTAATTATAGATGAAAATAATTTTTAACACTTTTTTATTTTAAGTTCTAAATTCTCTTTCCTCCTCCTTCCCTTCTCCCTTCCTTGAGAAAGGAAGCAATTTTCTATAGAATATGCATGTGCAGTTATACAAAATATATTTCCATATTAGCCATATAATGAAAGAAAATACAGACAAAAAAAAAGGAAGAAAAATAAAGTTTCAAAAAGTATGCTTCAAACTGCATTCAGATTCCATTTGTTCTTTCTCTAGAGCTGGATATTATTCTTTATAAGTCCTTGGAATTGTCTGAGATTATTGTATTACTGAGAATCATTGTCATTCACAATTGATCATTGTACGATATTATTTTACGCTGTATGGTGCCCTCCCGGTTCTGCTTTCTTCACTTTTCATGGATTCATATAAGTTTTCCCAGATTTTTCTGAAACCATATTGCTTGTCATTTCTTATAACACAATTATATTCTATCACAATCATATGGCACAACTTTTTTCATACATTCCCCAAATGATAGGCATCCCCTTAATTTCCAATGCTTTGACACCAGAAAAAAGAGCTCCTCTAAATATTTTTGAACATATTAGTCCTTTTTCATGTTGCTATTGTGTTTTTTTGTTTTATCTCTTTGGGATACAGACCTAATAGTGGCATTGCTGGGTCAAAAGGTATGCAAAGTTTTATAAGCCTTTGGCATTGTTCCAAATTGCTATCCCAAATGACTGGGTCATTTAACAACTCCGTCAATAGTACATTACTGAGGGGGAATTATTCTGGAAAAGAAAAGACTCAAGCGAGACATTAATAGCTGTCTTCTAGTATTTGATGTCTTGTCATGTGATGGGAAAGATTAGGCTTATTCTGTTTGACCCCAGAGGACAGAAACAGAAACAATAGGTAGAACTTGAAAAGAGAAATATTTAGGATTGCAGTAACTATTACTGCTATGCAATAATGACTTCAAATCCAGCTTCAGATAATTATTAGCTGTGTGTCCCTGGGCAGGTCATTTAACTTCTATTTAAGTTCCTCAATTGTAAAATGGGGACAATAATTTCACTTACCTTACAAGGTTGCTATGAATATCAAATGAGATAATATTTGTGAAGCCCTTAGTACAGTGTCTGGTGTATAGTAGACGCTATATAAATGCTTAATCCCCTCCCTTTCCCCTCTATATAAAAGTAGAATGAGTTGTCTGGAGAGATAGTGAGTTCTCCCTCATTTGAAAGATTCAAGGAAGGTGAACTGTGTTATAATGGGGAATTCCATTTGGTTAGGGTTGGATTAGATGCTCACTGAGGACCCTTCTAATGATCAATCATTAAACATTTATTAAGCACCTACTATTTGCCAGGAACTGGAGATACATAAAGAGGCAAAAGACAGTCTCTGCCCTCAAAGAGATAATGATTTAATTTAATCTCACTTCAGACACTTGACACTCACTATCTGTGTGACTTTGAGCAAGTCACTTAACCCCAATTGCTTCATCCTGAGTCATCCTGATCCAGGATGACTATCCAGTCATCCTGATGAATATCTGGTCACTGAATTCAGATGACTCTGGAGGAGAAGTGAGGCTGGTGACCTGCAGTGCCCTCCCTCACTCAAAACCAAGTCAAGTGCAAGTCATGTCATCATTTCTCTGATGGCATGGTCTTCTTCGGCAACGAAGGAAGAACACACAGAATGACTTAATGGGGTAGACAACTATGAAATTCTATGATACTGTGACAGCACACAAAATTAAGTTAAAGTACTCAATGAAGGTTCTTTTATTAAAATAATTTTAATGGAATGTATTTTTTTCCTCTCCTTGTCATGAACAGTCCCCTAGTAAGGAGCTTCCCAGTGCTTGACCAGACTGGCTGGTTCCTGGAAAGTATACTTAGCTTGTTGCTGAGAGCACACTCAAATTTCTATCAGCATGGAAGAATCAAGTTTGATCCACCTTTAAGAATCCAGGGTCATCTCTGACCAAGAAGAATAATGGGAATAAGGCCAAAATATATAATACTCATGATTAGCTTTCCTTAAAACAATCACTGTGCATATCTGAATTTAATTCTGAATTTAATCTCTTTTAGAAAGGGAAGAGAAAAATCATCTTGTCATCTCATTCCCCAGTTGATTCCCTGGCACTGGCCATCTCTAAAACTCCTAGCAACTAAGCATTTCCTACGTAGCGCTATAAGGTATCACTATTGCAAGGGTATGGTAAAATGGATTGGTTTGCATGGAGCCCTCTTTGCAAGGCCAACATGGGACCTCATTGTTAGGTAGTGATTCAAGTTAGACCACTGTCAAAAGGAAAGATCATTTAATCAAATGGTGCTTAGAAAGATCTATGGTTCACATAGTTTGATGGTAATAATACTTTTAGAGCTCTCCAAGGTTTGCAGAGTGCTCTTGTATACATTATTCCATGTGATCCTCATGTCATCCCTGTGAGACAAGTACTCCTGGTAAGATTATTCCCATTTTGCAGATGAAGAAGGTAAAACTCAAAGTGGATAAACTATTTCCCATGGTTACATAGCTCGTACCGTCAGAAGCAGGGTTTGAACTCAGCTGTCCCTAACACCAGAGACAGCTCCTTTCCATGACTCCATGCTCATAGGTATAGGAAAGCACTTTGTAAGACCATAAAACCCTGCATTAAAGTGAGTTATTATGTGTCTTCTACCCACCAATACATATCTTAAGCAATCCAAACCTTTACAGTTATATTTTTGTCCATATCTTTCTGCAGATTCTCCAAAGAGAACCTGCCCAGTGCACAAAGACCTTCCTCCTGTTCTTTCAGTGTTCATGGATATCACAGTATAGCACTTAATCTATCTCTCTGTTTTCCCTTGGACTAGAGAATTGTGGTCTTTCTGGATGCCCCTCGTAAAAGCTTCTGACTAATACTAGGACTTGTCCATAGTCTATATAGTCTATATGCTCTTAATCTAGTCCTTACATGTACACCTTTAAAAAAATAGCAGTTGTCTAACACTATGTACCAAGCACTATACTAAATGTTTGTTTTGATCCTCATAAAAGCTTTGGGAGGCAGGTGCTATTACTATCCCCATTTTACAGATGAGGAAACTGAGGCAAAGAGGACTTAAGCAACTTGTACAGGGTCACACAGCTAGTGTCTGAGCTTAGATGGGACCTTGTCTTCCTGTCTCAATGCTTCTCCTTCTATTCATTACTCCATCTAGCTGCCATCAGTTAATGCTAGTGATCTCTGATATGTTTTTCCAACTAGCTCAACATTAATTCGTAATCTTGTAAACTACACAGTCTGAGTCTTATAAGTCATGTCAACAGGCATTTATAACAGGCTTACTTTGTGTCAGGCACTGCACTAAATGCTAGGAATACAAATAAAGGCAAAAGTCTCTACCCTCAAGGAGCTAATGGGGGAAGACAACACGTAAATAGTCACTGAAAACTAAGGTTGGAGGAAGTGAGGAAAAGAGAAAGAAGTCCTGAAAGTCAGAAATGGAGTCCAGAAAAGAAGGAAAGATTGAAGTGGCTGCTCTAGGCAGGCTCTGTAAAATGAAAGTTCTAGGAGGAATTGACTGATCAAAAAAATGGATGGAAGGATCTTCCAGGCTGAGAAAATAGCTAAGATCAAGTCATCTCCCAGGATGAGAAAGAGAGTTCTGGAGCATAAGGAGCTAAGTGGAGAAAGCAGAGAAGGAAAGAACATGGTTGGACTGGGTAATTTCCTAGAACAGAGGTTCCAGGAGGGGTTCACTAATCTGAGAAAGGAACTGTAAGGGCAGAGAGATCTTCTAGGGTGAAAAAGCTCTGAGGTTCATGTCATACAAGGGTCCACATCAAATTGTTACATTCGCTATTGTTGCAGGAATTCTGGAGGATATACAGAAGGTAATTCCAGGATTTTGCCATGAACTGTGGTCCATATCGTTCATTAATCTAACACTCGATGATATGCTAAGCTCCATGCTAGGTGAAGGGGATACAAAGAGAAAAACAAAGCAATCCTTAACTCCTGAGGAGTTCACATGTCATTGGTAAGAGACCGGCAACCAGGATGAATTTTCCAGCTCCTGGGCAGACCTACAAATAATCAAGAAGATGAAGAAATAGTTCTGGATAACTGGATGGAAAGCCTATACTGGTGGTCCATTGGTGCACAGTAGAGATGAATAATGAACTGAATTGGAGAGGAATAAGAAATAGGGCAGGATTGCCTTTGGAAAATTACACAGACCCCAAGATCCTGTCTAAAACAAAGATCTGTCTTTTCAACAACATTCTTCTGATACTGCATAGCTATGAAATATCACATTCCCTAATGAATTAAAACTTAAGGTCACCAAGAGGGCAATGGAGAAGTACATAGTAGGCATGAATAGGACTTAAAGAATCAACAGGAGAAATACTGTAAAGAATATCATCAGAGAGAACTATGATCAGAAAAAGAGATGGGTTGGTGATGTACTAAGCGTGAGGGATAACCAATGGATGGTCCATATTTTCCACTGATGTCCACATAATATCAAGAGACACAAGGACAGACACCATCCATGGACATTTGGTGTACCATCTGTAAAGGGTCTATGAATTGACATGGACTAGAGTCTCACAGGATGAGAAAGTGTGGATGAGTTGGGATCTGAATCTCTTGGAGGAAATGCACCCTTTGATGAGAACACAGAGTCATAAAACTAGGTAAGAAGGAAGATCACAACAGATTGAAAGTTGGGATCAGAACAATTCTCTAACGGTCCTGCCATTGTGTATATAGAAACAATTCAAGGTTAACTCAATCTGTTGAGCAAATCACATAACCAGTTGGCTACTTAGGTTCCTCTTCAGTAGAGTGGGCATGGAATGGGTTGAACTACTTGATTCAATAGGTAGTCCCAAGCATCTAATGAGATAATTCATTTAAATTACTCTGTAACCTTCAATTACTGTGAAAATGTAAGTGTTTTTTTTTTACAATTACTCAATTCAACTGCTAAAAGGTGTATTACTAGTCCAAGACTAATTCTACCTGTCACTTCAATCAACTAAAATGTTATAAAAAAAAAAAAAAGACGTGTGAAGATGTAGGTTAAGTGTAAGTACTGAGAAAACACTTGCACAGATTGGTGGATTTTTTAAACCTATCTGAAAATGATATATTATAATTAAATGGTCACACATTCCCCTAATTTAGTCAGTAAATATTTATAAAAGATCTGAATGATAGCCCTTTTGTGCAATTAATGTGGTCATGGAAAAACCTCCTCTACCTTGAAGAGTAAATGGAAAAAAAATGTTCTTTTCATAGCAACACTTTTTCATTGTTTCTGTCAGTGACATTATTAGTTATTTTAAGTGCATATAATTGAATGTTTAAGTTAAAGAGGGCACTTTTACAGGATCAGCACTAAAAGAAAATTAGGACATCACAGCTGCAATCATCCAGCTGCAGTGCCTTATTTTTTTGGCTCTCATTTCTGGTGCTGTGATATCACAGAGTACAAATGTGTTTTCTCATGTCATTTTAGAAATAAACAAAAAAATTATGACCTTAAAACTCATTTTCTTTTGTGGGGGAAAGAGAGATAGATCCTAGAATACATATACTGGGCACAGAGTAGGCCATACATTCATGCTGAAGCAGATATAATGCAGTGTGTGTTATACTGGATAGAGTATTGGGAGTCTGGGCTTCTGGTTTTTGGTTGATTTTCCCAGATCTGTCATTCACTAGCTATGTGATCTTAACCAAGTCAAAACAACTTCATTTTCTAATTTTTAAAATAAGAAGTCGAACTAGATAATTCCCAAGGTTTCTTCTCACCCACGTAACCTCCAACATTCCATAGTTAATAATGAAAGAAATGTTCCATAGAAAATCTTATGTGAAAACATATTAAAATGTTGACCAAAAATATCCAACTCTATCTATCCAGTGTCATTGCTTATTAGCAAACTGACTACAGTGGATAGAGAGTGGAGCGTGAAGTCAGGGAGACCTGAGTACGAAAATCAGACATTTACTAGCTGTGTGACCTGGACAAGCCATTTAACCTCTCTCTGTCTCAGTTCCCTTAACTGTAAAATGGAGATAATAATAGTACCTCTCTTCTAGGACTGCTGTGAGGGTCTCAGGGAGAGAACAGTGCCTGGAACATAGTAGGCATTCATTAAATGCTTTTTCCCTCTCCTCTTCCCTTCCCACTGTGTATCTCCAGAATTTTACATAGTGCCTTACATAGTATTAGATATAGGGACTAGACCTGTGATTTCATTATTATAAGAACCCTCCAAGTAAAGAAAATCACTCTATCAATGCAGGTGGGCACCTTTTCTGCAATTCAGTCTTAAGAAAACTGCCTATGTAGTTTTAGAAGGCTGCCCAGAGGGGTTAAGTTACTTGCCCTGGGTCATCCAGTCACTGTATCAGAGGGAGAACTTGAAACTTAGCAGAGTGCCTGGCACATTGCAGATGCTTAATAAATGTTTATTGATTATTGATTAATTGACTTCAAAGCCAACTCCCTTTATATGATGCCATGATGCCTAACATTGCCAAAACATAGTAGGCACTTCATAAATTCTTGTTGATGGATTTCATTTTAGTTGTTTTTCTTTAGGAGGGAAAATCTAGGCAATTGGGGTTAAATAACTTGCTCAAGGTCACACAGCTAGTAAGCGTCAAGTGTCTGAGGGCAGATTTGAACTCAGGTCCTCCTAACTCTAGAGCCAGTGCTCTTTTCAATGTCCCACTTAGCAGCTAGTTTCATATTCTTTAATTTCTTTAATTCATATTATTTTAATATATGTGTATGTAGATTTATATTTTATTAATAATATATTATACTTATATTCAATTATATATTTGTAGATACAGACTTATACAGACTTCTCTGACTTTTCCACCATACCCCCAGAAATTTGTTATTGGGAAAACTCCACCATCCTGCAAGATTTCCTCAGCCTTAGTTCTCCATTTCATCATCACCTTCTGTCCGTTTTCTTTTTCTTTCCCTCATGATGAAGTCCTAATAAAACTGTCCCTGGCCCCAATATTCTAACTTCCTTTGGGGCCTCACTGAAGAGTAGACATGTCCTGATTTATCCACACACTCTAGCTTTAACCACACTACAGGTCCCTACACTCAATCACAGACCTCACCAGAACAACAGGTGTGTCCTTGTGATGGAATGCTAACCACTGTCTCTAGCTAACCTCTGAACCAGATCCAACCCTCATGTTTAAACAGGTGCGTCCATACACTCAACCACAATTGCATCACCCATTTAGCCCAAGACAGGACCATAATACCTAACTATCCATCTTGACCAGTCAGGAGCACAATAGTTAGCCAATCAGAAAGCAGCAGGGATATTTGACCACTGAATAGCAGGGACTTCCACATAGTGCCTGTGCGGTAATAGTAAAGAACTAGAGTAAACTTATGACATAGAGAGGCTTATTATAATACCATCAACATACATAAATGCCACCCCCATGGGTTTTTCTTTATGCATTATGAACAATTGCTTTCACAGTTGTACCAAGTCTGGGACCCCTCCCCCATCTACCTGATACTTTAGCAAATCCCTCCTGCCTTTTTAATATTCATAATTCCTGTTGTGTAATCAGCATTATTACACTATAAAATTGCCTGTCTTTTCTTACTAAGTTGCTGGTTCCTCTTGGAACTCAGCCTGCTGGAGAGTGTCACTCTCAATAAATGCCTTTACTTGAATTGGAGGTGGTCTAAGTCTGAATTCTTTGCAATGGTCCCACTGCAACACACCATGAAACCACAACACTCCAATCCAAGAACTGGGAAAAATCATGTTAATCAGCACAAGTGCAAAAAAATCCTTCTAAACTTCTATATGACACTAAAACAAACATTCCCCCACCCCCTCCAAAAAAAAAACCCCAACACCCTGGTTTGCAGCTTTCAGAGAGGACAACCTGTCCATCCCTGAGCTGTGGTTTCTGCCCTTGTGTCTTCTCATTCAGCCATTCCCAGGCTCTGTATCATGTTGTGTTAGGATGGCATGAAAAAATGAATTGGAAAAAAAAAATCTATCCTATTAAGTCATCTCATAGTCCTACCACTGACAGGGATTATGGAGAATGTGATCAGGAAGTAGACTCTTCTTAGAACCCTAGGAAGAAAGGATTTGGGGAAACATGTCTTTTCTTTAAGACAGCATAAGAAAACCTGCTCCCTGAACTTTAGAAAGAATGTGGGTGTCTAGGAAATCAGATGTTGGTGCTAATTTGTACTTTGATCTGAAATGAGTGGAGAAGAGGAAAGGGAATAAAAGCCAAGGGGCACAGCTCAATCCCTCCATGCCCAACCTCCTCCTCACTTTCCAGAGTGGTTGGGTGAGACCGGAGGAAGGAGGACAGAGATCACTAGAGTTCATTTTTCTTGCTCCAGCCCGTCTGTGGGTGTGTCTACTGCTCCATTTCTGGTAAGCCTGCTCTTTGACCACTGCCAGGAGATGTTGAAGTCCAAAAATGGTAATAGAGCCATGAACTGTAAAACCTCTATTTAAGGAGGAAGTTGTCTTCACCAGTACAATGTAAACTTGTAAACAAAAGATTTTTTGATTGTTTACATTTGTATCACCAGTGTCTGTCATACAGTAAGCACTTAATAAATAATGATTGGTGAATGATTTTTTTCAGAATGTAACAAACTGTATATATGTGTAGAAGTGGTGTAGGGGGGGGAATTATTCCTTCCCTTCTCTCCAAAGCATTTACATTATCACTTAGAAGAGAAGCACATGGAAAGCTGCACTCTGTGGGCCAATTGGCCAAAGAGATCAGAACCTGAGAGCAGACTTTCCCCAGGGTCGGGACACCACCTCAAATTCAAAAGTTTAGAGACTAGAGAGATTCTAGAGAGAGATTTTCTCGACAACAGAGATCATCTTGAAGCTGAAAGGCCAACACCAAATCTTAGTGGGCAGAACTGGCAAGTTATTTTCTGGAATCATTTTTGATGGTGCAGATAAACCTTTGAGGTTGGAGTCAGGAAAGCCTAGGTCAAATCCAGTCTCACACACAACCCTGGGCAAGTCACTTAACTTCTGACTGTCTCAGCTTCCTCATTTATAAAATGGAAAAGATAATAGCACCTACCTCATGGAACCGATGTCAGGATCAGTATCTATGAAGCACTTAGAATAGTGCTTGGCATGTAGTAAATGTTTGCTAAATGCTCAGACAAATAAGTCCAGGGAAAGGGACACCTTTAGGAAGTCTAAGCTGAATGTCTGATGCATTTCTGCATCTGTTCATGGACTACCTGAGTCCTCTGTGTCTTATACATCGTCTCCGGTATTGAACATCCATACTGTACGAACGTCTCTGCAGGAGTTGGAGACTCTGTTACATACATTTGGGCTACATGAACACAATCTGTATCTAAACTTTATTTGGGATATTTCCCTATGTAATAAAGAGAGTAAACGACTGTCTTGAGAGCAGCGTCCCAGGATTAGTCCCAGTCTGTATGACCAGAGTCTTTGGAGTACCTTTAACTATATAATAAATAAAATACGTGCGAAATGAAATATAAAGTAACAATGTGGATTAGGGAGGGAGGATATGAAAAACCAGGAAAGGGTGAGGAAAGACCTAATATAATTCAAGCTAGACCGTGAAGGGAGACAAGGATTCTAAAAAGCCAAAAAGGGAAAGTTAGTTACTGATAAGTTATAGATAATGTCATAAACCATCTTCTTTTATGTGTTTTTTACAGACAAGGAAAAATTAGGATCTAAATGCAAATATACATATATCATTTCGTCTGTCCTCATCCACCACCCACCTCAATCCCTATCCTGTATTTTTTTCAATTTTTTAATTAATTAAATTTAATTAATTACTTAAACTCTCAGAAAAAAGAGACAGACAGAGACATAACCTTTGTGAAAATACGTAGTATTTATTGAGGTAATATGTGCCAGTCATTCAAAACAAATTCCCATGTTGGACATGGCCAAAAATATGTATCCCATTCTGTATATTTAGCACCTCACTTGTCTGTCAAGAGATGGGTGGCATTCTTCAATATCAAACCTGTGGAATCATGGTTTAACCCTATTTTTTCTTCAGTCTATGATATTTCTCTGGGTCATTTACTTTCATCCTCAAGAGAACTGCTCCCTGCAGAATTTCTGGGTTGTGGAATAAAACAGAGAAAACTTCTTTCATGATACTCCTTAGAACAACACACGATGTCACCCTTTCTTTATCTCTTATTGTTAAGAGAGAGAAAATTTACAAGCAGGCATCTTTGTGTGGCAGTGTAGAATAGACAATTTGTAAAACAGGTCTAGCCTTTCAGTAGAAAGGTCATTTTCTCTCTTTTTCAAACTCCAGAAAGGACATGTTCAGGTCAGACAAGCCTTTCACAATTTGTCTAGTCTTTGTTCAAAGAAAACATCTCTATCTGAGAGAAAGGATAAATGTCAACCCCTTCCTAGAAGAAAATGCTGTATTTTCCCCATGTTCCAATTAATCATCTTCTTGTAAAAGATTCATTAAAATCACAACGCAAAATTCTTTTGCTCAAAAAACTGCATATCTGGGTTGTTGGCCTCTACATGACCTCCATCCCCACTCACCCTAACATCCCTATTTGTCCCAATTTTTAGTTTCTGTGGGTGTGTATGTGTGCATGTATGTTTAAGGCTTTAACTATTTGGAAATTCTTATAGCAATAAATGTCATATTGAGAATTAATGATAATCTCCTTGAACAAAAATCAAATTCTTTTCTGAAAGCAGATTTCCTGTCTGGAGGATCTGAGAGAGGTGTTACCCTCTAAGGAACTAAGAGTTTCCAGAAGCATACTGCAAGGGTCCAAGTCAGTTTTTGGAAAGGAATACTGTAATTCTTTTGCCTCCTGGTTTTAGTTTAGTTAAAATAAACTTTAAAAATCTCAAGAGCTGATATTTAAGGTGTCCCCCATTTCTTCCAGCTTGCCTTAATTCTGAATTAATTGAGCGAAAAATTGATCATGTTTTGAATTTAGGGAAGCATTTATCATAGTTTAATTGGGAAATTCAGTCTAATGAGACAACTTCCCACATCTTGAAATTGCCCCTGCTCAACCAATCCTTTTCTAAAGGATTTGAAGGACGGATCATGGTTTCCTTTCAGCTCAAAGTTGAAAATGGTGGTGCACTATGGGGGGCAAGAGATGTATTCACATTGTCTTTTTTAATCAAGCCTCCCTACTTTACTAAGGTCCAGGCCATCCAACCTCCCAAATGTCTTCAGCTACTAAATTTAATTTACACAAGGATAAGATCTATCTTATTTAAACTTTATATCCCAATGCCTAGCATAGGGCAGACACTTCATAAAAATTCGCTTTTATGGCTGCTTTTGTTTGGGTTCTACTTTGTCCTTTCTCTAAAAGTGACCCTTTGAAGCAGAAGATTAGAATACTGTAAAGGACAATATAGTAACATCCATTTGATGATGATAAAGATTAAGATGCCAAAACTCCCCAAGCACCATAATGTTGAATGACCTTTTTCATAAATTATTTTGTATAAATTACAAGTATGTAAAAATAGAGCCATAATTGAGGGCAAATACCAGGAAAGAAAAAAAATGTGCCAAAGAAAACAGCATCAAAGCTGTCCTCCAATCAACTATTTCACAATAAAATAAGTTGGTTCTATGTGGTGGTTGATTGGGGGAGAGACATTCAAAGCCTCAGGACACAAAGCATCATGTAGGAAAAGACCCAGAGGCAAGAACTTCACTTTGGGAGAGGGGAAGATAGCCTTCAGCACAGACCCTCAAAAGACCATAAATTCATTTTCATTAGGGTAGAGAACAGTGTGGAAGCAGGCTATGACCTTGGGTATGGCTACTTAGGAAGAATTGGGGAAGAAAAGTGTCATTGGGTAAGATTTGTGTTTAAATATTAGTACTGTAATAAAATATTCCTGGTCTCCACTCTTTCACCCCAATTCTTTCTTCTTCTGAACTTTCCTATTTCTTTCAATGACACCATTATGATCACAATCACTCAGGTTCTTAACCCGGATAGAATCATCAACTCCTCATTCACCCCACACATCCAATCTGTTGTCAAAACTTGTCATTTCAACCTTTGCAACATCTGTGGTATACATCTCCTTCTATAGCTACCACTCTTATAGAGGCCCCTCTGTCATCTTTTCCTCTAATATTCAATAGCTTTCAAGTTGTTCTCCTTTCCTCTCCACTCCAATCCATCCACCATTCAAGTGTCCAAAATGATTTTCCTGAAGTTAAGGTCTGGCTATGTCATCCCACTTGCTTCCCACAATTAATAAATGTCAATGGTTCCTTATTACTTCCAGGATTAAATAGAAAGTCCTCTGTTTGGTATATAAAACCCTTCACCATTTAACCCCTCCTGACCTCTCTTGCTATTATTATGCTTAACTCCACTCACTTCACCCCATGATCCAGACACATTGGCCCATGTGCTTTCCCTCACACATTATACCTCTACTTCCCCACTCCGTGTATTTGAATTGGCTAAATGCTATGCCTAGAAGGCTTTTCCTATTTGATTCAACCTTCTAGTTTCCCTGGCTTCCTCAAATCCCGTCTTCTGCAACAATGTTTGTTTCCCATAACCCCTTGCTTTTTGCCCCTTTTCTGAGATTAGCCTCCATTAATGCTTGTAGGTACAGAGCTATTTGTATGTTCTCTCCCCATTAGAATGTTAGCTCTTTGAGAGTTAGGAATTGTGATTTTTCTTTTATCTTTGTAACCTTGCTGTTACAACAGTGCCTGGAACACCGTAAGCACTTATTAAATGCTTGTTGACCAGCTGTATGACTAGTTGTAAAACTCACACAAGAAAACTCAAGTTCAAATGCCAGAGACTTCAGTCTTCCTCTTATTTCCTTCTTTGGAATTGAGGAGACAATTTAAAAAATGTCTTTTTTTAAGGCACTTCTAACTTTCAACTATCACTCCACAGAAGAGAGTCTGCTTAAGGGTAGACAACTTTGAGGTTAGTTATTCTCAAATTTTTGAGAGAGACCACAAAATTAAGAGAAATTCTTGTCTAAAGCATGTTCTATGTTCGTGCTTAATAACATATTGTTTAGTTCAAAAGAAATACTTATATTAAAAAGTCTTTTCACAAAGAAATAATTCTGAAGGAATCTAAATTGAACTGTCAGGTGTGCAAAGCACAGTATACAGAGGAGAGAGAGAAAGGGGAGTATGGGAGAGACATTACAAAGATCAAATCAATGGTCTTTGGCCACAGACTGGATACAAGGGATGAGAGAATGGGGAGCTGAAGATGACAAGCCTGTTGATTAGCCAAGGAGATTGAGGGGATAGTGGTACTTTGAACAATAACAAAGAAATTAAGAAAAAGGGAGGGTGTTGGAAGATGGTGAAATAAGACAAGAAATTACCTGGCTTTCCAGAATCCACCACCTTGAACCCAATAACTTTTAAAATGACTCAGAGGGAATTTTAGAGTGGCAGAAAAATTAAAAGTTGGAGTAAAACAGTCTTCCAGCCTAAGACAACTTGAGAGGACATTAAAAGAGAGACACTGGCCAGTAAACAAATGGCAAGTCCTAGGACAGCCTCACCTTCAGGAACTTTCCACCTCACAGACAGAGTGGGGGTGGGACAGCTGGTCAGGAGAAGATTGGGTGGGGGGAGGATGGGGAACTCAGTAGGTGAAAGCATGGGGAGGGGGCTCCACAGGCACTGAGGTGGTGCCAGGGACGTTGACTGGATGAAGTCCCAGGCTGTGGCTAAGGGCAAACAGGAGAAACAACATACCAGTGATTATGTTGCAGAGGGATGGGGTCCCGCTGGCTGTAGCCACTGGTAGAAGAACAGAGGCCCTGGCTTTGGTACCAGGGCAGAGGAGTGAGCTGATGTTGGCAGTGGCAAGCAAATGTTAGCAGGGGGCAAGAGCTTTGACAAACACACTGGGGGCCCTGGATTCTGCTCAGGAGAAGAGAAAAGTACTTGAGGACACTCAAGGCATGAACCAAAAGTGTAGTGACCACACCAGATCTTGGATTATAGAACACAAGTAAAACAACAAACCAAAGTTCCCTAATATGAAAAATCTGAAGCCTGAGATATTATCCTCTATATCCTAGGGAGCAGAGCCTGACCCTAACATAGAGGTAACAATCCAAAAATAGTCTGTTAAAAAATGAATAAGCAGCAGAGAAAGAACCCAACCATAAATAGTTATTACGGTGATAGAAAACATCAGGGTTCAAACTCAGAAGACAATGAAGTCAAAACAACTACTTGTAAAGCTTCAAAGAACAACGTAAAATGGTTGCAAGCCCAAAAGTTGTCATTGGAAGACCTTAAAAAGAGTTTTGAAAATCAAATAAGAGAGAATGAGGAAAAATTAGGGAAAAAATAAGAGTAATGCAATAAAAAATCAAGAAAATTATGAAAAGAAAGGTAACCAATTCGAAAAAAGAGATTCAAAGGCTTTTAGAAGAAAATAACTCCTTAAAAATAGAACTGGGCTAGGAAAAGCTAATGATTTCATAAGACATCAAGAAATAATAAAACAAAATTTTAAAAATGAAAAAATAGAAGAGAAAGTGAAATATCGCATTAGAAAATAAGTGACCTGAAAAACAGATCAAGGATAGATTATATAAGAATTGTTGGACTACCTGACAGTTATGATTACAAAAAAAATCTAGAGACTATAGTTCAAGAAACAATTAAGGAAAATCACCTTGAAGTTTTAGAACTAGAAGATAAAATAGAAATTGAAAGAATCTACCAATTACTGCCTGAAAGATCCTAAAATGAAAACTCACATGAACATTATAGCTAAGTTTCAAAGCTCTCAAGCCAATGAGAAAATATTACAAGCAGCTACAAAGAAAAAAATTAAATACTGTGGAGCAATAGTTGGGATAACACAAGATTTAACAGCCCCTACGTTAAAAGACCAAAGGATAAGAATATGATATTCTGAAGAGCAAAGGAGGTGGGCTTTCATTCAAGAATAACCAACCCAGCAAAGCTGAATGTAATCTTCTATGGGGTAAAAATGGATATTTAATGAGTCAGAGGACATTCATGTATTTGTGAGGAAAAGATAAGAACTGAACAGAAATTTTGACATATAAGAATCAGAAAAAAACAAGAAGGTAAACATGAAAGACCAATTACAAAGGATTCAATAAGATCAAACTGTTTACTTATATGGGAAAATATTATTTGTAACTCTTAAGAATGTCATCATTACTAGGGTAGTTTGAAAAATTTTACATAGATAGAAAACTTGGGATTGAGTTGATTGTGATGAAATGATCCTAAAAAATTAATATTGCTTAGGGAGAGGTAAAATTGAGCAAATTATCTCATACAAAAGAAGTGTCAATGGAAGAACTGTTACCACAGAGGAGAGGGTAAGATGGAGGGCAGGTAGTGAGGGAATTATTATCATCAGAAACGGATTGAAGAAGGAATAACATATTCATCTAGTAGGGTATAAATGTTTTCTTATCTTAGAGAGAAAAAGGAGGGTAAGGGGATAGGATAAGGGAGTGAGTATTGGAAAAATATATAGATTAGGGAGGCAGGATTCAGAAATACATTAGACTTCTGAGAAGAGATAGAGGAGAAAGGAAGGGAGAGAGAGAGAGAAAGAGAGATACAGAGAAAGAGGAAGAAGGAGGAGGAGGAAGAGAAAGGAGAAGAAGGAAAAGAGGAGGAGGTGGAGAAAAAGAAGAAGGAGAAGGAGACAAAGTAGAGGGAGGAGGAAGAGGAAGAGAAGGAAGAGAGGAAGAAGAGGAGGAGGAGAAGAATATATCAAAACTTGTGGGATGGAACAAGAACATTAATCAGAGGACAATTTGTATCTCTAAATGCTTACATTAACAATGATGGTATTAATAGTGATGGAATACTATTGTGCTGTAAGAAATGATGAGCAGCTTGATTTAAAAAAAAGTGGAAAGACATGCTTAAATAATGCAGAGTGAAATAAGCAGAACCAAGAGAACATTTTATACAGTAACAGTAATATTGTTCAAAGAGTAACTGTGAATGACTAAGCTATTCTGAGTAAGATGAATATTCAAATCAACTGCAACAGACACACAAAGGAAGATGCTATTTACCTCCAAGGAAAGAACTGATATATGGAAATATGTATTGTATAGTTTTACACATACATATCTCTGGTAAATGTTGACCTTCTCTAGTGCTGGGTTGGGAGGGAGGGAGGTAGACAGCTCAGAATTCAAAATATAACAAACAAATAAATAAACAATAAAAAGGTAGGGTTTAAAGATAAAGAAAATTAATTCAGCTTTGATCATGTTGAGTTTAAGGCATCTATGGGACATCCAGTGCAAAATGTCTAATGGCTGGAGAACAAAGAGATTAGGGCTGACTAAACAGATTTGAGAATCATTAGCATAGAGCTAATTGAATCCACAGGAGCTGATGACATCACTAAGGGAAATAATTTAGAAGGAGAAAAGAGGGCCCAGGATAGAGCCCTGTGAGACGCTTGTGGTTAGTAGCTGTGACTTAGATGAAGATGCAGCAAGGAAGACTGAGAAGGAGTAGTCAATTATGTAGGAGGGAAACCAGGAGAGAGTAATGTGATTAAAAACCTAGAGAGAGGAGAGTATCAAGAATGAAAGTGATTTACTGCATCAGAGGCTGATGAGAAGTCAAGAAAGATGAGGACTGAGAGACCATTAAATAGGGTGATTAAGAGATGGTTAGTAAATTTGGAGAGAGCAGTTTTGATAAAGGCTGTAGAGAGATAAGAGAATGACAGGTAAGGAAGGCACTGTGCTAGACAGTAGTCATATCAATATGAAGAATGAAATAATCCTTACTCCCAAAGAGCTTACATTTTAATAGGAGAGACAATATGGATAAATCACTCAGTTACCCAGCCAGCAAGCGTTTATTAAGTGCCTAGTATGTGCAAGGTCTGTGATAGCAATACAAAGGATGAAAAAAATCTCAGCTCTCAAGGAATTTACATTTTAATATTAACCCAAAAGGTCAGGTTAATATCTGGTATTCTCTTGATATTTGACATACCAACAGCAAATCCTGATGTTAAATACCAAAGAAGCATTTTGACTGTCCATCCTGTTTTCTGATTGTCATCAATCTATCTGATTGCATCCTTTATACCTTTTCTCTCGTGCAGTTCCTCATTTGTCATGTATTATAGTCTATTCGTGTCCAACATGTACCTCTCTGGTGACTCTGGAGTAATCTTCAGGCACAATTTTTTGAAAACTGTAGTGTCATACAACTCACAATCATATAAGCACATCAGTAGAATAATACTATTAAGTAGGTACCCATCAATTGGAGAATGGCTCAACAAGGTATGGTTTATGAAGTGAATTGGTTGTTATAAACCATGAACAATAACAAAAATGATGAATTCAGAGTAACATGGAAGGACTTGTATGAACTGACGCAGAGTAAAATGAACACAATCAAATGAACAATTCATGATCACACTAAAAATGTGAGAGGAAAACAACCTGGAAAGACCTGAGAACTCTGACCGAAGCTACAATCAACCAATCATGACCATGAAATATTGATAATGAGATACCTCCCACCTCTTGGCAGAGATGTGCTGCACCAGAGGGACAGAATGAGAAATGTCTTCTCAGATATGGCATTGTTGGTTGTGCTTGCTAAATCATGAAGTTTGTTTTTTAATACCATTGACCAATTAATTGTACAAAGGTTTTTACTGAAATTCAATTAGTAAGTTTGCATCTTTCTTCATGTAAGCAAATGTTCTTGCAAACAACTCGGAATCAAAAGACCAACAAGTATTATCAAATACTTACTAGGTGCTAGACTCTATACAAATGGAAAGAATGAAATGGTCATGATTTTGTTCACCACTATTTCTTATTTCTTTTTTATATAAACAATTGTAATTAATATTGAAAAGATGAACAGTCAAAGCAACAAAATTTGAAGTACTGGCTACTTTTGGCAGACAGCCCAGAACCAGCAGACTACTTGTCTCTTCTGTCTCTTCCTCCCCTTGCTGAGCACAAAATATACAAGGAATCATTCACTCTATGGTTCTGCTGACATTTAGGGACTTTGAGGGAAATCTGTTTTGTGGGCAGAGGGAAGGAGTTAAGAACCCAGGTGGGTTCCAGCAGTTTGTTCTCATCTACATATCTGTCCATTCCCAGTCATCTCTGAACCATCTCCTTACTTCCCAGTCTCCAGTGTCTTCAACCTGTCAATGTCCAGGATTGCAGGGCAATAATTAGGGTGCCCAAAGCAAAACTCTGACACCTCCCTACCCTCCCAGGACCAAATCCTCAGCAAATTAGAGAAATTCTCTTTCAAATCTTTCCCCACTCTGGTCCATGCTCTAATCATCTGTCAAACTGGTCTTCCTAAAGCAGAAATCTGACTATCTCTCTACTCAGTAAATAGCAGTGGCTCCCTATTACCTCTAAGACTACGTATAAAATCCTCTATTTAACTTTTAAAGGCTTTCTACCTGTCCCCTTCTTACTTTTCCAGTCTGATTAGATACAAGGATTACTCTGTGATGCAGTATCACTGCCCTTGCTGTTCCTAGCCTGGAGTCAGAAGACCTGAGTTCAAATTTGACCCCAGACATTTACTAGACTTTTGACTCTACACAAGTCACTGAACTTCTGTCTGCTTTGGTTTCCTCAACTGCAAAATAGGGGTAATTAATAGTACCAGTGTTCCAAGACTGCTTTGAGGATCAAATGAGATATTTATAAAGTGCTTAGCATATAGTAGGATCTTAATAAATGCTTATTTCTTTCCTTGAACAAAACATTCCATATCCTACCTCCAAGCATCCTGCTTCCCAATCCTTAAAATCCTCTCTCTCTTCTCATTTCTGCCTCCTGGCTTCCCTGAATTCCCTGGCTTTCTTCAGTTCCCAGCTAAAATCTTACTCTTTTGTAGGGAGGCTAATGCTTTCCTTCTGTTGATTATCCAATTGTCCTCAATAACATAGGTGCTTGCATGTTACCTCCAGTATTAGATTATGAGCTCTTTGAGAGCAAGGACGATTTTTGCCTTTCCTTGTATCTCCAGCACCTAGGAGAGTGCCTAGCCTTTAGTAAATATTATTCTTAATAAATGTTTGTTGCTAAAGTACTTATTCACTCACAGCAGAGGTCACCATGCAGTAAACTGGGAAAGGCCTGGGGACCATCTCCCCTCCCTTTAGGCCATGCATCCCTGACCAATGCGTTTGAGGGCGTGATCTTGCTTTGTTTGTCCTTTTTAGTTCTCAGGGAGAGAAGTCCCCAGTTTGGGAGCATGAAGATGGAGATCTTTGAGCCCAATATTCTGGGCGGTTCTTCTTTGAAGTCAGTATTCCAGGGTAGGTGTTGTAGCTAGCCCATCAATGAAGCCCTGAGAAGGAAAAGACCTGGCACAAAAGAGAGGACAAAGGGAATGAGAGGGATAGCCTTTGGACTTGAATTTAATGGAGTGATGCTCTATAGGAAGTGAGTATAAATTGTGACCCTAATCCCCCTCCCCTTAACAGAGATCTAGGTTATAGAAGGAAGATTATTTCCCCAAATTGTTGGAGGAAATGTTTGTATATTTATTCTGGCTAATGTCTGCCTTAAATATTTCCACACAAAAACTAATCTAATGTAAATGGGTAAATAGAAATGGGGTACTAATCACTGTATCCCTAAAACTGGAGGAAGATGATCAGTAGGATCCCTAGTCAGAGATGAGCAACCTTCTTAAGGTACTGAAGAACCCTGGGGTAGGTGTGGAATAAATGGATATGGGTCACAGATTGTGGGGCCAGAGCAAACCCATGTTTCCTATGTATGTTATATATGTATATAAGTGGCAGAGGGATAGGGGCTGAAGCCCCCTTGCTATTACATATGATCATTGGTAGAAGACTTCTCATTAGTGGAGTATGTTCAGTGCTCCTTGCTTTACTCAAGAGAGCCTGGAACTTCATGCGTCCCCTCTCTATACTGGAAGCCAAACGACCTACGATCTCTGCTCTTCTAAACTCTCACCAATTCTGCTTCTAATATAGACACAGAGCATCAAATAATCATTTTTCATCAATGAGAAGAGTTTTCTGTAAGGGGCTTGAGTCCTGGGTTACTACATAGGTGTATATACTATAGGCAATATATATATGCATGTTTTCATATGTATCTATGTGTCTACATATATATACATATACATATGAGCACATGTATTATATATATACATTATACAATAAATATATATATATATAAACTCTAGACCAATAAATACATCATTAAATTAAATTGTAATTTCATTAAAGTCAGGTATTGTCTTCTGCCTCTTTTTGTATCCATAATGCTTAGCATACAACCTGGAACATAGTAGGCTATTAATATTTAGCGACTGATTAATAGATTCATATATATTCAAATATATTGAGATTATATACAAATTATAATATAGAAATATATTCTAAACCAATAATCATGAGCATACATATTTTCTGTGGTATATACATATGTATGTGCATATATATACATACACATTTACACACATATATAACATATATATATATATATACATACATACAGTAGAACCTTGGTTTACAGGTAACCTGGTTTACATATGCTTCACTGGAAGGGGAAAATTTTTTTGCAAAATTTGTCTTGCAGGATGAACAAAAATTAGCAGTTCAAACATCAAAATTTTGTTGAAAAATGTCAGCCAAATAAGGATGTAGCAATGAGAGCCACTAACATTTTTAACAATAATGCAATGTCACATTTCCATGATATTCTGAAAAAAAAATCAAAAACAAGTGTTAGATTCCTAGTCAGAAGTAAATGTAAAGAAAAGAAATCAGTTGAGTCAAAACATAAAAATGATTCTAAAAAATGAAAAATAAGTGAAAGCAGTAATGCTAGTCTCATTTTTAGTAAAAGTAGCATGAGAGAACACTCCCAACACTGAAATCCCTGATGTTCTCGTAGAAGGAGATTCTCCTTCCAAGCAATAACCCTTCCTCCTCCTCCTCCCTCTTGTCTCCCTCAGGCGAACCATGACTCTTCTCATGGTAAAGTGCAGGTTAATTTATTTTATTTTTGGTTTATGTTGTGTTCTAATCATTGTTATTGTATTTCAGGTGCATTAGGGACAAAAAAATTTACTTGAAATTATAAACAATTATTTTTATATGAATATATTTGGGGATGTGGTACCAATCACCCAACTTTACATTATTTCCTATGGGAAAATTTGCTTTGCAAAACAAACAAATCACATGATAAACAGGATCTCAGAACAAATTAAATTTGTAAACTGAGGTTCTACTGTATATATACTTATATATATATATTATGTAACATATATACAAATATAGGCAATAATATCTTTTTTTTTTTTTGCAGGTAGAATTTCTATAGTTGTGATAGCCAACGAAGAAGGCAGTGAAAATCAGAGGTCTGTTCCTTGCTCCACAACCAGTTTGCTGCTTAACCCTGAAAAAGTATTTAGTTTCACATTTTAGTACGTATTTACATTCATATACTTAAAATACCATTTAGAATTTCCCTTCTATGGGCATTAGAAGAAATCACGGTAAAGTTGTTGTTTAGTTGTTTTTCATGTCTCTTTGTGTCCCCATTTGGGGTTTTCTTGGCAAAGATAATTAAAGTTGTCTGCCCTTTCTTTCCCCACTTCATTTCACGGTTGAGGAAACTGAGACAACAGGGGTTAAGTGATTTGTCCAGGATCGTACAGCTAGTAAGTGTCTAAGGTCAGATTTGAATTTGGGAGGTTGAGTCTTCCTGACTCCAGGCCAGTAATCTATCCGCTGTACCACCTGGCTACCCCCAAAGCAAAATACATTGTGGTTAATAATATCTTTTATAGGAGGAATAAAAAGGATTATTTAGTACTGCTTCCTTTGCTAACACCAAGGCAGTGGGATTGGTTTCCCAAGAGTAGAAACCAAGAAATTAGAGCTTCCTCCCCAGCTTTGTTACTCTGCTGCGTGTGACCTGGGGCAAAAAAAAAAAAAAATTGATCTGAGGTGTTTTCCTGCAAAGTAAAGATGACAGAAATGAATATAATTTACACCATCACACCTGCAAATTATTGCTCTTTAGATGCTGTTTTATCCCCTTTTAGAAGTGCAATTTTAAATGTTTCAAGTGCAATTTTGGAAAATGTGTCCATTTCAGAGACTTAAGAAATTGTTCGTAATGTTTCTTTGTTTAATTTTATCTACAACATTCCTTATGACCCTGGCCAACAATGGGCAAGAATAATTGAGGAGCCCTGTGGCACAGTAATAAGGCACCTCACTTTGATGCTGAAAGTTCTAGATTCCGATCCTGCTATTACAAATTATAAAGTGGACAAGTTGCTTAAACTCCCTAAGTCTGAATTTTTTCAGCTATAACCCAGAGATGGTGGTTATTGTTCATACAGTGACGTCGCAGGGTGATGTTTTGACTTGTGAGTGAATTGGATTTGAGCAAGGCAGAATTGCACAAAGTCATCAGCCTCACTCTCTCCTCCAGAGTCATCAAAGTCCAGAACAACTGGTCTGGGATGCAGTAGATGACCTTGGCATCTTCAATATCTGATCAGGCTCTAAGGGCTCCGCAGCATCTCCTTCAACCTTTCATAGCCATGGAGGTTGAGAATAGAGCTCTAGCTGATACCTTCCTTGCAGGTGGATTTTTGTAAGGGTCAAATGAGAAAGCAGATGCAGAAAGCACTTTGTAAACCCAGAGGTGCTTTTTCAATGTGATGCGTCTTTATAACCATGCCAATAAGCTACAGATTGTTACAGTTAAAGACTGCCATCTCAATCCATCATTAAACAGTTATAAAGCTCTTACAGTCAGGTGCTGTGCTAGGTACTGGAGATACAAAGAGGAAAATGAATCAGTCCCTTCCCTCAAAGAGCTTATGTTCTATCAAGGAGACAATGTGTACAAATCTATACAAGTCTATACAAAGTATCCAAAAATTGTAGTGCACTTCAAAGTTTTACAAGCTATATAAAAGACAGGAAAAAGACCATGATTTCACTGGTACAAGGAATGCCCAATGAAGAAATTCTTCATACTAATACATATTGTAGCAGCACTACAACTTAAAGTCTTAGAGAGTTTTTGGCTGGATCTTAGAGGGTCTTTTTAAAATTTAATTTATTTTATCCTGAATTTAAGAAGTAAAACAAACATTTCTATAACATAGAATAGAAAAAGAAAGATTGCACATGAAACTGTAAGTCTTTTATGTATACTTTACTACTCCTTTTAAATATTTAGCTATCACATAAATTTCTTATCTTTTTCTTTTCCCCCTTTTTTCTCCCTCCTCCCAAAGCTATCATTAGATACTAGCATGTACAGATATATGTAAAATCATTCATTGTATATTTCTATTTATCATTTCTTTCTCTGAATGCAGGCAGCGTCTTCCTCCACAGGTCCTTTGCAGTTAATTTGGGTATTTATAATAGTCAGAATTATTTATTTGTTCAAAGTTACTTTAAAACAACATTACTATTACTGCTCTTAGAGGTTGAATGACTTGGCCAAGTTCACAGAATTCGATTGTGAACACAATGAGGCAAATTTCTTCACCTCTCTGGATCTCAGTTTCTTCCCCTGTAATATGAGAGGGTAGGACCAAATGATCTCCACGATAACTTCTACTTTTAGTGTCTATAACCCTATGATTCTAGATAACTATCTTCAATATTTGAAGGATATTGAAGAGGAATTTGATTTTTTTTCCTTTTTACTTCCAGAAGACAGAACTGAGTACAAGGGAGCAGTCAGCTTTGTTTGATGTGGCACAGTGATTACAGCACTAGACGTGGAGTTAGGAAGACCTGGGTTCAAATCTGGTCTAAGAAACTCTTTTTTTGTGACTATGGGCACATCACTTACTTCTGTCTGCCTCACTTTCCTCATTTGTAAAATGAGGATAATAAGGGTACTTACCTCCCAAGGTGGTGGTGAGGATCAAATGAGAGAATACACATAAAGTGCTATATAAGTGCTAGATATAATTATTATTGTCATCATTATTATGAAAGATTGGACTGATTGTCCAATTCCTACAAGGAATGGACTGCCTCAGAAGGTATTGGATTCCCCCTCACTAGAGGCCTTCATTCAATGAATGGATTACCACTTGTTAAGAGCTTTTGCATAGGGGAATTCATATTGGAGTTTGGATAAGCTAGTCTATAAATTCCTTTCCAACTGAGATTCTATGATTCTTTAACTCTGTAACCTATTATCTGTTTGCTCTATGGTCTAGATGTGGGGGAAAAATGATATAAAATTACCACTTAATAGGAATACATATGTATATATTACCAATTAATAAAGCTATTATACGTATACATATACTATATTATATATACTATATATAGTATTAACATTATGTTGGAATTTCATATTCATATCTTCTTGCTATAGGAACCTAATTAGTGGCAATGTTCATATTTTAAGATGATAAATTTGAATTATACCACACAAACACAGTCATAAAGCAGATCACAGGTAAACTGGAGTAAGGAGAAACCAATAGGTAAAATCTTGCTATCCTACACAAGCTGGTACAAAATGATGACTTCCTCAAAAATTTGTCATTATTGTTGAATTGTTTTCAGTTGTGTCTGACTCTTCCTGATCCCATTTAGGGTTTTCTTGGCAAAGATACAGGAGTGGTTTGCTATTTCCTCAGAATTGTGATGCTTTAAAAAAAATGTGGCCATTAGATTTGCAGTAACAACGTCTTGCATTGTATAATACTTTACACAATGCTTTCCCCGATGAAACAGAGGGTATTAAACATTAAGTTCATCTTGGAGGGAAGGTCGTTGATCTCTTGTTAAAACATCTGCAATGTACCTGGTACTGTATTAGGCATTCAGAATATAGACAAAAGTGAAAGCTGTCCCTACCTTCAAGGCAATGTGTCTACTCTAATGAGAAAACTGAGGTTCTGAGAAGTTAAAATGATTTGGTCACACAGATATTAAGTATGTGAAGCAGGATTCACATTCTCATCCGCTGAGCATAGTTCCCATTATGCCCCACTGAATGCTTAACAGTGGTACTGCCTAGAGCATTGGCTCTGGAGGCAGACCACCTCAATTCACATCCCATCTCTGACATTTATTACCCATTTCATTTTGGGTAAGTCAATTAACTTTTGTGGGTCTCAGTTTCCTCAAATGCAAAATGGAGGGGTTGAATTAAATGGCCTGTGGGAGTTCCTTTCCAGCTAGAGCTCTATGATCCTTTGTTTGCCACAATATTTTTTTGAACCAGGTTACAACTTTACAGGTCTATTGTGTTTGTTTTAAAAAATAACATTTTAATGGTGGTGACAAGAGGGAGAGGGTGAAGTAGATGATAAATGGCCAATTTATCAACATGACTACATTGAAAACCTTTTACTCATTTTACTTATGGTTCCCTCTCCATTCACATTACCTCCATCTTCATCATATTTGGCCTTGTGCCTAATGAAGTGTCTAAGACTATACAGTATTGCAGATGTAATCTCTGTAGAGCAATCCAGTATGGGATCTTAGTCATTTCATGATGTGCTGTCTTCACCAGCAGAGCCAAATTTTGGCCTTTTGGGTTATTGTGTTAGATTTCGGCATGATTTACCATCCACTCTTCCAAGATTTTCCAGGAGTTAGTTTTACCACTGTATCTTACTTAACTCTTAACTCATAGATCTCTCTTCTAAAAAGAAAACATTTTTTTGGCCTCTGCTTCAATTGTACTTTCAATTCTTTGCCAATCACACTGTGCAATTTATTAATTCATAGTTAATTCCCTAACATCACTTTCCACTAATACTTTTTAAACTTACTTTATGATTGGGATCACAGCCTAGTCAAATTTGCAGGGATTAGGAAAATAAAACTTTATGCTGAGTCCAACAATGTAATACCTATTCCCATTAAGGAAATTCATCAAAATTCTTGACATAAATCTGTGCTGTTTTGCCCATGATTCTCTCATCCTCGTTACTGCATATTTGTTTAAATTGATTACATATTCTTGTGTGCTTGTGAAATATGTTTCATTGTAAATTCAGAATTGGTTGACCTTTTTTTAGTCCTTTTGCTCAATATTTTATACGATTCCATTTTTTTTTGTAGCACACTTGTGTTTTTTTTCTTTCATGCTTTCTTTCTTAAACCCCTGAAATTGGCAAATGACTTAATTATTAGTAGCATATATATGTATATGTATGCACGTGTACATAATTTGAAATTTTTTAAAAACTACCAAAAAAGACCTTAATATTTCTCTCTGATGATGTGATTTATATCTTAGCTGTCTTTTAGAAATCAGATTTCATGATTGAAATACAGAATAATAATATAGCAAAATGTAAATATTTTTCAAAAATAATTAATCTTTATATTTGTGAAAGAACAATTTTAGAAGATGAGATGCTTTATCTCAATCCTAGGGCATCTCTTTTCTTCTAGGTTAATGGATTTTAGAATGCTAGATTTCATAGCTGAAGACAAAAGGTTAAAAGTCTTTTTTGTCTCTTGATACGTGTGTGACCTTGTACTTTGAGCCTCAGTTCCAGCATATGCAAAATGTGGATAATACCAGTCCAGTGTGTGTCACAGAGTTGTTAGAATCATATGATATAATGGATATAAAATGATGTATGCTTGTGAGCTTTTATCACTATATCTTGCTTGCTTTGACATCCTTGGTTCTGGGAATGTGAAAAAAGAGTCCAAAAAAACTCATGATCACATTTGTTTTATGACTCTCCTGGAGTCATAAAGTGGACTGGCTAACATTATGTTACACTCAGGTTGTTTAGTGAGACACTAAAGGAATGGGATGAGCCAGTCAAGGTCTATGGATGCAGTGAGTTATCTGTGAAAAACACAACTTCCGTCATCCCCAAACCTCTTTGTCACCCATCATAACACCTCTCAGATCTGTGACCAAAACTATAAGCCTACCGTCTTCCATGCCTATCTTTTCCATAGCAGTTGCCTGTTCTGTTCACAATACCACCCACCTCATAGTGGTATATGGGAGTTAGTTACAAGAGCAGGTTGTTACATTTTTCAGTGTGAGCATTTATATGTTGGAAATAAGCAAACAGTACAAAGTAGGACTCAATTTATTTTATTTTTTTGTTGATTGTCTCAACTTGAGAAATGAAGGAAAAAATTTTAATAATGTAGATTAAATTTTAAAATGTCATGCATACATTTCCAGTGAGCTGGTTGTTAAACATTGACTAACTCAGCCTTTAGCTATTTGGCCTATTTCACTCAATTTTTGGAACGGACATGTGACTTTATCCAGGTATTAACCATAACATTTATAAAGTACTTACTATGTGCCAGGTACTGTGCTAAGAACTTTACAATGAAATAATTTGATCCTCACAACAACCCTGGGAAGGAAACGCTATTATTTATTCCCATTTTACAGATGAAGAAACTGAGGCAAATAGAAGTGACTTATCCAGGCTTATACAGCTGCTTAAATGTCTGAGGTTGAATTTGAACTCAAATCTTCCTAATTCCAAACCTAGTCCTCCATCCATTATTAGGGGCCTCTTGGTGGGGTACTTTCTCTGCCAATGCAGATCAGAGCCTTTTGTGCAACTTATTGTCTTAGAGGTTGTGACATGCCAACCCTATTTTTTCTGCACTTAAATCATATTATAAAGATCTACAAATATTACTTTATAAAAGGAAATACTGTATCAGGTCCTACCGTAAAGAAGGACCAAAAAGGATTAATTTCACACATCAAACTATCTTTTAAAACTCTGATACCCATATATTCTTTATAGTGTCACACGACAGAAATAGTTCTAATTTCATATTATGTCTTACTATTGTTGCACATTTTTTATTATAGGAAATTTTCATTTTTTTAAAAAAAATTAAGTTTCAGGAAAAAAATAAAAATAAAATTCTACATATTTCCATCCAAAGACTCTAGGATTATAAATTTAGAGCTGGAAAGGGTCCCAGAGGCTGTCTAATCTGCAACCCTTTCATTTTACAGAAAAGGAAAGTGAAGCCCAGAGAGATGAAGCAACTTAGTGGAAGAATGAAGAATTCATACCTATGTTCTCTGCTTATTAATCCAGGGCTTTTTTCCCATTACAACATGCTACCTCTAGGTTCCAGCCAACGCAGACTACCCCATTCTTTGACTCCCCGTCTGTACTTATTCTTGAAATGTCCAATCTACTACTGAAATCCTTAAATGCCTGGTAAAAATGGAATCTCCATTGTCTTCCTTGTCTGCTAAATGGAAATATTCTTTCCCTTTTTGGATCATACATAGCATTTGTGCCGCTTCAGAATAAATTTGTGTGCTGTGTATTATTCTCTATTATAGTTAAGATAGGTGCCATGCTTCCCCATTAGACTGGAAAGGAAAAAACCTATCTATTTATCTGCCTATGCCTAGCATATAATGTGGTTGTATGTATGATTAATGATTAATAAATACTCAACAGTACACTTTGAAACTGCATCTTATATCTGGCTATATGAAGCACAGACTACAGATGAAGGCAGAGGAGCGGGAAAGATGAGAATACACATTAGACATATTTTTCCTTTATCTGCGTATATTTGCATACACTCCAGCTGAATAAAAGGTCCATGAGGATAGGGATTATTTCATTTGTCCTTGTATCTCTAGGACTAACCAGGGGAAAACAGTGTAGAAAATTGAAAACTGGGCTTGGAACCACAAAGACCTGGTGCACCGGGCCTGCCCGGGGCCATCGCCTAGAAGCTTACCTCTCCTGTAAGCCACCCGCTATACCGGTCTTCCAGTGCTTCGGGCCCCCTCCTGTGCAGGAGGGGAATGACCAAACAGTACACCTGAGGAGGTTGCTTACTGCACTTTATTGCTTACCCCAGTCCTCCTGACCTTCCCGTGTTCCCCCTTATATACCCTGCCGTAGCTCCTCCCATGTTCCGCCTTGGAGGCAGAGCTCAGCTCCATAAGGGGCGTTCCCAGCACCCGAAGGCGGGTTCTCACCCCCGGGTGTCTCCGGGCTCACCAGGGGGCCACAGTCCAGAGCTCGGCCCTCTACAGACCTGGGTTCAAGACTAGCCTCTGACACATATTGTGTATCCTGGGCAATTTTCTAAGACTATAAATTACAGAAAAGGTATTGACCTGTATGGTTAGAGGGAGTTTCTTCAGAAAGAGTTCCTTCTACCAATGAAATTTAGGTCTGGTATGCTCCCATCTACCTCCTTCCACCTTTCCACTCCTGCCATGCTTTAGACTTAGTAGGTGCTAATGTTTCCTAACAGGGCAGCTAGGTGGTGAAGTAGACAAGACTGTCAGGCCTGGAATCAGGAAGACTCATCTTCATGAATTCAAACTCGGCCTCACTTTCTAGCCATGTGATCCCTGAGCAAGTCACTTAACCCTCTTTACCTCAGTTTCCTCATCTGTAAAACGAGCTGGAGAAGGAAATGGCAAACCACTTCAGTATCTTTGCCAAGAAAAACCCATATGAGGTCACAAATTATGGTATTAAATGAACTAAGCAGAATGGATGAGAATACTTCCCCCCCTTCAATAGTGGTAGTTCCAAGTTTGAGTCAGAGGGACTATGACTTTTGGTGAATTCATAGTGGCAAACAGATGACAAGACTGCAAATTTTGGGTCATTTGTAAATTTTTGTTAAAGGCTGAAGTAGCCTTTGGTGCATCAGAAGAGAGATCTTTCAGTACTGAAGTGTCCTGAACTTTTGGTGAGAGGGATGAGTCACAGAGCTAGGATTTTATTTCCTGAAGAGGCTGACTTGTTGGCTGGGTATAAGGATGTACTCCCCAGGCCTGGACATTTTTAGCTGCCCAAAGATACTACATACAAGTAATTTACTAGGGCTGATCTGGAGACTGCAATAGCCTTGGAACCAAAGCTCTTTTATCAAATATGAGAAATGATCCATCACGTTGCCTAATAAAGAATATAATCTCTTTACCTCTTTATGTGCATGATTGAGTAGCTTTACCCTATTACTAAACTTCCTACATGTAAAGAGACCTGAGATTGGCTTGTTTTTTGCACTAACATCTCCCTAAGTTAATCAGTGTTTATTTTTATCATGGGTACTAAATACACTGTTTTCAAGAAGTGTTTTTATGCTTTATTAGCAACCTGGCAAGCAACCTGTTTTTAAAGGACACTTGAGTTTATGATACTAATTCAGCAGGATAATTTGGGAAGTCAGCTCTTTTAAGAGTTTTGGTAAAGGTTTCAGATAACCCAGGGAGAATGCAAAAAGTCATTCATTCAAAATTCACTGGCATTTTTCCTCCTCTACCCTTGGTGAGAGATTTGAAAAATCACTTCAGCATCAGAAATTAATCTAATTAATCATGTATACAAATATACAGAAATATATTTAAAAATAAACAGAGGTAGTAGCTTATGTGCAGCTCTTAGCATCTCAAAAATTCATTAGCACTATGGACACAGTTACTTTAGAGTAAGTTTTAGAGAGTATTAAGTATAGAGTAAAATCATTTTCAATTTAATTTCAATTACAGACTAATCTTTTAAAAAGAAAACCTTTTCTAAATACAACCATGTAGAATATTTGCAAACTAACCATCAAATTTTCTCTGGAGAATTGCGGCAGTGAAGTGAATGGTATCCTAGCAACTCCTAAAAAAAACTAGCTATCCAAAAGTGACTGCAGAAAGGCTGCAGGGGCCTGTACAAGGGAATATACACAATATGATGAAAGGAAGAGAAAGGAGGGTATTTTTGTTTATAAAATAATTTAATGGATATTAAGTTTTCCCAAGAGCAGGATTCATCACCTATTAGTTCTTAAATGTATAAAAAATTAGAAGATGCCAATCATAGCTTCTGATTGCAATTCTTTTTTAAAAAACTTAAACTATCACTTATAATTCTATTATTCTATGTCCTATTTAGAAACTTGAAGTTATTTTTTGTCCAATTTAGCTTCTGTCTAATAATAGAAAAAAGGAAAATAAAATTTAAGATTACTGTCTGAATACTTTTTTATGGCAGAAGATGGGTATGTGGGATGCAAATATATAAAATGCAATATTTTTATTGCTGGATCTAGATTGAATACAACATCAGCATTAGTAAACATTACTATAGATGGGGAAAGAAACTAGTCATATGTATAAGGTCAGGATGAAAACTTTCAATAGAAGAGGGAGGGAAAATTGGTAGAAATATGGCTAATGATAATAACATTCTTCTTTGCATCTACCATAAAATTCAAATACGTTATAAAAAAATTCCAAAACAAGTTTTTAATACCAGAAGAAGAGTATTTAGCTACCTAAAACCTTTATTAGTATTTAAATATCCAAAAGCTATTTTTCAATAAAATGATTTAGTTTTGTCTATTAAAATCCTTAACTGAACAAAAATGTAGCTTAAGCCACTCATTTCAACAGAATGTTTTAATTCAGCAGATCAACTTTCTTTAAGAAGTAACAAATAACAAAAAAGAAGTCTATTTGTAGCATTCTAAAAATATTCTCTGCAAAAATAAAGACATTTCCAATACGTTGACTTGGTCTGTTAGACAATGAGCACAGAACTGCAAATAACAAAGAAGGATAACAACTGAATCAAAAGAATCCAGACAATATAAAAATATATTTTAATATGCATCAAAGAACAAGATATGTTTTATGTTTTCTCCTGTATTTTCTTTAGAAGATACTCCATCTGTAGGTTCAGATTTGGTTGGCCTTTTTTAGTCCTTTTGCTCAGTACTTTATATGCTTCCATTTTCTTTTTTTTGTAGCGCTCCTGGGCTTCTTCTCTTTCTTGCTTTCTTCTCTCAAACTCCTGAAATTAACAAATGTCCTAATCATGAGCAGCGTGTATATGAAGAGTCTGGAATTTTTTAAGAACTACCACAAAAAGACCTTAACATTTCTCACTGAGGATAGCATTTATATTTTAGTTACCTTTTAGAAAGCAGATTTCTTGGTTGAAACATGAAGTAATAATACAGCAAAATGTAAACATTTTTCAAAAATAACTGACCTCTATATTTGTATATGAATTTGGATAATTTAGAAGATAAGATGCTTTATCTCAATTCCAAGCTATTTCATTTTTTCCAGGCCAGTGTAATTTAGTGGAAAGAATACTGGACTTTCTATAAAAAGGCTAAGGTTAAATAAAAGTCTCAGGTATCTCTTGGCAACAGTGTGACCTTGTACTTTGAGCTTCAGTTTCGGCATCTATAAAATGCACCTATCTTCCCTGCATGTGCCACAAAATTGTTGGAATGACACAAGATAATGTACGTGAGCCATTATCTATTTCTTAATTATTATGCTCTCTAAATTACAATCCCGAAATAACAGACTAAGATTCTACTGTCAAGAACCTCATTTAACTGTCCCATCCAGCAGACAGCATCCTCCACTTACTAGAACTGCTCTAAATGGCCCTAAAGTGACCCTGGGTTCTTGAAGGCTGAGCCAAAAGAACACAAACTGAAGCAACTCCTGAGCTGGAAAAGCTTTCAATCACAGACTCAGTCATCTAAGAATCAACCTAGCCTATCCCTAAGTTGGCTGTAAGTTTGATGAATTTTATCATTACAGAAACCCTGAAAAAAGTTCTGTTACTTAAAGACCTATGAAAAGCGAGACATAAAATCTGTCTTTTAAGTATTTCTTACTGTCAATTTCATTTATTCTTTTTTCCTGAATTTTAAAGATCCAGCCTTCTCCCTAGGCTGCCCAAAACTCAATGAAGTGGCCCGACTGCAACCTGTTTGGATGAGATGTGGCTCCTCAATTCTCTATTCCTTTCAGTGAACTGGAGGATAATGGGGCCATCCCTCTACTTGCCCTCTATGCCCTTCAGGACTCTGGCACTGTCACCTGACTTTGTCCTGGCAGCCTTGCTAACCCTACCAGTCAGGGGTGGGGAACCTGAACCCTCAAAGTCACATGTGGCCTGCTAAGTCCTTGGGTGTGGCCTTTTGACTGAATCACAGTTTTACAAAACAAATTCTTTTATTAAGGGGATCTGTTCTGTGAAGTTTGGACTCAGTCAAAGGGTCGCACTTGAGGACCTCAGAGGGCCACACATGGTCTTGAAGCCTCAGATTCTGCACCTCTGCCCTACCTCCTTATGACTTGAGGGTCTTTCCATTCACCCTGCAGTTGGACTTGTCTTATATATTACCTTTCCCAATCAGCACATGAGCTCCTAGACAGCATCAACTGTCTCACTTTCTCTACTACTATCTCCAGGCTTAGCACTTAGTACATGGTAAGTGCTTCAACAAATGCCTTTAATTCATACTTGATGATAAATAACCAATGTATTTAAGAAGATTACTTAACTTTCAGTTAAACAAAGATACAAATCCTTCTATTATCGCTTATGTTCATGCGTAATGCCATCCTTTACAAAAGCAAAGTTATAAAAAAAAAAATCACATTATACTGAGATTTTAAAATAGAATGGATCATAATATTTTTTTCCAGCAGCCTTAACTCTAAATATCTTTTTAGGGAAAAAAAAACTATATCTATCATGATTTCTACTGTCATAACTATGATAAATGCACCAGGGTTGTATATTATGCAAATAAAGTCTTACATGGGATAAGACTTAATTTGTTGAGTTTGTAGATAAAACCACCAATGCAGAGACATGGAGTAATGTCTGTGGACCGTCCACAAAGTCAAAAGAAGCTTAGTATGTCTGTAATCAATTTAGAGCCTTCATTGAAACTTTCAGTAGTCTAGCTTTTATCACTATATTGCTAGTAACTTTCATATTGCCATTTTGAAACACTGAATTCCAAGTAAATAGGTCAACATTCATTAATAGGAAAGCTTCTATTTCCGGACAAGTGAAATGAAAAGGGAACATATAATTCTGTATAGTGGAACATTCATTTACTTCATCTGGTATCCTATTTCAGAATATGGTTAGAAAAAAGTACATTAACCAATTATATAAGTTTCAATAGCTCCATAGAGAAATACTGTTTCACCATAGTCAATCACCAGTTTTATGAACTATTAAGAAAAGTAGTCATTTTATCAAATACAAATTTTTAAATGTCTGAATTACTGTTCCTCATTGGCATGATAATAAAAAGATTAAAAGGCTTGTAAGTTACAAAATAAAATAAAATTAAATCATGGAATGCTATAAATGGAAAGATGTTAAAGAACATTTTTTCCATAACCTCATTTTAGACGAAGACAGTAAGGCTTAGAGGAGTTAAGTTGCAGAGCAAATTATCTTTGGTAACATCATTCACTATCATATCTGGAACTGCCCTGATAGAGGCTCTAATACTTTTTGAGGTGGAAGGATATCAGCAACTCTGAAGTAGTCAAAACAAGAACAACCTGTGGCATTAACAAAATCGTATTTTTGTACATTTACTTTTTAACAGTCTAACACTATTTTAGTTTATGCTTCTTCTTGCTAATTTAGAAATAAACTCTTCTTAAAAGGTCATAATTAGAATAATTATTTTAAACATTTTCATATTCCCTTATAATGTTGCCTTAATATACAGCAAAAATGACTGCAGGAAAAACTATGTTTTTCTTAGTGGTCAAATTGAATTTGATTTCTCATTAATCCTAAGAGTTAATCCTAGAGTTCTCTAGATTAATGGATCAGATTTAGAGCTCAAAGGGACTGATGAGTTATGGGATTTTATTTCCTTAATTCATTAAAATGCAAACAGCTGTAATACATTATAAATAGCCACAGAGACAAAATAACACCTTGAATGGAAGGCCACGTTCATAATTTTAACTTTGAATATATTTAGTTATATATTATGATATAGGATTTTAAGGGAATGAAAGTACTTAATTGTCTTATAAAAAAGTAGGTTTTACCTGTTTCTTAGCAGCACGTTTAGCTTGTACCCGTTCATACTCTTCTTTTGCCTTCTGGTTTGATGTTTTTTTCTTATTTCTTTTTGGAGTGGCAATAGGCCTGTAAAAAACAAATGTAAAAAAAAGTTATGAAGGTCAAAAAAATTTACCAAAATTCATTAAGCTTAGTCACAAACAAATAAATTTGTAAGTATCTCATTTCATGAAAAGTCCCAATTATAGAATATTATTTAAAGACATTATATGACTCTCAAGGACAAAAAGTAAAACCGGCTAGTAACAAATTGCTGGGCAGATAGATTCTGACTATATATTAAAATCTAGGGACAGCTTGACATCATAAGAAAACACTACACAATAGGGAGTAAATATGTATCATGGTGTTACAAAATATAAATAAGTTGTAGAAGGGTTTGCATATCACGGACCATAGATCCAAGAAGTGTTATTGAGGATGGATATGATGGAGGACAAAATATGTGCCAACGCCAGAGGAACCAGTCCCATGTATTTTATACTAGTAGAACTTAGGATATCCAAAACTCCAGTCATTTTGACCTGTCCATTTGATCAGATTCCATGACTTCACCAACTCTCATTCCTTTCCTGCGTTCCTCTACTACTTGTAACTTGGATGAAAACACTCACTTCTGGTCTAACACTGTGTAAATTACATATATGTGCTAGTCTTGTTTCCCTAACTGGACTATGAGTTCCTAGGTCAGGATGATGTCAGTTATCCCTTCTCTGGAGCCTAGTGAAGTTATGGGCACAAAGTAAATAATAATTGATAACAGACATTTTCAAAACCTCCTCCTCCCCAATACTATTTGTTTTTTTTAATTTACTATTAACCTGCTCACTCTAATTTTTTGTTTCTTTAAGTTAAGGTAAAAATCAGACCAGTCCTTTCTCCAAATGATCATGAACTCCGAATTGATGACTTCTACTTTAACCACAGAGCAAATCTTGGTGTTCAAGGGTCTCTTAAATCTTATGCCAATCTACTTTTCCTATCTGCTAACATTCCTCCATCTGAGGGACCATCTAGTTCAATCTGTAACCAAATGAACTTGCCCTACATTCCCAACAAGGGGTCATTCAGTCTTTGCTTGAAGACACCCAAGGAGGGATAATCCACTACTTTCTAAAGGAGTTCATTCTATTTCTGAAAAGCTCAAGGAAGTTTTTCTTTACTAAAAGCTTAAATTTCCTCTTTGCAGCTTCTACTCACTGCTCCTATTTCTGCCTTCTAAGGCTAAACGGAGTGAGTTTAATTTATTTTCCACATCCTAGCACTTGAAGGCAACTATTATTTCTATGTTTTTGTCTTTTTGCCAGAATAAACATAATTCCTTCACCTTATTTTTGGCATGAACCTGACAGTGCTCATCATGCTGGTCATCATGCTCTTTACACTACAGTTCATCAGTCCTTCATAAAATGTGTTGCTCCGAACTGAACACCCCTCACCATTTGAGGGATCACCAAGGCAGAAACCAGTAGGACTATCACATCACTGTTGAAAGCTACCCCTATCATAATGAAGCCTTGAAGCACATTAAATTCTCTGGTGGCCATATCACACAACTGACTCATTTTGATCTTGCAGTCCATCAATGAGTCACTTAGGTCTACACTTGAGTCAAACACACAGCTGTTCCCTTCATCTGAAATGTTTTTCCTTTCTCCCCTCATCACCATTTATCCTACTTGATGAAATTCTGAGCAACCTTTGAGGTCCAATTTGATTGTTACCACCTTAATGACATTATTGCTTATTTAGATAGCCAGATTTGACTTTTCCTATTTCTAAAATCAGGTAACAATTTTGACCTCTTTTAGGGTTCTCATCACATTATGCTTTATATTTTAAATCATAGCCAACTCCATCTGTAGTACCTTTCAGAGAATGTTTTTCTCACTTATCTGACATTTCTCCATGCCTTAGCACTTTCCACTTGATAGCAGTTTTATAGTCAGAGTTTGGGTCAATTTAAAAAAAATGTTATGAGAAAAATGAAAAAACTCAAAAATGCACTATTCTTTTCATTTACAGATGAAATTTAGAGTCACAGAATTTTAATCTGTAAGGAACCTTAGAGATTTGGCCTTATTTTATCATTATACAGATGAGGAATCTGAGTTTCCGAACAACTAAGAAGCTTTCCCCAGGTCACCAGAGCATACCACTGGTGGTTAAGGCCTGAATCTAAGTATATTTATTCCCACCCAGTCCAATACTTTTTCCTCTAAGCCATCCTACGTCCTGATTCATTCAAATATGCTACAACCACATTTTCATCTAATTATATGCATTTTTAAAACCTGGATAGAAAATTAATTCCTTCTTAAGTTTTCACAATATCTATCAAAATAGCCAACAAAGCATGAGTTTAATTTTCCGTATTTAAACAAGAGAGAGAGTGAAAACATACTTCACTGTTGCGCTACATTCTTCTTCTGGCAAAGGTTGTTTTTCTTTTTTATGTCGTCTCCTGAGCATTTCTTCTTCAGCTAAATACAGATGTTTTAAATGCTCTGGATATTTTTCTGTAAACTGAGACTCTTGTGAAATTTGTGACCTTTTTTCTTTCCTTAGCAATTTCTTGTACTCTCGCTGAACCTTCTGTTTCCTCTGAAATGCAAACCCTTGTCCTACATTGAAGAAAATAAGAGCAACAAGTTAATGTAAACAAAGGGGAAAAATAGATGTTAGTCATCTATGAATCTAATATTTAAATAAATCACATTAAAAATTATCAACTGAACATAACTTTAATAACCAGTCATCATCACAAAAGATAAGTTTTATATAGTTTCCTCTTTAGAGAAGCACAGTAAGAAACAACAGCGAGGATGGCATGCTCTTTAAGCAGCTGGCTACTTGTTTTCTTATTTGTTATAAAAAAGAGACATTTGGTTCGGGTTTGTCCTTCATTTTTGAAGACCATGACATCAGGGAAATGATGACATGACTTGTATTTGACTTTGATTTGAGTGAGGGAGGGTTGTGCAAGGTTACCAGCCTCACTTTCTCCTCCTGAGCCATCTGGGTCCAGTGACCAGATATTCATCAGGATGACTGGAAACGGCCCAGGATGGATGAAAGGAGAAATTAGGGTAGCATGAGTGTGTATATATATATATCTGCATCTAAGTAACTTAAGAAAATAAGGAAATGAGACAATACTTTATATTTACACTATTTCACTATATTATGGAATCAAATCAAAATCCCCTTTGCATCCAGAGACCTTAACTGAGTCCTTGGATGTTAGGATGACAGGATTTAGAGCTTGAAGAATTACAGAACAGCCAGGCCAACTCCCTCATTTTAAAAAAGAAACTGTGGCCCTAAGAGATTGACTTTTCCAAGATCACCCATAAGCTAGGATTTGGTGGGCTAACAGTAAATACAATAGTCTGTCTACTAGCCACACTAATTCCATCATAAGTTTTTGAAACTGAAAGGAAAAAAACCATCCCATTGAATCTCTTCACAAGTTTTATCAAATATTTTAAAATGGCTTCAAGTCTGATGTATGACCGTATCAAGAGGTGATGAGGTTCCCAAAGAAAACTATGTATGGTACAAAGAGCTCCTATTTATACCATTCTTTAAAATTCACAAAGTGCTTTCTTCCCAGTGACTCTAGGAAGCAAGGTTCTACAGACAGCACTTTCCCCATTCTATAGCAAGGTAACAAAAGCAAGCATGAGGTGCTGAGAAGAGGCCTGGCTTTGAATCCCAACTCTTCTCTACTCCCAGCGTGACTCTGCTCAAGATAGTTAACCTGTGTCTAAGTTTCCTCAGGTGTAAAATGTGATTATGTGCATAAAATGATAGCCTTTCTGTTGCCTGTCACTTCTAAATGCGTGATCCCAGAACAAAGCATTGCCCTTTAAATCCACAACACCTGGATCAGTACCTATTTCATCAGGCAAATACCAGAGGAAAATGACTTCATTTCAGTGGGCTTAGGACCCCTCAGGAAGCAGACGGGATTTTGCTAAAATCTGCTGACCCTGCCTTCTCCTTTCTCAGCTGGCCTCCTATAATGCAACTGTTTCATTTCATCCTTACAACACTGTGAAAGAGGTGCTACTGTTATCCCCATTTTACAACTGAGGAAACTAAGGTAAGCAGAGATTAAGTGACTTGCCTGGCAGTCACAAGGCCCCCAACTATCAACTCAAGGCTGGATTTGAACTCAGGTCTTCCTGAATCCAAGCCCAAGGCTTTCCCTCCTCCACCACCTGGCTGTCCCTGTAGAACTAAAGGTCAGCTTCCATAGCCTGGTTCCCTCAGGGCAATGTACTCCTTTGCCTTTCCTGGACTGACTTCAGTGGAGTTGGGTAGAGAAGGGTACACAGCACTTTCAGATAACATTAAGACTCTTGGATATAGTTGGGGAAAAGAAGCCTTATCCTCATGCTTCCTCTATACCAGAGATGTCAAACTAAAATAAAACAGGCCACTAAACCATACCTAAGTATCCTTGCAGGCCATATTAGAAAACCAAATGTTGCCGTTTTCCATGCTCTACTGTATTTTTACTTATCTTGTTAAATATTTTATAATAACAGTATTAATAGCTAACATTCACATACCAAGCACTGGGCTAAAGGCTTTACAGTTATCTCATTTGATTCTCACAACACCCTTGGAAATAGTTACTATCACCCTCATTTCACAGATGAGGAAACTGGGGCCAACAGGGACGTTAAGTCACTCGCCCTTCGACACACAGCTTGAATTGGAACTCAGGTCTTCGGGACTCTAAGCCCAATTTGCACTTTAATCCGGTTTCTCTCAGGAGTGCTGTGGTTAGACAGGCAGAACACAAGCAGGTTAATAACTGGCTGGGGGCCACAAAGCCAGGAGGTGTCAAGAGGGAGGTGACCCTGGAACTGATCCTGCGGACTCCAAGCCTGGCTGTCAGCCTCTCATTTTGTAGGGAGGGCTCCTTGCCCTACACCCTACACCCATGATGCTATGTCTGGGTGTTAGATAAGACGGTGGCCGTGTTTGTCCTTTCTTCTCGTAGAGGACCGGGACATCAAGATTACGACATGACTTGCACTAGACTTTGTTTTGAGTGAGGGAGGGCTGTGCAGGTCACCAGCCTCACTTCTCCTCCAGAGCCATCTGAATCCAGTGACGTCATACTCCTCAGGATGACTGGAGATGGCCCAGGATGCACCGGGAGACCTTGGCCTATTCCAGTACTCACAGAGAGATTAAGTAAAGGATTAATAAGCGCCTACTGTGTCCCAGAGGGGCAGCTAGGTGGCGCCCTATCAGGAAAACGCGAGTTCAAGTCCCGCCTCAGATCCTCCTACGACCCTGGACAAGTCACTTCACCCCCCGTTTGCCTCAGTTTGCTCATCTGTAAAATGAGCTGGAGAAGGAATACTCCGGTGTCTTTGCAAAGAACACTCCCAACGGGGTCACGGAGAGTCGGACACGACTGAAGGGTCTCCGCCATAACTTGGACCAGGTCCGGGGGTAAGGCCGGCAGGGGTCGGAGGTCGCTGTGCTCACCGAGGCCGGAGTCCGGCCCCTCCCGCCCACAGTCCGGAGCTCTTCGAGGCCTCAAAGGCCGCGTGCGTCACTCACCCTCGCGGACGCTGCCGGAGAAAACATTCCGTGCGTTCTCCCGCCATGTCCGCCGCTGTCGCTGCGCCTTCTTCTTGAATCCCAGGCGGGCGGCCGGCGCCCCCTGTGCCTGGGCCCCTCCGGCCCGCGCCGCTTCCGCACGCTTCGCCGGGGCCATTTTCCTGCTTCTCTGGCCCGGCGGGCGTCGCGCAGCCAACTGCGTCATCAGGGAGAGGTAATCGATCGGGAGGCCCGCCGGAGGCTCGGCGCGCCACTCGTTAGGCTTGACCCCGCCCACCCCAGCGGACGCCCGGGCGGCACGTGCGGCCCGGGAGGGAGGCCGTCATGGCGGCCACCACGCCGCTGCCGGAGTGCGGAGACGTGGACGTGCTGCGCGGCAAGCTGCGGGAGCTGCTGCGGTTTCTTCGCAAAGCCGTTCCCATCGCCAACGCCCACACGGTGGAGTTTTACACGGAGAACTTGTGGGAGCGCTTCGTGGAGGGATCCCCCGACAAGGTAATGGAAGCTCTAAGATCGCATGCACTCTCGTTAGAAGCCGCGCCTGCGCGCTGGGAAGAGCGCCCCCTGGAGAGAACTGGAGAAAATTCAGGTGAGCAGCGCCGCCTAGTGGACGGGAGGAACTGCGATGTAATGGAAAGACTGCTATCTGTAGCTTTGGGGGTTCGAATCCCAGTTCCCCAGAAGTTTGGGAAATTAATCTCCTAGCATGCATTTCGGTTAAGGAAAAAAGCTGATTTAATACTCACTAGGGGCCAAGCACTGTTTTAGGGCACTGGTAACGATGTCACACTCTTGGTAAGAATTGAGCTTGAGTGTGAACCTAGGTCCTCTGACTTCAGGTCTGGCATGCTTTCCATTATATCATTTCCTGGAAAGGAATCGTCTAGTCCCATGGTTTCCAGTCGCAGAACTGTACCTAGGAATTCTTTCATATTTTCATTAAAATTCAAATATATTTTTGGGGACATGGGGGGTAAGGGCAGCTGTGGTGCCGAGGAGTTTCACAGGAAGTATAAGCCTTCCTGACTCCTTTCTCCTCTTTCCTGTGACCCATTCCCTTTTCTTACCTTGTCCCTAAACCCCTTACTCATTTCCAGTGCAGTGGATGCTTTTAGAGCATAAGCACCCAGGCAGGGCACCTCATTTCCCATGTCAGTGCACTTGTTAAAAGCCTCAGCTACCCTATCCTAGTTATAGTTCTACTCCAGATTTTTCACAATCCGGAGCTTTTTTACTGTCAACACATTACATGAACATCCTTGTGATAGGAATTACTATTAATCTGTTGATTGAAAAATGCATAATGGCAGAAATTTAGGGATCAAATGATATTTATAGTTTATTGTAGTTTTTAGTTCATTAATCACAATTTCATCTATGTACATTTGACTTGTAGTGTACATATACAGATTTGTATGTGTATGTTTGTGTATTATATATACACGTACACATATATGACATACAACTTGATGGGTAAATATAGAACAAAAAACCAGTCTGTGGCATGTATGTGGACCATTAGATTCATTATAATTAATTCCTCAAACCCTAAAAAAAACCCCATTTGTTTTCAGGGTGTCTTCTCAACCTATGACAATAGGCAGGGTTAGATGAGTCTTATATGCAATTTAAATATTAATTTTCTCTCTCAAAGGAAGGGCAGAGGATTACAAGTTTTGGGCTAGAAAATACCTTAGAGTTTACATAATCTGTTTTACAAAGGAGGAAACAGAGGCCCAGAGATGTTAAGTGATCTGCCGAAAAGCAAACCGGTAGTAAGTAACCAAACTGGTGTTTGTACCCAAACCTTCTATTTATTTGTACATTACTCTGTTAACTACATAGTGGAGGTTCATACACAAGGTTGGGAGGTTTGGACAGGGGAGAGACATGTTGCCCTGGAACTTTGCCTCTGAGTCATTGCTGGCCTAACTTTACTTGTCTTTATTATTATAACATTAGTTGAGTACACACTATGTGCATGGCACCAACAGGGAAAACTGAATCAATTATGGATAACATGGTTGCTTTGCTCAAGGGGCATAGTTATGACAAACAGAAAAAGCAAACCTCTGTGAAAGTAATAAAGTAGTGATCTCCAAAAGTACAGAAATCAGACTTCTATGGTGGTGTTTCTATGATTCTAGGTCTACAGCTGGAACACGTTGTTCAGGCCTCTTAGCCACTTTGTGTGTCTTGGGCCCCTTGGTCAGGCTGGTGAAGCCTCAGGGCCTCTCATTACAATAGTGTTTTTAATGGACAAAATGAAACGGATAGGATTACAAAAGAAACCAATTATAATGTAGTGATAAAAAAAAAAAAAGCTTTTTAAAACCCACAGATCCCAGGTTAAAAACTGATCTTGAGTAATCTGTTCACTTTATGAATGAGGAAATTGAGGCCCAGAAAAGTTAGGTGACTTACCTAGGGTTATACAGGTGGCATATCAGAGGCAAGATTGGAATTTAGGTCTTCGGACTTCAGTGCCATTGTCTTTATGGACTGTGTGCTGTTTTCTGGATTATCTGGTCCAATCAAGTGTTTCTTGAAAGAGTAGTGGGGGAGGGGAACAATTCTGAGGGGAAAAAAATAAAAAATTCTAAAGAAGCTACGGCAGCTGGGTGGCACAGTAGATAGAGTGCCAGGCCTGAAGTCAGGAAGACTTATCTTCTAGCTGTGTGACCCTGGGCAAGTCACTTAACCCTGTTTGCCTCAGTTTCCTCATCTGTAAAATGAGCTGGAGAAGGAAATGCCAAACGATTTCAGCCTCTTTGCCAAGAAAACCCCACATGGGATCATGCAGAGTCAGATCTGAAAGAACACTGATCGACACCAACAAAAAGCTGGAAACACCAGCAGTGTCTGGAGTTCTAAAGGCAGAAACATGGGAAGGGAACAAGTACCACTGGATTATCTGGAATGAAATAATAGACAGACAGTAGACTCTTCCCACGGGTTAAAACGAGACATTAGTGTAAGCAAAGACGCTTCCTGTGCTCCATGCAAAGACGCTTCCTGTGCTCCATGGAACGATGATGTGTTTCTGAGGCTTCCATCAGGAGAGAAGGCATCCCTCATGTGCCAGGAAAGCTGAACACAATAGGCTCATGTCTCTGCTGAATAAAACTGTGGCCCCATGTGAAAATGACATCAGCAGCAGAGCAATCTGCTCTCTTCCTCCGGCTTGTGGTTGAGAATCTCCTGGATGGGAAGAAACCTGATAACCTTCTGGTGGTCGGTATGGCCACGATGGGCACTGCCAGAGGAGCTCAGAACGCATCTTAGGAACTCTGAAGCCCTGGGCGCAAACTGAAGACGTGGAAGAAAGAAGTGGTGTTGTCATCACTGCTAGGGTTAATTGTGAACTTGACAAGCATCAAGAAACGGGGACATTGCCATGTACAAAAAAATAAGAGGAGAAAAAGGGATAGTATTTGAAACTGACTCTCTATTAGGTACACCATTTTGTTATAAGTGTTCATTAAATTTAACATAGTAGTCCCAACACTGCCCTGCTTGTCTGTGTTCTCTTCTGCTTTCTTCTGGGTATTTTAAAAATATTTTTTGATTGAGGCTCTTTCTTTTTTTAATCATTATCATTTGCCCCTTCCCCTAAAAACAGCCCTTCTTGTAAGTACAGTTAAGGAAAACAAGTCCATGCATTAGTCATACCAGAAAATGATTTTCTTTCTGCACCTCTAGTCTGTCTCCTTTCTGGCTACAAGTAGGAAAGCCTGCATTATTTTCAGTTTTCTGGAGTTAGGTCTGGCCATTACACTGATCAAAATTTTTTTCCTTCACAGTATTATTAGATGTATAAATTGTTCTTCTGAATCTGGTCGCTTCATTCTTCATTAGTTAGTATAATAAATCTTCCGTGGTTTCTTTGAGTCTACCTTTATTTTTTTCTCAGCATAAAACAGCCACTTATACTTATGTTCAGCTCATTCCTCCATTGATGGGCATCAATTTTACTTTTAATCCTTTGTAAAATACAACAACAAAAAAGCTTTTATTAATATTTTTGTACACATGGACTCCTTCTATCTTTGATTTCTTTATGGCATATGTTTAGGAGTGGTATTTCTGAATCAAAGGGCATTTTAGTGACCTTTTCGGTAAAATTAATGAAAAAGCCTTTGTTGTCAATGTATTGTGTGCCGAACAGTATGCTTGGTACTGAAGAAACAGATACAAAAGCTGGATAGTCCTGCTTTCAGTGGGCTTGTAGTATAATTGGGGGAGATAAGAAGTAAGACAGTTTACTTTCATGATGGGTGAAAAATCCTGGAAATGGTAAGGGTCCAGTGGGGCAGATGCCAAAGATCAGAACCTATGGACCATTTGGTAAATTGGATGGCAGTGGCTAGGGGTCAAGAAGGCATTGCAGCAAAGAAAGGTAAGGCCCTGAGGACCTAAGGAGGCAGTGCCAGAACAGACGATAAGATGATAAGATTATGGTTGGTGGCTCACTGATCAAATCAAAAACATTTTACATAAATAAAATTAATGCAGTTAGTAAAAGAAAGACAGCTATTGATGGGGGGAAAACAATCTTTGCATAATGATATGGAAGGTAAAGTTCTGATAGCCAAATTACAAAAGGATGTATAAGTATTTAAAGAAATACGCAAGACCAGGAACCATTCCCTAGTACCTAAGTGGCAAAAGGATATGAATATTTCTCAAGTGAAAAATTGCAAACTATTTATAGTCATATAAAAGATTTCTCTGACTCAGCAGTGATAGAGAAATATAAATGAGAACCACTTCCAACTAGGAGCTTCCCTTCACAACCAGCTAATTAACAAAAGTGATACAGGAAGACAGGTACACTAATATACCTGGTGGAGCTGAGAATTTGTCCAACCAGTTTAGAAAACAATTTGGAATTATGTCCAAAAAAAGGGCTACAACATACCCTTTGACTCAGCTGTATCTCTGCTAGGACTGTAACCCAAGGAGATTAAAGCCAGAAAGGAAAGTCCAATAGATACAAAAACATTTTTAGCACCGCTATTTTGGTAGCACGGAACTTGAAACTGAAGTGTACGACTTGGGCAGTTGGTTGGGGAATGGCTAACTATGTTGTGGTATATGAATATAAAGAAATACTATCATGCTGTCAAAAATGATGATTATTAAGAAATCAGAGAACCATGAGAAGACCTCAAAATCTGTAGAGTGAAGCAAGCAGAACCAGGAAGACATTGCACATGGTGACTGCAATAAAATGATACTGAACTCTGTGTAATTGTATTTTTCAGGCTTTGTCCTGGAGAACAGTTAAAATGCATCCCACTATTTTCACTGGAGAGTTGGGAGACAGTGGGTGTATAATATTGCACATGCCATCAGATATAGACTGTTATCTCACTATTAATTGAGATACTATTTATGAGAATATATGTAATATATAATACATATATCAATATAATAAAAATATACATATATATTTATTGGGAACATATAAATAATAAACATGTAAATGAGAAATAGTATTTGTGAAATATTTTGTGTTTGTCCTTCATTCTCGAAGAGGACCATGACATCAAAATGATGACCTGAGTTGCAGTTGACTTTGATTTGAGTGAGGGAGGGTTGCTAAAGCATAGTAAATACTATATCAGTATTTATCCTCTTGCCTTCACTCTTCTCTATATGTCGCTTGTTTTACTGACTTTTTTTGTTGTTTTTCACCAGGGAAGGCGGCACGCATGAGTGTGTGGGGGTAGGGGATGCATATTTGGAAATAAACATATAAAAATAAAATCCATTAAAAAAAAAGACCTGGGGCTTTTAGTAAGCAGGAAGTTCATCATAAACTGGCAGTCTGACTTGACAAATAAAACAGCTAATGCAATTTTAGGCTGTGTTAGTAGATTTCCATTAGGTTCCACAAGGGTCTCTCATAGTACTCTTCTCTGTGCACATCAGGAGTCTTGCATTCAATTTTGGTATTAAATTTTTAGAAAGGACATTGACTAGACTTGTCCCAGTGGAGGGTGATCCAGACTAGGGAGGGAACTGGAGAACATGCCATACTGGGATTTGTTGAAGGAATTGAGAACATTTAGTCTGAGGAAGAGAAGACTTGATAGGAGGCCATGATGACAATCTTCAAGTATTTTAAGGTTTATCTTGTACTGTAGAACCTTGTCTTGATCTGCTTGACCCTGGAGTATAGAACCAGGAGCCCTGTGTGGAAGTTGCAAGGACAGATGTTGGCCTGCAACATGGGAAAACCTTTTTTGGAGAGAGCTCTCCCATTGTCAGGTGGGCCACTTTGGCATGGGTTAGACTTCCCATCCCAAGAGAGACTCAGATGGCCATTTGTTGAAAGTCCTTTTTAAGTTGGAGTTGGACTTGATGACTTCTTAGATTGCTTCCAGTGACTCTTATAGGTTAATAAAGAAATAACCTCCAGCCACATACCTTCCCCTTCCCTTCACTTTTATCACAGTTACAAAGATAGAAAATACAGCCCTAAATTAACTTGATGTTCAGTGTCAGTGTTCAATTCAAACATTGTCAGGAAATTCCTTGTATAGCTACCCTAAATTCTTCATGCTGCAGCTCTGGTCTGTTTTCTCTTTGTGTTCATAGGAGATGGAAAACAGCTGGTTAACATTCTTTATATAATAACCTTTCATAAACTTTAAGCCTGTTAACATACCCCCGCAGACTTCTCCAGGATAAATAATTTCTCTTCCTTTAGCCTTTCCTCAGAAGTCCTATTTTCTAACTCATTAATAATTTTAGTGGTTCTTTGAAATTCCTTCAAATTTCCTATATTCCTTCTCAAGCCCAGAACTGGTCACAACACAATATTCTAGTAAAAGTTTCATCAGTCTAAGTGGAGTAGAAGAATTATTTGGTTTTTGAAGCATGATAGAAATCAATCAATCATTCAGTCAACAAACGTTTATTAAGTATTTGCTATATGCCAGGCATTTTGCTAAGCACAAGGACACAAACAGCCTTTGCCCTTGAAGAATTTACATTTTAATGAGGTTGGAGTGGGAGGAGCAACATGTAAATAAATGTATTGTTTAAAGATGGATTATATTGAATGGGGATTACGTATTAGTTGCCAAACCCAATTAAAATTCTTCCATTTGAAGGATGATGCATCCACATGTTCTTACATACTATGACTCATTCATCTAATAGAAGTAGGTTCCAGTCATCTATTAGGGAGCATTCTCCTTCAGTTTTTTTTAGTAAGAGTTCTATATTTTATTGCTTTCCCAATCCATGAAGTCCCTAGTTGCCTTGAAGATGGATGTTAGAGAAGTTAGACAAGATTTCTATCTTTTAAAAATAAACTTAGGCCAGTTATTGTACACTGGGACCTAGTTATGGCACCATTCACTATTAGAGCCGAATTTATTATTGGGATGTATTCTTGGACCCTATTCAACGATGTCTAGTTATTAAAATGCCAAAAAGATCTCATTAGGAGATGGTTGCTACTAGGTTATAGACATGAGGACATCATTATAGAAAAGCACTAATGAGAATAATCTAAGGGTGAGCCATAGGAAAGATTTTATTTTTCATAAATAGCTGGAAATAGCACTTTGGTCTTATAGACAAATGGCATAGAGTTGGTTGGGTGGAAGACTGCCTGAGGAGTCATTATTCAGGGAGGTCCAGAAACTAAAATCGCCTGTCAATGAAACGCTAAGTGGGGCAGCTAGATGGCTTAGTGGATAGAGCACTGGGCCTGGAATAAGGAAAGTGTGAGTTCAGATTTGGCCCCAGATATTTACTAGTTGTGTGACCCTGGGCGAGTCACTTAACCTCTGTTTGCCTTGTTGATGTGGTTTGTGTCCTCCGTTCTCAAAGAGGATGGCGGCATCCGGAAGATGATATCGTCCATAACTTGCAAGTGAATTGGATTTAAGTGAGGGAGGGCCATGCAAGATCACTAGCCTTACTTTATCCTCCAGAACCATCTGGGTGGAGTGGCTAGATATAGATCAGGACTACCAGGGATGGCCCCCTCTTTTTGCCTTAATCCATTGGAGAGGGAAACAGCCAATCACTCCAGTATCTTTACCAAGAAAACCCCATGGATGATATTGGCATGCTATGGTCCATGGGGTCACAAAGAGTTAGAGATTACTGAACAACTAAGCAACAACCACAAAATGTGAGTCTATTTCCATTTAATTCAAAACACACCTGATTTCCTTGGTGCTTGCATCCCCTCTGCTGGTAATAGTCGTGCCCCTTTTATACCTTAGTATAGTTTTCATGAGTTCCTGAAGGCCTGTTCCAGCACTCCATCACTGGAGCTTGGTGACAGCACTGCAGGAAGAAGGGAATGACCCTGGATACCTACAATTCAAGATCTCCTGGGTCTTGCTTATCCTTCAGGTCCTGTGACAAACTCTGCCTTTTATTTAAGGACCCGCCTGGCTAAGTTCAGAGACCCACTCACTTGGTGAGCCACAGTAAATCATAAATAAATAACCAAGAGGCCTTGAATACACACTCATAACTATGTTCAAGAAGACATTTACCTTCATTGCATATTAGTTCCCATAGAAGGATTTTGAGTTGTTAAAATCATTTGGAGAATGGTTTCTGAATGCTTAAAATGTATGATTTAAAACAGATATATTCATTGTCTTCTTGACAATCATTTTCAAAATGTCCATTAGGAACATGATAAATATGGTTTCCTGTTAGCATGGGAACAGCAGTTGAATTACAGACTATTCTCTGAGCTGTACTGACTTAGTTCACAGTAAATATTACATTAACAGATGTTTGGCATAATAATGTGTTTTATAACATGAAGTTGCCTCTAAAAGTCCTGTGTATAGTCATTTAAATTTTTTTTCTCCCTCAGGAGATCCTCTGGGATAGACAGAGTCTTAAAGATTCCTTCTATCTTATGGACAATCAGAACTGCTAGAAAAATGAATTTTGTTATTCTTCACATTTGAAAGAAAGTTAAGAAGAATTCAAGTAGGAACATACGCAGCCGGGATTGTTCTGGGGTACCTAAGTGGTGTAGCTTTAACTAAGACTGTTTTATGGGAAGCCTGATTATACTTTAAAGCCTTTCTCAGATCCTTGGAAATTTATAGATGTTCAAGTTTAAATTCATTAGCATTGCTAGTTACTCTCTCAGTCTTTTTAAGTAAATAGCATTCCTGTTGAAAAAGTGGAGGTTTTGTCGACAACAAATACTTCAATGCCAAATGCCAGGCACTCTGCTGGGAAAGTGCTGGGTTAGAGGGTGGGCTCACAATACCAGCCACCTCTTCATGTGCTGACAGCTGCTCTGCTTGGTTTCAGCTACTGCATCATCTTCATTATGTACCACTCTCTTTTTACCAGTGCCCCCAGCCTGGTACTCTTTAGGGCACCCACTTCCTTTCAGCCTCTTTTTGTGTATTTTCCTTTTTATTGTAAGTTCCTTGAGGGCAAGGCCTGTCCTTTTGCGTATAGAGAAAGGAGAGGGCTAGAGGAGATCAGTGACTAGCTAATGGTCCAGTTTGGCTAGATTGCGGAGTATGTGGGAGGGGGGGAATTAGGAAATACTCTTGACGGTTACATCTGATTTCATTTGTAACTACTACCACTGATACTAGCTAGCATTTATGTAACACATTTATATAGTGGTTTGCAAAGCACTTGAAAAATGTTATCTTATACATGAAGACACTATGGACAGATTAATTGACTTGCACAGTGTCATACAGGTAATAAGTGACTGAGGTTACATTTGAACTCAGGACTTCCTGATTGCAGGAACTGTGCTCTCTCCACAGTGCTACTGAGCTGTAGTTAGTGAGGATAGTAATGACATTCTTGCAGTTTTCATTACCCTCTACAACATCTCATCCCGTTTGATGACTGTTGTTGTGTGTCCTTTGTGCTGGAGGAGGACCAGTGACAACAGGACAGCGATGTCTTGAATTAGATTTGAGTAAGGCAGGGCTAGGCAATCATCAGTCCCGCTCCTCTAGGGTCATCTGAGGCCAATGGCAAGACATAAGTCAAGGTGACTGGCAGTGACCCAGCTGATGACTGTGAAGACTCAAGAAAAATATGAGAGAAGTGTTCACATCACACAAGGTACTAGTTCAACTGTGATATCTTTTTTAGTCGTAACATCCTTGGAGTATTATGTTGTTTTCTGATGACTGCATTTTAAAAGGGACTTTGAAAAACTGGAGTGCATCCGAAGGGGGTAGGAAAGGGAAGGGAAGGGATCTAGAGACTTCTTAGTGAAGAATGTGGAAAACAATGAACTTCTTCAGCCTGGAGAGGAGAAGATGTTAGCTACAGCAGCAATAACAGTGAACATTTATGTAGCTCTTTAAGGTTTGCAGAGGACTCAGATATGCAAAAGACACACCTTGTGTAGCGCTGGAAAGCTGAGCTGAAATAGGTAGAAGTTTAAAAAGCACATGTCGGCTCAGCCCAGGGACTCACCTTCTGTCAGAGAGAGCTGCCTCTCAGGGGAATAGGCTCTCTTGGAAGGTAGTAATCTTCCTAGGCTGGATGGGCATCTATGAGGGGTGTTACAGAAGTGGTGCTGTCCTGGGTAGAAAGCCAGACTAGACTGATTACATCGAAGTTTCTTCTGAATCTCTTAAAACTATGGATTTGCACTTTATCTTACGTAAAGTCCTAAAAGATTTTTGAGTGAGAATAAACTGATTAAACTGATTTTTTCTGAAGATTTAGATGGTGGCTATAGTATGGGTAGGAAAGGGACAGAGAGACTTGAAGCTGAAAATCCAGTTAGCAGGCTGATACAGCACTCAGGCTATAAGAGATGTGTCCTGGTTTTGGATGATTGCAGTGGGAAGGGAAAAGAAGAGTGAAATGTCAGAGAGACTGAAAAAGAAGAATTGACCATCCCTGGTGGCCAGGAGGATGTGGAGGATGTGGGAGAGGAAGAAACCAAAGACAACTTCAGGTGTTTAACCTCAAAATGTTTAAAATAGTGGTACCCATAGCAGGCATACTGAAGTGAAGAGGACCAACTCTTCTTCTCTTGAGAATTTGTTTTTAGACACGTTGGCAAAATCTGATTTAGAAAAGACTCCTCATGTAATGTAGTTCCACCTGTGTACGAATTGGAATTCCCTGTAACATTCGGGAGAAGCAATCATCTTGTCTCTGCTTAAAGTTCTTCAGTAATGGGGTGCTTAGACAACTCTATTTTATTTTGGAATAGCTCTGATCATTAGAATGTTTTCCTTCCATCTCCAGAGCTTAGCACAGTGCTTGGTGCATAGAAAACCCTTAAAAATGCTCATTCATTTATTCATCCATCCATCAATCCTAAATCTCCCTTTCTTTAGTTTCTACCCATTTATCCTTGTAGTCTGAGGCTATGTAAAGCAAGTCTGTGGGCCATTTCCAGTCATGCCGATCTATATATGGCTCTGGGGGAGAAAGTAAGGCTGGTGACCTTGCACAGCCCTCCCTCACTTCAATCCAATTCACTTGCAAGTCATGGCATCACCTGCCTGATGTCATGGCTCTCTTGGAGAACAAAATGCAAACCACAACAAAGCCAGTCTAATCCTTTTTCCAGTGGGCTGCTCTTCAGAACACAACCCTCATGTCTGCCCCTAAAGATAACAAGTTTGCAGACTGAGGGCTAACAGAATAAGTTGGAATGATTAGAATTTTGTGGCTAAGTTGTAACAAATTTGAACCTTTTGGACCTCAGGAAGCAAAAATAAGCAATATTGTCATGGAATCTTTGATAAGTATGGGAGTTGTTTTCACGAACCCTGTTGTGTAGGACCACAGCCAAGGGACCTCAGAAGTCACTTATTCTAACCTCTCCATTTTACTGAACAAGGAAGGGAAGCCCAAGCTTCCTAAGCTTCAACTAGGAGTAAGTGAACTTCAGAGTCCAGACTTGAACCCAGATCCTCTTTCTCCAGCCAGGGTTTTTTCCACCATGCCACGGGGTCTCTTCTGCCCTTTATCTTTAATTTGTTAAGTCAACCAGGCAGCTAGTCAGGCAGCGTTTCTGAAGGGCATACTAAGGACCAGGCACCCTTCTAGGGATCGGTCATACAGAGACAAAAATTACACACTCTTGAGTTTTCAGGGAGCTCACGTTGTCAGGGAGGGAGTGGTAGCCAGCATGGGCACATACAAGTACGTATAAACTATATAGAAAATAAACACGTCATCGCTTTGGGAGCAAGCCCTGAGCACCGAGTGGCATCAGGACAAGCCTCTTGGGGGTGTGATGTTTGAGTCGAGCTTTCAACTACTTGCCATGACACTTAGGGGACAGGATGGGCCTTTCAAGTGCTATCCAACACACTGCCGCTGCTTAGCTGGTTAGTGTTGCCACCCTCTCCCCACGCCCCTGACAATAATTCCTAGGCTGAATCTCATACTATCCTCTCTCCTCCTGTCCCTGGTCCCCAGCAATCAGTTTGGGCATTTGGAGGGCCCTTGCACTAAACTGATATTTTTCTTTACCTCTCTTTTATATCTTAAGTGATCTAGAGACTTGAGCATTGATCCCTAATACCATGTGACCTAGAACAATTTTTATAGTGTGTGCTAACTAATTTTTCTAGCCGTGTAAATGCTTTTTCTTCCAACCTTTTTGAATTCACTTTTCAAATTTTTGGTCTAGCCAAAAGTTTTCAAAAGTCTAGCTAAAGATGCATTTGAATTACTGTATTCCTTTCATCAGTTAATTTTTTTCTGAGAGCTTATTTATGTCTTAGTCAATTATCAGTTTTTTTAAAAATATAATTCTCACTATTAAAATTCCAGTTGATTTCTTTTTTCCTGGCAGATGTATTATTCCTCTTAAAACTCAAAACTGTTTATTGTTCATTGTTTTTGTTCTCTAAATGTTTCTAAAAGGATTTATGTTATTTTAGGGGAACTGGAATTATTTGTTAAGATCTTTCTTTCTTATCATTCCGTAAACTGGCAACATTTTACTAATCCTTCAATTCTTCAATCTAATATTTGTCACCAGTTATTTTTAGAAGATGGTTATCCTACTATTTTATTATCCTTAAATGGCTCGTAGTTAGGCCCAAAGATTTGTATAAATAGAATTTTTTGCAAGTGTCATCAGTCTTTGTGGCTATATGTATAAACTTCTAAAACTTCTTAATCATTTATAACCTTTCTTATAATAGATTTCAGAAAGCAGTTCAAGAGTTTAAAGCACCTTAAAAATGTTCATTTGAGTTTCTTTCCAGTCTGTTTCTCCTTCAAGCTCTAAACCAGTGTACCAGTCAATTGTATTTTATTACTACCCTTCTTATTTGCTAGTTTTAACCTTCCCTTTATCTTCCTGTTCACTTTATATTTGAAAAAAATATTAGCAGCTTTGTTTTATCACAAGGAATATAAACCTCAAAATAGAGATTCATTGGATTAAGGCAGACCTTGTCAGTATCTTCTAGAGAAATTCTGTCTCCAGGATTGTAGAAAAAAGGCCATGTCCTTGCCAGCGTCACAGACAGAAACCAGCAGCAGCACAAGGTTCAGTTTTTCTTTTTGTTCTTGTTCTTGACTTCTCTGGCTGGATGGGAAAATGGAATTGAAAATTACAGTTTTTAAATGTCTGAAAGTATTTCTTTTAAACCTATTGGTAAGATTTTTAAAAAGCTGGATGAATATTATAGTATGTTATCAGTGATTTTAGCATTTTATAATTCATAGTATTGACCATATCTCTCTCTTGCTAAAAGCCTTTACTATCCATCTATTGTAGAATAAAATATAAATCCCCTAGCTTGGCATTGGAAGCTCTTCATATTCTTATTCCAGTTAACCTTTCCAGCCTTATTCCACACTAAACCGCGCCCCCCCCCCCCCCCCATGCCCCCTGCATTCCCAGGTACAAGTGTCAGAGGAGTCTCTAGGGTCTTACAAAGCTATTGAAATTCACATCACTTTAATCCAGTTTTTACTTAGTCTCTATATTTCTGACTCATCCCACCCCACCCCCAATTTAAAAAATAATCATTTATTTCTGGGACTGCGTTTCATATTTCGGCAGCAACAGCCACATCCCAGTTCTGTCTAGACTGAAACCGAAGAGAACGACTATGGTTTCTTTCCTGTCCGATGCTAGATCACAGGGAAAAAGCAACATACCAAGTTTAAACTGTCTGCATTGGCATTGTGTTTATTCTCCCCACGGAACTGAAAAATAACTCCAATAGTGAAACTTGACTTGATTGGTTAAGAAAATATACATATAGTTAAGAAAAAAAAATGATCAGACAATAAAGAAAAAAGTTTTAAGCTTTTAGAATTTATTTTGCAGGTTTCCTTTACTTTGTTTAATGGGAATACCCAGGAGCCCAGTTTAGTGATAATAGAACAAATTCCTCATATCCACCCCTTAGAAAATATATTTCCAGATGAAAAATTATATTTAAGGGTAGAAATAAGAAAAACATGGCAAAAGAAATTAATTCTAAGTAAGTGTAACATACAGGAAAAAAAACAATGCAGTCATACTAATAAGGAAGTCTGTAAACTGGTTATAATTTAGTTCTACTTAATTTGTTAACTTCTATTTAATTATTAGTATAAATCTAATTAGTTTATATCAGTTATTTGTTATTACAAACCTAATTATTTTATGTTAATCATTTGTTATATGGCTATTCTGTGCAAGGCATTGTGCTCTCAGGAGGGAGCTGTTGGCAGTTGTTATACCTTGATTAACTTAATCACCAGGGACCAAAACTGCTTTATCTGACGTCTACCGTGGTTACAAATATTTTTATCGACTATTTCTATGCTCCCTCAAGAAATATGCTTGTTGTTTTGAAAGCATTTTGGGGGTACTGATGGCTGCCCTGTTCAGTTTTTAGAGGGAGTGTTTAGAGAGAAGGTGGGAGAGGAAGGAGCAAGGGTTCCAGTCTTGGGTTCTGGTAACATCCTAGGGGAGATTATGTTCTGAAGAGGACAGACACCTCCTTGGGTTATCCAGACCTCTTTTGCTCACACACTTAGATTGAAAGCACCACAGTGACTGTGAAAGATGACAAATGAACTGAATTTATTGACTCAGGGACTTCTTTCATCTCCCAACTGGGTCATTTCCTACCTTTGTGTCCAAGGGCATGTGACTTACCCTCTCTGATCCCTAGTTTTCTTCATCTGTAAAATAAAGGGTTCAGACTACATGGCCTTCAGTTCCCTTCTGACTCATGTGATGCCATGGCCAGAAAAATGACTCAATACATCATCCCTTAGTGACTAAACAACTTGACTGTAGTTTAGAAACTGAGATCTAAGGTAGGGGTCGAGAGGAGAAATGCAGAGTCAGCACCTACTAAAAAAATACTTTTCAGTGAACAAGGACCATTTTGTCAACAGAAGCAAACTTTTTTTGAACTCTTACTGCTTTGAGTATTATCTAAAATCAGTAAAGTCAATTTTGAATATTTGCAATAGAAAAAGAAATTAAGATCTCAGAATTAAGAATTTCAGATCTCGGTGACTAATTGTTTTTGTTTGTTTGTTTTGTTTTTTAAAGAGCCTTCCTTGTGAGGGGGGTAGCATAAGTAAAGGTGCTGAATTGGGAATAAGCATGGCACATTCAGAGGGCAGTGATGGATGTGAAGGAGCAGCCAGGTATAGAGTGGATTTGTGCCAGTGAGTACGGTAGGAAATAAATCTAGTTGGGTTGGCTAAATGAGGTTTACATATAAATGGAGGAACTGAGGCATAGATAGCGTTACTTGTAATCTGAGATTAGAATTTACCTGGAGTGAATGCTAGTTTGTCGCTTCAGGTAACTTTTTGTTTTTTTACTTTGACCATAGCTTGAACTAAGGACTCCCTGTTCGCAGTATTGCTCTTTTCCTGCTTTTTTCTTTTCAAAGATATAATATAAAGTAATATGTTCTGCAGGAAAGTGGAGTGTGGTGTATAGAGCCTCTGGCCTGGAGTCAGGAAGACACATCTTTTTGAGTTCATATCTGACGTCAGACATTTACTGGGTGGGTGACCCTGAGCACATCAACTTAACCCAGCTTGCCTTAGTTTCCTCCTCTTTAAATAAAGTAGAGAAAGAAATAGCAACCCCCTCCAGTATCTCTGCCAAGAAAACCCCAAGTGGGATCATGAAGAGTTGGACATGACTGAAAAATGACTGAACAAACCAAAAAAATGTGTTCAGCAAGACAGAACAGAATTTGTTTCTTGATGTGGTCTGCTTTAAATTTACCTTTAAATTTGTCTTTTAATTAGACTAAGAAAAATGTCTTGTGGGTTTCTTTTAAGCAGAGGAAGAAAAGATTGTAAAGTGAAACTCCAGACTGGACAGATGAGCAGAGGGTGATACATGAATAGATGGTCTCGATTCAGAGATCTAGAAGCTACGCTAGGGAAGACCAGATTTTGAGCCACAGCTGGGCGAAGCCTTTGGACAGGATGGTACCTCATCCACCTGACTGAGACCAGGAATTGACTGAGCTTGGTGCCACAGATTCTTTTTCCATTCTCTTTGCTTTGTGGCTTAATATAACACATGTAAATGAATGCATTCTCATCTCTCCTTTTTTGGGTGGAAGAAATACTATGGGTAGTTGACTCTACATTTATAAAATTGTTTAGTGAATAACTTGGCTAAATTCAAAATACTTTTGGAATGGTTGAATCTGTTTAATGCATTTTAGTTGAGGTTTACATTGCCATAGCAAAGACATGTGAATCTTTTAATAAAACATCTCATGCTTTTCCAAAAAAATAGTTTACATGCTGAAATGATTTGTTGACTGAATTTTCTTGCTGAAATGAATTAAACCATATTAATGCTGCCAAAAAGTGTCTTAGGAAGAAACTGGGTGTTAGAATGTTGTATTTTTAAAGCAAGACTATGTATTGTTTCATACCTTGAATAGATTAGGGGATTAGGTATTAATATAAACATTTATAGAATGCATTTCAAACCATCAATAGTGTTGCTAACAAGGATTTTAACTCTCGACTGAGCATAGTCCTAAGCAAATGTATAAAACCTAAGGCTTCAGATCCACTCAGTGGAAGTTGCATAGTACATGGATAGAATTCTGACCTTAAAGTCAGGAAGACCCAGTTTCACATCCTGTCTTGAAGAGATTCCAGTATACTGTAATATGCATTTGTGAAGCCTGCCCTTTGAAAAATCCTCCGTTCCATGAGTGAGAAGCATAAGGTTAATTTGTTTTCTGTATAAGTTAAATTCTTTTGTTAAAATAGAAAATGTACTACAGTGCAATGGGAATATATTTTTTTACCTCTATCCAAAAGGACTGTGTTAATAGAAATCTATTCATTTCTTATAAGGAAATACTACTTTGGTCAAATTCATATAATATGTCATCTTCCCAAATTTTGCATATATAATGGTGGTAACCCTTCTCTGAACTCCTACAACAAAATTAGCACACAGTTTAGGACATGTGGTCTTGTATTGTCAGACAATGTTAGCAGTGTTTTCCCAGCCAGTAGTAAGTGGATAGAATGCTGGATCAAGTATCAGAAAGACCTAGATTCAGATTATGCCTTTGATAATCACTAGCTGTGTGATTCTGGGCAAGTGGCATCTTCTCTTGGGCCTCAGTTTCCTTATTTGTATGATGAGGGGATTGGGTTAGATGGATGCCCTTTAAGACTCCTTCAAGCTCTAAGTCTGCAGTCCTTAAGGGGAAGGACTATGTTTTACTTTTCTTCTTTATTTCTGCAGTGCCTGACATTGTGTTAGCCATATCACAGGCATTTAGAAAATACTTGTATATAGATTTATTGAATATGCCCTGGTCTCTTTTGTCACAGCTTCCGCTAAAGACAGTTCAGAGGAGTCATTAGAATTCCCTACTATGTTCAGCAGCACATACTTGCAGGAATATCTTTTTAGTGCAGACAATAGAGTTTTAGTTCTCAAGTGAATGAGAATAACCCATTTCAAAATGAACACTTTGGTAGAGAAACAGTGCTTGAGTCCATGGTTGTCATTGCCCTTTGATCTTGGAGACTGCACCATGATCATTTTCAGATGTTGTTTTCCATCTTGACCAAACTGCTACATAAACCACCATGGCTCCCTCTTTCCTTTAAGATACCTGTTGGTTTCTTGTTGCTTGGAGCAATGCATGTGGCTGTGCAAACTGGGATACTCCTTTTTCCTATGCTTCTCTGCTAGACAAAAGAATCAAAGAATCTAGAAGGTGGTAGGAACCTCAGAGGCTGTTAATCTGGTAGAACACATACCTCAGCAAGACATGATCCTATAACAAACCTAACAAGAAATCCTTCATCCAGCTGTTGATTGAAGACCTCCATTAAAGAGGAATTTGTTTCTTACAAAGTCTCAATTCAGTAGCTTATGTGAAAGAACTCTAACAAACTAGGTGAAGGAATCTACACTACCCAACTATGTGGTACCTAGATGGACAACCTATTGAGCATATAGCTACATACATATGTGCATTCATACATACATGCACACATTTTTGTTGTTCGTTCATTTCGGCCATGTCTGATTCTTTATGACCCCATTTGGGGTTTTCTTGTCAAAATTACCAGAGTGGTTTGCCATTTCCCTCTCCAACTTATTTTACAGATGAAGAAGCTGAGGCAAACAGAACTAAGTGATTTGCTGAGGATCATAGTGTCTGAGGCCAGATTTGAATTCAGGAAGATGAGTCTTTTTTGACTCTGGGTCCAGTACTCTAACCACTGTGCCCACCATGTTCTCCCACATACAGTTATATATTATTATCAGGATGCTTTTTTTCTTTGAGGTGAGCCTCTGATCTCATTGTGTACAGTTTTTCAGTGAAAACCTTCTCCTGATATAGATTGGCACCATCTCTGCAATATAGTCTTAGAGAGCTGCCTGGGGCATTCATGAACCAGTGTGGGAGAGGTGGCACTTAAATCCAAGCCTTCTTGATTCCTAGGCTAGCCCTCTATCCACTAGACAACTCCATCTTTTAATTATATCTATACAAATGCGTATGTGTATATACACTTTAGAAATGTGTATTTTCTGCTCTCAACTCATTGAAATGCACATAATAATTGGATATTGCCCTATCTTATGTCATATTATCCATATGCATGAACCATGAGTATTATTGCCTGATATGTATTATTGCCTGATATAGGACTCCTGTAGATGTTACGTTGTTAGGAGGAAAGAAGTGTGGATAGTGGTGAAAGATGAGTATCACTGTAAATGGAAGAGAATAGAAGAGACCCCATGTTGTACTTGGTGCAAGCCAACTCACACACACACACACACAAAACACAGCTTTTTGCATTTGCCTTTCAAAGTCTCAGTATCTACCAACCCTAAAAGGATATATTAGAAGAAAGCTATGACTGAAATTTGTGTACAAGGGCTAACATCTTAAGCACACTGTCCCCACAAAACACCCACTATCCTCTGGTCTAACATATCTTAAAGCATTGCATTTGCAACTTTCTGAAGATTGTAAAGGTGATCTAGAAGCTAAATGATGTAAGTCAATGTTTATGCTGTCTGTGCTAGGTCTTTAATTGCTATTTCATTGATGTTTTCTGTCTGGTAAAGTTGTATGCATTGTGGAATTCTACCATGATGAAAGTTAACTGCCGTTAAGTCAAGTTGTAGGATATCAGTCTCAAGTGGGGATAGTGTTCAGGGCTCCAAAGTCACAGTACAGTTTTAACTTTCTACCTTTTTAATGAATGATACCAGAGTTCCAACCATTGATGTTCAGTGTATTTGGCTAGCCTGGTCTCTTTTGACTTTCTGTGTATTTATTTCCCTGACAAGCCTCTGGGATGTTTGGGGGTTCGGTGTCATTAGTATAATTTCTTTGTCAAATGGTAGCATTCTGGAGAACTTTAATATGCATTGGAAATCCTTCTCTTTGGAGCCTCTGGATGACATTTTTCATGGCACTAGCAAATATATTTGGTTAGCCTGTATTTCTGTCTTGTGTCTCTTTATATCCCATCTTTCACCACACCCCTAAACCTGTCCTTTGTCTAAACTTCCTTATTCTCTTTATGACACCACTATATTTATACTTAAAACAACTTGATATACATTGGAATCACCCTGAACTCTACCTTCTTCATCTTTCCTGCCCTTATATCCAATCAGTTACTAAGTCTGGTCAATTTTATATCTACTTACATGACCACCACCTTAATTTAACCCCTTACCATCTCTCTCAACCTCTTAATTGGTCTTCTGTTTCCAGTCTCTCTCTTCCCTAATTTTTTTCTGCACTACTGATAAGAAAGTCTTCCAAAAACATGGGTTTGGTTCTCCCTTGCGCAAGAAACATCAGTAGTTCTCTGTTTATGGGTTAAAAAAAAAATCTCAACTTGCTATTTAAAGCTCTACACAATTTAGCCACACCTTCCTCTTATAGAATTGAGAATTGTACACTATTTCTCTTCACACAGTTTCCATTCTAGCCATACTGACCTTCTTTTCCTTCTCCTCCTTCCTTCATTTCAGTTGTGCCCAACTTTTCTTGACACCCTTTGGGATTTTCTTGGCAAAGAAGCTGAAGGAGCTTGCCATTCTTCAGCTTACACAAGGATTTTGCAGAACTGAGAAAAGTATGTAACAGTCATTTCTACTATCTTTTTTGGTTGCCTTTTGGGTGAGAGAGAAGTAAAACTACTGTCCCTTCTTTTTTCCATTCTTTAGTAAATTTCTCCCCTAGATGTTTTGCAAATAAGTCCCCAAAAGTCTTTATGACCATTTTTGTGTATTATAAAATGGTATTACTTCCTTCAAGAGTTTCTTCTTTATGTTTGGACTTGATTAGCTACTGTTCCTAAGCACATCTTGAAGATGTTGAATAAACACGTGGTAACTGGTTTAAAAAAGAGAATAATATTCCATTTCCTGCCTATTTTTTGGCCCTTTCGTTTTCTTTTGCAAATATCAGGATGAATCCGTGGTTTAGTTAAATCTCCTGTGAAGTTCTCTGCATGTCTGTTTTCTCCCTCACTTCTTCTGTTTTGTGAGGGATCATCTTGTAATCTCATACCATCCTTGTATATAGAGTTTTGTAAATGAACTTGTACTCTAAATCCTTTTTGCCCTTGTGTGTCATATATCACTCCTTTGCAAGTACTGAAATATTTGCTAACTTAGGCAATTTTTGTAGGTGATTTCTGGGCTCTTTTGACTTCCTTGTGATGACTCTTGTTTTGGTTGAATTTCTGTAAGAGATGGTGATCATTAGAGTCAATGTCTTTTCTTCCATCTCCACCCCACACTCATACATACCTTTAAAAAAATTTAGAATGGAGAGATGATTTTAGAAATATGATCAGTGCCTTTTATTTTTATACCTTTTATAACATACTCATTTCCCCTTAACACCTCTCCCCACACACACACACACACACACACACACACACACACACAAAATTCTGTGTTGTAATGGTTAAAACGTTCAAGTATTTCTTATCAAAATTAAGTAAAATCAATAGACATGAGTGACTGTATCTGATAGTTTATACTGCATCGCAAAACTTTGTTTCCTACCTTTATTCTGATAAGAGGGATGTGTTTCATCATTAGCTGAGAAGAGTTCAGACATGTTGAACAATTGTAATCATATACAGTCATCATCTCATCTTCATTCTTTTTATTTCTTATCGATTTGGGCCTTTGCTCTAATTGATAACAAGTTATTTTGGAATCATGTACAGTTTTGCTCTGCTGTGTAAGACTTCCCATGACCAATACGTTCCTTCTTGTTTTTTACAATAAATATTAAGATTTATAAATTTGAGGTTTTTATGAGACGTGTTTCTGAATTCTTTAATTTCTTTATCACAAACTGTATTTCTACCACAATTTTCACCCTCCTCTTTTGTGCCTCCATCAGCATTGATATCATCTAGTATTAAGGTCAAGGCAGACTTGACTTGAAGGACATTATCAAGTTCTTCATAGAATTTCTATGCTTGATCTTCTGCTACCATTATTGGCATTCAAATGGCAGTTAGCTTCACTGTGGTCTCTTTGCCCATGCTCATTATGAGCACTGTAAGGCAACATAATGAAGTCTACCATGAAATGATATTCTTGTTACCTCTGAGCATACCTTGAATACTTCATTTATAGAAAGGCTCTCAGTTTTGTAGTGTTTCAGTTCCTTAAGGAGGCATCATCTCACTAATTATTAGATGGTGGTCTAACATTAAGAGACCCCACAGTTATGTTAATGTTGGAATGTGATCTAAGGACTGAGAAATGATTAGTACATTCCATACCTAATAGTAACGCCGGCTATGTAGCACTCTTTGGGGTTCTAAACATTTTTCTAATAACAACCCTATGAGGAACATTGTGCAGTTGTTACTATTCACAGAGCTCAGGTGTTTTTTCCAGTGTTATACAGTTCCTCTGTGGTCAAGTCCAGACATGAAATGTTCTTTGGACCTCTCTTACATCTTGGTGCTTTCTATCAGAGATGTCAACAAAATGAACAGTCTGAACACCGTTGAGTTTTTTGGTTTTTTTTTTTTGCTTGAAAGAAATATTTGCGCTTCACAGCATGAAATTTGGGTAATTGCATTGTGACTGAAGCTGAGTTGAATAGCATAGGAATTTCTGTTTGGGGCAACCAGAAAGAGATTAAATAGGGTGGGCAGTCCCATCCTCTGGTGCTCTCTCTTCCTGGTATATACTTCCATCTTTGTCTGCATAACTTTTTGAACATTTTCCCCCACGGGACACTAGAAGTTCAAAGAGGAGTCAAGAGGAGGATTCGTTGACAACTTTCACTGTTACATGAGGCATCAGCGATGATGGACACAATGGCCCCAGACTGGTTCACCATAAGTCTGCTGCCATTGCATATCTAAAGTTGGAAATGGCACCTTCAGAGAGCTTATATTCTGATAGATAATATTACTCAGTGGACATTATCTTAGAGAATTAGACAAATTTATTTTTTTATTGTAAAGTGATGATTATTGAAAAAATACGTGTCTTGTATGATTCAATACCATGTTCATATTTTTGAAATAATTGTAAGTGGAGGAACCCTTTGCCCCATTACTAGGACACTCACGATTAGAAGCTAAATAAATCATGACTTTTAATTCATATTGAATTGGAATTTTTGCTAATAATTTCAGTGCAAAGGAGAGACTAGAATGCTAGAAGAGTTATATTGATTGCAGTCTTCGTCCATCCAACAGAAACATCACATTTCTTTCTGCTGGCAACCTTGTCCCCTAACTGACGAGTGTAGTAGTCCCTCTGCACTTAGAGATTTAATACTCTGTCTCTATCACACTCTACGAAATTGCTGCCCTGGAACCTGGGGATGCTGAGACAGCCCTTAAACCTGAGCCTTTTACTTAATAGCTTGCTGAGTTGTCCCTGCTATATCATGCCTAAACATTTCTATGTGATTTTTATTACTGTTGGCTGCATTAGTACATCTAGCCTGTATTATGTCCAAAGAACTCGATGTGCTACTCAAAATGTCTTCAATAATTCACCACAGAATTTATATAATTTAAATGTCTTTTGCATTTGATGCTAAACTAAGAGGTACACATCTTTGAGCATTTTTACATTTCCACACAAACTTTTGAACCAGTTTTTTCTCTTTCTTTCCCCAAACAATAAACATTCATATACTTTTACTTAAATATTCTTATTTAAATAAGACATATGTACATCTTTGATACTTTTTTTGCAAGACAAGCACAATTATTTGTTCAAAAACCAAAGCATATGTGCCTTTGAGTTTATTGTTAGTTATAAATGATAAATGTAATTTCTTTCAAGTAAGGCTGTTTTAAATAGGTCAACCTGAGAAAGATCATGTTGTGCATTTAATTCAATATTCATCTTCATCTTTTGTTTATTTGTAGACTAGAAAAGATGATTTTTCTATTTTTCCAGTTGCTAAAATATTTAACAAAGTCTAAAGAAAGAAACATCCTTTCTTTAAGTGTCAAAGAAGCATCTCCAGGGAAAATCTTCTTACTTCATTCATCTTTGATTAATCCTTGCACTTAAGTTGCTTCTGCCTGATCATTTGGTGTGGAAACCTTAGAGTGAAAAAGATGTGAAATTGTTTTACAGGTATTCATTACCTGAGCACACTAATTAATTTGACATTAACAAGACCATTGGCAAACTAATTAAAGAAGGCTCCATGGGAACAGTTTTATAATGGGATAATCTGCTAAATATTACTAAGTCAAGGATTGTTGACAGCCATGAACTGGTTGATGACCTTGACTACTGACTGTAGATCGTATCACTAATTAACTTCTGAAAAGATTACTCTCACTCAACAGTGTAATATTTGAATTATCCACTTTTTTAAAAGTAATTTTATTGTTTTATAGAACACAGTTACTCAACTCAGTGGCTAATAATAATAGTAGCTAGCATATAGAGAGCTTTAACATTCGCAAAACATTTTACAACTATTATTTCATTTTATCCTCATAACAACCCTGAGAAGTTGGTGCTGTTATTATCCCCAGCTTACAGAGGAGAAGATTAAAGCACATAGAGGTTAAATGAGTTTCTCAGGGTCACACATCTGCTAAGTGTCTGAGTTTGCATTGAAGGCAGGTCTTGTTGACTCCACATCCAGGGCTCTGGTGATCTTGTGGTGCAAATGAGTGCTTGTTTCCTTCTGTCTGGATGGTGCTGCTCTTTAGAAAAATCTGGTTTTACTCATTTCTTATTTATGTCATACATGTGAAATCAGTGTTCACCAGGCAATGGAAAATAGGCAGTTTATTTGTGTGAATTAGCTTTTCTTCATCAAAGTCCCTAGTACATTATTGTGGCATTCCTATTACCCTGCAAAAAGGTTTTTAATGCTGTCCGGGAGGTATAATATTAGCTTTTGTCTGACAACCTAGCTTATATTAGAGAGGCTCCTCATCCGATTGGCTGCAGTGTGATAGATAGGTAGATAGATAGATGATAGACTGATCTACATCTATAGTATATATAATATACACGTGTGTGTGTGTGTGTGTGTGTGTGTGTGTATGTGTGTGTGTGTGTGTGTGTACACAGCCAATCCTCATCGTTTGTGAGGGTGACTTTTCTACAAAATGTCAGTAAAGACAAAAATATGACTGTTGCTACATTGAACCTATGGGAAATATGAGATTAGGTTCCCTCATCCACCCAAAGTTATAACCTTTCAGTAGAGATTGCTGAACATTTTCTGTATGTAGTTCTTTATAACAGAGCATTAATTCTGATAATACAATGGCAAAGGCAATTAAAGTTGTCTCAAATGTCACCCTTATCCATTAGTCCTTGGGTATCTTTTCAGTTACTTGGGTGGAGCTAGAGTTTGGTATGTTATGTTTAGAGTCCTGCTTGAAGTAGCACATTTCCATTTAGCACTTCTGGGCCTTAGTTTCCTTATCTCTTAAATGAGAGGGTGAGCCTAGATGACCTTGAGAGTCTGTTCCTTCTTGACAAAATGCTTTTTCTGAATGGTAGGTCTGACTGTGTCTGTTCCTACACTCCAGGGGCTCTAGAATCAAATACACAGTCATCTTTCCTTTGAAGATCATAATGTGGCCTCTTTTTGCCCATCCAGTCTTCTTACACTTTACCCTTTCCTCCCTGTCTGCAGTCAAGCGACCCTGGCCTACTTCCTCTTCCTTCCAAGTTACACCCCATTTTCTATCTCCATTTCTTTGCATTGCCTGCCCCTCATACCAGAGATAGTCTACCTCACCTTGGCCTCTTAGCTTCCTGCTAAGACTTGTCTTTTATCTCCTCTGTTCCTGGAGGCCTTCCCTGGTGTTTGTGTATACCTAATGCTTTATGTATTGTTTCTTCCATTAGAATACAAGCTCCTTGAGGGAAGCAACTGATTTTGCCTTTCTTTGTATCCCCGGCATTCTCTACACAAGCTGGTACATAGTAAGCAATTAATAAATCCTGGATATTTGATTAGAGCACCTGCCAGTTTACTATAATCCAGAGTTTGTTAATACATTATATAGGATAATTGCTGTAGTACTAGAACAACCTTGGAGATGATCTGCTCTAACTCCTTCCTTTTAGGGATGAGGAAAGTGGGGGTAAGTGATTTTCCCATGGTGGCAGAGATGGGATTAGGAGCCAGAACCAGGGCATTTTCTACTGCACAATGGCCTGGGCCCAGAGCAGCACAGGGATTTAGAGAATCTGAAATCTCATCTGCAACAACAAAGAGCCCTGAGATACCTGAGAAAACTGGAGAAAAGCTCACTGCCAAGAAGGTACAACTTAACATCTTAGGTTGTATTGTATAAGAAAAGTATATAGGCCATTTGGGAGGCAGAAATGTGCAGTCACCAGGACAAACCTGGCACAAGTTAATTTAAATGTTAACCTTTGAGGGAGAAATTTGGCTCTGCACACACTGAGGAGAGGAATAAAGCCGTTAGTGAAGATGCAGTGGAAAAGCTCCATATTTAAGTGCTTAGCAGAAGCAGAGGCATTCTCAAGACCTCTCACCAGTAAGTGGTGATGGCCTGTACGTGTGCAGCTGGTCAGTAGAGTTGTCTGTGAAAGGTTATTTCATTTTCTGTGATCATCTTTGACGACCGTGTTGATTTTTATTCTTTCAGAGATCAGTATTTAGTATTTGTGTGTGTGTGTGTGTGTGTGTGTGTGTGTGTGTGTGTGTACAAGTAACTTCCAGATGTTAATACTTTAAACCTTTCTCAGCCTCCTGACTCAGGGCTATCTGTGCCCCACTCTTGATGAGTTGATTGGTGACTCTTTGGCCCAGTCTGCCACTTCTTAAGGGGCCAGGGCAATGCTTAGTTCACTCCTGGCTTGATTCACTCTCTAGACTTCTCCACCCCTTTACTAATATCCTTCCTCCCCATTTCTTTACATCTCTGCTTTTCTGGTCCCCTTTATGGAGTGTCTTTCTCCATGTAACATAAGCTCATTGAGGGTAGGGATATTTGCTTGCATATATGTATCCTTAGTACTCAGTTCTGTTCCTGGCATGTAGTGAAGCTTAATAAATGTTACCTCTCTTTTCTCCTCTCCTCTCCTCCTCCTTCTCCCTCTCCTTTTTACTTTCCCTCTCCCTTTCCCCATCTCTCTCTCTCTTTTTATTTCTGTGTCTCTCTTGGTCTTGCTCTCACTCTCACTCCCTCTCCCTCTTTTCTCTATCCATGTAGCAAAGTAACATTTCTAGCAAAATAGCCTTTAACATGCTTTGTAGTGGCATATATTCTAGAAATTAGTGTCATGACTGACGCTCAGACAGTGCTGAGGATAGAGCATTGAACCTGAAGTCAGGAGGATCTCAGTTCAGAGCGGACCTCAAACTGCCTGTGAAACCATGAGCAATTCACATAAGCTCTTGTCTGCCTTAGTTAATAGTAGCACCAACCTCCCGGCTTGGCTGTAAAGGATAAAATGAGATAAATATACAAATAAAGAGCTTTATAACCTTAAAGTGTTATATTTGAAAGTGCTTTTTGTTGTTTTTCAGTCATGTGTGACTCTTTGTGAACTTACTTAGGGTTTTCTTGGCAAAGATCCTGGAGTGGTTTGTCATTTCTTTCTCCATTTTACATGTGAGGAAACTGAGGCAAACAGGGTTAAGTGACTTGCCTAGGGTCATACAGCCAGTAAGTATCTGAGGCTGGATTGAAACTCAGGTTTTCCTGACTCCAGACCCAGCTCTCTATCCACTGTGCCACCTAACTGCTTGATATAAATACTGGTTGTTATTATTATGAATAATTGAATGGAAACTATACAGAGCTTTCTAGAGTTACCAAAGGAGCTCGGCAGATTTTCCCTTATTTTCTAGCTGAAGCTTTTGTTTGTTCGTTGCTGTTTATAATTCATTTTAAATATTGTCACATGCTTTTGAGTCATTAAAAAGTGTCTGCCAAAGAATTAACTGAGTTCTAGTGCTCATGAAAAGTCATAAATTATTTTTGATTCAGTTTGTAATAGGAACATCGAAGGATCCCTTTTCACCCTTGCAAAAGAGTAACTTGGCCAGAGTAGAATTAGATTAGGAAAGCAAATGGAAAGAACCTCTATCAGCCTTCTCACACTTCAGTGAACAAGCGTTTGGAAACTCCATCAACTCTAGCTATATTGGGCTTGTGGGATCCAAGTTAAAAATGCCCGTGGAAACCGTCCGGGCTTTTCTTTGCAGTGACAGCTTCATCACATGCAGCATCTTCTTGGACACTCAGATTGACAAGGCATTTAGAAAAACAAAAACAAATAGTCTGTAAGTACAAAATGAGAGAGAAAACATCTTGCAGTAACAGCTGTACCAGTGGGGGTGATAACATTGTTCTAAATCTGGTGTGGACAGGGTTTAGTGGTATATACTTGTACTGTTTTTATCCTATAAATTCACAGTTGTAGGTCAGCCAGGACAGTTCATAAATTTAATGACCACATTTCTCCTTATCCAAATATTAAACTATTTTAGTCCCTTGAAACCAGCAAAAGAAGGGAGAAAGCCAAACTGTAATTTGGGATTAAACTATGTAATTGTCTCTGGTACTGGGAAAGAGCATAGGGTCAAACCAAAAGTTTGAATAGTAAGTAATAGTCGAATTGTTAATTTTATTTTTTATAGTGAAATAAGAACTTTAAAAATAGGGTATCTTATTCTGTGAATCAAACTTTTATGTTTTAATCTATTAATTTTTCTTTTCTGCTTCTTTAATCTCAAATCACTAGAGCAAGACAAGTACTCATTAACCTTTAGTTTTCTTGCCCAACTTTGCAGGTGGTAGTGATTTTTCCAACATATTCTGTGAAAATTCTCAGAAGCTGGTGAATGTGGAAGCCTTTGCTTTAGCGGCTAAATATTATTCTCTGCCATATTTTGGAGTATGTACACCTTTGGAACAAGTGCTTGTAACACTTCATGGAAATCAACAACAAAGACCTGGTAGGTTTAAATTATTTTTCATTACTTAGGTGAAAAGATAAAATGACTTATCTGTAAATTTAGATGTATTTCTCTCAAATCTTTGATTCAGAATAATCTCAAAGATATTATATATCTTGAAGATACAGTCCTTGCGTCCCAGCTAATAAGTTGATATCTGTATTACTGGGGTCCCTCCTGGGAAAGATACTCTCCTTTGTAGACCTCTTGACTGTCTTTGTCTCATCGTATGCGTGTCCCTGACAACCCTGAGCCAGCTCTAATTGAAATTTAACATTTTCCCCAATTATTTTTGAAAACAAAATAAGACATTATTCTGAGAAGCGGCCCATGAGCTTCACCAGATATGAACTGTCCGTGACAGGTTAAGAATTCTTGCTCTATTGCTTCTGATTACAGGGGTAAGACATGTGCCCCACATGGTCTTGGCAATCTGAGTGCAAAGGCAGATGTCGCCATGGTTTTCTGTAATTTCTTCACTTCTTTGTCCTTTTACAAATGTTCATGTGTACATGCAGGTCACCTTGGTCAGGATATCTTACCTTTGTCAGCCTCAGTTTCCTCATTTCTAAGATGGGAAAAATAATAACACCTTAAGGTTGTAAAAAGCAAGTGAGATTATATATGTATAGTTCTTTACAGACCTTAAAACAATATACAAATGCTTATTATTATTTTATTAAAGAGTATTGGAAGGCTCGATAACCAATCATTCCATCAAGTCATTTTTTTTTTTAAGAATGGGAGAAGTGTTTCTAGGAGAAAATAAAGAAAAATGATTAAGGAACAAAGGGAAACTTAACTTGTGTTAAGAAGTTGGAAGGATAGAAGAATGTGGTATAGAGAATGAAAGAATGAAGCGCCATTGAACATGTGAAACTAGGCAAGTATTATGAATCTTTTCCCTTGGTGGGGATCCTCCAAGGAAGTGGTCCAAGGAATGATGATCTGTATCCACAGGTGTTGCCAGGAGAGAAGTTGTCTAGAGGAACACATCAGTAGTAGTATATGACAGTCTGAATTCATAGTTGACACATGGAGAGATATTATCCAGAAGAAGGTATCAGTGGTAGGTGCAGTGGCGGCGGTGGCGGCGGCGGCAGTGGCGGCGGCGGCGGTGATGGTGATGGTGGCGGCGGCGGCGGTGGCGGCGGTGATGGTGGCGGCGGTGGCGGCGGTGGTGGCGGTGGTGGTGGTGGTAGTGGTACTAGTACTAGTAGTAGCGTGCTGCAGCAGCAGCTGTAGTAATAGTAGAAATAACAAAATAGTAGCTAGCATTTATATAGTGCTTTAGTTGAAGGTTCACAAAGCACCTCACATGTTAATCTCTTTTGATATTCAGAATTCTGTGAGGGTAGGTGCTGTTATTATCCCCATGTTTACATATGGGGAAACTGAGGCTGATAGAGGTTAAGGATCACGTAGCTAGCTAGTCAGTTTCTGCAGTCAGATTTGAACTCTTGTCTTCCTTTGCCAGGTCCTGTACTCTCTCACCTGCAATTCCCAGCTACTTTGACAAGTTACGATTGTTGAAGGACTCTGAGATGGCTATTTGGCAAACTGCCATAACTAGCAAGCCCTTTACCTAGGGGATTATGGATATCCTTCTGAGATTGGTCATACCCGATGACTTCTCTCCCCTTTCATTAATTTATATGAGGATAAATGATACTATGAAAACATTGCATCCTGAGAGTCATGGCTAAGTATCATATAGTCCTGGGTAAGAACTGAAGACTGCTGAGGGGTGATTTTAGGTCCCTGATGGAAGAAAGAGAGGGCAGCCATTAGCAGGTAGGATTGATCTCCTGCAGTCAGTTTTTGGAGATCTTGGACACAGGATGGACAGTCTGTATCATTGGAGTGAACTTACATGATGAAATTTCAGATTCATAGGTATATTGAGTAAAGATTGATCAAAAGTAGGTGATTCAAAGGAGAAAGTCAGATTTGAGAAGTAAGTAGCTAGTTGAGAAGCTGGTGTCTGAGAAAGAGATTTGTATTCTTGGATCATGACTTAAAATATAGGATCTTAGCCAGGGATGGAATGAAACTAACAAGGGCCAGTAAAAACATCTTTGCCTAGAGTCTTCATTTGAATCTGGCCTCAGATGTCTATGCACAAATGAAAAAGGATGGAAAATAAAGAAGTGAACTAGAGAGTCACAAGGAGGCAAATTTGCCCTTATAGGAATCCTGGAGACTTTCTGGGATGGGATCCATGAGTGGAATATTTCTACAGAAGGCTGTTTAAAAGGAATAGGACAGATAAAAGGAAAGGTGGAGCAGCATTGTATATTGAGAATATAGAGTTATGTGAGGAAATCTAGAAACCAGATGGAAGATGCATAATGGAGAGAGTTCAGTTGAGGCATGGTGGAGGGGAAAATGGAAGCAGTGTTGTGGTAGGGAGATCCCACAGGCCACCAGGACAGAAGCAGGAGGGAGACACGGAGTTCAGGAAACATCCCAAGCTTGGCACAGAGATTTGATATAGGAGTGATAGGGGATTTCAACTTAATGGACGTCTGCTGGAATACTCACTGCCAAAAAGCAGAACAGTTGATAAATTCATAACTTGCATTAGTGATAAGTTCATATTTAGGTGGTGGAGGAAGTGGTGTGGGAACCTGCTGTTCTGAATCTGGTTTTGACCAATATGAGTAAACTGAAGTTTCCTTTCAGAATAAATGTTCTTCTCTAGAGTCCACAGCGGCCTCCTCTTTGGCAAGGCTTAGCTTTCTTAGCTGCATTTTGTTTCTCTGGGCTTTCCTCATCCCTTTTTCTTCCTTATCCTCCAAGTTCTTGATACAGGTCAGCTTCACTCTGTATTCGTCACATTCTTTTCTTTTCTTCTCTCTCCCTTCCTTCCTTCCTTCCTTCCTTCCTTCCTTCCTTCCTTCCTTCCTTCCTTCCTTCCTTCCTTCCTTCCTTCCTTCCTTTAACTCCTTTAATTTTAAGAGTACAAAAGCATTTATTTTCTCTTCTGGGACAAAGACCTGGCTGCACTTTGAGAATTCTCTTACTTGCCTTTGATGGAAACACAAACATGAGACACTCAGATCAGGTCACTGCTGAATTCTCCTGACTGTCTATACTTAATAGCTGTAATTTTTACTGGGGCAAACTGATATCCTTTCGTTGCCACGTTTCAGATATGAGTTCCCTCCCAACTGCAATACTTATGATATCATATTTTCTTTCTTTCATATAAATTTCAAGTCACTTTGTTTTGCTTTTTCTTCATTTGATTTTTTGTTTTTGTTTTGTCTTTTTTTTTTTAAGCATTACTTTGTTCATTAGAATGTCGGTAACTGAGTCCTTAAGTACTGTATTGGTATTTTGGTCTTCCTCTTGCCAAGGTCTTGAAATCAGTGACTTGATGTTTGGAGTTCAAATTCATTAAATTTGATTTCATTTTCAGAGTTGTGTTCTCTTCCTCTTGATTTGAAAAAAAAAAAAAACAACAAAAAACAAGACCTATGTTACTAACAGGTATAGTCAGACACAACAAACCTCAACACTGGGTTGAGATTAGGAGAGTATCTTCCAGTCTGAATTATACACTAAGTTGCTGCTTGTTTCTGGTCTAGATGTCTCTTGGGAGACATTGAAATCAGCCACCAGCTTGAAATTAAAACCAGGATATTTCAACTTAGAGCCAATTTTTAGAGACACTGTGGTGTTAGTAAGCATTTAAGAAAGACTTACCTATACAAGTAAACATAAAAAAAATAAAAACATTATATTCATTTCACTCCTTTACTAGGCCAGGATCATTGCCTCTTCGGTTAGGAAGGATCTCAGTGTCATTTGAATATTAGTTTCCTGTGTTATAAGGTCATAATAGTGCATTAGAACAGAGGTGTCCAACATGCAGCAAGCCATGCAGTTGCTATACTCCTTAGTATGGCAGGAATCAGATTAAAATGTAATTGGGAAATTTTATTGCTATTATGGAGTCATTTCAGTTTTGTCCAACTCTTTGTGATCCCTTAGTGTTTTCTTGGTGTAGATACTAGAGTGATTTGTCAATTTTTTGTTCCAGTTCATTTTACAGATGAGGAAATTGAGGCAAACAGACTGAGGTGACTTGACTGGGGGTCACACAGCTGTTGAATGTCTGAGACCAGATTTGGACTCAGGAAGGTGAGTCTTCCTGAATCCAGGCCCAGCACTCTATCCACGGTGCTGTGTAGCTCCCCTAATTGGGAAAAATAGAAAATAAACAAAAATACAGTAGAACATAGATAACCTTAATATATGGTTTTCTAAATCAATGTGTGACTGACAGAGATCCTTATGTATAGCTTAATCACTCCTATTTCTATTTGAGGTTGACACACCACTGCTTTAGATTCCCTTCAAGTTAATAGGTATAATAGCATATTTGGTAGAAATATTAAATAATAGTAATAATGATATCTAACATTTTTGTGGCACGTTAAAGTAAGCAAAACTTTATATGTTGTCTAATTTAATCCTCACAATAACTCTGTGAAGTGAGTGCTATTAACATTCCCATTTTAATATGAGGAAACTGAAGCTGAGAGGTCAAGTGATTTACCCAGGGTCACGCAGCTAGTAAGGCTCCTTGGTAGGATTTGAACTCAGATCTTCCTGATTCCTACCAGATCATAAATACGTCACACATGTTTTATTTTTGTTGTTCATTTGTTCAGTCGTATTTGACTCTTTGTGACCCCTGGACCATAACACCTAGGCCCTTCTGTCCCTCACTATCTTCTAAAGTCTGTCCAAGGTCATGTCCATACCTTCTATGATACCACCTATCCATCCCATTCTCTGCCATCCCTTTCTCCCTTTGCCTTCAATATTTTCCAACATCAGAGTCTTTTCCATTGAGTTCTGTCTTCTCATTACATGGTCAAAGTCGTTAAGCTTCAACTTCAGTATTTGACTTTTCAGTGACGAGTCTGAATAATTTCTGTAAGTATTGACTGATTTGATCTCCTTGCTATCTAAGGGATTCTTTAAAGTCTTTTTCAGCACCACAATTTGAAAACATCAGTTCTGTGGTACTCAGCTTTTCTTATATTCCAACTCTCAGAACTGGACATTACTACTGGAAAAACCATAGCTTTGACCATACTTTGTCAGCAAGATGATGTCTCTGCTTTTTAGGATGTTGTCCAGATCGGCCATAGTTTTTAAGGAGCAAGTGTCTTAATTTCATGGCTTCAGTTACCCAACAATATGAAATCTGACCTTGTTTCCATTTCTTGTCCTTCTCTTTGCCAGGAAGTGATAAGACCAGTTGCCAAGATCTTAGATTTTTTTTTTTTTGTTAAGCTTCAAGCAGCTTTTACACTAACCTCTTTCACCCTCATCAAGAGGCTTCTTAATTCTTCTGCACTTCTTGCCCTCAGAGTATTATCTTCTGCATATCTGAGATTGTTATTATTTCTGCCAGCAACCTTAATTCTGACCTTTGGTTCATTCAGGCCGATGTTTTGCATGATGTATTCTGCATATAAAAGTTATATATACAGGGTAACAACATACAACTGTGTTGTTCCTTTTCCAATCTTAAACCAGTCGATTGTTCCATGTTTGGTTCCAGCTTACAGGACCCTCAGGACCTCCACCCCCATCTCTTTGAGGACTTGCCACTTCTGTTGTGATCCACAGTCAAAGGCTAGTCAGTGAAATGGAAGTTAATGTTTTATTAATTATTATTAAGTATTAATGTACAGTTCTTCAATTATCTTTATTAACAACAATAGTTTGCACTAAGAAATGTCACTCTTAAAGATAAAAATACATGTATAGTCTGTAGTCGTTTGTGATTAGAGAGTTTAGGATAGTGGATGGAGAGTTGGTCCTGAAACCTGGAGGATCTGGGTTCAAGTCCCACCTCTTACAGCCATTACCACTGACTTTGTCACCAGCATTTCGCCTCTCAATACTCTAGGCTAATGGTTACAAATTCAAGTAGAAATAGATCCCTGTGGGCCACATATTGACTTAGAAAACCACAGGTTAACATCATCTGTGTCTTACTGTATTTTTATTTATTTTGCTAAACATTTTCCAGTTATATTTCAGTCTGGTTCAGAAGCACTTCGGAGTTTTGCCCAAGTTTGACATCTTTGCTCTGTAAAATTCTTAAAATTGTTAAGTTATAGGAAAGGTGCTGATCTGAGTCGGTAATGGGAACTTCTTTACCTGGGGGTTCCCTGTACCAGTGATGTCATAGATCCAGTCCTTATATCACATTGATTAATATATCCATTCATTATGGAATTTGACTGCACTTAATGTTCTTGCATGAGTCATCTTCAATCAAGAAAAACCATTTCAAAGATATGGAAGCTGAGACCAAGACCTTAAATGTCTTTTCCCAGGACCATTACAAATGCCTTGCAAAAACATAAGCTTGGACCAAGGTCCTCTGATTCCAAAGCCAGTCCCTAGGTTATGATCATTGAATTGGTGGAAAATGCTATTAAAAAAAAAAAACTGCGAAAGCATATTTTTAAAAATATGTAGTGAACTACAACCTGTAAGCTGAACTATGTCTCATTTATGTATAAAGCAAAGTGATTAATTAAAAAAAAAAACTCGATAAGTAAAGAAAACATAAAATTTGCGTAAGTAAAGGAAAAACATGAAAGGAAATAAGATGATGCCATTTCAGTTCCAAAAATATTGTTCTATAAGCCTCACTTTAAATGTTTGAATATTATTATTTAGGCTATACAGATAAAGTTAGCTAAATTCTCTTTTTTCTTACTTAATCTGTACTTTCTCTGCCTTTAGTTTCATGGTAAGTTCCTCTTTCAACATTCATTGAATTTAGTAGAATCGTTCTTTTAATTACTGACCACAACCCAACATTTTGCTTATAAAAATATTTCTTCTTTATGTTACAAAAAGGTCATTCAATTTGATACATCTCCTAGAAATAAATGTTTTTTATGTATAGGTATGTGTTTGTTTTTCTAGAGTATTGAAAATGGTTTCACTATGAAAAAATGTTTTGGTTTCTGTCTCTAATGAGGACTTTAAACTTATCAAGTATGTTTTTATTTCTCATTTGTAGTATAGGAGGTAAGTCTTAGAGTTTGAAAGAAATGACAGTTTTGAACTTACTATTATTACAGTGAAATATAGAGAAATTGAAGTATACATGACATGTTCTGTAATAGAGATGTAAAAACAGTTTTTAGGAAAGAAACTGCAATGGCAGAGCCCATTTTATCCCCAGTGGGATGAAATATTATTCATCCTGTCCTTTTGTGCACCAGATGAGGATGATTCAGGATGGGTCTAATCTGAGCCGATGAGTGCAGCAGCAGAAGTAATGGCGTTGTCATCCTTCCAGAGCAGCGCAGCAGTCAGCAGACTGCTCTCTAGGATCACTTCTTCATGCAGTCCTTTATGCCTTGCTTGTCTTGAGATAGATAGCGAAGTACAAAGAAAATTAGTATTTTTTGTAACCATACATTGTCTTTCATATTCTTTATCTCCTCCAGCTCTCTTGCTGGTGCCAGTGTTTCTTCTATCCCATTGCTGCTTCATTAATTCAGGTTTGATACAGATGTATAATTATAGCCACTAAATAATTAGCAGGATCAGTCACCCAAGCCAAATGGAAATGTTATGTGACTGTAATCGTGAAACTGTATATCATAAACACCCAATGATTCAAATTAAACTGATTCTTTTGTGGCTAAATATCTTAAACCTTATGCTTCTTTTTTTTTTTTTTTTTGCCAGGTAGTGAGGTGAAACCAGATGATTTTATGAATGCCAAAAAATCTCATGAAGTTCAGGTGATGTCAGAACTTATAGGAAGTATTGCAGATTTCTGTGGCATAAAGCAGGTAAGGTCACCTGCATTTGTTTCTGAGTGTCAGAAATCTGCCATGCTAATATTTCATTATCTTTTAATCTCCTTACTTCTATGGAATCTTTAAATCAGGGGTTCTTGACCTATAGAGCATGACCTTTTTTCTGATTATTTTGATAACTGTATTTTAATGTAATTTTTTTGCTCATAATCCTGTGTGTTTCATTTTATATATTTACACCTTTTTCTGATAAAGGTTTATCATATCTATACCAGACTGTGGAAGGGGTCCATGACACACAAAAGCTCCAGGACCTCTGCTTTAAATGATAGGTGAAGGTAGTGTCCATAAAGTGCAGAGAACCTGTTACATAATCATAAATGCTTTACTGCTAGGACATTATAATTATGGCTGTTCATTACTAGTAATGTTATTGTAGAATTCCTTCAGCCTGTCAGGCTCCAACCAGAATCCTACTATCAGAGAGATTAATAATGAGTCTTTTCAAAATCTTTTTCCCTTCTCATACCCCTCCCCCACCTTCCCTGTCACTGTGTAGGGGCAGCACCATTCTCCTGGTCCTTCAGGCCCACAACCTGCTCACACCCTTAACTCTTCACTATCCTCCCTGCCACCATCTGTTGCCAGTTCCTGTCGATTTTGTACCATCTCTTGAATATGCTCCCTTCTCTCCTCTGACCCTGCAAACACTCTGGTGCAGACCCTCATCACGACAACCCTAGACCATTGCAATAGCCTGCTGGTGGGTCTGCCTACCTCAAGTTTCTTCTCATTTCAGTTTATCCTCTAGTCAGCCACCAAAGTACAGGTCTAACCATACCACCCCCTACTCAATAAACAACAATGACTTCTTCTCACCGCCAAACTAAATACAAAATCTATTTGGCTTTCAAAGCCCTTTGTAACCACTACTACCACCCTTACTCCTCTTCCTCCTCTATACCTCCATCCCTGCTTCTGTTGCCACCACCCTTACTCGCACCTTTCTAGTCCTATTACATCTTACCCCCCTCATGTACTCTTTGATCCATTAACATTGGCCTTCTGACTGTCTCTCAAACAAGGCACTCCATGCCTTGGCCATGGGCATTTTCTTTGGCTGTCCCCCATGTTTGGAGTACTCTCCTTCCTTATCCTTGTCTCCTGGCTTACTTCAAGTCAGAATTAAAATCTAACTTCTTCAGGAAGACTTTCCCAGTCCATCTAATTATTTCTTATTTGTCCTGTATGTATGCATATATGCATATACTACCTATATGTGTCTGTATGTGTGTAATATATATGTATGTGTATTTATATATGTATGTGTATAATGTATATGTATTTTGTACATAGTTCTTTGCATGTCATCTCCTCCATAAGATTGAGATTGTGAGTTCCTTGAGAACAGGGACTGTCATTTGTCATTTTTTGTGTCCTCAGAGCTTAACACAATGCCTGCCTCATAGTAGATATTCAATAAAAACTTATTGATTTACTTACCAGACCAATATTAAAAATTGCAGCTCATATTTATATAACTTCTTAAGGTTTGCAAAGCATTATTGATACATTTTGTCGTTTGGTCCTCACAAAACTATGAGAAGAGGGAAATTAGTCAGAGATAGATGTTCTGGGGAGCCAGCCTGGCCAAACAAAAGACTATGAGGACATGAAAGATGTAGATCTTCTTCATCTTTGGAAGCCATAGTGGCCCAGTGCAGTAAGTGAGGCAGGGTTAGAAGAGGACCTGGCCATGAGCTGGCAGTGGGGGAGGGCTGATCAAGGTATCCCTGGAGGGACAGTGAAGGAGAGCTAGTCGCCCAGGGCTCCCCAGCAGGCTTGATTGATTGGGGAAATGGTGATCCAGGATGTCAGTGCGACGAGCCAAAAGACCAGTCCTCGGACCTTTGATTTGCCCCTGCTCCTTATAGTTACTGTTTAAGTCATAACTTAGGTTTTCTTCTGTTCCTCCTTTTATTATATTGAGAACTCTCACTCTGGAAGGAAAAATGCTTCCTCATCTGTAAAAGGAACAGCTTGGATTCTGTGACTCTTAAGTAACCTTCCAGCTCTAAATTCTAGAATCCTGTCACTTCAAGAGACATTGTTTCTCAGAAATCATATAATATAAATCTTTGGTATTTCTTGCAATGTTTCAGTTCAATCATTTGATCTTTAAGAATTCATATTTAATGGTTGTAGTTTTTATACAAGAGCTAAATTTAGACTCCATTTCTTATTCTCTTCCTGTGGACAGTTTCTCACTTATCCTTCTCCAGGAGAAAAAAGTGACTTTGATCTTGGACTAACTACTTCCTGCTTGTTAATATCAAAAGGTTAATGTACCTCTGTGGAACTTTTAATCCCACCGAGTCTCCAGGGCTCAAATAAATTAAATAAAATTAAGTAAAAATGCTACAGTACCATGACTATTTTTTCACACTTGTGATACTGTTTTTTGATATTTTTGAAGTTATTTTTCATATTTGTGTTTAGACGTAGCTAAATTTCCTGTCCCTTCAATGAAAAATATGTAAAGTTTCTGACTTTATTGATTGGTTTCAGGAATCTTAGTCTCAAGAATTTCTTTTTTTAATGCCAAGTACTTTATGACTGAATATTGAGTGTTTTTAAATCAAAAACAGCACTACAGTATAGCAAAAAAAAAAAGACTGCTTTAGATTAAGTTTATTCCATTATTTATTCATATACACTATACTAAAATTTATTTGTTCATACTTAGGAATGAGATGAAAATAGAACCTCAATTGTAGAAAAAAATCTATTTTAGTTATTTTTTTAAAAAGCCCTCTGATTTGGTTACTTTTAAATCTGGGTGGGAGAGATTGTGAATTTTAGGAGTTTTTCCTTATTGATTTCTTTGGTTGTACTCATAAAACTACATATATGTTGCATATATAATATATAATTAAAGTATATAGAACTATGAAAATAAATCACATATTTTGTAACAAAGTCACCATGAAGTGAGATCACTCAAAGATAGGAAAATGCCTTTTCCTTCACTTATTTTTATCTCTGGAATGGGTGGTATGGAATATAGTTCTCTAGTGATATTTTGTAGTACATTATTTTTTTTAAATGTAAAATTAAGGAAAATTTATGTATGCTATAAATATTGCAGATGGTTGCTTAATTTTATAAAAAAAGCATAAAAGAAAATATTGAAAAAATAAAGCAATATTTTAAATACTCCAATATTTTAAATATCTCAAAAGTCTTGATTATTTCTGTATCTGTCACCTCTAGTTATTTCCACTTATTACTTTTAAAATTCTGAAATACTTTTATATATATTTTTGAAAATGAACATTTATTAAAGAATTATTCTCTTAATAGACATGTTCATAAGAAATATAAATAAATCTATACTTGAACATAATTTTGGTTGTTTCCTGGAAGGAAGTTGCTACTGTATATAGGTGAATAGGCCTTTCTGAATGACCAGTCAGACGCATTTGTTAACCTTTCCACACCGGACTTTGTATGTTGGTTAGTTGACTTATTCTCTAGGATCATACATTTCTAGCCTTTTTTGTTTTTATGGATGACAAAAAAGGGCAGCTAGCTGGTGCAGTGGATAGAGCACCAATGCAGGAGTCAGGAGGACCTGAGTTCAAACCTCACCTCAGACACTTGATAACTCACTAGCTGTGTGACCTTGGGCAAGTCACTTAACCCCAATTGCCTCATCCTGGGTCATCTCCCGTCATCCTGATGAATATCTGGTCACTGGATTCAGATGGCTGTGGAGGAGAAGTGAGGCTGGTGACCTGCACAGCCCTCCCTCACTCCAAACAAAGTCAAGTGCAAGTCATGTCATTATTTCTCTGATGGCATGGTCTTCTTCGGGAATGAAGGATGAACATATACCCTGAATGAAAGAAAAGCACTTAGTGCTTACTGTGTGTCAGGCACTCTGCTAAGTCCTGGAGATAGAAATACAAAGACCAGGTAGGCCCTGCCCTCGGGGAGCTCACCTTTGATGACAGAACCAATGGCAGTAGAGACGGGTGGCAAAAAGGAATTACCTATGATGTGAGTGGAATAATACAACAGTTCATGGAGACATTATTCCAAGAGGCAGTGGGAATGTAGATTTGCTTGTGGTTCTTAGAGCCAAAGGTGGAAAGTTGGGGGTATGTAGAAAGGTGGGGCTTAAAATATTCTGAGTGAAAATGAAGCTACATGATCCCAGGGAGTGCTGAGTGGAGTAGCTTAATTTCAGTAGGTGGAATTGAGCCAGAAACACTTCCACATATGGGTACTGACTTATGTAAGTATGTGGAGGGAAGAAAGGAGAGGAAAGAGCAAGTTGGAGCTAGAAAGTAGAAAGATGTCTTTGAATGCCAAGCTAGGGAGTTTTGTTTTAGTTAGTACATAGGTAGTGGGAGTCACCGAAAGCTTTTGAGCAGGAGAGTAACATGATCAGACTGTGCCTCAGGTACATTGTTTTGACAGCAGTAGATAACTTGAAGAGGGGAGAGCCCAGTTGAAGATTGTTACTGTGGTCCAGAGAAGAAGCAATAAAAGCTTGAACTAGGATTTTATTGGGGATGAAGATGGGGGTGTGGGGGAGAATGGGACTGACTAGTAGCAGTAAATATAGAAAATGTAGGCTAGAAGGATTGAGAAGATTCAGCAATTAATTATGCATGTGAGAGGATGGAAGGAGGAAGCAGAAAAAGGAAAAGCTGGCATTAATGATACTGGAGCATTGGGAGAATGGTGATGCCATCACCATAGGTCGGGTATTCAAAAGGAGGGTCAGGTTATGCACAAAAGATGATGAACTCACATCAAAGAAGAGAAGTCAAGAGGAGAGTAAGTCAGTTTATTCTTCCAAGCAAGGCTGTGTAGCTTTGTGTAGGGCCCCTACATAAAATATATTTTCCTCCTATGCTTCCTAAAAAAAAAAAAATTCACTTTGCTATTGGACCTGAAAGTCTACCAAATAAAAACTTCAATCAAGTTAATGAATACTCTCCTTTAAAATGGTTTCACATATTAATAAAATCAGATTACTTTCTTCCAAATACCTTTCTGAGACAGTTACAGTGAAGGAAATGAGTTTTGAATGGGCTTATGCTAGAAAATTAATTTGTTTTCAGCACTTCTGGGGATGGGGCCAGATGAATTTATCACCCCTCCAATGCATCATAATGACACTGAGAGGTAAGGGACAGCAGCAGCATGAGGCAGAATAGAGGTGAAGACAGGTAGGAGATAATTGGCAGAGACAGGGTTTCCTTAATATGAAATTTTGAAGTTGCCAAATTGACCCGTGAAGGCCTCCTGTTCTGGATACCCAGGATTCAGGCTTTTATATTAGTGGTGTATTTCAACTATTATATGGGTTAATTAGCTATTTGTGAGCTAGTCTGGGAACTTAACCACCACTTATGATATTGTTTCCATGGAAAAATAGAGTCCAAATTCCAAACAACCAACTTCCAAATAAACTTTTGGAGCACTACCCTTTCATAAGTTGAGGACTGCCAATAATTATAAATATTTTGTGGATTTTTTTTAACCCCCCCCCCAAAAAAAAAATTTAGTCCAAAAAAGGACTTGGGGAGGACAAGAGCCATTTTTAAATAGCTATTTCTCCAGATGGAAGGAGTAAGACCAGTGGGTGGAAGTTACAAGGGAACATCTTTTTAACTCAGAATATAGATAAATTTTCTAATAGCTAGAATGGATCCTAGGGTGGGGTTGTGGTGAGTTCTCCATGGCCAGAAGAGTTATATCAGATAGCATATGACATTCTGTCCGGGCTGCTACAGAAGGAATAATTCTGGGAAGAAAACCGAACTAGATAACCTTTGAAGTCCTTTCTAACATTAAAATTAGACAATTCATTTTTATTCTTTTGCTCTGGAAATGAGAGTAAAGCCTTCTTGAATGAGAAAGGAAAAATATCATTCCCATTTCACATAGCAGTTGTAGGCTTTGGAGGGGTAGGGTTGGAGAAGGTTTTTTGACACACACCAGAAGACTGCTTGGTGAAGTTTGTGGGGAAGGGTGTTTCTGAGCAGAGGGAATAATGTTTCTGAAGGCGTTTTCTGGCTACATGATTGTAATTTTACCCTCAGACTCACTGCTTCCAGCACCACACCACTGAGATCATTTTTCTCAGTCACAGCTTTGACCACATCATCACTCTTCTAAACCTTTCATTGGCTCTTTGTTGACCTTCCCAAGATCAATATCCTTACCAGATGAGATAAACTTTTCCACCAAGGAGTTCTTTAATATTTAACCTTGACATTTCCTATTACAAGCCCCCAACTGATTCTCTCCTCTGACCATCACACATTCACCGTTCTCCCTTAGAACCTTGGCCATTTCTCACACTAATCCATATCAAAATCTTTCCTCTTCCTAATTTGTTCTTTCCCCTTTGAAAGTATAGCTGTAATCTCGCCATAAGAGCTTTCTTAATTAACTGGCAATGCAATTCCCTCTTGCTCCATCCTCCAGCCCTCCCATCAGAGAGGAGAGGCTGCTAAGGGAGCTGTGAAAGTGTTGAGTATCAAAAGCTGAGTCAGTCTTCATAGTGATGACATTTCAGGTGATCATTTTAACCTGGGGGAGGCTGGATGTTCTTAAAGTTAAAACCAAACAAAACTCTCGATGGAGGGGACAGAGTCACTCAGATTAGGGACTTTTATATGTTTTTCAGTTAGTTGACCTGAAATTCATTATATTCTCTGAGGCTCAATTCTGAACCTTTGTTTTCTCAAATAGTTCATCAGTTTTCAGTAATTCAGCTGTTGCCAGTTGGTGATGATTCCCAAGACTGTACATCTAGTTGTATTCCTTTTCTTGGACTCCAGGCCTGATACCATGTGACATAGAAGGTTAAAGTTACCAGTAACTTAGCCATTTCTTTCATCTTTATTTTTAGTCATTCACCAAATCCTTTTGCATTTGTCCTCTAAAGGCCTCCGAACACTTTCTTCTCCACATCGATGGCTGCCTCTTTCATCTAGGACCTATAGTGGAATGTTAGTGCTAGAAAGGATCTTAATAGATCATCTTGTCCAGTGGTTCTAAAAGTGTGGCCCAGGGTCCCTCAGGAGTCTCTGAGACTCTTTCAGGGAGTCCATGAAGTAAGAATTATTTTCATAATAATATTAAGATGTTTTCATTTCTAAAATTTAAATATTCGTAAATATAACCCACATAAACTCCCTCTATCAGGGAGGGTGCTCAATAATTTTTAAGTGTAGAGGGATTCTGAGACTAAAAAAGTTTGAGAACTGCTGATATAGCATATCCCTTTCCCCCACCCCATTTTACAGAAGAGATTGTTAGTGCAGAGGGAGCTAATGTGATTTGCCAAGTTCATATCTCTGCAAGAGATAGAAATAGAACCCAGGTCATTTGACTCTCAGTTCATTGCAGGATGTCTGAGATGGTCTTTCTGTTTTCAAAATAGTTACAATAAAGAGATACTACATATTTTTGTGGTTGAGTTGTTCATTTAAGTCTGACCGTGAACCAAATTGTCCGTGGGGTTTTCTTGACAAGGATGCTGGACTGGTTCGCTATTTCTTCCTCCAGTGGTTTAAGACAAACAGAGGTTAAGTGACTTGCCCAGGATCACACAGCTAGTAAGTGTCTGAGTCCTGTGAAAGGGTCTGGATTTGAACTCAGGTCTTCTTGACTTTAGACCTAGTGCTCTATCCGCTGAACCACCTGAGTTGCCCTCTCTTATATACTACTGTCAGACTAATTACTTTCTTATGACTGAGGAGCAAGACAAGAGGGAAAAGAGTTGTAGTAGAAGGAGAGCACACCTACCTCAGGAAACCTTCAGGAAGAGTTTGGGTATCTTTTTCTCTTGAATTGGGATGTAATATAGTCCTCTTGGCAGGTTCAAAGGATACTTGAATCCATTCAGTCCAACTCTATAAGCAACATGGTGTAGCATCCGAAACCTACTGCTATACCCCAAGTAATGTAGGGGTACACTTGCCTCTTCTTTGGCAAAGAGAACAGTGTGACTTTGTGTGACCCAGGAAAGCATAAAAAGTATCTGTATGCGTGCATGGGTGTGTGTGTGTGCACATACATGCACTTGCATGTGTGTTTGTATACATGTATGAGAGACAGGTTTTAATCTTAGAGTCTGATTCAATAATCGAATAGACTTGCTTATGTGGTAGGAAACTCCTTGTCACTGGCAGTATTTCAGTGACAACTGGATTCTCATCCATCAGTCAGGATGTAGGAGAGTTTCCAGTACTGAGAGAAGTTAAATAAAGACCTGAAGTCATGGAAGGAAGCTTATAAAGTAAAGACAACAGAGAGCAGATACACAGGCAAGGCAGATTTCAGAAGGGTCAGGTCTTAGTAGGATCTGCCTCTGTCCTTCATCTAGCTGAAGCTACTGCAAGACAGATATGCCATGATATAGCCCACCTTCCTTTTCTTCTTCCCCAAGTCTGAGGTCAAGAAACCTTGTTCTTTTATGTCTTGTGATAAGATTGGTCTAGAAGTAAATCTTTAAAAGAGACAATAAAATGTCAAAATCATCATGAAATAGCAAATAAGAAGTCATAAATCTAGATGTGTCAATGTCTAAGGAAAGAAAGGAATTTGTAAAGCTGAAAAGCATGGTGGAGACACAATCTGTCTTCTTCATTTTCAACAGAGGAAGTTGGGGTTCATAGATGGAAGGTGATTTGCAAGTTAATGACAAGACTAAAACTAGAGCCAAGAGTTTTTTGACTAGGGAAGGTGGCATTGTATATTGTTAAAAGCCCTAGAGATCTGAGTTCTGGTTCTGGCTGTGATATTTACTAGTTCTGTGACCTTGGGCAGATCCTTTCACTTCTCTGGGCCTTGATTGCCCTGTCTTTAAAATTAGGGTGTTGGATTGGATAATCAGCCCCATTTTGGAGTCTTCCTAGCTAAGGGATCAAAAAGATCTTTAAAATAGGAAGATATATGACCAGATCCTAAAAGAAGTGTAAGGTACCCAGAAGAGAATCAGTCCACGCCTGAAATATTTTGGAGCCTGGGTATTCCATTAGCGTTGGAGATTTGACAGGACCAGCTGTGACTAGGAGAACAGCCTTGAAAGTATGTCTTGGAGGGGATATCCATTTAGATAAGTGGAAAGAGAAAGGTCATGTAATATTTGTATTGGGTCATCAAGAAAGACTGCCATACGGAATGGGGATTAAATGTGTTCTGCTTGGCACCAGACAAGGATGACTAGGAACTAGAAAGTGGAAATTGCAAGGAGGCAGATTTTAGCTCTGTAAGGAAAAGCTTCATAAGCAATTAAAGCTATCCAAGGGTGGAATAGGCTGCCTCAGGAGTTACTCAGTTCCTCCTCATTATAAGTCTTCAAGCAAAGACAAGAGGACCATTTGTGGAGAATGTGGTAGATTGATTCAGTTTGATTCTCAGTCAATTCTGAGTTAGCTTACATGCCCATCTATCTGTCTGTTGATGCCTACATCACTTTCCAGACCCCAAGTTAATAATCCCCTGATCTAGTGATTCCAAAATCTTACTTGTAAAATAATCCCTTCTACCACATATTTGATGAGTAGTCATCAAGCCTTTGTTTGAAGACCTCCAATAAAGATGAACCCACTATGTTCCAGATAATAACTAGTTGACATTGATATATCACTTTAAGGTTTGCAAAGCACTTTACAAATATGATCTCATTTTATCCTCACAACAACACCAAGAGCTATTATTGTCCACATTTTACAGATGAGGAAACTGACGCACACAGCGGTTAAGTACTTGCCCAGGGTCACACAGCAAGGAGTGTCTGAGGCCACATTTGAACTCAGGTCTTCCTGACTCCAGTTTCAGATCTCTCTCCGTATCCATTGTGCTCCCTAGTTTCTTCCCAAAGCAACCCATTCCACTTTTGGGTAGCTCTAATTAGTAAGTTTTTCCCAGCACCAAATCTTAATTGGTCTCTGTCTTCTCATTGCTCCCTTCTGACCAAAAAAAAACAAGTTCCTTCCTTCTTTAGAATAAAATTCTTTCAAATTCTTGAAGCTGGCTATCATGTCCCCCCTCACTCATCTCTAGGTTAAATATTGCCTAACATGGAGAGAGACTAGAGTTAGGTAGCTTCATTAGGAAGCTGGTTCAACAGTCCAGGCAGCAGGTGATGAAGATCTTAACTAGGGTGGTGGCTATTTAAGCAGAAAGGGGATAAACATGGAAAGGGGGCAGGGGCAGTGAGTAGTCTGTACAAGGGGGAACAACAAGTAGACAGCACAGAGGAGGGGGAGAAGTTGTGCAAAGTTCATCCAAGGAGAGGGACACAATCCTCATATGGCATGATCACAAGGCTCTTCATCATCTTTACTGCCTTCCTTTAAAAACTCTGTTGTACTTTCTCTGGCTGTCCCCTGTACCTGGAATACTCTCCTTTTTCACCTCCATCTACAGGCTTCCCTGGCTTCCTTTAAGACCCTGTTAGAATCTCCTCTTCTACAGGAACCCCTCTTAATTTCACTGCATTCCTTCTGTTAATTCTTTTTTATTTATCCTATAAAGAACTTGTTTGTATATATTTGTCTACTCTGTTAGATGGTGAGCTCCTTGAGAGCAGGGACTGTCTTTTGCCTGTTTTGTATCCCCAAAGTGCCAGGTACATAATAGGTGCTTAATATTTATTGATTGATGGATTATCAGTGTCCTTCCTGAATACTCAGAACTGAATCTCATACTCCAGATGTGGCCCAGTCATGGCAGAGTATCACAGGAATCTAACATCCTTATTCCTGGAAGTGCTTCCTCAGTGAAGGCCAAGAATTAGCTTCTTGGCTTTCTTGTCACATTATTGGCTCATATGGAACAGGCCCCTAAAACTCCCAGATCCTTTCCAGACAAATTGCTGTTGAACCATTCTTTCCACATTTTGCCTTTTGAAGTTGTTGGGGGTTTTTTTAACCCAAGTGTAAGACTTGACATTTATGATTATTAAATTCTGACTGACTGGATTTGACCTAATGATGTAGTCACTCAGAATATTTTTGAATCCTACCGTTAGCCTGTGTTTTAGCTCTCCCTTCATGGCTTTTGGTCCCAGCAGTTGGGATGACTGTGCCATTGTGCCACGACCTTTAGCCACGTCCTTGATTTAAAAAAAAAAAAGTCAAACCACAGTACTGGAAAGATAAGAAGAGCAAGTTTTGTGAGGCACTTGAAATAAAAGTGAGGCATTTATGTTTGATCCTGGGGATAACAGGGCACCAGGGGCATCTGTTTTGGGGAGCCTGGTCAAACCTGCATATTAGGAAAATCTCTGTGACAGCTGTGTGGAGAATTTATTGGAGTGAGAAAAGACTTGAAGTGCCAATTAGGAGGACACTGCAGGCATACAGTGAGAGGTGACTGGAGTCTGAACTTGAGTGTTGATTATATGAATGGAAATAAGTGGATAAATGTGAGAGGTATGGTAGATTTATAGGGAAAGAGAAAGGGCAGGATCTTCAATTGAATGGATACGTGGAGCAAATGAACAGAAGGAGTGGAGGAGGATAACTAAAGTTGGGTACTTGGGTGACTGGAAACATAATCATTGTAGTAATAACAGCTGACATCGTTATAGCCTTTACTTACTATATGCCAGGTACTGTGCTCAGGCACTTTGTAATTATTCTCCCACTTGATCCTCAGTAATAACCCTGGAAGGTAGGTGCTATTATTATTCCCATCTTACAGATGAGGAAACTGAGGCAAACAGATGTTAAGTGACTTGCTTAAGCTCACACAGCTATTAAGTATCTGTAGCAAGATTTGAACTCGTCTTCCTGACTCTGGATCTAGTACTTTATCCACTGAACCACCTAGCTGCCCTGAACAGTGATAGAGAAGTCTGGAAGAAGGATGGGTTTGTTGGGGAAAAAGTCATGAATTCTTTGTTATGCTGGGCTGAGTTTAAGAACTGGAGCTCAGGAGAGAGACAAGGATTTGTTCTGTAAAATTTGGATTCAGTCAAACAGCCACACTTAAGGACCTCGATGGTCACATGTGGCCTCAAGGCCACCGGTTCCCCACCCCGGGATGAGATAGATAGATCTGAGATTCCTCTGCATAGAGAGGCGCAAAGCATCTCATTATACATCCTAGGATGAGGATCCCTGCTAAGGGGATTTGATCTGTGAAGTTTGGATTCAGTCGGAGGGCTACACTTGAGGCCAAACATCTATTTCACAGGATCTTAGCATTTGGAGCACGTTCTCTTCCCTCTCTTCACTGTTTTGTCCTCCTCCAGTCTTCTAATACCTTTCCCCTCTCCAGGATCTTTCAGGTAACCCTGACCGTGCCTCAGAATTCTCCTTTCAGGAGCCCCAGGACCTTGGTTCCTCTAGGCCAGTTGACATGGATTCACCTTGAACAGCTCCCTCCTTATTGGGGCTGTCAGCTCCCTCTTAGCCATTTTTGGGTCTCTCCCTTCCAGTCCAAAAGTCATTTCCTTGGCAAAGAAAATAGGAGCGAAGTAAAAATCAAAGCAAGTCTGTCTTCCCCCTGTTATCAGTTATAATTGTCCTCCACACCAGGCATGTGTCCGTCCCTTCTTTTTATTCTTCATTTTTGCTCCAGTGTAGCTTTTTAAAAACCACTCAAACTTTGATAAAAGACTAAGCCTCCTTTCCATTGTCCTCAGTGGTTCTTGATGTACTTTGTTGCTCCTGTTCCTACAGTACCTAGCTTTCTCTTGCATTCATCCCATCTTTTATCTTTGCATCTGTCTTGTCCACATTTTTTAAAAATCTAAGTTGGTCACTGATTTCCATATGCATCTTCACAGGTTTCTTTTGATGACTGCCCCCTTTTCTCCCAATAGGAATTTTTCTTTCAGTTCAGCATGTCATCCCTTTAAAAATTATTTTTATCAGTGCCATTTGTTTTGTGCCCTGCTCCACAGAATTCTGGAGAGAAAATGATTAATGAAAACTGAACATTACAGCCAAGTGTCATTACACATGTAATCTAGTAGTCTTCCACCTCTAGTGAAAGGAAACATCTGTCCTCTGAGATGAATATTGGTCATTGCATTTGATCTTCATCTTAGTTCAGTAACTATTTAGTGTTTTTTTCATCTGTATTATTGTAATCATTGTGTGAATTGTCCAGTTCATGGAAAGTTTGAATTCCTACAGTTTGCCATTTCCTACAGTGCAATAATTTTGCATTAAATTCATTACCACAGTTTGTTTAGACATTCCCCAATTTATGGGCACCAGATTTGTTTCCAGTTTTCACTAAACAAAAAAAGTTCCAGCATTCAGTTTCTCAGATCCTTCTATCTCTCTTGGGCTGATTTTCTTGCTAGAATTTTTAAGACTAGATACTCTATCAGTCTCTTTTCTGCACCCTTTGAAATGTGCTTTCTCACAGTCTGGAGTGGATTTCAGGTGATGCTTGGCTTTTATCTCTTTGTTTAATCACAAATTTAAGAAGTGACTGGCTGTTTCACTCCAAGGTTCTCATCATTTCACAGGACTAGTAAAGATGCAGATCTCATAGAAAGGGATCCTTGTTACGTTCTTGTGTTTATCCTTTGTTCCCAAAGAGGACCATGACATCAAGATGATGACATGACTTACAGTTGACTTTGATTTGAGTGAGAGAAGGCTGTGCAAGGTCACCAACCTCACTTTCTTCTCTTGAGCCATCTGGGTCCAGTGGCCTGATATTCATCAGGGTAACTGGAGACAACCCAGGATGCAATGCCAAGACTCATCAGGAAGATGAGACTTCCTGACTCCAGGACTGGCACTATAGCACCATCTAGCTGCCCCAAAGCTATAACCATATACTAATAGATAAAATTCACTACCAGCTAGAGAAATGAAAATTAAAACAACCTTAAGGAACCACCTCACACCTATCAGATTGACTAAGAAGACAAAAAATGAAAATGACAAATGTTTGAGGGAAATTGTGGGAAAATAGGTTTACTAATACACTCTTGGTTGAGCTATGAACTGGTCAGACCATTCTGAAAAACAAATTAGAACTATACCCCAAAAATTATTAAACTGTACATACCCTGACACATAGATCCTAGGTCTATACCAAAAGAGATCCAAGAAAGAGAAAAAGGACCTTTATGTACAAAAATATATATGGAAGTTCTTTTTGTGTTGACAAAGATTTGGAAGCTGAGAGGCTGCCCATCCACTGGCGAATAGCTAAATAAGTTATGGTCTATGAATGTGTTTGAATGCTGTTATGTTGTAAGGCTTCAGGAAATCCTGGGAAGACTTGTATCAGTTGGTGAGAGTGAAAAAAACCGAATCAGAGGAATAATTTATGCAGCAGCAGCAGTATTATAAAGATAATAAACTTGGAAGGACTCAGTAACTCTAAACACAGGGACCAATCACAGTTCCCGAGACTTGTGATGAAACGTGATTTGTACATCCAGATTAAGAACTGATGAACTCAGAGCGCAGACTGATGTATTTTCTTCTGTTTCCGTCTTCTTTTGCCTTTTTTTGAGGGGGGAGGGAGACATGGCCAGCATCTATTAAGTGCTACTCCTACATCTAATTATCTTCTTTGTCTTCCATCATATACTTTCTTTCAATATAATCAAATTTATGAACTTGCCATTTTCTACAAGTCACCATGGTAAATATGACAGATACGGAGAGGGATATAACATAGGCTCTGTTTCCAAAGAACTAACAATCTCCCAGAAACTCTGAATTTGACTTGGCAAAAGTTTTAAAAGAGATTGGGACTCAGAATTTTTGTTGTTGTAACAGGAATGTTTCAAGGCACCAACCAATAGACATTGCAAATGAGGCTGTACTGCTAAAGTGTAGAATGGTCAGAGTGACTGGAGTCGTGTTGGAATCAGTCTCCAGTGCATATCATTTTCCATCTTAATTTATTCCTGTTTGTGATTTAGTGTCCTTTGTATCCCACACATACTGTTTGTTTATTGGCTTGTCACTTTCATTTTTGTCTGTTTTAGATCCTAAATCAGTAATTCTAGATGCAGCTTTTATTATTTACATCAGGGATTCTCATGTTATCTTAAAGGTGTTGTGAAATTCTTTATAAAATCTCAAACATGAAGTGATGTAAATTTTCAAATGGGCAGGTGTTAAAGTGTGCTCTTCTATGCAGTTGGTGGACTTTGTAAAATCATATAATGCCATATGTGATATAGCCTCTCCAGAGATTTAAGAATCAGTTATGTAAATAAGGAACTTTGTTTAACTCCTTTTATATCCACAGATGACTATACTCTCAGGGAAGTATTTATGTATATAATTGGTTGTCACTTAGGTTGGAAACAGAACTTTGAACCAGAATTAAACTAGTGACATTTCCATTTCTTTAGTGATATAGATGATGTGATTTTATCCAGAGTTGGGGCTACATAAGTGACCAATAGAGTAATATAAGTAATGTACACTTAATTTTTTCTAGTCTCAGGGTGAGAATGGACTGAGAGTGAGATATTTGTGTGAATGTGTTTTCTTGGATTAGGGATTCTTAATCTTTTTGGAGTCAGAAACCCCTTTGCAGTATCTGGTGAAATCTGTGAATTGCTTCTCAGAAGAATCTTTTTAAATTCATAAAACACATAGGATTATAAAGAAAACTAATTAAATTAAATACAGTTATCTGCTTTTTTTTTAACCAGGTTCTCAAACCTCAAGCTAAGAATAACACCTGTCTTGATTCTTTAGAACAGGATTAAGAGAAAAAAATCACAATCAACAGACTTTCCTCACATGTGGAAAGAACAAAGGATGTTTCCACTTTTGAACTGGGCAACTCTGTTCTTTTGGGGATTAATATCAATAAGTTATAAAAACCCATCACTCACACACACACACACACACACACACATAAAATCTATATGAACTACATTTAACTGGAATGACTAATATTTGTTATGATTTAACTGTTTAATTTTTATATAAGTATTAAGAAGTTAAAGATTTTGTTGTATTTCTGTATTTAGCCACTTGGTTTTTTATGAAATTCTACATTAATAGCTAAATCTTTTATTAGTTTATAACTTGAAACCAGAAATCACAATATAATACAATCAGTTATCTCTCTGTGTTATAATACTATAGTAAATTTTTAAATCTATGTATGTAAAAATCTCCCCTTCTCCTTTTAGGAACGCTAACCTTTGGTTGAAAAATGTCTGGTTTGTTGGGATAGTACGAGCTATTTTTGATTTCTGCTGTTTTCTTTGCTTTAGGTGATTGACCTTGGCTCTGGTAAAGGCTATTTAAGCTCCTTCCTGTCCATGCAATATGGCTTAAAGGTTTATGGAATTGATTCCTCAAGTGTCAATACTCATGGAGCAAAGGAAAGAAACAGGAAATTGAAGAAACACTGGAGGGTCTATCAAACACGGTCAAGAGCACATAGTGGTCAGGCGATAGAAAAGGCAAAAGAAGGTACAGCACAAGAGGAACAGAAAGGTGAAGCAGATATCAAAGAAAGGCTCCAAAGTATAAACGATAGTCTCACAAATGAAGACAAGGGATCTATCTCAGATTCAGTCTTGCCAGATTTCACGGATGCTGTCACTTCTGACGTCACAAGGCAAATGGAAAATCACACTGCTTCTCTGCCACAAAGAGCTGGCAGCTTCCTGCTGGAAAACAGATCGACTCTTTCAAATGTTTTGCCTGTTGATGCCATCAGACTTACTGCTTCAGCCACTAAGACTTGTGGAAAACTTTCTGAAGAACATGAAGAGAGGAAAAAAATGGTGGCCCTCAAGGACCAAGCACGGGAGTCAAATGAATCAAGCATTTATTCACCTTTAACCTCTTATATCACCGCAGAATCTGAACTTTGTGACATCATTACAGATCTGGAGGTAGTTAAATATTTTATTAAAATTCATAATAGTTTAAAAATGTTTGCAGTTTTCAAAAATAGTAGCAGAGTATATAAGCCTTATGATAAATTATCTATAGGTTAATAATAAAAAAAAAAAGCCAGAGAAGGCCCTATAAGCCCAGTTTGACTGGAGCCCATTCCAAAGTACAGGATCTTCCATGAAGAATGTATTGATTCTAGTTCCCTTAAATCAAATAGAAACTTGAGAACAAAATTGCCTCAGTTGTTCGAGGCTTGAAACCTCAATAATCTTTGATTCTTTCCCCCTTCTCACTCCCTACTTGCCAAGCCATGTTTATTCTACCTCCTCAATATCTCTCAGTGGACCCTGTCCTTTTACCTTACCATTGTCTCCATTCAGATGCCCCATTACTTCTCACCTGGATGATTGCAATAACATTTTTACTGGCCCCTCTTGTTCTCTCAGCTTCTCAGGGGGTTTTCAGCCTGTTTTGTTTAGTGGACTGCTTTGGCAATCTGGCAAAGTCCGTAGACCCCTTCTTGGGATAATGTTTTTAAATGTATAAAATAAAATACATAGGCATGGAAAGAAAACCAATTATATTGACATGTTTTTCCCACTTGAATTCACTAACTTCCATGAAATCTACTCATGGACATCAAGTTGAGAATCCCCACTTTTCCCTTTGCAGTATCTCTTTCACACAGTTGCCAAGGTAACTTTCCTAATACAGAAGTCTGATCACTTCGCTTTCTTGCTTAGAAACTTTTGGTGGTTCCTCCTTAGTTGTAGGATAAACTACAACAGATTCCCTTATTGGCACAGTAGGAAGACTCATCTTCTTCAGTTCAAATCTAGCCTCAGACACTTCCTACTTGTGTGTGGAGAAGAAATTAGCAAAGTACTCCTGTGTGTGATCCCAAAAGGGGTTACAAAAAGGCAGACATGACTGAAAATGACTGAACAGCAACAAAAAAAATGAGAACTGAGTAAGGAATGACTGTGCAAAACCACTGGGTAACTAACATGGTCTTCTGGGACTCAGCTTCCAAATTCCTAAAATGAAAATGTTGGGCTGGATAACATCTAAGTGCCCTTTTAGCACTGATGAGGTAATATCCTGGGACTGATTCTAAGGGTAGCCTCATGATTGGTCTTTTAGATATGTCATTAAGTCAACTCACTTTGGATGGTATTTAATTAACTAAAATATGTGTATGTATGCATGTGTGTGTGTGTGAGAGAGAGAGAGAGAATATCATGATAGCAAGAGACAAATATTAAGTCCTAAGTCAACTGACCTTAAATTAATTAACCAGTCAGAAGGAAAATGTTCTTTAGGGGAACAATTTTTGCATTTTTCACATTATTTAATGTAGAGGGAAAATTAGCACTCAATATTATGTCCTTACTTAATGTTAAAATCCCACCTCTGACACCTGTGTACCGGTTCTGTGCAAGTCATTTAAGCTTTAAGTACTCTGGGCATCTGTCTAAGACTGTGAGTAGCAGAGAAGGTGCAGAGCCCTCCTAGATGATGGTTACCATATGTAAGTCATCTTGTTTGCTTCATTTTATGGGCCAGTTTTTTAGTCTGGCTAGCTAATCTAGAAATGCCAGTGTTCCCAAGTGCACACATAGAAGGTCTAGACCTATCATCTTTGGATCATGAAATTCCCATGTAGGATCATTAGCTCATGGATGTAGATTGAGAAAGAGATCATTCTTTTCTTCTCTGTCACTTTACAGATGAGGAAACTGAGAACCCAGAATATTAAAGTGACTTCATTTGAAACCCAGTCTTCTGTCTCTAAATCCAGGATCCTTTCTTTCCACTGTGTGATACTGCTTCCCATTCTGTTATTAATTGGGGGAAAAACGATTCCATGTTGAGAGCAGATCAATATTGTCAGTTTGTGTATAGTGACTATTTTAGTATATATATATATATATATATATATATATATATATATATATGTATATATATATATATATATATGTAAAAAAACTTATGGAAATTTGGTAGTCACAGAAGCTAGGACAGTTCTATAATTTTTAATAATTAAAATTTTTCATCTGAATAGCTTTTATTAAAACTCTTTTCTGTTAACAAAATCACCTTTTTTTATCTTTTTCTTTCTTTGTGAAAGGATTGTATTATGGTAGGTCTGCACACATGTGGAGATCTTGCTCCAAATACTCTTCGGATATTTACATCTAAGTCAGAAATCAAAGGAGTTTGCAGTGTTGGTTGTTGTTACCATCTTTTATCTGAAAAGTATGAAAAACAGCGCAAAGGTCAGTGTTTTCCTGTGTCCAAATCAAAGATACTAATACCTAAAAATTGTTGTTTTAGGTTCAGCTAATGACTAGAATTTATTCTCCTTATTCTCTTACCATTTTTAAATTATATCTGGGATAAAATTTATTTTGCCAGCACTTTTAAGATATCTTTTAAGATTTGATACCTTACTACAAATATTTTCTTTCAATTCTTTGGTAATTAGAACATAATGCTAAAAATTATTGCAATCTTAAACTATTTAAATATTTTAAAATATTTAAACCCAGGTTTTTTGATTTTTAGTTTTTTGGTGGGAGTTGCCCCACATCACCAGTTTTTATGCATGGTTAAGCAAGGGTTCTGTAACATAATGTCATTACTAATGCAAAGTTACAAGTTTTATCTTTATAGCTGCAGGTTTTATATTTTTTATTTCCAGGAAATATAAGTAATTTATATATTAACTAAAAAGAATTCTTGGTCTGTTGCTCTAATAAGATTTTAAAGATAGATTAAACTATTTTTATCTATTCAAAGTAAGTATAAAATTGATTAAAGTCTTCTTACTATTTGGCCTTATCTAACAAAGCTTTGTATCAGTTGGCCAGGCAGAAAGTAATTATCACCAATTAAGGAAATCAGAGTGTAAAGGAAGGTTGTTTAGGAAAAGTGGTGATAAATCAGTGAATTTAAAATTTTATGTAACAATGCTTCTGTTTTTTACCAAAAAAGTCATTATATCTAACATGCTGTCTTTTCACAAAACAAGCTATGCAAATCACATTTATTTAAGTAAAAGGTTAGGGAAGGAATAAATGTTCATTAAACATCTGCTGTGTCAGGCACTTGCTGTGCTAAGTGCTTTAAAGGTCTTATCTCACTTGATCATATTTGTTCTTCACAACAACCCTGTGAGGTGGTGCTATTATGATCTGCATTTTACAATGGAGAAAATTGAGGCAGACATAAGTTAAGTGACTTCCCCAGGGTCACATAGCTGGTAGTGTCTGAGGCCAAATTTGAACTCAGGTTTTCCTGATTTTATGTCCAGTAATCTATCAACTAAGTCATCAACTGCTTTAGTAAAATAAATAAAAGTAAAAAATTGTGATAATATTTATAATGGCAAACAAATCTATCCCCAAAATGCAATAAAAACATATATTTATATTACATAGATACTTATAAATTGATAACATTTACAGTTTTCATGTTCCTAACATAAGAATAATAACCACAATGATAGTACCAAGGTAATGGGTAGACTTGTTTTTTGGCATAAATTGCCTCAAAATATGGTATCATAGATATTGTTACAATTCTTTTTCAGTCGCCTCTTGATGTTAATATGTTGTTTTGTAGCAGCTTCAATAGGATTAACATAGCATTAACAACTACCAGTAAAATAGAAAAAAAAAAAAAGAGTAAAATAGTAAAATTACTTTGATAAACCAGAGAACTCTTTCTTTACCTGAAGTCAAAATCTAAGAAGATTTTTTTAGGCTCAAACATTTGTAACAGCATTGCTACCATAAAACAAGTCATAAACTATTCCTTTTCAGATGGAGTAAGACCAAATGTGTCATATTTGTTCATTGAAAATGGGTTATTTGACCATTCCCATTTATAAAGATCTGGGTCTTTTAAATAAAAGGAAAACAGCTTCTGTAGAGCTCTCAAATGATTGCGTTTACTTTCTTCTTTTTTTCATTTTCAGGGTAGCTTTTTTGTTTTTCAATTGGAAAACACATCAGAATGTTATTTCATAAATTTATTACCCATATTTCTGAATTTTTCATAGATCCTCTTTCTCTTTCAGGAACAGAAGTGTGACTTTGAGAACTTTGTATTGATTTCTTTAGAGTTCACAGTTTTTACAAAAATATCTACTAAATATGCGTATTTTGGAAGTCATTTGTGTTATAAAATGATTTTTCTTCATTTTTATGTTTTATGCCACTTTGAAAAATGGCAATTTCTTCTTTGAACTCAGACATGCTTTGAAGTACTTGGACACGAAGGTTCAAAGTGTTTGGCATAATAGAGAAGTGCTATGTATTCTCTGTCCTTGTATTATTGAACCATTTTGCAAAGAACTTTTCTTTAGGTGGTCTGTCTGGTCTTTTAAAAAGTTATTACAACTTGATAACTTGTATATGGCTCCTCATATTTCTCTTCACAAGTGGTACAGACATTAAATTTGTCCAAACTGCATGAAGGACCAAATTTTTTACTAATGCTTGCATTTTGTTCTAACATCTTTTGGGCTTTATTAGTATAGAAGCCAATACTATTTTCCCATTGTGTTTTTTTATTTTAAAATCCATTAATTATATTGAAAATATAACTTGAAGGGGCCTTATCATCAACAGGTTTGCAAAGTAAACCATCTGCCCTAACATCAGTCTCAACAACATATCATTCCTATGAAATCAGATGAGTATCTACACCTATTGCCTCATCCATTCGTGATATAAATAGGTCTTTAGCATATGGAGGCAATTCTCCTTTTCTCCTTATTCTCTGTAACTGCAAACAACCATCCAAAGCTGGAGGGGGTTTATAGGTTTATACCATATTGCCAGAAGAGTCCAAGACACAAACATCTGATCTATTCCTTTATTTTACAGGGAAGAAACTTGAAGATGGGGGAGATGGTGAAGTGATTTTACCAAGGTCACTAAGCTAGTTAATGACCGAACTTGGACCATAATTTAAGCACTTTGAGACCAGGCACTGTTTTTGCCTTTCTCTGTGTCCCCAATGCTTAGTAAGTGCTTAACAAATATCCATAGGATCACAGATTTAGATCTGGGAAGGGATCTTAGAGCTGTCAAAAACTTTAATGGGCTGCATTTAAAGTAACAACTTTAACGACACTCACTATATTCAGCTGTAGTTTGGCTTAGCACAGATTAGTATGTTTTAGAGGGTGTTCATGCTTTAGACTCTTACCTTTGGAGTATGGACATTGCAGTATTCCCTTTACCCTCTAAGATTCTGGGATCACTATATTATGCCACATTCAGTTTTCCTTTCCTGTTCATACCCACCTGCCTCTAGTCACTCTTAACTTTGTTTGCTCAGCTGTTTTAAAGTTTGAAATAGGCAGTGAAATCCTTTGGGATGTAAATATGAGTTATTAATAGTCTACCACAGTATAGTTGAATTTTTCTTGGTATGCATACTGCTACATTTTATGAAGATATTTGCTATGTAAACAATATGTGTTGTTTCACATGAATGTGTTTACACAATAGACTGTGGTAGACTATGGAGGTGGTCTGTCATGAAAATGTAAATTTCCAAAAATACCTCAAAGCTAACTGAGCCTTTATGGAATACTGAATTTGTAACACGTGTTTTAAAAACTGCCTTTAAATATTTATATTTTAAAATCTCTTGAAGTAGCCCCTAGAAATAGAGATTAGAAATGGTTCCATTTGTTAACTTTATAGCTATGACATATTTTTCCAGGCTTGACTTAACATTATCATATTTAACCTTGATAATGATGATTATGATGTACTGTTTTAAATTCTTGCACCTGAAAATTAGAGAAAAATCTTTCTGATTTGAAACTAAGATAGAGATGGGCCATTATGTCCAGTAACTCCATGCATTATATTAAGATCATCTGCTCTCAGGTGTCTTAGAATCAATAAAATTTTTCAACAATGTACGTTATTAATGGTCAAAATGAGCTGAACTGTACTGTCTTAGTATTTCATTCAAAATACAAAATCCTGGAAAAAGGAAAATTTAAACATTGGGATACACTTGTAGGCATCTCAAATTAGCCTTTTCTCAAACAGGATTCATTATCTCCTCTCTTTAGAACTTCCTTATGGCTGTAGAGGGAGGGCACCGCCATCTTCACAGTCACCCAGGCTTATAACCTTGTTGTCATCCTAAACTTCTTGTTTTCATTCAGCCCACATGTCTAGTCCATTTACCAGTCTTGTCATTTCCACTTTCACAACAGCTCTCATGGGCATATTCCCTTGCCTCCTTCCAAGCAGCCGCCACCCTAGTTCAGGTCCTCATCATCTCTGGCCTAGACTTTTTGAGTATCCTTTAATCCATTCTTCACACTGCCAAAGGCATTTTCAAAGTATACATCTAACCATGTCACCCACCCTTCTCCCCACTCAATATACTCCATGAAATAGAAATTTTACAGATGTAAAGTTCTGTATTTGGCTTCTAAAGATCTTCATAACTTGGACCTTTCCCACCTTTCCTGTCTTCTTACAATTTTCTCTCCTCTATACAATTTTTGATCCATCACCACGGTCTTCTTGATATTCCTTCTACCTGGCACTCTTATTTCTTTATACTGGCCTTGCCTCTTTCACCCCCATGCATGGCATGCTTTGCCTCTTTCATGCTACCTCTTAGTTTCACATTGTATATAAGACTCAGCTCAAATCTCACTTCCTACAGGAGGCATTTCCTGGTTGACTCCTTTGCTGGTACCTTTCCCTCTGATATTATATCTACTTTGTATATGTCTTTTATATATCTAGTGATTTGGACATTAACCGTTAGGATATGAATGCCCTGAAGACAGTCACCATGTTTTTTCCTTTCTTTATATCGCCTGTGCTTAGTACAGTGCCTAAAACATAGTAACTGACTAACCTAAATAATAGCTTAATTTTAGCAACACGTGTAAAGATCTGAATTAAAGGAGAATGCAATGCGAGATTTTCTCAGTCTTTAGCCCTATGTTGCTGTGGAAATGAAAGGGCTTATAATGATGATTCAGGACCAGATTGTGGCCATCAGAAGTTGCAAAAGGGTTAACCTTAAGTATCCTGGATTATGTCATATAGATTATAAAGGAAGATAGAAGCTGTGCAACGTCATTGCTGATTACAGAAGTTTAATCTTAGCCTTATACAACTTAATACCAGACTTAGTATCAGAGGCTTGCTACGTTTCATAAACTGACAGTAAATTACTTTTGCTACAAATTCAAAGCAGACTTGAGAATTCAACAAATTAAGCTTACACAATCAGGACCTTTATCATAAACAGAATTTTGCCCACAATCATCCAGATATGACACTAGACTACACCTTAAATCTTAAGAACAACACATTTAGTAAATGTTGCCATCCCACGTATTCAGTTTCCAGATCCCATGGAATGAAAGTACAGCTACTGCAGAGGCATAGAGCTTAGAGTGTGTTGTGTGAGGAACAGAGAGGCCATTTAGGCTGGATGTAGAGTATGGGAAAGGAAGTAGTGTCCAGCAAGGTTGGAACCAAGTTACACAGAATTCTAAAAGCTAATCATAGGAGTGTGTATTTTTGTTTTGTTTTGTTTTTTCCCCCTAGAGATTGTAGAATTGAAACTGATTGATCAAAGGAGTGATATCACCAAGTCTGTACGTAAGGAATCCCATTTTGATAGAATTTTCATAGGATGAACTATGAAGTAGTAAGAAAGCTGAGACAGGAAAATCATCTAGGAGGCTGTTTTGGGGATTAATATGGTAGTACACCAGAGTTGTCATAGAGGTAGAAATGACAAGCTTTGGCAGCTGATTATGCTAAGAATATTTTGAAAGATGGATAAGTGTGGTAATTAGAAGGATAAACAGAAAGATGATGCTTGTCATGTAATGTTGAAGATTTTGTCACTGTGTCACCAGCTTGTCCAAAGGAAAATGGTGCCCAAAGCAGATGATGAAAATATCTAGATTGAGTTTTGCAGTTATATCTTTTGTTTTCAGAGTTACATGAAATGAATGGCTTGAACTAGTTTCCTTAGGACCTGATTACCCCCAGATTTATGGAACGCTGAGGTTCCAGATCTAAGGAACTGAGAAATCAGATCCTAGACTCCCTCAAGCTGCACCAGCTCATCAGCCCAGGCCAAAATAGACTTGTAGCTTTTTGTTGTCGTGTCCAACTCTTCGTGACCCCATGGACCGTAGCATGCCAGGCCCATCCTTCACTGTATTTGGATGTCTTTCTAGCTTTACTCATCTTTATTATATTGGGCCATTAAAGCTGACAAGGAGGCTGGAACTTACTTAAGGCAAGCTGTTATGACTTAAACACACACACACACACACACACACACACACACACACACACAGCTTTTGACTTGTCCAGTGAATTGAATTTACTTCACACCTATCAAATGCCTTCTTTTCTATCATATGAGACAAATGGATGTAATTTATATGATTAAAAAACTATCATGCTTATCCTTACCTTTAACATGCTAAAACCAAGAAGAAATTCCACAGTATTAATTTTTTTTCAATATACTCATTGTCTAAAGTTGTTTGCCTTTCTGAAAAGAACTTGTTAAAGGCCTCCATACAGTTTTTGTTCACTTACGGTATGCAGGAAAATGGGACAGAAACCACATTCAAATTCATGTCATGAAATACAATTCACACTTAGTACAGGAACCATAGAAATTGTGGTTTCAGAGCAAATTAAGGAATTTTTTAATTGACTAAATGACATCTAAACAAATAAACAAGAAATTACCTGAGCAGCTAAGAAGGACATCCAATATGACATAAAAAGTCTACAATACTTCTCAAAGACTGTTATTTTCACATTTTTGACAGAACATTCAAATGTTCAAATGTTCAAACAAGGAATGACTGTTCAGTTAGAACTTTGCCTCAGGAGTTACTCTATATAACACTTGGTTTAGGAGTCCTCAGTTGTCTCCAAAACTTAATTTATTTGTAGCACCCTTTTGAAAACAAAGTATGCCTTCTTTTGAATCTTTTTCATTTCCTTTCATTATATTTACAAGCTTTTAAAAGTTAGAAGTTAATAAGTTCATTGAGAGTTTTTATTTATCTGACTTAAGAGTCCCAAGGCTCCCATTTCCCTGTAAGAAATCTGCAGGCTACACAGTTTCTAAGTAGGCATTCATTTCTTAAATCCAGTTTGAGGTTGTACTCATGATGGCACTGCTAAAAGTATTTTTTAAATTAATGAATGACAACAAAAATCAAAATGAGGTGTCATGACCACAGAATTCCTTACTGAGGTAGGCCTGCTTGTGATGTGGCTATGCATACTGCATGTTCTGCTGTTGGGACTTTCCTGAAAGCCTTTCAAGGATAGTAGGAGCAATCAAAACAGCTACCATGTGCCGGGCACTGTGCTGAGTGCTAGAGATACAGATATGAAAAAGATAGTCCCAGCCTTCAAGGAACTTACAGTCTAATTTGGGAGAAAGGGGGTGGTCATGATGGAAAAGTCCAAAAGAGTGCAGCCCAGTGGGAAGTGAAGAGATAGCTAGCCTGGTTCCTCTCCCTGTCAGAAGTGGCGCTCATGGCATAGCCTTTGAATACTGAGGATCATCTCCTCATCACAATAAGATATCTAAGACTTTGATATCAAAAAAAAAAAAAATCATTTGCCTTTTTCCTGAACTCTCTCCACTCTTCTGAACTTTCTTATCTATATCATAGAGGGCAGCACCATCTTCTCAGACACCCAAGTGCAATCTGGGTGTCTTTCCTAAATCCTCACTCCCACCCCACCCCCCAGCCCCAGCCCCAGCTCCATCTTTAATCTGTTGCCAAGACTTGTAAAGGAAAGAATAGTGGGTGAAAAAAAGACCAGAACTAGATGGGAAAAGTCCTTACATGTTAGAATTGGGGTTTTTCATTATATACCATATATATTTATTGCATTCTATACAATTACTTCTACTCATTATTTAAAGCCCACTGCCTTTGGGATCCAGCTCACCTCTCCACACTTTTTTCATAATATTACTCGTCATGCCCACTGTTTTTAAGCCCAGCTGTTGTACTTGCTGTTCTCTAACTTCAGAGTCTGCCTCGATCTCTGTACACAATGCCCTACATGTCTGGATTAATGTCCCTCCTCTCGACCCTCTCTGAGAACCCTTAGCTTCCTTGGAGGCTCAGATCAGGTACTGTCTCCTATAAGAGTCACTTCCTGATCCCCTACTTATTAGTTGTCTCTTCTCCATCATATTATTTTGTATTTACTTTCCAGTTTAATGCTGTATTCCCCCTATAGAATGTAAGTCTTTGAGGGCAGAAACTTTTTGAACAGATTTTATCTTTAGCACCTAGCATAGCACCTTTCAGTAAAAGCTTGTTGTATTCAGTTACCCTATGGTCCAGTGGGGGTTTTTGAATGGGAAGTTACTTGGTCATGTGGGTTCATTGTCTGCTGTGTGATATAGTCTTTGAAGATGAGAAAGAAGAGACCATTAAGAAAATCATTAAAATACCAGAGGAGGGGTAATGAGAACCTGACCTAAAGTAGGGTGATGGCCATATTCTTGGAGCATATAGGGGATGAATGCAAGAGATATTAAAGCAGTATTAAAAAGAATTTAGTTGTCAGGTAAGAGGCAATTAAAGGAAGAATCAAAGATGTCCTTGAGGTTTCAAACCTGACGGACTACTGGGAGCATGATGGTAGCATCAACAGAAATAGAGAATTGGGCTGCGTAAGAAGAAAATGATGTATTCAGTTTTGGACACACTGAGCTTTACCATCTAAACATGCAAGTGAAGGTGATGAAAAGCAGTTGAAAATGTGGGACTGGAGCTTAGGGAGCTGTGCTGAATTATATAGATTTTTGGAATCATCTCTGAAGAATTGATCATTGGATCTGTGGTTGTAGAAGACATTGCCAAGGGACAGAGTGTAGAGACAGAAGAGAAATGCTCAGGACACAGCCTTAGAGGACAGTCTTTCCTAGTAGTTGGGAAGAAAAAGATGGACCATAGGTGACTCACAAAGAATGGTCAGGCAGTTGAAGAGAACCATGAACATTTCAGTATCATCAAGGCAAGGAAGAAAGACATGAACTAGAGTTTATTGGGAGTGGAAGTTGACCCTGCTGGCCAAATGTGAGAAATATTGCACAGGTATAATGACAACCAATTGGATTTGTGACATGAGGAGGAAGGGATAAGCCAGTGATGACTCCAAGGTGTTGAGCCTAAGTGAGTGAGAAGATATTCCTGTCAACGACAGAAATAGAAAAGTCGAGGAGAGGAATAGTTATTAGAGGGAAGATAAAGGATTCAGATTTTAGACTTACTGCTGGTGCAGTGTTCAGCTTGCATGGTCTAGCACACACTGAGAAATGAGTGCCAGAAGCTTTGGGAGCAATAGAGGTTGCAAATGTAGGTATGGGAGGCACATACGTAAAAAGGGCAAGAGTATGGAGGAGGAAGAGTTCCAAAGATGGAACTTTAAGTAAAATGCATTAAAAATTAAGAAACTTAAATGATGTCTAAAAGTTCTTCTGTCTGGAAAATTATATGATTAAGTGAAAGTTCTAGTTTCAATTTGTTTGAAAGAGTCTATAAAATACAAACCAGGATTTTTCCAGTTAAACCCAGCTCATTAACAATAAGGAATTATATGTAGAACATTTTGTAGCTTATTTAGCATAATAGGTATCTTTTCAAATAATTCTACATATACAAGCACCAAAAGTAATATAATGTTCCAATAAAATGTGCAACATAGTGTTAAGCAACTTTCTTAAAGCTTAACCCTATTTTTAGAACTGGGAAATTTCTCACATTTTAAAAATTATTTTATTACTCAATGAGCAGAACTTGGGTTCTTCTACTTGAAATATTGACTAATTATAAAATGGATACTGAACTAATATAGTCTTGGCAGAACAACATTTCTTTTCTTTTGAATTTGAGCAGTGTGCTTCTTTAAAGAGTAAAGGTTCCTGAATTACTTTTGTGACCTGTGCCTTTGTCTGCTCTGGCTTTTACAGATTGTGAAAAAAGCAAGTTTTGAGATGGAAGAAGAAATTCTTCCTTTCCTCTCCCCATTAATCTTCTGTTCATTATTCTTTCCTTGATCTTGGATTGTATTGACCACCACACAGTGAAGGGAATTCTGGAAAACATATCCCTAAGATTACTAAGAATAAGAAGGAATGAAACAACTGCATCTTGTACTGAAGTTTGAGGAATACAAACTAATTGAGAGAGATCCATTGCAGAAAACCATTGGGAAAGCCCTGGTGACCATTTTATGCTGTGAAAGACACATGTGATGATATACATTTTCATACTGAAAATCATATTTCTATTGAAAGTAAAAGAAATCTATTTATTATTATTGTTACCCATAAAATCACTTTCACTATGGTAGCAAGTTAGATAGCACACTCAAAAGATAATATGCAATGTCTATGTAATAGCAATTCTTTAATAAGCCTCAAAAGAATCTTGGAAGGAGTAACATGGAAATAATTGCAAGATTTAGTAATGACAATGTTCACCTACATCCTTTATGGAAAAATAAATATGTTTCTCTCACAGGATTTCTTTACATTTCCTTTTACCTCATTAAATTTGGACTACACTAAAAAAAATCAACTGGTGGCTACCCGCAAAACCAAGGCCAATTTTTTTTTACCTTAATGAAACTAATAAAATTTCCTTCCCACTACAACTACTGAAGTAAAGAAAATAAAATGAAATAAAAAAAACTACTTCTACATCTAAGTTGTTTGGAAGTAGCCATTAAAACAGTTTAGAAAAAAATCAGCACCCATTGGTTACATAATTTAGTGATATTATAGACACTTAAAGTTGGTGGTTCAGTTGTATTTAAACTTATTACCTAGGATTCTTTTCATAATTTGGGAATGTTATACGTATAACATGCTTATAGTTGCTTCTGATTTTATAGGGTATGGAGGCTTTTTTTGGTTTTGTTAATTTTCATTGTGCATTGTAGCAGGGTCAAGATTGAGGAGCTAGGTGGTGTTATGGATAAAGTTCTGAGTCTGAGGTTGAGGAACACTAATCTCTATGACTTCAGATCTGGCCTCAGACACTCCTAGCTGTGTGACCCTGAGCAAGTCACTTAACCCTATTTGTTTCAATTTCCTCGTCTGTAAAATGATCTGAAGAAGCAAATGGCAAACCACTCCAGCATCTTTGCCAAGTGTTGTGGGTAACAGATTAAATGACTGAGGAAAATAAAGGTTTGATCTTCTGAGCATATCAGTTTATTAAGCAATCCATGCCAGTTGCCTAACAAATTGGGACCAGACCTCCTTAACTTAGAACTGGACCCTAGATACAGGAAGAGACAGACTTTTATGCATTAAAAAGAATCAAATAAGGCTAATTAATTAAAAGGAAATAATACAATATTAGGTAATCGGATTTCTGATTGGAGGAGAGATTGGGGACTTTCTAAATTAGGAGGTACAATTCCCTAAATTCAGAAACAAAGCTGTCCCATTCCTCCCAAGTGTTTATCTTTAATCAAAGGGCCATGGCACCAATAACTCATTGACCACTATAGAGCCAGTTTTCAGATAAGATAGAAGGATTGCTTGAGATGCATCAGTCTTTGAATGTGACTCCGTTTCTGGTCAGCTGAACCTAGGTCCTTGGTTAAGGGTCTTCAAGCATCATGGAGAGGTAGTCCAGTTTCCCAGCCACACACGGCTAGGTTCAAGCAATGCGGTAAGATTTTCTTCTGATTCCCACAGTTGAATAAAGTTTTCTTACAAGACAAAAATTGGACTAACCACCTAATTGAATAGAAATGGAACCAAGCTAGCCCCAAAACTAAGTCACAAGATAGAGTCAATGTGGTTTACTCAGGTCTCACAATTAACCACTTACTTTCCTAATCCTTCTAATTTCCCTAATTTTCCTTACAAGAAAATCCCCAATGCTGTCACAAACCTTCAGAAACAACTGCCCAACAACAGGTCTAGAACTCATAATATTTTGATATTATCTTAAGTTTCAGAATCTAAAAAAATGAAATTATTTCCTAGATTTGTTCCAAGTGTATGTTGAAAATAAATTGCCATAATTTCATTTTTGATGTAGTACAGGCCATTTAAATGGAAATTTAAAGAAGTTTCAGTGAGAATTTCTGTGCCTTCAAATATAGTACATAATTAGTAATGTCATTGTGGATAGAACATGAAATTATTTTATATTAACTGGGTTTCACTGGTTGAGGAGATGCTATACAGGTAAGGAAGGATACTCTGCAGTCTCCATGGACTTTTAAAAATGGGAGGTAACTCCTAAATCCTGATCTATAGCTCTGAGCTCTGGACTCGCATTTTTCAACTACTCCAAAACATGCTAATCTAGATATCTCACCAACCCATCAAAGTCAGTGCATCTAACAAAACGTATTGTCTTTCCTCCTCAAATATTCTTCTGGTTTTGCTCTTTCTGCCAGCGGTGCTGCCACCCATTGTTTCCAGCTTGTTATCCTGTTGATCCTTCCCTCTCCATCACCTCTCTTACCCATTCAGCTCTCCAGTCTTATTGACTCCACTTTTGTCCCTCTTCTTTCTCTCTTTTACAGACACTGGATAATAGATATACATCTAGAGGGTTGTGTTAGTCCTTCGTTTTCAAGAGGACCATGACATCAGAGAAATGATGACATGACTTGCACTGGACTTTGTTTTGAGTGAGAGAGGGCTGTGCAAGGTCATAGCCTCACTTTCTCCTCCTGAGCTTTCTGGGTCCAGTGACCCAGATTCATCAGGATGACTGGAAATGGTCCAGGATGCACTGGGAGAAGGTACCTTAGAGACCATAAATCCGACTGAGAGATGTGAGTGACTTGTTTGGGGTCACTCAGCTGAAAGGTTTCTAAAGTGGTGTTTGAACCCAGGTCTTCCCACGCCCTGACACATGCTGCTTCCTTCATTTGTACTATGGCAGTAGTTTCTTTATAGATCTTCATTCCTCCCTTCTCTTCTGGCATTCAATCCACAGCCAGATTTATCTGAAATATGCAGTAGATCTGTTTATGTACCTACTTTGTTCCAAAATCTAGTGTCTCCTTATTGCTTACCAAGGACAACCAAATGCTCTTTCCTTGGCGTTCTGGGCTATCTGTATTCTGATGCCACCCTCCCATTCTAACCTTATCCTTTATCTCATATGACCCCCCTCTGTATGCTCTACACTCTAGCTCAACGGGGCAACTTCCTGTCCCTGATTTCACCATTTGCCTATATGTAGTATAGCCTTCCTCTGACTCTTCATCATTCGGGAGATGATAATAATGAACATCTAGCTCACAGGAGGATAGCTAGATGGTGCAGTGAAAAGAACAGTGGGCCAGGCGTCACCTGAGTTCTCTTAGCTCAGACATGTACTAGTTGCCAGTCACTTAATCCTGTTTGCCTCAGTTTCCTCATCTGTAAAATGAGCTGGTGAAGGAAATGGAGAACCACCGCAATATCTTTGCCAAGAAAACTCCAAATAGGGTCACAGAGAGTCAGACCCAACTGAAATGACTGAACAAAACCAGCAACAACTCAGCTCACAGGATTGTTATGAAGATCAAATGAAATAACGTGGTGTTTTGCAAGTCTGTTATTATCATTATTATTGGAAACCAGATAAACTCATTAAATGCAAGTCAAACTTTTGAGATGAGAACTTTGTGGCAACCGAGGAAGTTTCAATTGTATTAATATTAGCAACATTTAGAAAGGCCACCCAGAAGATAGAGATGAATTTCTGAGATTACCATTTACAGCACAATCAGTCTAGTTTTTCTCCTTAGGAAAATAGTTTATGTATCCATCCTTTAAAAAGACTGTAATTTAAATAAGATTACACCAAGGGCTACAGATTCTCCTCAGGCCATTCTAAGGTAATAAGCCACATGCACTCTGAAAACTGTCTTGTTTATGGAAAGTGTCTGATTAAGCACTGGCCTGATTGTATAGGCAGTATTGTATAATTAAAACCAGATCACCTATATTATGAAAATAATGAATGGCACATGGCTTTTTAGCAGTATTTGGAAATACATGAGTCAATTAGTGTACTTCCATTTTGGTTAAAAATAAATCTAACCATTTGAATGTAGAAAATGTGCTTTTGGAGTGGAGAAAAAGGTAGAATAAGCTAGATGTGGCCCTAAAAACAAATTTTAATAGCACTGCCAGGACATTTACATCCAGAAGAATGGTGTCACCTTCAAAGTAATCACCTTGTGAAGTGACATTCTTTTGATGATGTCACAGCTTAATAAAATATTGCCACTCTTTTATTTGCATTCCAAGCATTCTTTTATATCCTCAATGGGAGTTGCATTTTTGTCCTTTGAGAGTAGACTTGACTTTTTCAAAGCAGCCAGAGGATTATTCAGAATCAGATTCAATAAATAAGGAGGTTGAACCAGCTGATTAATGCCATTGTAAGACAGCAACACATCCTTATGATAATGAGAAGTACTCTAAGGTTGAAAAAAATATACACACACATACACATATATGCTCAACATACATACATATTTGCATAGATATGCTCATGTATTATATGTCTAGATTGTGTGTGTGCATGTGCAGACACACACGCATAATCTTCTTTGAGTTTCACATCCATACCATTAGGTAAATTATGCAGGCAGTATGCTCCTCATTTTATAGAGGAATACACAGAAGCTCATGTATGTTAAGTAATTGGCCCATCATTGGCCAGTAAATGCAAAGATGGAGTTTGAATACATATCTTCATGATTAAACGTCCATTATTCAGTACATCATGCCACAGTTCTACTTAGTTAATGTGATTGATTTTCTTGTGTCATTTGTGAGTTGTCTCCAAAGGCAATTCCAAAGATGTCTTGAGTGATAGAGTGGAAAGTACACTGAGGATTAGAGGGCATAAGCTGAAGTCCTTTTGGGACAGTAGGGTATTAGTTTCCTCATCTATAAAATAAAGGGTTGGATTTGAAGTCTCCTGAGAATCCTGCCAGTTCCACATTTCTGAATGATTCTGTGATCTTTAGTGAAAAGTCTCCAAATGTGATATTTGAATGACATCTTTTACTTTTTGTGTATTGGTTTTGGTACATTTGTTCACATTCTGTTTCACTGCTTTATAGGCAATCCACATATATTAATGAACTTTTAAGTCCAAAACAGCAAATTCAAAATTGCCAGTGTGGCAAAAGCATTCTTAGGGTCAATACCATTATTGTCATAAATAGCCAAGCTCAGTTAATCCCATTTGTGAATTTCCCATTGCCTTTGTTTCTCTTTTCCATTTCTCTTCTCCTTTCTTTCCACCATTTTTTCTGCTTAATACCACCTCCACTGAAGATTGGAGTGTCTTGATATGAGAAGTTCAATGTTCTTTTCCCATTGTTTATTAATACCAACTCTGATCAGAATGACAACTAACTACCAGAACACATAACTGTTTGAGTTTCATCTGTTAGGTTCTGAATATTTTTTTTCCAAGCCTTGAACCAATCCATGAATGTCTCCCTGGATGTCTCTCAGGTAACATTTAGATCCATGTCTTGCTTGAGAGTATGTCTGCTGAACTCTTCACTCTAGTTTACAGGTCCCAAATCATTGTGTAAAATTCTGTCCTCCATTTCTTTGTATCAACATTATGGGTTTTTAAACTGCAGTATAGAACATTTGTACACCTGCTGATGTTTGCTAGAGGTGGCCATATGCCACTAGTTTATAATAATATTATTGGTACAAGGTCTTTTATTTCAGCCAAAATATTCCTGTAGGATAGAGAAGGACAAATGTGTAGAAGTCAGTGCAGGATCATTAAGATTACACACAGAGCAGCATTATCCTTAAGAGAGCATATCACATTTCTAATTTGTCAGACACAAATTACATTTTTACAGATGCATGCTGGTTTCCATAAAGCCCTTTTGCTTTCAAAAAAAATTGAGTGTCTGTTATTCTTTCCTTTAATATTTTAATGCATGATTCCTTCTAATTCCATTTCATTTTTAATCCAAGTTTCTAATACAATAGAAATTGTTTCCCTCAATAAAGGTCATGAAGGTGGTCATTTTTTTGTTGTTTTGGTTTGGTTTTAGCTATCTGTAGGGCAGTTGTTAGAGAGCCAGCCTCAAGGCCTGGAACCCTTGGGTTCAAGTTCAGCCTGTGACACCTTATGGCTTTGGAACCCTGGGCAAGCCAGTTATTCAGTCAGTTTGCTGGGCACCTCCCTAAGAAAATAAATGGTAGAGCAGGTGATACCTGCATTGGGGGAGGGGGAGAGAGAGAGACAGAGACAGAGAGACAGAGACAGAGAGATGGAGAGAGAGACAGAGAGAGAGAGAGAGAGAGAAATAGAAAGAGAGACAGAGACAAAGAGAGAGAGAGGGGGAGAGAGAGAAAGAGAGAAATTCCTCCGCCAGCGGTACCCTATACCAGTAAAATGACTCATCCATTTCCTGCCCCTATATTCAGTTATTAGGAAAGAACCAAATCTAATCATGTGGTTCAATCATTTGAACCGTGTGCTCACTCTGCTGGTCTAATTAGGCACTCTATTTCCTTTCATACCCACCTTATGATTCCATCAGAGGAAGCTACATTTTCTGAATGTGGTATATTTTATTCATTTTTTTACAAATATTTATTGAACATATACTATTCACATGAGGCCATGCCAGGTGATTGAGGAATAATCCAGAGAAAAATAAGAGAAAGGCCATGTTCTTGTAGAGCTATAATAAGATTTTCTGCAATTAGCTGGAATTGTCTTTCTAGAGTTCACTTTTTAACTGTGTTTTTTAATGGTGAAAGGAACGATAAGACATTAAGATGTTCATTTGTCCTATCCCCTTCAAATGAATTTTCTCCCTATCTCTTGTGTCAAACTGGGGCTTATTAAGCATGGTGAGACTTTTTTTTCCTCTGCTTATCTGCGATTATGAAAGATCCTAACAATATAAATTCAAACACTTTAAAGATGTATCTTCAACTATTGAGCTTTCATGCATTACACAGAGTACAAAGCATTTTTTAAAATATGGGGTAACATTTTTTCCAGACTACTTAAGTCCGTATCAAAGTTTTCAAGTAATTTCAGGTGTGTTGTTGGGAATTTTGGCAGGGGAAGGGTTATTTATTCAAATATATTCAGTAACAGAACTTTTTTTTAAAGGTTTCTTGTACATCCTTTTTTTTTTTTTTTTTGAACATCCATATTGCTGCTTTTTCCAGATTGTTAAATTGGCCTAGGGCTATATCTGTTCTTTTTTTCAAAAAGATATGTTTTCCCCCAGCATCTTGCGGATACTATTTCTGGGGCCTAGTATGTTTACATGTAGCTAGCGTTATTTCTTTGTGAAAAATACATTGGATCTGGCTGTTATTGGTACCAGCTTTATTTTCAGTCTTTTGTTTCTTTTTCATATTTTACCAAGATTTTTTTCCTTTTCTAGAGATTCCTCTTTTTTATTGGCAAACAGGAAAGAGCAGCCAAAGTACCTTTAAGATATTTAAAAAAATACTCCTAAAGACTTCATAATTATTGGATTCTACAATAAATTCCTCCATACCCACAGATTGTTATGCCAGAATTATAAGAAGTTGGTGCAGTAGAGTGGAGACATTGTGTACTGCCATCCACCCACTTCACAGGTGAGATTGCATTTGTCCTCATCCTCAGAAGATGAATGAATTAATACTCTTAGGACATTAAAAAACTTCAATTAGGCCATGCATTGTTTTGAAATGCAAATAGTGCTTGATCTATCATTGGGTAATGTCAGTTCAGATTTCATGTAGGGTCCTTGCTAGCTGTTTAACAATGGAAAAGTCTAATTAATGTCTAGGAAGATCAGATTCCTCCTCTGGAAAAAAGGGATAATAATGATTAAGTTTTCTACCAGACTGGGCTGTTGTGAGAAAAATTTGAAATGTGTATTAGAACTATTTACTTCCATAATACCAACTTGTAAATGTAACAGTATCGGAGAAAAGTCTGTTTGCTCTTCCTTCAGTTAAGTAACATTTCAGTTAACACGTATTGATGCCCTGCTATGTGTAGGACACACTGTTACTTGCAGTGGGAAACAGATAAGCATAGGCACAGTCCTTGCCCTGAAGAAGATGTGTATTGTATACAAGTGTGACCCCCACTTTGAGCTTGCTCCCTGCAACTGTCATTCACTTTGGCATGGGAGATTCCCTGGGGGTAGCTGACTACCCTACTTTTTATGGTTATAGAGGTATCTCTAAGATAGTAGAGGTTTCTTAAACTGTTGCTCATGAGCCCCAATCTAATATGTTCTCTCTTGATTATCAGATGGCCTGACTTAATTAGCTATTAGAAAGAGCGATTTATTAGTGTAACAGTTGATAGAAAATTATGGGACACACTCTCCCACAAGTATATACCACATCCAGAGGAAAATGGGCTCCAGCTTACAGAGAATTAGTAGCAAAGAAGTAACTCATGTCTCCTGGTTTAATGGGATTCTTTTTTCTCACTTTGTGGAGTCCTCGTGAAGCTCTCCCAAAGTGTAGTTCTCTACTGTGCTCAGAGGATCACTGCCCTCATAGAACGCTGAAAGGTGCTTTTCCTCAGGCTATCTAATTTGTGTTCAGTGTGTCTCTAAACTCCTGATACATACACGGGCCATCAATTACTGCTCTTCCTGTAACATTACTGTTGACACTGAGTCCAAATCTTTTATCCTATTGAATTTCATAAGATCATCTTCTGGTGAAAAGGGCAGGTAAGAAGAAGGACTTTCTCTTGTTACAGGTGCAAGATTCTGCCTCCTAAAGCAGTCCTTTCTCTGATACACAGGTGTGTCTCATAACTAATCCCAATATATTTTCTGTGTATTTCTATCAATCAGACATTTGATCAAAAGCACTTCATGCCTAATTATTTAAGAATTTGTTCACATGTAGTTTATATCTTTGAAGACTGGTTGTTCAATAGAACAGCCATATAGAACCAATAACTTCCAGAACTCATGCACACCTATACTTTGATCCATCCAAGAAGTGTGAGCCTTATGGGATGGGATGGATCCTAACTCAATGTAGCATAGACATACATATATGTTTGTGTATACATATATACACATATGTGTATATACACACATATATACATACATGTGTATACATATATATACACATATGTGTATATACACACATATATACATGTATACACATACATGCCACCTTGGGATAGAAACCTGGTAACAGAATCTCTGAGTCAAAAGGTATGGACATTTTAGTCAACTTTATTTGCATAGTTCCAAATTACTTTCCCAAAAGTGCTTATTCATGGCTCTGTCAGTGTGCCTTTGCTCCCCAACCCCTCCAACATCGACTCTTTCCTTTTTTTGTCATCTTTGCCCATTTTCAGGGTGTGATATGAAACCTCAGGATTGTATTGATTTGTATCTCTCTTAGTATTAGTGATTTTTTAGCATTGTTTTGTATGTCTCTTAATGGTTTGGAATTCTTTTGATATCTTTATCCATATCCTTTTATCATTTATCTGTTGAGGAGTGGCTTTTGGGTCTTTATACATACATACCTACATACACACACACGTGCATGTGTGTATGTTGTGTATGTCAGCAAGCATTTATTAAGTATCCGTTATGTCAGTCACTATGTTAGACCTTGTTCATACAAAGACATTCTTTGGTCATCAAGGAACTAACATTCTTCTAGCGACAGTCACATATACATACACAGATATACATATTCATACAAACTAAATGCAGGATAATTGGCAGGAGGAATCATGAGGGCATCAGAGCACTTGATCAAGATAAGCCTCCTATATTAGGTAACACGAGTTGAATTTTGATGGATGCTAGGATTTCTAAGAGCTGAAGATGAGGAGGTCATATGTTCTAAGAATTATTTTGCATGTGGGGAGCAGCACACAGTCCAGTTTGAGTGGACGGGGGAAAATTTGTACAAGAGAGGCATTGTTTGCTTTTTGTTTTTTTATTTTGACGAGTTTTGAGTTGATCAAAGTGTACTTAGGAATGTCACTTTGGCAGCTGTGTAGAGGGCAAATTACGAAAGAAAGAGAACTTGAGAGAGAGGAAGAGACAGATAGACACACTGTTTAGGAAGCTGGTGCAGTATTCCAGATGAGAACTGATAAGTATTCAAACTAGTTTAGCAGCGTGTGAATAGGGAGAAGACAGCTGTGAGAGTTATTGGGTAGAATCAGTTAGATTTGGCAATTGTTTAGTTATTATGATTTATGGAAAAGAAAGAACAGAAGATGAGATTCTGGATGCCTTTAAGGTCGGTGGTACACAGGACAGAAATGGGAGAGTTTTGAGGAGGGATAATTTGGTGAAAGGGAAGAGAGGGATTTTATTTTGAAGAGACTGACTTTCAGATATCTGATGGCCAGTTAGTAATATAAGACTGGAGCTCAGGAGACACACGGCTGAATATTTAGGTCTGGAAGTCATTCTATATAAATATGATAATTCAACCTGTGGAACCTGTTAGGATTATGAAAAAAGAAGAGAAAGTGATTTATTTTGGTTGAGACTAGAGAACACTTCATAAAGGAAGTTACACTTGACCTGAACTTTGAATAATAGCATTTTGACAGAAATGAAGGCAGGGGCTGGGGTCTGGGGTTAGGGTTGTATAAGGGAGTAGGGAGAAGAGTAGAGAGAAGAGTAGGGAGAAGAGTAGGATCCCTCTCAGCAAAAGTACAGAAGTACAGCATGAGCAAAGGGATGTGCAGAGCATGCTCAAAACTGATAGTCTAGTGTAGGGGTTGTTAACCTTTTGGTATGTCCCGAACCCCTTTGGCAGTTTGGTGAAGCCTATGAGAATAACATTTTTAAGTGCATAAAATAAAATACATAGGATTACAAAAGAATCTAGTTATATTGAAATGCAGTTTTCAAAATTTTTTTAAAGAAGTTTACAAGACCCTAGGTTAGGAATGCCTGGTCTAGTTTGAGTGGAGGATATATTATCATTGGTAATAGTGACAGACAGGGCCAGAAACGTAGGTTAGGTCATGGCATGGAAGTCCCATATTGAATTTCATATTAAATAATTTTAGTATTATTTCTAGCATTACTTATTTCTGGAACTGGAAGAAATCTTAAAAATCGTTTGATAGCAACTCCCTTCTAAATATGAAGGAACTTAGACCCAGAAAGATAAAGTAATTAGTCCAGTCAGTCATTCAGCTAGTAAGTACCAATTAATAGTAGATAATTTAAAACTTATTGACCATTTGTTTTTTCTGTCATATTAATTTATCAATATACATCCCTCTTCATTACGCAATATTCTGTGCCTCTAGTATCCTAGCTTTCTCTCTACAGAGAAGAGAAAAATGTGTTTCATCATTCATATTCCAAGACCAAGATTTGTCACAGTAAACATTTATTAAGTACCTACTAAGTGCTGGACACTGCGCTAAGCTAGGAATAGATACAAAAAGAGGCAAAAGGTATTCTCTGCCCTCAGGGAGCTCAGAGTCTACCTACCATTTAGTGTTCTATTCATTTGCAGTTTTGTAGCCTTTGTGTATATTATTTTCCTGGTTCTTCTTACTTCTCTCTGCATTAATGCAGTCATATTTTCCCGTGTTTCTCTGAATTCCCTGTTTTCATAGTTTCTTGTGATGCAGTAATAGCATTATTGCATTTATATTAATATTACATTTATATATGTATTTATAATTTGTATCATATTGTAATATATTTATATAAAATATATATTAATCTTTATGCATAATATATCTTTATACTATAATATATAGTAACATATTTCAGCAGGCATTCTTCAAGTGATGGACATCTACTTTATTTCCAGTTTTTTGTTGTCATGAAAAATGATGATATGAATATTATGATATATAAGGGATAAGGTATAGACTTTTGAAAATTTTGACAGTGAACCAAAAACTAAAAATCTCAGTTCTGTTGAATAATGGCAAGAAGAGACAATAGGGTCAGAGTAAGGCATTTTTCTTTAAATAATTGAGTCAGTCAGTAAGCATTTATTAAACATCAGACACTGTGCTAAGTGTTGAGAATACAACAGGGGGAAAAATAAAGACAGACCATGACCTCAAGTTGCCTATAATCAGTGGGGAAAGCCCACACACAAAAAGGAAGCTGGAAGGGGAAAGGGAGGTGCCCATTATAGGGGCATGATGAAGTCCAAAGAAATGCAGGCAGACGGGAAGTGATGTAGGTGGCCTCTAAGTCTTCCTTAACTGAAAGATTTGAAAGGTACCCTCCACTCCATCCAACATTCAGAGGGGTTCTAGGAACAGAAGGTATTGGTGAAATTTGAGTAACAAGAGTGATGAGATCTTGTGGAATGATGAGGTCTTTGTGGGCATGATGAAATTCAAATGGAAATGTCTAAAGAGAAATGAAGCTTGAATATATATTCAAAAGTAGATAGAATTATCAAATTAGAAGCATTTATTAACATGTTGAGCACTTTGGATATCAGGACAAAAGCAAAATAGCCTCTGCTCTCAAGGAGCTTACACACTATTGGGGAAAGGGTAGAAATAGCAACAAGAGAGTAAAAGAAAGGGGAGATGGAACTGTGTACACATAACATGATAAGTGGCAAAAAGATGCCCAGGATTGAAACATGGTCTGGGCTGCTCTGGGGCAATTAGCTCATAGGATGGATCATAGATCTGGGCTAGATAAGGCCATAAAAATCACTGAATCCTACCCCCTTATTTTACTGATAAGGAAACTGTGATGGAAAGAGCTTCTGTGATTTGTTTGAAGCCACACAGGTGGCAAGTATTCGAGGCAGGATTTGAATTTGTGTCAAACTAGCCTGTTCTCTGTACACAGCATTCTATAACTTTTATCTTTGCTCTTACGCAGGTCTGGAATGCGCTCCCTCCTAACCTCCATATCCATTCCTTCAGTGCTCACCTCAGGGCCTCCCCCCTGTTTAAACCTGCCCTGATCTTTTCCCAGTTCTTAGTGCCACCCCAAAAATTGCTTTGTATTTATTTCATCTGTATTTCATTTATCTTACATGATATTTTTCCCAAGTAGAAAACTCTTTGACTGTAGGGACTTTTTCATGTTTGTCTTTTTTTTATCTCTAGCATCTAGGGGCAAAACCCAGAATATAGTAGATACAAAAGGTTTATCAATTATAATGAAACTTCACTTCTGAAATGAGAATGTGCTTGAAGAGCAGGGATAATGTTATATACTTTTGTATTGAGCACTGATTTGATACCATAGTGTGAATGTGGAACATTGCAGATGCTGTCAGATTTTCTTGGTCTGTTGAGAAGTTTTGTTGAATTGTGTTCTTTTCTTTCTTATTCTTTGTTATAAGAAATGACTTGGTGAGGAGGTGGGGAGTAGAGATACATACTTTCGGAAATGAAGTTTATATAAAAAAGAATTGTCCACAAAAATTACAATAATCAGTGAAAAGAGACTATTTGCTTGGTACCTAATAAATGCTTAATGATTTTTTTGTTCATTCATTTAATTATATTTGTTACTAATACCTCCTTTTCAACATCTCAAAACTCATGTTTGTTTATTCTATCTTTAGTAGCAAAGTTTCTGATGGCAAAGTGTGCTTTTAGAACAATCCTTTTCTTTAATGGCAGTATTACTATAGATATATAGAAATACAGATGTATATAGATATAGATATCTAGATATAGATTTATATCATATGAGTATGTATCCATAGATAAGTGTAGAGATAGTCTTGTGTGTGAAATTCTGCCTTATTGTTTTGTTGTGTCATGTTTACTCATCTAATTTTAATATATAGTCCTTGTACCTCCAACTTATTTTTTACCTCATAGTGAATAAGATATAGACACATGCCTGCTAAGGAAATGCTGAATTGATTGATCTTAAAAGAAATAGTTTGGCACATCCTGACTTAACTCTTGGAAGATTCAGACAACATCAGACAGTGCACTCAAAGAGCTGATCATTTTACATTATGTAATGGCAAAAAGCCATTTAAGAAAACAAAGGTCTTTTGCTGCATTTAATTTCTTCATCATTAAACCTTTGATTAAGAAGATAGGGGTGCAGATGTGTGGGAAAACTTAGTGACAAACAAGTAGTAGCTGCTGCCAGGCAAAACTCAATGAGAAATGAAGAGAAACCATTGCTTAATAGGTGAGATTAGTCAAATGGGAAATAGTTTGATGGTAATGTGTTATTGAAAAGAGTTTGAATCATAATTTAACTTAGTTAAATAACTAAGGAGCAGTGCAACCTTGAAAAGATTGCTAAATCTCTCTGGGCCTCAGTTTCCTTACCTATAAAATGAGAGCATTGGTCAGAATGATCTGTAAGGTCCCTTTTGATTAGAGCTGAGATTTATATTCTTTTCAAGGACCAAGTCAATTTGTTTAGACAGCGGTATATCTGTGTATTTGTGACATTTTTATTCATCTTTTTTCCCTTAAACATTGCTTTTGTTTTGGTTTTGCATAAGTAACTATATTCCTTCAATGTCCGTACATATGACTGTTAACTAAGAATGTGAGACAATTGTACTTCTGTGCTACATGGCAATGCATGTTTTAGTGTGTGTTTTCCTGCCCCTGCACAAGGACTTATGTGTGATTTCATGGAAAATAGCTTCACCATAATGAGTAGTAAAATGCTGGTTCTGACTTTCCACTTTGACAGCTATAAATATTCTTGTCAGTTTGTTGATTACATACTTTTTCTGCAATTAGACTAGGAATTACTAGATAAATTCCTTTCCTGTTGACCTCTCTCTTAGTTCTAACTGTAGCTTTTTGTAAATATATATTATACATATATATATACTTTGTGTGTATAATATACGTTATACATATATATTATGTATGTATGTGTATATATGTATTGAACTAGCCATCCTTGAATGCTATTTACTTGGTGTCTACCTCCTAGGTCTTTGTAACCACATAGCTGATGAGTAGCCTTTGGTGCCAGCTGCGTGAATTTAGCTGTGTCTAAGCTTTGGGTGCCCTATCACATTACTACTCTTCACTGTTTGATTCTGGCTTGAGTCCCAAAGCAATCCTTGCCAATAAGTATGGGATTCGTACAGAGATTTCTAGATGGTGCTTGGCAGTCTATGCACAATTACCTCACACTGACAGCTGTATCTGATCTTCCGTCAGTTGTGTGTTTTCTGCAGTCTTGGCGCTGATTTTATTTTTGCCTTAGGGTATTCTAGTGCTGCCTAGAAGTGGTTAGAAATGAAGCTTTCAAATATTCTTGCCTCTTTCTTTCTTTAATTTGCACCTCGTTATTTTTTGTGACCGAAAAAATGGGATTTTTTGATGTTCACGCATATTGTATTTGTCCAACATAAAAAAAAAACTGCTTCTTGTGCAAATACGGTAAATAAAAAGGAAAGACTTTGAAATCTATCGCAAGAGAAAAACTGAAAATACACACTTAAAAGAAATACTTAAGGGAACTACTTTTTATTGAAGATATAAAATTGATAGGAATTTTTGTCTGAAAAGAAACTTCAAAAGCAATATAGAACAAGCTTTTGAAATTTCTCTTTATACATTTTACTGATTTAATATACAAATTTGGACTAATTTTCTTTGCATATGTTGATATTTTATAAATATGCTTACATAATATTTTATTGTAATGTTCATAAGATCTTAAAGCTAGAATTGCAAAGGACCTTAGGTAGAGAAGATCTGGCCAAATCCTCTTATAAGGAAGTTACAACCCATAGAAGCTGCATCTTGGACTTGCTCAGCATTTGCCCAGGCACACAGATAGTAAATGGCAGAACCACTGATTCAAACTCTAATCACTCTGTGCTCCTTGTTGATATTCTCTTGGTTTCAGGACACCACTCTCTCCTGGTTCTCCAGCCTGTCTGCCCACTTCTCAGTCTTCTTTGCTGGATCCTCATCCAGATCATGCCCTTCAGCACACAGGGTTCTTTTCTCCCTAGATTCTACTTCACTCAGTGATCTCATTAATTCCCATAGATTTAGCTACCATCTCTGTGCTGGTGATTCTCAAATCTACCCATCCTTTCCTCACCTCTATGCTGACCTCCATTGTCACATCTCCAAGTGTCTTTCAAACATTTGAAACTGAATGTCCAGGAGACATCTTAACTCAGCATGTCCAAAATGGGACTCATTTTTCCCCTTAAATCACATCCTGCCTTTCCTGTTCCTGTCCAGGGCAGTACCATCTTCCCAGTCCCTCAGGCTCACAACCCAGTGGTTTTCCTCACTTTCCCTCACTCCCCACTATCCAATCTGTTGCCAGGGCCTATCAGTTGCACCTTTGCCACATCTCTCCAATATGCCTTTTTCTTTCCTCTGACACTGCCACCACTCTGGGGCATGCCCTCATCACTTTACATCTAGACTATTGCAACAGCCTGCTTTACTGTCAGCCTCACATCTCTCGCCATCCCATTCCATACTCTATCCAGCCACCAAAGTGTTTTTCCTAAAACACAGGCTTGACTCTGTCAACCCTCTACCTAATAAGCTCCAGTTGCTCTTTCTCAACCTCCATGATCAAATATAAAATAAGCTCCACTGCCTGTCCAGTCTTCTTATACCTTACTCCCTTTCTCAGACTCTTTAATATAGTGACTGATCTCTTCTCTATCCCCCAGACAAGCTCTCAGCTCCAAATATTTTCTCTGGCTTTCCTCCATGCCTGGAATGATGTCTTCTCCTCATCTCTGCTACTGATTTCCTTGACTTCTGTTAAATCCCAAGTAAAAACCTGTCTTCTACAGTAAGCCTTCCCCAAACCCTCTTAATCCTAATGCCTTTCCTTTCTTATTGACTGTTTATCCTGTATGTAACTTGCTTTGTATGTATTTATTTTTATTGTCTCCCCCATTAGATTGTAAGAACTTTGAGGACAAAGTCTGTCTTTTGCCTTTTCTTGTATCCTCAGCATTTAGTACACTGCCTGGCACATGGTGGCCACTTAATAAATGTTTATTGAATATATGTGTGTGCATATGTGTGTATAGTATTAGTCCCTTTGATTTTTTACATTACCTTCATTTCCAAATGTATTATTCTTCCAACTTTATCCAGAAAGTTCTCGTTTACAAAAATAAAGTGGGGGAAAATATTAAGCAAAATTAATAGTGTATCACCTGAATCTAACAGGATCTATATATAATGTTGTATAGGTTTCAGTTTCCTGGTTTTAGTTATACTGTTCATCTGCCTTAGGGCAGGAGTTGAAACTCCTTATAGACTCTCCTTATAGAGATCAGGGAGCCACTAGAAAGCAGTAAGCTAAACCAAGTCTTCATAGCTAATCAGGTCTTTTGTAGTCTTTTTTCTAGGGTTGTATTTACATTTTTAGATTGATATTCATTTATTCCTCTCTAGTTCTATTTTATTTTATTCTTTCCCTGTTTAAGTATTAAGATATTTATTTTGTAAAATTTATTAATTTTGCAAATTTAGTAGTATGTTGTCTTTCTCAGTTTTTGAGAATAATGTCTATAATACAGATAGACAGTAATTATTCTTTAAATGTTTGATAGAATTCTTCTAAAAATCTATTTGGATCAGATAATTCTTTTATAGCTAGATCAGTTTCCTTTAGTGGGATTAGATTATGTAAGATCACTACTTACTAGTCTATAAATTTAAATACCATATTTTTGTTTGTAACCCTCTCTTTTGAATTGTCAGTTTTGTTGGCACATAATTGTGGAGCAGCTTTGAGAATTCTTTTCACTTCTTCCCTGTTGTAATTTTGCCTTCTTGTTGATTTGATATTTCTTCTTTTTTTTGAGATGTTTAAAGATTGATCCATTTTATTAGATTTCTCAGAGAATTAGCGTGTAGTTATGTTTATCACTCTGACAGTCCTTTTAGTTTCCAGTTTATCTATTTCTCCCTATTTGTCTAGATGTGCTTTTTTTGTGATGATTAGAGATTCTTTTTTGTTGTGGTGGTTTTTAATTATATATTCAGTTCATTATTTCTCTCTTGCTCTATTTTGTTAATATACATTTTGGGTTTTTTTTTTTCATTCTGAATTGTATTAGCGTCTTTGTTGTCCTAAATTGTCTTTGTGATCTTCAGTTCATTTTGAATTTTAGCATTCCTTACACTGCCTGAAGAACTGTGACATACTTTCATATTCATATTAATTTTTTCTGAAATTTTATATGTATTTGTTTATATCTTCTAAAGCCTAAATTGATTGGTTAGTCCCTTGTGTACATTTACCAACTTCTTAAGACAACTTCTTTTCTTCTTCATCAGAAGGAAGAAACATTTCTTTTTATGCCTTTCTCTTGCATCTCAAGAATGAAATTTTTGAGAATTTTTTTTTTCCTTTTGGAAACTTTCCCCATAGAATTCTCACCCAGAGAACTCTTACTATACTTTCTCTGAACTTTTAAAAATCTGCTGTACTGAATCTAGGGTGCCTAGCAAACTACTTGGCTTTCCTCTTTCTCCCTATCACGTATTTTAAGATGGAGTAGTCACTTTCTCCCAAGGTTAATATTATTTCCATCCCAGCACTCATTGCTCCTTTTTGGTAACAATCAGATACAGTCACTCTTAAATCTTTTGAAGTATGACATCATCATTAAAACAAGACAAGAAATTATTAGCTGTTATGCTTTGACCCTCTGGTTCACCAACTCTGTGTCTATTAGCATGTGGACATGGGCTTCACTGAGGATTCCTTTCTTCAATTTTAGCTCTTGTGTGTTTCTGAGCATCAACACTTATTCTTCCTATATTGTTGCAAGTTTCTGTTTTGGTGGATTTGGGGTTTTGGGGGGAGGGGCTGGCATTATTACAAGCCCTTGTTAGTTATACTTCTTCCATATCCTTACTATATGTAATCTAGCACACCAAATTCCCACATTGGTTCTGTCCCAAAAAATTTATGTCTCCTTCCGAATGTTGAGTCCATCACCTACTTCTCTGTCCAGATATGGGTAGCATAAGTCATCACCAGTCCTCTGGGATTATGACTCATCGTTGTGTGTATCAGAATTCTTAAGTTTTTCTTTCCATTGTTATTGCCGTTCTCCCATTTGTGCTCACTTCTCTATTTAGCTCACACAGGTTTCCTTGGGATCTCTGATCTCACTGATGGTATATTCTCTCTGTTAGTTCAGAATGACACCCACTGCACTGACTTCTACAGTTAAACTGGTCTACGTTCTCCAATATCTCCCATCTACAAGGGGTCTTTTCAGTATGTTAATACTTTCCTCAAGGTCCTTTTTATCTTATTACCAGCACATCTGAATTGTTCGTCTTTCATTCCTCATTCTTGATCCATGAACAAAGTCTTTTTCTTTTTAATGGTCTGTTTCCTGCATGATAACCCTTACGTTATTCCTTGAGTAAAAGAATTGTGAAAGAATGAAGGAGCAAAGGAACAGAGGCATTTGTTAAGTGTCTTCTATGTGATGGACCCTGTGCTAAGCACTTTACAAATTTCTCATTTGAACCTCCCGTCAGCCCTGGTTGCTCGGTGCTATATGACTCCCCAAAACCTTGGGAAATTGACGGAAACTATCTTATGCACATACATGTATATCATATGTATATATGATATTATATGCACATACATACATATCACAAACATAAAAAAACATACTTGCCTGCTTTTATGGCCACCTTTAGCTTTGGATCTTGATATTTTCTTTTTGTTTTGGCCGTAAGATTTATACTTATTTGGTAGAGTTTATGAACTGTATTTAAATATAAAAGCAATCTATGTTTACAGATTTGCTAGAAAATACTGCGGCTGATAAATTCAAACATACCAAACTAAATAATGTATATCTTGTAAAAATCAGTTTCAAAGCACTTAGTCCTTAGCTTTTTTTTTTAGTCATATATCCTAATGAAGAAATATAGGGCAGGAATTTTCTTGGTATGCACTACTAAGAGCAAAACTTTCTCTGCACTATTAAATGAATCTGAAATTCCACTTTATTTGAAGATGTCTTTACCTCAACTCTGCACAATAGACAAATTACCATCTGCTTATTACTATTTCACAGGTTTTCTTAGAAATTTGTAACTAAAGATCAGATATGTCATTGAATAAACTCTAATGCAAAGGTTATTAATCATTTTGGTGTCAAATGCAATGTGGTAAAGCACATGGATTTGTTTCCACTTGCCATGTTGTATACACAAGAATACAGTACTATAGATCTCTTTAATTTTTCAGTTATTTTTCAGTCACGTCTCATTCTTCATGATTCCATTTGAATTTTTCATGGTAAAGATATTGGAGTGGTTTGCCATTTCCTTCTCTAGGGCGTTTTACAGCTAAGGAAACTGAGGCAAACAAAGTTAAACTTCACACATCTAGGAAGTGTCTGAGGCCAGATTTGAACTCAGGAAGATGTCTTCGTGACTTCAGATACGGTGTTCTTTCCACTGTGCTGCCTTCACAGTCTTAGAAAATATGAGTAGCTCGACTTTTAGAGGACATTTGATAGTGCTATATGTTCATCTCTTTTAAGAAGACTCGAATTTGGATGTTGTTATTAGATAATTTGGAAGTTCTTTTAGAAATAATTGTTTTCCTTTTTTTATCTTCCACACTATATTTTTATTACATCTTGAAAATTTATGCATTCATTTTTATCGATGCTTCACATGAGTAATTTATAAGTCTAAACATGTAGAAAATATACTTTTAAACATAAAAGAAAACCAAAAGTGAGATTTTTAGTTTGTAATTATAGTTTATAAATAATTTTTTCCAATATCACAATAAAACTTTTCAGTCCATAACAACAAGTTTTTGAGGAATGGAGTGCTTTTTGTATTTTTTTAAATTTTATTCTATGTGTTACACAAATTCAGATGTTTCAGAGCAACATTGGTTTCCTATTTAGAATCAGTGTTAGTGGGGAGGGGGGAAAGTATCCTGAACATACAATTTATTTATTTTTGAATTTATAATTTTAGTTTGTAAATACTTTTTTTTTTTAGTATATTTTTCTAACTTGTAAGTTGCATACAGGAATACTCATGGAGAGGAAACTATACAGAATATTATTCAATAAGAAAAATTGTAGCCAAAAGGAGAAATTAATTCTTTCTTTTCATCCTTTCTTCCTTATTAGTATACTTCTAAGACATTCATCAAACACTTCCTATATTCCAGTCACTAATGATATTCTTGAGGTACCTTATTCATCCATCTAATCACCTGATGGCAAGCCTCCAAGTGGTTAGTTAACTGCTGATCTGGTCCTCAGAAAACCATCAGGGTTCATTCCTTGGGCCATATTCATAATCTTTTCAGTTTGCTTAGGAATTGCCACAACTTATGCTATGTTTACGTAGCCTAGCACTCAAGAATAAGAAAAGAGAAAAGAAAAAAAATGCTTCAGAGGACGGGTACATTTGTATCAAACCTAATTCGTTAATGGTATTTATTTTAAATATGTTGAAGTAACAATGTGCATTTAGTGGTTTTTGAAATGTAAATTAATGATCTTTTACTTTGAAATTACAGTCACTATTTTTATCAAGTAATTACTGAAGAATTAATCATCCTCTCCCCAATACCTTTCAATACCTAAATCCTTTAGTGAGGGGGTAACTAGACCATTCTAACCCAGAACTGAAGCAACTGGATGGCTCAATGAATAGAGTGCTGGGCCTGGACTCAGGAAGACCTGAATTCAAATTTGACTTTAGACACTTACTAGATGCGTGACCTTGGATAAGTCACTTAATTTGCGTTTGCCTAGGAGGCAGATAGGTGGCTTCACGTATTGTTTTTGGTTAACAGTATATAGAGAGCTGGCCCTAGAGTAAGGAAAACCTGATTTCTAATTTAGGCTTCCAAAAAAGGGTCAGAGAACAAAGAGGTATATAAAACAGAAGTAGTTTCAAGTAGGCATCATGGATCTCACACGACAAAAATACCACCGCTAACAAAAATGTGAGCTGTTACTCTGTAGTCAAAGTGTTTAGGTTTTTGTATCGTTGTTTGTTTGCTTGTCAGAATACCACACGAACAGAGTGTATTGTAACAGAAAATTCCATCAAAGGTTTTTAAAAACGTTTTAAAGGTAATTTTACCTCTTGTCTAGGGTTGATATTAAGACTCTGAAGAGTTATTTGGATTTTTTTCCCTGAGTATGCTGTTGAACAATGAAATACTGACAAAAAAGTAGGCAAACGTAATCACCGTGAACATAAATAAAATAGTCTGATTTTCACAAATATAATAACTGTATTCTGTGCCATTGAACCATCTTAGTAGTTTCCAAATGACCCTACTTGTATTGCAATTATTGTACTATTGTGATTGCTATATGACAGGGAAAAATTAATGAAAGAATCACTGTTGGAATTCATTGCAACACACTGGAACTATGGCTTGTCTAAATTTTGAGAGAAATTGCTTTGGTAGAATGGAAGACAGTGGAGAATTTAAAGCCTATGTGGAATGTAGTAGAATTCCTTTCTTTTTTAAGTTTCCAGAGCAGATGGAAGCATTACAAAAAAGAATTCTTTTGAACTTTATAATGCTCCTGGTAATTTTTATACACTATTACCACTTGTTCTTTTAAGCCCCAGAGGGAAGAACTAGGAACAATGAATTGAAATTGGCGGGGCCTATTTCGGCCCCTGCTGTCCCTTTGTTCTCTAACCCTATTCTGTAAACCTGTAAATATAGAAATTTCCATGTCCCGTGGTATTTGGGGCCTCACTGGCTAATCCCTGATGGAAGGGAAAACTTTGTAATAATTATAGTTACATAAAAGTAAAATTGACTGTTTCAAGAAATGTCATAGAACCAAAGATGTAGAGCTGGAAGAAGCAGTAGAGTTCGTTTCATCCAACCCTACGCATTTTTTAGGTGAGGTCTCAGTATGTTAAGTGATTTACCAAGGTTATATAAAGTAGTAATGACAGAACTGGAATTCTAACCATGGTCCTCTTGAGTCCAAATACAGGATGATATTACCGCTCCTTAGAAGCCTACAAGTAGAGGGTTGCTGTACAGAATGTATTGTCAGTGATACTGTCATGGGAATCATGTAGGACTGGCTAGCTGCCTCTAGAGTACCCTTTCAATTCAGATACTGTGGTTGTACTACTATGACTACTGTGGATAATGAAAATGATAATTATAGTAACAGCTCACATTTTTGTATAGTTTTGAGGTTTATGAAAGACCCCAAAATGACCTCATGAAGTCCGTTGTATAATTGCTTTGAGTTAACCATTATGTAAGTGATGTACTGTCAGATGCTAATTCAGTTCAACACACATTTATTGAGCACCTGCTTTGTGCTTTGTGTAGATCAGTTATAAAATTAGTCATTAGGGAAGATAGAGTGTTTAGAAAAGACATGCTCCACGTCCTCACTGACCTTAAATTCTTGAAGGAGAATATTACTCGTTCCCTTCTAACCATAATGACTTAGAAAAACATGAGTGTCTTAGAGATAGGAAATTGACTACTTCATGAAATCCAAGGGGAAAATGAGCATTCCTAACAAAGAGGACCAAAAACTTGAGGAATAGGAAATTGAGGAAACTTCTAAATTAGACATTAAATGGCACTTGCCTTTTAATAAACAAATCAGTGAATGAAGGAATAAATGAATGGGGAAAAACACCATGTATCAAGTGCTTACTATATGCTAGACACTTTGAGAAAATATTTAATGATCCAAAACTTCACCCTGAAATGAAGATTGATCATTTTAAACACCAGTTATTTTTCCCATGATTCTAGATACCTAAATGTGATCAAATGCCACTAACATTCTTACAGATGTAGAATGTTTTGAGCATTAGTGAAATTATACGTAGAAGTAAAGGATTCTTAACTTTTTTTTCTGTTTATCATGGATCCCTCGGGCAATCTGGTGAAGCCTCTGGACTCCCTCTGAGAATTATGGTTTTAAATAGTTGAAGGAAATGCTAAATTTCAGTGAGATCAAGCTTTTTTCACCTTTTTTGTTTCCTGGAACTCTTTGGTTGTACAGCAAAATCTGTGGACTCCTTTTCAGAATAATGTTTTTAAAAGCATAAAATAAAACACATAGAATTATAAAGTTAATCAATATTTTGAAAAACCAAGTTTACTGTGACTAGATTAATAAAGACAAAACTTCTACAGATAACTCCAAGTCTTCTTATCGTCAGTCAGAAAGCATTTATTAACTGCTCACTCTGTAATTAAAAAGTCAATATAGAAGCTTTGAACATTGAGAATGTAATGTAATTTTAGTAATTTAGCCATAAAATAAATCTACTATATTAAACACTGAATGTTGATTTTGGTTGTCGCTTAATCATCATTAATACATTTGAACCAAATGGAAATCATAGTTTGGAGACTTTGCAACATGAAGAAATAAACATCTTTGCAGCTGGTCTTTTCTGGAAAGCAAATGTAATGGCTAAAAATAAAATAGTTTGCAATACTGAGTGAAAATTGTTCGATGTAGTAATTTATGTCAGACAATTAGAAGAGCAATAAGTTTTCTATATTAGATATCAATGATATATATTTAAGTCACATATTAAAATACATCTTCATGAACTGTTTACCAGCATCATCATTATTTTTCTCATTTTTGCACATCACTGATTGCTTACTGCTTTTAGTCTCACCATAGATGAAGATTTTTTTCTGTACTAAATTGTCCTTGCTAAATCTTGGAGAAATAGTTTTGGCAAATGGGTTGGTTGCTTTCAGACCTGGAGCTTAAACACAAAACAGCTGTTGTTGAGCAAATACCGTTTTCATAACACTAATATGCTTTTAGTTAATGGACTGGAATGAACTGTTAAACATCACTGCTACCATGTTTAACTACTGTTTGTCTTTCTCAATAGATGATTTACATTAAGTGAAAGAGGAAGACTTTTAGTTAAGTAATCTATATTGTTGTTCTTCGTCTGTAGATTACACTCTGGAAATGTGGGGGTTTCCTATGTGCCAGTATTTAAAGGAAGAGGGCTGGTGCTGTGGTCGAAATGCCAGAATGTCAGCATGCTTGGTATGGTTCTATTCCCCCCCCCCCTTTACTGAGAGGTTTATCCAGATGTTACAGAATTTATTGTCCTTGGTTTATTGTGCTAAAGTCATGACTCATATCCCAGATTCTTCAGAGTATTATCATTAAATGTTGTTTTGCATCATAACATGGTAAAAATTGATTAGCCTTCCAACTTTACGCATTGAACATATGATGTTATGGTTATCCTTTGTGATTAAATCTGGATGACATTATTTTTAGTTTTCTGTAGAAGATCTTAACTGTCAAGACTCAAATCACCAGATTAATTAACATCGTTCTTTTATCAGCAGTTGTAAGATTTCTAAGATTTTTTTTAAACTGAATCCACATTAAGGTTGTGAATATGTGTGTGTGTGAGGAGAGAGAGAAGGGAAGGATGGAAGTGAGGGAGGGGGACAGAGAGAGAGAGAGAGAGAGAGAGAGAGAACCACTGTCAAAATACTTAAGAAGTCAAATATTTATTTTAGAGTATAACGTGCCAAATTCAACCAAGATTAGTAATTCAGTACCTAGAAATTAGTCAAAAAAACATATATTGTTCCTTATTTACACCTACAATGGATATTACAAAGAATGTACAAAATTAATATTTCTTCAGAAAGGAGAGGAAATGATGAGGATAACTGCTATTCTGACCATGCTTCTGAGTAATAGGGAAAAACTGGTAACTCAAATGGAAATGACAGAAACTTCAGCAGAAACTTTCTGCCCCATCTTAGAATTCATAATAAATAGGAGGAAAATTATTCATACTCTAACGTGAATGCTAAATTTTAATAGATTAGATTTGAAAGCACGTGTTGAAAGGCTAGTTAGGATTCCATAGTCCAAAGTCTAGTAGCACTTAACTGTACCAAATTGGTGTGAATCACTAGGTATAGAGGAACTGCAGCCCAAGATACTAATAGAACTATCAGATGTGATAACTGAGCTGATCTTTTTTTTTTTTAAAGTGAACTGGAAATGAACATGTATTCCTATTTTTCCAAAAAGGATAGTTTTCGAGCTATAGACTGTTAAGTGACTTAGATTCCTAACCAAATTCTAACATACTACCAAAGTGATGGTTTGTAAACATTTACGAAGGGATATGGTGATCACTAATAGCTAGGATGGCTTCATCAGGAACAGGTCATGTTTTTGATAAGGATATAATAGGGAGAGAATACCCTAGCTGTAGACAAGCCAGGTTTTCTTTTTTAAAATTTATTGTTGCCTTTTGTTTTTACTTCACTATCATTTTTCTTTAACATCTCTCCCCCTTTTCTGTTGAACATTCCCTTATAATAAAGGAAAACCTTTCAGCAAAATGACCAGATACCATAGCCAAGTCTGAGAGCATCTGTCCTCTTCTGTCCTGAGAGGAGAGAAATGTGTTTTATCATCAGATGTTCAAGTCCACAATTGGTCATTATGGTTCATATGAATTTAATTTTGGTTGCCTTTTAGGGTTATTTTCATCTCATTAATATAGTCTGTGCTTGCATAATACTTTTTATTACGTTGCTGCTGCAGCATGTCATACTTGGAGCACTCAGTAGGATAAGCAGCCCAAATTGGTTCATACCCTGACTTCCGTTTGCTTCTCAGTCTGTCAACATATGCTATCTGGGGCATGTAGTATTCAAGTTGCATAATAGATGGTGCTATCCTTGAGCCAACAACCCAATGCATGTGTGGGTAGCTAGTAGTCACTTTTCTCCCAGTTTCCTTTTCATTACACTGTGATCTGCATAGCTAGGGATCCCAAATATACATTTCTCCCTTTATTCCCTCATAAATATATGAATATGAAAGCCTTCCTAAGGACTGAAATATCCGCATTGGCCACCAGAGGGTACTCAGTGTGTATATACTCTAGCTTCTTCACCATCAAGCCTCCATTTCAGCAGTAGCTCCAAGTAATGCAAATGCATACTGATTGGGTTCAGAGACACATAGGGGATAAAATTAAATTTCACTCCTTGAAATTTCAAAATTCTTAGCTCTAGAGCAGGAGTTTGTAAATTTTTTTTAATATTCTGATAACTGTGTATCCTATGTCTGGCCCAACAACCTACATACAGGAAGCCAACAATATGTGACATGAGTGGGTATCATTTTATAGATGGTCACCTGACTGTCTCATCACACTAGACTGAAAACTTGAACTCTGCACTGACTTCTTCATCCAGAGGCAAACAAACACCTTTTTCCAGCATGCAGTTTTCCTTTTTCCTGTCTAGTGTGATATGAAATTCATATCAGATTTAGAGTCAAAGGACCTGGGTTTAACTACCAGTTCTGTCCATTACTAGTGGTATGACCTTACGTAAGTCACTTAAATTCTTTGGACACAATCTTCTTATCTATAAAATGATATAATAGAATTTGATGGGCTCTAAAGGATTTTCCAGCTCTTTTTATATATGATACTGTATTTGTGATCACTAACCTTTTCTGGTCATTGAATTTTTGTTGTCATTTCAGTTGTGTCTGACTCTTTGATACCCATTTGGGGTTTTCTTGGCAAAGATATTGGAGTGGTTTGCCATTCCTCCAGCTCATTTTACATGTGAGGAAACTGAGGCAAATGGGATTTAGTGACTTGCCCAGGATCACACAGGTACTAAGTATCCTGAAATCAGATTTGAATTTAGGATGATGAGTCTTCCTGACTCCAGTCCTTTTCCATCATTCTGTCTACTGCACCACCTAGTTGCCCCACAAGGTCACTGAATAGGATTATTTATTTAGTTCTTTCAAGAACCTTGAATAGTTTTCATGTGTGGATGGGAGACACCTTGTTGAACATGAACGTGTAAGCCAGTTTTTCAAAATAAACAGTAAACACACTGAGATATTATATTCTCTGCATCTTTCCATTTCTTCTTGTGAAATGATTAAGATGTTGTTCATCTTTACCACAAAGTCCTTTTCCCTTAGTTTAGACACATGGTTCTGACTAGAGCACCAGCACAGCCAATATGGAGGCAATGAAGCTGCACCCAGATGGTTTAATGCAATACAATGATACTTCAGTAAGTATCCTTAATTGATATCTATCCTTCCCATGCCATGGCCAAGTAAATTTCTTTTTGTTAACTGGTAGCTTGTCTATAAGTGTGTCATCTCATTACAAATTCTGAACCATTAAACCAGCCTCAGTCCAGCCCAAGCTACAAAAAGCCAATAGTGTGTGACATGGCCAGCCACCTAAAATGTTCATGTATGCTTACGTTGCATTGAGAAGCAGAATTTACAATGAAATAGGTGATGTTTTATTGGACTTGTCCAGTCAGATCTTGAGGATTGTTTTCATTTCTGGGGGGTATATTTTACAAAAGACATTGAACAGTTGGAGTGTTTTCAAGGCAGCTACATTAAAGATGGTGAGGGCATTGAAGACTGTACCATATTAGGATTAGTTGAAAAACCTGAGTACGTTTAGCCTTGGAGATATATGAGAGTTGTCCTCAAGTATTTGAAAGGCTGTCATGTAGAAAGGGGACTTGATTCGTTCTGTTTGGTCCTAGGAATTAGTACCAACATACTAAAGTTAGAGGGAGACAGGCTTTTGCTTACATAAGGAAAAGCTTCCTAATAATTAGAGCTTTCCAAAAGTTGAACAGACTTTCTTAGGAGGTATTGGATTTATGGTCAGTGAAATTCTCCTTAAATACTTACATGCTTGGGAATCCACTACTATTTGAGCCAGCCCATTCAATTTATGGATGTCTTTCCTGACATCAGGTATTTCACTGCTTCCACACGTTGCTCCCAGTTCTGCCCTGTGGGGCCAGATGGAACAAGTCTGATCCTTTTTCTCCATGATAGCCCCTCAGATACTTGAAGACAATGTCCCACCCCCACCCCCTGCCCTGAATCTTCTTTTCTCCATCCGAACTATCTCTAAACTGTTCAGCCTGTCTTCATATGACAATGAATAAAAGCCTTCACCACCTGTGTTTCCCTCCTCTGAACATCTTCTGTCTTATCGCTGTTCATCCAAAACTGATTCTCAGAACTGAACATAATACTCTAAATGCATCTACTGGAGCAGGGCACAGTGGGACTCTCACCTCCTTGTTGCTGGGATCAGTGCCTCTCTTAATGAAGCCCAAGGTCATGCTAAGTTATTTTTGTTTTGTCTTATTTTGGCTTCCATATCACACTGGTGACTCATGAAACTCACAGTGTAATACAATCCTCAGATCTCTTTCAAACAAACTGCTATCTAACCATCCTACCCACCTCCCCCATCCTATTCTGTTCTTATAAACTTGCTTCCTTGAATCCAAGTGTAAGACTATTTGTCCTTTCTGAATGTTATCTTTTTAGATTCAGCCCACTGCTCTACTCTGTCACTGTCAGTACATTTATCCAACTCTCTGGTAACAAAATGAACAACTGAAGGCCCAGCCCAGGGCAATTCTGGAAACCCCTTCCTAAATTGACATCAAGCCATTGATGACTGACTACTCTTTATATCTGGCCATCTCACCAATTCTGAATCCATTAAATTGTATTATCATCTAGCCCTCCATGTCTCTCCATCTTTTCCTAAATAATAGTGTGAACTTCTTTATCAAATCCTTTGCAAAAAACAGGTGTATAACATATCCATAGAATCTCCAGGTCTATAATTTTAGTAACCCTATTCAACAGGAAAATTAAGTTAGCCTGACATGACTTCTTCTTTGTAATCAATGCTATCTTCTTAAAATAGAGACATCTCCTTCCAAATGTTCTCACAGATTATTTGGGCCCAATCTGGAGTAGAACCTTCTGAGCTTGGTTTGATCAGACACACTATATATTATGATGGCACTTTGGTCCTCTTTCATTACAAAGGACAACAATGAACAAACAAATGAACAATCTTTTCCAGTTGTTACCTAACCATCTTTTTTAATAATCTACTAGAGAATTCTCCCAGGCTTTAAGTTTAAATCCAGTAGCATATAGCTAACAGAATTTCTTCACTTTCCTGTTTTGAAAACTGGGATATTTTCCCTTCCCCTGTGATACCTCTCCTTTTTTTCAGTACCCACGTATTAGTTCCTCTGGTCCAGATGACTTATTTCCCTCCAGTACAGCTACAATGGGTATTCTCTTAGTATATGTCTTGACTTATTTTCATTAAGAGGAAGTTACGGAGTTAGCTTTTTAGAACTAAATTCTGCAGGTGAATTTGCAAAGCACTTGTGGAATTCAAGGCATATCCCCACTAATATCAGTCTCTCATGCCTTTGCTATTTCAATCAAATGAACCTGGCCATTTTTTAATTATCCCAGAAACACCTGAGAAAATGAAACTGACTTTACTGTTTTTGTTTGTTGCCTTTTTCTCCAAATTACATTTTTTATGTTCAATGATTTTTTTAAAATAAAAAAGACCTATCTGTATGCATTGTCAGATTGATTGTTCACATTGAGTCCTAAGTAGAAATAGAATATTAATAAAATTACTTCAGTCAATCCAAAATAACTTTAAACTTGATGAGATTTTAAACAAAATCCTACTTAATTATAAATTGTAAAAGGAACATTTGATATTTTCCTCATTATAGCTCCCTGTGTTTAGGCACAAAATGCTTCTAATGAATACAATGTATACGCCTTTCTTTTTTTTTTACTCCACTACCCATAATTGCGTATTGAAATTCCTTTTATAATTTCTAAAAATAAACAAATCAGCCCTGCAGCCTAAAAGCACTCCATATACAATGCTCAGGCACTCTTGAAATAAAGCAGCTGATAAGAGCCTGTCTGTAACCCTTTATTTAGGTGGTAAGCCAAAGCTAAGAACACCTGGCTTGAACATAAGCTATCATCCTGATCATCAAAATTGAAAACAAACAAAGGAGCCCATCCTGGGCACTCTTTAACTTCATTTAACAAATGTTAGTTTAGTTCTGTCTTCAGAAGTACTCTTTTTATGGTGAGAACCTATTGCCTTTCCTGGTCTGTTCTTCTGACTTCTTGGGCATTCCTGGCTTCCTTGACAGCCCTTTGGACTTCCTGCGCATTTGGGAACAGCTCTGCGATACCCAAAGAACTTTATATAATTCTCTTGCCTCCTGATCCACCCTCTGGAGAAATTTTTGGCTTTGTTTTGGCCTTTTATCATTATGTTACCGAGTATATTAGTTCACCTTCTAGCCTCCTTAATAATTTTCAGTCATCTGACTTGATCAGTGAGATCTCCTAAGTTGTGATCACTGAATAAATGTTTCCTAAGGTGCATGGTATGTGGGCAAGATTCATATGAACTCCTGTTATTTGATAACAGAAAAACGATAGTGTGACCACATTAACAAAATGAGAATGAATACATTAACAAAATGAAAAGGAGAGAGAAGGTGATATCCCAACTAGGCCATCACAAAGGGTCAGAGGACTTGTGGGGAGTGAGGAGTGGGGGCATACTAAGTTGTTATGCTGACCAGGCTTCAACAGTATTTTTCTTTTAAATAGAAATGCGCTGGATAATGCCAAAAGTACAAAAACCTGGATTTTGATTCACCATCAATGCTTATGCTTTTGGAGATTGTGACTCTGTTTTATTACCAGAATCAGTCCCAACTGCAATATTGTCTAACCCACATCTTTTCCATGTGATGAAGATGCTAGGCTTTGTTACAGTTGGAGAAAACCCATAACATTTCATTGGATCACCCATTCTAGAAACCCTGAAAGACAAGAAAATAAGGTTAGTTTGTCACGAATTTATGTCAGCTTCTTTGAGATCATCAGTTTACTTTTCTCTGTATTCACTTGCCATCCTTTTTTATTTTAGAGTTTTTCTAGTTGAAGTCATAATCACTGCCTTATAATTTGCAGACTCTCTTCTCTTCCAGTTTATTGAAAATTAGGGCATTTGCCCTTACACCAATCCTAAAGGACCACTCCCATTCTCCATACTCCAGAGATCAGTGAAAGCAACTCACCAATTAGATCGGCCAGTTCTTTCCATACCTTTGGATGGAGTTCATCTGAATCTGCCTGTTAACTTGTACTCATAAAGGGCAGCAAGGTCCTCTCTCTTTGGGTTTTTGACTCTCCATCAGCTAATTTTACACTGTTCTTCCCAGTCCAAAGATTTGTTTTGGTTGGCAAAGAAAACAGAAGCAAAATCAAAGTGGACGAGTTCTACGTTCTCTCTCATCCTTTATCATTATCAGTGAGTTGCAGTCATTCTACCCATTCTTTGATCTTCCTGTTATCCTCAAATAGAGTTTTTAAAAGACTTCTTTTGTCATTGTTAGCGTTCCTTGCCAATCTTAGCTCCTTCTGAACTTTTATGTTTATGTCAGTCATCTCTTTCCAGCAAGAGTTTCACTCTCCACCCTGTAACTTTATTCCAGAAGGGTCTAATCGCATCACTCCCTGGCAAAACCATCTGACAGGCTTGATTCAGTTCCCTTTTATCCAGGTATCTTCTAACTACTACTACAAAGCTTCATCCGAACCACCAACTCAAAGATTTCCACCAAGACAATTTGCCTTGTTCGAGATGAACCTAACCTCCCTATAGTAAGCATTTTTAAGTACCAACTCTATGCATAGCATTGTAAGTATCAAATACTAGTATCAAATACCCCATATGGCTATCCAATTCTAAATGCATTCCCTAGAGACTGTTTGCGAAATCCCCTTACATAATAAACCTTGTTTTTGCTTGGAATCAAAAAATTAGAAGAGCATTCCTTTCTTAAAAAATCATTGGATCATAGACTTATAGATAGAAGAAATGTTAGAGCCCAGTAAGTCTAACTCCTATCCCCCATTTTAAAGGTGAAACCAGACACTTAAAATTGTCTCACCATGATGTAGTTTGGGAATAGATGGAAAGGGGTGGAAGAATAATCAAGCAGGATAAAGCTAATTGGTATATATAAACTCCCACATTCCCACCCTTCACTCTTGCTCTGGCTTGTCTGTGTACCCCAGCACTTCCTAATGTAAGGAGAAGGAGCAGAAGAACTTCAAGATTAACCCTTAGTTTCTGCTTTAAAACAAACAAACAAAAAAAAGCCCATTTGTTTCAACCAAACCCATTTTTCTTCTCCCTCTCTCTGTAGCAGTAAAAGCACTATCAGCTTGGCTAACTCATTTGAATTTTAATAGATCTTTCTGAAAATGAAATAAATGCTTCTTTTGTACCACAAAAATTAGTGTGTTCTGGAGCTGACTGCCACCAGAGGATAACGTTGTGCCTGAAAAGACTTGAAGTCCTGTGACGCTGTGCCTTTTGCCTTTAACAGTGTAGGAACAGTGGAGTTATTTTTACTGGAGAGTAATAAATTGTTTTGTTCTATAAATGAAATCAGACTGCTTTAACTGCTAAAATGAGCAAAACATTCAGACCACCTAGTCCACAACCAGACCATGGTTAATGTCAATTCAAGGTAACATATCAGATTCCATTAATGAAAATTTAAGGTATCAAATCCATTGCCCTTTTTTATTAGTTACATCATAATGAAATATATTCTGTCATGTTCACTTAGAGAAGAAGGTAAATGTTGACTGATTTTCTGGCCAACTCAAATTACTGTCAGAATTGGTCAAGCCCTTCTAAAAATACTGAAGTTTCATTTGCACTTCACAATCAAGTCTTAATATGAAGAACTTGGAGGGAGTTCATAGAAGAGTCAAAGATGATTCAAGAAGTTGGAAGTAAAATCTTTGAGAACTGTCTCAAACAATTGAGGTTATTCAATTAAGGGGCAGTAGTCTTTGAGTATATGAACAGCTATTAAACTGAAGATGGTGACCAAGCTGTTCTCCATTTTCTGTTGAGAAGGGACAAGGGAAAATAGATTTAATTATAGCATGAAGGATTTAGTTTAGATATAAAGAAGGCTTTTTCAGAGTAACTAAACCCTGAGACTAAATTACTGAGATTAAAGAATCCTGTTTTCTAAAGATAGTTTTTTTAAAGAATTTTTAAAGAATTTAAATAAAATAAGAATTAAAAGTAGATTTTATTATTATTTTTAAGTCTCCATTTGTCTTGTATGGATTATGTTCCTGAATGCAAAGAGGTAGAATACTTGACTTTTCTAATTTTCATCTAGTCCTAAAAAGAAATCTGTGATTCTGTTTTTTATTTCTATGTGAGCTATATTTTTTCTTAACTAATAATTAGATTAATAAAATAGAAAGCATTTGAAGGTTCTTACTTCATATAGTAAGGCTTTATGTCTGTGAAATACCTCTTTGCCACTGTCTAGTCCTTATGATATCTGTAATGTTGGTTTTCAAGAGACACTGTGGCATTATGGATTTGAATGGAAAAGACTTAGGTTAAGCCATGCCTCAGGCATACACTGCCTAGGTGACTTTGGGAAAGCCACTTAAAGATACCACGATTCCTCAAGGCAACTCTCTATGACTGTAAGTTTTACAACAGTTACTGATCTATATTTTGAAGAGGAATTTTTCTCACTGAGAGTCCTATTTTCCTTAAACTCATAGATTAGATTGTCTTTCCTCTCCTCTCCCCCCCCCCCAAAATGCTTTTCATCTTTCCCTCAAGAGACTGATTGTATGCAAGGACTTAAAAAAATTTCCAATGTTCTTTTAAGGCAAAATGCCTTCCTCATCCAGAGAAAGAACTATGGAATTCATTCGCAGAATGTAGCAAATCATTTTCTTTTGTATTTGTTTTTGGTTTGTTATATGATTTTTCTCATTCATTTTAATTCTTCTACATATCATGACTATGGTGAAAATGTACTTAATAGGAATGTATGTGTAGAACCCATATAAAATTGTATGCCATCTTGGAGAGGAAGAAGGAAGGTGAGGGGAGAGAGGGGAAAAAAATGTAAGTTATATGGTGGTGATTGTAGAACACTGAAAATAAATAAAATTTTTTAAAAAAAGAGACTGTAATACAGTCCCAGCTCATATTGAAAATAACAGTTAACTTAATGAATAATGTCAATAAACACAATTTGAAAACCATGTTTTCCTCTTGTCCTGGAGGTGTCCTGGAGTCAACTTCTGCTTATTCAAGGGTCAATTATTAAATTGTTAGTTTGAGCATTTACACTTTGGAAATCTCCTCCAGTCAAAGCTTGATTTCTTGTTATGCTGATTGTATAAACCTAAGAAAATGATAGAAAAAAAAGTTAACGATACGGATTAATGTATCATGCAGACATTTCTTTTTTTCAGGAAGCAGTTGTTAAACATTTACCAGCACACCACTGTCTGTAGTCATATTCATTCTTTGAAGGATTATTTGTAATTTCACCTGTATATATCATTTATCATTATTTCCAAGGTGCCCTCCTACCATTGGAATGTGAGCTCCTTGAAGGCTGGGGCTCCCTTGTGCTTTTCTTTGTACCCCAGCACTTAAAATAGTGAACAGCCCATTGTAGGTGCTTTATCACTGCTTATGGGTTATTGCCTTTTTTTTCTTTAGCCTTGACTTTTAGCATATTTTCAACTTTAGCGTAACTTCTTTGTGGAGTAGGCCTACACTAAGGATAAGTAAAAGATCACAGCACACTGTGGCATTGTACACACAGCAGGTATTCAGCCTGTTGTGCATATTTAATATCTTTTTATTGACTGGTTACCATCAACATGTCATATTAAAAAGCTTTTGGGCCTATTTTAGCAGGATTTTCTGTTTATTTGTTTTATGATACCAGGTCTCCCTATCTCACCTAGTTTGGAAGTGCAGCAGACCCTCACAGGCCTAACGCTATTGCTGACTGTCATGGAAGATTTGACCTCCTCCATTTCCAACTTGGCCCAGTTTACCCCTCCTTAGACAATGGTGGCTCCCTTGCTCCTTGGGGCTCACCATATTGGTGTCAGACTTAGTACAGACCCTCAGTTGACTTTAGCCCAGCAGCAGCTCAGAACTCTCAGAATGAAGCTAAGTTCCAGCCTCAGCCTCCTCAGACTGGAGACTATACAGTGTATGCCACCATGCCCAGCCCAGCAGGCTGCTTTGTAAAGTATCTGCTAACTGGCTTCTCCTCTAACATAGTATTTGGATTACTGGAATTAGCAGCTTTCATGTAGTTATGTCAAGCGGTGACAACATTTTTTTCAATTAGAGAACCATTGAGTTCTTAAAATCTTAAAGCAGCCTTTTCCATTGTGGTCATATTTTACAGTTATTTTCTTAGTCCAAAAAATAAACATATTATTATCATTTAATGAAGATTATCACTGTTACTGTTACTTACTGTGGGTAACATGTAGATAAGCATTACATGCAAAAGATAGATTGTAGAAAGGAAAAAATGTAAGTTATTATGTAACAGCTTGTCTAGGAAAGGTTGCCCTACATTTCAATTTTAATTCATCCAGTTATAATCTTGAAAACATCTGGAGGAGGCTGTGTCTAAAGTATGTTAATTGCTGGCAGTTTATTTGTTTTGAAATCAAATTTAAATGGACCAGTCATCTCCTATTGACTACTAAAAAACTTTAAAAAATATTCATTTATCAGGTAATTGATGTTTAGTAGAAATGCCAGAAAATATTATGCAAACATGCTTTCTGAATGTAATAGGCAGCACTATGTCAAATGATAGAAAGTGATTCTTATTTCTTGTTCTAATTATTTGTCATCTTGAGTCATAAGAAAAAAAGTTCCATTTTAAATGGAACCCTTCAGCTAAATCTGCAGATTTTAGTTTACTATAACATAAAACTAAATGCTTATCCAGAGATTTGGAGAATGAAAACACTGAAAAATATTGAAAAACATTTGGCAAAAATGTATCCATATTTGTTTCTTCTTTCACAATACAATGAATGTGGAAATATATTTTACATGAATGAACGTATATAACCTATATCAAATTGCTTACTATTTTAGATAAGGGGAAGGAAGGTTGAGAGGGAGAAAAATCTGGAACTCAAAAAAGTTTTAAATGAATGTTTAAAATCATCTTTATGTGAAATTGGAAAAAATTAAAAACCTATTTTTAAAAATGTATCCATAATATCTACTGAAACATTTAATAGTTTCAGTTATACTAGAAAACAACTCAAGAATATTTCCTTTCTTTTTACTTTCAAACTTCTTCAAAAGTTCAAGCATATAAAAATGTGCCCTTCTCTACATACCTTACTAATAAGCACCAAGTAATTCAAGTGTGCTGATTAATGTGCCTCAGTGGTACTAATACTTTTGAGTGTATAAGCATACAATGTATCACCTAATTAATCTTTTTAAATGTCATTTTCACAAGCCTTTATATGGTATGTTTATAATATCTTGTAAGAGAAGTTTAAATATAACTGCAGTCTCATTTCTTCTTTTTAAAGGCTTTGGAACGGGTTGCAGTCGGACAAGGGGTAAGTGATATTGTTTATTATAACCCAGTGGATGACCAAGATATTTTTTTTCTCTTGGAATGTTCATCATTTCTGACCTGTTGATGAACCTACTGGTTTCTAAGAGCATTGTCAGGAAGTTCAAAAGTTTTAGCTTGGTTAATCTTTGTAGTCTGCACCATGACTCCTTTTATATGCGTGTGTGTGTGTGTATGTATGTATGTATAAAAACATCTGTATAGGGATTTTCTTTAAGCTCACTTGAAAAGCAAATTGATGGAGACTTCCAGTTCCAAGATGGCAGAGTGAAGAAAGAACCCTCTGATAACCTCCCAAGTTCCCCTCCAAGCAACTAGAAAACTGCCTCAAATTTGATCTAAGGAGCAGGGAAGCAGCTTATCAGGCCTGCAGGAAAGGTCTGTCTCACTGGGTTGGGAGGAGCAGCAGCAGCCAGTCTCACAACAGGGGAGGACCTACAGTAAGGCTCCAAGCCTGGGGTCATCCACTAGTGAGGCCCCACCCTCCTACAGTCCAGCAACCCCCAGGCAAGTGAACAGTCTGTGCAGCACAGCAAGGCCCCACCCCAGTGACCCCATCCCCAGCACAAGCTACCAACTAGGCCTTGACCCCCCTGCTGAGCATTAGTGAAGCCCCACCGTGGGGCTGGCCAATATCAAGACCCTCCCCTTAGGGCCTACCATCAGAGAGACCTTATTACCGTAGCAACCCAGGAGCAAGGTCCCACCCCTGAGACACACCCAAAGGAGGCCAACAGAGAGGCCCCACCCCCAGTACAGTCCAGAAGGGAAGGTGATCCTTCACAAGAAGCAAGCAGCTAAGCCCTGAATCCCAGCAAGAGCCAGTAGTAAGACCCTGAGCCCCAGCACAAAAAGTTTGAGACCAAATGTTGGACCAAAGCCCAACATAAAAACACCAAGTGACCAAGGCAGAAAAAATGAGCAAAAAAAAAAAAAAAAATGCTGACTACATAAAATTACTATGGTGATAGGGAATATGAAGACATAAATTTAGAAGAGGACAATAGTGTCAACATGGCTCCATGGGAAGTCAAAAAAATGTAATTTGGTCTCAGGCCTTGAAAGAATTCCCAGAAGAACTTAAAAAGAATTTTAAAAAGCAAATTAGAGAAATAGGGAGGAAAATTGGGAAAAGAAATGAGAGTAGTGCAAGAGAATCATGAAAAATAGAGTCAGTAACATGGGAAAAGATATAAAATAATTTACGTAAGAAAATAACTCCCTAGAAAATAGAATTGCCCAAGTGGAAAAGGAAGTACAAGAGCTGACTGAAGAAAATAATTCCTTAAAAATTACAATTGAATAAATGGGAACTAATGACTCTGTGAGATGTCAAGATATGATGAAACAAAAACAAAAAAAGGAAAAAAAATAAAAGAGTATGTAAAATTTTTCATTGGAAAAACAACTAACCTAGAAAATAGATCCAGGAGAGATGATATGTGAATTATTGGACTATCAGAAAGCCATGATTTAAAAATAGAGGGGGAGGGAGGAGAGCTGGACAGCATTTTTCAAGAAATTATCAAAGAAAATTGCTCTTATATATTAGAACCAAAGAGCAGAGTAGAAATTGAAAGAATCCACCAAATATTTCCTGAAAGAGATCCCAAAATTAAAACTTCCAGGAGCATCATAGTCAAATTCCAGAGATTACAGATGAAAACGAAAGTATTGCAAGTAACCAAAAAGAAACAATTCAAGTGTCATGGAACAAAATTACACAGGATTTGGCAGCTTCCGCAGTAAAGAACCAGAGAGCTTGTTATGATAAATCAAAAGGCATAGGAGTTAGGATTACAACCAAGAATCACCTGCCATGCAAAATTTAATATAATCTTTCAGGAGGAAAAAAAGGGACATTTAGCAAAATGGAAGACTTTCAAACATTTCTAATTAAAAGACCAGAGCTGAATAAAAAAAATAAGATTGACCTCCAAATGCAAGACTCAAGGGGACATAAAAAGAAAAAAGAAACATAAGAAATTCAGCAAGGCTAAACTTTATATTTCTATATGACAAGATAATATTTGTAACTCTTAATGATTTTATTACTATAAGAGGAATTACAAGGAGTATATGTAGACAGAGGGTGTGGATATAAGGTGACTGAGGGGATGATACCCAAAAAAACAAAAAAAGGTATGAGAAAGAAAATTGTACTGGAAGAAAGGAGGGGGTTGAATGGGGTAAATTATCCCAATTAAAAGAGGCATAAAAGAGCTATTATAATGGAGGGGGAAGAGGGCGCGGCGGGGGGAGGACTTGCAAGCAAAGCTTAAAATTTACTCATAAAAATTGACTCAAAGAGGGAATAAGAAATACATTTACTTGGCCATAGAAATCTAGCTTACCCTATATGGAAGTAAAAACAGATGGGATTAATAGAAAGGAGAGTGGAGATTGATTAAAAAGGACAATAGTTTGGGGAAGGCAGTGATCAGAAGTAAAACACTTGTGTGGAGGAAAAAGGTAGGAGGTAAGATAGAGGAGAGGATAAAAAAACCAAAAAATAATATGAGGGAAAATACACAGTTTGTTATCATAACTATAAATATAAATGGTTTGCACTCACCTATAAAATGGAAGTGGACAATAGAACAGATTAGAAACCAGAATCCTGCAATATGTTGTTTACAAGAAACACATGTGAAGCAGAGAGATACACACCAGGAAAAGGTAAAGGGACTGGAGCAGAATCTATTATGCTTCAGCCAAAGCAAAGAATGTGATGGTAGCAATCATGATCTCAGACAAAGCAAAAGCAATAATAGATTTTATTAAAAGAGATAAAGAGGGAAACTATATCTTGCTGAAAGTTACCATAGACAGTAAATTCATATCAATACTAAATATATCAGTACTAAACATACCAAGTAGTAAAACATCTAAATTTTTGAAGCAGAAGTTAAATGAGTTACAGGAGGAAATAGATAATACATCTATACGAGTACAGGACCTCAACTTTCCACTCTCAAAACTACATAAATCTAACCAAAAAATAACCAAAAAAGAAGTTAAGGAGATGATTAAGATTCTGGAAAGTTTAGATATGATAGATCTCTGGAGAAAATTGAATGGGAATAGAAAGGAATATACTTTTTTTTTCTCAGCAGTTCATGACACCTACACAGAAACTGATCATAAAAATCTCAAAACCAAATGCAGAAAAGCAGAAATAGCACATCCTTTTCAGATCATAATGCAATAAAAATTATATTCAGCAGTGGATAATGAAGAGATTAAAAATTAATTGGAAATTAATCTAATCAAAAAATAAATCATAGGAACAATTGATAATTTCATTGAAAAAAATGACAATGAGAAAACATACCAAAATTTATGGAATGAAGCCAAAGCAGTACCTAAGGGAAAATTTGTAATTCTAATTGCTTGCATCAGTAAAATAGAGAAAAGGCAGATTAATGAATTGGGCATACAACTAAAAAAAACTAGAACAATAACAGATTAAAAAACCCCAATTAAACACCAAATTGGAAATCCTGAAAATCACAGGAGAGATCACTAAAAATTGAAAGTAAGAAAACCATTGGAACTAATAAATAAAACTAGGGGGGAAAACAAAACAGATAAATTGGTTAATTTGACTTGAAAAAAAAGAAAGAAGAAAACCAAATTATTAGTATCAAAAATGAAAGGGGTGAATTCATTACCAGTGAAGAGAAATTAAGACAATTGTTAGGGGCTATTTCGCCCAATTATATGCCAATAAATTTGACAAAATTTGATAAACCCAAAGATCCAAGCTTTTGAAAAGAAAAAACTCAACATTTGAGAAAAACTGCTGAGAAAAATGGGAAACAGTATGGGAGAAGGTAGGTACAGACCAACATCTCACACCATCTACCAAGATAAGGTCAAATGGGTACATTATTTACACATGTTAGATGATACCATAAGCAAAATAAGAGAGCATGGAATAGTTTTGTCTGTCACATTTATGGATAAAGGAAGAATTTAGGACCAAAGGAGATATAGAGATCATTACAAAATGTAAAATAGATAATTTTCATTATATAAAATTAAAAAGTTTGTGCACAAACAAAACCAATGCAACCAAAATTATAAGGAAAGCAGAAAACTGGGGGGAAATTTGCAACAAATATCTGTGATAAAGGCCTCATTTTTATATAGAGAGAGAACAGAGTCAGATTTATAAAAATGGAAGTCATTCTCCAATTGATAAATAGTCAAAGAATATGGTCAGGCAGTTTTCAAACAAATCAAAACTATTTGTAGTCACATGAAAAAATGCTCCAAATCACTGTTGATCAGAGAAATGCAAATTAAAACAACTCTCAGAAACACCTCACACCTATCAGATTGCCTAATATGACAAAGGAAAATGTTGGATGTTGGAGGGGGTGTGAGAAAACTGGAACGCTAATGCATTGTTGGTGGAATTGTGAGCTGATCCAACCATCCTGATGAGCAGTTTGGAATTATGCCCAAAAGGCTATAAAAATGTGCATACCCTTTGATCCAGTAATATCACTGCTAGGTCTATATCCCAACGACATCCCCCAAAAAAGGGAAAATCACTTATTTGTACAAAAATATTTATGGCAGCTCTTTCTGTGGTGGCTAAAAATTGGAAATCAAAAGGATACCCATCAATTATGGAATGGCTAAACAAGTTGCAGTATATGATTATAATGGAATTTTATTGTACTATAAGAAATACAAAGGATGTTTTCAGAAAACTTGGAAAGACATACATTAACTGACGCATAGTGAAGTGAATGAATCAGGAGAATGTTGTACACAGTAACAGCAGTATTGTGCGATGAAGAACCGTGAATGGCTTGGCTGTTCTCAGTAATACAATTATCCAAGACAATCCCAAAGGAATAATGATGAAGCACGCTACCCACCTCCAGAGAAATAACTGATATTGATTAAATGCAGACAGAAGCATACTATTGTTTGCCTTTCTGTAAGTCTTCTCGTACAAAATGACTAATATGGAAATGTTTTACATTATTTCACATGTGTAACCCATATCTTATTGCTTGCCATCTCAAGGAGGTGGGAGGAGAGGGAAGGAGAGACTAGTAGAATTTGAAACTCAGAACGTTAAATAAAAATATTTTTAAAAATTGGGGAAAAAAGGTATTTAATATGTATAAAAAAAGTAAATCTATTCCTTTTTTAATTTAACAAAAACCAGTTTTGATTATTATATTTTACAACAGCATTACACCTTTTGTTTCCCTTCTTTATACTGGAAACTTATTCTATCAATAAATCTTCTTTCACTTGTATTGCTCGTTCTGTGTAATCACAATTTAAGAAGAAATGAAACATACACAATAGCAATTATTATATATAATTCAAGTTATGTTTTGGAGGGAAAAGGTCTTGACAGATGTTAATGAAAATTCTTTATTGGATTACCAGTTTGCATATACATCACAGATTAAGTGAAAAACATGGTTTATTGACTAAATAATATAATTATGTACAGAACTGTCTGATCTTTAATCTGATGTTGCATGGAATTTACCTCATCAACTCTTCTGATGATTTTTTGTTATGGTCACATTTTACCACTTCCATTAATGCTTATTATTGGAGACTGCTATACCCATACTCAAGGTATAATTCAGAACAACTAACAGGAAAAAGTCTAAATTTTACAGTCTTATAGTTACTAACTATAGTAAGTATACATATATAGTAAGTAAGTATACATATATACAAGTATAGTAAGTAACATGGGACGACTATGGTTGTCGAAAGAGTTAGGACCCAAAAAGATCTCAACAAGCTCATTGTTACTAGGAAAGCAGTCTAGATTAAATTTAATGAAAACAAATGTAAAGCCCTGAAATTGGGTTCTGAAACTCAACTGCATAGGGAGTTTAGGATGAAAGAAGTATGGCATATGAAAAAGATGCAGAGATTTTAATGTTAGTTGTTAATATAACAAGATAAGGAGGACAAGTCAAAGATAGAGCAAGCAAAATGATAGGCCTGGAAACCATGGTCTGTGAGGAGTGGTTATAATGAATTGAGCCTGCATATTCTGAAAAAGACAAGGTTGGGGACATTTTAGCTTCTTTGAATATTTATTCCTCATGAATTATTCAAGTTAGGATTATCATATAGAAAAAGGGTTAGACTTATTCTGCTCTCCCCTCTTAGCTCCTCACCACCCACACCACCCCCAACCAAGAACAAAACTAGGAGCAGTGGGTGGAAGTCACAGAAGAGGCAGATTTCATTTAAATATGATTTAAAACATTCTAGCAATTAGAATTGCCCTAGAAGTGGAAGAGGCCACCCCTGGGTATCCTCCTTACAAATAAGTCTGCAGGCAGAGACTGGGATTATGGCAGGCAAGATTCTTATTCACATAGGTTGAACTAAATTACCTGTCAGATCTTTCCCATTTCTATAGTTTGTGGTTGTGTTCTCTTCACAGAATTTACAGTTTTGGTTTTACTTCAGCAGTAGGCATATGTAAGGATTTTCAAACATATATATATATATCCATTACATGATAACAGGTGACTAAAGTACTGAGGTGAAAGAACCTATTATTTAGTAATTCATTTTTAAGATAAAAAATTGCCAACTGGAAATTTTGTGTAAAATAGCAGAGTCCAAAATACTGCACAGCGTAAATTTGTGATTAACCTCATGCCATCTCTTCAGAAAAAAAAATGGATGAAAATGAAATCGAAGTTGCTTACCGAGAGTCCCTGACCAGCCTGATTTTTGTTCATTTTACATATCAGACTCCTGAGCATATTCATGTCGCTTTTTTCATTTCTGTGTAATTTCCCTACCATTGCCTAACCACAAATAAAATTACAGACTTAAAACTTCTGAATTTTTCTTTTTGGATAGGCCTAGTTTAATGTAAACAAGATTATTGTATCTAACCATGTAGATATAGGGAAATATGATATCAAGTCACTGACATATAATTTACTACAATTTCTCAACCCAGAAGGAATTTTGTAGGAAAAAAAAGATCTTTCGCTGTGCCTTCTTTATAACATTACTTATTCAGTTTACATTCTATTTTCCTATATAAATATATCACATTTAAAGGTATGAAATTTCATATGCTCCACTTTCCCATGACAGTACATCACTTTTATATAGTGCTGTGTAATTTACAAAATGCTTTCTTCTCAAGGCCCATCTAAGGTAGGCAGTGCAAGCATCACTGTTCCATTTTCCAAAAGAAGAAATTAAACCTCAGAGAGGTTCAGTGGCTTAGCTGTTACCACATTTCTAGCTGATTATCAGAGATGGGCCCCTTCCCAAGCCCAAGGCCACTGATCTTTCCATTACACAATGTTGCTTGTCCATGTTTCTCTGCAAAAAGGAGTGACGTGAACCAAATATTGCATATGTGTGTGTGTGTGTGTGTGTATGCAGATGAACATGCAAGCCTAGGACATTCATAAAATATTAGTTTGTTTTCTCATGATTTTTCATTTAGTTTTGTCTCATTCTTTGCTTTATCTTGTATAGTTTCCTTTATTTTCTCTCACAATTATAGTTCCTTTCAGTCCTAACTACAGATGGCCTTTTCAACTTTGGAATGGAAAATTATAAAAAAAAATTGTTCTCAGTTTGTGTATCTTCATATTTGGAGCAGCCAATAATATAACAGCTTTTCTGGTCTTCTTTTGTCGTTATATATATATATACACACACATATATTTTTTCCTGAACTTGCAAACACCAACTAAAATAAGTACTTTCATGTACCCTGCAGAGCAAAAAAAAAAAAAAAAATTTTTTCATACATGAAACTGCAAATCTCTTATTATGAACAGCTTGCTTTTCTTTTAAAAATCATAATAAATATAACCTGTAACTTTCAGAGTTGTCCATGTTCGATTCTTTTGGTACATAAAAAAATAGTTAGAAAAAATTCCTTCCTTTCTCCCTTCTTCACTTGCTCCGCAGTCAAACTGAACTGCCACATGACCATGTCCAAAAATGAATGTTTCATTCTGCATCTTGAGTCCATCTCCTCTCTGAAGTCAGTCCCCTCCACAGTCACAGTCCTTACATTGATCAGGGTTCTTCAGTCTTTCAGAGTTGTTCATCTTTGCACATGGTTCTCATGGTTCTTTCCACTTCATTCTGCCTCAGTTCATACAGGACCTTCCATGTTTCTCTGAAAACATCTCTTTAATTGTATCTTAGGGTGCAGTATATGTGCAATAATTCCATTACATTCAGGTGCCAGATTTTATTCACCCATTCCCCATTTGATGGGTGCCGTCTTAAGTCTGAAGTTCTTTCCACCACAATACTTTTGGACAGACAGGTCTTTTTTTCCCTCTTTCTTTTCTCTCTTTGTAATGTAGAGACCCAGTACTGGTCTTGCTGGATCAAAGGATATGGAAAGTTTAGTAAGTTTTTGACCAGAGTTCCAAATCGTTTCAGAATCACTTGACTAATGCAAAATGGATACAGTGCTGGAGTCAAGGAGACCTGAGTTCAAATTTGCCTCAGATAATTCTGTGACCCTGGGAAAGCCACTTAACTTCTGTCTACCTCATTTTCCTTATATGTAAAATGTGGATAGGGGCAGCAGTGGATAGAGCACCAGTGCAGGAGTCAGGAGGACCTGAGTTCAAATCTCACCTCAGACACTTGACACTCCCTAACTGTGTGACCTTGGGCAAGTCACTTAACCCCAATTGCCTCATCCTGGGTCATCTCCAGTCATTCTGATGAATATCTGGTCACTGGATTCAGATGGCTCTGGAGGAGAAGTGAGGCTGGTGACCTGCACAGCCCTCACTCAAAACAAAGTCAAGTGCAAGTCATGTCATTATTTCCCTGATGGCATGGTCTTCTTTGGCAACAAAGGACAAACACATAAAAGGTGGATAACAATAGTACCCACCTCCTAGTGTTGTGAGGATAAAATGAGATAATATTTGAAAAGCCTTTTGCAAATCCTAAAGGGCTACTATATAAATGCTAACTTTTTATTTGGAGCAATTTTTTATATGCTTTTGAAAGTCTGAATTGCTTCCCTTGAAAATTGCTTTTTCATATCATTGTATCAATCTGGTAAAATGAGGAATGGTTCTTATCCTTATGGATCTCTCATATGAGACTTTTAATGGACAAAACCCCAAAGGAGATTGGGCAGCAGTTGCATATGAAACTTTTATCAGAGAAACTTTCAGCAGAGATTTTTTCCCCCTTGTTATCTTTTTGTTTTCCATTTTTAACGGCATTTGTTTTATTTATCAAAAACTTTTAAAGTTTTTTTGTAACCAAAATTATCCATTTTATTTTCTGTGATCTTCTCTAGCCCTTGTGTTTCTTTCTTTATTTCTTTTTATTCCTGCATTTGTATTTCAGTTTCCAATCAGTTCTAGCCTTTTTATCAGAAATTCTTGGAAATATTCTATTCCATTTTTCACCCCATAGGATTATACTTACTTTTACTAAATAGGCTTAATACTTAAATCCTTAATACATGAACTCTTTATTGTTTTTTCTTCTGTTGCCTTGTTAGTCCTTTATTGGGGTGTTTGTACAGGATTATACCTCTCAGGTTCTAATGTGCCTCCATCTTCCCCATATTCCCATGTTACTTTTTTCTAACATGTTCTTCCTGTTGTGTGACCATTTACATATATTTTGGCTTTCTTTTTTAGCTGGCCACTGAATCTTTGTTCTATCGTGCTGTCCTTCAAGAGATTATTAAAGAATGTTATGGCATCACTGAATGGTAAGAAGATTTTAATCCAATTCCATTAAATTACATATGCAGGAGGCATATTATCATTAAAGATGAACTTGTATGGTATCAGATTAATCAATGAATGAAGCCATATGTATGTTAAAGTTGTTCCATCAACTGATGCGATATGTAGGTAGTCTCTTAGTTGCTATCCCTTGAGTTTTTCATCACTAAAATGAGGGCCATAATATTACCTTCCTATCCTGCAGTGCTGTTGTGAATATAATGAATTAATGGACTTCAAAATTTAATAAATAAACAATTGTTAAGGAATATTGTACATTATCACCATATAATCTCCCTTTTTTTTTTGGATTTTTGTACCACTAAAATAGAGGAGAGTAAGGGAATTATTCAGTGCTTATCAGTCTGACAGCAGCTATTTCTAGGAGTATCATCATCCTCCTTCAGTAAGGGTGTGAATAGTGCCAGTTGTGGCTGAGTAGACAAAGACCTAGGCTTGAGGATGTCCAAACACCTGAGTCCTCATCTGCCATGGACTTGCTGGTTAACATAACTCTGTCTCTAAAAAAGAACAACTGTTGGAAAAGTATGTCATGTAATCAATCTGAAAGTAAAAATCACTGCGAACATAAACATAATTACTATTATTCTTACTCTTAGAAGGCCTATCCAACCTTCAAGGTCATCTCTTCATAAAAAGAGTTCTCTATGTGTAAAGTAAGATCATTTTGACCAGGTGGCTAGCAGAAGAATAAAGCTATTGGCTAGACATGACCCCCAGCACTCCAGGAGGTGGCACCTTCAACTCCCTTTGAATATCTCCCTGTTATGACTAACCAGCAGGGCCCATTATCTCTCCTTCTCTAGCTGTTTCTCCATCTTTTTTCTTTTCCATGGTCCACTCTGAAGTTTCCCTTTTCAGAATTTAATTTTTCTTACTTCTACCTAAACAACGTAGTTCAACATTTTATTACATTGTTCTTTTGTGATTATAAAACAATATTGACTGTTTTAACTTCTAACTGTATTTAATCATGAATATAATTGTGATTATAATATCCAATCCAAGTGCAGAGATTATTCTTCATAATAATTGGCAATATATTTTAACTTCTCCTGAAAGTGTCACTGCCATGCTTCAGAATTGGCTAATTGTCACCCATCTTGATGTCTTGCAGCTTTCTGTTATGTCTTTGATATAGGTAATGTGGTCCTGCACATTATCACTAGGGAACAAGCAGCAGAAAAACAATTCATTATCAAGGATGTGTATGGTCTGAAAAGTACATGGAAGAAAACCCTCTAAACTTAGCTTTGTAGCCAAAATCTGTCAGAAACAATATATTAACAGCCCAGCATTTCTGCTTAGAGGGAGATTCTGAGGGACGGATTCCCTCTGACAGCTCTGACCCATGCAATTTCCAATTTACATTTCATAGAAATTGTAAACCAGAAGTAGATAAATTCTAGCAGCAAAGTAAAACAAAGAACAAAGTAGAAATTTAGGGCTTTAGATTGACCAAATAGAAAAATAGTCATGTTAATGCCAGTGTACCCTTGGAAAAAATGACTTCCCTAAACTATTCCCGTGAAAACTGTCCTCATTCAGTCTGGTCTGCAGTAAACAAAAGAGATACCTCTCCTGTTTAGAACAATAAAAAGACCTCCCCACTCTTAATTTGGACATGATAAATAAGATATTTCCATTCTTAGTTTAGCTTCTGTCAACTTTAATGATTAAGTCTCAGGGAATTAAGATCACTCCTTGAAACTAAGTCTTTTCTTTAAGGATTCGTAATTCAGAAGAGACCAAAGACTTTAGACCTGGACATGGTTATAGTATTCCTCTTAATTTTTAATAGATAATAGTTGCCTCTCTAGTGTCAAATAAGGGAGTTATTTAGGCTTTGAACTAGGTCAGTCTTGTGTAGTCTATGTCTACATATAGACTACAATTTTTCTCTCTTAGTCATAATTGAAATTTAGCATCATTTTATCTAATAATCATCCAAATGGGGGCATTTGTGTTTTAGATAAAGAAATATGGCAAATAAGAAATTTCCTAGCCTGTGAACACCCAACATTAAGAAAGAAAATTGTGTCTAATGTGTAAGAGAAAAGTTTTTTGTATGCTTACTTTCTTGAAATGAAGGGCACCATCATCTTTAATGAATCCATTATACCCAGTCTTTGGAGAAATCACGTAAGGTTTCTATAATAATGAGTTATTTAGCATAATTTCTTATTTTTAGTTTACTGCATAAGAAATTTTTTTAAAAAACATGAAAACTAGCTTGTAAAATGAAAACCTAGCATGACCGTGAGGGACATCAAAACTGTTTTGAAATGAATAAATGTACATTTAAATTGAAAAGTGGTTCGGACATAGTTGAGAGCTCACCAAGTTAAGAGGTCACCATTTTCAGTGACTTAATTGATAATTTTTCTTCTATCTCTGAACTTTTACGTCTACTTTATAGTCTTAAAGATTTTGTGTGCAGGAGTACATAAAAAGAGTACAAAGCAATTGTTGTCATAACATAGTTTGAGATAATACAGAAACTGAATTTCTTTCCTTAAGTTACTGTGGTTTTCCTTTTTCCTTGGATACAGTATTTGTCTGTTCCACCCTTCTTACAATTCTCAGTCATTAGTTTTGCTTCTTTATTGCCTTATGTTCTTTTTTACACTGTTGTACCAAAAATTCCAGTCAGTTGAATCTCATGCCATTCACAAACTTTCTGAAAATGGCTTTTTTAAGAATATGACTAAAAATTGAACCCTTGCATAGCTTGGTGAAAGCTTGGGGTAACCAGTAGACGACACCAAGATTGACAGGGGTTGTTTGCTCTGTCAGAAGGACACTACATTTCAAAATATGAGACTTTAGCAGTCATGTCATACTAGGCACTTTTCCCTCTTCCATAGACAAGAGAGAAAAACAACAGTGCCAAAAAAAAAGGTACACTATCCCTTGGAAGGAGAGAGGATGTCATTTCTGCTGGCTAGCCAACTAACCAAAGCATCTAAAAGGGGCATAGAGATGGGACATGCGCTACCATCCATCCAGCCATCAGGTCTGTTTTTTTCACTTCCAACCTGGCCTCAGTAACCTTGTTTTGTTGTTGTTCAGTAGTTTCAGTCATGTTTGACTCTTTGTGAACCCATTTGGGGTTTTCTTAGCAAAGATATTGGAGTGGTTTGCCATTTCCTTCTCCAGTTCATTTTACAGATGAGGAAACTGAGGTAAACAGGGTGAAGTGACTTGTCGGGGGTCACACAGCTAGTAAGTGTCTGAGGCCGATTTGAAGCTGATTACAAACCCAGTGCCACTTAGCTACCTTGGTGCATTTGCTTAGGTTTATACAATAGGCCATACTTAAAATTTCCTCTCTCTTTTCTACATCTTGCGCTTTTTCTCCAATTCTTCCTTAAGATTGGGAGGATTACATTATACTCTTTTGCACCTTTCTGAATTACTTCCTCTTCAGTCCAGCTTATGATTACACAGTTTTTGGTCACCCCTCCCTGGGGTTATGGTTAAATGTCTTTCCCATATTACAGAAAGCTTTTTTAATAGATTTCCCTTCCTTTAGGTGCACCATCAAAGAGTTGGAATGAAATGGTGTATTAGTAATGTCCAATAAGAGCAAAATGTTGTTACTCTCAGTGCTGTCAAAAATGGTTCAGGCTGTCCTAAAAAGTACTCAGTTCCCCATCTCTTTAGATCTTCAAGCAAAGTCTGAACAATCATTTCTCAGGGATCTTATAAAATGCATGCTTCAGATAGGGGTTGGTCCAGATAACCTCTGAGATCCAGGGAGAACAGTGATTTAAAATATTGTAGGAACCTTAAAATAGATATGAATGTCAGTGTTCCTAAGTGAGAGATTGAAGAACTTTTGCTTTGAGCAACTACAGAGTGGTAACATGTGGGATGTTCTTAAATCCACATTCATATACTCAAGAAGTGAGAAGTGATAACTTAAAATCTGCTAGGGGTTTCAGAATGATCATGAAAACATACAAAAGAAACTTAAACATTTATTGACAAATCTTGAGACTTGTGATACAAAGAAGAAATGGTTAAGAGAAGGCAAAGGAACTTCAATATTAAACAGTATCTCCAATGGGTATTTTTTTTAATGCAACTGAAAAACTTTTTTGGACCAAATATACTTATCTGTCTATGTGCACTTTTGCCTCAGTAGGATGTATCCCCAGCATTTTTCACAGTACTTAGCAAAGAGTAGGTGCTCAATAAATGCTAATTGAATTGAATTAAAACACTGGAAGTGCTGATGAAAGATAAGTGTACTATTAATGCTGATTGAAAGAAACATTTTTGACAGTCTCCTCACACTAATAATTGGATGCAATATATTTTCACACTACTTCATCAGGTCAGAAATGACCTGGCAAAGACACCAACCTTTGAGATAAAGACTGCTCTTTGTTCCAAAGATACCAGATGGGAAATCATCAAGAATGGATGACTTCTCATGGAAATATACTTAGCTTGTTCATCCTGTCTTTGAGTAGGACCTATCTCACTTAAAGAGAGAATGTCATAAGGGCCAGGGTCTCCCATTGCATCCTGGGCCATCTCCAGTCATCCTGATGAAGGGATCCAGATTGCTCTGGAGGAGAAGTGAGGCTGGTGACCTGCACAGCCCTCCCTCACTCAAATCAAAGTCAAGTGCAGGTCATGTCATCATTTCTCTGATGGCATGATCTTCTTCGAGAATGAAGGACAAGCACAACCACAACAGCAACAACAACAACTTCTCCTCAACATTCCCAGCACGTAGTCCTCCGTAAAGCTCTATGATAAACTCACTCCCCAGGTGTTGTCATTCAGGTTTTAAAGAGCTTGATTTTTAGGATTGTTTTAGCCCAAATTGACCTCTCTCAGGAGAAGAAAGTGAGGCTGGTGACCTTGCACAGCCCTCCCTCACTCAAATCAAAGTCAGCTGCAAGTCATGTCATCATCTTGACGTCATGGTCGTCTTCAAGAATGAAGGACAAATGGACAAACACACACACACACACACACACACACACACACAATGATTAACTCCCTAGGTGTTGTCATTCAACTTTGAAAAAACTTTCTTTTTAGGATTTTTTTACCCCAAATTGACCTCTCTATAATAAAATAAATAGAATTATAAAATGAGTTTAAAAATTTAGAAAAAGGGAAAATTTCAGGTGATGACAAATACATCATAATTTTTGAAAATAGTTTTAAAAGAGATTAATGTGGGGTAGTTATAGTCAAATCATCTTGAATTCAGTGGAAGAATTATCATAAGATTTAGTTTGAATTTAATCTACTACTATCCAGTCTTCTTCCTTTTCCTATAATGTATTTGCTAATATATCATCTTTGCCTCTCTTTTCATCTCTCAGATATTTCTTAGCTAACTCATTTGTTGCCCACATCTTCGATTAACAGCAAGAATCATTGAACATTAGATCTAGAAGAGACTTTTAGAAATCCTTTTATCCAACCCGTAGAAATCAAGGTATTTCCTAAAGGTTGCACAGTTGGTTAGTAACTGTGTTATCAACAACCTACTGTACATCTCTACCTGGACATCCCATCAAGATCTCCATGTTCAAAATGAGATTTATTATTTTTGCCCCAAATCTGCCTCCTCCAAACTTTCACATTTCTGGTGAAGGCACAAATTTACAACCTCAAGGTCAACCTCTCTTCTTTCTTTTCCTTTACCCAACATATTCAATCAAGCATATCAATTCTAATCCCACATCGTCTCAACTATCCATCCCAAACCTTCATGGGCATAGATTCCAACCAAGTTCAAACCTTCATTATCTCTTGCCTGGACTTTTGCAGAAGGCTCTTAATTGGTCTTCCTGTTTCCAGTCTCTCTCTCCCCTCTCTAGTCTAACCTCTATACATATTCTCACCATATTTCTTCTTGCTAAGTATATTTCAGTTGCACTCCAGTCTACCTTCCCATACTTTTTTTATATACTTTTCCTTCACTCATCTCCATTGTGCCCAAAATGGCCTGTGTATTCTCCCCCTAATGGGCGATCAGTCTGCCTTTTATCTTTGCACATGTTTTACCTTCTCACTTCTGCCTGTTTGAATCCTCATCTTCCTTCAAGTTTATCTCAGATACCACCTCCTCCTTGAAACCTTTCCTCATCTTCTTAGTCATTAAGCCTTTCTCCTTCCCTCCCTAAATTAACTTGTGTTTACATATCTGTGTGCATGTTGTATACAGAAGGAGGATGTAAGCTACTTGAGAAGCAGAGGTGGTTTTATTTTTGTCTTTGTATTGCTTGCATCTAACGTAGGGTCAAAACTCCAGTAAATTAACATCCATAATGAAAATCTGAGGAGTTGAAAATGCTTTCCTTGCCTAAGAAGCTGCTTCATTCAAAACTGGCAGATGAAAAAATTAGTATGTTAAATGCAGTGTAGCCTTTATATGTCTGAAGAAGAAAAAAAAGACTATATGAAAATGTGATATTGGACCTCAAATTAAATCCGTAGTTTATCAGGATATACCACTAGAGTAGAGCATATAGACAACGTTGCAAAATGCTAGAAAAATCCAATCAGGATTACTGAAAATTATATTATTACAGTGGGAGAACCAATCTTAGAAGCAAATTAAATTTAACATTACATTTATAATCATTAGACGTTAACTTCTTTTGGCCACATATTGACGGCCACGTCTGCCCTCCTTGATCAAAACTGTACTTTAAGTTAAACAGAAGGTGCTAGAAGAGGATAATAAAATTTAAAACATATTTTCCAACAAGCCAGCATTCACAACATTACTATATTAACTTTCCTTCTTCTGTTCAAAAAGCTTTGATGATTTCCTGTGACTTGCCAGTTAAATTTCAAACTGCTTAGCATGTCCTGCCTTCAAGGCTCTCTTCACCCTCACACCAACCTTCTTTTCTGGAAATATTTCACATTATTCTACCCTAGATTTAACTACTCGGTGTCTCCAGTACACATTCAGTGCTTTTCCACCTTTGTGTTTTTGCTCCCACTGCTCCTTACCCTGGAAGTCACCCCAGCCTTGACTACTTGACCCCTCTTGAAATCCTCCCCCTCCTTTAAGATCTAGCTCCGATGTTGCCTTTTCTTGAAGCATTTCCTGATTCTCCCCATTTAAAATGTGCATTTCTTTCCTCAGACCTTGCATAGCCCTTTTTGTATAGTTCTCTTTAATCATCTTTTTGGCACTGTGATTACTTATTAAGAATAGTTACATTAGTTAGGAATGTTACATGTTAGTGACTTGTTAGGAAATTTTTCTTCCTAGTTACTTTTTAATTACTTGTTAGGAAGTTTTTCTCATATTGAAGCACTGCATTTCTACCACCAGGCGTTTCTCCCATCAGACCCACAAAGGAGAAAACCATAACTTGACTGCCTTTATCTTTCCCTAGGATCTTGTATACTCTTCTGCCCATAGTAGGTTGAGTTGAAATTTCTTCATCTGCTCACAAACATAAAATATAAATTGTATATGTATGTATATATATATATATACACATATGTATGTATACATATACATGCATATACATATATACACATACACATATATACACACATATACATATATGTATGCAAATACATCACTAGCACCTCAATTTATAATTCATATGACTTTTGGCGAGTAGTTCAGCTTACAGAGCTCATTCATTATTTTAAGACCCTTTGTCTCATTGATATTATTTCACTGGAAAAGACTTCCAGGTGAGGTGAAGAGTCAGCTTTTTTCTGTCAGTTTAACATTATAAAGTGCCTGAATCATTGAGTTACAGCTAGTGACTAGCTGAGAACCACACAAAAAAGAACCTTTAATCTCTTGCCACTTATCAGCAAAATACAACATCAGGCCTCAAAGGTGAGGATTGGAAAAGCCCTGTCAGAACTGTTTCTTGTGGATTAGTCACAAATGAAGCTTTGTGACCCTAAATAGGCAAATACACTGGAGTGGTTTCCCATTTCCTTCTCCAACTCATTTTACAGATGAGGAAACCAAGGTGAACAGGGTTAAATAGCTTGCACAGGTGCCACAGTGGATAGAGCACCAGGCCTGGAGTTAGGAAAACCTGAGTTCAAATGTGGCCTTAGACATGTACTGACTATGTGACCCTGGATTAGTCACTTAACCTCTGTTTACCTTAATCCACTAGAGAAGGAAAGAGCAAAACACTTCAGTATCTTTACCAAGAAAACTCCATGGAAAGTGTAGTCCAGGTGGTCATAAAGAGTCAGACACAACTGAACAAAAATAACAATTTTAAAGCCAAAAATGTTGCTCCGTGGTAGAACACACACTTTGCATGTGTGAGGTCCCAGGTTCCATCCCCAGAATCTCCATTCATTTTGTAATAACTGTGTGGTGCAGTGGATAGAGTGCCAGGCCAGGAGTCAGGAAAACTCATCTTCTTCAATTCAAATCTGTGTGACCTCGGGTAAGTGATTTAACCCTTTTTGCCTCAGTTTCCTCATCTGTAAATTGAGCTAGAAAAAGAAATGGCATATTGCTCCAGTATCTTTGCCCAGAAAAGCCCAAAAGGGGTCACAAAGATGCAGCCACAACAGAAAGCAACTAAACAACAACAGTATTTTCAGGTCTTGGTCCTTTATGCTTCTTATCTTAACTATTTCTGTAATCAGGATTGCACAATGACTTGACAGATATTTGTTCAGTATGACAGTGTTCTGGGTAATATCTGTATCAAGTTACTTAAAGGCATATAAGATAACACTGTATAATGCTAGGTGTGAGTAGAAGAAGTGGGTGACAAGTAAGATAGCTAAGAAATAATGGAGAAGAAAAGTGAAGAGAAAATGTTGCTCATCAGATCTAGAGATACAATGAAGCTGGGAGGGGTAGGGAACTTTTGCATGAAATAACAGGATAAAAATGCCAAAAGCTTTCATCCACTTGGCATGGTCCTCTGAAGCTAACAAAATTAATTTAATAGGAAAAAATGGAAAGTTCCATACTTGGTTTTTTTAAAAATCATCTGCATAAGCACAAAATGGAGATGTGGTTATAACACTGATCATCTGGAAAAGGACTGGGAGTTGAACTAAAACTTCTGTAGTTGTCTGTAGTCTGGCATAGGGGGAAAAACTAATTTGACGTTAAAGGGCATTAATAAAATTATAGTGTGCAGAGAAAGGGTAGTACAAGTCCCATCGGACTTTGCCCTGCTCAAACCACATCTGAAGTATTGTGTCTGGTCCTGGACTCACCATTTTAGGAAGGACTTTGGCAATCTGGCATGCATTTAGAGGAGAAGAAAAATGAAACCGTGTCACATAAAATGCTTTGAAGGAACAAGAAATGTTTAACCCAGAGAGGAGAAGGCATCATGTAGCTGTCTTTAAATAGTTTAAGTTGTTATAGACAAGAGTAGTTAAGTCTCCTTCTCCTTATATTTAAAGGACAAAACTAATCAAGGGGAGGCAAAATTTCAGTATAAGAAAACTTCCTAATAATTGGAACTGCCCAACACTGGATTGGATTGCCTCAGAGAGTATGAGATTCCCATCACTGAAAGTGTTCAAAAAGGGATTAAATGACCAAAGGATTCATACATTGAGTTACATGGGGACTTAGAAGATGACTTCTAAGATGTTTCCTTAAGATTATATATTTAGCTTTGGAAAGGACATTAGAGACCATGCATTCCATCCCCAGGTCCCCATTTTAGAGGTGAGAGAATTGAAGCCTAGCAGATTTCAGTAACTTGGCCAAAGTCACAAACATAAAAAGTAGCAGAACTAGAATTTGAACCTGATTCTTCTAACTTCACATCCAGCCCTCCTCCCTAACTCACCAAATCTTTGATTTGTTCATATGTTATTTGCTGGACACTGTTGGGGAATACAGAGAAACCTAAGACTGAACCCTTACTACCATGAAGCTCTCTGATTATGGAGATACAAAGCATAAAAAGGTAACTTACCTGTACAAGTGCAAAGGAACCAGATGACCATGGGCTGGTGTGGTCAGGGAAGGTGTTCTAGAGCAGGTATGCCATGACCTAGGATTCAGCTAGGCAAAGCAGGGAAAAGATGAGTTCTAGACAAGCAGCAATCACAGCATGATACAAAGACCCAAAGGTAGGATAGAGGACTATACAGCGTATGCAGGGTACAGTGTGTTTGATGGGAGTGCATGTCTCATGTATAAATGTCATCACAAAGAAAATTAGAAAGGGCTAGTGAATCCCAAATTGTACAAGACCTTGAACTAAGAGGATAAAGAGTTTAAATGTCATACTCTGTCCATACCATTGGAAAAAAATAGCAGGGAAATAACATGAATCTTGTGTTTTAAAAAGAATAATTCTACTTGTCACCCACCTCTTCAACTCACACTTAGCGTTATAGAGTTTTGTCATATAGACCTTCATCTGGGTAACTGATATACAGATATTGTGCAGATATGCAGAATGGGTAAGAGAAAGAATAGACCAGAGACTGCATGGCCAGTTAGGAGAAGTAACTCAAGCACGAGAAGACAAAAGCATTTCATTCACCATTAGGGTCGTAGAAGTGGGAGTGGAAAGGAACAGATGCAAGAGATAGTACAAAGGAATAATTGAGAAGACTTTGTGATTAAGCATGAGTGGTAATATGCAACACAATTCCAAATTCAAATTAGCTCTTGTTAAGGGATTTTAAAAGGTGGTTATGACAGTGATCTGAGCTTCCATCTCTACAGTTAGATCATATTTCTGAAACTGTACCCCAAATTATAGGGCGTTACATTCTGGAATTGTGTCATTTAAGTAAGGAAACTTCATTATTCCATTTTCCTTAAACACACTCACACACATGCACAAACATACACATACACACACTCTCTCTCTCTCTCTCTCTCTCTCTTTTTCTCTCTTTCTCTCTCTGTCAACTTCTAGGCATACATAGTGAGATCAATAAGCTCAAACTCTCCATGTGGGACTTGATCAATTGTAGACGCTGAAAAAGTCCTTATCGTTTATGTATTGAGTTCTTGCCACTATTTGCAGGTATTGCAATGAAATGTGGGCACTGTGATTATGAAGCAGTAAATTACAAACATGTTTTGTAACAGAATGGAAATTCCTACAAGACAACTCTTCCCAGAAAATATCAAATTTTTGTTAGAATAAGTTATTAGATATAAATGGTTTTGTCCCATATTGCTTATCTTCCATTGAAGTATTTTAAAAAGATGACCAAAAGCAATTTTAAAATAATTTGCAACATGTAATAAAAAGTGTTTAGTTGAGACTATTACTATGTTTAGATCAAATCTGAAGTTTATGTTTTCACCTAATAAATACTCAATAAATGTTTGTTGATTGAGTATAAAACATGTATATATTACAGTAGAAAAAAGTACAAGATGATTCAATTTTGTCTTTCAGTGATAAACATGTTGGTAAAGTTTATTCCAAGTCTACTTCCTTTTTGGATTATGTCAGAAAATCTTTGAAGAAGCTTGAATTAGATGCCTCCAAGGTTGGTACACAATTATCCAATGTTTTACTGAGTTACAAAACAATTAATGAAGTGAAGTGCCTCAGAACACTTTGCTTCCATTTTCTGCCTTGGGTCTTTATGAGAAACATTAAGTTGTGTAGAGAACAAATCACGGTCTTTTCTGTTAGATACAATGTGCCATCCTGTGAACATTCAGAGGACCCCCCTTTTTGTGTTTACATAGCTAAAAGAAACTAAGTCTGATAACAAACTTATCCCATTGGTGAATGAAAATTGAGAAATAGAAGTAAATTAAATGGTTTCACTTTGAAAATTTTCTATTTCTATTTCAAATATATATATAATTTATATAAATGTAAATATATATAAATATATATAAATTTTATGTTTTATTTATTTATTTAAGAGCTGAAATTACTTCCCTGTAAAAAATTAGTTACTTAGTTAATTAATTTGGCTTTGAATGAGAGAATCCTGGAATTTCAAAACTACATGAAAGGTTTAGGGTAATAATTGAGACCATTTTATAACAACTAAAAAAAGCTTGGTAGATAGGATTGCTTCTTCTAGAATGGGAAAGCAAGGTGCTACTTCACCTACCAGATACATCTTGTTCTGTAGCAAGAATATTAAAATGTATTTGAAACATCGTAATATTTTAAAAGATCTATAAACTAAATTGTTATCATGAGAGGTGAGTCTTGCTCAGGTTTGGGTTGGAAGAACTCTCCCTTGAGGTCCCTGCCCACTGTGAGACTTGTTGATTCTAAAGATCAGGGAAAATTCTTACAGGAAATGAAAAAATTGTTTTGTGACAAGAAGTTAAGAAATAACAGAGCTATAGAGAATGGGATTGTGTTTTTAATTCTTGAGGTATGTTTCAAATGCTCATTGAAAGCTAAGGGCTTATGTAAAATATATTTAGTACAGTTTCTACTTGGAAGTAATGTATCTAGTGTCTAATTGGTACTGGCCATATTCCTTCTACCTCCAAAAGGTTTCCTGTGCCTCTTTGTTTATAGAACAGTGTGGTTAACTTTCAGTTCAATAAATTTTCATTAAGCACTTGACTATGTGCAGGAAACTGCTGAACACTAGGGTCACAAATAAGAAAAAGGAAGACAGTCCCTGTCCTCAAGGAGCTTACTGCTGTATAGGGAAGGCCACACCAAAGGAAGCGGAAAAGGGGGAAGGGGTTGGGACCATAGGGTATCTGACATGGGGCAGGATATTTCATGGAGTCAAGAGCTGGGAGAGCTGCTGCTAAAAACTGGAATTACCTGGAAATTTTGGTAATCATCTACTAGAATCTAAGAGATGGAAAGAAGTTATAGACCAATTAGTTCAACTTCTAACTCTGTAAAACAATCTCATCTTCAGCAACCTTGATAGGTTGCCGTAATGTGCTTGGTTTTAATCAGTTCACTGAGGGGAGGGAGCTTCCCAGTCAGTTCATTCTCTGTATAACAAATACTTAATTGCATGAGTGGAACTTGCTAGTTAAGCGAATCTCATACTATATTATTACTCCCTAGTGTCTGTGATTTTAGTTCATTGGAGAAAATGCTAGATTGAGTCTGAAGATCTGGGTTTGAATCCTCTCTGCTAATAAGTACGTGTATGGCTTTGGGCAAGTCACAAACTCCTGAATCTCATTTTTTTTTCAGTCTACAAATATGGGGATTGGGCTAGAAATAGATCAGTAAACAACAGCCAGGGGGCCAAATCCCTCTGCAGCTTGTTTTTATATGGCTTGTAAGGGAATAAATAAATAGAACTTATTTAATATTTTAATAAACCTCAATAAAATGCATTTAAAAATACAAAACAGAAGTAGGGTGGATTTGGCCCTTGCGGGCCATCTACACCATTAACCTCCTCGTGTAGATGATCTCTGAACTCCAGTTCTGTATTCTGATAAGCCTAAATATTTTCATATATCACAAGATGCACCCGTATGCACACATTAATTGTGTTTCATCAAATATTTTGGCCTCTCTCTAACCATAATATGTAAACCTTAGAGGGGCAGAAATATTTTGCATGGTACGACAAGATTAAGATTAGGTTCTAAATTTCATGAAAGTCTATACTACCATGTAAAAATAAAGTCTTAAGTGAAGTATCATCAGGTTATAGCAGTGGTAGCCTGAGCCTTTCAACTGATTTTGCTGGTGGTTCAACTGATTCTCTAGAGCAGAGTTTTCTTAACTGAAGGGTCCATGAGATTATTTTGGTTTTTTAAGATTTTGATAACTTCCCATATGTTGATTTCCTTTGTAATCCTTTGTATTTCATTTGAGGCATTTAAAAGCATTGTTCTGAGAAGGGGTCCATTGGCTTCACCAGACTGTCGCAGGAGTCTGACCCCCAATATTTAAGACCCCTGCTGTAGGGGCAAATGGTTAAAGAAACATGAAGGAAAACAAAGGGAGACAGGAAGACCAAAGATGAAAAGATGGAGATAAAATGTAAATATTGAAAAATCAGTGAGTGAAAAAAAGTAAGCAGGTACAGAAAGAGAATAGAAAAAAGAAGAAGAGAGGAAGCTAGGTAAATAATCAGGAATACATGGAATGCTAGTGGAGAACTCAGCTTCATTTCATATCCATTTTATGTATCCTGATCCTTGTCATTACAGCCTAGAAAGGAACATATTAACCACAGCCAACTGAAAATAGATTCTACAATCTAGTTTTGTGCATAAACACAATCACATCAGTGCTTACATGAGTTTCTAATCATTGAACATGACAACATGCCTTCAGAAGCTTTTTGATTAAGTTGGTGTTAGAGCTTCCTAATGTTTACAAACTATTATATTTATACAAATGAATCTGTGTTGAACAAATATATATCAGTGTGTTTCTGATCCTGCAGTGAACATCTGTTAACATTCAGAATTATGTAAACATGGGAAGTGTCTAGAAAATCTTTTAACGTGCTTCTGGACAGGTTCTTTTCCTGAAAAATTACTTGAAGACATATCAAGTAAAACAGAACACTCTTAGACAAATCATTATCATTCCAAGTAGGCCAGCTCAACATGTGCTAGATTTACGTATGACTAATATCCAACCTCAATGAGGAATCCAAGGTGACAAGTTCTAAAGTCATTTATGAAAGACAGCCCTGGGCCTTCTTCTCACTTAGAGCGTTTGTCATTCCAGTCGTTCCATTTGGAGACAGATAAAGGGATTGCCAACATTTTCATCATAAATCCCATTTTTTTTAAACAGGCATCTAAATTATTGCTGGTTTAAGTGACCTCCCTAATAATTCATGAATAGAAAGTTCTGGAAAAAAAATGTCTCGAGAATGTAGTTTTAGAAACATAGGCAAATTGATCTTTAAAATGGTCCCTATTTAACGAATTCCTTCATTTTTTGTATCTTTTGACTGAATTGTCTGCTTTAGTAATTGGATACTGTTATAGACTCTTAAAAAAGGAAGGATTTTAGACTCCAGAGAAGTTAAATCTAGCTAAGTATTTCAGGATGCCAACTACACTGTAGCAATGTCACCAAATATACCTTATGTACAAAATCACCTTCTCAGAATAAAACTACTACAGTCCTTCTTAGTGTTATTCTGATAAAGGTATTCTTTCTTGTGGTAAAATATTAAGACTTGCTAATACTTTAATCACAAAGTTTTTGTAATTCCCACCTCACTCAGTGATATTCAGACGTATAGCTAAACTAATTACTCCTCAGCCTTTTTCTGCTGTGAATTTCTTTGGAATCTGGGGAAAAGTCAGTTTATAGTTTTGTTGTTTCTGAACCAGTGTGTTTTACTTTTCAAAATATTTATTAAATCTCAGGATCTCGTTCTTTCTTATTCTCTCTCTCTCCCTCCCTCTTCTCTCTTTCTCCCTCCCTCTTCTCTCTCTCTCTCTCTCTCTCTCGCTCTCTCTCACTCTCGCTCTCACTCTCTTTCCCTCTCTCTTGTCCTTCTTCCTCTCCCTTTCCCTTTCTCTTTCTTTCTCTTTTTTCTCCTCTCTCTCCCTTTTCCTCTCTCCCTTTCTACCTCTCTCCCACCTTCTCCTCTCTCTCCTTCTCTCCCTTCCCCTTTCTCTCTGTGTCTTTCTCTTTTCCTCCCTCCCTCCCTAGTAAGCCTTTAAATGTGTCATTTTTGGAGGGAGGTCAGTAAAGGTTAGAATATTGATTCTTGAGTAGTATAGGAACAGGGGAATCAAGTAAACAATTAATATCGGATCTCACAATTGGAAGTGACCTGAGAGGCTGCCTAGCTAACTTGTCCCACTTCTCTGATAAATGATAATTTTATGTCTTATTTTCATTAATTACAAATCATAACTATGCTTTTCTGAGCACCCCTTGGTTATAGAGTTCATTATTTTCTGTTATTTTCTGTGCAAGTTGTCTCTAGGCACCTGCAGGTACTTTCAGACAGAATTATTGGAATGGCTTTCCCAAGGCTCTGAGTTAAAATACAAATTGTTTCCTGTCTCTGTTGGCGTTAATTTAATAGCCAATGAAAATTCTGTGTCTCAGTAAGTCCATACCTTGTAAGACCACAGAGTGTTATAAGTTACACAGGTGGTCTGAGAGCTAGAAATGAGACATCAAGATCTCAAATTACTTTCAGTTACTGTGGTGTAACCAGACAAAAGTTGAGTGAGATGTACATATGCATATGAAAGTTATTTAAACACATGGTGTGTATACATATGTATGTGTACACGTATATGTGTGTATAGATATGTGTCTATAGATATTATGTAGATGTATACATATATACATATATGTGTGTATATAGAGACATATTTATACCAAATTGGATTCTTCATTCTATTCCTGTGTTAACCTATAATCTTTCTCTGAAATCTGATATTCTTCTCTTGCACAGTTTTCATTTTGTTCTTTATCATACTATTGTTCAGTCTTTCTTCACTACTAGATGATGCGGTAAAGTCAGGAAGATTTGAATTCCAGTCCTGCCGCAGATTCTTAACTAGCTGTGTGACCCTGAGCAAAGTCCTTAACCTCTGTTCGCCAGAATTGCCTAATCTAGAAGACAGAGATCATACTAACGCCTCCTCCCAAATAAATATAACCCTTTACATACCCTAAAGTACTATCTAAACGCTTGCTATTATGATTTAAATGATTTCTTCTGTCCGTGTGCTCTGTGATCCAGTGACAGTGGCCTTCTGGCTTTACCTCATGCATGGCGCTCCATGATCTGACTCCATGACTTTTCATTGTTTGTCTCCATACCTGGAATGTTCTCCTTCCTGACCTCTCCACAGTCTGGCTACCCTGGCTTTCTTAAAGATGCCACTTAGATCCCACCTTCTGCAGGATGTCTTTAACACTCCTCCCCTCCGCTCAAGCTTTCTCTGTGTTTACTTCCCATTTCTCTCCTATAGATCTTGTTTGCAAATAGTGAGTTCCTTTAAGGCAGGATCCTGTTTCTGCCTTTCTTTGTAAAATCAGTACGTAATACAATGCCTGATACTTACATGACACTCGATAAGTGTTTTTTGACGACCTGAACATCTCTTCACAAGATAGAGCTACAGCTATACTAGAAAAGTCGTTAGGCTTAAGAATCATTCTGGGTTCCAGTCTCAGCTCTGGCCTTTACCTCAGTCCTTGTCCTGTGATGTACAAGTCATTTATCTTCTGTAAGACTTAGTTCCATAATGTGTAGACTGGAATGATGCAACTAGCACAACTTACTTGCTGGGCTTATGTAGAAAATGATTAAAACCTCAATCATTTGAACTTTAATTATTGTTATTTTGACTCTACACTCCTTCACATCCACGGATGTGTCCTCCGTCCATATCCATTCACACCTTCTGATTCTTTACAATTTGGCTGCACATTGTCACATGGATCCTCTCCAGAGGCTCAGCTTTGTCTTCTAGAGAGCTTTCATGATAAGCAGTGTGGTGTAGTGGGTAGAGAGAATATCTGGGCTCAAGTCTTTTCTCTGATATATACTGGCTTTATGAACCTGGTCAATTCATTTAATCCAGGGGTGGGAAACCTACCAGCCAGAAGATCACATGTGGCCTTCTAGGTCCTTGGGTGCAACCTTTTGACAGAATCTAAGTTTTGCAGAACAAATCCTTTTATTAAGGAGATTTGTTCTGTGAAGTTTGAATCATGTCAAAAGGCCACACTTGAAGACCTAGAGGGCCACATGTCACCTCCAGGCCACAGGTTTCCCACCCCTGAATAATCTTTCACAGTTCTAGGCATTTCCCTAAGGTTATAAGGTTTTTTGATAGAAGGAGCCTCCTTCATCACCTTTCCACAAGTCCAGTCCCCATCTCTTAACATTTTCTAAGTACCTATGGAGTACCCTGGATATCTTTTTAACAGGATAAGCCAAAATTAATTGGACACAAAGTAATACTAATAATAATGATAACATTACCTAATATTTTATAGCATTATATTATGCTATACTTTTTTTTCAAGGTCCTTTCCTATACAACAAGTGATATAGTAAAACTCTGAGATAGGTATCTATTTTATGGACAAAGCCCCTTAAGAAAGAGAGGAAGTGAATTAACCCAAATTATAAATCCAGTTAATGACTAACTAGGTCTCCTGTCTCTTGTCTATGTGTTCTTTCCTCTAAATCAGAGATTACTTGGGTACCATGTATACCCTAGGGGTCTATAGATAGAATTCAGGAGGTCTATGAACTTGGATGGGAAAAAAAAACATTCTATCTTTATTTTCCCTAAAATGTAACTGAAATTTAGCGTTTCCTTTGATTTTGTGAAAACATTTTTCTGAGAAAGGACCCATAGGCTTCATCAGACATTGCCAGATGGGTCTGTGATACACACAAGACTCTTAAGTACCTATGCTGTAAACCAACAAACAAATAAACATGTCCATGAATACTGTTCATCAGTCTGTAAACACTTAATTTTTATGTTTTTCGATATCTTTGAGATTTCCTCAGCCATTTATTATGGTTTCATAAAAAGTAAACAAAAACAGAAGGGAGGAAGAATTCATAGACTTTAAGGAGAATTTATGAGAGAATTAAGTAAGAATGTTAATAAAACAAGAAGATGTGCTGAAATAGAGGAGTAAAGAATAGATTATCACCCAGTAATGGCTTGAGGTAAGGGTTATTATACATTCACTTACTCTGTACACTTTACTTAGTGCTTTTGCTCGGTGTTCACTCTTCCTGTCTTTGACAGTTCATGAAATAGCAACCTTGTGGCAAAGGCAACATGGCTCCATTACACAGAGTGCTAGACTTTTGGAACTTCTATCATCATGGAATTAGAAATGACCCACGAGGTCATTCTGACCAACCTTCTACTTAATAAAGGAATCACCTTCTTACTTTTTGTGGAAACTAATCCCAAATTCCCCATGGCTCTTTGCCTACACCTCTCTCATTTGTAGTTATTTTACTCCCTTTTATCACATTTATTTTGGACTTTTCTTTCTTATAATCTTTTTAGAGCAAGATCTATCTTTACTTTTCACTCTAACAAGTTAGTGGCCTGATTGTACACTGACAGCTAACCAAGGAATGATATCAGTAAGAAGTCTTAAAATATAATTCATTACATTGCTTCTTATTTACTGCTTGCCTTCCCACTTGTTCTTTAAAGAAAATATACGTGCTATGTAGGGGTGAGGCTTCTTTGTAATCTATAAATCTTTGACTTCTCTCATTCCTTACTCCTTATCTGTATTTTCCAGTATATCTCTGATATTCTTCACTAATTCCTAGTTTTTCACTCAAGTTACTAAATATCAAAGCATAAGTAGATTGAATGTAGAGAGTCTTAAAAAAAAAAGTCTTTATAGATTTTCTTTCTTTGTTCTCCACAAAAGATGTTGGTGTATGAGCTACAGTTATTGTCATAGTGACTTTTTTTTTTTTTTTACAAACACAAGCACATCTGTAGTAGATGTCCAATAAAATGTTACTTGTTGCCTTTGGCACATGATTAAATCAGCCCCTTTATCTTCCTCTCCAAAGAGAACCTCTGAACCATCCTTCCATTGAGCTGCAACTTCCTTCTTCCTTCTGGTTTCATTTATAGCAAAAATGTCAGCATTAATGTGCTTGGTTCCTCCATGGGATGACCATTTGTCACTTGGACAAAGATTGAATATTTAGAGTACTAACATTGAAGATAATATTTATGGGATGGGGCAAGACAGGTTTTAGTGGTTTGAGGAACTCCCCATGAAAAAATCTCTACCAATGGAGGTCATTATATCCTCAGAAACTTAGTTTTAGCTGGTTGCTTGAAGGACTTAAAGGTTAAGAAACTTGCCATGTGGTCAGTATATCAGAGGCAAAATTGAACTTAGGTTCTCCTGACTCCAGTACCATCCTTCTGTCCACTACACTGTAATGTCTCAATGTTTATAAGACATAAAAAAGTATGATTCTTAGCACCCTTCGTCTTTTTCTACCACTGTGTCCCCATTACAATAAAAATGGAGAGGGGCAGCACAGGATTGAGGGTCATTTTGTCTTTTTCTTTATTCCATCTGTTGCTATGGCCAACAAATTCATCCTTAATGGTCCAGACTTCTAAAAATACATGGTCCCAAAGTCCAGAAAGTTAATACTAGACTTAGAGTTAAATTAAGCAATCAAAAGTCATGCATCAAATATGATTTTTGGCAGTACACTACTTTTTAATGGCAAATATATGAAAAGTTAGATTTTTTTCCTCTAAAGAGTAGAAAGCTAATCATCAAGCTACTCCAAAGAGAATATACTCTTGCATATCAAGGTCATTCTCTCTTTCTCTCTTTCTCTCACCTATCTACATTGTTTACAGATGTCTCTATGGTAACCAATCATCTTAGAAAATAGTATAATGTTAAGAGAATGCCGTTGAAAGAGTAAGGAGAAATAAAAGAGAAAAACAGGTTATGACTTTTTTCTGATTCAGGAAAAGAGAAACAAAAGCTCCTTATGTCAACTTATTTTAATCAGTGCAGTACTTTCAACAATAAAAAGAAAACATTTAATTCCATAAAAATAGCATTACTTCGAGTCATTATTAATTGAATAATCCACTTTTGTTAATTCCTCTGCTCATAGAATGTGAGGATTGTTCCAAAATGTTTCCTCTTTTCTCGAGCCTCTAACCTTTGCCCCAACCTTCTACCCTTAGAAGCTCCTTCTAAACTGAAAGAAATTAAGGTCATTTTATGGTAGGCAATTTCCTCCACTCTTTTTCAGTCTTCAAAACTCATTATCATCACTTACTTTCCCCTTGCCTTCTGTGTCAGGAGATGTCTCTGCCTCCTGTAAAACTCATCCATCTAGCTGTAGCTTTTTTCTCATCTCTTCACACCTCCCCCACATTCTTCCTCCATAATCATTCCCCTCCCTCTCTCATATATCTTTAATCTCACTTTCTTTACTTGTCCTTCCCCAGAGCCTATAGATTTGCTTAAGGTCCTTCAGTCCTAATTTTCTAAAAAATCTTTCCTTGACCCTGTTCTCATCTACCAGTCATTACATCTTAACCTTTACCTGCGCTGCCAAATTATTTTTGAAATGTTTTTTTCTCAATAATGCCTCTTCATTCTTCACCATCTATGCTATCCTCAACTCTTTGTAATCTAGTTTTTTCCCTGTTCTACTCTAAGTGCTTTCTGAAAGGTCACAGCTGACTTCATGATTGGCAAAGCCTGCGGTCCTTTCAGTCTTAGTCTTAACCTCTTAAACCTCTCTGCGGCATTTCAGGCTAGAAGCCATCCCTCCCTATCTGCTTCATAGCCTCTTTTACCTTCCTGGGACTCTACACTTTCCTGGTTCTCATTTCTCCTCACTCATTCCTGATGGGTAGGCATTACCCAGGTTTCTATCTTTGACACTTTTCTCTTCCTAAACCCTCTCCATTGACAGTTCTCATTCACACATCCATTATTTCAAGTATTTCCTCTGTACAGAGAAATCAATCTTAACTTATCTGTCTCTCTGTCTCTTTCTCTCCTCCTCCTCTCCTCTCCCTCTGTCTTTCCCCGTCTTTTAAACTCCTGGAGACTTAGTTTCCCTATATGTAAAAATAGGCACATTGAGGGCTCTCCAGTGTCTCATACAACTCAAGTTCTGTGATCTTATGGTCAAATGAATGAGATCACTTGGATAGCTGAGTGGAAAGATGGACTGTTATGATATGAGGGAGGCCACCCAACAGGATATTACAATAGTCCAGGCAACAGATGAGTACCTGCATAAGACACGTGGCAATGTCAAGCTTTACAAGCTTTTATACAGGAGAGATTGGAAGGTAGATTCAACAAGAAATGGCAACAGATTGGATGTGTTAAATGAGAGAGAATAGGAAGTGGAAGGTGATACCTAGGTTGTCATCTTGGGTGAATGGAGGAATAATAGTGCCCTCAATAGTAAGAAGGAAGTTATGGAGATGGAAGGATTTGGACATGCTGAGTTTAAGGTGTGTACAAGACTTTGAAATTTAGATGTCTAGTAGACCGTTCTACATATAAGACTGGAAGTCTGCAGAGAGGTGAGGGCTGGATACATTCACATAAGAATCATCTGCATAGACATTCTAATTGAAAACACGAGTGCTAATGTGATCCTAAGCTTAGTAGTATAAGGGGAGAAGTGAGGAGAGCCTAGAAGAGAATCTCTTAGGATACTCATAGGTAACAAACAAAATCTAGATGAAGATCCAGCAAAGGAAACTGAGGAACAATGTGACAGGAGGAAAACCTGGAAAGAGCAGTGTCATTAAAACCTAGAAAGAAGAAAAAGCCAAGGAGAAGAGGGTGATCCATAATGTCAAAGGCTGTAAAGAGGTCAGGGAGGATAAGGATTAAGAAAAGGCCATTAGATTTGTCAATCAAGAAAGCTCTATTTGAATGAGATTTGAAGCTAGATTGCAGAAAGTTAAGAAGAATGAGAGGAACGGTTGTGGAGGCACCAGTTTTAGAAAATCTTCTCAAGGAGTTTAGCTCCAAGAAGAAGGAGAAATATATCATGACTCACTTGGATGAACAAATCAAGTGAGTGTTTTTGTGGATTAAAGAAATGTTGCAAGATGGCGGAGTAGAAACACACAAATACACTAGCTCCGAACCCACAGCCCTTGAAATATCTGTAGTAAAGAGCTGCCAATAAATTCGGGAACAGGAGAAGCCACATAACAGCAGAGCGGATAAGATTTCTATTCCAGAGGGACCTGCAAACCTCTCGCAAAAGGTCCGTCGCGCTGCGGACACGGAGACCAGCCCTACCCTGCCCCTGCCCCGGCCCCGGCACCGAGAGGAGAAGATCCGAGCGGACTTCAGGGACGGGATCTCCAGCAGCCGCGTGGGTTCCTCCACCCACAGGTCACGGGGGTCGGCAAGAAGGTCTCTTTGGTGGGTCGAGAGGGGAGTGGGATTCCCCCATACTCAGGCCCCCTCGGGAGGCAACAGTGGAAGCGGGAGCAGACAGAGGCTCCCCAAGCAGGCAGGAGCCCAGATCCATTGTTGAAGGTCTCCGCATAAACCCCCTGAGGGAACTGAGCCCATGAGGCGGCCCTGCCCCCACCTGAGCACCTGAACATAATCTCAGACTGAATAGCAGCCCTGCCCCCACCCAAAGCCCTGAGGCTGAGAAGCAGCATTTGAGCCTCAGACCCCAAGTGCTGGCTGGGAGGATCAGGAGGCTAGGTGGGTGTGAGGAGAATATTCAGAGCTCAAGTCACTGGCTGGGAAAATGCCCAGAAAAGGGAAAAAAACCAAGACTATAGAGGGTTACTTTCTTGGTGAGCAGGTTTCTCCTCCCCTCCCTTCTGATGAGGAAGAGTGGTGTTCATCATCAGGGGAAGACACGGAAGTCAGTGCTTCTACATCCCAGCCCACTCAATGGGATCAGTTCTGGGAAAAGGTCATAAAGAGCTCAAAAAATTTTCAAAATTATGTTAGAGAGGTGGAGGAACAACTGGGAAGACCAATAAAAGACTTGCAAGCAAAGTATGAACAACAGATCAGCTCCCTGCTAAAGGAGACCCAAAAAAATGCTGAAGAAAATAACACCCTGAAAAATAGGCTAACTCAATTGGCAAAGGGGGTTCAAGAAGCCAATGAGGAGAAGAATGCTTTCAAAAGCAGAATTAACCAAATGGAAAAGGAGATTCAAAAGCTCACTGAAGAAAATAGTTCTTTCAAAATTAGAATGGAACAGATGGAGGCTAATGACTTTATGAGAAACCAAGAAATCACAAAACAAAACCAAAAGAATGACAAAATGGAAGATAATGTGAAATATCTCATTGGAAAAACAACTGACCTGGAAAATAGATCCAGGAGAGACAATTTAAAAATTATGGGACTACCTGAAAGCCATGATCAAAAAAAGAGCCTAGACATCATCTTTCATGAAATTATCAAGGAAAACTGCCCTGATATTCTAGAACCAGAGGGCAAAATAAATATTGAAAGAATCCACCGATCACCACCTGAAAAAGATCCAAAAAGACAAACTCCTAGGAATATTGTGGCCAAATTCCAGACTTCCCAGGTCAAGGAGAAAATATTGCAAGCAGCTAGAAAGAAACAATTCAAGTACTGTGGAAATACAATCAGGATAACACAAGATCTAGCAGCTTCTACATTAAGGGATGAAAGGGCATGGAATAGGATATTCCAGAAGTCAAAGGAACTAGGACTAAAACCAAGAATCACCTACCCAGCAAAACTGAGTATAATACTTCAGGGGAAAAATTGGTCTTTCAATGAAATAGAGGACTTTCAAGCATTCTTGATGAAAAGACCAGAGCTAAAAAGAAAATTTGACTTTCAAACACAAGAATGAAGAGAAGCATGAAAAGGTAAACAGCAAAGAGAAGTCATAAGGGACTTATAAAAGTTGAACTGTTTACATCCCTACATGGAAAGACAATATTAGTAACTCTTGAAACTATTCAGTATCTGGGTACTTGGTGGGATTACACACACACACATGCACACACACACGCTCATAGAGACAGAGTGCGCAGAGTGAATTGAATAGGATGGGATCATATCTTAAAAAAAAATGAAATCAAGCAGTGAGAGAGAAATATATGGGAGGAGAAAGGGAGAAATGGAATGGGGCAAATTATCTCTCATAAAAGAAGTAAGCAAAAGACTTTTAGTTTGGGGAAAAAGAGGGGAGGTGAGAGAACAACATGAAGTTTACTCTCATCACATTCCACTAAAGGAAGGAATAAAATGCACACTCATTTTGGTATGAAAACCTATCTTACAATATAGGAAGGTGGGGAACAAGGGGATAAACAGGGTGGGGGGATGATGGAAGGGAGGGCATGAGGAGGAGGGTACAATTTGAGGTCGACACATAGGGAGGGACAGGATCAAAAGAGAGAATAGAAGTAATTGGAAGCAGGATAGGATGGAGGGAAATATAGTTAGTCTTATACAACACGACTATTATGGAAGTCATTTGCAAAACTACACAGATTTGGCCTATATTGAATTGCTTGCCTTCCAAAGGGAGGGGGAGGGGAGGGAGGGAGGAAAAGGTGTTTTGGGGTGGGGGGCGGGGACAAGGGGGGAGAAAATTTGGAGCCAAAAATTCTGTGAAAATGAATGTTAAAAGTGAAATAAATAAATAAATTTTAAAAAAATAAAAAAATAAAAAAAGATGTTGCTATCTTTGTACTAGCAGGGAATTAACAAGCAGACAGGAAAATATTCAAGATTATTGTGATTGAGGGTGATATGGGGACATTGGAGAAGGCAGTATGGAAAAAGATCCCTTGTGTACCTAGAGGGATTTGTATTAACAAAGAGAAAAGTCATGTGTCCTCTGAGACAGGGGGTGAATGAAGAGATAGTGGTAGGAAGCAAGTGAGTGGTACGAGATGAATCTGAAGAGAAAAGATGGACCTCTTGGTTAATGACTTCAATTCTTTCGGTGAAATATGAGGCAAGGTACTCAACTGAGAGGATTGGGGAAGGTAGCCACAGAGGTTTGAAAAGGGCTAGAAATATTTGGAAAGGCTTTTATGGTGCATTGACTAGCCATCCAGTTGGGGAGGTGCGAAAGCATTGCCCTCCATAGTGAGGGCCAAGTTGGGATTAAGTAACATAACTTTGCAATGGACCATTAGCTTCATGATTTTCTCCAGTAGGAGTGAAGGCAGCAGATGGTGGGAGTAATCCAAGGATAGTGCTTACTGGGCCAAGAGAGACAATAAGATGAGTAAGGAACCCTAGAGCAAAGGATAGTGTATAGTGGAACTGGTTCACCAAGGAATCAAGATGAACAAACGAGGAGACGGCAACTAGTGCCGGGGATGAAAGTCGGGGAAAGTCCTAAGGGGTGAAGTGAATCTAGGTCATGATGATGATCCAGAATAGGAACTGAATCATTGCTGATTAAAATTTAACAGTATTTTAAGATAGGCGTAAAGGAATTCATTGGTGAAAGGAGTATGCACAATAATGAAATAATGATGCTTCCAAAGAAAGTCTGCATGTCTGGTTTCAAGAGGAATGTCTGTCATGTTTGGATTGGGCGATGTGTCTTATAAGAGCCTTTTTGAAGTCAAAGTAAGGAATAATGGATGGTACCATTTTGTTTTGTACCATTGCAGAAGATTAAAAAGATTTGTTAAGCTGAATTACTTAATGCCTCTTGACAGAGTCCTATGGTGGACAACATGTGCGCAGATTTCTTTACTTTAATGGTACTTTTTTTGTTACAAGGTTGAGTTCTATTTAAGGAGAGAGTTGAGTCACTGGAAAGTGAAGTAGCAGCAATTTTGAAAAAAAAATTATCTCATAAGCCAATTACTCAACAAATGTTTATTGAGCACTTACTACATTGAGTCAACAAGCATTTATTAAGCACCTATTCTGTGGAAGGTACTGTGCTATTTGTCAGACAGTTTGTTAAGTATTTGGAAATTTATCCTCAAGGAGCTTACATTCTAATGGGAGAGGAAACATGTACAATAGGCATGTATACAAAATATATACAAATTAAATACAAGGTACCTTTAGAAGGGAAGGCACTGTTATTTTTTTAGATGTCAAGAATCATCGGTCTTATTTTTTTCATTGCATTTCTTTTATGCCTATTTTGTTTTAGGAATTATTCCAACTACTTAACATTGCAACTTTTTCATATTTCATTGTGTATTTTTATATATTTATGTATTTTATATGTTTTATATTTTTTATTTTTTATCTTACAGCTTACAGAAGAAATGATAATGGAATACTATGAGAAGTACAAGCCTAGAATGAATGAACTGGAAGCATTTAATATGGTAAATCACAGAATTCACAGTAAGATGCATGTGTCTGCTTGTGTGTGTGTGTGTGTGCGCGCACGTGTGTCTGTGTCTGTGTGTGTGTGTGTGTCTGTGTCTGCGTCTGTGTCTGTGTCTATGTGTGTGTGTGTCTGTGTCTCTGTGTCTGTGTGTATCTGTGTCTGTGTCTATGTGTCTGTGTCAGTGTCTATCACAGACTAGAATAGGATCCTGTGAAATTTTGTGATGGGGTGAACTAACTTATTTTGTGATACCCTGATTCTCAAAAACACTGAGTTGGATCATGTCCTATTTCAAAACTATATTAGGTGTCAGTAAAATAAGAAGAGAACGCATGAAAGCTTCCTTTATAAGCAATGTTATAAATGTGCAGAAATATTAGAGTTCTTTGAAAACATGTTTGTCTTGATGCACTTATTTCACAAGCATTCCTTTTAATGAATTTCATTCTTAGTGCCCTGTAAGTGCTTCCTGTCATATTTGCATGAGGATGATACTTCAAAGCAATTTAAATAGTAACCATTTTCCCTTTTTATTACTTCAGAAGACTTTTGATCCATTCTTTATTCTTTTGCATGATGGGCATTTGCCATATCTAGATAGATAGATCTGTAATTTTTCAGCAGTATTTTCTTCAACAGGACAAGTAAAAAGGAAAAGTTTTTCATTCTGCTGTTTGTTCAACAACTGTAATTATATCCAATCTTTCTTTTAGTTGAAAGTCATTTTGGCTCCTTGTATAGAGACTTTGATACTTATGGATCGACTTTGCTATCTTAAAGAACAGGTATTTTTGCACTTTTTAAAATATCTGAAAAACATCTTAATTGAATCAGTTATCTGCTTAATTGCTAAAAGGGTGCCTTCTAAAACTAGCAGTGCAATTATTTTCATCATATTTGCAAATTTTAAGTATTCATTCCATCTCTTTTTCAACATATGTACAGCAGATGTTGTTTGTAGCAAAGCTGCAACAGTAAAGTTTATGTTCTTGTAATTGTATGGTAATTACTAGTCGCTAGACAGTAAACACACAAAGCACTGTATACTGAGACATTGTGTGGCTAAAATTAGTAAGGGCTAGACAGAAGATACCCTTTATAAACTCCATTTCACACGGATTAGCACATTTATTTGAATTTTCCTACTTGGGTACTTGCAGGGTATTATTCTCTCCTGAGCAGTGTTGATGGCAATTCTTTTTTTAGTAAATCATAAATGTATGGTTCTTGTTTGAATGGGGGGGAAATGGCCCTTTTGGTTAGCTTTGAGGGAAGTGGTTTTTGCAGCTTCTGCTCTGGGCTATGGTCAAAATAAAGTTTTGTGACCTGTTTAAATTAAACACATTCATGGGAACAGCCCTGTTTTTCCACTATAAACCCTTCATTTTAACAGTTACACTTTATCATGAGGAGAGCTTTGCTTTCTTCTCTTTGAGAGCCTGCTTGGACCAAATGGATTGTAATAAATGTTTGCTTTTGTTCTAACTGGTATTTTTATAGAAAAGGCAATTTTAAAATATTTAAATAATGATGTATTTTTCTCAGCTGCCAGCCAACTATAAATCAAAGAGTATCTTTGATTCTCAAGATGGAGGGGGGGAGGGAAGATCATGCCTACTCTACTGAGCATTCATTTTCCTTTTCACAACTCTTTCCATTGACTTAGGTATAGTAGTTGGTCAAAATGCTATAGGCTAAAGACTATCAGAACGGAAGTTAGTTTTTGGAAGTCATGAGAAGCACTCATTTGGTTTTTTTGCAATATATAGAAGAGATTTCTATTCGCTTGTGTTGATAAATGTTAAATATCTCCAGTTAATAAATAAGAAATAATTACTTTAAACCACAAATATCTTGAATTTGTTTTTGTAGTTGCTTTGTATACTTGAGGATGCCACTGTATTAGTCAAGGAAGACTTTTTCTCTTTTTTTATGAAATTCTGTATGTCTTGTTTTTACATTACAGAAATACATGCATTCTGCATTATTTCCTTTTTTAGTCAGTATCTAAAGCTCGTATCAATTTACAGGACAACATTGCCTGGTCTGCGCTAGTGAAGTTATTTGATCCTGTGAAATCCCCCAGATGCTACGCTGTTACTGCTCTGAAGAAGCAGCCATGCTTTCAAGATGAGGCAAGTTGTTAGATGGAACCAGGCTGGAGACTTGCTTTTGTTAACCATCTCTTTGTAGTTTGGTATTAATCATAACAGCTGCCAGTGGTGATTTTTGTATGGACTTTTTTTTAATGAATTATAAATAAATCATGAAAAAATAGGATTCCAGTTTTCTATTGTCAATCCTTTGCCACCCTTCCCTCTCCCCAAAGAATCTGCTAAAGGGTTAATTGACTTTACTGGTGTAAAAGCTATATGGTAATATGATATTATAATGTCTTCCCTATTTTCAATATTTTCAGGCCCTGAATATTTGTTCTTTGTCAAAATTTTGGCTTTTTCAATGACTTTAAAAAACCAAAGTGACATCCATAGAGTGAATTCAAACTTCCAGCATTTTTCTCCCACATTTTGGTAGGATTTTGAAAATTTTCAGTAGGGAAAATCTACATTAAAAGTATATCTGTACTTCGGCACTAGACCAGATATGAAAGAGCGATAACACTTTTAGATTATAGATTTAAAATATAAATAATATAATTATATTATATATTATATTAATATTATGTATTATGTTATATATAATATAATATATATTATAAATAATATATTATATAATTAATATAAATAATAATAAATAAATATATATTTAGATTATAAATTTTCATTCTTTTATTATCAGCTGTATGAGGTAATTAGTCAACAAGCACTTATTAAGTGCTTCCTGTGGGTTAGGCATTGTTCTAGACACTGGAGATGCAAAGGAAGGCAAAAAGAGAGTCTTTTTTCTAAAGGAGCTCACATTCTAATGGAGATAATTGTCTATATTTGTTAAAAATCAGTCTGTCCCTCAGAGATTTCTTGGGTATGTATCTAATTTTGAATAGTGTAGTATATATCTTTAGCATTATTAAGCCTGTCCTGATTATAGTGGATCAAGTGGAGCAAAGAGTGACTCCTCATTTAGCAAAGACCAAAAAAAAAACATGGTGGTTGCTGCTAAGGTTATGGCAAGACAAGCACATTGTATGCTGCTGGTACACCTTTAAATTAGTCCTGCCATTTGGGAAAACAATTTGGAACCATGCTATAAAAATCACAAAACTCTACATGTCCTTTGACCCAACTACAGTCCTATTGGGCAGATATCCCATAGAGGTGAAAGACAGAAGAGACACATGTGCAGAATAGTTATAGAAGCACTTTTTGTGGTATAAAGTGAGTACCCATCATTTGGGGAATGGCTGAACAAATTGTAGATTACTTACATACTGATTTTGAAGATGGATTTGACAGTATAGATGGTATCCGATGCAAGTCACTTTTAACTTCAGGGTGCTTTAGGCAATTCTCCAAGACAGTAAATAGGTTGTAGAGAAAGTGCTACCTTTCATTGGTAGATGGAATTTCTTCCCCCAGAAGTTCACTGTGCCAGTGTCACAGGTCTACTTCCTAGACTACGTTCAGAATACTGTTGATACAAAGATAAAAGCAAAATTGTCTGTGTCCTCAAGGACCTAGTATTGTACTGGGGAGAGGGAGTAATTGGACCAATGACAAATAGATGGATAATATCGATGATGATGAGGAGGAGGAGGAGGATGATAACATAAATGGATGGTGACCATGATTGATGTATGGATGGTGTGAGCTCCAATTTTGAAAGTGCTCTAGGGTGTGCAAAGTGCTTTACATATAGTTTTTCACTTTTTTAAACATCATTGTTTGGTAGGAGATATTATCCCCATTTTCTAGGTATAGCATATACAGACTTTGGACTCACTCATGACTCATACTGACAGGTCAAGTCCCCAGAGCTCAGTTGCTAGAACTCCTTTCAGAGTTTAGAGGTTGTTCTGAGGGACTGGAGGTATCTTTCTAGTAAGAAAAAAAAAGAGGAAGGAAGGAAAAAAAAAAAGGAAGATCCTGAGCCCCTACTTGTTTGCTTCAACATATGATTATCAGTTTATATCAGTTAGCTAGATTTAATTAGCTTTTTTAAAAAAGCTATTTTACTAAGGTGGAATCGTAAGAACAGAGGCAAAAAATACCTCCCCAAATTCTGATATACTTTCCTACCAGTATAGAGTTAAGGGGAAAGTGGGCTCAAGCTTAAAAGCATATAAGGTAAAGGGGAAATGTGTAGCTCCTGCTTTCTTTTCTCTTTTGGGGCTTCCTCTGAAGTTCCCCTTAGGCATTATATGGCTTTTCTATTGACCTATTCCTCAGTGTGTATAATTTTTCCCTGGTTCTCAATGAAGACAGTACATCAGCTTTTTCTATGACTGCTGCTAAGATTAGGGTGCTAATAGGAATTCCAGAGTCCTCCAACCTGCTGAAATCAACAGGGTCCTTCTGTGATCAAGGCAGGGAGAAAAGAAGCTGAGATATTTTCTTCTCTCTCCAACCCCTCCAAGTAATTTCTTGTCAAAGGATTGTCTCCCCATGAAGGTACCAGATACTTGAATGCCCAGTTTCAAACTATCACCAGATATCCTCAATCAGTCATAACAAGCTTCCTGTTGTACTTAGTTGAAATCATTTTGATTGATTTATTCAGTGGAGATGTCCTAACCTGATAAAGGCATCCTGGCTAAATGGGGTGGGGCCATGATTGACTCACTTGATAACTCCCTACCTTTACACAGATGAAGAAACAGAATGGTTAAGTGACTTGCCCAGAGTTAAACAGAATAAATTTCTGAGGCAAGATTCCAGCCTTACATAGTTTATTATCTATCCACTCCTTCACTCTGCCTACAAAGTAACACCAATTAATTTCAAAATAGAATGTTAAAAATACAGATGAGGGGCATAAAAGACCTTCTGTAAAAGTAGCACCTGAAGTTGGCTTTCAAAGAAAGTAGAAATTCCAAGAGGCAGAGGTAAGGAAGATATATATTCTAAACACAATGACATAGAGATTTTGATTAGAGTGTATATCAAGAGAAGTAGTATGAAATAAGTCTAGAAAGGTACGTGGAAGGTAAAATGTGGAGGGACTTAAATTGTATCCTTTTCTCTTGGTAACAATGGTGATAAAGGGTTATTTTTTTTAATTGGGGTAGATGGCATCCTTGAATCTATGTTTAGAAATTAGTCTGACAGATGAGTAGAAAATTCATTAGAGGAGAGACTTGAGTCAGGGGGACCAATTACAAGGCTATTAAAATAGTCCACAGAAGAGTGCATGACACCATGATATCAGCCAAACTTATACATTTAAGAGATAATACCTTTAAGTAGCAAAATATAGACAGAGGGGAGGGAATGGGAAGATAGTGGATAAAATTCTCAGCTCCTAGGTGGACTTAGTTTCAAATCCTCCTACCTCTGACATTTGTTGCCTTTGTGACACTAGGCATGTCATTTAACCTCATATGTGTCAGGCAATTCCTCGAGACTTACCTGCTACGGTATGGTAAGGTACGGGGAGAAAAAAGAGTCACCTTGGTGGAGGGAGTTCCCACACTAGAAGTTCTTTAGCTTTAGCATCATTAATTTGGCAGATGAGTGGAGAATGACCAAAGAAGGGAAAGAGGCAAGCAGGAAGACCTGTTGATTGCAAAAATCCAGGAGGAATGTGATGATAGCTTGAACTAGGGTGTGGGTGTCTGTGAATATTATATATTCTATCATTCAGGAGTTATTTATTAGGCTCTAAGTATGTGCAAAGTATTATGCTAGGTGCTGAGGGGGGAATAAAGAGATGAAAGTACCTGCCCTGCAGAGGCTTATTCTCCATATACAAGAAACACATATGAAACAGCTCAGTTTACCATAGAGGTAATGACAAATGGAAAAGATTGTCCAAAGGGGTATTGTGCTACTTACCACCTCAAGGTGTGTTAAGATCATATACATTTGTCCTATATTCTCCCCAAATGGCAAAAATTTCTTTTTCCTTAAGAATCAGGATGTTTTTCATATTTTTGTTTTAAATCAATCTCAATGGCTTGTATTCATGAGTGAGGACTGTTTGAGGAAAAGTCTGCGGTGAAGAACATGTGCTCAGTTTAACCTGTGACAAAACTGGCTGCAACTCTCCAAACTTCCCCAGATGGCTTCTACTTGGCCAGGGATGCTACTGGCTGCATGTGTGGGAATTTATTAGTCAATGTCTTTATCTCAGTGGGTTGCCTCATTAAGTTTGCAGATGTTCTGTCAATGTAAGACTTTTTAAAAAATCATACTGTTTTTATTAGAACTTTCCAATGCACAGCAGTCTGATAGAGTTAACTCAGTACAGTGGAGAACAGAGCAACATGTATTAAAGTCTCATGGAAGGGAGGTGGGATAGGGAATACCCCCTCACTTGTACTAAGGAAGCTATGGTCAAGAATCTAAAAACTGAGAGGAAAAAAGTACTCAAATGCTAAACTGAGATTATTTCCTGTTTGGTCTATGTATGATTGGAATAAGGTGAAACGCGTAATGTAATAGTATACAAGCCCATTAGCTGACTTCATGTATTTGCCATTGACATTAACCATGAGTTGGTTAACTCCTCTTTTAGGAGAGGCCATGGCCCACCATAACTGCTGCAAGTCTTTTAGAGACTCAGTCTTAGATGTGATGTTCCATGAAGCAGAGCATGCCCAAGTAATGTGTTTCAAGGGAAAGATAAAACCATTCCAGATACCAACTGATTTTTATAAGAGAACAATATGGTGCCCTGGTAGCTTCAGAGCAGTCTCTGATTTTCACGAAAAGCAATTATTTATACATGTGAGCAAGAGCAAATGTAGGAATGAAGTAAACTTAAATCTTAGAGGAAAAAGCCATAGTTCTATTTTTAACGAGCAGGTTTTTAGTTGTTTATGTGTGTGTGTCTGTGTATGTCTGTGTGTGTATTTCCTTTTTCCACTGCTGGACTTGAAAAATTAAGTAAGTTTGTGTGGTTTCACTCACTCCAAAAGATTAAGCTGACCACAACAGGTGACAAAGGAAAGAACAATTTTAATACATGAAGTGCAGACACGTTCTAAGTATAAAAACTGTGCTGTTCAAGAGACCATCTTGGTGTTAAGACAAGCAATCCACACTTGACTGTGAAAAGTCATGACTTGACAGCCTTCCAGATTACATAAGAAATAATGAAAAAGGATTTGAATACCAACATTGGAGAGTGCATTTGTGCCATAAAGTCTCAAATGCCTTTGATACTAATAGCTAATGCTTATAGAAGTTTACATAAAGCTTTGAGGTTTAATAAGCACTTAACATATATTATCTTGTTTACTAATAACAACCCTATAAGGTTAGCGCTACTAGCCCATTTTGTAGATAAGAAAAGGAAAGCTAAGAGGTTAAAGGAATGTCTGGGATCACACAGCTAGTAAACAATTGAGGAAGGATTTGGATCCAGGTCTTTCCAGTGCCATACCTTATTAGATAATGTATTTAATTTGAGCAGTTAAAAATATGTTTTCACCTTGTAGCCAACTTTCTGAAGTTACTTCTCCTGGCCCTTGAAAATAGCCTCTTGGTGAGCCGGTATTTGAAATCTTGTTAACTCAGTAGCCTCTGTAGTGGACTGGCACAAACTTATTCACTCCGCATCATGGCATGAGACAGAGCTTTGGCAGAAGAAAATCTTTTAATAATACAGATAAGAGAGAGGCAGTCTGATATAGCTGATAGAGAGCTGGCCTCCAAGTCAGGAAGACCTGGGTTCTGTTTCTAAAACAAACAGGCTATGTGACCCTGGGTGAGTCACCTAACTCCTTAATTCCCTAGGCAACTGTCTCAGATGACATTTCAGAAAAGGTGCCCGTGTGTATTAGTAGAAGGAGTTTCCTATATTAACAGAATCATGGATTCAGTCCCAGTTCCTAGTACAAACAAATTTACATGGCTGTCTTCCTCCATAAATCACGTGCAGCTATCTATAACACAAATATTTGAAATCCAGTAGACCCAAAAAAAAAATTTTTTTCACTTAAGGGCTCATCCCATAGAATTGTAATATATGCCTTTGTTTTCAATGAGATCGTTAGTAAAGTGTTCCCACTATGATTTCAAAGTTGCAACTACCTGGATAAATAAAAGTATTCCATTACAATGATCCATAGATGTCAGTAGAATGCCTTTCTACCTCAAGGTTAAACATGGTTAAGTATTAAAAGCAAACAAAAGCTCCTTACTGTTCCTTAGCTGTGAAAACTGTAACTATGGCCAAAAGCTATCAGGCTTCATTTGGTGAAGATCTATGCAGACTGTACCACAAGTGTCCCTGTAGTGTTTGAAGGGGATTACTATTCATTTTGTCTAGAGCACGTTTGCAGGTCTCCATGAGACACCTGTGAAAAGGGCAGCTTTCACTAGGTTGCTCAGAAGTTAACCTAATTGGCCCAGGGATAAGAATCCCACTGAGGTTGTAAATAATCTTCCAATTGCAACCTAATTTTATTTTAATCATTTCTGGAGAAATACTTTATTTTATATTTTGATTTTGTTGTTTCATAATCACAGGATGTTACCGCTGGATCTTAGCTGAAATGAATGAGAAGATTCAACTTGAGGCTATTTCCCAAGAATGATTGATAAGGCTGTTAGTTGAACTTTAAGTAAGGAATTTCTATCAAAGTAACAATAATCTTTTGCAAGGTATCTATCCTCATCTTCAACGCAAAATAAATCTTTGTTAAGTGCTGTTGAAGAACATTCAACAATAAAACATTCTAATTATGTTCATGCAAATTCCTGCTATCTTATAGCAACTGGGAGTTCCTGGCCTCACCACAATGCTTTTATTTTTCTGACTCTTTATCAGGTTACTCAGAAACGTTCCAAACTTTTTCCTCGCTCCTCCATCCCCTCTTCTCCCCTCATCCCTTTTTCTCAGTAGATGATCTTTCCTACTTTGTTATTTTAAGAATGCTGAAGTCATATAATATGGTCTTTATCTCCTTTTTACTACCTTTCAAAATCTGTTTTCGTGCATCCTTTCTTCTTACTTTACTGTCCTCAAGTGTGGCCCTATGAATGAATTTAAATTTTCCAGGACAGATTCTTTCATTAAGGGGATTTATTCTGTGAAGTTTGAATTCAGTCAAAGGGCCACACTTGAGGACCTAAAGGGCCTCATGCGGCTGCAGGTTCCCCACCCCTGCCTAGTCCTAGATCTCCTGCTTTCCTCCAGGACTTACTCCCTTTGACTCTTCTCCATCACATCTAGAATCTCTCCTTTTCTTGAGGTTTTATCCTTCTCTCCCACCCTCATATACTTCTTTTTACTCTGCTACCCCTTCAAACTATTATTCCAAACCTCTCCCATCACACTGCCAAAGTTCTAGAAAAAAAGTAATCTTTGATTACTGCCTTCATTTTCTCACCAGTCACTCACATTTCAATCACCATCACCCCATCCCCACCCCCAACAATATAAGTGATTTCCTTCCCACTTTTTGGAAACTACTTTGTCAAGGTGACTGATGATGTCTTAATCACCAGATCCAGGATCCTTCCTTCCTCAGTCTCCTTGACCATTCTTTAGCATTTGACAGTGATGGCTACTTCTGACCATGGCTTCCAAAGCAGTCTGATGTGTTTCCAAGGTAGTTCTTTTGTGTTTGTAACCCAGTCAGTAGAATATAATAGGCATTTTCAAATACTTGTTGATTAATCTATTGATCAAGACAGTATGAATGTAGATTTGAAGTCACCTCACCACATTTTACCCTGGATACCTTAATAAACTAAGATCATGTCTCCACAGAGGTAGACTGTAGAGTAATGCATAAAGCCACTCAAACGTAAGTGCATAGAAACCCTATTTAAATAGTCTGAGAAAACTTGACTACACTTTAGGAATCTTTATAAATTACCAAACTAGTTAGAGCAGGAGTCATTCTAGTCATTGGAGCAAGTATGGCATTCTAGCTAAACCCCCTGAGAAGGAACATGAGGATGAAAGTATAGGAGAGGCTTTGGGTCTCCTTCCCCCACACCTCTAGCCAAAGAAGGACATTATTCAAAATGATATAGAGAATGTTAAACTTCTCATCTTCCAATCTATGAATTAATCTCTGGATTAGCTGATAGAAGAGTCTGCAATGGAAATCAAGGACAGACTGAATATAGATTCAATTCCATAAAGAACCTAAGGATACACCATGGATAAGGAAAACTTCACCACCTCACAAATGAGAAGACTTCCAGCAGTCAGCAACTGTGGCTACATGCATATTTGCTATATGGACTCTAAGATGGAACCCACTTTCCCCTGGACTCTGTATGTGCTTGTGGGAAAACATGTCACACTTCTGAAAAGACATTTTATACCAACTGTTCCTCCTGTACTGCTCTAAATATTCCTTTCTAAAAGCCACTTAAGGCTGGCTGACTAATTTATTATCATAATATCATGATAATCTTTGGGGGAGGGGGTCAATTCAGGGATAGCATACTTGAGTCAATAGGAGTAGAAAATCGCCTCCATTCCATAAGAGGAACTGTTTCTCTTTCCCTCCCAGTTTGATTTAGTTATTTTTTTCTTTGACTCATTAAAAGGGCCATTCCCTTAAAGAGGCTTATTCACTCAATGGGAATTACCTCCCTATAAGTGAGTAGGTGAAAAGGCCTAGCCTAAAAAGGCCAAGGTCTCCCATCACATCCTGGGTCATCTCCAGTCTTCCTGATGAATATCTGGTCACTGGATCCAGATGGCTCTGGAGGAGAAGTAAGGCTGGTGACCTGCACAGCCCTTCCTCACTCAAAACAAAGTCAAATGCAAGTCATGTCTTTATTTCTCTGAGGGCTTGGTCTTCTTCAGCAATAGCAACCTTTGATGAGATGATGAAGGTGGAAGTGATTTCTAGTTTCCTTATGGAACTGAAACTGTCATTGCCTCAGGCCTACTGACCCCAAAGCCAGCAGTCTTTATGCTGTTCTGTGTTATCTTCTATAAAGTGCTAGAATTGTGCAGGAAAAGCAGGGAGACAGGTTCACATCCTGTCTTTGACACTAACTAGGGAGGTCACTTAATTTGTGATTTAGAAGCGATGTGGCATAGTGGAAGGAGGACTGAATACGGAGTCTGAAAATCTTGGCTCATATCCCAGCTCTGCCAATAAATCTTCATGTTACCTTAGGGCAAGTCATTTAACCTCTCTAGGTCTCAGTTTCCTGATCTGTCAAATGAGGGTAATGGACTAGATGATCTCTAAACTCCCTCCTAGCTCTAAATCAATGACCAATTAAATGATAGATAGGTTGCAACTTGTTCAATGGAAAGAGTTCCAAAGGCTGACTAATTCACAACTTCTTCCTAAATCCACATAATATAGTGCCCGGCACATAGCTGTGTTCAATAAATGCTCACTGATTGATTGATTCATTTGTTCCAAAAAGATACTAGACCATAACTTTTTAAGAGAAATACATAAAATCCCTATGCTTCTTTTGGCATACTAATATACATCATCTTTCTTGTTTACCCTTGAATCAGGTTTCTTTTGCACCCAAACCCATGGGACCTTTTCGTGTTAATAAAGATGTCAAGCCAGCTGGTATCGAGTTTTGCACAGAATTTATCAAGGAAATCAAGACAGAGTAAATCTACCCAGGCAACAAATCAGAGTGCTTGGCTGAAGCTCAAATTGCCTTAACACCCAAGCTGTCAACTTCCACAAATCATGGATAAAAGAGCAAGGAAATTGGCTCTTTTAATAACTCTGGGGGGTGTCTCACAGCTGAAAAGCAAGCCCAAATCAGGAGACAGGGAGTTTTACCTCACTTTGCAATATAAAATTCCTGATGATTTCTTTTAAAAGTATTTCACATTAGCATTTCAGGAACCCTACCTACTCCTTTCAGCACCTTGGAATCTGCCAGTACATATTGCCTATTTTGAAATAAATGTATGGGAATCATGAGTTCAGCTGCTCACCTCATAAAAATTAGGTATGTCAGAAATCAGTCCTGATTACACACAAGGAAATCGTCAAATAGCTTATGACAATGGACAACAGCCTAGGAGGGTTTTATTGCCTGGCTGTGAAGACCCAGAACTCAGGGAAACATCTAGTAAGCAAAATGTCTAACTAATCAACTGATGGCTATACAACTTAATGGTTTGGCTGAAACCAATTTGGTTAATTTATGAGTTTAATGTCTCATGAGCTTTTGACAGTAAACTGAATTTAAAAAATGCAAGGAGGTACAATGAAGACCAGGCCAGACATGGCTGCTGTCCAGCGGACTCACCCTGAAATCCTTGGACAAACCCAATAACAAGAAAACCACTACACATAGTCCAAAAGTCTCAGGCTTTGTATTCTGGACTCTACTTCCTCCATCCTCTCATACTACTTGGCAACATCCTCTGCTCAGAAAAAATCAAAAGCTCCAGAGCAAGCAAAATCTTCCTCCTCTAATCTAATAAACATTAGAAGTATAATAAAATATAATATAATAAACAGCAGTACTAGATGCATAAAAATTATAGACTTCTGACTCTGAGAGACAGATTTTCTTTCAGAAGTAGCAGCATTGTTAGCTTTCAGCATCTCCCTGCTACAAAATAGACTTTATCTTTCACGTTGCAAAGTATGCTGAGATCATTAAAATGTTATTCCTATATGCTCCCCTCCAATCTTTCTGTGCCTGAGGCTGGGATAGAGAAGTCTTTGTACCTTAGAGATTCTTTGAAAAAAGTGTGGATGTGTCCTCATTCACCCTCCTTTTCAGTCCTACTAATTGAGTTTGGTGTTGGCTCTGCAAAATCATTCACACTTGTCCCCTCCAATTTTTTCCCATTGGCAATCTAATACAAACCTTCATTATCACCTTCCTAACCTATTGCAATAGCTTCCTAAAGGATCTTCCTTCCTGCCTCTATCTCCCTATATTTCATTCTCCGTACAGCTACCAGAATAATCTCCCTTTTGTACAGATCTCATCTTGTCACTTCTTTGTTCAAAAGTCTTCATAGTTCTTTATTACCTAAGTTCAAATCACTTTTTGTCAGATGCTCAACCCTGGGGAAGAAGGTAATAGAACTGACACTTGCAGATAATTAAGTCCTAAGGTCCAAGGATAGAGCCCTTCCAGGGGGACAAAGGACCATGATTCAAGGTTTGGCTGAGAGTATTTAGTAATAATAATATTATAATAATAGATAGCATTGATAAGGAGCTTTAAGATCTCAAAATACTTTATATGTTCTCGAATTCAATCTTATTAACCCTAATCTCTTTCACATACTCTACAATCTAGCCAAACTGGACTTCAAGCTATTCCTAACACAGGACAGTCCATCTATCATTATTTCTGTGCTTTTACTAGCTTTCTCCCATGCTGAGAATGTATTCTTTGCTCACATTCACCATTTAGAATCCCTATTTTCCTTCAAATTTCAACTCAAAGGTCTTTTCTATAGGAGACCTTTTCTGACCACTACTATTTCTAATGCTTTTTTAATCCTTTCCTCTCCCCCAGCTGCCTTGCATTTGGATTGTTTTGCCAGACTCCAGTTCTAGATTACGTCCATCATCTGTGTCCTCCAATCCTACTCAAATGATGCTGAGTAGAGCTGGAAGGAATCACACAAATGTGCTGATTGGGTGCACTAAAAATTCATGTTATCCAACTTCTACTGGTCCCTCACTGCAGAAAGGGAAATCTTGTATGCCTTCCTAATTGATTACCTATCTCATGCTCCAAAAAAAACTATTCCAAATCTTCTCTTCTTCCCTTAGGCTTTTCGTATATTTCCCTTTACTATCTAAGTTACTTCCTCATCTAGGGAACTCACCTCGGAATTTACTGAGAAAACTGAGGCTGTTTTAACCTTCTTGTCATCTCAAAATTCTTTGACATTTGCCCTTCATTTCATCCTCTCTCAGCTCCAAAAGATTGCCACTTCAAATATCCTCTCTCTGAATCTTCCAGCTTTATGTACAATTTCTTCTCTACTGCCTTCAAATATGCCCAAGGCTCCCCTATCCTTAAGAAATCTTCACTAGACCGTACCATCCCATCAAATTATAATTCTCTAGATATTTTACTGCTCACAGACCATACAGAGATGCAAGATGCTTGAGTAAGCAGTTGGTTGGTTGGTTCTTTCTAGTGGAGAAGAGGTGTTGGGTTCTATTGCTTCTTCCCCAGTATCTACTCACTGATGGAGCGATGGGGTTGCAGAACTGTATTCACAAACAAAAAAAATCTAGCCAGAGGTATTTTAGGAACACTCATATTAGAAGGCAGAAATCCCTGGTAACCTGAATGATTTGAACTGGCCTTTTGCATCCCTCCTGCCATCCATAGCTGGACACAGGTCAGCAGGGTTCCTATTAGAGATCTTCTGCAAAATTAATTAGAGCTACCTCATTTGTTGCATTCACTATTCTGATTTAGAGGAGAGCATGCACTTAGAATGGAATGATATTCAACATAAAACTCCTTGTACGCCAGGACCTATACAAGCTTAGTCATTCTATTGGTACTTTGTAATTAGTCCCCAGTAAATCTTAGTTATGTATGTGTGTGTGAGTATGTATCAATGAAGAATTGGAATCAATTCTACTGGTATTTTGTAATTACTCCCCAGTAAGTCTTAGTTATATATGTGTGTGTATGAGTGTGTATCAATGGAGAAGAATTGGAATCACTTTCTTCAACAAGGAGAAAACCCACAGGCTACTTTATGTATCACTAGCCCCATTGCTTCTGGAGTTGATAACAACCCCACCCCATAGCTGAAGTACAGAAATGAGTCCTACTATGGAGGTACTTTTTATAGTCTCTTGCATCTCTAAACATTGAGGGTCTTTCTAGCCATAGAGATTTAGAACTTGCCAAGACTGCAAGACACAGAGAGGAGGGGAGATATCTGGAACAATGTCCAGGAAGAATCTCTCCAGAAAATCCAATTTATTAGTTGGTGAATGGAATTTCTTGAAAGATGGAAGAGTTGATTGCTTGTGTGGCTCGAGATGGATAGTGAAATTTTCAGTAGCAAAAGAGATCAAAGCAAGAGTGCTTTATGACAGTCTGTTGAAAAGACAAGGTAGCTTCCCTCTAGAAACCTGATCTGTGATTACCCTGCCCCAAACTAAGAATGCCATTAATTTTCAGAAGAGCAGAAGAAAGCCAAGTTCCTCATACCATGACATAAATAAATTTGTGTAAAAAACAAATAAAAGGGTTCTGAACAATGTGTTTCCTTGGTGTATATATTTTGATGAGGTGGTCATGATGATGATGATGATGGGGAGCTGTGTGGCACAATGGAGGGAGCACCGGACTTGGAGTAAACAAGACCTGAATTAAAATCTTATCTCTGACACTATGTGGTCCCTTAATCTCTAGAAGCCTCCATTTTCTCATTTGTAAAGTGGGGGCAAAAATAGCACATACCTCATAGAGGCATTGTGAGGACCACGTAAGAAAACATATGTAAAGTTCTTTGCAAACTTTAAAGTGTTGTTGTCGTTACTGTTACCATTGTCATGCTCACTAGACTATAAAGTGAGATTTTCTCACTAGGAATGTGTCCTTGGTTGAATAAGAGGGAATAGATCATTCAGTTATGAAGTTAAGAAGAAATCTAACAATAACTTTGTCCAGATTCTAGTGAGGACCAGGTACCAAACTTTAGAGCTTTTTTATGATGGGACTTAGAGAACAATGACCATTGGTGGTTGATCACTCATTATCAAGTAAACTGAATAAGGAGAATACTGGAGATAATGAAATATGAGAATCAGTTGAAGGACCTAGGAATATTTAGTTTAGAAAATAGACAATTCAGGAAAATATGATAGCTGTTTTCGTAATATAATCACACTGAGGACAGAAACTCCTTATTTTTCTATGTAGCCTAACATTTAGCACAACATCTGGTCCATATTCAACACTTAATAAATGCCTGTTGTATTTGACCAGAAATTATAGAAAGATAGAATTTGACTTGATGTAAAGATAAAATCCAATTTGATGTGAAGACAAATTATCTAACAATTAAAAATATCCCAAAGTAGAATGGGCTGCCTCATGTGGGTTCTGCATAGAGGTCTTCAAGTGGAGCCTGAGTGATCATTATATGGGGATATTGTGGAAGAAATTACTGTTCAAATAGCCTCTTCTATCTCTGCCATCTAAGGGAGTATTTTAATTTCAATATCCCCTTCAAGCAGTGAAAATTTGGTAGCAGGAAGCTGACAGTCTTCCCAGCCATCCTGGCCCTAATCAATCATTTCCCCTGAAATGTTCATTTTAAGGAAGATATTGAGGCCACATTCATCTCTTCATTCCTGACTATTTGGAGATATTCATGGTACCACCAGGAGTGAGTACCTACACCCATTCCCCACACGTTCTTCAGTTCTCCTTTATATGTTGTCTTCCTCAGTAGAATAAAAGCTCCATGAGGACAAGGGCTATCTTCCCTTTCATTTAGTGCCTAGCACACAGTTTGTACTTAATAATTTGCTTAGTGACTTGATTTCACCTAAAAGAAATGGAAGGTTGAAGTAGAAATGAAGTATACTTTAGTCATTTTTGTTTCAATTGGGACTTGTGGTCAGATTGTCAAAAGCAATCAGCACCCAAGTGCATTTTTTCTTCTACTTTGACAAATTCTCTTTCTTATGGTTCACAGGAGATCAACCAGGAGGACCTTTGAAACTTGGACAGGGGTGTGGGTGTTGAGAAAAGATGTACTCTGTTTAGTCTTTACAATCTCAATAGATTGATGAGATCTGAAGATTTAGTGAACAGTATAGCTCTTAATTTGGGTAAGAAGTTGTGGGTTGATTCCTAGATGCAAAAGATGACAAAGATATTTATAAATATATAATTTCCTATAAATTTTCCTAAAATATAGGTCTGACCATGTCGTCCCTCTTATCCAATAAATTCAAGTGGTTCCCTACCACCTCCAGGATCAAATACAAAATCCTTTGCTTGGCATTTGAAGCCCTTCATAACCTAGTCACCTCCTACTTTTCTAGTCTTCTTACATCTTACTCTTTTCTGCATATTCTTCAATTTAGTGACACTGGCCTCCTGGCTGTTCCATGAAAAAGACACTCCATCTCTTGGTTCCTGATATTTTCCCTCGCTGACCATAACTGGAATACTCTCCCTCCTCATCTCTGCTTCCTGGCTTCCCAGTCTCCCTTTAAATTCCAACTAAAACCCACCTTCTACAAGAATCCTTTCCCAAACTCACTTAATTCTAGTGCCTTCCATCTGTTAATTACTTCCTATTCATGCTGTATATAGCTTGTCTGTACATATTTGTTTGTTGTCTCCCTCATTAGATTATGAGCTCCTTGAGGGTAAGGATTATCTTTGGCTTCTCTTTTTTATCCTTGGCACTTAGCACAGTTCATGGTACTTAGTAGGTGCTTTAAAATGTTTATTGGTTGGTTGATTAATAAACTTGAGGCTTAAAGAAACTCATTGTATCCTGGCTGATACTTTTTTAAAAATTTAATCATAGTATCTCTCAGGAAAGCCAAAGGTGTCTTATAGATACCCCATTAATGAAAAGATACATAAATATTCTCTATTTCTTGGAAATGTTGTTTATTGTTTTCTCATTTAGGGACTGATCATGTGAGTCTATAAGTATGTTTTTCTACCCTTGCTAATTGTGCTTCTGTGATCTAGGAACTTGTCTGTTCCCCAGTGCCAATATATACATCATAGACACTAATAAAACAATTGGGAATGAACAAATGATTCCTGTTGCTGGTTAGTGGTTAAATTCAGAAGTAGCCAGTTGAATGACAGTCCATTTTCTTGTCAGTATCTTTGAAGATATTTAGATTTTATAGTCCCAATGGTCAAACATGGAAGAATCTCTCTTAATAAGGTTCTGTTCTCTATATCTACCCATGAATAGCTTAGTCTTGGGAAAAGGTATCAGTGGTGAGAAGGATTTTTAAGTTAACTGATAAGTAAATAACTACAGATTAGAAAATGAATTTTAGGATATCCCCAACCTAGGAAGGAGTTATGTACTTCACACTTAGTGCTAAAATTTGGTCATACCATCATCAAATCAAAATCATAGATTTGGAATTGATAATGCATCTACATCAGCCCTCAGATCCAGTTGTTCTAGGATTCCAGTTGGATACTGCACACAACCTCCCCTCTTCCTATCGTTATAGTTTTATTATTTTATTTGTTCTTTATGATTGCGTTTCAAAGATATTTCATTTTTTTTTAACAAACTGAAGGTTTGAAGCAACTTTTCATTAAATAAGTCTATTGGCACCATTTTTCCCATAGCATGTGCTCACACCATGTCTCTGTGTCACACTGATTGCTCCACAACCCAACAGTTCCCTGTCTCTCTACCTCTCCTCAGGTCTCCCATTCTCTGAGACACAACAATAATAAAAGTAGGCCAATTAATAACTCTAAAATGGCAGCTAAATTTTCAAGTGAAAGGAAGAGTCAATTGATGAGGCATACTTCATTGTTTTCTTATTTTGAGAAAATTCCATCCCAGCCTTCAGCAGCTACCATGCTGATAAGTCAGTAGCTATCAACATTGAGGCAAGACTTTCTACCAGCAAAAAAGATTAAAAATCACTGAAGGCTCAGATGATGGTTAGCATTTTTTTTGCAATAAAGTATTTTAATTAAGAGATATACATTTTGGACAGAATACTATCGTACACTTAATAGACGACAGGATAGTATAAACATAACTTTCATATGCACCGGGAAACCAAAAAAATTTGTGCGACTTGCTTTATTGTAATATTTGCTTTATTGCAGTAGTCTGGAATCAAGCCTGCGTTATCTCCAAGGTATGGCTGCACACTCTAGAAACTAGAGTTTAGCCATACTAGTCTCCTTGCTGTTTCTCACACACAACATTCCATTTCCCATCTCTGTACATTTTCATTGGCTGCCTCCCATGACAGTAGTATTCTCTTTCCTTCCTTCCTTCCTTCCTTCATCTTCCTTCCTTTCATTGTTTTTCTCATGCATACACATACAAATACATATCTATCTATCTATCTATCTGTCTATCTATCTATCTATCTATCTATCTATCTATCTATCTATCTATCTATCTATCTATCTGATCATGCACTCAATGAAGCCTCTAAAGCTGAGATGCAACAAAATATGGGTCAATTCTTCGCTGCTTGTGCTAATTTTGACCCAACAATTCACACCAAGAAAACACAGGTCCTTCACCAGTTAGCACCATACCATCCATACATGGAATCAGTGGTTATAGCAAAAAGAGAAATATTGAATGCTGTAGATAAGTTCACTTACCTGGGCAGCATCCTTTCCAGGGATGTACACATAGATGATGAGGTCAAATCACACAGTACCAGAGCTAGTTCAGTGTTTGGGAGGCTATAGTAGAGAAATAAATAGTAGAGCCTTCCAAGCCCATATTGATCTGATCAGTGACAGCTGAACACACTGTACCTTTACTCTAACGTAGTGATGTCATTTTGGTCCTCTTTGAGAATGAAGAATAACAACCATCCAACTATATATCTCTTAAAGTGGGAACACTGAGATTGGAAAGTGACCTCATGTTATGAAAAAGGGAATCTAATTCCATTCTACTTATAGGAATTCGTATTTATATTCTCAATTTCTAGAAGTCATTTTCATGGACTTTTATGTTGTTATTGAGCAAGAAATTTCCCTAAAAGTTAATCTCCTCCCTCAAGCAAAAATGCCTGTTTATTCCAAGGAATTCAGTCTTTTCCACTGACAAAAACAAAAGCATACAAAAAAAGGTAAGGAGAGCACTGGCCATTTAACAATTTTTTTTGGTACAAAAATTTTATACATAGTACTTATAACATTTTTGGAGGAAGAAATAAAAGCATTACTTTTAAAAGAAAATAAAAGATTACTCTTAATAAGATATGTACATCCTCTAGATTTAAAGCAAAAAAAGTAAAGGTCCCTTATGAGCAAATGACGATATTTGGCACAATAGCACCATGTAGGGTGTTTTTTTTTTAACCACAAAGCAACAGACCCTCTAAAGTGTGTGTGTGTGTGTATGTGTATGTTTTTAATTTTGTCATATTCCTTTCAACCCCCAAAAAAGCCAACAAGAATCTGGATTGCTTTGGATTTTAGTATGAGTTCTATGAAATGTGAATGGTGGCACTATATGGAGGGAAGATAACTTTATTTGGAAGCAAAGGTATGGTTTTGAGTCCAAGGTCAACCCCTTCCCAAGTATACGATCTTAGACAAGTCTCTTTAACCCTCTAAATATTAATTTCTTCATTAGCAAAATGGGGATAATACTTTGACTACTTCATGAGTAATATTGTGAGAATAAAGAGAAATGTTTATAAAATGGTTCATAAATCATAAACTTCTATAAATTGTGAGTTGTTATCATATTCACCAATCATCATCATCATCATCATTGGCAGCTACATCATCATCACTTATGTTATTAAAGCCTTTTGGTTTCTCGAATTAGCTCATACTGTGGAAAGAAATTAGAGTGAGAAGCAGAAGGTCTGATGGAATATCTCTTTTTGCTTTTGGATAGTACTCTAACATCCCTGAGTGGGCAGAATTGAAACTAAAGCAAAGAAATAGGTTCTTTGTGATAGGGAACTAAAGTTTAGATGGATGTAGGCAGCACTTCTGGTCATTTAGCAGCGTGGAAACAACTGAGTTGTGCACCTAGTCTGAAAAAAATCATTAAAATATGAAACCATCAGATAGGGGCTCCCTCTATCTGGGGATCACCTTTCTTTCAATCCCCTCTTCCTTTTCCCTCACTTTTCCCTTCAATGAACTTCTACCTTACCCCACATCTCCCAGACAGTGGCCATCCAACAGCAAGCTAAATTCATGTTTTCCCTGGTCAGAAAAATGGTTGTCTATGGCACTGCTGGCAGGTCCCAGATTGCTATGGTTCTGCCATTTAAGAAACTGGTAAACTAGACGGGGTCTTTTACTTTAGGGAGCAGGATAATACACAAATCCTGGCCTGCCTGAGTGGGAGCTAAATTCCTCTTGTCACTCTGGGTCTCAGATATTACCAATTTGGCTTTGGTAATTGGTTTCTCCTTCCTCAAGTTATTTGGCAGCATGGGTTTAACCCTAGGCAAGGAAAAAGGCTGGTTTTGTTCATGGCATTTCCCAAGGCTTACTACAGCTATGACTGATTCTCCATAGGATGATCTAATCTAATCTAAGGGTGGACAGGAAGTTTGGAGGAAGAATGGGTTCAGTGTGGAATAGGAGCTCAGTTTTGGATATGTTGAGTTGGAATAGCCTGCCAAACGTCCAGGTGGGGATATCTAACAGGCAGATGGAGATGTGGAACCAGAGTTTCATAGAGAACTTAAGGGCAGATGTGCAGATTTGGAAGTCGTTGGTGTAGGGAAAATAATGGAAGCCAATGAGATCAAGGGAACTAGCACAGAGTGAAAAGAAAATGGGGCCAAGAACAAAACTTTGGAGGATAACTAACCCCCATACTTAGGGTATGAACCAGCAAAAGAGGACGAGAAGGAAAAGTCAGATGGGTGAGAAGAGTGCCACATAGATGTCATTTCTTTAAAAATTACATTAGTATTGATTTTGTTTTTAATTGTGATGTACATATCAATAAGTATGAATATTTCAACTTATAAAGAGCAAGAAAAAACAAGATTGAACATAAAACTTCCAACTTCTACTTTGTTCAGTTTTTAATGTGTATACAGTATTGTTAATGAGGCAACATGTTGTTGTGAATGGAGTGCTAACTTTGAATCTAGAAAGACCTGTTTCTGAAGTACTACTGATTGTTTGACCCTTAGGCAAGTCACTCATCCTCTTAGAATTCCAGGCAGCTCTCTAACCCTGCAGGGAAGGTACTGACTTGCATTTGGTAGAGAATTTTCTCACCAGGGAGTTCCCTATATCAATAAACCACAGAATTAATTCCTATCCCTATGTCTATTTAATTTAACAGAATCATAGCCGAACTGTCCTGTTTGTCTGAGCTTCCTCCTGCTCTTTTCTGTGTATTTTAAGTGTTGCATTGATGCTTTTTGCTTCCTTTTCTTTTTTTTTTACATCACTATTACTACCAACCAGCTTCCCAGACAAAAAAAGTTCTCATTTGAAACTAATAAAAATAATAAAGCAAGCAAATCCACATATTGTCCCTGTCTGAAAATTTTTATCTAACTCTGGCCCTCTAGCCCAGGCCTACACAACCTGCAGCCTGTGGACATGCCAAAGGATTTCTGATAGCCAGCAAAAATTTACAGTGTGTTTTCTTCTACATTTTTTCACAGACCGCCTGAAATCCGTTGGCATGCCGCAAGCAACCCCTGGGCTGTAAGTGGTCCACAGGTTGCAAGTTGTGAGGAATTTCTCTAGTTCATTGTCTCTCTGCCAAGAGGTAGGAAGCATGGATTGTTTTCTGAAGTCATGTCTTCTGAAGCCATGGTCAGTCATTGTTTCGGTCAGAGTTCCGAAGCTTTACAAAGTTGTTTCCCTTTAAATAATTGTACTCATTCTATACATTGTACTAATGGCTCTGCTCACTTCACTCTGCATCAGTTCATTCAAGATCTCTCAGGTTTCTCTGAATTCTTTTGTCTTTTCTTAAGGTATATTCATGTTCCACTCTATTACTAAACTGTGATTTGTTCAGCCATTTCCTAATCAATTACAGTAATATAGCTTTTAGAATGGTCCCAGTCATAGATAATTAATTCTGAATGCCCCAGTATTTAGTTTAGCTTAATTTCAGAAAATGGAGTATTGGAATAGGAAAGATTCCCTTTCTTTACCAGTAATATAGGGAAGAAGGGCTTGGTACCAATTGTAGAGTTAGGGTCTAAAACCACAGTACGTCTGCATGTGTGTAGGAAGGGCTGCCATTTTGACAAATCACAAGGCAAATTCCCTTTGAATTTGAGTGAGTAGAAAAGGGTCCTTAAAAGACCCTCCCCTTTCCCCCACTGGAAAAAAAAAGAAGAGGAAAACAGAAATGAATGTTAAGAGAAGTCTCAAGCCACTAGAAATACCCAGATGAGAAAAAGTAGTGGCACCAGTCAGTCAAAAAGTATTTATTAGGTGCCTTCAATGTTCTAAGCACTGTTTTGGCAAGGTAATTTGTGTGACTAGGATGGGGGATAATCTGGAACAATCTGGAGAGGGCTCACGAAGAAGGTAACATGTGAACTAAACTTTAACAGAAACCAGAGATTCTAAAAGGGAAAGAGAAGGAGGGAGTGAGTAAGTGCATTCCAGGCCTGTAGGGACAGCCTAGGCAAAGGCTTGTAGAAGAAGGATAGATTGCCTGGAATCCAAATCTATTCTTCTTTCCTTTGTAACATGTCTCCCATTCAAAGCTGATTCTCCAAGAGAATTCCAGGGACATCTGGAGAACCCCTACATAGGGTACAGAAGACAAATTGAGGCTTCTACAGACTTTGTAGTAGTATGCAAATTGATCACCTAGAGATGACAGAGAGAATCCTGCCATGTTTGGAGAACTCATGCCCTTCTCAAATCAAATACCTTCCAAACCAAATGATTAGAACGTTTCAGGAATATCCTAGTTCTGAGAAAATGTTCAAATTCAATTAATTGATTCTAGGGTCAAAAATCCCATGCATTGAGTAGAAGAAAAGGATGGAGTTAGTATTAGAGAAGTTAAACTTCATTTTAGAGACTCTTTGGTCTCAACAAACCTTTTTTTTGGTGTAAGATGAAATACAGAGACATTAGTGCATATTCTAAATACAGAAAAGTAAGTAACAGATGCTTTGGCACAGAATCCGCCTGTGTTTGTCTGCTCTTTGGAAACGGGGTTGGCTTGACAAATTACTCGCTAGCCAGGAAAAGCATTAAGGGATTATTTGTCCACCGCGATTTCAAATTTTTCTCTAATGATAAAATCTTTAAAATGAAAGAGTGTGGCCAAGATGTTGTATACAGGGAGAGCTTTATTTCATACTAAGACATTTGCAGGCATAGATGAAGATTGAATAAGAAATAGATTTCATTTATTTCTATGTTTTTAAAAGAAGTTTCATTTTCCTCCAGGGTTCAAAATAATGGCACTGGTTAGTACATGTTTTAGAATTACAGCTGTCACTCACTACCTGTGTGACCCTAAGTAAGTCACTTAATTTTTTCAAGCTTCTATTTCCTAACATGTAAAACTGAGGGAGTTAGATTTGATGACCTCTAAATGTCTCCTCCAGGTCCAAACATTTGATTTTCACTTGATGACAGTTTGACCAAATTTTAGTACCAAATGGAAAGTACACATCTTAGAATTCCTTTTATGTCCTTCCCAACTTACTAGAAACCTTTTATAGCTTGGGGACATCCTAAATATCTTTCCAATTTACTTATCAGTTATTTTTTTTTAAATAAGCTATTAATGGCTTTTATTTTTATATCCCATTCTTTTCTGGAAATCACACCTCTCCCCCAATCACAATTAACATCCTCCTTTACCAAAAACAAGCAAATGAAAAACAAAAAAAAAAAACAAAAAATTTAAGCAAAAACAAACACAATAATCACACCACAATGCCCTAGTTCAGGATTTGAAGCTTCTATATTTCAATAGTCTTAAAAATGGTCTCCTCAAATGCTGTCCTTCCCCTCTCTAATCTACCCACACTAGCCCCATAGATGCCAAACTGATATTGCTAAAGGAACAGTTTCCATCTTGTCCTTTCCCTGCTTAAGAAGCTTCATCAGCTTGTATTGTGACTTTCCTCATTGTGGTTTCAATGTATAGCAGGTTAGCATAAGAAATTAAATGAGAATTTGGGGGGAGTTTTGTGGAAGCCACATATAAAGGCCAGTGGATGACACAGAAAAAGGTTAGAAACTCAGAAATGCATAAAGCATATGTATAATATATAATATCAACATATTTTATTTTTCAATACTGTACTAATTCTCTAGTATGAAGGGAGGGTCAAAAAATTTAAAATGTATTTCCCAGACTGTGGGACAGGGGAGTATTGTGGGCAGATGGCACTGTGCCCCTAACCCCTGTGATGTGGAAGGAACAACTGTACTGCTTTTAGTATAAGTTGTGAACCCCTTTGTTTAGCATGTAAACACCTTTAGTCTGACCCCAACCTATCCTTGCAGGAATTACACATTTCTATACTCCAATGAAGTGGCCAACTTCCTTTCTGCTTTACAAAGCATTGCATCTTCCCCCTTGATGTCTTTGCACATGACTTGGATACTTTCCCTTCTCACCTCCACCTCTGAAATCCCTTGCTCTCTTAAGAGCTCAGTTCATAAGCCATCTCCTTCAAGAAACCTTTCTTGCCTCCTCCCTTTGTTAGTTCACTCCTCCACTCCAAAAATCACACTATATTTATTCTTTATATCCTGTATTCACTTATCTATGAACATGTATCTTCCAATTAGCATGTAAACTCCTTGAGGAAAGAGGACATTGGACTTTTGTGTCTGTATCTCGAGTGCTTAGCACAGTGCCTGGTACATGTAAGTAGATTAATAAATGCTTGTTGATTTATTTGCACTGTATACAACACTTTCCCTTAAAAATGTCCTCCACTCTTTGCTATTGTTATGTTCCCTATCCCAATCTGTTAATGAGTGATATAGCATTATTTTTATTTGCATATAAGCAAATGCTCCAGATTTTATATGTATTGGTGTTGGTATTTGCTATTACATCATGCTATATAGTGGGTTTTTTTTTCAGGAATCTTTGTATTGCAAGATTCTTTCACTTTTTTTGTAGTAGTAGCACAAATGAGCTTCAAAATAATCAAGATCCTCATAAAAGAAATTTCACTTTGATTAAAGAACAATAAAATCCCATGAAGCAATAGCCACACACCTACTATGTGTCAGGCACAGTGCCAAGCAGAGGGCATACAAAGAAAGCAAAAAAAAAAAAAACCAGTCTCTGCCCACAAGGAGCTCATAATCTAATGGGGAAGACAACATGCAAAGAACTATAGACGAACAAGCTATAGGCTGGATAGTAGTCTAGTTGAAAGCAATCATACCCAATTAGGAATTCTTCAGTGGATCCACTTGACTTAGTGAAAAAGGAGTGGGATTAGACTCAGGAAGACCTAACTTCAAGTTCAGTCTCTGACACTTTCTAGCTGTATGAAATGACTTAGATCCTCAGTTGCCTCATCCACAAAATAGGAATAATTAAACCTGTAGGACTCACCCACAGGGTTGCTATGATGTTCCAATGAAATAGTAAAGGCAAAGACCTTTACAAACTTTAAAATGTAACATAAATGCCACCTATTGTTATCGTTACCAATGATAACAAATGAAGATAATTAGATATTTATGAATTGAGTGTAAGTAATACATTTGTATAATTTAGAATTGGAAGGCTCTTAGAACCTATGGAGTCCAAACCCTTTGGTTTTATTAACCAGGAAACTAAGACTTAGAAGTGTAATGCAACTTGGCCATGCAGGGTCAGGATTAAAACTCAGATTTTATTATTTCAAATCCATTTTCCTTCCAACATACCTCACTATTCCATAAAGAATTTTAAATTTAAATTAAAACATCTCAAAATGTTGCAGACAGGATGCATGGACTGACTGGCATAATACAAACAGTTAGGTGGTGTAATGGATAGAGCCCTGGACTTGGAATCAGCAAGACCTCAATTCAACATCCATCTCAGACATTCACTAACACTCTGACCCTGAGAAAGTCACTTGATCTCTCTCAACCTCCATTTGCTAATCTATAAAATGGGGATAATAATAGTAGCACCTACCTCACGGTGTTGTTGTGAAGATTAAATGAGATAATACATCAGGAACACTTTGGAGACCTTAAGGTATTATATACAGTACCCTAAAAGTCTCAGTGTATCTTTAACCTTTTTTAAAGACTGCATTGAAACTTTGGGGGGATCCTATATAAATGCTAATGTTAATCATTATCATCACCACCCTTACCAATACTGCTACTTCACTGAACAGAGATCCGCCCACAGAATCAGGAAGACTCGAGATCTAGTTCTCATAGATCCCAGCTGTTTGGTGCTAAACCAGACAATCTCTCAGTGTCCCAGGAAACTCTCTAAGACTTTAAGTTGTATACTAAGTGACAACTTGCTTTGGTAGAAGGAGTTTTCATATCAGGAGGTCCTTTCTAATTAAATCATAGATTTGATTTTTTTTAAAGTTACAAATAACATTGTTTCTTTACATGATTTGATATCTGAACGTATAGTAAATATTCTAGTGGAGGGAAATGACATTTCCCCCCAAATATATGAATAAATAGTCATCATGCAAATAACCACATTATTATTTTTCTTTTCTATGTAGTTTCTGACAGACTACTTAACTTTGTATGATATTCATTCATTTGGATGCATGTCTATATCACATAAATCTTAGATGGAATTATGTACTGCTTGGGCATCATAGCCCTTCTAAAGAGAAGAAAATATACAAATAAGTACTTAAATCAATGTTCTAGTTAGGATTTTGGTGGCTGCTGAAATAATCAATTAGCACCTCAATTGTATCTACAGACGACAACCTACTTGGTTCTTAAACCATTATGAATCCAAATATATTCCTAGTTTTAAAAAGTAGTTTGCATGCATATATTGTATCATATATTATTTTGTATTGCATTGTATCACATGATGTATTGCCTCATGTTGTGCCATATGGCTTCTTATTATATCATACTGTATTGTATCTACCTCCTCATCCTCTGCAACAGATGTTTCACAAAGACAACAAGAATCTTTGCAGTGAAGGTCTCTTTGAAAATGCTTAACATGAGCTCTGCAATGAAAGATGATCAAGTATCTTATGAAGTGATGTTTCTTTAGATGCACACTAAAACTAACTCCACCTTCCTTCTCTGGTTGCTCTAAGGAAAACCTGTAAACCTTCCTTCTATTTGGCTACAACTTCTTTTGGTCTTCTGCCATGCATCCTTGTAGAAGCAGAAGGGATTGTACAGTACTGAAGAATGAATACACATATAAGTGTGTATATAGCCCTATATATTTACATACACATGTGTATACCTACATATGTTTGTATAGATAATATTTTGTACATTCATTATATACACCATGTATGTATGTATACACATATATACATGCACATACATGCATGTACACACACAGAGAGATGTCTACATATATACACTTATATATACATACATATATATGTATGTATATGTATATGGGATGCCATAACCAAAGATTTCATCAAGTGACCAGCCTTTTGTTGATCACTCTCTTAAGACTTACAGTAGCTAGGCTAGCCTTTGGAAGGCAAATAGTACTCAAAGCCCTTCCAGCATGGTAGAACCTTCCAGAAATTGCACTCCATGGACATAGCCTTTGAGTACTCAAGGTCAACTGCTTGACAAATACAAAGACATCATAGTGTGATTTTGTGGAAATTGTTCTGTTTTACTTCTCTGAAAATGTTGTCTACTGCAGTAATAGCAACAGTCTAACGATGATCAACTTTGAAAGACTTAAGTATTCTGATCAAGATAATGATCCAAAGATTCATGATTAAAAATGCTATCCACTTCCTGAGAGGACTGATGAACTCTGTATGCAGATTGAAGCAGACTTTGTTTATTTCCTTTCTTTTTTGTTTTTTGGTCTGTTTTCTTTTGCAACATGGCTAACAAAGCATGTAAATATGCTTTGTATGACTTAACATGTATAATTCATATCAAGTTGCTTTCCTTCTCAGGGAAGGAGAAGAAGTGAGAGGGAGGGAGGGAATTTGAGATTCAAAAAAAATTAAATGAATGTTTAAAAAAATGTTTTAAACATAATTGGGAAATATTTAATGAAATAAATAAACCTATATATAAATACCATATACTGAACAATATACCCTGGTTGATATTCCTATAGGATTATTTTCTATTCCCAGATCAAATACATAAATGGAAATGAATCATTTTTGGCATGTACAGTCATGACCAGTTTCTAAACAATTGGATTTATAATGGATTTGATCCAATCTAGTCATTAAAATGCAGGAAGTCCATGATTTTTCTTGGCCTAATTCATGTTTTATTAAATGACTAATAAGGATGAGGGAAGCAGCATGAGGTAGTGGATAGAGATTTGACCTCAGAGTCAGGAAGAACTGGGTTGAAGTCCTGCCTCAGACATCTACCAGCTATGGGACCCTGTTAAATCATTCAACATCTTACTGCTTTGGATTCTAAGAAACACTTAGGCAAATCACTTAATTTTTGTGGAGTTCAGTTTTCTCATCTATGAAATAAAGTAGAAGAGTAGAAGAGCTCTGAGACTTCTAGATCTAGATATGTGATTCTAGATATCAAAGTAAGGTGGCAATGAAACCAAGAAGTTTTGGATTCCAGTATTGCCTCTGGAGAAAATGAATTGTGTGATCCTAGATAAATCATTTAAGTTTTCAATGCCCCTGTGGGCTGCTGGGTGGAGCAGTGGATAGAGTGCCAGGCCTGGAGTCAGGAAGACTTGAGTTAAATCTATCCTCAGACGCTACCTGTGTGAGCCTAGGCAATTCATTTAATCCCATTTCCCTCAGTTTCTTCATCTATAAAATGAGCTGAAAAAGGAAATAGCAATCTCTTTGGTATCTTTGCCAAAAAATAAAATGAGGTCACAAAGAGTCAGACAAAATTAATCAATTAAACAACATCCCCAGGAAACTCCAAAGGACTACATAAATTCTAGATAAGGTGTTGATTTTTACTTATGGACAGAGTTCCACACTGGGAGGTTCTTATACTAATGAAATTACAAGCCCTATACAAAAAGAAAAATCACATGGGAGAAGCAGAGATATAAGTGTTATACTTCACATCCATTTTCCTTTTCTGTACTCATTCATTTGGTAGGGAATGGGAGGCTGGTGACCAAAGACCATTCATAAAAATCCTGTAGATATGTATTTTTGAATGGATTTTGGAAGAGAGTGCAATCATAGGGAGAACAGTCTGCAGGGGTGGAGAACCTGTGGCCTCCAGGCCACATGTGGCCTTCTAGGTCTTCAAGTGCAGAACACATCCCCTTGTAAAGTTTGGATTCAGTCAAAGGGATGCACATGAGGACCTAGAGGGCCCCATGAAGCCTCGAGGCTACAAGTTCCTACCTGTGGTAGCTGTATCAGAAAGTATAGGATGTATGGTAATACTATACAACTAGGCTGGAAAGATAGGTTAAGGGCAGATTGTAAAGGCTTAAACACTAAACAGATGAGTATCTATCCATGCTAGGGGCCATACAAAGTCACAAGCATTTATTGAGTAGGGAAGTGTTTTGGTTCGATCTTCACTTAAGGAAAATTATTTCAGTAGTTTTATATAGACTGGAGTCAGGAGAAACTTGAGGCAAGTAGGACAATTAAGAGCCTTTGTATTAGGGCAGAGGTGATGAGGGACTGAACTAAGGAGGTGGATATGTGAGAGGAGAGGAATTGTATGTAAGAAATGTACTTGAGGTCTAGAAATGGCAAAATTTGGCTTTATGGATTGAAGGAGACTGAGGAATGTGGGATAATGTTAAGCTTAAAATCTAGGATACTGGAAGAATTGTGGAGTCTGACAGAAATGCGGAATTTTGGAAGAAGGGTAGGTTGAGGGAAAAAAGTTCTACTTTGGACAAATTGAATGTGAAATGCCTCTGAGACATCATTTTAATTGTCCAGTAGACAATTGGTGATGCCAGACTGATGTTCAAGGCAGGGATTGGAGCTGTATATATATACAGCTGGGAGTCATCTGCAACTAAATTTATGGTTGCTGATAAAGGGAGAGGGAGAGGGTGAGGGAGAAGGGGAAGGGGAGGGGAGGGGATGGGAGAGAGGAGAGAGAAGGGGAAGAGACAGTAGGGGAAAGAACAGGAGAAGGCACAGGACAGAGTCATAGAGAACATTACACTTATGAAAGATGATAACAATGATGAGCCAGAAAAGAAGCCTGAGTGGTGTTCAAATAGGTAGGAAAAAAAATCTCCCAGTAAAAATATACCCAGTTCATGTATATACCCAGTGAATACATATACACACAAACATACATGTATATACATATATACATCAATGCATGCATATGTGCATGATATACATATACATGCACATAACTATATATATATGTGTGCACAATACACACACACTTGCAAACATGCATGCATGCATCTGTGACTCCAGGATAGAGTCCCAAATCCCAAAAACACAAGGGTATACAAGAGAAGAGGATGGTCAATAGTGCTAATTGTAGCAGATGAGTTGAGAAAGATGAGAACTAAGAATAGATCACTGGATTTGAAAATTAAGACATCATTAGTAACTTTGGAGAGAGCAATTTCAGTTGAGTGATGAGGTCAGATGCCCAGATGACTAAGAGTTGAATAATTAGGGAAAGGAAAGGCAATGGAGGCAATCAGTGTAGATGGCTTTCCCCTAGAGTTTGCCTAAGAAAGAGAAGAGGTTGTTTAAAGAGTAGTGAAGTTTAGAGCTGCTAAGGAAACCAACAGAAATACAAAGGTGGACATTATCCAATGAGAACCTTCCTTTTCCTTCACATGATGGAATTTTTTATAAGAAAAAATAATGTGATCAATGATCATCTAGTTTAATGCATGGTATTTTGTATTCATTTTTCTTTTATTCATTTGATAAGAGAGAGCTATAGGGATAAATTTTATGAACAAAATGTTTAGGAAAACATTCCCTCTTCTCATTCCTCTCCCTTTATATAATGATCAGAAAGGGTTTCTACTGAAGTATCTAGTAGTATATTAACTTCATTCACAGTCAATTCACCTTCAGTGGGTGATAAAGTAACATGGAATATTTTAACCTACAATCTCTCAAAGGCACCCATTAATTCTACTAACAGCTTACTATTTTTAAAAATGTTAATTGAATATTTCAATGGACAACAATATTTCTTTAATTCAGTGTCAGACCTTATTCTGTACAGATGGGATATTCAGATTAGAGTTGTAACTGGAGTGACAAATTTCTCACACACCAACAAATTCCCCATCAACTCTCTGAAGATAGTTTGGCCTTTATTTATGACCCTGTATGTCAAAACACCAGAAAAAAATCAAAATAATGCCTACTTTGTATATAGGCCAAGAATTCTATCTGGAAACTATAAATGTAGAATCTGAGCTATAAATTATAATTGATTTTGAAAATCCATTGAAGAGAGTACTACTGTGAGGGGATTCCTATGGAAAAGATTTTTAAAATATTGTTTTTAGAGAAGAGTGTCCCCACTGGGACCTGAAAATTGTATAGGTAAATTTTTAGTGAAATATCTGAACAATTAAAATAATATTTCAGGCTGTCAGATTGAAAAATGTGTTTTAATTTTTTCATTAAAGTGATTTATCATTTTAGTAAATAGCTCTCAAAACTTTTTTTAAACTTCAATTTTACCACTGTAAAATTGCTATTTCTTTTTCTTTATTGTGCTTTCATTTCAGAAAAGGTTCTTTATTAGCTTAAGGCATTTAGTTATTTTACAAATGCATTTTAAGTCAATAAAATGAGTCTTGTGTGATACAAAGTTAAATAAAGTAATAGGCTACATTTCCATTAAAACCACTTGGAAGTTTCTGTCAAAGCTATGAAAATGTGTTTTTCTATTAAGAAAAAAGATAGATAATCAGTAGTTTGGAATTAAATTGCTAGATATAAAGCAGATTCAGTTGATATTAAATGCTCTAGGAGGGCGTTAGATTTGACTTTTTTTTCACTACCTGCCAGATAGGAATCCAACATCTAAAAGAAACTTCAGATGAATCTGGAGAATTTGGTAAGAGTTCCGAACAACAGTGACAAAGACTTTGCTTGGGGAAATTCAGTGAGTTAAGATTTCAGGAACAGATATTGAAGAAAATGAAGTTAAACTTTGACTCAATAATCTTCAAGGACATAAAGGATGATTATCATTTTTACAGAAAATTAAGTCTAGCTGCTCTGTCTTAATAAAGAAAAAATAATGTTGAGTTTGGAGCCAGAGGGCCTGGGTTCATATCCTGGACCTATCACCCATAGCAAGTGAAATTAGGTGAAGAGAGAGGTCATTTAACTCTCTGGCCTCAGTTTCCCTTCATTTTACATATGCAGTTGGACTGGGTGGCTTCTGTGGTCTCTTCTAGCTCTGAAACTATGACAAAATTCAAAACCCACACTGATTTTTCACTTTGCTACCTGTTTGGACTTATCCATAATAAAGGGGCATATAGGGTATTCAGGAAATTAGTCCCTCTAGTGTGAGAGCTTGCCAACTCCTCTTCAAGGTTGTTCATCCTCCTTTGGTGTCCCCAAGTCACCTAACCCTTACCTGTGACACCAAGAAGCTATAACATGCACAGTGATCACACCCTGGTAAAAATCATCTCAATAGGCAGGTTTAAACCTAGTCAAGGGCGACTGATGGCCTCAAACTTGTCAGTGAATTAGGGGGATTTTTACCTCAAGCATATGAAGACTTTCCCCAGTGATATGAGTGGATAAAAATAGTTTGTTCCAATGGCCATGAAGGTGGCTGAAAGTTAGTGCTGCGAGGTGCTTAAAGCTTGATTAGACATTGAAGATGCCATAGTCATCCATGACATTCCATCTTGACTTCTGTCCTGCCTCTGGACTTTGATGACTCTAGAAGAGAAAATGAAGCTGATGATTTTGCCCAGTTCTGCCTCACTTAAATCCAACTCATGCCAACTCAAGATATCACCCCTGATGTCAATGAAGGACAAAAAACAGTGACAATTATCCTTACCCCACATTGACCATGTTTTCATATGGGTCCTAGTTTCCCAGTTATTCCTAGTGTACCATTTCACATCTCATGCTTTTCTTTTCTCTAAATCATAAGCTTTTTTGGAACAGAGATTTAATTTTTTTTAATCTTACCCAGTACCTCAGAAGTAGCTAGATAGCATAGTATTAGAGTTCTGGAACTGGAATCAGGAAGACCTCAATTCAAACAGAGCCTCAGAAACACTAGCTGTGTGATCCTGGGCAATCATTTAACATGTCTGTGCTTCACTCTCTTATCTGTATGATGAAGGGGTTGCTTCTGGTGGCCTCTAACATTATCTTCCACCTCAAAATTTATGACCCTATGGTCTTTACACTGAGTAACAAAAACCATTAGATTTTCAAGTTAGAAGGGAACTTTAGAATTTTTTTTATCTCTTAACTTCCTCATCTATGAATGAGGAAGTTGGAGGAATTTGAGATTAGAGCAATAGTCAGAAAATTTTGGCCAATAGGCCAAATCCAGCCTGCCACCTATATTTGTACATCCTGTGAACTTACCTGGGCCATACAAAAATAAGAAGTAGGTTAGATTTGTTCTTTGGGTTGAAGTTTGTCAACCCCATGATTCAAACATTCTCAGTCTAAGGTTCCTTCCAACTCTAAATCAATGGTTACATATTAAGTTTCTGTGTTTTCTCTCAACTCTTAATTTTGTTCCCACACTCAACTTTCTGCTGCTATCTCCCAGGTTCCCAGCTCCCTCTTTTGCCTAGATCTGTATTCATCTTCTATTGTAATTTTCTAATAAAAAAATTAAAATCATAGGATATTTCCTATCTTCCATTTTAATTATATTCCTTGACCTAAGGATGATTGAGGATTATGAGAGGCAGTATCTCATGAAGCAGAGAGAAGCAAAGAAGGAAAAAAAATCAGACTAAAGAAATCCTGCCAAGATACTCAACTAGGCAGAGTCATTCAAAGAACGTTAAAGGATGAAATTAGAAAAAGGACTAGTCACAGAAAAAAATGGAAAAGATTTGTAGATTATTACAACAAACTATTTTATCCATCAGAGATAAATGGAACCCATAATACACAGTCTTGAACATCTTAATCCCTGAGGTACCTACAAAGAAAAAGAAATGGCACTAATGAGAGCAAAGACAGAAAAGCCCCACATTGCTGCTACATCTAAGTATATATAGCAGTCTATATATAAACAGCCTATATATCAAGTCTTTATAGAGGAGATCCATTCTGGAAGTTACAAGATTTTAAGTGTATTGAAGAGCCAATCTATAAGGGATCTGTAAGAGAAGATGTCTAATGTATGAGGGGGAAATTCTCAGACCTTATTTATTTTAAAAAAAGAGTAATATGAAAAAAATTATCCATTCATCTATATGCCTACTCTCCATTCTATAAAAAAAATCTTCATACATGAATTGAGAGTATCTTGAATGTAGCTATTATCATGGAAAAAGCAGACTTTCACAAAAAAATATTCAGCTGTGAATCACATCTTTATCATCTTGCAAATGGTTGAAAGATGTAGAGAATATAAGATGTAATTGGGCTTATTTGTTGATTCTACAATACATGACTTTGAAGAGCAAAACACCCCCTTTTGGGCTCTTTTACACCAAATGTGCCTCCCATCAATAAAGCAATATCATTAAGATGACTTGAGGATATAGCAATGGAAATAACCATGTTCTATCACATCCTGAATATAAACATCGGGCATCAAATAGAAAGATATATGCTTTCCAAAAGTTTTCAAGTATGATGAGGAGATCCAACTCAGATATCAAATTAAGGAGGGATTCTCCAAAAATAGGAAGTTTTTCCAGATGCTTCCAGGTGGCACAGTTGATAGAGTACCCTCCTAGGAGTTTGGAAGACCTGAGTTCAAATTTGGCTTCAGACACTTTGAACCTTGTTTGCTTCCATTCCCTCATCTGTAAAATGAGATAGAGAAAGAAATGAGAAATCACTCCAGTATCTTTGCCAAGAAATCTCCAAATGGGGTCATGAAGAATAGGACTAAATAATAACAACAAATTCTACCACTACCTCTTTGCTGATCATATGGTGTTGGTTTTTATCAAATCCCAAAGCACTGAAGAGTCTCTAGGGAGAGATTTAGAGTGGTTCAAAGGAACCCAGCTTGTTCATTCGTTCAGAAAAGACCAGATGAATGAAGAATGTTGATTGCTCAGATTTCAATAGGCATCTGAATGGACACCTTGTCAAGCTTAATCATTCCTATGTCTATGACTGGCAATACAAATGAATAATGAGCAGGTCATAGTTTAAGAGGAGGGGAAGGGCAGTCTCAATTAATTTTGGAGAAATTACAAAACACCTTTACTGACTACCAGTTTCCCAAAACAACTCATCTATTCAATATGAACATTTTACCTGTGTTGCTATACGGCAGGAAGACCCTTGGCCACTTTGCCTCTGAAAAAATGAAGAATATCACCCAGAGGGCAGCAGCAGATACCTTTGTGTCTACTACAATGTATTATCAACAAAGATTTCCAAAGAAGAAGAGGAGTAAAGAGTGTCATCAAATAATTTTTAGGGAAAAGGAAAGTGGCTTGTCATGTGGTGGGAATAAGAGATGACTGGTAGGTGCCTAGTTTGCTCTATCTGTATTCTGACAGTACCAGGAGAAAATGAAGTAGGCACATAGTTTGTGGTTTAACTGCCTGTGGCAAATTTTTGGGAGATCATAGATAACAGTCACAAAGGAAAGGCAGACATGGATGGGTTGCTATTTTTTTTTCACTTGAGGTAACTGCTGAAATGATTGTATCATTAATCTATTTGAGCACATCTGGCCTAAACTTTATGGATCAATTTTCTGGCTTTTAGGAAGATTTCTTTGTTCTGTTGTCTTTATTCTTCTGTATATTTTGAGACTGTGTGTCCAATCTGCAAGGGTTAGTATTTTCTGAGCAACAAATATTTTTGTACTTGAAGGATTAAAACACTATAACTGGACATTATTTGGCCTCTACTAAGTAGTCAAGAGACATGAACCAATACATTTCAAAACTGGAAACAAATTTTTAATAATCACTTGAAAAAAGTTTAATCTCACTAAATTGTCAAAACATAAATTAAAACAATTTTGAGGTATCATTTAACATTTAAATTGGCAAACTAATTATAAGCAATTAAATGCAATGATGACAGGGCTATGGGAAAAAATGTATGCTCATTCATTGTTGGTGGAATTGCAAGATCATCAAATTATTTTTGAATGGGATCTGGCAGAAAAAGTAGTGAAAACAAGTATATTTTTTAATCTAGTGACTATAAAAAATATACCCTGAAATGGTTATTTAAAACAACAAACACAAAAGTCTATTTGTCCAAAGACTTTCCTAGAACTATTACATGCAATTGCAAATAAAAAAAGTCCAAAAGTAAACAATATTTTTTATAATGCACTGTATTCATGCAGTGGAATATTAAAATGAAATTCAGATCCACAAATATAACTAGTACAAAAATCCTGGAAAATATTTAATAATTCAAAGTTTAAAAAGGCCAAAAGAATAATTAATGTGTAATGACCATAGGGGAGAAAAAAGTTTAATGAAAATGAATAAACAAAAGATCCTCATGGGTACAGAAGTAAATGAAAAATTCTTATGATATATTATGCATTGAAATGATTTAACAAAATGTAAATATTTACTATGCAAATTTAGTTGGTTGTGTGCCTGCTCATTGCTGTTTTTTTAATTATTGAATTTTTAAAAAATATATTACACCTCTTGAAGAATACAGAAAAATTAGCCTTTGTTTTTATATTACCCAAATAGCCAAGGAACTGCTTTAAAAAGAAATATATTATAGCTGTAGGTACCTGGGTGACAGGATACCATTCCTATAATAAAAAAAAAAATCTAGCTCCTGACATGTAAAGAGGAAGTATTTGAATTTATAATGCGTACCCTGTTTCTAAAATCTATAATTATTGGAAAACATTTATTCAAGCTATCTTTTCCTCAAAGCTTAATATTAATCATGAACTCCGTTTATAAATGGACTCTTGCTTTGAATGAAAAAGTAAAAAAAAATTCATTTTGCTTTTATATCCTAGTAAACTGGCATTTACTTTCAACAAAATGAATATTTTTTACATGCTTTCTATAGTTCAGTCCATTAAAACAAGTTTCTTGGGAAAGTTAGATACTGAAATATGGTCATTACATGGATACTTCTAAATGCTTATTCTACTCTGCCATTTGTTCCATAACCCAGCTTGTAGGGACTTTAGCGTGTCCTTTAACCAAATTATTTGAATTGGTTTGCATCACTAATATACAACTATCATTTTCCTCCAATTTAAACTAGAGCTTTATATGACGGAAACACTTTTTTAAAACTACTAAATGTGTTCAAGAGCCTAAGGTACTCAAATTTTGTTAAAATTTCAAAAGGAAAAAAGTAATGATCTTTTCCAAATTGTAGTACTCAGCTAAAGACTTTGGAATCATAATTTTAGTAATAGGCTCATAGATTTAGAGCGAGGAGTCTTATAGATCATCTCATTCTAGCCTACTCAATTTACAATTGGGGAAACTGAGACCTGGGGAGGGTGTCTTAAGTAACATGACACAGTATGTATATATCAGCACTGGAATATGAATCCAGGTTTACTGATTCCAATTTTATGTTCTTTCCATTATATTTCCCTCCAATCCCGCCCCCCACCCGCCAACTCCACTGGACTGGAAAGGGACAACACAACTCAAACCTCTCTCATTTTATGTGAAACCAAGAATCAAGGAAATTAAGTGATTTACCCAAGGCCATACAAGTAGCAAATAGCAACAACAAGATCAAATTCAGAGCCTCTAGAAACTAGGTGGCACAGTAACTAGAACTCAGAGAACCTGAGTTCAAATCCAGCTTCAGATCTTTACTAACTGTATGATTTTGGGTAGGTCACTTAGTACCATTTGTCTCAAAAAGAGGAGAAAGAAAAAATGTAATCCAGAGCCTCTGATTTCAAAGGCACTGCTTCTCTTTCACAAAAAAATATACCACAGTGCCCCTATGTGCTGGGCACAACAGGGGGTTAAGATTAACACAAGGAAATAGGTTAAGTTTTACAAGGTTATGCTTGCTTAGGGTGCTATGGTTCAATTCCAAAGGCTTGGAATCTTTGCTTTCCAATTCTTGCATATTACAGTGATCTGGTGTGAGTTTAACATATGTTAGTTTTGTAGAAAAAAAGTCACATCTTTGTTGAAGACAGGGCTGATTCCTTCCTTGTTTATTACTATAACCCAGCACAACTTTTCCATTAATCAGGCTGGCATCCAGTTGGGACTAAAACATTCGGTAATGGTGGGCAGCATAAATTCAACCTCAAGTGTTATTGAAGACAATTAAATACGTCCTGAACCCCCAAATCAAACCAATCTAGCTTACCATGGTTACTTTGGGGCATATTGAAGAGTTTGATGTTAGACTTTGTCCCAGGTCAAGAGCTCTTCATTTAAAATTGTAACACATACAACAGAACTCATAACCCAAGAACATTGTCCTCCTGACAGACTGGAGGAGGGGAAATACATATATAGTGCACAATAAGATTCTTGACTGTCCCTATGACTAAGACATTTGATGATATGATGGGATTATTGAAAGTACACTTCCTATCAGCATCACTATTCATTGTTCAGAGATTTAAATTGTATGTTTGAAATAAACAGCCTGGTGAGTGAGTCACTGCTTATATTATACAAAAGCTGTACTCAATACTGCAACTTGGGTCTTTCCTATATAACTTTATAGGATTACTTGTATGTGGAATGAAATCTTCAGGTGTACCTACTGGAACCAAATTTGACATGTATAACAGACCAAGAAAAGTTTTCTACTAGCAATACTGAATTACTATTTGAAATAAATTAAAGTTGCAGCTTTTAGTATAAATTCTACCCATAATATAAAGATTGAGAGCATGACAACAGGGACAGCAGGACATAGGAATTTGCATTCCACAGAATGTGACTATCAATTTAGAAATGTCACTTTTGTACCTTTGCAGAAACCAGGGAATTAGTGTCTTTGTCGAGGGACAGGGGGGAGAGGAATCCCTGGATTTGGCATTAGAAGAACAGGTTCAAATCTTCCTTCTGCCACTGATTCCTTATCCAACTCCGCAGCAACTTTGTTTTCATCACTCGACCCCTCTTGGACCTCAGTTCCCTTATTTATAAAATCAGCAGCTTGAACTAGAGGGAGTCTCTTCTGTTTCTAATACTGAGAGTCCATGGCCCCAAAGGGGCTTTCTGCTACTCAGCAGTTCCCTGATTTCATTCTGTGACCCAACACAACAGGTGCCAATGGGGAAAGCCCATGAATTTCAATTGTCAAGAACTGAAGGTAAGCTGAATCAATGAATTAAAGAAAGGTTGACTGCTGTAGGTCAATGACAGCCAAGACGAGAAAACCAGTACTGAGCTGGTGTCAGGGGAGCAGTAGTTACAGGAACAAGTGAATAATAGATCATGTCACATTACATAGACTGAAGCTGTCTGGCAGATCTTTCTTAAGGACTCTGCACTTTAAGGACCATGTATCTGCATTTTAAGGTTGAGCTTTTAAAATTTATTTGGCAGCTAAACTATTCTATTCAAGGACCCTAGGTTGCAGAGTTGGCAGACACTTCAAAGGTAATCTAGTCAGCAGTCAATCAACATTTTTAAAGTACCTACTATGTGCTAGGCACTGTGCTCAGCTTTGAGGATACAAATAAGTGTAGTGATGGCTAGCCCCTATGTACAGCATGGGGGTGTCATTGTGTGGCTTAAAAGGATGCACAATAGACATGTCTAACCCCCTCTCCTCCTACCCTCCCCAAGGAAGAATTTAATCCCTTCTAGGAGGGGAAGCAGGAGAAGTCCCAGAGACTGACTATCCTGTTCCCCTCAGAGGGAGAAGGTGTCAGACTGGAATTATATCTACCTGCTCTCTTAAATATTTTTAGTCTAGATGTAATTTTCAAGTTCAAGCTAAACTTCTGATAGATTTTTTAATAGTAAAAGGACTCAATCTTTATATCCAAAGCTTGACTCCCTTTGCACCAAATAACAGGGTCACAATGAACAGCCATAGTAAGTAGAAAAGAAATTCATTTATCCAAGTTTATAGCAAAATAAAAATCAGACAAACTATCCATAAGAGAATAGCTACCAGACAATACAGATTGATTGAACTATCCATTGGGAGAGAGACAACTCAGCTAGAGAAAGAGAGACACATAGAGACAGAAAGAGACAGAGATAGAGACAGAAAGTGAGAGAGAGAAAGAAAGAGGGAGGGAGGGAGAGAAGGAGGGAGAAAGAGAGGGAGAGAGAGAGAAGGAGAGAGAGAGAGAGAGAGAGAGAGAGAGAGAGAGAGAGAGAGAGAGAGAGAGAGAGAGAGAGAGAGAGGGAGGTGCCTTACCCAAGGGAAAAAATCGACCAAATCTTCATTGTAACATATGAACATGATAGAGACTGTTAGCTCCTCTCATGCTGGCTTCTTCCTGGAACCTTATTCTCCCTTCAGAAACTTGAGGTGGGGTTGTTAATCATCCACCTTCTCTTTCAAAGCTGGAAACTAGAAGTGCCCAAAGCCTGAAGAGACTCAGACTTGAAGAAAGTCTAAAGAGACTGTATTTCTCCTCCTGCCAGTTCTCACCCACTCTGTCCCAATCCTCACATAGGTGTGGGGTACTGATCTCTACCAATGAGGAGATAATCTCATAGCAATGAATTTTGAGATGGGAGTTACAAAAGAAAGGCAATCCCTGACCTCACGGAGCTTACAATGTAAGGAATGGAGGGTGGGATGGGGAAGACAATACACAAAAGGAAACTGAAAAGGTGGGGGGTGGGATATAAAGGTACCCACCTGGTAAGTGGGGCCATTATGCTTGTGAAATTGAAAGCAAATGGAGCAGTTGATGGGAAAATGTCTAACTCCTTTATTTTATAGAAAAGAAAACCAAGGAAATGAGGTGACTTGCCCAAGGTTACATAGAGGGCAAATGTTAGAGGTGGAATTTGAACCCAGGTCCACTGACCCCAGAACTAGTGCTCCTTTCACTTCCCCTTCAGACGTATTGTCAGTGTCTAGGGATATACTTTCTTATTATAATCACTCTCTAATTTTAAAAATGAAACACTTTTTATTACCAAAATGAGCTCATTTCAAGAATAAATATCTTTAAATAACATAGTCAATACTTAAAATATCCCAAAAAGCAAGGACAAACTATGCTTTAAAATGATTTGTCCAAATTTCTGACAGCGTGTTGTGATGAGTCAAGGTCGAGCTTGGGCATCATAGATCATGGAGTCATAGGTCTAGAACTGGAAGAAACTTAAGTGATCATCTAGTCCAGTTCCTTTCTTTTATAGATGAGGGAATTCATGCCCCAAAGACTTAAGTGACTTGCCCAGTATAATCGAACTAGTCGGTATCAGAGGCAAGATTTGAATTCAGGTCCTTTGACTGTATTAGGTGATATTGGTTCTACCTGTGGCTTTTCCATTCTCTATATAAGGTGAGTATTCACCATTGCTAAAATACCATGGTTTCTGAATGTCCAGGTGATGTATGCTGATATGTAGGGTAAGGTAAGGTTGGCCTCTTAGACCCAAGCATAAAAGTATACAAGATGTCAGATTGGGGGAAACTACGAAGAAAAAAATAATGGCAAACACAACCACAACAATTCTATACACAGTGAAAAGACTATCAGATTTAACCACAAAGAGATCATTCATAACTTTAGAGAGATCGGTTGCTTGTGAAGGATGAGATTATAGGCTGGACTGCAAAGGGCTGAGGAAAGGGAGAGAAGGCAGTGAATTTATACAATATGACTAGGACTTTGAGAAGGGGAGGGAAAATATAGGATGCTAGCTTGAGGGGATAGTAGTGAAAGTTTCTTAAAGATAGGAAAACTTGGGCATATTTGAAGGCTAAGGTAAAGAAAACAGTAATTACAGAGAGATTAAAGATTAGAGAGGGAGAATGGGCTGATTTAGGGGACGATGTACTGGAGAAGATTGGGGAGAGTAACATAAAGAGACTGGAGAGAGACTGGCCTTGTCAAGGAGAAGAGCCACTTCCTTAAAAGAGACTGGGAAAAGGGAGATTGGAAGGAGATGCCAATGAGTTTTGAGATGAAGAGAAGGAAAGAAGAAGGAACTCATAGCAAATAAATTAATTTTCTGGGTTAAGGAGCCAAGATTCTCTGCTAAGAGAGTGGGGAAAGGTATGGACACTTGAGAGAAGAGAATGCTTGCAATAGCTTAATTGGGGAATGAGGGAGATAGGTACAGGGGGTGAAGAACTAATGAACTGAAACGAACTGGTTAATTATAGAGCTGAAATTGGGAAGGGAGAAAAGTGAAATCAGAGGAGTACCTGGGACAGTTCTAACGGGTAGAAGGTTGAGTGGTCACAATGAGGATTATGAATGGATTCTTCCAATTTATGTCTCCTAATTGTGGGTGTGACAAGTAAAGTTCTGCTCTTTGCTCCCTTTCCTAGCTCTGTGCTCTTAATATTTTAAGTGTATTAAGCTTGGAGCACAATAGGCTCCTGGCACTCACATGTTTAATCTTATCTCATCGTGAGTCAATGTGCTTCAACTCTCTTTAAAGGGAACTGAGTGCTGTGAAAATGTTTTTTAAACACTTTTAAACATAGATTGAACATATATTTTTTAAACAGTTAGATAACAGTATGAATTTTTCTCCAAAAAGATTTGGCAATAACACAAGGATAGAAAGGAAACTTGGCTCAGGCAGCATCGTGAGTTCTAGATTCTGGAAATGGAGAATAGGGAGTGAAAACACATAGAGGCTTGGAAAAGGTTCTAAGAGATGGGAAATTGTCAAGGTACAAGGAACAAAATGCCAAAAAGAATTGTCATAGTTGACTGTTCTGTGATTCCACTGTCCACTGATGCCTGATTAAAGCTCACTTTTTCCTACTAAGAAGCAACCCATCCCCATGGCTTTTTCAAAGCCATCAGTCAGGGCCTCATTATCAGGTTCACTGATATAAAGTGAGGTCTGCTTTTAGTCTATTTCTTTTTTCTTCTAGACATTAAAAATGATTTTTGTGGAAGATAGAGTTATGATCTGAGAATCGCTTTATCCAAGAGAAGAGATAAATTACAGTTCTTTCTGCTACTAAGTTTCCCTCTTGCCCTCTCTTCCTGCCCTGCCCTATGTTATTATGACATAAGGGGCCCCAGCAATCCAGATGTTTTCTTGTTTTTTATTTTATATTCACAGTGAAGAGACAAGTTTCTTGAAAGGCAAGATGGGGTAGTGGAAAGCACACTGGACTTGAAATCAGAATCCCTGGGTGCAAATTCTCATGCTTACTAGCTGCGTGACTTTGGGCATGCCACTTAAACTCTCCAAGTCTTAGTCTTCTGAACTATAAAATGAAACAATAATACCCATGCTACTTACCTCATAGTATTATCATGAGCAAAGAGTTTTGTAAATTTACTATTGTGTATCAATCAAGCAGCTAAGGCAGAAGATAGTACACCACCTTGGAGACAGGTAGACCTGAGTTCAAATCCAAGGAAATGGCAAACCACTCCAATATCTTTGCCAAGAAAACCCCAAATGGAGTTATGAAGAGTCAGGCACAATTGAATAACAACAAAAATCAGTAAAGCGCTCTATTCTCTTCCCAATTTCTCTGCAACCACCCCTCAAAGAGAACAGAAAACAAGCTCTGGAAAAGTTAACCCTTTCATGCCCAGAATTCCTGCCCTGAGCTTCCCCTCTCCTGATTGGTGGTAACCTCAGAGTTACGAGGTTAATAAATCAAGTAAAATACTGAGGATATATATTGTTGATTTAATTACACGTTATTGTTTTAATTGTTTGAAATCGTATTGGTTTAATAATAGCTATCATTTACATATTGTTTTAAGGTTTGAAAAGTACTTTACAAATATTATCACATTTTATCCTCGCGACCACCTTGGGAGGCAGGTGCTATTATTATAGCCATCTTATAGACAAGGAAACACAACACTCCTGAGTGCACTAGGTTAAGACAGAATTCCTATTTGGTTTTAATTGTTTGATGTATTAATAAAAAATAAATATACAAAATGTGTACAGTTTTCTAAGTCAACATATGGCCTGCAGGGATGCTTATCTATCTATCTATCTATATCTATATCTATATCTATATCTATATCTATATCTATATTTAGTTAGTTAGTTAGTTAGTTCCTCCCATTTTCATTTGAGTTTGACCCCACTGTTCTAGAGAGCAATATGGTAAAATATGAACCAGATAATAGTACTGGTTAGTAGAATCACAACTACAAACAAAAGAAATGGGTAACGTTAAAAATTCTGTGTCAATTTGGAAGGAGTCTATAATGGAGTGCCATAGGGCTCTCTCTCCTTAAAAACTTTTATCAGGCTAAGAACACAGAAGTCATGCTTGCCAAAGCTTACCAAACATGCATTTGACATGCAAATTGATAGGGCACAAAACTATTAGATACAGCAGTATAGGATGAGAAGTAAGGATGATTGACTGATAATCCCTGTAGCTTCAACTCTGATGGCATAAGGCGCCAGAACGTAGAGTGAGTATAAACCTACATGGAGGGTGTTAAGTATCCTCAGAAAGTACAGAGAGGCAGATCAGTCATTATACCATTCCCCTTGCTTTGAAATTGAATGGGATTTTAAGTAAATTTGACTTCAGTTAGGTAAGTGATAAGGTGACTAGAGAACTGAGCTTGGAATCAGGAAGACATCTTTATGAGTCCAATCTGACCTCAGACATTTACTAGGTAGGTGACCCTGAAAAAGTCACTTAACTTTGCCTCAGTTTCCTCATCTGTACAACAAGCTAGAGAAGAAAATGGGAAACCATATCTTTGCCCAGAAAACCCCAAAATGGGGTCACAAAAATCAGACATGACTGAAATGACTCAACTTCAACAAAAGCCCAACTTTTTACCCCTATATTTTCGGGATTATATTATGGGGAGTCATGTAGCACCATTACTTCAGAAGAATCACCACAGTAATTGATGCAAAGGACAATGGAAAGATGCAGAGCAGGTTAAAGTAGTCTAGATTATATTACCAACAATAACTTGCATGCAAGAAATGATATTAAAAAAAAAACAAAAACATGTGTATGACCCAAATCATAACTAGCATGGGGCAAGCAGAGTTTTGCCCCAGTGTGTTAACACTGAGAGGGCATATTTCCTGTATGCAGTGGTTCTCTACCCCACTGGCACCATGTTTACCTTCTCCTGGGTGTATGTTTCATAGTGTCCTGCCTCTCCTATACCCAGATCTAGGCCTACACTACCTATGAATTCTACTTTTTTTTTTTCAAAGATAAAGAGAGGTAAACAATTCCACATGAAGTTGGGGCATATTTTATAGAGGATAAGCCATTATCTCTTCTGGCACAAATGCACCTGGTGGAATGGACTTTTCCTGTCTCTACCATTCCCCCACCACCTGGATTGGTTCTAGGTGTCAGAATTCCCAGTTAGATCTTTATACATATATGACAAGAAAGGGTACCTAGCTTGTATAATGAGACATAGGGGTAAAAGATATGTAACCAATGAATAAAAAGAGGTATCCACAAAATATTACAAGAAGAAGAGGAAGACTTCTAGCATATTGGTTGAGTCCTTTGCAGATAATGAATTGAGAGATTACAATCATACAGCATGCAAAAGCATAATCCATAGAATATCTGCCCAATATATCTAAAATCCAGAGCCATAACAAAGGTAGTAGCAACAGAGGTTTTATCCCAAGGTACAGAAATTCAGAGGGTACCAATAACATTTACACTCCAACATCCTAGAATACCTGAGCTTAGCACCTAGTTAGTAAGAAAAATCAATTAGAAAAGAAAGCACACTTCCTTTCCCCAGTGGACAAATCCCAAGAGATTCCCATCCTAGTTCCTCTGACTTTATCCCCTTCCAAAGGTCTTCTTTGATCATTTTTCCTGATTGCCTTCCATCTGACATGACTTCCTTCCAATTCAGAAGGTACAGGCTTCTCCAGTACTGTTAGGGACAGACAAATAGAAGAGAAGACAGTCTGAGCTGCTAGAATATAAACATGGTATACAAGAGGTGGCTAGGTCACACAGTGGATAGTGCTAGAGTTGAAACTGGGAATGCCTGAATTCAAATCCTGCCTCAGACACTAGCTTTGATCTAGGATGAGTCATTCAACCTTTGCACCCCTTTGTTTATAGAATAACATTCATCTCCCAGGGTGGTTGTGAGGATCAAATTATATGATAAATGAAAAACTTTGTAACCCTTAAAGTAATATTTAAGTGTTAAATATTACATCTATGAATACTACTACTACTACTACTACTACTACTACTACTACTACTACTGCTACTACTACTGCTACTACTATTACTAGTACTACTAACTTCTACTACCACTGATGCTACTACAAACTACTACTATTACCATGGTAGGTAAATAACAATAAGAACTTGGCCAAAACCAACAATAAGTATAATCGAATCATGATCTGGCAAAATAGGTCAACATTGCGTCTCAGAGTGTGCCAACTTTGGAAACTTTTTAGCTATTTTAGTTATTTCTTGAGAATAATTAGGTTAGGAAATTAAAGCCAGGTGGCAGAGTGGGAACAGGCCTGGGACAAAGAATGGAAAGGGAAAGACCAGACATGAAATTCATATACCCAGAAAAGCTCACAAAAAGATGTACCCAAGTGTCCCAAGCAGAAGCCCTCACAGGCCAAACAGGGCTTCTAAGATACCGTTGATTGTTTGCAAAACACAGCAGCAGCTGCATTCCATGGGCTCCAATGGAATAATGGAAACTTTCTTTTCTCTTCTCCATCAAGACATAACAAAAGCAGAGCTGATGTAATTAATGAAAAAAAGATGGTTGTTTGAAACCCAGGGAGTGCTGAACAACGGGATGGGATGGAAATGAGGCCCACATTTAGTGACAATTCATTAGCTAGATGCTATATTCTTATGAACATGATGTTTTGCTAACATGCCCCTCTGCGGGGACAATACCAAACCAGGTTGGTGACTGACATAAGCATTAGAATCAAAGGCAACGATATAAATAGTGGATGGATGGAGTGACTCCTTGAATATAAATTAGCCTACACCAGCCAATCCAAAGAATCTTACAACTGAATACCTCAACTTAATGGATCTGTTTTAAAATTCCTAGTAATGGCTTTTTCTGTGGTTACAATATTCACTTTTCCAGATATCCTATCCTCCACTGAGGCTCTCATTGACAATGCACAAAGACCCCTTCCCCCAACTCCTAACCCTTACCCCCAAGGACAGCTTACAGAGAGAAGAATGTTTTTTTGCCAGATTCAGCTGCTCCAAAGAGAGAATGTTTTCAAATTAAACTCAAGTCTCTGGGGGCTGGAGTTCATTTAAGACTGGTGAAACACACCTTTCCCAGCTCCAAAAGATAAATCCCATTGATATACATGGGGATTTTGCAAGTGTTTATGGAAAACAATTGAGGGAAATGTATTCCATTAAATACAGAAGTTCTAGGAATGTTTCAGAATTCTGATGAGAGCTCATTATTTCATCTGTGTGTCCTGAAAAAGCTAGACTCAAACCTTGGAGGCCCACTTTAGAAATTCCATCACTGTCTCCAACTCCCACCTGCACCCCCACCCCAAGATGCCTCCTCTGGAAAGATTAAGAAGTCTGGACAACTAACTGCTTTGGTGAGTTACTTAGTTCTTTTTCAACCTTAAACCACCATAAGAATCAAGTTAGAAGAATAGTGGGGGCTGGCTTACAGAGGAGCGTCTATGATCAGCACAGGCTGCTTTGACCTTGTTTAATATTTATTTAAATTTCACAGTAGGTGGCATTTACTCAAAGCCCAAGAAATAAATAGCAATTCTTTGAGCCCTTCTTACTTAAAAACAAAAAAGTTGTGTTCGGAAGAAACAACTGGGTCTTTAGCAGTTCTTTAAAAATAAGTGTGCGTTGTGTTTTATTATGACTAATTCATGTTGAAACCGATAAAATCTGCCAGTTTATGTGTGCAGAACAAATCTAATCGTATCCTTTTCATTTTTGTCACTTCAAGGAACACATAAGTCTTCTGAAATCACTACGTTTAGATTGTTTATAGGTTAAATCTAGCTGTGAACTAACTTCAAGAGATAGTTTGTTGAATGGACTGTTCAAATGGCTTAGTTTTATTGGCACTTTCTTGCATCAAATATTCTTGGACCATTAGTGGAGACTTAGACACCTTTGTTATAGACAAATATTTGATAAAGCAGTCATTTTTCTGGTAATATTTCCCTTGTAGTGCAAGCTTAGCCAAACTGCCTTCCACCTAATGGGAAAGAATTTTTGAAAACCACTGTCTTGTTAAATGGAGGAAGCATTGAATAACCATGTCCAAGACACCAACATTTGGGTCTACCTTCCACTTTTCCATTTCCCAGCTGAAATTTGATATTAACACTGTTGCACTTTATGGAGGAAGAAATGGTTAAGCCTTTCCTCTAGGCTCCTGTAACTCTTCCTTGAGATCCCATTTGAATGATTAACTGCAACAGAAACTGTCTCTCCTTTCTCCTCCCACCCTCATTCTGAGTACATTGGAGGCCTGCACTTAGCTTAGCCCCTCTAATCTACACAAATGGAATATATATAGCCAAACCAGAACTTTGAGGCATCACAAGATACCTGATTAGTAATTAAAGGAGCTGACAATGTTTTAATCTGGAGAAGAAAAGGTTGGCCTTCTTCAAATATTTTAAAGATGTTCCAGGAAAAGACAATTATTCTGCTTGGCCCTGGGAGTAGCAGGATGGGTATAGGAACTAGATTAGAAGTCATAAAGAAGCAGATTTGGATTGAATAAAAGGAAGAACTTCCTAAGAATTGTAGCTTTCTAAAAATGGCCTGGGATGCTTTGGAAGGAAATCCCAGAGGCTTTTGAAGACAAGCTGAAAAAATAACCCATTGGTGAGGTCAAACAGGAGATTCAAGTTTTACATAGAGATTGGACTATACACGTCCAATACATATACATGTAAAAAGCATTCAATTTTGGAATCTGATCTTGGATCAGATTTCAACCCTGCTATTTTCCACTTGGGTATTCTTGGGAAAATCACTTAAATTATCTGAGCTTGAGTTTCTTCATGTGTAAAATGAAAATGAGAGTAAAGTAAAATGATTTCTAAGAAACTTTTCAAGTCTGTGTCTTATAATACTTACATGAGGACACTTCCCACGAATGTATTGCATGGTTTTTTCTGGATCATCTGAATTTTCTAGCTATGTAAATTAATTCACTCACTCCTTCATTCAACAAGCATTTGAGTGTCTTTTGTGTATCAAAGATTGAACTAGGTACTGAGGAAGACAAAAATGAAATAAAAAAATAGAACTTTTGCTTTCCACAAGGACACTAGATATTTTATTAGAGGAAATAACATGTACACATGTGAGTAAATACAAAATCTATACAGAGTAGCTACTCAACTCTTCCATAGCTATTCCCTATTTTTTTTTTAATTTTTGGAGGGAGGAGGTGAGGCAATCAGGGTTAAGTGACTTGCCCAAGGTCACACAGCTAGCAAATGTCAAGTGTCTGAGGCTGGATTTGAACTCATCTACTCCCTATTTTGCAATAAATAAACTACACATATAATCGGCAGATGAAAAAGCTCATTTCTGAAAGCCAGGAGACTAGTGAATATCAATGCTGGAATTCGACCAAAATTGTCTAAAAATGTTGGTCTTTCTTATTCATGGCCATCATTCTTCCAGGGATTATTATAATTTTGCACATTTACTTTTCAATTCATTATAAATACTTTTATGTATTCTCTCACTTCTTTGGCCTTATTGTGGTAAATGGCATGAGACGAACTCTTGATTAACCAGAAGAGGGCACCATCTACCACATTCTTCCCCTTAAAAAAAATCCTATGGGCTTGATTGGTTAGTGATCTAAGATTCCACAGCTTTTGGGAAAATAAAAAAAAAGCATGAAAGTCTCTGGAGGTTTCAGTCCCAAGTTTTCCTTTTGGAAGCTATGTATGCACTGTATAATTGAACCCCTGTTCAAGCAAGAGCAGGGAAAAGCACAAATAAAATAATCAATTCAATATGTTGGCATTAAAAAAAGTTATTTCTTAGACACTGAATGAAAATTCTCCCCACTGGTTTGGTTATTATAACCTCTTTTCATATCAATAGACTAGAAAAAAACTTTGGTATTTGCAATAAAAAGGAAAATACGTTAAGATAGGCATATTAGCCACTTAATGTTGTGTTGAATGTGCACGATTAATGTGTCTGAACTCCTAAAATAGCCAAACCTGGTCTTTCCCTTCCTTTTTTCTTTCCTTCCCTTTGTCAGTAAACTTTTTTGGGTTTGTTAGACAACTACACATAGAGAAATGACTAGGACTGAGAACCTTATTGCAGCTTATTTTAAATATGTTTCATAAAGCACATGGAAGTGTTGAAGTGTCATTATGGTTGGATTTTATCCCAAGTGTCTGAAATTCAGGTTCATTGTCGCCATGTCATTAAGATCACATTTGTCCTTCTTTGCACTACACAATAATTTCCATACCATTGGTCAAGTGCACATTCCCACAACTGAGCCTCTTCTGGAATATTTTTCTTTATCTATTCCTCCCCCCATCCCTAAGGTTTTATCCATTGGTGACTTCACCAGTGTAGGGAACTGCCAGAGAAGAAACTCTCTCTAACTGTTCAGATGTGTTACTGTTCCCCACCTTTGAGAGTTCCCAGTTTACCTGACTTAGGTAGGATCACACAATCAGTTTGTGTCAGACGTTCTTGAACACTGGTCTGGCTGAGTATCTGACCAGCCCTTGACCTACTATACAGTGCTGCCTGCTGGCTTACCTTGCAATTATTTCTATATATTCTGCCTGTCTGTTTCTGTCTGTCTGTCTCTGTCTTTCTCTTTATGTGTGTGTGTGTGTGTGTGTGTGTGTGTGTGTGTGTGTGTATCTGTTACCTTCCTTATTCGCTCCTTGCAAATCAGGATTATTTCAGTCCTTTTTTTCTTATCCCATTCTCCTAACACAATACTTGGCCCATGTTGGGTGTTTTTGTTTCAGTTACGTCTGAATCTTTATGATACCATTTGAGATTTTCTTGGCAGAGACAATGGAGTAGTTTGTCGTTTCTTTCTCCAGCTCATTTTTACAGATAGGAAACTGAGGCAAACAAGGTTAAGTGACTTTCCCAGCTAGTAAGTGTCACACAGCTAGTTAATGTCTGAGGCCAGATATGAATTCAAAAGATGAGTTTTCCTGCCCCCAGGTCTGACCCTCTATCCACTGTGCTACATAACTGGCTTATCTTCAGAGACCAATGGAATAGGGGTGGGGGGTGGGGTGACAATATAATCAATTAACAGGTATTTATTAAAGCTGTCTTCACAAATCAATACTTGATCTGTTTCTTAACTTTAAAATGTATAGTTTATTTTTTGCCCCACCCCTATCCCATTGACCTCTGAAGATGAGAACATCTTGTAGTTCTTATAGTTATTTTTCTATTAGCTACTGTACACAGAAGGTTCTCACCTGTGTATGAATTCTGAAGTTTCTCTTTCTAACCATAATCTCTTAGTCCTTTCACCCACTTAATCTCTTGCTTCAAAACTGTCCTTTCCCTTCCCCACCCCTACTCCCAGGACTCTTCTCCAACTTCTCAGGGTACTATCTCTATTAGGGACTCAGTTTCCTCACTTTTCAGTCTTGATCCTATAGTGAACTAATTCAAGGGAGACATGGTCGAGAGACATGGTCATTCAACTTGGAATCCAATGGTGTTCTGGTAAAATACGTAACTTCTGGCTTTCTGAAGAAGAAGTAGACCTTTGAAACACTTGTAAATTTAATACGCATCAACATTTTCTCCATTACTTTCTTAAGTCTAGACAATCAACAAGATGAAAAATCAAACCCTAATTTGTAGCAATTGCCAATTTCTGATGTGTAAATGCTTACACTGAAAATTTAACAATTGCCTCTCCCCAGCTGTCTCCAGCACACCTCTGCTTCAATCCATGCCTCTCTTGTCGTTCTGACAATTCAGAATCAGTCAGTCCTGAGCATGTATACTGTTTCCTCTTCTACTCCTAAGTTACCGAATGCTGTTGGAGGAAACCTTAAAACTATGCCAACAAGATCTGCCATGAATTATTATGATTGGATGCTGAGACAGCTGGGTGAATGAATAACTCCCTGGTCTGGTGTGTATATCCCAGAAACAGTCAGGTTGATGAGCTTTGCAGTTATCTGACTTAAGGAGAACATATATTCACATTAAGAAGTAACACTTTCTAAACACCCTTTTAGGGGGTGATTGTAAACTGAAAGCGTTTGCAATGCTAAATTTCAGTGGAGAAAAGGCTTTGTTTGGCTGAAGAGTGGTGAACATTAACAATCAAACAGTGATCAGTGAAGTAATTTCACATGGTGCATATATTCCAGAATAGACCAATAGCATCTGACCTCAGGATCCAGAGTTATAGCTACTCTAAGCATATTATGATTCCTCAAATCATTTGCTTCCTTTTTTTTAGGTTCCTGTGCATGCCTACTCTTTGCCACAGATTTTGAGTGCATCAATGGGAGAATATTATCCAGTTTTTTAACTGAATACAAACGTGTTTTATTACATATTAACTGTAATATGTTATCTATTCTTTTATTATCTTGTATCTTTGCTAAGTACTTATATTTAAGATCTAAAAATGTCAACCATAAAGAGTCGACTGAAAATTAATTGAAACAATAAATTCAGTAAAGCTGTAGAATATAAAATAAATTCAAACAAATCATCAGCATTCCTGTATATTACAAATAAAAAACAACAAGAGCTAGAACGATAGATTTTATTCAGAATAAGCTCAGAAGGCATGAAATATTTGATGATGTATCTACCAATGCACAACCAGAAATTATATGAGTCCAACTATAAAACACTCTTTGCAGAAATATAGTCTCAAATAAATGGGGAAATATCAACTGTTTGTGTAATTAAAGCCAAAATAATAAACATGGACAGACTATCTAAATTTACTTACTTATACGGTGCTGTAACAATCAAGTTACCAAAGAATTATTTCTTGGTACTAGAAAGATAACAATGAAATTCACGTGGAGGAATAAGGGGTCAAGAATCTCAAAGAAAATAATGAAAAATTGTGGAATAGAAGGTGAGGGGAGGTGCTTATCAGTACCTGTTTGTGTAATTAAAGCCAAAATAATAAACATGGATATACTATCTAAATTTACTTATGCAGTGCTATGATAATCAAGTCACCAAAGAATGATTTCTTTGAACTAGAAAGAAAATAAAATTCATATGGAGGAGCAAAAGGTCAGTACAAAATAGAGAAGTAGGTATACAACATCTGACGAAAATGAATGCAATAATACAGTGTTCTACAAACCCAAAGACCCCACTTACTGGGGAGAAGGACTCACTTTTTGATTTTTTTAAAAAAATGCTGGTAAAACTGGAAAGCAGTTTGGAAAAAAAATTAAATACAGATCAATATCTCACGCCATGTACCAAAATAAAACCCAAATATAGATATGTATGTTAGATATTAAAAATGACCTCATAAACAATTTAGAGGAGTGAAAAAAAATTACCTTTCAGATGGATGGAAAGGGATTTTAGGAACTCAGTAAGAGCGTCTCCTAAGGAACAGAGGGGTTGTGATATGCATGAATGGATCTAGGATTTTTTAAAGTACTGAATATATAACAATAGCTTGCATTTATATAGCATGTCAAGGTTACAAACTACTCTATGTATTCTGTCTTAGCTGAGTCTCACAGGAGAGTGAGGTAGGGAATAAAAATATTATCATCCTCATTTGACAGGTGAGAAAATTAAGGATCTGAATTAAGTATCTTGTTCAAGATCGTATAGCTACTAAATGGAAGTTTTTTGGTCACTCAGTCATGTCTGACTCTTCCTGATGCAGTCCATGAGGTTTTCTTGGCAAAGATACTGGAATGGTATGCCATCTCCTTCTCCAGTGCATCCCCATTTTACACATGAGGAACTAAGGCAAATAGAGGCTAAATGACACAGCTAAGCAGGGGTCTGAGTACAGTTTGGAACTCAGATTTTTCTGACCTCAGGTCCAGTGATTGAGCTACCGCACCACCTGGCTCTCCCTACGTGGAACTGGTTTTTGTTCAGTTATTTCAGTCTTGTCCAACTCTTCAAGACCCCATTTGAGGTTTTCTTGGCAAAGGTAGTGGAGTCATTTGCCATTTCCTTCTCTATCTTATTTTATAGAGGAGGAACTGAGGCAAACAGGGTTAAGTGACTTGCCCAGGGTCACATGGCTAATGTCTGAGTCTGGAATTGAATTTAGAAAGTTGAGTCTTCCTGACTCGAAGCTTGGCACTATCCATTGCACCATCTGTGCTAAGTACTTGGACCCAATCAAGTCTTCTGATCTGACTTTAACTTCAAGCTGCTGCTCTTAAGTTGTTTTAGACCTTTATTTTATGAGCAAAAAGCTAGTCTTCCTTCAGTCCCTTCTGTTAATAATAATACTTTTTAAAAAAACACCCTTTGGGGGGCGGAGCCAAGATGGCGTAGTAGAAAGACGCACATACACATAGCTCCGAACCCACAACCCATAGAACAACTACAAAGAAGTAACTCATGGCGAATTCTGCACCCAGAGGCCACAGAACATTGGAGCGAGGGAGATTTCTGTTCCGGAGAGACCTGCAAACCTCTCGTAAAAGGTCCTTCGTGCTGCGGACTGGGCGCCGGGACTGGGAGCTGAGTACAGCCGCGGCACCGAGAGGAACAGATCCGAGCGGGCTTCAGGGTCGGGATCTCCAGCGGCCGCACAAGTACCTCCACCCACAGGTGATGGGGGTCGGTGAGAGAGTCCCTTTGGCGGGTCGAGGGGGGAGTGGGGTGCCCCCATGGCTCGGGCCCCCTTCGGGAGACAGAAGCTGAGGGGCAGCGGCAGACCAGGGCTCCCCAAGCAGGCAGGAGCCTGGATCCATTGTTGAAGATCTGTGCATAAACTCCCTGAGGGAACTGAGCGTGAGAGGCAGCCCTGCCCTCACCTGAGCATCTGAATTTAATCTCACACTGAATAGCAGCCCTGCCCCCGCCCAAAGCCCTGAGGCTGGAAGCAGCATTTGAATCTCAGACCCCAAACACTGGCTGGGAGGATCAGGAGGTGAGGTGGGTGTGAGGAAAATATTCAGAGGTCAAGTCACTGGCTGGGAAAATGCCCAGAAAAGGGAAAAGAAATAAGACTATAGAAGGTTACTTTCTTGGTGAACAGGCATTTCCTCCCTTCCTTTCTGATGAGGAAGAACAATGCTTACCATCAGGCAAAGACACAGAAATCAAGGCTTCTGTATCTCAGCCCACTCAATGGGCTCAGGCCATGGAAGAGCTCAAAAAGAATTTTGAAAATCAAGTTAGAGAGGTGGAGGAAAAGCTGGGAAGAGAAATGAGAGACATGAAGTCAAAGCATGAACAGCAAATCAGCTCCCTGCTAAAGGAGACCCAAAAAATGTTGAAGAAAATAACACCTTGAAAACTAGCCTAATTCAATTGGCAAAAGAGGTTCAAAAAGCCAATGAGGAGAAGAATGCTTTCAAAAGCAGAATTAGCCAAATGGAAAAGGAGATTCAAAAGCTCACTGAAGAAAATAGTTCTTTCAAAATTAGAATGGCACAGATGGAGGCTAAGGACTTTATGAGAAAGCAAGAAATCACAGAACAAAGCCAGAGGAATGGAAAAATGGAAGATAATGTGAAATATCTCATTGGAAAAACAACTGACCTTGAAAATAGATCCAGGAGAGACAATTTAAAAATTATGGGACTACCTGAAAGCCATGATCAAAAGAAGAGCCTAGACATCATCTTTCATGAAATTATCAATGAAAACTGCCCTGAGATTCTAGAACCAGAGGGCAAAATAAATATACAAGGAATCCACAGAACACCGCATGAAAGAGATCCAAAAAGAGAAACTCCTAGGAACATTGTGGCCAAATTCCAGAACTCCCAGGTGAAAGAGAAAATATTGCAAGCAGCTAGAAAGAAACAATTCAAGTATTGTGGAAATACAATCAGGATAACACAAGATCTAGCAGCTTCTACATTAAGGGATCGAAGGGCATGGAATAGGATATTCCAGAAGTCAAAGGAACTAGGACTAAAACCAAGAATCACCTACCCAGCAAAACTGAGTATAATACTTCAGGGGAAAAATTGGTCTTTCAATGAAATAGAGGATTTTCAAGCATTCTTGATGAAAAGTCAAGAGCTGAAAAGAAAATTTGACTTCCAAACACAAGAATGAAGAGAACCATGAAAAGGTGAACAGCAAAGAGAAGTCATAAGGGACTTACTAAAGTTGAACTGTTTACATTCCTACATGGAAAGACAATATTTGTAACTCTTGAAACATTTCAGTATCTGGGTACTGGGTGGGATTACACACACACACATGCACACACGCACACACACATAGAGACAGAGTGCACAGAGTGAATTGAAGAGGATGGGATCGTATCTTAAAAAAAATGAAATCAAGCAGTGAGAGAGAAAGATATTGGGAGGAGAAAGGGAGAATTGAATGGGGCAAATTATCTCTCATAAAAGAGGCAAGCAAAAGACTCATTAGTGGAGGGATAAAGAGGGGAGGTGAGAGAGAAACATGAAGTCTACTCTCATCACATTCCACTAAAGGAAAGAATAAAATGCCTACTCATTTTGGTATGAAAACCTATCTTACAATACAGGAAAGTGGAGGATAAGGGGATAAGCAGAGTGGGGGGGGATGATAGAAGGGAGGGCATGGGGAGGAGAGTGCAATTTGAGGTCAACACTCATGGGGAGGGATAGGATCAAAAGAGAATAGAAGTAATGGGGGACAGGATAGGATGGAGGGAAATATAGTTAGTCCTATACAACACAACTATTATGGAAGTCATTTGCAAAACTACACAGATTTGGCCTATATTGAATTGCTTGCTTTCCAAAGGGAAGGGGCGGAGAGGGAGGGAGCTAAAGAAGTTGGAACTCAAAGTGTTAGGATCAACTGTAATGTTCTTACCACTAGGAAATAAGAAATACAGGTAAAGGGGTATAGAAAGCTATCTGGCCCTACAGGACAAAAGAGAAGACAGAGACAAGGGCAGAGAGGGATTTTAGAAGAGAGAGCAGATTGGTCATAGGGGCAATTAGAATGCTTGGCGTTTGGGGGGGGAGGGGAGAAAAGGGGAGAAAATTTGTAACCCAAAATTTTGTGAAAATGAATGTTAAAAGCTAAATAAAAAAAAAAAAAAAACACCCTTTGGCTCTGCATAACCATAGCTCCATTATCTGCCACCCATCCCAGAAGTCCTCCTTCTCCCTTCAGGCTAGTCATCTGAACACCCTAGTTCCAGAATTTAAAATATATCTATTTTTTCCATATCAAAGACTAGTGTTCCATAAGAATTCTTCATTGTCTCCTCAATCTTTTAAATACTTGAGACCTCACATTTTCATTTTATCATAGAAAACTTCCCCCTCCCTTTTCCCTTCCAGGCAGCTTCTCAATTTCACATTCCCTTCTTAAGCAAAGGGTTAGGAACCCTTTCTTTTAGTGCATTTAAATGACCTAGAAAATTAGCTCAGTGTCTGGATGTAGATTAATAGAACTCTGGCCTTTGGGAAATTCTGCTTTATGAAATTTGCGGGAAATAATTATTTGATAATGACACTCAGTTACAATGAAATTGCAATAATACGAATAGAAGCACCTTTGTATCACAGAATCCAAATAGAAGCTTGTCACAATTAGCAACCACAAAGGCATTCTGCAGTGCCTCATTTTGACATAGAGGTGACTCTAGGTTCTCAAAAGCTCTGTCAAGAGAGGACAAGCTCTGGGAGATTATGCCATTCTGGAAAGGCTTCCAGCATGATTCTGACAAAATAAAGAAAAAAACCAAATAAAACAGAAACAAAAGGCAACTGTATCTGCTTTCTGAGTAACTTAGAGCAGGATCGTCTTGTTTGTAAGAAGGAGCATCTCAACGCACCCTCATCCCTCTTTAGAGCAGATGTAGATGACTTCTTTCTGCTTCCGCCTCACCCTGAGGACTCTTTTAATTGGTTGCTTAGCTGGAACTCCATTGATATGTTAAAGTGTCAGTCTGCTCCTCAGGCCATCTCTTTCTGCCTCCTCAAGGGGCTATTCTGAGTTTATTCCTCTACACTCCTCCATTGTATTGGCCCTGTGAGCCTTCTAGGTAAGCCAGTGTGTGACTGGGATGGGAATCCCCCCCTACTCCCCCAACTGCACCTGGGTCTTTTTTGCTTTGGTAATGGGCATTGTGAGATCTTGAAAAGTTGGTGGTATTTCCCACCCTTCCCTCAAGAGAGAAGAGACAGAGAGAGAAACACAGACACAGACAGAGAAGAGATAAAGAGACAGGAAGAGACTGAGAGAGACAGAGAGAGACAGACACAGAGACAGAGAGAGACTGAGAGAGACAGAGATAGAGAAACAGAAACAGAGAGAGCACGGAAAGATAAGACCTCAGTGGAGGGAAATCTTAAAAGAGCTGAAGAGCAGTATTGTTGTACATATCCCACCACTAAGCCTTGAATGTCAACCTCTCAACCGATTGTTATTCTATATAAGTCTTGTTTAGCATCCCCTTTCTGGATGGAAATATAAGTGATTCTGATTCATTTTTATATTCTAGGTACCCTTTCTTGATTCCTTCTCTCATGCTAGGGAGACATGAGCCCAAAATGGAATTATTCCTCAGGAATCTGAGTATGAGGGAGAATTGGAGCATTGGGGATTCTAGTGCCTCTGTTGTGGATGGAGGTAGACAAGTCCACAGCAATGGACTCAGGGCAGGTAAAGCACAGGGATTGATGAAGGGTAGCATCTCCTGTGGCCTTTGACTAAAGGGCCTGCCCAGCCTGTATGCTAAACCAGCTTAGATTGGAGAGATTCCTCATCAGTAACATAAGCAGTAAGCAATGAATTCTTTGACCGTGGCAACTCTTGAAACAAAGGGAAAATCCAGAATAACCTCTAGCCTTATACAGCCTCCTCTCACATTTGCAGTAATAATGGCAAAGTAATAGAAGAGTTTTATGTCATCTACCAATATTTATTTAGCCATATAGCACTCTAAAATGTGAGTTCCACAACCACTGACCAATAAATGTCATGCTACTAAATGCCATTCTACTAAACTCATGGCCCCCTCTTCCTTACCTCTCAATCCCTTAGTACCTCATTACTCAACTGAAAGAGCTCTCTAAGCTTACCAGATACCTCCTGATTGCTAAATCTAATAACTTGTTCTCATTCCTCATTCTCCAAAGGGAATGATCAACAACATTAAAAGCTGCAGAGATACCAAAAAGGATGAGAAATGAGAAAAAGTCAGTGGAAAAGCATGTTTTAAAAAGTTTGGCAAAAGACTTAATTGAACTGATTCATCCCCAGAAAATTGAAAGGATAAAGCTTAAAAGAAGATAAAAAATAGATTTAAAAAAATGGAAAAGATCTACATAGAATTTTTGTTTTACAAACTATTTTGGTCACCAATGACAATGACACTACCATATTTAGATTCAGCATCGCAGTTCTTAAGATGCTGTATGATGAAGTAGGAATGGTACAAAAGGAAACTAAGATGGAAAGAGAAGTTGAACTAGGCCAATTATACATGAAAAAGGTTTATACTGGAGCTGACACAATTTTTAGGGCATTGAGGGGTGAATTCTTTAAGATATCTGAAATAAGGGAGGTTACCAATGACTTAGACAAAATCTTAGACTTTATTGATACCAAAAATATGTCCTTGAGAAAATAGTGATAACTGCCAACCCATATAGTAGCCTACTTTGCAATCTCAACCAAAAATTTATTAGCATAACCTTTATATCAATGTGGGACATCCTTGAGGAAGATATAAAAAAGGGAGAAACATGCAGGCTCATGTAAAATAAAAACAGAGAATAAAGGGTCCCAATTTGCCTGTTTGTTGATAGTAAAAAAAAGCATCTGATCTAATGGAGCAAAATGCTATATTAAAGGCTCTTTTCCAATAAGATGTCGTTTATGCATATATTAAAATCATAAAATATTCCTGAAGGATATAGCAACTGAAATAACTTTGTTGACTACCCTATGCTTATTAATAATAGGGAAATATATGTTTATCCAAGATATACATCATCATATTAGAAAATGTCCAGCACAGAGTTCAAATGAAAGGACATCCTTAAGATGATGAGGCATTCTAGATGTTCCTCTCTGAGGATGACATGCTGATTACGTTAAGCCCAGGAACACTGCAGAGTCTCTTCAATCACATCTCTAATAACTCAAAATAGTGGCTTAACCATCCACATTAGAAAACCCAAGCCATTGCAGAATGTCTTGTCTAAACTAGAAGATGCAATTTGTCCATTACTACACATATATTTTCTAAACTCTATGGACAATGATAAGCTAGGTAGGTCTAGAACTAGACAGAAGGAGGAAAAAGAAGGGAAATAAAATAGTGCTTTTGATGACACCAAATTTTCCCTGAAATAAAGGCCCACCTTTTTAGCAATGATAATCTTCCAGTGATGGTCTATGGTTGCAAGACTTGGAAGGCCAAAGCTGCCAAACCATTAAAGTTGCCGTGACCAAGTCACTAACCTCTCTGAGCCTCTGAAGTTTATCATTAGAAGTTGAACTAGATGCCATATCTGAGGACCCTTCTTTGATCCTATAATCCTAAATTCTTGTCTCCTAAAGAAAGACATGAAAAGCATTGCTGAAAATTCAACCTCAACAAACAAAAAGAAAATGATTTTAAGGTCAACCTGCAACTTGATCCTCCAATCATGTGGTTGAGCATAGACACCAGAGCTGATCTGGCTGCTGTATTAGGGTATTTCCAAGAAGCATTGAGCCACAGGAGCCATAAAAATGAGGCATAAGAGGTTGTTTACTTTGTATGGTGCTGAGAATACTATTAGCATGTAATACATACTGATAAATAACCCTAGGAAAAATGGAAGGATTAGCTTTTATGCCTGATGCAGCTCTACATGTGGCAACCATTTTTTTATTTTTAGAAAAGGTTTGTTATAACTGGAAGAGTTTTTAGTATTCCAGTCCATATTTCCCATATGCTTATAATTGGCAAATGACTACTTATTAATTTTAAGATAATATTATAAAAATTATTTCATTATCCAGGGTTCTTAATCCCTACCTTTTTTTTTTAAACATTGACTCATTCCCTCTTGTTTGTAAGATGAACATGTAAACTATTGAATATTTTGGTTTTAATTAGTTGGATTATAGATTTAGAGACAGCAGGGATCTTAGAGGCCATGTTGTTTGACTTCTTATTTTCAGATGAGCAATTATGGCCAAGAGAACTTAAGTGACTAAGCAGTAATCGACAGATGGAGGAGCTGAAACCATTTTCTATTACTCCAAGGTCTTTCTCCTGTACCATACTATCTCCAACACCGTGGCTGGTTTTATGCAGGACAGAAGTGAAAGAGAAAGTTTATAGGCATACATGTGAATTAGGATGCAGTCATATTATGAAAACCAAGCAAACTGAATGTTGGACTTTCTTTTGAATCACCAGACAACATACTTTCTGAACCACTCTAGAAAATACATTTCTTTCCAGAGACATTCCTTAGTTTCGTATTCCATTACTATTTTCCTTTCTAACATATGTGTCCTTTATTTCTTTGTCCAAATCAATGTCTAGCTTAGATTAGTTACTAAAAAACAACAAACAGACACTCTGTCTCTATAGGGCTCTATATATGAATAATCTAATCCCTAAAGGAATAAATGATCTCACCAGTGTGGGTATTTTGTCCAGACCTCACCACCCTTCTCAACTCTTCTCCATGTTTTTTTTTCATGACTTTGCCACAGCAGGCTCACTGGATAGGCTAGGGAGGCTTTCTCCCTTTTTCTTGATATAGCGAAGATTTCAATAGAGCATATGGCCTGTCTCTTGCCACATGACCAGTTCATCTTTTTTTTTTCTCCCACATATTTCTTTTAATGTCCTCCTTTAATGTCCTTCCTAATTCCTCGCCTGTAAAATATTATAGTCCTCTCATACTCACTATGAGTCTCTCTATTACCCTGGAATGACAGTGTCAATTTCTCAGAATTGAATAGTATTATATGACTCAAAGCCACACAATGGGTCTAGAAGAATATTGGATGATGATATTACAAGAATAATAATTCATGTTTATGACTTTAGTTTTGTAAATCATTTTGCTATTCTAATCTAACAACGGTCCTGTGAATTAATACTATATGGTGATAGAGGTATTTGTGATGGTGTTAGTTGCAGTCAGGAGTGTGCTGGTAAATGCTCTCTGAAAAAAATGTACCCAGAAAAACTTTTAAGTTGGATTCACATTCTTGATTTCCTTCACCTCTTTCTAAAACCTAAACAATTAGCAAAACAATAAATTAAACCTTGATTTGTAGCATTTGCTGACTTCTGAAAGGTAAGCTTTCACCCTGAAAATTTAACAATCTATTCAGCCCTTATAGGCCGGCTCCAGTACAGCCCTGGCTGAAGTGTTCAAATCTACACTTAGTAATGACTATAGCTAGCCGTGGATCCTTCCTCCACTTACTTACTAGTCAAGGGAGCAAAATGTCACAAGATCTCTCAATGACTTAATATGAGAAGGGAGTGTAGCATATCTTTTGGTCACCAGATGGTGCTCCAATTACCCACTGTTGTCTTGACTAGCAAACTGCTAAGTTAGGGCCAGTTTCAATAGAGATCCAGAAAGTATGGTCTGGAATATGATTAAAATGAATAGGAATGTGAAATTGGCCCTTCAACTCACTGAGTCCTCATTTCTCAGCCATTACTACCAAACTCATAGGAATCTTTAATTCATGATCAATGGCCATAGTTTATTAATACAATTAAATAATTTAAGAAACTCAAATGAATAATAATATAGTAAGCTTCCATGCCCCTGAGGCTTGAGTTGTTGGTTTTCCTCCCTCCCTGGACCCCTCTCCTCTCCAAGAAGTTCTGAGGGGAACAGAAAGGAAAAGGATTGGGCAGGTTTACAAGGAATGGGTGATTTTTCAGCAAGTGCTTTGATAATTTATCAATTGGGGAGTGCCTCTTGTTTTAATGAATGTGAATCAGTTCCTTATATATCTTGGAAATGAGATTTTAACAGAAACAAAAGCTTTCTGTAAAGATTTTTTCCTAGTTATCTGTTATCCTTCTAATTTTAGGGATAAGCAGTTTTCAAAATAAGAATTTTAAACTCTAAATAGTCATATGAAAAAATGTGCCAAATAACTAATAATTAGAGAAATACAAATTCAAACAACTCTGAGTTCCACCTCCTACCCATAAATTGTCAAAGTAAAAAAAAAAGAGGAAAATGACAAATATTGGAGAACTTGCAGGAAAAAAGGAATGTGAATGAACTATTGATTGAGTTGTGGATTTGTCCAGCTGTTCTGGAATAAATTTGAAACTATACCCCCAAAGTAATAAATATACACACATACATATATATGTGTGTAAGTATATATGTGTGTTTGTATATGTGTGTGTGTGCATGTGCATGTGCATGTGTGTCTGAACAATACCTCCAAAGTTAATAAAACATATACATTTTGATACGCATATGAAGTAGGTATATGTGTTCGTACACGCTTATATATGTATATTTAAATATACATATACATGTAGAAATGTGTTGGAAGTATACATCCAAAGTTAGTAAACTGTACACACATTATATACATATGTAGGTATATATGTGTGTGTCTGTAGGTGTATATGTGTTTACAGTTATGGTATCTTATTTATACATATATATACATAGTATAGTTTTACACAAACACACACACACACACACACACACACACACACTGCTTGACCCAGCAATACTAGTGTTAGGTCTATCGTTCCATGATAATTGACAAAAGAATTGACTAGAGAGAAATCTGGGAAGACTTGAATAAACTGATACAAAGGAGGAAAACAACATTAAGAAAACAACCAACTTTGAAAGACTCAAGAACTCTGATCGATATAGTCACCTACCATGATTCCATAGGAGGGATGATGAAACATGCTCTCTGTCTCTGACAGAGAGACAATGGACTTAAGTGGAATGAGAAATATTTTGAGGTATGGTCGATTTGGGAATTTATTTTGCTTGACTGTGTATATTTGTTTATGAGGGTTTTGTTTTTCTTTTTTAATGGTGGGAGTTGTGGGAATAATAGAAAATTTCTTTGTGTTAATTGAAATAAATTAATTGGACTTTCCTTTAAAATCAAGTGCTCTAAGGCAAGAAGAAAATGAAATTGTGGTTTGGAATTCCCTCCAAAGACAAAGGAAACAGGAACTCCCTGAAAGGTAATGTCTGTGCGTTTCTGCTAGCTTACTGAAATTTCTATGATTCCCTCTTTTCCCCTTATTTCCTCAGGAATTTCAGAAAGCTGGATTCTAATAACTTATAAAAATGTTTATTTTTAATTTATGAAATAAAGCAAGCATTTCCATAACATAGTAGAATAAACAAAGATTGTACATGAAACTGCAAATCTACTACGCACAATTTGTTCTTCCTCTTAAATATGTAATAAATTGTTATGTAAATTTCTTTTTTTCCCTTTTTTCTCCCCCCCCATTCCAGAGATAGCTACCATTAGACACAAAGATATATGTGTGTATGTGTGTGCAAGTGTGTGTATATATTTTATATGTAAAATCATTTTATATGTACTTCTATTTATCACTTCTTTCTCTGGGTACTGATAGCATCTTCCTTTATATGTCCTTTGTAATTAAAATTGAGTATAATATTCAAAATGATTTTTAATCCTACTTTATAGATGGGAAAAGTGAGAATCAAGTCAATTCAATTGGAATTCATGAAGTACTTACAATGCTGGGTGCTGAGAATACAAAAACCATGATGAAAGTTGTCTCTGACCTCAAGGAACTACAAGGATGGCAAGGTTAAGAGACTTGTCCATGGATACAGAGAACGCAAGCCTGAGAAGTAGGATTCAAATCCATATTTTCTCAAATTCAAGTTGGTTACTCTAGTTAATCATTCATATTGTAATTAGAGGAGAAGGAAAGTTGCCTAGTTACCCAGGTAGAAGATCTGCCTGTACAGAGGAAAGAGGGTCTTTTACTGCATAATTCCTTTCAAATTGAAGGAGATAATATCTTCAAAATGCTTTGTAAACCTTAAAATGTTAAATAAATGTTAGCTATTATTATTATTAATTTTCCCACCTCCACATCCATCTAATATACGCATACGACTCTAATCTAATTTAGGTAAAGACAGGACAACTGGTCACCCCATGAAGATCAGTCAGTCAATCAACATTTATTTAGCCCCCACTACATATCAGACACCATGCTAAACTGTAGGTTTAGCAAAGAAAGGCAACAAGATAGCCCTTGCCCCCAAGAGGCTCAAAACCCAATGAGGAAAGCCAAAACATGAAAAGAAGTTGAAAGTGATGAGGAAGGGATGGAGAGGAATAAAAAAGTCCTGGAGTTATGTGGGAAATTAGGAGGTGACTATTCTGATATCCACCTTTCATTTTTCCAATCAGAGGGAGGGAGGAGCCCTAGGGGCAATGGGGACTGAGGAGGTATTTCTGAGTTGATAGGATCTTTCAGGAAGATACATTTTTGAGGGGAATGATGGAATCTAGGTGGGGAACCAGGTAGGGGATTATGAGATGGCTGCCCTGTCCTCTTTTTAATTATTAGGATTTTGGAGATGTACTTGTGGCTACACAAGGGAGAAAAGGTTATGAGTAAGTTACAACAAGTAAATGCCTGGCCAAAACCAGTGACATGGTCAGGAACAGTCTTCTTCCACTTCCCATTCTCCCAGGGTAACTTAAGGTCCTCAGCAGTTGTACATCAACCTAATAACCTCTGTTACAGTGGCTTTTTCATATGCAGAATCAAAGCCCTTGGCTGGTGATGAAAAGGTGAAATGGTTAGTGGATTTGAGTACCCAACACATCAAAACGTAGTGTTGTGCATTAAAAGATATGCTAATTAACATCTATAGTCTAGAATAAAATCTTTATAAATTGTATTTCTGAAGTAGTTATAGTGTATCTGTATTTACACCTGTGACTATGTTTCAGTATGTGTAGGAAGACCTGACATCTGTGAACTATTCGAATGCTTGAAATTGTAGTAAAGTAGAAAGGATTTTTATTTTTAAAGTAAAGAAGAAATCCCATACTATTAACTGTAAAACTTTACACTTTACAGCTGCCAATTGTAATCCACTAGGAGCCAGAGTTCCTAGCCATTGACTAGAACAGAGGACTCAGGATCTGTGTAAGGAAGAAAAAAAAAAAAAAAGACTTCTTGTCCCCTTCCATTTAAAGAGAAAAACAAACCTCCCATGCATCCCACCCTACTGGGGGAATGATTTTATTCTTGGGCAAGGATGGAGTAGGAAAGTCTGATAAAATCTTCAGATCAAGAATATTTCTGGTCCCTTGTAAAGCAGTGAATTGTACCACTGAGTGTCATTCATCCTCAGCCAGATTCAGTTTGTGTATAGTCTGTGGATGATAAGAAACTATTTTTAGATCTTTTTAAAACTTAAACAGCTTTATCACACCATTACTACATTCATTAGGCTTGCCTGTAATGAGGGGGTGCTTTTTTGTGCATATGAAATGTGCCAAATTAAGCAGAATGAAATAACTTTGAGCTTTCTTCTTTTAACTGCCTCTGCATTTTTTTTTTTTACAGTTCTTTGAGTAAGGATTTTTAATTTTCAGTTAATATTTATCAAGGACCCCCTGTAGGCATAGCACTCTGCTAAGCCCTTGAGGAAAGATATATAGAGATTAATCAAAGATGGGTATGAAAAGCTCTAGTGGACAGACACCATGCCACCCACATAAGCAATAAATTGACTCAGTAAGAAGGTCCAGACAACTTACTTGAATGTTTATTTAAATTTAGAACTGAAGATAAGAATTTTTTTTTCAACATAAAGTAGATTTTTACTTCCTCCTCCCCCCTTTCCCCACCCTCCAAAATCCCCTGTTGCCTCTTGGCTCTCCATACTGATTGCCTTCTTTCTTTATCCTCTTACCAGTGGGCAAAATAAAGCATGGTGAGCTCAACACAGACTTATAGAGCTGGTGTTAGAATGAATCTCAAAAGACTCCAAATTCAGCCATTCTGTTTATACCTCTTATTTTACCTGTTTGCCCTTGGGCAAGTCATTTAAATTCTCAAGAACTCATTTCCTTACCTGTAAAATGGAGGAGTTGGGTCAAACAATCCCTAAGTTGCCTTTTAGCTCTAAATCCTAATAGAGGAGACTGTCTACTGGCTATGTGAGACGTAGATTTTTGGAATCATCAGTAACCACCTGAGAGTTGGAGTGGGGAGGATGAATGAACCCTTTGAAGAAAGGACATCAAACAACAATGATGTCAGCGATGTCAGTCATCATTTGTTCCTCTCCATCAAAATTCCCCTCCATAGCTATTACAATATCTAAGAGATCATGCTGGTGGTCTATCAAGTTTCCTGTCATTTTCATCTCACCAATCAGTTCCACTGTATGAGTCAGAAACAGGTCCCTGATATCAGCTTCTTCTGCTCAGAACAAGCCTAAGATTATGTTAAAAACCTCTACTTCACTTTATTTATTATCCAGAGTCTGTGAATGGTAGGAACATTGTGTCACATGTAAGCTCAGCTAGATTTTTTTCTTCTCCTCCTAAAGACAGGGAAGAGGCTCCTGGGATTTGGTTGGTCCAAGGCACCAAGGTTCCAGCTATTGGTGTGGCTACCCCATTGCTTAGGGCATAAGACCATGAGGTGTCAGTACCCTTCAGACTTGGAAAATGTCCCATAGCAATGACTATCACTAAATCCTGGTAATAGATATCATCTGGACCAGTGCTTTATTCTCTCTAAGCTAAGATTAATTAAAACTGTTCTTGTCAGTTACTTAATGAATGTCTCATTTTCTCCCCCCAAAGCCTCAACCTGAACCACCAAATAGGCCTGAGTCAAGCCTAACCTACAACACTATGTACTGGAAAAGTCATAACAAGCAATTGTAATACCCAGTTGAACAACTGCTTGGTACCATTACTATGAAATGTACTCTCAAATCAACTTTGTAACTCATGGTTTCACAAGTAATAATCAAGATAACTCACTTGAGTGGGAGAAAGAATTTGTTATGTTAGTAGTTTAGGGAAATGTCAGAATTGTAAGGGCTATCCAGGCCTACTTAAAGAATTTCATGTGCCATGTTCTTCATTATTCCCCAGAGAAGCCATGATGAAATTCCCTCTTACACCAGAACAGAAGGTAATACTGGGATTATTACCTGCCCTTGTAAAAGGGAAGTGACCCCTCTTGTGAAGGGAGGACATGAAAGATATCAATTTGCCTACAAAGAAGAGATAAAAGGCAATGTTTGATGATGGAGCCTGGGGGGTGGGAACAGGTTTTTGTTTTTTTATGGGACAGGTCAAATGAACCTACTGGATAAAGTAGACACCTAATCTTCTCTTTCCCTCATACTTTTCCAGTATCTGATATCTAAGTGTGTACTCCTTATTCTTCTGAAAGAGTTATGTGTTAAATCTTCGTATCCTCTAAAGTTTCTGCCTTCCCACCCTGAGACAAAGCCTCAGTGACCCCCACAGTGACCCCTACAGAACTGTGCTTTGGTGTATAGATAATTGAGGCCAGAAATAGTTTCTCTAGCCTTTCTGCTTCTCTTCTAAGTAATTGTTTCGCATAAATTATTTGACATCTCAGGTCAGTTTTACTCCCACTCTTTCCACTTTTAGTTTAAACATAGATTCTCTTATCTAGGAAATGTAATATGGCAGAAAGACAAGGACCAGGACTCCAGAGTAATAGATTCTAGTCCCAGTTTTTCCCCTACTTAGGCATGAGGTTTACGGGTTCAAGTTTTCTATAAAATGATGGTATTAAACTAGATAATTTCCAGGGTCCCTTCACATTTTAAATGTTTTTTGTTTGCTTATGGCCATATATTTGCTCATGCTCTTATTTCTACTTCTTTCCCCTTTTTCCATGTTTCCCTTTCCTCTTTGCCCATCCAAATCCTAATCATCCTTCAAGTGCCAGTTCAAATTCTATCTCTTCCAGAAAGATACCCCTGACTTTAGACTGTAATGATCTTTCACTGGCCTGAAATCTTCATTGGAATTTGTACCATCCAATATAGTACTTGATTATATATAATCTGTTCATAACCTGTGTTCTAGAACAGCTTTGCATGGACACAGGGTTATGTTATGGGGGTTATCAAGTACAAATCACTGCTCTGGTTTTCTTGCCTCATCCAGATAAAATCCAGGAAGTTCTGAAGATATCTCATATCTAGTGAATTCAATGGACTTGCCATGCTAACAAACCCAGACTTTATCCATTAGGTATATTTAGGATTTAGAAATATGTTTAGAAACAATATTTATTCAGAATAGAAATGAACAATGTCTCAGAAATCAATCATATCTCATGTTATCATTTGAACGTAGACTCATCATTCTTCATTCACTCAGGGTAGTGTCACCCTTAAAACCTTATAGATACCTGGGACTTTGAGAAAAAGTGTCTGGATATTAGAAGTTTAGAAATGTCACTGAAGGCTTTTCTCTCTCTCTCTCTCTCTCTCTCTCTCTCTCTCTCTCTCTCTCTCTCTCTCCCTCCCTCTTTCTCTCTCTCCCTGCCTCCCTCCCTCCCTCTCTCTCTCTCTCTCCCTCTCTCTCTCTCTCTCTCTCTCTCTCACACACACACACACACACACACACACACACACACACACTCACACCTCTTCTGCTTCTGTGGAAGCTTTATGGCCAGACCAACCTGCCTTGTCATCTGGGGACTTAAATACAACCACCACTGCAAAAGTGTATCTTCTTCCACATCTAGAAAAGAATATTGCAGTTTTTTTAATTGATATTCCTCATTTTTACTTCACCTATATCTCTCTGTGCATCCTTCCTTCTTCTCTCTCCCAGAGAGCCATTTTTCATAATAAATAATAAAAAAAAGCAGAAGAGAAAATAACACAGAAAAATTGAACAATTCATCCAAAAAAATTTCTATGTTCCAGGTTCATGGACCCCAACTTCTACAATGAAGCAAGAAGAGGTATTGTTTTACATTTCTGCCTTGGAGCTAAGCTTAATCTCTGTAACTTCACAATTCTCAATATCAGTTGTTTCATGGTAACTTTTTTTTTCCATTTATGTTATGGTAGCTACTGTGTATGTTGCTTTCCAAGCTCAACTTACTTCTTTGTGCATCAGTTCATATAAGTCTTCCGTTGCTTCTCTGTATTCATCATGCTCATCATTTCTTACAGGACAATGATATTCTACTCTATCCATGTACAATTTCTTTAATAATTCTCTAACCAATTTACTTTGTTTTCAGTTCTTTAATACTCCCCTAAAATGCTGCTAAAAATATTTTGCTCCCTATGGAGACTTTCTTTTTCTTTGACTGCCTGGGGGTCTTTGCTTAGCAGTGGAGTTTCTGGGGGCAAAGGATGTGAACAATTAAGTCATGTTATTTGCACAATTTTAAATGGCTTTCCAAAATGATAATGAACAACTCCATCAACAATGCATCAGTGTGTGTATACCTTTCCATAATTCCTTCTGCATTAATTATTTCCCATCTTTTGATATTTTTGTCAGTGTGTTGAATGTGGGGTAGATTTGGGGCTATTTTGATTCAATTTCTTTAATTATTAGTTATTTGGGGCATTCTTTCATATGGCTACCTATGATTTTCAATTATTCTTCCCAAAACTGTTTATTCATATTTCTTGATCCCTTCTCTTTTGTAGAATGGCTGTTGCTCCCATGTGTTTGTTAGTTGCATATGTATCGTCAATGCAGAGATATGTGATGCAAATATTTTTCCTCATTAGACCATTTTCCTTCTTATCCTAGATGCATTAGTTCTGTGTGAGCGAAAGCTTTTTAATTTTATCTGAACAAAATCACCTATTTTACTTTTTATCATTGCCACTGGCCCTTTTCTGGTTAAAAATCTATCCTTTATCCACAGTTTTAAAAGGTATATCATCTGATTCTCTTGTAATTTTTTAATGATGTGATTTTAATATTCAGGTTATGTATCCATTTCAAATTTATTGTAAAATATTTGGTAGGATGTTGATCCAAGTCTGATTTCTTCCTAACTGCTTTATATTTTTCCCAAAAGTTCTTATTAAACAGGGAATTTTTTCTTGTATTTTTAGGTTTACTGAACTGTATTATTTAGTTCTATTATTAATGGTTCTCCACTGACTAGTCTTTTAATTGATCAAAATTTCTATTTTATAAGAAAAAATGATTTTGATGATAATTGCTTTAAAAATACTTTGAGACCTATAATGGCTGTTTCCCCCTTTTCCTACTCTTTTTCACGATTCTCTTTGATATTGTGGTACTTCTTTTCTTCCAAATGAATTTCACTTTGGTAGATAAAGTTAACCACTAAATTCACAAATTAATTTCAGTAGAATTGTCATTTTTATTATGTTGGCACAAATCAGCCATGAACACTGAATATTGCTCTATTTAAGTTGTTCTTTCTTTCCTTAAGGAATATTTTGTAATTGAATCCATGCAACTATTTAGTATGCTATGATAAACTGACTCTCAAATATTTTATGTAATTTGTAATAATTCTGAATGCGACATTCCTATTATTGCCTCCTGATTTTTATTATTATTATACTGAAATGCTGGGGGTTTTTTTGTGGGCCATGTAGGCATTTGCTCAATGTTTATTGAAGGAATGAATGGGATTCTGTGACTTCAAAGCAATAAAAATCCTATTTCTACTAGCAAAAATAGCTCCTCCTTCATTTTCATATGTCCAATACCTCCTGACAGGACATTCAGGGCATAAGCCCCTTTTCTTTTTTTTTTCTTGAAAATTTATTAATTTATTTGTTTTCAGTTTTCAACAGTCACTTCTATAAGTTCCAAATTTTCTCCCCCTCCTTCTTTCTGCCCTCCCTGAGAGAGCATGCGGTCTTCATTTTCACATTAGTCATGTTGCATAGAAGGATTAAAATGCGTGGGAGAAGTTATGAGAAAAATAAAACAAGGCAAAACATAGAAAAGGAGAAAATAGTCTGTTTCATTCTGTATTCCAACACTATAGTTCTTTCTCTGGAACTGGATGGCATTTTGCATCATGAGTCCTTTGGAAATGTTTTAGGTCCTTGCATTGCTATGAAGGGCTTAGTCTATCAAAACAGTCTTCACACACTGTGGCTCTTGCTATGTATAATGTTCTCCTGGTTCTGCTCACTTCACTCAGCATCAGTTCATATAAGTCTTTCCAGGTTTTTCTGAAGTCTGGTTGCTTGTCATTTCTTATATCACAATAGTATCCCATTATATTCATATACCACAACTCGTTCAGCCATTCCCCAATTGATGGGCATCCCCTCAATTTCCAGTTCTTGGCAACCACAAAAAGAGTTGCTATGAATATTTTTGTATATGTGGTTCCTTTTCCCATTTTTATGGTCTCTTTGGGATACAGCCCTCGAAGTGGTATTGCTGGGTCAAAGGGTATGCACATTTTTATAGCCCTTTGGGCATAATTCCAAATTGCTCTCTAGAATGGTTGGATTAGTTCACAACTCCACCAATAATGAATTAGTATTCCAACTCTCCCACATCTTCTCCAATATGTATCATTTTGCCATGTCAGCCAATCTGACAGGTGTGATGTGGTACCTCAGAGTTGTTCTGATTTTGAGTTATTTAGAGTATTTTTATGTGACTATAGATAACTTTAATTTCTTCTTCTGAAAACTGCCTGTTCATATCCTTTGACCATTTATCAATTGGGGAATGACTTTTATTCTTATAAATTTGACTCAGTTCTCTATATATTTTAGAAATGAGGGCTTTATCAGAGACACTAGTAATAAAAATTCTTTCCCATTTTTCTGCTTCCTTCCTAATCTTGTTTGCATTGGCGTTGTGCAAAAACTTTTCAATTTAATGTAATCAAAGTTGTCCATTTTACATTTCATAATATTTTCTATCTTTTGTTTGGTCATAAATTCCTCCATTCTCCATAAATCTGACAAATAAACTATTCCTTGCTCTCCTTGTCTCTTTTATAGTATGAGCCTTTAGACCTAGATCTTGTACCCATTTGGACTTTATTCTGGTGTATGGTGTCAGGCATTGGCCTATGCCCAGTTTCTGCCACACCATTATCCAGTTTTCCCAGAGTTTTTGTCGAACAGTGAGTTCTTATCTTGAAAGCTGTGATCCTTGGGTTTATCAAACAGTAGACTGCTATAGTCATTGACTGCTGTGTGTTGTGTACCTAACATATTCCACTGATTTACCCCTCTATTTCTTAACCAGTACCAAGTAGTTGTGATGATTGCTACTTTATAATACAATTTAAGATCTGGTATGGTTAGGCTACCTTCTGTAGCATTTCTTTTCATTAATTCCCTTGATATTCTGGACCTTTTGTCTTTCCAGATGAATTTTGATATTATTTTTTTCTAGCTGTATAAAATATTTTTTGGTAGTTTGATTGGTATGGCACCACTGAATAAATAAATTAATTTAGGTAGAATTGTCATTTTTATTATATTAGCTCATCCTACCCACACGCAACTTATGTTTTTTCTAATTATTTAAATTTGACTATGCAAAAAATGTTTTGTAATGGTGTTCATATAGTCCCTGGGTTTGTTTTGGCAGGTAGACTCTCAAATATTTCATAGTGTTTACAGTAAATTTAAATGGGATTTCTCTTTCTATCTCTTGCTGCTGAGCTTTATTAGTAATATATAGAAATGTAGATGATTTATGTTGGCTTATTTTATATCCTGCCACTTGGCTAAAGTTGTTTATTATTTCAAGTAGCTTTTTACATCATTCTTTAGAATTCTCTAAGTATATCATCATATTACCTGCCAAGATTGGTAACTTACTTTGTTTTTAGCCTATTCTAATTCCTTCTATTTCTTTTTCTTCTCTTGTTGCTAAAGCTAACATTTCTAGTACCATATTCATAATCCCCTTTTCTGACTCTCCACCAGTGTCACATCTAGGGCTTTCAATACTGTAGGCTTGGCTCTTATAGCCAAACTTCTGAGTTTCCTCTTTTGTATTGTTCACCCCACTTCCTGCTCTCCAAAACCAAAAACAAACAAAAACAAAACCCAAAGAAAGAACTTCTGGCATCAAGAAAAGATTCGGAAGATTTACCCTTTTAAAAGTGGGACTTCTGAAAATTTAGTTATGTCATTTGTAGATGTTTCAGGTAGCCTATGCATTGGTGTGTTCACCCTTCATTGCCAAAGAAGACCATGCCATCAGAGAAATAATGACATGACTTGCACTTGACTTTGTTTTGAGTGAGGGATAGCTGTGCAGGTCACCAGCCTCACATCTCCTCCAGAGCCATCTGAATCCAGTGACCAGATATTCATCAGGATGACTGGAGATGACCCAGGATGGGACAGTTGGGGTTAAGTGACTTGCCCAAGGTCACACAGCTAGTGAGTGTCAAGTGTCTGAGGTGAGATTTGAACTCAGATCCTCCTGACTCCTGCACTGGTGCTCTATCCACTGTACCACCTAGCTGCCCAACCTATGCTTTAGGTAAGTCCCAAATGCAAGATAGAGGTCCATTCAAAAAGCAAGCTAAATGCTTCCTCACCTCTGTGAGTTGGTTGAGCCTAAAGCAGAGTGGGTTTCCTGAGCTGTTGGAACCCAGTTAATTTGTTGAAAAATGCATTCTCTACAATGTGAAAGGCTGCTTATCAAAATTATTCAGAGACCAAGGGCTCTCCTGAGTTTTCTTCCTTGCCAAAACAATAGGAATAAAATGCTTACCTAACAGAAGGATGCCATTGAAGTTTTTGCCCAAGTGATGTATTATTTCAATTACATGACAAAGTCACTTGGTCTCTCTCTTGCTTACTGTGTAAAATGTGATGTTTGCAGAAGTTCCTTTTTCTGATTTTGTCAACTGAGGTTGAGAATCATCCTGACTGCCTTTCAAATGTCACATCTAAGGTTGGCTCTGCTCTGAATCCATTTATACTATTGATAGTATCTATTTCTGACTTGTCAGGCTGCCTTTCATCCTAAGGCAATTGATCTACCGGGACAAAGATGACCCCCTAAGCTAATCAGCTGCTAACTAATTCATAAATGTTATACCGAAGAAAACAGGCACCTCGAAGAATAGGGCTAGGATTGTAAAAATCTGTTTCTCTGGGTACTTCTGCTCTTGTTTAGATACCAAGGGGTAGCTGGCAATTCTTTTGATTTGAGTAATACTCTATAAATGTGACACTCAAGTTAATCAGTCATGGGTAATGTAAAAAAAATAATAAATGAAATAAACCTGTTAATGCAACACTGAAGTTTTCTATTTCTGCCCTCAAGATTAAAGCTGTTGTCATTACAGTAATATATTAGTAGTGCATTTTATGTAAAGATGCTTTGGCAGAATACCCTTATAATAAAGAATTTGAAGTCAGGAGAGCTAGGGCAAAGTTTTGACTCTGATACTAACTAGGCACATACTCACAGGCAAGTTGTAGTTTCCTAGATTTAGAGGTGAAAGGGGCTTTACGTCATCTAGGAAAATTTCCTTACTTAGAAGGTGAAGAAAGTAAGGCTCAGAGTGGTTCATTATTTGCTTAACATATTAATGGAGGTAGTAGGGCAAAATAGCTGGTCCGCTGTGCATAGAGGCAGGAAGCCATGAGTTCAAATCTCAAATCAGCCACTTACTATATGACTCTTTAGTGACATTATGTGACACTATGTGACAATTATCCCTTTGTGCCTCAGTTTTCTTATTTGTAAAAGGGGGGAGCTGGATCCCTTAAGCTCTAAATTCTCTTTCAGTTAGAAGGGTGTAGTAAATAGGGTATTGGGCTTGGATTCAAGAAGATCTGGGAGGAAATCCTGCCTCAGATATTAGTTGTGTGATCCTGCACTAGTCATTTAACCGTTCATTGCCTCAGTCACATTATTTCTGAAAAGAGGAGATTGGATTGAGTGACCTTTGACATCCCCTCTAGCTTAAATCCATAATTCTATGATCTCTAACCCTGGATATATCACTTCATCTGTCTCAACCTCAGTTTGATCTTCTGAAGTATGGGGATAATATAAATGTAACACTAAAATGGAAAAGGGATTATTGAATACTTTGCCAGTGTTAGGGGTCCCAAAAGTCTTAATGCAATTCTAAGTTTCAATAGCTTAATTTATGTATTAATAATTTAAAATTACACTAAGATTTTTGTGACATCTATAAAAAGTGCTTTGCCAATATTAAAACATCATATCAGTGTCAGTTTTCTGATTCCTTTCTAGACTATGTCCATTCATCATTAACGCATACTCTGAGTAGGTTATTTTTTAGCTTTCAGGCAGTCAGTTCCCTCTTCCAACAACACTTTCTTTGAGACCAGACTTTTTCAGGGGAAAATCTCCTCTGGTTCTATTTTCTGAACACTATAGGTTTATTGCTGGAAGGGACCTTTTAGACTCTTCTAATCATCTCATTTTACAGAAAAAGAAACTGAGGCTCGGAGAGGTTAAATGATTTTACTCAAGGATCATAGGTAGTAAGGGAGTGAGTTGCGGTTCAAATCTAAGCATTCTGGTTCAGTCCTGCATACTTTCCACCATAGTACACTGATTTCCATTTTTTTTAATCATCTCATTTTTTAGAATATTTTATTTTTCCCTCGATACATGTAAAAAACAATTTTTATGTTCATCTTTTAAAATTTTTATTTCCCAAAATTCTCTACTGCTCTCCTCAACCCCATCCTAAGAAGGTGAGCAATCTGATACAGGCTATACATGTGCAGTCACATAAAACCTATTTCCACATTTGTCATTTTGAGGAAGAAAACTCAAGCTAAAAAAAAAGAATAACATGAAAAATAGTATGCTTTGATCTTCATTGAGTCCATTGGTTCTTTTTCTGGAGACGGCATTTTTCACCATGAATCCTTTGGGATTGTTTTGTGTCATTACATTGCTGAGAATAGCTAAGTCATTGGTATATTAAAGCACTTCATCAGACAATATCACTGTTAATGTGTACAATGTTCTCCTGGTTCTGCTCACTTCACTCTGCATCAGTTCATGTGAGTCCAGGTTTTTCTGAAATCTGCCTGCTCATCATTTCTTATAGTGCAATAGTATACCACAACATGTTCAGCCATCCCCTTGATTTCCACTTCTTTGTCACCACAAAAATAGGTGTTATAAATGTTTTTATACAAGTAGGTCCTTTTATCTTTTTAAAGAATCTTTTTGGGAGACAGACCTAGTAGTGGTATTGCTGGATAAAAGAGTATGCATAGTTTTATAGCTCTTTGGGCATATTTCCAAATGATTCTTCTGTATGATTGGATTAATTCAAAACTCTACCAATAAATAGTGCATTAGTGTCCTAATTTTCCCAAATCCCCTCCAACATTTGTCATTTTCCTTTTCTGTCATATTAGCCATTCTAATGTGTGAGGTGGTACCTCAGAGTTGTTTTAATTTGCGTTTTTCTAATCAATAGTGAGTTAAAGTATTTTTATATGACTATAGATAACTTTAATTTGACCATTTATCAGATGGGGAATGACTTGTATTCTTATAAATTTGACTCAATTCTCTATATATTCAAAAAATGAGACTTTTATCAGAGAGTGATACTTGTAATTTTTTCTTAAGCTTTCTACTTTCCTTCTAATCTTGATTGCATTGGTTTTGTTTGTGTAAATCATTTTTAATATCATCAAAATTCTGCATTTTACATCTTGCAATGCTCTCTATCTCGTTTGGTCCTGAACTCTTTCCTCTTCCATATATCTGACAGGTAAACTATTCCATGCTCCCCTAATTTGCTTATCACCCTTTATGTCTAAATCAGGGGTAGGGAACCTGCAGCCTGGAGGTCACAACCATAACAGATATGACAACACTGAAAAAGTTTGAAATACTGTGAGAACTGAGAAAATGTGACACAGAAATACAATGTGAGCACATGTTGGTCTTCTTGATCCTCAAGTGCCGCTTTTCGATTGAATCCAAACTTCACACAACAAATCTCCTCAATAAAAGAAATTGTATTGTAAAACATGGACTCAGTCAAAAGGCTGTACCCAACGACCTAGGAGGCCATGTGTGGCTTTGAAGCTTCAGGTTCCCCATTCCTGGTCTAAATTATGTATCCTTTTTGACCTTATATTTTGTATACAGTGTCAGATGCTGGTCTATGCCTGGTTTCTGCCATACTGTTTTCCAGTTTCCTCAGCTGTTTTTGTCAAATAGTTCTTATCACAGGAGCTTGGATCTTTGGGTTTACCAAATGCCAGATTCCTATAATCATTTACCACTATGTTCTGTGTACCTAACCTATGCCACCAATCCATCGCTCAGTTTCTTAACTAGTACCAGATTGTTTTGATGATTATCACTTTGTGATACAGTTTGTTATCTGGTATGGCTAGGTCATCTTCCTTCATATTTTTTTTTCATTGATTCCCTTGATATTCTTGACCTTTTATTCTTTCAGATAGATTTTGTTATTATTTTACCGATTATTTTCTGCAATGGTCTCTTCAACAAGTACCCTTCTTTACATCAACTCAGCCAAGTTCCTAGGATTTGTGAGGATTTGCCATGTTTGTACTGGAAGCACTGATGATACCATCAGGTCTCAGTTAATTTCCTTTTTTGGGAAGGAAGCAGCAGGTCTGAATCTATGATTTCTGTGGTGTAGGGAACCCAGCATGGAAAGTCCCTCTGCCAATGCAGATCTTCAGCTAATTTATTGTCTTAGATAATCGCCTCAGGCATTGAGAGACTAAGGAGTATTGAAGTTAGGGCTAAAACTGAGCTTCACTCTGTGTGTTATTTACAGTGAAACGTCTTGAATTGAAATTGGATGAATTATTAGCAAGTTGACTTGTTTAAAGTGTGCTAATTATTTAGATACATGACCAGCATATGTTATATACACATTTAAGCATTTAATTCGCTCACCACAAGTCAAACACAGATTTCTTTGCCTCAAAAATAAACTATTATAATATATTTGGTTAAAAGGACCTATATTAACAAAAAATATCTGAGATGTACAGCACCCAAAAATCCCCACAATTTATGGCTTTTAAACTGTTTATTTAAAGCACTTTCACACACATTAAATGTTTATTTAACAGCTTACAATAATTATTCAACACAATTTAACTGTGAAGCAGATTAGTTTGTTTCTTCTGCTTATAGGATGAGAAAGTTAAAACTTGGAGCAGCCAGTATGACTTAATCTAGCGTTCTCTTGTAGGTCCCCAGTTATTTTCATACCTATTCCAGGAAGTAGTTGCAATCTATTAAGAATTTAGCATATTTTTAATAGATTGTAAGTTCCATCAGGTCAGGGACTATCTTATCTATCTTTGTACCTCTCTCACAACCAGTATAGTGTTCTGCATGTAGTAAAAGCTTAATGAATGTTTGTTGAATTTCTGATTGCATTATTATCTTTACCACCATCCTCAAGTTAAAAGCACAGTGAGACTTTTGGAGCACTCTGTATTTAATGAGTACCCAGTATATATAAGAAACTGTACTAGGCTTTGTCCCATATCCTTTATTCAGCTGCAGGGGCTTAGTGAGCAGGGACATGTGCTTTTCATATCCTCCCTCCTCCTTCCTTTGTTCCTTCATTCTTTTCTTCCTTCCTTCCTTCTTTCTCTAGCATATAGGATGTTCTTTATGTTTTAGCCGATAGAATGTACTAAGGATTCCAGTCATGTCTGATTCTTCATGACCCTATTTGGGGTCAAAGATACTAGAGTGGTTTGCCACTTCCTTCTCTAGGTAATTTTACAGATGAGGAAACTCAGGCAAACAGGGTTGAGTGATTTGTGTAGGGTCACACAGCTATTAAGTGTCTGAGGTCAAATTTGAACTAAGGTCCTTCTGATTCCAGGACTGGTGCTCTATCCACTATGTCACCTAGTTGCCCTGGACTAAGGCTTCAAGTAATATAATTGTTTTATTTTATTGTGTTGCCCCCAAGGACTTTACAATCTAGCAGGGAAGGTAAGATATATTCAGAAACAAGGAATACAGGGTATAAAATGATGAGACAAAAAGATACATGCAGATGAAGTGCTGTGCAAGTTCAGGAGATGGAGAGACGGATTCTTTCATGAAAGAGGTGGCATCGACCTGTAGTCTTTATAGGTTGGAAAAATTTCAATAAGCAGAAATGGGGATAGTATTCCTGGTGGAGAGCATAGGGGAAAAAGGCACAGGAGTTAAAAAGTGTGGGGCACATTTAGGGAATAATTTGGCTACTTTGGAGGCTATATTTATCTTGTGGAAGTGAGATATGGTTGTTAGGTTAGGATCTAGATTGTAAAGGGCTGTGAATATCAGTTTTTGGAATTAAATTTTATTGATGTCTGTAACCCTAGGCAAATCATTTAACCTCTTTAATGCTCAGTTTCATCATCTGCAGAATTAGAGATGTAGATGTAGTCATATAACTTATATAATTATATGACTTCAATAAGTAGAAAATGAGGAATTGATGTTTTTGAAGTAAAGAACCGTACATCACCAGAGACACTTTTTAGAAAGGTGAATCCAGCAACAAGAGAAGACTTTTCCAAACTATTTTTTTCCTCCAAAGAACTGTTATCATGAAAGATTTTTCTTTTTTCCACAATATCTTTCCTTCATTTTTCTTCACAATGAAATGTCAAATAAGTCTCATTACTAACCATGCTTAGATTTCATGGTGAGAACTCTCAATTCAGAGGAGCTTGGAACCACAGAAGGTAATATAATCATTTTCTTGTTCTGAAAATGTTGTTAAATCCCATAGTAGATTTTAAAGGAAGAAGCTTTTCAAACATCACATGGAAGTTTTTGATGTTTAGTAAGAGCAAAGTACCTAAATATTTGAATAACATCCTGAAATTCTTTACATTTTTGGATAACTTAAATGATAGTTTACATAGATGTCAGAGTCTGACTTTGTGAGACATAGGAGGGAATTCATATGTCTATATTTTCTGAAAATACATATGTGTGTGTGGAAAAATTGCCCAAGAATGAATGGCATATATCCCTTAGGGAGATTAAAAAAAAAACAGGAATAAAAGTCCCATATATAGAGCAACTATTCACAGCAGAATTTTTTATGGTAGGAGATAAAAACCAAACTGATAACAATGTGAAGGCCCATCAACTAGGGAACGTTTGAACAAATTGTGGAAGATGAAAGTAATGGAGTGTTATTGTACATTGATGAATATAAGGAATTCATTGGAAATATTGTATGAACTCTTTGTGTGATGAAAACATAGCCAAGAGAAGAATGTATGCAATGACCATAATAATGTAAATGAATATAACACTCATAGGCAACTCAATTCAGATCAAAGGAAGTAGCAAGTGTTAGTTCCAGAGTTCTGAAAATGGAACCCACCACTCTCCTCTTGATGTAGTGTTGGACAGCTAGAGGTGTGGAATATTGTCAAATGTCGTCTCTGTGCTGGGTGGGTTTTGCTTAACTTTTTTTCTTATCATGATAAGAAAGGGTTCCACCAGAGATGAGGAGATGTTGGAAAATGTCTGTCATATGAAAAAATGAAAGATGAAAATAAAACTTTTAACAATTAAACTTTATTCAAAGATGGCAAAAAAAGAATGAATGACATAGTATTGTCCTTTTATTTTTATTAGTTTAGAGAGATGTTATGATTGAAAGCAGTTATTTTAGTGGATAATACAGAGTTGTTTCCATGATGTTTTATAATAAAAAAATCACTTCACTGTTTAGTAATTTGAGAAGTTTGCATGTTCATTTTATAAAATTATATAAAAATTATATAAAAATCTAAGAGATTATGACATAGAGAGAAATTAAACAAATGATTAATATGCAGTAAATGACTATATTTCAAACATCACAGAATGTCATAGTAGGAATGAGGAGTTCATTGAGTGAAACCCAAACTTGATCAAGAATCACCTCTGTAATATGAACTATGCATAGTCCTTTCTTCTAAAATTCTAGTAGACAGCAGAACTCTCAAGAAGGAAATAGTATTATCAAGCATCTACTTTATGAAGATTAATTCTGTAATAATGGAGAATCTCCCCAAACTTTTATGCATGGCACTGACTTGACTTTCAGGTTTGACAAAGGAGATATGAATCCTGGAGACGATATTTCATAGATTCAGAAGATCACAGATTTAGAGCTGGAAGGAAACTTTGAGGGCATGAAATCCAATCCCCTCTATCGATGGAGAAGCTGAAGCTTAAGGATGTGGAGTGACTTGTCCAACGTTACACAGCTAAGAAGTAGCAGAGATGAAATTTGAGCATAGTCCTCTGAATCTAGAGTACTCTAGATTGTTTTTGGATGCTTGTGGGTTCAAGCAGAAATTTCCCGGAATCTTTCTCTTTGAATCATACACCTTTTTCCAGTCTAGCCTTGGACTTTTGGACTTATGAGGACAAGAAGCAAGAGGAACAGTAGGATTGGAGATGCTAAAGCAAAGATTGTCAATGGCAGTGCCTTTAAGGACAACTGAACCAAGGTGGTCTAGATAAAGTGTTCATGACCCATGTTCTCAGCATGGTAGTGAGGAGGAAAGTGAATGAGAGAGAGCAACATGCCTGTTCACCAGCCCAATAACAAGCATGGCTACTGCATATGGAAAACTGCTTTTTGGAAACTCAGCTTTTAACTATTCTCATCAAGAAACCAGTGAGTTTATTGTAGCACAGAAGAACAGAGGTTTTATCACCCTAATTTATTCTAGCCATCAAACTATTTCTCCTTCACTGGTCTTTCTTTCCTTACCTAATTTTCTCACATTTCTGCCATGCCCCTTTTCTGAAATCCTCATGTCTGGAATATTTGATGTCATGAACCTTCTTGGCTAGATTCTTCAAGTTTTCTAGCTATCAGGCATCTCCCTACCTATGACATTAAAAGTTGGAAACCAATAAGACCTTCCCGAATGGGTCTCCAGCCCTCCTTTCCTGAGCAGCCCTGAAGCAAGGAGTAAAGACAAACCCAGGATACCCATCCATTAAAGCAGTGAGCATTTTCCAAGTCCTCCTGCAAGGACCATACCTTGTAAGTCCATCATGGGTTCCCCGCTCTTGTTGAGAGGCAAAATAGCATAGTTAAGTGGCTAGAGTGCAGTATTTGGAGCCTGGAAACCTTGGTTCAAATTCTACCTCAGATACTTACTAAGTGGGCACTCCAAGGCAAGTCATTTAATCTCTTTCCTCATCTGTAAAATGGGGATATTATAGCACTTAACCCTTTTACAAATGCATGGAAAACACTCAGTATCAACTAAGATAACATGCTTAAAGTGGTTTGGAAATCTTTGAACACTATATAAAAACTTTCATTATCAATAACTTATTGATAATAACAATTATTATGTTATGTGGGGGCCATCATCCAAAGAGCACTGAATCTAGATTCAGAGGACTAGGTTATAATCCTGCCTCTGCTACTTAATTAACTGTATGACCTTGGACAAGTCATTTCATTTCTTCATTAATAACATGAAGGTGCTAGACTTGATGACCTCTGATATCCCTACTAGCTACATTATATTAATTAAAACATATATATGTACTGTTATGTTATATATAATTACATAATATAATTGTTATGGATAATAATAATAATTATTACTACCTTGTTCCAGTCATTTAACCTCTTTGAGACTCAGTTTCCCCATCTGTAAAATAAGGCAGTTGCCCAGCTTTAAAAAAAGGAAAGAGGGAATAAACATTTATCAAGTATCAGTTATGTGGCAGTAACATGATGCTGTGCATAGTACACGGTACAGAGTCACACAGTAACATCTGTTAAACATGTTAGTAATATTCTGTCACTATGATTTTATGACATGGCATCAAACCCATTACATCCAAAGCTCTTGGGGAATTTCCCTGCTTTGATTCCTCATTTGTCCTTCCCTAGGTTGCTTTGGAGAGGTAATAGTTAGCTGCTGACTCCTTTTTTGGGTAGTGGTGGTAGTGGTAGTGATAGTGGATGTTCCCTTAGTATATCTCCCTTGGTGCTGCTGTGTCCCCATCTGTGCTACTTGGGATGTTTAGTCAAGGCCCATGGCCTTCCCTTAAATACAGCAAATAAAAGAATCTGCTGCTTTAGGCATTGACTGACTACCTAGTTCTTCTGCACAAAGCCCTTTAAGTCCTAGAAATAGACACCAACAGCAGTAGACTCAACCACAACCCTGGGCAACCCATTCCCCTTTGGGACACTCTCATTGTGAGGAAGCTTTTCATGATAAGGAACCAAGATCTGCTTTTACATTCATTGCTTCTAATTCTTTCCTTTGGAGCCAAACAGAACAAGCTTTGTCCCTTAAACACAAATCCTTGAAGACAACCATCATGTTGCCCATTAGCCAAAAGCATGAACTTAAGTTGGGGACTTGGAACAAATTGTTTTTAAGAGCCATATCAAAGCAATTTAATATGATCATATGGAGACTCTATAAACTCCACCAAAAAGTGTTCTTGAAGGCTGAGGGGTCTCTATTTATTCTCTAATGCTATAAGTTTGAACTCCCATTCTGGGCACGTTCCTCTATTGTTAGATGCCAATGACTACAGCCCTGGTTCCATTTAATGAATTAACATCAAATAACTTTTACAAAACTGTTTCAAAAATAAATACAAGTACACACATTTCCCCCAAACACTTCAGGAACATACTCTTCCCTGTATCTCCCCTTTCTCTAAGTAGATTGGGTTCAGATTTAGTGTAGCTTCTACAAAGTATAGATCCCACCACTATCTCACCAGATGCTATATTTTAGCTGAATGAGTTCTTGTCTCAGATACCACTCGGCTGGATCCTGAAGGATCCTGGATACTCAACACCTTCTCTGTTCCTTCAGCTGTTTCTCCACTCTGCTTGAAGGGCTAGAGAGTGGAGAACTAAACTCCTCCTAAAACCTTCTCGTGTAGATAATATGAGATTTGAATTTTCCAAGTAACTCTCCAATTTCCATTAGTATCTCTGCTTGGTTTCATCTTTGAAGTACATCATGCTCTCCTGATGGTCTTCCCTTCTTTTTCAGATATCTTTTGTATGTTGTCTTCCCTCATTGGAATATAAGCTTCCTGAAGACAAGGATTAGCATTCATTTACTCATTTGTATCCCTAGTGCTTAGCACAGTGCCCAACACAGAGTAAGCACTTAATAAATGTTTATTGAATTAAATTGAAGTGAATTGAATGACAGGCTCCTCTAAGAGGTCACTCCTTACTCCTCTGGGTATTGCTACTGAGCTGGCTGCAAAACACAGCATAGATTAGAACTCCTGGAAGTTTACTCTGCTGACTTTTCAAAACTTAAATACTCAGCCACCAAAGAGAGAAGGATTCAATTCCATCAATATTTTAAAAGTACCTACTATGTGCCAGGTACAGTGCTACGGTCTAGGATACAAATCAAAAGAAAGACAGTTCCTGTCCTCAAAGAAATTTATAGACAAAGTACTGAGACATATTCATGAGTCACATGTTTGCCTCAGTTTAGCTGAGTCCACCACCTTTATAGCACTGTCTTTCTTCTCTTATCAGAATACCAATAATGGGGAGAAGTTAAGAGAAGATGAGGTCTTGGACTGCTTGGCCCTTTCGAATGTGAGCTAATTACTGCCCCACAACTGTAGCCAATCAAAGAGGTTCTTCACTTTGAGATTAGTAGACAGGAATCACTTTCAGAATGTCTATACATGCTCCAAGTATCTTCAGGGTATTCTATTACACATCATCACAATTCTCCCAGATGTAGACTCCCTAGTATCTTACATGTGAGAATTGTATCAGCTATATGCTAATAAGGACCAGCTTCATTGTTCAGTCACTCACTACATTTGTACGAGTACACCTTGTTTCTCTCAACAGAATGTAATTTCCTTGATGACAGGGATCATTCATTTTTGTCTTTGTATCCCAAGTCCCTGTTTAATAAATGCACCTTGCTTGATTGATTAAGGAAGGCAATAGTAAAAGACATGAGATACCCACAAAAACAAGGCTGTGCAGCTCAGGCGATGCATGCCCTAGGGCAGGAAACTCATTACATACTTTTTGTCATTCTAAGATTATCAGGACAGGGGACCTGGAGTGGGGAGCAGCTGGAGTACATTAGGAAATTGCTGAATAGGTCAGTCTGGCTCTTGAGATGATGGCGGATCTTAAAAATGACATCATCCCCTTAGGTTCAGAATGTGCCTCAAATCCCCCAGTTTACCTTTATTAACTCACGTACTAAGCCTTCCTAAAGAACTTCAAAAAGAGGCAAGATAATTATCTACCTAAAATAATAGGTCAAATCTGGCCTGGAGGTAGATGATTGTATTATATGTATTCTCAAGGGGTTGCTTCTTCCTATAGTTTTGTCATTTGCATTGAAGTTTAATTTGTGTGGGGGGAGAGGAAGCATTAAATCTATCAAAAGGATGGAGTAATTCAATTCAAGAAATATTTAAGTACCAACACAGTACATGGTACTGCATTAGTTGCTGGGAGAAAAGCAAAAAATATAAAACAAATCTATCTTCGTGATGTCAAACGAAGTAATATCTAGAAGAAGATACATAGTCCTACCCTACAGTACTACTGCTTTATTATGGCATAAAGGTGAACCTGGGTTCTCAAAGGCTATGCCAGAAGCACTCAGGTCTTGTAAGTTTCCACCCTCCTGGAAAGGCTTCAAATGATATCACAGTAATATATTGGTATTGTTTTCTAAGGATCAACTTAACCATGTGTAATTTATTAATTGCCTCTTACATTCCATAAAATGTGCTGGAATCTGGAAATGCAAATGTAAGAATGAAACATTCTCTTACTCAAGGAGCTTATAGTATGATTTGAGAGAAGTTTACTACCAAGTTGATTACCAGCCACTTGCTGATGAATTCTTAGATCATGGCAACCTGTGAAGTAAAGAAAAACATATTAAATGGACTTCAGAGGGATGGTGCTCCTTCTGGTCCTGGATTGATGGTAGTAAGAGTCAGAGACTGTTCAGAATCCTCTAGTCTTGAGAGTGTCTATGTGAGCATCGAGTTAACTATTTATATTCTAAGTTCTTATCCTGTGATTAGCAAGGGAATATCCTACAGAAGGAACTAAAGTGTTTCAATCTTGAAATTCTTTCCATCAGTAAACTCAGAAGATGGAAGGAAGTCACATCTAAATGAAAGAGTTTGCAAAAAAACGATACCTCTGTGAAAATAAATATTGCATGTGTACCAATGACTGTTACAGAAAATGAAGAGGCAGAGACACTATACAAACCTATTAAGACTCATCAAATTAAATCAGCCTACATTTTGATACTCAATGTGATTTCAATGCCAGTGTGGAAAGAGGCAAGCAGGGTGAAAAAATGTGTTGATAAATATGGATCAGGAAGAGAGAATAAGAAAGACCAAAGACCAGTAGAATGCCTAAAAACTTCACGTCTATGTGAATATTTTCTTCATGTAATGAATCAGAAAGCATTGGGCATGGAGAATACCAAATGACATCATAAAAAATAAAATTAGTTGCATTTTAGCCTATAGGAAATTACTTGTTACTGATGTGGGAGCTTTTCCTGAATCAGCCAGTATTAAAGCAAAATTAAACCTTATTAAAGCAAAAATTAAAATTAATGAGAAGCTGCAAGAAAGAAAATAGCGTGGCTTGAAATTAAACAACTCTAACTTGATCTATGTAAACAAAATTTCAACACCAGAGGATATTACATTATAAAAGAACATTTACAACATTTGCAATCATTTCCTAGTTTTATCAATGTAAATCAATTGCTATAATGCAATCAAAAGAATCTAAAAATTTCTTTGTTCAGCAAATAGTTAATTGCCAAATGGAGAGATGTAGCAGCCATGGGCAATATTGGCCAATAACATAAATTTGTAAAATCATATTGGAAAAAGTGTTGGAGAATTATGACTAGTATTGACTTATAAGAGAGCAGCTGTTGGAGAAAAAACATTTTAAGAAATTCAATTTAGCAAAGTCACTCTGAGAGCAATTAAGGATGACATTAGAAGGGGGATAACATATTGATGAAAGATGTAAAAGATCTGTAAAGATTTTTGTAACATTTTTCACCTTGAAGGACAGTTGGAGTCATTCCACCTGCTCTTAGAATAGATGAAAATGACATTGAAGAGAAGAGATGTACGATAAGTGGTTGGATTAGACCAAGAGAATACACCATAAGGTCTGTATTGGGGGCAATATAGCTGTGAGGGCATTGAGCAAACAAGGCATTCGATGGTAGACAAGACACAAAGGGAATGAAAGAAAAATCTCATACCTTATTTCAAACAATAACAACAAAAAGTAGCCAAGAGAACATCACTATTGACCAATTTTCTTACTTTCTTGTCTGTAAAAATTTTATGAGAAAAGCCTGCTTATCCAATAAGAGAATCCTTAATGGTACATTGGAAGGGAATAGACAAGATTTCACAAGTGAAATTTCACTATAGAACACATCTTTACCATCATCGAACTGACTAAAATATATAGAGAATATAAAATCCCACTGGTTGACTATAAAAGAGGCATTTGATTGGAAGAACAAAACAATAGCATCAAGGCTCTCCTCCAATAGGGTATCTCTCATGCGCCCTTCGAATTATATAAGATCACTGAAGGTTATAATAAACAAAGGTAGTATCATTCATTGAACTTCTGATCATTGATATCAAATGAGGCACAAAACGGAGATATGTACATATCAACGGTTTTTACTATTGATAGAGGGAGATCTAGCACAGAATCCAATCCAAAAATGAATTCTGGTAAAATCTTCCAGATTCTTCTGCTTGTAAAGGATGTTGTACTAATGCATTAATCCTCAGAACATAGTAAAGCCTCCCAGATAAGGCCTGTAAGTTCAAACTCATAAGAATTTGGTAAGTGTATTAGATTGGAATCAAGGAGATCTGGGTTCAAGTACTGCTTCTGATACTTACTAGGTAAATTAATTTGTGCAAGTCATTTAATCTCTAAGCCTCCATTTTCAAATTTGAAAAATAAGTGGGTTGGACTCAATGACTTCTAGGGTCTCTCTGCTCTGTCTATGACCCTTTGGTCCACACAAGAAATACTAAGGGATAAAGAATGCCTTTTGCCCTGACTAAAAATTGTATAGCCACGTCCTTTGCCCATCAAAATTACTAGATCAACTCAAACATCCCTTCTATCTCTAACTTATCCTGGCCAAAGCTAACTGTTCATATGTGGTTGAAGATAAAGTTAGATCAGCAAAGAAGAAATTTTATTCAAATTAGGCCCATAATTGTCAACAATCTCTTTGACTTGGAGCTGAACATTGAGTGGCTCGAAAAGGTAGAAAATAATGTTGGATTCACAAAATGCCAGATTTATTGGACAAACACTGTTAATAGACAGTGGTTTCGACCAAAAATTGAATAGGCATGGGAAGGCAGGCTGGATTGCCTTTGACAATCTTTAAAAGGTCCTTTAATGACCTAAACTTTTCCCTTAAATTAAGTCCTATCATTTCAATGCCAATACCCTTCTGGGCTCATGCAACTGAGAGACCCAGAATATTGTATAGCCTGTGAAGAAAAAGAAATGAGAATCATTCAAGGGACAATGGCAAAGCACGTGGTGGAAGTGAACAGGCTGCAGCATATTGCAAACTCTGTAAGAGCACTCCTTGATCTACTCATTTAGTAATACTGTCAAAAAAGGAACTAAGACTGGTATGATCTATTCTGGATGAAGTCATGTTAGGTCTTTGTTGTCACTGCTTCCCGTCTGTCTATCTATCTATCTATCTATCTATCTATCTATCTATCTATCTATCTATCTATCTATCTATCTATCTGTCTGTCTGTCTGTCTGTCTGTCTGTCTGTCTGTCTGTCTGTCTGTCTGTCTGTCTGTCTGTCTGTCTGTCTGTCTGTCTTTCTGCCTGCCTATCTATCTACCTCTCTATGTATCTATGTATCTATCTGTCTATCTGTCTGCCTGTCTGTCTAATCAATATTCCCTTCACTTTCCTTTCTTCTATTCTATTCTTTTCTCTAATTTTTATCTTTATTTCTTTTCTCTTTTTTAAAAATTAAGACATTTGCTCTCCTCTGGTTTTCCACTTCTATTGTTCTCCTTAATCTTTCAAGCCACTGACAAAGGCTCAGTGATTTCCTGTTCGTTCTTTCAGTATCTGAGTGTATAGTTCATCCTGGGTGGTGGCTTGATGAACTGATGATCAGGGGTAACTAGTTGCTTTTATTATCTCCTCATATATCATGAACACCACTTCTTATTAGTCATTTTATTCTGTGTTTTCTAGAAAAGGTCTTGTTCCAAGGTTATTGTGAGTCTCAAATGAGATCACAGAAAAATGACTAGCACATAGTAGGTGCTTAATAAATGCTTGTTCTCCTTGTTCCTTGGGAGTTGGTTGGGGATAGGAGCAAAATAATTTGACAACTCTGATTTCTTATTACTCTCAGTTCCTGTCATCCCACCCACCCCCAAACACCAGTCCTATACATCTTTGATGGTCTTCTTTTCCCCAATATAGCTAAAACAAATCAAAACAAAGTGAAAAAAAGCTAGCATATAAAATACAACTTCACCTTAACTTCAAACTCCTTTAATTCTGAGTTTTACCATCCACAACACTTTTTTATAGGCTTGTGCCAAGTCTTTATATTCATTCTCTGTTACCTGCCTTTGCTTCCATTTTTTTGTGCTTCTCTTAAAAATCTAAGGTGGATTTTAAAGACCAACACTTTTGAAAGACTAAAGAATGATGAACAATGTGAACCCCAGCCATGATATTAGAGGATGGATAATGAAGCATGCTACCCACCCCCTGTCAGGGAAGTAGCAGACTCAGTTTGCATAGTGAGATATACGTTTGGATGGAGCCAATACAAGAACTAATTTTGCTTTAAAATGAATATTTTTTCAAGGGTTTTCTTTTTCTTTTCAATGGGGGAGGAGGAAAAGAGTTATTAATTTTTTAAAAAGGGTAAAAATAAATGTTACATTAAAAATTATCAACCCTACCTAAATTTTTTCAAGTCCTTAGGAAAAGACAGTTTGAAATTCTATATCAGGATTAATATTTAGAAGTCAATCAATTAATAAACCCTTATAAGGTGCTTACTATGGCCAGGGACTCTGTTAAATTGTAATGGGAGTATAAAGAAAAAGCACAAACAATTTCTGCCAAGAAATATAATTTGCAGTGTTTCTGTATTCAAAATCAATAAAACTAATTGGCAGTAACATTTGAAAAAGCGATTAGGCAAGTTATTCCAATCTAGAATCTCTCCTTAGAACAGAGGCTTTCCAAACTCATCGTGATATTTTATACTAATAGCCTGACCCCATTGTGTGTTTACCTGTTGGGGCTGCTTCTAGCAATGAGACTTTCTCATTAGATATTTATGTTTACTAAGGAATTCCCTGGAGATTTCTTGCTTATTTCCTTAGAGATAGTGGTAGAAAATCAAGTAAGGGAAGGAGACCTCTAGAACTGCCCCGCTGATTAACTTTAGAATAGAAATTTAACTGTTGGCAGTTAAATGGCACAGGGGATAGACCATTACCTGGCCTCAGGCCCCAGCCTGTAGTCTGGAAGACCTGAGTTCAAATCTAACCTCAGACATTTACTAGCTGTGTGACCCTGGGCAAGTCGCTTAATCCTATTTGCCTCAGTTTCCTCATCTGTAAAATGAACTGGAGAAGGAAATGACATGGCTCCAGTATCTTTGCCAAGAAAACTCCAAATAGGGTCACAAAGAGTCAGACACAAGTGAAATGTCTGAACAACAACAACTTGTACTATTCTGGAAGGAAATGAGATTTAGAGGCAAGAGTACTCCCAACTACAGCATAAAGTTTTGCTTTTCTAATTTAAAAAAATTAAATTTTTTTAAAAGTTTTGGAAAGTTACGAGAGTCAATTGTGAGTGCATGCACAAGAGAGGTATCTTATCTTAAAGAAACTATAGTATTGGAATCTTTCCTATTCCTGGATGAACTGAATGGCCATTATAATTGTCTATTTAAGATCGAACAATCAAGCAAGTATTTATTAAATTCCAACTTACAATGTGTCAAGGACAGTGCTTGGAGTGAAATAGTCCTTATCCTCAAGAAGCTTTTCGATTAGGGGAGACTACTCCATACTTGAAAAATGTATGCTACATATATGTACACATATTAACACATAAAATAAATAGAAGATAATATTTGAGGGATGAGCACTAGAAGTTAGGGGGATCAGGAAAAGTGGTCCCAGCAGAAGCCTAATTTTGTAGGACAGTGTCAAACTTGTGTAATCTTTCTCTGTTACCTATCCTTGTTTCCATCTTCTATACTTTCCTTTTTAAAATCTAAGTTAGATTGTCAAGAAAAACAAATTTGAAAGACTCAAGAGTTCTGGTTGATTCAATGACCAACCATGATTCCAGAAGCTGGATGATAAAGCATGTCACCCACCCCCTGACAGAAAAATAACCAGTGAACTCAAGGTGCAGAATTAAGCACTTTTTTTTTGACAGATCAATACAGGAATTTGACTATACATATTTGTTAGAAAAATATTTTTGATATTTTTCCCACAAAGAGAAGAATAGTAAGGAGGGAGAAAAGCATAGATTTTGTTTAGTTGAAGAAAATTTTAATTTAATTTTTAAAAAATCTAACTTGGTTTGTGAGTTTCCTTCTATATATCTCTTCAGATTACTTGTTTTACTTCCTAAATGGAATGGTGTTTCTAATACCATCACACAGAGATTCTTGAGTTCCCTAACCTTCCTAGGTTTCATCACACTATAGAATTTCATCTATCCAAGTCCGACTTTAGGTCTCCCATCATGGCTTGGAGGTAACTTTAGGTTCTCCAAAACTAAGGCAGTAGGACACCTGTCATGGACAGGTGAAATGGCTTCAGTTATGGGCCTAATGATGACCTTTAGGTCTGTTGTTTCAGAACAAGTCTAAGTTCAGAGAAGATCATCCATCCTCAAGACTTAAGCTATCAACCAATTTCTGATGAAAATGATCTGCTAAAGCAGAGAGAGGCTAAGATAACTATTAACGGAAGGCATGCCCATATGAATGAAATCACAGATTGTTAAAGTATTATAGTAATGGTGGGCTATTTTCTCATTCTGATGAGAAATAGCGTATGGTCTCCCCAGGGATGTCGTGTATACTCTGGTCTGTCTTGACACCACACCATCTCTTGAATGTCTGTGGCCATTTTACTGTGATTCTGGCTTAATTCTCAAGGACTTGGTAATTACTGGAGAACTTCTGTGACTCTGACAGCTATCACTGAACAAATACTTTCTCCAGTGTTTCAGAATATCAAAAAAGGCTGAGTTCAAAAGGAATTTTTTATTTGAAGTTACATTAGGGGAATGTTTCTTATTATATTCTGAACTCCTGAAGACCTTGAAAATCTTAGTTTTTCTATTTTCATTTCCATTTGAAGAGGCCAAGAGGAAAGGGAACAGGAGGCATTCTGTTGTCATTGTAGAGAAAAGAGCTATTGTCTGCCTCTCTGTTAAATGAGTAAGTTGAACTGATGAGAAGTGATGTAATGTAATACAGACATTTCTGAATTGGGACTCAGAGGAACTAGATTCAAATCTCAAATTTGCCATGCCACTTAAGTTGTGTGACCACTTTTAAACTCTTTTGTCCCTCATTTTCTCATCTCTTCAAAGAGGTAAGTGGACTAGATGACCTTGAAGGTCTAAATCTATGAACCTATTATCTCTAAATTTCTTTCCAGTTCTAAATATTATGGTCCTGTGAGCTTATGAATCAATGAATAGTCTATTTGAAAATGAAATTCTTAGAAGACAGTGTTCTACTACTCTCTTACAGCTTGATACCAATAGAATTCTTCCAGCTCATTTACAATGCAAGTGAAAGAACAGATTGTTCATCACTAGCTAGGGATAACATAATTAAATAATCAAGACTCCGTCATACAGAGACTTGTGTCCCCAGTGTCAGGGCAGCTCCTTAAAAATGATACGTTGTGCTCTCCCCTGGTGAATGCCATGTTTATATTTTGAAGTTTTTTACATGTTACTATGAGTGTATTGTCCCCATCACCACCATCCCTTTCTTCTCCATCAATATAGTAGATGGCTTAGCACAATTAATGAATGATCTCTTGCCCAGTTTCCCTTGTGACAAAAGTCATGAGAGTCAGTGTGGTCTACTTGATCAATTGAACAGTTTTCAACTCTTTAGAAATGATAATATTTATAGAGCACTTACTATGTGACAGATACTGTGCTACATATTTTCTCATATTGTCTCATTTGATTCTTACAGCAACTCTGGGAGGTAGGTGCAATTATTATTTCCATTTTACAGTGGTTTTGGCATTGATTGCGTTCATTTGCATAGAGTCTGTCATGAAATATGTCTTACATGAAGCACCCTATTTCTTTGAAAAGAAATAGAATAAATGTCATAAACAGATATTTCTTTGAAAATAAGTATATGGAAACAAATAGAGATTAAACAACTTGCCAAGAGTCATATAGCTGTTAAGCATCTAAGGTTAGATTTGAACTGACATTTCCCTGACTCCAGGTCTAACGCTCCATCTATGACACAACTAGTTGCTAACTATAGTGGATACTTACAGTGAATAGAGCAGCAACCTGACTCTCAAAAACCAAAGAAACAGAATCAGAGAGAAGAGTGCCAGAGCATCTCTTAGCAAAGCTGCTAGGTCATAGCAGATGACGGGTAACAGCTGGGGGCACTGAAACCTTTAATAACCTGCCCTCCTGTTGAGATTTGCAGCAGTTCTCGCTCTGTCACATGGCCTTCTTTTGTCTGTTGGCTGCATCTGGTAACAACTATCTTATGGCACTATTTCTGATCATTCCATGAAGTCAAGTGGAACTATATTAGTTACAGTTTAAATTTTTTCTTTTTTGTTATTATGAAATTGACAGATATGACTAAACTGGAATTTATATAAAGAAAGAAGAATCTTGATGAAGTCATGAATCCCCATGATGTTAGGCTTATTTGAATATAAAGGATTCATATATCTTGATCTCAGAAGCCATCTAATTCCAATTCTCTCATTTTACAGATGAGAAAACTAAGGCTCAGAAAAGTGAAATGATTTGCCCATGGTCATACATCACACAGGTAGTAGGTGTCAAAATGAGGCCACAAAGAGTCAAGAAATATCTCTAATACTTAGGGAATCACGTTCCTTTACAGGTCTAACTTTTGTATTTCTCCTTGGAGAAATCCACTCTGAAAAACCATAGAATTTACAACAACACCAACACACATACCTTCATACATGACAAAAGCACAATGAAATATATGTATGGCACAAAATAAGGCAATCAGCTCACAGAGAACTAACTAAAGATAGGGATACCAATCCAATCCAGTTTCAGCTGGTTAAGGTCAGACATTCTGAATCAGTTTATTGCCAATAGAAGCATTCATACATGACCCTTGCTGTCAAAAAATGAAACCATATCAAAATTACCATCCATCTCAAGTAATTCATATGTCACTGTACATTAGATGGAGTACACCTACCAGTAACCTCAGCTATCCTTAAATAATGATTTATAAAGCCTGTTTAACTTTAACAAAATGTAATGGCATTATAGTAAAGCAAAATAAAAGTTCTCTATAGGTTCAATGCATTCTTATTGCAGGCAGTTTGCATGTACATAAGTCATATTCCCTGGACAAATGCTTGGCCCACAGATTGCTTGTTGGAAAATTACTTCATTAAACATCTGCACTTTCTCTTATTTGCTAACTGACAATGCTGTGTTTTCTGTACAGAAAGAAAATGCAATTTACCCAGCTTTAGCATGGTGCGTTGTATGATTCTACACTGACTTTCATATATGATCGTGACAATCCATATATTAAAGTTTTCTTTCAGTCGTGGTTATGTTTTCATGGAACTGTCCAGATGTAATAGGGGTCAGATAAGGGAAAGTCCACAAATCCTAGTATGTCATTCAATATACATATGGCTATTTGATTGAGAACTATATTTCCTGTGAGATATCAGCCCCAAGAATTGGTCCTTATAGCAAAAGCCTGGAATTTTAACTTCAAAGTGATAATATGACATCAGGACTAAATTAGGGAGATGTTGAGGACCTCATAGAAAATGGAGCTTATAGTCAGATGGGCCCATGTTTGTTATATAGCTTATTAGAAAGCATAGGCATTCCTGGTTATATACATTTTCTTAATTCATATGCAATGATATATGGTCTTAAAATGGCTGTACTGCAAGGCTATGCATGGGCAGGGTAGGTGGTTGTTACTATGAAGAGCCTCACAAGTCCCAAATGCATCTCCCCCATTGGTCTGGTATTGACTGAAATTCTAATCACTGGAATTGCCAGTTTACAGCATAATGCAGGTAGTGTATTGGCTCTAGAAAGTCCCAGCTGAGACATCATTAGCACAAATTTGTACATTTTAAAGACATATGTGACAGAGAAAAAAAACAGATTGATCATGTAACAAGAGTGATGCAAAGCAGAGCCAAAGTTCCTCCAAAATATTAAAGGAAATGAAAAAAGGCCTTCGGTACACAGCATAACTTATTTTGGGGAGATTTACAGAAAGGTATTATCAAGAATTGTGTGTGATGCAGTGGATAGAGCACCAGTGCTGGAGTCAGGAGGACCTGAGTTCAAATCTCACCTCAGACACTTGACACTCACTAGCTATGTGACTTTGGGCAAGTCACTTAACCCCAATTGCCTCATCCTGGGTCATCACCAGTCATCCTGATGAATATCTGGTCACTGGATTCAGATAGCTCTGGAGGAGAAGTGAGGCTGGTGACCTGCAGAGCCCTCCCTCATTCAAAACAAAGTCAAATGCAAGTCATGTCATCATTTCTCTGATGGCATGGTCTTCTTCGTCAATGAAGGACAAACACACATACACACACACACGCACACGCACACACACCAAATACCCAAATTAACTATAAAGAATATGTGAAGAAAGATGCTGTCTGTATCCGGAGAAAGAACTGATAAAAAGAAATATGCATAGAATATATATATATGTATATATATATGTATGTATGTATGTATGTATGTATGTGTGTGTGTCTAATGGTGATCATCTCTAGGGCAGTACTGGGGGAAAAAGTTATACATAGTAAATTTGCAGCTTCATAGGCAATCTTTTTTTATGGAAATGCTTGTTTTATTCCATAAATTAAAAAAAAAAATTCCACCAGATGAAAAGTCCCTAGGAGTTACAGCATGTATCGAGAGAGGGTACTCACATGGACAAGATCATAGGTTAGCCTAAATAACTAAGGGAATTTATAAAGTTTATTTTAGCTAGTGGCTTGCACCACGAGAGGACAAGAATTAGAAAGAATCAGTGCAAGGAGTCTGGCAGCAAAAACATTCTTGGAATACTGAATCTGGGAAGCCAGGCCTAGGATGATGGAGATAGAAAAAATAAAATGACCATCGAAAACAATTGTTTCTTTCACAATAATTCTTGAGGCTCATCCTACTGTTTCAAGCACAGAATGTGATCTATGATCAGAGCACCATTGCCAATCGGTCCTGTTAAAAGATAGCCTTATACTACCCTAGTTAATCTAAACATTTTTCATTAGAGATAGATACTTCCACATTTTCTTTCTTTTTGGAGTGATAGAACAGTCTATATATTTAAAGAAAAAAAATGCTTGAAATGCAACATTATAATAATAGTGATCATGACAGCTGCAGCAGCTGGGATCTCATTCAATCCAAAGAATTCTTTCTGGGAAGTTAAATAACCATAGGGCCTAATTCCCTCCTTTGGGAAAGCCATACCTCTATTCTCAAATGAATTGCCTCCTTGATCTGGACTTATATACAGTTCAAAGGAGAGAGAGAGAGAGAGAGAGAGAGAGAGAGAGAGAGAGAGAGAGAGAGAGAGAGAGAGAGAGAGAGAGAGAGAGAGAGAATTGCTCCTCTAGAGATGGCAGCTTCTGCAATCAACTAGCAAGACCATTTATCGTTATTCTACTTTCCTCAGGCCAATTTCTCTAGAGCTTAGAGGAGTTGGGAAGAAGGAATGACATAATGGTAAACAGTTCTCCATTATGTATATAGTTTCTACCTTTCACTCTTTGCCAACTAAACAAAAGCCTAAGGAGGCTGCACTTGTCTTCAGGCTTGTTAAAACTTAACATGGGAGGGATGACTATGGGCTACTTATGTAATCTATCAATGATTTATTTTTGGAAGTACTGTCTGCAAATTACATAGAGGCAGCTGAATAGTCGATTGAGGGTTGGCCTCAGGACCAGCAAGAAATAGGTTCAAGTCCTCCCTTTGATACAGTCTGACTGTATGACCCTGGGTAAATCACCTTATCTCAAAGTGCTCTAGGCAGTTCTGTAAGGCTGGTGACCTTCATTGATACACCTGGAAAAACCTCAACATCAATAAAATCACTAGTCCAGAACCAATCTTAAAAATTACACATAGAATAGGTCTAGACAATAGCCCCTAAGATCATAGGATTAAATTTCATAGGTAGAAGGGACCATGGAGATCATTTAGTTCTAATGATTTCATTTGACTGAAGGGGAGCCCAGGGAGAAGAAGAAATTTGCCTAAGGTCACAGAGGTGGGATTTGGAAATAAAACTACTAAGGGCAGGTGACTTTAATTTTCTTTTTACTATTCTAACTGTAAATCAAAAAAAAGAGAGAGCAATTCAATATATAAAGCAGAAACTCCAAACAGTATTCTTTATGAAACCATGGCTTGCTTAAAACATTTTGTAATAATTCCACATGTTAATTTAAAAACTGCTGCTTGTCTCTGCTTCCTTCTGAACATTTTTCTATTCTTATCTGTCTAAAAATATGATTTACTGTCCCCTGCTTTTTGGTATCAGTATTATTACCCCTCCTCGTTTTGCCTCCACAATCTACCACCAATTAAAAAAAGAGAGAAGGAAAAAAAAGAGAGAGAGAGAAGAGGAAGGAAGGAAGGAAGGAAGGAAGAAAGAAAGAAAGGAAGAAAAGAAGGAAGAAGGGAAGGGAGAAAGGGAGGGAGAGAGGAAGCGAGGAGGGAAGGAAGGAGTAAGGAGGTAAGGAAAGTAGGGGGAAGACAAGAAAAGGGAGAAGAAAGGGGAGGAAAAAAGAAAAAGAAAAAGAGAGAGAAAGGAAGGAAGGAAGGAAAGAAAAGTACTTCAAATGAAAAGTAAAATCAAGCAAAATGCATGTACTCAATAGCTCATATCCAAAAATGTGTGTCTCTTTGCATCTAGTGTCCAGGACCTTTCTGTTGGGAAGTGGGTTCCACTGATCATCATAGTAGATATGTTAAACACATAGCTTATACACCACATGTAGCCAGCAACAATCCCTAATGTCAGCCTGAATCAAATTAAAATGCATTTGGGAAATATTTAATGAAATAAGTAAAAGTACAACAAAATATAGATAATATGACATTTTGAAATGAAGTTGATATGCAGCCCTCATTATTATTATAGATTAGTGGCCCTCATTTCTATTGGAGTTGCACGCTACTGGTTTTGAGACATGGGTAGTCATTGCATTGAAAAAAGATCTTAAGTCTTTTCCAGTGTTTTATTTTATAGATTATTTTCTTGCTTCTGCTTACTATACTGTACATTAGTTCCTACAAATCTTCCCAGTTTTTTTCTAAAACCATCTCTTTCATCATTTCTTACCAAACAGTAGTATTGCATTACTATCCCCAACTACCCCATTACTACACACAATTTGCTCAACCTTTCCCTTTATTAAAGTATTTATTTTTTGTCACGGGTGTTCTGAATTTCGTCCACAAAATTTTGTAGACTTTTTCTTTTGGAGTTTCTTTCCAGAGATGACTGGTGGATACTTTTTGTCTCCCCTCTCTGATTCTAAAGAACTGGTCAACTTTGATTTATGATTTCTTGAAACACAATTTCCAGGTCTTTGTTTTCTTATCACAATTTTCAGGAAGTCCGATGATTCTTTAAAAAAATCTTTCCTTGACCTGTTTCTAAGACAGTTGTTTCTGAAATCAGATAAGTTGCATTTTTCTCTGTTTTTTCAATCTTTTAAATTTGTTCTAATGTTTCTTTCCACCTCATTAAGTCACTGATTTTGGTTTGATCTAGTCTATTTTTCAGGGAGTTCATCACTCAAGTAAGGTTTGCCACTTTGTCTTCTCAGCTATTTATTCTCCTTATTCTTTCCTCTAGAGTTTCTATTTCATTTTTTCCCTTGATTCATTTCTTCTAGGTATTCATGTAGTCTTTGAAGAAATTCTCCCCTTTTTGCTTAAAGTTGTTACAGAATCATTCTCTTCTTCTTTTGGAGGATCTCTAGATTTCTGTATGTCTATAACTATGTCATCTATGTCTATGTCCAGATCTATATCATGTGTTGCCACATGTCTATGTGCTGGTGCCTTCTTTGGCTAATTCATCTTTCCATCTTTAATTACTGAATCAGGGATGTGTGCTAAGGCCAGGCTCAAATTCCTGTTGTGCTCTTGGATATAGTGCTTAGCCCTGCTTGGTCTCCACTTGGAGCTGTCCCCAGCACTCCTCACCCCTCCACCCCCTCGCCCCAGATCTTTAAGATTGAGAATGCTTTGTGTTTCTACTTTCAAAAAAGAAGACACTTTTCTAGGTCAATCATTCCCAGGGATTCTTAACTGAAGAACAAAAGGGTGTTTCACAACCTGCATCTAGCCAACCTTTCTAGTACTATTACATGTGACGCCCTTCCACATACCCTACATTCCATCTAACTGGCTTTCTTGCTGTGCCTCACACCTGTCTCACCATCACCTCCAAGGCACTGACTTTGGATCTTGCATTGCCCTCTCCCCTCACTGATACCTCTTGGAATCCCTGGTTTACTTAGACTCAGATTGAGTGCCCCCTCTTCATGAGGCTTTTCCTGTTCCCCTCAGCTACTAGGACCCTCTGCCTCCCCCCAGATTAAATCACATCTAATTTGTGTGTATTTTGAGTACCTGCATGTCTGCATGATATCTTCCCCACTGGAATGGAATGTCCTTGAGGGCAGGGTCTATTTAATTTCATTAAATACCATTAAGTTAATTATTAAATGCTAGTCAATTGATTCTCTCTCAGGGGATAAAAGGGCAGTGTAGGTAGAAATTATAGTTTGGAATTTTCCTTCTTATGTCTTGATTATTTCCAAATTCATTATTCATAAATTAGGACTCTACTTATTTTTCATGTTATATTATTGGTGTTCTTTTTTTTTAATGTTAGTCATCATTAGACTGTAAATTCCTTAAGAACAGATACTATCTTCTGTCTTTCTTTGTATCCCCAGAACTTAGCACAGTTCATGGCAGATAGTAGGTTCTTAATAAATGGTAATAAACTGATTAATAAACAGATAATAAACTGACTAATAATAAATGATAATAAATTGATAATAAACTCATAAATAAATGACTAAAAACTTTCTTCAGATTGGGACTGTATACAAATATAAAATATGACCAGTTTCGCTCTGTGTGATGTTGGGCACATCCTTTGACCTCTGTGGGTTTTAACTAAATGAAGGGTTGGACTCAGCAGCTTCTAAGGTCCCTTCTAGCTCTAGAGCTTGATTCTATACTAAATAAACCTAGTAGATGACCTTGAAGGTACTCTGAAACTAAATGCTGTGTGTCCAAATAGAAAGGTTAATGAGATGACAAGTGGTTTAGAATTTTGACATTATACCTAGGACTAGATCCTTGGGACTGAGGTGGGGGGGGGGGGGGTGGGGGGGGAGGGAAGCAATGACATTAACTGTTTTCTTTTTAAGGTTTCCAGAAACTCTTCTCTTTTCTGGTGATCAGTTTCTCTGGAATTATTTACCTTCTTCCTGTGTGATCCAGGGAGACTGACTTCATGTCTCTGCACCTTCCTTTCTTTTGTAAAAAGAGGAAGTTGGGTTAGATCAGGGTTTTTTAAAACTTTTTTGTGAGTCCTGCTCCCCTCTGAAAGTCTAGTGAAATTTATGAATCCATTCTCATAATCAAATGAGATAATATTTGCAAGATGCTTAACCTAGTGCTTGATACATGGTAGGCATTTAATGAATGATTGATTATTCCCTTTCCTTCCCTTCCTTCTAACCCTATTCTAGCCTGTAGCAAGAGCCATGGTTTTGTTCCAAGCCTCCAGTACTCCTAACTATGACTTGGCAACTTGCTCTCCTCTCTTGTATTCCCCACTGTGACTTGATAACCATAGTCAGATTTCTTAATTTCCTGATACAATTTCTGTGAGTTTCCCACTTAGCTCTTCATGTAATTGACCCTGTGTAAGTATCCTAACATATGGATGGGACATTCTTGACCCTAGACTGTATCCCTATTTTGATTTATACTGCCCTAAATACTCAGTGTTTGGAAGTTTTTTCCTGTTGGGAGTCAGGAAGACACAAGTTCAAATCTTCCTTCTTCCACTTATTAACTGGGTTAATCACTCAACATTCAGCATTCTTACCCAAGTCTCTAAGACTATAAATTACAGAGGGTTTGCTAGTCTGTGTTGGTAGAGGGAGTTGCCATGCCTGATCCGACGCCACATCCCTCCTACAAAAAAGGGTTGGGAATTAGACAGGAAGACATAAATCTCTTCCTCTGTTGAATGCCAAGCTAGTCACAAAATTTTGTTTATGCTGAAGTTCCATAATACCTAAAGCAAGAAAATGTACCCAAATGTCATTTTTTTTAATATTTGGAACTCCAAAACATGCATCACACATTTCTTCTTCAAAACACTGCAGTTTCTTGACTTTGGAGGTAGTTATTTATTATTAATTATTCTCCTTATTGGTCTTGTAAAGGGTAAGACTTTCCCTTTTTTGAACTTTCAAAATATTTGGTGACTAAGTGATTTTAAGACTGAGAAAATCTGCTGGGCTTATCTATCCATAAAACTTTTCAAGCAAAATTTCAAGAGATTTTTATGCAGATTGAGAAGCTTGACATGGTCTCAAAGTAGAATTACTAAGCAAAGCACAAAAGTTTGTTGCATTTTTTAAAGGTACCAACCACAATGATACAAGCTTGGGTATTGGGCTGATGCAAAAATATTCTAAAAATTAGCAAAGCACTGTAGAAATATAAAAATGTAGAGAATTATAAAATATTCTTATTGTGACTTGAAATTGGAATAATATGATAATAACTGGCATTTATACAGCTTTAAGGTTGCAAAATGCAGCGATCATCAGAACTCCCTCCAGATCAGTTTTATTATCGTCTCAATTTTATAGAAGAGGAAAACAAGGCTGAGGAAGGTTATATGCCCATAATCACATAGCTGATTAAGTGTCTGAGCCAGGACTCAAACGTCAGTTTTCCTTACTCCAAGTCCAGCACTCCTAACCACTGCACCACCTAGGTGCCTCACAGTGATGCTCCCTGGACCAATATAACCCTAGCTTCTCCATCTATGAATTCAGAGTCTTTCTAGACATCCAGTTGTTAATACTACTTCTGATTCCAATGGGAGGAGGTAACGGTGAAATGGCAAAGATTGCTTGCTTTAGGATAGGAGAATCTAGGTTTGCTATGTATTACCTTTGTGAGCTTGGGTAATTCATGGCTCCCTTCCTCAGTTTCCTCATTTGTAAAAACCAACCAACCACAAAAGAGTTGACGTCTAAGGTCACTCCATCTAACATCTATTGCCACAATTAGAAAATACCAGTTAATTCCATCCCACCTTTTCCCATTTTCCATCAAGTCAAAGATAGAATTGTGGATTTGGTCTTTATTGCTTAGTACAGCTTGATGTGAAAGATTAATATATGAACAACTCCAAAGCAAATATAAGATTTCCACAGAAACTATATTTTAGAAGAGATCTCTTAAACACTTTCCCTTTGAGGATAATAAATCTTCAAACTTACCCAAATCTCTTAGCAGACATGCGTTAAAGATTTTTTTTTGTTTTCTTATAAATTACTTTTACAATGTCTGGCATGTTAAAGGAAAATGGGATTCATGGTGAGGATTATAGGACATGGGATTTCATGAAGCATTTGCTAGGCAATGAGACAGGGGAGGGACTACCAAAGAAAAGGTTGTCTTTATGTTTCTAGGGTCAGTGCTTTAATGGGGTGCTGCAGGTTGGAGAGTAAAAAGGAGGAAAGGAAGGAAGGGGAGAGGAAGGGAAAGAAAGATAAAGGAAGGAACAAGGAAGGTGGGAGGAAAAACAGGAGAGAAAAGGAGGGAGAAACAAAGGAAGGAAGAATGGAGGGAGGAGGAAAAGAGGGCTGGAGAGAAGAAGGAAGGAAGGAGGGAGGAAGGAATGATGGAAGAATGAGGGAAGGAAGGAAGGAAGGATGAAATAAAAGAGGAGGGAGGGAAGGAAGAAGGAGGGAGAAATGATCCAGGAAGGCAGAGGGGTGGGAGGGGAAGAAGGAGAGAAGGATGGAAGGAGAAAAGAAAGAAGGAAGGAAAGAAGGAAGCAAGGAAGGAAGGGAGAAGGGAGTCAGGAAAGAAAGAAAAGAGGAAAGAAGGAAGGAAGGAGGGAGGAAAGAGAGAGGAAGGAAGATTGGGAAGGAAGAGGGAAAGAAGGAGGGTGGGGAAAAATGGAGAAAAGAATTGAAAGAAAAGAAAGAATTAGGATCTACTCAAATTGTAGTAATCAATGGTTATACTCAAAAGCATCAAAATGATCATCTGACCATAGTGACCTACATGCTATGTGGCATGTGATATGTGAAACATAAAGAGTTGGAAAAATGATTATGAAAATTGCATAAATTCCGACATTTGGCCCCTTTGCGTGTTCGCAGGTCCCAGATGTCTACAGTTTCCAGGCCAAATCATATTTTCTCTAGCATCAGTTTATTAATGGCTAGAGGGGATGTAATAAATACTCATTTCTAAGCTCCAAAGTTTGGTTACAATATGAATAGACCCAAGGCTGGAAGCTACCACAGAAATTCTCCGAGAATGAAGTATTCCTGAATAGTGATGTCAGTTATTTGTACTTCCTTTGCTGTGGAGATTAATGCCCTAGGTGGAAGGGAAACAAAAAACCAAAACCAAAAAAACAATATCACCAGTTAGGTGAACATTTTTCTCCTGTTCTGCAATAGCAGTGATCACTTTTATAATTCTGATTTTCACTGGAGTTCTAAAAAATGCTAATAAATTTTAAGTCTTGGATATCAGACATTAGGGAATATAGAAAAAATGAGATTTGAAATAGAGAAATGAGACCTTTAAAAATGCCCAAATTTTCTTACTTTATCCAATTTTATCCTAAATCAGAAACCCTAATGGGGTAAATATCTCTGGTCCTTTTTGTGTGTGTTCGTCCTTCATTACCGAAAAAGACCATGCCATCAGAGAATAATGACATGACTTGCACTTGCCTTTGTTTTTTGAGTGAGGGAGGACTGCGCAGGTCACCAGCCTCACTTCTCCTCCAGAGCTATCTGAATCCAGTGACCAGGTATTCATCAAGATGACTGGAGGTGACCCAGGATGAGGCAATTGGGGTTAAGTGACTTGCCCAAGGTCACACAGTTAGTGAATATCCAGTGTCTGAGGTGAGATTTGAACTCAGGTCCTCCTGACTCCTGCACTGGTGCTCTATCCACTGCACCACATAGCTGCCCCAATAGGGTAAATGTACAATAACATAAATAAGGGAAGAGGAAAAAAACTCATCTCCTAGACTTAGAAACCCCATTATTTGGTGGTATCTGAACTTTGAAATGAAAGCTACACACAGTCTTATAAAGGAATTAAGAAACTGAAAAAGTCATATTGAGACATCTGAATGCCATTTAGAAAATCAAACTCTGAGGGACAACTAATACGTCTCTAAGGCCTCCTTATCTCATCCCTTTAGTTTTTCCCCAAACGTGAAGTGATTTAGGTTTTCAAACAAGAAGGAAAGCATAAAAGCTACAGAGGATGCTGAATGAGGCTGCCTAGGACAGTGATGCAGCCAAAGCAGTGCAACCTTTCAGTAATCACTGTAGCAACTTTTGGTGTTTCTTACTCCCTATAAAGCACATAGACCAGGTTTCTAAATAACCACCTCTCAGATGGACCCTCACAATATTATTACAGCAAATTCTGGGTAGTCATTCCCAACTGAGATAAAGGCCTGTATAAATTTCTGAAAATTTTAGGAAATATTTTTAAACAAATAGAATTATATTATTTTCAGGGATTCATAGTAACATGAATTAGGCTAAGAAAGTACTGATAAGTAGAAGTGGGTCTGTTTTAAAGAGTAAATAAGGACATCATCGATGATTACATTATTTTCTGTATATAAATAGCAGTGTGTCATTCATTCAGCTTGGATTTATTAAACTCCTATTTGCCTACTCTGTGCTAAGCATTTAGAATACACAGACAAAAAAGAAACACTCCCTGTCCTCAAGGAATTTGATTTCTGTTGGGGGGGGTGTATGAATACAAGTAAGTAAGTAAATTAATATTCAGATAAGAACAGGGGTTTGGCACTGGGCCTGCGATTTTACTGGTGTAAGGTACTCTTCAGTAAGGACACTTCATCAGTCAAGTTGGCATCTTCTTGGCTATTTATAGTCTTAGAGACTATGAGTGCAGGTGGGGGAGCCATAGTGCAACAGAGGGTGGGGTTTGGAGGCAGGAAGACCTCTTTTCCTGAGTTCAAATCTAGCCTCAGACACTAAGCTGTGTGACTCTGGATGAACCATTGAACCCTGTTTGCTTCAGTTTCCTCATCTGTAAAATGAGTGGGAGAAGGAAATAAATGGCAAACCACTCCATTATCTTTGCCAAAAAAAAATTCCCAAATATCAAACAAAGTCATGAAGAGTTGGACGAGACTAAAAAGGACTAAACAAGTCTTAGAGAGTTTTCCTGAAAATGAATTGCCCTGAGGGGAGCTAGATGGCTCAGTAGATAGAGCACCAGCCCTGGAATCAGGAGGACCTAAGTTCAAATCCAATCTCAGACACTTGACACTTGATAGCTGTGTGACCCTGGGCAAGTCACTTAATCCAATCACCTCAAAAAGAAAGGAAGAAAGAAGGACAGAAAGAAAAGAAAATGAATTGCCCTGAGTGAAATAGTATGCATCAAAGTCAGGACTTGACTCTTTTTACATATAGCTAAGCATAAAGTAATTATGGGGAAGGAGTGGGATGTATTCTAATGTACTGGATCGTTAGAAAAGGCCTCCTGCAGCTGAGATGTGAAAGGAGATATGAGAAAGTTAATGTGAACATTTAGAGGACAGAGATGAGATATCAAGCCAAGGAACAGCAAGAACGCCACTTTTAGTGAATCTTAGAGTGCATAAAGGAGGGTAATGTGCAAATTCTGAAGGTCATTAAATGACAAACAGGCAAGTTTCTACTTTAACCTAGAGACAATTGGGAGCCATTGTAGCATATTGATCGGGAGAGTGACATGGACAAACCTGTGCTTGGCTTTCCCCTCTGAGATAACTTTTCCTTTAATCTGTGTAGACCATATGTATACCTCGTTATTTATAGATTGGCTCCCATGTTTAAATGTGAATTCTTTGAGATGGGGAACTATTTTTACATTTATTCATATCCCTGTCACTTAACATAATGCCTTACATATTTTTTGTTGTTCAATCATTCAGTTGGGTTGAACTCTTTGTGACCCCAGGGACCATAGCACACCAGACCTTACACACAAGAAGCATTTAATAAATGCTTGTTGATTGATTGATTAAGATCGAAGGATGAATTTTAAAGGGGAGAGATTTGAGACAAGAAGATCAACTAAGAGGTCACCGCAGTAATCTAAATGAGGTCATTTCAGTGGAGAAAGGGCCATAGATGTGACATCTGCTTTGGAGGCTGAATGACTGATTGGATGTGGGAAGTAAGGGAGAGGAAAGAGAAGAGGGTGATTCCAAAGCTGCAAAACTTGGCAACCAGAAGGATGGTGGTGCCATCAATAGAAATAGAGAATTTAGGATGAGGGGTAAATTTGAGAAGAAAGATATTTAGTTCTGTTTTATACATTTTGATTTTAAGATGCCAGGATATCCAGTTGGAAATGCCCAGTAGTCAGCTGGTGATGCAGCCAGGACTGAAGTACTGGAAAGAGATTAAATATATTTGAAAACAATTTCTTCTTTTGAGTTAAAAAGTTCAACCATTCCTTTCTGTAAAGTTGTTAAAATCTTCTTTTTTTCATAAGTAATACACATTAGCTCAATCTCTCTCCCAACGACCCCAAAATATGAAATAGTAGGATCCTTTTTAAGATGTGTCTATTAGATGTGCCTTCATTGAATTTCCCTCATGGATTGTGAGCCCAGTGAAGTAGATGAAGCAATGTGCTGATAGGAGTGAAGGAGCCAAGCACCAGTTCCCTTGGTGACCTTGAATGTATACTTTGACTTGAAGAAATTTTTCCAAGAACTATTAGGAAGCAGATTACTACATAATTCATCCATAGAGTGTCACAGACGCAGGCAAAACACACACTTTCCATGGAAACTCCTGTTAGTTCAAGAACTCTTAAAGTATTGGAAAAATTTATTTTATGTTCTAATGCTATGTTCATTGCTTTTAAAATTTTCATTCCAAGTAAAGAAAGTAGAAACCGAAATGCCATAACCCAGTGACCTCTAGATCCTCTCTGCTCTAAATTAACTATGGAAAGAAATAATTAATGAACATGTTAATTACTGGATTAGTAACTACTCTACATGTATGTAGTGTTTTACTAATGTTTGGGAGCTTTTATAGTGCATGTCACATAGCAGGTGCTTAATAAAGATTTATTGATTGATCATGGCAAAAAAAAGAAAGTTCAGAAAATATTATTAATGTAAAGATAAGATGTATTTATGTGATTGAAATATATAAAAGAGTATCTAGGTGGTAGGAAGATCTCTGAACTTGGGAGTCAGAAGATATGATTTCTAGTGGTAGTTTTGTTACTTACCATTGACAGACTACTTACTTAACCTCTCTGTGTCTCAGTTTCTCCATCTATAATATGGGGGTAAAGATATTCATGCTGCCAGCCGAATGGGCTTGTATGCTACAAAGCATTACATAGTTTATTAAATTGTATAGGGGCTCTGCAGGGCAGCATGATGTAGGATATAGAGGCAAGCCTGGGAGTCAGAAACAATTGGGCTCAAGTTTTTCCCCTGATTATCACTGGTGTTTGTCCTTTCTTCTCGAAAAGGACCATGACATCAGGGAGGTGATGCCATGACTTGCAAGTGAATTGGATTTAAGTGAGGGAGGGCTGTGCAAAGTCACCGGTCTCACTTTTTTCTCCAGAGTCATCTGGGTCCAGTGGCTAGATATAGATCAGGATAATTGGAGATGACCCAGGATGTAGTGGGAGACCTTGGCCTTTGTAAGCTAAAATCTTAAACAAGTCTTAATTTGACTGAGGCAAAGCCCATTCAGTGATTAAGGATAGGTAAGAAAATGAACTGAAAAATGACCTCTTTTACCACTGAAACCATTGTTGAATCTCTTAACATCTTAATGCCTGAGGCAACTCTCAAAGACTATAGCTGCCAATTTGTATTAGTGTTGGAAGTTTTCAGGCCAAGAATTGTTCAGTTGTGTCTGGTTCCTTGTGTTTTAATGACAGCCCCCAAGTTTCTACACTGAAACGAAGACCCATCCTTTCGGTATCAATATTCTGGGAATGATATGCAATATGGGGAACACTACATTTAAAACTAAAGCTAATGGAAAAAGAAGGAATTTACATGGATTTTTAAAGTAGTAAGTATACTTCTCCCTTTACTTTCTGTTCATCTTCTCCACAGTCTTACCAACTGCCTTGCCAATCTGGCAGAACTTCTACCCTGGGGTCCCACTGTCCTGACTGGTGGCTGCTTTTCCTGGAATACTATTTTAAGAAAATCCCAGATGCCTTGCTTTACTTTACTTCCTACTTTCCAGCCATCATTTCTGTAGCTGTGAGGACCACCTTTCCACTGTGTACTTATTTTTTCTTCCTCCTCCCATCCACTTACTCCTAGTTATGAAACCATGAACTGTGATCAAATCAACTCTGCCATTGTTCCTGGATGAGATGTGCCAGTCTCCTTCATGATGGTCTCACTAACCATCACTTTAACTTTCAGGATCAAAATGCCCCCTTTCCTGGTCATCAGTCCTCTAAGTATCTCCCCCATTAGAATGTAAGCTCATTGAGGCAGGGAATATCTTTTCCTTGGTATTTTTCTTCTCAGAACTTAACATAATATTTGACACATAGCAAGCATTTAATACATCATTTTTCATTCATTCAGTCCCAGGACTCACGATTATAGCTAATATGTATCTAGTTCCTTTATGGTAGGGACTATTTTACTTGTGTCTATCTTGTAGTATCATATTTTGGAAACATGGTAGATACTTAAAAATGGTTATTGATTGATTGGTTTTCCAGTACCCATTCTCTCCCCTTAACCCCCCTCTCCCCAAGCTTCGTGGTATCACAGACTAAAGAAAAATTCATAGAGATCTCTAAGAAATCCTTCTGATTCATAGTTTCACAGTTTCTTTGGAATTTTGAATGTTCTCAACATACCCTCACAGTCAACATGGCCAACGCTGAAGGCAGCCACACAGCTTGTCTCTCATAACTTGCCGTTTGCTTCCTAATTGATGCAATCAAGTGATGTGTATACACATCATAGCTGTTGATTGATTAACACCTTCTAACTGGGTCTCAAGATTAGGTCTTTTCTCATCAGGTACAGTATGGAATTTGTCAATTTTATCAGCTGGAGACTGTAGACCCTGTGAATTCAAAGGGCCTCCTGAATTTCTTATACAATCAATAAGGATTCTGGTCAGTTCCATGTAGTCTCACTGAAAGGTCTATTTTAGAACAAAATGTCTTTTCCACTTTTAATGAAATGGGGAAGAATGGAAAGGACAGAATATCTTCCTTAACCCCACTTCTGATACATTCTTTTCTCTTCCCTATTACTCCCTAACTCACCATCTCCCCCATCACCAGCATCACTTTGGCCTTTCAAGAAAGAGAAGAAACAAACATTTTTAAAGTGCCTGCTATGTGCCAAGCATTGTACCCAGGACTTTACAAGTATTGTCTCTTCTGATTCTTACAACCTTGGGAATAGGTCCTGCCATTAGATCCTGTTTTATGCCATTTTACAACTGAAGGATCTAAAGCAAACTGAAGTTAAATGACTCGCCTGGGGTTACACACCTAGTCATTGTCTGAGTCCAGATTTGAACTTCGTGTACTCCAACTCCAGGCCCAGCATTCTATCCATTGTGATGCTTGGATATCTCTAGGAGGGTAATGGGCTCTAGAAAAGTTTGTCTATACTTAGAAATGAAGGGCCACAATGAAGCACTACCCTACCCATTCCTCCCAAATTTATTACCAATTCTGGCATTGCTTCATATACATAAGGAAGACGGTGCAACTAATTTGAATTGTTTTGAAAAGATGATATCAAAGGCTTCCCTACTCTGGACAACAGCTGGCTGAGTTGGGCTAGAGACTTTACACTCTGGTAGGTGGCAAAGTAGAAGTTGAAGTGAACTGGGATCAAGAGAGCCTTGAGTTTGGGTTTTGTTGGTAACACTTGCTAGCTCCGTGAGCCTGAGAGAGCTCTTTCATCATGCTGAACCTCAATTTTCTAATCTGTAAAACCAAAATATTTACACCCCTTGCTTCCAAAGACTATTTTGAGCAAGACATTTCATAAATCTTAACTAGAAATATGAACTGTTTGTTGGCTCAGCACCTTCCAGTTCCACATGAAAGAAGTCAGGGGTGGGTGTTCGAGAATGAATGGAAAACTGTCAAACTATAAACAATCCAACTGTTGCCCTGTCTCTCTATCAGGCTCTCTCCTTGGTCACTCACAAGACATAAACAAATCAGTGTTGGCCATCTTCCAGCGTTGGTGATTTGACCAATTGTTTTGCAGCCTTGCTGAGGAGTTCTTGCACTCTACGGGGCCTCTGGGCACACTGTGTGGATATGCTACTCTGTAGCAGCCACACTTACTAGTACTCAACTCAAACTTGTCCCTGTGTATGAATGTAGGTGTTTGCCTCTGAATCAGAATTATTGGCACTTGATAACAGAGAAAGCACCTGTCTTTTGTGTTTCATAGAAATGGTGCTGCCTGGTGATCCAGTGTTTGGAAAACATGGAAGAGGAGAGAGGCTGAATTGCTCTTGTCAGATTTGGGGAGGCTAGCAGTTACTGAAAAGAACTGATGACACACATACTATCCTGACTATTCTTTTGTTTCAGAATATGTTTCTGAGGTACTCTCTCAATTAGGCAGTGAGAGCTAATAGGGAAGAGGTAATAGAGTAGAAAAAGTTGTAGTCCTAGAATCAAAAGACATGGGTTCAAATCCCATCTCTGATGCGGTCTATGTATAACTTTATATAGCTCACTTAATATTTCTGAGTTTTTAGTTTCTTCATTTGTAAAATGAGGTGGGCCTTTCCTGCTCTAGGTCTGTGATCCTGTAGTAAAACATTTTCAATAGATGCTCACAGTGACCTTGTCCAGTTTCATTCCAATTTCCTTGGGTCTCAGATGGTTCAATTACAGGTCCAATTTCATAGTTTCATATCATAAGAGCCTCATGTGTTCTAACAAGCTCTTATATGTAAAAAATGTCATTGTATCTATTAATACTTTCTCATATCTCAGGATCTTATGTGTAGGAATCTTAGGCAGTCATCCAAAATGGGTTTCCATGTTGTTCTGTGCAAATTAGCCAGAAGAGGGTAGTAGAAATTTGTGCTTTCCATTACTGTGTAGTGCCCAAGACTTCTAGCTTTTGTTCATTATCATCCTTTGCCATATGTAGTACACTACTAATTAGTAAAGACCAATAGATTCTGGAGGCTTATAAAATAGTGCAAGGGGATGTTGGGAGGAAGATAGCCAAATGTGATGTTCACAGCACAAAGCAGTGCTAAGGACCAGCTTCTTATCAACCAGTAAGGACTAGTTTAGTGCATATCAGCAAATGATCATTGCTATCCTACTACCCAACAAACTTGTCATAAACCAGACCTTTGCTGGTGCATTGTGTATATTCTGTTATTGAGTCTAGGCCAGGGAATACTGTATGTCTCAGGTTTAACACAGTCTCCTTCTCTCCATTTGTTATAAAATATTTGCCTTATATTTTTCCTCATACGCCCCATCCCTCTCACTCCAATTCCTGTCAATAGCAAGATCCAAATCAATAGTTCTTTCAGGCTAAATGATATAAGGATGCATTATGTGTTTGAAGTTTGGTGTCTTTGAGTGTTTTACACATTATAAATGACAAAATAACCCTTTTTTCTTTCCTACTTTGGCTCTTAACATCTAAATTATTTCAAAAGCTTTGAAAAGCTCTCCTATTTTTTCTTTTCTTTTTTTCATTCAATTTCTGGTAAGCCTGTTTTCAGAAACGAAATTCATGGAAATGATCATTTACATTCTGCCACATGTACAGAGATGCCTGAATAGGACCTTTTGCTTTATACGCTGTAGTTGTTTTTTTTTAAATAATAATTTGTTCAAAGCTTTTTTTCACATATAAGCTTTATAATAAGACTTTGAGAAATAGCAGGTTTTGTTTTTAACAAGTTTGTTCACTTAGAAGGTCAAATAATCATTGTGGATTATTTTGGAACTGATGTGATTTCATTGGTAAAGGAAACTCCCTCTACAACAATGGTGTTTAATTCAAATAGAAACAGGCCTATTAATCTTTGCATAAAGATCTCGGGGCATATTGACTATGTTTTATTGTATTTTTGTTTTGTTAAATTACATCTGAATCTGGTTTGAACTATCTTTTTTATTAATTGTATCCCTAGTGCTTATCATAGTATTTGGAACATATTAGGCACTTAACAAATGTACATCAGATAGGAATGGGCTGCCCATGGGAAGGTTGTGGGCCCTGGCATCCAGAAGGCAGTATATTTGACACCTCCACTCTACAGCTCTCTCCCTGTATAATCAAGCTTAGAGTTAAGAAGTGAGCTGACTGGCTCAAGGCCTCACAACTAATCTGTGTAATAGACAGGATTCAAATCTATGTTTTTTTGACTCCAAGACCAATTCAGAATCCATTATGTGACACTGCCTCTGTTAATTGTCTCCATTATTTTAATTAACCCAAAGGAATTGATCAGTCGCTTTTCAGTCTTGTTGGGGAGTTATGGAACAGTAGGGATTTGGGTATCCTTGAATGAGGAACATAATGCAGATTTAATAAATGAATGAAAAACTTTTATTAATCACTTAGTATATAGCAACCACTGTGCTCAGTACTGAGGATAAAAAGCAAATAAAGATCAAAAAACCCCTCAGAAAACAAACAAAAACAGAAGGGAAAACAGTCTCTGCCCTGAAGGACCATGTATTCTAATATTATAGTCTAACAGAGGGAGACAACATATATTGTGGCTAGGGAGAGTTGTCTTCATTTGGAAAGTCACAGTGATAGTAAGTGGAGCTACAGGGAAGTACAATGAAGTATTCATTTAAGTAGCAGTGGTGGCATTGATTTGATTATGGTTCTAGAACTGGAAAACTAAGGGGAGGAGGAAGTCATGAGAAGGGTGTATGAAATGTAGCAAATGAGACTGGTGGGAAGATGGGCCACTGACCAATCAAAAACCCATTTCTCTATGGAACTCCAACCCTACCCATGTCTGATAGACAGTCCTAACTTGTCCTCATATGTCAGTGTATATATTCCTTTGTATGAGCATGACATATCTTTGGTTTAACAGGAATATAATATAAAGCAGGGAATGTCAATGCTTCCAAACCAAGGTTATTGGATTTCATTCAATTGGAGTTCATTTGCAAATAGCAGGCACTGGCAGATGCTTACAGTTTATCACCCCATGTGACACACTCTAATAGTCATGTTATAAAAACTCAGAAAGGTCCTCCCTGCCCATCACCAGGAATAAGAGCTTTTGTTTGCTAAGTCAAACAATATGATATCAATTAGACATGTGAAATCATGCAAAATGTATTTCCATATTAGCCATATTGCAAAACAAAGTAAGAAATAAAGCAAGAAAATTATATTTCAATTTGTATTCAGAGTTCATCAGTTCTCTTTCTGGAGGTGGATAACATTTTTTCAACATGAGTCCTTTGGAATGATCTTGGATCATAGTGTTAATCAGAGTAGCCAAGACTTTCATAGTTAGCTATTATTACAACATGCCCTTACTGTACACAATGATCTCCCAGTTTTTCTCACTTCACTTTGAATCAACTCATATAGGTCTTGACATGTGTTTTTTTTTCTTGAAACCACCCACGCTCATCATTTCTTCTAGCACAATAGAACTTCATCACAATTATATGCCACAACTTATTCAGCCATTCTCCAATTGATGAGAATTCCCTCAATTTCCAATTCTTTGCCAATATGAAAAGAGCTGCTATAAATATTTTTGTACATATAGGTCCTTTTCTTTTTCCTTTGATTTCTTTGGGGCACACACCTAACAATGGTATTGCTGGATCAAAGAGTATGCAAGTTTTATAGCCCTTTGGGCAAAGGTTCAGATTGCTCTTCAGAATGGAACAGTTCACTACTCTAACAACAGTTCATTAGTACACCTATTTTTTTCCATAATCTCCTCCATCATTTGTAATTTCTGATAGATGTATTTTCTCCTTGACCTGGGACCTCTGGAATTTAGCTGTAACATTTCTGGGAGTTTGCATTTTGGGATCTCTTTCAAGAGGTAATTGGTACATTCTTTTAATTTCTATTTTACTTTCTGGATCTAAGTTATTGGGGCAGTTTTCCTTTATAATTTCTCGAAATATGAGGTCATAGCTCTGTTTTTGATCATGACTTTCAGGTAGGCAAATAAATTAAATTATCTCTCCTTGATCTATTTTCCAGGTCAAATATTTTTCCAATGAGTATTTCACATTTTCTTCATTTTTTTGTCATTCTATTGACTGTTTTATTGTTTCATTATTTCCCATTTGCCCAATTCTAATTTTAAAGGAATTATTTTCTTCAGTGAGACTTTTTACTTCTTTTTCCACTAGGCCAATTCTTATTTTCAGGTGTTATTTTCTTCAGTAATGTTTTATGCCTCTTTTGCGCCTCTTTTGCCAAACTGTTAATGCTCTTTTCATAATTTTTTTTTTGCATTACTTTCATTTTCCCCGCAAGTTTTTCTTTTACCATTCTTATCTTTTTCTTTAAGTTTTCTAGGAATCCTTGCTGGCCTTGGTCTAATTAGCATTTTTCTTTAAGATTTTGCTTGTAGCTATTTTCACATTGCTGTCTTCTTCTAAGTTTATATCTTGATCTTCCCTACCACTATGGTAACTTTATGATCAAGTTCTTTTTGTTTTTGTTTTTTGCTCATTTTTTCAGCCTATTTCTCCACTTTGAACCTTATGTTAAAGGTGAACTCTGCTCACTTTAGGTTCAGGAGGCATTACACCAAGTTTCAGGCTTTTTCGTGTTACTGTTTTCAGACCTAGTTCTGAGGATCTACAAGTTTTTAATGATTTCAACATGGCATGATCCTGGGAGATGTATAGTTACTACTCTCTCTGGGGTAAATTGATTTTCTGAAGGCATACAGCTACTAAAACTTATAGATAAAACTGGTACTCCACCTCAGTCCAAAGGGCCTTCCACCGTGTCAGGTTGCTCCTCTACTTCTTTACCACTTATGGACTCCCTATTCCATTCCCCAATGCAGAAGCAGTAAACATTTCCAACTTTCATCAAACCTCCAACTTCTATGCCCTCTTCCCTTTTAGTAAATGATCTCATAGCATGTATTCTTGCTATCATGAGCTAATAGTCATTATTGCTACAAGGTAGGAGGAGGGGAATGGGAAAAGTTTCTTCTTTCCACTGAAAATTTGTGAGTTTCATGCCCAAAGGGTTCTCAAACTGTGCAAATCCTTTGATTCAGAAATACCCCTACTAGGTCTGCATCCCAAAGAGATCAAAGGAAAAGGAAAAGGACCAATATGTGCAAAAATATTGATAGTAGCTCTTTTTGTGGTGGCAAAGAATTGGACTTTGAGGAGATGGGCATCAGTTAGGGAATGTGTGAACAGCTTGTGGCATATGGTTGTGATGGAGTCCTGTTGTGGTGTAAGAAATGATGAACAGAGGGGTTTCTGAAAAACCTGGGAAGACTTATATGAACTGATGCAAAGTACTTAATAAAGGTTTATTGAGGGACTAACTTATATAAAGGCTGCTTGAATTCCAGGCATCATCATCTAAGAAAAGGAAGACATATATATGTGTGTGTATGTACATGTATGTGTGTACATGATACATAAACACAATGTACACACACTGAATACACACATGTATGTATGTATGTAAGTATTTGTAGAGTATTCTTTTGTCTACCTATTTCTAGGTCATATCTTCCTACTAAGCTATAAGCTTAAGGAGGGCAAAGGTTGTGCTTTACCTAAACTTGGTATCTCCAAATAAGTACCATAGTGCTTTGTACACAGTAGTTGATGAGTTCAGGATGTACCCCAAGAATATTGGGGTACCACCAGAAATGATGGAGTGGATTCTATTGTCATGAAAGAAATTCACTCAGTTCTCCAAGTTAGAGAAAAGCATTTATTGGAGAGACAAACCCAGCTCCCCATGAGGCAGAGCCCCAATGGGTTCTACTCCACATGGGAAGCAGAGCCAGCCCTGCTCCCCATGGGAGAGATAGAGCCCCAGCAGGCTGCTCCACACATGGGAGGCAGTGCACAGGGGGCAGGCCCTGCTCCCCTAAGGGAGGCAAAGTGGCCCTGCTTCTTATAGGAGGCAGAGCCTTTATTAGGATTAGGTTTCTGGTCTATATAGGGCTCGATGGGATGGGGGAAAGGGAAAGAGGGGCAAGCAGGACTCTGAAATGCCTGGGATATCAGGTAGTCCAGGAGGTGCCTTGGTCATAAACATAACCAAGGTGAACAAGAAAGGGGAGGGGATGAGTTGTTCTGGAAATGTCATGTAATTGGGATACTTGTGAAAGCACATAGGTAAGTCCACGGTAGGGGGCTTCAACGTATAGTCTTCTGTGATCTCTTTTCTGGCTGGTCATATCTTGCATCTTACCTCCTGTCTCTCATCCTGCATCCTGCTTCCTCCATCTGCCTCGAGCACTCTTTTCCACCTCATCATGAGCTACTTAATAAATGTTTTCACATTGAATACTTTTACCATCTTGTCTCCCTTAATATATTGTTTCTTGAGAACGATGACTATTTTTTATTCCTCTTTCTATCTTACACTTACTTATCACAATGAGTGCTCAAATGAATATTTGCTGATTGAATGAGCTTCCTATATTAGCACTTGAATCATATAGGTATATATTATGTACATAAAATGAATATTTTTTTTCAGAAATCACTTTTACCTATGATTTTCCAGTAAATCAGGCTATAATTCGTAATAATAATAGCTGTAATTTATATAGCCCTTTAAGATTTGCAAAACACATTACAAATATAATCTCATTTTACCCTCATAACACCCCTGGGAAGTGGATGCTTTCATTAGCTCCATTTTGCAGATGAGGAAGTAGAGGCAGACAAAGGTTAAGTGACTTGCTCAGAGTCAGGAAGTTAGTGTCTAAGGTGGGATCTGAACTCCGGTGTGCCTGACTCCAAGTCTGATGTCCTATATGCTGTCATCTAGCTATTAATAAATAATCAATAATAATGATAATACTTATATAGCGATTTAAAGGTTACAAAGTACTTTACATGTGTCATGTGATCTCACTTTGGTCTTAGACCACAAACATACTTCAATATGTCAAGACCACACGCAAACAAGCACAATTCACTTTCCATGGCAACAGGGTTTGGTTTCTAAGAAGATTAAGGCAGTCAGGATATTAAAACAATTATCTAAAGGGAAAAGTAATTCTAAAATTATTTTAATTTGCTTGATGATGTGTCAGGTACTTTAGAAAGATGATTTAACACTGCTCTCATTCTAGAAAGTAGTTAAATTTGTTTTTAGAACAAATTAATGGATTGATCCAGGATGCACACCCTCCCACCAACCTCTCCCCTCCCACATTTTCCCTCAGACTCATACAGCATGTTATTAAAGATTTTTAAATCCTAAAACTGAACAAATTCAGATTCTTTCTTAGTTATTCATTTGTTTAGGTCAGAAGGGATCTAAGGTCAAAGCTCATTATAATGACACTTTTCAGTTACAGAAAAAAGGCCCACTTGTTCTAAGGAATAGCCAAAATGCAATGAAATTCCAATATAACAAAAGAATGTCAATCATCCCTCGAATTTCATTGTAGTGGGATTTTTATCTTTTGTCAGAAACAAACCAAGTTTAAAACTAGTGACAATGAGTTAGAGCTGTCCTATCTGTGGTTGTGGACATTTCATGAATCTTATTCTTGGTTGGACACATGCACATTCACAGAGACACAGAGTAGGATATAGAAATGTGTAAAATAGGTAGGGAAATAAATGAGGAGAGAGGAAGGGATAAGTGAGGTTTGGGTAGAATTGGGGAAAGAAGAGCAAACCAACTTTAATTCTAGAGGACCTTTAAAAATGTGGACAACAGAAAAGAGAGATATGGTGATCTGGATCTGCCCTGGGTAAATACAAAGAGGTCAAGCAATAGAATCTAAAATTGCAGAGCCTTAATTGAGTGACAGGGTGGTGGAGTGGGTGAAGCACCAGCCTTCCAAGCCAAGAAGGTTGGCATTCAAATTTCATCTGGCTGTGTTACCCTGGTAAGTCACTTAATCTCTCAATGCTGTAGCTCAGTGCTTCTCAAAATTATTAACTGAAAGAACCCTTTGGACTCTTAAAAATCATTGTAGAGCCCACAGAAGTTTTGTTTATGTAGGTTATATATCCTGATAGTTACCATATTAGAAATTAAAACTCTCTTCTCAGCTATGCAACTCCAAAAGGCTCATAATGCTATCCACACCCAGAGAAATAAGTATAGAATCTGAATGCAGATCGAAGCATACTATTTGCCCTCTCTTTTGTGGTTGTTGTTCTCATTTTGTTTCTTTTTTCTTGTGGTTCATCCCATTGATTATGATTCTTCTACACAACATGACTAATAGGAAAATTTTTAATGTGAATGGATGTGTAGAGTCTGTATCAGATTGTATGCCGTCTTGGGGAGGATGGAGGAAAGAGAGGTGGAGAAAATGTAAAACTCAAAAACTTGTGGAACTGAATGTTAAAAACTAAAAATAAATTAACAAATTTAAAAAAAGAAATTAAAACTGCTAAAATTTAAAAATGTTTATTAATCATTTAATAGTAACAATACCAAATCTATTACATGTTTTGGGAAAATATTTTCTAAAACAAACAAAAACAATGTGAGAAGACTGGCATTGTTTTATTTGTTTATTTTTTAAATAGCTTTTATGTTTGGCTCATAGAAGGTAGCTGGACTTTCACCTCTGCTTCTGCATTCAATCTATTGCAATATATTGGGATACTGAGAGCTAAGAGTTGAAAGAATATGGAACACTGAACTTCAAGTCAGGATGATTGACATTCAAATCTTTCCTCAGACACTTTCTACTTGTATGATCCTGGGCAAATTACTTAGCTATGGTCTGCCTTGGTTTCCTCATCTGTAAAGTGAATATATTAGTAACACTTGACTCAAAGGCTATTGGGAAGATCAAATTTTATATTCATATATGTATGCACATATAAATATATCACATATAACATATTTATATACACATATATAAACAAAATATATATGTATACATATGTATACACATATAAATATGTATATCAAATGCTTTGCAAATTTTAAAGTATTGTATCTGTTAGCCATTATTATGTTATTGTTTTGAGTGAAGTACATGAAGAAAATTAGGCATTATACAGATATGTAGTCAGAAGAATTCAGTAACCTTTTTAGATGATGATGGTTTTTCTTATTTGTTATCATGCCAAAATTTGGCAAGTGTAAATTTCTTAAAGGTAAATTGCAATGTGGAATCCAAAACCTATCACGGACCTTTTTATCCTCTGTTGCATTCAAATCTATTTATTTATATTGTACTGTGAATACATAATTTTTGTAGCATCACGCATTGGTCATGTGGAAAATAGACTTTTACCAAGTTATGCAGATCTTCCAATAGTTGACACATTTCATTACACAATTTCAAAAAAAAATCCCATTTGCTAATATCACCATGGATCTCATCAGAAAAGTCTTTAAGTATTGGGAAGCTGTCAACCTCATGGTGGCAGATACAAGTTTTCTGAAATTCTAATTTTCACTTCAAAGCTTGAATTTATCATGGGCAACAAATACTGTCAGTTGTTTTCCTTGAAGTGACAGGTTCACTTTGTTCATTTTCAAGAAAATGTCTGCCACATATATAATTTGTATGTTAGTCGTTCTTTCAAATAAAAATGTTGTTCCATGAAAAACGTGGCTTGTTCAGCTCATAAACAATAGCAGAAGTGCTTTTCCTCGAAACAGTCATACTACCTTGGCATGCAGCAAAAATACCTTTAAATATAGTTAATATGTATAATATTATCTATTATAGATATATAATCATATGTATAATAATATATCTACAATATATATTATAATATAATAAATATATTTCCCATTTCAACAAACAAAATATTTAAAAAGAGATGTATTCAAAGGGCAAGATGTATTAAAATGAATAACTGGCATTGTTTCGCCAAGGACCTTCTTAACTGAAATTGGCATTTTTGTTTTGTTTTGTTTGATTCTGAGTGTGTAGTGCTGGAGAACGTAATGATTATGAGTATGGTTTCATTTCAGTACCTTGAATTATGCTAAGGTACCAGCAGTTTTACCCACGATTGCTTTTGTAGCATCAGTATACATGTTAGTATAATCATTCATGGATTAACTATGAGATTCAAAAAAAAAGTTGTTCAACCCTTTAAATATTTCAGGTCCACTTGTGTGTGTTGCCAAGAAGTCACATAAAAGGAGATTTTATTCAATGATTAGTTGGTGCTGATACCAGATCAATATTAGCAAAATAGCCAAGCCTGTTAGATTTATCCATTTGGGGGGAAAGCACAATTCTATAGATAAGATATTAATCTTCATATTTGAAACTATATCTTTAATTCTCAGGTCCTGTAGCCTCTGGAAAACTCCACTGTATATTTGTGAAAAAATGAGAGTGAAAAAGACAAATCACATCTTGGTATTATTATGAAAATTGTTTTGACCTTTGAAAGGAAACCAGGGACCCCCAGAGGTACACAGACCACACTTGGAGAATTGCTGTTCTTCTAAGATGCTCAGTGGTGGAGAAGGGCCTGACCAATGTGAAGAAGATTTCTTCACCTAGGAAATCTTCCCTTTCTGATCCAGAAATGATGTGAGGCTGCAGGAGATTGATTCTCTGCTGCTGAGTTACTTACCATGCAGTGTTTGGTGACTATGCTGTACGTTTATGTATTTCCACTAGAAAGCAGTCCAGCAGAAATGGAGTTTAGATAAATGTTTCTTACACTATATTCCTCAATAAAGTCTAAATGGATTCATGATTTTGATATTAATGATCAGATTATAAAAACATTAGAGGAGAAGCAGATCATCCACTTCTCACAGCTATATATAGGAGATGGATTCTTAACCAAACTAGAAACAGAAGGAATTATGAAAGGTAAAATAGATAACTTTGGTTATGTGAAACTGAAAAGCTTCTGCACAGACAAAATGCATCTAAGATAAAAAGGCACATTTTCAAATGGGGGAATATATACATATCTATATAATATATATATACATATATACACATGTATACATATATACATTTCTATAATCTGTATTCTCTAATATAAACATGTATATGTATACATATATACATTTCTCTAATAAGGGTTTAGCATCCAAGACATATGAACAATAAATAAATATCTATAAGATTAATAGTCATTCCCCAATAAATGGGGTCAAAGAATATGAACAAACAGTTCTGAAAGGAAGAATTGCAAAGTATTAACAGCTGTTTAGAAGGATACTCCATGTCACTAATAATAAGAGAAAAGCAAATCCAAAGAACCCTGAGGTTTTATCTCACACCCTTCAAAGTGGAAAAGATCACTAAAATGGCAATACTCAATGTTGGAGAGGTTGTAGAATGATAGGTACACTAATTCATTGTTGATGGAGCTGTGAGATTATACCATCATTTTGGAAAACAAGTTGGATTTGTTCAAATAAAGTGACTAAGATGTCCATACCCTTCCAACCAGAGGAACCCCCAAGGAACCTATCAATACGGAACAAATTCCCATATATTCCCAAAATATTTAAAGCAGCACGTTTTGTAATAGCAAAAAAATTGGAAACAATGTAGATGCCCAACAATTGAGAAATGGCTAAAGAAATGGTGGTATGTGAATGTAATGGCACATAACTATGCTATAAGAAATGATACATTTGATGAATATAGAGAGGCATGAGAAGATGTGCATGAACTGATGCAGAGTGAAGGACAGTGTAATATACACAGTAATTATTACAATGTAAATGAAAAGAACAACCACACACAAAAATCAAAAGTGAACATAAAATTATAAAGATCTGTCAGGACTTGACTGAAGGGATATAAGAAGATACACCAACTCACCTTTTTCTAGAGGTGGGAGGTCCATGAATGTTATACATTGAACATGTTTTTGGACTTTTTCAAAGTTTAATTCAGTTGTCCTGATTTTTTTTCCTTTAAAAAATACTTATTTGTTATATGGGATGGCTCTGTGGGATGGGGAGGGAGAAGGATACTGGGGATAACCATGATGATTTAAGAAATAGAAGACATCGATAAGAACTTATTAAAAGGAAAAAGAAAATTTATGTGTTTCATTTTGGATCCCTCTACTGGATTCTGATCTGGAGAAACTGGATCTGCTTTGTGAGAGCAGAAATACTTTGCAGTTCTAGGCCCCTCTGTGGGGCTAGAGGCATTGTCAGGCCCTGAGCTGGTAGACCTAGGACGGAGGTGGCATCTCCTGATGAAATATGCCTTTAGTTTCAGCCATAGACTTGTATCTGAAAGTATTACCTTTTGTGTTTAATTGTAGAAAGAGTGATGGGGTGAGATATGGCATGCTCATAAACAGAAGAGAAGGAGAAATAAATCTCACTTTTGGAAGAATAAGTAGTATATGTGTGTGTGTGTTGTACCCATGTAAGATACATATATTTACATGTATTGCTGAAAAGTGTTCAGGAGAGACATTGATAGATATGACATAAGGTCTGGATTATACTTACCAAGAGGAGAGCTGGGTGGGAAAGGCAGAAAATTCTCCTCCCTGAAATACATCAAACAGAGTGCTTTTCCTTTAGTCTCTGGGGGTGGGGTAGGGAAAGGGTACTGGAATAGAATTATATATATCTTCCCCTTCCCCTCAATATTGCCTAGGGAGATATGAAATACATTTAAACAACAACAACAACAACAAAATTTGCTTCCCTGTTCTCTATCCTTTAAAAGGGGAAAGTTGTCCTAAGCTTACACCCAATAGCTTAGCCCCATCTCACCTGATACTGACCCCTGGTCATTAAGAAAAAAGTATCTCAATGATCACATAGAGAGGATAAACTCATTTATTCAAGCGGAAAGCAAACAGAAATTGAAGAAATTCTACAGATTATGACTTGCTAGAAAATATGAAGATTGAGTGAATTTTTTGGATGCAGTGAGATCTCAGTTCAAAGCATGGGAGATACCTCCTCCCTAATCTTCCCAAGGGAAAATTCTCTCTGCAAAGTCTCTAGGGAAGTGATCTAAAAATCAGGAACATGAGGAGGAGACGACTTGTCCTACTTTTCTTCAGTTTCTAAAGTCTGTCTCTGTCTTCCCATGTGTCTGGAGTCAGTCCCCAAGTGTTCCTTCAAGGAACAGATAGAAAGTCTTCTTTTCAAAATTCCCATCAACTCCTTTTCTCACATATGTGGTGTTGAGTCAGCATTCTCTCCACCAGTTAGCTGAGTTACACAAAATGCCAAAGGTTTGACTGGAAACCCAAGTAGCACCTCCTTTGATTCAAATGATTGTTATTGTTGATTTAAATGGGATCAAACTCATGATGGTAACCTACCATCTGCGAGCATTTTCTAAAAGTAGTATTTTAAAGTTCCAATTATGTTGACATCATTTACCAGATTGCAATTCTTAAATTATTGTTTTCAAAGCCTTAAAATGCTGTAGCAACAACAGTATCCCAATAGTCTCTCCCACCAAGCCCAACCCCCAGCCCCTCCAGGTGAAGGGCCTTTTAAATCCAGTTACTCTAAAAATAGATTTCTCCCACTTCAAAATCCACTCTTGTCTAAACTATTGGCCAACTGCCCCATTCGAGTCTGTTTTTGAGAAATGATTCTGATACCCTGGACCTTCGTTGGTTTTGAACTCTGGGTATTCTTGATTCTGGCTTTAAGATATTTCTTCTTCCCCTTCCCAACTCCCCAGCCAGACTGTTGATTTTTGGCTCAGTCATTGATGTTTTGACTCGGCATTGCTCCCACTAACCTGGCCTCTTTCCTCTTTAATGCTTCTTACTCTTTCCTGGTGCCTCTCTTTTTCTATATTTCCCATAGTTTGTTGACCTAGTTATTTGGCTGATCCCATCACTGTGATGCCCCCTGGCTTAGAAGAACCATATGATTATATTTGAACCCACTACAACAGCTGGTTCACATAGCTCATTTACTTCCCTACAACTGCCTCTGGCTCTCAGCTGCTCCCTATTGGCCATCTGCAACACTACCCCATCAGTACTATAAGTTAACTTTCTTTGTACTGGAAACCCTTGCTTAGACTATACAATAATTGTCGATAGCTCAAAGGATACCCTCCCAGAGTTGAGGGATGTAGTCTCAATTTCAATAGAAATTCTTACCCAAAGGCTAGTTGTTTTGTTTTTTAAACACTGTGCCTTTGAGGAAATATTCTTACAATGGAAGATAAAATGTCTGTCATCTATAGGGTTTTGATTTCTCTACAGGATATATAGGATTAGGAAAATGAGTTCAAGCTCAACTGGTGCCAAAGTTCTATCAAACAAGGAAACATCTGGGAGTCAGGTGTTTGTCCTAAGTGCAATTGTATAGGATTGGAAAGAGGTTCTCATTTGGCGATCTATTAGCTCTTTAAAGAGAGCAAATCTTCTAAAGTGATAAGCAACTGCCATATATAATGTTGAGCCTATGCCCAGTCTGGGTTATTTGGCCTTGTAATAGAGTACTCTATCAACACTTGTGCTGCTTACTAAGAGACACATGGTTTGGGGAAAGGTGTGAGCGTGTTATTCCAGTAACTTTGAAAAAGATGGCAAGATAGGCCTAGATGATGGCATCATTGGCATGTTTTTCAAATTTGCATGACACAAAGCTGGAAGGGATAGTTAATACATTTCGTGACAGAATCCAGATCCAAAGACATCTGAGTGGGCTGGAACAAAGGACTGATTTTAATAAGGGGAAATTTAACAGAATAGAAGCAAAATGAGAGGTGGCATGGCAGAGAAGGAGCACTGGTTATGGAGTCAGAAGAGCTGGGTTCAAATCATGATGCTTACTATGTGACCTGAGGCAATTCACTTCACTTCTCTGTATCTCAATTTCCTTATATGTAAAATGAAGGGGTCAGATTATCAATAGATCCCGAGATTGTTCCCAGCTCTAGACTATGATCCCTTGATCTCACTTGAGTTAAGAAATCAGGATACAAGTACAGGAGAACATAGAGGGAGAAAAATTTGAAAAATTCATGACAGTTTTACCTGAAAGAATCAATGTAGGTCTTGCACTTAGATTGAAGTAAATTGTAAGTCCAGGATAGTGGAGACATAACTAGTCAGAAATCGCTTGTGAAAAGCATATGGGCTTTAGTGAACAGCAAATTCAATATCATCCAATAGGGTTATGTTGCCACTGAGAAACAGAACAAAACAAAACTAATGTATCTTAAGCTGATTTAATATCAATTTAATACAGTATGAACAATGAGAGAAGTATAGTTTCTCATTTAATTTGTAGCTGGAATTTTGCGTTCAGTTCTGGGAACTGTATGTTAGGATGCATGTTCAACAGTGAGTATGTCTAAGGTGGGATACCCAAGATGATGGGTGGACTTAAAAACAGGATCATGCAAGAATAAGGTCAATAAATAAGGGCCATTTTCCCCAGAAAAGAGCAACCTGGCAATGTGTGCAAATATATGATGGGCTGCCATATGGAAGAAAAAAATAATTCAATTCAGCACATCCTTATTAAATAACTTCATACAAATCTCTGTGCTGGATGCTGGGGGATTCATAAAGTTTACAAAGACTAAGTGGTACAGTAGGGAGAGTGCTGAAGCCCTGAGATTCAATTCTGCTTCACATACTTAGTAGGACAAGTCATTTAACAACTCTTCAAACTCAGTTTTCTCATCTATAAAATGGGCATGATATCCCCTATCTCTAGGTTGTTGCAAGGATCAAATAAAATAACACTTGTAAAGCATTTCACAAACCTTGAAGTACTAACTTTTCTGAATTAGGTATGGTACTATTTATTTACTTTTGTGTTCACATGACGCTTATAGACTAGAAGGATAGACACCTGAGAGAAGCATCATGATATAGTGAATAGGACACTGCTCCTGAAGTCAGGAAGACCGCCTCAGATAGTTATTAGCTGTGTGACCCTGGACAATCACTTAAGCTTTATCTGCCCATATTTTCTCATCTGTGAAGTGAGAAAGTTGACGATGATGGGTTTTCCAGTCACTGATGATGATAAAGTATTCATAGCGTGTACATTATAAGACCATAGAGCAAACTCCTTTGTTGGATCCAAAGAGATTTAGATTGCCAACCAAGAAATTTGAAAAATCCTTCATGGAAGAAGCAGCATTTGAGTTGGACCTTAAAGGCTAGGTAGGAATTCACTGGGCAAAGAGATACAAAGGATGATGGTCCAGATAGGAAAATGGTTTGAATAATAAAGCACGTTATATTTGAAAGCAAGGAGCAGTTCAGTTTGCTTAGAACAGGAGTTGGCAAACTATGGCCCATAGGCCAAATCTGGTCAATTACCTATTTTTATATAGTTCATGAGCTGGTATGGATCACATGGCAAGGATTATAGAATCATGGATTTAATGTTGAAAGTGTCTGTAGAGTTTATTAGTCTATTTATAGATGAAGCTGAGGTTCAGAGTAGTCTGATCAACTTGCTCAAGGTCTCAGATCCCTAGCACTCTGGTTTTACTATTAATGAAGCCTTGTCAAGCCCAGTCCTAGTTCACCCTCACCATCCTGCTTCTTTACTCCTATGTGTTGCTAATGATTGGAGGAAGTAAAAGTAACTCTGCTGACAGGATCTACTACAAATTTATGTTACCTAATCTCAACTCTGTCATCATTGCAACATTCTACCCCCCTTTAACCAATTTGTGATCTCACTCTCCTTGGAGGATATTCCAAACCTTTTAGTCTTTCCTCAGGCCTCCTACAGGACTCCCTTTTCCTACCCTCTCTGCTGAGGAAATTGTCTCATATTTTACAAAAAAGGCTATGCTGAGAGCTCCTCTTTCTCCTTTGCTTGTGATCTTACATTACATTCAGATATCAACTCTTCATCTCCTTCACTCCAGTCTCAGATGAAGAGCTGACCCTTCTTCTTTCCAAGGTCAATCCTTCTATATGTATCTTTGATCCTTCCCCTCCCATCATTCCATCATATCAGTTCCATTACCAACTTTATTCTTTATCTTCAGTCAAGTCCTTTCTTCTGGTTCCTTCCTTTCTGCCTTCAAATGTGCCCACATCTCTCCATTCTTAAAAACAAACAAAACCTTTACCTGATCCTAATATTCCTCCAGCTATCATCCTTTGTCTCTGCTCTCCCTGGTGGTTAAATTGTCTTACACTTTGTACCTTCACTTTCATTTCTGTTACTTAAGTTCTAAACACTCTGCAGTCTGTCCTCTTACCTCATCATTCAACTGAAATGAATCTCTCCAAAGTGACCAATGATCTCTCAATTTTGAAAAGGGGGTCCTCTGATCCAGGTGCTCAAATCTTGGAGAAATTTAGGGGGTGACCTAAAAGTTGAGAGACTGAAACAATGAAGAGAGGGGTTGGTAGAAGGAGATTTCTTTGCCATTGGAGGAGAACATTGGAGAAAATGGGTGCAAGTTATAGGGAGAGAGATTTCAATTCAATGGAAGGTGAAAACTTCCTAACAATTTTTGTTGCCAAAGAATTAGAATCGGCTGCCTCCATAAGTGATGAGCTCACTGTCCCTGAAGATTTTTGTCCATCCATCCTTCTTTCTCAAAGAGGACCAATGACATCAGGAGGGTGATGTCTTGATTTGTGAACTGGATTTAAGTGAGGCAGAGCTATGCAAAGTCATCAACTTCATTCTCTCTTCCAGAGTCATTGAAGTCTAGTGGCAAGACAAAAGTTACGATGACTAGCGATGGCCTGACATTGGCCTTTCTAAATTAAGATCTTTCCCAGGCTTCAGTTTGTCTGAGGCAATGCCCAAAATGACAAAGGGCTAAGTGAGAATGGAGGAGAAATCTGGCTTAATTTACCATCACAAAAATGCCGATCTAGGTGAAGACCTTCAAAGTTTCTTGCCAGAACAGAAAAATTTGCTATTTACACTCATTCTAAACCATCAAAACTAAACCATGAGCCACAGAGAGCTGGATTAGGGGTTATTATTGGCTGTTGGTGAGAATAGGAGTAGTATATGTTGGAAAAAGACTATGTTCCTGGCTCTGCTTCCTTCATTTTGCATCAGTTCATATTAGTTTTTCTATGTTTCTCTGTACTTATTCATTTTGTCTTACAGTAGAGTTATATTGTGGTACCATATTTGTTGAGACATTTTACAGTTGATTTTGGGCATTGACATTGTTCAAGTTCTTTGCTGCTATAAAAATACTGTGATAAACATTTTCATCTATGGGACTTTTTGGTCATTGACCTTTTTCATCTATCTGTCTAGCCATGACATTCCTGAGTCAAAGGGTGTGGATATTTTAGCCATTTTCATTAAATAATGCTACTTTATTTCCAGAATGGTTGATAGGTTCATAACTCTACCATCAGTGCATTACAGTACTTATCTTTCCACAAACTCCAACACAGACTTATTTCGTTCTTTTGTTCACTTTGTCAATTTGTTGTATTAACCTCAGAGTTGTATTGCTTTGCATTTCTCTCATTATTTATTTGGAACATTTTTCTGCAGGGTTGTTAGTAGTTTGTCATTCTTTGGGGATCTCTTTGTTCTTATTCTTTGACCATTTATTTATTGAGGAATGTCATTTGGTCTCACGTATTTCTGTTAGTTGCCTCTCTATCTTGGATATCAGATCCTTAAAAAAGATACCGATATAAGGCTTTCCCCTGCAGTTAGCCACTTCCCTATGAAGTCAAGAGAAAAGAATAATTTTGTTAATGAAAAATTGATCTTATTAGCCCCCAAATTCTCTTCTCTTGTGTTCTGATTGTTCAGGTGCCTTGATCTCTTATATACTATATGATCCCTGAATATAGACTAGTCTTCTTTTGCCTCTCCACCAGTACTTAATCAGTCCTAAGCACATAGTATCTGATTGACAAATTCTTATTGATTGTCTGGTAGTTTTGTTATCAAATTCTTAATGGATAGTTATTTTCCACGGGGCTTTAATAATACAAATGGAAAAATTTTAGTAAGTAGCATAAAGAGGCAAAATGTAGGCTCTGAGCTAAGTGACAAGACCAGTCACACAACTCAGAAACACAGGAGCTGGATCTCCAATCTAGCTTTTCTGACTCAATCTGCTATCCCACATTGCTTCTCAAAACACTATCATTGAAATTTCTTTACAATTCTCCTCATTTTGAAGTCCTGACCCCAAGACCTTTGGAATAGCTAAAAGTTCTGTAACTTCAGCAGTGAATTCTACTCATTTTAAGCACTGCATCTCTGACCAGTGAATACCCAAAGTAGCTGTGACTTTAGCAGTCTAGGAAATTAACTGCTAATTTGAGAACTCTCTCCAACACCACAGATCAAAACCATGTATGAACCTCCCCCCTCTCATTGAATGACCTGTCGAGTATGTTACAGGGCAATATTTTTTTTTTTTGAGTATGACTTGGATTACATGACCACTAGGGTCCCTTCCATTGCTAAAATGCTGTCACTTAGTAAAAAAAATCCTAGTAAGTTGCTTGAGACAATAGAGACAATAAATATCAGAGGCAGATTTAAACTCATGTCTTTGTGACTTCAAATCTAGCACTCTTCCTCTTACAATAGGCTACTTCTCTGATCACTAAGCTGAGACATCGATTAACACACTTCACCACAATCAAAAGACTTTAGTAAGGCCATCTTTTTAAATCTCAAAATGAGGCAGGTAGGTGGCACAGTAAATGGAATGCTGAGTCTGGAGTCAGGAAGACCCATCTTCCTGAGTTCATATCTGATCTCAAACTAGTTATGTGATCCTGGGCAAGTCACTTAACCCTGTTTGCCTCAGTTTTTTCATCTGTAAAATGAACTGGAGAAGGAAATCATAAATCACTCCAGTATCTTTGCCAAGAAAACCACAGATAAGTGATGAAGAGTTAGGGACAACAGATAAGGAATATATTGAAATGAACTGATCTTCAACAAAACCCTTGCCTTCTACAAATGTTAACTTTGCATACCCATTCCCGGCACCTAAAACTACTAGGGTAATTTCCATATCTAAGTCTCTGAACCTTTTGCTGACAAACTTTACTGATAAACTCTGACCTGAGCTCTGGAATGGTCTTCTCCAAAGAGGGAGAACCAAAGAGGGGAGGTTCATTTCCTTTGGCTAAACTTCTTTGACTAGTGTTTTGATCTTTTTGAAACATTGACAATAACTAATCAATAAGTCACATTGAAATTTGATGAACACAGATGTGTGATTAATGGGACAATTAATATTAGTGTTTCCAGGTTCCATGGAGCTGTGTTTTTCCTATTTTTATACCTTGTCCCTGGCAGAAAGTGTTCTCAATTTAAGAAAATGGGAAACTAACTCTGAGTGTCTTGACTTTTAAAAGAGGAACACTTTCTCTCTTGTCCCCTCATCTTGGGGTTTTATTATGTTGAAATCACTGAACATTCCTGACACCAGATTAGATTGATTGGGAAATCACCCATAAGTTTCATTGGAAGACCATTCTGGATCAGAGTCCTAAAGTGGAGATAAGGACAAAGTCTAATGCTCTCCTAACATTTAGTACTTATTAGAAATGGACTATTAAAAATCAGTAGGGGTCAGGAAGAGGGGAAACACCTGACCTTGAAGCCCCTCTTTTTGAGCAAGTGTTGGCCTGAAATACATAACAGGCAATATTCCATAAACTTCAGTCAGTCATTCAGCAAGCATTGTATAGGTGCTCACTGTGCTGAGCATTGTTAGGCATAGCAGGGAAGGGACTAATTTCTGGAGAAATCAGAAAAGGCTTCAGATAGGAGGTAAGAATTGAGTTCTGGAGTCAAATAGGAATTATAAGAAGTAGCAGTGCCATGGAAGGAGTACATTCCAGAGAAGGGGAGCAGCCTGGATAAATGCATGGTGAGAGGAGCTGGTGGGTCCCTTAAAAGTGATAATAAGAAGGCCAGTTTGGTTGGTCCATAGAATACATAGTGGGGTATAGTATATAGTAACTGAATTGAAAAAGTATGTATTTCAAGAGCCTTAATCTGACTCTTTGCACTCCTGCTGACATTTTGTTCAAGGTTCAAGGAGGTCTAACCTAATGTTGACCCAACAGAACTAGAAGTTAGTCATTTGTTTTCAGCATCCTTGCCTCCCCATCTGCTTTTGGTTGTTTTTGTCTATTTTATTCTCTTCCATCCCAATACTTCATGCTCCCAGTTGGAACTGGTCTGAATTCTTTAGAGCTCTTCCTCTTCTAACCTTACCCTGAGACCGTTGCTTTTTCCCCCCTATCCATTTTGTTGTTGTTCAATAGTTTTTCATTTGTGTGTGACTCTTCATGACATTTGGGGTTTTCTTGGCAAAGATATTTGGAGTGGTTTGCCATTTTCTTCTCTAGATCATTTTGCATATAAAGACACTCAGGCAAACAGATTAAGTGACTTGCTCAAGGTCATATAGCTAAATGTCTAAGGCCAGATTTGAACTGAGGAAGGTGAGTCTTCCTGACTCTAGACCCAGTGCTCTACCCACTGCACCACCCAACTGCTCCTGTCCATTACCCCCTAATTAAAAATTGGATTGTGCCCCATTCTTTCAGGCTAATCTGATAGACTGAGATTTGTTAATGGTTGATAGTTATATTAGCTGTCTATTTTGTTTGATTAACATCGTAACCCAGGTAGGCTGTAGGGAGGAGTTTCTTGTACTTCGGGAGACTTATAGGGGAGATTTGTTTGGAAAAGGTAACTTTTCAATGTTCCCTCCCCTCCCAAAACAAAAGACACGCCTTATAAGAGGCTATTTCCGTTTATGCTCAGGGGCATGTCTGAAGGGGGAGATAATGTATGCCAACCAAACCTGAACATGAGAGGCTACCTCAGGAGCAACCAGGGATCATCTCCCCCCTTCCCAACCCCCAGCTTCTCCACTCTATCCCCACATTACTCCAATTCCTGTTCTTTCTCTCTCATTCCTCTCCCTTGACTAATACTTTCCAGACTCCCAAACTCACAATTTTGAAAATCAAGTTGCCATGTTTCCTTCTTGTGGATTTTGGTCAAGATTATAGACATATGTGTTTAGAAAATCCACCTATATAGCAATCTACTGTTTGATAAACCCAAGGACCCCAGCTTCTGGGATAAGAACTCACTGTTTGACAAAAATTGCTAGGAAAACTGGATGGAAGTGTGGTGGAAACTAGGCATAGATTAATGCCTGACACCATACACAAGAATAAAGTCCAAATGGGTACATGATCTAGGTATAAAGATTGATACTCTAAACAAATTAGTGGAACAAGGGGAATAGTGTGTTTATCAGATTTATGGAGAAGGGAAGAATTTTTGACTAAAGGAGAGACAGAAAGCATTATGAAGTACAAAATGGATAATTTTGATTATATTAAACTGAAAAGGTTTTGCACAACCAAATCCAATGCAACCAAGATTAGAAGGGAAGCAGAAAACTGGGAAAGAATTTTCACAACTAGTGTCTGTGATAAAGGCCTCATTTCTAAAATATATAGAGAACTGAGTCAAATGTACAAGAAAGCAAGTCATTCCCCAATTGATAAATGGTCAAGGGATATGAAGAGACAGTTTTCAGAGGAAGAAATTGAAGATATCTATGGTCATATGAAAAAATGCTCTAAATCACTATTGATTACAGAGATGCAAAGCAAAACAACTCTGAGGTACCACATCCCACCTATCAGATTGACTAACATGACAGAACAAGAAGATGATAAATGTTGGAGAAGATGTAGGAGAGTTGGAACACTAATTCATTATTGGTGGAGCTGTGAGCTGATTCAACCATTCTATGGAACTATGCCCAAAGGGCTCCAAAAATGTGCATACTCTTTGATGCAGCAATACTGCTTCTAGGACTGTATCCCCAAGAGATCATAAAAATAGGAAAGGGTCCCACATGTACAAAAATATTCATAGCAGCACTCTTTGTGGTGGCCAAAATCTGGAAATCAAGGGGATGCCCATCAATTGAGGAATGGCTTAATAAATTATGATATATGAATATAATGGAACACTATTGTGCTATAAGAAATGATGACCACGAAGACTTCAGGAAGGCCTGAAAAGCCTTATATGTACTGATGCTGAGTGAAAGGAGCAGAACCAGGAGAACATTGTACACAGCTACAACTACATTGTTTTTGCTGGTAGACTTGGAACTTCATTGCATCCAGGGACTTAAAAAAAATTCCCAGTGGTCTTTTAAGGCAAAATGCCTTCCACATCCAGAGAAAAAACTATGGAATTCAATCGCAGATTGTAGCAGATCATTTTATTTGGTATTACGTTTTGGTTTGTTATATGATTTCTCCCATTCATTTTAATTCTTCTGTACAACATGACTATGGTAAAAATGTATTTAACAGGAATGTATGTGTAGAACCTATAAAAAATTGGATGCTGTCTCAGGGAGAGGAGGGGGAGGGAGGGAGGAAGAGGGATGGAAAGAAAAAATCTAGGTTGTATGGTAGTGATTGCGGAACCCTGAAAGTAAATAAATAAATTTTAAAAAAAAAGAAAAAGAAAATCCACCTATGTGCTACCATGTAAATACCCAGAGCAGTGTTACAAACATCCAGGCATTTGTCAGCAAAGAGTTGATGTTGGAGAGGTTGCTAACTGTCAATGACTACTTTGCTACAATGAACATGGTTCTGCTAGTGTTACTTCCTGTTTATCCCTGATCACAATTTTTCCATTCTAAATGCTAAGCTCACAAGAGTTAGAGCAGAGAGGGATCTTAGCTATAATCTACTTCTATTTCCTTCCTCTATTTTCAGAGGACGAAACTGATGTACATAGAGGTCAAGTGAGCTGCCCAGTCACATAGCTCCTGTAAACAACTGCACCCATAAACCAACACCCAAACTTGGGAGCTAGGGGTAAGTGAATAGAATGCCTGGCATGGAGTCAGAAAGACCTGAATGCAAATTCGTACTTAGAATTTGTGTGACAGTGGACAAATCACTTAACCTCATTCTGCCTCAATTTCCTCATCTGTAAAATGGAAATGATAATAACAAGACCTACCTCGGACTTGTTGTGAGGTTAAGATGAGATAATAAGATGAGATAGCATTTGCAAAGGTCTTTTCAAAAGGGCTGTAAAAATGCTAGCTGCTAGGTATTAAACTTTGGTCTTCTCTCTCCAGATCTACATCGCTTTCCACTACACCATAATGTTAATGTAGCCTTCTCTCAGTCTCCTTGATCATGGTCTACAGTATTTATGTATATCTCTAACATTATTATTTTTAATTATAATAATACCACATTTATAGAGTTCTTTAAAGTTTGCAAAACACATTACATATATTTCTTTCTATATACTTATCCCATTATTTCCGATCATGTCTTACCCCCCCACCAGATGCTAAGTTGTCTAAGAGAAAGAGAAATTGTATTTTTTTATCCATTTTATTTATCTTTTTATCTATTCCCCATTTCCTCTCTTCTATAAGTACCTTGCCACACTGTAATCTAATGATTTTTTTTAAGAATGAATGAATGTACTCATGAGTGAATGAATGAGTAAAAGAAATGTCCTATTTTATTCTTAAAGTTTTACATGCAGGGTCACAAGATGAAGGTAAGGCATCCCTAGGTAGTCTTGTACTTTACCTCCCCACTACCCCCCATTCCATGCACATGTTCCTATACTCTCATGACTCCTTCCTCACACTATTTTCATCGAGTGAACTTCAGGTTATATGATTAGAAACCAATGATGACTTATAAACAAAAAATGATATGAGGTGGCCCTAATCACTTTACACAAAGGTAAAGTGATCTAATGGTTCTTCCTTCTATCCTTACAAAAGTTACGTAAGGTATATCACAAAAGAATAGTTCAATACAAAATGAAAGTGGGCTAGCCATGTAGTAAGACTAAGAGTTTACAGATAAAAAAACTACAGGCTACATCGGTACCCATCAAGTACCAAAGAAACCTAAACGAAGACATCTAACATATCTGGAAAATCCTCTTCTGGGGTTTTAAAAGAGAACAGAGTTCAGATTCAGACAGCATAAAAAGGCATGGCCTATGGACAGCAATTTGGATGTATGGAGGACTCATATTGCACCCTCAATGATGAGATCTCAGGTCTATTGATGTGTTGACACATTGATTGGCAGGAACTCCAAGGGCACCCTTAAAGAAAGAGGGGTTTAAAAAAAACAAGAAGTAAACAGTTATAAAGCATAGGTCCAAGGCTTGATGGAAGGGGAGAAGGGCTGATGAGAATGAAGGTGCAGAAAACATGGTGATTATATACATCTGAACTGCAGGTCTGTTTTAACATGATCCTGACAGCCACTTCTGCTTCTGTCTCTACTGGCTGCCTTCCAGAGTCAGAGACTTCAGGCCTCACCTTCCCCAAATCCTCAACCACCTTCAACAGTACCTCCAGCGTAGGGGTCATTCACAAACAAGGGCTTTCATCTTCATGTTTATTTCCTGCCAAAGAAGGGGATTCATTTTTAGGATACCATGCAAATCCTGCCAACTTAATACGCTTTTCTTTCCCCTGGCTCTTGCATTATGTGCTGTCTTCCTCACTTAGAATGGGGGCTCTTAATCAATGCTTTTTCATTCATTTATTTTCTCATAAAAGTGAATGAAATATTTTATCAACAAGCTCAGCATGAAGACAATCAGAACCTCATTCAGTCTGACTAGAAGCCAATATTTTTTTTTAGCATTAGCTGTGTTTCAGTGATGGTTTTAAATAATGGATGGGGTATTATTGTTGAAAAAAACTGTATTGTTTAAAATAGTTTGCCTATTCATCGAATGCTACCCAAAAGTTGTAACCCAGATATACTTGTAGAACCAGTCTCATAAAGGTATTATGATGGTCTAGCAGGGATGGGAAACCTATGACCTGGAGGCTACATGTGGCCTTCTAGGTCCTTGGGTGTGATCTTTTGACTGAGTCCAAGTTTTACATAACAAATCCTTTTATTAAGGAGATTTATTCTGTGAAATTTGGATTCAGTCAAAGTGCTGTACTTGAGGACCTAGAGTGTCACATATGGCCTCCAGGCTGCCGGTTCCCCACCCCAGTAGAGACAGTAAGGTCGAATGGAAAGGGCACTAAAACTGAATAGCAGAAGACCTGTGTTAATTATACTGGTTCTGAAAATTATGAAGGCCTCCTTAACTAGTCAGATAAAGCCAGCTTACAAACCATATATGCTTAGTGAGAGTCTAACTATTGCAACCACCATTATCCCCACCTCCCCACAGGGTCCTTAGCACAACCCTGCATAGTTGGTTGGTTGGTTGGTTGGTTGTTTGGTTGTTGTCCATTCTCAAAGAGGACCAAAATGACATCATTATGATAAACTCAAGTTTCAGTGTGTCCGACTGTAGCTGATCAGATCAGTACAAGCTTGGAATGCTCTGCCACAGACTGGGCACAGATAGTCCATATGAACATTTGGGGTGGATTTGTGCATCCTACATTTACTTAGTACTGTCTCAATTCTGCATAACTAATGGAAAGAATTCTGCCAAATAGTTGTTATACATTTAACCTCTCTGGACCTCAGTTTCCTCATCTGCAAAATGAGTGGGTTGGACTGGATTATTTCTGTTTTTGTTTATTCTTGATATCCTTAGCATAGAAAGTACTTAATAAATGCTTAATGATAAGTTGATCTCCAAGTTTCCTCTCTAGACTCTCAATCCTGCTTCCTATCAAATAAGATGATATATGTAAAATTCTTTGTAAACCCTGAAAGTATCAATTATTCTTATGATTTTCTTATTAAAATTTGATGGTGACTTCTTTTGTTGCTTTTCCCCTAATTATTTCATCTGTCATTTTAATTTTGAAGTATGCTATCAGAGACAGTGTAATATAGCAGACAAGATGGTGGGCCATGAGTCAATTACACCTGGGTTCAAATTTGATGTCTGATGCTTATTAGCTGTATGCCTGGGCAAGTCACTACACTCCTATGTGCCTCAGTTAACTCTCTCAGTCATAGCTATAGTTTTGTTCTAGTTTGTTAGAGAGAATTTCCACACCTCGCATTCCTGGAAATTCAACAAATGTGTTTTTAACCCTAGGGAATATAAACTCCTTGAGAGCAGGGACTTTTGGTTCAGTGCCTAGGAAAATACTCTACCTATCCCTCATGTAGCAAATATATGACATAAATAAATATTTTCTGTGACCAGTTTTTCTTGTTTTTCCCCTTCCTGACAAAATTGCCTAAGGGTGTATTATAGCAAGGCTATGCAGAATGCTCTTTTATGGCTTACGAAAGATTACAAAATTACAGTTACTGTAATTTAGAAAGTAGTGAAAGGATAAGTACTTAAAATTAAAACTGTGGGAGACTGACATTGTAAATAAGCCTGCAGCCTCAGAATGATTGTGCTTTTAAATGCAAGCTTGAATTGGGCAGCCTCAGGGGGCCCATATTTTTATGGTGGACAGAGGGAGGCTCGATTCCTTTCACTAAATTTTATATACTTGGTAGCTGAGAATGTTTTTCCAATGTTCTATCCACTGGATAGATGGTGAAGGACATTTAAAAATTAAATTGCCAATAAATTTCACCATGCTTTATTTTCCCCCATCCCTTACTCTCAAAAATTACTTTGGTAATTTCCCACTTTGTAGCCACTTAGGCAAAGTAAAGGGGCCTCTTTTTGGATTGTTGAAAATCAAGAAAAGTGCTGTTCAGGGTTAGATAGTGATTTATAAGCTTATTGGCATTTTCCTTTTGAACACCTTCAGTTGTATATCTCAGCAAAAGAATCATCTATTATTTTATTTTCAGCCTCCCCCTATAATTTCAATTTTATGCTACCTTATTAACAAACATAATGGAAAATTGATTTTTCCAGCTTTATGAAAAAATGGATACATAAACATGAAGTGTAGGCTAAACAGAATAAAAAAACAAGTCAGAATTCCTCTTAAAAAAACAAACAAACAAACTCTGCAAAGTCAAAAGCCAACTTGATACCCTACAGGAGACTAGATGTCCTGTGTATAATGGAAAAAAGAAACACAAACAACACAAAATTTGCCATCAGCAGTCCTGGATTCAAATAATTAATATCTATAATATAATTAATATTAATGATAATGATGACGAGAGCTAGGATTTATATGGTTTACTTTACATGTCAATTGGCTTGATCCAACCAATCTGCTACTGGAAATTTGAAAAAGTTATTAAATCTCCTCAACTTACTCATCTACAAAATGTGAACCAGTGGTAAACACAGTTAGGTGATTTTATGGAGAAAGTGTTAGATTAGGAGTTAGGAAAACCAGATTTGGAAACTTGTCACTGAAATTTACTAGCTGGATGACCCTAGGCAAGTCACTTAGTTTTTGCTTCCTCATCCATAGAATGGGGATGATAATACCTATTTCATCTGAACATCAAGTGAGAAAATCTGTGTCATATACTTTACAAATCACCAAGTATTATGTAAATGTCATAGATTGACTTTAAGTGAATAAATTATTTTGATTATTATAAATACCCAAATTAACTATTTGAAGAAAGGTACCATCTGTATTCAAAGAAAGAAATGATAAATAGAAGTATGTATAGAATGATTTTGCATATAATACCCATTTGTATCTAATGGTAGCCATCTCTAGGGTAGGAGGGGGAAGGGAAGAAAATAAAAGAAAAAAAATTATATGATAATTTTATTCTATTTTGCATGGAATAGCAAGTCGTACATAGTAGATTTGTAGTTTCATATGCAATCAGATTTTTATTGTACCATGTTATGGAAATGCTTGTTTTATTATATTTATATATTATAATGCATAATTATTAAATTATATAAATTAAAATAAATAAATAAAATAATAGGACCACGGATTCAGTACTTCAAAGGACCTGAGATGGCACTCAATCCGGTCCTCTTAACTGAGAGAGGAGGAGGCTAAGGTGTAAAGGGGTTTATTTATTGACGTACCCAGGGTCACACAGCTGGGCACTGTCTGAGGTAGGATTTAACCCCAGGTCTTCCTGACTCCAAATTCAGGCTCCTACCCACTATATCACATTGCCTTTCATGACTGCTAATTCTTAACCACCTATATTATCCTATTGGATAACAGGATATTATTACTCTTTAATATATTATATTATATTTTGTATAATTATATACTCTTTAATATAACATAGAATCATAGATTTGAAGTTAGAGGGGGTGTTAAAGTGTTACATTATCCAAATCCCTCATTTTGCATCTGAGGAAGCTTCCCTGGGTTGTTGAAATGGATGACTTCCCCAGAGTTACATGGGTGAGAAGTAGAAAGTCCAGAGCTTGAATTCAAGGATTCTGACAACACCATCACTCTCTCCATTGCACCATGATGTACTGTCCTCACATAGCTTTGAAAGTCTCCTAAATCTTTGCATTAGTGATATTTTCCCATACTTAAATTCTCAATCAGAATAGAGAAACAGCTGGAACACACCCCTGCAGTGCTTTGACGGGGATGCTACGTTAGCACAGCACAAAAAGAGTGAGATATGTTGCTTATCTCCAGGGGGCTTTGAGACCAAGCTTAATAAGACAATCAATATCTTCTCCTGACAACAGCTTAAAAGCCAACATGTGCGAGGAGGCTCGACTCTCTTTCTGATGTCCTGGCACAGCCAGAGCTTCAACAGAAAACAAAGGGATTGATGTTTACATCCCCCCAATTTTTCATTTCCATGGTTCCCAATGTCTGATTTTTTTTCTCCTTCCCTAAACAAAGGAGCCAATGAAAGACTCAGATCCGCAAGCCCCAACCTTCTAAGATGACCAATCAGTACCTGTCCCCCAAGCTGTAATTGTTGGTATTTAATTGGCCACTTTCACTTTCATACCCTTTAATTTGAGCAGACACTGTCATACTGCGCTCAAAGAGATTTACTCACACAGTAGCTGAGACCAAGATACAAATAGGGGAGGGAAAGCATAGGATTTTGTATTCAAGCTTTTTCTTTCCCCAGTCACATTCTTTTCCTCCATAAAATAATAGGACCACTTCACTAAGCTAGCAGAGGGCACTTCAGGACTTGGTCCATCATACAATTGCCCATTTCAAGAAGACTTGGCAGCCTCACCATCTGCAGCCACATTTTGTCATTGAAATAACGTTAACTCCCAAACATTTGACTCCATAACTGTGACATTCATTGAAAGGGAAGACGTGTAGCCAAGTATTACCATTAGGTCTTTTGTCCTGCTCTTTGGGATAACCCAAAGAAAGCTTGCCTTCTCACATTATTGTCTGAGGATCCAAATCTATTAGCAGGAATGGGCTACTCATCTGGATCTCATTAAGAAATGAGATGGGAATGTGTCTCTGAAGAATGAAAGGTCTAAATTAAGTGAAAAAATATGCAAAATAGAAACCTAGAGTCCGGTCTTAAACATTTTCAGCAGTCTGGCTCAGTGGACCCAGCACAAACGGGAATGACAAGAGCCAAGGGTTTAATGAGGCTCAAAGACTGACATACATTGCTCAGGCCCTTAGTTCCCTAGTTTTAACAGTGCAAATGACTATAATCTACAAAGTGGATCAGCCTATACATACTGGAATGTACAAAAAAGAAAGAAATATATGAACATCAGGCAATAATGACATGCTAAAGAATCTGAAATTTGATGTCAAAGGGCCTATGATGTCAAGTAGTAGGCTCTGCGACTTCATACCAATCAAGCACTCAATCAGCAAGTATTTGTTAATCATCTCTGTGTGGCTGCACTAGGTGCTGACAAAGAAAAAAAAGAAACAGCCCCTGCCCTCAAGGAATTTATATTCTAAATGGTGTAAAATGTATATACATGGTAAACATGGTAAACACAAAGTAATTTCAGGATGACACTGATAGCTGGTAGATGGGGTTCAGAAAAGGTTCCATTGGGGAAATGGTAGTTAAGCTGAGAATTAAATGGAGCTAGTGATTCTAAGAGATATAAGGGAGGAGGAAGTACATTCCGAGCATGGGGAAGAGCTTGTGCAAAGGTTAGGAGGTGGGAGATGAATTATTATATATGGAGAGTATCAAGTAGGTCAGTTTGGCTGGATTGTAAAGAGCAAAGTATAGTTAGTCTGGAGAGTTCTGCCAGAGACAGATTGTGAAAGGCTTTACATGCCAGGCAGAGGGGTTCACATAATATTATGAAGGTATCAAGGAACACCTAGAACTTTTTAAAGGGGCATTGGGTGGGAGGGAGGGGTGATGTGGTCAGACTTGTTCTTCAGATACATCACTAGGCTACCTGGAAGTATTTACAAGTTGTCTCCCCCATTACATGGTGCATTCTTGGAGGTCAAGGGCTGGTTTTTGTTTCTTTTGTTTTTCTGGTTTTGCCTTTTGGTGTATCCCCAATACTTAGGACAATGCCAGACACATAATAAGCCCTTGTTAAATGCCCATTGATTGTCCTTGGGTAAGTCATTTCTCTCAATTTCATTAACTGTAAAATGAGGGGCTTAGAGTGTATCATCTAATCAGTCAATCAGCATTTATTGAGCATCAGCTCTGAGCCAGGTATTGTGTAAGTCAGTAAGGAGGCAGAGGCAAAACTGAAATGTCAGCAAGTGACATTCCAATGGGGGACACTAGATATCCCTAAATATTTACAAAATATTGGTGAGTATTGAGTAACCAATCTGCACCAATGAGGAGAGTCTTAGGCAAATGGGCTTTGGGCTGCAGGATTATCTCTATCTGACTGTCTGTGTCTGTGTCTGCCTTTGTCTCTTTGTCTCTATCTATCTGTCTATCTGTCTGTCTGTCTGTATCTGTCTGTGTCTATCTGTGCGTCTTTGTCTCAGTTGGTCTGTATCTCTATCTATCTGTCTGTCTATCTATCTGTCTACTTAAACAAATGAGCTTTGAGCAGCAGGTTTATCTCTGTCTATTTGTCTGTCTGATTGTCTGTCTCTGCCTGTCTGACTGTTCGTCTCTGTCTATGTCTCTGTCTGTTTATCTATCTATCTATCATGTATCTATCTATCTATCTATCTATCTATCTGTCTGTCTGTCTGTCTGTCTGTCTGTCTGTCTGTGTCTGTGTCCATCTGTGTGTCTTTGTCTCTGTCAATCTGTGTCTCTATCTGTCTGTTTATCTATCTACTTATAAAAAAGGTTTTGAGATGCAAGATATATATATATACACACATATGTATACATACACATACACATATATACACATACATACTGTGTGTATGTACACACAGTAAATGTAATGCGATTTTCTGGGTGAGATATTAGCATTTGAGGAAGATCAGAAAAATGCATGTAAGAAGCAGCACTTGAGTTGGATTTCAAAGGAAAATAGGAATGATTTTAAGATGTGAAAGTGAGGTGGGAGCGTTTGTAGACGAGGCCTGTGCAAGGACAGAGAGATAGTAGATGCAGCATCCTATGTAATGAATAGCAAAAAGCCTCTTTATCTGGACCGGAGGTAGGGGACCTCCAGAGTCAAGGCTGCACGTGGTCCTCAAGGTCCTTCGACTCAATCCAACCTTCACAGAACAAATCCCCTTAATAAAAGGATTTGTTCTGTAAAATTTGGACTCAGCCAAAGGCATCACTTAAGGACCTAGGTTCTCCACCTTTGATCTGGACCATTGAGTGTTTGGAGGGAAGTAAAAGCATAATAAAGTTTGAAAGGTAGGTCGGAGCCCAATCTTAAAGGTTTTAGATACCAAACTAAGAAGTCTCTATTTGACTCTTAGAGAGAGTCAGTAGAGGGGATGTGAGGTACGGGGGTGGGGTGGGAAGGATTGTTACACATTTTTTAATAACGTCGCTTTGGCAGCCTGGGGGAGCATGGATTGGATAGCAGGAAGGCCAATTAAGAAGGTATTGTAATAGTCTAGGTAAAAGGTGAATGGGGTATTGAATAAGGTGTCCAGTACAGAGAAGGAGACTGGATTGCTGAAGTGCTAAGCAAATTAAATTAAAAAGATTTGGCAACTCTTTGAGTACATGGAGTGTGGGAGAGTGAGTGCAAAGCATAGCCCTGAGGATGCAAACCATGGGTTACTAGTAGAATCATTGTCTCCTTGATATGCATGAGGTAGAAAGGCTGTATCCTTGATAGTAATTGGGAGGTTCAGAAAAGAAATGGGATTTAGGGGAAAGATCATGAGTTCTGTTTTGGTCATGGTGAGTTTTAGAAGTCTATGGAATAACTCTATGTACCAGGCAGCTTCAAACATATGAAGATTATGATTTCGTGATCAGTACTTCCACCTCACAAACTCTGCCCAGCTGGAGTAGGGAATTGACCAGTCTGAACTAGTGAAAAGTCTAAATTGCAGAACATTTCTAATCTTCTTAGTTCATGGGTTGAAATAGATGACCTCCAAGGACCCTTCTAGCTATATATCTTTTCCCCTCCCCTCTGCTCCCCTTCCCTCCCCTCTTCACATCTCCTCCCCTGTCCTAGTTGGTGAGGGAGGCAGAAGTGGAAGAAAGCATATTTAGGGAAAAGGATTTATGTTTTCATTGAGAGAGACAAATCAGCATCTACTCTGCAAGTGACAATCTTAGCCAGTTGCCTAGGGCACTTACATATAAAATGATTTGATCAGAGTCACACAGAATGTTTCTATTTCTTGGCTTTCCGGGATTTCTTGGCTTTGAAGCTGTCTGGCTATTCACTATTTCAGACTGTTCTTATTTGGATATAGGTTTATAGTGAAAATTAAAACCTTTGATCTGCCCCCCAACTCCAGGACAGTTGACCAATTTGTCATCAGAACGTCACCTGTCTTCCTCTTCTCCCCATCCATATATCTGTTTATAATAAAGCAGTAATCACCGCTCTTTTGTAAGGGCAGAACTATAGTGGTGCATAAAGTTTAACTAAAGAGGCATTGACTTTGGTGGGACCACATCACCAGAGGGAAAAAATAGCCTGTTCAGACATGACACCTAAATAGTAGGAGCTAACCAAAAAGATCACTTTCATCATTCAGTTTGATCTGGTTTTTTTACGGTCATTCACTCCAGTTCGAGTTTCTGTCTTAAATTGCCTCTCTTTATTTTTCTGTTCCTTCATCTTTGCCTTGAGTAGCTTGCAGCCCAATTTTCTCCAAATTGTTAGTCTAAACTTTTCCCTTTCTCTTTCAGACCACAATCTCATGAGACTTAAATAATTCTCTTTATTCATGTACAACCAACTCTCAGTTACCTAGGGATGCATTTTCTGGTTTGTGGATTAGTCATCCCTTTTACTTTTCTCTCCTGCTATCTGCCCTATTGCTATTTCACTAATCACTTAGCATCTCCAGAGGTCTAGTAGGTAGAGGGAGAAAAGAAATAAATCAATTCTGTGGCTTATTAGCAGCTCTACTAAATGTTAAGGTTGAATCCAGTGGCTAAAGTGAGATTTTGGATTGTGTCTCTTTCCTTTATCTATGTTATCCTTCCACCAGATTAACATGGAGAATCAGAAGGGGACTCAGTTCTAATATCCATTCAGGCATCATCTGGAGGCTTGTTTCAGATCTCCTTCTTTACAAGTAATTCTTTTCTCTATAGATTTGTCTGAATAATTTTCGCAAGGTTTGATTTTTCAAGAACACTAAGGAGAGGCATGTGAAAAAAGGATTATTAACATATTTTAATCACAGATGTCAAAGAATTTTGCAAACACCTCTGTTTTTATAATATTCATTTTGTGGAAGGTGTATATGAATTAGTGTGCTGTTGAATAGAAAAATGAAGATGCCTTAGGTAGCACTATTCTTTTATTAAGAAGTGATCTTCTGAATAAAACTACTTTCATTATCAATACAGAAATCTTGCAGGCTTGATTATCTTCTGTTTCATCACTAACATTGGCCATTGAGCTTACTGAGAGACATCACTTTTTACCTTTCAACTGATGACTGTGGAAGTTAGTTGAAGAATCACCAGTCATTTTCCAACAGACCTGACCCAGAATTATCCTTTTCTTATAGATGGGATTCTCTTAACCTGAGATCTCCAAATTTGTTCTTTACTTTTAACATTTTTATAACTCTATTTTAGTATAATTAGTTTCTTTTACAATCAATATAAAATCTATAAGCTTATATAGAAAACCAATTAGATTGAAATATAGTTATTAAAATCCAGTTACTGTGAAAGTAAAAACATTTTTCTGAAAAGAGGTCACTAGACTGCACCAGATGGCCAAAGAGGTCCAGGAAACAAAAAGATTTAGAACCTGGAGGATTCTTTCTGAATCAGTTGTTTCTTCAAAGGCATGTTGAAAATTTCCTTCTGGTGACCAAAAAAAAATAGCTTCTTTTAGGTCATGTTGACTGATATAAGCCAGTTGTAATTTACACAATGTTGGATTAAGGATTTGTATTGTCTCTGCTGAGTTTTACATGTACCTGAAAGCACACACATACAATCCTGGGGGGTAGATAGTATGGCTATTATTATCCTCAAACTACATATGAGGAAACTAAGATAAAAAGGGTCAAAAGACTTGGCCAGGTTCACTCAATTAATGTGTCAAAGTCAGGATCTGAATCCAGAGTTGCCTGATTTTAAGTTTGGCACTCTACTATGCCACAGTGCTACTGATTCATAGATATAATTACCTTGGAGGTGACAAGAACTTTGTCTCAGAGTTGGAAAACTAGAGGCTATAAAATTAAAAATTTTATATATATATATGTATATGTATATACTACTTCAGCAGAATTGAAGGAAGTGAGAGAAGTAATTAATAGCTCAGAAGTTAACTGAGAAATGGGAAGGAGCTGCAAATTAGAGCATATTTTCTCCCTCCCTTTAGACTCCCATCCCCCAAACAAAACAAAGCAGAAACTCATTTAGTTTCATTCCCCCATACACCCATATTTCCTCTTCCCTGCCTCTCTTCTAGGCTGACCAGTGTCCTTCAAGTGATAATAATCCTACTTTTCTTTCCTTGCTAACCAGTTCAGAGAAGACCATTTGAACACAATCTGCTCCCAATAAAGGTCACTTTCCAGGTCTGTTGAAAAAGGTGGTGTAACTAAATCTTAAAATTCAGTGCATATTAGCCTTGGTATTTCAATTCACAAATCACTGGAACGATAGTAATACCTTTCAGTTTGGAAGAGGGATGATTTTTGAGGGAAAGATAATGAGTTCTGTTTAGGATATGTTAAATTGATATACCGCCAGATTTTCCATTTTTCTACCCTTGGACATGAATTTGGAAATAATGTCAAGTTAAGACATCTGAAAAATCTCAGTGATTTTGCCCAAATTAGTCATTTGGGATGGTGAATTCGCAAGAAATCGTCTCACCAGATTCATCCAAAGTTGAACGGAATCTCTTGCTATGCCATTGTGTAATGTTAATGGAATGGGAAGATCTTTCCTGCCCATTTATAGGCCTATGTGACCTTCTCTGAGCGAGGGCTCAGTTGACTGTTGTGATGGAGTCTGTCTCATGACATGGTGGGAAGAGCTTGCCAACCTTGTGGAGCAGAAAAGGTGGAGCTGGGAGAAAGCAAGGCAAAACTGAGGCAGACCAGCTAGTGTGAGTGAGAGAGGGAGGAATTTTGCCTAAGGGAGCTTGTTTGTAGGGATGCTTAACAGAAGGAAGGCTTGGGGATGACTGTATTGGTAATTTGTATTTGTACAAACTTCTTTGTTGCCATGGTGGAATTGGCTTTCTGGCATATGAATAAATATCTTGAGTATTTGAAGAAGAGAATTATTTACGTTTTGCGAATTTACCTTGGAAATAGTCTGCATTTCATAGTGGCTACTATGGGTATTGCACTGGCGCTACACATTGGTCAAGGAGACTGTTTCATTGCAAGTTGGTAGAACTTGGTCAAATCTGTCTGAGGATGGCAGTGGCTATCTTTGAGTAGTATAGGCCTCACCACTTGAAAAGATGACTAGAGAATGGGTGGCTTAGGACAGTATGGGATGGTCACATCCTTTGAGGAAGATTCCAAAATTCCATATAGATCTAATTTACACAGGTCAATGATAAATTGTGAGAAGGCAGAAACAGTAATGGACCGTTCAGTTTAGTTTGATAACATGCCCCCTATTACCCAGGCTAAGCCACCATTTCCTCTTTTATTTCCTTATCTGACATCTTTACGTTCATATTTAATATTTATATTACTGATTATGTTTCAGCACTTCAAGGAAAGGTTTTGAAGTATTGAATGTGTTTTTAAATTTCCTTCCTGTCTCAACATATCACATCTGCATTGGTATGCACAGTTGTCAATTTTCCACATTAATGTGACAATATCAGCCTTTGCACTTTGGGTTCTGTTTTGAATTCTCTAATTTTAGTTAAATTGCCACTTAGCCTTTGGATCTCCCCAGTTTTGTTAAATTGCTGCATCTTCTTTTTCTTTTTCAGCTAATAGAAGCAACTTTTGTCATATCTTCAGTTTGATAGAATCTGCTTTGTAATATAGCATTCTCATCTTTGTGACACAAATTTGATTAGCAAAGTCAATACCATCTACATTTCTTTCTCTCTTCAGAATAGCTGCAATTTTAAGTCTTCCTTGTCATAAAATAAAATACCTTATTGCTTTCCAGAGGCTTTTATTTTTGGTAGCAATAGAAAATCTGTGCCCTCGGGCAAAAATTTCAGAACGAGTCCTCTTATCACTTGTTAATTGTGAAATAAACATATCTTCAAATATTCCATAATGTCAGGAGTTCTTGGGTGAAAAGGAGTCAGTTAGCAGAAGCTATCTCCCTTGTTCTGATTATGGCTTGAATTTTATTATGTTTTTGTTTGTTTAAATTTCCCAGTTAGACTGAGGCCAGGTGTGCAACAATAGGGGTAGCTTGGAAGGAGAGGGACCTAGGGGTTGGAAGAGGAGAACATGAGAAAATGACCCTGGGGTGAGTGGACATTGTGACGCTGTTCTGCTACTGCCTCAACTAGTCTACATAAATTCTTTCAATATTGCCTTTTTAATCTCCTCAAAGGTGAATACCTTTTAATTGAATTAAAGACATTTCCAATTTAAGTTTGATCACCATAAAAGAGACTACATCCCTAAGTTTCAGGGAATCCAGTTCCAACCCTGAAATTATTATTATTGTTTTAAAGGAGGACTAGACTAGATCTGACTTCAGTCAAGTATACTTGTCATAAAATTGTATCTTAATATTTTACAATGTAATTGAGGAAGCCGTATACTTCCACAAGAGGTTTGTTTGATTGTTTTTTGGATGTATGATTTTCCCTATAAACTCAAGTGTATAGTATTTTACATATTTCTCCTTTCAATACTTTTCGATGTCTCATAATTATTAAGATTATGATTCTTTTATGAATTTGAATCTCTCAGCTGAGGATGGGACTGGGAGATCAAAAAGATACTAGGAGAAAAAAAATCCACACTTTGATTTGAAACATACAAAAGTTACAAGTTACTTTGAACCTGTTAATTTTTCCCTTTGGTAAGTTAGTTATTTTTTCTTGATTAAAAGCATTCTTATTTGATTTTTGCCTGTGCTGTCTGTTGGGAGATGTGCACTTCAATTGAGTTGGATAAAATATAAAAGGACTTTCTTTTATACCTTCATTGAAGTCAGAGGTTCTCTAAGTATTGTCTGGGGAACTGTTGGGGTCTCCAAGACCCCTTTAGGAGGTCTATGAGGTCAAAACTTTTTGCATAACAATACTAAGGCATTTTAATATCTAAAATAGTTAACATTGATAAAGATAAGTCCCATAAACAAATTTATTTTCCCTGGGGGGGGATCCTCTCTCTCTCTCTCTCTCTCTCTCTCTCTTTTTTTTTAAAGAATTTAAAGGGATTCTGAGATCAAAAGGTCTAAAAACTGCTGATTTAAGCCAAAATAAATCTGTAAGTCATGAGAAATTCATGTCACTACTTTTTTTTCATAAATATTTTATTTGTAACATTGTTAGCTTTCTTTGTCTATGATATTAACTGGAACTACTTGAGTCCATAGTACCTTTCTTACTTGAGTGTTCCATCTATAGAAGCAAAAAAGGATAGATAGAGTATATTTGGCACTTAATGCCTAACACACAATAGGCATTAGATAAATGTTTGTAGATTGATTGATAAAGTAGGCCAGCCAGAATGGTAAAAAACCTTGAAATCATCTCATACAAAGACTGGTAAAAAGCATTCTGGAAGAAAGATCTAATGGAGGAAGATGCAGAGCTGTGACTATTGTGGGGGGACTGGGACATTATCCTAATGGGTCAGATTGACTAACAGTCATTTAGTGGTGTAGGAACAATGGGCCTTTGAACATATATTGAAAGAAAAAGCAGCTAAAATAAGAAAGTACCATGAGGTAGGTTATGATAAGTTTTCCTGCCCCCTGAGTGGGTATTTTGTAGTTTTCATTTCCCCATCCATGAGCAGGATTTCTCTGTCTCTCAACCGATGGAAGTGTCAGTTATTCCAGATGGTGGTACTTTCTTGGACAAAAAATCCCAGTCACACTTTTAACTAGATGGTCTATACGATCCCTTCCAATTCTAAATCAATGATCCCATGATCCTCTGCTAGCGGTCTTAAGGTCTTTGAAATAGCATTATGTGGAAGAGGAATTATGATCATTCTAGTTGGCATTATAAAGGCAAATGAAGACAAATGGGCTGAAAATATTGGCAAATTGATTTCTGCTTAATATAATAAAGACCTTTCTGATAATTAGAGCTGCCTCCAAAAAGGATGAGCTGTTTTAAAAAGTAATAAATTCCCTATTATTCCAAAGTGTTCAAGCAAAAATTAGTTGACCCACTCTCAGAGATGTCATTGGAGAGATTCCAGTATGGGACTGGACTAGATTATCTCTCAGGTGCTTTCCAATTCAGAGTCTACTGCATAGACAAAGATTACAGGCCAAGGTCATGTCTCAGCCTGACCCTCTTCCTTGCTGGCTTGTCATCAGGCCACAGGAATAGGGGAAAAGGGATGTGTTCTAATGATACATGTGACTCAAGTGTGATTTTTTTATTTTACAAAAATAATTTATTGATATCTTGTTTTTGCATTACCTAAATTTTCCCCAGTTTCTTTTTCCCTTACCCTCCTAATCAGCAACCATCATTTATAACAAAAAAAAATTTTTTTGAGAAAAAGAAAACGAAAAAAATGAACAAACATCAATTCATTTAAAAAGTCTGATAATTTGTTTAATATTATTCCATGCCCGTGGACCTCTTGCCTCTACAAAGAATAGGGGAAGGTGTCTGTTTAGATTCGTTCCTTGAGATTATACTTGTTTTTTGTAATTCTGCCACATTTACTTTCATTTATTTTGTTGTTATAAACTTTCCATTCACACTGTTGCAGTCAATGTGTATCTTGTTTTCCTTCCTTCTTACTTCACTTTCATCGGTTCAACTGAGTCTTTCAGTGCTTCTCTAAAATCATCATATCCATCATTTCTTATAACACAGACATATTCCATTATGCTAATATACAATAGCATGTTTGATCATTTCCAGTTAGAGGGCATCTATTTTGTTTTTAGTTCTTTATTATTACAAAAAAAAAGTGCTGATATATATATATTTTTAGCATATATGAAGATTTTTTTCTTATCCTTGACCTCCTTGGAATATATGCCTAATGGTGGGAGCTCTAGGTCAAAGTATATAGACAGCTCAGTCACTTTATTTGCATAATTCTAAATTGCTTTCCCAAATAATTGTATGGAAGAATGAATCTTTTTGATGCGGTAAATTTAACATGTAAAACCAAACCTCCATAGTGCTGTCTTCCAAAGAGAAGGGACAGCTCCATGGGCTGCCCTAAGCAGTGAAGCATAGCATACATTTCATTCTCTTGCCTTGGTAACCTTGGCTCTGAATGAGAAATGCTACCAGAAGGTAGCAGCAATCTTTTCACAGCTGGGGCTGTACTGAGAAAGGCTGCTGGGGGTGGTGATAGCAAACTGATGACAGCCGGCAGGGCAGGTGTTAGGTGAGCTTCTAGGGGAGAGGGCTGAGATCACAAAATCAATGAAACAGAACAGATACCAGACATCCAACCAAATATATGCAGGAGATGGTTGTTTGCTAAAGTTATAGAGAACAAAAAGTAGGGAAGGAATTTTTTTATTTAAAAAATGTACTTGGGAAACCTGTTTAGCAGTATGGTGGGAAGTGAATTTTGGATCCACATATCACACCATATGCCATAGTGAATTCCAGCTGAATGATTGAAATAAACAAAAAGACTATTTGAAAAAAAAACCCTACAAAATAAAGAACTAGAAAGTAGCTCTGACAATGCAGTCTTTGATACTTGAGACCTGTGATGTTGTTGACAGGAATACTTGATGTGATGATGCATAACACAGCCCATCCAATAGTTCTCAGCTAATGCGAGTCTTGTGGATGTCTTCCTGGAAGGATCAACAAAACATACTACAGGCTTTTGCAGGATTAAAAAAAATATGTAGGTACCAGTGCATGGGATCTGACATTTCTCAGTCTTGTAGTATGACCAGACCACCTCGCCTTTTCCGATCATACATGTCATGAATACTGAATGGCAGAATGTGTTGGGTAGGGGAGGAGTAGGGATCCAGTCTAGGATTCAGGAAGACATGAGTTCAAAATGTACCTCTCTCACATAGCATCCCAGACATCTTTCTAAGCAAATTCATGACCTATTGTGGTAGAGTGAGACTCCTACACTGATAACACAAAGTTATATGTGCTGTAGGGAATTCCAATGCTCCAACAATATAATACCCTATATGTGTTACAGGTTGGGTCTAGATGCAAAGTGACCTGGAGTCAACACCCATATTGTATAGGACTTAGAGCCTCTTGTTGTGACTTGTCCTTTGTGCTCAAAGAGGAACAAAATGATGTTGGAGTCAAAGTTCAGTGTGTTCTCCTGTGGCTGATCAGACCAATATGAACCTGGTAAGCTCTACCACAGGTTGAGCACAAATAGGCCATTTGAACATTTGACATGGAGACTTATCTAAACTTGAATTTCTCACATTTCTTTTGAGATACTGTGATTCTGTTTTTCTCCTAGAGCACAGTGTCTTCTTTTAACTTTTAAATAAAAATTTTCATACATGCATTTATGTATGCTTATACACACATGTATACATGTATACACACATATATGTACACATATACATACATGCACACATATATACAATATAAATGTATACTACATGCATAGTATATGTATAATACATACATACATACATATACATATCTATATATAGATATATAGATATGCAATCATATTTGAAGATATTTGGGGTTAAGTGACTTGTCCAGGGTCTAATAATAGATTTGAACTCAGGACCTCCTGACTCTGAGGCCCATGCCCTATTCCCTGCACCATGCTAGGCAGTCCTGTGTCAGTGCCTCTCATGTCTCACAACTTATATCAAAGTTTTCAGATAGACCTTGAGAGTATTCTTGTATCTTTCCTGACCTCTGTGTGAGCACTGCCTCCTACTTAGGCATGTGAGATGTTGCACTTCTCTCTAGCTTTTGGTTCACTCCTCCAACCTGCTTACATTCTAAATTCCCAGAAATCAGCTGCCACCAAAGATTTGCATAACTCACTCAAGGCCCTCACTCAAGGAACCTTGTTGAGCTGAAAATATTCCCTCTACTCCATTTTCTATCTGTTAATCCCCCATTCAATATGTTTTGTATCTATCAGCCACTCACAATAATGATACTTTTAGATCTTAAACAATTTTCATAATCATGTAATTTAGACCATAACCATTTCTATCATAATAGGAAACAGAAATGTCATAAAAGCTTATCTGTTAGGATACATAAATAATCAAATATAATATATTGTACGTAGAATATGTATTGCATATGTAAACTCAGATAAGTTCTATTTAATGCACTAAAAACAATGATAAAGAATTGACATACATTTAAGGTAACCTGGCAAGAAAACATATAAGGGAGGAAAACTCATGCACTTAGGGCAACTCACAAGTCTAGGCTGTAGGTTTCACTGTCACTGGTTCATTCAGGAACATCTGCACCACATCAAAGGGCTTTTCTGTTCTTTGTTTGACTGTTGATCACCATTCTTCAGCTAGGAAAATTTCCTTTTCTTCTCTACTGGAACTGAGCCTTTACAGATGTAGCAGTTGATTATAACCCTTAAAAGGGTTAAACTCATTCAAGGGCATGTAGAAAGTGTTAACTTTTAATGTGATAATTTAAGCTAGACAATGTCTAAGTTCTTCAAACTGGCTATCTCTGGTCTAGCCCAACCATTTCATGCACCTCACCAGCATACTACACTGTCCAATCAAAACAGAGGTCACTGCCATATCACATCATGAACAACATTGAAAAGGTAGACCTTTGTGTCCAACAGCGGTTTGGGCTTCAGTTACTCAGAATGAACAGCCGATTTATCTAATATTACAATTTCATTTATGCCTACTGACATTAATTCTTTATAGGTATCATAGGTCATTGAGTCAGGAAGCATGGAAAGATCACCAGCTCTGAAATCAGAACTAAATTCAAATCCTCTACTTTCTACCTGGTGACCTCAGAAAAAAAAAAAATCACTCAACCTCCATAGTCCTCAATTTCCTCATGTATAAAATGAGAAGATTGGATTAGATTGCTTCTGAAATCACTTTCAACTCTTGACCCATGATTTTATGAATACCTCCCAACTAATTTGCAGTGGAAAATAGTCATATGTCTTTAAGCAAGGTATGCAGTCTTTCTGGACCCAAGTCTCCTCATCTGTAGAATGAGGAGTTTGGACTACATAGATGACTTTGGAACATTCTTCCTATTCAAGTGAATTCAGTCAGCATTTACTACACTGTGATAGGTTCTGGGGATACAAAAACAAAATAGCCCTGTCCTCAAGAAGCTTGTGCGTAGATTTGTATAACTCTAGCAGGTTTTGATGTTGTGAGCCTATGAATATAATGTCAGTACCATTCAGTTCATTGTGGGATCTTGAAATCCTTCTCTGTGAAATCTTCATTTTTACAGCCTTCTCTGGTATGCATTCCTAATTGCTGTAGGTGTCTTATCTTGTTTTGAATTCCCCTACTTAACAGAATCCTAGAGATTCTGATGTCCTTTTTGGTATGTCATATAAATATGACTTGCTGAAGTAGCTTACATTTTCTTGGGCTAACTTCCAAAACTCCTGCCTCCACTCATGCATGTTTATACATGCATGTTCTTTTCCTTGGCTACATATTCCCTCCTCCATTTTTTCTAATTATAAACCTGTCTGGTTGGATGAATTGAGACCAGATATTAATAATTACTTAATCAAGTTTTACAACCAATAACAGCTTGCTGTAGAATTGCTTTGATTAAAAGGAAAATTAACACTTACTACTTCGATTAGGATTATAATCATCAATTACTTCTACATCACTACTGGAATTAATATTGTGTCATGGCTGTGGCATTCAAGAGATGTCCATTCAATAAATGCAATCCAGTTAATGTGGTTTGAACCCCTACTAGGTACAGGCCACTGTACTACTCCTCGAGGGAGATATTCAGATAAATGGGAAATTGACACCGTCCTAGAGGATTCTGTAGAGAAGATGTACATAAATCACTAAAATACCACTTAGAATATTATAATTTTGTAAAGAATGTATAAAGTTCTGTGAAAGTCCGATAAAAGGGTCAAGTTCTGATGGATAGTTATAGGGATGTACATGTTGGCTCAATATAAGGAAAAGTCATCTGAAAAACGTAGAGAACTGAATTTCTTCCTCCTGGAGAGTTCAAATACAGACTGTATAACCAATAGTTTAAGATATTACAGAAGAAATACATGCTTCCATTAGGAAATTAGACAAAATTATTACAATGTCCTGTTCAATTTTGAGTATATATTATTCTATTTCTAACAGGACCATCTGAGGAGGTTTCACATAGATGTTGGTGCCTGTACTAAGGTGGTGGTCAAGGAGTAACTTCTCCGTGCACAAGTTGCCAGAGTTTCAACTATCACCTCTACACAGATGACCTCCAAACTTATATCATCAGTCCCTAACCTTTTGGTCTGGACCCAAATATCTAAATACCACCTGAATATTCCACTTAGATGCCTAAATAGCACTTTGAATGCAAGTAGGAAACGGAAAACATTATATTTGCCCCCAAATCTGATCTCGTCAATTTCCCTAATGACCGCACCACTTACTTGTCAATTTCCTTGATGGCACCTCTAGTCTCTCAGTCTCCTAGGTTACAAACAAACTTTGGATTCATTTTGATTTTATTTCTGTCTTTGTCCTCCTACATCTATCTTGTGAGCCTTCCTTAGACATATATCTTAAATGCTTCCCATCCTTCTGATTTTTGAGTTAAATTGAATACAATGTGATCCTACAACTTATTGTCTATTTTTTAAAAACTGTTATGAGACAGATGGCACTCTGCAATAAAAACTACCCTTACCAGCCTATTGTTTTGGATTGAGAAATCTGAATCTCTGAGTGATGCCTGAAGGACAGGTGGAAAGTACATTTTCAATATTCCCACAAATTCATGGAATTACTTGGCCCTAGTGAAAATAGGGGCAAGGAGCAATGTTATTATTGTAAATGTTTGAATTCCATCACTGTTAGGATCCCAGCATGCTTCTGGTCAAGGTTCCCTATTTTGTTTGCTTCAGGAAAGAAAAAAAATATCTCAATTTACGAGACTCAGGAAGCAGATTGACTGACACCAAACTCTTCATGTGTCTCAAAATAGTTATTTTAAGGACAGAGTTTGCTTAATATTTGACAGTGGAGGCTGTTATATGCTACACTATATCATACTATATTATATTATGCTATACTAATTAGTAATGGACAATTTGAACATCTACATGGGTACAGAGAGCTTCTGTGAATTCCAAGTGCAGAGAGTTTTGGTCTATCTTGTTCTTGATCCTTTTAAAACACTTTAGAAATACATTTAAGAGGATCATATCCTCATATCCTTATCCCCAGATTAAGATTAAGATCCCTCAGACAGCAATAAACATAAGCAAGAAATGATTAGGTCTTCAAGAAAGCAATATTTTATTACTGTTAGAGTACATTGGCCTAATCTTAGTCTAAGTCACTTCAGTATGCAAGTTATGGAATCCAATAGGCCCTGGAGGATAGTAACATGGAACCATAGGCCACTTGTTGTACATGTCAATCATCTCCTGACTATTGCCGGTTGGCTTTACCCACAACAAAGTCTTTCAAAAACTTTTGTCAAGACATTTCCTTGTCTAAAAGTCCAACATAGGTCAAACCTTCCTATCCACTGAATTTCCTTTTTAGACATTAAGTTTAATTTCTTTATGTTTTCTCATAAAGGGATATAGACTGAATCACAAAGTACATTGAACCTTATTTGTTTATCAAAATGCAGCAAATGCAGATTCTATTTTATTTGTTTTAAAGTAGTCATTAGGCCATGGAATACATGATCAATCCCCATCTGTCATTTTCAGTCTGATGATCACATACAAAATTACAAACACCCTCTTTAAAAGCAACAATTCTGATATGTGCATCTGGTAATGAAAAGACTTATGACCTCCTCCCAGTTTAAGGTTCATGATTTCTAGTTGTTGAAAATAAGAAAAGAATATAGAATTTCTTTTAATTAATGAGTGTTCTATATTTCGTTCCACCATTGCAATTTGTGACATTTCAAAAGCATTCAGTTAGCACTGTAGAGCTAAAAGAAATAAGCCTTTCTCTTACCCATTGCCACCAACTGAAGTTCAATGATTTACCATTTTGAATGGAATTGTTTTTGAAAAACAAATAAATAAAATGGCATTACCATTTCAATTCTGACTTATGAACACTGAAGATTTTCCTATCTAGAGGTAGAAGAGACTTCAGAAGTCAGTTGTTCCAATCCCTTCTTTTTAAAGATGAGAAAACTAAGGTCTTTGCCCAAGGTTACACAAATAATAAATGACTGGCTCAGGATTTGAACTCAGGTCTTTTCAGTGTATCATACTGCTTCAGCACTATTGTTAGGGGTTATCTTAATCAATAATACAAAAGGCTCGAGTTTGGTGGGGGAGGATATTATATATGTGTGTGTGTATACATGCCTGTGTCCATATGTGTATATATATATACATATGCATCTCCATATTTATGTATATATAGATAGAGATGCATCAGAGTTTAGGGATGTTTGTACAGATATATCTGTCTATCTGTCTATCTATCTGTCTATCTATCTGTCTATCTAGTTGAGTGGTAGTGTCAGTGTGAGAACACTAATGATGAAAGGGAAGCTGGAAGCTTAGTTAGTAAATAATAACCAAATAAAAAGATCAAACAGTTGCCATAGTGCAGGAGTGGGGAATCTGCAGCCTCGAGGCCACATGTAGCCCTCTAGTTCCTCAAGTACAGCCCTTTGACTGAATCCAAACTTCACAGACCAAATCTTTGAGGCTACAGGTTCACCTCCTCTATGGAACTGAGGCAAGGAAATAGGCCCTGGGCATTACCAGAAGGTAAAAGAAAAGACTGGATTGCTTTCAGCCCATAGACTAAATTTTTGAAAGTCATCTACTTGAACTTCCAGGAGCCAGATGGAAGAGTAAACCATAAGTACTCTCATCTCCCCTTATTGATCTTGAAATGTCCAGAGAATATTACCCCAGGAAAAATCCTGGAATTGGGGAGGTAGCAGAAGGGGTACAGCAGTCTTCTAGTTCAGAAGGCTAGGGAGATTGAAGAGAAGGGTTCCTCCTGCTGTGGCTGAAGGGGACTAGAGCAGGCCCAGAGGTGTCCAGCAAGCCCCACCTCAGTGGAACAGCAGGAGATCCTGAGCCTCTGGGAGTGGAGCTGGCAAGCACCAACACCAGAACCACAATCATGCCTTCATACAACCAGGGGAATTTGGCAGAAACAAGCACAGACCATTGTTCACCAGTGACTGTGCTCTAGCTCAGGTCTAGAGGAGGAGGAGACTCCAGTGGCCAGACTACCCCTCCCTCTTACCTCAGGCTGCTAGCTTCAGTGTAACCCCTGGAAAACTCAGAAAGACTTCACCTGGCCTCGGCCTTGGCACACACCAGCTAACTCCAGCTCAGCACCAGGTAAGCTGAGCACTTTATAGCTTCTAGCTGACAGAACCAGAGGCCACAGCACACAAAGCCAGTAACCAGGCCCATAACCACAAATACAAGAAGCATGGGACAGAGCTCCCTTGCCCCACAAACAGAGATCCACTTTACAAGTCAGGATAAAGGCAATGACAATGTACAAGAAACAAACTAGAAAAGCAAAGAATATAGAATATTACTGTGGGGAAAGGGAAGAACAAGATACAAATTCCAAAAAGGACAGCATTGACACTATACCAACATCGGAAACCTCTAAAGGTAATATGAACTGGTCTCAAGTCCAAAAAGCATTCTTGGAAGAGCTCAAGGAGGATTTTAAAAGCCAAATGATAGAAGCAGAAGAAAAATTTGAGAAATTCTTTTAAAAATAAAATGGACAAAATGAAAAAAAAATCACTGAAGAAAAGAAATCTTTAAAAAGTAAAATTGTTCAAATGGATAAGGCAATACAAAACCTAACTGGAAAAAATAACTTCCTGAAAAATAAAATTGTCCAAATGGATAAGGAGGTACAAAATCTAACTGAAGAAAAGAATTCATTAAAAATGAGAATTGGACAAGTAGAACCTAATGACTCTCTGAGTCATCAAGAATCAGTCAAATAAAATCATGTTTCAAGCAAGAAAAAAAATAGAAGAAAACATGAAATAGCTCATTGAAAAACATCTGACCTGGGAAAAAGATCCAGAAGATATAATCTAAGAATTATTATTGGTCTATCAGAGAGTCATGATGAAAAAAAGAACCTGGGCAGTATCATCCAAGAAATCATACAGAAAAATTGCCCTGACATCTTAGAACCAGACTGTAAAATAATCATTTAAAGAATCCACCAATCACCTGAAAGAGATTCCAAATTGAAAACTCCAAAAGGTCAATGAGAAAACACTTCAAGCAGCCAGAAAGAAACAATTCAAATATAGTGGAACTATAGTCAGGATGGCACAGGACCTTGCAGCTTCTACGTTAAAGATTGGAGAGATTGGAATATGATATTGCCAGGCCTAGAGGCCTGTGTGGGCTACCCAAGTCTACTTACCTCACCTCCAAGGTCTTCGGTTGGCCAAAACCAGATGCTCATATGAGAGAAAGGACATTCCAGAGTCGAACAAGGGTTGAGCTTTATTTCAGGGTCTCGGTTACAAGTGCAGGGGGGTCTTCCTTAGGAGGAAGAGGGGGAGATTTCCTAAGGAGGCTAAGATCTTAGGGGATTGGAAGTAGAAGTACAAGCGGGGAGAGAGGGGGAGGGGAGAGAGGAAAGAAGAAAGCGGAGCCTACTGTCCTCTTGGCTCCACACGTGCTAAGAGAGCTTTCAGGCTTCCTCAATCCTACTTAACCTTCAGCCACACAGTTTGCATCTCAATACCATGCTGTTAGATAACAATAGTGTGCCCAGATCCGGGACGACCTCGAGGGCAGGGAGACTCCACCCATCACGTATCTCCCGGGGAGAGGCGGAAATACCCGAGCTAGCTCGGTTCACCTCGATCCCCTGCCGTTTCCTGGGGGGGTCTCGTGAGAGCTCTAAGATTTAGAAGCTCCCACCTTTACCCGCCCGAGACTCTCCACACGGAACTGAGCTTCCAATCCCAACATGATATTCCATAAGGCACAGGAGCTTGGACTACCACCAAGGATCAGTTACCCAGAAAAACTGAGCATAATCTTTCAGACAAGGAGATGGCTATTCAATGAAATAAGGGACTTCCAGACCTTCCTGATGAAAAGGCCAGAGCTCAATGGAAAATTTGATCTTCAAATATAAGACTTAAGAGAGACATAAAAAGTTAAACAGGGAGCCCCCCTCTCAGAAAAACTTGTTATTCAATAAAGGCAAACTCTTTGCACCCTTATGGGAGGATGATACTTGTTAATCTTGAGAATGGTACATTTATTATGACATTTAAAAGGGATATACATAGACAGAGGGTGTGGGTATAAATTAACAGATGTGATGATAAAAAAACCTAATTAAGAGGTACAAAGGGATTACAAGAGGAAAAGAGGAAAAGAGGATGCAGAAAAGAGCAAATTATATCACATGAAAAGGCACAAAAACATATTATAGTAGAAGAAAGAAAGGAGGGAGATGATCATTGTTTGAACTTTACTCTCATCAGATTTGGTTCAAGGTGGGAATGTAGAAATATAACTTGTGCTACAGGCAGTAGGAGGGAAAAGAGGAAAGAAAAGGAGTGAGTGGATAGAAGGGAGGAAAGAAATAATAAAGGAAAAGGGAAAGAAAGGGGAGGGTGGTTGATAGAAGGGAGGGAAAATTGGGGGAGGTGGTAGTTAAAAGCAAACCTCTTTTGAGGAAGGGAAGGGAGAAAGGAGAAATAAAAGCACAAATGTGGGGGGAATAGGATGGAGAGAAAGACACAGATAGTAATCATAACAGTGAATGTGAATGGGATGAACTCTCCCATGAAATGGAGGCATATAGCAAAATGGATTAAAAACCTTAATTCTACAATATGTTGTTTATAAGAAACACATTTGAAACAAGGGGATATACACAGGGTAAAGGTAAAAGGCTGGAGTAGAATGTATTATGTTTCAGCTGAAGTTAAAAAAAAAAAAAAGCAGGGGTAGCAATCCTAATCTCAGATAAAGCAAAAGCAAAAATAGTTCTAATCAAAAGAGATAAGGAAGGAAACTATATCCTGCTAAAAGGCACCCTAGACAATGAAGCAATATCATTACTAAACATGTATGCTCCAAGTGGTATAGCATTCACATTCTTAAAGGAGAAGTTAAGGGAATTACAGGAAGAAATAGAGAGCAAAACTACACTAGTGGGAGACTTTAACCTCCCCCTCTCTGAACTAGATAAATCTAACCTCAAAATGAACAAGAAAGAAGTTAAGGAGGTGAATAGAATTGTAGAAAAGGTAGACATGATAAACCTCTGGAGAAAACTGAATGGGGATAGAAAGGAATATAATGTTTTCTCAGTGGTACATGGTACATACCCAAAAACTGACTATATATTAGGGCATAAAAACTTCACAGTCCAATGCAGAAAGGCAGAAATAGTTAATGCATCCTTTTCAGATCATGATGCAATAAAAATTATATGTAATAAAGGCCATGGAAAGATAGGCTAAAAATTAATTGGAAACTAAATATTCTAATGCTAAAGAATAAGTGGGTCAAATAACAAATCATAGAAACACTCAATAACTTCATTCAAGAGAATGACAATAATGAGAAAATATACTAAAACTTATGGGATGCAGTGGAAGCAATTCTTAGGGGAAGTTTTATATCTTTGAATGCTTGTATGAATAAAATAGAGAAAAAAGAGATCAGTAAATTGAGCATGTAACTGAAAAAGCTAGAAAAAGAACAAATTGAAAATTCTTAATTAAATACCAAATTAGAAATACTGAAAACCAAAGGAAAGATTAATGAAATTGAAATTAAGAAAACTATTGAGCTAATAAATAAAACTAAGAATGGGTTTTATGAGAAAATCCAATAAAATTAATAAATATTTGGTTAATTTGACTAGAAAAAGAAAGGAGAAAACCAAATTACTAGTATCAAAAATGAAAACAGTGAATTCACCACCAATGAAGTGGAAATTAAAACAATAATTAGGAATTATTTTGCCCAATGCATGCCCACAAATTTGACATTCTTAGTGAAATGGAGGAATATTTACAAAAATGTAAATTGCCCAGATTAACAGAAGAGGAAGTAAAATACCTAAGTAACCCCAGCTCATAAAAAGAAATTAAATAAATCATCAATGAATTCCCTTGGAAGAAATCTCTAGGGTCAAATGGATTTATAAGCAAATTCTATCAAACATTTAAAGAACAATTAATTCCAATACTATATAGACTATTTGGGAAAATTGGTGGAGTCCTACCAAATTCTTTTTATGACACAAATATGGTACTGACACCTAAAATGGAAGAGCCAAAACACAGAAGGAAAATTATAAACCAATTTCCCCAGTGATTATACATGTAAAAATTCTAAATAAGATATCAGCAAAAATATTACAGCAAATTATTACAAGAATAATATACTTTGACCAGGTAGGATTTATACCAGGAATGCAGGACTGGTTCAATGTTAGGAAAACTATCAGCATAATTGATCAATCAACAACAAAACTATCAGAAGTATATCATTATCTCAATAGATGCAGAAAAAGCTTTTTGACAAAAAACAACACCCATTCCTATTGAAAACATTGGAGAATTTAGGAATAAATAGAGCTTTCTTTAAAATGATAAGTAACATCTACTTAAAACCACCAGCAAGCATTATATGTAATGGGGATAAGCTAGGTGCATTTTCAATAAGATCAGGGGTGAAACAAGGATGTCCATTATCACCACTGTTATTCAGTATGGTGTTAGAAATGTTAGCTTTAGCAATAAAAGAAGAAAAAATGATTGAAGGATATAGAATAGCAAATAAGAAACTAACTTATCACTCTTTACAGATGATATGATGATATACTTAGCGAATCCTAGAGAATCAGGTAAAAAACTTCTTGAAATAATAAACAACTTTAGCAAAGTTGCAAAATACAGAATAAACCCACATAAATCATCTGCATTTATATATATACATATATATATGTGTGTATGTATTACTTCCTTTGTTAGGAAGACATAGAAAGAGAAATTCCATTTAAAGTTACTGTAGATATTATAAAATATTCGGGAGTCTACCTGCAAAAACAAACATAGGGACTATGTGAACATAATTACAAAGTATTTTTCACACAAATAAAGTCAGATCTAAATAATTGGAAAAACATCAATTGCTCATAGGTAGGTTGAACCAATATAATAAAAATGATGATTCTACCTAAATTAATTTACTTATTCAGTGTCATACCAATTAGACTACTAAAAATTACTTTCTAAAGCTAGAAAAAATAATATCAAAATTCATCTAGAAGAACTAAAGGTCCAGAATATCGAGGGAATTAATGCAAAGAAATGCTAAGGAAGGTAGCCTAGCCATACCAGATCTTAAATTGTATAATAATACAACTCTCATCAAAAACCACTTGGTACTGGCTAAGAAATGGAGGAGCATATCAATTTAGGAACACAGGACACTGTGGTCAATGATCACAGTAATCTGTTTGATAAACCCAAGGACCCCCAACTTCTAGGATAAGAGCTTACTGTTTAACAAAAACTGCTGGGAAAACTAGGAAATAGTGTGGCAGAAGCTGGGCCTGCCAATGCCTGACATGGTAAACCAGAATAAAGTCCAAATGGATAAACATCCTAGGTGTAAAGGCTGCTACCATAAACAAATTAAGGGGGCAATGAATAGTTTATTTGTCAGATTTACGGAGAATGGAGGAATTTGTGACCAAACAAGAGACAGAGAACATTATGAAATGCAAAATGGATAATTTTGATTATATTAAATTGAAAAGTTTTTACATAAACAAATCGAAGAAAACCAAAGTTAGGAGGGGAGCCGAAAACTTGGAAAGCATTTTAGCCTCATTTCTAAAATATATAGAGAACTGAGTCAAATTTACAAGAATACAAGTCATTTCCCAATAGATAAATGGTCAAAAGATACAAACAGACAGTTTTCAGAGGAAGAAATTAAAGCTATCTATAGTCCTTTGAAAAAATATTCTAAAGTCGCTGCTGATTAGAGAGATGCAAATCAAAACAGTTCTGAGGTACCACATCACACCTATCAGATTGGTGAACGTGACAAAACAGGAAAATGATAAATGCTGGGGAAGATGTGGGAAAGTTAGAACACTAATTCTTTATTGATAGAGCTGTGAGCTGACCCAACTATTCTGGAGAGCAATTTGGAATTATGCCCAAAGGGCTATGAAAATGTGCATACCTTTTGACTCAGCAATATCGCTTCTATGGCTGTATCCCAAAAAGATCATAAAAATGAGAAAAGGACCTACATGTACCAAAAAGCAGCTCTTTGGCTGAACAAGTTGTGGTATGTGAGAGTAATGAAATACTGTTGTGCTATAAGAAACGATGAGAAGGTAGACTTTGGGATAACCTGGAAAGACTTATATGAACTGATGCTGAGTGAAGTGAGCAGAACCAGGAGAACATTATACACAGTAACAGCCACAGTGGTGTCAGGATTGATTTTGATAGACTTAGCTCTCCTTAGAAATGCAAGGACCTAAAACATTCCTTTTTTTTTTTGTCCTTTCCAGGAATAGTAATGTATTTTTTAAATTTTTAACACAGTTTATAATAGATAAAATAATTCAAACTTTTGGTCAGGTGATACTTCTTTTTAAAGCATTTACAATATGGACCACAAAAGAATTTTTTTTTAAACATTAACCAACTGAGACACAAATAATATTTATGTTGCTAACTTCACAAGCTCTTGACCTAATTGTTTCCACGGTATTACTAAGAATTAAAGGACCCTAACTTATTGTTGTTGGTCTAAAGTCCTGTGCCTAATAGTTTAATTTTAGACAACCTCAGATGTTCCCCTACCAATAATTTATAGCTGAATAGATCTGGTATTGAGCTTGCAAGCCTTTTGACTACAGGAAATTGCCACCAAGAGTAGGGACATTGCAGGGATACAATATCTCCCCGACTTCATGTCAGTTCCAGGCAGGATTAGATTATCCACTTGCATTCAGTTAGCCTTAAAGTCTGCCAGGTGTCAGTGGGGAAATTGAGTCCGGAGAATCCTACCTCAGCCCAGGCTGAACAGCCACTCTCCCACCTTTCCCATGAGATCACCTTTTGTAATTCACACCAGCATGCCACAGGCTTACTGACATCATGGATTGGAGGCTCAAACCGCCTTTCTTGCTACCCATACCTGGAGCTAGACTCAGGAGAACAGTCACTTAATAGTCCCACAGCATCTAAAAAATGGCAAGTTCCAATAACCAGGTTTCAAATATGATTATAATTTCACTTTGGCTAAGGAACATCTTTTGAGGCAAGTCTTAAGTGGCTTACATGCCTTTCTATACATGTTCTAGTTCCTGATTAAATAGCAATCATAAAATCAAATTTGCCATTAGAACCTTAACTTTTCCATCAATGCCAAATTTTACCCAAGGCTACCTTCCTCTAGGAAATTTAGACTGAAATTCTTTTCCCCAAACTAAAGATGTGACCTAAAACATTTCCAAACAAAACGTGTCCAAAGATGCAAAAGGCCATCCAAATCCAGAGAAAGAACTATGGAGTCAGAATGCAGAATGAAGCAGACTATTTTCTTTTTTGCTATGTTTCTTTGTGTTTTGTTTTATTTTTCTCATGGTCTCTCCCATTCATTATAATTTTATGCAACATGACTGGTGTGTAAATGTATTTAATAAGAAATGTACGTGTAGAGACCATATAAGATTGCATGCCATCTTGGAGAGGGAGGGGGGAGGCCAGGGGAGAAAATTTAAAACTTATGGAAGTGAATGTTGAAAATTGAAAACAAATAAATTAATAAATTTGAGAGGAAAAAAATGATTGGATCATTCTCCCATACAGCGGGATCTGGGAAAGATGACTCACTTTGGACTTCAATGACCTTTTCTGAAGTGATACTTTCGGTTGTTCTAATTTTATGCTTTGACCCTCTGAAGGCAGAAACCACAAGTTTCCAAAAAAACCAGTGGCATACTTATAAAAAGTACTCAAGCTGAATTGGATAATGCTGAGAAATCTTCTTTATTTATGAAAGAAATTTCAAAAGTCATGTCCTTTTGTTTATGTAACTGGGGCAACAAGTCTATTCTAGTGATTGGTGTGTCTTTTATGGTATGCCTTAAAGCCAGAAAGAAGTACTCTTCTGAAGCTTTTTGGAAATCAATAGCTTAAGTGATGGTGGTATATTGGAATCCAATAAATAAATGAAGGCAAATGAGACTTAATTGGGAACAGTTTTTAAAAAGTGTACCACCTTTAGTGTCTGTATAAGAGACCTTTAATCTCAAGCGCCTATGCTGGTTACATATTGAGGATTCATTTTTCTCTAATGGATTGAATCAACTCATGAGTCAGATTTAACTGTGATTTTAACATAACACATCAGATACAAATCATTCTTGGAAAGAAGTGAAATAACCATATAAATCTCATGGATGCTATAAGATTCAAGTAGGGAAACTATCATCAACCCACTGGCCAGAAAACTGCAGCTAACACATCTCCCCCACCCCATCCTCTTGCAAAATGGACCATGTGACAATTTATAACTTAAAGGAAAGAAGGAAACCTGCATTTTTAAGAACCTACTATGTACCAGACATTGTGCTAAGTGATTTACAAATAGTATTTCATTCGATCCTCATAACAACTCTGAGATGTGAGTGCTATTTTTATCCCCACAATACAGTTGTGAAGTTTGAGGCAGACAGAGATTAAGTGACTTGCCAAGTTAGTAAATGTCTGGAAATGGGATAAGTCTTCCTGACTCCAGGCCCAGCCCTGTATCCACTGTCCCACCTAACTGCCTACAAGAAACAATGAACACATCAGTTGAAGTACCCGAGCTTTTACAGGATTTTTCATGACAGATTGGGACATTGGTACAAGCTCAAAAGTATTGTGCAAAAAATCCAGACAAATCCCACATTTATTAAGTGCCTACAGTGTTCAAGGTACAGTGCTGGGCACTGGAGATACAAAGACAAGATGATTAGATATGCTCAGAGTTCTAGAGCTGGAAGGGAATTAAAGACAGTCTTTGCCCTCAAGGAAATTATGTTCTACCAGAAAGAAGAATACCATTTTTCTCCAGTCCTAACAGAATGTCTTGGACGTTTGCCATAAAATGAATGGGTGACATTGCCTGATTTTCTATAACTAGGGGAAGGGTCAATAAATAGGACAACAAAACAAAACAAAATTAAATAGCTTATTCCAGCTATGGGGTTGCAGATTTTTTATTTTTTTTTTTACTATAAGAGTTGATCTTTACATATTATTTTATGCTTATAAAGCACATTTTAATATGCATTGTCTTATTTGAACATCAGAACTGTCCTTATCTGTATAATATATACTTATATCACTATATATAATTATATAGAGATACTACCTCTCTGTCCCTCCATCCCCCTGTCTCTCTGTCTATTGTCTCTTCCTCTCTTTCCCCCACCCTTTTTCCTTCTCTATTTTTTGTTGTTGTTCTATTGTATCCATGTCTTTGTGACCCCATTTGGGGTTTTCTTGGAAGAGATATTGGAGTGGTTTTCCATTTCCTTCATTTTATAGAGGAGGAAACTGAGGCAAACAGGGGTAGGTGACTTGCTCAGGGTCACACACATAGTAAGAGTCTGAGGCCAGATTTAAACTAACAAATAGCAATCTTCTGACTCCAGGTGCTCTATCCATTGTGCTACCTAGCCGCCTATCTATGTCTATATCTTTGTGCCTGTGTCTATATCTATGTCTGTATCTATCTATACAGATCTATATAGATACTTATAAATATATATGTGTCTATATAGATCTATATCTGTAACTATACAGATCTCTATAGGTAGATACAGATATAGATAAAATATATAGACACACACAGATATAGTTTCATTTGAATCCCACAACTATTAAATTAGGTAGTATATTATTTAATCCCATTTTACAGATGATAAAACTGAGACACATAGGAACTATATAGCTTTCCTAGTATAACAAGGCTAGTAAGTGTCAGAGCTGAAGTTTAAACCAAAAAATTGGTAGGTATGTTTTATTAATTAAAATTTAATTAAGTTATATTTAAGAGTAATATCTAATACATTTCACAATATTACTAATCATACACATTTAAAGGGCAGGTGCTGTGCTAAGAGATGGGGCCAGAATGAAATGGGATTGTCTTTCAACCTCTCTATCCCAAGAGAAATATTATGGAAGCAAGGCATTGATGGAGCCAATAGATGACAAGATTACTTGTTCCATTCTCTGGAAAATATGATGATAAGAAACAGATTTCAGCTGTTCTTAAAAATTTTCCATCTACCGGACAACAAGGCTGCCAAGAAATGTGGATATTCAGGATGTGACACACAAGTACTCCTTTCACCTCCATCACATCCAGCACAGTCATCATGGTTTCTTGATACAGTTGCAGGAAATCTGTCAGCAAAGAATCTTTTAACAGACAGCTGTGTTCTAGAGAAGATACAGTGAGTGATACGAAGGTTTCTTCAGCAGTGTAGCTCAAATGATTTCATTAGTATTCAGAATTGGATGATACCAATAAATCCAGTTTCACTGAGAAGAAAGAAACTGAAGGTCAAACAAATTAGAGGAAAAGTTGGCTGATACCTACTGTTTTAAACTACAAGTCCATCGGGTTTGCAGACTTCTCAGACCAAATGGATGAGAAACTGTCAGTGAGAACATATATGTCTGTCTCTCTGTCTCTACCTGAGCACTGAGAATGACTTGTCTGCTAGCCAGAGATAGGATTTGAATATAGATCTTCCTGATTCTAAAGCTGGCCTTCTATCAAACCTCTTTCTCAACTAAAATATTATTTATTGATTAAATGAGTACTATAAGGAAGAATGATCATGCTAGAATGAACTTGATCTATCTTTGTTATGAACACATGAGAACTGTAAGATTATTGGCAAAATTGTAAACATTCTCATCTGGCCTATGTGTTACATTTTGCGGCAGAGTTTAATTTATATTTTTCCATGGCAGCTGGGGCAGTTTCTAGATAAGTTTTCCAATAAGGAGATCATGTTTTTATTCATGAATGGGCTGCAGAATTAGCCCTCTACAAAAAAGAAAAAAACACAAGAAAAATAAACCCACAAAAAGCTCATCTTTTTTTGCATCATGTCTTAGAATTCTAGAAAATGTTTGTTCCTTCTACATCAATTCTGGGCTTGATGACCATGTGATGAATGTGGATTGTGTTTGCGACAGATGGAGAGGCCAAAAATATGTGATAGGTTCAAAAATCACTTATGTAAAACATTCTCTGGTTTATGTGATTCTGTGCTCTTATAACCAAACATATGCTAGAAGAAATTGAGATCTAAATGAAGATTCCAAGGCACAAAATTAAAACAAAATAATAACAATAACAATGCGGAGAGGCATTCTTTTTGAGCCCTAGGGGACAATAGGTGTTTAAAGATATCTTCAAATAATGTTAGAGATTATTCGTAATACTCACACTGTGTGGGACTTAGGAGAAAAAGTTAATGATTTAGAATTTCAGTCTCAAGGAATTTGAAAGGAAGAGGTAGCATTTTTTTTCTACTTCAAAGGTCCATTTAAAAACTTAGGATGACAGAAGTGAGCTATATTTGGAAAAGGTAGTTTTATTTGGAGAGCCACATTTTTCTTTACATGCTTCATTGGTTAACAAGAAATGCTAAAGTGGAAGGACTGCATGTGAAATGTCATTTGCTCATGCTTTCCCAGAATCCATTTAATCTGCAGTGATACTCTAGTTATACTAAGTGATGGAAGCCAGGAATGGATATCTCCTTATACTTGATTCTAAGAATGGTGCTGCGGATACTGCTGCTAACTCCTTAGTTTTCAATATAGCTTCAGTATTATTTCCTGTTTAAATTCTTCTCCTTTGAAAGCAGTAAATAAGAAAAAAATTGATTTCCATCTCTCCAAATTCTTTTTCTTTAAATTTTCCCCTAGACTCTCTTTAAATAGAAGAGGCAGAATAGCATGGTGAAAAGAACATTGACTGAAGTATTAGAAACCTGGGCTCTAGTTTAGCTGCATGACCTTCATCAAGTCATTGAACTTTCTGAACTTCAATTTTATCATCCATCCATTAAGGACTTGGCAACAACAACAAAAAAATTAAGGATAATAAGACCTGCTCATCTTACCTTATAGGTCAGTCAATCACTCAGTACTTGTATTATTTGTTATTGTTTAGTCATATCTTACTCTTTCTGATCCCATTTGGGATTTTCTTGATAGAGATACTTGAAGGGTTTGCCATTCCCTGCTCATTTTACAGATGAGGAAACTGAGGAAGCCAAGGCTAAGTGACTTTCCCAGGGACATATAACTAGGAAGTATCTGAGGCCAGATTTGAAATCAGGAAGTCCTCCTGACTCCAGGGTCAGTGCTCTATCCATTGCATCACCTAACTGCTACTTACGTTATATTGCTTATTATAATAAACATTTGTTATCTGCCAAGTATCTGAGAAGTGCTAGTGAGAGAGAGAGAGAGAGAGAGAGAGAGAGAGAGAGAGAGAGAGAGAGAGAGAAGAAGACAACAGGGAGAGACAGAGATACAGAGAGGTAGAGATATGCAGAAACAAGTAGATACTGGATATATATAAGATACATAATAATAATTATAGCTAGCATTTATCTTATGCTTTTAGGTTTGCAAAACACTTTATATGGATTAACTCATTTGATCCTCACAACAATATTGTGACCTAGGTGTTATCATTGTTTTCCCCATTTTATAAATCAGAAAACTGAGACTGAAAAAGATTAAATGACTTTCCCTGGTCATATAGTTAGAGAAAAATTGAAACTGGATTTGAACTCAGGTCTTCCTGAGTTCAATTCCTGCACTATCTACACTGCACAATATAGTTTCCTATAAGTGGCAGTGTACGGTGTAGATGGAAGGTAATCTTAGAGAAATCCCTGGTGCCTATAGGGATCAGGAAAGAAGGTGGAATTCAATCAGAGTTTTGAAGAAAGCCAAAAAAGCTAAGAGACAGAGGTGGGGGAGGGACAGCATTCCAGGTGAGGGTCATAAGCATGAATGAACATGGAGATAGAGGGTGAAATGTAATGGAAGAGGAGCAGTGAGTGGGCTCATGTAACTGGATCATAGGTTGTAAGGAGAGGAATTAAAGTGTATACATACTGGAAAGGTAGGAAGGACCCAAATTAGGAAGAACTTTAAAGGTCAAAGAGAGAACTTCAGATTTGATCCTGAAAGTGACAGGGAGTTTATCAACTAAGGTGATCACATGGTGAGAACTAGGCTTGAGGAAAATCATTTTGGTTGCTGCGTGGTATGGAGGGATTGAAGTGGGAAAGACTGGAGACAAGACTAATTAGGAAGTCATCAAAATAGTTCAAATGAGTGGTGATAAGGGCCTGAACTAAAATGGTGGCTCTGTGAGTGGAGAAAGGGGGAGTATGAGAGATGTTGTGATGCTAGGACAAGATTTAACAATGGATTTGGACATGTTGGGAGAGGGTAGGAAATGAGAGTAAGGAGTCCAGTATGACACCAGAGTTGCAGACCTGGAAGCTAAGATGTTACCTCTTTTGAAGGTTATCGATAATTTCCAAATGCAGTGGATTTTTTTCAGTCTTCATTTTCCATGAGCTCTCTTCTACATTTGATACTGTTGACTAATTCCCTATCTTCTATCCTACTATGAGAAAAATCTCCCATTCTTTGACTTCCTTTACATTACAATCTTCTGGTTGGTTCTTTTATCTTCTCTAACTACTTGGCCTTCTTCAGTGGTTTTTCTTCTTCAACCTGATCACTAAATGTGGTATCTCCCAAAGGGTTGCCTTTAATCTCATTTCTTCCTTCCTTTTTTCTTTTAGCATTATCAATGCCCTGACTCTTATTGTCCCTTGGAAGGCTTATATATTTTTGTTGTTCAGTTGTTTTCAGTTGTATCCAACTCTTCATGACCCCATTTGGGGTTTTCTTGGCAGAGATACTGGAAAGGTTTGCCATTTCCTTCTCCGGCTCATTTTACAGATGAGGAAACTGGGGCAATCAGGGTTCAGTGACTTGCTCAGGTTCACACAGCTAGTAAGTATCTGCGACCAGAATTGAGCTCAGGAAAATGAGTCTTCCTAACTCCAGGCCTGGCATTCTATCCACTTCAACACCTAGTTGCCCACATACTTTTAGCTCTAATTTTCAAGTCTACAAAAAATGTCTTGTGGATGGTACAATAATCCTTCAAATTCAACTCTTCAAAATCCATTATTTCTGTCTGTCAGTTTGTCTCTTCCATCTTATCCTTTCGACTTTAATATTTAAAGAAGGTTTGGAGAAAGATAATCAGAGCATAAGATCATAGATTTAAAACTGGAATGGACTTTAGTGGTTGCTGAGTACAATTCCCTTATTTTACAGATGAACCAACAGAGAGTCAGAGGGACTTAATTACTTCCCCACGCAGCAATTAAGTATCTGAGGAAGGGTTTTTATCCCAGTTCATCACTCACTTCAAATCTATCACTCTATCAACTATACCATACAATATGATCTTTCCTACAAAATGTACTCCTTCTTCTGACTTCTCACATTATATTAATTATATTACTATTCTCCAAGTCACGGAGGGGAAAAATCTACTCTTTTTCTTTCACCCCTCTTATCACTCATGTCCAGTTAGCCACCAAACTGTCATTCTAGCTCTGAAATACCTCTTATATTTGTCCCTTTTTCTCCATTCCTACTCTGCCACTTAATATTTTGATTTTTGTGTTTAATTGAGGGTTTTTAACTTGTTTTCCTTTTTCTTACTGGCATGCCCAATTGATTTGTTGATCTGATTTTCCTCTCTTTTGTTGATGAACAAGTTTAGAGAAATGATTTTTCTCCCCCCAGAGTGCTTTGGCTGCATGCCCCAAATTTTGTTATAGGGTCTCACTGTTGTTATCATGAATGAAATTCATTGTTTCTAGGATTAATATTTGACCATACCCATTCTTTAGAATTAATCTATTTAGAATCCAATTTATTTTAATAATTTCTTCTTTTAATCCTCTGTTCATTTCTTTTAACCTTCTTTAAAATAAATTTCATTACATAATGTTCTGCAAAAGACGTCTAATATTTCCATATTTTTTTCATTTGCTTATAAGGTTCTTATGCCCTAATATTTGGCATTATACATAACTGAGAAATATGTAATTTCTTTTACATTTCCATTCAATAATATTAAAATGTTACTTATATATAGCTGTTCTGAAGTTCTATTCAGGTCCTTAATTTCCTTTTTGTTCATTTTTTGAGGGAGTTAGATTTATCTAGGTTTGAGAAGGGGTAAAGTGAGGGACCTCACTATTGTAGTTTTACAGTTTATCTTTTTCCTATAATACATTAAATTTTTACTCTAAGTACATAGCTGCCATGCCATTTGCCACATATATGTTTGGTATTAATATTAATTCATTTTCTATGGTACATTTCAGCAAAATATAACTCTTCTGTTTTTTCTTTTTTATCAAGTCTATTTTTGCTGTTGCTTTTTAATGAACTCTTGGTTTTTATTCCTATTTTTTTTTACTTCTTACTGAAGCATAATAGTTTTTGATCTAGCTCCTTATTTGAACTGTATGCATCTTTTTTTTTGTTTCAAGTGTGTTTCTTATTAACAATATATTGTTGGATTCTGCTTTCAAATTGATTTTGCCATCCTCTTCCATTTTTATGGATGAGTTTGCCCCATTCATATTCATAGTTATGATACACTTCTCTGTTTCATGCCCTCTCTTTATTAAAAATAAATAAATAGAAAGATATATAAATAAATAAGAGAGAGAGAGGGAAAATAGTGAGAGAGACAGAATGAGCTCAACACCAATGCTCCAGGTTTGTTATAGTCTGTTTCTGCTTCCTTGCCCTGCTTTTCTTTCCCTCACTCAGAGTCCAGTAACAGGACCTTATTCTTTATTTTCTTTTTCTCTTTTAAGACCCTCTTTGAAATCTACCTTCCTTGACTGGTTTTGTTTAAGACTAATCATCCCTTCATCTACCTTCCCTCTTACTCTCCCTTTTTCCTCCTGTTTCCCTATTGAATGAAATGTATTTCTGTACCCAAGTCTTTGGATATGTGTTCTTCCTTTCTTTGATCAGTTTAGATGAGAGGAAGATTCAAATGTTACCAGCTTCTCTCCATCTCTTCCTCCTTTTTTGTATATACTTTTGCTTGCGAACCTTGATTATATGAGATATTAAGTTCCTCTTCCGCCCCTCTCTTTTTCCTTTATTCTTTTAAAATCATCAAAACATAACAAAACCAAATTCATGCCCTCAATTTATTTTACTCCCTCTATGACCTCAGATGACAGAAGGGACACTTGAATCCTTCCTTCCATCCCCCCGCCTGACCCCTCCAAAGGCAAACAATTCATATTTATAAAGTCTCACTTGTATTGATCTTTTTAAATTTTTCTTGACTCCTGTGTTCATATTTCAAAGCTTTTGTAGAGCTTGTACTTGGAAAGTACCTGGAAATCTTCTATTTCATTAAAGACCCATTTCTCCCCATAAAAATATACTTAATTTTTCTAGGGAAGTTATCTTTGTTGTAAGTTTCTTTTGGAATATCTTATGAATTCTCAGAGAATATGGAGTTCCAAGCTCTCCACCTCCGTGTAATGGAGGATAGCTAAACCTTACATGTTTTTGACCACGGCTTCTCAGTACTTGAATTTTACCTAGCTGTTTGCAGTATTTTTTTCTTTTACCTGGAAGCTCTAGATTTCAACTTTAACATTGCTGAGGGTTTTCATTTTTTGGTTCCCTTTAGGAGCTGAACAGCGAATTCTTTCTATTTCTACTTTGTTCTCTGTTTCCAAGAAATCTGAGCATTTTTCTTTCATGATTTCTTGAAATAAGATATCCAGACTTTTTAAATTTTGTCCTGAGTTTCAGGAAATCTAATGATTTTTAGATTTGTTTTCTCCTTGATCTATTTACCAGGTCAGGTTTTATTTCCTACAAAATACTCTAGATATTCTTATGTATTTTTCCAATCTTTTGATTTTGTTTTAGCATTCCTTGTTGTGCCATGGTGTCATTAGTTTCTATTGGATCCTATCTAATTTGGGGAAAATTTTCCTCTTGGAAAAGGCTTTATATTTCTTGTTCTAAGTTGTTAATTTTCTTTCCAGATCTGTCTCCCATAGCTCTCATTTCTTTTCCCATTTTTTCCCTCTAGCACTTTCATTTGGTTTTTAAAATTATTTTTAGCCCTTGAATAACAAAAACAGCAGCAGCACCAACAATAATATCATCATCCACAACAATTCCTACCCTATTTCTTTCAGGAATTCTGATTTAACTTGTGCCTAAGGTGTAGTTTTCATTGAGACTTTGCTTAAAGATATTTTGGAGTAATTCTTTTCTCTTCTAATTCTGTCTTGAGAATAACTATCACTATACTAGCTCTTTATGGTAATATTTGTTGTTGGTTTGTTTATTTATTTTTGTGACCAGCTTCTTGACTTCAGACTTTAAATTAGAGCTGGGCTCTGTGAACTTCTGGGGAGAATATCTGGGTTATGGTTTGTCCTCTTGAGTTCTTCCGCTGCTTTCTTGAGGCAGTATTGTGTTATCCTAGATTTCAGGGGGCAGCTCAGGTTAGTCCCAAACTGGTCTGATCCAGGGCAAAGTGTGATCACTGCCTTCCTTGTTGAAGTTCTGCAAGTTCCTGACCTGGGCTTGGTTTTCTACACACATACTTGCTGTCTTTACCTGCTTGGAAATTCCAGTAGAGTGCTACTAGACATAGCCACTATCAGTTCTGCAGGTTCAGAGTGCCAGAACTGTAGGTTCTCCATTGATCTGAGCTTCTAGCTCCAGTTATTTCCCTGTAGGCTTCAGACTTAGCAGGAGGTCCTGAGATCCCACTCCATTCATGAAGTCAGGTCATAGCTACCATTTGCTGCTAATCTTGACCAGTACTATTTTTCACCATGGGATACCACCCCTAGTTGTAGGTGCTTGCTCAATATGGAACCTAAATGACAGAGTTGCTAGTTGGCACCTCTTTCTACATCTTACACATGGTTGGGGTCTTCCTCTTCTTGCTCTGATGCACAGTTTTGGTCTTCTTTCAATTCCTGTGTACTGGAATACTTCAGGCAGCCAGCCCCAGGCTAGACTCTGTCATTAGTGTCTACAGTCCTGTCTGTCTCCTTATATTGATCTGAGCTGGAAATATGATTCACTGTGATTTTTTTTTTCTTCTTGGATTCCCCCAATGGTATGTTTTCTAGATCTTTGTGAAGGAATTGTGTTGGTGTGAGATATTTCTACCTACTCCTCTGCCATCTTGACTCCTCCTCCCCAGTCCCTATTCTCAAATGGTGTTTAATTCATGTGTCTTGAATACATGAAGTGAAATCATTTTGTACTGTAGTGTCTGTATTCCTCTATTCAATTAAATTCAGCAAACATTCATTAAGTACCTTCTATGTGAGAGCATAGGAACCATGCTAGAATCTAGGAATATATAAATAAAATTGAAAATTGCTGTCTTCAAGAGACTTATGATTCTTTTGAATATCCTATAGTTAATTCCAGTCTCTCCTCTCTTCGTATCATCCTCCATATCATTGCGAAATTGTCATGGCTAAAACAGAGATCTAATTATGTCACACATACTCCCCTTAAAAAGAAAAAAATTCAATGACTCCTTAATTTTTTTTAGGATAAAATACAAAATCTTCAATCTGGCATTTAAAGTCTTCCACATTATGACCCCAATTGGCTTTTTACTCTTATTTCATATTATTTACTCTTAAGGACTCACTATATTGGCCACATTGACCTGCTGGCTATTGTCCACATGGGATGCTCTATCTTCTACATCTACATCACTGCCGAGATTGTTGACCATGCCTGAAATGATTCTCTCATTTCTGCTTCTTGGCATAGTTTCTTTCAAGATTCATTCTGAGCACTACTTCTTACATGAGATATTTTCTGACCACCCTTCCCCACCACATCCTCTACCCCTTGCAAAGCTGTATTATCTATTTTTTTTTATTCTGCTCCCCTTCCATAGGATCCTTTTCCTAGTTCTGCCCCTCACTTCTGTCCCCAGCTGCCAGTGCCTTCGAGATTACCTTCCATCTACTCTGTATGCACCTTAGTGATTTGTATCCCTTTTCCCTCATGACTTTCTTGACAGCAGAGATCATTTTTGCCTTTATTTGTATCCCCAGTACTTAGCACAGTATCTAGCACATGATAAGTGCTTTAAAAATTCATAGTGACTGACTGACTTCTAGGTTATCATATTGAATCTTCCCACCATTTACTTAATGTTTGTTAAATTGAGTTGAATTTGTGTATATATCTTATCTTTCCCCTATATTGCTAGCTCCCTGAGGACAGGTTCTAGTTTTTTAAATTTTGATATCTTCACCTTACCACCCACCCCCTGGATATGGCATAATATTCTTTATATTTGATATCTAATAAAGATTTGTTAAAATTGGCTATAGCCTCAGGACTCTTCCTCTACCATAAACCCCACAGTGATGGAGAAAAAGCAGCTTAGGGACCCATTCCCACCCCTACCCCACCTCTACACTCTATATGAAATGGCCTTCATCTTCATCCTTCAGAGGAACTTTGAGGTGAACAGTCTTTCACCATCCATCCTGGTAAGATCCTTCAATGTTAAACATGAGCACAACACACTTGAGTGAGGTTCAATCAGATTAAAATGTAATCAGGAAATGTTTAACAAAATAAGTAGCATTACAATACAACAAAATAATATTCATATGCAATTTTCTAAGTCAATATATGTGGCAGGAAATTACATAAAATTTTCAGTTTAGTGGCTCCCTCTTTTCTGAGTCTAGTTGCCTTTTTAATGGTATTTTATTTTTCCAATTACATGTAAAGATAGTTTTCAATATTTATTTTATAAGATTTTGAGTTCCAAAATTTTCTCCCTCCTGCCTTCCCTTCTCTTCTCTCCTTCAAGATGGCAAGCAATCTGATATAGGTTATACATGTGCAATCATGTTAAACATCTTTTCATATTAGCCATGTTGTGAAAAGGAGTCTAGGGATGGATTAAGGACAATAAATGTTGGAGTGTTCCTCTGTCATGGTCCTTGGTCATAAAAGGACCAACTATGTAGAGAACTGGAAACTGCTATGTCTGCTGGAATCTTAGGCCTTCAGTGCAGTCAAGTTCCTACAGACTTAAGCATAACCATTCTGGGCGTAGAAATATACAGTAATATTTATACAGCAGGGGCTGTGATACATCTGTTATGTAAGCATAGATGTAAAACAAAGAGGAATGAATTAGAAGGTAATAATAGTGATCATAATAAATAGCTTATATTTATCTAACACTGGAAGGTTTGTAAAAGGTTTTAGAAATATTACCTCACTTTTATCCTCACAACCCTACAAAGTAGGTGCTGTTATTATCCCCCTTTTACAGATGAGGAGACTGAGACCAACAGAGGCCAGCTCTCTCTATATTATGTTAGGTTATCTCCCTCAGATCTACTAAAATAAAGAATTTCATATAGAGTTTCACTGAATTTTTTCATTTAACTAAACATATTTAGTTAAAAATTGAAACTTGATGATAACTATTGCTAAAGGTAAAAAAAAAACCCACTGATTTTATTTCATATTTTATTGGACTAACAAGCTGAGCTGCAAATTATACTTTCCAAACATTTTATGGATGAATTAAATAAAAAAATTCAATAGAATCTGCAAAAACCATTTTCATACCTTAAGTGAGGTACAAATTAGTGGAGAAAATTTTATCACTTTAATGTTGGTTCGATTTCAGAAATATTTCATTTGCTTGCCCACGTATAAATTACTTAAATACCTTAATATAATATTTTTAGGTAAAATCAGCAAGTTCTTGATTCTTGACTGGTAATAAAGTTTGGTGATTTGAGTGGTACAATTTATAATAAGTTCACAGAGGCTCATCCTTAGCATAATTGATGCACATTTAGAAGAAAAAAATGAGAGACTATATGAATTGAGTACAATTTATTCTTATAACACAGGAGGCTTTCAACACTTACAAATGGGAATCTGTGCAGGAATTATATATTAATGGCATCCTAGAAATAGTCAGAGATTTGATAAAAATGAATAGATGGCAGTGGGGTGGAGAGTCCCATTTAAAGCCCCAGTGTTCTGAATAGTTGATTGCCCTGATGTCTGTGTATGAAGGCAGCCTTCCTTAAAAACTCTAAGGAAGGTACTTGAAAACAATGTACCAAAAGTCCTAGTGCTGTTTGTTTAAATGGCACTGGTCCTTTGGGACACCTTATTTTATTGATGTCTTCTGTCTTTTAGTAATATCACAGTCATTTTAGGCCTTCTCCAAACTGAATTCTCTTGTGGAAGAATTGTGACTAAGCCTTCACACCTATGGGATCTCTGGTGAATAACAGCCTAACTGTGTATGAGTTTCCTTAAGATGATGCCATTGGATCAGATGGCCTCTGGTATCCCATGATTCTATGACTATATCTGATAAGGTATATAATTTTCTGCCATATGTGTTCCCTATCTCTCTGGAGTTAGATAGTTTTTATGCTATGTTCTCTGGGACTTCAAAGTAGCTACTTTTTAACAAAGAATAGAGATGGTACCATTATAGGATAAAAATCTCCATCTAGCTTGATACATAGATTTTACCCTGGTCTACTAATAACTAAGTTCCCGTTAATTTTCACACTCAAACCCATTCATTTTTCCACTCTCCACTAAGTACCATCTTTACTAAGTTCTTTTTTTTTTTTTTTTTACTAGTACTAAGTTCCATCTTTAGGGTACAGAGACTTCTTTTCAAATGGACTAAGGATTCTGTTTAAAAGATTTTGCATTCACTGCTCAAGTTGTTAGAATTCATGGTTCGTTGTTTATAAAGGTGCCTATGAAGGCACTGAGAAAGTCTGAGGGAGCTGTCCGTGCTTTTCTTGATTGAATTTCTAGATTCTATCATTAGTCTGTAATTATACAGATCTTGTTATTAGCAGGTTATTTCTACAATCCTCCTCCTCCTTTTCTCCTCCCCCCACCCCCACACCTACTGAATCTGAAGGCTGAGATCATGTGAGATTTTTAAAGTGATCATTACTTTGGCAGCATTTGGTTGTTAAAAGTCCCACTTCTGCTACAGCAGTGACTCGATCCATTTCTCTGCTTATATTGTCCTGATTGCCTTCTGATTTTATCACAGATCATAAAAAGACTTGGTTCCAGAGTGTGATGGATTACAGTATGCTGAGAAGCATCAAGATGGAAGATATATAGCTAATGCACTTACTGTCATTAGCTACCCAAGCATCCTAAGTACCTCTTGTAGCTCTCTGACCCACATTTCATAAAGTCTGTTGTTTTTCTCCTGCAGGGTTATTTCCTGAGCTGCATATCACTATTATACCAGATTCCCCAAACAAGCTATCTCACCTGCTGGGCCTGTGTTTTTCTGGTCCACAGTTACTCTAAAAAACATTTCAGGGGAGGGGAAAGTGTTGCTTCCCCCTTTTTGAAAAACACAAGTTTAGATAGACCAGCACTTCTAGATTTTGGAGAAGACTAGGGAGGAAGAACTTCATTGTTTTTCAGATCTGTGGGCATTATTAGAAACATTCCTTTCAGTATGAGAATTTACATGCCACATTTCACCCCTGGCATCCTTTGTAAATGAATTGTTCAAAGAGAAGTTATATTAGGACAAGTAGAAATTATGACCAAGACCATATGTGGATTTTTAGTTAATATTCATGTAACACCCAAAGGGAAGATGGTGTTACACAATAAACTAAGTATGTCCTAAGCAAATAACAAAATCTTTTCCCCAAGGACCTGGCACTCCAAAGGTATGAATCACACAATAAAAGGCTGGGGATGGAGTACAAACATTGAGGAGGTACTGGAGCCCATAAATGGAATTCATTGAGGAAGTGGTGGTTGGAATAGAGAATGCATGGAACAGATTTACTTTGGGGTTTTGGAAATAAGGGCTTTGGGGCATTTGATATCAAAGATGAAAAGCCCACCTTGTACAGTTTAATTCCCCTGATCTGTGTAGGGCAAGAGCAGGTTAAAACAACTCATACTTTGCAGAACTGAAGTAATATCCTGCAGTGGGCCAGCTTGCCTTTGTGAATTGATAAACAATGTCCCTAAGTTTTAAATAAATGACTTCTGTGGTCTGGGCGCTGATGAAAACTACGATCTGATTTTCCCAGAAGGAACTCAGGGTGTTTGGGAAGTGCAGGGGCTGACTATACAATAGTCCTTGAGGGCTGTATGAAAGAAGCCTTAGCGAATGCATAATGCACCAGGAGGATGGAGAGACCCATGTTATATAATACTAGCTAAAACTTGTTAAAAGCTACCAGATTTTGCACATACAGCTCGAGCCCCAGCCACCCATTCATCAGGGATAGCAGGATGTACTACTTTCCAGCAGCCTTTGAGAAATATTTATTTAAAACCATTGGTGGCTTGAAAATGGAGTCAACTTTGGAAAGAGCTTACAAGCTCTTAGTGCACTCAACCCAAACCCTTTTTAATACTTCCAAGCTTCCAAGGTTTCTTAATTATTGATTAGGTCTATCACTGCATTATTTCCTACCATGGCTTTTCTGCAGAGCTGATGGTTTCTTTGGATTTCTTAACTCCCTCTTTCCCCTCACTTTTTGCCCCATTTTCTCCCTATCCTTTAGAGTCCATGTACACTATTCTCTTGTAATTAGTATAGAAATTGGGATTTGCACGGAATCTCTGGCTTTTTACATACAACTATCGGGAGATGGGAATTGGGATTCTTCATTCCACCATGTAATACTGAAGTTGCTAATTTCTTCTAATGCAATCTATTTAGGCTAGCGAACACAATCCATTACAAAATGTCCTTTAGTCATGCAGGTTTTAGTTATTGACTAAGAAGGGCAATGGAACTTTAGATTACACACTGAGATCAAATTTTAATAAATGAAGGCAGCTCATGTAAAGAGAGGGTGAAGACAAGATTGGAACTATCAATCAGTTTTTATTTAATACTTAAATACTCTGCTAAATATTAAATACCAAATAGTAATTGTTTCTCTTTTACCCAGGAATCCTGAGAGTCTTTTCCTTTCAGTTTGATTTTTTTTATTAAACGGGCCATCCCTTGAGCAACTACTTAAAGAAGCCTATTCATTGAATGGATGTATCTCACTCAAAGTGAAAATCCTATAAGACATTATCCTGAAAGGGCCAGGGTCTCATTACATCCTGGGCCATCTCCAGCCCTCCTGATGAATTTCGGGCCACGGGATCCACATGGCTCAGGAGAAGAAAGTGACCTTGCACAGCCCTCTCTCACTCAAATCAAAGTCAACTTCAAGTCATGTCTCCATCTTGATGTCATGGTCCTCTTAGAGAAGGAAGGACAAACACAACAATACAAGTACTCAGCAATCCACTATGTTTGAGTAGACAGTGAATGCAAATCAACCCCTACCCTCAGACATACCATACATGCATTCAGCTGGTAGAGAGTGCTTTTTCAAGGGCACATCAATATTGCCTACACATACTATAAAAAGAACTAATGATATCAATCAGATTTCAAGTTTGTCATAAACCGGTGGACCAAGCTTTGTGAGGCAGATGGAGGCTTATGTATCATACAGCCGGCTGGTTTTGTTTGTAAGCGATGAAAAGGAGGCCCTTGCCTACCAGGAGACAGACAAACATTTTCGGGGTTCAGACAAGGAAATTTCTTGTCCGCTCTTGCGTCGGGTCGTCTCTGGTTATGTTCAACTTTGGAGGAGGGGATGCTCAGGTTCTCATGCATCGTTGCTACCATGCAGCAGGGGGCACTGTAGTAGTGCTGTTAGCGGTCCAAGGCAGCCTTAGGTGTAAACAGAAGAGTTGGAGCGTGGGTACTCTCGGGGTTCTCTGCATCCCCCAGCCCCGTGCTGGATTCCCTCCGCGCGCCCGCGCATCCCGTCTTCATCTCCGAGGAAATGGAACGCGGTGAATTGAGCCGCTCCTCCAGGTTTATGCCAGCCTGGAAAGATTCCTGTACTTTACGGAGGAACTACTGAACTAGGGACTTCTCCATCCCACCCTGGGCACTCTTGGACAAGTAATTGTGCCCACCACCTGTCTCTGGTAGCCTCGGGGAATGTTTATTGTTTCTTTGTCTTAATTTGCCCCCCTCCCCCCACCTGCTTGCATCCTTTCCTCTTTAACCACGGCCAGAAACGCCTTAAAATTTCCTGCCAACATTTCTCCGGACGACCTGATCGCGCCATGGAAGCTGCCTTTTTTAGAGTTAATGCCCCTGGGGAGGTGGGTAATTAAAGTCCCATTTCTTTCCTGGGGCAGTTGTGTGTGTGTGTTTGTACGCACAAAAAAGCAGCTCTCTCCAAACCCTTCTTCCTTCCCTCGTCTCCTTCTCCAGATGACTTTCCAGTTTGACCATGGAAGACCACTGGCGGTGCTGGGCACTGAGAGGACTGGGCTGGGGACCAAGTGTGTGCCAGCCGCCGCCGCCCCGGCGGCAGAAGAGGAGAACAAGTCTCTCCCTCGCCCTTTTCTCCTTCCTTCTCTCCTCCCCTTGTGCGCACTCCGGCCACCCCTTCTTGGGCTCCCTTCCAGCAGTCACCGATTGGTCTCGGTGGCTTTCCAGGGTGAAATCGAAGGCGAAAGAAGCCGGAGATGGGGGGCGGGGGGGGGGGGGGGGCGGAGAGAATATGGGAGAAGGAGGGAAGGAGGAGGAGTCCGGGATCCAGGCGTGGAGATGCGGGCTGAGGGGAGGGGTGGCCACGCAGGCGCGCGGGGGGGAGCCCCCCGAGAGCCCCACGCGGGTGCTGCCCCGAATCTCCAGGTTCTCACTTCAGTGCCGAAGGGGTTGGGGACTGGAAGGAGCTAATAAAGAGTGAATGAGCTCCATCCGCCCGCCTCGGCGGCTGGAGACCCAGCGAGCCCCCAGAGCTGTGCCAGGGGAAGGAGGGGAAGAGGGGAAGGAGGCGGAGGCAGCTCTCGCTCCCGTCCCTCCCACTCTCCCTTCTCCACTCTCTCCCTGTTTTCTCCTCCAGCTGCACCGGCAGCCCAGCTCCGTCCTGTCCATCCCTTCCTCCCTGCACTCGCACCCCTCCAGTCCTGCCCTCACTAGCCCCTCCAGCCTCCCACCGCATTCAGGACTCTCCCCCCACCCCCTTTCCCAACTGCCATGGGTTAGGGTCCGGGCGGAGCGGAGGAAGAGGGCTCCCTAAAGCCAAGCACTCAATAAACCTGCCGCTGGCTCGCTGGCTGCCGGCTCGCCGGGGCTCCCGGGGATGGGGAGAGCGCTCTGAGTCCGCGCCCCGGTATCGGGGAAGGAGGAGACAAGCGGGGCCGGGAGTGAACCGCGACAGAAGAGGGGTGGGTTCCGAGGCTGGGGGGGAGGGGAGGGGGAAGACGGGGGAGAAGGGGAGGGGTAGGAGGGTGGGAGAGAGAAGGAGGAGGAGAGAGAAAAAAAGTGAAGCGGAAGGTGGGGATTGATGCTTCTTTCTCTGTTGCGGCTGCCCTTGTATTGGAAAGGGAGCAGAAGGGAAGGCGGTGGAGAGATGATTGCTGAGCTGGTGAGCAGCGCCCTGGGGCTCGTCTTGTATCTCAACACCCTGAGTGCGGATTTCTGCTACGATGACAGGTAAGAGGGGAGGTGAAGTGGGAGGGAGGCGAAAGGCTGGGAACTCTGCTAGGCTGCCTGGCTGCCTTGCCTCCGGACTCCGACCAGGAGCCCGGCTGGAGGGAGAGTGGTCCCGGCTGCGGGATTCAACTACATAACAATCGGTCCCTCCCTACCCCCCAAGTCTCCAAGCAAACACACCGGGAGTAAACGGACTAGTTAGTTGTAGCTCCTAGTTTCTCTGCAGATTTCTCTCCTTGTTTCTTTCTGGTGTTTGTAGACACTAAAGTTTCTTAAAGGAAATTTCTATTTGGGAGACTATTCAATGAAAAAAGTATTACTTGGTGTCACAAGAACACATTAAGTGATTTTGTGTCTGGGCACGAAGGAAACCCCATTTCTTCTCCCGCACCCCTCATTTCCCCTTTAATAGTTCCCTTGCAACTCCCCCCCCCCCCCAAAAAAAAACCCCAGCAACCGTGAAACTTATTTCTAGAGGGCAAAACAGGCGGTTGACACTTGCTAATTTCCTGGAATAAGAATGCCTTGCCTGCCTCAACTTTCCTTGTCTGTTGTAAGGCAACATAACGCTGCCCCTGAGGTACCCCTATAGAAGATCGATGGAGCAGCACTTTACGTAAGCCTTCAGCTTTCATTTATGTTTGGGACTTTTCGTTTATGCTTAGCAGTTCTTGTAGGCTAATTGGGAAAGATGAAGCCCGTGGGGCTTTGACGTGGACTTTTGCATTTGGGTTAGTTTGGATGGCTAATGAGACCTGAACTGTGTTGTCAAAGAAACTGCATCGATTTCTGGAAAATGTCACATGGGTGCTGGTGTCCCTACCTGTTTTTTCCCTCCTTTAAACGTGCTAGTGTTTAGAAACTGATGAAAAGCTCCATTAGCCATTAGGGAAAATTCCAATTTGTGTCTTTTCCGGTGACTTAATCTGATTACAATTAAAACAGATGCATAATTAAAATATATTAGGGAGAACAGTACGCCTGGCTAAACTTATTAACTATCCTGCGTTGTTTCGTGCTCCATTGAAATTAAACCATTCAAAAAGTGAGCATAGATTTACTTTGACAGCTTTGCATCAGTCCTCTTGCTATGGAAAGTGTATGGATCCCTTGGGTTAGGGTGAGGTAGTGCCTGGGATTACTCCTACTGGTTGGATAGTGAGCAGAGATGAAGTCCGGATCCTCTCCTGGTTGTAATTAACACTTTTATATAGTCTCTCTTTTCTCTATGATTAGCCTAAATGCATGTGTATATGTCTTAGGTCAGCAGCTCTGGCTTCACACCCACTATTAGCCTGCATCGGAAATCCCAGAGTGATTCGGGTGGCAGAATTCAAGAAATCCTTCTTGAAAAATGAACAGGAATATTTGTCAGAGCTTAGTAGAGGGGGAAACCAGTGTTCGACTTTAACTTTCCCTAAACTTTTAATCACAGCTTACAGATTTTTGCTGTCACGTACTTGGAGAAATAATTTGTCTGTGCTTGTGACAGGAGCAGTCTTTATTCTCCAGAGTTGTAGTGTAGTGCACCTGCTGATACTGAGTCTGCCAGTGACTTTAGGAAGAAGTGGGGGAAAAAAACTTCTCTCCGTCAAAAATTGCTAACTTTGCACTGAAAATAAGTTCGGGGTTGAATCCTTGCCTTCAATGACTCTGCTTGGGAAAGTTTGATTTGCAAAGATGCACTTAGTACTTGAAAAAGGTGGTAAAATTTCAATGCAGGAATATGTAGTTTTGTTTTAAGTGCCTTCTTAAATACCTTAATTCTTATGGGCACTGTGATGATTCAGACTTTAGCACTCTACACTCTTCTTAATAGTTTCTTAGTTCTGATTGGGAAATGACATTATGTCCAGGGGAAAACTACACTTTACGATTTTATTTGAACTAATTTTTTATAGCATTTATTTTCTGTAATGACTGACAAAAATATCTTTACTCTTTGCTCATAAATCATAGTATAGAAGCAATCCACCGGTGACTTAAGTCCAGGGGCATGTGGTATGGTCATTAGGATTTAGTTCTTAATGGTAACTATAATTTTTCATATCTCTTCCTTCACTTAAGGAGATAGTATACTTTTGTATCATTCATATGTATATATATATGTATATAGGTACATATATATTTGTACCTATGTATATACATAGACACCCATATATACGCATGCACATTTATTTAAGAGGTCTGGTATTTCATAGTTTTGATATTGCGATCAAATCCTTTCTATCCTACTGATGGTCTCCAGCAGTTATGAGGATACATTTTAACTGTGATGTCCATTTCACAAACCTATCTAAAGTACATAAACCCAAGCTTTCACAATCTAATCTTCTAGTGAAGATTTAACACTACTCTTGTTGTCCTTGAAATAAGTTAGTATGTGATCCTAGTAATTGTTTTCTTGTATTTGTAGAGGTTCTACTAAATGTTTCCTCCTTCCTGTGTTGTAGACTGATAATTCAGTGCCAAGGTATAAATTTCAAGTGTAGATCATCCCAAACTACTGTCCTATAATATACATTTGCTATTATATAATTTACCCCGCATACAATATTTTTACTACACATGTATTAGAGAACTATTCTCTCTTTATATTTGTGTTTGTGTACACACAAAAGTGTATGTTATGTATATAGAGGCAGGGATCAGGGAAGGAAAAGACAAATCTTAAAATCATGGCTTATTCATTCCTACTGCTCTGTGTCCTGCAACAAACTCCCAAGTTTAAAACATAGCTTAAACTAGAATTGTGGACTTATGCTGCCCCACAGGAGATTTTGTGAAATACAAGCCTCTAAAGGAGGTCAGTGTTGGAACTGCAGGGTCGACCATTCAATTTATGTGGGAGGCAGCTCTGACTGCTGACTTCATTCACTCAGTCAGAGTTTTGCATTTAAACTCCAAGAATCAGACTTTTGATTTAGGGATATATCACGTTGCTATGACTTAAACTTACAACTTTGGTACCTCTCAAACTACTATAATTTCTTTTTTCACTACAGAGATCGAGAATACTTTAGAATCTAAAGGGTGTGTGTAATAGCTTGAAGTGTTTGGTATGGGTTGGTTGAGATCGGAACTAAGAACTAAGCAGAACTAAGCAGTAATATAGAAACTTCTTATGACAAAATCAATTTCCCTAGGGTAAAATGGAATATTTTACATGTGTTTCTACATGAAATCTAAGAAATTGCCTGAGATGTATAGGATAGAATCCAATCAGCCTCAGAAATTAGAGAAGCAGATGAAAAGTCTTTGCTCATAGTAAGTACTTAAATCATTGTTGAATTCGTGGATCTAATTTAGTTTTTTTCCCTTTTATATGATTTTATTCCTATAAATTAAAGAATAATAATAACATCTAATACTTATACTTTGAACTTTACAAAGCATTGTGCAAATATCGTCTCATGTGAGTCTTATGACAACCCTAGGTCCTATTATTGTTCCTATTTTATAGATGAAGAAACAGGTAGACAGAGCCAAGTGACTTGCCTAGGGTTATACAGAAATCTAGAGCTGAAAGAGATGTTAGAGGCTATCTGTTTAAACCCTTCATTTTAAATATGAAAAACTGAGGCAAAGGGAGAGTGAGTGACTTGTTCAAAGTCACCAAGGCAGTGAGTACCATATAATGATCTTGAATTTCGAGTCTCTAATCAGGCTGGAATTGCACCTAATAAAACACCAACCAGTTGCCTAATCGTGAGCCTGTGTGTTGTATGTGACACATTGATGCACCCCTCCCTTTTTCCAGATCTTTGTGAATAACTTGGGTCTCTGCATTAAATATTGGGGGATAAAACAAGTTGAAAGAAAAGATTTTCTTTTTCTGTTTTCCTCATAAATGTTAATGATGACATCCGTCATTTTACATTCTCCTGAAAGAGACTATTGTAAGATTCCCATAAAAATAGTATAAAAGACAAAAAGAGACTTTTCTAAAATAACAAACTTGTTTTGAATCATTTTTGTATCTTAACCATGTTCTCTATTAGAAAGAAAAACCTATATCAAAAGGTATAGAAAAGTACACAAGAAAAGGAAAGTGAATTTCTAGTTTAAGACCTCAAATCACAATGAGCCAATGCTTCAGATAAACAAAAAAGGCTGTTAAACCAAATTATTTGGGATTCAGGGAGGGAGGATGTGCATTTGCCTCTTGAGATTGCTTAATTTCACTATTGTCCAATGCTGCGTGTAAAATTGAAGCAAGATGACTTTCTATTTGGATCTTCTTCTATTTGGATCTTCCATCATTGTACATGCAACTTGCCTTTTGAGTAATAAGGATTCTCTGTGCATAACTTTCAGGAATGATCCCACAGGAGAATTTAGGACTATCAAAAATTCACGCTTACATAATTGTGGTTTAGTTGGTCATTTGGGCTTAAAACTGTAGTGTTGGCACACTGCTAGTTGGATTTTTTTTCTGCTTTTGACTGACAGTATTTAAAACTGAATAATGCTAGCTTTAAAGTTATAGTTCCTCAAGATCGTGATGAATTAAAAACAACCTCAGTGATGATATTTACCCATTGCTCCCAAATGATCTTTTAAGGCTGGTGTTAGTCTGCCCTTTTGACCTCATGTGGTCCACATCCTTTTTGATTCTTGCCCTAATGAAAGTAGTAAATTCAGTTCCTTAAAACAAGACAGTCTTTGGAGTAAACTGAAATTAACTTGCAAATTCCAATATGTGTTAACACAGCTAAACCACGAACCAGTAATCTGTTTACTGGAAAACATCTAGACACAATTATTATGAAATTAAAAGGGAAACTCATCATTTTCTCCAACACTCACCTTTCATTGACTAATTACTTAGAGAAAAAAGAATCTGCAGTAGTCTTTTTTTCCTACTTTTAAATTCTCCTTTCAGTTTAGAATATATATTTAATAAAATGGGAAACCAGAGTCTAATTTATTGTTTATGGATTGTTTTATGTGGCACTTTTATGTTCTTGCTAAGTTCTTTGATGTTTTAAAGAGCTGGGCTTGGAGAAGGGCTATTCTGCTCTTTTGGACAAGTAAATCTATTTTATCCGAAATCACAAATTAAAATCAGGCAGAGCCTGTATAGACTGCTGTGAACTTCCTCTGTTGGGCCTGACACAGGATTTAATCTAGTAAGTGACCCACATACAAGCACCGAGAACATGTACAAATACTCCGGGGAAAATGGCTTGCCATCTGTCTCTTGGTTGATTTTTTTTTGTATATATACATTTGATTATTAATTTACATTTGGGATTCCACCAGGCCTTTGTCTTGTCATCTACACTTAATTTTTCATTGCTAATGCACCCCTGTGGTGGTACTGAATTCCTGCTGCTCTAATTCTGAAATGGCTACAACCTTTTGGATTCCAGCATGGGCCAGAAGCATAGTTTGTCTTGCTAATCTTTTTCTCTTTGCTGCTTAGTACACTAAATGTACTTGTTTAAAATGATCATGATAATAGCAGCTATTTAAAGTTGTGGTCTTTAATATAGGCAAAGGGAACATTTTCTCTGGAGCATATGCTTGCATAATTTTAGCAAAAATTTTAGCAAAAGAGGAAAGCCGCCTTTTTGCTTTTGATGTTCCTTGAGGTGCTTTACAGTGAGTAGGGTCCCCATTTTTTAATGTGTTCCCCTCTTGAAAAGCTGGAGAACATCCAGAGAAAGACAGTCAGGTTGGCCAAGGTTGCTTTACACCTATCCTACATCTTGTTGGTCCTTCATTCTTAAAGAGGACTGTGAAATCAGAAAGGTGATGCTATGACTTGCAAGTGAATTGGACTTAAGTGAGGCAGGGCTGTGCAAAGTCACTAACCTCACTTTCTCCTCCAGAGCCATTTGGGTCCAATGGCCAGATATAGATCAGGATGACTGGAGATGGCCCTGGATGCAGTGGGAAACCTGGGCCTTTTTAAGCTAAAGTCTTTCCCAGTTCTCACTTTAACTACAATAATGCCCAGTCAGTAATTAAGGCTAGGTAAGAAATGAGCCAAGGAATTGTCCCTTTTACCTAATAAAAAAAAAAAAATCAGTCTGGGAGTGGAAGATCCTCAGGGTTTCTGGACAAAACAGAAACAATTACTATTTACGTTCATTCTGAGCCATGGGGAGGGGAGTGTGTGTGCAAACAATGACTACTAAGTGGGGCTTGGATCTGAATCTACTGTTGGCCAATCAGTGAGAGCCAGAGTGAATTGAGGTTAAGGCATGATCTTTATGAAAGAAATCTGGCGAATAAACCTCAAGATATCTTTTGAGGTTTCAGGCATCAAAATTTATATTCCTTTGGGCAGAGCACCCATGGGTAATACCCTATGTGGACAGAGGGAGAGGAAGGAGGGAAGCACAGGGAGGGAAGAATGAGGGTATTTAGTAAGGAAAGTTGAAGACTGAGAGGCAATAGTTAAGCCAACTTCAAGTATGTGAAAGCTGTCATGGGGAAGAGGGATCACATTAGCTCTCTTTACCTCTTGAGGTACTCTCATAGGCAACAAAAATACTAAAATGGTTTGGTTCCAGAAGGCAGAACTGGGAAATGGTTTGAAGTTGAAAGAGGAAAATTTCAGCTTGAGATCAGAAAAAAGAGTGATTTCTTTAGAGCTATCAATAAGTAGAATGGGTTACCTGGTATATGTGAATTCCCCCTCTTTGGAGGTCTTCAAGTAGAGGCCAGATGGCTATGTTTTCTGTTTGTTATAGGAGGGAATTCTTTTTTCTGGAATGCCTTGGATTAAATGAAGAACATGACCTCTTGAGTCAGAGACCTGGGTTCAAATCCCACCTTTGACACTTAGTACTTGTGTTAATTAATTACTCAACCTCTAAGGTCTCAGATTCTTCAACTGTAAAATGAAGGGTTTGCATTAGGTGACCTCTGAGGTCACTTCAGCCCTAGATCTATGAACCACTGAGCTCCATCCAACTCTGGAAAAATGTGCATTCTGTTGTTTAGTCATTTTTCAGTTGTGTCTAACCCTTCATGACCTCATTTCGAGTTTTATTGGCAAAGATATTGGAGTGGTTTGCCATTCTTTTTCCAGCTCATTTTACAGATGAGGAAACTGAGACAAATAGAATTAAGTGACTTGCTTAGAATCACCCAGCTATAGGGAATCTGGGGCCAGATTTGAACTCAGAAAGGTGAGTTTTCCTGACTCCAGGCTCAGTATTCCATCCACTGTGCCACCTAACTGATCAATGTATTCTGTACCTCTTTATTTTTCATTAGAAGAAAAACACTGTATATTTCATCTTTTAGTACTTGGAATTTTTAACTTCTAGGGAATTATGTGGTATGTAAATTAATCTTGATGGGCAGTTAAAGGTAGATTTTAAAAATGAAGACCTGCCCTTATATGAATGTGTGTTATTAGTTAGGAGCCAAAGAAGAAAGCTTATTTAATTAAACACATTGGGATTTGTCTGGAGTTGGTAGTGTGCTCTGTTCAAATGATTTTCTATAACTTTGTTCAATTTATGTTAACTTACTTGTATCTTGTTTTATTTTACTACCCCTTTCTTCCCAATAGAATGTCAACTCCTTGAAGGCAGACCCCATCTCATTTTTAATCTCTGTAGTCCTAGCTCCTAGGCAATTTTAATGCCCAATGAATTGATTTTTTTTCAAAATATATATAAAAATAATGTTCTTATGTACTTATTCATGAGGAACTGTCAATTTCCCTGAAGATTTCATCCTCATGAGCTCCCATGGGGAAAAAAGTGCCTTTCAGTGTCTTACCAATTATGCATACTACGGAGTATGCTCACTTTGTATAAATGCCTGTTTGCAGAAACAGTGTACTGATCCTTTGTTTCCTTCGCTGACTTGGTCAATTCATTTTCTACTAAAACTTTGTTACACACTGAAAAGTCTTTGAATCAAGGTGTCAGAAGTGAGAATTGGGGAGACGTTGATGGTTTCTTCATTGGCAGGAAGAATCTCCTTTTATAATTTGTCTCCTTTTACTTTTGATCCTTTTTTCATTTGTACTTAGAATAAGATGTGTATCTTTTAACATTAAAAAAAAATATTGACTTCTTTCCCAGAAAATAAAAGTGTGACTGGCATTACCTGGTGGGCAGGTAATTTTAGTCCTGATTCTTAAAGCATGTATTATATTTTTGGGTTATTTTTCCATTGCAAGCTTTGCATAAAGGCTTTAGAGTCAACCCTATAAATGGGGTTTCTGTGTTGTTGTCAAAGATCACTGTTTTTCTTCAAGGTCTGGGGACTTCTGAAGTCTTTGTGTTGACCTGACCACTTGGGTAGCCCTATGGATTGTAGTCTTCGGTCTTCAGAAATTTTAGCACATTTTCTAAGTGTTTTGTGGATGCCAACAAGACACTAGGCAGTGCTATCAAGTTACTATTGATCTCTCCTCCAGCACTTCAGATTTTCAATCACATTTATCATTCTCTGGGATTTAGGGTTTCCGGAATGAAATGAGTAAATGTTGTTTTTACTCACTTAGGAAGGAGAGAAGAGAGCCTATATGTCACCTTGTTTTCTTTAACTTTTAAACAAATATTTTTAGTTTATAAACACAAATTATTTATCTTGAGTAATTGGGGAAGGATTGGGTTAGTTCAGGAGAATTTTGAAGAAGGCAAGCTCACCAAAATGATGTGTTTCCAAAATATAGGCAAATGGTGATTTTTAGTTGTTTCAGTTGTGTTCGACTTTTCATGACATCTTTTGGGATTTTCTTCGCAAAGATGCTAGTTTGCCATTTCCTTCTCCAGATCATTTTACCAATGAGGGACTGAGGCAAACAGTGTTAAGGGACTTGTCAAGGGTCACATATTTATAATAAGTGTCTGAGGCTAGATTTGAACTCAGGTTTTCCTAACTACAGGCTCAGTACTCTAGCCACTGTGCCACCAGCTGCCCAGGAAGAGGGAGCCAGATCCAGAGCCCCAGGGGAATTTGTTTCTAATTTTGAGTTTGACTTACTGTTGATTACAAAGAGTGTTTGAAAACCCTGAATACAAATAATCAACCAACCAATGGGTGTTTACCCTATGCCAAGCATTGTGCAAGGAGCTGGAGACAGGTACATATTTGAGATAGGCCTCTGCCCTCAAGAAGCTTGAAATTCTACTGGGGAAATATCACATCTTCACAGAGGGGAAGCGCAGGATAGATAGAAAAAAATACACTGATTTGGGGGAGGAGCAGGACAATAGTTCCTCTAGTTCTATGATTTGTATAATCTTTAGTGATTATGCATAGTAAGGCATCTGTAATTTGAAGATAGGACTATGTTAGCTTGTCCATTTCAGAGATATCTTAATGTAGAGGTACTGAAAAATATGGCAGACAAGTGCTATTTTGTGTGCTTCTTGGACTTACTCCTTCACTGCTTTCCTGAGCTTTTTATAAATGCATTTCATGGTGTCTCAGGATGTGATCAAGTACTGAAGGGTTGCCCAGTGTGTAGCTTTGGTTAAGGAGGTTGGCTCTCATGACTTACATAGTTTATTAAATGAAGTAATCAAATAAATCTGTTGTCACTTCTGTCAGATCTCATTGTCTTTGATTATTCCCATGCGTTGCATGGAAACTGTGTTGATACTTTGAAAGACTCATGATTTCATCTGGGTGGGTGGGCCCTTCACTGACATCGATTGCAACCCCACCAGTCTTTAATACATGGTCTTCAGATTTGCTGTGTTGAAAAGAATTCACTACTCCCTGTGGTGGCCATGTTTCTGGTGATAAGGCTCCTTGAACTTTGCTAGGCTGATCTCTCAGAGGACAAGTCCTCAGGGTGTTCCTGGGGATGTACTTGAATCTGTTACAATTGGGCTGGATCAGCCAAAGCTTATGTTCTTTGGTTGTAGCCTTCAGCAACCTAATATTCCTTCCATCACACAATGAAGCATTTGAATAAAGCTGTCCTGTTATTTTTATAGAAACTTGAGATTTATATTTAAGGCAGGAGTTTCTTAGACTCTGTAAATTTGTCTTTCTAATATTTTGAGAACAGTGTCAATATAATTATTTTCTTTTGTCATCCAATGTATAGTATTTTCTGCATTTAAAAATATTATTCTAGGATGAGGGCTTTAGGCTTCACCAGACTGCAAAAGGGATCTATCACACAAAAAGTTTAAGAATCCCTGATTTAAGATTATTTCCTCAGAGTTACATTTTTTCCTCTTAAAATGAGGCAGAGTGGTTCTCTCCAAATGGATTGTGTAATCAAGCAAAACTATTAAGAAAAGTTATGACCCCAATGAAAGACTGAGGGATGTAAGATGTTCTCAATTGGAAATTTCATCCCTTAGATTGTATTTCTTGCTAGACATTCTAGTCAGATCAAAACTTGCATGTAGGAATGCATGGTGGGAATATGTGGGCTGTAGCAAATTACCAAAGAGGACATCTTCAAGGAGGTGATGATAAGGAAGGAGGTTTTTGGCTGATAAAGTATGGTGTGTGTTTGTCCGTTGCTGAAGAAGACCATACCATCAGAGAAATAATGACATGACTTGCACTTGACTTTGTTTTGAGTGAGGGAGGGCTGTGCAGGTCACCAGCCTCACTTCTCCTCCAGAGCCATCTGAATCTAGTGACCAGATATTCATCAGGATGACTGGAGATGACTCAGGATGAGGCAATTGGGGTTAATTGACTTGTCCAAGGTCACATAGCTAGTGAGTGTCAAGTGTCTAAGGTGAAATTTGAACTCAGATTCTCCTGACTCCTGCACTGGTGCTCTATCCACTGCACCACCTAGGTGCCCCTGATAAAGTATGGAGAGTAAAGATGACAGATGAGTGGATTATAGATTTAAAGCTGAAAGGGACCTTAGAGGCTGCATTTTACAGATGAGGAAACCAAGACCAAGAAAGCTTAAGTGGCTTGTTAAAATCTCTCAAGTAGATGGACAGCCTGAATACTGTAATGCCACCTTGAAAATATTACTGTAGCAAAAAGGATGACTCCTTTGCATAGGGTAGATTCTCTGTGGAGAATTTACATAATACATTGATAAGAATCTCTCCTAGAAATTTCTGTGCTGGTGCAAGTGAGGGTTTCCTGGAGGAGTAAGTACACTCCCCTGCACTGTAAAGTTTGTACATACTGGAAGACTGGTCATTGCTTGGGAGGCAGGATGGGATGGAGTGTATGATCAACTTAAGTGTCAGGGAAAAGCATGATGTGCTCAGTGATCTATGAGTTTTGGCATCCCATGGCAAAACCCTGATCCCTCCTATTATGCTGTAGACATGATGAGGTCATTGATGTATTCTGTTGCGGCTGAGTCATTTCAGGTGTTCTGATTCTTCATGACATCATTTGGGTTTTTTTGGCAAAGATACTGGAGTGGTTGCCATTTTCTTCTCCAGCTCATTTTACAGATAAGGAACTGAGGCAAACAGAGTTAACTGATTTGCCCAGGGTCACAAAACTAAGTGTCTGAACTTACATATTTGAATTCAGGACCTCCTGACTATCCACTGAGCCACCTCGCTTCCCCGCCATCCCCCTGCCCCGTGACAGGGATTATTAATTTCTTCTGATAACTAATAACATTTTAAATCTATTTGTTTAAGGAAATGTTCTATCCACAAAAGTTTAAGAACATTCAAAGCTTCAAATTATGTCTTGAATCATGGACACACGTGGCTCTGGGTCTGACGTTTATCAGTTAGTCACATTTAAACGTTGTTTCTAAATCCAGTAGAAAACTGACAACCCATATGACACAGAAAACTTGAAATTCTTTGGGTATTCATTTGAAAATACAGTTTGCAAACTGATGTTTCATGTCAGAGAAGTGTTTGATGTAAGATTTTTTTTTAAGATAGCCTACTCAACATAACAAAGCCTTCAATGGTGTCATAAATATTCTTAGCATGATTTCTAATTGTAGCCAAAATCAGATGTAAGAAGACCATGGTATTGCAAACTGTAGAATTGCTTTAGTGGTTCCATCATCCAGCCTGGGTTTCTGAATTTAGGATTTTATTTCTGAGCCTCTGACATAAACAGGAGGTTATGGCTTAACCACAGGATAAAAATGGTCCAAGTAAGTATAGGTAGATGGAGAAAAAAACAATGAAAAAGGAAAGCATTTTGGAAAAGTAAACAGTTTTGTTTTTGTCCATTCCCAAGTATTTTCCAGGGTGAAACCTTTCTTTTTTTAAGCACTATTTTACTTTCTTGTAAATACTCCTAGAATGTGAAAATGGCTAGTCAACAGTCAGTTCACTTTGGGAATAAAGCTCCTCCAACCAGCAAGGATTTAATTATTTATTTTTAAGATTTTTTTAATCTATCAACAGCAGAGTATAGGGGACAAAAATTGGCCTTGAAGTTAGTTAGAAAGGTCTAGTTTTGAGGCCCACCTCTGACACATATTGATTGCATGATCTAGGCAAAACATTTAACCTCTCAGTTCTCTGGGCCAAAGGTATTGAACTGGAAGGCCACATGTGGCCCACAGTACTCTAAGCTAGATTAAAATGTAATTGGGAAGTATTGAACTAAACAAATAAAAATACAATAAAACAGAGGTAATTATGTTAATATGTGGTTTTCCAAGTCAATGAGCAACCCACAGGAATTCTTCTATGTAATTAAATGGCCCTAGTTTCTGGAGTTTGGCACCACCATTCTAAGGCTACTCTCTAAGACTGTAAATGGCAGAGAAGGTGCCAGTCAACCTTAGTAGAGGGAGTTGCTGTACCTGAAGGTCCCCTACACCAACAAAATCATAGGTTAAATCCCTATCCCTATTATATGTTGTCCCATAAGTTAATATTGTCAAGAGGAGATGTGTTTGTGTCATGACTATAAAGATGACATTCATGGATCTGGCAAAATCCTTCAGTTTTCCAAAGCTATTTGGCATCACCACTACCTTTTCTAAAATACAGGTGATGAGATCAGAGATCTACAGCTGGAGACATCCTCTAGGCTGTTTAGTCCAAACAACACCCTCAGACCTGCCCCAGATCACTCAGGTTCAGAGTCATGATTGGAACAAAGGTTCTCTGACCATTCTAATTATATTGCGATTCCATCAGTGGGCCACATGAAACATCTGAGATGTTATAAATGGTGGAGCAGTTTCAGGTCTGCATCCCAGGGTCTCCCCTTTACCTGTGAAGCAGTTATTAGATACTTTGGTCCTTCTGTGCCTAGTTTCATAATAGTATTATCACTGACTGTTAATCCTTTGAATCTGTGGGAGAGATTACATGTAAAAACCTTTGGAGCAAAGTGTTTCATGAAGCATATTGTTTTATTAAGAACAAAATTTTATTTTTCTGATCCCTTAAATCTATTGAACTATTGAATCCATATCCCAAAGCACTTTAAAGAATGTAGGACAGCAGATTCAGCTCATTTACGTTGTAATCCTGACTTTGCCACTCTTTTGTAGTGTATTGGGAAAAACTACTTCATTTCCTTAAGCCTCAGTTTCCTTATTTGTAAAATGAAAACATGGGAATGTATTATCGCTAACATCTCTTTTAATTTTAAAGCTCAATGATGGGTATAGGAAAGGAGGAATTCATTCAAAAGGTGACCTCCCGATGGCAAATGTTACATCTCTCCAGATGATTTCGCTGTGAAACTTTTGAGGAAAAATAAACAAACAAAAGCTCTGAGATGGATATGAAAGAATTTGGCATTGTATGTACAGTAATTACCCATGTAGAAGGAAGCAAATATTTATTGCATTTTTGAAAAGCTAGTGTACCTGACTGAATCCCTTTGGTAAACCTTACTTAAAATATGATCCCTTTCCTCAAAGAGGAAAAGTGTATCAAACATAGTCACTGAATTTTATAGAACAGCAATGTTTTAAATTTTAACTCAGCATCATGTTAAGATGAATCAGCCAACCAAGCTCAGGGAACTTAGCATATGAATGACAAATCAAAGCAAACACCTGTGGGTAGAAGGAGAATTAGAGCTCTTGGTTTTCCAACACTGATTCCTGGGAGATTGTGGTGTTCCAAGATTCATAGCCATATAGCATCACCAGGAAAATATTTAGTTGAAAAGATAGGTTTTTGAACCATAGCTTACAATTGCTAAGAGCACTGCATTAATTCCCCAAATACAATTCAACCTGCTTTCCTCTTCCTATTCAATTTTGGGCCCAGATTATTGTACCTCTCTCATTTTGTGTTATGATGGAGGAACTCAACAGACCGATTATTGACTTGCATATCACCAGGCAAATGATAGACATTTTTTTCATCCACTTAGTTTTTCCTGTATGAATTTGTTAGGTAGATCTTTTTGGGGTAGATATGGATTGAGTAATCAGTGATCAGGGAATTGATGCAATCATCCACAGAAAGAATATCTGAAGCGTCATGCCACCAAAGATTTAGAGGTAGAAGGGATGTTAGAGGCCATTGAATTCCACCTCATTATTTTACAGATGAGGAAACTGAGTCACAGAGAGGATAAAGTGACTTAATCAAGATAATATAGCTTAATCAATGTCTGGGTGGAATTCAAACCCAACTATTCTTGATTCTAAACTCAGTGTCTTATTCAGTATCTCTCAGGGAACTCAACATCTATCTGGGTTCTCCCTAACATTTTGACCATTGCATGAGACTTCCTCTAAAACAATTTTAATGAGCCACTCTCTCCGCATTTTGTGTCTTGCTGATAATCACAAGTATAATAGAGACAATGCTAGATTTTGCACTGGGCTGACATAAGTTCCGATCTTGCGCCTGATTTGGACTAGCACTGTAACTCTTGGCAAATCGCTTGGTCTCCAAATTCCTGAGGCCACTACCTAGAGCTTCTCTACTAGATCTGCTTGTGCCCTGCCAGTGGAAGGAATTCCCCCAGCCCATTATCCCTATCTAATCAGAGATTCTCTGAAATGTTTTATAACTGGAAAACAACCAAACAGAATAAAATTACTCCTTCTATGGTTGCATTCATTGGAAATCCCAAATGGACCTAACAAATGGATGTATCTCTAGAAACTCTCTGTTTCATTGAGGTTCCATATATTTTAATGTCTGTTTTTTACCTTTTGCTGAAGTCTTATTGGTTAATAGATAAAATCTTGGCTTAAAAATGAAGCTATTTGCTTTCTACTCTGAACTTGAAGTGGCTTAGGTTATATTATTTAGTCTTTGGGGCCTCAGTTTCTTTTGAATCTCCCATATGGTAATTTCTGTCTATATAAAGACATATAGTTTTCTCTTTATATAGAAATGTGCAATTGTGTTGAAATTTTAGGAGGTAGAATCTAGTGAAATATGTGTCTGTAGTTTAATTTTTTTTAAAGAGACCTGTGATTTCATTGGTGTAGGAGTTTTTGATGATTTGGTGATCCCTACGAAAGTTAACACCTGCTCTGTAGCTTCTAATCTTAGAAAACTGCACCAAGAAGTTGAATGACTTGCCCAGCATCTCACAGCCAATATCTGTCCAAGGAGGAATTTGAGGCCAGGTATTTCCTCATTTCAAAGCCTATCTTCAACATCATTGCCTGATGATTGATGTCAAAGTGATGTATGGAACCATTGTTACTAACAACATCACAATCTTTGTGATAGTCCCGTGAAATAGATTGATGTTAAATTCTGGTTTTGCCAAATGAATGAATTGATAAGCAAGTACCTTGAACAGATCCTAGCCCAGAATTTGAATCTCCAGTGTTACAATGTAGCTGCTGCTTTTATTGGATCAAAATGCTGGGCAATCCATTAAATGAAAATTTGATTGGGGTGGTGTGAAAAACTTCCAGGCTTTGGAAAGGAGGCAAGTTAAACATAGACATCTGGGATACTGAAACTCTTAAGTATATTTTAAGGACAATAAGCCATCAAGTGAGGAGGAAGGTTAGGAATAGAATCCATTCACCTTAAACAAAAAGAAAGAAAATAAAAAGGTAAGGAGTACAGGAAAGACAGGCAGTTCTCCTGATGGGCTAGTAGATTCTATTTTTAGTCCTGTACAGTAAAAACTGGCTATCTGAACATTCAGGAAATGCATTGTTCTAGATAAGTAAATGTCCTGAAGAGATGAAGGCTTACACTACAGTCTTTCCTTACTAATTGATTTTTGGTGACTCTTTCTAAAATGCACCATGCATTTCTTTTAACATTGTACTATCCTATAGACCTGGGACAGCTAGGTGGTGCAGTGGACAGAGTGCCAGGCTTGGAATCAGAAAGACTCATTGTCCTGAGTTCAAAAGTGTCCTCAGACTGTAAATAGCTTTGTGACCCTTGGCAAGTTACTTAACTCTGTTTGCCTCAGTTTCCTCTTCTGTAGAATTAACTGTAGAAAAAATGGCAAGCCACTCTAATATCTTTACCATGAATACCCCAAATGGGGTCACAAAGAATCAGAAACGACTGAAAATCCTGTAGACCTAGCTATTTTAGATGATGTGGGATACAGTTTTGGATCACTTACTTTGTCATAGGGAGTCAGAGATCATCTAATTCACACCTCTTCTTTTTACAGATAATGTGACCCATTTCCTTTTACAGTAGAGAACCTGAAACCCAGAGAGGTGAAAGGGGAATTTCCTGGTGTCACATAAGTAGGAAAACTGGGATTTCAACCAAGTTCCCCAGCTGCCGAATCCAATATTCTTTCCCCTACTCCCCTGCCTAACTTCCTCTAGGCTGTTGGACTGCTGGAGCTGTCACAGCTTTAGCACATCACACTGTTGTTCTTAGAGGTTGCGGCATTGGCATGTAGGGGGTTGATGCCCCAAAGTGCAGAGTTGTTTATTGGCTGAAAGTGTTCTCTCTCAGCCCAACAGTGATCTCATTAATGCAAAGTGATTTTACATATGTATGTATATGTGTGTGTATATGCAAAACTTTGTGTATAATGATGGCCATCTCTAGGTTGGCCCGGGGGGAGGGGGTGGAGAACGAAGAAAAAAAAGAAAGTTAAACGATAACTTTATTATATATCTAAAAGGAATAGTAAGTTGTACAGAACAAGTTTGTACTTTCATGTGCAATCATCTTTTTTTTCTGTTCTACTATGTTATGAAAATACTTGCTTTATTTCTTAAGTTCAGAATAAAAAAAATCAGATTAGCATGTTCATTAACAAACAAATAGTTTCCTTTGGCTTATATTCTGATTATGCCAATAAACACTTGTATGCCAAGCTATACAATTCTATAATATCTTCCTTCCTTCCTTCCTTCCTTCCTTCCTTCCTTCCTTCCTTCCTTCCTTCCTTCCTTCCTTCCTTCCTTCCTTCCTTCCTTCCTTCCTTCCTTCCTTCCACATTTGTTGTATATCTATCATATGTTTTCTTGACTGATAAAATGGAAGTTCCTTGGAGGCAGGACTGATTGATTTTGTATCACCAACACCTCTCATAGTACCTGGCGTACAGCCACAACTTATTAAATGTCACGTTCAGTTGTGGGCTTTTATTCCCCCCACTTGCATTGTCTGCATTTCTGTGGCCCCATCACTGCTGTATCATCTTTGTCATTTCTTGGCATTTGACATGATCTTGTCTACTCATTTCTTCTTCCTAGTCTCTGCTGTCTGCTGTTCCTTCTCCTGTGCCTTATGATTTTTGTGTGAAAAGGCCGACTTCTCATATACATACCTATTTAGAGCGCTCCTTTCCTTGCAGAGAATGAATAGACCTTTCGGTGCATTAGTGCCATTTTTGTTTCTGGGAGTCTCCTTGATTGTGTTCACTGAAAATATGTATCCAGAGGCTGTTTCATTGTCATCAAAGATTTTTCTTTGTAACTTTGGGGTTCAGAGCTGTCTTAGAGGGTTAAGGATCCCAAAAAAGCAGCTACTTTGGACTTTGTTTTTTTAAATATAAATTTTACTTTGACCTTCTTTCACTGATAAGTCCAGATGATATAACAATGATAGGGATAGAGAGGGACCTGTGATTTCATTGTTAAAAGGCACTCCCATGTGAAGTGCCTCTCTTTAGCTGTGCCAATAGGCACATTCTTGAAAATTTATGATCTAGACAATTGCCTATAGTACTCAGAGGTCAAATGTCTTGATCAGGATCACACAGTTTTGTATATGTACATATAGATACATAGGTACATGGTACCTATCTCCTAGGGTTGTTGTTAGGATCAAATGAGATAATTACAAAGTGCTTAAAACAGTCCCTGGAACACAGTAAAAATTAAGTAAAAGAATTATATGAAGACAAAAGGAAAAGGGGATGGCAGAGGGAGTATCACGGAAACAATGAACATGAACATGGATATACTTTGAGAGGTAGTGAAGGATAGAAAGTCTAGTGTGTAATGGTCCAACTGAACAACAACATTATTATTGCTTTTATTATTAATGTGTTGTTTTCCAAAAAGATTAGACCAATGTATACCTCTATCAAGAGTACATTAGTGCTGATTTTGCCACAACAACATCAGTGCTGAATTATTTTGTCCTTTACTTATCTGACACATTTATCTTATTGTACTAACATGGTTTCCTGATCTATTAATAAATTGAACATTGAATAAGTATGGTGTGCTTGCAAGAGCCAGCTAGGTGGCACAATGGATACCTTGCCAGACCTGGACAAATCTGGTCTCAGATACTTGCTAGCTCTGTGACTCTGGATAAGTCACTTAACCTTTACTTGCCTCAGTTTCCCTTAACTGTAAAATGAGGATAATACTCCAGCACTGAAGGGCAGCTAGATGGTACAGTGGGTAGAGTACTGGCCCTGGAGTTAGGAGGACCTGAATTCAAATCCAGACTGGGACACTAGCTGTGTAACCCTGGGCAAGTCACTTAACCTTGATTGCCTCAGTTTCCTCATCTGTAAAATGAGCTGGAGAAGAAAATGGCAAAGCACTTTGGTATCCTTACCAAGAAAACACCAAATGGGGTCACAAAGAGTCAGACAACTAAATAAAACCCCATCTACCTTGTAGAGTTGTAAGGATTAAATGAGAAATTTGTAAAGCACTTAGTACAGTGCCTTACACATAGTATCAAGCTTTGGTTTCCCTGCTTTCTAGGCAAATAGCCTTGGACAAATTTATCTCACCCAGTCTCAGTTTAGTCATTTATAAAATGAGTTTAGGGGGCTGGGACTTGATGACTTGTAGACCCGTTACAGCTCTAGGATTCTAACCTATTCCTGGTATTATGCTTTCGATTCTAGATAAACACTTTTAGATATCCCACATATTGTGTTGAGTTATTTGGTGATGAGTCAAAAACATTCTTCTTGATCATAGCTGTTCACCAGCTGGGATGATGACAGATGTGATTACACAAGGACATGTAAACTGAGCACAGGAGATTTAAGAGGTGTTTAAAAAAAAAGATAATATGCAAAAATTTGATTTATCTCTTTTGCAACATTTAATCCCCTATTTCAGACAGATTTCACATTGATACAGGGGTTCAGTGAAGTACATCAGTCAAACATTCAGCGTGGGCTGAATTTTTAATTGTGTCTCCTAAAAGTGGGTAGTGGTGTATGGATCAGGTTGTATATTTTTGTTAATATTTGTTAAAATTTGCTGCAATTTTACATATGTCTCCCCTGCCCTCTCTCCCTGAATCCCAGCATCATTATTGTAAAACATGTTCATGGGAAAAGCTGCAATACCTATTCTTTATCCCTTAGATCATTCTCTGCTCCTGAAACTGATCAAAATAGGTATGGAAGACACCTTTGTCAGAGTTTAATTTCTCTGCTTCTTCAGCCCCAAAGGAATGATTCCAAGCTTTATGTAGGTGACAGGATACTCAGCAATAATGAATACAAAAACTTGTTTTCAGTCAGGATGTTGGGAGAGTGTCCTAGCTCACCCAAATCCCAAGAAGGCATTTTTATACCCCCGTTGTTCTTCCCAAGAACACTTAGCAGCACATTTATACAGTTTTTTCTATTGCTTGAAACATACTCTGGGTAGTATTTAACACAAAAGTGCTCTTAATTTGTTTTTATTTTTCTCTACACGGATCTCACTCTTAATTAAACTAGTTAACATATATGCTTATACACCTTCCCCAGTGGTTCTTACTATATAATATTACCTCCCCATTTTTTTGGTCATTCCTCATTAGAAGTACTTATTTTTTAAAAAGTCGTCTCCCACCCCCCATGACATTTAATGAAAGAAGGAAAGAAGCAAGCATTAATTAAGTGCCTACTATGTACCAGGCACCATGCTAAAGCACTTTACAAGTGTTATCACGTTTGATTCCCACCAACAACCCTGTGAAGTAGGTGCTATGGTTATTCCCATAATTACGATTGAGGAAACTGAGGCAAACAGCTTAAAATGACTTGCCCAGAGTCACATAGCTAGTGTTGGGGCTGGATCTGAACTTAGCTCTTTCTGACTGCTGGACCAAAACTTTATCTATCTCACCATCAGCTATTCTGTACACGGGGCATATGTGCCTCCAATTTATCCCTGCAGACTGGACATGTATACCTCAGTGTCCTCATTTATAAAATGAGAGGGAATATGAACTAAATGATTTCCAAAGTCTAGCTTAGCTCTTAATCATTATTATTCTAAATATAGGTTTATCTGTCAGTCAATACACATTTATGAAATGCCTTCTCTTTATTATTGGGAACACAAAGACAAAAATGAAAGGGCCCCTGTTCCCGAGACCTCCATCTATTTATTCATTCACTTATCTATTTATTCATCCATTCATTCATTTATTCATTTTTATCTGTCTTATTTATTCATTCACCCATTTATTTATTTGGTGTTTATTACATTTTTATTATTGATGATGGGTTATGGATCCATTTCTCAAAGAGAACTGTTACATGGTAGAATATATATTTCTATTTTGATCCTTTGGGACCATTTGAATACATTTAATTATTCCCTCTGACCAAGAAACCTTTTGACCACTATTATTTACAAAGAAGGCACTGTGGTTGTGACTTCTTGTGAAAAATGCAGAACAAAGCTGTTTATGTTTGGATTGCTCATTATGATCTAGAGTAGCCAAGTACAGTGGACAGAGCTCTGGAGTTAGAGTGCCTGGGTTCACATTCTACATCTAGTGCTTTACTGCCTCTGTGACCTTGGGCAAGTCACTTAGTCTCTTTTGGTCTCAGTGTTGTCATCTGTAAAATGGTCAGCTAAGATCCCATCTAGCTAAATTTATATGATTTGATGAGGGCACAGATCCACCAAACACCAGCAGTGTCATCATATCTTCAGTTACTTCGTAGCTGGGTGGTCCTGTGGAAATCACTTGATTTTTCTGGTCCTTAATTTCCTCATCTGTAAAATGAAGAGCCTGGAGCTGATAACTTCTAAGACTTCTTCCAATTCTAGCTCTTTGTTTCCTAAGAGTGATTATTAACCACGTTTTACAGATGAGTAATCTTAGATGTTAAATGTTTTGCTTGCAATCTCACAGGTGGTAGTTGGACTTGAGACTTGAATCCAGGTCTTTTGACTGTGAGTCTAATACTCTTTCAACCATGCCAGGCCAACTCTCAAAATTATTATATTTTAATACGTAACAATACACTTGTACACACAAAGGAAAATACCTCGACCATTGGCCATTACTCATTGTTTTATTTTCTCTGGGTAGTCTTAGCCTTATGAAATGAAACATTTACATTCTCCATCCTGTTGATAATTAAACTCTAACAGCAAATGGCAAACTTCTGGAAATCTAGGGGCTGGAGCAGTGTTTCCTCTTGTTGGAGAACTGCCTAGTTTGTTTGATCGTAAACATCTGTTCCTGGAAACGTTTTTTTTTTTCAAAGTTCAGGTTAAGAATTCATCCAATATTTTTAGTAAATCCAGTTGTGCTACTGTTGAAAAACTTAATTCTCTGCTTCATCATTTTTAAGTTATTAAAGAGAAACAAAACAAGGCTGCAGTGGATTTTATACTTCTTTGCTGTTCACAGCTGTTTAGAATCACCTTCAGGTAAGGTATAAATTACAAGTCAACACAATGACCAAACATGATTCCAGAGGATCAGTGATAAGGAATGTTACCCACTTCCCAGAGAGGTGATGGAATTAAGATGCAGAATGAGATACATATTTATGAACATTGCCATTGTAGGATTTGGTTTTGCCTGACTATGCATATTTGTTACAAATGTTTTGATTCTCTCTCCCTGCCCCCCCACCACACACATATACACACACTACCCTCTTTTTGTCTAGATGAGGTAGAGAGAGGATGTTAAGAGAGAGAGAAAATGAGTTCTATTAATTGCAAAATAAATAAATAAAATTAAGAAAATAAATTGGGGGGAATAAAGAGATTGTTAGGACTAAGGTCTAAGGTTCTTAAAGCACTTAAGATTTAGGTTTATTGTGGGTATTGCATCCTATCCCACTGATGAATCAGGAGGGTATTCTTGTCTTTTTCTCCCCATTGCCAAGCATAGTGGCTTACACATAGTTCATAGTTTATGCTTATTCTTTGTTGAATTGAATTCCTAGTGAACCCTACTGGTGAGACAGAGAATAATTAATAATGTTTGGTTTGGGATGGAATTTATTATTTTCTCTTCCTGGTTAGAATTAGTGATTTTTCTTAAAGGGCTAGATGGAAGGAAGGAAGGAAGGAAGGAAGGAAGGAAGGAAGGAAGGAAGGAAGGAAGGAAGAAAAAAGGAAGGAAGGAAGAAAGGAAGGAAGGAAGGAAGGAAAGAAAAGAAAAAAGGAAGGGTCAGTTGAAAACTTAAATGAGTATGCTTTCTACAACAAAAAGGCTTTGTAAGTGAAGATGGATGGTTGCCAGTTGTACTGTTTGTGAATCAGAATTGGACCAACAAATGTTTGGCTGTTTGTGGAAATAAAAGAAAGAAAAGAGCAAGCTTAGGCTTAAGGGGCATTAATGTTGGTATTCCGTGGCTGTTGTGGTTCAAATGACTTCTTGTTTTGGTTGTGTTTACATATCTCTTGAGTGCTCTGTGTGTGTGTATGTATGTATGTATATGTGTGAATGTCTGTGTATGTACGTACACTGAAGAGCCAAGAGAGTCATATTGTGAAAACTTGCTGTATAGTCACAAGACATATTCAGAATCTGTTATTGTTTATTATCCAGGTGACCTTAGGCAGGTCACTTACATTCTCTGAGACTCAGTTTCCCCGTCTCTAAAATAAAGTATTCAGACTCCATGGTCCAGCTTTAGATCTATAAACCACGATCCTAAACAAAGTAACTCCTTGCTTCTTTTTTTCATTACAAACAGTAATATTTGATATTAGCAGTTTATAATAATAGATGCCCTAGGGAGTGTGAATTTTGAGGTACTATTTTCTATGATCTTCTTTCAAACTGAAAGTCAAAGCAATTAAAAAAGCATATATGTGAAGTATAATAACATTCCATTCATTTTAAGAAACATTTATTAAGCACCTACTATGTGCAAGGCGTTATGCTAGGCACTGAGATAGACATAGAGAGAAGAATGAAATAATTCCCAACCTCGGAGATCACATTCTATTGGAATGATATACAATATACGCAGAAAAATAAATACATCATCTATACAGAGGTTTGTAGAATTTGAGCTGGAAGGGAATCGAGTAGAGCCGATCTGCTAGATCACTTATTTTGCAAAAGTGAATTTGACCCAGTGGGATTCATTTATTAGGGAACATTTTGAGCATAACAAGAATTTTGAGTTTGGTTCTGTGGAATTTCTTCCTTGGGAAATAGTGAGAGAGAACAGAGGAAACTACATTACTTCACAATAATTCTCAAATTGCTATCTTTCCAATACTCACTTCCTCAAGCAACCTTTAGGTCTTTGTCAAGGTAAAGGACCATTTATTGTGGTTCTTCTGGTGCATTGCTGGAGGAGTTGTGAGTAGGGGAGGGCTGGTTCCCCTTTCTCCTTCCTCCCATCGTCCCTTTGGACTCAGGACGAAGGTAGGAGTTGTACTCTGCCCAACTCGCATTAGGCTGTTGTTAGATAGGGGTACATGTGGAGTAGCTATGATTTTTGCCATTATTTATTGTAATATTTATGTGCTTAACCATTTCATATATATATAAAAAAGTTACTATTTTTATTAGATTCCTGTATTTTTTTTAATATGTCACTGATGAAGTTTTTGAACATTGTGCCCCAACTCTATTTTTCCCATAAACCTTATGTTTTTCGTTGCATGATATTGTATGGTGAGATGTTTTCTGGGAACACATAGGTTATAGAATAGTCGCCTGTATAATCCCCTCACTTTACAGATGAGGTAACTGAGGCCCTATGAGGTCAAGTGATTTATCCTGTCTCACTAGCTGTCTATGCAGAGCCAGGATTTAAATATAGGTCATTTTCATTCTGAATCCTGAGCTTTTTTGGTCCAGATCTGTGATTTCATAGGTACAGGTTGCTTCCCAGAGAGGGAACCACGTCCCACCTACCAATGCAGGTAGATAACTAACTACTCCCCAACTTAGAATTTTGAAAGGTTGCCTGGGGCATTGAGTGTGACTTGCCTTAGGTCACATAGCATGTTTGTGTCCAGGTCTGACTTGAGTCCAGATTGTCCTCATTACAAGCCAGCCTATAATCTATACCACATTTTTTTCTCATTTAATATGGCACAAAATAATTTCAATATGGAGAGAGCTGCCCATGACTGGGGGGAATCAAGAATGATCTCCTGTAAGAGGTGGCATTAGACTTGTCCTCTGAAGGAAGCTAGACATTCTAAGAGTGAAGGCATGCCAGACATGAGGGTATAACTCTGCAAAGGCACTAAGATGGGTCAAGGACCGTCATTTACAGGGAAGAGCTAAGCAAAACATTTTGACTGGAACAAAAGAGCATTTTATCCATATTTCAAAAAGACAAACACTGATCCCCCAAACATCTCCTTGACCTTAGAATAAAAACTCTAGGCATATTCAATACTAACTTGCTTAAGTATCTTGAAAGTCCTGACAAACATAATTACTTTACATGATTCTGTTACTGCTTCCTTGTTTATAAAAACTGACTGAAAGGCATAGGAAATATTCCCATAAGACTTAGAAATGTGCTTTTGTAAAGTCTCTTTGGAATCTCGATAGCAGTGTAAATAAAGACTGGAACGGAGCGCTCTGCTTGAAGTCCGTTGCAAACAGAAGCCTTTGTGCTCCAAAACAAACTCTTTGTGAAATAGTACCCCAAAAAGTTATCCGCTGCTTCTCAGAATAGATTGGAATGGGTAGACATACACACATGCCTGAAATGGTGCAGATGTAGTTCCATTGAAAACTTAAAATACCATCTTCACGCAAGTGCCGAAGTTAAAAAGAATCTAATGAAGGTTTTTGTGGTGGTAGTTGTGTTTATTATACTCTGTTTGGGTCTATTTAAAGAAAAAATATTTTTAGGATTTTATTCAGAAAATTTAAAAAGTAGCTGCTGATTCATCGAACCTTCAAAGACTGCTTTCTATTCTGATTTCAGAAATCTGTAGATAAATCTAAAAGTGGTATTGAGTAGAAAGGAAATGAATATAAAGCATGAAAGTAGTAGCAATAATAAGAGAATAAATTATCATGGGCATAGTTTAGTACTTTTAGTACTGTTATTTCACTGGGGAGGAGGTCAGTGCTTCCTCTACTGTTATAGATCTCTATTACTTAGTGTCTAAGTGCCATAAATATATATATATAAAATTACACACAAATATAATAACATACAAATATGGATATATACTATATATGCTTTCTATAGGAATACCACATTTACTATACTATGTATAGTATAGTATATAGACTGTACTAAGTAGTGTATACTATATATAGTGTATGTATGATACTAAGAAGTGTATACTATATACAATATAGTACAGAGGTTCCCAAACTTATTTGGCTTACTACCCCCTTTAAAAAAATTACTCAGAGCTCACCTGGAAATCTACTTTCTTTAATAGCTTATTTAGAAATATGTGTCATTTTGAAAAAAATTAAGATTTTAAAAAATGATGCATCTTAATAATTTATTGTAAGTTTGTGCCTTTTTTCCTGCTTTGAAATTTTGATCATACAGGATTGTGTCATGTAACCATGTACTATCATATTGTAAACAAATCATTACACACACATATTCCTACCAATGCATGCTGGTCTCCTGGAAAATGCGGGACAAGTTCACCTGCCAACACTTGCTTGTTAAGACATGTTGGCAGATTTGACCTTTGCTTGGTAATAACTTGCATTTTGTGTGCTTATTTGCAAAATAATGTAATCATTACAACTTTAACTCTGTTATACAATAGATGAACCATGTACACATGATTTTTCAAAATTTTCTTATTTTCTCTTCTTTCCTTTGTGCTTCTACCATCCCTTTATTTTTATTCAATGCCCCTCAATTGCACCTGAGGCTGCTATCACCCCCGCTGGATCATTCCAATATCACCTACTTTGGGAACCTGTAGATAGTGTGCTATAGTCTATATACTATATACAGAAAGCATATATATATGTATATATACATATATGTATAATTATATATAACACAATATAATAAAATAGGTTAGATTAGATATAATATGGTATGATATATACTTATATGTGTATAATATATATATAATATATACACACACACACACACACACACATCAATCATCATCATCATATGCTTACCTATCTTTTGGTGATGAAGATCTCTGAAAATAGAGTGATATTAGGATAATAGTCTATCACTGGACTCATATTTAAAATTTTTCAAGAGCCATGTGCTCCCATCACTCTGCCAGCCTCTTCTTCAAGAACTCAAGATTACCTCCCAGCTGTGATGAAAGATCCAAGGAAGGTTTTATTAAATGACTTTCTACACATGACAGCTTAACCTTATTTTGAATGATGATATGGTATGAATCCACAGGAATGGACTACATTTGCTGTAGAGTGTCTTGGAGTTGAACAACTGCTATTCTGGACAGCAATGGAGTGATTGAAAACCCAATCTATGCTTCTTGACTTAACCTAGACCTTAATATATAGTGATAGTCTTAATCAAGCTAGAGGCAAGGCTTAACTTTATTTACATTATCTTATCTATTTATTGTTTAGTTTTAGTCTTATTTTTCATTATATTTTTATTACAATTTTAAAATAATTCAGTAATTAATCCAAAATGTGCGCTTATTCCGATTTTAAACAAGACTACCATCTTCCTTGACTGAAATGATGCTTTTATTTGTCTACTTTTAAAGAAGCTGTTTCACTTTTATTGAAAGGTTTTGAGGAGAACTGAGGTGATAACCTGCCTAGTAAGGCAGAGAGGTTATTCTTTTGGGTTACGGTTTGTCCTGAATGAATGGTTACTCGGGTCTCCCAATGTGAAAATTCTGGGATTCTGTTCACAAGTATGATGGTGTACTAATACCTGTATTCTTCAGATTTACATTCATAATGATAGTTTTGATCTTGGTAGGACTAAGTGGCAAGAGACTATTTCCAGGGTGACAAAGGATGTTTGCAGTATCCTCCCTTGCCGCCATCTTCTCCATCTTGCTTGACTTTTGCCTAGCCTGGGGGAGCAGGCGCTGGTATTTTTTTGTGTCACTATTTATTAAAGCTGGACCACCCTGCCTGAGTGAGCATCTCACTGTGATGTCTTCCCACAGTTGTTTCCCAGCTGTCTGCTTCATTGTTATATTGTCTCAGGCTGTGCTTCAGTGTGTACTTGAAGTGTTCGACTTGACCTCCCCGTGGGCAACAGCCTTTCTTCAGCTCCGAGGAAAACAGCTGTTCGGTATTCCTCTGTCATCCTTCCTTCTCTCCAGGCTTGGCCAGTTGAGATGATTTGGGGGGATTGAGGCTTTGATACCTGGCAAGCCCCTTGATTTCAGGACCTAGTTGTTGGAGACCTTGCCTGAATGCTTACTCTGGATTGAGTAAGGTTGATAAAAATGGATACAGTAAAAAACAATGATGACACAGTTATGGTGTTCAGACTGGCCTGGGTATCGTTGGAACAGTCCTGGCATTGTTTGTGCCCTCTGATTCTAATCAGAAGCTTGTGTTTCTGCACTCATCTAAAGTCTCTTTGTCAAGTGGAAAAGATATTTCTCAGGTAGAAAAAATCATATTATTAAGACCAGGTTTGCCTGGGGCATATTTACACACTATCCCTGTCTTTTTCAGACATATTGTTAGCCCATATGTCTAGAAATCTGATTTTTTTTTTAAAGCCATGTGACTTAAAAAAATAGTCTACGGTTCCAAAATTGAATGACAGATTTAAAACAATGCATAAGCTAGTAATTACCATGTGAACCATGCTGCCTGTCTTCTGCCCTGTCTATTTTGCCTTTGGGTAAATGTAATAGTAAATGTTTTTTAAAAATAACGTGATTTAGAAGAAATTCATCTGAAACTCCTAAAATAAACAAAATGCACTATCCCCTATTTCCTGAAAAATATAATCCCACAAATTTCATTTTTAATAAGAGTCTAATAATAATTCATAATTGATTAGGTGATTTGTAAATGCCTGGGGCAGTACGAAAACAGCCAGTAAGTTTTTTTTTCACCTTGGGCTAGTAAAATCCGTGAAAACTACAGATTCTTAGACTATTAGTCCCATTGGTATTATAAAACTTGTCTAAATATTATCATAATGATTGCATAAAGTTTAATTTACTATGCAATTATATATTATACATATATATACATCTATGTGAGTATATCTACCAAATGTAATAATGTATGGAAAGCATTTTGTAAGCCTTGAAGTATGAAATAAATATCAGTTATTATCAACATAATTGTTATGATCTCATATTTGTTCACTTAATTTTCATCTTTTTTGATGAAGTTCAGCTAGAAACAGTTTTGTGATGAGTCACTAACCTGATATTATTCTGCTTTATTTAATGTTTACTGTACTATTTGACAGGTAGACAACATAACTTTTTTAATTGAATAAAGTTATTAGGCTATAAACTCATCTATGTTAGGCTCACCAAAAGCATCTTTTAGAATAATTCCAGTAGCAGATGGGAAAAGTATGTATATTATTCTGTCCCCATGTGATTTTGCTAGACCTCTATATTCTGAAATCTTTTTATTCTATGTAGCTTAGAGACTGGATGTTGATTATGGCAACACCATCTATTAAAACTGTTGTTTTTGAATTGTTAGGGATCTGTCTTATGTCCAGGTGTTATGGGCTCTGGTTCTTTCTGTGGTAATGGTTCAGTTTCAGTACATTTCATTTGTTGAATTCCCAGAAGGATATTCTGAGGTCTATTTTTGTAGATTTGTCATCAGTACGTTTTTGAATGATTGTGAGCTTGTGATGGATAATTCTAGCCACAAGATTGTGTAGCTAGGTATGTGTTAAGTTGGTATAACCCATTAGCCAAATACAGTGATAGATTGTCCACTGTCAACTGTTGCCTTACAAAATATTCATTGATCAGTATGTCCTGGCTCCTTAAAAATACTGTCATATGTAACACCAAGTGGGAATGGCCTGCTTCTAAGTTATGATGAAAAAATCCTTAAGTTTCTATAAATAAATCTGCACAATTTAACCCTTTGTTCAATGCTCTTTTTTTCCCCCCAACATACTATGGACTGAGTTCATGAAGCCAGTACTCAAAGAAAACCTTTGGATTCCATTCTGGAATCTTAGCCATTTCATAAACCACCTTCAGTTACAATATAAAAATGCAGTGGTGTGTCTTTCTTATCAGTCTTTGTAATTTCTTGGTTAAATGATAACTCTTTCAAAAACATTTTTGTAGATTTTTAACCTGTTTATTAGGTGTTCTGAGAACATGCATAGTATAATATAATATAATATGTAACATATTATATATGAATCCTTTTCTTTCTTTTCATAAGTGTTGTTTTCTATAGGCATTATGTAAGGCCTTATGAAGCCATTAAACACTTGTGTTTTGTTAAAATTGCATGTATTTTTTAAAAGGATTTTTTCTGAATCTGTTTGGCCCATTTTAGAATCTTGAAAGTTTACATTCAGACTAGTATTTGCTTTAAATGTGTTTTTCTTGTTGAGCTTTTACTTCAGGATGCCAATAAATCTTTTGCCCCATATAACCATAGCTTTCTCCTTGATAGCTTTATCCTCAGTGTCTTGACTGGAGGTGATCAAGCTATTGCTTTCATCCATTTGGTTTAATTTGACCTCCAAAGTCAAGCTTGAAACTTTCAATCTTTCCAGATGGGGATTGAAGGTTAGCAGATTTGAGAATTGTCACCAGACAGATGGTTATTAAGTCATGGGAGCCAATGAGATCACCAAATACAACAGTAAACGGGGAGAAGAAGGCTCATGACAGAATCCTTAGAGATGCCCACAGTTAGATAGCCAAGGAGACTGAGGAGAATCCAGATATGTAGGAGGAGAATCAAAAGATGGTGATATCCCAAAAACCAAGAATGAAGATAGTATCAAGGAAGAGAGAGTGCTTGGCAATGTCAAAGGCTGCAGAGAGATTGAGGAGAATGAGAACTAATAAAAGGCCATTATAAGGGGTTAAGAGAGGGAGAGAAGAAGAAATGGAGGCATCTATTTTAGACAGTTTTTTCAAGAAGTTTTGCCAAAAAGAGCAGCAGAGATATAAGGAGACTGAAAGGATCAGGTAAGAGTTTTTTGAGGATGGAGAAGAAATGGATATGTTTGTTGGCAGAAGAGAAGCAGAAAGGAGGGAGAGATTGAAAATAACTGAAAGAGTGGGTTATCTGTAATTATGAAATAAATATATATAATATCAATGGAAGGGGTGGGTAGAAACTTAGAAAAGACCTTGAGGGAACATGTGGGCAAATCAGCTCCTACCTTCAGTGCTGCATGGCCCCAAATGTCCTTTCCCTTCTCGTGGTGTTCTTGTGCTGCTCCTGGAGGGCAAGCTCTCAGGTCTTCAACATCTCCCTGGCTCTGCTGTTCTCCACCGCTTTACTTTCAGTCCCTCTTGTTAGTTAGTTCTGTCTTTAATTCATAATGGTTCTCTCCTCTGCTTTGAGAAGCAGTACTTTTTTAGTAGAAACTTTCTGCCCCCTCACTGTCTCTAGTTCTCTGCTTCCTGCTAGACATGGTTCTTGTTTGTCCTTCATTCTCAAAGAGGACTATAATATCAGGAAGATGATGACTTGCAAGTGAATTGGATTTAAGTAAGGGAGGGCTGTGTACAGTCACTTTCTCCTCCAGAGTCATCTGGACCCAGTGGCAAGCTATAGATCAGGACGACTGGAGGGTGTTTCTTACTGGATAAATAGTTCTGTTGTGAGTCATCATGGCCAATTAAACAAAAGGAAAAAAAAAAACTTCACCAACCACTGGTAGAAGTACAGGGGTTACATTTCATAGAACAGCTCTAATGTGCCTCAGCTACAACTCAGCCATGATACACTATGGACATGGCCAATCTTGGAGAAGCTGCCCTTTTAATTCTATCAGAGAACACCTTCCCTCTAAGGAAGAGAACAATAAGGCATAGATGCATCTTTGCACTTTGTTTTTAAAACATTACCCCTTTGTATTTCAATAACATCCCCTTTTCCTTTCTATATGATGGGGGTAGGGTGGACCAACTCCTACCACCCTTACCCTCCACTTATTTAGGTTGAACTGTTACTTGGCAACTTGTATCTGTCATTCTAGCATTTGCTTTTTGGGATCAAGTAGACTACATCTAACCCTTCTTCCCCACGAGGACATTTCAGCTACTTGTGAACTTAACTATTATATACTCTCTTGGTCTTCTGTTCTCATGCCAAACAGTGCTAGTTCCTTCACCTATCTGGCAGTTTCTTTCCTCTCAATCTCTTCCTTCTCCTGGATACATGCCTTTGGTCATGGTCTACTTCAGTCAAGGTCTTTCCTAAAAGGTGGTATGCAGAATGAGTACCACTCCAGAGAGAATCCAGTTGGGCCACAGTACTTCCATTGACATAGTATATATTAAGGACCTCACCGTAAGGCACTAAGCCCGATGCTGGGATTAAAAAGACAAAACTGAATTGGTTTCTGACCTTAGGAAGATTACACCCAGTTTAAGAAGAAATTATGATTTTTACAAAGAACAAGCAATAAATTAATTAGCAGTAGTTTAAGGGATATTTCAATTTTGTAGCTTTTCCTCTATGCCATAGTGGTGAATCATAGATATTGCCAGGAACTGAGAATCCATGAACTTGTTCAGGCAGAGCTCACATTATGTAAGCCTTGGAGGGGTTTTTATATCAGTAGAATTATTTATGGGAGTGATGTGAAAATGTGGGCTTTTGAAATTGTATCATAAAAATCAGCAGTTTTTATTGAAGTTTGCTTTCCAGCTATCACTTCAGGTTAAAGGATTTGGTTTTCTTTTCTTCTCCTATCCTTCATGCCCACTTTGGCTGTATATCTAAGGAAAAATGACACTTTATCTTTCCTTTTCATGTTCCCTATTCCAACCCTTCCATTACATTGTCTGTAAAACAACATCAGTGATTTTGGTTTGTGCTAGGAGAAATTTAACTTTTTCTAACTCCCATTCAGCTGGTGGTATAATGCCAGGTCTAGAACTGTGTTCAAATCCAGCCTTAGATACTTACTAGCTGGGCAAGTTACTTAACCTCTATTTGCTTCAGTTTTCCCAACTGCAAAATGGGGGTACTAATGGCACTTACTCCATTGAGTTGTTATAAGATCAGATGAAATATGTGTAAAGCACTTAACACAGTGCCTGGCATGTAGGAGACCCTATAGAAATATTTATTATTTTCATTCCTCTCCATTCCCCTTCCCTTTATCTTCATTCAGTATGTGTACCAGAATTAAATTTGCTCCCATGTTATAGGATCATAAAGATCACATAAGGTCACAGATTTAGAGTTGGAAGACATTTTTGATTTCATATTGGTCAACTCTCTCATTTTACAGATGATGTAACTGAGACCTAGAGAGGTTAAGTGATTTTCCCAGGTTCACATAGCCAATAAGTCTAAGGCAGTTTTCAAACCCAGGTCTTCATGACTGTAGATTCAGAACCCCATCCACCATCCCACACTACTTCTCATGTCCTCTGACTCCAAATGCATTGCACCTTCCACAATACTACTCTACCTTTTAGATTTCATACCTTCCTCTGAATCTTCAAGAGATCAGTGGCTGTATAATTCTGTACAAATTCCTTAACTCTTGGGTGATCTAAGGGAGGGGTGTTAAACATGTGGCCTTTGCTGATATGGCCCAAAACACTTCAGATGGTTGGAATTATATTAAAACATAACTGAGAAATGTTTAACAAAATAAATAAAAGTACAGTAGAGCATAGAAGAGTGTAAATTGTGGTTTTCTAAGTCAAGATTGCAGTCTGCAGGTGTCAGTTTCAATTTGAGTTTGATACCACTTCTCTAGGTAACTAACTCTCCAAAACAATAGGTTGCAGAGAAGGTCTGACCTGCACTGATTGAGTGAGTTTACTCACTAGAGATATTCTTTTTACCAGTGAATTAAATCACAGATCCACTCCCAGACTTTACCCCTACTTTGCTTTCAAGTTCAACTCAGGTGTTGAGTTGAACTTCATGTAGTTGTCCTTGCTTCTTAGAACCAATAGTATTCTTTCCTTCTTCATTTATTTAAAGTAGGTTCGTCCTTCCTTCCTTCCTTCCTTCCTTCCTTCCTTCCTTCCTTCCTTCCTTCCTTCCTTCCTTCCTTCCTTCTTTCCTTCCTTCCTTCCTTCTTTCCTTCCTGCCTGCCTGCCTGCCTTTCTTCCTTCCTTTCTTTCTTCCTTTTTCTTTCTTTCTCTTGCAATAGGCATTAAGTGAGTTGCCTAAGGTCACATACTTAGTTATGAGTTGGATTTGAACTCAAGTTCTCCTGACTCCAGGGATGGTACTTCTATTCACTGAACCATCTAACTGCCCTTGAAATGGAAAATAATTTTAAGTTACATTTTTCATTCCCTGTATTGTTTGGGAAACTCACACTGATGCAGTTTGCTGATGGATGCAAATACATAGATCAATAACTAGTCTTAGAGATTGTCTAGGGCTCTGATTCAGTGACTTACCTCTTATCACATAGTGTGTATGACTCAGAAACAAAATGGAACCCAGGACTTCTTGACTCCAAGACATGCCTTCCGTCCACTCACTATGTAACAATGCCATTCTTTCATTGCTTGAGGCAGTAATTCATCTGGAGAAATTCAGTACATATCTTCTCCAGAAACCTTTCCCAAGCCGCCTTTTTGCCAATGCTTTCTCCCAGATGTTTTCTCCAATTTGTCCAGCATATATCCTGTATATAGTTGTTTACATGTTATCTCTCCCATTAGACTATATGCTTCTTTAGGGCAGGGATGATTCGATTCCTGGAACATAGTAGGCACTTTATTTATTTATTTTCAGTTGGTTGCTTTTTGCCTTTCTTTGCATCTCCAGCCCTTAGCATAGTGGCTGACACACAGTAGGATCTTAGTAACTACTTATTGACTTAAGTTGTTGACCAATTTATCTACTTGATATCTTTGGAACAATATGATCCTTGTACTTGTTGTAAAGTAAGTTGTGCAATGTCTTTGTTTCAAAGCAAAACAAAGATGAATATTACCACGATTATGGATATTGCATTAAGATAAGGATTATAAATTTGGAGATGAAAAGGGACCTTAGAGATCGTTGGGTTCAACTCTCTCATCTTCCACTTTAAGAAACTGAGATCAGGAGAGGCTTTTTGTATATTGCCCAGACTCATACCATGTGAAACAGGTTGTTTGTGAGTATTATTTCCATTTTATACACGAAAAACCTGAAGCTCAGAGAAAGAAGTTAAGTAGTTTACTAAGACTGGGGAAGGGCAGGGCACACTGTGCAGGGCACAATGGATTTAGATTGCTGGACCCTGGAATCAGGAAGACTTGAGTACAAATCCAGACTCAGACCATTACTACTTGGGTGACCCTGAGCAAGTCACTTTAACCTGTTTGGCTCAGTTTCCTCATCTGTAAAATGAGCTGGAGACAGAAATGGCAAACCACTCCAATATCTTTGCGAAAAACCCCTCCAATAGGGACACAGAATCAGACCTGACCGAAATGACCTAATAAAAAACAAGAAGACCACTGGTGAAGGAAGTGTGAGAGAATCCCTCTGACTCTTAATGCAGTGGTTTTTCTACTATACCACCTTTTTTGTGATTTTTATGAGAGAGAAAGTAGGGAGAAAAAATTAAGACAGATGGAAAAAACTGGGAAGGCACATGTTTGATTGACAGCAAATATAAAGAATTCTTCAGAAAGGAAATGAAATGCCTCCAGCAGATGAAGTGTGTAAATTTTCTCCTTCTACTTCAGAATGAGAAGAAGAATAAGGTTTTATGAGTGAGTAGTGTTTAAGAGATCTTTTAGAAGTACAGATGCAGGAGAAAAGGAAAAGGATGTACGTTTTTGATTAGAAGCTTCATGTGACTAACCAAAGCTCTCACTTTGGGGAGATAACTCAGCATTTCTCCTTCCATTACTTGAATGCAGAAACATTAGTCATGGGAAATGTACATGACTAACTAGATCTGAAGGTCTAGGCTAAAATATGATAAATATGCTAAATGCAATATGCATTTAGGATTATATGACAGGGATGTTTTGTTTCCAAATAGAATTTGCTGGGCTTTCTTTTTTGTGTTTCCGCTCCATGACATTAGGCAAGTGACATCCATTTAAAAATATCTGGATTTTGTTTAAGCTTCTTGTCTGTGATATTCTATCTTTAATTTGTACAGAGATCCTGGAACAATAATTTTAGATTTTATTTAGCAGAATGCCAGAGAAATGGTAAGCACTTCAGGAAAGCATATCTCTTTTCCCTCCTCCCGTTACCTTTTATTACACATGCTGAGAGAGTATTATGACACTACTCTAGTGAGTAACATCGTATGTATCATGTCTGTGGGTATGCTAGAGCTGGCTCATACTGACTCAAAAGAGCCAGTTGTTAGATTTTTAACATGAGCATTTATACCTCAGAAATCAGCAGACCTACAAATCAGGGCTTACTTTATTGTTTTGTTGACAATATTTTAAAAAGTGATGGAGAAAATGGTAATAATTCAGATTATACTTCAAAGGGCTGCCGTGGGTACCTTCCCCCCCACAACCTCCAAAGAGTTGTTTGTTGAACATTCACCAGCCTCTCCTTGCCTATGAGAGTATATGATAGTGAATTATTAAGGTTATAGGACCATATGGGATCATCGATTTGTAACTAGAAGGTGCCTTAGAGGTTCAACCTTCTTATTTTATAGATGAGGAAACTGAAGCCCGGAGAGCAAATTAAGAGACTTAGATTCTAAAACCAGCTCTGCTACTTACTATCATACTAACAAAAAACATTAATTTATTAAAAAGAAAAACAACTAAATAGACATAGCCATGGGAAAGAGCGGTCTCTACTTTAAGAACCTTGCTCCTCTAAAATCTGGAGCTTGTCTAATTGTCATGTGTTCATGTCGTCCTTTCTCTGATGGCATGGTCTTCTTCAGTGATGAAGGACGAGCACAAACCCAACTGTCATGTTTAAGGACGTGGTGAGCCAATTGTGTTGTTTCACTCTCATAATCCCAGATACTGGGACAGTTGAGGCTATCAATTGTTTTGAAGTTAGACTAAAACTGTCAGGTGTCCTCATCGAGTTCAAGGGCAGAGAGCCTCCAGACTGCCTATGGAAGAGAGAAATTGCTTCTATCGGGGATAGAGCTCATCAAATTTCTTGTGTTGATCATGATCACAACTTTGAGGTGGTGCTGTATTTTGGTCCTTCCTGGGTAAGATAGGGAGATGCAGACTTAAAATGAAAAGAGAGATTGGACATATGTTTCATGTGTCTTATGGTTTTGATGGAATGAGTACTTTTAATATTATATTCTTCTGAAAGATTTGACCCATTCTCATGTGTGCAAATTAAAAGTGACTTCAGAAATCCTCATCTTGCCTGGATTGGTCACCTACTTTGAGCAAAATTTAGCATGTTTGGGTAAGAAATAGAAGATACTGCAACATTCATCAAAGAGAGAGAATGAAAAGATTTGCACCCAACAGACAGCATTATGAAAATGCCCATATGTCTTTCCCCCTTGTTTCTTGTAAAGCCTTATTCCATGTGTGGAGTTCCCCTTAATTTTTTTGATGTGACAGAATAAACAATTTTAATTTACACAGTGGAGCAAATGTTTAAAGAATTGTACAGAATAGAAGGAAAGAAATCTTCCTAATTAAAAACAAAAAAAAAACTTCACAATTCTATGTACAAAGGAAGACCCATGTTGACTAATCATTCTTCCTGGAGATGCTTTTATATATATATATATAGATATATATATATATATATATATATATATATATATATATATATATATATATATATATATATATATATATATATATATACATATGCTTGTATCATTGGAAGGTGTATTAGCTCAGCAGTTCTTTGTAGCACCTGTGTTTCAGTGAATATGACTTCTTGTGGAGAGCTAAGTTAAATGAGAAGGCCCTTTTGTTCACTTTGGCTCCCCCATTGTTAACACTGATTACACACACATACACACACACACTCGCACACACTGGCACACATGCACACACACACAACTATTAAAGTATATGTAATAACACTTACATGTGATAGCACATATACTAGCATACCTATGTGTGTATATACATATAAAATCTATATTTCTAACATCCATAGGGGACAAGTTATAGTCAAGGTTGACACTGACCATTTCCTTTTCTTTTGAGTGTGTAAATAGATACCTAGGTACCTGGAAACCAAACTAACATGGAGAGGCATGTCACTGGATAAAGTACTTTGAAATCCTCACAACAAACATTTTAAGTATTTAGAAGGCATTGATGTGATGGAATAGTTATTCAGTACCTCCTAAGATCAAGGCACCATCATTCCTGATCATTATGGGGGGGTAAAAAAATGAATAAAAATAGTTCTCTTAAGGGGCACCAAGCAGGAAATAGCATATGTAACACTTTGGGTTGTGAATTCAGACACCAGTGTGTCCTAATTTGAAGGAACGTACACGGAAATCAAGATTCCCTGAGCCTTAAAAAAAACACAAAAATCCTTAATTTTTCCCTTTCAATTTATCCTGCCTTTTCCCCTTTTGAAGGCAGATTAAAATTTTGCCAGACTGCTTCTCTTAATATGTTGTTGTTCAGTCATTTCAGTCATGCATGTACGTGTTTTTGTGACCCCATTTGGGTTTTCTTGGCAAAGATACTGGAGTGGTTTGCCATTTCCTTCTGCTCTTAATATAGTGGCCTCTATAATTCTGTTGAAGGTGAGTATGTGAGAGAGTGTAAGAGGGGGAAATGGAGGATGCATTAATTAAGTGCCTATTATTTACCAGGCACTCTGCTACGTGCTTTACAAGTATTTCATTTGATTACAACAGCCCTGTGAGATAGGTTATTATTCCCTTTTTACAATTGAGGAAACTGAGACAAACAGAAATTAAGTGACTTGACCAGGGTTACACAGTTATTAAATGTTATCTCCCTCTCCTCCTTTTCCTCCTGCTACTACTACTACTATTATTACTACTACAATTACTACACCACCACCACCACCACCACCTCCGCTATTATCACCATTACTACTGCTGCTACCACTACTACTACTACTGCTACTACTACTACTGCTGCTGCTGCTGTCACTACTATGGAATGAGATAGCATTTGTAATTTCTTTGATACAGAGAACTCCTATTGAGGATACTTTTATTGATGTAGGTGGGTACTTGCTCCTTAATTTACCATCTTAAAGAATTTTTCTGGACCTTTGAGGTTTGAATAAGTTTTTCAGGCTCACATGGGCTATAAGTGTGAAGCAGAATGCTCTGCCCCCTCACCTCTGCCTTTTGCCTTCCCTGCCTTCCTTCCAGACTTGACTCCCAGTTTGAGCTGGAGGCATTTCCTGTTGTCCCTCACTCTCTGTCCCTCCTCCCCCATGCCTTCCCCTCTGAGATGAGTTTCCATTTATTCCATAAATGCCTTATTCTTATATCCTAATTAACCTTATTCTTTACATGATGCCTCCCTAATTAGAACATAAGTTTCTTGAGGGCAGAGATTATTTTCCTTTCTTCACATCTACATTGTTGCTGGGAAGTGTCTCATATTTCGTAAGTGCTTAATAAATACTTGTTCACGGATTTCCTGAGGATTTGAAGCCAGATCTTCCAGATTCTGTACCCTGTTCTCTATCCTCTACACCATTCTGTCTCTTAATAGTAATACTAAATTCTTCTTCTTCTTCCTTGTCCTCTTTTTCCTCTTCTTCCTCCTCCTCCTCCTCTTCTTCTTCTACTACTACTACCACTACTATGACTACTACTACCACTACTACTACTGTTGCTGCTACTACTACTACTATTACTACTACTATTACCACTACTACTACTATTACTACTACTACCACTAGCTGGCATTTATGTAGACCTTTGAGGTTGGCTTTTATTTTGTCTCACTTAATCTTTCTCAAATCCCTATGAGGTAAGTGCTACCATTTAGCCTCAATTTATAGATGAAGAAATCAATGCCAAGAAAGATTAAGGGACTTGGCCAGGGCTACACAGATAATGCGTATCTGAGTCAGGGTATTTTTTTTTCTTTTGGTCTCCAAGTGATGCCTCATTAGGCTTTTAAAATTTTTTTTAATAAGTTTAAACTTGATCCTGTGTGTCCCCTGACCACATTTGTGACCACAAGGTAACAGCAGACACTTCTCGTGCCAGCCCATGTTCAACTTCAGGAGAGTTTAATCTTTTGGACAGCTAAAGTGAAATAGTGTGGTTGTGAAAACCAAGATAAATGAGCAGATACTAAATTATAATTGGGAATATTATTGATTATATTTCCCAAAGGGTCATACTCTAGCTTGGTTAATACTTAATATTGGAAGAGAAGATGAAGGGCAGAATGTAATACTAGATGATTATTTGCTCAGAGTGCTAGCAGTAGGGGTTTTTGTTATTTTCTAAGAACTAAACTATTCTTACCCATTTTTCTTCTGGGTATTTTAGAAATCCTTCTTCCCTCTCATTGCCCTTAAAAGGAAAAAAAAAAGAAACTTTGCTGTCTTGGGTTTTTTTAAATAATTAATCAGATTTTTGTTGTTTTTCTGTCTTCAGACACTATGCGACCCCATTTGGGATTTTCTTGGCAAAGATACTGGAATGGTTTGCCATTTCCTTCTCCAGCTCATTTTACACATGAGGAAATGAGATAACCGAGGTTAAGTGACTTGCACAGGGTCCCATAGTGTCTGAGGCACGATTTGAACTCACGAAGATGAGTCTTCCTGATTCCACACCCAGTTTTCTTTCTACTGTGCCACATAGCTGTACTGTTTTTATGAATTTTAAACTGATTCTATTTTTATAATAGAGACAACTTAAATTTTTTTAATTTTCAAAATTTTGCCATTATATAATAAGATTTCTAATTTCTTTTTATTTCATTCATCCTCTGCTTAGCTCAGTCAAGTTACTGGAGGCTAGGAGAGAGATTGCTTTGTACCTAATTTATTATATCATTTTCTATTGGGGTGTCTTCTCTCACCTCTGCTGTGTTTTAGTTGTAATCAGATCAGGAAGGGGAAAGCAGGAATTGAGCTAATTGCACATCAAGGGACAATAACACATGGAAGTGGTTCAGATAAGCATTTAAATTAGATTACAGCTAATGTGTGCTCTTCTAAATGGAGTTAATTTATAAGAACATAGCAGCTACTGAGTTCTAAAAGCTAAAATATTGTAGAATGAGCTAGTCTGGTGTGATACTAATTTTTTAAAGATTTCTTGGGAAACAAAAAAATTAGTTATTCCTTCTGCATTGTGGGGGTTAAAGGGCTCAGTGATCTGGAAAATCTGAGTAAAATGTTTTAGCCTTCCCTTGTACCAGAGAAGAAGTCTGAATCATTATGGTATTAAAAGGTAAAGTATATTGATATTATAAAATACTTTACAAATACTTTATGCATTTCTGAGTTTCTAAACTTTTCCTATCATCTTCTAGCCTTTGCATGTTGTTTGCAGCTTCTGCAAAACTCCACTTAATTTCTTATGCTGACCCATGATATATTGAAACCTCGATGGGGAGAGTTGAGGTGTTTGAAGGGGTAACTGTATATACGGAGATTTTAAAGGAGGTTTTGTGCTGACATGCACTGTACCCTTTTGGTGATGATCTATAGGTCTAAATCAACAGCCTATGTAGTCTATGATGCAGTTGTCAAGTTTATATTATGTCTGCATGTGTCAGTGACTTAGATCATGATAAAAGAAGTAAAGATGCTGTAGGAAAAGAAAGTAAACCCCTTCTTATTATGGTCTCTATTCATAATGATGGAATCTCGGTTACAAAGAAAACCGGTATATTTCAAAAATACTATAGTTTTCCTCGCTGGAGGAAAATCAGAATTTCTTTTGGGAGGCCTTTGTTCCAAGTAATGTGTAAGTCCTATTTCTTCTTCTATATTTTAAAACTTGCCCAAAGTGAAATATTTGTGTTAGGAAAAGGATTTGAACCATGGCCCTCTGCTTTCAGTATGCTTATCCATTGTACCATGGTACCTCATACATATGGGGCATGCCACAGGTAGCACTGTGGATAGAATAGGGTTGGGGAGTTTGGTGGCCTTGAGGTCATAGGTTCCCCACCCCTGCAATAGAATGCCAGGGCTGGAGTCAGAAAGACTCATTTTCCTAAATTCAAATCTGACCTTAGACACTAGTTGTGTGACCTTGGGCAAGTCACTTAATCCTAGTTGCCTCAGTTTCCTCATCTGTAAAATGAACTGGAGAAGGAATTGGCAAACCGCTCCAATATCTTTGCCAAGGATAACCCAAATGAGGTCACAAATTGACTGAATTGGCCAAATAATAGCAACTTTATGCATTTGGCAAGTCACCGGTAGCAGTTTGAATGACAATAATTTAATAACTATTCATACCTTTGAGAGAGCTTTATATGCAGTGACCAAATGAAAAAAAAAATGTGCCTCTTTGGTAAGTAGAGAGGGATAAATTGAGCATTCTTGTTAAAGCCTTTTCTTTTCTCAAGAATATTTGTTAGAAATATTCTTTACTTTGCCATTGGCATAAGAGTTCCTGAGACTTCCCCCAGGGCAATAACTGTTTCTCCAAGAAAATCTTGCTGCCCTAGCTTCAAATAATGTTGATTTACTTTATTTTGAAAAAAAAAAATTATTACTGTTCTCAATGGTTGTTGTTTTCTTTTAAATCACAGTGTTCCTATGCATGTCCCTTGACATGTCCCTCTCCTTTCTCCCCATTCTGTTTAGCATCAGAATATTGGATATGTATTTTTTGGGATCAGATATTTTGGGATGATTGGTTTAGAAGTTTAGAATTGGTTTAGCTATTCTCGGTACTTTGGGAGGATGGTATGCCAAAATATCTGCATCTGACTATAGCTGGCAATTGACTCTAAGTGCCTTTAACTCTAAAATACTATATCTGGAAAATGATGAAAGGAAAGAACAGTTTCATATGAAAACATATTAAAATCATACTCATGTATTGGTTGAGGATAGCAAGTGAGGCAGATGTATTTCATAGCTCATTCTATGCTATTAAAATTGTACTCCCCATAATAAAATAAGTTCTGGAGAGAAAATGCAGTGTAAAATTCTATGCCCACTTTGAAGGGTGCTGATTTAAGGAAAGATTTAATATGTTTTATTTTATCTCCCCCCCAATGCCATTTTCCTCTGATCCCTAAGTAACCTCTCTCAGTCATGTAATATATATGGGTTAAAGATTTATTTTCTTTCCATGATATATAATTAAGTCCTTAATACATGTTGCTTAATAAGGTTATTGCTTTTTCAGGTTAGAGGTGGTCAGTTAAGACTTAAGGGCTCTGGAGTGAATTCAGAAGTGAAAAGGATATCCTGAGAAGGAAGATGTGGTTGCGTATTCCTCCAATAGTAGGAACTGAGAGAGAGAGACAGAGAGAGAGAGAGAGACAGAGAGAGAGAGAGACAGAGAGAGAGAAAGGGAGAGACAGAGAGAGAGCAGAGAGACAGAGAGGGAGAGACAGAGAGAGAGCAGAGAGAGAGAGACGAGAGAGAGAGAGAGAGAGAGAGAGAGAGAGAGAGAGAGAGAGAGAGAGAGAGAAAGAAGAAGAGAGAGTGAGAGAGAAAGAGAGATCCTTATGGTAGTCTAGTGAAATCTATGGATCCTTCTCAGAAGCATAATATTATTCATATATAACATTATAACATATGTAATATATATAACATAATAATAAATAATGCAATTTAAAATTGCATAAAATAAAATATATTTGAATACAAAGGAAGTCAATTATATTGAAAATAGTTATTTCTCCATCTTATCTGTTTATCTATCTGTCTGTCTCATGGATTCCAGGTTAAGAATCTCTGCCATATAGGAAAAGATTACAAACAATTCCCTCTTCTGGAATGATCAAACAGTTTGCATTTGGTCAGGGCTTCAGGGGCATGCAAATCACTGCCCAAGGTGCAGACATAGCAAATGACTTGCCTAATCAGGGTCAGAAATTGGATTTGAGCCCATGTCTTACTGACTCCAAACTCCTTATTGCAGCCCATGTATCATGTGATCTCCATATGCTGGTATGCTGATGGTTTAACCAGCTTGTACCTTGTAGAAGCATAGTAATATGGTAACTTTGATTTTACCCTAGGTGACAACTTTTGGTTGAATGACTGTAAGTGTGTACTTTGTGTCTCAGCTTTTTGTGGGTGTGTTTGCTATGCTTATTAATATGCCTGGTAAACAATGAAAAGAAGACCTCATCAAAGTAGAAAATCTCTCTTGTGTCTTGAGTGGAATTCAGCCTCAGGATCATTGGATCTTAGAGCTGAGGTAACCTTCAAGGTCATAGTTTCCCAACTCCCTAACTACTAAGGGGTAGCTGAGTGATACAGAAGATTGAATGCCAAGCTTGGGGTCAGGAAGACCCCAGTTCAAATATGATCTCACTTACTAGCTATGTGACCCTGGCCAAGTCACTTAACCTTGTTTGCCTCAGTTTCCTCTTCTGTAAATTGAGCTGGAAAAGGAAATGGCAAACCACTCCAGTATCTTTGCTAAGAAGACCAACTACTAAGTGTCTGAGGCAGGATTCAGACCTATGTCTTCTTAACTGTAAGCAACTCCACACATTCCCTTTTCAAAGCCAAAGTGATAACATCATTGACATGATGTAAAGGACACTGGGGTGAGAGTTGAGTAACAATGGCTGGGCAGTAGAGAATTCTCTTTTATAGTCCTGGATTCTGATATTAACTAGTTGTTCACCCAAACTTGGCTTCAGTTTCCTCAATTATAAAATGGGAGAGCAAGCCTAGATGATTTTTGAGGCCCCTTCTGCCTCTGAAGTTCTTTGATGCATTGGAATTATGCCTTTGAAACTATTTAATATGCACATTGATTCTAGAACCCAGCACCAGATTTGTAAGCATCTATGTAGTTACCAAATTAAAACAATAAGCTGTTACTTTTGAGCTGTATATTTGTTCTTTCATGTACAAGGCATTAATTGTCATTAGCTTCTAATTTAGCTTCATAATCTCTGGCAAGAAAGGTCACATTGGGCACCAGGGTAGTCTTATCATGCTGAGATTATCCAAACTCTTCTCGTGCCAATATCCTGGGCTCCAAACGGTCTGGCAGTTTGTTGGTAGGACGTGGTTTATAACGGTCCAGTGTTTGTCTCATCTTTTAAAAAGAGAAAATTATATGTTAGTGGGTATAGTAATATTTTCAGTAACTAGAAATAACATGCTGTCAGGACATAATTTATGAAAAGTATTTAGTAGGCCATATACAAATTGTAGAACAGGGGGAATTTTTTGGCAAGAAATTTATAGATCATAGATGTTGGCTCTTTGCAAGGCTGTAGGTTTCAGTAAGTCTTCAGGAGCGGTGGGATACATATGAATTTATTTACTTGTCACGTTATTGAAAGTCTAGGGATTTTACTGTAAATAATAAGGCTTTATTTTGGGTAAGTTCGAGTAAAGAAAAAGGAGCAAATGTGAGGTTTGGCAGAAGGTCTGTCTGGTAGATATTGCTTCGGTTATATGGGTGTACTTCATTTGGACTGCTGTGCAATCAGGAACTGTTAAACCAAGTGAAATGGTTCCATTGACAAGGTTATGTTTTATAAGGAACAGTCTGTGTGATAAATGACTCACCCAGGGGCTCTGGTTGTGGTTTGGAAACTGTTCTGAAGTATGGCAGATGGAGCATGGCGCCAGCTTTTGATTATTCAGAAGATTATCTCATTCGTAGATTCTCTGGGCTTCTTGCCTCTTCTCTATATCTTTCTTTTTTCTTATTCTCATCCTCCAAACCATTTCATTGCTCTTTTCCCAATCAACCAGAGGAATGGAAGGTAGAAAAGATTGCTTTGATTTTGTTACAGGGTAGCATGGTGCAAAGGAAACTAGCCTTGGAGTCATGAAGATGTGGTTTTCGATCCCTTCTCTGATCCATGCCAGAACCTGTTGTCAAATTCAATCTCCTTGACTTACTTTCACTTGTGCCTTTTAGAATTTATTTGGTCAATGGGCTCTATGTGTGTGTCAACTTCAGTCTCTGTGGAGAACTGCCCCCTTTTCTTCTCCATTGGAATAATTTCTATACCTTCAGAATCTCATTCTGGACAGTATTTCAGTCCTATTCTATAAGATTTCTCCTGGAAATTTCAAAACACTTTATCCTACCTGTGAGACCATGTACCAGTCCCTGACCTCTCATTATCCTCAGACAGTTTTGTAAGACTGATAGTTTCAGAGAAGTTACACATTTGCATTGATAGAGGGAGATTTCTTATCTGTAGAGCCCTCCATGAATAATCATAGGATCATATGGTTAGAGATGGAAGGTAAGTCCGACCCTCTCATTTTACAGAGGAGTAATCTGCAGCACACTTACCCAGTGTCACGGAGCTCATGACATTAAGGCAAAATTTGAACTTAGGTCTTCCTAACTTTTGGTGCAGTTAGATGGTACAGTGGATAGTGTTCCAGGTCTGGAGTCAGAAAGACTCATCTCCCTGAGTTCAAATCTGGTCTCAAACACTTACTAGTTGTGTGATCCTGGGCCCTTAACCCTCGTTGCCTCAGTTTCCTTTTCTGTAACATGAGCTGGAGAAGGAAATGGCAAACCACTCCAGTATCTCTGCCAAGAAAACCTTGAATGGGGTCATGAAGAGCTGGACAAGACTGGAATGACCCAATAAAAACCATAAACTTCCTAAATTCTAGTGTAATCTCAGTTCAGGAACAAATTAAAATAATAACTACTATTTAGAGCACTAAGGCTTGAACAGGAGCCTTACATACATTTTCTTATTTGAGCCTCCAAGATGTCCCTATGAAGAAAATACTTAGTTATTATTACTGTCTCCTATTGTAGAGACCTAAAGCTCAGAAACCCTCAATGACTATTATCACACAACTAATAAGTATAAAGGCATGATTTGAACTCATTTTCATGGCTCCAATTTAGCAGAATTTCTAATGGATCACAGTGCTGGCCAAAAGTTTTCAGAGATTTGCAGGGGGGGAAACAATAAGAAGTCTTTGGCTGAAATTAGATTTTTAGATTATCTCTAATTTATTTCTTTTTAATCATTTTATTATTTTATTTTATATTATTTTTGTATTTCTTTTCATTTTTTTACTCTTTGATTATTTCTTTTTACTATTTCCTTGATGCTACCATGTATTATTGAAAGTCAACAATGGTGAAGATTTGGGAAGTTAATCATTCTGTTTTGTGTTTCTATCAAAAACTCATCAATTGATAGTATTCAGTTCAGAAAATATAAATTCTTTTAAAAATTTGTTTAATTCTTAATTTATAGAAATAAAACTATAATGTAGTGTAATTAAAAAAGATGATTTCACATAAAATTTTACAGTTTTTACCATTCCTTGTCATGTTATTTTCCTGGGTATAGGAGTTTTCCCATTTCAGTTCATCTACCCTTCCATTTGAATCACACCTGGACCTGTCTTCTCCCAAACCCATAGGTGTGTTGGTAGATAGTGTCCTGCAATCACATAAGGCTTCTCAAGAGGAGAGATGGCAGAAATGTAATATATAGTGTTACTAGGCTATGACAGTTCCCACACTAAAATGATGAGAAGTCATGCCCTGTCAAGCTAGGGTCTAGACTTGGCTGTGAGAGTCTTAAATTTTGGTCTTTGTTCCTGTCCTGTAGCCATGGTAATGCTTAGGCGGCTTCTTTGGAATCTTTTTGCCTTATATTTTTCTGGACAGAAAAAGCCTCAAAGTCATAAAATGAAGGAGGAAACTGACATGGCATATTTCCTGCTATTGCTTGAATTTCACCCCCTCTGATGTGTTCATTTCATTTTGCCAGTCTCAAGCACCACGTTGGCACCCTAGTTTTGGTCCAAAGTTGTGATTACCTATGTTATGCAGCCACTCTAATTAAAGATTCTTTAGAATCCACATTTAATATCTCCTCCTCTCAGAAACATATTAGCAGAGCTACTGAGATTTCCATGTTTCTTGATCTCCCTAGGTCACTTTTCTGAAATTCACTTCTTTAAGCTTTTCTTTGTTTAAAAAATTAACAATTAATAATCATCAAGAGATATTTCAATAAAAATGAATAAAAAGGATTCTATGGGAAACTAACTTCTGTTACAGAACTTTTTAAGAAAAGAAATGTGTGTGTGTGTGTATGTGTATGGGGGAGGCAAGAGACCGCACAAATGGAAAACCAGGATAGACAATTAGTTAAGGGGTCTTTAATGAGAAGAGACTGTCCATTGGTCTCCATATTGTCTGAGTACCTAAACCTCAGAGATCAAATAATGAGGAAAAGGATCCATAAGTACAAAAATATATTTTTTTTAAAGCCAAAGAAAACAACGTTTATTAAAGATTCACCAAACTGGGTTGCCTCTTAAGGAGCCTAAGCATTTGTGATGCTTGTATTCACAAGAGGCCAGATAGAATCCCAGCTAGACAGAGTCTGAGCTGAATTGAATCTGAGCGCCTTCATGGAGGCAAGATGGAACTTAAATACGAAAAAGAGTATAGGAGGGTTCTGGGGGGGGGGGGGGGGGGGGGTGGTCTGGTAGTCCAGGGTGATGGGAGGAGGGATTTAGGAAGGGTCTGGAGGAGAAGTCCAAGGAGAGAATCCAAGGAGGGTCAAAAGCTGGAAACGGCTGGAGGCTATCAGGAGGTATCAGACAATGGAGGGTTTGGGTGGGAAGCAGGTGGGGCAATCAAGAGGTAACAGACCATGGCCACAGATTTGAGTATGAAACGCCAGGTTCTGTGGAGAGATACTAGGAGGGCTCAATTTGTGTATGAAAAGCCAGATTCTGAGGGGAGATAACAGGAGAGCTTAATTTTGAGTATGAAAAGCCAGGTTAAGTGAGGAGATTCCAGGGGAGCTCAAGGAAGTTCCCAGAATCTGAACCTCATCATTCCCCCCTCAAACAGATTGAACCCAAATTCTTTTGGGGTAAAGGGCGAAGGTCTCAGCTTCTGAAACTTCTTCCTGCTGGCAAGGGGCGTAGAACTGTCCCTGCCTTGATGGGTCCTGTTCAAGGGGTCAGTCTTCAGAACCTGGGTGGTGCCAGGTCCGGTGGGCTGGAGACCTTGGATTCAGACAGAGGTTGGTATGCAGCATGGGCTGTCATCTGGAAGTTGATGGCTTGCACTCTGGAAAAGACAAACCTGGCAAGGAAGTTAGGCAAACACACACCAAGCAGGTACAAAAGGACTATAAAGAAAAGACAATTTCCCTGGCGTAAAAGATAATTTCTCTGGAGAGAATTAAAGATGACTGTGGCAAGGCCAAAACATAGAAGGGCATGTTTGATAGGGTAGTTTTTTCCTGTCAGATATCCCCTTTCTTTCCAGATTGCTCCGTAGGTATGTAGAACAAGGAAAGCATATTTTGAGTAAATAAAAACCTGACCTGGGGTCAGGTCCTAAGGAATGGGTTAAGACTTCCAAAGCCTGTCCTCTCCTTTCATCAACATACAGAGTGAAAGGTTTTCCCAGATTGGGTAGGTCTAGTGATGGGGTGGTGGTCAAATTAGTTTTCAGAGTCTCAAAAGCTTTACCCTGGTCTGAGTCAATGCCCTGAGTAGGGTCATAAAGGGGTTTAGCAATAAAACCAAAATTAGGAATCCAGAGTCTACAAAATCCCCTCATGCCTAAAAACACTCAAACTTGTTTCTTAGTGGCTGGAACAGGGATAGACAAGATTGTCCTTCTCTCAGAGGTTAAGGAGAGAGAGGAGGTGGGCTTGAGTTCATGGCCCAGATACCTTATGGACTGGCATGCTATCTGGACTTCGTTCCAAGAGACCCTATGGTCTTGAATGCCTAAGAAATTAAAGGCTTCTGTGGCAGCAGCCAAAGAACGTGCCTGGGTGGGGATACAAATAAGAATACCATGCACATACTGAATTAAGCTACTGCCTGCTAGTTTTTGGTGCCTTAAATCCCTTCCCAAAGCCTGGCCAAATATTTGAAGGTTATCTTGAAAGCTTTGGGGCAAAACTGTTCGAGTTAGCTGATATGGACTTGATTCCCCAGGAAAAGCACATTCAAAAGCAAAAATAAATTGTGAGTATTCTCCATTAGGCTTTTTTGTGGGAAGGGTTGCAGTGTTGCATGGAGATGGACAAGAGACAAAGATTCTATACTTAAGGAATTTTTCAATTAAAGGTTGTAGTCCTTCCCAGGTCTCAGGCTTAATCAGATACTGGCTGAGATGGGGGAGCACTTTAGGGTCTGGGAGACTAACAATGGCTGGGGTGGCAGAAGTAGCTCTTTCTGGAATTCCAGTGTCCCAAATATTTGGCCTGACTGTCTCCCACACTCTCAAGCAAACTGGGGAAGATGTAGTGAACAGAGGCAAAAGGGAGATGGGAGATTTAACTAGAGAAAATTGGCTCCCGAATTTCACCATCAGGTCCCTTCCCAACAAGGGGGCAGGGTCAGAGGAGGGCATAAGGAAGGAGTGTTTAAACAACAGATCCTCCAGTAGGCTGGGGAGGGGGAATGTCTGGAGACATTCCTTAGTTTCCCCTTCAATGCCTATGTCCTGAGGGGTCAAGGATGGGTAGGGCCAGAGTGACTGGTTAAAGCAGAGAATTTAGCCATGTTAAAGTGGGTAACCTTACCTTCAGCCTTCGTATTTGCCCAGGGCTTGACAAGAGAGGTAGAGAAAGTGGGAGCACTGCCCAGCACTGAGGTTTTCCCATCGTTCGAAGTCTTGAGACGACTGGAGGACAGGGTACTGGGGGGTGGCTCCACCACTTTTCCAACCTTGGGGACAATCCTTCCTCCAATGTCCTTTCTGGTCACATGGGCACGGTTCCACAGGCGTTGGTTCCTGGGGCTCCCTCTGGGGGTCGCCCTGGAGGGGCACTCCTTGGACCAGTGACCCTCCTTGTGGCAATGAAAGCAGGTTTCCCCACTGCCCAAGTAGCCAGCCTTCCTCCAAGGGGGTGCCCTGAAGGGGTGCTCCCTGGGTCTTTTCCTGGACAAGGCAGCAGCAAAGAATTGAGCATGCTCCCTGGCCCTGGTCCTTTTCCTTCGTTCCCTTTCCTCTGCTGCAACTAGACCTCTGTTGTTAAAAACTCCAAAGGCCGTCTCCAGTAACTGGGCCTGAGGTGTTTGGAGTCCCATTGCCAATTTCTGCAGTTTCCTCCGAATATCTGGGGCAGACTGATTAATAAAATACATGCTAAGGATTACTGCCCCTTCTATGGAGTCAGGATCCAAATTTGTATGCTTTTTAATAGCTTCTACTAGCTGGTTTTGAAAAAGGGCAGGGTTTTCCTTTTCTCCCTGAGTAATTCCCCTAATTTTTTGAAAATTTACTTGTTTTTGAAATGCAGTTTTTAGGCCTTCTAACAAGCAAATTACCATAAGGTCTCTCTTTCCTCTGTCCTCACTCTTTTGGTAGTCCCATCTGGGGTCACTTGTGGGAACAGCAGCTGCTCCTGGGGGGTATTTTATGGGATTATTGCTAGCCATGTGATCCCCAAACTTTTGGGCATGTTCCCAAATTCTCCCCTTCTCCTCAACAGTACAACAGACAACGAAAAGAATATGCAGATCCTTCCAAGAAAGTTCAAATTGTAGGGATATTTCCCTAAACCCTCAGTAAATGTAGTGGGGTCTTCTGAGTATCTCCCCAGTTTCTCTTTAATCTGGGTGAGATCTGAAAGAGAGAGTGGAACACACATCCTGGTTGTCCCACTGGGTGGGATAGGCACTTTTCTCAAGAGAAACAGCCCTGACAGCCCAGTGGGGACAGGGGCTTGTGGAGGAAGATAGGAAGTCCCACTTCTTGTGAGGGAGGGGCTGGGGAATGCCTGCTGAACTGGATTAGGTTGCAGGGCCAGGGGATCTAGCTGGCAAGGGGAAAGATCTGCTGGTACCTGACGAAGAGTAGGGATCAAAGGGGGAGATGCCCCAGAGAATGCAAAGGAAGTGGGGCCTAAGGCCTGAATGAATGTTGCCCCACCAAGAAGGGCTGCAGAGGGAAGCACCCCAGCAAGGCCCGTGGTTGGGGCCTGAGGTAAAGTCCCCAAGGAGGGGTGGGTTATAGGCAGTGATACTGTAGAGACTGCCATAGGGGTGGGTCCTGAGACCTGAGTGAGTGTTGCACCAGCAAGAGGAGCTGCAGAGGGAGGCACCGCAGCAAACCGAGTGGCTGGGAACTGATCAGGGGTTACCGAGGGGGGGAGGGGCACAGGAGGAAATACAGGATAGTCAAATGAGGCAGGAATTGAGGAGGGTTGAGGTGAAGGAAAGGTTGGGGTAGAGGTGGCTGAGGGGGAGGTGAAAGGACTCAGGGGAGGTAGGGGAGCAATAGGAGGTTGGGGAGCTGGAGGAGGGCTCAGGAGGGGTTGGAGAGGGGGAGGGGGTTGGGATGGCAGTAACAGAGGTAGAGAAGGAGGTGAGGTCGAGACCCTAGAAGCCATAAACAGGAGGTCATTCAAAACATTCAATTCACCTCCATTTCCCTTTTGTGGGACTGCTCTAGCTACAAGCATCTTACAATCTGTTCTGAGAATGGGGGTCCTGAGAGAGTTTGACAAAGGCCCTTATGTAAGGTATTTCTATCCATTTTCCCTTTTGGAGGCAATATAATTGTAGTTGTAAAAGGATATTACACTGTAAGGTCCCAAATATGGGCCACGTTTTGTTGTCTTCCAGGTGATACTGAGGCCAAAGTGTGTTGCAAAAGAATACCAACTTTTTAAGTTCTTTAGGGAAGTCAAATTTTTTCCAGTTTTGTAAAAGACGGTCCAAAGGTGAATTCCTTGGGATTGATGAATTTTGACTCTTTTTTTTTTTCTTTTTTTTGGGCATGGGGCTGGAAGTCCCCCCTCCTTAAAGGAGGATGTGGAAGTAGGCCTTGAGAAAAAAAAAAAAAGAGGACAAAAATAACTGAGTTTTCCCTGATTTCCTTGCGCCCAGGAAATCCAGAGAATTGGGCACCCAACTTTATGCCCAGGTCCACTGCCTAACCAATGGACAGACAACCTGAGTCTCTAACTCTCTAGTGCCCAGAAAGTTCAGAGACTTTGCCTGATACTGGGACCTGCAGCTAGGTCCAAAAGTCCGCTTCCAAGGTGCTTGCAGAGCACCTTCTTCTAGCAGAAGAACCTGAGATCAACAGCTTTTCCTGGTCAAGGAACCATAAATGAAAAGGTTGAGGGGTAATGGGGGACCCCAAAATACCGACAGTCCGGGTCATGCTTGAATGAATTCGGCTCAAGCCTTCTTAAAGCCAAAGAAAACAAAGTTTATTAAAGATTCCCCAAATTGGGTTGCCTCTTAAGGAGCCTAAGCATTTGTGATGCTTCTATTCACAAGTGGGCCAGATAGAATCCCAGCTAGACAGAGTCTGAGCTGGATTGAATTTGAGCAGTACAAAAATATTTATAGCAAACTTCTTTTTGTGGCAAAGAATTGGAAACTGAGGGGAAGCCCATCAACTGGAAATGACTGAACAAGTTATCATATATGAATGTGATAGAATATTATTGTGCTATTAAAAGGAGATGGTTTCAGAAAAAACCGAGAAGACTTATATGAACTGATACTCAGTGAAATGAGCAGAACCAAAACAATTTATACAGTAGCATCAATATTATAATGATAATCAATAGTAAAGTCTTAGTTACTCTGATCAACACAATGACCCACTCCAGTTCTAAAGGACTCATGATGAAAATTGCTATCCATCTTATAGAAAACTGTTAGACTCAGAATGAAGATTGAAATATATTTTTTCTCTTTCTTTATTTTTCCTTTTTATTTCCCCAGAACATGGCTAATGGGGAAAAATTTGTTTTGCATGACTTTATATTTGCAACGAGTTTTCTATCTCTTGACTTCCTGGTGAGTGGAAAAGGGGGTAGGAAGAGGGAGAAGATTTAGAACAGAAAATAAAACAAAACTAATTAAAAAAACTATATTGTATAAGTTAGACAGTAGTTAGGAAAATGATACCTCCAGGGGAAGAGAAGCTATGTACAGAATCCCTGTGCTATTTAAAACTTTATATAGAGAGATTAAGGGGAGAAAAGGCAAGTCGTTAACCACTCTAATCCTCAATTTCTGCATTTTTCAAAGGAGGGGGGTATAGCACTACATGACCTTTGAGGTTTCTTCCAACTCTAAATCTTGCTCCTGAAGAAAAGATAAGCAATGCGAAACACAACAGGATTATTTAAAAACATACTAAAAAGAAAATAATTAGGTTAATTATGTGAATGGAGTGATGATTTAATAGAGATTAGTGAAAACCACAAATAATTCCAAATTTTTTTCAGTGGCTGGTATCAGCATCTTTCACCAGGTTCACTGTGAAAGACTGAGTCACATAATAGAAAAATTTTATTGTAGAGAGTTATAGTAAGAGCTTGTAGGCACATGGCCCTTAGATGTTTCTAACTCATCACAGAATTACCATGCATCAACAGTGACATTTCCATTGAGACAGTAGTTCTTAACAATACCCTTGAAAATATAGACACCTAGCAATTTTCCAAAGAGGGTTGAATTATATGCAATTAGTTTGTGAGCTCTTCGAGGGAAGGGACTGTCTTGTTTTTGTAACCCCAGTGCTTAGTGCAGTACCAGACATATAGTAGATACTTAATAAATGCTTATTGACTGACAATGATATTACAAATGAATACTCTTCCTACCCTTTTTAGTTGTCTATATGAGATCTTTTTTAGAGGGGGAATGGCAGTAAAATGAGCAACAGGGGAAGGAAAGACACTTGGCCATCAGTCAAGAGCCATCAGGACACATGCATTTATTAAGCACCTACATAGAATCATGGAACTTAGAAGACATCTAGCCCAACCCCCCTATTTTATAGATAAGGGACTAAAGTCAAGAGTGAGTTACTTGCTCATTTTGAAAATTTAAGGGCCCTGGTTATAATTATTATTAGTAATCCCCCAAGTTTCCCAAGTAGGCAGGTAGTGGTACAGTGGAGAGAGCAATGGACCTGAAGGCAGGAAGACTCACATTTCTAAGTTCAAATGTGGCTTCAGACACTTAATAGCTGTGTGACCCTGGGCAAGTTACTTAACCCTGTTTGTCTCAGTTTACTTATCTATAAAATAAGCTGAAGAAGGAAATTGAAAACCACTCCATTATCTTTGCCAAGAAAACCCCAAATGGGTTATGCAGAATTAGACCCGACTAAAACAATGAAACAGCGATCAACAAGTCCCCCCAGGTACAAAAAGATACTTAATGGAATTGGAGTAGAAGAATCTTAGTCTGAAGGTAGAATTTTAGAAATACTCCTGAATCACATGCATATAAGGGCATAGGTAAAGGATCATAGGTTAAGAACTGGAGAGAACATTAAGGGCTATCTAGTCCACCCCCCCTCCCCTCCATGTTACAGAGGAGGAAACTCTGAGAACCAGGGAAGCTTTGACTTGCCCATGGTCAAATGGATGATAAGCACCAAAGATGGGATTTAAATGGAGGAAGGGATAATTGGACTGTAGTTTTTTTAAAGGATGGGTAAGAATAGAAGTTGAAAATCTTAAGTATATTTTTGGAAGCTCATGATACAAATGGTTATGTGTCAGAGAAACAAGCAAAAATGAAAATATTTTTCATTCTTGCATAGACATTTTATTTTTTTCTCCTCTACCCTGATTAGATTATAAATTTTTAGGGCTAGACTTGGCTGTATCTTACACTTTTTAACACCCTGATGGAGAAAAAAGTCCTGATTTTAAAACACTTAAAGATGTACATTTCATTGGGAGAAGCGATGCATGGAGAATAGATCCTTTTATGCTTTCAGCAGTAACATTAAAATTATTTTGGAGTCTGTGAAACTGTGAACTAATTGCATAGGAAAGAAGTAAGGATTATGGAAGACAGCCGTGCACCAAGCCCTGAACTCTAATATTTAAAGAAACCATTAAAATCTAATAATGTGAAGATGGCAAAATATCTACTGTTTACTTAAGAAGTGACCCTGCCTATTTTTAGAAGCTGCCCAGAGGAAGAAAATTTAGTATATATATTTTTCCTGCACAACAACACAAAAACTTAAATGCTATTCTGGCTTAAGCAGTTTCATTAATTCATTCAAATGTTTATCTAGGGCCTAGACGGGGTAATGTCCTGGACCAGACACTGTATTATAGCGATGAATTTTAGTCAGTAGGGCAAAGAAGGCAAGAGAACAGTAAGTGAAAGGCCTGGAACAAGTTAGCTTGGATTAAAATTGTCTGACCATGCTTATGTATCATTTCTTAGGTTAACACACCCTGGCATCCTTTCCGCTGGTTACTCTCCATCATTCGGGTAAAATAATTGTCAAGTATCTCCCTAATTTAATTAACTTTTTAGTTTTTTTTCCTTTTGGGGGGCAAGGAGAGTAGAGGGTCTAAAAAATCACCTATATTTAAAATAAAATATTTTTATTTTTCTTATTGGAGTCACTTTCAATATTTTCTCACATTGAGAATCTTAAATATAATTTTTTGCACAAAACAAGGTTGTTGGTTGTGAGTTGGTTTCTTTTCTGATTTCTATTCCATCACAGTAATTGTTCCTTCTAGTCACTGCATTCTATTATGTAGTAGGCTTCCATTTAAGTGGTTGTAAGGATTGTGACATAATAATTGAATGACTTGGATTTTTTTTTTAGTTTCACATCATTGTTTTCCTTTCCCAGCCTTGTCAGAGAGAACTGAGATTTCCTCGAGTATGAGTATATTTGTATGATAAGTATTAGTCCCATGATTCTCTTAGTATGACGAACATTTTAACATTTTTGAAAATTACAGAATTAGAGATTGAAATTGCCACACAATACACTAAATTTACTCCAAACAATTCAAAATGCCTTATTTAATAATGGCTACCTGGAAAAAAAGGGAAATATTGGTCCCCTCCTTCCTAATTAAAGGTGAAATGAACTGTATCCCTAATATAAAAGCCTCAATTACATAGCTTTCAGAGACATAATGAAAGTGTTGAATAGTCTTCAGTTTACTTTAAAATCCTCGGGAATAGAGTTGCCTTCTCTTTGAATACTAATGAGCCCATGATTTTAGACATAATTCAGTTGTAGAATACTTGCCAAATAATTGATCAACAGTTAAAATATATGACCATCAAAAACAGAAGCTAATTGATGGGTAGACCTGAGTTTGAATGCCACCTCTGAAGGGTTTTGGAATTTATGCCATATAAAGACTGATTGAAAGAGCTAAGAAATGTTTATCACGAAGAAGAGAAGACTTCTCAAATAGCGGAAGGATTTTCATATGGAAAAAGAATTAGAGTTGTTCTTTGGCTTCAGAGGATAAAATTAAGGGAACTGAGTGGATGTTGAATATTAAGGGAAAAAAAAACAACTTCCTAAAAATTATCAAGTTGTTCCCAAAATGGAATGTGTTACCTCAAGAGATGGTTCTTCACTGAAAGTCTTCCAGAATAGAGGTTGGATGACCCTTTGGTGGGGGTGTATAGTAGGGATTCTTTTTGCCAATAGATTGGTCTACATGGTCACTAAAGTCCAAATCTCAAATTCTGAGATTCATATCTTTACTAAGAATGAATCTGGACACATTAACTCTGATATTCAGGTTTTTTTTTTTAAATGTAAAAACGGGATAATATTACCTGTAATTCTAAAATCTCAGGATTGTTGCGCGTTCCCCCAGGAAGAGGAATTATACTTTCTTCCTGTAATTCCTGAATTGAGATCTGACTGAATTTAAGCTGAAGTTTATCTCAAAAGTTACTGTAACAAGGCATGGATGTCTTTTCCTGTGTGCAAGCAGCTAGGTGTATAGTGGATGGAGCCTGGGGCTTAGAATCAGGAAAACTCATCTTCCTGAGTTCAAATCTGGCTTCAGACACTAGCTGTATGATCCTGGGCAAGTCACTTAACTCTGCTTGCCTCAGTTTCCTCATCTGTAAAATGAGCTGAAGAAGGAAATGGCAAGTATCTTTGCCAAGAAAATCTCAAAGAGGGTCACAGAGTTGGACAACAACAGGCTACGCTAGGAACTTGGTGGGGGGGGAGGGAAGTTTAAATTAATTATGAAATTATTACTTTGTCTTGTCCTTTTAACAGGCTGATATAAAATTGATGTTGTCATGGTAAGTTCTCTAAAACAGGATATATCTTCAAATACAGTAATCATGTTGTCATTTTTTCCCTTTCTGTGTTATGCTTCACGGTAATCTTTCTTGGAACAGCCATTGTTTAAAAGAGTATACCACGTGTTATTGCTTCAGGTCTGAAATGACGCTAATGTGAGAGTAATGTTAATAATTAGAGCCTTTATGTACAAATCTGTTTAGAAATGGATTTGAATCTGCACTCAAGGCATCCACACTGCAGAACTCTAGAGTTTGGTTTCAGTACTTTGAATCGGTAGCTCCGTGGGGAAACATTCAAAAATATCAGTTTTATTAATATTTTCTTGAAGACAACAAGGAAATCTGTCCTAACTGGTGGAAAGGGAGTGGATGAGAAAATATAAGCTGCAGAGCAGGCAAAACAAATGACTTGTGGGTTTTCTATATCTGTATGTATATTGGCAATGGTGCAGGAAGTACTAATGGGTAAAATAGTCTAGATGTTAATGATTAATGAGAAAGTTGCTTGTTATCAACTATAGTAAACACCATAGAAAGGTATTTAAAGTGGATTGATACATGAGATACTTAATAAAAGTTAGTCATCCCTGAAGATTATACTGACTTTCTATATGCTATTTAGAAGCAAAAACCCTCAGGAAACAGGGAGACTGTGGTTCAAAACTCCCTCAGAAACTTACTATTTGATCCTGAACAAGTTACTGAATTTTTATGTGCCTCAGTTTGTTCATCTGTGAAGTAAAGCGATTGGACTAGACTGGTAGTGATTTGGAGTCAGAAACATCTAAGTTCCACTGCTAATGTGTATTAGCTCTGTGCCTCCAGAGGAGTGAGTTAACCTCCAAGTTTCTCATCTGAAAAAAAAAAATGATCATTATACCTGTAGTACCTTTTCTTTATATTTGTTTGTGGATTGAATGAGATAATATATGTAAAACATTTTACAAAATTTGAAACACTTTATAAATGTCACTATTTATCATAACTTAATATTCCCTCAAGTTCTATATGCAAAGAGAGACACAGTCCTTGGAAGACTGTTACTCCAAAGACAGAACTGCAAAACAACCCTGAGTTATAGACCTATAAGGGTAGCAGGTTTAGAAACTTTTGACAGTAGTGATATTTTTGCTTATATTAAAATATTTCATTGTCAGTTTTCTTTAAAAGACATACAAAATAGGATAGCTATTTGATCTCTTATAACTTGTATGAAGAAGAACTAGGCTCTGTTCCCTCCACCTCTGACATACAGTTGCTAAGAAAGCCTGGGTGAGTCATAAGGTCTCTGTTTCAGGCAACTTTCTAGATAAAAAAACAGGTTAGATAGAAAGCATTGATAGAGAGCATTTCCACATTATGAGTTCAGTTTGCCTAAAAAATCTTATTTCTCTTTTATTCCTTTAGGTGTCTGAAAAAGACTAGTATTAGAAATGAGAGCTTTATCTTCTATCTTGCATTGTATTCACTAAGAATTTTATCTAATTGAATTGTAATGCCCTTATTCTCCTACCTCAACTCTTTTTAATTTGTATCTTCCCTCCACCCAGTGATCTGTGAACTTATATAGATACATATATATATACATATATATGTATATATACATATATATACATATATATGTATATATATGTGTATATATATTACAATATATGTATATATACACACACATAAACATATATATAAAATATACATATATTGTAATATATATACACATGATATATATATATAATATACATATTATAAAAGAAATTAACCATATTGATACCAATATGGTTAATTTCTTTTATAATACTATGTAATTTCTTTTGTATATTTATAAACATTATTCTGAGAAATGGTTCATCCATAGCCTACACCAGACCACCAAACAGGTCCATGATACAAAAAGGTTGTGTTTCTCTTCTATTCTGTGTTGAAAACGTTCCCTCGGAGTTCATCATTAACTTACTTGTCTTGAAAATATCTCTAGATTGCCATCCGTTTTTGTCCCCATTGATTATTTTACTTGAACACAGTATAAACTCCTATTGTAACTCGTTGGATTGTTGCAATACACTTCCTCTTAGGTCTTCCCACATTCATCCTCTCAATAATCCAAACCATCTTTCATACTTCTTCCATATTAATCTTTACTATTCATCGATCTGGTCATTTTATTCCTTTGATTAATTCATTTAAATGAGTTTGTAATTACTTACTGAGTAAAATTTAAAAACTTTAAAATTTTAAGAATCATCAAGATGCTCCATAATCTGGTTCTTCACTCTAACCTTCCAGCCTTATCTCAGATGGCTCACATCTATATATTTTTGCCATTAACGAGACATGTTGCTTGTGACTTAGACAATAAACATTTCCACCTTTGTACCTTTGTTTACCTTAGTCCTTAAGCTATGTTTTTCTCACTTTCATTGGTTAAATTCCCATAAAGCCTACTTTAAATGCCACTTCACCTATGAAGCCTTTACTGATTAGCCTAGTCGGTAGTATTACCTGTGCCTCTTCCCTTCCCCCCTCTTATAAACTTATATTTGAGGTATCTTTTTGTATCACATTTATTTGCTTATGTATTGTATCCCCCTACTAGGCTAAGATATTTCTGTCATGTTAAGGTTTGCCTTACCTACGTTATCTAATCTGATTGCTATGATAACTCTTTGAGGTAGGGCGTAAGTAAATCCCAATGTTCCCTTGTCCCCAAAGCACATTCTCATCAACCCTTTATGAGCTGTTTCTGTCCTTCCCTCCTTTCTCTACTAAAATTGTTCCCTCAGAAGTCACGGATGATCTTTTTATCTTCCCAGTCTCAGTATATTGTCCTAAGTATACAGCTAAACTACCTGTGGGTCCAAGAATTGATCCATCTGCCTTTTCCAGTTCACACAATTAGTAAGTTCTTGAAGCAGAATGCCAACCCAAGGAAAGTCACCTAACTTCTCTGTCGCATGCTGGTAATTCTCTAAATTTTAGATGAATTTTGATCTATATGAAATCACAAGTCAAGACCAAAAACAAAATTACTTTGTTTTTTTCCTAGATATATTTTCCCCTGGTGACATATTTTGGCTTTATCAACTACAGCTGGGGGTGTAGGGGAGACTCTTGCACTCATAAGGGCGCTTATTCTAGATCCATGTGGATTTTGTTAAATCCTGAGGAAGCTTGACCCCCAAGCAGAGGGAATTCAGGATATTTCTCACTCTCTGGTACATTATGTCTACTCCAGAGACTCATAGAAAAGCTCTTAAAAAAAAAAAAAGCTTTCATATGGCTCACATCTAGGCTCTGCCCTGACAGTGATTAACAAAATTCTTTCCAGAAAAAATAATGGAGCATAAAAAAAAGTAGTAGATACCAGGTATAGGGCAACTATTTATTCCTCACACTACAAAAGAGAAGCTAATCATATATCACCAACTATGTTAAAGTATAAACTATAAATCATCATCTTTTTTTTTTTGCTTTTCCGGTAGGCAAAAAGAAAGGGAAGTCATCCACAGAAAGCTTCAGATAATCGGCAAACCATGGAGCCTGAGAACCAAGGTTTAATCGCTAGTCATTTCTTCTAGCTATTCTGTCTGTATAGCTCCACTATCCTAGGTGGAAAAGAGAAATGGTATTTTCATGGCTGCTCCTTAGGAAACTTGTAAAAATATGAGACACATCCACTCTGAGACCCAAAGGAAACCACAGAAAGCAACAAAAAAACTTAAACCAGGATTTCTAGGGCCTACCACGACCATATTGGTACTATCAGAGATCCCTTTCAACTCCTTCTTCCAGTTAGTTCCATGTTATTTTACATTCTCCTGCAGAATACCATTGGCCAATCTAGCAAACGCCAGTGGCTTACCACTGCTGAAACCCATTTTAAAATAGCCTGTAGATAATTACCATCCTCTTAGGATGCCTTGCCAAGAGCCACTTCCTTGAGCCAAAGCTTGAGAATAGTTCACTCTTCCCCATCGCCTAAACAAACCTGGATCTAATGCTTCTCAATGCTTACTGTTCCTCTGGCAGAAACAGAGTCCCTCTCTTGGCTCCGTCCACTCTACCCAATCACTGACGGATAGTTCCAGCCAGACATCACCAACTCAACCACTCCATTTGACAAGTGCTTGCTAAGCACTCACTGGACTAGATATGGTTGGAGATATAATGATGAGTGATACAGTCCTTGCCCTGGAAGAGTTTACAGTCTTGTACGATAGGTAATATAATATAATGATATAAATGAACATATGTGTATAAATGTGATGCAGAGAAAGAAGCAATTGAAATAGGATAATTTATACAGTGATAACATTATAGAAAAAAAGGACTTTGTTAAAGACTTTGGAACTCTGGTCAATGCAATGATAAACCATGGGTCCAAAAGAATGAACATGAGACACACCATTTACCCAATCTCCCCAAAGAGAGGTGATAAACTTAAAATGAAGAAAGAGAGATATATTTTTGGGTGTGATTACTGTGGGAATTTTTTTCTGGACTATTTAACTACATATTAAAGACTTGAGGGGAGTTGTGGAAGACACAGATTATAAAAATACTTGTTAACAGAAAGAAATACAGAATAATGAACTGTGTTACGCAAATTCTGAGGAATGAAGTATCATTTCATCTAAATGGGCCCAAAAATTGCACTGAGTCCTTTTCCTCAATTGAAAGAAATTACCTTTTATGATTGAAAGAGCACTGTCTCTAACATCACAGGACCAGCCTTTAATGTTTGCAATCAGAATGTCACTAAACTTCCCAGGACCTCAGTTTCCTCAGCTGCAAAATGAGGGGTTGGAATAAATGACCTCTGGAGTTCTTTCCAGCTCTAGACCTATGATCCTATAGTTTTGCAGGAAAGCCCTTTGTAAACTTGTAAACAGTATAATAGATCTCTTGTCATAATGACCAAAGGGTTACTATACAAAACCTATGTTCCAGTTCGTTTTCTGATACTTCTTAAGTCCCATGACTTGGGGCACATTCCTTAACTTCTTTCAATCTCAGTATCTTTTTCTACAAAATGGGGCTAGTAATACTTGTCCTGTCTGTGTCATCAGATCAGTAATTATAATGTAAATTCTCTACAGCCAAAGTCAAGCAATGGAATTGAGGATGAGTGTAAGGGGAACTCTCAGGTTATCAGGGTCATGGTGTCCTAGGGAGTTCCAAACCTCTTACAGATGAGTCCCTTGAATCAATCTCCTACTAGTAAATAAGCTATCCCCAAAGAGGTATACATGTTACCCTTAATATTGCCATTGTTTGTAATTCAGCAGATTTATTCATTAAGTCCTATTATAGACAAGGTACCTTTATGGACAGAATTCTTGACTTGGAGCCAGGAAGACCTTGGTTAATATTTCGCATTGACACTTACTCCATAATCATTGACCAGTCATCCCATCTGACCGTAGTCAGTTCCCTAAAAGTAAGTGATTTCTCAATTTCTTTTTTTTTCATTAGGTTCAGAATCTATGCAAAACCTATATAGTATAATGAACCATGCCTGATACAGGGGATTTTGTAACTCCTTTGCTGAGAGAGAGAGAGACGGAGAAAGGAAAGGGAAGGGATGGAAAGACAGACAGAGAGACACACAGAGACAGAATACACACACAGAGAGAATGAAGGAGTGAGGGAGAAGGAAGAGATATAGAGATAGAAAGAGGATGAGTACTAAATTAGACTAGCTGAGGTACATTTCAGGTAGCAATATAGGTAATAGATGTTTGAAATGTTGCTGAGGGGACAGAAATAGAAGGCCTTAAGTGAAGTTTCATTACCCGTGAAATCCAGTTGTAAACGCTGGAGTGGGGATGTGCATTTAGCTAATTCTAGGTTATTAGATGTGGTTTTTTTAGTGTGATAAAACACTTGTTACTAGTAAACATAGCGCATTAGCCTATAAGAATAGAGGGAAAATATTACATTCCCATTGGAATGTATGAGTAGCAGAGGATAGAAGATTCATTTACTTGGATGCTTTATCTGCCTGGAATAAAACTAGGTTACCAAGGCTTTAGAAAAAAATGTCATTTATTTTTCATAAAGATACAGGGTAGGTAAATAACTCTTTGATTACTAAGCCATTTGCTAAAGAATAATTTATTACAGCTAGCATTAATTCAGTGGTTTGTTCAGAGGGCCTGAATATAGTAGGGCCTTCTTTTAACCTTTAGATACTCAGAGATCTGCAAAGGCTTCAGTCTTTTGAATTGGCACCTAGCACAATGACTTATGGGTACATGAATATGAGAAAAATCTGGGTTTTCATCAGGGTAGGGAAATCCTGATATGGGAGCTACCTTTCCTCAAAAGTATTAGGGGTGGGATTTGAACTTATGTCTTTCTGATTCTAAGCCAAGCATTATATCTGTAATGCTGCCTTGAGCAAAGTTGGTACTCAATAAATAATTGAATTTGTTGATTTGTAAATGGTGTTAGTGTAATAGCTTCTATTTATACCACTTTTTGAGGGGCAGCCTAGTTTCCACTGTGTAATGACTCAGGGGATTTGTCTTTTCTACAATATTGGTTGATTTTTACTGTAGAGAATATTGCAGTTGCCTCTCTCGCTATGTCAATGACACCAATATAAGTATCAGAACAGCATTATTATAAAAAGAGCTATGCCATATAAATATATATGAATGGTCTATAGTGTGCATGCATGTGCATGTATACATGTGTGTGCATGTGCTTTCATGTTTAAAACATTAAGAAAATCCTTTTTTTTGGAGAGAGTTTTTGAGAAGAGGAGGATGGGAGGTAAAAAAGTATATAATACCATTGGGTTAGAGTGGGAGGCATTTAGGGTTAGGGTTGGAATTGGAGGTGCATTTAGGGTTAGGGTCACCTTATTTGTTTTTGCTTTTGTTTTACAAATATCTAATTTAATCCTCACAACAGTCCTGTAAGATAGAACTTTGTTAAATATTTTGCATTTATTTATATGTGAATATGTTGTTTCTCACGAAAAATACATGTAAATTCCTTGAGAACAAAGGATATTTACTTTTTATCTCTGTATCTAGAGTCTGGAATAGCTCCAGACAAGTAATAGATTCTTAACAAATCACTGTGCAGTGTATTGGATGTGCTCCCCACCCTGCCTTTTTTTTGAAGTTCCTAGATTTTTGGTTTGGTGTTGGGCATAGTGGATAGAAACCTGGCATCATTCAGGAAGAGCTAAGTTCAAACTTTGCTTCAGGCATTGAATTAGTTGCATTACCCTGGACAAGTTTCTTGATCTCTTTTAGCTTCAATTTCATCAACTGTGACAGTGGGTTAATATTGATAACATTATTATAATTACAATATTAATATATAATATAATGACAGGGTTGTTGAAGATCAAATGAGATTCTGTATGTAAAGTATTTTCCAAAGTTTAATTTGCCATATAAATATGAGCTTTATTATTATTGTGATGGGGATGATGAATTTCCATGTGTTCAAAAGGATCAAAACATGATCAAAAAAAGGATCATAGGATCCAGAATAACAAAGGACCTTCGAAACCTTCTTGGTAGAATGCATATGCTTTTACAAGAGAGGTAATTTCATTTGTGTGTATCTTTGTCCCTTAACTGAGATTAATTTGGAAAGAAGAAAAACACATTTTTATTCCAAAATAAAAAATTCCAAATAAAAGGGCTAGTTAGTTGACACCAAAAAGAAATGTTTCCCTTATGGGAGATTTCCTTTTAATTGAAGATCTCAGTGTCTCTTCCAAAGTATGACTATCAACTAACATGCCAGGTTTGTTAACAAATATGCCAACCAATCTACATCCAAATGTGTGGTGTGCCATCCAAAAGAGGCAGTTTGTGAGACGATGATGCAATGAGCTTCATGGTGGTGCCATTATTTGAGATAATTTTAGAGTTCCTTTTTCTGGAGTTGCCTTCAGAACCTGGACTTTTTAATCCTTCATAGCTATGAATCTCATTCTTTGGTATTTTGAAATAGACAAGACCATTTGGAATCAAATTTTGGGGAATAAGTCTGGGTACCACTGAGCATTTTGTAAAAATAAAAAGAAGAAGATAGATGCAGTTATAAGGCAATGAGATTGGTTTTCCTGCATGACTCATAAAGTAGCTTTGAAGCCAATTCTAAAAAAGAGAGAAACTTCAAAAATGTTTTGAACGATGTCAGCATTGTTGGAATAGTCATACTGCCTGCCCAAGGGAGTCCTTGGAAACACAGTGCTTGCCTAGATGCATATGCTCTGAGATGTTTATTATTTTTTAAAAATCATTTGCATTACTTTGAGGGAGAGTTTGGCTCACTAGAAAGAATATGCTGATTTTGGAATGGGAGGACCTGAGTTCAAATGCTAACAATGTCATTTATTATTTACATGATCATGAACAAATGACTTCTTCCTTCTGTGCCTCAGCATACTCATCTGTAAGATTGGGGTTGGACTGAACATCTAAGGTTCCACTCTGCCCACAAATCTATGGCTTTAGAACTATGTATGACATGAAAATCTGATTAAATAATCTTTATATATGTATACCTTAAACAAATATAGTCTGTATTCTATGTCATTTGATATATCGTTGATATAAGTACATATGTAGAATATACAATGCTCTCAGAAACTTTGAACTAAGTGATATCTAGTCCCTAAAGTGGCTACTTGTCTGGGACTTTATTTGGACAAAATAATCATCATAATGTGCTTAGCACAATGCCTGGCACATAAATGCTATAGAAATGTTAGCCATTATTATTATTTAACCTTTATATAGTGCTACTTTGTGTAAAACATTATGCTAAGTGCTTTATACATAATATTGTATTTGAACCTCCCAACAACCCTAGGTACTATTATTATCTCCATTTTATAGTTGAGGAAACTGAGGCAGACAGCAGTTAAGCAACTTGCCCAGAATCACAGAATTAGAGGGTGTTTGGGTCTGGATTTCAACTCAGATCTTCCTGACTCTGGGCCTAGTGCTCTATCTACTGCACTACCTAGCTGCCTCTAAAGAAAATCTTGATCCTTTGCAGAGTTTTCTGCAGCTAAATTTCCTCCTGACTGTGACCTTGCCTTTGTGGTCTTATCTCTACTCTTGTTGACCAAGATTCATAGAATCACAGGGTTTATGTTTGGATGGGTCGGTAGTTATCTACTCCAACCTATACATTAAAGGAATCCCATACTTTAACATAGCCAACAAATGGTTGTCAAGCTTCTGCTGGAATTCCAAGTACCACCTCTAAAAGCCAGTCATTCCAGCTTTGGAATACAGTAGTTGATCTTTAGTATCAAGCTCAAATCTCCTTTGCTGCTTCTATCCATTGTCTTTGGTTCTTCCCTTTGGGGTCAAATAGAGCAGAAGACAATTATCCTGCTCCCCTTGGGTCTTCTCTTGCCCCAGCTAAACCTCCCCAGCTCCTTTAACCCATCTTCATGTGACAGAAACTTAAGACCCTTAACCATCCATTTTGCCCTCTGCATATTTTCCAGTTTATCAACATCCTCCTTAAAACATGGTTCCTAGAATTGAAAATACTGTAGATGAACTCTGATAAGGATATACAAGGACTATCCCCTCCATATCCCTGCATGATGCAGTGTGATGAGTAGAAAAGTTTAATCTCACAATACGGGCAGCAGATACAAACTTCTCAAATCAAGGACCCTATTGGATAGTGCCCCTCACTTCTTATTTTCCTCTTTGTGAGGGTTTTTTTTTTTCTGTCCTCTTTTCTATTTTAATCACTTAAGACAGTTTAGTGTGATTGAATCCTAAGGGATAAAACCACTGTCTAAAGAATGATTGGCTTGGAATGTTTTCTTTAATATTAAGAGAGTCAGATGGGCAGTTGGTTTCAGTTACTGGCCAGCATATATCGTAATTACAATGAGGAGAAGAAATGATAAATGCCTTCCATCGTTGGTGTGCAGTTACTTGACGACTGGTCTGAGTCAGCACTTAAGCTTGCCATGTCTTAAAGGGTCCTAAATGGAGGGATTTATCACTGGAATTTTTTATTCTAGTGACTAGAAATTAGGTTTGCTTAGCATTTTTTAAGGGAAAGGGTAGTTTTTTTCTTCTCTTTGCAGTAGGATTAATTCTAGTACTCTGAGATGCTTTGCATAATTTCTGAGTAGAATTATTATATGAACACAGTATGTCTGAAACAAGGGGCTTGGCAAGAATGTGTTTGAAAATAATCCTAAGCTTTAAAAAAAAAAAACAAGCTTATTTTTACTTATAGCTTTTGTTTTTACATCATTTTCATTGTAGTCTTGTGCATTTGAAATTTTTCCAATATGAAGAGGAATTCAGATTCATCAGTAAGTATTAATTAAAGTATATACCATGTGCTAGCCACTGTACTAGAGTCCCTTCCTGTGAGGAACTTACATGCTAGACTACTTGTGGGAAATGGTATTACAATTTTTTGGTTGGCCATCTTTCTCACCATGGTCTCACCAGCGACCATGCCTTGGAAGTTTTAATCCTTAACTCTTGAAGTACCAAACTACTGTTCCTAATGCCATTTAAGCGACTACCTCTCCTGGCCCGCTGTAGGACCCAGCTATGGTTAACTTCATTTACTACTCCTTGGCCATCTTGTTCCTGGCCTCCCCTAACCTTATTAGCAAGCATGTATACCTCTTCCCAGCCAATTCCTGCATTCCTCTCTAAATTGGAACCATGATCAGATCAACTCTTCCATTGTATCTAAAAAAATGCTGTTTCACCATCTCTGTGACTTCCCATTGTCCTTCACTTTCCACTCCCTACTGTTTCCCCATATTGCAGGGGTCCTTAACCTTTTTTGGGTCATGTATGCCTTTGCCAGTCTGGTGAAACTTTGAATCCCTTCTTAAAATAATAGTTTTAAATACATAAAATGCATAGGATTACAAATAATCAATTATATTGAAATGTACATGTCTGTCTCTCATCTATCCATCTCTCTTTTATTTATCTCCCTATATCTGTTTCTCTGTCTCTCTATCTCATTTGATCCATCCATCCATCCATCCATCCATCCATCCATCCATCTAAACAAACCATGAACCATGTGCTTTCATTCATTCATTCATTCATTCACCTAATGCAAATATTGGTGTAGATATTTTGTCTTTTGAGTTGTGGAATGGCATGGTGAAAAGAGCATTGTACTTCAGTAGAAAGAGTGTTGGATTTGGAGGAAGGGGACCTGGGTTTAAATCCCACCACTACCACTTACAACCTCTACTCCCTTGAGCAAGGGACTTAACCCCTCTGGTTTCATTTTCTTCACTTGTAAAATAAACGGATCAGATAAGATTATCTCTTTTCAGCTTTAAATCAATGATCCTGTGGACTCAGAAGACTGATCATTAATTATTTCTTACTCCTTAGTCCTTCAGTATAACAAATAAGAGGGAAAGGTACTTTTCTCCTGGTCCAGGTCTGGTCCTTTCATATGATTATATTGTTGTTTTTTTCTATCACAATCATTATAGTTGTCATTATGTATATTGTTTTGCTCTTTCTGCCTATTTCATTCTGCATCAATACGTAAAAATCTTCCTATACTTCTTTGAAGTCTTTACATTCATAAGTGAATTCATTTAAAATCTTGGCTATTTTTAAATGATTATTTTTTATGTTTGAGATTCTAATTATTGAAACAGTGGATACATTTAGCTCCCCATAGGGGAATTAAGGGTAGTAAATTCAGTACCTGGCCGTAGTAAAGAAAACAAAAAAAATAATTTATTTTAGTATATGTTTTGAAAACTTAAAATCCATCTGCTCAGACCATTCCTACCTTTATAATATACTACCTGAGAACTCCTACTGTCTAAGGTTAAAAAAAAAAAAAGTCTTCTGAGACTCTGGGCAATCTTACAAAAGCTGGCTGGATTTTGATGTGCAAAGTTAATTGGTTTCAAATGTCAGATTGTGTCTCATGGTATTGAAGGTGGTTTGCCCTCCTATGGAAGCAGGGGTAAAAATAGATTGCACTATACTAATTAGAAAAGCATGGTGTCGTCTAGAGCAGCTCAAATCGATTCTCTAGGGAGTCTTAGGTAGGTCATGTTTTTGCCAGGCTTTGTGACATTCTGAGAACTCAGGATTACATTTGTAATGGAACAAATGAAGACGTAACTGCTGTGATATCTCACCTGACATCAACGAAGCTTCTGAGCAGTATAATGAAGAAACACCTTCTGCTCATGTGTATGCTACTCATTTTCCTTAAAGTTTATCTTTGTATCAATTAAAATACAACATATTTTAAAAGTAGGTCTATAATTTGCTTACCTTTCTTAGAGGATACCTGTAGTAAGATGTTAATATTTTTTCTTCTATCACCAGAGTTTGTTGAGAAAGGAACTGGTTACATTCAACTCTGTTCTCAGTACTTAAAGGATCTCTGATTTTTGTGCATGCTCTAGTATCGATCACAGGTGGCTTCTCTGTGGTATGGTATAGATGGTTTCTTTAGGGTTGCTGCAGACAAAAAAAAATAATCACTCAGTGGACAATCTTCTGATAATGAACACTTTTGGACTCTGACACTCAACACCTGGGTGATCTCAGGTAATTCAGTTAGCTAGCTGGGCTGGTCCACAGATGATTGACTTCAAGTCTATAACCAGACTGGCATTTAAAGACTTTCTAACTTGGTAGTACCAGGCAGTTTCTGCTTTGTTGGTGCAATGTTGGAAAGAATCCAAGGTCACTTGCACACCATGATGAAGCATCAAAGGAAGATTTTAGTGGAGGCATAAAAAATGAACCTGGTTATGTGTGATACAGATAAATCTCGGAAGCTTTACAAAGTTAATAGAAGAGCATAGAGAAGTAGGGCTGAGATTTTCTGCTTAATCATACCTCTGCCCTTGGACAAATTATTTAATCTGTCCGTCAGTTTGTCCATTAGTGAACTGCAGAAAAATACAATATACTACTTCTAAAGCAATAGATATGGTTCTCCAAACATGAGAAGAATAGAATGCCAGAAGTGGAAGGGACCTTTAAGATCATCTCTTCCAACTTCATTATTCAAATGAGGAAACAGCAGGGCTGGCACTAGAACTCACATCCTTTCACTATCAAATCTTTTCCTTTGGATCCTGTGACATTATGTAATGAAAAGAACACTGTACTTGGAATCAGAGTCTGAATCCAGGCTCCTGCCTTACTAACTCTGTGATAACAGGCAAATCATTTGATTTCCTTTTTTTTAGGGGGGAGGTTCTACACATGTATTCTTATTAAGCACATTTTCACATTCGTCATGTTGTGTAGAAGAATTAGAAAGAATGGGAGAAACCATGGATTGTATTTTACATCAAGAATCCTTTGGAAATGTTTTAAGTCCTTACATTGCTATGAAGGGCTAAATCTTATTAGAAACAGTCCTCGCATACTGTGACTGTTACTATGTATAATGTTCTCCTGGTTCTGCTCCTTTCACTCAGCATCAGTTCATATAAGTCTTTCCAGGTTTTTCTAAAGTCTGCCTATTCATCATTTCTTATGGCACAATAGTATTCCATTACATTCATATACTACAACATGCTTAGCCATTCCCCAATTGATAGGCATTCCCTCAATTTCCAGTTCTTGGCCACCACAAAAAGAGCTGCCAAAAATATTTTTGTACATGTGAATCCTTTTCCCATAAATCATTTGATTTCTTTCAACCTTTATTTTCTCATATCTAAAATGGGTATAATAATATATGTACTGTAATCACAGTATTGTTGGGAGGGAATGACTTTATACACTAACTTTCTATATAAAAGTGAAATTATTATTTGTAATCTAAATTTTGTTGATTGAATCATACTTCAATTATTATGAAGAATTATATGAGTATCTATTCAGAAATTGAAGAAATTTTAGAGGTCATTTAGGTTAATTCTCTCACTTTCCGTAGGGGGAAACTGAGTCCTAGAGACTTACAAAAGTTGTATAGCTGATAACTGGCAGAGCTGTGAATTTGAATCCAAGTTTTCTAACTCCAAGCCAGTACTTTTCAGATCACAGTGGTGGATCATTTTTGTATAAAAATAATTTTGTTATGTGAATGATCATTCTCTAATTTATGTAATTTGTAAGTTTTCATTTTCTTTTATTTAGTTTTCCTAAAATAGGATATGCCTATACCCACATTTCCCAATGAAATAGAAATAACAATTTATGTCAAATTAAGGTACCTCAAAAAATTTCCATGAAAGACATAATTATTCACTGATAACAATTTGTATGAGCACCTTCCCCAAATCAGCTCTAAGTCTAAAGAGATTCAAATCAAAGTTTATTTTCCCATAGTTGTACTTTGAGTGCTTGCCAACATTCCAACCTGTCCTGGTGACAGTGGAAAAATACTGATGTTAGCACTGCAGGCTTAAGTAATTTAAATGCTGGTTATCAGAGGAACTCCCTGTCAAGCAAAGACAGTAGGTAAGGTAGTCAGGGTATACAGCAAGTCAGATTTCCAGAGGCCGGTTGGCAGCTCTTCAAAACTGTGTCCTGGGACTCTGGAATTCTCATCTTCTGAAATGTTGACTTTAAAAGAAGGTACCTGTGTCTCTGTTTATTTTCTAGTATTGTGTGATTTGGGCCTGGATTTGAAGATAATCAGGTTCCTCATTGGATGATGATTGCTTTTTTTTTTTTTTTTTTATATTTCAAAATTGTGAAAACTGGAGGAAAGAGCATCAAGATCTAAGAATGTGTGACTTTGGGTAACTCACTCAATCTTTCTTGGTCTTGGTTAACTCATCTGTAAAATGAGGATGTTAATGACCCCTTGCCTCTCTAAATATTTGTGATATCTATGTGTACACATTGTATATCCATGTGATGTACTAAACTTCTGTGAAATGGCTCTTCTATCTGCATGATATTTGTATGTATATATCTGCTTCATATATTATATTCATATATATAAAAGCTTTATATGTCCGTATGATATTATACACATAAATATGTGTGTAGATGACTGAAAAAGATGTGTATATGATGAAGAAAGAAGGTGGAAGGTGTTATAGTGTGATGGCAATCAAATTAGGATCTTTTGATGTTTTTGTTTTACTAAAAGTGTCTCTGATTGAATAATGTGATTAAAGAAGATCTTTCCCACCCATTGATGGGTGTGCCCATCGTGGGAAACTTGATTAAGGGAGGTGTTTTGTAGGAGGGTCCCAAGTACCTTTTGTTTTTTTCTATTGGGGTACTGGGTCAGAAATTTATGCCCTCTGGCTCTAAAAAGTGTATAAATACTCAGAAGGTGAGGTTTTATTTTGGGGCTTAGTTTTTGTAAGAAGTTTTGAGTGCCAGACAAGGACTCTGGGAAGTTGCTTAAAGGAGCCCCCTGGCTTTGAAAATCCAGATGTTGGTGCTTCCCTCTTTGGTAACTATGGTCAGACAGTTGAACCTGTTTATTCAGAATTCAGGCAGAGGAAACCATATCTGTTGATGTCTCTGTATTTTCTCTGAAGTTTGGGGTGCTGACTCCTCTGAACTAGGTGAATGATATATGTGCTTGGTTAAAGGAATGACATATGTACTTAATTAAAGTAATTGTTGATCCCTCAAAAGTTGCCTTTCCTTTTATGAATGCAGATCTAAGAACCAGTGGTAGCAGGTCCCTCTGTGTTTATTGGGGTGCTTACGGGTATACATATAGTCATGTGGAAAAATTGAAAGATAATAGATGGCCAGTTTATGTATTGCACTGATAGTCCCAGGATTTTAAAAGGAAATGATGAAGTTTGTTGGGCAACCACACCCCTCACCTTTGGCCAGTTTTTGTTGCAATGAATGAAAGACTCAGGATAGGTTGTGAACTGTATCATTGAAAAGACCATCTTCATATATAAAATCATGGCTCCATTTATGTATATGGGCCCTGGGACATTATTTCTTCCATGCCTTTCATCACCTCCCTCTATCTCTACCACTAAGTCACATAATGACTTTAAATAGTTTTATTATTCATTTTTAAGTCAAAATGCTTTTGATTAAAAAAAATCTCCCTAAAATCTGTGGCCTGAGAGCATTTTATAATTGAGAGTTCTAGCACATGGGAATTTTTGTAACTTGAGAGGCATTAAAATATTTTCAAGGACAATCATGACACAGTGGAATGAAGTGGCCAGTTTGCTGCAGGCTCTGTCAGACAGCTGAGCACAAGGCATAGATTTTCTTTACAAAGCAAAAAATAGGTAAAATAGGTTTTTCTGTTGTGTTTGGGGCAGAGAAGTTGCCAGCAAGCTGCATGAATGTTTCACCTTGCTGATACTGGCTTTCCGATGTTGGCAGGTATTTTTATTGCCAGATTTGGCCTCAGCATGGGCAGAAAAAAAGAATGCATGCCTCCTTCCTGCCTTTGAATAATTAAGCTGAGTTTAGCATCCTGTAAAATGATCAAAAATGTTCTCTATCATACCAAGAACACAGAGACATGTGCTGTTCTTATATTATTTATCAATTTAATAATATAGGATTCATGCATTATATACAGTGTTGAACAAGAGTCTTTCTAAAATGTCTTCTAAGAATCATTGATTCAGTGTATGGAAGCATTAAAATAATTTGTTTCTGTTTTCTGCTGGTCCAGGGAAGCAGCATGATGAAGGCTGGCCTCAGAATAAGCTTTAAGTCTTCCCTCTGACCCATCATGTTTTTATGACTGTGAAGTCACTTAAATTTTCAGTGCTCCCCCAGATGAGTGTTCTTAACATGGTATATGTGGGTAGATTGCAGGGGGTTCATGAACTTGACTGAGAAAAATTACACTTTTTAACATAACCAGTTTCCTTCATAATTCTATATATTTTAATTAATGTACTTAAAGTATTATTTTGACAAGGGGAACATAGGTTTCTCTTGATTGCAAAAGAAGTGTATGACATAAATAAAGATAAGGACCACTACTCTAAGACTAGAGGTTTGTGGAGGTGTCATTTTGTATTGGCAGAAGGAGTTCCCTCATCTGGAAGTTCTCTAGACCTAAGATATCACAGGTCTAGTAGGGCCAGTTCCAGTTGGTACTATTTTTTTAGGGAGGGTTATAATATATCACATTGTGATGATGATTCCAACTTAAGTAGGGAAGAAATGAAATACCAAGTCACATGGCATCCTATATGAATAAGGACCAGTGGAATAAATCTATCACATATCTTTGGTACTTTTGCCTGTTTTGGGAGTGAATGAACTACTAGCCAGTATATTGGAGAAATGACCATTTTTCTTAGATTGTGACTGTAGTCATACCTTTTCCTACTCATTATCTGACTTCCAGGAAGACAGATGCAAAAGGGCCTCCCAAGAATGAAAGAAACTAAAGGGAAGATCTATTTCTTCCCCCATAGTTTTAGCATAAGGTAGAGCATATGTAGGCTGTCCTAACCATGTCCTTGTTGTAGGGGAATTTGAGCAGTTGTTTATGCTTAAATGCACTAGAGGGACTTTATAAAGGTTTGCAAGTCCCTCTGTTAAGAAAGGTATTGCCTTCAGTTTGTCTGTGTATCTTAAAGTGAGTTATAACTCTAGGCATATGAGTCTGGATGACAACAGAAGCTGATTTCTTTATGTGTATACCTGTGCTGACTTTTTAGTATTTCATTCAGTAGTCAGATCACTTCTAGCGTATGTTTGTCCTTCATTGCCGAAGAAGACCATGCCATCAGAGAAATGATGACGTGACTTGCACTTGACTTTGTTTTGAGGGAGGGAGGGCTGTGCAGGTCATCAGCCCCACTTCTCCTCCAGAGCCATCTGCATCCAGTGGCCAGATATTCATCAGGATGACTAGAGATGACCCAGGATGAGGCAATTGGGGTTAAGTCACTTGCCCAAGATCACACAGCTAGTGAGTGTCAAGTGCCTGAGGTGAGATTTGAACTCAGGTCCTCCTGACTCCTGAACTGGTGCTCTATCCATTGCACCAACTAGCTGCCATAGTCAGATCACCTCTAGGAAGTTGGAGAAGCTATAGGCAGCCTTCCTGAGAGAAATATGTAGAGATTTTTTTATTCTTAATTCTTCTTATTTTTTTCCACATCAATTTTTAAAAATACATGTGCAGTACAACCACGAAATTTTAATCCCATGGAATGTTGCTATGTGAACTTCATTAATCTGTTCGACAAATAAATATTTGTTGAATATTTAAGGATAACCTATGTGGCATATTGAAGGAAATCTACTTAAATTTGGATATAAAAAATATAGGCCCTGGAAAGACTTACATGAACTGATGCAAAGTGGAGTGAACAGAACCCCAGAACATTGTATACAGTGGCAGCAATATCATTTGATGAAGAGGTGTGATTGACTTAGCTGTTCTCATCAACACAACTTAAGATAATCCAGGGACTAATGAAGCATACTATCACCCTCCAGAGGAAGAATTGGTATTGTTTGAATACAGACTGAAGGGTGTTATTTTTCATTTCCCTTCATTCTTTTTTCTTTTATTTGGATATTCTTATACAAAATGACTAATATGGAAAAGTTTTCTATGAATGTACATGTATTATCTATATCTGATTGCTTAGTATCTCAAGATGGGGGTAGGAGAGGGAAGGAGGGAGGGACAGAATTTGGTACTCAAAACTTTAAAAATATATTTAAAATTATTTTTGCATGAAATGGGTACCCATATTTGTAGTATATGTTTACATGCATATATACATACTCATATATATATGTAATCCATCAGTGATACTGAATATGATATTACGTTATGTTGAAGAAAATATAGGCTCAAATTCTGCTTTTACATTTTGCTATGTACATTGAACTTCTCAGGCTTTCCATTTCTTCATCATTATAAAGAAGGTGTTGGACTAGATAATGTAAGGTCACTTCCAGCTCTAAATCTCTTATCGTATTTCATACTACATAAAATAGCACTATGCTTTGTAAGGTAAGGGACCCTATATTATCCATTTTGTATGTCTTAACCAAAGAGTCTGGACACCTTCATAAATTATTGTTATACCAGGTAGACCATAAGTCAGGTGGAGGAATGGGAGAGATGACCAAGGTGAGACAGGAGTGGGAAAGGAAAACGACATGGTAATGGGGAAGAGTGTATTTCTATATTACTTCTGGTTTAGGGTATCAGGTAAAGCTTCAAGGAGTTGGTAGTATTTGAGGAATCCTTTGAAAGATGAATAGTATTTTGATAGGTAGAGTTTGGGAAGGAGGACATTTCAGATGGAGTCAATAGCGTTGGCAGAAATATGGGATAGTACAGGCCATGTCTGGACCCACTTTGAAAGCTAAGTGAGAGAAGCCAAGGTGAGTAGACAAGGACAGGCTAGTAAGGCTAAGGAACTATAGCTTTTTTTGGTACACAAAGGGCAGTCATTATCTTCTTTTGAACAAGGAAACATTGGGAAGATTAAACTTTCAGCTTTCATAGTTAATACTTACATAAAATAGTTTCTAGAGCTGGAAATGGACTTTTTAGGTAAAGAGGTTCTTTCCAGTAGCATCACTATTGTAGCTTTGATTCGAGGCATCCCTACAAGGCAACCAATTGCTGGTCAGAGTAGAAAGGTCAACATAAAAAGCAGGTGCTCTGTTGATGAATATAAGCTGTTTCCTTCAGGTTACTGGGGAAAAGGTTTCTTTATACTGCAGTTGCTGTTTAGATATGTGTGTCACTCAGAGTAATAACACTGGTACCTAGTAGGCACTTAATACATGCTTTTTGATTTACTGCGCCATACCCTTTAACCTAAATCTTTTGGGAATTTCTTTTCCTTACTCTACAGTTATATAAGTTTCATGTTTATCTCGGAGGCTTCAAGTTCCTTGAATTAACAGCTTTTTCTCCTGTGAGTATGTACTTGAAGAGGAATGATTTCCTCAAGTCAAGGATCTGTTGGCCTGTGTTCAAATGCAGACAAGAGAGAGAATCTGAGGAGCCCTGTGGCTGACGATAAGCTCATTGACTACAGACTTCAGAATTATCTATGTGTATACTTGACAATGTGTTCCTCAGGCTTCCCTTGTCTCTCTTCTTGTGACCCACTTGGGAAGGTGAATGTTCCATGATATTACCAGCTTGAAAAATAGAGAGTGGTAGGGGGAGACACTAAAGTGGAGGGAGGAGATTGGTTACCAGGCTGTTGAAGGAGTAATGAAGAGATAGGAAAGACTGAAGTAAGGTGCTGATAGGGGGAAGTATAGAAGAAGGTATTTAGGGGAGAGATGTTGAAATGGAATTAAAAAAAAAATATTGGATGTAAATGGCAAGGGAGAAGGAAGAGTCAAAGATGATTCAGAGGGACAACTGTGTAAATATAATGTCCAAACATGTCACTGAAGAAGACATGAAAAAATTCAATTAAAAGTACATATCTTTTATTTATAGAGTTGAAGGGCTATAGATGTGCAGCAATGCATATGGCTTTGAAATTTGGTTGAAGTATTGGTTAGATTTGCATTCTCTCTCTCTTTTGCTCTCTCTTTCTCCTCCTCCTTTCTCCCTCTTTTTTTCTTTCTCTTTCTCCCTCTTTCCTCTCACTCTCTCTCTTTCTTGTCCCCCCCTCCTTTTTTTTGTCAAAAAGCTTGGAGATCTGGATTTCTGGGAGGGGAGTAGAAAATGATATATTTGGAAAGTGTTAAGGAAAAAAACCAAGTAGTAATATTTAAAAAGAAATTTTGAAAAGAAGATAGACAGGTTTCAAACCCAGTTGATAAGAAGAATGTTGGCTTATTTTGAAGTAACGATTGTAGACTTTTACTGTTGGAACTTTGGCTGAGAAAGGAAAGAGAGATGTCAATTGGTAGCTTGAGATGAGGGATAAGATTAGAATGAGGAAAATCTGAATGTCAGCATATACATTAATATGTAGGCAGGAGGGAAGGCCCAGTGATGGCGGAGATGCAAGACAGAAGAAAGATTTTATTGGTGAAAAAAATAGAAAATTGCTGAGGCAGTGACATAGGACAACAACATAATGGACAAGTTGGTCTTAGAAAAGAGAGAAGGTTATATCTTCAGCTAAGCTCAATTCTGAGAGGCTACTAGAAAGTTGGCCATCTTAGGAGGTGGTGTGGAAATGCAGAGAGTGATGGATTTGGAGATTGAGGACCTTGATTCAATAAAACAATAGGAAGAGAGGAGTTGGGTAAAGATACAGAGAAGTTTGAAGATTTGGAAAAAGAAAGTTGAGCATGTAAATGGTGAGCAGCTTTTATTTTCTAGAGGCTGTAGAGGTGAGTTGAGGTTGGTTGGGATTGGTCGCTTGGTTGATTGGCTGGTTGGTTGGTTGTCCTTTATTTTCGAAGCGGACCAAAATGACATCACTATACTAGAGGTAAGTTTCAATGTGTCCTACTGTGGCTTATCTGATCAATATGAACTTGAAATGCTCTACCACAGATTGGGCACAAATAGTCTGTGTGAACATTTGAAAGGTATACTTAAGGTTTATAGAAAAGGCCTAAAGGTAGGTAATAGCTATTGGGAGGAGTGTATATGATGATTTGATGAGCAGTGTAGCAGCAGTGAAGATCCATTCAAGTTGAAATGGTATTAATATGTAGGGAGGTGACTTTTTCTGTACTTTACTCATTAGCCCAGGAAAAGAAAACTGAAAGTAGACATCCACAGTAAGCGGTTCTTCATGTCATTTATCCACTTCTTAAATTCTCAAGTTGTGGGAATAAATATTTTTTGTAACGATGAATTTGAATTCCAGAAGATAAGGCATAGAAATGATAGAGAGAGCTATTTAGTTTTCTATGGGCTAAAATTTAGTTGATTGATAACTAGTGATTATTTATTCACTGAAAGATTTGTAGAGTTAGATTTTTCCCTGTTGACTTAATTTAAGCATTAGCTCCTCTGCTTTTGACTTATAAGATATTTTGAATTACTTAGCTGTACTTTTAAGTACCCCGTGTAGTCAAATCTTACTCATTTGAAATGCAGAAGATGGAACAAATAGACTTTGAATTACTCTATTTTGGATTAATCTCTTTTTATTAAGGAAGACTATGATATCTTGCTGACTAGGGAGTAGAAATTACTTCAAATTATACACTATTTTGAGAAAGCATATATTCAGTTCCTGGAATATTTGTTAAGATCTATAATGTGACAAACCACTGGGGCAGTGGCTGAAGGAATTATTGTGTTTAGAAAAGTTACTGTCCTTACTCTCCTAGGGCTTTTAGCCTGGTAGGGGGATGTTAAACAGACACAAATAGCTGTATTACAAGATAATGGATTTAAGAAAGAGGTATAAGCAAAGAATGGTGGGAGTTGCAAACCAGGGAAAGGCTGTTCCAAAGAATAAAGGCAGAGTGGTACAGTGGAAGGAACATTGGTGCTAGAGTGAGAGGACTTGGGTTAAAGTCACTTAACCCTCCTCAGCCTCAGTTTCTTTAACTGTAAATTGGGAGGTTGAAGTAAATGGCTGGTGAGATCCTTTTTGGCCTCATGGCCCAGAGAGGAAGACAGAGTTCCATGGAGGAGATTCTCCTCTCATGTTCTATTTTGACACCATGGTGAAGCATGGAAGGTGATCTTGCATTCTTGAAGACAGGGTCTTGCAAATTAGGGCAGGTCTTACCAAGATGAAAGGACCTGTCAGACACTCCTAGTGATGGACTGGGTACCCATTTTCCCAAGAACAGCTAAGCACAATTCTGAGAGGCTACTAGAAAGTTGGCCATCTTAGGAGGTGGTGTGGAAATGCAGAGAGTGATGGTTTTGGAGACTGAGGACCTTGATTCAAATCCCAGCCCTTGTATTGCTCCCTGTAACTGGGTAACCATTATGGGGTTCAGTTTTCATGTGTGAAAAATAATTGAGTTGGACAAAATGGCCTCTCAGGTCCCTTGCAGCTCTTAATCTTTAGTTCTATGACAATTGATTTTTCTTTTTGGCCACTATAAGTCATCAAGAATGCCTTCTAGATTCTGGGTGGTATAGTGGTCAGGACTGAGACTATCTTTAAGTAGAGCATATTTGTGTTGACAGACTTTGTGACCATGTTACAATTACAGGGAAATGGATTGTTCAAAAAGCTTTGACTAATGGAAATATGAAATATGTATTTTGCATATTTAGTAAGCCTTTCTGGGTCTCAAATCCAGTGGTTAAATGGATACAGTGCTGGATTTGTACTCAAGAAGACCTGAATCAAATCTCCCTTAAGGTCTTACTAGCTACATGACCGTGGGCAAGTAACTTGACCCATTAGTCAATAGTTAGACATTGATTAAATGCCTGCTATGTGCCAGGCGTTGTGGTAAGTGCTAGGATTACAAATAAGAAAAAGAAAATCAACCCCTGCTCCCAATGAGCTTTCAGTCTAAGAGGGGAATATAATATACAAAAAGGAACACTGAGGAGGTAGGGAGTGCCCCACAGATTACCTGGTTCAGGGATGTAATGTTTGTGCAGTCAAAACCAGGCATATATATATATCAATTGTTGGGAAATGAAGAGTTACCTGGAAATTTCTGAACCCTCTATTAAGGGAGGTTCTGGGAGGAGTTTATTGCTCAACTGTCCAATCAGAAGGGAGAGGCAACTGAGGATGCTGAGATGTTGAATATCAAAACTGAATCAATCTCTAAGATGAAGAGATAAGTTTATCCTGCGGGAGGCATGATGTTCTGCAAATTCAGTTTCTTTACCTTTAAAGCTAGCTACACCCATTGTTGTGAGAATCGAATGAGTTAACATATGTGATTATTATTATGGCTACTAGAATAGCATCTTTTTCCTTTGAAATCTTTTTTCCCTTCAATTTCTGTTGCTCTCCTATTTTCCTTGCTGTCAATCCACTTCCCTTCTTCGTCAGCAAGCTTTTAGCAGGAAGGCCTCTAAAAAACCAGATATCTATAGCTCTTAGAAAAAAGTCATTAAATTGGGAAAGACTGCATAAAATATTACTAGCAATAAATGAAAACTGTGGTACACCCCTGTCTAATGTTTCCTGTGACATTTTGATGTTAAAGATATGATTCAATGAAGGAATAATAGAAAACATTTATTAAGTGTTCATTATAGGTAAGGTACTATACTAGTTGCTGAGGATACAGAAATGAATGTAACGTACACCTCACTGTCATGAAATTTATAACCCTATTGGGTATGTGTTTGTGTAGGGGCTGAGGAGGAGAGGGGAGTTTATATAAATATCAATCAAGTTAAACTGGCTTAAGTTGCAAAGGAGAGATTCAGACAGGATGCCTTGAAAAAATTTAGGAAGGGGAAATGACTTTCATTTGGAGGCATCAGTAATGACTTCATAGAGGAAGTATCATTTGAATTGAGCCTTGAAAAAAGAGACTTCAGCAGTCAGAGATGGAAAGAATGATTTCCATTCCTGGTGGGCAATGGCATGAAGACAGGAGAGGGCCAGATGAGAATGAAGGATAGTCTTGGTTGCCTGTGAAATAATATATTTAAAGAGGAGGGCTATGGGATAAGTCCAGAAGGCATACGTTGGAACCAGTTGCAAATAGTCTCAATGTCTGGACAAATAGTTAATTCTTTATTTGGTAAGCACTGAAGAGCCAAAGGTTTTTGAGACATGCCATGGTTAGAGTGATCCATTGGAAAGATTGTTCAGGTAGCACCAAGGTGAAGGATTGATTAGAGAGGTACTGGACTTTTATATAGGAAGCCCAGTTGGAAAATTGATACAGTAGTTTAGGCAAGAAGACACAAAGGCTTAGTCAAGGACAGATTCAATGAAAAATAAGAAAGAAGAGGTAACTGTAGGATAAATTGTAAGAGTGGTAATCATATGATATAGAAATTCATGGAACTGGTCAGGAGGAGATATCGTGCCTAGAGATCAGGCCTTGAAGTTAGGAAATTCTGGTGCAAACACCATCTGAGATGCTGCCTACTTCTATGATGGTGGGCAAATTCCTCTCTGTGGCACAGTTTCTTGTTTTGTAGAATTTATTAACTGGGTTAAATTGGGGAACCTAGGTGGTATAGTAGAAAGAGTCAGGAATACTCATCTTCTTGAACTCAAATCTGGTCTCAGACACTTACTAACTGTGAGACCTAGGGCAAGCCATGTAATTCTGTTTGCCTCAGTTTCCTCATCTGTAAAATGAGGTAGTGATAGAAATGCAAACCACTCCTGAATCTTTGCTGAGAAAATCCCCAAAGGGGTCACAAAGAGTCGGACACCACTGAAAAAATGACTGAGCAACCAAAAAATGGTTCAGTAGTAGCACCTAAGCCTTCACAGGGTTGTGGTGATCAGAGCCTCTTAAAGTTCTATATAAGTGGAAGATTGGTAATAATGCCATAGTAATAAAGCTGAATTTCTGCTTATGAATCTGGGTGACAGGGAAAATGGTGGAGCTTTCAGCAGAAGCAGAGGAGTTAGAGAGGAAATGGCAGGTTTTCTTGGAGATCAGATGATGAGCTCACTTTTGGACATGCTGAATTCAACTGTTCTGCCACAGTTATGGCAGAACATAACTGTGAATATATCTAATGAATCATTGGAAAAATGGGACTAAAGAGAAAGAACTGGAAAGAAGATTGGACAAAATCATTAACCGAGTATAGGGTCAGATGAAAAGGGGGCCAGAGGTAGAACTTCAGGGGATACCCCATTATACTCACATGTAAAAGGCAGGGGAAACTTGAGAAACAGAATTTAATCAGAGAAGGAGGAGAGCCATAGGAGTACAATGTCACAGAGGCCAAGGGAGGAAATAGGTAACATGAAGGGATGGTTCACAGTGTCTGATGGAAGTCACAGAGGAATAAGAGGATGAAAAAGGTGATAGGAAGTAATTAGTAACTGGAGAGAGCTTCAGAGACTTTGCTAGATTTTGAGAAATAAAAGAAAATGTGTAGAAGCAGAATTTTTAATTTTTTTCCCTCTAGAATTTGATAAGGAAAGGGAGGGGAGAAGTAGATAGTGGAGAGAGATGACAGAGTCCAGGGAAATGTTTTTCTTAGACTAGAGGAGAGTCCTAAACATGCTTGTCAGCTCAAAGGGACAGCCCATCCATTGCTGCCGTTGGCCTATCTTGAACAAACACATTCAGTTTCCTGTGAGTTATAGGAAGGACTGTAGGGATTGGAGCAGAGACTTCATCTTTCCAACCCCCCTTCTCAGGTTGTCATATCAAAATGACATTTCTGTAATATATCTATACTGGAAGAAGAAGGTCTTAGGCAATATGCCAAGGAAAATTTAAAGATTAAAGGGAAGAGTTGATGGTTGTTTACTCTTAAAATACAGAAGAAAAATTCATCCCCTTGTCATATTGGAAATTATCTTTGCATTGTGTTACTCATGAATGATATCCTGCAAATGTTTTAGTTCCAAATAAAATTTAAATTGTGTACATGTATCACGTATTTGTCCATATAAAATCTATCATATATGCATTTATGTTATGAATAGCTATATATTGAATGGATTGTACAATTTGTATTTGTATATTTTATATGCTGTATTTGTGTATATATGCATATATATCATACTTGGAATGCATATTATATGCAATCTTTTATTATATTTGGGGAATATGCTATATATGTTATATTTGAAATGTTTACTATGTATATTCTTACATTATATTTGGAATATTTAATATATCTTACATTATATTTGGAATACGTACATAAATCTCTATATATCTCATATTTCAAATGTTTACATAAATCTACGTATATATAATTATATTTAGAAATAAAGTACTCAAAAACTTTTCTACCCTTTCTAAGAGCTTTCCACCCCCTATCAAAGCAAATTGTTATTTACTTGGCAACTTAATATCTAAGAGGGTTGCCTCCAGTACGAGCCGGTATGTGTCAGAGGCAGGAAATGAATAGGTCTTGTAGATTTGGAGGTTGGCTTTGATTGGCTTTACTATTTTACAAATATAATGGGGAAGGAAATACCACTGACCTGAAAACAAAGAATTGGCATAATTAATGAATTTTCCAAATATCTTTTTTATTTTTACCTGAATACAGCCAGAACATTTCACCTTCCTCACCCCTATAGTTAAAGTGGTGCTGGTGTTTTTCAGTAGAACTAATGTATGTATACATAAACAGGCATATATGTATGTACATGATATGTACACATGCACACACACACATGAATAAGCATACTATATGTTAATACAGTATATATATATATGTATGCACACACATGTGAATACAATAAAAATAGTTGGCATTTCTGTAGCATTCTAGCATTTGAGGATGGCCTACCCAAAGATATTCTCACAATCCTATAAGGTAGGTTCTACTGGTAATTTTCCCTTCCACCCCCCCATTTTACAGATGAAGAAATCAGTGGGTCAGAGGTTACATGATCTGCACATGATAGCATGCGTGAGATCTAAAAACAAGTAACTCCAAGTCTGTACTTTGCTATATCCCTAAAGAGAATTTCACATACCATAAAAGAATTTTGAGTCAGTATGTAGAATGTCTGACTTGCATAAGGCTTTCAGAGGTACTCCCTTGTTTAAAAAAAATGGAGCATATCTTTTCGAAAATTTCACAAAAATTTCACTCACTCAAGTAAGTGTGATGTGATATGCTTCAGTAACTCTTAACTAACTTCTTAGGAGTAGAATGGCCCATGCTGGGCTTTGTTCCAGTGTATTTGATTTCCTTCAATAAAATAGTGAGTACAGTGTCACAAAATTAGAAGACAATGTTCAAAAATGAGTGAACCTATTTTCCTTTTTTCTTTTCTTAACTGCTCTTGACTGCATTATTTAATCTTTTAAATGATGCACAAACATCAGTTTGGATGGGGACCAGATGCTTCCATATTCTGTTTTAGAAGGTGAAAAATCACTCTTGTGTAAAGAAAGTAAAATTTTAAATTTGAGATCTTGATCCCTTGTGGTCACTTAGTATTAGATAATATTTATATGTAAATATAGTAATTGTAGCCTATGCTCTTGGGCGCAATATCAGCTGGAAAAATTTGTCTAGGGTGTGACATCTTCTTTGAAAATAATAACTAGAGATAGAGAAAAAGTATATCTAATAATCATTTATTTTTGTTTGTGTATATGTGTTTTTGTTTTTGACTAGCATCTTGGAAAGAGTATTATCGTAGAATAATGGATTTAGAAGTAAAGGGATCTTAGTTGTTTAAAACACAGATCCTTATCACCCTGTCTCCCAACTCAGGATACTCTTATGGTTTCTGGTTATCACACCACTCAAGTGAATACTCCCTTATTTGTCATTTTAAGTTCTTCAGAACTTGGTCCCTTCATACTTTTAAAAAATCCCCCTTCAAGGGGGCGGAGCCAAGATGGTGGAGTAGAAAGACACACATATGCTAGCTCCGAACCCACAGCCCATAAAAGATCTGTAAAAAAGAACTCCCAAAAAATTCTGGAGCAGCAGAAGCCACAGAACAATGGAGCAGACGAGATTTCTGTTCCAGAGGGACCTGAAAACCTCTTGCAAAAGGTCCTTCGAGCCGCGGACCAGGAGCCAAGCCCAGCCCTGCCATGGCTGCGCAGCACCATGAGGAGCAGATCTGAGCAGGCTTCAGGGACAGAATCTCCAGGAGCCGTGCGGGTCCTTCCACCCACGGGCCCCAAAGGTTGTTGAGAGGGTCTTCTCGGCTTGCCGAGAGGGGAATGGGGTACCTCCATAACTCAGGCCCCCTCGGGAAGCAGCAGCGGAGGCGGGAGCAGACTGGGGCTCCCCAAGCAGGCAGGAGCCCAGATCTGTTGTTAAAGGTCTCTGCATAAACTCCCTGAGGGAACTGAGCCTGTGTGGTGGCCCTGCCCCGACCTGAACACCTGAACTTAATCTCACACTGAATAGCAGCCCTGCCCCCACCCAAAGCCCTGAGGCTGGGAAGCAGCATTTGAATCTCAGACCCCAAGTGCTAGCTGGGAGGATCAGGAGGCGAGGTGGGTGTGAGGAGAATATTCAGAGGTCAAGTCACTGGCTGGGAAAATGCCCAGAAAAGGGAAAAGAAATAAGACTATTGAAGGCTACTTTCTTTGAGAACAGGCGTTTCCTCCCTTCCTTTCTGATGAGGAAGAACAATGCTTACCATCAGGGAAGGACACAGAAGTCAAGGCTTCTGTATCCCAGCCCACTCAATGGGCTCAGGCCATGGAAGAGCTCAAAAAGGATTTTGAAAATCAAGTTAGAGAGATGGAGGAAAAGCTGGGAAGAGAAATGAGAGACATGCAGGTAAAGCATGAAAAACAAGTAAACACCCTGCTAAAGGAGACCCAAAAAAATGCTGAAGAAAATAACACCTTGAAAAATAGGCTAACTCAATTGGCAAAAGAGGTTCAAAAAGCCAATGAGGAGAAGAATGCTTTCAAAAGCAGAATTAGCCAAATGGTAAAGGAGGTTCAAAAGCTCACTGAAGAAAATAGTTCTTTCAAAATTACAATGGAACAGATGGAGGCCAATGACTTTATGAGAAACCAAGAAATCACAAAACAAAACCAAAAGAATGAAAAAATGGAAGATCATGTGAAATATCTAATTGGAAAAACAACTGACCTGGAAAATAGATCCAGGAGAGACAATTTAAAAATTATGGGCCTACCTGAAAGCCATGATCAAAAAAAGAGCCTAGACATCATCTTTCATGAAATTATCAAGGAAAACTGCCCTGAGATTCTAGAACCAGAGGGCAAAATAAGTATTCAAGGAATCCACACATCACCGCCTGAAAGAGATCCAAAAAGAGAAACTCCTAGGAACATTGTGGCCAAATTCCAGAGTTCCCAGGTCAAAGACAAAATATTGCAAGCAGCTAGAAAGAAACAATTCAAGTATTGTGGAAATACAATCAGAATAACAGAAGATCTAGAAGCTTCTACATTAAGGGATCAAAGGGCATGGAATAGGATATTCCAGAAGTCAAAGGAACTAGGACTAAAACCAAGAATCACCTACCCAGAAAAACTGAGTAGAATACTTCAGGGAAAAAATTGGTCTTTCAATGAAATAGAGGACTTTCGAGCATTCTTGCTGAAAAGACCAGAGCTGAAAAGAAAATTTGACTTTCAAACACAAGAATGAAGAGAAGCATGAAAAGGTAAATAGCAAAGAGAAGTCATAAGGGACTTAACTAAAGTTGAACTGTTTACATTCCTACATGGAAAGACAATATTTGTAACTCTTGAAACTATTCAGTATCTGGGTACTGGGTGGGATTACACACACACACATGCACATGCACATGTACACACACACATAGAGACAGAGTGCACAGAGTGAATTGAAGAGGATGGGATCATATCTTAAAAAAATGAAATCAACCAGTGAGAGAGAAATATATTGGGAGGAGAAAGGGAGAAATGGAGTGGGGCAAATTATCTCTCATAAAAGAGGCAAGCAAAAGACTTTTCAGTGGAGCGAAAAAGAGGGGAGGTAAGAGAAAAACATGAAGTTTACTCTCATCACATTCCACTAAAGGAAGGAATAAAATGCACACATTTTGGTATGAAAACCTATCTCATAATACAGGAAAGTGGGGGATAAGGGGATAAGCAGGGTGGGGGGGATGATGGAAGGGAGGGCATGGGGAGGAGGGAACAATTTGAAGTCGACACTCATGGGGAGGGACAGGATCAAAAGAGAGAATAGAAGTAATGGGGGACAGGATAGGATGGAGGGAAATATAGTTAGTCTGTTACAACAAGACTGTTGTGGAAGTCATTTGCAAAACTACACAGATTTGGCCTATGTTGAATAGCTTGCCTTCCAAATGGAAGGGGTGGGGAGGGAGGGAGGTAAAGAAGTTGGAACTCAAAGTGTTAGGATCAACTGTCGAGTAATGTTCTTGCCACTAGGAAATAAGAAATACAGGTAAAGGGGTATAGAAAGTTATTTGGCCCTACAGGACAAAAGAGAAGATGGAGACAAGGGCAGAGAGGGATGATAGAAGAGAGAGCAGATTGGTGATAGGGGCAATTAGAATGCTTGGTGTTTTGGGGTGGGGGAGGGGATAAAAGGGGAGAAAATGTGGAACCCAAAATTTTGTGAAAATGAATGTTAGAAGTTAAATAAATAAATAAATAAATGAATTAAAAAAAAAAAATCCCCCTTCAAGCACTTTTCAATACTGCCCTGCCCACATGATGCTCCATCTTCTCTCTCTATACATTTCAGTGGCTGTACCTTATGCCCAAAAGTTACTTCCTCTTGGGATTCCAGGGTTTTTTTCAAGATTCAGCTCAAGAGCCACATTGATCACCCTTGATACCCTGTTTCCCAAAACCACCTTGTAATTATTTTGTATATGTAACAATAGGCAATCATTTCTGGTTGCAGGTAGGCTTTAGTGCTCACCCTTTCTCTTTCTCTGCTAAAGATTCCATCTCACCCTGGAACTCTAACCTATGGATCAAGTTTGGTCTTGGTGGAGCCTGGATTCAAGATAGCATTCAGGTTTCCTTTCGTGAACTCTAGCTTTCTATGCTGCCATTTTAGAGACCTAGAGAAAATCACCTTTAACTTATATTTGCCTCATGTGTAGCATCTTCCCAAAGGGAGCAGTAGTAAAGTACTGAAAATACAAGTTAGATTAGTTATAGTTGCCACTGAACTCCAACTGAGGGAATCTAGGAACTCTATACCAACCAAATTTGCAAGGTTTTCTCTGAGACTGGAAATCTATCTGGAGTCTGCTGTTAAGCCAACTATCCTCAGGAAAGGAAAACCAGACAAGAAATGTAGTTGGGGTCAAAGGTCCATGGATTGCCTAAGTCAACACAAGTATTTTTTTTTATCTGCAATGAATTTACTGCTACCATTTTGATAGGGCAGGCAAAGAGTGACAATTTTCTTACCCTTCTTGGAAATGTATAGAAGGAAGACTATTGGCTCTACATTCTGGAGAGCTGAAGGAAAGGAGAAAGTAGAATGTGTTTCTTCTTATAACTAAGGATGGAACCCTCCTTTTTTACTGCTGTCTTGAGTGGAAGGAAGATGGAAAAGACCAAGGGACCTCCTGGGTTTTTCAGTCGTTCCAAAGTGACAGTCTATTCAGTGTTGAAATTGCCACAGGAATTCTGCACATGCTCCCTGGATTTCTGTGGGCTAACCTCTGTAGGCCCTTCCAAATTTCCATTTCATGGGGTATCTACCTGTATATTCTATATATAAATAAAAGAACTACTAAAATAAGGGTTATTGAGGTGAGAGGCTGTTTTGCTTCTCAGCACTTAGTGCCTATTTAATAAATGCTTATCGATTAATTTATCTAGTCTAACCTGTTTATTGTACACGCATGGAAATGAGACCTAGAAAATTAATCAAAATGCCCAAGATTGCCCAGGTGGTAAGCATCAAAAAGCAGGTTCAGGGACGTCAAATTCAGTAAGCTTTCCGTTGTACCACACTATATTTTTTATTAGTTATTGATGATTGCTTTTTTACCCTGCAGTAGAGAGACTTTTTCATAGCATATAAAATCCTCGGGTACTTTGTGGGAATGAATCTTTCAGAGAGAGTTAAGACTGTCAAGCCAAGGAGAAGTTGGCTGGTAAAGTGGGTTGGATGATTAACAGTAAGTTTAAACCTTTGGTCTTTTCTTAAGCCAAACCCCAACAATTTTATTCTCAGCTGATTTTTTTACATCGCTGTCTGCAGAACTGTTAATGTATTGATTTTGGTCACACTGGCTTGAACCCCATCAATCATTGCCCCCTCATTCTCCTTCCAATTTTGGGTTGGTATTGTGTTTCAGCCGTCTCAGGAAGATTTCTAAAAGGGTGCCTGTGTATGTGTGTGAGTGTGAGTGTGTGTGTGTATAAAACTAGGTCAACATAAAGATATGTTTCTTTGCCACTTGCATTTTTAATATTTAATCTTTTGTCTGTTTTGAAAGTGCCACCATCTGGTTGCTTCATGAAGCAACTAGCCTTTGTAGTAGAACATTTTTTCTATTATTTCTTCCATTGGATGCCCTATATTGTCTGTTTTGTACTCAGTACATACGCTCAGGAATATTTTGAGTGTCTTCAACTTTTGCCCCAGTATTAAGTGTTATTATTTTTAAAACAGTTATCTTAACTTCATCCCTTTGCAGTCTTTCCCAACTGGCATAGCTGGTAATAAGCACGTGTGCTTTAGAACTCACAAAGTACCTTCCCATGCCTTTATCATGTGTAACTTTATAGCGTAATTCGTAGAATCTTAGAATCACAGACATAGATATGGAAACAACCTTAGAAAATTATCTAGTCAAACTCCCTCACTTTTAGAGATATGAAAACTGCATCTTAAAGTAAAGTAACATGTCCAGAGTCACACAGTTAAATGGCAGAGCTGAGATTTGAGCTCTGGTTCTCTGATTTTCATAAGGCCAGCTTTCTACCTTGCCACTCTTCATCTAAATTTTATGTCTTCTCCATTGCCCATAACCATACTCAATAAATGTTGGTGGCTGAATTGAGAGAAAGAAAGAGAGTGATCATATCTATGTTAGAGGCAAAATTTTACTTGCTTCTGAGATTTGTTTTTTGAATAGTAAAGTAGCCCTTGGAGGCTGACTGTCCAACAACTCTACAGAAAAATTTCATGAGGAAAAAAGAGATTGTTGCGTATTGAATTTAAAGCATTTCAAGGATTGGCAGAATACTGATCTGTCAAATGAAATAAATGCATTTCTGATTTTCAAATTTCATAGCATATGGAAAAGCTTTAGCTGATTTAATTTTTCTGCTAGACTGCTGTGTTAGTTACTTTCCCTCCAATCTGGTGGAGCATTTCAAGTATTTATTAAGCACCCACTGTATGCTTTATCCTTTTTTTAGACACTATGGGAGGTACAGAAAAGTAATAAGTGTAGCCCCTTTGGAAGACTTACTTTGTAATTGGTGGGACAAAATCAACACAGGAAACAAATAGAGAATAATTAAATGTCCAGCTTTACAGTATTTACTAACTAGTGCAAGAGAAACATAGAGAACCACATTATTCAGTGTAGTTTTCAGAGGGAAAATGAAATGTGAAGTGAGCTGGACTTTATGCCTAGGGCAAAAAATCAGTGGTGTCATATAGGTAAGAATGAGCTTAATCTTCTTTCTCTGAACATACTGAAAAAACAAAAAAAAGAAAAACCAACAAAACTCATTAGTTGCTCATACATTTTTGCTAAACAAAGCCATTGTGAGCTTTTGCCTTCCTGAAACTATTGTTAGAGTTCCATACTACTCTTTTGTATTTTATTTTAGTCATGAGTCCCTATTGTCACCTTTTTATACATCTTTTGTATATGGAACTAATCAGAGAGTTCCTTGTGTAGCCACATTGTTCTTGTTACACCTCTCCTATGATTTCTCATTGGAGTCATCTGTTGGTTATTTTGTCAGAATTTTCATTTTAATAATTCTCATTCTTTTTGAAGTGTCTTCTTTTGTCAGTTTTGCAAAGGAGATTAAGAATGTGTCCAAAGTAGGACAAGAGTAACCGAACCAAGGACATAGTTTTTGCTGATGTTCAGTTTTTTCAGTTGTGTCTGACTCTTTGTGACCCTATTTGGGGTTTTCTTGGCAAAGATATTGAAAAGGCTTGCCATTTCCTTCTGTAGCTCATTTTAAAGATAAGGAAACTGAGGCAAATAGGATTAAATGATTTGCTTAAAGTCACACAGCTAGTATGTGTCTGAGTCCAGATTTGAACTCAGGAAAGTAAGTTTTCCTGATTCAAGGACCAGCACTGTTTATCCTAGCTGTCTAAAGACATAGAGTGCTGTGGAACTAAAGATAGGAACTTTTGAAGAAGGAGTAAATTGTTAGTAATTTTTTAGGTTAATGAGGATGACAGGACATTGATTTATTCAAGAAACATGCTATTGATAATTTTGATGAAGATCCTTTCAGTAGAACTAGTGAGGGAGTCTGGAGAAGTTATATGTGGTAATTCTTATATGAGAGGTTAAGAGTGAGTAAGATATGCTATTAGATCAGCTGTCATAAGCTCCAGGGTCTAAGAGTGTTGCCATACAAAGAAATCTAGGGAAGGCCATTATCGGGTTAGTCAAAGATTTATTATTTCTAAGAGGGAGACGCTGGACCATGTTTGAAATGGAATGAGCCTAGGATACCAGGAGAAATTAGAAATGATGTTAGGGGTTGAAGGACCCTACCAGGTAGGCATGGTACCTAAATGCAGAGGAGAGAGACTGACTTTATGAGGAGGACAGGACAGTTGTACAAATAGTGCTATGTTGATGTGTAGGTTGGGGTGGGACCTGAAGGAGCATCTATCCAGTAAACAGTCTCCTTTGTGTAGTACTGAGGAAAGAATTGGAAGTTTAAGGAGATAAGGAGAGTGTGTGTGTGTGTGTGTGTGTGTGTGTGTGTGTGTGTGTGTGTGTGTGTGTGTGTGTAGGAAACCATTGTGGATGTGTGGGTGTGTAAGGGATGCCATCAAAAATTAAAGGGAGACTAATCAATTGTAACAAAGACCGTGTTGGAACTGGGCAGCTTAGATGTGCAGTGGGTCACGTCCTACACTATGTTTCCTCCCAAACCTTTTTATGTATCCCAGGAGCAGGAATTGTGAAAGCAGGACTGTCAGAGTGAGTGAGCCAGGGTTGATTTTTATTCCCTAGAAATGTTCTGTCATGCTTGTAGAATTCAGCCATTAAAATTTTTAATGTTATTAATTTAAAGCTTAATTTCATATCTTAAGGCAGTCAGCATTTGCTGTGTGGTATGAACACTATATCCAAATCATTAATAGAAGCTGTTGGAAGAAATACAATATAAATAGCAGTGATAGGTCCTGTCCTTGAAGAGTTTATAATTTACATAAATTTTATTTATGTATCATCACTAAATAAATATTATGAACATAATTTATAATAATCAGGATTCTGAACATTTTAGCATGAGAGGATTTCATTCCAATTCTTTCTAATCAGATGCCCTTTCTGCCCTATAGTTCTTAACTTCTTCTGACTTTCTAAATAAGGGTAAGAAAGGTCTTATTATTTATGTATTCCTTTCATTATTAAGATGCAGCATGCTATAGCAGAAAGACTCCAGAGTCAGAGGCTTTGGATTCCAATCATGCCACTGGTACTTCTAGCCCATGAGACCTTGAGCAAGTTGCTTAAGTTTCATCAGCTTCAGTTTCCTCATCTGTAAAATGAAGGGGTTGAGGTAGATGACCCATAATCTATAATCCTCTGACTTTTCATTGAGAAAAGCAGATTTTACTTTAACTATGAAATGTGACTAGCAGAGCTTAAATCAATTTTCTGTGTGGATGTGAGACCCATTAGAATTTAGGTGTCTTGGAGTAATTTATTATTGTGTCCTTAATAAAATGCATCATTACAAGTCAGAGTATGACTTACATTTGAAATCTCTGAGGAAAAAATAAACCTTTCAACCTCTGAAGCTTAATACACCAAGTAATATAAGATGGCTTGTACGAAATGGTAAAACAGCCTCTGTGTGTGTGTGTATGTGTATGTGTGTGTATGTGTGTATGTGTGTGTGTGTATGTGTATGTGTGTGTGTGTGTGTGTGTGTGTGTATTTGATGAGTTGTTTTCTTGTGATGTCCTCTGTCAATTTAGTTAATTTAACTATTGTTTTTTGTTTTCTGTTCTTTTTTGCTATCATTTTTTCTTGCACGCAGGGGCAAGTAGGTGGTGTAGCACACAGAGCACTGGGCTTGCAACCAGGGAGATTCATTTTCCTTTTGCTCCAATTCAGTCTCAGATATTTACCAGCTGTGTGACCCTGAGCAAGTCACTTAAGCCTGTTTGCCTCAGTTTCGTCATCTGTAAAATGATCTGGAGAAGGAAATGACGAACCACTCGTCTTTACCAAGAAAATCCCAAAATGAGTTTGCAGAGAGTTGGGTATGACCTAAATGATTCTCCACCAAGGGGATTCTCATATACCTGGTGTGATGAGAGGTTTTGCATTTAGTAAATTAAAGGAGTACTGTCCCTGACCTACAGGAGGTTATGCATTAAAATGGCTGCTAGAATTTAGACCTGGAAGTTAACCTAGAGCTCATCTATTCCAGGGGTTGTTTGTGTCTTGAATCCCCTTGGCAGTCTGATAAAGCCTCTCAACTCTTTTTGAAGCAGCCAGATGGTACAGTGTTTAGAACTCTGATCCTGGGATCAGCAACAGCTGAGTTTAAATCCAGCCTCAGATATTTATTAACTGCTTGACCTCTATTTGCCATAGTTGTCTTTACTGTACAATGGGAAAAAAAACTGCACCTACCTCAGAAGGCTGTTGTGATGATCAGATGAGTTGATATTTGTAAATTTAATTCAAGGGTGGGGAACCTGTGACCTCGAGCCTACATGTGGCAGGCCCTCTAAGTCCTCCGTTGTGGCCCTTTGAATCCAAACTTCACAAAATAAATCCTATTAATATAAGGATTTGTTGTGTACAATGTGGACTCAGTTAAAAGCTTGCACTCAAGGATCTAGAAGGCCACATGTGGCCTCAAGGCTGCAGGTTCCTTACCCCTCCTTCATAGTAGGTGTTCTATAAATGTTTATTCCCTTTCTTTCCCTTTCTCAGCATGTTTATTGTCTATATTCCTAATGGAAGGAAATGCTAAATTTTAGTTAGAGGTGAGTGAAAATAAGGATGTACTTTTTTCCATCCAAGTTCATGAGCTCTCAGCATTCTGTGGATAAACTCCTTGTTGAGAACCCCTAATCTACCTGAACCTACTCCTTTTCCAGATGAATAAACTGAAGAAAGAGTCACATGGCAGTGAATGGGAACCCAGAATGACTTGAGTGTTCCCATTTTAATCCAGTGCACTTTTAAAAATCCAGCACTGTTTCCACTGAAGGTCGTACAGTGCGATTGTCACAAAAGATGAATACGTAGACTTATACACCTGAATGCTTGAGGGCATCTGTGGTCTTATCATTTCATGACCCATCCCTGCTCTGTTCTTATCAGTATCATCCTATTAATTCAGCATAGGGAGTCCACTTGTGTGTGTGTGTATGTATGTGTGTGTATATATATATGTATGTTTATATATATATATATATATATATATACACACAGTTTTGTACATATATACATATATACATATGTGCAAATATATAAGTATACACTTCTTGTACATATAATATATACATCTATAGTTATTTGTAAAAGAAGACCATAACTCTTGGATAGGGGATTAGGTACTTGACCTTACCAATGCTCTAAAACTGGAACAGTTTTAAGAGTTAACCACTCCCGGAGCTAGAGAAGGAGCTGGCCTCCCCTGCCTGGTGCTAGAAAAGACCTGAGGCTCCTCTGCATATTATGGACCTACTTTATATTACCCAAGTCAGGGTGTGAGGCTGCTTTTCCCTCATTCTTATACACCTTTCAGGCTGACCTTGTGACTTATTTCCCTCATTAAAAGATTCTTTGATGTGCCTTTTAACCAGATTTCGCCTGTATACAAATATTGTGAGGTGGAAAGAACACATGTGCTTTGCCCCAGGCCCTATAACACCCAGGTCTGGGATCTGGATTTGGAGCCAGAGGAACTGAGTTTAAATGATAGTTTTGCCATTTTCTAAGTAGGTGACTTTGGGCCAGGCACCTAATCCTCTCTGGATCTCAGTTTCCTCATCCGTAAAATGACAAAGTTGAACTTGTCACTCCAAGTCCATGTCCCTATGATCCTGTCTTCATGATGTCCCTTTTCTCTTTCATACAGATATGAACAAATTGTAGCAGATCATCAAACCAAATTCACAGAAAGGATTTTACAGGTTAGGTTTTCCATTGGTTAACTGTTAACTGAACAGGTTAAAGTTCTAGGTAGGAGATGCCAATTTGTTTTTTTTTTTTTTTGTAGGTTTGAAAAAGTAAGCAACAGCAGAAGTCTAAAACTGAACTCATTTTCTTTCTCCCTAAATTCATCTCTTCTTAAATGCTAGAAATTTCTAATCAGTCAGTTTTGCAACCTGGGAGTCATCTTTGACTCTTCTTAACTTCCCAGATCTAGGTAGTTTCCAGGTAACTTTGATTCCTTCTCCTAAAACCTCTTGAATCATTGGCTCCCCAATGTTCTCATGAAAAATAGAATCTCATGTATCTGACATTTAAAATCATTCAAAATCTGGCTCTGTAGCCTCTTGTGTAGCTTAATTTCACATTTCATTTTCATGCGCTTTCAATTTTTGCTACAACCAAAATGGTGTATTTGCTATGGGCTATTCATTCTGTTCCGTCTCTTGCCTCCTTACCTTTGCCTGGGTGTTCTGTCCGTCCCTCTTCAACTCTTTCTTGGACCCTGTAGTTTCCTTGAATGCTCTGCTCTAGTGCGACCTTCTTCAATATATCTTTTCGTAGTCTTTAGTTGTTAATTTTCCGTCCCTGATCATTATTTATTTTACATTTATCCTAAATGCATATCTCTGTGAACATGTTATATTTTCTAGTGGAATGCAAATTCCTTGAGCAAAACCCTTTTGTGTGCTTATCCCCAGTGCTTCTCATAGTGGCTGGCATATAATAGACAATTACTAAATGCTTGTTGATTGATTGATTGCTAGAATTCCTGAGGTAGCTCTGTCTAGATCAGGGCTTCTTAACCTGGGATCCACAGATCCAGTGGGCAGATATTTGAAGGTCTGTAAACTTGAGTGGGGTGGGGGTGGGGTAGGATGAATACATCTTTATTTTCATTAACATCTAATTGAAATTTAGCATTTCCTCCAATTATTTAAGAAGCATCATCCTAAGGAGGGGTCCATATGTTTTATCAGGCTAGCAGATAGATTCATCATCACACACACACACACACACACACACATACACACACATGTTAAGAATCTTTGAACTAGACCTGTGGGCTGTAATAAATGTTGAGAATTTAGGTGGGATGAAGCAGCATTTGTTTCTCATGAACAGAGCCAGAGATTGGTTTAATTTTTTTCATTCATTTCCCCTTGCCTTCCCTTGCTTTCCCTTTTCCTTTCTCTTTCCCTTTTCCTTTTCCTTTCCCTTTTGTGGACCCCCAGGATTCTGTGCACAAACTCCTCATTAAGAACTCCTTTCCCTTCCCCTTTTCCTTTTCCCTTTTCCTTTCCCTTTCCTTCTCTCCTCTTTTCTTTTGAAGCTAATTAAAGTTGATTATATCTAAATGTATTTCTCCAATAAAGGGTAAAAGAATGAGAAACGTAAAATCTCTAAACCACTTAAAATTCATTGGTACTTTGTTTTCCCTTCTAATTCCTGGGATTACCCTCAGAACTTTTACAAACCAACCAAATATGGTGAGAGAGATCTCATCTCCCATCATCTTTCCTCAATAGCAAAGAGATGTGACAGAGACTTGTCTTGATAAGAATGGGGAGTTATCATCAGCATTTTCTCCCTTTCCCCACCAAAACTATTATAGATTTAAAACTATTTTTAAAAATTCTACAATTATTCGAATTTCTTGATATTTCTTATAATTTGTGTATCAGTTTTCTTTTCTGATGAAGTAGACCTGGCAAGCACCTTTTTCCTTTACCTCCCCCCCTTCCTATGGACGCCTCCCAATTACCCCTGATTTAGTTTTATCTTACCATCATATAGAAATGCAAGTTTTTATTTCTTTTGGCAATCTTATTGTCGTTTCCAGTTACCCAGAGTTAAAAGCTTGACAATAATTTCTTGCTCATTAACCTAATGTTTCTTTGATGGTATTTTTGTTCATAAAAATATCTCTGTTGATCTTCAATAAATAATTAATGTTCAGACTTGTGGGAGTTTCTCTAGAAGATAAGGGTTTGTACCCCAGAGGCTAAAGAAAAAAAATTGTATAGCATGCCATTCGTCTAATAGTTAACTGCTGAGGAATATTTCTTTAGACAGAATGTTTATGGTTGGTGATTTAGGTGAATAGACTATTGAAAAATGTTCTTATGCCACTTACTTTCTCTTGACTTGAACAGAATTTAAATTTTCTTGAGTGTCCCTAGCCCAAAATTTTGAGAAAGCTTTTCCCTCTCTTTTAAATTAAAGGTAATTAATTGGTTATATTGGTATAGATCCCTCATGCTAATGTGATTAAATACATATGCATATATATATATGTACATATGTATATGTATTAGGTCAGAAGCACTCAGTCTGGTCTCTGAAACTGGCATGGCCCTTGCCCAGAGGTAGCAATGCACCTTCCATCTTTTATGAACTGTCTTTGTCTATTTCTGCTGTTACCAGGATTATTAAGAGACATGGTAGTATCAACTTCCAGGTAAAAATGGACCAGGAGGAGGCAGTGTATTGTCAAAGAAGAGGCAGATAGTTGTAGAATTTTGGAACTAGAGAGAGACCACAGAGCTTATTTAGACCAATACCTCCATTTTATTCAATGCTACAAGCATTTATGAATTATCTAATATGGGCAAGATACTTTAATAGGCCCAAAATATGTAAGACAAAAGAAAATCCAGTGTTTACCCTCAAGGAGCTGATATTTCTTGGGAAATTTTTCTTTTTCTTTCCTCCCTCGGCTCCCCTCTCCCCCCATATTATTGACTTTCACTACAAGATTTTTTTTATCAGCTTTGCAAGTCTTATGCATGTACTTATCTTTGTGCATCACACTCCCTTTCTTAGAATATAAATTTTTGAGGACATATTTTCATTATTGTAGTCATTTTGCCTCCAAGATTGTCTGGTACTTAGTAGTTGAGCTGCAAATTCTGTTTGATTCATGGATTGAGCATTCATTGTACTTGCAATTCTAAAAAAGTTTGCATTCTACATATCAAACTTTCATTGATTTTATAATCTAATAGATTTCCAATATATCATTGGTAATGCTATTAACATATTAGTAGGTGATGTAGTAGATAGAGTACTAGACTTAGAGTCAGGAAGAATTAAGTTCAGATCCTCTTTCTGAGACTTATAAGCTGTGTAAGTCACTGACCTTCAGTTTTCTCTTCTGTAAAATGTGCATTTTATTAGTGCCAACTTCACAAGACTGTTGCAAGGATCCGATGAGATAATAATTATAAAGTGTTAGCCCAGTGCCTGACACATGGTAAGCCCTATATAGATGTTAGCTATGATCATCATTATTATTAATAATCATTAAATATGTCAGGTACTTTTTAAACCTTAAAATGCTATGTAAATGTTAGCTATTATCACTGTTATTACTAATAAGCCAAAATCATTCTTATTCTCTCTAGAATAATACTCATTTTACTAATTTTAAAACAGGAAAAGAATGAATAAGTGGTAGATAGATGGTTACATTTTAAGGTAGCAGTTTCTAAACAGAATAAGCAAGAAGAAATGGGCTGCATGTACTAAGAGAGAAATTGATGTAGGTATTTGGAAATTAAATCAAGTGAGTGAGCACAGCAAAGTGCAGACAAGTAGAATTTAGACGAAAAAAAGCCTTGCAAAACTGTGTGATTTGGCATAGTCCTATCAAGTTTTTAACTCATAGAGAGTCCATGTAGTTGACAGAAATTGATCGTAGTTTTAAAAAACTGAGAATAAAATATCCTATTCAAGATCACCAAGTCTGTAGTGAAAATAAGAGACAGTGATTTATAGTAATACTCATACTTCTCCCTTCCTCTTTGATAGTATCATGGTGGACAGTCCATATAGGAGTGAATGTAAATGTACCTAAAAAAAATTATCTGGAAAGGAAACATATCTCAGCCTGTTTCTTTCTTGACTCAGTAGGTTTCTCTCCCTTTTTTATAACCTTCCTGTTTCTTTGATCTTTCCATATAGGAAATTACATATCATGATCTTTGAAAGGTTATCCTATCCTTTCTTATTTGGCTACAAGAAAAATTTATATGTAACTGGAAATAGAATTGTCTTGTACATAAAACTCAATTTCTGAATTAACTAGTGAAAAGCTACACCAGATCTGGAGTTAGAATACTTGAGTTCAAATTTACCTCTATGCCACTTTAGGAAAGTCACTTAACTTCCCTAGGTCTCAGTTTCCTCATTAGTAAAATGAGGTGGGGTTGGATTGCTACTGTTTGGTCATTTTTCAGTAGTCTCTGATTCTGTGTGACCCCACTTGGGGTTTTCTTGGCAAAGATACTTGTGTGGTTTGCCATTTCCTTCTCCAGCTCATTTTACAGATGAAGAAACTGAGGCAAACAGGGTTAATTGACTTGTCTGGAGTTCCACAATTAAGTGTCTGAGGCCAAATTTGAACTTAGGAAGATGAAAATTCCTGATTCCAGGCTTAGCACTTTATCCACTGAACCACCCAGGTACCCAGGGTAGGGCTAGATGACCTCTAACTTTTTTTGCAGCTCTAGGTGAATCATTGTAAAGTCCTGCACATTCATATATTATGTGTATATATGCACCTATATGTGAATATATACCTATTCAGTAGTTAACCACAGATGTAATAAAAACTAAAGACTTAAACAGTGTTTGATACATACGTTGTCCCTTGTAATAACCTTGTTATCCCCATTCAGTAGGAAATCCCCTGTCTCGGAAAGGTTGTTATAACATAACTGTCTAAAACAGAACTCTGAAGTCTCCTGGCTTTAAAATCAACATTCTTAGCCCTATAATATGGTGTCCATGGTAGATAAGTAAAATACTATAGGCATTATATGGCTAGATTTGAGCAAGGTATTTGACAAAGTTCTAATAAATAACTAGACCTAAGAAGAAGGAATTACTGGAACTTATGTCAATCTAGATAGAATTGAGTTTTGTAGGACTTTGGCTATTGATTTGTCCTGATGAATGCTATTATGAATGACCTGGATAAATACACCAATGACATGCTTATCAGATTTGCAGATTGCATAAAGTATAGCTAATTCATCAAATTGGGATCTGAAAAGATTTCCAGAGGCTGAGCTGGTAGGCTTGAACTAAAGAACTAAGATGAAATTTGATAGGCATAAGTGTGAAATCCTTCATTTGGATGCAGGAATTCAACTGCTCAAGTACAGAATTACAGACTCAGCAAATTTGGGAGTTGGAAGCAGCATCAGTCACCAAGTAGTCTAATCCATGTGGGACACTGGAATTAGAAAGCAATTTATGAACAAAGATATGCTAGTTTTCATGAACTAGAAGATCAATACAAGTCAGCTGTAGGTTGTGAGCTTAGATTCAAAATTAACTTTACAAGTTTGTACATATGGAAGAAGTATGAGTAGAGAACAATTAAAAAATTAAACCATTAAAAAATGCTCAAAATATTCTTAGCAACCATTCCCTGGATGAGGGCTTTCCCAATGCTTCTTCTCCAGCATAGTCTAGAGAAGAAATTTTCTGTTTTCTGTCTGCAAGCTGGGGGAAAAGAAGGCAGGTTTCATGATCTGTACCACTTAACAGTGCTAAGTTATGCCCACTATAACTTTATTGGTTTCCATTGTTGTTTTGCTTCAAAAACCTAAAATTAGAAGCCTATCTACAAGGTAAAAAACTGGTGTTTAGAGGAATGAAGTAGGGCACCTAGGTGGTGCAGTGGATAGAGCACTAGAGTCAGGAAGACTCGTCTTCCTGACTTCAAATCTGGCCTCAGACACTTTGTGACTGTGTGACCTTGAGCAAGTCACTTCACCCTGTTAGGTTCAGAGTTTCCTCATCTGTAAAAAGAGGTGGAGATGGAAATGGCAAACCACTCCAGTATCTTTGCAAAGAAAGCCCCAAATGGCGTCATAAAGAGCTGGATACAACTGGACAATAAATGAAAGATCATTAGAGAGAAGGAGGAGGAAGAGAGAAGGGAAAGAGAGAGGGAGAAGGAGAAGGAGAGGGAAAGGGAGAGGGAGAGGGAGAGGGAGAGAGGGAGAGGGAGAGGGAGAGGGAGGGAGGGAAGGAGGGAGAGAGAGAGAGAGAGAGAGAGAGAGAGAGAGAGAGAGAGAGAGAGAGAGAGAGAGAGAGAGAGAAAGTTTAAGATGAGCTTTAAAGTGATCTTAGGATACATTCAGAGAAGTGTACCCAGAATGAAAGAAGAATTATTATTTAGCTCTAATCAGACCTTATGGTTTGGGGTATTGTGCTGTCTATTATATACTTCATTTTTATTAAGGTCATTGACAAACTGGACTGAATCCAGAGGAGGTCAACCCACATAGTAAGATGAGTAAAAACTAGGTCATCTAAGGTTCAGTTGAAGGAACTGGAGATATATTTAGCTTGGAGAAGGGAAGACTTAAGGGCATGATATCATGCCATCTTCACATATTTGAAGGGCAGTCATGTGGAAGATGGATTAAAATTATTTTGCTTGGCTCTTGATTTCAAAACTAGGACTGTTGTGTAGAAATTACAGAGAAACAGATGTCTTCCCCAATTGAGGAAAAACTTCTAAATAAATACAGCCAGCCAGAACTGGATGGAGCTGCTTCAGAAGGTAGTGAGTTCATAGCCACTAGAAATCTTCAGGAAGAAGCTGATGCTTGCTTACTGGGGATTTTCTTCAGATCCAATTCAGTTTACACTAGATGAACTCTGGGTTTTCTCCAACTCTGGGATGCTATAACTGTGGGTTATTCTACAGGAAAAGATTTATTATGTTAAAATGTTATACAGATTTGAGTTATGCTATAAAGTCATTAGATGGCTCTGTGTTAGGCTGGAGGCCGGAAGACCTGAGTTCAAATATGGCCTCAGATACCAATTAGCTGTGTGACCCTTGCAAGTCATTTAACCTCTTTTTGCCTCAATTTCTTTGTCTGCAAACTGGGGATAATAAGAGTATTTTGTTTTGTTTTATATTATTTTGTTTTGTTTTTATCTGTAACTTGGATAAAGGCAGAGATGGGAATGTTGGTCAAATTCTTAAATGATGCAAATTAGAGTGATAGCTAGCACACTGGATGACCAACAACTCTCTTGGCAGACTAGGAAAAATAAATTTTTCAGTCATGTCTGACTCTTAGTCACCTCATTTGGGATTTTCTTGGCAAAGATATTGGAATGGTTGGTTTGTCATTTCCTTCTCCTGCTTATTTTACAAGGAAAACTTATTTTGCAGGAAACTGAGGCAAACAGGGTTAAGTGACTTGCCCAAGGTCACACAGCTAATAAGTGTCTGAGGCTAGATTTGAATTCAGGTAGGTGAGTCTTTCTGACTCCAGGTCAGATACTCTATCTGCTGAGTCACCCAGTTGCCTCAGAGAAAAACAGACTGAATATAATAAGAAGAAATGGGGGAAGCAGGACTGGAAAGCGGTTGGTTGTTCTAAAAGAGATCTGGGGGATTTAAGAGTCTACAATCTTAAAATGAGTCAGGAGTACGATATGGTGGCCCACAAATAGTAATGAGAACTTGGGTGACCTTAAAGGAAATGTCATTTTCAAAAAGAAAAAAGGAAAAAAGGATGGTAATAGTCTCACTGAACACTGCTTTTCTTGAGCCTCATCAGTATTATGTTTAATTCTGGGCCCCTCTGTTTAAGAAGGATGTTGATAACTTGGAGAATGTACAGAGAGGATAGCTAAGATAGAAAAGCTCTTTTAGTCCATGTCCTAGAAGGGCTGTTTGAATGAACAGGAGTTTTTAGCCTAGAGAAGGTAAGACTGGGAGAGCATGATACTGCCTTCAAGTATTTGGGGGCAGACATGTGGAAGAAATATGAAAACCATTGGATTTGGCCTTAGGTGCAGAATCAGAAGCAGTGAGCAGAAAGTGGAAATGGAGGCCATATTTTTTGACGAACTTAAAGTTCATAAAGGGAGTAATTTTACTTTAACTCCTGAGTCATTCCTGTCAGTCAATCCTAGCCTTTTACATTCCTGGTTTTGTATAAAAGAATCAGATTTCTTCACAGTTATATTCTTAGTCTCTGCAAGAGGTTCCATGAAGTGCTTGGCAATAACATATAATAAATCATATTAAATTATGATAAATAAATAAAAATAATAAACAATACAGCCCTTGGTTGAAACCTGGGGGACCTTCCATACTCTAGGGAAACAGATTTTGGAACTGCCTCAGGATACCATTAAATCTGAGAGGACTATGTTTTGTTAATTCATGATCAGACTGTCAGAAAATTTAGCTTTCAAGCGAGACAGGATTAAATCAAATAACTGTATGTTTTAGAATTTGGGGTAAGTAGAAGTCCTTGGTGTTTGTACATCATAAATGTTGGGGATAGTGAATTTTTCTATAACTTTTCTTCTTTAGTTGTTCACTATTCCATATTCAAAGAATATTAATAATTATGATAATAATATACACATATAGCACTTACTGTATGCTAGGGTTTGTGCTAAGTGCTTTGCAGTCTCATTTGATCCTGTCAATAACCATGGGAGGAAGGCACTATTATTATCCCTAATTTACAGATGAGGAAACTGAAGAAAACAGGTGAAATGAGTTGCCCAAGGTCACAGAACTAGTAAGTGTCTGAAACCACATTTGAACTCAGATCTTCCTATCTCCAGGCTCAACTTTCTAACCATTTTATTTAGTTTGTCTAGAGACCTACAAGTTGTTTAGTGCAAGACTTTTTTTCCTCTGTGATGACTGGATACATTACTGTGTGTTTCAGTGAATTTATTATTTATCATTATTAAAATTAGGGGATTATTTGCACTCCCAGCTCCTAAAACAATGCCTAGCATGTAGAAAGTGCTTACTAGTCAATGAATTAGATCGTTGAGATGGGAAATCTCCAAATACTATTACTGGGTTATGAATTATCCTTTTATCAATGACTTACAGTGGCAAATAGTTATGGGGTTATGGGGAGATAGTCTAAATATATGATTATTTCTATTTCGGGTAGAAAATATGACTTTTTGTTTTAGATTTTCACTTTAAAATGAGTTTTATTGTTCCTTTAGTTTGCAGATGTATCTGGTGACTCCACCCCCTCAAAAATGAACCTTTCCTTATAATTAAGAGAAAATAAAAAATATATAGAATTATGAAAAAATTCAATCTTTTTAAGTTTAAAAAAATTCAAAAACATCTGATGTAGGTGGGCGGTATAGGGTATGGAATATTTCAAATCCTGTTCAACGTGGTACATGTTTTAGTCAGTTTTACGGAACTGATTTTTTTTCTTCAGATTTTGTTGCAAACGATGGTTTATTGGATATGGGAAGGGGAAGAAATTTATTTAGAAATGAATGTGACATAAAACAAAAAGATGTCACTAATAAGATAAAAAGAATGCAAAACACATAATGCAGTGAGAGTCTAAAAGTGTATACAGCATTCTGCTCTAGTAGTTCCCAGTGTCTTTGCCAAGAGGAAGAAGATGTATTTTCTCATCCGAGGCAACTAGGTGGTATTGTGAGTTAGGCACTGGACTTGGAGTAAAGAGGATTCAAGTTGAAGTCTTGCCTTATGCTTACTGGTTACATGACTCTGGGAAAATCACTTACCTTCTTTTGGCCTCAACTTTCTCATCTGTAAAATGAGAACAATTATAAGACCTTCTTCATAGGCTGTTGTGTGGATCAAATGAGATAACATAGGTAAAACTCTTTGCATTTTAGTTTTTGTAAATTAGTTTTGTTATGATTATCTTTTTCAGGAGTGTTTCAGTTATTCAGAGTTGGGCTTCATTTTAGAGATCTTTTCCTTAACCTTGGGATAGACATTAGGTACATTTTTCTTCTGGTTCTACTTATTTCACTTGGGGTCACTTCAAGATGATTTTTGCACATTTCCCTGAAATCCGTAGGACTACATTTATTTCATGAAACAAAAGGATCTTAAAAAATAATCCAGACCTTGCATTGCCATTTATAAACACATTCCTTATTCAAGGTGTAATTTCACGTTTAAACATGTGTATAATAAACCAAGTGTTAAAGTCTCAAAGTAATTTTTATTTATAGTCACAGGTGTGACTTGGACATGTAGCAAAGTACAGTAAAGCAGGGAAAAGCAGCAGGTGCTTTAAACCATCACCATTGGTACAAATTTAGTTCCATATGTCCACGTTCTCCTGTTATTGAATGCCAGAGTTTTAACATCCATGGGTTATTGTATGTTAAATCCCCACTTGATATGTAGGGTTCATTTTCTCCTTTCAAGTTGGACTTTTAATAGAATCCTGAGAGATTATATTCTTTAATAATAATAAAAATGTTTCTCTCTCTCTCTTTTTTTTTTTTGGTCATGGAATATTTCTTCCTAGTACTATCATATTCATTGCAGTTAGTTTGAGTTGTTAATGTACTGAGCAAACCACTGAATTTGGAAGTTTGCCCTTTCCCTAACATCTGCATTTAAACTCTTTACCTTGAATATTTAACTGAAAACTGCAGCCTTCTTGTCTGCACTGGGTAGTGTTAGAGTGAGTGAAACTTTAATTCTCCTTTCCTCACTCAACTGCTCTGAAGTTTCCGGTATGAACATCTAAAGCAAATGATTTTCTGCAGCTTCAAAGAAAAGCAGTACAATTCTATACTCTTGTTTTCATCCCTCTGGTGAAAAGAATGAGATTCATGTCTTTGCAATGAAGGGTAACCCCCCAAATGTGAAGTAGCATTCTTTATTACGATAGGAACTACCAACGGTAGTCCATTCATTTTTTGATTTAACAAATCCTCGTCAATCCCAATTAGATGCAAGGAACTGTGATCCTAGAAAGGGAGAAAGGTAAATGTGTGTGAATACATACAACATATTTTTTAAAAATCTTTTTGGAAAATTTTTATTCATCTGATAGAATGTACTTAACAGGATTGGTCTATATTGAATGCTATCTTGCAACATTCCATCAACCATAGTTTTAGGTTAGTGAATGGTTTAAATTTAGGTTCAAATTATAAAAACAAAACAATATTTGGATGAGAAAAAGACCTTACAATTTTTGATACAATTTTAATACCTTTAGAAAAATGTCATTATATTGGAAGAAAAGCTAACACTACATTCTAATAAAAGATTACTAGACAAGTTATTTTTAATGTATTATGATCAAAAAATTAAAAAAAAGGGTATGTAACTTTTTTTAGAACTAATGAATGAATAGGGCTCACCCCTTTTGAATAAAAGTTGTTTTATTAGCTCTGTGCTAAAGTGTAGTTAGATATTCATAGAAGTGTCATGTTATAGAGAAAAGCTAAAAATAAAGTGGGTACTGTTGATCAGGTAATGGCTGATCCATGGGACAGCGCCCCATTCAAAACAATGGATGTGAGGAGTTCAGAGAATCAAAGGAGACATTGTATGAATGAATGCAGAGTGAAGAAATAATTACATCTTGTTCCTGATTAAGCATAATGACCAATTTGGGTTTCAGAGTTTTGATAATTAAATGCCCTTCCTTTCCTCAGTAGAGAGGTGATAGACCACAGATGAGGAGTTGTTATGTGTACTCTAGTACCTGGTCTTTGTGTCACCTGGTTTTACCTGTTTTATTTTATTTTATTGAGGGAGTAAAGAGAGGATTCCTTAGAGGGGAAGGAGGGGAGCTGCAGGTCTGGGTTTGTGGTATAAAAAAGAAAAGGCATCCCCAAAATATTAACAAAATATTAACAGCTCAACATATTTAATTAATTAATGAGTTAAAATATGTTGTGGATAAAAACTGAAAGAATGTAATCCTAAATAGTTGTTATCTATTATTACTAAAATATTATCTACTAGCAAGCATGTTATGTCCCATCTGCTCTTTTTGTATATTTTGTATTTGTCCAAATTTGGTTCGTATTTTGCATTATCTATTTTGAGAGTATTTGATGAGTCATTTCAGTGGCTGTCTGACTCTCTCTGACTCCAGTCAGTGTTTTTTTGGCAGGGATACTGGAGTGGATTGCCATTTCCTTCTCCATCTCATTTTAAAGACAAAGAAACTGAGACTTAAAAGGTTAAGTGACTTGCCCAGGGTCACATTTCTAGTGTCTGAGACCAGATTTGAACTCACATCCTCCGGACTCCCGAGCCAGCATTCTATCCACTGTACACTTAGCTGCCCCTTCTGAGAATAGAAGAAGCTACAAAAATAAACTGGCATGATAAATTAAATTTCAGCCTAGTATGGCATTTCTTAGTAGAGTAACAGTTCTTGAGTGTTTTGCTACAGAGGCAACTGATTATTTGAGAAAATCAGACCAGACCATTGAATACTAAGTTTTATTTAGAAGTCACCATGCTACCAATTCTTCTTTGTTATTCTGGAGAAAAGATGGGGACAAACTCCTGTACTTTCAGTTTTTAAAACTTGGCCTGAAATAATGTGGAGCCTAATCCCACACCTCCTTAACTTTGAAAACCCCCAATTCCCTACTTTAATGTTGACAAAAGCTGTATTTTCAAAAATCGCAGAAGGGATTATGGTTTCTGTTCACATCAAAGTTAATGGGGCTCAGGTGTCCAAAGTGTTCTGCTCTGCCCCTGAAAATGTATCTTTTAAAACTTTCTCAAGTTGTCTTATAATTTGAAGGAAGATTTTTTTTAAATGGCTAAGGGAAAGAAAAAATCCAATGGTCCCAAAGTGTATTTTTTTTTAAATGGGTTCTTTGTCACATTTGAATGGAGTATGTGTTTGGAGCCTACTTCTCATTTAAAGAAGAAGAAGGGAAAAAAAGACCGAAAAAACATTAACAAGTTGGCAGTTGGTTCTACAGATTCATCCTTAGTGGCTCCTTTGTGGTGAGGAATACAGGAATGTTGTGGGAGAAAACTGCTGCCCATCTTAACACAGTATGCTAATTGTGTCCTTCCTTTTTTTTTTGGGTTGCCAGTAAGATGGTCTTAGTGCTATTTGTTTATTGTGCTCAGAGGAAGGAAAAAAAAAGCAATTGCTAATTACTTATAGTGTCTCACTGGAGAAGGAAGCCATGTGATTTTCTTTTCTGTCTTGAAGTTTGCGTTTTCATTTTCTTAAACTTCTTTTCCTTCCTTTTAGAAGAGAAGGAATGGATGATATTTAACGATTCCGATGCTTCTGGTTGTCCTGACATGGCTGAGACTGCGTCTGCAATTTGCATGGGTACCTTCCCCATTGTCCTCTGGGGCTGTGGTAGCGTGACCTCATCTTCAGTGTACTGACCCTTGTCAACTTTCTCTTCATTCTTGGGGGCCTCTCTAATGCTAATTAGGCCTTCGACCAGTTGCTGTTTACAACTGTGTGATTTAGAAAGCAGGACCCTGTCCAAAGACCACATTGGTGGTCTTGAACTGAACTCCTCACATTGCATTTTTCCTCCAGATAAAATCCTCTTAACTTCTAGTACTGAGTTGGAAATATGTAGGAATCAAGTCATTAACATAAATAACCAAAGTGTCAGGGACCAACTGTATTGTCTCAGTGTATCTCTTAGTGGATTCTTATGGAACTGCTTTGCCATCATGTTCACTTCCTACAAATAGCTTATCTAAGCAACCACGCGGACTGGAAAATTTGATTAAAGAAATAAAAGGGGGATTGAGGGTGGAAGGATGGTATGCAAATATTGCGAAGTGTGGAGAGTATTGAATTCATGGTTCCCCAGTGTTTGAGCTATTAAACTAACTTTAGCAACTGGGGAAACAAAAAATGGACTGACTCAATGATATGGGTCTGACTTGGGCAAATAAGGGAACCACAGTGTGTAAAATTAAACTCCATAAAATAGACAAGGTTCTAGATTTCAGTGGAAAGCTTGGCTTGCCCACCCAAGGGCTGAATCTAGAAAGTGGTGAGTGAGTGTGCAAGGAGACAAAGTGAAGAATGTTGGGCTGACCTCTTTGACAAATCTTCTTTTCTACCCTCTCATTCTGTGGATGTGTTAACTCAGGCCAGTGGAAGTCAAATTTCTCACCCATAGTCACTTTGCAAATTGGTGACAAAGCCAAGTTTAGCACTCTCACTTTGGGAGATTGGTGCTTTGCATAGTCAATGAGCCACACTGTCTCAGAGAAGATTGGAAAGCAATGCATGGTGGATGGTCATTGATTATTTTATTCAAACTGGACTAAGGCATAAAAATGTGAAAGCCATTTGTGGTCTGAGAATTCAGTGTCTGAGTTAAGCAATTTTATCTTCAAAGCATTTCTGGGTGATCTCTTAATTATTACTTTTGAAAATAATAATGCCTTTTCTTCCTGGAACTCAACTTTCATAAAAGGGCTAATTTTTATTAATTTTAATACTATATTAATTAGTATTATTCCCTGATGGTGATTTAGAGAAAGATACTATCAGACTTGTTCTTTACTTAATAAATAGTAATAGGTAATAGTTTCTTCAATGAACTATTAACTCTTTCTTATATAGATTAATTCCCCAATAAAAATAGGGTAGAATAGAGGGTTTTTGTTAAACTTTTCATATTAGAGAGCAAAACCTAGGTCTTAAATTATGCAAATAATTTGGGATTTAGGGAAGATTAACCACAGAGCCAGGGGCAGCTAGATGGCTCAATGGATAGCACCTGGGCCTGGAGGCAGGAAGACATAAGTTCAAATCCAACCTTAATCACTTACTAGCTGTGGGATGTTGGACAAGTCACTTAACCTTTGCCTAGAAGGCAGCTAGGTGGTTCAGTGGATAGAGTGCTGGGTCTGGGGCCTGGAGTCAGGAAAGATCTGAGTTCAATTTTGGTCTCAGACTATGACCCTGAGCAAGTCATTTGATCTTTGTTTGCCTTAATCCACTGGAGAAGGAAATGGCAAACCACTTGAGTATTTTTGCCAAAAAGACCCCCATGGACAGTATGGTCAATGGGGTCATGAAGAGTTGGACGCAACTGAACAACAACAAACATTTCAGTCAAGTCCTTAGGGAGTGGTCAGTCTTAAAAATAATTCAAGACATAAGATTTTTATTTCAATTAATCAGTAAGGGTGTATTAAGTATCTGCTGTAAGCCAGGCAATGCTCTAGGTGTTGGGGATATAAGGACAAAAATGAATAAGTCTTGGCCCTCATGGAGATTGTAGTCTGTTCAGGGAGACAATATTTATGTATCTATATGTTAAGGATATGAAGACAAAATATAATCTAAAGAAAACTTAGTGGAGAAGTGTCACTAGAAACTGCAGGGATCAGGAAATACTTCATATAGAACTTTTATAACTTCTAGTGCTAGTTTCTGCAAAAGGTCCCTTAGAAGTGTTCCGCAATAGCAGAAACATAAAGTCCATGGTTGAGACCTTGAGGGCTTTCCTTATTCCACAGAAACCAATTTTGGCAATTCATTGGGATACCATCAAGTTAGAGAAGATGGTATTGTGTAGTGTCATGATTAGATAACACCTCCCCTCCCCCATTCTAAATGCATCATCTCCCCTTGAGTAACCTGCCAGTCCATCCAACTTCCCTATTTCTCTTGTTGGCACCATCATTTTTGTCTGTAAGCCTCTAATTAGTAGAAGGATCATTGACTTTGGTTTCAAAGAAGCTGCGTTCAAATTCACTTTCTGTCACTTGTAGGATTGACCTTGGGCAAGTCTCTTAGCATTGGCTAAGCCTCAGGTTTTTTTGCTTTTGTTTCTGTTTTGATTTTTTGGAAAATAAAGGGAAGGGATTGGATTAGAGGTCCCTTCCAGTTCTGCATCTGTGATCCTTTTCATAAATACAGTCGTTTCAAGATGCTGTTCAACCCTGTAATCTCTTCCTTCCTTCCCCCCTCCTATTTGTAACCACCCTATTTGAGATCTCTTTGCTGGACTATCTGAATAATTTTCTAATTGTTCTCATCACCCATAGTGTTTTCTCTTTTCCCTTCTATCCTTGACAGTGCTAGCACAATTATCTTCCTGTGCACAGCTTTGAGCAGGTCACTGCCCTGCTCACAAACCTTCCACATCATACTGCTGTTTACAAAACAAAAACAAATGTACACACACACACACACACACACACACACACACAAACATCATCCTTAGCCTGGTATTCATTTCATAGCATTTCTCTTAACACACTTTTTGCTAGAGCAAAAATAGGGCAATAAACAATGTTTGATTTTCCCTTTTCTGTTATTTCTATATATGGTTGCTGATGTGTCTAGAAAGGAAAACTGCCTCCTTCTGCTCTGTGCCTGTTAAAAATCAATCAATTAGTCAATCAATCAATATTTCTTAAGTGTCTACGATGTGCCAGGCACTATGCTAAACTCTGAGGATATAAAAAGAGGCAAAAGACAGTCCCTGCCCTCAAGGAGTTTACAATGTGGGGGCAGAGCCAAGATGGTAGATTAGGGGCACACACACATCTGTGTGTATACATATATACATATACATATACATATATGTGTATATATGTATATATATATACACATATATATGTCTGTAATATAAATACATAGAATAAATAAGAAATAATTAACATAAGGAAAGCACTAGAATTAAGAAGGATTGGGAAAGGCTTCCTGTAGAATGTAGGATTTTAATGGCTAGAATTTAAATTGTACTTTCAGGTTTTCAGGTTACTGAACACAGAGCAATATCCTTCTATCCTCATCCTTCTTCAAGGTTTAGGTCAAACCTTTCTGCCTTTTGGACTCTTTCTTTCTATGATGTCCTCTCTTATGCATTTAATACTTTCTTCACATGATTTACAGTTATTTGTGCTCATGCCTCATGTTTAATCTCCTCTTGAAGACAGGAACTGTGTCATTTTTTATTGTTACATCCCTAGCAAAATGCCATATACATAACATGCACTTAATAAATGTTTGTTGACTTGAAGAGGAAAAAGGCTGCTTTCTCACCATTGGTGAATACGTATGGAAAAAGAAAGATTGTTATTTGATCCATATTCTGCTTCCAAATAAATTTTCCTAATGTCCTCTGTTGGAAGAAAGGTCTTTCGTGTCTGATGGCAACCTGTAAGTAAAAATTATGGCAGTCTCTCACTGCCACATACATAAGTAAATTTGAACTAAGGTCTTCCTGGTTCTAAGTCCAGCACTCTTACTCACTGAACCACTTACATACCTCAATAATGTAGTGTTTGAGAGATTCTGGTGACAGACAAATGTATTAGTAGGTCAGCGATTTCTCCTTTTCCTGAGCTTTCTCATCTCTCTCTTTTGTGAGGATGTCACACACTCTTTTCAAGGATTTTGCCCTAATGGAAGATCTATTTGTCTATTTTTGAAAAAGGCCTGAAGAAAGACGGTTATCCTCTAGTTATAACTGCTGTTGTTTGGTATTTATACAACAACATTGAAGTCCCTGAAGAATTCTAGAAGAGGTACAAAGATTTTTGAATGAGACAGCTCAGATATAGCATGCCAGATATTTGTATCCACCTTGATGAACCACTAGCAAAGGAATCAATTTCACTTTTAAGTGACTTATAATACACTGTGTTGTACACTTTCAAGGGTCATTGTTGACAGGCACTAGTGGTAGATCTTTGACTCTCTTATAGACTAACAAAAAGAGAATATAAAACTGTTAGATTTAGCATCGTATAGGTCACCACATCCAAGCTCCTTACTTTATGGATGAGGAAACCTGAGTTTCAGAGAGATGAAGTGATTTATTCAAGGTCACAAAGACAATAAATGGCTAAGGTATGTCCTCTCACTCCAAAGCTAAGTAATTATCAGATGTAAGTATGTTGCCCATATCAGCCAATTGGTTAAATAAATAAAAATACATTTAACTGATATTTACTCTATGTCAAGTATTGTTCTAGATTCTGAGGTTACAAATACAGAATAGTGACCTTCCTTGACCTTAGGGAGTTAACCTTGAATTCTGTTCTAATGTGTAAGTGACGTTCCTAATACCCAGTGAAGCTTCATTTTCTTACCTGGTTCCCTAAAGAATCCGCAATTTCTTTCGGAAGAGGTCGTCGAGGTCTATAATTTTGAATTGTACTATTTTCCATCCATACTCTTTCTAAGGATGTAATGAAGCAAGACAGAGGCCTGATGTGTCAGTGGAGAAACTTAGTCATTTTATTTACAAAAGAATTTCTAAAAGTCTTTTTCTCTTCATCCTTTGTCCTAGTTCAATAAGTGTAAGTTGTTCTGGATGGACTAGGTTATAAGAGATGACTCAGAAGCCTCAGAAAAGTCATAAACAGTAATTAAGAGATGTGGGCCTAGAATTTTACCAGGGCATATTTAACTGTACTTCTTTCTCTCTTTTTTAAAAATTATTTTTCCCCCGCAGTGTGGCTATATTCGGAGAAACCTATATACACAGTGCTTGGCACATAGTAAGGTGTTTACTGATTTACGGCCTGGAGAACTCTAATTCATGTTTCAGGTGGGGGTTGGGGTAGATGAACCTATAAACTCCCTTCTAATGCTGAGATGACTGTTTCCATGACTGGGTAAAAAAAGCTTTCCTTCAAGTTCTCCAAATTTCATTGATTTTAGGGATTAGTTTTCGTGTTTTGAGTAGGAGTTGGCCTAGATCAAGGTTTTTCATTTCTACCTTCAGTGGTCTGGGAAAGCCTATGAAACCATTGTCACAATGATATTTTTAAATGCATAATATTTCAAAAGGAACTAATTATGTTAAAATATTAAATTGTACAAAATATTTACTATATGTTAAAATGTTTAATGCATTTGACATTTAATATTATTAATATGCCTGTTTTATTATATTATTAAATTATCAAAATGTATTAAAAAACAAGTTCATGGACCCCAGTTAAGAACCTTGGATGATAATAATAATTACTTACATTAATATGGCACTTTAAAGTTTGCAAAGCACTTTATACATATTCTATCACTTAATTGTCACAATGACTCTGTGAGGAAGGAGCGATTTTCCCCATTTTGCAGATGGGGGAATTGAAGATGTGAGATAGTCTTCTAACAAGTATCTGAGTCAAGATATGAACTTGGATCTTGGTGACTCTAAGTCCACAACTCTACCTATCATGCCAGGGGCAGCTAGGTGGTGTAGTGGGTAGAGCACCAGTGCAGGAGTCAGGAGGACCTGAGTTCAAATGTCACCTCAGACACTTGACACTCACTAGCTGTGTGACCTTGGGCAAGTCACTTAACCCCAATTGCTTCATCCTGGGTCATCTCCAGTCATCCTGATGAATATCTGGTCACTGGATTCAGATGGCTCTGGAGGAGAAATGAGGCTGGTGACCTGCACAGCCTTCCCTCACTCAGAACAAAGTCAAGTGCAAGTCAGGTCATCATTTCTCTGATGGCATGGTCTTCTTTGGCAGCGAAGGATGAACACACACCTACTATGCCACCTAAGTGCCTCTGGGATCCTTTCCAAACAATGGAATAATATAAACTGATCATTACATCTGAACTAAATATTTGAGGGATTATCTTTACTTTTATCCTTTTCCTCTCCACACCCTCATCCCCATCGCCCACTTTGATGCCTTCAGCTCTAATTATCAAGAAAGAATGTTCATTTTTGTTATCACTAAATGTCCTGGTGGTATTAGGTTCAAGGAAACCTCTAATAGTTGCTCTATAAAGGAAATAACAATGTGGGGGAAAAAAAAGAACTTGATTTTTTTCCTTCAGTTTAGTCAAGTTTAGGAAATGTTACAGGAAAAGGCATTTCCCCTATCCTGTACTTAATTCAGATTTTTGCTATCAAATCTTTACATTCATAATTCAGAAAAAAAACATCCAGCACCTTCATCCTGTTCTGGGTAATGTGGGAATTTCCCCTTCCCCCCTTCTTTGTGCGTGCATCATTTAAGCATTAGTTGCCTGACCAAGTAACTGTCAAAAAACCCTTTGTTTTCAAACAGGAAAATTGTGTTTTTCATAAAGGAGGCTTTGGCTGAGGACTTCTCCCCACCCCCTCGCCACCTTGCACAGGGCTATATTGTATGAAAAACATCACGAATGGAGAGATGCTTTTGAGGGTTCTTAGTAATATTCCTGCCTCTATTTTATTAATCCCAAGTTTAAACATCTCCCAAGCTTTCCCCTACCTGAGCTTTTCCCTAGTGGCCAGATCGTATAATTCTTCAGGTTATTACTTTAATTCCTAACTCTTCCACTAGATTTATTACTGGTTTTAAAATAAAATTGTGATGCTCAGGAGCACATGCTTATTTTCAGTAGTGAATGGTGACAGGCAAAGACCTCTCCCCTCGGCCAACCCTTCTCACCTTCCACAGTAATCTCCTTTGCCCCTTTATCCCCCACATGCTTTAAATAGGATACATAGGGCTTTTGAGAGTTGGATATGACCTTTCTAAGCCTACATACGCACACTGGAACTAGACGCTGGGCTTCTTTTATATGTGTGTCTTCATTGGAAAATATAGGCAGATTCTCCATAAGCCGTGTAAAGGTCAAAGAAATACTTTATTGGAAAATTCATCCTTAAGCTCTGAATCTCCCAAAGAGAAGAATAATACTGAACATCCAGATGATAGCTTCACACTCTGGTTATCACCTTTATCTTCTCTGGACTTGAGACTACTAGTTGAGGCTCCAGAGGTGGGGAGCCTGTGACCTTGAGGCCACATGTGGCCCTCTAGGTCCTCAAGTGTGGCCCTTTGACTGAATCCAAAACAAATTTTGTTCTGTGAAGTTTGGATTCAGTCAAAGGACAACACTTGAGGACCTAGAGAGCCACTTGTGACCTGGAGGCCACAGGTTCCCCAACCCTGTGCCCTGTTAACTCCTTGAAATATGCCAGGTTATCATTAGAAATCTAGGATTCTGGAGTCTGTTTTGCTCCATTTTCTAGCTTAACCATCCTAGACCCTTTTACTGCATTGGATTAATTACTTTGCTATGTGGTTGCATTTGTCAGTCACTAAATTGATTTGATATGGGTACCTCTTTTCTGTGGGACCAATTTTCATATTCTTCTCTGTGATCCTGGTTCTCACCCAACTCCCTCACTTACCCTCACCACACCTTACCCATGAGATTTGGACTTTTCTAGTCTAATGTTAGTCACTATTTCACCGCTTTTCTTTTCTTTTCTTTTTTATATTTAATTAATTTATTTAACTTTTCAACATTCATTTCCACAAAATTTTGGGTTCCAAATTTTCTCCCCATTTCTCCTCTCCCCCCACCCCAAAACGCCGAGCATTCTAATGACCCTTATCACCAATCTGCCCTCTCTTCTAACATCCCTCCCTTCCCTTGTCCCCATCTTCTCTTTTGTCCTGTAGGGCCAGATACTGTTCTATACCCCATTACCTGTATTTCTATTTCCTAGTTGCAAGAACAATACTCAACAATTGTTCCGAAAACTTTGAGTTCCAACTTCTCCCCATCCCTCCCTCCCCACCCATTCCCTTTGGGAAGGCAGGCTATTCAATATAGATCATATCTATGTAGTTTTGCAAATGACTTCAATAATAGTCATGTTGTGTAAGACTAACTATATTTCCCTCCATCCTATCCTGCCCCCCATTACTTCTATTCTTTCTTTTGATCCTGTCCCTCCCCAAGAGTGTTGACTTCAAATTGCTCCCTTCTCCCACTGCCCTTCCTTCCATCATCCCCCCCCACCGGGCTTATCGCCTTCTCCCCCACTTTCCTGTATTGTAAGATAGGTTTTCATACCAAAATGAGTGTGCATTTTATTCCTTCCTTTAGTGGAATGTGATGAGAATAAGCTTCATGTTTTTTCTCTCACCTCCCCTCTTTTTCCCTCCACTAAAAAAGTCTTTTACTTGCCTCTTTTATGAGAGATAATTTGCCCCATTCCATTTCTCCCTTTCTCCTCCCAATATATTTCTCTCTCACCGCTTAATTTCATTAAGATATGATCCCATCCTATTCAATTCACCCTGTGCTCTGTGTGTGTGTGTGTGTGTGTGTGTGCAATCCCAGATACTGAAAGAAGTTTCAAGAGTTACAAATATTGTCTTTCCATGTAGAAATATAAATAGTTCAGCTTTAGTAAGTCCCTTATGATTTCTCTTTGCTGTTTACCTTTTCATGCTTCTCTTGATTCTTGTGTTTGAAGGTCAAATCTTCTTTTCAGCTCTGGTCTTTTCATCAAGAATGCTTGAAAGTCCTCTATTTCATTGAAAGACCATTTTTTCCCCTAAAGTATTATACTCAGTTTTGCTGAGTAGGTGATTCTTGCTTTTAGTCCTAGTTCCTTTGACCTCTAGAATATCCTATTCCATGCCCTTCAGTCCCTTAATGTAGAAGCTGCTAGATCTTGTGTTATCCTGATTGTATTTCCATAATACTTGAATTGTTTCTTTCTAGCTGCTTGCAATATTTTCTCCTAGACCAGGGAACTCTGGAATTTGGCCACAATGTTCCTAGGAGTTTCTCTTTTTGGATCTCTTTCAGGAGGTGATTGGTGGATTCCTTCAATATTTATTTTGCCCCCTGGTTCTAGAATATCAGGGCAGTTTTCCTTGATAATTTCATGAAAGATGATGTCTAAGCTCTTTTCTTTGATCATGGCTTTCAGGTAGTCCCATAATTTTTAAATTGTCTTTCCTGGATCTATTTTCCAGGTCACTTGTTTTTCCAATGAGATATTTCACATTATCTTCCATTTTTTCATTCTTTTGGTTTTGTTTTGTGATTTCCTGGTTTCTCATAAAGTCATTAGCTTCCGTCTGTTCCATTCTAATTTTTAAAGAACTATTTTCTTCAGTGAGCTTTTGAACCTCCTTTTTCATTTGGCTAATTCTGCTTTTGAAAGCATTCTTCTCCTCATTGGCTTTTTGAACCTCTTTTGCCAATTGAGTTAGTCTATTTTTCAAGGTGTTATTTTCTTCAGCATTTTTTTGGGTCTCCTTTAGCAAGGTGTTGACCTGCTTTTCATGCTTTTCTTGCATCTCTCTCATTTCTCTTCCCAGTTTTTCCTCCCTCTCTCTGACTTGATTTTCAAAATCCTTTTTGAGCTCTTCCATGGCCTGAGACCATTGAATATTTATTTTGGATGTTTTGGATACAGAAGCCTTGACTTTTACATCTTTCCCTCATGGTAAGCATTGTTCTTCCTCATGTGAAAGGATGGGAGGAGATATCTGTTCACCAAGAAAGTAACCTTCTATGGTCTTATTTTTTTTTCCTTTTTTGGGCATTTTCTCAACCAGTTACTTGACTTTTGGGTCCTTGGTCAAGAGTAGGGTATACTGTGGGAACCTGTAGGATACCAGTTCCTCCAAGGTGGCACAATCAAGCATGTACTGGTCTGGGCACAAGGAAGGATTTTTGTGCCCAAAATCTTAGCAGAGTTCCTCTCCACAGGCACCTGACCTCCAGTTCCACCAAGCTAGTACTGGGGGTGTGGGATTCAGTCAAGCCATGGGGGCAGGGCCACCATTCAATGCGAGACAAAGACCAGCTCCCTCAGTGCCCCCAGGGGTTTTTACAGTCTAGCAATGGTCTCAGGCTGCTGTAAGGGCTCCTGTGAGATCTGCTGCTGCCTGCCAGATGTGGCCTCTGCGGCCCCTGCCTGATGCTGGAGCTATGGGAAGGCCCTTCTCCCTTCCTGGCCAGCTGAAAAACCCAGTCACTGACCTTTGGCACCAGTGGGTTGAGGGATCTGCTAACCTGCTGCTGCTGCTGCGAGTGGAGATTCCACCCCTTAGGGCTGTTAGCGAGCTGCGCCTGCTCTGCCAAGGCTGGGCTGGACTCCATGCTTGGCTCCGTGTCCTGTGCAACCAACCTTTCCCCGCAGGTGTTTCAGGTCACCCTGGGCTGGAAATCTCTTCCACTCTCTTGTTCTCCACTTCTGCTGCTCTAAAATTTGTTGAGAGTTCCTCTCTACAGGTATTTTATGGGCTGTGTGGGGACAGCCTGCATTTTTTTTTTGTCTTTCCACTCTGCCATCTTGGCTCTGCCCCCTCACTGCTTTCTTTCAACAATAATTCTATGTTAGAAGGAGAACAGTACAGTCCTATCTGTTATAGGCTCCAATTTTTCCCTAGTTAACAAAGTCTTATCTATTCCAAATTCTCTGAGCCTCTGTTTTCTCATCTTATGATGAGGGGCCTGGACAAAATGGCCTTCAACTTAGTCTATGATCCTGTGAATAGCAATTTTAAAAAACCCCATTTGGAGTACTCAGTTCGGCTCTGGGCACCATTTTCCCAGTAGGACCTTGTCAAGCAAGGTTGAATGTTAAGGAGGACAGACGAGATAGTGAGAGGCCTGGAGGTGAGGACCTATTGGGAGTTTTTCCTTATCTGAAGTCAAAAACCCTTGAGAGGAGAAGACTTGGAGAGGGCAAATAGCATTGTGTTCCTGGAGGCAACTGGTATTTTCCATCCATTGGGAGTTGCAGGTTGACTTAAGAGACCTTGAGACATTGATGGTGGGAGACTGTTGCCCTGCAGAGAGAGGAATTCTTCTGGTGTATAGTCCCTGTGAAGAAGGAACATGCTTGACTGTAATGACAAAAATGAGATTGATGATGGAAATGATAGTTATCATTTATACAGTGCTTTAAGGTTTGCAAAACACTTTACAAATATTAACTCATTTTTCCTCATAATAATCCTGAAGGTGGGGGCTATGTGCCTTTATTATCCCCATCTTCCAGATGAGATGACTGAGGCCTGGTTAATTGACTTATCCACGGTCACATAACTGGTAAGAGTGTGAGACAGGATTCAAACTGAGGTCTTTCTCGTTTTAGGTCTGGTATTCTGTCCTCTATACCATCTAGCTGCCTTTCTAACAACAACCACAAAGCCAAAGCCAAATAACAGAGTGATGCATTAATATATTTGATGCATAATTAATGGCATCACAATGAACTGCCAAATTATTGATACCTTAGAAAACACTTCTTCCAACTCTTTCTTTTTGCAAAGGAAGAAAAGGAGGATCAGAGAGGTTGAGATTTATTCAAGACCATGTAGGTAGTGAATGGTAGAGCCAGGAGTCAAAACCATGCCTTCTCACTACGTCTGCCATACTATCATACTAAATTATATTAAGTCATGCCATTCATTTTCCCACACTAACTCTCAAATCCGCATATTGTCATTCCCTTTACCAGGGATATTCCCTCTATGTTTTTCCTTGGTTAGACAACATCTGGAATACTGGGTCAAACTGTGGGTATCACTTTCTGGGTAGGTCATTGACATACTAGACTAAGTCTAGAAGAGCCTTGAGAATCGAACAGGATAGATACTGTTAAACATTTGAAGGGCTGTGACAGGTAGAAAAATGCTCCAACTTCTGCTTAGTTCTGTATGACAGAAGGAGGAAACAGCTGTTGAAAAGTCAAGTTGAAAAAGTCAATTGAAAAAAAAAAATTCATTAAGTATGCCCTGCAGTACAGAAGGGGAATTTTGATTCCAGATAAGGAAAAATTCCCCCCAAAATTGGAACTGCCCCAAAAGAGATGGGTTGGTTTAGGTGATGGTGGGTTTCCCTTTACTGGTAGTCTCCAATCAAAGGTTGAGCGATCATTTGTAAGTCAGATATTTATTCTAGGACAAAAAATGGGTTGGACTAGATAACCTCTGAGGTCCTGTCTAACTGAGATTTTGTGATCACACTGAGAAAGGCAGTTATTAGTTTTATAATTGGTCTTTAAAAATTCTGCTGGTCAGATGGAAGATTTAAGGAAATGGACTTTGCTTAGATTTTGGAAGAAAGTTAGCTGCTTTTGTTACAGAGCTATTTACCTTGCTTGATTATTAGTAGCAGGCATTTCTATATTAGAGTACTCTATCACCCATAGATTGTGCCTGTATCCAGCAGTGAGCATTGCTTGATGCCTGAGGAAAGCATTAGAATCTCTCATAAAGTACTTACTGTAATTGTTTACTAGAACTCAGAGGGAAGGATTTTCTCTAACCCTCTGCCGATAATTGCTCTGTGGAGTGATTAACACAAGAGAGAGAGAGAATCTTTTAATTTTATCCCCACCATGTAACTGCAGATAATGCTTTTGTTCCAGATGTGCTTTTATTGGTAATAGAATATTTGCCCCAGTTATGCCATGGTTTTACAAATATATATGTGTGTGTGTGTGTGTGTGTGTGTGTGTGTGTGTATACACACATATATATGCATACATATATACACACATTTGTAACACATTTATTTATGGATAACAAAAATAATTCTTTTGCAACATTTTCCTTTTCTATTTGAATTATAAACAATTGATTATACTTACTAGAAAATTATAAAAAAAGGAGAATTTAATTTATTTTTTACAAAATCTTTATTAGAATTGAAGTCCATTGTTCCTAGTATTGGGACACAGGGCCACTCAGATCACCATCATTATTTCCTTCCCAACATAACCCTGGATTCTGTCCTTGGCTTGTCCAGTTCTAATAGGTGAGTCTTTGCTTTATCTTGCCAGGGCGTGGCTCTTCGTCCCATTTCCTGGATGTCTCCTTATCCTTTCCCCCTGCAAGATTTCCATCGCCTCTTTTGTCTATTGTCATCCTTTGAAGATGATGGCTTGCTGTATTTGTATCTCTATCACCTAACAAAGTTCCTGGCAAGTAGTGGGCACTAAATAAATGCATTATCTTTCTCTCTCTCTCTCTCATCTATGTTTCTGTGTTATATCTATAATTTATTCTATCTATCAAAATAAGGAATAGGGACATGAGCTATGATTCATTCACATAAGGGACTCCTGGATGAGAGATTCCTTTCACCAGTGCAGTTTATTTGACTTCTCTGTAACTTATAGTCTTAGAGAATTGCCTAGAGTAACCTGCTCAATGTCATAAAGTCAGTATGTATTAGAGAAGATAGACTTGAACTCAGGTTTTACTGTCTTTGAGAGGACAGTAGAATTTAATTGTTATGTCAATGTTAGCTGTTATATTTAAGTCTATGTATGATTATGTAATTATTTCTATATATGAAAACTATACATCTATATCTGGATCTATACCTATATCCATATTCATATCTCTGTAGTCTTTTTATATATGATAGGGAAGAGCACTAGTTACAAATAGAATCAATGAAAGTTGTCCAAATCTATATCTTTCATAATCTTAACTAATTCCCACCAATAAAAACGTCAACCAATTTTTTTATTTGCCTGATTTTTATGTCTGTTTTAAAGTTAAATATATATAATATATATATATATATATTTATGTATAGTATTTAAGGATTGATGTGGATTACTGACTTAGACTCTGTTTTTATCCCTCTCTTCTTTTTTATTTCTAACATAACTTATTTGCTGTTTGGGATGCTAAAGCAGAGTCCACTATAGATGCTTTCTTTGAATTGTGTCTAATGATGCCTGGACCTTTATCCTTAGGGGTTATAGTTAATTCCAAAGCCATCCGCTGGTATAAACAGTCCAAATTGTTTCTGCGTCTGTTTTCCTGAACTTCGATTTCATCTTTCATTGTGTTTCGGTTTGATTTCTAAATCCTTTCGAGGGCCATTAAAAATCTCCCTGTTTGACCTAATTCATTATATTGCAAGCAGAAATGGATGACTCACTAGCTCCCTTTTTCCTTCCCACACCCACCCCTTGATTAAAGGCATGAATTTGAAGATCCGTAGTGCTTGGATTCCTGGTGGTTTCTTTACTTCTTTACTTTTTTCACACTGCAATTGTACATTTTGCAGATATTGAGTATAAAAGTTACAAAACAGCTAAGACTCAAGGGTTGCTACTCTTTTTGGAAAACATTTTACTGAAGTATTTTGTTCTTTATAACACTGTTATTTCCCCACATAAGCTACTCTCTCTACCAGTAATTTGTTTTTACGAAAGTGTTCTTCACCTTCCTTTAGAAAGTCAGCTACTGTAATATCTGAGGCTTTCACATGAAATGAAGCGTTTATGTATAATTGGGAATATTCATTGTTTCTTATTTGTCCTCTCATCCCCAGAAAATTTGGAACCCTGACAATATGATATCACACTTGAAGTGATGTCATCAACTTGTGCTATAAATACAGAATGTGCTAAGTCTTGGAAACAAAAATATTGTTGACAGGTCAGTGAAACTTGCCACCGTGAACCAACTGAGAGAGTGTTACACTTGGAATCAGGAAGGCCTGTGTACAAATCTTGCCTTAGATGCTAGGTGAACAACTCTGGTCAGGTCATTGGACCCATCCATTTTCCTGAGAGCTCTTTCTGAACAGAGGCTCTTTTTTGCCTTTCCTCTATCTGTGAACAGTTCCTGGAACAGAGTAAGTGCTTAATGAATACTTGTTGGCTCCAAACCTCCATGTCCTCAGTTGTAAAATAGGAATAATAACTCCTACTTCATAAGAGCTGTTATGAGAAGTAAATAGGATAATCTATGCAAAGCACTTGGCAAACCTTAAATTTATTTTTAATGAATGTTATTATTTTTAATGTTTAATTTTCTTTTTATTATGAACCTGAACATTTCAAAACACAAAGAAAAGAAAAAGATTACCTATGAAACCACAAGCCTCTACTAAAACAGCTTGTTTGTTTGTTTTTAATGTGTATTAAATTGGAAGTGATAGCATCAATACTGCCTTTCTTGCCTGGGTCCTCTTCCAAACCTTCTTCAAGTTCATCTGTTTTTATGCTTAATGATGGAATTTGCAACAGACCTAATGGGAAATATGGCCATCTGCCAATGAGCAGCTCTTCACAGAGGTCTGTGTAGACTTAGTCACAGCTCTGTTAGAGGTGAACCTTCCTGACGGTGGGGTTTCTTGGCACTCCTCGACTGTCAGCAGGAAATGTCACACCCCACTGACATAAGGACTCAGCAGTTATCACCTCCTGAACCTTATAGCCATTACCCAAAGAGCTGGCTTCATCCTCTTGAAGTATTTCCATCACTCTACCTGCAATTCTCAATTGTTCCCAAAAGGTGGTACCGTTAACCACCTTGATTCTTTGCCACTTGGGTCTTCCTTCATTATCCATAGCTATATGGATAGCATCAGTGGGAGAATATTGGTATTAGGAGATGTGAGATTATTACACCAGTGAATATCTTTTGATCATTAAAAGTACTTATGTAATTTACTAAATGCAGTCCAATACACTCTCTTTTATTTAGTTCAGAGTTCAGATCATTTTCCAACTATAGTGCCTGTCTAGGATATTGACTTTCATCTCCATTCCCCTTTCCACCTGGATGTAGATAAAACAGATGTAGATAAAGGTTATACAGACAGAAGCAGACTAACTAAATAGGCTGCCATTCAAATAAAGGCCATAATTTAGTGTAATCTTCTTCCAACTGATTGTTAGGTCAAGGAGCCCTGTTTTGTCCTTGAAATTATCAGGAATCAAAGCCAAGGGGTAGTGGATCATAGAATCAGAGACAGAGTACTGGAAAGCATCTCAAAGGCCAAATGATCCAACCACCTCCTTCCCCCTATCATTTTTCAAGTGAGAAAACTGAAGTCAAGATGTGTTGGGTGACTTGTATAAGGTTACAGAGGTACTAAGCATTAGAGGTAGAGTTTATATCCTGGACTTCTAGACTCCAAGTCCAGTATTTGATTGACTACTTCATGCTGCCCTTCTAACTTAAACCATATATCTTGCTTCTCCAAGGAGTTGTTTTTCTTCCAAGTATGGATACCAGCTCTCAATGTGAGGTTTACTATGACTTCTCGTGATGGTGGGGTCAGTGATGACCTTTGGCACATTCTACTAAGTTGGAAAATTCTATCAGAATTATTTTTTTAAAGATGATCAGCCTAGTTAAATTCTGAGTAGCTCAGAACTTAACCCTAGGGGTGTGCGTGTCTGCGTGCGTGAGTGAGTGTGTGTGTGTATAAGAGGACAGAGGATCAGAGACTTAGAGCTAGAAGGATCCTTGGAGGTCGTGTAGTCCAGTCTCTTCATTTTATAAATGAGACAACCAGTGAGTTTCAGTGATTTGTCCAGGTCACACAGATAGTATCAGAGGCAGGATTAAAACCCAACTTTTCTCTCTCGATTCCCAGCTTTTCCTAATGTACCAAAGACTATTGACTGATATTATCTGTATTGGTGGAAGAAAACACTCATTGATTTACAAACCCTTGACCCATATTGGAGTATGGGGCTATCCTAGGACCATTTCATGAGTTTTATTCTCATCTATTTCAGCCTGTGTCCTGCTGCTAGTTATAATACAGGTGTTAATGACTTCCTTCACATACCTCTGCTACTCATTTTGAATATACGCCCCAGTTGGCTCTTAATTTTTCCTGTCTTCCTGCCCTCCAGAGCTACAGGGCTCTGGGTCGTCTCTTAAGTGATTCTGAATTGCCTTTTAAAAGGACTGCAGGTAATATGATGACCTGTCTCCAGCTGTTTCTCACTTACTTGGGGCCCTCTCTCGGTGGATAATTCCTTCATTTGGCCCCATAGTAAAATGGGAAAAATGCTGGCATTTTCAAACCATCATAGCCAAGGAAATGTGTGGTAGACAAAGTTTAGGAGGTATCTCCATAATCCAAATGAGAGTTGCAAATGACTTTGAAGTAATGATAAAAATAATCATTATTCTAACATTAACAACAATCATATGGTTTAGACTTGTGATTTCATTCAAATAGAGAATTCCCAGATGAGGAAAATATTCCATTTCAAGTTAGCATCTTCTCTGCAACATATAATAGAATTGACTAGAACATAGGGAACTTGGTCCTAAATAGATGGGAACAGCATTTTTATTGATGAATCTGCTCAGTGTTCTTTCTTACTTTAGATTTTAGTCAAAGTTCATTTAGGGGGAATGGCAGGGAAGGAGGAAGAGGTCATGGTATATTCTTCTAAAAGTGAGCTAGTTGAATATAATGGGTAGGCGTGGTAGCAATCATTTTTCCTTTATCTCTGTGTCTTAGATATAGGTAGAATCTGCTTTGACTGTATAATAATTCATTTCAGTCTGCTTTCTCTCAAGACTCAGAGGTACGAGTCATTTTTTGTTAGAGAAGACTGACACTTTAGCTGTTCTGTGATTTAGTAAATGAAATATTGGACTTGGAATCAAGAAGATGTGGATTCCAATCCTGTCTCTGACACTTCCTAGCTGTGGGACTTCACTTATCTGAGTCTCAATTTCCTCATCTATAAAATGGGAATGATGATACCTGGAAGTTTATGAGGTTAAAAAGAGATTATTCATGTAAAGAGCACTGCAAACTTTAAAGTATTTAAAAAATGTGACTACTGCTACTTGCTTAAGCATTTCCATAACATAGTAGAGTAAAAAAAAAAAAAAAGATGATTTTACATGAAACTGCAAATCTATTATGTATAAATTGTTATTGTTTTAAAATACATAATAAAATTATTATATAATTTTATTTTTTCCCTCCCCTACCTCTGCTCTAGAGATGGCTACCATTAGACGCAAATATAGATTACACTGTGTAAGAGTCAGATCAGTTTCCTCTGTGGTCTGTGTAGAACCGTGTGAAACTGACATGCTGAGTCCAGTCAACTTTATGTTTTGGGAAGGGTGAAAGCTGAAAACATATATATATGTGTGTGTGTGTGTGTGTGTGTGTGTGTGTGTATATATATATGTATATATGTGTATATATATGTATATATATATACACACACACGTATATATGTGTGTATACATATGTAAAACTATTCTATGTATCTATCACTTCTTTCTTTGGATACTGATAGCATCTTTCTTCATAAGTCCTTTGTAGTTAATTTGGATATATTAGTCAAAATAGCTTAGTCACTCAAAGTTGTTCTTAAAACAATATTGCTTTTACTATATACAATATTCCCTTAGTTTTGGTCATTTTACTCTTTAACATTTTGTGCAGATCTATCCTTTTTTTTCTAAAATCATTGAGCTTGTAATTTCTTATAACCCAATAGTATTCCATCATGATCATATACTATAACTTGCTGCTCTTTCTTTCTTTCTTTCTTTCTTTCTTTCTTTCTTTCTTTCTTTCTCTTTCTTTCTTTCTCTTTCTTTCTTTCTTTCTCTCTTTCTCTCTCTCTCTTTCTTTCTTTCTTTCTTTCTTTCTTTCTTTCTTTCTTTCTTTCTTTCTTTCTTTCTTTCTTTCTTTCTTTCTTTCTCTTTCCCTTCCTTCCTTCCTTCCTTCCTTCCTTCCTTCCTTCCTTCCTTCCTTCCTTCCTTCCTTCCTTCCTTCCTTTCTTTTTTGAAGGATGATAGGTTTGGTATTAATTAAAGTATTTCATGAGTCTTTAGAAATGAGATTATTAGCCATTACCACTCCCTATTGGTGAGTCATTGCTTTATCAATCTGTTAAAGCCAGGATCTAAAATTTCAGTAAATGTGTTAGTATTTGAGATTGGTCTTTGGATAGAGATCTAGAAGAGAATGAAGCTGACTCTTTTTTACATAGTTGCAGTTTTAAACTGTTCATTCCACATGAGGGATGCAGTGAACTACTTGAATGAAGAATGAACTGTATTTACTTCCTAATGGTTCAATCCTAGTTAATGATCCCATTCCAAAATTTGGACTGATGGATAGACATTAAAGAAATGACATCATTATTGGAGTGAGTTGAATCACAGAATTACTTTTAAGAGTTGGAAGGGACCCTAGTGGCTACTTAATCCAACCCATTCCTGAAGGAGGTATCTATCCACTATTACATGTCACCCGAAGTCACATTCCCCTTCCTTTGAGAACCTCCCGCGATAGAAAACTGATTTGTGCTTCTGGTCTATCAGATCTCCTGCAACTTTTTCAGGCAGACTGTTGTCTAAATATGTCTCATCCCTACCTATCCAAACTCTCTCAGTCTTTTCTTATGAAGTTGATTTTTTAAATCCAGGCAATCCTTTGAATGATCATTCTTTTTCAGGAAACAGTGCACATCATTGGAAAGAGCCCTGAACTTGGTCTCATAGCACCTATGTTAGAATCCCAAATTTGCTACTTCCTGTCTGTGTGACCTTGGTCATGTAAATTCATCTCTTTGGGCCTTGGACTTCTAAAGTCCCTCCCAGCTCTTCATCTGTGAGACTGTGATCTCTGCTCCCCAGCAAGTCCAGACTCAGATTACACTGTATAAGAGTCAGACCCAGTTTTCTCTGGGGTGTGCATAGAACCTTGTGAGACTGAGATGCTGAGTCCAGTCAACTTTACGTTTAGGCAAGGGTGAGAGCTGAAAACAGTTATTGTCTTGTTTGGCAGGCAGTGTAACAATTTCGGCATTGCAACAATTTCGGCATTGCTGTAGCTTGGAAGGAGCTCTGTGCTTCACCTTTGTTTCTAGAAAGCAGGGGAATGAGATCATCCATATTCCTTTAATGATGTGGGTGGGGGCAAGCATGAGTTATTTAGCTTCTGTATTAAAGAACCAGATGGTCCAATCTGAATGCACTCTATAAATCCAACCCAATAAACAAATCATCTTGTATGTATTTTGTTTCTGCCCTGGGGAGGGTAATGTACTTAAGGATATATGAATATCTATCTATCTATATGTATGTATGTATGTATGTATTTGTATTTAAACCTCAAAAACAAAGTGCTATTCCTGTACAGATTTAACCATAGTATTTAAAAAAACTAGCACCTTCTTAGCTTCTCTTATCCAGAGACACTTACAGGATGGAGTTAGGAGGACTGAGTGTGCCATCCGCATTAAAAATCAACTTCAGGAATGCCCGAGTATGATGAATTGACTACTTATCTTTGAAGATGTTCACAATGAAATTCCTTTTGAAATCAACATCTTGTGTGTTAAAAACACTTTTGAAATAATTTTCTGTTGTTCTGTGCATTAGGCCCTACTTGTTCTATCCACTGAGTGTATTCCTAATTTTGATTTTCTTTTTGTCTTCCTATTCTAAACTGGTGGTAGATATTTTAGTTCCCACATCAGAGCACCATTGCAATGGGTTGATGACACAGTGCTGTTCACATATGGTACTGTGTATATTGTAATTCCAATAACCTTCCCCCACAGTCTATTTGATCAAGTGTGATACACACACACACACACACACACACACACACACACACACACACACACACACACACACACACACATACCTCTCAATGTCCTATCTTTGATCTTTTACTCAGTCACTTAAATTCACTTCCTTATCACTTCTGCCTCTGAGAATCTCTCTCTCTCTCTCTCTCTCTCTCTCTCTCTCTCTCTCTCTCTCTCTCTCTCTATATATATATATATATATATATATATGTAATATATATATACCATCCTGCAAGCCTCAAAATGCAATATAAAAGCTAGCTATTATTATTAATCTTGATTCTTTCTTGTTTTGTTTAATTTAGAAAAGCTTTTTTTCAATTGAGAGGGGAAAGCTATTATAATCATTGTCCTCCTCACCGCTGAACTCATTAATTCAGTGATCTGCTGTAGATTATTTGTGATCCTTTTCCTTCTTTGATACTTTGGTGAATTTGTGATCTTATTCATGTGGATACTTTCTTCAATAATGCAGATCATAACCTGACCTTTTTCCATCTGCCTGTCCATTTTCCTTTGCACCTTTTATCTTTGTCTTCCTGTCAATCTGCCATCAGGGCACCACCCAGCATGGTACTCAATAAACTCCTGTGGCTCCCTATTACATCCAGGATCAAAGACGAACTCCTTCATTTAGAATTTAAAGCCCTACAAAATGTTACTCCAATCTACCTTTCTGACTTTGTTGTATGTTGCTCCTCTATTCTCTGGTCCATCAACACTAGGCTTTCTTTTGTTTTACACACACACACACACACACACACACAAACACACACACACACACACACACACACACACACACCTCTCAATCTCCTATCTTTGATCTTTTACTCAAACAATCACTGGAATTCACTTCCTTATTACTTCTGCCTCTGACAATGTCTAGTTTCCTTCATAGGTCAAATCAAGTTCCATCTCTTACTAAGACTTTTCCTCATTCCCTTAGCTACTGATGCCTCCCCTAGACAAGTTTTCCTTATATTTATTTTGTACATGACATGTATTCTTATATATATTCATGTCATTGTTCCTTGTAGAAAATAAGTGACTCAAGACCTGAGATTATTTCACGTTAAAAAAAATTCTCCAGAGTCCATCATAACATCATCAATATTGAACATTTATATAATGCTTTGTGGTTTTGGAGTTTTGCACATATTATCCCATAAGAACTGCTTAATAAATATTTGTTGATTGATCCACAATAACTTAACAATACATGAGTGTAAGTGAAGTACATGGGCTAGCCATTGATTTTCCCCCATAATTATATTTCAATATATTTTCCTTTTCTTTCCTTCCATCTGTAATTCATAGTATGTCATCGTTTGCTTACACGTACTATTCCCTCAACTATTACTCTGGGTGTTCCTTAGCGTAAACACTTTAGAGACACCTTGATCACTTTTGTCAATCATCTTCATAAAGAACAGTGATTGATAGTTTCCATTCTCTTGGGGCCACCTGTGTGATGACAAATGTTGGGTGGCTCAGCTGGGCTGCTTTGTGGCACAGAAACCTACAGTTTGTTGTCAAGTAGATGCTCAAAGCCTTTCCAGCCTGACCAGGGCCTTCTGTAGCGTGTGCTCCACTCACATGGCCTTTGACAGCTCAGGGTTGACTCAGTGAAGTATCTGAGGCATCTGTTACTAGCCATCATTTATAGTTGGCTAGGCTGGCAATCAGAGAGTTTCTGCTATCCCCAGGGTCACAAGTTCCTAGAAGCATAAATCTTAGAATGGAGGAGTTCTTTATAAGGAAGGAAATAAGTTCCTACTGTGTGCCAGGCATTATACCAAGCACTTTACAAATATTATCTCATTTGATCCTCCTAGCAATGCTATAAAGCAGGTGCCATTATTATCTCGATTTTGCAGCTGAAGAAACTGAAGCAGAGAACATTTGAATGACTTCCTTAAGGTGATGCAGCTAGTAAATGTCTAAGGCTATATTACAACTCAAGTCTTCCCAGCTCCAGACTCCAGACCTTTAGACATCACCTAATTGCTCTAAGCCTATGGTCCATTTAATTTGTCTTTCTTTTTTTTTATTTTTTGCAAAGAAAGAAACTGAAACCAGAGGAATTAAGAAATTATCTTCCAAAAGTAGTGATGGAGTTAGGATGTGAACCCAGATCTTTTGACTCCAAGGCCAATGCCTTCTTTCTTTCTTTTTTTCAGTACACGATACTGCCTTCCTTGCCATTCTAAAAATTGCTAAAATGCCTAATTATGTAATACCAGTACACTGAGTACTTTTCATACTATTTTTACCCAGGGGACCAAAAAGTAACTACCACCTATCCCTAATTCAGAGTATATAACATTAATTTTAGTCCTACATTCATTGATTTTGGTGTTTTGGAGTAAATTCCTGATGATTGATTAACTAAGTTATAGAAATGTTTTTTCCTTAAAAACTTTGCTTATATGTTCTCCCCCCTTGCCCCACCATTTTCTCTTATTACCTGTACTTATCTTCCTTTGGAAAACTCCCAGTGAGAAAATTCTCTCCAGTATATCATCACTTGCCCTTCTAATTTATAGTCTTAAGAGAGTTGCCTGGGGGTGCTGGGTGGCTAGGTGATGAATAGAGTGCTGGGGTTGGAGTTTAGAAAATCTGAATTCAAATCTGGTCTCAGACACTTACTAGCTTTGTGACTCTGGGCAAGCCACTTAATCCCTGTTGCCTCAGTTTCCTCCTCTGTAAAATGGGAGTAATAATAGCTAACATACGTAATGCTTATTATGTTCTGCTCACTTAACACTTATCTCATTTAATCCTCACAACCCTGGAAGGGTTTTATTATTCCCAGTTTACAGATGAGGAAACTGAGATGAACAGAGAGGTTAAGCAATTTGCCCAGAGTCACACAGCAAGTGAGTATCTGAGACCAAGTCTTCCTTATACCAGACCTGGCATTTCTTCCACTTTGCCACTTAGTTAACCTACCTCACAGGATTGTTGTAAGAGGATAAGATGATATAATAATTGTAAAGCACTTACCACAGTACCTGGCACGTAATAATCACTCTATAAATGTTAGCTATTTTTATTGTTATTTTTTTAATTCAGAGATGAAATGATCTGTCCTCAATCACGTAGTCATTCTTGAGCCTATGTCTTGCTGACTCAGAGATCTATCTCTTATCTATCTATAATACTACACTACCTGTCTGGTATGTATTTCTTAATCTACCCCTACCTCAATTCCTGAAGTTTTAGTTCTCAAGACCAGGTTATTCTTTGAATTATTGGATTATGGCCCTAGATTTGGAAGGTGATGGGAGAGGTCATCTAGTCCCACCCCATTATTTTATCTATGAGGAAACCCAGGCCAAGGCAGGGTGAATGACTAGACAGGTCACAAAGGTAATAAATAGTGGTTGTCTGGATTTGACCTCAGACCCTGTGACTTATGTCAAATTCAGTGATCTTTCCATTGTCCTGTGATGTTTCACCTTGTGGGAGGCAGAAGAAACTTTCACTGACTTTGCTTTTAAGAATTTCCCTGTTGCAGTAAGGCTTATACTACATGACATATTGGCATATCACTTTCATCTTGTTGAACTACCTTACTCTCATTTTATGAGTGTGTTGGTAACTTTTATGCTAGGAAAACAACATGCTGTGTAGAACCTGAATTCTTAAACAGGCAGGTGATAGAGTGGTGTGCTTTACAGCTGTTTTTTCTGTTACCTGCAAAATTTGCTGCTTTCTACAAATGCAACTATAATCCTTAGCCCAGAAGCAATAGAACTTCTAAAGTAAATACTCAGGCACACAGGACTGGAGATTTAGAGCTGGAAGGGACCTAATAAAATCCCATGGTACAGTTTCTATTTCTCTTTGATATGGACAAATGGAAATAGAGTTACTGGACCCGCTATCAGGTTTGATCCATTCTGAGACACAAGACATATTCATGAGCACACCAGAAAATTGGCTTTTGATTCCTTGTGACATTTTCTAGGGGTGTCATTGTGCATTTGAAATGACACCTGGGATGTCATTGTATTCGAGTAGGATTTAAGAAACCTCCCTGTGTGCACTAAGATGAATTGAATTCTCAAAATTCTGTAAGATAGAGAGAGAGAGAGAGAGAGAGAGAGAGAGAGAGAGAGAGAGAGAGAGAGAGAGAGAGAGGTAAGACTGATTATTCTATAAAATGATAATTATTATTAGTAATAAATATGAATGATAAATAGCTGACATTTGTACAGTACTTTAGAGTTTGTAGAGCATTTTATGTAAATTATCTCATTAGTCTTACAACAAACAACTCTGGGAAATGTTTTCTGTGCATTTGTTTTTGGCCTGATCCTGGTCAGGAAACTCTTGGAGAGAAAACTCAGTCTACAGATTTAGATAAGTGGTTGTTGCTTAACTCATAGTATCAGAGAACTTCCCTGCTCCTCCCCGCCCAGAAGGGTTGATTGACTTGCCCAGAGTCACATGGTACCATGTGTAAGAGGCAGGATGTGAAACCTGGCTGTCTTAACTTCTAGGCCAGTCCTCTGCCAGTACCCCATGCTGTCTCTTGTTAACTAGTTTCCACTGGCATTTTATCCCCATTTTAGAGATGAGGATATCATTGGACTTAGAGAAATTATGTGAGTTCCTCAGAGGAATGCAGCATATAAATTCATGTAATCATGAGACGTTCAAGCTAATTTTCAAGCTCTGAAGGGAGGGACTCTGTCTGGGTACCAGTATAAAGTACCAAAGAACATGCTTTGTATTTTAAAGAAAGCTTATGTGAATATTGATAAATATATGTGTGTGTGTGTATATATATATAAAACATATGTGTATATATATATACACACACACACGTATAAGTATATATACATATAATATATAACATATTATTTATTATATATAATATTTATTTTATATTTTATAAACATTTATAAATTTTATAAATTTATAAACATTGATAAACATTTATAAATTTACTTTATAAACAATATATTTATAAATTTATATATACATATATAATTTTCCTCCAAGTGATTGACTCAATTCAGTCAGCTGCTACAATTCCAAATTATTGGTACACATTCTTGAGTCATTTTAAATGTCATCTTCCAATGCAAGTGAGAAGTGACTTAGCAAAGGCAATCTGCTTCAGAGAAGTTTGTAATTATAATATGGCAATACAGGGTGGGTACAGGGGAAGTCATTTAAGTTTCTGTACCCAGTAGCTCATTTGCATCTTTCAGATAGTAATGCTTCTTTGTTGCCAACAGATTTATTTCACTGTGTTTCTCCTCTGATTCATTGCTGTGGGTGAAGGCTCAATGGAAATAAACAAAGAGATATATAACCCTTGAACCAACTGGCATCCTGGACAATATCCTTAATGGGCTTATTTACAGTATGGGGGACTTGGGAAAATGACTTTACTTTTGTGCTTTCTCCATCAGGATGAAAGTCTTTCAGCATCAGCTGCTTTTTTACCCACAATATAAGCTTCAGGTATTTGATTTTCAGCTTTCTGTTGCAAAACCTCTCCAGTTCGATGGCTCCCGGGGGGTGCCATATTCATTTGTGCCCATTCACTTGGTTGCCCAGTGTCTGTTGATGCGTGAGAATGGGGCACATGTGATTCCAGTTTCTGGGCGGCTCATTGGTTTCAGCTGGTATGGGGAAGAGGGCACAGGCCTGCAATTTGTTCAGCTACTGTGGACTCCTGGGGAAAATGCTCATTTTTCTTTAGCTCCTCCCCTTAGCTTTTGTCCCCAGCCTTTTGAATGCCTGTCAGGGAAATTGGGTTGAGTCTTTGTCCTTGAAAGGTATAAATGGCACATATTTCCCCTCTTTTCACATCTACCCATGGTGCACGCACACACACATGCACACATACACACACACACACACACACACACAAAATGAGGTGGGGGTAATTTGAGGGATATTGTGAATGACATTTCACCGGTCAGTCTTAATGATGTTCTGCACAATCTTAGGTCATATGAATTCTGCAAGTATGTGTGAACCTGGAAATCTTGTCAGCTCCTTTGTATTTAGTTTTAAAGGAGTCTACTAAGAGAGCATCTCTTTTGGCTTACTTTGTGTATCACTGTTATATTCTGATAAAAAAAATATTTTAAATTTTTTTTTCCCCTTAGACTATTTAAATAAGCTTGTGATTTGGAAACACGGTAGGGTAGAAATAGTCCTGAATTTGCTGTCTGAGGCTCATAGGTCTAGACTGGAAAGGGATCTCAGTGGCTGCCTTGTCTAACCCCTTCATTTTACAGGTGAGAAAACTGAGTCCTAATAAGATTATGTGATGTACTCAGGCTCACATAGGTGATAAACATCAGTGGTAGAATTAGAATCAAAAGTTTTCTTATGTTCCAGAGCTAAAGATATTTTCACTGTCCCACATTAGCTAAGACTGGATTCGGTTTTTTTTTTTTTCTTTGCTATTTATTAGTACCTATTGGGCAGTGCAGTGGATAGAGTGCCAGGCCTGGAGTCAGGAAGACTCATTTCTCTTGAGTTCAAATCTACTCTCAGACACTGAGTAGCTCTGTGACCCTGGGCAAGGCACTTAACCCTATTTGCCTCAATTTCCTCATCTCTAAAATGAGCTGGAGGAGGAAATGGTGAGCCATTCTAGTTACTTTTGCCAAGAAGATCCCAAATGGGGTCATGAAGAATCAGACATGACTGAAATGGTAACCAACAGTAACAACATGTGAATGGGAAAGAAATTTTGAGGCAGTGGGCCTCAGTTTTTATTGTTTTTTGTTATCATTTTGGTCATAAGAACATGCATCTAGAGCAAGAAAGGTCGTGAGATCACATGTATAGAGCTGGGAGGAGCTTGAGAGGGAAGTCATTTAGGTGATTCAGTGGGTAGGCTGCCACACTTGGAAACAGGCAGACCTGAGTATGATTTCTGCCTCAGACACTAACTAGATTTGTGATCCTGTACAAGTCACTTGACCCCTTTTGCCTCTGTTTCCTCATCTTTAAAATGGGTCTAACAATTGCATTTGCCCCATAGGATTGATGTGTGGATTAAATTAGTCAGTAGATATGAAGGCTTATAGCTTAAAGAGTTATATGTGTTGTTTGTCTAGTCCAACTGCTTCATTTTATAGATGAGAAAACTGAGGCTCAGACAAATGACATTTCTGGCTTACAGTCACACAGGTAACAAATGGTAGGATTGGCAGTTAACCCAAGGTCCTCTGAGTCTCAATCAAACACTCTTTCTGTGGCATGAAATGTGTTACACCTTTATCTGAAGAAGAATGAATCAGCCTAGCTCATCTCTAAGGTCCCCTGAGCTCAAAACCTCCCCTCTTTTCCTCTCTGACCTTCATAACCTCTTGATTTTTCACATAGAGAGAGATATTTTTCATCCTCACTCCCTCAGATATTCAAGACCAGCAACTGTGACAAATATATCATGTCATGGACTGGTATGCTAATGATCCTCTTGGTTTGGGAGAGATGAATGAATGTGAACAGCCTGTTCATTCCACAAATTGCTTCTATTGCAGAAAACAGTCACCCAGGTCTTCACTGGATTTGAGAATCACATATTCATCCCTGTGATGTATAGACACCGAGGTCTTCCTGTCATCCTAGCATTATGGCAGTTAACCTGGTTCGGATTTAGCAAATTTACTGATTTGTTGTTTTTGAATGGGGATTTTTCCTTTTCTGAGATAACAATGGGATGCCTTGAATCTAACCTTAACATCTGAAGCGTAGTTAGGGCACTTGTTTGGATGTCTATCTAAGCATCTTACTTACTATGCTTACTACGAAAGATGGTTGACTGTAGCTGGTGGATTGGGGGGAGGCTGGAGGTCAGACTGAGTGACTAAAAATTCCCTTTTCATCTTGAGATTGCATAAAAGTGTTGGGAAAGACAAAGCCAGTGGCTAATATATCTACTTCAGTAAGGCTACAGAATGGTTTTGGTTTTTGTTTTTGCTGAGGTTACTGGCTGGGTCAGCATGAGGCTTTTTGGGTCTCAGGTTTCTCATTTTCAGAATCCTTAGGGGATTCTTCTGAGCATCAAATGAGGAGTTGTTTTACAAACATTGCAAGTATTACAAAAATGCTAACTGCCCCATTTATTATCACATTAAAAATGAAAGCGAGTTAACGGGCCACTGCGTTGATTGAAAAGTTTACTGGGAACTCTGCCCTTTTGGTGTCTGTGAGGCAGCTAGGAGGCAGAGGGGACAGCGGGTAGTCAGGAAGCCCTGAATTTGAATCTAACATCAAATACTTATTAACTGGGTGACCTTGGGCAATTTACTTGGCCTCTCAGTGTCCCTATCTCTCCCCATCCTCCCCTCTCACCCCAACTCTTATCTAAGACTATAGACTACTAAGACAGTAGAAAAGGTGCTGATTTGCTTTAGTAGAAGATAGTACATTATTTTTTTTTAACATGAAACTAAGGAAAATTTATGTATGCTATAAATATTGCAAATGGTTGCTTAATTTTGCAAAAAAGCGTAAAAGAAAATATTAAAAAATAAAATAGTATTTTAAATACTTCAGTATTTTATATATCTCAAGGCTCTTGATTATATATCTCTTACCTCTAGTTATTTCCACTTATTACTTTTAAAATTCTGAAATACTTTTATATATATATTTTAGAAAATGAACTTTTATTAAAGAATTATGCTCTTAATAGACATATTCATAGGAAATATAAACAAATCTATACTTGTACATAATTTTGGTTGTTCTTGGAAGGAAATTGTTACTGTATATAGATGAATAAACCTTTCTGAACAACCAGTCAGACCCATTTGTTAAGCTTTCCACACCGGACTGTATGTGTTTGTTAGTTGTTTTATTCTCTTAGTATCATACATTTCTAGCCTTTCTTGTTTTTATAGATGACAAAAAAGGGCAGCTAGGTGATGCAGTGGATAGAGCACCAGTGCAGGAGTCACGAGGACCTGAGTTCAAATCTCACCTCAGACACTTGACACTCACTAGCTGTGTGACTTGGGCAAGTCACTTAACCCCAATTGCCCCATCCTGGGTCATCTCCAGTCATCCTGATGAATATCTGGTCACTGGATTCAGATGGCTCTGGAGGAGAAGTGAGGCTGGTGACCTGCAGAGCCCTCCCTCACTCAAAACAAAGTCAAGTGCCAGTCATGTCATTATTTCTCTAATGGCACGGTATTCTTCGGCAACGAAGGACAAACTCACACACAGAAGAGACTTGACTGTGAAACCACAGGAAATGGCATTCAAGTTCTACTTCTGCTGCCCACCACCTCTGTGGACTGGAACAAGGCATTTAATCTCTTTGGGTCTCCATTTCCTCATTTGTAAAATGAGGGCTTTGGACAAGATGGCTTTGGAAGTTTCTTCCCGTCCTGGAGTTATGTTATTATGATCCTGTGAACTTCGGAGTCACTATAGCACCTCGTCCAGAGGTTGCATTTATTTTGTGAGAGAATATGGCAGGCAAATGCTCTCGGCCTTCCAATTATGGTTTGTTTGAGCACTTTTCTCTACAGCCCTTTCAGTTTCCTTAGCGCAGATTTGCTCCAAGCACATGGAAAGGATAGCTTTTGTTTTTACTATCTAATCTGATGTTAACATCAGTGAAAATGTATTACATATGTCTGAAAGTGTTGGTGTCAGGGAAAAAAAAAATCTGTCTACCCCTGATTATCCATTGTAAAAGTGAGAGTAGGATAATTGAAATCTTAAATTCTCCTTGCTTTTGGGCATTCTCATAACTATCTTTCCCCACAAGAATTGCTGAAAACAAAATGTGATGATTTATATCTATCTCACTTTGTCTGAATGTATCCTGTGTGAAGAGTGTCATCACTGCAATGATGGCTGTACCAACATAGAGGATACTTTCTACTAATATGGGGTAATATTTGGTAAGGACTTTGCAAATCTTAACTCTATAAATGCTATCTATTAATATAACAATAATACAATAATGTATTATGCCTGTTTTATGATACATAATTGCATATGACATATAATATATTCTGTTATACATTATATGCATACCTTGTGCTAATATACTATATTACAGTAATGCAGTACACCCAAGATAGAATATATTTTGTAACTATAGTCTTATTAACATATTGTTATGATTATATCGTAATGAATGGAATATATTGATGAATGATAAATAAGAATACCTAGGATTTTGTGAGGAGCTGAGTAGTGAAGTGGATAGAGTGCCTGGTGTGGCATCAGAAAGACTCATCAAAGTACTCATCATGAGTTCGGATATGTTCTCAGACACTTACTAGCTGGGTGAGCCTGGGCAAATTACTTAACCCTGTTGGTCTCAGTTTTCTCATCTGTAAAATGAGCTGGACAAGAAAACGGCAAACTGCTGTAGGATCTTTGCCAAGAAAACCCCAAATGGGGTCAGAAGAATCTGAAATGACTGAATAACAAACAAAAATTTATGGCACTTTAAGGGTTGCAAATTTCTATACTTATTTTTCCTCATTTGATCCTCACGACAACCATATGAGGTAGCATCTCTTTATTATCTCCATGATGAAGCAGCTTAGTCTGAGACAGGCTAAGTGATTATCCAGGGCCACAGAGCTAATAATTATCTGAGGTGGAATTTCAAATCACGTTTTGATTCTACATCCAATTCTCTTTCTTAGGGTACCATAGAGCTTCCTCTAATACACTAGTGATACACTTTGACTGAAACTTTGTCACCAGAGGTAGAAACAAAATATAGAAAGCCCAGGGATTATTTTCTGGAGGTGTCTTTTCTTTTCAGTGTGATTTTTGGGTGAGGTCTTCTACTGCTATATTCTATGCAGTTAAAGTTAAATGTGTTTCTCAGACTGTCTCAGTCTTTGTGGGGGCTTCTTGTTTCTCTTAAAGAGATCTTGCACCAATGGGTAACTCACGCTCATTTCCGTTAGTTAACAAGCATTTATTAAATTCTTTCTATATGTTAGACAATGTACTCAGCCTCGGAATTACAAAGACAGCCAGAATCATGGTCCTTGTCCTTAAAAGTCTACTGTATAATAGGGTAGATTGCATATAAATGGGGTACCTGCACCCTGGAGTCTGCAGGCCATATGTGGTTCTCGAGTGTGGCTCTGACTGAATCCAAACTTCGTACAACAAATCTCCTTAATTAAAGAAAGACACCCCTTAATAAAAGAATTTGTTCTGTGAAGTTTGGATTCTGCCAAAGGGATACACTTGACCTAGAGGGCCACAAGATTCCCCACCGCTGTACTAGACATATATAAGATATATGCAGTGTAAATGGAAGGTAGCCTTGGAAGAGAAGCATTGAGGGATGGAGTGGGGGTTGAGAAAGCCTTCCATTCTTTAGAAAGTGGTATTTAAGTGATTCTTGAAGACAACTGGGGAAGTTAGGAGCCTGAGGTAAAGAGGAAGAGCATCCTAGGTCGGAATGGAGGCATGGAACTGTAAAATAGAGAGTTATATTTGCTGAAGGCTGTATTGAGAGGAGGTGGCTGGATTGTAGGGTTCACAAATTCATGGAGGGGGTGCAATGTAGCAGACTAGAAATGTAGGAAGGGACTAGATTATGAAGGGCTTTAAATGCCAAGTATAGCATTTTATTCTGAATGTTTACAAGAAGTCACTGGAGTTTATTAGGTTAACCTGATGACACTGTCAGAACTGAGCTTTAGGAGAATTGTTTTGCCACCTGAGTGGATAGGAACAAGGAGAGACTTGAGACAGGGGCACCAATTAGAAGGTTACTCTAATAGTGATCCAGACCAAAGCTTCTTAAACTTTTTCCGCTCCTGAACCCTTTTTGCATTTGATCAGCCTTCTTTAGAGCTGTGTGGCTTGAGGGCATGAGCAATATAAAGTGCACATGGTATGTGTTTAGAACCAAGACTGCAGTAAAGTTGCATGATGCAACTGCAACACAGGCAAGTGCTGCCAGAAACACCTCGGATTCACTATGCCTTCGATTTTGAATTTCAGAAACCTTTTACTGTTGCCAATTTTTTTGCAACTCCCTATGGGGTAATGACCCACAGTTTGAGAAGCTCCGGTCCAGACAAGAGTTGATTTGGCCCCTCCTAAGGTTGTGGTTGTTCAGACATGTCCAAGTCTTTATGATCAGGTACCTTCTACCTGTATGCTCAAGCAAGGGCCAATGATCTTAAGTTCTTCATGAAGCTTTCCTTAAATGTCCTGTCCACAGCAGCAACAGTGATTTTGAAGAACTTTAGGCTTTCTATGCAAGTAGTTAGTAATACTTAATACATTAATGGGTAAAGGAGAGGAATGGTTTAATAAAACATTACTTGCCATGTAGTTTGTGTTATAATAGAGCTAGATTGTGTATAATTATTAAGGTTTTAGTTGAGCTAAGTGAACAAGGTCTACCACCTTCCATAGTCCCAGCATTCTTGAATGAATTCACTGGGGCTACCATACTAGGGTTATCTCATCTCTTTTATGTATTTCAGAGTAATAGGTCTTTTTACTATTAGTGGGGATTGACTGACTAGAGTCTCTTGGGAATCACAATGCTGCATATCATCTCTAGTATCCAGCCATTCCATGTCATAACCTCAAAGGTTTGCTTCAAGAGCTGTATTAAGTATGGGGTGTTGACTGAAATAGGGTTAGACAGAAAAAAAAAAAAGTTAAGCTAAAAGTAAAGTCAGAAAATATATGAACATGTTCCTGGATAGCTCTGCTTATTTTCCACCATTCTTTGTGAATTACATAGTAAGGCGTTTCTCAGTAATAATAGGTTCTACTTGACTGATCTTTCAGTTACCTGGTTGATTTTGTTTTCTGGCTTACTCAGACATTAAGAAGTGATTGCAATAGCTGGAATCACTGCAATGAGAAGTCACTTTAGGTTTCGTTGTAGTCTCATATGGAAACTTTGGGGGAAAGTAATTTCTCTAAATTCTGTTCATCTGGAGTGTGTGGCTGCGATGAATATCAGTCTCGTTTTGTTTTCAAACCTAATGATTGGGGCAGTACTTAATTTAAAGTCAGAGGATCTGGATTTGGATATTTAGAAGCAGCTGCTCATCAGTACCAGGTCTGGAGTCAGGAAGAGCCAAGTTCAAATCAGACCTCAGACCCTGGGTGAATCACTGAATTTCTGTCTGCCTGTTTCTTCAACTATAAAATAGAGATAATAAGAGCACCTTCTGATCGAGTTGTGGGGAATCAAAGCAGATATTTGTAAAAAGTGCTTAGCACTGAGTAGATGCTATAGAAATACTAGCTGTTACTAATGTTAACTATTAAACTCAGTTCAGTGTGACTCTGGGTAAGTCACTTAAGCCTTGTTGGCCTCATTGCCTCCTTTATGAAATGACTTCTAATCCCTGTGGCACCTCTGCAGTGTTTGCTACTGTCTGGCACATAGCAATAATATTTATTTGTTGATTGATTGAGTAATTGACACCAGGAGATCTGAGTTCATGTCCTGTCACTGAGACCTTTAGACAAGTCAGTTAACTTCTGTGTGGACCTCAGTTTCCTCATTTGTAAAATGAGGCAGTTGGATTAAATAGCCTCTGAAGTTTTTTCTATATCTAGGCACATATTCAGGGCTTCTTTGAACTGCTGTAGTAGAGCACTGGACTTGGAGTCTAGAGGAGTCTGAGTTTGAATCTAGGCCCTAATGCTAACTGCAAGAAGTGTGGAGATAGACTTGGAGTCAGGAAGATAGGGTTCAAGTCTTGTCTCACACAGTTCCTAGCTGTGTGACCCTGGGAAGGTCATTTAACTTCTCAGTTTCCTAAAGCCTCATTTTCCCAAACTATAAAATGGAGGTCATAATAGTACCTACCTTGAAAAGTTGCTGTGATGATTGATGAGATATTTGTGAAAAGCACATAGCATAGTTCCTGGCACGAAGTAGGTGCTTTATAAATGCTTATTCCTTTTGGTGAGGTTTGCTGTGAGGGTTATTGTGAGGATCAAATGAGATAATATGTAAGTGCTTATCACAGTTCATGGCACGTACTAGGTGCTTAATAAAGATGTATTTCCCTTTCTTCCTTCTTTCCTTCCTTTCTCCCTCCCTTCATTCTTTCCCTCTTCTCTTTCTCTCTCCTTTCCTCCCTCCATCAGTTGAAAGATGGGGAGATTGGGCTCAGTGACCTGTAAAGTCCTTTCCACATCTAAATCTATGATCTTATGATCTATGATGTCATCGAATCTCTCTATGCCTCAGTTTCTCCATCAGTAAAATTGGAATATTACTTGGATTACCAACTTTATAAGTTTATTGTGAGTGACACTATTCTCAGATGTTAAAAGTGCTATTATAGATGTGAGAGGCTACATGAATAAGTTCAGGTTTATTTAAAAAAGAAATTCGTGTCACATTTTGAGAAATAGTGACCAGTGAACAGAGAAAACAGAGAGACAAAGCTGGTGTGAGATAAGTGCTCAGTAAACCTTAACATGCTTCAGAAATGTAAATCAAGTTTCTTTTTAAAGGAATCTGAAAAATACAATTCACCAGAGAAGTCTTTTTCCTAGTTCTTTTCCAAAAAAAAAAAAAGATGATGCCTTTTTTTTTCTGTAAAGTTCAGAGCAACTTCTAGTACGTTTGTAGCACTAGCGAAGGCTGAATATAATTCCCTTTTACTACCTAGGGTCACTTCTACCTATCCTTTCATCAACTTAACTGATTTCCAAGCTATAAAATATTTTCAGAGAAAGTCACTGCTACTAAATTATCTCCTGTAAGTTCCTATAATTCTTAAATGTATCTAGAATTCCTGTACTCTTTATGGTGTTACCAGGAGGGGAAAATAAAAAGTTCCATAGATCAGACTGATGTTATAAACACATTGACTAAATACTTTCATAGGTTTATGGGATTGTACGATGGAAAAAGGGGAAAAGGCAATATTGGGCTACCCCTCTTGTCTTCCTCTTTTCCTCACTGTTAATTTTCCAGCTTCTCACCATCTAGGTGTACAGTTCGTATCCCCTTACCCCCTCCAAATAGAAGGCGCCTTTTGAATGAGTACAAGTAAATTACAAGTATCCGCAACTTTGTGAAGCCTTGTAAAGAGAAGAACTTCCTAATCCAAATCACAAGAAGGCCTGGGCTGATTGTGTGCTACAGATCTGTGTTCCCTTTGAAGTCTCAGCTGGCTGCTCTTGGTAGCTCTTTGAGAAGGACAGACAGACAAATAGTTAGATTGATGCATGCATACATACGTAGGTGAGAGATACAAATACACAGATGATAGATACGTACACATAAGATAATAAATACATACATAAATGGATATATGGATGATATTTGCATACTAATATAGATGATTGATACATAGTGATACATACTTGGATGATAATCTACAGATAGATGCATGCATGCATGTGTACATACATGATGGATAAAACATTACCCAGTAATTGCATGTGAGTGGTGTTGTACTAAGTGGTGACAAATAAAAGTAAATAGAATAGTCCCTCTCTTCAAGGAACTTATATTTTACTAGGGAAGGGGCAGCTTGGTGGTGCAGTGGATAGAGCACCAATGCAGGAGTCAGGAGGACCTGAGTTCGAATGTCACCTCAGATACTTGATACTCACTAGCTGTGTGACCTTGGACAAGTCACTTAACCCTAATTGCCTCATCCTGGGTGTATATCTCCAGTCATCCTGATGAATATCTGGTCACTGGATTCAGATGGCTCTGGAGGAGAAATGAGGCTGATGACCTGCACAGCCCTCCCTCACTCAAAACAAAGTCAAGTGCAAGTCATGTCATTATTTCTCTGATGGCATGGTCTTCTTCAGCAACGAAGGACAACCACACACATTTTAATAGGGAAAGACAACATATCAGGACCCTAGAATTAGATTGAGGAATGGAGGAGAAGGGATCATATTTTTAGAGCTAGAAAGTGTATTAGAAGCCCTCTAGTCCTGTATTTTACAAATGAAGAAAACTAAGGCTCAGATATTCCATTATTTACCTATGTTCACACAGTCACTAAAGTGTCAGAGAGAAGATTTGAACTCAGATCTTCCTTCATCCAATCCAGGCACTCTATTTACTAGAAGAAGGAGAAGTTCTCAAACTTTTTTAGTCATAGACTCCTTTTTAGAATAATAATAATAAGTAATTGAAGGATATGCTGAATTTCAGTTACAGATCAATGAAGCTAAAGATATATTTTCCCCCCGTCCATATTCATGGACCCCCTGAAATCTTTCCACAGACATGAACTCAGAATCCCTGTACTAGAATGACCTAGAGGGAGGAAAGGAAGAGTCACTTTAAAAACAACAACAAAGTTTTACAAAATAAGACTCATTGGTTGTAAAAGTTGGGCAGCCAATATATGTGTTCTAAGGACTTACAGTGGTAGGCAGTGGTATATGGGAAACACTAGCGTTAGAATAGTGTTTCTAAAACAGTGTGCTGGAGTAAGTCAGTGCTGTGTGCAAGATGAATAAGAATTCCATGAAAAATTTAAAACTGGGATATCATCCCTCTAATATTTAAATCTGAAGTGTCTTAAGTATCAAAGATACTTATTTCCTTTCCTGAAATTGATTTTTTTCTTTTGAAAATAGCTTCAATTTCAATCATTTTGTTCCTATAAGACTGTAAGTTTCCTGAGGGCAAGGATTATCTTTTGTCTCTTTTTATATCCCCAGCACTTTGCATAGTGTCCAGCATGTAGTGGACACTTAAGAAATGTTTTTTGATTGCTTGAAATTTCCCCAATCCCTGTTCTTATGCACGTATTAAATGTCCCTTCATGAATCATTGGGATGATTATATATCTACGTATTTGTAACCCCAAAGGATCAAGTAGTCAAATAAATTTGAGAAATGACATCTTTGAGTGTGATTGCTTTGAGTGTCATAGGCCACTTGTTGTCTGTGATAGAGTGCTTTTGATTTTGTGTGAAGAATCCTTTCCTTCAATCAGGTACTGGAGACCAAGTATTCCTTGGTGCTGCTAGCAGAATGACGCTCATTAATTTGTATTGAGCAACTCTTTGTGTGTAGTTAGAAGTTCCTTGTCACATTTTTTTCTCTATACTTAATCTTTATGCCCATTGGGAGCATCACCTATTCATTTGGCCTGTCTAAAATCTTTCATATTTTTGCATTCTGTATCTGTTCTGAGTTTTGTAGTATTTGTATAGGTCACTACTATTATAGCAAGGTCTCTTTTCTTGCAAATTATCAGGTACCTTGCACAGTCAGAGTAGGATGAATCTTTTTATTGCAGAATTTTATTTAGGGAAGAAGGAAAGGGAAAATATACATGTCATAATTTACGTGTTCTAGAATAGTAAGTAAACCCTTCATCAAAATTTTAGTGTTTCCACCCTTGTGAATCTAGGAAACATGATCTTTCCACGTTGAAGAAATAATAAAAATGTCGTTTCCACATGTTGTGTTTTGATAGGGGGAGGGGGAGGAAAATAGGATTTGTTTTTATTGATTTTTCACTCGTATGGTGGAAACCTCCATAAACATGTTTTTCCTTTTAACGTTTTTCTTGCAAATGTGGAATGTGTTTGTGTGTGGCTTTGAGCTGTCTCTGTTGGTTGTAGATCACTGTTACACAACAAAGAGGGGGTTAAATAAAAAACACACATTGGCATGTTTAGAAGGCATGCTAATAGAAGTTCAGAGTACCCGGAAATATTATAATAACTAAAAAGAATTTTTTGTTTATTGACCGCATTCATTGATGTATCTTAAATGGGAGGGTAGTCTTAACAGACTTTTTTTTTTTCATTCATTCAACTAACATTTATGGAGTGTTACTATGTACCAGGCCTCAACTAGGTTCTGTAATGTATAATACGCAGTCACTTCCATTGAGGACTTTATACTCTACAAGGGGAAAATGAGCCATTGGGACAGTCACTTAATTTCCTGGATCTCTTCTTCATCTCTAAAATAAAATAGTTTTCTAAGGTTCCTCTAAGACCCTCCAAGTTTCCTTCCACCTCTAAACCCATGATTCTTTGAACAGTCATTTACATAACTATAATAGAGAGTTGAATCTTCTAAGAGGCATAAGGGAGACAAATAAAATGCTAAGGGAAGTCAGGGGAAGGAGAGGTTACTTCTGGGAGGGGGCAGTAGGGAAGACTACTTGGAGGAGGTGGCATTTGTACTACGCCATGGAGAGAAGAATTTTGATTGGCAGCAATGACTGGGGAAAGAAAATAAAAATTCCAGGTAAGGTAAACAACCAAACAAAAGCCCAAATGGGCATGTGAAAAAATAGCTAGTTATCAAGTTTGACTGGAGCAGAGCTATGTATGCAGTGGAGTGTAGGAGAAGGGTCATTTGGGGCTAGCTCATAGAAGGACTTGAAAATCAATTAGTCGATAGAGTTAAATGAATCCAGAAAGAAAATCAAACGGCATTTATTTACTAAGTGACCACATACCACTCACTGAAGATAGAAACATGAAAAAAATCAAGGAGGACAAGAGCTGAATATTATTATTATTGATAATAATTAATAATATTAGTAGCTAGCATTTATATAACACCTGCTATATGCCAGATACTGTGTAAAAGCATTTTACAGATATCATATCCTTCTATCCTCCCAACAACCCTGGGGAATAGGTGCTATTATTATCCTCATTTGATAGATGAGGAAACTGAGGCACACAAGCTATTGTCTGAGATTTAATTTCAACTAAGGTTTTCCTGACTCCAAGCCCGGTGGTCTATCCATTACACCAAGCTGTTTGTATTTGATCGGATTTGTCAGATAGAAGGTAATTATCTTTGAGAGATAGTTTCAATTGAATGGTAGGGGAAGAAAGTAGATTTCAAGGTGTTAAAGAGAAATGATTGTAAAGACAATCGTGTCATCTATGCTTCAAAGAGCCAATGATTTTTTTTTTCTTTTTCTAGTCTACAGGATTGAAATAGACCTCCATCTTAACCCAAACACACATACTCCTGAGGAACTAGGATTTAGCCTTACAACTAGGATCTTAGAGTCTATGTATTGAGTTTCAGTTCTTTCTTCTCTCCTGATGATCTCCTTTACCATACTTTACCATAATTGATGATGAACAACTTAGAGAAAATACTAGGCACATAGAGGCCACTAAATAAATAGAATTATAGAATGTTAGTTTTGAAAGAGGCCTTAGGGAGCCACCCACTCCCAATTTACACATGAAGAAATCTAGGGCTAGAGAAATAAAATGACTTGTCTGGCGCACAGCTCATTAGGACTGTCAGTCCAGAGCTCTTTCTACCCACGTCACCCTGCCTTAGTAGAGTCAGATCCTTTGCTAATCACAGAAAACGACTCTAATTCTGTGTCCTTGGTGAAGCCCCTTCACATCTGCTATAATCTCCCCTCTGGATACTTAGTTTGTACCCTTATTGCAATTTCATATTCTTCTTTGTAGTTTGGTTATTTGTATGAATCTTCTTTCTCTAGCTACACTATAAGTTTTGGGAAGGTAGGCACTATGTCTTAATCATTTTTGAATTCGTCTTAGTGCTTTTTACATAGTGGCTGAACTATTTGTTAAAAGAAATATTTATTGATTGTTCTTATTTGCTGAATAAAAAGATAAATTAATATAATGGTACCTCATGGCAACTAAATCAATATCTAAGGAAACTGTACTCAATCAATTCATAAACATTTGTTAAGTGACTACTGTGTGCCAGGCATTATGCCTAGTTTAATGGAGTTTCAAAGACAAAAATGAAACAGCCCCTGACTTCAAGGAGTTGATATTTGGGGAGCCCCAGAACATTTAGATTAAGTAATATCTATATAAGTAGATATAAAACATATTGATACAAATGTGTGCATGTATATATACATACATACCCATATGCAATATACACACATACACAATATGCACATACATGTTCATACATGCACACATGCACATATACACACATATGTGTATATATATATATACATATACATAAATATATATGTATGTATTAGCAACAGTTTTGGTCAAGGGGAGGCAATAATAGCTGGGAGGGATAAAGAAAGGCATTATGTAGGAGGAGGTGATTGAGTTGAGCTTTGAAGGAGATTATAGATTCTAAGAGAAAGTGGTGAGGAAGGAATGCATTCTCCAGCCATGTAGAACAGATCTAGTGGGGACTAAAAAGTTACCGAAGAACATTGTACTAAACAAATGAAATCTATTGCCTGTTTTGGTGAGAGGATGTGGTGTTGTGGGGGTGGGGTAGGGAGTCTTAACCTTTGGTTACATCCCTATAGATAACTCCCAGTCTGGAAACTCCTTTCAGTGTTGCTGATGAGCATCTCAACTATAACTTATCTTAGTTGTCTCAAAAACTTAAAAAATGTGACTTCCACATGGTCACTCAGTAATATATCAAACCTGAGGACTACCTCCAGTCTTCTCCACTCCAAGGCTGATTCTCCATCTACTATACCATGTTTCTTCCTCCTCATTGAAAAGGAATAATAAAGATACATTTTTGTTCATATAGATTTTTTTTTAATCAGGTGAAATGTAGCTTACATTGGTGACTTTAGAATTTCCTTCATTAAACCAGATATTCTATAAGAAGTGTAGTTGGCATGCACCTGGACACCAAGGAGTGTCTTTGGCATGCACCTTGCTGCTACGTGACAGTTTGTTCTTAAGAACTGGAGAAGTAGCTATTTGTGCATATGTTCAGATTTTTTGCCCTTTGCTTAGTGCTGCCAATAGTGCTGTGAACTGCATTCGTATTAGTTATGAGGTTACAATAGGATCACATGTTTATAAGAAAAGGATTCCTTTATGTAGTAGAATTGAAAAAAAAAGAAACAAGTTAAATGGACTTGATCACAAGTAAATTCAAAACACCTGTTTCCCCATTGTTCAATTTTTATATTATTTTTAATTTCTAAAGAAAAAGAAAAATAAACATCCTGGACAAGTTACTCCATTTTTATGGGCCTCAGTTTCCTATTCTGTGAAATGGGGAAATGGGGAACTGGATTGCATAAACTCCTTCCAGTTCTCTATTAGTAGCAAAGGTAAAGTAATGTTTAAATTAAATTAAGCTTCTTAATGGACTCATGTTTCTAACTGTTATATCCAAATCCTCATTCAATTAGCCAAGAAGCAAATCAATTCCTAAATGATTATATTTGGCATTTTTCTCTGTATAGTCTGTAATCTCCCTTGGTAACTGGTGATACAGTAGATAGAGAGGCTAGGCTTTGACATCAGGAAGACATGGGTTGAATCCTTGTCTCTGACGTGCTCCTGCTGTGTCCATGGCTAAGTTATTTGACCTCAGCCATCTCTTTTAAGATTTCAAGTTGTCCTTCTGTGACAGTAGAGGAATTTTTCATCCTGTGTAGATTCCTACACTGATGATATTACAGATCTGCACTATACCATATCCCATCCCCATATACACTAAAAAAGCTCCATAAGGGCTGTGTCTTATATAAAGTTCTAAATTTATTTCTTAGCCTTTAGCATGTTAGGGGATTAATAAATGGTTGCTAAATCTGAATTTATTGAATTAACCTTTGTTTAAGCTAGAAGGGTATGATATGAAAATAGAGAAGCATTTAGGATAAGAGGAGAGTCTGGACATGTAGTTTCATGCCCATAGTCAACAAGGCAAGTCAAGAAACATTTATGATGCACCTGAATGTTCTAAGCACCAGGCTAAGCTCTGGGGATACAAAGAAAGCCAAAAGGAGAAACAAAATAACAGCCAAATAACAGAAAAACGTAGTCCTTTCTCTCAAGGAGACAATAGTCTCACAAGGGCAAGGGATATGGAAATAACTACATACACACAGCATATAGTATACAGGATAAACTGGAGAGGGTGGCAGAAAAGGCACTAAGGTTAGGGAGGACTAGGAAAGGCTTCTTGCAGAAGGTTGGACTTTAGCTGAGAATTTAATGGTGGAGCTTAGCTCTGGAGAAGAGGAGAGGTGAAGGGACCTTTCTATCTTCACTGAAGGGGTGGGGAACTCTCTCTTTCTTTCTCTCTCTCTCTCTCTCTCTCTCTCTCTCTCTCTTGTCTCTCTCTCTCGTCTCTCTCTCTCTTTCTTGTCTCTCTCTCTCTCTCTTTCTTTCTCTCTCTCTCTCTCTCTTTCTTGTCTCTCTCTCTCTCTCTCTCTTTCTTGTCTCTCTCTCTCTTGTCTCTCTCTCTCGTCTCTCTCTCTCTTTCTTGTCTCTCTCTCTCTCTCTTTCTTTCTCTCTCTCTCTCTCTCTTCTCTTGTCTCTCTCTCTCTCTCTCTTTCTTGTCTCTCTCTCTCTTGTCTCTCTCTCTCTCTCTTTCTTGTCTCTCTCTCTCTCTCTTTCTCTCTCTCTCTCTCTTTCTTGTCTCTCTCTCTTGTCTCTCTCTCTCTCTCTCCCTCTCTCTCTCTCTTGTCTCTCTCTCTCTTGTCTCTCTCTCTCTCTTGTCTCTCTCTCTCTCTCTCTCTCTCTCTCTCTCTCTCTCTCTCTCGTCTCTCTCTCTCTCTCGTCTCTCTCTCTCTCTCTCTTTCTCTGTGTAATATTACATATACAATCAAGCATTGTATATTTTGGCTGATACTTATAAACTTTTTTTCCTCTTTGAAAAATCTTTTTTATTTGGAAGGGTTCATGTGTGGGGCGGTAGGAAGGATATATTAAGGAAGTGTGATATGCAAGCAAAAAGTATCAGGAAAAAAGAAAGAATTAATAATTAAAGAAGGCAGTGTGGAATAATGAACAGAGGGCCAGTTTTGCACTCACGAAAACCCAAGTTTGGGTTCTGCCTTTCTTACCTGGGAATATTACATAAAAATTTATCTTCCCAAGGTAATTTTCTAAAACTTTCAAGTTCCATATGAATTGCAGATCCACATTTGTGAGGGAGAGTTTCTATGAAGGGAGCTCCCCAAATCATTGAAATCACAGCGTTGGACAAGAACATAAAACAAAATATCACAAAACCAAAGTGTTTTATTCAGTCCCGGAAGATTAAATAAAAGGTAGCAGAATCAGGCACATACATATCTTATGAAATCTCATTAACCAAAACTATAAAGGGACTCCCAAATAACCTACTTGACTGGTAGACAACACAGTATAGTGGCTAGATCACCTAACTCAAGAAGAGTTAGGCTCAAAGCCTGCTTCAGATGCTGCGTAGCTCCATGACACTTGGCAAGTCGCTTATATTCATTTGTAAAATTGGAGGGGATGATGGCACATATCTCGCAGAATTTTTATGAGGATTAAATGGACTAATCTATATATAATGTTTTGCAAATCTTAAAGCTTTATGCATTTATGAGCTATTACTAATATTATTATTCTCTGGCAGCATACAAAGTATCCTGATTTCACAGTAGTATAATGGGTCATTCTAATAATAAAGATTCAGTTTAGTATAAGATGGAAACAAACTATGTTGTTCCTTTTTTATGATGGGAAGGAAAAGTTTGAAGAGAATTTCAGCTAGGTTTTATTAAGTCTTAAGCAAAGCTATTTAAAGTATACATGGACAGCTTAGGATCCAATTAGCATTTGGAGATACCATAAAACGATTAGACTTTTTCAAGTTAACACATAATGAACTGTGGGGAAATTACAACATTATATTGGAACTGCCCGACAAGGACTTTAGTGAGTTTTAATTGGATTGACATAGATCAGCATGTCTGCATACCCGCTTTGTGTTAGAGTTTAAGATTTTGAGGCACCTTAAAAAAATCTGCTTTTGGTTTCAGCACGATTACATAAGAAGTGGGAAACTTGTATGAGAATTAGAAGCTGAACTTATGTAGACATAGCAGCACCTTGCTGGGGTTTACTGTTGATTAAAATGTCCTCTTCCTTGGCAGATTCCAGTCTGTAGAGAAACTTCAAAAGGAGAGACTCAGTCACCATAGAAATAACATTATTTCTGCAGAATTCTGCTGGATGACCTTCTGATATTGGAGGGTTGAATGCTCAGCTGTACATTTTCACATTTATAAGTAAGACATGCATACCAAGAGAAAGAAATTATTAAAAAAAATCAAATGAGCTACTTTAAAATATCTCCTAGAATACTTTTTTTCCTCCCTCAAATCTTAAAATATGTAAGATTTAGAATTGGTTATATAATTTGTTTCATAACGCTGTCACTTTTTAATATAATATTTTTCATTTCAAATTGGAAGCTCCAATTAAACAGAATCATCCAATGAATGACAGTGTGACTTTTTAGAGTAAGCTATATAGAAAGTTGGTGTTCTGTATTACTACCTAGTTTCTATTTCTACTTCTAAAGTTATTACTTTTCTTGATCCAGAATCATTTCAGCTTAACATCATCTCTTAAATGCCAGCTATGTGCTAGACATTTTACCAAGGGCTGAGAGAAGCACATATTTGGAGGAGCATTGATTTACAGATAGAAAGACATTTAGCTCAATCTCCCTCCCCTCCCCAACCCCACCCCTCTGACACACAAACTGGGACTTGCCCATGAATTCTTGTTATAAAAAATATTATAAAGACACTATTTCTTGGGCTGTCATGGCCACAGAATTATTCAACAAGTGATCAAATTACTGGTGATGAGCCTCTGTGTATTAGTCTGGCTTCGGGAAAATAGACCTAGTCTATTGCCATTATTGTGCTGGATGGCTAGTTAGCATGACGAAAGCTTCCAGATGTGCTAAACTTTGGGAATCCAGGTTCACCTGTACACAGTGATGAGGCATTTGAGTAAGATGAATGAGTGCATTAGACTAGAAGGTAGAATATCCCTTTCATTTCTAAATTTATGATTCTGTAGTCATGGACTTATGTTTGTAGAAGATCCACTGGAGTATTGGAGGCATTTGTCACTTGACTTTCTCCCCCAAAATGAACTACTGAGATTCCTAAGAGTCAGCCATCCTCAAATGTTACCAGTTTCAAAATAGTAAATTGGGTCAGCTAGGTGGTGCAGTGGATAGAGTATTGAGCCTGGAGACATGAAGACTTACCTTCCTGAGTTTAAATCCAGCCTCAGGCACTTAATAAGCAAGGGAAAGTCACTTAACCCTCTTTAAAAACAAACCAAAAAACCAAAATAGTAAACTGGATGTTCCAAGGAAGGAGAAACAAGGATACCATTATTAATGACCATAATATCATATGAAAGTCTAATAGTGTCCAAATTGGTTTTCCAAAGAAGCAGTCAATCTCTTTAAATGGTCTTGAATATTGTCAAGTATTTGCAATGATTTCTGGAGGAAAGAGATGGCTGTGTGTTGTAGAATATAAGATATGGAATCTTACTGTTCTTCTTAGACCAGAGACTATTTTTCAAGAAAATTTCAGATATTGTTTGTTGTATAATGCTGTATAATTTGGAACAATCTAGAAATTAGACCTACATGATTTTATACATTTTTTAAAATAAGTTTTATTTATTTATTTTTTCCCATGTCATAGTAGATGGATAACTGGCTTCAAAGCAAAGGAGAATTACTCATTATATACATTGACTATGTTACCTTGAGCTAGTTACTTAATCTCTCATGGTTCTTTTCAACTCTCTAAGACTTAAACTTGCATAGAATAAAAACAAACAAACAATAGCACTGGGCTACATTGGTAGAGATCATTTTCCTCATCAGGGAATTTCATTTTAGTGGAATCATAATTCTACCTTTTTATTTTTATATGACCTCCATATATTTCTCTTCCTGCCCTCTCCTAGAGACCTATTCTTTATAGCAAGCAGCAAATATGAGAAAATGAAACAGTATGGTAAAACTAACCAATTTAAAAAAAATACATTAATGTTAATGTTCTGCACCCATAATCCTTCACCCTTGCAAAGGAGAAGTCATGCATGGTATCTTATTCTTCACTAGAGCTTTTAGGAATTAAACAATGTATAGTCCAGTTCTGGAGCAGATTAGAAGACCTTGATCATGGGTAATGATAGCTAGTGATTATGTTGAGTGGGGAGAGGGAAAGGGTATGTTATGGAGTCCTGAAGGGCAGAAGTGGGACCAATTGGTAGAGGTCACTCAAAAGCAAGTTTTCATCCTTACCATTAGAAATATTTTAGGATGGGATGGGATTTTACAGGTTTCCCTTCCCTTGACATCATGAAAGAGAGCTTGGATGACCACTTGGGAAGGCCATGGATAGACTTTATAATTTATGTATGGGATAGAATAGATAATGTCATGGAGCCTCTTCTAGATATAGGATTTTGAGACTTTAATAATAATGCTAACAGTAACAATAATGATGATAGGAAATTTTTATGATTCTTCAGAAATAACACTGTGAGGTAGACAATGAAATAGTATTATCCGTATTAACCCTACAGATCAGAAAGCCAGATATTATGATAAAGTGACTTGACTACTCTTCTATAACTAGAGATTGTCTGTTACCTTCTATATTACCTTTTCTTAAAACATGCAGTGACACTACATTACACAATTATATGGGTCTATGTTTTCTCCCCCAATAGAATATAAGATCCTTGAGGGCAGGGCTTTCTGTTTTGTGTTCCCAATAACTGGTGTAGTATTTGAAAAATGTAAGGATTTTAATGTATGTTTATGAGATAGATTGGTTGAGTGGCAGCAGGACTGAACATTTCACTAGGTGATCTCTAAAGTACTCTTCAGGGGGAGCTATGACTCTGTGATCTAGTCAGGTTGGTATCCTGATAAAAGGCTCCTCAGATCACCTGAGTCTGACATGTAAGTATTTTGTTTTAGTTTTGCTGAGCACTAAAATGTATTAAAATGAAAAAATTTCTGCTAGAAATTGAGGTTCACTTTTTTGTTATTTAAATAAACATGCAAAAATAGTCTATTCTTAGGTGAATATGCAGTCGAAACTGTGAAGTATAACAGGTTTGGTTTAAATTTGATTTTTTTGAAAAAAAGTTAATTGGCTTATTTAGTGTTCATTTTATAAGATAGTAGACATACTGAAATTGCAGTTAGAAGTATCAGGTAAATTTAAATGGAAAATTGATATGAATACACACTTTACAAAGGATATTCAGGGAATATTCTTAAAAGATTTTGGTTTTCAATGTGCAATATGCTTGAAATTTTATCTCTAAAGTATTTTCGAATTCAAACTATAATTTTTTAAATTATAATACCAGAAACCAGTGGATGCTGTTACAATGTTGAATGTTGTTGTGGTTGAAGGGCTCGTTTATAATATGAAAAAAGTCCATTACTTAATTTTGACTCCTGCTGGAGACATAATTATCCTTTTTGGTTGATCTCAATGAAATTAAAGAGATCTCACAATATCGTAACAAGACATCAGTCACATAAAGTAGTTCATAATAAAATTAAAGTGGTATAGTAGGCAGTGCCTTTGATGAGGTCTGAGATTTTTGGAGAATGATTATAGCCTTTCCCCCCCCCTCCTTTTTGGCAGCTAATATGCCTCAGTGAATTTACCTCCCCAGAGCGAAATCTGCTGTACTGGTTTTCTGAGAGCCTGGCTGTCTTTGAATGGTGCTGAACTCCTTCTCCCCAAATTAGATATTGCATGGAATACTTGAAATTGTTGCATGAACCCCTACATTTTAAGGGAGTTAAAAAAATTTAAAAACACCATAGAAGAGAAGTAAAAAATGACAACCAAATTGGAAATTAATGGTAGATCAGCTTTTCTTTTTTTAATCAAAAGTCAACAGTGGTAAGCCAGCTCCTTCACAGGGGAGGACAATTTAGAATGACTTCAAATCTATTTGAAACATGGTTGTAAGTATCAACTGCACAAGTGGAATCTTATTAACCTTATCTAATGGACATTTTCTGTATCTTATTGAATAACTGTCAAATCCTGTTAAGACAAACCAGTGGATAAAATTGCAAGCATAAGAATGTCTTAGCTATTTTTGGTTATCCTGTCATTGCTTTTGTCTAGTGCTTAGCACAGGGCCCTTTATAGTAGGTGCTTAATAAATACTAATTGATAAAGCCCCAGCCTTACCCCATCTAACACCAGAGTTTAGCTGGAATTGTAAGTTTGGGAAAAGAAGGAACATTAAGGCATATGATTAGATTGAGACAGCAGATTTCTCTTAACAGGATTTGAACTTTTCTTTTTTTTTTTTGGTTTGTTTTTCTTTGTTTTTTTTTTTAATGTTTATTTATTTATTTTTAGTTTTCAACCTTCATTTCCACAAAATTTTGAGTTCCAAATTTTCTCCCCATCTCTCCCCTTCCCCTTTCCCATAGCAACTTGCATTCTAATTACCCCTTCCCTCAATGTGCCCTCTCTTCTATCAGACCCCTCCGTTCCCTTATCCCCATCTTCTCTCTTTTCTTGTAGGGCAAGATAGATTTCTATACCCCATTACCTGTATTTCTTATTTCCCAGTTGTATGCAAAAACAATTGTCAACATTAGTTCCTAATACTTTGAATTCCAACTTCTCTCCCTTCCTCCCTCCCCACCCATCCCCACTGAGAAGGTAAGAAATTCAATATAGGCTATACATGTGTGGTTTTGCAAAAGACTTCCATAATAGTCATGTTACATAAGACTAACTATATTTCCCTCCATCCTGTCCTGCCCCCCGTTTATTCTATTCTCTCTTTTGACTTTGCCCCTTCCCAAAAGTGTTTACTTCTAATTACTCCCTCCTCCCACTTGCCCTCCCTTCTATCATCCCCCTCACCCCACTTATCCCTTTCTCCCATGCTTTCCTGTAGCATAATAGATTTTCATACCAAATGGAGTGTGCATGTTATTCCCTCCTTAAGCCAAATGTGAAGAGAGTAAGCTTCACTTTTTCCCTCTCATCTCCTCCCTTTCCTTCTCCATTGAAAAAGCTTTTTCTTGCCTCTTTTATGAGAAATAATATGCCTCATTCCATTTCTACCTTTCTCCTCCAAATATATTCCCCTCACCCTTCAATTTTATTTTTTGGATATCATCCCTTTTTATTCAACTCACTCTGTGCTCTCTGTCTATGTGTGTGTGTGTGTGTATAATCCCTCCAACTACCCAAATATTGAGAAAAGTCTCAAGAGTTACAAATATTATCTTTCCATGTAGGAATGCAAACAGTTCAACTTTAGAAAGTCTTTTATGATTTTTCTTTCCTGCTTACCTTTTCATGTTCCTTTTGATTCTTGTATTTGAAAGTCAAATTTTTTATTCAGTTCTGGTTTTTTCATCAAGAATGCTTGAAAGTCCTCTATTTCATTGAATGACCATTTTCCCCCCTGAAGTATTATACTCAGTTTTGCTGGGTAGGTGATTCTTGGTTTTGTTTCCAGTTCCTTTGACTTATGGAATATCGTATTCTAAGCCCTTCGATCCCTTAAGGTGGAATCTGCCAGATCTTGTGTTATCATGATTGTATTTCCACAATACTTGAATTGTTTTTTTTTAACTACTTGCAATATTTTCTCTTTGACTTGGGAACTATGAAATTTGGCTACAGTATTCCTAGGAGTTCCTCTTTTTGGGTCTCTTTTGGGAGGTGATCAGTGGATTCTTTCACTATTTATTTTGCCCTCTGACTCTAGAATATCAGGGCAATTTTCCTTGAAAATTTCATGACAGATGATGTTTAAGCTCTTTTTTTTGGTGATAGCTTTCAGTAGTCCCATAATTTTTGAATTGTCTCTCCTGGATCTATTTTCCAGGTCAGTTATTTTTCCAATGAGTTTTTCACATTATTTTCTATTTTTTCATTCTTTTGGTTTTGTTTTGTAATTTCTTGGTTTCTCATAAAGTCATTAGCTTCCATCTGCTCCATCCTAATTTTGAAAGAACTATTTTCTTTAGTGAGCTTTGGAACCTTCTTTTCTATTTGGCTAATTTTGCTTTTTGAAGCATTCTTCTCCTCATTGGTTTTTTGGACCTTTTTTGCCAATTGAGTTAGCCTATTTTTAACAGTGTTATTTTCTTTAGCATTTTTTGGGGGTCTCCTTTAACAAGCTGTTGACTCTCTTTTCATGATTTTCTTGCATTGCTCTCATTTCTCTTCCCATTTTTTCTCCACCTCTCTGACTTGATTTTTAAAATCCTTTTTGAGCTCTTCCATGGCCTGAGACCACTGCCTATTTATTTTGGAGGTCTTGGATGCAAAAGCCTTGACTTCCTCTGACATTATGCATTGCTCTTCCTCATCCAAAAGGATGGAAGAAAATACCTGTTCACCAAGAAAGTAACCTTCCATAGTCTTATTTTTTCTCCCTTTTTTGGGCATTTTCTCAGTCAGTTTCTTGACTTTTGAGTTCTTTATCAAGAGGAGGGTATACTCTGGGGACCTGTAAACTCTCAGTTCCTCCACGGTGACACAATCAAGGGAGAGGATTTTATTCCTCTCATGGCCTACACACTGGTCTGGGAGCACCAAAAACTTTTCTGCCCAGAATCTGCAAGTAGAATTCCCTCTCCACAGTTGCCTGCATCCCAGCCACACCAGTACTCCTCCTTCTCAACCCAGGGCCTGGCTCAGGACTGACATGCAGATCAGCTGCTCAATTCCCCCAGGAGCTTTAGGTGTAGGACTCCCAGGGCCAGGCTGCCACTCAGGACTGAGATTCAGATCAATGGCTCATTTCCCCCAGGCGCTCTAGGTGGAGGGCTCCAAAAATGGATGCTCCTACTGCAATGGCTGCTGCTAGCAGCCACATTCCCCTCTCCTGGGTGAAGGAGCTCTCCCACTGACCTTTGAAGCTGTCTGTGGCATTTGTGGGTTTAGTGATCTGGGAACTGTTGCTGTTGGTGGCTCCCTGTTCTGGGTTCTGTCCCTGTCACACTTCATGGCCCACACCGGGTTTTGCTCCGCTCTATACCTGGTATGATAGCTCCTTTCTGTTGGCCTTCCAGGATGACCTGGGCTGGAAATCTCCTTCAGTCTGTTGTTTTGTGATTTCTGCTGCTCCAGAATTTGTTTAGAGTCATTTCTTGCAGGTATTTTATGGGCTATGTGAGGGAGCTTCTACGGGTCCATCTTTTCACCATCTTGGCTCCACACTCAGGATTTGAACTTCTTGATTCTGAAAAGGGAGGAAAATTGACTTGTCTCTTAATAAGCATAACATTCCTAAGACCATCAGATGTGGTCTAGAGTTTAGAAGATGGCAGAAAATGTACTTTTGCCTCCCATAGGAATAGGTAAAGAACATACTCTACTCTAGCAAGGAGAAAGATGATTAAAAATAGTGGGGAGCTGCATGCAAGAACTTTTGTCCCTCCTTTCCTCTATTTTCTCTTTTTGGAGAGACTGGACACAATATTTTCTCTCTCCCTTTGGGTCTATTTCAATGGCTGGAGCTCTTTGGGGATATGCTTCAAATCAACAGTCTGTCTTAGAAATGGAATCTAATCTCATTATATTTGCTTAACTGTCTGTACCTTTGTTGTTGCTCTTTTGCCCTTTCAGTCTTGTCTGACTCTTCATAATCACATTTGAAGTTTCCTTGGTAAAGATATTGGAGCGGCTCACCATTTCCTCCTCCAGCTTATTTAACAGATGAAGAAACTGAGGCAAACAGGGTTAAGTGAGTTGTCCAGGGTCACAACTATTAAGTTTCTGGGGCCGTATTTGAACTCAGGTCTTCCTGACTCCATGCTTGGTACCCTATACACTGTGCCATCTTGCCATAGTTATTTTTAAAAGAATGATATCTTCAGTTTATAGAAGCCATTTTAAGTAGAGCCACATGTTTGAATTGAGTTAAAGGTTTCCCTGAAGGTCTTTCTACTTGTTAATAGTACTCATTAAATAAATCCCTCACCCAAAATAAAAGGGCAGAGAAGTTTAAAATGGAGTAAGGTTCATCCTATCTTTTCATTTTCCAGTAATTTACTGTCATCCATTTGTTAAAATATCCTTAGGAATTACTGACCGAGAAGGAATCTCATTTATTCTTTTAATTCCTTTGCAGAACAGTATTGGTAATATGGGATAAAATAATTGTGTAATTTATCTTAACTCTAAAGAGGAAACTACTCTTTTTTAACAGTCATGTTATTGAAATAAAATGATTTCAACAGTTAGATGGCACGTTGTGGATAGAGTACTGGGCTTGCCGTTTGGAAGACCTGAATTCAGATCCCTTAATTTAAATTCCTTAGGCTCTGAATTCATAGCCCTCAGATACTCACTAGTTGGCTGTGTGACAGCAAATCACTTAATCTCTAGTGGTCTAAATTGTCTATTGTTAAAATAGGAATAATACTAGTACTTACTTCCTAGGTGAAGTTAAGACAAGATAATATTTGTAAATTGCTTTGCAAACTTTAAATCACTTTAGGAATGCTAGCTTTATTATTGTTTTTGTGATTATTGCTCTTAATAGATGTGTATGTATATATATATATATATATATATATAATATTATGTAAATAGTAGTAAGGGTATGTGAAGTTATAAGCATTTTGAGGATGGAAATTAACATTTGATGTATTTTTATGCAAGCATATCCATAAAATAACTTTAAAAATAAATGTACCGGAAATCCTACATCCAAATGAATTTAGGAAACCTTAGATTGGAAATGCCATAGCCTCATCCATTTAGATGTGGAAGGGGCCTTAGAGGTCACGTATTCCGACCCCCTTCATTTTTACAGATGAGGAAACTGAGGCCCACAGTCTTAAAATGTTTTGCCCAGACTTTCAGAGGCAGTAACAAAATTGTTTTTTGAAACTAGGTGCTCTGACTTCAAATAATTACAGTTTTGACCTACCTCCTAACATGATATATATATAATTCTGGGCATGAAATCATAATGAGTTAGGTTCAATTTCTTTTCTTACTCTTAGTAATGATGTGACCCTGGACATGATACTTAAACTCTCTGGGTCTCAGTTTCCTCATCTTTCTGTAAAAATAGAGATAATACTCTTAGTACAAAGCTCATTGGCTTGTGAAGTTTAAATAAGATACTGTATGTACAGTGTTTTGTAAACTTCAAAGCACTGTATTAAAGTTACTCATTAGTAATACTAATAGTGTTACTAGTAATATTTTCAGTAGCAAAAACAAAAAAAAATTACAATTACAGTCTGTTACCTTTTTTGGATAGATCTGTTATAAATTCTTCCTTATAATGAATAGAATCTCTTCCATCATTTCTAAATAGTTATTGATCTGAATTCTACCTTTAGTTTACATGCTAACCTGTTTTGTCTTTGATGACATCTATTATATCTTCCCCCCACCCTCTGTAATCTTCTCTTTCCGAGGCAAATCCTTCCCGTTTCAACTACTCATCTTATAATATGATTTCCAGATTTTACACTTTTCTGATGAGTGCCTCTCAGAAAATCTAGTGCTTGCATTATATAGTATTACAAATGTGACCTGATTCATGACCATATTGTATGGATGTTTGACTGTTGCCCAACTCAGCTAATGGTGCTATCATCCAGTTCCTGTTTTTCCATCTTATGCACCAGGATATTTGTTATGAGGTACTTTGTCAAATACCTCACTAAAATCAAGAAATAGGCTACTGTGATGTCATGTCCTTGATCTACTAGTTTAATAACTGTTTATCTAAAATAATGAGGTTAATTAGACCTGTGTAGTTCTTAGTCATTGCATGCTGGCTTCCAATAAGAGCTGCATTCTTTCCTTAGTGCTCACAAATCATCTGTTTAATAATTTGTTATTGAATTTTGTTTGTGACCTTATACCAAGTCCCTGTCTATTTTTGCTTGCTTCCATATCCAGTTTGGACCCATGACCATCCATTTCAGTGATACTTTTATTATCCTAGAATTGCATTCTCATTGACCTTTTTGCTCTCTTCTACCAACTTGACCAATACCCAGTTTTAAGCAACTTTTAATTTTTTGACCCCCTTCTGATCTCCTGAAGTTGGTAGGAGAGTCATAAGATAGTTCTCATTGAGTCCTCTATAAATAAATTAATATTCTAGCTGAGCCACATTCATGCTTCAACTCTTAGTGACCCTGTTTCAAATTTCCCATGAGCTTTATTCTGAACTTTGTTCACTCTCCAACCCCATCCTTGCCACACTCAGACTTAGATTCTTCCTTTTCTGAGAAGAACAAAACGGTCTGAACAAACCAGGTTTTTGCCCAAACTCAAATTTTTCTGTAGCTATATTTCTACCCATCGTTTCCTTCCTGTCCCAGGTAATTGTAATTTTTCTTCTCATGTCCTTGATATCTCCATGCCATACCTGTTCTCTACCCATCTTTCTCAACATGTCTTTTTTCATTTATCAGAATGAAAGCCCCTTACTTCCAGGTCATGTGACAAACAAAATGGCAAACTGGACACTTTTTGTGATCCTCGTGACTTCTCAAACTTCTCCAAAATAGGAATTATGCACAAGAGATAAAGCCATTTCCTCAGCCTCTATGGTTTTGGACATGAAACATCCCCCCAAAGGTTAACAGCTCAATGACCTAACAGAAGGAAAGACTAATTTCTAACCCCTAAAATGCTCACTCAACATCTCCTCCCCTATCAGACACCATGCTCTGGTAGGACTCAACAACTGAACCTAAAAGCTTTTAACAGAACTTGAATCTGTCCTCCCCTTCCCCTTTTCCCTAGGCTGGGGAAAAAAAAGCTGAAACTTTCTTTATCTGGGACAGCAGCATGTCAGCACTCTATGTATGTGCAAGAAAAAAAAAACTCAGAAAGATAACTGAGGAACAAAGAAAACTGAGGCAAGAGCCAAGTTGGTATGTCTAATAAACCTGAGGGCCTGGAGCCTAGAATGCATACAGAGCTGTTTTTTTTCTTCCCTGATGTTACTTGGGGCAGAGACTGAGGCCAGTGAAATAGGAGTTGTCCAGTGTGGTAGAATACTGAGAAAACTTTAATGTCCAGGCCCCAGGGAAACATAATCAAGTGGGAAGGAGTTAGAAAGTGAGTAATATGGAAATATAAAGAAAAAGCTCTAAAATTACCAAAGATCTTAAGGGAAATCACATTTATTTATATATTTTTACAAAAGCAATTAACCAGGATAATATTAATAACAGAGTGGAATATGGTCTTCATGCAAATGAATGAAGATATCTATGAATAAATATTGCAAGAAAAAGCTAAATGGATCAGTACCTGATGAGACAGAGGACCTGATAGATTCCCAAGAAAGCAGGGAGCTATAGCATGATGGTCACATCCTAGCTGAGTCTCACTGATGCTTTAACTCTTATTCAAATAGAGATAATACTCTTAATACAAAGTTTTAAAGGAGAAATAAGAATTGTCAAAAGCAACATTTAAGACTGAGATGGCAGAAATAATTGTTGGGATAGAAAAACTTAAACTTACCATGGTATCCCGAAAGAAACAAAAAAGAGAGAAACTGATGCCAATACACAAAAGTGAAGGATGATCTAGAAGAGAATTATAAAAGCAGTAATGTTAGAAGAAAATATTATTTCCATGCAAGCAAAGCATGTTGATTTCAGACAGGATTTCTAGAGACAACTTAAGAATGTCCCAAAAGTATGTAAACCCTGTGAGATCAGGCACTGCTTTGTTTGTATTTGTGTCCTAAGATATCCTCTTTCTCCCTTTCTCCTTCTGTATTCAGATCCAATTTGTCATAAGAGAAAATCTTAAATTAACCCTATTTACTCACCCTGCCGAGGCACTTTTCTATCTTCAACTTTCCTTTCAATCTCAAACTTCATGAAATAATTATCTGTAACTCTTTGTCTGCATTTCTTTACCACCTACTCCTTAATCCTTCATTATGAGAGGTTACTCAAGTGAAACCATGCCTGCCTAGATCAACTTGAATCTTTTGATCATTCACGACCCCTCACAATGTTGTATTGAAGCACTTTTCATTACTGTCACTTCGAGATATCTCCTTTCCACAACTCTTTTTGTGACAAACATATGGTCAGGTAAAGCAAACCAACAACAGTGGTCACTTCTGAAATTGTCTGTCTCATTCCACACCCATCATCTGCCAACTCTCTGGAAAGTGTGGAGAGCATGCCTCCTCATCAGCCTCTGAAATTTTGATGCAAAAAAAATTGAAAAAGCTTTTAAAAAACAGAGAGTTAATAGATAATAGAACACTGAGAAAAGGCAATCAGGCCATTAATCAGAGTTCTAAAGTTATTTAAAGTTGTTTTCCTTTACATTTTTTATGGCCTTCATGTAAATTGCTTTCCTTATTCTACTTAATTCATTTTGCACCAGTCAGAGTGAATAAGAAATGCACATTTATTAAATGCCTATTACATGGCCAGTCACTGTACTTAGCATTGGGGATACAAAGGAAGGCAAAATGAAACCCCTTTTTTCAAGGACCTCACTGCCTCATGGGGGAAACAACATGCAAGTAGCTACGCACAATTTCTTGACAGGATAAATTACAGATTTTCCAAAATTATTCTGAATTCTTCATAGTCCTAATTTCCTGTGGCTTGATAATCTTTTCTCAATCTTCCGATATCCTGGAATTCTCTCTGCCTATCTCCTCCTTTACCCTCTTTCCATTTTCCCCTCCCCTTTCTCTCTATCTCTGTCGGTCTCTCAGTCTCTGTTTCTTTTTCCCAAATAGTATTTACCACTAAGACAATGGTTTTTGCCCTAAGTCCTGGGAGTAATCCCTTTTAAAAGTAGTTCACCATGGTTTACCTTTTAAAAACTTCTTTTATATTATCTAAATCAAACCTCAAAAGCTACCAAGAATTCACTTGTCACTGCATCCTTTTGATTTTAAATAATGCTAGATCAGTATTCTTCCACTAGAGGCATTATAGGATGACAGAGGTAGAGCTGGAAAGCATCTGAGAAACCATCTAGTCCAGTGGTGGGAAACTGTCCACATGTGGATTCTAGTCCAACGTCTTATTTTGATAGTTGACAATGAGTCTGGGGTTGTCAAATGAATTGCTCGTGGTCACGCAGATAGCAACCTGAGAAGTGGAGTTAGGTTACAGTATTATAGTTCTATTTACTGTACCACCCTGCTCAACTCAGTGCTTTAACCCAGGGTGATCAGACTCCAATGGAAACACATCCCTGCAGGTCTCATTCATATTGACTTAGAAAGCCACAAATGACCATTATCTATATTACATTATATTTCTCTTTATTTCATTAAACATTTCCCAATTATATTTTAATCTGGTTAGGCTGATTTTGAGTCCTGTGAACTTGACAGCTCTGCTTTAATCAATCAATCTGTCAGTCAACAAGCATTTATTAACTCTACGTCAGGCAATGTGACATGGAGGTGAGTCCCTGGCTCTCTCTTAGGCCCTACCAAGTCTGGGAGGCTTTCAATATGTGACAGGTGGTGAACTCTATAGAATTAGCCAGGACCAGCCTGGCTAAGTTTAGAGAGGGCCATTATCAGGTTGGCTGCATGGTTTCAGGGAAACATGTTATGAACTGATTGAGAGTAAAATGAGAACCAAGGGAAAAATGTATATTATAATAACAACATAGTCAAGACAGACGATTTTGAAAGATTTAAGATCTCTGGTCCATGAAATGAATTACCAGAATTCTGGAGAACTACTGATGGTCACATCTGACAACAAAGAAATGCTGGATTCAATGCACAATAAAACCTGTATTTTTTGACATGGACAGTGTGATACTTGTTTTTCTTTTACTTGACTATGTATATTTCTTTTGAGAATTTTAGTTTCGTTTTTTTTTTCCAATGGAGGGAGGGGGAAGGGAGAGAAAATAGATATTTAACTGAAAAAACTAATTAAATTTAAAAGATCATATAGAGCCAGACTTTTCAGCTTACTCGAAGAATTCTAATGATTCCTAATAACTAGAAGTGGAATAAGATGCCTTGTGTGGTGGTAAGCTGGAATTATTCAAGAACACTTTTAAACTAAGTGATAAAATCTACTCACACAGAAAAAGAAGTCAAATGAGTCAATTATTTCTCTTTCTTTGCTATTTGAACACAGAAAACGAAATTACCTGATATATATTCTTAGTTGTTGTTCATTCCTGTCTGACTCTTCATGAACCTAGTTGTGGTTTTATTGACAAAGATACTGGGAGTGGTTTACCATTTCTTTTTACAACTCATTTTACAGATGAGGAAACTGAGGCAAACGGCTTTAAGTAACTTGCCCACGATCACACAACCAGTAAATGTCTGAGAACAGATTTGAACTCATGAAGATGAGTTTTCCTGACTCCAGGCCTGGCCCTCTATCCACTGAGCCACCTAGCTCTCCTGGTATATATTCTTAACTCTCTCTCTCAAATTATATTGTATTCTTTTAAATACTTGCTTAAATTTATTTTTTTACAGTCTATCTTTCAGTTCAGTTTATTCTACGCATTAAAATTTGGCCTAAAATACTTTTTAAAATTTTAATTCCTTCTTGAATTTGAGTCTTTTAATAACTTATCTACACAAATGGCTCGTTGTCATTTAAAAGTATTGCTCTTGGCAAAGGATTAAAGAAATAACTTGCTTGTGTGTCAGTATTTACTACCAGTGGCTCCTTTGAATCATATTCTCCACTGTTATTCATTAGATCATTTGTTTCCTTAGTCACTAAGCTTTCTGCCTCCTTCAGTGAGAGCACAAAGAGCCCATAAAAGAAGAAACCGACACTTTAGTCACACATAATATGGAATTTCCCATTTCCAAGTGAACCTCATGTTAATTAGGGTGCTTCCCCCCCTCCCCACCCTGTTCCTAGTCAGCTTTAGTGCTCTGAAAATGGTATTTAAATGTTGCCTTTTGCCTCTTTCTAGAAATCTCTTCCTGCCTCCCCCCCCCCCCCCACCATGGCAATTTCAAGATTGGTGGCATATGCCAGTTATTCACGGATATTTCAATTGACCTTTGTGGTAATGGGTAATTTCAGGGATACCATTTCTGTCTTCTCTGCCAGTTGTGTAATTTTGTTTTGGGGTTAGCCAACACATCTTTTCTTACCTTGGATGAGGAAATGAATAGAGGCTTTTGTGATAGAGATATGAGACACATCTTTGCTTTATTTGTGTCTTTTTATGATAATCTTTCATCTTTTCTTTCTGTAAAAATTGGGCAATGCTCCATCTCTCATAATCTGTTTTGTTTTTCCTTTTTGCTACCTCTTGACCTAATGTTTGTTTAATTCCCTTCCCTCCACATTACAGTAATTAAATAATATCAAAATACTGAGACTTTTAAATTACTTACGTAAATCATTAGAAAACTGTGCTTTCAAATATTTCCAGATGATGCAAAATGTCTTTTAATAGTCATCCCTTTGGCCCTTTCTTACTCAGGCATCTTCATCTGTGTAAAAAGTTTCCAAAGTCTGTCTTAGCAAAGTTAAAACTTATGCTTCCATTGAAAAGAATTTCTCTTTCCATGGGAGGTCTGAGACTGATGGGTGGCTCAACCTTTAAAGCCATTCAAATAAACATATGACAAAAGTTTGCCTAAAATCTTTAATTCATCCCAGGAGTTTGGCCATTCTTCATAAAGTGTGTGATCTAATAGATGAGTGAATTTTTAGGGTTTCTTTGGGCCTTTACTAGTAATGAAATAGATGTAGTCATGAGGACTTCAACTTGAATATTTGAGATCTATTATTTCACTCTTGTAAGTATTTCTTCTATCAGTACAGATTGCCAGTGGGCTTCTCATATCTGTTTTTCCATAAATAATTCCTAAGGAATTCTTTCAATGTCCTAGAAGCTTTCCTGTGGCTCTTTTTGGCCATACCAATGTTGCACTCGGGCTGTTCATCTGTTGTCCTTCATTCTTACTATATGATTAAGCCTACCTCTCTTTCCTATCGTATGCGTCCTCAGTAACATCTTTTGTGATATTGTTATAGGTTAACCAGGGTGGGAAATCTGTGGCATCCAGGCCACATGTGGCCTTCTAAGTCCTTGGGTGCAGCCAAAATTTTACAGAACAAATCCTTTTATTAAGGGGATTTGTTCTATGAAGTTTGGATTCAGTCAAAGGGCTGCACTTGAAGACCCAGAGAGCCATATGTGGCCTCAAGGCCACATGTTCCCCACCCCTGCATTAAACTAAATGAATCCCTTGAAACATTTCTTATAATGTAGAGATCTTTCACTGTTCTGTAAACAATTCACTTTTAAATTTTCTCCTTTAAAATGTGGTGCTGACTTTTATATTCCAGATGTGGTCAAATCAGTGCAAAGGACATTATGCCTATTCACTCCATTGAACTGGACACTGTACTATCATTAACGGAGCTTAAAAAATATATCATTTTTTTTTGTTAATGCAGAGAGGTCACATTCATGGCTCCTTTTGATGTCGAGTCATATTGACCAGGTATTTTTTCGTGCCAATTGCTGTTAAGGTAAGTCTCGTCATCCTGCAATTGAGGATAACACCACATCCTGGTGTCAATTGAGTTTTTAATATCCAAATGCAGAATTTACTTGTATTCAGTTTCACAATTCAGTGGCTTACTTACTCCTGCATTAAAAGTAATGTAGTGAGTGATAGAGAAGATAGAGCACTTGCCCTGGAGTCAGAAACACTTGAGTTAAAATCCACTCAGATACTTACTAGCTCTACGACCTTGGATGAGTCACTTCACTTTGGTCAAACTGTTTCCTCTAGTGTAAAATGGAGGCAGTGCTAGCACCTACTTCATAGGCTTGTTGGGAAGATCAAATGAGATATTTGTAAATGCATTTAGCAAATGCTTTACTTGGTTTTCTTGTTGTCTGCTACTGTCTGACAAAACTGTGTCTAGCAAAAATACTACAATGGTTTGCCATTTCCTTCTCCAGCTCATTTTACACATGAGGAAACTGAGGCAAACAGGGTGAAGTGACTTGCCCAGGGTCACACAGCTAGTATGTGTCTGAGGCCAGATTGGAATTCAGGAAGATGAATCTTACTGATTCCAGGCCAGGCCCTCTATACACTGTGTCACCTTGCTGTCCTGCTTTACATGTAATTGGAGCTATATACATTCTTATTCCATTCCCTATTAGAATATAATCTCCTTGGGGACAAGGACTGTCTTTGTTTTTTCTTTGCATTGCCAGTACAATGCTTGGCACTTATTGATTGGTTAGCCCATTATGTGTCAAGCATGCTACACACTTGGGCCAATGCAGAGTTTAGATACCTACCATGGAATGGAAACTCGTTGAAGGTTGGCATTGTCTTCTTTTTGTCTTTGAATGCCTTTGTCTGGCATAGTGCTTCTCCCTAGTGCTTAATAAATGTTTATTGCATTTTCTCTAGCTGTCTTGGAGGTTACATTATAGTAATAATATATAATCCTCTTCAGCATCATCCTTAATGTCACCAAAGAGTAAGGGACATAGGAATGGCAGGTGTGCATATGGCTCGGAGCAGTATATGGCTGGATGTCTTAAATAAGGACATCATTAAGAATATAGATGACTGGAAAACAGGTGGACTGGTCACACAGGAGAGAGAGAGAGAGAGAGAGAGAGAGAGAGAGAGAGAGAGAGAGAGAGAGAGAGAGAGAGAGAGAGAGAAGAGAGAGAGAGAGAGAGAGAATTATCAACACAATCCCGAAAGGACCGGAAATAAGCCATCATCGTATTAGATAACAGATCCCTGCAAAGATGAATAAGGATGGCACAGAAAGATAAGGTAGAGAGGAGTTCACAGTCAATAACAGGGAAAGGAGTACCCATATGTCTGAGCATTGGGATTCATTGAAACATTGAAACAATGCCATCTTGTTTGTTGCAAACTGCTGTTATCACCTCCCAAGATCTTCCTGAATCTTGATTCTGTCATCCATTATTTGCTGTTCCTCCTGATCTAGTTCTACACCAAATGTACATCATTGATAAAATTGCCAAACAGGCTGGGACCTAATCAGTTCAAGAAGCATTTAAGTGTTTCTGTGTGCCAGTGAAAGGCAGAAGTGGCATAGTTGATAGCCTCAGAGTCATGAAGGCATGAGGTCAGCGCTTGACTCTGATACCCATTGGCTGTGTGTGACCCTAATGCTACTGCTGTAGGCAGCTCCCTAATTTTGTAGGTTATAGGGAAGGTAGAGGGAATTTCCTCATCTGGGAGTTCACTCTACAGATGAAATCTCAGGTCTAATCCCTGTTATATAAGTAAAGAATGAAACGTAGAAAGACAAAAACAAAATAGACCTTTACCTCTGGGACCTTACCTTCTCCTGGGAGGGAGAGGAGAGGTAACACACACATATGAGATTTTCACACATACAGACAAGTGAAGATTAGTAATAGCTCTCATTTAGAAAATGCTTTAAGCTTTGAAATATAGTATTGTAACTCTGAGATATCCAGTAGACCCAACATATGACTATATTTTCATGTCCAACTCTCTTAACAATTCTGTGAATTGGATGCTGTTATTAGCATCATTTTACAAAGGAATAAACTGGCCCAGAGAGATTAAATAACTTGCTTATAGTCACACAGCTATTAAATATCTGATGTTAGGGTAGAGCCCAGGTCTACCGGGGTCTAAAGTCAGATCTAGATCCATGTTGCCAAACCCAAACCAAAAGTCCAGGGGCTTCACATGTAGGTGGGGAACATACAAAATAACTCAATCAATTAAGCCAAATCCATTTATTAAGTATCTACCTTAGCTTGGAAAAGCCAGGGTCCCCCACTGCATCCGGGACCATCTCCATTGTCCTGATCAGTATCTGGCCACTGCATCCAGATGGCTTTGGAAGAAAGACTGAGGCTGGTGACTTTGCACAGCCCTCCCTCACTGAAATCTAGTTCATTTGCATGTTATGGTGTCACCTTCCTGATGTCATGGTCCTCTTTGAGAATGAAGGACAAAGAACAACCAGATTCTAGGCACTGCAAAGAAATGAAAACTGCCCGTCCTCCAAGAGCTTAGGAGGGAAATCTAAATAAATAAGTAAATGTAAAACATATTTTAAGTATTTTATGTGTAAGGGAAAAGGAAAGTCTCTGCCTACTAGGGGCATTAGACATGCAAAATTCTTCTGGGCACCTGCCTTTAAGTGAGTTAGCACTGACTTTGGGACATATGAAATAAACCTTCACATTGGAGGCAGCATCCAGGTTGGACCTTGAAGGAAGAAAAGGATTCTGGGAGTTAGAGAAGATGGCAGTTCATTCCATACTGGGGGAATAGATTATACAAATGAGTTCCGATGGGAGATGGAATTTTGAGATCAATGAATGGATAATTGTCCAATTGATCTGGAATGTGGATTTTGGGTGGGGAATGGCATAAAGTAAATCTGGAAAGTAGATGGGAGCCAGATTGTGAAAGTCCTTAAAGGCCTAAAAACTAAGGAATCTGTATTTTATTCTTAAAGCAAAAGGCAATGCTGGAAGATTTTTGACTAAAAAGTTATAGGCACTTTGGTTATCAGTAACACATGAAAGTCAGAAGAAGTGATACAATGACACTGTCAAGTTCCCTCTGAAAAACTCTGGAATTAATTGTGAAGCATGGGAGTCACTGGCACAGCTCTGCCCAGCATGGTGTGCCCTCATCAAAGAAGGCACTGTGCTCTAAGAACAAAGCAGAACTGCTCAAAGGAAATGTGAGATGTGCAACCTTAGAGACAGCTCCACTCCAAGTGTTCATATGGACTAAAGTCTTTTGAGCTCCTATTGGTCTGGTCAGTTACAGCTGGACGTACTGTACCTTCCCCAATATAGTGATGCCATTTTGGTCCTTTACAAGAAGGAAGACCAACAACCAACCAATCAATAAATAAAGCATGTTAAGTACTTACTACATATGCCAGGTTCTATGTTAACCTCTGATGGGCACATCTACAATCAAGCAAGATAGTCCTTGCCCTTAAGGAGCTTATATTCTAATGATGGAGGACAACATGCAATGGGAACTGAAAAGGGAGAGAATGAGTGCATTCACTCATGCAGCTCTCAAAATGGTGGTCTAAAGGTAGAGTCACTAATCAGGAAAGAAGGGCATCCTGGTAGAAGTTTCTCAGGGCAAAATTGGGATAATTCCAAAGAGTGAAGACATAATTAATTCTTCTCCTGTAATAATCTATAGGGAAATTATAATAACAATTGGGAATAGATTGGGAAAACCCTCTGTTCTATTTTTTTCCTTTTAATTAACTGTTTAGAATCTGTGGGATGGGAAGACCTATAACGAAGAATGTGAGAATTGTACATGATGTCCTGCATCTGGTAGAATTATTCAGTCTAAGGCTATGCTCTATCCCCTCTGCATTCATCTTCTGGTGACAATTTTTTGGTATATGTGGTCTCCTCCATTAGGATGCAAACTCTTTGAAGGCACAAACTGTTTCCTTTTTTTTTTTGCTTTTTTTCTTAATTCTCTGCATTAAGCACAGTGCCTAGCTACAATTAGTACTTAATGATTTTTGATTGATTAATATAGTAAGAGGAATTAGACTTGAAAAGTTGTCCTTTGACAGTATATGAACATCAGTGACTTGTGGGTAAGAAAACTCATTCTATTATACATACTTTGCATGGGAGGATGTTGCAATTGGCATGTCCATAATTGAACGTTTCTCATGATGAAATAATTTTGATGCTTTGATGATGAAATCCTCTAGAATGGGATCTCATTTAAGCATTCTCTGGCCCAGATTTCACTTTGTCATAAAGACTATCATATTCAGACTTTTATATGCAATCTAATTTTTCAGTAAGAATCACCTCTAGATCTATGTATTGAAATGATTTTTAGATAAAATATTATAAAAAAGAGTTTTGCCTTTGAGGGAGGTAAACACATTTGATACATTAGGGGGAAAAATCTTTTTCCACTTAATTCCATACTGGCCCATACTGTCATCTCATGGCACTCAGGAGCCCACATCATCCTTTCCACAGGGGATCCACTCAGTGTGCTAGCTGATTCCTTCTGGATTTCTTCTCTTGATTACAAAATAGATAATTGAACACAATGTCTGAATTTGTATGATGGAGGGGAGGGAATCCTAGATCTTCTGTGTTTCAGTTACCATAACGAATCAATTCATTTAGAAGTTAAAGGCTGTCTTCTTTTATTCATGATAGAGTATAGCAAATTATGAACTTTATCACTTTACCATGTTATTTGATAGAGCTTTTAAAAAAGCTTTTCCTTGAATAATTTATAATAGTAAATCACTGAGATGGTTGGATTCTAGTAACAGTTCAAATCTTTTGCTTTGATGGGAGAGATGAAAATTTTCTTGGCAAAAATGTTCAATGGAAACAAAACAATATGATTTTCATATTGTGCCACAGGAGGAGAGGCAAATGTTGTATCAGTGACAATAGTTTTCAAAGTAGCCAATAGAATTCCTTCATATTTCATTAGTAATTTAAACAAAACTAAACTATGTAACAAATAAAATCTCAGAGTTGGAAGGGACCTCAGAAGTCGTCTGGTTCAACTTGGATCTGAACAGTGACCTACTGTCTAGAATATCTGTGTAAAATCAATTCCTTCCTCCTTCTCTTCCTATGTTCTTCCTCCTTCCTCTCTCCCTCTTTCTCCCTCCCCCTCCTCCCTCCCTTCCTCCCTCCGTTCCTTCCTTCCTTCCTTCCTTCCTTCCTTCCTTCCTTCCTTCCTTCCTTCCTTCCTTCCTTCCTTCCTTCCTTCCTTCTTTCCTTCCTTCCTTCCTTCCTTCCACCTGTAATATATTGTTGGCTTATGGAATTTGAAGTTCATTAAACTCCCAGATCTTTTTCAAAGAACATTTGTCAACTCTTACCTTCCCTGACTTCATCTTATGGGATTCATTCTTTTTAAAAAGCTAATCATCAGGGTGTTGGGCAAAAAAGAAAATGGATATTACAGACCATATGTAGTCAAGATCACCAAAGACAACATTTGAATGTTCAGTGCTTTAGGTAAGTAAAAGGGAAGCTAATTGTTCATGGAATACTTTTCAGAAAAGTCTAATCAAAACAGACAACATAAATTCATTCCATTTGAGCCAATGACCAAGTTGAAATTCTAGTTCGTTCTTTCCTTTGTCAAGCTCGCATAGGTAATTGGGAAGAGAAAAGCCAAACTTGGCTCTGAAACAGATTCAAATAAGGTGAAATTCATACTTGTATTAACTCATATTTTTTCTTTCCCTTGGCTTCCCTTATTAAAGTCAGGAGGGAAAAAAGAACAGGTCTTTCTTATGGGATGAAGTTAGCTGAAAATGTGAGGTGAAAGGCTCCTTTTTTCAATTCTTCTCCTGAACTTAAGGGAAAAAGGGCAGGCAGAACTCCCAGATTCTATCAGCAGTGGTTGTGGAGAACTCATCAGTGTTCACCAAGCTGATCTGAGAACACTGCACCAAGCCAAGCCAAATGCTGTGGTGTTGAACCCTGTGACTTTCACCCCAAGAGCTGATGTTTTCGCTCATCAACAGGATAAATATTCATCTAATTTTCCCTGTCATCGCTATTTCCTTCTCCCCTTGTTCACAGCCCCCATCCCCTGCTTGGTGGGTTCTTCATACTCACACCCTGCCTTCTCCTCTGGACCCCTGTCAGTATTGTCAAGAAAATTACTCTAAAACAGAGCTTACTGATTTGGAAAGTCAAAAAAATAAGACCATTAGATTACAGCTGAAAAGAAATCCTAAAATATGCATACACCATCTAAACCTTTACAGGATATCACTTTAGTAAATGTTTTCCCTGACACTCAAAATGACAACTTTGCAGAAAGGTCAAGTGTCTATTGATGAAAGAAAGTTCACCTGTAATCGGAAATTTGAGTTTATCTTCTGTTTGAGTGGGCTTCCAATTGGTTCATTTTTATCTTTCCTTCCTGCATCATCTTTGTTTGCCATTATTTTGTGGTTGTAAAACTTGTGAAAAGCCAGTGCCTCCATGATCTTAATAGTAGCAAATGTGATTTTTATGATTTATCATTATGATATATGGTTTTTATGATTTATCATTGTAGTTTATGATTTTTCATTATAATTTTTATCATTTATGGTTAAAACTTGATTCATTATCATTCATATTAGTTGTCACTGATGTTTTTGTAGCATTTAAAGGTTTGGGAAGAGCTTCTTCAGTTAATCAATAAGCATTTATTAAATACCTACTCTCCCAGGCACTTTGAACGCAAAGGTCCAAATGAAGCATCCCTTGCCTTCAGGGAGCTTACACTTCTAATTTGATGGCCATTGCCAGCCCCTGGCAACAGAAAGAAACCACTGAGTTATGGATGATTGACATAAGGTCTAAAAGCAACATACAGAAATGAACTGTAATCACTTCTATTGCAGACTTCAGTCACTTAAATGACAGTGATAAAGTTAGGGTGTGCACTCGTTATTGCACTGTTCTCTTTTTTGTTAATGATATCGTTATTTAGTTGTTTCAGTTTTGTGCCTGACTCTTTGTGACTCCATTTTATTTTATTTTTGGCAAACATACTGGAATGTTTGTCATTTCCTTCTCCAGCTCATATTTCTGATGAAGAAACTGAAGCAAATAGGATTAAGTGACTTGCCCAGGGTCACACAGTTAAGTAAGTGTTTGAGGTGGATTTGAACTTGGGTCTTCCTGATTCAAGGCTCTATCCCCTGTGCCACCTAGCATTGCTCAATGAGAAAACTGCAAATTCAGCCTTTTAGCCTCACATAGTTGCCTGCGGTCCTGAGACATTAAGCTACATGCCCAGGGGTAACCAGTAATTATGTATCACAGGAGACTTGAACTCAAGCCTTTATGACCCCTATGCCAGGTCTTTATTCACCATGCTGTATAATGATAGACTTTGATTAAAAAAATCCTTTTAGTTTTGAAAGCCTTGTTGCCAAAATGAATTGCTTATTGTACCATTTTTTTTTTAAACTCAAGCTTTACCCATTGTGCTACTTTGCCCCCTTACATGATCATGGTTTTAAGAAATAGAAGAAAGATTATTTTGCTGAAGTGATGTAGGCTTGGCTGAAATTGCCATATCAGTTGATCTCCAGTCTTTGTTTTAAATGTAGAAGGAGAAGCATTAATCTCCCAGAGACTGTATTTCAACTTTTTGACCCAGGGAAGAGAAATGGAGGATGCCCAAGTCTTGCTTTCAGCTTTCACTAAAGCCCTGAATGCAGTGCTTTGGGAGAGCATGCCTCTCATTTTGCTATGGGAGGCTGGCTGAAGATTAAGACAGTTCACATATTAATACAGAAGTGTGTATCAAAGCCAAATGGAGCCCTGATTATTTTTACATGCGGCTATCCTGAATTATCTCTGTCTCAGCTCAGATATTAGTAGGGGCGATGCTAAGTATCTATTCCTTTGGTATCTCTTTCTTTCTTTTCTTTGTTCATTTGGCCAATTACAGTGAAGATTGTTCTTGTTGCATGCTATATTTTAGAGACCAAAGTACAATCTGAATGGTTTACTTAAAAAAAAAAAGAAAGATATTTTTAATTTTGCATTCCATTTGGAACTGTTTGCTCACATAAAAGGAGCTGCAGAGATGGAGAGCCTCAATTACGTTCATCTATAATTATGCAGCAACATTTGCTTCAAATCATTGAACATCTTTGGTAGGAGAAAAAAAGTATTTTTTAATTACTGGCTGGATTTATTTTTCTCTGGTTGAACGTATGCACCCTTCCTGAGGAGCTTTTCAAATTCTCTTTGACGTGGCTCTGAATCTAGGCCTATACTTCTTGAAGAGAGGAATTATCTTTGGAATTGCTGTGACAACTCAGCGACCAAACTCCTGGGAAGAACTCCGTCTCATTGCTTATAGCCTGGTCTTTTGTGAAGTATATTAACGGTGCAAATGAGGCTCCTCTTCCCCTCTCCCTTCCATGGAATTTATTGATTACTCTGGTCGGGGCCTAATTTAATATAGAATACTACAGACTAAAAGCAGAGAGAGATAGATGTAGATGAGAAATCCATAAAGAGCTGTAGGTAGGGCTCTGACCCTTGGAGTCAGGAAACTCATGGTTCACATATTGCCTTGGGCACTAGCTATGTTTACCACTAGACAGGTCACAATCTATTTATGTCTGTTTTCTCATTTGTAAAATGAAGAGTTTGGAATCAATGGTCTCTTAGGGACTTTCCAGCTTTCTATTCATGATTATCTGATTCTAGGAAAAGAAAACTTAAATCAGTATATCAGAAATCACAGCGTAGAGAATTAACCAATCATGGCAACTGACTAGATTACATTGCTTGCTAGTTTTGTCTTACATGATTTTCTTTTGTAGTGGAAGCTTCCCCTCGCCCCATGAAACAGCCTTCTAATGTAGCAGTCAAACATCTGTGTGACTTGTGTGGAATTTAAATCTGTGGTCTGATTTGGAATACCCAGGCCAAATTCACATCTGATGTGATAAGTAAAAACTCCACTCTAATGCATACATCACGTATCTTAGAGTGTTTCTTGTAAGAGGACCGGGTTATTTAGGGGGACGCCCACTGTTTTGGGTTGACCTTTGTTATCAGCTGTTGGCTCATGCTGTATATGCTGTATAGACTTTGATGGTTTAGAATCTGACAACTTCAAAGTGATGCTGACATACGTAAGGAAGGAGAAGCCGTGAAGATGAAGTACGTACCTATAATCTTTTAGTAGCATTCCCTAAAAAATAGAAACTCTGAAGGTCTTCCCCTCCCAGACTGATTTTGTGAAGGCAAACTAGGCCATCTTTTGCCTCAATTCTTACCTAGCCTTTAATTATTGAGTGGGTGTTGCCTCAGCTTTAACCTTAGCTTAAAAAGACCATGGTCTCCTGCTGCATCTGGGGCCATAGCCAGTCGTCTTGACCTATGTCTTGCCACTGAACTCTGTCTGATGACTCTGGAGGAGAGAGTGAGATTGATGACTTTGCACAGTTCTGCCTTGCTTAAATCCAGTTCACTTACAAGTCAGGATATCACCCTCCTGATGTCATTGGTTGTCTTTGAGAAAAAGGATTAACGTTAACTGCAACAAATAGAGAGACTGTATGGCGTAATCCATGGAAAACTACACGTAAGAGTCAAGAAAGACCTGGGTTCCAGTCCAGCTCAACAATATATGAAGTTATGATTTTGGACAAGTCAATTAACCTCTTAGTTTCTTAGTCACTTAACCAATAAAAAAAAATTATTAAGTTCCTATTCTTAAGTTGCAGAATATTTGCATATCTGTTTTGATAGAGTTTGGGAGATCAAAGTTTCCCTTCCTCCTCTCTTTCCTCCAACGAAGGGGGAAAAATTAGACAAGTCTTCAGAAGAATATAGTCATTAGAGGTTGTCAAGTGTCAGTGATAATTTAAGCTAAGGAATCATAGCTTTTTATGTAACTAAGCATAGTCCATGGACATACCTTATGAATATGGAAATGTTGATAAAAGACTCAAAAACTGCATATATCTTTTAATTTGAACATCTTTTGATAAATGTCAGTATTATCATTGTCTAAATTAGGTAAGGGTTGATAAAGCATAATGAAATCATAACTCTGGGTCCTTTCCGGAACCCATTGATCCAAATAATTACATAGCATTTTAAAAAAAGTCTAAATACAGAATTACAGCTAGATCCCTGGACTTGAAGTGAGGAATAAATCAGTGGTCAAGACTTGAAGTAGAAATCTGCATCAGACACTTACTACACATCTTACTCTGGGCAAGTTACTTGACTTTTCTCAACGTCAGTTTCTTTATCTATGAATAGGGATAACAGCACCAACTTCATGGGTTTGTTGTGTGCATTAAAGGAGATAGCATTTGTAAAGCACTTTGAAGACTTCAAAATGCTTCTTGACATTGCTTTGAGACAATGCTAAGAAGTTTCTGACCTCACCCCACAACAATGGGGAGCTAATGCAGGAATGATGGTGGTGGCTCACTTAGAAATGCTTCGTCTTGTACTTATATCTTTACACGACTATGCTGGTGTATCAAAGGTTAAATGAGGGTGAATCAAAGCATTTAAGCTCTATAAGTGACCTTTTGTCTCTTGAATTTTCACCTCAGTAAACTGAGGACTCGTGTGTGTGTGTGTGTGTGTGTGTGTGTCTGTGTGTCTGTGTGTCTGTGTGTGTGTAAAAGTGAATTTACCTTAGTCTTTTAAGGTTGGGTTTTTTCCTTTTTCTTTTTGAGGAGGAAGCCAAGTTAACAATTAGTCTTAAGTATTGAAAGAAAAGAGTTGAAATAATTCAAATGGCAGCTGCCTCTTTTGCAAGCTCATAGGATTGTAGAGAATCATAGGAAGATCATGAGTAGCAAATAATAGAAACATGATAGCTTAGCAATTTCATAGTATTTTGAAGTCTTTATTGTTGTTGAGTCATTTCAGTCATGTCTGACTCTTTGTGACCCCATTTGGTGAATTCTTGGTAAAGATACTGGAGAAATTTGCCATTTCCTTCTATTTGCCATTTTTCTCCAGGTCATTTTACAGATAAGGAAACTGAGGCAGACACGGTTACATGACTTGCCCAGGGTCACGTAGCTAAGTTAGGATTTGAACTTATGAAGATGAGTCTTCCTGATTCCAAGTCCAGTGCTCTCTCAGAGCCGCCTAGCACCCCGCTGGAAGTCTACAAAGTGTTTTAAATATGCTTTCTCATTTAACGCCTACAACAATGCCATGATATTAGTGCTGTTATCATCCTCATATTACAGGTGAGGAAACTGAGGCTGAAGAAATTTAAATGATTTTTTCAGGGCAAGACGAGTAAGTGTCCAAGGCAGGTTTTGAAATCGAGTCTTAAGATCACAGATGTATTCCTGAAGTCAAATAGAGTCAAATCCCTGAAGTCAAATACAAATACTTAAACTGTGTATTTAGACCTTTTTTTTTTTAATGCTAAATAACAATTTGGGTTGGTTCATTGTGGGAAGGGACCCAGACTTATGATTTAATCAGTATGGGGAACTTTCACTGTGACAACTCCACTAGCCAATGTAGACCAGAAGCTTATCTACAGTTAATAGTCCTAGAGAGTTGCCTGGGATACTGAGAGATTAAAATTGCCCATGATTCATTGCTAGTTTGTGTCAGAGGCATAGTTGACCCAATTCTTCCTGATTCCAAAGCCCAGACTCTCAGTGCCATATTCTGCTGATTGTTTTATGTAACATAAGCTTCTTAAATTGGAATGAATAACGAGTGATAATATTATTTTGAGTAATTATGAGAAAAATGGAAACTCTCAAGTTTGGAGTACATTAACTAAAAGAAACACAAATACACAGTTTATGGATGTGAAATGATTAATTGTTAGACGTGGTCACCTTTTACCCTTTTAACTCCCATCGCCTGCCTTAATTCAACTTGTGGCATTTGGAAAACAAGAGTAAAAATAAATGTCAGTGGAAATGTGGGATGCTCAAATGAGTCAAAGCAGGATAATTACAGTGTAGTGGAGGACCATGAATAAGACACTGTATCAGCTACTGCCATTTCATTTTGAAGATGACACTTATAATAGTGATGTTAAGTTGGTGTTCCTCTGAGACTGCAGTGTGACCATTACTCCTTTTCACACTTCTCTAAACTGTGAAACCTGCCATTAAACTATTCTCTAGAGGGCCCAGTGCATTTGGGAATCATTGGATTCAAATAAAATTTACCGAGGCTCTACCAGATTCCATTATTTTTTATTCTTTCTCTAATTGTATGGCTTCGTTTGTTTTCCCACTTCTACATGTTGGTTGCCAGCTTGCATGACCTGACTGATGTAGCTGTTTCTGTCTTCCACAGATATATGGCATGATCTGAGGGTACAAATCACTTTCCTTATAAGATTGCCTCTGCATGCTCTGATCTGTACTAGTGCCATAATCAACCTGATTGATTATTTTTAGGATGATAAGATCACTAGTTGAAAGGGTATTTAGAAACCATTTAATCCAACTCTTTGTTTCACAGATGAAGAAATTGAGGCCAAGAGAGTCTAAGGTCAACCTAACACAGGTTTTTCCATCTAAATTCCTTGCTCTTTCCAGTATATTAAACTGTAGCCTCTGCAATCTTTTTGCTATTATCAATCAGTCAACAGCTTTTATTTAGTGTCAACTGGTCACTAATCTCTGGGGTTACATAGGCAAAACATGAAGCAACCCTTTTCTTTCTGTCTCTTGACTGGATCTGCTATTCAGCAGAACAGTGTTGTGTAACTATCCCATTGCTGGTCGAGAGCAAGTGTTTGTGTGTGTGTATGTATATATAAAAACATATATATATACATACATAATACATATACACATATATGTGTGTGTATATATATATAACTGCGCACACATATAAACATACCTATATGTATCAGCTATGTGATATATACACATATTACATATATATTGTTGTTCAGTAACCTGTTCAGCCACAGTTGAGCCATTTCCAACCCTTTGTGACCCCATTTGGGGTTTTCTTGGCAAAGATACTGGAAGAGTTTGCCATTTCCTTTTCCAGTGGATCCATTTTGTCAGGCAATTAGAGGTTAAGTGACTTTCCCAGGGTCACACAGCTAGAAGATATCTGAGGCTGGATTTGAACTCAAGTCTTTCTTACTCAAGGCCCAGTGCTCTATTTACTGAGCCACCAGCTGGTATTCTCTCTTTAATATATATACATACAAATATACACACACATACACATAAGATAATATATACATATCACACATATATTACATTTTATTTTACATATACATACGTACATATGTATATATATGAAACAGAGAGAGATACAGAGAGAGAGAGAGATGGATAGAAAGAGAGGAGAGAGAAAGAGAGAGAGAGAGAGAGAGAGAGAGAAAGAGAGGAGAGAGAAAGAGAGAGAGAGAGAGAGAGAGAGAGAGAGAGAGAGAGAGAGAGAGAGAGTCGATCCCATCTTGCCTTTTAACCTGGAGAAAGGTGCAGATGTAACATGGAGAAAACTGCTTAAGTAGCTGGATAAAATTACTCTCTATCGGTAGAAAATCCAAGTTACCCAAAAACATGCTAAATGACAGTGGTTTTCTGTAGAAGTTAGGGTGCTATAATGTCAGCATTTTTTAAAAAATTGGAACATTATTGGAAATAAGCTTTTTTTAGTTAACAGCATTAAGTGATGGCTTTCAGCTCTGAATTGGTGATGATAAGAAGAACTGGCCTTGTGAATGGTTTCCATGGGGTTGGCTCACATGTGCCTTTTGTCTTCATGCCCATCAGCTATCAATGCCTAGCTTTGTGTTGACATTATAAAGTTTCTTAATTGTTTGCATATCGTTTCATGTGTGCAAAGGGATTTCATAGTCATTTGTGCTGACAATCGGCAATGACAGTCTCTAGGAACTGATGCTAAAAGTATGATTAAATTGAAAGTTTTTGAAAATGCCTCAGGATCATTAACCATTGATCTCCAGCCCTTTGTCGTATATACCAGCCTCACAGTGTGAAGTGTATGGGCGAAAATTGGAACCATATCTAGCTGTGCTTCCCTGAATTACAAGGGAGTTGGTCAAGTGTTTCTAAATCTGGAATGACCAACCTTTCCATTTTGGAGTAACCTGAGAATCTTGGTAAACATCCCAGTATAGTCAAATGGCCTTAGAAGCTACCATAGCCCAGTCCTAGTGATTGTATCAAATGTGATGTTGAGATTGCAGTGTTCTCTATATACTTGCAGACTGCTGTGACTCATTTTTCTTTGAAGTAAAAACATGCACAGGATTAAGTGGAGAGGTTTTTTTTTTTAATATTGTCATTTTTGATTTTTGCATCACCTTTGTTTCCAAGTATCTCATCCAGTGAATCGTCCCAAGTCATAAATAACAAAGAAACAAGGGAGTTGAGGTAGGAAGCAATTCAGAAAGATAACGAATATAACCAGCATTAATTAATCAAGTCTGACTCTATATGTATTTCACACTCATAGTCCCCTAGTTCTGAAAAGAAGAGAGGAAAGATATATTTTCTCATTTCCAGGGCCAAGGTTGGTTATTATAACTATACCATGACACTGAAAAACTTATTCATAAACTTTTAATGGATCTTTCTCTTTTTTCCTAATGCCTAGGTTTCTAATTCTTGAAATGGGTATAATAGCTAAAATTTCGTATATCACTTTAAGTTTTGCAAAGACTTTCACTTATTTTCTGCTGTTTAGTGATTGCAAGAATGCTCTGAAGTAGGAGCTATTAGTATCATCACTCCCCTTTTTGTTGTTCAGTCTTTATGGTCTTTTCTGACTCTTTGTAATTGCATTTGGAGTTTTCTTGGCAAAAATACTGAAGTGGTTTGTCATTTCCTTCTCCAGCTCATTTTGCAGATGAGAAACTGAGGCAAACACAATTAAATGACTTGCCCAGGTCACAAAAGCTAGTGTTTGAGGTCAGATTTGAACTCAGGAAGAGGACTCTTCCTGACTCCAAACTTGATGCTTTATCCACTGTGCCACCTACCTGCCACCCTCTTATTACGAGTGAGGAAAGCAAGACTTGGACTTTAAAGTAATTTCTTCTTAAACAGAATAAGTGCCCTCTGGCATGGATTTTTAACTCTGGTGGTGCTGACATTAAATCTGTCACTCTTAACTATGCCATATGGTGCCTCTTACTTATAAATAATATATCTGATTCTTTTATGAAAACTGTATTATCACAGAAACTCCTGATTAACATACATGCCATTGTGGGCAGCTTTATCAGTTCTTTATATTTTGAATTTTTAAACTTTACTCCCTGTGTTTCAAAGAGCCCTTTGGTTTTGTCCTGTAAGGCAGTTTCACTTAGGGAATATCATAGACATTCTTTTCCTGGGGGCCTGAGGACCAGGATTTTAGGAATGACACTGCAGGACTATTATTAAGTTACTGACACTTTTTTGTACTTTGCTCCTAAACACAATATATAGTTCTACTGAAAAGCACAAGTCTTCACTCCAAACAAATTGCACGCCAATGACAGTGCCTAATTCAAAGCAGCTTTGGAATCAGAGTATGAAGTTTTTGAAGTCTCCCAAGTTATGATTCTAACTTCATCACTAATCTAAAGAAAGTAAACTAAGATTTTTTTTGAAAACCCTGTAGTATGAACATGTTTGTTCCAAGTTTAGTTATTATACAAGCTTTCTTCCTGCCTTCTCCCTCCCCATCCCCGCCCCACCAAGAGATTTTGCTCAGTCATTCCCAAGGAAGGAGGAGTTTGTAAGATCAATAATAGCTTTGTGAAGATGACCTCACATTTGTATAAAATTGTATGTAATTGCTTTTTCAGAATAGTTATGTTCTCTTTTTTGGGAATTATATATTTCTTATTTTAAATAGTATTTTTTTTCCCAAATATATGTCAAGATGATTTTTAGCATTCATTTTTACAAGATTTTGTGTTCCAAATTTTTCTCCCTCCCTCTTCCTGAAATGTAGATAATTTGATATAGTTTATATATATGCTATCATGTAAAACATATTTCCATATTAGTCACAGTTGGGAAAGAAGAAACAGATCAAAAGAATAAGAACCACAAAAAAGAATAAAATAAGTGAAAAAAGTATGCTTCGATCTGCATTCAGAGTCCATCAGTTCTTTGCCTCTATGGGATAGCATTTTCCTTCATGAGTCCTTTATACTTGTCTTAGATCATTGTGTTGCTGAGAAGAACTTAGTCATTCGCAGTGTGGCTAAAACTGTGTACGGTATTTTCTGGTTCTGTTCATTTCACTCTGTATCAGCTCATACAAGTCTTTCCAGGTTTTTCTGAAATCTACCCATTCATTGTTTCTTATTGCACAATAGGATTCTGTTACTTTCATATAACACGACTTATTCAGCATTTCCCCTTGTAGGCCTTGGTTTTTTCATTTGCAAAAAGAAAGTACAATTATGTGCCTTCTAAAGTATTGTCTAGCCCTAAAACTCTACAATTCGGGGCTTTCATTTTGCTAAGCTTCAGGGAAGGCCAGAAGGGAAAGGCCAAAGGGGCATTTGGCCAGATGTTTGGGTTTTAATAATTTTGCATCGAGGATTACAAGGCACTTATCTCATGACCCTCTTTTAAGTGGGATAATCAGTACAGGAATTATTTTTATCCACATTTTTAGACTTACTAAAATTCACTTTCCAAGGCAAAGTAACTTACTTGGTACCATGCAACTACTTAACGTCAACAGCTGGGATCTGAAATCAGGTAGAGTGGAAGGAGTCTTGGACTGGGAGTCAGAGGACATGAGTTCAAAGTCTACCACCATTTTTTATTACCTGGGTAACCAGTCACTTCCTGCTTCTGGTCCTCAGGTTTCTCTTGAAGGCCTTCTATAGAAGGATAGTTCTAGATCCAGGGAGGTTAGATAGATGGTGCAGTGGATAGAGAGTCAGATTTGGAATCAGGAAGACTTTATCTCCTTGAGTTCAAAACCAGCCTCAGTCACTAGTTTTGGGACCCTAGGTAAGTCACTTAACCCTGTTTGCCTCAGTTTGCTCATCTATCAAATGAACAGGAAAAGAAAATGGTAAACCTCTTCAGTATTATTGCCAAGAAAATCCCAAATGAGTTCACAAAGAGTGAGATATGATTGAAATGACTGAACAACAAAAAGATCCTTGGGGATTGGCAGAGATAAGGGATTCTTAAATTCTGACCTGCTGATACCTGCAGGTCCCTAAGATCCTTCTAGAGTAGCTGCAGTATCAAAACTCTATTCATGGTAATACTAAGATTCTATTATCCTTTTAAAATACTTTCCCCATTTCCTAACTCATATCTGTGTGAAGCTTGATTTCTTCATGTACCTCCGTCAAAACAATATACACCAATAGATTAAATGCAGAAACAGATATGAGAATCCAGTTGTCTTCTAGACAGACATGAAAGAGATTTGCAAAAATACCACGACTCTTCTCACTATTTTGGAAAATATAGTTATTTTTCAGAAAAATATCTTATGTTAACATGTAATGGGTTAATTTTTATTTTTAAATGAATTAATAAATATTTAAAGTATCTGTTTTAATTTTTAATATGGTAAATATTGATATATGTAACCCACATAAGCAAAAGCTCTTGGAAGTCTTTAACAATTTTTAAGAGTTTTTGTAAACGGGTCTCGAGACCAAAAGTTTGAGAACTGCCAGACTTGATAGTACATTCTTGCTCTTTGATGTGAAATTTGAAAGATCAGTTCTTTTTCCCTTGTTACCATGCCTCCTGTCAATGGTGAGATTAAACCTATGAGGGTGCTACTGTTTGTTGTGTCCAACTGGACCAAGAAAAGTATCATCATCACTTAAGCAAATCTTTCTCTGTGCTCCATGTCTTTTCATTCCCTACTTCCCTGCGTAATCAATCACTCATTGAAATTGAGGGAATATAACAGAAAATGTGAGTTGCTAAATTGCATTTACTTATTGTCCATCTAAACATCAAATGAGTAGAGCAAGATTATATATTGTTAGATCAGTGGATGCTTGCTTCCTATTTATATCTGACCTTTATGTATCATGTATTGAATAAAAACATTTTCAAGATTATTTTCAAACCCTTGAAAAGTACATTTCCTCCTAATTTTATATCTCTTTTCTTCAAGTTTTATTTATGATTTGAAGCTATCATGTGCTTTGTAGTTGGCATAACTATAACTTTGGGGCAGGTAGGTGGTGCAGTAAATAGAGCACCAGTACAGGAGTCAGGAGGACCTGAGTTCAAATCTCAACTGAGGCACTTGAAACTCACTAGCTGTGTCACTTAACCCCAATTGCCTCATTCTGGGTCATCTGGTCACTGGATTCAGATGGCTCTGGAGGAGAAGTGAGGCTGGTGACCTGCACAGCCCTCCCTCCCTCAAAACAAAGTCAAGTGCAAGTCATGTCATTATTTCTCTGATGGCATGGTCTTCTTTGGCAACGAACACATACACAGCTATAACTTTAGTATGTACTTCTTTTATTCTAAATGTAAAGTATGTAAGAGGCTAGGTTACACCACTTTAAGCAATCCACTGAAGTCTGTTTAATGCAAATTTGGGACTAAGGTGGAAAGTTCAATAAATAAGCATGAGTTCAGAAATTAGAGGACTTTTTTCAAGGAGTTTACTTTGGAGAGCTCTTTGCAGAGTTAAAAATTCAATTAGTTTTCAAGTATTCCATTCTGCAAGTTGGAAAAAAAATAACTATAAAGAATAGTTGGGCATTACTGTAATAAGCTATTCTTGAACTTGTTATTTAAGGACATCAAGGTCCTTAGTCAATAGAAAAGGAAAAATCAATAAATGCAGAAAACTTCATGATGAAATCCTTTTGGTTCCAGACAGCTTTCCAGTCAATTACAGTAATTTAGCCTGTAGTGACCAAAACAAAGGGGTAATAGGGAAAGAAATTGACAAAAACATGGTCTTTTTGCTGCATCTGCTATGCCTTTCTTCAAAAAACATCAGGAAATTTTGCTAGGAAATTGAGTATTGGATGGTGGTGAGGAAGAAGCAAATGCAAGTGCTGGTCCTATGCATCCCAATTCAGTCCTCTCTCTCCTCTCCTTTCTCTCTCTGTCTTTCTCCTCCCCTTGCTTTGCCCTCTCTCTACCTTGCTCTCCATATGGATAAATATACATATATATGTATGTATATATTACATATGTACATATGTATATGTATGGTTATATATGCACACATAGATATACATGCATATATTCTAACACATACACACATATGTAGAATGTTTTTTGCCTCATGTTGGGGACTCAAAGAGAGGAAACTGATTGTTACCACAGCCTTCTTTAGCTTGACTGGTATTATGACCTGGATTTTCTTCCCTCTATGATAACATCAGCTTTATTATTACTCACCCCTCTAACTTCTCCTCCTCATAACGACTGACTTAGGAGAATCCTACAACTATCTTAACAAATCTACTCTTTATATTGCACCCTACATACAATCATCCTGTCAATATCACCAAACTACTCATAATGAAAAATGCTATCTACCTCGAGAGAAAAAGCTGATGGAGAATGCATGCAGATCAAAGCATACTATTTTCACTCTGTGTGTGTGTGTGTGGTTTTCTTTGTGTTTTCTTTCACAACATGACTAATATGGAAATATGTTTCGCATGATTGAATATGCATAACCTTTATCAAATTGCTTGCTGTCACAGGGAGGGAGTGGAGAAGGAGGGAGAGAATTTGAAACTCAAAATTTAATAAAAACAAATGTTAAAAATTGTATTTACTTGTCATTTGGAAAAATAAAATATTATTCAAAACTACTACCAAACTTTTCTAATGCTAATTTATTTATTATCCTTATTTCTTTTCTGATTTTTAAAGTTAGATGTCAATGTGAACCAAATCTCTCTAATGAGGCCACCAGGGCAATAGTGTTATGTGTTTCATCCCCTCTGTAGAAGGTAAGCTCCTTGAAGTCCAACCTTTTTCTTTTAAATCTATAATCCCCTGTGCCTAGCACAGTGCTCTGCCCTTAGGAGGAGTTTAATGAATGCTTGTTAAAAGGTATTGGATTGGAGTGTTATTAATCCTGAGGCAGTTGTAGATGAGCGTAGCCTAAATAAAAAGACTCTTTTACTTTGAACGTTCAACATTTGGTGGTTGGAATGTACTCTATCCTGTCCTGATCCTGCTCAGCATGTGGAGTCCATTAAGCAATATAGAAGCTCAGGTCTCCCATTTAATGTGCTAACACTGCATCTGTTTCTACCCTGATGATAACACCTGGATCAGTTTAGAACTTGTGCAGAGGTTTAAGATGTGGTGTCATTAATTTCTAAAACAACTGTTGATCTTTATAAGTGTGAACCCCTTGGTCTTCCACGTTCCAGATGAATCCATCACCATTTGAACATGCTTATACCTGCATGCTTATAGAAAAGGAAATAAAAAACATGTGCCTTCCACATTAGGGGCTTTCCTTTCATTTTAATTCTCCTGAAGGGTGGCAATGAGAAGGATTCTTTATTTTTATTATTTTTTCTTTTGGGAAGGAGAGAGGTGCTTTTATGGTGTAGTATCCTGACCTTTATCAAATTTTCATCTAAAATGAGTTGTTGATTGATGATTTCCCCCCTCTCCTTTTTAAAAACACATGCACATATATGGTCAGTCCAATACATTTGTGATGCCATGAGTAATATGATGCGATCTCTTGGGAAACCTGGAATGGGCAGGCATTAAAAATTGAAGAAAGTAGATTCTGTTGCTGAGACAGCTAGCCTTATCTCTTTGACTGACTGAAAGTTAAAGTGCCAATGTTTCTGGAGCTTTGAAAAATTACTTTCCCCAGTGACCTACTACCTTTTAGAGACAGCACCATTTGGAGTTCCTTTTTCACAGTGGTTAATGTCCTCAGAGAGTTATAGCACTTTTATATTCCATCCCATCTCTGTAGCATACACCCAGAAAGTAAAGCATTAAAAAAGAGTACTAATGTAGTATTTCAGTCTGCCTGGATCTGATACACTCCCACAGTCGATCTTTAATATTATTTTCTCAGTGCTTAAATCAGTGTAGTTTCATTGCAGTGACCCTTTCACAAAGCATGGCATTATTACCCCCCATCTCCCTTACTACCTCTCCCCACCAAGGTAGTTAGCTATTTAGTTGTTAAATTGCTTTAAATGAGAGGTCCTTAATGGATTTTTGTTTGTTTGTTTAACGTTTCTTTTTGGTCATCTGGTGAAACCTATGAACTTCTCAAAATTCTTTTTTTTTAAATGCATAAAAACAAATTCATAGGATTGCAAATGGAACCAATTCTATTGAAATAGTCATCATTACTGTTAAAAGAAAAGTTCACAGACTCTAGGTTAAGAAATCCTGCTCTAGAATGTGATTCCAAAATGGCAGACCATTTGTTGCCAATTTACATTTCATTTGCTTCCATCAAGAATACAAAAACATAGATGATTTTAACACTACTTTTTATTTTTATTTACAAAGGAATGGTATGCAAAACATATATTATTTTTCAGATTAAAACAAAACTGAAGCACTTGTGAGCATTGCTAACTATGTATGAGAATGAGGCAGGAAGAAGGTTGATTCCTCACCCATAGTCCATCCCACATTTTAGATACGTGAAAATTGTTCTTTGGTTTGCACCCAAATAGACCTCTTTACAAAGTTTGCTATGTTTCTAATCTGTCCCTGTCACCTTGAGTCTATCCTTTGCCTTTGTTTGTTAAATATTTTGGTGTTCTTTATGTTTGTTTCCAGGTATTCTCCTTTATTGCTTGAAATCCTGTTCACAAACCTTCTTAAGAGTTTGTATATGGTCATTCTTACTTTAGATGAATGACATCACAACCTTATTGTCATTCATTCACTGCATCTTCCACCCAACAGAATTAATGTGTTAGGATGCATTTTAGGGACTGGTGGGCTTGGTGGAGTCTCTGTGGTGAATGTATTACAGGACTTTGGCAAGATTTGCATGGATTGGGCATGCATGAATGGATTTTGTTCTGAGCTATGAGAGAGAACAGCCAAATCTATGACATCACAGATCTCTTTGAGGGATCCCTATTGAGTCAAAGATTAGTTAATGGATTTAGCTTATATGGTATAAAGAAGACAACATGGGCAGTGGGTAATAAGGAATAGGCTGTGTCAGTGGCGGTAGGAGTTCTTGCCTTAAGCCCCAGAATGGCAGAAAAACTTCTCAGGAGAAATAAATTTCCCCTAATCTTGTTCTGTTATTTTCCACCCCTATATATTTGCCTAGACCGTTTACATACATGACATGGTGCCTTGGTCTCTTTGCCTTTTTGTAATCTTTGTCTTCAAAGAGAGAGAACTGACTCCAGAGACTTAAAGAACTTGGTTTAAAATCAAACTACTACCTGTGTGATCTTGGTCAAGTGACCTAATCATTCTGGGCCTCAGTTTCCTTATCTGTAAAATGTGGGAGCCAGACTATATGGCCTCTGAAGTCCCTTTAATTTTTAAATCTGTGATTCTATAATATGGTACAAAATGTATCTAACCAAAAATTATCTTAATTGCCTCACTGACAATTTAGCATATATGTTGATCACAAATTCTTTAAATATATTCCAATTTCTTCTAGTATATTGAATTTTCCAGATAGGAGAATTAAATACTTTTTCATGACTGGATAAGCATTTGCCAGGCATGTTGTCAAAGAGATTCTGCTTCCAGTATGAATTAGACTATACAGCTTCTGAGATCCATTTTAACTCTAAGATTCTGTGATACAGGGATTTAATGTAACTCCTCAAAGATGATGTGCTATTTTTGTAGCATGTAAAGTCTATTCCCAAGTGGTATGAGTTGAGTGTGGTTTCATACTGCAGCTGTACAACCCCCTATTGTTTTTTTTAAATATTGAATATTTTATTTCCCCAATTACATGTAAAAATAATTTTTACCATCCATTTCTTAAGACTTTTTGTACCAAATTTTTTTCCTCCCTTCCCTTCATTGAGAAGGCAAGCAATGTTACATAGGCTATGCATGTGCAGTCATGCAAAACATATTTCCATATTAGTCATGTTGTGAAAGAAAACACAGATCAAAAAAAAAACCTAAGAAAAACAAAGATTAAAAAATTATGCTTCAATCTGCACTTAGACTCCATCAGTTTTCTCTCTGGAGGTAGATAGCATTTCTCATCACAAGTCGCTAGAATTGTCTTGGATCATCATATTGCTGAGAATAGCAGAGTCCTTTGTAGCAAATCGTTGTACAGTATTGCTCTTGCTATCTGTTTATTAGCTCAGAGTAACCAGTAAGAAGTTTTAGGTTATATATTATAATTTTATGAATTCATAGAAATTTTTGAAACAAGCCATGTTTCTCTGCTGAGATTTTGAGATTAGACCTCCTTGGACTATGTCTTCTTAGACAAATGCAGATCATAGTTGTACTAATTCAGATCTCAAAATAGATACTGTAAACTTTGGAATATAAGCAAGCTCAAGTCCTGGTCACGCTGCTGAAGGAGTTGATTAATGGATTCTTCCTGATTTTAAACTATGTTGATAAGTCTGTCATATAGACATTAGCCTGGAAAACCAGAAGACTGGAATGTATGCAAAGGAAGTCTGTTAATTAGATGCCAATAAGCTTAACTTTACTTGCTGACAAAAATTTTAGAACCAATTTATTAAAGGGATGGTTTGTACACACCTAGAAAAGTGTGGAACTGATTACATCTTTAATGAATTAACTAAAGAACAGGTCATATCAGACTAGCTTCATTTCATTTTTTTTGACAGGATTATTGAACTGATAGATAGAGGAATGCTGGGGAGATAGCTTAGGCTTTTGAAAATGTCTTTCATGTTCTTTTTATGAAAAGAAGGGAGGGATGTGAGCCAGACCAGAGACGTGAAACTACTGGCCCTCAAAACACCAGATTAGATTGTATTTGGAAAATGTTTAACAAAATAAGCAAACAGACAATGCAAAATAGATAATGTTAATTTGTGGTTTTCTAAATCAATATACAGTTTATAGGCATATTTTTTTTTACTTCGGCACCACTGGGCTAGACACTATTAGTTAATAGTAATTTGAACCTGTTTGAATGACTCAACCCAGAGAATGGTTGATATCCACTTGGAAAGAGGTTTCCAATTGAGTTCTCTAGTTAGTTTGTTCTTGGCTCTGTGCTATTTGACTTTCTTAATCAATGACTTAAACCAGCAGTTCTTGAAATGTGCTCTGGGGACATTTGAGGAGTCCCTGAAACTATAAGGTCAAAACAGTTTTCACAATAGTACTAAAATATTTTAATTTTTAATAGTCATTTTTGATAGATATAACCAATATCAACAATATGGAATGTTTGTCAATATTTTTAAAGAATGCATAGGGCTCCTGAAATCCAAAAGTCTGAGAACTGCTGTCTTAGATCAAGGGATATATGACATGCTTATCAGGTTTGTGGATGATACATAGGTGGTAGGGGTCAGATGACAGAGCCTAGACTCAAGACCCAAAGAATATCTTGACCAGGAAGTTTTAATTTTTTGTGTGTCTGTTATGATATTTTTGGTCATTTGGTGAAGCCTATAGACCACCTTTCAGAATCATGTTTTTCAACAAAACATATTGTATTGCAAAGGAAATCATTTATATTGAAATAGATTTATCAAAAAGTCTTCTTCTCCTTCTCCTTCTTCTTTTTAGTTCATAAACTCCTGGTCAGAAATACTTGATAGACTTATATTTTGTCAATTTGGTAAGATAGAAATTACATTTACATAGGATCTGAATCTGTGCTTTCATTGGCCACACAGAATTCCTGGATGAGGAAATTTCTTTTGCCAAAATACGTACTTTCATATTGATTCATTTGAAGTTTTATCCTTGAATGGAAAAAAAAAAATACCTTCACAAGTGTTAGATCAATAGCAGTTTATTTGAGAAGCAGGAGAGATTTCATAGGGACTTGTAAACTCAATATGAGTCAACTATGTTATATGGGAGCCAAAAATAACTATGCGTTAAGAAATGCATGGTATCTAGAACATGTCCAGGCTACATATGGATTATTACATCCGTTTATGAATATCATATTGTAAGAAAGATATTTACAAGATGGAGAGTATTCAGAGGAGAGTAGCAGGGATGGAGAAGGGCCTCCAACTCATGCCATATGAATGTTAATGAAGGAGCTGGAGATGTTTAGAAGGAAATAGAAGACATGGGGGAGGCATGATATGTATGTTCTAGGATTGGAAATAATGTTGTTCAAAAAAAGAAATTAGATTTGTGCTAGTTGGTACGTTTGACCAGGACAAAGAACCGACTTCTCTTGCTGAGAAGTTGCAAAGAAGCAGATTTAATGAGGATGAGGTGAAGTACTTCCATGACCATAAGAACTCTCCCAAGTGGAGTGAGCTTCTTGGGGACTTAGTGGGTTTCCCCTTATTGGAGATTTTCATTATCCAAAAATGGATAACTATGTGTTGGAGTTAGGTAGTATTCTTCTTATAGAGCTCTTCTGGAAGGTCAGTATTATTTTGATTTTAGATAATATCTAAGGAATGAAGCAACTTTGAGTGAAGTTCTGTAGAAAGGAGACATACTATGGGTTAATTTAGTATGTGATCTTATAATTTTGCTCAAATAATGAAGATAAACAAGAAACATCCGAGAACCCTACTCCCTTTCAATGGGCAAAATAGATTTGTCATTTCCCCCCCTCTTCAACATTGAGATGAGAGACCTCTGGCTTTTCATGACAAATTAGAAAGTTGCTGGTGGTTTGAGGACCAAATGTTTCAGTGCTCCGCATAGGTTCATCTGTGTTAGTTTTAAATTAGAGCATTTTCCTCAGACCAGATCTGTTTTTCATCAGCATCAGTGGATTGCTGTGTTCAGAAGAGCTTTCTGATTTAGCTCTGAGGCTGATTTTATTGTAAAGATGTCTGCGTACCCTGTCATCACAAGTCATTCTGGTGAAACTTCCCATGTTCTGTGTGTGTTGCAGCAATATGTTCAAAGTTTGATCTTTCTCAGATGTGTGTATATGTATACACATATAAAATGAAATCTGTATTTCAGAGCACAAAAGGGATGTGGGCAGGCCAAAATGTTGATGGGTATGGTTTTTGTTAGGCTTTATAATATAAAACTGTAAGTTACTTATTAGTCTGTATAGCAACATTTTTTTCCTTTAAAAAAAAAACTTTTATATATTTTATGAAACTTTTATTTCTGAATGTATGTAACCTCCCTGCACACCCAGAATACTATCTTTCAATAAACAAATAAGAAAGAGATAAAAATAAAGCAATTTTGAAAAACTAGAAGAAACATCAACTAAATCAGACCATATACGTAATGTTCCACACTCACAGGACCCTACCTATATATGGAAGAGAGGAAGGTGAATTTTCTCATGTCTTCTTTATATCTAAGATTGGTCATGGTAAGAATCCAGTTTGAAATTTCATTTTTCTTGCTCTCATTTTCACTCCTTTTTCACACTTGTGTGTATGTGTATATATTTCATGGTTTTGCATAATTCACAAATGCGTCTGTTCATTTATCTTTTCATGTTTGTCTGTGTTCTCCACATTCATTCATTATGTCTCATTAAAGTAATATTTCTTTACATTCTTGAACGATTCTCAGGTGATGGGCATCTCCTTTGGCCATGAGGACTGTTTTCACAAGATTGCTAAAGCCCTCTCTTATCCTACGTTTTCTAGGACCTTTTTAGCTCTAAAATAATATTTTGAGATTAAGGGATTGGGGTGAAATAAAATAACATTTTGTCCATAAAGTAAAAACAACATTTTGAATTATTTTGATTTGTGATGATAAGCCCATAAATTCTGCAAAATACTGATTGCACAGTTAAAATAGTTTTATTTTTTAAGAATTGTTCTAATACGAACACACACACACATACTCACTCACTCTTGTAGTCAGAAGATTGTGATGTAGAGGAATAGAGGCTGCTTTGCAAAGTGAGTGAATTTCAGGTCTCTTGACATATTTCTCTGCACGTGTTTTATTGAGCCTTCCACTGTGGTGCCATCTGTTTGGATATTTATGTTTCCTTGATAGGACCAACAAAATGGTGTCTTATAAGAGGAGCCAGGCTACTCTGCAATTCGACCCCTGGAGAGTCCTTTTGTTCAGTCTGATATGCCTTGAGAAACTGTCTTATTGTGAGAGCCAAGAATCTGATCTATCCAGAGTCTCAATCTTTATTCATAATATTAACTTAATTCAATTCCAGAAAAGCTGATTTGTTGTTGTTTTAGTGATTACCATGTGATGATTAAGTGATTATGAGGCTAGGCATAGGGGATACAAAGATAATAGCTACATACTCCCTTCCTCAAGGTATATATTTTCTACTGGCAACCATTTTTTGGAAGAGTTTCAGAGAGCGCTTCAACAGATAGTATATCGTAGTGTCTAGGAAGGTGATGCAGTGAATGGAAGCACTGGACTTGGAGTCAGGAAGACCTGAGTTCAAGGGGCTACAGACACTTACTGTCCATGTGACCCTGGGCAGACCACTTAACCCTGTTTGCCTCAGTTTCATCATCTGTAAAATGAGCTAGAGAAGGAAATGGCCAACCACTCTAATATCCCCAAATGAGATGACAAAGAGTCAGAAATGACTAAAACAACTAAACAGCAAAGACAAAGTATATAGGGAGATGACTTCAAAATCAGGAAACCTGGATTTACGCTCTGCCTCTGACATATACTAGCTTTGTGACCCTGGGCAAATAATTTAACCTCTCATTATCCCCAGGTAATACTTAAGCCTCTAAGTTGCCAGGCAGGTACAATTTTCATCAATAGAGGGAAGTTGTTCATTAGGAATTCCATATACCAGTGAAATCATAGCTCCCACCCTGCACACAAAACACCCTACTATCTTTAACATAGCTTTCTTTGTGCCCATTTTGCAAATGAGGAAGCCAAGTCTCAGAAGGGTCAAGTGATCTATGATTATCACACAGCTAGTGTCACATGTAGGATGTGAACCCAGTTCTTTCCTATTTGAAGTCAATTACTCTATCCTTTACCTAAACTCAAGCGGTAGTGCTAAATCTCGTAGCATTTGTCTTACCTACAGGTTCCATGACATGCCAAAAATATCAGCAAGAATATTCTGTGTGGTCTGTGATCATCTCCATACATATATATAAAAACAAAGGAAGGAAAGAGTGAAAACATTTCTACATGATCAAGGCAAGGGTGCATATAAATGTGTATCTAAAAATAACTTCTTGATTTTTCTGGTTGATTGAAATGGAGGCATTAATCCAATTTAAGTGATTTGGTTGAGCTCCAATTCCAGGGAGAAACAGGACTTAGGTGAATAGATAACCTACATCTCTGAAGAATCTGGTAGGAGCACTATCCCCCCATTCCTCACCTGTATTCTTTGGACCTGCCTGGCTTTTCCTTTTAATTATTATGGCCAGGAAATGCTCAAATCCATGACTCTTCCTGAAATGTCATCCTGCAGCTGTGGTTAAGAGATCCTTTCCTACTTAATGCTATGCATTCTGGGTATGACTCAACCTGTAGGATACAGCGCCTCTATAAGATACAACCTCTGTTAGGAAAATGACTATGAGATGACTTGCCTTTGGGTTCATTCAACAAGTTTGTGTGAGCTAGCGATTCCTTTACTTGAGGATGCCATGTATAAGGTATTGCTTAAACAATCTTCTGTTTGGGCTGCCTCGCTGTACAGAAACCAAGGATGCTTGGACTGTTTTTCCTTTGATTCTGTAGTCTAATAACACCTAGGACAGCACCGAGTACCAATTATGACCTTTCTTTTCCATCAGATGATAATAATTCCATCAAACATATGGTAAACCCTGGCCTTTTCAGGATGCTAGTTATCTTTGAGACCACCTTTGGCTGTGAAAATGCATCCTAGTGCTGTCCAAATTCAACTTTGGAAAGCCATGTATTTCTTGTGCTCATTTTGTTTGGAACTCTGATTTATTTAAGCACTGGAGAAAAGTGTGGCTGTGTGCTTTAGTACATCACGGTATTAGGCCGACACATTGACAGATGTAGTCATTATACAGCTATATTGAAAATACGAATATGGTTTTTTATTGTGTGGATAGCAAAGCTATGACAAAAATGTTGAGTATTTTATGAGAGAGAGAAAAAATAAAAGTAAAAATAAAATGTTAGGAATAGAGAATTTCTGATGTTTTTATGCAATCTGGCTTCAGTCTAACTTTTCCAGCCTCATGACATATTTCTCCCTGTCCTTTACACTCTATGTTGCAATCAGATTGGCTTTTTAGATACCTACGGACTTGGCAAAGTGGATCAATCACTCAACTAATCAATAAACATTTATTAAGTGTCTCCTGTGTGTCAGGTACTATGATTGAGTGCTAACAGTCTTTGAGTGGAGCCTGAGTTCAAATTCTGCCTCAGACATTCATATTTGTTTGAACCTGAAAAGTCACCTATCTTTTCCTAGCTTCATTTTCCACGTCTCTGAAATGGGAATTAATGGTAGTACCTATCTTGCAGTGATGTTTCAAGGATCAAATAAGATTCCATATGGCAAGTGCTTTGCAAATATTTAAGAACTATGTAAATATCGTAATTGAAAGTCATCATGGCAGAGTAGGTACAGTGGTTTCCTCAAAGTCAGGAATATTTGTGTTTAATTTCTGCCCTTGACCCATAGTGACTGTGTGGCCCTGGACAAGTCACTTAACTTCCCAATGGTTTATGCCAGAGGTGTCATCTATGGAATATGCTGGTAGCAACATTCCCCACTGCCAGAGCAAATTGAAATGTAATCAGGAAGTATTTAGCAAAATAAATAAAAATGCAACAAATGTTACATTTTCAAACTAAGTCAATATGCAGCCTTCAGGGATTTTTATTATGATTACTAACCACCTTTCTATTTGAGCCTGACATGGCTGCTCTAAGGCAATTATCTTAAGATCATATCCCAGATGGTCATCCTTTCCCCAGTGATTTGATATTATTGAGCATTAGTTTTATGTGTACATGTGGTATTCCTTCAATAGAGTATAACTTCCCTGAGAGCAAGGGCTATTTTCTTTTTGTTTTTTGTATCCATTCCTAGCAACTAGCACTGTGCTGGGAACAAAGGTCCTTAATAAATGAACGATGAATGAATGTATTTGGTTCTTGCTTGGAGCACACAAGATAACTGTCACCTAAATCCACTGGGATTTCTCAGTTGTATAATTTAAAAATGCCTTTGGTAAGTACAATTTATGATTGGATGAGAATCTTTGTTAGCTAAAATAACCCATTGCTTAACTGGATTAAAAAGTTAATAATTTCCATTTTCTCTCAGGAATTCTAAGCCTGACTTGGCAGCAGTAGGAAAGATGTTCATAAAAATAATACTTAGTAATTATGCAACACTTTATCTAGGAAGGTAAAAATGATTTTTAGACCTTAAGCCCAAGCTTCTCTGTGATCTACCCCTGTTCTGGTAATTGATCTTCATCCCCCAACCCCCACCTGCAAAAAGAGGGGAGAGTGGCTAACATAAATGTATTAGCCAATAGGATGCTTAACATTTATTACTAATGACCTTCATGAAGGTATAGAGGGAGTTTTATTTCAGTTTTGTTTATAGCCTAGATCTGGGAGAAGAGATTGATGAAATGAATAACAAAAATTATATAAAAATGAATTTTTTGAAGTTGAAACTTTATGGGAATAAATATAAAGTCCTATAAGTGGTATAAAAAATGAACTGCACATGTTTAAAATATTGAAGGCATGGCTGGACAACAGTTTGCATGAAAAAGACCTGGGAGTTTTAGTGGACCATGTTCTCAGCATGAGTTAATAGTGCGATGTTGCATCATCAAAAAACAAACAAAGCAAAAATACACACACACACACACACACACACACAGTATCCAAGGACCTTACTGACAAAGGGAACTCAGAGATCATCTAGTACAACTCTATCATAACACAGATGAAAAACCTGAGACTCGTGAGATTAAATGATTTGCCCCTGTTCATATAAATAATGTTCCAGCTGGCATTTGGATCTAGGGTTCTGACTACAGATCCTGTATTCTTTTGTGTGATTCCATGCTCCCTCCCAACAAGCATGGTAGACATCCTGTTGTTTTTACGGGATCATAGATTTAGAACTGAATCCGAATTGGTGTCGGGAGTTCCCACACAGATGCTCTTAGGGTCATAGATTTAGACCTTGGAGGGAGTCCAAACCTCTCCCTTTATGTATAAGGGAACTAAGTCCTAAAGAGAAGAGTAACTTGACCAACTTCATACAGTAGGTAAAACATGAGAGGCAGGATTTGAATTCATGTCCTGTGACTAGAGAACCAATATACGTTCTACTTTACACTATCTTTCCATAGTGAATGATAATACATTAACCTTCCCAGGGAACCCATTTTCATTTATCCAGGCATTCTTGAAGTTGTAACTTAATTCCTGGGGAGGGTGGGGGGCGGGGGGACGAAGAAAGCTGATGTGGGAATTCTAGTTCTAGTGGACAAGTGGTGAAAGAGATTGTTTTCTTAAATTTTTCAAATTTATTATTCATTTAACATTATTTTTTTAAAACTTTTAAGTTCCAAATTCTCTCTCTCCCTCCCAATTTTTCCCCCACCAGGTTAGAAGACAAGAAAAAGCTATCAGTTATACACATGAAATCATGCAAAACCTATTTCCTTCTTAGTTAAATTACAAAAAAGTGAGAAAATTATACTTCAGTTTGCACTCAGAGTTCATCAGTTCTTTCTCTGGAGGTGAATAGCATTTTTTCATCATAAGCTCTTTGGAATTGTCTTGGATCATTGTATTGATCAGCGTAGCTAAGTCTGAAAGATTTTTGGAAGGACTTTTGGGATCCCTCTTAGACCGCATTGTGTTTGTTTCTATTTCCTCTCCTGCACATTCAGTTCAGTTGCTTTTTGGTCATGTCTGACTCTCTGAAACCCCATTTGAGTTTTTCTTGGCAGAAATACTGGAGTGGTTTGTCATTTCCTTCTCCAGATAATCTTATAGATTAGGAACTGAGGCAAACAAGGTTAAATGACTTGCCCAGGTTCACACAACTAGGAAGTGTCTCAGACCTAATTTGAACTCTTGAAGATGAATCTTGCTGACTTTAGATCCAGCATTCTATCCACTGTGGTGCCCCCTAGCTGTACATAAGGGTACCTTAATAAAAACTCCTATCTCACTCTGATGTCTATTATAGAGGTATAACGGTTACCCTCAGTTCTGAAAGGTTTTTGCTGCAGTGAGTAACCTCTGGCAGGCTCCATTAAGCTGGAAAAGCTTTGAGCCAAGTCATTCAGCCTTAGCTAAGCTTGGAGAGGCTCCTTACCACATCAGCTTCAGCATGATGAATATTTTGGCCAGTCCTCTCTTGAAGGTCTCCTCACAGAGGAGATGCAAAGTGCATTGATGGAAGATATACCCACACTGATCATCTGAGATCTAGAGCTGAGAGGACACAGAGGCTCTCTAAGTCAACCTCTTCATTGTAGAGATAAGGAAACTGAGACCCAGAGAGGTTAAATAACTTCTCCAAGGCAGGATCTAAGTCAAATGCTTTTCCTACTACACCTAATGTTGCTTATTGCCTTAAATCCCTGGTAGTAAATAACAATGGGGAGATTGGAATCCAAGTCATTTGAATCTAAAATTAGTGTTTTTTTTCATTGTCTCACTCTGGTTGTCCTATGGGACACTCCCCCAGTTCATCATCAGGCCTGTCTTTGAAACTTTGCCAGTTTGTTAGGTCCCTCTAAAATAAGTACTTTACTGGCATAGACTTTTAAGAATAAAACTTTGAAGGTCTAAAGATCTGTCTTTTTCACACTGAGTAATGGTTGTTCATTATTTGCTGGTGCAACTACAAAGACCAATATAAATGCTTTTAGCATTGAGTCTCATACAAGGCTAACCAAAATGGCAGAGTGGGGTATTTTTTTCCTTACCATTGATAAGTTTTATAATAGGTATGGCCCTTGGTGACATGTTCTAAAAGGAAAAAAAAGCCAAAGAATATTATAAGTGGAAGATCAAAAATGAACATATCTAAGAAAAGATTAAATCCTACTTAAAGATTTTGTGCAATTAAAATAAAGACTCTGGAGACAAATTCTCTTTGTTTCAAGTGACGGTCTCAGGCTTTATTTCCTCTAGAGTGCTGTGGATAAAATAGTTTATTTTCACATAATTTCTCCCATTCTTTCCATAGTTTCTAGAGTAAAGGTTCCTCTGTTATCCTTAGTCTGCCTTATTGAATAATCAACATTTGTCACAAAAATAAACCCAGAAATTAAATCAATATTGAAATTCATTTTTTGGTTAATTCTTTTCCCCATTATTTTATTATAATTTTGGACTGATTTATAACTCTAGGGGAATTTTCCCTTATATTTATTTGTAACATAGCCAAAGACAAAGTGCGTTAGATAGAATGCTAGCCTTACAGCCTAGAATTCTTGGGTTCTAGTCCTTTCTCTGACACAGTGAACCTGAATAACTCAGTTAAATTCTCAGGTACCCATAACAAATCTTGAAAACTAAGTTGCAGTGACACTTTGCTTTAGTGGAAGATATTTCATCACTGGAATTATCCATCATCAGTGAAATCACTGATCCACAGTCTGGTCCATAGACTTGGTAAGACAATACATTTATGTCATTCTGGATATTTTGTCTACAGAGTCCTTGAATTCTATCACTATATGCCTGTTTAAATGACCCCAAAATAGCTTTCATCATGAGCAAGTATGTAATCTGTAATATGATGTTCAAACTCTGACCAGCATTTTTTCTTGTTAATAGTGGTGTGGATTGACTAAAATCTTGACTGAGCAATTAATTTTTTCCCTTCTATTTCTTGTCTATTGAAGATTTGCCAGGCATAATATATTTTGTATAGTCATATTTTCCCCCTCATTTCTTCTTTCATCATTTTTGTTTCACCAGAAAGATGTTCTCTTGATCTTTGGTATTAGAGAAATCTGATGTCATTCTTTGAGTCTTTTCAATCTCCACACTATCCTCCACTCAGCTGCCAAAGTGATCTCCTTAAATACAAGTCTGTCCTTGCCAACACTCTAATCAATAGTACCCAGTGGTTTTCTATTATTATTAGCAGGCAAATCAGTTAGCTCAGTGGATAGAATGTTGGACCTGGACTCAGAAGACCTGAGTTCAAATATATCCTCAGACATTTACTAGCTGTGTGACCAAGTAAATCATTTAGCCTCCATTTGCCTCAGTCTTCTTATCTGTAAAACCAGGATAACAATAGCCCATACCTCCAAGGGGTGTTACGAAGATAAAATGAGATCATATTTGTAAGATTCTTTATCAACATTAAAATGCTGCATAAATGCTGCTGCTGAAAATAATGATGATGATAAATGCATCGAAGATAAACTTTAAGACCTTTAAGCCCCTGACCCTACTCTACTTTTTTAGACTTATTACATATGACTCCCTTTTCATGAATTCTATAGTTCGGTCAAATTTACGGAAACATTATCTTTCATCCCTATTCCTTTGTACTGGCCATCCCCCCCTCCTCAGTTCTATCTCTTAAAATCTCCAGTTTCAATTCTTCTCATGCTCCACTTTGTATGTGAAGACTTCCCTAACACCTCCAGCAAATGTTTTGCATCCAGATCATCTTGTCTTCATTTTGCATATACTTTCATCTCCCTCCCTCAACCCCCGTCTCCACCCATAGATTGTGAGTTCCTCAAGGGCAAGGGATATTTCATGATTGTCTTTGAATTCTCACTGCCTGTGTCCGGCACAAGGTAAATGCTGGATTGATTGGTAGCAGATCCTTATTGGTTGATTTGTAAGAGTTCTGTGTAGCCTATGGCATATAGGGATCATATTTGTCTGGGTTTACTCCTATAAATCAACAGTTAATAAAATTCATCTCTTGAAGTAGTCTATTTACATCCTAGTGCTTGTGATACTGAACTGATGACCAGATGGATTGTAATTTCTGGAGAAATGATCTAGTTCTTATCCATTTTAGAAATGCTAATCCCTTGATATGCATCGCACCTCCTACTTACCATTCCTGGACTAGGTGAGTTTGTTAGTCTCTTGGCAGATTCTTTTGTCTTTGAGCTTCCTGTAGCCCTAGCTTCAAATGTGGACATGGTGGATATTAGGTAGATGTTTCTCCCTGATGTCAGTGATATTCATACTAATGTCTGAATTAATGCTTTGGTGCAAAGACCAGCGAGGGTTTCGTACTGGTCTTACTAGAAGATCAGTCATCCCTGATAATACTGTTTGGCAGTTTGTCAGTTTTTGTATTTCTTTTAAATTTTAATTATAACCTATCAAGTTTTAAGTGATTATTCCTGGGTTCGACTCTGATGAATGTCATTGTAGGATGTTTTAATTTAATGGATCCCAAATAACATCTGTTTCTAATGTTTTAAAAGCCAATTTATATGGAAATTCATTTAGCACAAAGTCAATACATACAGGCTTGTAACTCTTGTACTCTGCATAGGAAAAAAATCGAAACTCGAAGTCAAACTATTAAAATATGGTATGCACTCAATTAACTTGGCGATTTCATCAAGTCTATTGTTCCTTCCCCAAATGCAGCAACCAATTATAAGCATTCAGAATGTTTTAATCCTCTGAACAAAATTCAGCTGATAGAGAACTCTGGAAAAATAGCCCATTGGGACTAGCCCAATGCAAATGAAGTTTACTTTAGAGCACCAGTGCTCACTGCTTTATGCCTTTATACCACCTTAAGCCTGCCTGCCTTAGCACCTGTATGCCTTTCAGAATGACTCCTTTTGAAATCTGTAATCTTGTTATATTTCATATCCTTTGTCGCCAAGATGCTAGTTACTCAGTAGAGGGCTCCCAACCAGTAGACATCCTGATCTGATGGCAACTCTCAAAGCCTTCTTGGTCTGAAGGCAAGTGAAACCACTCCTTTCTTTGTTTTCTAATCATGTGCTGCAAGGGAAAGAATATGGATTCAGAAGATGGGGGTTTGAATCTTCCTCTTACATTTAATGTGTCAGAAAAATGCAACTCATATTTTGCATGAGAAAAAAAAAATTCAAAACTCACACTTAAAATACATTGCAGTCAGTTATCTGAGTATTAGTCAAGACATGGTTTTAGCACTTGTGCAACATTGAAGAAGCCACCTTCAGCCTCAGTTTCTTGTTTTGAAGGTGTTAGATACAACTAACTCTGTGGTCTTTTCTATCTCTAAACCTGTCACCTTATTCTATTTTAATAAAGGAAACAAAAAAATGGGATAATGTCATGGACAGACGAATGGGGAAAATATTTTCAGATGTCTAGATCTTTTTTTGTGTGTATGTATCTTCAAATAACATCTGATCGACCTTTGTGTGGAGTTGGGGTAGGAATTCAAGTCAGCAAATATTTATCAAATGTTTATCAAACACCTAAATGCAGGCCTTTGTTAAGTGCTGAGGATACAGTGATGAAGAAAAAATAACTCATTCAGCTGTTGCCTTCATAGAGATTATAGTAGGATGGACAGGGGTGGGAAGGTGAGAAGAGATATTTGCAAAATAAGGATGGAAACTTTAACAGCACACATGCTCTGAAGAACTGTTAGTACTTCTGCCCAAGCCCCAGTAACACTTCCTAACTGGAAGGTTTTGAAATCTGTTCCATATCTGTTGTCTTAGGGACTGATTGCTGCATTGATGCCTAAATCAAATTGGGAAATGGATGAGTTTTCTTTGGTTGGGCACCACCTCTGTCAGGTGTTTGCTGGGGCAATATTGGCTTACTCCGTGTGCTGCGTTATCTAAAGTGCTATACAGAAAACATGAGAAGTCTAAAATATAGTCTCTGCCTTATTGTACCTTGGAGTCTAGTTGGGGAGTCAAGAAACACACACATGTAACTTTCAAGTAGCAAGGAAAATGTCCAAATGAGATACATGGACAGAAAAAGCTGTAGGAAATCGAAAGGGGTGGTCCCTGCAGGTTGGAGTGATCAAGAAAGGCAGGTAGTGGGACTCTAGCTAAGTCAGGAAGGGTGCAAACTATTGAAATAAAGGGGGCAGGGGAGAGCTCCCCCCACCCCAGGGGATTATATTCTTCCTGTTCTCCCTTATCCCAGCACTCTGTACTTACCTTTGGGTATCTTTTTTTTTTTTAGTTTTAATTTTTCCCTCTACTAACATTTGTTTTCTGGGGAAAAAAAACCCTATAAATTCATTCACATGAAGATAGATTTGAAGTCAGATGACCTGGGTTCAGATTCTACCCCTTCCTCAACTATTGTTGACTAATCTTGGCAAAGTCATTCAGATCTCTGGCCCTCAGTTTACTCCTGCATAAAATGAAGGATTGGTACCAAGAGATCATCAAGGTCTCTTCTATGAGTAGGTTTAAGCAATTGCTAAGATTTACTATTTTTCCCTCTTAGGGATAATTGCCTTTTAACATGGAATGATACCCTTAGTGAAATGAATAAATGTGTAATTGTGAAATGTCCTGTATCAGTAATACCATGGGGAAGATTATCTTGGGGGGCTAGAGATTTTTTTGTAGTACCTCTAAAATTAGACAGCATAGGCCACCTTTGTTTATATTTATCTTATATAGCCACAGCCCTACTAAGATGAAACATCAGGTCACTTAGCACACAGCATCGGAACTAAGGGAATGATGTAACAATGTCACTGCATTTTTTCCCACTTTAAAATGTATTTTATTTTTAATTCTATTTTAAAAAATAATTTTGTTTTTTAGCCGAGCTATCAAGACTAATCAGGATCTTCTCCCAGAAACGCCATGGACCCACATATTCTACAATGATTTTTGGGGGACTCTCCTTACCCATAGTGGCAGCCACAAGTCCTATAGGCCACTCTGTACCCTTTCTTTCCGCTTTAATCATGCCATTGGAGGCTTGAACCCCTGGAGCTACCATCTTGTCAATGTTCTGCTGCATGCAGCAGTCACCGGCCTCTTCACAAGCTTCTCCAAGATCCTCCTTGGCGATGGACATTGGACCTTCATTGCTGGCCTAATGTTTGCCTCTCACCCAATTCACACAGAAGCGGTGGCAGGCGTCGTGGGAAGGGCCGATGTGGGAGCCAGTTTCTTCTTCCTGCTTTCTTTGCTGTGTTATGTGAAGCACTGCTCCACCAGAGGCTACTCATTGAGCACCTGGGGCTGGTTCCTAGGGACAGGACTCTGCGCTGGGTGCAGTATGTTGTGGAAGGAACAAGGTGTGACTGTATTGGCCGTGTCGGCGGTTTACGATGTCTTTGTCTTTCACAGACTGAAAATGGACCAGATCTTACCTTCTATTTACAAAGTAAGTGAGAGTTGGCTCTTGGGTCATTGGCTTACTGAGGGATATAATTGGTTGGTCATCTACCAGATAAGGAATGGGTATATTTGTAGCTCCTCAGATAGAATGTAAAATGAATTACTAAAGAATTCTCTTTTCTATGATGGAAAAATGAAAGGATCATTCCAGACCTGTCAGTATGATACAGGGTTTTATTTACTAATTGCTTTAATTTTACTATGCTGAGCTCAATTTGGTTCATTCATTGCTTTAACTTGGATGTCATATTGGGAAAGCCGTCTTTGTTTATATTCATCTCATAGTGAATATATTTCATATCTATGTAGTTCTTAAAATGCTACGTAACTCTGCAGTGCTAGTATATATTTCTCCCATTGCTGACACAAGCTCAGGGTTTATGACTTCTGTTATATCTCCATTTGGAGGCATCATATACTAGGAGACGGAGTGCTGGGCTTACAGTCAGGAGGATGCAGGTCACCAAATTTAATGGCTACGTGACTCCAGGCACGTTATTTAACCCCTGTGTCTCTCAGGTAACTCTCAAGGATTAAGTCACCTACAGGTTGTATTCTGTATTGCTAGAGGAAATGTTCATACTGTGAGTCCCTCATAATGAAAAAGTCCCATATTCATGTTCCCTTTCCTTAGTTTTTCTCATGTCACAAAAAATCACCACAAAACCACCTACCATGCATGTATGTTGGAAATACTTCTGCAGTATCTGGTCAGAGCTAAGAGGAAGATTCCACTCTTTTCCTGCTCTGTTTAGAGCAAGTAAGTGGTACAGTAGAGAGCTGAGCCTACCTCCCTTCTTTTGTGTATTGTCTGTCCCTTTAGATTATAACCTCCATTAGGGCAGGACATTTCTCTCTTTTCACTAATGGTATCCCTAGTTCTTAGCTTAGTGCCTGGTACATAATAGGTGCTGAACAAATATTTATTGGATTGGATTAGATCCCCCTGCTCTAACTCCCAGTGTGTGCACAGTGGATATTATCTAGATGTTCGATTCTGGTGGCTCTGATCCTCATGCTGATGTTTCAGCCACTGCTATGATGCAAAGACCAGCATAGATTACCATTTTAAGGTTTGCAAATTGCTTTACATGTATGATCCTCTTTGATTTGATCATGACAATGTGAGATAATCTACATTTTGCATGTTAGGAAACTGAGCCTGAGAAGGATAATGTGACTTGCCCAAGGTTACACAGTTAGTAAATGTTCAAGGTGTGATTCCAATTCAAGTTTTCCTGAATCCAAGTTTGGTAGGGGAGCAAGATGACATCAGATGGCCAGATTATGGTCCAAGAGTCTAGTTCTAGTCTACCCTCCAACACCGTCTGGCAATGGGACCCTAGGTAAATCATTTAACTTAGGCAAGTCTTGAGGTTAGCTGTGTAGGACACTAGGTGAGTTACTAATGGCCTTTGTTGATAGAGAAGCCAAGTCCAGGCAAAACAAAATACAATGTTCCTTTTTTTAGCTCTGCTCTCCAAGAACGGCTAGTCACAATTGAAAGTATTTGTGTTAGCTTGTCCATTAGCTGAAACTGATCACAACTTCCTTGTTTTCCCAAAGACCTTCAAACATAGTACTGTTTTAGAGGTCTTGTGAGCCTTAGCTACTATGATAACTCTTTGACTGTACCTTTTGAACAGTTTGCTTATAAAGTTGTAGGAGAATCTGGCCAAGGACTCAAACCTGAATAAATTCACCTTTGCTCTGAATTTTAGTACAGTCTGACATTTGGCAGATGTTTTCAAACCCCTGCCATATTTTAGGCAAACTTACTCCCACCCTCCATGGAGACTAGAATGGGGGGTTATAGTTCTGGAAGAATGCCTTGAGAAAGCTGCCATTTGATTGGTGTTGAGGAAGCTGACATTCTTTTCTGCCCAAATTTTGAGGTTCACTTGAAAGTGAAATGGAAATGGGAAGGAATCAAAAGGAAGAAAGGGAATTGGAGGGAGAAAACCTGTAGGGTTTAATGCTTTAAAACAAAATCAAAATTGCTAATTTTTCCACCTGGCAGGTATAATCATCACTTATATGTTCCTGCTCTGTGGGAAAGGATTACCTTTTTTAGTTGAAGCTCAAATAGCAAATATTGAATGATTTGGTGATTTCAATAAAATCATATAAGAAAACCCTGGTTGAAATGCAAGGAATGTGTCTTTTGTGATATCAGATCTTAATTTTAAATCATTCTTATGAATAGATTCTGGGAGAGATTCATTTTCCTTCTTTCAATTAATATCACCAAGAAACTGACCAGCCATTATATGTGCAGGGCCTGCTGCTTGGTTATGGGAATGTAAAAAGGCACAAGACATGGTCATTACACTGCATGCTCTCAGGGAACTTTCAATCTAGTTGAAGAAATGGGGTCAAGGTGGAGACATAAGGCAATAATATCAAAGGTAACTTATGGTAGCTGCCAAATCAGTGGCACGGAGAGCACCAACAGTTAATATACAGATGTTAGCTCCCTGAGAGGAAATTTGTTCCACTAAATTTCCAGTTTTAACAATTGGTAACTTAGGAAATGAATCTGATTAATGCTACTTCTAGCTTTGTAATTTTTAGGCCATCTATAGAAGAGTTTCCAGTTATGTAGATACTGATTTTCTTTAGAGATAATGGTGATTCTAAGGATGACGATGATGATGATGAAGATAATAAAAATACTTTCAATAATTAATTTTTAACTAAAGATAATAATGATAAAGATCTCTATAGAATCTCAAGGCTTGCAAAGTGCTCTAAATATGTTACATCATTAGATTCTCACAAACAATCATATGAGGTAGTTGCTATTATTTCCATTTTACAGATACAGAAACAGACTGAGAATATTGAAGTGACTTGGCCAGGGTAATGAATTCAAGCATTGATTTTCCAAGACTCCCAAGTAGAACTATCTCTACTCAAGGGCACCTTGCTCCCTAAAGATGGGTTTCATAGCTCTTTGTCATAAATTAGCAAACAGTGTCAGTAAAGGAGCAGTTTGTAGTGGATAGAACACTTAGGTGAGCATTGGAAATTTGAAAACTAGTCCAGCTTTCTCCTAACTAGCTGTGTGAATTTAAGCTTTCAGATTCATAGCTGCCTCATGTGTATAATAAATTAAAGTGAACTAGATGATTTTTTTTTAAAAAAGCAGCTTTAATATGTTTCCTGCTGCTTACAGATGTGGGTGGGTATGCTAGAGTAGTTGTGTAGGATTCTGTTTAAGTTGCATATTAAAGTCTTATGGAGAATTTTTCCATCATTAATTATATAATGATATGATCCATTCCTGGACTTAAAAGTAACAAAGAAATGAAATTTAAATTATATTTCTTTTGCATCAGTCATAATACACAGAATTTCAGAAGACTGACTTAAAATCCATGCATGAACAAGAATCACCTCTGTAACACACCCAACAGTCACTGAATTTTTGCTTTAAGACTTCCAGTGGGAAGTGTGGGAGGTGACATGCCATCCTCTGAGGTAGCTTATTCTATTGCTTGATACCTTTCCTTCATTCAGCCAGCAAGCGTTTATTAAGCACCTACTATATGCCAGACATTTTAGTAAGCCCTGGGGATACAAAGACAAAATGAAATAATTCTTGCCCTCAAGAAGCATATATTCTATTGAAATCATAATTGCAAGTTCTTTCTTTGCCTCAAGATTATATCTGCTTCTCTGCATCAGCCAAGTTCTGTTTTCCAGGCATTCAGTCAATAAGTATTTATCAACTGTTTATTATATGCCACTGTGCTAAATAGGGAAAATAGAAATAAACAAAGAGAAAGACTGTCTCTTCCATCAAGGATATTACATTCTGATGTGAGAAGCTAATACCTAAGATGAGAGTTGAAAATCAGGGGGTGTTGGGAAGAGAGGTACCTGGCGTAGGAGGGCATAGTGATTTAGTCTAGATAAGGAGGGATACCTGCCCTGGAAGAACTCCAGTGGGAGAAAACAGCTATGAGCAAAATATGATTCTTTTTCCATATCACAATCCTTTAAAAACTGAAAGATAGCTTTTAAATTTCATCTCTTGGGTAAACATCCCCATTTCTTTTATTTCTTGCATGAACTCAAAGGTTGACTCAAACTTTCTGCCTTTCCCTGTATACTCTGCATCTTTTTAATGTCTTTCCTAGAATATGCCACATAGAGAGGAACACAATATATCTGATCTGAATAATGTAGAGAATAGTGGGGTTATCATCTCCTTAGTCTTTGACATTATGACTCTTTTAATGTAAACTGAATTCAAATCAGCTTTTTTTTTGGTTGAGTTATTATACAGCTGACTAATAATGAGCCTGCAGATTAGTGTCCCTCTCCCCGTCTTTTTCAAGCAAAATGTTGTGTGGTCAGACCTTCTCAGTCTTATACCAGAAAAGCTGATTTAAAAAAAGATAATTTATCTACTTTTTTCTTTTTCATTTTTTGGGGGCCAGGGAAGGAGGCAGGAGATGTGATTCCATCAGAATAGAGAGCTGCCAGTGAGAAAATACTCTATACCTTAATCCTTAGAGAGTTTTCTCAGCCACTGAGATAATAACTTGTGTAGGGACATACACACTGTCAAGGTGGGTCAGAGGTAGGACCTGAAACCCAGGTGTCCTTACTCTGAATCTGACTTCCTAGTTACTATGTCATGCTACTTCTCAGATCATTTCCATGCTATTCTTTACATTACCTGTTTTTGAACCACTATACACTTTCAGGTAGCCAGAAATATTTGACTTTATCCTTTCTCTTTCCTCACTAACCTGATTTTCTATCTGCTTATTCATCTCAGCTCCTCTCCTCTGAAACTTTTCCACATTCCTGATTATAGGGATTTTCCCACTCCGTATTTCCAATTATACGGAATATCCAAATCCTGTTGGATTTTTAGGGTCCAGAGAAATGACAAGCAGTGTTAAAAGAGGGGATATGGAGAGAGTTTCTTCTGTTCCTTCAGTGATCAGCTCTATGCAGATAACTCCTATTCAACCCTAATCTCCAGTCCTCTATCACCAACTGCCTTTTGGACATTTTAAACTCAACATGTCCAAAAGGGAACTCTTGATTTTTTCTCCCAAATGCTTCCCCTTTCTCCATTACTTACTGGAACTTACCTCAAATACATAATTTTTGGTCAGCTCTTATCCTTTTTATTTGCAGAACATCTTGTCTCTGTGTGTATATAATGTGTGTATATACACATATGCATATACATGCATACTACATGCATATAGCTTGTTAGATATAGATGTGTATGTGTATCTATATTTCTTTTTCTCAATCCACACATCTCCCTAGAGACTCTCAATATCTCGTGCTTTGACTGTTTCCAGTAGCTTGCTGATTAGTCTCTCTGACTCAAATCTCTCCTAAACCCAGTCAATTCTCCACTCAGTTGCCAAAATGTTTTTCCTAAAGTGTTATTAATGTTTAGTCATATTTCAATAATTGTCTGCCTCTTTGTTACCTCTTTTGGGGTTTTCTTGGCAAAGATACTGGAATGGTTTGCTATTTCCTTCTTCATCTCATCTTACAAATGAGGAAATTGAGGCAAACAGGTTGAAGTCATTTGCCCTTGGTCACTCAGGGAATAAGAGTCTGAGGCTGAATTTGAACTTAGGTCTTCCTGACTCCAGGTCCTGCGCTCTGTACACTATGGCTCCACCTATGGGACTAAATAAATTGAGTGACTGAAGGGTTAAATTGCTTTGTAGCATTTGGAATTTTGGAGGACTTCAAATCTAGAACTCTTAAGTCTCCAACCAAGGCACTGCTTCTCAAGCTGGAATTAGAGCTCCCAGTTTACATAAGTCTATGATAACCAGCTCCACAATTATACTCATCCCAAGCTTCTTTGACAGTAGTTTTGAAAATTTCACCCCTTTGAAAATTTTAGTTTGGAACATCTTACTGTGATAGATAGATTCTTAGAGATGATAAACTTAAGTCTAGGATTTCAGTAATATGGTTGTCCCAGTCAGGAATCTACATCACAACCCACCTGTGCCTAAGTACCCAGTATGATTCTTGTCCATTCTGTGTCACAAAATCTGTATCTCCCGTGAGCCACAGATTAAAAGGCTGAAAAATCACCAAATGAAAATGCCAATTTTTGTTACATGAAAATAATGTGACATGAGAAGTCCCACAATGTAGATACATATAATGGTTTATTAGTTAAAAAGTATTATCAAAGTGTGTGTGGGGGGGTGGTGGTGGTGGAATACAGACCTGATTTTTTTTTGGTATCAGATAATTTTGATAAGAAAATTCCTCGCATTGATGTAGAACAGCAACTATCCTACAACTGATATAGAAAATTTTCCTGGTTAAGTGTTGTGCTCAAGGCTTCTTTACCAATCAATTTGTGACAGAAGTGATTAATAAATTCAATTGAATACTATGAACAAATAATAAAATAATAAATAATATAGACAAATGATAAATAACAAATTATAAACAAGTAATTTAATAATAAATAGTAATTAACTACCTGATTTTGAGTGTGGTTGTCTGTTTAATCAACCATGCTGCTTTTCACTCTCAAAGGGTGGGATAGGAGGGACCAGGACCTTGATTTAGCTGTATGGAGAACTCTCAGATGAGGAAAGTGTTCCCAGTGATGGGCTGAATATTTTCCTCCACTTAATGTGCTATGGGGTTGCCTAGAACACTAAGACATTTAATGACTTGCCTAGAGTTACACAAGGAGGGAAGGAGGGCAAAATCATTTATGTAGCCCTACTATGTGCCAGACACTGTACTAAGCACAGTCAGTATGTGTCAGAAATAGTCTGTCAAATACTACCAAACAAAATTAGTTTTGATTTTCTAATAATATTACTAAATAATAATAATAGTTTTCTTGAAGAACTTTTAATAATCTTAATATTTTAATAATAAAACTAAATAATTCCAATATTTAATGATAGTTTAATAATAATTTTAATAATGATAATGCCATATATTATTTGCTATGTGATATCTTCTCACTTTTATTTATAATATTCTATAACTTTCATGGGGCTCAAAAGCCAAGAGTATCAAAAATGAGTGTTCATAAAGGTATTCATCATTTTGTGTAGAACATAGATTTTTTTTGAAAAACTGAGAGTGTTTGTTTTTGTCACTTTTCTCCCCAAATATGTCTCCCTCCATCTCTTACCTATAGAACCATTCCTTCTAAGAAAGAATTTTTAAAAATGGAAGAACAGAAAGGAGTTCAGAAAAAAAAAAAAACGTACATCCAGTCTGTCAGTATAAATTTCTTTCCCCATTTCCCCCCAATTCCCCTCTCCAACCCAGCCGCCCTCCCATGCCTGTAGTTCCTCATTTCTGCAAAGAAGGGAGGGAGGCACATTTTCTCCTCTTTTCCTTGTGGCCATGTTTGATCATTATAATTGCTCAGTGTTCACTTTCTTTTCTTTGACTTAGTTTTCTATTTTTAAATTTTTTCTCTCTGTCTTGCTGTCCTCATGATTTATTATTATCCTGCTTCATTTTGCATCAGTTCATGCATGTCTACTCATGTTTCTCTGTATTCTTCACATTCATTATTTTTTTATGGTACAGCGATATTCCATTACCTCCATGTGCCAAAACAGGCGTAGCCTTCCTGAAATGGTTGAACATCGAGGAGGTATATTTTTTAAATGCTGGCTATTTAAGCAAAAATTCTATATATGGAATCCCAGCTTTTCCTGTAAATCCCATCATAAAATTTGAGGTTCATTCCTGGGTTATGGGCTTTAGAGAGAATAGTGTCAGGAAAAGATGGGAAAATGATCTTCTATCACACAAATATTTACCACTTTTTTAGTGTGCCTTAAATTGCTTTCACTTGCTCTAGTTTTAAATGGAGAGGAAATGAGGGGAAAAAAGCAGATCTTAAATGCACTTATGCCAGCCTTGCAAATAAATACTCCACTTTTATCAGCCCACAAACTTTTTACAAGTCTTCCTTGACCCCAGGAGGTACACAGGTAGTAAAAGAAGTGAAATCAGCATTTTTCATTATTCACCCAGCATCAATCATTGTTTGCCCAGAGGCTATTTGCAAGACTTATTTAACATCTGTTAACAGTTTTATTACGAAAACATCTTTTTTTCTTTATTAGTCTCATAATCACTTATTCAATTACAGGTAAAAAAGAAGATTTCAAAGCCAAGGAACCGTTTTTAACATTAGCTCCAGGTAGAGCTTGCAGAAAATGAAACCATTTCATTTTCAGGGTTTCAGACTTTTTTTGTTTTGTTTTGTTTTTTTCCAAAGGAGAGTCTTTATTTTGCTGTCGGTTCTGTCAAGTTGTGTATTTCCCCACATACTCTTTTATTTAAAATCAGATTGTGCAGGTAACATTTCAGAGAAACTAGAAGAAGGAATGAAGGAGGGAGGAGAAGAGGAATTACCTCTTCACTAAACCAGTCATTTTATCTAGAAATAGACCCCTCTTTGTATTGCACAGGAAGATGTGATAATAGAAGTTGTCTATGATGAATGAAGTTTACTTTTATCTCTAGTATTACATGAATTTCATACTCTTTAGACTCCAGAGATGGGGGCAAAATGCATAGGTCCTTTATTTGTCCAAGTTAGGAAATTGTTTCTGAAGGTCTGGTTGTCTTTGATTTAACATATGTTTTATATATCTGAATATTTTCTGTCCTTCAGATCTGAATATTCTGTGACATATAGTCTTTCTTATTGTGTGTCAGAGAATTTCAGTTGATTGAGAGATGATTCTGAAATAATTTCTTCATTCAAACCACTGCAGTTAGCCAATATAGATAGTATGTAGACAGTATATAGTAGCCTATTTCTTTCCTTAAATCCATCACTTCCCATTGTCGATTGTTCCATAAAGGGTGGTGTATCTGTGAATTTTTGCTTTTCTGCAATCGACAGATTTTATCATGCCATTTAAAAGCACATCAAAGAGTCCTAATGGTTTTATTATCTTGAGTTTCCTCAGCTTACCTTTTTTTTTTTTACCTTGACTCTATTTAGTTTTTTGGATAGCAAGATACACTGAGAAGGATTACAGTTTTAGGGGGGGTTTACTTTTTTAGGTCTTTGTGAATTACAAAGTTACACTAACTATACATCATAATTTATCAACAGATTTGAGTTTTCTCTTAGTAAACTCACTGTTGCCTTCATATTCATGACATATAGATGTCTATATCTTGGAACTACTGCCAAGTACTACTAACTGGATAATAAGGCCACTAATCTAGGAGATCAAAAACATCTTTCAATTCAAAAGCCAACAACTAGTAAAAAAAAATATTTCCTAACACATTAGTTTATGAGAAGAACTTTTTTTGTATTTATTTTCGATCTTTTTTTTTTTAAGTTTGAAGTTGATATACTATCAAGCTTCCTAATGATAACCATGTTTCCAAGTTTTCTTTTTGTTTTGTTTTTATGTTGTGCTATCACATCTAGTGATGTTGACTATTAGATAATAATTCTGCATTTTTCAAGGTAAGTCATATAGAGGCTTGGTAATTATTTTTAACTTACTGTCATCATTACTAGTACTTTTTGCTTTCCCATCACATTGATTTCTCACACCTCCTCTGCATTCAATAAAAAGAAATAATTAAACAAAATTGGCTAGCAAAGCTACCATTTCTGATAGTGTATGCACTAATTAAATCTTCCTATGAATTTTGTCTACTATTTAAAATTTTCTTTTGGCTTAGTTTATAGAACCTAAGATTACTTAAACACAATTCTGTCCGTATTGCCATAAATATAAGAAAAGAACTCTGTTGAAATAACAATAAAATGTTTAACTGCTCACTGTGCTTGATTAAAAAAGAAAAACAGTTTGAAGCATGATTTAAAGAAATGAACATTGCTAGATACGAGTATTTTTACTAGAGTTAAATTCCCATCACTCATTATGTCAACTTTGATGTTTAATTAATTGCTTGCCCAAGGTCCTTTAGCCAGGATTTATCACTTTTGCCTCTTCTGGAATACTCTTTAAGACAAAGAATCCTTTAATTACGCATCTAAATATTACTTTTTTGAAGAACAAGGGAATGAATTGCCTTTTGTTGATAACTCAAGTTAACTCTTAAGAGTCCAAGGACCAGGAATGTAGTCTTTTGCATGGTGACTTCCATTTCATGACTTACATCCCTATTTCATATTCTGCTGAAACAAGGTTGTTTTTTTTTTCTTAAATAGGATTTATAGATTTTAAAGGTGAGACTCTTTCTTGTTTTATAGTTGAGGAAATGATCTCTCATTTTAGATGGACATTTTTTTCTTTCTTCTTCCTAATATTTTTAATATAATTTGAAGATGATGGAACAAAGTTACAGAGTAAATTTCTCACTACTGTCTACATAATTCTAGTCTTCTAATTACTAGAGGTTCAGAGAGAATATCAGGAGAATTGTTGAAATATCTCTGAGGAAATGGAGCATTAAATGAAGAGTGTTGTGATGGTCTACATAGCTTGTGAGCATTGTGTTATTTCTAAATTCCTTCTAGTTCAAGGGATTTAAATCTGTGGAGTCCACTCTGTTTCAAGGGGAACTGGGAAAAGGCCAGTGCTGACCTCTATCTAGAAACAAATGTGTGGGCCTTCCTTCTGTGAGAAGGTGAAGGTTCAGTGAATGGAGAACCTGGGTCAAAATTGAGGATTATATCATTCTGCAATTTAAAAAAATTGAATATTAAATGATAGTATATGTTTTAAATGCTTATCCATCTATAGAATATTGCTCTAAAGTCCTACCTAGAGAAACTGAAAGACATTCAGATGTCTTCCGGGCTTTGATTTTTCTTTTCACCTTTATCAAACTGCTCTCAAATTTATGTAGGTTTGTTCAAAACGCAGTTCAGTGATGTATAATCTTTTAATACCAGATGACCATAATGAAAAAGTCTCTGTAATAGCACAGAACAACTGCCTCCTCAGCACTAAATATCAGCCAGTTAATTCTAAATACAATCAGTGAAAATGACACCCAAATTAGTCCTTGTTATAAATAAATAATAAGTGCTATTTGAATTCCCCTTGCTATTTGCCTCACACTATGTGCCTAGTCTGCTTATTACTTCATCATACTCAATTTCCCTATCTTACTGCCTTAAAGGAATCAGTTTCTTTAAGTGGGGAGTCATAATTATCAGGTTACTGAGCTTTCAGCTAGTGTTTTATGAGTTTTACCTCCAGGTTATTTTGGCTGCAAAATTTTCAAAATCCAGCCTCATCACCATGAGTCAAGGTCATTTCTCAAATGCCAGAAACAACAGAGTTACTAAGAAAACGGTGACTTTCCAATGTAGGGATGATGTTCTTCAGGTATTTAAATACAGATCTGAGTCTAAGAATTTTGGCGCAAGTCACCTGTCCATTTTCCTTTCTTCCTAAATGGAAAGAATCAATAAAGCAACTTATCGTAACTTGAAAACTGGTACTTTCTTTACAGCGCTGATATACTCTGAGTTACTATTTTATGCTAAAAGTCCCTTTATGACCACTCCCCTCCCCCTGAAAAAAATTAAAACAAATCAAAACATGTCCTATCTTCCAGCCCCTCCCCCACGTAAAACAAAATAGATTTCAGTCTCATTTCTTTTCCGAAAAATAGTAGTAACCAGATCACCTCTATAATGGTATGCAGCAGCCCGTGATTATGTGATGGCAGAAAGGTTATGTCCTTGTTCTCTGAGTTTCTGTCTCTAGTTCTGCAGTACCCAGATGGCTCCTATATGCTCTGTTGGTCTGATTATAACTCTGGCCATCAAGTGAAATGGCATAGAATCTGTATTTAATACATGACTCTTTCACTAATTATGAGTCTCTTTTGTGGCTCGGGTATAAAGTCAATGTTTCAGTTCCAAAGGACCCCTTTTCTGTGTATTTATTGTTTGAATTCCAGGCAATCAAATAAGTAAGAAGTGATCAGGCTCATGTTTTTTCCCCCATGTTGCTGTTTGGCTGTTGTTTGATCTTAGAGAGTTGATTATAATGAGCCTGTCACATGTGGTCATCATTCTTTACCTAAGATTAATCTAACAGTCATAGAAGACTGCAGAGCAACAATTAGAAAAATGAAGAGGAGCTTTTTGTATTGATTCAGTGACTCATCTCATCATTAGAAAGGAGTGAATTGGGAGCTTATCCAGAATAAGCGCTGGTATATTTATAAACCTAACTAGATACAAACCAATTACAGCTACTATAGAGACCTTGATTGTATGTGGCATCCATTATGTACTTGAATAGTTAAGCATCAAACCCAAAGAAATCTTTATAGTTATGGAACCTTGAGAAGCTTCAGTTCCATGGCACTTGTGGAGAACACAAGACCAATATTACCTGAACGATAATGGTAGCTTACACTAGAGTAGGGCTTTCAACCCTTTGGCATGCTTTGTCTCCATCACTTTTCTTGCTTTGCTCAATAGCCCTTTGAGGAAGATTCTATCAGTATTGTTATCACCATTTATATTACAGCCCTTGGATAGGTGTAGTATCTTTTTCATCTGGACAGGTATTCTTGTCATTGATACAGATCACATTCCATGTGGTTCTTGTCCATCCCCTCCCATCAATTTCACGCAAGAGGTCTATCTAACATTCTGCGGACCTTCCTGTAGATACATCTTGCTAACATCCAAATATGATGGTAATTGGTTGTCTCCCTCTCAAGCTACATGGTTAAACCAACTCTTTATCTACTCATATGTCTCTGATGATAGGATCAAAGATCTTGAGCTTGAAGGCTTATTCAAGACCATCTTTTCTAACCTCATCATTTTACATATAAAGAAAGTAAGGCTTAGGGAGGTTGATCCAATCATTTGAACTCAAGTCCATTGATTTCAGAGTCAATAAGCCCTGCACTGTACCCTATAAATACTATCCTTGAGGAAACAAGAGAATTAATCTTTTAATTAAATTGGGAGAAAGAACAAATTTTTAATTTGTAGTTCATTGATCTCTGTTATGATAGGTCTTGTCACAGTGTGAATTTACCTGAAAGACATTCCCCCCCAACAAAACAGAGGTAGCCTATAGGGTAAGCTGGGTGTAATACTGGGAGAAAGGGCCAGGATTTATTCCCATTCCGAAACTCAAACAGTAAAGGAAAGGTTCTACTATAGGTTGCTTTGAATTTTCTCTCTGGCATAGAACATTTCAAATCTGCAGGAAATGGGATTTCATTTTTAAGTTCACCTGTCTTTCAGAGGTACTCTTTCTTATATATACTTCCCTGAGCCTTGTTTTTCTTGTTAAAATTATAATTCAATAATATCTTTCTAGGCAAAATTTTCACGTCGATCATTTTGAAAGGTTAGAAGAAAGATTAATTCATTGGAAAGTGATTTGAAGTCAGTGGGCCTGGGTTTAAATCCTTGTTCTGCCTCTTACTGCTTACAAATTGAATGAAATGTATGATTTACGTGATCTTTCATCTACTTAATCAACTGTATGAGTTAGGATCAAAGAAAGATAAAACATGAACCTAGGCTAAATCACTTAACCTCTGTGGACCTCATCTGCAGAATTACGAGTTAAACGAGATGGTTTCCAAGGTTCCTTTCATCTCTAAATCTGGGACCCTATGTGTCCTAATAACTGATACATCCCCAGAGGAACTGGTGTTGGACAATGCCTATGACAACCACTTGGAACTTGTCTAATCTATGTGTGTGTGTGTGTGTGTGTGTGTGTGTGTGTGTTTTGAGGTATGGTAGTAATGAATTAACTTGAGGACTTTCAGCTTGCTTAGTCTCCACTAAATGGATAGTTTTCCTTTTAAAAACAGACAATTTAATTGGGTGGCATTGTGTGAAATTCTATCAGCCAGTATCCTCATCTCCTGACTAAGGGACCAGGCTTGAAAGAAGAATTTAATTACCTCTTCTTATATAAACTGAAGTTTCAAGCAAAGTAGTTTCCATAAGCAGATTCCTTCTTCCCACCCTCCTTTCTTTCTTTCCATCATTTCCAAATAGGGTGGCTCAGTGTTTGGGTTTTGATGGCTCAGAGTGAGTGTAAATAGCAATTGTTTCTCTTCTGGTCAGAAATTCCAAGGGTCTTCCCCTCCCAGATTGATTCTTTTACAATGGCAAACTAAGCCATTTTTTTTTTGTCTCAATTCTTAGCTAACCTTTAATTACCAAATGGACATGTCTCAAATATGGGAGTATCTCAGACAAGCTGAGACCTGGGAAAGACCTTAGCTTATCTCCCACTGCAAATGGGGCCATCCCTAGTCATCTTGACCTGTGTCTTGCTATTAGGCTCTTATGACTCTGGAGGAGAGAGTGAGGCTATTGAATTGACATAGCTCTGCCTCACTTAAATCTGATTTATTCGCAAGTCAAGACATCACCCTGCTGATGTCATTCATCCTTCCTGAGGATAAAGGATGAACAACCACAACAATCCAAATAGGGTTAATCCCTTTGGTTGTAGCTATCACTAAGCATTTCATCTAGCACACATAGCCTGGCACATCCTATTGGCTTAATGAATGCTCATTGATTGATTTAACCTATTAAAAGCAGAGGTGGTCCACCCTAGGTATTATTGTATCAGAGATGATGGCGGAGGTAGATAGAGATAAATTTTTCAGCTCAGCAGAAACTCAGTCACCATTTCTGGATCTGCAAGCTGCTCAGAGGCTAAAGATTTCAGGGCAACAGCTGCCATGCCTTCGCTAAATATTAACGAGGTTTCTGAACATGTGACTGAAACCACAATATTGGTGCTCTTGGAGTGAACACTAAGTGGGTAGAAATACTAACTTAGAAATTGATGATGACTCCAGGATTAAATGTACATTAGAGGTGAATCGTCAGGAAAGGAACAATTATAGAAAAGCCAATTGAAAATGGGTTGGTTGATGAAGATTTAAATTGTCAAAGCATCAGCCTGAAGTTGCTGGTGTTCAGACAAGATAATTTATGGTATTCAAATCTCCTACACTCTGTTGTATAATCTTATACACATGTGCACTTTAGTCCATATTTTTCAAAGGGGAAAGGAAAAGGAAAACCTCATTGTGGGTTTTTAGCTTTCATTTCCATACATAACAATCATTTTCCATGAGACTGAAGGAAAAAAAATTTAAAAAGATAAAATTTGAGTCAGTTAAATTGAATAAGCAATTCCTAGGTGCCTGCTGCATATAGCAGTGTGTTAGTGAATAGAGAAATGGGTACGATAAAGTCCAGACCTCATTGAGTTAACATTTAGGAAGGGGAGATAAAACATGCATGCAAAAATCATAATGCGAAATACAATATGATGAGTGCCCAGGAGAGCTAGACAATATGATGAGAGTTTCCAGGAAGGAAAAATTACCTTCAGAGTTTTATGGCATTAAAAATGTTGGAAAATTCCTCTCTTTCCATATTTCTCTCATAGCTTTTCTAGTCTTTGAATCAGAAGGCACTATAATCATACAAAACACAGAAAAATACTAATGTCCCAAATACAATGTGAAAACATAAAATGTTATCCAGAGAGTAATCTCTGTGAGACTGAGAGCTTTGTCTTCTGATTTTGTATTCCTTCCACCTCCAAAGGATATCTACTATAGTACATATTTTTTACCGAACGTGAGGCAATGAAAATTTGGTATTCAGAATCACCTATTACATTGGGCTTTAGGGGCTTATTGTATCCACTGACTGAGTAACCTAATCAGACTTGAGAGATGAGTAGTTTTTACATGGCTTAAGATTAGACTTACTAGACTTGCTTCTTAAGCTTCCTCCCTCCTCTTTCTTAAAGCTAGGATGTTTTTCAAAAGCATACATGGAGAATTCATTGACTTAATCTCCGATTAAAATGTTGGTTTTGACTTCAAATTGCCAGCTGCAGAATTGGGACTAATTAAGCACATTGCTTTATTAGATGGTAGATTTTTAACTATATAAGACAGTAAAAATCTTGTTAATGGACATTGAATAAGTATGTAATCTAATGATTGTTGCCCTACAAAAGCTTCAGTATTCAGTAGAAGTGTATAGATTCTATATGAATCCAGAGAAAGAACTGAAAAACAGAAGTATATATGGAGTCATTTTACATGTATGTATACATATTAGTGTTTAATAGTAGCCATCTCTGGGACAGGTGAGGGGAGAGAAGAAAAAAGGGGAAAAAATAACTTTATATGATAACTTTATTATATATTTAAAATAAATAGCAAGTTGCATACAATAGAGTTGCAGTTTCATGTGAAATCATCTTTTTCATTATGCTATGTTGTAGAAATGTTTATTTAATTCCATAAATTAAAAATAAAATTATATATATATATATCTATATATCTTGGCTGAATGACATTTATAACTAGCAAATAACTGAAATACAAATAATTTTTGTGGATCTGTTCACATTGAATGGACATAATAGCGTTGATCTTCAAACCCCCACACCCTCCCAGTTCTTGCAAATTATAAGCACTATTATGGTTGATATCTGAATAGTGAAGAAAAGTCATAATTAGTGGAGATGGCCAGAATTTTATCCCAACTGGTGACATTAGAGGTAAGTGGAAAATGCTGCCTCTGAAATGGTTCAGAAATTGTTGTCCTAACAGTCATGTACTCACCTGTATTTCTTGAAGTGTGATGGGAGAAAGACTGGCCTGGGGTAGAATAAGAGAATGTGGGAAGAGCTTGATTGTCACTTTGATTAAATTATCTTTCTTGGTGCTTACCTGTATCATGGAATGATGAAAAAACAAGACAAATCCTGCAATTTGTCTCTTTGCTTGAAATTTAAGAAGCATCTTGCTGTGTGCCAAGTATTGGGGAGATATAGTCAGATATGAATCTTGCCCTTAGGGAAAATTGCAATTGTCCCAGAAACTTAAAGTTAGAAGGCACCTCACATTTGCACCAACTTGTTCAACTCATATTTGACCAAAAATCCTTTCTAAAACATCTCTGGCACAAGGTCATCCAGATTCTAACAGAAAACTTTGGTTGAATTCCAGAACTCAAAGAGTTGTCATTCATGGCTTGAAAGGATGTCTCCACTAATGTCCTAGAGATATCTACTTGCCTCCATTTTGCTTGACATTTAATTAATGAATTGGATAAAAGCACAGATGGCATGTTTTTCAAACTTACAGATGACACAAAGCTAGGGCAGTAGATGACAGGAAGCCAAAGGGTCTGATTGGGCTAGAAATTTATACTACATATGATATGATGAAAAGAAATAGGGTCAAATGTTAAGATATGAATTGGGGAAATTGTTGTTGGTGTTTGTCCTTCATTCTAGATGAGGACCAGTGACATCAGCAGGGTGATGTCTTGACTCGCATATGAGCTGGATTTAGGTGAGGCAGAGCTGTGCAAAGTCATCACCCTCACTCACTCCTCCAGAGTTATCCAATGATAAGATATAAGTTAAGATGACTGGTAATGACCCATTTGGGGAAATCAACTTCTTAAGTATAAGATGTGTATTTCAGTAGAGTCAGGATTCTTCTGAAAAAGATTATGGAGTTTCACTGGACTAAAAACATCATATGAACCAACAATGGGATATGATAGTCAGTCAATTAGCTAGTCAGTAAGCTTTTATTAAGCACTTTCTGTATTGTAGACACTGTACTAAGCCCTAGAATGTTACTGTCATCTTGGGCTACATTGAGAGAGATAATTTATTGGAAAAGAGAAGTGATAGTCCTGAGGTGTTTTGTCTTGATAAGACCACATCTAGAATGTTATGTTCAATTTAGAGCATCATATTTCAACAAAGGACACCAATATAAACAGGAGACCAGCTAGAGAGGGGTGTTTAAGGATGTAGAAGGATCTTGAGTCCCTGGCACAAAGTACAAAACGCTTTTTCATTCATTTGATGATCCATGCATCTATTAGTTCATCTGAGAGCTACTTGAAGGAACGTGATGCTCAGCCTGGGGAAGGGAAGACTTGTGGAGTAGTTGCTAGAAGAAATAGATAGAAGTTGACAAGAGACAAATTGAGCCTTAATGTAAAGAAAAACTTCCTGATAATTAAAGAAATTTGAAAGTTGAATAGACATTTCTGAAGGGTAGTGAGTTTTCTCATGTTGGAAAGTTTTCAGATAAAAAACTGGAATGGGCTAAATAGAACTGGGAATTGGAGTCAATCTATCTACTTCAAACTAAGGTTGATTGCTTTGTTCCTAACCTTTAAAGTCATCCATTTTTTACTCAAAATTCTGTGTCCCATCTCCTTTTCCTGAAAGAAAGGTATTTAAAGTGTCTTTTTTCCATTAGCTCTGAAAATGCAGTCAACTCCTGATTATCTGAATTGTAGCTTATCAGTGGAACCTCTAGTTTTTTTCTTTTTTAATTCTGATTGATATATTTAAGTACGATAATTGTAGAAGGGGAGGGGAGAGCCAAATATCTAATTTTCCCCCAATCCAGGTAAGATGTGAGCATTAGATGTATACAGTCAGGTTAAAGAACATTCTGTCTTTACTGTTGGGGAAGAAGGGAGCAGGGAGGAATTCCGAGTAAGTGATAGAGTGTGGAGCTTTTCTTTTGTTAAGTAAATTGTCACCAGTATCTTTTGATTTTATATTACTATATTTTCTAATGTATCTTTCCCTTTATACCCATCCCGTCTACTTCACAGGGAAGCATACCTTGTAACAGACAATAAAAAAAGAAGAGAAAATCTAAATTAGAGGAAAATCTAAATCATGTACAAAAATTCTGAAATTTTTTGTATATTTTTGTAGTATCACACATCCAAAATTCCTTTTTACCTGACTACCTTGCAAAACAGACTTACTAATGGTATTGCTAGGTCAAAGGGTATACATAATTTTATTGATATCTTTTAAAAATTTTATTACCTTCTTTCCCCCTTATCCCTCCCTCTGAGAAAGGTCTTCTTTTCCCTTATATCAAAGAATCTTTTATCGAAAAATACCAGCATTTTTTCTCTATATAGATGTACCTGTTAATACATCTATATCCATATCTAAATCAAAATATGAAAATGTTTTCAATATTCCCTACTCACAAGCCCCTAGTCTTTGAAAATGTACAGGGATGTGTGTCTTCTCATTGCTTCTTTGAAACCAAGCTTCTTTTGTAGTTTTGCAAAGTTTTATTTTGTTAATTTTGTGGTTGTGGTTATTTGCATTTATGTTGTAATCATTATGTGTATTGTTTTTGTTGCTCGGCTAATTTTGCTTTGCATCAGTTTATGCAAATCTTCTCATGCTTCTCTGTATTCATCATGTTTATTGCTTCTTAAAATGACAGGCTTGTAACATTCTTAACATAGTGCTTGCTCCATGGTAGATGCTCAGTGCATACTTCTTTCCTTCTTCCCTTCCCCTTTCCTTCTAACACCACAGAAATATTCCATAACAATCACGCACCACAATTTGTTTAGCTATTCCATGATTGGCATTTCTTTGATTTCTAGTTCATCCCTACCACAAATGTCCTCCTAAACATATTTGAGTTTATATGGGGACTTTGTTATCAACAACCTTCACGGAATATATGCCTAGTAATAGAATCTCTGGGCCAATAGGTATGTGCAGGCTTTCCTTTGGAAGCAAAGAAAACCAGTTTCCTTTCCTTTGGAAGGAAACAATCATGTTATCTCCTCTGTTAAAAGAATCATATCTTTGCTTATGAGAAAATAAATATGAGGAAGTAAATATTTTTTTTTTCACAGTGAGTTCTATATTACTGAATTTTAGCTGTATTTTATTCTTAAGTATTCAAATGGATCTGGGATCTCATTGGTGTGGATCTTCCTTTTAATTGTAACCCATCTCTGCCTGCCCATTCTACATGACTCTTGCCCATGTCCTCCAATAAATTCAGTTCAGTGTATCTGCCCAGTATATTACCCAACCTCCCCTTATTTCTGTTGCCATCATAAGAATACCAGGGGGACACAATGGTTATGGTTCACTCTCATCACATGACTTTTTCTGTCTCTGTCTTTGTTTCTGTCTTTGTCTCTCTGTTTCTGTCTCTCTCTCTCTCTCTCTCTCTCTCTCTCTCTCTCTCTCTCTCTCTTTTTCTTCTCCCTTTCCTTTCTCCCCCTCGTTCTTTATAATTCTTTGAATTGGGTAGTAGATTATACTCACCTACTATGTCCATTGGCTTCTAGGTGATACACATTTTCAATTCTAAGACAACACAATTTTTATACTACCTATAAACTTTAACATTAACTTGGGCAAATTGTATCCATTATAAAAATTGAATCTGTTTTGCCCAATAAATGCTGGCATGAAAAATGTTTGCATGTATGTATGTTTGGTCATAATGGAATATGACATAAAATAACAGTTTCGATGTATTACACAGTACATGGTAGTGCAATATATAGCTACAGTTTACTGGATCACTGTACATTTGGTCTCAGATTCCAGTTAGTTTATAAGCAGTTTTTCCTTTGCCCTATTTTTTTAGAGGTAATTGCATGAATGAAATGAACACAATAAGTAGTCTCTGGGCACCGAATTCACTCAAAATAATAATAAAAAGTAAACTTCAGTGACAAATTCCTATGAAAGGTAATATGAATAAGCAGAGGGTAGTTTCCAAGAATAACTCTCTCTAGAAGTTCCTAACAGCTGTAAAAATACACCTTCACTGAAATTTAGCCTTTGATTGAAGAGGACTTATTTTTTTCCTATTATAAATTAGGAAGGAAAGATTTATTGTCCATAACCACTTATCAGAAGAGGTATGATTATATAATGTGTTTAACCCAAAGAAGACTCTGATGGAACAATTAGAGAAACCAAACTTAGCCCAGTTTAGGAAAGCAGAGAGTAGATTTAGTTTCATTCAGTTGCTTTTTAAAATGTGTCTTCTAGCTAGGTAGACAGTGATGACCTTGAATATTCCAATTCATTTCCTTCTTCAAGCCCCTGTGAAAATGTGTCTGAATTGGTATGTTTTAAATGGAAAGGGGAGAGAAGTGCCACATAGCAGATAGAGTGGTCGTTTTGGAGTCAGGAAAACTTGTATTCATATCCTGCCTAATATCCTTATTTTCTTTGTGACCTAGGTCCAGTCATTTAACTTCCCTTGATCTCAGTTTCCTCCTCTGTAAATGTGGGTAATAGCAACACTTAACTTCGCAGTATTATGGAAGGTTACATGAGAGAGTGTATGTGTTCTGCAAATTTGATATACATAAATATTAGCTCTTCTTTTCCCACTTCTGTCTTTCAGCCTGGCTGTCCCTCTCCCTTTTCTGTTCCTCCTCTCCTCTCCTCCATGTTTTCCTTGTCCTCCCTTCTCATTTTCCTTCTCCTGTATATACATGGGTCTTTAATTTAATATGTGCCAGTTGACTCAGTCTAAATGAAAAATATTTTGGTCCACTTAAATAAAGGCAGAATGATATAATGAATAAAGCCCTGGACTTGGAATCTAGAAGGTCTGTGTTCAAATCCTGTCTCTTACTCTGTGATTATGGGCAGATTTGTTTAATTTCTCTGAGCCTTGGTATCCTCATCTGTAAAGTGGGGCAAATAGTACCCTTAATACCTAACTCACAGGATTTTTGTGATAAACAAGTGAGGTAATTAATGTAAAAGACTTTGCAGACCTTAAAACCTATTTTAGTGTTAACTTGTATTAAACCAGTAAAATTATTGCCTCAGAATTAGAATAGTTAGATAAATTTGACCAAATTGAATATCCATCTTTCTCTGATTTTCAAATGTATCATAATGCCTGAAACATGGTAAGATCTTAAAAAAATTAAAAAATCAGTCATTTTTTTTCTTCCTCCCATCTCCTCTTTCCAACTGGGGAAAAAAAAAAAACCAAGAACTTTTAATTGTATAAGTAAAAGCTATCCCTCTGTTTGTTTCTCTCCCTCTCCCTTTCTCCTGCTTCCTCTAGTTTTTTTCCTTCCTTCCTTCCTTCCTTCCTTCCTTCCTTCCTTCCTTCCTTCCTTCCTTCCTTCCTTCCTTCTTTCCTTCCTTCCTTCCTTCCTTTCTTCCCTCCTTCCCTCCCTCCATAACTTCTCTCTCTCTTCCCAACATTGCCTATCTTTCTCTTCTTCTTTCTTCTTTCTCTATTTCATAAGAACCAAATCCTTATATCCTGATTATTTTAAAAATACTTGTATTTCTGGTGTCTGGTTCTGTAGTACGTGTATGTGTTTGTCCATTGCTGAAGAAGACCATGCCATCAGAGAAATAATGACCTGACTTGCACTTGACTTTGTTTTGAGTGAGGGAGGTTTTATAGTAACTATTTGGGCAAAGAAGTTCATATTAGCATAACTGAAAAATCTCTCTCAAAGGATATTGATTTTTCAGTTAATATTGAATGACATGATATTTTTTGATGGTCCACATTTGCAAGAAAGTTGCCTGCTTGTTTACTTGTTTCTTGTTCATTTCATTGTTAATATACATGATAATGCATTGTCTATTCTTGTTTCTTCTTTTTCTGAATTAAGACTTCTTGAGGAGGAAGGAGTTCATGGTGATAACCCATACAATATTCAATTTAAAATATTCCAAAGTAGTTAGAAGTAACTCTCAGTTGAGAGGAAGGATAGAGAATCTGTAGGAAAGTATTAACCTTTAACAGGAAATAAAGATCCAAAATAGACCAGTGTCAGACTTCCTTAGGAACTGACTTAGATTTAAAAATAACAAAGAGGAAAGATGCTACAAACATTGATGTATGGTACAGGACATACATTGTATTCTCCTGAGTTTTTTTTTTTTTCTGTTTTTAAAAATCTATGTGCAAACCATTTAGTTGGAGGTTGTTTAATATAAATGTTGACCAACACCACCATAAGAAGTATATATCTATGCGTATATCTATATCTATATATGTATGTATATATTTGGAGACATCGCAAGATAAAATTAAAAATAGGTTTAGCATAGAGCAGTAAGATGTTCCCAAATAACTAAGAAGCATGCAGTTACATAGCTGCCTCCCTTCTCTCTTTGTAGCATTCTGAGAGAAGCAACATTATTTTATCTAGAAATCTGCAAATGCCTTTGCATTTACTCGTTGAGAGATGTGTTTGTCTTGTCATCATCTATCGTGCCTAGATATAGTCCTGTGGTCTGAGGATTGGAAGTTGACCCAACCCCTAATTTTAACCATAGAGGTTATAAAGGCTATTTCTACGTTTATTTCAGGAAAGATACAATGGAACCCAACACCACAAGGGGGAAACAGGGAGCTTTAGTCAACTCCCCTGTGAAACTGGGTTTTGCCAGTATTCTAGAGTATAGCAAGCAATTTCTGAACATATATTGTAAATAAAATTAACTAATGATAGTACCTGCAACTCATATCAACTCTTTCCTAGCAGACCTTCATGCTCCATCCTTGCAAACTGGGAAATTTTTTGTGTTTTTCATATACCTGTACAATCAAGCCTACATAAGGCAGGGGAAATAAGACTGGATTTAGGGTCAGAGACCTGGCTTCAAATCTAAGATCTGCCAATGTCTGTGACCTTCAGTAAGTTAATTTAAACTGTTTATAGCCTTTGTTCCTCATCTGTAAAATGGAGAATGGAGGAGGACTAAGTAACATCTAAGGTCCCTTCCACTTCTAAATTTATGAACCTATGATCATTATGATGGCCTTATATTTATCTTGGGCAAGTACATCTAACCTGTCTAGGACACAATTTCCTCCTCTTTAAATGGGGATTAAGGGGGTTTAAGGTTGGATTAAATATTTTTTAAGTCCCTCCCAGTGTTAAATTTATGATCCAATGAGCTTTTGTTGCTAGAAAATAGAACAATCAGGCCAAGTCACTAGTTTATACTAAGCACTCACTATGGGTCCAGAACTATTCTGATTGCCTGGGTCAAGGAGGGAGCTCACTTGCCTTATCTGTAAACTGGGAATGACAAAAGAGAAATACCCTTCTGAGCCTTGGTTTCTCCATGGGCATAAAGGAAAATAATAATAATGGCTTCCTTTTAGGTCTGTTATGAGAATGAAATGAAACAATATATAAAAGGTTTTGCAAATATGAATGTACTGTATAAATGTGATCTGTTTATGATGACTGTTATTCTAGTTGTTAGACTTCTTCAAGAATGAAGGACAAGCCACAGTCTATGAGTAGCTTGAACCAATAGGATGGTGACCCAGTTGACCAGTTCCAGTTGGGCAACTCAGCATGTTCTTCCCTTCCCTCCCCTTTCCTTCCCCTTCCCTCTCTTCCTCTCCCTTTACCTGAGGGTGTTGTGCCCAAAGGAGGGTAAATTCTGATGGCCGAAAGCTAGCTGGTTAATTTGGTGTTTAAAGGCTCGATTTCTTTCTCAAAGACCAAGCCTTAAACCCAATTCACTCTGGATCTCCTGGATTGGAAAATAGGTCTCTGCCCAAGTATCACTTAATGGCTATATTTTGGGCCCTCCTGACTCAGAGTGAATGTCAATAGTAACTTTTCCCCTTTTGGCCAGCAACCCTAAGGGTCTTCTCCCAGTTTGAATTTTTTTTTATTAAAGGGATCATCCTTTGAGTCAATTCTTAAAGAGTCCTATTTGCTGAATGGGAGTTGCCCTTCTCAAAGTGAGAACCTGGAAAGACCTTAGCTTAAAAAGGCCAAGGTCTCCTAGTACAACCTGGGCCATCTCCAGTCATTCTCATTGATAACCAGCCACTGGACCCAGATGGCTCTGGAAGAGAAAGTGAGGCTGGTAGCTTTGCACAGCCCTTCCTCACTCAAATGAAAGTCAATTGCAATTTGGGTCAATGTATCCCTGATGTCATGGTCCTCTTTGAGAACAAAGGACGAACCATACAATTCAATATGAAGTTCAAGTGCTGCCTCTGACACATACTTGGCAGTAAAAAATAGTTTATGAAACTGTTGTGATTATATGCTTTCTGTATAATATAAATGTTTGTGAGAGGCACCTGAGTTCTTGTCCTGTTAGACATCTTTGGGAAAAGACTTATTTTCAGAGACCCAGTTACCCTTTGAAGACTCCCCCTTTTATGTGCTAAATGATTCTTCTCCATACCATGGCTTATGACTAGGGACATTTATTTTTTAATGACCTGGATGCGAAAGTGTAAGTGATAGATCTTTTCCCCACAGGACATGGGATGTACTAAGTGTACTGAATGGGCAAGGCACAGTTCATGATGTGGTTCTATGTGTTCCTTGGTCACTAAATGAATACCACCTTATATTAAACAATGTTTTAGAAATACCATTTATTGAATTTTCTGGTTAACAGAAGGTTGACTGTTTGGTCTTTTTTCTTTCCATTTTATTTATTTATTTATTTAACTTTTAACATTCATTTTCACAAAATTTTGGGTTCCAAATTTTCTCCCTTTTTGTCCCCTCCCCCCACCCCAAAACACTGAGCATTCTAATTGCCCCTATCACCAATCTGCCCTCTCTTCTATCATCCCTCTCTGCCCTTGTCTCCATCTTCTCTTGTCCTGTAGGGCCAAATAACTTTCTATACCCCTTTACCTGTATTTCTTGTTTCCTAGTAGCAAGAACAGTACTCGACATTAGTTCCTAAAACTTTGAATTCCAACTTCTCTTCCTCCCTCCCTCCCCACCCCTTCCCTTTGGAAGGCAAGCAATTCAATATAGGCCAAATCTGTGTAGTTTTGCAAATGATTTCCATAATAGTCGTGCTGTATAAGACTAACTATTTTTCCCTCCATCCTATCCTGTCCCTCATTACTTCTATTCTCTCTTTTGATCCTGTCCCTCCCCATGAGTGTCGACCTCAAATTGCTCCCTCCTCCCCGTGCCCTCCCTTCCATCATCCCCCCCACCCTGCTTATTCCCTTCTCCCCCACTTTCCCGTATTGTAAGACAGGCTTTCATACCAAAATGAGTGTGCATTTTATTCCTTCGTTTAGTGGAATGTGATGGGAGTAAACTTCATGTTTTTCTTTCACCTCCCCTTTTTATCCCTCCACTAATAAGTCTTTTGCTTGCCTCTTTTATGAGAGATAATTTGCCCCATTCCATTTCTCCCTTTCTCCTCCCAATATATTTCTCTCTCACTGCTTGATTTCATTTTTTTAAGATATGATCCCATCCTCTTCAATTCACTCTGTGTACTCTGTCTCTATATGTGTGTGCGTGTGCATGTATGTGTGTGTAATCCCACCCAGTACCCAGATACTGAAAAGTTTCAAGAGTTACAAATACTGTCTTTCCATGTAGGAATGTAAACAGTTCAACTTTAGTAAGTCCCTTATGACTCCTCTTTGCTGTTTTCCTTTTCATGCTTCTCTTCATTCTTGTGTTTGAAAGTCAAATTTTCTTTTCAGCTCTGGTCTTTTCATCAGGAATGCTTGAAAGTCCTCTATTTCATTGAAAGACCAATCTTTCCCCTGAACTATTATACTCAGTTTTGCTGGGTAGGTGATTCTTGGTTTTAGTCCTAGTTCCTTTGACTTCTGGAATATCCTATTCTACACCCTTCAATCCCTTAATGTAGAAGCTGCTAGATCTTGTGTTATCCTGATTGTGTTTTCACAATACTTGAATTTTTTCTTTCTAGCTGCTTGCAATATTTTCTCCTTGACCTGGGAACTCTGGAATTTGGCCACAATGTTCCTAGGAGTTTCTCTTTTTGGATCTCTTTCAGGCAGTGATATGTGGATTCCCTGAATACTTATTTTGCCCTCTGGTTCTAGAATCTGAGGGCAGTTTTCCTTGAAAATTTCATGAAAGATGATGTCTAGGCTCTTTTTTTGATCATGGCTTTCAGGTAGGCCCATAATTTTTAAATTGTCTCTCCTGGATCTATTTTCCAGGTCAGTTGTTTTTCCAGTGAGATATTTCACATTATCTTCCATTTTTTCATTCTTTTGGTTTTGTTTTGTGATTTCTTGGTTTCTCATAAAGTCATTAGCCTCCATCTATTCCATTCTAATTTTGAAAGAACTATTTTCTTCAGTGAGCTTTTGAACCTCCTTTTCCATTTGGCTAATTCTGCTTTTAAAGCATTCTTCTCCTCATTGGCTTTTTGACCCTCTTTTGCCAGTTGAGTTAGCCTATTTTTCAAGGTGTTATTTTCTTCAGCATTTTTTTGGGTCTCCTTTATCAGGGTGTGGACCTGCTTTTCATGCTTTTTTTGCATCTTTCTCATTTCTCTTCCCAGTTTTTCCTCCACCTCTCTTACTTGATTTTCAAAATCCTTTTTGAGCTCTTCCATGGCCTGAGCCCATTGGGTGGGCTGGGATACAGAAGCCTTGACTTCTGTGTCTTTCCCTGATGGTAAGCATTGTTCTTCCTCATCAGAAAGGAAGGGAGGAAATACCTGTTCACCAAGAAAGTAACCTTCTATAGTCTTATTTTTTTTCCCTTTTCTGGGCATTTCCCCAGCCAGTGGCTTGACTTCTGAGTATTCTCTTCACACCCACTTTGCCTCCAGATCCACCCAGCCAGAGCTTGAGGTCTGAGATTCAAATGCTGCTTCCCAGCCTCAGAGCTTTTGGAGGGGGCAGGGCTGCTATTCAGGTGTGAGATTAAGTTCAGGTGCTCAGGTGAGAGGAGGACCGCCTCTCGGGGCTCAGTTCCCTCAGGGGGTTTATGCTGAGGCCTTCAACAATGGATCCAAGCTCCTGCCTGCTTGGGGAGCCCTGGTCTGCTGCCGCCTCTGCTGCTGCCTCTCGAGGGGGCCTGTGTTATGGGGGAACTCCACTCCCCTCTCAGCAAGCTGAGAAGACCCTCTCACCAACCTTTGGGGCCCATGTGTTGAGGGACCTGTGCGGCCTCTGGAGATTCTGTCCCTGAAGCCTGCTTGGATCTGCTCCTCATGGTGCTGCGCAGCCAAGGCAGGGCTGGGCTTGGCTCCGGGTCCAGGATGGGATGGACCTTTTGAGAGAGGTTTTCAGGGCTCTCTGGAACAGAAATCTCGTCTGCTCCATTGTTCTGTGGCTTCTGCTGCTCCAGAATTTGTTGGGAGTTCTTCTTTACAGACATTTTATGGGCTGTGGGTTCGCAGCTAGCGTATGTGTGTCTTTTTGGTCTTTTTTCTTTCAAATGTAGTATTTGAAAATGTCTTCTAAATACATTATCATCTTTCCTGCATTAAAAAAGGGCAGGATGATATGGTGGAAGGACTACTGGATATGGGTTCAAATTTTTCTTCTAGGAATGTGACCTTTGGCAAGTCATTTCATCTTTCTAAGCCTTACTGGGAAATATGTGAGGAAAGTAGACTATAAACTATTAAGTGCCATGGAGATGTGATTTTTTATTATTATTGGTGATAATGAGATTATATTGAATATATCATATTCTCACCAATCTCTGTTCTAAGTATTGTGTTTCAATCTACTTGGCATATTATAAGAGAATAATTAGATCTTCTAGGTGGCACAGGGGATAGAGTGCCAGACCTGAAGTCAGAAAGACTCATCTTCCAAAGTTCATATCTACTCTCAGACATTTAAAAACCTTGTGACTCCTTAACCTGTTTGCCTCAATGTCCTCATCTGTAAAATGAGCTGGAGAAGGAAATGTCAAAGCACTCCAATATCTCTGCCAAGAAAATCTAAAATGAGGTCACAAAGAATCCCAAATGATTGAAAAATGACTAAATAATGACAAAGAGAATAAAGTGTAAAAAGGGTGCAAAAAAAGAGCATGACCTCAGCCAATCAATCACCAATGAGGACATCAGGGTCCTAGTTCTGAACATAAAGGAGTTAAATCCTCAAAGAGCATCACTTAGGAGCATTGGGTCTCCCTTTAGCTGAATAAAGTAAAAAAACTGCTAGACAAAATAGAATGTTAGAAGGAAAGAATTCTTCATCCAGTAGCTGTAATTCTTGTGCTTCACTTCAGATTCAGAAGAGTATCAAGGAAAAAGTTTCAAGGTGACTTTGTGGATCAGATTTTAAATAAAATAAATTAGTCAAACTAGTGAGAACTTAGTAAAAACATCGGTGTGGGAATATAAAATAACTTTGGTAGAACTTGGATTTCCAGAAATCTGATATGCGTGCTTGGCACTATCTCAGCTTTAGTCTTGGTAAAACTGAGGCATGGAGCTGTTAAATGACTTTCTTGACATTGTGCACTTAGAATTGCTAATAGAATGGAATCCAGGTTCATACTCACTATTCATTAGAGGCTTCTCTTGGGAAGCTTAAAATGTCTTAACAGGTACTTGAATGTATTTGGTAAATAATTGTCACAATTGTCTATCTCTGTCCTCATGTCTGTCTCTGATTCTTTCTCCTCCCTCTATTTTTTTTCCCATAATACTTGTACTCTTGCATTAACTTTTTCCTTCATAAACTCCCCACTTTGCACCTTTTAAAGCCTCAAATTTCTTTGGTATTTTGGAATATTGGTACATATGAGGTACTTTGGGATGATGCCAAAGAAAATTAAAATCAATTATTGAGAAATTTGATTCTCAGTGTAAAGTATTTTGGTGTGTTTGGAAATGGAATTGTCTGGGGAAAAGTAGTGAAAAGGGGAATTTCCTGATATGACTAGAAGAGAATATGCTCAATGGCTCAAGAATCAAAATGTGGCTTATCATGTATATTTGGAGTTTAAGAGGAGATAAATTAATAACAGGTTTCAAATTTGGGGTCCTTGGTTTGGGTTAATATTACTTTCTTGCTTGTACATGTTTAATTTCTCTTGAACCCTGGTATTGGTGATTTTCAGAACTGTACTGTAGGCATTTAACAGGATGCTTTAGCATGGAACAGGAAAGCTCAGTTCTTTTGAATTTATATTTAAATAAGGGGAAGAAGGCAAAGGTTAGATTCCAGTCATTTAACCAATTTCTCCTTCTCATTCCCTTCTTTACTTGCTTCCTCTGAGTTCTCTCTGTGCCAATTGTACATCCGATAACCATCCCTCACTATCTCCCAGCAGGATCGGGAGGGCCTAGAGCCAGGCAGAGAAAGATTGACATCTTGATGAAAGTTCCTCAGCTGGACCACAACTGTTAAATGAGACAGAATTCCCATTAGGCTTACGCTTTGGAGGGTTAATCCAATTACAGTAATCTATAAAAACAAGTCATCTAATCTCATGAGTTTGTCTGAAAAGAGAATTGAGCACAGGGAAAATTATAACAGGTTTGCTTTGTGAGTATGACTTATTTAATTAAAAATAATTAGTGCACACCATTGGTTTTTTGTAGTTGGAACTGTGAAAGAATGATCCAACTTTTTTTGGAAGACTTTTGGAGGATTTCATATCAAATGTTATTTAACTGTAAAGAAATATATTATATGAAAGAACTGGGAAAAATAGATTTAAAAACACTTCTCAACCTTAGAAAAATAGTTGTACTCATTTAAAAATGTGTATTCCCCAAAAGGCTGATGAGAATTGAGAAGGAAATCTATCTCAGTTTGTAGGAGTTTTTAGAATAAGCATTTATGATATAGAGGGAATTGTTTTTTAACTAGTTCAATGAGGCATCCAAATTTTCTTTTATATCACTTTCTAGCTGTGTTACACGGAGCATAAATACATACATACTTACATATATGCATATATATGTGTGTATATATATATATTCATATATATGTGTGTGTGTGTGTATATATATATATATATATATATACACATATATATATATATATATATATCACTTAGCTCCTTTGAACCACAGTACCTGGCACATGGTAAGCATTTAATAGATATTTTTTGATTGATTGATTGAATCTAGGTTTCTTCAGTTGGGAGACAGCTATGATAGTTATCAAAGTCCATCTAAAATGAATGACTTGCTATATCGTCCGTACAGAATATGCTCTTTATTTGTTTGGACAAGGCAAATGCTAGTATTTTGAAGCACTAGCAGTGTATTTGTAAGGAGTTACAAATTTTGGAGGGGTTCACAATAAAAGGCAGCATAAAAAGAGATTTTCTTGACTTCCAAAAATGTCACCTTAAGAGGGAAACATTGCTACATTTTTTCTATTTTAGACATATTAGAATGCGATAGAAAATATTCTTAATAAATCCGCTCAGGCTGAGAGTAAAAGTGTTGTGGCTTCTTTGAGATAAACATATCAAAGAAACAAGGCTTATTTAAAAAAGAAATGCAACTGATTTTTACGAAATTCAAAATTGCCTATCCTAATGGCAAATGAATATCCTTCCTCCTCCACCATGCCATTCAAATGGGAAGTGTGTGTTGCCACCTTGGGAGACTATGCTTTTAGTCTAGTCATATTGTTATTGTTCTGAATTTTGTTTTTAAATTCCTTTCTTGGAATTGCCTTCAGGGCTTGTAGCAAAAGCTTTTGGATATTGAAATGGATTACAAATCTTTTGAGGATTTTGAGGATGCTTTTGATATTTAGATGGGGTCTAAAGCCATTTAGAATCAAATATGCTGAACGTGGTGGGTAACGTAGTTAAATATATTATTCTTTTTAAATAGTAAGATTTTTTCCCCTCATATATTTCATAAACACTTATTCCTTTGTTTGAAATGAGCTCAACTATACATTTTCTAATTGACTAAAGTGATTACACAGCATTATATATGCACTGGATCATAAATTCAGAGTGGAACAGACCTCAAAAGTCTTTTAACTTCCTTATCTTCTATTTTACAGATGAGAAAACTGAGGTGATTAAGTGACTTGCCCATGGTTCCATTGGCAATAAGTGTCTGAGATAGGGTTTGAACCAGGACCTCTTATTTCACAGCCAGGATGATTTCCAACCTGGGCTAGACTAGACCTGAACTCCAAGAACATCCTGATTCAACCTTTCAAAGAATTCAGACAAAGAATCCTAGTGCATGGGACATGTTAAAAATGAGGAAAAAGACCCACAAGAAATAATGCCATCCCATAATTTGATATTTACGTAGGCTACATTTGTTTATAGTTAAGAAAATCTATCACTATTATATTCATGTTTTGGTTTTCAGTGTCAATATCTTAAGTGCAAAGTATTTGAACTAGGATTATTTTGTAATTGATATGGTTAGACATGATATCAAAGGCTTCTTGCATACCGAAGAACACATTTTTTCCAAACTACTATTTTAATTTGTGGGAAATAATATTAAGATTTAGCGTTATGCATTTTCCTATATAACTTCTAACATAGAACATTCCTACTATGGAATAGTTATAGTCTTCAGCCCTTTAAGACAAATGCTAATTTAATGGATCATTTCAGAAACCTAAAGGGGAGAGGAAGCTCCCTGGCAAGAGTTCAAGGTTTAAATTGCCTCACTTCTGCCTTGGATTGTCTTTAGCTATGGGCACAGCCTCCAGAATAGAACTGACTTTTGAAGAACATTTCATCTGATCCTGCTTGGGAATGAAATGGTTTCTCTTCTTTGGAGAAGACCCTTTGGAAAAAGAGATTCTTTTTTATTCCTTTGAAAAGATTTGTCGTAATTTCACATGGGCCCACATAGAGATGAAGGAGTCATGGCAGTTTTTTGACATACCTGACAAGCCTCAGTAATAAATCATTAAACAGGAAAGATTCAACCCATATTAGAATCATAGATTTTGAGGTAGAAGAGACCTTAGAGGTTATTTAGTCCAATATCTCCCTTTATGTTTAATGAAACTGAGACTCAGAGAGTTAAAATAATTTGATCAAGCTAGTAGCAGAACCAGAAATTGGACTTGAGTTCTGTGACTCCACAAAGCTCTTTACATTGGAACATTTCATACTGTATATTTTATCAATCAATAAACATTAATTAAGGACCTATTATATGTCAAGCACTGTGATACTTTATGGATAGTGGAGTCTAAAGAAAATTGTTGGGTCTTTAGCTGGCAAAGAATCTTCCTTTGGTATCCATTGGGCCCAGAATAGTATCATTGTAGAGATATGTTATAACAAATATTTGAAAGTAGAAGGCTTGATACTCTCATTCCCCCCCTCCTGAAATAAACCCATCTTTTCCTCAGTGTTTGTTACTGCTTAGTCATTTCATTTGTGTACAACTCTTTATGACCCCATTTGGGGTTTTCTTGGAAACATAATGGAGTAGTTTGCCATTTCCATGTCCACCTCATTTTGTAAATGAGGAAACTGAGGTAAACAGGGTTAAGTGACTTGCTCAGGGTCATATAATTAGTAAGTGTCTGAGGCCAGATTTGAAATCAGGAAGATGAGTCTTCCTGACTTCAAGCCTGGTGCTCTATCCACTGCACCACCACAATACCCCCTATGTTCATCCTTCGTTTTCAAAGAGGACCATGACATCAGAGAAATGATGACATGACTTGCAATTGACGTTGTTTTGAGTGAGTGAGGGCTGTGCAAGGTCAACAGCCTCACTTACTTCTGAGTCATCTGGATCCAGTGACCAGATATTCATCAGGATGACTGGAGAATGCCCCTCTAGCATCATTCTAGAGGCATATTATGAGAACAAGTATTTTGAAAGTAGACTCCCTTAAATGAACCTTCTTTTCCTCAGAGTAAGGTAAGGCAGTTCCCTAGAGCATATCACTTGGGAAGGAATCAAGGGGGTAGGCAGAGAGGGCAGCGTAAAGAGGTACTTTCTTTTTGACTTGTGATTTCATTGCTATAGGAAACTCCCAGTAATAAAATGTTTCTCTACAATACAGATCTGCTCATTTTTGTTTTCCGTTTACGACTGCTACTTTTCATTTTATAGAGTTGTTTGGTTAAAATGTTGCCCAGTATCGCAGGGTCATTTTGTGTCAGAGGCAGGAGTAAAACTCAGGTCTGTCTGTCTCTGAGGCCAGCTTTCTATCCAATGCTTCTAGATTACTCCTTATAAAAACTATATTAGAAAAACCAGAAAAGGCTGCTGTCCATGGAATGAACTTTTTTTATGCTATAAATTCTTATGTCGTACCAGATATCAAAGATTCAAAGCCTCCAGTGGTCAGTAACACCCAGGGATACAATTTTCCAACCTTTTTGCCCACTGTGTTAATGTGACCAGTTAGGTCCTTAAGTCTTTTACTATTTGACTGCAATTTGCCGTTTTTAAGAACTGCTTATATTTCTGCTAAAACCATAATGAAGATTTGCTAGATTTGTTGTCAAAAGGCCACAAAAAATATTCCATTACAAAGGAGAACTGATTTTGCTGGAGATACTATATGCCAAATGTGTCTTCTTATAATTATAATGGTGTCAACTGGGTAGAAATTTTATGAAAAAAATGGCAGGTTGCCAACACCTGATCTTGGCCACCTTAACTGTGCTATCCCTTTTGACTTTGGGGGTGGTACATAGTGGTTTTATTCTGCTATGCATGCTAGTTCTCTTTGCCCACCTTTGCTCTTTGGCCATGTACATTGCACATCTGGACATCAGTTGCATGTTGTCATCATACAGAAATACAAGTTCATTAAAATTGTGGCCAGAGAGGCACCAAACCAGCACCATATGTCTAGGGGGGAGAATTCCTTTACTCATTTAAGGTTTCTTCTATTAACTAAGGATTTCTTTTTGCTAGAAGCAAGTCAGCCAAGGTAGTTTTGAAAGCCTGGTGATACCAGCTGGTAAAGAAACAATCTGATCCAATTTCAATATGATTGTGATTGACCTAATTTCTTTCTATTCTTTATCCAAAATAATTAATTTTGGTCTTTGAACTTTAGTTAAATGTTAGGTTTTTTGTTTTGCTTTGTTTTTTAAATTAAATGCTTGTCAGATTTAGAAATGACCATGTTCCACAGCAGCTTCAAAGGGATGGAATTTGAAACTGAAGCTGAAAAGCTTTGGGTAGCAAAATAAGTAGTGGGGGAAAATCTAGATAATTACAGTCACCCTGTTAATTATATCAACTAATCAAATGCCTACATCAGTTGCAATAGAATGGCAGAATAAGAGATTAAGGGCTGGAAAAGATCTGAGATTATCTAATCCAACCCTTTCATTGTGTGGATAAGGAAAATGAGAGCCAGACAGAGGAAGTGATTTGCTTGGGAGAAGGGAGGGTCTTATGGCAAGTTAAGCAGCAGAGCTACAGTTCAAGCCCATTTTCTAACTCACAGATCTGATGTTCTTTTCACTAAGTGCATATTATGGGAAATGTTTTCATTTCAGTAAATGTATGCTGGTATTTTATGTTATGTTTCCAATAAAGCATATTTTTCTGATTTTGTTTTTAAACTTTTTTATCATCAATTAATCATCATCGATAAACACTAACACTCCAATATTTAATGATTGACAAAAAAGAGGATTTTTTTTATGAATGTCCACTGAACAAGATGCCTTTCCCAGGTTGAGCTCATCACCTCTAGCCTCATTACCATGCTACTAACTCAAACTTTGATTGCAGCCACCTCCCTCAGCCTTCTCTTCCCCTTGTTTGAAAGGCTAGAGGGTGGAGTAATGCCTAATGCCTTCCTTCGTGGAGGGCAGAGTTGGACCTCTTGGCTTTTTCCAGTGCTATAGGCTATTCTGCCTGGTTTCATCTCCATGGAACAAGATACCCACATTCCACATGCATATTGAAACTTGAACTGTAAATAAAAATAGACATAAAGAAGTTGGTGAGAAAATGGAAGAATGACTGACAAATTCTCCTCAGAGGAATGAATAAATGACTGGTAGCATAGGAATCTTTTTAAAGCAGATAATTCCATTTCTGCTTTTTATACATTGTAGATGTACAATAAATTTATTTGTTGAGTTGGTTTCATTTTATGACAAAGTTAACACAAATAATTATTACACTGGACATATTTATCTTGCCTTGTGATTTTCACAGTATGAAAAAGCAAGGTGCCTGTCATGAAAAGAATTATCTTTATACATCAGCATCTGTGGTGGAGGATAGAGAATTAGAAAAATTCTTCTATTATTTTAGCACATCCTCAAACTCAAGTCAATGTCTACCTTGATATTTGGCATCAAGGTAACTTGATTTCAAAAGAGTACACATAGGAGAACAGGAAAAATATATTGAACAATGTGGTTAGGGATTAAAAAATTAAAGATGTCATTGTCTTTTGGATTATGCAATCTACGTATTGGGAGGAGACAGAACAAAAAGAAAGGAAAGAGAGAGGCAGTTTGTATGCAGTATGATTATTTTTAAAGGTGTTTGAGAAGATATTGACTGATACATATGATTTCTCACCTGGAAATCTTTAAATGAATTATATGCATTAAAAAGATAAAAATTTGGAGAAGGAAATAGACAGATTTTTCTTCACAGATAACAGTGACCAAACATTTACAATCACACAATTTCCTGAGGGGCATAGAGATTTCAAAATAACACTGTGATTATTTCTTATAAAATAGCTTTTGCCTTGGTAGAATAAATTAACGCCTTTAAGGCTGCCTTTGGACAAAGTGTTGTTTCCTATGTGAATGATAAGAATATACCAGATACCTTGGTCGATATAATCACAGGAGCAAATTTATTAATAAACTGCTCATTTCTTGAGATCAGGGAGTGTGGTGCTTTACTTCTTGATTTTTCCAGTGCTTACCACAATGCTTTGCACACAGATGGGCTTAATATATATTACAGAATTGAACTAAATTGTTCAAGTTGTTGTGAGACTCAATATAAAGCTTTGGAAAGGGGAGACACTGCTTGCCCGTGATGTCTACCAGTATCGCAGATGTTGTCCTGTGGGGGAAAAAAAAATTGTTGATAGAAGTTGAGATTCTCTGTATGGACCTGCTTATTAAAGGCACCATGTATCTAGGTGATGCAGTGGAAAGAGTGCTGTGTCTGGAGTCAGGAAAACCTGAGATCAAATCTGGCCTCAGACACTTACTAGCCGTGTGACCTTGGGCAGATCATTTAACCTCTGTTTACCTCAGTTTCCTCATCTATAAAATGGAAATAATAATAGTGCTTACTTCCCAGGTTGTAAGGATCAAGTGATACAATCATTGTAATGGTCTTAGTGGCACATCGTGAGTGCTATATTAAAGTAAGTTATTGTGATTGTAATCATCTTCATCGTCATCATCATCATCACCAGCATCATCATCATCATCATCAACCCCAGGAAGATGATGTCTCCTAAATGAGATTTCAAAGAGTTATTCAAGATATATTCAAAGAGCTCAGGTTGATCATTCATTCAACAAGTACTTATTATGTGCCAGAAACTGAGGATACAAGAGAATGATTTTTAAAAAGTCCTTGACCTCAAGGGGTTTACATTCTAATGGGGGAATCAGAGCATACAACAGAAATACAGAGTATATGGGAAATAAACTTGCACAGCCAAGACAAGAAAATGTAACTGAATGTATATTTCCCAGGTTATGACATGGGATCAGATGGTATGCCCACTGATATAATCTCTTGGTAGTTATAGTTTGGATGGGTATTGCACATGGATAATGAGCTGGACATAGAATTAAATTAGGGGGAGAAAAGTTGTCTGACTTGCTTTGATGATGTGGTCCAGTATTTTCCCCAGCTATTCCCTGCCAAAAAAAAGCTAAACTGCTACTGAAAATGTTTTCAGTAACTAATAAATATTCCCTGCTTTAGGTCCTTGTTGATATCTTTTCTTTTCCCTCTATATGCATTACTTCTCAACTTAAAGTAACATGTCAAATGGTCCCTTCCACTAACGTTTCAGGGGAGTGTAGCCATTCCTTAGTAATGAATTCCTATAACTACCTTAGCTAATTTTATGGCCTGGAAAACTTGCTATACAAGTTATTCGGCTTTTCCTGAGCAAAGAACGACCATTCTGTTTGCTCAGTGAGACTCGGAAAATAGCACTCAGCTGTACTTGTTAGGATTTCAGATCTGCTGGCCCTATTGTATTTATTTTATTTTGAAAGACTCACAGTTGTAATGGCCAAGAAAGTGCCATGGTTTTGGCCTGAAAGTGTGGAACCATTGTTATCATCTTGGAGAAGTTCCATTGTGAATTTTAATGTTGATGGATCATCACAAGTGTTAGTGATCTCCTTCAATTTATCTAGACAGATAGGCATGATAAATCTGCCTCAGTTTCCCAATCAGGAAAATTGGTATAATTCATACCTCAATTATAAAGTCATCACAAAAATATCCATATGATAAAGACAGAGTAAGAGGATTGCCATTTTCACATGTAGAAAAGAGGATGGTAAGTTAATGGTGTCAGTGTTAGTCCTGAATTTATACTTCCATGTTCAGCAGTAAGTTCAACAGTAATTTGAAGATCTAACCATAGAGAAAATAGTTCTCCTTAAAAAAATTAATACTCAAATGATAATTTATTAATATAGTTTTCCTTTAAAAGTAGCCTAAAATTAATATATGATTCTTCTTTTTTCCCCTCTTACCCAGTGTCTTTTGTATCTCTATAGGAAAAATCCCACACTCATTAAATAGCTGTCTATTATGATATCTTTGAGAGGAGACTGCTGTATCTTAGCCTCCCCACTGAGTGAAGGCTCATTATAATTTGTCTCTTTATGTTTCCAAAATGCTGGGCTCCCATGCTTAACTCATTAATGAGCCTGGAATGTAGTTCATAATGGCTGGTTTGTCGCACTAGAGCCACCCAGAGTAAAAGAGAATGTTGCAGATTAATCCATTGGCGCAGGAAATGCATTTGCAATGCTGTTGCCCTGTTAAGGGGAGATCGATGGAGAAGGAGCTCCTGTCCCAAATTCAATTACTGTTGGGCTCCTTTGATTTCATTTATCCCCTGTTAGATCTCTTCTCACATAGGGAATAGAAAGGAGTTTATTAAAAATCAAAAAGTATTTTGATAATCAAAGAGCGCTTTTTAAGAAACCTTTTTTAAAGGCATTATTTTGTTACAAAGGATATTTTCTTCCCATATTTTCTTCATAAAGGCAGAATTGTTTCATGGCTAAACTGATTTGACCACAGTGCACTGCCTGGTGGGAAGTGTTAAACCTCTCATTTTGAGCTAAACAAGATTACTGGGAAGCTGGCACTCAGTAGCTTTTAGTGGAATGGGTTAGGGGTTGTGGCACACCCCTTGCAGTTCCAGTAATTGAACTCTTTAGGTACTTCAGTTTCTAATCATCTGCTTTAGAAATGCCTTGCCATTGGAACGCGAGACATCTCTAACCACTTGATCTCCTCATGTTAACTTACTGAAGAACAATGAGTCACCATGCCAACAAAAATACCATAGAATGGAAGTGGAAACATGCTTCCGGTTGGTACTTTTCCTCTCATTTTTCAAATTTGGATTTAAACCATAATAATTTTCTAACATTCTTAATGATAGCTGTGCTATACTGGTGTAAAACCTAATTAAATATATATTCCAAAACTGGCATCTCTGATATATAGGAGCTTTTTAATCTGTCCACTAACTGTCATCTTTTGACCTAGAATGAGCCCTTCCTTCATTTGTTATCCAATTATCATCTTATTTTTGAAGATGGCACAACCTATCATATCTTCTTCTATTTCTCTAGCATGTCAATGTCACTTTTCCCCTCAGGTTGACACATTTCTGTGGTAGCCAATCTGTCATGTTTTAATTTATTTTTAGTAGATTTATTTCTGATTACCAGTAACTTAAATTAAAAAGTCATTAAGACAAAATGAAAAAAAGCATATTAGTTTCATAGCTTTCAAATTTAATTGAATACATGAGAAATAGGCAATTGAAGCAAAAGTTTCTTTGAATTTGTTTATACCTGTGATTTCATTAGTATTAGAAACTCCTGGTATACTGTACATGTAGATGAGTAATTCTTCTTTAATTTATAGAGTTGTCTTAGACAAGGAGAGGTTTAGGGACTAGTCCAAGGTCACACAGTTGTCAAAGGCAGGAATTGAGCTCATATATTTCTGACTTTACAGTCGGCCCTCTATCCAGTATATCATGCTGCTTCTCATTATATTTCTATAAATGATTCAATCTGGGATCTCTATTTTAATCCACTTTCTAAGACTCCACCATTTTATGGCTGATCTTCTATGTAATAGATAGAAAAATGGGCTATTTCTTTTTTTTTATTGATTTCATTTATGTTAATATGCCTTTATTTCCTGATATATCATCCTTCCTCTGGCGCCCATAACCATCTCTCATTTTAAGGAATAAAAAACTTCAGCAAAATTCAGTCAACGAAATCTGATGTCATATTCTATGTTTCAAATTCATAGCACCCTAAATTAGCTCAGGAATGAAAAGAGGAAGGTATGCTCTTAAAACTCTTCCTCAGGGCCAGTCAGGTCATTATAATTAAATGGCACTTAGTTTTGTCATAATTGTAATCACTGTGTTTATAGTATGCCTGATTCCACTTAATTCACTTGACCTAAGTTCCTATAAGTCTTCTCATGTTTCTCTGTATTCTTCAGATATACCTTGTGTTTTAACTCAGTAATATAAATTCCATTTCATGTACCATTCCTCAGGCTACAAGTATCTATTTTGTTTCAGGTCTTCACTATTAACTCCCCTCCTTCCCTGTCCCAAACAAAACCACCCAAAAAACTGCTTCTACAAATGTTTTGGTATTATGGGCATTTCTTTTTTCTCTTTAACCTCTATCAGGTATTTGCCTAACAGCAAGATCTCTGGAGCAAAGGGTCTGGGAGTATGAAGAATTTCCAGAAGACTAGTAACTATATAGACTTTATGAAGACTATTTCTTTCTCTTTGGGAATAGAGGAATTGTTACATAGTTCTGACTTGTTTTGTTGTCATTTTATATTTCAAAAATTCAAGATCTCTAGGACAATATTGCTTTCATCTGCCATCTTTATCTTACTAAGTCAATTCTAATTAACAGCCTTTGATTTTCAAGCCTGCATGAATTTCTTGAGCTGATAATAAGGAGAAACAGGTTTCTGACACTTTTTTTTTCTTTGTGGAAACTGTTCCCATAGGCCTTTTGAGACTGTTGTGCCAGAATCACATCCAGGAACGATTAATGAACAGATTAATCAAAGAATTTTAGCCCATATCTTTTATTCTATCACGTGGGATCAACTGTGATGCCTGATAATGCCACCCAATATAATAGGATCGTGCAAGTACCTAAAAATGGCACTGAATCCAAATGGATCCAAATGGAAAATGCCACTATGCCTGACTGAACAAAAAATGGAGTGATTAATTACAAAATTATAGAATATGCTAATATCACTATTCTTCTAAGATATATTTTCAAGTTCCTAGCCTTAGATCCAACATGACCTTTCACTGGGGCTCTGGCTTCATCTCTTGAGACAATCAACAACAAAAGCTATTTATTTTGTCAGGGAATTGACATGAAAATATGGCACTTTTGTGTTATCAAGGGTAATTATTAATAATCAAAGACCATTTTTTTCCTTTGAAGGAAAACAGCTGTTTGTGATAACTTGGTTATGGAGAAAAAGTTGATAAATTTTTGCATGAGTATTTTTTTGTCCGTAATCCTGATCAAACTAACTCTTTTGTTTGTTTCTTGCATGTGAACATTGAATATACTTTCATTTTTATGCAGGGAAAAAAGTCATATGATTTTGAGGGATTCTAGAGGAAAAAGAAAAAATGGAGAGCAGTGTCAAAAATGTTGACTATTCAATTTTGACATCAAAGATGAATGATGGAGATATTACAAGATAATAAATTTAGAGATAGAAGGCTAGACCTAGGTCAGGAATATCTGAGTTCAAATTTAGCCTCAGACACTAGCTATGTGACTCTAGGCAAAATCACCCTTTGTTTGCTTCAGTTTCTTGTAACTAGGAAATGGGGATAATAGTACCTACCTCTCAGGGTTCTTGTGAGATCAGATGAGATAATAATTGTAAAACACTTAGCACAATGCCTAGCAGATAGTAATTGCTTCATATCTTGTTTGTTATTTATTTATTTATTTTTATTTGTTTATTCTCTCTCTTTCTTTCCTTCCTCCCTTCTGTCTTCCACTCCTTGCTTCCCTCCCTTTCTTCTTGTTTTTCCTTCCATCCTTCTTTCATTCTTTCTTTATTTTCTTCCTTCCTTCCTTCCTTCCTTCCTTCCTTCCTTCCTTCCTTCCTTCCTTCCTTCCTTCCTTCCTTCCTTCCTTCCTTCCTTCCTTCCTTCCTTCCTTCCTTCCTTCCTTCCTTCCTTTTTTCCTTCCTTTCCCTAGTCCAACACCCTAACTCTAAAAAAAAGAAAAATAAGAAATAAAGACTAGAGAGTGGAAGTGCCTTACTCATGATCACACGGGGCTGAGGGATATATCCAGGATGTAGCCTAGGTTTCCCGACTCCATATTTAATATTTGCTTCCTTCAGGATGGAAGATTTCTCTTATGTCTGTGTGGCTTATTTTGTCAGTTGACTTTGTCACCATGTACAATACTTAATACTGGTTTGTGTCTCTTTTATTATTTAAATGCCTAGATGTTGCCAAGGGTTTAATTTGGGATTAAATGGGCCTTTGACTCAAGTCATTTATTTCGGTTTGTTTGCCAAGAAGCAAGTCACACACAGCTTTCGGTGTCAGCATCTTTACATTTTTCTGGCATTGAAAGTAGCCATTTCGCTCAAATTTAATTTTCTTTTTCTGAAAGATTAGAGACAAATGACAAAGCTTGCTATCATATTGGTGGCAGTTTTTCTTCTGTTGTGTAGTTAAAAGCTGGAAGATTGTGTTTTGCCATGCCATTTCATATAACATTCACTATGCTCACTCTACACTAGAAGAAATATTTTCTACATTTCAGAAAAAAAAAATAAAACTCATCCATTAGAATGGCAGAGGCTTCTTCAGATTCATTTTTTTTTTCCTTTTTACTCCTTTCCGTAGACACATTTATATAGCGCATGACTTTTTGGAGGATTTATATCAGGAGGGTTTTTTTTTTTTCCGTTTATATGGCAACTTGCAGGTGAATATTATTATAGCACTTGTAAAGTTAGGATTGGAGGTGTTTAGTAACACAGGCAAACCAGATATTCCTGTTATACCTAGTCTCCACTTTTGGAATGTGGCCTTAATCAATACCTCCATCCTTGCCTCACTCTGGAGCAGACCAGCCTTTAGAGAGACCAACGAAACCAGTGGAGTCTCATTGCCTGACACTAAGAGGATCTTTATCTTTGGCTTTTAAAGCTCTTCATCCCTTGGCCCCTTCCTACCTTTCCATTCTCTTTTCACTTTACTGTCTTCCATGAACTATAAGATCTTGCAGCACTGGCCTACGTGCCTTTTCTCTCACATGACAAACTATCTTCTCACTCCATATCTTTTAGAAGCTAGCCTGCTCCCTGGAATGATTTCCCTCCTCACCTCCATCTCTTACATTCCCTGATTTCTTTTAAGACTAAGTTAATAATAGCTTATCTTATGTGGAGGTCCTATTCCTTTACTACTAATGTCTTCCTTCTGAGATTATGTTACCTGTAATCTGTATAGATCATGTATGTGCATAATTGTTTGTATGTTACCTTCCCTGTTAGAATGTAAGATCCTTTTCAACAGGGACAAAGTTTTGCCTTTCTTTGTATCTCTAGTGCTTAATCCAATGCCTGGCATACTCCAAACTCTTAATAATGCTAGGAGTTGGCTAGCCTTGCCTCCTTTCCAGCAGTTAAATCTGCGTACTCATGAATCAGATTCTTTTTTGTCAAGGGAAAAGAGCTGTTCTCTTTAGAGAGTTTATCAAATATTCATAAATAAAAAAATCACTGCAGTTCTTTCTTCTGGATCTAGTCCCTAGCCAGCCTCCACTGCTATGTCACACATCTCTCCTTCCAACCTCCTCAGTTATCTTGGGTGAAAAGAATGCATCCTCTTGATCTTTTGTTGACTCTGTCCCTCCCCAGAATTCGATCTGAGGCATTACTTTAAAGTTGTTTTGGAGGGGGACTTTTGGGAGAGGTTGGCTGAGTGCTTCTCTACTCCACTGTTTTAGCTTCATGCATCTCAGTAAGTGAAGACTCATCCAATCAATAATCTATAAATAAACATTTATCAAGAGCCTACTGTGGGAAGACACTGTGCTAAATGCTAGGGATATGAAAAAGAGGCAAAAGACAGCCCTGTCCCTACAATCTAATAAACAAATAGAAAGGTACAAACAAAAAGGATATACAAACAGTTGTCTCTTTGAGTCCACGTTTCCCATAAGCTCTTCTCTGAGAGCCTCCACACACTGTACACAGAAGAAACTCTCCCACAAATTTGGCTGCATTAGATTATGTCTTTATGTTCCCTTGGTATGTAGATGCATATCAGAGAATTGCAGGTAAGACTTTCAATTACCTATCAAGTTTTCATGACTGGTTTCTATTCAGCATCTTCCAAGATTTTTTAAGGGAAAAAAAATCTCCCAAAACTTTGTAATGGAAAACACAAAAATCTTTTTTTCAATGAAAATAGAGTTCAATTGTAGGTTAAAAAAGCCATTTTACGTGGAAGCCCTTGAAGCAAACTGAACTTGTAAATAAATGATGGTATATGAAAATAGATGTCTCTACCTTTGGATAAAGCTAAATTTATTCATTTTTTTTTGAAAATCAAAGCCAGTCTTATCATTAGAACAACTGGCAAAATTTAATCAGGTTTAAACTTTTAAAGATATACTTTCTCCCTTTCTTCCTATGCTTTACAAATAAATCCTAGACAAAAAAATCTTGCATCATAAGCAAAATAGACATAGGGATTTCTACGCTGACACTTGGTTTTTTTTGGGAGGGGGTGTGTCTGGGAGGACAGGTGGAAAATATAGTGACGTAAGCTCTGTCTAGTGGAAAAGCCATGTGTCTTTCAAGGTGCAGGTGACGACTGAGCTTCTGCAGGATTGGTGCCACAGACCGATTTCCCAGGCTGTTTTCTTCAGTATAATTATAGTGGAGCTTAGAAAATTTAGTGCTAAAGAGTTATAAAGCATGTGCTAAGCAAGGTAATACAGAAGAGTTTAGGGATGCATTGAGGTCAATGTGTACTGAGATTTATCATATACATTTCTAAATTAGTATCCATTTACCTTATGTGCCTTTACAAATGAAAATACTTAATTTGACAATGTAGGGGTATTTATGACACTCACTGGCACATTATAGATGGATAGAGTTTTTTATGTCTAGAATTTTAATACTCAACTTCATGTATTGCCACAATCTCAGCTTTTTAGTTAATGGCACCCAAATTGATATACCTGGGACAAAAAGATCAGCTAATGTTTTGTATAAGTATTGCCAATATAGGTCTATGTCATTCATATCATGGTCTCAAATTTATTCCTTTAGAAGTAGATAAAGATGAGTTCAGCAAAGTTTTCGATGTCAATACCCAATATTCAGAGTTTGCAGGAAATAAATGAGCTAATTCTTTAAGATGGTGTATTTATGTATCTTAGGAATAGATCAACACTTCCTAAGATTAGATATTTTTCTGTTGGGAAAATAGAGACATAGTGTTTAGCCAGGTTTGTGGGAGATTGATCCTTGTGTATGTGGTGTGAGAAAGCTCTCAGAGAAGACTATGGGAAACGTAGGCTCAAAGAGGTTGTTTGCTTATTATTCTTATTTATACATATTTGCTAATGAATCTTATTGCTTATGAATTACAATGTAATAAAATATTAATTGCCTACCATGTGCCAGGTTAAGTGCTGGCAATACAAATTAGAAAAAGGGACAGTTCCTATCCTCAAGGAGCTTACAATCCAGGTAAGGATGACAACCCAAAAGAAGCTGACAAGGTGCAGTTGGTGCTTGATAGGGAATAGGCAATTAGATGATACATACTATGTGCCAGACCCTGTGCTAAGAGATTTTCGCACAACTACTGATTTTCTGAGGCTAGATTTGAACTTAGGTCTTCCTGATTCCAGGCCCAGCCCTCTATCCACTGAGCCACTTAATTTGTAAAAGAGCATGGGGTTTGTTGGAATGGAAGTCAAGCAGAGATGCCAGTGGGAAACAGAGTTGCCAGGAAGTTGTGAACCCTCTATAAAAAAAGGTTTTGGGAGGAGTTTAATGCTGCAGCTTAAAATATACCAGAGGAGAGATGATGACACCCTGAATTTGGATAGGCGGGATTGGAGAGAAGGGACCATGTTTGAGAGACGAGGCACTGGAAATGATAACTGATAATCAATTGACCGTGCAGGATGAGGGAGAGCAGAGTCAAGGTCTATACATTGTTCATACATAGAAGTTGTTTTGCATATGAAAAAAGGAGACAATGATAGTTGATGAAGTATCACAAAGGAGATTTCTTTTTAAAAATATATAGAAAATTCATGTGCAAATATATATTGTCAGTCAGTCTTGCTTCAGACATTTACCATCTGTGTGACACTGGGCAAGTCACTTAACTGATTGCCTCAGTTCCCCCATCTGTAAAATGAACTGGAGAAGGAAATGGCAAACCACTCCAGTATCTTTGCCAAGAAAACTCCAAATGGGATTGCAGAGATTTGAATATGACTGAAAAATGGCTGAATGACCATAAAAATTTACATTTGACCAATTTGACTTCTCCAAATGCTAAAGTAATAAAAAAATAAAATTATGACTAATTCTGAAGTAGCTCTACGAAATATCACTCATTCATAAGAAGAAGGAAGGGAATACACATTTATTAAACACTTACTATGTACCATGCATTGTATTAAGCACTTTACCAATATGATCTCATTTGATCCTTACAACAACCGTATAGGGTAAGTTGCTGTAAGTACTCCATTTTATGATTGAGAAAATTAAGGCAAAGAGCACTTAAGTGACTTGCCTGGGATCACACAGCTTTTAAGTGTCTGAGCAGTTACAGACTCCAGTTTTACTTAAAATTAGAATATTTACAATTTCATGCTCCCTTTACCTCCAGTATACACACACACATACACACACACACACACACACACACACACACACGATCAAAACAAATGGTAACTTACTCGTTTCTAATTGTTAATTTTATTTTGTATTCCTTTTTTATTAAGAACTATTCAACTAATATTTCAAAGTAATAGATATCAATCGAAACCAACATATTTTAAATGCCTGCTATATTCAAGGCACTGTTCTAAGTGCTGGGGAAGCAAAATGAAAAATAAAAGACAACATTTTATTCACAAGAAACTTACAGTGAACTAGGGGAATGAAGATTTTATATTTGATAGAGAGAGAGCCAGCATATAGTAGGGAATAGAGAATTGACTTTGGAGTCAGAAAGACCTAAGCTGAAGTTTTGCCTCTGACATGTACTGGCCCTGGGACACAAGCAAGGTTTTTAATCTCTTAGTGCTCTAGGCAACTCATGATCCTAGGTTGTAGAAAAGTTGTTGACCTGCACTGGTAGAGGGTACTTCCTCCTCTGGGAGTTCCTTGTAACAATGAATTCACAGGTGCAATCCCTATCCTTATTCCTGATGTAAAATGAGATTAGGAACAAGTTGAGGAAGATAGGAATGAGGGATATTCTGGTACAGAAAAACTCCTTTTACAGATTACAGAAAGAAATGCTAATTTATCAAATAATAGGGACTGTGGTAACATACAGCTATGAGCCTGTTCAGTGCCCAGACATTGGCAACAGCTTCCAGTGTCTCAAGCACTTCCCCTCAGTTCAGATGGGGTTTAAACACATAGCCTTCTGCCATGCATTAGTCCAGTTTCCCTTTTGAGATTCTTACACATTTAAGATTACTTCCCTTGGCTGCCTCTGATGTGACAGACAGCAAAGAAACCTGCTTAGGCTGACCTCCTTTGGGGCTTCCTGGCTCTGTTATATCCGTTTCCCCTCCCCCCAGGCTCCCAGGACTAAATCTGTTTCCTAGTAGAAACTTAAACATCCTTCTGTTTTCTCCCATCTCCTGCAGGTCCCTTTGCCCTAACCCTCCCCCTCCCCAGCATAAATTTCCAATTTTGGATTTAGTTTTTATTAAAAATCCTCATTATAACAGATTATCTTGGCCCTGATCCAAAGTATAAAAATGGAATTTTGCTGCATGGGCACAACAGAATTATTTCTCAGTATTAATCTTCTTTATGCACTATTTTGCTTCCGATTTTTCTTCTCCAAATGGGTAGTTTCTTCTTTATGTAATGGAAGAGGCATAAGCATTGCAATTTGTTTCTCAAATCAAACTATGAAAGCTTTTTCCCATGGTTTTATTTCCTTTTAGTTATTTTTTTTTTGATGGGGGGAGATCTAAAAAAATTAAGCTTTGGAGCAGGTGATATTTCAGAGCCAAAGGAACGAAGATCTATAGCTTTTCTTTGTTTAGGATAATGATCAAAATCACCAAATTTATAGCAGGGAGCTTTTATATGGTACTTGGAGGTTGACACTGCACTTTACATGTGCTGCTTTATTTGCTCCTCAGAAACACTTGTGAGGTAGACCCTATTATTATCCCCATTTTACAGATAAGAAAACTGAAGCTGAGAGGGTCGCATACCTAATTGGAGTATGATGTAGAATTCGAACTCAGGTCTTTCTGATCTCAAATCCAGTACTCTATTTACTTCGCTACTTAAATAAATAAAGAATAAAGTGGGAAAGGTGCTCCTGTCAGGGAATCAAAGGATCGCCAATTTAGAGCTGGAAAGAATCTTAGAGGTCAATGAGTATAGCCATTTCATTTTACAGAAAAGGACAGGAAGGAACGCAGAGATTAAGTAATTTGCTCAGGGTCACACAGCTAGTGAGTATCTGAGTGAAGGTTTGAACTCAGATTTTCCTGACTTTAAGCCCAAGCACTTCATGTTCTGTGGGCCCTACCTGCATCTGGTCACCTCATTTCACTCTGAAGTTCTGAGCATCTGAGAATGAGAGGACTGACAAATTGTTGTATCACTATTATAGAGGAAAAAGAACCAGAATTCCATGTAGCGTTATCCCGCCTTTTCAGAAATAAGAAGACTCAAGAACGTGTTTTCCCCTGACTAAGGCCATTTGATAGCAGTCATTTAGTATAAAGTTACTTTTCCCAGACTTCGAAGGAAACATTTCAGACTCAGCAACGTCGTATATCTTGGTTTCACACGTCTCTACTGTGGTTCCATGACAGGGCATTGCCTCATCCTAAGTGAGTACCTGCAAAGACCTTGGCCTAAATGATCCAAGGCCTCCCAGTGCATCCTGGTTATCTGAGGAATATCAGGTCACTGGATTCAGATGGCTCTGGAGGAGAAGTGAGGCTGGTGACCTGCACAGCCCTCCCTCACTCAAAACAAAGTCAAGTGCAAGTCATGTTGTCATTTCTCTGATGGCATGGTCTTCTTCAGCAACGAAGGACAAACACAATCTCTTTACTTTCTACTTTCTGTTATCTTTATTTCTATACTTTATTAACACACCCACAGGCCGTTTTATTGTTTTTTTATTTTCTCTGGCATTTTTACTATTTTTTTCTTTACTTACCCTGAATTATTCTTTGAGCCAGACATTTATAAACGTCTGCTCATAATTTATTTATGTAATCTTTCAAACAAGATGGTGTTAATATATTATATACTACACATTAAAGAAAGACATATGGGATTCTGAATATAAATTGTAAGAAACTCATATTCTACTGAATCAAAGTGAGAAAAGGCTGAATAATTTTCTTGGGGCTTATTGGGCTTTTCAAAAGTACTTTCTTAATGCAAAATGGAAACATCTAAAAGAAAATAAGGAGAAAAATCATCAACTGGCTGCAGGCATTTTGCTTTGCAAGCAAAAAAATAAAGAAAAGTAAATATCTATTTATCCTAGACATATTCACTTTGGGCAAAACCAGCCAAATGTAGTCATTTCACATTCTTCCCCTCCCTCTCCTTTTACCCTCTTTTCTTCACCTCTCCCACCGCAGATACAAAATGCCCTCATGTGTCACAGGGTCTCGTATTTGGATGAGACACTTGGATATGTATAGCCACTGTCAGCAAGGCAGGGAATGTAAATTGTAAAAGTATGGAGATAGCTACTCCCAATAGTCATAAGGGTATATGCCTTTCTCCCACTCTGAATATGCTTGTTTGCAGTGTGGGGAGAGAGATAGAGACAGAGACAGAGAGACAGACAGAGAGAGACAGAGACAGACAGATGGAGACAGGGAGACAGAGAGATAGAGACAGGAAGAGACAGGAAGACAGAGAAACAGTGGGAGAGAGAGAGAGACAGGCAGACAGACAGAGACAGAGAAAGAAGAGAGGAGAGAGAGAGACCCACAACTTCTGGATGAATGTTTCTTATCTCTCAGTGCACCCTGGGTCATCTCTAGTCATCCTGATGAATATCTGGTCACTGGATTCAGATGGCTCTGGAGGAGAAGTGAGGCTGGTGACCTGGACAGCCCTCCCTCACTCAAAACAAAGTCAAGTGCAAGTCATGTCATCATTTCTCTGATGGCATGGTCTTCTTTGGCAAGAAAGGATGAACACAATAATCTGTTGCAGAAATGAGTGTCTTCACAGGAAGGAGAACAAGGAAACCAGGTAGAAACTCTATGTTAGAGGAGTGTGATTCTAGATTCTCTGGTATTATCTGAGTGGATTTTCTAGTGTTCTTTAATTCTCCCTTGATATGTATTCATGGGTACAATAACTCCATTCCCCCAGTGGAAAGAGGAACAAAACCTAGGAAGAAATAACTAGAATTCAAGATGCGTTGGAAGGGAAACAAAAAATTCTGCCAACTTCTCCATGTACCTTTATTTGGCTTATCATGATTTTCATGATTGGTATATTCAAGTGCCTATGGTCAATTTTTCCTAGATTGGTGCATTTCTAAGAAACATTACTTATCTTTCTCCTTCTAAATCTTTATCTCTAGTCTAACAATCGAGGAACAGCGTATCTTTGTAGTTTATAGAAAAGTCCTATTGGTTGGAACTATCAGATATGCTCCTTTATCTCTTGTAAGTGACATGAAGATATGGTGGCTGGTAATGCAAGCTAGACATGTTTCCATGCATCCTTTTATGTTTATTGCAGACTATGGGAAATGAACTGAGTGCTGGACTTTAAGTTCCTTGAAATCCAGAATTAGCCCCAAAGACGCAGGGAGAGGGAAGTACGATGTATCAGGCTGGGCTGCAAGTTTTCTGAGGTCCTGGCAACAGGAAATGTGGAAGGATTTGGGCAGTGATAGGTCTGTGTCACTAAGGTGGTGACAAATGTGTAGGAGTATAGATGTAGAATTGAAAGACTTACTCCATCCCCAACATCCTCACGTAGAAATCCTCTAATCAATATTGTGGAATGAATAATTGCATGATTTAAATTTGCTAACTGGGTCTCTTCAGGGAATGAAGTTTACATCTACTTAGCAAAATGCATTTGATTATACAGTATGAAAATGTAATTATGTTAAATTAGGTAGGTAGTGCTGTGAACAGAGCACTAATCTGGGAGTCAGGAATACCTGAGTTCAAATTCTACCTTAGACACTTAACTATGTGACAATTTATTTCACCTCTGTCAGCTATCTCAACAGCAAAATGCAGATTATAATAGCACTTACCTACCAGAGTTGTGTGAATCATGAAATAATATTTGGGAAGTGCTTAGTATAGTGCTTGGTGCATAGTAGATACTATAAAATTACTTGTTTCCTTCCTGCCTTAATTATAACCCTCCCCCCCCAAAAAAAAATCCAGTACAATTCAGTTGAATTCAACAGACATTTGTTAAGCATCTGTCCAAAAACCATGGCATCAACTGGAATTCATGAGTTTATGAAAATTTTTCTGATAATGATTTTTCATGTGTAGTGTATAAATGTCTTCAGTATTCTATCTTATGTGTGAAAGTGAGAAAGAGAGAGAAAGTGTGTGTGTGTGTGTGTGAGAGAGAGAGAGAGAGAGAGAGAGAGAGAGAGAGAGAGAGAGAGAAGAGCTGTCTGCCTTTAACACTTCTACCTTCTTTTTTCTCCCATCCATTCACTTTCAGAATTCTGAAATATGTGATCTCCAAAGAGGCATTTATTAAGTTCTCCATGTCAGACTCTGTGCTAAGTGCTTTACAAATATTACCTCATTTCTCGCCACCTACTTCCTTTTCCCCCATCAAAGTCTGGCTTCCATCCCAACCAGGGTTTCTGAAAGATTACCAGATTTAGAGTTCTTTTTTTAAAAAAATCCTTATCCTATCTCTCCTGAAACTTTCATTTTTTGACTTTGGGGATCCTAAACTGATTTAGTTTCCCTTCTATGTTCTCAGCTGCTCATCCTTGAAATACTCCACTCTGTTATAAAATTCCCCTTTCCCTATCTCCAGGCATTCACCAATACACAGTTCTTAACTGTCTGCTCTTTCCTGACTTATCTCTACTTATGACCTCTTACCCATCAGATCTCCTTATTGTCCAACAGTTCCTGGAAGTTTCCATTCCCATGTTTCATCAGTTTCTCCTAAACTGACATAAGTATAATAATCTTTCCACTGGAAATTGTACAAAGTCTTTCTTGATGTACCTATGGCCAAGTGGAGATATGTAGGTCCAAGAAATAGTATAGTTTGGTAGATTCAGATCTAGTTGAATGATTGAACTGAAAGATTAGATTATTGACTTTCTGGAATAGCCTTTGGGGTTTATCATGTGTGTGTGTGTGTGTGTGTGTGTGTGTGTGTGTGTGTGTGTGTGTTTTGAATCAATTATATGAACTATAGATAGTCCAAATATCAAATTTGTAGAAGTAATAGGGATATGGAATGTAGGATGACAGACTTCGGATTTAATATATCTTGACAGGGTAGAATCTAAAAAGATGTGTTTTAATAGGGATGCATGCGAAGTCCTACATTGGGTCAAAAAATCAGCTGAGCACATACAGTATAAAGGAGTCACAGCCAGACAGCAATTCATATGAAGATCTTAGGGATTTAGTGGATTATAAATTCAGTGTGTGTTAACAGTGTGAAAAAAGTATCTTTAAAAGGTGAGAGGGAGTCATTTTGTGTTTCATTAATAGAAGCATAACGTCTAGAAGAAGGGAAGTGAAAACATGTTACACTCTAGGTTAGACCACATGAGGAGAAATGTGCATGAGGCATTTTTATCACCCTAAAAGGAAGGAGCCTGGTCAGCCAAAGTATTATTTATTTCAGTTTTGTTTTTAAACTAGCAATTTGACATTTTCATTTTATTTAATCTGGTAACTGTAGTTGAACATCACTCTTCTAAGTACCTAGCTCAGCAAAGAGATACAGTGTGAGGTAGGGTGTTGGAGGCAGTAGAATAAACAAAACCAGACGTGTGATCTTGGACAAGTCATTTTACTTTTGTGAGTTTCACTTTTCTCACCTCTAAATTAATTGGGGGCTTGAAGTACATGACTGTTAAAGTTCCTTTCAGTCCAAGATTTTAAGATTCTAAGAGACTATGTTACCTGTGAAAGCCTGCCTTATAGTATATGGAAACTTTATGCTAAAGACTTGGGCAGGAAGAATTGGAAGAAGAGATGGAAATGTGATATTGTCACAGGGATTGGTTTTGAACTTATGGATAGGAGGCAGTGGAAAGAGTAATGACCGGAATCAGGGAATGAGTTCAAATCCTGCCATAGGTGATTGTTTCCTTTTGACCTTAGGAAAGTTACTTAACCTCTTAGGCTTTCAGTTTTCTCATCCACAAAATGAAGGGATTTGTTGATGACCTCTGAAGTTGCTCCAAATTCTAGATCTGTATTCTAAGAACATATCTTGGAATCTGTTTCTTCATATATGAAACAAGAGCCTCCAGATGACCTAAAACTAGATGACCTCTAAAGTTGGCCTTCTAGTTTTTGACTGATAGATGACAGATAGGTAAAAGATAGGTGATAGGTAGATAGATGATAGACAGATTATAGTTATATGATAGATGGAGCAACTAATTGACACACTCTTTACAGGATCATTGGTAGTATTAATTTTATCATTATGACCAGAACAAGAAGTAAAAAAGGGACTGAGGGTGAGGTTAAAGTGTTAAGTGGTACAGTGGATGGCAAGATGGCCAAGGTAGACAGTTGCATGGGACATTGAGGGATGGTCCAGTGGTCTGGTCTGAAGCTTGGGAACTGACTAAATGTGAACATGCTTAGACACATCAATCAAAGTAGTTCAATCCCAAGGTGGTTTATTCCATAATTCTCATAGGGACTAGAACAGAGCAGAAGAATGAGGGAAGGGGAAATATTTGATGTTTTCCTGTTCTAAGTAAATACTAGTAATCCAAAATAAAATGAATGTTTGAATGAACAAAATGAATTAATGAAGAACAGTAGCACCCTTTGGCCTTCTTTAGACTTTTCCCCTCTTTTTCTTTGGGGAAGCCATTTCATATAAGAAATTGTTAATAAAATGGCATCAACCCTGGAAGTTTGAAGTGCAAAGGTATATGGCCATCAGTAGAGAACACAGAAAGTTTTAAAAACATTCAATCCTCCAGTTATGGGTGATGGCACAGGGTAACCTATGACAGCACAGTTTGTAAACTCAGCTTAGAAAATGAATATTTGAAATAAAAGGTGATAGGCTTCCTAGAAGAGGCTTTGTTGCTTACTAATCAAACCTACCTGAGGTGTCAGACATCACCTTCTTAAGCATGGATCTTTCACTTTTACCTGAAAGTCAAACTAGAAGAGAGAGAGGGGAAGGGAGGAAGGGTGGGGGGGAAGGAGAATCAAAAGACTGATTGAATGCTCTTGGTAAACCAGGACCTTAGTAGCTTTCCAAACAGATGGAAATGAAGTAATCCATTTGGATCATAATGGTGCATTTTTAACTGTGTTACAAAGTACAATTTTCAGTTTTGTAAATGAATATAAGGAATACAACCACTTTCTTCCGTTAATAATATTTTTCCCCATCTCCTTTCTTTCAGAGAAAGAATGTGCCTCTTTTCCTCAGTGTTGGTTTGCTAACGTTTTGGGGAACCTCACTTCTGGGAGCCCGCCTATACTGGATGGGAAACAAGCCACCAAGCTTCTCCAACTCGGATAACCCTGCAGCTGATTCAGACAGCATCGTGGCACGCACTTTGACTTTCCTTTACTTGCCAACCAAGAACCTCTGGCTATTGTTATGCCCAGATACTCTCAGCTTTGATTGGTCTATGGATGCAGTACCACTGATAAAAACCATCTGTGACTGGAGAAATCTCCACACTGTGGCCTTCTATACTGGACTCTTTCTCCTTGCGTACTTTAGCCTGAGGAGCCCAAGCACCAAGAGAGAGTGCAATGGGAAAGCCATTACCAATGGCAGGCAGAATGCAAATGGGCACAGCTGCCACTCAGACGCAGAGTACCGGGACTTGGAGCCTAAGCCCAACTTTGCAGAGAAAGCAGAGAATGGCATTAAAGAGCACGTCCCCCAGGGGTCACTGCTTCCTTCCACAGAGAATATTGTTGTTCTGTCTCTGTCTTTGTTAATAGTCCCCTTTGTCCCTGCCACAAATCTGTTTTTCTATGTTGGCTTTGTAATTGCAGAGCGTGTGCTGTATATACCTAGTATGGGCTTCTGCCTCTTAATTACAGTAGGTGCCAGAGCCCTTTATGTCAAAGCCCAAAAGCGCTTTCTCAAGAGTTTGATTTTTTACGCCACAGGTGCACTAATTATTTTTTACGGACTCAAGACTGCCATCAGGAATGGGGACTGGCAGAACGAGGAGATGCTATATAGGTCAGGGATAAAAGTCAACCCAGCAAAAGGTAATCTTTTATTTATTCATTCATTAATCCATCCATCCATTCATACAGTTACAAATTTGATTTGTCTATCTGTCCTTTACTGTTTTTGTCACGTTTAAGTGAAAAGAAGAAAAAAAGAAAATTGTTTAGCTTTTATTTTGCACTCTGTATACAAGTTTTCCTTCTAAACTAGATGGATCATAAACCAGATTGATAGAACCATTCAGTGTTTCTATAATTAAAATATAGAACTGTGTCCCCATGGACCTGAATAAGTTTGCTCAAAGTGATCAAGACTTCTATAGAATTTGGAGAGCATGTTTGGTACCTTGATTCAATATGTGAAAGGAGACTGAATAGTTGGTATTGCCTCTTGAGTCAAAGGGCTTGGATTTGTTTTTTGCCTCCATGACTTTGGCCAAGTCCCTGGATTGCCATCTTTTCATTTATAAAGTGAGGGGTTGGACTAACTAGCCTCTAAAATCCTTCCCAGCCCTAGATCTGTGGTCTCATGAACATCTCTTTACTGTAGTCTTCTTATCTGTTAATATTCCTGGCAAATAATAGATACTTAATAAATGTTCATTGATTGGTATAGTCTTGACATCCTCAGATATCTCTTCTGGCTCTAGACCTATGATTGTAATCTTAGAAAGATCCTTTTTTTCACATACTAAAAATTCGCTTATCCCACTTTCATTTACTATGGTGCTAATGTTTTCAAAGTATTATTTGAGGTGTTAACTATAAGACACATTAAAGTCTTGAAAAGATTTGGATCTAAAATTGGCCCTGGATCTTCGAAATCATATCTCCAGGTGTCGATGTGCCCATGTGACAGGAATTAGTCTAATGGTTTTCTACCAGACAGAATAATTAAGGTGTTACCAAATTCTTCTCAAATTGCTCTTGTTTAAGAATTACTAATTGCTTTGGGGAGATGACTCACTTATCATGTAGCAAAAGGGCTGTTATATGTTTGAACTTTTTCCTAATTCAGAAAAGGAAATCAACTCTGGCATACATCACCAGAGGAAAAAATTAATAAATAAAAGCATTTGGATTTGAGGTGTTTTTGAATGATCCACATCTGTTACTATGGGTTACTCTTGTGTAGGGAATTAAATGATGAATAAGAATAGGAAACACACAGTGGGAATAACTATGTTTCGAGTGCAGAAAGATGGCTTACTAAATTAGGCCAAAGATTCTGATTCTGCACTAGCATTTTGTTTTTAAAATCTTAAACCACTTTTTCTTGCATTTGGCGTTCATGACTTTGGTTGCTCGTCAGTTGATGTTACATGTGTATTTGTGAAACACAAGTATTTTCCTTGATACTGATTTCATCTTTTTTTTTCCTTTTTTGATGATTTTAATCTAATTTTCCCAAGTCAATCTTGTATGGTGGGAAGACCGCTGGACTTGAAAGCACAAGAACTGGGTTCAGATTTTGTCACAGACTAACTGTGTGATCTTGGAAAAGTCAGTTAATATTTTTTAACCTTTCCTTTCCGTACCTCATCTGTGAACTGGGAATAATAATATTCATATTACCTGACTGGCAGCTAAATGACACAGTGGACAGGGTGTTGGGCCTGAAGTCAATATGACTCATTTTCCTGAGTTCAAATCTGGCCTCAGACACTTACTCACTGTGTGACCCTGGGCAAGTCACTTAACCCTGTTTGCCTCACTTTCCTCATCTGTAAAATGAGCTGGAGAAGTAAATGGTGAACCCATCCAGTATCTTTGCCAAGGAAACCCAAAATGCGGTCACAAAGAGTCAGGCATGACTGAAAATGACTGACCAACACAACCTGCCTCTGTGTATGTGTGTGTGTATGTGTGTGTGTGTGTGTGTGTATGTGTATGGTGTATATGTATATGAGTAAGGGGGAGGGAAAATGTGAAGTACTTTGTAAAAATTCAACTACTGTATGGTGTATTCCAAAAGTCTTAGTGTAATTTTAAACTTTAATAGCCCCAAACTATACTTCTAAGGCCTTTGGGATACCCTGTATGTGACTGAATTTTCATGATCATTCTTTCTCAAAAGGGGCAGTATGGTGTAGTGGTTAGAGAGCTGGCTGGCCTCAGGGCAATAAAGACTTAAGTTTAAGTCTCATCTCTCATAGCTAGTGGCTCAGTGAGATTGGACAAGTCACTCAATCTCTTGATTCCTTCCGAAACCTTTCTAAGACTCTAAGTCACAAAGAAGGTGAGAGTTCTGCATTAGCTGAAGAACTTACTTACTAAGAGCTCCCTGTGCTGATGGAATCACAAACCTGGATGCTGAAGAAAAAAAAAATCTGCCTGTACATAAATATTGGAGGACTTAACTTGTGCAGGAAGCCATACTTAACTCTGGAGTATTTAGTTCATGTCTATATTATTTTACCCATTTGATAGAACAAGTACATTGGGGACAGCTCCTCATTCTCTATTGGCCAACAAACCCAAGGAAAGCCACAGAGAAAATAGACCTTGGCAGGTTCAGCCAGCAAACATAAATGTTTTCTTAAGCAGAGTTCTAATTACCTACACTCCAATAGAGTTGATTAAAGAAAAATAGATAGCAGGGATTCCACAGGAGAGCTCAGGCACTTAAAAGGGGCCAGTATTTACCATTACTGAGCGCTATCTGAAGGGGAAGAAAAGCCTTCCTGTGGCTTTTCTCATTAGTGAGTTCTGCCCAGGTTATTGATCATCTGAACTCAAATCCTCCTACTAAAAGAAATCTTAAGAGTTTGCCGTGGAATGTTATTCCTTTGAAAATGGCGTGTGAGTATGTATATGAAGGGGCTTCCCTGTACTTAGAAACTGCTTTTCTCTGATTCTCTTGGCACATAATGAGATGCCTTCCAACTCTCTGATTTTATGACACTATGATAAACTCAAGGAAATTGAAAAAAAGTCAATCTGTAAATCATTTTGCACATCCAGGGTCAAGGAGGATACTGTGACTAATTTTGCCTAGCTATGTTGAACATGCTTCAGTGATGTACACACATTATGTCAATGAAATATTATAACCTATTACACTATTTGCTACTTTCTTCTGTTGATTTTTTTTGCCATATTTATTTATTAGTATTCATTAGGCCAATTGGATGAATAAAACACTCCCCTCCTCCCCATAATAGTCTGGTGTGATAAAAAGAATATTGATACAAAGGACCAGTCAAAAGGCCTAGGTTCAAATTTGAGATCTGTGACTTCCTAGCTAGGTGACATTGTGGGATTCCCTTCTGTTTCATGGGGCTCTTTTCCTTTACCTCTAAAATAAAGGGATTAGAGATAATAATTTTCAAGTATCTTCCAGCTTCAAATACTTATGACTGTAACTTTCATCCACTTTCATCCATTTCATCAGAGGTGCCCAATGATTATTAAATGAATAAATGCCACTGGTATATATGTGTATATGTATATACATATATGCACACATACATACATGCACATAGATATTTATATACCATACATACACATATAATATGTATATATTTATAAATATATATGCATATATATGTGTCTATATACATATGTATGTATACACACATGCACATACATATATACTAACATTATAAAGCACCCACTATGTATCAGTCACTCTGCTAAACACTTTGTAATTATCATCTCATTTGATTTTTAAAAGAACCTTGGGACATAGGTGCGGTTATTACTTGCATTTTACAAATGAGGAAACTGAGATGAACAGAGATTAAGTGATTTACCCAGGATTATAGATAGTGTCTGAAAATAATTCAATTCACATCTTCTTAAGTCTTGGCTTAGCATATTAGACATTGTACGACCTAGCCCTGCCCACCCTCAATTTCTTTCTCTCTTTCCCACCTATCTTCCCTCCCTCATTCTCTCTCCTCCTCCTCCTTCTTTCTCTCTTCACACATAAGCCTATATGTATTCATGTATGTGTGTATATATACACACATGTGTATATGTATGTATGTGCCTATAATGTCAGCTAGCTAATAAGTTACAGAGCTGAAATTCAAACCAAGGTCCTGTGACTAGCTCTTTTTATCATGCCAAAGTATTCTAGTGGGTGTGTGTGTGTGCTTTATTCACCCCATTTATACACATATATGTTTATGTACATAATTATACATATACAATCAGGTAACGATTGACCATCGCTGCTTTGACCAGGAATTCCAGAGGAGGTCAAGCTTATGTGTCATGGAATCCCAAGAAAAGGCAGAAAATATGTTCCCTTCTGTGGTGATATTTAAAATCTAATTAGAGAAGTGACTTACACTAGAGAATAAACTGAAGGAAATACATAGCACACCTGAGTTGTGTGCCTAAGATATTTAAAAATGAGTACCCGCGTAGGTGCCTGGTACACATTACAGTGGCATGGCCTCATTTTGGATTCAACGCCCATCTTTTGTAACATGAATTTGATTTTGATATAAGGTTCGTTCTTTAAAGTGCTCCAATTTCTCTGATCATAAAAATGGGGATGATGGGCCGATCACTGGGGAATATTCCAGTTTAGCTATGCTGTGGGAGTAAATCAGGCAGTTCTGGAAACCAATGACACTGGTATTACCATGTTTGGTATCATCAGGGACATAGGGAAGGCCATAGCAACTGGCTTCTTATGTTGTCTGAGGTAATCTGGACGAAACGTGAGAATCTGTGTAGGGAAAGAAATAACAATCCTCTGGGATTTGGAGCAATGTTTTCCAATTAATTTTAGTTGCTTGGTTTACTCTCTATTTTTTTTTTTTATCAATATACAAAGCACTTAGCAATTCCAATTAGCAAGAGACTTCCTGAAGAGTTAATCTAAGCCGCAAGGTAGATTAAACATCTAACATACTTGGTTTTCTGTAGGCTTATCTCCAATTATAGTCATTTCATTGATTAATTTCTTCTTTGGGCTCTTGAAAGCATTAGCAGATTTTGTAGACATTATTCGATGCCTTACAAAAGAACAAGATTTTAAGCCGCTTAAGTCATCAGGGCACAGATCTTTGATCATCTTGTATTTTGTATTGGAAGGGTCTTTGGAATGTATTATAATACATACTGTTATCTGACTTCCTTTGGGAGGCCTGGGTCCAAGAGGTAATGGTCAGTCACTAGCTGATTGTATACAGCTATTTTATATAATAATTGGTGGATAAAACTTGTATTAAATAACCACCACACTACAACTTCAGAGTTCAAGTCTGGATAGTGGAGGAATGATAGTTGATTTTAGACTTCTCAAACCACAAGTACCACCTCATTAGCAGAAAGAAAATGTCAAGAAAATACTAGGCAAAGTTGATTGCTGTACCTTAGTAGTGTCTAAATGACTGTTTATATGTTTGCATTTTTGTTTGAGGAAGAGAGGAATGTTCTCTTTGGTTACTGGAGCAATGAAGATGCCACAGAATCTTTGGAATTTTCATTCCCTTTTTAATGAGTGGTTGAGATAATGGAATTGGACTAGCATTTGTAAAAGGAAAAAAAATTCCAAGTACATAACAGAGCCTTCCATGGTAATGAATACCCTGATCGAGGAATTATGGGAGTAGCATTTCAATGGGGAAATATCATAATGTGGCTGAAATCAAGAAAAAGGAACTACTCCTGAAGTTATGTTTGTGTTACATGCATTTCCTAACTCAGTTACACATTTTTTTCTTTGCCATATATCGCATGCCCCTTAAGTTGACTGAAAAAGGGAAGTCCTGCTTAAAAATAAAAACAAACAAAACAAACATACAGCAGAACTTCAAAAAGCAAACCACTAACTAATTTAACACATGCTTCGCATTCAATCAGGGCTTGGCCCTCATCAGTTGGAGCAAACTGAATGACAATCCTTTCCTGTTGTCTAAAATTTCCAGGATAATGGAATGACCATATTAATTAATTAACACCCATTCACATAGAGAGATAAAGGAGTAAGGTGGAGAGAGACAACTTTTATATTGGAAAGATCAGTCTCCAAGTTCAACGTCTGACATACACTGGCTACAGGACCCTAGGCAGGGAAGGTAAAACCCTAGAACCCAGAGAGCTCTCTCATACAGTTAGTTAGAGAGGAACCAATTTGTGTTAATTGGCGACTACCTCTACCATGTAAGCTTTCTAAACACATGAAATGACAAACCTCCCTTATCCCTGAAAATATGCTTATAGCTGTCATGGATAAAAATTGAATAAATGCAAGTTGGAAAGAGCTAGTTAGCTAACTGGAGTCTAATTTATGAATATGCTGTTAGTAACTTCCACCTTCCTATTTATAGAGCCATTCATGATTTTTTGCTAATGATGATATGTTTGAATTTTTCATAAGAATGTTTTCATTTTATGACTTATTTTTTGGCAGAATTTCAGGCTCAGATACTCATTCTCACATATTGGGTTATATCTAGCATCTTAACTTTAAGCCTCAGAATGAGATTTTTTTTCCCCAATGAATTAGACATAAAACTTTAATTTATTAATAATTGGATCTTAGTATTTTCTTTTTAGCATGGATACATGGTGGTGCAGTGGATATAGTGCCAGGTCTGCAATCAGGAAGCCTCATCTTCATGAGTTCAAATTCAGAGGCATACTAGCTATGTGACTCCAGGCAAGTCATTTAACCCTGTTTTCATCAACTGTAAAAATGATCTGGGAAAGAAAATGACAAACCACTCCAATATCCTTGCTAAGAAAACCCCAAATGCTATCACAAAGAGTCATATATGACTAGTGAAATGACTAACCAAGTAGTTGGAAATTACTGAGAAATGACAACAGCAATCTATACATGCCCATCTTAACTGACATCAAGGGTACTAAAGTGAGTGCAGAATATCATTTCACTAATATTAGAAAAATCAAGCAAATTAAAATAAGTATTACTAAATTTATAGATCTAACACAAATTTGTTAAGATGTTGTAAACAGTAAGCACTTAGCAAATTTTCATTGATTGTTGAATCAATTAAGGCAAGAAATGTTTTTTTTTTTTTTGGTTGCTAATATGGTGGCTACAGAATCTTTAGAATTTTTATTCCCTTTTATTGTCTTTACTGAGTGATTAAGATAATGGTATTGGACTCAGAAGAGTCAGTTGAATGGCAAATTTGGCAATAATATTCTGGATTTTATCAACTAGAGTAAGTATTCTTAACTTTTTTTGTACGTTTTAGATTCTTTGTATATCTGTTGAAGTCTGTGGACCCCTTTTCAGAATTACCCTTTTAAATGCATAAAAATAAAAGATACAATTTCAAAATATAATAATTACATTAAAATACAGATGTAATTTTGTTTTCCCCATCCAGTTTCACTGACCCAGTGAAATGTGGACCCCATGTTAAGAACTTCTTTCTTAGAATATTCCAAATCTGACATTTTCTCTTTCTTGTAGTGTATTTTCAATATCCTTCCCTGATTACAGATAAGTTTCACATGGTTTCAAGTTTCATATACATTCAGAGAAAAACAATCAAAGCGCTTAACAACTTTCAAACATATATATGCCAGAGACTTAGAGCTTTACTTTTGAAAACAGTTTAAAATTGAAGAAAATTTAAACTAAGATGGAAGTAAAGTCACTATGGACTTTGCATCCTGCAAATTTTTTGTTTTCCCAAAATAGATATTCCTTTTCAGAAATTCCTGAGCATAATAGAATGTGATTTTAAAGAATTTTAGAGTTGGAAGGCATCTCAGAGGCTTTGTAGTCCAATCTAGGAGTTTTCTCTATGATATCTCCAATAATTATTCATACAAGACTTCATGATAATCACTAGTGAAAATGAGATACACTCATTGTTAAAGCAGCACATTCCATTTGTCATCTTGGTTAAGTCATTTTTTCAGTCGTGTCTGACTCTCTGTGACTACATTTGGTATTTTCTTGGCAAAGATACTAGAGTAGTTTGCCATTTCCCTTTCTGACTCATTTTACAGATAAGGAAACGGAGGCATGTAGGGTTAAGTAGCTGCCCAGGGTCACACATCTAGTAAGCATATGAAGCGAGATTTGAACTCATGAAGATAAGTTCTGTATTCACTGTGCTTTATTCACTGTGCCACCTACTTGCCCACATCCACTTAAGATCAACTCTAATCATTAGAATCCTTTGCCTTACATTGAGTCTAAATCTATATCACTACTATTTCCACTTGTTCTGCCTTGTGGAGCTAAGGAGAATGAGAATGATTCTGCTTATGTACAAATCCCTCAAAAAAAAAGTTTTTCTCTGAAGTATCGAGGCTAAGTATCTGATGCTTGTAAGAAATAGGCAGGAGTGTTTTTTGGTAAAGACCCTGTTTACTTAAAGGTTTCAAAAAGCTGAAGCTTCCAAGTCAGTAGGAACCAAAACCAGCTATGGAGCACATATTTCTAAGATCTTCTGTCAGTTAAAGGAGTTATTTTGCATTCTGGAAGTTTTGAGGGAGTATCCTGGCTTTAAGAAGAACCTTTAGTCAGTAAAGAAAGGAAGTCCTAAAAATATTTCTGAAAGCACATGGAAGGTTACTGGAAAATTTGTTAGAAAACTGTGTCCCTGTTTTGAATATAGATTTTTGTTTTAATAATTAGTTCAAATGATATTTCTGATTGGTGTTTATTAAGAATTAGTTATGCATGTTATAAAGCTGTAGCTTACTAATAAAGTTTTTATTTATTTAAGATAGTGGGTGGTAATTGAATTTCTTAGCCCCATTCTCCAGGGAGAATTGGTTGAATAATCTAAGCTATTAAGTTTACCATCTGCACCCATGCAAAATGCATTTGGTAAAAACATGAGTGGAAATAACTGAGAAAACTAACGTACAATGAAGGATTCCATCATGGGAATCATGACATCTTTCACTAACCAGATTTATAGGAAGAACTGCATATTTGTGGGCAGTGAATATGCAGGGGATCTCATTTAATTCTCATTTATTCTCAGAGCTAATTTAGAAAATTAAAAACTTTCAAATTGGCAAGTGGGAATTATTTCTAGAACATTGTTTTTAAATGGTCATTTCTATTGATTCTGAGGCTTTGGAGGAAGCAAATTATAAGATACTTATGCCTGACAGATAGATTAGTTTGAAAATATTTTCATTCTCTAATTATTTTTGGAATCAGAGTTAGAGCTAGAAAGATCTCAGAAAACATAGCTCTATGACATCTAAAAAGTTCAAGAGATATAGTTTCTATGTGATTCCATAGTAACTAATAATTTTATTCATTATGTTACCATATTATTAAGAAAAAGGAATGGTCATTTGGCCATCTCTCTCTTTGACCAAAGATGAGTCATGGTGTTGGGCTAACTGTATATATGCCCTTAGAAGAGTGGGTATTCCTGAAGGTGGCAATCAACTTTGATTAGTTAACATTTAATGAGAATGAATGTTATAATGAGGTGTGCTTATTCTAAAGAGGGTCTTAAGGTACTTGACACTGAGCATCCAAACCTTAGATTTATCAGTTTTCATATCACCTTTCTGATGAAAGGGAGAATCCATATTTTCCCAGACCTATCTGAGTAAATAAAATGATCAGGAATCTGCCTATTCACCAAAACTTAGAATTTCTTTACTGTCTTTGATTAGATCTTAGCCATCTTGAACAGGTAAGTCTTCGAGCAAGACTTCCCACATTGGTTGATTTCTGGATGAGGATGTAGAAAAGTGGAAAAAAAAAAAAACTTTGTCCTAATTCACTAATTAATTATTAATACATTATAGAAATAATCATCTCATTTTGTTGTCCAGTCATTTTCAGTCATCTGACTCTTCGTGATCCCATTTGAGATTTTCTTGATAAGATATTCTAGTGGTTTGCCATTTCCTTCTCCAGCTCATTTTACAGATGAGGAAATTGAGGTAAACAGAGTGAAGGGAATTACCCAGGTCACATAGCTAGAAAGTGTCTGAGACCAGATTTGAACTCAGGAATATGAGTTTCTGACTCCAGGTCCAGTGTGCTATCCACTGTATCACTCAGCTGCCCCTCATTTTACAGATAACAAACCTGCGGACAGAGAGTTTGGATGACTTACTTGCATATAGTAAGTGACAGATCCAGGACCTGACTCAGTATACAGATCCCTACTGAACCCTGAACTGGCACACCAGAGTCTATGTGACAGTCTAGAGATCCAGCAAAAACTGAATGTTAACAGAGTTATCTTTTCCCCAGAACTCATTGACCCTAGTTTAGGTGATTGCTGGGTAGAAGAAGTTTTAAGGAAAAGATCCTTTGGACGCATTTTCCTCTATCCAGGCTCAAGTGTCCCAACTGTGTTTTAACACTTAGCATGGCAAGGTACAGTTAGCATCATAAGACCATAGATTTAGGATTAGAAGGAATCTTAGATGTCCTCTCATCCAGCTCCCTTATTTTATTGGTTAGGAAAAGATGCATGGTGCGGGTAGAGTGCTGATTTGGAGGCAGGAAGACCTGGCTTCATATCCTACCTCAGATACTTAGTGATTGTGTGATGATGGGCAAGGCCTTTAGCTTTTCTAAGTCTCAGCTTTCTCATGTGTAAAAGAAAGGGGTTGAAGGGTTGAAGTGCCTTCCGGTGATCCTGGAGTGTGGGTTTTTGTTTTGCTTGACTATGCATATTTATTATAAAGGCCTTCTTCTCTTTTTCCTCCTCCTCTTCTTCCTCCCCCTTTTCTCCCTCTGCTTCTTTTCCTCCCTCCTCTCCTTTTCCTCCCCTTCTTTTTTCTTCCTTTCCTCCTCTTGCCTCTTCCTTTCCTCCTCCTCCTCCTCTTCTTCTTCTTCTCCTTCTTCTTCTTCTTCTTCTTCTTCTTCTTCTCCTGTTCTTTTTCTTCTTCTTCTTCTCCTCCTCCTCCTCCTCCTCCTCCTCCTCCTCCTCCTCCTTCTCCTCCTCCTCCTCCTCCTTCTCCTCCTCCTCCTCCTCCTCCTTCTTCTCCTCCTCCTCCTCCTCCTCCTTCTTCTTCTTCTTCTTCTTCTTCTTCTTCTTCTCCTCTTCCTCTTTCCTCTTCCTCTTCTTATTTTCCCTCTTCTTTTTTCTCTCCCTTTTCTTGTTTCTTTCCCTCATCTTCCCCTTCCCTTTTCCTCTTCCTCCTCTTTTTGCTTCTCCTCCTTTTCTCTCATTTTCTTCCTCCTTCTCCTCTTCCCCTCTCACTTCTCCCTTCTCTCCCTTTTCTTCTTTTCCCTCTCCTCCTTCCCATTTTCTTTCCCCTTCTACTTCTTCCTCTCCCTTTTCCTATTCTTTCCCTTCCCTGTTTCCTCCTCCTCCTATTCCTCCTATTCCTCCTTTTTCCACCTCCTTTTCTTTCTGCCTTTTCTTCTCCCCTTTCTTCTCTCCTTCTTCCTCTTTCTCTTCTCTTTCCTTTCCTTCTCCCTTCTCTTCTCCTTCACTTTCTGCTTTCACATCTTTTCCTCTTTCTACTACTTCTCCCCCTCTTCCCCACCCTTTCCCTCCTTCCTTTTCTTTCCTCCTCCTTCCCCTTTCCCTTCTTTTCTTCCTTCATAGGGGGAGCTTGGAGAAAGAAAAGTTTAATATTTGTTAAGTGAAAAAAAGTAGAAAAAAATGCCCAGAGATATATGTGCTTCGCCTAAGGTCACTCAGGAGATGTGTGGCAGAATGAGGACATGAATCTAGGTCATCTGACTACAAATCTAGGACTCCATCCATAGCAACTAAGTTGAATGTAATCCAATCAATAGAGTTATTGATTTCCTACGGACTAGAGCACTGTCCCTTCTTGCCCTAACTGAGGCCCCCTTTTGAGCATTATAGTGTTGTATAAATGGAAATGTTAGAAAGAGAGGGCATTGGGTGATATAGGAGATGAACTCTCTGGCAGTCAAGTTGTTGAATGCAAAATAGATAACTGAGGATGATTTCTTCTTCCTGAATGAGATATTTGACTGGGATGGAGTAGAGCCTATATCTTTATGATTCTGAGTTTTTCAGAATCTTTAGTGCCAGGCCTAGAAGCCTGTGGGCTACCTGAGTCTTACCTTACCTCTATCGGAGGTCTTCGGCTGGCCAAACCGGATACTCTTATGAGAGAAGAGACCTATCAGAGTCGAACAAGGGTTGAGCTTTATTTCAGGGTCTCGGTTACAAGTGCAGGGGGAATTCTTCCTTAGGAGGGAGCGAAGAATCTCCCAAGGAGGCAAAAATCTTACAATAAGAGATTGGAAGCAGAAGTGTAAGTGGGGAGAGAGGGGGAGGGAAGAGCGGAGAGAGGGAAAGCGGAGCCTTCTGTCCTCACACGTGGCCCCTCTGCCCAAGAGAACTTTCAGGCTTTCCTGACTCCAATTAAGCTCTCCAGCCGCATAGTTTGCATCTGAATACCGTGCCTGTTAGGTAACAATGGGTGTGCCCAGATCCGGGACAGCCTCGAGAGCGGGGATGCTCCTCCCATCACGTATCTCACGGGAAGAGGCGGAAATACACGAGATAGCTTGGTCTCCTCCTCGATTCCCTGTTGTTATTATGGGGGGCCTCGTGAGAACTCTAAGATTTAGAAGTTCCCACCTTTACCCGCCCGAGACTGTCCACATGGAATTGAGCTTCCATTCCCAGCACTTTAGGATATTGAAACATCTTGAGATCATTTCATATCAAAATTTTTTGGTGGAACTGGGCACATTTAACCCAGAGAAGAGAAGACTTTGTTTACAAGTGTCTGCAGAGTTATCGTATATCAGAGGGATTAGATTTTTTCTTCCACTTGGCATAACTAGGAACATTGAGTAGAAGTTGTAGATTTTAGCCCATTGTAAGGGAACATTTCCTAACAACTTGAGCTGTTCAAAAGTGAAAAGGACCAGTTGAATCAGTAGTGGCTTCCTTCTCCGTGGAGGTCTTAATAGAGGTTGAATGTCTCCTTTGTTGGGAATGTTATAGGAGAATATTCCTGTTCTCATGACAGATGGACTTAAATGATACAATAGTGTACTGAGTCTTTCCCCTTCCTGCTTCTTGCTCTCTTTGAGGATAGTGTACATATTTCTTGCCTTTTATCCTGAGGTCAGATGAACTAATAAATAAATAACTTCTCTTCTGAGATTCCATTCAATTCCCCATTAAATGTATTAAATGTCTAACATGTTCAAGGTATTATGAATGTGCTAGATTCTGGGGATACTAAAAGGAATTAAGACTTGGGCTGACATGCTTAAGATGGATTAGATTTAATCTATTCGTCCCCAGAGGGCAAAACTAGGTACCATGATTAGAAAAGTTGTAGGACAGATATAGGCTTGATGGAAGGAAACTCCATCAAAATTAGAGCTGTGAAGTAGGAGATAAGAGAGTCTACTCTACTGGAACTTTTTGGAAAGGATTTGGCAGCTCTGTGGCACAATGGATTGAGTGCTAGACCCCAGATCAAGATTTGTGAGGAAGCAGAAAAATGGAGGCAAAGAGGGCCAGATTGGCTCTAATGAAGTAAAATCAATCTCAAGAGAAACTAATTCATACGTAATTGTTGGTGTTGTCATTTTTTCATTCATGTCCAATTCTTCATGGCATCTTGGGAGTTTTCTTGGAAGAGATACCATAATAGTTTCCATATTCTTCCACAGCTTATTTTACAGGTGTGGTGCTGGGGTAAATGGGATTAAGTGACTTGCCCAGGGTCCCACACTTAGTATCTGAGGCCAGATTTGAACTTAGGCAAATGAGTCTTCTGGATTCCTGACCTGGTCCTCTATCTACCGTGCCACCTAGCAATCTATTCATAAGGTGGCCACTAATCCGTAATTAAGGATCCCTGTGGGTCACAGATTGACTCAGTTTTAAAATGAAGTATTATCTGTGTTTTCTTGTATATTTTTATTCATTTTGTTAAATATTTTCCTGTTACATTTTAATCTGGCTCAGACATACTTGGAAGATTTGTGGGCTGCAAGTGGTCCTTTGTTTGTGTATGGCACCTTCTGTGTAAAGGATCTGGAGATAAAATTCCAGTATAAGAATTTTTAGTGTAGATTAGAGCTAGACTATAGAAGACCCAGAAGACGTCGCTTAAGGCATTTGTTTGGTAGGCAATGTGGAACAACCAATAGTTTTTGAATAGATGATGAAGGATTGAATGAAATAATGACATGATTAGTGCAGTAGAAAGAATATGTTTACGTTGGTGGTAAAGAGATAAGCAAGGAGGCATCAATCGGTAGAGTATCACAATTGTCTTGGACCAAGGGAAACAAGGACCTGAACTATGGTGGCTTCAATAAAGAGAAGTTCTTTTCAAGAACTAGTGTGTGGGGTAGAATTGATTGAATTCAGCAACTGAATTCAATCTGAATGACGTGAGGGATGAGGAAGAATAAGGAGTCTCTGATTTCCATCCTAGATGGTTCTGTGGATAGAATATGTAAATTAAGGGCAAGTATGTGTATCGCTATGTGTTTATACACACATATACACATACATATGTATTCTCCCTAATTATATCTGTGTATGTATTTATGTGTGCATGTATGTATTCTCTGAGCTCCATCCCTTTGGGCAGAGTTTGGTTTTGGACATATTGAGTTTAAAATACTGGCTGACTCCCCAGGTAGACATCTATCAGGAAACTGGAAATGTGAGACTGGGTCTCTTGTGTGACTGAGCTTTGGAACTAGAGACTTGTAGGACATCTACTTAAGGCAGTAATTCAAGCTGTGGGCACTGATGAGATTGCTATGGACAAGACTGTAGAGGAAAAAGAAAAGAGAAGTAAGGACATAAGCCTGTTTGACTTTTCTACTTAGAGAGTGGGAGAAGGGGGAGGAAGCCAGGAAAAGGAGCTGTTAGCAGGAAGGAGGAAGTCTAAGGGGAAGCCAGGACTGTGCAGTGTCAGAAGCCAAGGGATGAGACATGACACAAAGATAAGCTATCAGAGTGGAAGCATCACAAACTATTCCACATACGTGTGATAGATCAAGGTGGATGAACTCAGAAAAAAGGGTCATTTGATTTGGCAATGTGACACTCATTAATAACCTTGGAGAGTAATTTCAGTGCTGTGTTAGGGACAGAAACCAGATTTGGCAGTGAAAGAGAAAATGGGATGATTGCTCGTATGGTTAACAGGATCAAGGCTACTTAGAAGGTCAAAGGACAAACTTCCAGTTTTACTTTGCTCTTAGTAAACATAGTGTCCTAGACAGGTTAACACTTAGGTGCTTACTTATGAAGTTTTGATATTATATACATATACGTACATACATACATACATACATACATACACACACATATTTATGCATGTGTATGTGGGATATGTGTGATATATATATGTATGTGTGTGATCTCTCTTTCTCTGCCCCTCCCACACATACACACATACACACTGTATATCTCCTTTCCAAAATAAACAGGCCACTATATTTATGAATAATAATATGAATTGTTTCTAAGGATGATTTCAAGTAGAGTGCACCATAGTAGTTAAAGTTTGATTTAACTGTCAGTACTTATATAAATACTGACAAGAATTTGGGAGTAAATGTGTTTCTAAGCTGCTTTAATGAAAACATTAGCATAGCAATTACTGGTATTGTGCAAATCTCTGCATATCTACATTTTCCTCATCTTTCAAACAGTATGACTTTTGTGAAATGAATAAGGCACTTCTTTATCAAAATGTTATTTACCAGCAAAGAGTTTTCCTTCCCCATCCCTTATTAATAACTCTTTGGGACAGATGATTTCAGAGGGTATTAGAACAGCTAAGCCAATCTCCAGGGCCCCTTGAAGCTTTCAAGTTCTCTGATATATATTTGGGTACTTGTGCAGAAAGACTCATGGGATCAGTGGTCAATGGGATTTCAGTCATCTTGGTGGTAGGAGCTGGTGAATGCTAGTCAGGTTTCTAGGCTCATCTTGTAGCAGTTACTGACTTTTGAAACTTTACAGGGAAATTCTTGGCTCATAGATACATAACACTAGTGATGAAACCATAAGAAAAAATATCCACATTTTGTAATAGGGTATCTCATTTCTTATATGGGTAGTAAGTGCATATTTTATGAGGATAGCATGTCTTATTATCATACTGTTTGGTGGTTTTACTCATCCTGGAATGGACATACATACAAATATGCATACATACATACATGCTTATACACACATACACATATACAATATATATACACATACTATATATAGTGTGTGTATGTACAAGATTTGGAGGAAAATTTCCCTTTTAGGGCATTTGCCATTGTCTGTTGGCATAGTAAGACTAATAAAGGTTTGAACTCACAGGCAAAGGTAACTGGAAACAATGTGATATAATGAAGCAGGTCCCAAAGTGAGGTCCAGGGATTTCTTTCAAGAGGTCTGAAAAAGTCAAAACTATTATCATAATAATACTAAGATATTTTAATTTTGAATACAACAAGTGCTGATAGATACCCACCTAAATTAAATCTCTTGGTGGGAATCTCTAATTATTTTAAGAGTATAAAAGGGTCCTAAGACCACAAAATTTGAGGACTACTGGTCTACTGGACAGACTGCTAGACATGACATTAGCAAGATCTGTGTTGAAATCATCATACCTTTGCGTGAGCATTGGCTAGTCGCTTAACTTCCCTGAGACTCAGTTTTCTCATATGTAAAATGAGAATAACCATACATCAATCCCATCTACCAGGTATTTTGGTACACCTTGAAATTGTTCATTTGGTCCTTTAATCAGGACATCAGATACTTCTTGTGAGGAGTAAATGAAAATAATAGATTTAAGATACTTTGCTTACTTGCTGAGTGCTCTGCAAATGTCAGTAGAGGAGCAGCCTGGCAGAATGTGTAAGGGGGCCAATGTTGGCATCAGGAATGCCCAACCACATTCAACGACTCCTATCACTTAGTAGCTATGTGACTGTAGGCAAGCCATTTAAACTCCATCCACCTCAGTGTCTTCATCTGTATAATAATAATAATAGCACCTACCTTACATGGTTGTTGTGAGAACTCTATGAAATGATATTTGTAAAGCATTTAGCAGAGTAGTTGGCACATAGTAGGTACTTAATTTCTTTCCTGCTTTTTCCCCATAGAATGTATCATTCTATTTGTGATTTTGGGCAAGATCCTTAACTTTCCTGGGTTTCCTTATTTTAAGATGAGGGAATTGGATTAGATGGTCTCTGAGATCCCTTACAGCTCTAAATCAGTGATCCCATGGTCTTTGCCCTTCCTAAATCAAAGTGTTAACCTTTGTTTAACTTTCAAAAGAGTAGTTCTATTTGTTGAGCATGTTGAGTAAAAAATCAGATGTGGAATTTCCTGCACTGAATAGAGAGATGTCAATCATGGTAGGCATGGACAAGATCTTTGCCTTGGAACCAAGTTTGTAAAATGCAACACGTCTGTAACTAATAATTATCCCATATCCTTAAGATTCTTCTTGCACCTTGACCACAATTTGGTGGATTAGTTTTGTTTCAGTGTTAGTAATATTTCTCACAACATCAGCAGAGGTGACTTAGAATGGAAGTTGGACTTGACTAGATTGATGCTAATAACAAGCACAGGTAGATGGTGTAATGGACAGAATGCTAGGCCTGGAATTAGGAAGACTCATTTTCCAGATTCCAAATCTGTCTTCAGATACTGTTTGACCCTAGACAAGTCACTTAAACCTGTTTGCCTCAGTTTCCTCATCTGCAAAATGAGCTGGGAAAAGAAAGGGCAAACCTCTCCGGTATCTTTGCCAAGAAAATCCCAAATGGGGTCATGAAGAGTTGGACATGACTGCAAAAAGACTGAACACACAATGCTTCAAACAAACATTGATTGCAATGTTTTTGGTTTTTTTAGGAAGAATTTTAGAAGTAATCCAGGCTCTTAATAAATAGTTGTGGATTAATTGCTTGATTAAAGTATGCTAATGTAGCTGGCTCTTGCTTTTCCCTTTTTGTGTGTTTTGCAAAGTTATTAATTATTTAATCCTATGTATGAATCTTTTATAGCCAAAAATACAACCATTCTTGAAATCTTCATTGGTTATTCACTTATAAAAAAGAAAATTTTTCTTAGAAACTGTTTCCCCTGTTACCAGTTACCATTGTTCACTGATGAATAATAAAAATAAATAAATAAAGAAATGAAAGAACACTAACTAGCATTTGCATAGCTCCTATTTTGTGCAATGAACTGTGGTAAGTGCCTTACAAATATTTCATTTAATCCTTACAACAACCCTGAGGGGGGCAGCTAGGTGGTGCAGTGATAGAGCACCAGTGCAGGAGTCAGGAGGACCTGAGTTCAGATCTCACCTCAGACACTTGACACTCACTAGCTGTGTGACCTTGGCCAAGTCACTGAACCCCAATTGCCTCATCCTGGGTCATCTCCAGTCATCCTGATGAATATCTGGTCACTGAATTCAGATGGCTCTGGAGGAGAAGTGAGGCTGGTGACCTGCACAGCCCTCCCTCACTCATAATAAAGTCAAGTGCAAGTCATGTCATCATTTCTCTGATGACATGGTCTTCTTCGGCAATGAAGGGTGAACACACACAACAACCCTGAGAGCTTTTATTATATTCTTTTTGCAGTGTAAGAAACTAAGGCAAACAAAGTGACTTACCCAATATCGCGGTTCTAGTATGTGTTTAAGGTAGGATTTGGGCTCAGTTCTTCCAATTTTAAGGCCTAGATCTACTAAACCACCTAGTTACCCTCTACAAAGTATTCACCTAAGAAATATCATGTAAGGTGACTTAGAGAATACTAATCCATCAACAGCTACTTATTAAGTCCCTGCTATAGTCTGGGAACTATGCCAATTGTTGGGGCTACAGATAATAAGAATGAAACAGTCCCTACTTGCAGAAAGCTTACATTTTAGTAGAAAAGATATCTACCTATCAAAATAAGTACAAGATTAATATCAGGCAAATACATACATACATATTTACGCACACACACACACACATATATATATACACACATATATATCTATACATACATACATGTATACACATATACATTCATATATCTGGTCTAACCCTTTCTTCTTATGGATTGGACCATGAAGATTCCCCCAAGAAGAAGTAAATTGGCCAAAGTCAAATAGATCATAATTCCAGATGTACCATTTATTAGCCACTGGAGCTTGGGCAAATATTGTCTCTAAGCTTAAATGTCCTTATCTGTAAAATGAGGAAGCTGAAGTAGCTAGAGGTCCATCCTGTGACTGGACTTTCTCTGTAGTTATCACATGGAAAAGATACCCTGGACTACATTTCTGTAGACCTGAGGATTTCATAAGGTCATAGTTTTAGAGCTAGAAGTAACCTTGGAACCACTGAGTCCAAAACCCTCATTTTATAGATGAAGAAGGTACAGCACAGATAAATTAAGTTAGTTACCCAAGGTGACAAAGCTAGGAAGTTTCTGAGGCGGAAGTTGAAGCTAGATTTGTCTGAGTCCAAGTACAGTGGATCTGTAGCCCACTGTATTCACCTAGGAGTTGTTGGTAAATACTGATGGGTATTTTCTCAGTACAAACCCCTTGAAGATAGCAACAAGCAGTGAGATTCCAAGATTTCTTATGTCAATCACCCTTTAATATTGCTGACTTGCTCGTAATTGATTTTATTAATAGTTACCCAACAAGAGCTTACGCAGAATGGCAAAAATATTATCTTTCAGTGTTATAAGAGTGGAAAGAATAGTTTTGTTCCTTTTATGACTCCGGGCACTGTCCAAGGCAGCCTTAAGTGTGGTAGCCAAATTAAGTTTTCTGGGGTAAGTTTCAGTTGGCTTTACTGGAGTTCTGGAAAATTCCATACTTAGCTGCCTCCCTATATTTCAGGATTTTAAAAGTAGCATGGAAAGAATTGACTCTTGAGTCAGAGGACCTGGGTTCAAATTTCACCTCTGACAATTAATACCAGTGTAACCTTGAACGTGTTGGATAAACTCCTTTGGTTTCCATTTCTTCAACTGTAGAATGAGATGGTGTCTGAGATTTCTTCCAAATCTAAATCTGCTTTCCTTTGAGTCTGTACTCAGTGGTTTTCTTGATGGGAATATGTATGCATATATATCTATGTATAGGTATAGATATGTATATATGTGTGTATATGTGTGTATATATGTGTAGCTTTACTGTTGCTAATAACATAGCATAAACATGTCTTAGACCACCATCAGGAATTTCTGAGGTCAAAAACAAAATGCCCTAGAGACCAATCTTCCAGTGATGAACTTTTCTGAACTGAATGATAATCCCTTGCCAGCCTCAGATTTAAAAGACTTTGAAGTATGACTTCATATCACCAGAGGAAATAGAAAGCACTTGCGAACTTAAGATGATTTATTTTTGCTAGAGTGAATATATCTCATATTATCATAAAAAAAGAAAATATTAACTCAGGGGCAAAATGAACTCACTTGAAGATAAATAATTAAAAAAGGAATCCACATTATGCTTCATTGGTATGAGTTTAGAGAACAAAGAGCCACTTTCATTTCATGGTGAGGCATCAAATGATCCCTTAAATGATCTTTCCGCACATCTCACATTAATAGGTTCAGAGCTTATGTTGTACACAAGGAAAGACTTGACTAGGTAAATGCCCATGTATTTTGACTTGAGAGTAGTTGGAAGACTTCACCTAACCCCTCTCCCAAGTTTCTACCAAATTTTTCTTCCTAGGCTTACCTGACTATCGGAACATTTTAATACCAGTTAGCCAACTACTATTTTAGTTCTAGCAGAGACCTAAGTTTTAACTCAGTGTAACACAGGACTGGCACATTTTCATTGGCAGGGAATGGGAAAAGTCCCTGAGTAGATAAGAAAGTGATAGTTGCCCAGGACTGAAAGTGCATTGAATCCCTGAGTGGTCACTTTACAATGTGAAAACATGTGGTGTCTGGAGTGGGGAAGGAAAGCCATTAGAATATAGCAGAAGTAGATAAAATCCCTCAAGGATACATGACAATATGGTATTGTGGACATTGGGAGAAAAAAATCAGAGACTTAATTTGCAATTTTGCCCAGTGTCTGATAGATATAGGATAATACCTGTGCATATGTAAATTCTGAGATAAGCCAGTATTGAGGGCCTCCCTATCTGTCAAACCCTGAAATCACTCTATATTTTGGTGAAAAAATCAGCCAAATGAGCAGTTTCCAATCGTCTACTCCCAAATGTTTTTGAACAAATTTTTTTTTAACACTTCAAGTGTGTGTAAAGATATTTCATAGACATAGTCATAGTTTTCACTGAAAAAAAGTAGTGATGAGATCCTTATATTAATAACTGTTCTATATTGTCTATTATAATAATTATTCTATATTAATACAGAATAATATTATATTAATGTAATAACAATTATTACTCTATATTGACTGCTTTTTCCCTAAAAATGACCCGACATATTGCTAATAAAGTGTCTATGGTTTTAGCCTCATTACATATGGGGAATGTAGAAATAGAATATTTTCTTGCCATTTCTTTTAAAGGCCTCTTTCCTAACAATTAATGAATGTAATTCTAAGGCAAGGCTATAGTACCAAAGACTATTTAAAATAGGGGATGTTTGAATATATCAGATTATTGCAAAAGAAATACCGGCAGTAATAAAGCCAAGCAATGCCCCTGATAAGACTTAGGCATGCTATGAATTATCAAGCTTAATAGAGATTCTGTTTTTATCACTTATTTTACCTTGAGCTAGTTTTTTTCCCCTTAACATTTTCCTCTTTCAACAGATAATACAGGATATAATTACATGAAGAAAAATAAATTATTTCAGGTTTATAAGTGTTCTCAAGTCCCTTGAGTTGTATGAAATCACTAGCATATTTAAAAAAAAAAATAGCCTCAGTGTTGACTAATGGAAGCAGTGTGAGAGCTTTCTGATTTGAATTAAAACCCCCAACTCAGAGGCTTAGATTGAGAGCCACGCATTAAAAATTTTTTTCCAACTAATCATTTATTCCCTTTCTGTTTAAAGGCAAAGAGAAATGACTTTTAAAGCTAAAGTCATAATTAAATGTGGGCTGTCACTTACATCTTAGTTTTTGCCTAAATGGCATTTATGTTGCACCTTGCTGGTCCAAAATTCAGAAATATTTTTGTTTGACTTCTTCAGTTCATAGTTTATTTCCTTGTAGCCAGAGAGAAATGATTAATAGATTCATTTGAATACAAGTTTGTTATATAATTTTTCTTATTGATATAAATATATAAATGTATCTATACATGCATGTATAGACATATGAATGTCCATGTGTATATACATGGACATATATATATATATATATATACATGGACACATTATATTTTTGTGTATATTATATATATGAATATGCATAGTTATTTGCAACTAAAATCTTTAATTTCCCCCCAAAGTTTGCCGCTAACTATCAAGGAGATTATAATTTTGAGCTTTTGACTTCATATTCCTTAGGAGGTGAAAATCTGTTTTCAAATGAATTCTTCCTGAGATAAGTGATTTCCAAAGTCCTGACTTAACATTGAGGACAGTGACTGTTTTGTTTTTGCTGTTGTATCTCAAGTACCTATCACAGAGTCTTGCAACCTGGTGATAATTAATATAGATGGAAGGAAGGAAGGAGGGAAGGAAGGAAGGAAGGAAGGAAGGAAGGAAGGAAGGAAGGAAGGAAGGAAGGAAGGAAGGAAGAAAGACAGGCAGGCTAGAGGGAAGGATGAAAGGAAAGAAAAAAGAAAGAAAAGAAAAAAAGAAAAGAAGAAAAAAGGAAGGAAATGAGTAAGAAAGGAAATGGATCTATCTTTTTTTTTAAGGCTTTTTCGGGGTAGGTGCAAGCTTTGTCAGGTCATGCCAGGCTAGTAAGCTTTTGACCATAGATGGGTCAGCATGTCTGTTTCAGGCAGGACCAGTCTAGCTAAGTATGGGGAAGCTCACTATTAGATTAGCCACAGAGTGATGAATGACTTGACCATCATGATTCTCTAAGAACATCTACTGTAATCTAGAGAGTTTGTAATATTCATTGGTGGAAGACATATTCATACCAATGAAATGACTTATCCTTGAAATATCAAAACTAGGGAAAGCCTACTTTTAGAATGTTGTTAAATGTTTGAATTTGGATCATACATAGGAATTATCTAGCTACTTTAAAAGCAAAGGACAGAGACTAGTCCCATAATTTCATTGGTTTAAGGAACCCCAAGTGAAGGAACTTCTATCCATACAGATTGCCTCCTTTTCTGAATCTTGCTGTCTTAGATAGTTGCTTACAACACCAAGAGTTTAAATAACTTTCCTAGTGTCATACAACTGGTATGTATCAGAGGTAGAATTTGAACCCAGACTGATCCTCTGTCTACTACTCCATGCTGTTATTATACAAATCTTTTACCTTAGAAAGTTAAAAGGTAAAGGAATGTTTAGTGCAAGTGGAGGCAGCATGGTGCCGTGGAAGTTGTTGAACTTGGGGTCCCTGAGTTCTAATCCCCTTCTAAATACCTACTACCTCTGACCTTGGGGAAGACACTTAATCTCTCCATGCCTCTATTTCCTCATCTGTGAAATCATAGGGCTGAACTGGATCACCTCTGAGGTCACTTTCACGTAGTAGGCATTTAGTAAAGGCTTGTTGCTTCAACTCTTTTGATGTAGTCAGTGAAATGAAGGCTTGGATATTATAGTCAGAAGAGGTAGAATTACAAAGCCCAAAGTGCTAATGAATTTAAATTAACTAGTTAAAAATAAAATAGATTCTTTAAATTCTCACCCCTTAACTAGTCACATTAAAGGCTGTTTTCTGAGATGGAACTTTGCTAACTTTAAGTCAAGTCTTATAGCAAAACAAGTGACAGTATGGTTGATATTATAATAGCCTTGAAGACTTTTAAATATGGGTTTACGTAAATTTAAATATTATCTATAGATAGATACAACATATATAAAATAAATGTAAATATATAAATATATAACATGTCAATATTGTATATTATTTGATAAATATATGAACACACACTTTTTGCCTTACTAGAATAGAAAAATCTGTCTTGGAAATGTCATTTTAAGTAACTCCAAAGACAAGATATGATACTTTCCTTTCCAGATGTTAATGGAAGATGTTACTTGCAATTATTACATGATTTTGGAATTGGAAAAGACCTTAGAATCTACTTAATCTGACCTATACTTAAAGAACAATTCCCCCTCCCCCAACAAGTTCACTGATAAGACGTCAGTCAACCTTTGCCTGAAGACCTCCATTGTGGGGGAAACCATTGACTTTTTGAGGCAGCTGGATTTCACTGTGGGGCAATTCTAATCGATAGAACGTATTTTCTTAAATACAGCAGAATCTGTAGCTTCTACCCATCACTCCTCATTCTGTCACTTGAAGTCAAATAGACTTATCCCACTCTCTTTTCAATGACAGTTTTTCACATAATTGAGGAAGTCTAATTATCTTTCTTTACTGTTATAGATCAACTCATCAAAAATGGTATTTATTCAGGAAAGTTAAGTATCTACTATGCTGTATACTAGTATGAACTAATCCACTTTTCCCCTAACATTTTGTAGAAGAAATGACTTATTCACTGGTAAGGATGTATTCTATCTCTAAGAAATTTCCTGGAATTTCTATTTCAAATAATAATTCCTTAAAGATGATGCAAGTATTTTTTGTGTTCATGACTTTAATAATTTTGGAAACTGCTTAGGAAATATGGCCACCCAGTTTATTTTCATTTTTTTCCTCTATCAAGTTTGGAGCAAGAGAGGGCTAAGTTTAATGTAGAGATTTTCAAACTGAATGTTGAGGTTCCTCATTTTAGCATGTAAAAATAAATAAATTCTTGATGCATCTATATGCTATTATATCTAAAGTCACTTTTGAATACTACTTTGAAAAAAGTATGATTGGATTTTGCTTTCTTACAAGAGATCAGACCACTAATCTGCAGGTGTGAGTGGGGAGGAGAGCATTTACTCTGAAATTGTGAAGATCTGAGAATAGTCCACATATGAGAATATATTACCTGGGATGAATCATTAGACCACCCTAGATTTCACTTTCCGTACTCGTAAAAAGATGGGGTTAGATACAATGATTTCTTATGATCCTTTCAAGCTCCAGACCTGTAGTCCTATGATACCAGAAGAAGGAAATTAGTCATTTTGTTTAAGACATCTGGTAACTAATTTGTGGTATACATTTTAAATAACAGTTCTACAAATAATTTCAGGTTGATTTAAACTTAATGGAATGTTGTAGCCTCATCTTCCATCTACAGATTCGAGTAAAAATTAGAATGATCATATAAATATTTTCAATCAGGACACTTGATTAGAAAAGGAGGGCACCTGGGTATTAAGATTTATTAAAATTTCCAAATAAGTGACTGTGGTTTCTCATTACTCTGTTCCTTGTAACATCATATCTCTTAGGCACAGAATGAAATGAGTGATGTTTGAAAATGTCTTTTATGTACTTTAAGTGAAATATAGTGTAAATAACATCAAATAGTAATGAAATTCAGTTCTCTGGGATTAAGGCATAATGGCATACATTCGCTGGGAGTAAATTTAAAGTTGAAACCAAATACCTGTATTACTTGCATTGAATTGTTGATGCACTGGAGCAGAAAAGAAAAGAAATGCAAAACCAAGTTGTTCTTACATTAGGTCATAAAAGAATTCTGTTGTTACTTTTAAGAAAAGAGTATGTAGTCAGAATATATTCTTCTAGTGTTTAATAGCAATCTCTTACATGGGTACTGTTTTGAAAAATTAAAAATTTAAGATTGGTCACATTTTAATTACAAAGCAAAAAGACAAAAGATAAAATTTGGCATTTTCATTTCATATTCCTTGGAAATCTTTGGTGTCAAACTCAAATAAAAATAGGGATAATCAAACCATACATAAGGATCCCTGCTGGCTGCTTACTGATTTAGAAAACCACATGTTAACATTATCTATGTTTTATTATTTTTTTTGGTTAAATATTCCAAAAATTGCATTACAATAATTCCCAATTCTACCCTTGGGATTGTATGATAACTCTGAGACAAAATTCTTCACTATGACAAACTTCAGATTTGGTGTTGATTTGCATTGATAGAAGTAGATTTTCAGTACAGATATTCCTTATCCCATTGGAAACACTGGTTCAATCCCACCTCTATACCTATTCTATCTAAATATAACCATGAAAATATTTTGATAAGTAAAGTCAAATAAGACTGTTTTGTTTGCTTTATTTTCTTTTTTAGAGTATGTTTTATTAACTGATGAAGCATTAGTTACAAAGGAATTTTGAGTAATTCTGGTCCATTAAAGATGCCAGTTCTTGCCTTTTCACACCCAATACCTCTAGTCTATTGCAAAAATAACTTGGAGAAATTACTATTAGGAAATAAAGAAAAAGAAATATTCAATTTAAGAAGCACTCCCATTCACATTTGGACTTCTTTTCTAGTTCATAGTCACGTTTCTCTTGTTGTGGGTATCCTTCAGCGTTCTATCATGATTCCTTTTTAGTGATGGCACTTAGCACATAGTAGGTGGTGAGAAGTTCTTTCTTTTAAGATTACACCAGCAAGAGGTTAAAAGAAAATCCTGAGTTTGGTACTGTTTCAGAATCTTTCCAGGTGGAATGAAGGTAAGGGTGGCCTATACTTGTATTTTCACTTGTGTTCGGAAACTTTTTTCCTCCTGACCAATTCAGAAATGTACTTTATAGTCTTAGAGAGAAAGTTCATTTAGAGGCTTAGTGAGTGAACTTGCCTCACACAGTTAGCATTTGGAGGAGGCGGAATTTGAACTCATATTTCCCTGACTCTCTCAGGCCCTCTATCCATTACAGTACAAAAGGTTTTAATTTTCACTTTTGTTTTGAGGACTGTGCTTAAAAGTTCAATGAACATGCTCACTCCCTTTCAGTACAATGCAAGTTCTTAGAGAACTGTAGGAATCAGAGAGCCCTATGTGTGAAGACGTAGTGTCTCCCATAACCTTTTCTCTTCTTTTCTTGGGATATAATGGCAATAAACTAGTAGGTGAGCAAATTATTATCGTTGTGGTCTTGAGTGACCATGAAAGTATATCTTTAACAATCCCTGCCTCTAGCTTTTCCAGGCTTATGTAGTCTATGTCTTCATTCAGAGAGGAATTCTAGGACATGAAGCAACTCCAAATATCTGTTATAAATCCATTTTCATTCTTGCAACAGAATATGACTTATTCATCTATTCTTTCTTTTTTGAATTATTTTAAATTTTGTTTAAATAAACTTTTAGTCCTGAAATAAAGCAAAAATAAATTTCTATGTAGTCCTATACACTGTATAATCCAAATGTGAAATGGACGAATCCTTTCTCTTTTTTTTGTGAAAACAGGAGAAAAAATCAAGTGGAATGTTTTATTGAGATCAATTTAACTTTTTTTGATAGGAAAACTAGTAGTTCTGTCTAAATATTAGAGAAAAGGGCACTAACTCATCATAGTTGAAATAAACTTTAAGTCTTTGCATATAGAAATAAAGAAAATAAAATTTTTGTTATTTTCCAAGAGGGTAGGAGAAGGCAGGAGTAGTTTATTTTATATAAGATTTTCTCTGATTTACCATAATTTTTATTTTTCATTTTTGAGATATGTATGCCTATATTTTGGGCAACTAGATGGTGCATTTGAGAAATATTAGGCCTGGAGTCAGGAAGAATCAACTTCCTGAGTTTAAATCTGGCCTCAACTAGCTCTGTGGTCATGAACAAATAACTTATCCATGTTTACCTCAGTTTCCTCATCCGTAAAATAATCTGGAGAAGGAAATGGTAAACTACTCCAGCATCTTTGCCTAGTTAACCCTACATGAGGTCATGAACAGTCAGACATGAATAAAAAAATGAACTTATTCCCTGTCTCACCAGGCTAGAAAGACAATGGCCAACCATGGACCTGATTCCAGAACTGATTGGCATAGAAGATTTAACCTGCTCCATTTTTCCAGTCACGGCAGGTTCACTCTTTCTTAGGCAGTCTGTTGATCCTCTGCTTCTGCAGCTACCATACTGGTACTGGCACCTGATTAGCATTAGTCTTACTGTGGCTCAGAACTCCTGAGCGATCCTCCAGTCTCAGCCTCTTCAACAGCAGGGACGATGGGACTATGCCACCACACTTGATTTCTGTGCTAATTACGAAAGCATTTTTTCCTATTTGTCCGGAAAATTATTTTATTTGAATTTTAGACACTTTTGCTTTTTAAAAGACTTTTGACATGTAGATAATCAGAAATCAATATTTTTGTTGTTCAGTTTGATTTTTCCTGAAGACCCCTTTTGTGTTTTTCTTGGCAAAGATACTGGAATAGTTCATTCTCCAGATCATTTTATACATGAGGAAACTGAGACAAACAGGTATAGTGACTTGCCCAGGGTCACATAGCTGGTAAATGTCTGAGGCCAGATTTGAACCAGCACTTCCTGATTCCAGGCTTGGTGCTCTATTCATCATACTACCTACTATCCCAAATCACTAAAAAAAAAAAAAAAAATCTGGCAACATATTCTTAGTATAAGAATGAAATAGTTTTTATTTATTATACAAGTAAAACACATGAAAATGAATATCAAAATAATACTATTTTTAAAGGTTTACAAGTGCTTAGTACTTTTTTTGTGTTGAAAATGATGAAAAATCAGATCATGGTAAAGTGGAAATATTACTGTCTCTCTAGTTGGAGGTGTTGTTCAGTCATTTTTCATTATATTTGACTCTTTCTGACCCTATTTGGGGTTTTCTTGGCAAAGATACTGGAATGGTTTGCTATTTCCTTCTCCAGCTCTTTTTACAGAAGAGGAAACTGAGGCAAACAGAGTTAAGTGATTTGCCCAGGATCACACAGCTAGGAATCTGAGACCAGATTTGAATTTAGGAAGATGAGTCTTTCTGACTGCAGGCTTGGCACTCTATCCACCTAGCTGCCTAAAGATCTGGGTACAAATTCTCTCCCCTTACAATTAGACTTAAATGACCATGATTAAAATGGTCAAGTAAATTAGACCAAAATGATCATGTTGCTAGAGAACAAAATAGTTTTTTTTTTAAACAATTTTTCACACCTGGATGAAAAAATGGCATGAACTGAGAGGTGTTCATGTATTACACCAATTACAGAGGAATTCTCTTTGATCAGTATATGTTATCCATAGATTTGCTGAATGTCTGAGCCTCAGTTTCCTCATCTGTAAAATGATTTGGTTAAGCCAAATGACCTCAGAGAAATTTTCCAATACTAAGACTATGACTATAGATATGACTATAGACTATAAATAATCCTATATGTTTCATTCTTAAAGATAATTTTAGTTTGCTTCCAAAATTAAACATAATTACAGAATTAAAAATAATTATATCCATTAAAAATGTTTCCAGGTTGATAGTTTTAGAAATAACTTTCTCAAGTGCTGAGTCATCTTTTCATTACCTCTTCTAACAGAGATGAAAATGACTCGTAAAATATCATAAGAAAGATAACCACATTATTGCTATTATTAGTCAGTCTGTATTGCCCCCAATTTGGTCTCCATTGACCAAAGAGGCTTATTATTATTAAAATTAGCAAGAAGAGACACCATAGGTTGCCGTGAAAGAAATCTTCAGATTTAGAGAAGTTGGAAAACTTCAATCTAATCCATTTTATAGATAAGAAAACTGAGTCGTAAATTTTCAGCACATTTTAGAATAGCGTGATGTTTTGCTCAAGAAGGGTCCTGGGTAAAAAGTACAAAATTTGACCAACCATCTCTCTTTATGCTACTTTCTTACCCAGGACAGAACTATTACCAAAAGAAAAACTGCTTTGGTCTCCATGTCCTTTAACCACTGGTTCTCAATCTGTGGTCTGTAAACCTTTTTTGAGTATGTATTTTGATAACTGTATTTGAATATGATTAATTTCCTTTATAATTCATATTTTTATGCATTTAAACACATTATATCTGCCAAAGAGGTTTATGACACCAAAAAGGTTAAGGACCCTTGCTTTGGATGGTGAAACTTTCTTTTGAAAACAAAATCTTTTGTTAATTGAACTTACAAAAAGGGGGCTGCCCGTCTTGTCTTTCCATTCTTTTCTTGTGATTTTGGTGTAAAAGAAGAAAAACTCTAAGGAGAAGAGATGAATTCCAAATAATGTTTATTTGGTACCTTAGAGTTAATTTTAAAAGTCCCACTTAATCGATAACCCAACATTTAATTTTTTCCCATTGAATTTGGGGCAGGCAAATGGCACAGTGGATAGAGGGCTGGGTCTGAAGGAAGACTCAATTTCCTGAGTTCAAATCCAGCCTCAGATACTTACTAGCTTTAGGATCCTCGACAAGTCACTTAACCCTGTTTGCCTCAGCCTCCTCACCTGTAAAATGAACTGGAGAAAGAAATGGCAAATCACTCCAGTATCTCTTTGCCAAGAAAACCCCAAATAGGGACAAGAGTCAGACATGTCTTAAAATGACTGCCCAAAAATGGAACTGGATTTGAAGACTAGATATCAACAGTTTAATTTTTTTCAGTTGTCCCCCTCAAATGGAATTGATAACCTATAAAATATATCATCAATATATTGGTTTTTTCAGACTGGTTCCATGATGTCAAGGGCGGAAGCAACTTTCAGTGAGGAGACTCCCTTTACTAATGCATCTCTGAACTTGAGCTACATTTCATAGTCTAGGATTCTGAAAAGGCAGACAGAATGTGTCTAGGATCACACAGCCAGGAGGTGTTAGAGTCAGGACTGATTCTCTACTTACTATGTAATACTGTATCTCTCATGCTATAAATAATATTTCCAGGTAAGTATTCTTATGCATGTTTTCATATGGTAAACAATGTATTTTGTCTAATCACCATGTCACCAGGCTGGATATTGTTTCTTTGGTTTCAGGGCTTGTTACAGACACTTCTTAGGAGTTACAGACCGTTATCTAAAACATCTTGATGTCTTCATGCATCTGTAGCAACCAGTCAGTTTTATTCTTTCACAGAATTAATCATAGGATCACCAATCTGAAAATGAAAAGAACCTCAGAAGACTAGCTAGTCTACCCTTTTCCTTTTATGATGGAAGAATCTAAATGCTAAATAGGTCAAGTTACTTGTCAAAAGAATAAGAAGTTATCATTTGTATATAGCATTTTAAGACTTACAAAGTGCTTTACAAATATCTCATTTTATTCTCACAACAGCCCTTTGAGGTATCTCCATTTATTATTTTTATTTTATTAAATTATTATTTTTATTATCATCTCCATTTTTACAATAAGGAAACTGAGGTAGAGGTTAAGTGATTTACTTTGAGTTACAAAGCTAAAAAGTGTCTGAGGTCGAATTTGAATTCCTGACTAGGGGCAACTAGGTGGTACAATCCATAGAATGCTGGGCCTGTGTTCAGAAAGACTCATCTTCCAGAGTTCAAATCTGGCCTCAGACATTTATTAGCTGTGTGACCCTGGGCAAGTCACTTAACTCCCTTTAGCCTGTTTCCTCCTGTGTTAAATGAGCTGGAGAAGGAAATGGCAAACCACTCCAGTATACTTGCCAAGAAAACCTCAACAAATGGTGTCATGAAGAATTGGACACAACTGAACAACAACTGATTTCCAGACTACAGGTCCAATGCTCAATCCACCATGCCCACTGGTTGCATTAGATTAAAAAAACAGAACAAACAAATAAAAACCCCAACCTCCCAAACAAAACAAAATGAAACAACACCAATTACATCAACATTCATACAGCAGCAGTAGCAGCTTTGAATCCAGTTCTCCCGACTCCATATTCAACACTTTTTTCTACTCTGTTAAGTTAGTTACCTTGATTATCTGGGTAACATCATAGCTTGACCCGTTGTTTCAGCCTAAATGGTCTGTCTTATAACCCCCTTTTTAACTACTGCCTTTTCCCCACATTTCACATTTGAATAACTTTCCCCTTTCCCCTTTTCTCTTATAATTATATCAGGTATTCAATTTTTTAAAAATGTTTTTCTCTTCTCCACTCAGCCATAAAATTGTTCACTCCTCATATTTTTGATTGGATGGAGTGGATAAACACCTTGTGTCCCAAGAATTAATTACTAGTCACTTGGAGGGAAATGAGGATTTTTATTTTCTGGATCTTCTCTCACAGTAGCTTAATATTTGCATCTCTGATCTTTCCATCATGGTATCTTTGCAAGTGTGGTTCTGCATCTAATATATAATAAATCACACAAGTATTTGAATGTGTGGAAACATTGACAGAATCTATTTGTCATATAAACAAAAGTGAGCGATAGTTTCACTTTTAGGGTTGGCAGCTCCCAAGAAAGCTAAACTCTGTTCGACTAAATGCAGTATGAAGAAGCAATTATCTATGAAAGAAGGCTTGTTGATGAGGGAGAATTTTTCTTTTTTGCCTAGAATGAACTCCTACATGAACCATAAAGTACACACTTCAAATCCACGCTTTAATGGCTAGTTGACAGGTTTATTTTTGATCTTCCATTACGAGATGCCAGCTACAACTTTAATCGTACAGATAAATCAGGATACCTAGTATTGTCCGTGATATATAAAAATAATGATGATGGTGATAGTAGCAACAGTAAACATTTATATGGTGCCTATTTTGTGCTAGGCATTGTGCTTAGCACTTTATAAATATGAACTCATTTAATTATCAGAACCACTTTGGGAGGGAGGTGCTATTATTATCTTGTTTTACAGTTGAAAAAACTGAGGCCAACAGAGGTTAACTGATTTGCTCAGGGTCACACAGATAGTAACTGTCTGAGACTGGGTTTGAATTTAGGTTTTCCAGCTTGGATCTTTCTGTTTTCAGGCCCAGTGCTCTATGCACTATGCCACCTAAGCTGCCCTAAGTATATTTAGTGGGGTGGGAGAAATGAGCATTTTTTTTTTCTGAATTTAAACTCCAAAAAAAAAAAAAAAATTAAATTCCATATGCAAAGTGGAACAGAAAATTGGATCACATATGCAATTGCTTCTATTATATATAGCGTGCTTTTCTTTTTAAAAGTACAATGAATTAATTTGTTGTTAAGTTGTATCCAACTCTTCATGACCCTATGGACTGTATTGTCCATGGGCTTTTTTTGGCAAAGATATTGGAGTGGTTTGCCATTTTCCTTCTCTGGTGGGTTAAGGCAAATAGAGGTTAAGTGACTTGCCCAGGGTCACACAGCTACTAACGGTCCCAGGCCAGATTTGAACTCAGGTCCTCCTGACTTCAGGCCTAATGTTCTACCCACTAGGATATTTAACTACCTGTATTGAATCAATTCAATATATAACTAACAAAAGGAAGATAACTGTGGAGAGAGCAATTTCAGTCACGTGATGGGGTCAGAAGCCATATCAGAAAGGGCTAAGAATGAGTGCAAGTATGTATGAGGAGTGTTGGCAAACCTTATATAAATTGATAAGAAAAATCAGCCATTGTTATTTTCAGCTAATAAATAATAATTTTTATGATTTCTGAGGTTCTCATTTCCAGTTTCCATTGTCTGTAGTTAGTCTTTGGATTTCCTTCTAGCTCTAGAACTTTGATCCTAGGTCTTTCTTGGAAGCTCTTAGGATAACATTATTCTTGGCCCTATAATGGATTTTTCATAATGTAGAATTGTTTTGAGAAATAACAATGATCCTAAATATTTTTGTATCTTATTTGTTTTTCATATCTTGGTCTGATGAAGTGGTAGCATACTTGGGAAAGGACTTCCCCTTTACAAATGTCATGGGAAGGTTCCCCTCCCCCAAGATAACCTGTCAGTTTTCTGATACTTTATCCCATGTCAGTAGGTCCCAGCTCTGCCTGAGTATTGTTTTCTCTTCTTGGCAGCATGGGGTAACCTTGGAAATGTCCTCAAGAGCCAGAGCAAGATTTCTGAAGCCGAGAACGCCTATAGAAATGCTTTGTACTACCGCAGCAACATGGCGGATATGCTCTATAATCTGTGAGTATACATTTCAGGCACACCATGGTCCATGGGATGATTGATAAAAGTTCTGGAAATGGAAATGATGCTAGGTAGCTAAGTAATGATGTTTCTTCCAGGCATCACCTCCCTCACCACAATGGGGTGGGGGGGAAGGTACAGACTCTCTTTGTATGGGGCCCAATCAACTGTATCTAGATTTTGTTTTTATTTTTGACAGGAGAAATACACATGACTTATGCAGCTTCAAAATTACCTCAGTTAAAAGTGATAATCCCTGTCCCTTTTCTCATCCCTAGCCTTGGGGCCTTATTAAGCACCATTATGCATGTTTTACATAGATGTATTCGGGAGTCTATATAAGCTATTTTTCATAAAACTGATGCTAAAAGCAGTGATAATAGTAAATGATTAGTTTCCAACTTTTTTAAGATCCAGGTTTCTTTGTGTTTTTCATATGACAGTTGCTGAATGTTTTTTCATTCATTCATATACCTATCTATATATAGAGTGTATATATGTGTGTATATGTATATATATGTGTGTGTGTGTGTGTGTCTGTGTACACACACACGTTCAAATTTTTAAAAATATTTACGTCAAGCAATGTAAATAGGCACTATGTAAGGAATAATTTAAAAGTCATATATATAAATATGCTTTCATATATGTGTGTATATGTATGTCTGTATTCACACACGTACATACATATACACATCGATTTGGTATTATGCTCTGATACTATTAACCCTATCAGACCAATCTAGCCTAACCTTCACATTTTACATATGAAGAAACTGAGGCCCAGGCAATGAAGTGACCTACTCAACATTGCTTAGCATATTATTATCAGAGATGGAATTTAAATCCAAGCCCTCTTAGTCCAAAGTCAGTACCCTTTACCACAGAATTCACTAGGGCCAATTTCTTTATATGCTCTATTGGGAAGAATATCCAAAAGGCCAAACCCTAGAGAGAAAGTTCCCTGCCTTGAATCACCAAAGGTCAAAACTGAAAGCATCTGGCTTATCTCAATGATTTTTAAGTCACTATGCTCAATTGAAGTGTTCCTTGAAAGTCTCTTTTCTCCCAGCTGTTAGTGTTAGAGGTGAATGCTGGAATTATTCTCATTCAAAAATGGCCAGCTTCCAATATAAAGCTTTCAAACTGAAGGATAAAAAAATAATAAAAAAGTTATTTAAAAAATGTATACACAGAGAGAGGATAACCAGGGATTTAATCAGAAAAATGAGAGAAGGATGTGGGTTAAGTGGCTCATGTACATTGTTGACCTTTTTTCCTATGGGCTCATGCTGTAGAATTATGTTAAAAAGATAATCAGTAGGATTATTAGGCTGAGCTGACAGTCTCTTGCAAGAAAACACTGCTCAGATGAGTGCTAATATATGTCCTAAATCTTTCTACAAAACATCATTTTATCTTGACATTAGTGAAATAGTATAGTGTTCATACAGATCATACATATACAAATATACATACATATACAAATATGCACACATATAATCCCATGTATATATCTGCTTTTAAAAGAATAATGTATAACGTATTTTCATTTAATAATATATTCAATCTTTTATTCTCATAGCCACATTGAAACAAATGAAGAAACAAATCTGGTGCTGGGCAAAAGAGTGTTCATTTGAATCTGGGATGAATAGATTTATGTTCACATGTCAGTTTTTCTTTTCAATCATAATAACGTCCTAGGACAAAGTAGATGTGCTATCACTCACTATGATTTCACACTGTCACATTTTATTAATACATATTCAACCATCCACCTTTTGACTCCAGTACTCATTACTACTTGAAACAGAATTGATTTCAAGTTTAATAGATGCACAATATGTATAATTTAATTTCTGCAATAGATGCTTCTTAGCCAGGCTGTTCTAAATAGTATTTTACAGGTAGTTCCATATTGAGTTGTATTCCATTAGGATTTTACTAGATTCAAAAATTCAGATATTTAATTCAGAACTTCAGTAAATGTAATACAGTGTAATCAGCTCTTGATTATGTATCTTAATAAAGAGGATCATTAGTGAAGAGAACATGATATTTACTAACATGATGTAGTACACCCTATTTTTTTGTCATCCTCTAAAAGCAATGTAAAAGTCAACATTGTGGGAGCCTTTTGATGCCAGTGCTGGGGGAATAGAAATATTAAAAAAAATCATTCTTTATTTATATTAGGTTTTTATGATATTTGTTATACTTTTAAAAAATATTATGTGTCCTCCCTATCTAAACTTCAGTGGCTCCCTGTTACCTCTAAAACCCAATGTAAAATCCTCTCTTTACTATTTAAGACCCTTCATCATTTACCCTTCCTCCTCCCTCATACATTTGCAGTCTTCTTACACCTTATACACCACCCCCCGCCCCACCCCTAAATATTCTTCAATTTAGTGACACTGTTCCACTTGCCGCTCCTATCCAGACATTTTCTTTGGCTGTCTCCCATGCCCCGGGAATGCTCTCCCTTTTCGTTTCTTCCTCCTGGCTTCCTTGACTTCCTTCAAGTCCCAAGTAAAACTCCTATCTTCTACAGGAAGCATTTCCCAATCTCCCATAATTCTAGTGCTTACCTTTGTTGATTATTTTTCTTTTGTCCCATGCGTAGCTTATTTGTTCATATTTGTTTACTGTTGTTCCCCCATTAGACTGAGAACTCCTTGAGGGAAAGGACGATCTTTTACCTTTCATTGTAACCCCTGAGCTTAGCACGTTGCCTGGCACGCTTCATAAGTACTTATTGATTGATTGACAAAAAAAAAGTTTTGGGTGCCTTTTGATTTTATATCATATCTATTGAATCCTGAGATGTAACAAATTAAAAAACGTTTAAGCAAAACCAATCAACTTCCCAACCATGTATGATGATGAACATGACAGTTCATGCCTCTCATCTCCCCCTTCTCCTCATAATTATGCTTTGAGGACATGATGTGGCATATATCATCTTCACCGGATATTAGTTATAACAGGGTTCTATTGTGATTTCACACTATTGGTCTGGCTGTATGCAGTTCAGACACACTTCAGTACGTCTGCTGTGTCTTTACTCAGGTTTGATTTTATTCCAGATTCCCTTAATCCTAAAATTTTCTAAATTACAAACATTGTTCTTTTTGGAAATAGTAAAAAGAAATTGATATGGATGCTACTTAAATGGATGGTAATCACAAGGACTTGGTTAGTTTTATTTTATCCCAAAGAAATATCAGCATTTACATATTAATTATAAAATTAGAGACAAAATGGCTAGTGGAGACAATGCCAGACTCTGTGTCCAAAAGACCTGGGTCCAAGTCTTTCCTCTGATACGTACTGGCTGTTTGACCCTGGATGAGTCACTCATCCTTTGAGGGTCCCAGACAGCTGTCTAGCATTCAGTTGGTGAGAAGACTGGTAGAGGAATTCCCTACACCAAGTAATCACATCCAAAACCCTTAATAGTCCTGTATGATGCTGAACAAATTTGCAGTATTAGATGTAGTGAGTCAAACCTGGGTCTGCCTTTATGTTTTCCTCACACAATCTGTTGTGACCCTTTGGAAAGTAGAAAATGGACATGGGATGAAGCTTAATCATCTCCATAGATTAATTTAGCACTAGAAGGGACCTTAGAGGTCATCAAATCCTCTCCATATCCCCTTGTTCGAGAGATGTTGAAAATAAGGCCCAGAGTGACTTATCCAAGGTTGTAAAAGGAGTAAGTAAGTAAATCACGGTCCTGCTTCTGCTGGACTGGGTGTCCCTCATGCCAAACCTACAGGCCTGCATGTGTGGATGTCTTCCTTCCCTCTATGACTTATTAGCTTAATTATCTTGAAAAGTACATGAAAGTCCTACAAAGACTCAAAGGCAGCATGGTGTAGGAACAAAGTTGGTTTCAGGTAAAAGTCCTACTGTAGACACAGTGAAGGAGTCAGATAGTGCAGTGAATAGGGCTCTGAGCTGGAGCCAGGAAATTTGAGTTAAATACCAACTGTGTGACCCTGGGAAAGTCACTTAAATTCTGTTTCCTCAACAGTCAGATGGAGATAATAACACCTACAAGATAGGACTGTTGTGAGGATCAAATGAGATAATGTTTTTAAAGTTCTTGGCACATATTAAGTTCTTAAGAAATCTTTCCTTCCTTCCTTACTTCCCTCCCTCCCTCCCTCCCTCTCTCCTTCCTTCCTTCCTTCCCTCCCTCCCTCCATCCTTCCCTCCTTCTTTCCTTCCCTCCCTCCTTCCCTCCTTCCTTCCTTCCTTCCTTCCCTCCCTCCCTCCATCCTTCCTTCCTTCCTTCCTTCCTTCCTTCCTTCCTTCCTTCCTTCCTTCCTTCCTTCCTTCCTTCCTTCCTTCCTTCCTTCCTTCCTGCCTCCCTCCTTCCCTCCCTCCTGCCTCTCTCCTTCCCTCTGTCCTTCCCTCCCATCCTATGTCACTTAAACTGTCTTCCTCAATTTCCATAACTGTAAGATGGGTGAAATAATAGCACCTACCTTCAAGGACTGTTGCAAGGATCAAATGTGATAATATTTTAAGGAAATTTACACACCTTAAAAGGCTACATAAATGCTATTCTCGTTATTGATGTTGCAATACCATTATTTTATTCCCCATGAGCAAGTCATTTAATGTCTCAATTACTCCTCAAAATTATCTAAGACTGCAAGTTGCTGAGTGGATGCTGATCTGCATTACCGGAGTTAGTTTCCATACTGGAATGTGAAAGTGAAAGTTAGTAACAGACATTTATTGGGCACTTAAGGAAACATCCATTCCACAATAGAGAAAAGCCAAATTGATGACACTTTCACTCTTTAGCCTTTCTTGAAAGCCATTGGTTAGGAGGAGGTGGGGGATGTTGAGAATTTTTGTACATCATTAGGTAGCTTTGGTTGTTTGATGATTCCCCCATCCATGTATGTTCTTCTGTTTTTAAAATTTTGACTCTGGGCTAGGATTACACGAGCTTCTTCTTTAGTGTTTTCTCCAACCTTCTTTAATCAAGTAATTTACTTAAGTCTTCTTGTCAAGTAGCCAGCCTGGGAATGAAAAATAGAAGCTCCTCCGTGGATTGATCCAAAGAGTTGCGAAGTATTGAAGGAAAGGGGCTGAATAGTCCCTGGGGGATTGCTTAGACTATGGGCTGTGCATGTATATGTGGAGGGTTGGAATGAGGTCTGTGACAAGATACACATACACACAAATAGTCTCTCTCTGTCTCTGTCTCTCTGTCTCTCTCTCTGTCTCTCTCTCTCCTTCCCTCCCTTCCTCTCTCTCTCTTTCTCTGTCTCTCTCTCTCATTGTTTTTCAACTGAGAATGAATGACTTATCCAAGAAAATCTTTGTAGTCATACATTTCCCAAAGCCCTCAGGTTTTTTTTTCTTTCTTCTTTTGCATCTGAAATCTTCTGGGTTTGCATTTCATAGGCATGGGCCAGAAAAAGTTACACCTATTCATGCTTTATTCTTGAAATCCAAGGTAGAGAGACTACATGAAAAAAGAAGGAGTAAGCTGTGGTCACAGTAAGCACTTATAGATTATGCTGAAAGGATGATTTTTCTCCCTTGCTCTCTATCGACTGCCATGTTAAAGGCAACCCCAGGCGTTGGGTACCAGTTGGAGGAACTCTACGTGTCCTTTTAGCGAGAGAGCTTGTATACCTCCTTGAGAAGGATTCTTTCAAAAAGATCCGAACAACAAAATCTCATCTTGTTGACTGGGAGTGATGGAAGAGCTTATCAGAATGTAGTAAGGGATCTCCTGTTCACCCCCCCCCCCAAGTCACCTAGTTTTTCTCTGTCTTCATCATTTTAAGTGACATGACATTCCATTCCATTCATGTGTCCCAGTTTGCTTCACCATTCTCCCATTGATAGCTCTCTACTTTGTTTCCTATTCTATGCTACGCCTTCATCTCACCACCACACGTGAATTCACCAGTCTAAATGAATATTTTAATATATATGGAACTAACTTTCTATCTCTAATTTCCCTGGAGTATATGCTTAGCATGAGGAACTCTGGATCAAAGGGTTTTATGGACATTTTATCATTTTTTAGCATAATTCTAAAGCCCTTTTCAGAATGGAAATTTTCAGCTCTACCAGAAGTATGTGTGCACCTGTCTTCCTTCATCTTTTCTGTCATTGAGTATTAAGGAGCTCATATTCTACTTTGAAGATTCAGCATGAGTACAGATAAATAGAACATAAGGGGAGAAGGAGAAGGAAGGAGAACATCAATACCTAATCTCACCCAGTTCACTCATTTAATAGGAGGAAACTGTTTCCCACAATGATTAAATTACCTAGGGTTGCACAGCCAGTTGGTTACAGAACTGATATTAGAAACCATGTCTCCTGACTGCATAAGTTGTGTCCTTGCTTGTTACCATGCTGTTTCTTGGGTTTTCAGACCCAGATCAAATTGGAGTCCCCTGAACTAAAACAGACATATGTATATACAGACATATATACATATGTGTATGCACTCACACACACATATATGTATAAATATATTTTGTATGTCTATGAATATGGAGGGAGGGAAAGAAAGGAGAGGCAGAGACAGAGAGAGACAGAGAGAGAGAGAGACAGAGACAGAGAGAGAGAGAGAGAGAGAGAGACAGAGAGAGAGAGAGAGAGAGAGAGAGAGAAAGAGGTATGATATCTGGGACTGATAGCAAAGCCTGAAGTATTCCCAATATTATATTAGTTCTGTGGTGAAAGCGTCATCTCAGGATTGGCTTGAATTGGTACTTTCTAGGCCACATAGACATTTTTATTCAAGTAACACATGGAATATGAGTTAAATTATTTAATATTCTGGAAGGTTGCAGAAAGTCTTTGAATCCCTATTAAAATGATATTGGATTTTACAGTCATTTCCATTTAGAACACTACAGGTAAATTTATGGAGAGAGGTGAGCAGTTTAGCATTTAGAAAGGACATGAAAGAGGCTTATAAAGAGGTTTATTATCTCATCGCATGTTCATTTCTTTTGTTTGGTTTAACTTCAAATTGATTGGAAGTTTCATTAATGGCCAAAAGCATTCTTAGTTGTTTAAATGGAGAAATCTCATTCTGGTGATGTTTGGCAAGATTCAAGTAACTTAATTTCTGTTTTCTCAGAAGGAAGCTTTGCATTATGAAAAATTAAGTGTCATTATCCCATCCTTGTGATGAAAAATGAACAGTTGTAAATGTGTTGTGTGTTCTCTTCCCAGCAACCCCTTAAAGCTTTCCAACTGTTCACTGTGGTCTTTGCGTTGATTTTTCCATACCCAGGAGGAAATAGAGTGATATTGTTTTGTGTTATCCTTTGCGCTACATCTTAGGCTTAGCTTCTAAACACTTTTAGCAGCATGAAGGGAGACTTGCTAATGTAGGATACAGGAAACTCAAGATCTTATAACATTGTGGCAAGGATATATGATTTTTGTAGGTATTAGAACTCTGGCTTTGAAAGTAGATTCTCATCATTCATTTATATAGTGTATATATATATGTATATGTATATGAACACACATATATACATACACATAACATATACACATATAAAATACATACAAATATATGTGTATAGCATATATAATATAATACATGTGCATATATACATATAATATATAAAACATATATACGTACATGTATATGTATACATATTGCTTTGCAAACTAAAATATTATTAAAATACATTTTAATAAAACATTATTACTCTTGTTAGAGGGCAATGGACAAATTACTTAATCTCTGAACCTTATACAATCCTCTAAAATCATTGAGGGTTAAGATTTTTTAGAGTTCTAATACCTACTATACACACATATGTATGTTCAAGGATACATACATACACACACACACACACACGTGTCCTAAAAGTTCAGTGAAGTTTTAAGCTTTTCAAGTTCAGCCTTTTGTCAGTCATGTCCAACTCTTTGGAACCCCATTTAAGGTTTTCTTAGCTAAGATGTTGGAGTGATTTTTCATATCTTTTGCCAGTTCCTTTTACAGATGAGGAAACTGAGGCAAATGGGGTGAAGTGACTTGTCTGGGATCACACAGCTAGTAAGTGTCTGAGGCCAGATTTGAACATAGGAAGATGAGTCTTCCTGACTCTAGACCTGGTGCTTTATCCACTGCTCCACCTAGCTGCCCCATTAAGCTGTCATTGTTTTTTTTTCTCTACTTCTTTTCCCTTACTGTCTAGGATCCCCTCATTCAGTATGCCTTTTCTCTCTTCCCTTTTCACCTATCTTATTTACCATCTTTCCATGGTATCCTATTGTCTCTTCACAACAACCGGGTTATTGTGATCCCCATTTTTAGTTGGAAAAGCTAAGACTGAGAGAAATTAAATCACCTGCCTAGGGTCAAATGATTAGTCTGAATTTGAGGCAGAATTTAAACTCAGGTCTTTCTAATTCCAAGCCAGCTTCCTTATCCACCATGTTGCTCAGAAGGAAGAGGAGGGTGATATAATACTCTATGCTGCTTCTTGGGATAAGTATCAGACTGTTTTAAAAAGAAATTGGGGGAGCTGGCCTGAGTAAAGCAAATGGAGCTTAATAAATATTATGGATTGATTGATTACTGCAGTTTCCTTTTCACTATAGCTAACAGTCATGATCCTTTCTGGCCTACATAGGCATCTGTACTTGCATCAAGTATGGAAGAACAGCAGGAAAAGCTCCTGAATTAAACTTGGGGTTTGGCCACCCTCATAGTGTTGGAAGAAGGGTTAGCCAATCTTGGAAGCCAAGAAATTGGATTTCTGGGGAAAGGTCCCACATAGAGATGTTCTCAAAAGGGAATAAAGAACAGTGAAACAAATGAGGAGAAAAGAAGGGAAACTACTGTAAGGGACCCCTCAGTTTCCTTCAAGTCTATTGTCTATTTCTGTGCCTCTCCCAGACCTCATCTCAGTTCTACACCACTACCTCCATCGCCTGCGCCCAAGGTCCTCCAATCCTTGTACCTTATGCCAGCTGCATTCTCTTCCTCCCATACCAGCCCCATGCTACTATTGTGTTGGTAATGGGGAAGTGTTTTCACTATCAATATGAATAATATTTTGCTCTTGGCATAATAAAGTTGAATTCTGAACATATTTTTTTTTCATGGGCACACTGATTAGGATGATTGTTAGCTATTATTATACGCCAGGCGAATTATGAGGTAAATGTTTTTTCTGTGTTGGTCATTTATAATATTTTATAATATTATGAAATATTTATAATATGAATATGGCATTTATAATATTTTTTTCCTATGATTAAATGAATTCTGAATCATGAACTATCCATTTACAAACACACTTTCAGTTAAGAGCTCATCCCTAAGTTGGGAACTGGGCAGCTAGGTGACTTGCACCTTCTTAATATGAGTCTGAGGCAGAATCTGAGCCCCAATAAGGTTAGTGTCAGCGTGCTGGGTCCGGAGTCAGGAAGACTCATCTTTGTGAGTTCAAATCCAGCCTCAGACACTAGCTGTGTGACCTTTGGCAAGTCATTTAACCCTATTCGCCTCAGTTCCTCATCTGTAAAATGATCTGGAGAAGGTAAGGACAAGTCATTCCATTATCATTGTCAAGAAAACCCCAAATGGGGTCACGAAGAATCAGACGTAATTGAAAAATGACTGAACACAAACGACAGTGAAGTTGGGAGCTGCCTGTATGCCCTGTTTTTGAAGGTGGTGTACACTTTTTTTTAAAAATACGATTTCCTTATCATGCAGCAGAATCTCCTTACATTGCTATTGTCAAGGGACAACCACACTATACATTCTGGTGAATTTCTGTGTTATAGCAAGTATATTTGTTTAGAATAAATCACCCATTTTATCCTTGTAGGGAATATTCAGTCAACTAGGATTTATTAAGTGCCTACCATGTGTCAGTCATTGTTCTAAAGACTGGAAATACAAAAACAAGCAAACAAATAAAAAACCCTCACAAAAACAATTCATGCTTTCAAGGACTCACAGGCTAATTTCCTTTCTGGTAACCTCTCCACTGATGGTTGGCAACCCACCTGTAACTTACAGCTCAGAATGTTGCCTTAGAGTTTGTCTATCTGTTTATTAGGTCGATTTGTTCTGTGAAGTTTGAATTCATTCAAAAGGCTATATTTGAGGACTTAGAAGGCCACATGTGGCCTCAAGGCTGCAGGCTCCCCACCCCTACCTTAGACCCTAAGATGTTAAGTAATTTGCCTGTGGTCATATAAGCCAGTATGTACCTAGGAGAGATAACCCAGGTCCTCTTGATTCCAGGGCTTACCCTCTAACCACCATACCACACTGCCTATCCACAGTGAGCATGAGGCTATAAAAATCACTATGTCTCTCAAAGGAGTTGAAATTGACCAGTTTTATAGTCAGTTCATCACATAACGTCCTCTGCATAACACAAATTGTCTTTACTGTTTCCTAGGCTCTGGCAATGCTGCTGAAATTCCTGGATTTTATTTATCTTTTCTCTGTCTTTGCCAGAGTGAGATTCCCTGGTTTATAATCCCTTTCAGGGATGTGATCACTAAGAGACAGGCCTGGCTTTGGGCACTCCAACTGTCTGCATGCCATGGGAGCGTTGGCTTCTCCAGTATTCACAAACCATCTATTTGATAAGTGTTTCTTCTCCAAGGAATGAGAAGCAGCCAGCCTTGATGTTCAGCCCCTGTGGTGTCAGTAGCAGATCTGCACCCCATTGTGTATAGGGTCAAATATAGTTCAGTGGTTTATTTAGTGGGTTGGATTAGTTTTTTAAGTACTTTTTGTCTTTTAAATTTTTCCAATGTAGGGACTTTCTTAAAGCAAGGAGGGGAAAAAATACTGAAGGAAGTTGTACTGAGATCTTTAATGAAGTTGCCTCTAGCTAAGTGGTGAAATGGATTGAGCCCTGGAGCTGGAGTTAGGAGGATGGGAGTTCAAGTTCAGCACCAGACATACTTGGCCTTATGATCCTGGGGAAGTCACTTAATCTCTGTCCACCTCAGTTTCCTCAACTGTAAAATGAGGATAATGATAGTCCCTACTGCCCTAAAGTTGTTGTATGGGTCAAATGTTATAAATTTGTCAAGTGCCAGGCTCTTAATAAATGTTTGTTCTCTCCCCCTCCCCCCAAAAGCAGAAGGATTCTAATTTGTCACATCCAGTGATCAAGTGAGATAATAATTGTAAAGTACTTAGCATAATGCCTGGCACATAGGAAGCACTTCCTGAGCATTAGTTTCCTTCTCTTTCTCTCTCTCTCTCTCTCTCTCTCTCTCTCTCTCTCTCTCTCTCTCTCTCTCTCTCCCTCTCTCTCTCTGTCTCTCTCTCTCTGTCTCTCTCTCTCTGTCTCTGTCTCTGTCTCTCTCTCTCCTCTTTCTATCTCTTTCTCTCTCTATGTGTCTGTCTCACTGCTTTGTAGTAAGCATTCAGTGGGTCATAGCTTTGGAGCTGTCAAGACCTCAGAACCCATCGAGTTCCTAAGACTGATCTACTAAATCAGACATGGACTGTGATCTGCACTGATGGAAGGAATTTCTACATTAGGAAATCCCAATCCCTTTTTTAAAATTCAAGTAATCTCACAATTTAGGTAACATGTTTGCCTCTAAACAATATAACTTCGTAGGAATATAGGCTATTATTAGTATTTATATTTCCTCTAGTTAAATTGCACACAAAATTGAGCATTTCCTACCATTATAAGATGTTACAATTAGCAGGAAATTCAATACACTTATTATTCAATCATTTAAAATAGAAATATTGAGACTAGAGCAGAGAAATAATATAAAGGATATATACTTTTCAGTATTTAACACTTTGGAATGATGATGCCTCTCTTAAAAAGCACAGTGATATTATCCCAATTTACCTATCATAATCCAACAGCAGCAGCATATTCTAGTGGATACAGAGTGGCTCTCACTATCAGAAAGACCTGTATTCAAGTCTAACCTCTGACTTATTATCATATTAAGTAATATAATTATATTGTTACAACTTACTAGTTGTATGACCTTGGACAAGTCACAGCTTCTCAATGTCCCAGGCAATTCTCCAAGCCTATCCATTACAGAACACTGGCCTATTTCCTCATCCAGAGCTCCTTGCTCCAATGGAAGAAAGTACTTTTAAAAAAAATCCCCAAATTCCCCAACCCAAGATATTGTAAAAGTGGTAGCTAGAGTTTGTTTAAAAAGAAAGGAACCAGGGAGTAAAGTGCATTGCCCGAAATTCATTAGGCAGAATTTTTTGTGGTTCTCTGAAGTGACACCAAACCTAATAGCTTTTAGTGCTTTTGAACCCAGCTAATGAAAGTGTGTCTGCTCATTTTTCTATTTTATATCATCTCCCTCTCTACTGTCTTTCAATGTGCTCTACCTCATACTGTTTCCTATGAAGAGTACAGATGGACATGGGATAGCTCGGTGGTGCAGTGCATAGAGCACCAGTGCAGGAGTCAGGAAGACCTGAGTTCAAATTTCACCTCAGACACTTGACACTCACTAGCTGTGTGACCTTGGTCAAATCACTTAACCCCAACTGCCTCATCGTGGGTCATCTCCAGTCATCCTGATGAATATCTGGTCACTGGATTCAGATGGCTCTGGAGGAGAACTGAGGCTGGTGACCTGCACAGCCCTCCCTCACTCAAAACAAAGTCAAGTGCAAGTCATATCATTATTTCTCTGATGGCATGGTCTTCTTTGGCAACAAAGGATGAACACACACACATACAGATGGACATACTACTTGGCCATTATTTTCAGAATCCCTTGGTTCTGTCAACTTTTGTTATTCCCAACTTTCAGATTTCCATTTGGAGGTTATTCCTATCACCACTTTTTCCTCCACAACAGCCCTAGGGCTTCTGAACATCTCTGAATAAGGTCATAAAAATGAGCTGATTTTCCCCACTCCTCTTCGTAGTTTGCCTCCTTCCCTGAATGCTTGTGGCTGGTGGAACTTCCATTCATCTTGATCCTTATCCTCAGCAGTAACAGTTCCAAACATTTTCTTCCCTCATGCCTAACCTCATTCTACTCTGCCCTCACCCCGATGTGGCCCCACTCTGCCCTTCACCTCATTAACACAAGTGCTTTAGCTTTCTACTTCAGGGAGAAGATGGCGACCAGCCAACTTTAGCTCTTTTGGTTCTCCTCCCTTGTGCCTCATCGTTTCTCAACTTTATTGCCCACTTGGGATAAGGAGATTGAGAAATAGAAAGAGCTCTACTGATCATCCAGGTCAACACTCTTCATTTTGTAGATGAGGAAACTTGCCTCAAATCATACCTTCTGTCATTCAGTAGATGCTTATTGTCTACTATGTACCAGGCACTGTGCCGAACACTAGGGATATGTTATAAGTAGTGAAGGAGAGATTCATACCAAGGTTTTCTGACTTTTGAACTGGTATACTTTCCAATAAGCCTTTCTTCCCTGGCTACAGAATAAGTATTCTTATTCATTACAAAGGTCAGTGTCTCCATTAATGACTTTAAAACAATTTTTTAGTACAGACTAGATCATAAGACCTTCCAGATAGCTGAGTGGCACAGGGGATAGAACACTGGACTTAGAATCAGGGAGACTCATCTGCATCTGTTCAAATCCTACCTTAGACACTTAAACTAACTGTGGGATCATGGACAAGTCATTTAACCCTGTTTGCCTCTGTTTCCTCATCTGTAAAATGATCTGGAGAAGGAGATGGCAACCACTCTGGCATCTTTGCCAAGAAAACCCCAACTGGGGCCAGATATGACTGCAATAACCACAGCAAAATAACCACCACAACCAAAGCCATGACTGTCTCCCAGAAAGTATCCTTTCTCATGTTCACCTTTGATCTCTCCTATGGAAAAGTACCAGGGATCTTTCCTCTCTACATATGATTATGTTCAAGTCTCCCCAGATCTAGAAGGCCTCCTCTTGTCCTTCATCTCTCCATGTCTTCCTTCAATGATTTTATTTCTACATGATTGACTCTCCTTAACTCCATACAGTCACACTCGGGATCATAGACATAAAGGTGGAAGGCACCTCAAAGGACCTATAGTCCATTCCCCTGCGTTGTACACATGAGGAAACAGAGTCCCAAAGAGTTTAAATGGCTATCCTATAGTCACACTGGTAGGAAGTACTATCTGGATTTAAAGCATAAGTCTGTTAATTCTATTCTATTAAAACATCTCAGTCAAAGGTTACCGATGACCTCATTGCCAAATCCAACAATCTTTATTTTCCTATCCTCAGATGTGTTGACTTGTCTGCAGGTTTTTGTTTTTTTAAAGCATTATCACACCATTCCTACTGCCCATTGGGCATCTCTACCTTGATGTTCCACTGGTATCTTAAACTCATTATGTCCAAAATTAAGCCTCTAATCTTTTCTTCCCAAATCTATTCCTCTTACTGATTTCACTTTTTTTGTCTTTATTATTTACATCATCTTCTCAGTAAATACCATTATGTTTAGGTCTTCAATCTCCCTTATCTCTCTTATTGAGCTAATTGCTAGGTCTTATTTATTCCACCTCTCTAGCATAGATTCCATCCCAACTTTCGGTTCTGTTCCCCTTGTTACTATTCTCAGAGAGGCCCTCATTACCATCCCCTTAGACAGTTCGGTTCCTTACTGGTCATCCTGTCTCTACTTTCTCCCAATAAGATTTTCCAAATTCATAGTTCTGATGATCTCCCTTTACTGCTCATCCTCCCCGACCCCCATTGGTTCTCTATTGCCTAATAAGTACATTTTCATCTCTTTGACTTCCTCTCTTTGGGCCTGCCTGAATCTCATATTTATCCTCTCTATGCACTGTGTACTGGTCTTTTTGTCACTAAATGTGCATTTCCTACTTCTGATAACAGTTTCTACTTGAAATGTGCTCCCTTCATCCGTTGACCACTATATTTTATTTACATTCTACATTATCAAACTATATTATACTATTTCATGCCATATCATACGTTAGCATACTATATTAGTTATATGTTATGGCAAATCATATCATGTTGTGTTAATTATGTTATGACATGTTGTATAATGTATTGAATCCTGGTACATCATATATTGAACCAATGATTTCATTGGTACAGGGAACGCCTAGTGAGAAACTCTACCAATACAGATCAGTAACTGAATTCTCTTCACCGAGGGCTGTAAAGAATTACCTGGGGCATGAAGAGATTAAGTGACTTGCCCAGAGTCTCACAGCCAGAATGTTTCAGAGGGGTGGGATTTGAACTCATGTCTGTCCTGACTTAGACACTGTCTCTCCATCCTCTCTCCTCTGTGCTTCCCCATCTCTCCCCTACCCTGTACAGCTTGATTCAGATTCAACCTCAAGCCACTCAGTCATTTCAATACTTTCCTTCAGACCTCATCTAATTTGTTATTATCCAGTACAGTTATTACATACCATTTTGCTTTATAACTAACTACATTCATGAGTTCTTAAAGGGTTGTCTGGAGAAACTTAGAGGATCAGTGGATTACCCATTGTTACACAATCAATAGAAAGCTTAAATTCAGGTCTTCTTGCCTCTGAAGATCCTTCTCTATTCATTACCCAGGGGCAGGGAATCTGTGATCTTGAGGGCACATGTAGAACCTCTAGGTTTTCAAGTGTGGCCCTTTGACTGAATCCAAACTTCACAGAACAAATCCTTTCCTTAAGATAGAAGAGTCCCTTCACAGCAAATATCATGCAATGATAAATATAGTACATGGTAAAACAAATATATCTCTCAATATAGCAGGCATTATTTTAATTATACTTCTAATAAATTAGGATTTTAATATTTGAAGGAATAGTTAATTTTTCAAAACCATATCCAGCAGTTAGTTCATGTTGATTTCATGATTAAGGTTTTTGCTTGAAATAGTCCCCATATTCTTCATCTTCACAACATTTTGATGAAGCCTAATCAAGAAACAAGAGGAAAAAGAGGGCAAGGTTGAGTTTAGGGCAAGTAATAGACAAGTGGGTGAACAGACTCTGTTGGATGCCTCTCAAGTGCTAAAATCTATCATGTTTGACTGTGAGCCGGAAAACTGCCAAATCAAGCTCAGCAAATGAAGTGTTTTATCCCCGGTGCCCTTTTTTTGTGACTCAGACTCAATCTTTCAGCACTTATTTTATCTTTCCTTCTCGCTGAGATTCTAATCAGACCCTTTTCTCCCCTTTCATTTCAGTTGGCAATTCCAGGGATTTCCCCTCCTTTTCAATTATTTTGGGGATTGAGAGGATTAATTAAAAGTTTTCTCTTGAAATATTTCTAAAGGTATTACAGTTTTGGGTAGAGAGTGATAACTTCTACCTCTCTGCTCTCCAAAAGCTGAAATTACCAATTCCAATTTCACGCAGTCGTCATTTCCTTAAATTCTATCTTCCTAATTAAATATTTCAATTCTTGTCCTTCTGCTTGGCAGTGGCCCAGACGTGTTATCACTCATAAACAGACTAAACTTATTTTTTTTCATTAAAAATAATTATAAGGAAGTTTTTCCTTTAAGAATACTTAAACATAAATATGATTTATGTGTTAATGTATTTATTGTTACTATATGATTTAATAAGAGCACTTTAGCAGGAGGAATTGTTAAAAGACTCCAGTGAGAATGGAAAGGTAGTGTGGCTTGTCACTGGGTCATTGTGAATTCTCTTGTCTTTGAATTCTCAAAGTATTTTGTCTTCCTTTACCAACAAAACAAAACAAAACACAAACACACATTATTTGCTTTGCAGAATCATTGGTTATCAGGGTTAGAAAGGAACTCAGAGCATTCCTAATTTAACCAGTACCCCAATAATAATGCCCTCTATGGTATAATACCCAAGTGACCATCCATCCTCTGCTGAAAGACCTCTTGTAATGGAGTATCTAGGCAACCCAGCCCAGTCTACTTTAGGACAGTGTTAATGATGAAAATCTATCTTTCCTTAACCCCCAGCTTGCCTCTTTGCACATTGCGTTCATATTCCCTAGGGATAAACAGTATAATTGTACTTTTTACACATGACAATCATTCAAATTTTTGAAAACAGCTTTCATTTCCTATTCCAACCCCCTGCCCCTCTTGGCACTCTAGGATGAACATCAATTCTAATTGTCTTTCAATATATATAATTTTTTCAACTGATCCTTCAATCAATAAATCACATCCCTTGGATTATACCTATAGTAGTTCATTCCCATATATGAGCTCATTCCCATAATTCTGCCCAAGCAACAGTACAGTAATTGCAATGTATATGAGTACATAGGTAGGGAGAAGATAGGAATAAAGCTGACCAGTATACTTCTGGAGTGGTGCAGGTGGAGCTTAGAGGGAGTGAGGGGAAGCCCCCACCAAAAGGTAAGTTTAGGTTGCTACCCTAAGTAGCAGGACCATAGAAGGTAGTCAATAATTTATTCCTGGTTAAAGTCTTCTGGAAGATGATAGAAATGGGTTATAGTAAAGTCTAGACTTTGCAGGGAAGGGCAGAAAAAAGGATGTAAGAGAAAAAGGACAAAACTCTAGAAAGGAACATATTGGTTTCTAACTTCCTAACATCTTCCAGCATGTTCTCATTTTTCTACTCATCCAGCTGCTGGGTAAAGGCTGTCATCACCAGCTTTGTTGCTGCTCTGTCATTTCAATCATGTCAGAATCTTTGTGACCCAGTTTTAGGGTTTTCTTGGCAATGATACTGGAATGGTTTGCCATTTTCTTCTCTAGCTTATTTTACAGATGAGGAAACCAAGGCAAGCAGGGTAAAATAACCTGTCCAGAGTCACACAGCTAATAAGTGTCTGAGGCCAGATTTGAACTCAGGAAGATGAGTCTTCCTGACTTCAGGTCTGACACTGTGCCACCTTGCTGCCCTCGTCCCCACATATTTGGACTATTTAGATAGCTTACTGGTTATTCTTCATGCCTCAAATCCCTCTCCACTTGAAACCATTTTCCATTTAGCTGCCAAAGTGATGCTCCTTAAGCATGGGTCTGACCAGGTCTCCTGCTTACTGAGTTAACTCCAGTGGCTCCCTTGTTACATCAAAGACCAAATATAAAATACTCCATTTGGCCTTTTAAAGCCCTATATAATCTGACTCCTTCCTGTTTTCCCAGTTTATTTTTTTTACACTTTTCTCCCCTCCATATGCTGTAAGTTCTAGGGATCTCTCTAATATCCCTTACTCATTAAACTTCTATGTCACGACTACATCCCTTTTTACTAAATGTCCTCCGTTCTTGGATTGCTTTTTATTTTGAACTCTACATCTGGGCTTCCTTGACTTCCTTCCAGATAACTCATATTCTACCCTTTGCAAGAGGCCTTCCCCAGTCACCCCTGTGTCTCAGTGCCTTCCTCTGAGATTAACTTCTATGGATGCCATGCATCTATTCTGTGACTATAGTTGTTTGCATATTATTTCAATCATTTCATTAAAATATTGGCTTTTTGAGGGCAGACTCTTTGTTTTTGTCTTGCCTAGCATCCCTACCACTTCTAACAGTCCCAGGCATACAGTCAGTGATTAGCAGGTATTTGTTGCTGTTGAGGATGATGACCATGATGATGATGAAGACATTGCAATAAAACCACCAACTCCAGAAAAGGGAGTAGATGACTAACATGGCAGTTTGATAGAAAAGCAGAAATCTTGATAGTGGCGAGCTAGTTTCCTTTCTTGGCACATACAAGAGAGACAAGGTCATTTCTTCTTTGTAGAAAGAGGAAAACAGGAGTATGAACCTTACAATATGTGATATTGTTGCCAGACTAAAGGAAGGAAAACAATTTCCCTACAGTACTCATAGCTATTGATATGACTTAACAAAGACAGTGGCTTTTTATGTCTTCTATACCTCTTAAACATGGAGAGTAAGAGGCTCTCCTACATTGGTATCTCAGTTGGTACGTTGTACATTTACAAAGTTGCAGAATTGAATAAGAGGGAATGTTAGAGAGAGCACATGAAGCCTCTTTGTAGAAGAATTATATAATTCCATGAGTCAAGCGTTCCAGGGGATTCTTTCCCTTTGGGTCTCTGTTTGTTACCTCCTGTACTTTGTGTGTCCCTGGAGTAGTCTCATGTAAAAAATTATCCTATAAGTTGCCTGTGATCTTGAGCACAGAGAAGATCAAAAGGCCTAGGAATGACAAATTTATGCTTTAGGGTCCAAGAGAGTGGTGTCTTCAGTGATACCAGCTGAACCCTTCCTGAAAATCTCAGACAGTAAGATATGATAATTGATCAATGGATTCTGTGAATCTTAGATTGCTTTATGGCATGTAAAGAATATGTGTAGTACTAAGGTTCACATTGGCTTCCACTTCATCACAGATTTAGATTCAGAGGTGTCCACAGAGGCCATGTTGTACAGTCCTCTCATTTTGCTGATGGTACTGAGGTCCAGAGAGGTAATGACTTCCTTAAGATCACAAGGAGTAAATTGCCAGTCCAAGGTTTGAACCCCTAACCTCTGACTCCTGGGGCAGCATTCTTTCCACTGAACTTCACTGGGTCACCTTCACTGGCAAGATGATTTTCATATATCAATGATGTCCCATAAATTCAATATGAAAATAATATAATGCTACCATGTTACCACATCATCTTTCAAAAAGAGCATAATTTATGAGATATCAAGGTAGATTTCCCCCCTTTTGGGTGACACGCTGGTACAATTTCAGTTCTCTAAATTCAACAAAGGTACTTTAAAAATAATATGCTACTATATATACTTGAATACTAGAAGGATCTAGAATTTTCAGTGAATAACATATCTTCCAGTGTGTGAGCTCCGTATTTCTCTCTCTCTCTCTCTCTCTCTCTCTCTCTCTCTCTCTCTCTCTCACACACACACACACATATACATACATACACACACACAGATGTCAACCTGACTATGAGTTATTAGATGGTTCCTAGGGCCTGAGACATATAAGTCAAGTGACTTCTCCAAGGTCACATAACTTGCAAATGTCTGAGGTGGTATTTGAACACAGAACTTATTGACTTCAAACCCCATGTTCTCTCCATTATCCGTACTGTTCTTAAACATAATAAAGTCCTTCAACATGGTTTAATACGACTAGCTCTTGAGTATCTCCATTTCAATCTTTATGAAAACCATATGGTTTTTGAACTAAGAAGAATGTGAGATGAGAGATCCTAATGAAGATTTAGGCCTCCTGAGACAGTTCCTTTCCCCAAAGGACTCAGCTAATTCCAAACCACTGATAACATTTCTGCAGGTGTATTGACTGAATCAGAGATGAATGCAATCCTATTTTATCTTTCATGAAAATCATGTTTCTGCCTTGTCTATGTGTCAAAGTTGTCAGTGTAAAACTGATGACTGTGTGTTAGATCTCTGTTCAGGAATGAGATGACCCCTGCAGTTTTCTTTCTAGGAGAGTTTCTAATGTGCCTTTGGGGTAGGAGACAATCGCCAGTTTCTTCCTGATGACTGGCAGAACCGGACAGCTCTTTATACTCCAAAGAAATGAATCACAACCTCTGGTAGGGTTGAAACGCCAAACAAATGTATCAGTACTTTGTACTTGTCAAAGTTTAGTGTCGGATGGGAGTTGTGTGCGATCATTTATATTTAAATGTTTGCATGTTAATTTTAAACGTCGCTGTTTTTTTTCTAATCAAGTATCCAGAACATTGTGATATGTTAAAAAGCAAAAACAAAACACCATGCCTTTAATTAAAAAGGATTTGTAGAAAGAAGGCTCTTTGAAGCAAGATTGCTAAAGGTGAGAGGAAGGGAACTTCTTTTGATGAACATTAAGGAAAAAGAACACAAACAGCTTATGTAGGCATGAGGGAATGAAAATCTTTAGTGATCTGAATAATAACATCCTTTTTTTTCTTGAAATGCACACACACATACATATAATATTATATATATATATGTATATATGCAAATGTATAACATCATGGAATATTTTAGTTAACTTTCTAAATAGTCTAGAAATTTTTAAAAAAGAACAGCTAATTGTTTATATTTTCTTCTTTCCAGAATGTGAGATCTTGGAAGGTTTTATTTCCATAACTGTTTAACATTCTGAATAAATAAAGAGCAGAGAACTTGAGTTGGAAAAGGTGGAGAGAGAAGGAATTGAGAAGGAAAACGTTCTCTGATCTTCAATGCAAAAGAAATCCTTTGCCTAAATAGGCAGGTAGCGACACACCCCCTCCCATTAGCCTATCTTATTCTGTTTTGGTATGAATAAACACTTTTTTGACTCTCTCTCTTATTCTAAAGAATGAATCTTTATGGAGTATTGACACGTAATGTGCCTCAGATTCATTTTCATTAAGGCAATATTTATTAATTTAATAAAATTTGTCACATTAGGAACTAGCCTAATATTTTTTTTCTAAAACCTATTCAGCTTTGTAATATATCAAGAAATTGGAATTTTCTTACTTCTATCATCTTTCCCAAATATTCACATGCACACACACACACACATGCGCGCACACACACGCACACAAACACATACACACACACACACACAGTCTTTTTCAGGCAGCAAATTGTTCCTTATCTTATTAAAATACGGGTCCTCCTTTATTTCTGTCTTTACTTTTACTGTGTCAGTGGTTTCTAACTGCTCTTTAGCCGCCTCAGTCAGACAAAGAATGAGTTCTGTAACCAAAATGAAAAACCCTCCCTAACAAAAGGTTGGGTTTAGTGCTGCCACTGCCGGAATTGACAAGAATTTAAATGTACAACCAAAAGGAAGCTAGAGGTTAAATTCTCTTCTGGTGGACTAACACATTCATGCTTTAAAGCAAATTACCGCAGTGGGACTAGTTGCAGGAATATAACAATCAAAATACTTGGGAATTCACAGTACCATAACCCAGTCAGTGCCCTTGGAAATATGATGGTTTCTGGTGGCCTGCACATTTTCTCATTGTACCCAGAGCTCTTTGGTGGATTTGGGAAATGTGATCAGATTCTGTTTACTATTGTCATTGATATATATATTTTTTTAAATGGGAAGGGTGGGGCTTAATGCATATTCTAAAAAATAATTTTGAAGGCAAAAATCTAAACATGAAAGATTCACTAAGTTTGGAAAAAAATGTGATGTATCAGGAATGTTCAATATTTCAGAGGAATATTCATACTTTCTTGGCAATCTATGTCCCTCGCCTTTCATAATAGACATTTCTACTATGGTATTCTTTAAATGTTTGTGAATAGGTTTGATATTAGGTTCTACCTCATGTAGGTTAATTCGTGATCTTTCTCTTGAGGAAAAAACATAGTTCATCCATGTTTTGTTCTTTTGAAAAGCCTATTAAATAAATTGGAAGAGCTTTTTTTTTTTTTTGGTAAGACTACAAGCAATATTTTTAATGAATCATAATCACTCGTTTTGTAACATCCAAGTTTTGGTCTTCTGTTGGGGGCTCACCACGACATTTCTGTTGTATTCTGAAATAGATTACTTTGTGGTCCTATAGACCCATTCCCTCTTTTTTCCCCTGCCACCTAGACACATAATAAAGGGTTCTGTTTATTTTTCTGTCCATTGAAAATATTTGGGCTTTCCCGTCCAAATAGATGAGGAGATTTGTAGTATCTTTAGAAATCCCCATGTTTCTAGGTCATGGGAAGTAATTATCAGATCATTCCTCTTCCTAGTCCAAAAATGTTTAATAAAACATGGATAACTCCAGTTCCTTTTTTTTTTTTCCTCCTGCTCTGTGATTGTATTGGTATAGGGAACCTCTAGTGAGGAAAATTACTTTAGTGATATAGATCAGAATCTTTAAACCTTATATAATTTCCTGGAATTACTGAGAGTTTTACTGATTTACCCAATTGCAAAATCATGTATCATAGGCTAGACTTGAACTCTGAAAATTGAAGCTAGTTTTCTGTCCACTACAAACTTCTTCTATTAATCAATACTAAAAATTGTGCCAGAGATTCTTTTCCATTTTATCTTCCTCTTACTATTTCCATCCTCCTCTTACTTTCCCATAGTTTTTCCCCTCTATAGATCTTCTCCATTCTACTCAAAACAAGGGATTTGAAGAGGATGAGGAACAATGAGGGGTGGGGGTGAGGGCAGAGTATTAAAATGGTACATGAGTAGGATTAACACATCAAGCCCCCCAAAAAAGACAAATTCTTAGGTGTCTTCTCAAGTGATTACAAATGACAAATAAGTTGTTAGTATGGTACATAGAGTTGCAAACTAGGAATCAGAAAACTTTGCCCTTGTCTTAGCCTTTGATCTTTTCCTGGTTTTATTATTTACTAACCTTGTGACTTGGGTAAGTCTCTGATCTGGGTTTCCTTTCTGTAAGATGGAGATATCTAACCCTCCTATTTCAAAATTCTGTATGGCTACAATGAGATAAAGAATGTCAAAGCTTTTTGTGTATTATAAATTACGATGCAACCATAGGTTAGTAGTATTATTGTTGTGAATAATAACGTGGTTCCTACTGCTCTGAAAATGTACCTACAATTGTGGATCTGGATCCTTTGGTGCTTACTGCCACTACGATCTTAGACAAGTTATTTAATCTTTTGGGGCCTCAGTTTCCTCATTTGCAAAATGAGGGAGTTGGATTATATGGATTCCCAGGTCCCTTCCCCCTCAGAATGTAGGCTCTTAGGATCTTCTCAGAATTTCAGTTTATCTGACTTTCAAAATAATAGAGCATTCATTGAGCATTTATTGTGTGTTGAATATTTTTCACAAATATATTTGAGACTCCATTAATTATTTATTTTCCCATCTTAAGGATTCCCATGAATTAGAGTATATATAGTAACAAAACCCATTAAAGACACAAATTAATATTTTCAATGATTAAATTGTACTTTATGTGTAAATCACACATATAAGTGATAGGGGTATGGATAGTAATTTGTGATGCATGACTTAAAGATGCACTCAGACTCATTCCCTTGATCTGTACTATTCCACAAAGTAACTAATTTACTGTTTAATTCATGAGTTGATATTTAAGCAGTCAAGGAGGTGTAATATGTAATTTTACCACCAGATGGCACTGCAGCTACCAAACAGAAGTCTATTCCCCATTTCTCACCTCTTCTTGACTGGCTGGTGATAATGATGACTCTAAGTTTGTTGTAAGTCTAACAGTATAATTTGGAATAGACCTCCAATTATCAAAAATTCAAATGTTAACCCCATAAACCATGGTACCCCACCATCTTGTCCTCCTAAAACACGGTGATTCACATTTAATGGCCATTTTATATATTATTACACTTTCAGACAACATAGGAACTTCAATTAAACAATTATTCAAGTAGCAAGCTACAGTGTCATTGCAGTGTGGGCCATTGGCTCTGTCCCAGGTATCTCTGAGCTTGTTCCAATCCTCCTACATAGTTATTCCTACTCTCCTTTCTGGCATCCTAGTACATCATACCTTTGCTTCTTTTTCAGTGTACTGATTCCCTGAAAGGATTCACAAAATGAAGCCTGTTTCCACTCCTTAATGACTTTTTATTTGTAAACGACTTAGCAGAGTGTCTGGCACATAGTAGGTGCTTAATAAATGTTTATTCACTGCCTCAGTATATGCCTATGGATATATCCTGGGCATCTTATAATCTGGGCATCAATATTAATTGAGTCAGTGAGACAGAGATGTTAAAGATCTATCTTGGGAATCAATAGGACCCAAGTTCAAATTTTGCCCTTATACTTGCTAGTTGTATGATCATGGGAAAATCATTTAATTTTTCTGAGTCTCAATCTATTTTCTAAGACTATTTTGGACATGTGATCTCCTTTATTAAGGGGAGTTCCATAAGTCCTTAACATGTTGGCATATAACACTATACATATATATGTATGTATATTACATACACCTACCCACATACACACACACACACACACACACACACACACACACACACACACACACACATATATATATATATATATATATATAAACATACTTGAATGATTTTCGAATGACATTACCAAGAATTAAGTTCATTTTATGGTACTATAAGATATGAGTGTGTGTGTAATATGCAGCAATTTCCTGGTCTACCATTCTAGAAACATGAACAAAAAAGAACACTAATTTAGTCTGAAGAAAAAATTAAGTTTATTTAAAAAATAATAACATACCATGGTGCAGTGGAAATATATTTTTTTTCTTTTGTGCACATAAAATTGGACAGGACCTGGGTTCAAATATTGACTGTCATTTATCACCTGTGTGTCTTTGTGGAAGTCACTAACCCTCTTTGGGATTCAGTTACTCAGCTGTTAATACTAGTATCTCATCTGTTGATTATTACATATAACATACATACATATATATGGTGGCGGTTGTTATTTGTTCTCAAACATGACCATTATGACAATACTATGTTGGCATCAGGGTACAGCGTACATGACTGGAGCTGAGCAGATCAGTATGAGCTTGGTATGCTCTGTACAGATTGGGCACAAATAGTCTTTTTCTCTTCCTCCCTCTCTCATCTCTTTTCCCCTCCCTCCTTTTCTTCTTCTCTCTCTCTCTCTCTCTCTCTCTCTC